>NC_069663.1:5440028-10372528 GCF_027244095.1 Hemicordylus capensis
CCAGTCGCTTCTCCCTCAGCCTAACCTACTTCACAGGGTTGTTGTGAAGAAAAACTTAAGTATGTAGTAAACTGCTTTAGGCTCCTTGGAGGAAGAGCAGGATATAAATGTTAATAATAATAATAATAATAATAATAATAATAATAATATCATTATTATTAATTATTAAAAATAATAATAATTATTATTATTACAAGACAGGTCTCACCAGAGGATCCAGACAAAGAGTGCCTCTCCCATCAACAATATGGTGAGACGTAACTTTAATAAATCTATACCGGATTGGTCATCGCCCGGGTCAACAAGGACCGCACCAGGTGCTATAGTCCCTGGACATCTGGTGGCAAGTGGGCTACAGGACTCAGGATCTTCAGTTGAGCAACCAGGGCTGGAGACAGCAAAGCTAGTGGAAGAAACGTCGCTTAACCGAAAAAAATATACAAAAAATGCCAAGAAGGAAATAATGATCTGCTATTACAAGTCTAGTCCAACTAGAAGAGGTTATTTAAAAAGAATGTACCAAATTTGGAAAGAGAAGCATCCAGATACAGAAATAACAGAACAAAGGCTAGCAGACCAGAGAAGATTCAGAATAAGAAATAAAGTATTCACAGGAGTTGAGCTGGAAGAACTGCAAAGAGCAACACAGGCTCAAGATATGGAAGAAGAATTACCACCAACTGAAGCAGTTGCTCAGGCGCAGATGGAGGAGGCGTTGGAAATAGAGGATATCACCGTTGCTGAACTGTTTTAAAATTAAAACCAGGCAACCTCCCCTTTGCCTTCACCTCAAAAACCCAAATGCCGTTTAACAGGAAAGCAACAAGAACTAAAGCAAAAAATAACTGAGCACATGAAGCAAACAACCACCAGGGTTCGACTTCCCGCTCTAAAAACAGTTGCCAAAAAACAACTTGCTCAGGCATTAAAAGATGTCAATGCTGCACTTGCAGAAATAACAAGCAATAATTTGCAAGAAACAAAGCAACTCATGTACAGTGCAGCAACAATAACAACACAAGAGCTCGGATAGAAGATCAGTGGACCTGTAAAAAAAGAAAGCAGTACATCACCTAAATGGAAGATTTGATTAGAAAATAAAATCTCCAGGCTTAGATCAGATGCTAGTAAATTGAAAGATATGCCAGACAAGAAGATGAAGAATGAAAACACTAAACAGTATCTGATCCAAAAATACCATCTAGATTCAAGGAAAATGAGAGAAGTCCTGGAAATAATAAAGCAGCAAATAACAGCAGTATCAAAGAAGATTATCAGATATGAAGCCAGAATTACACAACACAGGCAGAATCTCCAATTCCAGTCGAATCAGAGACGTTTCTACCAAAGCATAGAAGGAGAAACTGCAAGAAACGTAGAAACGCCAAATAAAGAAGAAACAGTGCAATTCTGGCGGAAATTATGGGACAATCCAATAGATTATAATAAAAAAAGCAGGCTGGATGAAAGAAGTCAAAAAATGTAACCAACAAATGCAAGATCTAATAATAACACCAGAATTAATCAGTGAAAGAGCAAAGAAAGTTAAAAATTGGACTGCGCCAGGCGACGATGAAATGCATGGCTTCTGGCTTAAAAACCTAACAAGCCTTCATAAACAACTATCAAAACAGTTCAATCACATTTTGCAAGGAGGTGATATTGAACAATGGCTAACAACTGGGAAAACTCATGTCATCATGAAAGACCCAGCAAAAGGTGCAGTTCCAAGTAATTATAGACCGATAACCTGCCTGCCAACCATGTTCAAATTATTAACTGGAATAATAGCAGATGAAGTCATGCAACACTTATTAACTAACAAACAGCTTCCAGTTGAACAGAAAGGAAATTGCCCGAACACCAGAAGCACAAAAGACCAGCTGCTGATTAACAAAATGATTTTAGAAAACTGCAAGAGAAGAAAAACCAATCTAAGTGTTGCATGGATTGACTACAAGAAAGCCTTCGATTCATTGCCTCACACATGGATACCAACCGGAGTCTGGCATTCCATCCAAAAAGGAGGAGAGAGGCTTGATGATTTGCTATTCAAAAGCTTTTCCAGCTTTCCTGGGGGGAAAAGGTATCTTCATCATGAAAGCCCCATGTTGATCTACCTTTATTTGCACACATTATTTATGCTGAAATTTTGCCTTGCCAGGTGGAAAGGCATTCATACAGATTCATCATGTTGCTCTTGCCTGCCTCTTTTCTTCCTTCCCTCCTTCCCTCTACTGTCTTTCTCTGCTAAAAATCGAGATTGCATGCTCCTTGGGACAGGGACCTGTCATTTGGCTCTGTGTAAATCCATCAATGGTACTTTATCAGTTGTTTGATTGTTCAGAGAGCGCTTCAGCTGTGTACTTCACGCCATGATTGCAAAGTAATGCATGAAGCAGTGTTTAACATGTTGTTGGGAGTGTGTGTGTGTGTGTGTGTGTGAGAGAGAGAGAGAGAGAGAGAGAGAGAGAGAGAGAGAGAGAGAGAGAGTCGGGGTGCAACTGTGGGGAGTCCAGCGAGATTTAATTATGGAACAGAGAGGTGATAAAGCAGGTCAAGCCTTTCTGGAAGTCCTGTTGGAGATGGAACCATAGCTTAGCACAGAGAACATAGCTGCCTTTTGAGGGGAAGGAGGTGTGAAGGATCCAGAGGTTTGAGAGAGAGCATCTGCTTTGTATTCAGACAGTCCCAAGTTCCATCCCTGGCAGCATCTCCAGGTAGGGCTGGGAGAGACTCTTGCCTGCAACCTCAAAGAGCCACCGCCAGTCAGTGTTGACAGAACTGAGCTAGATGGACCAAGGGTCTGACTCAGGATAAAGCAGCTTTCCATGTTCCATGGTCTGCCCCTAGGTGCATGGGGCATTCTGCCCCAAAGCATGCCTTTTATACTACTACTACTAGTAGTAGTAGTACTACTACTAGTAGTAGTAGTAATAATATGCTCCAGGACAGAGCTTTTACAATTAAAACAGTTTCTTGGCTCACATTAAATCCTTTACCCTGTGTAGGACACTCTCTTCTGCATCCCCCATGCCCCTTCCTCTCACAAAACCAAAAACCAGACGCGCACTCTTGCAATGTCCTTCTGCGTGGCGCTTTCCAAACTAGCTGCTCATCAGCAGCAAAACGCCTCCGTTCAGGCAAGTTGCATTTGGAATGTAAACAGCAGGGGGAGCAGTCTCGCGGAAACTAACCACCCGAAAAAAGCAGCAACCGTTTGACGCCATATACAGGTGAAACTCAGAAAATTAGAATATCGTGTAAAAGTCCATTAATTTCAGTAATGCAAATTAAAAGGTGAAACTGATATATGAGACAGACGCATTACATGCAAAGCAAGATAAGTCAAGCCTTAATTTGTTATAATTGTGATGATCATGGCGTACAGCTCATGAAAACCCCAAATCCACAATCCCAGAAAATTAGAATATTACATGGAACCAAGACGACAAGGATTGTAGAATAGAACAATATCGGACCTCCGAAAAGTATACAGTGTACTGTGTTTGATTGGCCAGCAAACTCGCCTGACCTGACCCCATAGAGAATCTATGGAGCATTGCCAAGAGAAGGATGAGAGACATGAGACCAAACAATGCAGAATTGCTGAAGGCCGCTAATGAAGCATCCTGGTCTTCCATAACACCTCATCAGTGCCACAGGCTGAGAGCATCCATGCCACGCCGCATTGAGGCAGTAATTGCTGCAAAAGGGGCCCAAACCAAGTACTGAATACATATGCACGCTTATACTTTTCAGAGGTCCGATATTGTTCTATTCTACAATCCTTGTCTTCTTGGTTCCATGTAATATTCTAATTTTCTGGGATTGTGGATTTGGGGTTTTCATGAGCTGTACGCCATGATCATCACAATTATAACAAATTAAGGCTTGACTTATCTCGCTTTGCATGTAATGCATCTGTCTCATATATCAGTTTCACCTTTTAGTTTGCATTACTGAAATTAATGGACTCTTGCACGATATTCTAATTTTCCGAGTTTCAGCTGGATACAATGTCCTAACTCTATATCGCAGCAATTAAATTCACAACAAGGCACTGGAAATGTGAACGGCACCCTGCTGTCCATGGAGGGATAGCAAGAGTGGCTATCGGGCTGGCTGGCTAGTTGTCTGGCTAGTTGTCTGGCAGCTGGATTTTTAATTTTAAGCCTCCTAGCCGCAGTGGAAGAGAAGGTACTTAGGGGCCCAACAAATACTGCAAAAGAGGGGAATATTAAATGCAATTTGCTTGTATTTCAAGATGGACTGCAACTTCGGGCTTGTGTTTGGTTCGTCTCCTCAAAAGACAGCTCTGCATACAGTGCATCACAATGGTCTCCTCAGTGTGGATAGCAGTGGTCAGGTTCGTTGCTGGCCCTGTTCCTAGTCTACACAGTATAAGCAATTGGGTTGGGTGTTGTTGTTTTGCTCTTCTGCTTTGGTTTTTCCTGCTGTTACATAAGAACATAGGAAGCCGCCTCCTACCGAGTCAGACCTTTGGTCCACCTAGTTTACTATTGTCTACACTGATTGGCAGCAGCTCTCCAAGGTTTCAGGTAGGAGTCTCCCCCAGATCTACCCCGAGAGATGCTGCCAAGGATTAAACCTAGGATCTCCAGCGCGCCAAGCGGATGCCCTGCCACTGAGCTCAATCCCCATCCTCCTAGGATTTCTTCCAGCTGACGGTGCCCATATCAGGGGTGTAGCTATGATGGATGGTTCAAAGGACCCAGCCCCCCCAGCTCCTGAAGGCCCCCCAGCTCCACCCCTCCCTATTTTCTTCATTCTTCCCCTCATTCCAAGGCACCGTCAGAGAGAGGGCCAACCATGGGCCCACCTCCCTTAGCTACGACCCAGGCTCACATGTCATCACCCATCCAAATGCCAACCAAGATGGACCCTGCTTAGCAAAGGGGGTGACTCACGCCTGTGACATGAAATGTGTCCCGGGTTCCAAACAGCTGACCTTCAAACAAACTTTAGGAAGACAATACAGCCTGTCGGTGAGTTAGGGACTTCCTGTAGTTACCGTACTTGTCATAACAGAACAAGCAACGCCGTGGAAGGGAAGGAGAGTCGACATGTAATTCCCCCTTCCGCCAGTTCCCTTTCTCTAGGCCAACTTCTGCCTTCCCACCACCCTGAAAGAAGCTAAGGCTCAACAATAAATCAGGAGCAGCTCGTCCTAATGAGTCAGGGGGACACCCAAGGAGGCGGCTCAGGTTTCTCCTCTCTCTCCCACCCTGCCTGCTGCCTGTAGGCTGGACATCCATCAGGTAGAGCACCGTGGTTAGGAAATGCTTGGAAATGCTGGAACACAAGGGGACACCAGCAGCAGCCGTCAGGAGGGGTGCCGTGCTGGGGTTGGATAGGGCCAGTTGCTCTGTCCAGGAGAGACGCCGGACCCATCCGTTGGGGCCAGCATCTTTAAGAAACTGCGAGGCGCGCCTGCTCAGAGGAGCTCATTGCAAGCCCGTGATGTTTAGGCTTGCAACGATCTCTAAACTGCACGGGCGCGTCTGGCAGTTTCTTAAAGATGCTGGCCCCAACAGATGGGTCCAGCATCTCTCTTGGCTGCCGCCGGAGGAGGGGGGAGGGAGGACTGCTCCACTCCCCCCCCCAGCCACAAGTATTTTTTTAAGCGGAGCTTTGGAGGGGCGGCCCCCCCAATGAGATTGGGGGGCCTCATACAGGGCGGGGGGAGGGGTGTCTCATGGCTGGGTGGTCCAGGCACCTGAATTACTTTGGTGCACCCCTGGGAGGGGCTGCTGAGCTCTTGGAGGCATAAAAAGGAGGGAGGTGCACCAGAGGGCCGGCAGACCGCCTCTAGGCGGCCACCAAAGCTGGCCTCCAAAGGGGGCCAGCTTTTGGTGCCGGGCCTTCGGAGTGGGACTGAGGTCTAGGAGAAGGTTATATTAGGGTGGGGCTGGAGGTCTGGGCTCGAGTTTGCAGGAGGCTTTACACACAGGGTTTCTGCCCCGAATCTCCTTCAGTAGAGAGCGTGTGCATACACTCACTGGAGCAGGACCTTGCTCCTCTGCAATGCCAGGTCAGTTCAGAAGAAGACCGAAATCATCCACGACTTGATCATGGGTGAGGCAGGGAGCTGACCCGGCTTGTATAAGTCTATAACTGAGACTTGGCTGCGGGAGGAAAGGGGTCCAGTTGGGCCCAGCTTCTCCAATCAGGTTACTCTGATGGGGAGCAGGTTAGGGGAAGTGGGTGGGGTGGGGTAGGGTGGGGTGGCTGTGGTCCATAAGAATACCATCTCCCTTACCAGAGCCTCTGTGAGACAGATGACTTATACCAAGTGTATATTTCTGAGGCTGGGAACTAGGGATAGACTGTTGGTGTACCGTCCACCCCGCTGCCCAACGGACTCCCTAACTGAGCTGATGGAACCAGTCACAGAGTTGGTGTTGGAGTCTCCCAGACTTTTGATGTTAGGCGACATCAGTATCCACTTTGGGGCTGGCTTGTCTGGTGCAGCTTGGGAGTTCATAGAGGCCATGAAATCGATGGGCCTATCGCAATTAATTTCAGGACCAACTCATGGTGCCGGAAACACACTCAATTGGGTCTTCTGTTGGGCTCCATCGTCAGGAGATCCTGTGGTTTCCCCATTGTTATGGACGGACCACTGCCTGCTTCACAGCCACAACCCACCCCTGCAGGGGTGGTGGACCTATTAGGATGGCCCACCCGAGAAGGCTGCTGGATCCAGTAGGATTCCAAAAAAGCCTTGGAGGATTTTAATGTTGGTGCTGCCAGTGAGTCTGTCGAGGCCCTGGTGGGAACCTGGAATTTGGAACTCACCAGGGCAAGAGACACGATTGCTCCTAAGCGTCCCTTCCAACCAGGGGCGTAACGATAGGGGGGGCAGGGGGGGCACGTGCCCCAGGCGCCACTTGGGAGGGGGCGCCAAAAAGTGCCCCTGCCAGTCTCCTGCATTTGGCAAAAAAAATTTTGTGTGTGATTTTTTTTTCTTTTTCGTCATTATGGAGATCTCCGGCGGGCGGGAGCTCCCATTGGCTGCCGGAGAACACATGACGACCATGCTGGTTGTCTCAGTTCCTCCCTCCCTGCTTGCTGTACGCAGGAGGAGTGGAGTAGCTTGTGAGAGCTGCTGCTGCTGGGGACATTCCTTGATTCTGCCTGCCTGCCTGCCGTTTTCCCACCACACTGCCCTCTGGCTGCATTTTATTCTTCTGTTCTGCATTAACAAAGTAAGTTTCATTGCTCAAATCTCTCTCTCTCCCCTGTGTGTGTGTTGTGTGTGAGAGAATGCCCCTACTACCTTGCATAACGTCCTCCTTTTAGCTCTTCTGTGCTTTGCATAGCAGGCTTCACCCCCCCCCCACCCCTAAACCGAGGGTAGCTGCCTGCAAGTGGAGCCAGTGGCGCTCTCCTGGCTTGCATTATGTGAGTTTCTGGCTTGCATTGTGTTTCTGGCTTGCAGTTTCTGGCTTGCATTGTGTGAGTCCCGGTGGGATTGCAAAAGGAAACTCACGCAATGCAAGCCAGGAGAGCGACTTGTGGCTCCACTTGCATTGCCCGAGTTTCCTTTTGCAAACCCACCTCTGCAAAAGGAAACTCATGCAATGCAAGTGGAGCCACAAGTCACTCTCCTGGCTTGCATGCATGAGTTTCCTTTTGCAGAGGTGGGATTGCAAAAGGAAACTAGTAGTACTAGTACACAAGATCTTTGCAGCTCTGCTAGTAATTACAACTTCTGGATCATCCCTTAGCATGGGGGGTGGGGTGGCAATTTAATTTGGAACTCATTAATATAATTTTTGAATAATGTTCAGTCTGTCTGGATTAATACTAGGTTTATTCTTTATAGCAGATTTTTATTAGCAACATACAGTCTACAACATTTTCAGCCTTGTTCATTTGGTGCATATTGTAGATGTTCTGTCTCCAAAACATAAGTACAGCATCTATATTTTTGAGGGGGGGGGAAATCCCATTTAATACAGTGTGAACAAATTGGTCCAAAAAGTAGCAATGGGAAGTTTTTCTTTCTGCCCCTGTAGCTTTAATAAGATAGAGTGCACAAATATCACTTGATTAACAGCTGCAATATTAATTTCCCTTTTTAGTTGCTTGACTCACAGAGAGAATCATGTCAAGGCAGTGGAGAACCAATTAAATTGATTTTAATCTTTGTTAGGGAAGATAACATGCCTTTTTCTCTCCTTGTTTAAATAATTAAAGTTTCAGTAGGTATTATTTCTGGCTTTAAAAAAATTGGTATCTTAATGTAATGGAATTCTTCTAATTACATACTTAATAGTTTTTAAAAAGTTAATCACGGTTTTTCATTCAATGTGTATTTTGTTTTACATATTAAACTTATATTTTCCTTTGAGAGAGTTTTAAAAATAAGAGGAAATTGGGAAGGCTTTTTTAAAACAAAGAAAAATCTCACCCCTACTTATTCATGATCTTTTTGATTTGCCTGTGTAATTTCAAGCAAGTCAGATGTAATTGCAAATAACATGCAGAAGATCCCAGGTTCAATCCCTACCTCCAGGTAGGGCTGGGAGAAACTCCTGCCTGAAACCTTGGAGAGCTGCTGCCAGTCAGTGTGGGCAATAGTGAGCTAGGTGGACCAATATCTGACTCTGTAGACAGCTTCCTACGTAATCAAACCATAACTTGCCCTTACGTTCAGTCCAATTGGATGCATTCACATTCACAGCTTACATCCAATAAACTGCTGAGTAAGCCCTCCAAACTAGGATCACACAGTGTGGTTTGCAATTCTGGTATATGAAGGGCCCAAACCTCAGTTTTGCTGTTTAGGTGCATAGGCAAACGGTGATTTAATTAAACCAGGAGGTTATTTATTAAGACTGTGTATGAGAGGGAAGCAGAAAGAGGAGGAGATCATGGCTCAAATAATGGTGGCTGAATGTGGCCATTGAGTTTCCCAGGAATACAACCAACGTAAAGTGTGCTACAAATAGACATTATTATAGAATTAATAAACATAGAATATCTATGATAGACTAGAATATATGTCTATTATAATTTAAGTCTCTATTATAATATTAGCATAACTCTTGAATAGACTAGAATATCTATGATGGAAAAGACTAGAATACCTGTCTTGTCTTTTCCATTTTGGGACACAAAACCTATTACTATGTTTAAAAGCATTTATTTTCTGGCCATGAGGACTGCAAACTTAGGCTGTTAGTATGCAAGACATTTCTTTAAAATATATATTTCTAAAGAGCCTTGTAGCCTCATGTTTCCTTTTTCCTGTCCCAGTATACTTGCACGGATGCAGCCCACAACCCACATTTGACTATGACTGTGACACGTTTCCATATTTCTGGGGGGAAGGAGAGTGGGGGGGGGCGCTATTTCAGTGCTTGCCCCGGGCGCCGTTTTCCCTAGTTACGCCTCTGCTTCCAACCTGCTTCAAAAATGGCCCCTTGGTATACAGAGGAGTTGCGGGGGCTGAAGCATCAGAGTAGGTGTGACTGGAACACAAGTGGAGGAAAACCTGGCTCAAATTTGACAGGACACAGCACTGGATCCATTTGAAGGTTTATGTGATAGCGGTGCATGCGGCAAAAAACCAATTTTGGTCTGCATGAATTGTGCATGCAGATTTGCGTTCAGCAGAGCTATCCCAGGTTGTGAGGAGTTTAATTTCTGCTCTTTCTGTTTGGAATCAGTCCCCGGAGAATTTGTTCTGCTGTAAAGCTTTTAATGGGTTCTTTGCGGATAAAATCTCCTGTATTCTGGGCTGACTTGGACTCCACTATTTCTGCAAGGGTTATGAAGGGGGTGTTCAGCAATCCCTCTTGCAGTATTATGCTGGATCAGTTTCAATCTGTGATTTCTGAGGATGTGGTACGAGCTGCTTCGGGTGGTGCAGCCTACCACCTGTTCTCTGGAACCTTGCCCGACTAACAGGAGGAGAGCTAGTTTTGTGGTAGCAAGCATGACTTGTCCCCTTAGCTAAGCAGGGTCCACCCTGGCTGCATATGAATGGGAGACTAGAAGTGTGAGCACTGTAAGATATTCCCCTTAGGAGATGGGGATGCTCTGGGAAGAGCATCTAGGTTCCAAGTTCCTTCCCTGGCATCTCCAAGATAGGGCTGAGAGATTCCTGACTACAACCTTGGAGATGCCGCTGCCAGTCTGTGTAGACAGTACTGAGCTGGATGGGCCAATGGTCTGACTCAGTATATGGCAGCTTCCTGTGTTCCTACAACTTGGCTGCTTCTATCTAGCAAGGAGATTGTTGGAGGTGGCCTCGTTAATATCATTCATGCATTGCTGAGGGAGAACCCCCTGTTTGGAGGAGGGGCAATAGATAGACCACTTCTTAAGAAACCTTCCCTGGATCCCTTAGCGATGGCTAGTTACAGGCCAGTCTCCAATCTCCCATGGTTGGGCAAGGTGACTGAGAGAGTGGTGGCCTACCAACTCCAGAAAGTTTTGGAGAAAACGGATTATCTAGACCCATTTCAAACTGGCTTTAGAGCTGGCTATGGAGTTGAGAGGGCTCCATTCTGTCACCAGTGCTTTTTAATATCGACATGAAACCGCTGAGTGAGATCATCAGATTTGGTGCAGGGTGTTATCAGGATGCTTGTCATCTATTTCTCCTTGTCATCACCACCACCACCACCACCATCATCAGGAAATGGCATTCATTCCCTAAATGCCTGCCTACAGGCAGTAATGGGCGGAGGTGCTCATTGTAGGCACTCAGAATCTGAAGGATGAGTTAGATCTTCCTGTCCTGGGTGAGGGTTACACTCCCCCAAAAGGAACAGGTATGCAGCTTGGGAGTACCCTTGGACCCAAGCCTCACCCTGGTATCTCAGGTGGAGGCTATGGCCAGGAGTGCCTTCCAACAGCTTTGGTTGATTCACCAGCTGCGTCCATTCCTTGAAGAGAACAATCTCAAAACAGTGGTGCATCAGCTGGTAACCTCCAGGCTTGACTATTGCAATGCGCTCTACGTGGGGCTGCCTTTGTACGCAGTTTGGAAACTTAAGTTAGTTCAAAAACCAGCAGCCAATCTCTCAAAAACCATTGCTTCTCTCCAACCATCAATTTTCTGCTAAACCAGCCTGCCTCTGGACCTAGGAGGGAGGGAGAGAGAAAGAGCATCCGAAGGCTGCCTGTTTGCTTAAGGAATCAAGTGGCCAGCTGGATCTTCGATTTTGACAGCCGATGATGATGGCGAGAGGGAAGCCTTCTTGGATACAATTGGGACAGATGGGACATTCTCCTTTTGTGCTGACCCCCCCCCAACGCCCCCCCATGCTCCCAGCAAACGTGATGGTTGTTGGTCCCTGCATTAAACAGCATTCTGTGCAATGCCCGCTCCATCTGTGAGAGCCCTCTTTGACATTTCTTTCCCTGTCTCCAAGGAAGTAGCTTCGATAGCCTACAGAAGACCAGCTAAAAGACCCCCCCCCCAACACACACACAGCTCTGGCGCTTGGGGGAGACTATCTGCGTAGATGGATAGATAGATAGATAGATAGATAGATAGATAGATAGATAGATAGATAGATAGAAAGAACAAGGCTGCATAATCAACCAGAAACAAATCTGGAACTTCCCCATTAGTTCCCTGAGATCATAGTTCTGGCAGTGAACTATATAACTATATAAATTTAGTTATATTTGTAACTATATATAGTTATAGATATAAATATAACTATATAGTAATAGATATAAATATAACTTTATAAATATTCACCATATTCCTATTATTATTTATTTGATTTATATACCGCCCTTCCAAAATGGATCAGGGCGGTTAAGGGATGTGATACATATTGGGGATGTGAGTGTGAGTGCACTATATATTGTGAAATGTGTCAACCAACCAACCAACCAATCAATCAGTGAGGGGCCCATTGTAAAACCTCGTCTCTGGGCCCACTCCAACCTTGTTATGCTCCTGCTTTTGCAGTGGCCACTTTGACGGAGCTGCTCCATTCCTTCCCATCCTGCCACCTGCGTTCTCACCAGAGTAGCTGCTTTCACTCCGTAGAAGGGAAAATATTATTATTATTATTATTTCTTGTTTACACAGTCAGACAGGTGTTATTGACTGGTTTGTTTTATCCAGACATCGAGTCCTTCCCAAGGACCTGGGATGCCAGAATTTTATTGTCAATCGTTATAGATATCGTCGCAGAATATAGGCTGTTCCCAGTAAAGCTGCTTTTTGTATTTGGCTGATGGTGATTTCTGTGGCTCCTATGGTGTTGAGGTGCTCTTCAAGGTCTTTTGGAACTGCACCCAGGGCGCCAATTACCACTAGGATTATTTCGATCTTTTTCTGCCACAGCCTTTCAATTTCAGTTTGTAGATCTTTGTATTTTATTATTTTTTCTATTTCTTTTTCTTCTATTCTGCTATCCCCTGGTATTGCTATGTCGATTATTTTCACTTGTTTTTCTTTCTTCTCGACTACAGTGATATCTGGTGTATTGTGTGGCAGATGTTTGTCTGTTTGTAGTCGGAAGTCCCATAATATTTTTACATCTTCATTTTCTTCAACTTTTTCAATTTGATGGTCCCACCAATGTTTGGCTACAGGTAGCTTGTATTTTTTGCAGATGTTCCAGTGTATCATCCCTGCTACCTTGTCATGCCTTTGTTTGTAGTCAGTCTGTGCGATCTTCTTACAACAGCTGATCAGGTGGTCCACTGTTTCATCTGCTTCTTTACAAAGGCGGCACTTGCTGTTTGTTGTGGATTTTTCGACTTTGGCTCTTATTGCATTTGTTCTTAGTGCCTGTTCTTGTGCAGCCAGTATTAAACCCTCTGTTTCTTTCTTCAAGTTGCCATTCTTGAGCCATTGCCAGGTCTTGGTGATGTCTGATTTTCCACTTATATTGTGTAAATATTGACCATGCAGGGGCTTATTTTTCCATTTTTCTGCTCGGTTCTTGACTTGTTCTTTCTTGTAGGCCTGTTTTGTTTCATTGGTGTTGAATAGTTGTGCATTCTTGACCATTTGAAGTGCATCTTCTTCACTGTCCCTTATATATTCTTCAAGGTCTCTTTTCGCCTCCTCTACTGTTTGATGGACTTGCAGCATTCCTCTTCCACCTGAGCTGCGAGGGAGGTAGAGCCTATCTACATCACTGTGGGGGTGCAGAGCACGATTGATGGTCATGATTTTCCTGGTCTTACGATCTAGCGTCTCCAGCTCTGCCTGGGTCCAGTCTATCATTCCTGCAGTGTATCTAATAACAGGTATAGCCCAGGTGTTTATGGCTTGTATGATGTTCCCGCCATTGAGTTTGGACCTGAGGATTTTTCTGACTCTCCTGATGTATTCACTTCCCATTTTTCTTTTAACTTCAGTGTGTGCGATGTTATCAGCCTGGAGAATGCCCAAGTATTTGTAAGGTTCTTTCTCTTCCAGGTTCTTGATCTTGCTTCTATTGGGCAGTTCTATTCCTTCTGTTTTTCTTATTTTCCCTCTGTTCATTATTAATGCAGCACACTTGTCTAGTCCAAACTCCATTGCTATATCGCTACTGAATATACGGACAGTGTTTAGCAGTGATTCGATTTCTGACTGGGACTTTCCATACAGCTTCAGATCGTCCATGTACAGCAGATGGTTGATTTTACTGGATGTTTTAGATGTTTGGTATCTGAGGCTTGTTTTGTTTAGTATTTGTGAAAGTGGGGTCATGGCGATTACAAACAATAGAGGGGATAGTGAGTCCCCTTGGAAAATGCCTCTTCTAATGCTAACCTGTCCAAGTGCCTCGCCGTTGATTGTTAACTGTGTACTCCACATGCTCATTGCTTTTTAAATAAATATCTGAATGTTTTTGCTGACACCAGTTGTTTCTAAACATTTTAGTATCCATGTGTGAGGCAATGAATCGAAGGCTTTCTTGTAGTCAATCCATGCAACACTTAGATTGGTTTTTCTTCTCTTGCAGTTTTCTAAGATCATTTTGTCAATCAGCAGCTGGTCTTTTGTGCCTCTGGTGTTCGGGCAATTTCCTTTCTGTTCAACTGGAAGCTGTTTGTTAGTTAATAAGTGTTGCATGACTTCATCTGCTATTATTCCAGTTAATAATTTGAACATGGTTGGCAGGCAGGTTATCGGTCTATAATTACTTGGAACTGCACCTTTTGCTGGGTCTTTCATGATGAGATGAGTTTTCCCAGTTGTTAGCCATTGTTCAATATCACCTCCTTGCAAAATGTGATTGAACTGTTTTGATAGTTGTTTATGAAGGCTTGTTAGGTGTTTAAGCCAGAAGCCATGCAGTTCATCGTCGCCTGGCGCAGTCCAATTTTTAACTTTCTTTGCTCTTTCACTGATTAATTCTGGTGTTATTATTAGATCTTGCATTTGTTGGTTACATTTTTTGACTTCTTTCATCCAGCCTGCTTTTTTATTATAATCTATTGGATTGTCCCATAATTTCCGCCAGAATTGCACTGTTTCTTCTTTATTTGGCGTTTCTACGTTTCTTGCAGTTTCTCCTTCTATGCTTTGGTAGAAACGTCTCTGATTCGACTGGAATTGGAGATTCTGCCTGTGTTGTGTAATTCTGGCTTCATATCTGCTAATCTTCTTTGACACTGCTGTTATTTGCTGCTTTATTATTTCCAGGACTTCTCTCATTTTCCTTGAATCTAGGTGGTATTTTTGGATCAGATACTGTTTAGTGTTTTCATTCTTCATCTTCTTGTCTGGCATATCTTTCAATTTACTAGCATCTGATCTAAGCCTGGAGATTTTATTTTCTAATCAAATCTTCCATTTAGGTGATGTACTGCTTTCTTTTTTTACAGGTCCACTGATCTTCTATCCGAGCTCTTGTGTTGTTATTGTTGCTGCACTGTACAGGAGTTGGTTTGTTTCTTGCAAATTCTTGGTTGTTATTTCTGCAAGTGCAGCATTGACATCTTTTAATGCCTGAGCAAGTTGTTTTTTGGCAACTGTTTTTAGAGCGGGAAGTCGAACCCTGGTGGTTGTTTGCTTCATGTGCTCAGTTATTTTTTGCTTTAGTTCTTGTTGCTTTCCTGTTAAACGGCATTTGGGTTTTTGAGGTGAAGGCAAAGGGGAGGTTGCCTGGTTTTAATTTTAAAACAGTTCAGCAACGGTGATATCCTCTATTTCCAACACCTCCTCCATCTGTGCCTGAGCAACTGCTTCCGTTGGTGGTAATTCTTCTTCCATATCTTGAGCCTGTGTTGCTCTTTGCAGTTCTTCCAGCTCAACTCCTGTGAATACTTTATTTCTTATTCTGAATCTTCTCTGGTCTGCTAGCCTTTGTTCTGTTATTTCTGTATCTGGATGCTTCTCTTTCCAAATTTGGTACATTCTTTTTAAATAACCTCTTCAAGTTGGACTAGACTTGTAATAGCAGATCATTATTTCCTTCTTGGCATTTTTTGTATATTTTTTTCGGTTAAGCGACGTTTCTTCCAGTAGCTTTGCTGTCTCCAGCCCTGGTTGCTCAACTGAAGATCCTGAGTCCTGTAGCCCACTTGCCACCAGATGTCCTGGGACTATAGCACCTGGCGCGGTCCTTGTTGACCCGGGCGATGACCAATCCGGTATAGATTTATTAAAGTTACGTCTCACCATATTGTTGATGGGAGAAGCACTCTTTGTCTGGATCCTCTGGTGAGACCTGTCTTGTAATAATAATAATAATTATTATTTTTAATAATTAATAATAATGATGATATTATTATTATTATTATTATTATTATTAACATTTATATCCTTCTCTTCCTCCAAGGAGCCCAAAGCAGTTTACTACATACTTAAGTTTCTCTTCACAACAACCCTGTGAAGTAGGTTAGGCTGAGGGAGAAGCGACTGGCCCAGAGTCACCCAGCTAGTATCATGGCTGAATGGGGATTTGAACTCAAGTCTCCCCGGTCCTAGTCCAGCACTCTAACCACTACACCACACTGGCTCTTCCGATAGCCTTTGAAGTACCCCTAGGGGTACTAGTACCCCCTGTTGGGAACCCCAACCTATCTCAATATTGTCTGTACTGTCTGGCAGTGGCACTCCAGAGTTTCAGGCAAGAGTTTTCCCCAGCTCTCCCTGTAGATGCCAGGGATTGAACCTGGGACCTTCAGCATCTTTAAGCAGATACTCTACCACTGAAATACAGCCCCATCCCTAACACAGTCCAAGGGACAATAAAATGCTCCTTTAGGGAATAATGTTTGAAAACTGCATGCAGAAGGTTCCACATTCCCTCCCTGGCAGCATCTCCAAGACAGGACAAGATTTTTTTTTATTTTTAGTACAAGATTTTAGGACAAATTTTTTTATTTTATTTTTTAGGACAAGATTTTTTTATTGAACCAACAAACTACGAAAGCATATGAAACCCTTGCCTGTAAACTTGGAAAAGCTGCTGCCAGTCTGTGTAGACAATACTGAGCTAGATGGACCAAGGGCCTGACTCAATATAGAGCAGCTTCTGATGTTCCTAAGTTCCTATATTCACAGTGAAGTCCTAAGTGTTTTGAAACGGAGGGGGGAAATATTTAAAACTGAAAACCTGGACATTTTTGATGGAACTGTGAGTCTGGATTTGCTTAAAATGGCAAGAGGGTGGTGGACAGTAGGAAGGCAGGAAGGCAGTCTAAATAAATATCATAGGATTTGTCTTACACATAGGCTTACACAATGCTTGCTTGTGGTAAAACTTGTTTTTGTTTTTAAAAAAGCATGTGGTTTCTGCATAGAATAAATGTGTGGTTTTTTTCCTGGGGAAGAGCATGAGCAATACCCTGCTAACTAGGCAAAGAGGCACCTTTTAACGTGGTGATTCTCTTTATTTAGCAGGGGGAGAGTAACTGGCCCTCTCCATCCCCAGCACAGCATCCCTCCAGTGACTTTTGCTGGTGTCTATCTTATGTTTCTTTTTAGAGTGTTAGCCCTTCGGGGACAGGGATCCATCTTATTTAGTTATTTATTATTCCTCTGTGTAAACCACCCTGAGCCATTTTTGGAAGGGTGGTATAAAAATCAAATGAATGAATGAATGAATGAAATCTTACCTGCAATCTGAAGAGGGGGAGGCGGCCCACAATACCGAAAATGATGCTAATACACCAAACTGTCCACGTGGGAAGTTTCAGGGCAGAGAGCGTCCAAGTTAGGTGCTTTTTAAAATTCTTCTTAAATTTGGATTCCCAGAAGTTGTTTGAGAAGGAGACCTGGTCTTGCGGTACTAAGCATCATCATCATCATCATCATCATCATCATCATTTATTCAACTAGCACTTGGCAGAGTTGTAATAAAGGCCTTGGGAAAGATATTTAGATGCCATGAAGTGTCTATACCTACAGAGATTAGAATAGTTTGGACAATTGTTTTCCCCGTGACACTCTGTGGATGCAAAAGCTGGATTTTTAAGAAGCAAGATAAAAAAAGTATTGACACTTTTGAACTTTGGTGCTGGAGAAGACTTTTGAGGATACCATGGACAGCCAGGAAAATAAACAAATGGATCACAGAACAAACCAATCCAGAATTTTCACTCAAGGCAGAAATGACCAGGCTCAAACTATCATACTTTGGACACATTATGCGAAAACCCAGCTCCCTTGAGAAGTCCATAATGCTGGGGAAAGCTGAAGGCAAGAGAAGAAAGTGGCCAGCAGCAAGGTGGATGGACCTGATCACGACAGCAATGGATGCACCACTGAGAGACCTTAAAGGCCAAGTTGAAGACAGATCATCCTGGAGAGAATCTATCTATGTGGTCGCTAAGAGTCGACACTGACTTGACAGCACTTAATCAATCAATCAATCAATCAATCAATCAATCAGGGAGAGAGAGGGGGATATGTCTCCATCATCTCTCTAGGAGGAAACAAAGAAGATTGACTCAACACAGGAGGTACCTGAGGAGTCAAAGCAGGCTTCATAGAGTAGAGGCAAGCAGAGACTGGTGAGGAGACCCTGACTAGCTCCCTCTGATCCCAATGCCCCTAGTTGCCATTAGGTTAGTTGGTGCAAAAGGTCGATGCACTGGAACTCCATCTCCAACACGTATAGACAATAGTGAGCTAAGCAGACCAATGGTCCGGCTTGGTATAAGACAGCTTCCTATGTTCCTATGTACAACTCCCATGGAATCACAGGATCATAGAATGTCAGAGCTGGAAGGTACCTTAGAGTTCTTCATTCCCCTACTCCGTGCAGGAAACTGCTACAGCAGCTCTGACAGATGCCTGTCCAGCCTCTGTTTGAAAACCTCCAGCAAAGGAAAGCCTACCACTGCATGAGGGAGACTGCTTCGCTGTCGAACAGCTCTTACAATTATTTATTTGTTTATTGATTGATTTGTTTTGATTTGATTTGATTTTTATACCGCCCTTCCGAAATTGCTCAGGGCGGTTTACAATTAAAACAGAAAACATTAAAAACAATTAAAACAGAGATACAAATATAATTACCAATTTAAAACAACTTAAAAAACAATTAAACTATCAAAACAATTAAAACCCTGAAAACCAGGTTAACATTAAAACAATTAAAAACTGATTAAAATCCCTGAAAGGCCAGGCCAAACAGATGGGTTTTAAGGGCTCTCTTGAAGGTCAGCAAAGAATCAAGATTACCAATTTCTGCTGGGAGTGTATTCCACAGTCCAGGAGCAGCTACAGAGAAGGCCCGCCTCTGAGTCGTCACCAAACGAACCGGTGACAACTGGAGACGGACCTCCCCAGATGACCTTAACGTGCGGTGGGGATCATGTAAAAGAAGGCGCTCTCTAAGATATCTTGAACCCAAGCCGTTCAGGGCTTTAAAGGTAATAACCAGCACTTTGTATTTTGCCCGGAAACATATTGGCAGCCAATGTAACTGTTTCAAAACAGGCATCATATGGTCTCTCTGGGTTGCCCCAGAGACCAATCTGGCAGCCGCATTCTAAACTAACTGAAGTTTCCGGACTACATACAAAGGCAGAATGAAGAAATTCTTCCTAATGGCTAGCCTAAATCTGCTTCCTTGCCATTTCAACCCATGGATTGTAGTAGCCCAGCCCTCAGGAGCAACAGAGAACCAGTCTGTTCCTTCTTCTATAAGGCCATGGTGGCCAGGGATGTTGTAGTTCAGTATCATCTGGAGACCCAAATATGAGGACCCCTGACCTTCGAATGATGAGTTAGTGTTCTAGCATACAGTCGAGATGTGCAACGAAACCAGACCACACCCTTGTGCAGCAACTATAATGTGCCAAGGGAAGGCAGGTAGTTTGCGTAAGAGAAAACACACTCAGAATTCATCATTTCTACAGTCCTTTTTAGTGCTTCACAATGGATATCACATTGCTCCTCTTCCGTTTCTGTTGTGAAATGTCATGATGCATCTCTTGAACTCCTCCCCCCTCCTTCCATGATCTTCTGGGTATTTGAAGACCATCTTTCCAGGCCTTCACAACTCTGGTCCTGCCCCCAGTAGAAACATAGGAAGTTGCCTTATACCAAGTCAGACCCTGGGTCCGCCTGGCTCAGAACTTTCTGGCACAATATTGTCTATTCTGACTGGAAGCAGCTCTCCAAGGTCACAGGCAGCTTTTCTCTGTTGCCCCCGAGGACTGGATTAGAAATTGGATTAGAAATTCCATGGGGTGAAATTGCAAGGAAGGAGATTTAGGAGACGACAGGGATCAAACCTGGGACCTTCTGCGAGCAAAGCAGATGCAATTCCAGCTCCGTGATTTCCAGCTCTCTGCTCTTAACTGATCGGGGTGGGGGTGGGGGCCAGTTCTCTCCTTCGTCTGCTTCCCTCTTCACTGTTCTAGCTATGTTTCTCAGGAAGACGGTTCCCAGAAGCAGTTTAACCCAGGCTGCTCGTCTGCAGCGCAGGCATCCCTATGGATCACGGTGCTGCTGGCCCGCCTAACCCCACTTTGAAGCCTGGCCTTTAGACAAAGTTTAGGGTGCGAGCGTGCCCTTTACCCCGGCACTGGGATCAGATGGGTGCTCAGGCTGCTTGTTGCCTGAGTGCACACAGAGATGGGTGCCTAGAGCGCCCGTCTCAGAGGAGAGGAGAGCTGGTCTTGTGGTAGCAAGCGTGTCTTCCCCCCTTAGCTGAGCAGTGTCTGCCTTGGTTTCATTTGAATGGGAGATTAGATGTGTGAGCACTATAAGAGATTCCCCATCAGGGGATGGAGCCGCTCTGGGAAGAGCATCGAGGTTCCAGGTTCCCCCCCTGGCAGCATCTCCAAGATAGGACTGAGAGAGATTCCTGCCTGCAACCTTGGAGAAGCTGCTGCCAGTCTGTGTAGGCAATACTGAGCTAGATGGACCAATGGTCTGACTGGCAGCTTCATATGTTCCTATCCCCCAATGCACCACGCTCGACACACTATGCATTGTGGGATATCCAAAGGTTGGGATGTGTCATCCCAGCCTCCAAAGATCCACACTGCTGGGAGCAGTGAGGATCATGTGAGCGCATGGTAGTATACCTGAAGAAAAGCAGAAGAATCATCTGGGGGAAAGATGAGTTGGACTCGGCCTACCCCACTGCCCGCCCTCCGCATCCCAGGACTATCATGTGAATAGCCTCAGGGTCTTACTCCTAATCAGCTCTAATTCCAGCTTTAGCGCCAACTTTAAACTCTTCCTCCAGCTTTCACTAACTTTCTGCTGCAGGCGAGCCTCCTTTTATTCTCTTCCCCCCCTCCAATTTTCCGAAACTAACCAATTTAAAATTGACTGCATGTTATGCTTAAAAGAAAATTATTACAAAATGATGTATAGATGGTATCTGAGACCCAAAAAATTGGCATTAATGTATAAAAATGTATCAAACAAATGTTGGAAGTGTGGACAGTCTGAAGGCACTTTTTTCCCTATGTGGTGGACCTGTGGGAAGGCTAAAGCATATTGGGAGATGATATATAATGAGTTAAAGAAAATATTTAAAATGACATTTCCTAAGAGGCCAGAATCCTTCCTGCTGGGAATAATAGAAGGTGCAATTTCTACAAGTAATTCAACGCTTTTTATGTACACTTCGGCGGCGGCTAGAATTATATATGCACAGAAATGGAAGAGTAATGAAGTGCCTTCAAAGAAGATTGGCTGATAAAATTTTTGGAATATGCGGAGATGGCAAAACTTACAACACTAATAAGAGACCAAAATTTGGAATGCTTCAAAGAAGATTGGAAACCATTCTTGTCGTATCTAAAGAACTATTTTCCTACTATGGACTTTACAGCAGGGTTTGAAATTCAGTAAAAAAACCTGCAGGTTGGGTAGATTAGTTGTGTTTGTAAGGATTTAAATTTATGTTTTGAACTATTATTATAGCAAGGGTGAACTTTATAGCTGATGATTCACGAAGAGATGCTTGCGGGAAGTCCACTTTTGTCTATTCGTAATCAATGACATATTAATATTGTTAAAAATAATAAAAATTGAATTTGGGGAAAAAACCAAACCAACCAATCAAAATTAATGCGAGCTCCCCCCATTAAAAAAACACAACCAAACCAATCCAATCCAACCCTCTCCTCCCTCCAAAAACCAAACAGCAGGAATCTTTCCCCAACCAGACCAAACTGTCAAACGGGAGCTGTGAACTCTTGATCCCTGCCAGCTTCTTATTACAGAGCACAGGAAGGAAGCAAATATGCATTCAAAACAGAAATGTGAAGAGCACAAGAGGAGGTCAAGGCCTTGTTCCTGCACAAATGGCATTTCATACTTGGCAGGACTTTTTAATCACTGGAATGGAATCACATGTCATATTTGGCTGTATTGGAGGCAGTCAGTGATGGTTTGTAAGCTTGCCAGGCCTTGCCAAGGCTGTGCTTTCCGGGCACTCGATTGGAAGGTGCAGCTTCCTCCCAGGATCCTGTGCTCAGCAAACCTCATTGGCGGCAAACCTCAAGTGGGCTCCTCTGGAGTGATCCAAGCCAATTGTCTGAGTGAGTGCTTCCAAGCAAGAGGCATTTGCATGGACCTGTAGCAGTGTAGCAGCGTCTCCCTCAGCCAAGAGGTGAGCTTGGGAGTCTGTGGGAACAAACGCTCCAAGAGAGACGAGAAGAAAAGAGGAACTCAGACACGACGGTATGTTTTGAACAAAAGGGGCTACTTTATTAATATACTTAAATAGGTTACAAGTCGTCACTTAACTTTCTAACTAAAGGAAACGAAACAGGACAGAATGGAGTAGGCAAAAAAACTTTCCATCTTGGCCAATCTGTTGGAAAGCCAAAAATTCCTACTCGGCCCCCAACAGGGCGACCAGCAAAGCCCATTCTGTCCCTGGGAGGGAGGGGGAGGGAGGGAGGGCAGGAGGGATGGGAGGAAGCCCAGGGTCACACGGAACAAGGGAATAGCAGGGCAAACAAAATTGGGGGGAGTCCCAGCCAGCCCCCACCCACCCACCCCGCTCCTTGCAGGCATGTTCACGTGGTCTCCTCTTCTGGGGCGGATCGACTCCTCCAGCCTCCCAGCAGCAGCACAAGCCTGCAAGAAGCACAAAGCAGCGTCAGTGGGGTTGCCCTGCTCCTCCTCCCTTTCCACTCCGGCAGCCCAGCAAGCGGGGATCAGGCAGTGGGGTGGGGGTTGATGGGGGGGCAAGCCAGAGAATTCGGGCTCCCCACTGTGCAGCCACAGCATGGAGCAGGAGGGAGAGGAGGATTCTCTGACCTGCCACCGGGCAGCTCCAGGGGGCGCTACTGGGGCTGCAGGGGGGCCCCAGAGTCTCCCAGGCTCCTCTGCTGCTGCACCGGTTTGGGAGGAAGGAGGAGGGAGCGGAGGGGGGAGTGAGGCGTGGCTGCGGGAGTGGAGGGGGGAGGAGCACACCCTCGGCAGGGGAGGGGGCGGATGACTGGATGGGGCTTCCCCTGCCAGGGGAAGCCAGGCCGCTGGGGAAGGGGAGAAAGGTGGAAGGAGGAGGGGGCGCTCCTTGGCCAGCTGGTGGGAATGGAGGGAGGCGGTGACCTTGCCCTCCTGCTGGGCCCACACAGCCTCCCCGGACCCAAGGGAAGCCCAAGAATGGTTCCAAAGGGCCACTTGGGGGCAGGGTGGTCCTGTAGCCTCCTCCCACTGCCTGCCAGCAGAAGCAAGGGGAGGGGCTTCTGCACCCCAGAGGCGGGGCTTCCTTGGGCCAGGGGAGTGGAGCCTGCTTCCCCCTCACTCCTCAAACAGAACTGCACTTCCCTGCTGGATGTCTTCTTGTGGACAGATCTTGTGTCCACGCGGTTGGAGGAGGTCTTCTGGGAGGCCCCTGCGCTGCACGGTCTTTCCTGAACCTCCCTTCAGCTGCTGATCTTCAAGGGGAGAGCACGGGGCTGTTGTTCCTGGAAAGAGAGAAGGACATTGGTTCAGAGATGGGGGGTCTTCTCACACTCTCCCCCATGACACCACCAAGCACCAGGGACTCCTGGCAGAATATTTGTGTCCTCATTTCCCAGAGGGAAGAGAGATCTTTCCTCTTTCCCTTTGGCTACTGGTACAACCAGACACGAGGGCCGAAGTTGGCATTCCAACACGAGGGAGGGTTGCCCAGATTCCTGCCCACCCTTCCTGCAGCCCCAGCCCCCTGCCTAACCATCGGGGCCCCTTCAAGTGAAGCCCTGCCTTGGTCTACTCACCAGTCGGTCAGGTGGAGAGATCACCGTACTCTGGCGGGTGTCTCTTCTTCTTACAGCCCGCCCACAAGCGCCGAACGGCAGCCCGCAGCCCGTGCCGGGAGTGGAGGGAAAAGGCCTTCTTCACGATCTTCTCTGTCTTGCAGGCAACTCTCCCGACCTCGGGGTCATGGTCGCCAAGCAAGCTCTCCAGCGCTGGAGGGATGAAGGAGAAGGTTCAGAAATGGCATGAAGAGATCACCCCACCCTTGGCCAAGCCCCACCATTTCCACACCAAGAGGGCGCAAGTCCTGACTCTTTCTCCCCTGCACTCTGGGAAAGCCTACTGCTGAGCATCCCTGAGGATGCAAGCGGGACCTTCCATTTGAGGGGACAGGTGGCCCATTCCAGCTCTGTGGTCCCTAAATCTAGGCCTCTCCCCTCACAGAAACTTCCCCTTCCCACCCAGAAACCGGCACTTACCAGCATGGAAGGTCTCTATGTTCCCTTCAGTGAGGATGCTGCCCTTTTTGTGGACCAGGTGACCTAAAAAACAAGGGTGGAAGGAAATGGGACCACAGTTCAGGACACTGTGCATGGACAACCCGATCATTCAGGAGAGGAAATCCTCCCCTCTCTGCTCCGTCTGGGACTGACAGATTGAGCCATTCCTCCAGGGACTCTTATGTCACCTTGGGAGGAAATTAAGCAAAGAGACCTCGCTAACACGCACTGGGCCAGTCCTCCTGGGGAGGGAACAGCTCCTGCCCCTCCACACCCTTCTGGCTGTGCCTTCCAAGAGAATGAACCTTTGCCCACCAAGACCACCCACTAAGGGAGACCCAAAAGTCTTGTTTCGCTTACCGATCAGCAGGGCAGCCGTTCTCCTCACTGAAGGCTGCTCGCTGCGGAAGAAGCCCAGGATCTTGGTGGCCTCCATCTCCACGGCGTCCTCTGTGCCGAGCTGCCGAATCTGGGATCAAGAGCAAAGACAAATCCCGAGTGAGCAAAGCATCGCCCAAAGGTCCTTGAGCCATTTGAGCCGAGGGACGGACAGGGAGGGGCTGCCCTTACCAGACGCTTGGCGATCTTGTGGAGCAGCTCCTGCAGGCTGTAAGAGTCCCGCGCCAGCAGCTTGCCCTCCAGGTGCCATAGGAGGGCTTCCGCCAGGAGGCTCAGATTGTCCTTCGCAGCCTGCCAAAAGAAAGACCGGAATGGGAGTGAAAAAGGCTGCCAAGGGATTCCAAGAAACCTCTTAGGGGGCTTCAAGGAGTAGGGCCTGGATGGGCCAAACCACAGCAGGACAGCTCGTGGATTCACCACCCCATGAGGAAAACTCTGGGGCATGCCACTGGGTGGCTGGACTTGGGGAAGTCTAAATCCCTTCGTAGGGGTGGCAGGAAGAAGTGGGCTCTCACCTGTGCTACCTCCAGGTCCTCATCCTCCACATGCATCATCACCGCGATGAGGGTTGTGATGTTCTCCTCTGTACCCTCATGATGATGGTGGCGGTGCTGCAGGAGATCCAGGTGGGTCCTCATGGCTGCCCTTCGGATCTTAGCCTCCTCCTACAAAGAAGAACAGGGGTTGTTATTAGGGAGGAATTCCTCACCTTCATCACCATGCAGAAGAGCTTGCATGGGTCTCTAGGGGGTGTCTGGTTTCCCTTCTCCAACCCGTTCGGAACCTGCAGGTTGGCCGGCCCTCATAGAGCCGGGGCGGAGGGCTGGCGTGCAAGTACTCACGTGGTGGAAGAGAGGGCGGCACAGGGCAGCCAGGACAGCATTCACCGTGGCCTGGTGTTCTGATGGGCAGTGCCTCAGCCGCTCCATGAAGGCCAGGACCCCCAAAGTGGCTTCCAGACTGGAGGTCCTGAGCCCTCCCAGGATCCCAGCACTAAAATCCTGGGGTTTCTTCGCCTAGGGAGGGAAAAGGTGGATCCTTGAGAACACATGCTAGTCTACCCCCTGCTAAATGGACCACATAGCTGTCCATGTTTGATGCCGCTTGGCTTCCATCCAAGAGGGGTGAGAAGGCGGCATTGGAGCACGTGGGGAATCAGGGCTCCCACTGAGAGATGCATTCCCTTAAGGATTTCTCCTTCATCCTGTGGCAAGGGTTCCACAGGCTGAATCCTCCCAACTGGAAAAATCTTCCTGTCACACCTGGGGATGCCTAGGAGCACCAGCCTCAGGAAGGGCTCCGCAAAGAGAGGAGTCTCCATGTCTAGGGATGCTCCATGCCCAGGGATGTCACTCACTGCCTTCAGCTTTCCATAAATGTGGAAAAGACCCCTTTCGCTCAGGTAGCGGATGTTCTGGCTGGGGTGGACTAGCCACGCTACCAGGAGCATCCAGGTCTTCTCTAAGGCAGCAAAGTCTTGGTCTTTCAGAAGCAGCTAAAAGAGGGAAAGGAGCAGAAGACCCATCAGCCCCTGGGGCCAAACCCTCCTCTCAGGGAAGCCCACCTGAGGAAAATGCTTCTCACCTCCACAAAGAAGGCCACCTCTGCGAGGGAATGCTCTTCTGGATCTTTATCGAGGCTGAAGAGGGAAGCCAGGTATGCCTTCAGCCTGGCCACTGTGGAGGATGGTGTCTGGAGGAGAGCCCTGCAACACACAAAGGCCGCTGCTGAGTCCTGGGCGGGAGGCCCAGAAAGAGCAGACCTGACCCAAACCACCCCAGCCCCCAGGCCTCCTGAGGAATCTCCTATTCACTCCTACTTACCTCACCAAGAGGGCCACACCCTGGAGGCAGCTCTGCGGAGAGCACAGGGATTCCCAGCAGGTCTTCTCTGGGGTCACCTGTGCCACCCTCTCCAGCAGGGTTCGGACAATCTGCGCGGTCTCCCTGCAGAGAAGAAAAGGTTGCTGTCACCACCATGTCAAGGGTGGAGGCAGTGGACAAGGGAGGGACTCCTTGCGGGGTGGCGTAGTATCAAGGGTGGAGGGACTGAGTTGGACCATGGGAGGGAGACCACAGAGGTGAAGTGACTTTATCCACAGCTGGCTTTTTAACACTGCAGATGCATTTTAAGGCTCTCTGCAGAGCCAAGAGGACTGCAAATTCTGGGCTCTCCTCTGTGTAGCTGAGGGAGGGGACCTCCGTGCCAGAGTCACCCCAACAGGCCAGAAATGCTGCTCACCCATCAGAGTGGGACATGGGAGAAATGACCCTAGCCTGTCCTCCCAGAGTGCTGGAAGGAAGACTTGCTGGCCCCGCTTTCCCCACCGCCATGACTTACTCAGGAGGCAGGTAATGGCTGTCTCGGTTCCCGACTCCCTCGGTGGTGTTCTGCAGGCCGGTGAGGATCTTGTTGACCAGGCCCACCAGGAGTTCGGGGAACCTTTCCTCCACCTCACTGGCATACTCCACGCTCCGGATGACGTCCTCAATCTTCTTTGTTGCTCTCCCCTGCGAAGAAGAGGAGGGTCAGGCCTCAGCACACAGTCCTAGGGACGGTTATGGGTCAGGAGAATCCCCAGGGCCAGGCCAGTGCCATGGGTGTCTGCACCCACATCTGGGCCTGGAGGGTGCTGCCTTTGGCTCAGGGTGCATGAGGTCAACTGCAAGGGAAAGACATCCACAAGGGGAAAAGGGAAGTCCCCACCTCCCGTGTGAACAGTGACTGCCATCCAAGCCGCCATCTTGTGTAGTGCAGGAAAGGAGGGGCAGATGGCTGGAGTCAAGTCACCCTTGGTTTGCGCCCCTTACCTCTCCCAGATGGACCGAGGAGAACCAATCTGGGGCCAGCTGTCCTCTTCTTTCCTCTTCGCCGATGTTCCTGAGAGAGGAGAGGAGAGAGAAAAGCTTCTCAAAGAACTGTCCTGTTGGAGATGGCAGCCAGCTGAAGAAGTACACGGGCACCCAAAGAGATGCTAAGCAAAGATCTAGCCTCCCTTGGGAGGTGGCTGGCAGGGGAACTTCATCAGGCCAGAGATCTCCCAAGTCCAGCCTTTCGTTCCCCACTGAGAAGCCCTGGGAAGTGTTCAAAGGGGGCATCGAGACAGGAGCCCGCCCCTGCTCCTTCTCCCCAACACCCGCTCATGCCAACAGCATGGGGGTCTCAGAGCTCCCTCTGCTAACAGCCAGCAATAGACTTGCTGGTGTCTGTCTTGCACCTGCTGCCAATAGGCCTCCTTGGGTGAACTCCCCCTCCAGATTTCTCAGGGAGCAGGTAGGAGGAAACATCCCTCTATGGGGCTCAGACATGGGGGGGCTGCCCCTGTCCCCTGCAGCCTTCTGCTGGCTACGCTAAAATCCCCCCAGCTCCCTACTGGCTCCTCAGCTGAGACGAGGGTACCTACCTGGCCGAACTGGGGGTCAGCGGAGAGTCCCACACCTCGTCCTCGATGCTGCTGATGTCACGCATCGTATCGTCCTCGTCTGTAGAGGAGCACTGGGGAGGAGAGAGAAGAGAATCGGGAGCGTTTCAGGGCTTGCGTTGACCTTGCGAGGCTTCTGAGAGGAACCAAGCCCAAGGGACGGTTGGGAAGACATCCTGCTCTAAAATAAGACCTGCCTCTTGGTAGAAAAGGCATTTGGCATCTCAGCCCAGAAGAGCCTTTCACCACATTTTTGCCCTCTTTCCAATGCCTCAGATGCATTTCTTCCCATCCCACCAATCACAATCCCTCCCATCCTGCAGCATCTAGAACTAGAACCATTCCATGTTCTGTCTCCTGCTGGGGAACAGGGCACTCACACACACACACACACACACACACACACACACACAAACACACAAACACAACCTAGAGCCCGTTCACATGAAAAAATGGATGATGAAATGGATCATTTCTCACCTCCGCGGAGGACGAGTCTTCAACCGTGTAGGTGTTCTTCATCATCTTCTTGATGAGCCACTTCTTTGGCTTCTGGACTCTGAGAGGAGAAAGGAGAGACATGGCATAAGAACAGCAATGCATGCCCTGTGGATCAAGTGAAAGACACGTGTAGCCCAGAACCCAACAGTGGACAGCCAGATGCCTATTTAGTTGGTTGTGAACCACTTGAGACCTGGTTACATGTGGCATTAAAGTGTGTTTATTCAGAGAGAGAGAGAGAGAGAGAGAGATCTCGAGATTCGGAGGTTCCTTGGCTGTCATGGGTAATAGTCTTCAACTGGCTTCTCCTCCATGAACATGTCTAATCAACCAAGGCTCCCAGGGAAGGTGATCTGCCTCTATGATCCCTGGAGCGGCCCTTCAGCTGAGAAAGGTACCTGGGGGAACTGGTGGCATAGTCCTCTTCCGACCCCTCTTCCTCCACGCTGGCATGTGGAGTCTCGGCCCCCGGGAAGGAAGAACTCTGTGAAGGAGAGAAGGGGGAGAAATGGTTGCTCTGGCCCTCTCATTGAGCTTCCTAGGCTTCAGCAGGGAAAAGGCCAGCCTGGCACCTTCCAGCGGTCATCACCGGGTGAGCTGAACGCAGGAAGTGGGCCGGAAGGGGATCGTCCCGTTCTGGACACAATTCTTCCCGCTTTCCTGATTTTCAACTTTCTTAAAAACCACTTTGGAGCCCAGGCATGCTGGCTGGAGGCTGGCAGGAGAGATGGCGAAAGAGCTCCTCTCTCATGCCCGCCTTCCTCGCAGTGAGGTCGGACTGGCTGATTTCAGGCCTTCGCGCACTCATGCAAATGGCAGAGGGGAAAGGCATCAACTCCCCCCACTCCAAGACATGCTGCGCTCCCTCACTCAACTGGGGCCCTGATGGCTCTGGTGACTGGAAAAGACCACTTCCAGTCCACTTCATGCTTTCAGTCGGCTCCTTAGTGAGGACACTAAAGGCACGTGCAAAAACATGCCAAAACTGGGTCTCCTTTCCTCTTTCTTTCCCATTTCTTTCCCCTTTTTCATTTAGTTCATTTCTCAGTGGTTTGGTTTGGTTTGCTTATTGTTTTGTATTTTTATTCATTCTTCATTTATTTGTCACTGTTTTTCAATGGTTGCCATTAAAGCAACAGGATGCTCCACCTTTAACTGTGAGATCTCGACCAGAAGTCAAGGCCATAGCCACCATCTCCTTGCGGCCATATTCTTTAATTTTATCACCCCCACCTTGCCACCATTGTGATGCAGTGTTGTTAAGGGCATGGCTATCCCTTTACCATAGCTTTAAGCAAACAACTGTCAGAAGATGGCTGCCCACCCGGCAGCATCAAAACTGGGGCCATTCCACATGCTCTCTACTCCTGGGCAACACGGGGGACCCACACGCCCAACCCACAGTTCTTCCGAGGGAGGGACTGGATGTTGAGGCTTCCTGACCTCTCCAAGGGATGGCTCTTGGTCAGCGGCGGTGTTTTGCAGCCTCCTCAACACGGTGCTTGGCCTCTGGACGCTAAGAAAAGAAAGAAAGAAGACACATGAGATCAGAACACGAGTGCTTAGAAAGAGCTCTGCTTGATGAGATGAATGAGGCATGCAGCCCAACACCCTGTTTCCAGGAGTGGACAGCCAGATGCCTGCAGGAAGCCCACGGGCTGGGCATGGAGACACCTGCCTCCATGGAAACAACCCTCCATGCTGCTCGGAGCTTCTGTCCACCCTTGGCTTCTTGCTAAACTAACCACCTCCACCCCCCCAAAAATTGCATGGGCTCCTAAGGAAGGTCCTCTACTTCCATGAGCGATGGAGCTGCCCCTCCAGGTGAGAAAAGAGTACCTCGGGGAACTGACAAAGCTCTCCACGTCCAGCTCCTGATCCCTAGTGTTGTCTTCTGGGATCTTGGCCTCTTGGATGTCAGGACTCTGCAAATGAGACAAAGGTTTCCTATGAGTGTACTCACTCTGATCTTCCTAGGGCCCAGGATTCGTAGGGAGTTTTCCCCCTGACATTTTCTTTGAGTTCATTTTTATTTCTTTAAATTATTTTGTGTTTTTTTTTAAGAGGAAAAAAATTATAAAAAAGAAACCATGTGTTCTAATTCTAACTGTGGTGGGAGTGCCAGGGCACAGCCACCACATGCTTGTGGCCATTTGGTTTCATCCTATGTCCAACCATGAACCTCCATTGTGATATGATCTACTGTGGTCAGCAAACTGGCCACCATCCTTCAAAAGGGCCATCAGAATCAGCTGGCTGCACTCTGCAGCTCTAGTCCAAAGACAGCATGACAGGTAGGTCTGTGAAATCTCTTTCTTTCCCTCCCCAAAACCAGCCATTAACAGAAACATCACTGCATGGGAGCTCCAGAATGGAATGCTAACTGCTTGTTGTCATTTCTTGTCATTTCTTCTGCATTCCTTTCATGGGGAATGGAAACCAAGAGGAACGGGACCCACTGGCATCAATAGTTTGGCCCAGAGAGTCTTCTTGATCCCACCCCTTCATGTCCTCTTCTCTCCTCTCCCCAAGAAACAGGGTTAGCTCAGCCTTTCCAAAGGGAGAGACAAGGTGGGCCCCTGAGTCCAGAGTGAGGGCCATCCCTCCTGCTGTGGGCTGTTTTTACCTGAGGGGACCAGGATTGTCTCTACAGAAATGCCTCTTCAGTCAAGAGACCTGGAGGATCTCTGCCAGGAAGACCCTCTCCTCTCCTGACCCGTCTCAGGGTCTTGGGAGCCGTTTGATGCCTCCAATCCAAAGCACACCAACCCAGAAAGGTGGCCATTGGAAGGAGAGGCAGAGGGTGGCAGAATCCTTCCCTAGCCACGACGTTCCCACTGTAATCCTCTGGCCAACATGCAGCAGCTGGATTTCCTCCCCTTTCAGGATCTGACCCCCCTCTGTCTCCTGACGGTGGAGATGCAATCTCCCCTCACCCCTCCACCAGCCCATCCACAAAAGCGACTGGAATCGTTTCCTCACCTCACAAGACCATTCGGTGTCCACGGTCTGGAGAAACCATCCATCCTCCTCAACCGTGAAGACACTGGAGGAAGAAATACAATGGCCTGAGTACCTCGGAAGAGCCTTGCTGGATCAGACCAAAGATGCATCTGGCCCAGCACTCTGCTTCCAATAGGGGACAGCCATCCGGCAGGCCTCCAGGAAGCTATCCTCTGTGCCCTTCAAGCTAGCGGACATCACCACCACATCTTGGAAGAGTGAATGCTTCTATGCAGGGGCGTAACTACCATGAGGCCGGGGGAGGCCGTCGCCTCGGGGCCCCACTGCCTTGAGGGGCCCCCCAGAGACACCTCCCATGACTCCCCATTGCCCCCTGCCCAGCCCCAAGACCCTTCAGCCACTTGCCCTGTTTGCCCTCCCTCCTGCTGGTCCTCCTGGTCGGCCATCCAAGCAGCAGGCAAGCTGCTTTTCTCCCGGGCGCCTCTCAGCTGATCGGCGGCTGGGCGGGGCTTCCAGGGAGGCCTCCGTGTAGGCCTCCGTGAAGCCTGAATTCGAGTAGGCTGGCCAGCCCCAGGAAGAAGGCTGGCAGTCAGAGTGGCCACTCCAGTTCTCTGCAGCAGACCCTCTTCTTCCCAGGCCAGACAGCTCAGCCGTGGCCAGGTAGAAGGTGGATTCCTTTTGGTGGTCACACCCCGCCCCCCGCCCCCTATATCCAGGTAGGGATCTGCTTGCCATAGGGCTTGGATGGGGGGTGGGGAGACTGAGAAGTCTCTGAATATTTCATGGAAGACTGATTGGAAAATTGGCTGGCTTAAAAAAAACCTCTAAAAAGTCCTAGAAGTGGCTTGTTTCATGGCAGGAAATTACAAAAACTTCTGGAACAAATTTATTTATGTATTCATTCATTCATTCATTCATAAATACACTTCTGTTCAAGTTGTTTTGCAACCCAGGTCTGAGTGAGAACTGAGACATGAGTGAGAACTGTGACGCATGTGTTGTGCTTTTCTATTTTCCCCCCTTAGGGTCAATCTGGCCCACATGTGAATGCAGCACCTCCATTCCAGAGGAGATGTGTGTTAAAGGGCTTTCAAAGCCTCTTGTGAAAAACCTCCTGGAATCAAACTGGACTGAATTTGTTCAGAATTCTGAGAAAACAAACATAGGCTCACCCTGCATGGTTGAAAGTCTCCTTTGCTAATCTGCAGCAAGGGGCCCATCTTAATAATGAGTGTTTCTAGTGTGTTCTAGGCATTAAAAGTAGCACAAAGATATAGTATTCAATGTATATCACTATATATTGTGAAGTGTGTGTGTATTCAGTGAAATGTATTTCTTGGCAGCATACATATTTTGAAATATCAGACTTAAATCCTTGGAAGCCTGGGGTGTGTGGAAGCCCTGGACTTTGGGGGGGGGGGGCATTTTGAAATCTCTTCTCAGGGCCCACTCCAACCTTGCTACACCCCTGAGCGCATTTGGCTCCGTTCTTAGAGCTCTACTTCGAAAACGGAGCACAATGAAGAGAGCTTCATGATTGAAAAGGGAGCTGCATCTGCTGTCCACAGAGCCACCACCGGGTATTACTTGCTGGCAGACTGGAAGTCGCTTAGATGAACTTCAAGCTCAAATCCTTGGTTTTGCAAATACACCACATGAAAAAGGAATTTTTGACTTGGAAATAGTTGTGCCTGAAAGGTATCCATTTGAGCCTCCAAAGATGCGCTTCCTGACTCCTTTTAAAAAAGGTTTTACTCCCATATAATTCTTCTCTTCTCATTTGCTCAATTTTGTACATCTGTTTTTTGTATGTTTTGAATGAGGACAGAAATGTGAGAATAAAAGCCCCCTGCTTACGGGGCAAAGAGGCACCTTTTTCTCTTTGTAAACTGCCCCGAGGCATTTTTGGAAGGGCGGTATAGAAATCGAATTATTATTATTATTATTATTATTATTATTATTATTATTATTATTATTAAAAAAAATCTCGGCGGGGGGCCCATTTAAGAATCTTGTCTCGGGGCCCACTCCAACCTAGTTACGCCCCTGCTTCTACACAATGTATGAAGACATCGTTTTTGTCTGCCCTGCACCTCTTGCCGGTCAGCGGCACTGGATCTATCCCAGATCCAGGCTGGCAGGGGGCAGAAAACGTTCCCTACACAAAAGTTCAAGAAGAAACTCTACCTCCTCGGGGAACTGATGGCATGTGCGTCTTCCAGGATCTCGTTCCCAGTGTTGACGGTCTGAATCCTGGAGCCATCCGAGAATGACTTCTGTGGATGAGAATGGAGAGAGGAATGGGTGCTCTGGTGCCCACTTGACCTTTCCAGGGCATCTGGGGTCCAAACGTCAACCCTCCTTCAAGAGGTCCTTCTTAACAGAGGAGCTTAAAGCAGGAGGTGGCTCCTTAGCACCTCAAAACCGTGTCTACCAACGTGTAACTGGGCTCAGAGAGGAAACCAAACCCAAGAATCTACGGAACCTCAGAAACCAGCTTTCCGCTTATTCCTGGGCAGTCGGGTGAGATCATGGGTATTACACAACATTTGGAGTGGCAGGATCCTGAAGAAGAGTCAGGCCTCCTGATACATGGGACACTGTGGTTTCTTGAATGGTGCCTTTAATTAAGGAAAGCCTAGCTAAGTTCTTCTCTTTGCTGGGCAGAGCTATTGGCCACTTGATGCTGCAGACCCGTGTTTTGAGGCCCTTTTCAATGACACCAGAAAGGGGGCCATGAGGAGCCAAGAAGTGGCAGTGGGGGAAGAATGCACCATCTACCCCAAAGAAGACTTTCCCACTCTAGTTCCCCTCCAGACTGCTCCCTTCCTGGACGTGTTTTCTGCTTGGTAGTCCAGAACAAAATCAAAGTCTAGAACCCAAGGGGAGGGAGTGATTTGGGGCAGGAGAGCGGAATGAAGAAGCGAGGTTGGAAGATAGGTAGACACACCCCTCTTCCCTCTCAGCACTTCCCATCCCAAAAGTTCCCATGATGCTTCCTCCATAGCGAGGGTCTCCAACCTTTGCCTGAGTCACTTGTAGTTGAGCCCGGATTGTCACTCATCCCACCCACCCAAGTCACTGCTACTACCACTGCAAATATCAAGGCATATGGCTTTTCCAGACAAGTTCTCAAAGCATCCCTTCAACCTGCTAAGACTGGATCTCTACCACACGCCCTCTATTCTTGCTCGAAATGGGGTCTATCCCACCCCCTCCCAGCCCTGACATGTACAGACTGGGTTTTCATCTCTTACCAGTGACCATTTGCTCGTTTTGGCCACGGAGCACTCTTCATATATCTCCTGTGGCTGGAAGTCACTGAGAGGGAAAAAGGACAAAAGACACAAGTTAATGAGTGAGTGAGTGAGTGTGTCAAAGGAACCCAGAGTAGCCAGTTTCCAGCAGTGGGCAGGGGTGAAGGTAAGAACCCTCCAAGCTCCTTGCAACATAAGGGTTACTTTCTTTCTTTCTTTTATTTTATTTTATTTTATTTTATTATTTATATACCCTCCCCGCTCTCCACAACATAAAGGGCTTTCTTTCTTTCTTTCTTTCTTTCTTTCTTTCTTTCTTTCTTTCTTTCTTTCTTTCTTTCTTTCTTTCCTGATTCATTCATTCATTCATTCATTCATTCATTCATTGGATTTATATATTTTTATATACTGCCTAATTTAAAAACCTCTAAAACAGCTCAGCTCCCTTGGTTGGGGTTTGGAGAGCGGCTACTTGTCAGAGTAGAGCAATGGTCTGACTCAGCATCACCTGTTCCGAGGGGCTGCCACGGCCCCCTCCTCTGCCCCCCAGAGGGGCTTCCACTGCTCCCCATCCCAGTTGCTCCCTTTGCCCTGCAACCACTCAAGGAGGCACCAGCAGATCCAGCCCTGAAGGAGCAGCCAGCCACACCCTGGCTCCAGTCTCCTTCTCCCGCTCTGGGTGGCTGCAGGGCTCACCTGGAATCCAGGGCCTGAGAAATAGTGGGCCAGGCCCACCAGCCCATGGAGCCCCACAGCCCCTCAGTCCTCAGAGAGCAGACTAGGGGACCGATCCCCCCACCCCACCCATCCTCATTTCAAACCCTAGGGAGCAAAATGTGCACGAGAACCCTCCCTGGCCTCCTGTGCCTGAACCCCTGGATCCTCTCCCAGAACCCAGCTAGCTCAGACGGATCGGCTCTTCTCCTTTGGAACTCCCTTTGCCTGCCCCTGCTCTCATTCCTTTCTGTCTTTCCCACATTCCAATAGGCAGAACTTAGACTGGGTGCCCCTTGCAAACTGGGACCTCTTGGGGGTTTGGGCTTTAATGTTGGGGGTCATGACTTCTATGGCAGAGTATTCAGGAGCTAATTCACTCCAATTACAGCAGAAGTCAACAGGGTCTCCGGGGCAACAGCTTGTCCATGATAAGCAGGGAGATTCACACAAGGTTAAACTAATCTGCTTTATTCAGAAGAAGATGCTGAGAGGAAAAGACCTCTATCTGACTTCTGGCTACGTGTTGGTCAGAGAGAGACCTGTCGTGGTCATCAGGGTTACTGGTGCCAAAGGCCGATGGCATCTGGAGCTGGATCTCCAACAATGAAACCCTGGCAGGGGCCAGGTTTCTTGAAAGGATCACAAGTGGTCTTGAAATCCAAGGTGCCATAAATCAAGAATGGGCCCAGATAACCCAGGAGGAGCAGGAGGACGTACCTGAGAGGAGCCACAGGAGTTGCCTCATCAAGGCTGCCCACGCCATAAATCAAGGCTGCCCATGCCATAAATCAAGAATGGGCACAGATAACCCAGGAGGAGCAGGAGGACGTACCTGAGAGGAGCCACAGGAGTTGCCTCATCAAGGCTGCCCACGCCGCGGAGTGAGGGGCATCCTTCTCCCATGTCCTGTCAAGGAGAGAGGAGAGCAGGAGTGAGGATGGGCTGGGCCAGTTCACACCCACCGGGGTCATTCCTAAGCAGCCAGTGGGGACTCCCACCCTAGATTTCTCATCAAACCACTTTGAGAACTTTGGTGGTCTTTCCCCCACATTGGACCTCTTTGGAGCAGGGTGGTGAACCCTCCCTCTAAACCCCCTGCCGGAGGCCATGTTCAGCGCTTCCACATGGCCCCAAATGGACCAAATTTGGCATGAGCCGCAGGGGAGACAGGTTGCTCTCCCCCTGCTAAATATCAGAGTATGACCACTTTGAAGGGGTCTCTTGGCTCAGTTAGCTGAACTCCCTGGGCCCCGTGGTTGGCATGGCTGGTCAAGCTTTTGCTCAGAGCAGAGGAGCCTGGCCACATCAAGAGGCAGCAATTCCCATCTTCCACAGAACCTGCACCTCCCCCTTGGCAGAAATGGCCCTTTCGGTCCTCCCTCCATCCCCCTCCTCAACATTTCATTTCTTTTACCGAAGAATGACCAGTGTTGTTTTCTTTACTCCCTCATATGGCCATCCTGCCACTCTGAAGGGGGAAGCTGCAGGGATCTCGGAGAGACCAGAAACCCCTTCCCTTCCTCTGTGCAGGTGGCTCCACTCTGCAGTTCCTCGCTGGATGAGGTCCTGGAGTAGGGAGGGGGCTGATGGGGCTCTGACCCATCGATGGGGGGCTGCTACTCCATGAAGACCCCGTGAAGATGGTCTGGGCCAGTCCCTTCCTGCCCTACAAGGTCAGCCCAGAGGGGCCAGGACAGTCTCACTTCCTAAATATCTCCACCTTGACCCAAATCCAACCCCTGGGGGTCTCCCCACCCCCAACCCCTTCATCGAGAGGGGGCAATTCCCGTCCTCCACATAAGTGCCACTTGGCAGATCTTGCCATTTCTATCTTTCCTCCATCCTCCTCCACAACATTTCATTTCTTTTCTATCCTACTTTTAGTTTAAAAATATCAAAGAGGCTTACAAGCAATAAAACTTGTATTATTTCATTCTAAGCTACTGAGGAAGAAGCCTTTCAAAACAAGGTCATCATCACCATCAATCCAGGGAGGGAGGGAGGGAGGGAGAGCGCCTCTCTGCAGGGGTGTTGCTGGATGCTGAAAGTGCTCCCGAGTTTGGGCTCTTTTCACCATCCATTCCAGTCATGCTCAAATACCAAGAATGACCAGTGTTATTTTCTTCAAGTCCCTCATATGGCCATCCTGCCCCTCTGAAGGGGGAAGCTGCAGGGAGCACGGAGAGGCCAGGAACTCTTTCCCCTGTTCTGTGCGGGTGGCTCCACTTTGTGCTTTCTCGCTGGAAGAGGTCCTGGAGGAGGGAGGGGGCTGGCGGAGCTCTGAGCCATCCATGGGGGGGCTGGTGCTCTATGAAGACCTTGTGAAGGTGCGCTGGGCCAGTTCATTCACGCCCACCTTGGTCAGCCCAAAGGGGCCAGGACAGTGTTGCTTCCTAAATGTCTCCACCTGGACCCAAATCCAACCCCTCTGGGTCTCACCTGCCCCCACCAAACACTGAACCTATTTGGGGCAGGGCGGTGGACACTCACTCTGGACTCCTTGCCCGAGGCCATTTTCTGCACTCCCTCACGGCCAAAATTGGACAGAAATTGGCCGTGAGCAGCAGGAGAGGCCAGAAAGTCTTCCTATCAACTGTCGAGTCCAGAGAGTTTGAAGGCAACAGTGGAACCTCCAGCCCCATCAGGATCCGTTGCGACCGGTAAACACACCCAGCCGGGGACTCCCCCCTCCAGCAACCGCCATGTTTGAATGTACACAAGGATGGTGGAACTCCCAGGCCCAGTGGTGGGCACGAGGCACCAGTAGGCTGGGTTGCCAACTCTTTTCCTGCTCCTGTGACTTCAGCAGACGCCTGACATGCAGATCTTAAGCTGGTGAAGCAGTTTCCCATTTCTTTGGGCTAGGAATGGCTTCACCTGCTCAATCTGCTCAAGCTTTTGCTCAAAGCAGAGGAGCCAGGCTACATCAAGAGGGGGCAATTCTCATCCTCCACATAAATGCCACTTGGCAGATCCTGCCATTTCTATCTTCCCTCCATCCCCCCCCCACCTCAACATTTCATTTCTTTTACCAAAGAAAGACCAGTGTTGTTTTCTTCACTCCCTAATATGGCCATCCTGCCCCTCTGAAGGGGGGAACTGCAGAGAGCTCAGAGAGGCCAGGAACCCTTTCCTTTCCTCTGTGCAGGTGGCTCCACTCTGCACATTCCTCGCTGGATGAGGTCCTGGAGGAGGGAGGGGGCTGATGGAGCTCTGAGCCATCCATGGAGGGCTGCTGCTCCATGAGGACCCCGTGAAGCTGCACTGGGCCACTCCCTTCCTGCCCTACAAGGTCAGCCCAGAGGGGCCAGGACAGTGTCGCTTCCTAAATGTCTCCACCTGGACCCAAATCCAACCCCTGGGGGTCTCCCCCGCCCAAAAAACATTGAAACTATTTGGGGCAGGGCGGTGGACACTCACTCTGGACTCCTTGCCTGAGGCCATGTTCTGCGCTACCTCACGGCCAAACTGGGACAGAAATTTGCTGTTAGAAGCAGGAGAGGCCAGAAAGTCTTCCTGCCAACGGTCGAGTCCAGAGAGACTGAAGACAGCAGCGGAACCTCCAGCCCCATCAGGATCCGTCACGACCGGTAAACACTCCCGGCTTGGACCCCCCCCCCCAGCAACCGCCATGTTTGAATGTACACAAGGATGGCGGAACTCCCATGCCCAATGCTGGCCACGAGGCACCAGCAAGCAGAGTTGCCAACTCTCTACCTGCTCCTGCTCTTATGCTTTTAGAGGAAACCTGGCATATAGAAATTAAACTGATGAAGATTTCCCCATCTCTTCATTTCCATTGCAGCAAAAGCTTCATCTGCTTAATTTTGGACTGTCAAGCTCTTTTTCAAGGCACAGGAGCCAGGCTAGCAAAGAGGTTGGCAACCCTGCAGGATCCAGACTGAAGGCCATCCCTGATCACAATGGAAGGGGACAACAATGATGTGAATTTGGTTCGTCCCTGGGTCTGCCTTTTAGCCAATCAAACAGACACAGTGGGAATCTCTTTTGAGGTGTTTATTGCTACTGCAGATTAGCAAGGTATCCAGTGGGCTTTGGCTCTGCACTGAATACAAATTGGTTATAGGTGCATCTTACATTTATACAAACAATCTGAATGATGCTGACACCCTAGACATAGTGTACGTGGCAATAAAATGGTGGGCTAAGTATCTAGTACGCATGCGAATGATTCATTCTTCATCTGGTGATTACTCCTTATTTGGTTACATCCTGTTTTCTTAATTGTCAGCAAAGAACAGTGAGAATCCTGTGAGAACCAACTTTCCTTAGATACAATTTAGTGGAGAGAGATACCGACGTTGATCATGAGAGGCGTGATGGGCCTGAGCTGGGCTGGGGTTACTTTAAGTCAGACTGAGGTTTTCTAAGTAAAATGGAGTTACTTTGGTTTTCTAAAAGACATCAATTCCCCCCTGAAACACTGGATCATCCTGAATCTTCAGGATATATGGGCTTGTAAAGGTACAGCTGTATGTATGGGTCTTACATTATGGCAAGGTTGAAAGGTTCTCATAAACATTTGGATTCAAGCTAGAATGCATTATAAGCAGCAACATGTGATTATCAATAAAAGGAAAATACATACTATAATTAGAATTATCTTCTTTGCCCATAAATCAATAGGCTCTCCATATGAGTTAAATGAAAGTCCTAACTGTTTGGAAATATTAATAATAGCTCTTTCTAACACATCAACTCCTAATCTTGGAAATATAGTTCTGTGTTTTGTGTAGCTAAAGCATTTGGGACATAAAGGTGCTGAAGGGGCTGTACATATGGCAATAAAACTAGATACATTGCATATAATATCCTAGAGCTACAAACATAATTAGTATAATTCTGATTTGATATAGATAAAAAGTTTTACACATAGCAGCAAGGTTTACATATAAAGATCATACAACTTATAGCAAGCAACATTGTTTTAACCCATCTTTATCCCAAATAAGGTATCAATAACAGTCTTGCATTGTGGAACCAGGTGCTTCTAGTGATTAATGGATTATCAGCTTGTGGAAAGCGATAGCAATGACAAGTCACGTACAATCACATTGCTTACATACAAGTGTCTATAAAATTAGCAGGTCAAGCTTGGGCTAGCTTAATGTCTTAGAGCACAAACTTGGGGATAGGTGCAGACTTGCAGGTAAATGCTCTGGGAAATGACTGGAGAGCAAGCATGTGAGGTCCATGTCCTTACAGCACAGGAGATAGCATGGTTTTCAACATAATGATAGCACATAGTCACTACAAGAAAGTAATCTAAGAAAGTCGTGTAAATCATCAACTCCCACCACTCTTAGTGTCCTCTAGAGTCTGTCATGGCCAAAAAGGAAGCCATGGAGAGCTTTAGAATTAAAATTAAAAAAAACCCTAAGAGTCCTTGGTAAAAAAAATATTTTAGTCCTTCAGTTGAGAACCAAATGCTCTTGTACAACGTTGCAGGATTTTGGCTATCCTGGATGTTCTCTGATCCGTGTTGTTTTGGCTTGTTTGGCTAGTGTCCATAGACAAGCTCGAATGTTCATGTGTTTGGGAGCCTTGACTCCCCCCCTTGTGGGCAATCTGAAATAGTCTCTTTGGCAGAATTTGAAATAGTGTCTTTGGCAAGGTATCTTACCCAGGTAGGATGGTTCCAGGGCTTTACAGCTTGGGGAGATGCTGTTGCATGTATGACTCCAGAGAAAAGTGGCAGTCTTCAGGCATTTGTTGTCTATCCCTCTCCTATAGCACTTAGGAGCAGGAAGATGAACTGTGCATTAGGCCTTCTTCTTCAAACACAGGACAGGGTAGCAGATGGACGTTCTGTCACCATTGGGTTGGATTGGAAATGCAGATAGGGACTGCCCTCGGGTAGCTGCTGCTGCTGCTGCTGGTTAGTTTTCCTGGGTCAGTGTTGATGTCCCTTGGGATCACGTTCTGGCGCTGGATCCAGGTATTCCTTCATTCTGGGGAGGACCAATCCTTCTTGGAAAGACAATTCAAGGCACTGTTGGTTGCAAACCTGTTTACTTGAGAGAAAGACAGGCAAGTGAGTTGCCAATTCCCTCCCCCCATGTAGGGACAGCTTCCTGAGACTAAGTCTCTGGGTGCCAACCATCAACACAAAAGGAAAAGTCAAGTTTTCAAGGCAAATAATACAAAGGATGGATAAAACCTGAGGCTATTTTCAATTTGGTCTTTTGGCATTTTTTCTTTTGTTCCTATGTTCATGGAGCCGCTCTGGGAAGAGCATCTGAAGGTTCCAAGTTCCCTCCTTGGCTTCGCCAAGATAGGGCTGAGAGAGATTCCTGTCTGCAGCCCTGGAGAAGCCGCTGCCAGCCTGTAAAGACAATACTGAGCTAGGTAGATCAGTGGTCTGACTCAGTATATGGCAGAGTCCTAGGTTCCTAGGTTCAAATGATCTGGCTGCTCACAGTTACAGTGGCAATTTTCTGCATAAGGAAACACCGTCCCCATGATGGCCAGCACTTCTGTGATCAGCAATATGTATGACCCTCTGAATATAAATATTTGTAGTAGTTGTAGTAGCAGCAGCAGCAGTATAGTATATAAATGTGCTTAAATAAATAAATAAATATGTATGTAATATTTCTATTAAACATATGAAAATTACAAAATATGAAATATGAGATAGAAAGAAAGAAAGAAAGAAAGAAAGAAAGAAAGAAAAAAAGAAAGAAAGAAAGAAAGAAAGAAAGAAAGAATTAGTTTGTGAGGAGATACAGTGATGAGGAAGCCACTTAATTGTGCAGCAGAGAAATGACTTGATTATCAAGCCAGAGGTTGGTGGTTCAAATCCCTGCAGGTATGTTTTCCCAATATAGGAAGATGCTTAAAGGCATCATCTCATGCTTCAGAGGAGGCAATGGTCAACCCCTCCTGTATTCTACCCAAGACATGTTTGTTTTTAGATTGTGAGCCCTTTGGGGACAGGGATCCATCTTATTTATTTGTTATTTCTCTGTGTAAAGCTGGACTTGGAAGAAGCAAGATAGAAAAAGTATTGACGCTGCTGGAGAAGACTTTGCTGCTGGAGAAGACTTTTGAAGATACCATGGACAGCCAGGAAAACAAACAAATGGATTATAGAACAAATCAATCCAAAATTTTCACTCAAGGCAGAAATGACCAGGCTTAAACTTTCATACTTGGGACCCAGCTCCCTTGAGAAGTCTATAATGCTGGGAAAAGTTGAAGGACAGAGAAAACGAGGAGGACCAGCAGCAAAGTGGATGGACTCAATTACGGCTGCAATGAACGCAGCCCTGAGAGACGTTAAAGGCCAGTTTGAAGACAGATCATCTTGGAGAGAATCCTCTATGTGGTCACTAAGAGTCGACACCAACTTGACGGTACTTAGTCAATCAATCAAGAGAAAAATGACATTGAGGACAGATTATGGGGAGGTAAGTCATAGACAGGAGGTGATTCAGCACTTGAATCAGATTCCCTCCTCCTAGTTCTTACGTGACTGTGTGAGAGTGAGAGCTGCATGTAGAGAGACTGCTCTGCCACTGCCATGTCTAGTTTGGCTCCCAGTCAGACCATTGGTCCAGCTAGCCCAGAACTCCGTGCTCTGACAGGAAGCAGCTCTCCAAGATCCCAGGGGATGGGGCCGTAGCTCAGTGCTAGAGTATATGCAGAAGGTCCCAAGTTCTGTCCCTGGCAGCATCTCCAGAGAGAGCTGAGAAAGACTCCTGCCTGCAACCTTGAAATGTTTTAGCTGGACTTCACTGAGCAGAATGATTAACTGCACTTCACTGAGCAGGTGTGAATGGGTAGAAGGCCAAAGTCTGTCATTCTCCTGGGACAATTAATTACCTGGGATTATCAGCAGGTAGCCATGCCCATGACATTTCTGGCTGATTCCGGCAGTTAAAGGCATGGGGAAAGGGAAGAACAAAGACTCATAAAGTCCCCATTCCTCCTGGTCACCTTGACCCTCTAGATTCTTTTTAACAAATACATGTCTGTGGATTTCAGCCTTTCGCCTTCCACCAAAGTCTAGGAAATGTTTTTTAAAAGAACACATTACATCATGAACACATTACAACCAAATCCAGTCCAGCTACATCCATGCAGTTTCCAGGCCTCCCGACTTTGTGATGTTTACCTCCTGGCAACTTTGAGCCGTGTTACTTCCTTAATTCGTTCTCTTGTGGCCGTTTCGAGGAACTGTGGGCGTCACTGGCCATCTAATTGCACTAACATTTCTCCCGGGGGAGGAACAGCGGAACAGGTGCTGGAGGCGAATGGTTTGGTCGAAACCAGACTCAGCTGGAAATCTTGGCATTTCCCTGGGCCTCTTTTGGCCTTGGGGGACTATTGATGGCTCTGCTGATATGCAAACGTCCGTCTACAGTTCCAGAAGTGAAACACGGCAGGGGGAGAGAGGAAAGTAGATCTGGTGGAGAACATGAAGAGATGTGCGTACTCCCGTCAGTGACGGAGACCCTGTTGCTGGCTGTACCGGTGACTGAGTACTCCCATTGAAATGAACAGAACAAGTCAACTTGTCCCATTCATTTCCATAAGACTGCTTAGAGTCAGCCGCAGAGGGAGGCCAGCGGTGACCCAGGTGCTGCCCCCACCGTGGCCCCCTCCAGCCCAACCCCCTGCGTCTGATGTCAGATGCAGGCGTGTAGTTTTGCTCCCCAACAGGCCCACGTGGCCCTGTTTAGGAGCTCAGTTGGCCAGCGCTGCGTTCACCTTCAAAAGTCAGGGGGAGCTGCTCTGGGCGCACTGCAAAGGTAGTGCTGGCCAATTTCGCTCCCAAACGGGGCCACAGGGCCCCATTTGGGAGCAAAATCACACACACCCCTGTATCAGACAACTTAATCTGGATTTAAGCCAGTCAGTGACTGGAGTAGCCCATCTCATAGCTGCTGCACTTAATTGTGTGTGTGTGTATACACATATATACACAAAAACACAAATTTAAGTGGTACAGAGACTATTGCAGTCACTGGTTCACATCCACACTAAGTTACTCATAAGCAGCCTGATTGAAATTCATGGGACAAGTGCAATTTTCTGAAGCCTGTCGCTTAGGCTGAGGAGGAGGGATACGCTGAGCTTCAGCACATAGCCAGCCAATCAGCAGCGGAGGGGGAGGGTCTTCACGCTGCTCCCTCCCCTTCTGCAGCAGACACAGCACTGAGGACACATCAGCTTCAAGCCGGCAATCCTGAGAAGGAGAACAAAGAGCACAGCTGCAGTGTGGGGGCAGGAGGGTTCTGAGCCCCCCCTCGATATTATTTATTTATTTATTTATTTATTTATTTATTTATTTATTTACATAGACAGGTGTTATTGACTGGTTTGTTTTATCCAGACATCGAGTCCTTCCCAAGGTCCTGGGATGGCTGAATTTTATTGTCAGTTGTTATAGATATCGTCGCAGAATATAGGCTGTTCCCAGGAAAGCTGCTTTTTGTAACTGGCTGGTGGTCATTTCTGTGGCCCCTATGGTGTTGAGGTGCTCTTCAAGGTCTTTTGGAATTGCACTTAGGAAGCCAATTACCTCTGGGATTATTTGGGTCTTTTTCTGCCACAGCCTTTCAATTTCAATTTGTAGATCTTTGTATTTGGTGATTTTTTCTATTTCTTTTTCTTCTATTCTGCTATCCCCTCTTATTGCTATGTCAGTTATTCTGACTTGTTTTTCTTTCTTCTCGACTACAGTTATATCTGTTGTATTGTGTGGCAGATGTTTGTCTGTTTGTATTCGGAAGTCCCATAATATTTTTGCATCTTCATTTTCTTCAACTTTTTCAATTTGATGGTCCCACCAATGTTTGGCTACAGGTAGCTTGTATTTTTTGCAGATGTTCCAGTGTATCATCCCTGCTACCTTGTCATGCCTTTGATTGTAGTCAGTCTGTGCAATCTTTTTACAAAAACAACAACAACTATTATTATTATTATTATTATTATTATTATTATTATTATTAGCATTTATATCCCGCTCTTCATCCAAGGAGCCCAAAGCAGTGTACTACATACACAAGTTTCTCTTCACAACATCCTTGTGAAGTAGGTTAGGCTGAGAGAGAAGCGACTGGCCCAGAGTCACCCAGCTAGTATCATGGCTGAAGGGGGATTTGAACTCGAGTCTCCCTGGTCCTAGTCCAGCACTCTAACCACTACACCACGCTGGCTCTTCTGATAGCCTTTGAAGTACCCCTAGGGGTACTTGTACCCCCTGTTAGGAACCCCAATCTATCTCAATATTGTCTGTTCTGTCTGGCAGTGGCACTCCAGAGTTTCAGGCAAGAGTTCTCCCCAGCTCTCCCTGTAGATGCCAGGGATTGAACCTGGGACCTTCAGCATCTTTAAGCAGATACTCTACCACTGAAATACAGCCCCATCCCTAACACAGTCCAAGGGACAATAAAATGCTCCTTTAGGGAATAATGTTTGAAAACTACATGCAGAAGGTTCCACATTCCCTCCCTGGCAGCATCTCCAAGACAGGACAAGATTATTATTATTATTTTTTTTAGGACAAGATTTTAGGGCTGAGAGAAACCCTTGCCTGAAACCTTGGAAAAGCTGCTGCCAGTCTGTGTAGACAATACTGAGCTAGATGGACCAAGGGCCTGACTCAATATAGAGCAGCTTCCGATGTTCCTAAGTTCCTATATTCACAGTGAAGTCCTAAGTGTTTTGAAACGGAGGGGGGAAATGTTTAAAACTGAACACCTGGACATTTTTGATGAAACTGTGAGTCTGGATTTGCTTAAAATGGCAAGAGGGTGGTGGACAGTAGGAAGGCAGGAAGGCAGTCTAAATAAATATCATATGATTTGTCTTACACATAGTCTTACACAATGCTTGCTTGTGGTAAAACTTGTTTTTGTTTTTAAAAAAGCATGTGGTTTCTGCATAGAATAATCATGTCTGATCTTTTCTCCCCCCCCAGAACGAGAACATTGAGGCGCTCCAGAGGATGATCAGGGCTTTGCTGGAGGAGGCCCCCTCTGTCTGGAACTGAATCAGCATCTTGAAGGTAAGAGCAATGAAAGCCCCATTCAGACAGTTGGTAGTACATGTGTGCAGGTGTCTGAACATTGGTACGTGATTCTGTGTGCATGACTGTAGTTGCTTCGTTTTAAAAGTGAACCTGGGCACGGGCCCCTCACAGGCCTGGTCCAGCTAGGAAGTGTCATGCAGTGCCTGAAAACAGGACTGCCTAATGGTTACATGGTTTCCATTCACCCCTGAGCTCGTTCATGGTTCTTCTCTGCAACTTTGCCAGCTCTAACATAATCTGGCTGAGCTGGGCTGACCAGAACTGCACCCCATATGTCAAAGGTCTCTGCCCCAAAGCGTTGGGGCAGCTGTCTCGACCCAATTCCTCAGCCAGAAGGAGGACGGTGCACCACCTGGAAGCCTATTGGGCTACCTGTATTGCTGCCCTCCTTCTGTTCTGCACTCCTTCACTGCCCCATTGGCCCCCTCTCCTGCCAATGTCTGCTTAAGGGTCGCTTTCTCACTTTCTCCCTGCTCTCTTCTAGGCTGCGAAGAGTCTGCCGTTGCTGCAGGCGGCTGTTTAAGACCTCCCCCACCAGTGACTCCGCCAAGGGCAAGCCCCCCAGAGGGAGGTTCTTTAAACGGAAACACCGCGTTGAGCCTACTCCAGCACCACCTCCAACTCCCACAGGGGGCTCGCCGGCAGTATCCAGAGTCACCATCGATGAGGAGGTGCCCCAGGTTGGGACTGGGGCTGATTCTTTGGGGAAGGTGAGAGAGCTAGTGCTTGGGAACCTGGCAGACTTGTGGGTCCGAATGAAAAGGCCTTTGGTGAGCAGTCGCTTCCCTTTGGGAGATGCTAATCTCTCATTATTCATATAGGCTGGCTGACTTGGGCTGTAACCTAGAACTGGTAGCCCGCCTTAATTCCAAGAAAAGGAATCCCCGTTTTTAAATTCCAAATGGGAATCAAACTCCTTAAACCCACCCACCCCCGACTCTTCTTCCCTTCCAGATCTGACAACTGGAGTGGAGAAAATGGAAAGAGCTGAGGTAGGGATCCATTCAGAAAAGGGCCTTCCTCCCTAGAGCCCAGGACATTTCTCTGAGAGGCATTTGCCCCATACGGGATCTGGAAGCACCCACTCTCTGCTCTGATCCCTTTCCCACTTCTGCATTCTCCCTGAGAGGCAGAAGCCGAATATTCCATGGAGGGGGTGGGGTCCCCAGAAAGGACCTGAGAGCAGCCCACCAAGTAAGGGTGACCGCTAAATTTCCAGGAAGGCACGGAGAGTCCTTCATCACTAACAGCTCAATGCTTCTACTATTCAGGTCATCCTCTGCTGGGCTGAATTCTTGACGTCCGTTATTGACAGTATTAAGGATGCCAAGTCCTGTGAAAGTGAGATGCTGTCATATGAAAAAGACAAGGCTGTGGACGCTGTACTGGAGAGTGAGATGTGGCAGAGAATGGAAGAGGATGACCAAGCGCAGGCTCAGTCAAAACCTGACTGCCAAAAGTGTGTGTTTGAGGCTGGTGCTATTCCAATGAAGTCCATGGGTACTGACCAACTCTCTTCTGCTCTTTGATCTCTGCCAGGAAATTATGGAGGACTGTCTGTGGCAGGACTCCCAAGTGGGCACGTCTCAAACTTTCAACCCCTCTCACAGGGGTAAAAATGGTTCTTGCAGGCAAAGACCTTGCAGCAAAACTGTGAGATCTGGAAGCCATGCTTGCCTTCTGCTTGGGGAACCCCAAGGCAAAAAGTAACACATTAGACCCTCCTCCATTTGTTCAATATGTAGAAGTCCCTCCTTACCTAAATCAATTAACATCAGAATATTACGTCTCTTCTCTTCTCTTCTCTTCTCTTCTCTTCTCTTCTCTTCTCTTCTCTTCTCTTCTCTTCAGATGGCCTTGTCTTCGAGGACTTCCATGAAAAGGAAGAGTTTGTCTGATCGCCCATTTGCTTCCTTTTCTTTTTAATGCTCCTAAAGCTAGGAGAATAGCTGCCTGGAAGTATTATATGTTTTTAAGAATACCTATCATACCATATCATATTACATGATTGATTTTAACAATGACCTTGAAATGGTTCTGTATTGTATTTTGTATTTCCTTCACCCCTCCCCCCTTTTCAATCTGTTATGATTTAATTTTTTCTTTGTTTTATCTTAATAAGTACAGTTTATTGTTCTTATTCTTATTTGCATTCTTATTCTTACTATTAGTGAAACTGCTATATATCTTGAATTTCTGCCCAGACATTTATGAAGTGACATAACAGCTGGGGGAAGCACGGTGCCTTGCAGAGGTGCACCAGGCAGAAATTCATCTGGGGCATCTCTAGGAAGTGGATTGGGGAAGCTGCAATTCTGGAATGTCTGCCTAGACACATCCCTCCCCAGCCCAATGTCCAGCTGAGAGATCAAGGCAAAGTGTGGCTGCATGGAGCCTCTTTTGGAAAGCCACCATACGCTCCCAGACTGTATAAAGTCTTGACAGCTTCTATGGTGCGGAATTTAACATGGCCACCTTCGCTTGGAATTTCCGTGCTTTTTAGAGTAGAACTGGAAATGGAAAGCATCTCAACTCTCATCTGAAAGAAGAGGTTTTTGGATGACTGGAGAACATTGAAGCCATATTGAGTTGCTGTATCTAAACCTTTTCTGATCAGATCAGCTGAAAGTTAAAAGACGAGGCCACCTGAAAAGATGACACTACTTCCAAATGACAGTCAGGAGAGCGCTGAGGACTAATGTAGAGAACGAAGAAGGACCTAGTTTGGGGCCTTCTTATGTGGACCAGCTCAGTCTTTCTCCTATTCCAGCCTGACGACCACAAACATGATTAATCTCCCCAAAGGGAAGAACTTTCACAGCTCTTCCTTTTTAATGAAACTCTTACCTTCAGCATCATTGATCTCAACTAGAAATTAAAATGTCTTACTCCCTGAAGCGTATCACACCATCCATAGATGGCAGAAGTAAGATTAAAGTAGCAATCCTAAACATAGCTGCTTGGAAGTAAATCCCTTTGAAATCAATAGGGCTTACGTTGAGTAAGCATACTTCAGTTCAGGGCTGTAAGATCCGAAACATTCCAATTCACAGACTAGCCCAGTGGAGCAGAACTTCTCAATGATTCTATTGACAGGCTTTTGATCTTGCTTGATTTTGGGCTGTGTTGCGTGGAATCCGATCGAATCATTTGGAAGTCTTGTATATTATTGCATAAGTCTATATACACTGACGTAATGAGGAGGTTTGGAGAGAAGAGGTTGCAGAGGAGCTCTGTACTGACAGCAGTGCTGGATGATAGTCTTGACATAGCATCTTTTATTGTACACACCATTTTCTTTGTGGGATTAATCTGCACATAACTGGGTGAGTCATGATAGCTGCTGTTTCACCAGTGGGCAGGCAGGATCACAGTGTGACTTGCTCAAGACCACCTATGAGTTTGTGGCTGAGCACAGATGTCAGCCGGGGTCCAGATCAAGACTGCTGCCCCACCCCACCCCACCCCCATTACATTTATACCCCACTCTTCCTCCCTGAGGGTAGAGTTCTCCATGTTATCCTTGCAACAGCCTTCTGAGGTAGGCTAGGCGGAGAATAGTGACTGGCCCACGGCCACCCAGTGTGTTTCATGGCTGAAAGAGAATCTGAACCCAGGAGAGGTGGCTCAGTCATGCATTATGAGAGGCTGTCTCCACAGGAGCACCAATGGCCATAGGGATGGATTTGGGGCTTGATCCTGCTCTCAGTTTACAATCCTGCTGGAGGCTCAGCACTTGATTAGACAAGAGGACATCTGGAATTTGGTGATGCGAGCACCAAGCCCTCTTTCTTTCATGCCGAGACATTGAACAGCTGGCACCAGACCTTTATGACCAATTCAGGTTTTCTGTTAGGCGACTCCGGAACAGCATTCCTTCCGTGACTGGCACTAGCTTCTCCCTTGTGCTTCTTTTTAGTTTGCGAGCTCTTTGGGGGGACGGGGGGCCACTTTCTTCTCCTTTTTGTATGTAAACCACTTTGAGAACAGTTGCGTTGAAACATGAGATATAAATAAGATAAGTAGTTGTTTGCTTCGGTATTCCATTTCTCAACATCCTTCCTTCACAGAGGGGGAAAGTGCCAGTTGGACTTCCAAGGAGACCCTGACCTGGATGAAGCTGGCTCACTTTTGAACAATATCGTGGCTTGAGTTGCCCTCCGAACAACTTGAGTTGCCCCCCGTAATGTCACGGGCTTGCGACGATCTCTAAACTGCACAGGCGTGCAGTTCATTTGCTTCAAGCCACCATCCCTCCCCCCTCGCTGCCACCCCTCAGCCACCATTAGAGTCTTTGGTTTGGTTTTTTAATGGAACTTTGGTGGGGTGGGCCCCCCAAAGGAAGTTTTGGGGAGCCTCGCATGGGGGTGGGGGCTCGTGGCTGGGCGGTCCGGATGCCCAAATTACCTTGGTGTGTCCCTAGAAGGATCTGCTCTGCTGCTAACACCAGACATGGATCTCCTGACCAATGACCCGTTTAACCACTGCCACCAAGTAGACTTGTGTGTTCTAGGCTGAATCTACCGCAATGGCCTTCCAACCTTCCGTTGCAAAAGCAAACTTCTTTCAAGGTAGTAAAGCCTATAGGTGTGGGGTGGAGTCCACAGAAGCTAGAATTTTCCTTTCGCTATTACAAGAAATCTGACTTTGTGATTAGTTCACTTCAAGGTTGTTTCACACTTTCAGTACAAAACAAAAACAACAACAGTAACTAACAGAGCAAAAGGAACAGACAAAATGTGATCAAAAACGCATCCAAGATAGATACGTAGATCTCTGTCTTAACATGTGGTTATGAAATGTCTTGGTTTGATGTCCGGTCACAACATAGCTATGCATCTTATTGATCTTATTAGCAAAGCGCCAAAAGGAAGCTACCCACACCAGTTACGGAGTAGAGTGCAGAGTTGAGTTGTTGCCATTATGTGAAGAAGACACATGGAGATTGTTGTACAATCTAAACGAAAAAGATGTATTGGTGAAGTACATTTAGAGAGGAAAAACCTAGTCCTATCTATCAGCTACATAATGAATAGGAAGGGAGAGAGAGATGTTTCCATCTACTCTCTCAGAGGAAAGGAAGAGGAGTGACTCTTGACTGGGAATAGCTGAGGAGTCGAGGCAGGGGCCATAGAGGAGAGGCAAGCAGGGACAGGTAAGGAGGCCCTCACTAACTACCTCCACGCCCAATACCCCAAGTGGTCATTAGGAGAGCTGGTGCAAAAGGTCGATGCACTGGAACTCCATCTCCAACTCTAAGAGTAGTAGCTTCTTTACAGTAAGTGCAATTTCTGACCTAATTCCAAAGGAGCATGGAAGTCTGTTGTGCAGAGTTCTCTCTCTCTCTCTCTCTCTCTCTCTCTCTCTCTCTCTCTCTCTCTCCATCATAGTTTCATGGTCAGCATCAAAACTTCCATATGATCTAGAAAGCTGGGTTTTGGAACATGTTCATGACCATCTAACTAGCCTGGGACAAGTTTACCCTGTAGCAGAGGCCTGTACAGAGCAAGCCAGGCTGCACATGGGATATCTCAAGCTCTTTGATGTGGCTTGTCATGCACAGAAATCATGCTTGATGTGGAAGAGGGGAGTGGACTTCAATGTTCTAATCAAAGAGCTGCATCTGAGCTGGCACAATACAAGTGCCTGTTGCTATTCTCTTAGAATGAGCCAGCCCTATTGGTATCCCAGGTATATTTTGGTGTACTTAAGCTTTGCCCATATATGGCAACGATTTTCTGCAAGCAAATCAGAGTGTGAAAAGTCAGACCAGATATTGGTGCTCACCAGGGAGCTGCTGCTGAAAACGGCCTCCAAGGATCTGATCTCCATCTTGTTGCTAACACTTAGAAGCATTGTGTACATGTGACAATTGAACTGGGATTCTCCATGTCTCCTTCGAATGGGCTTGTGGAGATTGACAATGTGGTTGCTGCATTGTAATTTCACCGAGTACACATGCGCAAACCCAGTGAAGGTCATTCACTTCAAGGAGGCTGTTGTTGGGCTTTGTGATTATTTAGCAAAGCACCAAGGAAGCTACCAGGCACTGGAGAAGATCCTTTATCTTCTGCTTCTGGTGGAGAAGGAATGCCCCTTCTGGTTGTGGTACAGATTCTTCGGGTTCACGGTCTGGCTCTTGCATCGTGAGACATCTTGCCTCTTTCACCTGGATCTCTGGCACAAGTTCTGGCACATCATCCCTAGTTGGCCCTTGTCTCTCATCAAAAGACACCACATTGCAGATCCTGACCTCTCCATTTGTAGGATCAAGGGTTCTCTATCCCTTTTGGCCATGCGGATATCTAACCAAGACTCCCAGTTCACAGTTGCGATTGAGTTGGGTTCTCCTGGCCTTTGGGACGTATGCATAAGCTTTCTATCCAAACATTTTGACATGCTTTAGAGAGGGCTTGTGCCCAAGCCATCGTTCAGATGGTGTCTTGTCTATTGCTTTGGCTGGCAATCTGAGTGGCAAGGACTTAGGAACACATGGGAAGCTGCCATCTCCTGAGTCAGACCATAGGTCCATCTAGCTCAGTATTGTCTGCACAGACTGGCAGCGGCTTCTCCAAGGTTGGGAGAAGGTTGGGGTCCACCCTGGTTGCATATGAATGGGAGGCTAGCACTGTAAGAGATTCCCCTTAGGGGATGGAACCGCTCTGGGAAGAGCAGAAGGTTCCAAGTCCCCTCCCTGGCTTCTCCAAGATAGGACTGAGAGAGATTCCTGCCTGCAACCTTGGAGAAGTGGCTGCCAGTCTGTGTAGACAATACTGAGCTAGATGGACCAATGGTCTGACTCAGGAGATGGCAGCTTCCTATGGTTCTATGACATCAGAATGTATTAGCTCCAAAGGACACTGTGACTGTCTGTGCAGAAAAGCTGGCTCTCACCCCTTGATTCAGTAAGCAACACTGACCCCTTGTGGCAGCTTCTCTGCATGACTCCACTTTAAAGTCCTTCCGAATGCCATTTCCCCCAAGCTCATTTATCACATGGATTTGCCTATGTGCTAGTCTTTTCGGCCATATGGTCGAACAGTTCTTGTCTTTGCATGAGGCTGCAAGCCTGGCCTGTTCAGTTACACAGTCCAGTTGAAAAAGCACATCTTTATGCATATAGGCTATATATATTATGCATCAGGAAATCATCCTTCTTAGCTGATGTAGCAAACGTTGTCTTGCAAAGTCACTTTGCAACTTTGATTGACTCCATCTCCCACAGAGGTCAAGTTACTCTCCATATCAGGGACTAAGAGGGCATCTTGGATCAAAATCTTTTCCATTTCCCCATCCAATTGCTTACTAGACAGTTCAGCAGTTCCTCTCCTGGATGAATAACTATTTTTCCCATCAGCAAACCAAACAGCAACTTTGTCATTTTTGTCTAAATCTATCAACAGTTGAGGGGAATTCAGGATGTTTGGGGTAGCGCCTGACTCAATAAGAAAACGATTCCTCTCATTCCTGGTTGCTACAATGAAAGACTCTCTCTCTCTCTCTCTCTCTCTCTCTCTCTCTCTCTCTCTCTCTCTCTCTCTCTCTCTCTCTTTCTGTTTCCCGTTCTTTCAATCCAACCTGCTGTTTGCTTCTCTGTCTGTGAGAAACGGGTATCCTCCTTTCTATTGTGTACACAGACTGTCAGTCATCTCTGGAGCTATGCTGACCAGAAACAGACTTCCCCAAGTCTTCAAACGTCATCAGGCAATGGCTGTGCTGTTAACCATAATATCAGTTGTCAGCTCTACAGCCCTGTGAAAGCAATGTAGCTGCAGCTTATAGCAGCGAGCAATGTTGGTATCCAAGCAGTTGTGGAAAGCTAAACAACACTTGAGATTGACCCTCATGGTTGCCCACTCGCCCTTTTTAGGACAGGGAACTCCCTCTACTTGTCAACCTGATGAGCTGGTGAGGACTCAGCCGTTAAGAGTTCAGAAAACTTTTGCTCTCCACCGGAAAGAGACATCCCACTTCTCAGAGAAGTTGAAGGTCACCCCTTCAAACCTGCACATACACTTCACTCAAGCCATTTCCAGACTTCTCTTCCTTGGGTGTGCACCCAAACGGACCAACTCCAGCATCCATGAACTCATTCTTCTACCTGAATCTTGGACCCTCCAGGTATGACTGATGCATTGCCTCCAAGCAGGTTTTGAAGTAGGACTCCAGAGGCAGCATGGAGAAGACAAGTGGCTGCCTCTCTGTGGTTGACTGCTGCACTATTACGTCAGTAGCCTCCTCCCTCCTTCACTTCCACTGGGTCTCCTCCTCTCCAAGCATGGGAAGGAGAGCCCTGCTGTTCCCCAAACAAGAGGGTCCAGAGGGAAGCCAGGCAGCTGTTCAGAGCTTCCTTCCACTTGGGGCATCAGCTCTTGGCTTTGAGACTCAGAGGGAGGGAGGGAGAATCCTGCTGCTGCCTCTTCCGCCACCCTCTGCTGAATAATGCCAAAGTCAGCGATGAAGAGGCAGAGTGGAGAAGGCTAAGCAGCCACCGACCTGCTCCACGCTGCCTCCTGGCAGGCAAGTGACAGCATCGCCACACTCTGGAAAGAGCAGAGAGCAGTGGCCAGAGGGCAGAGCCAGCAAAGTGATGTGTGTCCCCTCAGGTGAGAATCAGTGTCAGGATTGCGCTGAAGGAATGAGTCCCCGTGTCGTGCTGAAACAAGAGCATATCCCAGCAACCAAGGTGGCTCTCGGGATGAATGGCAGTGGGCGGAGGTGGAGGGGTCTGCTCTGAGGGGCCTGTGGTGGTTTTGCTTTCAACATGGTGGGGAAGAGAGTCCTCTGATTTCTCAGATCAACAGACATATGAACAGGAAGGGTGAGGTTTGGAAGAACTTCTACTACTAGTACTACTACTACTACTATTGATATACTGCTTTTCGACACAAGTTTCCAAAGCAGTTTAAGTGGAGTAAGAATCAAGGAATAAAGATGGCTCCCTGCCCCCAAAGGCTCACAATCTACCGAGAAACCTAAGACTGACACCAGCAACCACCACTGGAGGGTTACTGGGCAGGGGGTGGGTAGGGCCAACTGCTCCCCCGTGCGGCCTCTGTTCAATAAAGAGAATCAGCCCTTTGAAAAGGTGCCTCTTTGCCCGCTTGGCAGGGGATGCCTCCAAGTCCTGAAGCAACCACTAGAGGCAAGAGGACCAATGGCCATTGCTGAGGCTCATGACACATCCTCTTTTATGACACCTCCGGGGCTCAGCTGCTCTTTGTGGGTGAGTTAGGCGAGGAGGGAGGAGGCGAGGTGGAGAGGAGTTGGAGAGATAGCGAGGAAAGAGTGTATTAGAGAGTCCGTTTCTGTTTCTGTTTCTGTTGATCCATCTATTTATTCATCTATTTGTTTATTTATCCATTTATTGATTGATCTATTTATCCATTTATTTATCCATTCAGTGTTACAGTTAGTGTTACTGTTTGTTATTTTGTTGCTTGTTGTTTGTTTGGTGGTGGTTTTGGGAGGGATCTAGGAGGGGAGGGAGGGACAGTCAGCTTTTAGTAAGAGGAGGGATAGTTATTCAGCGAGGAAGAGTTAGACAGGGAGGGAAATGGGGGAGAAGATGAGGAAAGGCTTCTTTGCACGGTTAGTAGGATTGCATAACAGCTTTGCCTTGCTCCCTCTGTTCCCGGACAGGTCTGACTAGAGACCCATTCTCACCTTCTCCCTGCTCTCTTCTAGGTTGCGAAGAGTCTGCAGATGCTGCAGAAAGTTCTTTAAGACCTCCCCCAGCAGTGACTCCGAAAAGGGCAAGCCCCCCAGAGGGAGGTTCTGGCCACGAAGCAAGCGGGTTGAGCCGACTCCAGCGCCACCTCCAACTCCCTCAGGGGGCACCCCGGCAGTCTCGGGAGTCACCATCGGTGAGGAGGTGCCCCAGGCTCCTGGCGAATGGTTGGGACTGGGGCTGACTCTTTGGGGAGTGTGGGACAGCTGGTGCTTGGGAGCCCGGGAGCCAGCCTGAATGCCAACAAAGGGAATTCACCTTGCTTAATTCCTCATGGGGATTCAAGTCCTGAATCCCCCCTCCCTTCCCATTCTTCTTCCCTTCCAGGTTTGACAACTATCCAGGAGGAAGTGGACAGAGCTGAGGTAGGGAACCATTGAGGAGAGCGCCTTCCTCCACAGAGCTCAGGACATTCCTGTGAGAGGCATTTCTTCCATCCGGGATCTGGGAGCACCCACTCTATGCTCGGGTCCTTTTACCAGTTCTGCACTCTCCCTGAGAAGCAATAGCTGCAGAATATTCCATGGAGCGGGTGGTGTCCCCAGAAAGGACTTGAGAGCAGCCCACCAAGTAAGGGTGCCCGCTCCATTTCCAGGAAGGCACGGAGAGTCCTTCCATCACTAACAGTTCAGTGCTTCTAATTTTCAGGTCATCTTCAGCTGGACCCAGTTCCTGTACGCAGTAATAGAAGACGTCAAAGACATCAGGTCGCAGGGTGGTCAGCTTCTGACCGATGATAAGGATGAGGCTGTGGAAGCCGTACTGGTGAGTGAGATGTGGCATAGAATGGAAGGGAATGCCCAAGCGAGGGCTCAGTCCAAAGTGTGTGTTTGGGGATGGAGCTATAGCAAGGAAGTCCGTGGGTAGTGACCACCTCTCTTCTGCTCTTTGATCTCTGCCAGGAAATTATGGAGGATGTCAAAAAGCATCCGGACCCTGGGTTCCTGCTGCGGTTAAGCCTGGACGCCGTCACGGAACTCACGTATGCTTATAGCCCACGGGGATTAAATAGGAGGGGGTTGTGTCAGGAAAGGGCAGTGGCAAACCAGGCCAGATCTGTAACTGGATCTCCCCTTTCCCAAAAGATGGCCATTAATGTGAAGGTTTTTCTTTTAGAAAGAAATCTTCTTAAGTACTATGGCCTTTTGCGAACCAGGGCCTCCCCAGACGGGGACTGGTCATTTTTGGAAAAAAGAAGGGAACCATCACAGACCTGTCGTCGTTTTTGACGCTTGCTGGGTTGCCATGTTACTCTTCTCTAGAGGAGCTTCCATTGGCTGGATCACCAGCCCTCCTCACACTACGAAATCTCATCTTTCTCCCTCCAGCAAAATGAAGCCGCCTATGCCCTTCAATCTCAAGGCAGCAGTCCTCAACGTGGCGGTGTCCGGGCTGAACCAAGTGGACCCAGGGACCCAGGTAAATTCTTCTTGGGCTTTTTTCTCTTGCGAAGAAAACGTGATAGCACTGTCAGTACCAGTGATTTTTCAATGTTGTATTCTCAAGACCGGTTGTGTCTCCTACTCATGACTGATCTTCTCTTTCCCCCCTCGAAGGAGAACATGGCATCCTTTAAGAAGATGCTCAGGGGGCTGCTGGAGGAGGCCCCCTCTGTCTACAGCACCATTGGCATCTTGAAGGTAAGCGCAATGAAAGCCCTATTGGGACGTTAGGTAGTAGATGCGTGCAGGTGTCTGAACGCTGGTACGTGCGTGACTGTAGTTGTATTTCTTTTCAAAGTGAACCTGGGCACGGGCCCCTCACAGGCCTGGTACAGAGAGGGAGTGTCAAGCAGTGCCTCTATTCAACAGCATGTATGAATTGCAGTCCCTGTGTCCAGATCTGCCCCTGTGCACTCTCCACTCGTGGTCCGAGTGTGCAACATAAGGTGTGAATGGGGCTTCTATCTTCATCCTCTCCCACATCCGAACGTGGTCTGACAGAAAGAGGCAGCAGACCCCATCCACTTGGTGTATTCAAGATACATCTAGGTCACTTCCTTATTAGAAGACAACTGGCTGAGAAGACAGAGAAAACCATCACTCTCATAAGCAACTTTCAGAAATATTGATCAACTTTAGAATTGACTTCTAGAATTCTGAATGACAATTCAGAAATATGTCAACTTTATTGTGGGGGGGGATGTTTATATGGAATTAGATCCTCCTTCGACTCCTTTGGGACGCAACCAAGGGATGTTCCTGTAGTGGAACAAATTCCTTCCGGGCTTAGCTCTCAGTAGCATGGCAAGGGATGATTTAGGCCAGTGCGATGACTCTGAGCTGCTGTTTCAACCCACAGGAGCTCCACAGGTATATTGAATCAGAGGAGCCCCGGCTGCAGGCTCTGGGCCGAGAAGCCTACGTCTACGTCCTGCAGCATGTGGCCAGACTGCCCAATGTGGAAGTAAGTACCCTGCTGTGGACATGGCTTGGCTCTGCTTCAGCATCCTCTGGGACCCCTTGTCAGCTTCCAGGTTCAGAAGAAGACCTCCCATTAGTCCCTGGTCACACGGGGGCAGCCTGGCAGCACACTTGCTGGAGAGGGGCTGTTTCCACTGCGGCTCACCGAGGAAGAGGAGGAACAGGACAGAGCTGTCACCCGCCCCCACCCCATGTCTCTTCTGGCTGCCCAGTGCCCAGAAGAGCCACACTCCATCTTTGGGAATCCTCAACTTTGTTCCCAACTGGATCATCTTCAGTTCTTCACTGCTTTGGATATGGTGTCACACTGACATGAAAACAACATGTCCGTCTTTATTTCTACAGCTGACCACACACAAGGCTCTCTTGCGCATTGAAGATGACTTGACTCATCATTTGATTCAAAGCACCATCAAAGGTAATGCCAATTTCCAGGGAAGTGGGGAGGGCAGAACTGTCTCCTTGGAATCCCAGAATGGGCCTGGGTGACAAAGGTCATCATTCGTCCAAGGAGCCCCAGTTTTGCTCTGACCTCTCTGTGGCAGGCCTCCCGAGTGGGCATGTTTCAAACTCCCAACCCCTCTCACATGGGCAAACACGGTTCTTCTTGGGAAAGTCCTTGCAGCTAAAGTGCGAGGTCTGGAAGCCATGCTTGTCTTCCGCTTTGGCAATCCCAGTGCAAAAAGTGACCCATTAGAACTGTGGTCTCTACTCTATGACCCCTGATCTGACTCTTCCGCACTTCCTGTGCTGATGAGTCTCAATCCTTCCTTTCCCGATCAATCAGGGCGGCTGGAAGGAAGGGCACGGCCCGCTCCCCACCCGTTAAATGTGTTGAAAGTTGCTCTTTATGGAAGGAGCGGAGGCAGCAGTGCCCGGGCTGATGCCTTGCCTGCACAAGCTCCAAGCGATGTGCTTGCATGATGGCCAGTTTGAAGAACTACTCCGAGAGAGAGAAAATAAGATTCCAGGATCAGAGTTCCAGTATCGATTGATTGATTTTATTGAACGTATTTATGTAACACCCGAAACGTATGTCTCTGGGAGGTTTACAATAAACAGTACACATGAAAGAAAAATAAAACATGAAAATCGTTTATTGTCCTTGCTTGGTGTGAAAATGTGAAAGACACCAATTTTTGTATGATACTGAAAACAAAATCCCGCAATTAATACATCCTTTATTGGCTCTGTTGGGCAAAATGAAGAAAGCATCTCAAAAGGGAAAACCTCTTCTGGCCCTGACTTCCTGATGGGGGAAAGAAGGGCTGGATAAGGGGCGCTTCTTGGCCATGCTGGTGATGGACTTCCTGGCCCCTGCTCAGCGGTCGCTGCAGCGGTGCTGGCGAGAGGGAAGACAGGGAATGTGGTGGCACTCACGGCAGGAATCAGCTGGACCTGCTCGGCTGCTGGACAGTGGAGCGCCACAGGATAGATCCAGCCCACGGACCCTGAGTTGGACATCCCTGTTCGAGGTTGTTGTGTCTTATAGACAGGTCAGTAGAGTTGAATGACGTCTTCCCTTTCATCTATGGGCCAGATCCCATTGGGCTGTACATTGGGTAGTGAGGTCTTGCAGTCTCATGCCTTCACAGGTATCTTGCATGGTTGGCTTCGATGTACTGGAGGGCTTCACACGGTACACGTACCCTGAGTTGTTTGAACTCGGTCCAACAGAGTGTGGATTTGGAAAACAGGGACCTATGTAACATAAAGGGGAGGAGGGTTAATGCAATGCAGTTTTTAAAAAAGCCTTGCCATGAACTGGAGCACAACTTCTTATGATGCTGTTATTTGGAAGAACTGCATGCAGACAGCACTGTGTGTGCTGTCAGCCTCAATTCTGTGTGTGCACCGACAGCCTAAATTCTGCCACAGGCAAGGTTGAGTTCTGCGATGGGATAACTGGTGCAAATTAAACCACTTCCCATTATTTCTCTCACTTTGAACAAAACTATTGTGCTTCTGTTGACTATAGGAATGGAAAGGGAAGGGTACACAGCCATGAAGTTGTGGCCTCTGGACACTGGAAATCAACAACAACAACAACAACAACAAATATTTCTATACCACTTTCAACAAATGTTTCCAAAGAGGTTTACATAGAGAAATCATATATAAATGAGATGGATCCCTGTCCCCAAAGGGCTGACAATCTAAAAAGAAACCTAAGAGTCACTGGAGGTGCTGTGCTGGGGGTGGATAGGGCCAGTTACTCTCCCCCTGCTAAATGAAGAGAATCACCATGTTAAAAAGGTGCCTCTTTGCCCCGTTAGCAGGGTCCTTCAGCATTCAAGGTCCAGGGGTCCTTCAACAGTATCAACATCCTCTTAAGAACCATTTGCGTACCTTTCTAAAATCACAGTGCCTAGACATTGGCTTTTTGTTTCAAAGAGGGACAGAAAGCTGAGACTCAAGAAGCTGAATTCTGTAAGCGGATTCTGAAGACATTTTGGCACTTAAAAATGCTGAAAATGGTCCCAATAACTACACAGCTCTGAACAAGATTCTTCTGCCATCCATCCTCTTGCAGTCAAAGCTCCACATGATTGACCCTTCCAAGAGAATTAACACCTCTTTGGGAATATCCTTTTTTGTATGTATGAGGGCAAGTTGGGTTCCAGCATTTTTCAAAAATGGTAGGGCATGCTATTCAGTTTAGCCCTCCCTTTCTTGGCTCCAGGTGCTGAAAGAGCTTCAGGTACTCCGAGGGAGACAGAGGCCTGGGATCTCCAATTGGATCGGAAGGTGTGGAACCCCATGCGATGTCCAGAGCTGTTTCAGCATCTTCCTCTGAGGCGGATTCTTCAGTTCAGGAATTTGGTGGTAGAGGGTCAAGGTCCGGCTGCTTAGGTGGTTGAGTTCTTTGATCTCTTGACTGAGACCAAGACCGGCAGTGCTGAGGAGAATGTGATCGGGACCGAGCGTCTGGATGGTCCAATCTCCCCGGATATTGGTTTCGATGTGGAGCCCAAGAGCAAGGGTGAAGATAGCGTCCTCTATCACCAATGCCAGATCTGTCGTCGAAGAAGTTAGTGGAACAATCGGGCATGATCAGATGGAGAGTAGTCTCAGTGTCGAGGTTCTCAGTAGCAATATGCCAAATCCTATGGGATAGTGTTTTGGAGAGTACAGATGGTGAGGGGATTCCCTGTGGCCCGGAGAGCGTTGGTATCACGTAGGGTCTCTTCTAGATCATTGGTATCGTGCAGGAGACTCTTTTCAGTCCGGAGGTGGCCGGTCTTGAGAAGATCAGCTAGTGTTGATGGTATCATGCTCCATATGTGCTTTGTCGATGTCACCTTCAGGATCGGAGGGTGATCTTGGTGTGACTTCTCTGGGGTCTCCCTTGTTGGGAGTGGAGCGGTCTCTCGAGTCTATGTTGGGATGGTAATGATCCCTGTCTTGGCCTGGAAGTCACTGTGCAGACTTAAGGTTTGTAGATACCCAAGTCAGCTTTTTTGGAATCAGAGCTGATGACCGAGACTTTTTTGTGGACTTTAGGCAGTAGAGATATCAGGGTGGGAGTGACGAGCTTCACGGGCCACACTCTATTGGCAGCACAGTGTAGTGTGTGCATTGGCTGAGGAATCTTTTCATTCGTAGTTGGTGAAAAATGCTGAGAATAGAAAGAAATATAGAAACACTTGATTTAGTTAGGATGCACATTCCAAAGTCCTGGGGAACCCTAGAAAAGGCTCGGTTTTGGGTCAGCACCAGCTGAACCAGTGGCAACTGCAACCAAACCTCCCCAGATGATCTGAATAGGCAGCTGCAGGGTTCATGAAGAAGGTAGCATTTCCTTTAATATCTTGGGCCCAAGCCCCAGAGACCAGCCTGGCTGCTGTATTCTACATACATTCAGCATACTACAGACAAAAACTGCCCAAAGTGCAGTGCATGGCACTAGTGCAGAATGTCACTAGCATATGCGCCACTGTTTCCAGCTGGTCTATCTCCAGGAATGGACGCAGCTGGCGTATCAGCCTAAGCTGATAGAAAGCCCTCCTGGCCACTGCCTCAACCTGAGAGACCAGGAAGAGGCTTGGGTCCAGAAGTACTCCCAGACTACATACGGGCTCTTTCTGGGAGAGTGTAACTCCATCCAAAACAGGCAGATCTAAGCCACTTCCTATGTCCCAACTTCCCAACATGCGTACCTTTGTCTTCCTTGGATTGAGCCTCAGTTTGTTCTCCCTCATCCGGCTCATCACGGACTCCAGGTAAGTCTTTCGGGAAGTTAGGCCATTACCTAATGAAGTTGAGATGGAGAAAGAGGTTTGTGTGTCAGTATATGGATAACACCCTGCTCCAAATCCCGGACGATTTCCCCGCACCGTTCCATGTAGATATTAAAAAGCATTGGAGATAGAATGGAGCCCTGTGCAACCCCATACAATAGCTCTCCTTTGGAAGAGCAACAATCTCCAAGCAACAGCATCTGGGACCTATATGAGAAGTAGGAGTGGAGTCACTGCAAAGTGGTGCCTCTCACTCCCTACCCCTCTCCCTACCCCTTCAGGCGCTCCAGGAGGTGCCATGATCCACTGATATCAAAAGGATCGGCTGAGACATCCACAAGGATCCACAGGCTCACACTCCCCCTGTCAATTCCCAATTGGAGATCACCCAACAGGCCAACCAAGTCCTTCTCAACCCCATAGCCCACCCGGAAGCCATTTTGAAATGGGCCCAGATCATCTCCTTCTTCCAAGACTCCTGGAGCTGAGATGGCACTACCCTCTCAATCCCCTTGCCCTACCATGGGAGGTTGGAGACAGGCCTAGAATGGGATCCAATGCAGGTTTCTTCAACAGTGGTCTAATCATGGCCTTCCTGAGGCAAGGAGGCATCCTGCCCTTCCTCAGAGAAGCATTAATGATGCTTCCAAGACCTAATCCCATCACCTCCTTGCTAGATGGTATAAGCCATGTTGGGCAAGGATCAAGAAAACAGGTTGTCAAGTGAAGTCTCCCAAGCAGCTTGTCCACATCCTCCGTGCTCACAAACGGAAAATGATCCAATTTCACTGTGCAAGAGGAGCTGCCGGACACCTCCACAGTAGGCTCTGCACTACATGTAGAGTCTAGTTCCATTGGATGAAGAGAGTTTTTATCTGCAAACATCTCTTTAAAATGTCAAAGTGGGTAACTGATGGATCCAAATACTCATTCAAGGGAGGAGGGTCATGTACTAACCCTTTCACAACCCGAGACAACTCTGCTGAACGTGAGCTTGCAGAAGCAATGCGGGCAGAAAAGAACTGCTTCTTTGTGGCACGCATGTGATTGATGGATGGAGTGCTGTCAAGTCGGTGTCAACTCTTAGCGACCACATCATTTTGATAATGGAAAGTCAAAATGTTCATAATAAAAACGATTTTGCCATCCCATGAATTCTTTGCTTTGCATCAATATTGGGTTTCTGTATCATGTACCTTTTTCACATTAGAAGTAATATAGCTTCTCCTGCTAACTTGGCAAAGAGGTACCTTTAACTTGGTGATTCTCTTTATTTAGCGGGGGAGAGTAACTGGCCCTATCCACCCCCAGCACAGTATCTCCAGTGACAGTTGCTGGTGTCTGTCTTATGTTTCTTCTTAGATTGCGAGCCCTTTGGGGACAGGGATCCATCTTATTGATTTATTATTTCTCTGTTTAAACCTCCCTGAGCCATTTTTTGGAAGGGCGGTATAGAAATAGAATAAATTATAAAAAATAAATACTTCCAAATTGGATCTATCTGGTTTCTAATGTCAGAAAACGAAATTAGAGCCAAAGAACATGTTTCCCATTTCAGGAGTAACCTGAAGGGTGTCTGTAAGGTGAGATTATTCCACTCAAATTCCCCAAACACACACTTTGGACTGAGCCCTCGCTTGGGCATTCCCTTCCATTCTATGCCACATCTCACTCACCAGTACGGCTTCCACAGCCTCATCCTTATCATAGGTCACCTGAAAATTAGAAGCACTGAACTGATAGTGATGGAAGGACTCTCCGTGCCTTCCTGGAAATGGAGCGGGCACCCTTACTTGGTGGGCTGCTCTCAAGTCCTTTCTGGGGACACCACCCGCTCCATGGAATATTCTGCAGCTGTTGCTTCTCAGGGAGAGTGCAGAACTGGGAAAAGGATCCGAGCAGAGAGTGGGTGCTCCCAGATCCCGGATGGAAGAAATGCCTCTCACAGGAATGTCCTGAGCTCTGTGGAGGAAGGCGCTCTCCTCAATGGTTCCCTACCTCAGCTCTGTCCACTTCCTCCTGGATAGTTGTCAAACCTGGAAGGGAAGAAGAATGGGAAGGGAGGGGGGATTCAGGACTTGAATTCCCATGAGGAATTAAGCAAGGTGAATTCCCTTTGTTGGCATTCAGGCTGGCTCCCGGGCTCCCAAGCACCAGCTGTCCCACACTCCCCAAAGAGTCAGCCCCAGTCCCAACCATTCGCCAGGAGCCTGGGGCACCTCCTCACCGATGGTGACTCCCGAGACTGCCGGGGTGCCCCCTGAGGGAGTTGGAGGTGGCGCTGGAGTCGGCTCAACCCGCTTGCTTCGTGGCCAGAACCTCCCTCTGGGGGGCTTGCCCTTTTCGGAGTCACTGCTGGGGGAGGTCTTAAAGAACTTTCTGCAGCATCTGCAGACTCTTCGCAACCTAGAAGAGAGCAGAGAGAAGGTGAGAATGGGTCTCTAGTCAGACCTGTCCGGGAACAGAGGGAGCAAGGCAAAGCTGTTATGGAATCCCACTAACCGTGCAAAGAAGCCTTTCCTCATCTTCTCCCCCATTTCCCTCCCTGTCTAACTATTCCCCCCTGAATAACTATCCCTCCTCTGACTAAAAGCTGACTGTCCCTCCCTCCCCTCCTAGATCCCTCCCAAAACCACCCCAAACAAACAACAAGCAACAAGCAACAAAATAACAAACACTAACACTAACTGTAACACTGAATAGATAAATAAATGGATAAATAGATCAATCAATAAATGGATAAATAAACAAATAGATGAATAAATAGATGGATCAACAGAAACAGAAACAGAAACGGACTCTCTAATACACTCTTTCCTCGCTATCTCTCCAACTCCTCTCCACCTCGCCTCCTCCCTCCTCGCCTAACTCACCCACAAAGAGCAGCTGAGCCCCGGAGGTGTCATAAAAGAGGATGTGTCATGAGCCTCAGCAATGGCCATTGGTCCTCTTGCCTCTAGTGGTTGCTTCAGGACTTGGAGGCATCCCCTGCCAAGCGGGCAAAGAGGCACCTTTTCAAAGGGCTGATTCTCTTTATTGAACAGAGGCCGCACGGGGGAGCAGTTGGCCCTACCCACCCCCTGCCCAGTAACCCTCCAGTGGTGGTTGCTGGTGTCAAACTTAGGTTTCTCGGTAGATTGTGAGCCTTTGGGGGCAGGGAGCCATCTTTATTCCTTGATTCTTACTCCACTTAAACTGCTTTGGAAACTTGTGTCGAAAAGCGGTATATCAATAGTAGTAGTAGTAGTACTAGTAGTAGAAGTTCTTCCAAACCTCACCCTTCCTGTTCATATGTCTGTTGATCTGAGAAATCAGAGGACTCTCTTCCCCACCATGTTGAAAGCAAAACCACCACAGGCCCCTCAGAGCAGACCCCTCCACCTCCGCCCACTGCCATTCATCCCGAGAGCCACCTTGATTGCTGGGATGTGCTCTTGTTTCAGCACGACACGGGGACTCATTCCTTCAGCGCAATCCTGACACTGATTCTCACCTGAGGGGACACACATCACTTTGCTGGCTCTGCCCTCTGGCCACTGCTCTCTGCTCTTTCCAGAGTGTGGCGATGCTGTCACTTGCCTGCCAGGAGGCAGCGTGGAGCAGGTCGGTGGCTGCTTAGCCTTCTCCACTCTGCCTCTTCATCGCTGACTTTGGCATTATTCAGCGGAGGGTGGCGGAAGAGGCAGCAGCAGGATTCTCCCTCCCTCCCTCTGAGTCTCAAAGCCAAGAGCTGATGCCCCAAGTGGAAGGAAGCTCTGAACAGCTGCCTGGCTTCCCTCTGGACCCTCTTGTTTGGGGAACAGCAGGGCTCTCCTTCCCATGCTTGGAGAGGAGGAGACCCAGTGGAAGTGAAGGAGGGAGGAGGCTACTGACGTAATAGTGCAGCAGTCAACCACAGAGAGGCAGCCGCTTGTCTTCTCCATGCTGCCTCTGGAGTCATACTTCAAAACCTGCTTGGAGGCAATGCATCAGTCATACCTGGAGGGTCCAATATACAGGTAGAAGAATGAGTTCATGGATGCTGGAGTTGGTCCGTTTGGGTGCACACCCAAGGAAGAGAAGTCTGGAAATGGCTTGAGTGAAGTGTATGTGCAGGTTTGAAGGGGTGACCTTCAACTTCTCTGAGAAGTGGGATGTCTCTTTCCGGTGGAGAGCAAAAGTTTTCTGAACTCTTAACGGCTGAGTCCTCACCAGCTCATCAGGTTGACAAGTAGAGGGAGTTCCCTGTCCTAAAAAGGGCGAGTGGGCAACCATGAGGGTCAATCTCAAGTGTTGTTTAGCTTTCCACAACTGCTTGGATACCAACATTGCTCGCTGCTATAAGCTGCAGCTACATTGCTTTCATAGGGCTGTAGAGCTGACAACTGATATTATGGTTAACAGCACAGCCATTGCCTGATGACCTTTGAAGACTTGGGGAAGTCTGTTTCTGGTCAGCATAGCTCCAGAGATGACTGACAGTCTGTGTACACAATAGAAAGGAGGATACCCGTTTCTCACAGACAGAGAAGCAAACAGCAGGTTGGATTGAAAGAACGGGAAACAGAGAGAGAGAGAGAGAGAGAGAGAGAGAGAGAGAGAGAGAGAGAGAGAGAGAGAGAGAGAGAGAGAGAGAGAGAAAAGTCTTTCATTGTAGCAACCAGGAATGAGAGGAATCGTTTTGTTATTGATTCAGGTGCTACCCCAAACATCCTGAATTCCCCTCAACTGTTGATAGATTTAGACAAAAATGACAAAGTTGCTGTTTGGTTTGCTGATGGGAAAAATAGTTATTCATCCAGGAGAGGAACTGCTGAACTGTCTAGTAAGCAATTGGATGGGGAAATGGAAAAGATTTTGATCCAAGATGCCCTCTTAGTCCCTGATATGGAGAGTAACTTGACCTCTGTGGGAGATGGAGTCAATCAAAGTTGCAAAGTGACTTTGCAGGACAACGTTTGCTACATCAGCTAAGAAGGATGATTTCCTGATGCATAATATATATAGCCTATATGCATAAAGATGTGCTTTTTCAACTGGACTGTGTAACTGAACAGGCCAGGCTTGCAGCCTCATGCAAAGACAAGAACTGTTCGACCATATGGCCGAAAAGACTAGCACATAGGCAAATCCATGTGATAAATGAGCTTGGGGGAAATGGCATTCGGAAGGACTTTAAAGTGGAGTCATGCAGAGAAGCTGCCACAAGGGGTCAGTGTTGCTTACTGAATCAAGGGGTGAGAGCCAGCTTTTCTGCACAGACAGAGTCACAGTGTCCTTTGGAGCTAATACATTCTGATGTCATAGAAACATAGGAAGCTGCCATCTCCTGAGTCAGAACATTGGTCCATCTAGCTCAGTATTGTCTACACAGACTGGCAGCGACTTCTCCAAGGTTGCAGGCAGGAATCTCTCTCAGTCCTATCTTGGAGAAGCCAGGGAGGGGACTTGGAACCTTCTGCTCTTCCCAGAGCGGTTCCATCCCCTAAGGGGAATCTCTTACAGTGCTAGCCTCCCATTCATATGCAACCAGGGTGGACCCCAACCTTCTCCCAACCTTGGAGAAGCCGCTGCCAGTCTGTGCAGACAATACTGAGCTAGATGGACCTATGGTCTGACTCAGGAGATGGCAGCTTCCCATGTGTTCCTAAGTCCTTGCCACTCAGATTGCCAGCCAAAGCAATAGACAAGACACCATCTGAACGATGGCTTGGGCACAAGCCCTCTCTAAAGCATGTCAAAATGTTTGGATAGAAAGCTTATGCATACGTCCCAAAGGCCAGGAGAACCCAACTCAATCGCAACTGTGAACTGGGAGTCTTGGTTAGATATCCGCATGGCCAAAAGGGATACAGAACCCTTGATCCTACAAATGGAGAGGTCAGGATCTGCAATGTGGTGTCTTTTGATGAGAGACAAGGGCCAACTAGGGATGATGTGCCAGAACTTGTGCCAGAGATCCAGGTGAAAGAGGCAAGATGTCTCACGATGCAAGAGCCAGACCGTGAACCCGAAGAATCTGTACCACAACCAGAAGGGGCATTCCTTCTCCACCAGAAGCAGAAGATAAAGGATCTTCTCCAGTGCCTGGTAGCTTCCTTGGTGCTTTGCTAAATAATCACAAAGCCCAACAACAGCCTCCTTGAAGTGAATGACCTTCACTGGGTTTGCGCATGTGTACTCGGTGAAATTACAATGCAGCAACCACATTGTCAATCTCCACAAGCCCATTCGAAGGAGACATGGAGAATCCCAGTTCAATTGTCACATGTACACAATGCTTCTAAGTGTTAGCAACAAGATGGAGATCAGATCCTTGGAGGCCGTTTTCAGCAGCAGCTCCCTGGTGACCACCAATATCTGGTCTGACTTTTCACACTCTGATTTGCTTGCAGAAAAGCTTTGCCATATATGGGCAAAGCTTAAGTACACCAAAATATACCTGGGATACCAATAGGGCTGGCTCATTCTAAGAGAATAGCAACAGGCACTTGTATTGTGCCAGCTCAGATGCAGCTCTTTGATTAGAACATTGAAGTCCACTCCCCTCTTCCACATCAAGCATGATTTCTGTGCATGACAAGCCACATCAAAGAGCTTGAGATATCCCATGTGCAGCCTGGCTTGCTCTGTACAGGCCTCTGCTACAGGGTAAACTATGATGGAGATAGATAGATAGATAGATAGAGAGAGAGAGAGAGAGAGAGAGAGAGAGAGAGAGAGAACTCTGCACAACAGACTTCCATGCTCCTTTGGAATTAGGTCAGAAATTGCACTTACTGTAAAGAAGCTACTACTCTTAGAGTTGGAGATGGAGTTCCAGTGCATCGACCTTTTGCACCAGCTCTCCTAATGACCACTTGGGGTATTGGGCGTGGAGGTAGTTAGTGAGGGCCTCCTTACCTGTCCCTGCTTGCCTCTCCTCTATGGCCCCTGCCTCGACTCCTCAGCTATTCCCAGTCAAGAGTCACTCCTCTTCCTTTCCTCTGAGAGAGTAGATGGAAACATCTCTCTCTCTCTTCCTATTCATTATGTAGCTGATAGATAGGACTAGGTTTTTCCTCTCTAAATGTACTTCACCAATACATCTTTTTCGTTTAGATTGTACAACAATCTCCATGTGTCTTCTTCACATAATGGCAACAACTCAACTCTGCACTCTACTCCGTAACTGGTGTGGGTAGCTTCCTTTTGGCGCTTTGCTAATAAGATCAATAAGATGCATAGCTATGTTGTGACCGGACATCAAACCAAGACATTTCATAACCACATGTTAAGACATAGATCTACGTATCTATCTTGGATGCGTTTTTGATCACATTTTGTCTGTTCCTTTTGCTCTGTTAGTTACTGTTGTTGTTTTTGTTTTGTACTGAACGTGTGAAACAACCTTGAAGTGAACTAATCACAAAGTCAGATTTCTTGTAATAGCGAAAGGAAAATTCTAGCTTCTGTGGACTCCACCCCACGCCTATAGGCTTTACTACCTTGAAAGAAGTTTGCTTTTGCAACGGAAGGTTGGAAGGCCATTGCGGTAGATTCAGCCTAGAACACACAAGTCTACTTGGTGGCAGTGGTTAAACGGGTCATTGGTCAGGAGATCCATGTCTGGTGTTAGCAGCAGAGCAGATCCTTCTAGGGACACACCAAGGTAATTTGGGCATCCGGACCGCCCAGCCACGAGCCCCCACCCCCATGCGAGGCTCCCCAAAACTTCCTTTGGGGGGCCCACCCCACCAAAGTTCCATTAAAAAACCAAACCAAAGACTCTAATGGTGGCTGAGGGGTGGCAGCGAGGGGGGAGGGATGGTGGCTTGAAGCAAATGAACTGCACGCCTGTGCAGTTTAGAGATCGTCGCAAGCCCGTGACGTTACGGGGGGCAACTCAAGTTGTTCGGAGGGCAACTCAAGCCACGATATTGTTCAAAAGTGAGCCAGCTTCATCCAGGTCAGGGTCTCCTTGGAAGTCCAACTGGCACTTTCCCCCTCTGTGAAGGAAGGATGTTGAGAAATGGAATACCGAAGCAAACAACTACTTATCTTATTTATATCTCATGTTTCAACGCAACTGTTCTCAAAGTGGTTTACATACAAAAAGGAGAAGAAAGTGGCCCCCAGTCCCCCCAAAGAGCTCGCAAACTAAAAAGAAGCACAAGGGAGAAGCTGGTGCGAGTCACGGAAGGAATGCTGTTCCGGAGTCGCCTAACAGAAAACCTGAATTGGTCATAAAGGTCTGGTGCCAGCTGTTCAATGTCTCGGCATGAAAGAAAGAGGGCTTGGTGCTCGCATCACCAAATTCCAGATGTCCTCTTGTCTAATCAAGTGCTGAGCCTCCAGCAGGATTGTAAACTGAGAGCAGGATCAAGCCCCAAATCCATCCCTATGGCCATTGGTGCTCCTGTGGAGACAGCCTCTCATAATGCATGACTGAGCCACCTCTCCTGGGTTCAGATTCTCTTTCAGCCATGAAACACACTGGGTGGCCGTGGGCCAGTCACTATTCTCCGCCTAGCCTACCTCAGAAGGCTGTTGCAAGGATAACATGGAGAACTCTACCCTCAGGGAGGAAGAGTGGGGTATAAATGTAATGGGGGTGGGGTGGGGTGGGACAGCAGTCTTGATCTGGACCCCGGCTGACATCTGTGCTCAGCCACAAACTCATAGGTGGTCGTGAGCAAGTCACACTGTGATCCTGCCTGCCCACTGGTGAAACAGCAGCTATCATGACTCACCCAGTTATGTGCAGATTAATCCCACAAAGAAAATGGTGTGTACAATAAAAGATGCTATGTCAAGACTATCATCCAGCACTGCTGTCAGTACAGAGCTCCTCTGCAACCTCTTCTCTCCAAACCTCCTCATTACGTCAGTGTATATAGACTTATGCAATAATATACAAGACTTCCAAATGATTCGATCGGATTCCACGCAACACAGCCCAAAATCAAGCAAGATCAAAAGCCTGTCAATAGAATCATTGAGAAGTTCTGCTCCACTGGGCTAGTCTGTGAATTGGAATGTTTCGGATCTTACAGCCCTGAACTGAAGTATGCTTACTCAACGTAAGCCCTATTGATTTCAAAGGGATTTACTTCCAAGCAGCTATGTTTAGGATTGCTACTTTAATCTTACTTCTGCCATCTATGGATGGTGTGATACGCTTCAGGGAGTAAGACATTTTAATTTCTAGTTGAGATCAATGATGCTGAAGGTAAGAGTTTCATTAAAAAGGAAGAGCTGTGAAAGTTCTTCCCTTTGGGGAGATTAATCATGTTTGCGGTCGTCCAGCTGGAATAGGAGAAAGACTGAGCTGGTCCACATAAGAAGGCCCCAAACTAGGTCCTTCTTCGTTCTCTACATTAGTCCTCAGCGCTCTCCTGACTGTCATTTGGAAGTAGTGTCATCTTTTCAGGTGGCCTCGTCTTTTAACTTTAAGCGGATCTGATCAGAAAAGGTTTAGATATAGCAACTCAATAGGGCTTCAATGTTCTCCAGTCATCCAAAAACCTCTTCTTTCAGATGAGAGTTGAGATGCTTTCCATTTCCAGTTCTACTCTAAAAAGCACGGAAATTCCAAGCGAAGGTGGCCATGTTAAATTCTGCACCATAGAAGCTGTCAAGACTTTGTACAGTCTGGGAGCGTATGGTGGCTTTCCAAAGAGGCTCCATGCAGCCACACTTTGCCTTGATCTCTCAGCTGGACATTGGGCTGGGGAGGGATGTGTCTAGGCAGACATTCCAGAATCGCAGCTTCCCCAATCAACTTCCTACAGATGCCCCAGATGAATTTCTGCCTGGTGCACCTCTACAAAGCACGGTGCTTCCCCCAGCTGTTATGTCGCTTCATAAATGTCTGGGCAGAAATTCAAGATATATAGCAGTTTCACTAATAGTAAGAATAAGAATGCAAATAAGAATAAGAACAATAAACTGTACTTATTAAGATAAAACAAACCAAAAATTAAATCATAACAGATCGAAAAGGGGGGAGGGGTGAAGGAAATACAAAATACAATACAGAACCATTTCAAAGTCATTGTTAAGATCAATCATGTAATATGATATGATATGGTATGATATGTATTCTTAAAAACATATAATACTTCCAGGCAGCTATTCTCCTAGCTTTAGGAGCATTAAAAAGAAAAGGAAGCAAATGGGCGATCAGACAAACTCCTCCTTTTCATGGAAGTCCTCGAAGACAAGGCCATCTGAAGAGAAGAGAAGAGAAGAGAAGAGAAGAGAAGAGAAGAGAAGAGAAGAGAAAAGACGTAATATTCTGATGTTAATTGATTTACGTAAGGATGGACTTCTACATATTGAACAAATGGAGGAGGGTCTAATGGGTCACTTTTTGCCTTGGGGTTCCCCAAGCAGAAGGCAAGCATGGCTTCCAGACCTCACAGTTTTGCTGCAAGGTCTTTGCCTGCAAGAACCATTTTTACCCCTGTGAGAGGGGTTGAGAGTTTGAGACATGCCCACTTGGGAGTCCTGCCACAGACAGTCCTCCATAATTTCCTGGCAGAGATCAAAGAGCAGAAGAGAGTTGGTCAGTACCCATGGACTTCATTGGAACAGCACCAGCCTCAAACACACACTTTTGGCAGTCAGGTTTTGACTGAGCCTACACTTCGTCATCCTCTTCCATTCTCTGCCACATCTCACTCTCCAGTATGGCGTCCACAGCCTTGTCTTTTTCATACGACAGCATCTCACTTTCACAGGACTTGGCATCCTTAATACCGTCAATAACGGACGTCAAGAATTCAGCCCAGCAGAGGATGACCTGAATATTAGAAGCACTGAACTGTTAGTGATGGAAGGACTCTCCGTGCCTTCCTGGAAATTTAGCGGGCACCCTTACTTGGTGGGCTGCTCTCAGGTCCTTTCTGGGGACCCCACCCCCTCCATGGAATATTCGGCTTCTGCCTCTCAGGGAGAATGCAGAAGTGGGAAAGGGATCAGAGCAGAGAGTGGGTGCTTCCAGATCCCGTATGGGGCAAATGCCTCTCAGAGAAATGTCCTGGGCTCTAGGGAGGAAGGCCCTTTTCTGAATGGATCCCTACCTCAGCTCTTTCCATTTTCTCCACTCCACTTGTCAGATCTGGAAGGGAAGAAGAGTCGGGGGTGGGTGGGTTTAAGGAGTTTGATTCCCATTTGGAATTTAAAAACGGGGATTCCTTTTCTTGGAATTAAGGCGGGCTACCAGTTCTAGGTTACAGCCCAAGTCAGCCAGCCTATATGAATAATGAGAGATTAGCATCTCCCAAAGGGAAGCGACTGCTCACCAAAGGCCTTTTCATTCGGACCCACAAGTCTGCCAGGTTCCCAAACACTAGCTCTCTCACCTTCCCCAAAGAGTCAGCCCCAGTCCCAACCTGGGGCACCTCCTCATCGATGGTGACTCTGGATACTGCCGGGGAGCCCCCTGTGGGAGTTGGAGGTGGTGCTGGAGTAGGCTCAACGTGGTGTTTCCGTTTAAAGAACCTCCCTCTGGGGGGCTTGCCCTTGGCGGAGTCACTGGTGGGGAAGGTCTTAAACAGCCGCCTGCAGCAACGGCAGACTCTTCGCAGCCTAGAAGAGAGCAGGGAGAAAGTGAGAAAGCGACCCTTAAGCAGACATTGGCAGGAGAGGGGGGCAATGGGGCAGTGAAGGAGTGCAGAACAGAAGGAGGGCAGCAATACAGGTAGCCCAATAGGCTTCCAGGTGGTGCACCGTCCTCCTTCTGGCTGAGGAATTGGGTCGAGACAGCTGCCCCAACTTCCTTGGGATAGCTCCACCCCCAAAACACACACTTTGGACTGAGCCCACACTAGGGCATTCCCTTTCATTCTCTGCCGCATCTCACTCACCAGTACGGCTTCCACGGCCTCAGCCTCATCATAGGACAGGAGTTGACCACCCAGCGACCTGACGTCTTTAACATCCTCAATTATGGCGGACAAAAACTGGATCCAGCTGAAGATGACCTGAAAATTAGAAGCACTGAACTGTTAGTAATGGAAGGACTCTTTGTGCCTTCCTGGAAATGGAGCGGGCACCCTTACTTGGTGGGCTGCTCTCAAGTCCTTTCTGGGGACACCATTCGCTCCATGGAATATACTGCAACTTCTGCTTCTCAGGGAGACTGCAGAACTGGGAAAAGGATCCAAGCAGAAAGTGGGTGCTCCCAGATCCCGGATGGAAGAAATGCCTCTCACACAGATGTCTTGAGCTCTGTGGAGGAAGGCCCACTACTCAATGGTTCCCTACCTCAGCTCTGTCCACTTCCTCCAGGACAGTTGTCAGACCTGGAAGGGAAGAAGAATGGGAAGGGAGGGAAGATTCAGGACTTGATTTCCCATGAGGAATTAACCAACGGGAATTCCCTTTGTTGCAATTCAGGCTGGCTTCCGGGCTCCCAAGCACCAGCTGGCTCACCTTCCCCAAAGAGTCAGCCCCAGTCCCAACCATTCCCCAGGAGCCTGGGGCACCTCATCACCGATGGTGACTCCGGAGACAGCTGGGGTGCCCCTTGAGGGAGTTGGAGGTGGCGCTGGAGTGGGTTCAATATGATTGGTTAGTCACCAGAACCTCCCTCTGGGTGGTTACCCTTGCTAGAGTCACTGGTGGGGGAGGATTTAAAGATCTGCCTATAGCAAAGGCAGACACTTCACAACCTAGCAGGGAGAAGGTAAGAATGCGACCCTTAAGCAAACATTGGCAGGAGAGGGGGCCAATGGGGCAAGGAAAGAGTGCAGAACAGAAGGAGGGGCAGCAATACAGGTAGCCCAATAGGCTTCAAGGTGGTGCACCGTCCTCCTTCTGGCTGAGGAATTGGGTGGAGACAGCTGCCCCAACGCTTTGGGGCAGAGACCTTTGACATATGGGGTGCAGTTCTGGTCAGCCCAGCTCAGCCAGATTATGTTAGAGCTGGCAAAGTTGCAGAGAAGAACCATGAACGAGCTCAGGGGTGAATGGAAACCATGTAACCATTAGGCAGTCCTGTTTTCAGGCATTGGGTGACACTTCCTAGCTGGACCAGGCCTGTGAGGAGCCCGTGCCCAGGTTCACTTTTAAAATGAAGCAACTACAGTCATGCACGCAGAATCACGTACCAATGTTCAGACACCTGCACACATGTACTACCAACTGTCTGAATGGGGCTTTCATTGCTCTTACCTTCAAGATGCTGATTAAGTTCCAGACAGAGGGGGCCTCCTCCAGCAAAGCCCTGATCATCCTCTGGAGCGCCTCAATGTTCTCGTTCTGGGGGGGGGGGGGGAGAAAAGCTCAGACATGATTATTCTATGCAGAAACCACATGCTTTTTTAAAAACAAAAACAAGTTTTACCACAAGCAAGCATTGTGTAAGACTATGTGTAAGACAAATCATATGATATTTATTTAGACTGCCTTCCTGCCTTCCTACTGTCCACCACCCTCTTGCCATTTTAAGCAAATCCAGACTCACAGTTTCATCAAAAATGTCCAGGTGTTCAGTTTTAAACATTTCCCCCCTCCGCTTCAAAACACTTAGGACTTCACTGTGAATATAGGAACTTAGGAACATCGGAAGCTGCTCTATATTGAGTCAGGCCCTTGGTCCATCTAGCTCAGTATTGTCTACACAGACTGGCAGCAGCTTTTCCAAGGTTTCAGGCAAGGGTTTCTCTCAGCCCTAAAATCTTGTCCTAAAATAATAATAATAATAATCTTGTCCTGTCTTGGAGATGCTGCCAGGGAGGGAATGTGGAACCTTCTGCATGTAGTTTTCAAACATTATTCCCTAAAGGAGCATTTTATTGTCCCTTGGACTGTGTTAGGGATGGGGCTGTATTTCAGTGGTAGAGTATCTGCTTAAAGATGCTGAAGGTCCCAGGTTCAATCCCTGGCATCTACAGGGAGAGCTGGGGAAAACTCTTGCCTGAAACTCTGGAGTGCCACTGCCAGACAGAACAGACAATATTGAGATAGATTGGGGTTCCTAACAGGGGGTACAAGTACCCCTAGGGGTACTTCAAAGGCTATCAGAAGAGCCAGCGTGGTGTAGTGGTTAGAGTGCTGGACTAGGACCAGGGAGACTCGAGTTCAAATCCCCCTTCAGCCATGATACTAGCTGGGTGACTCTGGGCCAGTCGCTTCTCTCTCAGCCTAACCTACTTCACAAGGATGTTGTGAAGAGAAACTTGTGTATGTAGTACACTGCTTTGTGCTCCTTGGATGAAGAGCGGGATATAAATGCTAATAATAATAATAATAATAATAATAATAATAATAATAATAGTTGTTGTTGTTTTTGTAAAAAGATTGCACAGACTGACTACAATCAAAGGCATGACAAGGTAGCAGGGATGATACACTGGAACATCTGCAAAAAATACAAGCTACCTGTAGCCAAACATTGGTGGGACCATCAAATTGAAAAAGTTGAAGAAAATGAAGATGCAAAAATATTATGGGACTTCCGAATACAAACAGACAAACATCTGCCACACAATACAACAGATATAACTGTAGTCGAGAAGAAAGAAAAACAAGTCAGAATAACTGACATAGCAATAAGAGGGGATAGCAGAATAGAAGAAAAAGAAATAGAAAAAATCACCAAATACAAAGATCTACAAATTGAAATTGAAAGGCTGTGGCAGAAAAAGACCCAAATAATCCCAGAGGTAATTGGCTTCCTAAGTGCAATTCCAAAAGACCTTGAAGAGCACCTCAACACCATAGGGGCCACAGAAATGACCACCAGCCAGTTACAAAAAGCAGCTTTCCTGGGAACAGCCTATATTCTGCGACGATATCTATAACAACTGACAATAAAATTCAGCCATCCCAGGACCTTGGGAAGGACTCGATGTCTGGATAAAACAAACCAGTCAATAACACCTGTCTATGTAAATAAATAAATAAATAAATAAATAATATCGAGGGGGGGCTCAGAACCCTCCTGCCCCCACACTGCAGCTGTGCTCTTTGTTCCCCATCTCAGGATTGCCGGCTTGAAGCTGAGGTGTCCTCAGTGCTGTGTCTGCTGCAGAAGGGGAGGGAGCAGCGTGAAGACCCTCCCCCTCCGCTGCTGATTGGCTGGCTATGTGCTGAAGCTCAGCGTATCCCTCCTCCTCAGCCTAAGCGACAGGCTTCAGAAAATTGCACTTGTCCCATGAATTTCAATCAGGCTGCTTATGAGTAACTTAGTGTGGATGTGAACCAGTGACTGCAATAGTCTCTGTACCACTTAAATTTGTGTTTTTGTGTATATATGTGTATACACACACACACAATTAAGTGCAGCAGCTATGAGATGGGCTACTCCAGTCACTGACTGGCTTAAATCCAGATTAAGTTGTCTGATACAGGTGTGTGTGTGATTTTGCTCCCAAATGGGGCCCTGTGGCCCCGTTTGGGAGCGAAATTGGCCAGCACTACCTTTGCAGTGCGCCCAGAGCAGCTCCCCCTGACTTTTGAAGGTGAACGCAGCGCTGGCCAACTGAGCTCCTAAACAGGGCCACGTGGGCCTGTTGGGGAGCAAAACTACACGCCTGCATCTGACATCAGACGCAGGGGGTTTGTCTGGAGGGGGCCACGGTGGGGGCAGCACCTGGGTCACCGCTGGCCTCCCTCTGCGGCTGACTCTAAGCAGTCTTATGGAAATGAATGGGACAAGTTGACTTGTTCTGTTCATTTCAATGGGAGTACTCAGTCACCGGTACAGCCAGCAACAGGGTCTCCGTCACTGACGGGAGTACGCACATCTCTTCATGTTCTCCACCAGATCTACTTTCCTCTCTCCCCCTGCCGTGTTTCACTTCTGGAACTGTAGACGGACGTTTGCATATCAGCAGAGCCATCAATAGTCCCCCAAGGCCAAAAGAGGCCCAGGGAAATGCCAAGATTTCCAGCTGAGTCTGGTTTCGACCAAACCATTCGCCTCCAGCACCTGTTCCGCTGTTCCTCCCCCGGGAGAAATGTTAGTGCAATTAGATGGCCAGTGACGCCCACAGTTCCTCGAAACGGCCACAAGAGAACGAATTAAGGAAGTAACACGGCTCCAAGTTGCCAGGAGGTAAACATCACAAAGTCGGGAGGCCTGGAAACTGCATGGATGTAGCTGGACTGGATTTGGTTGTAATGTGTTCATGATGTAATGTGTTCTTTTAAAAAACATTTCCTAGACTTTGGTGGAAGGCGAAAGGCTGAAATCCACAGACATGTATTTGTTAAAAAGAATCTAGAGGGTCAAGGTGAGCAGGAGGAATGGGGACTTTATGAGTCTTTGTTCTTCCCTTTCCCCATGCCTTTAACTGCCGGAATCAGCCAGAAATGTCATGGGCATGGCTACCTGCTGATAATCCCAGGTAATTAATTGTCCCAGGAGAATGACAGACTTTGGCCTTCTACCCATTCACACCTGCTCAGTGAAGTGCAGTTAATCATTCTGCTCAGTGAAGTCCAGCTAAAACATTTCAAGGTTGCAGGCAGGAGTCTTTCTCAGCTCTCTCTGGAGATGCTGCCAGGGACACAACTTGGGACCTTCTGCATATACTCTAGCACTGAGCTACGGCCCCATCCCCTGGGATCTTGGAGAGCTGCTTCCTGTCAGAGCACGGAGTTCTGGGCTAGCTGGACCAATGGTCTGACTGGGAGCCAAACTAGACATGGCAGTGGCAGAGCAGTCTCTCTACATGCAGCTCTCACTCTCACACATTCACGTAAGAACTAGGAGGAGGGAATCTGATTCAAGTGCTGAATCACCTCCTGTCTATGACTTACCTCCCCATAATCTGTCCTCAATGTCATTTTTCTCTTGATTGATTGACTAAGTACCGTCAAGTTGGTGTCGACTCTTAGTGACCACATAGAGGATTCTCTCCAAGATGATCTGTCTTCAAACTGGCCTTTAACGTCTCTCAGGGCTGCGTTCATTGCAGCCGTAATTGAGTCCATCCACTTTGCTGCTGGTCCTCCTCGTTTTCTCTGTCCTTCAACTTTTCCCAGCATTATAGACTTCTCAAGGGAGCTGGGTCCCAAGTATGAAAGTTTAAGCCTGGTCATTTCTGCCTTGAGTGAAAATTTTGGATTGATTTGTTCTATAATCCATTTGTTTGTTTTCCTGGCTGTCCATGGTATCTTCAAAAGTCTTCTCCAGCAGCAAAGTCTTCTCCAGCAGCGTCAATACTTTTTCTATCTTGCTTCTTCCAAGTCCAGCTTTACACAGAGAAATAACAAATAAATAAGATGGATCCCTGTCCCCAAAGGGCTCACAATCTAAAAACAAACATGTCTTGGGTAGAATACAGGAGGGGTTGACCATTGCCTCCTCTGAAGCATGAGATGATGCCTTTAAGCATCTTCCTATATTGGGAAAACATACCTGCAGGGATTTGAACCACCAACCTCTGGCTTGATAATCAAGTCATTTCTCTGCTGCACAATTAAGTGGCTTCCTCATCACTGTATCTCCTCACAAACTAATTCTTTCTTTCTTTCTTTCTTTCTTTCTTTCTTTTTTTCTTTCTTTCTTTCTTTCTTTCTTTCTATCTCATATTTCATATTTTGTAATTTTCATATGTTTAATAGAAATATTACATACATATTTATTTATTTATTTAAGCACATTTATATACTATACTGCTGCTGCTGCTACTACAACTACTACAAATATTTATATTCAGAGGGTCATACATATTGCTGATCACAGAAGTGCTGGCCATCATGGGGACGGTGTTTCCTTATGCAGAAAATTGCCACTGTAACTGTGAGCAGCCAGATCATTTGAACCTAGGAACCTAGGAATCTGCCATATACTGAGTCAGACCACTGATCTACCTAGCTCAGTATTGTCTTTACAGGCTGGCAGCGGCTTCTCCAGGGCTGCAGACAGGAATCTCTCTCAGCCCTATCTTGGCGAAGCCAAGGAGGGAACTTGGAACCTTCAGATGCTCTTCCCAGAGCGGCTCCATGAACATAGGAACAAAAGAAAAAATGCCAAAAGACCAAATTGAAAATAGCCTCAGGTTTTATCCATCCTTTGTATTATTTGCCTTGAAAACTTGACTTTTCCTTTTGTGTTGATGGTTGGCACCCAGAGACTTAGTCTCAGGAAGCTGTCCCTACATGGGGGGAGGGAATTGGCAACTCACTTGCCTGTCTTTCTCTCAAGTAAACAGGTTTGCAACCAACAGTGCCTTGAATTGTCTTTCCAAGAAGGATTGGTCCTCCAGGTATTCCAGAATGAAGGAATACCTGGATCCAGCGCCAGAACGTGATCCCAAGGGACATCAACACTGACCCAGGAAAACTAACCAGCAGCAGCAGCAGCAGCTACCCGAGGGCAGTCCCTATCTGCATTTCCAATCCAACCCAATGGTGACAGAACGTCCATCTGCTACCCTGTCCTGTGTTTGAAGAAGAAGGCCTAATGCACAGTTCATCTTCCTGCTCCTAAGTGCTATAGGAGAGGGATAGACAACAAATGCCTGAAGACTGCCACTTTTCTCTGGAGTCATACATGCAACAGCATCTCCCCAAGCTGTAAAGCCCTGGAACCATCCTACCTGGGTAAGATACCTTGCCAAAGACACTATTTCAAATTCTGCCAAAGAGACTATTTCAGATTGCCCACAAGGGGGGGAGTCAAGGCTCCCAAACACATGAACATTCGAGCTTGTCTATGGACACTAGCCAAACAAGCCAAAACAACACGGATCAGAGAACATCCAGGATAGCCAAAATCCTGCAACGTTGTACAAGAGCATTTGGTTCTCAACTGAAGGACTAAAATATTTTTTTTACCAAGGACTCTTAGGGTTTTTTTTAATTTTAATTCTAAAGCTCTCCATGGCTTCCTTTTTGGCCATGACAGACTCTAGAGGACACTAAGAGTGGTGGGAGTTGATGATTTACACCACTTTCTTAGATTACTTTCTTGTAGTGACTATGTGCTATCATTATGTTGAAAACCATGCTATCTCCTGTGCTGTAAGGACATGGACCTCACATGCTTGCTCTCCAGTCATTTCCCAGAGCATTTACCTGCAAGTCTGCACCTATCCCCAAGTTTGTGCTCTAAGACATTAAGCTAGCCCAAGCTTGACCTGCTAATTTTATAGACACTTGTATTTAAGCAATGTGATTGTACGTGACTTGTCATTGCTATCGCTTTCCACAAGCTGATAATCCATTAATCACTAGAAGCACCTGGTTCCACAATGCAAGACTGTTATTGATACCTTATTTGGGATAAAGATGGGTTAAAACAATGTTGCTTGCTATAAGTTGTATGATCTTTATATGTAAACCTTGCTGCTATGTGTAAAACTTTTTATCTATATCAAATCAGAATTATACTAATTATGTTTGTAGCTCTAGGATATTATATGCAATGTATCTAGTTTTATTGCCATATGTACAGCCCCTTCAGCACCTTTATGTCCCAAATCCTTTAGCTACACAAAACACAGAACTATATTTCCAAGATTAGGAGTTGATGTGTTAGAAAGAGCTATTATTAATATTTCCAAACAGTTAGGACTTTCATTTAACTCATATGGAGAGCCTATTGATTTATGGGCAAAGAAGATAATTCTAATTATAGTATGTATTTTCCTTTTATTGATAATCACATGTTGCTGCTTATAATGCATTCTAGCTTGAATCCAAATGTTTATGAGAACCTTTCAACCTTGCCATAATGTAAGACCCATACATACAGCTGTACCTTTACAAGCCCATATATCCTGAAGATTCAGGATGATCCAGTGTTTCAGGGGGGAATTGATGTCTTTTAGAAAACCAAAGTAACTCCATTTTACTTAGAAAACCTCAGTCTGACTTAAAGTAACCCCAGCCCAGCTCAGGCCCATCACGCCTCTCATGATCAACGTCGGTATCTCTCTCCACTAAATTGTATCTAAGGAAAGTTGGTTCTCACAGGATTCTCACTGTTCTTTGCTGACAATTAAGAAAACAGGATGTAACCAAATAAGGAGTAATCACCAGATGAAGAATGAATCATTCGCATGCGTACTAGATACTTAGCCCACCATTTTATTGCCACGTACACTATGTCTAGGGTGTCAGCATCATTCAGATTGTTTGTATAAATGTAAGATGCACCTATAACCAATTTGTATTCAGTGCAGAGCCAAAGCCCACTGGATACCTTGCTAATCTGCAGTAGCAATAAACACCTCAAAAGAGATTCCCACTGTGTCTGTTTGATTGGCTAAAAGGCAGACCCAGGGACGAACCAAATTCACATCATTGTTGTCCCCTTCCATTGTGATCAGGGATGGCCTTCAGTCTGGATCCTGCAGGGTTGCCAACCTCTTTGCTAGCCTGGCTCCTGTGCCTTGAAAAAGAGCTTGACAGTCCAAAATTAAGCAGATGAAGCTTTTGCTGCAATGAAAATGAAGAGATGGGGAAATCTTCATCGGTTTAATTTGAATACGCCAGGTTTCCTCTAAAAGCATAAGAGCAGGAGCAGGTAGAGAGTTGGCAACCCTGCTTGCTGGTGCCTCGTGGCCAGCATTGGGCATGGGAGTTCCACCATCCTTGTGTACATTCAAACATGGCGGTTGCTGGGGGGGGGGGTCCAAGCCGGGAGTGTTTACCGGTCGTGACGGATCCTGATGGGGCTGGAGGTTCCGCTGCTGTCTTCAGTCTCTCTGGACTCGACCGTTGGCAGGAAGACTTTCTGGCCTCTCCTGCTTCTAACAGCAAATTTCTGTCCCAGTTTGGCCGTGAGGTAGCGCAGAACATGGCCTCAGGCAAGGAGTCCAGAGTGAGTGTCCACCGCCCTGCCCCAAATAGTTTCAATGTTTTTTGGGCGGGGGAGACCCCCAGGGGTTGGATTTGGGTCCAGGTGGAGACATTTAGGAAGCGACACTGTCCTGGCCCCTCTGGGCTGACCTTGTAGGGCAGGAAGGGAGTGGCCCAGTGCAGCTTCACGGGGTCCTCATGGAGCAGCAGCCCTCCATGGATGGCTCAGAGCTCCATCAGCCCCCTCCCTCCTCCAGGACCTCATCCAGCGAGGAATGTGCAGAGTGGAGCCACCTGCACAGAGGAAAGGAAAGGGTTCCTGGCCTCTCTGAGCTCTCTGCAGTTCCCCCCTTCAGAGGGGCAGGATGGCCATATTAGGGAGTGAAGAAAACAACACTGGTCTTTCTTTGGTAAAAGAAATGAAATGTTGAGGTGGGGGGGGGATGGAGGGAAGATAGAAATGGCAGGATCTGCCAAGTGGCATTTATGTGGAGGATGAGAATTGCCCCCTCTTGATGTAGCCTGGCTCCTCTGCTTTGAGCAAAAGCTTGAGCAGATTGAGCAGGTGAAGCCATTCCTAGCCCAAAGAAATGGGAAACTGCTTCACCAGCTTAAGATCTGCATGTCAGGCGTCTGCTGAAGTCACAGGAGCAGGAAAAGAGTTGGCAACCCAGCCTACTGGTGCCTCGTGCCCACCACTGGGCCTGGGAGTTCCACCATCCTTGTGTACATTCAAACATGGCGGTTGCTGGAGGGGGGAGTCCCCGGCTGGGTGTGTTTACCGGTCGCAACGGATCCTGATGGGGCTGGAGGTTCCACTGTTGCCTTCAAACTCTCTGGACTCGACAGTTGATAGGAAGACTTTCTGGCCTCTCCTGCTGCTCACGGCCAATTTCTGTCCAATTTTGGCCGTGAGGGAGTGCAGAAAATGGCCTCGGGCAAGGAGTCCAGAGTGAGTGTCCACCGCCCTGCCCCAAATAGGTTCAGTGTTTGGTGGGGGCAGGTGAGACCCAGAGGGGTTGGATTTGGGTCCAGGTGGAGACATTTAGGAAGCAACACTGTCCTGGCCCCTTTGGGCTGACCAAGGTGGGCGTGAATGAACTGGCCCAGCGCACCTTCACAAGGTCTTCATAGAGCACCAGCCCCCCCATGGATGGCTCAGAGCTCCGCCAGCCCCCTCCCTCCTCCAGGACCTCTTCCAGCGAGAAAGCACAAAGTGGAGCCACCCGCACAGAACAGGGGAAAGAGTTCCTGGCCTCTCCGTGCTCCCTGCAGCTTCCCCCTTCAGAGGGGCAGGATGGCCATATGAGGGACTTGAAGAAAATAACACTGGTCATTCTTGGTATTTGAGCATGACTGGAATGGATGGTGAAAAGAGCCCAAACTCGGGAGCACTTTCAGCATCCAGCAACACCCCTGCAGAGAGGCGCTCTCCCTCCCTCCCTCCCTCCCTGGATTGATGGTGATGATGACCTTGTTTTGAAAGGCTTCTTCCTCAGTAGCTTAGAATGAAATAATACAAGTTTTATTGCTTGTAAGCCTCTTTGATATTTTTAAACTAAAAGTAGGATAGAAAAGAAATGAAATGTTGTGGAGGAGGATGGAGGAAAGATAGAAATGGCAAGATCTGCCAAGTGGCACTTATGTGGAGGACGGGAATTGCCCCCTCTCGATGAAGGGGTTGGGGGTGGGGAGACCCCCAGGGGTTGGATTTGGGTCAAGGTGGAGATATTTAGGAAGTGAGACTGTCCTGGCCCCTCTGGGCTGACCTTGTAGGGCAGGAAGGGACTGGCCCAGACCATCTTCACGGGGTCTTCATGGAGTAGCAGCCCCCCATCGATGGGTCAGAGCCCCATCAGCCCCCTCCCTACTCCAGGACCTCATCCAGCGAGGAACTGCAGAGTGGAGCCACCTGCACAGAGGAAGGGAAGGGGTTTCTGGTCTCTCCGAGATCCCTGCAGCTTCCCCCTTCAGAGTGGCAGGATGGCCATATGAGGGAGTAAAGAAAACAACACTGGTCATTCTTCGGTAAAAGAAATGAAATGTTGAGGAGGGGGATGGAGGGAGGACCGAAAGGGCCATTTCTGCCAAGGGGGAGGTGCAGGTTCTGTGGAAGATGGGAATTGCTGCCTCTTGATGTGGCCAGGCTCCTCTGCTCTGAGCAAAAGCTTGACCAGCCATGCCAACCACGGGGCCCAGGGAGTTCAGCTAACTGAGCCAAGAGACCCCTTCAAAGTGGTCATACTCTGATATTTAGCAGGGGGAGAGCAACCTGTCTCCCCTGCGGCTCATGCCAAATTTGGTCCATTTGGGGCCATGTGGAAGCGCTGAACATGGCCTCCGGCAGGGGGTTTAGAGGGAGGGTTCACCACCCTGCTCCAAAGAGGTCCAATGTGGGGGAAAGACCACCAAAGTTCTCAAAGTGGTTTGATGAGAAATCTAGGGTGGGAGTCCCCACTGGCTGCTTAGGAATGACCCCGGTGGGTGTGAACTGGCCCAGCCCATCCTCACTCCTGCTCTCCTCTCTCCTTGACAGGACATGGGAGAAGGATGCCCCTCACTCCGCGGCGTGGGCAGCCTTGATGAGGCAACTCCTGTGGCTCCTCTCAGGTACGTCCTCCTGCTCCTCCTGGGTTATCTGTGCCCATTCTTGATTTATGGCATGGGCAGCCTTGATTTATGGCGTGGGCAGCCTTGATGAGGCAACTCCTGTGGCTCCTCTCAGGTACGTCCTCCTGCTCCTCCTGGGTTATCTGGGCCCATTCTTGATTTATGGCACCTTGGATTTCAAGACCACTTGTGATCCTTTCAAGAAACCTGGCCCCTGCCAGGGTTTCATTGTTGGAGATCCAGCTCCAGATGCCATCGGCCTTTGGCACCAGTAACCCTGATGACCACGACAGGTCTCTCTCTGACCAACACGTAGCCAGAAGTCAGATAGAGGTCTTTTCCTCTCAGCATCTTCTTCTGAATAAAGCAGATTAGTTTAACCTTGTGTGAATCTCCCTGCTTATCATGGACAAGCTGTTGCCCCGGAGACCCTGTTGACTTCTGCTGTAATTGGAGTGAATTAGCTCCTGAATACTCTGCCATAGAAGTCATGACCCCCAACATTAAAGCCCAAACCCCCAAGAGGTCCCAGTTTGCAAGGGGCACCCAGTCTAAGTTGTGCCTATTGGAATGTGGGAAAGACAGAAAGGAATGAGAGCAGGGGCAGGCAAAGGGAGTTCCAAAGGAGAAGAGCCGATCCGTCTGAGCTAGCTGGGTTCTGGGAGAGGATCCATGGGTTCAGGCACAGGAGGCCAGGGAGGGTTCTCGTGCACATTTTGCTCCCTAGGGTTTGAAATGAGGATGGGTGGGGTGGGGGGATCGGTCCCCTAGTCTGCTCTCTGAGGACTGAGGGGCTGTGGGGCTCCATGGGCTGGTGGGCCTGGCCCACTATTTCTCAGGCCCTGGATTCCAGGTGAGGCCTGCAGCCACCCAGAGCGGGAGAGGGAGACTGGAGCCAGGGTGTGGCTGGCTGCTCCTTCAGGGCTGGATCTGCTGGTGCCTCCTTGAGTGGTTGCAGGGCAAAGGGAGCAACTGGGATGGGGAGCAGTGGAAGCCCCTCTGGGGGGCAGAGGAGGGGGCCGTGGCAGCCCCTCGGAACAGGTGATGCTGAGTCAGACCATTGCTCTACTCTGACAAGTAGCCGCTCTCCAAACCCCAACCAAGGGAGCTGAGCTGTTTTAGAGGTTTTTAAATTAGGCAGTATATAAAAATATATAAATCCAATGAATGAATGAATGAATGAATGAATGAATGAATCAGGAAAGAAAGAAAGAAAGAAAGAAAGAAAGAAAGAAAGAAAGAAAGAAAGAAAGAAAGAAAGCCCTTTATGTTGTGGAGAGCGGGGAGGGTATATAAATAATAAAATAAAATAAAATAAAATAAAATAAAGAAAGAAAGTAACCCTTATGTTGCAAGGAGCTTGGAGGGTTCTTACCTTCACCCCTGCCCACTGCTGGAAACTGGCTACTCTGGGTTCCTTTGACACACTCACTCACTCACTCATTCACTTGTGTCTTTTGTCCTTTTTCCCTCTCAGTGACTTCCAGCCACAGGAGATTTTAGAAGAGTGCTCCGTGGCCAAAACGAGCAAATGGTCACTGGTAAGAGATGAAAACCCAGTCTGTACATGTCAGGGCTGGGAGGGGGTGGGATAGACCCCATTTCGAGCAAGAATAGAGGGCGTGTGGTAGAGATCCAGTCTTAGCAGGTTGAAGGGATGCTTTGAGAACTTGTCTGGAAAAGCCATATGCCTTGATATTTGCAGTGGTAGTAGCAGTGAATTGGGTGGGTGGGATGAGTGACAATCCGGGCTCAACTACAAGTGACTCAGGCAAAGGTTGGAGACCCTCGCTATGGAGGAAGCATCATGGGAACTTTTGGGATGGGAAGTGCTGAGAGGGAAGAGGGGTGTGTCTACCTATCTTCCAACCTCGCTTCTTCATTCCGCTCTCCTGCCCCAAATCACTCCCTCCCCTTGGGTTCTAGACTTTGATTTTGTTCTGGACTACCAAGCAGAAAACACGTCCAGGAAGGGAGCAGTCTGGAGGGGAACTAGAGTGGGAAAGTCTTCTTTGGGGTAGATGGTGCATTCTTCCCCCACTGCCACTTCTTGGCTCCTCATGGCCCCCTTTCTGGTGTCATTGAAAAGGGCCTCAAAACACGGGTCTGCAGCATCAAGTGGCCAATAGCTCTGCCCAGCAAAGAGAAGAACTTAGCTAGGCTTTCCTTAATTAAAGGCACCATTCAAGAAACCACAGTGTCCCATGTATCAGGAGGCCTGACTCTTCTTCAGGATCCTGCCACTCCAAATGTTGTGTAATACCCATGATCTCACCCGACTGCCCAGGAATAAGCGGAAAGCTGGTTTCTGAGGTTCCGTAGATTCTTGGGTTTGGTTTCCTCTCTGAGCCCAGTTACACGTTGGTAGACACGGTTTTGAGGTGCTAAGGAGCCACCTCCTGCTTTAAGCTCCTCTGTTAAGAAGGACCTCTTGAAGGAGGGTTGACGTTTGGACCCCAGATGCCCTGGAAAGGTCAAGTGGGCACCAGAGCACCCATTCCTCTCTCCATTCTCATCCACAGAAGTCATTCTCGGATGGCTCCAGGATTCAGACCGTCAACACTGGGAACGAGATCCTGGAAGACGCACATGCCATCAGTTCCCCGAGGAGGTAGAGTTTCTTCTTGAACTTTTGTGTAGGGAACGTTTTCTGCCCCCTGCCAGCCTGGATCTGGGATAGATCCAGTGCCGCTGACCGGCAAGAGGTGCAGGGCAGACAAAAACGATGTCTTCATACATTGTGTAGAAGCAGGGGCGTAACTAGGTTGGAGTGGGCCCCGAGACAAGATTCTTAAATGGGCCCCCCGCCGAGATTTTTTTAATAATAATAATAATAATAATAATAATAATAATAATAATTCGATTTCTATACCGCCCTTCCAAAAATGCCTCGGGGCAGTTTACAAAGAGAAAAAGGTGCCTCTTTGCCCCGTAAGCAGGGGGCTTTTATTCTCACATTTCTGTCCTCATTCAAAACATACAAAAAACAGATGTACAAAATTGAGCAAATGAGAAGAGAAGAATTATATGGGAGTAAAACCTTTTTTAAAAGGAGTCAGGAAGCGCATCTTTGGAGGCTCAAATGGATACCTTTCAGGCACAACTATTTCCAAGTCAAAAATTCCTTTTTCATGTGGTGTATTTGCAAAACCAAGGATTTGAGCTTGAAGTTCATCTAAGCGACTTCCAGTCTGCCAGCAAGTAATACCCGGTGGTGGCTCTGTGGACAGCAGATGCAGCTCCCTTTTCAATCATGAAGCTCTCTTCATTGTGCTCCGTTTTCGAAGTAGAGCTCTAAGAACGGAGCCAAATGCGCTCAGGGGTGTAGCAAGGTTGGAGTGGGCCCTGAGAAGAGATTTCAAAATGCCCCCCCCCCCCAAAGTCCAGGGCTTCCACACACCCCAGGCTTCCAAGGATTTAAGTCTGATATTTCAAAATATGTATGCTGCCAAGAAATACATTTCACTGAATACACACACACTTCACAATATATAGTGATATACATTGAATACTATATCTTTGTGCTACTTTTAATGCCTAGAACACACTAGAAACACTCATTATTAAGATGGGCCCCTTGCTGCAGATTAGCAAAGGAGACTTTCAACCATGCAGGGTGAGCCTATGTTTGTTTTCTCAGAATTCTGAACAAATTCAGTCCAGTTTGATTCCAGGAGGTTTTTCACAAGAGGCTTTGAAAGCCCTTTAACACACATCTCCTCTGGAATGGAGGTGCTGCATTCACATGTGGGCCAGATTGACCCTAAGGGGGGAAAATAGAAAAGCACAACACATGCGTCACAGTTCTCACTCATGTCTCAGTTCTCACTCAGACCTGGGTTGCAAAACAACTTGAACAGAAGTGTATTTATGAATGAATGAATGAATGAATACATAAATAAATTTGTTCCAGAAGTTTTTGTAATTTCCTGCCATGAAACAAGCCACTTCTAGGACTTTTTAGAGGGTTTTTTTAAGCCAGCAAATTTTCCAATCAGTCTTCAATGAAATATTCAGAGACTTCTCAGTCTCCCCACCCCCCATCCAAGCCCTATGGCAAGCAGATCCCTACCTGGATATAGGGGGCGGGGGGCGGGGTGTGACCACCAAAAGGAATCCACCTTCTACCTGGCCAAGGCTGAGCTGTCTGGCCTGGGAAGAAGAGGGTCTGCTGCAGAGAACTGGAGTGGCCACTCTGACTGCCAGCCTTCTTCCTGGGGCTGGCCAGCCTACTCGAATTCAGGCTTCACGGAGGCATACACGGAGGCCTCCCTGGAAGCCCCGCCCAGCCGCCGATCAGCTGAGAGGCGCCCGGGAGAAAAGCAGCTTGCCTGCTGCTTGGATTGCCGACCAGGAGGACCAGAAGGAGGGAGGGCAAACAGGGCAAGTGGCTGAAGGGTCTTGGGGATGGGCAGGGGGCAATGGGGAGTCATGGGAGGTGTCTCTGGGGGGCCCCTCAAGGCAGTGGGGCCCCGAGGCGACGGCCTCCCCCGGCCTCATGGTAGTTACGCCCCTGCGTAGAAGCATTCACTCTTCCAAGATGTGGTGGTGATGTCCGCTAGCTTGAAGGGCACAGAGGATAGCTTCCTGGAGGCCTGCCGGATGGCTGTCCCCTATTGGAAGCAGAGTGCTGGGACAGATGCATCTTTGGTCTGATCCAGCAAGGCTCTTCCGAGGTACTCAGGCCATTGTATTTCTTCCTGCAGTGTCTTCACGGTTGAGGAGGATGGATGGTTTCTCCAGACCGTGGACACCGAATGGTCCTGTGAGGTAAGGAAACGATTCCAGTCGCTTTTGTGGATGGGCTGGTGGAGGGGTGAGGGGAGATTGCATCTCCACCGTCAGGAGACAGAGCGGGGTCAGATCCTGAAAGGGGAGGAAATCCAGCTGCTGCATGTTGGCCAGAGGATTACAGTGGGAACGTCGTGGCTAGGGAAGGATTCTGCAACCCTCTGCCTCTCCTTCCAATGGCCACCTTTCTGGGTTGGTGTGCTTTGGATTGGAGGCATCAAACGGCTCCCAAGACCCTGAGACGGGTCAGGAGAGGAGAGGGTCTTCCTGGCAGAGATCCTCCAGGTCTCTTGACTGAAGAGGCATTTCTGTAGAGACAATCCTGGTCCCCTCAGGTAAAAACAGCCCACAGCAGGAGGGATGGCCCTCACTCCGGACTCAGGGGCCCACCTTGTCTCTCCCTTTGGAAAGGCTGAGCTAACCCTGTTTCTTGGGGAGAGGAGAGAAGAGGACATGAAGGGGTGGGATCAAGAAGACTCTCTGGGCCAAACTATTGATGCCAGTGGGTCCCGTTCCTCTTTGTTTCCATTCCCCATGAAAGGAATGCAGAAAAAATGACAAGAAATGACACAGTAGATCATATCACAATGGAGGTTCATTGTTGGACATAGGATGAAACCAAATGGCCACAAGGATGTGGTGGCTGTGCCCTGGCACTCCCAACCAGTTAGAATTAGAACACATGGTTGCTTTTTAATAAGGTTTTTTTGTCTTTAAAAAAAAATCAAAATACTTTAAAGAAATAAAAATGAACTCAAAGAAAATGTCAGGGGAAAAACTCGCTACGAATCCTAGGCCCTAGGAAGATCAGAGTGAGTACACACATTGGAAACCTTTGTCTCATTTGCAGAGTCCTGACATCCAAGAGGCCAAGATCCCAGAAGACAACACTAGGGATCAGGAGCTGGACGTGGAGAGCTTTGTCAGTTCCCCGAGGTACTCTTTTCTCACCTGGAGGGGCAGCTCCATCGCTCATGGAAGTAGAGGACCTTCCTTAGGAGCCCATGCAAGTTTTTTTGGGGGGAGGTGGTTAGTTTAGCAAGAAGCCAAGGGTGGAGAGAAGCTCCGAGCAGCATGGAGGGTTGATTCCATGGAGACAGGTGTCTCCATGCCCAGCCCGTGGGCTTCCTTCAGGCATCTGGCTGTCCATTCCTGGAAACAGGGTGTTGGGCTGCATGCCTCATTCATCTCATCACGCAGAGCTCTTTCTAAGCACTCGTGTTCTGATCTCATGTGTCTTCTTTCTTTCTTTTCTTAGCGTCCAGAGGCCAAGCACCGTGTTGAGGAGGCTGCAAAACACCGCCGCTGACCAAGAGCCATCCCTTGGAGAGGTCAGGAATCCTCAACATCCAGTAACTCCCTTGGAAGAACTGTGGGTTGGGCGTGTTGGTCCCCCGTGTTGCCCAGGAGTAGAGAGCATGTGGAATGGCCCCAGTTTTGATGCTGCCGGGTGGGCGGCCATCTTCTGACAGTTGTTTGCTTAAAGCTATGGTAAAGGGACAGCCATGCCCTTAACAACACTGCATCACAATGGTGTCACGGTGGGGGTGATAGGATTAAAGAAGATGGCCGCAAGGAGATGGTGGCTATGGCCTTGACTTCTGGTCGAGATCTCACAGTTAAAGGTGGAGCATCATGTTGCTTTAATGGCAACCATTGAAAAACAGTGACAAATAAATGAAGAATGAATAAAAATACAAAACAATAAGCAAACTCAACCAAACCAATGAGAAATGAACTAAATGAAAAAGGGGAAAGAAATGGGAAAGAAAGAGGAAAGGAGACCCAGTTTTGGCATGTTTTTGCACGTGCCTTTAGTGTCCTCACTAAGGAGCCGACTGAAAGCATAAAGTGGACTGGAAGTGGTCTTTTCCAGTCACCAGAGCCATCGGGGCCCCAGCTGAGTGGGGGAGCGCAACATGTCTGGGGGGGGGGCGGTTGATGCCTTTCCCCTCTGCCATTTGCATGCGTGCGCGAAGGCCTGAAATCGGCCCGACCGACCTCATTGCGAGGAAGGCAGGCACGAGAGAGGAGCTCTTTTGCCATCTCTCCCACCCGCCTCCAGCCAGCATGCCTGGGCTCCAAAGTGGTTTTTAAGAAAGTTGAAAATCAGGAAAGCGGGAAGAGTTGTGTCCAGAACGGGACGATCCCCTTCCGGCCCACTTCCTGCGTTCAGCTCACCCGGTGATGACCGCTGGAAGGTGCCAGTCTGGCCTTTTCACTGCTGAAGCCTAGGAAGCTCAATGCGAGGGCCAGAGCAACCATTTCTCCCCCTTCTCTCCTTCACAGAGTTCTTCCTTCCCGGGGGCCGAGACTCCACATGCCAGCGTGGAGGAAGAGGGGTCGGAAGAGGACTATGCCACCAGTTCCCCCAGGTACCTTTCTCAGCTGAAGGGCCGCTCCAGGGATCATAGAGGTGGATCACCTTCCCTGGAAGCCTTGGTTGATTAGACATGTTCATGGAGGAGAAGCCAGTTGAAGACTATTACCCATGACAGCCAAGGAACCTCCCAATCTCGAGATCTCTCTCTCTCCTTCTCTCTCTCTCTCTCTGAATAAACACACTTTAATGCCACATGTAACCAGGTCTCAAGTGGTTCACAAACAACTAAATAGGCATCTGGCTGTCCACTGTTGGATTCTGGGCTACACGTGTCTTTCAATTGATCCACAGGGCATGCATTGCTGTTCTTATGCCATGTCTCTCCTTTCTCATCTCAGAGTCCAGAAGCCAAAGAAGTGGCTCATCAAGAAGATGATGAAGAACACCTACACGGTGGAAGACTCGTCCTCCGCGGAGGTCAGAACTGATCCATTTCATCATCGATTTTTTCATGTGAACGGGTTCTAGGTTGTGTGTGTGTATGTGTGTGTGTGTGTGTGTATGTGCCCTGTTCCCCAGCAGGAGACAGAACATGGAATGGTTCTAGTTCTAGATGCTGCAGGATGGGAGGGATTGTGATTGGTGGGATGGGAGGAAATGCAGCTGAGGCATTGGAAAGAGGGCAAAAATGTGGTGAAAGGCTCTTCTGGGCTGAGATGCCAAATGCCTTTTCTACCAAGAGGCAGGTCTTATTTTAGAGCAGGATGTCTTCCCAACCGTCCCTTGGGCTTGGTTCCTCTCAGAAGCCTCGCAAGGTCAACGCAAGCCCTGAAACGCTCCCATTTCTCTTCTCTCTCCTCCCCAGTGCTCCTCGACGGACGAGGACGACACGATGCATTTCATCAGCAGCATCGAGGACGAGGTGTGGGACTCTCCGCTGACCCCCAGTTCGGCCAGGTAGGTACCCTCGTCTCAGCTGAGGAGCCAGTAGGGAGCTGGGGGGATTTTAGCGTAGCCAGCAGAAGGCTGCAGGGGACAGGGGCAGCCCCCCCATGTCTGAGCCCCATAGAGGGATGTTTCCTCCTACCTGCTCCCTGAGAAATCTGCAGGGGGAGTTCACCCAAGAAGGCCTATTGGCAGCCGGTGCAAGAGAGACACCAGCAAGTCTATTGCTGGCTGTTAGCAGAGGGAGCTCTGAGACCCCCATGCTGTTGGCATGAGCTTGTGTTGGGGAGAAGGAGCAGGGGAGGGCTCCTGTCTCGATGCCCCCTTTGAACACTTCCCAGGGCTTCTCAGTGGGGAATGAAAGGCTGGACTTGGGAGATCTCTGGCCTGATGAAGTTCCCCTGCCAGCCACCTCCCAAGGGAGGCTAGATCTTTGCTTAGCATCTCTTTGGGTGCCCATGTACTTCTTCAGCTGGCTGCCATCTCCAACAGGACAGTTCTTTGAGAAGCTTTTCTCTCTCCTCTCCTCTCTCAGAAACATCGGCGAAGAGGAAAGAAGAGGACAGCTGGCCCCAGATTGGTTCTCCTCGGTCCATCTGGGAGAGGTAAGGGGTGCAAACCAAGGGTGACTTGACTCCACCCCTCTGCCCCACCTTTCTTGCACTACACAGGATGGCGGCTTGGATGGCAGTCACTGTTCACACGGGAGGTGGGGACTTGCCCTTTCCCCTTGTGGATGTCTTTCCCTTCCAGTTGACCTCATGCACCCTGAGCCAGAGGCAGCACCCTTCAGGCCAACATGTGGGTGCAGACACCCATGGCACTGGCCTGGCCCTGGGGATTCTCCTGACCCATAACCGTCCCTCGGACTGAGTGCTGAGGCCTGACCCTCCTCTTCTTCGCAGGGGAGAGCAACAAAGAAGATCGGGGACGTCGTCCGGTGTGTGGAGTATGCCAGTGAGGTGGAGGAGAGGTTCCCCGAACTCCTGGTGGGCCTGGTCAACAAGATCCTCACCGGCCTGCAGAACACCACCGAGGGAGTCGGGAACCGAGACAGCCAAGACCTGCCTCCTGAGTAAGTCATGGCGGTGGGGAAAGCGGGGCCAGCAAGTCCTCCTTCAAGCACCCTGGGAGGACAGGCTAGGGTCATTTCTCCCATGTCCCACTCTGATGGGTGAGGAGCATTTCTGGCCTGTTGGGGTGACTCTGGCACGGTGGTCCCTTACCTCAGCTCCACAGGGGAGATCCCAGAATTTGCAGCCCTCTTGGCTCTGCAGAGAGCCTTATAATGCGTCTGCAGTGTTAAAAAACCAGCTGTGGGGAAAGTCACTTCACCCCTGTGGTCTCCCTTCCATGGTCCAACACAGTCCATCCACCCTTGACACTACACCACCCCGCAAGGAGACACACACTTTGGTGACAGCAACCTTCTCTTCTCTGCAGGGAGACCGCACAGATTGTCCGGACCCTGCTGGAGAGGGTGGCACAGGTGACCCCGGAGAAGACCTGCTGGCAATCCCTGTGCTCTACGCAGAGCTGCCTCCAGGGTGTGGCCCTCTTGGTGAGGTAAGTAGGAGTGAATAGGAGATCTCTCCGGAGGCCTGGGGGCTGGTGTGGTTTGGGTCAGGTCTGCTCTTTCTGGGCCTTCAGCCCAGGACTCAGCAGGGTCTTTTGGTGTTTTGCAGGGCTCTCCTCCAGACACGGTCCTCCACAGTGGCCAGGCTGAAGGCATACCTGGCTTCCCTCTTCAGCCTGGACAAAGATCCAGAAGAGCATTCCCTCGCAGAGGTGGCCTTCTTTGTGGAGGTGAGCAGCGTCTTCCTCAGGGTGGGCTTCTCTGAGAGGAGGGTCTGGCCCCAGAGGCTGATGGATGTTTTCCTCCTTTCCCTCTTTTAGCTGCTCCTGAAAGACCAAGACGTTGCTGCCTTAGAGAAGACCTGGACGCTCCTGGTAGCGTTGCTAGTCCACCCCAGCCAGAACATCCGCTACCTGAGCGAAAGGGGACTTCTCCAAATTTATGGCACCCTGAAGGCGGTGAGTGAAATCCCTGGGCATGGAGCATCCCTAGGCATGGAGACTCCTCTCTTTGGGGAGCCCTTCCTGAGGCTGGTGTTCCTAGGCATCCCCAGGTGTGATCGGGAGATTTCTCCAGTTGGGTGCATTCAGTCTGGGGAACCCTTGCCACAGGACGAAGGAGAAATCCTTAAGGGAAGGCACAGGAATGCATCTCTCAGTAGGAGCCTGATTCCCCACGTGCTCCAATGCCGCATTCTCCCCGCTCTTTGTGCCTCTGGGATGGCTTGAGTCATCTCCTCCCCAAGGCAGTGGATGGTGGCCAAGCAGCATCAAACACGGACAGCTCTGTGGTCCGTTTAGCAGTGGGTGGACTAGCATGTGTTTTCAAGGATCCACCTTTTCCCTCCCTAGGCGAAGAAACTCCAGGATTTTAGTGCCGGGATCCTGGGAGGGCTCAGGACCTCCAGTCTGGATGCCACTTTGGGGGTCCTGGCCTTCATGGAGCGGCTGAGGCACTGTCCATCAGAACACCAGGCCACGGTGAATGCTGTCCTGGCTGCCCTGTGCCGCCCTCTCTTCCACCACGTGAGTACTTGCACGCCAGCCCTCCGCCCCGGCTCTATGAGGGCCGGCCAACCTGCAGGTTCTGACTGGGTTGGAGAAGGGAAACCAGACACCCCCTAGAGACCCATGCAAGCTCTTCATCAATTATGGAGGTGAGGAATTCCTCCCTAATAACAAGCCCTGTTCTTCTTTGTAGGAGGAGGCTAAGATTCGAAGGGCAGCCATGAGGACCCACCTGGATCTCTTGCAGCACCGCCACCACCACCACAAGGGTACAGAGAAGAACATCACGACCCTCATCGCGGTGCTGATGCATGTGGAGGATGAAGACCTGGAGGTAGCACAGGTGAGGGCCCCCTTCTTCCTGCCACCCCTACAAAGGTGTTTAGGCTTCCCCAAGTCCAGCCACCCAGTGGCAGGCCCCAGAGTTAGCCTCATGGGGTGGTGAATCCACGAGCTGTCCTGCTGTGGTTTGGCCCATCCAGGCCCTACTCCTTGAAGCCCCCTAAGAGGTTTCTTGGAATCCCTTGGCAGCCTTTTTCACTCCCATTCCGGTCTTTCTTTTGGCAGGCTGCGAAGGACAATCTGAGCCTCCTGGCGGAAGCCCTCCTATGGCACCTGGAGGGCAAGCTGCTGGCGCGGGACACTTACAGCCTGCAGGAGCTGCTCCACAAGATCGCCAAGCGTCTGGTAAGGGCAGGCCCTCCCTGTCCATCCCTCGGCTCAAATGGCTCAAGGACCTTTGGGCGATGCTTTGCTCACTCGGGATTTGTCTTTGCTCTTGATCCCAGATTCGGCAGCTCGGCACAGAGATCGCCGTGGAGATGGAGGCCACCAAGATCCTGGGCTTCTTCCGCAGCGAGCAGCCTTCAGTGAGGAGAACGGCTGCCCTGCTGATCGGTAAGCGAAACAAGACTTTGGGGTCTCCCTTAGTGGGTCGTCTTGGTGGGCAAAGGTTCATTCTCTTGGAAGGCACAGCCAGAAGGGTGTGGAGGGGCAGGAGCTGTTCCCTCCCCAGGAGGACTGGCCCAGTGAGCGTTAACGAGGTCTCTTGGTTTAATTTCCTTCCAAGGTGACGTAAGAGTCCCTGGAGGAATGGCTCAATCTGTCAGTCCCAGAGGGAGCAGAGAGGGGAGGACTTCCTCTCCTGAATGATGGGAAGTGGGCTGTCCATGCGCAGGGTCCTGAACTGTGGTCCCATTTCCTTCCACCCTTGTTTTTAGGTCACCTGGTCCACAAAAAGGGCAGCATCCTCACTGAAGGGAACATAGAGACCTTCCATGCTGGTAAGTGCCGGTTTCTGGGTGGGAAGGGGAGGTTTCTGTGAGGGGAGAGGCCTAGATTTAGGGACCACAGAGCTGGAATGGGCCACCTGTCCCCTCAAATGGAAGGTCCTGCTTGCATCCTCAGGGATGCTCAGCAGTAGGGTTTCCCAGAGTGCAGGGGAGAAAGAGTCAGGACTTGCGCCCTCTTGGTGTGGAAATGGTGGGGCTTGGCCAAGGGTGGGGTGATCTCTTCATGCCATTTCTGAACCTTCTCCTTCATCCCTCCAGCGCTGGAGAGCTTGCTTGGCGACCATGACCCCGAGGTCGGGAGAGTTGCCTGCAAGACAGAGAAGATCGTGAAGAAGGCCTTTTCCCTCCACTCCCGGCACGGGCTGCGGGCTGCCGTTCGGCGCTTGTGGGCGGGCTGTAAGAAGAAGAGACACCCGCCAGAGTACGGTGATCTCTCCACCTGACCGACTGGTGAGTAGACCAAGGCAGGGCTTCACTTGAAGGGGCCCCGATGGTTAGGGAGGGGGCTGGGGCTGCAGGAAGGGTGGGCAGGAATCTGGGCAACCCTCCCTCGTGTTGGAATGCCAACTTCGGCCCATGTGGCTGGTTGTACCAGTAGCCCAAGGGAAAGAGGAAATCTCTCTCTTCCCTCTGGGAAATGAGGACACGGATATTCTGCCAGGAGTCCCTGGTGCTTGGTGGTGTCATGGGGGAGTGTGTGAGAAGACCCCCCTATCTCTGAACCAATGTCCTTCTCTCTTTCCAGGAACAACAGCCCCGTGCTCTCCCCTTGAAGATCAGCAGCTGAAGGGAGGTTCAGGAAAGACCGTGCAGCGCAGGGGCCTCCCAGAAGACCTCCTTCAACCGCGTGGACACAATATCTGTCCACAAGAAGACATCCAGCAGGGAAGTGCAGTTCTGTCTGAGGAGTGAGGGGGAAGCAGGCTCCACTCCCCTGGCCCAAGGAAGCCCCGCCTCTGGGGTGCAGAAGCCCCTCCCCTTGCTTCTGCTGCCAGGCTGTGGGAGGAGGCTACAGGACCACCCTGCCCCCAAGTGGCCCTTTGGAACCAGTCTTGGGCTTCCCTTGGGTCCGGGGAGGCTGTGTGGCCCCAGCAGGAGGGCAAGGTCACCGCCTCCCTCCATTCTCACCAGCTGGCCAGGGAGCACCCCCTCCTCCTTCCACCTTTCTCCCCTTCCCCAGCGGCCTGGCTTCCCCTGGCAGGGGAAGCCCCATCCAGGCATCCGCCCCCTCCCCTGCCGAGGGTGTGCTCCTCCCCCCCTCCACTCCCGCAGCCACGCCTCACTCCCCCCTCCGCTCCCTCCTCCTTCCTCCCAAACCGGTGCAGCAGCAGAGGAGCCTGGGAGACTCTGGGGGCCCCCTGCAGCCCCAGTAGCGTCCCCTGGTGCTGCCCGGTGGCAGGCCAGAGAATCCTCCTCTCCCTCCTGCTCCATGCTGTGGCTGCACAGTGGGGAGCCCGAGGTCAAGCAGAATTCTCTGGCTTGCCCCCCCCTCAACCCCCAGCCCCCTGCCCAATCCCCACTTGCTGGGCTGCCAGAGTGGAAAGGGAGGAGGAGCAGGGCAACCCCACTGACGCTGCTTTGTGCTTCTTGCAGGCTTGTGCTGCTGCTGGGCGGCTGGAGGAGTCGATCCGCCCCAGAAGAGGAGACCAAGTGAACGTGCCTGCAAGGAGCGGGGGTGGGGTGGGGTTGGGGGCTGGCTGGGACTCCCCCCAATTTTGTTTGCCCTGCCATTCCCTTCTTCTGTGTGACCCTGGGCTTCCTCCCTTCCCTCCTTCCCTTCCTCCCTCCCCCTCCCTCCCAGGGACAGAATGGGCTTTGCTGGTCGCCCTGTTGGGGGCCGAGTAGGAATTTTTGGCTTTCCAACAGATTGGCCGAGATGGAAAGTTTTTTTGCCTACTCCATTCTGTCCTGTTTTGTTTCCTTTAGTTAGAAAGTTAAGTGATGACTTGTATCCTAATTAAGTATATGAATAAAGTTGCCCCTTTTGTTAAAAACCATCCCATCGTTTCTGAGTTCCTCTTTTCTTCTCGTCTCCCTTGGAGCATTTGTGCCCACAGACTCCCAAGCTCACCTCTTGGCTGAGGGAGACGCTGCTACACTGCTACAGGTCCATGCAAATGCCTCTTGCTTGGAAGCACTCACTCAGACAATTGGCTTGGATCACTCCAGAGGAGCCCACTTGAGGTTTGCCGCCAATGAGGTTTGCTGAGCACAGGATCCTGGGAGCAAGCTGCACCTTCCAATCGAGTGCCCGGAAAGCACAGCCTTGGCAAGGCCTGGCAAGCTTACAAACCAACATTGACTCCCTCCAATACAGCCAAATATGAAATGTGATTCCATTCCAGTGATTAAAAAGTCCTGCCAAGTATGAAATGCCATTTGTGCAGGAACAAGGCCTTGACCTCCTCTTGTGCTCTTCACATTTCTGTTTTGAATGCGTATTTGCTTCCTTCCTGTGCTCTGTAATAAGAAGCTGGCAGGGATCAAGAGGTCACAGCTCCCGTTTGACAGTGTGGTCTGGTTGGGGAAAGAGTCCTGCTGTTTGGTTTTTGGAGGGAGGAGAGGTTTGGATTGGATTGGATTGGTTTTTTTTTTTTTAATTGGGGGAGCTAGCATTTATTTTGATTGGTTGGTTTGGGTTTTTTTTCAAATTCAATTTTTATTATTTTTAACAATATTAATATGTCATTGATTACGAATAGACAAAAGTGGACTTCCTGCACACATCTCTTCGTGAATCATCAGCTATAAAGTTTACCCTTGCTATAATAATAGTTCAAAACATAAATTTAAATCCTTACAAACACAGCTAATCTACCCAACCTGCAGGTTTTTTTAACTAAATTTCGAACCCTACTGTAAAGTCCATAGTAGAAAAATAGTTCTTTAGATACTACAAGAATGGTTTCCAACCTTCTTTGAAGCATTCCAAATTTTGGTCTCTTATTAGTGTTGTAAGTTTTGCCATCTCTGCATATTCCAAAAATTTTATCAGCCAATCTTCTTTTGAAGGCACTTCATTACTCTTCCATTTCTGTGCATATATCATTCTAGCCACCGTCGAAGCGTACATAAAAAGCGTTGAGTTAGTTGTAGAAATTGCACCTTCTATTATTCCCAGCAGGAAGGATTCTGGCCTCTTAGGAAATGTCATTTTAAATATTTTCTTTAACTCATTATATATCATCTCCCAATATGCTTTAGCCTTCCCACAGCTCCACCACATAGGAAAAAAAGTGCCTTCAGACTGTCCACACTTCCAACATTTGTTTGATACATTTTTATACATTAATGCCAATTTTTGGGGTGTCAGATACCATCTATACATTATTTTGTAATAATTTTCTTTTAAAGCATAACATGCAGTCAATTTTAAATCGGTTAGTTTCGGAAAATTGGAGGGGGGGAAGAGAATAAAAGGAGGCTCGCCTGCAGCAGAAAGTTAGTGAAAGCTGGAGGAAGAGTTTAAAGTTGGCGCTAAAGCTGGAATTAGAGCTGACTAGGAGTAAGACCCTGAGGCTATTCACATGATAGTGCTGGGATGCGGAGGGCGGGCAGTGGGGTAGGCAGAGTCCAACTCATCTTTCCTCCAGATGATTCTTCTGCTTTTCTTCAGGTATACTACCATGTGCTCACATGATCCTCACTGCTCCCAGCAGTGTGGATCTTTGGAGGCTGGGATGACACATCCCAGCCGTTGGATATCCCACAATGCATAGTGTGTCGAGCATGGTGCATTGGGGGATAGGACCATACGAAGCTGCCAGTCAGACCATTGGTCCATCTAGCTCAGTATTGCCTACACAGACTGGCAGCAGCTTCTCCAAGGTTGCAGGCAGGAATCTCTCTCAGTCCTATCTTGGAGATGCTGCCAGGGAGGGAACCTGGAACCTAGATGCTCTTCCCAGAGCGGCTCCATCCCCTGATGGGGAATCTCTTATAGTGCTCACACATCTAATCTCCCATTCAAATGAAACCAAGGCAGACACTGCTCAGCTAAGGGGGGAAGAAACGCTTGCTACCACAAGACCAGCTCTCCTCTCCTCTGAGACGGGCGCTCTAGGCACCCATCTCTGTGTGCACTCAGGCAACAAGCAGCCTGAGCACCCATCTGATCCCAGTGCCGGGGTAAAGGGCACGCTCGCACCCTAAACTTTGTCTAAAGGCCGGGCTTCAAAGTGGGGTTAGGCGGGCCAGCAGCACTGTGATCCATAGGGATGCCTGCGCTGCAGACGAGCAGCCTGGGTTAAACTGCTTCTGGGAACCGTCTTCCTGAGAAACATAGCTAGAACAGTGAAGAGGGAAGCAGACCGCAGGAGAGAACTGGCCCCCACCCCCACCCCGATCATTTAAGAGCAGAGAGCTGGAAATCACGGAGCTGGAATTGCGTCTGCTTTGCTCGCAGAAGGTCCCAGGTTTGATCCCTGTCGTCTCCTAAATCTGCTTCCTTGCAATTTCACCCCATGGAATTTTTAATCCAATTTCTAATCCAGTCCTCGGGGGCAACAGAGAAAAGCTGCCTGTGACCTTGGAGAGCTGCTTCCAGTCAGAATAGACAATATTGTGCCAGAAAGCTCTGAGCCAGGCGGACCCAGGGTCTGACTTGGTATAAGGCAACTTCCTATGTTTCTACTGGGGGCAGGACCAGAGTTGTGAAGGCCTGTAAAGATGGTCTTCAAATACCCAGAAGATCATGGAAGGAGGGGGGAGGAGTTCAAGAGATGCATCATGACATTTCACAACAGAAACGGTAGAGGAGCAATGTGATATCCATTGTGAAGCACTAAAAAGGACTGTAGAAATGATCAATTCTGAGTGTGTTTTCTCTTACGCAAACTACTTGCCTTCCCTTGGCACATTATAGTTGCTGCACAAGGGTGTGGTCTGGTTTCGTTGCACATCTCGACTGTATGCTAGAACACTAACTCATCATTCGAAGGTCAGGGGTCCTCATATTTGGGTCTCCAGATGATACTGAACTACAACCTCCCTGGCCACCATGGCCTTATAGAAGAAGGAACAGACTGGTTCTCTGTTGCTCCTTAGGGCGGGGCTACTAGAATCCATGGGTTGAAATGGCAAGGAAGCAGATTTAGGCTAGGCATTAGGAAGAATTTCTTAATTGTAAGAGCTGTTCGACAGCGAAGCAGTCTCCCTCATGCAGTGGTAGGCTTTCCTTTGCTGGAGGTTTTCAAACAGAGGCTGGACAGGCATCTGTCCGAGCTGCTGTAGCAGTTTCCTGCACGGAGTAGGGGACTGAAGAACTCTAAGGTACCTTCCAACTCTGACATTCTATGATCCTGTGATTCTATGGGAGTTGTACATAGGAACATAGGAAGCTGTCTTATACCAAGCCCTTGGTCTGCTTAGCTCACTATTGTCTATACGTGTTGGAGATGGAGTTCCAGTGCATCGACCTTTTGCACCAACTAACCTAATGGCAACTAGGGGCATTGGGATCAGAGGGAGCTAGTCAGGGTCTCCTCACCTGTCCCTGCTTGCCTCTACTCTATGAACCCTGCTTTGACTCCTCAGGTACCTCCTGTGGTGAGTCAACCTTCTTACTTTCCTCCTAGAGAGATGATGGAGACATATCCCCCTCTCTCTCCCTGATTGATTGATTGATTGATTGATTGATTGATTGATTAAGTGCTGTCAAGTCTGTGTCGACTCTTAGCGACCACATAGATAGATTCTCTCCAGGATGATCTGTCTTCAACTTGGCCTTTAAGGTCTCTCAGTGGTGCATCCATTGCTGTCGTGATCAAGTCCATCCACCTTGCTGCTGGCCATTTTCTTCTCTTGCCTTCAGCTTTCCCCAGCATTATGGACTTCTCAAGGGAACTGGGTTTTCGCATAATGTGTCCAAAGTATGATAGTTTGAGCCTGGTCATTTGTGCCTTGAGTGAAAATTCTGGATTGGTTTGTTCTGTGATCCATTTGTTTGTTTTCCTGGCTGTCGATGGTATCCTCAAAAGTCTTCTCCAGCACCAAAGTTCAAAAGTGTCAATACTTTTTCTATCTTGCTTCTTAAAAATCCAGCTTTTGCATCCACAGAGTGTCACGGGGAAAACAATTGTCCAAACTATTCTAATCTCTGTAGGTATAGACACGTCATGGCATCTAAATATCTTTCCCAAGGCCTTCATTACGACTCTGCCAAGTGCTAGTTGAATAAATGATGATGATGATGATGATGATGATGATGATGATGATGATGCTTAGTACCGCAAGACCAGGTCTCCTTCTCAAACAACTTCTGGGAATCCAAATTTAAGAAGAATTTAAGAACGCGCCTAACTTGGACGCTCTCTGCCCTGAAACTTCCCACGTGGACAGTTTGGTGTATTAGCATCATTTTCGGTATTGTGGGCCGCCTCCCCCTCTTCAGATTGCAGGTAAGATTTCATTCATTCATTCATTCATTCATTTGATTTTTATACCACCCTTCCAAAAATGGCTCAGGGCAGTTTACACAGAGGAATAATAAATAACTAAATAAGATGGATCCCTGTCCCCGAAGGGCTCACAATCTAAAAAGAAACATAAGATAGACACCAGCAAAAGTCACTAGAGGTACTGTGCTGGGGATGGAGAGGGCCAGTTACTCTCCCCCTGCTAAATAAAGAGAATCACCACATTAAAAGGTGCCTCTTTGCCTAGTTAGCAGGGTATTGCTCATGCTCTTCCCCAGGGAAAAAAACCACACATTTATTCTATGCAGAAACCACATGCTTTTTAAAAAACAAAAACAAGTTTTACCACAAGCAAGCATTGTGTAAGACTATGTGTAAGACAAATCATATGATATTTATTTAGACTGCCTTTCTGCCTTCCTACTGTCCACCACCCTCTTGCCATTTTAAGCAAATCCAGACTCACAGTTTCATCAAAAATGTCCAGGTTTAAAGTTTTAAACATTTCCCCACTCCGTTTCAAAACACTTAGGACTTCACTGTGAATATAGGAACTTTGGAACATCGGAAGCTGCTCTATATTGAGTCAGGCCCTTGGTCCATCTAGCTCAGTATTGTCTACACAGACTGGCAGCAGCTTTTCCAAGGTTTCAGGCAAGGGTTTCTCTCAACCCTAAAATTTTGTCCTATAAAAAAAATATAATAATCTTGTCCTGTCTTGGAAATGCTGCCAGGGAGGGAATATGGAACCTTCTGCATGCAGTTTTCAAACATTATTCCCTAAAGGAGCATTTTATTGTCCCTTGGACTGCGTTAGGGATGGGGCTGTATTTCAGTGGTAGAGTATCTGCTTAAAGATGCTGAAGGTCCCAGGTCAGCCTACAATCCCTGGCATCTACAGGGAGAGCTGGGGAGAACTCTTGCCTGAAACTCTGGAGTGCCACTGCCAGACAGAATAGACAATATTGAGATAGATTGGGGTTCCCAACAGGGGGTACAAGTACCCCTAGGGGTACTTCAAAGGCTATCGGAAGAGCCAGCGTGGTGTAGTGGTTAGAGTGCTGGACTAGGACCGGGGAGACTTGAGTTCAAATCCCCATTCAGCCAGGAGACTAGCTGGGTGACTCTGGGCCAATCGCTTCTCCCTCAGCCTAACCTACTTCAAAGGTTTGTTGTGAAGAGAAACTTAAGTATGTAGTACACTGCGTTGGGCTCCTTGGAGGAAGAGCAGGATATAAATGTTAATAATAATAATAATAATAATAATAATAATAATTATTATTATTATTACAAGACAGGTCTCACCAGAGGAGCCAGACAAAGAGTGCCTCTCCCATCAACAATATGGTGAGACGTAACTTTAATAAATCTATACCGGATTGGTCTTCGCCCAGGTCAACAAGGACCGCGCCAGGTGCTATAGTCCCTGGACATCTGGAGGCAAGTGGGCTACAGGACTCAGGATCTTCAGTTGAGCAACCAGGGCTGGAGACAGAAAAGCTACTGGAAGAAACGTCGCTTAACTGAAAAAAATATACAACAAATGCCAACAAGGAAATAATGATCTGCTATTACAAGTCTAGTCCAATTAGAAGAGGTTATTTAAAAAGAATGTACCACATTTGGAAAGAGAAGCATCCAGATACAGAAATAACAGAACAAAGGCTTGCAGACCAGAGAAGATTCATAATAAGAAATAAAGTATTCACAGAAGTTGAGCTGGAAGAACTGCAAAGAGCAACACAGGCTCAAGATATGGAAGAAGAATTACCACCAACTGAAGCAGTTGCTCAGGCGCAGATGGAGTAGGTGTTGGAAATAGAGGATACCACTGTTGCTGAAGTATTTCAAAATCAAAACCGGGCAACCTCCCCTTTGCCTTCACCTCAATAACCCAAATGCCGTTTTACAGGAAAGCAACAAGAACTAAAGCAAAAAATAACTGAGCACATGAAGCAAACAACCACCAGGGTTCGACTTCCCGCTCTAAAAACAGTTGCCAAAAAACAACTTGCTCAGGCATTAAAAGATGTCACTGCTGCACTTGCAGAAATAACAACCAATAATTTGCAAGAAATAAACCAACTCATGTGCAGTGCAGCAACAACAACAACACAAGAGCTCGGATAGAAGATCAGTGGACCTGTCAAAAAAGAAAGCAGTACATCACCTAAATGGAAGATTTGATTAGAAAATAAAATCTCCAGGCTTAGATCAGATGCTAGTAAATTGAAAGATATGCCAGACAAGAAGCTGAAGAATGAAAACACCAAACAGTATCTGATCCAAAAATACCACCTAGATTCAAGGAAAATGAGAGAAGTCCTGGAAATAATAAAGCAGCAAATAACAGCAGTGTCAAAGAAGATTAGCAGATATGAAGCCAGAATTACACAACACAGGCAAAATCTCCAATTCCAGTCGAATCAGAGACGTTTTTACCAAAGCATAGAAGGAGAAACTGCAAGAAACGTAGAAACGCCAAATAAAGAAGAAACAGTGCAATTCTGGCGGAAATTATGGGACAATACAATAGATTATAATAAAAAAGCAGGATGGATGAAAGAAGTCAAAAAATGTAACCAACAAATGCAAGATCTAATAATAACACCAGAATTAATCAGTGAAAGAACAAAGAAAATTAAAAATTGGACTGCGCCAGGCGACGATGAACTGCATGGCTTCTGGCTTAAACACCTAACAAGCCTTCATAAACAACTATCAAAACAGTTCAATCACATTTTGCAAGGAGGTGATATTGAACAATGGCTAACAACTGGGAAAACTCATCTCATCATGAAAGACCCAGCAAAAGGTGCAGTTCCAAGTAATTATAGACCGATAACCTGCCTGCCAACCATGTTCAAATTATTAACTGGAATAATAGCAGATGAAGTGATGCAATACTTATTAACTAACAAACAGCTTCCAGTTGAACAGAAAGGAAATTGCCCGAACACTAGAAGCACAAAAGACCAGCTGCTGATTAACAAAATGATTTTAGAAAACTGCAAGAGAAGAAAAACCAATCTAAGTGTTGCATGGATTGACTACAAGAAAGCCTTCGATTCATTGCCTCACACATGGATACTAAAATGTTTAGAAACAACTGGTGTCAGCCAAAACATTCAGATATTTATTTAAAAAGCAATGAGCATGTGGAGTACACAGTTAACAATCAACGGCGAGACACTTGGACAGGTTAGCGTTAGAAGAGGCATTTTCCAAGGGGACTCACTATCCCCTCTATTGTTTGTAATCGCCATGACCCCACTTTCACAAATACTAAACAAAACAAGCCTCAGATACCAAACATCTAAAACATCCAGTAAAATCAACCATCTGCTGTACATGGACGACCTGAAGCTGTATGGAAAGTCCCAGTCAGAAATCGAATCACTGCTAAACACTGTCCGTATATTCAGTAGCGATATAGCAATGGAGTTTGGACTAGACAAGTGTGCTGCATTAATAATGAACAGAGGGAAAATAAGAAAAACAGAAGGAATAGAACTGCCCAATAGAAGCAAGATCAAGAACCTGGAAGAGAAAGAACCTTACAAATACTTGGGCATTCTCCAGGCTGATAACATCGCACAAACTGAAGTTAAAAGAAAAAGGGGAAGTGAATACATCAGGAGAGTCAGAAAAATCCTCAAGTCCAAACTCAATGGCGGGAACATCATACAAGCCATAAACACCTGGGCTATACCTGTTATGAGATACACTGCAGGAATGATAGACTGGACCCAGGCAGAGCTAGAGACGCTAGATCGTAAGACCAGGAAAATCATGACCATCAATCGTGCTCTGCACCCCCACAGTGATGTAGATAGGCTCTACCTCCCTCGCAGCTCAGGTGGAAGGGGAATGCTGCAAGTCCATCAAACAGTAGAGGAGGAGAAAAGAGACATTGAAGAATATATAAGGGACAGTGAAGAAGATGCACTTCAAATGGTCAAGAACGCACAACTGTTCAACACCAATGAAACAAAACAGGCCTACAAGAAAGAACAAGTCAAGAACCGAGCAGAAAAATGGAGAAATAAGCCCCTGCATGGTCAATATTTACACAATATAAGTGGAAAATCAGACATCACCAAGACCTGGCAATGGCTTAAGAATGGCAACGTGAAGAAAGAAACAGAGGGTTTAATACTGGCTGCACAAGAACAGGCACTAAGAACAAATGCAATGAGCAAAAGTTGAAAAATCCACAACAAACAGCAAGTACCGCTTTTGTAAAGAAGCAGATGAAACAGTGGACCACCTGATCAGCTGTTGTAAGAAGATCGCACAGACTGACTACAAACAAAGGCATGACAAGGTAGCAGGGATGATACACTGGAACATCTGCAAAAAATACAAGCTACCTGTAGCCAAAGATTGGTGGGACCATCAAATTGAAAAAGTTGAAGAAAATGAAGATGTAAAAATATTATGGGACTTCCGACTACAAACAGAGAAACATCTGCCACACAATACACAATACATATCACTGTAGTCGAGAAGAAAGAAAAACAAGTGAAAATAATCGACATAGCAATACCAGGGGATAGCAGAATAGAAGAAAAAGAAATAGAAAAAATAATAAAATACAAAGATCTACAAACTGAAATTGAAAGGCTGTGGCAGAAAAAGACCAAAATAATCCCAGAGGTAATTGGCGCCCTGGGTGCAGTTCCAAAAGACCTTGAAGAGCACCTCAACACCATAGGGGCCACAGAAATCACCATCAGCCAATTACAAAAAGTAGCTTTACTGGGAACAGCCTATATTCTGTGACGATATCTATAACGATTAACAGTAAAATTCTGGCATCCCTGGTCCTTGGGAAGGACTCGATGTCTGGATAAAACAAACCAGTCAATAACACCTGTCTGACTGTGTAAACAAGAAATAATAATAATAATAATAATATTTTCCCTTCTACGGAGTGAAAGCAGCTACTCTGGTGAGAACGCAGGTGGCAGGATGGGAAGGAATGGAGCAGCTCCGTCAAAGTGGCCACTGCAAAAGCAGGAGCATAACAAGGTTGGAGTGGGCCCAGAGACAAGGTTTTACAATGGGCCCCTCGCTGATTGATTGGTTGGTTGGTTGATTGACACATTTCACAATATATATTGCACTCACACTCACATCGCCAATATGTATCACATCCCCTAACCGCCCTGAGCCATTTTGGAAGGGCGGTATATAAATCAAATAAATAATAATATGAATATGGTGAATATTTATAAAGTTATATTTATATCTATTACTATATAGTTATATTTATATCTATAACTATATATAGTTACAAATATAACTAAATTTATATAGTTACATAGTTCACTGCCAGAACTATGATCTCGGGGAACTAATGGTGAAGTTCCAGATTTGTTTCTGGTTGATTATGCAGCGTTGTTCTATCTATCTATCTATCTATCTATCTGTCTGTCTGTCTGTCTGTCTGTCTGTCCATCCATCTACGCAGATAGTCTCCCCCAAGCGCCAGAGCTGTGTGTGTGTTGGGGGGGTGGGTCTTTTAGCTGGTCTTCTATAGGCTATCGAAGCTACTTCCTTGGAGACAGGGAAAGAAATGTAAAAGAGGGCTCTCACAAATGGAGCGGGCATTGCACAGAATGCTGTTTAATGCAGGGACCAACAACCATCACGTTTGCTGGGAGCGTGGGGGGGCGTTGGGGGGGGGTCAGCACCCATCTGTCCCAATTGTATCCAGGAAGTCTTCCCTCTTGCCATCAAAGAGCTTTCAAAGTCGAAGATCCAGCTGGCCACTTGATTCCTTAAGCAAACAGGCAGCCTTCGGATGCTCTTTCTCTCTCCCTCCCTCTTAGGTCCAGAGGCAGGCAGGTTTAGCTTGAGGCTTGTTTAGCAGAAAATTGATGGTTGGAGAGAAGCAATGGTTTTTGAGAGACTGGCTGCTGGTTTTTGAACTAACTTAAGTTTCCAAACTGCGTACAAAGGCAGCCCCACGTAGAGCGCATTGCAATAGTCAAGCCTGGAGGTTACCAGCTGATGCACCACTGTTTTGAGATTGTTCTCTTCAAGGAATGGACGCAGCTGGTGAATCAACCAAAGCTGTTGGAAGGCATTCCTGGCCATAGCCTCCACCTGAGATACCAGGGTGAGGCTTGGGTCCAAGGGTACTCCCAAGCTGCATACCTGTTCCTTTTGGGGGAGTGTAACCCTCACCCAGGACAGGAAGATCTAACTCATCCTTCAGATTCTGAGTGCCTACAATGAGCACCTCCGCCCATTACTGCCTGTAGGCAGGCATTTAGGGAATGAATGCCATTTCCTGATGATGGTGGTGGTGGTGGTGATGACAAGGAGAAATAGATGACAAGCATCCTGATAACACCCTGCACCAAATCTGATGATCTCACCCAGCGGTTTCATGTCGATATTAAAAAGCATTGGTGACAGAATGGAGCCCTCTCAACTCCATAGCCAGCTCTAAAGCCAGTTTGAAATGGGTCTAGATAATCCGTTTTCTCCAAAACTGTCTGGAGTTGGTAGGCCACCACTCTCTCAGTCACCTTGCCCAACCATGCGAGATTGGAGACTGGCCTGTAACTAGCCATCGCTAAGGGATCCAGGGAAGGTTTCTTAAGAAGTGGTCTATCTATTGCCCCTCCTCCAAACAGGGGGTACCCCCTCAGCGATGCATGAATGATATTAACGAGGACACCTCCAACAATCTCCTTGCTAGATAGAAGCAGCCAAGTTGTAGGAACACAGGAAGCTGCCATATACTGAGTCAGACCATTGGCCCATCCAGCTCAGTACTGTCTACACAGACTGGCAGCGGCATCTCCAAGGTTGTAGTCAGGAATCTCTCAGCCCTATCTTGGAGATGCCAGGGAAGGAACTTGGAACCTAGATGCTCTTCCCAGAGCAGCCCCATCTCCTATGGGGAATATCTTACAGTGCTCACACTTCTAGTCTCCCATTCATATGCAACCAGGGTGGACCCTGCTTAGCTAAGGGGACAAGTCATGCTTGCTACCACAAGACTAGCTCTCCTCCTGTTAGTCGGGCAAGGTTCCAGAGAACAGGTGGTAGGCCGCACCGCCCGAAGCAGCTCGTCCACATCCTCAGAAATCACAGATTGAAACTGATCCAGCATAATACTGCAAGAGGGATTGCTGAACACCCCCTTCATAACCCTTGCAGAAATAGTGGAGTCCAAGTCAGCCCAGAATACAGGAGATTTTATCCGCAAAGAACCCATTAAAAGCTTTAAAGCAGAGCAAATTCTCCGGGGACTGATTCCAAACAGAAAGAGCAGAAATTAAACTCCTCACAACCTGGGATAGCTCTGCTGAATGCAAATCTGCATGCACAATTCATGCAGACCAAAATTGGTTTTTTGCCGCATGCACCGCTATCACATAAACCTTCAAATGGATCCAGTGCTGTGTCCTGTCAAATTTGAGCCAGGTTTCCCTCCACTTGTGTTCCAGTCACACCTACTCTGATGCTTCAGCCCCCGCAACTCCTCTGTATACCAAGGGGCCATTTTTGAAGCAGGTTGGAAGGGACGCTTAGGAGAAATCGTGTCTCTTGCCCTGGTGAGTTCCATATTCCAGGTTCCCACCAGGGCCTCGACAGACTCACTGGCAGCACCAACATTAAAACCCTCCAAGGCTTTTTTGGAATCCTACTGGATCCAGCAGCCTTCTCGGGTGGGCCATCCTAATAGGTCCACCACCCCTGCAGGGGTGGGTTGTGGCTGTGAAGCAGGCAGTGGTCCGTCCATAACAATGGGGAAACCACAGGATCTCCTGACGATGGAGCCCAACAGAAGACCAAATTGAGTGTGTTTCCGGCACCATGAGTTGGTCCTGAAATTAATTGGGATAGGCCCATCGATTTCATGGCCTCTATGAACTCCCAAGCTGCAGCAGGCAAGCCAGCCCCAAAGTGGATACTGATGTCGCCTAACATCAAAAGTCTGGGAGACTCCAACACCAACTCTGTGACTGGTTCCATCAGCTCAGTTAGGGAGTCCGTTGGGCAGCGGGGTGGACGGTACACCAACAGTCTATCCCTAGTTCCCAGCCTCAAAAATATACACTTGGTATAAGTCATCTGTCTCACAGAGGCTCTGGTAAGGGAGATGGTATTCTTATGGACCACAGCCACCCCACCCTACCCCACCCCACCCACTTCCCCTAACCTGCTCCCCATCAGAGTAATCTGATTGGAGAAGCTGGGCCCAAACTGGACCCCTTTCCTCCCGCAGCCAAGTCTCAGTTATAGACTTATACAAGCCGGGTCAGCTCCCTGCCTCACCCATGATCAAGTCGTGGATGATTTTGGTCTTCTTCTGAACTGACCTGGCATTGCAGAGGAGCAAGGTCCTGCTCCAGTGAGTGTATGCACACGCTCTCTACTGAAGGAGATTCGGGGCAGAAACCCTGTGTGTAAAGCCTCCTGCAAACTCTAGCCCAGACCTCCAGCCCCACCCTAATATAACCTTCTCCTAGACCTCAGTCCCACCCCGAAGGCCCGGCACCAAAAGCTGGCCCCCTTTGGAGGCCAGCTTTGGTGGCCGCCTAGAGGCGGTCTGCCGGCCCTCTGGTGCACCTCCCTCCTTTTTATGCCTCCAAGAGCTCAGCAGCCCCTCCCAGGGGTGCACCAAAGTAATTCAGGTGCCTCGACCACCCAGCCATGAGACACCCCTCCCGCCACCCTGTATGAGGCCCCCCAATCTCATTGGGGGGGCCGCCCCTCCAAAGCTCCGCTTAAAAAAATACTTGTGGCTGGGGGGGGGAGTGGAGCAGTCCTCCCTCCCCCCTCCTCCGGCGGCTGCCAAGAGAGATGCTGGACCCATCTGTTGGGGCCAGCATCTTTAAGAAACTGCCAGACGCGCCCGTGCAGTTTAGAGATCGTTGCAAGCCTAAACGTCACGGGCTTGCGGTGATCTCCTCTGAGCAGGCGTGCCTCGCAGTTTCTTAAAGATGCTGGCCCCAACGGATGGGTCCGGCGTCTCTCCTGGATAGAGCAACTGGCCCTGTCCATCCCCAGCACGGCACCCCTCCTGACGGCTGCTGCTGGTGTCCACGTTGTGTTCCAGCATTTCCAAGCATTTCCTAACCACACCACTCTACCTGATGGATGTCCAGCCTACAGGCAGCAGGCAGGGTGGGAGAGAGAGGAGAAACCTGAGCCGCCTCCTTGGGTGTCCCCCTGACTCATTAGGAGGAGCTGCTCCTGATCTATTGTTGAGCCTTAGCTTCTTTCAGGGTGGTGGGAAGGCAGAAGTTGGCCTAGAGAAAGGGAACTGGCGGAAGGGGGAATTACATGTCGACTCTCCTTCCCTTCCACGGCGTTGCTTGTTCTGTTATGACAAGTACGGTAACTACAGGAAGTCCCTAACTCACCGACAGGTTGTATTGTCTTCCTAAAGTTTGTTTGAAGGTCAGCTGTTTGGAACCCGGGACACATTTCATGTCACAGGCGTGAGTCACCCCCTTTGCTAAGCAGGGTCCATCTTGGTTGGCATTTGGATGGGTGACGACATGTGAGCCTGGGGCGTAGCTAAGGGAGGTGGGCCCATGTTTGGCCCTCTCTCTGACGGTGCCTTGGAATGAGGGGAAGAATGAAGAAAATAGGGAGGGGTGGAGCTGGGGGGCCTTCAGGAGCTGGGGGGGGCTGGGTCCTTTGAACCATCCATCATAGCTACACCCCTGATATGGGCACTGTCAGCTGTAAGAAATCCTAGGAGGATGGGGATTGAGCTCAGTGGCAGGGCATCCGCTTGGCGCGCTGGAGATCCTAGGTTTAATCCTTGGCAGCATCTCTCGGGGTAGATCTGGGGGAGACTCCTACCTGAAACCTTGGAGAGCTGCTGCCAATTAGTGTAGACAATAGTAAACTAGGTGGACCAAAGGTCTGACTCGGTAGGAGGTGGCTTCCTGTGTTCTTATGTAACAGCAGGAAAAACCAAAGCAGAAGAGCAAAACAACAACACCCAACCCGATTGCTTAGACTGTGTTGACTAGGAACAGGGCCAGCAACGAACCTGACAACTGCTATCCACACTGAGGAGACCATTGTGATGCACTGTATGCAGAGCTGTCTTTTGAGGAGACGAACCAAACACAAGCCCGAAGTTGCAGTCCGTCTTGAAATACAAGCAAATTGCATTTAATATTCCCCTCTTTTGCAGTATTTGTTGGGCCCCTAAGTACCTTCTCTTCCACTGCGGCTAGGAGGCTTAAAATTAAAAATCCAGCTGCCAGACAACTAGCCAGACAACTAGCCAGCCAGCCAGATAGCCACTCTTGCTATCCCTCCATGGACAGCAGGGTGCCGTTCACATTTCCAGTGCCTTGTTGTGAATTTAATTGCTGCTATATAGAGTTAGGACATTGTATCCAGGTGAAACTCGGAAAATTAGAATATTGTGCAAAAGTCCATTAATTTCAGTAATGCAAATTAAAAGGTGAAACTGATCTATGAGACAGATGCATTACATGCAAAGCGAGATAAGTCAAGCCTTAATTTGTTATAATTGTGATGATCATGGCGTACAGCTCATGAAAACCCCAAATCCACAATCCCAGAAAATTAGAATATTACATGGAACCAAGAAGACAAGGATTGTAGAATAGAACAATATCGGACCTCTGAAAAGTATAAGCATGCATATGTATTCAGTACTTGGTTTGGGCCCCTTTTGCAGCAATTACTGCCTCAATGCGGCGTGGCATGGATGCTATCAGCCTGTGGCACTGATGAGGTATTATGGAAGACCAGGATGCTTCATTAGCGGCCTTCAGCAATTCTGCATTGTTTGGTCTCATGTCTCTCATCCTTCTCTTGGCAATGCCCCATAGATTCTCTATGGGGTCAGGTCAGGCGAGTTTGCTGGCCAATCAAGCACAGTACACTGTATACTTTTCGGAGGTCCAATATTGTTCTATTCTACAATCCTTGTCGTCTTGGTTCCATGTAATATTCTAATTTTCTGGGATTGTGGATTTGGGGTTTTCATGAGCTGTACGCCATGATCATCACAATTATAACAAATTAAGGCTTTGCATGTAATGTGTCTGTCTCATATATCAGTTTCACCTTTTAATTTGCATTACTGAAATTAATGGACTTTTACACGATATTCTAATTTTCTGAGTTTCACCTGTATATGGCGTCAAACGGTTGCTGCTTTTTTCGGGTGGTTAGTTTCCATGAGACTGCTCCCCCTGCTGTTTACATTCCAAATGCAACTTGCCTGAACGGAGGCGTTTTGCTGCTGATGAGCAGCTAGTTTGGAAAGCGCCACGCAGAAGGACATTGCAAGAGTGCGCGTCTGGTTTTTGGTTTTGTGAGAGGAAGGGGCATAGGGGATGCAGAAGAGAGTGTCCTACACAGGGTAAAGGATTTAATGTGAGCCAAGAAACTGTTTTAATTGTAAAAGCTCTGTCCTGGAGCATATTACTACTACTACTACTACTAGTACTACTACTAGTAGTAGTAGTAGTATAAAAGGCATGCTTTGGGGCAGAATGCCCCATGCACCTAGGGGCAGACCATGGAACATAGAAAGCTCCTTTATCCTGAGTCAGACCCTTGGTCCATCTAGCTCAGTTCTGTCAACACTGACTGGCGGCGGCTCTTTGAGGTTGCAGGCAAGAGTCTCTCCCAGCCCTACCTGGAGATGCTGCCAGGGATGCAACTTGGGACTGTCTGCATACAAAGCAGATGCTCTCTCTCAAACCTCTGGATCCTTCACACCTCCTTCCCCTCAAAAGGTAGCTATGTTCTCTGTGCTAAGCTATGGTTCCGTCTCCAACAGGACTTCCAGAAAGGCTTGACCTGCTTTATCACCTCTCTGTTCAATAATTAAATCTCGCTGGACTCCCCACAGTTGCACCACCTCTCTCTCTCTCTCTCTCTCTCTCTCACACACACACACACACACACACACACACACTCCCAACAACATGTTAAACACTGCTTCAGGAATTACTTTGCAATCATGGTGTGAAGTACACAGCTGAAGCGCTCTCTGAACAATCAAACAACTGATAAGGTACCATTGATTGATTTACACAGAGCCAAATGACAGGTCCCTGTCCCAAGGAGCATGCAATCTCGATTTTTAGCAGAGAAAGACAGTAGAGGGAAGGAGGGAAGGAAGAAAAGAGGCAGGCAAGAGCAACATGATGAATCTGTATGAATGCCTTTCCACCTGGCAAGGCAAAATTTCAGCATAAATAATGTGTGCAAATAAAGGTAGATCAATATGGGGCTTTCATGATGAAGATACCTTTTTCCCCCAGGGAAGCTGGAAAAGCTTTTGAATAGCAAATCATCAAGCCTCTCTCCTCCTTTTTGGATGGAATGCCAGACTCCGGTTGCTTTCTAGCTGCTCTCCTTTCCGCTGCAGGGCTTTCTGTCCTCCTTGAGGAACTGGGTACTGGGGAACGGGTTTCTCATCCTTATTGGCTCTGCTAGGGCTACCATCACCCTGTGACTGGCCAAAGTCAGTCTACCAGTCTAGTCCAAAGTCAGTCTCCCATCACCCTGTGACTGGCCAAAGATAGTGACTGGCCAAAGTTCAGCCACTCCTCAGCAGAAATGTCCCATCCTCTCCTGGAACAGGCTTGCTGGAAACCCTCCTTGCCACATCCCCTGCTACTGTGGGCAGCCTCGGATCTGTCTCGTCCTCTCGACTTGCAGTTTCCTTCTGGCTGCAAGAACTGAAGACTCTTTGCAAGCCAGGGCAAGGAAGTCGCCCGTACATCTGCTTCTCTCTGCCTCGTGCATAAACCAGGTCTGCTAAGAAATAAGGCCAGTAGTATTATATACAGACCTGGGAGGAGCCTAAGTAAGGGCAAGTGAAGCCACAGACTAAGTAAGGGCAAGAAAGATGGGCAGAGTGAAGTCAGAGCCTAGTAAGGGCAAGACGTCATCAAGCCCCGCCCATTGAAGGGCAAGATGTCATCAATCCCCTCCCACTGATGGGCATGACATCACCACAGTAGGGAGGAGTTGTAAACCCTCCAGAGAACATGCCCAGGCATGCCCAGAGCCTCCTGTACCATGAGCCCTACCCACCTGACATGTGAGGACCAATAGGAAGAAGTTCCCAGCCAGCCGTTCAAGGCTTATAGTGTTGCTGCTGCATGGAGTATCCTACAAGGCTTGTAGCAGAGCCCCCTTTGCATAAAGGTCACAATTCTACTGTTTGCTTGTGGGTTTGATGATGGGATCTCCTCAGAGCCCTAATTTGGCAACAAATCAGCCAGAGTCGACACCTAAGCCAAGAAAACGCCAGATTAGCACCAGTTCAGATGATGAAGGACCTCCTGTGAAAACCTATGCTGAAGAACAAGCGGAGACAAGGGAAATGTGGCAAGAGATCCTGGCAACCATGGCAGCTGAGCCACAGGTAAATATATTTTACAGGCTAGGTTTTGAGGTTGTGTGTGTGTGTGCAAAAGGACATTAAACTCATAGTCTTTTCTTTTCTCCCTTTAGAATTCAGCACTTGTGCAAACTCGGAAACGCTCTCGCATAGCAATGCAGAAATTCTTGGGCCTGGATATCAATGAAGAGCCCTATAGTACCTGGGCGGAGCCTAAGTAAGGGCAAAGTGAAGCCATAGCCTAGTAAGGGCAAGGAACGATGGGCAAGGGAAAGCCAGAGCCTAGTAAGGGCAAGTTGAAGCCCTGCCCTTCGAAGGGCGTGATGACATCACAGCAGGAAGGAGCCGAAAGCTTCTAACTAAGGGCAGGTTGAAGCCACAGCCTCCTAAGGGTATAGTGAGACCCTGTGGAGAGCGTCCACACAACATGGCCAGGCAGACCCCCATGTCCAGGCATGTTCAGACATGCCCAGAGCAGATGCAGAACAAACACCCATGTTTGGACATCAGCCCCACACACCCCCCGAACAGGTCTGTGTATGTTCAGACATGCACAGAGCAAGGGTTAGGCCAGGCCTGCACAACATAAGGCCCGGGGACCAGATCAGGCCCTCAGGGACTCTTTTGTGGGTCCACTGATTGTCACAACTTGCAGCAACAGCACCCCAAGGCCACTCTTTGGGTTAGTTCCCTCTTCTTCTTCATCTTTTCATCCTCTGCCCTCTCTGAAACTGCCTGACAGCACCATCCTGTGCATGTTTACTTGGAAATATTTACTTAGTTGACTCCTCAGTAAGCACGACTAGGATTGCAACATGAAATCGACAGCAATTTAGAAAGAGGAGAGGATTTTGCATTTGTTTGGGGCTGGCATTTTTTAAGGGAGATCTCACTAGATGCCCCAGTGACTGAGCAAGGACAGGCTCTATTTTCTGGCCATGATTCTTAGTTAAAATTGTGGGTCCCTTACCAAAGGGGGGAAAGATCCACAACTATCTAATAATTGCTTGCATTAATATTTTTAATAATTAATTTTAATTCAATAATGTGCTGAAAATTGACCTTGACCACTGAACACCATTGTGGTTGGTTCCAGCCCATCAAAACATTTGAATGGTGTACCCCCCGGGTTAGCCCCAGAGCAGGGTTGTTATTTTTGTAGAGAGAAAATAAAATGCTCTTCAGATTAACTCAATAGGGTATATTCTAGATTTTAAGAACTCATACACATTAACTTTGTACTATGGATTCTGAAGTTGAAAGTTTTCCCCCTTTAAAAAGAAAAGGTTGCCCTGCAATTAATGCTGGATCATCTTTTCTTTGTCTCTGTGATGAGGCTAGCCTGGAGTTTTATCCTGAGAGGCCCCTGAAACATCAGCCCTATCCATCCTCAGCACTGTACCTCCAGTGACTGTTGCTGGTGTGTATCTTATGTTTCTTTTTAGATTGTGATCCCTTTGGGGACAGGGATCCATCTCATTTATTTATTATTTCTCTGTGTAAACCTCCCTGTGCCATTTTTGGAAGGGTGGTATAGAAATTGAATAAATAAATAACTAAAAATGCTTTTTGTGTGTGATGTATAAGTAGGACAATTTCATACATTCTGATAAGTACAGCTTCTTAAAAACATTAAAATCATGATCTCTTTCGTTATGCAGTGACAATGCCTTGCTGTCTAAGAAACAAGGCTTAAAAAAAAAAAAAAACCAGTTCTCCAAAAAAGTGGTAGGACTGGGCCCTTCAAATGGTGTGGTCTAACCGTTAAGTGTTCATCAGATCAATGACCACGAGAGGCTTTTGATGTGTGTGTGTGTGTGTGTGTGTGTGTGTGTGTGTGTGTGTGTGTGCATGCACAGGTAGGCTGACAGATGCAATTTCTATTTATCTGACGCTTGGTGGGGGGGTGGGAGTTTGTATTTTGTGTATTCACTAGGAAATGAGAGTTCTGGTTCTTTAGAAATCAACTAACACACACTAATTAAATGCATCAAAATTACTGACCAAGACTAAGTCCTATTGAGGACAGAGAAAGCAAGCAAGCAAGCAAGAATGAAAGATTAAGAGCAGTGACAAGGACTAGTTGTGAAACTGTGTCAAAGGAGAAGGGAAAAACTGTGTCTGAGGCCAAGGAAATCTAGATGGTTAAAAAGTGACAAGAACACAGGGTGGGGGTGGGGAGAACCGAGTTAGCGATGGGCCAGGTTGAGGAAGCAGAGGCAGTATAATTGTCCTTATTCCAGTTAATGCCTAATCCAGGCTAATTCATATCAGAGTTAGAGATGTACGAAGAAGTGGGGGGAAGGGAGGGGGGAGAGATTTGTTAAAAACGGAAGCAAAGAAACAGTGACAAGGACTAGGCGCAAAACTGTGTCAGAGATGGAAAGGGGAGAGAGATCCTAGTTAGGGGACAGGTCTAGGCTTTGTAGATGTGAAGTAGAATCAAAGAAAGTTTGAGATACCACAGTATACAGAACTGTGGTTTTTAAAGATATGTTTGCGCTACAAAGACACCTGTAAGAGTGTCTAGCACTAAGAGATAATGTACATTGCATTGATAGTTCACTGAGAACTTCCAATTAAATAGAGGCAGTCATCAGATCAAGCCGGGGTCTGTATTCCCCTAGTCACTAACATTCTAACTAAGAATCACTGGAAAACAAACAGACTAGCTAATACCTCCCAAGAGAAATTATAAGAAATTAAATTATTTCTTATAAAAGTCCATTTTCTCTTCTATAAAACAAATCCTTTTTAAAAAAAGAAATTAAATTTGTTGACAAAACAATTACATATCAGACCATTTCTTTGTGTGTGTGTGTGTGTGTGTGTGTGTGTGTGTGTGTGTGTGTAAAAATGAAAATTGTGTGGGCGTACTGAAGTGAATTGATTGCTGCTTCCTGCTTGTATGTATAAAGACATATCTGTGTGCATTCATCTTACACGAAGGAGCTACATACAAGATTCATGCTTGGACATGTAGGATATTTACGGAAGCAAAGAAACAGTGACAAGGACTAGTTGTGAAACTGTGTCAGAGGAGAAGGGACATTGACAAGGATTGAGTGAAAAACAGTGTCTGAGGCCAAGGAAATCTAGATGGTTAAAAAGTGACAAGAACACAGGGTGGGGGTGGGGAGAGCCTAGTTAGCTATGGGCCAGGTTGAGGTTAGTAAGAGGAAGCAGTGTCAGTATAATTGTCCTTATTCAAGTTAATGCCTAATCCAGGCTAATTCATATTAGAGATGTAGGAAGAAGGGGGGGGAGGGAGGGGGAGAGATTTGTTAAAAACGGAAGCAAAGAAACAGTGACAAGGACTAGGTGCAAAACTGTGTCAGAGATGGAAAGGTCTGTATTGCCCTAGTCACTAACATTCTAACTTAGAATCACTGGAAAACAACCAGACTAGCTAATACCTCCCAAGGGAAATTATAAGAAATTAAATTATTTCTTATAAAAGTCCATTTTCTCTTCTAGAAAACAAATCCTTTTTTTAAAAAGAAATTAAATTTGTTGACAAAACAATTACATATCAGACCATTTCTCTCTGTGTATGTGTGCGTGTGTGTGTGTGTGTGTGTGTAAAAATGAAAATTGTGTGGGCGTCCTGAAGTGAATTGATTGCTGCTTCCTGCTTGTATGTACAATGACATATCTGTGTGCATTCATCTTACATGATGGAGCTACATACAAGATTCATGCTGGGACATGTAGGATATTTCATCAGGTGTGTAGGCCAGACCTTATGCATGTAGAGCCATTCACTTTCCTTACAAAAGAACAGTGAACAACTAAATAGCAATATGATGTGTGTGTACGTGTGTGTTAAATACATCTTGTATGTTGTATATAACCTAATGTATGCTGACTCTGCTGTACATATCATATGTCTTTAAGATTGTTTGTTTTCTCATCATCAGTACAGAATTATCCAATCTAAACCCTGTGAGGTAGGTTAAGCCAAGAAGAGCAAATGCCCTTCCTAGTCTGACACTCTAGGCACTACACAGCACCGACTCTCTGGAGTACTAGTACGCTTTGTAAACCCTCTCCTGAGCTTAGGAACATCAGGCTGGGAGCTCCCTGGCTGCCTGTGAGCTATCTTATAGTTATCCATACTCATCTTTTAGAGGAAAAGACCTTTCATACTTCAAAAAGCAGGCACTTGTTTTTGTGTGGATCTAGAGCAGACAATGATTGGCTGCTTTGGAAAAGACATAAAATATAGTACAGAGCCAAAAAAACCAGAATTGATTCTAAAGTGTTTAGATTGGATAATTCTGTACTGTTGATGAGAAAACAAACCATCTTTTTCTTGGCTTAGGTGTCGAATCTGGCTGATTTGTTGCCAAATTAGGGCTCTGAGGAGATCCCATCATCAAACCCACAAGCAAACAGTAGAATTGTTACCTTTATGCCAAGGGGGCTCTGCTACAAGCCTTGTAGGATACTCCATGCAGCAGCAACACTATAAGCCTTGAACGGCTGGCTGGGAACTCCTTCCTATTGGTCCTCACATGTCAGGTGGGTAGGGCTCATGGTACAGGAGGCTCTGGGCATGCCTGGGCATGTTCTCTGGAGGGTTTACAACTCCTCCCTACTGTGGTGATGTCATGCCCATCAGTGGGAGGGGATTGATGACATCTTGCCCTTCAATGGGCGGGGCTTGATGACGTCTTGCCCTTACTAGGCTCTGACTTCACTCTGCCCATCTTTCTTGCCCTTACTTAGTCTGTGGCTTCACTTGCCCTTACTTAGGCTCCTCCCAGGTCTGTATATAATACTACTGGCCTTATTTCTTAGCAGACCTGGTTTATGCACGAGGCAGAGAGAAGCAGATGTACGGGCGACTTCCTTGCCCTGGCTTGCAAAGAGTCTTCAGTTCTTGCAGCCAGAAGGAAACTGCAAGTCGAGAGGACGAGACAGATCCGAGGCTGCCCACAGTAGCAGGGGATGTGGCAAGGAGGGTTTCCAGCAAGCCTGTTCCAGGAGAAGATGGGACATTTCTGCTGAGGAGTGGCTGAACTTTGGCCAGTCACTATCTTTGGCCAGTCACAGGGTGATGGGAGACTGACTTTGGACTAGACTGGTAGACTGACTTTGGCCAGTCACAGGGTGATGGTAGCCCTAGCAGAGCCAATAAGGATGAGAAACCCGTTCCCCAGTGCCCAGTTCCTCAAGGAGGGCAGAAACCCCTGCAGCGGAAAGGAGAGCAGCTAGAAAGCAACCGGAGTCTGGCATTCCATCCAAAAAGGAGGAGAGAGGCTTGATGATTTGCTATTCAAAAGCTTTTCCAGCTTCCCTGGGGGAAAAAGGTATCTTCATCATGAAAGCCCCATATTGATCTACCTTTATTTGCACACATTATTTATGCTGAAATTTTGCCTTGCCAGGTGGAAAGCCATTCATACATATTCATCATGTTGCTCTTGCCTGCCTCTTTTCTTCCTTCCCTCCTTCCCTCTACTGTCTTTCTCTGCTAAAAATCGAGATTGCATGCTCCTTGGGACAGGGACCTGTCATTTGGCTCTGTGTAAATCCATCAATGGTACTTTATCAGTTGTTTGATTGTTCAGAGAGCGCTTCAGCTGTGTACTTCACACCATGATTGCAAAGTAATGCATGAAGCAGTGTTTAACATGTTGTTGGGAGTGTGTGTGTGTGTGTGTGTGTGTGTGAGAGAGAGAGAGAGAGAGAGAGAGAGAGTCGGGGTGCAACTGTGGGGAGTCCAGCGAGATTTAATTATTGAACAGAGAGGTGATAAAGCAGGTCAAGCCTTTCTGGAAGTCCTGTTGGAGACGGAACCATAGCTTAGCACAGAGAACATAGCTGCCTTTTGAGGGGAAGGAGGTGTGAAGGATCCAGAGGTTTGAGAGAGAGCATCTGCTTTGTATGCAGACAGTCCCAAGTTCCATCCCTGGCAGCATCTCCAGGTAGGGCTGGGAGAGACTCTTGCCTGCAACCTCAAAGAGCCGCCGCCAGTCAGTGTTGACAGAACTGAGCTAGATGGACCAAGGGTCTGACTCAGGATAAAGCAGCTTTCTATGTTCCATGGTCTGCCCCTAGGTGCATGGGGCATTCTGCCCCAAAGCATGCCTTTTATACTACTACTACTAGTAGTAGTAGTAGTAGTACTACTACTACTACTAGTAGTAATATGCTCCAGGACAGAGCTTTTACAATTAAAACAGTTTCTTGGCTCACATTAAATCCTTTACCCTGTGTAGGACACTCTCTTCTGCATCCCCCATGCCCCTTCCTCTCACAAAACCAAAAACCAGACGCGCACTCTTGCAATGTCCTTTTGCGTGGCGCTTTCCAAACTAGCTGCTCATCAGCAGCAAAATGCCTCCGTTCAGGCAAGTTGCATTTGGAATGTAAACAGCAGGGGGAGCAGTCTCGCGGAAACTAACCACCCGAAAAAAGCAGCAACCGTTTGATGCCATATACAGGTGAAACTCGGAAAATTAGAATATCGTGTAAAAGTCCATTAATTTCAGTAATGCAAATTAAAAGGTGAAACTGATATATGAGACAGAAGCATTACATGCAAAGCCTTAATTTGTTATAATTGTGATGATCATGGCGTACAGCTCATGAAAACCCCAAATCCACAATCCCAGAAAATTAGAATATTACATGGAACCAAGACGACAAGGATTGTAGAATAGAACAATATCGGACCTCCGAAAAGTATACAGTGTACTGTGCTTGATTGGCCAGCAAACTCGCCTGACCTGACCCCATAGAGAATCTATGGGGCATTGCCAAGAGAAGGATGAGAGACATGAGACCAAACAATGCAGAATTGCTGAAGGCCGCTAATGAAGCATCCTGGTCTTCCATAACACCTCATCAGTGCCACAGGCTGATAGCATCCATGCCACACCGCATTGAGGCAGTAATTGCTGCAAAAGGGGCCCAAACCAAGTACTGAATACATATGCATGCTTATACTTTTCAAAGGTCCGATATTGTTCTATTCTACAATCCTTGTCTTCTTGGTTCCATGTAATATTCTGATTTTCTGGGATTGTGGATTTGGGGTTTTCATGAGCTGTACGCCATGATCATCACAATTATAAGAAATTAAGGCTTGACTTATCTCGCTTTGCATGTAATGCATCTGTCTCATAGATCAGTTTCACCTTTTAATTTGCATTACTGAAATTAATGGACTTTTGCACGATATTCTAATTTTCCGAGTTTCACCTGGATACAATGTCCTAACTCTATATCGCAGCAATTAAATTCACAACAAGGCACTGGAAATGTGAACGGCACCCTGCTGTCCATGGAGGGATAGCAAGAGTGGCTATCTGGCTGGCTGGCTAGTTGTCTGGCAGCTGGATTTTTAATTTTAAGCCTCCTAGCCGCAGTGGAAGAGAAGGTACTTAGGGGCCCAACAAATACTGCAAAAGAGGGGAATATTAAATGCAATTTGCTTGTATTTCAAGACGGACTGCAACTTCGGGCTTGTGTTTGGTTCATCTCCTCAAAAGACAGCTCTGCATACAGTGCATCACAATGGTCTCCTCAGTGTGGATAGCAGTGGTCAGGTTCGTTGCTGGCCCTGTTCCTAGTCAACACAGTCTAAGCAATTGGGTTGGGTGTTGTTGTTTTGCTCTTCCGCTTTGGTTTTTCCTGCTGTTACATAAGAACACAGGAAGCCGCCTCCTACCGAGTCAGACCTTTGGTCCACCTAGTTTACTATTGTCTACACTGATTGGCAGCAGCTCTCCAAGGTTTCAGGTAGGAGTCTCCCCCAGATCTACCCCGAGAGATGCTGCCAAGGATTAAACCTAGGATCTCCAGCGCGCCAAGCGGATGCCCTGCCACTGAGCTAAATCCCCATCCTCCTAGGATTTCTTACAGCTGACAGTGCCCATATCAGGGGTGTAGCTATGATGGATAGTTCAAAGGACCCAGCCCCCCCCAGCTCCTGAAGGCCCCCCAGCTCCACCCCTCCCTCTTTTCTTCATTCTTCCCCTCATTCCAAGGCACCGTCAGAGAGAGGGCCAACCACGGGCCCACCTCCCTTAGCTACGCCCCAGGCTCACATGTTGTCACCCATCCAAATGCCAACCAAGATGGACCCTGCTTAGCAAAGGGGGTGACTCACGCCTGTGACATGAAATGTGTCCCGGGTTCCAAACAGCTGACCTTCAAACAAACTTTAGGAAGACAATACAGCCTGTCGGTGAGTTAGGGACTTCCTGTAGTTACCGTACTTGTCATAACAGAAGAAGCAACGCCGTGGAAGGGAAGGAGAGTCGACATGTAATTCCCCCTTCCGCCAGTTCCCTTTCTCTAGGCCAACTTCTGCCTTCCCACCACCCTGAAAGAAGCTAAGGCTCAACAATAGATCAGGAGCAGCTCCTCCTAATGAGTCAGGGGGACACCCAAGGAGGCGGCTCAGGTTTCTCCTCTCTTTCCCACCCTGCCTGCTGCCTGTAGGCTGGACATCCATCAGGTAGAGTGGTGTGGTTAGGAAATGCTTGGAAATGCTGGAATACAAGGTGGACACCTGCAGCAGCCGTCAGGAGGGGTGCCATGCTGGGGTTGGATAGGGCCAGTTGCTCTATCCAGGAGAGACGCCGGACCCATCCATTGGGGCCAGCATCTTTAAGAAACTGCGAGGCGTGCCTGCGCAGAGGAGATCACAGCAAGCCTGTGACGTTTAGGCTTGCAACGATCTCTAAACTGCACGGGTGCGTCTGGCAGTTTCTTAAAGATGCTGGCCCCATCAGAATTTTTATGCCTCCAAGAGCTCAGCAGCCCCTCCCAGGGGTGCACCAAAGTAATTCAGGTGCCTGGACCACCCAGCCATGAGACACCCCTCCCGCCACCATGTATGAGGTGAATTACCAGGCACCTGAATTACTTTGGTGCACCCCTGGGAGGGGCTGCTGAGCTCTTGGAGGCATAAAAAGGAGGGAGGTGCACCAGAGGGCTGGCAGACCGCCTCTAGGCGGCCACCAAAGCTGGCCTCCAAAGGGGGCCAGCTTTTGGTGCCGGGCCTTCGGGGTGGGACTGAGGTCTAGGAGAAGGTTATATTAGGGTGGGGCTGGAGGTCTGGGCTTGAGTTTGCAGGAGGCTTTAAACACAGGGTTTCTGCCCCGAATCTCCTTCAGTAGAGAGCATGTGCATACACTCACTGGAGCAGGACCTTGCTCCTCTGCAATGCCAGGTCAGTTCAGAAGAAGACCGAAATCATCCACGACTTGATCATGGGTGAGGCAGGGAGCTGACCCGGCTTGTATAAGTCTATAACTGAGACTTGGCTGCGGGAGGAAAGGGGTCCAGTTTGGGCCCAGCTTCTCCAATCAGATGACTCTGATGGGGAGCAGGTTAGGGGAAGTGGGTGGGGTGGGGTAGGGTGGGGTGGCTGTGGTCCATAAGAATACCATCTCCCTTACCAGAGCCTCTGTGAGACAGATGACTTATACCAAGTGTATATTTCTCAGGCTGGGAACTAGGGATAGACTGTTGGTGTACCGTCCACCCCGCTGCCCAACGGACTCCCTAACTGAGCTGATGGAACCAGTCACAGAGTTGGTGTTGGAGTCTCCCAGACTTTTGATGTTAGGCGACATCAGTATCCACTTTGGGGCTGGCTTGTCTGGTGCAGCTTGGGAGTTCATAGAGGCCATGAAATCGATGGGCCTATCGCAATTAATTTCAGGACCAACTCATGGTGCCGGAAACACACTCAATTTGGTCTTCTGTTGGGCTCCATCGTCAGGAGATCCTGTGGTTTCCCCATTGTTATGGACGGACCACTGCCTGCTTCACAGCCACAACCCACCCCTGCAGGGGTGGTGGACCTATTAGGATGGCCCACCCGAGAAGGCTGCTGGATCCAGTAGGATTCCAAAAAAGCCTTGGAGGGTTTTAATGTTGGTGCTGCCAGTGAGTCTGTCGAGGCCCTGGTGGGAACCTGGAATATGGAACTCACCAGGGCAAGAGACACAATTGCTCCTAAGCGTCCCTTCCAACCTGCTTCAAAAATGGCCCCTTGGTATACAGAGGAGTTGCGGGGGCTGAAGCATCAGAGTAGGTGTGACTGGAACACAAGTGGAGGAAAACCTGGCTCAAATTTGACAGGACACAGCACTGGATCCATTTGAAGGTTGATGTGATAGCGGTGCATGCGGCAAAAAACCAATTTTGGTCTGCATGAATTGTGCCTGCAGATTTGCGTTCAGCAGAGCGATCCCAGGTTGTGAGGAGTTTAATTTCTGCTCTTTCTGTTTGGAATCAGTCCCCGGAGAATTTGTTCTGCTGTAAAGCTTTTAATGGGTTCTTTGCGGATAAAATCTCCTGTATTCTGGGCTGACTTGGACTCCACTATTTCTGCAAGGGTTATGAAGGGGGTGTTCAGCAATCCCTCTTGCAGTATTATGCTGGATCAGTTTCAATCTGTGATTTCTGAGGATGTGGACGAGCTGCTTCGGGCGGTGCGGCCTACCACCTGTTCTCTGGAACCTTGCCCGACTAACAGGAGGAGAGCTAGTTTTGTGGTAGCAAGCATGACTTGTCCCCTTAGCTAAGCAGGGTCCACCCTGGTTGCATATGAATGGGAGACTAGAAGTGTGAGCACTGTAAGATATTCCCTTTAGGAGATGGGGCTGCTCTGGGAAGAGCATCTAGGTTCCAAGTTCCTTCCCTGGCATCTCCAAGATAGGGCTGAGAGATTCCTGACTACAACCTTGGAGATGCCGCTGCCAGTCTGTGTAGACAGTACTGATCTGGATGGGACAATGGCCTGACTCAGTATATGGCAGCTTCCTGTGTTCCTACAACTTGGCTGCTTCTATCTAGCAAGGAGATTGTTGGAGGTGTCCTCGTTAATATCATTCATGCATCGCTGAGGGGGTACCCCCTGTTTGGAGGAGGGGCAATAGATAGACCACTTCTTAAGAAACCTTCCCTGGATCCCTTAGCGATGGCTAGTTACAGGCCAGTCTCCAATCTCCCATGGTTGGGCAAGGTGACTGAGAGAGTGGTGGCCTACCAACTCCAGAAAGTTTTGGAGAAAACGGATTATCTAGACCCATTTCAAACTGGCTTTAGAGCTGGCTATGGAGTTGAGAGGGCTCCATTCTGTCACCAGTGCTTTTTAATATCGACATGAAACCGCTGGGTGAGATCATCAGATTTGGTGCAGGGTGTTATCAGGATGCTTGTCATCTATTTCTCCTTGTCATCACCACCACCACCACCACCATAATCAGGAAATGGCATTCATTCCCTAAATGCCTGCCTACAGGCAGTAATGGGCGGAGGTGCTCATTGTAGGCACTCAGAATCTGAAGGATGAGTTAGATCTTCCTGTCCTGGGTGAGGGTTACACTCCCCCAAAAGGAACAGGTATGCAGCTTGGGAGTACCCTTGGACCCAAGCCTCACCCTGGTATCTCAGGTGGAGGCTATGGCCAGGAGTGCCTTCCAACAGCTTTGGTTGATTCACCAGCTGCGTCCATTCCTTGAAGAGAACAATCTCAAAACAGTGGTGCATCAGCTGGTAACCTCCAGGCTTGACTATTGCAATGCGCTCTACGTGGGGCTGCCTTTGTACGCAGTTTGGAAACTTAAGTTAGTTCAAAAACCAGCAGCCAATCTCTCAAAAACCATTGCTTCTCTCCAACCATCCATTTTCTGCTAAACCTGCCTGCCTCTGGACCTAAGAGGGAGGGGGAGAGAAAGAGCATCCGAAGGCTGCCTGTTTGCTTAAGGAATCAAGTGGCCAGCTGGATCTTCGATTTTGACAGCCGATGATGATGGCGAGAGGGAAGCCTTCTTGGATTCAATTGGGACAGATGGGACATTCTCCTTTTGTGCTGACCCCCCCCAACGCCCCCCCCCACCCTCCCAGCAAACGTGATGGTTGTTGGTCCCTGCATTAAACAGCATTCTGTGCAATGCCCGCTCCATCTGTGAGAGCCCTCTTTGACATTTCTTTCCCTGTCTCCAAGGAAGTAGCTTCGATAGCCTATAGAAGACCAGCTAAAAGACCCCCCCCCAACACACACACAGCTCTGGCGCTTGGGGGAGACTATCTGCGTAGATGGATAGATAGATAGATAGATAGAACAAGGCTGCATAATCAACCAGAAACAAATGTGGAACTTCACCATTAGTTCCCTGAGATCATAGTTCTGGCAGTGAACTATGTAACTATATAAATTTAGTTATATTTGTAACTATATATAGTTATAGATATAAATATAACTATATAGTAATAGATATAAATATAACTTTATAAATATTCACCATATTCCTATTATTATTTATTTGATTTCTATACCGCCCTTCCAAAATGGCTCAGGGCAGTTAGGGGATGTGATACATATTGGGGATGTGAGTGTGAGTGCACTATATATTGTGAAATGTGTAAACCAACCAACCAACCAACCAATCAATCAGCGAGGGGCCCATTGTAAAACCTCGTCTCTGGGCCCACTCCAACCTTGTTATGCTCCTGCTTTTGCAGTGGCCACTTTGACGGAGCTGCTCCATTCCTTCCCATCCTGCCACCTGCGTTCTCACCAGAGTAGCTGCTTTCACTCCGTAGAAGGGAAAATATTATTACTATTATTATTTCTTGTTTACACAGTCAGACAGGTGTTATTGACTGGTTTGTTTTATCCAGACATCGAGTCCTTCCCAAGGACCTGGGATGCCAGAATTTTATTGTCAGTTGTTATAGATATCGTCGCAGAATATAGGCTGTTCCCAGTAAAGCTGCTTTTTGTAATTGGCTGATGGTGATTTCTGTGGCCCCTATGGTGTTGAGGTGCTCTTCAAGGTCTTTTGGAACTGCACCCAGGGCGCCAATTACCACTAGGATTATTTTGGTCTTTTTCTGCCACAGCCTTTCAATTTCAGTTTGTAGATCTTTGTATTTTATTATTTTTTCTATTTCTTTTTCTTCTATTCTGCTATCCCCTGGTATTGCTATGTCGATTATTTTCACTTGTTTTTCTTTCTTCTCGACTACAGTGATATCTGGTGTATTGTGTGGCAGATGTTTGTCTGTTTGTAGTCGGAAGTCCTATAATATTTTTACATCTTCATTTTCTTCAACTTTTTCAATTTGATGGTCCCACCAATTCTTGGCTACAGGTAGCTTGTATTTTTTGCAGATGTTCCAGTGTATCATCCCTGCTACCTTGTCATGCCTTTGTTTGTAGTCAGTCTGTGCGATCTTCTTACAACAGCTGATCAGGTGGTCCACTGTTTCATCTGCTTCTTTACAAAGGCGGCACTTGCTGTTGTTGTGGATTTTTTGACTTTTGCTCTTATTGCATTTGTTCTTAGTGCCTGTTCTTGTGCAGCCAGTATTAAACCCTCTGTTTCTTTCTTCAAGTTGCCATTCTTAAGCCATTGCCAGGTCTTGGTGATGTCTGATTTTCCACTTATATTGTGCAAATATTGACCATGCAGGGGCTTATTTCTGCATTTTTCTGCTCGGTTCTTGACTTGTTCTTTCTTGTAGGCCTGTTTTGTTTCATTGGTGTTGAATAGTTGTGCATTCTTGACCATTTGAAGTGCATCTTCTTCACTGTCCCTTATATATTCTTCAAGGTCTCTTTTCTCCTCCTCTACTGTTTGATGGACTTGCAGCATTCCTCTTCCACCTGAGCTGCGAGGGAGGTAGAGCCTATCTACATCACTGTGGGGGTGCAGAGCACGATTGATGGTCATGATTTTCCTGGTCTTACGATCTAGCGTCTCTAGCTCTGCCTGGGTCCAGTCTATCATTCCTGCAGTTTATCTAATAACAGGTATAGCCCAGGTGTTTATGGCTTGTATGATGTTCCCGCCATTGAGTTTGGACTTGAGGATTTTTCTGACTCTCCTGATGTATTCACTTCCCCTTTTTCTTTTAACTTCAGTTTGTGCGATGTTATCAGCCTGGAGAATGCCCAAGTATTTGTAAGGTTCTTTCTCTTCCAGGTTCTTGATCTTGCTTCTATTGGGCAGTTCTATTCCTTCTGTTTTTCTTATTTTCCCTCTGTTCATTATTAATGCAGCACACTTGTCTAGTCCAAACTCCATTGCTATATCGCTACTGAATATACGGATAGTGTTTAGCAGTGATTCGATTTCTGACTGGGACTTTCCATACAGCTTCAGATCGTCCATGTACAGCAGATGGTTGATTTTACTGGATGTTTTAGATGTTTGGTATCTGAGGCTTGTTTTGTTTAGTATTTGTGAAAGTGGGGTCATGGCGATTACAAACAATAGAGGGGATAGTGAGTCCCCTTGGAAGATGCCTCTTCTAATGCTAACCTGTCCAAATGCCTCGCCATTGATTGTTAACTCTGTACTCCACGTGCTCATTGATTTTTAAATAAATATCTGAATGTTTTGGCTGACACCAGTTGTTTCTAAACATTTTAGTATCCATGTGTGAGGCAATGAGTCAAAGGCTTTCTTGTAGTCAATCCATGCAACACTTAGATTGGTTTTTCTTCTCTTGCAGTTTTCTAAAATCATTTTGTCAATCAGCAGCTGGTCTTTTGTGCCTCTGGTGTTCGGGCAATTTCCTTTCTGTTCAACTGGAAGCTGTTTGTTAGTTAATAAGTATTGCATCACTTCATCTGCTATTATTCCAGTTAATAATTTGAACATGGTTGGCAGGCAGGTTATCGGTCTATAATTACTTGGAACTGCACCTTTTGCTGGGTCTTTCATGATGAGATGAGTTTTCCCAGTTGTTAGCCATTGTTCAATATCACCTCCTTACAAAATGTGATTGAACTGTTTTGATAGTTGTTTATGAAGGCTTGTTAGGTGTTTAAGCCAGAAGCCATGCAGTTCATCGTTGCCTGGCGCAGTCCAATTTTTAATTTTCTTTGCTCTTTCACTGATTAATTTTGGTGTTATTATTAGATCTTGCATTTGTTGGTTACATTTTTTGACTTCTTTCATCCTGCCTGCTTTTTTATTATAATCTATTGGATTGTCCCATAATTTCCACCAGAATTGCACTGTTTCTTCTTTATTTGGCGTTTCTACTTTTCTTGCAGTTTCTCCTTCTATGCTTTGGTAGAAACGTCTCTGATTTGACTGGAATTGGAGATTCTGCCTGTGTTGTGTAATTCTGGCTTCATATCTGCTAATCTTCTTTGACACTGCTGTTATTTGCTGCTTTATTATTTCCAGGACTTCTCTCATTTTCCTTGAATCTAGGTGGTATTTTTGGATCAGATACTGTTTGGTGTTTTCATTCTTCAGCTTCTTGCCTGTCATATCTTTCAATTTACTAGCATCTGATCTAAGCCTGGAGATTTTATTTTCTAATCAAATCTTCCATTTAGGTGATGTACTGCTTTCTTTTTTTACAGGTCCACTGATCTTCTATCCGAGCTCTTGTGTTGTTATTGTTGCTGCACTGTACATGAGTTGGTTTGTTTCTTGCAAATTCTTGGTTGTTATTTCTGCAAGTGCAGCATTGACATCTTTTAATGCCTGAGCAAGTTCTTTTTTGGCAACTGTTTTTAGAGCGGGAAGTCGAACCCTGGTGGTTGTTTGCTTGAGTGCTCAGTTATTTTTTGCTTTAGTTCTTGTTGCTTTCCTGTTAAACGGCATTTGGGTTTTTGAGGTGAAGGCAAAGGGGAGGTTGCCTGGTTTTGATTTTGAAACAGTTCAGCAACGGTGGTATCCTCTATTTCCAACACCTCCTCCATCTGCGCCTGAGCAACTGCTTCAGTTGGTGATAATTCTTCTTCCATATCTTGAGCCTGTGTTGCTCTTTGCAGTTCTTCCAGCTCAACTCCTGTGAATACTTTATTTCTTATTCTGAATCTTCTCTGGTCTGCTAGCCTTTGTTCTGTTATTTCTGTATCTGGATGCTTCTCTTTCCAAATTTGGTACATTCTTTTTAAATAACCTCTTCTAGTTGGACCAGACTTGTAATAGCAGATCATTATTTCCTTGTTGGCATTTTTTGTATATTTTTTTCGGTTAAGCGACGTTTCTTCCAGTAGCTTTGCTGTCTCCAGCCCTGGTTGCTCAACTGAAGATCCTGAGTCCTGTAGCCCACTTGCCACCAGATGTCCAGGGACTATAGCACCTGGAACGGTCCTTGTTGACCCAGGCGACGGCCAATCCGATATAGATTTATTAAAGTTATGTCTCACCATATTGTTGATAGGAGAGGTACTCTTTGTCTGGCTCCTCTGGTGAGATCTGTCTTGTAATAATAATAATAATAATTAATGATAATAATGATAATTTATTATTATTATTATTATTATTATTATTATCCTGCTCTTCCTCCAAGGAGCCCAAAGCACTGTACTACATACTTAAGTTTCTCTTCACAACATCCCTGTGAAGTAGGTTAGGCTGAGAGAGAAGCGACTGGCCCAGAGTCACCCAGCTAGTATCATGGCTGAATGGGGATTTGAACTCAAGTCTCCCTGGTCCTAGTCCAGCACTCTAACCACTACACCACGCTGGCTCTTCCGATAGCCTTTGAAGTACCCCTAGGGGTACTAGTACCCCCTGTTGGGAACCCCAATCTATCTCAATATTGTCTATTCTGTCTAGCAGTGGCACTCCAGAGTTTCAGGCAAGAGTTTTCCCCAGCTCTCCCTGTAGATGCCAGGGATTGAACCTGGGACCTTCAGCATCTTTAAGCAGATACTCTACCACTGAAATACAGCCCCATCCCTAACACAGTCCAAGGGACAATAAAATGCTCCTTTAGGGAATAATGTTTGAAAACTGCATGCAGAAGGTTCCACATTCCCTCCCTGGCAGCATCTCCAAGACAGGACAAGATTTTTTTTTTATTTTTAGGACAAGATTTTAGGACAAAAATTTTTATTTTATTTTTTAGGACAAGATTTTTTTATTGAACCAACAAACTACGAAAGCATATGAAACCCTTGCCTGTAAACTTGGAAAAGCTGCTGCCAGTCTGTGTAGACAATACTGAGCTAGATGGACCAAGGGCCTGACTCAATATAGAGCAGCTTCTGATGTTCCTAAGTTCCTATATTCACAGTGAAGTCCTAAGTGTTTTGAAACGGAGGGGGGAAATGTTTAAAACTGAACACCTGGACATTTTTGATGAAACTGTGAGTCTGGATTTGCTTAAAATGGCAAGAGGGTGGTGGACATTAGGAAGGCAGGAAGGCAGTCTAAATAAATATCATAGGATTTGTCTTACACATAGTCTTACACAATGCTTGCTTGTGGTAAAACTTGTTTTTGTTTTTTAAAAAGCATGTGGTTTCTGCATAGAATAAATGTGTGGTTTTTTTCCTGGGGAAGAGCATGAGCAATACCCTGCTAACTAGGCAAAGAGGCACCTTTTAACGTGGTGATTCTCTTTATTTAGCAGGGGGAGAGTAACTGGCCCTATCCATCCCCAGCACAGCATCCCTCCAGTGACTTTTGCTGGTGTCTATCTTATGTTTCTTTTTAGAGTGTTAGCCCTTCGGGGACAGGGATCCATCTTATTTAGTTATTTATTATTCCTCTGTGTAAACCACCCTGAGCCATTTTTGAAAGGGTGGTATAAAAATCAAATGAATGAATGAATGAATGAATGAATGAATGAAATCTTACTTGCAATCTGAATAGGGGGAGGCGGTCCACAATTCTGAAAATGATGCTAATGCACCAAACTGGCCACGTGGGAAGCTTCGGGGCAGAGAGCGTCCAAGGCAGGAGCGTTCTTAAATTCTTCTTAAATTTGGATTCCCACAAGTTGTTTGAGAAGGAGAGCTGGTCTTGCGGTACTAAGCATCATCATCATCATCATCATCATCATCATCTATTCAACCAGCACTTTGCAGAGTTGTAATAAAGGCCTTGGGAAAGATATTTAGATGCCATGAAGTGTCTATACCTACAGAGATTAGAATAGTTTGGACAATTGTTTTCCCCGTGACACTCTGTGGATGCAAAAGCTGGATTTTTAAGAAGCAAGATAGAAAAAGTATTGACACTTTTGAACTTTGGTGCTAGAGAAGACTTTTGAGGATACCATGGACAGCCAGGAAAATAAACAAATGGATCACAGAACAAACCAATCCAGAATTTTCACTCAAGGCAGAAATGACCAGGCTCAAACTATCATACTTTGGACACATTATGCGAAAACCCTGCTCCCTTGAGAAGTCCATAATGCTGGGGAAAGCTGAAGGCAAGAGAAGAAAATGGCCAGCAGCAAGGTGGATGGACCTGATCACAACAGCAATGGATGCACCACTGAGAGACCTTAAAGGCCAAGTTGAAGACAGATCATCCTGGAGAGAATCTATATATGTGGTCGCTAAGAGTCGACACAGACTTGACAGCACTTAATCAATCAATCAATCAATCAGGGAGAGAGAGGGGGATATGTCTCCATCATCTCTCTAGGAGGAAACAAAGAAGATTGACTCACCACAGGAGGTACCTGAGGAGTCAAAGCAGGGTTCATAGAGTAGAGGCAAGCAGGGACAGGTGAGGAGACCCTGACTAGCTCCCTCTGATCCCAATGCCCCTAGTTGCCATTAGGTTAGTTGGTGCAAAAGGTCGATGCACTGGAACTCCATCTCCAACACGTATAGACAATAGTGAGCTAAGCAGACCAATGGTCCGGCTTGGAATAAGACAGCTTCCTATGTTCCTATGTACAACTCCCATAGAATCACAGGATCATAGAATGTCAGAGTTGGAAGGTACCTTAGAGTTCTTCAGTCCCCTACTCCGTGCAGGAAACTGCTACAGCAGCTCGGACAGATGCCTGTCCAGCCTCTGTTTGAAAACCTCCAGCAAAGGAAAGCCTACCACTGCATGAGGGAGACTGCTTCGCTGTCGAACAGCTCTTACAATTAAGAAATTCTTCCTAATGCCTAGCCTAAATCTGCTTCCTTGCCATTTCAACCCATAGATTCTAGTAGCCCAGCCCTAAGGAGCAACAGAGAACCAGTCTGTTCCTTCTTCTATAAGGCCATGGTGGCCAGGGATGTTGTAGTTCAGTATCATCTGGAGACCCAAATATGAGGACCCCTGACCTTCGAATGATGAGTTAGTGTTCTAGCATACAGTCGAGATGTGCAACGAAACCAGACCACACCCTTGTGCAGCAACTATAATGTGCCAAGGGAAGGCAGGTAGTTTGCGTAAGAGAAAACACACTCAGAATTTATCATTTCTACAGTCCTTTTTAGTGCTTCACAATGGATATCACATTGCTCCTCTTCCGTTTCTGTTGTGAAATGTCATGATGCATCTCTTGAACTCCTCCCTCCTCCTTCCATGATCTTCTGGGTATTTGAAGACCATCTTTCCAGGCCTTCACAACTCTGGTCCTGCCCCCAGTAGAAACATAGGAAGTTGCCTTATACCAAGTCAGACCCTGGGTCCGCCTGGCTCAGAACTTTCTGGCACAATATTGTCTATTCTGACTGGAAGCAGCTCTCCAAGGTCACAGGCAGCTTTTCTCTGTTGCCCCCGAGGACTGGATTAGAAATTGGATTAAAAATTCCATGGGGTGAAATTGCAAGGAAGCAGATTTAGGAGACGACAGGGATCAAACCTGGGACCTTCTGCGAGCAAAGCTGATGCAATTCCAGCTCCGTGATTTCCAGCTCTCTGCTCTTAAATGATCGGGGTGGGGGTGGGGGCCAGTTCTCTCCTGCGTCTGCTTCCCTCTTCACTGTTCTAGCTATGTTTCTCAGGAAGACGGTTCCCAGAAGCAGTTTAACCCAGGCTGCTCGTCTGCAGCGCAGGCATCCCTCTGGCTCACGGTGCTGCTGGCCCGCCTAACCCCACTTTGAAGCCTGGCCTTTAGACAAAGTTTAGGGTGCGAGCGTGCCCTTTACCCCGGCACTGGGATCAGATGGGTGCTCAGGCTGCTTGTTGCCTGAGTGCACACAGAGATGGGTGCCTAGAGTGCCCGTCTCAGAGGAGAGGAGAGCTGGTCTTGTGGTAGCAAGCGTGTCTTCCCCCCTTAGCTGAGCAGTGTCTGCCTTGGTTTCATTTGAATGGGAGATTAGACGTGTGAGCACTATAAGAGATTCCCCATCAGGGGATGGAGCCGCTCTGGGAAGAGCATCGAGGTTCCAGGTTCCCTCCCTGGCAGCATCTCCAAGATAGGACTGAGAGAGATTCCTGCCTGCAACCTTGGAGAAGCTGCTGCCAGTCTGTGTAGGCAATACTGAGCTAGATGGACCAATGGTCTGACTGGCAGCTTCATATGTTCCTATCCCCCAATGCACCACGCTCGACACACTATGCATTGTGGGATATCCAAAGGTTGGGATGTGTCATCCCAGCCTCCAAAGATCCACACTGCTGGGAGCAGTGAGGATCATGTGAGCGCATGGTAGTATACCTGAAGAAAAGCAGAAGAATCATCTGGGGGGAAGATGAGTTGGACTCTCCCTACCCCACTGCCCGCCCTCCGCATCCCAGGACTATCATGTGAATAGCCTCAGGGTCTTACTCCTAATCAGCTCTAATTCCAGCTTTAGCGCCAACTTTAAACTCTTCCTCCAGCTTTCACTAACTTTCTGCTGCAGGCGAGCCTCCTTTTATTCTCTTCCCCCCCTCCAATTTTCCGAAACTAACCGATTTAAAATTGACTGCATGTTATGCTTTAAAATAAAATTATTACAAAATGATGTATAGATGGTATATGACACCCAAAAAATTGGCATTAATGTATAAAAATGTATCAAACAAATGTTGGAAGTGTGGACAGTCTGAAGGCACTTTTTTTCCTATGTGGTGGAGCTGTGGGAAGGCTAAAGCATATTGGGAGATGATATATAATGAGTTAAAGAAAATATTTAAAATGACATTTCCTAAGAGGCCAGAATCCTTCCTGCTGCGAATAATAGAAGGTGCAATTTCTACAACTAATTCAACGCGTTTTATGTACGCTTCAGCAGCGGCTAGAATTATATATGCACAGAAATGGAAGAGTAATGAAGTGCCTTCAAAAGAAGATTGGCTGATAAAATTTTTGGAATATGCGGAGATGGCAAAAGTTACAACACTAATAAGAGACCAAAATTTGGAATGCTTCAAAGAAGATTGGAAACCATTCTTGTTGTATCTAAAGAACTATTTTCCTACTATGGACTTTACAGCAGGGTTCAAAATTCAGTAAAAAAACCTGCAGGTTGGGTGGATTAGCTGTGTTTGTAAGGATTTAAATTTATGTTTTGAACTATTATTATAGCAAGGGTGAACTTTATAGCTGATGATTCACGAAGAGATGCGTGCGGGAAGTCCACTTTTGTCTATTCGTAATCAATGACATATTAATATTGTTAAAAATAATAAAAATTGAATTTGGGGAAAAAACCAAACCAACCAATCAAAATTAATGCGAGCTCCCCCCATTAAAAAAACAAAACCAAACCAATCCAATCCATCCCTCTCCTCCCTCCAAAAACCAAACAGCAGGACTCTTTCCCCAACCAGACCAAACTGTCAAAGGGGAGCTGTGAACTCTTGATCCCTGCCAGCTTCTTATTACAGAGCACAGGAAGGAAGCAAATACGCATTCAAAACAGAAATGTGAAGAGCACAAGAGGAGGTCAAGGCCTTGTTCCTGCACAAATGGCATTTCATACTTGGCAGGACTTTTTAATCACTGGAATGGAATCACATGTCATATTTGGCTGTATTGGAGGCAGTCAGTGTTGGTTTGTAAGCTTGCCAGGCCTTGCCAAGGCTGTGCTTTCCGGGCACTCGATTGGAAGGTGCAGCTTGCTCCCAGGATCCTGTGCTCAGCAAACCTCATTGGCGGCAAACCTCAAGTGGGCTCCTCTGGAGTGATCCAAGCCAATTGTCTGAGTGAGTGCTTCCAAGCAAGAGGCATTTGCATGGACCTGTAGCAGTGTAGCAGCGTCTCCCTCAGCCAAGAGGTGAGCTTGGGAGTCTGTGGGCACAAACGCTCCAAGGGAGACGAGAAGAAAAGAGGAACTCAGACACGACGGTATGTTTTGAACAAAAGGGGCAACTTTATTAATATACTTAAATAGGTTACAAGTCGTCACTTAACTTTCTAACTAAAGGAAACAAAACAGGACAGAATGGAGTAGGCAAAAAAACTTTCCATCTTGGCCAATCTGTTGGAAAGCCAAAAATTCCTACTCGGCCCCCAACAGGGCGACCAGCAATGCCCATTCTGCCCCTGGGAGGGAGAAGGAGGGAGGGAGGGAGGGAGGGAAGGGAGGAAGCCCAGGGTCACACGGAAGAAGGGAATGGCAGGGCAAACAAAATTGGGGGGAGTCCCAGCCAGCCCCCAACCCCACCCCACCCCCGCTCCTTGCAGGCACGTTCACTTGGTCTCCTCTTCTGGGGCGGATCGACTCCTCCAGCCGCCCAGCAGCAGCACAAGCCTGCAAGAAGCACAAAGCAGCGTCAGTGGGGTTGCCCTGCTCCTCCTCCCTTTCCACTCCGGCAGCCCAGCAAGCGGGGATCGGGCAGTGGGGTGGGGGTTGTTGGGGGGGCAAGCCAGAGAATTCGGGCTCCCCACTGTGCAGCCACAGCATGGAGCAGGAGGGAGAGGAGGATTCTCTGGCCTGCCACCGGGCAGCACCAGGGGGCGCTACTGGGGCTGCAGGGGGGCCCCAGAGTCTCCCAGGCTCCTCTGCTGCTGCACCGGTTTGGGAGGAAGGAGGAGGGAGCGGAGGGGGGAGTGAGGCGTGGCTGCGAGAGTGGAGGGGGGGAGGAGCACACCCTCGGCAGGGGAGGGGGCGGATGCCTGGATGGGGCTTCCCCTGCCAGGGGAAGCCAGGCCGCTGGGGAAGGGGAGAAAGGTGGAAGGAGGAGGGGGTGCTCCCTTACCAGCTGGTGGGAATGGAGGGACCTTGCCCTCCTGCTGGGGCCACACAGCCTTCCCGGACCCAAGGGAAGCCCAAGAATGGTTCCAAAGGGCCACTTGGGGGCAGGGTGGTCCTGTAGCCTCCTCCCACAGCCTGGCAGCAGAAGCAAGGGGAGGGGCTTCTGCACCCCAGAGGCGGGGCTTCCTTGGGCCAGGGGAGTGGAGCCTGCTTCCCCCTCACTCCTCAGACAGAACTGCACTTCCCTGCTGGATGTCTTCTTGTGGACAGATCTTGTGTCCACGCGGTTGGAGGAGGTCTTCTGGGAGGCCCCTGCGCTGCACGGTCTTTCCTGAACCTCCCTTCAGCTGCTGATCTTCAAGGGGAGAGCACGGGGCTGTTGTTCCTGGAAAGAGAGAAGGACGTTGGTTCAAAGATGGGGTGTCTTCTCACACTCTCCCCCATGACACCACCAAGCACCAGGGACTCCTGGCAGAATATTTGTGTCCTCATTTCCCAGAGGGAAGAGAGATCTTTCCTCTTTCCCTTTGGCTACTGGTACAACCAGACACAAGGGCCGAAGATGGCATTCCAACACGAGGGAGGGTTGCCCAGATTCCTGCCCACCCTTCCTGCAGCCCCAGCCCCCTCCCTAACCATCGGGTCCCCTTCAAGTGAAGCCCTGCCTTGGTCTACTCACCAGTCGGTCAGGTGGAGAGATCACCGTACTCTGGCGGGTGTCTCTTCTTCTTACAGCCCGCCCACAAGCGCCGAACGGCAGCCCACAGCCCGTGCCGGGAGTGGAGGGAAAAGGCCTTCTTCACGATCTTCTCTGTCTTGCAGGCAACTCTCCCGACCTCGGGGTCATGGTCGCCAAGCAAGCTCTCCAGCGCTGGAGGGATGAAGGAGAAGGTTCAGAAATGGCATGAAGAGATCACCCCACCCTTGGCCAAGCCCCACCATTTCCACACCAAGAGGGCGAAAGTCCTGACTCTTTCTCCCCTGCACTCTGGGAAAGCCTACTGCTGAGCATCCCTGAGGATGCAAGCGGGACCTTCCATTTGAGGGGACAGGTGGCCCATTCCAGCTCTGTGGTCCCTAAATCTAGGCCTCTCCCCTCACAGAAACTTCCCCTTCCCACCCAGAAACCGGCACTTACCAGCATGGAAGGTCTCTATGTTCCCTTCAGTGAGGATGCTGCCCTTTTTGTGGACCAGGTGACCTAAAAAACAAGGGTGGAAGGAAATGGGACCACAGTTCAGGACACTGTGCATGGACAACCCGATCATTCAGGAGAGGAAATCCTCCCCTCTGTGCTCCGTCTGGGACTGACAGATTGAGCCATTCCTCCAGGGACTCTTATGTCACCTTGGGAGGAAATTAAGCAAAGAGACCTCGCTAACACGCACTGGGCCAGTCCTCCTGGGGAGGGAACAGCTCCTGCCCCTCCACACCCTTCTGGCTGTGCCTTCCAAGAGAATGAACCTTTGCCCACCAAGACGACCCACTAAGGGAGACCCAAAAGTCTTGTTTCGCTTACCGATCAGCAGGGCAGCCGTTCTCCTCACTGAAGGCTGCTCGCTGCGGAAGAAGCCCAGGATCTTGGTGGCCTCCATCTCCACGGCGTCCTCTGTGCCGAGCTGCCGAATCTGGGATCAAGAGCAAAGACAAATCCCGAGTGAGCAAAGCATCGCCCAAAGGTCCTTGAGCCATTTGAGCCGAGGGACGGACAGGGAGGGGCTGCCCTTACCAGACGCTTGGCGATCTTGTGGAGCAGCTCCTGCAGGCTGTAAGAATCCCGCGCCAGCAGCTTGCCCTCCAGGTGCCATAGGAGGGCTTCCGCCAGGAGGCTCAGATTGTCCTTCGCAGCCTGCCAAAAGAAAGACCGGAATGGGAGTGAAAAATCCTCCCAAGGGATTCCAAGAAACCTCTTAGGGGGCTTCAAGGAGTAGGGCCTGGATAGGCCAAACCACAGCGGGACAGCTCGTGAATTCACCATCCCGTGAGGCTAACTCTGGGGTCTGCCACTGGGCAGCTGGACTTGGGGAAGCCTAAACCCCTTCGTAGGGGTGGCAGGAAGAAGTGGGCTCTTACCTGTGCTACCTCCAGGTCCTCATCCTCCACATGCATCAGCACCGCGATGAGGGTCGTGATGTTCTCCTCTGTACCCTCATGATGGTGGTGGCGGTGCTGCAGGAGATCCAGGTGGGTCCTCATGGCTGCCCTTCGGATCTTAGCCTCCTCCTACAAAGAAGAACAGGGCTTGTTATTAGGGAGGAATTCCTCACCTCCATAATTGATGAAGAGCTTGCATGGGTCTCTAGGGGGTGTCTGGTTTCCCTTCTCCAACCCAGTCGGAACCTGCAGGTTGGCCGGCCCTCATAGAGCCGGGGCGGAGGACTGGCGTGCAAGTACTCACGTGGTGGAAGAGAGGGCGGCACAGGGCAGCCAGGACAGCATTCACCGTGGCCTGGTGTTCTGATGGACAGTGCCTCAGCCGCTCCATGAAGGCCAGGACCCCCAAAGTGGCATCCAGACTGGAGGTCCTGAGCCCTCCCAGGATCCCAGCACTAAAATCCTGGGGTTTCTTCGCCTAGGGAGGGAAAAGGTGGATCCTTGAGAACACATGCTAGTCTACCCCCTGCTAAATGGACCACATAGCTGTCCATGTTTGATGCCGCTTGGCTTCCATCCAAGAGGGGTGAGAAGGCGGCATTGGAGCACGTGGGGAATCAGGGCTCCCACTGAGAGATGCATTCCCTTAAGGATTTCTCCTTCATCCTGTGGCAAGGGTTCCACAGGCTGAATCCTCCCAACTGGAAAAATCTTCCTGTCACAGCTGGGGATGCCTAGGAGCACCAGCCTCAGGAAGGGCTCCCCAAAGAGAGGAGTCTCCATGTCTAGGGATGCTCCATGCCCAGGGATGTCACTCACTGCCTTCAGCTTTCCATAAATGTGGAGAAGACCCCTTTCGCTCAGGTAGCGGATGTTCTGGCTGGGGTGGACTAGCCACGCTACCAGGAGCATCCAGGTCTTCTCTAAGGCAGCAAAGTCTTGGTCTTTCAGGAGCAGCTACAAGAGGGAAAGGAGCAGAAGACCCATCAGCCCCTGGGGCCAAACCCTCCTCTCAGGGAAGCCCACCTGAGGAAAATGCTTCTCACCTCCACAAAGAAGGCCACCTCTGCGAGGGAATGCTCTTCTGGATCTTTATCGAGGCTGAAGAGGGAAGCCAGGTATGCCTTCAGCCTGGCCACTGTGGAGGATGGTGTCTGGAGGAGAGCCCTGCAACACACAAAGGCCCCTGCTGAGTCCTGGGCGGGAGGCCCAGAAAGAGCAGACCTGACCCAAACCACCCCAGCCCCCAGGCCTCCTGAGGAATCTCCTATTCACTCCTACTTACCTCACCAAGAGGGCCACACCCTGGAGGCAGCTCTGCGGAGAGCACAGGGATTCCCAGCAGGTCTTCTCTGGGGTCACCTGTGCCACCCTCTCCAGCAGGGTTCGGACAATCTGCGCGGTCTCCCTGCAGAGAAGAGAAGGTTGCTGTCACCACCATGTCAAGGGTGGAGGCAGTGGACAAGGGAGGGACTCCTTGCGGGGTGGCATAGTATCAAGGGTGGAGGGACTGAGTTGGACCATGGGAGGGAGACCACAGAGGTGAAGTGACTTTATCCACAGCTGGCTTTTTAACACTGCAGATGCATTTTAAGGCTCTCTGCAGAGCCAAGAGGGCTGCAAATTCTGGGCTCTCCTCTGTGTAGCTGAGGCAGGGGACCTCCGTGCCAGAGTCACCCCAACAGGCCAGAAATGCTGCTCACCCATCAGAGTGGGACATGGGAGAAATGACCCTAGCCTGTCCTCCCAGAGTGCTGGAAGGAGGAGTTGCTGGCCCCGCTTTCCCCACCGCCATGACTTACTCAGGAGGCAGGTAATGGCTGTCTCGGTTCCCGACTCCCTCGGTGGTGTTCTGCAGGCCGGTGAGGATCTTGTTGACCAGGCCCACCAGGAGTTCGGGGAACCTTTCCTCCACCTCACTGGCATACTCCACGCTCCGGATGACGTCCCCAATCTTCTTTGTTGCTCTCCCCTGTGAAGAAGAGGAGGGTCAGGCCTCAGCACACAGTCCGAGGGACGGTTATGGGTCAGGAGAATCCCCAGGGCCAGGCCAGTGTCATGGGTGTCTGCACCCACATCTGGGCCTGAAGGGTGCTGCCTCTGGCTCAGGGTGCATGAGGTCAACTGCAAGGGAAAGACATCCACAAGGGGAAAAGGGAAGTCCCCACCTCCCGTCTGAACAGTGACTGCCATCCAAGCCGCCATCCTGTGTAGTGCAGGAAAGGAGGGGCAGAGGGGTGGAGTCAAGTCACCCTTGGTTTGCACCCCTTACCTCTCCCAGATGGACCGAGGAGAACCAATCTGGGGCCAGCTGTCCTCTTCTTTCCTCTTCGCCGATGTTCCTGAGAGAGGAGAGGAGAGAGAAAAGCTTCTCCAAGAACTGTCCTGTTGGAGATGGCAGCCAGCTGAAGATGAACACGGGCACCCAAAGAGATGCTAAGCAAAGATCTCGCCTCCTTTGGGAGGTGGCTGGCAGGGGAACTTCATCAGGCCAGAGATCTCCCAAGTCCAGCCTTTCATTCCCCACTGAGAAGCCCTGGGAAGTGTTCAAAGGGGGCATCGAGACAGGAGCCCTCCCCTGCTCCTTCTCCCCAACACCCGCTCATGCCAACAGCATGGGGGTCTCAGAGCTCCCTCTGCTAACAGCCAGCAATAGACTTGCTGGTGTCTCTCTTGCACCGGCTGCCAATAGGCCTTCTTGGGTAAACTCCCCCTCCAGATTTCTCAGGGAGCAGGTAGGAGGAAACATCCCTCTATGGGGCTCAGACATGGGGGATCTGCCCCTGTCCCCTGCATTCTTCTGCTGGCTACGCTAAAAGCCCCCCAGCTCCCTACTGGCTCCTCAGCTGAGACGAGGATACCTACCTGGCCGAACTGGGGGTCAGCGGAGAGTCCCACACCTCGTCCTCGATGCTGCTGATGTCATGCATGGTGTCATCCTCATCCTTCGAGGAGCACTGGGGAGGAGAGAGAAGAGAAACGGGAGTGTTCCGGGGCTTGCATTGACCTTGCGAGGCTTCTGAGAGGAACCAAGCCCAAGGGACGGTTGGGAAGACATCCGGCTCTAAAATAAGACCTGCCTCTTGGTAGAAAAGGCATTTGGCATCTCAGCCCAGAAGAGCCTTTCACCACATTTTTGCCCCCTTTCCAATGCCTCAGCTGCATTTCCTCCCATCCCACCAATCACAATCCCTCCCATCCTGCAGCATCTAGAACTAGAAACATTCCATGTTCTGTCTCCTGCTGGGGAACAGGGCACTCACACACACACACACACACACACACACACACACACACACACACACAAACACAACCTAGAGCCCGTTCACATGAAAAAATGGATGATGAAATGGATCAGTTCTGACCTCCGCGGAGGACGAGTCTTCCACCGTGTAGGTGTTCTTCATCATCTTCTTGATGAGCCACTTCTTTGGCTTCGGGACTCTGAGAGGAGAAAGGAGAGACATGGCATAAGAACAGCAATGCATGCCCTGTGGATCAAGTGAAAGACACGTGTAGCCCAGAACCCAAGAGTGGACAGCCAGATGCCTATTTAGTTGTTTGTGAACCACTTGAGACCTGGTTACATGTGGCATTAAAGTGTGTTTATTCAGAGAGAGAGAGAGAGAGATCTCGAGATTCGGAGGTTCCTTGGCTGTCATGGGTTATAATCTTCAACTGGATTCTCCTCCATGAACATGTCTAATCAACCAAGGTTCCCAGGGAAGGTGATCCGCCTCTATGATCCCTGGAGCGGCCCTTCAGCTGAGAAAGGTACCTGGGGGAACTGGTGGCATAGTCCTCTTCCGACCCCTCTTCCTCCACGCTGGCATGTGGAGTCTCGGCCCCCGGGAAGGAAGAACTCTGTGAAGGAGAGAAGGGGGAGAAATGGTTGCTCTGTCCCTCATATTGAGCTTCCTAGGCTTCAGCAGGGAAAAGGCCAGCCTGGCACCTTCCAGAGGTCATCACCGGGTGAGCTGAACGCAGGAAGTGGGCCGGAAGGGGATCGTCCCGTTCTGGACACAATTCTTCCCGCTTTCCTGATTTTCAACTTTCTTAAAAACCACTTTGGAGCCCAGGCATGCTGGCTGGAGGCGGGCGGGAGAGATGGCAAAAGAGCTCTTCTCTCGTGCCCACCTTCCTCGCAATGAGGTCGGTCGGGCTGATTTCAGGCCTTCGTGCATTCATGCAAATGGCAGAGGGGAAAGGCATCAACCTCCCCCACTCCAAGACATGCTGCGCTCCCTCACTCAGCTGGGGCCCCGATGGCTCTGGTGACTGGAAAAGACCACTTCCAGTCCACTTCATGCTTTCAGTCGGCTCCTTAGTGAGGACACTAAAGGCACGAGCAAAAACATGCCAAAACTGGGTCTCCTTTCCTGTTTCTTTCCCATTTCTTTCCCCTTTTTCATTTAGTTTATTTCTCATTGGTTTGGTTTAGTTTGCTTATTGTTTTGTATTTTTATTCATTCTTCATTTATTTGTCACTGTTTTTCAATGGTTGCCATTAAAGCAACAGGATGCTCCACCTTTAACTGTGAGATCTCGACCAGAAGTCAAGGCCATAGCCACCATCTCCTTGCGGCCATATTCTTTAATCCTATCACCCCCACCGTGCCACCATTGTGATGCAGTGTTGTTAAGGGCATGGCTGTCCCTTTACCATAGCTTTAAGCAAACAACTGTCAGAAGATGGCCGCCCACCCGGCAGCATCAAAACTGGGGCCATTCCACATGCTCTCTACTCCTGGGCAACACGGGGGACCCACACGCCCAACCCACAGTTCTTCCGAGGGAGGGACTGGATGTTGAGGCTTCCTGACCTCTCCAAGGGATGGCTCTTGGTCAGCGGCGGTGTTTTGCAGCCTCCTCAACACGGTGCTTGGCCTCTGGACGCTAAGAAAAGAAAGAAAGAAGACACATGAGATCAGAACACGAGTGCTTAGAAAGAGCTCTGCTTGATGAGATGAAGGAGGCATGCAGCCCAACACCCTGTTTCCAGGAGTGGACAGCCAGATGCCTGCAGGAAGCCCACGGGCTGGGCATGGAGACACCTGCTTCCATGGAATCAACCCTCCATGCTGCTCGGAGCTTCTCTCCACCCTTGGCTTCTTGCTAAACTAACCACCTCCACCCCCCAAAAAATTGCATGGGCTCCTAAGGAAGGTCCTCTACTTCCATGAGCCATGGAGCTGCCCCTCCAGGTGAGAAAAGAGTACCTCGGGGAACTGACAAAGCTCTCCACGTCCAGCTCCTGATCCCTAGTGTTGTCTTCTGGGATCTTGGCCTCTTGGATGTCAGGACTCTGCATATGAGACAAAGGTTTCCAATGAGTGTACTCACTCTGATCTTCCTAGGGCCTAGGATTCGTAGGGAGTTTTCCCCCTGACATTTTCTTTGAGTTCATTTTTATTTCTTTAAATTATTTTGATTTTTTTTTTAAAAGACAAAAAACCTTATTAAAAAGAAACCATGTGTTCTAATTCTAACTGTGGTGGGAGTGCCAGGGAACAGCCACCACATGCTTGTGGCCATTTGGTTTCATCCTATGTCCAACCATGAACCTCCATTGTGATATGATCTACTGTGGTCAGCAAACTGGCCACCATCATTCAAAAGGGCCATCAGAATCAGCTGGCTGCACTCTGGAGCTCTAGTCCAAAGACAGCATGACAGGTAGGTCTGTGAAATCTCTTTCTTTCCCTCCCCAAAACCAGCCATTAACAGAAACATCACTGCATGGGAGCTCCAGAATGGAATGCTAACTGCTTGTTGTCATTTCTTGTCATTTCTTCTGCATTCCTTTCATGGGGAATGGAAACCAAGAGGAACGGGACCCACTGGCATCAATAGTTTGGCCCAGAGAGTCTTCTTGATCCCACCCCTTCATGTCCTCTTCTCTCCTCTCCGCAGGAAACAGGGTTAGCTCAGCCTTTCCAAAGGGAGAGACAAGGTGGGCCCCTGAGTCCGGAGTGAGGGCCATCCCTCCTGCTGTGGGCTGTTTTTACCTGAGGGGACCAGGATTGTCTCTACAGAAATGCCTCTTCAGTCAAGAGACCTGGAGGATCTCTGCCAGGAAGACCCTCTCCTCTCCTGACCCGTCTCAGGGTCTTGGGAGCCGTTTGATGCCTCCAATCCAAAGCACACAAACCCAGAAAGGTGGCCATTGGAAGGAGAGGCAGAGGGTTGCAGAATCCTTCCCTAGCCACGACGTTCCCACTGTAATCCTCTGGCCAACATGCAGCAGCTGGATTTCCTCCCCTTTCTGGATCTGACCCCCCTCTGTCTCCTGACGGTGGAGATGCAATCTCCCCTCACCCCTCCACCAGCCCATCCACAAAAGCGACTGGAATCGTTTCCTTACCTCACAAGACCATTCGGTGTCCACGGTCTGGAGAAACCATCCATCCTCCTCAACTGTGAAGACACTGCAGGAAGAAATACAATGGCCTGAGTACCTCGGAAGAGCCTTGCTGGATCAGACCAAAGATGCATCTGTCCCAGCACGCTGCTTCCAATAGGGGACAGCCATTTGGGAGGCCTCCAGGAAGCTATCCTCTGTGCCCTTCAAGCTAGCGGACATCACCACCACATCTTGGAAGAGTGAATGCTTCTACGCAGGGGCGTAACTACCATGAGGCCGGGGGAGGCCGTCGCCTCGGGGCCCCACTGCCTTGAGGGGCCCCCCACAGACACCTCCCATGACTCCCCATTGCCCCCTGCCCAGCCCCAAGACCCTTCAGCCCCTTGCCCTGTTTGCCCTCCCTCCTGCTGGTCCTCCTGGTCGGCCATCCAAGCAGCAGGCAAGCTGCTTTTCTCCCGGGCGCCTCTCAGCTGATCGGCGGCTGGGCGGGGCTTCCAGGGAGGCCTCCGTGTAGGCCTCCGTGAAGCCTGAATTCGAGTAGGCTGGCCAGCCCCAGGAAGAAGGCTGGCAGTCAGAGTGGCCACTCCAGTTCTCTGCAGCAGACCCTCTTCTTCCCAGGCCAGACAGCTCAGCCGTGGCCAGGTAGAAGGTGGATTCCTTTTGGTGGTCACACCCCGCCCCCCGCCCCCTATATCCAGGTAGGGATCTGCTTGCCATAGGGCTTGGATGGGGGGTGGGGAGACTGAGAAGTCTCTGAATATTTCATGGAAGACTGATGGGAAAATTGGCTGGCTTAAAGAAAACCTCTAAAAAGTCCTAGAAGTGGCTTGTTTCATGGCAGGAAATTACAAAAACTTCTGGAACAAATTTATTTATGTATTCATTCATTCATTCATTCATCAATACACTTCTGTTCAAGTTGTTTTGCAACCCAGGTCTGAGTGAGAACTGAGACATGAGTGAGAACTGTGACGCATGTGTTGTGCTTTTATATTTTTCCCCCTTAGGGTCAATCTGGCCCACATGTGAATGCAGCACCTCCATTCCAGAGGAGATGTGTGTTAAAGGGCTTTCAAAGCCTCTTGTGAAAAACCTCCTGGAATCAAACTGGACTGAATTGGTTCAGAATTCTGAGAAAACAAACATAGGCTCACCCTGCATGGTTGAAAGTCTCCTTTGCTAATCTGCAGCAAGGGGCCCATTTTAATCATTAGTGTTTCTAGTGTGTTCTAGGCATTAAAAGTAGCACAAAGATATAGTATTCAATGTATATCACTATATATTGTGAAGTGTGTGTGTATTCAGTGAAATGTATTTCTTGGCAGCATACATATTTTGAAATATCAGACTTAAATCCTTGGAAGCCTGGGGTGTGTGGAAGCCCTGGACTTTGGGGGGGGGGGCAATTTAAAATCTCTTCTCAGGGCCCACTCCAACCTTGCTACGCCCCTGAGCGCATTTGGCTCCGTTCTTAGAGCTCTACTTCGAAAACGGAGCACAATGCAGAGAGCTTCATGATTGAAAAGGGAGCTGCATCTGCTGTCCACAGAGCCACCACCAGGTATTACTTGCTGGCAGACTGGAAGTCGCTTAGATGAACTTCAAGCTCAAATCCTTGGTTTTGCAAATACACCACATGAAAAAGGAATTTTTGACTTGGAAATAGTTGTGCCTGAAAGGTATCCATTTGAGCCTCCAAAGATGCACTTCCTGACTCCTTTAAAAAAAGGTTTTACTCCCATATAATTCTTCTCTCCTCATTTGCTCAATTTTGTACATCTGTTTTTTGTATGTTTTGAATGAGGACAGAAATGTGAGAATAAAAGCCCCCTGCTTATGGGGCAAAGAGGCACCTTTTTCTCTTTGTAAACCGCCCTGAGGCATTTTTGGAAGGGCGCTATAGAAATTGAATTATTATTATTATTATTATTATTATTATTATTATTATTATTATTATTATTAAAAAATTTCTGGGCGGGGGGGCCCATTTAAGAATCTTGTCTCAGGGCCCACTCCAACCTAGTTACGCCCCTCCTTCTACACAATGTATGAAGACGTCGTTTTTGACTGTCTGCCCTGCAACTCTTGCCAGTCAGCGGCACTGGATCCATCCCAGATCCAGGCTGGCAGGGGGACAGAAAACCTTCCCTACACAAAAGTTCAAGAAGAAACTCTACCTCCTCGGGGAACTGATGGCATGTGCGTCTTCCAGGATCTCGTTCCCAGTGTTGACCGTCTGAATCCTGGAGCTGTCCGAGAATGACTTCTGTGGATGAGAATGGAGAGAGGAATGGGTGCTCTGGTGCCCACTTGACCTTTCCAGGGCATCTGGGGTCCAAACATCAACCCTCCTTCAAGAGGTCCTTCTTAACAGAGGAGCTTAAAGCAGGAGGTGGCTCCTTAGCACCTCAAAACCGTGTCTACCAACGTGTAACTGGGCTCAGAGAGGAACCAAACCCAAGAATCTACTGAACCTCAGAAACCAGCTTTCCGCCCATTCCTGGGCAGTTGGGTGAGATCATGGCTATTACACAACATTTGGAGTGGCAGGATCCCGAAGAAGAGTCAGGCCTCCTGCTACATGGGACACTGTGGTTTCTTGAATGGTGCCTTTAATTAAGGAAAGCCTAGCTAAGTTCTTCTCTTTGCTGGGCAGAGCTCTTGGCCACTTGATGCTGCAGACCCGTGTTTTGAGGCCCTTTTCAAAGACACCAGAAAGGGGGCCATGTGGAGCCAAGAAGTGGCAGGGGGGAAAGAGTGCACCATCTACCCCAAAGAAGACTTTCCCACTCTAGTTCCCCTCCAGACTGCTCCCTTCCTGGATGTGTTTTCTGCTTGGTTGTCCAGAACAAAATCAAAGTCTAGAACCCTGGGGGAGGGAGTGATTTGGGGCAGGAGAGCGGAATGAAGGAGCCAGGTTGGAAGATAGGTAGACACACCCCTCTTCCCTCTCAGCACTTCCCATCCCAAAAGTTCCCATGATGCTTCCTCCATAGCAAGGGTCTCCAACCTTTGCCTGAGTCACTTGTAGTTGAGCCCGGATTGTCACTCATCCCACCCACCCAAGTCACTGCTACTACCACTGCAAATATCAAGGCATATGGCTTTTCCAGACAAGTTCTCAAAGCATCCCTTCAACTTGCTAAGACAGGATCTCTACCACACGCCCTCTATTCTAGCTCGAAATGGGGTCTCTCCCACCCCCTCCCAGCCCTGCCATGTACAGACTGGGTTTTCATCCCTTACCAGTGACCATTTGCTCGTTTTGGCTACGGAGCACTCTTCATATATCTCCTGTGGCTGGAAGTCACTGAGATGGGAAAAGGACAAAAGACACAAGTGAGTGAGTGTTTCAAAGGAACCCAGAGTAGTCAGTTTCCAGTAGTGGGCAGGGGTGAAGGCAAGAATCCTCCAAGCTCCTTGCAACATAAGGGTTACTTACTTTATTTTATTTATTTATTTATTTATTTATATACCCTCCCCGCTCTCCACAACATAAACGGCTTTCTTTCTTTCTTCCTTCCTTCCTTCCTTTCGTTCTTTCTTTCTTTCTTTCTTTCTTTCCTGATTCATTCATTCATTGGATTTATATATATTTTTATACTGCCTAATTTAAAAACCTCTAAAACAGCTCAGCTCCCTTGGTTGGGGTTTGGAGAGCGGCTACTGGTCAGAGTAGAGCAATGGTCTGACTCAGCATCACCTGTTCCGAGGGGCTGCCACGACCCCCTCCTCTGCCCCCCAGAGGGGCTTCCACTGTTCTCCTCCCAGTTGCTCCCTTTGCCCTGCAACCACTCAAGGAGGCACCAGCAGATCCAGCCCTGAAGGAGCAGCCAGCCACACCCTGGCTCTAGTCTCCTTCTCCCGCTCTGGGTGGCTGCAGGGCTCACCTGGAATCCAGGGCCTGAGAAATAGTGGGCCAGGCACACCAGCCCATGGAGCCCCACAGCCCTTCAGTCCTCAGAGAGCAGACTAGGGAACCGATCCCCCCACCCCACCCATCCTCATTTAAAACCCTAGGGAGCAAAATGTGCACGAGAACCCTCCCTGGCCTCCTGTGCCTGAACCCCTGGATCCTCTCCCAGAACCCAGCTAGCTCAGACGGATCGGCTCTTCTCCTTTGGAACTCCCTTTACCTGCCCCTGCTCTCATTCCTTTCTGTCTTCCCCACATTCCAATAGTAAGAACTTAGACTGGGTGCCTCTTGCAAACTGGGACCTCTTGGGGGTTGGGCTTATTAATGTTGGGGGTCATGACTTCTATGGCAGACTATTCAGGAGCTAATTCACTCCCATTACAGCAGAGGTCAACAGGGTCTCCGGGGCAACAGCTTGTCCATGATAAGCAGGGAGATTCACACAAGGTTAAACTAATCTGCTTTATTCAGAAGAAGATGCTGAGAGGAAAAGACCTCTATCTGACTTCTGGCTACGTGTTGGTCAGAGAGAGACCTGTCGTGGTCATCAGGGTTACTGATGCCAAAGGCCGATGGCATCTGGAGCTGGATCTCCAACAATGAAACCCTGGCAGGGGCCATGTTTCTTGAGAGGATCCCAAGTGGTCCTGAAATCCAAGGTGCCATAAATCAAGAATGGGCCCAGATAACCCAGGAGGAGCAGGAGGACGTACCTGAGAGGAGCCACAGGAGTTGCCTCATCAAGGCTGCCCACGCCGCGGAGTAAGGGGCATCCTTCTCCCATGTCCTGTCAAGGAGAGAGGAGAGCAGGAGTGAGGATGGGCTGGGCCAGCTCACACCCACCGGGGTCATTCCTAAGCAGCCAGTGGGGACTCCCACCCTAGATTTCTCATCAAACCGCTTTGAGAACTTGGGTGGTCTTTCCCCCACATTGGACCTCTTTGGGGCAGGATGGTGAACCCTTCCTCTAAACCCCCTCCCGAAGGCCATGTTCAGCGCTCCCACATGGCCCCAAATGGACAAAATTTGGCGTGAGCCGCAGGGGAGACAGGTTGCTCTCCCCCTGCTAAATATCAGAGTATGACCACTTTGAAGGGGTCTCTTGGCTCAGTTAGCTGAACTCCCTGGGCCCCGTGGTTGGCATGGGGCACCACCAGCCGGCAGGGTTGCCAACTCTCTCACTAATCCTGCTCCTGTGACTTCAGCAGAAGGCTGGCATGCAGATATCAAGCTGGTGATGCATTTCCCATCTCTTTGGGCTAAGCTGGTCAAGCTTTTGCTCAGAGCAGAGGAGCCAGGCCACATCAAGAGGGGGCAATTCCCATCTTCCATAGAACCTGTGACTCCCCCTTGGCAGAAATGGCCCTTTCGGTCCTCCCTCCATCCCCCTCCTCAACATTTCATTTCTTTTACTGAAGAATGACCAGTGTTGTTTTCTTCACTCCCTCATATGGCCATCCTGCCCCTCTGAAGGGGGAAGCTGCAAGGATCTCGGAGAGACCAGGAACCCCTTCCCTTCCTCTGTGCAGGTGGCTCCACTCTGCAGTTCCTCTCTGGATGAGATCCTGGAGGAGGGAGGGGGCTGACGGGGCTCTGACCCATCGATGGGGGGCTGCTACTCCATGAAGACCCCGTGAAGATGGTCTGGGCCAGTCCCTTCCTGCACTACAAGGTCAGCCCAGAGGGGCCAGGACAGTCTCACTTCCTAAATGTCTCCACCTTGACCCAAATCCAACCCCTGGGGGTCTCCCCACCCCCACCCCCTTCATCAAGAGGGGGCAATTCCCATCCTCCACATAAGTGCCACTTGGCAGATCTTGCCATTTCTATCTTCCCTCCATCCTCCTCCACAACATTTCATTTCTTTTATATCCTACTTTTAGTTTAAAAATATCAAAGAGGCTTACAAGCAATAAAACTTGTATTATTTCATTCTAAGCTACTGAGGAAGACGCCTTTCAAAACAAGGTCATCATCACCATCAATCCAAAGAGGGAGGGAGGGAGGGAGGGATCTAGGGAGGGAGAGTGCCTCTCCGCAGGGGTGTTGCTGGAGACTTAAAATGTTCCCGAGCCTGATCCCTTTTATTTATTTATTTATTTATTTATTTATTTATTTATTTATTTATTTATTTCATTTATATACCGCCCTTCCGAAATGGCTCAGGGCGGTTTACAATTAAAACAGGAAAAATTAAAAACAATTAAAACAGAGATACAAATATAAATACCAATTTAAAACTACTTAAAAAACAATTAAACTATCAAAACAATTAAAACCCTGAAAACCAGGTATTAAAACAATTAAAACTGATTAAAAACCCTGAAAGGCCAGGCTCTCTTGAAGGACAGTAAAGAATCAAGATTACGAATTTCCGCTGGGAGTGCATTCCACAGTCCAGGAGCAGCTACAGAGAAGGCCCGCCTTTGAGTCGTCACCAAACGAACCGGTGGTAACCAGAGACGGACTTCCGTAGATGACCTTAACGTGCGGTGGGGATCATGTAAAAGAAGGCGCTATCTAAGATATCTTGAACCCAAGCCGTTCAGAGCTTTAAAGGTAATAACCAGAACTTTGTATTTTGCCCGGAAAAAAATTGGAAGCCAGTGTAACTGTTTTAAAACAGGCTTTTGAGCATCCAATCCAGGCATTTCCAGCTCCCAAGAATGACGAACATTTTTTTAAAGCCACCTAATGGCGATGCAGGGAAGCAACTTGCCTAGAGAGCAGGAGGCTGTTGGTTCGAATGCCTGCTGGTGTGTTTCCCAAACAATGGGAAACTGCTATATCGTGCAGCAGCAATCAAGGAAGGTGCTGAAAGGCCTCATCTCAGACTGCACAGGAGATGGCAATGGTCAACCCCTCCTGTATTCTAGCAAAGATAACCACAGGGCTCTGTGGGCACCAGGAGTCGACACTGACCAACAGCACAATCTTTCCTCTCCTTTAATATGGCCATCCTGCCCCACTGAAGTGGGAAGCTGCAGGGATCTCGGAGAGGCCAGGAGGTCCTTCCCTTCCTCTGTGCAGGTGGCTCCACTCTGCACTTCCTCTCTGGATGAGGTCCTGGAGGAGGGAGGGGGCTGACAAAGCTCTGACCCATCGAAGGGGGGCTGCTGCTCCATAAAGACCCTGTGAAGATGGGCTGGGCCAGTCCCTTCCTGCCCACCAGGGTCAGCCCAAAGGGGCCAGGACAGTCTCACTTCCTAAATGTCTCCACCTTGACCCAAATCCAACCCCTGGGGGTCTCCCCCCACCCCCTTCAACAAGAGGGGGCAATTCCCATCCTCTACAGAACCGGCAACTCCCACTTGGCAGAATTCGCCATTTCTATCCTCCTTCCTCAGGCCCCCCCCCCACATTCCATTAAATTGATATCTTCCTTTTAATTTAAAAATAATGAAGTGGCTAACAAACAATAGAACTCATATAATCCCATGCAAAGCTACAGAGGAAGAAGCCTTCCAAAAAATGGAGGTCATCACCATCTATCCAAAGAGGAAGAGAGAGGGGGAGCCTCGCTGCAGAGGTGTTGCTGGATGCTGAAAGTGCCCCCGAGTTTGGGCTCTTTTCACCATCCATTCCAGTCATGCTCAAATACCAAGAATGACCAGTGTTATTTTCTTCAAGTCCCTCATATGGCCATCCTGCCCATCTGAAGGGGGAAGCTGCAGGGAGCACGGAGAGGCCAGGAACTCTTTCTCCTGTTCTGTGCGGGTGGCTCCACTTTGTGCTTTCTCGCTGGAAGAGGTCCTGGAGGAGGGAGGGGGCTGGCGGAGCTCTGAGCCATCCATGGGGGGGCTGGTGCTCCATGAAGACCTTGTGAAGGTGTGCTGGGCCAGTTCATTCATGCCCACATGGGTCAGCTCAAAGGGGCCAGGACAGTGTTGCTTCCTAAATGTCTCCACCTGGACCCAAATCAAACCCCTCTGGGTCTCCCCCCCCCCATAAACTGAACCTATTTGGGGCAGGGCGGTGGACACTCACTCTGGACTCCTTGCCCGAGGCCATTTTCTGCACTCCCTCACGGCCAAAATTGGACGGAAATTGTTTGTGAGCAGCAGGAGATGCCAGAAAGTCTTCCTTTCAACGGTCGAGTCCAGAGAGTTTGATGGCAACAGTGGAACCTCCAGCCCCATCAGGATCCGTTGCGACCGGTAAACACACCCAGCTGGGGACTCCCCCCTCCAGCAACCGCCATGTTTGAATGTACACAAGGATGGTGGAACTCCCAGGCCCAGTGGTGGGCACAAGGCACCAGTAGGCTGGGTTGCCAACTCTTTACCTGGTCCTGCTCCTGTGACTTCAGCAGACGCCTGACATGCAGATCTTAAGCTGGTGAAGCAGTTTCCCATTTCTTTAGGCTAGGAATGCCTTCACCTGCTCAATCTGCTTAAGCTTTTGCTCAAAGCAGAGGAGCCAGGCTACATCAAGAGGGGGCAATTCTCATCCTCCACATAAATGCCACTTGGCAGATCCTGCCATTTCTATCTTCCCTCCATACCCCCCCCCACCTCAACATTTCATTTCTTTTAGCCAAGAAAGACCAGTGTTGTTTTCTTCCCTCCCTAATATGGCCATCCTGCCCCTCTGAAGGGGGGAACTGCAGAGAGCTCAGAGAGGCCAGGAACCCCTTCCCTTCCACTGTGCAGGTGGCTCCACTCTGCACGTTCCTCGCTGGATGAGGTCCTGGAGGAGGGAGGGGGCTGATGGAGCTCTGAGCCATCCATGGAGGGCTGCTGCTCCATGAGGACCCCGTGAAGCTGCACTGGGCCACTCCCTTCCTGCCCTACAAGGTCAGCCCAGAGGGGCCAGGACAGTGTCGCTTCCTAAATGTCTCCACCTGGACCCAAATCCAACCCCTGGGGGTCTCCCCCGCCCAAAAAACATTGAAACTATTTGGGGCAGGGCGGTGGACACTCACTCTGGACTCCTTGCCTGAGGCCATGTTCTGCGCTCCCTTCACGATCCAAATTGGACAGAAATTTGCTATTAGCAGCAGGAGAGGCCAGAAAGTCTTCCTCCCAACGGTCGAGTCCAGAGAGACTGAAGGCAGCAGCGGAACCTCCAGCACCATCAGGATCCGTCGCGACCGGTAAACACTCCCGGCTTGGACCCCCCCCCCCCAGCAACCGCCATGTTTGAATGTACACAAGGATGGCGGAACTCCCATGCCCAATGCTGGCCATGAGGCACCAGCAGGCAGGCTTGCCAACTCTCTCCCTGCTCCTGCTCTTATGCTTTTAGAGGAAACCTGGCATATTCAAATTAAACCGATGAAGATTTCCCCATCTCTTCATTTTCATTGCAGCAAAAGCTTCATCTGCTTAATTTTGGACTGTCAAGCTCTTTTTCAAGGCACAGGAGCCAGGCTAGCAAAAAGGTTGGCAACCCTGCAGGATCCAGACTGAAGTCCATCCCTGATCACACATGGAAGGGGACAACAGTGATGTGAATTCGGTTCGTCCCTGGGTCCGCCTTTTAGCCAATCAAACAGACACAGTGGGAATCTCTTTTGAGGCGTTTATTGCAGATTAGCAGTGGGCTTTGGCTCTGCACTGAATACAAATTGGTTATAGGTGCATCTTACATTTATACAAACAATCTGAATGATGCTGACACCCTAGACATAGTATACGTGGCAATAAAATGGTGGGCTAAGTATCTAGTACGCATGCGAATGATTCATTGTTCATCTGGTGATTACTCCTTATTTGGTTACATCCTGTTTTCTTAATTGTCGGCAAAGAACAGTGAGAATCCTGTGAGAACCAAGTTTCCTCAGATACAATTTAGTGGAGAGAGATAACGACGTTGGTCATGAGAGGCCGTGATGACCCTGTGCTGGGCTGGGGTTACTTTAAGTCAGACTGAGGTTTTCTAAGTAAAATGGAGTTACTTTGGTTTTCTAAAAGACACCAATTCCCCCCTGAAACACTGGATCATCCTGAACCTTCAGGATATATGGGCTTGTAAAGGTACAGCTGTATGTATGGGTCTTACATTATGGCAAGGTTGAAAGGTTCTCATAAACATTTGGATTCAAGCTAGAATGCATTATAAGCAGCAACATGTGATTATCAATAAAAGGAAAATACATACTATAATTAGAATTATCTTCTTTGCCCATAAATCAATAGGCTCTCCATATGAGTTAAATGAAAGTCCTAACTGTTTGGAAATATTAATAATAGCTCTTTCTAACACATAAACTTTTAATCTTGGAAATATAGTTCTGTGTTTTGTGTAGCTAAAGGATTTGGGACATATAGGTGCTGAATGGGCTGTACATATGGCAATAAAACTAGATACATTGCATATAATATCCTAGAGCTACAAACATAATTAGTATAATTCTGATTTGATATAGATAAAAAGTTTTACACATAGCAGCAAGGTGTACATATAAAGATCATACAACTTATAGCAAGCAACATTGTTTTAACCCATCTTTATCCCAAATAAGGTATCAATAACAGTCTTGCATTGTGGAACCAGGTGCTTCTAGTGATTAATGGATTATCAGCTTGTGGAAAGCGATAGCAATGACAAGTCACGTACAATCACATTGCTTAAATACAAGTGTCTATAAAATTAGCAGGTCAAGCTTGGGCTAGCTTAATGTCTTAGAGCACAAACTTGGGGATAGGTGCAGACTTGCAGGGAAATGCTCTGGGAAATGACCGGAGAGCAAGCATGTGAGGTCCATGTCCTTACAGCACAGGAGATAGCATGGTTTTCAACATAATGATAGCACATAGTCACTACAAGAAAGTAATATAAGAAAGTGGTGTAAATCATCAACTCCCACCACGCTTAGTGTCCTCTAGAGTCTGTCATGGCCAAAAAGGAAGCCATGGAGAGCTTTAGAATTAAAATTAAAAAAAACCCTAAGAGTCCTTGGTAAAAAAAATATTTTAGTCCTTCAGTTGAGAACCAAATGCTCTTGTACAACGTTGCAGGATTTTGGCTATCCTGGATGTTCTCTGATCCGTGTTGTTTTGGCTTGTTTGGATAGTGTCCATAGACAAGCTCGAATGTTCATGTGTTTGGGAGCCTTGATTCCCCCCCCTCCCGTGGGCAATCTGAAATAGTCTCTTTGGCAGAATTTGAAATAGTGTCTTTGGCAAGGTATCTTACCCAGGTAGGATGGTTCCAGGGCTTTACAGCTTGGGGAGATGCTGTTGCATGTATGACTCCAGAGAAAAGTGACAGTCTCCAGGCATTTGTTGTCTATCCCTCTCCTATAGCACTTAGGAGCAGGAAGGTGAACTTTGCATTAGGCCCTCTTCTTCGAACACAGGACAGGGTAGCAGATGGACGTTCTGTCACCATTGGGTTGGATTGGAAATGCAGATAGGGACTGCCCCCGGGTAGCTGCTGCTGCTGATGGTTAGCTTTCCTGGGTCAGTGTTGATGTCCTCTGGAGACTCCCTTGGGATCACGTTCTGGTGATGGATCCAGGTATTCCTTCAATCTGGAGAGGACCAATCCTTCTTGGAAAGACAATTCAAGGCACTGCTGGTTGCAAACCTGTTTACTTGAGAGAAAGACAGGCAAGTGAGTTGCCAATTCCCTCCCCCCTCATGTAGGGACAGCGTCCTGAGACACTGTCTGGGTGCCAACCATCAGCCAACCATCTGGGTGCCATCCATCAGCACAAAAGGAAAAGTTAAGTTTTCAAGGCAAATAATACAAAGGATGGATAAAACCTGAGGCTATTTTCAATTTGGTCTTTTGGCATTTTTTCTTTTGTTCCTATGTTCATGGAGCCGCTCTGGGAAGAGCATCTGAAGGTTCCAAGTTCCCTCCTTGGCTTCCCCAAGATAGGGCTGAGAGAGATTCCTGTCTGCAGCCCTGGAGAAGCCGCTGCCAGCCTTTAAAGACAATACTGAGCTAGATAGATCAGTGGTCTGACTCAGTATATGGCAGCTTCCTAGGTTCCTAGGTTCAAATGATCTGGCTGCTCACAGTTACAGTGGCAATTTTCTGCACAAGGAAACACCGTCCCCATGATGGCCAGCACTTCTGTGATCAGCAGCATGTATGACCCCCTGAATATAAATATTTGTAGTAGTTGTAGTAGCAGCAGCAGTATAGTATATAAATGTGCTTAAATAAATAAATAAATATGTATGTAATATTTCTATTAAACATATGAAAATAACAAAATATGAAATATGAGATAGATAGATAGATAGATAGATAGAATTAGTTTGTGAGGAGATACAGTGATGAGGAAGCCACTTAATTGTGCAGCAGAGAAATGACTTGATTATCAAGCCAGAGGTTGGCGGTTCAAATCCCCGCAGGTATGTTTTCCCAATATAGGAAGATGCTGAAAGGCATCATCTCATGCTTCAGAGGAGGCAATGGTCAACCCTTCCTGTATTCTACCCAAGACAACCACAGGGCTCTGTGGTCACCGGGAGGCAAAACCGACTTCATGGCACACTTTGCCTTTTCAGTGATGAGGACAAGTTTCCAGAGGATAGACAGCAGGGGTGTGAGAACTAGCTGGGTTCAAGCCGGTTTGGCTTGACAGGTCCAGGGTCAAACTTGGCTGGTCTTGTGTGTTCAAATGGGCACAAAATGGCCAGGATGGTTCCACTCAAATCCAGTTCAAATTTGAACCAAGCCTGCATTACTCGTTTTGTGTACATCCCTAGTAGAAAGTTTGAAAACAACTGAGCTAAACCAAAATAATCTCAAAAACATGTCATGATGTGCAGCGGCCCTCTCCACCCCCAACACAGGACCTCCAGTGACTGTTGCTGGTGTCTATCTTAGGTTTCTTTTTAGAATGTGAGCCCTCTAGGGACAGGGATCCATCTTATTTATTTGTTATTTCTCTGCGTAAAGCTGGACTTGGAAGAAGCAAGATAGAAAAAGTATTGACGCTGCTGGAGAAGACTTTGCTGCTGGAGAAGACTGTCTGGCAGTGGCACTCCAGAGTTTCAGGCAAGAGTTTCCCCCAGCTCTCCCTGTAGATGCCAGGGATTGAACCTGGGACCTTCAGCATCTTTAAGCAGATACTCTACCACTGAAATACAGCCCCATCCCTAACACAGTCCAAGGGACAATAAAATGCTCCTTTAGGGAATAATGTTTGAAAACTGCATGCAGAAGGTTCCACATTCCCTCCCTGGCAGCATCTCCAAGACAGGACAAGATTATTATTATTATTTTTTTAGGACAAGATTTTAGGGCTGAGAGAAACCCTTTCCTGAAACCTTGGAAAAGCTGCTGCCAGTCTGTGTAGACAATACTGAGCTAGATGGACCAAGGGCCTGACTCAATATAGAGCAGCTTCCGATGTTCCTAAGTTCCTATATTCTTCTAAGTTCCTATATTCTTCCTAAGTTCCTATATTCTTCTCTTCTCTTCTCTTCTCTTCTCTTCAGATGGCCTCTCTTCTCTTCTCTTCTCTTCAGATGGAGAATAGCTGCCTGGAAGTATTATATGTTTTTAAGAATACATATCATACCATATCATATCATATTACATGATTGATTTTAACAATGACTTTGAAATGGTTCTGTATTGTATTTTGTATTTCCTTCACCCCTCCCCCCTTTTTGATCTGTTATGATTTAATTTTTTCTTTGTTTTATCTTAATAAGTACAGTTTATTGTTCTTATTCTTATTTGCATTCTTATTCTTACTATTAGTGAAACTGCTATATATCTTGAATTTCTGCCCAGACATTTATGAAGCGACATAACAGCTGGGGGAAGCACCGTGCCTTGCAGAGGTGCACCAGGCAGAAATTCATCTGGGGCATCTCTAGGAAGTGGATTGGGGAAGCTGCAATTCTGGAATGTCTGCCTAGACACATCCCTCCCCAGCCCAATGTCCAGCTGAGAGATCAAGGCAAAGTGTGGCTGCATGGAGCCTCTTTTGGAAAGCCACCATACGCTCCCAGGCTGTATAAAGTCTTGACAGCTTCTATGGTGCGGAATTTAACATGGCCACCTTCGCTTGGAATTTCCGTGCTTTTTAGAGTAGAACTGGAAATGGAAAGCATCTCAACTCTCATCTGAAAGAAGAGGTTTTTGGATGACTGGAGAACATTGAAGCCCTATTGAGTTGCTATATCTAAACCTTTTCTGATCAGATCAGCTGAAAGTTAAAAGACGAGGCCACCTGAAAAGATGACACTACTTCCAAATGACAGTCAGGAGAGCGCTGAGGACTAATGTAGAGAACGAAGAAGGACCTAGTTTGGGGCCTTCTTATGTGGACCAGCTCAGTCTTTCTCCTATTCCAGCTGGACAACCACAAACATGATTAATCTCCCCAAAGGGAAGAACTTTCACAGCTCTTCCTTTTTAATGAAACTCTTACCTTCAGCATCATTTATCTCAACTAGAAATTAAAATGTCTTACTCCCTGAAGCGTATCACACCATCCATAGATGGCAGAAGTAAGATTAAAGTAGCAATCCTAAACATAGCTGCTTGGAAGTAAATCCCTTTGAAATCAATAGGGCTTACGTTGAGTAAGCATACTTCAGTTCAGGGCTGTAAGATCCGAAACATTCCAATTCACAGACTAGCCCAGTGGAGCAGAACTTCTCAATGATTCTATTGACAGGCTTTTGATCTGGCTTGATTTTGGGCTGTGTTGCGTGGAATCCGATCGAATCATTTGGAAGTCTTGTATATTATTGCATAAGTCTATATACACTGACGTAATGAGGAGGTTTGGAGAGAAGAGGTTGGAGAGGCGCTCTGTACTGACAGCAGTGCTGGATGATAGTCTTGACATAGCATCTTTTATTGTACACACCATTTTCTTTGTGGGATTAATCTGCACATAACTGGGTGAGTCATGATAGCTGCTGTTTCACCAGTGGGCAGGCAGGATCACAGTGTGACTTGCTCAAGACCACCTATGAGTTTGTGGCTGAGCACAGATGTCAGCCGGGGTCCAGATCAAGACTGCTGCCCCACCCCACCCCCATTACATTTATACCCCACTCTTCCTCGGTGAGCGTAGAGTTCTCCATGTTATCCTTGCAACAGCCTTCTGAGGTAGGCTAGGCGGAGAATAGTGACTGGCCCACGGCCACCCAGTGTGTTTCATGGCTGAAAGAGAATCTGAACCCAGGAGAGGTGGCTAAGTCATGCATTATGAGAGGCTGTCTCCACAGGAGCACCAATGGCCATAGGGATGGATTTGGGGCTTGATCCTGCTCTCAGTTTACAATCCTGCTGGAGGCTCAGCACTTGATTAGACAAGAGGACATCTGGAATTTGGTGATGCGAGCACCAAGCCCTCTTTCTTTCATGCCGAGACATTGAACAGCTGGCACCAGACCTTTATGACCAATTCAGGTTTTCTGTTAGGCAACTCCAGAACAGCATTCCTTCCGTGACTGGCACTAGCTTCTCCCTTGTGCTTCTTTTTAGATTGCGAGCTCTTTGGTTGACAGGGGGCCACTTTCTTCTCCTTTTTGTATGTAAACCACTTTGAGAACAGTTGCGTTGAAACATGAGATATAAATAAGATAAGTAGTTGTTTGCTTCGGTATTCCATTTCTCAACATCCTTCCTTCACAGAGGGGGAAAGTGCCAGTTGGACTTCCAAGGAGACCCTGACCTGGATGAAGCTGGCTCACTTTTGAACAATATCGTGGCTTGAGTTGCCCTCCGAACAACTTGAGTTGCCCCCCGTAACGTCACGGGCTTGCGACGATCTCTAAACTGCACAGGCGTGCAGTTCATTTGCTTCAAGCCACCATCCCTCCCCCCTCGCTGCCACCCCTCAGCCACCATTAGAGTCTCTGGTTTGGTTTTTTAATGGAACTTTGGTGGGGTGGGCCCCCCAAAGAAGTTTTGGGGAGCCTCGCATGGGGGTGGGGGCTCGTGGCTGGGCGGTCCGGATGCCCAAATTACCTTGGTGTGTCCCTAGAAGGATCTGCTCTGCTGCTAACACCAGACATGGATCTCCTGACCAATGACCCGTTTAACCACTGCCACCAAGTAGACTTGTGTGTTCTAGACTGAATCTACCGCAATGGCCTTCCAACCTTCCATTGCAAAAGCAAACTTCTTTCAAGGTAGTAAAGCCTATAGGCGTGGGGTGGAGTCCACAGAAGCTAGAATTTTCCTTTTGTTATTACAAGAAATCTGACTTTGTGATTAGTTCACTTCAAGGTTGTTTCACACGTTCAGTACAAAACAACAACAACAACAGTAACTAACAGAGCAAAAGGAACAGACAAAATGTGATCAAAAACGCATCCAAGATAGATACGTAGATCTCTGTCTTAACATGTGGTTATGAAATGTCTTGGTTTGATGTCCGGTCACAACATAGCTATGCATCTTATTGATCTTATTAGCAAAGCGCCAAAAGGAAGCTACCCACACCAGTTACGGAGTAGAGTGCAGAGTTGAGTTGTTGCCATTATGTGAAGAACACACATGGAGATTGTTGTACAATCTAAATGAAAAAGATGTATTGGTGAAGTACATTTAGAGAGGAAAAACCTAGTCCTATCTATCAGCTACATAATGAATAGGAAGGGAGGGAGAGATGTTTCCATCTACTCTCTCAGAGGAAAGGAAGAGGACTGACTCTTGACTGGGAATAGCTGAGGAGTCGAGGCAGGGGCCATAGAGGAGAGGCAAGCAGGGACAGGTAAGGAGACCCTCACTAACTACCTCTACGCCCAATACCCCAAGTGGTCATTAGGAGAGCTGGTGCAAAAGGTCGATGCACTGGAACTCCATCTCCAACTCTAAGAGTAGTAGCTTCTTTACAGTAAGTGCAATTTCTGACCTAATTCCAAAGGAGCATGGAAGTCTGTTGTGCAGAGTTCTCTCTCTCTCTCTCTCTCTCTCTCTCTCTCTCTCTCTCTCTCTCTCTCTCTCTCCCCATCATAGTTTACCCTGTAGCAGAGGCCTGTACAGAGCAAGCCAGGCTGCACATGGGATATCTCAAGCTCTTTGATGTGGCTTGTCATGCACAGAAATCACGCTTGATGTGGAAGAGGGGAGTGGACTTCAATGTTCTAATCAAAGAGCTGCATCTGAGCTGGCACAATACAAGTGCCAGTTGCTATTCTCTTAGAATGAGCCAGCCCTATTGGTATCCCAGGTATATTTTGGTGTACTTAAGCTTTGCCCATATATGGCAAAGCTTTTCTGCAAGCAAATCAGAGTGTGAAAAGTCAGACCAGATATTGGTGGTCACCAGGGAGCTGCTGCTGAAAACGGCCTCCAAGGATCTGATCTCCATCTTGTTGCTAACACTTAGAAGCATTGTGTACATGTGACAATTGAACTGGGATTCTCCATGTCTCCTTCGAATGGGCTTGTGGAGATTGACAGTGTGGTTGCTGCATTGTAATTTCACCGAGTACACATGCGCAAACCCAGTGAAGGTCATTCACTTCAAGGAGGCTGTTGTTGGGCTTTGTGATTATTTAGCAAAGCACCAAGGAAGCTACCAGGCATTGGAGAAGATCCTTTCTCTTCTGCTTCTGGTGGAGAAGGAATGCCCCTTCTGGTTGTGGTACAGATTCTTCGGGTTCACGGTCTGGCTCTTGCATCGTGAGACATCTTGCCTCTTTCACCTGGATCTCTGGCACAAGTTCTGGCACATCATCCCTAGTTGGCCCTTGTCTCTCATCAAAAGACACCACATTGCAGATCCTGACTTCTCCATTTGTAGGATCAAGGGTTCTCTATCCCTTTTGGCCATGCGGATATCTAACCAAGACTCCCAGTTCACAGTTGCGATTGAGTTTGGTTCTCCTGGCCTTTGGGACGTATGCATAAGCTCTCTATCCAAACATTTTGACATGCTTTAGAGAGGGTTTGTGCCCAAGCCATCGTTCAGATGGTGTCTTGTCTATTGCTTTGGCTGGCAATCTGAGTGGCAAGGACTTAGGAACACATGGGAAGCTGCCATCTCCTGAGTCAGACCATAGGTCCATCTAGCTCAGTATTGTCTGCACAGACTGGCAGTGGCTTCTCCAAGGTTGGGAGAAGGTTGGGGTCCACCCTGGTTGCATATGAATGGGAGGCTAGCACTGTAAGAGATTCCCCTTAGGGGATGGAACCGCTCTGGGAAGAGCAGAAGGTTCCAAGTCCCCTCCCTGGCTTCTCCAAGATAGGACTGAGAGAGATTCCTGCCTGCAACCTTGGAGAAGTGGCTGCCAGTCTGTGTAGACAATACTGAGCTAGATGGACCAATGGTCTGACTCAGGAGATGGCAGCTTCCTATGTTTCTATGACATCAGAATGTAATAGCTCCAAAGGACACTGTGACTCTGTCTGTGCAGAAAAGCTGGCTCTCACCCCTTGATTCAGTAAGCAACACTGACCCCTTGTGGCAGCTTCTCTGCATGACTCCACTTTAAAGTCCTTCCTAATGCCATTTCCCCCAAGCTCATTTATCACATGGATTTGCCTATGTGCTAGTCTTTTCGGCCATATGGTCGAACAGTTCTTGTCTTTGCATGAGGCTGCAAGCCTGGCCTGTTCAGTTACACAGTCCAGTTGAAAAAGCACATCTTTATGCATATAGGCTATATATATTATGCATCAGGAAATCATCCTTCTTAGCTGATGTAGCAAACGTTGTCCTGCAAAGTCACTTTGCAACTTTGATTGACTCCATCTCCCACAGAGGTCAAGTTACTCTCCATATCAGGGACTAAGAGGGCATCTTGGATCAAAATCTTTTCCATTTCCCCATCCAATTGCTTACTAGACAGTTCAGCAGTTCCTCTCCTGGATGAAGAACTATTTTTCCCATCAGCAAACCAAACAGCAACTTTGTCATTTTTGTCTAAATCTATCAACAGTTGAGGGGAATTCAGGATGTTTGGGGTAGCGCCTGACTCAATAACAAAACGATTCCTCTCATTCTCTCTCTCTCTCTCTCTCTCTGTTTCCTGTTCTTTCAATCCAACCTGCTGTTTGCTTCTCTGTCTGTGAGAAACGGGTATCCTCCTTTCTATTGTGTAGACAGACTGTCAGTCATCTCTGGAGCTATGCTGACCAGAAACAGACTTCCCCAAGTCTTCAAACGTCATCAGGCAATGGCTGTGCTGTTAACCATAATATCAGTTGTCAGCTCTACAGCCCTGTGAAAGCAATGTAGCTGCAGCTTATAGCAGCGAGCAATGTTGGTATCCAAGCAGTTGTGGAAAGCTAAACAACACTTGAGATTGACCCTCATGGTTGCCCACTCGCCCTTTTTAGGACAGGGAACTCCCTCTACTTGTCAACCTGATGAGCTGGTGAGGACTCAGCCGTTAAGAGTTCAGAAAACTTTTGCTCTCCACCTGAAAGAGACATCCCACTTCTCAGAGAAGTTGAAGGTCACCCCTTCAAACCTGCACATACACTTCACTCAAGCCATTTCCAGACTTCTCTTCCTTGGGTGTGCACCCAAACGGACCAACTCCAGCATCCATGAACTCATTCTTCTACCTGAATATTGGACCCTCCAGGTATGACTGATGCATTGCCTCCAAGCAGGTTTTGAAGTAGGACTCCAGAGGCAGCATGGAGAAGACAAGCGGCTGCCTCTCTGTGGTTGACTGCTGCACTATTACGTCAGTAGCCTCCTCCCTCCTTCACTTCCACTGGGTCTCCTCCTCTCCAAGCATGGGAAGGAGAGCCCTGCTGTTCCCCAAACAAGAGGGTCCAGAGGGAAGCCAGGCAGCTGTTCAGAGCTTCCTTCCACTTGGGGCATCAGCTCTTGGCTTTGAGACTCAGAGGGAGGGAGGGAGAAACCTGCTGCTGCCTCTTCCGCCACCCTCCGCTGAATAATGCCAAAGTCAGCGATGAAGAGGCAGAGTGGAGAAGGCTAAGCAGCCACCGACCTGCTCCACGCTGCCTCCTGGCAGGCAAGTGACAGCATCGCCACACTCTGGAAAGAGCAGAGAGCAGTGGCCAGAGGGCAGAGCCAGCAAAGTGATGTGTGTCCCCTCAGGTGAGAATCAGTGTCAGGATTGCGCTGAAGGAATGAGTCCCCGTGTCGTGCTGAAACAAGAGCACATCCCAGCAACCAAGGTGGCTCTCGGGATGAATGGCAGTGGGCGGAGGTGGAGGGGTCTGCTCTGAGGGGCCTGTGGTGGTTTTGCTTTCAACATGGTGGGGAAGAGAGTCCTCTGATTTCTCAGATCAACAGACATATGAACAGGAAGGGTGAGGTTTGGAAGAACTTCTACTATTACTACTACTACTACTACTACTACTACTACTATTGATATACCGCTTTTCGACACAAGTTTCCAAAGCAGTTTAAGTGGAGTAAGAATCAAGGAATAAAGATGGCTCCCTGCCCCCAAAGGCTCACAATCTACCGAGAAACCTAAGATTGACACCAGCAACCTCCACTAGAGGGTTACTGGGCAGGGGGTGGGTAGGGCCAACTGCTCCCCCGTGCGGCCTCTGTTCAATAAAGAGAATCAACCCTTTGAAAAGGTGCCTCTTTGCCCGCTTGGCAGGGGATGCCTCCAAGTCCTGAAGCAACCACTAGAGGCAAGAGGACCAATGGCCATTGCTGAGGCTCATGACACATCCTCTTTTATGACACCTCCGGGGCTCAGCTGCTCTTTGTGGGTGAGTTAGGCGAGGAGGGAGGAGGCGAGGTGGAGAGGAGTTGGAGAGATAGCGAGGAAAGAGTGTATTAGAGAGTCCGTTTCTGTTTCTGTTTCTGTTGATCCATCTATTTATTCATCTATTTGTTTATTTATCCGTTTATTGATTGATCTATTTATCCATTTATTTATCCATTCAGTGTTACAGTTAGTGTTAGTGTTTGTTATTTTGTTGCTTGTTGTTTGTTGTTTGTTTGGGGTGGTTTGGGGAGGGATCTGGGGGGGAGGGAGGGACAGTCAGCTTTTAGTAAGAGGAGGGATAGTTATTCAGGGGGGAATAGTTAGACAGGGAGGGAAATGGGGGAGAAGATGAGGAAAGGCTTCTTTGCACGGTTAGTAGGATTGCATAACAGCTTTGCCTTGCTCCCTCTGTTCCCAGACAGGTCTGACTAGAGACCCATTCTCACCTTCTCTCTGCTCTCTTCTAGGTTGCGAAGAGTCTGCAGATGCTGCAGAAAGTTCTTTAAGACCTCCCCCAGCAGTGACTCCGAAAAGGGCAAGCCCCCCAGAGGGAGGTTCTGGCCACGAAGCAAGCAGGTTGAGCCGACTCCAGCACCACCTCCAACTCCCTCAGGGGGCACCCCGGCAGTCTCGGGAGTCACCATCGGTGAGGAGGTGCCCCAGGCTCCTGGCGAATGGTTGGGACTGGGGCTGACTCTTTGGGGAGTGTGGGACAGCTGGTGCTTGGGAGCCCGGGAGCCAGCCTGAATGCCAACAAAGGGAATTCACCTTGCTTAATTCCTCATGGGAATTCATGTCCTGAATCCCCCCTCCCTTCCCATTCTTCTTCCCTTCCAGGTTTGACAACTATCCAGGAGGAAGTGGACAGAGCTGAGGTAGGGAACCATTGAGGAGAGCACCTTCCTCCACAGAGCTCAGGACATTCCTGTGAGAGGCATTTCTTCCATCCGGGATCTGGGAGCACCCACTCTCTGCTCGGATCCTTTTCCCAGTTCTGCACTCTCCCTGAGAAGCAACAGCTGCAGAATATTCCATGGAGCGGGTGGTGTCCCCAGAAAGGACTTGAGAGCAGCCCACCAAGTAAGGGTGCCCGCTCCATTTCCAGGAAGGCACGGAGAGTCCTTCCATCACTATCAGTTCAGTGCTTCTAATTTTCAGGTGACCTATGATAAGGATGAGGCTGTGGAAGCCGTACTGGTGAGTGAGATGTGGCATAGAATGGAAGGGAATGCCCAAGCGAGGGCTCAGTCCAAAGTGTGTGTTTGGGGATGGAGCTATAGCAAGGAAGTCCGTGGGTAGTGACCACCTCTCTTCTGCTCTTTGATCTCTGCCAGGAAATTATGGAGGATGTCAAAAAGCATCCGGACCCTGGGTTCCTGCTGCGGTTAAGCCTGGACGCCGTCACGGAACTCACGTATGCTTATAGCCCACGGGGATTAAATAGGAGGGGGTTGTGTCAGGAAAGGGCAGTGGCAAACCAGGCCAGATCTTTAACTGGATCTCCCCTTTCCCAAAAGATGGCCATTAATGTGAAGGTTTTTCTTTTAGAAAGAAATCTTCTTAAGTACTACGGCCTTTTGCGAACCAGGGCCTCCCCAGACGGGGACTGGTCATTTTTGGAAAAAAGAAGGGAAACCATCACAGACCTGTCGTCGTTTTTGACGCTTGCTGGGTTGCCATGTTCCTCTTCTCTAGAGGAGCTTCCATTGGCTGGATCACCAGCCCTCCTCACACTACGAAATCTCATCTTTCTCCCTCCAGCAAAATGAAGCCGCCTATGCCCTTCAATCTCAAGGCAGCAGTCCTCAATGTGGCGGTGTCCGGGCTGAAGCAAGTGGACCCAGGGACCCAGGTAAATTCTTCTTGGGCTTTTTTCTCTTGCGAAGAAAACGTGATAGCACTGTCAGTACCAGTGATTTTTCAATGTTGTATTCTCAAGACCGGTTGTGTCTCCTACTCATGACTGATCTTCTCTTTCCCCCCTCGAAGGAGAACATGGCATCCTTTAAGAAGATGCTCAGGGGGCTGCTGGAGGAGGCCCCCTCTGTCTACAGCACCATTGGCATCTTGAAGGTAAGCGCAATGAAAGCCCTATTGGGACGTTAGGTAGTAGATGCGTGCAGGTGTCTGAACGCTGGTACGTGCGTGACTGTAGTTGCATTTCTTTTCAAAGTGAACCTGGGCACGGGCCCCTCACAGGCCTGGTACAGAGAGGGAGTGTCAAGCAGTGCCTCTATTCAACAGCATGTATGAATTGCAGTCCCTGTGTCCAGATCTGCCCCTGTGCACTCTCCACTCGTGGTCCGAGTGTGCAACATAAGGTGTGAATGGGGCTTCTGTCTTCATCCTCTCCCAGATCCGAACGTGGTCTGACAGAAAGAGGCAGCAGACCCCATCCACTTGGTGTATTCAAGATACATCTAGGTCACTTCCTTATTAGAAGACAACTGGCTGAGAAGACAGAGAAAACCATCACTCTCATAAGCAACTTTCAGAAATATTGATCAACTTTAGAATTGACTTCTAGAATTCTGAATGACAATTCAGAAATATGTCAACTTTATTGCGGGGGGGGATGTTTATATGGAATTTGATCCTCCTTAGACTCCTTTGGGACACAACCAAGGGATGTTCCTGTAGTGGAACAAATTCCTTCCGGGCTTAGCTCTCAGTAGCATGGCAAGGGATGATTTAGGCCAGTGCGATGACTCTGAGCTGCTGTTTCAACCCACAGGAGCTCCACAGGTATATTGAATCAGAGGAGCCCCGGCTGCAGGCTCTGGGCCGAGAAGCCTACGTCTACGTCCTGCAGCATGTGGCCAGACTGCCCAATGTGGAAGTAAGTACCCTGCTGTGGACATGGCTTGGCTCTGCTTCAGCATCCTCTGGGACCCCTTGTCAGCTTCCAGGTTCAGAAGAAGACCTCCCATTGGTCCCTGGTCACACGGGGGCAGCCTGGCAGCACACTTGCTGGAGAGGGGCTGTTTCCACTGCGGCTCACCGAGGAAGAGGAGGAACAGGACAGAGCTGTCACCCGCCCCCACCCCATGTCTCTTCTGGCTGCCCAGTGCCCAGAAGAGCCACACTCCATCTTTGGGAATCCTCAACTTTGTTCCCAACGGGATCATCTTCAATTCTTCACTGCTTTGGATATGGTGTCACACTGACATGAAAAAAACATGTCCGTCTTTATTTCTACAGCTGACCACACACAAGGCTCTCTTGCGCATTGAAGATGACTTGACTCATCATTTGATTCAAAGCACCATCAAAGGTAATGCCAATTTCCAGGGAAGTGGGGAGGGCAGAACTGTCTCCTTGGAATTCCAGAATGGGCCTGGGCGACAAAGGTCATCATTCGTCCAAGGAGCCCCAGTTTTGCTCTGACCTCTCTGTGGCAGGCCTCCCGAGTGGGCATGTTTCAAACTCCCAACCCCTCTCACATGGGCAAACACGGTTCTTCTTGGGAAAGTCCTTGCAGCTAAAGTGCGAGGTCTGGAAGCCATGCTTGTCTTCCGCTTTGGCAATCCCAGTGCAAAAAGTGACCCATTAGAACCTCCTCATTTATTCAACATGGACCTGTCCCTCCTTCACTCTTCTCTTAGCCAATTGAAAGAAGAAAACCCAATCTTTTCTCTTCTCTTCCCTTCAGATGATCTTGTCCTGGAGGACTTCAATGAGGAGGAGGAGTCTGCTAATTGTATGAGTATCAGAATGGAGCAGGTGGGAGTGGTTGAATAGCCATTTGAGCCGGAGACTCAATCTTTTGTCTTTTTGTTTGGTTTTCTAGGCTGAGAGAGAACAACTACTCCAACAAGAATAGAACTTGGTTACCCAGTGGCAGTAGATTCAGGACAGACTGCTTTGCACAATGCATCTTTATGTTGCGGGATTCCCTTCGAGATGTCGGGAGTGCCACCGGCTTCGCTTAAGAATTATGCCAATTAATAGAAGATAGGTCTGTTGATAGACAGGTGAGCTCTGGGGAGCCCGGTGAAGGATTGCAGGTATCCCTCTGAGGGAATGGATGCTGAGGAAAAACAGAAGAAAGAACAGGGAAAGGCGGAGAGGACTTGCCCCAGCTTGTGGCCCATTTTATCCTCCGATGCCAATCTCTGGAAAAAAGATACTTTCCCCCTGCTTAGTTGCCTATGTGCCGTGAGCGTCTGGAGTTGCTTCTTGTGAATGGGTTGGTTGGTGGGTTGGGTATTTTTCGATCTCCCCTTTATGATACTAGTTGGAAAGAAAGTCACTTCTGCTGTATTAGATTGACTGGCCTGGATCATGTGACGTTCTTTCTTTCTTTCTTTCTTTCATGACAGGCTAGAACTACTGATGGATGGGCTAACAGTCCAAATTCCAAAACAGCCATCCCAGTTCCTAGAGGAAAGGTCTCTCTCTCTCTCTCTCTCATTTTATTGAATGTAAGTACAAATAGCTGGCTCTTTCTTTCAGGTTTGAGGTCATTCATTAATAAGTCTTCCCCAATGCAAACTCTTTTGAAGGTTACAATTGTATGTTTTGTTTCCCCCCAGTGTTATAGTAGTTTTGCTTGTCAAAGTGAAAGTGGCTCTCATATGGAAACCCTGACACCTTCCGTGCACACGTAAGAACAGGATCACTGGTTCGTGTTCCCATATGGAAGTGTACACAAACATTGAATGCAGCTCTAAACCAGCCAGGATCCACCAAGCCAAGTGTCGTCATATACGTTGGCCCACCTGGCCTCAATGAACCTCCTGTCTTGGCTGCTGTCTTTGACTCAGCAGATCCCCATTTCTGTCATCCTGATTCCATCCCTTCGGTCTTGTGTTCCAGACAGCAATCGTGTGTAGGATCTGTAAAGCTTTTGCTCAAATTCCAAGCACAGTGGAATTTGAGTGGAATAATCTCACCTTACAGACACCCTTCAGGTTACTCCTGAAATGGGAAACATGTTCTTTGGCTCTAATTTCGTTTTCTGACATTAGAAACCAGATAGATCCAATTTGGAAGTATTTATTTTTTATAATTTATTCTATTTCTATACCGCCCTTCCAAAAATGGCTCAGGGAGGTTTAAACAGAGAAATAATAAATCAATAAGATGGATCCCTGTCCCCAAAGGGCTCGCAATCTAAGAAGAAACATAAGACAGACACCAGCAACTGTCACTGGAGATACTGTGCTGGGGGTGGATAGGGCCAGTTACTCTCCCCCGCTAAATAAAGAGAATCACCAAGTTAAAGGTACCTCTTTGCCAAGTTAGCAGGAGAAGCTATATTACTTCTAATGTGAAAAAGGTACATGATACAGAAACCCAATATTGATGCAAAGCAAAGAATTCATGGGATGGCAAAATCGTTTTTATTATGAACATTTTGACTTTCCATTATCAAAATGATGTGGTCGCTAAGAGTTGACACCGACTTGACAGCACTCCATCCATCAATCACATGCGTGCCACAAAGAAGCAGTTCTTTTCTGCCCGCATTGCTTCTGCAAGCTCACGTTCAGCAGAGTTGTCTCGGGTTGTGAAAGGGTTAGTACATGACCCTCCTCCCTTGAATGAGTATTTGGATCCATCAGTTACCCACTTTGACATTTTAAAGAGATGTTTGCAGATAAAAACTCTCTTCATCCAATGGAACAGACTCTACAGGTAGTGCAGAGCCTACTGTGGAGGTGTCCGGCAGCTCCTCTTGCACAGTGAAATTGGATCATTTTCCATTTGTGAGCACGGAGGATGTGGACAAGCTGCTTGGGAGACTTCACTTGACAACCTGTTTTCTTGATCCTTGCCCAACATGGCTTATACCATCTAGCAAGGAGGTGATCGGATTAGGTCTTGGAAGCATCATTAATGCTTCTCTGAGGAAGGGCAGGATGCCTCCTTGCCTCAGGAAGGCCATGATTAGACCACTGTTGAAGAAACCTGCATTGGATCCCATTCTAGGCCTGTCTCCAACCTCCCATGGTAGGGCAAGGGGATTGAGAGGGTAGTGCCATCTCAGCTCCAGGAGTCTTGGAAGAAGGAGATGATCTGGGCCCATTTCAAAATGGCTTCCGGGTGGGCTATGGGGTTGAGAAGGACTTGGTTGGCCTGTTGGATGATCTCCAATTGGGAATTGACAGGGGGAGTGTGAGCCTGTGGATCCTTGTGGATGTCTCAGCCGATCCTTTTGATATCAGTGGATCATGGCACCTCCTGGAGCGCCTGAAGGGGTAGGGAGAGGGGTAGGGAGTGAGAGGCACCACTTTGCAGTGACTCCACTCCTACTTCTCATATAGGTCCCAGATGCTGTTGCTTGGAGATTGTTGCTCTTCCAAAGGAGAGCTATTGTATGGGGTTGCACAGGGCTCCATTCTATCTCCAATGCTTTTTAATATCTACATGGAACGGTGCGGGGAAATCGTCCGGGATTTGGAGCAGGGTGTTATCCATATACTGACACACAAACCTCTTTCTCCATCTCAGCTTCATTAGGTAATGGCCTAACTTCCCGAAAGACTTACCTGGAGTCCGTGATGAGCCGGATGAGGGAGAACAAACTGAGGCTCAATCCAAGGAAGACAAAGGTACGCATGTTGGGAAGTTGGGACATAGGAAGCGGCTTAGATCTGCCTGTTTTGGATGGAGTTACACTCTCCCAGAAAGAGCCCGTATGTAGTCTGGGAGTACTTCTGGACCCAAGCCTCTTCCTGGGCTCTCAGGTTGAGGCAGTGGCCAGGAGGGCTTTCTATCAGCTTAGGCTGATACGCCAGCTACGTCCATTCCTGGAGATAGACCAGCTGGAAACAGTGGCGCATATGCTAGTGACATTCTGCACTAGTGCCATGCACTGTACTTTGGGCAGTTTTTGTCTGTAGTATGCTGAATGTATGTAGAATACAGCAGCCAGGCTGGTCTCTGGGGCTTGGGCCCAAGATATTAAAGGAAATGCTACCTTCTTCATGAACCCTGCTGCTGCCTATTCCGATCATCTGGGGAGGTTTGGTTGCAGTTGCCACTGGTTCAGCTGGTGCTGACCCAAAACCGAGCCTTTTCTAGGGTTCCCCAGGACTTTGGAATGTGCATCCTAACTAAATCAAGTGTTTCTATATTTCTTTCTCTTCTCAGCATTTTTCACCAACTACGAATGAAAAGATTCCTCAGCCAATGCACACACTACACTGTGCTGCCAATAGAGTGTGGCCCGTGAAGCTCGTCACTCCCACCCTGATATCTCTACTGCCTAAAGTCCACAAAAAAGTCTCGGTCATCAGCTCTGATTCCAAAAAAGCTGACTTGGGTATCTACAAACCTTAAGTCTGCACAGTGACTTCCAGGCCAAGACAGGGATCATTACCATCCCAACATAGACTCGAGAGACCGCTCCACTCCCAACAAGGGAGACCCCAGAGAAGTCACACCAAGATCACCCTCCGATCCTGAAGGTGACATCGACAAAGCACATATGGAGCATGATACCATCAACACTAGCTGATCTTCTCAAGACCGGCCACCTCCGGACTGAAAAGAGTCTCCTGCACGATACCAATGATCTAGAAGAGACCCTACGTGATACCAACGCTCTCCGGGCCACAGGGAATCCCCTCACCATCTGTACTCTCCAAAACACTATCCCATAGGATTTGGCATATTGCTACTGAGAACCTCGACACTGAGACTACTCTCCATCTGATCATGCCTGATCGTTCCACTAACTTCTTCGACGACAGATCTGGCATTGGTGATAGAGGACGCTATCTTCACCCTTGCTCTTGGGCTCCACATCGAAACCAATATCCGGGGAGATTGGACCATCCAGATGCTCGGTCCCGATCACATTCTCCTCAGCACTGCCGGTCTTGGTCTCAGTCAAGAGATCAAAGAACTCAACCACCTAAGCAGCCGGACCTTGACCCTCTACCACCAAATTCCTGAACTGAAGAATCCGCCTCAGAGGAAGATGCTGAAACAGCTCTGGACATCGCATGGGGTTCCACACCTTCCGATCCAATTGGAGATCCCAGGCCTCTGTCTCCCTCGGAGTACCTGAAGCTCTTTCAGCACCTGGAACCAAGAAAGGGAGGGCTAAACTGAATAGCATGCCCTACCATTTTTGAAAAATGCTGGAACCCAACTTGCCCTCATACATACAAAAAAGGATATTCCCAAAGAGGTGTTAATTCTCTTGGAAGGGTCAATCATGTGGAGCTTTGACTGCAAGAGGATGGATGGCAGAAGAATCTTGTTCAGAGCTGTGTAGTTATTGGGACCATTTTCAGCATTTTTTAAGTGCCAAAATGTCTTCAGAATCCGCTTACAGAATTCAGCTTCTTGAGTCTCAGCTTTCTGTCCCTCTTTGAAACAAAAAGCCAATGTCTAGGCACTGTGATTTTAGAAAGGTACGCAAATGGTTCTTAAGAGGATGTTGATACTGTTGAAGGACCCCTGGACCTTGAATGCTGAAGGACCCTGCTAACGGGGCAAAGAGGCACCTTTTTAACATGGTGATTCTCTTCATTTAGCAGGGGGAGAGTAACTGGCCCTATCCACCCCCAGCACAGCACCTCCAGTGACTCTTAGGTTTCTTTTTAGATTGTCAGCCCTTTGGGGACAGGGATCCATCTCATTTATATATGATTTCTCTATGTAAACCTCTTTGGAAACATTTGTTGAAAGTGGTATAGAAATATTTGTTGTTGTTGTTGTTGTTGATTTCCAGTGTCCAGAGGCCACAACTTCATGGCTGTGTACCCTTCCCTTTCCATTCCTATAGTCAACAGAAGCACAATAGTGTTGTTCAAAGTGAGAGAAATAATGGGAAGTGGTTTAATTTGCACCAGTTATCCCATCGCAGAACTCAACCTTGCCTGTGGCAGAATATAGGCTGTCGGTGCACACACAGAATTGAGGCTGACAGCACACACAGTGCTGTCTGCATGCAGTTCTTCCAAATAACAGCATCATAAGAAGTTGTGCTCCAGTTCATGGCAAGGCTTTTTTAAAAACTGCATTGCGTTAACCCTCCTCCCCTTTATGTTACATAGGTCCCTGTTTTCCAAATCCACACTCTGTTGGACCGAGTTCATACAACTCAGGGTACGTGTACCGTGTGAAGCCCTCCAGTACATCGAAGCCAACCATGGAAGATACCTGTGAAGGCATGAGACTGCAAGACCTCACTACCCAATGTACAGCCCAATGGGATCTGGCCCATAGATGAAAGGGAAGACATCATTCAACTCTACTGACCTGTCTATAAGACACAACAACCTCGAACAGGGATGTCCAACTCAGGGTCCGTGGGCTGGATCTATCCTGTGGCGCTCCACTGTCCAGCAGCCGAGCAGGTCCAGCTGATTCCTGCCGTGAGTGCCGCCACATTCCCTGTCTTCCCTCTCGCCAGCACCGCTGCAGCGACCGCTGAGCAGGGGCCAGGAAGTCCATCACCAGCATGGCCAAGAAGCCGCCCTTATCCAGCCCTTCTTTCCCCCATCAGGAAGTCATGGCCAGAAGAGGTTTTCCCTTTTGAGATGCTTTCTTCATTTTGCCCAACAGAGCCAATAAAGGATGTATTAATTGCGGGATTTTGTTTTCAGTATCATACAAAAATTGGTGTCTTTCACATTTTGACACCAAGCAAGGACAATAAACGATTTTCATGTTTTATTTTTCTTTCATGTGTACTGTTTATTGTAAACCTCCCAGAGACATACGTTTCGGGTGGTACATAAATATGTTCAATAAAATCAATCAATCGATACTGGAACTCTGATCCTGGAATCTTATTTTCTCTCTCTCGGAGTAGTTCTTCAAACTGGCCATCATGCAAGCACATCGCTTGGAGCTTGTGCAGGCAAGGCATCAGCCCGGGCACTGCTGCCTCCGCTCCTTCCATAAAGAGCAACTTTCAACACATTTAACGGGTGGGGAGCGGGCCGTGCCCTTCCTTCCAGCCGCCCTGATTGATCGGGAAAGGAAGGATTGAGACTCATCAGCACAGGAAGTGCGGAAGAGTCAGATCAGGGGTCATAGAGTAGAGGCAGGTAGAATAGTGGAGGGAGATCCCCACTCACGGCCTCTACTCCCAATGCCCCTAGCGGTCCGCAGATACAGGATCCATGGATAACTGGGTTTGAATTCAACCTGAGGACAACTTCAGCCATGCCCTTTTAATTCCACAATGCTCCCATGATATCTGTAAAGAAGATCCAAAGCAGGCCCAGGGAATGAATGAAGGGGTTTCCTTTCATATCACCATCTCTGGGAGGGCTATAAAGGGTTGTGTTTTACAGGCAAGCCCTGTTCTCCATGGATCCTCCTCCTTCATGGCCAGGAGGCATCTTGTTGCTGGCCCTAAGAGACTCAAAAATCTCCTGAGCATCCTGGAAAGGGTGCCAGACAAGGAGATATCAGGGAGGGTCTTAACTCTCTGTAAAACAGACCAGGGGGCAATACATGTTGGATGGTTTCAATCTCCCTCTAACCACAAGGGCAGATTCTATCTTCCCTAGGTATACTCTTTATTCTCTAAGCCTGCACAGCTGACGGGAGCAGGTCATACCTTGCTCTAAAGGAAGCTCTCAGATAGCACGGGTTCTCTAGACCGAATGGAGAATTGCACAGAAAAAGCAAGAGTGTGTTGCTGTGTTGAAGAATTTGTGGCTTTGGAGATGACAAACTTGGTCCGGGGGTGACCAGCTCCTGCCACATTCATCCTGAACTCTATCTTCAGCGAGGTGTGGTGAAGCATTGGCTGCTAGGTGCCATCCACCAGAGTGAGAAGCACAGAGACTTGCATAGACCAGCATGCCTACCAGGGGGAGGAGAAAGGTGTGTGGGTCTGCTGGCCCTCCCCTCCGCTCTGCTCTTTGGCAGCACAGGCTTGCACATGGGCTTCTTGCATGTAACTGCGGATGGCACTTGCACAAAACCATTCATGGTCTTCTCTTTCATCTCCCTGACGCACCTCAAGGCTGTCAGGCAGATCAAGGAGAGGGACAGTACACACTTCTTTGCTTGTAACAACAGTTTCTAACTGAAGTTGAGGATTCCAGTATAAAAGGATCTCTTCCTTGGGATTCTCGCTACTGAGTTCTGCATGGTGTCAAGACATGCTGCTCTCTGCTGGATTGACACCTCTTCCTGATCCGTCTGTTGTTTCTCATGTGGTAACAAATGTGGTCACATCTTCAAGAGAAGTGTAGTTTTGTTTTCCACAGCAGAGCTGATAATAGCAACTTCCTTACAGTACGTTCAATTTCAAAAGGAGCACGGAAGTCTCCTGAGCAGAGACAAATGAAGAGCTTTATCTCTCCCTCCCTCCCTCCCTCCCTCCCTCCCTCTCGTAATGTCAAATACATCTCATGGACAGCATCAAAACTTCCATATGGCCTAGAAAGCTGGACTTTGGAATATGTTGAAGACAATCTAACTAGCAGAAAAAACCCACAGTAGGATGTTGGTGCACTTGTTCCCAGGGTCGGTGCCAGACTCTTTTGCGCCCTAGGCAAACACATTGACACTCGACACTCCGCAACCCCCTGAGGTCTGGGGTCTGCACTCTGCTGCCTAGTTGGCCTAACGGTAGCACCAGCCCTGCTTGTTCCTCACAAGGGGGACACAGAACTGTAAGGCACTTGCATCTTGACCTGGAACTTGCTGAAGGTGCCTCCGATTAGAACACTCTTTGAAAGTGAAGATCCTTTTGACATGTAATCCTGAACCTGAGACAAGGAAACCCTCCAACAGAGGCCAGGCTGCTTGCTTCTCGCCAGTGATGATGAGAACTTGCTGCATCTCTCTGTGTGAACAAGCCAAAGGTATGAGCAGGGACTGACTGATGTTGAATACATGTTGTGGAGGAGGTGCCGACTGCTTTGGCTGCTAGCCCAACCAGAGTGGTCGCGCTTGGAGATCGGTCTCACCATGCCCCCAATCCCCCTTAGCAATGCGAGTCTCCAGTTGTGATGGTTTAGTTCCCGAAGGAACCAGCAGCCTCACCACCCACAGACCGGTGAGCATGGTGGCAGCCTGGTGTGGGATCACTTCAAGTTGTGCCTTAGTGACCATAGACATGCTGTCTGCACCTACTGGGTAGCAGGTACTGGGTAGTACTGGGTAGTAGGTACTGTCTGCACCTACATGGGTCAGCAGGGGAAAGGACCCCAAGCGTCTTGGGACGATGGTGGTGGTGCTGCACCTGCGACCCCTTTCACCTGGGGGTCCATTCTCCTGCTGGCAGCAATGGGTCTGGCGTGCCCTCGGCTAGCAGCAGCAGCTGCTGCTGCTCCCAAGCCTCCAGGATTCGAAGGGCACTTGCAATAGGGGGCTCCCACCACACAGGCCCTGCTAGGGCCCATAGCTAGCCTCAATGTACAGCCTGGGACACACCCTGGCTACGGGACCCTGCTGCTCCCATGGCGCTCTTGTGGAGAATCGCCACAAGATAGCCGGCCATTTCCACCGGGGTGAAAAGGCTCAGTGCATGCTGAAGGAGAGGCAGCTTGAGCTGGACCTACCTGAACACCTGATCCCTCAGGAGATTCCTACCCAGTGGAACTCTGACCTTCTTCTGCGGGATGGTTTGGTTGGGGGGTTTTCTGCTCCATGCTGTGCCTCAGGAGAGGCACGGAGGTTTGATTCTGTAATGTCCTTTTCTCTGCACTGAGTGTAATGCTTTTCTCTTGTCAGTATAACAACCTGGTTTTGCTGGATCTCAGATTGACAAAAGCAGTACTCGGCTTCCTTCCTTCCTTCCTTCCTGCCTGCCTGCCTGCCTGCCTGCCTACCTTCCTAGAGCTCTGGTTTGGTAGACTGTGTGTGAGATGGTGTTGTGGAGAGAAAGGGACAGTGGCAGCTCAGCTCTATGTGTCTAATATTTCTTGGTGATTGCCGTGATGAGCTCTCTATCTAGGGTTCCCTTTGAGGACGATCAGGAAGCTACAGCGGGTCCAGAATGAAGCAGCTCGCCTTCCCATGGGTGCCAGAAAATATGATGGGTAACACCTCTTCTGCAGTCATTGCACTGGTTGCCTATTGGCTTCCGAGTTCAATTTAAGGTCCTGGTTCTGACCTTAAAAGCCTTGCAGGGCTTGGCGCCTGTCTACCTACAGACCCGCCTCTCCCTTTCCAGTTACATCCCTTCCGGTTAGATCGTCTCAGATGGCCCTTTTGTCGGTCCCTGATTTCCGAGTGGTTCGGGGCTCTAGGCCTTTTCGGTTGCTGCCCCACTTCTTTGGAACACTCTTCCCCTTCAGATCCGTCTAGCCTCTTCCTTACTGATCTTCAAATCTCTATTGAAGACTTTTCTTTTTCACCAGACTTTTGCCCTGTACTTTAAATATTTGTTTTTTGTTAGTTACTTGAGTTTTTAATTTAGAACGTGATTTTTAATGTTGCCTTGTTTGCATGTTTTTGTGCACTGCCCGGAGTCTTCAGAGTGGGCGGTAGATTAAATGTTTCAAAAAAATAAAAAAAAAACTGGCTTCTGGGGGCACCAGAGCGGGTTGAGCATGATGGGTACTACCCACCACCCAACCCACAGAGCAATTGGGAAATCAGGTGGTTTTTAATGATTTCTTTTTAATTGTGTCAGGGTCATTTCAGTCCATTGCCCTACTGAGCCTGATAAAATTACATCTGGTGAGAGCTAGTCTCTCAGTTGGTTTTCTGGGAGGACTAGTCTTCCCATTGGTCAGCCTTTTCCTTCCCAATGTCAGCAAGGTGCCAGCTCTGCCAATTAATCTAATAGCAGCAGTCCTGCACGTGGCCGTGGCCAGAGTCAACCAGCTGGACCCAGGGACGCAGGGATATACTTATTGAGCTTTTTTCCTCCTGTGCCACAAACTCCTGCTGCTTCCACTCCCGGGCTACTTGTCTCATTTGAGACCACTTCAGAATCTTTTCTATGTAAGGATGCCCCAGTTTTGCTTTGTCATAATATGTTCTATGACGAAGGGAGAATTCAGTGTCAACTGAAAATCTCCTGGTTGGCCCCAACTGGAACCCGAAGCAAAGCCCTGTAGTGGTAACCAGTTCAGAAGATGGCGTTCCATAATTCCATCATTGGTTTCATTCAGAAAGACTGGCATGATGCTTTCTTCTCAAGTCAAGTCCCATGGTTGTCTTTTTCTAGAGTTACATGGCAAACTAAAGAGTTTGGATATTAACCTGTAGGAAATGTAACTAAACTGGTTCAAGGTGTTTGAACTGCTTACCAAAACACTTTGGAAAGTGAATCTTTGAGCCCACACTGAACGGGAGAGTTCCAAAAGAATGACCAAGTTTGAAATGGTGTGACTCCCTGCACAGGTGGTTTCTTACTTTTCTGAGATTTAATGTATAAGCTCTTCTTCCAGGTTAATTGTGAGCACCCTTTCCCACTTCCATATGTCCTGGTGGTTTCTTGGCCCAACTGGAATCAAACACAATACCATGATAAGCATGAGTGCTTTTTCAAGGTTGCATTCTCAAGACCGGTTGTCACTCATACACTCATGTCTGATCTTTTCTCCACCCCCTAGAACGAGAACATTGAGGCGCTCCAGAGGATGATCAGGGCTTTGCTGGAGAAGGCCCCCTCTGTCTGGAACTTAATCAGCATCCTGAAGGTAAGAGCAATGAAAGCCCCATTCAGACAGTTGGTAGTACATGTGTGCAGGTGTCTGAACATTGGTACGTGATTCTGTGTGCATGACTGTAGTTGCTTCATTTTAAAAGTGAACCTGGGCAGGGGCCCCACACAGGCCTGGTCCAGCTAGGAAGTGTCATGTAGTGCCTGAAAACAGGACTGCCTAATGGTTACATGGTTTCCATTCACCCCTGAGCTCGTTCATGGTTCTTCTCTGCAACTTTGCCAGCTCTAACATAATCTGGCTGAGCTGGGCTGACCAGAACTGCACCCCATATGTCAAAGGTCTCTGCCCCAAAGCGTTGGGGCAGCTGTCTCGACCCAATTCCTCAGCCAGAAGGAGGACGGTGCACCACCTGGAAGCCTATTGGGCTACCTGTATTGCTGCCCCTCCTTCTGTTCTGCACTCCTTCCTTGCCCCATTGGCCCCCTCTCTTGCCAATGTTTGCTTAAGGGTCGCATTCTCACCTTCTCCCTGCTAGGTTGTGAAGCGTCTGCCTTTGCTGTAGGCAGATCTTTAAATCCTCCACCACCAGTGACTCTAGCAAGGGTAAGCCACCCAGAGGGAGGTTCTGGTGACTAACCAATCGTATTGAGCCCACTCCAGCGCCACCTCCAACTCCCTCAGGGGGCACCCCAGCCGTCTCCGGAGTCACCATCAGTGATGAGGTGCCCCAGGCTCCTGGGGAATGGTTGGGACTGGGGCTGACTCTTTGGGGAAGGTGAGCCAGCTGGTGCTTGGGAGCCCGGAAGCCAGCCTGAATTCCAACAAAGGGAATTCCCGTTGGTTAATTCCTCATGGGAAATCAAGTCCTGAATCCTCCCTCCCTTCCCATTCTTCTTTCCTTCCAGGTCTGACAACTGTCCTGGAGGAAGTGGACAGAGCTGAGGTAGGGAACCATTGAGTACAGGGCCTTCCTCCACAGAGCTCAAGACATCTGTGTGAGAGGCATTTCTTCCATCCAGGATATGGGAGCACCCACTCTCTGCTCGGATCCTTTTCCCAGTTCTGCAGTCTCCCAGAGAAGCAGCAGTTGCAGAATATTCCATGGAGCGGGTGGTGTCCCCAGAAAGGACTTGAATGCAGCCCACCAAGTAAGGGTGCCCGCTCCATTTCCAGGAAGGCACAAAGAGTCCTTCCATCACTAACAGTTCAGTGCTTCTAATTTTCAGGTCATCTTCAGCTGGATCCAGTTTTTGTCCGCCATAATTGAGGATGTTAAAGACGTCAGGTCGCTGGGTGGTCAACTCCTGTCCTATGATGAGGCCGAGGCCGTGGAAGCCGTACTGGTGAGTGAGATGCAGCAGAGAATGAAAGGGAATGCCCTAGTGTGGGCTCAGTCCAAAGTGTGTGTTTGGGGGTGGAGCTATCCCAAGGATGTTGGGGCAGCTGTCTCGACCCAATTCCTCAGCCAGAAGGAGGACGGTGCACCACCTGGAAGCCTATTCGGCAACCTGTATTGCTGCCCTCCTTCTGTTCTGCACTCCTTCACTGCCCCATTGGCCCCCTCTCCTGCCAAAGTCTGCTTAAGGGTCGCTTTCTCACTTTCTCCCTGCTCTCTTCTAGGCTGCAAAGAGTCTGCCGTTGCTGCAGGCGGCTGTTTAAGACCTCCCCCACCAGTGACTCCGCCAAGGGCAAGCCCCCCAGAGGGAGGTTCTTTAAACGGAAACACCGCGTTGAGCCTACTCCAGCACCACCTCCAACTCCCACAGGGGGCTCCCCGGCAGTATCCAGAGTCACCATCGATGAGGAGGTGCCCCAGGTTGGGACTGGGGCTGACTCTTTGGGGAAGGTGAGAGAGCTAGTGCTTGGGAACCTGGCAGACTTGTGGGTCCGAATGAAAAGGCCTTTGGTGAGCAGTCGCTTCCCTTTGGGAGATGCTAATCTCTCATTATTCATATAGGCTGGCTGACTTGGGCTGTAACCTAGAACTGGTAGCCCGCCTTAATTCCAAGAAAGGGAATCCCCGTTTTTAAATTCCAAATGGGAATCAAACTCCTTAAACCCACCCACCCCCGACTCTTCTTCCCTTCCAGATCTGACAACTGGAGTGGAGAAAATGGAAAGAGCTGAGGTAGGGATCCATTCAGAAAAGGGCCTTCCTCCCTAGAGCCCAGGACATTTCTCTGAGAGGCATTTGCCCCATACGGGATCTGGAAGCACCCACTCTCTGCTCTGATCCCTTTCCCACTTCTGCATTCTCCCTGAGAGGCAGAAGCCGAATATTCCATGGAGGGGGTGGGGTCCCCAGAAAGGACCTGAGAGCAGCCCACCAAGTAAGGGTGCCCGCTAAATTTCCAGGAAGGAACGGAGAGTCCTTCCATCACTAACAGTTCAGTGCTTCTAATATTCAGGTCATCCTCTGCTGGGCTGAATTCTTGACGTCCGTTATTGACGGTATTAAGGATGCCAAGTCCTGTGAAAGTGAGATGCTGTCGTATGAAAAAGACAAGGCTGTGGACGCTGTACTGGAGAGTGAGATGTGGCAGAGAATGGAAGAGGATGACCAAGCGCAGGCTCAGTCAAAACCTGACTGCCAAAAGTGTGTGTTTGAGGCTGGTGCTATTCCAATGAAGTCCATGGGTACTGACCAACTCTCTTCTGCTCTTTGATCTCTGCCAGGAAATTATGGAGGACTGTCTGTGGCAGGACTCCCAAGTGGGCATGTCACAAACTCTCAACCCCTCTCACAGGGGTAAAAATGGTTCTTGCAGGCAAAGACCTTGCAGCAAAACTGTGAGGTCTGGAAGCCATGCTTGCCTTCTGCTTGGGGAACCCCAAGGCAAAAAGTGACCCATTAGACCCTCCTCCATTTGTTCAATATGTATAAGTCCCTCCTTACCTAAATCAATTAACATCAGAATATTACGTCTTTTCTCTTCTCTTCTCTTCTCTTCTCTTCTCTTCTCTTCTCTTCTCTTCTCTTCTCTTCTCCTCTCTTCTCTTCTCTTCAGATGGCCTTGTCTTCGAGGACTTCCATGAAAAGGAGGAGTTTGTCTGATCGCCCATTTGCTTCCTTTTCTTTTTAATGCTCCTAAAGCTAGGAGAATAGCTGCCTGGAAGTATTATATGTTTTTAAGAATACATATCATACCATATCATATCATATTACATGATTGATTTTAACAATGACTTTGAAATGGTTCTGTATTGTATTTTGTATTTCCTTCACCCCTCCCCCCTTTTTGATCTGTTAAGATTTAATTTTTGGTTTGTTTTATCTTAATAAGTACAGTTTATTGTTCTTATTCTTATTTGCATTCTTATTCTTACTGTTAGTGAGACTGCTATATATCTTGAATTTCTGCCCAGACATTTACGAAGCGACATAACAGCTGGGGGAAGCACTGTGCCCTGTAGAGGTGCACCAGGCAGAAATTCATCTGGGGCATCTCTAGGAAGTTGATTGGGGAAGCTGCAATTCTGGAATGTCTGCCTTAGGAGCCCATGCAAGTTTTTTTGGGGGGAGGTGGTTAGTTTAGCAAGAAGCCAAGGGTGGAGAGAAGCTCCGAGCAGCATGGAGGGTTGTTTCCATGGAGAAAACCATACCATCATTTCTGAGTTCCTCTTTTCTTCTCGTCTCCCTTGGAGCGTTTGTGCCCACAGACTCCCAAGCTCACCTCTTGGCTGAGGGAGACGCTGCTACACTGCTACAGGTCCATGCAAATGCCTCTTGCTTTCAAGCACTCACTCAGACAATTGGCTTGGATCACTCCAGAGGAGCCCACTTGAGGTTTGCCGCCAATGAGGTTTGCTGAGCACAGGATCCTGGGAGCAAGCTGCACCTTCCAATCGAGTGCCCGGAAAGCACAGCCTTGGCAAGGCCTGGCAAGCTTACAAACCAAGGCCAAAATTCAATTCAAATGAAACCAAGGCAGACCCTGCTTAGCTAAGGGGACAAGTCACGCTTGCTACCACAAGACCAGCTCTCTTCTCCTCTGAGACGGGCGCTCTAGGCACCCGTCTCTGTGTGCACGCAGGCAACAAGCAGCCCAAGCACCCATCTGATCCCAGTGCCGGGGTAAAGGGCACGCTCGCACCCTCAACTTTGTCAAAAGGCTGGGCTTCAAAGTGGGGTTAGGCGGGCCAGCAGTGCCAGGGATGCCTGCGCTGCAGACGAGCAGCCTGGCTTAAACTGCTTCTTTTGGGAACTGTCTTCCTGAGAAACATAGCTAGGACAGTGAAGAGGGGAGCAGACCGCAGGAGAGAAGCCACCCCCACCCCCACCCCGGTCAGTCAAGAGCAGAGAGCAGGAAATCACGGAGCTGGAATTGCTCCAGCAGCGGAGAGGCAGAAACCACTCGGTGGTCGCAGTGAAGGAGCTCAGCCTGTTACAGGGGAAAGGAGGAAGTTTTGGGGGAAACATATCGGCAGCCAGTGTAGCTCCTTCCATACAGGAGTGATGTGGTCTCTCCGAGATGACCCAGAGACCAACCTGGCTGCCCCATTCGGCAGAGTAATGATCCCAAATCCCATGATCCCGTGTCATTCAACTCCTACAAGAAATCCCATTGTTCTGGCACAAAATGATACAACTGAGCATGCTCAGAGGCCTCATTCCTGGCTCTGGGGTTGGTCAGGGGGCAGGCAGGTCCACTGGTCCCTTCCCCATTCACAAAGGCAGGGGGTTCTCCAAGGCACCATTGCTGTGGAGACGGATGGGGCTCTCCTTTGCCGCAGCGGTGAGTTCCAGAGGTTCCTGGTAGAGTGGCGAGCTGCAAAAGATGGATCCCCTGGACGAGAACATGGCAGCACCGTGTGTGTGTGTGTGTGTGTGTGTGTGTGTGTGTGTGTGTGTCTGATTGCCCTGAAAAGTGCCTGACCCAGTTTTGGCTTCTCTCCTCCCAGGGGCCGGAAGGTGATCATGGCGCCAAGCCAGTGGGCTTGTGAAGATCCTAGCAGGACGTGAGACCTGCCGGCCATCTGCTGCGCTTGGCTTAGTGGCCACAATGACTGGGAATGAAGCCCTGCTCTGACCTGAAGGAAGGAGGTTCCTTGCCTGGACCCCAATTGACACACACACACCTCCTCTGCCAAGCCTTCTGCTCCTCAGCAGCTCTATTACCCACATTTAGTGGGCGCCTCCCTCATGCCCTGTAACACCTGTGTGGAGAAGTCTCCCTTTGAAGACCCGGGGGGCCAAATGTTCAGAATATTCCTCCTGCCCCTTGGAGGAAAGGCACGGTCCTTTTTGTCCCCTTCCATGTGTGCTCAGGGATGGACTTCACACTGGATCCTGCAGGGTTGCCAACCTTTTTGCTAGCCTGGCTCCTGTGCCTTGAAAAAGAGCTTGACAGTCCAAAATTAAGCAGATGAAGCTTTTGCTGCAATGGAAATGAAGAGATGGGGAAATCTTCATCAGTTTAATTTCGATATGCCAGGTTTCCTGTAAAAGCATAAGAGCAGGAGCAGGTAGAGAGTTGGCAACCCTGCCTGCTGGTGCCTCGTGCCCACCACTGGGCCTGGGAGTTCCGCCATCCTTGTTTAGATCCAAATATGGCAGTTGCTGGAGGGGGGGTCCCCGTCCGGGAGTGTTTACCGGTCGCCATGGCGCTGGGGTTCCGACGGATCCTGATGGGGCTGGAGGTTCCGCTGCTGCCTTCAAACTCTCTGGACTCGACTGTTGGCAGGAGGATTTTCTGGCCTCTCCTGCTGCTCACGGCATATTTCCGTCCCATTTTGGCCGTGAGGGAGCGCAGAACATGGCCTCAGGCAAGGAGTCCAGAGTGAGTGTCCACCGCCCTGCCCCAAATAGGTTCAGTGTAGCTTTGGTGGGGGGGGAGACCCAGAGGGGTTGGATTTGGGTCCAGGTGGAGACATTTAGGAAGTGAGACTGTCCTGGACCCTTTGAGCTGACCAAGGTGGGCATGAATGAACTGGCCCAGCGCACCTTCACAAGGTCATCATGGAGCACCAGCCCCCCATGGATGGCTCAGAGCTCCATCAGCCCCGTCACTCCTCCAGGACCTCATCCAGCAAGAAAGCAGAGAGTGGAGCCACCTGCACAGAACGGGGAAGGGGCTCCCGGCCTCTCCGAGATCCCCGCAGTTTTCCCCTTCAGAGGGGCAGGGTGGCCATATGAGGGACTTGAAGAAAATAACACTGGTCATTCTTGGGAGTTGAGCATGACTGGAATGGATGGTGAGAAGGGCCCAGGCTCAGGAGCATTTCAGCATCCAGCAACACCCCTGCAGCGAAGCTCCCCCTCTCTCTTTCTCTTTGGATAGATGGTGATGAGCTCCATTTTTGGGAAGGCTTTTTCCTCTGTAGCTTTGCATGGGGTTATATGAGTTCTATTGTTTGTTAGCCATTATTTTTAAATTAAAAGGAAGATATCAATTTAATGGAATGCGGCGGGGGGAGGAAGGTGGATAGAAATGGCAAATTCTGTAAAGTGGGAGTTGCAGGTTCTGTGGAGGATGGGAATTGCCCCCTCTTGATGAAGGGGGGGGACCCCCAGGGGTTGGATATGGGTCCAGGTAGAAACATTTAGGAAGTGAGATGTCCTGGCCCCTTTGGGCTGATCCTGTTGGGCAGGAAGGGACTGGCCCAGCCCTTCTTCACGGGGTCTTCATCAGGGGGGTATCAAGCATGGGGCAGGCTGGGCATGTGCCCCGGAAGCCACATGAAGGGGGGGCACCATTTTTAAAAATTAAAAAACAATAAATAATGGCCACCAAAAACAAAATGGCCACTGCACATGCTCAAATGGCTCCTCTGTGTCCCTAGGTCATGCCAAGCCTCACAGAGGCCATTTGAGCATGCGCTGTGGCCATTTTGTTTTCAGCGGCCATTTTTTAAAAACAAAATTTATTTTAATAAATAGCCACTGCACATGCTCAAATGGTCCCTGTGAGGCCCTAGAGGATAGAGGATAGAGGGGAACATTTGCTTACCCCAAACGGCCTTTACCAAGCCCCCCGAAGGGGCGACAGGTAATTTTTGTAAAAAATATATAAAAATATAAGTCACTGTACACATATTTAGTTTGGCACTATGTATGGTGAATCGGGGCTTGTGAATGCTGAGCTGAAGCTTATGAGCTAGGATTGTATTCATTTGCTCTTACTTTGCTTCTTGTGATAAGTGAGTTAAATGTAATGTCTTAATAATATGGCTATTAATGGTGAGTTTGTCTTTGAATCAGTGTGAAATCCTTAGTATTAAGGCCCACTGGGAGTTTCTTGCTCTCTTTCTCTCATTTTAACTGTCTTTCTGAAAGACTAGAATATATTCCAAGCAGTGACACAGTTTACTCTGCATATCCTTAAATTATTTTCAGAGTATCTGGATTCTCTGGATTCAAATTCTCCATTTATTTTAAAAACTGATTTAATAGTGATGCTACAATGCATAGTAGAGAATGAGACAGGCACTTCTCTTTAGTTTTCCAAGTATACCTCCACATAGTATTTGGGTATTTCATGAGCTGCAGCATACTGAAATGTGTAGTTTCCCAGCAATTTTTGGACTGGCTACATCCACTGCTAAATAGTTTTTGAGATATTAAAAGATTAACAAGCTTGACTTGTATTTTTCAGCTGTTATTATGGTAAAGTTCTCTGAAAGATGGGTGTCAGATGTTTGGACAGGGGGCGCAATTTCAGTGCTTGCCCCAGGCGCTATTTTCCCTAGATACGCCTCTGGTCTTGGATGGCTCAGAGCTCCACCAGCCCCCTCCCTCCTCCAGGACCTCTTCCAGTGAGGAAGCACAGAGTGGAGCCACCTGCACAGAACAGGGGAAGGAGCTCCTGGCCTCTCCGAACTCCCTGCAGTTCCCCCTTCAGAGGGGCAGGATGGCCATATTAGGAACTTTAAGAAAACAATACTGGTCATTCTTGGGGGCTGAGCATGACTGGAATGGATGGTCAAAAGGGCCCAGGCTCAGGAGGATTTTAAACATCCTGCAAGACCCTGCTGCGAGGCTCTCTCTCCTTCTCCCTCTTTGGACAGATGGTGACGACCTCCTTGTTTTGGAAGGCTTCTTCCTCTATAGCTTTGCATGGGATGATATGAATTCACTATTTTTCGATTAAATGTAAGATATAAATTGAATGGAATGGGGTTGGGGAGAAGGAGAGAGGATAGAAATGTCCAGTTCTGCCAAATGGGAGTTGCCGGATATGTGGAGGATGGGAATTGCCCTCTCTTGATGTGGCCTGGCTCCTGTGCTCTGAGCAAAAGTGTGACCAGTTTGAGCAGGTGAAGCCATTTCAAGCCTAAAAAAGAAACAGTGGTGTTCTAATTCTAACTGTGGTTGGGAGTGCCAGGGCACATTTAGTTTCATGCTATGTCCAACAATGAACCTCCATTGTGATCAGCAAAAAGGCCGCCATTTTGGCCGCGAGAGAGCACAGAACATGGCCTCGGGCAAGGAGTCCAGAGTGAGTGTCCACTGACATGCCCCATATAGGTTAATGCGGTGGGGGTGGAGACCCCCAGGGTTGGATTTGGGTCCAGGTAGAGACATTTAGGAAGTGAGACTATCTTGGCCCCTTTGGGCTCACCCAGGTAGGCAGGAAGTGCAAGCCCAGCCCATCTTCACTGGGTCTTCATGGAGCACCAGCCCCCCATGGATGGGTCAGAGCCCTGTCAGCCCCCTCCCTCCTCCAGGACCTCATCAAGAAAGGAAGTGCAAAGTGGAGCCACCTGCACAGAGGAAGGGAAGGGGCTCCTGGCCTCTCCGAACTCCCTGCAGTTCCCCCTTCAAAGGGGCGGGAAGGCAATATGAGGGACTGGAAGAAAACAACACTGGTCATTTTTGGGAACTGAGCATGACTGGATTGGATGGTCAAAAGGGCCCGGGCTCAGGAGCATTTAAGCATCCAGCAACACCCCTGCAGGGTCTCTCTCTCTCTCTCTCTCTCTCTCTCTGGTCAGATGGTGATGATGCCCTCCTTGTTTTGGAAGGTTTCTTGCCTGTAGCTTTGCATGAGATTATATGTTCTGCCAAATGGGCGTCGCAGGTTCTGTGGAGGATGGGAATTGCCCCCTCTTGATGGGGGGTGGGGGGGAGACCCCCAGGGGTTGGATTTGGGTCAAGGTGGAGACATTTAGGAAGCGACACTGTCCTGGCCCCTCTCATTGCCCTGTAACACCGGTGTGGAGAAGTCTCCCTTTGAAGACCTGAGGGGCCAAATGTTCAGAATATTCCTCCTGCCCCTTGGAGGAAAGGCACGGTCCTGTTGTCCCCTTTCATGTGTGCTCAGGGATGGACTTCACACTGGATCCTGCAGGGTTGCCAACCTTTTTGCTAGCCTGGCTCCTGTGCCTTGAAAAAGAGCTTGACAGTCCAAGATCAACCAGATGAAGCTTTTGCTGCAATGGAAATGAAGAGATGGGGAAATCTTCACCAGTTTAATTTCTATATGCCAGGTTTCCTCTAAAAGCATAAGAGCAGGAGCAGGTAGAGAGTTGGCAACCCTGCCTGCTGGTGCCTCGTGCCCACCACTGGGCCTGGGAGTTCCGCCATCCTTCTGTACATTCAAACATGGCGGTTGCTGGGGGGGGGGGTTCCCCAGCCGGGAGTGTTTACCGGTTGCAACGGATCCTGATGGGGCTGGAGGTTCCGCTGCTGCCTTCAGTCTCTCTGGACTCGACCGTTGGCAGGAAGACTTTCTGGCCTCTCCTGCTGCTCACGGCAAATTTCCGTCCACTTTTCGTCGTGAGGGAGCGCAGAACATGGCCTCAGGCAAGGAGTCCAGAGTGAGTGTCCACCACCCAGCCCCAAATAGGTTCAATGTTTGGTGGGAGCGGGTGAGACCCTCAGGGGTTGGATTTGGGTCCAGGTGGAGACATTTAGGAAGTGAGACTGTCCTGGCCCCTTTGAGCTGACCTTGTAGGGCAGGAAGGGACTGGCCCAGCCCATCTTCACGGCGACTTCATGGAGCAGCAGCCCCCCATCGATGGGTCAGAGCCCCATCAGCCCCATCCCTCCTCTAGTGCCTCATCCAGCAAGGAAGTGCAGAGTGGAGCCACCTGCACAGAGGAAGGGAAGGGGTTCCTGGCCTCTCTGAGCTCCCTGCAGCTTCCCCCTTCCGAGGGGCAGGATGGCCATATGAGGGACTTGAAGAACACAACACTGGTCCTTCTTGGGTAAAAGAAATGAAATGTTGAGGAGGGGGATGGAGGGAGGACTGAAAGGGCCATTTCTGCCCAGGGGGAGTCGCAGGTTCTGTGGAGGATGGGAACTGCCCCCTCTAGATGTGGCCTGGCTCCTCTGCTCTGAGCAAAAGCTTGACCAGCTTAGCCCAAAGAGATGGGAAATGCATCACCAGCTTGATATCTGCATGCCAGCCTTCTGCTGAAGTCACAGGAGCAGGATTAGTGAGAGAGTTGGCAACCCTGCCTCCTGGTGCCCCATGCCCACCACTGGGCCCTGGGAGTTCAGCTAACTGAGCCAAGAGACACCTTTCAAAGTGTTGATACTCTCATATTTAGCAGGGGGAGAGCAACTTGTCCTCTCCATCCCCAGCACAGCATCTCTCCGGTGGTGTTGCTGGCATCTGCTTGATGTTTCTTTTTGGACTGAGAGCCCTTTGGAGACAGGGGACCATCTTATTCATGTCTTCTTGATTTATTTCTCTGTGTAAAGCGCTTTGAGTACTTTGGTTGGAGAGTGGAATATACATCTCTGTAGTAGCCGAAGGACTTGTTTAGATTCAAAAAGTGGCCGTTGCTGAGCTGCATCCCAGGGCTGGGTTTGTTGACCTGGTCGCCATGGCGCTGGGGTTCCGACGGATCCTGATGGGGCTGGAGGTTCCGCTGCTGCCCTGGGAGCCCCTGGACTCGACTGCTGGCAGGAGGGCGTTGCGGTCTCCCCTGCTGCTCGCGCCAAATCTGGTCCATTTGGGGCCATGTGGGAGCGCTGAACATGGCCTCCGGCAAGGGGTTTAGAGGGAGGGTTCACCACCCTGCCCCAAAGAGGTCCAATGTGGGGGTGGGGGGAGAGACCACCAAAGTTCTCAAAGCGGTTTGATGAGACATCTAGGATGGGAGTCCCCACTGGCTGCTTAGGAATGACCCCGGTGGGTGTGAGCTGGCCCAGCCCATCCTCACTCCAGCTCTCCTCTCTCCTTGGCAGGACATGGGAGAAGGATGCCCCTTACTCCGCGGCGTGGGCAGCCTTGATGGGGCTACTCCTGTGGCTCCTCTCAGGTACGTCCTCCTGTTCCTCCTGGGTTATCTGGGCCCATTCTTGATTAATGGCACCTTGGATCTGGGACCCTCTCAAGAAACATGGCCCCTGCCAGGGTTTCATTGTTGGAGATCCAGCTCCAGATGCCATCGGCCTTTGGCACCAGTAACCCTGACGACCATGACAGGCCTCTCTCTGACCAACACGTAGCCAGAAGTCAGATAGAGGTCTTTTCCTCTCAGCATCTACTTCTGAATAAAGCAGATTAGTTTAACCTTGTGTGAATCTCCCTGCTTATCATGGACAAGCTGTTGCCCCGGAGACCCTGTTGACTTCTGCTGTAATGGGAGTGAAATAGCTGCTGAATACTCTGCCATAGAAGTCATGACCCCCAACATTAATAAGCCCAACCCCGCAAGAGGTCTCAGTTTGCAAGGGGCACCCAGTCTAAGTTCTGACTATTGGAATGTGGGAAAGACAGAAAGGAATGACAGCAAGGGCAGGCAAAGGGAGTTCCAAAGGAGAAGAGCCGATCCGTCTGAGCTACCTGGGTTTTGGGGGAGGATCCAGGGGTTCAGGCACAGGAGGCAGGGGAGGGCTCTCATGCACAATTTGCTCTCTAGGGTTCCAAAGGAGGATGGGTGGGGTGGGGGGATCGGTCCCCTAGTCTGCTCTCTGAGGACTGAAGGGCTGTGGGGCTCCATGGGCTGGTGTGCCTGGCCCACTATTTCTCAGGCCCTGGATTCCAGGTGAGCCCTGCAGCACCCAGAGCGTGAGGCTGGAGCCAGGGTGTGGCTGGCTGCTCCTTCAGGGCTGGATCTGCTGGTGCCTCCTTGAGTGGTTGCAGGGCAAAGGGAGCAGTTGAGATGGGGAGTGATGGAAGCCCCTCTGGGGGGCAGAGGAGGGGGTCGTGGCAGCCCCTCGGAACAGGTGATGCTGAGTCAGACCATTGCTCTACTCTGACCAGGAGCCACTCTCCAAACCCCAACCAAGGGAGCTGAGCTGTTTTAGAGCTTTTAAAAGTAGGCAGTATATAAATATATATAAATCCAATGAAAGAATGAAAGAAAGAAAGAAAGAAAGAAAGAAAGAAAGAAAGAAAGAAAGAAAGAAAGAAAGAAAGAAAGAAAGAAAGAAAGCCCTTTATGTTGTGGAGAGCTGGGAGGGTATATAAATAAAATAAAATAAAATAAAATAAAATAAAATAAAATAAAATAAAATAAAATAAAATAAAATAAAGTAAGTAACCCTTATGTTGCAGGGAGCTTGGAGGGTTCTTGCCTTCACCCCTGCCCACTGCTGGAAACTGGCTACTCCGGGTTCCTTTGACACACTCTCTCACTCACTTGTGTCTTTTGTCCTTTTTCCCTCTCAGTGACTTCCAGCCACAGGAGATATATGAAGAGTGCTCCGTGGCCAAAACAAGCAAATGGTCACTGGTAAGGGATGAAAACCCAGTCTGTACATGGCAGGGCTGGGAGGGGGTGGGAGAGACCCCATTTCGAGCTAGAATAGAGGGCGTGTGGTAGAGATCCAGTCTTAGCAGGTTGAAGGGATGCTTTGAGAACTTGTCTGGAAAAGCCATATGCCTTGATATTTGCAGTGGTAGTAGCAGTGACTTGGGTGGGTGGGATGAGTGACAATCCGGGCTCAACTACAAGTGACTCAGGCAAAGGTTGGAGACCCTCGCTATGGAGGAAGCATCATGGGAACTTTTGGGATGGGAAGTGCTGAGAGGGAAGAGGGGTGTGTCTACCTATCTTCCAACCTGGCTCCTTCATTCCGCTCTCCTGCCCCAAATCACTCCCTCCCCCAGGATTCTAGACTTTGATTTTGTTCTGGACAACCAAGCAGAAAAAACATCCAGGAAGGGAGCAGTCTGGAGGGGAACTAGAGTGGGAAAGTCTTCTTTGGGGTAGATGGTGCACTCTTTCCCCCCTGCCACTTCTTGGCTCCACATGGCCCCCTTTCTGGTGTCATTTAAAAGGGCCTCAAAACATGGGTCTGCAGCATCAAGTGGCCAATAGCTCTGCCCAGCAAAGAGAAGAACTTAGCTAGGCTTTCCTTAATTAAAGGCACCATTCAAGAAACCACAGTGTCCCATGTAGCAGGAGGCCTGACTCTTCTTCGGGATCCTGCCACTCCAAATGTTGTGTAATAGCCATGATCTCACCCGACTGCCCAGGAATGGGCGGAAAGCTGGTTTCTGAGGTTCAGTAGATTCTTGGGTTTGGTTCCTCTCTGAGCCCAGTTACACGTTGGTAGACACGGTTTTGAGGTGCTAAGGAGCCACCTCCTGCTTTAAGCTCCTCTGTTAAGAAGGACCTCTTGAAGGAGGGTTGATGTTTGGACCCCAGATGCCCTGGAAAGGTCAAGTGGGCACCAGAGCACCCATTCCTCTCTCCATTCTCATCCACAGAAGTCATTCTCGGACGGCTCCAGGATTCAGACGGTCAACACTGGGAACGAGATCCTGGAAGAAGCAAATGCCATCAGTTCCCCGAGGAGGTAGAGTTTCTTCTTGAACTTTTGTGTAGGGAAGGTTTTCTGTTCCCCTGCCAGCCTGGATCTGGGATGGATCCTGTGCCGCTGACTGGCAAGAGGTGCAGGGCAGAGAAAAACGACGACATTGTGTAGAAGCATTCACTTTTCCAAGAATGGTGGTGGTGATGTCCGTAAGCTTTAAGGGCACAGAGGATAGCTTCCTGGAGGCCTCCCAGATGGCTGTCCCCTATTGGAAGCAGAGTGCTGGGACAGATGCATCTTTGGTCTGATCCATCAAGGCTCTTCCGAGGTACTCATGCCATTGTATTTTTTCCTGCAGTGTCTTCACGGTTGAGGAGGATGGATGGTTTCTCCAGACTGTGGACACCGAATGGTCTTGTGAGGTAAGGAAACGATTCCAGTCGCTTTTGTGGATGGGCTGGTTGAGGAGTGAGGGGAGATTGCATCTCCACCGTCAGGAGACAGAGCGGGGTCAGATCCAGAAAGGGGAGGAAATCCAGCTGCTGCCTGTTGGCCAGAGGATTACAGTGGGAACGTCGTGGCTAGGGAAGGATTCTGCAACCCTCTGCCTCTCCTTCCAATGGCCACCTTTCTGGGTTGGTGTGCTTTGGATTGGAGGCATCAAACGGCTCCCAAGACCCTGAGACGGGTCAGGAGAGGAGAGGGTCTTCCAGGTAGGGAATCTCCAGGTCTCTTGACTGAAGAGGCATTTCTGTAGAGACAATCCTGGTCCCCTCAGGTAAAAACAGCTCACAGCAGGAGGGATGGCCCTCACTCCGGACTCAGGGGCCCACCTTGTCTCTCCCTTTGGAAAGGCTGAGCTAACCCTGTTTCTTGAGGAGAGGAGAGGAGAGAAGAGAAGAGGACATGAAGGGGTGGGATCAAGAAGACTCTCTGGGCCAAACTATTGATGCCAGTGGGTCCCGTTCCTCTTTGTTTCCATTCCCCATGAAAGGAATGCAGAAAAAATGACAAGAAATGACAACAAGCAGTTAGCATTCCATTCTGGAGCTCCCATGCAGTGATGTTTCTGTTAATGGCTGGTTTTGGGGAGGGAAAGAAAGAGATTTCACAGACCTACCTGTCATGCTGTCTTTGGACTAGAGCTCCAGAGTGCAGCCAACTGATTCTGATGGCCCTTTTGAATGATGGTGGCCAGTTTGCTGACCACAGTAGATCATATCACAATGGAAGTTCATGGTTGGACATAGGATGAAACCAAATGGCCACAAGCATGTGGTGGCTGTGCCCTGGCACTCCCAACCAGTTAGAATTAAAACACATGGTTGCTTTTTTATAAGTTTTTTTTGTCTTAAAAAAAAATCAAAATAATTTAAAGAAATAAAAATGAACTCAAAGAAAATGTCAGGGGGAAAACTCCCTACGAATCCTAGGCCCTAGGAAGATCAGAGTGAGTACACACATTGGAAACCTTTGTCTCATATGCAGAGTCCTGACATCCAAGAGGCCAAGATCCCAGAAGACAACACTAGGGATCAGGAGCTGGATGTGGAGAGCTTTGTCAGTTCCCCGAGGTACTCTTTTCTCACCTGGAGGGGCAGCTCCATGGCTCATGGAAGTAGAGGACCTTCCTTAGGAGCCCATGCAATTTTTTGGGGGGTGGAGGTGGTTAGTTTAGCAAGAAGCCAAGGGTGGAGAGAAGCTCCGAGCAGCATGGAGGGTTGATTCCATGGAGACAGGTGTCTCCATGCCCAGCCCGTGGGCTTCCTGCAGGCATCTGGCTGTCCACTCCTGGAAACAGGGTGTTGGGCTGCATGCCTCATTCATCTCATCAAGCAGAGCTCTTTCTAAGCACTCCTGTTCTGATCTCATGTGTCTTCTTTCTTTCTTTTCTTAGCATCCAGAGGCCAAGCACCGTGTTGAGGAGGCTGCAAAACACTGCTGCTGACCAAGAGCCATCCCTTGGAGAGGTCAGGAAGGCTCAACATCCTTGGAAGGACTGTGGGTTGGGCGTGTGGGTCCCCCGTGTTGGCCAGGAGTAGAGAGCATGTGGAATGGCCCCAGTTTTTGTTGCTGCCGGGTGGGCGCCCATCTTCTGACAGTCATTTGCTTAAAGCTATGGTAAAGGGACAGCCATGCCCTTAACAACACTGCATCCCAATGGTCACACAGTGGGGGTGATAGGATTAAAGAAGATGGCTGCAAGGAGATGGCGGCCATGGCCTTGACCTCCGGTCCAGATCTCACAGTTAAAGGTGGAGCATCCTGTTGCTTTAATGGCAACCATTGAAAAACAGTGACAAATAAATGAAGAATGAATAAAAATACAAAACAATAAGCAAACTCAACCAAACCAATGAGAAATGAACTAATTGGAAAGGGGAAAGAACTGGGAAAGAAAGAGGAAAGGAGACCCAATTTTGGCATGCTTTTGCACGTGCCTTTAGTGTCCTCACTAAGGAGCCGACTGAAAGCATGAAGTGGACTGGAAGTGGTCTTTTCCAGTCACCAGAGCCATCAGGGCCCCAGTTGAGTGAGGGAGCGCAGCATTTCTTGGGGTGGGGGGAGTTGATGCCTTTCCCCTCTGCCATTTGCATGCGTGCGCGAAGGCCTGAAATCAGCCCGACCGACCTCACTGCGAGGAAGGCGGGCACGAGAGAGGAGCTCTTTCGCCATCTCTCCCGCCCGCCTCCAGCCAGCATGCCTGGGCTCCAAAGTGGTTTTTAAGAAAATTGAAAATCAGGAAAGCAGGAGGAATTGTGTCCAGAACGGGACGATCCCCTTCCGGCCCACTTCCTGCGTTCAGCTCACCCGGTGATGACCGCTGGAAGGTGCCAGGCTGGCCTTTTCCCTGCTGAAGCCTAGGAAGCCAATGCGAGGGCCAGAGCAGCCATTTCTCCATTTTCTCTCCTTCACAGAGTTCTTCCTTCCTGGGGGCCGAGACTCCACCCGCCAGCGTGGAGGACGAGGGGTCGGAAGAGGACTATGCCACCAGTTCCCCCAGGTACCTTTCTCAGCTGAAGGGCCGCTCCAGGGATCATAGAGGCAGATCACCTTCCCCGGGAGCCTTGGTTGATTAGACATGTTCATGGAGGAGAAGCCAGTTGAAGACTATTACCCATGACAGCCAAGGAACCTCCGAATCTCTCTCTCTCTCTCTCTCTCTCTCTCTCTCTCTCTCTCTCTCTCTCTGAATAAACACACTTTAATGTCACATGTAACCAGGTCTCAAGTGGTTCACAAACAACTAAATAGGCATCTGGCTGTCCACTCTTGGGTTCTGGGGTACACGTGTCTTTCACTTGATCCACAGAGCATGCATTGCTGTTGTTATGCCATGTCTCTCCTATCTCCTCTCAGAGTCCCGAAGCCAAAGAAGTGGCTCATCAAGAAGATGATGAAGAACACCTACACGGTGGAAGACTCGTCCTCCGCAGAGGTCAGAAATGACCCATTTCATCATCCATTTTTTCATGTGAACGGGCTCTAGGTTGTGTGTGTGTGTGCGCGCATGCCCTGTTCCCCAGCAGGAGACAGAACATGAAATGGTTCTAGTTCTAGATGCTGCAGGATGGGAGGGATTGTGATTGGTGGGATGGGAGGAAATGAAGCTGAGGCATTGGAAAGGGGGCAAAAATGTGGTGAAAGGCTTTTCTTCTGGGCAGAGATGCCAAATGCCTTTTCTACCAAGAGGCACGTCTTATTTTAGAGCCGGATGTCTTCCCAACTGTCCCTTGGGCTTGGTTCCTCTCAGAAGCCTCGCAAGGTCAACGCAAGCCCTGGAACGCTCCCGTTTCTCTTCTCTCTCCTCCCCAGTGCTCCTCTACGGACGAGGACGACACGATGCATGACATCAACAGCATCGAGGATGAGGTGTGGGACTCTCCACCGACCCCCAGTTCGGCCAGGTAGGTACCCTCCTCTCAGCTGAAGGGCCTTAGGAGCCAGTAGGGAGCTGTGGGAGGAGAGCTGGTCTTGTGGTAGCAAGCATGGCTTGTCCCCATAGCTTAGCAGGGTCTGCCCTGGTTGCATATGAATGGGAGACTTGATGTGTGAGCACTGGAAGAGATTCCCCTTAGGGGATGAAGCCGCTCTGGGAAGAGCCGAAGGTTTCAAGTTCCCTCCCTGGCAGCATCTCCAAGATAGGGATGAGAGAGATTACTGCCTGCAACCTTGGAGAAGCCGCTGCCAGTCTGTGAAGACAATACTGAGCTAGATAGACCAATGGTCTGACTCAGTAGATGGCAGTTCCCTATGTTCCCTATGTTCCTATGGGGGGCTTTTAGCACAGTAAGCAGAAGGCTGCAGGGGACAGGGGCAGCTCCCCCATGTCTGAGCCCCACAGAGGGATGTTTCTTCAAACTTGCTTCCTGAGGACTCTGGAGGGGGAGTTCACCCAAGGAAGCCGATTGACAGCAGGTGCAAGACAGACACCAGCAAGTCTATTGCTGGCTGTTAGCAGAGGGAGCTCCGAGACCCCCATGCTGTTGGCATGAGCGGGTGTTGGGGAGAAGGAGCAGGGGAGGGCTCCTGTCTCGATGCCCCCTTTGAACACTTCCCAGGGCTTCTCAGTGGGGAACGAAAGGCTGGACTTGGGAGATCTCTGGCCTGATGAAGTTCCCCTGCCAGCCACCTCCCAAGGGAGGCGAGATCCTTGCTTAGCATCTCTTTGGGTGCCCGTGTTCTTCTTCAGCTGGCTGCCATCTCCAACAGGACAGTTCTTGGAGCAGCTTTTCTCTCTCCTCTCCTCTCTCAGGAACATCGGCGAAGAGGAAAGAAGAGGACAGCTGGCCCCAGATTGGTTCTCCTCGGTCCATCTGGGAGAGGTAAGGGGCGCAAACCAAGGGTGACTTGACTCCACCCCTCTGCCCCACCTTTCTTGCACTACACAGGATGGCGGCTTGGATGGCAGTCACTGTTCAGACGGGAGGTGGGGACTTGCCCTTTCCCCTTGTGGATGTCTTTCCCTTGCAGTTGACCTCATGCACCCTGAGCCAGAGGCAGCACCCTCCAGGCCAAGATGTGGGTGCAAACACCCATGGCCCTGGCCTCGCCCTGGGGATTCTCCTGACCCATAACCGTCCCTCGGACTGTGTGCTGAGGCCTGACCCTCCTCTTCTCCTCAGGGAGTATGCCAGTGAGGTGGAGGAGAGGTTCCCCGAACTCCTGGTGGGCCTGGTCAACAAGATCCTCACCGGCCTGCAGAACACCACCGAGGGAGTCGGGAACCGAGACAGCCAAGACCTGCCTCCTGAGTAAGTCATGGCGGTGGGGAAAGCGGGGCCAGCAAGTCCTCCTTCCAGCACTCTGGGAGGACAGGCTAGGGTCATTTCTCCCATGTCCCACTCTGATGGGTGAGGAGCATTTCTGGCCTGTTGGGGTGACTCTGGCACGGTGGTCCCTTCCCTCAGCTCCACAGGGGAGACCCCAGAATTTGCAGCCCTCTTGGCTCTGCAGAGAGCCTTAAAATGCGTCTGCAGTGTTAAAAAACCAGCTGTGGGGAAAGTCACTTCACCCCTGTGGTCTCCCTCCCATGGTCCAACACAGTCCATCCACCCTTGACACTACACCACCCCGCAAGGAGACACACACTTTGGTGACAGCAACCTTCTCTTCTCTGCAGGGAGACCGCACAGATTGTCCGGACCCTGCTGGAGAGGGTGGCACAGGTGACCCCGGAGAAGACCTGCTGGCAATCCCTGTGCTCTACGCAGAGCTGCCTCCAGGGTGTGGCCCTCTTGGTGAGGTAAGTAGGAGTGAATAGGAGATATCTCAGGAGGCCTGGGGGCTGGTGTGGTTTGGGTCAGGTCTGCTCTTTCTGGACCTTCCGCCCAGGACTCAGCAGGGTCTTTTGGTGTTTTGCAGGGCTCTCCTCCAGACACGGTCCTCCACAGTGGCCAGGCTGAAGGCATACCTGGCTTCCCCCTTCAGCCTGGACAAAGATCCAGAAGAGCATTCGCTCACAGAGGTGGCCTTCTTTGTGGAGGTGAGCAGCGTGTTCCTCAGGGTGGGCTTCCCTGAGAGGAGGGTCTGGCCCCAGAGGCTGATGGATGTTTTCCTCCTTTCCCTCTTTTAGCTGCTCCTGAAAGACCAAGACTTTGCTGCCTTAGAGAAGACCTGGACGCTCCTGGTAGCGTGGCTAGTCCACCCCAGCCAGAACATCCGCTACCTGAGCGAAAGGGGACTTCTCCACATTTATGGCACCCTGAAGGCGGTGAGTGACATCCCTGGGCATGGAGCATCCCTAGGCATGGAGACTCCTCTCTTTGGGGAGACCTTCCTGAGGCTGGTGCTCCTAGGCATCCCCAGGTGTGATGGGGAGATTTCTCCAGTTGGGTGGATTCAGTCTGTGGAACCCTTGCCACAGGACGAAGGAGAAATCCTTAAGGGAAGGCACAGGAATGCATCTCTCAGTAGGAGCCTGATTCCCCACGGGCTCCAATGCCACCTTCTCCCCGCTCTTTGTGCCTCTGGGATGGCTTGAGTCATCTCCTCCCCAAGGCAGTGGATGGTGGCCAAGCAGCATCAAACACGGACAGCTCTGTGGTGCGTTTAGCAGCGGGTGGACTAGCATGTGTTTTCAAGGAGCCACCTTTTCCCACCCTAGGCCAAGAAACCCCAGGATTTTAGTGCCGGGATCCTGGCAGGGCTCAGGACCTCCAGTCTGGAAGCCACTTTGGGGGTCCTGGCCTTCATGGAGCGGCTGAGGCACTGTCCATCAGAACACCAGGCCACGGTGAATGCTGTCCTGGCTGCCCTGTGCCGCCCTCTCTTCCACCACGTGAGTACTTGCACGCCAGCCCTCTGCCCCGGCTCTATGAGGGCCGGCCAACCTGCAGGTTCTGACTGGGTTGGAGAAGGGAAACCAGACACCCCCTAGAGACCCATGCAAGCTCTTCATCAATTATGGAGGTGAGGAATTCCTCCCTAATAACAAGCCCTGTTCTTCTTTGTAGGAGGAGGCTAAGATCCGAAGGGCAGCCATGAGGACCCACCTGGATCTCCTGCAGCACCGCCACCACCACCATCATGAGGGTACAGAGGAGAACATCACGACCCTCATCGCGGTGCTGATGCATGTGGAGGATGAAGACCTGGAGGTAGCACAGGTGAGGGCCCCCTTCTTCCTGCCACCCCTACAAAGGTGTTTAGGCTTCCCCAAGTCCAGCCACCCAGTGGCAGGCCCCAGAGTTAGCCTCATGGGGTGGTGAATCCACGAGCTGTCCCGCTGTGGTTTGGCCCATCCAGGCCCTACTCCTTGAAGCCCCCTAAGAGGTTTCTTGGAATCCCTTGGCAGCCTTTTTCACTCCCATTCCGGTCTTTCTTTTGGCAGGCTGCGAAGGACAATCTGAGCCTCCTGGCGGAAGCCCTCCTATGGCACCTGGAGGGCAAGCTGCTGGCGCAGGACTCTTACAGCCTGCAGGAGCTGCTCCACAAGATCGCCAAGCGTCTGGTAAGGGCAGCCCCTCCCTGTCCATCCCTCGGCTCAAATGGCTCAAGGACCTTTGGGCGATGCTTTGCTCACTCGGGATTTGTCTTTGCTCTTGATCCCAGATTCGGCAGCTCGGCACAGAGATCGCCGTGGAGATGGAGGCCACCAAGATCCTGGGCTTCTTCCGCAGCGAGCAGCCTTCAGTGAGGAGAACGGCTGCCCTGCTGATCGGTAAGCGAAACAAGACTTTTGGGTCTCCCTTAGTGGGTCGTCTTGGTGGGCAAAGGTTCATTCTCTTGGAAGGCACTGCCAGAAGGGTGTGGAGGGGCAGGAGCTGTTCCCTCCCCAGGAGGACTGGCCCAGTGAGCGTTAGCGAGGTCTCTTGGCTTAATTTCCTTCCAAGGTGCCGTAAGAGTCCCTGGAGGAATGGCTCAATCTGTCAGTCCCAGAGGGAGCAGAGAGGGGAGGACTTCCTCTCCTGAATGATGGGAAGTGGGCTGTCCATGCGCAGGGTCCTGAACTGTGGTCCCATTTCCTTCCACCCTTGTTTTTAGGTCACCTGGTCCACAAAAAGGGCAGCATCCTCACTGAAGGGAACATAGAGACCTTCCATGCTGGTAAGTGCCGGTTTCTGGGTGGGAAGGGGAAGTTTCTGTGAGGGGAGAGGCCTAGATTTAGGGACCACAGAGCTGGAATGGGCCACCTGTCCCCTCAAATGGAAGGTCCCGCTTGCATCCTCAGGGATGCTCAGCAGTAGGCTTTCCCAGAGTGCAGGGGAGAAAGAGTCAGGACTTGCGCCCTCTTGGTGTGGAAATGGTGGGGCTTGGCCAAGGGTGGGGTGATCTCTTCATGCCATTTCTGAACCTTCTCCTTCATCCCTCCAGCGCTGGAGAGCTTGCTTGGCGACCATGACCCCGAGGTCGGGAGAGTTGCCTGCAAGACAGAGAAGATCGTGAAGAAGGCCTTTTCCCTCCACTCCCGGCACGGGCTGCGGGCTGCCGTTCGGCGCTTGTGGGCGGGCTGTAAGAAGAAGAGACACCCGCCAGAGTACGGTGATCTCTCCACCTGACCGACTGGTGAGCAGACCAAGGCAGGGCTTCACTTGAAGGGGCCCCGATGGTTAGGGAGGGGGCTGGGGCTGCAGGAAGGGTGGGCAGGAATCTGGGCAACCCTCCCTCGTGTTGGAATGCCAACTTCGTCCCTTGTGGCTGGTTGTACCAGTAGCCCAAGGGAAAAAGGAAATCTCTCTCTTCCCTCTGGGAAATGAGGACACGGATATTCTGCCAGGAGTCCCTGGTGCTTGGTGGTGTCATGGGGGAGAGTGTGAGAAGACCCCCCATCTCTGAACCAATGTCCTTCTCTCTTTCCAGGAACAACAGCCCCGTGCTCTCCCCTTGAAGATCTGCAGCTGAAGGGAGGTTCAGGAAAGACCATGCAGCGCAGGGGCCTCCCAGAAGACCTTCTCCAACCGCGTGGACACAAGATCTGTCCACAAGAAGACATCCAGCAGGGAAGTGCAGTTCTGTCTGAGGAGTGAGGGGGAAGCAGGCTCCACTCCCCTGGCCCAAGGAAGCCCCGCCTCTGGGGTGCAGAAGCCCCTCCCCTTGCTTCTGCTGCCAGGCTGTGGGAGGAGGCTACAGGACCACCCTGCCCCCAAGTGGCCCTTTGGAACCATTCTTGGGCTTCCCTTGGGTCCGGGGAGGCTGTGTGGCCCCAGCAGGAGGGCAAGGTCACCGCCTCCCTCCATTCCCACCAGCTGGCCAAGGAGCGCCCCCTCCTCCTTCCACCTTTCTCCCCTTCCCCAGCGGCCTGGCTTCCCCTGGCAGGGGAAGCCCCATCCAGGCATCCGCCCCCTCCCCTGCCGAGGGTGTGCTCCTCCCCCCCTCCACTCCCGCAGCCACGCCTCACTCCCCCCTCCGCTCCCTCCTCCTTCCTCCCAAACCGGTGCAGCAGCAGAGGAGCCTGGGAGACCCTGGGGGCCCCCTGCAGCCCCAGTAGCGCCCCCTGGTGCTGCCCGGTGGCAGGCCAGAGAATCCTCCTCTCCCTCCTGCTCCATGCTGTGGCTGCACAGTGGGGAGCCCGAGGTCAAGCAGAATTCTCTGGCTTGCCCCCCCCTCAACCCCCAGCCCCCTGCCCAATCCCCACTTGCTGGGCTGCCGGAGTGGAAAGGGAGGAGGAGCAGGGCAACCCCACTGACGCTGCTTTGTGCTTCTTGCAGGCTTGTGCTGCTGCTGGGCGGCTGGAGGAGTCGATCCGCCCCAGAAGACGAGACCAAGTGAACGTGCCTGCAAGGAGCGGGGGTGGGGGGGGGTTGGGGGCTGGCTGGGACTCCCCCCAATTTTGTTTGCCCTGCCATTCCCTTCTTCTGTGTGACCCTGGGCTTCCTCCCTTCCCTCCTTCCCTTCCTCCCTCCTTCTCCCTCCCAGGGGCAGAATGGGCTTTGCTGGTCGCCCTGTTGGGGGCCGAGTAGGAATTTTTGGCTTTCCAACAGATTGGCCGAGATGGAAAGTTTTTTTGCCTACTCCATTCTGTCCTGTTTTGTTTCCTTTAGTTAGAAAGTTAAGTGACGACTTGTAACCTATTTAAGTATATTAATAAAGTTGCCACTTTGTTAACAGCCAGTCCTTTCTGAGTTCCTCTTTTCTTCTCGTCTCCCTTGGAGCGTTTGTGCCCACAGACTCCCAAGCTCACCTCTTGGCTGAGGGAGACGCTGCTACACTGCTACAGGTCCATGCAAATGCCTCTTGCTTGGAAGCACTCACTCAGACAATTGGCTTGGATCACTCCAGAGGAGCCCACTTGAGGTTTGCCGCCAATGAGGTTTGCTGAGCACAGGATCCTGGGAGGAAGCTGCACCTTCCAATCGAGTGCCCGGAAAGCACAGCCTTGGCAAGGCCTGGCAAGCTTACAAACCAACACTGACTGCCTCCAATACAGCCAAATATGACATGTGATTCCATTCCAGTGATTAAAAAGTCCTGCCAAGTATGAAATGCCATTTGTGCAGGAACAAGGCCTTGACCTCCTCTTGTGCTCTTCAAATTTCTGTTTTGAATGTGTATTTGCTTCCTTCCTTTGCTCTGTAAGAAGAAGCTGGCAGGGATCAAGAGTTCACAGCTCCCCTTTGACAGTTTGGTCTGGTTGGGGAAAGAGTCCTGCTGTTTGGTTTTTGGAGGGAGGAGAGGGTTGGATTGGATTGGTTTGGTTTTTTTTTTTAATGGGGGGAGCTCGCTTTTATTTTGATTGGTTGGTTTGTTTGTTTTTTCAAATTCAATTTTTATTATTTTTAACAATATTAATATGTCATTGATTACAAATAGACAAAAGTGGACTTCCCGCACACATCTCTTCGTGAATCATCAGCTATAAAGTTTACCCTTGCTATAATAATAATTCAAAACATAAATTTAAATCCTTACAAACACAGCTAACCTATCCAACCTTCAGGTTTTTTTTACTAAATTTCGAACCCTGCTGTAAAGTCCATAGTAGGAAAATAGTTCTTTAGATACAACAAGAATGGTTTCCAACCTTCTTTGAAGCATTCCAAATTTTGGTCTCTTATTAGTGTTGTAAGTTTTGCCATCTCCGCATATTCCAAAAATTTTATCAGCCAATCTTCTTTTGAAGGCACTTCATTACTCTTCCATTTCTGTGCATATATAATTCTAGCCGCCGCCGAAGCGTACATAAAAAGCGTTGAATTACTTGTAGAAATGGCACCTTCTATTATTCCCAGCAGGAAGGATTCTGGCCTCTTAGGAAATGTCATTTTAAATATTTTCTTTAACTCATTATATATCATCTCCCAATATGCTTTAGCCTTCCCACAGGTCCACCACATAGGAAAAAAAGTGCCTTCAGACTGTCCACACTTCCAACATTTGTTTGATACATTTTTATACATTAATGCCAATTTTTTGGGTGTCATATACCATCTATACATCATTTTGTAATAATTTTCTTTTAAAGCATAACATGCAGTCAATTTTAAATTGGTTAGTTTCGGAAAATTGGAGGGGGGGAAGAGAATAAAAGGAGGCTCGCCTGCAGCAGAAAGTTAGTGAAAGCTGGAGGAAGAGTTTAAAGTTGGCGCTAAAGCTGGAATTAGAGCTGATTAGGAGTAAGACCCTGAGGCTATTCACATGATAGTCCTGGGATGCGGAGGGCGGGCAGTGGGGTAGGCAGAGTCCAACTCATCTTTCCCCCAGATGATTCTTCTGCTTTTCTTCAGGTATACTACCATGCGCTCACATGATCCTCACTGCTCCCAGCAGTGTGGATCTTTGGAGGCTGGGATGACACATCCCAACCTTTGGATATCCCACAATGCATAGTGTGTCGAGCGTGGTGCATTGGGGGATAGGAACATAGGAAGCTGCCAGTCAGACCATTGGTCCATCTAGCTCAGTATTGCCTACACAGACTGGCAGCAGCTTCTCCAAGGTTGCAGGCAGGAATCTCTCTCAGTCCTATCTTGGAGATGCTGCCAGGGAGGGAACCTGGAACCTCGATGCTCTTCCCAGAGCGGCTCCATCCCCTGATGGGGAATCTCTTATAGTGCTCACACATCTAATCTCCCATTCAAATGAAACCAAGGCAGACACTGCTCAGCTAAGGGGGGAAGACACGCTTGCTACCACAAGACCAGCTCTCCTCTCCTCTGAGACGGGCGCTCTAGGCACCCATCTCTGTGTGCACTCAGGCAACAAGCAGCCCGAGCACCCATCTGATCCCAGTGCCAGGGTAAAGGGCACGCTCGCACCCTAAACTTTGTCTAAAGGCCGGGCTTCAAAGTGGGGTTAGGCGGGCCAGCAGCACCGTGATCCATAGGGATGCCTGCGCTGCAGACGAGCAGCCTGGGTTAAACTGCTTCTGGGAACCGTCTTCCTGAGAAACATAGCTAGAACAGTGAAGAGGGAAGCAGACGCAGGAGAGAACTGGCCCCCACCCCCACCCCGATCATTTAAGAGCAGAGAGCTGGAAATCACGGAGCTGGAATTGCATCTGCTTTGCTCGCAGAAGGTCCCAGGTTTGATCCCTGTTGTCTCCTAAATCTCCTTCCTTGCAATTTCACCCCATGGAATTTCTAATCCAATTTCTAATCCAGTCCTCGGGGGCAACAGAGAAAAGCTGCCTGTGACCTTGGAGAGCTGCTTCCAGTCAGAATAGACAATATTGTGCCAGAAAGTTCTGAGCCAGGCGGACCCAGGGTCAGACTTGGTATAAGGCAACTTCCTATGTTTCTACTGGGGGCAGGACCAGAGTTGTGAAGGCCTGGAAAGATGGTCTTCAAATACCCAGAAGATCATGGAAGGTGGAGGGAGGAGTTCAAGAGATGCATCATGACATTTCACAACAGAAACGGAAAAGGAGCAATGTTATATCCATTGTGAAGCACTAAAAAGGACTGTAGAAATGATAAATTCTGAGTGTGTTTTCTCTTACGCAAACTACTTGCCTTCCCTTGGCACATTATAGTTGCTGCACAAGGGTGTGGTCTGGTTTCGTTGCACATCTCGACTGTATGCTAGAACACTAACTCATCATTCTAAGGTCAGGGGTCCTCATATTTGGGTCTCCAGATGATACTGAACTACAACATCCCTGGCCACCATGGCCTTATAGAAGAAGGAACAGACTGGTTCTCTGTTGCTCCTGAGGGCTGGGCTACTAGAATCCATGGGTTGAAATGGCAAGGAAGCAGATTTAGGCTAGGCATTAGGAAGAATTTCTTAATTCTGCCTTTGTATGTAGTCCGGAAACTTCAGTTAGTTTAGAATGCGGCTGCCAGATTGGTCTCTGGGGCAACCCGGAGAGACCATATGATGCCTGTTTTGAAACAGTTACATTGGCTGCCAATATGTTTCCGGGCAAAATACAAAGTGCTGGTTATTACCTTGAAAGCCCTGAACGGCTTGGGTCCAAGATATCTTAGAGAGCGCCTTCTTTTACATGATCCCCACCGCACGTTAAGGTCATCTGGGGAGGTCCGTCTCCAGTTGTCACCGGTTCGTTTGGTGACGACTCAGAGGCGGGCCTTCTCTGTAGCTGCTCCTGGACTGTGGAATACACTCCCAGCAGAAATTGGTAATCTTGATTCTTTGCTGACCTTCAAGAGAGCCCTTAAAACCCATCTGTTTTGCCTGGCCTTTCAGGGATTTTAATCAGTTTTTAATTGTTTTAATGTTAACCTGGTTTTCAGGGTTTTAATTGTTTTGATAGTTTAATTGTTTTTTAAGTTGTTTTAAATTGGTAATTATATTTGTATCTCTGTTTTAATTGTTTTTAATGTTTTCTGTTTTAATTGTAAACCGCCCTGAGCCATTTCGGAAGGGCGGTATAAAAATCAAATCAAATCAAATCAAATCAATCAATAAACAAATAAATAATTGTAAGAGCTGTTCGACAGCGAAGCAGTCTCCCTCATGCAGTGGTAGGCTTTCCTTTGCTGGAGGTTTTCAAAGAGAGGCTGGACAGGCATCTGTCAGAGCTGCTGTAGCAGTTTCCTGCACGGAGTAGGGGAATGAAGAACTCTAAGGTACCTTCCAGCTCTGACATTCTATGATCCTGTGATTCCATGGGAGTTGTACATAGGAACATAGGAAGCTGTCTTATACCAAGCCGGACCATTGGTCTGCTTAGCTCACTATTGTCTATACGTGTTGGAGATGGAGTTCCAGTGCATCGACCTTTTGCACCAACTAACCTAATGGCAACTAGGGGCATTGGGATCAGAGGGAGCTAGTCAGGGTCTCCTCACCAGTCTCTGCTTGCCTCTACTCTATGAACCCTGCTTTGACTCCTCAGGTACCTCCTGTGTTGAGTCAATCTTCTTTGTTTCCTCCTAGAGAGATGATGGAGACATATCCCCCTCTCTCTCCCTGATTGATTGATTGATTGATTGATTAAGTGCTGTCAAGTCAGTGTCGACTCTTAGCGACCACATAGATAGATTCTCTCCAGGATGATCTGTCTTCAACTTGGCCTTTAAGGTCTCTCAGTGGTGCATCCATTGCTGTCGTGATCAGGTCCATCCACCTTGCTGCTGGCCATTTTCTTCTCTTGCCTTCAGCTTTCCCCAGCATTATGGACTTCTCAAGGGAGCTGGGTTTTCCCATAATGTGTCCAAAGTATGATAGTTTGAGCCTGGTCATTTGTGCCTTGAGTGAAAATTCTGGATTGGTTTGTTCTGTGATCCATTTGTTTATTTTCCTGGCTGTCCATGGTATCCTCAAAAGTCTTCTCCAGCACCAAAGTTCAAAAGTGTCAATACTTTTTCTATCTTGCTTCTTAAAAATCCAGCTTTTGCATCCACAGAGTGTCACGGGGAAAACAATTGTCCAAACTATTCTAATCTCTGTAGGTATAGACACGTCATGGCATCTAAATATCTTTCCCAAGGCCTTTATTACAACCCTGCCAAGTGCTAGTTGAATAAATGATGATGATGATGATGATGATGATGATGATGATGATGATGCTTAGTACCGCAAGACCAGCTCTCCTTCTCAAACAACTTCTGGGAATCCAAATTTAAGAAGAATTTAAGAACGCACCTAACTTGGATGCTCTCTGCCCTGAAACTTCCCACGTGGACAGTTTGGTGTATTAGCATCATTTTCGGTATTGTGGGCCGCCTCCCCCTCTTCAGATTGCAAGTAAGATTTCATTCATTCATTCATTCATTCATTCATTCATTTGATTTTTATACCACCCTTCCAAAAATGGCTCAGGGTGGTTTACACAGAGGAATAATAAATAACTAAATAAGATGGATCCCTGTCCCCGAAGGGCTCACAATCTAAAAAGAAACATAAGATAGACACCAGCAAAAGTCACTGGAGGGATGCTGTGCTGGGGATGGAGAGGGCCATTTACTCTCCCCCTGCTAAATAAAGAGAATCACCACGTTAAAAGGTGCCTCTTTGCCTAGTTAGCAGGGTATTGCTCATGCTCTTCCCCAGGGGAAAAAACCACACATTTATTCTATGCAGAAACCACATGCTTTTTAAAAAACAAAAACAAGTTTTACCACAAGCAAGCATTGTGTAAGACTATGTGTAAGACAAATCATATGATATTTATTTAGATTGCCTTCCTGCCTTCCTACTGTCCACCACCCTCTTGCCATTTTAAGCAAATCCAGACTCACAGTTTCATCAAAAATGTCCAGGTGTTCAGTTTTAAACATTTCCCCCCTCCGTTTCAAAACACTTAGGACTTCACTGTGAATATAGGAACTTAGGAACATCGGAAGCTGCTCTATATTGAGTCAGGCCCTTGCTCCATCTAGCTCAGTATTGTCTACACAGACTGGCAGCAGCTTTTCCAAGGTTTCAGGCAAGGGTTTCTCTCAGCCCTAAAATCTTGTCCTAAAAAATAATAATAATAATCTTGTCCTGTCTTGGAGATGCTGCCAGGGAGGGAATGTGGAACCTTCTGCATGCAGTTTTCAAACATGATTCCCTAAAGGAGCATTTTATTGTCCCTTGGACTGTGTTAGGGATGGGGCTGTATTTCAGTGGTAGAGTATCAGCTTAAAGATGCTGAAGGTCCCAGGTTCAATCCCTGGCATCTACAGGGAGAGCTGGGGAAAACTCTTGCCTGAAACTCTGGAGTGCCACTGCCAGACAGAACAGACAATATTGAGATAGATTGGGGTTCCCAACAGGGGGTACTAGTACCCCTAGGGGTACTTCAAAGGCTATCGGAAGAGCCAGCGTGGTGTAGTGGTTAGAGTGCTGGACTAGGACCGGGGAGACTTGAGTTCAAATCCCCATTCAGCCAGGAGACTAGCTGGGTGACTCTGGGCCAGTCGCTTCTCCCTCAGCCTAACTTACTTCACAGGGTTGTTGCGAAGAGAAACTTAAGTATGTAGTACACTGCTTTGGGCTCCTTGGAGGAAGAGAAGGATATAAATGTTAATCATCATCATCATCATCATCATCATCATTATTATTATTTATTATTATTATTACAAGACAGGTCTCACCAGAGGAGCCAGACAAAGAGTGCCTCTCCCGTCAACAATATGGTGAGACGTAACTTTAATAAATTTATACCGGATTGGTCGTCGCCCGGGTCAACAAGGACCGCGCCAGGTGCTATAGTCCCTGGACATCTGGGGGCAAGTGGGCTACAGGACACAGGATCTTCAGTTGAGCAACCAGGGCTGGAGACAGCAAAGCTACTGGAAGAAACGTCGCTTAACCGAAAAAAATATACAAAAAATGCCCACAAGGAAATAATGATCTGCTATTACAAGTCTAGTCCAACTTGAAGAGGTTATTTAAAAAGAATGTACCAAATTTGGAAAGAGAAGCATCCAGATACAGAAATAATAGAAAAAAGGCTAGCAGACCAGAGAAGATTCAGAATAAGAAATAAAGTATTCACAGGAGTTGAGCTGGAAGAACTGCAAAGAGCAACACAGGCTCAAGATATGGAAGAAGAATTACCACCAACTGAAGCAGTTGCTCAGGCACAGATGGAGGAGGTGTTGGAAATAGAGGATACCACCGTTGCTGAAGTATTTCAAAATCAAAACCAGGCAACCTCCCCTTTGCCTTCACCTCAAAAACCCAAATGCCGTTTAACAGAAAAGCAAGAAGAACTAAAGCAAAAAATAACTGAGCACATGAAGCAAACAACCACCAGGGTTCGACTTCCCGCTCTAAAAACAGTTGCCAAAAAACAACTTGCTCAGGCATTAAAAGATGTCAATGCTGCACTTGCAGAAATAACAACCAATAATTTGCAAGAAACAAACCAACTCCTGTACAGTGCAGCAACAATAACAACACAAGAGCTCGGATAGAAGATCAGTGGACCTGTCAAAAAAGAAAGCAGTACATCACCTAAATGGAAGATTTGATTAGAAAATACAATCTCCAGGCTTAGATCAGATGCTAGTAAATTGAAAGATATGACAGACAAGAAGCTGAAGAAAGAAAACACCAAACAGTATCTGATCCAAAAATACCACCTAGATTCAAGGAAAATTAGAGAAGTCCTGGAAATAATAAAGCAGCAAATAACAGCAGTATCAAAGAAGATTATCCTTAAGGAACTGGGCACTGGGGAACGGGTTTCTCATCCTTATTGGCTCTGCTAGGGCTACCATCACCCTGTGACTGGCCAAAGTCAGTCTACCAAAGTCAGTCTACCAGTCTAGTCCAAAGTCAGTCTACCATCACCCTGTGACTGGCCAAAGTCAGTCTACCAAAGTCAGTCTACCAATCTAGTCCAAAGTCAGGCTACCTTCACCCTGTGACTGGCCAAAGATAGTGACTGGCTAAAGTTCAGCCACTCCTCAGCAGAAATGTCCCATCTTCTCCTGGAACAGGCTTGCTGGAAACCCTCCTTGCCACATCCCCTGCTACTGTGGGCAGCCTCGGATCTGTCTCGTCCTCACGACTTGCAGTTTCCTTCTGGCTGCAAGAACTGAAGACTCTTTGCAAGCCAGGGCAAGGAAGTCGCCCGTACATCTGCTTCTCTCTGCCTCGTGCATAAACCAGGTCTGCTAAGAAATAAGGCCAGCCTCTTCTCCTGAGGTGGCTTTGCTGTGTGTCTTTGCTAAGACTTTGTGGTGGGGTTAAAACTGTCGCAATGCTCTCATCTAGACAACACAAGGCTGGGAGATAGGAACAGAGGAAGCTGCCTTCTACCGAGTCAGACCCTTGGTCCCTCTAGCTCAGTATTGCCTACACAGACTGGCAGCAGCTTCTCCAAGTTTGCAGGCAGGAGTCTCTCCCTGCCTGATCACATGTAGTCGGGGAGAGACTACATGTAGTCTTCCTTCCAAATGCAAACCAGGGTGGACCCTGCTTATCAAAGGGAACAATTTGTGCTTGCTACCACAAAACCAGCTCTCCTCCTTCTCCTGTATTGTAGCTGTTTTGTGCCAGCAGCAGGGGGGCGGGGTGGGGGAAATAAGGTATGTAACCGTGGTTAAGGAACCAACTCCCCTCCTTAGAACGTTGATTCCTATGGAAAAATGGGTTCTGAGTTAAGACGTTCTGTGACTGAAGACATAGTTTTCAGGAAGCAATTGTGTCATAAGTCTGAGGACTTCCTGTAGCACATTGCATAGCCTTCACAAGCTGCAACTGTGTGCACTCCCAACTTAGGAGAAGAAACCCAATGGAACAGGAGGTCTCTCAAACTGGGGTCCCTAGATGTTGTTGGACTGCAGCTCCCATCATCCCCTGCAACAATGGCTCCTGCTAAATTCAGCGGTGGAGCCTCCTCTCAGATGTCAGTGTGAGTGCCACTCAAAATCACGTTGTCTGCACTTTGGCACCTGGGCCAAAGTTTGCCTGCCCTTGGTCCATTGGAATAAGAAATGTAGTGATAATAGGTTCATTCACACATTATGTTCAACACTGTAGAACGTGTGTACAGTGTACACAGGTACAGATCTGTACACAGGTATAGTCATTCACATGTTATGTTGATTGCAGGTACAGCAGTATACTTCCAATCTGTACCCTGCATTTGAAGGGCCTGCATTCAGGTTCACTTTAAAAATGAACTCAGGTATAGCCATTCACACAAACACATGTACGAGTGTACAGACATCTATCTGTACACTCATGGAGCATAGTGTCTGAACTGGGCTGTTTGACCCTATTCCTTTTCTCTCTCTTGTATAATGGTGTGTGTATGTGTGTATATAAAAACTATGATAAAAATATCTGTAACACACTTTGCTTGCCAGATCCTAAGCATATTCCTAAGCAGGATCCTAAGCATATTGAAAAGCTTTCTCAGCTTTTAAAAAAAGTCTGTTTTAATTTTATGGTTGATTTTAAACTGTTGATTTGTTTTAACTTTTATATGTGCTTTAATTGTTTTATGTTAACCTCCCAGAGACAAATGTTTGGTGAATAAACATAAATAATAGCAATAGCAATAGCAATAGCACTTACATTTATATACCGCTCTATAGCTGGAAGCTCTCTAAGCGGTTTACAATAATTTAGCATATTGCCCCCCAACATTCTGGGTACTCATAAACATAAACATAAATAAATAAATATTTGATCAGAAGTAAGAGTCATGGAGTTTGATGGAACATGATTCCCTAGAAAGAGTGCACAGGAGTGCAGTAGGGATGGACCCGGACCGGTCCGGAAGCCATTGAAAAGGCCTCCGGACCGGTCCGGACCAGTCCGGACCTGGGTGGTTCGGATTGGGGGGGTCGCTTTAAGAGCGGTGGGAGGATTTACTTACCCCTCCCACCCCTTTCCCACTTGCCGCTGTAAACATACGAGTAATTGGGCCGCCCCTTCCCCAACGTTACTTGCAAATCCTCCCAGGAGTGCATTGCGTGCACATGTCACAGAGACGAGCGCGCGCTTCACGTCACTGTGATGTGCACGCAGGCGCGCAATGCACTCCTGGGAGGTTTTGCAAGTAACGTCGGGGAAGGGGCGGCAGGGAGGTATCCTGCCGCCCCAATTACTCGTATGTTTACGGCGGCAAGCGGGAAAGCGGCAGGAGGGGTAAGTTAACCCTCCAGCCACTCTTAAAGTGACCCCACCCCACCCCAGTGCCAGACCACAGTTGGCGGTTCCGTCCACACCCCTAGAGTGCAGTAACCTCTGGCAGGCATCAAAACAAACTTCACAAATAGTAACCCAATAAAGCCCATTACTGTCAGTAGGACAAATGACCAGGCTTGGTTAAATGGCAAAAGCCTGGGACTCAGGCTAGCAGCAGGACTAATCACTAAGGCATTTCAGCTCTTGGAAGAGAATTTTAGCCATACAGTCAACATAATTCTCCGCCTTGGGCAGCAACTGCTTCAGTCACCCACCTGTTTGTTCAGCTAATAACCCGATGGCCATAGAATTAAACAATGGAAGGATGGCCCTACCTAATACTGACCTGGTAGCAAAATATCGATCAAAGCAGAGAGAAAGAACAGCCAACGGACTGAGAATGTCTGTTCAGATTTCATTTTGCATGCCAGCCTGCACTGATTCTTTTTTTTTAGGGGGGTGCAAGTGATGTCCCCACCACTATGCATGCAAATGCACCTCCGAAGCTTACATTTCTAGTTCTTGCTGATTGATAAGTGCCGTCAAGTCGGTGTCAACTCTTAGCAACCACATAGATTCTTTCCAGGATAATCTGCCTTCAACTTGGCCTTTTAGGTCTCTCAGTGGTGCATTCACTGCTGTCGTAATCACAGGGGTGTAACTTTAATAGGGCAGGGGGAGACAGTGTTTGGGGCCCCACTGCCTTGGGGACCCCCTCCCCCAGAGGCAAGTCACATGACTGGGAAATGCATTAAATGACTTGCATCATCCACAATTTACAAAAACTTTAAAAATATAATTTAGGATGATGTTCTATAGTGCCACATAGGAGAGAGGGAGAGAGAGAGAGAGAGAGAGAGAGAGAGAGAGAGAGAGAGAGAGAGAGATGCTTTTTGTTACCACTGTTCAGCTTCATTTAAGATTTCTTTACTTCATGAGCTGAGCTTCAGTGAGTGGGGGGCATTTTAAAATCTTGTCTCTGGGCCCACTCCAACCTTGCTATGCCCCTGCGTAATCGAGTCCATCCACCTTGCTGCTGGGCGTCCTCTTAGTTCTTGCCGGTATGTATGTATGTAAGCAAGCATGGGGGTACATCAAGATGAACCAGCCTGAATCCTGCAACTGGAACTTGGGACCATGAATCCCTTTTAAAGAATCAAGCCAGGAGTGTATAGAAATCCAAAGGGTCACTCACCACGCTGCTGAAAATATTGGAGAGTCTGTGTGGCTGAGTGGCTTGGACGGGGCGGTCCTACCATGAAGCAAGGTGACGTAGTCATCTCAGGGAGCAGATTGTTGGGACAATTGCTGTAGCTCAGCGGTAGAGCATTGGATTTACATGCAGAAGGTCCCAGGTTCAACCCACGGCATCTTCAGGTAACGCTGGGAAAGACTTCTGCCTGAAACCCTGGAGAACTGCTGCCAGCCAGTGTTGAGCTAGATGGGCCAATGGCCTGATTTGGTAGAAGGCAACTTCCTTGGAAATGGTGCTGCTGTAGCTTAGTGGTAGAGCATCTGCTTAGCATGCGGGAGGTCCTGGTTCAATCCCTGGCAGCATCTCCAGGCAGGGTTGGGAAAGACCCCAACATGAAACCCTGGAGAGATGCTGCCAAGCAGTGTAGACAATATTGAGCTGGGGGGGGGGCAATAGTCTCAGTAGACAGCAGCTTCCTAGGGGATGAGGCCTCTCTGGGCTCCCCGCAGTCTGGCATCTGCAGCTGGAAGCATCAGCAGCTGCCAGACGATTTAAAAAACAGGGTTAAGGGAACACTCGCTCCCTTAACCTTGTTTTAAAGGGTGGCTACTTAGGCGGGTTTGCCACAGTGGTGCCACCAAGAAGACATCTTGGGGGATGAAGAGGCTGGTTTTAGAATGGGGCGCTCAACTATGGATCATTCCTTAGTGCTACGCCATCTTATTGAGAACATAAGAACAGCCCTGCTGGATCAGGCCCAAGGCCCATCTAGTCCAGCATCCTGATTCACACAGTGGCCCATCAGATGCCGCTGGAAGCCTACAGGCAGGAGGTGAGGACATGCCCTCTCTCCTGCTGTTACTCCCCTGCAACTGGTATTCAGAGGCATCCTGCCTCTGAGGCTGGAGGTGGCCTATAGTATAGCCCTCCAGCTAGTAGCCATTGATAGACCTCTCCTCCATGAAGTTATCCAAACCCCTCTTAAAGCCATCCAGTATAGCAGTAAGCCCAAGTGCTCTTTGTATGTGGCCTTTGTAGATTTCAAATCAGCGCTAGATTCAATTTCGAGGCCAAGGTTGTGGGGAAAACTCAGGGATATCAACACTGATAGGCAATTACTTCTTCTCATTCAAAAGCTTTATGAGAACACCAACGTCAGGGTGAGAGGTAACCCCGAGGCTCACTTTCACACCCAATAACTTCCAGCAAAGGAGTCAAACAAGGGTGCAGGTTGGCACCCTCTCTGTTTAACCTGCATATAAACACCTTAGCCAAAAATCTCTCAGATCCAGGGTTACATCTGCCAGACATCGCGGGGGTAAAAATCCCAATTTTGCTGTAAGCGGATGCTGATGCTATTATCTCTCAAACCCCAGTAGATCTTAGGAGGGCTCTTAAGCTCCTGGCCAATTACTGTAAGGATAACCACCTGGTTATTAATTTTCAGAAATCTAAGGTGATGGTCCTTGCCAAGAAGCCTAAGAATTTTAATTGGTCAATCAAGGGCCATCGGATTGAACAGGTTAACAGTTTTAAATATTTGGGTGTGGTTTTTCATGCCACAGGGTCATGGAAGGCCCATGTGGATTACACTGCCCAACAGGTACATCAGCCATTCTGATATTTTTCTGCTCCAAAGGAGAAGTTATTTCTGCTGCACTAAATCTGTTCATTGCCAAACCACTGGCTCAATGTCTGTAGGGTGAACAACTGGGCCACTATTCCAGCTACAGAACACTGCAGATTGTCCAGTCTAAGTTTATAAGAGCTGTATTCTGGGCTCCCAGATGTATTTCTAATGCTGCACTAAGGTAGAAATGGGTTTTCAAAGGGTGGAATCCAAAGCATGAGTTTCAATTTTCAACTACTGTCTCAAGATCAACTTTCCCCTTTGGGGCTGATTCCCCTTGTACTGGCCGACAGGTTTCAGTCTTCCTGGATACAAGCACTGCTAGCAAAACTCTCATCACTTGGCATCTAAATTCTAAAGAATTCTAAAGAAATATCTGTCACTATTAGGATAGAATCAGGCCAAGAAGATTCTCAAACAGTGGATCTTGGACATTGAGCATCAAAATGACCTGGGTATCATCCTGCAGACCACAAGAGGACATCTTGGCAATCACAGCCAGGAACCAGCCAGTGATTTATTGTTACTCTCTCTACCCAGCCACCAGAGAGTGTTCTTCAGAGCAAGAGATGATGCCTTACCATTGGCAGTTTTAAATGGGAACCCCACTTCTGCACCCGCCCCCCAGTTACAATCTCTAACCATTTTTATAATGACTGAATAGGGCTGGTGTCTCTACATATTTAAAGAAATCAGCTGTAGAGGAATTCAGATCACCAACACTGGAAAAGAAGCTTGACTGACCCCTCCCTGCCATCTTCCCAATGGAAAGGGCTGCTACTTGCCCTGTTGTGGAAAATGTACATCATCTTGTCTAGGTTGATCTTCAGACATGGATCATGTTCTGCACAGGGCGAGGTTCTGTAGTTCAGAAGACCCACAGGTCCTGTAGTTCAGGAGGAGACGTATAGCACAGTCAACAGAGCAGGAGGTCAAAGGCCTGTCGTCAATACACAGCACTTCTCAGGAGCAAGCAAAGGGCATATTCAGGGGAGCTGAGGATCAGGAACCAGGAGGCTTTTCAGACAGCAGGCTTTTCCGTGGCTTTACCACGAGGCTTTACTGTGAGTTCAGGGCATAACCGATACTCCAACGCAAAAAGAAAAGATTTTTTTAACCCCAGACATAAATCAGGCTAGGTTCCAATATTGAGGGGAAAACCCGTATCATGTGTGAAGTGTTCTCTGAAACATTTCATGGACTTAGGGGCAAATCTGGCCAACATGTGAATGCACACCCACACCCTCCCAAAGTTAAGTCACGGTAAAGTCTGATAAATCTCCTGGACAAGCAAAGTACAACCAGGTTGCTTCAGCAACTCATACTGCAAACTGAGCTCTTATATAGCCCTGCTGCTGGGTATAAGCCTAGACTCCACCCACAATCCCGGAGACAATGAGGCGGGTCTCATGATCAGTGAGACCCGTTTTAGATTATACTGCGGGGAGAGCGGGCTAAGCCCACTCTCCCCACAGACGATCGGGGCAGCAGCCCTGGGCGGCCGGATCGGCCACCCACACAATTGCCGGCTCCGTGATGGAGCTGGCGGGGGCTGGGGGGAGCGGGGGCCGATCGCTCCCTGAAAGCTCCAGCATACCCTGCGTGAGCGCGCAGGGCATGCTGGTGAGAACCCCGGAGCCGGGAGGCGGCTTTTCGCCTCCCCTCTGGGGGTCTCCTCGTGAGTAGCCACAGCACGGAGCTGCATGTGGCTACTCACGGCCAGATAGCCCAGGTTTGCGGAGCACTCACTCCGCAAACCCGGGCTAAGAGGAGGGCCACCAAAGCGGGTTACCTGCTGGAGAACCACCGGGCTCGCAGCCAAGGCCGGTGGTTCTTACGATCGGGGAAAATCGGGCTAGGCTTTCCTAGCCCGATTCTTCCCGATTGTGAGAATAGCCCCAATGGCTAGTTAAAGGGCTGAGCCCTATTTCTTAATCGCAGACTCCTACGGATCAGTCTCTGCAGGAGGGTCAACGTCCTCCTCCGAACTGTAGTAAAGGGTGCTCTGAGGTGTCCTCAGAGCAAGGTGACGCTTCAGTTTCCTCATCCTCAGAACTCTCAGCAATAGGTCCAGATATGGCTGGGGATACAGAAGGTTCCCCGAGGGTAGCTTTGGGGCCAGGGCGCTTTCCAGATTATACCCTGCAATGGGGACACGGTGTATCTATGAAGTGTGCTTCCCCACTTCCTGTGTTGCGACACCGCAGTCCCTACGCTGACAGCAGGGTGCCGTTCACATTTCCAATGCCTTGTTTAGAATTGAATCGATGCGATTTAGTGCTGTGATGTTATATATCCAGCGTAAAAAAGTTGCTGTTTTTTTGGGTTGTTCGTTTGCATTACACTGCTCCCCCTGCTGGGTGCTTTGCTATTTACGTTTTGAATGGGATTTGCCTGAAGGGAAGCATTGTGCCACTGTTGAGCGGCTAACCTGGAAAGCGCCCAGGTTGTGCAGGTATCTCCTGGAAACCAGGAACCTTGTCCTCAGAGCTCTCCCTCCCCAGACCAACCTGGTGTGGCAATAGGTCCTGGTCCATGGCACAGGGTGAGTTTGGGCCAGTCACTCTCTGCTGTCCAGTAGTGGCTTGTCCGAATGAACCAGGGTGCTTTCCAGATTACATGCTCTACAGTGGTTGGGGTGGTGTAAAATGCTTCGGCTTGGCACGATCGCATTGGAAACGTAAAGAAATGGTGTAAGCCGTTTGTTGCATAGTCCATGGAACAATGCCCCCCCCCAGGCGGAACCGTTCATACTGTGTGCTGCAACCCACCCACCCCAAAAGAAACTGCACTGGCAGCTGCAGAGTTGCAATCCACTGTTGAGGAGTTTGCATCTCCTTTTTGCTTTCTGAAAGAGAGACGCATGTGCACACAATCAAACGTTCAAGCACACACATGGTTCAACTTCGCCCCCAAGGATGCGTCTTTCTTTCCTCTCTCTCTCTCTCTCTGGCTGTGGCACATGTAAAGCAAGAGCCCCCCCCCCTTAGCATTATTATTGTTATTAGCTTTATTAGAACTGTGCGCAAAAACGGGCGAGAAAAAGGGATGCAAATGCACTCGGGGAGGGGGGCGGGGAAGGCTGTGCCACAGAACTTGCTTGCAAGCTCACAGTGGGGGGGGGACTTCTGTGCACAAACCTTCTTATTGTGGCTGCTGCCTTCAGGAACAATGGGACAGCCAAGCAGGAGGAGGGCAGCCCCCGGCGGTCTCCACGTTTTTGCTGCTGTAGGGAGCACATTTCCAGCCTTGCCAGAACGTTGGCTTTCTTTTGCAGACCGCATGGAGAAAAAAATCAAGGTGTAAAGTTCTTCACAACCCCATCGAAAAAAAGAAAAGAAATAAATTTCTAAAACGGAAAGGAGCTTTATATTGATAAATCACCATCCACGCAGATGTAACCATCCTCACCACACCACTTACAATGCCGAAACAGAATTGTGACCCTCTTAAAATGGAAAAATTACAGCTATTTTTTTTTTTTTTTTTGCAAAGGACATACAACGTTATTGCATTAAATTACAGCGATAAAATCCAGAATAAGGCATCAGAAATGTGAGCGGCACCCTACTGACAGCGTAGGGACTGCGGTGTCGCAACACAGGAAGTGGGGAAGCACACTTCGCAGGTATGTTGTGACCCTGTTGCAGGGGCTAATCTGGAAAGTGCCCAGAGGGGGCACCAAAGGAGGCAGCTGCCTGCAGGCTGGCCATTCATCAGGTAGAGATGCGTGGTTGACCAGCCTGCAGTAGCACAGATCCCGGGTGGGGGAGGAGAGAGAGAAGAACGACCCGAGCTGTCTCCTTTGGCGCCCCCTGGCTTGTTAGGAAAGGCCACTACTGCTGCTGCCCCAAATGGACTTACTCTGTCTCAGGAAAGAGCCAGGCCTGGCTGATTCTCACTGGATCCCTTCTAGCATTTTCATTGTATGACCTTTTTATGAATCATCCAAGGCCTCTATTCATGTTCCTCCCCTGAAACTAGACAGGGCCATGATTGGGCTTTGAGTCACCAGGAAGCTTTTCACATGGGGCTTTTGAAGCCCTCTAACTTGCATCTCCTCTGGAATGGAGGGGATGCATTCATATATCGGCTAGATTTACCCTGAAGTCCCTGTGAGTTATCAGGGAGCAGTTCACACACAATTCAGGTTTTTCACTGCACATTAGAGTGTAGCCCGATTTATATCCAGGGTTAAAAAAACCCCACTATTTGCGCCAGTTTTTTTTGAAAACTGCGAGTTCGCAGTAAAGTCCCCCCGTAAACTTGTGGTAAAGCCTGCTTTGTGTAAAAGTCCCAGGTTGGATTAAACATCAACTACATTTCCTGCATTCCTGATTGGTCAATGCTCCTCTCTGAAGTCTCCCAGGCAAGTTCTGACTTGTGTTATGCTCTGTCAGTAAAACTGTGCTTTCTGAGAAACTGCTCGTGAAACGTACCTCAAGGCAGCATTGTAAACGTGTAACATTTCTCCCCCCTGTTGTTCTTTTTACTGCAATTTACATTTTTGATATTTTACTCCTCTTGTTTCTAGATACCCAAACAATTCTGTTGAGTTTTATATACTTCTCTCTGATAAACACACCGATGATGTCTCGTATCAGGTGTCCATTTTGTGTATGGCTGCGATTAAGTTCCGCACATAGTGTGCTAGAAATGGTTAATTTAGGTTTTTTAGTTTGTATGTAATAGTGTTTAGCAATAGCAATAGCACTTACATTTATATACCGCTCTATAGCCGGAGCTCTCTAAGCGGTTTACAATGATTTAGCATATTGCCCCCAACATTCTGGGTACTCATTTTACCGACCTCGGAAGGATGGAAGGCTGAGTCAACCTTGAGCCCCTGGTCAGGATCGAACTTGTAACCTTCTGGTTACAGGGCGGCAGTTTTACCACTGCGCCACCAGGGGCTCTTTACACAGTCTATGTACCAATATTTACTCCTAAGGTTCTTCTTTTTATTTGGGTTTGGATTGAAATGTGTAGAACTGATCAGTGATTATAATAAATGAAACTGAACTGAACTGATTAATCCCTTCCACACATTGTTTCCATGAGCAGGAAAGGGTGGGATCACGGTGGTCTGATTTTGCCTTCAGTCTCACCTTCACTCATCTGAAGGTCAGAACAGAGCAAGGGTTAGGGATGTGCACGGAACTGGTTCGGAGGCCCTTTATGAGCCTCCGAACCGGTTCGAACTGCGAGTGGTTTGCCGGTTTGCTGGCGGGGGGGTGCATCTTCAAGGGCAGGGGAGGGTGCACTTACCCCTCCCTCCACTTTCCCCCCACCGGCATTCCATTTTTAAAAAGTCCATCGGGCTGGCAGCGTACCTTCCTGCCACCCGGTTGCCCCCTTTACCAGAAGTAACCGGAAGTATCCGATGCACCTGCATGCGTTGGGCACGGGCGTGCATCGGGCATGCATGTGCACGCGATGTGCACGCGCTCATGCCTGGCATGCACAGGCATGTTGGATCATTCTGGTTACTTCCGGTAAAGGGGGCAATGGGGCAGTGGAGAGGTATGCTGCCACCCCGATGCACTTTTTAAAAAATGGACCGCTGGTGGGGGGGAAAGCGGAGGGAGGGGTAAGTGCACCCTCCTCCACCCTTAAAGGTGCACCCCCTGCCTTCGAACCACCCCTGCCCGGTTCCGTGCACATCCCTAGCAGGGGTTCCTTCCCAACGAGGGTACTAGAATCCCAGTGGCACTTGAAGGTGGGGTACTCACAGCCCCCCTGCCCCCCTATGGTGCAACTGCACTATTCATCCCCATCTGAGGATCGTCGACTTGAACCCAACACATCCTAAGCGATGTGTCTGCTGCAGAAGGGGAAGGAGGAGGGTGAAGACCCTTCTCCTCTGCTCCTGACTGGCTGGCTATGAGCTGGAGCTCAGCTTATTCAATACAATACAATACAACGGATACTTATATACTGTTTTGCAACTGAAGTTTCCAAAGCGGTTTACATAGAGATAGATGAATGAATGAATGAAAATCCCTCCCCTCAGCCTGACTGACAGGCTCCAGAAAATTAGCACTGGATACTCCCATTGAAATTAGGAAGGTAGGAAGCTGCCTATCAGAACATTGGTCCATCTAGCTCAGTACTGTCCACACAGACTGGCAGTGGCTTCTCCAAGGTTGCAGGAAGGAGACTTTCTCTGTAAACCTGCCCCACAAGTAAACCTGTCCCATCAATTGCAATGAGACTGTTTATTTGAGTAATTTATTCTAATGTATGAAGAGGTTTGCTTACATCCAGTGAATACGGCTAAAGGAATTACAACGGCATACTTCCTTAAGTACTCTTCTGACCGACTCCCTCACGTGCCTATGTGGCATAAAACCAGTTTGATCAGAACTCATATCAACTGTAATGAGCGCATTTCATTGTGTGCTAATACAGCCATGGATATTTTGGCATCTTAATTTAAAAATGCAGTGCTTTTATATCAGAACTCATATCAACTGTAATGAGCGCATTTCATTGTGTGCTAATACAGCCATGGATATTTTGGCATCTTAATTTAAAAATGCAGGACACCAATCTGATTGCAGCCGTTGCAGGTAACCTCATGTAGAATACATTGCAGTTGTCTAGCAGGATTGTGACCAGGGCAGAAGAAGCTTGTTACATTCTGTCTAGCAGTCCATTGTGTTTTTGTTGATCAGACGTTTGTCCCAGTGGAGATCCTGTAGAGAGTGAAAAAGAAAAGAGGTGAGAAAGAAAAGGGGAAGGAAGGAGAAGCGAAAATGGAGTTGTTTCTGGAATAAAGGCTTAGTTAAACAAACATACGGTGACTTTGTATTTATGAGGGGAGCAGCTATAAAACAAGATGGGGGCTATTTCCACGAGCAGTAAAAATCGGGCGAGGAGAGCCTAGCCCGATTTTTGCTGCTCGTGTAAACCACCGAGCTCGCAGGCGAGCCTGGTGGCTTACAAGCGGTTAGCCGGTTAGCCGGCTTAAGTAGCCAGCGCTCCGCAAACCCGGTTTTTTAAATCATGAGTAGCCGGGGTGCAGCTCCGCACCATGGCTACTCATGAGGAGACCCCCAACCGGGAGGCTCAAAAGCAGCCTCCCGGCTCGGGGGTCTCTCCAGTATGCCCTGCATGCCCGCACAGGGCATACTGGAGCTTCCAGCGGCCGCACGGCCCCCAATCATCCCAGTCGTGTCCCCCCGGCTCCATCACAGAGCTGGCAGTCATGTGGGAGGCCGATCCGGCTGCCCAGGGCTGCCGCCCTGCTCATCTGTGGGGAGAGCGGGCTTAGCCTGCTCTCCCTGCTACACTGGACAAAGTGGGTCTCACTGATCGTGAGACCTGCCTCATGGTTGCAAGATCTTGAGGTCATTTACACAATCAAAAACTGTGTTCTACCCCGTTTTGGGAGCTCTGTGTGTGCTCCCAGTTTTCGGTTGTGTGGAAGCAAAGTAGCAGGGAAAACCTGGATAGAAGTGATTGTGTGGAATCAAGGTTGGAGGAATAGCTACCCAAGTTTTCCTCTTCCCCTGCTTCCACACAACCGAAAATTGGGAGCACACACAGCTCCTAATCCTGGGTAGGACACAGTTTTTGATTGTGTGAATCACCTCATTGTGTAGTATTCACAACTCCAGGCAGACACAGAGCTCTTAACAAAGCATTTTCCTGGAGCAACAAACATACCAAGTAAAGATAGCAGATACAACAGTTTGGCAGATTCAACATACCCCATTAGAGTGAAACCTATCTACAGAGTCACTACACAATTCAATCATATCTAACAATTGTGGTTGGATCTTCTTTTTCCAAGAAAGGCTGCAGCTGGCAACCCAAAGGCACTCCTGGGCGCTTTCCAGGCTAGCTGCTCAACAGCAGCAAAATGCCTCCGTTCAGGCAAGTCGCATTCAAAATGTAAACAGCAGGGGGAGCAGGCTCACGGAAACTAACAACCCGAAAAAACAGCAACTTTTTAACACTGGATATGCAACTCCATAGCACTATAGCATAGTGATTAAATTTGAAACAAGGCATTGGAAATGTGAATGGCACCCTGCTGTCCACGTAGGGACGGTGGTATCACAACACAGGAAGTGTGGCAACCAACTTCTGCGATACGATGTGACCCCATTGCAGGGCCTAATCTGGAAAGCACCCTGGCTACGGCCACTGCCTAACCCTACACAAGAAAGCTGGATCTAAGAGCACCACCTCCTGGTTCAAAAGAGTGGGACAGCAGAATGCACAACACCCAATGCTGCCACTTTGATCAAAATTGGAGCTCTCAGAGCTGCTTAAAAATAAAAATAAAAATAAACCATTGAGAGTTCTGATGATCACCAATCTCCTGTATTAGTACATGAGCTGGCTGGGGTGATTGGTACCGTCTGGGATTGGGCTAAGCAGACTCGGTCCTCCAGCTGTTGTTGAACTACAACTCCCAGCTCCACCAGCTACAATACATTGTGGCTGGGAACGATGGGAGTTGTAGTTCAATAGCAGCTGGAGGACCATGTTTGCCCACTGAATATCTAGGGGCGGGGGCGAATGCTCATTGAGATTTGGGACAAGGTCTAGAGAAGGAAAATAGGTAATAGCATTGCATGACTTTAGCTTTCATAGGGACATAGGAAGCTGCTTTCTACCGAGTCAGATCATTGGTCCATCTAGCTCAGTATTGTCTACCCAGATTGGCAGTGGCTTCCCCAAGATTGCAGGCAGGAGTCTCTCTCAGTCCTGTCTTGGAGAAGCTACAGAGGGAACTTGGAACCTTTTGCATGCAAGCATGCAGATGCTCTTCCCAGAGCGGCCCCCAAATCCTACAATGCTCACATGTAGTCTCCCATCCAAATGAAAACCAGGATAGACCCTGCTTAGCAAAGGGGACAAATCATGATTGCTACCACAAGACCAGCTCTCCACCAGTGTGTGCTCATGCTTTGATTGTCCTGACCATTGAGCCTGCTGTGGCCACATTTGCAATGGAGTTCTGAAAGTTTTTAGAAGTTTTTTAAAAACACAAAAGCTCATTCAAAATTTCATCAATGTTCTTAGACGAATGGAAATGGAAATGGGCAGGACTGTCCTCCAAAGTCCACTCCATGGAGAGAGGACAACACGTTGTTCATTGTTACCTTGACCCTTTGCTCCGTGCAGAAATGAGTGCAATTTTACCCTGAGGGTTTGGGGGTAGGGATAAAGAAGCAGGGTGATGCTGAGACAGAGAAAGCTGTCAGTGCAGCAATACCATCACCCATTCTTCATCTCAGGGGGATCACTAGGAGCATTTGTCCCCTGAGATGGTGAAGTAAAGTTGTGCCCAATGGTGGGTTACCGCATAGGCAGTATAGGCCAACTGCCTATGGCACCAAATCTTGGGGAGAAGCATCTTGGAGGGGAACTTAATTCTCCCCCCCCCCAACCTTTAAAAATGATGCTGTGTAGCAGCAGAGGCTTCACCCGCCTCCTAAACTATCACAGGAGATTGGCAGCAGCTTCTCCAAGGTTGCAGGCAGGAATCTCTCTCAGCCCTATCTTGGAGATGCTGCCAGGGAGGGAACTTGGAACCTAGATACTCTTCCCAGAGCGGCTCTATCCTCTGAGGGGAATATCTTACAATGCTCACACTCCTGCTTAGCTAAGGGTACAAGTACAAGGGTAGAACCCAAACCCCATAGGATCCTATGGAAGAGAAACACTGAACACAGAAACATAGAAAGTTGCCTTCTACTGAGTCAGACTACTGGTCCATCTATCTCAGTATTGTCTTCACAGACTGGCAGTGGCTTCTCCAAGGTTGCAGGCAGGAATCTTTCTCAGCCCTATCTTGAAGAAGCCAGAGAGGGAACTTGGAACCTAGATGCTCTTCCCAGAGCAGCTCCATCCCCTGAGGGGAATCTCTTCCAGTGCTCACACTTCGAGTCTCCCATTCATATGCAACCAGGGCAGACCCTGCTTAGCTCAGGGGACACGTCATGCTTGCTACCACCAGACCAGCTCTCCTCCTACAAGACCAGCAATTTCATCGCCCACTCTGTGTCATTTGCAAGGGGGCTTGAATATAGAGCTCTCTCCCCGCCATCCTCCAGTGCCCGACCTCACCTCCTGTGATGGTTTAGGAGGTGGACGGAGCCTCTGCCTCTGCACAGCAATATTTTTTAAAGGTAAAAAACGGAATGAAGCTTTCCTCCCCACCAAGCCCCCTTACCCTTGTCCCTGGGGTAGCAAATCTTTGGTTGCGCCCTCGTCAAGTCAGAGTTGACTCCTGGCAACCACAGAGCCAGGCTGATGGCCAAAATGGGTGGGCCTGGCTGATGGATTAGCTCAGGCCCCACACCCTCCTTAATCTTGCTCTGTGCTTGGTTTCATCACTGCCATGACCTCACATGACGAATTCTTGCTCTCTTGCACTCAGCTGGCTTTCTGGGTCACTCGAGGAAGCGGCTGTTACCTTTGGCCCAGCCCCGGCCTTTGACTGACTCATGTCCACCTCAGCGTCCTCACCTGCCTCTGAGCCGCATCCTGATCCAGCGAGTCAGCAAGCCCTTTGCTCAGCGGACGAGCACAGGCTTTGCGTGGAGAAGGTCTCTGGCTCACTCCACCGGCAGTGGCTCTCCCAGGATTCAGGCACGATCCTTTCCCAGCCATGCTGGGAGTGTTAAGAGTTTTTAATTATTTAGCAAAGCACCACGAGGGAGCTGCCCACTCCAGTTACTCCAGAGTAGGGCAGAGTTTCGCTGTTGCAGTTACCTTAAGAATACACATGGAGATTGTCGTGCAATCTAAACTAAATGGGTTTATTGGTTAGGTACTTTTGAGATAGGAAAGACCTATCCTATCTATCAGCCACGTAATGAAGAGGGAGGGAGGGAGGGAGAGATGTGTCCATCTTCTCTCTAGGAGGAAAGGAAGAGTGCTGATGCAGCACAGGAAGTACCTGAGGAGTCAAGGCAGGGGCCATAGAGTAGAGGCAAGCAGGGACAGGTAAGGAGACCCTCACTAGCTACCTCTACTCCCAATTCCCCTAATGGTCATTAGTATAGTCAGTGCAGAAGGTCGATATACTGGAACTCCAACAGGAAGCTGTTTCCAGGGATTGAACCTGGGACCGTCAGTGTGCAAGTCCTATGGTGAGCTACTGTCAGGGCATCCTAAAACAAATGACAGGGAATGCCCTCTGGAATGCAGTGGTTCCCAACGGCCATTCGGAAATCCCATGCATTCCCATGGCCATTTGGAGGGAACCAGGGCGTTTCAGTGGGCATTCCCTGTCATTTGTTTTAGTACCTTCCCTAGACCAGTGGACATTCCCAGCTACAATTTATTGTGGCTGGGGGGTGATGGGAGTTGTAGTTCAGCAAAATCTGGAGGAACCCTGGTTGGGGAACCACTGCCCTAGATGCTACATGATGAGATGCATGATGACCGCCTAGTGGACTGGGAACATAGGAAGCTGCCTTATACCAGGTGAGACCATTGGTCCATCTAGCTACACTGACTGGCAGCGGCTCTTCAAGGTTGCAGGCAGGAGTCTTTCTCAGCTCTCTCTGGAGATGCTGCCAGGGACAGAACTTGGGACCTTCTGCATATACTGTAGCACTGAGCTACGGCCCCATCCCCTGGGATCTTGGAGAGCCGCTGCCAGTCAGAGCAGGGAGTTCTGGGCTAGCTGGACCAATGGTCTGACTGGGAGCCAAACTAGACATGGCAGTGGCAGATCAGTCTCTCTACATGCAGGTCTCACTCTCACACAGTCACGTAAGAACTAGGAGGAGGGAATCTGATTAAAGTGCTGAATCATCACCTGTCTATGCCTTTCCTCTCCATAAACTGTTGTTTTCAAACTTTCTACTAGGGATGTACACAAAACGAGTTATGCAGGCTTGGTTCAAATTTGAACTGGATTTGAGTGTACCCATCCCGGCCATTTTGTGCCCATTTGAACACACAAGACCAGCCAAGTTTGACCCTGGACCTGTCAAGCCAAGCCGGCTTGAACCCAGCCAGCTCTCACACCCCTGCTTTCTATCCTCTGGAAACTTGTCCTCATCACTGTAAAGGCAAAGTGTGCCGTGAAGTCGGTTTTGACTCCCGGTGACCACAGAGCCCTGTGGTTGTCTTGGGTAGAATACAGGAGGGGTTGACCATTGCCTCCTCTGAAGTATGAGATGATGCCTTTCAGCATCTTCCTATATAGGGAAAACATAATTGCGGGGATTTGAACCGCCAACATCTGGCTTGATAATCAACTCATTTCTCTGCTGCACAATTAAGTGGCTTCCTCATCACTGTATCTCCTCACAAACTAATTCTTTCTTTCTTTCTTTCTTTCTTTCTTTCTTTCTTTCTTTCTTTCTTTCTTTCTCATATTTCATATTTTGTTATTTTCATATGTTTAATATAAATATTACATACATATTTATTTATTTATTTTAGCACATTTATATACTATACTGCTGCTGCTGCTACTACAACTACTACAAATATTTATATTCAGGGGGTCATACATGCTGCTGATCACAGAAGTGCTGGCCATCATGGGGATGGTGTTTCCTTGTGCAGACAATTGCCACTGTAACTGTGAGCAGCCAGATCACAGTTCTAAAGCTCTCCATGGCTTCCTTTTTGGCCATGACAGACTCTAGAGGACACTAAGGGGGGTGGGAGTTGATGATTTACACCACTTTCTTATATTACTTTCTTGTAGTGACTATGTGCTATCATTATGTTGAAAACCTTGCTATCTCCTGTGCTGTAAGGACATGGACCTCACATGCTTGCTCTCCGGTCATTTCCCAGAGCATTTACCTGCAAGTCTGCACCTATCCCCAAGTTACTGGTCCCTTTGTGCTCTAAGACATTAAGCTAGCCCAAGATTTACCTGCTAAGTTTGTAGACACTTGTATTTAAGCAAAGTGATTGTTCATGACTTGTCATTGCTATCGCTTTCCACAAGCTGATAATCCATTAATCACCATAAGCACCTGGTTCCACAATGGAAGACTGTTATTGATACTTTATTTGGGATAAAAACAATGTTGCTTGCTATAAGTTATATGATCTTTATATGTAAACCTTGCTGCTATGTCTAAAACTTTTTATCTATATCAAATCAGAATTATACTAATTATGTTTGTAGCTCTAGGATATTATATGCAATGTATCTAGTTTTATTGCCATATGTACAGCCCATTCAGCACCTATATGTCCCAAATCCTTTAGCTACACAAAACACAGAACTATATTTCCAAGATTAGGAGTTGATGTGTTAGAAAGAGCTATTATTAATATTTCCAAACAGTTAGGACTTTCATTTAACTAATATGGAGAGCCTATTGAGTTATGGGCAAAGAAGATAATTCTAATTATAGTATGTATTTTCCTTTTATTGATAATCACATGTTGCTGCTTATAATGCATTCTAGCTTGAATCCAAATGTTTATGAGAACCTTTCAACCTTGCCATAATGTAAGACCCATACATACAGCTGTACCTTTACAAGCCCATATATCCTGAAGATTCAGGATGATCCAGTGTTTCAGGGGGGAATTGATGTCTTTTAGAAAACCAAAGTAACTCCATTTTACTTAGAAAACCTCAGTCTGACTAAAAGTAACCCCAGCCCAGCTCAGGCCCATCACAGCCTCTCATGATCAACGTCGTTATCTCTCTCCACTAAATTGTATCTAAGGAAACTTGGTTCTCACAGGATTCTCACTGTTCTTTGCTTACAATTAAGAAAACAGGATGTAACCAAATAAGGAGTAATCACCAGATGAAGAATGAATCATTCGCATGCGTACTAGATACTTAGCCCACCATTTTATTGCCACGTATACTATGTCTAGGGTGTCAGCATCATTCAGATTGTTTGTATAAATGTAAGATGCACCTATAACCAATTTGTATTCAGTGCAGAGCCAAAGCCCACTGGATACCTTGCTAATCTGCAGTAGCAATAAACACCTCAAAAGAGATTCCCACTGTGTCTGTTTGATTGGCTAAAAGGCGGACCCAGGGACGAACCAAATTCACATCACTGTTGTCCCCCTCCATGTGTGATCAGGGATGGACTTCAGTCTTTTTCCTGCAGGGTTGCCAACCTTTTTGCTAGCCTGGCTCCTGTGCCTTGAAAAAGAGCTTGACAGTCCAAAATTAAGCAGATGAAGCTTTTGCTGCAATGGAAATGAAGAGATGGGGAAATCTTCATCGGTTTAATTTCTATATGCCAGGTTTCCTCTAAAAGCATAAGAGCAGGAGCAGGTAGAGAGTTGGCAACCCTGCTTGCTGGTGCCTCGTGGCCAGCATTGGGCATGGGAGTTCCGCCATCCTTGTGTACATTCAAACATGGCGGTTGCTGGGGGGGGGGTCCAAGCCGGGAGTGTTTACCGGTCGTGACGGATCCTGATGGGGCTGGAGGTTCCGCTGCTGCCTTCAGTCTCTCTGGACTCGACCGTTGGCAGGAAGACTTTCTGGCCTCTCCTGCTGCTAACAGCAAATTTCCATCCAATTTGGATCGTGAAGGGAGCGCAGAACATGGCCTCAGGCAAGGAGTCCAGAGTGAGTGTCCACCGCCCTGCCCCAAATAGTTTCAATGTTTTTTGGGCGGGGGAGACCCCCAGGGGTTGGATTTGGGTCCAGGTGGAGACATTTAGGAAGCGACACTGTCCTGGCCCCTCTGGGCTGACCTTGTAGGGCAGGAAGGGAGTGGCCCAGTTCACCTTCACGGTATCCTCATGGAGCAGCAGCCCTCCATGGATGGCTCAGAGCTCCATCAGCCCCCTCCCTCCTCCAGGACCACATCCAGCGAGGAACGTGCAGAGTGGAGCCACCTGCACAGAGGAAGGGAAGGGGTTCCTGGCCTCTCTGAGCTCTCTGCAGTTCCCCCCTTCAGAGGGGCAGGATGGCCATATTAGGGAGTGAAGAAAACAACACTGGCCTTTCTTGGGTAAAAGAAATGAAATGTTGAGGTGGGGGGGGGGATGGAGGGAAGATAGAAATGGCAGGATCTGCCAAGTGGCACTTATGTGGAGGATGAGAATTGCCCCCTCTTGATGTAGCCTGGCTCCTCTGCTTTGAGCAAAAGCTTGAGCAGATTGAGCAGGTGAAGCCATTCCTAGCCCAAAGAAATGGGAAACTGTTTCACCAGCTTAAGACCTGCATGTCAGGCATCTGCTGAAGTCACAGGAGCAGGACCAGGTAAAGAGTTGGCAACCCAGCCTACTGGTTCCTCGTGCCCACCACTGGGCCTGGGAGTTCCACCATCCTTGTGTACATTCAAACATGGCGGTTGCTGGAGGGGGGAGTCCCTGGCTGGGTGTGTTTACCGGTTGCAACGGATCCTGATGGGGCTGGAGGTTCCACTGTTGCCATCAAACTCTCTGGACTCGACCGTTGAAAGGAAGACTTTCTGGCCTCTCCTGCTGCTCACGGCCAATTTCCATCCCATTTTGGCCGTGAGGGAGTGCAGAAAATGGCCTCGGGCAAGGAGTCCAGAGTGAGTGTCCACTGTCCTGCCCCAAATAGGTTCAATGTTTGGTGGGGGTAGGTGAGACCCAGAGGGGTTGGATTTGGGTCCAGGTGGAGACATTTAGGAAGCAACACTGTCCTGGCCCCTTTGGGCTGAACAAGGTGGGCGTGAACGAACTGGCCCAGCGCACCTTCACAAGGTCTTCATGGAGCACCAGCCCCCCCATGGATGGCTCAGAGCTCCGCCAGCCCCCTCCCTCCTCCAGGACCTCTTCCAGCGAGAAAGCACAAAGTGGAGCCACCCGCACAGAACAGGGGAAAGAGTTCCTGGCCTCTCCGTGCTCCCTGCAGCTTCCCCCTTCAGAGGGGCAGGATGGCCATATGAGGGACTTGAAGAACATAACACTGGTCCTTCTTGGTATTTGAGCATGACTGGAATGGATGGTGAAAAGAGCCCAAACTCGGGAGCACTTTCAGCATCCAGCAACACCACTGCAGCGAGGCTCCCCCTCTCTCTTCCTCTTTGGATAGATGGTGATGACCTCCATTTTTTGGAAGGCTTCTTCCTCTGTAGCTTTGCATGGGATTATATGAGTTCTATTGTTTGTTAGCCACTTCATTATTTTTAAATTAAAAGGAAGATATCAATTTAATGGAATGTGGGGGGGGGGGAGGAAGGAGGATAGAAATGGCGAATTCTGCCAAGTGGGAGTTGCCGGTTCTGTAGAGGATGGGAATTGCCCCCTCTTGTTGAAGGGGGTGGGGGGAGACCCCCAGGGGTTGGATTTGGGTCAAGGTGGAGACATTTAGGAAGTGAGACTGTCCTGGCCCCTTTGGGCTGACCCTGGTGGGCAGGAAGGGACTGGCCCAGCCCATCTTCACAGGGTCTTTATGGAGCAGCAGCCCCCCTTCGATGGGTCAGAGCTTTGTCAGCCCCCTCCCTCCTCCAGGACCTCATCCAGAGAGGAAGTGCAGAGTGGAGCCACCTGCACAGAGGAAGGGAAGGAGCTCCTGGCCTCTCCGAGATCCCTGCAGCTTCCCCCTTCAGTGGGGCAGGATGGCCATATTAAAGGACAGGAAAGATTGTGCTGTTGGTCAGTGTCGACTCCTGGTGCCCACAGAGCCCTGTGGTTATCTTTGCTAGAATACAGGAGGGGTTGACCATTGCCATCTCCTGTGCAGTCTGAGATGAGGCCTTTCAGCACCTTCCTTGATTGCTGCTGCCCGATATAGGAGTTTACCATTGTTTGGGAAACACACCAGAAGGGATTCGAACCAACAGCCTCTTGCTCTCTAGGCAAGTTGCTTCCCTGCTTCGCCATTAGGTGGCTTTAAAAAAATATTTGTCATTCTTGGGAGATGGAGATGCCTGGATTGGATGCTCAAAAGCCTGTTTTAAAACAGTTACACTGGCTGCCAATTTTTTCCCGGGCAAAATACAAAGTTCTGGTTATTACCTTTAAAGCTCTGAACGGCTTGGGTCCAAGATCTTTTAGAGAGCGCCTTCTTTTATATGATCCCCACCGCACATTAAGGTCATCTGGGGAGGTCCATCTCCAGTTGTCACCGGTTCGTTTGGTGATGACTCAAAGGCGGGCCTTCTCTGTAGCTGCTCCTGGACTGTGGAATGCACTCCCAGCGGAAATTCGTAATCTTGATTCTTTACTGTCCTTCAAGAGAGCCTGGCCTTTCAGGGTTTTTAATCAGTTTTAATTGTTTTAATACCTGGTTTTCAGGGTTTTAATTGTTTTGATAGTTTAATTGTTTTTTAAGTTGTTTTAAATTGGTATTTATATTTGTATCTCTGTTTTAATTGTTTTTAATGTTTTCTGTTTTAATTGTAAACCGCCCTGAGCCATTTCGGAAGGGCGGTATATAAATGAAATAAATAAATAAATAAATAAATAAAAGGGGTCAGGCTCGGGAAAATTTTAAGTCTCAAGCAACACCCCTGCAGAGAGGCGCTCTCCCTCCCTCCCTCCCTCCCTCCCTCCCGCTTTGGATTGATGGTGATGATGACCTTGTTTTGAAAGGCTTCTTCCTCAGTAGCTTAGAATGAAATAATACAAGTTTTATTGCTTGTAAGCCTCTTTGATATTTTTAAACTAAAAGTAGGATATAAAAGAAATGAAATGTTGTGGAGGAGGTTGGAGGGAAGATAGAAATGGCAAGATCTGCCAAGTGACACTTATGTGGAGGATGGGAATTGCCCCCTCTCGATGAAGGGGGTGGGGGTGGGGAGACCCCCAGGGGTTGGATTTGGGTCAAGGTGGAGACATTTAGGAAGTGAGACTGTCCTGGCCCCTCTGGGCTGACCTTGTAGGGCAGGAAGGGACTGGCCCAGACCATCTTCACGGGGTCTTCATGGAGTAGCAGCCCCCCATCGATGGGTCAGAGTCCCATCAGCCCCCTCCCTCCTCCAGGACCTCATCCAGCGAGGAACTGCAGAGTGGAGCCACCTGCACAGAGGAAGGGAAGGGGTTCCTGGTCTTTCCGAGATCCCTGCAGCTTCCCCCTTCAGAGGGGCAGGATGGCCATATGAGGGAGTGAAGAAAACAACACTGGTCATTCTTCAGTAAAAGAAATGAAATGTTGAGGAGGGGGATGGAGGGAGGACCGAAAGGGCCATTTCTGCCAAGGGGGAGTCGCAGGTTCTATGGAAGAAGGGAATTGCCCCCTCTTGATGTGGCCTGGCTCCTCTGCTCTGAGCAAAAGCTTGACCAGCTTAGCCCAAAGAGATGGGAAATGCATCACCAGCTTGATATCTGCATGCCAGCCTTCTGCTGAAGTCACAGGAGCAGGATTAGTGAGAGAGTTGGCAACCCTGCCTGCTGGTGGTGCCCCATGCCAACCACGGGGCCCAGGGAGTTCAGCTAACTGAGCCAAGAGACCCCTTCAAAGTGGTCATACTCTGATATTTAGCAGGGGGAGAGCAACCTGTCTCCCCTGCGGCTCACGCCAAATTTGGTCCATTTGGGGCCATGTGGGAGCGCTGAACATGGCCTCCGGCAGGGGGTTTAGAGGGAGGGTTCACCACCCTGCCCCAAAGAGGTCCAATGTGGGGGAAAGACCACCCAAGTTCTCAAAGCGGTTTGATGAGAAATCTAGGGTGGGAGTCCCCACTGGCTGCTTAGGAATGACCCCGGTGGGTGTGAACTGGCCCAGCACATCCTCAATCCTGCTCTCCTCTCTCCTTGACAGGACATGGGAGAAGGATGCCCCTCACTACGCGGCGTGGGCAGCCTTGATGAGGCAACTCCTGTGGCTCCTCTCAGGTACGTCCTCCTGCTCCTCCTGGGTTATCTGGGCCCATTCTTGATTTATGGCACCTTGGATTTCAGGACCACTTGGGATCCTCTCAAGAAACATGGCCCCTGCCAGGGTTTCATTGTTGGAGATCCAGCTCCAGATGCCATCGGCCTTTGGCACCAGTAACCCTGATGACCACGACAGGTCTCTCTCTGACCAACACGTAGCCAGAAGTCAGATAGAGGTCTTTTCCTCTCAGCATCTTCTTCTGAATAAAGCAGATTAGTTTAACCTTGTGTGAATCTCCCTGCTTATCATGGACAAGCTGTTGCCCCGGAGACCCTGTTGACTTCTGCTGTAATGGGAGAAAATTAGCTCCTGAATACTCTGCCATAGAAGTCATGACCCCCAACATTAATAAGCCCAACCCCGCAAGAGGTCCCAGTTTGCAAGGGGCACCCAGTCTAAGTTCTGACTATTGGAATGTGGGAAAGACAGAAAGGAATGAGAGCAGGGGCAGGCAAAGGGAGTTCCAAAGGAGAAGAGCCGATCCGTCTGAGCTAGCTGGGTTCTGGGAGAGGATCCAGGGGTTCAGGCACAGGAGGCCAGGGAGGGTTCTCATGCACATTTTGCTCCCTAGGGTTTCAAAGGAGGATGGGTGGGGTGGGGGGATCGGTCCCCTAGTCTGCTCTCTGAGGACTGAAGGGCTCTGGGGCTCCATGGGCTGGTGTGCCTGGCCCACTATTTCTCAGGCCCTGGATTCCAGGTGAGCCCTGCAGCACCCAGAGCGTGAGGCTGGAGCCAGGGTGTGGCTGGCTGCTCCTTCAGGGCTGGATCTGCTGGTGCCTCCTTGAGTGGTTGCAGGGCAAAGGGAGCAGTTGAGATGGGGAGTGATGGAAGCCCCTCTGGGGGGCAGAGGAGGGGGTCGTGGCAGCCCCTCGGAACAGGTGATGCTGAGTCAGACCATTGCTCTACTCTGACCAGTAGCCGCTCTCCAAACCCCAACCAAGGGAGCTGAGCTGTTTTAGAGGTTTTTAAATTAGGCAGTATATAAATATATATAAATCCAATGAATGAATGAATCAGGAAAGAAAGAAAGAAAGAAAGAAAGAAAGAAAGAAAGAAAGAAAGAAAGAAAGAAAGAAAGAAAGCCCTTTATGTTGTTGAGAGCGGGGAGGGTATATAAATAAAAAAATAAAATAAAATAAAATAAAATAAAATAAAGAAAGTCACCTTTATGTTGCAAGGAGCTTGGAGGGTTCTTGCCTTCACCCCTGCCCACTGCTGGAAACTGGCTACTCTGGTTTCCTTTGACACACTCACTCACTCACTTGTGTCTTTTGTCCTTTTTCCCTCTCAGTGACTTCCAGCCACAGGAGATATATGAAGAGTGCTCCGTGGCCAAAACAAGCAAATGGTCACTGGTAAGGGATGAAAACCCAGTCTGTACATGGCAGCGCTGGGAGGGGGTGGGAGAGACCCCATTTCGAGCTAGAATAGAGGGCGTGTGGTAGAGATTCAGTCTTAGCAAGTTGAAGGGATGCTTTGAGAACTTGTCTGGAAAAGCCATATGCCTTGATATTTGCAGTGGTAGTAGCAGTGACTTGGGTGGGTGGGATGAGTGACAATCCGGGCTCAACTACAAGTGACTCAGGCAAAGGTTGGAGACCCTCGCTATGGAGGAAGCATCATGGGAACTTTTGGGATGGGAAGTGCTGAAAGGGAAGAGGGGTGTGTCTACCTATCTTCCAACCTCGCTACTTCATTCCGCTCTCCTGCCCCAAATCACTCCCTCCCCCAGGGTTCTAGACTTTGATTTTGTTCTGGACTACCAAGCAGAAAACACATCCAGGAAGGGAGCAGTCTGGAGGGGAACTAGAGTGGGAAAGTCTTCTTTGGGGTAGATGGTGCATTCTTCCCCCACTGCCACTTCTTGGCTCCTCATGGCCCACTTTCTGGTGTCATTGAAAAGGGCCTCAAAACACGGGTCTGCAGCATCAAGTGGCCAATAGCTCTGCCCAGCAAAGAGAAGAACTTAGCTAGGCTTTCCTTAATTAAAGGTACCATTAAAGAAACCATAGTGTCCCATGTAGCAGGAGGCCTGACTCTTCTTCGGGATCCTGCCACTCCAAATGTTGTGTAATAGCCATGATCTCACCCGACTGCCCAGGAATAAGCGGAAAGCTGGTTTCTGAGGTTCAGTAGATTCTTGGGTTTGGTTTCCTCTCTGAGCCGTTACACCTTGGTAGACATGGTTTTGAGGTGCTAAGGAGCCACCTCCTGCTTTAAGCTCCTCTGTTAAGAAGGACCTCTTGAAGGAGGGTTGATGTTTGGACCCCAGATGCCCTGCAAAGGTCAAGTGGGCACCAGAGCTCCCGTTCCTCTCTCCATTCTCATCCACAGAAGTCATTCTCGGATGGCTCCAGGATTCAGACCGTCAACACTGGGAACGAGATCCTGGAAGACGCACATGCCATCAGTTCCCCGAGGAGGTAGAGTTTCTTCTTGAACTTTTGTGTAGGGAAGGTTTTCTGTCCCCCTGCCAGCCTGGATCTGGGATGGATCCAGTGCTGCTGACTGGCAAGAGGTGCAGGGCAGACAAAAACGATGTCTTCATACATTCTGTAGAAGCAGGGGCATAACTAGGTTGGAGTGGGCCCTGAGACAAGATTCTTAAATGGGCCCCCCCGCCCAGAAATTTTTAATAATAATAGTAGTAGTAGTAGTAGTAGTAGTAGTAGTAATAATAATAATAATAATAATAATAATAATAATAATAATAATAATAATTCAATTTCTATAGCGCCCTTCCAAAAATGCCTCGGGGCGGTTTACAAAGAGAAAAAGGTGCCTCTTTGCCCCGTAAGCAGGGGGCTTTTATTCTCACATTTCTGTCCTCATTCAAAACATACAAAAAACAGATGTACAAAATTGAGCAAATGAGGAGAGAAGAATTATATGGGAGTAAAAAAATTTTTTAAAGGAGTCAGGAAGTGCATCTTTGGAGGCTCAAATGGATACCTTTCAGGCACAACTATTTCCAAGTCAAAAATTCCTTTTTCATGTGGTGTATTTGCAAAACCAAGGATTTGAGCTTGAAGTTCATCTAAGCGACTTCCAGTCTGCTAGCAAGTAATACCCGGTGGTGGCTCTGTGGATAGCAGATGCAGCTCCCTTTTCAATCATGAAGCTCTCTGCATTGTGCTCCGTTTTCGAAGTAGAGCTCTAAGAACGGAGCCAAATGCGCTCAGGGGCGTAGCAAGGTTGGAGTGGGCCCTGAGAAGAGATTTTAAAATGCCCCCCCCCCCAAGTCCAGGGCTTCCACACACCCCAGGCTTCCAAGGATTTAAGTCTGATATTTCAAAATATGTATGCTGCCAAGAAATACATTTCACTGAATACACACACACTTCACAATATATAGTGATATACATTGAATACTATATCTTTGTGCTACTTTTAATGCCTAGAACACACTAGAAACACTAATGATTCAAATGGGCCCGTTACTGCAGATTAGCAAAGGAGACTTTCAACCATGCAGGGTGAGCCTATGTTTGTTTTCTCAGAATTCTGAACAAATTCAGTCCAGTTTGATTCCAGGAGGTTTTTCACAAGAGGCTTTGAAAGCCCTTTAACACACATCTCCTCTGGAATGGAGGTGCTGCATTCACATGTGGGCCAGATTGACCCTAAGGGGGAAAAATATAAAAGCACAACACATGCGTCACAGTTCTCACTCATGTCTCAGTTCTCACTCAGACCTGGGTTGCAAAACAATTTGAACAGAAGTGTATTTATGAATGAATGAATGAAGACATAAATAAATTTGTTCCAGAAGTTTTTGTAATTTCCTGCCATGAAACAAGCCACTTATAGGACTTTTTAGAGGTTTTTTTTAAGCCAGCAAATTTTCCAATCAGTCTTCCATGAAATATTCAGAGACTTCTCAGTCTCCCCACCCCCCATCCAAGCCCTATGGCAAGCAGATCCCTACCTGGATATAGGGGGCGGGGGGCGGGGTGTGACCACCAAAAGGAATCCACCTTCTACCTGGCCACGGCTGAGCTGTCTGGCCTGGGAAGAAGAGGGTCTGCTGCAGAGAACTGGAGTGGCCACTCTGACTGCCAGCCTTCTTCCTGGGGCTGGCCAGCCTACTCGAATTCAGGCTTCACGGAGGCCTACACGGAGGCCTCCCTGGAAGCCCCGCCCAGCCGCCGATCAGCTGAGAGGCGCCCGGGAGAAAAGCAGCTTGCCTGCTGCTTGGATGGCCGACCAGGAGGACCAGCAGGAGGGAGGGCAAACAGGGCAAGGGGCTGAAGGGTCTTGGGGCTGGGCAGGGGGCAATGGGGAGTCATGGGAGGTGTCTCTGGGGGGCCCCTCAAGGCAGTGGGGCCCCGAGGCGACGGCCTCCCCCGGCCTCATGGTAGTTACGCCCCTGCGTAGAAGCATTCACTCTTCCAAGATGTGGTGGTGATGTCCGCTAGCTTGAAGGGCACAGAGGATAGCTTCCTGGAGGCCTGCCGGATGGCTGTCCCCTATTGGAAGCAGAGTGCTGGGACAGATGCATCTTTGGTCTGATCCAGCAAGGCTCTTCCGAGGTACTCAGGCCATTGTATTTCTTCCTGCAGTGTCTTCACGGTTGAGGAGGATGGATGGTTTCTCCAGACCGTGGACACCGAATGGTCTTGTGAGGTCAGGAAACGATTCCAGTCGCTTTTGTGGATGGGCTGGTGGAGGGGTGAGGGGAGATTGCATCTCCACCGTCAGGAGACAGAGCGGGGTCAGATCCTGAAAGGGGAGGAAATCCAGCTGCTGCATGTTGGCCAGAGGATTACAGTGGGAACGTCGTGGCTAGGGAAGGATTCTGCAACCCTCTGCCTCTCCTTCCAATGGCCACCTTTCTGGGTTTGTGTGCTTTGGATTGGAGGCATCAAACGGCTCCCAAGACCCTGAGACGGGTCAGGAGAGGAGAGGGTCTTCCTGGCAGAGATCCTCCAGGTCTCTTGACTGAAGAGGCATTTCTGTAGAGACAATCCTGGTCCCCTCAGGTAAAAACAGCCCACAGCAGGAGGGATGGCCCTCACTCCGGACTCAGGGGCCCACCTTGTCTCTCCCTTTGGAAAGGCTGAGCTAACACAGTTAGAATTAGAACACATGGTTTCTTTTTAATAAGTTTTTTTTGTTTTTTAAAAAAAATCAAAATAATTTAAAGAAATAAAAATGAACTCAAAGAAAATGTCAGGGGGAAAACTCCCTACGAATCCTAGGCCCTAGGAAGATCAGAGTGAGTACACTCATTGGAAACCTTTGTCTCATATGCAGAGTCCTGACATCCAAGAGGCCAAGATCCCAGAAGACAACACTAGGGATCAGGAGCTGGACGTGGAGAGCTTTGTCAGTTCCCCGAGGTACTCTTTTCTCACCTGGAGGGGCAGCTCCATGGCTCATGGAAGTAGAGGACCTTCCTTAGGAGCCCATGCAATTTTTTGGGGGGTGGAGGTGGTTAGTTTAGCAAGAAGCCAAGGGTGGACAGAAGCTCCGAGCAGCATGGAGGGTTGATTCCATGGAGACAGGTGTCTCCATGCCCAGCCCGTGGGCTTCCTGCAGGCATCTGGCTGTCCACTCCTGGAAACAGGGTGTTGGGCTGCATGCCTCATTCATCTCATCAAGCAGAGCTCTTTCTAAGCACTCGTGTTCTGATCTCATGTGTCTTCTTTCTTTCTTTTCTTAGCGTCCAGAGGCCAAGCACCGTGTTGAGGAGGCTGCAAAACACCGCTGCTGACCAAGAGCCATCCCTTGGAGAGGTCAGGAAGCCTCAACATCCAGTCCCTCCCTCGGAAGAACTATGGGTTGGGTGTGTGGGTCCCCCGTGTTGTCCAGGAGTAGAGAGCATGTGGAATGGCCCCAGTTTTGATGCTGCCGGGTGGGCGGCCATCTTCTGACAGTTGTTTGCTTAAAGCTATGGTAAAGGGACAGCCATGCCCTTAACAACACTTCATCACAATGGTGGCACGGTGGGGGTGATAGGATTAAAGAATATGGCCGCAAGGAGATGGTGGCTATGGCCTTGACTTCTGGTCGAGATCTCACAGTTAAAGGTGGAGCATCCTGTTGCTTTAATGGCAACCATTGAAAAACAGTGACAAATAAATGAAGAATGAATAAAAATACAAAACAATAAGCAAACTAAACCAAACCAATGAGAAATGAACTAAATGAAAAAGGGAAAAGAAATGGGAAAGAAAGTGGAAAGGAGACCCAGTTTGGGCATGTTTTTGCACGTGCCTTTAGTGTCCTCACTAAGGAGCCGACTGAAAGCATGAAGTGGACTGGAAGTGGTCTTTTCCAGTCACCAGAGCCATCAGGGCCCCAGCTGAGTGAGGGAGCGCAGCATGTCTTGGAGTGGGGGGAGTTGATGCCTTTCCCCTCTGCCATTTGCATGAGTGCGCGAAGGCCTGAAATCAGCCCGACCGACCTCATTGCGAGGAAGGCGGGCACGAGAGAGGAGCTCTTTTGCCATCTCTCCCGCCCGCCCCCGCCAGCATGCCTGGGCTCCAAAGTGGTTTTTAAGAAAGTTGAAAATCAGGAAAGCGGGAAGAATTATGTCCAGAACGGGACGATCCCCTTCCGGCCCACTTCCTGCATTCAGCTCACCTGGTGATGACCGCTGGAAGGCTGGCCTTTTCCCTGCTGAAGCCTAGGAAGCTCAATGCAAGGGCCATAGCAACCATTTCTTGCCCTTCTCTCCTTCACAGAGTTCTTCCTTCCCGGGGGCCGAGACTCCACATGCCAGCTTGGAGGAAGAGGGGTTGGAAGGGGACTATGCCACCAGTTCCCCCAGGTACCTTTCTCAGCTGAAGGGCCGCTCCAGGGATCATAGAGGCGGATCACCTTCCCTGGGAACCTTGGTTGATTAGACATGTTCATGGAGGAGAATCCAGTTGAAGATTATAACCCATGACAGCCAAGGAACCTCCGAATCTCGAGATATCTCTCTCTCTCTCTCTCTCTCTCTCTCTCTGAATAAACACACTTTAATGCCACATGTAACCAGGTCTCAAGTGGTTCACAACCAACTAAATAGGCATCTGGCTGTCCACTGTTGGGTTCTGGGCTACACGTGTCTTTCACTTGATCCACAGGGCATGCATTGCTGTTCTTATGCCATGTCTCTCCTTTCTCCTCTCAGAGTCCAGAAGCCAAAGAAGTGGCTCATCAAGAAGATGATGAAGAACACCTACACGGTGGAAGACTCGTCCTCCGCGGAGGTGAGAAATGATCCATTTCATCATCCATTTTTTCATGTGAACGGGCTCTAGGTTGTGTTTGTGTGTTTGTGTGTTGTGTGTGTGTGTGTGTGTGTGTGTGTGTGTGTGTGAGTGCCCTGTTCCCCAGCAGGAGTCAGAAAATGGAATGGTTCTAGTTCTAGATGCTGCAGGATGGGAGGGATTGTGATTGGTGGGATGGGAGGAAATGCATCTGAGGCATTGGAAAGGGGGCAAAAATGTGGTGAAAGGCTCTTCTGGGCTGAGATGCCAAATGCCTTTTCTACCAAGAGGCAGGTCTTATTTTAGAGCCGGATGTCTTCCCAACCGTCCCTTGGGCTTGGTTCCTCTCAGAAGCCTCGCAAGGTCAACGCAAGCCCTGAAACGCTCCCGTTTCTTTTCTCTCTCCTCCCCAGTGCTCCTCGACGGACGAGGACGACACGATGCATGACATCAGCAGCATCGAGGACGAGGTGTGGGACTCTCCGCTGACCCCCAGTTCGGCCAGGTAGGTACCCTCGTCTCAGCTGAGGAGCCAGTAGGGAGCTGGGGGGATTTTAGCATAGCCAGCAGAAGGCTGCAGGGGACAGGGGCAGCCCCCCCATGTCTGAGCCCCATAGAGGGATGTTTCCTCCTACCTCCTCCCTGAGAAATCTGGAGGGGGAGTTCACCCAAGAAGGCCTATTGGCAGCCGGTGCAAGAGAGACACCAGCAAGTCTATTGCTGGCTGTTAGCAGAGGGAGCTCTGAGACCCCCATGCTGTTGGCATGAGCGGGTGTTGGGGAGAAGGAGCAGGGGAGGGCTCCTGTCTCGATGCCCCCTTTGAACACTTCCCAGGGCTTCTCAGTGGGGAATGAAAGGCTGGACTTGGGAGATCTCTGGCCTGATGAAGTTCCCCTGCCAGCCACCTCCCAAGGGAGGCGAGATCTTTGCTTAGCATCTCTTTGGGTGCCCGTGTACTTCTTCAGCTGGCTGCCATCTCCAACAGGACAGTTCTTTGAGAAGCTTTTCTCTCTCCTCTCCTCTCTCAGGCACATCGGCGAAGAGGAAAGAAGAGGACAGCTGGCCCCAGATTGGTTCTCCTCGGTCCATCTGGGAGAGGTAAGGGGCGCAAACCAAGGATGACTTGACTCCACCCATCTGCCCCTCCTTTTCTGCACTACACAGGATGGCGGCTTGGATGGCAGACACTGTTCACACGGGAGGTGGGGACTTGCCCTTTCCCCTTGTGGATGTCTTTCCCTTGCAGTTGACCTCATGCACCCTGAGCCAAAGGCAGCACCCTCCAGGCCCAGATGTGGGTGCAGACACCCATGGCACTGGCCTGGCCCTGGGGATTCTCCTGACCCATAACCGTCCCTCGGACTGTGTGCTGAGGCCTGACCCTCCTCTTCTTCGCAGGGGAGAGCAACAAAGAAGATTGGGGACGTCATCCGGAGCGTGGAGTATGCCAGTGAGGTGCAGGAGAGGTTCCCCGAACTCCTGGTGGGCCTGGTCAACAAGATCCTCACCGGCCTGCAGAACACCACCGAGGGAGTCGGGAACCGAGACAGCCATTACCTGCCTCCTGAGTAAGTCATGGCGGTGGGGAAAGCGGGGCCAGCAAGTCTTCCTTCCAGCACTCTGGGAGGACAGGCTAGGGTCATTTCTCCCATGTCCCACTCTGATGGGTGAGCAGCATTTCTGGCCTGTTGGGGTGACTCTGGCACAGATGTCCCCTCCCTCAGCTACACAAAGGAGAGCCCAGAATTTGCAGCCCTCTTGGCTCTGCAGAGAGCCTTAAAATGCATCTGCAGTGTTAAAAAGCCAGCTGTGGATAAAGTCACTTTACCTCTGTGGTCTCCCTCCCATGGTCCAACTCAGTCCCTCCACCCTTGATACTATGCCACCCCACAAGGAGTCCCTCCCTTGTCCACTGCCTCCACCCTTGACATGGTGGTGACAGCAACCTTCTCTTCTCTGCAGGGAGACCACGCAGATTGTCCGAACCCTGCTGGAGAGGGTGGCACAGGTGACCCCAGAGAAGACCTGCTGGGAATCCCTGTGCTCTCCGCAGAGCTGCCTCCAGGGTGTGGCCCTCTTGGTGAGGTAAGTAGGAGTGAATAGGAGATTCCTCAGGAGGCCTGGGGGCTGGGGTGGTTTGGGTCAGGTCTGCTCTTTCTGGGCCTCCCGCCCAGGACTCAGCAGGGGCCTTTGTGTGTTGCAGGGCTCTCCTAAAGACACCATCCTCCACAGTGGCCAGGCTGAAGGCATACCTGGCTTCCCTCTTCAGCCTCGATAAAGATCCAGAAGAGCATTCCCTCGCAGAGGTGGCCTTCTTTGTGGAGGTGAGAAGCATTTTCCTCAGGTGGGCTTCCCTGAGAGGAGGGTTTGGCCCCAGGGGCTGATGGGTCTTCTGCTCCTTTCCCTCTTTTAGCTGCTCCTGAAAGACCAAGACTTTGCTGCCTTAGAGAAGACCTGGACGCTCCTGGTAGCGTGGCTAGTCCACCCCAGCCAGAACATCCGCTACCTGAGCGAAAGGGGTCTTCTCCAAATTTATGGCACCCTGAAGGCGGTGAGTGACATCCCTGGGCATGGAGCATCCCTAGACATGGAGACTCCTCTCTTTGGGGAGCCCTTCCTGAGGCTGGTGCTCCTAGGCATCCCCAGGTGTGACAGGAAGATTTTTCCAGTTGGGAGGATTCAGCCTGTGGAACCCTTGCCACAGGATGAAGGAGAAATCCTTAAGGGAATGCATCTCTCAGTGGGAGCCCTGATTCCCCACGTGCTCCAATGCCGCCTTCTCACCCCTCTTGGATGGAAGCCAAGCGGCATCAAACATGGACAGCTATGTGGTCCATTTAGCAGGGGGTAGACTAGCATGTGTTCTCAAGGATCCACCTTTTCCCTCCCTAGGCGAAGAAACCCCAGGATTTTAGTGCCGGGATCCTGGGAGGGCTCAGGACCTCCAGTCTGGAAGCCACTTTGGGGGTCCTGGCCTTCATGGAGCGGCTGAGGCACTGTCCATCAGAACACCAGGCCACGGTGAATGCTGTCCTGGCTGCCCTGTGCCGCCCTCTCTTCCACCACGTGAGTACTTACATGCCAGCCCTCCGCCCCGGCTCTATGAGGGCCGGCCAACCTGCAGGTTCCGAACGGGTTGGAGAAGGGAAACCAGACACCCCCTAGAGACCCATGCAAGCTCTTCTGCATGGTGATGAAGGTGAGGAATTCCTCCCAAATAACAACCCCTGTTCTTCTTTGTAGGAGGAGGCTAAGATCCGAAGGGCAGCCATGAGGAGCCACCTGGATCTCCTGCAGCACCGCCACCACCATCATGAGGGTACAGAGGAGAACATCACGACCCTCATCGCGGTGCTGATTCATGTGGAGGATGAGGACCTGGAGGTAGCACAGGTGAGAGCCCACTTCTTCCTGCAACCCCTACGAAGGTGTTTAGGCTTCCCCAAGTCCAGCCGCCCAGTGGCAGACCCCAGAGTTAGCCTCACAGGATGGTGAATTCACGAGCTGTCCTGCTGTGGTTTGGCCTATCCAGGCCCTACTCCTTGAAGCCCCCTAAGAGGTTTCTTGGAATCCCTTGGCAGCCTTTTTCACTCCCATTCCGATCTTTCTTTTGGCAGGCTGCGAAGGACAATCTGAGCCTCCTGGCGGAAGCCCTCCTATGGCACCTGGAGGGCAAGCTGCTGGCGCGGGACTCTTACAGCCTGCAGGAGCTGCTCCACAAGATCGCCAAGCGTCTGGTAAGGGCAGCCCCTCCCTGTCCATCCCTCGGCTCAAATGGCTCAAGGACCTTTGGGCGATGCTTTGCTCACTCGGGATTTGTCTTTGCTCTTGATCCCAGATTCGGCAGCTCGGCACAGAGGACGCCGTGGAGATGGAGGCCACCAAGATCCTGGGCTTCTTCCGCAGCGAGCAGCCTTCAGTGAGGAGAACGGCTGCCCTGCTGATCGGTAAGCGAAACAAGACTTTTGGGTCTCCCTTAGTGGGTCGTCTTGGTGGGCAAAGGTTCATTCTCTTGGAAGGCACTGCCAGAAGGGTGTGGAGGGGCAGGAGCTGTTCCCTCCCCAGGAGGACTGGCCCAGTGAGCGTTAGCGAGGTCTCTTGGCTTAATTTCCTCCCAAGGTGACATAAGAGACCCTGGAGGAATGGCTCAAATTGTCAGTCCCAGACGGAGCAGAGAGGGGAGGACTTCCTCTCCTGAATGATCGGGTTGTCCATGCACAGTGTCCTGAACTGTGGTCCCATTTCCTTCCACCCTTGTTTTTTAGGTCACCTGGTCCACAAAAAGGGCAGCATCCTCACTGAAGGGAACATAGAGACCTTCCATGCTGGTAAGTGCCGGTTTCTGGGTGGGAAGGGGAAGTTTCTGTGAGGGGAGAGGCCTAGATTTAGGGACCACAGAGCTGGAATGGGCCACCTGTCCCCTCAAATGGAAGGTCCCGCTTGCATCCTCAGGGATGCTCAGCAGTAGGCTTTCCCAGAGTGCAGGGGAGAAAGAGTCAGGACTTGCGCCCTCTTGGTGTGGAAATGGTGGGGCTTGGCCAAGGGTGGGGTGATCTCTTCATGCCATTTCTGAACCTTCTCCTTCATCCCTCCAGCGCTGGAGAGCTTGCTTGGCGACCATGACCCCGAGGTCGGGAGAGTTGCCTGCAAGACAGAGAAGATCGTGAAGAAGGCCTTTTCCCTCCACTCCCGGCACGGGCTGCGGGCTGCCGTTCGGCGCTTGTGGGCGGGCTGTAAGAAGAAGAGACACCCGCCAGAGTACGGTGATCTCTCCACCTGACCGACTGGTGAGTAGACCAAGGCAGGGCTTCACTTGAAGGGGCCCCGATGGTTAGGGAGGGGGCTGGGGCTGCAGGAAGGGTGGGCAGGAATCTGGGCAACCCTCCCTTGTGTTGGAATGCCATCTTCGGCCCTTGTGTCTGGTGGTACCAGTAGCCAAAGGGAAAGAGGAAAGATCTCTCTTCCCTCTGGGAAATGAGGACACAAATATTCTGCCAGGAGTCCCTGGTGCTTGGTGGTGTCATGGGGGAGAGTGTGAGAAGACCCCCCATCTCTGAACCAATGTCCTTCTCTCTTTCCAGGAACAACAGCCCTGTGCTCTCCCCTTGAAGATCAGCAGCTGAAGGGAGGTTCAGGAAAGACCGTGCAGCGCAGGGGCCTCCCAGAAGACCTCCTCCAACCGCGTGGACACAAGATCTGTCCACAAGAAGACATCCAGCAGGGAAGTGCAGTTCTGTCTGAGGAGTGAGGGGGAAGCAGGCTCCACTCCCCTGGCCCAAGGAAGCCCCGCCTCTGGGGTGCAGAAGCCCCTCCCCTTGCTTCTGCTGGCAGGCAGTGGGAGGAGGCTACAGGACCACCTTGCCCCCAAATGGCCCTTTGGAACCATTCTTGGGCTTCCCTTGGGTCCGGGGAGGCTGTGTGGCCCCAGCAGGAGGGCAAAGTCACCGCCTCCCTCCATTCCCACCAGCTGGCCAGGGAGCGCCCCCTCCTCCTTCCACCTTTCTCCCCTTCCCCAGCGGCCTGGCTTCCCCTGGCAGGGGAAGCCCCATCCAGGCATCCGCCCCCTCCCCTGCCGAGGGTGTGCTCCTCCCCCCCTCCACTCCCGCAGCCACGCCTCACTCCCCCCTCCGCTCCCTCCTCCTTCCTCCCAAACCGGTGTAGCAGCAGAGGAGCCTGGGAGACTCTGGGCCCCCCCTGCAGCCCCAGTAGCGCCCCCTGGAGCTGCCCGGTGGCAGGCCAGAGAATCCTCCTCTCCCTCCTGCTCCATGCTGTGGCTGCACAGTCGGGAGCCCGAATTCTCTGGCTTGCCCCCCCATCAACCCCCAGCCCACTGCCCGATCCCCGCTTGCTGGGCTGCCAGAGTGGAAAGGGAGGAGGAGCAGGGCAACCCCACTGACGCTGCTTTGTGCTTCTTGCAGGCATGTGCTGCTGCTGGGAGGCTGGAGGAGTCGATCCGCCCCAGAAGAGGAGACCACGTGAACATGCCTGCAAGGAGCGGTGGGGTGGGTGAGGGCTGGCTGGGACTCCCCCCAATTTTGTTTGCCCTGCCATTCCCTTCTTCTGTGTGACCCTGGGCTTCCTCCCTTCCCTCCTTCCCTCCCTCCCTCCCCCTCCCTCCCAGGGACAGAATGGGCTTTGCTGGTCGCCCTGTTGGGGGCCGAGTAGGAATTTTTGGCTTTCCAACAGATTGGCCAAGATGGAAAGTTTTTTTGCCTACTCCATTCTGTCCTGTTTTGTTTCCTTTAGTTAGAAAGTTAAGTGACGACTTGTAACCTATTTAAGTATATTAATAAAGTTGCCCCTTTTGTTAAAAACATACCGTCGTGTCTGAGTTCCTCTTTTCTTCTCATCTCCCTTGGAGCGTTTGTGCCCACAGACTCCCAAGCTCACCTCTTGGCTGAGGGAGACGCTGCTACACTGCTACAGGTCCATGCAAATGCCTCTTGCTTGGAAGCACTCACTCAGACAATTGGCTTGGATCACTCCAGAGGAGCCCACTTGAGGTTTGCCGGCAATGAGGTTTGCTGAGCACAGGATCCTGGGAGCAAGCTGCACCTTCCAATCGAGTGCCCGGAAAGCACAGCCTTGGCAAGGCCTGGCAAGCTTACAAACCATCACTGACTGCCTCCAATACAGCCAAATATGACATGTGATTCCATTCCAGTGATTAAAAAGTCCTGCCAAGTATGAAATGCCATTTGTGCAGGAACAAGGCCTTGACCTCCTCTTGTGCTCTTCACATTTCTGTTTTGAATGCGTATTTGCTTCCTTCCTGTGCTCTGTAATAAGAAGCTGGCAGGGATCACAGCTCCTCTTTGACAGTTTGGTCTGGTTGGGGAAAGAGTCCAGCTGTTTGGTTTTTGGAGGGAGGAGAGGGTTGGATTGGATTGGTTTTGTTTTGTTTTTTTAATGGGGGGAGCTCGCATTAATTTTGATTGGTTGGTTTGGTTTTTTCCCCAAATTCAATTTTTATTATTTTTAACAATATTAATATGTCATTTATTACGAATAGACAAAAGTGGACTTCCCGCACACATCTCTTCGTGAATCATCAGCTATAAAGTTCACCCTTGCTATAATAATAGTTCAAAACATAAATTTAAATCCTTACAAACACAGCTAATCTATCCAACCTGCAGGTTTTTTTTACTGAATTTCGAACCCTGCTGTAAAGTCCATAGTAGGAAAATAGTTCTTTAGATACAACAAAAATGGTTTCCAACTTTCTTTGAAGCATTCCAAATTTTTGTCTCTTATTAGTGTTGTAAGTTTTGCCATCTCCGCATATTCCAAAAATTTTATCAGCCAATCTTCTTTTGAAGGCACTTCATTACTCTTCCATTTCTGTGCCTATATAATTCTAGCCGCCGCCGAAGCGTACATAAAAAGCGTTGAATTACTTGTTGAAATTGCACCTTCTATTATTCCCAGCAGGAAGGATTCTGGCCTCTTAGGAAATGTCATTTTAAATATTTTCTTTAACTCATTATATATCATCTCCCAATATGCTTTAGCCTTCCCACAGGTCCACCACATAGGAAAAAAAGTGCCTTCAGACTGTCCACACTTCCAACATTTGTTTGATACATTTTTATACATTAATGCCAATTTTTTGGGTGTCAGATACCATCTATACATCATTTTGTAATAATTTTCTTTTAAAGCATAACATGCAGTCAATTTTAAATCGGTTAGTTTCGGAAAATTGGAGGGGGGGAAGAGAATAAAAGGAGGCTCGCCTGCAGCAGAAAGTTAGTGAAAGCTGGAGGAAGAGTTTAAAGTTGGCGCTAAAGCTGGAATTAGAGCTGATTAGGAGTAAGACCCTGAGGCTATTCACATGATAGTCCTGGGATGCGGAGGGCGGGCAGTGGGGTAGGCAGAGTCCAACTCATCTTTCCCCCAGATGATTCTTCTGCTTTTCTTCAGGTATACTACCATGTGCTCACATGATCCTCACTGCTCCCAGCAGTGTGGATCTTTGGAGGCTGGGATGACACATCCAAACCTTTGGATATCCCACAATGCATAGTGTGTCGAGCGTGGTGCATTGGGGTTAGGAACATATGAAGCTGCCAGTCAGACCATTGGTCCATCTAGCTCAGTATTGCCTACACAGACTGGCAGCAGCTTCTCCAAGGTTGCAGGCAGGAATCTCTCTCAGTCCTATCTTGGAGATGCTGCCAGGGGGGGAACCTGGAACCTCGATGCTCTTCCCAGAGCGGCTCCATCCCCTGATGGGGAATCTCTTATAGTGCTCACACATCTAATCTCCCATTCAAATGAAACCAAGGCAGACACTGCTCAGCTAAGGGGGGAAGACACGCTTGCTACCACAAGACCAGCTCTCCTCTCCTCTGAGACGGGCACTCTAGGCACCCATCTCTGTGTGCACTCAGGCAACAAGCAGCCCGAGCACCCATCTGAGCCCAGTGCCAGGGTAAAGGGCACGCTAGCACCCTAAACTTTGTCTAAAGGCCGGGCTTCAAAGTGGGGTTAGGCGGGCCAGCAGCACCGTGATCCATAGGGATGCCTGCGCTGCAGACGAGCAGCCTGGGTTAAACTGCTTCTGGGAACCGTCTTCCTGAGAAACATAGCTAGAACAGTGAAGAGGGAAGCAGACGCAGGAGAGAACTGGCCCCCACCCCCACCCCGATCATTTAAGAGCAGAGAGCTGGAAATCACGGAGCTGGAATTGCATCTGCTTTGCTCGCAGAAGGTCCCAGGTTTGATCCCTGTCCCTGATTGGATGCTCAAAAGCCTGTTTTAAAACAGTTACACTGGCTTCCAATTTTTTTCCGGGCAAAATACAAAGTTCTGGTTATTACCTTGAAAGCCCTGAACAGCTTGGGTCCAAGATATCTTAGAGAGCGCCTTCTTTTACATGATCCCCACCGCACGTTAAGGTCATCTGGGGAGGTCCGTCTCCAGTTGTCACCGGTTCGTTTGGTGACGACTCAGAGGCGGGCCTTCTCTGTAGCTGCTTAATAATATCATTATTATTAATTATTAAAAATAATAATTATTATTATTATTACAAGACAGGTCTCACCAGAGGATCCAGACAAAGAGTGCCTCTCCCATCAACAATATGGTGAGACGTAACTTTAATAAATCTATACCGGATTGGTCATCGCCCGGGTCAACAAGGACCGCGCCAGGTGCTATAGTCCCTGGACATCTGGTGGCAAGTGGGCTACAGGACTCAGGATCTTCAGTTGAGCAACCAGGGCTGGAGACAGCAAAGCTACTGGAAGAAACGTTGCTTAACCGAAAAAAATATACAACAAATGCCAACAAGGAAATAATGATCTGCTATTACAAGTCTAGTCCAACTAGAAGAGGTTATTTAAAAAGAATGTACCACATTTAGAAAGAGAAGCATCCAGATACAGAAATAACAGAACAAAGGCTTGCAGACCAGAGAAGATTCATAATAAGAAATAAAGTATTCACATGAGTTGAGCTGGAAGAACTGCAAAGAGCAACACAGGCTCAAGATATGGAAGAAGAATTACCACCAACGGAAGCAGTTGCTCAGGCGCAGATGGAGTAGGTGTTGGAAAAAGAGGATACCACCGTTGCTGAAGTATTTCAAAATCAAAACCGGGCAACCTCCCCTTTGCCTTCACCTGAATAACCCAAATGCCGTTTAACAGGAAAGCAACAAGAACTAAAGCAAAAAATAACTGAGCACATGAAGCAAACAAAAACCAGGGTTCGACTTCCCGCTCTAAAAACAGTTGCCAAAAAACAACTTGCTCAGGCATTAAAAGATGTCAATGCTGCACTTGCAGAAATAACAACCAATAATTTGCAAGAAATAAACCAACTCATGTGCAGTGCAGCAACAACAACAACACAAGAGCTCGGATATAAGATCAGTGGACCTGTAAAAAAAGAAAGCAGTACATCACCTAAATGGAAGATTTGATTAGAAAATAAAATCTCCAGGCTTAGATCAGATGCGAGTAAATTGAAAGATATGACAGACAAGAAGCTGAAGAATGAAAACACCAAACAGTATCTGATCCAAAAATACCACCTAGATTCAAGGAAAATGAGAGAAGTCCTGGAAATAATAAAGCAGCAAATAACAGCAGTGTCAAAGAAGATTAGCAGATATGAAGCCAGAATTACACAACACAGGCAGAATCTCCAATTCCAGTCGAATCAGAGACGTTTCTACCAAAGCGTAGAAGGAGAAACTGCAAGAAATGTAGAAACGCCAAATAAAGAAGAAACAGTGCAATTCTGGCGGAAATTATGGGACAATCCAATAGATTATAATAAAAAAGCAGGCTGGATGAAAGAAGTCAAAAAATGTAACCAACAAATGCAAGATCTAATAATAACACCAGAATTAATCAGTGAAAGAGCAAAGAAAATTAAAAATTGGACTGAGCCAGGCGACGATGAACTGCATGGCTTCTGGCTTAAACACCTACAAGCCTTCATAAACAACTATCAAAACAGTTCAATCACATTTTGCAAGGAGGTGATATTGAACAATGGCTAACAACTGGGGAAACTCATCTCATCATGAAAGACCCAGCAAAAGGTGCAGTTCCAAGTAATTATAGACCGATAACCTGCCTGCCAACCATATTCACATTATTAACTGTAATAATAGCAGATGAAGTGATGCAATACTTATTAACTAACAAACAGCTTCCAGTTGAACAGAAAGGAAATTGCCCGAACACCAGAAGCACAAAAGACCAGCTGCTGATTGACAAAATGATTTTAGAAAACTGCAAGAGAAGAAAAACCAATCTAAGTGTTGCATGGATTGACTACAAGAAAGCCTTCGATTCATTGCCTCACACATGGATACTAAAATGTTTAGAAACAACTGGTGTCAGCAAAAACATTCAGATATTTATTTAAAAAGCAATGAGCATGTGGAGTACACAGTTAACAATCAACGGCGAGACACTTGGACAGGTTAGCATTAGAAGAGGCATTTTCCAAGGGGACTCACTATCCCCTCTATTGTTTGTAATCGCCATGACCCCACTTTCACAAATACTAAACAAAACAAGCCTCAGATACCAAACATCTAAAACATCCAGTAAAATCAACCATCTGCTGTACATGGACGACCTGAAGCTGTATGGAAAGTCCCAGTCAGAAATCGAATCACTGCTAAACACTATCCGTATATTCAGTAGCGATATAGCAATGGAGTTTGGACTAGACAAGTGTGCTGCATTAATAATGAACAGAGAGTAAATAAGAAAAACAGAAGGAATAGAACTGCCCAATAGAAGCAAGATCAAGAACCTGGAAGAGAAAGAACCTTACAAATACTTGGGCATTCTCCAGGCTGATAACATCGCACACACTGAAGTTAAAAGAAAAATGGGAAGTGAATACATCAGGAGAGTCAGAAAAATCCTCAAGTCCAAACTCAATGGCGGGAACATCATACAAGCCATAAACACCTGGGCTATACCTGTTATTAGATACACTGCAGGAATAATAGACTGGACCCAGGCAGAGCTAGAGACGCTAGATCGTAAGACCAGGAAAATCATGACCATCAATCGTGCTCTGCACCCCCACAGTGATGTAGATAGGCTCTACCTCCCTCGCAGCTCAGGTGGAAGAGGAATGCTGCAAGTCCATCAAACAGTAGAGGAGGAGAAAAGAGACCTTGAAGAATATATAAGGGACAGTGAAGAAGATGCACTTCAAATGGTCAAGAACGCACAACTATTCAACACCAATGAAACAAAACAGGCCTACAAGAAAGAACAAGTCAAGAACCGAGCAGAAAAATGGAGAAATAAGCCCCTGCATGGTCAATATTTACACAATATAAGTGGAAAATCAGACATCACCAAGACCTGGCAATGGCTTAAGAATGGCAACGTGAAGAAAGAAACAGAGGGTTTAATACTGGCTGCACAAGAACAGGCACTAAGAACAAATGCAATGAACAAAAGTCGAAAAATCCACAACAAACAACAAGTACCGCTTTTGTAAAGAAGCAGATGAAACAGTGGACCACCTGATCAGCTGTTGTAAGAAGATTGCACAGACTGACTACAAACAAAGGCATGACAAGGTAGCAGGGATGATACACTGGAACATCTGCAAAAAAAAAAAGCTACCTGTAGCCAAACATTGGTGGGAGCATCAAATTGAAAAAGTTGAAGAAAATGAAGATGTAAAAATATTATGGGACTTCCGACTACAAACAGACAAACATCTGCCACACAATACACAATACATATCACTGTAGTCGAGAAGAAAGAAAAACAAGTGAAAATAATCGACATAGCAATACCAGGGGATAGCAGAATAGAAGAAAAAGAAATAGAAAAAATAATAAAATACAAAGATCTACAAACTGCAATTGAAAGTCTGTGGCAGAAAAAGACCAAAATAATCCCAGAGGTAATTGGCGCCCTGGGTGCAGTTCCAAAAGACCTTGAAGAGCACCTCAACACCATAGGGGCCCCAGAAATCACCATCAGCCAATTACAAAAAGCAGCTTTACTGGGAACAGCCTATATTCTGTGACGATATCTATAACGATTAACAGTAAAATTCTGGCATCCCTGGTCCTTGGGAAGGACTCGATGTCTGGATAAAACAAACCAGTCAATAACACCTGTCTGACTGTGTAAACAAGAAATAATAATAATAATAATAATAATAATATTTTCCCTTCTACGGAGTGAAACAAACAACCATCACGTTTGCTGGGAGTGTGGGGGGGGCGTGGGGGGGGTCAGCACAAAAGGAGAATGTCCCATCTGTCCCAATTGTATCCAAGAAGGCTTCCCTCTCGCCATCATCATCGGCTTTCTAAGTCGAAGATCCAGCTGGCCACTTGATTCCTTAAGCAAACAGGCAGCCTTCGGATGCTCTTTCTCTCTCCCTCCCTCTTAGGTCCAGAGGCAGGCAGGTTTAGCTTGAGGCTTGTTTAGCTGAAAATTGATGGTTGGAGAGAAGCAATGGTTTTTGAGAGACTGGCTGCTGGTTTTTGAACTAACTTAAGTTTCCAAACTGCGTACAAAGGCAGCCCCACGTAGAGCGCATTGCAATAGTCAAGCCTGGAGGTTACCAGCTGATGCACCACTGTTTTGAGATTGTTCTCTTCAAGGAATGGACGCAGCTGGTGAATCAACCCAAGCTGTTGGAAGGCACTCCTGGCCATAGCCTCCACCTGAGATACCAGGGTGAGGCTTGGGTCCAAGGGTACTCCCAAGCGGCATACCTGTTCCTTTTGGGGGAGTGTAACCCTCACCCAGGACAGGAAGATCTAACTCATCCTTCAGATTCTGAGTGCCTACAATGAGCACCTCCGCCCATTACTGCCTGTAGGCAGGCATTTAGGGAATGAATGCCATTTCCTGATGATGGTGGTGGTGGTGGTGGTGATGACAAGGAGAAATAGATGACAAGCATCCTGATAACACCCTGCACCAAATCTGATGATCTCACCCAGCGGTTTCATGTCGATATTAAAAAGCATTGGTGACAGAATGGAGCCCTCTCAACTCCATAGCCAGCTCTAAAGCCAGTTTGAAATGGGTCTAGATAATCAGTTTCCTCCAAAACTGTCTGGAGTTGGTAGGCCGCCACTCTCTCAGTCACCTTGCCCAACCATGGGAGATTGGAGACTGGCCTGTAACTAGCCATCGCTAAGGGATCCAGGGAAGGTTTCTTAAGAAGTGGTCTATCTATTGCCCCTCCTTCAAACAGGGGGTACCCCCTCAGCGATGCATGAATGATATTAACGAGGCCACCTCCAACAATCTCCTTGCTAGATAGAAGCAGCCAAGTTGTAGGAACACAGGAAGCTGCCATATACTGAGTCAGACCATTGGCCCATCCAGCTCAGTACTGTCTACACAGACTGGCAGCGGCATCTCCAAGGTTGTAGTCAGGAATCTCTCAGCCCTATCTTGGAGATGCCAGGGAAGGAACTTGGAACCTAGATGCTCTTCCCAGAGCAGCCCCATCTCCTATGGGGAATATCTTACAGTGCTCACACTTCTAGTCTCCCATTCATATGCAACCAGTGTGGACCCTGCTTAGCTAAGGGGACAAGTCATGCTTGCTACCACAAGACTAGCTCTCCTCCTGTTAGTTGGGCAAGGATCCAGAGAACAGCCCCTGGTGGCGCAGTGGTAAAACTGCCGCCCTGTAACCAGAAGGTTCCAAGTTCGATCCTGACCAGGGGCTCAAGGTTGACTCAGCCTTCCATCCTTCTGAGGTCGGTAAAATGAGTACCCAGAATGTTGGGGGCAATATGCTAAATCATTGTAAACTGCTTAGAGAGCTTCGGCTATAGAGCGGAATATAAATGTAAGTGCTATTGCTATTGCTATTGCTAACAGGTGGTAGGACGCACCGCCCGAAGCAGCTCGTCCACATCCTCAGAAATCACAGATTGAAACTGATCCAACATAATACTGCAAGAGGGATTGCTGAACACCCCCTTCATAACCCTTGCAGAAATAGTGGAGTCCAAGTCAGCCCAGAATACAGGAGATTTTATCCGCAGAAAAACCCATTAAAAGCTTTACAGCAGAACAAATTCTCCGGGGACTGATTCCAAACAGAAAGAGCAGAAATTAAACTCCTCACAACCTGGGATAGCTCTGCTGAACGCAAATTTGCAGGCACAATTCATGCAGACCAAAATTGGTTTTTTGCCGCATGCCACATAAACCTTCAAATGGATCCAGTGCTGTGACCTGTCAAATTTGAGCCAGGTTTTCCTCCACTTGTGTTCCAGTCACACCTACTCTGATGCTTCAGCCCCCGCAACTCCTCTGTATACCAAGGGGCCATTTTTGAAGCAGGTTGGAAGGGACGCTTAGGAGCAATCGTGTCTCTTGCCCTGGTGAGTTCCATATTCCAGGTTCCCACCAGGGCCTCGACAGACTCACTGGCAGCACCAACATTAAAACCCTCCAAGGCTTTTTTGGAATCCTACTGGATCCAGCAGCCTTCTCGGGTGGGCCATCCTAATAGGTCCACCACCCCTGCAGGGGTGGATTCTGGCTGTGAAGCAGGCAGTGGTCCGTCCATAACAATGGGGAAATCACAGCATCTCCTAACTATGGAGCCCAACAGAAGACCAAATCGAGTGTGTTTCCGGCACCATGAGTTGGTCCTGAAATTAATTGGTATAGGCCCTTAGATTTCATGGCCTCTATGAACTCCCAAGCTGCACCAGACAAGCCAGCCCCAAAGTGGACACTGAAGTCGCCTAACATCAAAAGTCTGGGAGACTCCAACACCAACTCTGTGACTGGTTCCATCAGCTCAGTTAAGGAGTCTATTGGGCAGCGGGGTGGACGGTACACCAACAGTTTATCCCTAGTTCCCAGCCTCAAAAATATACACTTGGTATAAGTCACCTGTCTCACAGAGGGTCTGGTAAGGGAGATGGTATTCTTATGGACCACAGCCACCCCACCCCACCCACTTCCCCATACCTGCTCCCCATCAGAGTAATCTGATTGGAGAAGCTGGGCCAGGGGTGTAACAAGGCTGGAGTGGGCCCAGAGACAAAATTTTAAAAACAGGCCCCTCGCTGATACACACACACACACTCACTTCACATGTGACTTGCCTCGGGGGGCCCTCGAGGCGTGGGGGCCCCCAGGCAGCTGCCTCCCCTTGCCTAATGGTAGTTACGCCCCTGAGCTGGGCCCAAACTGGACCACTTTCCTCCCCTAACCAAGTCTCAGTCTAAGACTTATACAAGCCAGGTAAGCTCCCTGCCTCAGCCATGATCAAGTCGTGGATGATTTCGGTCTTCTTCTGAACTGACCTGGCATTGCAGAGGAGCAAGGCTAGGCTCCGTGGGTCCTTGGAACTGCTCCAGTGAGTGAATGTACACACTGAGGTCATTCACACAATCGAAAACTGTGTTCTTCCCAGGTTTGGGAACTGTGTGTACTCCCAGTTTTTGATTGTGTGGAAGCAAGGTTAGAGGAAAACCTGGGTAGAAGTGATTGTGTGGAAGCAAGGTAGGAGAAAAAGCTACCCAGGTTTTCCTCTAACCTTGCTTCCACACAATCAAAAACTGGAAGTACACATAGTTCCCAAACCCAGGTAGAACACAGTTTTCGATTGTGTGAATGACCTCACTCTCTACTGAAGGAGATTTGGGGTAGAAGCCCTGTGTGTGAAGCCTCCTGCAGACTCTAGCCCAGACCTCCAACCTCACCCTAATATAACCTTCTCCCAGATCTCAGTCCCACCCAGAAGGCCCGGCACCAAAAGCTGGCCCCCTTTGGTGGCCAGCTTTGGTGGCCGCCTAGAGGCGGTCTGCTGGCCCTCTGGTGCACCTCCCTCCTTTTTATGCCTCCAAGAGCTCAGCAGCCCCTCCCAGGGGTGCACCAAAGTAATTCAGGTGCCTGGACCACCCAGCCACGAGACACCCCTCCCCCTGCCCTGCATGAGGCCCCCCAAAATCTCTTATTGGGGGGCCGCCCTGCCAAAGCTCCGCTTAAAAAAATACTTAACGTGGCTGAGGGGTGGCTGCGGGTTGGGGGGGGGGGTGGAGCAGTCCTTCTCCCTCCCCCCTCCCCCGGCAGCAGCCAAGAGAGATGCTGGACCCATCTGTTGGGGCCAGCATCTTTAAGAAACTGCCAGACGCGCCCGTGCAGTTTAGAGATCGTTGCAAGCCTAAACGTCACGGGCTTGCGATGATCTCCTCTGAGCAGGCGTGCCTCGCAGTTTCTTAAAGACGCTGGCCCCAACGGATGGGTCCGGCGTCTCTCCTGGACAGAGCAACTGGCCCTATCCAACCCCAGCACGGCACCCCTCCCGACGGCTGCTGCGGGTGTCCACCTTGTGTTCCAGCATTTCCAAGCATTTCCTAACCACGGCGCTCTACCTGACAGATGTCCAGCCTACAGGCAGCATGGCTCTCTCAGGCAGGGTGGGAGAGAGAGGAGAAACCTGAGCCGCCTCCTTGGGTGTCCCCCTGACTCATTAGGACGAGCTGCTCCTGATCTATTGTTGAGCCTTAACTTCTTTCAGGGTGGTGGGAAGGCAGAAGTTGGCCTAGAGAAAGGGAACTGGCGGAAGGGGGAATTACATGTATACTCTCTGTTGACTATTCTGTTAAGACAAGTAACTACAGGAAGTCCCTAACTCACCGACAGGCTGTATTGTCTTCCTAAAGTTTGTTTGAAGGTCAGCTGTTTGGAACCCAGGACACATTTCACGTCACAGGGATTGAGTCATCCCCTTTGCTAAGCAGGGTCCATCTTGGTTTGCATTTGGATGGGTGACGACATGTGGGCCTGGGTCGTAGCTAAGGGAGGTGGGCCCGTGGTTGGCCCTCTCTCTGACGGTGCCTTGGAATGAGGGGAAGAATGAAGAAAATAGGGAGGGGTGGAGCTGGGGGGCCTTCAGGAGCTGGGGGGGGGCTGGGTCCTTTGAACCATCCATCATAGCTACACCCCTGATATGGGCACTGTCAGCTGTAAGAAATCCTAGGAGGATGGGGATTTAGCTCAGTGGAAGGGCATCCGCTTGGCGCGCTGGAGATCCTAGGTTTAATCCTTGGCAGCATCTCTCGGGGTAGATCTGGGGGAGACTCCTGCCTGAAACCTTGGAGAGCTGCTGCCAGTCAGTGTAGACAATAGTAAACTAGGTGGACCAAAGGTCTGACTCGGTAGGAGGCGGCTTCCTGTGTTCTTATGTAACAGCAGGAAAAACCAAAGCAGAAGAGCAAAACAACAACAACAAAACCCAACCCGATTGCTTAGACTGTGTAGACTAGGAACAGGGCCAGCAACGAACCTGACCACTGCTATCCACACTGAGGAGACCATTGTGATGCACGGTATGCAGAGCTGTCTTTTGAGGAGACAAACCCAACACAAGCCAGAAGTTGCAGTCCGTCTTGAAATACAAGCAAATTGCATTTAATATTCCCCTCTTTTGCAGTATTTGTTGGACCCCTAAGTACTTTCTCTTCCACTGCGGCTAGGAGGCTTAAAATTAAAAATCCAGCTGCCAGACAACTAGCCAGACAACTAGCCAGCCAACCATATAGCCAGTCTTGCTATCCCTCCGTGGACAGCAGGGTGCCGTTCACATTTCCAATGCCTTGTTGCGCATTTAATTGCTGAGATATAGAGCTAGGACATTGTATATCCGTCGTCAAAAGGTTGCTGCTCTTTTCGGGTGGTTAGTTTCCGCGAGACTGCTCCCCCTGCTGTTTACATTCCAAATGCAACTTGCCTGAACGGAGGCGTTTTGCTGCTGCTGAGCAGCTAGTTTGGAAAGCGCCACGCAGAAGGACATTGCAAGAGTGCGCGTCTGGTTTTTGGTTTTGTGAGAGGAAGGGGCATAGGGGATGCAGAAGAGAGTGTCCTACACAGGGTAAAGGATTTAATGTGAGCCAAGAAACTGTTTTAATTGTAAAAGCTCTGTCCTGGAGCACATTATTACTATTACTACTACTACTACTACTGCTAGTAGTAGTAGTAGTATAAAAGGCATGCTTTGGGGCAGAATGCCCCATGCACCTAGGGGCAGAACATGGAACATAGGAAGCTGCTTTATACCGAGTCAGACCCTTGGTCCATCTAGCTCAGTACTGTCAACACTGACTGGCGGTGGCTCTTTGAGGTTGCAGGCAAGAGTCTCTCCCAGCCCTACCTGGAGATGCTGCCAGGGATGGAACTTGGGACTGTCTGCATACAAAGCAGATGCTCTCTCTCAAACCTCTGGATCCTTCACACCTCCTTCCCCTCAAAAGGCAGCTATGTTCTCTGTGCTAAGCTATGGTTCCGTCTCCAACAGGACTTCCAGAAAGGCTTGACCTGCTTTATCACCTCTCTGTTCCATAATTAAATCTCGCTGGACTCCCCACAGTTGCACCCCAACTCACTCTCTCTCTCTCTCTCTCTCTCTCTCTCTCTCTCTCTCTCTCATACACACACACACACACACACACACACACACACACACACACACACACTCCCAACAACATGTTAAACACTGCTTCATGCATTACTTTGCAATCATGGTGTGAAGTACACAGCTGAAGCGCTCTCTGAACAATCAAACAACTGATAAAGTACCATTGATGGACTTTACACAGAGCCAAATGACAGGTCCCTGTCCCAAGGAGCATGCAATCTTGATTTTTAGCAGAGAAAGACAGTAGAGGGAAGGAGGGAAGGAAGAAAAGAGGCAGGCAAGAGCAACAAGATGAATCTGTATGAACGCCTTTCCACCTGGCAAGGCAAAATTTCAGCATAAATAATGTGTGCAAATAAAGGTAGATAAATATGGGGCTTTCATGATGAAGATACCTTTTCCCCCCAGGGAAGCTGGAAAAGCTTTTGAATAGCAAATCATCAAGCCTCTCTCCTCCTTTTTGGATGGAATGCCAGACTCCGGTTGCTTTCTAGCTGCTCTCCTTTCCACTGCAGGGGTTTCTGCCCTCCTTGAGGAACTGGGCACTGGGGAACGGGTTTCTCATCCTTATTGGCTCTGCTAGGGCTACCATCACCCTGTGACTGGCCAAAGTCAGTCTACCAAAGTCAGTCTACCAGTCTAGTCCAAAGTCAGTCTACCATCACCCTGTGACTGGCCAAAGTTCAGCCACTGCTCAGCAGAAATGTCCCATCTTCTCCTGGAACAGGCTTGCTGGAAACCCTCCTTGCCACATCCCCTGCTACTGTGGGCAGCCTCGGATCTGTCTCGTCCTCTCGACTTGCAGTTTCCTTCTGGCTGCAAGAACTGAAGACTCTTTGCAAGCCAGGGCAAGGAAGTCACCTGTACATCTGCTTCTCTCTGCCTCGTGCATAAACCAGGTCTGCTAAGAAATAAGGCCAGCCTCTTCTCCTGTGGTGGCTTTGCTGTGTGTCTTTGCTAAGACTTTGTGGTGGGGTTAAAACTGTCGCAATGCTCTCATCTAGACAACATAAGGCTGGGAGATAGGAACAGAGGAAGCTGCCTTCTACCGAGTCAGACCCTTGGTCCCTCTAGGTCAGTATTGCCTACACAGACTGGCAGCAGCTTCTCCAAGGTTGCAGGCAGGAGTCTTTCCCAGCCCGATCACATGTAGTCTGGGAGAGACTACATGTACTCTTCCTTCCAAATGCAAACCAGGGTGGACCCTGCTTATCAAAGGGAACAATTTGTGCTTGCTACCACAAAACCAGCTCTCCTCCTTCTCCTGTATTGTAGCTGTTTTGTGCCAGCAGCAGGGGGGCGGGGTGCATCATCCACAATTTACAAAACCTTTTAAAATATAATTTAGGATGATGTTCTATAGTGGCATATAGGAGAGAGAGAGAGAGAGAGAGAGAGAGAGATGCTTTTTGTTACCACTGTTCAGCTTCATTTAAGATTTCTTTACTTCATGAGCTGAGCTTCAGTGAGTGGGGGGCATTTAAAAATCTTGTCTCTGGGCCCACTCCAACCTTGCTATGCCCCTGCGTAATCGAGTCCATCCACCTTGCTGCTGGGCGTCCTCTTAGTTCTTGCCAGTATGTATGTATGTATGTAAGCAAGCATGGGGGTACATCAAGATGAACCAGCCTGAATCCTGCAACTGGAACTTGGGACCATGAATCCCTTTTAAAGAATCAAGCCAGGAGTGTATAGAAATCCAAAGGGTCACTCACCACGCTGCTGAAATATATTGGAGAGTCTGTGTGGCTGAGTGGCTTGGACGGGGCGGTCCTACCATGAAGCAAGGTGACGTAGTCATCTCAGGGAGCAGATTGTTGGGGCAATTGCTGTAGCTCAGCGGTAGAGCATTGGATTTACATGCAGAAGGTCCCAGGTTCAACCCACGGCATCTTCAGGTAACGCTGGGAAAGACTTCTGCCTGAAATCCTGGAGAACTGCTGCCGGCCAGTGTTGAGCTAGATGGGCCAATGGCCTGATTTGGTAGAAGGCAACTTCCTTGGAAATGGTGCTACTGTAGCTTAGTGGTAGAGCATCTGCTTAGCATGTGGGAGGTCCTGGTTCAATCCCTGGCAGCATCTCCAGGCAGGGTTGGGAAAGACCCCAACATGAAACCCTGGAGAGATGCTGCCAAGCAGTGTAGACAATATTGAGCTGGGGGGGGCAATAGTCTGACTCAGTAGACAGCAGCTTCCTAGGGGATGAGGCCTCTCTGGGCTCCCCGCAGTCTGGCATCTGCAGCTGGAAGCATCAGCAGCTGCCAGACGATTTAAAAAACAGGGTTAAGGGAACACTTGCTCCCTTAACCTTGTTTTAAAGGGTGGCTACTTAGGCGGGTTTGCCACAGTGGTGCCACCAAGAAGACATCTTGGGGGATGAAGAGGCTGGTTTTAGAATGGGGCGCTCAACTATGGATCATTCCTTAGTGCTACGCCATCTTATTGAGAACATAAGAACAGCCCTGCAGGATCAGGACCAAGGCCCATCTAGTCCAGCATCCTGATTCACACAGTGGCCCATCAGATGCCGCTGGAAGCCTACAAGCAGGAGTTGAGGACATGCCCTCCCTCCTGCTGTTACTCCCCTGCAACTGGTATTCAGAGGCATCCTGCCTCTGAGGCTGGAGGTGGCCTATAGTATAGCCCTCCAGCTAGTAGCCGTTGATAGACCTCTCCTCCATGAAGTTATCCAAACCCCTCTTAAAGCCATCCAGTATAGCAGTAAGCCCAAGTGCTCTTTGTATGTAGCCTTTGTAGATTTCAAATCAGCGCTAGATACAATTTCGAGGCCAAGGTTGTGGCGAAAACTCAGGGATATCAACATTGACAGGCAATTACTTCTTCTCATTCAAAAGCTTTATGAGAACACCAACGTCAGGGTGAGAGGTAACCCCGAGGCTCACTTTCACACCCAATAACTTCCAGCAAAGGAGTCAAACAAGGGTGCAAGTTGGCACCCTCTCTGTTTAACCTGCATATAAACACCTTAGCCAAAAATCTCTCAGATCCAGGGTTACATCTGCCAGACATCGCGGGGGTAAAAATCCCAATTTTGCTGTAAGCGGATGCTGATGCTATTATCTCTCAAACCCCAGTAGATCTTAGGAGGGCTCTTAAGGTCCTGCCCAATTACTGTAAGGATAACCACCTGGTTATTAATTTTCAGAAATCTAAGGTGATGGTCCTTGCCAAGAAGCCTAAGAATTTTAATTGGTCAATCAAGGGCCATCGGATTGAACAGGTTAACAGTTTTAAATATTTGGGTGTGGTTTTTCATGCCACAGGGTCATGGAAGGCCCATGTGGATTACACTGCCCAACAGGTACATCAGCCATTCTGATATTTTTCTGCTCCAAAGGAGAAGTTATTTCTGCCGCACTAAAGCTGTTCATTGCCAAACCACTGGCTCAATGTCTGTAGGGTGAACAACTGGGCCACTATTCCAACTACAGAACACTGCAGATTGTCCAATCTAAGTTTATAAGGGCTGTATTCTGGGCTCCCAGATGTATTTCTAATGCTGCAGTAAGGTAGAAATGGGTTTTCAAAGGGTGGAATCCCAAGCATGAGTTTCAATTTTCAACTACTGTCTCAAGATCAACTTTCCCCTTTGGGGCTGATTTCCCTTGTACTGGCCGACAGGTTTCAGTCTTCCTGGATACAAGCACTGCTAGCAAAACTCTCATCACTTGGCATCTAAATTCTAAAGAATTCTAAAGAAATATCTGTCACTATTAGGATAGAATCAGGCCAAGAAGATTCTCAAACAGAGGATCTTGGACACTGAGCATCAAAATGACCTGGGTATCATCCTGCAGACCACAAGAGGGCGTCTTGGCAATCACAGCCAGGAACCAGCCAGTGATTTGTTGTTACTCTCTCTACCCAGCCACCAGAGAGAGTTCTTCAGAGCAAGAGATGATGCCTTACCATTGGCAGTTTTAAATGGGAAATTTCTGAAAACTCCCCAGGCCAGTCAGATCTGTCCTTGTGGTTCGGGTGAAATTAAATCTGTCCACCACGTGCTGCTATATTGTTCCTTTTATAATGTCAGTCGACGTAGTCTTATTACTGCCTTTTTATTAGTCACCGAACGGATGAATTTTACGTCACACTTCTCCTTCCAGACAAGAAATCTTCTATCACACAAAAGGTTGCTAAATTCTGTGCAGACGCTGTTACGATCTGCCAACATTTAATTTCTACCCTTTAGAGCTTACCATAAAACGTTTACTTTGTTGGTGTATTGTATGGCAGATTTCTTATCTGAGTGCCGTATAATTTGTTGTGTTTATGTCTGATCTATGATCGTAATAAAGCTACTCACTCAGATTGATCCAGAACACCCCACTTCTGCCCCCGGCCCCCAGTTACAATCTCTAACCATTTTTATAATGACTGTATAGGGCTGGTGTCTCTACATATTTAAAGAAATCAGCTGTAGAGGAATTCAGATCACCAACACTGGAAAAGAAGCTTGACTGACCCCTCCATGCCATCTTCCCAATGGAAACGGCTGCTACTTGCTCTGTTGTGGAAAATGTACATCATCTTGTCTAGGTTGATCTTCAGACATGGATCGTGTTCTGCACAGGGCGAGGTTCTGTAGTTCAGAAGAACCACAGGTCCTGTAGTTCAGGAGGAGACGTATAGCACAGTCAACAGAGCAGGAGGTCAAAGGCCTGTCGTCAATACACAGCACTTCTCAGGAGCAAGCAGAGGGCATAGTCAGGGGAGCTGAGGATCAGGAACCAGGAGGCTTTTCAGACAGCAGGCTTTTCCGTGGCTTTACCACAAGGCTTTACTGTGAGTTCAGGGCATAACCGATACTCCAACGCAAAAAGAAAAGATTTTTTTAACCCCAGACATAAATCAGGCTAGGTTCCAATATTGAGGGGAAAACCCGAATCATGTGTGAAGTGTTCTCTGAAACATTTCATGGACTTAGGGGCAAATCTGGCCAACATGTGAATGCACACCCACACCCTCCCAAAGTTAAGTCACGGTAAAGTCTGATAAATCTCCTGGACAAGCAAAGTACAACCAGGTTGCTTCAGCAACTCATACTGCAAACTGAGCTCTTATATAGCCCTGCTGCTGGGTATAAGCCTAGACTCCACCCACAATCCCAGAGACAATGAGGCGGGTCTCATGATCAGTGAGACCCGTTTTAGATTATACTGCGGGGAGAGCAGGCTAAGCCCACTCTCCCCACAGACGATCGGGGCAGCAGCCCTGGGCGGCTGGATCGGCCACCCACACAATTGCCGGCTCCGTGATGGAGCTGGTGGGGGCTGGGGGGAGCAGGGACTGATCGCTCCCTGCAAGTTCCAGCATGCCCTGCGTGAGCGCACAGGGCATGCTGGTGAGAACCCCGGAGCCGGGAGGAGGCTTTTCGCCTCCCCTCTGGGGGTCTCCTCGTGAGTAGCCACAGCGTGGAGCAGCGCTGCGGCTACTCACGGCCAGATAGCCCAGGTTTGCAGAGCACTCACTCCGCTAACCCGGGCTAAGAGGAGGGCCACCAAAGCGGGTTACCTGCTGGAGAACCACCAGGTTCGCAGCCGAGGCCGGTGGTTCTTACGATCGGGAAAAATTGGGCTAGGCTTTCCTAGCCTGATTCTTGCCGATTGTGAGAATAGCCCCAATGGCTAGTTAAAGGGCCGAGCCCTATTTCTTAATCGCAGACTCCTACGGATCAGTCTCTGGAGGAGGGTCAACGTCCTCCTCCGAACTGTAGTAAAGGGGCAATGAGGTGTCCTCAGAGCAAGGTGACGCTTCAGTTTCCTCATCCTCAGAACTCTCAGCAATAGGTCCAGATATGGCTGGGGATACAGAAGGTTCCCCGAGGGTTGCTTTGGGGCCAGGGCGCTTTCCAGATTATACCCTGCAATGGGGACACGGCGTATCTATGAAGTGTGCTTCCACACTTCCTGTGTTGCGACACCGCAGTCCCTACGCTGACAGCAGGGTGCCGTTCACATTTCCAATGCCTTGTTTAGAATTGAATCGATGCGATTTAGTGCTGTGATGTTATATATCCAGCGTAAAAAAGTTGCTGGTTTTTTGGGTTGTTCGTTTGCATGACACTGCTCCCCCTGCTGGGTGCTTTGCTATTTACCTTTTGAATGGGATTTGCCTGAAGGGAAGCATTGTGCCACTGTTGAGCGGCGAACCTGGAAAGCGCCCAGGTTGTGCAGGTATCTCCTGGAAACCAGGAACCTTGTCCTCAGAGCTCTCCCTCCCTGGCCCAACCTGGTGTGGCAATAGGTCCTGGTCCATGGCACAGGGTGAGTTTGGGCCAGTCACTCTCTGCTGTCCAGTAGTGGCTTGTCCGAATGAACCAGGGTGCTTTCCAGATTACACGCTCTACAGTGGTTGGGGTGGTGTGAAATGCTTCGGCTTGGCACGATCGCATTAGAAACATAAAGAAAGGGTGTAAGCCGTTTGTTGCATAGTCCATGGAACAATGCCCCCCCCCCGGTGGAACCGTTCATACTGTGTGCTGCAACCCACCCACCCCAAAAGAAACTGCACTGGCAGCTGCAGAGTTGCAATCCGCTGTTGAGGAGTTTGCATCTCCTTTTTGCTTTCTGAAAGAGAGACGCACGTGCACACACTCACACGTTCAAGCACACACATGGTTCAACTTCGCCCCCAAGGATGCGTCGTTTCCTCTCTCTCTCTCTCTCTCTGGCTGTGGCACATGTAAAGCAAGATGGCCCCCCCCTTAGCATTATTATTGTTATTAGCTTTATTAGAACTGTGCGCAAAAACGGGCGAGAAAAAGGGATGCAAATGCACTCGGGGTGGGGGGCGGGGAAGGCTGTGCCACAGAACTTGCTTGCAAGCTCACAGTGTGGGGGGGGGGACTTCTGTGCACAAACCTTCTTATTGTGGCTGCTGCCTTCAGGAACAATGGGACGGCCAAGCAGGAGGAGGGCAGCCCCCAGCGGTCTCCACGTTTCTGCTGCTGAGGGAGCACATTTCCAGCCTTGCCAGAACGTTGGCTTTCTTTTGCAGACCGCTTGAAGAAAAAAATCAAGGTGTAAAGTTCTTCACAACCCCATCGAAAAAAAGAAAAGAAATAAATTTCTAAAACGGAAAGGAGATTTATATTGATAAATCACCATCCACGCAGATGTAACCATCCTCACCACACCACTTACAATGCCGAAACAGAATTGTGACCTCTTAAAATGGAAAAATTACAGCTACTTTTTTTGCAAAGGACATACAATGTTATTGCATTAAATTGCAGCGATAAAATCCAGAATAAGGCATCAGAAATGTGAATGGCACCCTACTGACAGCGTAGGGACTGCGGAGTCGCAACACAGGAAGTGTGGAAGCACACTTCGCAGGTACGTTGTTACCCTGTTGCAGGGGCTAATCTGGAAAGCGCCCAGAGGGGGCACCAAAGGAGGCAGCTGCCTGCAGGCTGGCCATTCATCAGGTAGAGATGCGTGGTTGACCAGCCTGCAGCAGCACAGAACCCGGGTGGGGCAAGAGAGAGAGAGAAGAGCGACCCGAGCTGTCTCCTTTGGTGCCCCCTGGCTTGTTAGGAAAGGCCACTAATGCTGCTGCCCCAAATGGACTTACTCTGTCTCATGATAGAGCCAGCCCTGGCTGATTCTCACTGGATCCTTTCTAGCATTTTCATTTTATGACCTTTTTATGAATCATCCAAGGCCTCTCTTCATGTTCCTCCCCTGAAACTAGACGGGGCCATGACTGGGCTTTGAGTCACCAGGAAGCTTTTCACACGGGGCTTTTGAAGCCCTCTAACTTGCATCTCCTCTGGAATGGAAGGGGTGCGTTCACATACCAGCCAGATTTACCCCAAAGTCCCTGCAGGTTATCAGGGAGCAGTTCACACACAATTCAGGTTTTTCACTGCACATTAGAGTGTAGCCCAATTTATATCCAGGGTTTTATAAACCCCACTATTTGCGGCAGGTTTTTTGGAAAACTTCGAGTTCGCAGTAAAGTCTCCCCGTAAACCCGTGGTAAAGCCTGCTGTGTGTAAAAGTCCCAGGTTGGATTAAACATCAACTACATTTCCTGCATTGCTGATTGGTCAATGCTCCTCTCTGAAGTCTCCCAGGCAAGTTCTGACTTGTGTTATGCGCTGGCAGTAAAACTGTGCTTTCTGAGAAACTGCCCCTGAAACGTACCTCAAGGCAGCATTGTAAACGTGTAGCATTTCTCCCCCCCTGTTGTTCTTTTTACTGCAATTTACATTTTAGATATTTTACTCCTCTTGTTTCTAGATACCCAAACAATTCTGTTGAGTTATATATACTTCTCTCTGATAAACACACCGATGATGTCTCGTATCAGGTGTCCATTTTGTGTATGGCCGCGATTAAGTTCCGCACATGGTGTGCTAGAAATGGTTAATTTAGGTTTTTTAGTTTGTTTCATTTCATTCTGTTTTGTTTTATTTTTATGTAATAGTGTTTACACAGTCTATGTACCAATATTTACTCCTTTTTATTTGGGTTTGGAGTGAAATGTGTAGATCTGATCAATGATCATAATAAATGAAACTGAACTGAACTGATTAATCCCGTCCACACATTGTTTCCATGAGCAGGAAAGGAGCGGGATCACGGTGGTCTGATTTTGCCTTCAGTCTCACCTTCACTCATCTGAAGGTCAGAACAGAGCAAGGGTTAGGGATGTGCACGGAACTGGTTCGGAGGCCCTTTACGAGCCTCCGAACCAGTTCGAACTGCGAGTGGTTCGCCGGTTCGCTGGCGTGGGGGTGCATCTTCAAGGGCAGGGGAGGGTGCACTTACCCCTCCCTCCGCTTTCCCCCCGCTGGCATTCCATTTTTAAAAAGTCCATCGGGCTGGCAGCGTACCTTCCTGCTACCCCGTTGCCCCCTTTAGCAGAAGTAACCGGAAGTATCCGATGCACCTGCATGCGTCGGGCACGGGCGTGCATCGGGCATGCATGTGCATGCAATGTGCATGTGCTCATGCCTGGCATGCACAGGCATGTTGGATAATTCTGGTTACTTCCGGCAAAGGGGGCAATGGGGCGGTGGAGAGGTATGCTGCCACCCCGATGCACTTTTTAAAAAATGGACCGCTGGTGGGGGGAAAGCGGAAGGAGGGGTAAGTGCACCCTCCTCCACCCTTAAAGGTGCACCCCCTGCCTTCGAACCACCCCTGCCCGGTTCCGTGCACATCCCTAGCAGGGGTTCCTTCCCAACGAGGGTACTAAAATCCCAGCGGCACTTGAAGGTGGGGTACTCACAGCCCTCCTGCCCCCCTATGGTGCAACTGCACTATTGATCCCTATCTGAGGATCGTCGGCTTGAACCCAACACATCCTCAGCGATGTGTCTGCTGCAGAAGGGGAAGGAGGAGGGTGAAGACCCTTCTCCTCTGCTCCTGACTGGCTGGCTATGAGCTGGAGCTCAGCTTATTCAATACAATACAATACAACGGATATTTATATACTGTTTTGCAACTGAAGTTTCCAAAGCGGTTTACATAGAGATAGATGAATGAATGAATGAATGAATGAATGAATGAAAATCTCTCCCTCCAGCTTGACTGACAGGCTCCAGAAAATTAGCACTGGATACTCCCATTGAAATTAGGAAGGTAGGAAGCTGCCTATCAGAACATTGGTCCATCTAGCTCAGTACTGTCCACACAGACTGGCAGTGGCTTCTCCAAGGTTGCAGGAAGGAGACTTTCTCTGTAAACCTGCCCCACAAGTAAACCTGTCCCATCAATTGCAATGAGACTGTTTATTTGAGTAATTTATTCTAATGTATGAAGAGGTTTGCTTACATCCAGTGAATACGGCTAAAGGAATTACAACGGCATACTTCCTTAAGTACTCTTCTGACCGACTCCCTCACGTGCCTATGTGGCATAAAACCAGTTTGATCAGAACTCATATCAACTGTAATGAGCGCATTTCATTGTGTGCTAATACAGCCATGGATATTTTTGCATCTTAATTGAAAAATGCAGTGCTTTTATATCAGGACTAATATCAACTGTACTGAGCACATTTCATTTTGTGCTAATACAGCCATGGATATTTTGGCATCTTAATTGAAAAATGCAGTGCTTTTATATCAGGACTAATATCAACTGTACTGAGCACATTTCATTTTGTGCTAATACAGCCATGGATATTTTGGCATCTTAATTGAAAAATGCAGTGCTTTTATATCAGGACTAATATCAACTGTACTGAGCACATTTCATTTTGTGCTAATACAGCCATGGATATTTTTGCATCTTAATTGAAAAATGCAGTGCTTTTATATCAGAACTCATATCAACTGTACTGAGCTCATTTCATTGTGTGCTAATACAGCCATGGATATTTTGGCATCTTAATTGAAAAATGCAGTGCTTTTATATCAGAACTCATATCAACTGTAATGAGCGCATTTCATTGTGTGCTAATACAGCCATGGATATTTTGGCATATTAATTGAAAAATGCAGGACACCAATCTGATTGCAGCCGTTGCAGGTAACCTCATGTAGAATACATTGCAGTTGTCTAGCAGGATTGTGACCAGGGCAGAAGAAGCTTGTTACATTCTATCTAGCAGTCCATTGTGTTTTTGTTGATCAGACGTTTGTCCCAGTGGAGATCCTGTAGAGAGTGAAAAAGAAAAGAGGTGAGAAAGAAAAGGGGAAGGAAGGAGAAGCGAAAATGGAGTTGTTTCTGGAATAAAGGCTTAGTTAAACAAACATACGGTTACTTTGTATTTATGAGGGGAGCAGCTATAAAACAAGATGGGGGCTATTTCCACGAGCAGTAAAAATCGGGCTAGGAGAGCCTAGCCCAATTTTTGCTGCTCGTGTAAACCACCGAGCTCGCAGGCTAGCCTGGTGGCTTACAAGCGGTTAGCCGGTTAGCCGGCTTAAGTAGCCAGCGCTCCGCAAACCCGGTTTTAAAAATCGTGAGTAGCCGGGGTGCAGCTCCGCACCATGGCTACTCACGAGGAGACCCCCAACCGGAAGGCTCAAAAGCAGCCTCCCGGCTCGGGCGTCTCTCCAGTATGCCCAGCATGCCCACACAGGGCATACTGGAGCTTCCAGCAGCCGCATGGTCCCCAGTCATCCAAGTCCCCCCCCCCCGGCTCTGTCACAGAGCTGGCAGTCATGTGGGTGGCCAATCCAGTCGCCCAGGTCTGCCGCCCTGCTTATCTGTGGGGAGAGCGGGCTTAGCCTGCTCTCCCTGCTAAACTGGACAAAGTGGGTCTCACCAGAGGCGTATCTAGGGAAAATAGCGCCTAGGGCAAGCACTGAAATTGCACCCCCTGGCCAAACATCTGACACCCATCTTTCAGGTAACTTTACCTTAATAACAGCTGAAAAATACAAGTCAAGTTCGTTAATCTTTTAATCTTTCAAAAACTGTTTAGCAGAGGACATAGCCAGACCAAAAAGTGCTGGAAAACTACAAATTTCAGTATGCTGGGGCTCATCAAATACTCAAATACTATGTGGAGGTGTACTTGGAAAACTGAACAGAAGTGCCTGTCTAATTCTGTACTATGCATTGTAGCATCACTATTACATCAGTTTATTTTTTAAAAAAGGAGAATTTGACTTTTCCCAGATACTCTGAAAATAATTCAAGGATATGCAGAGTAAACTGTGTCACTGCTTGGAATATATTCTCGTCTTTCAGAAAGACAGTTAAAATGAGAGAAAGAGAGCAAGAAACTCCCAGTGGGCCTTAATACTAAGGATTTCACACTGATTCAAAGACAAACTCACCATTATTAGCCATATTATTAAGACATCACATTTAACTCATGTATCACAAGAAGCAAAGTGAGAGCAAATCCTAGGTCCTCGATACAATCCTAGCTCATATGTTTCAGCTCAGTATTCACAAGCCCTGATTCTCTGTACATAGTGCCACACTAAATATGTGTACAGTGACTTATATTATATTAAAAATTTTTTAACCTGTAGCCCCTTCAGGGGGCTTCCTAAAGGCCATGGGGGGGGGGTGTTTGCAGAGGTCCAACCCCTCGCTGGCCTCTAGGGCCTCACAGGGACCATTTGAGCATGTGCGGTGGCCAATTTTTAATTTTTTTAAAAAAATGGCCGCTGAAAACAAAACGGCCACCGTGCATGCTCAAATGGCCTCTGCGTGTCCTGGCATGTCCTGGCAAGAAGTGGTTGTGTGGAAGCAAAGTAGCAGGGAAAACCTGGATAGAAGTGATTGTCTGGAATCAAGGTAGGAGGAATAGCTACCCAGATTTTCCTCCTCCCATGCTTCCACACAACCACTTCTAACCTGGTTTTCCTCCTCCCTTGCTGCCACACAACCGAAAATTGGGAGCACACACAACTCCTAATCCTGGGTAGAACAGTTTTTGATTGTGTGAATGACCTCATTGTGTAGTATTCACAACTCCAGGCAGACACAGAGCTTTTAACAAGGCATTTTCCTGGAGCAACAAACATACCAAGTAAAGATAGCAGATACAACAGTTTGGCAGATTCAACATACCCCATTAGAGTGAAACCTATCTACAGAGTCACTACACAATTCAATCATATCTAACAATTGTGGTTGGATCTTCTTTTTCCAAGAAAGGCTGCAGCTGGCAACCCAAAGGCACTCCTGGGCGCTTTCCAGGCTAGCTGCTCAACAGCAGCAAAATGCCTCCGTTCAGGCAAGTCGCATTCAAAATGTAAACAGCAGGGGGAGCAGTCTCATGGAAACTAACAACCCGAAAAAACAGCAACTTTTTAACACTGGATATGCAACTCCATAGCACTATATCATAGTGATTAAATTTGAAACAAGGCATTGGAAATGTGAATGGCACCCTGCTGTCCGCGTAGGGACTGCGGTGACACAACACAGGAAGTGTGGAAACACACTTCTGCGATACGATGTGACCCCATTGCAGGGCCTAATCTGGAAAGCACCCTGGCTACGGCCACTGCCTAACCCTACACAAGAAAGCTGGATCTAAGAGCACCACCTCCTGGTTCAAAATAGCGGGACAGCAGAATGCACAACACCCAATGCTGCCTTTTGATCAAAATTGGAGCTCTCAGAGCTGCTTAAAAATAAAAATAAAAATAAACCATTGAGAATTCTGATGATCACCAATCTCCTGTATTAGTACATGAGCTGGCTGGGGTGATTGGTACCGTCTGGGATTGGGCTAAGCAGACTCGGTCCTCCAGCTGTTGAACTACAACTCCCAGCTCCCCCAGCCACAATACATTGTGGCTGGGAATGATGGGAGTTGTAGGCCAATAGCAGCTGGAGGACCATGTTTGCCCACTGAATATCTAGGGGGGCGAATGCTCATTGAGATTTTGGACAAGGTCTAGAGAAGGAAAATAGGTAATAGCATTGCACGACTTTAGCTTTCATAGGAACATAGGAAGCTGCTTTCTACCGAGTCAGATCATTGGTCCATCTAGCTCAGTATTGTCTACCCAGACTGGCAGTGGCTTCTCCAAGGTTGCAGGCAGGAGTCTCTCTCAGTCCTGTCTTGGAGAAGCTAGGGAGGGAACGTGGAACCTTTTGCATGCAAGCATGCAATCCTACAATGCTCACATGTAGACTCCCATCCAAATGCAAACCAGGGCAGACCCTGCTTAGCAAAGGGGACAAATCATGATTACTTCCGCAAGACCAGCTCTCCTCCAGTGTGTGCTCATGCTTTGATTGTCCTGACCATTGAGCCTGCTGTGGCCACATTTGCAATGGAGTTCTGAAAGTTTTTAGAAGTTTTTTAAAAACACAAAAGCTCATTCAAAATTTCTTCAATGTTGTTAGAGGAATGGAAATGGAAATGTGCAGGACTGTCCTCCAAAGTCCACTCCATGGAGAGAGGGCAACATGTTGTTCATTGTTACCCTGACACTTTGCTCCGTGCAGAAATGAGTGCAATTTTACCCTGAGGGTTTGGGGGTAGGGATAAAGAAGCAGGGTGATGCTGAGACAGAGAAAGCTGTCAGTGCAGCAATACCATCACCCATTCTTCATCTCAGGGGGATCACTAGGAGCATTTGTCCCCTGAGATGGTGAAGTAAAGTTGTGCCCAATGGTGGGTTACCGCATAGGTAGTATAGGCCGCTGCCTATGGCGCCAAATCTTGGTGAGCAGCATCTTGGAGGGAAACTTAATTCTTCCCCCCTCCACAACCTTTAAAAATGATGCTGTGTAGCGGCAGAGGCCTCGCCCACCTCCTTCGCTACCACCAGACCAGCTCTCCTCCTACAAGACCAGCAATTTCATCGCCCATTCTCTGTCATTTGCAAGGGGGCTTGAATATAGAGCTCTCTCCCAGCTGTCCTCCAGTGTCCGACCTCACCTCCTGTGATGGTTTAGGAGGTGGACGGAGCCTCTGCCTCTGCCCAGCAATATTTTTAAAGGTAAAAAAGGGAATGAAGTTTCCCTCCCCACCAAGCCCCCTTACCCTTGTCCCTGGGGTAGCAAATCTTTGGTTGTGCCATCGTCGAGTCAGAGTTGACTCCTGGCAACCACAGAGCCATGTTGATGGCCCAAATGGGTGGGCCTGGCTGATGGAACATAGGAACATAGGAACCTGCCATTTACTGAGTCAGACCATTGGTCTATCTAGCTCAGTATTGTCTTCAGAGACTGGCAGCGGCTTCTCCAAGGTTGCAGGCAGGAATCTCTCTCAACCCTATCTTGGAGAAGCCAGGGAGGGAACTTGAAACCTTCTGCTCTTCCCGGAGCGGCTTCATCCCCTGAGGGGAATATCTTGCAGTGCTCACACATCAAGTCTCCCATTCATATGCAACCAGGGCAGACCCTGCTTAGCTATGGGGACAAGTCATGCTTGCTACCACAAGACCAGCTCTCCTGGATTAGCTCCGGCTCCACACCCTCCTTAATCTTGCGCTGTGCTTGGTTTCATCACTGCCATGACCTCACATGATGAATTCTTGCTCTCTTGCACTCAGCTGGCTTTCTGGGTCACTCGAGGAAGCGGCTGTTACCTTTGGACCCAGCCCCGGCCTTTGACTGACTCATGTCCACCTCAGCGTCCTCACCTGCCTCTGAGCCGCATCCTGATACAGCAAGTCAGCAAGCCCTTTGCTCAGCGGACGAGCACAGGCTAAGCGTGGAGAAGGTCTCCGGATCACTCCACCAGCAGTGGCTCTCCCAGGTTTCAGGCACGATACTTTCCCAGCCGTGCTGGGAGTGTTAAGAGTTTCTAATTATTTAGCAAAGCACCACGAGGAAGCTGCCCACTCCAGTTACTCCAGAGTAGGGCAGAGTTTCGCTGTTGCAGTTACCTTAAGAATACACATGGAGATTGTCGTGCAATCTAAACTAAATGGGTTTATTGGTTAGGTACTTTTGAGATAGGAAAGACCTATCCTATCTATCAGCCACGTAATGAATAGGGAGGGAGGGAGGGAGGGAGGGAGAGATGTTTGCATCTTCTCTCTAGGAGGAAAGGAAGGGTGCTGATGCAGCACAGGAAGTACCTGAGGAGTCAAGGCAGGGGCCATAGAGTAGAGGCAAGCAGGGACAGGTAAGGAGACCCTCACTAGCTACCTCTACTCCCAATTCCCCTAATGGTCATTAGTATAGTCAGTGCAGAAGGTCGATGTACTGAAACTCCATCTCCAACAGGGAGTTGTTGCCAGGGATTGAACCTGGGACCGTCAGTGTGCAAGTCCTATGGTGAGCTAGTGTCAGGGCATCCAAAAACAAATGACAGGGAATGCCCTCTGGAATGCAGTGGTTCCCAACGGCCATTCGGAAATCCCATGCATTCCCATGGCCATTTGGAGGGAACCAGTGTGTTTCAGTGGGCATTCCCTGTCATTTGTTTTAGTACCTTCCCTAGACCAGTGGACATTCCCAGCTACAATTTATTGTGGCTGGGGGGTGATGGGAGCTGTAGTTCAGCAACATCTGGAGGAACCCTGGTTGGGTAACCACTGCCCTAGATGCTACATGATGAGATTCATGGTGACCGCCTAGTGGACTGGGAACATAGGAAGCTGCCTTATACCAGGTGAGACCATTGGTCCATCTAGCTACACTGACTGGCAGCAGCTCTTCAAGGTTGCAGACAGGAGTCTTTTTCAGCTCTCTCTGGAGATGCTGCCAGGGACACAACTTGGGACCTTCTGCATATACTCTAGCACTGAGCTACGGCCCCATCCCCTGGGATCTTGGAGAGCCACTGCCAGTCAGAGCAGGGAGTTCTGCGCTAGCTGGACCAATGGACTGACTGGGAGCCAAACTAGACATGGCAGTGGCAGAGCAGTCTCTCTACATGCAGCTCTCACTCTCACACAGTCACGTAAGAACTAGGAGGAGGGAAACTGATTAAAGTGCTGAATCATCTCCTGTCTATGCCTTTCCTCTCCATAATCTGTCCTCAATGTCATTTTTCTCTTGATTGATTGACTGAGTGCCATCAAGTTGGTGTTGACTCTTAGCGACCACATAGATGGATTCTCTCCAGGATGATCTGTCTTCAACTTGGCCTTTAACGTCTCTCAGTGCTGCGTTCATTGCAGCCGTAATTGAGTCTATCCCCTTTGCTGCTGGTCCTCCTCGTTTTCTCTGTCCTTCAACTTTTCCCAGCATTATAGACTTCTCAAGGGAGCTGGGTTTTTGCATAATGTGTCCAAACTATGATGGTTTGAGCCTGGTCATTTCCGCCTTAAGTGAAAATTTTGGATTGATTTGTTCTATGATCCATTTGTTTGTTTTCCTGGCTGTCCATGGTATCTTCAAAAGTCTTCTCCAGCAGCAAAGTTCACAAGCGTCAATACTTTTTCTGTCTTGCTTCTTCCAAGTCCAGCTTTACACAGAGAAATAACAAATAAATAAGAATGATCCCTGTCCCCAAAGGGCTCACAATCTAAAAAGAAACATAAGATAGACACCAGCAACAGTCACTGGAGGTCCTGTGTTGGGGGTGGAGAGGGCCGCTGCACATCATGACATGTTTTTGAGATTATTTTGGTTTAGCTCAGTTGTTTTCAAACTTTCTACTAGGGATGTACACAAAACGAGTTATGCAGGCTTGGTTCAAATTTGAACTGGATTTGAGTGGACCGATCCCGGCCATTTTGTGCCCATTTGACCACACAAGACCAGCCAGGTTTGACCCTGGACCTGTCAAGCCAAGCCGGCTTGAACCCAGCCAGCTCTCACACCACTGCTTTCTATCCTCTGGAAACTTGTCCTCATCACTGTAAAGGCAAAGTGTGCCGTGAAGTCGGTTTTGACTCCCGGTGACCACAGAGCCCTGTGGTTGTCTTGGGTAGAATACAGGAGGGGTTGACCATTGCCTCCTCTGAAGTATGAGATGATGCCTTTCAGCATCTTCCTATATTAGGAAAACATACCTGCGGGGATTTGAACCGCCAACCTCTGGCTTGATAATCAAGTCATTTCCCTGCTGCACAGTTAAGTGGCTTCCTCATCACTGTATCTCCTCACAAGCTAATTCTTTCTTTCTTTCTTTCTTTCTTTCTTTCTTTCTTTCTTTTATCTCATATTTCATATTTTGTTATTTTCATATGTTTAATATAAATATTACATACATATTTATTTATTTATTTTAGCACATTTATATACTATACTGCTGCTGCTGCTACTACAACTACTACAAATATTTATATTCAGGGGGTCATACATGCTGCTGATCACAGAAGTGCTGGCCATCATGGGGACGGTGTTTCCTTGTGCAGAAAATTGCCACTGTAACTGTGAGCAGCCAGATCATTTGAACCTAGGAACCTAGGAATCTGCCATATACTGAGTCAGACCAGTGATCTACCTAGCTCAGTATTGTCTTTACAGGCTGGCAGCGGCTTCTCCAGGGCTGCAGACAGGAATCTCTCTCAGCCCTATCTTGGCGAAGCCAAGGAGGGAACTTGGAACCTTCAGATGCTCTTCCCAGAGCGGCTCCATGAACATAGGAACAAAAGAAAAAATGCCAAAAGACCAAATTGAAAATAGCCTCAGGTTTTATCCATCCTTTGTATTATTTGCCTTGAAAACTTGACTTTTCCTTTTGTGTTGATGGTTGGCACCCAGAGACTTAGTCTCAGGACGCTTTCCCTACATGGGGGGAGGGAATTGGCAACTCACTTGCCTGTCTTTCTCTCAAGTAAACAGGTTTGCAACCAACAGTGCCTTGAATTGTCTTTCCAAGAAGGATTGGTCCTACCCAGATTGAAGGAATACCTGGATCCAGCGCCAGAATGTGATCCCAAGGGAGTCTCCAGAGGACATCAACACTGACCCAGGAAAACTAACCATCAGCAGCAGCAGCTACCCGAGGGCAGTCCCTATCTGCATTTCCAATCCAACCCAATGGTGACAGAACGTCCATCTGCTACCCTGTCCTGTATTTGAAGAAGAAGGCCTAATGCACAATTCATCTTCCTGCTCCTAAGTGCTATAGGAGAGGGATAGACACCAAATGCCTGGAGACTGCCACTTTTCTCTGGAGTCATACATGCAACAGCATCTCCCCAAGCTGTAAAGCCCTGGAACCATCCTACCTGGGTAAGATACCTTGCCAAAGACACTATTTCAAATTCTGCCAAAGACACTATTTCAGATTGCCCACAAGGGGGGGGAGTCAAGGCTCCCAAACACATGAACATTCGAGCTTGTCTATGGACACTAGCCAAACAAGCCAAAACAACACGGATCAGAGAACATCCAGGATAGCCAAAATCCTGCAACGTTGTATAAGAGCATTTGGTTCTCAACTGAAGGACTAAATTTTTTTTTTACCAAGGACTCTTAGGGGTTTTTTTTAAATTTTAATTCTAAAGCTCTCCATGGCTTCCTTTTTGGCCATGACAGACTTTAGAGGACACTAAGGGGGGTGGGAGTTGATGATTTACACCACTTTCTTATATTACTTTCTTGTAGTGACTATGTGCTATCATTATGTTGAAAACCATGTTATCTCCTGGTCATTTCCCAGAGCATTTACCTGCAAGTCTGCACCTATCCTCAAGTTACTGTTCCCTTTGTGCTCTAAGACATTAAGCTAGCCCAAGCTTTACCTGCTAATTTTATAGACACTTGTATTTAAGCAATGTGATTGTACGTGACTTGTCATTGCTATCGCTTTCCACAAGCTGATAATCCATTAATCACTAGAAGCACCTGGTTCCACAATGCAAAACTGTTATTGATACTTTATTTGGGATAAAGATGGGTTAAAACAATGTTGCTTGCTATAAGTTATATGATCTTTATATGTACACCTTGCTGCTATGTGTAAAACTTTTTATCTATATCAAATCAGAATTATACTAATTATGTTTGTAGCTCTAGGATATAATATGCAATGTATCTAGTTTTATTGCCATATGTACAGCCCATTCAGCACCTATATGTCCCAAATCCTTTAGCTACACAAAACACAGAACTATATTTCCCAGATAAGAAGTTTATGTGTTAGAAAGAGCTATTATTAATATTTCCAAACAGTTAGGACTTTCCTTTAACTAATATGGAGAGCCTATTGATTTATGGGCAAAGAAGATAATTCTAATTATAGTATGTATTTTCCTTTTATTGATAATCACATGTTGCTGCTTATAATGCATTCTAGCTTGAATCCAAATGTTTATGAGAACCTTTCAACCTTGCCATAATGTAAGACCCATACATACAGCTGTACCTTTACAAGCCCATATATCCAGAAGATTCAGGATGATCCAGTGTTTCAGGGGGGAATTGATGTGTTTTAGAAAACCAAAGTAACTCCATTTTACTTAGAAAACCTCAGTCTGACTTAAAGTAACCCCAGCCCAGCTCAGGCCCATCACGGCCTCTCATGATCAACGTCGTTATCTCTCTCCACTAAATTGTATCTAAGGAAACTTGGTTCTCACAGGATTCTCACTGTTCTTTGCTGACAATTAAGAAAACAGGATGTAACCAAATAAGGAGTAATCACCAGATGAAGAATGAATCATTCGCATGCATACTAGATACTTAGCCCACCATTTTATTGCCACGTATACTATGTCTAGGGTGTCAGCATCATTCAGATTGTTTGTATAAATGTAAGATGCACCTATAACCAATTTGTATTCAGTGCAGAGCCGAAGCCCACTGGATACCTTGCTAATCTGCAGTAGCAATAAACGCCTCAAAAGAGATTCCCACTGTGTCTGTTTGATTGGCTAAAAGGCGGACCCAGGGACGAACCGAATTCACATCACTGTTGTCCCCTTCCATGTGTGATCAGGGATTGACTTCAGTCTGGATCCTGCAGGGTTGCCAACCTTTTTGCTAGCCTGGCTCCTGTGCCTTGAAAAAGAGCTTGACAGTCCAAGATTAAGCAGATGAAGCTTTTGCTGCAATGGAAATGAAGAGATGGGGAAATCTTCACCAGTTTAATTTCTATATGAAGGGTTTCCTGTAAAAGCATAAGAGCAGGAGCAGGTAGAGAGTTGGCAACCCTGCCTGCTGGGGCCTCGTGCCCACCACTGGGCCTGGGAGTTCCGCCATCCTTGTGTACATTCAAACATGGCGGTTGCTGGAGGGGGGGGTCCCTGGCCGGGAGTGTTTACCGGTCGCGATGGATCCTGAAGGCGCTGGAGGTTCCGCTGCTGCCTTCAGTCTCTCTGGACTCGACCGTTGGCAGGAAGACTTTCTGGCCTCTCCTGCTGCTAACAGCAAATTTCTGTCCCATTTTGGCCGTGAGGGAGCGCAGAACATGGCCTCAGGCAAGGAGTCCAGAGTGAGTGTCCAGAGCCCTGCCCCAAATAGTTTCAATATTTTTGGGGCGGGGGAAACTCCCAGGGGTTGGATTTGGATCAAGGTGGAGACATTTAGGAAGCGACACTGTCCTGGCCCCTCTGGGCTGACCTTGTAGGGCAGGAAGGGACTGGCCCAGTGCACCTTCACAGGGTCCTCATGGAGCAGCAGCCCCCATCGATGGGTCAGAGCCCCATCAGCCACCTCCCTCCTCCAGGACTTCATCCAGCAAGGAACGTGCAGAGTGGAGCCACCTGCACAGAGGAAGGGAACGAGCTCCTGGCCTCTCTGAGATCCCTGCAGTTTCCCCCTTCAGAGGGGCAGGATGGCCATATTAGGGAGTGAAGAAAACAACACTGGTCTTTCTTGGGTAAAAGAAATGAAATGTTGAGGAGGGGGGGATGGAGGGAAGATAGAAATGGCAAGATCTGCCAAGTGGTACTTACGTGGAGGATGGGCATTGCCCCCTCTTGAAGTGTCCTGGCTCCTCTGCTTTGAGCAAAAGCTTGAGCAGATTGAGCAGGTGAAGCCATTCCTAGCCTAAATGTTTGGAATATTCCTCCTGCCCCTTGGAGGAAAGGCACGGCCCTGTTGTCCCCTTCCATGTGTGCTCAGGGATGGACTTCACTCTGGATCCTGCAGGGTTGGCCTGCAGGGTTGCCAACCTTTTTGCTAGCCTGGCTCCTGTGCCTTGAAAAAGAGCTTGACAGTCCTAGATTAAGCAGATGAAGCTTTTGCAGCAATGGAAATGAAGGGGTGGGGAAATCTTCACCAGTTTAATTTCTATATGCCAGGGTTCCTCTAAAAGCATAAGAGCAGGAGCAGGTAGAGAGTTGGCAACCCTGCCTGCTGCTGCCTCGTGTCCACCACTGGGCCAGGGAGTTCCACCATCCTTGTGTACATTCAAACATGGCGGTTGCTGGAGGGGGGGGGGTCCCCGGCCGGGAGTGTTTACCGGTCGTGACGGATCCTGATGGGGCTGGAGGTTCCGCTGCTGCCTTCAGTCTCTCTGGACTCGACCGTTGGCAGGAAGATTTTCTGGCCTCTCCTGCTGCTCAGGGCCAATTTCCGTCCCATTTTGGCCGTGAGGGAGCGCAGAACATGGCCTCAGGCAAGGAGTCCAGAGTGAGTGTCCACCACCCAGCCCCTAATAGGTTCAATGTTTGGGGGGGGGGGGGCGGCTGAGACCCAGAGTGGTTGGATTTGGGTCCAGGTGGAGACATTTAGGAATTGAGACTGTCCTGGCCGCTTTGAGCTGACCAAGGTGGGCAAGAAGGGACTAGCCGAGCGCTGCTTCACGGGGTCTTCATGGAGCACAAGCCCCCCATGGATCGCTCAGAGCCCCGTCAGCACCCTCCTTCCTCCAGGACCTCTTCCAGTGAGGAAGCTCAGAGTTGGGCCAGCTGCACAGAACAGGGGAAGGAGCTCCTGGCCTCTCCAAGATCTCTGCAGCTTCCCCCTTCAGTGGGGCAGGATGGCCATATTAAAGGAGAGGAAAGATTGTGCTGTTGGTCAGTGTCGACTCCTGGTGCCCACAGAGCCCTGTGGTTATCTTTGCTAGAATACAGGAGGGGTTGACCATTGCCATCTCCTGTGCAGTCTGAGATGAGGCCTTTCAGCACCTTCCTTGATTGCTGCTGCCCGATATAGGAGTTCCCCATTGTCTGGAAAACACACCAGCAGGGATTCGAACCAACAGCCTCCTGCTCTCTAGGCAAGTTGCTTCCCTTTTTCGCCATTAGGTTGCTTAAAAAAAACATTTGTCATTCTTGGGAGCTGGTTATGCCTGGATTGGATTCTCAAAAGCCTGTTTTGAAACAGTTACATTGGCTGCCGATATGTTTCCAGGCAAAATACAAAGTGCTGGTTATTACCTTTAAAGCTCTGAACGGCTTGGGTCCAAGATATCTTAGAGAGCGCCTTCTCTTATATGATCCCCACCGCACGTTAAGGTCATCTGGGGAGGTCCATCTCCAGTTGTCACCGGTTCGTTTGGTGACGACTCAAAGGCGGGCCTTCTCTGTAGCTGCTCCTGGACTGTGGAATGCACTCCCAGCGGAAATTCGTAATCTTGATTCTTTACTGTCCTTCAAGAGAGCCTGTTTGGCCTGGCCTTTCAGGGTTTTTAATCAGTTTTAATTGTTTTAATACATGGTTTTCAGGGTTTTAATTGTTTTGATAGTTTAATTGTTTTTAAGTTGTTTTAAATTGGTATTTATATTTGTATCTCTTTTTTAATTGTTTTTAATGTTTTCTGTTTTAATTGTAAACCTCCTTGAGCCATTTCGGAAGGGCGGTATATAAATGAAATAAATGAAATAAATAAATAAATAAAAGGGGTCAGGCTCGGGAACATTTTAAGTCTCCAGCAACACCCCTGCAGAGAGGCGCTCTCCCTCCCTCCCGCTTTGGATTGATGGTGATGATGACCTTGTTTTGAAAGGCTTCTTCCTCAGTAGCTTAGAATGAAATAATACAAGTTTTATTGCTTGTAAGCCTCTTTGATATTTTTAAACTAAAAGTAGGATATAAAAGAAATGAAATGTTGTGGAGGAGGATGGAGGGAAGATAGAAATGGCAAGATCTGCCAAGTGGCACTTATATGGAAGACGGAAATTGCCCCCTCTCTATGAAACGGGCAGGAGTAGGGAGACCCCCAGGGGTTGGATTTGGGTCAAGGTGGAGACATTTAGGAAGCGACACTGTCCTGGCCCCTCTGGGCTGACCTTGTAGGGCAGGAAGGGACTGGCCCAGACCATCTTCACGGGGTCTTCATGGAGTAGCAGCCCCCCATCGATGGGTCAGAGCCCCATCAGCCCCCTCCCTCCTCCAGGACCTCATCCAGCGAGGAACTGCAGAGTGGAGCCACCTGCACAGAGGAAGGGAAGGGGTTCCTGGTCTCTCCGAGATCCCTGCAGCTTCCCCCTTCAGAGGGGCAGGATGGCTATATGAGGGAGTGAAGAAAACAACACTGGTCATTCTTCAGTAAAAGAAATGAAATGTTGAGGAGGGGGATGGAGGGAGGACTGAAAGGGCCATTTCTGCCCAGGGGGAGTCGCAGGTTCTGTGGAGGATGGGAATTGCTCCCTCTTGATGTGGCCTGGCTCCTCTGCTCTGAGCAAAAGCTTGACCAGCTTAGCCCAAAGAGATGGGAAATGCATCACCAGCTTGATATCTGCATGCCAGCCTTCTGCTGAAGTCACAGTGGCAGGATTAGTGAGAGAGTTGGCAACCCTGCCTCCTGGTGTCCCATGCCCACCACTGGGCCCTGGGAGTTCACCTGGAAAGATACACCTTACAAAGTGTTGATACTCTCATATTTAGCAGGGGGAGAGAAACTTGTCCCCTCCATCCCCAGCACAGCATCTCTCCGGTGGTGTTGCTGGCATCTGCTTGATGTTTCTTTTTGGACTGAGAGCCCTTTGGAGACAGGGGACCATCTTATTCAGGTCTTCTTGATTTATTTCTCTGTGTAAACCCCTTTGAGTACTTTGGTTGGAGAGTGGAATATACATCTCTGTAGTAGCCGAAGGACTTGTTTAGATTCAAAAAGTGGCCGTTGCTGAGCTGCATCCCAGGGCTGGGTATGTTGACCTGGTCGCCATGGCGCTGGGGTTCCGACGGATCCTGATGGGGCTGGAGGTTCCGCTGCTGCCCTGGGAGCCCCTGGACTCGACTGGTGGCAGGAGGGCGTTGCGGTCTCCCCTGCTGCTCACGCCAAATCTGGTCCATTTGGGGCCATGTGGGAGCGCTGAACATGGCCTCCAGCAAGGGGTTTAGAGGGAGGGTTCACCACCCTGCTCCAAAGAGGTCCAATGTGGGGGTGGGGGGAGAGACCACCAAAGTTCTGAGAGTGGTTTCATGAGAAATCTAGGATGGGAGTCCCCACTGGCTGCTTAGGAATGACCCCGGTGGGTGTGAAGTGGCCCAGCCCATCCTCACTCCAGCTCTCCTCTCTCCTTGGCAGGACATGGGAGAAGGATGCCCCTTACTCCGCGGCGTGGGCAGCCTTGATGGGGCTACTCCTGTGGCTCCTCTCAGGTACGTCCTCCTGTTCCTCCTGGGTTATCTGGGCCCATTCTTGATTTATGGCAGCTTGGATTTGGGACCCTTTCAAGAAACATGGCCCCTGCCAGGGTTTCATTGTTGGAGATCCAGCTCCAGATGCCATCGGCCTTTGGCACCAGTAACCCTGACGACCACGACAGGTCTCTCTCTGACCAACACGTAGCCAGAAGTCAGATAGAGGTCTTTTCCTCTCAGCATCTACTTCTGAATAAAGCAGATTAGTTTAACCTTGTGTAAATCTCCCTGCTTATCATGGACAAGCTGTTGCCCCGGAGACCCTGTTGGCTTCTGCTGTAATGGGAGTGAAATAGCTGCTGAATACTCTGCCATAGAAGTCATGACCCCCAACTTTCATAAGCCCAACCCCCAAGGGGTCCCTGTTTGCAAGGGGCACCCAGTCTATGTTCTGACTATTGGAATGTGGGAAAGACAGAAAGGAATGAGAGCAGGGGCAGGCAAAGGGAGTTCCAAAGGAGAAGAGCCGATCCGTCTGAGCTACCTGGGTTTTGGGGGAGGATCCATGGGTTCAGGCACAGGAGGCCAGGGAGGGTTCTCGTGCACATTTTGCTCTCTAGGGTTTCAAATGAGGATGGGTGGGGTGGGGGGATCGATCCCCTAGTCTGCTCTCTGAGGACTGAGGGGCTGTGGGGCTCCATGGGCTAGTGGGCCTGGCCCACCATTTCGCAATGCCTGGATTCCAGGTGAGCCCTGCAGCCACCCAGAGCGTGAGGCTGGAGCCAGGGTGTGGCTGGCTGCTCCTTCAGGGCTGGATCCGCTGGTGCCTCCTTGAGTGGTTGCAGGGCAAAGGGAGCAGTTGAGATGGGGAGTGATGGAAGCCCCTCTGGGGGCCAGAGGAGTGGGTTGTGGCAGCCCCTCGGAACAGGTGATGCTGAGTCAGACCATTGCTCTACTCTGACCAGTAGCCGCTCTCCAAACCCCAACGAAGGGAGCTGAGCTGTTTTAGAGCTTTTAAAAGTAGGCAGTATATACATATATATAAATCCAATGAATGAATGAATGAATGAATGAATGAATCAGGAAAGAAAGAAAGAAAGAAAGAAAGAAAGAAAGAAAGAAAGAAAGAAAGAAAGAAAGAAAGAAAGAAAGAAAGAAAGCCCTTTATGTTGTGGAGAGCTGCGAGGGTATATAAATAAAATAAAATAAAATAAAATAAAATAAAATAAAATAAAATAAAATAAAATAAAGTAAGTAACCCTTATGTTGCAGGGAGCTTGGAGGGTTCTTGCCTTCACCCCTGCCCACTGCTGGAAACTGGCTACTCCGGGTTCCTTCGACACACTCTCTCACTCACTTGTGTCTTTTGTCCTTTTCCCCTCTCAGTGACTTCCAGCCACAGCAGATATATGAAGAGTGCTCCGTAGCCAAAATGAGCAAATGGTCACTGGTAAGGGATGAAAACCCAGTCTGTACATGGCAGGGCTGGGAGGGGGTGGGAGAGACCCCATTTTGAGCTAGAATAGAGGGTGTGTGGTAGAGATCCAGTCTTAGCAGGTTGAAGGGATGCTTTGAGAACTTGTCTGGAAAAGCCATATGCCTTGATATTTGCAGTGGTAGAAGCAGTGACTTGGGTGGGTGGGATGAGTGACAATCCGGGCTCAACTACAAGTGACTCAGGCAAAGGTTGGAGACCCTCGCTATGGAGGAAGCATCATGGGAACTTTTGGGATGGGAAGTGCTGAGAGGGAAGAGGGGTGTATCTACCTATCTTCCAACCTCGCTCCTTCATTCCGCTCTCCTGCCCCAAATCTCTCCCTCCCCCAGGGTTCTAGACTTTGATTTTGTTCTCGACTACCAAGCAGAAAACACGTCCAGGAAGGGAGCAGTCTGGAGGGGAACTAGAGTGGGAAAGTCTTCTTTGGGGTAGATGGTGCATTCTTCCCCCACTGCCACTTCTTGGCTCCTCATGGCCCACTTTCTGGTGTCATTGAAAAGGGCCTCAAAACACGGGTCTGCAGCATCAAGTGGCCAATAGCTCTGCCCAGCAAAGAGAAGAACTTAGCTAGGCTTTCCTTAATTAAAGGTACCATTAAAGAAACCATAGTGTCCCATGTAGCAGGAGGCCTGACTCTTCTTCGGGATCCTGCCACTCCAAATGTTGTGTAATAGCCATGATCTCACCCGACTGCCCAGGAATAAGCGGAAAGCTGGTTTCTGAGGTTCAGTAGATTCTTGGGTTTGGTTTCCTCTCTGAGCCGTTACACCTTGGTAGACATGGTTTTGAGGTGCTAAGGAGCCACCTCCTGCTTTAAGCTCCTCTGTTAAGAAGGACCTCTTGAAGGAGGGTTGATGTTTGGACCCCAGATGCCCTGCAAAGGTCAAGTGGGCACCAGAGCACCCGTTCCTCTCTCCATTCTCATCCACAGAAGTCATTCTCGGATGGCTCCAGGATTCAGACCGTCAACACTGGGAACGAGATCCTGGAAGACGCACATGCCATCAGTTCCCCGAGGAGGTAGAGTTTCTTCTTGAACTTTTGTGTAGGGAAGGTTTTCTGTCCCCCTGCCAGCCTGGATCTGGGATGGATCCAGTGCTGCTGACTGGCAAGAGGTGCAGGGCAGACAAAAACGATGTCTTCATACATTCTGTAGAAGCAGGGGCATAACTAGGTTGGAGTGGGCCCTGAGACAAGATTCTTAAATGGGCCCCCCCGCCCAGAAATTTTTAATAATAATAGTAGTAGTAGTAGTAGTAGTAGTAGTAATAATAATAATAATAATAATAATAATAATAATAATAATAATAATAATTCAATTTCTATAGCGCCCTTCCAAAAATGCCTCGGGGCGGTTTACAAAGAGAAAAAGGTGCCTCTTTGCCCCGTAAGCAGGGGGCTTTTATTCTCACATTTCTGTCCTCATTCAAAACATACAAAAAACAGATGTACAAAATTGAGCAAATGAGGAGAGAAGAATTATATGGGAGTAAAAAAATTTTTTAAAGGAGTCAGGAAGTGCATCTTTGGAGGCTCAAATGGATACCTTTCAGGCACAACTATTTCCAAGTCAAAAATTCCTTTTTCATGTGGTGTATTTGCAAAACCAAGGATTTGAGCTTGAAGTTCATCTAAGCGACTTCCAGTCTGCTAGCAAGTAATACCCGGTGGTGGCTCTGTGGATAGCAGATGCAGCTCCCTTTTCAATCATGAAGCTCTCTGCATTGTGCTCCGTTTTCGAAGTAGAGCTCTAAGAACGGACCCAAATGCGCTCAGGGGCGTAGCAAGGTTGGAGTGGGCCCTGAGAAGAGATTTTAAAATGCCCCCCCCCCCCCCAAGTCCAGGGCTTCCACACACCCCAGGCTTCCAAGGATTTAAGTCTGATATTTCAAAATATGTATGCTGCCAAGAAATACATTTCACTGAATACACACACACTTCACAATATATAGTGATATACATTGAATACTATATCTTTGTGCTACTTTTAATGCCTAGAACACACTAGAAACACTAATGATTCAAATGGGCCCGTTACTGCAGATTAGCAAAGGAGACTTTCAACCATGCAGGGTGAGCCTATGTTTGTTTTCTCAGAATTCTGAACAAATTCAGTCCAGTTTGATTCCAGGAGGTTTTTCACAAGAGGCTTTGAAAGCCCTTTAACACACATCTCCTCTGGAATGGAGGTGCTGCATTCACATGTGGGCCAGATTGACCCTAAGGGGGAAAAATATAAAAGCACAACACATGCGTCACAGTTCTCACTCATGTCTCAGTTCTCACTCAGACCTGGGTTGCAAAACAATTTGAACAGAAGTGTATTTATGAATGAATGAATGAAGACATAAATAAATTTGTTCCAGAAGTTTTTGTAATTTCCTGCCATGAAACAAGCCACTTATAGGACTTTTTAGAGGTTTTTTTTAAGCCAGCAAATTTTCCAATCAGTCTTCCATGAAATATTCAGAGACTTCTCAGTCTCCCCACCCCCCATCCAAGCCCTATGGCAAGCAGATCCCTACCTGGATATAGGGGGCGGGGGGCGGGGTGTGACCACCAAAAGGAATCCACATTCTACCTGGCCACGGCTGAGCTGTCTGGCCTGGGAAGAAGAGGGTCTGCTGCAGAGAACTGGAGTGGCCACTCTGACTGCCAGCCTTCTTCCTGGGGCTGGCCAGCCTACTCGAATTCAGGCTTCACGGAGGCCTACACGGAGGCCTCCCTGGAAGCCCCGCCCAGCCGCCGATCAGCTGAGAGGCGCCCGGGAGAAAAGCAGCTTGCCTGCTGCTTGGATTGCCGACCAGGAGGACCAGCAGGAGGGAGGGCAAACAGGGCAAGTGGCTGAAGGGTCTTGGGGCTGGGCAGGGGGCAATGGGGAGTCATGGGAGGTGTCTCTGGGGGGCCCCTCAAGGCAGTGGGGCCCCGAGGCGACGGCCTCCCCCGGCCTCATGGTAGTTACGCCCCTGCGTAGAAGCATTCACTCTTCCAAGATGTGGTGGTGATGTCCGCTAGCTTGAAGGGCACAGAGGATAGCTTCCTGGAGGCCTGCCGGATGGCTGTCCCCTATTGGAAGCAGAGTGCTGGGACAGATGCATCTTTGGTCGGATCCAGCAAGGCTCTTCCGAGGTACTCAGGCCATTGTATTTCTTCCTGCAGTGTCTTCACGGTTGAGGAGGATGGATGGTTTCTCCAGACCGTGGACACCGAATGGTCTTGTGAGGTAAGGAAACGATTCCAGTCGCTTTTGTGGATGGGCTGGTGGAGGGGTGAGGGGAGATTGCATCTCCACCGTCAGGAGACAGAGGGGGGTCAGATCCTGAAAGGGGAGGAAATCCAGCTGCTGCATGTTGGCCAGAGGATTACAGTGGGAACGTCGTGGCTAGGGAAGGATTCTGCAACCCTCTGCCTCTCCTTCCAATGGCCACCTTTCTGGGTTTGTGTGCTTTGGATTGGAGGCATCAAACGGCTCCCAAGACCCTGAGACGGGTCAGGAGAGGAGAGGGTCTTCCTGGCAGAGATCCTCCAGGTCTCTTGACTGAAGAGGCATTTCTGTAGAGACAATCCTGGTCCCCTCAGGTAAAAACAGCCCACAGCAGGAGGGATGGCCCTCACTCCGGACTCAGGGGCCCACCTTGTCTCTCCCTTTGGAAAGGCTGAGCTAACACAGTTAGAATTAGAACACATGGTTTCTTTTTAATAAGTTTTTTTTGTTTTTTAAAAAAAATCAAAATAATTTAAAGAAATAAAAATGAACTCAAAGAAAATGTCAGGGGGAAAACTCCCTACGAATCCTAGGCCCTAGGAAGATCAGAGTGAGTACACTCATTGGAAACCTTTGTCTCATATGCAGAGTCCTGACATCCAAGAGGCCAAGATCCCAGAAGACAACACTAGGGATCAGGAGCTGGACGTGGAGAGCTTTGTCAGTTCCCCGAGGTACTCTTTTCTCACCTGGAGGGGCAGCTCCATGGCTCATGGAAGTAGAGGACCTTCCTTAGGAGCCCATGCAATTTTTTGGGGGGTGGAGGTGGTTAGTTTAGCAAGAAGCCAAGGGTGGACAGAAGGTCCGAGCAGCATGGAGGGTTGTTTCCATGGAGGCAGGTGTCTCCATGCCCAGCCCGTGGGCTTCCTGCAGGCATCTGGCTGTCCACTCCTGGAAACAGGGTGTTGGGCTGCATGCCTCATTCATCTCATCAAGAAGAGCTCTTTCTAAGCACTCGTGTTCTGATCTCATGTGTCTTCTTTCTTTCTTTTCTTAGCATCCAGAGGCCAAGCACCGTGTTGAGGAGGCTGCAAAACACGGCCGCTGACCAAGAGCCATCCCTTGGAGAGGTCAGGAAGGCTCAACATCCAGTCCCTCCCTTGGAAGAACTGTGGGTTGGGCGTGTGGGTCCCCCGTGTTGCCCAGGAGTAGAGAGCATGTGGAATGGCCCCAGTTTTGATGCTGCCGGGTGGGCGGCCATCTTCTGACAGTTGTTTGCTTAAAGCTATGGTAAAGGGACAGCCATGCCCTTAACAACACTGCATCACAATGGTGGCACGGTGGGGGTGATAGGATTAAAGAAGATGGCCGCAAGGAGATGGTGGCTATGGCCTTGACTTCTGGTCGAGATCTCACAGTTAAAGGTGGAGCATCCTGTTGCTTTAATGGCAACCATTGAAAAACAGTGACAAATAAATGAAGAATGAATAAAAATACAAAACAATAAGCAAACTCAACCAAACCAATGAGAAATGAACTAAATGAAAAAGGGGAAAGAAATGGGAAAGAAAGAGGAAAGGAAACCCAGTTTTGGCATGTTTTTGCACGTGCCTTTAGTGTCCTCACTAAGGAGCCGACTGAAAGCATGAAGTAGACTGGAAGTGGTCTTTTCCAGTCACCAAAGAGCAATCAGGGCCCCAGTTGAGTGAGGGAGCGCAGCATGTCTTGGGGTGGGGGGAGTTGATGCCTTTCTCCTCTGTCATTTGCATGAGTGCGCGAAGGCCTGAAATCAGCCCGACCGACCTCATTGCGAGGAAGGCGGGCATGAGAGAGGAGCTCTTTTGCCATCTCTCCTGCCAGCCTCCAGCCAGCATGCCTGGGCTCCAAAGTGGTTTTTAAGAAAGTTGAAAATCAGGAAAGCGGGAAGAATTGTGTCCAGAACGGGACGATCCCCTTCCGGCCCACTTCCTGCATTCAGCTCACCCGGTGATGACCGCTGGAAGGTGCCAGGCTGGCCTTTTCCCTGCTGAAGCCTAGGAAGCTCAATGCGAGGGCCAGAGCAACCATTTCTCCCCCTTCTCTCCTTCACAGAGTTCTTCCTTCCCGGGGGCCGAGACTCCACATGCCAGCGTGGAGGAAGAGGGGTCGGAAGAGGACTATGCCACCAGTTCCCCCAGGTACCTTTCTCAGCTGAAGGGCCGCTCCAGGGATCATAGAGGCGGATCACCTTCCCTGGGAGCCTTGGTTGATTAGACATGTTCATGGAGGAGAAGCCAGTTGAAGAGTATTACCCATGACAGCCAAGGAACCTCCGAATCTCGAGATCTCTCTCTCTCTCTCTCTCTCTCTCTCTCTCTCTCTCTCTCTCTCTCTCTCTCTCTCTCTGAATAAACACACTTTAATGCCACATGTAACCAGGTCTCAAGTGGTTCACAAACAACTAAATAGGCATCTGGCTGTCCACTGTTGGGTTCTGGGCTACACGTGTCTTTCACTTGATCCACAGGGCATGCATTGCTGTTCTTATGCCATGTCTCTCCTTTCTCCTCTCAGAGTCCAGAAGCCAAAGAAGTGGCTCATCAAGAAGATGATGAAGAACACCTACACGGTGGAAGACTCGTCCTCCGCAGAGGTCAGAAATGACCCATTTCATCATCCATTTTTTCATGTGAACGGGCTCTAGGTTGTGTGTGTGTGTGTGTGTGTGTGTGTGTGTGTGTGTGTGTGTGTGAGAGAGAGAGAGAGTGCCTTGTTCCCCAGCAGGAGACAGAACATGGAATGGTTCTAGTTCTAGATGCTGCAGGATAGGAGGGATTGTGATTGGTGGGATGGGAGGAAATGCATCTGAGGCATTGGAAAGGGGGCAAAAATGTGGTGAAAGGCTCTTCTGGGCTGAGATGCCAAATGCCTTTTCTACCAAGAGGCAGGTCTTATTTTAGAGCAGGATGTCTTCCCAACCGTCCCTTGGGCTTGGTTCCTCTCAGAAGCCTCGCAAGGTCAATGCAAGCCCCGGAACACTCCCGTTTCTCTTCTCTCTCCTCCCCAGTGCTCCTCTACGGACGAGGACGACACGATGCATTTCATCAGCAGCATCGAGGACGAGGTGTGGGACTCTCCGCTGACCCCCAGTTCGGCCAGGTAGGTACCCTCGTCTCAGCTGAGGAGCCAGTAGGGAGCTGGGGGGCTTTGAGCACAGTCAGCAGAAGGCTGCAGGGGACAGCGGCAGCTCCCCCATGTCTGAGCCCCATAGAGGGATGTTTCTTTCAAATTGCTTCCTGAGTATCTGGAGGGGGAGTTCACCCAAGGAGGCCGATTGGCAGCAGGTGCAAGACAGACACCAGCAAGTCTATTGCTGGCTGTTAGCAGAGGGAGCTCTGAGACCCCCATGCTGTTGGCATGAGCAGGTGTTGGGGAGAAGGAGCAGGGGAGGGCTCCTGTCTCGATGCCCCCTTTGAACACTTCCCAGGGCTTCTCAGTGGGGAACGAAAGGCTGGACTTGGGAGATCTCTGGCCTGATGAAGTTCCCCTGCCAGCCACCTCCCAAGGGAGGCTAGATCTTTGCTTAGCATCTCTTGGGGTGCCCGTGTTCTTCTTCAGCTGGCTGCCATCTCCAACAGGACAGTTCTTGGAGCAGCTTTTCTCTCTCCTCTCCTCTCTCAGGAACATCGACGAAGAGGAAAGAAGAGGACAGCTGGCCCCAGATTGGTTCTCCTCGATCCATCTGGGAGAGGTAAGCGGTGCAAACCAAGGGTGACTTGACTCCACCCCTCTGCCCCACCTTTCTTGCACTACACAGGATGGCGGCTTGGATGGCAGTCACTGTTCACACGGGAGGTGGGGACTTGCCCTTTCCCCTTGTGGATGTCTTTCCCTTGCAGTTGACCTCATGCACCCTGAGCCAGAGGCAGCACCCTCCATGCCAAGATGTGGGTGCAGACACCCATGGCACTGGCCTGGCCCTGGGGATTCTCCTGACCCATAACCATCCCTCGGACTGTGTGCTGAGACCTGACCCTCCTCTTCTTCGCAGGGGAGAACAACAAAGAAGATTGGGGACGTCATCCGGAGCGTGGAGTATGCCAGTGAGGTGGAGGAGAGGTTCCCCGAACTCCTGGTGGGCCTGGTGAACAAGATCCTCACCGGCCTGCAGAACACCACCGAGGGAGTCGGGAACCGAGACAGCCAAGACCTGCCTCCTGAGTAAGTCATGGCGGTGGGGAAAGCGGGGCCAGCAAGTCCTCCTTCCAGCACTCTGGGAGGACAGGCTAGGGTCATTTCTCCCATGTCCCACTCTGATGGGTGAGCAGCATTTCTGGCCTGTTGGGGTGACTCTGGCACGGAGGTCCCCTCCCTCAGCTACACAGAGGAGAGCCCAGAATTTGCAGCCCTCTTGGCTCTGCAGAGAGCCTTAAAATGCATCTGCAGTGTTAAAAAGCCAGCTGTGGATAAAGTCACTTCACCTCTGTGGTCTCCCTCCCATGGTCCAACTCAGTCCCTCCACCCTTGACACTACGCCACCCCGCAAGGAGTCCCTCCCTTGTCCACTGCCTCCACCCTTGACATGGTGGTGACAGCAACCTTCTCTTCTCTGCAGGGAGACCGCGCAGATTGTCCGAACCCTGCTGGAGAGGGTGGCACAGGTGACCCCAGAGAAGACCTGCTGGGAATCCCTGCGCTCTCCGCAGAGCTGCCTCCAGGGTGTGGCCCTCTTGGTGAGGTAAGTAGGAGTGAATAAGAGATATCTCAGGAGGCCTGGGGGCTGGGGTGGTTTGGGTCAGGTCTGCTTTTTCTGGGCCTCCCACCCAGGACTCAGCACGGGCCTTTGTGTTTTGCAGGGCTCTCCTCCAGACACGGTCCTCCACAGTGGCCAGGCTGAAGTCATACCTGGCTTCCCTCTTCAGCCTGGACAAAGATCCAGAAGAGCATTCCCTCGCAGAGGTGGCCTTCTTTGTGGAGGTGAGCAGCATTTTCCTCAGGTGGGCTTCCCTGAGAGGAGGGTCTGGCCCCAGAGGCTGATGGATGTTTTCCTCCTTTCCCTCTTTTAGCTGCTCCTGAAAGACCAAGACTTTGCTGCCTTAGAGAAGACCTGGACGCTCCTGGTAGCGTGGCTAGTCCACCCCAGCCAGAACATCCGCTACCTGAGCGAAAGGGGACTTCTCCAAATTTATGGCACCCTGAAGGCGGTGAGTGACATCCCTGGGCATGGAGCATCCCTAGGCATGGAGACTCCTCTCTTTGGGGAGCCCTTCCTGAGGCTGGTGCTCCTAGGCATCCCCAGGTGTGACAGGAAGATTTTTCCAGTTGGGAGGATTCAGCCTGTGGAACCCTTGCCACAGGATGAAGGAGAAATCCTTAAGGGAATGCATCTCTCAGTGGGAGCCCTGATTCCCCACGTGCTCCAATGCCGCCTTCTCACCCCTCTTGGATGGAAGCCAAGCGGCATCAAACATGGACAGCTATGTGGTCCATTTAGCAGGGGGTAGACTAGCATGTGTTCTCAAGGATCCACCTTTTCCCTCCCTAGGCGAAGAAACCCCAGGATTTTAGTGCTGGGATCCTGGGAGGGCTCAGGACCTCCAGTCTGGAAGCCACTTTGGGGGTCCTGGCCTTCATGGAGCGGCTGAGGCACTGTCCATCAGAACACCAGGCCACGGTGAATGCTGTCCTGGCTGCCCTGTGCCGCCCTCTCTTCCACCACGTGAGTACTTGCACGCCAGTCCTCCGCCCCGGCTCTATGAGTGCCGGCCAACCTGCAGGTTCCGAACGGGTTGGAGAAGGGAAACCAGAAACCCCCTAGAGACCCATGCAAGCTCTTCATCAATTATGGAGGTGAGGAATTCCTCCCTAATAACAAGCCCTGTTCTTCTTTGTAGGAGGAGGCTAAGATCCGAAGGGCAGCCATGAGGACCCACCTGGATCTCCTGCAGCACCGCCACCACCACCACAAGGGTACAGAGGAGAACATCACGACCCTCATCGCGGTGCTGATGCATGTGGAGGATGAAGACCTGGAGGTAGCACAGGTGAGGGCCCACTTCTTCCTGCCACCCCTACGAAGGTGTCTAGGCTTCCCCAAGTCCAGCCACCCAGTGGCAGGCCCCAGAGTTAGCCTCACGGGGTGGTGAATTCACGAGCTGTCCCGCTGTGGTTTGGCCTATCCAGGCCCTACTCCTTGAAGCCCCCTAAGAGGTTTCTTGGAATCCCTTGGGAGGATTTTTCACTCCCATTCCGGTCTTTCTTTTGGCAGGCTGTGAAGGACAATCTGAGCCTCCTGGCGGAAGCCCTCCTATGGCACCTGGAGGGCAAGCTGCTGGCGCGGGACTCTTATAGCCTGCAGGAGCTGCTCCACAAGATCGCCAAGCGTCTGGTAAGGGCAGCCCTTCCCTGTCCGTCCCTCGGCTCAAATGACGCAAGGGCCTTTGGGCGATGCTTTGCTCACTCAGGATTTGTCTTTGCTCTTGATCCCAGATTCGGCAGCTCGGCACAGAGGACGCCGTGGAGATGGAGGCCACCAAGATCCTGGGCTTCTTCCGCAGCGAGCAGCCTTCAGTGAGGAGAACGGCTGCCCTGCTGATCGGTAAGCGAAACAAGACTTCTGGGTCTCCCTTAGTGGGTCGTCTTGGTGGGCAAAGGTTCATTCTCTTGGAGGGCGCTGGCAGAAGGGTGTGGAGGGGCAGGAGCTGTTCCTTCCCCAGGAGGACTGTCCCAGTGAGCGTTAGCGAGGTCTCTTGGCTTAATTTCCTCCCAAGGTGACATAAGAGACCCTGGAGGAATGGCTCAATCTGTCAGTCCCAGACGGAGCACAGAGGGGAGGACTTCCTCTCCTGAATGATCGGGTTGTCCATGCACAGTGTCCTGAACTGTGGTCCCATTTCCTTCCACCCTTGTTTTTAGGTCACCTGGTCCACAAAAAGGGCAGCATCCTCACTGAAGGGAACATAGAGACCTTCCATGCTGGTAAGTGCCGGTTTCTGGGTGGGAAGGGGAAGTTTCTGTGAGGGGAGAGGCCTAGATTTAGGGGCCACAGAGCTGGAATGGGCCACCTGTCCCCTCAAATAGAAGGTCCTGGTTGCATCCTCAGGGATGCTCAGCAGTAGGGTTTCCAGAGTGCAGGGGAGAAAGAGTCAGGACTTGCTCCCTCTTTGTGTGGAAATGGTGGGGCTTGGCCAAGGGTGGGGTGATCTCTTCATGCCATTTCTGAACCTTTTCCTTCATCCCTCCAGCGCTGGAGAGCTTGCTTGGCGACCATGACCCCGAGGTCGGGAGAGTTGCCTGCAAGACAGAGAAGATCGTGAAGAAGGCCTTTTCCCTCCACTCCCGGCACGGGCTGCGGGCTGCCGTTCGGCGCTTGTGGGCGGGCTGTAAGAAGAAGAGACACCCGCCAGAGTACGGTGATCTCTCCACCTGACCGACTGGTGAGTAGACCAAGGCAGGGCTTCACTTGAAGGGGCCCCGATGGTTAGGGAGGGGGCTGGGGCTGCAGGAAGGGTGGGCAGGAATCTGGGCAACCCTCCCTCGTGTTGGAATGCCAACTTCGGCCCTTGTGGCTGGTTGTACAAGTAGCCCAAGGGAAAGAGGAAAGATCTCTCTTCCCTCTGGGAAATGAGGACACAAATATTCTGCCAGGAGTCTCTGGTGCTTGGTGGTGTCATGGGGGAGAGTGTGAGAAGACCCCCCATCTCTGAACCAATGTCCTTCTCTCTTTCCAGGAACAACAGCCCCGTGCTCTCCCCTTGAAGATCAGCAGCTGAAGGGAGGTTCAGGAAAGACCGTGCAGCGCAGGGGCCTCCCAGAAGACCTCCTCCAAGCGCGTGGACACAAGATCTGTCCACAAGAAGACATCCAGCAGGGAAGTGCAGTTCTGTCTGAGGAGTGAGGGGGAAGCAGGCTCCACTCCCCTGGCCCAAGGAAGCCCCGCCTCTGGGGTGCAGAAGCCCCTCCCCTTGCTTCTGCTGGCAGGCTGTGGGAGGAGGCAACAGGACCACCCTGCCCCCAAGTGGCCCTTTGGAACCATTCTTGGGCTTCCCTTGGGTCCGGGGAGGCTGTGTGGCCCCAGCAGGAGGGCAAGGTCACCGCCTCCCTCCATTTCCACCAGCTGGCCAAGGAGCGCCCCCTCCTCCTTCCACCATCTCCCCTTCCCCAGCGGCCTGGCTTCCCCTGGCAGGGGAAGCCCCATCCAGGCATCCGCCCCCTCCCCTGCCGAGGGTGTGCTCCTCCCCCCCTCCACTCCTGCAGCCACGCCTCACTCCCCCCTCCGCTCCCTCCTCCTTCCTCCCAAACCGGTGCAGCAGCAGAGGAGCCTGGGAGACTCTGGGGGCCCCCTGCGGCCCCAGTAGCGCCCCCTGGTGGTGCCCGGTGGCAGGCCAGAGAATCCTCCTCTCCCTCCTGCTCCATGCTGTGGCTGCACAGTGGGAAGCCCGAGGTCAAGCAGAATTCTCTGGCTTGCCCCCCCCTCAACCCCCAGCCCCCTGCCCAATCCCCACTTGCTGGGCTGCCGGAGTGGAAAGGGAGGAGGAGCAGGGCAACCCCACTGACGCTGCTTTGTGCTTCTTGCAGGCTTGTGCTGCTGCTGGGCGGCTGGAGGAGTCGATCCGCCCCAGAAGAGGAGACCAAGTGAACGTGCCTGCAAGGAGCGGGGGTGGGGGGGGGTTGGGGGCTGGCTGGGACTCCCCCCAATTTTGTTTGCCCTGCCATTCCCTTCTTCTGTGTGACCCTGGGCTTCCCTCCTTCCCTCCCTCCCTCCCCCTCCCTCTCCCTCCCAGGGACAGAATGGGCTTTGCTGGTCGTCCCATTGGGGGCGAGTAGGAATTTTTGGCTTTCCAACAGATTGGCCAAGATGGAAAGTTTTTTTGCCTACTCCATTCTGTCCTGTTTTGTTTCCTTTAGTTAGAAAGTTAAGTGACGACTTGTAACCTATTTAAGTATATTAATAAAGTTGCCCCTTTTGTTAGAAACCATACCATCGTTTCTGAGTTCCTCTTTTCTTCTCGTCTCCCTTGGAGCGTTTGTGCCCACAGACTCCCAAGCTCACCTCTTGGCTGAGGGAGACGCTGCTACACTGCTACAGGTCCATGCAAATGCCTCTTGCTTGGAAGCACTCACTCAGACAATTGGCTTGGATCACTCCAGAGGAGCCCACTTGAGGTTTGCCGCCAATGAGGTTTGCTGAGCACAGGATCCTGGGAGCAAGCTGCACCTTCCAATCGAGTGCCCGGAAAGCACAGCCTTGGCAAGGCCTGGCAAGCTTACAAACCAACGCTGACTCCCTCCAATACAGCCAAATATGAAATGTGATTCCATTCCAGTGATTAAAAAGTCCTGCCAAGTATGAAATGCCATTTGTGCAGGAACAAGGCCTTGACCTCCTCTTGTGCTCTTCACATTTCTGTTTTGAATGCGTATTTGCTTCCTTCCTGTGCTCTGTAAGAAGAAGCTGGCAGGGATCAAGAGTTCACAGCTCCCGTTTGACAGTTTGGTCTGGTTGGGGAAAGAGTCCTGCTGTTTGGTTTTTGGAGGGAGGAGAGGGTTGGATTGGATTGGTTTGGTGTTTTTTTTTTAATGGGGGGAGCTCGCATTTATTTTGATTGGTTGGTTTGGTGTTTTTTTCAAATTCAATTTTTATTATTTTTAACAATATTAATATGTCATTGATTACGAATAGACAAAAGTGGACTTCCCGCACACATCTCTTCGTGAATCGTCAGCTATAAAGTTTACCCTTGCTATAATAATAGTTCAAAACATAAATTTAAATCCTTACAAACACAGCTAATCTACCCAACCTGCAGGTTTTTTTACTAAATTTCGAACCCTGCTGTAAAGTCCATAGTAGGAAAATAGTTCTTTAGATACAACAAGAATGGTTTCCAATCTTCTTTGAAGCATTCAAAATTTTGGTCTCTTATTAGTGTTGTAACTTTTGCCATCTCCGCATATTCCAAAAATTTTATCAGCCAATCTTCTTTTGAAGGCACTTCATTACTCTTCCATTTCTGTGCATATATCATTCTAGCCGCCGTCGAAGCGTACATAAAAAGCGTTGAATTAGTTGTAGAAATTGCACCTTCTATTATTCGCAGCAGGAAGGATTCTGGCCTCTTAGGAAATGTCATTTTAAATATTTTCTTTAACTCATTATATATCATATCCCAATATGCTTTAGCCTTCCCACAGCTCCACCACATAGGAAAAAAAGTGCCTTCAGACTGTCCACACTTCCAACATTTGTTTGATACATTTTTATACATTAATGCCAATTTTTTGGGTGTCATATACCATCTATACATCATTTTGTAATAATTTTATTTTAAAGCATAACATGCAGTCAATTTTAAATCGGTTAGTTTCGGAAAATTGGAGGGGGGGAAGAGAATAAAAGGAGGCTCGCCTGCAGCAGAAAGTTAGTGAAAGCTGGAGGAAGAGTTTAAAGTTGGCGCTAAAGCTGGAATTAGAGCTGACTAGCAGTAAGACCCTGAGGCTATTCACATGATAGTCCTGGGATGCGGAGGGCGGGCAGTGGGGTAGGCAGAGTCCAACTCATCTTCCCCCCAGATGATTCTTCTGCTTTTCTTCAGGTATACTACCATGCGCTCACATGATCCTCACTGCTCCCAGCAGTGTGGATCTTTGGAGGCTGGGATGACACATCCCAACCTTTGGATATCCCACAATGCATAGTGTGTCGAGCGTGGTGCATTGGGGGATAGGAACATACGAAGCTGCCAGTCAGACCATTGGTCCATCTAGCTCAGTATTGCCTACACAGACTGGCAGCAGCTTCTCCAAGGTTGCAGGCAGGAATCTCTCTCAGTCCTATCTTGGAGATGCTGCCAGGGAGGGAACCTGGAACCTAGATGCTCTTCCCAGAGCGGCTCCATCCCCTGATGGGGAATCTCTTATAGTGCTCACACGTCTAATCTCCCATTCAAATGAAACCAAGGCAGACACTGCTCAGCTAAGGGGGGAAGACACGCTTGCTACCACAAGACCAGCTCTCCTCTCCTCTGAGACGGGCGCTCTAGGCACCCATCTCTGTGTGCACTCAGGCAACAAGCAGCCCGAGCACCCACATGATCCCAGTGCCAGGGTAAAGGGCACGCTCGCACCCTAAACTTTGTCTAAAGGCCAGGCTTCAAAGTGGGGTTAGGCGGGCCAGCAGCACCGTGATCCATAGGGATGCCTGCGCTGCAGACGAGCAGCCTGGGTTAAACTACTTCTGGGAACCGTCTTCCTGAGAAACATAGCTAGAACAGTGAAGAGGGAAGCAGACGCAGGAGAGAACTGGCCCCCACCCCACCCCGATCAGTTAAGAGCAGAGAGCTGGAAATCACGGAGCTGGAATTGCATCTGCTTTGCTCGCAGAAGGTCCCAGGTTTGATCCCTGTCGTCTCCTAAATCTGCTTCCTTGCAATTTCACCCCATGGAATTTCTAATCCAATTTCTAATCCAGTCCTCGGGGGCAACAGAGAAAAGCTGCCTGTGACCTTGGAGAGCTGCTTCCAGTCAGAATAGACAATATTGTGCCAGAAATTTCTGAGCCAGGCGGACCCAGGGTCTGACTTGGTATAAGGCAACTTCCTATGTTTCTACTGGGGGCAGGACCAGAGTTGTGAAGGCCTGGAAAGATGGTCTTCAAATACCCAGAAGATCATGGAAGGAGGAGGGAGGAGTTCAAGAGATGCATCATGACATTTCACAACAGAAACGGAAGAGGAGCAATGTGATATCCATTGTGAAGCACTAAAAAGGACTGTAGAAATGATCAATTCTGAGTGTGTTTTCTCTTACACAAATTACTTGCCTTCCCTTGGCACATTATAGTTGCTGCACAAGGGTGTGGTCTGGTTTCGTTGCACATCTCGACTGTATGCTAGAACACTAACTCATCATTCTAAGGTCAGGGGTCCTCATATTTGGGTCTCCAGATGATACTGAACTACTACATCCCTGGCCACCATGGCCTTATAGAAGAAGGAACAGACTGGTTCTCTGTTGCTCCTGAGGGCGGGGCTACTAGAATCCATGGGTTGAAATGGCAAGGAAGCAGATTTAGGCTAGGCATTAGGAAGAATTTCTTAATTGTAAGAGCTGTTCGACAGCGAAGCAGTCTCCCTCATGCAGTGGTAGGCTTTCCTTTGCTGGAGGTTTTCAAACAGAGGCTGGACAGGCATCTGTCCGAGCTGCTGTAGCAGTTTCCTGCACGGAGTAGGGGACTGAAGACCTCTAAGGTACCTTCCAACTCTGACATTCTATGATCCTGTGATTCTATGGGAGTTGTACATAGGAACATAGGAAGCTGTCTTATACCAAGCCGGACCATTGGTCTGCTTAGCTCACTATTGTCTATATGTGTTGGAGATGGAGTTCCAGTGCATCGACCTTTTGCACCAACTAACCTAATGGCAACTAGGGGCATTGGGATCAGAGGGAGCTAGTCAGGGTCTCCTCACCTGTCCCTGCTTGCCTCTACTCTATGAACCCTCCTTTGACTCCTCAGGTACCTCCTGTGGTGAGTCAATCTTCTTTGTTTCCTCCTAGAGAGATGATGGAGACATATCCCCCTCTCTCTCCCTGATTGATTGATTGATTGATTGATTGATTGATTAAGTGCTGTCAAGCAGAGGCGTAACTAGGGAAAACGGCGCCCGGGGCAAGCACTGAAATTGCGCCGCCCCCTGCCGCTGCCCCTCCCGGCTGGGGAAAGCAACTGTGGAGGCGAAAACACACACACACACACACACACACACACACACACGAGGAGGAGGAGATGGGATTCCTCTGCCTGCCGAAGGCTGGTGGGGGGACGGCTTGCCTTGGGCTAGGGAAAATAGCGCCTAGGGCAAGCACCGAAATCGCACCCCTTTCCAAACATCTGATACCCATCTTTCAGATAACTTTACCATAATATCAGATCAAAAATACAAGTCAACCTCATTAATCTTTTAATTAATAAATTACTACCCTAACCCACTAGAAATAATTATATCATCAATATTCAATAAGGCGGTCAACTTACTTAAGAAAGTTAGTTGATTAATTGAATTTCATTTTTTCCCCTTCTCCAGTCCCCAGCTCCCTTTTGTCTTTAGCTTAAAAACTTTCACTACACCAAGCAGTTAAATTATTCACAATGAGCCATTTCTGTATTGATCACCAAGTATATTTAGCCCCAGCTTCTGGAATTTCTCCATTACTTACTGGAAAGCAGGCAGCTTCATTTCTTGTCTCCTTCACCTCATCCCCCTCCTTTAAAAAAAAAATTAAATACTTTTCTCTGTATTCCTCTCTCTGGCATACTGCATATCACATTTCCAAGACACTCAGTATATAACGCTTAGATTTCAACAGGCAAAGCTGCCATCAAACTGATGTTTATATGGATTTATTTTTTAAGTGAGATCCAAATGTTTGAGAAGAGAAGCAATTCCCAAATGCCGTTTCAAAATTACCTTCTCTTCCCCTTCTGCAGGTAACACACACACACACACACACACACACACGGCAAGGAAAAAAAGTTGCCTAAAGACAAGTGGGCGGAGAATAGTATCCCAGCCAATGACACGGGGAGAAAGGAAGGGAAATACAAAGGGGGTGGGGGTGGGGGAGGAAAGTCCTGCTATTAAAATAAAGTTTGTTCACCATTTCCAGCTTCTGATGGCAGCTTCAAACTCCTCCTCTCATCCAAGAACGAAGAGACAGAAGGAGTTAGGGTGCATTATTGGTTTAAAACAGCAACAAGTCATTGGATCCTCCCGGCACAGGAGATGCTACATAATTACGGGTTACTCTGTGGCAGACCCTCCTCCTGTTGGAAAGTTAAAGGACTTTGCGCTGTCTCTTTGCCTCAGACAGTGGAGGACAGACTAGTAAGTCAGAGGGCTAGAAGGTCAAAGACATTTGGTCATCACTTCCCGCTGCTCTGATGCGCTCCCTTTGAAATGTAGATTGCTAATCTTAGGGGATTCAACTTCCTTCCTCCTTCTCTCTCTCTCTCTTGCTACCTGGCTGTTGACCTTGCAACATGGCAAGTCTCTTGAACTGTACCATATGTGCAGAGAAGATGGTGAATCCATCTGCATCCATTTAGATAGATAGATTAGAGATCCTAAATCCTCACTTTCCTATCTAGAATGGAGTTCCTTAATAAATACTTTTTATATTGATTTGAAACTTGCAATTGGCTCCAAGTTACTTTACTCTTAGCACACATGCATGCCTAACTAAATCCACTATGTTTGTTCCTCTGTGCACTCTGCTATATTGAAAAAGGGATTCTCTCACCACAGAGAATTTCCAACACCTCCCCGCCTCCCTCCCTTTTGCAAAGCACACACTTTTTTGCAAAGTACACACAAGATAGAGATCTCTAGGAAACATTGGCATAGATAAGCAGAGCTGTTCTGGTCTCTCCACCACCCCACCCCGCCTCCACCGCCAAGCAAAAGAAAGACCCCAAGAAAGATTTACCTCAGCAGTGCATGCAGTAAATCCATTCCATCCCCCTTGTTTGTTGGTTGGTTGGTTTTGTTAATGAGCCTTTTCCTTTCTCTCTTTCTTTGCTGTGCCTAATGACTGTGTGTTTGTGCACTGCAGTTGGACCCAGACACCCTGAGCCTGGGAGAAAGAGAGAGAGAGATCTGGGAAGCGTGTTGTCTGTGCTCAGCAGAGCCGCTTGGCAGAGCAGCTCAGCAGACTTGGCAAATCGGTTACAGCCTCTCTGCTCCCGAAGCAAAGGCTCTTAAGGTTTCTTGCCATTCAGACGCTGGATGACTGACCCTTCTTAACAAGAGGTAGCATCTAAACAGATCTGCTTCTTTTCCTTTCTTTTCTCCAGGATGGCAAGAGCTGCACACAGCAAACAGAAACAGAAACAGAACGACCAGCAATTTGAATAAAGTTAACTTTATTTCTGGCGCTTTTGTTTGCTTGCTTGCTTGTTTTTGTCTTCCAAACCACATGACTGGGGGCGGGGTGGGGAGTGAGCGGAGTGATGATATGACAAAGAAAGAAGAGATGAAGAGGTCCTTGCCGACGCTGAAGCAGCCCTTTAGGCGCCCGCGCCGCGGTGCCCAGCACCGGAGCCGAGCAATGGGGGGGCGCCGGGAGGGGTGGAGGGGGACTGCTCTTTGTGGGGCGTAAAGAGAGGTCTTTTTTTTTTCCTGCTGAGCAAAAATAAAAAAATATAAAATCACCAAAAAAAATTTTATTGGCGAAAGCAGGGTATAGGTGGGGGCACTTTTTGGCGCCCCCTGCCAAGTGGCGCCTGGGGCACGTGCCCTCCCTGCCCCCCCGATAGTTACACCCCTGCTGTCAAGTCAGTGTCGACTTTTAGCGACCACATAGATAGATTCTCTCCAGGATGATCTGTCTTCAACTTGGCCTTTAAGGTCTCTCAGTGGTGCATCCATTGCTGTCGTGATCAGGTCCATCCACCTTGCTGCTGGCCATTTTCTTCTCTTGCCTTCAGCTTTCCCCAGCATTATGGACTTCTCAAGGGAGCTGGGTTTTCGCATAATGTGTCCAAAGTATGCTAGTTTGAGCCTGGTCATTTGTGCCTTGAGTGAAAATTCTGGATTGGTTTGTTCTGTGATCCATTTGTTTATTTTCCTGGCTGTCCATGGTATCCTCAAAAGTCTTCTCTAGCACCAAAGTTCAAAAGTGTCAATACTTTTTCTATCTTGCTTCTTAAAAATCCAGCTTTTGCATCCACAGAGTGTCACGGGGAAAACAATTGTCCAAACTATTCTAATCTCTGTAGGTATAGACACTTCATGGCATCTAAATATCTTTCCCAAGGCCTTTATTACAACTCTGCAAAGTGCTAGTTGAATAGATGATGATGATGATGATGATGATGATGATGATGATGATGATGATGCTTAGTACCGCAAGACCAGCTCTCCTTCTCAAACAACTTCTGGGAATACATATTTAAGAAGAATTTAAGAACGCGCCTGCCTTGGACGCTCTCTGCCCTGAAGCTTCCCATGTGGCCAGTTTGGTGCGTTAGCATCATTTTCAGAATTGTGGGTCGGCTCCCCCTCTTCAGATTGCAGGTAAGATTTCATTCCTTCATTCATTCATTCATTTGATTTTTATACCACCCTTCCAAAAATGGCTCGGAATAATACACAGAGGAATAATAATTAACTAAATAAGATGGATCCCTGTCCCCGAAGGGCTCACAATCTAAAAAGAAACATAAGATAGACACCAGCAAAAGTCACTGGATGTACTGTGCTGGGGATGGAGAGGGCCATTTACTCTCCCCCTGCTAAATAAAGAGAATCACCACATTAAAAGGTGCCTCTTTGCCTAGTTAGCAGGGTATTGCTCATGCTCTTCCCCAGGGGAAAAAACCACACATTTATTCTATGCAGAAACCACATGCTTTTCTAAAAACAAAAACAAGTTTTACCACAAGCAAGCATTGTGTAAGACTATGTGTAAGACAAATCCTATGATATTTATTTAGACTGCCTTTCTGCCTTCCTACTGTCCACCACCCTCTTGCCATTTTAAGCAAATCCAGACTCACAGTTTCATCAAAAATGTCCAGGTGTTCAGTTTTAAACATTTCCCCCCTCCGTTTCAAAACACTTAGGACTTCACTGTGAATATAGGAACTTAGGAACATCAGAAGCTGCTCTATATTGAGTCAGGCCCTTGGTCCATCTAGCTCAGTATTGTCTACACAGACTGGCAGCAGCTTTTCCAAGTTTACAGGCAAGGGTTTCATATGCTTTCGTAGTTTGTTGGTTCAATAAAAAAATCTTGTCCTAAAAAATAAAATAAAATTTTTTGTCCTAAAATCTTGTCCTAAAAATAAAAAAAAAATCTTGTCCTGTCTTGGAGATGCTGCCAGGGAGGGAATGTGGAACCTTCTGCATGCAGTTTTCAAACATTATTCCCTAAAGGAGCATTTTATTGTCCCTTGGACTGTGTTAGGGATGGGGCTGTATTTCAGTGGTAGAGTATCTGCTTAAAGATGCTGAAGGTCCCAGGTTCAATCCCTGGCATCTACAGGGAGAGCTGGGGAAAACTCTTGCCTGAAACTCTGGAGTGCCACTGCTAGACAGAATAGACAATATTGAGATAGATTGGGGTTCCCAACAGGGGGTACTAGTACCCCTAGGGGTACTTCAAAGGCTATCGGAAGAGCCAGCGTGGTGTAGTGGTTAGAGTGCTGGACTAGGACCAGGGAGACTTGAGTTCAAATCCCCATTCAGCCATGATACTAGCTGGGTGACTCTGGGCCAGTCGCTTCTCTCTCAGCCTAACCTACTTCACAGGGATGTTGTGAAGAGAAACTTAAGTATGTAGTACAGTGCTTTGGGCTCCTTGGAGGAAGAGCAGGATAATAATAATAATAATAATAATAATAATAATAATAATAATAAATTATCATTATTATCATTAATTATTATTATTATTATTACAAGACAGATCTCACCAGAGGAGCCAGACAAAGAGTACCTCTCCTATCAACAATATGGTGAGACATAACTTTAATAAATCTATATCGGATTGGCCGTCGCCTGGGTCAACAAGGACCGTTCCAGGTGCTATAGTCCCTGGACATCTGGTGGCAAGTGGGCTACAGGACTCAGGATCTTCAGTTGAGCAACCAGGGCTGGAGACAGCAAAGCTACTGGAAGAAACGTCGCTTAACCGAAAAAAATATACAAAAAATGCCAACAAGGAAATAATGATCTGCTATTACAAGTCTGGTCCAACTAGAAGAGGTTATTTAAAAAGAATGTACCAAATTTGGAAAGAGAAGCATCCAGATACAGAAATAACAGAACAAAGGCTAGCAGACCAGAGAAGATTCAGAATAAGAAATAAAGTATTCACAGGAGTTGAGCTGGAAGAACTGCAAAGAGCAACACAGGTTCAAGATATGGAAGAAGAATTATCACCAACTGAAGCAGTTGCTCAGGCGCAGATGGAGGAGGTGTTGGAAATAGAGGATACCACCATTGCTGAACTGTTTCAAAATCAAAACCAGGCAACCTCCCCTTTGCCTTCACCTCAAAAACCCAAATGCCGTTTAACAGGAAAGCAACAAGAACTAAAGCAAAAAATAACTGAGCACTCAAGCAAACAACCACCAGGGTTCGACTTCCCGCTCTAAAAACAGTTGCCAAAAAAGAACTTGCTCAGGAATTAAAAGATGTCAATGCTGCACTTGCAGATATAACAACCAAGAATTTGCAAGAAACAAACCAACTCATGTACAGTGCAGCAACAATAACAACACAAGAGCTCGGATATAAGATCAGTGGACCTGTAAAAAAAGAAAGCAGTACATCACCTAAATGGAAGATTTGATTAGAAAATAAAATCTCCAGGCTTAGATCAGATGCTAGTAAATTGAAAGATATGACAGGCAAGAAGCTGAAGAATGAAAACACCAAACAGTATCTGATCCAAAAATACCACCTAGATTCAAGGAAAATGAGAGAAGTCCTGGAAATAATAAAGCAGCAAATAACAGCAGTATCAAAGAAGATTAGCAGATATGAAGCCAGAATTACACAACACAGGCAGAATCTCCAATTCCAGTCAAATCAGAGACGTTTCTACCAAAGCATAGAAGGAGAAACTGCAAGAAAAGTAGAAACGCCAAATAAAGAAGAAACAGTGCAATTCTGGTGGAAATTATGGGACAATCCAATAGATTATAATAAAAAAGCAGGCAGGATGAAAGAAGTCAAAAAATGTAACCAACAAATGCAAGATCTAATAATAACACCAGAATTAATCAGTGAAAGAGCAAAGAAAATTAAAAATTGGACTGCGCCAGGCAACGATGAACTGCATGGCTTCTGGCTTAAACACCTAACAAGCCTTCATAAACAACTATCAAAGCAGTTCAATCACATTTTGTAAGGAGGTGATATTGAACAATGGCTAACAACTGGGAAAACTCATCTCATCATGAAAGACCCAGCAAAAGGTGCAGTTCCAAGTAATTATAGACCGATAACCTGCCTGCCAACCATGTTCAAATTATTAACTGGAATAATAGCAGATGAAGTGATGCAATACTTATTAACTAACAAACAGCTTCCAGTTGAACAGAAAGGAAATTGCCCGAACACCAGAGGCACAAAAGACCAGCTGCTGATTGACAAAATGATTTTAGAAAACTGCAAGAGAAGAAAAACCAATCTAAGTGTTGCATGGATTGACTACAAGAAAGCCTTTGACTCATTGCCTCACACATGGATACTAAAATGTTTAGAAACAACTGGTGTCAGCCAAAACATTCAGATATTTATTTAAAAATCAATGAGCACGTGGAGTACAGAGTTAACAATCAATGGTGAGGCATTTGGACAGGTTAGCATTAGAAGAGGCATCTTCCAAGGGGACTCACTATCCCCTCTATTGTTTGTAATCGCCATGACCCCACTTTCACAAATACTAAACAAAACAAGCCTCTGATACCAAACATCTAAAACATCCAGTAAAATCAACCATCTGCTGTACATGGACGATCTGAAGCTGTATGGAAAGTCCCAGTCAGAAATCGAATCACTGCTAAACACTATCCGTATATTCAGTAGCGATATAGCAATGGAGTTTGGACTAGACAAGTGTGCTGCATTAATAATGAACAGAGGGAAAATAAGAAAAACAGAAGGAATAGAACTGCCCAATAGAAGCAAGATCAAGAAGCTGGAAGAGAAAGAACCTTACAAATACTTGGGCATTCTCCAGGCTGATAACATCGCACACGCTGAAGTTAAAAGAAAAATGGGAAGTGAATACATCAGGAGAGTCAGAAAAATCCTCAAGTCCAAACTCAATGGCGGGAACATCATACAAGCCATAAACACCTGGGCTATACCTGTTATTAGATAAACTGCAGGAATGATAGACTGGACCCAGGCAGAGCTAGAGACGCTAGATCGTAAGACCAGGAAAATCATGACCATCAATCGTGCTCTGCACCCCCACAGTGATGTAGATAGGCTCTACCTCCCTCGCAGCTCAGGTGGAAGAGGAATGCTGCAAGTCCATCAAACAGTAGAGGAGGAGAAAAGAGACCTTGAAGAATATATAAGGGACAGTGAAGAAGATGCACTTCAAATGGTCAAGAATGCACAACTATTCAACACCAATGAAACAAAACAGGCCTACAAGAAAGAACAAGTCAAGAACCGAGCAGAAAAATGCAGAAATAAGCCCCTGCATGGTCAATATTTGCACAATATAAGTGGAAAATCAGACATCACCAAGACCTGGCAATGGCTTAAGAATGGCAACTTGAAGAAAGAAACAGAGGGTTTAATACTGGCTGCACAAGAACAGGCACTAAGAACAAATGCAATAAGAGCAAAAGTCAAAAAATCCACAACAACAGCAAGTGCCGCCTTTGTAAAGAAGCAGATGAAACAGTGGACCACCTGATCAGCTGTTGTAAGAAGATCGCACAGACTGACTACAAACAAAGGCATGACAAGGTAGCAGGGATGATACACTGGAACATCTGCAAAAAATACAAGCTACCTGTAGCCAAGAATTGGTGGGACCATCAAATTGAAAAAGTTGAAGAAAATGAAGATGTAAAAATATTATAGGACTTCCGACTACAAACAGACAAACATCTGCCACACAATACACCAGATATCACTGTAGTCGAGAAGAAAGAAAAACAAGTGAAAATAATCGACATAGCAATACCAGGGGATAGCAGAATAGAAGAAAAAGAAATAGAAAAAATAATAAAATACAAAGATCTACAAACTGAAATTGAAAGGCTGTGGCAGAAAAAGACCAAAATAATCCTAGTGGTAATTGGCGCCCTGGGTGCAGTTCCAAAAGACCTTGAAGAGCACCTCAACACCATAGGGGCCACAGAAATCACCATCAGCCAATTACAAAAAGCAGCTTTACTGGGAACAGCCTATATTCTGCGACGATATCTATAACGATTGACAATAAAATTCTGGCATCCCAGGTCCTTGGGAAGGACTCGATGTCTGGATAAAACAAACCAGTCAATAACACCTGTCTGACTGTGTAAACAAGAAATAATAATAATAATAATATTTTCCCTTCTACGGAGTGAAAGCAGCTACTCTGGTGAGAACGCAGGTGGCAGGATGGGAAGGAATGGAGCAGCTCCGTCAAAGTGGCCACTGCAAAAGCAGGAGCATAACAAGGTTGGAGTGGGCCCAGAGACGAGGTTTTACAATGGGCCCCTCGCTGATTGATTGGTTGGTTGGTTGGTTGGTTTACACATTTCACAATATATAGTGCACTCACACTCACATCCCCAATATGTATCACATCCCCTAACCGCCCTGAGCCATTTTGGAAGGGCGGTATAGAAATCAAATAAATAATAATAGGAATATGGTGAATATTTATAAAGTTATATTTATATCTATTACTATATAGTTATATTTATATCTATAACTATATATAGTTACAAATATAACTAAATTTATATAGTTATATAGTTCACTGCCAGAACTATGATCTCAGGGAACTAATGGTGAAGTTCCAAATTTGTTTCTGGTTGATTATGCAGCCTTGTTCTATCTATCTATCTATCCATCTACGCAGATAGTCTCCCCCAAGCGCCAGAGCTGTGTGTGTGTTGGGGGGGTGTCTTTTAGCTGGTCTTCTATAGGCTATCGAAGCTACTTCCTTGGAGACAGGGAAAGAAATGTCAAAGAGGGCTCTCACAGATGGAGCGGGCATTGCACAGAATGCTGTTTAATGCAGGGACCAACAACCATCACGTTTGCTGGGAGCGTGGGGGGGGCGTTGGGGGGGGGGTCAGCACAAAAGGAGAATGTCCCATCTGTCCCAATTGTATCCAAGAAGGCTTCCCTCTCGCCATCATCATCGGCTGTCATAATCGAAGATCCAGCTGGCCACTTGATTCCTTAAGCAAACAGGCAGCCTTCGGATGCTCTTTCTCTCCCCCTCCCTCTTAGGTCCAGAGGCAGGCAGGTTTAGCAGAAAATGGATGGTTGGAGAGAAGCAATGGTTTTTGAGAGATTGGCTGCTGGTTTTTGAACTAACTTAAGTTTCCAAACTGCGTACAAAGGCAGCCCCACGTAGAGCGCATTGCAATAGTCAAGCCTGGAGGTTACCAGCTGATGCACCACTGTTTTGAGATTGTTCTCTTCAAGGAATGGACGCAGCTGGTGAATCAACCAAAGCTGTTGGAAGGCACTCCTGGCCATAGCCTCCACCTGAGATACCAGGGTGAGGCTTGGGTCCAAGGGTACTCCCAAGCTGCATACCTGTTCCTTTTGGGGGAGTGTAACCCTCACCCAGGACAGGAAGATCTAACTCATCCTTCAGATTCTGAGTGCCTACAATGAGCACCTCCGCCTATTACTGCCTGTAGGCAGGCATTTAGGGAATGAATGCCATTTCCTGATGATGGTGGTGGTGGTGGTGATGACAAGGAGAAATAGATGACAAGCATCCTGATAACACCCTGCACCAAATCTGATGATCTCACCCAGCGGTTTCATGTCGATATTAAAAAGCATTGGTGACAGAATGGAGCCCTCTCAACTCCATAGCCAGCTCTAAAGCCAGTTTGAAATGGGTCTAGATAATCCGTTTTCTCCAAAACTGTCTGGAGTTGGTAGGCCACCACTCTCTCAGTCACCTTGCCCAACCATGGGAGATTGGAGACTGGCCTGTAACTAGCCATCGCTAAGGGATCCAGGGAAGGTTTCTTAAGAAGTGGTCTATCTATTGCCCCTCCTCCAAACAGGGGGTACCCCCTCAGCGATGCATGAATGATATTAACGAGGCCACCTCCAACAATCTCCTTGCTAGATAGAAGCAGCCAAGTTGTTGGAACACAGGAAGCTGCCATATACTGAGTCAGGCCATTGTCCCATCCAGCTCAGTACTGTGTACACAGACTGGCAGTGGCATCTCCAAGGTTGTAGTCAGGAGTCTCTCAGCCCTATCTTGGAGATGCCAGGGAAGGAACTTGGAAGCTAGATGCTCTTCCCAGAGCAGCCCCATCTCCTAAGGGGAATATCTTACAGTGCTCACACTTCTAGTCTCCCATTCATATGCAACCAGGGTGGACCCTGCTTAGCTAAGGGGACAAGTCATGCTTGCTACCACAAAACTAGCTCTCCTCCTGTTAGTCGGGCAAGGTTCCAGAGAACAGGTGGTAGGCCGCACCGCCCGAAGCAGCTCGTCCACATCCTCAGAAATCACAGATTGAAACTGATCCAGCATAATACTGCAAGAGGGATTGCTGAACACCCCCTTCATAACCCTTGCAGAAATAGTGGAGTCCAAGTCAGCCCAGAATACAGGAGATTTTATCCGCAAAGAACCCATTAAAAGCTTTACAGCAGAACAAATTCTCCGGGGACTGATTCCAAACAGAAAGAGCAGAAATTAAACTCCTCACAACCTGGGATCGCTCTGCTGAACGCAAATCTGCATGCACAATTCATGCAGACCAAAATTGGTTTTTTGCCGCATGCACCGCTATCACATAAACCTTCAAATGGATCCAGTGCTGTGTCCTGTCAAATTTGAGCCAGGTTTCCCTCCACTTGTGTGTGTTCCAGTCACACCTACTCTGATGCTTCAGCCCCCGCAACTCCTCTGTATACCAAGGGGCCATTTTTGAAGCAGGTTGGAAGGGACGCTTAGGAGCAATCGTGTCTCTTGCCCTGGTGAGTTCCATATTCCAGGTTCCCACCAGGGCCTCGACAGACTCACTGGCAGCACCAACATTAAAATCCTCCAAGGCTTTTTTGGAATCCTACTGGATCCAGCAGCCTTCTTGGGTGGGCCATCCTAATAGGTCCACCACCCCTGCAGGGGTGGGTTGTGGCTGTGAAGCAGGCAGTGGTCCGTCCATAACAATGGGGAAACCACAGGATCTCCTGACGATGGAGCCCAACAGAAGACCAAATTGAGTGTGTTTCCGGCACCATGAGTTGGTCCTGAAATTAATTGGGATAGGCCCATCGATTTCATGGCCTCTATGAACTCCCAAGCTGCACCAGACAAGCCAGCCCCAAAGTGGATACTGATGTCGCCTAACATCAAAAGTCTGGGAGACTCCAACACCAACTCTGTGACTGGTTCCATCAGCTCAGTTAGGGAGTCCGTTGGGCAGCGGGGTGGACGGTACACCAACAGTCTATCCCTAGTTCCCAGCCTGAGAAATATAAACTTGGTATAAGTCATCTGTCTCACAGAGGCTCTGGTAAGGGAGATGGTATTCTTATGGACCACAGCCACCCCACCCTACCCCACCCCACCCACTTCCCCTAACCTGCTCCCCATCAGAGTCATCTGATTGGAGAAGCTGGGCCCAAACTGGACCCCTTTCCTCCCGCAGCCAAGTCTCAGTTATAGACTTATACAAGCCGGGTCAGCTCCCTGCCTCACCCATGATCAAGTCGTGGATGATTTCGGTCTTCTTCTGAACTGACCTGGCATTGCAGAGGAGCAAGGTCCTGCTCCAGTGAGTGTATGCACACGCTCTCTACTGAAGGAGATTCGGGGCAGAAACCCTGTGTGTAAAGCCTCCTGCAAACTCTAGCCCAGACCTCCAGCCCCACCCGAATATAACCTTCTCCTAGACCTCAGTCCCACCCCGAAGGCCCGGCACCAAAAGCTGGCCCCCTTTGGAGGCCAGCTTTGGTGGCTGCCTAGAGGCGGTCTGCCGGCCCTCTGGTGCACCTCCCTCCTTTTTATGCCTCCAAGAGCTCAGCAGCCCCTCCCAGGGGTGCACCAAAGTAATTCAGGTGCCTGGACCACCCAGCCATGAGACACCCCTCCCCCCGCCCTGTATGAGGCCCCCCAATCTCATTGGGGGGGCCGCCCCTCCAAAGCTCTGCTTAAAAAAATACTTGTGGCTGGGGGGGGGGAGTGGAGCAGTCCTCCCTCCCCCCTCCTCCGGCGGCAGCCAAGAGAGATGCTGGACCCATTTGTTGGGGCCAGCATCTTTAAGAAACTGCCAGACGCGCCCGTGCAGTTTAGAGATCGTTGCAAGCCTAAACGTCACGGGCTTGCAATGATCTCCTCTGAGCAGGCGTGCCTCGCAGTTTCTTAAAGATGCTGGCCCCAACGGATGGGTCCGGCGTCTCTCCTGGACAGAGCAACTGGCCCTATCCAACCCCAGCACGGCACCCCTCCTGACGGCTGCTGCTGGTGTCCACCTTGTGTTCCAGCATTTCCAAGCATTTCCTAACCACACCACTCTACCTGATGGATGTCCAGCCTACAGGCAGCAGGCAGGGTGGGAGAGAGAGGAGAAACCTGAGCCGCCTCCTTGGGTGTCCCCCTGACTCATTAGGAGGAGCTGCTCCTGATCTATAGTTGAGCCTTAGCTTCTTTCAGGGTGGTGGGAAGGCAGAAGTTGGCCTAGAGAAAGGGAACTGGCGGAAGGGGGAATTACATGTCGACTCTCCTTCCCTTCCACGGCGTTGCTTGTTCTGTTATGACAAGTACGGTAACTACAGGAAGTCCCTCACTCACCGACAGGCAGTATTGTCTTCCTAAAGTTTGTTTGAAGGTCAGCTGTTTGGAACCCGGGACACATTTCATGTCACAGGGTGTGAGTCATCCCCTTTGCTAAGCAGGGTCCATCTTGGTTGGCATTTGGATGGGTGACGAGATGTGAGCCTGGGGCGTAGCTAAGGGAGGTGGGCCCGTGGTTGGCCCTCTCTCTGACGGTGCCTTGGAATGAGGGGAAGAATGAAGAAAAGAGGGAGGGGTGGAGCTGGGGGGCCTTCAGGAGCTGGGGGGGGCTGGGTCCTTTGAACCATCCATCATAACTACACCCCTGATATGGGCACTGTCAGCTGTAAGAAATCCTAGGAGGATGGGGATTGAGCTCAGTGGCAGGGCATCCGCTTGGCGCGCTGGAGATCCTAGGTTTAATCCTTGGCAGCATCTCTCGGGGTAGATCTGGGGGAGACTCCTACCTGAAACCTTGGAGAGCTGCTGCCAATCAGTGTAGACAATAGTAAACTAGGTGGACCAAAGGTCTGACTCGGTAGGAGGCGGCTTCCTGTGTTCTTATGTAACAGCAGGAAAAACCAAAGCAGAAGAGCAAAACAACAACACCCAACCCAATTGCTTAGACTGTGTAGACTAGGAACAGGGCCAGCAACGAACCTGACCACTGCTATCCACACTGAGGAGACCATTGTGATGCACTGTATGCAGAGCTGTCTTTTGAGGAGACGAACCCAACACAAGCCCGAAGTTGCAGTCCGTCTTGAAATACAAGCAAATTGCATTTAATATTCCCCTCTTTTGCAGTATTTGTTGGGCCCCTAAGTACCTTCTCTTCCACTGCAGCTAGGAGGCTTAAAATTAAAAATCCAGCTGCCAGACAACTAGCCAGACAACTAGCCAGCCAGCCAGATAGCCACTCTTGCTATCCCTCCATGGACAGCAGGGTGCCGTTCACATTTCCAGTGCCTTTTTGTGAATTTAATTGCTGCGATATAGAGTTAGGACATTGTATCCAGGTGAAACTCGGAAAATTAGAATATCGTGCAAAAGTCCATTAATTTCAGTAATGCAAATTAAAAGGTGAAACTGATATATGAGACAGATGCATTACATGCAAAGCGAGATAAGTCAAGCCTTAATTTCTTATAATTGTGATGATCATGGCGTACAGCTCATGAAAACCCCAAATCCACAATCCCAGAAAATTAGAATATTACATGGAACCAAGAAGACAAGGATTGTAGAATAGAACAATATCGGACCTCTGAAAAGTATAAGCATGCATATGTATTCAGTACTTGGTTTGGGCCCCTTTTGCAGCAATTACTGCCTCAATGCGGCGTGGCATGGATGCTATCAGCCTGTGGCACTGATGAGGTATTATGGAAGACCAGGATGCTTCATTAGCGGCCTTCAGCAATTCTGCATTGTTTGGTCTCATGTCTCTCATCCTTCTCTTGGCAATGCCCCATAGATTCTCTATGGGGTCAGGTCAGGCGAGTTTGCTGGCCAATCAAACACAGTACACTGTATACTTTTCGGAGGTCCGATATTGTTCTATTCTACAATCCTTGTCGTCTTGGTTCCATGTAATATTCTAATTTTCTGGGATTGTGGATTTGGGGTTTTCATGAGCTGTACGCCATGATCATCACAATTATAACAAATTAAGGCTTGACTTATCTTGCTTTGCATGTAATGCGTCTGTCTCATATATCAGTTTCACCTTTTAATTTGCATTACTGAAATTAATGGACTTTTACACGATATTCTAATTTTCCGAGTTTCACCTGTATATGGTGTCAAACGGTTGCTGCTTTTTTCGGGTGGTTTGTTTCCGCGAGACTGCTCCCCCTGCTGTTTACATTCCAAATGCAACTAGCCTGAACGGAGGCGTTTTGCTGCTGATGAGCAGCTAGTTTGGAAAGCGCCACGCAGAAGGACATTGCAAGAGTGCGCGTCTGGTTTTTGGTTTTGTGAGAGGAAGGGGCATAGGGGATGCAGAAGAGAGTGTCCTACACAGGGTAAAGGATTTAATGTGAGCCAAGAAACTGTTTTAATTGTAAAAGCTCTGTCCTGGAGCATATTATTACTACTGCTACTACTACTACTACTACTAGTAGTAGTAGTAGTATAAAAGGCATGCTTTGGGGCAGAATGCCCCATGCACCTAGGGGCAGACCATGGAACATAGAAAGCTGCTTTATCCTGAGTCAGACCCTTGGTCCATCTAGCGCAGTACTGTCAACACTGACTGGCGGTGGCTCTTTGAGGTTGCAGGCAAGAGTCTCTCCCAGCCCTACCTGGAGATGCTGCCAGGGATGGAACTTGGGACTGTCTGCATACAAAGCAGATGCTCTCTCTCAAACCTCTGGATCCTTCACACCTCCTTCCCCTCAAAAGGCAGCTATGTTCTCTGTGCTAAGCTATGGTTCCGTCTCCAACAGGACTTCCAGAAAGGCTTGACCTGCTTTATCACCTCTCTGTTCCATAATTAAATCTCGCTGGACTCCCCACAGTTGCACCCCAACTCTCTCTCTCTCTCTCTCTCTCTCTCACACACACACACACACACACACACACACACACACTCCCAACAACATGTTAAACACTGCTTCATGCATTACTTTGCAATCATGGTGTGAAGTACACAGCTGAAGCGCTCTCTGAACAATCAAACAACTGATAAAGTACCATTGATGGATTTACACAGAGCCAAATGACAGGTCCCTGTCCCAAGGAGCATGCAATCTCGATTTTTAGCAGAGAAAGACAGTAGAGGGAAGGAGGGAAGGAAGAAAAGAGGCAGGCAAGAGCAACATGATGAATCTGTATGAATGCCTTTCCACCTGGCAAGGCAAAATTTCAGCATAAATAATGTGTGCAAATAAAGGTAGATCAATATGGGGCTTTCATGATGAAGATACCTTTTCCCCCCAGGGAAGCTGGAAAAGCTTTTGAATAGCAAATCATCAAGCCTCTCTCCCCCTTTTTGGATGGAATGCCAGACTCCGGTTGCTTTCTAGCTGTTCTCCTTTCCGCTGCAGGGTTTTCTGCCCTCCTTGAGGAACTGGGCACTGGGGAACGGGTTTCTCATCCTTATTGGCTCTGCTAGGGCTACCATCACCCTGTGACTGGCCAAAGTCAGTCTACCAGTCTAGTCCAAAGTCAGTCTCCCATCACCCTGTGACTGGCCAAAGATAGTGACTGGCCAAAGTTCAGCCACTCCTCAGCAGAAATGTCCCATCCTCTCCTGGATCAGGCTTGCTGGAAACCCTCCTTGCCACATCCCCTGCTACTGTGGGCAGCCTCGGATCTGTCTCGTCCTCTCGACTTGCAGTTTCCTTCTGGCTGCAAGAACTGAAGACTCTTTGCAAGCCAGGGCAAGGAAGTCGCCCGTACATCTGCTTCTCTCTGCCTCGTGCATAAACCAGGTCTGCTAAGAAATAAGGCCAGTAGTATTATATACAGACCTGGGAGGAGCCTAAGTAAGGGCAAGTGAAGCCACAGACTAAGTAAGGGCAAGAAATATGGGCAGAGTGAAGTCAGAGCCTAGTAAGGGTAAGACGTCATCAAGCCCCGCCCACTGATGGGCATGACATCACCACAGTAGGGAGGAGTTGTAAACCCTCCAGAGAACATGCCCAGGCATGCCCAGAGCCTCCTGTACCATGAGCCCTACCCACCTGACATGTGAGGACCAATAGGAAGGAGTTCCCAGCCAGCCGTTCAAGGCTTATAGTGTTGCTGCTGCATGGAGTATCCTACAAGGCTTGTAGCATAGCCCCCTTTGCATAAAGGTAACAATTCTACTGTTTGCTTGTGGGTTTGATGATGGGATCTCCTCAGAGCCCTAATTTGGCAACAAATCAGCCAGAGTCGACACCTAAGCCAAGAAAACGCCAGATTAGCACCAGTTCAGATGATGAAGGACCTCCTGTGAAAACCTATGCTGAAGAACCAGCTGAGACAAGGGAAATATGGCAAGAGATCCTGGCAACCATGGCAGCTGAGCCACAGGTAAATATATTTTACAGGCTAGGTTTTGAGGTTGTGTGTGTGTGTGTGCAAAAGGACATTAAACTCATAGTCTTTTCTTTTCTCCCTTTAGAATTCAGCACTTGTGCAAACTCGGAAACGCTCTCGCATAGCAATGCAGAAATTCTTGGGCCTGGATATCAATGAAGAGCCCTATAGTACCTGGGCGGAGCCTAAGTAAGGGCAAAGTGAAGCCATAGCCTAGTAAGGGCAAGGAACGATGGGCAAGGGAAAGCCAGAGCCTAGTAAGGGCAAGTTGAAGCCCTGCCCTTCGAAGGGCATGATGACATCACAGCAGGAAGGAGCCGAAAGCTTCTAACTAAGGGCAGGTTGAAGCCACAGCCTCCTAAGGGTATAGTGAGACCCTGTGGAGAGCGTCCACACAACATGGCCAGGCAGACCCCCATGTCCAGGCATGTTCAGACATGCCCAGAGCAGATGCAGAACAAACACCCATGTTTGGACATCAGCCCCCCACACCCCCCGAACAGGTCTGTGTATGTTCAGACATGCACAGAGCAAGGGTTAGGCCTGGCCTGCACAACATAAGGCCCGGGGACCAGATCAGGCCCTCAGGGACTTTTTTGTGGGTCCACTGATTGTCACAACTTGCAGCAACAGCACCCCAAGGCCACTCTTTGGGTTAGTTCCCTCTTCTTCTTCATCTTTTCATCCTCTGCCCTCTCTGAAACTGCCTTACAGCACCATCCTGTGCATGTTTACTTGGAAATATTTACTTAGTTGACTCCTAAGTAAGCACGACTAGGATTGCAACATGAAATCGACAGCAATTTAGAAAGAGGAGAGGATTTTGCATTTGTTTGGGGCTGGCATTTTTTAAGGGAGATCTCACTAGATGCCCCAGTGACTGAGCAAGGACAGGCTCTATTTTCTGGCCATGATTCTTAGTTAAAATTGTGGGTCCCTTACCAAAGGGGGGAAAGATCCACAACTATCTAATAATTGCTTGCATTAATATTTTTAATAATTAATTTTAATTCAATAATGTGCTGAAAATTGACCTTGACCACTGAACACCATTGTGGTTGGTTCCAGCCCATCAAAACATTTGAATGGTGTACCCCCCGGGTTAGCCCCAGAGCAGGGTTGTTATTTTTGTAGAGAGAAAATAAAATGCTCTTCAGATTAACTCAATAGGGTATATTCTAGATTTTAAGAACTCATACACATTAACTTTGTACTATGGATTCTGAAGTTGAAAGTTTTCCCCCTTTAAAAAGAAAAGGTTGCCCTGCAATTAATGCTGGATCATCTTTTCTTTGTCTCTGTGATGAGGCTAGCCTGGAGTTTTATCCTGAGAGGCCCCTGAAACATCAGCCCTATCCATCCTCAGCACTGTACCTCCAGTGACTGTTGCTGGTGTGTATCTTATGTTTCTTTTTAGATTGTGATCCCTTTGGGGACAGGGATCCATCTCATTTATTTATTATTTCTCTGTGTAAACCTCCCTGTGCCATTTTTGGAAGGGTGGTATAGAAATTGAATAAATAAATAACTAAAAATGCTTTTTGTGTGTGATGTATAAGTAGGACAATTTCATACATTCTGATAAGTACAGCTTCTTAAAAACATTAAAATCATGATCTCTTTCGTTATGCAGTGACAATGCCTTGCTGTCTAAGAAACAAGGCTTAAAAAAAAAAAAAAACCAGTTCTCCAAAAAAGTGGTAGGACTGGGCCCTTCAAATGGTGTGGTCTAACCGTTAAGTGTTCATCAGATCAATGACCACGAGAGGCTTTTGATGTGTGTGTGTGTGTGTGTGTGTGTGTGTGTGTGTGCATGCACAGGTAGGCTGACAGATGCAATTTCTATTTATCTGACGCTTGGTGGGGGGGTGGGAGTTTGTATTTTGTGTATTCACTAGGAAATGAGAGTTCTGGTTCTTTAGAAATCAACTAACACACACTAATTAAATGCATCAAAATTACTGACCAAGACTAAGTCCTATTGAGGACAGAGAAAGCAAGCAAGCAAGAATGAAAGATTAAGAGCAGTGACAAGGACTAGTTGTGAAACTGTGTCAAAGGAGAAGGGAAAAACTGTGTCTGAGGCCAAGGAAATCTAGATGGTTAAAAAGTGACAAGAACACAGGGTGGGGGTGGGGAGAACCGAGTTAGCGATGGGCCAGGTTGAGGAAGCAGAGGCAGTATAATTGTCCTTATTCCAGTTAATGCCTAATCCAGGCTAATTCATATCAGAGTTAGAGATGTACGAAGAAGGGGGGGGAAGGGAGGGGGGAGAGATTTGTTAAAAACGGAAGCAAAGAAACAGTGACAAGGACTAGGCGCAAAACTGTGTCAGAGATGGAAAGGGGAGAGAGATCCTAGTTAGGGGACAGGTCTAGGCTTTGTAGATGTGAAGTAGAATCAAAGAAAGTTTGAGATACCACAGTATACAGAACTGTGGTTTTTAAAGATATGCTTGCGCTACAAAGACACCTGTAAGAGTGTCTAGCACTAAGAGATAATGTACATTGCATTGATAGTTCACTGAGAACTTCCAATTAAATAGAGGCAGTCATCAGATCAAGCCGGGGTCTGTATTCCCCTAGTCACTAACATTCTAACTAAGAATCACTGGAAAACAAACAGACTAGCTAATACCTCCCAAGAGAAATTATAAGAAATTAAATTATTTCTTATAAAAGTCCATTTTCTCTTCTATAAAACAAATCGTTTTAAAAAAAAGAAATTAAATTTGTTGACAAAACAATTACAAATCAGACCATTTCTTTGTGTGTGTGTGTGTGTGTGTGTGTGTGTGTAAAAATGAAAATTGTGTGGGCGTACTGAAGTGAATTGATTGCTGCTTCCTGCTTGTATGTATAAAGACATATCTGTGTGCATTCATCTTACACGAAGGAGCTACATACAAGATTCATGCTTGGACATGTAGGATATTTACGGAAGCAAAGAAACAGTGACAAGGACTAGTTGTGAAACTGTGTCAGAGGAGAAGGGACATTGACAAGGATTGAGTGAAAAACAGTGTCTGAGGCCAAGGAAATCTAGATGGTTAAAAAGTGACAAGAACACAGGGTGGGGGTGGGGAGAGCCTAGTTAGCTATGGGCCAGGTTGAGGTTAGTAAGAGGAAGCAGTGTCAGTATAATTGTCCTTATTCAAGTTAATGCCTAATCCAGGCTAATTCATATTAGAGATGTAGGAAGAAGGGGGGGGAGGGAGGGGGAGAGATTTGTTAAAAACGGAAGCAAAGAAACAGTGACAAGGACTAGGTGCAAAACTGTGTCAGAGATGGAAAGGTCTGTATTGCCCTAGTCACTAACATTCTAACTTAGAATCACTGGAAAACAAACAGACTAGCTAATACCTCTCAAGGGAAATTATAAGAAATTAAATTATTTCTTATAAAAGTCCATTTTCTCTTCTAGAAAACAAATCCTTTTTTTAAAAAGAAATTAAATTTGTTGACAAAACAATTACATATCAGACCATTTCTCTCTGTGTATGTGTGCGTGTGTGTGTGTGTGTGTGTGTAAAAATGAAAATTGTGTGGGCGTCCTGAAGTGAATTGATTGCTGCTTCCTGCTTGTATGTACAATGACATATCTGTGTGCATTCATCTTACATGATGGAGCTACATACAAGATTCATGCTGGGACATGTAGGATATTTCATCAGGTGTGTAGGCCAGACCTTATGCATGTAGAGCCATTCACTTTCCTTACAAAAGAACAGTGAACAACTAAATAGCAATATGATGTGTGTGTACGTGTGTGTTAAATACATCTTGTATGTTGTATATAACCTAATGTATGCTGACTCTGCTGTACATATCATATGTCTTTAAGATTGTTTGTTTTCTCATCATCAGTACAGAATTATCCAATCTAAACCCTGTGAGGTAGGTTAAGCCAAGAAGAGCAAATGCCCTTCCTAGTCTGACACTCTAGGCACTACACAGCACCGACTCTCTGGAGTACTAGTACGCTTTGTAAACCCTCTCCTGAGCTTAGGAACATCAGGCTGGGAGCTCCCTGGCTGCCTGTGAGCTATCTTATAGTTATCCATACTCATCTTTTAGAGGAAAAGACCTTTCATACTTCAAAAAGCAGGCACTTGTTTTTGTGTGGATCTAGAGCAGACAATGATTGGCTGCTTTGGAAAACACATAAAATATAGTACAGAGCCAAAAAAACCAGAATTGATTCTAAAGTGTTTAGATTGGATAATTCTGTACTGTTGATGAGAAAACAAACCATCTTTTTCTTGGCTTAGGTGTCGACTCTGGCTGATTTGTTGCCAAATTAGGGCTCTGAGGAGATCCCATCATCAAACCCACAAGCAAACAGTAGAATTGTGACCTTTATGCCAAGGGGGCTATGCTACAAGCCTTGTAGGATACTCCATGCAGCAGCAACACTATAAGCCTTGAACGGCTGGCTGGGAACTCCTTCCTATTGGTCCTCACATGTCAGGTGGGTAGGGCTCATGGTACAGGAGGCTCTGGGCATGCCTGGGCATGTTCTCTGGAGGGTTTACAACTCCTCCCTACTGTGGTGATGTCATGCCCATCAGTGGGCGGGGCTTGATGACGTCTTGCCCTTACTAGGCTCTGACTTCACTCTGCCCATATTTCTTGCCCTTACTTAGTCTGTGGCTTCACTTGCCCTTACTTAGGCTCCTCCCAGGTCTGTATATAATACTACTGGCCTTATTTCTTAGCAGACCTGGTTTATGCACGAGGCAGAGAGAAGCAGATGTACGGGCGACTTCCTTGCCCTGGCTTGCAAAGAGTCTTCAGTTCTTGCAGCCAGAAGGAAACTGCAAGTCGAGAGGACGAGACAGATCCGAGGCTGCCCACAGTAGCAGGGGATGTGGCAAGGAGGGTTTCCAGCAAGCCTGTTCCAGGAGAGGATGGGACATTTCTGCTGAGGAGTGGCTGAACTTTGGCCAGTCACTATCTTTGGCCAGTCACAGGGTGATGGTAGACTGACTTTGGACTAGACTGGTAGACTGACTTTGGCCAGTCACAGGGTGATGGTAGCCCTAGCAGAGCCAATAAGGATGAGAAACCCGTTCCCCAGTGCCCAGTTCCTCAAGGAGGGCAGAAACCCCTGCAGCGGAAAGGAGAACAGCTAGAAAGCAACCGGAGTCTGGCATTCCATCCAAAAAGGAGGAGAGAGGCTTGATGATTTGCTATTCAAAAGCTTTTCCAGCTTCCCTGGGGGAAAAAGGTATCTTCATCATGAAAGCCCCATATTGATCTACCTTTATTTAAACACATTATTTATGCTGAAATTTTGCCTTGCCAGGTGGAAAGCCATTCATACATATTCATCATGTTGCTCTTGCCTGCCTCTTTTCTTCCTTCCCTCTACTGTCTTTCTCTGCTAAAAATCGAGATTGCATGCTCCTTGGGACAGGGACCTGTCATTTGGCTCTGTGTAAATCCATCAATGGTACTTTATCAGTTGTTTGATTGTTCTGAGAGCGCTTCAGCTGTGTACTTCACACCATGATAGCAAAGTAATGCATGAAGCAGTGTTTAACATGTTGTTGGGAGTGTGTGTGTGTGTGTGTGTGAGAGAGAGAGAGAGAGAGAGAGAGAGAGAGTGAGTCGGGGTGCAACTGTGGGGAGTCCAGCGAGATTTAATTATTGAACAGAGAGGTGATAAAGCAGGTCAAGCCTTTCTGGAAGTCCTGTTGGAGACGGAACCATAGCTTAGCACAGAGAACATAGCTGCCTTTTGAGGGGAAGGAGGTGTGAAGGATCCAGAGGTTTGAGAGAGAGCATCTGCTTTGTATGCAGACAGTCCCAAGTTCCATCCCTGGCAGCATCTCCAGGTAGGGCTGGGAGAGACTCTTGCCTGCAACCTCAAAGAGCCGCCGCCAGTCAGTGTTGACAGAACTGAGCTAGATGGACCAAGGGTCTGACTCAGGATAAAGCAGCTTTCTATGTTCCATGGTCTGCCCCTAGGTGCATGGGGCATTCTGCCCCAAAGCATGCCTTTTATACTACTACTACTACTAGTAGTAGTAGTAGTACTACTACTACTACTAGTAGTAATATGCTCCAGGACAGAGCTTTTACAATTAAAACAGTTTCTTGGCTCACATTAAATCCTTTACCCTGTGTAGGACACTCTCTTCTGCATCCCCCATGCCCCTTCCTCTCACAAAACCAAAAACCAGACGCGCACTCTTGCAATGTCCTTTTGCGTGGCGCTTTCCAAACTAGCTGCTCATCAGCAGCAAAATGCCTCCGTTCAGGCAAGTTGCATTTGGAATGTAAACAGCAGGGGGAGCAGTCTCGCGGAAACTAACCACCCGAAAAAAGCAGCAACCGTTTGATGCCATATACAGGTGAAACTCGGAAAATTAGAATATCGTGTAAAAGTCCATTAATTTCAGTAATGCAAATTAAAAGGTGAAACTGATATATGAGACAGACGCATTACATGCAAAGCAAGATAAGTCAAGCCTTAATTTGTTATAATTGTGATGATCATGGCGTACAGCTCATGAAAACCCCAAATCCACAATCCCAGAAAATTAGAATATTACATGGAACCAAGACGACAAGGATTGTAGAATAGAACAATATCGGACCTCCGAAAAGTATACAGTGTACTGTGCTTGATTGGCCAGCAAACTCGCCTGACCTGACCCCATAGAGAATCTATGGGGCATTGCCAAGAGAAGGATGAGAGACATGAGACCAAACAATGCAGAATTGCTGAAGGCCGCTAATGAAGCATCCTGGTCTTCCATAACACCTCATCAGTGCCACAGGCTGATAGCATCCATGCCACACCGCATTGAGGCAGTAATTGCTGCAAAAGGGGCCCAAACCAAGTACTGAATACATATGCATGCTTATACTTTTCAAAGGTCCGATATTGTTCTATTCTACAATCCTTGTCTTCTTGGTTCCATGTAATATTCTAATTTTCTGGGATTGTGGATTTGGGGTTTTCATGAGCTGTACGCCATGATCATCACAATTATAACAAATTAAGGCTTGACTTATCTCGCTTTGCATGTAATGCATCTGTCTCATAGATCAGTTTCACCTTTTAATTTGCATTACTGAAATTAATGGACTTTTGCACGATATTCTAATTTTCCGAGTTTCACCTGGATACAATGTCCTAACTCTATATCGCAGCAATTAAATTCACAACAAGGCACTGGAAATGTGAACGGCACCCTGCTGTCCATGGAGGGATAGCAAGAGTGGCTATCTGGCTGGCTGGCTAGTTGTCTGGCAGCTGGATTTTTAATTTTAAGCCTCCTAGCCGCAGTGGAAGAGAAGGTACTTAGGGGCCCAACAAATACTGCAAAAGAGGGGAATATTAAATGCAATTTGCTTGTATTTCAAGACGGACTGCAACTTCGGGCTTGTGTTGGGTTCGTCTCCTCAAAAGACAGCTCTGCATACAGTGCATCACAATGGTCTCCTCAGTGTGGATAGCAGTGGTCAGGTTCGTTGCTGGCCCTGTTCCTAGTCAACACAGTCTAAGCAATTGGGTTGGGTGTTGTTGTTTTGCTCTTCCGCTTTGGTTTTTCCTGCTGTTACATAAGAACACAGGAAGCCGCCTCCTACCGAGTCAGACCTTTGGTCCACCTAGTTTACTATTGTCTACACTGATTGGCAGCAGCTCTCCAAGGTTTCAGGTAGGAGTCTCCCCCAGATCTACCCCGAGAGATGCTGCCAAGGATTAAACCTAGGATCTCCAGCGCGCCAAGCGGATGCCCTGCCACTGAGCTCAATCCCCATCCTCCTAGGATTTCTTACAGCTGACAGTGCCCATATCAGGGGTGTAGCTATGATGGATAGTTCAAAGGACCCAGCCCCCCCCCCAGCTCCTGAAGGCCCCCCAGCTCCACCCCTCCCTCTTTTCTTCATTCTTCCCCTCATTCCAAGGCACCGTCAGAGAGAGGGCCAACCACGGGCCCACCTCCCTTAGCTACGCCCCAGGCTCACATGTCGTCACCCATCCAAATGCCAACCAAGATGGACCCTGCTTAGCAAAGGGGGTGACTCACGCCTGTGACATGAAATGTGTCCCGGGTTCCAAACAGCTGACCTTCAAACAAACTTTAGGAAGACAATACAGCCTGTCGGTGAGTTAGGGACTTCCTGTAGTTACCGTACTTGTCATAACAGAAGAAGCAACGCCGTGGAAGGGAAGGAGAGTCGACATGTAATTCCCCCTTCCGCCAGTTCCCTTTCTCTAGGCCAACTTCTGCCTTCCCACCACCCTGAAAGAAGCTAAGGCTCAACAATAGATCAGGAGCAGCTCCTCCTAATGAGTCAGGGGGACACCCAAGGAGGCGGCTCAGGTTTCTCCTCTCTTTCCCACCCTGCCTGCTGCCTGTAGGCTGGACATCCATCAGGTAGAGTGGTGTGGTTAGGAAATGCTTGGAAATGCTGGAACACAAGGTGGACACCTGCAGCAGCCGTCAGGAGGGGTGCCATGCTGGGGTTGGATAGGGCCAGTTGCTCTATCCAGGAGAGACGCCGGACCCATCCATTGGGGCCAGCATCTTTAAGAAACTGCGAGGCGTGCCTGCGCAGAGGAGATCACAGCAAGCCTGTGACGTTTAGGCTTGCAACGATCTCTAAACTGCACGGGTGCGTCTGGCAGTTTCTTAAAGATGCTGGCCCCATCAGAATTTTTATGCCTCCAAGAGCTCAGCAGCCCCTCCCAGGGGTGCACCAAAGTAATTCAGGTGCCTGGACCACCCAGCCATGAGACACCCCTCCCGCCACCATGTATGAGGTGAATTACCAGGCACCTGAATTACTTTGGTGCACCCCTGGGAGGGGCTGCTGAGCTCTTGGAGGCATAAAAAGGAGGGAGGTGCACCAGAGGGCTGGCAGACCGCCTCTAGGCGGCCACCAAAGCTGGCCTCCAAAGGGGGCCAGCTTTTGGTGCCGGGCCTTCGGGGTGGGACTGAGGTCTAGGAGAAGGTTATATTCGGGTGGGGCTGGAGGTCTGGGCTTGAGTTTGCAGGAGGCTTTAAACACAGGGTTTCTGCCCCGAATCTCCTTCAGTAGAGAGCATGTGCATACACTCACTGGAGCAGGACCTTGCTCCTCTGCAATGCCAGCTCAGTTCAGAAGAAGACCGAAATCATCCACGACTTGATCATGGGTGAGGCAGGGAGCTGACCCGGCTTGTATAAGTCTATAACTGAGACTTGGCTGCGGGAGGAAAGGGGTCCAGTTTGGGCCCAGCTTCTCCAATCAGATGACTCTGATGGGGAGCAGGTTAGGGGAAGTGGGTGGGGTGGGGTAGGGTGGGGTGGCTGTGGTCCATAAGAATACCATCTCCCTTACCAGAGCCTCTGTGAGACAGATGACTTATACCAAGTGTATATTTCTCAGGCTGGGAACTAGGGATAGACTGTTGGTGTACCGTCCACCCCGCTGCCCAACGGACTCCCTAACTGAGCTGATGGAACCAGTCACAGAGTTGGTGTTGGAGTCTCCCAGACTTTTGATGTTAGGTGACATCAGTATCCACTTTGGGGCTGGCTTGTCTGGTGCAGCTTGGGAGTTCATAGAGGCCATGAAATCGATGGGCCTATCCCAATTAATTTCAGGACCAACTCATGGTGCCGGTAACACACTCAATTTGGTCTTCTGTTGGGCTCCATCGGCAGGAGATCCTGTGGTTTCCCCATTGTTATGGACGGACCACTGCCTGCTTCACAGCCACAACCCACCCCTGCAGGGGTGGTGGACCTATTAGGATGGCCCACCCGAGAAGGCTGCTGGATCCAGTAGGATTCCAAAAAAGCCTTGGAGGGTTTTAATGTTGGTGCTGCCAGTGAGTCTGTCGAGGCCCTGGTGGGAACCTGGAATATGGAACTCACCAGGGCAAGAGACACAATTGCTCCTAAGCGTCCCTTCCAACCTGCTTCAAAAATGGCCCCTTGGTATACAGAGGAGTTGCGGGGGCTTAAGCATCAGAGTAGGTGTGACTGGAACACAAGTGGAGGAAAACCTGGCTCAAATTTGACAGGACACAGCACTGGATCCATTTGAAGGTTGATGTGATAGCGGTGCATGCGGCAAAAAACCAATTTTGGTCTGCATGAATTGTGCCTGCAGATTTGCGTTCAGCAGAGCGATCCCAGGTTGTGAGGAGTTTAATTTCTGCTCTTTCTGTTTGGAATCAGTCCCCGGAGAATTTGTTCTGCTGTAAAGCTTTTAATGGGTTCTTTGCGGATAAAATCTCCTGTATTCTGGGCTGACTTGGACTCCACTATTTCTGCAAGGGTTATGAAGGGGGTGTTCAGCAATCCCTCTTGCAGTATTATGCTGGATCAGTTTCAATCTGTGATTTCTGAGGATGTGGAAGAGCTGCTTCGGGCGGTGCGGCCTACCACCTGTTCTCTGGAACCTTGCCCGACTAACAGGAGGAGAGCTAGTTTTGTGGTAGCAAGCATGACTTGTCCCCTTAGCTAAGCAGGGTCCACCCTGGTTGCATATGAATGGGAGACTAGAAGTGTGAGCACTGTAAGATATTCCCTTTAGGAGATGGGGCTGCTCTGGGAAGAGCATCTAGGTTCCAAGTTCCTTCCCTGGCATCTCCAAGATAGGGCTGAGAGATTCCTGACTACAACCTTGGAGATGCCGCTGCCAGTCTGTGTAGACAGTACTGAGCTGGATGGGACAATGGCCTGACTCAGTATATGGCAGCTTCCTGTGTTCCTACAACTTGGCTGCTTCTATCTAGCAAGGAGATTGTTGGAGGTGTCCTCGTTAATATCATTCATGCATCGCTGAGGGGGTACCCCCTGTTTGGAGGAGGGGCAATAGATAGACCACTTCTTAAGAAACCTTCCCTGGATCCCTTAGCGATGGCTAGTTACAGGCCAGTCTCCAATCTCCCATGGTTGGGCAAGGTGACTGAGAGAGTGGTGGCCTACCAACTCCAGAAAGTTTTGGAGAAAACGGATTATCTAGACCCATTTCAAACTGGCTTTAGAGCTGGCTATGGAGTTGAGAGGGCTCCATTCTGTCACCAGTGCTTTTTAATATCGACATGAAACCGCTGGGTGAGATCATCAGATTTGGTGCAGGGTGTTATCAGGATGCTTGTCATCTATTTCTCCTTGTCATCACCACCACCACCACCACCATAATCAGGAAATGGCATTCATTCCCTAAATGCCTGCCTACAGGCAGTAATGGGCGGAGGTGCTCATTGTAGGCACTCAGAATCTGAAGGATGAGTTAGATCTTCCTGTCCTGGGTGAGGGTTACACTCCCCCAAAAGGAACAGGTATGCAGCTTGGGAGTACCCTTGGACCCAAGCCTCACCCTGGTATCTCAGGTGGAGGCTATGGCCAGGAGTGCCTTCCAACAGCTTTGGTTGATTCACCAGCTGCGTCCATTCCTTGAAGAGAACAATCTCAAAACAGTGGTGCATCAGCTGGTAACCTCCAGGCTTGACTATTGCAATGCGCTCTACGTGGGGCTGCCTTTGTACGCAGTTTGGAAACTTAAGTTAGTTCAAAAACCAGCAGCCAATCTCTCAAAAACCATTGCTTCTCTCCAACCATCCATTTTCTGCTAAACCTGCCTGCCTCTGGACCTAAGAGGGAGGGGGAGAGAAAGAGCATCCGAAGGCTGCCTGTTTGCTTAAGGAATCAAGTGGCCAGCTGGATCTTCGATTTTGACAGCCGATGATGATGGCGAGAGGGAAGCCTTCTTGGATTCAATTGGGACAGATGGGACATTCTCCTTTTGTGCTGACCCCCCCCAACGCCCCCCCCACCCTCCCAGCAAACGTGATGGTTGTTGGTCCCTGCATTAAACAGCATTCTGTGCAATGCCCGCTCCATCTGTGAGAGCCCTCTTTGACATTTCTTTCCCTGTCTCCAAGGAAGTAGCTTCGATAGCCTATAGAAGAACAGCTAAAAGACCCCCCCCCCCCAACACACACACAGCTCTGGCGCTTGGGGGAGACTATCTGCGTAGATGGATAGATAGATAGATAGATAGAACAAGGCTGCATAATCAACCAGAAACAAATGTGGAACTTCACCATTAGTTCCCTGAGATCATAGTTCTGGCAGTGAACTATGTAACTATATAAATTTAGTTATATTTGTAACTATATATAGTTATAGATATAAATATAACTATATAGTAATAGATATAAATATAACTTTATAAATATTCACCATATTCCTATTATTATTTATTTGATTTCTATACCGCCCTTCCAAAATGGCTCAGGGCAGTTAGGGGATGTGATACATATTGGGGATGTGAGTGTGAGTGCACTATATATTGTGAAATGTGTAAACCAACCAACCAACCAACCAACCAATCAGCGAGGGGCCCATTGTAAAACCTCGTCTCTGGGCCCACTCCAACCTTGTTATGCTCCTGCTTTTGCAGTGGCCACTTTGACGGAGCTGCTCCATTCCTTCCCATCCTGCCACCTGCGTTCTCACCAGAGTAGCTGCTTTCACTCCGTAGAAGGGAAAATATTATTATTATTATTATTTCTTGTTTACACAGTCAGACAGGTGTTATTGACTGGTTTGTTTTATCCAGACATCGAGTCCTTCCCAAGGACCTGGGATGCCAGAATTTTATTGTCAGTTGTTATAGATATCGTCGCAGAATATAGGCTGTTCCCAGTAAAGCTGCTTTTTGTAATTGGCTGATGGTGATTTCTGTGGCCCCTATGGTGTTGAGGTGCTCTTCAAGGTCTTTTGGAACTGCACCCAGGGCGCCAATTACCACTAGGATTATTTTGGTCTTTTTCTGCCACAGCCTTTCAATTTCAGTTTGTAGATCTTTGTATTTTATTATTTTTTCTATTTCTTTTTCTTCTATTCTGCTATCCCCTGGTATTGCTATGTCGATTATTTTCACTTGTTTTTCTTTCTTCTCGACTACAGTGATATCTGGTGTATTGTGTGGCAGATGTTTGTCTGTTTGTAGTCGGAAGTCCTATAATATTTTTACATCTTCATTTTCTTCAACTTTTTCAATTTGATGGTCCCACCAATTCTTGGCTACAGGTAGCTTGTATTTTTTGCAGATGTTCCAGTGTATCATCCCTGCTACCTTGTCATGCCTTTGTTTGTAGTCAGTCTGTGCGATCTTCTTACAACAGCTGATCAGGTGGTCCACTGTTTCATCTGCTTCTTTACAAAGGCGGCACTTGCTGTTGTTGTGGATTTTTTGACTTTTGCTCTTATTGCATTTGTTCTTAGTGCCTGTTCTTGTGCAGCCAGTATTAAACCCTCTGTTTCTTTCTTCAAGTTGCCATTCTTAAGCCATTGCCAGGTCTTGGTGATGTCTGATTTTCCACTTATATTGTGCAAATATTGACCATGCAAGGGCTTATTTCTGCATTTTTCTGCTCGGTTCTTGACTTGTTCTTTCTTGTAGGCCTGTTTTGTTTCATTGGTGTTGAATAGTTGTGCATTCTTGACCATTTGAAGTGCATCTTCTTCACTGTCCCTTATATATTCTTCAAGGTCTCTTTTCTCCTCCTCTACTGTTTGATGGACTTGCAGCATTCCTCTTCCACCTGAGCTGCGAGGGAGGTAGAGCCTATCTACATCACTGTGGGGGTGCAGAGCACGATTGATGGTCATGATTTTCCTGGTCTTACGATCTAGCGTCTCTAGCTCTGCCTGGGTCCAGTCTATCATTCCTGCAGTTTATCTAATAACAGGTATAGCCCAGGTGTTTATGGCTTGTATGATGTTCCCGCCATTGAGTTTGGACTTGAGGATTTTTCTGACTCTCCTGATGTATTCACTTCCCATTTTTCTTTTAACTTCAGCGTGTGCGATGTTATCAGCCTGGAGAATGCCCAAGTATTTGTAAGGTTCTTTCTCTTCCAGGTTCTTGATCTTGCTTCTATTGGGCAGTTCTATTCCTTCTGTTTTTCTTATTTTCCCTCTGTTCATTATTAATGCAGCACACTTGTCTAGTCCAAACTCCATTGCTATATCGCTACTGAATATACGGATAGTGTTTAGCAGTGATTCGATTTCTGACTGGGACTTTCCATACAGCTTCAGATCGTCCATGTACAGCAGATGGTTGATTTTACTGGATGTTTTAGATGTTTGGTATCTGAGGCTTGTTTTGTTTAGTATTTGTGAAAGTGGGGTCATGGCGATTACAAACAATAGAGGGGATAGTGAGTCCCCTTGGAAGATGCCTCTTCTAATGCTAACCTGTCCAAATGCCTCGCCATTGATTGTTAACTCTGTACTCCACGTGCTCATTGATTTTTAAATAAATATCTGAATGTTTTGGCTGACACCAGTTGTTTCTAAACATTTTAGTATCCATGTGTGAGGCAATGAGTCAAAGGCTTTCTTGTAGTCAATCCATGCAACACTTAGATTGGTTTTTCTTCTCTTGCAGTTTTCTAAAATCATTTTGTCAATCAGCAGCTGGTCTTTTGTGCCTCTGGTGTCCGGGCAATTTCCTTTCTGTTCAACTGGAAGCTGTTTGTTAGTTAATAAGTATTGCATCACTTCATCTGCTATTATTCCAGTTAATAATTTGAACATGGTTGGCAGGCAGGTTATCGGTCTATAATTACTTGGAACTGCACCTTTTGCTGGGTCTTTCATGATGAGATGAGTTTTCCCAGTTGTTAGCCATTGTTCAATATCACCTCCTTACAAAATGTGATTGAACTGTTTTGATAGTTGTTTATGAAGGCTTGTTAGGTGTTTAAGCCAGAAGCCATGCAGTTCATCGTTGCCTGGCGCAGTCCAATTTTTAATTTTCTTTGCTCTTTCACTGATTAATTTTGGTGTTATTATTAGATCTTGCATTTGTTGGTTACATTTTTTGACTTCTTTCATCCTGCCTGCTTTTTTATTATAATCTATTGGATTGTCCCATAATTTCAACCAGAATTGCACTGTTTCTTCTTTATTTGGCGTTTCTACTTTTCTTGCAGTTTCTCCTTCTATGCTTTGGTAGAAACGTCTCTGATTTGACTGGAATTGGAGATTCTGCCTGTGTTGTGTAATTCTGGCTTCATATCTGCTAATCTTCTTTGACACTGCTGTTATTTGCTGCTTTATTATTTCCAGGACTTCTCTCATTTTCCTTGAATCTAGGTGGTATTTTTGGATCAGATACTGTTTGGTGTTTTCATTCTTCAGCTTCTTGTCTGTCATATCTTTCAATTTACTAGCATCTGATCTAAGCCTGGAGATTTTATTTTCTAATCAAATCTTCCATTTAGGTGATGTACTGCTTTCTTTTTTTACAGGTCCACTGATCTTATATCCGAGCTCTTGTGTTGTTATTGTTGCTGCACTGTACATGAGTTGGTTTGTTTCTTGCAAATTCTTGGTTGTTATATCTGCAAGTGCAGCATTGACATCTTTTAATGCCTGAGCAAGTTCTTTTTTGGCAACTGTTTTTAGAGCGGGAAGTTGAACCCTGGTGGTTGTTTGCTTGAGTGCTCAGTTATTTTTTGCTTTAGTTCTTGTTGCTTTCCTGTTAAACGGCATTTGGGTTTTTGAGGTGAAGGCAAAGGGGAGGTTGCCTGGTTTTGATTTTGAAACAGTTCAGCAACAGTGGTATCCTCTATTTCCAACACCTCCTCCATCTGCGCCTGAGCAACTGCTTCAGTTGGTGATAATTCTTCTTCCATATCTTGAGCCTGTGTTGCTCTTTGCAGTTCTTCCAGCTCAACTCCTGTGAATACTTTATTTCTTATTCTGAATCTTCTCTGGTCTGCTAGCCTTTGTTCTGTTATTTCTGTATCTGGATGCTTCTCTTTCCAAATTTGGTACATTCTTTTTAAATAACCTCTTCTAGTTGGACCAGACTTGTAATAGCAGATCATTATTTCCTTGTTGGCATTTTTTGTATATTTTTTTCGGTTAAGCGACGTTTCTTCCAGTAGCTTTGCTGTCTCCAGCCCTGGTTGCTCAACTGAAGATCCTGAGTCCTGTAGCCCACTTGCCACCAGATGTCCAGGGACTATAGCACCTGGAACGGTCCTTGTTGACCCAGGCGACGGCCAATCCGATATAGATTTATTAAAGTTATGTCTCACCATATTGTTGATAGGAGAGGTACTCTTTGTCTGGCTCCTCTGGTGAGATCTGTCTTGTAATAATAATAATAATAATTAATGATAATAATGATAATTTATTATTATTATTATTATTATTATTATTATTATTATCCTGCTCTTCCTCCAAGGAGCCCAAAGCACTGTACTACATACTTAAGTTTCTCTTCACAACATCCCTGTGAAGTAGGTTAGGCTGAGAGAGAAGCGACTGGCCCAGAGTCACCCAGCTAGTATCATGGCTGAATGGGGATTTGAACTCAAGTCTCCCTGGTCCTAGTCCAGCACTCTAACCACTACACCACGCTGGCTCTTCCGATAGCCTTTGAAGTACCCCTAGGGGTACTAGTACCCCCTGTTGGGAACCCCAATCTATCTCAATATTGTCTATTCTGTCTAGCAGTGGCACTCCAGAGTTTCAGGCAAGAGTTTTCCCCAGCTCTCCCTGTAGATGCCAGGGATTGAACCTGGGACCTTCAGCATCTTTAAGCAGATACTCTACCACTGAAATACAGCCCCATCCCTAACACAGTCCAAGGGACAATAAAATGCTCCTTTAGGGAATAATGTTTGAAAACTGCATGCAGAAGGTTCCACATTCCCTCCCTGGCAGCATCTCCAAGACAGGACAAGATTTTTTTTTTATTTTTAGGACAAGATTTTAGGACAAAAATTTTTATTTTATTTTTTAGGACAAGATTTTTTTATTGAACCAACAAACTACGAAAGCATATGAAACCCTTGCCTGTAAACTTGGAAAAGCTGCTGCCAGTCTGTGTAGACAATACTGAGCTAGATGGACCAAGGGCCTGACTCAATATAGAGCAGCTTCTGATGTTCCTAAGTTCCTATATTCACAGTGAAGTCCTAAGTGTTTTGAAACGGAGGGGGGAAATGTTTAAAACTGAACACCTGGACATTTTTGATGAAACTGTGAGTCTGGATTTGCTTAAAATGGCAAGAGGGTGGTGGACATTAGGAAGGCAGGAAGGCAGTCTAAATAAATATCATAGGATTTGTCTTACACATAGTCTTACACAATGCCTGCTTGTGGTAAAACTTGTTTTTGTTTTTAAAAAAGCATGTGGTTTCTGCATAGAATAAATGTGTGGTTTTTTTCCTGGGGAAGAGCATGAGCAATACCCTGCTAACTAGGCAAAGAGGCACCTTTTAACGTCGTGATTCTCTTTATTTAGCAGGGGGAGAGTAACTGGCCCTATCCATCCCCAGCACAGCATCCCTCCAGTGACTTTTGCTGGTGTCTATCTTATGTTTCTTTTTAGAGTGTTAGCCCTTCGGGGACAGGGATCCATCTTATTTAGTTATTTATTATTCCTCTGTGTAAACCACCCTGAGCCATTTTTGAAAGGGTGGTATAAAAATCAAATGAATGAATGAATGAATGAATGAAATCTTACTTGCAATCTGAATAGGGGGAGGCGGTCCACAATTCTGAAAATGATGCTAATGCACCAAACTGGCCACGTGGGAAGCTTCGGGGCAGAGAGCGTCCAAGGCAGGAGCGTTCTTAAATTCTTCTTAAATTTGGATTCGCACAAGTTGTTTGAGAAGGAGAGCTGGTCTTGCGGTACTAAGCATCATCATCATCATCATCATCTATTCAACCAGCACTTTGCAGAGTTGTAATAAAGGCCTTGGGAAAGATATTTAGATGCCATGAAGTGTCTATACCTACAGAGATTAGAATAGTTTGGACAATTGTTTTCCCCGTGACACTCTGTGGATGCAAAAGCTGGATTTTTAAGAAGCAAGATAGAAAAAGTATTGACACTTTTGAACTTTGGTGCTAGAGAAGACTTTTGAGGATACCATGGACAGCCAGGAAAATAAACAAATGGATCACAGAACAAACCAATCCAGAATTTTCACTCAAGGCAGAAATGACCAGGCTCAAACTATCATACTTTGGACACATTATGCGAAAACCCTGCTCCCTTGAGAAGTCCATAATGCTGGGGAAAGCTGAAGGCAAGAGAAGAAAATGGCGAGCAGCAAGGTGGATGGACCTGATCACAACAGCAATGGATGCACCACTGAGAGACCTTAAAGGCCAAGTTGAAGACAGATCATCCTGGAGAGAATCTATCTATGTGGTCGCTAAGAGTCGACACAGACTTGACAGCACTTAATCAATCAATCAATCAATCAGGGAGAGAGAGGGGGATATGTCTCCATCATCTCTCTAGGAGGAAACAAAGAAGATTGACTCACCACAGGAGGTACCTGAGGAGTCAAAGCAGGGTTCATAGAGTAGAGGCAAGCAGGGACAGGTGAGGAGACCCTGACTAGCTCCCTCTGATCCCAATGCCCCTAGTTGCCATTAGGTTAGTTGGTGCAAAAGGTCGATGCACTGGAACTCCATCTCCAACACGTATAGACAATAGTGAGCTAAGCAGACCAATGGTCCGGCTTGGAATAAGACAGCTTCCTATGTTCCTATGTACAACTCCCATAGAATCACAGGATCATAGAATGTCAGAGTTGGAAGGTACCTTAGAGTTCTTCAGTCCCCTACTCCGTGCAGGAAACTGCTACAGCAGCTCGGACAGATGCCTGTCCAGCCTCTGTTTGAAAACCTCCAGCAAAGGAAAGCCTACCACTGCATGAGGGAGACTGCTTCGCTGTCGAACAGCTCTTACAATTAAGAAATTCTTCCTAATGCCTAGCCTAAATCTGCTTCCTTGCCATTTCAACCCATAGATTCTAGTAGCCCAGCCCTAAGGAGCAACAGAGAACCAGTCTGTTCCTTCTTCTATAAGGCCATGGTGGCCAGGGATGTTGTAGTTCAGTATCATCTGGAGACCCAAATATGAGGACCCCTGACCTTCGAATGATGAGTTAGTGTTCTAGCATACAGTCGAGATGTGCAACGAAACCAGACCACACCCTTGTGCAGCAACTATAATGTGCCAAGGGAAGGCAGGTAGTTTGCGTAAGAGAAAACACACTCAGAATTTATCATTTCTACAGTACTTTTTAGTGCTTCACAATGGATATAACATTGCTCCTCTTCCGTTTCTGTTGTGAAATGTCATGATGCATCTCTTGAACTCCTCCCTCCTCCTTCCATGATCTTCTGGGTATTTGAAGACCATCTTTCCAGGCCTTCACAACTCTGGTCCTGCCCCCAGTAGAAACATAGGAAGTTGCCTTATACCAAGTCAGACCCTGGGTCCGCCTGGCTCAGAACTTTCTGGCACAATATTGTCTATTCTGACTGGAAGCAGCTCTCCAAGGTCACAGGCAGCTTTTCTCTGTTGCCCCCGAGGACTGGATTAGAAATTGGATTAGAAATTCCATGGGGTGAAATTGCAAGGAAGGAGATTTAGGAGACGACAGGGATCAAACCTGGGACCTTCTGCGAGCAAAGCAGATGCAATTCCAGCTCCGTGATTTCCAGCTCTCTGCTCTTAACTGATCGGGGTGCGGGTGGGGGCCTGTTCTCTCCTGCGTCTGCTTCCCTCTTCACTGTTCTAGCTATGTTTCTCAGGAAGACGGTTCCCAGAAGCAGTTTAACCCAGGCTGCTCGTCTGCAGCGCAGGCATCCCTATGGATCACGGTGCTGCTGGCCCGCCTAACCCCACTTTGAAGCCCGGCCTTTAGACAAAGTTTAGGGTGCGAGTGTGCCCTTTACCCCGGCACTGGGATCAGATGGGTGCTCAGGCTGCTTGTTGCCTGAGTGCACACAGAGATGGGTGCCTAGAGCGCCCGTCTCAGAGGAGAGGAGAGCTGGTCTTGTGGTAGCAAGCGTGTCTTCCCCCCTTAGCTGAGCAGTGTCTGCCTTGGTTTCATTTGAATGGGAGATTAGACGTGTGAGCACTATAAGAGATTCCCCATCAGGGGATGGAGCCGCTCTGGGAAGAGCATCGAGGTTCCAGGTTCCCTCCCTGGCAGCATCTCCAAGATAGGACTGAGAGAGATTCCTGCCTGCAACCTTGGAGAAGCTGCTGCCAGTCTGTGTAGGCAATACTGAGCTAGATGGACCAATGGTCTGACTGGCAGCTTCATATGTTCCTATCCCCCAATGCACCACGCTCGACACACTATGCATTGTGGGATATCCAAAGGTTGGGATGTGTCATCCCAGCCTCCAAAGATCCACACTGCTGGGAGCAGTGAGGATCATGTGAGCGCATGGTAGTATACCTGAAGAAAAGCAGAAGAATCATCTGGGGGGAAGATGAGTTGGACTCTCCCTACCCCACTGCCCGCCCTCCGCATCCCAGGACTATCATGTGAATAGCCTCAGGGTCTTACTCCTAATCAGCTCTAATTCCAGCTTTAGCACCAACTTTAAACTCTTCCTCCAGCTTTCACTAACTTTCTGCTGCAGGCGAGCCTCCTTTTATTCTCTTCCCCCCCTCCAATTTTCCGAAACTAACCGATTTAAAATTGACTGCATGTTATGCTTTAAAAGAAAATTATTACAAAATGATGTATAGATGGTATCTGACACCCCAAAAATTGGCATTAATGTATAAAAATGTATCAAACAAATGTTGGAAGTGTGGACAGTCTGAAGGCACTTTTTTTCCTATGTGGTGGAGCTGTGGGAAGGCTAAAGCATATTGGGAGATGATATATAATGAGTTAAAGAAAATATTTAAAATGACATTTCCTAAGAGGCCAGAATCCTTCCTGCTGGGAATAATAGAAGGTGCAATTTCTACAACTAATTCAACGCGTTTTATGTACGCTTCGGCAGCGGCTAGAATTATATATGCACAGAAATGGAAGAGTAATGAAGTGCCTTCAAAAGAAGATTGGCTGATAAAATTTTTGGAATATGCGGAGATGGCAAAACTTACAACACTAATAAGAGACCAAAATTTTGAATGCTTCAAAGAAGATTGGAAACCATTCTTGTTGTATCTAAAGAACTATTTTCCTACTATGGACTTTACAGCAGGGTTCGAAATTCAGTAAAAAAACCTGCAGGTTGGGTAGATTAGCTGTGTTTGTAAGGATTTAAATTTATGTTTTGAACTATTATTATAGCAAGGGTGAACTTTATAGCTGATGATTCACGAAGAGATGCGTGCGGGAAGTCCACTTTTGTCTATTCGTAATCAATGACATATTAATATTGTTAAAAATAATAAAAATTGAATTTGGGGAAAAAACCAAACCAACCAATCAAAATTAATGCGAGCTCCCCCCATTAAAAAAACAAAACCAAACCAATCCAATCCATCCCTCTCCTCCCTCCAAAAACCAAACAGCAGGACTCTTTCCCCAACCAGACCAAACTGTCAAAGGGGAGCTGTGAACTCTTGATCCCTGCCAGCTTCTTATTACAGAGCACAGGAAGGAAGCAAATACGCATTCAAAACAGAAATGTGAAGAGCACAAGAGGAGGTCAAGGCCTTGTTCCTGCACAAATGGCATTTCATACTTGGCAGGACTTTTTAATCACTGGAATGGAATCACATGTCATATTTGGCTGTATTGGAGGCAGTCAGTGTTGGTTTGTAAGCTTGCCAGGCCTTGCCAAGGCTGTGCTTTCCGGGCACTCGATTGGAAGGTGCAGCTTGCTCCCAGGATCCTGTGCTCAGCAAACCTCATTGGCGGCAAACCTCAAGTGGGCTCCTCTGGAGTGATCCAAGCCAATTGTCTGAGTGAGTGCTTCCAAGCAAGAGGCATTTGCATGGACCTGTAGCAGTGTAGCAGCGTCTCCCTCAGCCAAGAGGTGAGCTTGGGAGTCTGTGGGCACAAACGCTCCAAGGGAGACGAGAAGAAAAGAGGAACTCAGACACGACGGTATGTTTTGAACAAAAGGGGCAACTTTATTAATATACTTAAATAGGTTACAAGTCGTCACTTAACTTTCTAACTAAAGGAAACAAAACAGGACAGAATGGAGTAGGCAAAAAAACTTTCCATCTTGGCCAATCTGTTGGAAAGCCAAAAATTCCTACTCGGCCCCCAACAGGGCGACCAGCAATGCCCATTCTGCCCCTGGGAGGGAGAAGGAGGGAGGGAGGGAAGGAGGGAAGGGAGGAAGCCCAGGGTCACACGGAAGAAGGGAATGGCAGGGCAAACAAAATTGGGGGGAGTCCCAGCCAGCCCCCAACCCCACCCCACCCCCGCTCCTTGCAGGCACGTTCACTTGGTCTCCTCTTCTGGGGCGGATCGACTACTCCAGCCGCCCAGCAGCAGCACAAGCCTGCAAGAAGCACAAAGCAGCGTCAGTGGGGTTGCCCTGCTCCTCCTCCCTTTCCACTCCGGCAGCCCAGCAAGCGGGGATCGGGCAGTGGGGTGGGGGTTGTTGGGGGGGCAAGCCAGAGAATTCGGGCTCCCCACTGTGCAGCCACAGCATGGAGCAGGAGGGAGAGGAGGATTCTCTGGCCTGCCACCGGGCAGCACCAGGGGGCGCTACTGGGGCTGCAGGGGGGCCCCAGAGTCTCCCAGGCTCCTCTGCTGCTGCACCGGTTTGGGAGGAAGGAGGAGGGAGCGGAGGGGGGAGTGAGGCGTGGCTGCGAGAGTGGAGGGGGGGAGGAGCACACCCTCGGCAGGGGAGGGGGCGGATGCCTGGATGGGGCTTCCCCTGCCAGGGGAAGCCAGGCCGCTGGGGAAGGGGAGATGGTGGAAGGAGGAGGGGGTGCTCCCTTACCCGCTGGTGGGAATGGAGGGACCTTGCCCTCCTGCTGGGGCCACACAGCCTCCCCGGACCCAAGGGAAGCCCAAGACTGGTTCCAAAGGGCCACTTGGGGGCAGGGTGGTCCTGTAGCCTCCTCCCACAGCCTGCCAGCAGAAGCAAGGGGAGGGGCTTCTGCACCCCAGAGGCGGGGCTTCCTTGGGCCAGGGGAGTGGAGCCTGCTTCCCCCTCACTCCTCAGACAGAACTGCACTTCCCTGCTGGATGTCTTCTTGTGGACAGATCTTGTGTCCACGCGGTTGGAGGAGGTCTTCTGGGAGGCCCCTGCGCTGCACGGTCTTTCCTGAACCTCCCTTCAGCTGCTGATCTTCAAGGGGAGAGCACGGGGCTGTTGTTCCTGGAAAGAGAGAAGGACATTGGTTCAAAGATGGGGTGTCTTCTCACACTCTCCCCCATGACACCACCAAGCACCAGGGACTCCTGGCAGAATATTTGTGTCCTCATTTCCCAGAGGGAAGAGAGATCTTTCCTCTTTCCCTTTGGCTACTGGTACAACCAGACACAAGGGCCGAAGATGGCATTCCAACACGAGGGAGGGTTGCCCAGATTCCTGCCCACCCTTCCTGCAGCCCCAGCCCCCTCCCTAACCATCGGGTCCCCTTCAAGTGAAGCCCTGCCTTGGTCTACTCACCAGTCGGTCAGGTGGAGAGATCACCGTACTCTGGCGGGTGTCTCTTCTTCTTACAGCCCGCCCACAAGCGCCGAACGGCAGCCCGCAGCCCGTGCCGGGAGTGGAGGGAAAAGGCCTTCTTCACGATCTTCTCTGTCTTGCAGGCAACTCTCCCGACCTCGGGGTCATGGTCGCCAAGCAAGCTCTCCAGCGCTGGAGGGATGAAGGAGAAGGTTCAGAAATGGCATGAAGAGATCACCCCACCCTTGGCCAAGCCCCACCATTTCCACACCAAGAGGGCGAAAGTCCTGACTCTTTCTCCCCTGCACTCTGGGAAAGCCTACTGCTGAGCATCCCTGAGGATGCAAGCGGGACCTTCCATTTGAGGGGACAGGTGGCCCATTCCAGCTCTGTGGTCCCTAAATCTAGGCCTCTCCCCTCACAGAAACTTCCCCTTCCCACCCAGAAACCGGCACTTACCAGCATGGAAGGTCTCTATGTTCCCTTCAGTGAGGATGCTGCCCTTTTTGTGGACCAGGTGACCTAAAAAACAAGGGTGGAAGGAAATGGGACCACAGTTCAGGACACTGTGCATGGACAACCCGATCATTCAGGAGAGGAAATCCTCCCCTCTGTGCTCCGTCTGGGACTGACAGATTGAGCCATTCCTCCAGGGACTCTTATGTCACCTTGGGAGGAAATTAAGCAAAGAGACCTCGCTAACACGCACTGGGCCAGTCCTCCTGGGGAGGGAACAGCTCCTGCCCCTCCACACCCTTCTGGCTGTGCCTTCCAAGAGAATGAACCTTTGCCCACCAAGACGACCCACTAAGGGAGACCCAAAAGTCTTGTTTCGCTTACCGATCAGCAGGGCAGCCGTTCTCCTCACTGAAGGCTGCTCGCTGCGGAAGAAGCCCAGGATCTTGGTGGCCTCCATCTCCACGGCGTCCTCTGTGCCGAGCTGCCGAATCTGGGATCAAGAGCAAAGACAAATCCCGAGTGAGCAAAGCATCGCCCAAAGGTCCTTGAGCCATTTGAGCCGAGGGATGGACAGGGAGGGGCTGCCCTTACCAGACGCTTGGCGATCTTGTGGAGCAGCTCCTGCAGGCTGTAAGAATCCCGCGCCAGCAGCTTGCCCTCCAGGTGCCATAGGAGGGCTTCCGCCAGGAGGCTCAGATTGTCCTTCGCAGCCTGCCAAAAGAAAGACCGGAATGGGAGTGAAAAATCCTCCCAAGGGATTCCAAGAAACCTCTTAGGGGGCTTCAAGGAGTAGGGCCTGGATAGGCCAAACCACAGCGGGACAGCTCGTGAATTCAGCATCCCGTGAGGCTAACTCTGGGGCCTGCCACTGGGCAGCTGGACTTGGGGAAGCCTAAACCCCTTCGTAGGGGTGGCAGGAAGAAGTGGGCTCTCACCTGTGCTACCTCCAGGTCCTCATCCTCCACATGCATCAGCACCGCGATGAGGGTCGTGATGTTCTCCTCTGTACCCTCATGATGGTGGTGGCGGTGCTGCAGGAGATCCAGGTGGGTCCTCATGGCTGCCCTTCGGATCTTAGCCTCCTCCTACAAAGAAGAACAGGGGTTGTTATTAGGGAGGAATTCCTCACCTCCATCACCATGCAGAAGAGCTTGCATGGGTCTCTAGGGGGTTTCTGGTTTCCCTTCTCCAACCCGTTCGGAACCTGCAGGTTGGCCGGCCCTCATAGAGCCGGGGCGGAGGGCTGGCATGTAAGTACTCACGTGGTGGAAGAGAGGGCGGCACAGGGCAGCCAGGACAGCATTCACCGTGGCCTGGTGTTCTGATGGACAGTGCCTCAGCCGCTCCATGAAGGCCAGGACCCCCAAAGTGGCTTCCAGACTGGAGGTCCTGAGCCCTCCCAGGATCCCGGCACTAAAATCCTGGGGTTTCTTCGCCTAGGGAGGGAAAAGGTGGATCCTTGAGAACACATGCTAGTCTACCCCCTGCTAAATGGACCACATAGCTGTCCATGTTTGATGCCGCTTGGCTTCCATCCAAGAGGGGTGAGAAGGCAGCATTGGAGCACGTGGGGAATCAGGGCTCCCACTGAGAGATGCATTCCCTTAAGGATTTCTCCTTCATCCTGTGGCAAGGGTTCCACAGGCTGAATCCTCCCAACTGGAAAAATCTTCCTGTCACACCTGGGGATGCCTAGGAGCACCAGCCTCAGGAAGGGCTCCCCAAAGAGAGGAGTCTCCATGTCTAGGGATGCTCCATGCCCAGGGATGTCACTCACCGCCTTTAACTTTCCATAAATGTGGAGAAGACCCCTTTCACTCAGGTAGCGGATGTTCTGGCTGGGGTGGACTAGCCACGCTACCAGGAGCATCCAGGTCTTCTCTAAGGCAGCAAAGTCTTGGTCTTTCAGGAGCAGCTAAAAGAGGGAAAGGAGCAGAAGACCCATCAGCTCCTGGGGCCAAACCCTCCTCTCAGGGAAGCCCACCTGAGGAAAATGCTTCTCACCTCCACAAAGAAGGCCACCTCTGCGAGGGAATGCTCTTCTGGATCTTTATCGAGGCTGAAGAGGGAAGCCAGGTATGCCTTCAGCCTGGCCACTGTGGAGGATGGTGTCTGGAGGAGAGCCCTGCAACACACAAAGGCCCCTGCTGAGTCCTGGGCGGGACGCCCAGAAAGAGCAGACCTGACCCAAACCACCCCAGCCCCCAGGCCTCCTGAGGAATCTCCTATTCACTCCTACTTACCTCACCAAGAGGGCCACACCCTGGAGGCAGCTCCGCGGAGAGCACAGGGATTCCCAGCAGGTCTTCTCTGGGGTCACCTGTGCCACCCTCTCCAGCAGGGTTCGGACAATCTGCGCGGTCTCCCTGCAGAGAAGAGAAGGTTGCTGTCACCACCATGTCAAGGGTGGAGGCAGTGGACAAGGGAGGGACTCCTTGCGGGGTGGCGTAGTATCAAGGGTGGAGGGACTGAGTTGGACCATGGGAGGGAGACCACAGAGGTGAAGTGACTTTATCCACAGCTGGCTTTTTAACACTGCAGATGCATTTTAAGGCTCTCTGCAGAGCCAAGAGGGCTGCAAATTCTGGGCTCTCCTCTGTGTAGCTGAGGGAGGGGACCTCCGTGCCAGAGTCACCCCAACAGGCCAGAAATGCTGCTCACCCATCAGAGTGGGACATGGGAGAAATGACCCTAGCCTGTCCTCCCAGAGTGCTGGAAGGAAGACTTGCTGGCCTCGCTTTCCCCACCGCCATGACTTACTCAGGAGGCAGGTAATGGCTGTCTCGGTTCCCGACTCCCTCGGTGGTGTTCTGCAGGCTGGTGAGGATCTTGTTGACCAGGCCCACCAGGAGTTCGGGGAACCTTTCCTCCACCTCACTGGCATACTCCACGCTCCAGATGACGTCCCCAATCTTCTTTGTTGCTCTCCCCTGCGAAGAAGAGGAGGGTCAGGCCTCAGCACACAGTCCTAGGGACGGTTATGGGTCAGGAGAATCCCCAGGGCCAGGCCAGTGCCATGGGTGTCTGCACCCACATCTGGGCCTGGAGGGTGCTGCCTTTGGCTCAGGGTGCATGAGGTCAACCGCAAGGGAAAGACATCCACAAGGGGAAAGGGCAAGTCCCCACCTCCCGTGTGAACAGTGACTGCCATCCAAGCCGCCATCCTGTGTAGTGCAGGAAAGGAGGGGCAGAGGGGTGGAGTCAAGTCACCCTTGGTTTGCACCCCTTACCTCTCCCAGATGGACCGAGGAGAACCAATCTGGGGCCAGCTGTCCTCTTCTTTCCTCTTCGCCGATGTTCCTGAGAGAGGAGAGGAGAGAGAAAAGCTTCTCAAAGAACTGTCCTGTTGGAGATGGCAGCCAGCTGAAGAAGAACACGGGCACCCAAAGAGATGCTAAGCAAGGATCTCGCCTCCCTTGGGAGGTGGCTGGCAGGGGAACTTCGTCAGGCCAGAGATCTCCCAAGTCCAGCCTTTCATTCCCCACTGAGAAGCCCTGGGAAGTGTTCAAAGGGGGCATTGAGACAGGAGCCCTCCCCTGCTCCTTCTCCCCAACACCCGCTCATGCCTACAGCATGGGGGTCTCAGAGCTCCCTCTGCTAACAGCCAGCAATAGACTTGCTGGTGTCTCTCTTGCACCGGCTGCCAATAGGCCTTCTTGGGTGAACTCCCCCTCCAGATTTCTCAGGGAGCAGGTAGGAGGAAACATCCCTCTATGGGGCTCAGACATGGGGGATGTGCCCCTGTCCCCTGCAGCCTTCTGCTGGCTACGCTAAAAGCCCCCCAGCTCCCTACTGGCTCCTCAGCTGAGACGAGGGTACCTACCTGGCCGAACTGGGGGTCAGCGGAGAGTCCCACACCTCGTCCTCGATGCTGCTGATGTCATGCATCGTATCGTCCTCGTCTGTAGAGGAGCACTGGGGAGGAGAGAGAAGAGAATCGGGAGCGTTTCAGGGCTTGCGTTGACCTTGCGAGGCTTCTGAGAGGAACCAAGCCCAAGGGACGGTTGGGAAGACATCCTGCTCTAAAATAAGACCTGCCTCTTGGTAGAAAAGGCATTTGGCATCTCAGCCCAGAAGAGCCTTTCACCACATTTTTGCCCCCTTTCCAATGCCTCAGATGCATTTCCTCCCATCCCACCAATCACAATCCCTCCCATCCTGCAGCATCTAGAACTAGAACCATTCCATGTTCTGTCTCCTGCTGGGGAACAGTGCACTCACACACACACACAAACACACAAACACAACCTAGAGCCCGTTCACATGAAAAAATGGATGATGAAATGGATCATTTCTCACCTCCGCGGAGGACGAGTCTTCAACCGTGTAGGTGTTCTTCATCATCTTCTTGATGAGCCACTTCTTTGGCTTCTGGACTCTGAGAGGAGAAAGGAGAGACATGGCATAAGAACAGCAATGCATGCCCTGTGGATCAAGTGAAAGACACGTGTAGCCCAGAACCCAACAGTAGACAGCCAGATGCCTATTTAGTTGTTTGTGAACCACTTGAGACCTGGTTACATGTGGCATTAAAGTGTGTTTATTCAGAGAGAGAGAGAGAGAGAGAGAGAGAGAGAGAGAGAGAGAGAGAGATCTCGAGATTCGGAGGTTCCTTGGCTGTCATGGGTAATAGTCTTCAACTGGCTTCTCCTCCATGAACATGTCTAATCAACCAAGGCTCCCAGGGAAGGTGATCCGCCTCTATGATCCCTGGAGCGGCCCTTCAGCTGAGAAAGGTACCTGGGGGAACTGGTGGCATAGTCCTCTTCCGACCCCTCTTCCTCCACGCTGGCATGTGGAGTCTCGGCCCCCGGGAAGGAAGAACTCTGTGAAGGAGAGAAGGGGGAGAAATGGTTGCTCTGGCCCTCTCATTGAGCTTCCTAGGCTTCAGCAGGGGAAAGGCCAGCCTGGCACCTTCCAGCGGTCATCACCGGGTGAGCTGAACGCAGGAAGTAGGCCGGAAGGGGATCGTCCCGTTCTGGACACAACTCTTCCCCCTTTCCTGATTTTCAGTTTTCTTAAAAACCACTTTGGAGCCCAGGCATGCTGGCTGGAGGCTGGCAGGAGAGATGGCAAAAGAGCTCCTCTCTCCTGCCCGCCTTCCTCGCAATAAGGTCGGTCGGGCTGATTTCAGGCCTTCGCGCACTCATGCAAATGGCAGAGGGGAAAGGCATCAACTCCCCCCACCCCAAGACATGCTGCGCTCCCTCACTCAACTGGGGCCCCAATGGCTCTGGTGACTGGAAAAGACCACTTCCAGTCCACTTCATGCTTTCAGTCGGCTCCTTAGTGAGGACACTAAAGGCACGTGCAAAAACATGCCAAAACTGGGTCTCCTTTCCTCTTTCTTTCCCATTTCTTTCCCCTTTTTCATTTAGTTCATTTCTCATTGGTTTGGTTTAGTTTGCTTATTGTTTTGTATTTTTATTCATTCTTCATTTATTTGTCACTGTTTTTCAATGGTTGCCATTAAAGCAACAGGATGTTCCACCTTTAACTGTGAGATCTCGACCAGAAGTCAAGGCCATAGCCACCATCTCCTTGCGGCCATATTCTTTAATCCTATCACCCCCACCGTGCCACCATTATGATGCAGTGTTGTTAAGGGCATGGCTGTCCCTTTACCATAGCTTTAAGCAAACAACTGTCAGAAGATGGCCGCCCACCCGGCAGCATCAAAACTGGGGCCATTCCACATGCTCTCTACTCCTGGGCAACACAGGGGACCCACACGCCCAACCCACAGTTCTTCCGAGGGAGGGACTGGATGTTGAGGCTTCCTGACCTCTCCAAGGGATGGCTCTTGGTCAGCAGCGGTGTTTTGCAGCCTCCTCAACACGGTGCTTGGCCTCTGGACGCTAAGAAAAGAAAGAAAGAAGACACATGAGATCAGAACACGAGTGCTTAGAAAGAGCTCTGCTTGATGAGATGAATGAGGCATGCAGCCCAACACCCTGTTTCCAGGAGTGGACAGCCAGATGCCTGCAGGAAGCCCACGGGCTGGGCATGGAGACACCTGCCTCCATGGAAACAACCCTCCATGCTGCTCGGAGCTTCTGTCCACCCTTGGCTTCTTGCTAAACTAACCACCTCCACCCCCCAAAAAATTGCATGGGCTCCTAAGGAAGGTCCTCTACTTCCATGAGCGATGGAGCTGCCCCTCCAGGTGAGAAAAGAGTACCTCGGGGAACAGACAAAGCTCTCCACGTCCAGCTCCTGATCCCTAGTGTTGTCTTCTGGGATCTTGGCCTCTTGGATGTCAGGACTCTGCATATGAGACAAAGGTTTCCAATGAGTGTACTCACTCTGATCTTCCTAGGGCCTAGGATTCGTAGGGAGTTTTCCCCCTGACATTTTCTTTGAGTTCATTTTTATTTCTTTAAATTATTTTGATTTTTTTTTAAGACAAAAAACCTTATTAAAAAGAAACCATGTGTTCTAATTCTAACTGTGGTGGGAGTGCCAGGGCACAGCCACCACATGCTTGTGGCCATTTGGTTTCATCCTATGTCCAACCATGAACCTCCATTGTGATATTATCTACTGTGGTCAGCAAACTGGCCACCATCCTTCAAAAGGGCCATCAGAATCAGTTGGCTGCACTCTGCAGCTCTAGTCCAAAGACAGCATGACAGGTAGGTCTGTGAAATCTCTTTCTTTCCCTCCCCAAAACCAGCCATTAACAGAAACATCACTGCATGGGAGCTCCAGAATGGAATGCTAACTGCTTGTTGTCATTTCTTGTCATTTCTTCTGCATTCCTTTCATGGGGAATGGAAACCAAGAGGAACGGGACCCACTGGCATCAATGGTTTGGCCCAGAGAGCCTTCTTGATCCCACCCCTTCATGTCCTCTTCTCTCCTCTCCGCAGGAAACAGGGTTAGCTCAGCCTTTCCAAAGGGAGAGACAAGGTGGGCCCCTGAGTCCGGAGTGAGGGCCATCCCTCCTGCTGTGGGCTGTTTTTACCTGAGGGGACCAGGATTGTCTCTACAGAAATGCCTCTTCAGTCAAGAGACCTGGAGGATCTCTGCCAGGAAGACCCTCTCCTCTCCTGACCCGTCTCAGGGTCTTGGGAGCCGTTTGATGCCTCCAATCCAAAGCACACCAACCCAGAAAGGTGGCCATTGGAAGGAGAGGCAGAGGGTGGCAGAATCCTTCCCTAGGCACGACGTTCCCACTGTAATCCTCTGGCCAACATGCAGCAGCTGGATTTCCTCCCCTTTCAGGATCTGACCCCCCTCTGTCTCCTGACGGTGGAGATGCAATCTCCCCTCACTCCTCCACCAGCCCATCCACAAAAGCGACTGGAATCGTTTCCTCACCTCACAAGACCATTCGGTGTCCACGGTCTGGAGAAACCATCCATCCTCCTCAACCGTGAAGACACTGCAGGAAGAAATACAATGGCCTGAGTACCTCGGAAGAGCCTTGCTGGATCAGACCAAAGATGCATCTGGCCCAGCACTCTGCTTCCAATAGGGGACAGCCATCCGGCAGGCCTCCAGGAAGCTATCCTCTGTGCCCTTCAAGCTAGCGGACATCACCACCACATCTTGGAAGAGTGAATGCTTCTACGCAGGGGCGTAACTACCATGAGGCCGGGGGAGGCCGTCGCCTCGGGGCCCCACTGCCTTGAGGGGCCCCCCAGAGACACCTCCCATGACTCCCCATTGCCCCCTGCCCAGCCCCAAGACCCTTCAGCCCCTTGCCCTGTTTGCCCTCCCTCCTGCTGGTCCTCCTGGTCGGCCATCCAAGCAGCAGGCAAGCTGCTTTTCTCCCGGGCGCCTCTCAGCTGATCGGCGGCTGGGCGGGGCTTCCAGGGAGGCCTCCGTGTAGGCCTCCGTGAAGCCTGAATTCGAGTAGGCTGGCCAGCCCCAGGAAGAAGGCTGGCAGTCAGAGTGGCCACTCCAGTCCTCTGCAGCAGACCCTCTTCTTCCCAGGCCAGACAGCTCAGCCGTGGCCAGGTAGAATGTGGATTCCTTTTGGTGGTCACACCCCGCCCCCCGCCCCCTATATCCAGGTAGGGCTCTGCTTGCCATAGGGCTTGGATGGGGGGTGGGGAGACTGAGAAGTCTCTGAATATTTCATGGAAGACTGATTGGAAAATTTGCTGGCTTAAAAAAAACCTCTAAAAAGTCCTATAAGTGGCTTGTTTCATGGCAGGAAATTACAAAAACTTCTGGAACAAATTTATTTATGTATTCATTCATTCATTCATTCATAAATACACTTCTGTTCAAGTTGTTTTGCAACCCAGGTCTGAGTGAGAACTGAGACATGAGTGAGAACTGTGACGCATGTGTTGTGCTTTTATATTTTCCCCCCTTAGGGTCAATCTGGCCCACATGTGAATGCAGCACCTCCATTCCAGAGGAGATGTGTGTTAAAGGGCTTTCAAAGCCTCTTGTGAAAAACCTCCTGGAATCAAACTGGACTGAATTGGTTCAGAATTCTGAGAAAACAAACATAGGCTCACCCTGCATGGTTGAAAGTCTCCTTTGCTAATCTGCAGCAAGGGGCCCATCTTAATAATTAGTGTTTCTAGTGTGTTCTAGGCATTAAAAGTAGCACAAAGATATAGTATTCAATGTATATCACTATATATTGTGAAGTGTGTGTGTATTCAGTGAAATGTATTTCTTGGCAGCATACATATTTTGAAATATCAGACTTAAATCCTTGCAAGACTGGGGTGTGTGGAAGCCCTGGACTTGGGGGGGGGCATTTTAAAATCTCTTCTCAGGGCCCACTCCAACCTTGCTACGCCCCTGAGCGCATTTGGGTCCGTTCTTAGAGCTCTACTTCGAAAACGGATCACAATGCAGAGAGCTTCACGATTGAAAAGGGAGCTGCATCTGCTGTCCACAGAGCCACCACCGGGTATTACTTGCTGGCAGACTGGAAGTCGCTTAGATGAACTTCAAGCTCAAATCCTTGGTTTTGTAAATACACCACATGAAAAAGGAATTTTTGACTTGGAAATAGTTGTGCCTGAAAGGTATCCATTTGAGCCTCCAAAGATGCACTTCCTGACTCCATTTAAAAAAGGTTTTACTCCCATATAATTCTTCTCTTCTCATTTGCTCAATTTTGTACATCTGTTTTTTGTATGTTTTGAATGAGGACAGAAATGTGAGAATAAAAGCTCCCTGCTTACGGGGCAAAGAGGCACCTTTTTCTCTTTGTAAACCGCCCCGAGGCATTTTTGGAAGGGCGGAATAGAAATCGAATTATTATTATTATTATTAATATTAATATTAATATTAATATTATTATTATTATTATTATTATTATTGTTATTGTTATTGTTATTGTTATTGTTATTATTATTAAAAAATTTCTCGGCGGGGGGGCCCAATTAAGAATCTTGTCTCAGGGCCCACTCCAACCTAGTTACGCCCCTGCTTCTACACAATGTATGAAGACGTCGTTTTTGACTGTCTGCCCTGCAACTCTTGCCAGTCAGCGGCACTGGATCCATCCCAGATCCAGGCTGGCAGGGGGACAGAAAACCTTCCCTACACAAAAGTTCAAGAAGAAACTCTACCTCCTGGGGGAACTGATGGCATGTGCTTCTTCCAGGATCTCGTTCCCAGTGTTGACGGTCTGAATCCTGGAGCTGTCCGAGAATGACTTCTGTGGATGATAATGGAGAGAGGAATGGGTGCTCTGGGGCCCACTTGACCTTTCCAGGGCATCTGGGGTCCAAACATCAACCCTCCTTCAAGAGGTCCTTCTTAACAGAGGAGCTTAAAGCAGGAGGTGGCTCCATAGCACCTCAAAACCGTGTCTACCAACGTGTAACTGGGCTCAGAGAGGAACCAAACCCAAGAATCTACTGAACCTCAGAAACCAGCTTTCTGCCCATTCCTGGGCAGTCGGGAGAGATCATGGGTATTACACAACATTTGGAGTGGCAGGATCCCGAAGAAGAGTCAGGCCTCCTGCTACATGGGACACTGTGGTTTCTTGAATGGTGCCTTTAATTAAGGAAAGCCTAGCTAAGTTCTTCTCTTTGCTGGGCAGAGCTCTTGGCCACTTGATGCTGCAGACCCGTGTTTTGAGGCCCTTTTCAATGACACCAGAAAGGGGGCCATGTGGAGCCAAGAAGTGGCAGGGGGGAAAGAGTGCACCATCTACCCCAAAGAAGACTTTGCCACTCTAGTTCCCCTCCAGACTGCTCCCTTCCTGGATGTGTTTTCTGCTTGGTAGTCCAGAACAAAATCAAAGTCTAGAACCCTGGGGGAGGGAGTGATTTGGGGCAGGAGAGCGGAATGAAGGAGCCAGGTTGGAAGATAGGTAGACACACCCCTCTTCCCTCTCAGCACTTCCCATCCCAAAAGTTCCCATGATGCTTCCTCCATTGCGAGGGTCTCCAACCTTTGCCTGAGTCACTTGTAGTTGAGCCCGGATTGTCACTCATCCCACCCACCCAATTCACTGCTACTACCACTGCAAATATCAAGGCATATGGCTTTTCCAGACAAGTTCTCAAAGCATCCCTTCAACTTGCTAAGACAGGATCTCTACCACACGCCCTCTATTCTAGCTCGAAATGGGGTCTCTCCCACCCCCTCCCAGCCCTGCCATGTACAGACTGGGTTTTCATCCCTTACCAGTGACCATTTGCTCGTTTTGGCTACGGAGCACTCTTCATATATCTCCTGTGGCTGGAAGTCACTGATATGGGGAAAGGACAAAAGACACAAGTGAGTGAGTGTTTCAAAGGAACCCAGAGTAGTCAGTTTCCAGTAGTGGGCAGGGGTGAAGGCAAGAACCCTCCAAGCTCCTTGCAACATAAAGGTTACTTTCTTTATTTTATATTATATTATATTATTTTATTTTATTTTATTTTATTTTATTTTTTTATTTATATACCCTCCCTGCTCTCCACAACATAAAGAGCTAGCTTGCTTTCTTTCTTTCTTTCTTTCTTTCTTTCTTTCTTTCTTTCTTTCTTTCTTTCTTTCTTTCTTTCCTGATTCATTCATTCATTGGATTTATATATATTTTTATACTGCCTAATTTAAAAACCTCTAAAACAGCTCAGCTCCCTTGGTTGGGGTTTAGAGAGCGGCTACTGGTCAGAGTAGAGCAATGGTCTGACTCAGCATCACCTGTTCCGAGGGGCTGCCACGACCCCCTCCTCTGCCCCCCAGAGGGGCTTCCACTGTTCCCCTCCCAGTTGCTCCCTTTGCCCTGCAACCACTCAAGGAGGCACCAGCAGATCCAGCCCTGAAGGAGCAGCCAGCCACACCCTGGCTCTAGTCTCCTTCTCCCGCTCTGGGTGGCTGCAGGGCTCACCTGGAATCCAGGGCCTGAGAAATAGTGGGCCAGGCACACCAGCCCATGGAGCCCCACAGCCCTTCAGTCCTCAGAGAGCAGACTAGGGAACCGATCCCCCCACCCCACCCATCCTCATTTAAAACCCTAGGGAGCAAAATGTGCACGAGAACCCTCCCTGGCCTCCTGTGCCTGAACCCCTGGATCCTCTCCCAGAACCCAGCTAGCTCAGACGGATCGGCTCTTCTCCTTTGGAACTCCCTTTACCTGCCCCTGCTCTCATTCCTTTCTGTCTTCCCCACATTCCAATAGTACGAACTTAGACTTGGTGCCCCTTGCAAACTGGGACCTCTTGGGGGTTGGGCTTATTAATGTTGGGGGTCATGACTTCTATGGCAGAGTATTCAGCAGCTATTTCACTCCCATTACAGCAGAAGTCAACAGGATCTCCGGGGCAACAGCTTGTCCATGATAAGCAGGGAGATTCACACAAGGTTAAACTAATCTGCTTTATTCAGAAGTAGATGCTGAGAGGAAAAGACCTCTATCTGACTTCTGGCTACGTGTTGGTCAGAGAGAGACCTGTCGTGGTCATCAGGGTTACTGGTGCCAAAGGCCGATGGCATCTGGAGCTGGATCTCCATCAATGAAACCCTGGCAGGGGCCATGTTTCTTGAGAGGATCCTAAGTGGTCCTGAAATCCAAGGTGCCATAAATCAAGAATGGGCCCAGATAACCCAGGAGGAGCAGGAGGACGTACCTGAGAGGAGCCACAGGAGTTGCCTCATCAAGGCTGCCCACGCCGCGGAGTGAGGGGCATCCTTCTCCCATGTCCTGTCAAGGAGAGAGGAGAGCAGGAGTGAGGATGGGCTGGGCCAGCTCACACCCACCGGGGTCATTCCTAAGCAGCCAGTGGGGACTCCCACCCTAGATTTCTCATCAAACCGCTTTGAGAACTTGGGTGGTCTTTCCCCCACATTGGACCTCTTTGGGGCAGGGTGGTGAACCCTTCCTCTAAACCCCCTGCCGGAGGCCATGTTCAGCGCGCCCACATGGCCCCAAATGGACAAAATTTGGCGTGAGCCGCAGGGGAGACAGGTTGCTCTCCCCCTGCTAAATATCAGAGTATGACCACTTTGAAGGGGTCTCTTGGCTCAGTTAGCTGAACTCCCTGGGCCCCGTGGTTGGCATGGGGCACCACCAGCCAGCAGGGTTACCAACTCTCTCACTAATCCTGCTCCTGTGACTTCAGCAGAAGGCTGGCATGCAGATATCAAGCTGGTGATGCATTTCCCATCTCTTTGGGCTAAGCTGGTCAAGCTTTTGCTCAGAGCAGAGGAGCCAGGCCACATCAAGAGGGGGCAATTCCCATCTTCCATAGAACCTGTGACTCCCTCTTGGCAGAAATGGCCCTTTCGGTCCTCCCTCCATCCCCCTCCTCAACATTTCATTTCTTTTACCCAAGAATGACCAGTGTTGTTTTCTTCACTCCCTCATATGGCCATCCTGCCCCTCTGAAGGGGGAAGCTGCAAGGATCTCGGAGAGACCAGGAACCCCTTCCCTTCCTCTGTGCAGGTGGCTCCACTCTGCAGTTCCTCTCTGGATGAGATCCTGGAGGAGGGAGGGGGCTGATGGGGCTCTGACCCATCGATGGGGGGCTGCTACTCCATGAAGACCCCGTGAAGATGGTCTGGGCCAGTCCCTTCCTGCACTACAAGGTCAGCCCAGAGGGGCCAGGACAGTCTCACTTCCTAAATGTCTCCACCTTGACCCAAATCCAACCCCTGGGGGTCTTCCCATCCCCACCCCCTTCATCAAGAGGGGGCAATTCCCATCCTCCACATAAGTGCCACTTGGCAGATCTTGCCATTTCTATCTTCCCTCCATCCTCCTCCACAGCATTTCATTTCTTTTATATTCTACTTTTAGTTTAAAAATATCAAAGAGGCTTACAAGCAATAAAACTCGTATTATTTCATTCTAAGCTACTGAGGAAGAAGCCTTTCAAAACAAGGTCATCATCACCATCAATCCAAAGAGGGAGGGAGGGAGGGAGGGATCTAGGGAGGGAGAGTGCCTCTCCGCAGGGGTGTTGCTGGAGACTTAAAATGTTCCCGAGCCTGATCCCTTTTATTTATTTATTTATTTATTTATTTATTTATTTCATTTATATACCGCCCTTCCGAAATGGCTCAGGGCGGTTTACAATTAAAACAGGAAACATTAAAAACAATTAAAATAGAGATGCAAATATAAATACCAATTTAAAACTACTTAAAAAACAATTAAACTATCAAAACAATTAAAACCCTGAAAACCAGGTATTAAAACAATTAAAACTGATTAAAAACCCTGAAAGGCCAGGCTCTCTTGAAGGACAGTAAAGAATCAAGATTACGAATTTCCGCTGGGAGTGCATTCCACAGTCCAGGAGCAGCTACAGAGAAGGCCCGCCTTTGAGTCGTCACCGAACGAACCGGTGGTAACCGGAGACGGACTTCCGCAGATGACCTTAACGTGCGGTGGGGATCATGTAAAAGAAGGCGCTCTCTAAGATATCTTGAACCCAAGCCATTCAGAGCTTTAAAGGTAATAACCAGCACTTTGTATTTTGCCCGGAAAAAAATTGGAAGCCAGTGTAACTGTTTTAAAACAGGCTTTTGAGCATCCAATCCAGGCATTTCCAGCTCCCAAGAATGACGAATATTTTTTTAAAGCCACCTAATGGCGATGCAGGGAAGCAACTTGCCTAGAGAGCAGGAGGCTGTTGGTTCGAATGCCTGCTGGTGTGTTTCCCAAACAATGGGAAACTCCTATATCGTGCAGCAGCAATCAAGGAAGGTGCTGAAAGGCCTCATCTCAGACTGCACAGGAGATGGCAATGGTCAACCCCTCCTGTATTCTAGCAAAGATAACCACAGGGCTCTGTGGGCACTAGGAGTCGACACTGACCAACAGCACAATCTTTCCTCTCCTTTAATATGGCCATCCTGCCCCACTGAAGTGGGAAGCTGCAGGGATCTCGGAGAGGCCAGGAGGTCCTTCCCTTCCTCTGTGCAGGTGGCTCCACTCTGCACTTCCTCTCTGGATGAGGTCCTGGAGGAGGGAGGGGGCTGACAAAGCTCTGACCCATCGAAGGGGGGCTGCTGCTCCATAAAGACCCTGTGAAGATGGGCTGGGCCAGTCCCTTCCTGCCCACCAGGGTCAGCCCAAAGGGGCCAGGACAGTCGCACTTCCTAAATGTCTCCACCTTGACCCAAATCCAACCCCTGGGGGTCTCCCCCCACCCCCTTCAACAAGAGGGGGCAATTCCCATCCTCTACAGAACCGGCAACTCCCACTTGGCAGAATTCGCCATTTCTATCCTCCTTCCTCCCCCCCCCCACATTCCATTAAATTGATATCTTCCTTTTAATTTAAAAATAATGAAGTGGCTAACAAACAATAGAACTCATATAATCCCATGCAAAGCTACAGAGGAAGAAGCCTTCCAAAAAATGGAGGTCATCACCATCTATCCAAAGAGGAAGAGAGAGGGGGAGCCTCGCTGCAGGGGTGTTGCTGGATGCTGAAAGTGCTCCCGAGTTTGGGCTCTTTTCACCATCCATTACAGTCATGCTCAAATACCAAGAATGACCAGTGTTATTTTCTTCAAGTCCCTCATATGGCCATCCTGCCCATCTGAAGGGGGAAGCTGCAGGGAGCACGGAGAGGCCAGGAACTCTTTCTCCTGTTCTGTGCGGGTGGCTCCACTTTGTGCTTTCTCGCTGGAAGAGGTCCTGGAGGAGGGAGGGGGCTGGCGGAGCTCTGAGCCATCCATGGGGGGGCTGGTGCTCCATGAAGACCTTGTGAAGGTGTGCTGGGCCAGTTCATTCATGCCCACATTGGTCAGCTCAAAGGGGCCAGGACAGTGTTGCTTCCTAAATGTCTCCACCTGGACCCATATCAAACCCCTCTGGGTCTCCCCCCCCCATAAACTGAACCTATTTGGGGCAGGGCGGTGGACACTCACTCTGGACTCCTTGCCCGAGGCCATTTTCTGCACTCCCTCACGGCCAAAATTGGACGGAAATTGTTTGTGAGCAGCAGGAGATGCCAGAAAGTCTTCCCTTCAACGGTCGAGTCCAGAGAGTTTGAAGGCAACAGTGGAACCTCCAGCCCCATCAGGATCCGTTGCGACCGGTAAACACACCCAGCCGGGGACTCCCCCCTCCAGCAACCGCCATGTTTGAATGTACACAAGGATGGTGGAACTCCCAGGCCCAGTGGTGGGCACAAGGCACCAGTAGGCTGGGTTGCCAACTATTTACCTGGTCCTGCTCCTGTGACTTCAGCAGACGCCTGACATGCAGATCTTAAGCTGGTGAAGCAGTTTCCCATTTCTTTAGGCTAGGAATGCCTTCACCTGCTCAATCTGCTCAAGCTTTTGCTCAAAGCAGAGGAGCCAGGCTACATCAAGAGGGGGCAATTCTCATCCTCCACATAAATGCCATTTGGCAGATCCGGCCATTTCTATCTTCCCTCCATCCCCCCCCCCACCTCAACATTTCATTTCTTTTACCCAAGAAAGACCAATGTTGTTTTCTTCCCTCCCTAATATGGCCATCCTGCCCCTCTGAAGGGGGGAACTGCAGAGAGCTCAGAGAGGCCAGGAACCCCTTCCCTTCCACTGTGCAGGTGGCTCCACTCTGCACGTTCCTCGCTGGATGAGGTCCTGGAGGAGGGAGGGGGCTGATGGAGCTCTGAGCCATCCATGGAGGGCTGCTGCTCCATGAGGACCCCGTGAAGCTGCACTGGGCCACTCCCTTCCTGCCCTACAAGGTCAGCCCAGAGGGGCCAGGACAGTGTCGCTTCCTAAATGTCTCCACCTGGACCCAAATCCAACCCCTGGGGGTCTCCCCCGCCCAAAAAACATTGAAACTATTTGGGGCAGGGCGGTGGACACTCACTCTGGACTCCTTGCCTGAGGCCATGTTCTGCGCTCCCTTCACGATCCAAATTGGACAGAAATTTGCTATTAGCAGCAGGAGAGGCCAGAAAGTCTTCCTGCCAACGGTTGAGTCCAGAGAGACTGAAGGCAGCAGCGGAACCTCCAGCACCATCAGGATCCGTCGCGACCGGTAAACACTCCTGGCTTGGACCCCCCCCCCCCAGCAACCGCCATGTTTGAATGTACACAAGGATGGCGGAACTCCCATGCCCAATGCTGACCACGAGGCACCAGCAGGCAGGCTTGCCAACTCTCTCCCTGCTCCTGCTCTTATGCTTTTAGAGGAAACCTGGCATATTCAAATTAAAGCGATGAAGATTTCCCCATCTCTTCATTTTCATTGCAGCAAAAGCTTCTTCTGCTTAATTTTGGACTGTCAAGCTCTTTTTCAAGGCACAGGAGCCAGGCTAGCAAAAAGGTTGGCAACCCTGCACGAAAAAGACTGAAGTCCATCCCTGATCACACATGGAAGGGGACAACAGTGATGTGAATTCGGTTCGTCCCTGGGTCCGCCTTTTAGCCAATCAAACAGACACAGTGGGAATCTCTTTTGAGGCGTTTATTGCAGATTAGCTGTGGGCTTTGGCTCTGCACTGAATACAAATTGGTTATAGGTGCATCTTACATTTATACAAACAATCTGAATGATGCTGACACCCTAGACATAGTATACGTGGCAATAAAATGGTGGGCTAAGTATCTAGTACGCATGCGAATGATTCATTGTTCATCTGGTGATTACTCCTTATTTGGTTACATCCTGTTTTCTTAATTGTCGGCAAAGAACAGTGAGAATCCTGTGAGAACCAAGTTTCCTCAGATACAATTTAGTGGAGAGAGATAACGACGTTGATCATGAGAGGCCGTGATGACCCTGAGCTGGGCTGGGGTTACTTTAAGTCAGACTGAGGTTTTCTAAGTAAAATGGAGTTACTTTGGTTTTCTAAAAGACATCAATTCCCCCCTGAAACACTGGATCATCCTGAACCTTCAGGATATATGGGCTTGTAAAGGTACAGCTGTATGTATGGGTCTTACATTATGGCAAGGTTGAAAGGTTCTCATAAACATTTGGATTCAAGCTAGAATGCATTATAAGCAGCAACATGTGATTATCAATAAAAGGAAAATACATACTATAATTAGAATTATCTTCTTTGCCCATAAATCAATAGGCTCTCCATATGAGTTAAATGAAAGTCCTAACTGTTTGGAAATATTAATAATAGCTCTTTCTAACACATAAACTTTTAATCTTGGAAATATAGTTCTGTGTTTTGTGTAGCTAAAGGATTTGGGACATATAGGTGCTGAATGGGCTGTACATATGGCAATAAAACTAGATACATTGCATATAATATCCTAGAGCTACAAACATAATTAGTATAATTCTGATTTGATATAGATAAAAAGTTTTACACATAGCAGCAAGGTGTACATATAAAGATCATACAACTTATAGCAAGCGATATTGTTTTAACCCATCTTTATCCCAAATAAGGTATCAATAACAGTCTTGCATTGTGGAACCAGGTGCTTCTAGTGATTAATGGATTATCAGCTTGTGGAAAGCGATAGCAATGACAAGTCACGTACAATCACATTGCTTAAATACAAGTGTCTATAAAATTAGCAGGTCAAGCTTGGGCTAGCTTAATGTCTTAGAGCACAAACTTGGGGATAGGTGCAGACTTGCAGGTAAATGCTCTGGGAAATGACCGGAGAGCAAGCATGTGAGGTCCATGTCCTTACAGCACAGGAGATAGCATGGTTTTCAACATAATGATAGCACATAGTCACTACAATAAAGTAATCTAAGAAAGTGGTGTAAATCATCAACTCCCACCACTCTTAGTGTCCTCTAGAGTCTGTCATGGCCAAAAAGGAAGCCATGGAGAGCTTTAGAATTAAAATTAAAAAAACCCTAAGAGTCCTTGGTAAAAAAAATATTTTAGTCCTTCAGTTGAGAACCAAATGCTCTTGTACAACGTTGCAGGATTTTGGCTATCCTGGATGTTCTCTGATCCGTGTTGTTTTGGCTTGTTTGGCTAGTGTCCATAGACAAGCTCGAATGTTCATGTGTTTGGGAGCCTTGATTCCCCCCCGCCCCCCGTGGGCAATCTGAAATAGTCTCTTTGGCAGAATTTGAAATAGTGTCTTTGGCAAGGTATCTTACCCAGGTAGGATGGTTCCAGGGCTTTACAGCTTGGGGAGATGCTGTTGCATGTATGACTCCAGAGAAAAGTGACAGTCTCCAGGCATTTGTTGTCTATCCCTCTCCTATAGCACTTAGGAGCAGGAAGATGAACTTTGCATTAGGCCCTCTTCTTCGAACACAGGACAGGGTAGCAGATGGACGTTCTGTCACCATTTGGTTGGATTGGAAATGCAGATAGGGACTGCCCCCGGGTAGCTGCTGCTGCTGATGGTTAGCTTTCCTGGGTCAGTGTTGATGTCCTCTGGAGACTCCCTTGGGATCACGTTCTGGCGATGGATCCAGGTATTCCTTCAATCTGGAGAGGACCAATCCTTCTTGGAAAGACAATTCAAGGCACTGCTGGTTGCAAACCTGTTTACTTGAGAGAAAGACAGGCAAGTGAGTTGCCAATTCCCTCCCCCCTCATGTAGGGACAGCGTCCTGAGACGCTGTCTGGGTGCCAACCATCAGCCAACCATCTGGGTGCCATCCATCAGCACAAAAGGAAAAGTCAAGTTTTCAAGGCAAATAATACAAAGGATGGATAAAACCTGAGGCTATTTTCAATTTGGTCTTTTGGCATTTTTTCTTTTGTTCCTATGTTCATGGAGCCGCTCTGGGAAGAGCATCTGAAGGTTCCAAGTTCCCTCCTTGGCTTCCCCAAGATAGGGCTGAGAGAGATTCCTGTCTGCAGCCCTGGAGAAGCCGCTGCCAGCCTGTAAAGACAATACTGAGCTAGATAGATCAGTGGTCTGACTCAGTATATGGCAGCTTCCTAGGTTCCTAGGTTCAAATGATCTGGCTGCTCACAGTTACAGTGGCAATTTTCTGCACAAGGAAACACCGTCCCCATGATGGCCAGCACTTCTGTGATCAGCAGCATGTATGACCCCCTGAATATAAATATTTGTAGTAGTTGTAGTAGCAGCAGCAGCAGTATAGTATATGAATGTGCTTAAATAAATAAATAAATATGTATGTAATATTTCTATTAAACATATGAAAATAACAAAATATGAAATATTAGATAGATAGATAGATAGATAGATAGATAGATAGATAGATAGATAGAATTAGTTTGTGAGGAGATACAGTGATGAGGAAGCCACTTAATTGTGCAGCAGAGAAATGACTTGATTATCAAGCCAGAGGTTGGCGGTTCAAATCCCCGCAGGTATGTTTTCCCAATATAGGAAGATGCTGAAAGGCATCATCTCATGCTTCAGAGGAGGCAATGGTCAACCCTTCCTGTATTCTACCCAAGACAACCACAGGGCTCTGTGGTCACCGGGAGTCAAAACCGACTTCATGGCACACTTTGCCTTTACAGTGATGAGGACAAGTTTCCAGAGGATAGACAGCAGGGGTGTGAGAACTAGCTGGGTTCAAGCCGGTTTGGCTTGACAGGTCCAGGGTCAAACTTGGCTGGTCTTGTGTGTTCAAATGGGCACAAAATGGCCAGGATGGTTCCACTCAAATCCAGTTCAAATTTGAACCAAGCCTGCATAACTCCTTTTGTGTACATCCCTAGTAGAAAGTTTGAAAACAACTGAGCTAAACCAAAATAATCTCAAAAACATGTCATGATGTGCAGCGGCCCTCTCCACCCCCAACACAGGACCTCCAGTGACTGTTGCTGGTGTCTATCTTAGGTTTCTTTTTAGATTGTGAGCCCTCTAGGGACAGGGATCCATCTTATTTATTTGTTATTTCTCTGTGTAAAGCTGGACTTGGAAGAAGCAAGATAGAAAAAGTATTGACGCTGCTGGAGAAGACTTTGCTGCTGGAGAAGACTTTTGAAGATACCATGGACAGCCAGGAAAACAAACAAATGGATTATAGAACAAATCAATCCAAAATTTTCACTCAAGGCAGAAATGACCAGGCTTCAACTATCATACTTGGGACCCAGCTCCCTTGAGAAGTCTATAATGCTGGGAAAAGTTGAAGGACAGAGAAAACGAGGAGGACCAGCAGCAAAGTGGATGGACTCAATTACGGCTGCAATGAACGCACCACTGAATGACATTAAAGGCCAGGTTGAAGACAGATCATCTTGGAGAGAATCCATCTATGTGGTCGCTAAGAGTTGACACCAACTTGACGGTACTTAGTCAATCAATCAAGAGAAAAATGACATTGAGGACAGATTATGGGGAGGTAAGGCATAGACAGGAGATGATTCAGCACTTGAATCAGATTCCCTCCTCCTAGTTCTTACGTGACTGTGTGAGAGTGAGAGCTGCATGTAGAGAGACTGCTCTGCCACTGCCATGTCTAGCTTGGCTCCAGTCAGACCATTGGTCCAGCTAGCCCAGAACTCCCTGCTCTGACAGGCAGCAGCTCTCCAAGATCCCAGGGGATGGGGCCATAGCTCAGTGCTAGAGTATATGCAGAAGGTCCCAAGTTCTGTCCCTGGCAGCATCTCCAGAGAGAGCTGAGAAAGACTCCTGCCTGCAACCTTGAAATGTTTTAGCTGGATTTCACTGAGCAGAATGATTAACTGCACTTCACTGAGCAGGTGTGAATGGGTAGAAGGCCAAAGTCTGTCATTCTCCTGGGACAATTAATTACCTGGGATTATCAGCAGGTAGCCATGCCCATGACATTTCTGGCTGATTCCGGCAGTTAAAGGCATGGGGAAAGGGAAGAACAAAGACTCATAAAGTCCCCATTCCTCCTGGTCACCTTGACCCTCTAGATTCTTTTTAACAAATACATGTCTGTGGATTTCAGCCTTTCGCCTTCCACCAAAGTCTAGGAAATGTTTTTTAAAAGAACACATTACATCATGAACACATTACAACCAAATCCAGTCCAGCTACATCCATGCAGTTTCCAGGCCTCCCGACTTTGTGATGTTTACCTCCTGGCAACTTGGAGCCGTGTTACTTCCTTAATTGGTTCTCTTGTGGCCGTTTCGAGGAACTGTGGGCGTCACTGGCCATCTAATTGCACTAACATTTCTCCCGGGGGAGGAACAGCGGAACAGGTGCTGGAGGTGAATGGTTTGGTCGAAACCAGACTCAGCTGGAAATCTTGGCATTTCCCTGGGCCTCTTTTGGCCTTGGGGGACTATTGATGGCTCTGCTGATATGCAAACGTCCGTCTACAGTTCCAGAAGTGAAACACGGCAGGGGGAGAGAGGAAAGTAGATCTGGTGGAGAACATGAAGAGATGTGCGTACTCCCGTCAGTGACGGAGACCCTGTTGCTGGCTGTACCGGTGACTGAGTACTCCCATTGAAATGAACAGAACAAGTCAACTTGTCCCATTCATTTCCATAAGACTGCTTAGAGTCAGCCGCAGAGGGAGGCCAGCGGTGACCCAGGTGCTGCCCCCACCGTGGCCCCCTCCAGCCCAACCCCCTGCGTCTGATGTCAGATGCAGGCGTGTAGTTTTGCTCCCCAACAGGCCCACGTGGCCCTGTTTAGGAGCTCAGTTGGCCAGCGCTGCGTTCACCTTCAAAAGTCAGGGGGAGCTGCTCTGGCCGCACTGCAAAGGTAGTGCTGGCCAATTTCGCTCCCAAACGGGGCCACAGGGCCCCATTTGGGAGCAAAATCACACACACCCCTGTATCAGACAACTTAATCTGGATTTAAGCCAGTCAGTGACTGGAGTAGCCCATCTCATAGCTGCTGCATTTAATTGTGTGTGTGTGTGTGTATACACATATATACACAAAAACACAAATTTAAGTGGTACAGAGACTATTGCAGTCACTGGTTCACATCCACACTAAGTTACTCATAAGCAGCCTGATTGAAATTCATGGGACAAGTGCAATTTTCTGAAGCCTGTCGCTTAGGCTGAGGAGGAGGGATACGCTGAGCTTCAGCACATAGCCAGCCAATCAGCAGCGGAGGGGGAGGGTCTTCACGCTGCTCCCTCCCCTTCTGCAGCAGACACAGCACTGAGGACACATCAGCTTCAAGCCGGCAATCCTGAGAAGGGGAACAAAGAGCACAGCTGCAGTGTGGGGGCAGGAGGGTTCTGAGCCCCCCCTCGATATTATTTATTTATTTATTTACATAGACAGGTGTTATTGACTGGTTTGTTTTATCCAGACATCGAGTCCTTCCCAAGGACCTGCGATGGCTGAATTTTATTGTCAATGTTGTTGCTGTTGTTATAGATATCGTCGCAGAATATAGGCTGTTACCAGTAAAGTTGCTTTTTGTATTTGGCTGATGGTGATTTCTGTGGCCCCTATGGTGTTGAGGTGCTCTTCAAAGTCTTTTAGAGCTGCAACCAGGGCGCCAATGACTACTGGGATTATTTTGGTCTTTTTCTGCCACAGCCTTTCAATTTCAGTTTGTAGATCTTTGTATTTTATTATTTTTTCTATTTCTTTTTCTTCTATTCTGCTATCCCCTGGTATGGCTATGTCGATTATTTTGACTTGTTTTTCTTTCTTCTCGACTACAGTTATATCTGTTGTATTGTGTGGCAGATGTTTGTCTGTTTGTAGTCAGAAGTCCCATAATATTTTTGCATCTTCATTTTCTTCAACTTTTTCAATTTTATGGTCCCACCAATGTTTGGCTACAGGTAGCTTGTATTTTTTGCAGATGTTCCGGTGTATCATCCCTGCTACCTTGTCATGCCTTTGATTGTAGTCAGTCTGTGCAATCTTTTTACAAAAACAACAACAACAACAACAACTATTATTATTATTATTATTATTATTATTATTATTATTATTTGCATTTATATCCCGCTCTTCCTCAAAGGAGCCCAAAGCAGTGTACTACATACACAAGTTTCTCTTCACAACATCCCTGTGAAGTAGGTTAGGCTGAGAGAGAAGCGACTGGCCCAGAGTCACCCAGCTAGTATCATGGCTGAATGGGGATTTGAACTCGAGTCTCCCTGGTCCTAGTCCAGCACTCTAACCACTACACCACGCTGGCTCTTCCGATAGCCTTTGAAGTACTTGTACCCCCTGTTGGGAACCGCAATCTATCTCAATATTGTCTATTCTGTCTGGCAGTGGCACTCCAGAGTTTCAGGCAAGAGTTTCCCCCAGCTCTCCCTGTAGATGCCAGGGACTGAACCTGGGACCTTCAGCATCTTTAAGCAGATACTCTACCACTGAAATACAGCCCCATCCCTAACACAGTCCAAGGGACAATAAAATGCTCCTTTAGGGAATCATGTTTGAAAACTGCATGCAGAAGGTTCCACATTCCCTCCCTGGCAGCATCTCCAAGACAGGACAAGATTATTATTATTATTTTTTTAGGACAAGATTTTATCGCTGAGAGAAACCCTTGCCTGAAACCTTGGAAAAGCTGCTGCCAGTCTGTGTAGACAATACTGAGCTAGATGGACCAAGGGCCTGACTCAATATAGAGCAGCTTCCGATGTTCCTAAGTTCCTATATTCACAGTGAAGTCCTAAGTGTTTTGAAACGGAGGGGGGAAATGTTTAAAACTGAACACCTGGACATTTTTGATGAAACTGTGAGTCTGGATTTGCTTAAAATGGCAAGAGGGTGGTGGACAGTAGGAAGGCAGGAAGGCAGTCTAAATAAATATCATATGATTTGTCTTACACATAGTCTTACACAATGCTTGCTTGTGGTAAAACTTGTTTTTGTTTTTAAAAAAGCATGTGGTTTCTGCATAGAATAATCATGTCTGATCTTTTCTCCCCCCCCAGAACGAGAACATTGAGGCGCTCCAGAGGATGATCAGGGCTTTGCTGGAGGAGGCCCCCTCTGTCTGGAACTGAATCAGCATCTTGAAGGTAAGAGCAATGAAAGCCCCATTCAGACAGTTGGTAGTACATGTGTGCAGGTGTCTGAACATTGGTACGTGATTCTGTGTGCATGACTGTAGTTGCTTCGTTTTAAAAGTGAACCTGGGCACGGGCCCCTCACAGGCCTGGTCCAGCTAGGAAGTGTCATGCAGTGCCTGAAAACAGGACTGCCTAATGGTTACATGGTTTCCATTCACCCCTGAGCTCGTTCATGGTTCTTCTCTGCAACTTTGCCAGCTCTAACATCATCTGGCTGAGCTGGGCTGACCAGAACTGCACCCCATATGTCAAAGGTCTCTGCCCCAAAGCGTTGGGGCAGCTGTCTCGACCCAATTCCTCAGCCAGAAGGAGGACGGTGCACCACCTGGAAGCCTATTGGGCTACCTGTATTGCTGCCCTCCTTCTGTTCTGCACTCCTTCACTGCCCCATTGGCCCCCTCTCCTGCCAATGTCTGCTTAAGGGTCGCTTTCTCACTTTCTCCCTGCTCTCTTCTAGGCTGCGAAGAGTCTGCCGTTGCTGCAGGCGGCTGTTTAAGACCTCCCCCACCAGTGACTCCGCCAAGGGCAAGCCCCCCAGAGGGAGGTTCTTTAAATGGAAACACCGCGTTGAGCCTACTCCAGCACCACCTCCAACTCCCACAGGGGGCTCGCCGGCAGTATCCAGAGTCACCATCGATGAGGAGGTGCCCCAGGTTGGGACTGGGGCTGATTCTTTGGGGAAGGTGAGAGAGCTAGTGCTTGGGAACCTGGCAGACTTGTGGGTCCGAATGAAAAGGCCTTTGGTGAGCAGTCGCTTCCCTTTGGGAGATGCTAATCTCTCATTATTCATATAGGCTGGCTGACTTGGGCTGTAACCTAGAACTGGTAGCCCGCCTTAATTCCAAGAAAAGGAATCCCCGTTTTTAAATTCCAAATGGGAATCAAACTCCTTAAACCCACCCACCCCCGACTCTTCTTCCCTTCCAGATCTGACAAGTGGAGTGGAGAAAATGGAAAGAGCTGAGGTAGGGATCCATTCAGAAAAGGGCCTTCCTCCCTAGAGCCCAGGACATTTCTCTGAGAGGCATTTGCCCCATACGGGATCTGGAAGCACCCACTCTCTGCTCTGATCCCTTTCCCACTTCTGCATTCTCCCTGAGAGGCAGAAGCCGAATATTCCATGGAGGGGGTGGGGTCCCCAGAAAGGACCTGAGAGCAGCCCACCAAGTAAGGGTGCCCGCTAAATTTCCAGGAAGGCACGGAGAGTCCTTCATCACTAACAGCTCAATGCTTCTACTATTCAGGTCATCCTCTGCTGGGCTGAATTCTTGACGTCCGTTATTGACAGTATTAAGGATGCCAAGTCCTGTGAAAGTGAGATGCTGTCATATGAAAAAGACAAGGCTGTGGACGCTGTACTGGAGAGTGAGATGTGGCAGAGAATGGAAGAGGATGACCAAGCGCAGGCTCAGTCAAAACCTGACTGCCAAAAGTGTGTGTTTGAGGCTGGTGCTATTCCAATGAAGTCCATGGGTACTGACCAACTCTCTTCTGCTCTTTGATCTCTGCCAGGAAATTATGGAGGACTGTCTGTGGCAGGACTCCCAAGTGGGCACGTCTCAAACTTTCAACCCCTCTCACAGGGGTAAAAATGGTTCTTGCAGGCAAAGACCTTGCAGCAAAACTGTGAGATCTGGAAGCCATGCTTGCCTTCTGCTTGGGGAACCCCAAGGCAAAAAGTAACACATTAGACCCTCCTCCATTTGTTCAATATGTAGAAGTCCCTCCTTACCTAAATCAATTAACATCAGAATATTACGTCTCTTCTCTTCTCTTCTCTTCTCTTCTCTTCTCTTCTCTTCTCTTCTCTTCTCCTCTCTTCTCTTCTCTTCAGATGGCCTTGTCTTCGAGGACTTCCATGAAAAGGAAGAGTTTGTCTGATCGCCCATTTGCTTCCTTTTCTTTTTAATGCTCCTAAAGCTAGGAGAATAGCTGCCTGGAAGTATTATATGTTTTTAAGAATACATATCATACCATATCATATCATATTACATGATTGATTTTAACAATGACCTTGAAATGGTTCTGTATTGTATTTTGTATTTCCTTCACCCCTCCCCCCTTTTCAATCTGTTATGATTTAATTTTTTCTTTGTTTTATCTTAATAAGTACAGTTTATTGTTCTTATTCTTATTTGCATTCTTATTCTTACTATTAGTGAAACTGCTATATATCTTGAATTTCTGCCCAGACATTTATGAAGTGACATAACAGCTGGGGGAAGCACCGTGCCTTGCAGAGGTGCACCAGGCAGAAATTCATCTGGGGCATCTGTAGGAAGTGGATTGGGGAAGCTGCAATTCTGGAATGTCTGCCTAGACACATCCCTCCCCAGCCCAATGTCCAGCTGAGAGATCAAGGCAAAGTGTGGCTGCATGGAGCCTCTTTTGGAAAGCCACCATACGCTCCCAGACTGTATAAAGTCTTGACAGCTTCTATGGTGCGGAATTTAACATGGCCACCTTCGCTTGGAATTTCCGTGCTTTTTAGAGTAGAACTGGAAATGGAAAGCATCTCAACTCTCATCTGAAAGAAGAGGTTTTTGGATGACTGGAGAACATTGAAGCCATATTGAGTTGCTGTATCTAAACCTTTTCTGATCAGATCAGCTGAAAGTTAAAAGACGAGGCCACCTGAAAAGATGACACTACTTCCAAATGACAGTCAGGAGAGCGCTGAGGACTAATGTAGAGAACGAAGAAGGACCTAGTTTGGGGCCTTCTTATGTGGACCAGCTCAGTCTTTCTCCTATTCCAGCTGGACGACCACAAACATGATTAATCTCCCCAAAGGGAAGAACTTTCACAGCTCTTCCTTTTTAATGAAACTCTGACCTTCAGCATCATTGATCTCAACTAGAAATTAAAATGTCTTACTCCCTGAAGCGTATCACACCATCCATAGATGGCAGAAGTAAGATTAAAGTAGCAATCCTAAACATAGCTGCTTGGAAGTAAATCCCTTTGAAATCAATAGGGCTTACGTTGAGTAAGCATACTTCAGTTCAGGGCTGTAAGATCCGAAACATTCCAATTCACAGACTAGCCCAGTGGAGCAGAACTTCTCAATGATTCTATTGACAGGCTTTTGATCTTGCTTGATTTTGGGCTGTGTTGCGTGGAATCCGATCGAATCATTTGGAAGTCTTGTATATTATTGCATAAGTCTATATACACTGACGTAATGAGGAGGTTTGGAGAGAAGAGGTTGCAGAGGAGCTCTGTACTGACAGCAGTGCTGGATGATAGTCTTGACATAGCATCTTTTATTGTACACACCATTTTCTTTGTGGGATTAATCTGCACATAACTGGGTGAGTCATGATAGCTGCTGTTTCACCAGTGGGCAGGCAGGATCACAGTGTGACTTGCTCAAGACCACCTATGAGTTTGTGGCTGAGCACAGATGTCAGCCGGGGTCCAGATCAAGACTGCTGTCCCACCCCACCCCACCCCCATTACATTTATACCCCACTCTTCCTCGGTGAGGGTAGAGTTCTCCATGTTATCCTTGCAACAGCCTTCTGAGGTAGGCTAGGCGGAGAATAGTGACTGGCCCACGGCCACCCAGTGTGTTTCATGGCTGAAAGAGAATCTAAACCCAGGAGAGGTGGCTCAGTCATGCATTATGAGAGGCTGTCTCCACAGGAGCACCAATGGCCATAGGGATGGATTTGGGGCTTGATCCTGCTCTCAGTTTACAATCCTGCTGGAGGCTCAGCACTTGATTAGACAAGAGGACATCTGGAATTTGGTGATGCGAGCACCAAGCCCTCTTTCTTTCATGCCGAGACATTGAACAGCTGGCACCAGACCTTTATGACCAATTCAGGTTTTCTGTTAGGCGACTCCGGAACAGCATTCCTTCCGTGACTCGCACTAGCTTCTCCCTTGTGCTTCTTTTTAGTTTGCGAGCTCTTTGGGGGGACGGGGGGCCACTTTCTTCTCCTTTTTGTATGTAAACCACTTTGAGAACAGTTGCGTTGAAACATGAGATATAAATAAGATAAGTAGTTGTTTGCTTCGGTATTCCATTTCTCAACATCCTTCCTTCACAGAGGGGGAAAGTGCCAGTTGGACTTCCAAGGAGACCCTGACCTGGATGAAGCTGGCTCACTTTTGAACAATATCGTGGCTTGAGTTGCCCTCCGAACAACTTGAGTTGCCCCCCGTAACGTCACGGGCTTGCGACGATCTCTAAACTGCACAGGCGTGCAGTTCATTTGCTTCAAGCCACCATCCCTCCCCCCTCGCTGCCACCCCTCAGCCACCATTAGAGTCTTTGGTTTGGTTTTTTAATGGAACTTTGGTGGGGTGGGCCCCCCAAAGGAAGTTTTGGGGAGCCTCGCATGGGGGTGGGGGCTCGTGGCTGGGCGGTCCGGATGCCCAAATTACCTTGGTGTGTCCCTAGAAGGATCTGCTCTGCTGCTAACACCAGACATGGATCTCCTGACCAATGACCCGTTTAACCACTGCCACCAAGTAGACTTGTGTGTTCTAGGCTGAATCTACCGCAATGGCCTTCCAACCTTCCGTTGCAAAAGCAAACTTCTTTCAAGGTAGTAAAGCCTATAGGCGTGGGGTGGAGTCCACAGAAGCTAGAATTTTCCTTTCGCTATTACAAGAAATCTGACTTTGTGATTAGTTCACTTCAAGGTTGTTTCACACTTTCAGTACAAAACAAAAACAACAACAGTAACTAACAGAGCAAAAGGAACAGACAAAATGTGATCAAAAACGCATCCAAGATAGATACGTAGATCTATGTCTTAACATGTGGTTATGAAATGTCTTGGTTTGATGTCCGGTCACAACATAGCTATGCATCTTATTGATCTTATTAGCAAAGCGCCAAAAGGAAGCTACCCACACCAGTTACGGAGTAGAGTGCAGAGTTGAGTTGTTGCCATTATGTGAAGAAGACACATGGAGATTGTTGTACAATCTAAACGAAAAAGATGTATTGGTGAAGTACATTTAGAGAGGAAAAACCTAGTCCTATCTATCAGCTACATAATGAATAGAAAGGGAGAGAGAGATGTTTCCATCTACTCTCTCAGAGGAAAGGAAGAGGAGTGACTCTTGACTGGGAATAGCTGAGGAGTCGAGGCAGGGGCCATAGAGGAGAGGCAAGCAGGGACAGGTAAGGAGGCCCTCACTAACTACCTCCACGCCCAATACCCCAAGTGGTCATTAGGAGAGCTGGTGCAAAAGGTCGATGCACTGGAACTCCATCTCCAACTCTAAGAGTAGTAGCTTCTTTACAGTAAGTGCAATTTCTGACCTAATTCCAAAGGAGCATGGAAGTCTGTTGTGCAGAGTTCTCTCTCTCTCTCTCTCTCTCTCTCTCTCTCTCTCTCTCTCTCTCTCTCTCTCTCTCTCCATCATAGTTTCATGGTCAGCATCAAAACTTCCATATGATCTAGAAAGCTGGGTTTTGGAACATGTTCATGACCATCTAACTAGCCTGGGACAAGTTTACCCTGTAGCAGAGGCCTGTACAGAGCAAGCCAGGCTGCACATGGGATATCTCAAGCTCTTTGATGTGGCTTGTCATGCACAGAAATCATGCTTGATGTGGAAGAGGGGAGTGGACTTCAATGTTCTAATCAAAGAGCTGCATCTGAGCTGGCACAATACAAGTGCCTGTTGCTATTCTCTTAGAATGAGCCAGCCCTATTGGTATCCCAGGTATATTTTGGTGTACTTAAGCTTTGCCCATATATGGCAACGATTTTCTGCAAGCAAATCAGAGTGTGAAAAGTCAGACCAGATATTGGTGGTCACCAGGGAGCTGCTGCTGAAAACGGCCTCCAAGGATCTGATCTCCATCTTGTTGCTAACACTTAGAAGCATTGTGTACATGTGACAATTGAACTGGGATTCTCCATGTCTCCTTCGAATGGGCTTGTGGAGATTGACAATGTGGTTGCTGCATTGTAATTTCACCGAGTACACATGCGCAAACCCAGTGAAGGTCATTCACTTCAAGGAGGCTGTTGTTGGGCTTTGTGATTATTTAGCAAAGCACCAAGGAAGCTACCAGGCACTGGAGAAGATCCTTTATCTTCTGCTTCTGGTGGAGAAGGAATGCCCCTTCTGGTTGTGGTACAGATTCTTCGGGTTCACGGTCTGGCTCTTGCATCGTGAGACATCTTGCCTCTTTCACCTGGATCTCTGGCACAAGTTCTGGCACATCATCCCTAGTTGGCCCTTGTCTCTCATCAAAAGACACCACATTGCAGATCCTGACCTCTCCATTTGTAGGATCAAGGGTTCTCTATCCCTTTTGGCCATGCGGATATCTAACCAAGACTCCCAGTTCACAGTTGCGATTGAGTTGGGTTCTCCTGGCCTTTGGGACGTATGCATAAGCTTTCTATCCAAACATTTTGACATGCTTTAGAGAGGGCTTGTGCCCAAGCCATCGTTCAGATGGTGTCTTGTCTATTGCTTTGGCTGGCAATCTGAGTGGCAAGGACTTAGGAACACATGGGAAGCTGCCATCTCCTGAGTCAGACCATAGGTCCATCTAGCTCAGTATTGTCTGCACAGACTGGCAGCGGCTTCTCCAAGGTTGGGAGAAGGTTGGGGTCCACCCTGGTTGCATATGAATGGGAGGCTAGCACTGTAAGAGATTCCCCTTAGGGGATGGAACCGCTCTGGGAAGAGCAGAAGGTTCCAAGTCCCCTCCCTGGCTTCTCCAAGATAGGACTGAGAGAGATTCCTGCCTGCAACCTTGGAGAAGTGGCTGCCAGTCTGTGTAGACAATACTGAGCTAGATGGACCAATGGTCTGACTCAGGAGATGGCAGCTTCCTATGGTTCTATGACATCAGAATGTATTAGCTCCAAAGGACACTGTGACTGTCTGTGCAGAAAAGCTGGCTCTCACCCCTTGATTCAGTAAGCAACACTTACCCCTTGTGGCAGCTTCTCTGCATGACTCCACTTTAAAGTCCTTCCGAATGCCATTTCCCCCAAGCTCATTTATCACATGGATTTGCCTATGTGCTAGTCTTTTCGGCCATATGGTCGAACAGTTCTTGTCTTTGCATGAGGCTGCAAGCCTGGCCTGTTCAGTTACACAGTCCAGTTGAAAAAGCACATCTTTATGCATATAGGCTATATATATTATGCATCAGGAAATCATCCTTCTTAGCTGATGTAGCAAACGTTGTCTTGCAAAGTCACTTTGCAACTTTGATTGACTCCATCTCCCACAGAGGTCAAGTTACTCTCCATATCAGGGACTAAGAGGGCATCTTGGATCAAAATCTTTTCCCTTTCCCCATCCAATTGCTTACTAGACAGTTCAGCAGTTCCTCTCCTGGATGAATAACTATTTTTCCCATCAGCAAACCAAACAGCAACTTTGTCATTTTTGTCTAAATCTATCAACAGTTGAGGGGAATTCAGGATGTTTGGGGTAGCGCCTGACTCAATAAGAAAACGATTCCTCTCATTCCTGGTTGCTACAATGAAAGACTCTCTCTCTCTCTCTCTCTCTCTCTCTCTCTCTCTCTCTCTCTCTCTCTCTCTCTCTCTCTCTCTTTCTGTTTCCCGTTCTTTCAATCCAACCTGCTGTTTGCTTCTCTGTCTGTGAGAAACGGGTATCCTCCTTTCTATTGTGTACACAGACTGTCAGTCATCTCTGGAGCTATGCTGACCAGAAACAGACTTCCCCAAGTCTTCAAACGTCATCAGGCAATGGCTGTGCTGTTAACCATAATATCAGTTGTCAGCTCTACAGCCCTGTGAAAGCAATGTAGCTGCAGCTTATAGCAGCGAGCAATGTTGGTATCCAAGCAGTTGTGGAAAGCTAAACAACACTTGAGATTGACCCTCATGGTTGCCCACTCGCCCTTTTTAGGACAGGGAACTCCCTCTACTTGTCAACCTGATGAGCTGGTGAGGACTCAGCCGTTAAGAGTTCAGAAAACTTTTGCTCTCCACCGGAAAGAGACATCCCACTTCTCAGAGAAGTTGAAGGTCACCCCTTCAAACCTGCACATACACTTCACTCAAGCCATTTCCAGACTTCTCTTCCTTGGGTGTGCACCCAAACGGACCAACTCCAGCATCCATGAACTCATTCTTCTACCTGAATATTGGACCCTCCAGGTATGACTGATGCATTGCCTCCAAGCAGGTTTTGAAGTAGGACTCCAGAGGCAGCATGGAGAAGACAAGCGGCTGCCTCTCTGTGGTTGACTGCTGCACTATTACGTCAGTAGCCTCCTCCCTCCTTCACTTCCACTGGGTCTCCTCCTCTCCAAGCATGGGAAGGAGAGCCCTGCTGTTCCCCAAACAAGAGGGTCCAGAGGGAAGCCAGGCAGCTGTTCAGAGCTTCCTTCCACTTGGGGCATCAGCTCTTGGCTTTGAGACTCAGAGGGAGGGAGGGAGAATCCTGCTGCTGCCTCTTCCGCCACCCTCCGCTGAATAATGCCAAAGTCAGCGATGAAGAGGCAGAGTGGAGAAGGCTAAGCAGCCACCGACCTGCTCCATGCTGCCTCCTGGCAGGCAAGTGACAGCATCGCCACACTCTGGAAAGAGCAGAGAGCAGTGGCCAGAGGGCAGAGCCAGCAAAGTGATGTGTGTCCCCTCAGGTGAGAATCAGTGTCAGGATTGCGCTGAAGGAATGAGTCCCCGTGTCGTGCTGAAACAAGAGCATATCCCAGCAACCAAGGTGGCTCTCGGGATGAATGGCAGTGGGCGGAGGTGGAGGGGTCTGCTCTGAGGGGCCTGTGGTGGTTTTGCTTTCAACATGGTGGGGAAGAGAGTCCTCTGATTTCTCAGATCAACAGACATATGAACAGGAAGGGTGAGGTTTGGAAGAACTTCTTCTACTACTACTACTACTACTACTACTACTACTACTACTACTATTGATATACCGCTTTTCGACACAAGTTTCCAAAGCAGTTTAAGTGGAGTAAGAATCAAGGAATAAAGATGGCTCCCTGCCCCCAAAGGCTCACAATCTACCGAGAAACCTAAGACTGACACCAGCAACCGCCACTGGAGGGTTACTGGGCAGGGGGTGGGTAGGGCCAACTGCTCCCCCGTGCGGCCTCTGTTCAATAAAGAGAATCAGCCCTTTGAAAAGGTGCCTCTTTGCCCGCTTGGCAGGGGATGCCTCCAAGTCCTGAAGCAACCACTAGAGGCAAGAGGACCAATGGCCATTGCTGAGGCTCATGACACATCCTCTTTTATGACACCTCCGGGGCTCAGCTGCTCTTTGTGGGTGAGTTAGGCGAGGAGGGAGGAGGCGAGGTGGAGAGGAGTTGGAGAGATAGCGAGGAAAGAGTGTATTAGAGAGTCCGTTTCTGTTTCTGTTTCTGTTGATCCATCTATTTATTCATCTATTTGTTTATTTATCCATTTATTGATTGATCTATTTATCCATTTATTTATCCATTCAGTGTTACAGTTAGTGTTACTGTTTGTTATTTTGTTGCTTGTTGTTTGTTTGGTGGTGGTTTTGGGAGGGATCTAGGAGGGGAGGGAGGGACAGTCAGCTTTTAGTAAGAGGAGGGATAGTTATTCAGCGAGGAAGAGTTAGACAGGGAGGGAAATGGGGGAGAAGATGAGGAAAGGCTTCTTTGCACGGTTAGTAGGATTGCATAACAGCTTTGCCTTGCTCCCTCTGTTCCCGGACAGGTCTGACTAGAGACCCATTCTCACCTTCTCCCTGCTCTCTTCTAGGTTGCGAAGAGTCTGCAGATGCTGCAGAAAGTTCTTTAAGACCTCCCCCAGCAGTGACTCCGAAAAGGGCAAGCCCCCCAGAGGGAGGTTCTGGCCACGAAGCAAGCAGGTTGAGCCAACTCCAGCGCCACCTCCAACTCCCTCAGGGGGCACCCCGGCAGTCTCGGGAGTCACCATCGGTGAGGAGGTGCCCCAGGCTCCTGGCGAATGGTTGGGACTGGGGCTGACTCTTTGGGGAGTGTGGGACAGCTGGTGCTTGGGAGCCCGGGAGCCAGCCTGAATGCCAACAAAGGGAATTCACCTTGCTTAATTCCTCATGGGGATTCAAGTCCTGAATCCCCCCTCCCTTCCCATTCTTCTTCCCTTCCAGGTTTGACAACTATCCAGGAGGAAGTGGACAGAGCTGAGGTAGGGAACCATTGAGGAGAGCGCCTTCCTCCACAGAGCTCAGGACATTCCTGTGAGAGGCATTTCTTCCATCCGGGATCTGGGAGCACCCACTCTATGCTCGGGTCCTTTTACCAGTTCTGCACTCTCCCTGAGAAGCAATAGCTGCAGAATATTCCATGGAGCGGGTGGTGTCCCCAGAAAGGACTTGAGAGCAGCCCACCAAGTAAGGGTGCCCGCTCCATTTCCAGGAAGGCACGGAGAGTCCTTCCATCACTAACAGTTCAGTGCTTCTAATTTTCAGGTCATCTTCAGCTGGACCCAGTTCCTGTACGCAGTAATAGAAGACGTCAAAGACATCAGGTCGCAGGGTGGTCAGCTTCTGACCGATGATAAGGATGAGGCTGTGGAAGCCGTACTGGTGAGTGAGATGTGGCATAGAATGGAAGGGAATGCCCAAGCGAGGGCTCAGTCCAAAGTGTGTGTTTGGGGATGGAGCTATAGCAAGGAAGTCCGTGGGTAGTGACCACCTCTCTTCTGCTCTTTGATCTCTGCCAGGAAATTATGGAGGATGTCAAAAAGCATCCGGACCCTGGGTTCCTGCTGCGGTTAAGCCTGGACGCCGTCACGGAACTCACGTATGCTTATAGCCCACGGGGATTAAATAGGAGGGGGTTGTGTCAGGAAAGGGCAGTGGCAAACCAGGCCAGATCTGTAACTGGATCTCCCCTTTCCCAAAAGATGGCCATTAATGTGAAGGTTTTTCTTTTAGAAAGAAATCTTCTTAAGTACTATGGCCTTTTGCGAACCAGGGCCTCCCCAGACGGGGACTGGTCATTTTTGGAAAAAAGAAGGGAACCATCACAGACCTGTCGTCGTTTTTGACGCTTGCTGGGTTGCCATGTTACTCTTCTCTAGAGGAGCTTCCATTGGCTGGATCACCAGCCCTCCTCACACTACGAAATCTCATCTTTCTCCCTCCAGCAAAATGAAGCCGCCTATGCCCTTCAATCTCAAGGCAGCAGTCCTCAACGTGGCGGTGTCCGGGCTGAACCAAGTGGACCCAGGGACCCAGGTAAATTCTTCTTGGGCTTTTTTCTCTTGCGAAGAAAACGTGATAGCACTGTCAGTACCAGTGATTTTTCAATGTTGTATTCTCAAGACCGGTTGTGTCTCCTACTCATGACTGATCTTCTCTTTCCCCCCTCGAAGGAGAACATGGCATCCTTTAAGAAGATGCTCAGGGGGCTGCTGGAGGAGGCCCCCTCTGTCTACAGCACCATTGGCATCTTGAAGGTAAGCGCAATGAAAGCCCTATTGGGACGTTAGGTAGTAGATGCGTGCAGGTGTCTGAACGCTGGTACGTGCGTGACTGTAGTTGCATTTCTTTTCAAAGTGAACCTGGGCACGGGCCCCTCACAGGCCTGGTACAGAGAGGGAGTGTCAAGCAGTGCCTCTATTCAACAGCATGTATGAATTGCAGTCCCTGTGTCCAGATCTGCCCCTGTGCACTCTCCACTCGTGGTCCGAGTGTGCAACATAAGGTGTGAATGGGGCTTCTGTCTTCATCCTCTCCCACATCCGAACGTGGTCTGACAGAAAGAGGCAGCAGACCCCATCCACTTGGTGTATTCAAGATACATCTAGGTCACTTCCTTATTAGAAGACAACTGGCTGAGAAGACAGAGAAAACCATCACTCTCATAAGCAACTTTCAGAAATATTGATCAACTTTAGAATTGACTTCTAGAATTCTGAATGACAATTCAGAAATATGTCAACTTTATTGTGGGGGGGGATGTTTATATGGAATTAGATCCTCCTTCGACTCCTTTGGGACGCAACCAAGGGATGTTCCTGTAGTGGAACAAATTCCTTCCGGGCTTAGCTCTCAGTAGCATGGCAAGGGATGATTTAGGCCAGTGCGATGACTCTGAGCTGCTGTTTCAACCCACAGGAGCTCCACAGGTATATTGAATCAGAGGAGCCCCGGCTGCAGGCTCTGGGCCGAGAAGCCTACGTCTACGTCCTGCAGCATGTGGCCAGACTGCCCAATGTGGAAGTAAGTACCCTGCTGTGGACATGGCTTGGCTCTGCTTCAGCATCCTCTGGGACCCCTTGTCAGCTTCCAGGTTCAGAAGAAGACCTCCCATTGGTCCCTGGTCACACGGGGGCAGCCTGGCAGCACACTTGCTGGAGAGGGGCTGTTTCCACTGCGGCTCACCGAGGAAGAGGAGGAACAGGACAGAGCTGTCACCCGCCCCCACCCCATGTCTCTTCTGGCTGCCCAGTGCCCAGAAGAGCCACACTCCATCTTTGGGAATCCTCAACTTTGTTCCCAACTGGATCATCTTCAGTTCTTCACTGCTTTGGATATGGTGTCACACTGACATGAAAACAACATGTCCGTCTTTATTTCTACAGCTGACCACACACAAGGCTCTCTTGCGCATTGAAGATGACTTGACTCATCATTTGATTCAAAGCACCATCAAAGGTAATGCCAATTTCCAGGGAAGTGGGGAGGGCAGAACTGTCTCCTTGGAATCCCAGAATGGGCCTGGGTGACAAAGGTCATCATTCGTCCAAGGAGCCCCAGTTTTGCTCTGACCTCTCTGTGGCAGGCCTCCCGAGTGGGCATGTTTCAAACTCCCAACCCCTCTCACATGGGCAAACACGGTTCTTCTTGGGAAAGTCCTTGCAGCTAAAGTGCGAGGTCTGGAAGCCATGCTTGTCTTCCGCTTTGGCAATCCCAGTGCAAAAAGTGACCCATTAGAACTGTGGTCTCTACTCTATGACCCCTGATCTGACTCTTCCGCACTTCCTGTGCTGATGAGTCTCAATCCTTCCTTTCCCGATCAATCAGGGCGGCCGGAAGGAAGGGCACGGCCCGCTCCCCACCCGTTCAATGTGTTGAAAGTTGCTCTTTATGGAAGGAGCGGAGGCAGCAGTGCCCGGGCTGATGCCTTGCCTGCACAAGCTCCAAGCGATGTGCTTGCATGATGGCCAGTTTGAAGAACTACTCAGAGAGAGAGAAAATAAGATTCCAGGATCAGAGTTACAGTATCGATTGATTGATTTTATTGAACGTATTTATGTAACACCCGAAACGTATGTCTCTGGGAGGTTTACAATAAACAGTACACATGAAAGAAAAATAAAACATGAAAATCGTTTATTGTCCTTGCTTGGTGTGAAAATGTGAAAGACACCAATTTTTGTATGATACTGAAAACAAAATCCCGCAATTAATACATCCTTTATTGGCTCTGTTGGGCAAAATGAAGAAAGCATCTCAAAAGGGAAAACCTCTTCTGGCCCTGACTTCCTGATGGGGGAAAGAAGGGCTGGATAAGGGGCGCTTCTTGGCCATGCTGGTGATGGACTTCCTGGCCCCTGCTCAGCGGTCGCTGCAGCGGTGCTGGCGAGAGGGAAGACAGGGAATGTGGTGGCACTCACGGCAGGAATCAGCTGGACCTGCTCGGCTGCTGGACAGTGGAGCGCCACAGGATAGATCCAGCCCACGGACCCTGAGTTGGACATCCCTGTTCGAGGTTGTTGTGTCTTATAGACAGGTCAGTAGAGTTGAATGACGTCTTCCCTTTCATCTATGGGCCAGATCCCATTGGGCTGTACATTGGGTAGTGAGGTCTTGCAGTCTCATGCCTTCACAGGTATCTTGCATGGTTGGCTTCGATGTACTGGAGGGCTTCACACGGTACACGTACCCTGAGTTGTTTGAACTCGGTCCAACAGAGTGTGGATTTGGAAAACAGGGACCTATGTAACATAAAGGGGAGGAGGGTTAATGCAATGCAGTTTTTAAAAAAGCCTTGCCATGAACTGGAGCACAACTTCTTATGATGCTGTTATTTGGAAGAACTGCATGCAGACAGCACTGTGTGTGCTGTCAGCCTCAATTCTGTGTGTGCACCGACAGCCTAAATTCTGCCACAGGCAAGGTTGAGTTCTGCGATGGGATAACTGGTGCAAATTAAACCACTTCCCATTATTTCTCTCACTTTGAACAAAACTATTGTGCTTCTGTTGACTATAGGAATGGAAAGGGAAGGGTACACAGCCATGAAGTTGTGGCCTCTGGACACTGGAAATCAACAACAACAACAACAACAACAAATATTTCTATACCACTTTCAACAAATGTTTCCAAAAAGGTTTACATAGAGAAATCATATATAAATGAGATGGATCCCTGTCCCCAAAGGGCTGACAATCTAAAAAGAAACCTAAGAGTCACTGGAGGTGCTGTGCTGGGGGTGGATAGGGCCAGTTACTCTCCCCCTGCTAAATGAAGAGAATCACCATGTTAAAAAGGTGCCTCTTTGCCCCGTTAGCAGGGTCCTTCAGCATTCAAGGTCCAGGGGTCCTTCAACAGTATCAACATCCTCTTAAGAACCATTTGCGTACCTTTCTAAAATCACAGTGCCTAGACATTGGCTTTTTGTTTCAAAGAGGGACAGAAAGCTGAGACTCAAGAAGCTGAATTCTGTAAGCGGATTCTGAAGACATTTTGGCACTTAAAAAATGCTGAAAATGGTCCCAATAACTACACAGCTCTGAACAAGATTCTTCTGCCATCCATCCTCTTGCAGTCAAAGCTCCACATGATTGACCCTTCCAAGAGAATTAACACCTCTTTGGGAATATCCTTTTTTGTATGTATGAGGGCAAGTTGGGTTCCAGCATTTTTCAAAAATGGTAGGGCATGCTATTCAGTTTAGCCCTCCCTTTCTTGGCTCCAGGTGCTGAAAGAGCTTCAGGTACTCCGAGGGAGACAGAGGCCTGGGATCTCCAATTGGATCGGAAGGTGTGGAACCCCATGCGATGTCCAGAGCTGTTTCAGCATCTTCCTCTGAGGCGGATTCTTCAGTTCAGGAATTTGGTGGTAGAGGGTCAAGGTCCGGCTGCTTAGGTGGTTGAGTTCTTTGATCTCTTGACTGAGACCAAGACCGGCAGTGCTGAGGAGAATGTGATCGGGACCGAGCGTCTGGATGGTCCAATCTCCCCGGATATTGGTTTCGATGTGGAGCCCAAGAGCAAGGGTGAAGATAGCGTCCTCTATCACCAATGCCAGATCTGTCGTCGAAGAAGTTAGTGGAACGATCAGGCATGATCAGATGGAGAGTAGTCTCAGTGTCGAGGTTCTCAGTAGCAATATGCCAAATCCTATGGGATAGTGTTTTGGAGAGTACAGATGGTGAGGGGATTCCCTGTGGCCCGGAGAGCGTTGGTATCACGTAGGGTCTCTTCTAGATCATTGGTATCGTGCAGGAGACTCTTTTCAGTCCGGAGGTGGCCGGTCTTGAGAAGATCAGCTAGTGTTGATGGTATCATGCTCCATATGTGCTTTGTCGATGTCACCTTCAGGATCGGAGGGTGATCTTGGTGTGACTTCTCTGGGGTCTCCCTTGTTGGGAGTGGAGCGGTCTCTCGAGTCTATGTTGGGATGGTAATGATCCCTGTCTTGGCCTGGAAGTCACTGTGCAGACTTAAGGTTTGTAGATACCCAAGTCAGCTTTTTTGGAATCAGAGCTGATGACCGAGACTTTTTTGTGGACTTTAGGCAGTAGAGATATCAGGGTGGGAGTGACGAGCTTCACGGGCCACACTCTATTGGCAGCACAGTGTAGTGTGTGCATTGGCTGAGGAATCTTTTCATTCGTAGTTGGTGAAAAATGCTGAGAATAGAAAGAAATATAGAAACACTTGATTTAGTTAGGATGCACATTCCAAAGTCCTGGGGAACCCTAGAAAAGGCTCGGTTTTGGGTCAGCACCAGCTGAACCAGTGGCAACTGCAACCAAACCTCCCCAGATGATCTGAATAGGCAGCTGCAGGGTTCATGAAGAAGGTAGCATTTCCTTTAATATCTTGGGCCCAAGCCCCAGAGACCAGCCTGGCTGCTGTATTCTACATACATTCAGCATACTACAGACAAAAACTGCCCAAAGTACAGTGCATGGCACTAGTGCAGAATGTCACTAGCATATGCGCCACTGTTTCCAGCTGGTCTATCTCCAGGAATGGACGCAGCTGGCGTATCAGCCTAAGCTGATAGAAAGCCCTCCTGGCCACTGCCTCAACCTGAGAGACCAGGAAGAGGCTTGGGTCCAGAAGTACTCCCAGACTACATACGGGCTCTTTCTGGGAGAGTGTAACTCCATCCAAAACAGGCAGATCTAAGCCACTTCCTATGTCCCAACTTCCCAACATGCGTACCTTTGTCTTCCTTGGATTGAGCCTCAGTTTGTTCTCCCTCATCCGGCTCATCACGGACTCCAGGTAAGTCTTTCGGGAAGTTAGGCCATTACCTAATGAAGTTGAGATGGAGAAAGAGGTTTGTGTGTCAGTATATGGATAACACCCTGCTCCAAATCCCGGACGATTTCCCCGCACCGTTCCATGTAGATATTAAAAAGCATTGGAGATAGAATGGAGCCCTGTGCAACCCCATACAATAGCTCTCCTTTGGAAGAGCAACAATCTCCAAGCAACAGCATCTGGGACCTATATGAGAAGTAGGAGTGGAGTCACTGCAAAGTGGTGCCTCTCACTCCCTACCCCTCTCCCTACCCCTTCAGGCGCTCCAGGAGGTGCCATGATCCACTGATATCAAAAGGATCGGCTGAGACATCCACAAGGATCCACAGGCTCACACTCCCCCTGTCAATTCCCAATTGGAGATCACCCAACAGGCCAACCAAGTCCTTCTCAACCCCATAGCCCACCCGGAAGCCATTTTGAAATGGGCCCAGATCATCTCCTTCTTCCAAGACTCCTGGAGCTGAGATGGCACTACCCTCTCAATCCCCTTGCCCTACCATGGGAGGTTGGAGACAGGCCTAGAATGGGATCCAATGCAGGTTTCTTCAACAGTGGTCTAATCATGGCCTTCCTGAGGCAAGGAGGCATCCTGCCCTTCCTCAGAGAAGCATTAATGATGCTTCCAAGACCTAATCCGATCACCTCCTTGCTAGATGGTATAAGCCATGTTGGGCAAGGATCAAGAAAACATGTTGTCAAGTGAAGTCTCCCAAGCAGCTTGTCCACATCCTCCGTGCTCACAAATGGAAAATGATCCAATTTCACTGTGCAAGAGGAGCTGCCGGACACCTCCACAGTAGGCTCTGCACTACCTGTAGAGTCTGTTCCATTGGATGAAGAGAGTTTTTATCTGCAAACATCTCTTTAAAATGTCAAAGTGGGTAACTGATGGATCCAAATACTCATTCAAGGGAGGAGGGTCATGTACTAACCCTTTCACAACCCGAGACAACTCTGCTGAACGTGAGCTTGCAGAAGCAATGCGGGCAGAAAAGAACTGCTTCTTTGTGGCACGCATGTGATTGATGGATGGAGTGCTGTCAAGTCGGTGTCAACTCTTAGCGACCACATCATTTTGATAATGGAAAGTCAAAATGTTCATAATAAAAACGATTTTGCCATCCCATGAATTCTTTGCTTTGCATCAATATTGGGTTTCTGTATCATGTACCTTTTTCACATTAGAAGTAATATAGCTTCTCCTGCTAACTTGGCAAAGAGGTACCTTTAACTTGGTGATTCTCTTTATTTAGCGGGGGAGAGTAACTGGCCCTATCCACCCCCAGCACAGTATCTCCAGTGACAGTTGCTGGTGTCTGTCTTATGTTTCTTCTTAGATTGCGAGCCCTTTGGGGACAGGGATCCATCTTATTGATTTATTATTTCTCTGTTTAAACCTCCCTGAGCCATTTTTTGGAAGGGTGGTATAGAAATAGAATAAATTATAAAAAATAAATACTTCCAAATTGGATCTATCTGGTTTCTAATGTCAGAAAACGAAATTAGAGCCAAAGAACATGTTTCCCATTTCAGGAGTAACCTGAAGGGTGTCTGTAAGGTGAGATTATTCCACTCAAATTCCCCAAACACACACTTTGGACTGAGCCCTCGCTTGGGCATTCCCTTCCATTCTATGCCACATCTCACTCACCAGTACGGCTTCCACAGCCTCATCCTTATCATAGGTCACCTGAAAATTAGAAGCACTGAACTGATAGTGATGGAAGGACTCTCCGTGCGTTCCTGGAAATGGAGCGGGCACCCTTACTTGGTGGGCTGCTCTCAAGTCCTTTCTGGGGACACCACCCGCTCCATGGAATATTCTGCAGCTGTTGCTTCTCAGGGAGAGTGCAGAACTGGGAAAAGGATCCGAGCAGAGAGTGGGTGCTCCCAGATCCCGGATGGAAGAAATGCCTCTCACAGGAATGTCCTGAGCTCTGTGGAGGAAGGCGCTCTCCTCAATGGTTCCCTACCTCAGCTCTGTCCACTTCCTCCTGGATAGTTGTCAAACCTGAAAGGGAAGAAGAATGGGAAGGGAGGGGGGATTCAGGACTTGAATTCCCATGAGGAATTAAGCAAGGTGAATTCCCTTTGTTGGCATTCAGGCTGGCTCCCGGGCTCCCAAGCACCAGCTGTCCCACACTCCCCAAAGAGTCAGCCCCAGTCCCAACCATTCGCCAGGAGCCTGGGGCACCTCCTCACCGATGGTGACTCCCGAGACTGCCGGGGTGCCCCCTGAGGGAGTTGGAGGTGGCGCTGGAGTCGGCTCAACCCGCTTGCTTCGTGGCCAGAACCTCCCTCTGGGGGGCTTGCCCTTTTCGGAGTCACTGCTGGGGGAGGTCTTAAAGAACTTTCTGCAGCATCTGCAGACTCTTCGCAACCTAGAAGAGAGCAGAGAGAAGGTGAGAATGGGTCTCTAGTCAGACCTGTCCGGGAACAGAGGGAGCAAGGCAAAGCTGTTATGGAATCCCACTAACCGTGCAAAGAAGCCTTTCCTCATCTTCTCCCCCATTTCCCTCCCTGTCTAACTATTCCCCCCTGAATAACTATCCCTCCTCTGACTAAAAGCTGACTGTCCCTCCCTCCCCCCTAGATCCCTCCCAAAACCACCCCAAACAAACAACAAGCAACAAGCAACAAAATAACAAACACTAACACTAACTGTAACACTGAATAGATAAATAAATGGATAAATAGATCAATCAATAAATGGATAAATAAACAAATAGATGAATAAATAGATGGATCAACAGAAACAGAAACAGCAACGGACTCTCTAATACACTCTTTCCTCGCTATCTCTCCAACTCCTCTCCACCTCGCCTCCTCCCTCCTCGCCTAACTCACCCACAAAGAGCAGCTGAGCCCCGGTGGTGTCATAAAAGAGGATGTGTCATGAGCCTCAGCAATGGCCATTGGTCCTCTTGCCTCTAGTGGTTGCTTCAGGACTTGGAGGCATCCCCTGCCAAGCGGGCAAAGAGGCACCTTTTCAAAGGGCTGATTCTCTTTATTGAACAGAGGCCGCACGGGGGAGCAGTTGGCCCTACCCACCCCCTGCCCAGTAACCCTCCAGTGGCGGTTGCTGGTGTCAGTCTTAGGTTTCTCGGTAGATTGTGAGCCTTTGGGGGCAGGGAGCCATCTTTATTCCTTGATTCTTACTCCACTTAAACTGCTTTGGAAACTTGTGTCGAAAAGCGGTATATCAATAGTAGTAGTAGTAGTAGTAGTAGTAGTAGTAGTAGTAGAAGTTCTTCCAAACCTCACCCTTCCTGTTCATATGTCTGTTGATCTGAGAAATCAGAGGACTCTCTTCCCCACCATGTTGAAAGCAAAACCACCACAGGCCCCTCAGAGCAGACCCCTCCACCTCCGCCCACTGCCATTCATCCCGAGAGCCACCTTGGTTGCTGGGATGTGCTCTTGTTTCAGCACGACACGGGGACTCATTCCTTCAGCGCAATCCTGACACTGATTCTCACCTGAGGGGACACACATCACTTTGCTGGCTCTGCCCTCTGGCCACTGCTCTCTGCTCTTTCCAGAGTGTGGTGATGCTGTCACTTGCCTGCCAGGAGGCAGCGTGGAGCAGGTCGGTGGCTGCTTAGCCTTCTCCACTCTGCCTCTTCATCGCTGACTTTGGCATTATTCAGCGGAGGGTGGCGGAAGAGGCAGCAGCAGGATTCTCCCTCCCTCCCTCTGAGTCTCAAAGCCAAGAGCTGATGCCCCAAGTGGAAGGAAGCTCTGAACAGCTGCCTGGCTTCCCTCTGGACCCTCTTGTTTGGGGAACAGCAGGGCTCTCCTTCCCATGCTTGGAGAGGAGGAGACCCAGTGGAAGTGAAGGAGGGAGGAGGCTACTGACGTAATAGTGCAGCAGTCAACCACAGAGAGGCAGCCGCTTGTCTTCTCCATGCTGCCTCTGGAGTCCTACTTCAAAACCTGCTTGGAGGCAATGCATCAGTCATACCTGGAGGGTCCAATATTCAGGTAGAAGAATGAGTTCATGGATGCTGGAGTTGGTCCGTTTGGGTGCACACCCAAGGAAGAGAAGTCTGGAAATGGCTTGAGTGAAGTGTATGTGCAGGTTTGAAGGGGTGACCTTCAACTTCTCTGAGAAGTGGGATGTCTCTTTCCGGTGGAGAGCAAAAGTTTTCTGAACTCTTAACGGCTGAGTCCTCACCAGCTCATCAGGTTGACAAGTAGAGGGAGTTCCCTGTCCTAAAAAGGGCGAGTGGGCAACCATGAGGGTCAATCTCAAGTGTTGTTTAGCTTTCCACAACTGCTTGGATACCAACATTGCTCGCTGCTATAAGCTGCAGCTACATTGCTTTCATAGGGCTGTAGAGCTGACAACTGATATTATGGTTAACAGCACAGCCATTGCCTGATGACCTTTGAAGACTTGGGGAAGTCTGTTTCTGGTCAGCATAGCTCCAGAGATGACTGACAGTCTGTGTACACAATAGAAAGGAGGATACCCGTTTCTCACAGACAGAGAAGCAAACAGCAGGTTGGATTGAAAGAACGGGAAACAGAGAGAGAGAGAGAGAGAGAGAGAGAGAGAGAGAGAGAGAGAGAGAGAGAGAGAGAGAGAGAGAGAGAGAGAGAGAGAGAGAGTCTTTCATTGTAGCAACCAGGAATGAGAGGAATCGTTTTCTTATTGAGTCAGGCGCTACCCCAAACATCCTGAATTCCCCTCAACTCTTGATAGATTTAGACAAAAATGACAAAGTTGCTGTTTGGTTTGCTGATGGGAAAAATAGTTATTCATCCAGGAGAGGAACTGCTGAACTGTCTAGTAAGCAATTGGATGGGGAAAGGGAAAAGATTTTGATCCAAGATGCCCTCTTAGTCCCTGATATGGAGAGTAACTTGACCTCTGTGGGAGATGGAGTCAATCAAAGTTGCAAAGTGACTTTGCAAGACAACGTTTGCTACATCAGCTAAGAAGGATGATTTCCTGATGCATAATATATATAGCCTATATGCATAAAGATGTGCTTTTTCAACTGGACTGTGTAACTGAACAGGCCAGGCTTGCAGCCTCATGCAAAGACAAGAACTGTTCGACCATATGGCCGAAAAGACTAGCACATAGGCAAATCCATGTGATAAATGAGCTTGGGGGAAATGGCATTCGGAAGGACTTTAAAGTGGAGTCATGCAGAGAAGCTGCCACAAGGGGTCAGTGTTGCTTACTGAATCAAGGGGTGAGAGCCAGCTTTTCTGCACAGACAGTCACAGTGTCCTTTGGAGCTAATACATTCTGATGTCATAGAACCATAGGAAGCTGCCATCTCCTGAGTCAGACCATTGGTCCATCTAGCTCAGTATTGTCTACACAGACTGGCAGCCACTTCTCCAAGGTTGCAGGCAGGAATCTCTCTCAGTCCTATCTTGGAGAAGCCAGGGAGGGGACTTGGAACCTTCTGCTCTTCCCAGAGCGGTTCCATCCCCTAAGGGGAATCTCTTACAGTGCTAGCCTCCCATTCATATGCAACCAGGGTGGACCCCAACCTTCTCCCAACCTTGGAGAAGCCGCTGCCAGTCTGTGCAGACAATACTGAGCTAGATGGACCTATGGTCTGACTCAGGAGATGGCAGCTTCCCATGTGTTCCTAAGTCCTTGCCACTCAGATTGCCAGCCAAAGCAATAGACAAGACACCATCTGAACGATGGCTTGGGCACAAGCCCTCTCTAAAGCATGTCAAAATGTTTGGATAGAAAGCTTATGCATACGTCCCAAAGGCCAGGAGAACCCAACTCAATCGCAACTGTGAACTGGGAGTCTTGGTTAGATATCCGCATGGCCAAAAGGGATAGAGAACCCTTGATCCTACAAATGGAGAGGTCAGGATCTGCAATGTGGTGTCTTTTGATGAGAGACAAGGGCCAACTAGGGATGATGTGCCAGAACTTGTGCCAGAGATCCAGGTGAAAGAGGCAAGATGTCTCACGATGCAAGAGCCAGACCGTGAACCCGAAGAATCTGTACCACAACCAGAAGGGGCATTCCTTCTCCACCAGAAGCAGAAGATAAAGGATCTTCTCCAGTGCCTGGTAGCTTCCTTGGTGCTTTGCTAAATAATCACAAAGCCCAACAACAGCCTCCTTGAAGTGAATGACCTTCACTGGGTTTGCGCATGTGTACTCGGTGAAATTACAATGCAGCAACCACATTGTCAATCTCCACAAGCCCATTCGAAGGAGACATGGAGAATCCCAGTTCAATTGTCACATGTACACAATGCTTCTAAGTGTTAGCAACAAGATGGAGATCAGATCCTTGGAGGCCGTTTTCAGCAGCAGCTCCCTGGTGACCACCAATATCTGGTCTGACTTTTCACACTCTGATTTGCTTGCAGAAAAGCTTTGCCATATATGGGCAAAGCTTAAGTACACCAAAATATACCTGGGATACCAATAGGGCTGGCTCATTCTAAGAGAATAGCAACTGGCACTTGTATTGTGCCAGCTCAGATGCAGCTCTTTGATTAGAACATTGAAGTCCACTCCCCTCTTCCACATCAAGCGTGATTTCTGTGCATGACAAGCCACATCAAAGAGCTTGAGATATCCCATGTGCAGCCTGGCTTGCTCTGTACAGGCCTCTGCTACAGGGTAAACTATGATGGAGAGAGAGAGAGAGAGAGAGAGAGAGAGAGAGAGAGAGAGAGAGAGAGAGAACTCTGCACAAGAGACTTCCATGCTCCTTTGGAATTAGGTCAGAAATTGCACTTACTGTAAAGAAGCTACTACTCTTAGAGTTGGAGATGGAGTTCCAGTGCATCGACCTTTTGCACCAGCTCTCCTAATGACCACTTGGGGTATTGGGCGTGGAGGTAGTTAGTGAGGGCCTCCTTACCTGTCCCTGCTTGCCTCTCCTCTATGGCCCCTGCCTCGACTCCTCAGCTATTCCCAGTCAAGAGTCACTCCTCTTCCTTTCCTCTGAGAGAGTAGATGGAAACATCTCTCTCTCCCTTCCTATTCATTATGTAGCTGATAGATAGGACTAGGTTTTTCCTCTCTAAATGTACTTCACCAATACATCTTTTTCGTTTAGATTGTACAACAATCTCCATGTGTCTTCTTCACATAATGGCAACAACTCAACTCTGCACTCTACTCCGTAACTGGTGTGGGTAGCTTCCTTTTGGCGCTTTGCTAATAAGATCAATAAGATGCATAGCTATGTTGTGACCGGACATCAAACCAAGACATTTCATAACCACATGTTAAGACAGAGATCTACGTATCTATCTTGGATGCGTTTTTGATCACATTTTGTCTGTTCCTTTTGCTCTGTTAGTTACTGTTGTTGTTTTTGTTTTGTACTGAACGTGTGAAACAACCTTGAAGTGAACTAATCACAAAGTCAGATTTCTTGTAATAGCGAAAGGAAAATTCTAGCTTCTGTGGACTCCACCCCACGCCTATAGGCTTTACTACCTTGAAAGAAGTTTGCTTTTGCAACGGAAGGTTGGAAGGCCATTGCGGTAGATTCAGCCTAGAACACACAAGTCTACTTGGTGGCAGTGGTTAAACGGGTCATTGGTCAGGAGATCCATGTCTGGTGTTAGCAGCAGAGCAGATCCTTCTAGGGACACACCAAGGTAATTTGGGCATCCGGACCGCCCAGCCACGAGCCCCCACCCCCATGCGAGGCTCCCCAAAACTTCCTTTGGGGGGCCCACCCCACCAAAGTTCCATTAAAAAACCAAACCAAAGACTCTAATGGTGGCTGAGGGGTGGCAGCGAGGGGGGAGGGATGGTGGCTTGAAGCAAATGAACTGCACGCCTGTGCAGTTTAGAGATCGTCGCAAGCCCGTGACGTTACGGGGGGCAACTCAAGTTGTTCGGAGGGCAACTCAAGCCACGATATTGTTCAAAAGTGAGCCAGCTTCATCCAGGTCAGGGTCTCCTTGGAAGTCCAACAGGCACTTTCCCCCTCTGTGAAGGAAGGATGTTGAGAAATGGAATACCGAAGCAAACAACTACTTATCTTATTTATATCTCATGTTTCAACGCAACTGTTCTCAAAGTGGTTTACATACAAAAAGGAGAAGAAAGTGGCCCCCCGTCCCCCCAAAGAGCTCGCAAACTAAAAAGAAGCACAAGGGAGAAGCTAGTGCGAGTCACGGAAGGAATGCTGTTCCGGAGTCGCCTAACAGAAAACCTGAATTGGTCATAAAGGTCTGGTGCCAGCTGTTCAATGTCTCGGCATGAAAGAAAGAGGGCTTGGTGCTCGCATCACCAAATTCCAGATGTCCTCTTGTCTAATCAAGTGCTGAGCCTCCAGCAGGATTGTAAACTGAGAGCAGGATCAAGCCCCAAATCCATCCCTATGGCCATTGGTGCTCCTGTGGAGACAGCCTCTCATAATGCATGACTGAGCCACCTCTCCTGGGTTCAGATTCTCTTTCAGCAATGAAACACACTGGGTGGCCGTGGGCCAGTCACTATTCTCCGCCTAGCCTACCTCAGAAGGCTGTTGCAAGGATAACATGGAGAACTCTACCCTCACCGAGGAAGAGTGGGGTATAAATGTAATGGGGGTGGGGTGGGGTGGGACAGCAGTCTTGATCTGGACCCCGGCTGACATCTGTGCTCAGCCACAAACTCATAGGTGGTCTTGAGCAAGTCACACTGTGATCCTGCCTGCCCACTGGTGAAACAGCAGCTATCATGACTCACCCAGTTATGTGCAGATTAATCCCACAAAGAAAATGGTGTGTACAATAAAAGATGCTATGTCAAGACTATCATCCAGCACTGCTGTCAGTACAGAGCTCCTCTGCAACCTCTTCTCTCCAAACCTCCTCATTACGTCAGTGTATATAGACTTATGCAATAATATACAAGACTTCCAAATGATTCGATCGGATTCCACGCAACACAGCCCAAAATCAAGCAAGATCAAAAGCCTGTCAATAGAATCATTGAGAAGTTCTGCTCCACTGGGCTAGTCTGTGAATTGGAATGTTTCGGATCTTACAGCCCTGAACTGAAGTATGCTTACTCAACGTAAGCCCTATTGATTTCAAAGGGATTTACTTCCAAGCAGCTATGTTTAGGATTGCTACTTTAATCTTACTTCTGCCATCTATGGATGGTGTGATACGCTTCAGGGAGTAAGACATTTTAATTTCTAGTTGAGATCAATGATGCTGAAGGTCAGAGTTTCATTAAAAAGGAAGAGCTGTGAAAGTTCTTCCCTTTGGGGAGATTAATCATGTTTGCGGTCGTCCAGCTGGAATAGGAGAAAGACTGAGCTGGTCCACATAAGAAGGCCCCAAACTAGGTCCTTCTTCGTTCTCTACATTAGTCCTCAGCGCTCTCCTGACTGTCATTTGGAAGTAGTGTCATCTTTTCAGGTGGCCTCGTCTTTTAACTTTAAGCGGATCTGATCAGAAAAGGTTTAGATATAGCAACTCAATAGGGCTTCAATGTTCTCCAGTCATCCAAAAACCTCTTCTTTCAGATGAGAGTTGAGATGCTTTCCATTTCCAGTTCTACTCTAAAAAGCACGGAAATTCCAAGCGAAGGTGGCCATGTTAAATTCTGCACCATAGAAGCTGTCAAGACTTTGTACAGTCTGGGAGCGTATGGTGGCTTTCCAAAGAGGCTACATGCAGCCACACTTTGCCTTGATCTCTCAGCTGGACATTGGGCTGGGGAGGGATGTGTCTAGGCAGACATTCCAGAATTGCAGCTTCCCCAATCAACTTCCTACAGATGCCCCAGATGAATTTCTGCCTGGTGCACCTCTACAAAGCACGGTGCTTCCCCCAGCTGTTATGTCGCTTCATAAATGTCTGGGCAGAAATTCAAGATATATAGCAGTTTCACTAATAGTAAGATTAAGAATGCAAATAAGAATAAGAACAATAAACTGTACTTATTAAGATAAAACAAACCAAAAATTAAATCATAACAGATCGAAAAGGGGGGAGGGGTGAAGGAAATACAAAATACAATACAGAACCATTTCAAAGTCATTGTTAAGATCAATCATGTAATATGATATGATATGGTATGATATGTATTCTTAAAAACATATAATACTTCCAGGCAGCTATTCTCCTAGCTTTAGGAGCATTAAAAAGAAAAGGAAGCAAATGGGCGATCAGACAAACTCCTCCTTTTCATGGAAGTCCTCGAAGACAAGGCCATCTGAAGAGAAGAGAAGAGAAGAGAAGAGAAGAGAAGAGAAGAGAAGAGAAGAGAAGAGAAAAGACGTAATATTCTGATGTTAATTGATTTACATAAGGATGGACTTCTACATATTGAACAAATGGAGGAGGGTCTAATGGGTCACTTTTTGCCTGGGGGTTCCCCAAGCAGAAGGCAAGCATGGCTTCCAGACCTCACAGTTTTGCTGCAAGGTCTTTGCCTGCAAGAACCATTTTTACCCCTGTGAGAGGGGTTGAGAGTTTGAGACATGCCCACTTGGGAGTCCTGCCACAGACAGTCCTCCATAATTTCCTGGCAGAGATCAAAGAGCAGAAGAGAGTTGGTCAGTACCCATGGACTTCATTGGAACAGCACCAGCCTCAAACACACACTTTTGGCAGTCAGGTTTTGACTGAGCCTACGCTTGGTCATCCTCTTCCATTCTCTGCCACATCTCACTCTCCAGTACGGCGTCCACAGCCTTGTCTTTTTCATACGACAGCATCTCACTTTCACAGGACTTGGCATCCTTAATACCGTCAATAACGGACGTCAAGAATTCAGCCCAGCAGAGGATGACCTGAATATTAGAAGCACTGAACTGTTAGTGATGGAAGGACTCTCCGTGCCTTCCTGGAAATTTAGCGGGCACCCTTACTTGGTGGGCTGCTCTCAGGTCCTTTCTGGGGACCCCACCCCCTCCATGGAATATTCGGCTTCTGCCTCTCAGGGAGAATGCAGAAGTGGGAAAGGGATCAGAGCAGAGAGTGGGTGCTTCCAGATCCCGTATGGGGCAAATGCCTCTCAGAGAAATGTCCTGGGCTCTAGGGAGGAAGGCCCTTTTCTGAATGGATCCCTACCTCAGCTCTTTCCATTTTCTTCACTCCACTTGTCAGATCTGGAAGGGAAGAAGAGTCGGGGGTGGGTGGGTTTAAGGAGTTTGATTCCCATTTGGAATTTAAAAACGGGGATTTCCTTTCTTGCAATTAAGGTGGGCTACCAGTTCTAGGTTACAGCCCAAGTCAGCCAGCCTATATGAATAATGAGAGATTAGCATCTCCCAAAGGGAAGCGACTGCTCACCAAAGGCCTTTTCATTCGGACCCACAAGTCTGCCAGGTTCCCAAGCACTAGCTCTCTCACCTTCCCCAAAGAGTCAGCCCCAGTCCCAACCTGGGGCACCTCCTCATCGATGGTGACTCTGGATACTGCCGGGGAGCCCCCTGTGGGAGTTGGAGGTGGTGCTGGAGTAGGCTCAACGTGGTGTTTCCGTTTAAAGAACCTCCCTCTGGGGGGCTTGCCCTTGGCGGAGTCACTGGTGGGGAAGGTCTTAAACAGCCGCCTGCAGCAACGGCAGACTCTTCGCAGCCTAGAAGAGAGCAGGGAGAAAGTGAGAAAGCGACCCTTAAGCAGACATTGGCAGGAGAGGGGGCCAATGGGGCAGTGAAGGAGTGCAGAACAGAAGGAGGGCAGCAATACAGGTAGCCCAATAGGCTTCCAGGTGGTGCACCGTCCTCCTTCTGGCTGAGGAATTGGGTCGAGACAGCTGCCCCAACTTCCTTGGGATAGCTCCACCCCCAAAACACACACTTTGGACTGAGCCCACACTAGGGCATTCCCTTTCATTCTCTGCCGCATCTCACTCACCAGTACGGCTTCCACGGCCTCAGCCTCATCATAGGACAGGAGTTGACCACCCAGCGACCTGACGTCTTTAACATCCTCAATTATGGCGGACAAAAACTGGATCCAGCTGAAGATGACCTGAAAATTAGAAGCACTGAACTGTTAGTAATGGAAGGACTCTTTGTGCCTTCCTGGAAATGGAGCGGGCACCCTTACTTGGTGGGCTGCTCTCAAGTCCTTTCTGGGGACACCATTCGCTCCATGGAATATACTGCAACTTCTGCTTCTCAGGGAGACTGCAGAACTGGGAAAAGGATCCAAGCAGAAAGTGGGTGCTCCCAGATCCCGGATGGAAGAAATGCCTCTCACACAGATGTCTTGAGCTCTGTGGAGGAAGGCCCACTACTCAATGGTTCCCTACCTCAGCTCTGTCCACTTCCTCCAGGACAGTTGTCAGACCTGGAAGGGAAGAAGAATGGGAAGGGAGGGAAGATTCAGGACTTGATTTCCCATGAGGAATTAACCAACGGGAATTCCCTTTGTTGCAATTCAGGCTGGCTTCCGGGCTCCCAAGCACCAGCTGGCTCACCTTCCCCAAAGAGTCAGCCCCAGTCCCAACCATTCCCCAGGAGCCTGGGGCACCTCATCACCGATGGTGACTCCGGAGACAGCTGGGGTGCCCCCTGAGGGAGTTGGAGGTGGCGCTGGAGTGGGTTCAATATGATTGGTTAGTCACCAGAACCTCCCTCTGGGTGGCTTACCCTTGCTAGAGTCACTGGTGGGGGAGGATTTAAAGATCTGCCTATAGCAAAGGCAGACACTTCACAACCTAGCAGGGAGAAGGTAAGAATGCGACCCTTAAGCAAACATTGGCAGGAGAGGGGGCCAATGGGGCAAGGAAAGAGTGCAGAACAGAAGGAGGGGCAGCAATACAGGTAGCCCAATAGGCTTCAAGGTGGTGCACCGTCCTCCTTCTGGCTGAGGAATTGGGTGGAGACAGCTGCCCCAACGCTTTGGGGCAGAGACCTTTGACATATGGGGTGCAGTTCTGGTCAGCCCAGCTCAGCCAGATTATGTTAGAGCTGGCAAAGTTGCAGAGAAGAACCATGAACGAGCTCAGGGGTGAATGGAAACCATGTAACCATTAGGCAGTCCTGTTTTCAGGCATTGCGTGACACTTCCTAGCTGGACCAGGCCTGTGAGGAGCCCGTGCCCAGGTTCACTTTTAAAATGAAGCAACTACAGTCATGCACACAGAATCACGTACCAATGTTCAGACACCTGCACACATGTACTACCAACTGTCTGAATGGGGCTTTCATTGCTCTTACCTTCAAGATGCTGATTCAGTTCCAGACAGAGGGGGCCTCCTCCAGCAAAGCCCTGATCATCCTCTGGAGCGCCTCAATGTTCTCGTTCTGGGGGGGGGAGAAAAGCTCAGACATGATTATTCTATGCAGAAACCACATGCTTTTTTAAAAACAAAAACAAGTTTTACCACAAGCAAGCATTGTGTAAGACTATGTGTAAGACAAATCATATGATATTTATTTAGACTGCCTTCCTGCCTTCCTACTGTCCACCACCCTCTTGCCATTTTAAGCAAATCCAGACTCACAGTTTCATCAAAAATGTCCAGGTGTTCAGTTTTAAACATTTCCCCCCTCCGTTTCAAAACACTTAGGACTTCACTGTGAATATAGGAACTTAGGAACATCGGAAGCTGCTCTATATTGAGTCAGGCCCTTGGTCCATCTAGCTCAGTATTGTCTACACAGACTGGCAGCAGCTTTTCCAAGGTTTCAGGCAAGGGTTTCTCTCAGCCCTAAAATCTTGTCCTAAAAAAATAATAATAATAATCTTGTCCTGTCTTGGAGATGCTGCCAGGGAGGGAATGTGGAACCTTCTGCATGTAGTTTTCAAACATTATTCCCTAAAGGAGCATTTTATTGTCCCTTGGACTGTGTTAGGGATGGGGCTGTATTTCAGTGGTAGAGTATCTGCTTAAAGATGCTGAAGGTCCCAGGTTCAGTCCCTGGCATCTACAGGGAGAGCTGGGGAAAACTCTTGCCTGAAACTCTGGAGTGCCACTGCCAGACAGAACAGACAATATTGAGATAGATTGGGGTTCCTAACAGGGGGTACAAGTACCCCTAGGGGTACTTCAAAGGCTATCAGAAGAGCCAGCGTGGTGTAGTGGTTAGAGTGCTGGACTAGGACCAGGGAGACTCGAATTCAAATCCCCATTCAGCCATGATACTAGCTGGGTGACTCTGGGCCAGTCGCTTCTCTCTCAGCCTAACCTACTTCACAAGGATGTTGTGAAGAGAAACTTGTGTATGTAGTACACTGCTTTGGGCTCCTTGGATGAAGAGCGGGATATAAATGCTAATAATAATAATAATAATAATAATAATAATAATAATAATAGTTGTTGTTGTTTTTGTAAAAAGATTGCACAGACTGACTACAATCAAAGGCATGACAAGGTAGCAGGGATGATACACTGGAACATCTGCAAAAAATACAAGCTACCTGTAGCCAAACATTGGTGGGACCATCAAATTGAAAAAGTTGAAGAAAATGAAGATGCAAAAATATTATGGGACTTCCGAATACAAACAGACAAACATCTGCCACACAATACAACAGATATAACTGTAGTCGAGAAGAAAGAAAAACAAGTCAGAATAACTGACATAGCAATAAGAGGGGATAGCAGAATAGAAGAAAAAGAAATAGAAAAAATCACCAAATACAAAGATCTACAAATTGAAATTGAAAGGCTGTGGCAGAAAAAGACCCAAATAATCCCAGAGGTAATTGGCTTCCTAAGTGCAATTCCAAAAGACCTTGAAGAGCACCTCAACACCATAGGGGCCACAGAAATGACCACCAGCCAGTTACAAAAAGCAGCTTTCCTGGGAACAGCCTATATTCTGCGACGATATCTATAACAACTGACAATAAAATTCAGCCATCCCAGGACCTTGGGAAGGACTCGATGTCTGGATAAAACAAACCAGTCAATAACACCTGTCTATGTAAATAAATAAATAAATAAATAAATAAATAATATCGAGGGGGGGCTCAGAACCCTCCTGCCCCCACACTGCAGCTGTGCTCTTTGTTCCCCTTCTCAGGATTGCCGGCTTGAAGCTGATGTGTCCTCAGTGCTGTGTCTGCTGCAGAAGGGGAGGGAGCAGCGTGAAGACCCTCCCCCTCCGCTGCTGATTGGCTGGCTATGTGCTGAAGCTCAGCGTATCCCTCCTCCTCAGCCTAAGCGACAGGCTTCAGAAAATTGCACTTGTCCCATGAATTTCAATCAGGCTGCTTATGAGTAACTTAGTGTGGATGTGAACCAGTGACTGCAATAGTCTCTGTACGACTTAAATTTGTGTTTTTGTGTATATATGTGTATACACACACGCACAATTAAGTGCAGCAGCTATGAGATGGGCTACTCCAGTCACTGACTGGCTTAAATCCAGATTAAGTTGTCTGATACAGGGGTGTGTGTGATTTTGCTCCCAAATGGGGCCCTGTGGCCCCGTTTGGGAGCAAAATTGGCCAGCACTACCTTTGCAGTGCGGCCAGAGCAGCTCCCCCTGACTTTTGAAGGTGAACGCAGCGCTGGCCAACTGAGCTCCTAAACAGGGCCACGTGGGCCTGTTGGGGAGCAAAACTACACGCCTGCATCTGACATCAGACGCAGGGGGTTGGGCTGGAGGGGGCCACGGTGGGGGCAGCACCTGGGTCACCGCTGGCCTCCCTCTGCGGCTGACTCTAAGCAGTCTTATGGAAATGAATGGGACAAGTTGACTTGTTCTGTTCATTTCAATGGGAGTACTCAGTCACCGGTACAGCCAGCAACAGGGTCTCCGTCACTGACGGGAGTACGCACATCTCTTCATGTTCTCCACCAGATCTACTTTCCTCTCTCCCCCTGCCGTGTTTCACTTCTGGAACTGTAGACGGACGTTTGCATATCAGCAGAGCCATCAATAGTCCCCCAAGGCCAAAAGAGGCCCAGGGAAATGCCAAGATTTCCAGCTGAGTCTGGTTTCGACCAAACCATTCGCCTCCAGCACCTGTTCCGCTGTTCCTCCCCCGGGAGAAATGTTAGTGCAATTAGATGGCCAGTGACGCCCACAGTTCCTCGAAACGGCCACAAGAGAACGAATTAAGGAAGTAACACGGCTCAAAGTTGCCAGGAGGTAAACATCACAAAGTCGGGAGGCCTGGAAACTGCATGGATGTAGCTGGACTGGATTTGGTTGTAATGTGTTCATGATGTAATGTGTTCTTTTAAAAAACATTTCCTAGACTTTGGTGGAAGGCGAAAGGCTGAAATCCACAGACATGTATTTGTTAAAAAGAATCTAGAGGGTCAAGGTGACCAGGAGGAATGGGGACTTTATGAGTCTTTGTTCTTCCCTTTCCCCATGCCTTTAACTGCCGGAATCAGCCAGAAATGTCATGGGCATGGCTACCTGCTGATAATCCCAGGTAATTAATTGTCCCAGGAGAATGACAGACTTTGGCCTTCTACCCATTCACACCTGCTCAGTGAAGTGCAGTTAATCATTCTGCTCAGTGAAGTCCAGCTAAAACATTTCAAGGTTGCAGGCAGGAGTCTTTCTCAGCTCTCTCTGGAGATGCTGCCAGGGACACAACTTGGGACCTTCTGCATATACTCTAGCACTGAGCTACGGCCCCATCCCCTGGGATCTTGGAGAGCTGCTTCCTGTCAGAGCACGGAGTTCTGGGCTAGCTGGACCAATGGTCTTACTGGGAGCCAAACTAGACATGGCAGTGGCAGAGCAGTCTCTCTACATGCAGCTCTCACTCTCACACAGTCACGTAAGAACTAGGAGGAGGGAATCTGATTCAAGTGCTGAATCACCTCCTGTCTATGACTTACCTCCCCATAATCTGTCCTCAATGTCATTTTTCTCTTGATTGATTGACTAAGTACCGTCAAGTTGGTGTCGACTCTTAGTGACCACATAGAGGATTCTCTCCAAGATGATCTGTCTTCAAACTGGCCTTTAACGTCTCTCAGGGCTGCGTTCATTGCAGCCGTAATTGAGTCCATCCACTTTGCTGCTGGTCCTCCTCGTTTTCTCTGTCCTTCAACTTTTCCCAGCATTATAGACTTCTCAAGGGAGCTGGGTCCCAAGTATGAAAGTTTAAGCCTGGTCATTTCTGCCTTGAGTGAAAATTTTGGATTGATTTGTTCTATAATCCATTTGTTTGTTTTCCTGGCTGTCCATGGTATCTTCAAAAGTATTCTCCAGCAGCAAAGTCTTCTCCAGCAGCGTCAATACTTTTTCTATCTTGCTTCTTCCAAGTCCAGCTTTACACAGAGAAATAACAAATAAATAAGATGGATCCCTGTCCCCAAAGGGCTCACAATCTAAAAACAAACATGTCTTGGGTAGAATACAGGAGGGGTTGACCATTGCCTCCTCTGAAGCATGAGATGATGCCTTTAAGCATCTTCCTATATTGGGAAAACATACCTGCGGGGATTTGAACCACCAACCTCTGGCTTGATAATCAAGTCATTTCTCTGCTGCACAATTAAGTGGCTTCCTCATCACTGTATCTCCTCACAAACTAATTCTTTCTTTCTTTCTTTCTTTCTTTCTTTCTTTCTATCTCATATTTCATATTTTGTAATTTTCATATGTTTAATAGAAATATTACATACATATTTATTTATTTATTTAAGCACATTTATATACTATACTGCTGCTGCTGCTACTACAACTACTACAAATATTTATATTCAGAGGGTCATACATATTGCTGATCACAGAAGTGCTGGCCATCATGGGGACGGTGTTTCCTTATGCAGAAAATTGCCACTGTAACTGTGAGCAGCCAGATCATTTGAACCTAGGAACCTAGGAATCTGCCATATACTGAGTCAGACCACTGATCTACCTAGCTCAGTATTGTCTTTACAGGCTGGCAGCGGCTTCTCCAGGGCTGCAGACAGGAATCTCTCTCAGCCCTATCTTGGCGAAGCCAAGGAGGGAACTTGGAACCTTCAGATGCTCTTCCCAGAGCGGCTCCATGAACATAGGAACAAAAGAAAAAATGCCAAAAGACCAAATTGAAAATAGCCTCAGGTTTTATCCATCCTTTGTATTATTTGCCTTGAAAACTTGACTTTTCCTTTTGTGTTGATGGTTGGCACCCAGAGACTTAGTCTCAGGAAGCTGTCCCTACATGGGGGGAGGGAATTGGCAACTCACTTGCCTGTCTTTCTCTCAAGTAAACAGGTTTGCAACCAACAGTGCCTTGAATTGTCTTTCCAAGAAGGATTGGTCCTCCCCAGAATGAAGGAATACCTGGATCCAGCACCAGAACGTGATCCCAAGGGACATCAACACTGACCCAGGAAAACTAACCAGCAGCAGCAGCAGCAGCTACCCGAGGGCAGTCCCTATCTGCATTTCCAATCCAACCCAATGGTGACAGAACGTCCATCTGCTACCCTGTCCTGTGTTTGAAGAAGAAGGCCTAATGCACAGTTCATCTTCCTGCTCCTAAGTGCTATAGGAGAGGGATAGACAACAAATGCCTGAAGACTGCCACTTTTCTCTGGAGTCATACATGCAACAGCATCTCCCCAAGCTGTAAAGCCCTGGAACCATCCTACCTGGGTAAGATACCTTGCCAAAGACACTATTTCAAATTCTGCCAAAGAGACTATTTCAGATTGCCCACAAGGGGGGGAGTCAAGGCTCCCAAACACATGAACATTCGAGCTTGTCTATGGACACTAGCCAAACAAGCCAAAACAACACGGATCAGAGAACATCCAGGATAGCCAAAATCCTGCAACGTTGTACAAGAGCATTTGGTTCTCAACTGAAGGACTAAAATATTTTTTTTACCAAGGACTCTTAGTGTTTTTTTAAATTTTAATTCTAAAGCTCTCCATGGCTTCCTTTTTGGCCATGACAGACTCTAGAGGACACTAAGAGTGGTGGGAGTTGATGATTTACACCACTTTCTTAGATTACTTTCTTGTAGTGACTATGTGCTATCATTATGTTGAAAACCATGCTATCTCCTGTGCTGTAAGGACATGGACCTCACATGCTTGCTCTCCAGTCATTTCCCAGAGCATTTACCTGCAAGTCTGCACCTATCCCCAAGTTTGTGCTCTAAGACATTAAGCTAGCCCAAGCTTGACCTGCTAATTTTATAGACACTTGTATTTAAGCAATGTGATTGTACGTGACTTGTCATTGCTATCGCTTTCCACAAGCTGATAATCCATTAATCACTAGAAGCACCTGGTTCCACAATGCAAGACTGTTATTGATACCTTATTTGGGATAAAGATGGGTTAAAACAATGTTGCTTGCTATAAGTTGTATGATCTTTATATGTAAACCTTGCTGCTATGTGTAAAACTTTTTATCTATATCAAATCAGAATTATACTAATTATGTTTGTAGCTCTAGGATATTATATGCAATGTATCTAGTTTTATTGCCATATGTACAGCCCCTTCAGCACCTTTATGTCCCAAATCCTTTAGCTACACAAAACACAGAACTATATTTCCAAGATTAGGAGTTGATGTGTTAGAAAGAGCTATTATTAATATTTCCAAACAGTTAGGACTTTCATTTAACTCATATGGAGAGCCTATTGATTTATGGGCAAAGAAGATAATTCTAATTATAGTATGTATTTTCCTTTTATTGATAATCACATGTTGCTGCTTATAATGCATTCTAGCTTGAATCCAAATGTTTATGAGAACCTTTCAACCTTGCCATAATGTAAGACCCATACATACAGCTGTACCTTTACAAGCCCATATATCCTGAAGATTCAGGATGATCCAGTGTTTCAGGGGGGAATTGATGTCTTTTAGAAAACCAAAGTAACTCCATTTTACTTAGAAAACCTCAGTCTGACTTAAAGTAACCCCAGCCCAGCTCAGGCCCATCACGCCTCTCATGATCAACGTCGGTATCTCTCTCCACTAAATTGTATCTAAGGAAAGTTGGTTCTCACAGGATTCTCACTGTTCTTTGCTGACAATTAAGAAAACAGGATGTAACCAAATAAGGAGTAATCACCAGATGAAGAATGAATCATTCGCATGCGTACTAGATACTTAGCCCACCATTTTATTGCCACGTACACTATGTCTAGGGTGTCAGCATCATTCAGATTGTTTGTATAAATGTAAGATGCACCTATAACCAATTTGTATTCAGTGCAGAGCCAAAGCCCACTGGATACCTTGCTAATCTGCAGTAGCAATAAACACCTCAAAAGAGATTCCCACTGTGTCTGTTTGATTGGCTAAAAGGCATACCCAGGGACGAACCAAATTCACATCATTGTTGTCCCCTTCCATTGTGATCAGGGATGGCCTTCAGTCTGGATCCTGCAGGGTTGCCAACCTCTTTGCTAGCCTGGCTCCTGTGCCTTGAAAAAGAGCTTGACAGTCCAAAATTAAGCAGATGAAGCTTTTGCTGCAATGGAAATGAAGAGATGGGGAAATCTTCATCAGTTTAATTTCTATATGCCAGGTTTCCTCTAAAAGCATAAGAGCAGGAGCAGGTAGAGAGTTGGCAACTCTGCTTGCTGGTGCCTCGTGGCCAGCATTGGGCATGGGAGTTCCGCCATCCTTGTGTACATTCAAACATGGCGGTTGCTGGGGGGGGGGGTCCAAGCCGGGAGTGTTTACCGGTCGTGACGGATCCTGATGGGGCTGGAGGTTCCGCTGCTGTCTTCAGTCTCTCTGGACTCGACCGTTGGCAGGAAGACTTTCTGGCCTCTCCTGCTTCTAACAGCAAATTTCTGTCCCAGTTTGGCCGTGAGGTAGCGCAGAACATGGCCTCAGGCAAGGAGTCCAGAGTGAGTGTCCACCGCCCTGCCCCAAATAGTTTCAATGTTTTTTGGGCGGGGGAGACCCCCAGGGGTTGGATTTGGGTCCAGGTGGAGACATTTAGGAAGGGACACTGTCCTGGCCCCTCTGGGCTGACCTTGTAGGGCAGGAAGGGAGTGGCCCAGTGCAGCTTCACGGGGTCCTCATGGAGCAGCAGCCCTCCATGGATGGCTCAGAGCTCCATCAGCCCCCTCCCTCCTCCAGGACCTCATCCAGCGAGGAATGTGCAGAGTGGAGCCACCTGCACAGAGGAAAGGAAAGGGTTCCTGGCCTCTCTGAGCTCTCTGCAGTTCCCCCCTTCAGAGGGGCAGGATGGCCATATTAGGGAGTGAAGAAAACAACACTGGTCTTTCTTTGGTAAAAGAAATGAAATGTTGAGGTGGGGGGGGGGATGGAGGGAAGATAGAAATGGCAGGATCTGCCAAGTGGCACTTATGTGGAGGATGAGAATTGCCCCCTCTTGATGTAGCCTGGCTCCTCTGCTTTGAGCAAAAGCTTGAGCAGATTGAGCAGGTGAAGCCATTCCTAGCCCAAAGAAATGGGAAACTGCTTCACCAGCTTAAGATCTGCATGTCAGGCGTCTGCTGAAGTCACAGGAGCAGGAAAAGAGTTGGCAACCCAGCCTACTGGTGCCTCGTGCCCACCACTGGGCCTGGGAGTTCCACCATCCTTGTGTACATTCAAACATGGCGGTTGCTGGAGGGGGGAGTCCCCGGCTGGGTGTGTTTACCGGTCGCAACGGATCCTGATGGGGCTGGAGGTTCCACTGTTGCCTTCAAACTCTCTGGACTCGACAGTTGATAGGAAGACTTTCTGGCCTCTCCTGCTGCTCACGGCCAATTTCTGTCCAATTTTGGCCGTGAGGGAGTGCAGAAAATGGCCTCGGGCAAGGAGTCCAGAGTGAGTGTCCACCGCCCTGCCCCAAATAGGTTCAGTGTTTGGTGGGGGCAGGTGAGACCCAGAGGGGTTGGATTTGGGTCCAGGTGGAGACATTTAGGAAGCAACACTGTCCTGGCCCCTTTGGGCTGACCAAGGTGGGCGTGAATGAACTGGCCCAGCGCACCTTCACAAGGTCTTCATAGAGCACCAGCCCCCCCATGGATGGCTCAGAGCTCCGCCAGCCCCCTCCCTCCTCCAGGACCTCTTCCAGCGAGAAAGCACAAAGTGGAGCCACCCGCACAGAACAGGGGAAAGAGTTCCTGGCCTCTCCGTGCTCCCTGCAGCTTCCCCCTTCAGAGGGGCAGGATGGCCATATGAGGGACTTGAAGAAAATAACACTGGTCATTCTTGGTATTTGAGCATGACTGGAATGGATGGTGAAAAGAGCCCAAACTCGGGAGCACTTTCAGCATCCAGCAACACCCCTGCAGAGAGGCGCTCTCCCTCCCTCCCTCCCTGGATTGATGGTGATGATGACCTTGTTTTGAAAGGCTTCTTCCTCAGTAGCTTAGAATGAAATAATACAAGTTTTATTGCTTGTAAGCCTCTTTGATATTTTTAAACTAAAAGTAGGATAGAAAAGAAATGAAATGTTGTGGAGGAGGATGGAGGGAAGATAGAAATGGCAAGATCTGCCAAGTGGCACTTATGTGGAGGACGGGAATTGCCCCCTCTTGATGAAGGGGGTGGGGGTGGGGAGACCCCCAGGGGTTGGATTTGGGTCAAGGTGGAGACATTTAGGAAGTGAGACTGTCCTGGCCCCTCTGGGCTGACCTTGTAGGGCAGGAAGGGACTGGCCCAGACCATCTTCACGGGGTCTTCATGGAGTAGCAGCCCCCCATCGATGGGTCAGAGCCCCATCAGCCCCCTCCCTACTCCAGGACCTCATCCAGGGAGGAACTGCAGAGTGGAGCCACCTGCACAGAGGAAGGGAAGGGGTTTCTGGTCTCTCCGAGATCCCTGCAGCTTCCCCCTTCAGAGTGGCAGGATGGCCATATGAGGGAGTAAAGAAAACAACACTGGTCATTCTTCGGTAAAAGAAATGAAATGTTGAGGAGGGGGATGGAGGGAGGACCGAAAGGGCCATTTCTGCCAAGGGGGAGGTGCAGGTTCTGTGGAAGATGGGAATTGCTGCCTCTTGATGTGGCCAGGCTCCTCTGCTCTGAGCAAAAGCTTGACCAGCCATGCCAACCACGGGGCCCAGGGAGTTCAGCTAACTGAGCCAAGAGACCCCTTCAAAGTGGTCATACTCTGATATTTAGCAGGGGGAGAGCAACCTGTCTCCCCTGCGGCTCATGCCAAATTTGGTCCATTTGGGGCCATGTGGAAGCGCTGAACATGGCCTCCGGCAGGGGGTTTAGAGGGAGGGTTCACCACCCTGCTCCAAAGAGGTCCAATGTGGGGGAAAGACCACCAAAGTTCTCAAAGTGGTTTGATGAGAAATCTAGGGTGGGAGTCCCCACTGGCTGCTTAGGAATGACCCCGGTGGGTGTGAACTGGCCCAGCCCATCCTCACTCCTGCTCTCCTCTCTCCTTGACAGGACATGGGAGAAGGATGCCCCTCACTCCGCGGCGTGGGCAGCCTTGATGAGGCAACTCCTGTGGCTCCTCTCAGGTACGTCCTCCTGCTCCTCCTGGGTTATCTGTGCCCATTCTTGATTTATGGCATGGGCAGCCTTGATTTATGGCGTGGGCAGCCTTGATGAGGCAACTCCTGTGGCTCCTCTCAGGTACGTCCTCCTGCTCCTCCTGGGTTATCTGGGCCCATTCTTGATTTATGGCACCTTGGATTTCAAGACCACTTGTGATCCTTTCAAGAAACCTGGCCCCTGCCAGGGTTTCATTTTTGGAGATCCAGCTCCAGATGCCATCGGCCTTTGGCACCAGTAACCCTGATGACCACGACAGGTCTCTCTCTGACCAACACGTAGCCAGAAGTCAGATAGAGGTCTTTTCCTCTCAGCATCTTCTTCTGAATAAAGCAGATTAGTTTAACCTTGTGTGAATCTCCCTGCTTATCATGGACAAGCTGTTGCCCCGGAGACCCTGTTGACTTCTGCTGTAATTGGAGTGAATTAGCTCCTGAATACTCTGCCATAGAAGTCATGACCCCCAACATTAAAGCCCAAACCCCCAAGAGGTCCCAGTTTGCAAGGGGCACCAAGTCTAAGTTCTGCCTATTGGAATGTGGGAAAGACAGAAAGGAATGAGAGCAGGGGCAGGCAAAGGGAGTTCCAAAGGAGAAGAGCCGATCCGTCTGAGCTAGCTGGGTTCTGGGAGAGGATCCATGGGTTCAGGCACAGGAGGCCAGGGAGGGTTCTCGTGCACATTTTGCTCCCTAGGGTTTGAAATGAGGATGGGTGGGGTGGGGGGATCGGTCCCCTAGTCTGCTCTCTGAGGACTGAAGGGCTGTGGGGCTCCATGGGCTGGTGGGCCTGGCCCACTATTTCTCAGGCCCTGGATTCCAGGTGAGGCCTGCAGCCACCCAGAGCGGGAGAAGGAGACTGGAGCCAGGGTGTGGCTGGCTGCTCCTTCAGGGCTGGATCTGCTGGTGCCTCCTTGAGTGGTTGCAGGGCAAAGGGAGCAACTGGGATGGGGAGCAGTGGAAGCCCCTCTGGGGGGCAGAGGAGGGGGCCGTGGCAGCCCCTCGGAACAGGTGATGCTGAGTCAGACCATTGCTCTACTCTGACAAGTAGCCGCTCTCCAAACCCCAACCAAGGGAGCTGAGCTGTTTTAGAGGTTTTTAAATTAGGCAGTATATAAAAATATATAAATCCAATGAATGAATGAATGAATGAATGAATGAATCAGGAAAGAAAGAAAGAAAGAAAGAAAGAAAGAAAGAAAGAAAGAAAGAAAGAAAGAAAGAAAAGAAAGAAAGAAAGAAAGAAAGAAAGAAAGCCCTTTATGTTGTGGAGAGCGGGGAGGGTATATAAATAATAAAATAAAATAAAATAAAATAAAATAAAATAAAGAAAGAAAGTAACCCTTATGTTGCAAGGAGCTTGGAGGGTTCTTACCTTCACCCCTGCCCACTGCTGGAAACTGGCTACTCTGGGTTCCTTTGACACACTCACTCACTCACTCATTAACTTGTGTCTTTTGTCCTTTTTCCCTCTCAGTGACTTCCAGCCACAGGAGATATATGAAGAGTGCTCCGTGGCCAAAACGAGCAAATGGTCACTGGTAAGAGATGAAAACCCAGTCTGTACATGTCAGGGCTGGGAGGGGGTGGGATAGACCCCATTTCGAGCAAGAATAGAGGGCGTGTGGTAGAGATCCAGTCTTAGCAGGTTGAAGGGATGCTTTGAGAACTTGTCTGGAAAAGCCATATGCCTTGATATTTGCAGTGGTAGTAGCAGTGAATTGGGTGGGTGGGATGAGTGACAATCCAGGCTCAACTACAAGTGACTCAGGCAAAGGTTGGAGACCCTCGCTATGGAGGAAGCATCATGGGAACTTTTGGGATGGGAAGTGCTGAGAGGGAAGAGGGGTGTGTCTACCTATCTTCCAACCTCGCTTCTTCATTCCGCTCTCCTGCCCCAAATCACTCCCTCCCCCAGGGTTCTAGACTTTGATTTTGTTCTGGACTACCAAGCAGAAAACACGTCCAGGAAGGGAGCAGTCTGGAGGGGAACTAGAGTGGGAAAGTCTTCTTTGGGGTAGATGGTGCATTCTTCCCCCACTGCCACTTCTTGGCTCCTCATGGCCCCCTTTCTGGTGTCATTGAAAAGGGCCTCAAAACACGGGTCTGCAGCATCAAGTGGCCAATAGCTCTGCCCAGCAAAGAGAAGAATTTAGCTAGGCTTTCCTTAATTAAAGGCACCATTCAAGAAACCATAGTGTCCCATGTATCAGGAGGCCTGACTCTTCTTCAGGATCCTGCCACTCCAAATGTTGTGTAATACCCATGATCTCACCCGACTGCCCAGGAATAAGCGGAAAGCTGGTTTCTGAGGTTCCGTAGATTCTTGGGTTTGGTTTCCTCTCTGAGCCCAGTTACACGTTGGTAGACACGGTTTTGAGGTGCTAAGGAGCCACCTCCCGCTTTAAGCTCCTCTGTTAAGAAGGACCTCTTGAAGGAGGGTTGACGTTTGGACCCCAGATGCCCTGGAAAGGTCAAGTGGGCACCAGAGCACCCATTCCTCTCTCCATTCTCATCCACAGAAGTCATTCTCGGATGGCTCCAGGATTCAGACCGTCAACACTGGGAACGAGATCCTGGAAGACGCACATGCCATCAGTTCCCCGAGGAGGTAGAGTTTCTTCTTGAACTTTTGTGTAGGGAAGGTTTTCTGCCCCCTGCCAGCCTGGATCTGGGATAGATCCAGTGCCGCTGACCGGCAAGAGGTGCAGGGCAGACAAAAACGATGTCTTCATACATTGTGTAGAAGCAGGGGCGTAACTAGGTTGGAGTGGGCCCCGAGACAAGATTCTTAAATGGGCCCCCCGCCGAGATTTTTTTTAATAATAATAATAATAATAATAATAATAATAATAATAATAATAATAATAATAATAATAATTCGATTTCTATACCGCCCTTCCAAAAATGCCTCGGGGCAGTTTACAAAGAGAAAAAGGTGCCTCTTTGCCCCGTAAGCAGGGGGCTTTTATTCTCACATTTCTGTCCTCATTCAAAACATACAAAAAACAGATGTACAAAATTGAGCAAATGAGAAGAGAAGAATTATATGGGAGTAAAACCTTTTTTAAAAGGAGTCAGGAAGCGCATCTTTGGAGGCTCAAATGGATACCTTTCAGGCACAACTATTTCCAAGTCAAAAATTCCTTTTTCATGTGGTGTATTTGCAAAACCAAGGATTTGAGCTTGAAGTTCATCTAAGCGACTTCCAGTCTGCCAGCAAGTAATACCCGGTGGTGGCTCTGTGGACAGCAGATGCAGCTCCCTTTTCAATCATGAAGCTCTCTTCATTGTGCTCCGTTTTCGAAGTAGAGCTCTAAGAACGGAGCCAAATGCGCTCAGGGGTGTAGCAAGGTTGGAGTGGGCCCTGAGAAGAGATTTTAAATTGCCCCCCCCACAAAGTCCAGGGCTTCCACACACCCCAGGCTGAGCTGTCTGGCCTGGGAAGAAGAGGGTCTGCTGCAGAGGACTGGAGTGGCCACTCTGACTGCCAGCCTTCTTCCTGGGGCTGGCCAGCCTACTCGAATTCAGGCTTCACGGAGGCCTACACGGAGCCCCGCCCAGCCGCCGATCAGCTGCGAGGCGCCCGGGAGAAAAGCAGCTTGCCTGCTGCTTGGATTGCCGACCAGGAGGACCAGAAGGAGGGAGGGCAAACACGGCAAGTGGCTGAAGGGTCTTGGGGCTGGGCAGGGGGCAATGGGGAGTCATGGGAGGTGTCTCTGGGGGGCCCCTCAAGGCAGTGGGGCCCCGAGGCGACGGCCTCCCCCGGCCTCATGGTAGTTACGCCCCTGCGTAGAAGCATTCACTCTTCCAAGATGTGGTGGTGATGTCCGCTAGCTTGAAGGGCACAGAGGATAGCTTCCTGGAGGCCTGCCGGATGGCTGTCCCCTATTGGAAGCAGAGTGCTGGGCCAGATGCATCTTTGGTCGGATCCAGCAAGGCTCTTCCGAGGTACTCAGGCCATTGTATTTCTTCCTGCAGTGTCTTCACGGTTGAGGAGGATGGATGGTTTCTCCAGACCGTGGACACCGAATGGTCCTGTGAGGTAAGGAAACGATTCCAGTCGCTTTTGTGGATGGGCTGGTGGAGGGGTGAGGGGAGATTGCATCTCCACCGTCAGGAGACAGAGCGGGGTCAGATCCTGAAAGGGGAGGAAATCCAGCTGCTGCATGTTGGCCAGAGGATTACAGTGGGAACGTCGTGGCTAGGGAAGGATTCTGCCACCCTCTGCCTCTCCTTCCAATGGCCACCTTTCTGGGTTGGTGTGCTTTGGATTGGAGGCATCAAACGGCTCCCAAGACCCTGAGACGGGTCAGGAGAGGAGAGGGTCTTCCTGGCAGAGATCCTCCAGGTCTCTTGACTGAAGAGGCATTTCTGGAGAGACAATCCTGGTCCCCTCAGGTAAAAACAGCCCACAGCAGGAGGGATGGCCCTCACTCCGGACTCAGGGGCCCACCTTGTCTCTCCCTTTGGAAAGGCTGAGCTAACCCTGTTTCTTGGGGAGAGGAGAGAAGAGGACATGAAGGGGTGGGATCAAGAAGACTCTCTGGGCCAAACTATTGATGCCAGTGGGTCCCGTTCCTCTTTGTTTCCATTCCCCATGAAAGGAATGCAGAAAAAATGACAAGAAATGACACAGTAGATCATATCACAATGGAGGTTCATTGTTGGACATAGGATGAAACCAAATGGCCACAAGCATGTGGTGGCTGTGCCCTGGCACTCCCAACCAGTTAGAATTAGAACACATGGTTTCTTTTTAATAAGGTTTTTTTGTCTTTAAAAAAAAATCAAAATACTTTAAAGAAATAAAAATGAACTCAAAGAAAATGTCAGGGGAAAAACTCGCTACGAATCCTAGGCCCTAGGAAGATCAGAGTGAGTACACACATTGGAAACCTTTGTCTCATTTGCAGAGTCCTGACATCCAAGAGGCCAAGATCCCAGAAGACAACACTAGGGATCAGGAGCTGGACGTGGAGAGCTTTGTCAGTTCCCCGAGGTACTCTTTTCTCACCTGGAGGGGCAGCTCCATCGCTCATGGAAGTAGAGGACCTTCCTTAGGAGCCCATGCAAGTTTTTTTGGGGGGAGGTGGTTAGTTTAGCAAGAAGCCAAGGGTGGAGAGAAGCTCCGAGCAGCATGGAGGGTTGATTCCATGGAGACAGGTGTCTCCATGCCCAGCCCGTGGGCTTCCTTCAGGCATCTGGCTGTCCATTCCTGGAAACAGGGTGTTGGGCTGCATGCCTCATTCATCTCATCACGCAGAGCTCTTTCTAAGCACTCGTGTTCTGATCTCATGTGTCTTCTTTCTTTCTTTTCTTAGCGTCCAGAGGCCAAGCACCGTGTTGAGGAGGCTGCAAAACACCGCCGCTGACCAAGAGCCATCCCTTGGAGAGGTCAGGAATCCTCAACATCCAGTAACTCCCTTGGAAGAACTGTGGGTTGGGCGTGTTGGTCCCCCGTGTTGCCCAGGAGTAGAGAGCATGTGGAATGGCCCCAGTTTTGATGCTGCCGGGTGGGCGGCCATCTTCTGACAGTTGTTTGCTTAAAGCTATGGTAAAGGGACAGCCATGCCCTTAACAACACTGCATCACAATGGTGTCACGGTGGGGGTGATAGGATTAAAGAAGATGGCCGCAAGGAGATGGTGGCTATGGCCTTGACTTCTGGTCGAGATCTCACAGTTAAAGGTGGAGCATCATGTTGCTTTAATGGCAACCATTGAAAAACAGTGACAAATAAATGAAGAATGAATAAAAATACAAAACAATAAGCAAACTCAACCAAACCAATGAGAAATGAACTAAATGAAAAAGGGGAAAGAAATGGGAAAGAAAGAGGAAAGGAGACCCAGTTTTGGCATGTTTTTGCACGTGCCTTTAGTGTCCTCACTAAGGAGCCGACTGAAAGCATAAAGTGGACTGGAAGTGGTCTTTTCCAGTCACCAGAGCCATCGGGGCCCCAGCTGAGTGGGGGAGCGCAACATGTCTGGGGGGGGGCGGTTGATGCCTTTCCCCTCTGCCATTTGCATGCGTGCGCGAAGGCCTGAAATCGGCCCGACCGACCTCATTGCGAGGAAGGCGGCACGAGAGAGGAGCTCTTTTGCCATCTCTCCCGCCCGCCTCCAGCCAGCATGCCTGGGCTCCAAAGTGGTTTTTAAGAAAGTTGAAAATCAGGAAAGCGGGAAGAGTTGTGTCCAGAACGGGACGATCCCCTTCCGGCCCACTTCCTGCGTTCAGCTCACCCGGTGATGACCGCTGGATGGTGCCAGTCTGGCCTTTTCCCTGCTGAAGCCTAGGAAGCTCAATGCGAGGGCCAGAGCAACCATTTCTCCCCCTTCTCTCCTTCACAGAGTTCTTCCTTCCCGGGGGCCGAGACTCCACATGCCAGCGTGGAGGAAGAGGGGTCGGAAGAGGACTATGCCACCAGTTCCCCCAGGTACCTTTCTCAGCTGAAGGGCCGCTCCAGGGATCATAGAGGTGGATCACCTTCCCTGGAAGCCTTGGTTGATTAGACATGTTCATGGAGGAGAAGCCAGTTGAAGACTATTACCCATGACAGCCAAGGAACCTCCGAATCTCGAGATCTCTCTCTCTCCTTCTCTCTCTCTCTCTCTGAATAAACACACTTTAATGCCACATGTAACCAGGTGTCAAGTGGTTCACAAACAACTAAATAGGCATCTGGCTGTCCACTGTTGGATTCTGGGCTACACGTGTCTTTCAATTGATCCACAGGGCATGCATTGCTGTTCTTATGCCATGTCTCTCCTTTCTCATCTCAGAGTCCAGAAGCCAAAGAAGTGGCTCATCAAGAAGATGATGAAGAACACCTACACGGTGGAAGACTCGTCCTCCGCGGAGGTCAGAACTGATCCATTTCATCATCGATTTTTTCATGTGAACGGGTTCTAGGTTGTGTGTGTGTGTGTGTGTGTGTGTGTGTGTATGTGCCCTGTTCCCCAGCAGGAGACAGAACATGGAATGGTTCTAGTTCTAGATGCTGCAGGATGGGAGGGATTGTGATTGGTGGGATGGGAGGAAATGCATCTGAGGCATTGGAAAGAGGGCAAAAATGTGGTGAAAGGCTCTTCTGGGCTGACATGCCAAATGCCTTTTCTACCAAGAGGCAGGTCTTATTTTAGAGCAGGATGTCTTCCCAACCGTCCCTTTTGCTTGGTTCCTCTCAGAAGCCTCGCAAGGTCAACGCAAGCCCTGAAACGCTCCCATTTCTCTTCTCTCTCCTCCCCAGTGCTCCTCGACGGACGAGGACGACACGATGCATGACATCAGCAGCATCGAGGACGAGGTGTGGGACTCTCCGCTGACCCCCAGTTCGGCCAGGTAGGTACCCTCGTCTCAGCTGAGGAGCCAGTAGGGAGCTGGGGGGATTTTAGCGTAGCCAGCAGAAGGCTGCAGGGGACAGGGGCAGCCCCCCCATGTCTGAGCCCCATAGAGGGATGTTTCCTCCTACCTGCTCCCTGAGAAATCTGGAGGGGGAGTTCACCCAAGAAGGCCTATTGGCAGCCGGTGCAAGAGAGACACCAGCAAGTCTATTGCTGGCTGTTAGCAGAGGGAGCTCTGAGACCCCCATGCTGTTGGCATGAGCTTGTGTTGGGGAGAAGGAGCAGGGGAGGGCTCCTGTCTCGATGCCCCCTTTGAACACTTCCCAGGGCTTCTCAGTGGGGAATGAAAGGCTGGACTTGGGAGATCTCTGGCCTGATGAAGTTCCCCTGCCAGCCACCTCCCAAAGGAGGCTAGATCCTTGCTTAGCATCTCTTTGGGTGCCCGTGTTCTTCTTCAGCTGGCTGCCATCTCCAACAGGACAGTTCTTTGAGAAGCTTTTCTCTCTCCTCTCCTCTCTCAGAAACATCGGCGAAGAGGAAAGAAGAGGACAGCTGGCCCCAGATTGGTTCTCCTCGGTCCATCTGGGAGAGGTAAGGGGTGCAAACCAAGGGTGACTTGACTCCACCCCTCTGCCCCACCTTTCTTGCACTACACAGGATGGCGGCTTGGATGGCAGTCACTGTTCACACGGGAGGTGGGGACTTGCCCTTTCCCCTTGTGGATGTCTTTCCCTTCCAGTTGACCTCATGCACCCTGAGCCAGAGGCAGCACCCTTCAGGCCAACATGTGGGTGCAGACACCCATGGCACTGGCCTGGCCCTGGGGATTCTCCTGACCCATAACCGTCCCTCGGACTGAGTGCTGAGGCCTGACCCTCCTCTTCTTCGCAGGGGAGAGCAACAAAGAAGATCGGGGACGTCGTCCGGTGTGTGGAGTATGCCAGTGAGGTGGAGGAGAGGTTCCCCGAACTCCTGGTGGGCCTGGTCAACAAGATCCTCACCGGCCTGCAGAACACCACCGAGGGAGTCGGGAACCGAGACAGCCAAGACCTGCCTCCTGAGTAAGTCATGGCGGTGGGGAAAGCGGGGCCAGAAAGTCCTCCTTCAAGCACCCTGGGAGGACAGGCTAGGGTCATTTCTCCCATGTCCCACTCTGATGGGTGAGGAGCATTTCTGGCCTGTTGGGGTGACTCTGGCACGGTGGTCCCTTACCTCAGCTCCACAGGGGAGATCCCAGAATTTGCAGCCCTCTTGGCTCTGCAGAGAGCCTTAAAATGCGTCTGCAGTGTTAAAAAACCAGCTGTGGGGAAAGTCACTTCACCCCTGTGGTCTCCCTTCCATGGTCCAACACAGTCCATCCACCCTTGACACTACACCACCCCGCAAGGAGACACACACTTTGGTGACAGCAACCTTCTCTTCTCTGCAGGGAGACCGCACAGATTGTCCGGACCCTGCTGGAGAGGGTGGCACAGGTGACCCCGGAGAAGACCTGCTGGCAATCCCTGTGCTCTACGCAGAGCTGCCTCCAGGGTGTGGCCCTCTTGGTGAGGTAAGTAGGAGTGAATAGGAGATCTCTCCGGAGGCCTGGGGGCTGGTGTGGTTTGGGTCAGGTCTGCTCTTTCTGGGCCTTCGGCCCAGGACTCAGCAGGGTCTTTTGGTGTTTTGCAGGGCTCTCCTCCAGACACGGTCCTCCACAGTGGCCAGGCTGAAGGCATACCTGGCTTCCCTCTTCAGCCTGGACAAAGATCCAGAAGAGCATTCCCTCGCAGAGGTGGCCTTCTTTGTGGAGGTGAGCAGCGTCTTCCTCAGGGTGGGCTTCCCTGAGAGGAGGGTCTGGCCCCAGAGGCTGATGGATGTTTTCCTCCTTTCCCTCTTTTAGCTGCTCCTGAAAGACCAAGACTTTGCTGCCTTAGAGAAGACCTGGACGCTCCTGGTAGCGTGGCTAGTCCACCCCAGCCAGAACATCCGCTACCTGAGCGAAAGGGGACTTCTCCAAATTTATGGCACCCTGAAGGCGGTGAGTGAAATCCCTGGGCATGGAGCATCCCTAGGCATGGAGACTCCTCTCTTTGGGGAGCCCTTCCTGAGGCTGGTGTTCCTAGGCATCCCCAGGTGTGATCGGGAGATTTCTCCAGTTGGGTGCATTCAGTCTGGGGAACCCTTGCCACAGGACGAAGGAGAAATCCTTAAGGGAAGGCACAGGAATGCATCTCTCAGTAGGAGCCTGATTCCCCACGTGCTCCAATGCCGCATTCTCCCCGCTCTTTGTGCCTCTGGGATGGCTTGAGTCATCTCCTCCCCAAGGCAGTGGATGGTGGCCAAGCAGCATCAAACACGGACAGCTCTGTGGTCCGTTTAGCAGTGGGTGGACTAGCATGTGTTTTCAAGGATCCACCTTTTCCCTCCCTAGGCGAAGAAACTCCAGGATTTTAGTGCCGGGATCCTGGGAGGGCTCAGGACCTCCAGTCTGGATGCCACTTTGGGGGTCCTGGCCTTCATGGAGCGGCTGAGGCACTGTCCATCAGAACACCAGGCCACGGTGAATGCTGTCCTGGCTGCCCTGTGCCGCCCTCTCTTCCACCACGTGAGTACTTGCACGCCAGCCCTCCGCCCCGGCTCTATGAGGGCCGGCCAACCTGCAGGTTCTGACTGGGTTGGAGAAGGGAAACCAGACACCCCCTAGAGACCCATGCAAGCTCTTCATCAATTATGGAGGTGAGGAATTCCTCCCTAATAACAAGCCCTGTTCTTCTTTGTAGGAGGAGGCTAAGATCCGAAGGGCAGCCATGAGGACCCACCTGGATCTCTTGCAGCACCGCCACCACCACCACAAGGGTACAGAGGAGAACATCACGACCCTCATCGCGGTGCTGATGCATGTGGAGGATGAAGACCTGGAGGTAGCACAGGTGAGGGCCCCCTTCTTCCTGCCACCCCTACAAAGGTGTTTAGGCTTCCCCAAGTCCAGCCACCCAGTGGCAGGCCCCAGAGTTAGCCTCATGGGGTGGTGAATCCACGAGCTGTCCTGCTGTGGTTTGGCCCATCCAGGCCCTACTCCTTGAAGCCCCCTAAGAGGTTTCTTGGAATCCCTTGGCAGCCTTTTTCACTCCCATTCCGGTCTTTCTTTTGGCAGGCTGCGAAGGACAATCTGAGCCTCCTGGCGGAAGCCCTCCTATGGCACCTGGAGGGCAAGCTGCTGGCGCGGGACACTTACAGCCTGCAGGAGCTGCTCCACAAGATCGCCAAGCGTCTGGTAAGGGCAGGCCCTCCCTGTCCATCCCTCGGCTCAAATGGCTCAAGGACCTTTGGGCGATGCTTTGCTCACTCGGGATTTGTCTTTGCTCTTGATCCCAGATTCGGCAGCTCGGCACAGAGATCGCCGTGGAGATGGAGGCCACCAAGATCCTGGGCTTCTTCCGCAGCGAGCAGCCTTCAGTGAGGAGAACGGCTGCCCTGCTGATCGGTAAGCGAAACAAGACTTTGGGGTCTCCCTTAGTGGGTCGTCTTGGTGGGCAAAGGTTCATTCTCTTGGAAGGCACAGCCAGAAGGGTGTGGAGGGGCAGGAGCTGTTCCCTCCCCAGGAGGACTGGCCCAGTGAGCGTTAACGAGGTCTCTTGGTTTAATTTCCTTCCAAGGTGACGTAAGAGTCCCTGGAGGGATGGCTCAATCTGTCAGTCCCAGAGGGAGCAGAGAGGGGAGGACTTCCTCTCCTGAATGATGGGAAGTGGGCTGTCCATGCGCAGGGTCCTGAACTGTGGTCCCATTTCCTTCCACCCTTGTTTTTAGGTCACCTGGTCCACAAAAAGGGCAGCATCCTCACTGAAGGAAACATAGAGACCTTCCATGCTGGTAAGTGCCGGTTTCTGGGTGGGAAGGGGAGGTTTCTGTGAGGGGAGAGGCCTAGATTTAGGGACCACAGAGCTGGAATGGGCCACCTGTCCCCTCAAATGGAAGGTCCTGCTTGCATCCTCAGGGATGCTCAGCAGTAGGGTTTCCCAGAGTGCAGGGGAGAAAGAGTCAGGACTTGCGCCCTCTTGGTGTGGAAATGGTGGGGCTTGGCCAAGGGTGGGGTGATCTCTTCATGCCATTTCTGAACCTTCTCCTTCATCCCTCCAGCGCTGGAGAGCTTGCTTGGCGACCATGACCCCGAGGTCGGGAGAGTTGCCTGCAAGACAGAGAAGATCGTGAAGAAGGCCTTTTCCCTCCACTCCCGGCACGGGCTGCGGGCTGCCGTTCGGCGCTTGTGGGCGGGCTGTAAGAAGAAGAGACACCCGCCAGAGTACGGTGATCTCTCCACCTGACCGACTGGTGAGTAGACCAAGGCAGGGCTTCACTTGAAGGGTCCCCGATGGTTAGGGAGGGGGCTGGGGCTGCAGGAAGGGTGGGCAGGAATCTGGGCAACCCTCCCTCGTGTTGGAATGCCAAGTTCGGCCCATGTGGCTGGTTGTACCAGTAGCCCAAGGGAAAGAGGAAATCTCTCTCTTCCCTCTGGGAAATGAGGACACGGATATTCTGCCAGGAGTCCCTGGTGCTTGGTGGTGTCATGGGGGAGAGTGTGAGAAGACCCCCCTATCTCTGAACCAATGTCCTTCTCTCTTTCCAGGAACAACAGCCCGGTGCTCTCCCCTTGAAGATCAGCAGCTGAAGGGAGGTTCAGGAAAGACCGTGCAGCGCAGGGGCCTCCCAGAAGACCTCCTCCAAGCGCGTGGACACAAGATCTGTCCACAAGAAGACATCCAGCAGGGAAGTGCAGTTCTGTCTGAGGAGTGAGGGGGAAGCAGGCTCCACTCCCCTGGCCCAAGGAAGCCCCGCCTCTGGGGTGCAGAAGCCCCTCCCCTTGCTTCTGCTGGCAGGCTGTGGGAGGAGGCTACAGGACCACCCTGCCCCCAAGTGGCCCTTTGGAACCATTCTTGGGCTTCCCTTGGGTCCGGGGAGGCTGTGTGGCCCCAGCAGGAGGGCACGGTCACTGCCTCCCTCCATTCCCACCAGCTGGCCAGGGAGCACCCCCTCCTCCTTCCACCTTTCTCCCCTTCCCCAGCGGCCTGGCTTCCCCTGGCAGGGGAAGCACCATCCAGGCATCCACCCCCTCCCCTGCCGAGGGTGTGCTCCTCCCCCCCTCCACTCCCGCAGCCACGCCTCACTCCCCCCTCCGCTCCCTCCTCCTTCCTCCCAAACCGGTGCAGCAGCAGAGGAGCCTGGGAGACTCTGGGGGCCCCCTGCAGCCCCAGTAGCGCCCCCTGGTGCTGCCCGGTGGCAGGCCAGAGAATCCTCCTCTCCCTCCTGCTCCATGCTGTGGCTGCACAGTGGGGAGCCCGAGGTCAAGCAGAATTCTCTGGCTTGCCCCGCCCTCAACCCCCAGCCCCCTGCCCAATCCCCACTTGCTGGGCTGCCGGAGTGGAAAGGGAGGAGGAGCAGGGCAACCCCACTGACGCTGCTTTGTGCTTCTTGCAGGCTTGTGCTGCTGCTGGGCGGCTGGAGGAGTCGATCCGCCCCAGAAGAGGAGACCAAGTGAACGTGCCTGCAAGGAGCGGGGGTGGGGTGGGGTTGGGGGCTGGCTGGGACTCCCCCCAATTTTGTTTGCCCTGCCATTCCCTTCTTCTGTGTGACCCTGGGCTTCCTCCCTTCCCTCCTTCCCTTCCTCCCTCCCCCTCCCTCCCAGGGACAGAATGGGCTTTGCTGGTCGCCCTGTTGGGGGCCGAGTAGGAATTTTTGGCTTTCCAACAGATTGGCCGAGATGGAAAGTTTTTTTGCCTACTCCATTCTGTCCTGTTTTGTTTCCTTTAGTTAGAAAGTTAAGTGATGACTTGTATCCTAATTAAGTATATGAATAAAGTTGCCCCTTTTGTTAAAAACCATCCCATCGTTTCTGAGTTCCTCTTTTCTTCTCGTCTCCCTTGGAGCATTTGTGCCCACAGACTCCCAAGCTCACCTCTTGGCTGAGGGAGACGCTGCTACACTGCTACAGGTCCATGCAAATGCCTCTTGCTTGGAAGCACTCACTCAGACAATTGGCTTGGATCACTCCAGAGGAGCCCACTTGAGGTTTGCCGCCAATGAGGTTTGCTGAGCACAGGATCCTGGGAGCAAGCTGCACCTTCCAATCGAGTGCCCGGAAAGCACAGCCTTGGCAAGGCCTGGCAAGCTTACAAACCAACATTGACTCCCTCCAATACAGCCAAATATGAAATGTGATTCCATTCCAGTGATTAAAAAGTCCTGCCAAGTATGAAATGCCATTTGTGCAGGAACAAGGCCTTGACCTCCTCTTGTGCTCTTCACATTTCTGTTTTGAATGCGTATTTGCTTCCTTCCCGTGCTCTGTAATAAGAAGCTGGCAAGGATCAAGAGGTCACAGCTCCCGTTTGACAGTGTGGTCTGGTTGGGGAAAGAGTCCTGCTGTTTGGTTTTTGGAGGGAGGAGAGGTTTGGATTGGATTGGATTGGTTTTTTTTTTTTAATGGGGGGAGCTAGCATTTATTTTGATTGGTTGGTTTGGTTTTTTTTTCAAATTCAATTTTTATTATTTTTAACAATATTAATATGTCATTGATTACGAATAGACAAAAGTGGACTTCCTGCACACATCTCTTCGTGAATCATCAGCTATAAAGTTTACCCTTGCTATAATAACAGTTCAAAACATAAATTTAAATCCTTACAAACACAGCTAATCTATCCAACCTGCAGGTTTTTTTTACTAAATTTCGAACCCTACTGTAAAGTCCATAGTAGAAAAATAATTCTTTAGATACTACAAGAATGGTTTCCAACCTTCTTTGAAGCATTCCAAATTTTGGTCTCTTATTAGTGTTGTAAGTTTTGCCATCTCCGCATATTCCAAAAATTTTATCAGCCAATCTTCTTTTGAAGGCACTTCATTACTCTTCCATTTCTGTGCATATATCATTCTAGCCACCGTCGAAGCGTACATAAAAAGCGTTGAGTTAGTTGTAGAAATTGCACCTTCTATTATTCCCAGCAGGAAGGATTCTGGCCTCTTAGGAAATGTCATTTTAAATATTTTCTTTAACTCATTATATATCATCTCCCAATATGCTTTAGCCTTCCCACAGCTCCACCACATAGGAAAAAAAGTGCCTTCAGACTGTCCACACTTCCAACATTTGTTTGATACATTTTTATACATTAATGCCAATTTTTGGGGTGTCAGATACCATCTATACATTATTTTGTAATAATTTTCTTTTAAAGCATAACATGCAGTCAATTTTAAATCGGTTAGTTTCGGAAAATTGGAGGGGGGGGAAGAGAATAAAAGGAGGCTCGCCTGCAGCAGAAAGTTAGTGAAAGCTGGAGGAAGAGTTTAAAGTTGGCGCTAAAGCTGGAATTAGAGCTGACTAGGAGTAAGACCCTGAGGCTATTCACATGATAGTGCTGGGATGCGGAGGGCGGGCAGTGGGGTAGGCAGAGTCCAACTCATCTTTCCTCCAGATGATTCTTCTGCTTTTCTTCAGGTATACTACCATGTGCTCACATGATCCTCACTGCTCCCAGCAGTGTGGATCTTTGGAGGCTGGGATGACACATCCCAGCCGTTGGATATCCCACAATGCATAGTGTGTCGAGCGTGGTGCATTGGGGGATAGGAACATACGAAGCTGCCAGTCAGACCATTGGTCCATCTAGCTCAGTATTGCCTACACAGACTGGCAGCAGCTTCTCCAAGGTTGCAGGCAGGAATCTCTCTCAGTCCTATCTTGGAGATGCTGCCAGGGAGGGAACCTGGAACCTAGATGCTCTTCCCAGAGCGGCTCCATCCCCTGATGGGGAATCTCTTATAGTGCTCACACATCTAATCTCCCATTCAAATGAAACCAAGGCAGACACTGCTCAGCTAAGGGGGGAAGACACGCTTGCTACCACAAGACCAGCTCTCCTCTCCTCTGAGACGGGCGCTCTAGGCACCCATCTCTGTGTGCACTCAGGCAACAAGCAGCCTGAGCACCCATGTGATCCCAGTGCCGGGGTAAAGGGCACACTCGCACCCTAAACTTTGTCTAAAGGCCAGGCTTCAAAGTGGGGTTAGGCGGGCCAGCAGCACTGTGATCCATAGGGATGCCTGCGCTGCAGACGAGCAGCCTGGGTTAAACTGCTTCTGGGAACCGTCTTCCTGAGAAACATAGCTAGAACAGTGAAGAGGGAAGCAGACGCAGGAGAAAACAGGCCCCCACCCGCACCCCGATCAGTTAAGAGCAGAGAGCTGGAAATCACGGAGCTGGAATTGCATCTGCTTTGCTCGCAGAAGGTCCCAGGTTTGATCCCTGTCGTCTCCTAAATCTCCTTCCTTGCAATTTCAACCCATGGAATTTCTAATCCAATTTCTAATCCAGTCCTCGGGAGCAACAGAGAAAAGCTGCCTGTGACCTTGGAGAGCTGCTTCCAGTCAGAATAGACAATATTGTGCCAGAAAGCTCTGAGCCAGGCGGACCCAGGGTCTGACTTGGTATAAGGCAACTTCCTATGTTTCTACTGGGGGCAGGACCAGAGTTGTGAAGGCCTGGAAAGATGGTCTTCAAATACCCAGAAGATCATGGAAGGAGGAGGGAGGAGTTCAAGAGATGCATCATGACATTTCACAACAGAAACGGAAGAGGAGCAATGTGATATCCATTGTGAAGCACTAAAAAGGACTGTAGAAATGATCAATTCTGAGTGTGTTTTCTCTTACGCAAACTACTTGCCTTCCCTTGGCACATTATAGTTGCTGCACAAGGGTGTGGTCTGGTTTCGTTGCACATCTCGACTGTATGCTAGAACACTAACTCATCATTCGAAGGTCAGGGGTCCTCATATTTGGGTCTCCAGATGATACTGAACTACAACCTCCCTGGCCACCATGGCCTTATAGAAGAAGGAACAGACTGGTTCTCTGTTGCTCCTTAGGGCGGGGCTACTAGAATCCATGGGTTGAAATGGCAAGGAAGCAGATTTAGGCTAGGCATTAGGAAGAATTTCTTAATTGTAAGAGCTGTTCGACAGCGAAGCAGTCTCCCTCATGCAGTGGTAGGCTTTCCTTTGCTGGAGGTTTTCAAACAGAGGCTGGACAGGCATCTGTCCGAGCTGCTGTAGCAGTTTCCTGCACGGAGTAGGGGACTGAAGAACTCTAAGGTACCTTCCAACTCTGACATTCTATGATCCTGTGATTCTATGGGAGTTGTACATAGGAACATAGGAAGCTGTCTTATACCAAGCCCTTGGTCTGCTTAGCTCACTATTGTCTATACGTGTTGGAGATGGAGTTCCAGTGCATCGACCTTTTGCACCAACTAACCTAATGGCAACTAGGGGCATTGGGATCAGAGGGAGCTAGTCAGGGTCTCCTCACCTGTCCCTGCTTGCCTCTACTCTATGAACCCTGCTTTGACTCCTCAGGTACCTCCTGTGGTGAGTCAACCTTCTTACTTTCCTCCTAGAGAGATGATGGAGACATATCCCCCTCTCTCTCCCTGATTGATTGATTGATTGATTGATTGATTGATTGATTAAGTGCTGTCAAGTCAGTGTCGACTCTTAGCGACCACATAGATAGATTCTCTCCAGGATGATCTGTCTTCAACTTGGCCTTTAAGGTCTCTCAGTGGTGCATCCATTGCTGTCGTGATCAAGTCCATCCACCTTGCTGCTGGCCATTTTCTTCTCTTGCCTTCAGCTTTCCCCAGCATTATGGACTTCTCAAGGGAACTGGGTTTTCGCATAATGTGTCCAAAGTATGATAGTTTGAGCCTGGTCATTTGTGCCTTGAGTGAAAATTCTGGATTGGTTTGTTCTGTGATCCATTTGTTTGTTTTCCTGGCTGTCGATGGTATCCTCAAAAGTCTTCTCCAGCACCAAAGTTCAAAAGTGTCAATACTTTTTCTATCTTGCTTCTTAAAAATCCAGCTTTTGCATCCACAGAGTGTCACAGGGAAAACAATTGTCCAAACTATTCTAATCTCTGTAGGTATAGACACGTCATGGCATCTAAATATCTTTCCCAAGGCCTTCATTACGACTCTGCCAAGTGCTAGTTGAATAAATGATGATGATGATGATGATGATGATGATGATGATGATGATGATGATGCTTAGTACCGCAAGACCAGGTCTCCTTCTCAAACAACTTCTGGGAATCCAAATTTAAGAAGAATTTAAGAACGCGCCTAACTTGGACGCTCTCTGCCCTGAAACTTCCCACGTGGACAGTTTGGTGTATTAGCATCATTTTCGGTATTGTGGGCCGCCTCCCCCTCTTCAGATTGCAGGTAAGATTTCATTCATTCATTCATTCATTCATTTGATTTTTATACCACCCTTCCAAAAATGGCTCAGGGCAGTTTACACAGAGGAATAATAAATAACTAAATAAGATGGATCCCTGTCCCCGAAGGGCTCACAATCTAAAAAGAAACATGAGATAGACACCAGCAAAAGTCACTAGAGGTACTGTGCTGGGGATGGAGAGGGCCAGTTACTCTCCCCCTGCTAAATAAAGAGAATCACCACATTAAAAGGTGCCTCTTTGCCTAGTTAGCAGGGTATTGCTCATGCTCTTCCCCAGGGAAAAAAACCACACATTTATTCTATGCAGAAACCACATGCTTTTTAAAAAACAAAAACAAGTTTTACCACAAGCAAGCATTGTGTAAGACTATGTGTAAGACAAATCATATGATATTTATTTAGACTGCCTTTCTGCCTTCCTACTGTCCACCACCCTCTTGCCATTTTAAGCAAATCCAGACTCACAGTTTCATCAAAAATGTCCAGGTTTAAAGTTTTAAACATTTCCCCACTCCGTTTCAAAACACTTAGGACTTCACTGTGAATATAGGAACTTTGGAACATCGGAAGCTGCTCTATATTGAGTCAGGCCCTTGGTCCATCTAGCTCAGTATTGTCTACACAGACTGGCAGCAGCTTTTCCAAGGTTACAGGCAAGGGTTTCTCTCAGCCCTAAAATTTTGTCCTATAAAAAAAATATAATAATCTTGTCCTGTCTTGGAAATGCTGCCAGGGAGGAAATATGGAACCTTCTGCATGCAGTTTTCAAACATTATTCCCTAAAGGAGCATTTTATTGTCCCTTGGACTGCGTTAGGGATGGGGCTGTATTTCAGTGGTAGAGTATCTGCTTAAAGATGCTGAAGGTCCCAGGTCAGCCTACAATCCCTGGAATCTACAGGGAGAGCTGGGGAGAACTCTTGCCTGAAACTCTGGAGTGCCACTGCCAGACAGAATAGACAATATTGAGATAGATTGGGGTTCCCAACAGGGGGTACAAGTACCCCTAGGGGTACTTCAAAGGCTATCGGAAGAGCCAGCATGGTGTAGTGGTTAGAGTGCTGGACTAGGACCAGGGAGACTTGAGTTCAAATCCCCATTCAGCCATGATACTAGCTGGGTGACTCTGGGCCAATCGCTTCTCCCTCAGCCTAACCTACTTCAAAGGTTTGTTGTGAAGAGAAACTTAAGTATGTAGTACACTGCGTTGGGCTCCTTGGAGGAAGAGCAGGATATAAATGTTAATAATAATAATAATAATAATAATAATTATTATTATTATTATTACAAGACAGGTCTCACCAGAGGAGCCAGACAAAGAGTGCCTCTCCCATCAACAATATGGTGAGACGTAACTTTAATAAATCTATACCGGATTGGTCTTCGCCCAGGTCAACATGGACCGCGCCAGGTGCTATAGTCCCTGGACATCTGGAGGCAAGTGGGCTACAGGACTCAGGATCTTCAGTTGAGCAACCAGGGCTGGAGACAGCAAAGCTACTGGAAGAAACGTCGCTTAACCAAAAAAAAATATACAAAAAATGCCAAGAAGGAAATAATGATCTGCTATTACAAGTCTAGTCCAACTAGAAGAGGTTATTTAAAAAGAATGTACCACATTTGGAAAGAGAAGCATCCAGATACAGAAATAACAGAACAAAGGCTTGCAGACCAGAGAAGATTCATAATAAGAAATAAAGTATTCACAGAAGTTGAGCTGGAAGAACTGCAAAGAGCAACACAGGCTCAAGATATGGAAGAAGAATTACCACCAACTGAAGCAGTTGCTCAGGCGCAGATGGAGTAGGTGTTGGAAATAGAGGATACCACCGTTGCTGAAGTATTTCAAAATCAAAACCGGGCAACCTCCCCTTTGCCTTCACCTCAATAACCCAAATGCCGTTTTACAGGAAAGCAACAAGAACTAAAGCAAAAAATAACTGAGCACATGAAGCAAACAACCACCAGGGTTCGACTTCCCGCTCTAAAAACAGTTGCCAAAAAACAACTTGCTCAGGCATTAAAAGATGTCACTGCTGCACTTGCAGAAATAACAACCAATAATTTGCAAGAAATAAACCAACTCATGTGCAGTGCAGCAACAACAACAACACAAGAGCTCGGATATAAGATCAGTGGACCTGTCAAAAAAGAAAGCAGTACATCACCTAAATGGAAGATTTGATTAGAAAATAAAATCTCCAGGCTTAGATCAGATGCTAGTAAATTGAAAGATATGCCAGACAAGAAGCTGAAGAATGAAAACACCAAACAGTATCTGATCCAAAAATACCACCTAGATTCAAGGAAAATGAGAGAAGTCCTGGAAATAATAAAGCAGCAAATAACAGCAGTGTCAAAGAAGATTAGCAGATATGAAGCCAGAATTACACAACACAGGCAAAATCTCCAATTCCAGTCGAATCAGAGACGTTTTTACCAAAGCATAGAAGGAGAAACTGCAAGAAACGTAGAAACGCCAAATAAAGAAGAAACAGTGCAATTCTGGCGGAAATTATGGGACAATCCAATAGATTATAATAAAAAAGCAGGCTGGATGAAAGAAGTCAAAAAATGTAACCAACAAATGCAAGATCTAATAATAACACCAGAATTAATCAGTGAAAGAGCAAAGAAAATTAAAAATTGGACTGCGCCAGGCGACGATGAACTGCATGGCTTCTGGCTTAAACACCTAACAAGCCTTCATAAACAACTATCAAAACAGTTCAATCACATTTTGCAAGGAGGTGATATTGAACAATGGCTAACAACTGGGAAAACTCATCTCATCATGAAAGACCCAGCAAAAGGTGCAGTTCCAAGTAATTATAGACCGATAACCTGCCTGCCAACCATGTTCAAATTATTAACTGGAATAATAGCAGATGAAGTGATGCAATACTTATTAACTAACAAACAGCTTCCAGTTGAACAGAAAGGAAATTGCCCGAACACTAGAAGCACAAAAGACCAGCTGCTGATTCACAAAATGATTTTAGAAAACTGCAAGAGAAGAAAAACCAATCTAAGTGTTGCATGGATTGACTACAAGAAAGCCTTCGATTCATTGCCTCACACATGGATACTAAAATGTTTAGAAACAACTGGTGTCAGCCAAAACATTCAGATATTTATTTAAAAAGCAATGAGCATGTGGAGTACACAGTTAACAATCAACGGCGAGACACTTGGACAGGTTAGCGTTAGAAGAGGCATTTTCCAAGGGGACTCACTATCCCCTCTATTGTTTGTAATCGCCATGACCCCACTTTCACAAATACTAAACAAAACAAGCCTCAGATACCAAACATCTAAAACATCCAGTAAAATCAACCATCTGCTGTACATGGACGACCTGAAGCTGTATGGAAAGTCCCAGTCAGAAATCGAATCACTGCTAAACACTGTCCGTATATTCAGTAGCGATATAGCAATGGAGTTTGGACTAGACAAGTGTGCTGCATTAATAATGAACAGAGGGAAAATAAGAAAAACAGAAGGAATAGAACTGCCCAATAGAAGCAAGATCAAGAACCTGGAAGAGAAAGAACCTTACAAATACTTGGGCATTCTCCAGGCTGATAACATCGCACAAACTGAAGTTAAAAGAAAAAGGGGAAGTGAATACATCAGGAGAGTCAGAAAAATCCTCAAGTCCAAACTCAATGGCGGGAACATCATACAAGCCATAAACACCTGGGCTATACCTGTTATGAGATACACTGCAGGAATGATAGACTGGACCCAGGAAGAGCTAGAGACGCTAGATCGTAAGACCAGGAAAATCATGACCATCAATCGTGCTCTGCACCCCCACAGTGATGTAGATAGGCTCTACCTCCCTCGCAGCTCAGGTGGAAGAGGAATGCTGCAAGTCCATCAAACAGTAGAGGAGGAGAAAAGAGACATTGAAGAATATATAAGGGACAGTGAAGAAGATGCACTTCAAATGGTCAAGAACGCACAACTGTTCAACACCAATGAAACAAAACAGGCCTACAAGAAAGAACAAGTCAAGAACCGAGCAGAAAAATGGAGAAATAAGCCCCTGCATGGTCAATATTTACACAATATAAGTGGAAAATCAGACATCACCAAGACCTGGCAATGGCTTAAGAATGGCAACGTGAAGAAAGAAACAGAGGGTTTAATACTGGCTGCACAAGAACAGGCACTAAGAACAAATGCAATAAGAGCCAAAGTCAAAAAATCCACAACAAACAGCAAGTGCCGCCTTTGTAAAGAAGCAGATGAAACAGTGGACCACCTGATCAGCTGTTGTAAGAAGATCGCACAGACTGACTACAAACAAAGGCATGACAAGGTAGCAGGGATGATACACTGGAACATCTGCAAAAAATACAAGCTACCTGTAGCCAAAGATTGGTGGGACCATCAAATTGAAAAAGTTGAAGAAAATGAAGATGTAAAAATATTATGGGACTTCCGACTACAAACAGAGAAACATCTGCCACACAATACACAATACATATCACTGTAGTCGAGAAGAAAGAAAAACAAGTGAAAATAATCGACATAGCAATACCAGGGGATAGCAGAATAGAAGAAAAAGAAATAGAAAAAATAATAAAATACAAAGATCTACAAACTGCAATTGAAAGGCTGTGGCAGAAAAAGACCAAAATAATCCCAGAGGTAATTGGCGCCCTGGGTGCAGTTCCAAAAGACCTTGAAGAGCACCTCAACACCATAGGGGCCACAGAAATCACCATCAGCCAATTACAAAAAGTAGCTTTACTGGGAACAGCCTATATTCTGTGACGATATCTATAACGATTAACAGTAAAATTCTGGCATCCCTGGTCCTTGGGAAGGACTCGATGTCTGGATAAAACAAACCAGTCAATAACACCTGTCTGACTGTGTAAACAAGAAATAATAATAATAATAATAATATTTTCCCTTCTACGGAGTGAAAGCAGCTACTCTGGTGAGAACGCAGGTGGCAGGATGGGAAGGAATGGAGCAGCTCCGTCAAAGTGGCCACTGCAAAAGCAGGAGCATAACAAGGTTGGAGTGGGCCCAGAGACAAGGTTTTACAATGGGCCCCTCGCTGATTGATTGGTTGGTTGGTTGATTGACACATTTCACAATATATAGTGCACTCACACTCACATCGCCAATATGTATCACATCCCCTAACCCCCCTGAGCCATTTTGGAAGGGCGGTATATAAATCAAATAAATAATAATATGAATATGGTGAATATTTATAAAGTTATATTTATATCTATTACTATATAGTTATATTTATATCTATAACTATATATAGTTACAAATATAACTAAATTTATATAGTTACATAGTTCACTGCCAGAACTATGATCTCAGGGAACTAATGGTGAAGTTCCAGATTTGTTTCTGGTTGATTATGCAGCGTTGTTCTATCTATCTATCTATCTATCTGTCTGTCTGTCTGTCTGTCCATCCATCTACGCAGATAGTCTCCCCCAAGCGCCAGAGCTGTGTGTGTGTTGGGGGGGTGGGTCTTTTAGCTGGTCTTCTATAGGCTATCGAAGCTACTTCCTTGGAGACAGGGAAAGAAATGTAAAAGAGGGCTTTCACAAATGGAGCGGGCATTGCACAGAATGCTGTTTAATGCAGGGACCAACAACCATCACGTTTGCTGGGAGCGTGGGGGGGCGTTGGGGGGGGGTCAGCACCCATCTGTCCCAATTGTATCCAGGAAGTCTTCCCTCTTGCCATCAAAGAGCTTTCAAAGTCGAAGATCCAGCTGGCCACTTGATTCCTTAAGCAAACAGGCAGCCTTCGGATGCTCTTTCTCTCTCCCTCCCTCTTAGGTCCAGAGGCAGGCAGGTTTAGCTTGAGGCTTGTTTAGCAGAAAATTGATGGTTGGAGAGAAGCAATGGTTTTTGAGAGACTGGCTGCTGGTTTTTGAACTAACTTAAGTTTCCAAACTGCGTACAAAGGCAGCCCCACGTAGAGCGCATTGCAATAGTCAAGCCTGGAGGTTACCAGCTGATGCACCACTGTTTTGAGATTGTTCTCTTCAAGGAATGGACGCAGCTGGTGAATCAACCAAAGCTGTTGGAAGGCACTCCTGGCCATAGCCTCCACCTGAGATACCAGGGTGAGGCTTGGGTCCAAGGGTACTCCCAAGCTGCATACCTGTTCCTTTTGGGGGAGTGTAACCCTCACCCAGGACAGGAAGATCTAACTCATCCTTCAGATTCTGAGTGCCTACAATGAGCACCTCCGCCCATTACTGCCTGTAGGCAGGCATTTAGGGAATGAATGCCATTTCCTGATGATGGTGGTGGTGGTGGTGGTGATGACAAGGAGAAATAGATGACAAGCATCCTGATAACACCCTGCACCAAATCTGATGATCTCACCCAGCGGTTTCATGTCGATATTAAAAAGCATTGGTGACAGAATGGAGCCCTCTCAACTCCATAGCCAGCTCTAAAGCCAGTTTGAAATGGGTCTAGATAATCCGTTTTCTCCAAAACTGTCTGGAGTTGGTAGGCCACCACTCTCTCAGTCACCTTGCCCAACCATGGGAGATTGGAGACTGGCCTGTAACTAGCCATCGCTAAGGGATCCAGGGAAGGTTTCTTAAGAAGTGGTCTATCTATTGCCCCTCCTTCAAACAGGGGGTACCCCCTCAGCGATGCATGAATGATATTAACGAGGACACCTCCAACAATCTCCTTGCTAGATAGAAGCAGCCAAGTTGTAGGAACACAGGAAGCTGCCATATACTGAGTCAGACCATTGGCCCATCCAGCTCAGTACTGTCTACACAGACTGGCAGCGGCATCTCCAAGGTTGTAGTCAGGAATCTCTCAGCCCTATCTTGGAGATGCCAGGGAAGGAACTTGGAACCTAGATGCTCTTCCCAGAGCAGCCCCATCTCCTATGGGGAATATCTTACAGTGCTCACACTTCTAGTCTCCCATTCATATGCAACCAGGGTGGACCCTGCTTAGCTAAGGGGACAAGTCATGCTTGCTACCACAAGACTAGTTCTCCTCCTGTTAGTCGGGCAAGGTTCCAGAGAACAGGTGGTAGGCCGCACCGCCCGAAGCAGCTCGTCCACATCCTCAGAAATCACAGATTGAAACTGATCCAGCATAATACTGCAAGAGGGATTGCTGAACACCCCCTTCATAACCCTTGCAGAAATAGTGGAGTCCAAGTCAGCCCAGAATACAGGAGATTTTATCCGCAAAGAACCCATTAAAAGCTTTAAAGCAGAGCAAATTCTCCGGGGACTGATTCCAAACAGAAAGAGCAGAAATTAAACTCCTCACAACCTGGGATAGCTCTGCTGAATGCAAATCTGCATGCACAATTCATGCAGACCAAAATTGGTTTTTTGCCGCATGCACCGCTATCACATAAACCTTCAAATGGATCCAGTGCTGTGTCCTGTCAAATTTGAGCCAGGTTTCCCTCCACTTGTGTTCCAGTCACACCTACTCTGATGCTTCAGCCCCCGCAACTCCTCTGTATACCAAGGGGCCATTTTTGAAGCAGGTTGGAAGGGACGCTTAGGAGAAATCGTGTCTCTTGCCCTGGTGAGTTCCATATTCCAGGTTCCCACCAGGGCCTCGACAGACTCACTGGCAGCACCAACATTAAAACCCTCCAAGGCTTTTTTGGAATCCTACTGGATCCAGCAGCCTTCTCGGGTGGGCCATCCTAATAGGTCCACCACCCCTGCAGGGGTGGGTTGTGGCTGTGAAGCAGGCAGTGGTCCGTCCATAACAATGGGGAAACCACAGGATCTCCTGACGATGGAGCCCAACAGAAGACCAAATTGAGTGTGTTTCCGGCACCATGAGTTGGTCCTGAAATTAATTGGGATAGGCCCATCGATTTCATGGCCTCTATGAACTCCCAAGCTGCAGCAGGCAAGCCAGCCCCAAAGTGGATACTGATGTCGCCTAACATCAAAAGTCTGGGAGACTCCAACACCAACTCTGTGACTGGTTCCATCAGCTCAGTTAGGGAGTCCGTTGGGCAGCGGGGTGGACCGTACACCAAGTGTCTATCCCTAGTTCCCAGCCTCAAAAATATACACTTGGTATAAGTCATCTGTCTCACAGAGGCTCTGGTAAGGGAGATGGTATTCTTAGGGACCACAGCCACCCCACCCTACCCCACCCCACCCACTTCCCCTAACCTGCTCCCCATCAGAGTCATCTGATTGGAGAAGCTGGGCCCAAACTGGACCCCTTTCCTCCCGCAGCCAAGTCTCAGTTATAGACTTATACAAGCCGGGTCAGCTCCCTGCCTCACCCATGATCAAGTCGTGGATGATTTTGGTCTTCTTCTGAACTGACCTGGCATTGCAGAGGAGCAAGGTCCTGCTCCAGTGAGTGTATGCACACGCTCTCTACTGAAGGAGATTCGGGGCAGAAACCCTGTGTGTAAAGCCTCCTGCAAACTCTAGCCCAGACCTCCAGCCCCACCCTAATATAACCTTCTCCTAGACCTCAGTCCCACCCCGAAGGCCCGGCACCAAAAGCTGGCCCCCTTTGGAGGCCAGCTTTGGTGGCCGCCTAGAGGCGGTCTGCCGGCCCTCTGGTGCACCTCCCTCCTTTTTATGCCTCCAAGAGCTCAGCAGCCCCTCCCAGGGGTGCACCAAAGTAATTCAGGTGCCTCGACCACCCAGCCATGAGACACCCCTCCCGCCACCCTGTATGAGGCCCCCCAATCTCATTGGGGTGGCCGCCCCTCCAAAGCTCCGCTTAAAAAAATACTTGTGGCTGGGGAGGGGAGTGGAGCAGTCCTCCCTCCCCCCTCCTCCGGCAGCTGCCAAGAGAGATGCTGGACCCATCTGTTGGGGCCAGCATCTTTAAGAAACTGCCAGACGCGCCCGTGCAGTTTAGAGATCGTTGCAAGCCTAAACGTCACGGGCTTGCGGTGATCTCCTCTGAGCAGGCGTGCCTCGCAGTTTCTTAAAGATGCTGGCCCCAACGGATGGGTCCGGCGTCTCTCCTGGATAGAGCAACTGGCCCTGTCCATCCCCAGCACGGCACCCCTCCTGACGGCTGCTGCTGGTGTCCACGTTGTGTTCCAGCATTTCCAAGCATTTCCTAACCACACCACTCTACCTGATGGATGTCCAGCCTACAGGCAGCAGGCAGGGTGGGAGAGAGAGGAGAAACCTGAGCCGCCTCCTTGGGTGTCCCCCTGACTCATTAGGACGAGCTGCTCCTGATCTATTGTTGAGCCTTAGCTTCTTTCAGGGTGGTGGGAAGGCAGAAGTTGGCCTAGAGAAAGGGAACTGGCGGAAGGGGGAATTACATGTCGACTCTCCTTCCCTTCCACGGCGTTGCTTGTTCTGTTATGACAAGTACGGTAACTACAGGAAGTCCCTAACTCACCGACAGGTTGTATTGTCTTCCTAAAGTTTGTTTGAAGGTCAGCTGTTTGGAACCCGGGACACATTTCATGTCACAGGCGTGAGTCACCCCCTTTGCTAAGCAGGGTCCATCTTGGTTGGCATTTGGATGGGTGACGACATGTGAGCCTGGGGCGTAGCTAAGGGAGGTGGGCCCATGTTTGGCCCTCTCTCTGACGGTGCCTTGGAATGAGGGGAAGAATGAAGAAAATAGGGAGGGGTGGAGCTGGGGGGCCTTCAGGAGCTGGGGGGGGCTGGGTCCTTTGAACCATCCATCATAGCTACACCCCTGATATGGGCACTGTCAGCTGTAAGAAATCCTAGGAGGATGGGGATTGAGCTCAGTGGCAGGGCATCCGCTTGGCGCGCTGGAGATCCTAGGTTTAATCCTTGGCAGCATCTCTCGGGGTAGATCTGGGGGAGACTCCTACCTGAAACCTTGGAGAGCTGCTGCCAATTAGTGTAGACAATAGTAAACTAGGTGGACCAAAGGTCTGACTCGGTAGGAGGTGGCTTCCTGTGTTCTTATGTAACAGCAGGAAAAACCAAAGCAGAAGAGCAAAACAACAACAACACCCAACCTGATTGCTGTGTAGACTAGGAACAGGGCCAGCAACGAACCTGACCACTGCTATCCACACTGAGGAGACCATTGTGATGCACTGTATGCAGAGCTGTCTTTTGAGGAGACGAACCAAACACAAGCCCGAAGTTGCAGTCCGTCTTGAAATACAAGCAAATTGCATTTAATATTCCCCTCTTTTGCAGTATTTGTTGGGCCCCTAAGTACCTTCTCTTCCACTGCGGCTAGGAGGCTTAAAATTAAAAATCCAGCTGCCAGACAACTAGCCAGACAACTAGCCAGCCAGCCAGATAGCCACTCTTGCTATCCCTCCATGGACAGCAGGGTGCCGTTCACATTTCCAGTGCCTTGTTGTGAATTTAATTGCTGCTATATAGAGTTAGGACATTGTATCCAGGTGAAACTCGGAAAATTAGAATATTGTGCAAAAGTCCATTAATTTCAGTAATGCAAATTAAAAGGTGAAACTGATCTATGAGACAGATGCATTACATGCAAAGCGAGATAAGTCAAGCCTTAATTTGTTATAATTGTGATGATCATGGCGTACAGCTCATGAAAACCCCAAATCCACAATCCCAGAAAATTAGAATATTACATGGAACCAAGAAGACAAGGATTGTAGAATAGAACAATATCGGACCTCTGAAAAGTATAAGCATGCATATGTATTCAGTACTTGGTTTGGGCCCCTTTTGCAGCAATTACTGCCTCAATGCGGCGTGGCATGGATGCTATCAGCCTGTGGCACTGATGAGGTATTATGGAAGACCAGGATGCTTCATTAGCGGCCTTCAGCAATTCTGCATTGTTTGGTCTCATGTCTCTCATCCTTCTCTTGGCAATGCCCCATAGATTCTCTATGGGGTCAGGTCAGGCGAGTTTGCTGGCCAATCAAGCACAGTACACTGTATACTTTTCGGAGGTCCAATATTGTTCTATTCTACAATCCTTGTCGTCTTGGTTCCATGTAATATTCTAATTTTCTGGGATTGTGGATTTGGGGTTTTCATGAGCTGTACGCCATGATCATCACAATTATAACAAATTAAGGCTTTGCATGTAATGTGTCTGTCTCATATATCAGTTTCACCTTTTAATTTGCATTACTGAAATTAATGGACTTTTACACGATATTCTAATTTTCTGAGTTTCACCTGTATATGGCGTCAAACGGTTGCTGCTTTTTTCGGGTGGTTAGTTTCCATGAGACTGCTCCCCCTGCTGTTTACATTCCAAATGCAACTTGCCTGAACGGAGGCGTTTTGCTGCTGATGAGCAGCTAGTTTGGAAAGCGCCACGCAGAAGGACATTGCAAGAGTGCTCGTCTGGTTTTTGGTTTTGTGAGAGGAAGGGGCATAGGGGATGCAGAAGAGAGTGTCCTACACAGGGTAAAGGATTTAATGTGAGCCAAGAAACTGTTTTAATTGTAAAAGCTCTGTCCTGGAGCATATTACTACTACTACTACTACTAGTACTACTACTAGTAGTAGTAGTAGTATAAAAGGCATGCTTTGGGGCAGAATGCCCCATGCACCTAGGGGCAGACCATGGAACATAGAAAGCTCCTTTATCCTGAGTCAGACCCTTGGTCCATCTAGCTCAGTTCTGTCAACACTGACTGGCGGCGGCTCTTTGAGGTTGCAGGCAAGAGTCTCTCCCAGCCCTACCTGGAGATGCTGCCAGGGATGGAACTTGGGACTGTCTGCATACAAAGCAGATGCTCTCTCTCAAACCTCTGGATCCTTCACACCTCCTTCCCCTCAAAAGGTAGCTATGTTCTCTGTGCTAAGCTATGGTTCCGTCTCCAACAGGACTTCCAGAAAGGCTTGACCTGCTTTATCACCTCTCTGTTCAATAATTAAATCTCGCTGGACTCCCCACAGTTGCACCACCTCTCTCTCTCTCTCTCTCTCTCTCTCTCACACACACACACACACACACACACACACACTCCCAACAACATGTTAAACACTGCTTCAGGAATTACTTTGCAATCATGGTGTGAAGTACACAGCTGAAGCGCTCTCTGAACAATCAAACAACTGATAAGGTACCATTGATGGATTTACACAGAGCCAAATGACAGGTCCCTGTCCCAAGGAGCATGCAATCTCGATTTTTAGCAGAGAAAGACAGTAGAGGGAAGGAGGGAAGGAAGAAAAGAGGCAGGCAAGAGCAACATGATGAATCTGTATGAATGCCTTTCCACCTGGCAAGGCAAAATTTCAGCATAAATAATGTGTGCAAATAAAGGTAGATCAATATGGGGCTTTCATGATGAAGATACCTTTTTCCCCCAGGGAAGCTGGAAAAGCTTTTGAATAGCAAATCATCAAGCCTCTCTCCTCCTTTTTGGATGGAATGCCAGACTCCGGTTGCTTTCTAGCTGCTCTCCTTTCCGCTGCAGGGGTTTCTGCCCTCCTTGAGGAACTGGGCACTGGGGAACGGGTTTCTCATCCTTATTGGCTCTGCTAGGGCTACCATCACCCTGTGACTGGCCAAAGTCAGTCTACCAGTCTAGTCCAAAGTCAGTCTCCCATCACCCTGTGACTGGCCAAAGATAGTGACTGGCCAAAGTTCAGCCACTCCTCAGCAGAAATGTCCCATCTTCTCCTGGAACAGGCTTGCTGGAAACCCTCCTTGCCACATCCCCTGCTACTGTGGGCAGCCTCGGATCTGTCTCGTCCTCTCGACTTGCAGTTTCCTTCTGGCTGCAAGAACTGAAGACTCTTTGCAAGCCAGGGCAAGGAAGTCGCCCGTACATCTGCTTCTCTCTGCCTCGTGCATAAACCAGGTCTGCTAAGAAATAAGGCCAGTAGTATTATATACAGACCTGGGAGGAGCCTAAGTAAGGGCAAGTGAAGCCACAGACTAAGTAAGGGCAAGAAAGATGGGCAGAGTGAAGTCAGAGCCTAGTAAGGGCAAGACGTCATCAAGCCCCGCCCATTGAAGGGCAAGATGTCATCAATCCCCTCCCACTGATGGGCATGACATCACCACAGTAGGGAGGAGTTGTAAACCCTCCAGAGAACATGCCCAGGCATGCCCAGAGCCTCCTGTACCATGAGCCCTACCCACCTGACATGTGAGGACCAATAGGAAGGAGTTCCCAGCCAGCCGTTCAAGGCTTATAGTGTTGCTGCTGCATGGAGTATCCTACAAGGCTTGTAGCAGAGCCCCCTTGGCATAAAGGTCACAATTCTACTGTTTGCTTGTGGGTTTGATGATGGGATCTCCTCAGAGCCCTAATTTGGCAACAAATCAGCCAGAGTCGACACCTAAGCCAAGAAAACGCCAGATTAGCACCAGTTCAGATGATGAAGGACCTCCTGTGAAAACCTATGCTGAAGAACCAGCTGAGACAAGGGAAATATGGCAAGAGATCCTGGCAACCATGGCAGCTGAGCCACAGGTAAATATATTTTACAGGCTAGGTTTTGAGGTTGTGTGTGTGTGTGGAAAAGGACATTAAACTCATAGTCTTTTCTTTTCTCCCTTTAGAATTCAGCACTTGTGCAAACTCGGAAACGCTCTCGCATAGCAATGCAGAAATTCTTGGGCCTGGATATCAATGAAGAGCCCTATAGTACCTGGGCGGAGCCTAAGTCAGGGCAAAGTGAAGCCATAGCCTAGTAAGGGCAAGGAACGATGGGCAAGGGAAAGCCAGAGCCTAGTAAGGGCAAGTTGAAGCCCTGCCCTTCGAAGGGCGTGATGACATCACAGCAGGAAGGAGCCGAAAGCTTCTAACTAAGGGCAGGTTGAAGCCACAGCCTCCTAAGGGTATAGTGAGACCCTGTGGAGAGCGTCCACACAACATGGCCAGGCAGACCCCCATGTCCAGGCATGTTCAGACATGCCCAGAGCAGATGCAGAACAAACACCCATGTTTGGACATCAGCCCCCCACCCCCCCCGAACAGGTCTGTGTATGTTCAGACATGCACAGAGCAAGGGTTAGGCCAGGCCTGCACAACGTAAGGCCCGGGGACCAGATCAGGCCCTCAGGGACTTTTTTGTGGGTCCACTGATTGTCACAACTTGCAGCAACAGCACCCCAAGGCCACTCTTTGGGTTAGTTCCCTCTTCTTCTTCATCTTTTCATCCTCTGCCCTCTCTGAAACTGCCTGACAGCACCATCCTGTGCATGTTTACTTGGAAATATTTACTTAGTTGACTCCTAAGTAAGCACGACTAGGATTGCAACATGAAATCGACAGCAATTTAGAAAGAGGAGAGGATTTTGCATTTGTTTGGGGCTGGCATTTTTTAAGGGAGATCTCACTAGATGCCCCAGTGACTGAGCAAGGACAGGCTCTATTTTCTGGCCATGATTCTTAGTTAAAATTGTGGGTCCCTTGCCAAAGGGGGGAAAGATCCACAACTATCTAATAATTGCTTGCATTAATATTTTTAAGAATTAATTTTAATTCAATAATGTGCTGAAAATTGACCTTGACCACTGAACACCATTGTGGTTGGTTCCAGCCCATCAAAACATTTGAATGGTGTACCCCCCGGGTTAGCCGCAGAGCAGGGTTGTTATTTTTGTAGAGAGAAAATAAAATGCTCTTCAGATTAACTCAATAGGGTATATTCTAGATTTTAAGAACTCATACACATTAACTTTGTACTATGGATTCTGAAGTTGAAAGTTTTCCCCCTTTAAAAAGAAAAGTTGCCCTGCAATTAATGCTGGATCATCTTTTCTTTGTCTCTGTGATGAGGCTAGCCTGGAGTTTTATCCTGAGAGGCCCCTGAAACATCAGCCCTATCCATCCTCAGCACTGTACCTCCAGTGACTGTTGCTGGTGTGTATCTTATGTTTCTTTTTAGATTGTGATCCCTTTGGGGACAGGGATCCATCTCATTTATTTATTATTTCTCTGTGTAAACCTCCCTGTGCCATTTTTGGAAGGGTGGTATAGAAATTGAATAAATAAATAACTAAAAATGGTTTTTGTGTGTGATGTATAAGTAGGACAATTTCATACATTCTGATAAGTACAGCTTCTTAAAAACATTAAAATCATGATCTCTTTCGTTATGCAGTGACAATGCCTTGCTGTCTAAGAAACAAGGCTTTTTCTTTTTTTTTTAAATAACCAGTTCTCCAAAAAACTGGTAGGACTGGGCCCTTCAAATGGTGTGGTCTAACCGTTAAGTCTTCATCAGATCAATGACCACTAGAGGCTTTTGATGTGTGTGTGTGTGTGTGTGTGCATGCACAGGTAGGCTGACAGATGCAATTTCTATTTATCTGACGCTTGGTGGGGGGGTGGGAGTTTGTATTTTGTGTATTCACTAGGAAATGAGAGTTCTGGTTCTTTAGAAATCAACTAACACACACTAATTAAATGCATCAAAATTACTGACCAAGACTAAGTCCTATTGAGGACAGAGAAAGCAAGCAAGCAAGCAAGAATGAAAGATTAAGAGCAGTGACAAGGACTAGTTGTGAAACTGTGTCAAAGGAGAAGGGAAAAACTGTGTCTGAGGCCAAGGAAATCTAGATGGTTAAAAAGTGACAAGAACACAGGGTGGGGGTGGGGAGAACCGAGTTAGCGATGGGCCAGGTTGAGGAAGCAGAGGCAGTATAATTGTCCTTATTCCAGTTAATGCCTAATCCAGGCTAATTCATATCAGAGTTAGAGATGTACGAAGAAGGGGGGGGGAAGGGAGGGGGGAGAGATTTGTTAAAAACGGAAGCAAAGAAACAGTGACAAGGACTAGGCGCAAAATTGTGTCAGAGATGGAAAGGGGAGAAAGATCCTAGTTAGGGGACAGGTCTAGGCTCTGTAGATGTGAAGTAGAATCAAAGAAAGTTTGAGATACCACAGTCTACAGAACTGTGGTTTTTAAAGATATGTTTGCGCTACAAAGACACCTGTAAGAGTGTCTAGCACTAAGAGATAATGTACATTGCATTAATAGTTCACTGAGAACTTCCAATTAAATAGAGGCAGTCATCAGATCAAGCCGGGGTCTGTATTGCCCTAGTCACTAACATTCTAACTAAGAATCACTGGAAAACAAACAGACTAGCTAATACCTCCCAAGAGAAATTATAAGAAATTAAATTATTTCTTATAAAAGTCCATTTTCTCTTCTATAAAACAAATCCTTTTTTAAAAAAGACATTAAATTTGTTGACAAAACAATTACATATCAGACCATTTCTTTGTGTGTGTCTGTGTGTGTGTGTGTGTGTGTGTGTGTGTGTGTGTGTGTAAAAATGAAAATTGTGTGGGCGTACTGAAGTGAATGGATTGCTGCTTCCTGCTTGTATGTACAATGACATATCTGTGTGCATTCATCTTACATGATGGAGCTACATACAAGATTCATGCTTGGACATGTAGGATATTTACGGAAGCAAAGAAACAGTGACAAGGACTAGTTGTGAAACTGTGTCAGAGGAGAAGGGACATTGACAAGGATTGAGTGAAAAACAGTGTCTGAGGCCAAGGAAATCTAGATGGTTAAAAAGTGACAAGAACACAGGGTGGGGGTGGGGAGAGCCTAGTTAGCTATGGGCCAGGTTGAGTTTAGTAAGAGGAAGCAGTGTCAGTATAATTGTCCTTATTCAAGTTAATGCCTAATCCAGGCTAATTCATATTAGAGATGTAGGAAGAAGGGGGGGGGAGGGAGGGGGAGAGATTTGTTAAAAACGGAAGCAAAGAAACAGTGACAAGGACTAGGTGCAAAACTGTGTCAGAGATGGAAAGGTCTGTATTGCCCTAGTCACTAACATTCTAACTTAGAATCACTGGAAAACAACCAGACTAGCTAATACCTCTCAAGGGAAATTATAAGAAATTAAATTATTTCTTATAAAAGTCCATTTTCTCTTCTAGAAAACAAATTCTTTTTAAAAAAAGAAATTAAATTTGTTGACAAAACAATTACATATCAGACCATTTCTCTCTCTCTGTGTGTGTGTGTGTGTGTGTGTGTGTGTGTAAAAATGAAAATTGTGTGGGCGTACTGAAGTGAATGGATTGCTGCTTCCTGCTTGTATGTACAATGACATATCTGTGTGCATTCATCTTACATGATGGAGCTACATACAAGATTCATGCTTGGACATGTAGGATATTTCATCAGGTGTGTAGGCCAGACCTTATGCATGTAGAGCCATTCACTTTCCTTACAAAAGAACAGTGAACAACTAAATAGCAATATGATGTGTGTGTACGTGTGTGTTAAATACATCTTGTATGTTGTATATAACATAATGTATGCTGACTCTGCTGTACATATCATATGTCTTTAAGATTGTTTGTTTTCTCATCAACAGTACAGAATTATCCAATCTAAACACTTTAGAATCAATTCTGGTTTTTTTGGCTCTGTACTATATTTTATGTGTTTTCCAAAGCAGCCAATCATTGTCTGCTCTAGATCCACACAAAAACAAGTGCCTGCTTTTTGAAGTATGAAAGGTCTTTTCCTCTAAAAGATGAGTATGGATAACTATAAGATAGCTCACAGGCAGCCAGGGAGCTCCCAGCCTGATGTTCCTAAGCTCAGGAGAGGGTTTACAAAGCGTACTAGTACTCCAGAGAGTCGGTGCTGTGTAGTGCCTAGAGTGTCAGACTGGGAAGGGCATTTGCTCTTCTTGGCTTAACCTACCTCACAGGGTTGTTGTGCAGATACAATGAGGGAACACGACCTTGAGTTCCTTGGAAGAAGGGGCAGGGTATAAATCTCATACATACATACATATGGTAGCATGTTCATAGTTTGCCAGGGAGGATACTTGTTTGAATTTAGACCCTTAATATAATGCCATGCATGCAGATGTGTCAAAATTATCTCAGTGAAAAAGATTCACAGGGTGGTTCAAAAAATTAGTCAGTTTACAAACGTCTGATTCTTCAGAGCTGCCTGACAGTTTGGTACCAACCTGTCTGTAAGCAATAGTTTTTGCTTCTGCAGATGAGTTTGTCTGAGACAGCTCTGTAGGATCAACATCTGAATCTGACTGTGTATCATCAGAGCATGGCTTCCTACCGCCTCCCCACAGAGTGGCACATATCTCATTGCTATAGGCATACAGGAAATCAGTTTTAATATCATCCACAAAGGCCAGCATTCCAGATAGCATGTCTGGATAACATACTCCGAAAAGTATACAGTGTACTGTGTTTGATTGGCCAGCAAACTCGCCTGACCTGACCCCATAGAGAATCTATGGGGCATTGCCAAGAGAAGGATGAGAGACATGAGACCAAACAATGCAGAATTGCTGAAGGCCGCTAATGAAGCATCCTGGTCTTCCATAACACCTCATCAGTGCCACAGGCTGATAGCATCCATGCCATGCCGCATTGAGGCAGTAATTGCTGCAAAAGGGGCCCAAACCAAGTACTGAATACATATGCATGCTTATACTTTTCAGAGGTCCGATATTGTTCTATTCTACAATCCTTGTCTTCTTGTTTCCATGTAATATTCTAATTTTCTGGGATTGTGGATTTGGGGTTTTCATGAGCTGTACGCCATGATCATCACAATTATAACAAATTAAGGCTTGACTTATCTCGCTTTGCATGTAATGCATCTGTCTCATATATCAGTTTCACCTTTTAATTTGCATTACTGAAATTAATGGACTCTTGCACGATATTCTAATTTTCCGAGTTTCACCTGTATACAATGTCCTATCTCTATATCGCAGCAATTAAATTCACAACAAGGCACTGGAAATGTGAACGGCACCCTGCTGTCCATGGAGGGATAGCAAGAGTGGCTATCTGGCTGGCTGGCTAGTTGTCTGGCTAGTTGTCTGGCAGCTGGATTTTTAATTTTAAGCCTCCTAGCCGCAGTGGAAGAGAAGGTACTTAGGGGCCCAACAAATACTGCAAAAGAGGGGAATATTAAATGCAATTTGCTTGTATTTCAAGACCGACTGCAACTTCGGGCTTGTGTTGGGTTCGTCTCCTCAAAAGACAGCTCTGCATACAGTGCATCACAATGGTCTCCTCAGTGTGGATAGCAGTGGTCAGGTTCGTTGCTGGCCCTGTTCCTAGTCTACACAGTCTAAGCAATTGGGTTGGGTGTTGTTGTTTTGCTCTTCCGCTTTGGTTTTTCCTGCTGTTACATAAGAACACAGGAAGCCGCCTCCTACCGAGTCAGACCTTTGGTCCACCTAGTTTACTATTGTCTACACTGACTGGCAGCAGCTCTCCAAGGTTTCAGGCAGGAGTCTCCCCCAGATCTACCCCGAGAGATGCTGCCAAGGATTAAACCTAGGATCTCCAGCGCGCCAAGCGGATGCCCTGCCACTGAGCTCAATCCCCATCCTCCAAGGATTTCTTACAGCTGACAGTGCCCATATCAGGGGTGTAGCTATGATGGATGGTTCAAAGGACCCAGCCCCCCCCCAGCTCCTGAAGGCCCCCCAGCTCCACCCCTCCCTCTTTTCTTCATTCTTCCCCTCATTCCAAGGCACCGTCAGAGAGAGGGCCAACCACGGGCCCACCTCCCTTAGCTACGCCCCAGGCTCACATGTCGTCACCCATCCAAATGCCAACCAAGATGTACCCTGCTTAGCAAAGGGGATGACTCACGCCTGTGACATGAAATGTGTCCTGGGTTCCAAACAGCTGACCTTCAAACAAACTTTAGGAAGACAATACAGCCTGTCGGTGAGTTAGGGACTTCCTGTAGTTACCGTACTTGTCATAACAGAACAAGCAACGCCGTGGAAGGGAAGGAGAGTCGACATGTAATTCCCCCTTCCGCCACTTCCCTTTCTCTAGGCCAACTTCTGCCTTCCCACCACCCTGAAAGAAGCTAAGGCTCAACTATAGATCAGGAGCAGCTCGTCCTAATGAGTCAGGGGGACACCCAAGGAGGCGGCTCAGGTTTCTCCTCTCTCTCCCACCCTGCCTGCTGCCTGTAGGCTGGACATCCATCAGGTAGAGCGGTGTGGTTAGGAAATGCTTGGAAATGCTGGAACACAAGGTGGACACCAGCAGCAGCCGTCAGGAGGGGTGCCGTGCTGGGGTTGGATAGGGCCAGTTGCTCTATCCAGGAGAGACGCCGGACCCATCCGTTGGGGCCAGCATCTTTAAGAAACTGCGAGGCGCGCCTGCTCAGAGGAGATCATCGCAAGCCCGTGACGTTTAGGCTTGCAACGATCTCTAAACTGCACGGGCGCGTCTGGCAGTTTCTTAAAGATGCTGGCCCCAACAGATGGGTCCAGCATCTCTCTTGGCTGCTGCCGGAGGAGGGGGGAGGGAGGACTGCTCCACTCCCCCCCCCCCAGCCACAAGTATTTTTTTAAGCGGAGCTTTGGAGGGGCGCCCCCCCAATAAGATTGGGGGGCCTCATACAGGGCGGGGGGAGGGGTGTCTCATGGCTGGGTGGTCCAGGCACCTGAATTACTTTGGTGCACCCCTGGGAGGGGCTGCTGAGCTCTTGGAGGCATAAAAAGGAGGGAGGTGCACCAGAGGGCCGACAGACCGCCTCTAGGCGGCCACCAAAGCTGGCCTCCAAAGGGGGCCAGCTTTTGGTGCCGGGCCTTCGGGGTGGGACTGAGGTCTAGGAGAAGGTTATATTAGGGTGGGGCTGGAGGTCTGGGCTAGAGTTTGCAGGAGGCTTTACACACAGGGTTTCTGCCCCGAATCTCCTTCAGTAGAGAGCGTGTGCATACACTCACTGGAGCAGGACCTTGCTCCTCTGCAATGCCAGGTCAGTTCAGAAGAAGACCGAAATCATCCACGACTTGATCATGGGTGAGGCAGGGAGCTGACCCGGCTTGTATAAGTCTATAACTGAGACTTGGCTGCGGGAGGAAAGGGGTCCAGTTTGGGCCCAGCTTCTCCAATCAGATTACTCTGATGGGGAGCAGGTTAGGGGAAGTGGGTGGGGTGGGGTAGGGTGGGGTGGCTGTGGTCCATAAGAATACCATCTCCCTTACCAGAGCCTCTGTGAGACAGATGACTTATACCAAGTGTATATTTCTGAGGCTGGGAACTAGGGATAGACTCTTGGTGTACCGTCCACCCCGCTGCCCAACGGACTCCCTAACTGAGTTGATGGAACCAGTCACAGAGTTGGTGTTGGAGTCTCCCAGACTTTTGATGTTAGGCGACATCAGTATCCACTTTGGGGCTGGCTTGTCTGGTGCAGCTTGGGAGTTCATAGAGGCCATGAAATCGATGGGCCTATCGCAATTAATTTCAGGACCAACTCATGGTGCCGGAAACACACTCAATTTGGTCTTCTGTTGGGCTCCATCGTCAGGAGATCCTGTGGTTTCCCCATTGTTATGGACGGACCACTGCCTGCTTCACAGACACAACCCACCCCTGCAGGGGTGGTGGACCTATTAGGATGGCCCACCCGAGAAGGCTGCTGGATCCAGTAGGATTCCAAAAAAGCCTTGGAGGGTTTTAATGTTGGTGCTGCCAGTGAGTCTGTCGAGGCCCTGGTGGGAACCTGGAATATGGAACTCACCAGGGCAAGAGACACGATTGCTCCTAAGCGTCCCTTCCAACCTGCTTCAAAAATGGCCCCTTGGTATACAGAGGAGTTGCGGGGGCTGAAGCATCAGAGTAGGTGTGACTGGAACACAAGTGGAGGGAAACCTGGCTCAAATTTGACAGGACACAGCACTGGATCCATTTGAAGGTTTATGTGATAGCGGTGCATGCGGCAAAAAACCAATTTTGGTCTGCATGAATTGTGCATGCAGATTTGCGTTCAGCAGAGCTATCCCAGGTTGTGAGGAGTTTAATTTCTGCTCTTTCTGTTTGGAATCAGTCCCCGGAGAATTTGTTCTGCTGTAAAGCTTTTAATGGGTTCTTTGCGGATAAAATCTCCTGTATTCTGGGCTGACTTGGACTCCACTATTTCTGCAAGGGTTATGAAGGGGGTGTTCAGCAATCCCTCTTGCAGTATTATGCTGGATCAGTTTCAATCTGTGATTTCTGAGGATGTGGACGAGCTGCTTCGGGCGGTGCGGCCTACCACCTGTTCTCTGGAACCTTGCCCGACTAACAGGAGGAGAGCTAGTTTTGTGGTAGCAAGCATGACTTGTCCCCTTAGCTAAGCAGGGTCCACCCTGGTTGCATATGAATGGGAGACTAGAAGTGTGAGCACTGTAAGAGATTCCCCTTAGGAGATGGGGCTGCTCTGGGAAGAGCATCTAGCTTCCAAGTTCCTTCCCTGGCATCTCCAAGATAGGGCTGAGAGATCCCTGACTACAACCTTGGAGATGCCGCTGCCAGTCTGTGTAGACAGTACTGATCTGGATGGGCCAATGGTCTGACTCAGTATATGGCAGCTTCCTGTGTTCCTACAACTTGGCTGCTTCTATCTAGCAAGGAGATTGTTGGAGGTGGCCTCGTTAATATCATTCATGCATCGCTGAGGGAGTACCCCCTGTTTGGAGGAGGGGCAATAGATAGACCACTTCTTAAGAAACCTTCCCTGGATCCCTTAGCGATGGCTAGTTACAGGCCAGTCTCCAATCTCCCATGGTTGGGCAAGGTGACTGAGAGAGTGGTGGCCTACCAACTCCAGACAGTTTTGGAGGAAACTGATTATCTAGACCCATTTCAAACTGGCTTTAGAGCTGGCTATGGAGTTGAGAGGGCTCCATTCTGTCACCAGTGCTTTTTAATATCGACATGAAACCGCTGGGTGAGATCATCAGATTTGGTGCAGGGTGTTATCAGGATGCTTGTCATCTATTTCTCCTTGTCATCACCACCACCACCACCATCATCAGGAAATGGCATTCATTCCCTAAATGCCTGCCTACAGGCAGTAATGGGCGGAGGTGCTCATTGTAGGCACTCAGAATCTGAAGGATGAGTTAGATCTTCCTGTCCTGGGTGAGGGTTACACTCCCCCAAAAGGAACAGGTATGCCGCTTGGGAGTACCCTTGGACCCAAGCCTCACCCTGGTATCTCAGGTGGAGGCTATGACCAGGAATGCCTTCCAACAGCTTTGGTTGATTCACCAGCTGCGTCCATTCCTTGAAGAGAACAATCTCAAAACAGTGGTGCATCAGCTGGTAACCTCCAGGCTTGACTATTGCAATGCGCTCTACGTGGGGCTGCCTTTGTACGCAGTTTGGAAACTTGTTAGTTCAAAAACCAGCAGCCAATCTCTCAAAAACCATTGCTTCTCTCCAACCATCAATTTTCTGCTAAACAAGCCTCAAACTAAACCTGCCTGCCTCTGGACCTAAGAGGGAGGGAGAGAGAAAGAGCATCCGAAGGCTGCCTGTTTGCTTAAGGAATCAAGTGGCCAGCTGGATCTTCGATTTTGACAGCCGATGATGATGGCGAGAGGGAAGCCTTCTTGGATTCAATTGGGACAGATGGGACATTCTCCTTTTGTGCTGACCCCCCCCCAACGCCCCCCCCCATGCTCCCAGCAAACGTGATGGTTGTTGGTCCCTGCATTAAACAGCATTCTGTGCAATGCCCGCTCCATCTGTGAGAGCCCTCTTTGACGTTTCTTTCCCTGTCTCCAAGGAAGCAGCTTCGATAGCCTATAGAAGACCAGCTAAAAGACACCCCCCCCCAACACACACACAGCTCTGGTGCTTGGGGGAGACTATCTGCATAGATGGATAGATAGATAGATAGATAGATAGATAGATAGATAGATAGATAGATAGATAGATAGATAGATAGAACAAGGCTGCATAATCAACCAGAAACAAATCTGGAACTTCACCATTAGTTCCCTGAGATCATAGTTCTGGCAGTGAACTATATAACTATATAAATTTAGTTATATTTGTAACTATATATAGTTATAGATATAAATATAACTATATAATAATAGATATAAATATAACTTTATAAATATTCACCATATTCATATTATTATTTATTTGATTTCTATACCGCCCTTCCAAAATGGCTCAGGGCGGTTAGGGGATGTGATACATATTGGGGATATGAGTGTGAGTTTACTATATATTGTGAAATGTGTCAACCAACCAACCAACCAACCAATCAATCAGCGAGGGGCCCATTGTAAAACCTCGTCTCTGGGCCCACTCCAACCTTGTTATGCTCCTGATTTTGCAGTGGCCACTTTGACGGAGCTGCTCCATTCCTTCCCATCCTGCCACCTGCGTTCTCACCAGAGTAGCTGCTTTCACTCCGTAGAAGGGAAAATATTATTATTATTATTATCATCATCATCATCATCATCATTATTATTATTATTATTATTATTATTATTTCTTGTTTACACAGTCAGACAGGTGTTATTGACTGGTTTGTTTTATCCAGACATCGAGTCCTTCCCAAGGACCTGGGATGCCAGAATTTTATTGTCAATCGTTATAGATATCGTCGCAGAATATAGGCTGTTCCCAGTAAAGCTGCTTTTTGTAATTGGCTGATGGTGATTTCTGTGGCCCCTATGGTGTTGAGGTGCTCTTCAAGGTCTTTTGGAACTGCACCCAGGGCGCCAATTACCTCTGGGATTATTTTGGTCTTTTTCTGCCACAGCCTTTCAATTTCAGTTTGTAGATCTTTGTATTTTATTATTTTATTTTTTCTATTTCTTTTTCTTCTATTCTGCTATCCCCTGGTATTGCTATGTCGATTATTTTCACTTGTTTTTCTTTCTTCTCGACTACAGTGATATCTGGTGTATTGTGTGGCAGATGTTTGTCTGTTTGTAGTCGGAAGTCCCATAATATTTTTACATCTTCATTTTCTTCAACTTTTTCAATTTGATGGTCCCACCAATCTTTGGCTACAGGTAGCTTGTATTTTTTGCAGATGTTCCAGTGTATCATCCCTGCTACCTTGTCATGCCTTTGTTTGTAGTCAGTCTGTGCGATCTTCTTACAACAGCTGATCAGGTGGTCCACTGTTTCATCTGCTTCTTTACAAAGGCGGCACTTGCTGTTTGTTGTGGATTTTTCGACTTTGGCTCTTATTGCATTTGTTCTTAGTGCCTGTTCTTGTGCAGCCAGTATTAAACCCTCTGTTTCTTTCTTCAAGTTGCCATTCTTAAGCCATTGCCAGGTCTTGGTGATGTCTGATTTTCCACTTATATTGTGTAAATATTGACCATGCAGGGGCTTATTTCTCCATTTTTCTGCTCGGTTCTTGACTTGTTCTTTCTTGTAGGCCTGTTTTGTTTCATTGGTGTTGAATAGTTGTGCGTTCTTGACCATTTGAAGTACATCTTCTTCACTGTCCCTGATATATTCTTCAAGGTCTCTTTTCTCCTCCTCTACTGTTTGATGGACTTGCAGCATTCCTCTTCCACTTGAGCTGCGAGGGAGGTAGAGCCTATCTACATCACTGTGGGGGTGCAGAGCACGATTGATGGTCATGATTTTCCTGGTCTTACGATCTAGCGTCTCCAGCTCTGCCTGGGTCCAGTCTATCATTCCTGCAGTGTATCTAATAACAGGTATAGCCCAGGTGTTTATGGCTTGTATGATGTTCCCGCCATTGAGTATGGACTTGAGGATTTTTCTGACTCTCCTGATGTATTCACTTCCCATTTTTCTTTTAACTTCAGTGTGTGCGATGTTATCAGCCTGGAGAATGCCCAAGTATTTGTAAGGTTCTTTCTCTTCCAGGTTCTTGATCTTGCTTCTATTGGGCAGTTCTATTCCTTCTGTTTTTCTTATTTTCCCTCTGTTCATTATTAATGCAGCACACTTGTCTAGTCCAAACTCCATTGCTATATCGCTACTGAATATACGGACAGTGTTTAGCAGTGATTCGATTTCTGACTGGGACTTTCCATACAGCTTCAGATCGTCCATGTACAGCAGATGGTTGATTTTACTGGATGTTTTAGATGTTTGGTATCTGAGGCTTGTTTTGTTTAGTATTTGTGAAAGTGGGGTCATGGCGATTACAAACAATAGAGGGGATAGTGAGTCCCCTTGGAAAATGCCTCTTCTAATGCTAACCTGTCCAAGTGCCTCGCCGTTGATTGTTAACTGTGTACTCCACATGCTCATTGCTTTTTAAATAAATATCTGAATGTTTTGGCTGACACCAGTTGTTTCTAAACATTTTAGTATCCATGTGTGAGGCAATGAATCGAAGGCTTTCTTGTAGTCAATCCATGCAACACTTAGATTGGTTTTTCTTCTCTTGCAGTTTTCTAAGATTATTTTGTCAATCAGCAGCTGGTCTTTTGTGCCTCTGGTGTTCGGGCAATTTCCTTTCTGTTCAACTGGAAGCTGTTTGTTAGTTAATAAGTATTGCATCACTTCATCTGCTATTATTCCAGATAATAATGTGAACATGGTTGGCAGGCAGGTTATCGGTCTATAATTACTTGGAACTGCACCTTTTGCTGGGTCTTTCATGATGAGATGAGTTTTCCCAGTTGTTAGCCATTGTTCAATATCACTCCTTGCAAAATGTGATTGAACTGTTTTGATAGTTGTTTATGAAGGCTTGTTAGGTGTTTAAGCCAGAAGCCATGCAGTTCATCGTCGCCTGGCGCAGTCCAATTTTTAATTTTCTTTGCTCTTTCACTGATTAATTCTGGTGTTATTATTAGATCTTGCATTTGTTGGTTACATTTTTTGACTTCTTTCATCCAGCCTGCTTTTTTATTATAATCTATTGGATTGTCCCATAATTTCCTCCAGAATTGCACTGTTTCTTCTTTATTTGGCGTTTCTACGTTTCTTGCAGTTTCTCCTTCTATGCTTTGGTAGAAACGTCTCTGATTCGACTGGAATTGGAGATTCTGCCTGTGTTGTGTAATTCTGGCTTCATATCTGCTAATCTTCTTTGACACTGCTGTTATTTGCTGCTTTATTTTTTCCAGGACTTCTCTCATTTTCCTTGAATCTAGGTGGTATTTTTGGATCCGATACTGTTTAGTGTTTTCATTCTTCAGCTTCTTGTCTGGCATATCTTTCAATTTACTAGCATCTGATCTAAGCCTGGAGACTTTATTTTCTAATCAAATCTTCCATTTAGGTGATGTACTGCTTTCTTTTTTGACAGGTCCACTGATCTTCTATCCGAGCTCTTGTGTTGTTATTGTTGCTGCACTGTACATGAGTTGGTTTGTTTCTTGCAAATTATTGGTTGTTATTTCTGCAAGTGCAGCATTGACATCTTTTAATGCCTGAGCAAGTTGTTTTTTGGCAACTGTTTTTAGAGCGGGAAGTCGAACCCTGGTGGTTGTTTGCTTCATATGCTCAGTTATTTTTTGCTTTAGTTCTTCTTGCTTTCCTGTTAAACGGCATTTGGGTTTTTGAGGTGAAGGCAAAGGGGAGGTTGCCTGGTTTTAATTTTAAAACAGTTCAGCAACGGTGATATCCTCTATTTCCAACACCTCCTCCATCTGCGCCTGAGCAACTGCTTCAGTTGGTGGTAATTCTTCTTCCATATCTTGAGCCTGTGTTGCTCTTTGCAGTTCTTCCAGCACAACTCCTGTGAATACTTTATTTCTTATTCTGAATCTTCTCTGGTCTGCTAGCCTTTGTTCTGTTATTTCTGTATCTGGATGCTTCTCTTTCCAAATTTGGTAAATTCTTTTTAAATCACCTCTTCTAGTTGGACTAGACTTGTAATAGCAGATCATTATATCCTTCTTGGCATTTTTTGTATATATTTTTTTGGTTAAGCGACGTTTCTTCCAGTAGCTTTGCTGTCTCCAGCCCTGGTTGCTCAACTGAAGATCCTGAGTCCTGTAGCCCACTTGCCACCAGATGTCCAGGGACTATAGCACCTGGCGCGGTCCTTGTTGACCCGGGCGATGACCAATCCGGTATAGATTTATTAAAGTTACGTCTCACCATATTGTTGATGGGAGAGGCACTCTTTGTCTGGATCCTCTGGTGAGACTTGTCTTGTAATAATAATAATTATTATTATTTTTAATAATTAATAATAATAATGATATTATTATTATTATTATTATTATTATTATTATTATTATTATTATTAACATTTATATCCTGCTCTTCCTCCAAGGAGCCCAAAGCAGTTTACTACATACTTAAGTTTCTCTTCACAACAACCCTGTGAAGTAGGTTAGGCTGAGGGAGAAGCGACTGGCCCAGAGTCACCCAGCTAGTATCATGGCTGAATGGGGATTTGAACTCAAGTCTCCCCGGTCCTAGTCCAGCACTCTAACCACTACACCACGCTGGCTCTTCCGATAGCCTTTGAAGTACCCCTAGGGGTACTTGTACCCCCTGTTGGGAACCCCAATCTATCTCAATATTGTCTGTTCTGTCTGGCAGTGGCACTCCAGAGTTTCAGGCAAGAGTTTTCCCCAGCTCTCCCTGTAGATGCCAGGGATTGAACCTGGGACCTTCAGCATCTTTAAGCAGATACTCTACCACTGAAATACAGCCCCATCCCTAACACAGTCCAAGGGACAATAAAATGCTCCTTTAGGGAATAATGTTTGAAAACTGCATGCAGAAGGTTCCATATTCCCTCCCTGGCAGCATCTCCAAGACAGGACAAGATTTTTTTTTATTTTTAGGACAAGATTTTAGGACAAAATTTTTTATTTTATTTTTTAGGACAAGATTTTTTTATTGAACCAACAAACTACGAAAGCATATGAAACCCTTGCCTGTAAACTTGGAAAAGCTGCTGCCAGTCTGTGTAGACAATACTGAGCTAGATGGACCAAGGGCCTGACTCAATATAGAGCAGCTTCCGATGTTCCTAAGTTCCTATATTCACAGTCAAGTCCTAAGTGTTTTGAAACGGAGGGGGGAAATATTTAAAACTGAAAACCTGGACATTTTTGATGGAACTGTGAGTCTGGATTTGCTTAAAATGGCAAGAGGGTGGTGGACATTAGGAAGGCAGGAAGGCAGTCTAAATAAATATCATAGGATTTGTCTTACACATAGTCTTACACAATGCTTGCTTGTATTAAAACTTGTTTTTGTTTTTAAAAAAGCATGTGGTTTCTGCATAGAATAAATGTGTGGTTTTTTTCCTGGGGAAGAGCATGAGCAATACCCTGCTAACTAGGCAAAGAGGCACCTTTTAACGTGGTGATTCTCTTTATTTAGCAGGGGGAGAGTAACTGGCCCTATCCATCCCCAGCACAGCATCCCTCCAGTGACTTTTGCTGGTGTCTATCTTATGTTTCTTTTTAGATTGTTAGCCCTTCGGGGACAGGGATCCATCTTATTTAGTTATTTATTATTCCTCTGTGTAAACCACCCTGAGCCATTTTTGAAAGGGTAGTATAAAAATCAAATGAATGAATGAATGAATGAATGAATGAATGAATGAAATCTTACTTGCAATCTGAATAGGGGGAGGCGGTCCACAATTCTGAAAATGATGCTAATGCACCAAACTGGCCACGTGGGAAGCTTCGAGGCAGAGAGTGTCCAAGGCAGGCGCGTTCTTAAATTCTTCTTAAATTTGGATTCCCACAAGTTGTTTGAGAAGGAGAGCTGGTCTTGCGGTACTAAGCATCATCATCATCATCATCATCATCATCATCATTTATTCAACTAGCACTTGGCAGAGTTGTAAGAAAGGCCTTGGGAAAGATATTTAGATGCCATGAAGTGTCTATACCTACAGAGATTAGAATAGTTTGGACAATTGTTTTCCCCGTGACACTCTGTGGATGCAAAAGCTGGATTTTTAAGAAGCAAGATAGAAAAAGTATTGACACTTTTGAACTTTGGTGCTAGAGAAGACTTTTGAGGATACCATGGACAGCCAGGAAAATAAACAAATGGATCACAGAACAAACCAATCCAGAATTTTCACTCAAGGCAGAAATGACCAGGCTCAAACTATCATACTTTGGACACATTATGCGAAAACCCAGCTCCCTTGAGAAGTCCATAATGCTGGGGAAAGCTGAAGGCAAGAGAAGAAAATGGCCAGCAGCAAGGTGGATGGACCTGATCACGACAGCAATGGATGCACCACTGAGAGACGTTAAAGGCCAAGTTGAAGACAGATCATCCTGGAGAGAATCTATATATGTGGTCGCTAAGAGTCGACACAGACTTGACAGCACTTAATCAATCAATCAATCAATCAATCAATCAGGGAGAGAGAGGGGGATATGTCTCCATCATCTCTCTAGGAGGAAACAAAGAAGATTGACTCACCACAGGAGGTACCTGAGGAGTCAAAGCAGGGTTCATAGAGTAGAGGCAAGCAGGGACAGGTGAGGAGACCCTGACTAGCTCCCTCTGATCCTAATGCCCCTAGTTGCCATTAGGTTAGTTGGTGCAAAAGGTCGATGCACTGGAACTCCATCTCCAACACGTATAGACAATAGTGAGCTAAGCAGACCAATGGTCCGGCTTGGTATAAGACAGCTTCCTATGTTCCTATATACAACTCCCATAGAATCACAGGATCATAGAATGTCAGAGTTGGAAGGTACCTTAGAGTTCTTCAGTCCCCTACTCCGTGCAGGAAACTGCTACAGCAGCTCGGACAGATGCCTGTCCAGCCTCTGTTTGAAAACCTCCAGCAAAGGAAAGCCTACCACTGCATGAGGGAGACTGCTTCGCTGTCGAACAGCTCTTACAATTAAGAAATTCTTCCTAATGCCTAGCCTAAATCTGCTTCCTTGCCATTTCAACCCATGGATTCTAGTAGCCCAGCCCTAAGGAGCAACAGAGAACCAGTCTGTTCCTTCTTCTATAAGGCCATGGTGGCCAGGGATGTTGTAGTTTAGTATCATCTGGAGACCCAAATATGAGGACCCCTGACCTTAGAATGATGAGTTAGTGTTCTAGCATACAGTCGAGATGTGCAACGAAACCAGACCACACCCTTGTGCAGCAACTATAATGTGCCAAGGGAAGGCAGGTAGTTTGCATAAGAGAAAACACACTCAGAATTTATGATTTCTAAAGTCCGTTTTAGTGCTTCACAATGGATATCACATTGCTCCTCTTCCGTTTCTGTTGTGAAATGTCATGATGCATCTCTTGAACTCCTCCCTCCACCTTCCATGATCTTCTGGGTATTTGAAGACCATCCTTCCAGGCCTTCACAACTCTGGTCCTGCCCCCAGTAGAAACATAGGAAGTTGCCTTATACCAAGTCAGACCCTGGGTCCGCCTGGCTCAGAACTTTCTGGCACAATATTGTCTATTCTGACTGGAAGCAGCTCTCCAAGGTCACAGGCAGCTTTTCTCTGTTGCCCCCGAGGACTGGATTAGAAATTGGATTAAAAATTCCATGGGGTGAAATTGCAAGGAAGGAGATTTAGGAGACGACAGGGATCAAACCTGGGACCTTCTGCGAGCAAAGCAGATGCAATTCCAGCTCCGTGATTTCCAGCTCTCTGCTCCTAAATGATCGGGGTGGGGGTGGGGGCCAGTTCTCTCCTGCGTCTGCTTCCCTCTTCACTGTTCTAGCTATGTTTCTCAGGAAGACGGTTCCCAGAAGCAGTTTAACCCAGGCTGCTCGTCTGCAGCGCAGGCATCCCTATGGATCACAGTGCTGCTGGCCCGCCTAACCCCACTTTGAAGCCGGGCCTTTAGACAAAGTTTAGGGTGCGAGCGTGCCCTTTACCCCGGCACTGGGATCAGTGCTTGTTGCCTGAGTGCACACAGAGATGGGTGCCTAGAGCGCCCGTCTCAGAGGAGAGGAGAGCTGGTCTTGTGGTAGCAAGCGTCTCTTCCCCCCTTAGCTGAGCAGTGTCTGCCTTGGTTTCATTTGAATGGGAGATTAGACGTGTGAGCACTATAAGAGATTCCCCATCAGGGGATGGAGCCGCTCTGGGAAGAGCATCGAGGTTCCAGATTCCCTCCCTGGCAGCATCTCCAAGAGAGGACTGAGAGAGATTCCTGCCTGCAACCTTGGAGAAGCTGCTGCCAGTCTGTGTAGGCAATACTGAGCTAGATGGACCAATGGTCTGACTGGCAGCTTCATATGTTCCTATCCCCCAATGCACCACGCTCGACACACTATGCATTGTGGGATATCCAAAGGTTGGGATGTGTCATCCCAGCCTCCAAAGATCCACACTGCTGGGAGCAGTGAGGATCATGTGAGCGCATGGTAGTATACCTGAAGAAAAGCAGAAGAATCATCTGAGGGGGAAATTAGTTGGACTCTGCCTACCCCACTGCCCGCCCTCCGCATCCCAGGACTATCATGTGAATAGCCTCAGGGTCTTACTCCCAGTCAGCTCTAATTCCAGCTTTAGCGCCAACTTTAAACTCTTCCTCCAGCTTTCACTAACTTTCTGCTGCAGGCGAGCCTCCTTTTATTCTCTTCCCCCCCTCCAATTTTCCGAAACTAACCGATTTAAAATTGACTGCATGTTATGCTTTAAAAGAAAATTATTACAAAATAATGTATAGATGGTATATGACACCCCAAAAATTGGCATTAATGTATAAAAATGTATCAAACAAATGTTGGAAGTGTGGACAGTCTGAAGGCACTTTTTTTCCTATGTGGTGGAGCTGTGGGAAGGCTAAAGCATATTGGGAGATGATATATAATGAGTTAAAGAAAATATTTAAAATGACATTTCCTAAGAGGCCAGAATCCTTCCTGCTGGGAATAATAGAAGGTGCAATTTCTACAAGTAATTCAACGCTTTTTATGTACGCTTCGGCGGCGGCTAGAATTATATATGCACAGAAATGGAAGAGTAATGAAGTGCCTTCAAAAGAAGATTGGCTGATAAAATTTTTGGAATATGCGGAGATGGCAAAACTTACAACACTAATAAGAGACCAAAATTTGGAATGCTTCAAAGAAGGTTGGAAACCATTCTTGTTGTATCTAAAGAACTATTTTCCTACTATGGACTTTACAGCAGGGTTCGAAATTTAGTAAAAAAAACCTGCAGGTTGGATAGATTAGCTATGTTTGTAAGGATTTAAATTTAGGTTTTGAACTATTATTATAGCAAGGGTGAACTTTATAGCTGATGATTCACGAAGAGATGCGTGCGGGAAGTCCAGCTTTGTCTATTCGTAATAAATGACATATTAATATTGTTAAAAATAATAAAAATTGAATTTGGGGAAAAAACCAAACCAACCAATCAAAATTAATACAAGCTCCCCCCATTAAAAAAACAAAACCAAACCAATCCAATCCAACCCTCTCCTCCCTCCAAAAACCAAACAGCAGGACTCTTTCCCCAACCAGACCAAACTGTCAAAGGGGAGCTGTGAACTCTTGATCCCTGCCAGCTTCTTATTACAGAGCACAGGAAGGAAGCAAATACGCATTCAAAACAGAAATGTGAAAAGCACAAGAGGAGGTCAAGGCCTTGTTCCTGCACAAATGGCATTTCATACTTGGCAGGACTTTTTAATCACTGGAATGGAATCACATGTCATATTTGGCTGTATTGGAGGCAGTCAGTGATGGTTTGTAAGCTTGCCAGGCCTTGCCAAGGCTGTGCTTTCCGGGCACTCTATTGGAAGGTGCAGCTTGCTCCCAGGATCCTGTGCTCAGCAAACCTCATTGGCGGCAAACCTCAAGTGGGCTCCTCTGGAGTGATCCAAGCCAATTGTCTGAGTGAGTGCTTCCAAACAAGAGGCATTTGCATGGACCTGTAGCAGTGTAGCAGCGTCTCCCTCAGCCAAGAGGTGAGTTTGGGAGTATGTGGGCACAAACGCTCCAAGGGAGACGAGAAGAAAAGAGGAACTCAGACACGACGGTATGTTTTGAACAAAAGGGGCAACTTTATTAATATACTTAAATAGGTTACAAGTCGTCACTTAACTTTCTAACTAAAGGAAACAAAACAGGACAGAATGGAGTAGGCAAAAAAACTTTCCATCTTGGCCAATCTGTTGGAAAGCCAAAAATTCCTACTCGGCCCCCAACAGGGCGACCAGCAAAGCCCATTCTGTCCCTGGGAGGGAGGGGGAGGGAGGGAGGGAGGGAAGGGAGGAAGCCCAGGGTCACACGGAACAAGGGAATAGCAGGGCAAACAAAATTGGGGGGAGTCCCAGCCAGCCCCCACCCACCCCACCGCTCCTTGCAGGCATGTTCACTTGGTCTCCTCTTCTGGGGCGGATCGACTCCTCCAGCCTCCCAGCAGCAGCACATGCCTGCAAGAAGCACAAAGCAGCGTCAGTGGGGTTGCCCTGCTCCTCCTCCCTTTCCACTCCGGCAGCCCAGCAAGCGGGGATCGGGCAGTGGGGTGGGGGTTGATGGGGGGGCAAGCCAGAGAATTCGGGCTCCCCACTGTGCAGCCACAGCATGGAGCAGGAGGGAGAGGAGGATTCTCTGGCCTGCCACCGGGCAGCACCAGGGGGCGCTACTGGGGCTGCAGGGGGCCCCCAGAGTCTCCCAGGCTCCTCTGCTGCTGCACCGGTTTGGGAGGAAGGAGGAGGGAGCGGAGGGGGGAGTGAGGCGTGGCTGCGGGAGTGGAGGGGGGGAGGAGCACACCCTCGGCAGGGGAGGGGGCGGATGCCTGGATGGGGCTTCCCCTGCCAGGGGAAGCCAGGCCGCTGGGGAAGGGGAGAAAGGTGGAAGGAGGAGGGGGTGCTCCCTGGCCAGCTGGTGGGAATGGAGGGAGGCAGTGACCGTGCCCTCCTGCTGGGGCCACACAGCCTCCCCGGACCCAAGGGAAGCCCAAGAATGGTTCCAAAGGGCCACTTGGGGGCAGGGTGGTCCTGTAGCCTCCTCCCACAGCCTGGCAGCAGAAGCAAGGGGAGGGGCTTCTGCACCCCAGAGGCGGGGCTTCCTTGGGCCAGGGGAGTGGAGCCTGCTTCCCCCTCACTCCTCAGACAGAACTGCACTTCCCTGCTGGATGTCTTCTTGTGGACAGATCTTGTGTCCACGCGGTTGGAGGAGGTCTTCTGGGAGGCCCCTGCGCTGCACGGTCTTTCCTGAACCTCCCTTCAGCTGCTGATCTTCAAGGGAAGAGCACGGGGCTGTTGTTCCTGGAAAGAGAGAAGGACATTGGTTCAGAGATGGGGGGTCTTCTCACACTCTCCCCCATGACACCACCAAGCACCAGGGACTCCTGGCAGAATATTTGTGTCCTCATTTCCCAGAGGGAAGAGAGATCTTTCCTCTTTCCCTTTGGCTACTGGTACAACCAGCCACAAGGGCCGAAGATGGCATTCCAACACGAGGGAGGGTTGCCCAGATTCCTGCCCACCCTTCCTGCAGCCCCAGCCCCCTCCCCCTCCCTAACCATCGGGGCCCCTTCAAGTGAAGCCCTGCCTTGGTCTACTCACCAGTCGGTCAGGTGGAGAGATCACCGTACTCTGGCGGGTGTCTCTTCTTCTTACAGCCCGCCCACAAGCGCCGAACGGCAGCCCGCAGCCCGTGCCGGGAGTGGAGGAAAAAGGCCTTCTTCACGATCTTCTCTGTCTTGCAGGCAACTCTCCCGACCTCGGGGTCATGGTCGCCAAGCAAGCTCTCCAGCGCTGGAGGGATGAAGGAGAAGGTTCAGAAATGGCATGAAGAGATCACCCCACCCTTGGCCAAGCCCCACCATTTCCACACCAAGAGGGCGCAAGTCCTGACTCTTTCTCCCCTGCACTCTGGGAAAGCCTACTGCTGAGCATCCCTGAGGATGCAAGCGGGACCTTCCATTTGAGGGGACAGGTGGCCCATTCCAGCTCTGTGGTCCCTAAATCTAGGCCTCTCCCCTCACAGAAACTTCCCCTTCCCACCCAGAAACCGGCACTTACCAGCATGGAAGGTCTCTATGTTCCCTTCAGTGAGGATGCTGCCCTTTTTGTGGACCAGGTGACCTAAAAAACAAGGGTGGAAGGAAATGGGACCACAGTTCAGGACACTGTGCATGGACAACCCGATCATTCAGGAGAGGAAGTCCTCCCCTCTCTGCTCCCTCTGGGACTGACAATTTGAGCCATTCCTCCAGGGACTCTTATGTCACCTTGGGTGGAAATTAAGCCAAGAGACCTCGCTAACACGCACTGGGCCAGTCCTCCTGGGGAGGGAACAGCTCCTGCCCCTCCACACCCTTCTGGCAGTGCCTTCCAAGAGAATGAACCTTTGCCCACCAAGACGACCCACTAAGGGAGACCCAAAAGTCTTGTTTCGCTTACCGATCAGCAGGGCAGCCGTTCTCCTCACTGAAGGCTGCTCGCTGTGGAAGAAGCCCAGGATCTTGGTGGCCTCCATCTCCACGGCGTCCTCTGTGCCGAGCTGCCGAATCTGGGATCAAGAGCAAAGACAAATCCCGAGTGAGCAAACCATCGCCCAAAGGTCCTTGAGCCATTTGAGCCGAGGGATGGAAAGGGAGGGGCTGCCCTTACCAGACGCTTGGCGATCTTGTGGAGCAGCTCCTGCAGGCTGTAAGAGTCCCGCGCCAGCAGCTTGCCCTCCAGGTGCCATAGGAGGGCTTCCGCCAGGAGGCTCAGATTGTCCTTCGCAGCCTGCCAAAAGAAAGACCGGAATGGGAGTGAAAAATCCTCCCAAGGGATTCCAAGAAACCTCTTAGGGGGCTTCAAGGAGTAGGGCCTGGATAGGCCAAACCACAGCGGGACAGCTCGTGAATTCACCATCCCATGAGGCTAACTCTGGGGTCTGCCACTGGGCAGCTGGACTTGGGGAAGCCTAAACACCTTCGTAGGGGTGGCAGGAAGAAGTGGGCTCTCACCTGTGCTACCTCCAGGTCCTCATCCTCCACATGCATCAGCACCGCGATGAGGGTCGTGATGTTCTCCTCTGTACCCTCATGATGATGGTGGCGGTGCTGCAAGAGATCCAGGTGGGTCCTCATGGCTGCCCTTCGGATCTTAGCCTCCTCCTACAAAGAAGAACAGGGCTTGTTATTAGGGAGGAATTCCTCACCTCCATAATTGATGAAGAGCTTGCATGGGTCTCTAGGGGGTGTCTGGTTTCCCTTCTCCAACCCGTTCGGAACCTGCAGGTTGGCCGGCCCTCATAGAGCCGGGGCGGAGGGCTGGCGTGCAAGTACTCACGTGGTGGAAGAGAGGGCGGCACAGGGCAGCCAGGACAGCATTCACCGTGGCCTGGTGTTCTGATGGACAGTGCCTCAGCCGCTCCATGAAGGCCAGGACCCCCAAAGTGGCATCCAGACTGGAGGTCCTGAGCCCTCCCAGGATCCCAGCACTAAAATCCTGGGGTTTCTTCGCCTAGGGAGGGAAAAGGTGGATCCTTGAGAACACATGCTAGTCTACCCCCTGCTAAATGGACCACATAGCTGTCCATGTTTGATGCCGCTTGGCTTCCATCCAAGAGGGGTGAGAAGGCGGCATTGGAGCACGTGGGGAATCAGGGCTCCCACTGAGAGATGCATTCCCTTAAGGATTTCTCCTTCATCCTGTGGCAAGGGTTCCACAGGCTGAATCCTCCCAACTGGAAAAATCTTCCTGTCACAGCTGGGGATGCCTAGGAGCACCAGCCTCAGGAAGGGCTCCCCAAAGAGAGGAGTCTCCATGTCTAGGGATGCTCCATGCCCAGGGATGTCACTCACTGCCTTCAGCTTTCCATAAATGTGGAGAAGACCCCTTTCGCTCAGGTAGCGGATGTTCTGGCTGGGGTGGACTAGCCACGCTACCAGGAGCATCCAGGTCTTCTCTAAGGCAGCAAAGTCTTGGTCTTTCAGGAGCAGCTAAAAGAGGGAAAGGAGCAGAAGACCCATCAGCCCCTGGGGCCAAACCCTCCTCTCAGGGAAGCCCACCTGAGGAAAATGCTTCTCACCTCCACAAAGAAGGCCACCTCTGCGAGGGAATGCTCTTCTGGATCTTTATCGAGGCTGAAGAGGGAAGCCAGGTATGCCTTCAGCCTGGCCACTGTGGAGGATGGTGTCTGGAGGAGAGCCCTGCAACACACAAAGGCCCCTGCTGAGTCCTGGGCGGGAGGCCCAGAAAGAGCAGACCTGACCCAAACCACCCCAGCCCCCAGGCCTCCTGAGGAATCTCCTATTCACTCCTACTTACCTCACCAAGAGGGCCACACCCTGGAGGCAGCTCTGCGGAGAGCACAGGGATTCCCAGCAGGTCTTCTCTGGGGTCACCTGTGCCACCCTCTCCAGCAGGGTTCGGACAATCTGCGCGGTCTCCCTGCAGAGAAGAGAAGGTTGCTGTCACCACCATGTCAAGGGTGGAGGCAGTGGACAAGGGAGGGACTCCTTGCGGGGTGGCATAGTATCAAGGGTGGAGGGACTGAGTTGGACCATGGGAGGGAGACCACAGAGGTGAAGTGACTTTATCCACAGCTGGCTTTTTAACACTGCAGATGCATTTTAAGGCTCTCTGCAGAGCCAAGAGGGCTGCAAATTCTGGGCTCTCCTCTGTGTAGCTGAGGCAGGGGACCTCCGTGCCAGAGTCACCCCAACAGGCCAGAAATGCTGCTCACCCATCAGAGTGGGACATGGGAGAAATGAGCCTAGCCTGTCCTCCCAGAGTGCTGGAAGGAGGAGTTGCTGGCCCCGCTTTCCCCACCGCCATGACTTACTCAGGAGGCAGGTAATGGCTGTCTCGGTTCCCGACTCCCTCGGTGGTGTTCTGCAGGCCGGTGAGGATCTTGTTGACCAGGCCCACCAGGAGTTCGGGGAACCTTTCCTCCACCTCACTGGCATACTCCACGCTCCGGATGACGTCCCCAATCTTCTTTGTTGCTCTCCCCTGTGAAGAAGAGGAGGGTCAGGCCTCAGCACACAGTCCGAGGGACGGTTATGGGTCAGGAGAATCCCCAGGGCCAGGCCAGTGTCATGGGTGTCTGCACCCACATCTGGGCCTGAAGGGTGCTGCCTCTGGCTCAGGGTGCATGAGGTCAACTGCAAGGGAAAGACATCCACAAGGGGAAAAGGGAAGTCCCCACCTCCCGTGTGAACAGTGACTGCCATCCAAGCCGCCATCCTGTGTAGTGCAGGAAAGGAGGGGCAGAGGGGTGGAGTCAAGTCACCCTTGGTTTGCACCCCTTACCTCTCCCAGATGGACCGAGGAGAACCAATCTGGGGCCAGCTGTCCTCTTCTTTCCTCTTCGCCGATGTTCCTGAGAGAGGAGAGGAGAGAGAAAAGCTTCTCCAAGAACTGTCCTGTTGGAGATGGCAGCCAGCTGAAGAAGAACACGGGCACCCAAAGAGATGCTAAGCAAAGATCTCGCCTCCTTTGGGAGGTGGCTGGCAGGGGAACTTCATCAGGCCAGAGATCTCCCAAGTCCAGCCTTTCATTCCCCACTGAGAAGCCCTGGGAAGTGTTCAAAGGGGGCATCGAGACAGGAGCCCTCCCCTTCTCCTTCTCCCCAACACCCGCTCATGCCAACAGCATGGGGGTCTCAGAGCTCCCTCTGCTAACAGCCAGCAATAGACTTGCTGGTGTCTCTCTTGCACCGGCTGCCAATAGGCCTTCTTGGGTGAACTCCCCCTCCAGATTTCTCAGGGAGCAGGTAGGAGGAAACATCCCTCTATGGGGCTCAGACATGGGGGATCTGCCCCTGTCCCCTGCATTCTTCTGCTGGCTACGCTAAAAGCCCCCCAGCTCCCTACTGGCTCCTCAGCTGAGACGAGGATACCTACCTGGCCGAACTGGGGGTCAGCGGAGAGTCCCACACCTCGTCCTCGATGCTGCTGATGTCATGCATGGTGTCATCCTCATCCTTCGAGGAGCACTGGGGAGGAGAGAGAAGAGAAACGGGAGTGTTCCGGGGCTTGCATTGACCTTGCGAGGCTTCTGAGAGGAACCAAGCCCAAGGGACGGTTGGGAAGACATCCGGCTCTAAAATAAGACCTGCCTCTTGGTAGAAAAGGCATTTGGCATCTCAGCCCAGAAGAGCCTTTCACCACATTTTTGCCCCCTTTCCAATGCCTCAGCTGCATTTCCTCCCATCCCACCAATCACAATCCCTCCCATCCTGCAGCATCTAGAACTAGAAACATTCCATGTTCTGTCTCCTGCTGGGGAACAGGGCACTCACACACACACACACACACACACACACACACACACACACAAAAACAACCTAGAGCCCGTTCACATGAAAAAATGGATGATGAAATGGATCAGTTCTGACCTCCGCGGAGGACGAGTCTTCCACCGTGTAGGTGTTCTTCATCATCTTCTTGATGAGCCACTTCTTTGGCTTCGGGACTCTGAGAGGAGAAAGGAGAGACATGGCATAAGAACAGCAATGCATGCCCTGTGGATCAAGTGAAAGACACGTGTAGCCCAGAACCCAAGAGTGGACAGCCAGATGCCTATTTAGTTGTTTGTGAACCACTTGAGACCTGGTTACATGTGGCATTAAAGTGTGTTTATTCAGAGAGAGAGAGAGAGAGATCTCGAGATTCGGAGGTTCCTTGGCTGTCATGGGTTATAATCTTCAACTGGATTCTCCTCCATGAACATGTCTAATCAACCAAGGTTCCCAGGGAAGGTGATCCGCCTCTATGATCCCTGGAGCGGCCCTTCAGCTGAGAAAGGTACCTGGGGGAACTGGTGGCATAGTCCTCTTCCGACCCCTCTTCCTCCATGCTGGCATGTGGAGTCTCGGCCCCCGGGAAGGAAGAACTCTGTGAAGGAGAGAAGGGGGAGAAATGGTTGCTCTGTCCCTCATATTGAGCTTCCTAGGCTTCAGCAGGGAAAAGGCCAGCCTGGCACCTTCCAGAGGTCATCACCGGGTGAGCTGAACGCAGGAAGTGGGCCGGAAGGGGATCGTCCCGTTCTGGACACAATTCTTCCCGCTTTCCTGATTTTCAACTTTCTTAAAAACCACTTTGGAGCCCAGGCATGCTGGCTGGAGGCGGGCGGGAGAGATGGCAAAAGAGCTCTTCTCTCGTGCCCGCCTTCCTCGCAATGAGGTCGGTCGGGCTGATTTCAGGCCTTCGCGCATTCATGCAAATGGCAGAGGGGAAAGGCATCAACTCCCCCCACTCCAAGACATGCTGCGCTCCCTCACTCAGCTGGGGCCCCGATGGCTCTGGTGACTGGAAAAGACCACTTCCAGTCCACTTCATGCTTTCAGTCGGCTCCTTAGTGAGGACACTAAAGGCACGAGCAAAAACATGCCAAAACTGGGTCTCCTTTCCTGTTTCTTTCCCATTTCTTTCCCCTTTTTCATTTAGTTCATTTCTCATTGGTTTGGTTTAGTTTGCTTATTGTTTTGTATTTTTATTCATTCTTCATTTATTTGTCACTGTTTTTCAATGGTTGCCATTAAAGCAACAGGATGCTCCACCTTTAACTGTGAGATCTAGACCAGAAGTCAAGGCCATAGCCACCATCTCCTTGCGGCCATCTTCTTTAATCCTATCACCCCCACCGTGCCACCATTGTGATGCAGTGTTGTTAAGGGCATGGCTGTCCCTTTACCATAGCTTTAAGCAAACAACTGTCAGAAGATGGCCGCCCACCCGGCAGCATCAAAACTGGGGCCATTCCACATGCTCTCTACTCCTGGGCAACACGGGGGACCCACACGCCCAACCCACAGTTCTTCCGAGGGAGGGACTGGATGTTGAGGCTTCCTGACCTCTCCAAGGGATGGCTCTTGGTCAGCGGCGGTGTTTTGCAGCCTCCTCAACACGGTGCTTGGCCTCTGGACGCTAAGAAAAGAAAGAAAGAAGACACATGAGATCAGAACACGAGTGCTTAGAAAGAGCTCTGCTTGATGAGATGAAGGAGGCATGCAGCCCAACACCCTGTTTCCAGGAGTGGACAGCCAGATGCCTGGAGGAAGCCCACGGGCTGGGCATGGAGACACCTGCCTCCATGGAATCAACCCTCCATGCTGCTCGGAGCTTCTCTCCACCCTTGGCTTCTTGCTAAACTAACCACCTCCACCCCCCAAAAAATTGCATGGGCTCCTAAGGAAGGTCCTCTACTTCCATGAGCGATGGAGCTGCCCCTCCAGGTGAGAAAAGAGTACCTCGGGGAACTGACAAAGCTCTCCACGTCCAGCTCCTGATCCCTAGTGTTGTCTTCTGGGATCTTGGCCTCTTGGATGTCAGGACTCTGCATATGAGACAAAGGTTTCCAATGAGTGTACTCACTCTGATCTTCCTAGGGCCTAGGATTCGTAGGGAGTTTTCCCCCTGACATTTTCTTTGAGTTCATTTTTATTTCTTTAAATTATTTTGATTTTTTTTTTAAAAGACAAAAAAACCTTATTAAAAAGAAACCATGTGTTCTAATTCTAACTGGTTGGGAGTGCCAGGGCACAGCCACCACATGCTTGTGGCCATTTGGTTTCATCCTATGTCCAACCATGAACCTCCATTGTGATATGATCTACTGTGGTCAGCAAACTGGCCACCATCATTCAAAAGGGCCATCAGAATCAGCTGGCTGCACTCTGGAGCTCTAGTCCAAAGACAGCATGACAGGTAGGTCTGTGAAATCTCTTTCTTTCCCTTCCCAAAACCAGCCATTAACAGAAACATCACTGCATGGGAGCTCCAGAATGGAATGCTAACTGCTTGTTGTCATTTCTTCTGCATTCCTTTCATGGGGAATGGAAACCAAGAGGAACGGGACCCACTGGCATCAATAGTTTGGCCCAGAGAGTCTTCTTGATCCCACCCCTTCATGTCCTCTTCTCTCCTCTCCCCAAGAAACAGGGTTAGCTCAGCCTTTCCAAAGGGAGAGACAAGGTGGGCCCCTGAGTCCGGAGTGAGGGCCATCCCTCCTGCTGTGGGCTGTTTTTACCTGAGGGGACCAGGATTGTCTCTCCAGAAATGCCTCTTCAGTCAAGAGACCTGGAGGATCTCTGCCAGGAAGACCCTCTCCTCTCCTGACCCGTCTCAGGGTCTTGGGAGCCGTTTGATGCCTCCAATCCAAAGCACACAAACCCAGAAAGGTGGCCATTGGAAGGAGAGGCAGAGGGTTGCAGAATCCTTCCCTAGCCACGACGTTCCCACGCTAATCCTCTGGCCAACATGCAGCAGCTGGATTTCCTCCCCTTTCAGGATCTGACCCCCCTCTGTCTCCTGACGGTGGAGATGCAATCTCCCCTCACCCCTCCACCAGCCCATCCACAAAAGCGACTGGAATCGTTTCCTTACCTCACAAGACCATTCGGTGTCCACGGTCTGGAGAAACCATCCATCCTCCTCAACCGTGAAGACACTGCAGGGAGAAATACAATGGCCTGAGTACCTCGGAAGAGCCTTGCTGGATCAGACCAAAGATGTATCTGTCCCAGCACTCTGCTTCCAATAGGGGACAGCCATCCGGCAGGCCTCCAGGAAGCTATCCTCTGTGCCCTTCAAGCTAGCGGACATCACCACCACATCTTGGAAGAGTGAATGCTTCTACGCAGGGGCGTAACTACCATGAGGCCGGGGGAGGCCGTCGCCTCGGGGCCCCACTGCCTTGAGGGGCCCCCCAGAGACACCTCCCATGACTCCCCATTGCCCCCTGCCCAGCCCCAAGACCCTTCAGCCACTTGCCCTGTTTGCCCTCCCTCCTTCTGGTCCTCCTGGTCGGCCATCCAAGCAGCAGGCAAGCTGCTTTTCTCCCGGGCGCCTCTCAGCTGATCGGCGGCTGGGCGGGGCTTCCAGGGAGGCCTCCGTGTAGGCCTCCGTGAAGCCTGAATTCGAGTAGGCTGGCCAGCCCCAGGAAGAAGGCTGGCAGTCAGAGTGGCCACTCCAGTTCTCTGCAGCAGACCCTCTTCTTCCCAGGCCAGACAGCTCAGCCGTGGCCAGGTAGAATGTGGATTCCTTTGGGTGGTCACACCCCGCCCCCCGCCCCCTATATCCAGGTAGGGATCTGCTTGCCATAGGGCTTGGATGGGGGGTGGGGAGACTGAGAAGTCTCTGAATATTTCATGGAAGACTGATGGGAAAATTGGCTGGCTTAAAAAAACCCTCTAAAAAGTCCTAGAAGTGGCTTGTTTCATGGCAGGAAATTACAAAAACTTCTGGAACAAATTTATTTATGTATTCATTCATTCATTCATTCATAAATACACTTCTGTTCAAGTTGTTTTGCAACCCAGGTCTGAGTGAGAACAGACATGAGTGAGAATTGTGACGCATGTGTTGTGCTTTTATATTTTTCCCCCTTAGGGTCAATCTGGCCCACATGTGAATGCAGCACCTCCATTCCAGAGGAGATGTGTGTTAAAGGGCTTTCAAAGCCTCTTGTGAAAAACCTCCTGGAATCAAACTGGACTGAATTTGTTCAGAATTCTGAGAAAACAAACATAGGCTCACCCTGCATGGTTGAAAGTCTCCTTTGCTAATCTGCAGCAAGGGGCCCATTTTAATCATTAGTGTTTCTAGTGTGTTCTAGGCATTAAAAGTAGCACAAAGATATAGTATTCAATGTATATCACTATATATTGTGAAGTGTGTGTGTATTCAGTGAAATGTATTTCTTGGCAGCATACATATTTTGAAATATCAGACTTAAATCCTTGGAAGCCTGGGGTGTGTGGAAGCCCTGGACTTTGGGGGGGGGGCAATTTAAAATCTCTTCTCAGGGCCCACTCCAACCTTGCTACGCCCCTGAGCGCATTTGGCTCCGTTCTTAGAGCTCTACTTCGAAAACGGAGCACAATGCAGAGAGCTTCATGATTGAAAAGGGAGCTGCATCTGCTGTCCACAGAGCCACCACCAGGTATTACTTGCTGGCAGACTGGAAGTCGCTTAGATGAACTTCAAGCTCAAATCCTTGGTTTTGCAAATACACCACATGAAAAAGGAATTTTTGACTTGGAAATAGTTGTGCCTGAAAGGTATCCATTTGAGCCTCCAAAGATGCACTTCCTGACTCCTTTAAAAAAAGGTTTTACTCCCATATAATTCTTCTCTCCTCATTTGCTCAATTTTGTACATCTGTTTTTTGTATGTTTTGAATGAGGACAGAAATGTGAGAATAAAAGCCCCCTGCTTATGGGGCAAAGAGGCACCTTTTTCTCTTTGTAAACCGCCCTGAGGCATTTTTGGAAGGGCGCTATAGAAATTGAATTATTATTATTATTATTATTATTATTATTATTATTATTATTATTATTATTAAAAAATTTCTGGGCGGGGGGGCCCATTTAAGAATCTTGTCTCAGGGCCCACTCCAACCTAGTTACGCCCCTCCTTCTACACAATGTATGAAGACGTCGTTTTTGACTGTCTGCCCTGCAACTCTTGCCAGTCAGCGGCACTGGATCCATCCCAGATCCAGGCTGGCAGGGGGACAGAAAACCTTCCCTACACAAAAGTTCAAGAAGAAACTCTACCTCCTTGGGGAACTGATGGCATGTGCGTCTTCCAGGATCTCGTTCCCAGTGTTGACCGTCTGAATCCTGGAGCTGTCCGAGAATGACTTCTGTGGATGAGAATGGAGAGAGGAATGGGTGCTCTGGTGCCCACTTGACCTTTCCAGGGCATCTGGGGTCCAAACATCAACCCTCCTTCAAGAGGTCCTTCTTAACAGAGGAGCTTAAAGCAGGAGGTGGCTCCTTAGCACCTCAAAACCGTGTCTACCAACGTGTAACTGGGCTCAGAGAGGAACCAAACCCAAGAATCTACTGAACCTCAGAAACCAGCTTTCCGCCCATTCCTGGGCAGTTGGGTGAGATCATGGCTATTACACAACATTTGGAGTGGCAGGATCCCGAAGAAGAGTCAGGCCTCCTGCTACATGGGACACTGTGGTTTCTTGAATGGTGCCTTTAATTAAGGAAAGCCTAGCTAAGTTCTTCTCTTTGCTGGGCAGAGCTCTTGGCCACTTGATGCTGCAGACCCGTGTTTTGAGGCCCTTTTCAAAGACACCAGAAAGGGGGCCATGTGGAGCCAAGAAGTGGCAGGGGGGAAAGAGTGCACCATCTACCCCAAAGAAGACTTTCCCACTCTAGTTCCCCTCCAGACTGCTCCCTTCCTGGATGTGTTTTCTGCTTGGTAGTCCAGAACAAAATCAAAGTCTAGAACCCTGGGGGAGGGAGTGATTTGGGGCAGGAGAGCGGAATGAAGGAGCCAGGTTGGAAGATAGGTAGACACACCCCTCTTCCCTCTCAGCACTTCCCATCCCAAAAGTTCCCATGATGCTTCCTCCATAGCGAGGGTCTCCAACCTTTGCCTGAGTCACTTGTAGTTGAGCCCGGATTGTCACTCATCCCACCCACCCAAGTCACTGCTACTACCACTGCAAATATCAAGGCATATGGCTTTTCCAGACAAGTTCTCAAAGCATCCCTTCAACTTGCTAAGACAGGATCTCTACCACACGCCCTCTATTCTAGCTCGAAATGGGGTCTCTCCCACCCCCTCCCAGCCCTGCCATGTACAGACTGGGTTTTCATCCCTTACCAGTGACCATTTGCTCGTTTTGGCTACGGAGCACTCTTCATATATCTCCTGTGGCTGGAAGTCACTGAGATGGGAAAAGGACAAAAGACACAAGTGAGTGAGTGTTTCAAAGGAACCCAGAGTAGTCAGTTTCCAGTAGTGGGCAGGGGTGAAGGCAAGAACCCTCCAAGCTCCTTGCAACATAAAGGTTACTTTATTTATTTTATTTATTTATTTATTTATATACCCTCCCCGCTCTCCACAACATAAACGGCTTTCTTTCTTTCTTTCTTCCTTCCTTCCTTTCGTTCTTTCTTTCTTTCTTTCTTTCTTTCTTTCCTCATTCATTCATTCATTGGATTTATATATATTTTTATACTGCCTAATTTAAAAACCTCTAAAACAGCTCAGCTCCCTTGGTTGGGGTTTGGAGAGCGGCTACTGGTCAGAGTAGAGCAATGGTCTGACTCAGCATCACCTGTTCCGAGGGGCTGCCACGACCCCCTCCTCTGCCCCCCAGAGGGGCTTCCACTGTTCTCCTCCCAGTTGCTCCCTTTGCCCTGCAACCACTCAAGGAGGCACCAGCAGATCCAGCCCTGAAGGAGCAGCCAGCCACACCCTGGCTCTAGTCTCCTTCTCCCGCTCTGGGTGGCTGCAGGGCTCACCTGGAATCCAGGGCCTGAGAAATAGTGGGCCAGGCACACCAGCCCATGGAGCCCCACAGCCCTTCAGTCCTCAGAGAGCAGACTAGGGAACCGATCCCCCCACCCCACCCATCCTCATTTAAAACCCTAGGGAGCAAAATGTGCACGAGAACCCTCCCTGGCCTCCTGTGCCTGAACCCCTGGATCCTCTCCCAGAACCCAGCTAGCTCAGACGGATCGGCTCTTCTCCTTTGGAACTCCCTTTCCCTGCCCCTGCTCTCATTCCTTTCTGTCTTCCCCACATTCCAATAGTAAGAACTTAGACTGGGTGCCTCTTGCAAACTGGGACCTCTTGGGGGTTGGGCTTATTAATGTTGGGGGTCATGACTTCTATGGCAGACTATTCAGGAGCTAATTCACTCCCATTACAGCAGAGGTCAACAGGGTCTCCGGGGCAACAGCTTGTCCATGATAAGCAGGGAGATTCACACAAGGTTAAACTAATCTGCTTTATTCAGAAGAAGATGCTGAGAGGAAAAGACCTCTATCTGACTTCTGGCTACGTGTTGGTCAGAGAGAGACCTGTCGTGGTCATCAGGGTTACTGATGCCAAAGGCCGATGGCATCTGGAGCTGGATCTCCAACAATGAAACCCTGGCAGGGGCCATGTTTCTTGAGAGGATCCCAAGTGGTCCTGAAATCCAAGGTGCCATAAATCAAGAATGGGCCCAGATAACCCAGGAGGAGCAGGAGGACGTACCTGAGAGGAGCCACAGGAGTTGCCTCATCAAGGCTGCCCACGCCGCGGAGTAAGGGGCATCCTTCTCCCATGTCCTGTCAAGGAGAGAGGAGAGCAGGAGTGAGGATGGGCTGGGCCAGCTCACACCCACCGGGGTCATTCCTAAGCAGCCAGTGGGGACTCCCACCCTAGATTTCTCATCAAACCGCTTTGAGAACTTGGGTGGTCTTTCCCCCACATTGGACCTCTTTGGGGCAGGATGGTGAACCCTTCCTCTAAACCCCCTGCCGGAGGCCATGTTCAGCGCTCCCACATGGCCCCAAATGGACAAAATTTGGCGTGAGCCGCAGGGGAGACAGGTTGCTCTCCCCCTGCTAAATATCAGAGTATGACCACTTTGAAGGGGTCTCTTGGCTCAGTTAGCTGAACTCCCTGGGCCCCGTGGTTGGCATGGGGCACCACCAGCCGGCAGGGTTGCCAACTCTCTCACTAATCCTGCTCCTGTGACTTCAGCAGAAGGCTGGCATGCAGATATCAAGCTGGTGATGCATTTCCCATCTCTTTGGGCTAAGCTGGTCAAGCTTTTGCTCAGAGCAGAGGAGCCAGGCCACATCAAGAGGGGGCAATTCCCATCTTCCATAGAACCTGTGACTCCCCCTTGGCAGAAATGGCCCTTTCGGTCCTCCCTCCATCCCCCTCCTCAACATTTCATTTCTTTTACTGAAGAATGACCAGTGTTGTTTTCTTCACTCCCTCATATGGCCATCCTGCCCCTCTGAAGGGGGAAGCTGCAAGGATCTCGGAGAGACCAGGAACCCCTTCCCTTCCTCTGTGCAGGTGGCTCCACTCTGCAGTTCCTCTCTGGATGAGATCCTGGAGGAGGGAGGGGGCTGACGGGGCTCTGACCCATCGATGGGGGGCTGCTACTCCATGAAGACCCCGTGAAGATGGTCTGGGCCAGTCCCTTCCTGCACTACAAGGTCAGCCCAGAGGGGCCAGGACAGTCTCACTTCCTAAATGTCTCCACCTTGACCCAAATCCAACCCCTGGGGGTCTCCCCACCCCCACCCCCTTCATCAAGAGGGGGCAATTCCCATCCTCCACATAAGTGCCACTTGGCAGATCTTGCCATTTCTATCTTCCCTCCATCCTCCTCCACAACATTTCATTTCTTTTATATCCTACTTTTAGTTTAAAAATATCAAAGAGGCTTACAAGCAATAAAACTTGTATTATTTCATTCTAAGCTACTGAGGAAGAAGCCTTTCAAAACAAGGTCATCATCACCATCAATCCAAAGAGGGAGGGAGGGAGGGAGGGATCTAGGGAGGGAGAGTGCCTCTCCGCAGGGGTGTTGCTGGAGACTTAAAATGTTCCCGAGCCTGATCCCTTTTATTTATTTATTTATTTATTTATTTATTTATTTATTTATTTATTTCATTTATATACCGCCCTTCCGAAATGGCTCAGGGCGGTTTACAATTAAAACAGGAAACATTAAAAACAATTAAAACAGAGATACAAATATAAATACCAATTTAAAACTACTTAATAAACAATTAAACTATCAAAACAATTAAAACCCTGAAAACCAGGTATTAAAACAATTAAAACTGATTAAAAACCCTGAAAGGCCAGGCTCTCTTGAAGGACAGTAAAGAATCAAGATTACGAATTTCCGCTGGGAGTGCATTCCACAGTCCAGGAGCAGCTACAGAGAAGGCCCGCCTTTGAGTCGTCACCAAACGAACCGGTGGTAACCAGAGACGGACTTCCGTAGATGACCTTAACGTGCGGTGGGGATCATGTAAAAGAAGGCGCTATCTAAGATATCTTGAACCCAAGCCGTTCAGAGCTTTAAAGGTAATAACCAGAACTTTGTATTTTGCCCGGAAAAAAATTGGAAGCCAGTGTAACTGTTTTAAAACAGGCTTTTGAGCATCCAATCCAGGCATTTCCAGCTCCCAAGAATGACGAACATTTTTTTAAAGCCACCTAATGGCGATGCAGGGAAGCAACTTGCCTAGAGAGCAGGAGGCTGTTGGTTCGAATGCCTGCTGGTGTGTTTCCCAAACAATGGGAAACTGCTATATCGTGCAGCAGCAATCAAGGAAGGTGCTGAAAGGCCTCATCTCAGACTGCACAGGAGATGGCAATGGTCAACCCCTCCTGTATTCTAGCAAAGATAACCACAGGGCTCTGTGGGCACCAGGAGTCGACACTGACCAACAGCACAATTTTTCCTCTCCTTTAATATGGCCATCCTGCCCCACTGAAGTGGGAAGCTGCAGGGATCTCGGAGAGGCCAGGAGGTCCTTCCCTTCCTCTGTGCAGGTGGCTCCACTCTGCACTTCCTCTCTGGATGAGGTCCTGGAGGAGGGAGGGGGCTGACAAAGCTCTGACCCATCGAAGGGGGGCTGCTGCTCCATAAAGACCCTGTGAAGATGGGCTGGGCCAGTCCCTTCCTGCCCACCAGGGTCAGCCCAAAGGGGCCAGGACAGTCTCACTTCCTAAATGTCTCCACCTTGACCCAAATCCAACCCCTGGGGGTCTCCCCCCACCCCCTTCAACAAGAGGGGGCAATTCCCATCCTCTACAGAACCGGCAACTCCCACTTGGCAGAATTCGCCATTTCTATCCTCCTTCCTCAGGCCCCCCCCCCCCACATTCCATTAAATTGATATCTTCCTTTTAATTTAAAAATAATGAAGTGGCTAACAAACAATAGAACTCATATAATCCCATGCAAAGCTACAGAGGAAGAAGCCTTCCAAAAAATGGAGGTCATCACCATCTATCCAAAGAGGAAGAGAGAGGGGGAGCCTCGCTGCAGAGGTGTTGCTGGATGCTGAAAGTGCCCCCGAGTTTGGGCTCTTTTCACCATCCATTCCAGTCATGCTCAAATACCAAGAATGACCAGTGTTATTTTCTTCAAGTCCCTCATATGGCCATCCTGCCCATCTGAAGGGGGAAGCTGCAGGGAGCACGGAGAGGCCAGGAACTCTTTCTCCTGTTCTGTGCGGGTGGCTCCACTTTGTGCTTTCTCGCTGGAAGAGGTCCTGGAGGAGGGAGGGGGCTGGCGGAGCTCTGAGCCATCCATGGGGGGGCTGGTGCTCCATGAAGACCTTGTGAAGGTGTGCTGGGCCAGTTCATTCATGCCCACATGGGTCAGCTCAAAGGGGCCAGGACAGTGTTGCTTCCTAAATGTCTCCACCTGGACCCAAATCAAACCCCTCTGGGTCTCCCCCCCCCATAAACTGAACCTATTTGGGGCAGGGCGGTGGACACTCACTCTGGACTCCTTGCCCGAGGCCATTTTCTGCACTCCCTCACGGCCAAAATTGGACGGAAATTGTTTGTGAGCAGCAGGAGATGCCAGAAAGTCTTCATTTCAACGGTCGAGTCCAGAGAGTTTGATGGCAACAGTGGAACCTCCAGCCCCATCAGGATCCGTTGCGACCGGTAAACACACCCAGCTGGGGACTCCCCCCTCCAGAAACCGCCATGTTTGAATGTACACAAGGATGGTGGAACTCCCAGGCCCAGTGGTGGGCACGAGGCACCAGTAGGCTGGGTTGCCAACTCTTTACCTGGTCCTGCTCCTGTGACTTCAGCAGACGCCTGACATGCAGATCTTAAGCTGGTGAAGCAGTTTCCCATTTCTTTAGGCTAGGAATGCCTTCACCTGCTCAATCTGCTCAAGCTTTTGCTCAAAGCAGAGGAGCCAGGCTACATCAAGAGGGGGCAATTCTCATCCTCCACATAAATGCCACTTGGCAGATCCTGCCATTTCTATCTTCCCTCCATACCCCCCCCACCACAACATTTCATTTCTTTTAGCCAAGAAAGACCAGTGTTGTTTTCTTCCCTCCCTAATATGGCCATCCTGCCCCTCTGAAGGGGGGAACTGCAGAGAGCTCAGAGAGGCCAGGAACCCCTTCCCTTCCACTGTGCAGGTGGCTCCACTCTGCACGTTCCTCGCTGGATGAGGTCCTGGAGGAGGGAGGGGGCTGATGGAGCTCTGAGCCATCCATGGAGGGCTACTGCTCCATGAGGACCCCGTGAAGCTGCACTGGGCCACTCCCTTCCTGCCCTACAAGGTCAGCCCAGAGGGGCCAGGACAGTGTCGCTTCCTAAATGTCTCCACCTGGACCCAAATCCAACCCCTGGGGGTCTCCCCCGCCCAAAAAACATTGAAACTATTTGGGGCAGGGCGGTGGACACTCACTCTGGACTCCTTGCCTGAGGCCATGTTCTGCGCTCCCTTCACGATCCAAATTGGACAGAAATTTGCTATTAGCAGCAGGAGAGGCCAGAAAGTCTTCCTGCCAACGGTCGAGTCCAGAGAGACTGAAGGCAGCAGCGGAACCTCCAGCACCATCAGGATCCGTCGCGACCGGTAAACACTCCCGGCTTGGACCCCCCCCCCAGCAACCGCCATGTTTGAATGTACACAAGGATGGCGGAACTCCCATGCCCAATGCTGGCCATGAGGCACCAGCAGGCAGGCTTGCCAACTCTCTCTCTGCTCCTGCTCTTATGCTTTTAGAGGAAACCTGGCATATTCAAATTAAACCGATGAAGATTTCCCCATCTCTTCATTTTCATTGCAGCAAAAGCTTCATCTGCTTAATTTTGGACTGTCAAGCTCTTTTTCAAGGCACAGGAGCCAGGCTAGCAAAAAGGTTGGCAACCCTGCAGGATAAAGACTGAAGTCCATCCCTGATCACACATGGAAGGGGACAACAGTGATGTGAATTCGGTTCGTCCCTGGGTCCGCCTTTTAGCCAATCAAACAGACACAGTGGGAATCTCTTTTGAGGCGTTTATTGCAGATTAGCAGTGGGCTTTGGCTCTGCACTGAATACAAATTGGTTATAGGTGCATCTTACATTTATACAAACAATCTGAATGATGCTGACACCCTAGACATAGTATACGTGGCAATAAAATGGTGGGCTAAGTATCTAGTACGCATGCGAATGATTCATTGTTCATCTGGTGATTACTCCTTATTTGGTTACATCCTGTTTTCTTAATTGTCGGCAAAGAACAGTGAGAATCCTGTGAGAACCAAGTTTCCTCAGATACAATTTAGTGGAGAGAGATAACGACGTTGGTCATGAGAGGCCGTGATGACCCTGAGCTGGGCTGGGGTTACTTTAAGTCAGACTGAGGTTTTCTAAGTAAAATGGAGTTACTTTGGTTTTCTAAAAGACACCAATTCCCCCCTGAAACACTGGATCATCCTGAACCTTCAGGATATATGGGCTTGTAAAGGTACAGCTGTATGTATGGGTCTTACATTATGGCAAGGTTGAAAGGTTCTCATAAACATTTGGATTCAAGCTAGAATGCATTATAAGCAGCAACATGTGATTATCAATAAAAGGAAAATACATACTATAATTAGAATTATCTTCTTTGCCCATAAATCAATAGGCTCTCCATATGAGTTAAATGAAAGTCCTAACTGTTTGGAAATATTAATAATAGCTCTTTCTAACACATAAACTTTTAATCTTGGAAATATAGTTCTGTGTTTTGTGTAGCTAAAGGATTTGGGACATATAGGTGCTGAATGGGCTGTACATATGGCAATAAAACTAGATACATTGCATATAATATCCTAGAGCTACAAACATAATTAGTATAATTCTGATTTGATATAGATTTTTTTTACACATAGCAGCAAGGTGTACATATAAAGATCATACAACTTATAGCAAGCAACATTGTTTTAACCCATCTTTATCCCAAATAAGGTATCAATAACAGTCTTGCATTGTGGAACCAGGTGCTTCTAGTGATTAATGGATTATCAGCTTGTGGAAAGCGATAGCAATGACAAGTCACGTACAATCACATTGCTTAAATACAAGTGTCTATAAAATTAGCAGGTCAAGCTTGGGCTAGCTTAATGTCTTAGAGCACAAACTTGGGGATAGGTGCAGACTTGCAGGTAAATGCTCTGGGAAATGACCGGAGAGCAAGCATGTGAGGTCCATGTCCTTACAGCACAGGAGATAGCATGGTTTTCAACATAATGATAGCACATAGTCACTACAAGAAAGTAATATAAGAAAGTGGTGTAAATCATCAACTCCCACCACGCTTAGTGTCCTCTAGAGTCTGTCATGGCCAAAAAGGAAGCCATGGAGAGCTTTAGAATTAAAATTTAAAAAAACCCTAAGAGTCCTTGGTAAAAAAAATATTTTAATCCTTCAGTTGAGAACCAAATGCTCTTGTACAACGTTGCAGGATTTTGGCTATCCTGGATGTTCTCTGATCCGTGTTGTTTTGGCTTGTTTGGCTAGTGTCCATAGACAAGCTCGAATGTTCATGTGTTTGGGAGCCTTGATTCCGCCCCCCCCCCCCCCCGTGGGCAATCTGAAATAGTCTCTTTGGCAGAATTTGAAAGAGTGTCTTTGGCAAGGTATCTTACCCAGGTAGGATGGTTCCAGGGCTTTACAGCTTGGGGAGATGCTGTTGCATGTATGACTCCAGAGAAAAGTGACAGTCTCCAGGCATTTGTTGTCTATCCCTCTCCTATAGCACTTAGGAGCAGGAAGATGAACTTTGCATTAGGCCCTCTTCTTCGAACACAGGACAGGGTAGCAGATAGACGTTCTGTCACCATTGGGTTGGATTGGAAATGCAGATAGGGACTGCCCCCGGGTAGCTGCTGCTGCTGATGGTTAGCTTTCCTGGGTCAGTGTTGATGTCCTCTGGAGACTCCCTTGGGATCACGTTCTGGTGATGGATCCAGGTATTCCTTCAATCTGGAGAGGACCAATCCTTCTTGGAAAGACAATTCAAGGCACTGCTGGTTGCAAACCTGTTTACTTGAGAGAAAGACAGGCAAGTGAGTTGCCAATTCCCTCCCCCCTCATGTAGGGACAGCGTCCTGAGACACTGTCTGGGTGCCAACCATCAGCCAACCATCTGGGTGCCATCCATCAGCACAAAAGGAAAAGTTAAGTTTTCAAGGCAAATAATACAAAGGATGGATAAAACCTGAGGCTATTTTCAATTTGGTCTTTTGGCATTTTTTCTTTTGTTCCTATGTTCATGGAGCCGCTCTGGGAAGAGCATCTGAAGGTTCCAAGTTCCCTCCTTGGCTTCCCCAAGATAGGGCTGAGAGAGATTCCTGTCTGCAGCCCTGGAGAAGCTGCTGCCAGCCTTTAAAGACAATACTGAGCTAGATAGATCAGTGGTCTGACTCAGTATATGGCAGCTTCCTAGGTTCCTAGGTTCAAATGATCTGGCTGCTCACAGTTACAGTGGCAATTTTCTGCACAAGGAAACACCGTCCCCATGATGGCCAGCACTTCTGTGATCAGCAGCATGTATGACCCCCTGAATATAAATATTTGTAGTAGTTGTAGTAGCAGCAGCAGTATAGTATATAAATGTGCTTAAATAAATAAATAAATAAATATGTATGTAATATTTCTATTAAACATATGAAAATAACAAAATATGAAATATGAGATAGATAGATAGATAGATAGATAGATAGATAGATAGATAGATAGATAGATAGAATTAGTTTGTGAGGAGATACAGTGATGAGGAAGCCACTTAATTGTGCAGCAGAGAAATGACTTGATTATCAAGCCAGAGGTTGGCGGTTCAAATCCCCGCAGGTATGTTTTCCCAATATAGGAAGATGCTGAAAGGCATCATCTCATGCTTCAGAGGAGGCAATGGTCAACCCTTCCTGTATTCTACCCAAGACAACCACAGGGCTCTGTGGTCACCGGGAGGCAAAACCGACTTCATGGCACACTTTGCCTTTTCAGTGATGAGGACAAGTTTCCAGAGGATAGACAGCAGGGGTGTGAGAACTAGCTGGGTTCAAGCCGGTTTGGCTTGACAGGTCCAGGGTCAAACTTGGCTGGTCTTGTGTGTTCAAATGGGCACAAAATGGCCAGGATGGTTCCACTCAAATCCAGTTCAAATTTGAACCAAGCCTGCATTACTCGTTTTGTGTACATCCCTAGTAGAAAGTTTGAAAACAACTGAGCTAAACCAAAATAATCTCAAAAACATGTCATGATGTGCAGCGGCCCTCTCCACCCCCAACACAGGACCTCCAGTGACTGTTGCTGGTGTCTATCTTAGGTTTCTTTTTAGAATGTGAGCCCTCTAGGGACAGGGATCCATCTTATTTATTTGTTATTTCTCTGCGTAAAGCTGGACTTGGAAGAAGCAAGATAGAAAAAGTATTGACGCTGCTGGAGAAGACTTTGCTGCTGGAGAAGACTGTCTGGCAGTGGCACTCCAGAGTTTCAGGCAAGAGTTTCCCCCAGCTCTCCCTGTAGATGCCAGGGATTGAACCTGGGACCTTCAGCATCTTTAAGCAGATACTCTACCACTGAAATACAGCCCCATCCCTAACACAGTCCAAGGGACAATAAAATGCTCCTTTAGGGAATAATGTTTGAAAACTGCATGCAGAAGGTTCCACATTCCCTCCCTGGCAACATCTCCAAGACAGGACAAGATTATTATTATTTTTTTTTTAGGACAAGATTTTAGGGCTGAGAGAAACCCTTTCCTGAAACCTTGGAAAAGCTGCTGCCAGTCTGTGTAGACAATACTGAGCTAGATGGACCAAGGGCCTGACTCAATATAGAGCAGCTTCCGATGTTCCTAAGTTCCTATATTCTTCTAAGTTCCTATATTCTTCCTAAGTTCCTATATTCTTCTCTTCTCTTCTCTTCTCTTCTCTTCTCTTCTCTTCTCTTCTCTTCTCTTCTCTTCAGATGGCCTCTCTTCTCTTCTCTTCTCTTCAGATGGAGAATAGCTGCCTGGAAGTATTATATGTTTTTAAGAATACATATCATACCATATCATATCATATTACATGATTGATTTTAACAATGACTTTGAAATGGTTCTGTATTGTATTTTGTATTTCCTTCACCCCTCCCCCCTTTTTGATCTGTTATGATTTAATTTTTTCTTTGTTTTATCTTAATAAGTACAGTTTATTGTTCTTATTCTTATTTGCATTCTTATTCTTACTATTAGTGAAACTGCTATATATCTTGAATTTCTGCCCAGACATTTATGAAGCGACATAACAGCTGGGGGAAGCACCGTGCCTTGCAGAGGTGCACCAGGCAGAAATTCATCTGGGGCATCTCTAGGAAGTGGATTGGGGAAGCTGCAATTCTGGAATGTCTGCCTAGACACATCCCTCCCCAGCCCAATGTCCAGCTGAGAGATCAAGGCAAAGTGTGGCTGCATGGAGCCTCTTTTGGAAAGCCACCATACGCTCCCAGGCTGTATAAAGTCTTGACAGCTTCTATGGTGCGGAATTTAACATGGCCACCTTCGCTTGGAATTTCCGTGCTTTTTAGAGTAGAACTGGAAATGGAAAGCATCTCAACTCTCATCTGAAAGAAGAGGTTTTTGGATGACTGGAGAACATTGAAGCCCTATTGAGTTGCTATATCTAAACCTTTTCTGATCAGATCAGCTGAAAGTTAAAAGACGAGGCCACCTGAAAAGATGACACTACTTCCAAATGACAGTCAGGAGAGCGCTGAGGACTAATGTAGAGAACGAAGAAGGACCTAGTTTGGGGCCTTCTTATGTGGACCAGCTCAGTCTTTCTCCTATTCCAGCTGGACAACCACAAACATGATTAATCTCCCCAAAGGGAAGAACTTTCACAGCTCTTCCTTTTTAATGAAACTCTTACCTTCAGCATCATTTATCTCAACTAGAAATTAAAATGTCTTACTCCCTGAAGCGTATCACACCATCCATAGATGGCAGAAGTAAGATTAAAGTAGCAATCCTAAACATAGCTGCTTGGAAGTAAATCCCTTTGAAATCAATAGGGCTTACGTTGAGTAAGCATACTTCAGTTCAGGGCTGTAAGATCCGAAACATTCCAATTCACAGACTAGCCCAGTGGAGCAGAACTTCTCAATGATTCTATTGACAGGCTTTTGATCTGGCTTGATTTGGGGCTGTGTTGCGTGGAATCCGATCGAATCATTTGGAAGTCTTGTATATTATTGCATAAGTCTATATACACTGATGTAATGAGGAGGTTTGGAGAGAAGAGGTTGGAGAGGCGCTCTGTACTGACGGCAGTGCTGGATGATAGTCTTGACATAGCATCTTTTATTGTACACACCATTTTCTTTGTGGGATTAATCTGCACATAACTGGGTGAGTCATGATAGCTGCTGTTTCACCAGTGGGCAGGCAGGATCACAGTGTGACTTGCTCAAGACCACCTATGAGTTTGTGGCTGAGCACAGATGTCAGCCGGGGTCCAGATCAAGACTGCTGCCCCACCCCACCCCCATTACATTTATACCCCACTCTTCCTCGGTGAGCGTAGAGTTCTCCATGTTATCCTTGCAACAGCCTTCTGAGGTAGGCTAGGCGGAGAATAGTGACTGGCCCACGGCCACCCAGTGTGTTTCATGGCTGAAAGAGAATCTGAACCCAGGAGAGGTGGCTAAGTCATGCATTATGAGAGGCTGTCTCCACAGGAGCACCAATGGCCATAGGGATGGATTTGGGGCTTGATCCTGCTCTCAGTTTACAATCCTGCTGGAGGCTCAGCACTTGATTAGACAAGAGGACATCTGGAATTTGGTGATGCGAGCACCAAGCCCTCTTTCTTTCATGCCGAGACATTGAACAGCTGGCACCAGACCTTTATGACCAATTCAGGTTTTCTGTTAGGCAACTCCAGAACAGCATTCCTTCCGTGACTGGCACTAGCTTCTCCCTTGTGCTTCTTTTTAGATTGCCAGCTCTTTGGTTGACAGGGGGCCACTTTCTTCTCCTTTTTGTATGTAAACCACTTTGAGAACAGTTGCGTTGAAACATGAGATATAAATAAGATAAGTAGTTGTTTGCTTCGGTATTCCATTTCTCAACATCCTTCCTTCACAGAGGGGGAAAGTGCCAGTTGGACTTCCAAGGAGACCCTGACCTGGATGAAGCTGGCTCACTTTTGAACAATATCGTGGCTTGAGTTGCCCTCCGAACAACTTGAGTTGCCCCCCGTAACGTCACGGGCTTGCGACGATCTCTAAACTGCACAGGCGTGCAGTTCATTTGCTTCAAGCCACCATCCCTCCCCCCTCGCTGCCACCCCTCAGCCACCATTAGAGTCTCTGGTTTGGTTTTTTAATGGAACTTTGGTGGGGTGGGCCCCCCAAAGAAGTTTTGGGGAGCCTCGCATGGGGGTGGGGGCTCGTGGCTGGGCGGTCCGGATGCCCAAATTACCTTGGTGTGTCCCTAGAAGGATCTGCTCTGCTGCTAACACCAGACATGGATCTCCTGACCAATGACCCGTTTAACCACTGCCACCAAGTAGACTTGTGTGTTCTAGACTGAATCTACCGCAATGGCCTTCCAACCTTCCATTGCAAAAGCAAACTTCTTTCAAGGTAGTAAAGCCTATAGGCGTGGGGTGGAGTCCACAGAAGCTAGAATTTTCCTTTTGTTATTACAAGAAATCTGACTTTGTGATTAGTTCACTTCAAGGTTGTTTCACACGTTCAGTACAAAACAACAACAACAACAGTAACTAACAGAGCAAAAGGAACAGACAAAATGTGATCAAAAACGCATCCAAGATAGATACGTAGATCTCTGTCTTAACATGTGGTTATGAAATGTCTTGGTTTGATGTCCGGTCACAACATAGCTATGCATCTTATTGATCTTATTAGCAAAGCGCCAAAAGGAAGCTACCCACACCAGTTACGGAGTAGAGTGCAGAGTTGAGTTGTTGCCATTATGTGAAGAACACACATGGAGATTGTTGTACAATCTAAATGAAAAAGATGTATTGGTGAAGTACATTTAGAGAGGAAAAACCTAGTCCTATCTATCAGCTACATAATGAATAGGAAGGGAGGGAGAGATGTTTCCATCTACTCTCTCAGAGGAAAGGAAGAGGACTGACTCTTGACTGGGAATAGCTGAGGAGTCGAGGCAGGGGCCATAGAGGAGAGGCAAGCAGGGACAGGTAAGGAGACCCTCACTAACTACCTCTACGCCCAATACCCCAAGTGGTCATTAGGAGAGCTGGTGCAAAAGGTCGATGCACTGGAACTCCATCTCCAACTCTAAGAGTAGTAGCTTCTTTACAGTAAGTGCAATTTCTGACCTAATTCCAAAGGAGCATGGAAGTCTGTTGTGCAGAGTTCTCTCTCTCTCTCTCTCTCTCTCTCTCTCTCTCTCTCTCTCTCTCTCTCCATTATAGTTTACCCTGTAGCAGAGGCCTGTACAGAGCAAGCCAGGCTGCACATGGGATATCTCAAGCTCTTTGATGTGGCTTGTCATGCACAGAAATCACGCTTGATGTGGAAGAGGGGAGTGGACTTCAATGTTCTAATCAAAGAGCTGCATCTGAGCTGGCACAATACAAGTGCCAGTTGCTATTCTCTTAGAATGAGCCAGCCCTATTGGTATCCCAGGTATATTTTGGTGTACTTAAGCTTTGCCCATATATGGCAAAGCTTTTCTGCAAGCAAATCAGAGTGTGAAAAGTCAGACCAGATATTGGTGGTCACCAGGGAGCTGCTGCTGAAAACGGCCTCCAAGGATCTGATCTCCATCTTGTTGCTAACACTTAGAAGCATTGTGTACATGTGACAATTGAACTGGGATTCTCCATGTCTCCTTCGAATGGGCTTGTGGAGATTGACAGTGTGGTTGCTGCATTGTAATTTCACCGAGTACACATGCGCAAACCCAGTGAAGGTCATTCACTTCAAGGAGGCTGTTGTTGGGCTTTGTGATTATTTAGCAAAGCACCAAGGAAGCTACCAGGCATTGGAGAAGATCCTTTCTCTTCTGCTTCTGGTGGAGAAGGAATGCCCCTTCTGGTTGTGGTACAGATTCTTCGGGTTCACGGTCTGGCTCTTGCATCGTGAGACATCTTGCCTCTTTCACCTGGATCTCTGGCACAAGTTCTGGCACATCATCCCTAGTTGGCCCTTGTCTCTCATCAAAAGACACCACATTGCAGATCCTGACTTCTCCATTTGTAGGATCAAGGGTTCTCTATCCCTTTTGGCCATGCGGATATCTAACCAAGACTCCCAGTTCACAGTTGCGATTGAGTTTGGTTCTCCTGGCCTTTGGGACGTATGCATAAGCTCTCTATCCAAACATTTTGACATGCTTTAGAGAGGGCTTGTGCCCAAGCCATCGTTCAGATGGTGTCTTGTCTATTGCTTTGGCTGGCAATCTGAGTGGCAAGGACTTAGGAACACATGGGAAGCTGCCATCTCCTGAGTCAGACCATAGGTCCATCTAGCTCAGTATTGTCTGCACAGACTGGCAGTGGCTTCTCCAAGGTTGGGAGAAGGTTGGGGTCCACCCTGGTTGCATATGAATGGGAGGCTAGCACTGTAAGAGATTCCCCTTAGGGGATGGAACCGCTCTGGGAAGAGCAGAAGGTTCCAAGTCCCCTCCCTGGCTTCTCCAAGATAGGACTGAGAGAGATTCCTGCCTGCAACCTTGGAGAAGTGGCTGCCAGTCTGTGTAGACAATACTGAGCTAGATGGACCAATGGTCTGACTCAGGAGATGGCAGCTTCCTATGTTTCTATGACATCAGAATGTAATAGCTCCAAAGGACACTGTGACTCTGTCTGTGCAGAAAAGCTGGCTCTCACCCCTTGATTCAGTAAGCAACACTGACCCCTTGTGGCAGCTTCTCTGCATGACTCCACTTTAAAGTCCTTCCTAATGCCATTTCCCCCAAGCTCATTTATCACATGGATTTGCCTATGTGCTAGTCTTTTCGGCCATATGTTCGAACAGTTCTTGTCTTTGCATGAGGCTGCAAGCCTGGCCTGTTCAGTTACACAGTCCAGTTGAAAAAGCACATCTTTATGCATATAGGCTATATATATTATGCATCAGGAAATCATCCTTCTTAGCTGATGTAGCAAACGTTGTCCTGCAAAGTCACTTTGCAACTTTGATTGACTCCATCTCCCACAGAGGTCAAGTTACTCTCCATATCAGGGACTAAGAGGGCATCTTGGATCAAAATCTTTTCCATTTCCCCATCCAATTGCTTACTAGACAGTTCAGCAGTTCCTCTCCTGGATGAATAACTATTTTTCCCATCAGCAAACCAAACAGCAACTTTGTCATTTTTGTCTAAATCTATCAACAGTTGAGGGGAATTCAGGATGTTTGGGGTAGCGCCTGACTCAATAACAAAACGATTCCTCTCATTCTCTCTCTCTCTCTCTCTCTCTGTTTCCTGTTCTTTCAATCCAACCTGCTGTTTGCTTCTCTGTCTGTGAGAAACGGGTATCCTCCTTTCTATTGTGTAGACAGACTGTCAGTCATCTCTGGAGCTATGCTGACCAGAAACAGACTTCCCCAAGTCTTCAAACGTCATCAGGCAATGGCTGTGCTGTTAACCATAATATCAGTTGTCAGCTCTACAGCCCTGTGAAAGCAATGTAGCTGCAGCTTATAGCAGCGAGCAATATTGGTATCCAAGCAGTTGTGGAAAGCTAAACAACACTTCAGATTGACCCTCATGGTTGCCCACTCGCCCTTTTTAGGACAGGGAACTCCCTCTACTTGTCAACCTGATGAGCTGGTGAGGACTCAGCCGTTAAGAGTTCAGAAAACTTTTGCTCTCCACCGGAAAGAGACATCCCACTTCTCAGAGAAGTTGAAGGTCACCCCTTCAAACCTGCACATACACTTCACTCAAGCCATTTCCAGACTTCTCTTCCTTGGGTGTGCACCCAAACGGACCAACTCCAGCATCCATGAACTCATTCTTCTACCTGAATCTTGGACCCTCCAGGTATGACTGATGCATTGCCTCCAAGCAGGTTTTGAAGTAGGACTCCAGAGGCAGCATGGAGAAGACAAGCGGCTGCCTCTCTGTGGTTGACTGCTGCACTATTACGTCAGTAGCCTCCTCCCTCCTTCACTTCCACTGGGTCTCCTCCTCTCCAAGCATGGGAAGGAGAGCCCTGCTGTTCCCCAAACAAGAGGGTCCAGAGGGAAGCCAGGCAGCTGTTCAGAGCTTCCTTCCACTTGGGGCATCAGCTCTTGGCTTTGAGACTCAGAGGGAGGGAGGGAGAATCCTGCTGCTGCCTCTTCCGCCACCCTCCGCTGAATAATGCCAAAGTCAGCGATGAAGAGGCAGAGTGGAGAAGGCTAAGCAGCCACCGACCTGCTCCACGCTGCCTCCTGGCAGGCAAGTGACAGCATCGCCACACTCTGGAAAGAGCAGAGAGCAGTGGCCAGAGGGCAGAGCCAGCAAAGTGATGTGTGTCCCCTCAGGTGAGAATCAGTGTCAGGATTGCGCTGAAGGAATGAGTCCCCGTGTCGTGCTGAAACAAGAGCACATCCCAGCAACCAAGGTGGCTCTCGGGATGAATGGCAGTGGGCGGAGGTGGAGGGGTCTGCTCTGAGGGGCCTGTGGTGGTTTTGCTTTCAACATGGTGGGGAAGAGAGTCCTCTGATTTCTCAGATCAACAGACATATGAACAGGAAGGGTGAGGTTTGGAAGAACTTCTACTACTAGTACTACTACTACTACTACTACTACTACTACTACTATTGATATACCGCTTTTCGACACAAGTATCCAAAGCAGTTTAAGTGGAGTAAGAATCAAGGAATAAAGATGGCTCCCTGCCCCCAAAGGCTCACAATCTACCGAGAAACCTAAGATTGACACCAGCAACCTCCACTAGAGGGTTACTGGGCAGGGGTGGGTAGGGCCAACTGCTCCCCCGTGCGGCCTCTGTTCAATAAAGAGAATCAGCCCTTTGAAAAGGTGCCTCTTTGCCCGCTTGGCAGGGGATGCCTCCAAGTCCTGAAGCAACCACTAGAGGCAAGAGGACCAATGGCCATTGCTGAGGCTCATGACACATCCTCTTTTATGACACCTCCGGGGCTCAGCTGCTCTTTGTGGGTGAGTTAGGCGAGGAGGGAGGAGGCGAGGTGGAGAGGAGTTGGAGAGATAGCGAGGAAAGAGTGTATTAGAGAGTCCGTTTCTGTTTCTGTTTCTGTTGATCCATCTATTTATTCATCTATTTGTTTATTTATCCATTTATTGATTGATCTATTTATCCATTTATTTATCCATTCAGTGTTACAGTTAGTATTAGTGTTTGTTATTTTGTTGCTTGTTGTTTGTTGTTTGTTTGGGGTGGTTTGGGGAGGGATCTGGGGGGGAGGGAGGGACAGTCAGCTTTTAGTAAGAGGAGGGATAGTTATTCAGGGGGGAATAGTTAGACAGGGAGGGAAATGGGGGAGAAGATGAGGAAAGGCTTCTTTGCACGGTTAGTAGGATTGCATAACAGCTTTGCCTTGCTCCCTCTGTTCCCGGACAGGTCTGACTAGAGACCCATTCTCACCTTCTCTCTGCTCTCTTCTAGGTTGCGAAGAGTCTGCAGATGCTGCAGAAAGTTCTTTAAGACCTCCCCCAGCAGTGACTCCGAAAAGGGCAAGCCCCCCAGAGGGAGGTTCTGGCCACGAAGCAAGCAGGTTGAGCCGACTCCAGCACCACCTCCAACTCCCTCAGGGGGCACCCCGGCAGTCTCGGGAGTCACCATCGGTGAGGAGGTGCCCCAGGCTCCTGGCGAATGGTTGGGACTGGGGCTGACTCTTTGGGGAGTGTGGGACAGCTGGTGCTTGGGAGCCCGGGAGCCAGCCTGAATGCCAACAAAGGGAATTCACCTTGCTTAATTCCTCATGGGAATTCATGTCCTGAATCCCCCCTCCCTTCCCATTCTTCTTCCCTCCCAGGTTTGACAACTATCCAGGAGGAAGTGGACAGAGCTGAGGTAGGGAACCATTGAGGAGAGCACCTTCCTCCACAGAGCTCAGGACATTCCTGTGAGAGGCATTTCTTCCATCCGGGATCTGGGAGCACCCACTCTCTGCTCGGATCCTTTTCCCAGTTCTGCACTCTCCCTGAGAAGCAACAGCTGCAGAATATTCCATGGAGCGGGTGGTGTCCCCAGAAAGGACTTGAGAGCAGCCCACCAAGTAAGGGTGCCCGCTCCATTTCCAGGAAGGCACGGAGAGTCCTTCCATCACTATCAGTTCAGTGCTTCTAATTTTCAGGTGACCTATGATAAGGATGAGGCTGTGGAAGCCGTACTGGTGAGTGAGATGTGGCATAGAATGGAAGGGAATGCCCAAGCGAGGGCTCAGTCCAAAGTGTGTGTTTGGGGATGGAGCTATAGCAAGGAAGTCCGTGGGTAGTGACCACCTCTCTTCTGCTCTTTGATCTCTGCCAGGAAATTATGGAGGATGTCAAAAAGCATCCGGACCCTGGGTTCCTGCTGCGGTTAAGCCTGGACGCCCTCACGGAACTCACGTATGCTTATAGCCCACGGGGATTAAATAGGAGGGGGTTGTGTCAGGAAAGGGCAGTGGCAAACCAGGCCAGATCTTTAACTGGATCTCCCCTTTCCCAAAAGATGGCCATTAATGTGAAGGTTTTTCTTTTAGAAAGAAATCTTCTTAAGTACTACGGCCTTTTGCGAACCAGGGCCTCCCCAGACGGGGACTGGTCATTTTTGGAAAAAAGAAGGGAAACCATCACAGACCTGTCGTCGTTTTTGACGCTTGCTGGGTTGCCATGTTCCTCTTCTCTAGAGGAGCTTCCATTGGCTGGATCACCAGCCCTCCTCACACTACGAAATCTCATCTTTCTCCCTCCAGCAAAATGAAGCCGCCTATGCCCTTCAATCTCAAGGCAGCAGTCCTCAATGTGGCGGTGTCCGGGCTGAACCAAGTGGACCCAGGGACCCAGGTAAATTCTTCTTGGGCTTTTTTCTCTTGCGAAGAAAACGTGATAGCACTGTCAGTACCAGTGATTTTTCAATGTTGTATTCTCAAGACCGGTTGTGTCTCCTACTCATGACTGATCTTCTCTTTCCCCCCTCGAAGGAGAACATGGCATCCTTTAAGAAGATGCTCAGGGGGCTGCTGGAGGAGGCCCCCTCTGTCTACAGCACCATTGGCATCTTGAAGGTAAGCGCAATGAAAGCCCTATTGGGACGTTAGGTAGTAGATGCGTGCAGGTGTCTGAACGCTGGTACGTGCGTGACTGTAGTTGCATTTCTTTTCAAAGTGAACCTGGGCACGGGCCCCTCACAGGCCTGGTACAGAGAGGGAGTGTCAAGCAGTGCCTCTATTCAACAGCATGTATGAATTGCAGTCCCTGTGTCCAGATCTGCCCCTGTGCACTCTCCACTCGTGGTCCGAGTGTGCAACATAAGGTGTGAATGGGGCTTCTGTCTTCATCCTCTCCCACATCCGAACGTGGTCTGACAGAAAGAGGCAGCAGACCCCATCCACTTGGTGTATTCAAGATACATCTAGCTCACTTCCTTATTAGAAGACAACTGGCTGAGAAGACAGAGAAAACCATCACTCTCATAAGCAACTTTCAGAAATATTGATCAACTTTAGAATTGACTTCTAGAATTCTGAATGACAATTCAGAAATATGTCAACTTTATTGCGGGGGGGGGGGATGTTTATATGGAATTTGATCCTCCTTAGACTCCTTTGGGACACAACCAAGGGATGTTCCTGTAGTGGAACAAATTCCTTCCGGGCTTAGCTCTCAGTAGCATGGCAAGGGATGATTTAGGCCAGTGCGATGACTCTGAGCTGCTGTTTCAACCCACAGGAGCTCCACAGGTATATTGAATCAGAGGAGCCCCGGCTGCAGGCTCTGGGCCGAGAAGCCTACGTCTACGTCCTGCAGCATGTGGCCAGACTGCCCAATGTGGAAGTAAGTACCCTGCTGTGGACATGGCTTGGCTCTGCTTCAGCATCCTCTGGGACCCCTTGTCAGCTTCCAGGTTCAGAAGAAGACCTCCCATTGGTCCCTGGTCACACGGGGGCAGCCTGGCAGCACACTTGCTGGAGAGGGGCTGTTTCCACTGCGGCTCACCGAGGAAGAGGAGGAACAGGACAGAGCTGTCACCCGCCCCCACCCCATGTCTCTTCTGGCTGCCCAGTGCCCAGAAGAGCCACACTCCATCTTTGGGAATCCTCAACTTTGTTCCCAACGGGATCATCTTCAATTCTTCACTGCTTTGGATATGGTGTCACACTGACATGAAAAAAACATGTCCGTCTTTATTTCTACAGCTGACCACACACAAGGCTCTCTTGCGCATTGAAGATGACTTGACTCATCATTTGATTCAAAGCACCATCAAAGGTAATGCCAATTTCCAGGGAAGTGGGGAGGGCAGAACTGTCTCCTTGGAATTCCAGAATGGGCCTGGGCGACAAAGGTCATCATTCGTCCAAGGAGCCCCAGTTTTGCTCTGACCTCTCTGTGGCAGGCCTCCCGAGTGGGCATGTTTCAAACTCCCAACCCCTCTCACATGGGCAAACACGGTTCTTCTTGGGAAAGTCCTTGCAGCTAAAGTGCGAGGTCTGGAAGCCATGCTTGTCTTCCGCTTTGGCAATCCCAGTGCAAAAAGTGACCCATTAGAACCTCCTCATTTATTCAACATGGACCTGTCCCTCCTTCACTCTTCTCTTAGCCAATTGAAAGAAGAAAACCCAATCTTTTCTCTTCTCTTCCCTTCAGATGATCTTGTCCTGGAGGACTTCAATGAGGAGGAGGAGTCTGCTAATTGTATGAGTATCAGAATGGAGCGGGTGGGAGTGGTTGAATAGCCATTTGAGCCGGAGACTCAATCTTTTGTCTTTTTGTTTGGTTTTCTAGGCTGAGAGAGAACAACTACTCCAACAAGAATAGAACTTGGTTACCCAGTGGCAGTAGATTCAGGACAGACTGCTTTGCACAATGCATCTTTATGTTGCGGGATTCCCTTCGAGATGTCGGGAGTGCCACCGGCTTCGCTTAAGAATTATGCCAATTAATAGAAGATAGGTCTGTTGATAGACAGGTGAGCTCTGGGGAGCCCGGTGAAGGATTGCAGGTATCCCTCTGAGGGAATGGATGCTGAGGAAAAACAGAAGAAAGAACAGGGAAAGGCGGAGAGGACTTGCCCCAGCTTGTGGCCCATTTTATCCTCCGATGCCAATCTCTGGAAAAAAGATACTTTCCCCCTGCTTAGTTGCCTATGTGCCGTGAGCGTCTGGAGTTGCTTCTTGTGAATGGGTTGGTTGGTGGGTTGGGTATTTTTCGATCTCCCCTTTATGATACTAGTTGGAAAGAAAGTCACTTCTGCTGTATTAGATTGACTGGCCTGGATCATGTGACGTTCTTTCTTTCTTTCTTTCTTTCATGACAGGCTAGAACTACTGATGGATGGGCTAACAGTCCAAATTCCAAAACAGCCATCCCAGTTCCTAGAGGAAAGGTCTCTCTCTCTCTCTCTCTCTCTCTCTCATTTTATTGAATGTAAGTACAAATAGCTGGCTCTTTCTTTCAGGTTTGAGGTCATTCATTAATAAGTCTTCCCCAATGCAAACTCTTTTGAGGGTTACAATTGTATGTTTTGTTTCCCCCCAGTGTTATAGTAGTTTTGCTTGTCAAAGTGAAAGTGGCTCTCATATGGAAACCCTGACACCTTCCGTGCACACGTAAGAACAGGATCACTGGTTCGTGTTCCCATATGGAAGTGTACACAAACATTGAATGCAGCTCTAAACCAGCCAGGATCCACCAAGCCAAGTGTCGTCATATACGTTGGCCCACCTGGCCTCAATGAACCTCCTGTCTTGGCTGCTGTCTTTGACTCAGCAGATCCCCATTTCTGTCATCCTGATTCCATCCCTTCGGTCTTGTGTTCCAGACAGCAATCGTGTGTAGGATCTGTAAAGCTTTTGCTCAAATTCCAAGCACAGTGGAATTTGAGTGGAATAATCTCACCTTACAGACACCCTTCAGGTTACTCCTGAAATGGGAAACATGTTCTTTGGCTCTAATTTCGTTTTCTGACATTAGAAACCAGATAGATCCAATTTGGAAGTATTTATTTTTTATAATTTATTCTATTTCTATACCGCCCTTCCAAAAATGGCTCAGGGAGGTTTAAACAGAGAAATAATAAATCAATAAGATGGATCCCTGTCCCCAAAGGGCTCGCAATCTAAGAAGAAACATAAGACAGACACCAGCAACTGTCACTGGAGATACTGTGCTGGGGGTGGATAGGGCCAGTTACTCTCCCCCGCTAAATAAAGAGAATCACCAAGTTAAAGGTACCTCTTTGCCAAGTTAGCAGGAGAAGCTATATTACTTCTAATGTGAAAAAGGTACATGATACAGAAACCCAATATTGATGCAAAGCAAAGAATTCATGGGATGGCAAAATCGTTTTTATTATGAACATTTTGCCTTTCCATTATCAAAATGATGTGGTCGCTAAGAGTTGACACCGACTTGACAGCACTCCATCCATCAATCACATGCGTGCCACAAAGAAGCAGTTCTTTTCTGCCCGCATTGCTTCTGCAAGCTCACGTTCAGCAGAGTTGTCTCGGGTTGTGAAAGGGTTAGTACATGACCCTCCTCCCTTGAATGAGTATTTGGATCCATCAGTTACCCACTTTGACATCTTAAAGAGATGTTTGCAGATAAAAACTCTCTTCATCCAATGGAACAGACTCTACAGGTAGTGCAGAGCCTACTGTGGAGGTGTCCGGCAGCTCCTCTTGCACAGTGAAATTGGATCATTTTCCATTTGTGAGCACGGAGGATGTGGACAAGCTGCTTGGGAGACTTCACTTGACAACCTGTTTTCTTGATCCTTGCCCAACATGGCTTATACCATCTAGCAAGGAGGTGATCGGATTAGGTCTTGGAAGCATCATTAATGCTTCTCTGAGGAAGGGCAGGATGCCTCCTTGCCTCAGGAAGGCCATGATTAGACCACTGTTGAAGAAACCTGCATTGGATCCCATTCTAGGCCTGTCTCCAACCTCCCATGGTAGGGCAAGGGGATTGAGAGGGTAGTGCCATCTCAGCTCCAGGAGTCTTGGAAGAAGGAGATGATCTGGGCCCATTTCAAAATGGCTTCCGGGTGGGCTATGGGGTTGAGAAGGACTTGGTTGGCCTGTTGGATGATCTCCAATTGGGAATTGACAGGGGGAGTGTGAGCCTGTGGATCCTTGTGGATGTCTCAGCCGATCCTTTTGATATCAGTGGATCATGGCACCTCCTGGAGCGCCTGAAGGGGTAGGGAGAGGGGTAGGGAGTGAGAGGCACCACTTTGCAGTGACTCCACTCCTACTTCTCATATAGGTCCCAGATGCTGTTGCTTGGAGATTGTTGCTCTTCCAAAGGAGAGCTATTGTATGGGGTTGCACAGGGCTCCATTCTATCTCCAGTGCTTTTTAATATCTACATGGAACGGTGCGGGGAAATCGTCCGGGATTTGGAGCAGGGTGTTATCCATATACTGACACACAAACCTCTTTCTCCATCTCAGCTTCATTAGGTAATGGCCTAACTTCCCGAAAGACTTACCTGGAGTCCGTGATGAGCCGGATGAGGGAGAACAAACTGAGGCTCAATCCAAGGAAGACAAAGGTACGCATGTTGGGAAGTTGGGACATAGGAAGCGGCTTAGATCTGCCTGTTTTGGATGGAGTTACACTCTCCCAGAAAGAGCCCGTATGTAGTCTGGGAGTACTTCTGGACCCAAGCCTCTTCCTGGGCTCTCAGGTTGAGGCAGTGGCCAGGAGGGCTTTCTATCAGCTTAGGCTGATACGCCAGCTACGTCCATTCCTGGAGATAGACCAGCTGGAAACAGTGGCGCATATGCTAGTGACATTCTGCACTAGTGCCATGCACTGTACTTTGGGCAGTTTTTGTCTGTAGTATGCTGAATGTATGTAGAATACAGCAGCCAGGCTGGTCTCTGGGGCTTGGGCCCAAGATATTAAAGGAAATGCTACCTTCTTCATGAACCCTGCAGCTGCCTATTCAGATCATCTGGGGAGGTTTGGTTGCAGTTGCCACTGGTTCAGCTGGTGCTGACCCAAAACCGAGCCTTTTCTAGGGTTCCCCAGGACTTTGGAATGTGCATCCTAACTAAATCAAGTGTTTCTATATTTCTTTCTCTTCTCAGCATTTTTCACCAACTACGAATGAAAAGATTCCTCAGCCAATGCACACACTACACTGTGCTGCCAATAGAGTGTGGCCCGTGAAGCTCGTCACTCCCACCCTGATATCTCTACTGCCTAAAGTCCACAAAAAAGTCTCGGTCATCAGCTCTGATTCCAAAAAAGCTGACTTGGGTATCTACAAACCTTAAGTCTGCACAGTGACTTCCAGGCCAAGACAGGGATCATTACCATCCCAACATAGACTCGAGAGACCGCTCCACTCCCAACAAGGGAGACCCCAGAGAAGTCACACCAAGATCACCCTCCGATCCTGAAGGTGACATCGACAAAGCACATATGGAGCATGATACCATCAACACTAGCTGATCTTCTCAAGACCGGCCACCTCCGGACTGAAAAGAGTCTCCTGCACGATACCAATGATCTAGAAGAGACCCTACGTGATACCAACGCTCTCCGGGCCACAGGGAATCCCCTCACCATCTGTACTCTCCAAAACACTATCCCATAGGATTTGGCATATTGCTACTGAGAACCTCGACACTGAGACTACTCTCCATCTGATCATGCCTGATCGTTCCACTAACTTCTTCGACGACAGATCTGGCATTGGTGATAGAGGACGCTATCTTCACCCTTGCTCTTGGGCTCCACATCGAAACCAATATCCGGGGAGATTGGACCATCCAGACGCTCGGTCCCGATCACATTCTCCTCAGCACTGCCGGTCTTGGTCTCAGTCAAGAGATCAAAGAACTCAACCACCTAAGCAGCCGGACCTTGACCCTCTACCACCAAATTCCTGAACTGAAGAATCCGCCTCAGAGGAAGATGCTGAAACAGCTCTGGACATCGCATGGGGTTCCACACCTTCAGATCCAATTGGAGATCCCAGGCCTCTGTCTCCCTCGGAGTACCTGAAGCTCTTTCAGCACCTGGAGCCAAGAAAGGGAGGGCTAAACTGAATAGCATGCCCTACCATTTTTGAAAAATGCTGGAACCCAACTTGCCCTCATACATACATACATATTCCCAAAGAGGTGTTAATTCTCTTGGAAGGGTCAATCATGTGGAGCTTTGACTGCAAGAGGATGGATGGCAGAAGAATCTTGTTCAGAGCTGTGTAGTTATTGGGACCATTTTCAGCATTTTTTAAGTGCCAAAATGTCTTCAGAATCCGCTTACAGAATTCAGCTTCTTGAGTCTCAGCTTTCTGTCCCTCTTTGAAACAAAAAGCCAATGTCTAGGCACTGTGATTTTAGATAGGAACCCAAATGCTTCTTAAGAGGATGTTGATACTGTTGAAGGACCCCTGGACCTTGAATGCTGAAGGACCCTGCTAACGGGGCAAAGAGGCACCTTTTTAACATGGTGATTCTCTTCATTTAGCAGGGGGAGAGTAACTGGCCCTATCCACCCCCAGCACAGCACCTCCAGTGACTCTTAGGTTTCTTTTTAGATTGTCAGCCCTTTGGGGACAGGGATCCATCTCATTTATATATGATTTCTCTATGTAAACCCCTTTGGAAACATTTGTTGAAAGTGGTATAGAAATATTTGTTGTTGTTGTTGATTTCCAGTGTCCAGAGGCCACAACTTCATGGCTGTGTACCCTTCCCTTTCCATTCCTATAGTCAACAGAAGCACAATAGTTTTGTTCAAAGTGAGAGAAATAATGGGAAGTGGTTTAATTTGCACCAGTTATCCCATCGCAGAACTCAACCTTGCCTGTGGCAGAATTTAGGCTGTCGGTGCACACACAGAATTGAGGCTGACAGCACACACAGTGCTGTCTGCATGCAGTTCTTCCAAATAACAGCATCATAAGAAGTTGTGCTCCAGTTCATGGCAAGGCTTTTTTAAAAACTGCATTGCGTTAACCCTCCTCCCCTTTATGTTACATAGGTCCCTGTTTTCCAAATCCACACTCTGTTGGACCGAGTTCATACAACTCAGGGTACGTGTACCGTGTGAAGCCCTCCAGTACATCGAAGTCAACCATGGAAGATACCTGTGAAGGCATGAGACTGCAAGACCTCACTACCCAATGTACAGCCCAATGGGATCTGGCCCACAGATGAAAGGGAAGACGTCATTCAACTCTACTGACCTGTCTATAAGACACAACAACCTCGAACAGGGATGTCCAACTCAGGGTCCGTGGGCTGGATCTATCCTGTGGCGCTCCACTGTCCAGCAGCCGAGCAGGTCCAGCTGATTCCTGCCTTGAGTGCCGCCACATTCCCTGTCTTCCCTCTCGCCAGCACCGCTGCAGCGACCGCTGAGCAGGGGCCAGGAAGTCCATCACCAGCATGGCCAAGAAGCGCCCCTTATCCAGCCCTTCTTTCCCCCATCAGGAAGTCATGGCCAGAAGAGGTTTTCCCTTTTGAGATGCTTTCTTCATTTTGCCCAACAGAGCCAAGAAAGGATGTATTAATTGCGGGATTTTGTTTTCAGTATCATACAAAAATGGGTGTCTTTCACATTTTGACACCAAGCAAGGACAATAAACGATTTTCATGTTTTATTTTTCTTTCATGTGTACTGTTTATTGTAAACCTCCCAGAGACATACGTTTCGGGTGGTACATAAATACGTTCAATAAAATCAATCAATCGATACTGGAACTCTGATCCTGGAATCTTATTTTCTCTCTCTCGGAGTAGTTCTTCAAACTGGCCATCATGCAAGCACATCGCTTGGAGCTTGTGCAGGCAAGGCATCAGCCCGGGCACTGCTGCCTCCGCTCCTTCCATAAAGAGCAACTTTCAACACATTGAACGGGTGGGGAGCGGGCCGTGCCCTTCCTTCCAGCCGCCCTGATTGATCGGGAAAGCAAGGATTGAGACTCATCAGCACAGGAAGTGCGGAAGAGTCAGATCAGGGGTCATAGAGTAGAGGCAGGTAGAATAGTGGAGGGAGACCCCCACTCACGGCCTCTACTCCCAATGCCCCTAGCGGTCCGCAGATACAGGATCCATGGATAACTGGGTTTGAATTCAACCTGAGGACAACTTCAGCCATGCCCTTTTAATTCCACAATGCTCCCATGATATCTGTAAAGAAGATCCAAAGCAGGCCCAGGGAATGAATGAAGGGGTTTCCTTTCATATCACCATCTCTGGGAGGGCTATAAAGGGTTGTGCTTTACAGGCAAGCCCTGTTCTCCATGGATCCTCCTCCTTCATGGCCAGGAGGCATGTTGTTGCTGGCCCTAAGAGACTCAAAAATCTCCTGAGCATCCTGGAAAGGGTGCCAGACAAGGAGATGTCAGAGAGGGTCTTAACTCTCTGTAAAACAGACCAGGGGGCAATACATGTTGGATGGTTTCAATCTCCCTCTAACCACAAGGGCAGATACTATCTTCCTTAGGTATACTCTTTATTCTCTAAGCCTGCACAGCCAACGGGAGCAGGTCATACCTTGCTCTAAAGGAAGCTCTCAGATAGCACGGGTTCTCTAGACCGAATGGAGAATTGCACAGAAAAAGCAAGAGTGTGTTGCTGTGTTGAAGAATTTGTGGCTTTGGAGATTACAAACTTGGTCCGGGGGTGACCAGCTCCTGCCACATTCATCCTGAACTCTAACTTCAGCGAGGTGCAGTGAAGCATTGGCTGCTAGGTGCCATCCACCAGAGTGAGAAGCACAGAGACTTGCATAGACCAGCATGCCTACCAGGGGGAGGAGAAAGGTGTGTGGGTCTGCTGGCCCTCCCCTCCGCTCTGCTCTTTGGCAGCACAGGCTTGCACATGGGCTTCTTGCATGTTACTGCAGATGGCACTTGCACAAAACCATTCATGGTCTTCTCTTTCATCTCCCTGACGCACCTCAAGGCTGTCAGGCAGATCAAGGAGAGGGACAGTACACACTTCTTTGCTTGTAACAACAGTTTCTAACTGAAGTTGAGGATTCCAGTATAAAAGGATCTCTTCCTTGGGATTCTCGCTACTGAGTTCTGCATGGTGTCAAGACATGCTGCTCTCTGCTGGATTGACACCTCTTCCTGATCCGTCTGTTGTTTCTCATGTGGTAACAAATGTGGTCACATCTTCAAGAGAAGTGTAGTTTTGTTTTCCACAGCAGAGCTGATAACAGCAACTTCCTTACAGTACGTTCAATTTCAAAAGGAGCACGGAAGTCTCCTGAGCAGAGACAAATGAAGAGCTTTATCTCTCCCTCCCTCCCTCCCTCCCTCCCTCCCTCCCTCCCTCTCGTAATGTCAAATACATCTCATGGACAGCATCAAAACTTCCATATGGCCTAGAAAGCTGGGCTTTGGAATATGTTGAAGACAATCTAACTAGCAGAAAAAACCCACAGTAGGATGTTGGTGCACTTGTTCCCAGGGTCGGTGCCAGACTCTTTTGCGCCCTAGGCAAACACATTGACACTCGACACTCCGCAATCCCCTGAGGTCTGGGGTCTGCACTCTGCTGCCTAGTTGGCCTAACGGTAGCACCAGCCCTGCTTGTTCCTCACAAGGGGGACACAGAACTGTAAGGCATTTGCATCTTGACCTGGAACTTGCTGAAGGTGCCTCCGATTAGAACACTCTTTGAAAGTGAAGTTCCTTTTGACATGTAATCCTGAACCTGAGACAAGGAAACCCTCCAACAGAGGCCAGGCTGCTTGCTTCTCGCCAGTGATGATGAGAACTTGCTGCATCTCTCTGTGTGAACAAGCCAAAGGTATGAGCAGGGACTGACTGATGTTGAATACATGTTGTGGAGGAGGTGCCGACTGCTTTGGCTGCTAGCCCAACCAGAGTGGTCGCGCTTGGAGATCGGTCTCACCATGCCCCCAATCCCCCTTAGCAATGCGAGTCTCCAGTTGTGATGGTTTAGTTCCCGAAGGAACCAGCAGCCTCACCACCCACAGACCGGTGAGCATGGTGGCAGCCTGGTGTGGGATCACTTCAAGTTGTGCCTTAGTGACCATAGACATGCTGTCTGCACCTACTGGGTAGCAGGTACTGGGTAGTACTGGGTAGTAGGTACTGTCTGCACCTACATGGGTCAGCAGGGGAAAGGACCCCAAGCGTCTTGGGACGATGGTGGTGGTGCTGCACCTGCGACCCCTTTCACCTGGGGTTCCATTCTCCTGCTGGCAGCAATGGGTCTGGTGTGCCCTCGGCTAGCAGCAGCAGCTGCTGCTGCTCCCAAGCCTCCAGGATTCGAAGGGCACTGGCAATAGGGGGCTCCCACCACACAGGCCCTGCTAGGGCCCATAGCTAGCCTCAATGTACAGCCTGGGACACACCCTGGCTACGGGACCCTGCTGCTCCCATGGCGCTCTTGTGGAGAATCGCCACAAGATAGCCGGCCATTTCCACCGGGGTGAAAAGGCTCAGTGCATGCTGAAGGAGAGGCAGCTTGAGCTGGACCTACCTGAACACCTGATCCCTCAGGAGATTCCTACCCAGTGGAACTCTGACCTTCTTCTGCGGGATGGTTTGGTTTGGGGGTTTCTGCTCCATGCTGTGCCTCAGGAGGCAAGGAGGTTTGATTCTGTAATGTCCTTTTCTCTGCACTGAGTGTAATGCTTTTCTCTTGTCAGTATAACAACCTGGTTTTGCTGGATCTCAGATTGACAAAAGCAGTACTCGGCTTCCTTCCTTCCTTCCTTCCTTCCTTCCTGCCTGCCTGCCTGCCTACCTTCCTAGAGCTCTGGTTTGGTAGACTGTGTGTGAGATGGTGTTGTGGAGAGAAAGGGACAGTGGCAGCTCAGCTCTATGTGTCTAATATTTCTTGGTGATTGCCGTGATGAGCTCTCTATCTAGGGTTCCCTTTGAGGACGATCAGGAAGCTACAGCGGGTCCAGAATGAAGCAGCTCGCCTTCCCATGGGTGCCAGAAAATATGATGGGTAACACCTCTCCTGCAGTCATTGCACTGGTTGCCTATTGGCTTCCGAGTTCAATTTAAGGTCCTGGTTCTGACCTTGAAAGCCTTGCAGGGCTTGGCGCCTGTCTACCTACAGACCCGCCTCTCCCTTTCCAGTTACATCCCTTCCGGTTAGATCGTCTCAGATGGCCCTTTCGTCGGTCCCTGATTTCCGAGTGGTTCGGGGCTCTAGGACCTCGGAAAGGGCCTTTTCGGTTGCTGCCCCACTTCTTTGGAACACTCTTCCCCTTCAGATCCGTCTAGCCTCTTCCTTACTGATCTTCAAATCTCTATTGAAGACTTTTCTTTTTCACGAGACTTTTGCCCTGTACTTTAAATATTTGTTTTTTGTTAGTTACTTGAGTTTTTAATTTAGAACGTGATTTTTAATGTTGCCTTGTTTGCATGTTTTTGTGCACTGCCCGGAGTCTTCGGAGTGGGCGGTAGATTAAATGTTTCAAAAAAATAAAAAAAATAACTGGCTTCTGGGGGCACCAGAGCGGGTTGAGCATGATGGGTACTACCCACCACCCAACCCACAGAGCAATTGGGAAATCAGGTGGTTTTTAATGATTTCTTTTGAATTGTGTCAGGGTCATTTCAGTCCATTGCCCTACTGAGCCAGATAAAATTACATCTGGTGAGAGCTAGTCTCTCAGTTGGTTTTCTGGGAGGACTAGTCTTCCCATTGGTCAGCCTTTTCCTTCCCAATGTCAGCAAGGTGCCAGCTCTGCCAATTAATCTAATAGCAGCAGTCCTGCACGTGGCCGTGTCCAGAGTCAACCAGCTGGACCCAGGGACGCAGGGATATACTAATTGAGCTTTTTTCCTCCTGTGCCACAAACTCCTGCTGCTTCCACTCCCGGGCTACTTGTCTCATTTGAGACCACTTCAGAATCTTTTCTATGTAAGGATGCCCCAGTTTTGCTTTGTCATAATATGTTCTATGACGAAGGGAGAATTCAGTGTCAACTGAAAATCTCCTGGTTGGCCCCAACTGGAACCCGAAGCAAAGCCCTGTAGTGGTAACCAGTTCAGAAGATGGCGTTCCATAATTCCATCATTGGTTTCATTCAGAAAGACTGGCATGATGCTTTCTTCTCAAGTCAAGTCCCATGGTTGTCTTTTTCTAGAGTTACATGGCAAACTAAAGAGTTTGGATATTAACCTGTAGGAAATGTAACTAAACTGGTTCAAGGTGTTTGAACTGCTTACCAAAACACTTTGGAAAGTGAATCTTTGAGCCCACACTGAACGGGAGAGTTCCAAAAGAATGACCAAGTTTGAAATGGTGTGACTCCCTGCACAGGTGGTTTCTTACTTTTCTGAGATTTAATGTATAAGCTCTTCTTCCAGGTTAATTGTGAGCACCCTTTCCCACTTCCATATTTCCTGGTGGTTTCTTGGCCCAACTGGAATCAAACACAATACCATGATAAGCATGAGTGCTTTTTCAATGTTGCATTCTCAAGACCGGTTGTCACTCATACACTCATGTCTGATCTTTTCTCCCCCCCTAGAACGAGAGCATTGAGGCGCTCCAGAGGATGATCAGGGCTTTGCTGGAGGAGGCCCCCTCTGTCTGGAACTTAATCAGCATCTTGAAGGTAAGAGCAATGAAAGCCCCATTCAGACAGTTGGTAGTACATGTGTGCAGGTGTCTGAACATTGGTACGTGATTCTGTGTGCATGACTGTAGTTGCTTCGTTTTAAAAGTGAACCTGGGCACGGGCCCCTCACAGGCCTGGTCCAGCTAGGAAGTGTCATGTAGTGCCTGAAAACAGGACTGCCTAATGGTTACATGGTTTCCATTCACCCCTGAGCTCGTTCATGGTTCTTCTCTGCAACTTTGCCAGCTCTAACATAATCTGGCTGAGCTGGGCTGACCAGAACTGCACCCCATATGTCAAAGGTCTCTGCCCCAAAGCGTTGGGGCAGCTGTCTCGACCCAATTCCTCAGCCAGAAGGAGGACGGTGCACCACCTGGAAGCCTATTGGGCTACGTGTATTGCTGCCCCTCCTTCTGTTCTGCACTCCTTCCTTGCCCCATTGGCCCCCTCTCCTGCCAATGTTTGCTTAAGGGTCGCATTCTCACCTTCTCCCTGCTAGGTTGTGAAGCGTCTGCCTTTGCTGTAGGCAGATCTTTAAATCCTCCACCACCAGTGACTCTAGCAAGGGTAAGCCACCCAGAGGGAGGTTCTGGTGACTAACCAATCGTATTGAGCCCACTCCAGCGCCACCTCCAACTCCCTCAGGGGGCACCCCAGCCATCTCCGGAGTCACCATCGGTGATGAGGTGCCCCAGGCTCCTGGGGAATGGTTGGGACTGGGGCTGACTCTTTGGGGAAGGTGAGCCAGCTGGTGCTTGGGAGCCCGGAAGCCAGCCTGAATTCCAACAAAGGGAATTCCCGTTGGTTAATTCCTCATGGGAAATCAAGTCCTGAATCCTCCCTCCCTTCCCATTCTTCTTTCCTTCCAGGTCTGACAACTGTCCTGGAGGAAGTGGACAGAGCTGAGGTAGGGAACCATTGAGTAGAGGGCCTTCCTCCACAGAGCTCAAGACATCTGTGTGAGAGGCATTTCTTCCATCCGGGATCTGGGAGCACCCACTCTCTGCTCGGATCCTTTTCCCAGTTCTGCAGTCTCCCAGAGAAGCAGCAGTTGCAGAATATTCCATGGAGCGGGTGGTGTCCCCAGAAAGGACTTGAGAGCAGCCCACCAAGTAAGGGTGCCCGCTCCATTTCCAGGAAGGCACAAAGAGTCCTTCCATCACTAACAGTTCAGTGCTTCTAATTTTCAGGTCATCTTCAGCTGGATCCAGTTTTTGTCCGCCATAATTGAGGATGTTAAAGACGTCAGGTCGCTGGGTGGTAAACTCCTGTCCTATGAAGAGGCCGAGGCCGTGGAAGCCGTACTGGTGAGTGAGATGCAGCAGAGAATGAAAGGGAATGCCCTAGTGTGGGCTCAGTCCAAAGTGTGTGTTTGGGGGTGGAGCTATCCCAAGGATGTTGGGGCAGCTGTCTCGACCCAATTCCTCAGCCAGAAGGAGGACGGTGCACCACCTGGAAGCCTATTCGGCAACCTGTATTGCTGCCCTCCTTCTGTTCTGCACTCCTTCACTGCCCCATTGGCCCCCTCTCCTGCCAAAGTCTGCTTAAGGGTCGCTTTCTCACTTTCTCCCTGCTCTCTTCTAGGCTGCAAAGAGTCTGCCGTTGCTGCAGGCAGCTGTTTAAGACCTCCCCCACCAGTGACTCCGCCAAGGGCAAGCCCCCCAGAGGGAGGTTCTTTAAACGGAAACACCGCGTTGAGCCTACTCCAGCACCACCTCCAACTCCCACAGGGGGCTCGCCGGCAGTATCCAGAGTCACCATCGATGAGGAGGTGCCCCAGGTTGGGACTGGGCTGACTCTTTGGGGAAGGTGAGAGAGCTAGTGCTTGGGAACCTGGCAGACTTGTGGGTCCGAATGAAAAGGCCTTTGGTGAGCAGTCGCATCCCTTTGGGAGATGCTAATCTCTCATTATTCATATAGGCTGGCTGACTTGGGCTGTAACCTAGAACTGGTAGCCCGCCTTAATTGCAAGAAAGGGAATCCCCGTTTTTAAATTCCAAATGGGAATCAAACTCCTTAAACCCACCCACCCCCGACTCTTCTTCCCTTCCAGATCTGACAACTGGAGTGGAGAAAATGGAAAGAGCTGAGGTAGGGATCCATTCAGAAAAGGGCCTTCCTCCCTAGAGCCCAGGACATTTCTCTGAGAGGCATTTGCCCCATACGGGATCTGGAAGCACCCACTCTCTGCTCTGATCCCTTTCCCACTTCTGCATTCTCCCTGAGAGGCAGAAGCCGAATATTCCATGGAGGGGGTGGGGTCCCCAGAAAGGACCTGAGAGCAGCCCACCAAGTAAGGGTGCCCGCTAAATTTCCAGGAAGGAACGGAGAGTCCTTCCATCACTAACAGTTCAGTGCTTCTAATATTCAGGTCATCCTCTGCTGGGCTGAATTCTTGACGTCCGTTATTGACGGTATTAAGGATGCCAAGTCCTGTGAAAGTGAGATGCTGTCGTATGAAAAAGACAAGGCTGTGGACGCCGTACTGGAGAGTGAGATGTGGCAGAGAATGGAAGAGGATGACCAAGCGCAGGCTCGGTCAAAACCTGACTGCCAAAAGTGTGTGTTTGAGGCTGGTGTTATTCCAATGAAGTCCATGGGTACTGACCAACTCTCTTCTGCTCTTTGATCTCTGCCAGGAAATTATGGAGGACTGTCTGTGGCAGGACTCCCAAGTGGGCATGTCACAAACTCTCAACCCCTCTCACAGGGGTAAAAATGGTTCTTGCAGGCAAAGACCTTGCAGCAAAACTGTGAGATCTGGAAGCCATGCTTGCCTTCTGCTTTGGGAACCCCAAGGCAAAAAGTGACCCATTAGACCCTCCTCCATTTGTTCAATATGTATAAGTCCCTCCTTACCTAAATCAATTAACATCAGAATATTACGTCTTTTCTCTTCTCTTCTCTTCTCTTCTCTTCTCTTCTCCTCTCTTCTATTCTCTTCTCCTCTCTTCTATTCTCTTCAGATGGCCTTGTCTTCGAGGACTTCCATGAAAAGGAGGAGTTTGTCTGATCGCCCATTTGCTTCCTTTTCTTTTTAATGCTCCTAAAGCTAGGAGAATAGCTGCCTGGAAGTATTATATGTTTTTAAGAATACATATCATACCATATCATATCATATTACATGATTGATTTTAACAATGACTTTGAAATGGTTCTGTATTGTATTTTGTATTTCCTTCACCCCTCCCCCCTTTTTGATATGTTATGATTTAATTTTTGGTTTGTTTTATCTTAATAAGTACAGTTTATTGTTCTTATTCTTATTTGCATTCTTATTCTTACTATTAGTGAGACTGCTATATATCTTGAATTTCTGCCCAGACATTTACGAAGCGACATAACAGCTGGGGGAAGCACTGTGCCTTGTAGAGGTGCACCAGGCAGAAATTCATCTGGGGCATCTCTAGGAAGTTGATTGGGGAAGCTGCAATTCTGGAATGTCTGCCTTAGGAGCCCATGCAAGTGTTTTGGGGGGGAGGTGGTTAGTTTAGCAAGAAGCCAAGGGTGGAGAGAAGCTCCGAGCAGCATGGAGGGTTGTTTCCATGGAGAAAACCATACCATCATTTCTGAGTTCCTCTTTTCTTCTCGTCTCCCTTGGAGCGTTTGTGCCCACAGACTCCCAAGCTCACCTCTTGGCTGAGGGAGACGCTGCTACACTGCTACAGGTCCATGCAAATGCCTCTTGCTTGGAAGCACTCACTCAGACAATTGGCTTGGATCACTCCAGAGGAACCCACTTGAGGTTTGCTGCCAATGAGGTTTGCTGAGCACAGGATCCTGGGAGCAAGCTGCACCTTCCAATCGAGTGCCCGGAAAGCACAGCCTTGGCAAGGCCTGGCAAGCTTACAAACCAAGGCCAAAATTCAATTCAAATGAAACCAAGGCAGACCCTGCTTAGCTAAGGGGACAAGTCACGCTTGCTACCACAAGACCAGCTCTCCTCTCCTCTGAGACGGGCGCTCTAGGCACCCGTCTCTGTGTGCACGCAGGCAACAAGCAGCCCAAGCACCCATCTGATCCCAGTGCCGGGGTAAAGGGCACGCTCGCACCCTCAACTTTGTCTAAAGGCTGGGCTTCAAAGTGGGGTTAGGCGGGCCAGCAGTGCCAGGGATGCCTGCGCTGCAGACGAGCAGCCTGGCTTAAACTGCTTCTTCTGGGAACCGTCTTCCTGAGAAACAGAACTAGGACAGTGAAGAGGGGAGCAGACCGCAGGAGAGAAGCGACCCCCACCCCGGTCAGTCAAGAGCAGAGAGCAGGAAATCACGGAGCTGGAATTGCTCCAGCAGCAGAGAGGCAGAAACCACTCGGTGGTCGCCGTGAAGGAGCTCGGCCTGTTACAGGGGAAAGGAGGAAGTTTTGGGGGAAACATATCGGCAGCCAGTGTAGCTCCTTCCATACAGGAGTAATGTGGTCTCTCCGAGATGACCCAGAGACCAACCTGGCTGCCCCATTCGGCAGAGTAATGATCCCAAATCCCATGATCCCGTGTCATTCAACTCCTACAAGAAATCCCATCGTTCTGGCACAAAATGATACAACTGAGCATGCTCAGAGGCCTCATTCCTGGCTCTGGGGTTGGTCAGGGGGCAGGCAGGTCCACTGGTCCCTTCCCCATTCACAAAGGCAGGGGGTTCTCCAAGGCACCATTGCTGTGGAGACGGATGGGGCTCTCCTTTGCCGCAGCGGTGAGTTCCAGAGGTTCCTGGTAGAGTGGCGAGCTGCAAAAGATGGATCCCCTGGACGAGAACATGGCAGCACTGTGTGTGTGTGTGTGTGTGTGTGTGTGTGTGTGTGTGTGTGTGTCTGATTGCCCTGAAAAGTGCCTGACCCAGTTTTGGCTTCTCTCCTCCCAGGGGCCGGAAGGTGATCATGGCGCCAAGCCAGTGGGCTTGTGAAGATCCTAACAGGACGTGAGACCTGCCGGCCATCTGCTGCGCTTGGCTTAGTGGCCACAATGACTGGGAATGAAGCCCTGCTCTGACCTGAAGGAAGGAGGTTCCTTGCCTGGACCCCAATTGACACACACACACCTCCTCTGCCAAGCCTTCTACTCCTCAGCAGCTCTATTACCCACATTTAGTGGGCGCCTCCCTCATGCCCTGTAACACCTGTGTGGAGAAGTCTCCCTTTGAAGACCCGGGGGGCCAAATGTTCAGAATATTCCTCCTGCCCCTTGGAGGAAAGGCACGGTCCTTTTTGTCCCCTTCCATGTGTGCTCAGGGATGGACTTCACACTGGATCCTGCAGGGTTGCCAACCTTTTTGCTAGCCTGGCTCCTGTGCCTTGAAAAAGAGCTTGACAGTCCAAAATTAAGCAGATGAAGCTTTTGCTGCAATGGAAATGAAGAGATGGGGAAATCTTCATCAGTTTAATTTCGATATGCCAGGTTTCCTGTAAAAGCATAAGAGCAGGAGCAGGTAGAGAGTTGGCAACCCTGCCTGCTGGTGCCTCGTGCCCACCACTGGGCCTGGGAGTTCCGCCATCCTTGTTTAGATCCAAATATGGCAGTTGCTGGAGGGGGGGTCCCCGTCCGGGAGTGTTTACCGGTCGCCATGGCGCTGGGGTTCCGACGGATCCTGATGGGGCTGGAGGTTCCGCTGCTGCCTTCAAACTCTCTGGACTCGACTGTTGGCAGGAGGATTTTCTGGCCTCTCCTGCTGCTCACGGCATATTTCCGTCCCATTTTGGCCGTGAAGGAGCGCAGAACATGGCCTCAGGCAAGGAGTCCAGAGTGAGTGTCCACCGCCCTGCCCCAAATAGGTTCAGTGTAGCTTTGGTGGGGGGGGGAGACCCAGAGGGGTTGGATTTGGGTCCAGGTGGAGACATTTAGGAAGTGAGACTGTCCTGGACCCTTTGAGCTGACCAAGGTGGGCATGAATGAACTGGCCCAGCGCACCTTCACAAGGTCATCATGGAGCACCAGCCCCCCATGGATGGCTCAGAGCTCCATCAGCCCCGTCACTCCTCCAGGACCTCATCCAGCAAGAAAGCAGAGAGTGGAGCCACCTGCACAGAACGGGGAAGGGGCTCCCGGCCTCTCCGAGATCCCCGCAGTTTTCCCCTTCAGAGGGGCAGGGTGGCCATATGAGGGTCGAAGAAAACAACACTGGTCATTCTTGGGAGTTGAGCATGACTGGAATGGATGGTGAGAAGGGCCCAGGCTCAGGAGCATTTCAGCATCCAGCAACACCCCTGCAGCGAAACTCCCCCCCCCTTTCTCTTTGGATAGATGGTGATGAGCTCCATTTTTGGGAAGGCTTTTTCCTCTGTAGCTTTGCATGGGATTATATGAGTTCTATTGTTTGTTAGCCATTATTTTTAAATTAAAAGGAAGATATCAATTTAATGGAATGCGGCGGGGGGAGGAAGGTGGATAGAAATGGCAAATTCTGCAAAGTGGGAGTTGCAGGTTCTGTGGAGGATGGGAATTGCCCCCTCTTGATGAAGGGGGGGGGACCCCCAGGGGTTGGATTTGGGTCAAGGTGGAGACATTTAGGAAGTTACACTGTCCTGGCCCCTCTGGGCTGAGCTTGTAGGGCAGGAAGGGACTGGCCCAGCCCATCTTCACGGGGTCTTCATGGAACAGCAGCCCCCCATCGATGGGTCAGAGCCCCATCAGTCCCCTCCGTCCTTCAGGACCTCATTCAGCGAGGAAGTGCAGAGTGGAGCCACCTGCACAGAGGAAGGGAAGGGGTTTCTGGTCTCTCCGAGATACCTGCAGCTTCCCCCTTCAGAGGGGCAGGATGGCCATATGAGGGACTTGAAGAACAAAACACTGGTCATTCTTCGGTAAAAGAAATGAAATGTTGAGGAGGGGGGATGGAGGAAGGATAGAAAGGGCCAGTTCTGCCCAGGGGGAGTCGCAGGTTCTGTGTAGGATGGGAATTGCCTCTCTTGATGTGGCATGGCTCCTCTGCTCTGAGCAAAAGCGTGACCTGTTTGAGCTGGTGAAGCCATTTCTAGGCTAAGGAGATGGGAAACTGCTTCACTAGCTTAAGATCTGCATGTCAGGCATCTGCTGAAGTCACAGGAGCCGGACCAGTTAACGAGTGGGCAACCCTGCCTCTTGATGCCTTGTGCCCACCACTGAGGCTGGGAGTTCCGCCATCCTTGTTTAGATTCAAATATGGCAGTTGCTGGAGTGGGGATCCCCAGCCGGGAGTGTTTACTGGTCGCCATGGCACTGAGGTTCTGATGGATCCTGATGGGGCTGGAGGTTTCGTTGCTGCCTTCAAACTCTCTGGACTAGACCGTTGGCAGGAGGACTTTCTGGCCTCTCCTGCTGCTCACGGCCAATTTCCGTCCCATTTTGGCCATGAGAGAGTGCAGAACATGGCCTCAGGCAAGGAGTCCAGAGTGAGTGTCCATGGACATGCCCCAAATATGTCAATGAGATGGGGGGGAGACCCCCAGGGGTTGGATTTGGGTCCAGGTAGAAACATTTAGGAAGTGAGATGTCCTGGCCCCTTTGGGCTGATCCTGTTGGGCAGGAAGGGACTGGCCCAGCCCTTCTTCACGGGGTCTTCATCAGGGGGGTATCAAGCATGGGGCAGGCTGGGCATGTGCCCTGGAAGCCACATGAAGGGGGGGCACCATTTTTAAAAATTAAAAAACAATAAATAATGGCCACCAAAAACAAAATGGCCACTGCACATGCTCAAATGGCTTCTCTGTGGCCCTAGGTCATGCCAAGCCTCACAGAGGCCATTTGAGCATGCGCTGTGGCCATTTTGTTTTCAGCGGCCATTTTTTAAAAACAAAATTTATTTTAATAAATGGCCACTGCACATGCTCAAATGGTCCCTGTGAGGCCCTAGAGGATAGAGGATAGAGGGGAACATTTGCTTACCCCAAACGGCCTTTACCAAGCCCCCCGAAGGGGCGACAGGTAATTTTTGTAAAAAATATATAAATATATAAGTCACTGTACACATATTTAGTTTGGCACTATGTATGGAGAATCGGGGCTTGTGAATGCTGAGCTGAAGCTTATGAGCTAGGATTGTATTCATTTGCTCTTACTTTGCTTCTTGTGATAAGTGAGTTAAATGTAATGTCTTAATAATATGGCTATTAATGGTGAGTTTGTCTTTGAATCAGTGTGAAATCCTTAGTATTAAGGCCCACTGGGAGTTTCTTGCTCTCTTTCTCTCATTTTAACTGTCTTTCTGAAAGACTAGAATATATTCCAAGCAGTGACACAGTTTACTCTGCATATCCTTAAATTATTTTCAGAGTATCTGGATTCTCTGGATTCAAATTCTCCATTTATTTTAAAAACCGATTTAATAGTGATGCTACAATGCATAGTAGAGAATGAGACAGGCACTTCTCTTTAGTTTTTCAAGTATACCTCCACATAGTATTTGGGTATTTCATGAGCTGCAGCATACTGAAATGTGTAGTTTCCCAGCAATTTTTGGACTGGCTACATCCACTGCTAAATAGTTTTTGAGATATTAAAAGATTAAGAAGCTTGACTTGTATTTTTCAGCTGTTATTATGGTAAAGTTCTCTGAAAGATGGGTGTCAGATGTTTGGACAGGGGGCGCAATTTCAGTGCTTGCCCCAGGCGCTATTTTCCCTAGATACGCCTCTGGTCTTGGATGGCTCAGAGCTCCACCAGCCCCCTCCCTCCTCCAGGACCTCTTCCAGTGAGGAAGCACAGAGTGGAGCCACCTGCACAGAAGAGGGGAAGGAGCTCCTGGCCTCTCCGAACTCCCTGCAGTTCCCCCTTCAGAGGGGCAGGATGGCCATATTAGGAACTTTAAGAAAACAATACTGGTCATTCTTGGGGGCTGAGCATGACTGGAATGGATGGTCAAAAGGGCCCAGGCTCAGGAGGATTTTAAACATCCTGCAAGACCCCTGCTGCGAGGCTCTCTCTCCTTCTCCCTCTTTGGACAGATAGTGACGACCTCCTTGTTTTGGAAGGCTTCTTCCTCTATAGCTTTGCATGGGATGATATGAATTCACTATTTTTCGATTAAATGTAAGATATAAATTGAATGGAATGGGGTTGGGGAGAAGGAGAGAGGATAGAAATGTCCAGTTCTGCCAAATGGGAGTTGCCGGATATGTGGAGGATGGGAATTGCCCTCTCTTGATGTGGCCTGGCTCCTGTGCTCTGAGCAATAGTGTGACCAGTTTGAGCAGGTGAAGCCATTTCAAGCCTAAAAAAGAAACAGTGGTGTTCTAATTCTAACTGTGGTTGGGAGTGCCAGGGCACATTTAGTTTCATGCTATGTCCAACAATGAACCTCCATTGTGATCAGCAAAAAGGCCGCCATTTTGGCCGCGAGAGAGCACAGAACATGGCCTCGGGCAAGGAGTCCAGAGTGAGTGTCCACTGACATGCCCCATATAGGTTAATGCGGTGGGGGTGGAGACCCCCAGGGTTGGATTTGGGTCCAGGTAGAGACATTTAGGAAGTGAGACTATCTTGGCCCCTTTGGGCTCACCCAGGTAGGCAGGAAGTGCAAGCCCAGCCCATCTTCACTGGGTCTTCATGGAGCACCAGCCCCCCATGGATGGGTCAGAGCCCTGTCAGCCCCCTCCCTCCTCCAGGACCTCATCAAGAAAGGAAGTGCAAAGTGGAGCCACCTGCACAGAGGAAGGGAAAGGGGCTCCTGGCCTCTCCGAACTCCCTGCAGTTCCCCCTTCAAAGGGGCGGGAAGGCAATATGAGGGACTGGAAGAAAACAACACTGGTCATTTTTGGGAACTGAGCATGACTGGATTGGATGGTCAAAAGGGCCCGGGCTCAGGAGCATTTAAGCATCCAGCAACACCCCTGCAGGGTCTCTCTCTCTCTCTCTCTCTCTCTGGTCAGATGGTGATGATGCCCTCCTTGTTTTGGAAGGTTTCTTGCCTGTAGCTTTGCATGAGATTATATGTTCTGCCAAATGGGCGTCGCAGGTTCTGTGGAGGATGGGAATTGCCCCCTCTTGATGGGGGGTGGGGGGGAGACCCCCAGGGGTTGGATTTGGGTCAAGGTGGAGACATTTAGGAAGCGACACTGTCCTGGCCCCTCTCATTGCCCTGTAACACCGGTGTGGAGAAGTCTCCCTTTGAAGACCTGAGGGGCCAAATGTTCAGAATATTCCTCCTGCCCCTTGGAGGAAAGGCACGGTCCTGTTGTCCCCTTCCATGTGTGCTGAGGGATGGACTTCAGTCTGGATCCTGCAGGGTTGGCCTGCAGGGTTGCCAGCCTTTTTGCTAGCCTGGCTCCTGTGCCTTGAAAAAGAGCTTGACAGTCCAAGATCAACCAGATGAAGCTTTTGCTGCAATGGAAATGAAGAGATGGGGAAATCTTCACCAGTTTAATTTCTATATGCCAGGTTTCCTCTAAAAGCATAAGAGCAGGAGCAGGTAGAGAGTTGGCAACCCTGCCTGCTGGTGCCTCGTGCCCACCACTGGGCCTGGGAGTTCCGCCATCCTTGTGTACATTCAAACATGGCGGTTGCTGGGGGGGGTGGGGTTCCCCAGCCGGGAGTGTTTACCGGTTGCAACGGATCCTGATGGGGCTGGAGGTTCCGCTGCTGCCTTCAGTCTCTCTGGACTCGACCGTTGGCAGGAAGACTTTCTGGCCTCTCCTGCTGCTCACGGCAAATTTCCGTCCACTTTTCGTTGTGAGGGAGCTCAGAACATGGCCTCAGGCAAGGAGTCCAGAGTGAGTGTCCACCACCCAGCCCCAAATAGGTTCAATGTTTGGTGGGAGCGGGTGAGACCCTCAGGGGTTGGATTTGGGTCCAGGTGGAGAGATTTAGGAAGTGAGACTGTCCTGGCCCCTTTGAGCTGACCTTGTAGGGCAGGAAGGGACTGGCCCAGCCCATCTTCACGGCGTCTTCATGGAGCAGCAGCCCCCCATCGATGGGTCAGAGCCCCATCAGCCCCCTCCCTCCTCTAGTGCCTCATCCAGCAAGGAAGTGCAGAGTGGAGCCACCTGCACAGAGGAAGGGAAGGGGTTCCTGGCCTCTCTGAGCTCCCTGCAGCTTCCCCCTTCAGAGGGGCAGGATGGCCATATGAGGGACTTGAAGAACACAACACTGGTCCTTCTTGGGTAAAAGAAATGAAATGTTGAGGAGGGGGATGGAGGGAGGACTGAAAGGGCCATTTCTGCCCAGGGGGAGTCGCAGGTTCTGTGGAGGATGGGAACTGCCCCCTCTAGATGTGGCCTGGCTCCTCTGCTCTGAGCAAAAGCTTGACCAGCTTAGCCCAAAGAGATGGGAAATGCATCACCAGCTTGATATCTGCATGCCAGCCTTCTGCTGAAGTCACAGGAGCAGGATTAGTGAGAGAGTTGGCAACCCTGCCTCCTGGTGCCCCATGCCCACCACTGGGCCCTGGGAGTTCAGCTAACTGAGCCAAGAGACACCTTTCAAAGTGTTGATACTCTCATATTTAGCAGGGGGAGAGCAACTTGTCCTCTCCATCCCCAGCACAGCATCTCTCCGGTGGTGTTGCTGGCATCTGCTTGATGTTTCTTTTTGGACTGAGAGCCCTTTGGAGACAGGGGACCATCTTATTCAGGTCTTCTTGATTTATTTCTCTGTGTCAACCGCTTTGAGTACTTTGGTTGGAGAGTGGAATATACATCTCTGTAGTAGCCGAAGGACTTGTTTAGATTCAAAAAGTGGCCGTTGCTGAGCTGCATCCCAGGGCTGGGTTTGTTGACCTGGTCGCCATGGCGCTGGGGTTCCGACGGATCCTGATGGGGCTGGAGGTTCCGCTGCTGCACTGGGAGCCCCTGGACTCGACTGGTGGCAGGAGGGCGTTGCGGTCTCCCCTGCTGCTCACGCCAAATCTGGTCCATTTGGGGCCATGTGGGAGCGCTGAACATGGCCTCCGGCAAGGGGTTTAGAGGGAGGGTTCACCACCCTGCCCCAAAGAGGTCCAATGTGGGGGTGGGGGGAGAGACCACCAAAGTTCTCAAAGCGGTTTGATGAGACATCTAGGATGGGAGTCCCCACTGGCTGCTTAGGAATGACCCCGGTGGGTGTGAAGTGGCCCAGCCCATCCTCACTCCAGCTCTCCTCTCTCCTTGGCAGGACATGGGAGAAGGATGCCCCTTACTCCGCGGCGTGGGCAGCCTTGATGGGGCAACTCCTGTGGCTCCTCTCAGGTACGTCCTCCTGTTCCTCCTGGGTTATCTGGGCCCATTCTTGATTGATGGCACCTTGGATTTGGGACCCTCTCAAGAAACATGGCCCCTGCCAGGGTTTCATTGTTGGAGATCCATCTCCAGATGCCATCGGCCTTTGGCACCAGTAACCCTGACGACCATGACAGGTCTCTCTCTGACCAACACGTAGCCAGAAGTCAGATAGAGGTCTTTTCCTCTCAGCATCTACTTCTGAATAAAGCAGATTATTTTAACCTTGTGTGAATCTCCCTGCTTATCATGGACAAGCTGTTGCCCCGGAGACCCTGTTGACTTCTGCTGTAATGGGAGTGAAATAGCTGCTGAATACTCTGCCATAGAAGTCATGACCCCCAACATTAATAAGCCTAACCCCGCAAGAGGTCTTAGTTTGCAAGGGGCACCCATTCTAAGTTCTGACTATTGGAATGTGGGGAAGACAGAAAGGAATGACAGCAAAGGCCGGCAAAGGGAGTTCCAAAGGAGAAGAGCCGATCCGTCTGAGCTACCTGGGTTTTGGGGGAGGATCCAGGGGTTCAGGCACAGGAGGCAGGGGAGGGTTTTGGTGCACAATTTGCTCTCTAGGGTTTCAAAGGAGGATGGGTGGGGTGGGGGGATCGGTCCCCTAGTCTGCTCTCTGAGGACTGAAGGGCTGTGGGGCTCCATGGGCTGGTGGGCCTGGCCCACCATTTCTCAATGCCTGGATTCCAGGTGAGCCCTGCAGCCACCCAGAGCGTGAGGCTGGAGCCAGGGTGTGGCTGGCTGCTCCTTCAGGGCTGGATCCGCTGGTGCCTCCTTGAGTGGTTGCAGGGCAAAGGGAGCAGTTGAGATGGGGAGTGATGGAAGCCCCTCGGGGGGCAGAGGAGGGGGTCGTGGCAGCCCCTCGGAACAGGTGATGCTGAGTCAGACCATTGCTCTACTCTGACCAGGAGCCGCTCTCCAAACCCCAACCAAGGGAGCTGAGCTGTTTTAGAGCTTTTAAAAGTAGGTAGTATATAAATATATATAAATCTAATGAAAGAAAGAATAAATGAATGAATGAATGAATGAATGAATGAATGAATCAAGAAAGAAAGAAAGAAAGAAAGAAAGAAAGAAAGAAAGAAAGAAAGAAAGAAAGAAAGAAAGAAAGAAAGAAAGCCCTTTATGTTGTGGAGAGCTGGGAGGGTATATAAATAAAATAAAATAAAATAAAATAAAGTAAGTAACCCTTATGTTGCAGGGAGCTTGGAGGGTTCTTGCCTTCACCCCTGCCCACTGCTGGAAACTGGCTACTCCGGGTTCCTTTGACACACTCTCTCACTCACTTGTGTCTTTTGTCCTTTTTCCCTCTCAGTGACTTCCAGCCACAGGAGATATATGAAGAGTGCTCCGTGGCCAAAACAAGCAAATGGTCACTGGTAAGAGATGAAAACCCAGTCTGTACATGGCAGGGCTGGGAGGGGGTGGGAGAGACCCCATTTCTAGCTAGAATAGAGGGCGTGTGGTAGAGATCCAGTTTTAGCAGGTTGAAGGGATGCTTTGAGAACTTGTCTGGAAAAGCCATATGCCTTGATATTTGCAGTGGTAGTAGCAGTGACTTGGGTGGGTGGGATGAGTGACAATCCGGGCTCAACTACAAGTGACTCAGGCAAAGGTTGGAGACCCTCGCTATGGAGGAAGCATCATGGGAACTTTTGGGATGGGAAGTGCTGAGAGGGAAGAGGGGTGTGTCTACCTATCTTCCAACCTCGCTCCTTCATTCCGCTCTCCTGCCCCAAATCACTCCCTCCCCCAGGATTCTAGACTTTGATTTTGTTCTGGACAACCAAGCAGAAAACACATCCAGGAAGGGAGCAGTCTGGAGGGGAGCTAGAGTGGGAAAGTCTTCTTTGGGGTAGATGGTGCACTCTTTCCCCCCTGCCACTTCTTGGCTCCACATGGCCCCCTTTCTGGTGTCATTGAAAAGGGCCTCAAAACACGGGTCTGCAGCATCAAGTGGCCAATAGCTCTGCCCAGCAAAGAGAAGAACTTAGCTAGGCTTTCCTTAATTAAAGGTACCATTAAAGGAACCATAGTGTCCCATGTAGCAGGAGGCCTGACTCTTCTTCGGGATCCTGCCACTCCAAATGTTGTGTAATAGCCATGATCTCACCCAACTGCCCAGGAATGGGCGGAAAGCTGGTTTCTGAGGTTCAGTAGATTCTTGGGTTTGGTTCCTCTCTGAGCCCAGTTACATGTTGGTAGACACGGTTTTGAGGTGCTAAGGAGCCACCTCCTGCTTTAAGCTCCTCTGTTAAGAAGGACCTCTTGAAGGAGGGTTGATGTTTGGACCCCAGATGCCCTGGAAAGGTCAAGTGGGCACCAGAGCACCCATTCCTCTCTCCATTCTCATCCACAGAAGTCATTCTCGGACGGCTCCAGGATTCAGACGGTCAACACTGGGAACGAGATCCTGGAAGAAGCACATGCCATCAGTTCCCCGAGGAGGTAGAGTTTCTTCTTGAACTTTTGTGTAGGGAAGGTTTTCTGTTCCCCTGCCAGCCTGGATCTGGGATGGATCCTGTGCCGCTCACTGGCAAGAGGTGCAGGGCAGACAAAAACGACGTCTTCATACATTGTGTAGAAGCATTCACTTTTCCAAGAATGGTGGTGGTGATGTCCGTTAGCTTTAAGGGCACAGAGGATAGCTTCCTGGAGGCCTCCCAGATGGCTGTCCCCTATTGGAAGCAGAGTGCTGGGACAGATGCATCTTTGGTCTGATCCAGCAAGGCTCTTCCGAGGTACTCAGGCCATTGTATTTCTTCCTGCAGTGTCTTCACGGTTGAGGAGGATGGATGGTTTCTCCAGACTGTGGACACCGAATGGTCTTGTGAGGTAAGGAAACGATTCCAGTCGCTTTTGTGGATGGGCTGGTTGAGGAGTGAGGGGAGATTGCATCTCCACCGTCAGGAGACAGAGCGGGGTCAGATCCAGAAAGGGGAGGAAATCCAGCTGCTGCATGTTGGCCAGAGGATTACAGTGGGAACGTCGTGGCTAGGGAAGGATTCTGCCACCCTCTGCCTCTCCTTCCAATGGCCACCTTTCTGGGTTGGTGTGCTTTGGATTTGATCAAACGGCTCCCAAGACCCTGAGACGGGTCAGGAGAGGAGAGGGTCTTCCAGGTAGGGAATCTCCAGGTCTCTTGACTGAAGAGGCATTTCTGTAGAGACAATCATGGTCCCCTCAGGTAAAAACAGATCACAGCAGGAGGGATGGCCCTCACTCTGGACTCAGGGGCCCATCTTGCCTCTCCCCTTGGAAAGGTTGTGCTAACCCTGTTTCTTGGGGAGAGGAGAGAAGAGAAGAGGACATGAAGGGGTGGGATCAAGAAGACTCTCTGGGCCAAACTATTGATGCCAGTGGGTCCCGTTCCTCTTTGTTTCCATTCCCCATGAAAGGAATGCAGAAGAAATGACAAGAAATGACAACAAGCAGTTAGCATTCCATTCTGGAGCTCCCATGCAGTGATGTTTCTGTTAATGGCTGGTTTTGGGGAGGGAAAGAAAGAGATTTCACAGACCTACCTGTCATGCTGTCTTTGGACTAGAGCTCCAGAGTGCAGCCAACTGATTCTGATGGCCCTTTTGAAGGATGGTGGCCAGTTTGCTGACCACAGTACATCATATCACAATGGAGGTTCATTGTTGGACATAGGATGAAACCAAATGGCCACAATCATGTGGTGGCTGTGCCCTGGCACTCCCAACCAGTTAGAATTAGAACACATGGTTTCTTTTTAATAAGGTTTTTTTGTCTTAAAAAAAAATCAAAATAATTTAAAGAAATAAAAATGAACTCAAAGAAAATGTCAGGGGGAAAACTCCCTACGAATCCTAGGCCCTAGGAAGATCAGAGTGAGTACACTCATTGGAAACCTTTGTCTCATATGCAGAGTCCTGACATCCAAGAGGCCAAGATCCCAGAAGACAACACTAGGGATCAGGAGCTGGACGTGGAGAGCTTTGTCAGTTCCCCGAGGTACTCTTTTCTCACCTTGGAGGGGCAGCTCCATCGCTCATGGAAGTAGAGGACCTTCCTTAGGAGCCCATGCAATTTTTTGGGGGGTGGAGGTGGTTAGTTTAGCAAGAAGCCAAGGGTGGACAGAAGCTCCGAGTAGCATGGAGGGTTGTTTCCATGGAGACAGGTGTCTCCATGCCCAGCCCGTGGGCTTCCTGAAGGCATCTGGCTGTCCACTCCTGGAAACAGGGTGTTGGGCTGCATGCCTCATTCATCTCATCAAGCAGAGCTCTTTCTAAGCACTCGTGTTCTGATCTCATGTGTCTTCTTTCTTTCTTTTCTTAGCATCCAGAGGCCAAGCACCGTGTTGAGGAGGCTGCGAAACACCGCTGCTGACCAAGAGCCATCCCTTGGAGAGGTCAGGAAGCCTCAACATCCTTGGAAGAACTGTGGGTTGGGCGTGTGGGTCCCCCGTGTTGGCCAGGAGTAGAGAGCATGTGGAATGGCCCCAGTTTTTGATGCTGCCGGGTGGGCGGCCATCTTCTGACAGTCGTTTGCTTAAAGCTATGGTAAAGGGACAGCCATGCCCTTAACAACACTGCATCACAATGGTGGCAAGGTGGGGGTGATAAAATTAAAGAATATGGCCGCAAGGAGATGGTGGCTATGGCCTTGACTTCTGGTCGAGATCTCACAGTTAAAGGTGGAGCATCCTGTTGCTTTAATGGCAACCATTGAAAAACAGTGACAAATAAATGAAGAATGAATAAAAATACAAAACAATAAGCAAACTCAACCAAACCAATGAGAAATGAACTAAATGAAAAAGGGGAAAGAACTGGGAAAGAAAGAGGAAAGGAGACCCAATTTTGGCATGTTTTTGCACGTGCCTTTAATGTCCTCACTAAGGAGCCGACTGAAAGCATGAAGTGGACTGGAAGTGGTCTTTTCCAGTCACCAGAGCCATCGGGGCCCCAGCTGAGTGAGGGAGCGCAACATGTCTGGGGGGGGCGGTTGATGCCTTTCCCCTCTGCCATTTGCATGAGTGCGCGAAGGCCAGAAATCAGCCCGACCGACCTCACTGCGAGGAAGGTGGGCACGGGGGAGGAGCTCTTTCGTCATGTCTCCCGCCCGCCCCCAGCCAGCACGCCTGGGCTCCAAAGTGGTTTTTAAGAAAACGGAAAATCAGGAAAGCGGGAAGAATTGTGTCCAGAACGGGACGATCCCCTTCCGGCCCACTTCCTGCATTCAGCTCACCCGGTGATGACCGCTGGAAGGTGCCAGGCTGGCCTTTTCCCTGCTGTAGCCTAGGAAGCCAATGCGAGGGCCAGAGCAGCCATTTCTCCATCTTCTCTCCTTCACAGAGTTCTTCCTTCCTGGGGGCCGAGACTCCACCCGCCAGCGTGGAGGACGAGGGGTCGGAAGGGGACTGTGCCACCAATTCCCCCAGGTACCTTTCTCAGCTGAAGGGCCGCTCCAGGGATCATAGCGGCGGATCACCTTCCCCGGGAGCCTTGGTTGATTAGACATGTTCATGGAGGAGAAGCCAGTTGAAGACTATTACCCATGACAGCCAAGGAACCTCTGAATCTCCAGATTTCTCTCTCTCTCTCTCTCTCTGAATAAACACACTTTGATGCCACATGTAACCAGGTCTCAAGTGGTTCACAACCAACTAAATAGGTTGATCCACAAGGGCTCTTGGCATGCATTGCTGTTCTTATGCCATGTCTCTCCTTTCTCGTCTCAGAGTCCAGAAGCCAAAGAAGTGGCTCATCAAGAAGATGATGATGAACACCTACACAGTGGAAGACTCGTCCTCCGCAGAGGTCAGAAATGACCCATTTCATCATCCATTTTTTCATGTGAACGGGCTCTAGGTTGTGTGTGTGTGTGTGTGTGTGTGTGTGTGTGTGTGTGTGTGTGTGTGCCCTGTTCCCCAGCAGGAGACAGAACATGGAATGGTTCTAGTTCTAGATGCTGCAGGATGGGAGGGATTGTGATTGGTGGGATGGGAGGAAATGCAGCTGAGGCATTGGAAAGGGGGCAAAAATGTGGTGAAAGGCTTTTCTTCTGGGCAGAGATGCCTAATGCCTTTTCTAGCAAGAGGCACGTCTTATTTTAGAGCCGGATGTCTTCCCAACTGTCCCTTGGGCTTGGTTCCTCTCAGAAGCCTCGCAAGGTCAACGCAAGCCCTGGAACGCTCCCGTTTCTCTTCTCTCTCCTCCCCAGTGCTCCTCTACGGTCGAGGACGACACGATGCATGACATCAACAGCATCGAGGATGAGGTGTGGGACTCTCCACCGACCCCCAGTTCGGCCAGGTAGGTACCCTCCTCTCAGCTGAAGGGCCTTAGGAGCCAGTAGGGAGCTGGGGGAGGAGAGCTGGTCTTGTGGTAGCAAGCATGGCTTGTCCCCATAGCTAAGCAGGGTCTGCCCTGGTTGCATATGAATGGGAGACTTGATGTGTGAGCACTGGAAGAGATTCCCCTTAGGGGATGAAGCCGCTCTGGGAAGAGCAGAAGGTTTCAAGTTCCCTCCCTGGCAGCATCTTCAAGATAGGGATGAGAGAGATTACTGCCTGCAACCTTGGAGAAGCCGCTGCCAGTCTGTGAAGACAATAGGGGTGTGCATTTTGGGTTTTCGGTGATTCGGCTCGGGACCCGAGCCGAATCACCTTTGTTCTGTTCTGTGTCCGAATTTTGCTGACCCGAATCACCCCCGATTCGTTTCGGATTCGGATTTAATCCGAATCCGAATTGATTCGGATCAGCAAAAAGGACTCTGGAGCCAAAAGAGTGGGGTGGGGTGGTAGTGCCTAATGGGTGTAGGCTACCACCCAAATTTCAGGGGGATGGGACAAAGGGCTGATTTTTTGTGATTTTTTGAAGTTTTTGTGTCTTTGAGGCAGATGGGGGGGCAGAAAGTGTATCTGCCCCAAAAGAGTGGGGTGGGGTGGTAGTGCCCAATGGGTTTAGGCTGCCACCCCAATTTCAGGGGGGTGGGACAGAGTGCTGATTTTTTGTGAATTTCTGAGGATTTTCTTGGGTGCAGCAGAGTGAGTGAATGATTCATTCATTCATGCAGCATATAGTACTCTCAACTCTAGATGACCCTAACACTCTCGCTTTTCTCTCACTTTCTCCTTAATTACTATGACGAGTATGGGAATGAATCAATCTAGCACTCTGCTCTGCTGCACCCAAGAAAACCCTCAGAAATTCACAAAAAATCAGCCCTCTGTCCCACCCCCCTGAAATTGGGGTGGCAGCCTACACCCATTAGGCACTACCAACCCACCCCACTCTTTTGGGGCAGATACGCTTTCTGCCCCCAATCTGCCCCAAAGACACAAAAACTTCAAAAAATCACAAAAAATCAGCCCTTTGTCCCACCCCCCTGAAATTGGGGTGGCAGCCTACACCCATTAGGCACTACCACCCCACCCCACTCTTTTGGGGCAGATCCACTTTCTGTCCCCCCCATCTGCCCCAAAGACACAAAAACTTCAGTAATTCACCAAAAATCAGCCCTCTGTCCCTCCCACCCCCCTGAAATTGGGGTGGCAGCCTACACCCATTAGGCACTACCACCCCACCCCACTCTTTTGGGGCAGATCCACTTTCTGTTCCCCCCATCTGCCCCAAAGACACAAAAACTTCAGTAATTCACCAAAAATCAGCCCTCTGTCCCTCCCACCCCCCTGAAATTGGGGTGGCAGCCTACACCCATTAGGCACTACCACCCCACCCCACTCTTTTGGGGCAGATCCACTTTCTGTCCCCCCCATCTGCCCCAAAGACACAAAAACTTCAGTAATTCACCAAAAATCAGCCCTCTGTCCCTCCCACCCCCCTGAAATTGGGGTGGCAGCCTACACCCATTAGGCACTACCACCCCACCCCACCCCACTCTGCTGCCCCATATCCCACTCTAAGTCCAGCAACAGTGCCCTGCCCTGAACCTCACCTCATCCAAACTTCTTTCGCCCACTACAGTCAACAGACAGGCACAGCCAGGAGGGAACACACATAGGACGCACGCAAGACAACAACACTCCGCAAGTGGAGCAGCAAGTCTTGGCATGTTGTTGTTGCCCCCTCCTCGCCCACACAGCTTTGAAGAGTAACGGATGATGATGGCAGATAAGAAGAGAATGGCAGCACGCACGTGTCTCTGGACATTTCTTTTCCTGTCTGACTCTGTGGCATGAGATCGCCGCATCTATGTATCGGCAAGCACAATCTTCAAATAAAATGCTGTCAATCAACTCGCAAACATGACCCGATCTTCATTTGGAAACATAATGCAATGATGCATCTCCCCACACACATGCACAGGCACAGTGAATTGCACCTGTCCTGTCCTTTACCGGGCCCCACACGGACACACCACTCCACACCACATCACACAACAACACCACATACCACGAAGAGGTCTCTGCAACAAAGCAAGCTAGAATTTTTGCAGGCTTTTTCGGATTGCATCCCAATGCATGCCGCAGATACTGGGCAGAAAGACTGTGCAATCACATGATATGACATTACCACTAGTTCGGAGTCTAGAAGATGCCTTTATTCCCCTGTGTGTGTGCACTGTGCGGGTTTGCTGCTCAAGTCACTCACTCTCTGCAAGAGGGTTAGGGCTGAAAAGGGCTGTGTCGCCTCAGGTTGCAATGTGTGCTCTCTCTGTCTGCGTGAGACAGACATTTGTGTGAGGGCTGCACCAGCATCAAGCTCATCATTGGCAACACAGCTTTTCGGGGGGAGGGGAGGGGAGGGTGGGTGCATGTGTGTGTGTGTGTGCCGCTTCAGGCACAGCAGTAGTACTACTCCCATTGTGGCCAGAAAAAGCAGGCAGCAGCAGAGCAGACCATCTCACTCAGCGGCGGCGGCGACAACCTAATAGCTCAGTAGACCAAGGCATACCACATATTTGGATTTGAACAGAGGAGAGCATGAAGAAAGAAGTAAACTAGACATCACCTGACAAGCAAGCCGAAATCAGAAATAATTACATCGCATTGAGAAAAGCAGCAGACAGACCTTTTTTAGATTACAGCTTCAATGCAATTGTTCATGGGAGGAAGCAATGATGACAGTTTTAGCAGGCAAGCAGGCTAGCAATTAGCGGCAAGCCCACTCAGTGACAGTGTGTGTGTGCCCCCCTCGCCAGGAGGCACAGGCCCATTGCACAGAGCCACTACTCTCCCCCAGGGATGTCCCTTCCAATCCTGACTGTGGCCCCCACACACGCACACGCAGCAGCCTGTCTCTGAGGTTGTGGATGGATGGTGCGCTGCCCTACGGCCCAGCCTTCAGCACTGGGCAAGTGGGTGCTCCCAGCATCAGGGGGGGGCCCACCACAGATTTCTTCTGCAGAGACAGCGACTACAGCTCCCATTGTCCCTAGTCTTGATGGTGGCCAGCCATCAGGACAGTGGGAAATGGGAGTTGTCGTCTCTCTCTGCCACATCTGTGGTAACCCCTCCCTCATGCTGGGAGCACTCACCTGGCAGTCCACCATCCCAGGCTGACAGTGCAGCGGTGCCTGTGTATGCATGCGTGTCTGGATGTGCCAGCAGCACGGGGCATGTTTTAGTGGCAGGGTGGGCTTAGAGGGATGGACTGTGACACATCTTCTGGCCGGGATGAACTGCCGTGGCGTGGGAGGCGCTACATAGGGGGGGTGACGCGAGTCACTCGCCCTCCACGGCCAGTTCGGGGTAGCCCAGCAGGGGGAGGTTGGCCTTCAAGAAGACGAGCTGCTCGACCAAATCAGCATCCAGGCGTGAGCGCAGAGGAGTCACCACGTCCCCGGCCATGGAGAACAACCTCTCGCTCGAGACGCTGGTTGGCGGGCAAGAGAGAAACCGGACAGCAACGGATGCCAAGTCCGGCCAGACTTTGCGACGCGTTGCCCAAAAGGGGAACGGCTCACTCTCCTCGTCTTCCGTCGCCTCCTCCAGGTACTGCAGAACAGTCTGCTCAGCACGGCTGGGGCGAGGGACAGGCTCCTCCCATCTCCCAGGCATGAGACTAGCATAGCCCCTGAGCCACCGGGTGGTGGTTCGAGGTCGCACTGGCTGCTCTGCTGGTCCCAGTGCCGGAGAAACCACGCCGCTGGACTGGGAAGAAGTGGGGGTGGTGGCAGTGCTGCTGCTGCTGCTGCTGGAGGTGGGATGCGCAGTGCCAGCCTGCGGCCAAGACCCCTCCTCCTGGTCGTCTGCTGCACCTATCCCTAGCCTCCTTTCCTCTTCACGCTTCACGTGTTCGACCAGGAGGCCCCTCCACCTGGGCAGCTCGCCAGGAGGCACAGCGCTGCCCTTCATCCTTGGGTCACAAATGCATGCCAGGACATGCCATGCAGATGCGGCCCATGGTGTCTTGAGCCGCTCAACTACCCCAGTCCTCAACCGACCTGCCAGGGCAATCGCAACCCCAGTGGTCAGAGTGGTCTGGAGATCGCTCATTGCCTTCTCCAGGAGAATAGCAGTGGGCAAAGCCAGGCTCAGCGTGGCGGTCTGAGTACACAAGTCGTTCGTTGCAGAATAGAACGGCTCTAGTACTAAGACCAGCTCGCGGATCACCGGCCAGTCATCATAGAGAGACTTGCACAGATCCAAGCAACCACGCGTCCCCAGGCTGTTGAGTGCTCCCTCTTGCTCATGCATGCGCCGGAGCAAGAGAAAGGTGGAGTTCCACCGGGTAGGAACATCCTGGGGGATTTGGTGTTCGGGCAGGCCCAGCTCGATCTGTCTGGCCTTGAGCTGGCGCCTTGCCTTTTCACTCCGGTGGAAGTGGCCCGCTACCTGGCGGCAACGCTCCACCAGGGCGGCCACGGGAGCAGCAGGATCCTGACCTAAACTACTGGAAGAGCCCCGAACACGCTGGTGCTCCTTGGCCTTCTTCGGCGCCTCCTTGAGGCCAAGCGCACCCTTCACTACGAGGTTCAAGGTGTGCGCAGCGCAAGCGATGTTCACACCGTAAACCCGCCTAGCAGCCTTGGTGATGTTGGCTGCGTTGTCCGTCACCATGAAGCCCCGGCAGAGGGTTGGCTCCCCGGCCAGCCACGCCCCCACCTGCCGCTCCATGACGGCAGCCAACTCATCTGAAGTGTGGTCTGTGTCCATCGCCTCCACATGCAACACTGCTCAAGAAGGCGTGCATGCATGGGAGGAGCTGGATACAGCACCAGCAGCGCCAGATGTCCCCTCACCCCCATGCCCCCACCAATGGGCTGTCAGGGACATGAAGGCAGTGTGCAGCCCACTGCGGCTAGTCCAGATATCCGCAGTGAAATGCACACTGGTGTTTGGCCCAGCTGCACGCAGCTTGGCCAACACGGCCCCCCTGCACGCACGGTACAGGGAGGGGACCACCCTCCTGCTGAAAGTGGTCCTTGAGGGGATCTTGTACTCCGGAGAAAGCAGCTGGAGCAGACGCCGGAAGCCGACATTGTCGACAATGGAGAACGGCTGGTCATCAAGAGCGATCATCTCACCAATGGCCCGAGTCACGAGATGAGGCTTTGGACGATCAGACCGCTTCCCAAGAGATTGCACCCACTGATGATCGGTCAGCTTTTCCTGCCTGTGGGCAGGAGCCGCTGGCCGCTTGCTACTGCTGCCACTACTACTGCTTCTGCTACCAGGTGAGGCACCGGGCCTACTGCCAGTGCCAGCAGAGGTCTCCACACCTGGGTGCCGCCGACGCATGTGCGACCACAGCCCCGAGGTTGTGAAGTGCCTAGGGTCCTTGCCTCTGCTGACCAGTGCCTTGCAGTGGGTGCACACAGCATGGGTGGGATCACCAGGGCTAAGCTCAAAGTGATCCCAGACCACACTGCCAGACTCCCCAGCGACACGAGGTCGCTTTGTTGGTGGAACTTTTGCTGGTTCCTTCTCGGGCATACCACCACCAATGCCCTCAGCGCTGGCATGGGAAGGCCCAGGGGCAGGAGAAGATCTTCCCTCCTCCTGAGCCCCCTCAGATGCCAGACTGAGCCCCCCACCAACCCCCATAGTGACCGTTTGGGGGGTCCGCAAGGTGGATCTGGCTGGACTGCCAACCTCCTCCACCAGCACCACCTCCTCAGCTGCCACAGGAAGATCTTCTTCCCTGGCAATCTGGGAGCCCCCCCCCCCCCCTAAATCCTGCCTGGACGCAGGCCCTGGCATAGGGCCAGGCTGACCCAAGAAGAAGTCAAGCCTGCGTGCCGAAGCAGGGCCGGGGGTGACTTGGGGAGTAGGCCCCTCTTGCCGCCCCCTGCCACGACCAGCTGTAGGGAAGACAAGCCTCCCACTTACTTGCGCCCTCCCTTTTCCTGCTGTCCTCCCAACCATTGCTTTTTAAAACTTTTTAAAAAATTTCAGAATGTGAAGAAGGGGTAGTTGTATCGAACGCACTCCACCACAGGGGAAAGTTACTCTCTCTGTGGTCTGAAAGTAGCACACAGTTACAAAAATGTTTCAAAAAATTATCTCTGTGTCAATTACACAGGCAAACAAGATGGAAAAGTAACTGTGGGCAGACTAGGCCCTTAAAAAATATTTCTGCAAAATACACAAAAGCAGCAACAGAAATATAAAGTTGCAGCACTACTAGGCCAGGCCACTCTTACAGTCTACTGCTACTCTACAGTTGAACCTCCTCCTAATAGCTAGCTACCGGGGAAGGTTACACACAATCCCTAGTTATTTAGAACCCTATTTATTTAAAACACTATTTAAAACCCAATCTTACAACTATCACAACACTTTAATACCCTATTTATTTGAAACACTATTTATTTAAAACCCAATCTTACAACTATCACAACACCTTGAAACCCTATTTATTTAAAACACTATTTATTTAAAACCCAATCTTACAACAACTATCACACAACACTTATAGAGAAAAGTGAAAACCCCAAAAACCTAAAAACAGGGAAAAATTAATAAACCCCAAGCGCACAGTTAAAGAATGGAACACTACAGATTAGAACGCCGTGCGTGACGTGCGTGTGTCTGTGTGTTGTGTGCGTGTGTAAAATATAAAATGGCTGGGCCAATCTCACTCAGGTGTAGGCTTCTCCAACGCCGGGTCTCTGGCGTCCACCTCTGAGGGTCTGGTCTGGTGGCTGGTCACACAGGTGGGCCTGGAGTGCAGGCAGGCAGGCAGGCAGCAGGCACAGGCAGCAGTGACTCTCCGCAGAAAAAAATTGCCCAAAAAAGTGGTTTGGCAAAAAATAGGGTGGGGGGATTCAAAAGGAGAAAAAACACCCTCCTTTCCCACCAAGGGCTGCAGGCTGGCAATGCTTGCAGGCAGTCAGATGTTTAAAAAAAAATCTAAAATCTATTCCTCTTCTTCTCTTCACAAAAAAGGATTAAAAAAAATGGGAAGAGGAGGTTTGCTCTGCAAGGAAGAGGTTTCCTTCCAATCCTTTCCTTAAAAAAAATCTCCCCCTCTTCTAGCCCCAACAAGGATTAAAAAATGAGCAGAGGGTTTGCCTCTGCAAGGCAGAGGTTTCTTTAAAAAAAAAAAAATCTCACCCTCTTTTAATCCAGAAAAGGATTTTAAAAAATGGGAAGAGGAGGTTTGCTCTGCAAGGAAGAGGTTTCCTTCCAATCCTTTCCTTAAAAATAATCTCCCCCTCTTCTAGCCCCAACAAGGATTAAAAAATGAGCAGAGGGTTTGCCTCTGCAAGGCAGAGGTTTCTTTTTTTAAAAAAAAATCTCACCCTCTTTTAATCCAAAAATGGATTAAAAATTGAAAAGTGGTTTGCCCCTGCAAGGAAGAGGTTTCCTTAGAAAAAAAAAAATTCTCCCCCTCTTCTAGCCCCAACAAGGATTTAAAAATGAGCAGTGGGAAACCTCTGCAAGGCAGAGGTTTCTTTAAAAAAAATTTCCACCCTCTTCTCTCTTTATTTTAAAAATTGCTTAAATAAAGCAGAAAACCAACCAACAAGGCAGAGCACTGGCGTCAATGCAGAAAAACAGCACCCACAAAAATCCAAAATCAAAATGGAGGCAAGACTTACTAAGCAAGGCAGCAGATCTCTCTCTTGTGTCTCTTCTCCCACGCAAGGCAGCAGAAAGGAAGAAAATGGCTACTGGTGGCCCCTTAAATACCCTCCTGCAAAGCCCTCCAAAAATCACCCCCACCCTTGACCCTACCTCCACCTGTACCTGGCCAATGGGAGGGTGTGATTTACTATCCAAACCTTATTTGGTCATTTTCCTCTGCAGGTAGGAACTTTTATTTTCAATGGAGGTGAATGGGAAAATTTTTCTGCATTGAAGTCAATGGAGAAAAAAGGCGGGAAATTCAAAGAGCTGTCAGAATTAAAATGGAGGGGGAAGAAGAAGGCAATTCTGCAGCCACAAAATGGAGGCTGCAGACATGCCCACGGAGGTCCGAATCACCCGAATTTTTTTTCACGAAATCGGGGTGATTCGGATCGGGCACAGAAATTTTCGGAGGTGCGCAGGGGTGATTCGGATCGGCTCCGAATCACCCGAAATTCGTTGTTTCGGGCACAGAACGATCTGTGCCCGAAACGAAATGCACATCCCTAATAACTATAAGATAGCTCACAGGCAGCCAGGGAGCTCCCAGCCTGATGTTCCTAAGCTCAGGAGAGGGTTTACAAAGCGTACTAGTACTCCAGAGAGTCGGCGCTGTGTAGTGCCTAGAGTGTCAGACTGGGAAGGGCATTTGCTCTTCTTGGCTTAACCTACCTCACAGGGTGGTTGTGCAGATACAATGAGGGAACACGACCTTGAGTTCCTTGGAAGAAGGGGCAGGGTATAAATCTCATACATACATACATATGGTAGCATGTTCATAGTTTGCCAGGGAGGATACTTGTTTGAATTTAGACCCTTAATATAATGCCATGCATGCAGATGTGTCAAAATTAACTCAGTGAAAAAGATTAACAGGGTGTTTCAAAAAACTAGTCAGTTTACAAACATCTGATTCTTCAGAGCTGCCTGACAGTTTGGTACCAACTTGTCTGTAAGCAATAGTTTTTGCTTCTGCAGATGAGTTTGTCTGAGACAGCTCTGTAGGATCAACATCTGACTCTGACTGTGTATCATCAGAGCATGGCTTCCTACCCCCTCCCCACAGAGTGGCACATATCTCATTGCTATAGGCATACAGGAAATCAGTTTTAATATCATTCACAAAGGCCAGCATTCCAGATAGCATGTCTGAACATGCCTGGACATGGGGGTCTGCCTGGCCATGTTCTGTGGACGCTCTCCACAGGGTCTCACTATACCCTTAGGAGGCTGTGGCTTCAACCTGCCCTTAGTTAGAAGCTTTCGGCTCCTTCCTGCTGTGATGTCATCATGCCCTTCGAAGGGCAGGGCTTCAACTTGCCCTTACTAGGCTCTGGCTTTCCCTTGCCCATCGTTCCTTGCCCTTACTAGGCTATGGCTTCACTTTGCCCTTACTTAGGCTCCGCCCAGGTACTATAGGGCTCTTCATTGATATCCAGGCCCAAGAATTTCTGCATTGCTATGCGAGAGCGTTTCAGGGTTTGCACAAGTGCTGAATTCTAAAGGGAGAAAAGAAAAGACTATGAGTTTAATGTCCTTTTGCACACACACACACAACCTCAAAACCTAGCCTGTAAAATATATTTACCTGTGGCTCAGCTGCCATGGTTGCCAGGATCTCTTGCCATATTTCCCTTGTCTCCGCTGGTTCTTCAGCATAGGTTTTCACAGGAGGTCCTTCATCATCTGAACTGGTGCTAATCTGGCGTTTTCTTGGCTTAGGTGTCGACTCTGGCTGATTTGTTGCCAAATTAGGGCTCTGAGGAGATCCCATCATCAAACCCACAAGCAAACAGTAGAATTGTGACCTTTATGCCAAGGGGGCTATGCTACAAGCCTTGTAGGATACTCCATGCAGCAGCAACACTATAAGCCTTGAACGGCTGGCTGGGAACTCCTTCCTATTGGTCCTCACATGTCAGGTGGGTAGGGCTCATGGTACAGGAGGCTCTGGGCATGCCTGGGCATGCTCTCTGGAGGGTTTACAACTCCTCCCTACTGTGGTGATGTCATGCCCATCAGTGGGAGGGGATTGATGATATCTTTCCCTTCAATGGGCGGGGCTTGATGACGTCTTGCCCTTACTAGGCTCTGACTTCACTCTGCCCATATTTCTTGCCCTTACTTAGTCTGTGGCTTCACTTGCCCTTACTTAGGCTCCTCCCAGGTCTGTATATAATACTACTGGCCTTATTTCTTAGCAGACCTGGTTTATGCACGAGGCAGAGAGAAGCAGATGTACGGGCGACTTCCTTGCCCTGGCTTGCAAAGAGTCTTCAGTTCTTGCAGCCAGAAGGAAACTGCAAGTCGAGAGGACGAGACAGATCCGAGGCTGCCCACAGTAGCAGGGGATGTGGCAAGGAGGGTTTCCAGCAAGCCTGTTCCAGGAGAAGATGGGACATTTCTGCTGAGGAGTGGCTGAACTTTGGCCAGTCACAGGGTGATGGTAGACTGACTTTGGACTAGACTGGTAGACTGACTTTGGCCAGTCACAGGGTGATAGTAGCCCTAGCAGAGCCAATAAGGATGAGAAACCCGTTCCCCAGTGCCCAGTTCCTCAAGGAGGGCAGAAAACCCTGCAGCGGAAAGGAGAGCAGCTAGAAAGCAACCGGAGTCTGGCATTCCATCCAAAAAGGAGGAGAGAGGCTTGATGATTTGCTATTCAAAAGCTTTTCCAGCTTCCCTGGGGGAAAAAGGTATCTTCATCATGAAAGCCCCATATTGATCTACCTTTATTTGCACACATTATTTATGCTGAAATTTTGCCTTGCCAGGTGGAAAGGCATTCATACAGATTCATCATGTTGCTCTTGCCTGCCTCTTTTCTTCCTTCCCTCCTTCCCTCTACTGTCTTTCTCTGCTAAAAATCGAGATTGCATGCTCCTTGGGACAGGGACCTGTCATTTGGCTCTGTGTAAATCCATCAATGGTACTTTATCAGTTGTTTGATTGTTCAGAGAGCGCTTCAGCTGTGTACTTCACACCATGATTGCAAAGTAATTCATGAAGCAGTGTTTAACATGTTGTTGGGAGTGTGTGTGTGTGTGTGTGTGTGAGAGAGAGAGAGAGAGAGAGAGAGAGAGAGAGAGAGAGAGAGAGAGAGAGAGGTGGTGCAACTGTGGGGAGTCCAGCGAGATTTAATTATGGAACAGAGAGGTGATAAAGCAGGTCAAGCCTTTCTGGAAGTCCTGTTGGAGACGGAACCATAGCTTAGCACAGAGAACATAGCTGCCTTTTGAGGGGAAGGAGGTGTGAAGGATCCAGAGGTTTGAGAGAGAGCATCTGCTTTGTATGCAGACAGTCCCAAGTTGCATCCCTGGCAGCATCTCCAGGTAGGGCTGGGAGAGACTCTTGCCTGCAACCTCAAAGAGCCGCCGCCAGTCAGTGTTGACAGAACTGAGCTAGATGGACCAAGGGTCTGACTCAGGATAAAGCAGCTTTCTATGTTCCATGGTCTGCCCCTAGGTGCATGGGGCATTCTGCCCCAAAGCATGCCTTTTATACTACTACTAGTAGTAGTAGTACTACTACTACTAGTAGTAGTAGTAATATGCTCCAGGACAGAGCTTTTACAATTAAAACAGTTTCTTGGCTCACATTAAATCCTTTACCCTGTGTAGGACACTCTCTTCTGCATCCCCTATGCCCCTTCCTCTCACAAAACCAAAAACCAGACGAGCACTCTTGCAATGTCCTTCTGCGTGGCGCTTTCCAAACTAGCTGCTCAGCAGCAGCAAAACGCCTCCGTTCAGGCAAGTTGCATTTGGAATGTAAACAGCAGGGGGAGCAGTCTCGCGGAAACTAACCACCCGAAAAAAGCAGCAACCGTTTGACGCCATATACAGGTGAAACTCGGAAAATTAGAATATTGTGTAAAAGTCCATTAATTTCAGTAATGCAAATTAAAAGGTGAAACTGATATATGAGACAGACGCATTACATGCAAAGCCTTAATTTGTTATAATTGTGATGATCATGGCGTACAGCTCATGAAAACCCCAAATCCACAATCCCAGAAAATTAGAATATTACATGGAACCAAGACGACAAGGATTGTAGAATAGAACAATATTGGACCTCCGAAAAGTATACAGTGTACTGTGCTTGATTGGCCAGCAAACTCGCCTGACCTGACCCCATAGAGAATCTATGGGGCATTGCCAAGAGAAGGATGAGAGACATGAGACCAAACAATGCAGAAGAGCTGAAGGCCGCTAATGAAGCATCCTGGTCTTCCATAACACCTCATCAGTGCCACAGGCTGATAGCATCCATGCCACACCACATTGAGGCAGTAATTGCTGCAAAAGGGGCCCAAACCAAGTACTGAATACATATGCATGCTTATACTTTTCAAAGGTCCGATATTGTTCTATTCTACTATCCCTGTCTTCTTGGTTCCATGTAATATTCTAATTTTCTGGGTTTTTCCTGCTGTTACATAAGAACACAGGAAGCCGCCTTCTACCGAGTCAGACCTTTGGTCCACCTAGTTAACTATTGTCTACACTGACTGGCAGCAGCTCTCCAAGGTTTCAGGTAGGAGTCTCCCCCAGATCTACCCCGAGAGATGCTGCCAAGGGTTAAACCTAGGATCTCCAGCACGCCAAGTAAATCCCCATCCTCCTAGGATTTCTTACAGCTGACAGTGCCCATATCAGGGGTGTAGCTATGATGGATGGTTCAAAGGACCCAGCCCCCCCCAGCTCCTGAAGGCCCCCCAGCTCCACCCCTCCCTATTTTCTTCATTCTTCCCCTCATTCCAAGGCACCGTCAGAGAGAGGGCCAACCACGGACCCACCTCCCTTAGCTACGCCCCAGGCTCACATGTCGTCACCCATCCAAATGCCAACCAAGATGGACCCTGCTTAGCAAAGGGGGTGACTCACGCCTGTGACATGAAATGTGTCCCGGGTTCCAAACAGCTGACCTTCAAACAAACTTTAGGAAGACAATACAGCCTGTCGGTGAGTTCGGGACTTCCTGTAGTTCCCGTACTTGTCATAACAGAACAAGCAACGCCATGGAAGGGAAGGAGAGTCGACATGTAATTCCCCCTTCCGCCAGTTCCCTTTCTCTAGGCCAACTTCTGCCTTCCCACCACCCTGAAAGAAGCTAAGGCTCAACAATAGATCAGGAGCAGCTCGTCCTAATGAGTCAGGGGGACACCCAAGGAGGCGGCTCAGGTTTCTCCTCTCTCTCCCACCCTGCCTGCTGCCTGTAGGCTGGACATCCATCAGGTAGAGTGGTGTGGTTAGGAAATGCTTGGAAATGCTGGAACACAAGGTGGACACACGCAGCAGCCGTCAGGAGGGGTGCCGTGCTGGGGATGGATAGGGCCAGTTGCTCTGTCCAGGAGAGACGCTGGACCCATCCGTTGGGGCCAGCATCTTTAAGAAACTGCGAGGCACGCCTGCTCAGAGGAGATGATCGCAAGCCCGTGACGTTTAGGCTTGCAACGATCTCTAAACTGCACGGGCGCGTCTGGCAGTTTCTTAAAGATGCTGGCCCCAACAGATGGGTCCAGCATCTCTCTTGGCTGCCGCCGGAGGAGGGGGGAGGGAGGACTGCTCCACTCCCCCCCCCCCAGGCACAAGTATTTTTTTAAGCGGAGCTTTGGTGGGGCGGCCCCCCCAATGAGATTGGGGGGCCTCATACAGGGCGGCGGGAGGGGTGTCTCATGGCTGGGTGGTCCAGGCACCTGAATTACTTTGGTGCACCCCTGGGAGGGGCTGCTGAGCTCTTGGAGGCATAAAAAGGAGGGAGGTGCACCAGAGGGCCGGCAGACCGCCTCTAGGCGGCCACCAAAGCTGGCCTCCAAAGGGGGCCAGCTTTTGGTGCCGGGCCTTCGGGGTGGGACTGAGGTCTAGGAGAAGGTTATCTTAGGGTGGGGCTGGAGGTCTGGGCTAGAGTTTGCAGGAGGCTTTACACACAGGGTTTCTGCCCCGAATCTCCTTCAGTAGAGAGCGTGTGCATACACTCACTGGAGCAGGACCTTGCTCCTCTGCAATGCCAGGTCAGTTCAGAAGAAGACCGAAATCATCCACGACTTGATCATGGGTGAGGCAGGGAGCTGACCCGGCTTGTATAAGTCTATAACTGAGACTTGGCTGCGGGAGGAAAGGGGTCCAGTTTGGGCCCAGCTTCTCCAATCAGATGACTCTGATGGGGAGCAGGTTAGGGGAAGTGGGTGGGGTGGGGTAGGGTGGGGTGGCTGTGGTCCATAAGAATACCATCTCCCTTACCAGAGCCTCTGTGAGACAGATGACTTATACCAAGTGTATATTTTTGAGGCTGGGAACTAGGGATAGACACTTGGTGTACCGTCCACCCCGCTGCCCAACGGACTCCCTAACTGAGCTGATGGAACCAGTCACAGAGTTGGTGTTGGAGTCTCCCAGACTTTTGATGTTAGGCGACATCAGTATCCACTTTGGGGCTGGCTTGTCTGGTGCAGCTTGGGAGTTCATAGAGGCCATGAAATCGATGGGCCTATCCCAATTAATTTCAGGACCAACTCATGGTGCCGGAAACACACTCAATTTGGTCTTCTGTTGGGCTCCATCGTCAGGAGATCCTGTGGTTTCCCCATTGTTATGGACGGACCACTGCCTGCTTCACAGCCACAACCCACCCCTGCAGGGGTGGTGGACCTATTAGGATGGCCCACCCGAGAAGGCTGCTGGATCCAGTAGGATTCCAAAAAAGCCTTGGAGGGTTTTAATGTTGGTGCTGCCAGTGAGTCTGTCGAGGCCCTGGTGGGAACCTGGAATATGGAACTCACCAGGGCAAGAGACACGATTGCTCCTAAGCGTCCCTTCCAACCTGCTTCAAAAATGGCCCCTTGGTATACAGAGGAGTTGCGGGGGCTGAAGCATCAGAGTAGGTGTGACTGGAACACAAGTGGAGGGAAACCTGGCTCAAATTTGACAGGACACAGCACTGGATCCATTTGAAGGTTTATGTGATAGCGGTGCATGCGGCAAAAAACCAATTTTGGTCTGCATGAATTGTGCATGCAGATCTGCCTTCAGCAGAGCTATCCCAGGTTGTGAGGAGTTTAATTTCTGCTCTTTCTGTTTGGAATCAGTCCCCGGAGAATTTGTTCTGCTGTAAAGCTTTTAATGGGTTCTTTGCGGATAAAATCTCCTGTATTCTGGGCTGACTTGGACTCCACTATTTCTGCAAGGGTTATGAAGGGGGTGTTCAGCAATCCCTCTTGCAGTATTATGCTGGATCCGTTTCAATCTGTGATTTCTGAGGATGTGGATGAGCTGCTTCGGGCGGTGCGGCCTACCACCTGTTCTCTGGAACCTTGCCCGACTAACAGGAGGAGAGCTAGTTTTGTGGTAGCAAGCATGACTTGTCCCCTTAGCTAAGCAGGGTCCACCCTGGTTGCATATGAATGGGAGACTAGAAGTGTGAGCACTGTAAGATATTCCCCTTAGGAGATGGGGCTGCTCTGGGAAGAGCATCTAGGTTCCAAGTTCCTTCCCTGGCAGCATCTCCAAGATAGGGCTGAGAGATTCCTGACTACAACCTTGGAGATGCCGCTGCCAGTCTGTGTAGACAGTACTGAGCTGGATGGGACAATGGCCTGACTCAGTATATGGCAGCTTCCTGTGTTCCTACAACTTGGCTGCTTCTATCTAGCAAGGAGATTGTTGGAGGTGGCCTCGTTAATATCATTCATGCATCGCTGAGGGAGTACCCCCTGTTTGGAGGAGGGGCATTAGATAGACCACTTCTTAAGAAACCTTCCCTGGATCCCTTAGCGATGGCTAGTTACAGGCCAGTCTCCAATCTCCCATGGTTGGGCAAGGTGACTGCGAGAGTGGTGGCCTACCAACTCCAGACAGTTTTGGAGAAAACGGATTATCTAGACCCATTTCAAACTGGCTTTAGAGCTGGCTATGGAATTGAGACGGCTCCATTCTGTCACCAATGCTTTTTAATATCGACATGAAACCGCTGGGTGAGATCATCAGATTTGGTGCAGGGTGTTATCAGGATGCTTGTCATCTATTTCTCCTTGTCATCACCACCAACACCATCATCATCAGGAAATGGCATTCATTCCCTAAATGCCTGCCTACAGGCAGTAATGGGCGGAGGTGCTCATTGTAGGCACTCAGAATCTGAAGGATGAGTTAGATCTTCCTTTCCTGGGTGAGGGTTACACTCCCCCAAAAGGAACAGGTATGCAGCTTGGGAGTACCCTTGGACCCAAGCCTCACCCTGGTATCTCAGGTGGAGGCTATGGCCAGGAGTGCCTTCCAACAGCTTGGGTTGATTCACCAGCTGCGTCCATTCCTTGAAGAGAACAATCTCAAAACAGTGGTGCATCAGCTGGTAACCTCCAGGCTTGACTATTGCAATGCGCTCCACGTGGGGCTGCCTTTGTACGCAGTTTGGAAACTTAAGTTAGTTCAAAAACCAGCAGCCAATCTCTCAAAAACCATTGCTTCTCTCCAACCATCAATTTTCTCCTAAACAAGCCTCAAGCTAAACCTGCCTGCCTCTGGACCTAAGAGGGAAGGAGAGAGAAAGAGCATCCGAAGGCTGCCTGTTTGCTTAAGGAATCAAGTGGCCAGCTGGATCTTCGACTTTGAAAGCCGATGATGATGGCGAGAGGGAAGCCTTCTTGGATACAATTGGGACAGATGGGACATTCTCCTTTTGTGCTGACCCCCCCCCCCACGCCCCCCCCCATGCTCCCAGCAAACGTGATGGTTGTTGGTCCCTGCATTAAACAGCATTCTGTGCAATGCCCGCTCCATCTGTGAGAGCCCTCTTTGACATTTCTTTCCCTGTCTCCAAGGAAGTAGCTTCGATAGCCTATAGAAGACCAGCTAAAAGACCCCCCCCAAAAAACACACACAGCTCTGGTGCTTGGGGGAGACTATCTGCGTAGATAGATAGATAGAACAAGGCTGCATAATCAACCAGAAACACATCTGGAACTTCCCCATTAGTTCCCTGAGATCATAGTTCTGGCACTGAACTATATAACTATATAAATGTAGTTATATTTGTAACTATATATAGTTATAGATATAAATATAACTATATATTAATAGATATAAATATAACTATATATTAATAGATATAAATATAACTTTATAAATATTCACCATATTCCTATTATTATTTATTTGATTTATATACCGCCCTTCCAAAATGGCTCAGGGCAGTTAGGGGATGTGATACATATTGGGGATATGAGTGTGAGTGCACTATATATTGTGAAATGTGTAAATCAACCAACCAACCAATCAATCAGCGAGGGGCCCATTGTTAAACCTCGTCTCTCGGCCCACTCCAACCTTGTTATGCTCCTGCTTTTGCAGTGGCCACTTTGACGGAGCTGCTCCATTCCTTCCCATCCTGCCACCTGCGTTCTCACCAGAATAGCTGCTTTCACTCCGTAGAAGGGAAAATATTATTATTATTATTATTTCTTGTTTACACAGTCAGACAGGTGTTATTGACTGGTTTGTTTTATCCAGACATCGAGTCCTTCCCAAGGACCTGGGATGCCAGAATTTTATTGTCAATCGTTATAGATATCGTCGCAGAATATAGGCTTTTCCCAGTAAAGCTGCTTTTTGTAATTGGCTGATGGTGATTTCTGGGGCCCCTATGGTGTTGAGGTGCTCTTCAAGGTCTTTTGGAACTGCACCCAGGGCGCCAATTACCACTAGGATTATTTCGGTCTTTTTCTGCCACAGCCTTTCAATTTCAGTTTGTAGATCTTTGTATTTTATTATTTTTTCTATTTCTTTTTCTTCTATTCTGCTATCCCCTGGTATTGCTATGTCGATTATTTTCACTTGTTTTTCTTTCTTCTCGACTACAGTGATATCTGGTGTATTGTGTGGCAGATGTTTGTCTGTTTGTAGTCGGAAGTCCCATAATATTTTTACATCTTCATTTTCTTCAACTTTTCCAATTTGATGGTCCCACCAATCTTTGGCTACAGGTAGCTTGTATTTTTTGCAGATGTTCCAGTGTATCATCCCTGCTACCTTGTCATGCCTTTGTTTGTAGTCAGTCTGTGCGATCTTCTTACAACAGCTGATCAGGTGGTCCACTGTTTCATCTGCTTCTTTACAAAGGCGGCACTTGCTGTTTGTTGTGGATTTTTCGACTTTGGCTCTTATTGCATTTGTTCTTAGTGCCTGTTCTTGTGCAGCCAGTATTAAACCCTCTGTTTCTTTCTTCAAGTTGCCATTCTTAAGCCATTGCCAGGTCTTGGTGATGTCTGATTTTCCACTTATATTGTGTAAATATTGACCATGCAGGGGCTTATTTTTCCATTTTTCTGCTCGGTTCTTGACTTGTTCTTTCTTGTAGGCCTGTTTTGTTTCATTGGTGTTGAACAGTTGTGCGTTCTTGACCATTTGAAGTGCATCTTCTTCTCTGTCCCTTATATATTCTTCAAGGTCTTTTTTCTCCTCCTCTACTGTTTGATGGACTTGCAGCATTCCTCTTCCACCTAAGCTGCGAGGGAGGTAGAGCCTATCTACAGCACTGTGGGGGTGCAGAGCACGATTGATGGTCATGATTTTCCTGGTCTTACGATCTAGTGTCTCCAGCTCTGCCTGTGTCCAGTCTATCATTCCTGCAGTGTATCTAATAACAGGTATAGCCCAGGTGTTTATGGCTTGTATGATGTTCCCGCCATTGAGTTTGGACCTGAGGATTTTTCTGACTCTCCTGATGTATTCACTTCCCATTTTTCTTTTAACTTCAGTGTGTGCGAAGTTATCAGCCTGGAGAATGCCCAAGTATTTGTAAGGTTCTTTCTCTTCCAGCTTCTTGATCTTGCTTCTATTGGGCAGTTCTATTCCTTCTGTTTTTCTTATTTTCCCTCTGTTCATTATTAATGCAGCACACTTGTCTAGTCCAAACTCCATTGCTATATCGCTACTGAATATACGGACAGTGTTGAGCAGTGATTCGATTTCTGACTGGGACTTTCCATACAGCTTCAGATCGTCCATGTAAAGCAGATGGTTGATTTTACTGGATGTTTTAGATGTTTGGTATCTGAGGCTTGTTTTGTTTAGTATTTGTGAAAGTGGGGTCATGGCGATTACAAACAATAGAGGGGATAGTGAGTCCCCTTGGAAAATGCCTCTTCTAATGCTAACCTGTCCAAGTGCCTCGCCGTTGATTGTTAACTGTGTACTCCACATGCTCATTGCTTTTTAAATAAATATCTGAATGTTTTTGCTGACACCAGTTGTTTCTAAACATTTTAGTATCCATGTGTGAGGCAATGAATCAAAGGCTTTCTTGTAGTCAATCCATGCAACACTTAGATTGGTTTTTCTTCTCTTGCAGTTTTCTAAGATCATTTTGTCAATCAGCAGCTGGTCTTTTGTGCCTCTGGTGTTTGGGCCATTTCCTTTCTGTTCAACTGGAAGCTGTTTGTTAGTTAATAAGTGTTGCATCACTTCATCTGCTATTATTCCAGTTAATAATTTGAACATGGTTGGCAGGCAGGTTATCGGTCTAGAATTACTTGGAACTGCACCTTTTGCTGGGTCTTTCATGATGAGATGAGTTTTCCCAGTTGTTAGCCATTGTTCAATATCACCTCCTTGCAAAATGTGATTGAACTGTTTTGATAGTTGTTTATGAAGGCTTGTTAGGTGTTTAAGCCAGAGGCCATGCAGTTCATCGTCGCCTGGCGCAGTCCAATTTTTAATTTTCTTTGCTCTTTCACTGATTAATTCTGGTGTTATTATTAGATCTTGCATTTGTTGGTTACATTTTTTGACTTCTTTCATCCTGCCTGCTTTTTTATTATAATCTATTGGATTGTCCCATAATTTCCGCCAGAATTGCACTGTTTCTTCTTTATTTGGCGTTTCTACGTTTCTTGCAGTTTCTCCTTCTATGCTTTGGTAGAAACGTCTCTGATTCAACTGGAATTGGAGATTCTGCCTGTGTTGTGTAATTCTGGCTTCATATCTGCTAATCTTCTTTGACACTGCTGTTATTTTCTGCTTTATTATTTCCAGGACTTCTCTCATTTTCCTTGAATCTAGGTGGTATTTTTGGATCAGATACTGTTTAGTGTTTTCATTCTTCAGCTTCTTGTCAAGCATATCTTTCAATTTACTAGCATCTGATCTAAGCCTGGAGATTTTATTTTCTAATCAAATCTTCCATTTAGGTGATGTACTGCTTTCTTTTTTTACAGGTCCACTGATCTTCTATCCGAGCTCTTGTGTTGTTATTGTTGCTGCACTGAACAGGAGTTGGTTTGTTTCTTGCAAATTATTGGTTGTTATTTCTGCAAGTGCAGCATTGACATCTTTTAATGCCTGAGCAAGTTGTTTTTTGGCAACTGTTTTTAGAGCGGGAAGTCGAACCCTGGTGGTTGTTTGCTTCATGTGCTCAGTTATTTTTTGCTTTAGTTCTTCTTGCTTTCCTGTTAAACGGCATTTGGGTTTTTGAGGTGAAGGCAAAGGGGAGGTTGCCTGGTTTTAATTTTAAAACAGTTCAGCAACGGTGATATCCTCTATTTCCAACACCTCCTCCATCTGCGCCTGAGCAACTGCTTCAGTTGGTGGTAATTCTTCTTCCATATCTTGAGCCTGTGTTGCTCTTTGCAGTTCTTCCAGCTCAACTCCTGTGAATACTTTATTTCTTATTCTGAATCTTCTCTGGTCTGCTAGCCTTTGTTCTGTTATTTCTGTATCTGGATGCTTCTCTTTCCAAATTTGGTACATTCTTTTTAAATAACCTCTTCTAGTTGGACTAGACTTGTAATAGCAGATCATTATTTCCTTCTTGGCATTTTTTGTATATATTTTTTTGGTTAAGCGACGTTTCTTCCAGTAGCTTTGCTGTCTCCAGCCCTGGTTGCTCAACTGAAGATCCTGAGTCCTGTAGCCCACTTGCCACCAGATGTCCAGGGACTATAGCACCTGGCGCGGTCCTTGTTGACCCGGGCGATGACCAATCCGGTATAGATTTATTAAAGTTACGTCTCACCATATTGTTGATGGGAGAGGCACTCTTTGTCTGGATCCTCTGGTGAGACCTGTCTTGTAATAATAATAATAATTATTATTTTTAATAATTAAAAATAATAATGATGATATTATTATTATTATTATTATTATTATTATTATTATTATTAACATTTATATCCTGCTCTTCCTCCAAGGAGCCCAAAGCAGTTTACTACATACTTAAGTTTCTCTTCCCAACAACCCTGTGAAGTAGGTTAGGCTGAGGGAGAAGCGACTGGCCCAGAGTCACCCAGCTAGTATCATGGCTGAATGGGGATTTGAACTCAAGTCTCCCCGGTCCTAGTCCAGCACTCTAACCACTACACCACGCTGGCTCTTCCGATAGCCTTTGAAGTACCCCTAGGGGTACTTGTACCCCCTGTTGGGAACCCCAATCTATCTCAATATTGTCTATTCTGTCTGGCAGTGGCACTCCAGAGTTTTAGGCAAGAGTTTCCCCCAGCTCTCCCTGTAGATGCCAGGGATTGAACCTGGGACCTTCAGCATCTTTAAGCAGATACTCTACCACTGAAATACAGCCCCATCCCTAACACAGTCCAAGGGACAATAAAATGCTCCTTTAGGGAATAATGTTTGAAAACTGCTTGCAGAAGGTTCCACATTCCCTCCCTGGCAGCATCTCCAAGACAGGACAAGATTTTTTTTTTATTTTTAGGACAAGATTTTAGGACAAAATTTTTTATTTTATTTTTTAGGACAAGATTTTTTTATTGAACCAACAAACTACGAAAGCATATGAAACCCTTGCCTGTAAACTTGGAAAAGCTGCTGCCAGTCTGTGTAGACAATACTGAGCTAGATGGACCAAGGGCCTGACTCAATATAGAGCAGCTTCTGATGTTCTGAAGTTCCTATATTCACAGTGAAGTCCTAAGTGTTTTGAAACGGAGGGGGGAAATATTTAAAACTGAAAACCTGGACATTTTTGATGGAACTGTGAGTCTGGATTTGCTTAAAATGGCAAGAAGGTGGTGGACAGTAGGAAGGCAGGAAGGCAGTCTAAATAAATATCATAGGATTTGTCTTACACATAGTCTTACACAATGCTTGCTTGTGGTAAAACTTGTTTTTGTTTTTTAAAAAGCATGTGGTTTCTGCATAGAATAAATGTGTGGTTTTTTCCCCTGGGGAAGAGCATGAGCAATACCCTGCTAACTAGGCAAAGAGGCACCTTTTACCGTGGTGATTCTCTTTATTTAGCAGGGGGAGAGTAACTGGCCCTATCCATCCCCAGCACAGCATCCCTCCAGTGACTTTTGCTGGTGTCTATCTTATGTTTCTTTTTAGATTGTTAGCCCTTCGGGGACAGGGATCCATCTTATTTAGTTATTTATTATTCCTCTGTGTAAACCACCCTGAGCCATTTTTGAAAGGGTAGTATAAAAATCAAATGAATGAATGAATGAATGAAATCTTACTTGCAATCTGAATAGGGGGAGGCGGTCCACAATTCTGAAAATGATGCTAATGCACCAAACTGGCCACGTGGGAAGCTTCGGGGCAGAGAGTGTCCAAGGCAGGCGCGTTCTTAAATTCTTCTTAAATTTGGATTCCCACAAGTTGTTTGAGAAGGAGAGCTGGTCTTGCGGTACTAAGCATCATCATCATCATCATCATCATTTATTCAACTAGCACTTTGCAGAGTTGTAATAAAGGCCTTGGGAAAGATATTTAGATGCCATGAAGTGTCTATACCTACAGAGATTAGAATAGTTTGGACAATTGTTTTCCCCGTGACACTCTGTGGATGCAAAAGCTGGATTTTTAAGAAGCAAGATAGAAAAAGTATTGACACTTTTGAACTTTGGTGCTAGAGAAGACTTTTGAGGATACCATGGACAGCCAGGAAAATAAACAAATGGATCACAGAACAAACCAATCCAGAATTTTCACTCAAGGCAGAAATGACCAGACTCAAACTATCATACTTTGGACATATTATGCGAAAACCCAGCTCCCTTGAGAAGTCCATAATGCTGGGGAAAGCTGAAGGCAAGAGAAGAAAATGGCCAGCAGCAAGGTGGATGGACCTGATCACGACAGCAATGGATGCACCACTGAGAGACCTTAAAGGCCAAGTTGAGGACAGATCATCCTGGAGAGAATCTATATATGTGGTCGCTAAGAGTCGACACAGACTTGACAGCACTTAATCAATCAATCAATCAATCAATCAGGGAGAGAGAGGGGGATATGTCTCCATCATCTCTCTAGGAGGAAACAAAGAAGATTGACTCACCACAGGAGGTACCTGAGGAGTCAAAGCAGGGTTCATAGAGTAGAGGCAAGCAGGGACAGGTGAGGAGACCCTGACTAGCTCCCTCTGATCCCAATGCCCCTAGTTGCCATTAGGTTAGTTGGTGCAAAAGGTCAATGCACTGGAACTCCATCTCCAACACGTATAGACAATAGTGAGCTAAGCAGACCAATGGTCCGGCTTGGTATAAGACAGCTTCCTATGTTCCTATGTACAACTCCCATAGAATCACAGGATCATAGAATGTCAGAGTTGGAAGGTACCTTAGAGGTCTTCAGTCCCCTACTCCGTGCAGGAAACTGCTACAGCAGCTTGGACAGATGCCTGTCCAGCCTCTGTTTGAAAACCTCCAGCAAAGGAAAGCCTACCACTGCATGAGGGAGACTGCTTCGCTGTCGAACAGCTCTTACAATTAAGAAATTCTTCCTAATGCCTAGCCTAAATCTGCTTCCTTGCCATTTCAACCCATGGATTCTAGTAGCCCAGCCCAAAGGAGCAACAGAGAACCAGTCTGTTCCTTCTTCTATAAGGCCATGGTGGCCAGGGATGTTGTAGTTCAGAATCATCTGGAGACCCAAATATGAGGACCCCTGACCTTCGAATGATGAGTTAGTGTTCTAGCATACAGTCGAGATGTGCAACGAAACCAGACCACACCCTTGTGCAGCAACTATAATGTGCCAAGGGAAGGCAGGTAGTTTGCGTAAGAGAAAACACACTCAGAATTTATCATTTCTACAGTCCTTTTTAGTGCTTCACAATGGATATCACATTGCTCCTCTTCCGTTTCTGTTGTGAAATGTCATGATGCATCTCTTGAACTCCTCCCTCCTCCTTCCATGATCTTCTGGGTATTTGAAGACCATCTTTCCAGGCCTTCACAACTCTGGTCCTGCCCCCAGTAGAAACATAGGAAGTTGCCTTATACCAAGTCAGACCCTGGGTCCGCCTGGCTCAGAACTTTCTGGCACAATATTGTCTATTCTGACTGGAAGCAGCTCTCCAAGGTCACAGGCAGCTTTTCTCTGTTGCCCCCGAGGACTGGATTAGAAATTGGATTAGAAATTCCATGGGTTGAAATTGCAAGGAAGCAGATTTAGGAGACGACAGGGATCAAACCTGGGACCTTCTGCGAGCAAAGCAGATGCAATTCCAGCTCCGTGATTTCCAGCTCTCTGCTCTTAACTGATCGGGGTGGGGGTGGGGGCCAGTTCTCTCCTGCGTCTGCTTCCCTCTTCACTGTTCTAGCTATGTTTCTCAGGAAGACAGTTCCCAGAAGCAGTTTAACCCAGGCTGCTCGTCTGCAGCGCAGGCATCCCTATGGATCACAGTGCTGCTGGCCCGCCTAACCCCACTTTGAAGCCTGGCCTTTAGACAAAGTTTAGGGTGTGAGCGTGTCCTTTACCCCGGCACTGGGATCAGATGGGTGCTCAGGCTGCTTGTTGCCTGAGTGCACACAGAGATGGGTGCCTAGAGCGCCCGTCTCAGAGGAGAGGAGAGCTGGTCTTGTGGTAGCAAGCGTGTCTTCCCCCCTTAGCTGAGCAGTGTCTGCCTTGGTTTCATTTCAATGGGAGATTAGACGTGTGAGCACTATAAGAGATTCCCCATCAGGGGATGGAGCCGCTCTGGGAAGAGCATCTAGGTTCCAGGTTCCCTCCCTGGCAGCATCTCCAAGATAGGACTGAGAGAGATTCCTGCCTGCAACCTTGGAGAAGCTGCTGCCAGTCTGTGTAGGCAATACTGAGCTAGATGGACCAATGGTCTGACTGGCAGCTTCCTATGTTCCTATCCCCCAATGCACCACGCTCGACACACTATGCATTGTGGGATATCCAAAGGTTGGGATGTGTCATCCCAGCCTCCAAAGATCCACACTGCTGGGAGCAGTGAGGATCATGTGAGCGCATGGTAGTATACCTGAAGAAAAGCAGAAGAATCATCTGGGGGGGAAATTAGTTGGACTCTGCCTACCCCACTGCCCGCCCTCCGCATCCCAGGACTATCATGTGAATAGCCTCAGGGTCTTACTCCTAGTCAGCTCTAATTCCAGCTTTAGCGCCAACTTTAAACTCTTCCTCCAGCTTTCACTAACTTTCTGCTGCAGGCGAGCCTCCTTTTATTCTCTTCCCCCCCTCCAATTTTCCGAAACTAACCGATTTAAAATTTACTGCATGTTATGCTTTAATAGAAAATTATTACAAAATGATGTATAGATGGTATCTGACACCCCAAAAATTGGCATTAATGTATAAAAATGTATCAAACAAATGTTGGAAGTGTGGACAGTCTGAAGGCACTTTTTTTCCTATGTGGTGGAGCTGTGGGAAGGCTAAAGCATATTGGGAGATGATATATAATGAGTAAAAGAAAATATTTAAAATGACATTTCCTAAGAGGCCAGAATCCTTCCTGCTGGGAATAATAGAAGGTGCAATTTCTACAACTAATTCAACGCTTTTTATGTACGCTTCGGCGGCGGCTAGAATTATATATGCACAGAAATGGAAGAGTAATGAAGTGCCTTCAAAAGAAGATTGGCTGATAAAATTTTTGGAATATGCGGAGATGGCAAAACTTACAACACTAATAAGAGACCAAAATTTGGAATGCTTCAAGAAGGTTGGAAACCATTCTTGTTGTATCTAAAGAACTATTTTCCTACTATGGACTTTACAGCAGGGTTTGAAATTTAGTAAAAAAACCTGCAGGTTGGATAGATTAGCTGTGTTTGTAAGGATTTAAATTTATGTTTTGAACTATTATTATAGCAAGGGTGAACTTTATAGCTGATGATTCACGAAGAGATGTGTGCGGGAAGTCCACTTTTGTCTATTCGTAATAAATGACATATTAATATTGTTAAAAATAATAAAAATTGAATTTGGGGAAAAAACCAAACCAACCAACCAATCAAAATTAATGCGAGCTCCCCCCATTAAAAAAACAAAACCAAACCAATCCAATCCAACCCTCTCCTCCCTCCAAAAACCAAACAGCAGGACTCTTTCCCCAACCAGACCAAACTGTCAAAGGGGAGCTGTGAACTCTTGATCCCTGCCAGCTTCTTATTACAGAGCACAGGAAGGAAGCAAATACGCATTCAAAACAGAAATGTGAAGAGCACAAGAGGAGGTCAAGGCCTTGTTCCTGCACAAATGGCATTTCATACTTGGCAGGACTTTTTAATCACTGGAATGGAATCACATGTCATATTTGGCTGTATTGGAGGCAGTCAGTGATGGTTTGTAAGCTTGCCAGGCCTTGCCAAGGCTGTGCTTTCCGGGCACTCGATTGGAAGGTGCAGCTTGCTCCCAGGATCCTGTGCTCAGCAAACCTCATTGGCGGCAAACCTCAAGTGGGCTCCTCTGGAGTGATCCAAGCCAATTGTCTGAGTGAGTGCTTCCAAGCAAGAGGCATTTGCATGGACCTGTAGCAGTGTAGCAGCGTCTCCCTCAGCCAAGAGGTGAGCTTGGGAGTCTGTGGGCACAAACGCTCCAAGGGAGACGAGAAGAAAAGAGGAACTCAGACACGATGGTATGGTTTTGAACAAAAGGGGCAACTTTATTAATATACTTAAATAGGTTACAAGTCGTCACTTAACTTTCTAACTAAAGGAAACAAAACAGGACAGAATGGAGTAGGCAAAAAAACTTTCCATCTTGGCCAATCTGTTGGAAAGCCAAAAATTCCTACTCGGCCCCCAAGAGGGCGACCAGCAAAGCCCATTCTGTCCCTGGGAGGGAGGGGGAGGGAGGGAGGGAAGGGAGGAAGCCCAGGGTCACACGGAACAAGGGAATAGCAGGGCAAACAAAATTGGGGGGAGTCCCAGCCAGCCCCCACCCACCCCACCGCTCCTTGCAGGCATGTTCACTTGGTCTCCTCTTCTGGGGCGGATCGACTCCTCCAGCCTCCCAGCAGCAGCACATGCCTGCAAGAAGCACAAAGCAGCGTCAGTGGGGTTGCCCTGCTCCTCCTCCCTTTCCACTCCGGCAGCCCAGCAAGCGGGGATCGGGCAGTGGGGTGGGGGTTGATGGGGGGGGCAAGCCAGAGAATTCGGGCTCCCCACTGTGCAGCCACAGCATGGAGCAGGAGGGAGAGGAGGATTCTCTGGCCTGCCACCGGGCAGCTCCAGGGGGCGCTACTGGGGCTGCAGGGGGGCCCCAGAGTCTCCCAGGCTCCTCTGCTGCTGCACCGATTTGGGAGGAAGGAGGAGGGAGCGGAGGGGGGAGTGAGGCGTGGCTGCGGGAGTGGAGGGGGGGAGGAGCACACCCTTGGCAGGGGAGGGGGCGGATGCCTGGATGGGGCTTCCCCTGCCAGGGGAAGCCAGGCCTCTGGGGAAGGGGAGAAAGGTGGAAGGAGGAGGGGGCGCTCCTTGGCCAGCTGGTGGGAATGGAGGGAGGCGGTGACCTTGCCCTCCTGCTGGGGCCACACAGCCTCCCCGGACCCAAGGGAAGCCCAAGAATGGTTCCAAAGGGCCACTTGGGGGCAGGGTGGTCCTGTAGCCTCCTCCCACAGCCTGCCAGCAGAAGCAAGGGGAGGGGCTTCTGCACCCCAGAGGCGGGGCTTCCTTGGGCCAGGGGAGTGGAGCCTGCTACCCCCTCACTCCTCAGACAGAACTGCACTTCCCTGCTGGATGTCTTCTTGTGGACAGATCATGTGTCCACGCGGTTGGAGGAGGTCTTCTGGGAGGCCCCTGCGCTGCACGGTCTTTCCTGAACCTCCCTTCAGCTGCTGATCTTCAAGGGGAGAGCACGGGGCTGTTGTTCCTGGAAAGAGAGGAGGACATTGGTTCAGAGATGGGGGGTCTTCTCACACTCTCCCCCATGACACCACCAAGCACCAGGGACTCCTGGCAGAATATTTGTGTCCTCATTTCCCAGAGGGAAGAGAGATCTTTCCTCTTTCCCTTTGGCTACTGGTACAACCAGACACAAGGGCCGAAGATGGCATTCCAACACGAGGGAGGGTTGCCCAGATTCCTGCCCACCCTTCCTGCAGCCCAGGCCCCCTCCCTAACCATTGGGGCCCCTTCAAGTGAAGCCCTGTATTGGTCTACTCACCAGTCGGTCAGGTGGAGAGATCACCGTACTCTGGCGGGTGTCTCTTCTTCTTACAGCCCGCCCACAAGCGCCGAACGGCAGCCCGCAGCCCGTGCCGGGAGTGGAGGGAAAAGGCCTTCTTCACGATCTTCTCTGTCTTGCAGGCAACTCTCCCGACCTCGGGGTCATGGTCGCCAAGCAAGCTCTCCAGCGCTGGAGGGATGAAGGAGAAGGTTCAGAAATGGCATGAAGAGATCACCCCACCCTTGGCCAAGCCCCACCATTTCCACACCAAGAGGGCGCAAGTCCTGACTCTTTCTCCCCTGCACTCTGGGAAAGCCTACTGCTGAGCATCCCTGAGGATGCAAGCGGGACCTTCCATTTGAGGGGACAGGTGGCCCATTCCAGCTCTGTGGTCCCTAAATCTAGGCCTCTCCCCTCACAGAAACTTCCCCTTCCCACCCAGAAACCGGCACTTACCAGCATGGAAGGTCTCTATGTTCCCTTCAGTGAGGATGCTGCCCTTTTTGTGGACCAGGTGACCTAAAAAACAAGGGTGGAAGGAAATGGGACCACAGTTCAGGACACTGTGCATGGACAACCCGATCATTCAGGAGAGGAAGTCCTCCCCTCTCTGCTCCCTCTGGGACTGACAATTTGAGCCATTCCTCCAGGGACTCTTATGTCACCTTGGGTGGAAATTAAGCCAAGAGACCTCGCTAACACGCACTGGGCCAGTCCTCCTGGGGAGGGAACAGCTCCTGCCCCTCCACACCCTTCTGGCAGTGCCTTCCAAGAGAATGAACCTTTGCCCACCAAGACGACCCACTAAGGGAGACCCAAAAGTCTTGTTTCGCTTACCGATCAGCAGGGCAGCCGTTCTCCTCACTGAAGGCTGCTCGCTGCGGAAGAAGCCCAGGATCTTGGTGGCCTCCATCTCCACGGCGTCTTCTGTGCCGAGCTGCCGAATCTGGGATCAAGAGCAAAGACAAATCCCGAGTGAGCAAAGCATCGCCCAAAGGTCCTTGAGCCATTTGAGCCGAGGGACGGACAGGGAGGGGCTGCCCTTACCAGACGCTTGGCGATCTTGTGGAGCAGCTCCTGCAGGCTGTAAGAGTCCCGCGCCAGCAGCTTGCCCTCCAGGTGCCATAGGAGGGCTTCCGCCAGGAGGCTCAGATTGTCCTTCGCAGCCTGCCAAAAGAAAGACCGGAATGGGAGTGAAAAATCCTCCCAAGGGATTCCAAGAAACCTCTTAGGGGGCTTCAAGGAGTAGGGCCTGGATAGGCCAAACCACAGCGGGACAGCTCGTGAATTCACCATCCCGTGAGGCTAACTCTGGGGTCTGCCACTGGGCAGCTGGACTTGGGGAAGCCTAAACACCTTCGTAGGGGTGGCAGGAAGAAGTGGGCTCTCACCTGTACTACCTCCAGGTCCTCATCCTCCACATGCATCAGCACCGCGATGAGGGTCGTGATGTTCTCCTCTGTACCCTCATGATGATGGTGGCAGTGCTGCAGGAGATCCAGGTGGGTCCTCATGGCTGCCCTTCGGATCTTAGCCTCCTCCTACAAAGAAGAACAGGGCTTGTTATTAGGGAGGAATTCCTCACCTTCATCACCATGCAGAAGAGCTTGCATGGGTCTCTAGGGGGTGTCTGGTTTCCCTTCTCCAACCCGTTCGGAACCTGCAGGTTGGCCGGCCCTCATAGAGCCAGGCGGAGGGCTGGCATGTAAGTACTCACGTGGTGGAAGAGAGGGCGGCACAGGGCAGCCAGGGCAGCATTCACCGTGGCCTGGTGTTCTGATGGACAGTGCCTCAGCCGCTCCATGAAGGCCAGGACCCCCAAAGTGGCTTCCAGACTGGAGGTCCTGAGCCCTCCCAGGATCCCAGCACTAAAATCCTGGGGTTTCTTCGCCTAGGGAGGGAAAAGGTGGATCCTTGAGAACACATGCTAGTCTACCCCCTGCTAAATGGACCACATAGCTGTCCATGTTTGATGCCGCTTGGCTTCCATCCAAGAGGGGTGAGAAGGCGGCATTGGAGCACGTGGGGAATCAGGGCTCCCACTGAGAGATGCATTCCCTTAAGGATTTCTCCTTCATCCTGTGGCAAGGGTTCCACAGGCTGAATCCTCCCAACTGGAAAAATCTTCCTGTCACACCTGGGGATGCCTAGGAGCACCAGCCTCAGGAAGGGCTCCCCAAAGAGAGGAGTCTCCATGTCTAGGGATGCTCCATGCCCAGGGATGTCACTCACTGCCTTCAGCTTTCCATAAATGTGGAGAAGACCCCTTTCGCTCAGGTAGCAGATGTTCTGGCTGGGGTGGACTAGCCACGCTACCAGGAGCATCCAGGTCTTCTCTAAGGCAGCAAAGTCTTGGTCTTTCAGGAGCAGCTAAAAGAGGGAAAGGAGCAGAAGACCCATCAGCCCCTGGGGCCAAACCCTCCTCTCAGGGAAGCCCACCTGAGGAAAATGCTTCTCACCTCCACAAAGAAGGCCACCTCTGCGAGGGAATGCTCTTCTGGATCTTTATCGAGGCTGAAGAGGGAAGCCAGGTATGCCTTCAGCCTGGCCACTGTGGAGGATGGTGTCTGGAGGAGAGCCCTGCAACACACAAAGGCCCCTGCTGAGTCCTGGGCGGGAGGCCCAGAAAGAGCAGACCTGACCCAAACCACCCCAGCCCCCAGGCCTCCTGAGGAATCTCCTATTCACTCCTACTTACCTCACCAAGAGGGCCACACCCTGGAGGCAGCTCTGCGGAGAGCACAGGGATTCCCAGCAGGTCTTCTCCGGGGTCACCTGTGCCACCCTCTCCAGCAGGGTTCGGACAATCTGCGCGGTCTCCCTGCAGAGAAGAGAAGGTTGCTGTCACACCATGTCAAGGGTGGAGGCAGTGGACAAGGGAGGGACTCCTTGCGGGGTGGCGTAGTATCAAGGGTGGAGGGACTGAGTTGGACCAGGGAGGGAGACCACAGAGGTGAAGTGACTTTATCCACAGCTGGCTTTTTAACACTGCAGATGCATTTTAAGGCTCTCTGCAGAGCCAAGAGGGCTGCAAATTCTGGGCTCTCCTCTGTGTAGCTGAGGGAGGGGACCTCCGTGCCAGAGTCACCCCAACAGGCCAGAAATGCTGCTCACCCATCAGAGTGGGACATGGGAGAAATGACCCTAGCCTGTCCTCCCAGAGTGCTGGAAGGAAGACTTGCTGGCCCCGCTTTCCCCACCGCCATGACTTACTCAGGAGGCAGGTCATGGCTGTCTCGGTTCCCGACTCCCTCGGTGGTGTTCTGCAGGCCGGTGAGGATCTTGTTGACCAGGCCCACCAGGAGTTCGGGGAACCTTTCCTCCACCTCACTGGCATACTCCACGCTCCGGATGACGTCCCAAATCTTCTTTGTTGCTCTCCCCTGCGAAGAAGAGGAGGGTCAGGCCTCAGCACACAGTCCGAGGGACGGTTATGGGTCAGGAGAATCCCCAGGGCCAGGCCAGTGCCATGGGTGTCTGCACCCACATCTGGGCCTGAAGGGTGCTGCCTCTGGCTCAGGGTGCATGAGGTCAACTGCAAGGGAAAGACATCCACAAGGGGAAAAGGGAAGTCCCCACCTCCCGTGTGAACAGTGACTGCCATCCAAGCCGCCATCCTGTGTAGTGCAGGAAAGGAGGGGCAGAGGGGTGGAGTCAAGTCACCCTTGGTTTGCGCCCCTTACCTCTCCCAGATGGACCGAGGAGAACCAATCTGGGGCCAGCTGTCCTCTTCTTTCCTCTTCGCCGATGTTCCTGAGAGAGGAGAGGAGAGAGAAAAGCTTCTCAAAGAACTGTCCTGTTGGAGATGGCAGCCAGCTGAAGAAGAACACGGGCACCCAAAGAGATGCTAAGCAAAGATCTCGCCTCCTTTGGGAGGTGGCTGGCAGGGGAACTTCATCAGGCCAGAGATCTCCCAAGTCCAGCCTTTCATTCCCCACTGAGAAGCCCTGGGAAGTGTTCAAAGGGGGCATCGAGACAGGAGCCCTCCCCTGCTCCTTCTCCCCAACACCCGCTCATGCCAACAGCATGGGAGTCTCAGAGCTCCCTCTGCTAACAGCCAGCAATAGACTTGCTGGTGTCTCTCTTGCACCGGCTGCCAATAGGCCTTCTTGGGTGAACTCCCCCTCCAGATTTCTCAGGGAGCAGGTAGGAGGAAACATCCCTCTATGGGGCTCAGACATGGGGGATCTGCCCCTGTCCCCTGCAGCCTTCTGCTGACTACGCTAAAATCCCCCCAGCTCCCTACTGGCTCCTCAGCTGAGACGAGGGTACCTACCTGGCCGAACTGGGTGTCAGCGGAGAGTCCCACACCTCGTCCTCGATGCTGCTGATGTCATGCATCGTGTCATCCTCATCCATCGAGGAGCACTGGGGAGGAGAGAGAAGAGAAACGGGAGTGTTCTGGGGCTTGCATTGACCTTGCGAGGCTTCTGAGAGGAACCAAGCCCAAGGGACGGTTTGGAAGACATCCGGCTCTAAAATAAGACCTGCCTCTTGGTAGAAAAGGCATTTGGCATCTCAGCCCAGAAGAGCCTTTCACCACATTTTTGCCCCCTTTCCAATGCCTCAGCTGCATTTCCTCCCATCCCACCAATCACAATCCCTCCCATCCTGCAGCATCTAGAACTAGAACCATTCCATGTTCTGTCTCCTGCTGGGGAACAGGGCACACACACACACACACACACACACACACACACACACACACACACACACACACACACACACAACCTAGAGCCCGTTCACATGAAAAAATGGATGATGAAATCAATCAGTTCTGACCTCCGCGGAGGACGAGTCTTCCACCGTGTAGGTGTTCTTCATCATCTTCTTGATGAGCCACTTCTTTGGCTTCGGGACTCTGAGAGGAGAAAGGAGAGACATGGCATAAGAACAGCAATGCGTGCCCCGTGGATCAAGTGAAAGACACGTGTAGCCCAGAACCCAAGAGTGGACAGCCAGATGCCTATTTAGTTGTTTGTGAACCACTTGAGATCTGGTTACATGTGGCATTAAAGTGTGTTTATTCAGAGAGAGAGAGAGAGATCTCGAGATTCGGAGGTTCCTTGGCTGTCATGGGTTATAATCTTCAACTGGATTCTCCTCCATGAACATGTCTAATCAACCAAGGTTCCCAGGGAAGGTGATCCGCCTCTATGATCCCTGGAGCGGCCCTTCAGCTGAGAAAGGTACCTGGGGGAACTGGTGGCATAGTCCTCTTCCGACCCCTCTTCCTCCATGCTGGCATGTGGAGTCTCGGCCCCCGGGAAGGAAGAACTCTGTGAAGGAGAGAAGGGGGAGAAATGGTTGCTCTGGCCCTCACATTGAGCTTCCTAGGCTTCAGCAGGGAAAAGGCCAGCCTGGAACCTTCCAGAGGTCATCACCGGGTGAGCTGAACGCAGGAAGTGGGCCGGAAGGGGATCGTCCCGTTCTGGACACAACTCTTCCCGCTTTCCTGATTTTCAACTTTCTTAAAAACCACTTTGGAGCCCAGGCGTGCTGGCTGGAGGCGGGCGGGAGAGATGGCAAAAGAGCTCTTCTCTCGTGCCCGCCTTCCTCGCAATGAGGTCGGTTGGGCTGATTTCAGGCCTTCGCGCACTCATGCAAATGGCAGAGGGGAAAGGCATCAACTCCCCCCACCCCAAGACATGCTGCGCTCCCTCACTGAGCTGGGGCCCTGATGGCTCTGGTGACTGGAAAAGACCACTTCCAGTCCACTTCATGCTTTCAGTCGGCTCCTTAGTGAGGACACTAAAGGCACGTGCAAAAACATGCCAAAACTGGGTCTCCTTTCCTCTTTCTTTCCCATTTCTTTCCCCTTTTTCATTTAGTTCATTTCTCATTGGTTTGGTTTAGTTTGCTTATTGTTTTGTATTTTTATTCATTCTTCATTTATTTGTCACTGTTTTTCAATGGTTGCCATTAAAGCAACAGGATGCTCCACCTTTAACTGTGAGATCTCGACCAGAAGTCAAGGCCATAGCCACCATCTCCTTGCGGCCATCTTCTTTAATCCTATCACCCCCACCGTGCCACCATTGTGATGCAGTGTTGTTTAGGGCATGGCTGTCCCTTTACCATAGCTTTAAGCAAACAACTGTCAGAAGATGGCCGCCCACCCGGCAGCATCAAAACTGGGGCTATTCCACATGCTCTCTACTCCTGGGCAACACGGGGGACCCACACGCCCAACCCACAGTTCTTCCGAGGGAGGGACTGGATGTTGAGGCTTCCTGACCTCTCCAAGGGATGGCTCTTGGTCAGCGGCGGTGTTTTGCAGCCTCCTCAACACGGTGCTTGGCCTCTGGACGCTAAGAAAAGAAAGAAAGAAGACACATGAGATCAGAACACGAGTGCTTAGAAAGAGCTCTGCTTGATGAGATGAATGAGGCATGCAGCCCAACACCCTGTTTCCAGGAGTGGACAGCCAGATGCCTGCAGGAAGCCCATGGGCTGGGCATGGAGACACCTGCCTCTATGGAAACAACCCTCCATGCTGCTCGGAGCTTCTGTCCACCCTTGGCTTCTTGCTAAACTAACCACCTCCACCCCCCAAAAAATTGCATGGGCTCCTAAGGAAGGTCCTCTACTTCCATGAGCGATGGAGCTGCCCCTCCAGGTGAGAAAAGAGTACCTCAGGGAACTGACAAAGCTCTCCACGTCCAGCTCCTGATCCCTAGTGTTGTCTTCTGGGATCTTGGCCTCTTGGATGTCAGGACTCTGCATATGAGACAAAGGTTTCCAATGAGTGTACTCACTCTGATCTTCCTAGGGCCTAGGATTCGTAGGGAGTTTTCCCCCTGACATTTTCTTTGAGTTCATTTTTATTTCTTTAAATTATTTTGATTTTTTTTTAAGACAAAAAAACCTTATTAAAAAGAAACCATGTGTTCTAATTCTAACTGTGGTGGGAGTGCCAGGGAACAGCCACCACATGCTTGTGGCCATTTGGTTTCATCCTATGTCCAACCATGAACCTCCATTGTGATATGATCTACTGTGGTCAGCAAACTGGCCACCATCCTTCAAAAGGGCCATCAGAATCAGTTGGCTGCACTCTGCAGCTCTAGTCCAAAGACAGCATGACAGGTAGGTCTGTGAAATCTCTTTCTTTCCCTCCCCAAAACCAGCCATTAACAGAAACATCACTGCATGGGAGCTCCAGAATGGAATGCTAACTGCTTGTTGTCATTTCTTGTCATTTCTTCTGCATTCCTTTCATGGGGAATGGAAACCAAGAGGAACGGGACCCACTGGCATCAATAGTTTGGCCCAGAGAGTCTTCTTGATCCCACCCCTTCATGTCCTCTTCTCTCCTCTCCCCAAGAAACAGGGTTAGCTCAGCCTTTCCAAAGGGAGAGACAAGGTGGGCCCCTGAGTCCGGAGTGAGGGCCATCCCTCCTGCTGTGGGCTGTTTTTCCCTGAGGGGACCAGGATTGTCTCTCCAGAAATGCCTCTTCAGTCAAGAGACCTGGAGGATCTCTGCCAGGAAGACCCTCTCCTCTCCTGACCCGTCCTGGCCCCCCAGAGACACCTCCCATGACTCCCCATTGCCCCCTGCCCAGCCCCAAGACCCTTCAGCCACTTGCCCTGTTTGCCCTCCCTCCTGCTGGTCCTCCTGGTCGGCCATCCAAGCAGCAGGCAAGCTGCTTTTCTCCCGGGCGCCTCTCAGCTGATCGGCGGCTGGGCGGGGCTTCCAGGGAGGCCTCCGTGTAGGCCTCCGTGAAGCCTGAATTCGAGTAGGCTGGCCAGCCCCAGGAAGAAGGCTGGCAGTCAGAGTGGCCACTCCAGTTCTCTGCAGCAGACCCTCTTCTTCCCAGGCCAGACAGCTCAGCCGTGGCCAGGTAGAATGTGGATTCCTTTTGGTGGTCACACCCCGCCCCCCGCCCCCTATATCCAGGTAGGGATCTGCTTGCCATAGGGCTTGGATGGGGGGTGGGGAGACCGAGAAGTCTCTGAATATTTCATTGAAGACTGATTGGAAAATTGGCTGGCTTAAAAAAACCTCTAAAAAGTCCTATAAGTGGCTTGTTTCATGGCAGGAAATTACAAAAACTTCTGGAACAAATTTATTCATTCATTCATTCATCAATACACTTCTGTTCAAGTTGTTTTGCAACCCAGGTCTGAGTGAGAACAGACATGAGTGAGAACTGTGACGCATGTGTTGTGCTTTTATATTTTTCCCCCTTAGGGTCAATCTGGCCCACATGTGAATGCAGCACCTCCATTCCAGAGGAGATGTGTGTTAAAGGGCTTTCAAAGCCTCTTGTGAAAAACCTCCTGGAATCAAACTGGACTGAATTGGTTCAGAATTCTGAGAAAACAAACATAGGCTCACCCTGCATGGTTGAAAGTCTCCTTTGCTAATCTGCAGCAAGGGGCCCATCTTAATAATTAGTGTTTCTAGTGTGTTCTAGGCATTAAAAGTAGCACAAAGATATAGTATTCAATGTATATCACTATATATTGTGAAGTGTGTGTGTATTCAGTGAAATGTATTTCTTGGCAGCATACATATTTTGAAATATCAGACTTAAATCCTTGCAAGCCGGGGGTGTGTGGAAGCCCTGGACTTGGGGGGGGGGGCATTTTAAAATCTCTTCTCAGGGCCCACTCCAACCTTGCTACGCCCCTGAGCGCATTTGGGTCCGTTCTTAGAGCTCTACTTCGAAAACGGAGCACAATGCAGAGAGCTTCATGATTGAAAAGGGAGCTGCATCTGCTGTCCACAGAGCCACCACCGGGTATTACTTGCTGGCAGACTGGAAGTCGCTTAGATGAACTTCAAGCTCAAATCCTTGGTTTTGTAAATACACCACATGAAAAAGGAATTTTTGACTTGGAAATAGTTGTGCCTGAAAGGTATCCATTTGAGCCTCCAAAGATGCACTTCCTGACTCCATTTAAAAAAGGTTTTACTCCCATATAATTCTTCTCTTCTCATTTGCTCAATTTTGTACATCTGTTTTTTGTATGTTTTGAATGAGGACAGAAATGTGAGAATAAAAGCCCCCTGCTTACGGGGCAAAGAGGCACCTTTTTCTCTTTGTAAACCGCCCCGAGGCATTTTTGGAAGGGCGGAATAGAAATTGAATTATTATTATTATTATTATTATTATTAAAAAATTTCTCGGCGGGGGGGCCCATTTAAGAATCTTGTCTCAGGGCCCACTCCAACCTAGTTACGCCCCTGCTTCTACACAATGTATGAAGACGTCGTTTTTGACTGTCTACCCTGCAACTCTTGCCAGTCAGCGGCACTGGATCCATCCCAGATCCAGGCTGGCAGGGGGACAGAAAACCTTCCCTACACAAAAGTTCAAGAAGAAACTCTACCTCCTCGGGGAACTGATGGCATGTGCGTCTTCCAGGATCTCGTTCCCAGTGTTGACCGTCTGAATCCTGGAGCTGTCCGAGAATGACTTCTGTGGATGAGAATGGAGAGAGGAATGGGTGCTCTGGGGCCCACTTGACCTTTCCAGGGCATCTGGGGTCCAAACATCAACCCTCCTTCAAGAGGTCCTTCTTAACAGAGGAGCTTAAAGCAGGAGGTGGCTCCTTAGCACCTCAAAACCGTGTCTACCAACGTGTAACTGGGCTCAGAGAGGAACCAAACCCAAGAATCTACTGAACCTCAGAAACCAGCTTTCTGCCCATTCCTGGGCAGTCGGGAGAGATCATGGGTATTACACAACATTTGGAGTGGCAGGATCCCGAAGAAGAGTCAGGCCTCCTGCTACATGGGACACTGTGGTTTCTTGAATGGTGCCTTTAATTAAGGAAAGCCTAGCTAAGTTCTTCTCTTTGCTGGGCAGAGCTCTTGGCCACTTGATGCTGCAGACCCGTGTTTTGAGGCCCTTTTCAAAGACACCAGAAAGGGGGCCATGTGGAGCCAAGAAGTGGCAGGGGGGAAAGAGTGCACCATCTACCCCAAAGAAGACTTTCCCACTCTAGTTCCCCTCCAGACTGCTCCCTTCCTGGATGTGTTTTCTGCTTGGTAGTCCAGAACAAAATCAAAGTCTAGAACCCTGGGGGAGGGAGTGATTTGGGGCAGGAGAGCGGAATGAAGGAGCCAGGTTGGAAGATAGGTAGACACACCCCTCTTCCCTCCCAGCACTTCCCATCCCAAAAGTTCCCATGATGCTTCCTCCATAGCGAGGGTCTCCAACCTTTGCCTGAGTCACTTGTAGTTGAGCCCGGATTGTCACTCATCCCACCCACCCAATTCACTGCGACTACCACTGCAAATATCAAGGCATATGGCTTTTCCAGACAAGTTCTCAAAGCATCCCTTCAACTTGCTAAGACTGGATCTCTACCACACGCCCTCTATTCTAGCTCGAAATGGGGTCTCTCCCACCCCCTCCCAGCGCTGCCATGTACAGACTGGGTTTTCATCCCTTACCAGTGACCATTTGCTCGTTTTGGCCACGGAGCACTCTTCATATATCTCCTGTGGCTGGAAGTCACTGAGATGGGAAAAGGACAAAAGACACAAGTGAGTGAGTGTTTTAAAGGAACCCAGAGTAGTCAGTTTCCAGTAGTGGGCAGGGGTGAAGGCAAGAACCCTCCAAGCTCCTTGCAACATAAAGGTTACTTTCTTTATTTTATTTTATTATATTTTATTTTATTTTATTATTTATATACCCTCCCCGCTCTCCACAACATAAAGAGCTAGCTTCCTTCCTTCCTTCCTTCCTTCCTTCCTTCCTTTCTTTCTTTCTTTCTTTCTTTCTTTCTTTCTTTCTTTCTTTCTTTCTTTCTTTCTTTCTTTCTTTCTTTCCTGATTCATTCATTCATTGGATTTATATATATTTTTATACTGCCTAATTTAAAAACCTCTAAAACAGCTCAGCTCCCTTGGTTGGGGTTTGGAGAGCGGCTACTGGTCAGAGTAGAGCAATGGTCTGACTCAGCATCACCTGTTCCGAGGGGCTGCCACGACCCCCTCCTCTGCCCCCCAGAGGGGCTTCCACTGTTCCCCTCCCAGTTGCTCCCTTTGCCCTGCAACCACTCAAGGAGGCACCAGCAGATCCAGCCCTGAAGGAGCAGCCAGCCACAACCTGACTCTAGTCTCCTTCTCCCGCTCTGGGTGGCTGCAGGGCTCACCTGGAATCCAGGGCCTGAGAAATAGTGGGCCAGGCACACCAGCCCATGGAGCCCCACAGCCCTTCAGTCCTCAGAGAGCAGACTAGGGAACCGATCCCCCCACCCCACCCATCCTCATTTAAAACCCTAGGGAGCAAAATGTGCACAAGAACCCTCCCTGGCCTCCTGTGCCTGAACCCCTGGATCCTCTCCCAGAACCCAGCTAGCTCAGACGGATCGGCTCTTCTCCTTTGAAACTCCCTTTACCTGCCCCTGCTCTCATTCCTTTCTGTCTTCCCCACATTCCAATAGTAAGAACTTAGACTGGGTGCCTCTTGCAAACTGGGACCTCTTGGGGGTTGGGCTTATTAATGTTGGGGTCATGACTTCTATGGCAGAGTATTCAGCAGCTATTTCACTCCCATTACAGCAGAAGTCAACAGGGTCTCCGGGGCAAAAGCTTGTCCATGATAAGCAGGGAGATTCACACAAGGTTAAACTAATCTGCTTTATTCAGAAGAAGATGCTGAGAGGAAAAGACCTCTATCTGACTTCTGGCTACGTGTTGGTCAGAGAGAGACCTGTCGTGGTCATCAGGGTTACTGGTGCCAAAGGCCGATGGCATCTGGAGCTGGATCTCCAACAATGAAACCCTGGCAGGGGCCATGTTTCTTGAAAGGATCACAAGTGGTCTTGAAATCCAAGGTGGCATAAATAAAGAATGGTCCCAGATAACCCAGGAGGAGCAGGAGGACGTACCTGAGAGGAGCCACAGGAGTTGCCTCATCAAGGCTGCCCACACCGCGGAGTGAGGGGCATCCTTCTCCCATGTCCTGTCAAGGAGAGAGGAGAGCAGGAGTGAGGATGGGCTGGGCCAGCTCACACCCACCGGGGTCATTCCTAAGCAGCCAGTGGGGACTCCCACCCTAGATTTCTCATCAAACCGCTTTGAGAACTTGGGTGGTCTTTCCCCCACATTGGACCTCTTTGGGGCAGGATGGTGAACCCTCCCTCTAAACCCCGTGACGGAGGCCATGTTCAGCGCTCCCACATGGCCCCAAATGGACAAAATTTGGCGTGAGCCGCAGGGGAGACAGGTTGCTCTCCCCCTGCTAAATATCAGAGTATGACCACTTTGAAGGGGTCTCTTGGCTCAGTTAGCTGAACTCCCTGGGCCCCGTGGTTGGCATGGGGCACCACCAGCCAGCAGGGTTGCCAACTCTCTCACTAATCCTGCTCCTGTGACTTCAGCAGAAGGCTGGCATGCAGATATCAAGCTGGTGATACATTTCCCATCTCTTTGGGCTAAGCTGGTCAAGCTTTTGCTCAGAGCAGAGGAGCCTGGCCACATCAAGAGGGGGCAATTCCCATCTTCCATAGAACCTGTGACTCCCCCTTGGCAGAAATGGCCCTTTCGGTCCTCCCTCCATCCCCCTTCTCAACATTTCATTTCTTTTACTGAAGAATGACCAGTGTTGTTTTCTTCACTCCCTCATATGGCCATCCTGCCCCTCTGAAGGGGGAAGCTGCAAGGATCTCGGAGAGACCAGGAACCCCTTCCCTTCCTCTGTGCAGGTGGCTCCACTCTGCAGTTCCTCTCTGGATGAGATCCTGGAGGAGGGAGGGGGCTGACGGGGCTCTGACCCATCGATGGGGGGCTGCTACTCCATGAAGACCCCGTGAAGATGGTCTGGGCCAGTCCCTTCCTGCACTACAAGGTCAGCCCAGAGGGGCCAGGACAGTCTCACTTCCTAAATGTCTCCACCTTGACCCAAATCCAACCCCTGGGGGTCTCCCCATCCCCACCCCCTTCATCAAGAGGGGGCAATTCCCATCCTCCACATAAGTGCCACTTGGCAGATCTTGCCATTTCTATCTTCCCTCCATCCTCCTCCACAACATTTCATTTCTTTTATATCCTACTTTTAGTTTAAAAATATCAAAGAGGCTTACAAGCAATAAAACTTGTATTATTTCATTCTAAGCTACTGAGGAAGAAGCCTTTCAAAAGAAGGTCATCATCACCATCAATCCAAAGAGGGAGGGAGGGAGGGAGGGATCTAGGGAGGGAGAGTGCCTCTCCGCAGGGGTGTTGCTGGAGACTTAAAATGTTCCCGAGCCTGATCCCTTTTATTTATTTATTTATTTATTTATTTATTCATTTATTTATTTATTTCATTTATATACCGCCCTTCCGAAATGGCTCAGGGCGGTTTACAATTAAAACAGGAAACATTAAAAACAATTAAAACAGAGATGCAAATATAAATACCAATTTAAAACTACTTAAAAAACAATTAAACTATCAAAACAATTAAAACACTGAAAACCAGGTATTAAAACAATTAAAACTGATTAAAAACCCTGAAAGGCCAGGCTCTCTTGAAGGACAGTAAAGAATCAAGATTACAAATTTCCGCTGGGAGTGCATTCCACAGTCCAGGAGCAGCTACAGAGAAGGCCCGCCTTTGAGTCGTCACCAAACGAACCGGTGGTAACCGGAGACGGACTTCTGCAGATGACCTTAACGTGCGGTGGGGATCATGTAAAAGAAGGCGCTCTCTAAGATATCTTGAACCCAAGCCGTTCAGAGCTTTAAAGGTAATAACCAGAACTTTGTATTTTGCCCGGAAAAAAATTGGCAGCCAGTGTAACTGTTTTAAAACAGGCTTTTGAGCATCCAATCCAGGCATTTCCAGCTCCCAAGAATGACGAATATTTTTTTAAAGCCACCTAATGGCTGCACAGGAGATGGCAATGGTCAACCCCTCCTGTATTCTAGCAAAGATAACCACAGGGCTCTGTGGGCACCAGGAGTCGACACTGACCAACAGCACAATCTTTCCTCTCCTTTAATATGGCCATCCTGCCCCACTGAAGGGGGAAGCTGCAGGGATCTCGGAGAGGCCAGGAGGTCCTTCCCTTCCTCTGTGCAGGTGGCTCCACTCTGCACTTCCTCTCTGGATGAGGTCCTGGAGGAGGGAGGGGGCTGACAAAGCTCTGACCCATCGAAGGGGGGCTGCTGCTCCATAAAGACCCTGTGAAGATGGGCTGGGCCAGTCCCTTCCTGCCCACCAGGGTCAGCCCAAAGGGGCCAGGACAGTCTCACTTCCTAAATGTCTCCACCTTGACCCAAATCCAACCCCTGGGGGTCTCCCGCCACCCCCTTCAACAAGAGGGGGCAATTCCCATCCTCTACAGAACCGGCAACTCCCACTTGGCAGAATTCGCCATTTCTATCCTCCTTCCTCCCCCCCCCCACATTCCATTAAATTGATATCTTCCTTTTAATTTAAAAATAATGAAGTGGCTAACAAACAATAGAACTCATATAATCCCATGCAAAGCTACAGAGGAAGAAGCCTTCCAAAAAATGGAGGTCATCACCATCTATCCAAAGAGGAAGAGAGAGGGGGAGCCTCGCTGCAGGGGTGTTGCTGGATGCTGAAAGTGCTCCCGAGTTTGGGCTCTTTTCACCATCCATTCCAGTCATGCTCAAATACCAAGAATGACCAGTGTTATGTTCTTCAAGTCCCTCATATGGCCATCCTGCCCATCTGAAGGGGGAAGCTGCAGGGAGCACGGAGAGGCCAGGAACTCTTTCTCCTGTTCTGTGCGGGTGGCTCCACTTTGTGCTTTCTCGCTGGAAGAGGTCCTGGAGGAGGGAGGGGGCTGGCGGAGCTCTGAGCCATCCATGGGGGGGCTGGTGCTCCATGAAGACCTTGTGAAGGTGTGCTGTGCCAGTTCATTCATGCCCACATGGGTCAGCTCAAAGGGGCCAGGACAGTGTTGCTTCCTAAATGTCTCCACCTGGACCCAAATCAAACCCCTCTGGGTCTCCCCCCCCCCATAAACTGAACCTATTTGGGGCAGGGCGGTGGACACTCACTCTGGACTCCTTGCCCGAGGCCATTTTCTGCACTCCCTCACGGCCAAAATTGGACGGAAATTGTTTGTGAGCAGCAGGAGATGCCAGAAAGTCTTCCTTTCAACGGTCGAGTCCAGAGAGTTTGAAGGCAACAGTGGAACCTCCAGCCCCATCAGGATCCGTTGCGACCGGTAAACACACCCAGCTGGGGACTCCCCCCTCCAGCAACCGCCATGTTTGAATGTACACAAGGATGGTGGAACTCCCAGGCCCAGTGGTGGGCACAAGGCACCAGTAGGCTGGGTTGCCAACTCTTTACCTGGTCCTGCTCCTGTGACTTCAGCAGACGCCTGACATGCAGATCTTAAGCTGGTGAAGCAGTTTCCCATTTCTTTAGGCTAGGAATGCCTTCACCTGCTCAATCTGCTCAAGCTTTTGCTCAAAGCAGAGGAGCCAGGCTACATCAAGAGGGGGCAATTCTCATCCTCCACATAAATGCCACTTGGCAGATCCTGCCATTTCTATCTTCCCTCCACCCCCCCCCACCTCAACATTTCATTTCTTTTAGCCAAGAAAGACCAGTGTTGTTTTCTTCCCTCCCTAATATGGCCATCCTGCCCCTCTGAAGGGGGGAACTGCAGAGAGCTCAGAGAGGCCAGGAACCCCTTCCCTTCCACTGTGCAGGTGGCTCCACTCTGCACGTTCCTCGCTGGATGAGGTCCTGGAGGAGGGAGGGGGCTGATGGAGCTCTGAGCCATCCATGGAGGGCTGCTGCTCCATGAGGACCCCGTGAAGCTGCACTGGGCCACTCCCTTCCTGCCCTACAAGGTCAGCCCAGAGGGGCCAGGACAGTGTCGCTTCCTAAATGTCTCCACCTGGACCCAAATCCAACCCCTGGGGGTCTCCCCCGCCCAAAAAACATTGAAACTATTTGGGGCAGGGCGGTGGACACTCACTCTGGACTCCTTGCCTGAGGCCATGTTCTGCGCTCCCTTCACGATCCAAATTGGACAGAAATTTGCTATTAGCAGCAGGAGAGGCCAGAAAGTCTTCCTGCCAACGGTCGAGTCCAGAGAGACTGAAGGCAGCAGCGGAACCTCCAGCACCATCAGGATCCGTCGCGACCGGTAAACACTCCCGGCTTGGACCCCCCCCCCAGCAACCGCCATGTTTGAATGTACACAAGGATGGCGGAACTCCCATGCCCAATGCTGGCCACGAGGCACCAGCAGGCAGGCTTGCCAACTCTCTCCCTGCTCCTGCTCTTATGCTTTTAGAGGAAACCTGGCATATTCAAATTAAACCGATGAAGATTTCCCCATCTCTTCATTTTCATTGCAGCAAAAGCTTCATCTGCTTAATTTTGGACTGTCAAGCTCTTTTTCAAGGCACAGGAGCCAGGCTAGCAAAAAGGTTGGCAACCCTGCAGGATAAAGACTGAAGTCCATCCCTGATCACACATGGAAGGGGACAACAGTGATGTGAATTCGGTTCGTCCCTGGGTCCGCCTTTTAGCCAATCAAACAGACACAGTGGGAATCTCTTTTGAGGCGTTTATTGCAGATTAGCAGTGGGCTTTGGCTCTGCACTGAATACAAATTGGTTATAGGTGCATCTTACATTTATACAAACAATCTGAATGATGCTGACACCCTAGACATAGTATACGTGGCAATAAAATGGTGGGCTAAGTATCTAGTACGCATGCGAATGATTCATTGTTCATCTGGTGATTACTCCTTATTTGGTTACATCCTGTTTTCTTAATTGTCGGCAAAGAACAGTGAGAATCCTGTGAGAACCAAGTTTCCTCAGATACAATTTAGTGGAGAGAGATAACGACGTTGATCATGAGAGGCCGTGATGACCCTGAGCTGGGCTGGGGTTACTTTAAGTCAGACTGAGGTTTTCTAAGTAAAATGGAGTTACTTTGGTTTTCTAAAAGACATCAATTCCCCCCTGAAACACTGGATCATCCTGAACCTTCAGGATATATGGGCTTGTAAAGGTACAGCTGTATGTATGGGTCTTACATTATGGCAAGGTTGAAAGGTTCTCATAAACATTTGGATTCAAGCTAGAATGCATTATAAGCAGCAACATGTGATTATCAATAAAAGGAAAATACAAACTATAATTAGAATTATCTTCTTTGCCCATAAATCAATAGGCTCTCCATATGAGTTAAATGAAAGTCCTAACTGTTTGGAAATATTAATAATAGCTCTTTCTAACACATAAACTCCTAATCTTGGAAATATAGTTCTGTGTTTTGTGTAGCTAAAGGATTTGGGACATATAGGTGCTGAATGGGCTGTACATATGGCAATAAAACTAGATACATTGCATATAATATCCTAGAGCTACAAACATAATTAGTATAATTCTGATTTGATATAGATAAAAAGTTTTACACATAGCAGCAAGGTGTACATATAAAGATCATACAACTTATAGCAAGCAACATTGTTTTAACCCATCTTTATCCCAAATAAGGTATCAATAACAGTCTTGCATTGTGGAACCAGGTGCTTCTAGTGATTAATGGATTATCAGCTTGTGGAAAGCGATAGCAATGACAAGTCACGTACAATCACATTGCTTAAATACAAGTGTCTATAAAATTAGCAGGTCAAGCTTGGGCTAGCTTAATGTCTTAGAGCACAAACTTGGGGATAGGTGCAGACTTGCAGGTAAATGCTCTGGGAAATGACCGGAGAGCAAGCATGTGAGGTCCATGTCCTTACAGCACAGGAGATAGCATGGTTTTCAACATAATGATAGCACATAGTCACTACAAGAAAGTAATATAAGAAAGTGGTGTAAATCATCAACTCCCACCACGCTTAGTGTCCTCTAGAGTCTGTCATGGCCAAAAAGGAAGCCATGGAGAGCTTTAGAATTAAAATTAAAAAAACCCTAAGAGTCCTTGGTAAAAAAAATATTTTAGTCCTTCAGTTGAGAACCAAATGCTCTTGTACAACGTTGCAGGATTTTGGCTATCCTGGATGTTCTCTGATCCGTGTTGTTTTGGCTTGTTTGGATAGTGTCCATAGACAAGCTCGAATGTTCATGTGTTTGGGAGCCTTGATTCCCCCCCCCCCCCCCCCGTGGGCAATCAGAAATAGTCTCTTTGGCAGAATTTGAAATAGTGTCTTTGGCAAGGTATCTTACCCAGGTAGGATGGTTCCAGGGCTTTACAGCTTGGGGAGATGCTGTTGCATGTATGACTCCAGAGAAAAGTGACAGTCTCCAGGCATTTGTTGTCTATCCCTCTCCTATAGCACTTAGGAGCAGGAAGATGAACTTTGCATTAGGCCCTCTTCTTCGAACACAGGACAGGGTAGCAGATGGACGTTCTGTCACCATTGGGTTGGATTGGAAATGCAGATAGGGACTGCCCCCGGGTAGCTGCTGCTGCTGATGGTTAGCTTTCCTGGGTCAGTGTCGATGTCCTCTGGAGACTCCCTTGGGATCACGTTCTGGCGATGGATCCAGGTATTCCTTCATTCTGGAGAGGACCAATCCTTCTTGGAAAGACAATTCAAGGCACTGCTGGTTGCAAACCTGTTTACTTGAGAGAAAGACAGGCAAGTGAGTTGCCAATTCCCTCCCCCCTCATGTAGGGACAGCGTCCTGAGACGCTGTCTGGGTGCCAACCATCAGCCAACCATCTGGGTTCCATCCATCAGCACAAAAGGAAAAGTCAAGTTTTCAAGGCAAATAATACAAAGGATGGATAAAACCTGAGGCTATTTTCAATTTGGTCTTTTGGCATTTTTTCTTTTGTTCCTATGTTCATGAGCCCCTATGAGCCCCTGGTGGCGCACTGGTAAATGAGCCCCTGGTGGCGCAGTGGTAAATGAGCCCCTGGTGGCGCAGTGGTAAAAACTGCCGCCCTGTAACCAGAAGGTTACAAGTTCGATCCTGACCAGGGGCTCAAGGTTGACTCAGCCTTCCATCGTTCCGAGGTCGGTAAAATCAGTACCCAGAATGTTGGGGGCAATATGCTAAATCATTGTAAACCGTTTAGAGAGCTCCGGCTAGAGAGCGGTATATAAATGTAAGTGCTATTGCTATTGCTATTGCTATTCATGGAGCCGCTCTGGGAAGAGCATCTGAAGGTTCCAAGTTCCCTCCTTGGCTTCCCCAAGATAGGGCTGAGAGAGATTCCTGTCTGCAGCCCTGGAGAATCCGCTGCCAGCCTGTAAAGACAATACTGAGCTAGGTAGATCAGTGGTCTGACTCAGTATATGGCAGATTCCTAGGTTCCTAGGTTCAAATGATCTGGCTGCTCACAGTTACAGTGGCAATTTTCTGCATAAGGAAACACCATCCCCATGATGGCCAGCACTTCTGTGATCAGCAGTATGTATGACCCCCTGAATATAAATATTTGTAGTAGTTGTAGTAGCAGCAGCAGCAGTATAGTATATAAATGTGATAAAATAATAAATAAATATGTATGTAATATTTATATTAAACATATTAAAATTACAAAATATGAAATATGAGATAGAAAGAAAGAAAGAATTAGTTTGTGAGGAGATACAGTGATGAGGAAGCCACTTAATTGTGCAGCAGAGAAATGACTTGATTATCAAGCCAGAGGTTGGCGGTTCAAATCCCCGCAGGTATGTTTTCCCAATATAGGAAGATGCTGAAAGGCATCATCTCATGCTTCAGAGGAGGCAATGGTCAACCCCTCCTGTATTCTACCCAAGACAACCACAGGGCTCTGTGGTCATCGGGAGTCAAAACCGACTTCATGGCACACTTTGCCTTTACAGTGATGAGGACAAGTTTCCAGAGGATAGACAGCAGGGGTGTGAGAACTAGCTGGGTTCAAGCCGGTTTGGCTTGACAGGTCCAGGGTCAAACTTGGCTGGTCTTGTGTGTTCAAATGGGCACAAAATGGCCAGGATGGTTCCACTCAAATCCAGTTCAAATTTGAACCAAGCCTGCATAACTCGTTTTGTGTACATCCCTAGTAGAAAGTTTGAAAACAACTGAGCTAAACCAAAATAATCTCAAAAACATGTCATGATGTGCAGCGGCCCTCTCCACCCCCAACACAGGACCTCCAGTGACTGTTGCTGGTGTCTATCTTAGGTTTCTTTTTAGATTGTGAGCCCTCTAGGGACAGGGATCCATCTTATTTATTTGTTATTTCTCTGTGTAAAGCTGGACTTGGAAGAAGCAAGATAGAAAAAGTATTGACGCTGCTGGAGAAGACTTTGCTGCTGGAGAAGACTTTTGAAGATACCATGGACAGCCAGGAAAACAAACAAATGGATTATAGAACAAATCAATCCAAAATTTTCACTCAAGGCAGAAATGACCAGGCTTAAACTATCATACTTGGGACCCAGCTCCCTTGAGAAGTCTAGAATGCTGGGAAAAGTTGAAGGACAGAGAAAATGAGGAGGACCAGCAGCAAAGTGGATGGACTCAATTACGGCTGCAATGAACGCACCACTGAATGACATTAAAGGCCAGGTTGAAGACAGATCATCTTGGAGAGAATCCATCTATGTGGTCACTAAGAGTTGACACCAACTTGACGGTACTTAGTCAATCAATCAAGAGAAAAATGACATTGAGGACAGATTATGGGGAGGTAAGGCATAGACAGGAGATGATTCAGCACTTGAATCAGATTCCCTCCTCCTAGTTCTTACGTGACTGTGTGAGAGTGAGAGCTGCATGTAGAGAGACTGCTCTGCCACTGCCATGTCTAGTTTGGCTCCAGTCAGACCATTGGTCCAGCTAGCCCAGAACTCCCTGCTCTGACAGGCAGCAGCTCTCCAAGATCCCAGGGGATGGGGCCGTAGCTCAGTGCTAGAGTATATGCAGAAGGTCCCAAGTTCTGTCCCTGGCAGCATCTCCAGAGAGAGCTGAGAAAGACTCCTGCCTGCAACCTTGAAATGTTTTAGCTGGATTTCACTGAGCAGAATGATTAACTGCACTTCACTGAGCAGGTGTGAATGGGTAGAAGGCCAAAGTCTGTCATTCTCCTGGGACAATTAATTACCTGGGATTATCAGCAGGTAGCCATGCCCATGACATTTCTGGCTGATTCCGGCAGTTAAAGGCATGGGGAAAGGGAAGAACAAAGACTCATAAAGTCCCCATTCCTCCTGGTCACCTTGACCCTCTAGATTCTTTTTAACAAATACATGTCTGTGGATTTCAGCCTTTTGCCTTCCACCAAAGTCTAGGAAGTGTTTTTTAAAAGAACACATTACATCATGAACACATTACAACCAAATCCAGTCCAGCTACATCCATGCAGTTTCCAGGCCTCCCGACTTTGTGATGTTTACCTCCTGGCAACTTTGAGCCGTGTTACTTCCTTAATTCGTTCTCTTGTGGCCGTTTCGAGGAACTGTGGGCGTCACTGGCCATCTAATTGCACTAACATTTCTCCCGGGGGAGGAACAGCGGAACAGGTGCTGGAGGCGAATGGTTTGGTCGAAACCAGACTCAGCTGGAAATCTTGGCATTTCCCTGGGCCTCTTTTGGCCTTGGGGGACTATTGATGGCTCTGCTGATATGCAAACGTCCGTCTACAGTTCCAGAAGTGAAACACGGCAGGGGGAGAGAGGAAAGTAGATCTGGTGGAGAACATGAAGAGATGTGCGTACTCCCGTCAGTGACGGAGACCCTGTTGCTGGCTGTACCGGTGACTGAGTACTCCCATTGAAATGAAGAGAACAAGTCAACTTGTCCCATTCATTTCCATAAGACTGCTTAGAGTCAGCCGCAGAGGGAGGCCAGCGGTGACCCAGGTGCTGCCCCCACCGTGGCCCCCTCCAGCCAAACCCCCTGCGTCTGATGTCAGATGCAGGCGTGTAGTTTTGCTCCCCAACAGGCCCACGTGGCCCTGTTTAGGAGCTCAGTTGGCCAGCACTGCGTTCACCTTCAAAAGTCAGGGGGAGCTGCTCTGGGCGCACTGCAAAGGTAGTGCTGGCCAATTTCGCTCCCAAACGGGGCCACAGGGCCCCATTTGGGAGCAAAATCACACACACCCCTGTATCAGACAACTTAATCTGGATTTAAGCCAGTCAGTGACTGGAGTAGCCCATCTCATAGCTGCTGCACTTAATTGTGTGTGTGTGTATACACATATATACACAAAAACACAAATTTAAGTGGTACAGAGACTATTACAGTCACTGGTTCACATCCACACTAAGTTACTCATAAGCAGCCTGATTGAAATTCATGGGACAAGTGCAATTTTCTGAAGCCTGTCGCTTAGGCTGAGGAGGAGGGATACGCTGAGCTTCAGCACATAGCCAGCCAATCAGCAGCGGAGGGGGAGGGTCTTCACGCTGCTCCCTCCCCTTCTGCAGCAGACACAGCACTGAGGACACATCAGCTTCAAGCCGGCAATCCTGAGAAGGGGAACAAAGAGCACAGCTGCAGTGTGGGGGCAGGCGGGTTCTGAGCCCCCCCTCGATATGATTTATTTATTTATTTATTTATTTACATAGACAGGTGTTATTGACTGGTTTGTTTTATCCAGACATCGAGTCCTTCCCAAGGACCTGCGATGGCTGAATTTTATTGTCAATGTTGTTGCTGTTGTTATAGATATCGGCGCAGGATATAGGCTGTTCCCAGTAAAGTTGCTTTTTGTAATTGGTTGATGGTGATTTCTGTGGCCCCTATGGTGTTGAGGTGCTCTTCAAAGTCTTTTAGAACTGCAATCAGGGCGCCAATGACTACTGGGATTATTTTGGTCTTTTTCTGCCACAGCCTTTCAATTTCAGTTTGTAGATCTTTGTATTTTATTATTTTTTCTATTTCTTTTTCTTCTATTCTGCTATCCCCTGGTATGGCTGTGTCGATTATTTTGACTTGTTTTTCTTTCTTCTCGACTACAGTTATATCTGTTGTATTGTGTGGCAGATGTTTGTCTGTTTGTAGTCAGAAGTCCCATAATATTTTTGCATCTTCATTTTCTTCAACTTTTTCAATTTTATGGTCCCACCAATGTTTGGCTACAGGTAGCTTGTATTTTTTGCAGATGTTCCAGTGTATCATCCCTGCTACCTTGTCATGCCTTTGTTTGTAGTCAGTCTGTGCAATCTTTTTACAAAAACAACAACAACAACTATTATTATTATTATTATTATTATTATTATTATTATTATTATTATTATTTGCATTTATATCCCGCTCTTCCTCCAAGGAGCCCAAAGCAGTGTACTACATACACAAGTTTCTCTTCACAACATCCCTGTGAAGTAGGTTAGGCTGAGAGAGAAGCGACTGGCCCAGAGTCACCCAGCTAGTATCATGGCTGAATGGGGATTTGAACTCGAGTCTCCCTGGTCCTAGTCCAGCACTCTAACCACTACACCACGCTGGCTCTTCTGATAGCCTGATAGTACTTGTACCCCCTGTTGGGAACCGCAATCTATCTCAATATTGTCTATTCTGTCTGGCAGTTGCACTCCAGAGTTTCAGGCAAGAGTTTCCCCCAGCTCTCCCTGTAGTTGCCAGGGGCTGAACCTGGGACCTTCAGCATCTTTAAGCAGATACTCTACCACTGAAATACAGCCCCATCCCTAACACAGTCCAAGGGACAATAAAATGCTCCTTTAGGGAATAATGTTTGAAAACTGCATGCAGAAGGTTCCACATTCCCTCCCTGGCAGCATCTCCAAGACAGGACAAGATTATTATTATTATTTTTTTAGGACAAGATTTTAGGGCTGAGAGAAACCCTTGCCTGAAACCTTGGAAAAGCTGCTGCCAGTCTGTGTAGACAATACTGAGCTAGATGGACCAAGGGCCTGACTCAATATAGAGCAGCTTCCGATGTTCCTAAGTTCCTATATTCACAGTGAAGTCCTAAGTGTTTTGAAACGGAGGGGGGAAATGTTTAAAACTGAACACCTGGACATTTTTGATGAAACTGTGAGTCTGGATTTGCTTAAAATGGCAAGAGGGTGGTGGACAGTAGGAAGGCAGGAAGGCAGTCTAAATAAATATCATATGATTTGTCTTACACATAGTCTTACACAATGCTTGCTTGTGGTAAAACTTGTTTTTGTTTTTAAAAAAGCATGTGGTTTCTGCATAGAATAATCATGTCTGAGCTTTTCTCCCCCGCCCCCCAGAACGAGAACATTGAGGCGCTCCAGAGGATGATCAGGGCTTTGCTGGAGGAGGCCCCCTCTGTCTGGAACTGAATCAGCATCTTGAAGGTAAGAGCAATGAAAGCCCCATTCAGACTGTTGGTAGTACATGTGTGCAGGTGTCTGAACATTGGTACGTGATTCTGTGTGCATGACTGGAGTTGCTTCGTTTTAAAAGTGAACCTGGGCACGGGCCCCTCACAGGCCTGGTCCAGCTAGGAAGTGTCATGCAGTGCCTGAAAACAGGACTGCCTAATGGTTACATGGTTTCCATTCACCCCTGAGCTCGTTCATGGTTCTTCTCTGCAACTTTGCCAGCTCTAACATAATCTGGCTGAGCTGGGCTGACCAGAACTGCACCCCATATGTCAAAGGTCTCTGCCCCAAAGCGTTGGGGCAGCTGTCTCGACCCAATTCCTCAGCCAGAAGGAGGACGGTGCACCACCTGGAAGCCTATTGGGCTACCTGTATTGCTGCCCTCCTTTTGTTCTGCACTCCTTCACTGCCCCATTGGCCCCCTCTCCTGCCAATGTCTGCTTAAGGGTCGCTTTCTCACTTTCTCCCTGCTCTCTTCTAGGCTGCAAAGAGTCTGCCGTTGCTGCAGGCGGCTGTTTAAGACCTCCCCCACCAGTGACTCCGCCAAGGGCAAGCCCCCCAGAGGGAGGTTCTTTAAATGGAAACACCGCGTTGAGCCTACTCCAGCACCACCTCCAACTCCCACAGGGGGCTCCCCGGCAGTATCCAGAGTCACCATCGATGGGGAGGTGCCCCAGGTTGGGACTGGGGCTGACTCTTTGGGGAAGGTGAGAGAGCTAGTGCTTGGGAACCTGGCAGACTTGTGGGTCCGAATGAAAAGGCCTTTGGTGAGCAGTCGCTTCCCTTTGGGAGATGCTAATCTCTCATTATTCATATAGGCTGGCTGACTTGGGCTGTAACCTAGAACTGGTAGCCCGCCTTAATTCCAAGAAAAGGAATCCCCTTTTTAAAATTCCAAATGGGAATCAAACTCCTTAAACCCACCCACCGCCGACTCTTCTTCCCTTCCAGATCTGACAACTGGAGTGGAGAAAATGGAAAGAGCTGAGGTAGGGATCCATTCAGAAAAGGGCCTTCCTCCCTAGAGCCCAGGACATTTCTCTGAGAGGCATTTGCCCCATACGGGATCTGGAAGCACCCACTCTCTGCTCTGATCCCTTTCCCACTTCTGCATTCTCCCTGAGAGGCAGAAGCCGAATATTCCATGGAGGGGGTGGGGTCCCCAGAAAGGACCTGAGAGCAGCCCACCAAGTAAGGGTGCCCGCTAAATTTCCAGGAAGGCACGGAGAGTCCTTCATCTCTAACAGCTCAATGCTTCTAATCTTCAGGTCATCCTCTGCTGGGCTGAATTCTTGACGTCCGTTATTGACGGTATTAAGGATGCCAAGTCCTGTGAAAGTGAGATGCTGTCGTATGAAAAAGACAAGGCTGTGGACGCCGTACTGGAGAGTGAGATGTGGCAGAGAATGGAAGAGGATGACCAAGCGCAGGCTCGGTCAAAACCTGACTGCCAAAAGTGTGTGTTTGAGGCTGGTGCTATTCCAATGAAGTCCATGGGTACTGACCAACTCTCTTCTGCTCTTTGATCTCTGCCAGGAAATTATGGAGGACTGTCTGTGGCAGGACTCCCAAGTGGGCACGTCTCAAACTCTCAACCCCTCTCACAGGGGTAAAAATGGTTCTTGCAGGCAAAGACCTTGCAGCAAAACTGTGAGATCTGGAAGCCATGCTTGCCTTCTGCTTGGGGAACCCCAAGGCAAAAAGTGACCCATTAGACCCTCCTCCATTTGTTCAATATGTAGAAGTCCCTCCTTACCTAAATCAATTAACACCAGAATATTACGTCCTCTTCTCTTCTCTTCTCTTCTCTTCTCTTCTCTTCTCTTCTCTTCTCTTCTCTTCTCTTCTCTTCTCTTTTCTTCTCTTCTCTTCTCTTCTCCTCTCTTCTCTTCTCTTCAGATGGCCTTGTCTTCGAGGACTTCCATGAAAAGGAGGAGTTTGTCTGATCGCCCATTTGCTTCCTTTTCTTTTTAATGCTCCTAAAGCTAGGAGAATAGCTGCCTGGAAGTATTATATGTTTTTAAGAATACATATCATACCATATCATATCATATTACTGAAAGTTAAGCTGAAAGTTAAAAGACGAGGCCACCTGAAAAGATGACACTACTTCCAAATGACAATCAGGAGAGCGCTGAGGACTAATGTAGAGAACGAAGAAGGACCTAGTTTGGGGCCTTCTTATGTGGACCAGCTCAGTCTTTCTCCTATTCCAGCTGGACGACCACAAACATGATTAATCTCCCCAAAGGGAAGAACTTTCACAACTCTTCCTTTTTAATGAAACTCTTACCTTCAGCATCATTGATCTCAACTAGAAATTAAAATGTCTTACTCCCTGAAGCGTATCACACCATCCATAGATGGCAGAAGTAAGATTAAAGTAGCAATCCTAAACATAGCTGCTTGGAAGTAAATCCCTTTGAAATCAATAGGGCTTACGTTGAGTAAGCATACTTCAGTTCAGGGCTGTAAGATCCGAAACATTCCAATTCACAGACTAGCCCAGTGGAGCAGAACTTCTCAATGATTCTATTGACAGGCTTTTGATCTTGCTTGATTTTGGGCTGTGTTGCGTGGAATCCGATCGAATCATTTGGAAGTCTTGTATATTATTGCATAAGTCTATATACACCGACGTAATGAGGAGGTTTGGAGAGAAGAGGTTGGAGAGGCGCTCTGTACTGACAGCAGTGCTGGATGATAGTCTTGACATAGCATCTTTTATTGTACACAACATTTTCTTTGTGGGATTAATCTGCACATAACTGGGTGAGTCATGATAGCTGCTGTTTCACCAGTGGGCAGGCAGGATCACAGTGTGACTTGCTCAAGACCACCTATGAGTTTGTGGCTGAGCACAGATGTCAGCCGGGGTCCAGATCAAGACTGTTGTCCCACCCCAACCCACCCCCATTACATTTATACCCCACTCTTCCTCCCTGAGGGTAGAGTTCTCCATGTTATCCTTGCAACAGCCTTCTGAGGTAGGCTAGGCGGAGAATAGTGACTGGCCCACGGCCACCCAGTGTGTTTCATGGCTGAAAGAGAATCTGAACCCAGGAGAGGTGGCTCAGTCATGCATTATGAGAGGCTGTCTCCACAGGAGCACCAATGGCCATAGGGATGGATTTGGGGCTTGATCCTGCTCTCAGTTTACAATCCTGCTGGAGGCTCAGCACTTGATTAGACAAGAGGACATCTGGAATTTGGTGATGCGAGCACCAAGCCCTCTTTCTTTCATGCCGAGACATTGAACAGCTGGCACCAGACCTTTATGACCAATTCAGGTTTTCTGTTAGGCGACTCCAGAACAGCATTCCTTCCGTGACTGGCACTAGCTTCTCCCTTGTGCTTCTTTTTAGATTGCCAGCTCTTTGGGGGGACAGGGGGCCACTTTCTTCTCCTTTTTGTATGTAAACCACTTTGAGAACAGTTGCGTTGAAACATGAGATATAAATAAGATAAGTAGTTGTTTGCTTCGGTATTCCATTTCTCAACATCCTTCCTTCACAGAGGGGGAAAGTGCCAGTTGGACTTCCAAGGAGACCCTGACCTGGATGAAGCTGGCTCACTTTTGAACAATATCGTGGCTTGAGTTGCCCTCCGAACAACTTGAGTTGCCCCCCGTAACGTCACGGGCTTGCGACGATCTCTAAACTGCACAGGCGTGCAGTTCATTTGCTTCAAGCCACCATCCCTCCCCCCTCGCTGCCACCCCTCAGCCACCATTAGAGTCTTTGGTTTGGTTTTTTAATGGAACTTTGGTGGGGTGGGCCCCCCAAAGGAAGTTTTGGGGAGCCTCGCATGGGGGTGGGGCTCGTGGCTGGGCGGTCCGGATGCCCAAATGACCTTGGTGTGTCCCTAGAAGGATCTGCTCTGCTGCTAACACCAGACATGGATCTCCTGACCAATGACCCGTTTAACCACTGCCACCAAGTAGACTTGTGTGTTCTAGGCTGAATCTACCGCAATGGCCTTCCAACCTTCCGTTGCAAAAGCAAACTTCTTTCAAGGTAGTAAAGCCTATAGGCGTGTGGTGGAGTCCACAGAAGCTAGAATTTTCCTTTTGCTATTACAAGAAATCTGACTTTGTGATTAGTTCACTTCAAGGTTGTTTCACACGTTCAGTACAAAACAACAACAACAACAACAGTAACTAACAGAGCAAAAGGAACAGACAAAATGTGATCAAAAACGCATCCAAGATAGATACGTAGATCTCTGTCTTAACATGTGGTTATGAAATGTCTTGGTTTGATGTCCGGTCACAACATAGCTATGCATCTTATTGATCTTATTAGCAAAGCGCCAAAAGGAAGCTACCCACACCAGTTACGGAGTAGAGTGCAGAGTTGAGTTGTTGCCATTATGTGAAGAAGACACATGGAGATTGTTGTACAATCTAAACGAAAAAGATGTATTGGTGAAGTACATTTAGAGAGGAAAAACCTAGTCCTATCTATCAGCTACATAATGAATAGGAAGGGAGAGAGAGATGTTTCCATCTACTCTCTCAGAGGAAAGGAAGAGGACTGACTCTTGACTGGGAATAGCTGAGGAGTCGAGGCAGGGGCCATAGAGGAGAGGCAAGCAGGGACAGGTAAGGAGACCCTCACTAACTACCTCCACGCCCAATCCCCCAAGTGGTCATTAGGAGAGCTGGTGCAAAAGGTCGATGCACTGGAACTCCATCTCCAACTCTAAGAGTAGTAGCTTCTTTACAGTAAGTGCAATTTCTGGCCTAATTCCAAAGGAGCATGGAAGTCTCTTGTGCAGAGTTCTCTCTCTCTCTCTCTCTCTCTCTCTCTCTCTCTCTCTCTCTCTCTCTCTCTCTCTCTCTCTGTCTCCATCATAGTTTCATGGTCAGCATCAAAACTTCCATATGATCTAGAAAGCTGGACTTTGGAACATGTTCATGACCATCTAACTAGCCTGGGACAAGTTTACCCTGTAGCAGAGGCCTGTACAGAGCAACCAGGCTGCACATGGGATATCTCAAGCTGTTTGATGTGGCTTGTCATGCACAGAAATCACGCTTGATGTGGAAGAGGGGAGTGGACTTCAATGTTCTAATCAAAGAACTGCATCTGAGCTGGCACAATACAAGTGCCAGTTGCTATTCTCTTAGCATGAGCCAGCCCTATTGGTATCCCATTTATATTTTGGTGTACTTAAGCTTTGCCCATATATGGCAAAGCTTTTCTGCAAGCAAATCAGAGTGTGAAAAGTCAGACCAGATATTGGTGGTCACCAGGGAGCTGCTGCTGAAAACGGCCTCCAAGGATCTGATCTCCATCTTGTTGCTAACACTTAGAAGCATTGTGTACATGTGACAATTGAACTGGGATTCTCCATGTCTCCTTCGAATGGGCTTGTGGAGATTGACAATGTGGTTGCTGCATTGTAATTTCACCGAGTACACATGCGCAAACCCAGTGAAGGTCATTCACTTCAAGGAGGCTGTTGTTGGGCTTTGTGATTATTTAGCAAAGCACCAAGGAAGCTACCAGGCACTGGAGAAGATCCTTTATCTTCTGCTTCTGGTGGAGAAGGAATGCCCCTTCTGGTTGTGGTACAGATTCTTCGGGTTCACGGTCTGGCTCTTGCATCGTGAGACATCTTGCCTCTTTCACCTGGATCTCTGGCACAAGTTCTGGCACATCATCCCTAGTTGGCCCTTGTCTCTCATCAAAAGACACCACATTGCAGATCCTGACCTCTCCATTTGTAGGATCAAGGGTTCTCTATCCCTTTTGGCCATGCGGATATCTAACCAAGACTCCCAGTTCACAGTTGCGATTGAGTTGGGTTCTCCTGGCCTTTGGGACGTATGCATAAGCTTTCTATCCAAACATTTTGACATGCTTTAGAGAGGGCTTGTGCCCAAGCCATCGTTCAGATGGTGTCTTGTCTATTGCTTTGGCTGGCAATCTGAGTGGCAAGGACTTAGGAACACATGGGAAGCTGCCATCTCCTGAGTCAGACCATAGGTCCATCTTGCTCAGTATTGTCTGCACAGACTGGCAGCGGCTTCTCCAAGGTTGGGAGAAGGTTGGGGTCCACCCTGGTTGCATATGAATGGGAGGCTAGCACTGTAAGAGATTCCCCTTAGGGGATGGAACCGCTCTGGGAAGAGCAGAAGGTTCCAAGTCCCCTCCCTGGCTTCTCCAAGATAGGACTGAGAGAGATTCCTGCCTGCAACCTTGGAGAAGTCGCTGCCAGTCTGTGTAGACAATACTGAGCTAGATGGACCAATGGTCTGACTCAGGAGATGGCAGCTTCCTATGTTTCTATGACATCAGAATGTATTAGCTCCAAAGGACACTGTGACTCTTTCTGTGCAGAAAAGCTGGCTCTCACCCCTTGATTTAAGTAAGCAACACTGACCCCTTGTGGCAGCTTCTCTGCATGACTCCACTTTAAAGTCCTTCCTAATGCCGTTTCCCCCAAGCTCATTTATCACATGGATTTGCCTATGTGCTAGTCTTTTCGGCCATATGGTCGAACAGTTCTCGTCTTTGCATGAGGCTGCAAGCCTGGCCTGTTCAGTTACACAGTCCAGTTGAAAAAGCACATCTTTATGCATATAGGCTATATATATTATGCATCAGGAAATCATCCTTCTTAGCTGATGTAGCAAACGTTGTCTTGCAAAGTCACTTTGCAACTTTGATTGACTCCATCTCCCACAGAGTTCAAGTTACTCTCCATATCAGGGACTAAGAGGGCATCTTGGATCAAGATCTTTTCCATTTCCCCATCCAATTGCTTACTAGACAGTTCAGCAGTTCCTCTCCTGGATGAATAACTATTTTTCCCATCAGCAAACCAAACAGCAACTTTGTCATTTTTGTCTAAATCTATCAACAGTTGAGGGGAATTCAGGATGTTTGGGGTAGCGCCTGAATCAATAACAAAACGATTCCTCTCATTCTCTCTCTCTCTCTCTCTGTTTCCCGTTCTTTCAATCCAATCTGCTGTTTGCTTCTCTGTCTGTGAGAAACGGGTATCCTCCTTTCTATTGTGTAGACAGACTGTCAGTCATCTCTGGAGCTATGCTGACCAGAAACAGACTTCCCCAAGTCTTCAAAGGTCATCAGGCAATGGCTGTGCTGTTAACCATAATATCAGTTGTCAGCTCTACAGCCCTATGAAAGCAATGTAGCTGCAGCTTATAGCAGCGAGCAATGTTGGTATCCAAGCAGTTGTGGAAAGCTAAACAACACTTGAGATTGACCCTCATGGTTGCCCACTCGCCCTTTTTAGGACAGGGAACTCCCTCTACTTGTCAACCTGATGAGCTGGTGAGGACTCAGCCGTTAAGAGTTCAGAAAACTTTTGCTCTCCACCGGAAAGAGACATCCCACTTCTCAGAGAAGTTGAAGGTCACCCCTTCAAACCTGCACATACACTTCACTCAAGCCATTTCCAGACTTCTCTTCCTTGGGTGTGCACCCAAACGGACCAACTCCAGCATCCATGAACTCATTCTTCTACCTGAATCTTGGACCCTCCAGGTATGACTGATGCATTGCCTCCAAGCAGGTTTTGAAGTAGGACTCCAGAGGCAGCATGGAGAAGACAAGCGGCTGCCTCTCTGTGGTTGACTGCTGCACTATTACGTCAGTAGCCTCCTCCCTCCTTCACTTCCACTGGGTCTCCTCCTCTCCAAGCATGGGAAGGAGAGCCCTGCTGTTCCCCAAACAAGAGGGTCCAGAGGGAAGCCAGGCAGCTGTTCAGAGCTTCCTTCCACTTGGGGCATCAACTACTACTACTACTACTACTACTATTGATATACCGCTTTTTGACACAAGTTTCCAAAGCAGTTTAAGTGGAGTAAGAATCAAGGAATAAAGATGGCTCCCTGCCCCCAAAGGCTCACAATCTACCGAGAAACCTAAGTTTGACACCAGCAACCACCACTGGAGGGTTACTGGGCAGGGGGTGGGTAGGGCCAACTGCTCCCGCGTGCGGCCTCTGTTCAATAAAGAGAATCAGCCCTTTGAAAAGGTGCCTCTTTGCCCGCTTGGCAGGGGATGCCTCCAAGTCCTGAAGCAACCACTAGAGGCAAGAGGACCAATGGCCATTGCTGAGGCTCATGACACATCCTCTTTTATGACACCTCCGGGGCTCAGCTGCTCTTTGTGGGTGAGTTAGGCGAGGAGGGAGGAGGCGAGGTGGAGAGGAGTTGGAGAGATAGCGAGGAAAGAGTGTATTAGAGAGTCCGTTGCTGTTTCTGTTTCTGTTGATCCATCTATTTATTCATCTATTTGTTTATTTATCCATTTACTGATTGATCTATTTATCCATTTATTTTTCTATTCAGTGTTACAGTTAGTGTTAGTGTTTGTTATTTTGTTGCTTGTTGCTTGTTGTTTGTTTGGGGTGGTTTTGGGAGGGATCTAGGGGGGAGGGAGGGACAGTCAGCTTTTAGTCAGAGGAGGGATAGTTATTCAGGGGGGAATAGTTAGACAGGGAGGGAAATGGGGGAGAAGATGAGGAAAGGCTTCTTTGCACGGTTAGTGGGATTCCATAACAGCTTTGCCTTGCTCCCTCTGTTCCCGGACAGGTCTGACTAGAGACCCATTCTCACCTTCTCTCTGCTCTCTTCTAGGTTGCGAAGAGTCTGCAGATGCTGCAGAAAGTTCTTTAAGACCTCCCCCAGCAGTGACTCCGAAAAGGGCAAGCCCCCCAGAGGGAGGTTCTGGCCACGAAGCAAGCGGGTTGAGCCGACTCCAGCGCCACCTCCAACTCCCTCAGGGGGCACCCCGGCAGTCTCGGGAGTCACCATCGGTGAGGAGGTGCCCCAGGCTCCTGGCGAATGGTTGGGACTGGGGCTGACTCTTTGGGGAGTGTGGGACAGCTGGTGCTTGGGAGCCCGCGAGCCAGCCTGAATGCCAACAAAGGGAATTCACCTTGCTTAATTCCTCATGGGAATTCAAGTCCTGAATCCCCCCTCCCTTCCCATTCTTCTTCCCTTCCAGGTTTGACAACTATCCAGGAGGAAGTGGACAGAGCTGAGGTAGGGAACCATTGAGGAGAGCGCCTTCCTCCACAGAGCTCAGGACATTCCTGTGAGAGGCATTTCTTCCATCCGGGATCTGGGAGCACCCACTCTCTGCTCGGATCCTTTTCCCAGTTCTGCACTCTCCCTGAGAAGCAACAGCTGCAGAATATTCCATGGAGCGGGTGGTGTCCCCAGAAAGGACTTGAGAGCAGCCCACCAAGTAAGGGTGCCCGCTCCATTTCCAGGAAGGCACGGAGAGTCCTTCCATCACTATCAGTTCAGTGCTTCTAATTTTCAGGTGACCTATGATAAGGATGAGGCTGTGGAAGCCGTACTGGTGAGTGAGATGTGGCATAGAATGGAAGGGAATGCCCAAGCGAGGGCTCAGTCCAAAGTGTGTGTTTGGGGAATTTGAGTGGAATAATCTCACCTTACAGACACCCTTCAGGTTACTCCTGAAATGGGAAACATGTTCTTTGGCTCTAATTTCGTTTTCTGACATTAGAAACCAGATAGATCCAATTTGGAAGTATTTATTTTTTATAATTTATTCTATTTCTATACCGCCCTTCCAAAAAATGGCTCAGGGAGGTTTAAACAGAGAAATAATAAATCAATAAGATGGATCCCTGTCCCCAAAGGGCTCGCAATCTAAGAAGAAACATAAGACAGACACCAGCAACTGTCACTGGAGATACTGTGCTGGGGGTGGATAGGGCCAGTTACTCTCCCCCGCTAAATAAGGAGAATCACCAAGTTAAAGGTACCTCTTTGCCAAGTGAGCAGGAGAAGCTATATTACTTCTAATGTGAAAAAGGTACATGATACAGTAACCCAATATTGATGCAAAGCAAAGAATTCATGGGATGGCAAAATCGTTTTTATTATGAACATTTTGACTTTCCATTATCAAAATGATGTGGTCGCTAAGAGTTGACACCGACTTGACAGCACTCCATCCATCAATCACATGCGTGCCACAAAGAAGCAGTTCTTTTCTGCCCGCATTGCTTCTGCAAGCTCACGTTCAGCAGAGTTGTCTCGGGTTGTGAAAGGGTTAGTACATGACCCTCCTCCCTTGAATGAGTATTTGGATCCATCAGTTACCCACTTTGACATTTTAAAGAGATGTTTGCAGATAAAAACTCTCTTCATCCAATGGAACAGACTCTACAGGTAGTGCAGAGCCTACTGTGGAGGTGTCCGGCAGCTCCTCTTGCACAGTGAAATTGGATCATTTTCCATTTGTGAGCACGGAGGATGTGGACAAGCTGCTTGGGAGACTTCACTTGACAACCTGTTTTCTTGATCCTTGCCCAACATGGCTTATACCATCTAGCAAGGAGGTGATGGGATTAGGTCTTGGAAGCATCATTAATGCTTCTCTGAGGAAGGGCAGGATGCCTCCTTGCCTCAGGAAGGCCATGATTAGACCACTGTTGAAGAAACCTGCATTGGATCCCATTCTAGGCCTGTCTCCAACCTCCCATGGTAGGGCAAGGGGATTGAGAGGGTAGTGCCATCTCAGCTCCAGGAGTCTTGGAAGAAGGAGATGATCTGGGCCCATTTCAAAATGGCTTCCGGGTGGGCTATGGGGTTGAGAAGGACTTGGTTGGCCTGTTGGGTGATCTCCAATTGGGAATTGACAGGGGGAGTGTGAGCCTGTGGATCCTTGTGGATGTCTCAGCCGATCCTTTTGATATCAGTGGATCATGGCACCTCCTGGAGCGCCTGAAGGGGTAGGGAGAGGGGTAGGGAGTGAGAGGCACCACTTTGCAGTGACTCCACTCCTACTTCTCATATAGGTCCCAGATGCTGTTGCTTGGAGATTGTTGCTCTTCCAAAGGAGAGCTATTGTATGGGGTTGCACAGGGCTCCATTCTATCTCCAATGCTTTTTAATATCTACATGGAACGGTGCGGGGAAATCGTCCGGGATTTGGAGCAGGGTGTTATCCATATACTGACACACAAACCTCTTTCTCCATCTCAACTTCATTAGGTAATGGCCTAACTTCCCGAAAGACTTACCTGGAGTCCGTGATGAGCCGGATGAGGGAGAACAAACTGAGGCTCAATCCAAGGAAGACAAAGGTACGCATGTTGGGAAGTTGGGACATAGGAAGTGGCTTAGATCTGCCTGTTTTGGATGGAGTTACACTCTCCCAGAAAGAGCCCGTATGTAGTCTGGGAGTACTTCTGGACCCAAGCCTCTTCCTGGTCTCTCAGGTTGAGGCAGTGGCCAGGAGGGCTTTCTATCAGCTTAGGCTGATACGCCAGCTGCGTCCATTCCTGGAGATAGACCAGCTGGAAACAGTGGCGCATATGCTAGTGACATTCTGCACTAGTGCCATGCACTGTACTTTGGGCAGTTTTTGTCTGTAGTATGCTGAATGTATGTAGAATACAGCAGCCAGGCTGGTCTCTGGGGCTTGGGCCCAAGATATTAAAGGAAATGCTACCTTCTTCATGAACCCTGCAGCTGCCTATTCAGATCATCTGGGGAGGTTTGGTTGCAGTTGCCACTGGTTCAGCTGGTGCTGACCCAAAACCGAGCCTTTTCTAGGGTTCCCCAGGACTTTGGAATGTGCATCCTAACTAAATCAAGTGTTTCTATATTTCTTTCTATTCTCAGCATTTTTCACCAACTACGAATGAAAAGATTCCTCAGCCAATGCACACACTACACTGTGCTGCCAATAGAGTGTGGCCCGTGAAGCTCGTCACTCCCACCCTGATATCTCTACTGCCTAAAGTCCACAAAAAAGTCTCGGTCATCAGCTCTGATTCCAAAAAAGCTGACTTGGGTATCTACAAACCTTAAGTCTGCACAGTGACTTCCAGGCCAAGACAGGGATCATTACCATCCCAACATAGACTCGAGAGACCGCTCCACTCCCAACAAGGGAGACCCCAGAGAAGTCACACCAAGATCACCCTCCGATCCTGAAGGTGACATCGACAAAGCACATATGGAGCATGATACCATCAACACTAGCTGATCTTCTCAAGACCGGCCACCTCCGGACTGAAAAGAGTCTCCTGCACGATACCAATGATCTAGAAGAGACCCTACGTGATACCAACGCTCTCCGGGCCACAGGGAATCCCCTCACCATCTGTACTCTCCAAAACACTATCCCATAGGATTTGGCATATTGCTACTGAGAACCTCGACACTGAGACTACTCTCCATCTGATCATGCCTGATTGTTCCACTAACTTCTTCGACGACAGATCTGGCATTGGTGATAGAGGACGCTATCTTCACCCTTGCTCTTGGGCTCCACATCGAAACCAATATCCGGGGAGATTGGACCATCCAGACGCTCGGTCCCGATCACATTCTCCTCAGCACTGCCGGTCTTGGTCTCAGTCAAGAGATCAAAGAACTCAACCACCTAAGCAGCCGGACCTTGACCCTCTACCACCAAATTCCTGAACTGAAGAATCTGCCTCAGAGGAAGATGCTGAAACAGCTCTGGACATCGCATGGGGTTCCACACCTTCCGATCCAATTGGAGATCCCAGGCCTCTGTCTCCCTCAGAGTACCTGAAGCTCTTTCAGCACCTGGAGCCAAGAAAGGGAGGGCTAAACTGAATAGCATGCCCTACCATTTTTGAAAAATGCTGGAACCCAACTTGCCCTCATACATACAAAAAAGGATATTCCCAAAGAGGTGTTAATTCTCTTGGAAGGGTCAATCATGTGGAGCTTTGACTGCAAGAGGATGGATGGCAGAAGAATCTTGTTCAGAGCTGTGTAGTTATTGGGACCATTTTCAGCATTTTTAAGTGCCAAAATGTCTTCAGAATCCGCTTACAGAATTCAGCTTCTTGAGTCTCAGCTTTCTGTCCCTCTTTGAAACAAAAAGCCAATGTCTAGGCACTGTGATTTTAGAAAGGTACGCAAATGGTTCTTAAGAGGATGTTGATACTGTTGAAGGACCCCTGGACCTTGAATGCTGAAGGACCCTGCTAACGGGGCAAAGAGGCACCTTTTTAACATGGTGATTCTCTTCATTTAGCAGGGGGAGAGTAACTGGCCCTATCCACCCCCAGCACAGCACCTCCAGTGACTCTTAGGTTTCTTTTTAGATTGTCAGCCCTTTGGGGACAGGGATCCATCTCATTTATATATGATTTCTCTATGTAAACCTCTTTGGAAACATTTGTTGAAAGTGGTATAGAAATATTTGTTGTTGTTGTTGTTGTTGTTGATTTCCAGTGTCCAGAGGCCACAACTTCATGGCTGTGTACCCTTCCCTTTCCATTCCTATAGTCAACAGAAGCACAATAGTTTTGTTCAAAGTGAGAGAAATAATGGGAAGTGGTTTAATTTGCACCAGTTATCCCATCGCAGAACTCAACCTTGCCTGTGGCAGAATTTAGGCTGTCGGTGCACACACAGAATTGAGGCTGACAGCACACACAGTGCTGTCTGCATGCAGTTCTTCCAAATAACAGCATCATAAGAAGTTGTGCTCCAGTTCATGGCAAGGCTTTTTTAAAAACTGCATTGCATTAACCCTCCTCCCCTTTATGTTACATAGGTCCCTGTTTTCCAAATCCACACTCTGTTGGACCGAGTTCAAACAACTCAGGGTACGTGTACCGTGTGAAGCCCTCCAGTACATCGAAGCCAACCATGCAAGATACCTGTGAAGGCATGAGACTGCAAGACCTCACTACCCAATGTACAGCCCAATGGGATCTGGCCCATAGATGAAAGGGAAGACGTCATTCAACTCTACTGACCTGTCTATAAGACACAACAACCTCGAACAGGGATGTCCAACTCAGGGTCCGTGGGCTGGATCTATCCTGTGGCGCTCCACTGTCCAGCAGCCGAGCAGGTCCAGCTGATTCCTGCCGTGAGTGCCACCACATTCCCTGTCTTCCCTCTCGCCAGCACCGCTGCAGTGACCGCTGAGCAGGGGCCAGGAAGTCCATCACCAGCATGGCCAAGAAGCGCCCCTTATCCAGCCCTTCTTTCCCCCATCAGGAAGTCAGGGCCAGAAGAGGTTTTCCCTTTTGAGATGCTTTCTTCATTTTGCCCAACAGAGCCAATAAAGGATGTATTAATTGCAGGATTTTGTTTTCAGTATCATACAAAAATTGGTGTCTTTCACATTTTCACACCAAGCAAGGACAATAAACGATTTTCATGTTTTATTTTTCTTTCATGTGTACTGTTTATTGTAAACCTCCCAGAGACATACGTTTCGGGTGTTACATAAATACGTTCAATAAAATCAATCAATCGATACTGGAACTCTGATCCTGGAATCTTATTTTCTCTCTCTCGGAGTAGTTCTTCAAACTGGCCATCATGCAAGCACATCGCTTGGAGCTTGTGCAGGCAAGGCATCAGCCCGGGCACTGCTGCCTCCGCTCCTTCCATAAAGAGCAACTTTCAACACATTGAACGGGTGGGGAGCGGGCCGTGCCCTTCCTTCCAGCCGCCCTGATTGATCGGGAAAGGAAGGATTGAGACTCATCAGCACAGGAAGTGCGGAAGAGTCAGATCAGGGGTCATAGAGTAGAGACCACAGTTCTAATGGGTCACTTTTTGCACTGGGATTGCCAAAGCGGAAGACAAGCATGGCTTCCAGACCTCGCACTTTAGCTGCAAGGACTTTCCCAAGAAGAACCGTGTTTGACCATGTGAGAGGGGTTGGGAGTTTGAAACATGCCCACTCGGGAGGCCTGCCACAGAGAGGTCAGAGCAAAACTGGGGCTCCTTGGACGAATGATGACCTTTGTCACCCAGGCCCATTCTGGGATTCCAAGGAGACAGTTCTGCCCTCCCCACTTCCCTGGAAATTGGCATTACCTTTGATGGTGCTTTGAATCAAATGATGAGTCAAGTCATCTTCAATGCGCAAGAGAGCCTTGTGTGTGGTCAGCTGTAGAAATAAAGACGGACATGTTGTTTTCATGTCAGTGTGACACCATATCCAAAGCAGTGAAGAATTGAAGATGATCCAGTTGGGAACAAAGTTGAGGATTCCCAAAGATGGAGTGTGGCTCTTCTGGGCACTGGGCAGCCAGAAGAGACATGGGGTGGGGGCGGGTGACAGCTCTGTCCTGTTCCTCCTCTTCCTCGGTGAGCCGCAGTGGAAACAGCCCCTCTCCAGCAAGTGTGCTGCCAGGCTGCCCCCGTGTGACCAGGGACTAATGGGAGGTCTTCTTCTGAACCTGGAAGCTGACAAGGGGTCCCAGAGGATGCTGAAGCAGAGCCAAGCCATGTCCACAGCAGGGTACTTACTTCCACATTGGGCAGTCTGGCCACATGCTGCAGGACGTAGACGTAGGCTTCTCGGCCCAGAGCCTGCAGCCGGGGCTCCTCTGATTCAATATACCTGTGGAGCTCCTGTGGGTTGAAACAGCAGCTCAGAGTCATCGCACTGGCCTAAATCATCCCTTGCCATGCTACTGAGAGCTAAGCCCGGAAGGAATTTGTTCCACTACAGGAACATCCCTTGGTTGCGTCCCAAAGGAGTCGAAGGAGGATCTAATTCCATATAAACATCCCCCCCCACAATAAAGTTGACATATTTCTGAATTGTCATTCAGAATTCTAGAAGTCAATTCTAAAGTTGATCAATATTTCTGAAAGTTGCTTATGAGAGTGATGGTTTTCTCTGTCTTCTCAGCCAGTTGTCTTCTAATAAGGAAGTGACCTAGATGTATCTTGAATACACCAAGTGGATGGGGTCTGCTGCCTCTTTCTGTCAGACCACGTTCGGATGTGGGAGAGGATGAAGATAGAAGCCCCATTCACACCTTATGTTGCACACTCGGACCACGAGTGGAGAGTGCACAGGGGCAGATCTGGACACAGGGACTGCAATTCATACATGCTGTTGAATAGAGGCACTGCTTGACACTCCCTCTCTGTACCAGGCCTGTGAGGGGCCCGTGCCCAGGTTCACTTTGAAAAGAAATGCAACTACAGTCACGCACGTACCAGCGTTCAGACACCTGCACGCATCTACTACCTAACGTCCCAATAGGGCTTTCATTGCGCTTACCTTCAAGATGCCAATGGTGCTGTAGACAGAGGGGGCCTCCTCCAGCAGCCCCCTGAGCATCTTCTTAAAGGATGCCATGTTCTCCTTCGAGGGGGGAAAGAGAAGATCAGTCATGAGTAGGAGACACAACCGGTCTTGAGAATACAACATTGAAAAATCACTGGTACTGACAGTGCTATCACGTTTTCTTCGCAAGAGAAAAAAGCCCAAGAAGAATTTACCTGGGTCCCTGGGTCCACTTGGTTCAGCCCGGACACCGCCACGTTGAGGACTGCTGCCTTGAGATTGAAGGGCATAGGCGGCTTCATTTTGCTGGAGGGAGAAAGATGAGATTTCGTAGTGTGAGGAGGGCTGGTGATCCAGCCAATGGAAGCTCCTCTAGAGAAGAGTAACATGGCAACCCAGCAAGCGTCAAAAACGACGACAGGTCTGTGATGGTTCCCTTCTTTTTTCCAAAAATGACCAGTCCCCGTCTGGGGAGGCCCTGGTTCGCAAAAGGCCATAGTACTTAAGAAGATTTCTTTCTAAAAGAAAAACCTTCACATTAATGGCCATCTTTTGGGAAAGGGGAGATCCAGTTACAGATCTGGCCTGGTTTGCCACTGCCCTTTCCTGACACAACCCCCTCCTATTTAATCCCCGTGGGCTATAAGCATACGTGAGTTCCGTGACGGCGTCCAGGCTTAACCGCAGCAGGAACCCAGGGTCCGGATGCTTTTTGACATCCTCCATAATTTCCTGGCAGAGATCAAAGAGCAGAAGAGAGGTGGTCACTACCCACGGACTTCCTTGCTATAGCTCCATCCCCAAACACACACTTTGGACTGAGCCCTCGCTTGGGCATTCCCTTCCATTCTATGCCACATCTCACTCACCAGTACGGCTTCCACAGCCTCATCCTTATCATCGGTCAGAAGCTGACCACCCTGCGACCTGATGTCTTTGACGTCTTCTATTACTGCGTACAGGAACTGGGTCCAGCTGAAGATGACCTGAAAATTAGAAGCACTGAACTGTTAGTGATGGAAGGACTCTCCGTGCCTTCCTGGAAATGGAGCGGGCACCCTTACTTGGTGGGCTGCTCTCAAGTCCTTTCTGGGGACACCACCCGCTCCATGGAATATTCTGCAGCTATTGCTTCTCAGGGAGAGTGCAGAACTGGTAAAAGGACCCGAGCATAGAGTGGGTGCTCCCAGATCCCGGATGGAAGAAATGCCTCTCACAGGAATGTCCTGAGCTCTGTGGAGGAAGGCGCTCTCCTCAATGGTTCCCTACCTCAGCTCTGTCCACTTCCTCCTGGATAGTTGTCAAACCTGGAAGGGAAGAAGAATGGGAAGGGAGGGGGGATTCAGGACTTGAATCCCCATGAGGAATTAAGCAAGGTGAATTCCCTTTGTTGGCATTCAGGCTGGCTCCCGGGCTCCCAAGCACCAGCTGTCCCACACTCCCCAAAGAGTCAGCCCCAGTCCCAACCATTCGCCAGGAGCCTGGGGCACCTCCTCACCGATGGTGACTCCCGAGACTGCCGGGGTGCCCCCTGAGGGAGTTGGAGGTGGCGCTGGAGTCGGCTCAACCTGCTTGCTTCATGGCCAGAACCTCCCTCTGGGGGGCTTGCCCTTTTCGGAGTCACTGCTGGGGGAGGTCTTAAAGAACTTTCTGCAGCATCTGCAGACTCTTCGCAACCTAGAAGAGAGCAGGGAGAAGGTGAGAATGGGTCTCTAGTCAGACCTGTCCGGGAACAGAGGGAGCAAGGCAAAGCTGTTATGCAATCCTACTAACCGTGCAAAGAAGCCTTTCCTCATCTTCTCCCCCATTTCCCTCCCTGTCTAACTCTTCCTCGCTGAATAACTATCCCTCCTCTTACTAAAAGCTGACTGTCCCTCCCTCCCCTCCTAGATCCCTCCCAAAACCACCACCAAACAAACAACAAGCAACAAAATAACAAACAGTAACACTAACTGTAACACTGAATGGATAAATAAATGGATAAATAGATCAATCAATAAATGGATAAATAAACAAATAGATGAATAAATAGATGGATCAACAGAAACAGAAACAGAAACGGACTCTCTAATACACTCTTTCCTCGCTATCTCTCCAACTCCTCTCCACCTCGCCTCCTCCCTCCTCGCCTAACTCACCCACAAAGAGCAGCTGAGCCCCGGAGGTGTCATAAAAGAGGATGTGTCATGAGCCTCAGCAATGGCCATTGGTCCTCTTGCCTCTAGTGGTTGCTTCAGGACTTGGAGGCATCCCCTGCCAAGCGGGCAAAGAGGCACCTTTTCAAAGGGCTGATTCTCTTTATTGAACAGAGGCCGCACGGGGGAGCAGTTGGCCCTACCCACCCCCTGCCCAGTAACCCTCCAGTGGCGGTTGCTGGTGTCAGTCTTAGGTTTCTCGGTAGATTGTGAGCCTTTGGGGGCAGGGAGCCATCTTTATTCCTTGATTCTTACTCCACTTAAACTGCTTTGGAAACTTGTGTCGAAAAGCGGTATATCAATAGTAGTAGTAGTAGTAGTAGTAGTAGTAGTAGTAGTAGAAGTTCTTCCAAACCTCACCCTTCCTGTTCATATGTCTGTTGATCTGAGAAATCAGAGGACTCTCTTCCCCACCATGTTGAAAGCAAAACCACCACAGGCCCCTCAGAGCAGACCCCTCCACCTCCGCCCACTGCCATTCATCCCGAGAGCCACCTTGGTTGCTGGGATATGCTCTTGTTTCAGCACGACACGGGGACTCATTCCTTCAGCGCAATCCTGACACTGATTCTCACCTGAGGGGACACACATCACTTTGCTGGCTCTGCCCTCTGGCCACTGCTCTCTGCTCTTTCCAGAGTGTGGCGATGCTGTCACTTGCCTGCCAGGAGGCAGCATGGAGCAGGTCGGTGGCTGCTTAGCCTTCTCCACTCTGCCTCTTCATCGCTGACTTTGGCATTATTCAGCGGAGGGTGGCGGAAGAGGCAGCAGCAGGATTCTCCCTCCCTCCCTCTGAGTCTCAAAGCCAAGAGCTGATGCCCCAAGTGGAAGGAAGCTCTGAACAGCTGCCTGGCTTCCCTCTGGACCCTCTTGTTTGGGGAACAGCAGGGCTCTCCTTCCCATGCTTGGAGAGGAGGAGACCCAGTGGAAGTGAAGGAGGGAGGAGGCTACTGACGTAATAGTGCAGCAGTCAACCACAGAGAGGCAGCCGCTTGTCTTCTCCATGCTGCCTCTGGAGTCCTACTTCAAAACCTGCTTGGAGGCAATGCATCAGTCATACCTGGAGGGTCCAATATACAGGTAGAAGAATGAGTTCATGGATGCTGGAGTTGGTCCGTTTGGGTGCACACCCAAGGAAGAGAAGTCTGGAAATGGCTTGAGTGAAGTGTATGTGCAGGTTTGAAGGGGTGACCTTCAACTTCTCTGAGAAGTGGGATGTCTCTTTCCGGTGGAGAGCAAAAGTTTTCTGAACTCTTAACGGCTGAGTCCTCACCAGCTCATCAGGTTGACAAGTAGAGGGAGTTCCCTGTCCTAAAAAGGGCGAGTGGGCAACCATGAGGGTCAATCTCAAGTGTTGTTTAGCTTTCCACAACTGCTTGGATACCAACATTGCTCGCTGCTATAAGCTGCAGCTACATTGCTTTCACAGGGCTGTAGAGCTGACAACTGATATTATGGTTAACAGCACAGCCATTGCCTGATGACGTTTGAAGACTTGGGGAAGTCTGTTTCTGGTCAGCATAGCTCCAGAGATGACTGACAGTCTGTGTACACAATAGAAAGGAGGATACCCGTTTCTCACAGACAGAGAAGCAAACAGCAGGTTGGATTGAAAGAACGGGAAACAGAAAGAGAGAGAGAGAGAGAGAGAGAGAGAGAGAGAGAGAGAGAGAGAGAGTCTTTCATTGTAGCAACCAGGAATGAGAGGAATCGTTTTGTTATTGAGTCAGGCGCTACCCCAAACATCCTGAATTCCCCTCAACTGTTGATAGATTTAGACAAAAATGACAAAGTTGCTGTTTGGTTTGCTGATGGGAAAAATAGTTATTCATCCAGGAGAGGAACTGCTGAACTGTCTAGTAAGCAATTGGATGGGGAAATGGAAAAGATTTTGATCCAAGATGCCCTCTTAGTCCCTGATATGGAGAGTAACTTGACCTCTGTGGGAGATGGAGTCAATCAAAGTTGCAAAGTGACTTTGCAGGACAACGTTTGCTACATCAGCTAAGAAGGATGATTTCCTGATGCATAATATATATAGCCTATATGCATAAAGATGTGCTTTTTCAACTGGACTGTGTAACTGAACAGGCCAGGCTTGCAGCCTCATGCAAAGACAAGAACTGTTCGACCATATGGCCGAAAAGACTAGCACATAGGCAAATCCATGTGATAAATGAGCTTGGGGGAAATGGCATTCGGAAGGACTTTAAAGTGGAGTCATGCAGAGAAGCTGCCACAAGGGGTCAGTGTTGCTTACTGAATCAAGGGGTGAGAGCCAGCTTTTCTGCACAGACAGTCACAGTGTCCTTTGGAGCTAATACATTCTGATGTCATAGAACCATAGGAAGCTGCCATCTCCTGAGTCAGACCATTGGTCCATCTAGCTCAGTATTGTCTACACAGACTGGCAGCCACTTCTCCAAGGTTGCAGGCAGGAATCTCTCTCAGTCCTATCTTGGAGAAGCCAGGGAGGGGACTTGGAACCTTCTGCTCTTCCCAGAGCGGTTCCATCCCCTAAGGGGAATCTCTTACAGTGCTAGCCTCCCATTCATATGCAACCAGGGTGGACCCCAACCTTCTCCCAACCTTGGAGAAGCCGCTGCCAGTCTGTGCAGACAATACTGAGCTAGATGGACCTATGGTCTGACTCAGGAGATGGCAGCTTCCCATGTGTTCCTAAGTCCTTGCCACTCAGATTGCCAGCCAAAGCAATAGACAAGACACCATCTGAACGATGGCTTGGGCACAAGCCCTCTCTAAAGCATGTCAAAATGTTTGGATAGAAAGCTTATGCATACGTCCCAAAGGCCAGGAGAACCCAACTCAATCGCAACTGTGAACTGGGAGTCTTGGTTAGATATCCGCATGGCCAAAAGGGATAGAGAACCCTTGATCCTACAAATGGAGAGGTCAGGATCTGCAATGTGGTGTCTTTTGATGAGAGACAAGGGCCAACTAGGGATGATGTGCCAGAACTTGTGCCAGAGATCCAGGTGAAAGAGGCAAGATGTCTCATGATGCAAGAGCCAGACCGTGAACCCGAAGAATCTGTACCACAACCAGAAGGGGCATTCCTTCTCCACCAGAAGCAGAAGATAAAGGATCTTCTCCAGTGCCTGGTAGCTTCCTTGGTGCTTTGCTAAATAATCACAAAGCCCAACAACAGCCTCCTGGAAGTGAATGACCTTCACTGGGTTTGCGCATGTGTACTCGGTGAAATTACAATGCAGCAACCACATTGTCAATCTCCACAAGCCCATTCGAAGGAGACATGGAGAATCCCAGTTCAATTGTCACATGTACACAATGCTTCTAAGTGTTAGCAACAAGATGGAGATCAGATCCTTGGAGGCCGTTTTCAGCAGCAGCTCCCTGGTGAGCACCAATATCTGGTCTGACTTTTCACACTCTGATTTGCTTGCAGAAAATCGTTGCCATATATGGGCAAAGCTTAAGTACACCAAAATATACCTGGGATACCAATAGGGCTGGCTCATTCTAAGAGAATAGCAACAGGCACTTGTATTGTGCCAGCTCAGATGCAGCTCTTTGATTAGAACATTGAAGTCCACTCCCCTCTTCCACATCAAGCGTGATTTCTGTGCATGACAAGCCACATCAAAGAGCTTGAGATATCCCATGTGCAGCCTGGCTTGCTCTGTACAGGCCTCTGCTACAGGGTAAACTTGTCCCAGGCTAGTTAGATGGTCATGAACATGTTCCAAAACCCAGCTTTCTAGATCATATGGAAGTTTTGATGCTGACCATGAAACTATGATGGAGAGAGAGAGAGAGAGAGAGAGAGAGAGAGAGAGAACTCTGCACAAGAGACTTCCATGCTCCTTTGGAATTAGGTCAGAAATTGCACTTACTGTAAAGAAGCTACTACTCTTAGAGTTGGAGATGGAGTTCCAGTGCATCGACCTTTTGCACCAGCTCTCCTAATGACCACTTGGGGTATTGGGCGTGGAGGTAGTTAGTGAGGGCCTCCTTACCTGTCCCTGCTTGCCTCTCCTCTATGGCCCCTGCCTCGACTCCTCAGCTATTCCCAGTCAAGAGTCAGTCCTCTTCCTTTCCTCTGAGAGAGTAGATGGAAACATCTCTCTCTCCCTTCCTATTCATTATGTAGCTGATAGATAGGACTAGGTTTTTCCTCTCTAAATGTACTTCACCAATACATCTTTTTCGTTTAGATTGTACAACAATCTCCATGTGTCTTCTTCACATAATGGCAACAACTCAACTCTGCACTCTACTCCGTAACTGGTGTGGGTAGCTTCCTTTTGGCGCTTTGCTAATAAGATCAATAAGATGCATAGCTATGTTGTGACCGGACATCAAACCAAGACATTTCATAACCACATGTTAAGACATAGATCTACGTATCTATCTTGGATGCGTTTTTGATCACATTTTGTCTGTTCCTTTTGCTCTGTTAGTTACTGTTGTTGTTTTTGTTTTGTACTGAACGTGTGAAACAACCTTGAAGTGAACTAATCACAAAGTCAGATTTCTTGTAATAGCGAAAGGAAAATTCTAGCTTCTGTGGACTCCACCCCACGCCTATAGGCTTTACTACCTTGAAAGAAGTTTGCTTTTGCAACGGAAGGTTGGAAGGCCATTGCGGTAGATTCAGCCTAGAACACACAAGTCTACTTGGTGGCAGTGGTTAAACGGGTCATTGGTCAGGAGATCCATGTCTGGTGTTAGCAGCAGAGCAGATCCTTCTAGGGACACACCAAGGTAATTTGGGCATCCGGACCGCCCAGCCACGAGCCCCCACCCCCATGCGAGGCTCCCCAAAACTTCCTTTGGGGGGCCCACCCCACCAAAGTTCCATTAAAAAACCAAACCAAAGACTCTAATGGTGGCTGAGGGGTGGCAGCGAGGGGGGAGGGATGGTGGCTTGAAGCAAATGAACTGCACGCCTGTGCAGTTTAGAGATCGTCGCAAGCCCGTGACGTTACGGGGGGCAACTCAAGTTGTTCGGAGGGCAACTCAAGCCACGATATTGTTCAAAAGTGAGCCAGCTTCATCCAGGTCAGGGTCTCCTTGGAAGTCCAACTGGCACTTTCCCCCTCTGTGAAGGAAGGATGTTGAGAAATGGAATACCGAAGCAAACAACTACTTATCTTATTTATATCTCATGTTTCAACGCAACTGTTCTCAAAGTGGTTTACATACAAAAAGGAGAAGAAAGTGGCCCCCCGTCCCCCCAAAGAGCTCGCAAACTAAAAAGAAGCACAAGGGAGAAGCTAGTGCGAGTCACGGAAGGAATGCTGTTCCGGAGTCGCCTAACAGAAAACCTGAATTGGTCATAAAGGTCTGGTGCCAGCTGTTCAATGTCTCGGCATGAAAGAAAGAGGGCTTGGTGCTCGCATCACCAAATTCCAGATGTCCTCTTGTCTAATCAAGTGCTGAGCCTCCAGCAGGATTTTAAACTGAGAGCAGGATCAAGCCCCAAATCCATCCCTATGGCCATTGGTGCTCCTGTGGAGACAGCCTCTCATAATGCATGACTGAGCCACCTCTCCTGGGTTCAGATTCTCTTTCAGCAATGAAACACACTGGGTGGCCGTGGGCCAGTCACTATTCTCCGCCTAGCCTACCTCAGAAGGCTGTTGCAAGGATAACATGGAGAACTCTACCCTCACCGAGGAAGAGTGGGGTATAAATGTAATGGGGGTGGGGTGGGGTGGGACAGCAGTCTTGATCTGGACCCCGGCTGACATCTGTGCTCAGCCACAAACTCATAGGTGGTCGTGAGCAAGTCACACTGTGATCCTGCCTGCCCACTGGTGAAACAGCAGCTATCATGACTCACCCAGTTATGTGCAGATTAATCCCACAAAGAAAATGGTGTGTACAATAAAAGATGCTATGTCAAGACTATCATCCAGCACTGCTGTCAGTACAGAGCTCCTCTGCAACCTCTTCTCTCCAAACCTCCTCATTACGTCAGTGTATATAGATTTATGCAATAATATACAAGACTTCCAAATGATTCGATCGGATTCCACGCAACACAGCCCAAAATCAAGCAAGATCAAAAGCCTGTCAATAGAATCATTGAGAAGTTCTGCTCCACTGGGCTAGTCTGTGAATTGGAATGTTTCGGATCTTACAGCCCTGAACTGAAGTATGCTTACTCAACGTAAGCCCTATTGATTTCAAAGGGATTTACTTCCAAGCAGCTATGTTTAGGATTGCTACTTTAATCTTACTTCTGCCATCTATGGATGGTGTGATACGCTTCAGGGAGTAAGACATTTTAATTTCTAGTTGAGATCAATGATGCTGAAGGTAAGAGTTTCATTAAAAAGGAAGAGCTGTGAAAGTTCTTCCCTTTGGGGAGATTAATCATGTTTGTGGTCGTCAGGCTGGAATAGGAGAAAGACTGAGCTGGTCCACATAAGAAGGCCCCAAACTAGGTCCTTCTTCGTTCTCTACATTAGTCCTCAGCGCTCTCCTGACTGTCATTTGGAAGTAGTGTCATCTTTTCAGGTGGCCTCGTCTTTTAACTTTCAGCTGATCTGATCAGAAAAGGTTTAGATACAGCAACTCAATATGGCTTCAATGTTCTCCAGTCATCCAAAAACCTCTTCTTTCAGATGAGAGTTGAGATGCTTTCCATTTCCAGTTCTACTCTAAAAAGCACGGAAATTCCAAGCGAAGGTGGCCATGTTAAATTCCGCACCATAGAAGCTGTCAAGACTTTATACAGTCTGGGAGCGTATGGTGGCTTTCCAAAAGAGGCTCCATGCAGCCACACTTTGCCTTGATCTCTCAGCTGGACATTGGGCTGGGGAGGGATGTGTCTAGGCAGACATTCCAGAATTGCAGCTTCCCCAATCCACTTCCTACAGATGCCCCAGATGAATTTCTGCCTGGTGCACCTCTGCAAGGCACCGTGCTTCCCCCAGCTGTTATGTCACTTCATAAATGTCTGGGCAGAAATTCAAGATATATAGCAGTTTCACTAATAGTAAGAATAAGAATGCAAATAAGAATAAGAACAATAAACTGTACTTATTAAGATAAAACAAAGAAAAAATTAAATCATAACAGATTGAAAAGGGGGGAGGGGTGAAGGAAATACAAAATACAATACAGAACCATTTCAAGGTCATTGTTAAAATCAATCATGTAATATGATATGATATGGTATGATATGTATTCTTAAAAACATATAATACTTCCAGGCAGCTATTCTCCTAGCTTTAGGAGCATTAAAAAGAAAAGGAAGCAAATGGGCGATCAGACAAACTCTTCCTTTTCATGGAAGTCCTCGAAGACAAGGCCATCTGAAGAGAAGAGAAGAGAGGAGAAGAGAAGAGAAGAGAAGAGAAGAGAAGAGAAGAGAAGAGAAGAGAAGAGACGTAATATTCTGATGTTAATTGATTTAGGTAAGGAGGGACTTCTACATATTGAACAAATGGAGGAGGGTCTAATGTGTTACTTTTTGCCTTGGGGTTCCCCAAGCAGAAGGCAAGCATGGCTTCCAGATCTCACAGTTTTGCTGCAAGGTCTTTGCCTGCAAGAACCATTTTTACCCCTGTGAGAGGGGTTGAAAGTTTGAGACGTGCCCACTTGGGAGTCCTGCCAAAGACAGTCCTCCATAATTTCCTGGCAGAGATCAAAGAGCAGAAGAGAGTTGGTCAGTACCCATGGACTTCATTGGAATAGCACCAGCCTCAAACACACACTTTTGGCAGTCAGGTTTTGACTGAGCCTGCGCTTGGTCATCCTCTTCCATTCTCTGCCACATCTCACTCTCCAGTACGGCGTCCACAGCCTTGTCTTTTTCATATGACAGCATCTCACTTTCACAGGACTTGGCATCCTTAATACTGTCAATAACGGACGTCAAGAATTCAGCCCAGCAGAGGATGACCTGAATAGTAGAAGCATTGAGCTGTTAGTGATGAAGGACTCTCCGTGCCTTCCTGGAAATTTAGCGGGCACCCTTACTTGGTGGGCTGCTCTCAGGTCCTTTCTGGGGACCCCACCCCCTCCATGGAATATTCGGCTTCTGCCTCTCAGGGAGAATGCAGAAGTGGGAAAGGGATCAGAGCAGAGAGTGGGTGCTTCCAGATCCCGTATGGGGCAAATGCCTCTCAGAGAAATGTCCTGGGCTCTAGGGAGGAAGGCCCTTTTCTGAATGGATCCCTACCTCAGCTCTTTCCATTTTCTCCACTCCAGTTGTCAGATCTGGAAGGGAAGAAGAGTCGGGGGTGGGTGGGTTTAAGGAGTTTGATTCCCATTTGGAATTTAAAAACGGGGATTCCTTTTCTTGGAATTAAGGCGGGCTACCAGTTCTAGGTTACAGCCCAAGTCAGCCAGCCTATATGAATAATGAGAGATTAGCATCTCCCAAAGGGAAGCGACTGCTCACCAAAGGCCTTTTCATTCGGACCCACAAGTCTGCCAGGTTCCCAAGCACTAGCTCTCTCACCTTCCCCAAAGAATCAGCCCCAGTCCCAACCTGGGGCACCTCCTCATCGATGGTGACTCTGGATACTGCCGGCGAGCCCCCTGTGGGAGTTGGAGGTGGTGCTGGAGTAGGCTCAACGCGGTGTTTCCGTTTAAAGAACCTCCCTCTGGGGGGCTTGCCCTTGGCGGAGTCACTGGTGGGGGAGGTCTTAAACAGCCGCCTGCAGCAACGGCAGACTCTTCGCAGCCTAGAAGAGAGCAGGGAGAAAGTGAGAAAGCGACCCTTAAGCAGACATTGGCAGGAGAGGGGGCCAATGGGGCAGTGAAGGAGTGCAGAACAGAAGGAGGGCAGCAATACAGGTAGCCCAATAGGCTTCCAGGTGGTGCACCGTCCTCCTTCTGGCTGAGGAATTGGGTCGAGACAGCTGCCCCAACGCTTTGGGGCAGAGACCTTTGACATATGGGGTGCAGTTCTGGTCAGCCCAGCTCAGCCAGATTATGTTAGAGCTGGCAAAGTTGCAGAGAAGAACCATGAACGAGCTCAGGGGTGAATGGAAACCATGTAACCATTAGGCAGTCCTGTTTTCAGGCACTGCATGACACTTCCTAGCTGGACCAGGCCTGTGAGGGGCCCGTGCCCAGGTTCACTTTTAAAACGAAGCAACTCCAGTCATGCACACAGAATCACGTACCAATGTTCAGACACCTGCACACATGTACTACCAACTGTCTGAATGGGGCTTTCATTGCTCTTACCTTCAAGATGCTGATTCAGTTCCAGACAGAGGGGGCCTCCTCCAGCAAAGCCCTGATCATCCTCTGGAGCGCCTCAATGTTCTCGTTCTGGGGGGGGAGAAAAGATCAGACATGATTATTCTATGCAGAAACCACATGCTTTTTTAAAAACAAAAACAAGTTTTACCACAAGCAAGCATTGTGTAAGACTATGTGTAAGACAAATCATATGATATTTATTTAGACTGCCTTCCTGCCTTCCTACTGTCCACCACCCTCTTGCCATTTTAAGCAAATCCAGACTCACAGTTTCATCAAAAATGTCCAGGTGTTCAGTTTTAAACATTTCCCCCCTCCGTTTCAAAACACTTAGGACTTCACTGTGAATATAGGAACTTAGGAACATCGGAAGCTGCTCTATATTGAGTCAGGCCCTTGGTCCATCTAGCTCAGTATTGTCTACACAGACTGGCAGCAGCTTTTCCAAAGTTTCAGGCAAGGGTTTCTCTCAGCGATAAAATCTTGTCCTAAAAAAAAAATAATAATAATCTTGTCCTGTCTTGGAGATGCTGCCAGGGAGGGAATGTGGAACCTTCTGCATGCAGTTTTCAAACATGATTCCCTAAAGGAGCATTTTATTGTCCCTTGGACTGTGTTAGGGATGGGGCTGTATTTCAGTGGTAGAGTATCTGCTTAAAGATGCTGAAGGTCCCAGGTTCAGTCCCTGGCATCTACAGGGAGAGCTGGGGGAAACTCTTGCCTGAAACTCTGGAGTGCCAATGCCAGACAGAATAGACAATATTGAGATAGATTGCGGTTCCCAACAGGGGGTACAAGTACTTCAAAGGCTATCGGAAGAGCCAGCGTGGTGTAGTGGTTAGAGTGCTGGACTAGGACCAGGGAGACTCGAGTTCAAATCCCCATTCAGCCATGATACTAGCTGGGTGACTCTGGGCCAGTCGCTTCTCTCTCAGCCTAACCTACTTCACAGGGATGTTGTGAAGAGAAACTTGTGTATGTAGTACACTGCTTTGGGCTCCTTTGAGGAAGAGCGGGATATAAATGCAAATAATAATAATAATAAAAATAATAATAATAATAATAATAATAGTTGTTGTTGTTGTTTTTGTAAAAAGATTGCACAGACTGACTACAAACAAAGGCATGACAAGGTAGCAGGGATGATACACCGGAACATCTGCAAAAAATACAAGCTACCTGTAGCCAAACATTGGTGGGACCATAAAATTGAAAAAGTTGAAGAAAATGAAGATGCAAAAATATTATGGGACTTCTGACTACAAACAGACAAACATCTGCCACACAATACAACAGATATAACTGTAGTCGAGAAGAAAGAAAAACAAGTCAAAATAATCGACATAGCCATACCAGGGGATAGCAGAATAGAAGAAAAAGAAATAGAAAAAATAATAAAATACAAAGATCTACAAACTGAAATTGAAAGGCTGTGGCAGAAAAAGACCAATATAATCCCAGTAGTCATTGGCGCCCTGGTTGCAGCTCTAAAAGACTTTGAAGAGCACCTCAACACCATAGGGGCCACAGAAATCACCATCAGCCAAATACAAAAAGCAACTTTACTGGTAACAGCCTATATTCTGCGACGATATCTATAACAACAGCAACAACATTGACAATAAAATTCAGCCATCGCAGGTCCTTGGGAAGGACTCGATGTCTGGATAAAACAAACCAGTCAATAACACCTGTCTATGTAAATAAATAAATAACTCAATAAATCCTATCGAGGGGGGGCTCAGAACCCTCCTGCCCCCACACTGCAGCTGTGCTCTTTGTTCCCCTTCTCAGGATTGCCGGCTTGAAGCTGATGTGTCCTCAGTGCTGTGTCTGCTGCAGAAGGGGAGGGAGCAGCGTGAAGACCCTCCCCCTCCGCTGCTGATTGGCTGGCTATGTGCTGAAGCTCAGCGTATCCCTCCTCCTCAGCCTAAGCGACAGGCTTCAGAAAATTGCACTTGTCCCATGAATTTCAATCAGGCTGCTTATGAGTAACTTAGTGTGGATGTGAACCAGTGACTGCAATAGTCTCTGTACCACTTAAATTTGTGTTTTTGTGTATATATGTGTATACACACACACACAATTAAGTGCAGCAGCTATGAGATGGGCTACTCCAGTCACTGACTGGCTTAAATCCAGATTAAGTTGTCTGATACAGGGGTGTGTGTGATTTTGCTCCCAAATGGGGCCCTGTGGCCCCGTTTGGGAGCGAAATTGGCCAGCACTACCTTTGCAGTGCGGCCAGAGCAGCTCCCCCTGACTTTTGAAGGTGAACGCAGCGCTGGCCAACTGAGCTCCTAAACAGGGCCACGTGGGCCTGTTGGGGAGCAAAACTACACGCCTGCATCTGACATCAGACGCAGGGGGTTTGGCTGGAGGGGGCCACGGTGGGGGCAGCACCTGGGTCACCGCTGGCCTCCCTCTGCGGCTGACTCTAAGCAGTCTTATGGAAATGAATGGGACAAGTTGACTTGTTCTCTTCATTTCAATGGGAGTACTCAGTCACCGGTACAGCCAGCAACAGGGTCTCCGTCACTGACGGGAGTATGCACATCTCTTCATGTTCTCCACCAGATCTACTTTCCTCTCTCCCCCTGCCGTGTTTCACTTCTGGAACTGTAGACGGACGTTTGCATATCAGCAGAGCCATCAATAGTCCCCCAAGGCCAAAAGAGGCCCAGGGAAATGCCAAGATTTCCAGCTGAGTCTGGTTTCGACCAAACCATTCGCCTCCAGCACCTGTTCCGCTGTTCCTCCCCCGGGAGAAATGTTAGTGCAATTAGATGGCCAGTGACGCCCACAGTTCCTCGAAACGGCCACAAGAGAACGAATTAAGGAAGTAACACGGCTCAAAGTTGCCAGGAGGTAAACATCACAAAGTCGGGAGGCCTGGAAACTGCATGGATGTAGCTGGACTGGATTTGGTTGTAATGTGTTCATGATGTAATGTGTTCTTTTAAAAAACACTTCCTAGACTTTGGTGGAAGGCAAAAGGCTGAAATCCACAGACATGTATTTGTTAAAAAGAATCTAGAGGGTCAAGGTGACCAGGAGGAATGGGGACTTTATGAGTCTTTGTTCTTCCCTTTCCCCATGCCTTTAACTGCCGGAATCAGCCAGAAATGTCATGGGCATGGCTACCTGCTGATAATCCCAGGTAATTAATTGTCCCAGGAGAATGACAGACTTTGGCCTTCTACCCATTCACACCTGCTCAGTGAAGTGCAGTTAATCATTCTGCTCAGTGAAATCCAGCTAAAACATTTCAAGGTTGCAGGCAGGAGTCTTTCTCAGCTCTCTCTGGAGATGCTGCCAGGGACAGAACTTGGGACCTTCTGCATATACTCTAGCACTGAGCTACGGCCCCATCCCCTGGGATCTTGGAGAGCTGCTGCCTGTCAGAGCAGGGAGTTCTGGGCTAGCTGGACCAATGGTCTGACTGGAGCCAAACTAGACATGGCAGTGGCAGAGCAGTCTCTCTACATGCAGCTCTCACTCTCACACAGTCACGTAAGAACTAGGAGGAGGGAATCTGATTAAAGTGCTGAATCATCTCCTGTCTATGCCTTACCTCCCCATAATCTGTCCTCAATGTCATTTTTCTCTTGATTGATTGACTAAGTACCGTCAAGTTGGTGTCAACTCTTAGTGACCACATAGATGGATTCTCTCCAAGATGATCTGTCTTCAACCTGGCCTTTAATGTCATTCAGTGGTGCGTTCATTGCAGCCGTAATTGAGTCCATCCACTTTGCTGCTGGTCCTCCTCATTTTCTCTGTCCTTCAACTTTTCCCAGCATTCTAGACTTCTCAAGGGAGCTGGGTCCCAAGTATGATAGTTTAAGCCTGGTCATTTCTGCCTTGAGTGAAAATTTTGGATTGATTTGTTCTATAATCCATTTGTTTGTTTTCCTGGCTGTCCATGGTATCTTCAAAAGTCTTCTCCAGCAGCAAAGTCTTCTCCAGCAGCGTCAATACTTTTTCTATCTTGCTTCTTCCAAGTCCAGCTATACACAGAGAAATAACAAATAAATAAGATGGATCCCTGTCCCTAGAGGGCTCACAATCTAAAAAGAAACCTAAGATAGACACCAGCAACAGTCACTGGAGGTCCTGTGTTGGGGGTGGAGAGGGCCGCTGCACATCATGACATGTTTTTGAGATTATTTTGGTTTAGCTCAATTGTTTTCAAACTTTCTACTAGGGATGTACACAAAAGGAGTTATGCAGGCTTGGTTCAAATTTGAACTGGATTTGAGTGGAACCATCCTGGCCATTTTGTGCCCATTTGAACACACAAGACCAGCCAAGTTTGACCCTGGACCTGTCAAGCCAAACCGGCTTGAACCCAGCTAGTTCTCACACCCCTGCTGTCTATCCTCTGGAAACTTGTCCTCATCACTGTAAAGGCAAAGTGTGCCATGAAGTCGGTTTTGACTCCCGATGACCACAGAGCCCTGTGGTTGTCTTGGGTAGAATACAGGAGGGGTTGACCATTGCCTCCTCTGAAGCATGAGATGATGCCTTTCAGCATCTTCCTATATTGGGAAAACATACCTGCGGGGATTTGAACCGCCAACCTCTGGCTTGATAATCAAGTCATTTCTCTGCTGCACAATTAAGTGGCTTCCTCATCACTGTATCTCCTCACAAACTAATTCTTTCTTTCTTTCTATCTCATATTTCATATTTTGTAATTTTAATATGTTTAATATAAATATTACATACATATTTATTTATTATTTTATCACATTTATATACTATACTGCTGCTGCTGCTACTACAACTACTACAAATATTTATATTCAGGGGGTCATACATACTGCTGATCACAGAAGTGCTGGCCATCATGGGGATGGTGTTTCCTTATGCAGAAAATTGCCACTGTAACTGTGAGCAGCCAGATCATTTGAACCTAGGAACCTAGGAATCTGCCATATACTGAGTCAGACCACTGATCTACCTAGCTCAGTATTGTCTTTACAGGCTGGCAGCGGATTCTCCAGGGCTGCAGACAGGAATCTCTCTCAGCCCTATCTTGGGGAAGCCAAGGAGGGAACTTGGAACCTTCAGATGCTCTTCCCAGAGCGGCTCCATGAATAGCAATAGCAATAGCAATAGCACTTACATTTATATACCGCTCTCTAGCCGGAGCTCTCTAAACGGTTTACAATGATTTAGCATATTGCCCCCAACATTCTGGGTACTGATTTTACCGACCTCGGAACGATGGAAGGCTGAGTCAACCTTGAGCCCCTGGTCAGGATCGAACTTGTAACCTTCTGGTTACAGGGCGGCAGTTTTTACCACTGCGCCACCAGGGGCTCATTTACCACTGCGCCACCAGGGGCTCATTTACCAGTGCGCCACCAGGGGCTCATAGGGGCTCATGAACATAGGAACAAAAGAAAAAATGCCAAAAGACCAAATTGAAAATAGCCTCAGGTTTTATCCATCCTTTGTATTATTTGCCTTGAAAACTTGACTTTTCCTTTTGTGCTGATGGATGGAACCCAGATGGTTGGCTGATGGTTGGCACCCAGACAGCGTCTCAGGACGCTGTCCCTACATGAGGGGGGAGGGAATTGGCAACTCACTTGCCTGTCTTTCTCTCAAGTAAACAGGTTTGCAACCAGCAGTGCCTTGAATTGTCTTTCCAAGAAGGATTGGTCCTCTCCAGAATGAAGGAATACCTGGATCCATCGCCAGAACGTGATCCCAAGGGAGTCTCCAGAGGACATCGACACTGACCCAGGAAAGCTAACCATCAGCAGCAGCAGCTACCCGGGGGCAGTCCCTATCTGCATTTCCAATCCAACCAAATGGTGACAGAACGTCCATCTGCTACCCTGTCCTGTGTTCGAAGAAGAGGGCCTAATGCAAAGTTCATCTTCCTGCTCCTAAGTGCTATAGGAGAGGGATAGACAACAAATGCCTGGAGACTGTCACTTTTCTCTGGAGTCATACATGCAACAGCATCTCCCCAAGCTGTAAAGCCCTGGAACCATCCTACCTGGGTAAGATACCTTGCCAAAGACACTATTTCAAATTCTGCCAAAGAGACTATTTCTGATTGCCCACGGGGGGGGGGGGAATCAAGGCTCCCAAACACATGAACATTCGAGCTTGTCTATGGACACTATCCAAACAAGCCAAAACAACACGGATCAGAGAACATCCAGGATAGCCAAAATCCTGCAACGTTGTACAAGAGCATTTGGTTCTCAACTGAAGGACTAAAATTTTTTTTTACCAAGGACTCTTAGGGTTTTTTTAATTTTAATTCTAAAGCTCTCCATGGCTTCCTTTTTGGCCATGACAGACTCTAGAGGACACTAAGCGTGGTGGGAGTTGATGATTTACACCACTTTCTTATATTACTTTCTTGTAGTGACTATGTGCTATCATTATGTTGAAAACCATGCTATCTCCTGTGCTGTAAGGACATGGACCTCACATGCTTGCTCTCCGGTCATTTCCCAGAGCATTTACCTGCAAGTCTGCACCTATCCCCAAGTTTGTGCTCTAAGACATTAAGCTAGCCCAAGCTTGACCTGCTAATTTTATAGACACTTGTATTTAAGCAATGTGATTGTACGTGACTTGTCATTGCTATCGCTTTCCACAAGCTGATAATCCATTAATCACTAGAAGCACCTGGTTCCACAATGCAAGACTGTTATTGATACCTTATTTGGGATAAAGATGGGTTAAAACAATGTTGCTTGCTATAAGTTGTATGATCTTTATATGTACACCTTGCTGCTATGTGTAAAACTTTTTATCTATATCAAATCAGAATTATACTAATTATGTTTGTAGCTCTAGGATATTATATGCAATGTATCTAGTTTTATTGCCATATGTACAGCCCATTCAGCACCTATATGTCCCAAATCCTTTAGCTACACAAAACACAGAACTATATTTCCAAGATTAGGAGTTTATGTGTTAGAAAGAGCTATTATTAATATTTCCAAACAGTTAGGACTTTCATTTAACTCATATGGAGAGCCTATTGATTTATGGGCAAAGAAGATAATTCTAATTATAGTATGTATTTTCCTTTTATTGATAATCACATGTTGCTGCTTATAATGCATTCTAGCTTGAATCCAAATGTTTATGAGAACCTTTCAACCTTGCCATAATGTAAGACCCATACATACAGCTGTACCTTTACAAGCCCATATATCCTGAAGGTTCAGGATGATCCAGTGTTTCAGGGGGGAATTGATGTCTTTTAGAAAACCAAAGTAACTCCATTTTACTTAGAAAACCTCAGTCTGACTTAAAGTAACCCCAGCCCAGCTCAGGGTCATCACGGCCTCTCATGATCAACGTCGTTATCTCTCTCCACTAAATTGTATCTGAGGAAACTTGGTTCTCACAGGATTCTCACTGTTCTTTGCCGACAATTAAGAAAACAGGATGTAACCAAATAAGGAGTAATCACCAGATGAACAATGAATCATTCGCATGCGTACTAGATACTTAGCCCACCATTTTATTGCCACGTATACTATGTCTAGGGTGTCAGCATCATTCAGATTGTTTGTATAAATGTAAGATGCACCTATAACCAATTTGTATTCAGTGCAGAGCCAAAGCCCACTGCTAATCTGCAATAAACGCCTCAAAAGAGATTCCCACTGTGTCTGTTTGATTGGCTAAAAGGCGGACCCAGGGACGAACCGAATTCACATCACTGTTGTCCCCTTCCATGTGTGATCAGGGATGGACTTCAGTCTTTATCCTGCAGGGTTGCCAACCTTTTTGCTAGCCTGGCTCCTGTGCCTTGAAAAAGAGCTTGACAGTCCAAAATTAAGCAGATGAAGCTTTTGCTGCAATGAAAATGAAGAGATGGGGAAATCTTCATCGGTTTAATTTGAATATGCCAGGTTTCCTCTAAAAGCATAAGAGCAGGAGCAGGGAGAGAGTTGGCAAGCCTGCCTGCTGGTGCCTCGTGGCCAGCATTGGGCATGGGAGTTCCGCCATCCTTGTGTACATTCAAACATGGCGGTTGCTGGGGGGGGGGGTCCAAGCCGGGAGTGTTTACCGGTCGCGACGGATCCTGATGGTGCTGGAGGTTCCGCTGCTGCCTTCAGTCTCTCTGGACTCGACCGTTGGCAGGAAGACTTTCTGGCCTCTCCTGCTGCTAATAGCAAATTTCTATCCAATTTGGATCGTGAAGGGAGCGCAGAACATGGCCTCAGGCAAGGAGTCCAGAGTGAGTGTCCACCGCCCTGCCCCAAATAGTTTCAATGTTTTTTGGGCGGGGGAGACCCCCAGGGGTTGGATTTGGGTCCAGGTGGAGACATTTAGGAAGCGACACTGTCCTGGCCCCTCTGGGCTGACCTTGTAGGGCAGGAAGGGAGTGGCCCAGTGCAGCTTCACGGGGTCCTCATGGAGCAGCAGCCCTCCATGGATGGCTCAGAGCTCCATCAGCCCCCTCCCTCCTCCAGGACCTCATCCAGCGAGGAACGTGCAGAGTGGAGCCACCTGCACAGTGGAAGGGAAGGGGTTCCTGGCCTCTCTGAGCTCTCTGCAGTTCCCCACTTCAGAGGGGCAGGATGGCCATATTAGGGAGGGAAGAAAACAACACTGGTCTTTCTTGGCTAAAAGAAATGAAATGTTGAGGTGGGGGGGGTGGAGGGAAGATAGAAATGGCAGGATCTGCCAAGTGGCATTTATGTGGAGGATGAGAATTGCCCCCTCTTGATGTAGCCTGGCTCCTCTGCTTTGAGCAAAAGCTTGAGCAGATTGAGCAGGTGAAGGCATTCCTAGCCTAAAGAAATGGGAAACTGCTTCACCAGCTTAAGATCTGCATGTCAGGCGTCTGCTGAAGTCACAGGAGCAGGACCAGGTAAAGAGTTGGCAACCCAGCCTACTGGTGCCTTGTGCCCACCACTGGGCCTGGGAGTTCCACCATCCTTGTGTACATTCAAACATGGCGGTTGCTGGAGGGGGGAGTCCCCAGCTGGGTGTGTTTACCGGTCGCAACGGATCCTGATGGGGCTGGAGGTTCCACTGTTGCCTTCAAACTCTCTGGACTCGACCGTTGAAAGGAAGACTTTCTGGCATCTCCTGCTGCTCACAAACAATTTCCGTCCAATTTTGGCCGTGAGGGAGTGCAGAAAATGGCCTCGGGCAAGGAGTCCAGAGTGAGTGTCCACCGCCGTGCCCCAAATAGGTTCAGTTTATGGGGGGGGGGGAGACCCAGAGGGGTTTGATTTGGGTCCAGGTGGAGACATTTAGGAAGCAACACTGTCCTGGCCCCTTTGAGCTGACCCATGTGGGCATGAATGAACTGGCACAGCACACCTTCACAAGGTCTTCATGGAGCACCAGCCCCCCCATGGATGGCTCAGAGCTCCGCCAGCCCCCTCCCTCCTCCAGGACCTCTTCCAGCGAGAAAGCACAAAGTGGAGCCACCCGCACAGAACAGGAGAAAGAGTTCCTGGCCTCTCCGTGCTCCCTGCAGCTTCCCCCTTCAGATGGGCAGGATGGCCATATGAGGGACTTGAAGAACATAACACTGGTCATTCTTGGTATTTGAGCATGACTGGAATGGATGGTGAAAAGAGCCCAAACTCGGGAGCACTTTCAGCATCCAGCAACACCCCTGCAGCGAGGCTCCCCCTCTCTCTTCCTCTTTGGATAGATGGTGATGACCTCCATTTTTTGGAAGGCTTCTTCCTCTGTAGCTTTGCATGGGATTATATGAGTTCTATTGTTTGTTAGCCACTTCATTATTTTTAAATTAAAAGGAAGATATCAATTTAATGGAATGTGGGGGGGGGAGGAAGGAGGATAGAAATGGCGAATTCTGCCAAGTGGGAGTTGCCGGTTCTGTAGAGGATGGGAATTGCCCCCTCTTGTTGAAGGGGGTGGCGGGAGACCCCCAGGGGTTGGATTTGGGTCAAGGTGGAGACATTTAGGAAGTGAGACTGTCCTGGCCCCTTTGGGCTGACCCTGGTGGGCAGGAAGGGACTGGCCCAGCCCATCTTCACAGGGTCTTTATGGAGCAGCAGCCCCCCTTCGATGGGTCAGAGCTTTGTCAGCCCCCTCCCTCCTCCAGGACCTCATCCAGAGAGGAAGTGCAGAGTGGAGCCACCTGCACAGAGGAAGGGAAGGACCTCCTGGCCTCTCCGAGATCCCTGCAGCTTCCCACTTCAGTGGGGCAGGATGGCCATATTAAAGGAGAGGAAAGATTGTGCTGTTGGTCAGTGTCGACTCCTGGTGCCCACAGAGCCCTGTGGTTATCTTTGCTAGAATACAGGAGGGGTTGACCATTGCCATCTCCTGTGCAGCCATTAGGTGGCTTTAAAAAAATATTCGTCATTCTTGGGAGCTGGAAATGCCTGGATTGGATGCTCAAAAGCCTGTTTTAAAACAGTTACACTGGCTGCCCATTTTTTTCCGGGCAAAATACAAAGTTCTGGTTATTACCTTTAAAGCTCTGAACGGCTTGGGTTCAAGATATCTTAGAGAGCGCCTTCTTTTACATGATCCCCACCGCACGTTAAGGTCATCTGCAGAAGTCCGTCTCCGGTTACCACCGGTTCGTTTGGTGACGACTCAAAGGCGGGCCTTCTCTGTAGCTGCTCCTGGACTGTGGAATGCACTCCCAGCGGAAATTTGTAATCTTGATTCTTTACTGTCCTTCAAGAGAGCCTGGCCTTTCAGGGTTTTTAATCAGTTTTAATTGTTTTAATACCTGGTTTTCAGTGTTTTAATTGTTTTGATAGTTTAATTGTTTTTTAAGTAGTTTTAAATTGGTATTTATATTTGCATCTCTGTTTTAATTGTTTTTAATGTTTCCTGTTTTAATTGTAAACCGCCCTGAGCCATTTCGGAAGGGCGGTATATAAATAAAATAAATAAATAAATAAATAAATAAATAAATAAATAAATAAATAAAAGGGATCAGGCTCGGGAACATTTTAAGTCTCCAGCAACACCCCTGCGGAGAGGCACTCTCCCTCCCTAGATCCCTCCCTCCCTCCCTCCCTCTTTGGATTGATGGTGATGATGACCTTCTTTTGAAAGGCTTCTTCCTCAGTAGCTTAGAATGAAATAATACAAGTTTTATTGCTTGTAAGCCTCTTTGATATTTTTAAACTAAAAGTAGGATATAAAAGAAATGAAATGTTGTGGAGGAGGATGGAGGGAAGATAGAAATGGCAAGATCTGCCAAGTGGCACTTATGTGGAGGATGGGAATTGCCCCCTCTTGATGAAGGGGGTGGGGATGGGGAGACCCCCAGGGGTTGGATTTGGGTCAAGGTGGAGACATTTAGGAAGTGAGACTGTCCTGGCCCCTCTGGGCTGACCTTGTAGTGCAGGAAGGGACTGGCCCAGACCATCTTCACGGGGTCTTCATGGAGTAGCAGCCCCCCATCGATGGGTCAGAGCCCCGTCAGCCCCCTCCCTCCTCCAGGATCTCATCCAGAGAGGAACTGCAGAGTGGAGCCACCTGCACAGAGGAAGGGAAGGGGTTCCTGGTCTCTCCGAGATCCTTGCAGCTTCCCCCTTCAGAGGGGCAGGATGGCCATATGAGGGAGTGAAGAAAACAACACTGGTCATTCTTCAGTAAAAGAAATGAAATGTTGAGAAGGGGGATGGAGGGAGGACCGAAAGGGCCATTTCTGCCAAGGGGGAGTCACAGGTTCTATGGAAGATGGGAATTGCCCCCTCTTGATGTGGCCAGGCTCCTCTGCTCTGAGCAAAAGCTTGACCAGCTTAGCCCAAAGAGATGGGAAATGTATCACCAGCTTGATATCTGCATGCCAGCCTTCTGCTGAAGTCACAGGAGCAGGATTAGTGAGAGAGTTGGCAACCCTGCTGGCTGGTGGTGCCCCATGCCAACCACGGGGCCCAGGGAGTTCAGCTAACTGAGCCAAGAGACCCCTTCAAAGTGGTCATACTCTGATATTTAGCAGGGGGAGAGCAACCTGTCTCCCCTGCGGCTCACGCCAAATTTTGTCCATTTGGGGCCATGTGGGAGCGCTGAACATGGCCTCCGTCACGGGGTTTAGAGGGAGGGTTCACCATCCTGCCCCAAAGAGGTCCAATGTGGGGGAAAGACCACCCAAGTTCTCAAAGCGGTTTGATGAGAAATCTGGGGTGGGAGTCCCCACTGGCTGCTTAGGAATGACCCCGGTGGGTGTGAGCTGGCCCAGCCCATCCTCACTCCTGCTCTCCTCTCTCCTTGACAGGACATGGGAGAAGGATGCCCCTCACTCCGCGGCGTGGGCAGCCTTGATGAGGCAACTACTGTGGCTCCTCTCAGGTACGTCCTCCTGCTCCTCCTGGGTTATCTGGGCCCATTCTTGATTTATGGCACCTTGGATTTCAGGACCACTTAGGATCCTCTCAAGAAACATGGCCCCTGCCAGGGTTTCATTGTTGGAGATCCAGCTCCAGATGCCATCGGCCTTTGGCACCAGTAACCCTGATGACCACGACAGGTCTCTCTCTGACCAACACGTAGCCAGAAGTCAGATAGAGGTCTTTTCCTCTCAGCATCTTCTTCTGAATAAAGCAGATTAGTTTAACCTTGTGTGAATCTCCCTGCTTATCATGGACAAGCTTTTGCCCCGGAGACCCTGTTGACTTCTGCTGTAATGGGAATGAAATAGCTGCTGAATACTCTGCCATAGAAGTCATGACCCCAACATTAATAAGCCCAACCCCCAAGAGGTCCCAGTTTGCAAGAGGCACCCAGTCTAAGTTCTTACTATTGGAATGTGGGGAAGACAGAAAGGAATGAGAGCAGGGGCAGGTAAAGGGAGTTTCAAAGGAGAAGAGCCGATCCGTCTGAGCTAGCTGGGTTCTGGGAGAGGATCCAGGGGTTCAGGCACAGGAGGCCAGGGAGGGTTCTTGTGCACATTTTGCTCCCTAGGGTTTTAAATGAGGATGGGTGGGGTGGGGGGATCGGTCCCCTAGTCTGCTCTCTGAGGACTGAAGGGCTGTGGGGCTCCATGGGCTGGTGTGCCTGGCCCACTATTTCTCAGGCCCTGGATTCCAGGTGAGCCCTGCAGCCACCCAGAGCGGGAGAAGGAGACTAGAGTCAGGTTGTGGCTGGCTGCTCCTTCAGGGCTGGATCTGCTGGTGCCTCCTTGAGTGGTTGCAGGGCAAAGGGAGCAACTGGGAGGGGAACAGTGGAAGCCCCTCTGGGGGGCAGAGGAGGGGGTCGTGGCAGCCCCTCGGAACAGGTGATGCTGAGTCAGACCATTGCTCTACTCTGACCAGTAGCCGCTCTCCAAACCCCAACCAAGGGAGCTGAGCTGTTTTAGAGGTTTTTAAATTAGGCAGTATAAAAATATATATAAATCCAATGAATGAATGAATCAGGAAAGAAAGAAAGAAAGGAAGGAAGGAAGGAAGGAAGGAAGGAAGGAAGGAAGGAAGGAAGGAAGGAAGAAAGAAAGAAAGAAAGAAAGAAAGAAAGAAAGAAAGAAAGAAAGAAAGAAAGAAAGAAAGAAAGAAAGAAAGCTAGCTAGCTCTTTATGTTGTGGAGAGCGGGGAGGGTATATAAATAATAAAATAAAATAAAATAAAATAAAATAAAATAAAATAAAGAAAGTAACCTTTATGTTGCAAGGAGCTTGGAGGGTTCTTGCCTTCACCCCTGCCCACTACTGGAAACTGACTACTCTGGGTTCCTTTAAAACACTCACTCACTTGTGTCTTTTGTCCTTTTCCCATCTCAGTGACTTCCAGCCACAGGAGATATATGAAGAGTGCTCCGTGGCCAAAACGAGCAAATGGTCACTGGTAAGGGATGAAAACCCAGTCTGTACATGGCAGCGCTGGGAGGGGGTGGGAGAGACCCCATTTCGAGCTAGAATAGAGGGCGTGTGGTAGAGATCCAGTCTTAGCAAGTTGAAGGGATGCTTTGAGAACTTGTCTGGAAAAGCCATATGCCTTGATATTTGCAGTGGTAGTCGCAGTGAATTGGGTGGGTGGGATGAGTGACAATCCGGGCTCAACTACAAGTGACTCAGGCAAAGGTTGGAGACCCTCGCTATGGAGGAAGCATCATGGGAACTTTTGGGATGGGAAGTGCTGAGAGGGAAGAGGGGTGTGTCTACCTATCTTCCAACCTGGCTCCTTCATTCCGCTCTCCTGCCCCAAATCACTCCCTCCCCCAGGGTTCTAGACTTTGATTTTGTTCTGGACTACCAAGCAGAAAACACATCCAGGAAGGGAGCAGTCTGGAGGGGAACTAGAGTGGGAAAGTCTTCTTTGGGGTAGATGGTGCACTCTTTCCCCCCTGCCACTTCTTGGCTCCACATGGCCCCCTTTCTGGTGTCTTTGAAAAGGGCCTCAAAACACGGGTCTGCAGCATCAAGTGGCCAAGAGCTCTGCCCAGCAAAGAGAAGAACTTAGCTAGGCTTTCCTTAATTAAAGGCACCATTCAAGAAACCACAGTGTCCCATGTAGCAGGAGGCCTGACTCTTCTTCGGGATCCTGCCACTCCAAATGTTGTGTAATACCCATGATCTCTCCCGACTGCCCAGGAATGGGCAGAAAGCTGGTTTCTGAGGTTCAGTAGATTCTTGGGTTTGGTTCCTCTCTGAGCCCAGTTACACGTTGGTAGACACGGTTTTGAGGTGCTAAGGAGCCACCTCCTGCTTTAAGCTCCTCTGTTAAGAAGGACCTCTTGAAGGAGGGTTGATGTTTGGACCCCAGATGCCCTGGAAAGGTCAAGTGGGCCCCAGAGCACCCATTCCTCTCTCCATTCTCATCCACAGAAGTCATTCTCGGACAGCTCCAGGATTCAGACGGTCAACACTGGGAACGAGATCCTGGAAGACGCACATGCCATCAGTTCCCCGAGGAGGTAGAGTTTCTTCTTGAACTTTTGTGTAGGGAAGGTTTTCTGTCCCCCTGCCAGCCTGGATCTGAGATGGATCCAGTGCCGCTGACTGGCAAGAGTTGCAGGGTAGACAGTCAAAAACGACGTCTTCATACATTGTGTAGAAGCAGGGGCGTAACTAGGTTGGAGTGGGCCCTGAGACAAGATTCTTAAATGGGCCCCCCCGCCCAGAAATTTTTTAATAATAATAATAATAATAATAATAATAATAATAATAATAATAATAATAATAATAATAATTCGATTTCTATTCCGCCCTTCCAAAAATGCCTCGGGGCGGTTTACAAAGAGAAAAAGGTGCCTCTTTGCCCCGTAAGCAGGGGGCTTTTATTCTCACATTTCTGTCCTCATTCAAAACATACAAAAAACAGATGTACAAAATTGAGCAAATGAGAAGAGAAGAATTATATGGGAGTAAAACCTTTTTTAAATGGAGTCAGGAAGTGCATCTTTGGAGGCTCAAAGGGATACCTTTCAGGCACAACTATTTCCAAGTCAAAAATTCCTTTTTCATGTGGTGTATTTACAAAACCAAGGATTTGAGCTTGAAGTTCATCTAAGCGACTTCCAGTCTGCCAGCAAGTAATACCCGGTGGTGGCTCTGTGGACAGCAGATGCAGCTCCCTTTTCAATCATGAAGCTCTCTGCATTGTGCTCCGTTTTCGAAGTAGAGCTCTAAGAACGGACCCAAATGCGCTCAGGGGCGTAGCAAGGTTGGAGTGGGCCCTGAGAAGAGATTTTAAAATGCCCCCCCCCCCCAAGCCCAGGGCTTCCACACACCCCCGGCTTGCAAGGATTTAAGTCTGATATTTCAAAATATGTATGCTGCCAAGAAATACATTTCACTGAATACACACACACTTCACAATATATAGTGATATACATTGAATACTATATCTTTGTGCTACTTTTAATGCCTAGAACACACTAGAAACACTAATGATTAAGATGGGCCCCTTGCTGCAGATTAGCAAAGGAGACTTTCAACCATGCAGGGTGAGCCTATGTTTATTTTCTCAGAATTCTGAACAAATTCAGTCCAGTTTGATTCCAGGAGGTTTTTCACAAGAGGCTTTGAAAGCCCTTTAACACACATCTCCTCTGGAATGGAGGTTCTGCATTCACATGTGGGCCAGATTGACCCTAAGGAGGAAAAATATAAAAGCACAACACATGCGTCACAGTTCTCACTCATGTCTCAGTTCTCACTCAGACCTGGGTTGCAAAACAACTTGAACAGAAGTGTATTTATGAATGAATGAATGAATGAATGAATAAATTTGTTCCAGAAGTTTTTGTAATTTCCTGCCATGAAACAAGCCACTTCTAGGACTTTTTAGAGGTTTTTTTAAGCCAGCCAATTTTCCAATCAGTCTTCAATGAAATATTCAGAGACTTCTCAGTCTCCCCACCCCCCATCCAAGCCCTATGGCAAGCAGATCCCTACCTGGATATAGGGGGCGGGGGGCGGGGTGTGACCACCAAAAGGAATCCACCTTCTACCTGGCCACGGCGGAGCTGTCTGGCCTGGGAAGAAGAGGGTCTGCTGCAGAGAACTGGAGTGGCCACTCTGACTGCCAGCCTTCTTCCTGGGGCTGGCCAGCCTACTCGAATTCAGGCTTCACGGAGGCCTACACGGAGGCCTCCCTGGAAGCCCCGCCCAGCCGCCGATCAGCTGAGAGGCGCCCGGGAGAAAAGCAGCTTGCCTGCTGCTTGGATGGCCGACCAGGAGGACCAGCAGGAGGGAGGGCAAACAGGGCAAGTGGCTGAAGGGTCTTGGGGCTGGGCAGGGGGCAATGGGGAGTCATGGGAGGTGTCTCTGGGGGGCCCCTCAAGGCAGTGGGGCCCCGAGGCGACGGCCTCCCCCGGCCTCATGGTAGTTACGCCCCTGCGTAGAAGCATTCACTCTTCCAAGATGTGGTGGTGATGTCCGCTAGCTTGAAGGGCACAGAGGATAGCTTCCTGGAGGCCTGCCGGATGGCTGTCCCCTATTGGAAGCAGAGTGCTGGGCCAGATGCATCTTTGGTCTGATCCAGCAAGGCTCTTCCGAGGTACTCAGGCCATTGTATTTCTTCCTGCAGTGTCTTCACGGTTGAGGAGGATGGATGGTTTCTCCAGACCGTGGACACCGAATGGTCTTGTGAGGTCAGGAAACGATTCCAGTCGCTTTTGTGGATGGGCTGGTGGAGGGGTGAGGGGAGATTGCATCTCCACCGTCAGGAGACAGAGCGGGGTCAGATCCTGAAAGGGGAGGAAATCCAGCTGCTGCATGTTGGCCAGAGGATTACAGTGGGAACGTCGTGGCTAGGGAAGGATTCTGCAACCCTCTGCCTCTCCTTCCAATGGCCACCTTTCTGGGTTGGTGTGCTTTGGATTGGAGGCATCAAACGGCTCCCAAGACCCTGAGACGGGTCAGGAGAGGAGAGGGTCTTCCTGGCAGAGATCCTCCAGGTCTCTTGACTGAAGAGGCATTTCTGGAGAGACAATCCTGGTCCCCTCAGGGAAAAACAGCCCACAGCAGGAGGGATGGCCCTCACTCCGGACTCAGGGGCCCACCTTGTCTCTCCCTTTGGAAAGGCTGAGCTAACCCTGTTTCCTGCGGAGAGGAGAGAAGAGGACATGAAGGGGTGGGATCAAGAAGACTCTCTGGGCCAAACTATTGATGCCAGTGGGTCCCGTTCCTCTTGGTTTCCATTCCCCATGAAAGGAATGCAGAAGAAATGACAAGAAATGACAACAAGCAGTTCGCATTCCATTCTGGAGCTCCCATGCAGTGATGTTTCTGTTAATGGCTGGTTTTGGGGAGGGAAAGAAAGAGATTTCACAGACCTACCTGTCATGCTGTCTTTGGACTAGAGCTGCAGAGTGCAGCCAACTGATTCTGATGGCCCTTTTGAAGGATGGTGGCCAGTTTGCTGACCACAGTAGATCATATCACAATGGAGGTTCATGGTTGGACATAGGATGAAACCAAATGGCCACAAGCATGTGGTGGCTGTTCCCTGGCACTCCCACCACAGTTAGAATTAGAACACATGGTTTCTTTTTAATAAGGTTTTTTTGTCTTAAAAAAAAATCAAAATAATTTAAAGAAATAAAAATGAACTCAAAGAAAATGTCAGGGGGAAAACTCCCTACGAATCCTAGGCCCTAGGAAGATCAGAGTGAGTACACTCATTGGAAACCTTTGTCTCATATGCAGAGTCCTGACATCCAAGAGGCCAAGATCCCAGAAGACAACACTAGGGATCAGGAGCTGGACGTGGAGAGCTTTGTCAGTTCCCTGAGGTACTCTTTTCTCACCTGGAGGGGCAGCTCCATCGCTCATGGAAGTAGAGGACCTTCCTTAGGAGCCCATGCAATTTTTGGGGGGGTGGAGGTGGTTAGTTTAGCAAGAAGCCAAGGGTGGACAGAAGCTCCGAGCAGCATGGAGGGTTGTTTCCATGGAGGCAGGTGTCTCCATGCCCAGCCCATGGGCTTCCTGCAGGCATCTGGCTGTCCACTCCTGGAAACAGGGTGTTGGGCTGCATGCCTCATTCATCTCATCAAGCAGAGCTCTTTCTAAGCACTCGTGTTCTGATCTCATGTGTCTTCTTTCTTTCTTTTCTTAGCGTCCAGAGGCCAAGCACCGTGTTGAGGAGGCTGCAAAACACCGCCGCTGACCAAGAGCCATCCCTTGGAGAGGTCAGGAAGCCTCAACATCCAGTCCCTCCCTCGGAAGAACTGTGGGTTGGGCGTGTGGGTCCCCCGTGTTGCCCAGGAGTAGAGAGCATGTGGAATGGCCCCAGTTTTGATGCTGCCGGGTGGGCGGCCATCTTCTGACAGTTGTTTGCTTAAAGCTATGGTAAAGGGACAGCCATGCCCTAAACAACACTGCATCACAATGGTGGCACGGTGGGGGTGATAGGATTAAAGAAGATGGCCGCAAGGAGATGGTGGCTATGGCCTTGACTTCTGGTCGAGATCTCACAGTTAAAGGTGGAGCATCCTGTTGCTTTAATGGCAACCATTGAAAAACAGTGACAAATAAATGAAGAATGAATAAAAATACAAAACAATAAGCAAACTAAACCAAACCAATGAGAAATGAACTAAATGAAAAAGGGGAAAGAAATGGGAAAGAAAGAGGAAAGGAGACCCAGTTTTGGCATGTTTTTGCACGTGCCTTTAGTGTCCTCACTAAGGAGCCGACTGAAAGCATGAAGTGGACTGGAAGTGGTCTTTTCCAGTCACCAGAGCCATCAGGGCCCCAGCTCAGTGAGGGAGCGCAGCATGTCTTGGGGTGGGGGGAGTTGATGCCTTTCCCCTCTGCCATTTGCATGAGTGCGCGAAGGCCTGAAATCAGCCCGACCGACCTTATTGCGAGGAAGGCGGGCACGAGAGAGGAGCTCTTTTGCCATCTCTCCCGCCCGCCTCCAGCCAGCATGCCTGGGCTCCAAAGTGGTTTTTAAGAAAGTTGAAAATCAGGAAAGCGGGAAGAGTTGTGTCCAGAACGGGACGATCCCCTTCTGGCCCACTTCCTGCGTTCAGCTCACCCGGTGATGACCTCTGGAAGGTGCCAGGCTGGCCTTTTCCCTGCTGAAGCCTAGGAAGCTCAATGTGAGGGCCAGAGCAACCATTTCTCCCCCTTCTCTCCTTCACAGAGTTCTTCCTTCCAGGGGGCCGAGACTCCACATGCCAGCATGGAGGAAGAGGGGTTGGAAGAGGACTATGCCACCAGTTCCCCCAGGTACCTTTCTCAGCTGAAGGGCCGCTCCAGGGATCATAGAGGCAGATCACCTTCCCTGGGAACCTTGGTTGATTAGACATGTTCATGGAGGAGAATCCAGTTGAAGATTATAACCCATGACAGCCAAGGAACCTCCGAATCTCGAGATCTCTCTCTCTCTCTCTCTCTGAATAAACACACTTTAATGCCACATGTAACCAGGTCTCAAGTGGTTCACAAACAACTAAACAGGCATCTGGCTGTCCACTGTTGGGTTCTGGGCTACATGTGTCTTTCACTTGATCCACGGGGCATGCATTGCTGTTCTTATGCCATGTCTCTCCTTTCTCCTCTCAGAGTCCCGAAGCCAAAGAAGTGGCTCATCAAGAAGATGATGAAGAACACCTACACGGTGGAAGACTCGTCCTCCGCGGAGGTCAGAACTGATCCATTTCATCATCCATTTTTTCATGTGAACGGGCTCTAGGTTGTGTGTGTGTGTGTGTGTGTGTGTGTGTGTGTGTGTGTGTGTGTGCGAGTGCCCTGTTCCCCAGCAGGAGACAGAACATGGAATGGTTCTAGTTCTAGATGCTGCAGGATGGGAGGGATTGTGATTGGTGGGATGGGAGGAAATGCAGCTGAGGCATTGGAAAGGGGGCAAAAATGTGGTGAAAGGCTCTTCTGGGCTGAGATGCCAAATGCCTTTTCTACCAAGAGGCAGGTCTTATTTTAGAGCCGGATGTCTTCCCAACCGTCCCTTGGGCTTGGTTCCTCTCAGAAGCCTCGCAAGGTCAATGCAAGCCCCGGAACACTCCCGTTTCTCTTCTCTCTCCTCCCCAGTGCTCCTCGATGGATGAGGATGACACGATGCATGACATCAGCAGCATCGAGGACGAGGTGTGGGACTCTCCGCTGACCCCCAGTTCGGCCAGGTAGGTACCCTCGTCTCAGCTGAGGAGCCAGTAGGGAGCTGGGGGGCTTTTAGCGTAGCCAGCAGAAGGCTGCAGGGGACAGGGGCAGATCCCCCATGTCTGAGCCCCATAGAGGGATGTTTCCTCCTACCTGCTCCCTGAGAAATCTGGAGGGGGAGTTCACCCAAGAAGGCCTATTGGCAGCCGGTGCAAGAGAGACACCAGCAAGTCTATTGCTGGCTGTTAGCAGAGGGAGCTCTGAGACCCCCATGCTGTTGGGATGAGCGGGTGTTGTGGAGAAGGAGCAGGGGAGGGCTCCTGTCTCGATGCCCCCTTTGAACACTTCCCAGGGCTTCTCAGTGGGGAATGAAAGGCTGGACTTGGGAGATCTCTGGCCTGATGAAGTTCCCCTGCCAGCCACCTCCCAAAGGAGGCGAGATCTTTGCTTAGCATCTCTTTGGGTGCCCGTGTTCTTCTTCAGCTGGCTGCCATCTCCAACAGGACAGTTCTTTGAGAAGCTTTTCTCTCTCCTCTCCTCTCTCAGGAACATCGGCGAAGAGGAAAGAAGAGGACAGCTGGCCCCAGATTGGTTCTCCTCGGTCCATCTGGGAGAGGTAAGGGGCGCAAACCAAGGGTGACTTGACTCCACCCCTCTGCCCCTCCTTTCCTGCACTACACAGGATGGCGGCTTGGATGGCAGTCACTGTTCACACGGGAGGTGGGGACTTCCCTTTTCCCCTTGTGGATGTCTTTCCCTTGCAGTTGACCTCATGCACCCTGAGCCAGAGGCAGCACCCTTCAGGCCCAGATGTGGGTGCAGACACCCATGGCACTGGCCTGGCCCTGGGGATTCTCCTGACCCATAACCGTCCCTCGGACTGTGTGCTGAGGCCTGACCCTCCTCTTCGTCACAGGGGAGAGCAACAAAGAAGATTGGGGACGTCATCCGTAGCGTGGAGTATGCCAGTGAGGTGGAGGAAAGGTTCCCCGAACTCCTGGTGGGCCTGGTCAACAAGATCCTCACCGGCCTGCAGAACACCACTGAGGGAGTCGGGAACCGAGACAGCCATGACCTGCCTCCTGAGTAAGTCATGGCGGTGGGGAAAGCGGGGCCAGCAAGTCTTCCTTCCAGCACTCTGGGAGGACAGGCTAGGGTCATTTCTCCCATGTCCCACTCTGATGGGTGAGCAGCATTTCTGGCCTGTTGGGGTGACTCTGGCACGGAGGTCCCCTCCCTCAGCTACACAGAGGAGAGCCCAGAATTTGCAGCCCTCTTGGCTCTGCAGAGAGCCTTAAAATGCATCTGCAGTGTTAAAAAGCCAGCTGTGGATAAAGTCACTTCACCTCTGTGGTCTCCCTCCCTGGTCCAACTCAGTCCCTCCACCCTTGATACTACGCCACCCCGCAAGGAGTCCCTCCCTTGTCCACTGCCTCCACCCTTGACATGGTGTGACAGCAACCTTCTCTTCTCTGCAGGGAGACCGCGCAGATTGTCCGAACCCTGCTGGAGAGGGTGGCACAGGTGACCCCGGAGAAGACCTGCTGGGAATCCCTGTGCTCTCCGCAGAGCTGCCTCCAGGGTGTGGCCCTCTTGGTGAGGTAAGTAGGAGTGAATAGGAGATTCCTCAGGAGGCCTGGGGGCTGGGGTGGTTTGGGTCAGGTCTGCTCTTTCTGGGCCTCCCGCCCAGGACTCAGCAGGGGCCTTTGTGTGTTGCAGGGCTCTCCTCCAGACACCATCCTCCACAGTGGCCAGGCTGAAGGCATACCTGGCTTCCCTCTTCAGCCTCGATAAAGATCCAGAAGAGCATTCCCTCGCAGAGGTGGCCTTCTTTGTGGAGGTGAGAAGCATTTTCCTCAGGTGGGCTTCCCTGAGAGGAGGGTTTGGCCCCAGGGGCTGATGGGTCTTCTGCTCCTTTCCCTCTTGTAGCTGCTCCTGAAAGACCAAGACTTTGCTGCCTTAGAGAAGACCTGGATGCTCCTGGTAGCGTGGCTAGTCCACCCCAGCCAGAACATCCGCTACCTGAGCGAAAGGGGTCTTCTCCACATTTATGGAAAGCTGAAGGCAGTGAGTGACATCCCTGGGCATGGAGCATCCCTAGACATGGAGACTCCTCTCTTTGGGGAGCCCTTCCTGAGGCTGGTGCTCCTAGGCATCCCCAGCTGTGACAGGAAGATTTTTCCAGTTGGGAGGATTCAGCCTGTGGAACCCTTGCCACAGGATGAAGGAGAAATCCTTAAGGGAATGCATCTCTCAGTGGGAGCCCTGATTCCCCACGTGCTCCAATGCCGCCTTCTCACCCCTCTTGGATGGAAGCCAAGCGGCATCAAACATGGACAGCTATGTGGTACATTTAGCAGGGGGTAGACTAGCATGTGTTCTCAAGGATCCACCTTTTCCCTCCCTAGGCGAAGAAACCCCAGGATTTTAGTGCTGGGATCCTGGGAGGGCTCAGGACCTCCAGTCTGGAAGCCACTTTGGGGGTCCTGGCCTTCATGGAGCGGCTGAGGCACTGTCCATCAGAACACCAGGCCACGGTGAATGCTGCCCTGGCTGCCCTGTGCCGCCCTCTCTTCCACCACGTGAGTACTTACATGCCAGCCCTCCGCCTGGCTCTATGAGGGCCGGCCAACCTGCAGGTTCCGAACGGGTTGGAGAAGGGAAACCAGACACCCCCTAGAGACCCATGCAAGCTCTTCTGCATGGTGATGAAGGTGAGGAATTCCTCCCTAATAACAAGCCCTGTTCTTCTTTGTAGGAGGAGGCTAAGATCCGAAGGGCAGCCATGAGGACCCACCTGGATCTCCTGCAGCACTGCCACCATCATCATGAGGGTACAGAGGAGAACATCACGACCCTCATCGCGGTGCTGATGCATGTGGAGGATGAGGACCTGGAGGTAGTACAGGTGAGAGCCCACTTCTTCCTGCCACCCCTACGAAGGTGTTTAGGCTTCCCCAAGTCCAGCTGCCCAGTGGCAGACCCCAGAGTTAGCCTCACGGGATGGTGAATTCACGAGCTGTCCCGCTGTGGTTTGGCCTATCCAGGCCCTACTCCTTGAAGCCCCCTAAGAGGTTTCTTGGAATCCCTTGGGAGGATTTTTCACTCCCATTCCGGTCTTTCTTTTGGCAGGCTGCGAAGGACAATCTGAGCCTCCTGGCGGAAGCCCTCCTATGGCACCTGGAGGGCAAGCTGCTGGCGCGGGACTCTTACAGCCTGCAGGAGCTGCTCCACAAGATCGCCAAGCGTCTGGTAAGGGCAGCCCCTCCCTGTCCGTCCCTCGGCTCAAATGGCTCAAGGACCTTTGGGCGATGCTTTGCTCACTCGGGATTTGTCTTTGTTCTTGATCCCAGATTCGGCAGCTCGGCACAGAAGACGCCGTGGAGATGGAGGCCACCAAGATCCTGGGCTTCTTCCGCAGCGAGCAGCCTTCAGTGAGGAGAACGGCTGCCCTGCTGATCGGTAAGCGAAACAAGACTTTTGGGTCTCCCTTAGTGGGTCGTCTTGGTGGGCAAAGGTTCATTCTCTTGGAAGGCACTGCCAGAAGGGTGTGGAGGGGCAGGAGCTGTTCCCTCCCCAGGAGGACTGGCCCAGTGCGTGTTAGCGAGGTCTCTTGGCTTAATTTCCACCCAAGGTGACATAAGAGTCCCTGGAGGAATGGCTCAAATTGTCAGTCCCAGAGGGAGCAGAGAGGGGAGGACTTCCTCTCCTGAATGATCGGGTTGTCCATGCACAGTGTCCTGAACTGTGGTCCCATTTCCTTCCACCCTTGTTTTTTAGGTCACCTGGTCCACAAAAAGGGCAGCATCCTCACTGAAGGGAACATAGAGACCTTCCATGCTGGTAAGTGCCGGTTTCTGGGTGGGAAGGGGAAGTTTCTGTGAGGGGAGAGGCCTAGATTTAGGGACCACAGAGCTGGAATGGGCCACCTGTCCCCTCAAATGGAAGGTCCCGCTTGCATCCTCAGGGATGCTCAGCAGTAGGCTTTCCCAGAGTGCAGGGGAGAAAGAGTCAGGACTTGCGCCCTCTTGGTGTGGAAATGGTGGGGCTTGGCCAAGGGTGGGGTGATCTCTTCATGCCATTTCTGAACCTTCTCCTTCATCCCTCCAGCGCTGGAGAGCTTGCTTGGCGACCATGACCCCGAGGTCGGGAGAGTTGCCTGCAAGACAGAGAAGATCGTGAAGAAGGCCTTTTCCCTCCACTCCCGGCACGGGCTGCGGGCTGCCGTTCGGCGCTTGTGGGCGGGCTGTAAGAAGAAGAGACACCCGCCAGAGTACGGTGATCTCTCCACCTGACCGACTGGTGAGTAGACCAATACAGGGCTTCACTTGAAGGGGCCCCAATGGTTAGGGAGGGGGCCTGGGCTGCAGGAAGGGTGGGCAGGAATCTGGGCAACCCTCCCTCGTGTTGGAATGCCATCTTCGGCCCTTGTGTCTGGTTGTACCAGTAGCCAAAGGGAAAGAGGAAAGATCTCTCTTCCCTCTGGGAAATGAGGACACAAATATTCTGCCAGGAGTCCCTGGTGCTTGGTGGTGTCATGGGGGAGAGTGTGAGGAGACCCCCCATCTCTGAACCAATGTCCTCCTCTCTTTCCAGGAACAACAGCCCCGTGCTCTCCCCTTGAAGATCAGCAGCTGAAGGGAGGTTCAGGAAAGACCGTGCAGCGCAGGGGCCTCCCAGAAGACCTCCTCCAACCGCGTGGACACAAGATCTGTCCACAAGAAGACATCCAGCAGGGAAGTGCAGTTCTGTCTGAGGAGTGAGGGGGTAGCAGGCTCCACTCCCCTGGCCCAAGGAAGCCCCGCCTCTGGGGTGCAGAAGCCCCTCCCCTTGCTTCTGCTGGCAGGCTGTGGGAGGAGGCTACAGGACCACCCTGCCCCCAAGTGGCCCTTTGGAACCATTCTTGGGCTTCCCTTGGGTCCGGGGAGGCTGTGGGGCCCCAGCAGGAGGGCAAGGTCACCGCCTCCCTCCATTCCCACCAGCTGGCCAAGGAGCGCCCCCTCCTCCTTCCACCTTTCTCCCCTTCCCCAGAGGCCTGGCTTCCCCTGGCAGGGGAAGCCCCATCCAGGCATCCGCCCCCTCCCCTGCCAAGGGTGTGCTCCTCCCCCCCTCCACTCCCGCAGCCACGCCTCACTCCCCCCTCCGCTCCCTCCTCCTTCCTCCCAAATCGGTGCAGCAGCAGAGGAGCCTGGGAGACTCTGGGGCCCCCCTGCAGCCCCAGTAGCGCCCCCTGGAGCTGCCCGGTGGCAGGCCAGAGAATCCTCCTCTCCCTCCTGCTCCATGCTGTGGCTGCACAGTGGGGAGCCCGAATTCTCTGGCTTGCCCCCCCATCAACCCCCACCCCACTGCCCGATCCCCGCTTGCTGGGCTGCCGGAGTGGAAAGGGAGGAGGAGCAGGGCAACCCCACTGACGCTGCTTTGTGCTTCTTGCAGGCATGTGCTGCTGCTGGGAGGCTGGAGGAGTCGATCCGCCCCAGAAGAGGAGACCAAGTGAACATGCCTGCAAGGAGCGGTGGGGTGGGTGGGGGCTGGCTGGGACTCCCCCCAATTTTGTTTGCCCTGCTATTCCCTTGTTCCGTGTGACCCTGGGCTTCCTCCCTTCCCTCCCTCCCTCCCTCCCCCTCCCTCCCAGGGACAGAATGGGCTTTGCTGGTCGCCCTCTTGGGGGCCGAGTAGGAATTTTTGGCTTTCCAACAGATTGGCCAAGATGGAAAGTTTTTTTGCCTACTCCATTCTGTCCTGTTTTGTTTCCTTTAGTTAGAAAGTTAAGTGACGACTTGTAACCTATTTAAGTATATTAATAAAGTTGCCCCTTTTGTTCAAAACCATACCATCGTGTCTGAGTTCCTCTTTTCTTCTCGTCTCCCTTGGAGCGTTTGTGCCCACAGACTCCCAAGCTCACCTCTTGGCTGAGGGAGACGCTGCTACACTGCTACAGGTCCATGCAAATGCCTCTTGCTTGGAAGCACTCACTCAGACAATTGGCTTGGATCACTCCAGAGGAGCCCACTTGAGGTTTGCCGCCAATGAGGTTTGCTGAGCACAGGATCCTGGGAGCAAGCTGCACCTTCCAATCGAGTGCCCGGAAAGCACAGCCTTGGCAAGGCCTGGCAAGCTTACAAACCAACACTGACTGCCTCCAATACAGCCAAATATGACATGTGATTCCATTCCAGTGATTAAAAAGTCCTGCCAAGTATGAAATGCCATTTGTGCAGGAACAAGGCCTTGACCTCCTCTTGTGCTCTTCACATTTCTGTTTTGAATGCGTATTTGCTTCCTTCCTGTGCTCTGTAATAAGAAGCTGGCAGGGATCAAGAGTTCACAGCTCCCCTTTGACAGTTTGGTCTGGTTGGGGAAAGAGTCCTGCTGTTTGGTTTTTGGAGGGAGGAGAGGGTTGGATTGGATTGGTTTGGTTTTGTTTTTTTAATGGGGGGAGCTCGCATTAATTTTGATTGGTTGGTTGGTTTGGTTTTTTCCCCAAATTCAATTTTTATTATTTTTAACAATATTAATATGTCATTTATTACGAATAGACAAAAGTGGACTTCCCGCACACATCTCTTCGTGAATCATCAGCTATAAAGTTCACCCTTGCTATAATAATAGTTCAAAACATAAATTTAAATCCTTACAAACACAGCTAATCTATCCAACCTGCAGGTTTTTTTACTAAATTTCAAACCCTGCTGTAAAGTCCATAGTAGGAAAATAGTTCTTTAGATACAACAAGAATGGTTTCCAACCTTCTTGAAGCATTCCAAATTTTGGTCTCTTATTAGTGTTGTAAGTTTTGCCATCTCCGCATATTCCAAAAATTTTATCAGCCAATCTTCTTTTGAAGGCACTTCATTACTCTTCCATTTCTGTGCATATATAATTCTAGCCGCCGCCGAAGCGTACATAAAAAGCGTTGAATTAGTTGTAGAAATTGCACCTTCTATTATTCCCAGCAGGAAGGATTCTGGCCTCTTAGGAAATGTCATTTTAAATATTTTCTTTTACTCATTATATATCATCTCCCAATATGCTTTAGCCTTCCCACAGCTCCACCACATAGGAAAAAAAGTGCCTTCAGACTGTCCACACTTCCAACATTTGTTTGATACATTTTTATACATTAATGCCAATTTTTGGGGTGTCAGATACCATCTATACATCATTTTGTAATAATTTTCTATTAAAGCATAACATGCAGTAAATTTTAAATCGGTTAGTTTCGGAAAATTGGAGGGGGGGAAGAGAATAAAAGGAGGCTCGCCTGCAGCAGAAAGTTAGTGAAAGCTGGAGGAAGAGTTTAAAGTTGGCGCTAAAGCTGGAATTAGAGCTGACTAGGAGTAAGACCCTGAGGCTATTCACATGATAGTCCTGGGATGCGGAGGGCGGGCAGTGGGGTAGGCAGAGTCCAACTCATCTTCCCCCCAGATGATTCTTCTGCTTTTCTTCAGGTATACTACCATGCGCTCACATGATCCTCACTGCTCCCAGCAGTGTGGATCTTTGGAGGCTGGGATGACACATCCCAACCTTTGGATATCCCACAATGCATAGTGTGTCGAGCGTGGTGCATTGGGGGATAGGAACATAGGAAGCTGCCAGTCAGACCATTGGTCCATCTAGCTCAGTATTGCCTACACAGACTGGCAGCAGCTTCTCCAAGGTTGCAGCCAGGAATCTCTCTAAGTCCTATCTTGGAGATGCTGCCAGGGAGGGAACCTGGAACCTCGATGCTCTTCCCAGAGCGGCTCCATCCCCTGATGGGGAATCTCTTATAGTGCTCACACGTCTAATCTCCCATTCAAATGAAACCAAGGCAGACACTGCTCAGCTAAGGGGGGAAGACACGCTTGCTACCACAAGACCAGCTCTCCTCTCCTCTGAGACGGGCGCTCTAGGCACCCATCTCTGTGTGCACTCAGGCAACAAGCAGCCTGAGCACCTATCTGATCCCAGTGCCGGGGTAAAGGACACGCTCACACCCTAAACTTTGTCTAAAGGCCAGGCTTCAAAGTGGGGTTAGGCGGGCCAGCAGCACTGTGATCCATAGGGATGCCTGCGCTGCAGACGAGCAGCCTGGGTTAAACTGCTTCTGGGAACCGTCTTCCTGAGAAACATAGCTAGAACAGTGAAGAGGGAAGCAGACGCAGGAGAGAACTGGCCCCCACCCCCACCCCGATCATTTAAGAGCAGAGAGCTGGAAATCACGGAGCTGGAATTGCATCTGCTTTGCTCGCAGAAGGTCCCAGGTTTGATCCCTGTCGTCTCCTAAATCTGCTTCCTTGCAATTTCAACCCATGGAATTTCTAATCCAATTTCTAATCCAGTCCTCGGGGGCAACAGAGAAAAGCTGCCTGTGACCTTGGAGAGCTGCTTCCAGTCAGAATAGACAATATTGTGCCAGAAAGCTCTGAGCCAGGCGGACCCAGGGTCTGACTTGGTATAAGGCAACTTCCTATGTTTCTACTGGGGGCAGGACCAGAGTTGTGAAGGCCTGGAAAGATGGTCTTCAAATACCCAGAAGATCATGGAAGGAGGAGGGAAGAGTTCAAGAGATGCATCATGACATTTCACAACAGAAACGGAAGAGGAGCAATGTGATATCCATTGTGAAGCACTAAAAAGGACTGTAGAAATGATAAATTCTGAGTGTGTTTTCTCTTACGCAAACTACCTGCCTTCCCTTGGCACATTATAGTTGCTGCACAAGGGTGTGGTCTGGTTTCGTTGCACATCTCGACTGTATGCTAGAACACTAACTCATCATTCGAAGGTCAGGGGTCCTCATATTTGGGTCTCCAGATGATACTGAACTACAACATCCCTGGCCACCATGGCCTTATAGAAGAAGGAACAGACTGGTTCTCTGTTGCTCCTTAGGGCTGGGCTACTAGAATCCATGGGTTGAAATGGCAAGGAAGCAGATTTAGGCTAGGCATTAGGAAGAATTTCTTAATTGTAAGAGCTGTTCGACAGCGAAGCAGTCTCCCTCATGCAGTGGTAGGCTTTCCTTTGCTGGAGGTTTTCAAACAGAGGGTGGACAGGCATCTGTCCGAGCTGCTGTAGCAGTTTCCTGCACGGAGTAGGGGACTGAAGAACTCTAAGGTACCTTCCAACTCTGACATTCTATGATCCTGTGATTCTATGGGAGTTGTACATAGGAACATAGGAAGCTGTCTTATACCAAGCCCTTGGTCTGCTTAGCTCACTATTGTCTATACGTGTTGGAGATGGAGTTCCAGTGCATTGACCTTTTGCACCAACTAACCTAATGGCAACTAGGGGCATTGGGATCAGAGGGAGCTAGTCAGGGTCTCCTCACCTGTCCCTGCTTGCCTCTACTCTATCAACCCTGCTTTGACTCCTCAGGTACCTCCTGTGGTGAGTCAATCTTCTTTGTTTCCTCCTAGAGAGATGATGGAGACATATCCCCCTCTCTCTCCCTGATTGATTGATTGATTGATTAAGTGCTGTCAAGTCTGTGTCGACTCTTAGCGACCACATAGATAGATTCTCTCCAGGATGATCTGTCTTCAACTTGGCCTTTAAGGTCTCTCAGTGGTGCATCCATTGTTGTCGTGATCAGGTCCATCCACCTTGCTGCTGGCCATTTTCTTCTCTTGCCTTCAGCTTTCCCCAGCATTATGGACTTCTCAAGGGAGCTGGGTTTTCGCATAATGTGTCCAAAGTATGATAGTTTGAGCCTGGTCATTTCTGCCTTGAGTGAAAATTCTGGATTGGTTTGTTCTGTGATCCATTTGTTTATTTTCCTGGCTGTCCATGGTATCCTCAAAAGTCTTCTCTAGCACCAAAGTTCAAAAGTGTCAATACTTTTTCTATCTTGCTTCTTAAAAATCCAGCTTTTGCATCCACAGAGTGTCACGGGGAAAACAATTGTCCAAACTATTCTAATCTCTGTAGGTATAGACACTTCATGGCATCTAAATATCTTTCCCAAGGCCTTTATTACAACTCTGCAAAGTGCTAGTTGAATAAATGATGATGATGATGATGATGATGATGATGATGATGATGATGATGATGCTTAGTACCGCAAGACCAGCTCTCCTTCTCAAACAACTTGTGGGAATCCAAATTTAAGAAGAATTTAAGAACGCGCCTGCCTTGGACGGTCTCTGCCCCGAAGCTTCCCACGTGGCCAGTTTGGTGAATTAGCATCATTTTCAGAATTGTGGACCGCCTCCCCCTATTCAGATTGCAAGTAAGATTTCATTCATTCATTCATTCATTTGATTTTTATACTACCCTTTCAAAAATGGCTCAGGGTGGTTTACACAGAGGAATAATAAATAACTAAATAAGATGGATCCCTGTCCCCGAAGGGCTAACAATCTAAAAAGAAACATAAGATAGACACCAGCAAAAGTCACTGGAGGGATGCTGTGCTGGGGATGGATAGGGCCAGTTACTCTCCCCCTGCTAAATAAAGAGAATCACCACGGTAAAAGGTGCCTCTTTGCCTAGTTAGCAGGGTATTGCTCATGCTCTTCCCCAGGGGAAAAAACCACACATTTATTCTATGCAGAAACCACATGCTTTTTAAAAAACAAAAACAAGTTTTACCACAAGCAAGCATTGTGTAAGACTATGTGTAAGACAAATCCTATGATATTTATTTAGACTGCCTTCCTGCCTTCCTACTGTCCACCACCTTCTTGCCATTTTAAGCAAATCCAGACTCACAGTTCCATCAAAAATGTCCAGGTTTTCAGTTTTAAATATTTCCCCCCTCCGTTTCAAAACACTTAGGACTTCACTGTGAATATAGGAACTTCAGAACATCAGAAGCTGCTCTATATTGAGTCAGGCCCTTGGTCCATCTAGCTCAGTATTGTCTACACAGACTGGCAGCAGCTTTTCCAAGGTTACAGGCAAGGATTTCTCTCAGCCCTAAAATCTTGTCCTAAAAAAAAAAAAATAATTATGATCTTGTCCTGTCTTGGAGATGCTGCCAGGGAGGGAATGTGGAACCTTCTGCATGCAGTTTTCAAACATTATTCCCTAAAGGAGCATTTTATTGTCCCTTGGACTGTGTTAGGGATGGGGCTGTATTTCAGTGGTAGAGTATCTGCTTAAAGATGCTGAAGGTCCCAGGTTCAATCCCTGGCATCTACAGGGAGAGCTGGGGAAAACTCTTGCCTGAAACTCTGGAGTGCCACTGCTAGACAGAATAGACAATATTGAGATAGATTGGGGTTCCCAACAGGGGGTACTAGTACCCCTAGGGGTACTTCAAAGGCTATCGGAAGAGCCAGCGTGGTGTAGTGGTTAGAGTGCTGGACTAGGACCAGGGAGACTTGAGTTCAAATCCCCATTCAGCCATGATACTAGCTGGGTGACTCTGGGCCAGTCGCTTCTCTCTCAGCCTAACCTACTTCACAGGGATGTTGTGAAGAGAAACTTAAGTATGTAGTACAGTGCTTTGGGCTCCTTGGAGGAAGAGCAGGATAATAATAATAATAATAATAATAAATTATCATTATTATCATTAATTATTATTATTATTATTACAAGACAGATCTCACCAGAGGAGCCAGACAAAGAGTACCTCTCCTATCAACAATATGGTGAGACATAACTTTAATAAATCTATATCGGATTGTCCGTCGCCTGGGTCAACAAGGACCGTTCCAGGTGCTATAGTCCCTGGACATCTGGTGGCAAGTGGGCTACAGGACTCAGGATCTTCAGTTGAGCAACCAGGGCTGGAGACAGCAAAGCTACTGGAAGAAACGTCGCTTAACCGAAAAAAATGATGATCTGCTATTACAAGTCTGGTCCAACTAGAAGAGGTTATTTAAAAAGAATGTACCAAATTTGGAAAGAGAAGCATCCAGATACAGAAATAACAGAACAAAGGCTAGCAGACCAGAGAAGATTCAGAATAAGAAATAAAGTATTCACAGGAGTTGAGCTGGAAGAACTGCAAAGAGCAACACAGGCTCAAGATATGGAAGAAGAATTATCACCAACTGAAGCAGTTGCTCAGGCGCAGATGGAGGAGGTGTTGGAAATAGAGGATACCACCATTGCTGAACTGTTTCAAAATCAAAACCAGGCAACCTCCCCTTTGCCTTCACCTCAAAAACCCAAATGCCGTTTAACAGGAAAGCAACAAGAACTAAAGCAAAAAATAACTGAGCACTCAAGCAAACAACCACCAGGGTTCGACTTCCCGCTCTAAAAACAGTTGCCAAAAAAGAACTTGCTCAGGCATTAAAAGATGTCAATGCTGCACTTGCAGATATAACAACCAAGAATTTGCAAGAAACAAACCAACTCATGTACAGTGCAGCAACAATAACAACACAAGAGCTCGGATATAAGATCAGTGGACCTGTAAAAAAAGAAAGCAGTACATCACCTAAATGGAAGATTTGATTAGAAAATAAAATCTCCAGGCTTAGATCAGATGCTAGTAAATTGAAAGATATGACAGGCAAGAAGCTGAAGAATGAAAACACCAAACAGTATCTGATCCAAAAATACCACCTAGATTCAAGGAAAATGAGAGAAGTCCTGGAAATAATAAAGCAGCAAATAACAGCAGTATCAAAGAAGATTAGCAGATATGAAGCCAGAATTACACAACACAGGCAGAATCTCCAATTCCAGTCAAATCAGAGACGTTTCTACCAAAGCATAGAAGGAGAAACTGCAAGAAAAGTAGAAACGCCAAATAAAGAAGAAACAGTGCAATTCTGGTGGAAATTATGGGACAATCCAATAGATTATAATAAAAAAGCAGGCAGGATGAAAGAAGTCAAAAAATGTAACCAACAAATGCAAGATCTAATAATAACACCAAAATTAATCAGTGAAAGAGCAAAGAAAATTAAAAATTGGACTGCGCCAGGCAACGATGAACTGCATGGCTTCTGGCTTAAACACCTAACAAGCCTTCATAAACAACTATCAAAGCAGTTCAATCACATTTTGTAAGGAGGTGATATTGAACAATGGCTAACAACTGGGAAAACTCATCTCATCATGAAAGACCCAGCAAAAGGTGCAGTTCCAAGTAATTATAGACCGATAACCTGCCTGCCAACCATGTTCAAATTATTAACTGGAATAATAGCAGATGAAGTGATGCAATACTTATTAACTAACAAACAGCTTCCAGTTGAACAGAAAGGAAATTGCCCGAACACCAGAGGCACAAAAGACCAGCTGCTGATTGACAAAATGATTTTAGAAAACTGCAAGAGAAGAAAAACCAATCTAAGTGTTGCATGGATTGACTACAAGAAAGCCTTTGACTCATTGCCTCACACATGGATACTAAAATGTTTAGAAACAACTGGTGTCAGCCAAAACATTCAGATATTTATTTAAAAATCAATGAGCACGTGGAGTACAGAGTTAACAATCAATGGCGAGGCATTTGGACAGGTTAGCATTAGAAGAGGCATCTTCCAAGGGGACTCACTATCCCCTCTATTGTTTGTAATCGCCATGACCCCACTTTCACAAATACTAAACAAAACAAGCCTCAGATACCAAACATCTAAAACATCCAGTAAAATCAACCATCTGCTGTACATGGACGATCTGAAGCTGTATGGAAAGTCCCAGTCAGAAATCGAATCACTGCTAAACACTATCCGTATATTCAGTAGCGATATAGCAATGGAGTTTGGACTAGACAAGTGTGCTGCATTAATAATGAACAGAGGGAAAATAAGAAAAACAGAAGGAATAGAACTGCCCAATAGAAGCAAGATCAAGAACCTGGAAGAGAAAGAACCTTACAAATACTTGGGCATTCTCCAGGCTGATAACATCGCACACGCTGAAGTTAAAAGAAAAATGGGAAGTGAATACATCAGGAGAGTCAGAAAAATCCTCAAGTCCAAACTCAATGGCGGGAACATCATACAAGCCATAAACACCTGGGCTATACCTGTTATTAGATAAACTGCAGGAATGATAGACTGGACCCAGGCAGAGCTAGAGACGCTAGATCGTAAGACCAGGAAAATCATGACCATCAATCGTGCTCTGCACCCCCACAGTGATGTAGATAGGCTCTACCTCCCTCGCAGCTCAGGTGGAAGAGGAATGCTGCAAGTCCATCAAACAGTAGAGGAGGAGAAAAGAGACCTTGAAGAATATATAAGGGACAGTGAAGAAGATGCACTTCAAATGGTCAAGAATGCACAACTATTCAACACCAATGAAACAAAACAGGCCTACAAGAAAGAACAAGTCAAGAACCGAGCAGAAAAATGCAGAAATAAGCCCCTGCATGGTCAATATTTGCACAATATAAGTGGAAAATCAGACATCACCAAGACCTGGCAATGGCTTAAGAATGGCAACTTGAAGAAAGAAACAGAGGGTTTAATACTGGCTGCACAAGAACAGGCACTAAGAACAAATGCAATAAGAGCAAAAGTCAAAAAATCCACAACAACAGCAAGTGCCGCCTTTGTAAAGAAGCAGATGAAACAGTGGACCACCTGATCAGCTGTTGTAAGAAGATCGCACAGACTGACTACAAACAAAGGCATGACAAGGTAGCAGGGATGATACACTGGAACATCTGCAAAAAATACAAGCTACCTGTAGCCAAGAATTGGTGGGACCATCAAATTGAAAAAGTTGAAGAAAATGAAGATGTAAAAATATTATAGGACTTCCGACTACAAACAGACAAACATCTGCCACACAATACACCAGATATCACTGTAGTCGAGAAGAAAGAAAAACAAGTGAAAATAATCGACATAGCAATACCAGGGGATAGCAGAATAGAAGAAAAAGAAATAGAAAAAATAATAAAATACAAAGATCTACAAACTGAAATGGAAAGGCTGTGGCAGAAAAAGACCAAAATAATCCTAGTGGTAATTGGCGCCCTGGGTGCAGTTCCAAAAGACCTTGAAGAGCACCTCAACACCATAGGGGCCACAGAAATCACCATCAGCCAATTACAAAAAGCAGCTTTACTGGGAACAGCCTATATTCTGCGACGATATCTATAACAACTGACAATAAAATTCTGGCATCCCAGGTCCTTGGGAAGGACTCGATGTCTGGATAAAACAAACCAGTCAATAACACCTGTCTGACTGTGTAAACAAGAAATAATAATAATAATAATATTTTCCCTTCTACGGAGTGAAAGCAGCTACTCTGGTGAGAACGCAGGTGGCAGGATGGGAAGGAATGGAGCAGCTCCGTCAAAGTGGCCACTGCAAAAGCAGGAGCATAACAAGGTTGGAGTGGGCCCAGAGACGAGGTTTTACAATGGGCCCCTCGCTGATTGATTGGTTGGTTGGTTGGTTGGTTTACACATTTCACAATATATAGTGCACTCACACTCACATCCCCAATATGTATCACATCCCCTAACCGCCCTGAGCCATTTTGGAAGGGCGGTATAGAAATCAAATAAATAATAATAGGAATATGGTGAATATTTATAAAGTTATATTTATATCTATTACTATATAGTTATATTTATATGTATAACTATATATAGTTACAAATATAACTAAATTTATATAGTTATATAGTTCACTGCCAGAACTATGATCTCAGGGAACTAATGGTGAAGTTCCAAATTTGTTTCTGGTTGATTATGCAGCCTTGTTCTATCTATCTATCTATCCATCTACGCAGATAGTCTCCCCCAAGCGCCAGAGCTGTGTGTGTGTTGGGGGGGGGGGTCTTTTAGCTGGTCTTCTATAGGCTATCGAAGCTACTTCCTTGGAGACAGGGAAAGAAATGTCAAAGAGGGCTCTCACAGATGGAGCGGGCATTGCACAGAATGCTGTTTAATGCAGGGACCAACAACCATCACGTTTGCTGGGAGCGTGGGGGGGGGCGTTGGGGGGGGTCAGCACAAAAGGAGAATGTCCCATCTGTCCCAATTGTATCCAAGAAGGCTTCCCTCTCGCCATCATCATCGGCTGTCAAAATCGAAGATCCAGCTGGCCAATTGATTCCTTAAGCAAACAGGCAGCCTTCGGATGCTCTTTCTCTCTCCCTCCCTCTTAGGTCCAGAGGCAGGCAGGTTTAGCAGAAAATGGATGGTTGGAGAGAAGCAATGGTTTTTGAGAGATTGGCTGCTGGTTTTTGAACTAACTTAAGTTTCCAAACTGCGTACAAAGGCAGCCCCACGTAGAGCGCATTGCAATAGTCAAGCCTGGAGGTTACCAGCTGATGCACCACTGTTTTGAGATTGTTCTCTTCAAGGAATGGACGCAGCTGGTGAATCAACCAAAGCTGTTGGAAGGCACTCCTGGCCATAGCCTCCACCTGAGATACCAGGGTGAGGCTTGGGTCCAAGGGTACTCCCAAGCTGCATACCTGTTCCTTTTGGGGGAGTGTAACCCTCACCCAGGACAGGAAGATCTAACTCATCCTTCAGATTCTGAGTGCCTACAATGAGCACCTCCGCCTATTACTGCCTGTAGGCAGGCATTTAGGGAATGAATGCCATTTCCTGATGATGGTGGTGGTGGTGGTGATGACAAGGAGAAATAGATGACAAGCATCCTGATAACACCCTGCACCAAATCTGATGATCTCACCCAGCGGTTTCATGTCGATATTAAAAAGCATTGGTGACAGAATGGAGCCCTCTCAACTCCATAGCCAGCTCTAAAGCCAGTTTGAAATGGGTCTAGATAATCCGTTTTCTCCAAAACTGTCTGGAGTTGGTAGGCCACCACTCTCTCAGTCACCTTGCCCAACCATGGGAGATTGGAGACTGGCCTGTAACTAGCCATCGCTAAGGGATCCAGGGAAGGTTTCTTAAGAAGTGGTCTATCTATTGCCCCTCCTCCAAACAGGGGGTACCCCCTCAGCGATGCATGAATGATATTAACGAGGCCACCTCCAACAATCTCCTTGCTAGATAGAAGCAGCCAGGTTGTAGGAACACAGGAAGCTGCCATATACTGAGTCAGGCCATTGTCCCATCCAGCTCAGTACTGTGTACACAGACTGGCAGTGGCATCTCCAAGGTTGTAGTCAGGAGTCTCTCAGCCCTATCTTGGAGATGCCAGGGAAGGAACTTGGAAGCTAGATGCTCTTCCCAGAGCAGCCCCATCTCCTAAGGGGAATCTCTTACAGTGCTCACACTTCTAGTCTCCCATTCATATGCAACCAGGGTGGACCCTGCTTAGCTAAGGGGACAAGTCATGCTTGCTACCACAAAACTAGCTCTCCTCCTGTTAGTCGGGCAAGGTTCCAGAGAACAGGTGGTAGGCCGCACCGCCCGAAGCAGCTCGTCCACATCCTCAGAAATCACAGATTGAAACTGATCCAGCATAATACTGCAAGAGGGATTGCTGAACACCCCCTTCATAACCCTTGCAGAAATAGTGGAGTCCAAGTCAGCCCAGAATACAGGAGATTTTATCCGCAAAGAACCCATTAAAAGCTTTACAGCAGAACAAATTCTCCGGGGACTGATTCCAAACAGAAAGAGCAGAAATTAAACTCCTCACAACCTGGGATCGCTCTGCTGAACGCAAATCTGCATGCACAATTCATGCAGACCAAAATTGGTTTTTTGCCGCATGCACCGCTATCACATCAACCTTCAAATGGATCCAGTGCTGTGTCCTGTCAAATTTGAGCCAGGTTTCCCTCCACTTGTGTGTGTTCCAGTCACACCTACTCTGATGCTTCAGCCCCCGCAACCCCTCTGTATACCAAGGGGCCATTTTTGAAGCAGGTTCGAAGGGACGCTTAGGAGCAATCGTGTCTCTTGCCCTGGTGAGTTCCATATTCCAGGTTCCCACCAGGGCCTCGACAGACTCACTGGCAGCACCAACATTAAAATCCTCCAAGGCTTTTTTGGAATCCTACTGGATCCAGCAGCCTTCTTGGGTGGGCCATCCTAATAGGTCCACCACCCCTGCAGGGGTGGGTTGTGGCTGTGAAGCAGGCAGTGGTCCGTCCATAACAATGGGGAAACCACAGGATCTCCTGACGATGGAGCCCAACAGAAGACCAAATTGAGTGTGTTTCCGGCACCATGAGTTGGTCCTGAAATTAATTGCGATAGGCCCATCGATTTCATGGCCTCTATGAACTCCCAAGCTGCACCAGACAAGCCAGCCCCAAAGTGGATACTGATGTCGCCTAACATCAAAAGTCTGGGAGACTCCAACACCAACTCTGTGACTGGTTCCATCAGCTCAGTTAGGGAGTCCGTTGGGCAGCGGGGTGGACGGTACACCAAGAGTCTATCCCTAGTTCCCAGCCTGAGAAATATACACTTGGTATAAGTCATCTGTCTCACAGAGGCTCTGGTAAGGGAGATGGTATTCTTAGGGACCACAGCCACCCCACCCTACCCCACCCCACCCACTTCCCCTAACCTGCTCCCCATCAGAGTCATCTGATTGGAGAAGCTGGGCCCAAACTGGACCCCTTTCCTCCCGCAGCCAAGTCTCAGTTATAGACTTATACAAGCCGGGTCAGCTCCCTGCCTCACCCATGATCAAGTCGTGGATGATTTCGGTCTTCTTCTGAACTGACCTGGCATTGCAGAGGAGCAAGGTCCTGCTCCAGTGAGTGTATGCACACGCTCTCTACTGAAGGAGATTCGGGGCAGAAACCCTGTGTGTAAAGCCTCCTGCAAACTCTAGCCCAGACCTCCAGCCCCACCCGAATATAACCTTCTCCTAGACCTCAGTCCCACCCCGAAGGCCCGGCACCAAAAGCTGGCCCCCTTTGGAGGCCAGCTTTGGTGGCTGCCTAGAGGCGGTCTGCCGGCCCTCTGGTGCACCTCCCTCCTTTTTATGCCTCCAAGAGCTCAGCAGCCCCTCCCAGGGGTGCACCAAAGTAATTCAGGTGCCTGGACCACCCAGCCATGAGACACCCCTCCCCCCGCCCTGTATGAGGCCCCCCAATCTCATTGGGGGGGCCGCCCCTCCAAAGCTCCGCTTAAAAAAATACTTGTGGCTGGGGGGGGGGAGTGGAGCAGTCCTCCCTCCCCCCTCCTCCGGCGGCAGCCAAGAGAGATGCTGGACCCATTTGTTGGGGCCAGCATCTTTAAGAAACTGCCAGACGCGCCCGTGCAGTTTAGAGATCGTTGCAAGCCTAAACGTCACGGGCTTGCAATGATCTCCTCTGAGCAGGCGCGCCTCGCAGTTTCTTAAAGATGCTGGCCCCAACGGATGGGTCCGGCGTCTCTCCTGGACAGAGCAACTGGCCCTATCCAACCCCAGCACGGCACCCCTCCTGACGGCTGCTGCTGGTGTCCACCTTGTGTTCCAGCATTTCCAAGCATTTCCTAACCACACCACTCTACCTAATGGATGTCCAGCCTACAGGCAGCAGGCAGGGTGGGAGAGAGAGGAGAAACCTGAGCCGCCTCCTTGGGTGTCCCCCTGACTCATTAGGAGGAGCTGCTCCTGATCTATTGTTGAGCCTTAGCTTCTTTCAGGGTGGTGGGAAGGCAGAAGTTGGCCTAGAGAAAGGGAACTGGCGGAAGGGGGAATTACATGTCGACTCTCCTTCCCTTCCACGGCGTTGCTTGTTCTGTTATGACAAGTACGGTAACTACAGGAAGTCCCTCACTCACCGACAGGCTGTATTGTCTTCCTAAAGTTTGTTTGAAGGTCAGCTGTTTGGAACCCGGGACACATTTCATGTCACAGGGTGTGAGTCATCCCCTTTGCTAAGCAGGGTCCATCTTGGTTGGCATTTGGATGGGTGACGAGATGTGAGCCTGGGGCATAGCTAAGGGAGGTGGGCCCGTGGTTGGCCCTCTCTCTGACGGTGCCTTGGAATGAGGGGAAGAATGAAGAAAAGAGGGAGGGGTGGAGCTGGGGGGCCTTCAGGAGCTGGGGGGGGCTGGGTCCTTTGAACCATCCATCATAACTACACCCCTGATATGGGCACTGTCAGCTGTAAGAAATCCTAGGAGGATGGGGATTGAGCTCAGTGGCAGGGCATCCGCTTGGCGCGCTGGAGATCCTAGGTTTAATCCTTGGCAGCATCTCTCGGGGTAGATCTGGGGGAGACTCCTACCTGAAACCTTGGAGAGCTGCTGCCAATCAGTGTAGACAATAGTAAACTAGGTGGACCAAAGGTCTGACTCGGTAGGAGGCGGCTTCCTGTGTTCTTATGTAACAGCAGGAAAAACCAAAGCAGAAGAGCAAAACAACAACACCCAACCCAATTGCTTAGACTGTGTAGACTAGGAACAGGGCCAGCAACGAACCTGACCACTGCTATCCACACTGAGGAGACCATTGTGATGCACTGTATGCAGAGCTGTCTTTTGAGGAGACGAACCCAACACAAGCCCGAAGTTGCAGTCCGTCTTGAAATACAAGCAAATTGCATTTAATATTCCCCTCTTTTGCAGTATTTGTTGGGCCCCTAAGTACCTTCTCTTCCACTGCAGCTAGGAGGCTTAAAATTAAAAATCCAGCTGCCAGACAACTAGCCAGACAACTAGCCAGCCAGCCAGATAGCCACTCTTGCTATCCCTCCATGGACAGCAGGGTGCCGTTCACATTTCCAGTGCCTTTTTGTGAATTTAATTGCTGCGATATAGAGTTAGGACATTGTATCCAGGTGAAACTCGGAAAATTAGAATATCGTGCAAAAGTCCATTAATTTCAGTAATGCAAATTAAAAGGTGAAACTGATATATGAGACAGATGCATTACATGCAAAGCGAGATAAGTCAAGCCTTAATTTCTTATAATTGTGATGATCATGGCGTACAGCTCATGAAAACCCCAAATCCACAATCTCAGAAAATTAGAATATTACATGGAACCAAGAAGACAAGGATTGTAGAATAGAACAATATCGGACCTCTGAAAAGTATAAGCATGCATATGTATTCAGTACTTGGTTTGGGCCCCTTTTGCAGCAATTACTGCCTCAATGCGGCGTGGCATGGATGCTATCAGCCTGTGGCACTGATGAGGTATTATGGAAGACCAGGATGCTTCATTAGCGGCCTTCAGCAATTCTGCATTGTTTGGTCTCATGTCTCTCATCCTTCTCTTGGCAATGCCCCATAGATTCTCTATGGGGTCAGGTCAGGCGAGTTTGCTGGCCAATCAAACACAGTACACTGTATACTTTTCGGAGGTCCGATATTGTTCTATTCTACAATCCTTGTCGTCTTGGTTCCATGTAATATTCTAATTTTCTGGGATTGTGGATTTGGGGTTTTCATGAGCTGTACGCCATGATCATCACAATTATAACAAATTAAGGCTTGACTTATCTTGCTTTGCATGTAATGCGTCTGTCTCATATATCAGTTTCACCTTTTAATTTGCATTACTGAAATTAATGGACTTTTACACGATATTCTAATTTTCCGAGTTTCACCTGTATATGGTGTCAAACGGTTGCTGCTTTTTTCGGGTGGTTTGTTTCCGCGAGACTGCTCCCCCTGCTGTTTACATTCCAAATGCAACTAGCCTGAACGGAGGCGTTTTGCTGCTGATGAGCAGCTAGTTTGGAAAGCGCCACGCAGAAGGACATTGCAAGAGTGCGCGTCTGGTTTTTGGTTTTGTGAGAGGAAGGGGCATGGGGGATGCAGAAGAGAGTGTCCTACACAGGGTAAAGGATTTAATGTGAGCCAAGAAACTGTTTTAATTGTAAAAGCTCTGTCCTGGAGCATATTATTACTACTGCTACTACTACTACTACTACTACTAGTAGTAGTAGTATAAAAGGCATGCTTTGGGGCAGAATGCCCCATGCACCTAGGGGCAGACCATGGAACATAGAAAGCTGCTTTATCCTGAGTCAGACCCTTGGTCCATCTAGCTCAGTACTGTCAACACTGACTGGCGGTGGCTCTTTGAGGTTGCAGGCAAGAGTCTCTCCCAGCCCTACCTGGAGATGCTGCCAGGGATGGAACTTGGGACTGTCTGCATACAAAGCAGATGCTCTCTCTCAAACCTCTGGATCCTTCACACCTCCTTCCCCTCAAAAGGCAGCTATGTTCTCTGTGCTAAGCTATGGTTCCGTCTCCAACAGGACTTCCAGAAAGGCTTGACCTGCTTTATCACCTCTCTGTTCCATAATTAAATCTCGCTGGACTCCCCACAGTTGCACCCCAACTCTCTCTCTCTCTCTCTCTCTCTCACACACACACACACACACACACACACTCCCAACAACATGTTAAACACTGCTTCATGCATTACTTTGCAATCATGGTGTGAAGTACACAGCTGAAGCGCTCTCTGAACAATCAAACAACTGATAAAGTACCATTGATGGATTTACACAGAGCCAAATGACAGGTCCCTGTCCCAAGGAGCATGCAATCTCGATTTTTAGCAGAGAAAGACAGTAGAGGGAAGGAGGGAAGGAAGAAAAGAGGCAGGCAAGAGCAACATGATGAATCTGTATGAATGCCTTTCCACCTGGCAAGGCAAAATTTCAGCATAAATAATGTGTGCAAATAAAGGTAGATCAATATGGGGCTTTCATGATGAAGATACCTTTTCCCCCCAGGGAAGCTGGAAAAGCTTTTGAATAGCAAATCATCAAGCCTCTCTCCCCCTTTTTGGATGGAATGCCAGACTCCGGTTGCTTTCTAGCTGCTCTCCTTTCCGCTGCAGGGCTTTCTGCCCTCCTTGAGGAACTGGGCACTGGGGAACGGGTTTCTCATCCTTATTGGCTCTGCTAGGGCTACCATCACCCTGTGACTGGCCAAAGTCAGTCTACCAGTCTAGTCCAAAGTCAGTCTCCCATCACCCTGTGACTGGCCAAAGATAGTGACTGGCCAAAGTTCAGCCACTCCTCAGCAGAAATGTCCCATCCTCTCCTGGATCAGGCTTGCTGGAAACCCTCCTTGCCACATCCCCTGCTACTGTGGGCAGCCTCGGATCTGTCTCGTCCTCTCGACTTGCAGTTTCCTTCTGGCTGCAAGAACTGAAGACTCTTTGCAAGCCAGGGCAAGGAAGTCGCCCGTACATCTGCTTCTCTCTGCCTCGTGCATAAACCAGGTCTGCTAAGAAATAAGGCCAGTAGTATTATATACAGACCTGGGAGGAGCCTAAGTAAGGGCAAGTGAAGCCACAGACTAAGTAAGGGCAAGAAATATGGGCAGAGTGAAGTCAGAGCCTAGTAAGGGCAAGACGTCATCAAGCCCCGCCCATTGAAGGGCAAGATGTCATCAATCCCCTCCCACTGATGGGCATGACATCACCACAGTAGGGAGGAGTTGTAAACCCTCCAGAGAACATGCCCAGGCATGCCCAGAGCCTCCTGTACCATGAGCCCTACCCACCTGACATGTGAGGACCAATAGGAAGGAGTTCCCAGCCAGCCGTTCAAGGCTTATAGTGTTGCTGCTGCATGGAGTATCCTACAAGGCTTGTAGCATAGCCCCCTTGGCATAAAGGTCACAATTCTACTGTTTGCTTGTGGGTTTGATGATGGGATCTCCTCAGAGCCCTAATTTGGCAACAAATCAGCCAGAGTCGACACCTAAGCCAAGAAAACGCTCTATTAGCACCAGTTCAGATGATGAAGGACCTCCTGTGAAAACCTATGCTGAAGAACCAGCTGAGACAAGGGAAATATGGCAAGAGATCCTGGCAACCATGGCAGCTGAGCCACAGGTAAATATATTTTACAGGCTAGGTTTTGAGGTTGTGTGTGTGTGTGAAAAAGGACATTAAACTCATAGTCTTTTCTTTTCTCCCTTTAGAATTCAGCACTTGTGCAAACTCTGAAACGCTCTCGCATAGCAATGCAGAAATTCTTGGGCCTGGATATCAATGAAGAGCCCTATAGTACCTGGGCGGAGCCTAAGTAAGGGCAAAGTGAAGCCATAGCCTAGTAAGGGCAAGGAACGATGGGCAAGGGAAAGCCAGAGCCTAGTAAGGGCAAGTTGAAGCCCTGCCCTTCGAAGGGCATGCTGACATCACAGCAGGAAGGAGCCGAAAGCTTCTAACTAAGGGCAGGTTGAAGCCACCGCCTCCTAAGGGTATAGTGAGACCCTGTGGAGAGCGTCCACAGAACATGGCCAGGCAGACCCCCATGTCCAGGCATGTCCAGACATGCCCAGAGCAGATGCAGAACAAACACCCATGTTTGGACATCAGCCCCCCACACCCCCCGAACAGGTCTGTGTATGTTCAGACATGCACAGAGCAAGGGTTAGGCCTGGCCTGCACAACATAAGGCCCGGGGACCAGATCAGGCCCTCAGGGACTTTTTTGTGGGTCCACTGATTGTCACAACTTGCAGCAACAGCACCCCAAGGCCACTCTTTGGGTTAGTTCCCTCTTCTTCTTCATCTTTTCATCCTCTGCCCTCTCTGAAACTGCCTTACAGCACCATCCTGTGCATGTTTACTTGGAAATATTTACTTAGTTGACTCCTAAGTAAGCACGACTAGGATTGCAACATGAAATCGACAGCAATTTAGAAAGAGGAGAGGATTTTGCATTTGTTTGGGGCGGGCATTTTTTAAGGGAGATCTCACTAGATGCCCCAGTGACTGAGCAAGGACAGGCTCTATTTTCTGGCCATGATTCTTAGTTAAAATTGTGGGTCCCTTGCCAAAGGGGGGAAAGATCCACAACTATCTAATAATTGCTTGCATTAATATTTTTAAGAATTAATTTTAATTCAATAATGTGCTGAAAATTGACCTTGACCACTGAACACCATTGTGGTTGGTTCCAGCCCATCAAAACATTTGAATGGTGTACCCCCCGGGTTAGCCCCAGAGCAGGGTTGTTATTTTTGTAGAGAGAAAATAAAATGCTCTTCAGATTAACTCAATAGGGTATATTCTAGATTTTAAGAACTCATACACATTAACTTTGTACTATGGATTCTGAAGTTGAAAGTTTTCCCCCTTTAAAAAGAAAAGGTTGCCCTGCAATTAATGCTGGATCATCTTTTCTTTGTCTCTGTGATGAGGCTAGCCTGGAGTTTTATCCTGAGAGGCCCCTGAAACATCAGCCCTATCCATCCTCAGCACTGTACCTCCAGTGACTGTTGCTGGTGTGTATCTTATGTTTCTTTTTAGATTGTGATCCCTTTGGGGACAGGGATCCATCTCATTTATTTATTATTTCTCTGTGTAAACCTCCCTGTGCCATTTTTGGAAGGGTGGTATAGAAATTGAATAAATAAATAACTAAAAATGCTTTTTGTGTGTGATGTATAAGTAGGACAATTTCATACATTCTGATAAGTACAGCTTCTTAAAAACATTAAAATCATGATCTCTTTCGTTATGCAGTGACAATGCCTTGCTGTCTAAGAAACAAGGCTTTTTTTTTTTTTTTAAATAACCAGTTCTCCAAAAAACTGGTAGGACTGGGCCCTTCAAATGGTGTGGTCTAACCGTTAAGTGTTCATCAGATCAATGACCACTAGAGGCTTTTGATGTATGTGTGTATGTGTATGTGTTTGTGTGTGTGTGTGTGTGTGTGTGTGTGTGTGTGTGTGCATGCACAGGTAGGCTGACAGATGCAATTTCTATTTATCTGACGCTTGGTGGGGGGGTGGGAGTTTGTATTTTGTGTATTCACTAGGAAATGAGAGTTCTGGTTCTTTAGAAATCAACTAACACACACTAATTAAATGCATCAAAATTACTGACCAAGACTAAGTCCTATTGAGGACAGAGAAAGCAAGCAAGCAAGCAAGAATGAAAGATTAAGAGCAGTGACAAGGACTAGTTGTGAAACTGTGTCAAAGGAGAAGGGAAAAACTGTGTCTGAGGCCAAGGAAATCTAGATGGTTAAAAAGTGACAAGAACACAGGGTGGGGGTGGGGAGAACCGAGTTAGCGATGGGCCAGGTTGAGGAAACAGAGGCAGTATAATTGTCCTTATTCCAGTTAATGCCTAATCCAGGCTAATTCATATCAGAGTTAGAGATGTACGAAGAAGGGGGGGGAAGGGAGGGGGGAGAGATTTGTTAAAAACGGAAGCAAAGAAACAGTGACAAGGACTAGGCGCAAAACTGTGTCAGAGATGGAAAGGGGAGAGAGATCCTAGTTAGGGGACAGGTCTAGGCTTTGTAGATGTGAAGTAGAATCAAAGAAAGTTTGAGATACCACAGTATACAGAACTGTGGTTTTTAAAGATATGCTTGCGCTACAAAGACACCTGTAAGAGTGTCTAGCACTAAGAGATAATGTACATTGCATTGATAGTTCACTGAGAACTTCCAATTAAATAGAGGCAGTCATCAGATCAAGCCGGGGTCTGTATTCCCCTAGTAACTAACATTCTAACTAAGAATCACTGGAAAACAAACAGACTAGCTAATACCTCCCAAGAGAAATTATAAGAAATTAAATTATTTCTTATAAAAGTCCATTTTCTCTTCTATAAAACAAATCCTTTTAAAAAAAAGAAATTAAATTTGTTGACAAAACAATTACATATCAGACCATTTCTTTGTGTGTGTGTGTGTGTGTGTGTGTGTGTTTGTGTGTGTGTAAAAATGAAAATTGTGTGGGCGTACTGAAGTGAATTGATTGCTGCTTCCTGCTTGTATGTATAAAGACATATCTGTGTGCATTCATCTTACACGAAGCAGCTACATACAAGATTCATGCTGGGACATGTAGGATATTTCATCAGGTGTGTAGGCCAGACCTTATGCATGTAGAGCCATTCACTTTCCTTACAAAAGAACAGTGAACAGGGAGAGAGAGGGGGATATGTCTCCATCATCTCTCTAGGAGGAAACAAAGAAGATTGACTCACCACAGGAGGTACCTGAGGAGTCAAAGCAGGGTTCATAGAGTAGAGGCAAGCAGGGACAGGTGAGGAGACCCTGACTAGCTCCCTCTGATCCTAATGCCCCTAGTTGCCATTAGGTTAGTTGGTGCAAAAGGTCGATGCACTGGAACTCCATCTCCAACACGTATAGACAATAGTGAGCTAAGCAGACCAATGGTCCGGCTTGGTATAAGACAGCTTCCTATGTTCCTATATACAACTCCCATAGAATCACAGGATCATAGAATGTCAGAGTTGGAAGGTACCTTAGAGTTCTTCAGTCCCCTACTCCGTGCAGGAAACTGCTACAGCAGCTCTGACAGATGCCTGTCCAGCCTCTGTTTGAAAACCTCCAGCAAAGGAAAGCCTACCACTGCATGAGGGAGACTGCTTCGCTGTCGAACAGCTCTTACAATTAAGAAATTCTTCCTAATGCCTAGCCTAAATCTGCTTCCTTGCCATTTCAACCCATGGATTCTAGTAGCCCAGCCCTAAGGAGCAACAGAGAACCAGTCTGTTCCTTCTTCTATAAGGCCATGGTGGCCAGGGATGTTGTAGTTCAGTATCATCTGGAGACCCAAATATGAGGACCCCTGACCTTCGAATGATGAGTTAGTGTTCTAGCATACAGTCGAGATGTGCAACGAAACCAGACCACACCCTTGTGCAGCAACTATAATGTGCCAAGGGAAGGCAGGTAGTTTGCGTAAGAGAAAACACACTCAGAATTTATCATTTCTACAGTCCTTTTTAGTGCTTCACAATGGATATCACATTGCTCCTCTTCCGTTTCTGTTGTGAAATGTCATGATGCATCTCTTGAACTCCTCCCTCCTCCTTCCATGATCTTCTGGGTATTTGAAGACCATCTTTCCAGGCCTTCACAACTCTGGTCCTGCCCCCAGTAGAAACATAGGAAGTTGCCTTATACCAAGTCAGACCCTGGGTCCGCCTGGCTCAGAACTTTCTGGCACAATATTGTCTATTCTGACTGGAAGCAGCTCTCCAAGGTCACAGGCAGCTTTTCTCTGTTGCCCCCGAGGACTGGATTAGAAATTGGATTAAAAATTCCATGGGGTGAAATTGCAAGGAAGCAGATTTAGGAGACGACAGGGATCAAACCTGGGACCTTCTGCGAGCAAAGCAGATGCAATTCCAGCTCCGTGATTTCCAGCTCTCTGCTCTTAATTGATCGGGGTGGGGTGGGGGCCAGTTCTCTCCTGCGTCTGCTTCCCTCTTCACTGTTCTAGCTATGTTTCTCAGGAAGACGGTTCCCAGAAGCAGTTTAACCCAGGCTGCTCGTCTGCAGCGCAGGCATCCCTATGGCTCACAGTGCTGCTGGCCCGCCTAACCCCACTTTGAAGCCTGGCCTTTAGACAAAGTTTAGGGTGCGAGCGTGCCCTTTACCCCGGCACTGGGATCAGATGGGTGCTCGGGCTGCTTGTTGCCTGAGTGCACACAGAGATGGGTGCCTAGAGCGCCCGTCTCAGAGGAGAGGAGAGCTGGTCTTGTGGTAGCAAGCGTTTCTTCCCCCCTTAGCTGAGCAGTGTCTGCCTTGGTTTCATTTGAATGGGAGATTAGATGTGTGAGCACTATAAGAGATTCCCCATCAGGGGATGGAGCCGCTCTGGGAAGAGGATCGAGGTTCCAGGTTCCCCCCCTGGCAGCATCTCCAAGATAGGACTGAGAGAGATTCCTGCCTGCAACCTTGGAGAAGCTGCTGCCAGTCTGTGTAGGCAATACTGAGCTAGATGGACCAATGGTCTGACTGGCAGCTTCGTATGTTCCTATCCCCCAATGCACCACGCTCAACACACTATGCATTGTGGGATATCCAAAGGTTGGGATGTGTCATCCCAGCCTCCAAAGATCCACACTGCTGGGAGCAGTGAGGATCATGTGAGCGCATGGTAGTATACCTGAAGAAAAGCAGAAGAATCATCTGGGGGGGAAATTAGTTGGACTCTGCCTACCCCACTGCCCGCCCTCCGCATCCCAGGACTATCATGTGAATAGCCTCAGGGTCTTACTCCCAGTCAGCTCTAATTCCAGCTTTAGCGCCAACTTTAAACTCTTCCTCCAGCTTTCACTAACTTTCTGCTGCAGGCGAGCCTCCTTTTATTCTCTCCCCCCCCTCCAATTTTCCGAAACTAACCGATTTAAAATTGACTGCATGTTATGCTTTAAAAGAAAATTATTACAAAATGATGTATAGATGGTATATGACACCCCAAAAATTGGCATTAATGTATAAAAATGTATCAAACAAATGTTGGAAGTGTGGACAGTCTGAAGGCACTTTTTTTCCTATGTGGTGGAGCTGTGGGAAGGCTAAAGCATATTGGGAGATGATATATAATGAGTTAAAGAAAATATTTAAAATGACATTTCCTAAGAGGCCAGAATCCTTCCTGCTGGGAATAATAGAAGGTGCAATTTCTACAACTAATTCAACGCTTTTTATGTACACTTCGACGGCGGCTAGAATGATATATGCACAGAAATGGAAGAGTAATGAAGTGCCTTCAAAAGAAGATTGGCTGATAAAATTTTTGGAATATGCGGAGATGGCAAAAGTTACAACACTAATAAGAGACCAAAATTTGGAATGCTTCAAAGAAGGTTGGAAACCATTCTTGTTGTATCTAAAGAACTATTTTCCTACTATGGACTTTACAGCAGGGTTCGAAATTTAGTAAAAAAAACCTGCAGGTTGGATAAATTAGCTATGTTTGTAAGGATTTAAATTTATGTTTTGAACTATTATTATAGCAAGGGTGAACTTTATAGCTGATGATTCACGAAGAGATGCGTGCGGGAAGTCCACCTTTGTCTATTCGTAATAAATGACATATTAATATTGTTAAAAATAATAAAAATTGAATTTGGGGAAAAAACCAAACCAACCAATCAAAATTAATACAAGCTCCCCCCATTAAAAAAACAAAACCAAACCAATCCAATCCAACCCTCTCCTCCCTCCAAAAACCAAACAGCAGGACTCTTTCCCCAACCAGACCAAACTGTCAAACGGGAGCTGTGAACTCTTGATCCCTGCCAGCTTCTTATTACAGAGCACAGGAAGGAAGCAAATATGCATTCAAAACAGAAATGTGAAGAGCACAAGAGGAGGTCAAGGCCTTGTTCCTGCACAAATGGCATTTCATACTTGGCAGGACTTTTTAATCACTGGAATGGAATCACATGTCATATTTGGCTGTATTGGAGGCAGTCAGTGATGGTTTGTAAGCTTGCCAGGCCTTGCCAAGGCTGTGCTTTCCGGGCACTCGATTGGAAGGTGCAGCTTGCTCCCAGGATCCTGTGCTCAGCAAACCTCATTGGCGGCAAACCTCAAGTGGGCTCCTCTGGAGTGATCCAAGCCAATTGTCTGAGTGAGTGCTTCCAAGCAAGAGGCATTTGCATGGACCTGTAGCAGTGTAGCAGCGTCTCCCTCAGCCAAGAGGTGAGCTTGGGAGTCTGTGGGCACAAACGCTCCAAGGGAGACGAGAAGAAAAGAGGAACTCAGACACGACGGTATGTTTTGAACAAAAGGGGCAACTTTATTAATATACTTAAATAGGTTACAAGTCGTCACTTAACTTTCTAACTAAAGGAAACAAAACAGGACAGAATGGAGTAGGCAAAAAAACTTTCCATCTTGGCCAATCTGTTGGAAAGCCAAAAATTCCTACTCGGCCCCCAACAGGGCGACCAGCAAAGCCCATTCTGTCCCTGGGAGGGAGGGGGAGGGAGGGAGGGAGGGAAGGGAGGAAGCCCAGGGTCACACGGAACAAGGGAATAGCAGGGCAAACAAAATTGGGGGGAGTCCCAGCCAGCCCCCACCCACCCCACCGCTCCTTGCAGGCATGTTCACGTGGTCTCCTCTTCTGGGGCGGATCGACTCCTCCAGCCTCCCAGCAGCAGCACATGCCTGCAAGAAGCACAAAGCAGCGTCAGTGGGGTTGCCCTGCTCCTCCTCCCTTTCCACTCCGGCAGCCCAGCAAGCGGGGATCGGGCAGTGGGGTGGGGGTTGATGGGGGGGCAAGCCAGAGAATTCGGGCTCCCCACTGTGCAGCCACAGCATGGAGCAGGAGGGAGAGGAGGATTCTCTGGCCTGCCACCGGGCAGCACCAGGGGGCGCTACTGGGGCTGCAGGGGGCCCCCAGAGTCTCCCAGGCTCCTCTGCTGCTGCACCGGTTTGGGAGGAAGGAGGAGGGAGCGGAGGGGGGAGTGAGGCGTGGCTGCGGGAGTGGAGGGGGGGGGAGGAGCACACCCTCGGCAGGGGAGGGGGCGGATGCCTGGATGGGGCTTCCCCTGCCAGGGGAAGCCAGGCCGCTGGGGAAGGGGAGAAAGGTGGAAGGAGGAGGGGGTGCTCCCTGGCCAGCTGGTGGGAATGGAGGGAGGCAGTGACCGTGCCCTCCTGCTGGGGCCACACAGCCTCCCCGGACCCAAGGGAAGCCCAAGAATGGTTCCAAAGGGCCACTTGGGGGCAGGGTGGTCCTGTAGCCTCCTCCCACAGCCTGCCAGCAGAAGCAAGGGGAGGGGCTTCTGCACCCCAGAGGCGGGGCTTCCTTGGGCCAGGGGAGTGGAGCCTGCTTCCCCCTCACTCCTCAGACAGAACTGCACTTCCCTGCTGGATGTCTTCTTGTGGACAGATCTTGTGTCCACGCGGTTGGAGGAGGTCTTCTGGGAGGCCCCTGCGCTGCACGGTCTTTCCTGAACCTCCCTTCAGCTGCTGATCTTCAAGGGAAGAGCACGGGGCTGTTGTTCCTGGAAAAAGAGAAGGACATTGGTTCAGAGATGGGGGGTCTTCTCACACTCTCCCCCATGACACCACCAAGCACCAGGGACTCCTGGCAGAATATCCGTGTCCTCATTTCCCAGAGGGAAGAGAGATCTTTCCTCTTTCCCTTTGGCTACTGGTACAACCAGCCACAAGGGCCGAAGATGGCATTCCAACACGAGGGAGGGTTGCCCAGATTCCTGCCCACCCTTCCTGCAGCCCCAGCCCCCTCCCTAACCATCGGGGCCCCTTCAAGTGAAGCCCTGCCTTGGTCTACTCACCAGTCGGTCAGGTGGAGAGATCACCGTACTCTGGCGGGTGTCTCTTCTTCTTACAGCCCGCCCACAAGCGCCGAACGGCAGCCCGCAGCCCGTGCCGGGAGTGGAGGGAAAAGGCCTTCTTCACGATCTTCTCTGTCTTGCAGGCAACTCTCCCGACCTCGGGGTCATGGTCGCCAAGCAAGCTCTCCAGCGCTGGAGGGATGAAGGAGAAGGTTCAGAAATGGCATGAAGAGATCACCCCACCCTTGGCCAAGCCCCACCATTTCCACACCAAGAGGGCGCAAGTCCTGACTCTTTCTCCCCTGCACTCTGGGAAAGCCTACTGCTGAGCATCCCTGAGGATGCAAGCGGGACCTTCCATTTGAGGGGACAGGTGGCCCATTCCAGCTCTGTGGTCCCTAAATCTAGGCCTCTCCCCTCACAGAAACTTCCCCTTCCCACCCAGAAACCGGCACTTACCAGCATGGAAGGTCTCTATGTTCCCTTCAGTGAGGATGCTGCCCTTTTTGTGGACCAGGTGACCTAAAAAACAAGGGTGGAAGGAAATGGGACCACAGTTCAGGACACTGTGCATGGACAACCCGATCATTCAGGAGAGGAAGTCCTCCCCTCTCTGCTCCCTCTGGGACTGACAATTTGAGCCATTCCTCCAGGGACTCTTATGTCACCTTGGGTGGAAATTAAGCCAAGAGACCTCGCTAACACGCACTGGGCCAGTCCTCCTGGGGAGGGAACAGCTCCTGCCCCTCCACACCCTTCTGGCAGTGCCTTCCAAGAGAATGAACCTTTGCCCACCAAGACGACCCACTAAGGGAGACCCAAAAGTCTTGTTTCGCTTACCGATCAGCAGGGCAGCCGTTCTCCTCACTGAAGGCTGCTCGCTGTGGAAGAAGCCCAGGATCTTGGTGGCCTCCATCTCCACGGCGTCCTCTGTGCCGAGCTGCCGAATCTGGGATCAAGAGCAAAGACAAATCCCGAGTGAGCAAAGCATCGCCCAAAGGTCCTTGAGCCATTTGAGCCGAGGGATGGACAGGGAGGGCCTGCCCTTACCAGACGCTTGGCGATCTTGTGGAGCAGCTCCTGCAGGCTGTAAGAGTCCCGCACCAGCAGCTTGCCCTCCAGGTGCCATAGGAGGGCTTCCGCCAGGAGGCTCAGATTGTCCTTCGCAGCCTGCCAAAAGAAAGACCGGAATGGGAGTGAAAAATCCTCCCAAGGGATTCCAAGAAACCTCTTAGGGGGCTTCAAGGAGTAGGGCCTGGATAGGCCAAACCACAGCGGGACAGCTCGTGAATTCACCATCCCATGAGGCTAACTCTGGGGTCTGCCACTGGGCAGCTGGACTTGGGGAAGCCTAAACACCTTCGTAGGGGTGGCAGGAAGAAGTGGGCGCTCACCTGTGCTACCTCCAGGTCCTCATCCTCCACATGCATCAGCACCGCGATGAGGGTCGTGATGTTCTCCTCTGTACCCTCATGATGATGGTGGCGGTGCTGCAGGAGATCCAGGTGGGTCCTCATGGCTGCCCTTCGGATCTTAGCCTCCTCCTACAAAGAAGAACAGGGCTTGTTATTAGGGAGGAATTCCTCACCTCCATAATTGATGAAGAGCTTGCATGGGTCTCTAGGGGGTGTCTGGTTTCCCTTCTCCAACCCAGTCGGAACCTGCAGGTTGGCCGGCCCTCATAGAGCCGGGGCGGAGGGCTGGCGTGCAAGTACTCACGTGGTGGAAGAGAGGGCGGCACAGGGCAGCCAGGACAGCATTCACCGTGGCCTGGTGTTCTGATGGACAGTGCCTCAGCCGCTCCATGAAGGCCAGGACCCCCAAAGTGGCATCCAGACTGGAGGTCCTGAGCCCTCCCAGGATCCCAGCACTAAAATCCTGGGGTTTCTTCGCCTAGGGAGGGAAAAGGTGGATCCTTGAGAACACATGCTAGTCTACCCCCTGCTAAATGGACCACATAGCTGTCCATGTTTGATGCCGCTTGGCTTCCATCCAAGAGGGGTGAGAAGGCGGCATTGGAGCACGTGGGGAATCAGGGCTCCCACTGAGAGATGCATTCCCTTAAGGATTTCTCCTTCATCCTGTGGCAAGGGTTCCACAGGCTGAATCCTCCCAACTGGAAAAATCTTCCTGTCACACCTGGGGATGCCTAGGAGCACCAGCCTCAGGAAGGGCTCCCCAAAGAGAGGAGTCTCCATGTCTAGGGATGCTCCATGCCCAGGGATGTCACTCACTGCCTTCAGCTTTCCATAAATGTGGAGAAGACCCCTTTCGCTCAGGTAGCGGATGTTCTGGCTGGGGTGGACTAGCCACGCTACCAGGAGCATCCAGGTCTTCTCTAAGGCAGCAAAGTCTTGGTCTTTCAGGAGCAGCTACAAGAGGGAAAGGAGCAGAAGACCCATCAGCCCCTGGGGCCAAACCCTCCTCTCAGGGAAGCCCACCTGAGGAAAATGCTTCTCACCTCCACAAAGAAGGCCACCTCTGCGAGGGAATGCTCTTCTGGATCTTTATCGAGGCTGAAGAGGGAAGCCAGGTATGCCTTCAGCCTGGCCACTGTGGAGGATGGTGTCTGGAGGAGAGCCCTGCAACACACAAAGGCCCCTGCTGAGTCCTGGGCGGGAGGCCCAGAAAGAGCAGACCTGACCCAAACCACCCCAGCCCCCAGGCCTCCTGAGGAATCTCCTATTCACTCCTACTTACCTCACCAAGAGGGCCACACCCTGGAGGCAGCTCTGCGGAGAGCACAGGGATTCCCAGCAGGTCTTCTCTGGGGTCACCTGTGCCACCCTCTCCAGCAGGGTTCGGACAATCTGCGCGGTCTCCCTGCAGAGAAGAGAAGGTTGCTGTCACCACCATGTCAAGGGTGGAGGCAGTGGACAAGGGAGGGACTCCTTGCGGGGTGGCATAGTATCAAGGGTGGAGGGACTGAGTTGGACCATGGGAGGGAGACCACAGAGGTGAAGTGACTTTATCCACAGCTGGCTTTTTAACACTGCAGATGCATTTTAAGGCTCTCTGCAGAGCCAAGAGGGCTGCAAATTCTGGGCTCTCCTCTGTGTAGCTGAGGCAGGGGACCTCCGTGCCAGAGTCACCCCAACAGGCCAGAAATGCTGCTCACCCATCAGAGTGGGACATGGGAGAAATGACCCTAGCCTGTCCTCCCAGAGTGCTGGAAGGAGGAGTTGCTGGCCCCGCTTTCCCCACCGCCATGACTTACTCAGGAGGCAGGTAATGGCTGTCTCGGTTCCCGACTCCCTCGGTGGTGTTCTGCAGGCCGGTGAGGATCTTGTTGACCAGGCCCACCAGGAGTTCGGGGAACCTTTCCTCCACCTCACTGGCATACTCCACGCTCCGGATGACGTCCCCAATCTTCTTTGTTGCTCTCCCCTGTGAAGAAGAGGAGGGTCAGGCCTCAGCACACAGTCCGAGGGACGGTTATGGGTCAGGAGAATCCCCAGGGCCAGGCCAGTGTCATGGGTGTCTGCACCCACATCTGGGCCTGAAGGGTGCTGCCTCTGGCTCAGGGTGCATGAGGTCAACTGCAAGGGAAAGACATCCACAAGGGGAAAAGGGAAGTCCCCACCTCCCGTCTGAACAGTGACTGCCATCCAAGCCGCCATCCTGTGTAGTGCAGGAAAGGAGGGGCAGAGGGGTGGAGTCAAGTCACCCTTGGTTTGCACCCCTTACCTCTCCCAGATGGACCGAGGAGAACCAATCTGGGGCCAGCTGTCCTCTTCTTTCCTCTTCGCCGATGTTCCTGAGAGAGGAGAGGAGAGAGAAAAGCTTCTCCAAGAACTGTCCTGTTGGAGATGGCAGCCAGCTGAAGAAGAACACGGGCACCCAAAGAGATGCTAAGCAAAGATCTCGCCTCCTTTGGGAGGTGGCTGGCAGGGGAACTTCATCAGGCCAGAGATCTCCCAAGTCCAGCCTTTCGTTCCCCACTGAGAAGCCCTGGGAAGTGTTCAAAGGGGGCATCGAGACAGGAGCCCTCCCCTGCTCCTTCTCCCCAACACCCGCTCATGCCAACAGCATGGGGGTCTCAGAGCTCCCTCTGCTAACAGCCAGCAATAGACTTGCTGGTGTCTCTCTTGCACCGGCTGCCAATAGGCCTTCTTGGGTGAACTCCCCCTCCAGATTTCTCAGGGAGCAGGTAGGAGGAAACATCCCTCTATGGGGCTCAGACATGGGGGATCTGCCCCTGTCCCCTGCATTCTTCTGCTGGCTACGCTAAAAGCCCCCCAGCTCCCTACTGGCTCCTCAGCTGAGACGAGGATACCTACCTGGCCGAACTGGGGGTCAGCGGAGAGTCCCACACCTCGTCCTCGATGCTGCTGATGTCATGCATGGTGTCATCCTCATCCTTCGAGGAGCACTGGGGAGGAGAGAGAAGAGAAACGGGAGTGTTCCGGGGCTTGCATTGACCTTGCGAGGCTTCTGAGAGGAACCAAGCCCAAGGGACGGTTGGGAAGACATCCGGCTCTAAAATAAGACCTGCCTCTTGGTAGAAAAGCCCAGAAGAGCCTTTCACCACATTTTTGCCCCCTTTCCAATGCCTCAGCTGCATTTCCTCCCATCCCACCAATCACAATCCCTCCCATCCTGCAGCATCTAGAACTAGAAACATTCCATGTTCTGTCTCCTGCTGGGGAACAGGGCACTCACACACACACACACACACACACACACACACACACACACACACACACACACAAACAACCTAGAGCCCGTTCACATGAAAAAATGGATGATGAAATGGATCAGTTCTGACCTCCGCGGAGGACGAGTCTTCCACCGTGTAGGTGTTCTTCATCATCTTCTTGATGAGCCACTTCTTTGGCTTCGGGACTCTGAGAGGAGAAAGGAGAGACATGGCATAAGAACAGCAATGCATGCCCTGTGGATCAAGTGAAAGACACGTGTAGCCCAGAACCCAAGAGTGGACAGCCAGATGCCTATTTAGTTGTTTGTGAACCACTTGAGACCTGGTTACATGTGGCATTAAAGTGTGTTTATTCAGAGAGAGAGAGAGAGAGATCTCGAGATTCGGAGGTTCCTTGGCTGTCATGGGTTATAATCTTCAACTGGATTCTCCTCCATGAACATGTCTAATCAACCAAGGTTCCCAGGGAAGGTGATCCGCCTCTATGATCCCTGGAGCGGCCCTTCAGCTGAGAAAGGTACCTGGGGGAACTGGTGGCATAGTCCTCTTCCGACCCCTCTTCCTCCATGCTGGCATGTGGAGTCTCGGCCCCCTGGAAGGAAGAACTCTGTGAAGGAGAGAAGGGGGAGAAATGGTTGCTCTGTCCCTCATATTGAGCTTCCTAGGCTTCAGCAGGGAAAAGGCCAGCCTGGCACCTTCCAGAGGTCATCACCGGGTGAGCTGAACGCAGGAAGTGGGCCGGAAGGGGATCGTCCCGTTCTGGACACAACTCTTCCCGCTTTCCTGATTTTCAACTTTCTTAAAAACCACTTTGGAGCCCAGGCATGCTGGCTGGAGGCGGGCGGGAGAGATGGCAAAAGAGCTCCTCTCTCGTGCCCGCCTTCCTCGCAATGAGGTCGGTTGGGCTGATTTCAGGCCTTCGCGCACTCATGCAAATGGCAGAGGGGAAAGGCATCAACTCCCCCCACCCCAAGACATGCTGCGCTCCCTCACTCAGCTGGGGCCCCGATGGCTCTGGTGACTGGAAAAGACCACTTCCAGTCCACTTCATGCTTTCAGTCGGCTCCTTAGTGAGGACACTAAAGGCACGAGCAAAAACATGCCAAAACTGGGTCTCCTTTCCTCTTTCTTTCCCATTTCTTTCCCCTTTTTCATTTAGTTCATTTCTCATTGGTTTGGTTTAGTTTGCTTATTGTTTTGTATTTTTATTCATTCTTCATTTATTTGTCACTGTTTTTCAATGGTTGCCATTAAAGCAACAGGATGCTCCACCTTTAACTGTGAGATCTCGACCAGAAGTCAAGGCCATAGCCACCATCTCCTTGCGGCCATATTCTTTAATCCTATCACCCCCACCGTGCCACCATTGTGATGCAGTGTTGTTAAGGGCATGGCTGTCCCTTTACCATAGCTTTAAGCAAACAACTGTCAGAAGATGGCCGCCCACCCGGCAGCATCAAAACTGGGGCCATTCCACATGCTCTCTACTCCTGGGCAACACGGGGGACCCACACGCCCAACCCACAGTTCTTCCGAGGGAGGGACTGGATGTTGAGGCTTCCTGACCTCTCCAAGGGATGGCTCTTGGTCAGCGGCGGTGTTTTGCAGCCTCCTCAACACGGTGCTTGGCCTCTGGACGCTAAGAAAAGAAAGAAAGAAGACACATGAGATCAGAACACGAGTGCTTAGAAAGAGCTCTGCTTGATGAGATGAAGGAGGCATGCAGCCCAACACCCTGTTTCCAGGAGTGGACAGCCAGATGCCTGCAGGAAGCCCACGGGCTGGGCATGGAGACACCTGCCTCCATGGAATCAACCCTCCATGCTGCTCGGAGCTTCTCTCCACCCTTGGCTTCTTGCTAAACTAACCACCTCCACCCCCCAAAAAATTGCATGGGCTCCTAAGGAAGGTCCTCTACTTCCATGAGCGATGGAGCTGCCCCTCCAGGTGAGAAAAGAGTACCTCGGGGAACTGACAAAGCTCTCCACGTCCAGCTCCTGATCCCTAGTGTTGTCTTCTGGGATCTTGGCCTCTTGGATGTCAGGACTCTGCATATGAGACAAAGGTTTCCAATGAGTGTACTCACTCTGATCTTCCTAGGGCCTAGGATTCGTAGGGAGTTTTCCCCCTGACATTTTCTTTGAGTTCATTTTTATTTCTTTTAAATTATTTTGATTTTTTTTTTTAAAGAAAAAAAAACCTTATTAAAAAGAAACCATTTGTTCTAATTCTAACTGGTTGGGAGTGCCAGGGCACAGCCACCACATGCTTGTGGCCATTTGGTTTCATCCTATGTCCAACCATGAACCTCCATTGTGATATGATCTACTGTGGTCAGCAAACTGGCCACCATCATTCAAAAGGGCCATCAGAATCAGCTGGCTGCACTCTGGAGCTCTAGTCCAAAGACAGCATGACAGGTAGGTCTGTGAAATCTCTTTCTTTCCCTCCCCAAAACCAGCCATTAACAGAAACATCACTGCATGGGAGCTCCAGAATGGAATGCTAACTGCTGGTTGTCATTTCTTGTCATTTCTTCTGCATTCCTTTCATGGGGAATGGAAACCAAGAGGAACGGGACCCACTGGCATCAATAGTTTGGCCCAGAGAGTCTTCTTGATCCCACCCCTTCATGTCCTCTTCTCTCCTCTCCGCAGGAAACAGGGTTAGCTCAGCCTTTCCAAAGGGAGAGACAAGGTGGGCCCCTGAGTCCGGAGTGAGGGCCATCCCTCCTGCTGTGGGCTGTTTTTACCTGAGGGGACCAGGATTGTCTCTACAGAAATGCCTCTTCAGTCAAGAGACCTGGAGGATCTCTGCCAGGAAGACCCTCTCCTCTCCTGACCCGTCTCAGGGTCTTGGGAGCCGTTTGATGCCTCCAATCCAAAGCACACAAACCCAGAAAGGTGGCCATTGGAAGGAGAGGCAGAGGGTGGCAGAATCCTTCCCTAGCCACGACGTTCCCACTGTAATCCTCTGGCCAACATGCAGCAGCTGGATTTCCTCCCCTTTCAGGATCTGACCCCCCTCTGTCTCCTGACGGTGGAGATGCAATCTCCCCTCACTCCTCCACCAGCCCATCCACAAAAGCGACTGGAATCGTTTCCTCACCTCACAAGACCATTCGGTGTCCACGGTCTGGAGAAACCATCCATCCTCCTCAACCGTGAAGACACTGCAGGAAGAAATACAATGGCCTGAGTACCTCGGAAGAGCCTTGCTGGATCAGACCAAAGATGCATCTGTCCCAGCACTCTGCTTCCAATAGGGGACAGCCATCCGGCAGGCCTCCAGGAAGCTATCCTCTGTGCCCTTCAAGCTAGCGGACATCACCACCACATCTTGGAAGAGTGAATGCTTCTACGCAGGGGCGTAACTACCATGAGGCCGGGGGAGGCCGTCGCCTCGGGGCCCCACTGCCTTGAGGGGCCCCCCAGAGACACCTCCCATGACTCCCCATTGCCCCCTGCCCAGCCCCAAGACCCTTCAGCCCCTTGCCCTGTTTGCCCTCCCTCCTGCTGGTCCTCCTGGTCGGCCATCCAAGCAGCAGGCAAGCTGCTTTTCTCCCGGGCGCCTCTCAGCTGATCGGCGGCTGGGCGGGGCTTCCAGGGAGGCCTCCGTGTAGGCCTCCGTGAAGCCTGAATTCGAGTAGGCTGGCCAGCCCCAGGAAGAAGGCTGGCAGTCAGAGTGGCCACTCCAGTTCTCTGCAGCAGACCCTCTTCTTCCCAGGCCAGACAGCTCAGCCGTGGCCAGGTAGAATGTGGATTCCTTTTGGTGGTCACACCCCGCCCCCCGCCCCCTATATCCAGGTAGGGATCTGCTTGCCATAGGGCTTGGATGGGGGGTGGGGAGACTGAGAAGTCTCTGAATATTTCATGGAAGACTGATTGGAAAATTTGCTGGCTTAAAAAAACCCTCTAAAAAGTCCTATAAGTGGCTTGTTTCATGGCAGGAAATTACAAAAACTTCTGGAACAAATTTATTTATGTATTCATTCATTCATTCATTCATAAATACACTTCAAGTTGTTTTGCAACCCAGGTCTGAGTGAGAACAGACATGAGTGAGAACTGTGACGCATGTGTTGTGCTTTTATATTTTTCCCCCTTAGGGTCAATCTGGCCCACATGTGAATGCAGCACCTCCATTCCAGAGGAGATGTGTCTTAAAGGGCTTTCAAAGCCTCTTGTGAAAAACCTCCTGGAATCAAACTGGACTGAATTGGTTCAGAATTCTGAGAAAACAAACAAACATAGGCTCACCCTGCATGGTTGAAAGTCTCCTTTGCTAATCTGCAGCAAGGGGCCCATTTTAATCATTAGTGTTTCTAGTGTGTTCTAGGCATTAAAAGTAGCACAAATATATAGTATTCAATGTATATCACTATATATTGTGAAGTGTGTGTGTATTCAGTGAAATGTATTTCTTGGCAGCATACATATTTTGAAATATCAGACTTAAATCCTTGGAAGCCTGGGGTGTGTGGAAGCCCTGGACTTTGGGGGGGGGCAATTTAAAATCTCTTCTCAGGGCCCACTCCAACCTTGCTACGCCCCTGAGCGCATTTGGCTCCGTTCTTAGAGCTCTACTTCGAAAACGGAGCACAATGCAGAGAGCTTCATGATTGAAAAGGGAGCTGCATCTGCTGTCCACAGAGCCACCACCGGGTATTACTTGCTGGCAGACTGGAAGTCGCTTAGATGAACTTCAAGCTCAAATCCTTGGTTTTGCAAATACACCACATGAAAAAGGAATTTTTGACTTGGAAATAGTTGTGCCTGAAAGGTATCCATTTGAGCCTCCAAAGATGCACTTCCTGACTCCTTTAAAAAAAGGTTTTACTCCCATATAATTCTTCTCTCCTCATTTGCTCAATTTTGTACATCTGTTTTTTGTATGTTTTGAATGAGGACAGAAATGTGAGAATAAAAGCCCCCTGCTTATGGGGCAAAGAGGCACCTTTTTCTCTTTGTAAACCGCCCTGAGGCATTTTTGGAAGGGCGCTATAGAAATTGAATTATTATTATTATTATTATTATTATTATTATTATTATTATTAAAAAATTTCTGGGCGGGGGGGCCCATTTAAGAATCTTGTCTCAGGGCCCACTCCAACCTAGTTACGCCCCTCCTTCTACACAATGTATGAAGACGTCGTTTTTGACTGTCTGCCCTGCAACTCTTGCCAGTCAGCGGCACTGGATCCATCCCAGATCCAGGCTGGCAGGGGGACAGAAAACCTTCCCTACACAAAAGTTCAAGAAGAAACTCTACCTCCTCGGGGAACTGATGGCATGTGCGTCTTCCAGGATCTCGTTCCCAGTGTTGACCGTCTGAATCCTGGAGCTGTCCGAGAATGACTTCTGTGGATGAGAATGGAGAGAGGAATGGGTGCTCTGGTGCCCACTTGACCTTTCCAGGGCATCTGGGGTCCAAACATCAACCCTCCTTCAAGAGGTCCTTCTTAACAGAGGAGCTTAAAGCAGGAGGTGGCTCCTTAGCACCTCAAAACCGTGTCTACCAACGTGTAACTGGGCTCAGAGTGGAACCAAACCCAAGAATCTACTGAACCTCAGAAACCAGCTTTCCGCCCATTCCTGGGCAGTTGGGTGAGATCATGGCTATTACACAACATTTGGAGTGGCAGGATCCCGAAGAAGAGTCAGGCCTCCTGCTACATGGGACACTGTGGTTTCTTGAATGGTGCCTTTAATTAAGGAAAGCCTAGCTAAGTTCTTCTCTTTGCTGGGCAGAGCTCTTGGCCACTTGATGCTGCAGACCCGTGTTTTGAGGCCCTTTTCAATGACACCAGAAAGGGGGCCATGTGGAGCCAAGAAGTGGCAGGGGGGAAAGAGTGCACCATCTACCCCAAAGAAGACTTTCCCACTCTAGTTCCCCTCCAGACTGCTCCCTTCCTGGATGTGTTTTCTGCTTGGTAGTCCAGAACAAAATCAAAGTCTAGAACCCTGGGGGAGGGAGTGATTTGGGGCAGGAGAGCGGAATGAAGGAGCCAGGTTGGAAGATAGGTAGACACACCCCTCTTCCCTCTCAGCACTTCCCATCCCAAAAGTTCCCATGATGCTTCCTCCATAGCAAGGGTCTCCAACCTTTGCCTGAGTCACTTGTAGTTGAGCCCGGATTGTCACTCATCCCACCCACCCAAGTCACTGCTACTACCACTGCAAATATCAAGGCATATGGCTTTTCCAGACAAGTTCTCAAAGCATCCCTTCAACTTGCTAAGACAGGATCTCTACCACACGCCCTCTATTCTAGCTCGAAATGGGGTCTCTCCCACCCCCTCCCAGCCCTGCCATGTACAGACTGGGTTTTCATCCCTTACCAGTGACCATTTGCTCGTTTTGGCTACGGAGCACTCTTCATATATCTCCTGTGGCTGGAAGTCACTGAGATGGGAAAAGGACAAAAGACACAAGTGAGTGAGTGTTTCAAAGGAACCCAGAGTAGTCAGTTTCCAGTAGTGGGCAGGGGTGAAGGCAAGAATCCTCCAAGCTCCTTGCAACATAAAGGTTACTTTATTTATTTTATTTATTTATTTATTTATATACCCTCCCCGCTCTCCACAACATAAACGGCTTTCTTTCTTCCTTCCTTCCTTCCTTCCTTCCTTTCTTTCTTTCTTTCTTTCTTTCTTTCTTTCTTTCTTTCTTTCTTTCTTTCTTTCTTTCTTTCTTTCTTTCCTGATTCATTCATTCATTGGATTTATATATATTTTTATACTGCCTAATTTAAAAACCTCTAAAACAGCTCAGCTCCCTTGGTTGGGGTTTGGAGAGCGGCTACTGGTCAGAGTAGAGCAATGGTCTGACTCAGCATCACCTGTTCCGAGGGGCTGCCACGACCCCCTCCTCTGCCCCCCAGAGGGGCTTCCACTGTTCTCCTCCCAGTTGCTCCCTTTGCCCTGCAACCACTCAAGGAGGCACCAGCAGATCCAGCCCTGAAGGAGCAGCCAGCCACACCCTGGCTCTAGTCTCCTTCTCCCGCTCTGGGTGGCTGCAGGGCTCACCTGGAATCCAGGGCCTGAGAAATAGTGGGCCAGGCACACCAGCCCATGGAGCCCCACAGCCCTTCAGTCCTCAGAGAGCAGACTAGGGAACCGATCCCCCCACCCCACCCATCCTCATTTAAAACCCTAGGGAGCAAAATGTGCACGAGAACCCTCCCTGGCCTCCTGTGCCTGAACCCCTGGATCCTCTCCCAGAACCCAGCTAGCTCAGACGGATCGGCTCTTCTCCTTTGGAACTCCCTTTACCTGCCCCTGCTCTCATTCCTTTCTGTCTTCCCCACATTCCAATAGTAAGAACTTAGACTGGGTGCCTCTTGCAAACTGGGACCTCTTGGGGGTTGGGCTTATTAATGTTGGGGGTCATGACTTCTATGGCAGACTATTCAGGAGCTAATTCACTCCCATTACAGCAGAGGTCAACAGGGTCTCCGGGGCAACAGCTTGTCCATGATAAGCAGGGAGATTCACACAAGGTTAAACTAATCTGCTTTATTCAGAAGAAGATGCTGAGAGGAAAAGACCTCTATCTGACTTCTGGCTACGTGTTGGTCAGAGAGAGACCTGTCGTGGTCATCAGGGTTACTGATGCCAAAGGCCGATGGCATCTGGAGCTGGATCTCCAACAATGAAACCCTGGCAGGGGCCATGTTTCTTGAGAGGATCCCAAGTGGTCCTGAAATCCAAGGTGCCATAAATCAAGAATGGGCCCAGATAACCCAGGAGGAGCAGGAGGACGTACCTGAGAGGAGCCACAGGAGTTGCCTCATCAAGGCTGCCCACGCCGCGGAGTAAGGGGCATCCTTCTCCCATGTCCTGACAAGGAGAGAGGAGAGCAGGAGTGAGGATGGGCTGGGCCAGCTCACACCCACCGGGGTCATTCCTAAGCAGCCAGTGGGGACTCCCACCCTAGATTTCTCATCAAACCGCTTTGAGAACTTGGGTGGTCTTTCCCCCACATTGGACCTCTTTGGGGCAGGATGGTGAACCCTTCCTCTAAACCCCCTCCCGAAGGCCATGTTCAGCGCTCCCACATGGCCCCAAATGGACCAAATTTGGCGTGAGCCGCAGGGGAGACAGGTTGCTCTCCCCCTGCTAAATATCAGAGTATGACCACTTTGAAGGGGTCTCTTGGCTCAGTTAGCTGAACTCCCTGGGCCCCGTGGTTGGCATGGGGCACCACCAGCCGGCAGGGTTGCCAACTCTCTCACTAATCCTGCTCCTGTGACTTCAGCAGAAGGCTGGCATGCAGATATCAAGCTGGTGATGCATTTCCCATCTCTTTGGGCTAAGCTGGTCAAGCTTTTGCTCAGAGCAGAGGAGCCAGGCCACATCAAGAGGGGGCAATTCCCATCTTCCATAGAACCTGTGACTCCCCCTTGGCAGAAATGGCCCTTTCGGTCCTCCCTCCATCCCCCTCCTCAACATTTCATTTCTTTTACTGAAGAATGACCAGTGTTGTTTTCTTCACTCCCTCATATGGCCATCCTGCCCCTCTGAAGGGGGAAGCTGCAAGGATCTCGGAGAGACCAGGAACCCCTTCCCTTCCTCTGTGCAGGTGGCTCCACTCTGCAGTTCCTCTCTGGATGAGATCCTGGAGGAGGGAGGGGGCTGACGGGGCTCTGACCCATCGATGGGGGGCTGCTACTCCATGAAGACCCCGTGAAGATGGTCTGGGCCAGTCCCTTCCTGCACTACAAGGTCAGCCCAGAGGGGCCAGGACAGTCTCACTTCCTAAATGTCTCCACCTTGACCCAAATCCAACCCCTGGGGGTCTCCCCACCCCCACCCCCTTCATCAAGAGGGGGCAATTCCCATCCTCCACATAAGTGCCACTTGGCAGATCTTGCCATTTCTATCTTCCCTCCATCCTCCTCCACAACATTTCATTTCTTTTATATCCTACTTTTAGTTTAAAAATATCAAAGAGGCTTACAAGCAATAAAACTTGTATTATTTCATTCTAAGCTACTGAGGAAGAAGCCTTTCAAAACAAGGTCATCATCACCATCAATCCAAAGAGGGAGGGAGGGAGGGAGGGATCTAGGGAGGGAGAGTGCCTCTCCGCAGGGGTGTTGCTGGAGACTTAAAATGTTCCCGAGCCTGATCCCTTTTATTTATTTATTTATTTATTTATTTATTTATTTATTTATTTATTTCATTTATATACCGCCCTTCCGAAATGGCTCAGGGCGGTTTACAATTAAAACAGGAAACATTAAAAACAATTAAAACAGAGATACAAATATAAATACCAATTTAAAACTACTTAAAAAACAATTAAACTATCAAAACAATTAAAACCCTGAAAACCAGGTATTAAAACAATTAAAACTGATTAAAAACCCTGAAAGGCCAGGCTCTCTTGAAGGACAGTAAAGAATCAAGATTACGAATTTCCGCTGGGAGTGCATTCCACAGTCCAGGAGCAGCTACAGAGAAGGCCCGCCTTTGAGTCGTCACCAAACGAACCGGTGGTAACCAGAGACGGACTTCCGTAGATGACCTTAACGTGCGGTGGGGATCATGTAAAAGAAGGCGCTTTCTAAGATATCTTGAACCCAAGCCGTTCAGAGCTTTAAAGGTAATAACCAGAACTTTGTATTTTGCCCGGAAAAAAATTGGAAGCCAGTGTAACTGTTTTAAAACAGGCTTTTGAGCATCCAATCCAGGCATTTCCAGCTCCCAAGAATGACGAACATTTTTTTAAAGCCACCTAATGGCGATGCAGGGAAGCAACTTGCCTAGAGAGCAGGAGGCTGTTGGTTCGAATGCCTGCTGGTGTGTTTCCCAAACAATGGGAAACTGCTATATCGTGCAGCAGCAATCAAGGAAGGTGCTGAAAGGCCTCATCTCAGACTGCACAGGAGATGGCAATGGTCAACCCCTCCTGTATTCTAGCAAAGATAACCACAGGGCTCTGTGGGCACCAGGAGTCGACACTGACCAACAGCACAATCTTTCCTCTCCTTTAATATGGCCATCCTGCCCCACTGAAGTGGGAAGCTGCAGGGATCTCGGAGAGGCCAGGAGGTCCTTCCCTTCCTCTGTGCAGGTGGCTCCACTCTGCACTTCCTCTCTGGATGAGGTCCTGGAGGAGGGAGGGGGCTGACAAAGCTCTGACCCATCGAAGGGGGGCTGCTGCTCCATAAAGACCCTGTGAAGATGGGCTGGGCCAGTCCCTTCCTGCCCACCAGGGTCAGCCCAAAGTGGCCAGGACAGTCTCACTTCCTAAATGTCTCCACCTTGACCCAAATCCAACCCCTGGGGGTCTCCCCCCACCCCCTTCAACAAGAGGGGGCAATTCCCATCCTCTACAGAACCGGCAACTCCCACTTGGCAGAATTCGCCATTTCTATCCTCCTTCCTCAGGCCCCCCCCCCACATTCCATTAAATTGATATCTTCCTTTTAATTTAAAAATAATGAAGTGGCTAACAAACAATAGAACTCATATAATCCCATGCAAAGCTACAGAGGAAGAAGCCTTCCAAAAAATGGAGGTCATCACCATCTATCCAAAGAGGAAGAGAGAGGGGGAGCCTCGCTGCAGAGGTGTTGCTGGATGCTGAAAGTGCCCCCGAGTTTGGGCTCTTTTCACCATCCATTCCAGTCATGCTCAAATACCAAGAATGACCAGTGTTATTTTCTTCAAGTCCCTCATATGGCCATCCTGCCCATCTGAAGGGGGAAGCTGCAGGGAGCACGGAGAGGCCAGGAACTCTTTCTCCTGTTCTGTGCGGGTGGCTCCACTTTGTGCTTTCTCGCTGGAAGAGGTCCTGGAGGAGGGAGGGGGCTGGCGGAGCTCTGAGCCATCCATGGGGGGGCTGGTGCTCCATGAAGACCTTGTGAAGGTGTGCTGGGCCAGTTCATTCATGCCCACATGGGTCAGCTCAAAGGGGCCAGGACAGTGTTGCTTCCTAAATGTCTCCACCTGGACCCAAATCAAACCCCTCTGGGTCTCCCCCCCCCATAAACTGAACCTATTTGGGGCAGGGCGGTGGACACTCACTCTGGACTCCTTGCCCGAGGCCATTTTCTGCACTCCCTCACGGCCAAAATTGGACGGAAATTGTTTGTGAGCAGCAGGAGATGCCAGAAAGTCTTCCTTTCAACGGTCGAGTCCAGAGAGTTTGATGGCAACAGTGGAACCTCCAGCCCCATCAGGATCCGTTGCGACCGGTAAACACACCCAGCTGGGGACTCCCCCCTCCAGCAACCGCCATGTTTGAATGTACACAAGGATGGTGGAACTCCCAGGCCCAGTGGTGGGCACAAGGCACCAGTAGGCTGGGTTGCCAACTCTTTACCTGGTCCTGCTCCTGTGACTTCAGCAGACGCCTGACATGCAGATCTTAAGCTGGTGAAGCAGTTTCCCATTTCTTTAGGCTAGGAATGCCTTCACCTGCTCAATCTGCTCAAGCTTTTGCTCAAAGCAGAGGAGCCAGGCTACATCAAGAGGGGGCAATTCTCATCCTCCACATAAATGCCACTTGGCAGATCCTGCCATTTCTATCTTCCCTCCATACCCCCCCCCACCTCAACATTTCATTTCTTTTAGCCAAGAAAGACCAGTGTTGTTTTCTTCCCTCCCTAATATGGCCATCCTGCCCCTCTGAAGGGGGGAACTGCAGAGAGCTCAGAGAGGCCAGGAACCCCTTCCCTTCCACTGTGCAGGTGGCTCCACTCTGCACGTTCCTCGCTGGATGAGGTCCTGGAGGAGGGAGGGGGCTGATGGAGCTCTGAGCCATCCATGGAGGGCTGCTGCTCCATGAGGACCCCGTGAAGCTGCACTGGGCCACTCCCTTCCTGCCCTACAAGGTCAGCCCAGAGGGGCCAGGACAGTGTCGCTTCCTAAATGTCTCCACCTGGACCCAAATCCAACCCCTGGGGGTCTCCCCCGCCCAAAAAACATTGAAACTATTTGGGGCAGGGCGGTGGACACTCACTCTGGACTCCTTGCCTGAGGCCATGTTCTGCGCTCCCTTCACGATCCAAATTGGATGGAAATTTGCTGTTAGCAGTAGGAGAGGCCAGAAAGTCTTCCTGCCAACGGTCGAGTCCAGAGAGACTGAAGGCAGCAGCGGAACCTCCAGCACCATCAGGATCCGTCGCGACCGGTAAACACTCCCGGCTTGGACCCCCCCCCCAGCAACCGCCATGTTTGAATGTACACAAGGATGGCGGAACTCCCATGCCCAATGCTGGCCATGAGGCACCAGCAGGCAGGCTTGCCAACTCTCTCCCTGCTCCTGCTCTTATGCTTTTAGAGGAAACCTGGCATATTCAAATTAAACCGATGAAGATTTCCCCATCTCTTCATTTTCATTGCAGCAAAAGCTTCATCTGCTTAATTTTGGACTGTCAAGCTCTTTTTCAAGGCACAGGAGCCAGGCTAGCAAAAAGGTTGGCAACCCTGCAGGATCCAGACTGAAGTCCATCCCTGATCACACATGGAAGGGGACAACAGTGATGTGAATTCGGTTCGTCCCTGGGTCCGCCTTTTAGCCAATCAAACAGACACAGTGGGAATCTCTTTTGAGGCGTTTATTGCAGATTAGCAGTGGGCTTTGGCTCTGCACTGAATACAAATTGGTTATAGGTGCATCTTACATTTATACAAACAATCTGAATGATGCTGACACCCTAGACATAGTATACGTGGCAATAAAATGGTGGGCTAAGTATCTAGTACGCATGCGAATGATTCATTCTTCATCTGGTGATTACTCCTTATTTGGTTACATCCTGTTTTCTTAATTGTCGGCAAAGAACAGTGAGAATCCTGTGAGAACCAAGTTTCCTCAGATACAATTTAGTGGAGAGAGATAACGACGTTGGTCATGAGAGGCCGTGATGACCCTGAGCTGGGCTGGGGTTACTTTAAGTCAGACTGAGGTTTTCTAAGTAAAATGGAGTTACTTTGGTTTTCTAAAAGACACCAATTCCCCCCTGAAACACTGGATCATCCTGAACCTTCAGGATATATGGGCTTGTAAAGGTACAGCTGTATGTATGGGTCTTACATTATGGCAAGGTTGAAAGGTTCTCATAAACATTTGGATTCAAGCTAGAATGCATTATAAGCAGCAACATGTGATTATCAATAAAAGGAAAATACATACTATAATTAGAATTATCTTCTTTGCCCATAAATCAATAGGCTCTCCATATGAGTTAAATGAAAGTCCTAACTGTTTGGAAATATTAATAATAGCTCTTTCTAACACATAAACTCCTAATCTTGGAAATATAGTTCTGTGTTTTGTGTAGCTAAAGGATTTGGGACATATAGGTGCTGAATGGGCTGTACATATGGCAATAAAACTAGATACATTGCATATAATATCCTAGAGCTACAAACATAATTAGTATAATTCTGATTTGATATAGATAAAAAGTTTTACACATAGCAGCAAGGTGTACATATAAAGATCATACAACTTATAGCAAGCAACATTGTTTTAACCCATCTTTATCCCAAATAAGGTATCAATAACAGTCTTGCATTGTGGAACCAGGTGCTTCTAGTGATTAATGGATTATCAGCTTGTGGAAAGCGATAGCAATGACAAGTCACGTACAATCACATTGCTTAAATACAAGTGTCTATAAAATTAGCAGGTCAAGCTTGGGCTAGCTTAATGTCTTAGAGCACAAACTTGGGGATAGGTGCAGACTTGCAGGTAAATGCTCTGGGAAATGACCGGAGAGCAAGCATGTGAGGTCCATGTCCTTACAGCACAGGAGATAGCATGGTTTTCAACATAATGATAGCACATAGTCACTACAAGAAAGTAATATAAGAAAGTGGTGTAAATCATCAACTCCCACCACGCTTAGTGTCCTCTAGAGTCTGTCATGGCCAAAAAGGAAGCCATGGAGAGCTTTAGAATTAAAATTAAAAAAAACCCTAAGAGTCCTTGGTAAAAAAAATATTTTAGTCCTTCAGTTGAGAACCAAATGCTCTTGTACAACGTTGCAGGATTTTGGCTATCCTGGATGTTCTCTGATCCGTGTTGTTTTGGCTTGTTTGGATAGTGTCCATAGACAAGCTCGAATGTTCATGTGTTTGGGAGCCTTGATCCCCCCCCCCCCGTGGGCAATCTGAAATAGTCTCTTTGGCAGAATTTGAAATAGTGTCTTTGGCAAGGTATCTTACCCAGGTAGGATGGTTCCAGGGCTTTACAGCTTGGGGAGATGCTGTTGCATGTATGACTCCAGAGAAAAGTGACAGTCTCCAGGCATTTGTTGTCTATCCCTCTCCTATAGCACTTAGGAGCAGGAAGATGAACTTTGCATTAGGCCCTCTTCTTCGAACACAGGACAGGGTAGCAGATGGACGTTCTGTCACCATTGGGTTGGATTGGAAATGCAGATAGGGACTGCCCCCGGGTAGCTGCTGCTGCTGATGGTTAGCTTTCCTGGGTCAGTGTTGATGTCCTCTGGAGACTCCCTTGGGATCACGTTCTGGTGATGGATCCAGGTATTCCTTCAATCTGGAGAGGACCAATCCTTCTTGGAAAGACAATTCAAGGCACTGCTGGTTGCAAACCTGTTTACTTGAGAGAAAGACAGGCAAGTGAGTTGCCAATTCCCTCCCCCCTCATGTAGGGACAGCGTCCTGAGACACTGTCTGGGTGCCAACCATCAGCCAACCATCTGGGTGCCATCCATCAGCACAAAAGGAAAAGTTAAGTTTTCAAGGCAAATAATACAAAGGATGGATAAAACCTGAGGCTATTTTCAATTTGGTCTTTTGGCATTTTTTCTTTTGTTCCTATGTTCATGGAGCCGCTCTGGGAAGAGCATCTGAAGGTTCCAAGTTCCCTCCTTGGCTTCCCCAAGATAGGGCTGAGAGAGATTCCTGTCTGCAGCCCTGGAGAAGCCGCTGCCAGCCTTTAAAGACAATACTGAGCTAGATAGATCAGTGGTCTGACTCAGTATATGGCAGCTTCCTAGGTTCCTAGGTTCAAATGATCTGGCTGCTCACAGTTACAGTGGCAATTTTCTGCACAAGGAAACACCGTCCCAATGATGGCCAGCACTTCTGTGATCAGCAGCATGTATGACCCCCTGAATATAAATATTTGTAGTAGTTGTAGTAGCAGCAGCAGCAGTATAGTATATAAATGTGCTTAAATAAATAAATAAATATGTATGTAATATTTCTATTAAACATATGAAAATAACAAAATATGAAATATGAGATAGATAGATAGATAGATAGATAGATAGATAGATAGATAGAATTAGTTTGTGAGGAGATACAGTGATGAGGAAGCCACTTAATTGTGCAGCAGAGAAATGACTTGATTATCAAGCCAGAGGTTGGCGGTTCAAATCCCCGCAGGTATGTTTTCCCAATATAGGAAGATGCTGAAAGGCATCATCTCATGCTTCAGAGGAGGCAATGGTCAACCCTTCCTGTATTCTACCCAAGACAACCACAGGGCTCTGTGGTCACCGGGAGGCAAAACCGACTTCATGGCACACTTTGCCTTTTCAGTGATGAGGACAAGTTTCCAGAGGATAGACAGCAGGGGTGTGAGAACTAGCTGGGTTCAAGCCGGTTTGGCTTGACAGGTCCAGGGTCAAACTTGGCTGGTCTTGTGTGTTCAAATGGGCACAAAATGGCCAGGATGGTTCCACTCAAATCCAGTTCAAATTTGAACCAAGCCTGCATTACTCGTTTTGTGTACATCCCTAGTAGAAAGTTTGAAAACAACTGAGCTAAACCAAAATAATCTCAAAAACATGTCATGATGTGCAGCGGCCCTCTCCACCCCCAACACAGGACCTCCAGTGACTGTTGCTGGTGTCTATCTTAGGTTTCTTTTTAGAATGTGAGCCCTCTAGGGACAGGGATCCATCTTATTTATTTGTTATTTCTCTGCGTAAAGCTGGACTTGGAAGAAGCAAGATAGAAAAAGTATTGACGCTGCTGGAGAAGACTTTGCTGCTGGAGAAGACTGTCTGGCAGTGGCACTCCAGAGTTTCAGGCAAGAGTTTCCCCCAGCTCTCCCTGTAGATGCCAGGGATTGAACCTGGGACCTTCAGCATCTTTAAGCAGATACTCTACCACTGAAATACAGCCCCATCCCTAACACAGTCCAAGGGACAATAAAATGCTCCTTTAGGGAATAATGTTTGAAAACTGCATGCAGAAGGTTCCACATTCCCTCCCTGGCAGCATCTCCAAGACAGGACAAGATTATTATTATTATTTTTTTAGGACAAGATTTTAGGGCTGAGAGAAACCCTTTCCTGAAACCTTGGAAAAGCTGCTGCCAGTCTGTGTAGACAATACTGAGCTAGATGGACCAAGGGCCTGACTCAATATAGAGCAGCTTCCGATGTTCCTAAGTTCCTATATTCTTCTAAGTTCCTATATTCTTCCTAAGTTCCTATATTCTTCTCTTCTCTTCTCTTCTCTTCTCTTCTCTTCTCTTCTCTTCTCTTCTCTTCTCTTCTCTTCTCTTCTCTTCTCTTCTCTTCAGATGGCCTCTCTTCTCTTCTCTTCTCTTCTCTTCAGATGGAGAATAGCTGCCTGGAAGTATTATATGTTTTTAAGAATACATATCATACCATATCATATCATATTACATGATTGATTTTAACAATGACTTTGAAATGGTTCTGTATTGTATTTTGTATTTCCTTCACCCCTCCCCCCTTTTTGATCTGTTATGATTTAATTTTTTCTTTGTTTTATCTTAATAAGTACAGTTTATTGTTCTTATTCTTATTTGCATTCTTATTCTTACTATTAGTGAAACTGCTATATATCTTGAATTTCTGCCCAGACATTTATGAAGCGACATAACAGCTGGGGGAAGCACCGTGCCTTGCAGAGGTGCACCAGGCAGAAATTCATCTGGGGCATCTCTAGGAAGTGGATTGGGGAAGCTGCAATTCTGGAATGTCTGCCTAGACACATCCCTCCCCAGCCCAATGTCCAGCTGAGAGATCAAGGCAAAGTGTGGCTGCATGGAGCCTCTTTTGGAAAGCCACCATACGCTCCCAGGCTGTATAAAGTCTTGACAGCTTCTATGGTGCGGAATTTAACATGGCCACCTTCGCTTGGAATTTCCGTGCTTTTTAGAGTAGAACTGGAAATGGAAAGCATCTCAACTCTCATCTGAAAGAAGAGGTTTTTGGATGACTGGAGAACATTGAAGCCCTATTGAGTTGCTATATCTAAACCTTTTCTGATCAGATCAGCTGAAAGTTAAAAGACGAGGCCACCTGAAAAGATGACACTACTTCCAAATGACAGTCAGGAGAGCGCTGAGGACTAATGTAGAGAACGAAGAAGGACCTAGTTTGGGGCCTTCTTATGTGGACCAGCTCAGTCTTTCTCCTATTCCAGCTGGACAACCACAAACATGATTAATCTCCCCAAAGGGAAGAACTTTCACAGCTCTTCCTTTTTAATGAAACTCTTACCTTCAGCATCATTTATCTCAACTAGAAATTAAAATGTCTTACTCCCTGAAGCGTATCACACCATCCATAGATGGCAGAAGTAAGATTAAAGTAGCAATCCTAAACATAGCTGCTTGGAAGTAAATCCCTTTGAAATCAATAGGGCTTACGTTGAGTAAGCATACTTCAGTTCAGGGCTGTAAGATCCGAAACATTCCAATTCACAGACTAGCCCAGTGGAGCAGAACTTCTCAATGATTCTATTGACAGGCTTTTGATCTGGCTTGATTTGGGGCTGTGTTGCGTGGAATCCGATCGAATCATTTGGAAGTCTTGTATATTATTGCATAAGTCTATATACACTGACGTAATGAGGAGGTTTGGAGAGAAGAGGTTGGAGAGGCGCTCTGTACTGACAGCAGTGCTGGATGATAGTCTTGACATAGCATCTTTTATTGTACACACCATTTTCTTTGTGGGATTAATCTGCACATAACTGGGTGAGTCATGATAGCTGCTGTTTCACCAGTGGGCAGGCAGGATCACAGTGTGACTTGCTCAAGACCACCTATGAGTTTGTGGCTGAGCACAGATGTCAGCCGGGGTCCAGATCAAGACTGCTGCCCCACCCCACCCCCATTACATTTATACCCCACTCTTCCTCGGTGAGCGTAGAGTTCTCCATGTTATCCTTGCAACAGCCTTCTGAGGTAGGCTAGGCGGAGAATAGTGACTGGCCCACGGCCACCCAGTGTGTTTCATGGCTGAAAGAGAATCTGAACCCAGGAGAGGTGGCTAAGTCATGCATTATGAGAGGCTGTCTCCACAGGAGCACCAATGGCCATAGGGATGGATTTGGGGCTTGATCCTGCTCTCAGTTTACAATCCTGCTGGAGGCTCAGCACTTGATTAGACAAGAGGACATCTGGAATTTGGTGATGCGAGCACCAAGCCCTCTTTCTTTCATGCCAAGACATTGAACAGCTGGCACCAGACCTTTATGACCAATTCAGGTTTTCTGTTAGGCAACTCCAGAACAGCATTCCTTCCGTGACTGGCACTAGCTTCTCCCTTGTGCTTCTTTTTAGATTGCCAGCTCTTTGGTTGACAGGGGGCCACTTTCTTCTCCTTTTTGTATGTAAACCACTTTGAGAACAGTTGCGTTGAAACATGAGATATAAATAAGATAAGTAGTTGTTTGCTTCGGTATTCCATTTCTCAACATCCTTCCTTCACAGAGGGGGAAAGTGCCAGTTGGACTTCCAAGGAGACCCTGACCTGGATGAAGCTGGCTCACTTTTGAACAATATCGTGGCTTGAGTTGCCCTCCGAACAACTTGAGTTGCCCCCCGTAACGTCACGGGCTTGCGACGATCTCTAAACTGCACAGGCGTGCAGTTCATTTGCTTCAAGCCACCATCCCTCCCCCCTCGCTGCCACCCCTCAGCCACCATTAGAGTCTCTGGTTTGGTTTTTTAATGGAACTTTGGTGGGGTGGGCCCCCCAAAGAAGTTTTGGGGAGCCTCGCATGGGGGTGGGGGCTCGTGGCTGGGCGGTCCGGATGCCCAAATTACCTTGGTGTGTCCCTAGAAGGATCTGCTCTGCTGCTAACACCAGACATGGATCTCCTGACCAATGACCCGTTTAACCACTGCCACCAAGTAGACTTGTGTGTTCTAGACTGAATCTACCGCAATGGCCTTCCAACCTTCCATTGCAAAAGCAAACTTCTTTCAAGGTAGTAAAGCCTATAGGCGTGGGGTGGAGTCCACAGAAGCTAGAATTTTCCTTTTGTTATTACAAGAAATCTGACTTTGTGATTAGTTCACTTCAAGGTTGTTTCACACGTTCAGTACAAAACAACAACAACAACAGTAACTAACAGAGCAAAAGGAACAGACAAAATGTGATCAAAAACGCATCCAAGATAGATACGTAGATCTCTGTCTTAACATGTGGTTATGAAATGTCTTGGTTTGATGTCCGGTCACAACATAGCTATGCATCTTATTGATCTTATTAGCAAAGCGCCAAAAGGAAGCTACCCACACCAGTTACGGAGTAGAGTGCAGAGTTGAGTTGTTGCCATTATGTGAAGAACACACATGGAGATTGTTGTACAATCTAAATGAAAAAGATGTATTGGTGAAGTACATTTAGAGAGGAAAAACCTAGTCCTATCTATCAGCTACATAATGAATAGGAAGGGAGGGAGAGATGTTTCCATCTACTCTCTCAGAGGAAAGGAAGAGGACTGACTCTTGACTGGGAATAGCTGAGGAGTCGAGGCAGGGGCCATAGAGGAGAGGCAAGCAGGGACAGGTAAGGAGACCCTCACTAACTACCTCTACGCCCAATACCCCAAGTGGTCATTAGGAGAGCTGGTGCAAAAGGTCGATGCACTGGAACTCCATCTCCAACTCTAAGAGTAGTAGCTTCTTTACAGTAAGTGCAATTTCTGACCTAATTCCAAAGGAGCATGGAAGTCTCTTGTGCAGAGTTCTCTCTCTCTCTCTCTCTCTCTCTCTCTCTCTCTCTCTCTCTCTCTCTCTCTCTCTCTCTCTCCATCATAGTTTACCCTGTAGCAGAGGCCTGTACAGAGCAAGCCAGGCTGCACATGGGATATCTCAAGCTCTTTGATGTGGCTTGTCATGCACAGAAATCACGCTTGATGTGGAAGAGGGGAGTGGACTTCAATGTTCTAATCAAAGAGCTGCATCTGAGCTGGCACAATACAAGTGCCAGTTGCTATTCTCTTAGAATGAGCCAGCCCTATTGGTATCCCAGGTATATTTTGGTGTACTTAAGCTTTGCCCATATATGGCAACGATTTTCTGCAAGCAAATCAGAGTGTGAAAAGTCAGACCAGATATTGGTGGTCACCAGGGAGCTGCTGCTGAAAACGGCCTCCAAGGATCTGATCTCCATCTTGTTGCTAACACTTAGAAGCATTGTGTACATGTGACAATTGAACTGGGATTCTCCATGTCTCCTTCGAATGGGCTTGTGGAGATTGACAGTGTGGTTGCTGCATTGTAATTTCACCGAGTACACATGCGCAAACCCAGTGAAGGTCATTCACTTCAAGGAGGCTGTTGTTGGGCTTTGTGATTATTTAGCAAAGCACCAAGGAAGCTACCAGGCATTGGAGAAGATCCTTTCTCTTCTGCTTCTGGTGGAGAAGGAATGCCCCTTCTGGTTGTGGTACAGATTCTTCGGGTTCACGGTCTGGCTCTTGCATCGTGAGACATCTTGCCTCTTTCACCTGGATCTCTGGCACAAGTTCTGGCACATCATCCCTAGTTGGCCCTTGTCTCTCATCAAAAGACACCACATTGCAGATCCTGACTTCTCCATTTGTAGGATCAAGGGTTCTCTATCGCTTTTGGCCATGCGGATATCTAACCAAGACTCCCAGTTCACAGTTGCGATTGAGTTTGGTTCTCCTGGCCTTTGGGACGTATGCATAAGCTCTCTATCCAAACATTTTGACATGCTTTAGAGAGGGTTTGTGCCCAAGCCATCGTTCAGATGGTGTCTTGTCTATTGCTTTGGCTGGCAATCTGAGTGGCAAGGACTTAGGAACACATGGGAAGCTGCCATCTCCTGAGTCAGACCATAGGTCCATCTAGCTCAGTATTGTCTGCACAGACTGGCAGTGGCTTCTCCAAGGTTGGGAGAAGGTTGGGGTCCACCCTGGTTGCATATGAATGGGAGGCTAGCACTGTAAGAGATTCCCCTTAGGGGATGGAACCGCTCTGGGAAGAGCAGAAGGTTCCAAGTCCCCTCCCTGGCTTCTCCAAGATAGGACTGAGAGAGATTCCTGCCTGCAACCTTGGAGAAGTCGCTGCCAGTCTGTGTAGACAATACTGAGCTAGATGGACCAATGGTCTGACTCAGGAGATGGCAGCTTCCTATGTTTCTATGACATCAGAATGTAATAGCTCCAAAGGACACTGTGACTCTGTCTGTGCAGAAAAGCTGGCTCTCACCCCTTGATTCAGTAAGCAACACTGACCCCTTGTGGCAGCTTCTCTGCATGACTCCACTTTAAAGTCCTTCCGAATGCCATTTCCCCCAAGCTCATTTATCACATGGATTTGCCTATGTGCTAGTCTTTTCGGCCATATGGTCGAACAGTTCTTGTCTTTGCATGAGGCTGCAAGCCTGGCCTGTTCAGTTACACAGTCCAGTTGAAAAAGCACATCTTTATGCATATAGGCTATATATATTATGCATCAGGAAATCATCCTTCTTAGCTGATGTAGCAAACGTTGTCCTGCAAAGTCACTTTGCAACTTTGATTGACTCCATCTCCCACAGAGGTCAAGTTACTCTCCATATCAGGGACTAAGAGGGCATCTTGGATCAAAATCTTTTCCATTTCCCCATCCAATTGCTTACTAGACAGTTCAGCAGTTCCTCTCCTGGATGAATAACTATTTTTCCCATCAGCAAACCAAACAGCAACTTTGTCATTTTTGTCTAAATCTATCAACAGTTGAGGGGAATTCAGGATGTTTGGGGTAGCGCCTGACTCAATAACAAAACGATTCCTCTCATTCTCTCTCTCTCTCTCTCTCTGTTTCCTGTTCTTTCAATCCAACCTGCTGTTTGCTTCTCTGTCTGTGAGAAACGGGTATCCTCCTTTCTATTGTGTAGACAGACTGTCAGTCATCTCTGGAGCTATGCTGACCAGAAACAGACTTCCCCAAGTCTTCAAACGTCATCAGGCAATGGCTGTGCTGTTAACCATAATATCAGTTGTCAGCTCTACAGCCCTGTGAAAGCAATGTAGCTGCAGCTTATAGCAGCGAGCAATGTTGGTATCCAAGCAGTTGTGGAAAGCTAAACAACACTTGAGATTGACCCTCATGGTTGCCCACTCGCCCTTTTTAGGACAGGGAACTCCCTCTACTTGTCAACCTGATGAGCTGGTGAGGACTCAGCCGTTAAGAGTTCAGAAAACTTTTGCTCTCCACCGGAAAGAGACATCCCACTTCTCAGAGAAGTTGAAGGTCACCCCTTCAAACCTGCACATACACTTCACTCAAGCCATTTCCAGACTTCTCTTCCTTGGGTGTGCACCCAAACAGACCAACTCCAGCATCCATGAACTCATTCTTCTACCTGAATATTGGACCCTCCAGGTATGACTGATGCATTGCCTCCAAGCAGGTTTTGAAGTAGGACTCCAGAGGCAGAATGGAGAAGACAAGCGGCTGCCTCTCTGTGGTTGACTGCTGCACTATTACGTCAGTAGCCTCCTCCCTCCTTCACTTCCACTGGGTCTCCTCCTCTCCAAGCATGGGAAGGAGAGCCCTGCTGTTCCCCAAACAAGAGGGTCCAGAGGGAAGCCAGGCAGCTGTTCAGAGCTTCCTTCCACTTGGGGCATCAGCTCTTGGCTTTGAGACTCAGAGGGAGGGAGGGAGAAACCTGCTGCTGCCTCTTCCGCCACCCTCCGCTGAATAATGCCAAAGTCAGCGATGAAGAGGCAGAGTGGAGAAGGCTAAGCAGCCACCGACCTGCTCCACGCTGCCTCCTGGCAGGCAAGTGACAGCATCGCCACACTCTGGAAAGAGCAGAGAGCAGTGGCCAGAGGGCAGAGCCAGCAAAGTGATGTGTGTCCCCTCAGGTGAGAATCAGTGTCAGGATTGCGCTGAAGGAATGAGTCCCCGTGTCGTGCTGAAACAAGAGCACATCCCAGCAACCAAGGTGGCTCTCGGGATGAATGGCAGTGGGCGGAGGTGGAGGGGTCTGCTCTGAGGGGCCTGTGGTGGTTTTGCTTTCAACATGGTGGGGAAGAGAGTCCTCTGATTTCTCAGATCAACAGACATATGAACAGGAAGGGTGAGGTTTGGAAGAACTTCTACTACTAGTACTACTACTACTACTACTACTACTACTACTACTATTGATATACTGCTTTTCGACACAAGTTTCCAAAGCAGTTTAAGTGGAGTAAGAATCAAGGAATAAAGATGGCTCCCTGCGCCCAAAGGCTCACAATCTACCGAGAAACCTAAGATTGACACCAGCAACCTCCACTAGAGGGTTACTGGGCAGGGGGTGGGTAGGGCCAACTGCTCCCCCGTGCGGCCTCTGTTCAATAAAGAGAATCAGCCCTTTGAAAAGGTGCCTCTTTGCCCGCTTGGCAGGGGATGCCTCCAAGTCCTGAAGCAACCACTAGAGGCAAGAGGACCAATGGCCATTGCTGAGGCTCATGACACATCCTCTTTTATGACACCTCCGGGGCTCAGCTGCTCTTTGTGGGTGAGTTAGGCGAGGAGGGAGGAGGCGAGGTGGAGAGGAGTTGGAGAGATAGCGAGGAAAGAGTGTATTAGAGAGTCCGTTTCTGTTTCTGTTTCTGTTGATCCATCTATTTATTCATCTATTTGTTTATTTATCCATTTATTGATTGATCTATTTATCCATTTATTTATCCATTCAGTGTTACAGTTAGTATTAGTGTTTGTTATTTTGTTGCTTGTTGTTTGTTGTTTGTTTGGGGTGGTTTGGGGAGGGATCTGGGGGGGAGGGAGGGACAGTCAGCTTTTAGTAAGAGGAGGGATAGTTATTCAGGGGGGAATAGTTAGACAGGGAGGGAAATGGGGGAGAAGATGAGGAAAGGCTTCTTTGCACGGTTAGTAGGATTGCATAACAGCTTTGCCTTGCTCCCTCTGTTCCCGGACAGGTCTGACTAGAGACCCATTCTCACCTTCTCTCTGCTCTCTTCTAGGTTGCGAAGAGTCTGCAGATGCTGCAGAAAGTTCTTTAAGACCTCCCCCAGCAGTGACTCCGAAAAGGGCAAGCCCCCCAGAGGGAGGTTCTGGCCACGAAGCAAGCAGGTTGAGCCGACTCCAGCACCACCTCCAACTCCCTCAGGGGGCACCCCGGCAGTCTCGGGAGTCACCATCGGTGAGGAGGTGCCCCAGGCTCCTGGCGAATGGTTGGGACTGGGGCTGACTCTTTGGGGAGTGTGGGACAGCTGGTGCTTGGGAGCCCGGGAGCCAGCCTGAATGCCAACAAAGGGAATTCACCTTGCTTAATTCCTCATGGGAATTCATGTCCTGAATCCCCCCTCCCTTCCCATTCTTCTTCCCTTCCAGGTTTGACAACTATCCAGGAGGAAGTGGACAGAGCTGAGGTAGGGAACCATTGAGGAGAGCACCTTCCTCCACAGAGCTCAGGACATTCCTGTGAGAGGCATTTCTTCCATCCGGGATCTGGGAGCACCCACTCTCTGCTCGGATCCTTTTCCCAGTTCTGCACTCTCCCTGAGAAGCAACAGCTGCAGAATATTCCATGGAGCGGGTGGTGTCCCCAGAAAGGACTTGAGAGCAGCCCACCAAGTAAGGGTGCCCGCTCCATTTCCAGGAAGGCACGGAGAGTCCTTCCATCACTATCAGTTCAGTGCTTCTAATTTTCAGGTGACCTATGATAAGGATGAGGCTGTGGAAGCCGTACTGGTGAGTGAGATGTGGCATAGAATGGAAGGGAATGCCCAAGCGAGGGCTCAGTCCAAAGTGTGTGTTTGGGGATGGAGCTATAGCAAGGAAGTCCGTGGGTAGTGACCACCTCTCTTCTGCTCTTTGATCTCTGCCAGGAAATTATGGAGGATGTCAAAAAGCATCCGGACCCTGGGTTCCTGCTGCGGTTAAGCCTGGACGCCGTCACGGAACTCACGTATGCTTATAGCCCACGGGGATTAAATAGGAGGGGGTTGTGTCAGGAAAGGGCAGTGGCAAACCAGGCCAGATCTTTAACTGGATCTCCCCTTTCCCAAAAGATGGCCATTAATGTGAAGGTTTTTATTTTAGAAAGAAATCTTCTGAAGTACTACGGCCTTTTGCGAACCAGGGCCTCCCCAGACGGGGACTGGTCATTTTTGGAAAAAAGAAGGGAAACCATCACAGACCTGTCGTCGTTTTTGACGCTTGCTGGGTTGCCATGTTCCTCTTCTCTAGAGGAGCTTCCATTGGCTGGATCACCAGCCCTCCTCACACTACGAAATCTCATCTTTCTCCCTCCAGCAAAATGAAGCCGCCTATGCCCTTCAATCTCAAGGCAGCAGTCCTCAATGTGGCGGTGTCCGGGCTGAACCAAGTGGACCCAGGGACCCAGGTAAATTCTTCTTGGGCTTTTTTCTCTTGCGAAGAAAACGTGATAGCACTGTCAGTACCAGTGATTTTTCAATGTTGTATTCTCAAGACCGGTTGTGTCTCCTACTCATGACTGATCTTCTCTTTCCCCCCTCGAAGGAGAACATGGCATCCTTTAAGAAGATGCTCAGGGGGCTGCTGGAGGAGCCCCCCTCTGTCTACAGCACCATTGGCATCTTGAAGGTAAGCGCAATGAAAGCCCTATTGGGACGTTAGGTAGTAGATGCGTGCAGGTGTCTGAACGCTGGTACGTGCGTGACTGTAGTTGCATTTCTTTTCAAAGTGAACCTGGGCACGGGCCCCTCACAGGCCTGGTATAGAGAGGGAGTGTCAAGCAGTGCCTCTATTCAACAGCATGTATGAATTGCAGTCCCTGTGTCCAGATCTGCCCCTGTGCACTCTCCACTCGTGGTCCGAGTGTGCAACATAAGGTGTGAATGGGGCTTCTGTCTTCATCCTCTCCCAGATCCGAACGTGGTCTGACAGAAAGAGGCAGCAGACCCCATCCACTTGGTGTATTCAAGATACATCTAGGTCACTTCCTTATTAGAAGACAACTGGCTGAGAAGACAGAGAAAACCATCACTCTCATAAGCAACTTTCAGAAATATTGATCAACTTTAGAATTGACTTCTAGAATTCTGAATGACAATTCAGAAATATGTCAACTTTATTGCGGGGGGGGGATGTTTATATGGAATTTGATCCTCCTTAGACTCCTTTGGGACACAACCAAGGGATGTTCCTGTAGTGGAACAAATTCCTTCCGGGCTTAGCTCTCAGTAGCATGGCAAGGGATGATTTAGGCCAGTGCGATGACTCTGAGCTGCTGTTTCAACCCACAGGAGCTCCACAGGTATATTGAATCAGAGGAGCCCCGGCTGCAGGCTCTGGGCCGAGAAGCCTACGTCTACGTCCTGCAGCATGTGGCCAGACTGCCCAATGTGGAAGTAAGTACCCTGCTGTGGACATGGCTTGGCTCTGCTTCAGCATCCTCTGGGACCCCTTGTCAGCTTCCAGGTTCAGAAGAAGACCTCCCATTGGTCCCTGGTCACACGGGGGCTGCCTGGCAGCACACTTGCTGGAGAGGGGCTGTTTCCACTGCGGCTCACCGAGGAAGAGGAGGAACAGGACAGAGCTGTCACCCGCCCCCACCCCATGTCTCTTCTGGCTGCCCAGTGCCCAGAAGAGCCACACTCCATCTTTGGGAATCCTCAACTTTGTTCCCAGCTGGATCATCTTCAGTTCTTCACTGCTTTGGATATGGTGTCACACTGACATGAAAAAAACATGTCCGTCTTTATTTCTACAGCTGACCACACACAAGGCTCTCTTGCGCATTGAAGATGACTTGACTCATCATTTGATTCAAAGCACCATCAAAGGTAATGCCAATTTCCAGGGAAGTGGGGAGGGCAGAACTGTCTCCTTGGAATCCCAGAATGGGCCTGGGCGACAAAGGTCATCATTCGTCCAAGGAGCCCCAGTTTTGCTCTGACCTCTCTGTGGCAGGCCTCCCGAGTGGGCATGTTTCAAACTCCCAACCCCTCTCACATGGGCAAACACGGTTCTTCTTGGGAAAGTCCTTGCAGCTAAAGTGCGAGGTCTGGAAGCCATGCTTGTCTTCCGCTTTGGCAATCCCAGTGCAAAAAGTGACCCATTAGAACCTCCTCATTTATTCAACATGGACCTGTCCCTCCTTCACTCTTCTCTTAGCCAATTGAAAGAAGAAAACCCAATCTTTTCTCTTCTCTTCCCTTCAGATGATCTTGTCCTGGAGGACTTCAATGAGGAGGAGGAGTCTGCTAATTGTATGAGTATCAGAATGGAGCGGGTGGGAGTGGTTGAATAGCCATTTGAGCCGGAGACTCAATCTTTTGTCTTTTTGTTTGGTTTTCTAGGCTGAGAGAGAACAACTACTCCAACAAGAATAGAACTTGGTTACCCAGTGGCAGTAGATTCAGGACAGACTGCTTTGCACAATGCATCTTTATGTTGCGGGATTCCCTTCGAGATGTCGGGAGTGCCACCGGCTTCGCTTAAGAATTTTGCCAATTAATAGAAGATAGGTCTGTTGATAGACAGGTGAGCTCTGGGGAGCCCGGTGAAGGATTGCAGGTATCCCTCTGAGGGAATGGATGCTGAGGAAAAACAGAAGAAAGAACAGGGAAAGGCGGAGAGGACTTGCCCCAGCTTGTGGCCCATTTTATCCTCCGATGCCAATCTCTGGAAAAAAGATACTTTCCCCCTGCTTAGTTGCCTATGTGCCGTGAGCGTCTGGAGTTGCTTCTTGTGAATGGGTTGGTTGGTGGGTTGGGTATTTTTCGATCTCCCCTTTATGATACTAGTTGGAAAGAAAGTCACTTCTGCTGTATTAGATTGACTGGCCTGGATCATGTGACGTTCTTTCTTTCTTTCTTTCTTTCATGACAGGCTAGAACTACTGATGGATGGGCTAACAGTCCAAATTCCAAAACAGCCATCCCAGTTCCTAGAGGAAAGGTCTCTCTCTCTCTCTCTCTCATTTTATTGAATGTAAGTACAAATAGCTGGCTCTTTCTTTCAGGTTTGAGGTCATTCATTAATAAGTCTTCCCCAATGCAAACTCTTTTGAGGGTTACAATTGTATGTTTTGTTTCCCCCCAGTGTTATAGTAGTTTTGCTTGTCAAAGTGAAAGTGGCTCTCATATGGAAACCCTGACACCTTCCGTGCACACGTAAGAACAGGATCACTGGTTCGTGTTCCCATATGGAAGTGTACACAAACATTGAATGCAGCTCTAAACCAGCCAGGATCCACCAAGCCAAGTGTCGTCATATACGTTGGCCCACCTGGCCTCAATGAACCTCCTGTCTTGGCTGCTGTCTTTGACTCAGCAGATCCCCATTTCTGTCATCCTGATTCCATCCCTTCGGTCTTGTGTTCCAGACAGCAATCGTGTGTAGGATCTGTAAAGCTTTTGCTCAAATTCCAAGCACAGTGGAATTTGAGTGGAATAATCTCACCTTACAGACACCCTTCAGGTTACTCCTGAAATGGGAAACATGTTCTTTGGCTCTAATTTCGTTTTCTGACATTAGAAACCAGATAGATCCAATTTGGAAGTATTTATTTTTTATAATTTATTCTATTTCTATACCGCCCTTCCAAAAATGGCTCAGGGAGGTTTAAACAGAGAAATAATAAATCAATAAGATGGATCCCTGTCCCCAAAGGGCTCGCAATCTAAGAAGAAACATAAGACAGACACCAGCAACTGTCACTGGAGATACTGTGCTGGGGGTGGATAGGGCCAGTTACTCTCCCCCGCTAAATAAAGAGAATCACCAAGTTAAAGGTACCTCTTTGCCAAGTTAGCAGGAGAAGCTATATTACTTCTAATGTGAAAAAGGTACATGATACAGAAACCCAATATTGATGCAAAGCAAAGAATTCATGGGATGGCAAAATCGTTTTTATTATGAACATTTTGACTTTCCATTATCAAAATGATGTGGTCGCTAAGAGTTGACACCGACTTGACAGCACTCCATCCATCAATCACATGCGTGCCACAAAGAAGCAGTTCTTTTCTGCCCGCATTGCTTCTGCAAGCTCACGTTCAGCAGAGTTGTCTCGGGTTGTGAAAGGGTTAGTACATGACCCTCCTCCCTTGAATGAGTATTTGGATCCATCAGTTACCCACTTTGACATTTTAAAGAGATGTTTGCAGATAAAAACTCTCTTCATCCAATGGAACAGACTCTACAGGTAGTGCAGAGCCTACTGTGGAGGTGTCCGGCAGCTCCTCTTGCACAGTTAAATTGGATCATTTTCCATTTGTGAGCACGGAGGATGTGGACAAGCTGCTTGGGAGACTTCACTTGACAACCTGTTTTCTTGATCCTTGCCCAACATGGCTTATACCATCTAGCAAGGAGGTGATCGGATTAGGTCTTGGAAGCATCATTAATGCTTCTCTCAGGAAGGGCAGGATGCCTCCTTGCCTCAGGAAGGCCATGATTAGACCACTGTTGAAGAAACCTGCATTGGATCCCATTCTAGGCCTGTCTCCAACCTCCCATGGTAGGGCAAGGGGATTGAGAGGGTAGTGCCATCTCAGCTCCAGGAGTCTTGGAAGAAGGAGATGATCTGGGCCCATTTCAAAATGGCTTCCGGGTGGGCTATGGGGTTGAGAAGGACTTGGTTGGCCTGTTGGATGATCTCCAATTGGGAATTGACAGGGGGAGTGTGAGCCTGTGGATCCTTGTGGATGTCTCAGCCGATCCTTTTGATATCAGTGGATCATGGCACCTCCTGGAGCGCCTGAAGGGGTAGGGAGAGGGGTAGGGAGTGAGAGGCACCACTTTGCAGTGACTCCACTCCTACTTCTCATATAGGTCCCAGATGCTGTTGCTTGGAGATTGTTGCTCTTCCAAAGGAGAGCTATTGTATGGGGTTGCACAGGGCTCCATTCTATCTCCAATGCTTTTTAATATCTACATGGAACGGTGCGGGGAAATCGTCCGGGATTTGGAGGAGGGTGTTATCCATATACTGACACACAAACCTCTTTCTCCATCTCAGCTTCATTAGGTAATGGCCTAACTTCCCGAAAGACTTACCTGGAGTCCGTGATGAGCCGGATGAGGGAGAACAAACTGAGGCTCAATCCAAGGAAGACAAAGGTACGCATGTTGGGAAGTTGGGACATAGGAAGCGGCTTAGATCTGCCTGTTTTGGATGGAGTTACACTCTCCCAGAAAGAGCCCGTATGTAGTCTGGGAGTACTTCTGGACCCAAGCCTCTTCCTGGGCTCTCAGGTTGAGGCAGTGGCCAGGAGGGCTTTCTATCAGCTTAGGCTGATACGCCAGCTACGTCCATTCCTGGAGATAGACCAGCTGGAAACAGTGGCGCATATGCTAGTGACATTCTGCACTAGTGCCATGCACTGTACTTTGGGCAGTTTTTGTCTGTAGTATGCTGAATGTATGTAGAATACAGCAGCCAGGCTGGTCTCTGGGGCTTGGGCCCAAGATATTAAAGGAAATGCTACCTTCTTCATGAACCCTGCTGCTGCCTATTCCAATCATCTGGGGAGGTTTGGTTGCAGTTGCCACTGGTTCAGCTGGTGCTGACCCAAAACCGAGCCTTTTCTAGGGTTCCCCAGGACTTTGGAATGTGCATCCTAACTAAATCAAGTGTTTCTATATTTCTTTCTATTCTCAGCATTTTTCACCAACTACGAATGAAAAGATTCCTCAGCCAATGCACACACTACACTGTGCTGCCAATAGAGTGTGGCCCGTGAAGCTCGTCACTCCCACCCTGATATCTCTACTGCCTAAAGTCCACAAAAAAGTCTCGGTCATCAGCTCTGATTCCAAAAAAGCTGACTTGGGTATCTACAAACCTTAAGTCTGCACAGTGACTTCCAGGCCAAGACAGGGATCATTACCATCCCAACATAGACTCGAGAGACCGCTCCACTCCCAACAAGGGAGACCCCAGAGAAGTCACACCAAGATCACCCTCCGATCCTGAAGGTGACATCGACAAAGCACATATGGAGCATGATACCATCAACACTAGCTGATCTTCTCAAGACCGGCCACCTCCGGACTGAAAAGAGTCTCCTGCACGATACCAATGATCTAGAAGAGACCCTACGTGATACCAACGCTCTCCGGGCCACAGGGAATCCCCTCACCATCTGTACTCTCCAAAACACTATCCCATAGGATCTGGCATATTGCTACTGAGAACCTCGACACTGAGACTACTCTCCATCTGATCATGCCTGATCGTTCCACTAACTTCTTCGACGACAGATCTGGCATTGGTGATAGAGGACGCTATCTTCACCCTTGCTCTTGGGCTCCACATCGAAACCAATATCCGGGGAGATTGGACCATCCAGACGCTCGGTCCCGATCACATTCTCCTCAGCACTGCCGGTCTTGGTCTCAGTCAAGAGATCAAAGAACTCAACCACCTAAGCAGCCGGACCTTGACCCTCTACCACCAAATTCCTGAACTGAAGAATCCGCCTCAGAGGAAGATGCTGAAACAGCTCTGGACATCGCATGGGGTTCCACACCTTCAGATCCAATTGGAGATCCCAGGCCTCTGTCTCCCTCGGAGTACCTGAAGCTCTTTCAGCACCTGGAGCCAAGAAAGGGAGGGCTAAACTGAATAGCATGCCCTACCATTTTTGAAAAATGCTGGAACCCAACTTGCCCTCATACATACATACATATTCCCAAAGAGGTGTTAATTCTCTTGGAAGGGTCAATCATGTGGAGCTTTGACTGCAAGAGGATGGATGGCAGAAGAATCTTGTTCAGAGCTGTGTAGTTATTGGGACCATTTTCAGCATTTTTTAAGTGCCAAAATGTCTTCAGAATCCGCTTACAGAATTCAGCTTCTTGAGTCTCAGCTTTCTGTCCCTCTTTGAAACAAAAAGCCAATGTCTAGGCACTGTGATTTTAGATAGGAACCCAAATGCTTCTTAAGAGGATGTTGATACTGTTGAAGGACCCCTGGACCTTGAATGCTGAAGGACCCTGCTAACGGGGCAAAGAGGCACCTTTTTAACATGGTGATTCTCTTCATTTAGCAGGGGGAGAGTAACTGGCCCTATCCACCCCCAGCACAGCACCTCCAGTGACTCTTAGGTTTCTTTTTAGATTGTCAGCCCTTTGGGGACAGGGATCCATCTCATTTATATATGATTTCTCTATGTAAACCCCTTTGGAAACATTTGTTGAAAGTGGTATAGAAATATTTGTTGTTGTTGTTGTTGTTGATTTCCAGTGTCCAGAGGCCACAACTTCATGGCTGTGTACCCTTCCCTTTCCATTCCTATAGTCAACAGAAGCACAATAGTTTTGTTCAAAGTGAGAGAAATAATGGGAAGTGGTTTAATTTGCACCAGTTATCCCATCGCAGAACTCAACCTTGCCTGTGGCAGAATTTAGGCTGTCGGTGCACACACAGAATTGAGGCTGACAGCACACACAGTGCTGTCTGCATGCAGTTCTTCCAAATAACAGCATCATAAGAAGTTGTGCTCCAGTTCATGGCAAGGCTTTTTTAAAAACTGCATTGCGTTAACCCTCCTCCCCTTTATGTTACATAGGTCCCTGTTTTCCAAATCCACACTCTGTTGGACCGAGTTCATACAACTCAGGGTACGTGTACCGTGTGAAGCCCTCCAGTACATCGAAGTCAACCATGGAAGATACCTGTGAAGGCATGAGACTGCAAGACCTCACTACCCAATGTACAGCCCAATGGGATCTGGCCCACAGATGAAAGGGAAGACGTCATTCAACTCTACTGACCTGTCTATAAGACACAACAACCTCGAACAGGGATGTCCAACTCAGGGTCCGTGGGCTGGATCTATCCTGTGGCGCTCCACTGTCCAGCAGCCGAGCAGGTCCAGCTGATTCCTGCCTTGAGTGCCGCCACATTCCCTGTCTTCCCTCTCGCCAGCACCGCTGCAGCGACCGCTGAGCAGGGGCCAGGAAGTCCATCACCAGCATGGCCAAGAAGCGCCCCTTATCCAGCCCTTCTTTCCCCCATCAGGAAGTCATGGCCAGAAGAGGTTTTCCCTTTTGAGATGCTTTCTTCATTTTGCCCAACAGAGCCAAGAAAGGATGTATTAATTGCGGGATTTTGTTTTCAGTATCATACAAAAATGGGTGTCTTTCACATTTTGACACCAAGCAAGGACAATAAACGATTTTCATGTTTTATTTTTCTTTCATGTGTACTGTTTATTGTAAACCTCCCAGAGACATACGTTTCGGGTGGTACATAAATACGTTCAATAAAATCAATCAATCGATACTGGAACTCTGATCCTGGAATCTTATTTTCTCTCTCTCGGAGTAGTTCTTCAAACTGGCCATCATGCAAGCACATCGCTTGGAGCTTGTGCAGGCAAGGCATCAGCCCGGGCACTGCTGCCTCCGCTCCTTCCATAAAGAGCAACTTTCAACACATTGAACGGGTGGGGAGCGGGCCGTGCCCTTCCTTCCAGCCGCCCTGATTGATCGGGAAAGCAAGGATTGAGACTCATCAGCACAGGAAGTGCGGAAGAGTCAGATCAGGGGTCATAGAGTAGAGGCAGGTAGAATAGTGGAGGGAGACCCCCACTCACGGCCTCTACTCCCAATGCCCCTAGCGGTCCACAGATACAGGATCCATGGATAACTGGGTTTGAATTCAACCTGAGGACAACTTCAGCCATGCCCTTTTAATTCCACAATGCTCCCATGATATCTGTAAAGAAGATCCAAAGCAGGCCCAGGGAATGAATGAAGGGGTTTCCTTTCATATCACCATCTCTGGGAGGGCTATAAAGGGTTGTGCTTTACAGGCAAGCCCTGTTCTCCATGGATCCTCCTCCTTCATGGCCAGGAGGCATGTTGTTGCTGGCCCTAAGAGACTCAAAAATCTCCTGAGCATCCTGGAAAGGGTGCCAGACAAGGAGATGTCAGAGAGGGTCTTAACTCTCTGTAAAACAGACCAGGGGGCAATACATGTTGGATGGTTTCAATCTCCCTCTAACCACAAGGGCAGATTCTATCTTCCCTAGGTATACTCTTTATTCTCTAAGCCTGCACAGCCAACGGGAGCAGGTCATACCTTGCTCTAAAGAAAGCTCTCAGATAGCACGGGTTCTCTAGACCGAATGGAGAATTGCACAGAAAAAGCAAGAGTGTGTTGCTGTGTTGAAGAATTTGTGGCTTTGGAGATTACAAACTTGGTCCGGGGGTGACCAGCTCCTGCCACATTCATCCTGAACTCTAACTTCAGCGAGGTGCAGTGAAGCATTGGCTGCTAGTTGCCATCCACCAGAGTGAGAAGCACAGAGACTTGCATAGACCAGCATGCCTACCAGGGGGAGGAGAAAGGTGTGTGGGTCTGCTGGCCCTCCCCTCCGCTCTGCTCTTTGGCAGCACAGGCTTGCACATGGGCTTCTTGCATGTTACTGCAGATGGCACTTGCACAAAACCATTCATGGTCTTCTCTTTCATCTCCCTGACGCACCTCAAGGCTGTCAGGCAGATCAAGGAGAGGGACAGTACACACTTCTTTGCTTGTAACAACAGTTTCTAACTGAAGTTGAGGATTCCAGTATAAAAGGATCTCTTCCTTGGGATTCTCGCTACTGAGTTCTGCATGGTGTCAAGACATGCTGCTCTCTGCTGGATTGACACCTCTTCCTGATCCGTCTGTTGTTTCTCATGTGGTAACAAATGTGGTCACATCTTCAAGAGAAGTGTAGTTTTGTTTTCCACAGCAGAGCTGATAACAGCAACTTCCTTACAGTACGTTCAATTTCAAAAGGAGCACGGAAGTCTCCTGAGCAGAGACAAATGAAGAGCTTTATCTCTCCCTCCCTCCCTCCCTCCCTCTCGTAATGTCAAATACATCTCATGGACAGCATCAAAACTTCCATATGGCCTAGAAAGCTGGGCTTTGGAATATGTTGAAGACAATCTAACTAGCAGAAAAAACCCACAGTAGGATGTTGGTGCACTTGTTCCCAGGGTCGGTGCCAGACTCTTTTGCGCTCTAGGCAAACACATTGACACTCGACACTCCGCAATCCCCTGAGGTCTGGGGTCTGCACTCTGCTGCCTAGTTGGCCTAACGGTAGCACCAGCCCTGCTTGTTCCTCACAAGGGGGACACAGAACTGTAAGGCATTTGCATCTTGACCTGGAACTTGCTGAAGGTGCCTCCGATTAGAACACTCTTTGAAAGTGAAGTTCCTTTTGACATGTAATCCTGAACCTGAGACAAGGAAACCCTCCAACAGAGGCCAGGCTGCTTGCTTCTCGCCAGTGATGATGAGAACTTGCTGCATCTCTCTGTGTGAACAAGCCAAAGGTATGAGCAGGGACTGACTGATGTTGAATACATGTTGTGGAGGAGGTGCCGACTGCTTTGGCTGCTAGCCCAACCAGAGTGGTCGCGCTTGGAGATCGGTCTCACCATGCCCCCAATCCCCCTTAGCAATGCGAGTCTCCAGTTGTGATGGTTTAGTTCCCGAAGGAACCAGCAGCCTCACCACCCACAGACCGGTGAGCATGGTGGCAGCCTGGTGTGGGATCACTTCAAGTTGTGCCTTAGTGACCATAGACATGCTGTCTGCACCTACTGGGTAGCAGGTACTGGGTAGTACTGGGTAGTAGGTACTGTCTGCACCTACATGGGTCAGCAGGGGAAAGGACCCCAAGCGTCTTGGGACGATGGTGGTGGTGCTGCACCTGCGACCCCTTTCACCTGTGGTTCCATTCTCCTGCTGGCAGCAATGGGTCTGGTGTGCCCTCGGCTAGCAGCAGCAGCTGCTGCTGCTCCCAAGCCTCCAGGATTCGAAGGGCACTGGCAATAGGGGGCTCCCACCACACAGGCCCTGCTAGGGCCCATAGCTAGCCTCAATGTACAGCCTGGGACACACCCTGGCTACGGGACCCTGCTGCTCCCATGGCGCTCTTGTGGAGAATCGCCACAAGATAGCCGGCCATTTCCACCGGGGTGAAAAGGCTCAGTGCATGCTGAAGGAGAGGCAGCTTGAGCTGGACCTACCTGAACACCTGATCCCTCAGGAGATTCCTACCCAGTGGAACTCTGACCTTCTTCTGCGGGATGGTTTGGTTTGGGGGTTTCTGCTCCATGCTGTGCCTCAGGAGAGGCACGGAGGTTTGATTCTGTAATGTCCTTTTCTCTGCACTGAGTGTAATGCTTTTCTCTTGTCAGTATAACAACCTGGTTTTGCTGGATCTCAGATTGACAAAAGCAGTACTCGGCTTCCTTCCTTCCTTCCTGCCTGCCTGCCTGCCTGCCTGCCTGCCTACCTTCCTAGAGCTCTGGTTTGGTAGACTGTGTGTGAGATGGTGTTGTGGAGAGAAAGGGACAGTGGCAGCTCAGCTCTATGTGTCTAATATTTCTTGGTGATTGCCGTGATGAGCTCTCTATCTAGGGTTCCCTTTGAGGACGATCAGGAAGCTACAGCGGGTCCAGAATGAAGCAGCTCGCCTTCCCATGGGTGCCAGAAAATATGATGGGTAACACCTCTCCTGCAGTCATTGCACTGGTTGCCTATTGGCTTCCGAGTTCAATTTAAGGTCCTGGTTCTGACCTTGAAAGCCTTGCAGGGCTTGGCGCCTGTCTACCTACAGACCCGCCTCTCCCTTTCCAGTTACATCCCTTCCGGTTAGATCGTCTCAGATGGCCCTTTCGTTGGTCCCTGATTTCCGAGTGGTTCGGGGCTCTAGGACCTCGGAAAGGGCCTTTTCGGTTGCTGCCCCACTTCTTTGGAACACTCTTCCCCTTCAGATCCGTCTAGCCTCTTCCTTACTGATCTTCAAATCTCTATTGAAGACTTTTCTTTTTCACCAGACTTTTGCCCTGTACTTTAAATATTTGTTTTTTGTTAGTTACTTGAGTTTTTAATTTAGAACGTGATTTTTAATGTTGCCTTGTTTGCATGTTTTTGTGCACTGCCCGGAGTCTTCAGAGTGGGCGGTAGATTAAATGTTTCAAAAAAATAAAAAAATAACTGGCTTCTGGGGGCACCAGAGCGGGTTGAGCATGATGGGTACTACCCACCACCCAACCCACAGAGCAATTGGGAAATCAGGTGGTTTTTAATGATTTCTTTTTAATTGTGTCAGGGTCATTTCAGTCCATTGCCCTACTGAGCCAGATAAAATTACATCTGGTGAGAGCTAGTCTCTCAGTTGGTTTTCTGGGAGGACTAGTCTTCCCATTGGTCAGCCTTTTCCTTCCCAATGTCAGCAAGGTGCCAGCTCTGCCAATTAATCTAATAGCAGCAGTCCTGCACGTGGCCGTGTCCAGAGTCAACCAGCTGGACCCAGGGACGCAGGGATATACTAATTGAGCTTTTTTCCTCCTGTGCCACAAACTCCTGCTGCTTCCACTCCCGGGCTACTTGTCTCATTTGAGACCACTTCAGAATCTTTTCTATGTAAGGATGCCCCAGTTTTGCTTTGTCATAATATGTTCTATGACGAAGGGAGAATTCAGTGTCAACTGAAAATCTCCTGGTTGGCCCCAACTGGAACCCGAAGCAAAGCCCTGTAGTGGTAACCAGTTCAGAAGATGGCGTTCCATAATTCCATCATTGGTTTCATTCAGAAAGACTGGCATGATGCTTTCTTCTCAAGTCAAGTCCCATGGTTGTCTTTTTCTAGAGTTACATGGCAAACTAAAGAGTTTGGATATTAACCTGTAGAAAATGTAACTAAACTGGTTCAAGGTGTTTGAACTGCTTACCAAAACACTTTGGAAAGTGAATCTTTGAGCCCACACTGAACGGGAGAGTTCCAAAAGAATGACCAAGTTTGAAATGGTGTGACTCCCTGCACAGGTGGTTTCTTACTTTTCTGAGATTTAATGTATAAGCTCTTCTTCCAGGTTAATTGTGAGCACCCTTTCCCACTTCCATATGTCCTGGTGGTTTCTTGGCCCAACTGGAATCAAACACAATACCATGATAAGCATGAGTGCTTTTTCAATGTTGCATTCTCAAGACCGGTTGTCACTCATACACTCATGTCTGATCTTTTCTCCCCCCCCTAGAACGAGAGCATTGAGGCGCTCCAGAGGATGATCAGGGCTTTGCTGGAGGAGGCCCCCTCTGTCTGGAACTTAATCAGCATCTTGAAGGTAAGAGCAATGAAAGCCCCATTCAGACAGTTGGTAGTACATGTGTGCAGGTGTCTGAACATTGGTACGTGATTCTGTGTGCATGACTGTAGTTGCTTCGTTTTAAAAGTGAACCTGGGCACGGGCCCCTCACAGGCCTGGTCCAGCTAGGAAGTGTCATGTAGTGCCTGAAAACAGGACTGCCTAATGGTTACATGGTTTCCATTCACCCCTGAGCTCGTTCATGGTTCTTCTCTGCAACTTTGCCAGCTCTAACATAATCTGTCTGAGCTGGGCTGACCAGAACTGCACCCCATATGTCAAAGGTCTCTGCCCCAAAGCGTTGGGGCAGCTGTCTCGACCCAATTCCTCAGCCAGAAGGAGGACGGTGCACCACCTGGAAGCCTATTGGGCTACGTGTATTGCTGCCCCTCCTTCTGTTCTGCACTCCTTCCTTGCCCCATTGGCCCCCTCTCCTGCCAATGTTTGCTTAAGGGTCGCATTCTCACCTTCTCCCTGCTAGGTTGTGAAGCGTCTGCCTTTGCTGTAGGCAGATCTTTAAATCCTCCACCACCAGTGACTCTAGCAAGGGTAAGCCACCCAGAGGGAGGTTCTGGTGACTAACCAATCGTATTGAGCCCACTCCAGCGCCACCTCCAACTCCCTCAGGGGGCACCCCAGCCATCTCCGGAGTCACCATCGGTGATGAGGTGCCCCAGGCTCCTGGGGAATGGTTGGGACTGGGGCTGACTCTTTGGGGAAGGTGAGCCAGCTGGTGCTTGGGAGCCCGGAAGCCAGCCTGAATTCCAACAAAGGGAATTCCCGTTGGTTAATTCCTCATGGGAAATCAAGTCCTGAATCCTCCCTCCCTTCCCATTCTTCTTTCCTTCCAGGTCTGACAACTGTCCTGGAGGAAGTGGACAGAGCTGAGGTAGGGAACCATTGAGTAGAGGGCCTTCCTCCACAGAGCTCAAGACATCTGTGTGAGAGGCATTTCTTCCATCCGGGATCTGGGAGCACCCACTCTCTGCTCGGATCCTTTTCCCAGTTCTGCAGTCTCCCAGAGAAGCAGCAGTTGCAGAATATTCCATGGAGCGGGTGGTGTCCCCAGAAAGGACTTGAATGCAGCCCACCAAGTAAGGGTGCCCGCTCCATTTCCAGGAAGGCACAAAGAGTCCTTCCATCACTAACAGTTCAGTGCTTCTAATTTTCTGGTCATCTTCAGCTGGATCCAGTTTTTGTCCGCCATAATTGAGGATGTTAAAGACGTCAGGTCGCTGGGTGGTAAACTCCTGTCCTATGATGAGGCCGAGGCCGTGGAAGCCGTACTGGTGAGTGAGATGCAGCAGAGAATGAAAGGGAATGCCCTAGTGTGGGCTCAGTCCAAAGTGTGTGTTTGGGGGTGGAGCTATCCCAAGGATGTTGGGGCAGCTGTCTCGACCCAATTCCTCAGCCAGAAGGAGGACGGTGCACCACCTGGAAGCCTATTCGGCAACCTGTATTGCTGCCCTCCTTCTGTTCTGCACTCCTTCACTGCCCCATTGGCCCCCTCTCCTGCCAAAGTCTGCTTAAGGGTCGCTTTCTCACTTTCTCCCTGCTCTCTTCTAGGCTGCGAAGAGTCTGCCGTTGCTGCAGGCGGCTGTTTAAGACCTCCCCCACCAGTGACTCCGCCAAGGGCAAGCCCCCCAGAGGGAGGTTCTTTAAACGGAAACACCGCGTTGAGCCTACTCCAGCACCACCTCCAACTCCCACAGGGGGCTCCCCGGCAGTATCCAGAGTCACCATCGATGAGGAGGTGCCCCAGGTTGGGACTGGGCTGACTCTTTGGGGAAGGTGAGAGAGCTAGTGCTTGGGAACCTGGCAGACTTGTGGGTCCGAATGAAAAGGCCTTTGGTGAGCAGTCGCATCCCTTTGGGAGATGCTAATCTCTCATTATTCATATAGGCTGGCTGACTTGGGCTGTAACCTAGAACTGGTAGCCCGCCTTAATTGCAAGAAAGGGAATCCCCGTTTTTAAATTCCAAATGGGAATCAAACTCCTTAAACCCACCCACCCCCGACTCTTCTTCCCTTCCAGATCTGACAACTGGAGTGGAGAAAATGGAAAGAGCTGAGGTAGGGATCCATTCAGAAAAGGGCCTTCCTCCCTAGAGCCCAGGACATTTCTCTGAGAGGCATTTGCCCCATACGGGATCTGGAAGCACCCACTCTCTGCTCTGATCCCTTTCCCACTTCTGCATTCTCCCTGAGAGGCAGAAGCCAAATATTCCATGGAGGGGGTGGGGTCCCCAGAAAGGACCTGAGAGCAGCCCACCAAGTAAGGGTGCCCGCTAAATTTCCAGGAAGGCACGGAGAGTCCTTCCATCACTAACAGTTCAGTGCTTCTAATATTCAGGTCATCCTCTGCTGGGCTGAATTCTTGACGTCCGTTATTGACGGTATTAAGGATGCCAAGTCCTGTGAAAGTGAGATGCTGTCGTATGAAAAAGACAAGGCTGTGGACGCCGTACTGGAGAGTGAGATGTGGCAGAGAATGGAAGAGGATGACCAAGCGCAGGCTCGGTCAAAACCTGACTGCCAAAAGTGTGTGTTTGAGGCTGGTGTTATTCCAATGAAGTCCATGGGTACTGACCAACTCTCTTCTGCTCTTTGATCTCTGCCAGGAAATTATGGAGGACTGTCTGTGGCAGGACTCCCAAGTGGGCATGTCACAAACTCTCAACCCCTCTCACAGGGGTAAAAATGGTTCTTGCAGGCAAAGACCTTGCAGCAAAACTGTGAGATCTGGAAGCCATGCTTGCCTTCTGCTTTGGGAACCCCAAGGCAAAAAGAGACCCATTAGACCCTCCTCCATTTGTTCAATATGTATAAGTCCCTCCTTACCTAAATCAATTAACATCAGAATATTACGTCTTTTCTCTTCTCTTCTCTTCTCTTCTCTTCTCTTCTCTTCTCTTCTCTTCTCTTCTCTTCTCTTCTCTTCTCTTCTCTTCTCCTCTCTTCTATTCTCTTCTCCTCTCTTCTCTTCTCTTCAGATGGCCTTGTCTTCGAGGACTTCCATGAAAAGGAGGAGTTTGTCTGATCGCCCATTTGCTTCCTTTTCTTTTTAATGCTCCTAAAGCTAGGAGAATAGCTGCCTGGAAGTATTATATGTTTTTAAGAATACATATCATACCATATCATATCATATTACATGATTGATTTTAACAATGACTTTGAAATGGTTCTGTATTGTATTTTGTATTTCCTTCACCCCTCCCCCCTTTTTGATCTGTTATGATTTAATTTTTGGTTTGTTTTATCTTAATAAGTACAGTTTATTGTTCTTATTCTTATTTGCATTCTTATTCTTACTATTAGTGAGACTGCTATATATCTTGAATTTCTGCCCAGACATTTACGAAGCGACATAACAGCTGGGGGAAGCACTGTGCCTTGTAGAGGTGCACCAGGCAGAAATTCATCTGGGGCATCTCTAGGAAGTTGATTGGGGAAGCTGCAATTCTGGAATGTCTGCCTTAGGAGCCCATGCAAGTGTTTTGGGGGGGAGGTGGTTAGTTTAGCAAGAAGCCAAGGGTGGAGAGAAGCTCCGAGCAGCATGGAGGGTTGTTTCCATGGAGAAAACCATACCATCATTTCTGAGTTCCTCTTTTCTTCTCGTCTCCCTTGGAGCGTTTGTGCCCACAGACTCCCAAGCTCACCTCTTGGCTGAGGGAGACGCTGCTACACTGCTACAGGTCCATGCAAATGCCTCTTGCTTGGAAGCACTCACTCAGACAATTGGCTTGGATCACTCCAGAGGAACCCACTTGAGGTTTGCTGCCAATGAGGTTTGCTGAGCACAGGATCCTGGGAGCAAGCTGCACCTTCCAATCGAGTGCCCGGAAAGCACAGCCTTGGCAAGGCCTGGCAAGCTTACAAACCAAGGCCAAAATTCAATTCAAATGAAACCAAGGCAGACCCTGCTTAGCTAAGGGGACAAGTCACGCTTGCTACCACAAGACCAGCTCTCCTCTCCTCTGAGACGGGCGCTCTAGGCACCCGTCTCTGTTTGCACGCAGGCAACAAGCAGCCCAAGCACCCATCTGATCCCAGTGCCGGGGTAAAGGGCACGCTCGCACCCTCAACTTTGTCTAAAGGCTGGGCTTCAAAGTGGGGTTAGGCGGGCCAGCAGTGCCAGGGATGCCTGCGCTGCAGACGAGCAGCCTGGCTTAAACTGCTTCTTCTGGGAACCGTCTTCCTGAGAAACAGAGCTAGGACAGTGAAGAGGGGAGCAGACCGCAGGAGAGAAGCGACCCCCACCCCGGTCAGTCAAGAGCAGAGAGCAGGAAATCACGGAGCTGGAATTGCTCCAGCAGCGGAGAGGCAGAAACCACTCGGTGGTCGCCGTGAAGGAGCTCGGCCTGTTACAGGGGAAAGGAGGAAGTTTTGGGGGAAACATATCGGCAGCCAGTGTAGCTCCTTCCATACAGGAGTAATGTGGTCTCTCCGAGATGACCCAGAGACCAACCTGGCTGCCCCATTCGGCAGAGTAATGATCCCAAATCCCATGATCCCGTGTCATTCAACTCCTACAAGAAATCCCATCGTTCTGGCACAAAATGATACAACTGAGCATGCTCAGAGGCCTCATTCCTGGCTCTGGGGTTGGTCAGGGGGCAGGCAGGTCCACTGGTCCCTTCCCCATTCACAAAGGCAGGGGGTTCTCCAAGGCACCATTGCTGTGGAGACGGATGGGGCTCTCCTTTGCCGCAGCGGTGAGTTCCAGAGGTTCCTGGTAGAGTGGCGAGCTGCAAAAGATGGATCCCCTGGACGAGAACATGGCAGCACCGTGTGTGTGTGTGTGTGTGTGTGTGTGTGTGTGTGTGTGTGTGTGTGTCTGATTGCCCTGAAAAGTGCCTGACCCAGTTTTGGCTTCTCTCCTCCCAGGGGCCGGAAGGTGATCATGGCGCCAAGCCAGTGGGCTTGTGAAGATCCTAACAGGACGTGAGACCTGCCGGCCATCTGCTGCGCTTGGCTTAGTGGCCACAATGACTGGGAATGAAGCCCTGCTCTGACCTGAAGGAAGGAGGTTCCTTGCCTGGACCCCAATTGACACACACACACCTCCTCTGCCAAGCCTTCTACTCCTCAGCAGCTCTATTACCCACATTTAGTGGGCGCCTCCCTCATGCCCTGTAACACCTGTGTGGAGAAGTCTCCCTTTGAAGACCCGGGGGGCCAAATGTTCAGAATATTCCTCCTGCCCCTTGGAGGAAAGGCACGGTCCTGTTGTCCCCTTCCATGTGTGCTCAGGGATGGACTTCACACTGGATCCTGCAGGGTTGCCAACCTTTTTGCTAGCCTGGCTCCTGTGCCTTGAAAAAGAGCTTGACAGTCCAAAATTAAGCAGATGAAGCTTTTGCTGCAATGGAAATGAAGAGATGGGGAAATCTTCATCAGTTTAATTTCGATATGCCAGGTTTCCTGTAAAAGCATAAGAGCAGGAGCAGGTAGAGAGTTGGCAACCCTGCCTGCTGGTGCCTCGTGCCCACCACTGGGCCTGGGAGTTCCGCCATCCTTGTTTAGATCCAAATATGGCAGTTGCTGGAGGGGGGGTCCCCGTCCGGGAGTGTTTACCGGTCGCCATGGCGCTGGGGTTCCGACGGATCCTGATGGGGCTGGAGGTTCCGCTGCTGCCTTCAAACTCTCTGGACTCGACTGTTGGCAGGAGGATTTTCTGGCCTCTCCTGCTGCTCACGGCATATTTCCGTCCCATTTTGGCCGTGAAGGAGCGCAGAACATGGCCTCAGGCAAGGAGTCCAGAGTGAGTGTCCACCGCCCTGCCCCAAATAGGTTCAGTGTAGCTTTGGTGTGGGGGGAGACCCAGAGGGGTTGGATTTGGGTCCAGGTGGAGACATTTAGGAAGTGAGACTGTCCTGGAGCCTTTGAGCTGACCAAGGTGGGCATGAATGAACTGGCCCAGCGCACCTTCACAAGGTCATCATGGAGCACCAGCCCCCCATGGATGGCTCAGAGCTCCATCAGCCCCGTCACTCCTCCAGGACCTCATCCAGCAAGAAAGCAGAGAGTGGAGCCACCTGCACAGAACGGGGAAGGGGCTCCCGGCCTCTCCGAGATCCCCGCAGTTTTCCCCTTCAGAGGGGCAGGGTGGCCATATGAGGGTCGAAGAAAACAACACTGGTCATTCTTGGGAGTTGAGCATGACTGGAATGGATGGTGAGAAGGGCCCAGGCTCAGGAGCATTTCAGCATCCAGCAACACCCCTGCAGCGAAACTCCCCCCCCCTTTCTCTTTGGATAGATGGTGATGAGCTCCATTTTTGGGAAGGCTTTTTCCTCTGTAGCTTTGCATGGGATTATATGAGTTCTATTGTTTGTTAGCCATTATTTTTAAATTAAAAGGAAGATATCAATTTAATGGAATGCGGCGGGGGGAGGAAGGTGGATAGAAATGGCAAATTCTGCAAAGTGGGAGTTGCAGGTTCTGTGGAGGATGGGAATTGCCCCCTCTTGATGAAGGGGGGGGGACCCCCAGGGGTTGGATTTGGGTCAAGGTGGAGACATTTAGGAAGTTACACTGTCCTGGCCCCTCTGGGCTGAGCTTGTAGGGCAGGAAGGGACTGGCCCAGCCCATCTTCACGGGGTCTTCATGGAACAGCAGCCCCCCATCGATGGGTCAGAGCCCCATCAGTCCCCTCCGTCCTTCAGGACCTCATTCAGCGAGGAAGTGCAGAGTGGAGCCACCTGCACAGAGGAAGGGAAGGGGTTTCTGGTCTCTCCGAGATACCTGCAGCTTCCCCCTTCAGAGGGGCAGGATGGCCATATGAGGGACTTGAAGAACAAAACACTGGTCATTCTTCGGTAAAAGAAATGAAATGTTGAGGAGGGGGGATGGAGGAAGGATAGAAAGGGCCATTTCTGCCCAGGGGGAGTCGCAGGTTCTGTGTAGGATGGGAATTGCCTCTCTTGATGTGGCATGGCTCCTCTGCTCTGAGCAAAAGCGTGACCTGTTTGAGCTGGTGAAGCCATTTCTAGGCTAAGGAGATGGGAAACTGCTTCACTAGCTTAAGATCTGCATGTCAGGCATCTGCTGAAGTCACAGGAGCCGGACCAGTTAACGAGTGGGCAACCCTGCCTCTTGATGCCTTGTGCCCACCACTGAGGCTAGGAGTTCCGCCATCCTTGTTTAGATTCAAATATGGCAGTTGCTGGAGTGGGGATCCCCAGCCGGGAGTGTTTACTGGTCGCCATGGCACTGAGGTTCTGATGGATCCTGATGGGGCTGGAGGTTTCGTTGCTGCCTTCAAACTCTCTGGACTAGACCGTTGGCAGGAGGACTTTCTGGCCTCTCCTGCTGCTCACGGCCAATTTCCGTCCCATTTTGGCCATGAGAGAGTGCAGAACATGGCCTCAGGCAAGGAGTCCAGAGTGAGTGTCCATGGACATGCCCCAAATATGTCAATGAGATGGGGGGAGACCCCCAGGGGTTGGATTTGGGTCCAGGTAGAAACATTTAGGAAGTGAGATGTCCTGGCCCCTTTGGGCTGATCCTGTTGGGCAGGAAGGGACTGGCCCAGCCCTTCTTCACGGGGTCTTCATCAGGGGGGTATCAAGCATGGGGCAGGCTGGGCATGTGCCCTGGAAGCCACATGAAGGGGGGGCACCATTTTTAAAAATTAAAAAACAATAAATAATGGCCACCAAAAACAAAATGGCCACTGCACATGCTCAAATGGCTTCTCTGTGGCCCTAGGTCATGCCAAGCCTCACAGAGGCCATTTGAGCATGCGCTGTGGCCATTTTGTTTTCAGCGGCCATTTTTTAAAAACAAAATTTATTTTAATAAATGGCCACTGCACATGCTCAAATGGTCCCTGTGAGGCCCTAGAGGATAGAGGGGAACATTTGCTTACCCCAAACGGCCTTTACCAAGCCCCCCGAAGGGGCGACAGGTAATTTTTGTAAAAAATATATAAATATATAAGTCACTGTACACATATTTAGTTTGGCACTATGTATGGAGAATCGGGGCTTGTGAATGCTGAGCTGAAGCTTATGAGCTAGGATTGTATTCATTTGCTCTTACTTTGCTTCTTGTGATAAGTGAGTTAAATGTAATGTCTTAATAATATGGCTATTAATGGTGAGTTTGTCTTTGAATCAGTGTGAAATCCTTAGTAATAAGGCCCACTGGGAGTTTCTTGCTCTCTTTCTCTCATTTTAACTGTCTTTCTGAAAGACTAGAATATATTCCAAGCAGTGACACAGTTTACTCTGCATATCCTTAAATTATTTTCAGAGTATCTGGATTCTCTGGATTCAAATTCTCCATTTATTTTAAAAACTGATTTAATAGTGATGCTACAATGCATAGTAGAGAATGAGACAGGCACTTCTCTTTAGTTTTTCAAGTATACCTCCACATAGTATTTGGGTATTTCATGAGCTGCAGCATACTGAAATGTGTAGTTTCCCAGCAATTTTTGGACTGGCTACATCCACTGCTAAATAGTTTTTGAGATATTAAAAGATTAAGAAGCTTGACTTGTATTTTTCAGCTGTTATTATGGTAAAGTTCTCTGAAAGATGGGTGTCAGATGTTTGGACAGGGGGCGCAATTTCAGTGCTTGCCCCAGGCGCTATTTTCCCTAGATACGCCTCTGGTCTTGGATGGCTCAGAGCTCCACCAGCCCCCTCCCTCCTCCAGGACCTCTTCCAGTGAGGAAGCACAGAGTGGAGCCACCTGCACAGAACAGGGGAAGGAGCTCCTGGCCTCTCCGAACTCCCTGCAGTTCCCCCTTCAGAGGGGCAGGATGGCCATATTAGGAACTTGAAGAAAACAATACTGGTCATTCTTGGGGGCTGAGCATGACTGGAATGGATGGTCAAAAGGGCCCAGGCTCAGGAGGATTTTAAACATCCTGCAAGACCCCTGCTGCGAGGCTCTCTCTCCTTCTCCCTCTTTGGACAGATGGTGACGACCTCCTTGTTTTGGAAGGCTTCTTCCTCTATAGCTTTGCATGGGATGATATGAATTCACTATTTTTCGATCAAATGTAAGATATAAATTGAATGGAATGGGGTTGGGGAGAAGGAGAGAGGATAGAAATGTCCAGTTCTGCCAAATGGGAGTTGCCGGATATGTGGAGGATGGGAATTGCCCTCTCTTGATGTGGCCTGGCTCCTGTGCTCTGAGCAAAAGTGTGACCAGTTTGAGCAGGTGAAGCCATTTCAAGCCTAAAAAAGAAACAGTGGTGTTCTAATTCTAACTGTGGTTGGGAGTGCCAGGGCACATTTAGTTTCATGCTATGTCCAACAATGAACCTCCATTGTGATCAGCAAAAAGGCCGCCATTTTGGCCGCGAGAGAGCACAGAACATGGCCTCGGGCAAGGAGTCCAGAGTGAGTGTCCACTGACATGCCCCATATAGGTTAATGCGGTGGGGGTGGAGACCCCCAGGGTTGGATTTGGGTCCAGGTAGAGACATTTAGGAAGTGAGACTATCTTGGCCCCTTTGGGCTCACCCAGGTAGGCAGGAAGTGCAAGCCCAGACCATCTTCACTGGGTCTTCATGGAGCACCAGCCCCCCATGGATGGGTCAGAGCCCTGTCAGCCCCCTCCCTCCTCCAGGACCTCATCAAGAAAGGAAGTGCAAAGTGGAGCCACCTGCACAGAGGAAGGGAAGGGGCTCCTGGCCTCTCCGAACTCCCTGCAGTTCCCCCTTCAAAGGGGCGGGAAGGCAATATGAGGGACTGGAAGAAAACAACACTGGTCATTTTTGGGAACTGAGCATGACTGGATTGGATGGTCAAAAGGGCCCAGGCTCAGGAGCATTTAAGCATCCAGCAACACCCCTGCAGGGTCTCTCTCTCTCTCTCTCTCTCTCTCTCTCTGGTCAGATGGTGATGATGCCCTCCTTGTTTTGGAAGGTTTCTTGCCTGTAGCTTTGCATGAGATTATATGTTCTGCCAAATGGGCGTCGCAGGTTCTGTGGAGGATGGGAATTGCCCCCTCTTGATGGGGGGTGGGGGGGAGACCCGCAGGGGTTGGATTTGGGTCAAGGTGGAGACATTTAGGAAGCGACACTGTCCTGGCCCCTCTCATTGCCCTGTAACACCGGTGTGGAGAAGTCTCCCTTTGAAGACCTGAGGGGCCAAATGTTCAGAATATTCCTCCTGCCCCTTGGAGGAAAGGCACGGTCCTGTTGTCCCCTTCCATGTGTGCTCAGGGATGGACTTCAGTCTGGATCCTGCAGGGTTGGCCTGCAGGGTTGCCAACCTTTTTGCTAGCCTGGCTCCTGTGCCTTGAAAAAGAGCTTGACAGTCCAAGATCAACCAGATGAAGCTTTTGCTGCAATGGAAATGAAGAGATGGGGAAATCTTAACCAGTTTAATTTCTATATGCCAGGTTTCCTCTAAAAGCATAAGAGCAGGAGCAGGTAGAGAGTTGGCAACCCTGCCTGCTGGTGCCTCGTGCCCACCACTGGGCCTGGGAGTTCCGCCATCCTTGTGTACATTCAAACATGGCGGTTGCTGGGGGGGGGGTTCCCCAGCCGGGAGTGTTTACCGGTTGCAACGGATCCTGATGGGGCTGGAGGTTCCGCTGCTGCCTTCAGTCTCTCTGGACTCGACCGTTGGCAGGAAGACTTTCTGGCCTCTCCTGCTGCTCACGGCAAATTTCCATCCACTTTTCGTCGTGAGGGAGCGCAGAACATGGCCTCAGGCAAGGAGTCCAGAGTGAGTGTCCACCACCCAGCCCCAAATAGGTTCAATGTTTGGTGGGAGCGGGTGAGACCCTCAGGGGTTGGATTTGGGTCCAGGTGGAGACATTTAGGAAGTGAGACTGTCCTGGCCCCTTTGAGCTGACCTTGTAGGGCAGGAAGGGACCGGCCCAGCCCATCTTCACGGCGTCTTCATGGAGCAGCAGCCCCCCATCGATGGGTCAGAGCCCCATCAGCCCCCTCCCTCCTCTAGTGCCTCATCCAGCAAGGAAGTGCAGAGTGGAGCCACCTGCACAGAGGAAGGGAAGGGGTTCCTGGCCTCTCTGAGCTCCCTGCAGCTTCCCCCTTCAGAGGGGCAGGATGGCCATATGAGGGACTTGAAGAACACAACACTGGTCCTTCTTGGGTAAAAGAAATGAAATGTTGAGGAGGGGGATGGAGGGAGGACTGAAAGGGCCATTTCTGCCCAGGGGGAGTCGCAGGTTCTGTGGAGGATGGGAACTGCCCCCTCTAGATGTGGCCTGGCTCCTCTGCTCTGAGCAAAAGCTTGACCAGCTTAGCCCAAAGAGATGGGAAATGCATCACCAGCTTGATATCTGCATGCCAGCCTTCTGCTGAAGTCACAGGAGCAGGATTAGTGAGAGAGTTGGCAACCCTGCCTCCTGGTGCCCCATGCCCACCACTGGGCCCTGGGAGTTCAGCTAACTGAGCCAAGATACACCTTTCAAAGTGTTGATACTCTCATATTTAGCAGGGGGAGAGCAACTTTTCCTCTCCATCCCCAGCACAGCATCTCTCCGGTGGTGTTGCTGGCATCTGCTTGATGTTTCTTTTAGGACTGAGAGCCCTTTGGAGACAGGGGACCATCTTATTCAGGTCTTCTTGATTTATTTCTCTGTGTAAACCGCTTTGAGTACTTTGGTTGGAGAGTGGAATATACATCTCTGTAGTAGCCGAAGGACTTGTTTAGATTCAAAAAGTGGCCGTTGCTGAGCTGCATCCCAGGGCTGGGTTTGTTGACCTGGTCGCCATGGCACTGGGGTTCCGACGGATCCTGATGGGGCTGGAGGTTCCGCTGCTGCCCTGGGAGCCCCTGGACTCGACTGCTGGCAGGAGGGCGTTGCGGTCTCCCCTGCTGCTCACGCCAAATCTGGTCCATTTGGGGCCATGTGGGAGCGCTGAACATGGCCTCCGGCAAGGGGTTTAGAGGGAGGGTTTACCACCCTGCCCCAAAGAGGTCCAATGTGGGGGTGGGGGGAGAGACCACCAAAGTTCTCAAAGCGGTTTGATGAGACATCTAGGATGGGAGTCCCCACTGGCTGCTTAGGAATGACCCCGGTGGGTGTGAAGTGGCCCAGCCCATCCTCACTCCAGCTCTCCTCTCTCCTTGGCAGGACATGGGAGAAGGATGCCCCTTACTCCGCGGCGTGGGCAGCCTTGATGGGGCTACTCCTGTGGCTCCTCTCAGGTACGTCTTCCTGTTCCTCCTGGGTTATCTGGGCCCATTCTTGATTTATGGCACCTTGGATTTCAGGACCACTTGGGACCCTCTCAAGAAACATGGCCCCTGCCAGGGTTTCATTGTTGGAGTTCCAGCTCCAGATGCCATCGGCCTTTGGCACCAGTAACCCTGATGACCACGACAGGTCTCTCTCTGACCAACACGTAGCCAGAAGTCAGATAGAGGTCTTTTCCTCTCAGCATCTACTTCTGAATAAAGCAGATTAGTTTAACATTGTGTGAATCTCCCTGCTTATCATGGACAAGCTGTTGCCCCGGAGACCCTGTTGACTTCTGCTGTAATGGGAGTGAAATAGCTGCTGAATACTCTGCCATAGAAGTCATGACCCCCAACATTAATAAGCCCAACCCCGCAAGAGGTCTCAGTTTGCAAGGGGCACCCAGTCTAAGTTCTGACTATTGGAATGTGGGAAAGACAGAAAGGAATGACAGCAAGGGCAGGCAAAGGGAGTTCCAAAGGAGAAGAGCCGATCCGTCTGAGCTACCTGGGTTTTGGGGGAGGATCCAGGGGTTCAGGCACAGGAGGCAGGGGAGGGTTCTCGTGCACAATTTGTTCTCTAGGGTTCCAAAGGAGGATGGGTGGGGTGGGGGGATCGGTCCCCTAGTCTGCTCTCTGAGGACTGAAGGGCTGTGGGGCTCCATGGGCTGGTGGGCCTGGCCCACCATTTCTCAATGCCTGGATTCCAGGTGAGCCCTGCAGCCACCCAGAGCGTGAGGCTGGAGCCAGGGTGTGGCTGGCTGCTCCTTCAGGGCTGGATCCGCTGGTGCCTCCTTGAGTGGTTGCAGGGCAAAGGGAGCAGTTGAGATGGGGAGTGATGGAAGCCCCTCTGGGGGGCAGAGGAGGGGGTCGTGGCAGCCCCTCGGAACAGGTGATGCTGAGTCAGACCATTGCTCTACTCTGACCAGGAGCCGCTCTCCAAACCCCAACCAAGGGAGCTCAGCTGTTTTAGAGGTTTTAAAAGTAGGCAGTATATAAATATATATAAATCCAATGAAAGAATGAATGAATGAATGAATCAGGAAAGAAAGAAAGAAAGAAAGAAAGAAAGAAAGAAAGAAAGAAAGAAAGAAAGAAAGAAAGCCCTTTATGTTGTGGAGAGCTGGGAGGGTATATAAATAAAATAAAATAAAATAAAATAAAATAAAATAAAATAAAATAAAAAAGTAAGTAACCCTTATGTTGCAGGGAGCTTGGAGGGTTCTTGCCTTCACCCCTGCCCACTGCTGGAAACTGGCTACTCCGGGTTCCTTCGACACACTCTCTCACTCACTTGTGTCTTTTGTCCTTTTTCCCTCTCAGTGACTTCCAGCCACAGGAGATATATGAAGAGTGCTCCGTGGCCAAAACAAGCAAATGGTCACTGGTAAGGGATGAAAACCCAGTCTGTACATGGCAGCGCTGGGAGGGGGTGGGAGAGACCCCATTTCGAGCTAGAATAGAGGGCGTGTGGTAGAGATCCAGTCTTAGCAGGTTGAAGGGATGCTTTGAGAACTTGTCTGGAAAAGCCATATGCCTTGATATTTGCAGTGGTAGTAGCAGTGACTTGGGTGGGTGGGATGAGTGACAATCCGGGCTCAACTACAAGTGACTCAGGCAAAGGTTGGAGACCCTCGCTATGAAGGAAGCATCATGGGAACTTTTGGGATGGGAAGTGCTGAGAGGGAAGAGGGGTGTGTCTACCTATCTTCCAACCTCGCTTCTTCATTCCGCTCTCCTGCCCCAAATCACTCCCTCCCCCAGGATTCTAGACTTTGATTTTGTTCTGGACAACCAAGCAGAAAACACATCCAGGAAGGGAGCAGTCTGGAGGGGAACTAGAGTGGGAAAGTCTTCTTTGGGGTAGATGGTGCACTCTTTCCCCCCTGCCACTTCTTGGCTCCACATGGCCCCCTTTCTGGTGTCATTGAAAAGGGCCTCAAAACACGAGTCTGCAGCATCAAGTGGCCATTGGCTCTGCCCAGCAAAGAGAAGAACTTAGCTAGGCTTTCCTTAATTAAAGGCACCATTCAAGAAACCACAGTGTCCCATGTAGCAGGAGGCCTGACTCTTCTTCGGGATCCTGTCACTCCAAATGTTGTGTAATACCCATGATCTCACCCAACTGCCCAGGAATGGGCGGAAAGCTGGTTTCTGAGGTTCAGTAGATTCTTTGGTTTGGTTTCCTCTCTGAGCCCAGTTACTCGTTGGTAGACACGGTTTTGAGGTGCTAAGGAGCCACCTCCTGCTTTAAGCTCCTCTGTTAAGAAGGACCTCTTGAAGGAGGGTTGATGTTTGGACCCCAGATGCCCTGGAAAGGTCAAGTGGGCCCCAGAGCACCCATTCCTCTCTCCATTCTCATCCACAGAAGTCATTCTCGGACGGCTCCAGGATTCAGACGGTCAACACTGGGAACAAGATCCTGGAAGAAGCACATGCCATCAGTTCCCCGAGGAGGTAGAGTTTCTTCTTGAACTTTTGTGTAGGGAAGGTTTTCTGTTCCCCTGCCAGCCTGGATCTGGGATGGATCCTGTGCCGCTGACTGGCAAGAGGTGCAGGGCAGACAAAAACGACGTCTTCATACATTGTGTAGAAGCATTCACTTTTCCAAGAATGGTGGTGGTGATGTCCGTTAGCTTTAAGGGCACAGAGGATAGCTTCCTGGAGGCCTCCCAGATGGCTGTCCCCTATTGGAAGCAGAGTGCTGGGACAGATGCATCTTTGGTCTGATCCATCAAGGCTCTTCCAAGGTACTCATGCCATTGTATTTCTTCCTGCAGTGTCTTCACGGTTGAGGAGGATGGATGGTTTCTCCAGACTGTGGACACTGAATGGTCTTGTGAGGTAAGGAAACGATTCCAGTCGCTTTTGTGGATGGGCTGGTTGAGGAGTGAGGGGAGATTGCATCTCCACCGTCAGGAGACAGAGCGGGGTCAGATCCAGAAAGGGGAGGAAATCCAGGTGCTGCATGTTGGCCAGAGGATTACAGTGGGAACGTCGTGGCTAGGGAAGGATTCTGCAACCCTCTGCCTCTCCTTCCAATGGCCACCTTTCTGGGTTTGTGTGCTTTGGATTTGAGGCATCAAACGGCTCCCAAGACCCTGAGACGGGTCAGGAGAGGAGAGGGTCTTCCAGGTAGGGAATCTCCAGGTCTCTTGACTGAAGAGGCATTTCTGTAGAGACAAAACTGGTCCCCTCAGGTAAAAACAGCTCACAGCAGGAGGGATGGCCCTCACTCCGGTCTCAGGGGCCCATCTTGTCTCTCCCCTTGGAAAGGCTGTGCTAACCCTGTTTCTTGGGGAGAGGAGAGAAGAGGACATGAAGGGGTGGGATCAAGAAGACTCTCTGGGCCAAACTATTGATGCCAGTGGGTCCCGTTCCTCTTGGTTTCCATTCCCCATGAAAGGAATGCAGAAGAAATGACAAGAAATGACAACAAGCAGTTAGCATTCCATTCTGGAGCTCCCATGCAGTGATGTTTCTGTTAATGGCTGGTTTTGGGGAGGGAAAGAAAGAGATTTCACAGACCTACCTGTCATGCTGTCTTTGGACTAGAGCTCCAGAGTGCAGCCAGCTGATTCTGATGGCCCTTTTGAAGGATGGTGGCCAGTTTGCTGACCACAGTAGATCATATCACAATGGAGGTTCATTATTGGACATAGGATGAAACCAAATGGCCACAAGCATGTGGTGGCTGTGCCCTGGCACTCCCAACCAGTTAGAATTAGATCACATGGTTTCTTTTTAATAAGGTTTTTTTGTCTTAAAAAAAATCAAAATAATTTAAAGAAATAAAAATGAACTCAAAGAAAATGTCAGGGGGAAAACTCCCTACGAATCCTAGGCCCTAGGAAGATCAGAGTGAGTACACTCATTGGAAACCTTTGTCTCATATGCAGAGTCCTGACATCCAAGAGGCCAAGATCCCAGAAGACAACACTAGGGATCAGGAGCTGGACGTGGAGAGCTTTGTCAGTTCCCCGAGGTACTCTTTTCTCACCTGGAGGGGCAGCTCCATCGCTCATGGAAGTAGAGGACCTTCCTTAGGAGCCCATGCAATTTTTTGGGGGGTGGAGGTGGTTAGTTTAGCAAGAAGCCAAGGGTGGAGAGAAGCTCCGAGCAGCATGGAGGGTTGATTCCATGGAGACAGGTGTCTCCATGCCCAGCCCGTGGGCTTCCTGCAGGCATCTGGCTGTCCACTCCTGGAAACAGGGTGTTGGGCTGCATGCCTCATTCATCTCATCAAGCAGAGCTCTTTCTAAGCACTCGTGTTCTGATCTCATGTGTCTTCTTTCTTTCTTTTCTTAGCGTCCAGAGGCCAAGCACCGTGTTGAGGAGGCTGCAAAACACTGCTGCTGACCAAGAGCCATCCCTTGGAGAGGTCAGGAAGCCTCAACATCCTTGGAAGGACTGTGGGTTGGGCGTGTGGGTCCCCCGTGTTGGCCAGGAGTAGAGAGCATGTGGAATGGCCCCAGTTTTGATGCTGCCGGGTGGGCGGCCATCTTCTGACAGTCGTTTGCTTAAAGCTATGGTAAAGGGACAGCCATGCCCTTAACAACACTGCATCCCAATGGTCACACAGTGGGGGTGATAGGATTAAAGAAGATGGCTGCAAGGAGATGGCGGTCATGGCCTTGACGTCCGGTCCAGATTTCACAGTTAAAGGTGGAGCATCCTGTTGCTTTAATGGCAACCATTGAAAAACAGTGACAAATAAATGAAGAATGAATAAAAATACAAAACAATAAGCAAACTCAACCAAACCAATGAGAAATGAACTAATTGGAAAGGGGAAAGAACTGGGAAAGAAAGAGGAAAGGAGACCCAATTTTGGCATGCTTTTGCACGTGCCTTTAGTGTCCTCACTAAGGAGCCGACTGAAAGCATGAAGTGGACTGGAAGTGGTCTTTTCCAGTCACCAGAGCCATCGGGGCCCCAGCTGAGTGAGGGAGCGCAGCATGTCTTGGGGTGGGGGGAGTTGATGCCTTTCCCCTCTGCCATTTGCATGCGTGCGCGAAGGCCTGAAATCAGCCCGACCGACCTTATTGCGAGGAAGGCGGGCAGGAGAGAGGAGCTCTTTTGCCATCTCTCCTGCCAGCCTCCAGCCAGCATGCCTGGGCTCCAAAGTGGTTTTTAAGAAAGTTGAAAATCAGGAAAGCGGGAAGAGTTGTGTCCAGAACGGGACGATCCCCTTCCGGCCCACTTCCTGCATTCAGCTCACCCGGTGATGACCGCTGGAAGGTGCCAGGCTGGCCTTTTCCCTGCTGAAGCCTAGGAAGCTCAATGCGAGGGCCAGAGCAGCCATTTCTCCCCCTTCTCTCCTTCACAGAGTTCTTCCTTCCCGGGGGCCAAGACTCCACATGCCAGCGTGGAGGAAGAGGGGTCGGAAGAGGACTATGCCACCAGTTCCCCCAGGTACCTTTCTCAGCTGAAGGGCCGCTCCAGGGATCATAGAGGCGGATCACCTTCCCTGGGAGCCTTGGTTGATTAGACATGTTCATGGAGGAGAAGCCAGTTGAAGACTATTACCCATGACAGCCAAGGAATCTCCGAATCTCCAGATTTCTCTCTCTCTCTCTCTCTCTCTCTCTCTCTCTCTGAATAAACACACTTTGATGCCACATGTAACCAGGTCTCAAGTGGTTCACAACCAACTAAATAGGTTGATCCACAAGGGCTCTTGGCATGCATTGCTGTTCTTATGCCATGTCTCTCCTTTCTCGTCTCAGAGTCCAGAAGCCAAAGAAGTGGCTCATCAAGAAGATGATGAAGAACACCTACACAGTGGAAGACTCGTCCTCCGCAGAGGTCAGAAATGACCCATTTCATCATCCATTTTTTCATGTGAACGGGCTCTAGGTTGTGTGTGTGTGTGTGTGTGTGTGTGTGTGTGTGTGTGTGTGTGTGCGTGTGTGAGTGCCCTGTTCCCCAGCAGGAGACAGAACATGGAATGGTTCTAGTTCTAGATGCTGCAGGATGGGAGGGATTGTTATTGGTGGGATGGGAGGAAATGCAGCTGAGGCATTGGAAAGGGGGCAAAAATGTGGTGAAAGGCTTTTCTTCTGGGCAGAGATGCCTAATGCCTTTTCTAGCAAGAGGCATGTCTTATTTTAGAGCCGGATGTCTTCACAACTGTCCCTTGGGCTTGGTTCCTCTCAGAAGCCTCGCAAGGTCAACGCAAGCCCTGGAACGCTCCCGTTTCTCTTCTCTCTCCTCCCCAGTGCTCCTCTACGGACGAGGACAACACGATGCATGACATCAACAGCATCGAGGATGAGGTGTGGGACTCTCCACCGACCCCCAGTTCGGCCAGGTAGGTACCCTCCTCTCAGCTGAAGGGCCTTAGGAGCCAGTAGGGAGCTGGGGGAGGAGAGCTGGTCTTGTGGTAGCAAGCATGGCTTGTCCCCATAGCTAAGCAGGGTCTGCCCTGGTTGCATATGAATGGGAGACTTGATGTGTGAGCACTGGAAGAGATTCCCCTTAGGGGATGAAGCCGCTCTGGGAAGAGCAGAAGGTTTCAAGTTCCCTCCCTGGCAGCATCTTCAAGATAGGGATGAGAGAGATTACTGCCTGCAACCTTGGAGAAGCCGCTGCCAGTCTGTGAAGACAATACTGAGCTAGATAGACCAATGGTCTGACTCAGTAGATGGCAGTTCCCTATGTTCCCTATGTTCCTATGGGGGGCTTTTAGCACAGTAAGCTGAAGGCTGCAGGGGACAGGGGCATCTCCCCCATGTCTGAGCCCCACAGAGGGATGTTTCTTCTAACTTGCTTCCTGAGGACTCTGGAGGGGGAGTTAACCCAAGGAAGCCGATTGACAGCAGGTGCAAGACAGACACCAGCAAGTCTATTGCTGGCTGTTAGCAGAGGGAGCTCTGAGACCCCCATGCTGTTGGCATGAGCGGGTGTTGGGGAGAAGGAGCAGGGGAGGGCTCCTGTCTCGATGCCCCCTTTGAACACTTCCCAGGGCTTCTCAGTGGGGAACGAAAGGCTGGACTTGGGAGATCTCTGGCCTGATGAAGTTCCCCTGCCAGCCACCTCCCAAGGGAGGCGAGATCCTTGCTTAGCATCTCTTTGGGTGCCTGTGTTCTTCTTCAGCTGGCTGCCATCTCCAACAGGACAGTTCTTGGAGCAGCTTTTCTCTCTCCTCTCCTCTCTCAGGAACATCGACGAAGAGGAAAGAAGAGGACAGCTGGCCCCAGATTGGTTCTCCTCGGTCCATCTGGGAGAGGTAAGGGGTGCAAACCAAGGGTGACTTGACTCCACCCCTCTGCCCCACCTTTCTTGCACTACACAGGATGGCGGCTTGGATGGCAGTCACTGTTCACACGGGAGGTGGGGACTTGCCCTTTCCCCTTGTGGATGTCTTTCCCTTGCAGTTGACCTCATGCACCCTGAGCCAGAGGCAGCACCCTTCAGGCCCAGATGTGGGTGCAGACACCCATGGCACTGGCCTGGCCCTGGGGATTCTCCTGACCCATAACCGTCCCTCGGACTGAGTGCTGAGGCCTGACCCTCCTCTTCTTCGCAGGGGAGAGCAACAAAGAAGATCGGGGACGTCGTCCGGTGTGTGGAGTATGCCAGTGAGGTGGAGGAGAGGTTCCCCGAACTCCTGGTGGGCCTGGTCAACAAGATCCTCACCGGCCTGCAGAACACCACCGAGGGAGTCGGGAACCGAGACAGCCAAGACCTGCCTCCTGAGTAAGTCATGGCGGTGGGGAAAGCGGGGCCAGCAACTCCTCCTTCCAGCACTCTGGGAGGACAGGCTAGGCTCATTTCTCCCATGTCCCAGAATTTGCAGCCCTCTTGGCTCTGCAGAGAGCCTTAAAATGCGTCTGCAGTGTTAAAAAACCAGCTGTGGGGAAAGTCACTTCACCCCTGTGGTCTCCCTCCCATGGTCAAACACAGTCCATCCACCCTTGACACTACACCACCCCGCAAGGAGACACACACTTTGGTGACAGCAACCTTCTCTTCTCTGCAGGGAGACCGCACAGATTGTCCGGACCCTGCTGGAGAGGGTGGCACAGGTGACCCCGGAGAAAACCTGCTGGGAATCCCTGTGCTCTACGCAGAGCTGCCTCCAGGGTGTGGCCCTCTTGGTGAGGTAAGTAGGAGTGAATAGGAGATATCTCAGGAGGCCTGGGGGCTGGGGTGGTTTGGGTCAGGTCTGCTCTTTCTGGACCTTCCGCCCAGGACTCAGCAGGGTCTTTTGGTGTTTTGCAGGGCTCTCCTCCAGACACGGTCCTCCACAGTGGCCAGGCTGAAGGCATACCTGGCTTCCCTCTTCAGCCTGGACAAAGATCCAGAAGAGCATTCCCTCGCAGAGGTGGCCTTCTTTGTGGAGGTGAGCAGCGTGTTCCTCAGGGTGGGCTTCCCTGAGAGGAGGGTCTGGCCCCAGAGGCTGATGGATGTTTTCCTCCTTTCCCTCTTTTAGCTGCTCCTGAAAGACCAAGACTTTGCTGCCTTAGAGAAGACCTGGACGCTCCTGGTAGCGTGGCTAGTCCACCCCAGCCAGAACATCCGCTACCTGAGCGAAAGGGGACTTCTCCAAATTTATGGCACCCTGAAGGCGGTGAGTGACATCCCTGGGCATGGAGCATCCCTAGGCATGGAGACTCCTCTCTTTGGGGAGCCCTTCCTGAGGCTGGTGCTCCTAGGCATCCCCAGGTGTGATGGGGCGATTTCTCCAGTTGGGTGGATTCAGTCTGTGGAACCCTTGCCACAGGACGAAGGAGAAATCCTTAAGGGAAGGCACAGGAATGCATCTCTCAGTAGGAGCCTGATTCCCCACGTGCTCCAATGCCACCTTCTCCCCGCTCTTTGTGCCTCTGGGATGGCTTGAGTCATCTCCTCCCCAAGGCAGTGGATGGTTGCCAAGCAGCATCAAACACGGACAGCTCTGTGGTGCGTTTAGCAGCGGGTGGACTAGCATGTGTTTTCAAGGAGCCACCTTTTCCCACCCTAGGCCAAGAAACCCCAGGATTTTACTGCCGGTATCCTGGCAGGGCTCAGGACCTCCAGTCTGGAAGCCACTTTGGGGGTCCTGGCCTTCATGGAGCGGCTGAGGCACTGTCCATCAGAACACCAGGCCACGGTGAATGCTGTCCTGGCTGCCCTGTGCCGCCCTCTCTTCCACCACGTGAGTACTTGCACGCCAGCCCTCCGCCCCGGCTCCATGAGGGCCGGCCAACCTGCAGGTTCCGACTGGGTTGGAGAAGGGAAACCAGACACCCCCTAGAGACCCATGCAAGCTCTTCATCAATTATGGAGGTGAGGAATTCCTCCCTAATAACAAGCCCTGTTCTTCTTTGTAGGAGGAGGCTAAGATCCGAAGGGCAGCCATGAGGACCCACCTGGATCTCCTGCAGCACCGCCACCACCACCACAAGGGTACAGAGGAGAACATCACGACCCTCATCGCAGTGCTGATGCATGTGGAGGATGAAGACCTGGAGGTAGCACAGGTGAGGGCCCACTTCTTCCTGCCACCCCTACAAAGGGGTTTAGGCTTCCCCAAGTCCAGCCACCCAGTGGCAGGCCCCAGAGTTAGCCTCTTGGGGTGGTGAATCCACGAGCTGTCCTGCTGTGGTTTGGCCCATCCAGGCCCTACTCCTTGAAGCCCCCTAAGAGGTTTCTTGGAATCCCTTGGCAGCCTTTTTCACTCCCATTCCGGTGTTTCTTTTGGCAGGCTGCGAAGGACAATCTGAGCCTCCTGGCGGAAGCCCTCCTATGACACCTGGAGGGCAAGCTGCTGGCGCGGGACTCTTACAGCCTGCAGGAGCTGCTCCACAAGATCGCCAAGCGTCTGGTAAGGGCAGCCCCTCCCTGTCCGTCCCTTGGCTCAAATGGCTCAAGGACCTTTGGGCGATGCTTTGCTCACTCGGGATTTGTCTTTGCTCTTGATCCCAGATTCGGCAGCTCGGCACAGAGGACGCCGTGGAGATGGAGGCCACCAAGATCCTGGGCTTCTTCCGCAGCGAGCAGCCTTCAGTGAGGAGAACGGCTGCCCTGCTGATCGGTAAGCGAAACAAAACTTTTGGGTCTCCCTTAGTGGGTCGTCTTGGTGGGCAAAGGTTCATTCTCTTGGAAGGCACTGCCAGAAGGGTGTGGAGGGGCAGGAGCTCTTCCCTCCCCAGGAGGACTGACCCAGTGAGCGTTAGCGAGGTCTCTTGGCTTAATTTCCTTCCAAGGTGACGTAAGAGTCCCTGGAGGAATGGCTCAATCTGTCAGTCCCAGAGGGAGCAGAGAGGGGAGGACTTCCTCTCCTGAATGAACGGAAGTGGGCTGTCCATGCGCAGGGTCCTGAACTGTGGTCCCATTTCCTTCCACCCTTGTTTTTAGGTCACCTGGTCCACAAAAAGGGCAGCATCCTCACTGAAGGGAACATAGAGACCTTCCATGGTGGTAAGTGCCGGTTTCTGGGTGGGAAGGGGAAGTTTCTGTGAGGGGAGAGGCCTAGATTTAGGGACCACAGAGCTGGAATGGGCCACCTGTCCCCTCAAATGGAAGGTCCCGCTTGCATCCTCAGGGATGCTCAGCAATAGGCTTTCCCAGAGTGCAGGGGAGAAAGAGTCAGGACTTGCGCCCTCTTGGTGTGGAAATGGTGGGGCTTGGCCAAGGGTGGGGTGATCTCTTCATGCCATTTCTGAACCTTCTCCTTCATCCCTCCAGCGCTGGAGAGCTTGCTTGGCGACCATGACCCCGAGGTCGGGAGAGTTGCCTGCAAGACAGAGAAGATCGTGAAGAAGGCCTTTTCCCTCCACTCCCGGCACGGGCTGCGGGCTGCCGTTCGGCGCTTGTGTGCGGGCTGTAAGAAGAAGAGACACCCGCCAGAGTACGGTGATCTCTCCACCTGACCGACTGGTGAGCAGACCAAGGCAGGGCTTCACTTGAAGGGGCCCCGATGGTTAGGGAGGGGGCTGGGGCTGCAGGAAGGGTGGGCAGGAATCTGGGCAACCCTCCCTCGTGTTGGAATGCCAACTTCGGCCCTTGTGGCTGGTTGTACCAGTAGCCCAAAGGGAAAGAGGAAATCTCTCTCTTCCCTCTGGGAAATGAGGACACGGATATTCTGCCAGGAGTCCCTGGTGCTTGGTGGTGTCATGGGGGAGAGTGTGAGAAGACCCCCCATCTCTGAACCAATGTCCTTCTCTCTTTCCAGGAACAACAGCCCCGTGCTCTCCCCTTGAAGATCAGCAGCTGAAGGGAGGTTCAGGAAAGACCGTGCAGCGCAGGGGCCTCCCAGAAGACCTCCTCCAACCGCGTGGACACAAGATCTGTCCACAAGAAGACATCCAGCAGGGAAGTGCAGTTCTGTCTGAGGAGTGAGGGGGAAGCAGGCTCCACTCCCCTGGCCCAAGGAAGCCCCGCCTCTGGGGTGCAGAAGCCCCTCCCCTTGCTTCTGCTGGCAGGCTGTGGGAGGAGGCTACAGGACCACCCTGCCCCCAAGTGGCCCTTTGGAACCAGTCTTGGGCTTCCCTTGGGTCCGGGGAGGCTGTGTGGCCCCAGCAGGAGGGCAAGGTCACCGCGTCCCTCCATTCCCACCAGCTGGCCAGGGAGCGCCCCCTCCTCCTTCCACCTTTCTCCCCTTCCCCAGCGGCCTGGCTTCCCCTGGCAGGGGAAGCCCCATCCAGGCATCCGCCCCCTCCCCTGCCGAGGGTGTGCTCCTCCCCCCCTCCACTCCCGCAGCCACGCCTCACTCCCCCCTCCGCTCCCTCCTCCTTCCTCCCAAACCGGTGCAGCAGCAGAGGAGCCTGGGAGACTCTCGGGGCCCCCTGCAGCCCCAGTAGCGCCCCCTGGTGCTGCCCGGTGTCAGGCCAGAGAATCCTCCTCTCCCTCCTGCTCCATGCTGTGGCTGCACAGTGGGGAGCCCGAGGTCAAGCAGAATTCTCTGGCTTGCCCCCCCCTCAACCCCCAGCCCCCTGCCCAATCCCCACTTGCTGGGCTGCCGGAGTGGAAAGGGAGGAGGAGCAGGGCAACCCCACTTACGCTGCTTTGTGCTTCTTGCAGGCTTGTGCTGCTGCTGGGCGGCTGGAGGAGTCGATCCGCCCCAGAAGAGGAGACCAAGTGAACGTGCCTGCAAGGAGCGGGGGTGGGGTGGGGTTGGGGGCTGGCTGGGACTCCCCCCAATTTTGTTTGCCCTGCCATTCCCTTCTTCTGTGTGACCCTGGGCTTCCTCCCTTCCCTCCTTCCCTCCCTCCCTCCTTCTCCCTCCCAGGGGCAGAATGGGCTTTGCTGGTCGCCCTGTTGGGGGCCGAGTAGGAATTTTTGGCTTTCCAACAGATTGGCCAAGATGGAAAGTTTTTTTGCCTATTCCATTCTGTCCTGTTTTGTTTCCTTTAGTTAGAAAGTTAAGTGACGACTTGTAACCTATTTAAGTATATTAATAAAGTTGCGACTTTGTTAACAGCTAGTCCTTTCTGAGATCCTCTTTTCTTCTCGTCTCCCTTGGAGCGTTTGTTCCCACAGACTCCCAAGCTCACCTCTTGGCTGAGGGAGATGCTGCTACACTGCTACAGGTCCATGCAAATGCCTCTTGCTTGCAAGCACTCACTCAGACAATTGGCTTGGATCACTCCAGAGGAGCCCACTTGAGGTTTGCCGCCAATGAAGTTTGCTGAGCACAGGATCCTGGGAGCAAGCTGCACCTTCCAATCGAGTGCCCGGAAAGCACAGCCTTGGCAAGGCCTGGCAAGCTTACAAACCAACACTGACTCCCTCCAATACAGCCAAATATGAAATGTGATTCCATTCCAGTGATTAAAAAGTCCTGCCAAGTATGAAATGCCATTTGTGCAAGAACAAGGCCTTGACCTCCTCTTGTGCTCTTCACATTTCTGTTTTGAATGCGTATTTGCTTCCTTCCTGTGCTCTGTAATAAGAAGCTGGCAGGGATCACAGCTCCCGTTTGACAGTTTGGTCTGGTTGGGGAAAGAGTCCTGCTGTTTGGTTTTTGGAGGGAGGAGAGGGTTGGATTGGATTGGTTTGGTTTCGTTTTTTTAATGGGGGGAGCTCACATTAATTTTGATTGGTTGGTTTGGTTTTTTTTTTCAAATTCAATTTTTATTATTTTTAACAATATTAATATGTCATTGATTACGAATAGACAAAGTGGACTTCCCGCACACATCTCTTCGTGAATCATCAGCTATAAAATTTACCCTTGCTATAATAATAGTTCAAAACATAAATTTAAATCATTACAAACACAGCTAATCTACCCAACCTCAGGTTTTTTTTACTAAATTTCAAACCCTACTGTAAAGTCCATAGTAGAAAAATAGTTCTTTAGATACAACAAGAATAGTTTCCAACCTTCTTTGAATCATTCCAAATTTTGGTCTCTTATTAGTGTTGTAAGTTTTGCCATCTCCGCATATTCCAAGAATTTTATCAGCCAATCTTCTTTTGAAGGCACTTCATTACTCTTCCATTTCTGTGCATATATAATTCTAGCCGCCGCCGAAGCGTACATAAAAAGCGTTGAATTACTTGTAGAAATTGCACCTTCTATTATTCCCAGCAGGAAGGATTCTGGCCTCTTAGGAAATGTCATTTTAAATATTTTCTTTAACTCATTATATATCATCTCCCAATATGCTTTAGCCTTCCCACAGGTCCACCACATAGGGAAAAAAGTGCCTTCAGACTGTCCACACTTCCAACATTTGTTTGATACATTTTTATACATTAATGCCAATTTTTTGGGTGTCATATACCATCTATACATCATTTTGTAATAATTTTCTTTTAAAGCATAACATGCAGTCAATTTTAAATCGGTTAGTTTCGGAAAATTGGAGGGGGGGAAGAGAATAAAAGGAGGCTCGCCTGCAGCAGAAAGTTAGTGAAAGCTGGAGGAAGAGTTTAAAGTTGGCGCTAAAGCTGGAATTAGAGCTGATTAGGAGTAAGACCCTGAGGCTATTCACATGATAGTGCTGGGATGCGGAGGGCGGGCAGTGGGGTAGGCAGAGTCCAACTCATCTTTCCCCCAGATGATTCTTCTGCTTTTCTTCAGGTATACTACCATGCGCTCACATGATCCTCACTGCTCCCAGCAGTGTGGATCTTTGGAGGCTGGGATGACACATCCCAACCTTTGGATATCCCACAATGCATAGTGTGTCGAGCATGGTGCATTGGGGGATAGGAACATATGAAGCTGCCAGTCAGACCATTGGTCCATCTAGCTCAGTATTGCCTACACAGACTGGCAGCAGCTTCTCCAAGGTTGCAGGCAGGAATCTCTCTCAGTCCTATCTTGGAGATGCTGCCAGGGGGGGAACCTGGAACCTCGATGCTCTTCCCAGAGCGACTCCATCCCCTGATGGGGAATCTCTTATAGTGCTCACACGTCTAATCTCCCATTCAAATGAAACCAAGGCAGACACTGCTCAGCTAAGGGGGGAAGAGACGCTTGCTACCACAAGACCAGCTCTCCTCTCCTCTGAGACGGGCGCTCTAGGCACCCATCTCTGTGTGCACTCAGGCAACAAGCAGCCTGAGCACCCATCTGATCCCAGTGCCGGGGTAAAGGGCACGCTCGCACCCTAAACTTTGTCTAAAGGCCCGGCTTCAAAGTGGGGTTAGGCGGGCCAGCAACACCGTGATCCATAGGGATGCCTGCGCTGCAGACGAGCAGCCTGGCTTAAACTGCTTCTTCTGGGAACCGTCTTCCTGAGAAACATAGCTAGAACAGTGAAGAGGGAAGCAGACGCAGGAGAGAACTGGCCCCCACCCCCACCCCGATCATTTAAGAGCAGAGAGCTGGAAATCACGGAGCTGGAATTGCATCTGCTTTGCTCGCAGAAGGTCCCAGGTTTGATCCCTGTTGTCTCCTAAATCTCCTTCCTTGCAATTTCAACCCATGGAATTTCTAATCCAATTTCTAATCCAATCCTCGGGGGCAACAGAGAAAAGCTGCCTGTGACCTTGGAGAGCTGCTTCCAGTCAGAATAGACAATATTGTGCCAGAAAGCTCTGAGCCAGGCGGACCCAGGGTCTGACTTGGTATAAGGCAACTTCCTATGTTTCTACTGGGGGCAGGACCAGAGTTGTGAAGGCCTGGAAAGATGGTCTTCAAATACCCAGAAGATCATGGAAGGAGGAGGGAGGAGTTCAACAGATGCATCATGACATTTCACAACAGAAACGGAAAAGGAGCAATGTGATATCCATTGTGAAGCACTAAAAAGGACTGTAGAAATGATCAATTCTGAGTGTGTTTTCTCTTATGCAAACTACTTGCCTTCCCTTGGCACATTATAGTTGCTGCACAAGGGTGTGGTCTGGTTTCGTTGCACATCTCGACTGTATGCTAGAACACTAACTCATCATTCGAAGGTCAGGGGTCCTCATATTTGGGTCTCCAGATGATACTGAACTACAACATCCCTGGCCACCATGGCCTTATAGAAGAAGGAACAGACTGGTTCTCTGTTGCTCCTGAGGGCTGGGCTACTACAATCCATGGGTTGAAATGGCAAGGAAGCAGATTTAGGCTAGCCATTAGGAAGAATTTCTTAATTCTGCCTTTGTATGTAGTCCGGAAACTTCAGTTAGTTCAGAATGCGACTGCTAGATTGGTCTCTGGGGCAACCCGGAGAGACCATATGATGCCTGTTTTGAAACAGTTACATTGGCTGCCAATATGTTTCCGGGCAAAATACAAAGTGCTGGTTATTACCTTTAAAGCCCTGAAAGGCTTGGGTCCAAGATATCTTAGAGAGCGCCTTCTTTTACATGATCCCCACCGCACGTTAAGGTCATCTGGGGAGGTCCGTCTCCAGTTGTCACCGGTTCGTTTGGTGACGACTCAGAGGCGGGCCTTCTCTGTAGCTGCTCCTGGACTGTGGAATACACTCCCAGCAGAAATTGGTAATCTTGATTCTTTGCTGACCTTCAAGAGAGCCCTTAAAACCCATCTGTTTGGCCTGGCCTTTCAGGGATTTTAATCAGTTTTTAATTGTTTTAATGTTAACCTGGTTTTCAGGGTTTTAATTGTTTTGATAGTTTAATTGTTTTTTAAGTTGTTTTAAATTGGTAATTATATTTGTATCTCTGTTTTAATTGTTTTTAATGTTTTCTGTTTTAATTGTAAACCGCCCTGAGCCATTTCGGAAGGGCGGTATAAAAATCAAATCAAATCAAATCAAATCAATCAATAAACAAATAAATAATTGTAAGAGCTGTTCGACAGCGAAGCAGTCTCCCTCATGCAGTGGTAGGCTTTCCTTTGCTGGAGGTTTTCAAACAGAGGCTGGACAGGCATCTGTCAGAGCTGCTGTAGCAGTTTCCTGCACGGAGTAGGGGACTGAAGAATTCTAAGGTACCTTCCAACTCTGACATTCTATGATCCTGTGATTCCATGGGAGTTGTACATAGGAACATAGGAAGCTGTCTTATACCAAGCCGGACCATTGGTCTGCTTAGCTCACTCTTGTCTATACGTGTTGGAGATGGAGTTCCAGTGCATCGACCTTTTGCACCAACTAACCTAATGGCAACTAGGGGCATTGGGATCAGAGGGAGCTAGTCAGGGTCTCCTCACCAGTCTCTGCTTGCCTCTACTCTATGAACCCTGCTTTGACTCCTCAGGTACCTCCTGTGTTGAGTCAATCTTCTTTGTTTCCTCCTAGAGAGATGATGGAGACATATCCCCCTCTCTCTCCCTGATTGATTGATTGATTGATTGATTAAGTGCTGTCAAGTCAGTGTCGACTCTTAGCGACCACATAGATAGATTCTCTCCAGGATGATCTGTCTTCAACTTGGCCTTTAAGGTCTCTCAGTGGTGCATCCATTGCTGTCGTGATCAGGTCCATCCACCTTGCTGCTGGCCACTTTCTTCTCTTGCCTTCAGCTTTCCCCAGCATTATGGACTTCTCAAGGGAGCTGGGTTTTCGCATAATGTGTCCAAAGTATGATAGTTTGAGCCTGGTCATTTCTGCCTTGAGTGAAAATTCTGGATTGGTTTGTTCTGTGATCCATTTGTTTATTTTCCTGGCTGTCCATGGTATCCTCAAAAGTCTTCTCCAGCACCAAAGTTCAAAAGTGTCAATACTTTTTCTATCTTGCTTCTTAAAAATCCAGCTTTTGCATCCACAGAGTGTCACGGGGAAAACAATTGTCCAAACTATTCTAATCTCTGTAGGTATAGACACGTCATGGCATCTAAATATCTTTCCCAAGGCCTTTATTACAACTCTGCCAAGTGCTAGTTGAATAAATGATGATGATGATGATGATGATGATGATGATGATGATGATGATGCTTAGTACCGCAAGACCAGGTCTCCTTCTCAAACAACTTCTGGGAATCAAAATTTAAGAAGAATTTAAAAAAGCACCTAACTTGGACGCTCTCTGCCCTGAAACTTCCCACGTGGACAGTTTGGTGTATTAGCATCATTTTCGGTATTGTGGGCCGCCTCCCCCTCTTCAGATTGCAGGTAAGATTTCATTCATTCATTCATTCATTTGATTTTTATACCACCCTTCCAAAAATGGCTCAGGGTGGTTTACACAGAGGAATAATAAATAACTAAATAAGATGGATCCCTGTCCCCGAAGGGCTCACAATCTAAAAAGAAACATAAGATAGACACCAGCAAAAGTCACTGGAGGGATGCTGTGCTGGGGATGGAGAGGGCCATTTACTCTCCCCCTGCTAAATAAAGAGAATCACCACGTTAAAAGGTGCCTCTTTGCCTAGTTAGCAGGGTATTGCTCATGCTCTTCCCCAGGGGAAAAAACCACACATTTATTCTATGCAGAAACCACATGCTTTTTAAAAAACAAAAACAAGTTTTACCACAAGCAAGCATTGTGTAAGACTATGTGTAAGACAAATCATATGATATTTATTTAGACTGCCTTCCTGCCTTCCTAATGTCCACCACCCTCTTGCCATTTTAAGCAAATCCAGACTCACAGTTTCATCAAAAAAGTCCAGGTGTTCAGTTTTAAACATTTCCCCCCTCCGTTTCAAAACACTTAGGACTTCACTGTGAATATAGGAACTTAGGAACATCGGAAGCTGCTCTATATTGAGTCAGGCCCTTGGTCCATCTAGCTCAGTATTGTCTACACAGACTGGCAGCAGCTTTTCCAAGGTTACAGGCAAGGGTTTCATATGCTTTCGTAGTTTGTTGGTTCAATAAAAAAATCTTGTCCTAAAAAATAAAATAAAAAATCTTGTCCTAAAATCTTGTCCAAAAAATAAAAAAAAATCTTGTCCTGTCTTGGAGATGCTGCCAGGGAGGGAATGTGGAACCTTCTGCATGCAGTTTTCAAACATTATTCCCTAAAGGAGCATTTTATTGTCCCTTGGACTGTGTTAGGGATGGGGCTGTATTTCAGTGGTAGAGTATCAGCTTAAAGATGCTGAAGGTCCCAGGTTCAATCCCTGGCATCTACAGGGAGAGCTGGGGAAAACTCTTGCCTGAAACTCTGGAGTGCCACTGCCAGACAGAACAGACAATATTGAGATAGATTGGGGTTCCCAACAGGGGGTACTAGTACCCCTAGGGGTACTTCAAAGGCTATCGGAAGAGCCAGCGTGGTGTAGTGGTTAGAGTGCTGGACTAGGACCGGGGAGACTTGAGTTCAAATCCCCATTCAGCCAGGAGACTAGCTGGGTGACTCTGGGCCAGTCGCTTCTCCCTCAGCCTAACTTACTTCACAGGGTTGTTGCGAAGAGAAACTTAAGTATGTAGTACACTGCTTTGGGCTCCTTGGAGGAAGAGAAGGATATAAATGTTAATCATCATCATCATCATCATCATCATCATTATTTATTATTATTATTATTATTACAAGACAGGTCTCACCAGAGGAGCCAGACAAAGAGTGCCTCTCCCATCAACAATATGCTGAGACGTAACTTTAATAAATTTATACCGGATTGGTCGTCGCCCGGGTCAACAAGGACCGCGCCAGGTGCTATAGTCCCTGGACATCTGGTGGCAAGTGGGCTACAGGACACAGGATCTTCAGTTGAGCAACCAGGGCTGGAGACAGCAAAGCTACTGGAAGAAACGTCGCTTAACCGAAAAAAATATACAAAAAATGCCAAGAAGGAAATAATGATCTGCTATTACAAGTCTAGTCCAACTTGAAGAGGTTATTTAAAAAGAATGTACCAAATTTGGAAAGAGAAGCATCCAGATACAGAAATAACAGAACAAAGGCTAGCAGACCAGAGAAGATTCAGAATAAGAAATAAAGTATTCACAGGAGTTGAGCTGGAAGAACTGCAAAGAGCAACACAGGCTCAAGATATGGAAGAAGAATTACCACCAACTGAAGCAGTTGCTCAGGCACAGATGGAGGAGGTGTTGGAAATAGAGGATACCACCGTTGCTGAAGTATTTCAAAATCAAAACCAGGCAACCTCCCCTTTGCCTTCACCTCAAAAACCCAAATGCCCTTTAACAGAAAAGCAAGAAGAACTAAAGCAAAAAATAACTGAGCACATGAAGCAAACAACCACCAGGGTTCGACTTCCCGCTCTAAAAACAGTTGCCAAAAAACAACTTGCTCAGGCATTAAAAGATGTCAATGCTGCACTTGCAGAAATAACAACCAAGAATTTGCAAGAAACAAACCAACTCCTGTACAGTGCAGCAACAATAACAACACAAGAGCTCGGATAGAAGATCAGTGGACCTGTCAAAAAAGAAAGCAGTACATCACCTAAATGGAAGATTTGATTAGAAAATAAAATCTCCAGGCTTAGATCAGATGCTAGTAAATTGAAAGATATGACAGACAAGAAGCTGAAGAAAGAAAACACCAAACAGTATCTGATCCAAAAATACCACCTAGATTCAAGGAAAATGAGAGAAGTCCTGGAAATAATAAAGAAGCAAATAACAGCAGTATCAAAGAAGATTATCAGATATGAAGCCAGAATTACACAACACAGGCAGAATCTCCAATTCCAGTCGAATCAGAGACGTTTCTACCAAAGCATAGAAGGAGAAACTGCAAGAAATGTAGAAACGCCAAATAAAGAAGAAACAGTGCAATTCTGGCGGAAATTATGGGACAATCCAATAGATTATAATAAAAAAGCAGGCTGGATGAAAGAAGTCAAAAATGTAACCAACAAATGCAAGATCTAATAATAACACCAGAATTAATCAGTGAAAGAGCAAAGAAAATTAAAAATTGGACTGCGCCAGGCGACGATGAACTGCATGGCTTCAGGCTTAAACACCTAACAAGCCTTCATAAACAACTATCAAAACAGTTCAATCACATTTTGCAAGGAGGTGATATTGAACAATGGCTAACAACTGGGAAAACTCATCTCATCATGAAAGACCCAGCAAAAAGTGCAGTTCCAAGTAATTATAGACCGATAACCTGCCTGCCAACCATGTTCAAATTATTAACTGGAATAATAGCAGATGAAGTGATGCAACACTTATTAACTAACAAACAGCTTCCAGTTGAACAGAAAGGAAATTGCCCGAACACCAGAAGCACAAAAGACCAGCTGCTGATTAACAAAATGATTTTAGAAAACTGCAAGAGAAGAAAAACCAATCTAAGTGTTGCATGGATTGACTACAAGAAAGCCTTTGATTCATTGCCTCACACATGGATACTAAATTGTTTAGAAACAACTGGTGTCAGCAAAAACATTCAGATATTTATTTAAAAAGCAATGAGCATGTGGAGTACACAGTTAACAATCAATGGTGAGGCACTTGGACAGGTTAGCATTAGAAGAGGCATTTTCCAAGGGGACTCACTATCCCCTCTATTGTTTGTAATCGCCATGACCCCACTTTCACAAATACTAAACAAAACAAGCCTCAGATACCAAACATCTAAAACATCCAGTAAAATCAACCATCTGCTGTACATGGACGATCTGAAGCTGTATGGAAAGTCCCAGTCAGAAATCGAATCACTGCTAAACACTGTCCGTATATTCAGTAGCGATATAGCAATGGAGTTTGGACTAGACAAGTGTGCTGCATTAATAATGAACAGAGGGAAAATAAGAAAAACAGAAGGAATAGAACTGCCCAATAGAAGCAAGATCAAGAAGCTGGAAGAGAAAGAACCTTACAAATACTTGGGCATTCTCCAGGCTGATAACATCGCACATGCTGAAGTTAAAAGAAAAATGGGAAGTGAATACATCAGGAGAGTCAGAAAAATCCTCAAGTCCATACTCAATGGCGGGAACATCATACAAGCCATAAACACCTGGGCTATACCTGTTATTAGATACACTGCAGGAATAATAGACTGGACCCAGGCAGAGCTAGAGACGCTAGATCGTAAGACCAGGAAAATCATGACCATCAATCGTGCTCTGCACCCCCACAGTGATGTAGATAGGCTCTACCTCCCTCGCAGCTCAAGTGGAAGAGGAATGCTGAAAGTCCATCAAACAGTAGAGGAGGAGAAAAAAGACCTTGAAGAATATATAAGGGACAGTGAAGAAGATGTACTTCAAATGGTCTATAATGCAAAACTATTCAACACCAATGAAACAAAACAGGCCTACAAGAAAGAACAAGTCAAGAACCGAGCAGAAAAATGGAGAAATAAGCCCCTGCATGGTCAATATTTACACAATATAAGTGGAAAATCAGACATCACCAAGACCTGGCAATGGCTTAAGAATGGCAACTTGAAGAAAGAAACAGAGGGTTTAATACTGGCTGCACAAGAACAGGCACTAAGAACAAATGCAATAAGAGCCAAAGTCAAAAAATCCACAACAAACAGCAAGTGCCGCCTTTGTAAAGAAGCAGATGAAACAGTGGACCACCTGATCAGCTGTTGTAAGAAGATCGCACAGACTGACTACAAACAAAGGCATGACAAGGTAGCAGGGATGATACACTGGAACATCTGCAAAAAATACAAGCTACCTGTAGCCAAACATTGGTGGGACCATCAAATTGAAAAAGTTGAAGAAAATGAAGATGTAAAAATATTATGGGACTTCCGACTACAAACAGACAAACATCTGCCACACAATACACCAGATATCACTGTAGTCGAGAAGAAAGAAAAACAAGTGAAAATAATCGACATAGCAATACCAGGGGATAGCAGAATAGAAGAAAAAGAAATAGAAAAAATAAAATAATAAAATACAAAGATCTACAAACTGAAATTGAAAGGCTGTGGCAGAAAAAGACCAAAATAATCCCAGAGGTAATTGGCGCCCTGGGTGCAGTTCCAAAAGACCTTGAAGAGCACCTCAACACCATAGGGGCCCCAGAAATCACCATCAGCCAATTACAAAAAGCAGCTTTACTGGGAACAGCCTATATTCTGCGACGATATCTATAACGATTGACAATAAAATTCTGGCATCCCAGGTCCTTGGGAAGGACTCGATGTCTGGATAAAACAAACCAGTCAATAACACCTGTCTGACTGTGTAAACAAGAAATAATAATAATAATAATAATAATAATAATAATAATAATAATAATAATATTTTCCCTTCTACGGAGTGAAAGCAGCTACTCTGGTGAGAACGCAGGTGCCAGGATGGGAAGGAATGGAGCAGCTCCGTCAAAGTGGCCACTGCAAAATCAGGAGCATAACAAGGTTGGAGTGGGCCCAGAGACGAGGTTTTACAATGGGCCCCTCGCTGATTGATTGGTTGGTTGGTTGGTTGGTTTACACATTTCACAATATATAGTGCACTCACACTCACATCCCCAATATGTATCACATCCCCTAACCGCCCTGAGCCATTTTGGAAGGGCGGTATATAAATCAAATAAATAATAATATGAATATGGTGAATATTTATAAAGTTATATTTATATCTATTACTATATAGTTATATTTATATCTATAACTATATATAGTTACAAATATAACTAAATTTATATAGTTATATAGTTCACTGCCAGAACTATGATCTCAGGGAACTAATGGGGAAGTTCCAGATTTGTTTCTGGTTGATTATGCAGCCTTGTTCTATCTATCTATCTATCTATCTATCTATCTATCTATCTATCTATCTATCTATCTATCTATCTATCTATCTATCCATCCATCCATCCATCCATCTATGCAGATAGTCTCCCCCAAGCGCCAGAGCTGTGTGTGTGTTGGGGGGGGGGTGTCTTTTAGCTGGTCTTCTATAGGCTATCGAAGCTACTTCCTTGGAGACAGGGCAAAAATGTTAAAGAGGGCTCTCACAGATGGAGCGGGCATTGCACAGAATGCTGTTTAATGCAGGGACCAACAACCATCACGTTTGCTGGGAGCATGGGGGGGGGCGTTGGTGGGGGGGTCAGCACAAAAGGAGAATGTCCCATCTGTCCCAATTGAATCCAAGAAGGCTTCCCTCTCGCCATCATCATCGGCTGTCAAAATCGAAGATCCAGCTGGCCACTTGATTCCTTAAGCAAACAGGCAGCCTTCGGATGCTCTTTCTCTCTCCCATATTCCAGTTCCATATTCCAGGTTCCCACCAGGGCCTCCACAGACTCACTGGCAGCACCAACATTAAAACCCTCCAAGGCTTTTTTGGAATCCTACTGGATCCAGCAGCCTTCTCGCGTGGGCCATCCTAATAGGTCCACCACCCCTGCAGGGGTGGGTTGTGGCTGTGAAGCAGGCAGTGGTCCGTCCATAACAATGGGGAAACCACAGGATCTCCTGACGATGGAGCCCAACAGAAGACCAAATTGAGTGTGTTTCCGGCACCATGAGTTGGTCCTGAAATTAATTGGGATAGGCCCATCGATTTCATGGCCTCTATGAACTCCCAAGCTGCACCAGACAAGCCAGCCCCAAAGTGGATACTGATGTCGCCTAACATCAAAAGTCTGGGAGACTCCAACACCAACTCTGTGACTGGTTCCATCAGCTCAGTTAGGGAGTCCGTTGGGCAGCGGGGTGGACGGTACACCAAGTGTCTATCCCTAGTTCCCAGCCTCAGAAATATACACTTGGTATAAGTCATCTGTCTCACAGAGGCTCTGGTAAGGGAGATGGTATTCTTATGGACCACAGCCACCCCACCCTACCCCAACCCACCCACTTCCCCTAACCTGCTCCCCATCAGAGTAATCTGATTGGAGAAGCTGGGCCCAAACTGGACCCCTTTCCTCCCGCAGCCAAGTCTCAGTTATAGACTTATACAAGCCGGGTCAGCTCCCTGCCTCACCCATGATCAAGTCGTGGATGATTTCGGTCTTCTTCTGAACTGACCTGGCATTGCAGAGGAGCAAGGTCCTGCTCCAGTGAGTGTATGCACACGCTCTCTACTGAAGGAGATTCGGGGCAGAAACCCTGTGTGTAAAGCCTCCTGCAAACTCTAGCCCAGACCTCCAGCCCCACCCTAATATAACCTTCTCCTAGACCTCAGTCCCACCCCGAAGGCCCAGCACCAAAAGCTGGCCCCCTTTGGAGGCCAGCTTTGGTGGCCGCCTAGAGGCGGTCTGCCGGCCCTCTGGTGCACCTCCCTCCTTTTTATGCCTCCAAGAGCTCAGCAGCCCCTCCCAGGGGTGCACCAAAGTAATTCAGGTGCCTGGACCACCCAGCCATGAGACACCCCTCCCCCCGCCCTGTATGAGGCCCCCCAATCTCATTGGGGGGGCCGCCCCTCCAAAGCTCCGCTTAAAAAAATACTTGTGGCTGGGGGGGGGGAGTGGAGCAGTCCTCCCTCCCCCCTCCTCCGGCGGCAGCCAAGAGAGATGCTGGACCCATCTGTTGGGGCCAGCATCTTTAAGAAACTGCCAGACGCGCCCGTGCAGTTTAGAGATCGTTGCAAGCCTAAACGTCACGGGCTTGCGATGATCTCCTCTGAGCAGGCGTGCCTCGCAGTTTCTTAAAGATGCTGGCCCCAACGGATGGGTCCGGCGTCTCTCCTGGATAGAGCAACTGGCCCTATCCAACCCCAGCACGGCACCCCTCCTGACGGCTGCTGCGGGTGTCCACGTTGTGTTCCAGCATTTCCAAGCATTTCCTAACCACACCACTCTACCTGATGGATGTCCAGCCTACAGGCAGCAGGCAGGGTGGGAGAGAGAGGAGAAACCTGAGCCGCCTCCTTGGGTGTCCCCCTGACTCATTAGGACGAGCTGCTCCTGATTTATTGTTGAGCCTTAGCTTCTTTCAGGGTGGTGGGAAGGCAGAAGTTGGCCTAGAGAAAGGGAACTGGTGGAAGGTGGAATTACATGTTGTCTCTCCTTCCCTTCCACGGCGTTGCTTATTCTGTTAAGACAAGTACGGTAACTACAGGAAGTCCCTAACTCACCTACAGGCTGTATTGTCTTCCTAAAGTTTGTTTGAAGGTCAGCTGTTTGGAACCCAGGACACATTTCACGTCACAGGGTGTGAGTCATCCCCTTTGCTAATCAGGGTCCATCTTGGTTTGCATTTGGATGGGTGACAACATGTGAGCCTGGGGCGTAGCTAAGGGAGGTGGGCCCGTGTTTGGCCCTCTCTCTGACGGTGCCTTGGAATGAGGGAAATAATGAAGAAAAGAGGGAGGGGTGGAGCTGGGGGGCCCTCAGGACCTGGGGGGGGGCTGGGTCCTTTGAACCATCCATCATAGCTACACCCCTGATGTGAGCACTGTCAGCTGTAAGAAATCCTAGGAGGATGGGAATTTAGCTCAGTGGCAGGGCATCCACTTGGCGCGCTGGAGATCCTAGGTTTAATCCTTGGCAGCATCTCTCGGGGTAGATCTGGGGGAGACTCCTGCCTGAAACCTTGGAGAGCTGCTGCCAGTCAGTGTAGACAATAGTAAACTAGGTGGACCAAAAGTCTGACTCGGTAGAAGGCGGCTTCCTGTGTTCTTATGTAACAGCAGGAAAAACCAAAGCAGAATAGCAAAACAACAACAACACCCAACCTGATTGCTGTGTAGACTAGGAACAGGGCCAGCAACAAACCTGACCAGCAGTATCCACACTGAAGAGACAATTGTGATGCACTGTATGCAGAGCTGTCTTTTGAGGAGACAAACCCAACACAAGCCAGAAGTTGCAGTCGGTCTCGAAATACAAGCAAATTGCTTTTAATATTCCCCTCTTTTGCAGTATTTGTTGGACCCCTAAGTACGTTCTCTTCCACTGCGGCTAGGAGGCTTAAAATTAAAAATCCAGCTGCCAGACAACTAGCCAGCCAGCCAGATAGCCACTCTTGCTATCCCTCCGTGGACAGCAGGGTGCCGTTCACATTTCCAATGCCTTGTTGCGAATTTAATTTCTGCGATATAGAGCTAGGACATTGTATATCCGTCGTCAAAAGGTTCCTGGTTTTTTTGGGTGGTTAGTTTCCATGAGACTGCTCCCCCTGCTGTTTACATTCCGAATGCAACTTGCCTGAACGGAGGCGTTTTGCTGATGATGAGCAGCTAGTCTGGAAAGCGCCACGCAGAAGGACATTGCAAGAGTGCGCATCTGGTCTTTGGTTTTGTGAGAGGAAGGGGCATAGGGGATGCAGAAGAGAGTGTCCTACACAGGATAAAGGATTTAATGTGAGCCAAGAAACTGTTTTAATTGTAAAAGCTCTGTCCTGGAGCACATTATTACTATTACTACTACTAGTACTACTACTACTACTAGTATAAAAGGCATGCTTTGGGGCAGAATGCCCCATGCACCTAGGGGCAGAACATGGAACATAGGAAGCTGCTTTATACCAAGTCAGACCCTTGGTCCATCTAGCTCAGTACTGTCAACACTGACTGGCGGCGGCCCTTTGAGGTTGCAGGCAGGAATCTGTCTCTCCCAGCCCTACCTGGAGGGATGGAACTTGGGACCATCTGCATACAAAGCAGATGCTCTATCTCTGGATCTTTCACATCTCCTTCCCCTCAAAAGGCAGCTATGTTCTCTGTGCTAAGCTATGGTCCCGTCTCCAAAAGGACTTCCAGAAATGCTTGACCTGCTTTATCACCTCTCTGTTCAATAGTTAAATCTGGCTGGACTCCCCACAGTTGCACCACCTCTCTCTCTCTCTCTCTCTCTCTCTCTCTCTCTCTCTCTCTCTCTCTCTCTCTCTCACACACACACACACACACACACACACACACACTCCCAACAACATGTTAAACACTGCTTCATGAATTACTTTGCAATCATGGTGTGAAGTACACAGCTGAAGCGCTCTCTGAACAATCAAACAACTGATAAAGTACCATTGATGGACTTTACACAGAGCCAAATGACAGGTCCCTGTCCCAAGGAGCATGCAATCTCGATTTTTAGCTGAGAAAGACAGCAGAGGGAAGGAGGGAAGAAAGAAAAGAGGCAGGCAAGAGCACCAAATCTGTATGAATGCCTTTCCACCTGGCAAGGCAAAATTTCAGCATAAATAATGTGTGCAAATAAAGGTAGATCAATATGGGGCTTTCATGATGAAGATACCTTTTTCCCCCAGGGAAGCTGGAAAAGCTTTTGAATAGGAAATCATCAAGCCTCTCTCCTCCTTTTTGGATGGAATGCCAGACTCCGGTTGCTTTCTAGCTGCTCTCCTTTCTGCTGCAGGGGTTTCTGCCCTCCTTAAGGAACTGGGCACTGGGGAACGGGTTTCTCATCCTTATTGGCTCTGCTAGGGCTACCATCACCCTGTGACTGGCCAAAGTCAGTCTACCAAAGTCAGTCTACCAGTCTAGTCCAAAGTCAGTCTACCATCACCCTGTGACTGGCCAAAGATAGTGACTGGCCAAAGTTCAGCCACTCCTCAGCAGAAATGTCCCATCTTCTCCTGGAACAGGCTTGCTGGAAACCCTCCTTGCCACATCCCCTGCTACTGTGGGCAGCCTCGGATCTGTCTCGTCCTCTCGACTTGCAGTTTCCTTCTGGCTGCAAGAACTGAAGACTCTTTGCAAGCCAGGGCAAGGAAGTCGCCCGTACATCTGCTTCTCTCTGCCTCGTGCATAAACCAGGTCTGCTAAGAAATAAGGCCAGCCTCTTCTCCTGTGGTGGCTTTGCTGTGTGTCTTTGCTAAGACTTTGTGGTGGGGTTAAAACTGTCGCAATGCTCTCATCTAGACAACACAAGGCTGGGAGATAGGAACAGAGGAAGCTGCCTTCTACCGAGTCAGACCCTTGGTCCCTCTAGCTCAGTATTGCCCACACAGACTGGCAGCAGCTTCTCCAAGGTTGCAGGCAGGAGTCTCTCCCAGCCCGATCACATGTAGTCTGGGAGAGACTACATGTAGTCTTCCTTCCAAATGCAAACCAGGGTGGACCCTGCTTATCAAAGGGAACAATTTGTGCTTGCTACCACAAAACCAGCTCTCCTCCTTCTCCTGTATTGTAGCTGTTTTGTGCCAGCAGCTGGGGGGCGGGGTGGGGGAAATAAGGTATGTAACCGTGGTTAAGGAACCAACTCCCCTCCTTAGAACGTTGATTCCTATTGAAAAATGGGTTCTGAGTTAAGACGTTCTGTGACTGAAGACATAGTTTTCAGGAAGCAATTGTGTCATAAGTCTGAGGACTTCCTGTAGCACATTGCATAGCCTTCACAAGCTGCAACTGTGTGCACTCCCAACTTAGGAGAAGAAACCCAATGGAACAGGAGGTCTCTCAAACTGGGGTCCCTAGATGTTGTTGGACAACAGCTCCCATCATCCCCTGCAACAATGGCTCCTGCTAAATTCAGCGGTGGAGCCTCCTCTCAGATGTCAGTGTGAGTGCCACTCAAAATCACGTTGTCTGCACTTTGGCACCTGGGCCAAAGTTTGCCTGCCCTTGGTCCATTGGAATAAGAAATGGAGTGATAATAGGTTCATTCACACATTATGTTCAACACTGTAGAACGTGTGTACAGTGTACACAGGTACAGATCTGTACACAGGTATAGTCATTCACATGTTATGTTGATTGCAGGTACAGCAGTATACTTCCAATCTGTACCCTGCATTTGAAGGGCCTGCATTCAGGTTCACTTTAAAAATGAACTCAGGTATAGCCATTCACACAAACACATGTACGAGTGTACAGACATCTATCTGTACACTCATGCAGCATAGTGTCTGAATTGGGCTGTTTGACCCTATTCCTTTTCTCTCTCTTGTATAATGGTGTGTGTATGTGTGTATATAAAAACTATGATAAAAATATCTGTAACACACTTTGCTTGCCAGATCCTAAGCATATTCCTAAGCAGGATCCTAAGCATATTGAAAAGCTTTCTCAGCTTTTTAAAAAATGTCTGTTTTAATTTTATGGTTGATTTTAAACTGTTGATTTGTTTTAACTTTTATATGTGCTTTAATTGTTTTATGTTAACCTCCCAGAGACAAATGTTTGGTGAATAAACATAAATAATAGCAATAGCAATAGCAATAGCACTTACATTTATATACCGCTCTATAGCTGGAAGCTCTCTAAGCGGTTTACAATAATTTAGCATATTGCCCCCCAACATTCTGGCTACTCATAAACATAAACATAAATAAATAAATATTTGATCAGAAGTAAGAGTCATGGAGTTTGATGGAACATGATTCCCTAGAAAGAGTGCACAGGAGTGCAGTAGGGATGGAGCCGGACCGGTCCGGAAGCCATTGAAAAGGCCTCCGGACCGGTCCGGACCAGTCCAGACCAGTCCGGACCTGGGTGGTTTGGATTGGGGGGGTCGCTTTAAGAGCGGCGGGAGGATTTACTTACCCCTCCCACCCCTTTCCCGCTTGCCGCTGTAAACATACGAGTAATTGGGCCGCCCCTTCCCCGACATTACTTGCAAAACCTCCCAGGAGTGCACTCCGCACGCACGTCACAGAGACGAGCGCGCGCTTAACGTCACTGTGACGTGCGCGCAGGCGCGCAATGCACTCCTGGGAGGTTTTGCAAGTAACGTCGGGGAAGGGGCGGCAGGGAGGTATCCTGCCGCCCCAATTACTCGTATGTTTACGGTGGCAAGCGGGAAAGCGGCGGGAGGGGTAAGTAAACCCTCCCACCGCTCTTAAAGCGACCCCACCCCACCCCAGTGCCAGACCGCAGTTGGCGGTTCCGTGCACACCCCTAGAGTGCAGCAACCTCTGGCAGGCATCAAAACAAACTTCACAAATAGTAACCCAATAAAGCCCATTACTGTCAGTAGGACAAATGACCAGGCTTGGTTAAATGGCAAAAGCCTGGGACTCAGGCTAGCAGCAGGACTAATCACTAAGGCATTTCAGCTCTTGGAAGAGAATTTTAGCCATACAGTCAACATAATTCTCCGCCTTGGGCAGCAACTGCTTCAGTCACCCACCTGTTTGTTCAGCTAATAACCCGATGGCCATAGAATTAAACAATGGAAGGAAGGCCCTACCTAATACTGACCTGGTAGCAAAATATCGATCAAAGCAGAGAGAAAGAACAGCCAACGGATTGAGAATGTCTGTTCAGATTTCATTTTGCATGCCAGCCTGCACTGATTTTTTTTTTTTTTTAGGGGGGTGCAAGTGATGTCCCCACCACTATGCATGCAAATGCACCTCCAAAGCTTACATTTCTAGTTCTTGCTGATTGATTGATTGATTGATTGAGTGCCGTCAAGTCGGTATCAACTCTTAGCAAACACATAGATAGATTCTTTCCAGGATAATCTGCCTTCAACTTGGCCTTTTAGGTCTCTCAGTGGTGCATTCACTGCTGTCGTAATCACAGGGGTGTAACTTTAATAGGGCAGGGGGAGACAGTGTTTGGGGCCCCACTGCCTTGGGGACCCCCTCCCCCAGAGGCAAGTCGCATGACTGGGAAATGCATTAAATGACTTGCATCATCCACAATTTACAAAACCTTTTAAAATATAATTTAGGATGATGTTCTATAGTGGCACATAGGAGAGAGGGAGAGGGAGAGAGAGAGAGAGAGAGATGCTTTTTGTTACCACTGTTCAGCTTCTTTTAAGATTTCTTTACTTCATGAGCTGAGCTTCAGTGAGTGGGGGGCATTTTACAATCTTGTCTCTGGGCCCACTCCAACCTTGCTATGCCTCTGCGTAATCGAGTCCATCCACCTTGCTGCTGTTCGTCCTCTTAGTTCTTGCCGGTATGTATGTATTTAAGCGAGCATGGGGGGTACATCAAGATGAACCAGTCTGAATCCTGCAACTGGAACTTGGGACCATCAATCCCTTTTAAAGGATCAAGCCAGGAGTGTATAGAAATCCAAAGGGTCACTCACCACGCTGCTGAAAATATTGGAGAGTCTGTGTGGCTTAGTGGCTTGGACGGGGCGGCCCCACCATGAAGCAAGGTGACGTAGTCATCTCAGGGAGCAGATTGTTGGGGCAATTGCTGTAGCTTAGCGGTAGAGCATTGGATTTACATGCAGAAGGTCCCAGGTTCAACCCACGGCATCTTCAGGTAACGCTTGGAAAGACTTCTGCCTGAAACCCTGGAGAACTGCTGCCAGCCAGTGTTGAGCTAGATGGGCCAATGGCCTGATTTGGTAGAAGGCAACTTCCTTGGAAATGGTGCTACTGTAGCTTAGTGGTAGAGCATCTGCTTAGCATGCGGGAGGTCCTGGTTCAATCCCTGGCAGCTTCTCCAGGCAGGGTTGGGAAAGACCCCAACATGAAACCCTGGAGAGATGCTGCCAAGCAGTGTAGACAATATTGAGCTGGGGGGGGGGGCAATAGTCTCAGTAGACAGCAGCTTCCTAGGGGATGAGGCCTCTCTGGGCTCCCCGCAGTCTGGCATCTGCAGCTGGAAGCATCAGCAGCTGCCAGACGATTTAAAAAACAGGGTTAAGGGAACACTCGCTCCCTTAACCTTGTTTTAAAGGGTGGCTACTTAGGCGGGTTTGCCACAGTGGTGCCACCAAGAAGACATCTTGGGGGATGAAGAGGCTGGTTTTAGAATGGGGCGCTCAACTATGGATCATTCCTTAGTGCTACGTCATCTTATTGAGAACATAAGAACAGCCCTGCTGGATCAGGCCCAAGGCCCATCTAGTCCAGCATCCTGATTCACACAGTGGCCCATCAGATGCCGCTGGAAGCCTACAGGCAGGAGGTGAGGACATGCCCTCTCTCCTGCTGTTACTCCACTGCAACTGGTATTCAGAGGCATCCTGCCTCTGAGGCTGGAGGTGGCCTATAGTATAGCCCTCCAGCTAGTAGCCGTTGATAGACCTCTCCTCCATGAAGTTATCCAAACCCCTCTTAAAGCCATCCAGTATAGCAGTAAGCCCAAGTGCTCTTTGTATGTGGCCTTTGTAGATTTCAAATCAGCGCTAGATTCAATTTCGAGGCCAAGGTTGTGGGGAAAACTCAGGGATATCAACACTGATAGGCAATTACTTCTTCTCATTCAAAAGCTTTATGAGAACACCAACGTCAGGGTGAGAGGTAACCCCGAGGCTCACTTTCACACCCAATAACTTCCAGCAAAGGAGTCAAACAAGGGTGCAGGTTGGCACCCTCTCTGTTTAACCTGCATATAAACACCTTAGCCAAAAGTCTCTCAGATCCAGGGTTACATCTGCCAGACATCGCGGGGGTAAAAATCCCAATTTTGCTGTAAGCGGATGCTGATGCTATTATCTCTCAAACCCCAGTAGATCTTAGGAGGGCTCTTAAGCTCCTGGCCAATTACTGTAAGGATAACCACCTGGTTATTAATTTTCAGAAATCTAAGGTGATGGTCCTTGCCAAGAAGCCTAAGAATTTTAATTGGTCAATCAAGGGCCATCGGATTGAACAGGTTAACAGTTTTAAATATTTGGGTGTGGTTTTTCATGCCACAGGGTCATGGAAGGCCCATGTGGATTACACTGCCCAACAGGTACATCAGCCATTCTGATATTTTTCTGCTCCAAAGGAGAAGTTATTTCTGCTGCACGAAATCTGTTCATTGCCAAACCACTGGCTCAATGTCTGTACGGTGAACAACTGGGCCACTATTCCAACTACAGAACACTGCAGATTGTCCAGTCTAAGTTTATAAGAGCTGTATTCTGGGCTCCCAGATGTATTTCTAATGCTGCACTAAGGTAGAAATGGGTTTTCAAAGGGTGGAATCCAAAGCATGAGTTTCAATTTTCAACTACTGTCTCAAGATCAACTTTCCCCTTTGGGGCTGATTCCCCTTGTACTGGCCGACAGGTTTCAGTCTTCCTGGATACAAGCACTGCTAGCAAAACTCTCATCACTTGGCATCTAAATTCTAAAGAATTCTAAAGAAATATCTGTCACTATTAGGATATAATCAGGCCAAGAAGATTCTCAAACAGTGGATCTTGGACATTGAGCATCAAAATGACCTGGGTATCATCCTGCAGACCACAAGAGGACATCTTGGCAATCACAGCCAGGAACCAGCCAGTGATTTATTGTTACTCTCTCTACCCAGCCACCAGAGAGTGTTCTTCAGAGCAAGAGATGATGCCTTACCATTGGCAGTTTTAAATGGGAACCCCACTTCTGCCCCCGCCCCCCAGTTACAATCTCTAACCATTTTTATAATGACTGAATAGGGCTGGTGTCTCTACATATTTAAAGCAATCAGCTGTAGAGGAATTCAGATCACCAACACTGGAAAAGAAGCTTGACTGACCCCTCCCTGCCATCTTCCCAATGGAAAGGGCTGCTACTTGCCCTGTTGTGGAAAATGTACATCGTCTTGTCTAGGTTGATCTTCAGACATGGATCATGTTCTGCACAGGGCGAGGTTCTGTAGTTCAGAAGACCCACAGGTCCTGTAGTTCAGGAGGAGACGTATAGCACAGTCAACAGAGCAGGAGGTCAAAGGCCTGTCGTCAATACACAGCACTTCTCAGGAGCAAGCAAAGGGCATATTCAGGGGAGCTGAGGATCAGGAACCAGGAGGCTTTTCAGACAGCAGGCTTTTCCGTGGCTTTACCACGAGGCTTTACTGTGAGTTCAGGGCATAACCGATACTCCAACACAAAAAGAAAAGATTTTTTTAACCCCAGACATAAATCAGGCTAGGTTCCAATATTGAGGGGAAAACCCGTATCATGTGTGAAGTGTTCTCTGAAACATTTCATGGACTTAGGGGCAAATCTGGCCAACATGTGAATGCACACCCACACCCTCCCAAAGTTAAGTCACGGTAAAGTCTGATAAATCTCCTGGACAAGCAAAGTACAACCAGGTTGCTTCAGCAACTCATACTGCAAACTGAGCTCTTATATAGCCCTGCTGCTGGGTATAAGCCTAGACTCCACCCACAATCCCGGAGACAATGAGGCGGGTCTCATGATCAGTGAGACCCATTTTAGATTATACTGCGGGGAGAGCGGGCTAAGCCCACTCTCCCCACAGACGATCGGGGCAGCAGCCCTGGGCGGCCGGATCGGCCACCCACACAATTGCCGGCTCTGTGATGGAGCTGGCGGGGGCTGGGGGGAGCAGGGGCCGATCGCTCCCTGAAAGCTCCAGCATACCCTGCGTGAGCGCGCAGGGCATGCTGGTGAGAACCCCGGAGCTGGGAGGCGGCTTTTCGCCTCCCCTCTGGGGGTCTCCTCGTGAGTAGCCACAGCACGGAGCTGCATGTGGCTACTCACGGCCAGATAGCCCAGGTTTGCGGAGCATTCACTCCGCAAACCCGGGCTAAGAGGAGGGCCACCAAAGCGGGTTACCTGCTGGAGAACCACCGGGCTCGCAGCCAAGGCCGGTGGTTCTTACGATCGGGGAAAATCGGGCTAGGCTTTCCTAGCCTGATTCTTCCCGATTGTGAGAATAGCCCCAATGGCTAGTTAAAGGGCTGAGCCCTATTTCTTAATCGCAGACTCCTACGGATCAGTCTCTGCAGGAGGGTCAACGTTCTCCTCCGAACTGTAGTAAAGGGGCAATGAGGTGACCTCAGAGCAAGGTGACGCTTCAGTTTCCTCATCCTCAGAACTCTCAGCAATAGGTCCAGATATGGCTGGGGATACAGAAGGTTCCCCGAGGGTAGCTTTGGGGCCAGGGCGCTTTCCAGATTATACCCTGCAATGGGGACACGGTGTATCTATCAAGTGTGCTTCCCCACTTCCTGTGTTGCGACACCGCAGTCCCTACGCTGACAGCAGGGTGCCGTTCACATTTCCAATGCCTTCTTTAGAATTGAATCGATGCGATTTAGTGCTGTGATGTTATATATCCAGCGTAAAAAAGTTGCTGTTTTTTGGGGTTGTTCGTTTGCATGACACTGCTCCCCCTGCTGGGTGCTTTGCTATTTACGTTTTGAATGGGATTTGCCTGAAGGGAAGCATTGTGCCACTGTTGAGCGGCTAACCTGGAAAGCGCCCAGGTTGTGCAGGTATCTCCTGGAAACCAGGAACCTTGTCCTCAGAGCTCTCCCTCCCCAGACCAACCTGGTGTGGCAATAGGTCCTGGTCCATGGCACAGGGTGAGTTTGGGCCAGTCACTCTCTGCTGTCCAGTAGTGGCTTGTCCGAATGAACCAGGGTGCTTTCCAGATTACATGCTCTACAGTGGTTGGGGTGGTGTAAAATGCTTCGGCTTGGCACGATCGCATTGGAAACGTAAAGAAATGGTGTAAGCCGTTTGTTGCATAGTCCATGGAACAATGCCCCCCCCAGGCGGAACCGTTCATACTGTGTGCTGCAACCCACCCACCCCAAAAGAAACTGCACTGGCAGCTGCAGAGTTGCAATCCACTGTTGAGGAGTTTGCATCTCCTTTTTGCTTTCTGAAAGAGAGACGCATGTGCACACACTCAAACGTTCAAGCACACACATGGTTCAACTTCGCCCCCAAGGATGCGTCTTTCTTTCCTCTCTCTCTCTCTCTCTCTGGCTGTGGCACATGTAAAGCAAGAGGCCCCCCCCCTTAGCATTATTATTGTTATTAGCTTTATTAGAACTGTGCGCAAAAACGGGCGAGAAAAAGGGATGCAAATGCACTCGGGGAGGGGGGCGGGGAAGGCTGTGCCACAGAACTTGCTTGCAAGCTCACAGTGGGGGGGGGGACTTCTGTGCACAAACCTTCTTATTGTGGCTGCTGCCTTCAGGAACAATGGGACGGCCAAGCAGGAGGAGGGCAGCCCCCGGCGGTCTCCACGTTTCTGCTGCTGTAGGGAGCACATTTCCAGCCTTGCCAGAACGTTGGCTTTCTTTTGCAGACCGCATGGAGAAAAAAATCAAGGTGTAAAGTTCTTCACAACCCCATCGAAAAAAAGAAAAGAAATAAATTTCTAAAACGGAAAGGAGCTTTATATTGATAAATCACCATCCACGCAGATGTAACCATCCTCACCACACCACTTACAATGCCGAAACAGAATTGTGACCCTCTTAAAATGGAAAAATTACAGCTATTTTTTTTTTTTTTTGCAAAGGACATACAATGTTATTGCATTAAATTACAGCGATAAAATCCAGAATAAGGCATCAGAAATGTGAGCGGCACCCTACTGACAGCGTAGGGACTGCGGTGTCGCAACACAGGAAGTGGGGAAGCACACTTCGCAGGTATGTTGTGACCCTGTTGCAGGGGCTAATCTGGAAAGTGCCCAGAGGGGGCACCAAAGGAGGCAGCTGCCTGCAGGCTGGCCATTCATCAGGTAGAGATGCGTGGTTGACCAGCCTGCAGTAGCACAGATCCCGGGTGGGGGAGGAGAGAGAGAAGAACGACCCGAGCTGTCTCCTTTGGTGCCCCCTGGCTTCTTAGGAAAGGCCACTACTGCTGCTGCCCCAAATGGACTTACTCTGTCTCAGGAGAGAGCCAGGCCTGGCTGATTCTCACTGGATCCCTTCTAGCATTTTCATTGTATGACCTTTTTATGAATCATCCAAGGCCTCTATTCATGTTCCTCCCCTGAAACTAGACAGGGCCATGATTGGGCTTTGAGTCACCAGGAAGCTTTTCACATGGGGCTTTTGAAGCCCTCTAACTTGCATCTCCTCTGGAATGGAGGGGATGCATTCATATATCGGCTAGATTTACCCTGAAGTCCCTGTGAGTTATCAGGGAGCAGTTCACACACAATTCAGGTTTTTCACTGCACATTAGAGTGTAGCCCGATTTATATCCAGGGTTAAAAAAAACCCACTATTTGCGCCAGTTTTTTTTGAAAACTTCGAGTTCGCAGTAAGTCCCCCCGTAAACTCGTGGTAAAGCCTGCTGTGTGTAAAAGTCCCAGGTTGGATTAAACATCAACTACATTTCCTGCATTCCTGATTGGTCAATGCTCCTCTCTGAAGTCTCCCAGGCAAGTTCTGACTTGTGTTATGCTCTGTCAGTAAAACTGTGCTTTCTGAGAAACTGCTCGTGAAACGTACCTCAAGGCAGCATTGTAAACGTGTAACATTTCTCCCCCCTGTTGTTCTTTTTACTGCAATTTACATTTTTGATATTTTACTCCTCTTGTTTCTAGATACCCAAACAATTCTGTTGAGTTTTATATACTTCTCTCTGATAAACACACCGATGATGTCTCGTATCAGGTGTCCATTTTGTGTATGGCTGCGATTAAGTTCCGCACATGGTGTGCTAGAAATGGTTAATTTAGGTTTTTTAGTTTGTTTCATTTCATTCTGTTTTGTTTTATTTTTATGTAATAGTGTTTAGCAATAGCAATAGCAATAGCACTTACATTTATATACCGCTCTATAGCCGGAGCTCTCTAAGCGGTTTACAATGATTTAGCATATTGCCCCCAACATTCTGGGTACTCATTTTACCGACCTCGGAAGGATGGAAGGCTGAGTCAACCTTGAGCCCCTGGTCAGGATCGAACTTGTAACCTTCTGGTTACAGGGCGGCAGTTTTACCACTGCGCCACCAGGGGCTCTTTACACAGTCTATGTACCAATATTTACTCCTAAGGTTCTTCTTTTTATTTGGGTTTGGATTGAAATGTGTAGAACTGATCAGTGATTATAATAAATGAAACTGAACTGAACTGATTAATCCCTTCCACACATTGTTTCCATGAGCAGGAAAGGGTGGGATCACGGTGGTCTGATTTTGCCTTCAGTCTCACCTTCACTCATCTGAAGGTCAGAACAGAGCAAAGGTTAGGGATGTGCACGGAACTGGTTCGGAGGCCCTTTATGAGCCTCCGAACCGGTTCGAACTGCGAGTGGTTCGCCGGTTCGCTGGCGGGGGGGTGCATCTTCAAGGGCAGGGGAGGGTGCACTTACCCCTCCCTCCACTTTCCCCCCACCGGCATTCCATTTTTAAAAAGTCCATCGGGCTGGCAGCGTACCTTCCTGCCACCCGGTTGCCCCCTTTACCAGAAGTAACCGGAAGTATCCGATGCACCTGCATGCGTTGGGCACGGGCGTGCATCGGGCATGCATGTGCACGCGATGTGCACGCGCTCATGCCTGGCATGCACAGGCATGTTGGATCATTCTGGTTACTTCCGGTAATGGGGGCAATGGGGCAGTGGAGAGGTATGCTGCCACCCTGATGCACTTTTTAAAAAATGGACCGCTGGTGGGGGGGAAAGCGGAGGGAGGGGTAAGTGCACCCTCCTCCACCCTTAAAGGTGCACCCCCTGCCTTCGAACCACCCCTGCCCGGTTCCGTGCACATCCCTAGCAGGGGTTCCTTCCCAACGAGGGTACTAGAATCCCAGTGGCACTTGAAGGTGGGGTACTCACAGCCCCCCTGCCCCCCTATGGTGCAACTGCACTATTCATCCCCATCTGAGGATCGTCGACTTGAACCCAACACATCCTAAGCGATGTGTCTGCTGCAGAAGGGGAAGGAGGAGGGTGAAGACCCTTCTCCTCTGCTCCTGACTGGCTGGCTATGAGCTGGAGCTCAGCTTATTCAATACAATACAATACAACGGATACTTATATACTGTTTTTCAACTGAAGTTTCCAAAGCGGTTTACATAGAGATAGATGAATGAATGAATGAATGAATGAATGAAAATCCCTCCCCTCAGCCTGACTGACAGGCTCCAGAAAATTAGCACTGGATACTCCCATTGAAATTAGGAAGGTAGGAAGCTGCCTATCAGAACATTGGTCCATCTAGCTCAGCACTCTCCACACAGACTGGCAGTGGCTTCTCCAAGGTTGCAGGAAGGAGACTTTCTCTGTAAACCTGCCCCACAAGTAAACCTGTCCCATCAATTGCAATGAGACTGTTTATTTGAGTAATTTATTCTAATGTATGAAGAGGTTTGCTTACATCCAGTGAATAGGGCTAAAGGAATTACAACAGCATACTTCCTTAAGTACTCTTCTGACCGACTCCCTCACGTGCCTATGTGGCATAAAACCAGTTTGATCAGAACTCATATCAACTGTAATGAGCGCATTTCATTGTGTGCTAATACAGCCATGGATATTTTGGCATCTTAATTTAAAAATGCAGTGCTTTTATATCAGAACTAATATGAACTGTAATGAGCACATTTCATTGTGTGCTATTACAGCCATGGATATTTTGGCATCTTAATTTAAAAATGCAGTGCTTTTATATCAGAACTCATATCAACTGTAATGAGCGCATTTCATTGTGTGCTAATACAGCCATGGATATTTTGGCATCTTAATTTAAAAATGCAGGACACCAATCTCTTTGCAGCCGTTGCAGGTAACCTCATGTAGAATACATTGCAGTTGTCTAGCAGGATTGTGACCAGGGCAGAAGAAGCTTGTTACATTCTATCTAGCAGTCCATTGTGTTTTTGTTGATCAGACGTTTGTCCCAGTGGAGATCCTGTAGAGAGTGAAAAAGAAAAGAGGTGAGAAAGAAAAGGGGAAGGAAGGAGAAGCGAAAATGGAGTTGTTTCTGGAATAAAGGCTTAGTTAAACAAACATACGGTGACTTTGTATTTATGAGGGGAGCAGCTATAAAACAAGATGGGGGCTATTTCCACGAGCAGTAAAAATCGGGCTAGGAGAGCCTAGCCCGATTTTTGCTGCTCGTGTAAACCACCGAGCTCGCAGGCGAGCCTGGTGGCTTACAAGCGGTTAGCCGGTTAGCCGGCTTAAGTAGCCAGCGCTCCACAAACCCGGTTTTTAAAATCATGAGTAGCCGGGGTGCAGCTCCGCACCATGGCTACTCATGAGGAGACCCCCAACCGGGAGGCTCAAAAGCAGCCTCCCGGCTCGGGGGTCTCTCCAGTATGCCCTGCATGCCCGCACAGGGCATACTGGAGCTTCCAGCGGCCGCACGGCCCCCAATCATCCCAGTCGTGTCCCCCCGGCTCCATCACAGAGCTGGCAGTCATGTGGGCGGCCGATCCGGCTGCCCAGGGCTGCCGCCCTACTCATCTGTGGGGAGAGCGGGCTTAGCCTGCTCTCCCTGCTACACTGGACAAAGTGGGTCTCACTGATCGTGAGACCTGCCTCATGGTTGCAAGATCTTGAGGTCATTTACACAATCAAAAACTGTGTTCTACCCCGTTTTGGGAGCTCTGTGTGTGCTCCCAGTTTTCGGTTGTGTGGAAGCAAAGTAGCAGGGAAAACCTGGATAGAAGTGATTGTGTGGAAGTAAGGTTGGAGTTTTACCCAAGTTTTCCTCTTCCCCTGCTTCCACACAACCGAAAATTGGGAGCACACACAGCTCCTAATCCTGGGTAGGACACAGTTTTTGATTGTGTGAATCACCTCATTGTGTAGTATTCACAACTCCAGGCAGACACAGAGCTCTTAACAAAGCATTTTCCTGGAGCAACAAACATACCAAGTAAAGATAGCAGATACAACAGTTTGGCAGATTCAACATACCCCATTAGAGTGAAACCTATCTACAGAGTCACTACACAATTCAATCATATCTAACAATTGTGGTTGGATCTTCTTTTTCCAAGAAAGGCTGCAGCTGGCAACCCAAAGGCACTCCTGGGCGCTTTCCAGGCTAGCTGCTCAACAGCAGCAAAATGCCTCCGTTCAGGCAAGTCGCATTCAAAATGTAAACAGCAGGGGGAGCAGGCTCACGGAAACTAACAACCCGAAAAAACAGCAACTTTTTAACACTGGATATGCAACTCCATAGCACTATAGCATAGTGATTAAATTTGAAACAAGGCATTGGAAATGTGAATGGCACCCTGCTGTCCACGTAGGGACGGTGGTATCACAACACAGGAAGTGTGGCAACCAACTTCTGCGATACGATGTGACCCCATTGCAGGGCCTAATCTGGAAAGCACCCTGGCTACGGCCACTGCCTAACCCTACACAAGAAAGCTGGATCTAAGAGCACCACCTCCTGGTTCAAAAGAGTGGGACAGCAGAATGCACAACACCCAATGCTGCCACTTTGATCAAAATTGGAGCTCTCAGAGCTGCTTAAAAATAAAAATAAAAATAAACCATTGAGAGTTCTGATGATCACCAATCTCCTGTATTAGTACATGAGCTGGCTGGGGTGATTGGTACCGTCTGGGATTGGGCTAAGCAGACTCGGTCCTCCAGCTGTTGTTGAACTACAACTCCCAGCTCCACCAGCTACAATACATTGTGGCTGGGAACGATGGGAGTTGTAGTTCAATAGCAGCTGGAGGACCATGTTTGCCCACTGAATATCTAGGGGCGGGGGCGAATGCTCATTGAGATTTGGGACAAGGTCTAGAGAAGGAAAATAGGTAATAGCATTGCATGACTTTAGCTTTCATAGGGACATAGGAAGCTGCTTTCTACCGAGTCAGATCATTGGTCCATCTAGCTCAGTATTGTCTACCCAGACTGGCAGTGGCTTCCCCAAGATTGCAGGCAGGAGTCTCTCTCAGTCCTGTCTTGGAGAAGCTACGGAGGGAACTTGGAACCTTTTGCATGCAAGCATGCAGATGCTCTTCCCAGAGCGGCCCCCAAATCCTACAATGCTCACATGTAGTCTCCCATCCAAATGAAAACCAGGATAGACCCTGCTTAGCAAAGGGGACACGTCATGATTGCTACCACAAGACCAGCTCTCCTCCAGTGTGTGCTCATGCTTTGATTGTCCTGACCATTGAGCCTGCTGTGGCCACATTTGCAATGGAGTTCTGGAAGTTTTTAGAAGTTTTTTAAAAACACAAAAGCTCATTCAAAATTTCATCAATGTTCTTAGAGGATTGGAAATGGAAATGGGCAGGACTGTCCTCCAAAGTCCACTCCATGGAGAGAGGACAACACGTTGTTCATTGTTACCTTGACCCTTTGCTCCGTGCAGAAATGAGTGCAATTTTACCCTGAGGGTTTGGGGGTAGGGATAAAGAAGCAGGGTGATGCTGAGACAGAGAAAGCTGTCAGTGCAGCAATACCATCACCCATTCTTCATCTCAGGGGGATCACTAGGAGCATTTGTCCCCTGAGATGGTGAAGTAAAGTTGTGCCCAATGGTGGGTTACCGCATAGGCAGTATAGGCCAACTGCCTATGGCACCAAATCTTGGGGAGAAGCATCTTGGAGGGGAACTTAATTCTCTCCCCCCCCCAACCTTTAAAAATGATGCTGTGTAGCAGCAGAGGCTTCACCCACCTCCTAAACTATCACAGGAGATTGGCAGCAGCTTCTCCAAGGTTGCAGGCAGAAATCTCTCTCAGCCCTATCTTGGAGATGCTGCCAGGGAGGGAACTTGGAACCTAGATACTCTTCCCAGAGCGGCTCTATCCTCTGAGGGGAATATCTTACAATGCTCACACTCCTGCTTAGCTAAGGGTACAAGTACAAGGGTACAACCCAAACCCCATAGGATCCTATGGAAGAGAAACACTGAACACAGAAACATAGAAAGTTGCCTTCTACTGAGTCAGACTACTGGTCCATCTAGCTCAGTATTGTCTTCACAGACTGGCAGTGGCTTCTCCAAGGTTGCAGGCAGGAATCTTTCTCAGCCCTATCTTGAAGAAGCCAGAGAGGGAACTTGGAACCTAGATGCTCTTCCCAGAGCAGCTCCATCCCCTGAGGGGAATCTCTTCCAGTGCTCACACTTCGAGTCTCCCATTCATATGCAACCAGGGCAGACCCTGCTTAGCTCAGGGGACACGTCATGCTTGCTACCACCAGACCAGCTCTCCTCCTACAAGACCAGCAATTTCATCAGCCACTCTGTGTCATTTGCAAGGGGGCTTGAATATAGAGCTCTCTCCCCGCCATCCTCCAGTGCCCGACCTCACCTCCTGTGATGGTTTAGGAGGTGGACGGAGCCTCTGCCTCTGCACAGCAATATTTTTTAAAGGTAAAAAACGGAATGAAGCTTTCCTCCCCACCAAGCCCCCTTACTCTTGTCCCTGGGGTAGCAAATCTTTGGTTGCGCCCTCGTCAAGTCAGAGTTGACTCCTGGCAACCACAGAGCCAGGCTGATGGCCAAAATGGGTGGGCCTGGCTGATGGATTAGCTCAGGCCCCACACCCTCCTTAATCTTGCTCTGTGCTTGGTTTCATCACTGCCATGACCTCACATGACGAATTCTTGCTCTCTTGCACTCAGCTGGCTTTCTGGGTCACTCGAGGAAGCGGCTGTTACCTTTGGCCCAGCCCCGGCCTTTGACTGACTCATGTCCACCTCAGCGTCCTCACCTGCCTCTGAGCCGCATCCTGATACAGCGAGTCAGCAAGCCCTTTGCTCAGCGGACGAGCACAGGCTTTGTGTGGAGAAGGTCTCTGGCTCACTCCACCGGCAGTGGCTCTCCCAGGATTCAGGCACGATCCTTTCCCAGCCATGCTGGGAGTGTTAAGAGTTTCTAATTATTTAGCAAAGCACCACGAGGGAGCTGCCCACTCCAGTTACTCCAGAGTAGGGCAGAGTTTCGCTGTTGCAGTTACCTTAAGAATACACATGGAGATTGTCGTGCAATCTAAACTAAATGGGTTTATTGGTTAGGTACTTTTGAGATAGGAAAGACCTATCCTATCTATCAGCCACGTAATGAAGAGGGAGGGAGGGAGGGAGAGATGTGTCCATCTTCTCTCTAGGAGGAAAGGAAGAGTGCTGATGCAGCACAGGAAATACCTGAGGAGTCAAGGCAGGGGCCATAGAGTAGAGGCAAGCAGGGACAGGTAAGGAGACCCTCACTAGCTACCTCTACTCCCAATTCCCCTAATGGTCATTAGTATAGTCAGTGCAGAAGGTCGATATACTGGAACTCCAACAGGAAGCTGTTTCCAGGGATTGAACCTGGGACCGTCAGTGTGCAAGTCCTATGGTGAGCTACTGTCAGGGCATCCTAAAACAAATGACAGGGAATGCCCTCTGGAATGCAGTGGTTCCCAACGGCCATTCGGAAATCCCATGCATTCCCATGGCCATTTGGAGGGAACCAGGGCGTTTCAGTGGGCATTCCCTGTCATTTGTTTTAGTACCTTCCCTAGACCAGTGGACATTCCCAGCTACAATTTATTGTGGCTGGGGGGTGATGGGAGTTGTAGTTCAGCAACATCTGGAGGAACCCTGGTTGGGGAACCACTGCCCTAGATGCTACATGATGAGATGCATGGTGACCGCCTAGTGGACTGGGAACATAGGAAGCTGCCTTATACCAGGTGAGACCATTGGTCCATCTAGCTACACTGACTGGCAGCGGCTCTTCAAGGTTGCAGGCAGGAGTCTTTCTCAGCTCTCTCTGGAGATGCTGCCAGGGACAGAACTTGGGACCTTCTGCATATACTGTAGCACTGAGCTACGGCCCCATCCCCTGGGATCTTGGAGAGCCGCTGCCAGTCAGAGCAGGGAGTTCTGGGCTAGCTGGACCAATGGTCTGACTGGGAGCCAAACTAGACATGGCAGTGGCAGATCAGTCCCTCTACATGCAGGTCTCACTCTCACACAGTCACATAAGAACTAGGAGGAGGGAATCTGATTAAAGTGCTGAATCATCACCTGTCTATGCCTTTCCTCTCCATAAACTGTTGTTTTCAAACTTTCTACTAGGGATGTACACAAAACGAGTTATGCAGGCTTGGTTCAAATTTGAACTGGATTTGAGTGGACCCATCCCGGCCGTTTTGTGCCCATTTGAACACACAAGACCAGCCAAGTTTGACCCTGGACCTGTCAAGCCAAGCCGGCTTGAACCCAGCCAGCTCTCACACCCCTGCTTTCTATCCTCTGGAAACTTGTCCTCATCACTGTAAAGGCAAAGTGTGCCGTGAAGTCGGTTTTGACTCCCGGTGACCACAGAGCCCTGTGGTTGTCTTGGGTAGAATACAGGAGGGGTTGACCATTGCCTCCTCTGAAGTATGAGATGATGCCTTTCAGCATCTTCCTATATTGGGAAAACATACCTGCGGGGATTTGAACCGCCAACATCTGGCTTGATAATCAAGTCATTTCTCTGCTGCACAATTAAGTGGCTTCCTCATCACTGTATCTCCTCACAAACTAATTCTTTCTTTCTTTCTTTCTTTCTTTCTTTCTTTCTTTCTTTCTTTCTTTCTTTCTTTCTCATATTTCATATTTTGTAATTTTCATATGTTTAATATAAATATTACATACATATTTATTTATTTATTTTAGCACATTTATATACTATACTGCTGCTGCTGCTACTACAACTACTACAAATATTTATATTCAGGGGGTCATACATGCTGCTGATCACAGAAGTGCTGGCCATCATGGGGATGGTGTTTCCTTGTGCAGACAATTGCCACTGTAACTGTGAGCAGCCAGATCACAGTTCTAAAGCTCTCCATGGCTTCCTTCTTGGCCATGACAGACTCTAGAGGACACTAAGGGGGGTGGGAGTTGATGATTTACACCACTTTCTTACATTACTTTCTTGTAGTGACTATGTGCTATCATTATGTTGAAAACCTTGCTATCTCCTGTGCTGTAAGGACATGGACCTCACATGCTTGCTCTCCGGTCATTTCCCAGAGCATTTACCTGCAAGTCTGCACCTTTCCCCAAGTTACTGGTCCCTTTGTGCTCTAAGACATTAAGCTAACCCAAGATTTACCTGCTAAGTTTGTAGACACTTGTATTTAAGCAAAGTGATTGTTCATGACTTGTCATTGCTATCGCTTTCCACAAACTGATAATCCATTAATCACCATAAGCACCTGGTTCCACAATGGAAGACTGTTATTGATACTTTATTTGGGATAAAAACAATGTTGCTTGCTATAAGTTATATGATCTTTATATGTAAACCTTGCTGCTATGTCTAAAACTTTTTATCTATATCAAATCAGAATTATACTAATTATGTTTGTAGCTCTAGGATATTATATGCTATGTATCTAGTTTTATTGCCATATGTACAGCCCATTCAGCACCTATATGTCCCAAATCCTTTAGCTACACAAAACACAGAACTATATTTCCAAGATTAGGAGTTGATGTGTTAGAAAGAGCTATTATTAATATTTCCAAACAGTTAGGACTTTCATTTAACTAATATGGAGAGCCTATTGAGTTATGGGCAAAGAAGATAATTCTAATTATAGTATGTATTTCCCTTTTATTGATAATCACATGTTGCTGCTTAAAATGCATTCTAGCTTGAATCCAAATGTTTATGAGAACCTTTCAACCTTGCCATAATGTAAGACCCATACATACAGCTGTAGCTTTACAAGCCCATATATCCTGAAGATTCAGGATGATCCAGTGTTTCAGGGGGGAATTGATGTCTTTTAGAAAACCAAAGTAACTCCATTTTACTTAGAAAACCTCAGTCTGACTAAAAGTAACCCCAGCCCAGCTCAGGCCCATCACGGCCTCTCATGATCAACGTCGTTATCTCTCTCCACTAAATTGTATCTAAGGAAACTTGGTTCTCACAGGATTCTCACTGTTCTTTGCTTACAATTAAGAAAACAGGATGTAACCAAATAAGGAGTAATCACCAGATGAAGAATGAATCATTCGCATGCGTACTAGATACTTAGCCCACCATTTGATTGCCACGTATACTATGTCTAGGGTGTCAGAATCATTCAGATTGTTTGTATAAATGTAAGATGCACCTATAACCAATTTGTATTCAGTGCAGAGCCAAAGCCCACTGGATACCTTGCTAATCTGCAGTAGCAATAAACACCTCAAAAGAGATTCCCACTGTGTCTGTTTGATTGGCTAAAAGGCGGACCCAGGGACGAACCAAATTCACATCACTGTTGTCCCCCTCCATGTGTGATCAGGGATGGACTTCAGTCTTTTTCCTGCAGGGTTGCCAACCTTTTTGCTAGCCTGGCTCCTGTGCCTTGAAAAAGAGCTTGACAGTCCAAAATTAAGCAGATGAAGCTTTTGCTGCAATGGAAATGAAGAGATGGGGAAATCTTCATCGGTTTAATTTCTATATGCCAGGTTTCCTCTAAAAGCATAAGAGCAGGAGCAGGTAGAGAGTTGGCAACCCTGCTTGCTGGTGCCTCGTGTCCAGCATTGGGCATGGGAGTTCCGCCATCCTTGTCTACATTCAAACATGGCGGTTGCTGGGGGGGGGGTCCAAGCCGGGAGTGTTTACCGGTCGTGACGGATCCTGATGGGGCTGGAGGTTCCGCTGCTGCCTTCAGTCTCTCTGGACTCGACCGTTGGCAGGAAGACTTTCTGGCCTCTCCTGCTGCTAACAGCAAATTTCCATCCAATTTGGATCGTGAAGGGAGCGCAGAACATGGCCTCAGGCAAGGAGTCCAGAGTGAGTGTCCACCGCCCTGCCCCAAATGGTTTCAATGTTTTTTGGGCGGGGGAGACCCCCAGGGGTTGGATTTGGGTCCAGGTGGAGACATTTAGGAAGTGACACTGTCCTGGCCCCTCTGGGCTGACCTTGTAGGGCAGGAAGGGAGTGGCCCAGTGCACCTTCACGGGGTCCTCATGGAGCAGCAGCCCTCCATGGATGGCTCAGAGCTCCATCAGCCCCCTCCCTCCTCCAGGACCTCATCCAGCAAGGAACGTGCAGAGTGGAGCCACCTGCACAGAGGAAGGGAAGGGGTTCCTGGCCTCTCTGAGCTCTCTGCAGTTCCCCCCTTCAGAGGGGCAGGATGGCCATATTAGGGAGTGAAGAAAACAACACTGGTCTTTCTTGGCTAAAAGATATGAAATGTTGAGGTGGGGGGGTGGAGGGAAGATAGAAATGGCAGGATCTGCCAAGTGGCACTTATGTGGAGGATGAGAATTGCCCCCTCTTGATGTAACCTGGCTCCTCTGCTTTGAGCAAAAGCTTGAGCAGATTGAGCAGGTGAAGCCATTCCTAGCCCAAAGAAATGGGAAACTGCTTCACCAGCATAAGACCTGCATGTCAGGCGTCTGCTAAAGTCACAGGAGCAGGACCAGGTAAAGAGTTGGCAACCCAGCCTACTGGTTCCTCGTGCCCACCACTGGGCCTGGGAGTTCCACCATCCTTGTGTACATTCAAACATGGCGGTTGCTGGAGGGGGGAGTCCCTGGCTGGGTGTGTTTACCGGTTGCAACGGATCCTGATGGGGCTGGAGGTTCCACTGTTGCCATCAAACTCTCTGGACTCGACCGTTGAAAGGAAGACTTTCTGGCCTCTCCTGCTGCTCACGGCCAATTTACGTCCCATTTTGGCCGTGAGGGAGTGCAGAAAATGGCCTCGGGCAAGGAGTCCAGAGTGAGTGTCCACTGTCCTGCCCCAAATAGGTTCAATGTTTGGTGGGGGTAGGTGAGACCCAGAGGGGTTGGATTTGCGTCCAGGTGGAGACATTTAGGAAGCAACACTGTCCTGGCCCCTTTGGGCTGAACAAGGTGGGCGTGAACGAACTGGTCCAGCGCACCTTCACAAGGTCTTCATTGAGCACCAGCCCCCCGCATGGATGGCTCAGAGCTCCGCCAGCCCCCTCCCTCCTCCAGGACCTCTTCCAGCGAGAAAGCACAAAGTGGAGCCACCCACACAGAACAGGGGAAAGAGTTCCTGGCCTCTCCGTGCTCCCTGCAGCTTCCCCCTTCAGAGGGGCAGGATGGCCATATGAGGGACTTGAAGAACATAACACTGGTCATTCTTGGTATTTGAGCATGACTGGAATGGATGGTGAAAAGAGCCCAAACTCGGGAGCACTTTCAGCATCCAGCAACACCCCTGCAGCGAGGCTCCCCCTCTCTCTTCCTCTTTGGATAGATGGTGATGACCTCCATTTTTGGAAGGCTACTTCTTCTGTAGCTTTGCATGAGATTATATGAGTTCTATTGTTTGTTAGCCACTTCATTATTTTTAAATTAAAAGGAAGATATCAATTTAATGGAATGTGGGGGGGGGGCCTGAGGAAGGAGGATAGAAATGGCGAATTCTGCCAAGTGGGAGTTGCAGGTTCTGTGGAGGATGGGAATTGCCCCCTCTTGTTGAAGGGGGTGGGGGGAGACCCCCAGGGGTTGGATTTGGGTCAAGGTGGAGACATTTAGGAAGTGAGACTGTCCTGGCCCCTTTGGGCTGACCCTGGTGGGCAGGAAGGGACTGGCCCAGCCCATCTTCACAGGGTCTTTATGGAGCAGCAGCCCCCCATCGATGGGTCAGAGCTCCGTCAGCCCCCTCCCTCCTCCAGGACCTCATCCAGCGAGGAAGTGCAGAGTGGAGCCACCTGCACAGAGGAAGGGAAGGAGCTCCTGGCCTCTCCGAGATCCCTGCAGCTTCCCCCTTCAGTGGGGCAGGATGGCCATATTAAAGGAGAGGAAAGATTGTGCTGTTGGTCAGTGTCGACTCCTGGTGCCCACAGAGCCCTGTGGTTATCTTTGCTAGAATACAGGAGGGGTTGACCATTGCCATCTCCTGTGCAGTCTGAGATGAGGCCTTTCAGCACCTTCCTTGATTGCTGCTGCCCGATATAGGAGTTTACCATTGTTTGGGAAACACACCAGAAGGGATTCGAACCAACAGCCTCTTGCTCTCTAGGCAAGTTGCTTCCCTGCTTCGCCATTAGGTGGCTTTAAAAAAATATTTGTCATTCTTGGGAGCTGGAGATGCCTGGATTGGATGCTCAAAAGCCTGTTTTAAAACAGTTACACTGGCTGCAGATTTTTTTCCGGGCAAAATACAAAGTTCTGGTTATTACCTTTAAAGCTCTGAACGGCTTGGGTCCAAGATCTTTTAGAGAGCGCCTTCTTTTATATGATCCCCACCGCACATTAAGGTCATCTGGGGAGGTCCATCTCCATTTGTCACCAGTTCGTTTGGTGATGACTCAAAGGCGGGCCTTCTCTGTAGCTGCTCCTGGACTGTGGAATGCACTCCCAGCGGAAATTCGTAATCTTGAATCTTTGCTGTCCTTCAAGAGAGCCTGGCCTTTCAGGGTTTTTAATCAGTTTTAATTGTTTTAATACCTGGTTTTCAGGGTTTTAATTGTTTTGATAGTTTAATTGTTTTTTAAGTTGTTTTAAATTGGTATTTATATTTGTATCTCTGTTTTAATTGTTTTTAATGTTTTCTGTTTTAATTGTAAACCGCCCTGAGCCATTTCGGAAGGGCGTTATATAAATGAAATGAAATAAATAAATAAATAAATAAAAGGGGTCAGGCTCGGGAAAATTTTAAGTCTCCAGCAACACCCCTGCAGAGAGGCGCTCTCCCTCCCTCCCTCCCTCCCTCCCTCCCTCCCTCCCGCTTTGGATTGATGGTGATGATGACCTTGTTTTGAAAGGCTTCTTCCTCAGTAGCTTAGAATGAAATAATACAAGTTTTATTGCTTGTAAGCCTCTTTGATATTTTTAAACTAAAAGTAGGAATTAAAAGAAATGAAATGTTGTGGAGGAGGATGGAGGAAAGATAGAAATGGCAAGATCTGCCAAGTGGCACTTATGTGGAGGATGGGAATTGCCCCCTCTCGATGAAGGGGGTGGGGGTGGGGAGACCCCCAGGGGTTGGATTTGGGTCAAGGTGGAGACATTTAGGAAGTGAGACTGTCCTGGCCCCTCTGGGCTGACCTTGTAGGGCAGGAAGGGACTGGCCCAGACCATCTTCACGGGGTCTTCATGGAGTAGCAGCCCCCCATCGATGGGTCAGAGTCCCATCAGCCCCCTCCCTCCTCCAGGACCTCATCCAGCGAGGAACTGCAGAGTGGAGCCACCTGCACAGAGGAAGGGAAGGGGTTCCTGGTCTCTCCGAGATCCTTGCAGCTTCCCCCTTCAGAGGGGCAGGATGGCCATATGAGGGAGTGAAGAAAACAACACTGGTCATTCTTCAGTAAAAGAAATGAAATGTTGAGGAGGGGGATGGAGGGAGGGCCGAAAGGGCCATTTCTGCCAAGGGGGAGTCGCAGGTTCTATGGAAGATGTGAATTGCCCCCTCTTGATGTGGCCTGGCTCCTCTGCTCTGAGCAAAAGCTTGACCAGCTTAGCCCAAAGAGATGGGAAATGCATCACCAGCTTGATATCTGCATGCCAGCCTTCTGCTGAAGTCACAGGAGCAGGATTAGTGAGAGAGTTGGCAACCCTGCCTGCTGGTGGTGCCCCATGCCAACCACGGGGCCCAGGGAGTTCAGCTAACTGAGCCAAGAGACCCCTTCAAAGTGGTCATACTCTGATATTTAGCAGGGGGAGAGCAACCTGTCTCCCCTGCGGCTCATGCCAAATTTGGTCCATTTGGGGCCATGTGGGAGCGCTGAACATGGCCTCCAGCAGGGGGTTTAGAGGGAGGGTTCACCACCCTGCCCCAAAGAGGTCCAATGTGGGGGAAAGACCACCCAAGTTCTCAAAGCGGTTTGATGAGAAATCTAGGGTGGGAGTCCCCACTGGCTGCTTAGGAATGACCCCGGTGGGTGTGAACAGGCCCAGCCCATCCTCAATCCTGCTCTCCTCTCTCCTTGACAGAACATGGGAGAAGGATGCCCCTCACTCCGCGGCGTGGGCAGCCTTGATGAGGCAACTCCTGTGGCTCCTCTCAGGTACGTCCTCCTGCTCCTCCTGGGTTATCTGGGCCCATTCTTGATTTATGGCACCTTGGATTTCAGGACCACTTGGGATCCTCTCAAGAAACATGGCCCCTGCCAGGGTTTCATTGTTGGAGATCCAGCTCCAGATGCCATCGGCCTTTGGCACCAGTAACCCTGATGACCACGACAGGTCTCTCTCTGACCAACACGTAGCCAGAAGTCAGATAGAGGTCTTTTCCTCTCAGCATCTTCTTCTGAATAAAGCAGATTAGTTTAACCTTGTGTGAATCTCCCTGCTTATCATGGACAAGCTGTTGCCCCGGAGACCCTGTTGACTTCTGCTGTAATGGGAGAAAATTAGCTCCTGAATACTCTGCCATAGAAGTCATGACCCCCAACATTAATAAGCCCAACCCCGCAAGAGGTCCCAGTTTGCAAGGGGCACCCAGTCTAAGTTCTGACTATTGGAATGTGGGAAAGACAGAAAGGAATGAGAGCAGGGGCAGGCAAAGGGAGTTCCAAAGGAGAAGAGCCGATCCGTCTGAGCTAGATGGGTTCTGGGAGAGGATCCAGGGGTTCAGGCACAGGAGGCCAGGGAGGGTTCTCGTGCACATTTTGCTCCCTAGGGTTTCAAAGGAGGATGGGTGGGGTGGGGGGATCGGTCCCCTAGTCTGCTCTCTGAGGACTGAAGGGCTGTGGGGCTCCATGGGCTGGTGTGCCTGGCCCACTATTTCTCAGGCCCTGGATTCCAGGTGAGCTCTGCAGCACCCAGAGCGTGAGGCTGGAGCCAGGGTGTGGCTGGCTGCTCCTTCAGGGCTGGATCTGCTGGTGCCTCCTTGAGTGGTTGCAGGGCAAAGGGAGCAGTTGAGATGGGGAGTGATGGAAGCCCCTCTGGGGGGCAGAGGAGGGGGTCGTGGCAGCCCCTCGGAACAGGTGATGCTGAGTCAGACCATTGCTCTACTCTGACCAGTAGCCGCTCTCCAAACCCCAACCAAGGGAGCTGAGCTGTTTTAGAGGTTTTTAAATTAGGCAGTATATAAATATATATAAATCCAATGAATGAATGAAGCAGGAAAGAAAGAAAGAAAGAAAGAAAGAAAGAAAGAAAGAAAGAAAGAAAGAAAGAAAGAAAGAAAGAAAGAAAGCCCTTTATGTTGTGGAGAGCGGGGAGGGTATATAAATAAAAAAATAAAATAATATAAAATAAAATAAAATAAAATAAAATAAAGTCACCTTTATGTTGCAAGGAGCTTGGAGGGTTCTTGCCTTCACCCCTGCCCACTGCTGGAAACAGGCTAATCTGGTTTCCTTTGACACACTCACTCACTCACTTGTGTCTTTTGTCCTTTTTCCCTCTCAGTGACTTCCAGCCACAGGAGATATATGAAGAGTGCTCCGTGGCCAAAACAAGCAAATGGTCACTGGTAAGAGATGAAAACCCAGTCTGTACATGGCAGCGCTGGGAGGGGGTGGGAGAGACCCCATTTCGAGCTAGAATAGAGGGCGTGTGGTAGAGATTCAGTCTTAGCAAGTTGAAGGGATGCTTTGAGAACTTGTCTGGAAAAGCCATATGCCTTGATATTTGCAGTGGTAGTAGCAGTGAATTGGGTGGGTGGGATGAGTGACAACCCGGGCTCAACTACAAGTGACTCAGGCAAAGGTTGGAGACCCTCGCTATGGAGGAAGCATCATGGGAACTTTTGGGATGGGAAGTGCTAAGAGGGAAGAGGGGTGTGTCTACCTATCTTCCAACCTCGCTTCTTCATTCCGCTCTCCTGCCCCAAATCACTCCCTCCCCCAGGGTTCTAGACTTTGATTTTGTTCTGGACTACCAAGCAGAAAACACATCCAGGAAGGGAGCAGTCTGGAGGGGAACTAGAGTGGGAAAGTCTTCTTTGGGGTAGATGGTGCATTCTTCCCCCACTGCCACTTCTTGGCTCCTCATGGCCCACTTTCTGGTGTCATTGAAAAGGGCCTCAAAACACGGGTCTGCAGCATCAAGTGGCCAATAGCTCTGCCCAGCAAAGAGAAGAACTTAGCTAGGCTTTCCTTAATTAAAGGTACCATTAAAGAAACCATAGTGTCCCATGTAGCAGGAGGCCTGACTCTTCTTCGGGATCCTGACACTCCAAATGTTGTGTAATACCCATGATCTCACCCGACTGCCCAGGAATAAGCGGAAAGCTGGTTTCTGAGGTTCAGTAGATTCTTGGGTTTGGTTTCCTCTCTGAGCCAAGTTACACCTTGGTAGACATGGTTTTGAGGTGCTAAGGAGCCACCTCCTGCTTTAAGCTCCTCTGTTAAGAAGTACCTCTTGAAGGAGGGTTGATGTTTGGACCCCAGATGCCCTGCAAAGGTCAAGTGGGCACCAGAGCACCCATTCCTCTCTCCATTCTCATCCACAGAAGTCATTCTCGGATGGCTCCAGGATTCAGACCGTCAACACTGGGAACGAGATCCTGGAAGACGCACATGCCATCAGTTCCCCCAGGAGGTAGAGTTTCTTCTTGAACTTTTGTGTAGGGAAGGTTTTCTGTCCCCCTGCCTGCCTGGATCTGGGATGGATCCAGTGCTGCTGACTGGCAAGAGGTGCAGGGCAGACAAAAACGATGTCTTCATACATTGTGTAGAAGCAGGGGCGTAACTAGGTTGGAGTGGGCCCTGAGACAAGATTCTTAAATGGGCCCCCCCGCCCAGAAATTTTTAATAATAATAGTAATAGTAGTAGTAGAAATAATAATAATAATAATAATAATAATAATAATAATAATAATAATAATAATAATAATAATAATAATTCAATTTCTATACCGCCCTTCCAAAAATGCCTCAGGGCGGTTTACAAAGAGAAAAAGGTGCCTCTTTGCCCCGTAAGCAGGGGGCTTTTATTCTCACATTTCTGTCCTCATTCAAAACATACAAAAAACAGATGTACAAAATTGAGCAAATGAGGAGAGAAGAATTATATGGGAGTAAAACCTTTTTTTAAAGGAGTCAGGAAGTGCATCTTTGGAGGCTCAAATGGATACCTTTCAGGCACAACTATTTCCAAGTCAAAAATTCCTTTTTCATGTGGTGTATTTGCAAAACCAAGGATTTGAGCTTGAAGTTCATCTAAGCGACTTCCAGTCTGCCAGCAAGTAATACCTGGTGGTGGCTCTGTGGACAGCAGATGCAGCTCCCTTTTCAATCATGAAGCTCTCTGCATTGTGCTCCGTTTTCGAAGTAGAGCTCTAAGAACGGAGCCAAATTCGCTCAGGGGCGTAGCAAGGTTGGAGTGGGCCCTGAGAAGAGATTTTAAAATGCCCCCCCCCCCAAGTCCAGGGCTTCCACACACCCCAGGCTTCCAAGGATTTAAGTCTGATATTTCAAAATATGTATGCTGCCAAGAAATACATTTCACTGAATACACACACACTTCACAATATATAGTGATATACATTGAATATTATATCTTTGTGCTACTTTTAATGCCTAGAACACACTAGAAACACTAATTATTAAGATGGGCCCCTTGCTGCAGATTAGCAAAGGAGACTTTCAACCATGCAGGGTGAGCCTATGTTTGTTTTCTCAGAATTCTGAACAAATTCAGTCAAGTTTGATTCCAGGAGGTTTTTCACAAGAGGCTTTGAAAGCCCTTTAAGACACATCTCCTCTGGAATGGAGGTGCTGCATTCACATGTGGGCCAGATTGACCCTAAGGGGGAAAAATATAAAAGCACAACACATGCGTCACAGTTCTCACTCATGTCTCAGTTCTCACTCAGACCTGGGTTGCAAAACAACTTGAACAGAAGTGTATTGATGAATGAATGAATGAATAGATAACCACAGTTAGAATTAGAACACATGGTTTCTTTTTAATAAGTTTTTTTTGTCTTTAAAAAAAATCAAAATAATTTAAAGAAATAAAAATGAACTCAAAGAAAATGTCAGGGGGAAAACTCCCTACGAATCCTAGGCCCTAGGAAGATCAGAGTGAGTACACTCATTGGAAACCTTTGTCTCATATGCAGAGTCCTGACATCCAAGAGGCCAAGATCCCAGAAGACAACACTAGGGATCAGGAGCTGGACGTGGAGAGCTTTGTCAGTTCCCCGAGGTACTCTTTTCTCACCTGGAGGGGGAGCTCCATGGCTCATGGAAGTAGAGGACCTTCCTTAGGAGCCGATGCAATTTTTTGGGGGGTGGAGGTGGTTAGTTTAGCAAGAAGCCAAGGGTGGAGAGAAGCTCCGAGCAGCATGGAGGGTTGATTCCATGGAGACAGGTGTCTCCATGCCCATCCCGTGGGCTTCCTGCAGGCATCTGGCTGTCCACTCCTGGAAACAGGGTGTTGGGCTGCATGCCTCATTCATCTCATCAAGCAGAGCTCATTCTAAGCACTCGTGTTCTGATCTCATGTGTCTTCTTTCTTTCTTTTCTTAGCGTCCAGAGGCCAAGCACCGTGTTGAGGAGGCTGCAAAACACCGCCGCTGACCAAGAGCCATCCCTTGGAGAGGTCAGGAAGCCTCAACATCCAGTCCCTCCCTCGGAAGAACTGTGGGTTGGGCGTGTGGGTCCCCCGTGTTGCCCAGGAGTAGAGAGCATGTGGAATGGCCCCAGTTTTGATGCTGCCGGGTGGGCGGCCATCTTCTGACAGTTGTTTGCTTAAAGCTATGGTAAAGGGACAGCCATGCCCTTAACAACACTGCATCACAATGGTGGCACGGTGGGGGTGATAGGATTAAAGAAGATGGCCGCAAGGAGATGGTGGCTATGGCCTTGACTTCTGGTCGAGATCTCACAGTTAAAGGTGGAGCATCCTGTTGCTTTAATGGCAACCATTGAAAAACAGTGACAAATAAATGAAGAATGAATAAAAATACAAAACAATAAGCAAACTCAACCAAACCAATGAGAAATGAACTAAAAGAAAAAGGGAAAAGAAATGGGAAAGAAAGCGGAAAGGAGACCCAGTTTGGGCATGTTTTTGCACGTGCCTTTAGTGTCCTCACTAAGGAGCCGACTGAAAGCATGAAGTGGACTGGAAGTGGTCTTTTCCAGTCACCAAAGAGCAATCAGAGCCCCAGTTGAGTGAGGGAGCGCAGCATGTCTTGGGGTGGGGGGAGTTGATGCCTTTCCCCTCTGCCATTTGCATGAGTGCGCGAAGGCCTGAAATCAGCCCGACCGACCTCACTGCGAGGAAGGCGGGCTTGAGAGCGGAGCTCTTTCGCCATCTCTCCCGCCCGCCTCCAGCCAGCATGCCTGGGCTCCAAAGTGGTTTTTAAGAAAGTTGAAAATCAGGAAAGCGGGAAGAATTGTGTCCAGAACGGGACGATCCCCTTCCGGCCCACTTCCTGCATTCAGCTCACCCGGTGATGACCGCTGGAAGGCTGGCCTTTTCCCTGCTGAAGCCTAGGAAGCTCAATGCGAGGGCCATAGCAACCATTTCTTGCCCTTCTCTCCTTCACAGAGTTCTTCCTTCCCGGGGGCCGAGACTCCACATGCCAGCTTGGAGGAAGAGGGGTCGGAAGGGGACTATGCCACCAGTTCCCCCAGGTACCTTTCTCAGCTGAAGGGCCGCTCCAGGGATCATAGAGGCGGATCACCTTCCCCGGGAGCCTTGGTTGATTAGAAATGTTCATGGAGGAGAAGCCAGTTGAAGACTATTACCCATGACAGCCAAGGAACCTCCGAATCTCAAGATCTCTCTCTCTCTCTCTCTCTCTCTCTCTCTCTCTCTCTCTCTCTCTCTCTCTCTCTCTCTCTGAATAAACACACTTTAATGCCACATGTAACCAGGTCTCAAGTGGTTCACAACCAACTAAATAGGCATCTGGCTGTCCACTGTTGGGTTCTGGGCTACACGTGTCTTTCACTTGATCCACAGGGCATGCATTGCTGTTCTTATGCCATGTCTCTCCTTTCTCCTCTCAGAGTCCAGAAGCCAAAGAAGTGGCTCATCAAGAAGATGATGAAGAACACCTACACGGTGGAAGACTCGTCCTCAGCAGAGGTGAGAAATGATCCATTTCATCATCCATTTTTTCATGTGAACGGGCTCTAGGTTGTGTTTGTGTGTGTGTCTGTGTGTGTGTGTGTGTGTGTGTGTGTGTGTGTGTGTGTGTGAGTGCCCTGTTCCCCAGCAGGAGTCAGAAAATGGAATGTTTCTAGTTCTAGATGCTGCAGGATGGGAGGGATTGTGATTGGTGGGATGGGAGGAAATGCATCTGAGGCATTGGAAAGGGGGCAAAAATGTGGTGAAAGGCTCTTCTGGGCTGAGATGCCAAATGCCTTTTCTACCAAGAGGCAGGTCTTATTTTAGAGCAGGATGTCTTCCCAACCGTCCCTTGGGCTTGGTTCCTCTCAGAAGCCTCGCAAGGTCAACGCAAGCCCTGAAACGCTCCCGTTTCTCTTCTCTCTCCTCCCCAGTGCTCCTCGACGGACGAGGACGACACGATGCATGACATCAGCAGCATCGAGGACGAGGTGTGGGACTCTCCGCTGACCCCCAGTTCGGCCAGGTAGGTACCCTCGTCTCAGCTGAGGAGCCAGTAGGGAGCTGGGGGGATTTTAGCGTAGCCAGCAGAAGGCTGCAGGGGACAGGGGCAGCCCCCCCATGTCTGAGCCCCATAGAGGGATGTTTCCTCCTACCTGCTCCCTGAGAAATCTGGAGGGGGAGTTCACCCAAGAAGGCCTATTGGCAGCCGGTGCAAGAGAGACACCAGCAAGTCTATTGCTGGCTGTTAGCAGAGGGAGCTCTGAGACCCCCATGCTGTTGGCATGAGCTTGTGTTGGGGAGAAGGAGCAAGGGAGGGCTCCTGTCTCGATGCCCCCTTTGAACACTTCCCAGGGCTTCTCAGTGGGGAATGAAAGGCTGGACTTGGGAGATCTCTGGCCTGATGAAGTTCCCCTGCCAGCCACCTCCCAAGGGAGGCTAGATCTTTGCTTAGCATCTCTTTGGGTGCCCGTGTACTTCTTCAGCTGGCTGCCATCTCCAACAGGACAGTTCTTTGAGAAGCTTTTCTCTCTCCTCTCCTCTCTCAGGAACATCGGCGAAGAGGAAAGAAGAGGACAGCTGGCTCCAGATTGGTTCTCCTCGGTCCATCTGGGAGAGGTAAGGGGCGCAAACCAAGGGTGACTTGACTCCACCCATCTGCCCCTCCTTTCCTGCACTACACAGGATGGCGGCTTGGATGGCAGTCACTGTTCACACGGGAGGTGGGGACTTGCCCTTTCCCCTTGTGTATGTCTTTCCCTTGCAGTTGACCTCATGCACCCTGAGCCAGAGGCAGCACCCTCCAGGCCCAGATGTGGGTGCAGACACCCATGGCACTGGCCTGGCCCTGGGGATTCTCCTGACCCATAACCGTCCCTCGGACTGTGTGCTGAGGCCTGACCCTCCTCTTCTTCGCAGGGGAGAGCAACAAAGAAGATTGGGGACGTCATCCGGAGCGTGGAGTATGCCAGTGAGGTGCAGGAGAGGTTCCCCGAACTCCTGGTGGGCCTGGTCAACAAGATCCTCACCGGCCTGCAGAACACCACCGAGGGAGTCGGGAACCGAGACAGCCATTACCTGCCTCCTGAGTAAGTCATGGCGGTGGGGAAAGCGGGGCCAGCAAGTCTTCCTTCCAGCACTCTGGGAGGACAGGCTAGGGTCATTTCTCCCATGTCCCACTCTGATGGGTGAGCAGCATTTCTGGCCTGTTGGGGTGACTCTGGCACAGATGTCCCCTCCCTCAGCTACACAGAGGAGAGCCCAGAATTTGCAGCCCTCTTGGCTCTGCAGAGAGCCTTAACATGCATCTGCAGTGTTAAAAAGCCAGCTGTGGATAAAGTCACTTCGCCTCTGTGGTCTCCCTCCCATGGTCCAACTCAGTCCCTCCACCCTTGATACTATGCCACCCCGCAAGGAGTCCCTCCCTTGTCCACTGCCTCCACCCTTGAATGGTGGTGACAGCAACCTTCTCTTCTCTGCAGGGAGACCACGCAGATTGTCCGAACCCTGCTGGAGAGAATGGCACAGGTGACCCCAGAGAAGACCTGCTGGGAATCCCTGTGCTCTCCGCAGAGCTGCCTCCAGGGTGTGGCCCTCTTGGTGAGGTAAGTAGGAGTGAATAGGAGATTCCTCAGGAGGCCTGGGGGCTGGGCTGGTTTGGGTCAGGTCTGCTCTTTCTGGGCCTCCCGCCCAGGACTCAGCAGGGGCCTTTGTGTGTTGCAGGGCTCTCCTAAAGACACCATCCTCCACAGTGGCCAGGCTGAAGGCATACCTGGCTTCCCTCTTCAGCCTCGATAAAGATCCAGAAGAGCATTCCCTCGCAGAGGTGGCCTTCTTTGTGGAGGTGAGAAGCATTTTCCTCAGGTGGGCTTCCCTGAGAGGAGGGTTTGGCCCCAGGGGCTGATGGGTCTTCTGCTCCTTTCCCTCTGTTAGCTGCTCCTGAAAGACCAAGACTTTGCTGCCTTAGAGAAGACCTGGACGCTCCTGGTAGCGTGGCTAGTCCACCCCAGCCAGAACATCTGCTACCTAAGCGAAAGGGGTCTTCTCCACATTTATGGAAAGCTGAAGGCGGTGAGTGACATCCCTGGGCATGGAGCATCCCTAGACATGGAGACTCCTCTCTTTGGGGAGCCCTCCCTGAGGCTGGTGCTCCTAGGCATCCCCAGGTGTGACAGGAAGATTTTTCCAGTTGGGAGGATTCAGCCTGTGGAACCCTTGCCACAGGATGAAGGAGAAATCCTTAAGGGAATGCATCTCTCAGTGGGAGCCCTGATTCCCCACGTGCTCCAATGCCGCCTTCTCACCCCTCTTGGATGGAAGCCAAGCGGCATCAAACATGGACAGCTATGTGGTCCATTTAGCAGGGGGTAGACTAGCATGTGTTCTCAAGGATCCACCTTTTCCCTCCCTAGGCGAAGAAACCCCAGGATTTTAGTGCCGGGATCCTGGGAGGGCTCAGGACCTCCAGTCTGGAAGCCACTTTGGGGGTCCTGGCCTTCATGGAGCGGCTGAGGCACTGTCCATCAGAACACCAGGCCACGGTGAATGCTGTCCTGGCTGCCCTGTGCCGCCCTCTATTCCACCACGTGAGTACTTAAATGCCAGCCCTCCGCCCCGGCTCTATGAGGGCCGGCCAACCTGCAGGTTCCGAACGGGTTGGAGAAGGGAAACCAGACACCCCCTAGAGACCCATGCAAGCTCTTCTGCATGGTGATGGAGGTGAGGAATTCCTCCCTAATAACAAGCCCTGTTCTTCTTTGTAGGAGAAGGCTAAGATCCGAAGGGCAGCCATGAGGACCCACCTGGATCTCCTGCAGCACCGCCACCACCATCATGAGGGTACAGAGGAGAACATCACAACCCTCATCGCGGTGCTGATGCATGTGGAGGATGAGGACCTGGAGGTAGCACAGGTGAGAGCCCACTTCTTTCTGCCACCCCTACGAAGGTGTTTAGGCTTCCCCAAGTCCAGCCGCCCAGTGGCAGACCCCAGAGTTAGCCTCACAGGATGGTGAATTCACGAGCTGTCCTGCTGTGGTTTGGCCTATCCAGGCCCTACTCCTTGAAGCCCCCTAAGAGGTTTCTTGGAATCCCTTGGGAGGATTTTTCACTCCCATTCTGGTCTTTCTTTTGGCAGGCTGCGAAGGACAATCTGAGCCTCCTGGCGGAAGCCCTCCTATGGCACCTGGAGGGCAAGCTGCTGGCGCGGGACTCTTACAGCCTGCAGGAGCTGCTCCACAAGATCGCCAAGCGTCTGGTAAGGGCAGCCCCTCCCTGTCCGTCCCTTGGCTCAAATGGCTCAAGGACCTTTGGGCGATGCTTTGCTCACTCGGGATTTGTCTTTGCTCTTGATCCCAGATTCGGCAGCTCGGCACAGAGGACGCCGTGGAGATGGAGGCCACCAAGATCCTGGGCTTCTTCCGCAGCGAGCAGCCTTCAGTGAGGAGAACGGCTGCCCTGCTGATCGGTAAGCGAAACAAGACTTTTGGGTCTCCCTTAGTGGGTCGTCTTGGTGGGCAAAGGTTCATTCTCTTGGAAGGCACTGCCAGAAGGGTGTGGAGGGGCAGGAGCTGTTCCCTCCCCAGGAGGACTGGCCCAGTGAGCGTTAGCGAGGTCTCTTGGCTTAATTTCCTCCCAAGGTGACATAAGAATCCCTGAAGGAATGGCTCAAATTGTCAGTCCCAGACGGAGCAGAGAGGGGAGGACTTCCTCTCCTGAATGATCGGGTTGTCCATGCACAGTGTCCTGAACTGTGGTCCCATTTCCTTCCACCCTTGTTTTTTAGGTCACCTGGTCCACAAAAAGGGCAGCATCCTCACTGAAGGGAACATAGAGACCTTCCATGCTGGTAAGTGCCGGTTTCTGGGTGGGAAGGGGAAGTTTCTGTGAGGGGAGAGGCCTAGATTTAGGGACCACAGAGCTGGAATGGGCCACCTGTCCCCTCAAATGGAAGGTCCCGCTTGCATCCTCAGGGATGCTCAGCAGTAGGCTTTCCCAGAGTGCAGGGGAGAAAGAGTCAGGACTTGCGCCCTCTTGGTGTGGAAATGGTGGGGCTTGGCCAAGGGTGGGGTGATCTCTTCATGCCATTTCTGAACCTTCTCCTTCATCCCTCCAGCGCTGGAGAGCTTGCTTGGTGACCATGACCCCGAGGTCGGGAGAGTTGCCTGCAAGACAGAGAAGATCGTGAAGAAGGCCTTTTCCCTCCACTCCCGGCACGGGCTGCGGGCTGCCGTTCGGCGCTTGTGGGCGGGCTGTAAGAAGAAGAGACACCCGCCAGAGTACGGTGATCTCTCCACCTGACCGACTGGTGAGCAGACCAAGGCAGGGCTTCACTTGAAGGGGCCCCGATGGTTAGGGAGGGGGCTGGGGCTGCAGGAAGGGTGGGCAGGAATCTGGGCAACCCTCCCTCGTGTTGGAATGCCAACTTCGGCCCTTGTGTCTGGTTGTACCAGTAGCCAAAGGGAAAGAGGAAAGATCTCTCTTCCCTCTGGGAAATGAGGACACAAATATTCTGCCAGGAGTCCCTGGTGCTTGGTGGTGTCATGGGGGAGAGTGTGAGAAGACCCCCCATCTCTGAACCAATGTCCTCCTCTCTTTCCAGGAACAACAGCCCCGTGCTCTCCCCTTGAAGATCAGCAGCTGAAGGGAGGTTCAGGAAAGACCATGCAGCGCAGGGGCCTCCCAGAAGACCTCCTCCAACCGCGTGGACACAAGTTCTGTCCACAAGAAGACATCCAGCAGGGAAGTGCAGTTCTGTCTGAGGAGTGAGGGGGAAGCAGGCTCCACTCCCCTGGCCCAAGGAAGCCCCGCCTCTGGGGTGCAGAAGCCCCTCCCCTTGCTTCTGCTGGCAGGCTGTGGGAGGAGGCTACAGGACCACCCTGCCCCCAAGTGGCCCTTTGGAACCATTCTTGGGCTTCCCTTGGGTCCGGGGAGGCTGTGTGGCCCCAGCAGGAGGGCAAGGTCACCGCCTCCCTCCATTCCCACCAGCTGGCCAGGGAGCACCCCCTCCTCCTTCCACCTTTCTCCCCTTCCCCAGCGGCCTGGCTTCCCCTGGCAGGGGAAGCACCATCCAGGCATCCGCCCCCTCCCCTGCCGAGGGTGTGCTCCTCCCCCCCTCCACTCCCGCAGCCACGCCTCACTCCCCCCTCCGCTCCCTCCTCCTTCCTCCCAAACCGGTGCAGCAGCAGAGGAGCCTGGGAGACTCTGGGGCCCCCCTGCAGCCCCAGTAGCGCCCCCTGGTGCTGCCCGGTGGCAGGCCAGAGAATCCTCCTCTCCCTCCTGCTCCATGCTGTGGCTGCACAGTGGGGAGCCCGAATTCTCTGGCTTGCCCCCCCATCAATCCCCACCCCACTGCCCGATCCCCGCTTGCTGGGCTGCCGGAGTGGAAAGGGAGGAGGAGCAGGGCAACCCCACTGACGCTGCTTTGTGCTTCTTGCAGGCATGTGCTGCTGCTGGGAGGCTGGAGGAGTCGATCCGCCCCAGAAGAGGAGACCACGTGAACATGCCTGCAAGGAGCGGGGGGGTGGGTGGGGGCTGGCTGGGACTCCCCCCAATTTTGTTTGCCCTGCCATTTCCTTCTTCCGTGTGACCCTGGGCTTCCTCCCTTCCCTCCTTCCCTCCCTCCCTCCCTCCCTCCCCCTCCCTCCCAGGGACAGAATGGGCTTTGCTGGTCGCCCTGTTGGGGGCCGAGTAGGAATTTTTGGCTTTCCAACAGATTGGCCAAGATGGAAAGTTTTTTTGCCTACTCCATTTTGTCCTGTTTTGTTTCCTTTAGTTAGAAAGTTAAGTGATGACTTGTAACCTATTTAAGTATATTAATAATGTTGCCCCTTTTGTTCAAAACATACCGTCGTGTCTGAGTTCCTCTTTTCTTCTCGTCTCTCTTGGAGCGTTTGTTCCCACAGACTCCCAAGCTCACCTCTTGGCTGAGGGAGACGCTGCTACACTGCTACAGGTCCATGCAAATGCCTCTTGCTTTCAAGCACTCACTCAGACAATTGGCTTGGATCACTCCAGAGGAGCCCATTTGAGGTTTGCCGCCAATGAGGTTTGCTGAGCACAGGATCCTGGGAGCAAGCTGCACCTTCCAATCGAGTGCCCGGAAAGCACAGCCTTGGCAAGGCCTGGCAAGCTTACAAACCATCACTGACTGCCTCCAATACAGCCAAATATGACATGTGATTCCATTCCAGTGATTAAAAAGTCCTGCCAAGTATGAAATGCCATTTGTGCAGGAACAAGGCCTTGACCTCCTCTTGTGCTCTTCACATTTCTGTTTTGAATGCGTATTTGCTTCCTTCCTGTGCTCTGTAATAAGAAGCTGGCAGGGATCACAGCTCCTGTTTGACAGTTTGGTCTGGTTGGGGAAAGAGTCCTGCTGTTTGGTTTTTGGAGGGAGGAGAGGGTTGGATTTGATTGGTTTGGTTGTTGTTTTTTAATGGGGGGAGCTCGCATTAATTTTGATTGGTTGGTTTGGTTTTTTCCCCAAATTCAATTTTTATTATTTTTAACAATATTAATATGTCATTTATTACGAATAGACAAAAGTGGACTTCCCGCACACATCTCTTCGTGAATCATCAGCTATAAAGTTCACCCTTGCTATAATAATAGTTCAAAACATAAATTTAAATCCTTACAAACACAGCTAATCCACCCAACCTGCAGGTTTTTTTACTGAATTTCGAACCCTGCTGTAAAGTCCATAGTAGGAAAATAGTTCTTTAGATACAACAAGAATGGTTTCCAACCTTCTTTGAAGCATTCCAAATTTTGGTCTCTTATTAGTGTTGTAAGTTTTGCCATCTCCGCATATTCCAAGAATTTTATCAGCCAATCTTCTTTTGAAGGCACTTCATTACTCTTCCATTTCTGTGCATATATAATTCTAGCCGCCGCCGAAGCGTACATAAAAAGCGTTGAATTAGTTGTAGAAATTGCACCTTCTATTATTCCCAGCAGGAAGGATTCTGGCCTCTTAGGAAATGTCATTTTAAATATTTTCTTTAACTCATTATATATCATCTCCCAATATGCTTTAGCCTTCCCACAGCTCCACCACATAGGAAAAAAAGTGCCTTCAGACTGTCCACACTTCCAACATTTGTTTGATACATTTTTATACATTAATGCCAATTTTTGGGGTGTCAGATACCATCTATACATCATTTTGTAATAATTTTCTTTTAAAGCATAACATGCAGTAAATTTTAAATCGGTTAGTTTCGGAAAATTGGAGGGGGGGAAGAGAATAAAAGGAGGCTCGCCTGCAGCAGAAAGTTAGTGAAAGCTGGAGGAAGAGTTTAAAGTTGGCGCTAAAGCTGGAATTAGAGCTGATTAGGAGTAAGACCCTGAGGCTATTCACATGATAGTCCTGGGATGCGGAGGGCGGGCAGTGGGGTAGGCAGAGTCCAACTCATCTTCCCCCCAGATGATTCTTCTGCTTTTCTTCAGGTATACTACCATGCGCTCACATGATCCTCACTGCTCCCAGCAGTGTGGATCTTTGGAGGCTGGGATGACACATCCCAACCTTTGGATATCCCACAATGCATAGTGTGTCGAGCGTGGTGCATTGGGGGATAGGAACATATGAAGCTGCCAGTCAGACCATTGGTCCATCTAGCTCAGTATTGCCTACACAGACTGGCAGCAGCTTCTCCAAGGTTGCAGGCAGGAATCTCTCTCAGTCCTATCTTGGAGATGCTGCCAGGGGGGGAACCTGGAACCTCGATGCTCTTCCCAGAGCGGCTCCATCCCCTGATGGGGAATCTCTTATAGAGCTCACACTTCTAATCTCCCATTAAAATGAAACCAGGGCAGACCCTGCTCAGCTAAGGGGGGAAGAAACGCTTGCTACCACAAGACCAGCTCTCCTCTCCTCTGAGACGGGCGCTCTAGGCACCCATCTCTGTGTGCACTCAGGCAACAAGCAGCCTGAGCACCCATCTGATCCCAGTGCCGGGGTAAAGGGCACGCTCACACCCTAAACTTTGTCTAAAGGCCGGGCTTCAAAGTGGGGTTAGGCGGGCCAGCAGCACCGTGAGCCATAGGGATGCCTGCTCTGCAGACGAGCAGCCTGGGTTAAACTGCTTCTGGGAACCGTCTTCCTGAGAAACATAGCTAGAACAGTGAAGAGGGAAGCAGACGCAGGAGAGAACTGGCCCCCACCCCCACCCCGATCAGTTAAGAGCAGAGAGCTGGAAATCACGGAGCTGGAATTGCATCTGCTTTGCTCGCAGAAGGTCCCAGGTTTGATCCCTGTCGTCTCCTAAATCTGCTTCCTTGCAATTTCACCCCATGGAATTTCTAATCCAATTTCTAATCCAGTCCTCGGGGGCAACAGAGAAAAGCTGCCTGTGACCTTGGAGAGCTGCTTCCAGTCAGAATAGACAATATTGTGCCAGAAAGCTCTGAGCCAGGCGGACCCAGGGTCTGACTTGGTATAAGGCAACTTCCTATGTTTCTACTGGGGGCAGGACCAGAGTTGTGAAGGCCTGGAAAGATGGTCTTCAAATACCCAGAAGATCATGGAAGGAGGAGGGAGGAGTTCAACAGATGCATCATGACATTTCACAACAGAAACGGAAGAGGAGCAATGTGATATCCATTGTGAAGCACTAAAAAGGACTGTAGAAATGATCAATTCTGAGTGTGTTTTCTCTTACGCAAACTACCTGCCTTCCCTTGGCACATTATAGTTGCTGCACAAGGGTGTGGTCTGGTTTCGTTGCACATCTCGACTGTATGCTAGAACACTAACTCATCATTCGAAGGTCAGGGGTCCTCATATTTGGGTCTCCAGATGATACTGAACTACAACATCCCTGGCCACCATGGCCTTATAGAAGAAGGAACAGACTGGTTCTCTGTTGCTCCTTAGGGCTGGGCTACTAGAATCCATGGGTTGAAATGGCAAGGAAGAAGATTTAGGCTAGGCATTAGGAAGAATTTCTTAATTGTAAGAGCTGTTCGACAGCGAAGCAGTCTCCCTCATGCAGTGGTAGGCTTTCCTTTGCTGGAGGTTTTCAAACAGAGGGTGGACAGGCATCTGTCCGAGCTGCTGTAGCAGTTTCCTGCACGGAGTAGGGGACTGAAGAACTCTAAGGTACCTTCCAACTCTGACATTCTATGATCCTGTGATTCTATGGGAGTTGTACATAGGAACATAGGAAGCTGTCTTATACCAAGCCGGACCATTGGTCTGCTTAGCTCACTATTGTCTATACGTGTTGGAGATGGAGTTCCAGTGCATCGAACTTTTGCACCAACTAACCTAATGGCAACTAGGGGCATTGGGATCAGAGGGAGCTAGTCAGGGTCTCCTCACCTGTCCCTGCTTGCCTCTACTCTATCAACCCTGCTTTGACTCCTCAGGTACCTCCTGTGGTGAGTCAATCTTCTTTGTTTCCTCCTAGAGAGATGATGGAGACATATCCCCCTCTCTCTCCCTGATTGATTGATTGATTGATTAAGTGCTGTCAAGTCTGTGTCGACTATTAGCGACCACATAGATAGATTCTCTCCAGGATGATCTGTCTTCAACTTGGCCTTTAAGGTCTCTCAGTGGTGCATCCATTGCTGTCGTGATCAGGTCCATCCACCTTGCTGCTGGCCATTTTCTTCTCTTGCCTTCAGCTTTCCCCAGCATTATGGACTTCTCAAGGGAGCTGGGTTTTCGCATAATGTGTCCAAAGTATGATAGTTTGAGCCTGGTCATTTCTGCCTTGAGTGAAAATTCTGGATTGGTTTGTTCTGTGATCCATTTGTTTATTTTCCTGGCTGTCCATGGTATCCTCAAAAGTCTTCTCTAGCACCAAAGTTCAAAAGTGTCAATACTTTTTCTATCTTGCTTCTTAAAAATCCAGCTTTTGCATCCACAGAGTGTCACGGGGAAAACAATTGTCCAAACTATTCTAATCTCTGTAGATATAGACACTTCATGGCATCTAAATGTCTTTCCCAAGGCCTTTATTACAACTCTGCAAAGTGCTAGTTGAATAGATGATGATGATGATGATGATGATGATGATGATGATGATGATGATGCTTAGTACCGCAAGACCAGCTCTCCTTCTCAAACAACTTGTGGGAATCCAAATTTAAGAAGAATTTAAGAACGCGCCTGCCTTGGACGCTCTCTGCCCCGAAGCTTCCCACATGGCCAGTTTGGTGCATTAGCATCATTTTCAGAATTGTGGACCGCCTCCCCCTATTCAGATTGCAAGTAAGATTTCATTCATTCATTCATTCATTCATTTGATTTTTATACTACCCTTTCAAAAATGGCTCAGGGTGGTTTACACAGAGGAATAATAAATAACTAAATAAGATGGATCCCTGTCCCCGAAGGGCTAACAATCTAAAAAGAAACATAAGATAGACACCAGCAAAAGTCACTGGAGGGATGCTGTCCTGGGGATGGATAGGGCCAGTTACTCTCCCCCTGCTAAATAAAGAGAATCACCACATTAAAAGGTGCCTCTTTGCCTAGTTAGCAGGGTATTGCTCATGCTCTTCCCCAGGAAAAAAAACACACATTTATTCTATGCAGAAACCACATGCTTTTTTAAAAACAAAAACAAGTTTTACCACAAGCAAGCATTGTGTAAGACTATGTGTAAGACAAATCCTATGATATTTATTTAGACTGCCTTCCTGCCTTCCTAATGTCCACCACCCTCTTGCCATTTTTAGCAAATCCAGACTCACAGTTCCATCAAAAATGTCCAGGTTTTCAGTTTTAAATATTTCCCCCCTCCGTTTCAAAACACTTAGGACTTCACTGTGAATATAGGAACTTAGGAACATCGGAAGCTGCTCTATATTGAGTCAGGCCCTTGGTCCATCTAGCTCAGTATTGTCTACACAGACTGGCAGCAGCTTTTCAAAGTTTACAGGCAAGGGTTTCATATGCTTTCGTAGTTTGTTGGTTGAATAAAAAAATCTTGTCCTAAAAAATAAAATAAAAAATTTTGTCCTAAAATCTTGTCCTAAAAATAAAAAAAAATCTTGTCCTGTCTTGGAGATGCTGCCAGGGAGGGAATATGGAACCTTCTGCATGCAGTTTTCAAACATTATTCCCTAAAGGAGCATTTTATTGTCCCTTGGACTGTGTTAGGGATGGGGCTGTATTTCAGTGGTAGAGTATCTGCTTAAAGATGCTGAAGGTCCCAGGTTCAGTCCCTGGCATCTACAGGGAGAGCTGGGGAAAACTCTTGCCTGAAACTCTGGAGTGCAACTGCCAGACAGAACAGACAATATTGAGATAGATTGGGGTTCCCAACAGGGGGTACAAGTACCCCTAGGGGTACTTCAAAGGCTATCGGAAGAGCCAGCGTGGTGTAGTGGTTAGAGTGCTGGACTAGGACCGGGGAGACTTGAGTTCAAATCCCCATTCAGCCAGGAGACTAGCTGGGTGACTCTCGGCCAGTCGCTTCTCCCTCAGCCTAACCTACTTCACAGGGTTGTTGTGAAGAGAAACTTAAGTATGTAGTAAACTGCTTTAGGCTCCTTGGAGGAAGAGCAGGATATAAATGTTAATAATAATAATAATAATAATAATAATAATAATATCATTATTATTAATTATTAAAAATAATAATTATTATTATTATTACAAGACAGGTCTCACCAGAGGATCCAGACAAAGAGTGCCTCTCCCATCAACAATATGGTGAGACGTAACTTTAATAAATCTATACCGGATTGGTCATCGCCCGGGTCAACAAGGACCGCGCCAGGTGCTATAGTCCCTGGACATCTGGTGGCAAGTGGGCTACAGGACTCAGGATCTTCAGTTGAGCAACCAGGGCTGGAGACAGCAAAGCTACTGGAAGAAACGTCGCTTAACCGAAAAAAATATACAAAAAATGCCAAGAAGGAAATAATGATCTGCTATTACAAGTCTAGTCCAACTAGAAGAGGTTATTTAAAAAGAATGTACCAAATTTGGAAAGAGAAGCATCCAGATACAGAAATAACAGAACAAAGGCTAGCAGACCAGAGAAGATTCAGAATAAGAAATAAAGTATTCACAGGAGTTGAGCTGGAAGAACTGCAAAGAGCAACACAGGCTCAAGATATGGAAGAAGAATTACCACCAACTGAAGCAGTTGCTCAGGCGCAGATGGAGGAGGTGTTGGAAATAGAGGATATCACCGTTGCTGAACTGTTTTAAAATTAAAACCAGGCAACCTCCCCTTTGCCTTCACCTCAAAAACCCAAATGCCGTTTAACAGGAAAGCAACAAGAACTAAAGCAAAAAATAACTGAGCACATGAAGCAAACAACCACCAGGGTTCGACTTCCCGCTCTAAAAACAGTTGCCAAAAAACAACTTGCTCAGGCATTAAAAGATGTCAATGCTGCACTTGCAGAAATAACAACCAAGAATTTGCAAGAAACAAAGCAACTCATGTACAGTGCAGCAACAATAACAACACAAGAGCTCGGATAGAAGATCAGTGGACCTGTAAAAAAAGAAAGCAGTACATCACCTAAATGGAAGATTTGATTAGAAAATAAAATCTCCAGGCTTAGATCAGATGCTAGTAAATTGAAAGATATGCCAGACAAAAAGATGAAGAATGAAAACACTAAACAGTATCTGATCCAAAAATACCATCTAGAGTCAAGGAAAATGAGAGAAGTCCTGGAAATAATAAAGCAGCAAATAACAGCAGTATCAAAGAAGATTATCAGATATGAAGCCAGAATTACACAACACAGGCAGAATCTCCAATTCCAGTCGAATCAGAGACGTTTCTACCAAAGCATAGAAGGAGAAACTGCAAGAAACGTAGAAACGCCAAATAAAGAAGAAACAGTGCAATTCTGGCGGAAATTATGGGACAATCCAATAGATTATAATAAAAAAAGCAGGCTGGATGAAAGAAGTCAAAAAATGTAACCAACAAATGCAAGATCTAATAATAACACCAGAATTAATCAGTGAAAGAGCAAAGAAAATTAAAAATTGGACTGCGCCAGGCGACGATGAAATGCATGGCTTCTGGCTTAAACACCTAACAAGCCTTCATAAACAACTATCAAAACAGTTCAATCACATTTTGCAAGGAGGTGATATTGAACAATGGCTAACAACTGGGAAAACTCATGTCATCATGAAAGACCCAGCAAAAGGTGCAGTTCCAAGTAATTATAGACCGATAACCTGCCTGCCAACCATGTTCAAATTATTAACTGGAATAATAGCAGATGAAGTCATGCAACACTTATTAATTAACAAACAGCTTCCAGTTGAACAGAAAGGAAATTGCCCGAACACCAGAAGCACAAAAGACCAGCTGCTGATTGACAAAATGATCTTAGAAAACTGCAAGAGAAGAAAAACCAATCTAAGTGTTGCATGGATTGACTACAAGAAAGCCTTCGATTCATTGCCTCACACATGGATACTAAAATGTTTAGAAACAACTGGTGTCAGCAAAAACATTCAGATATTTATTTAAAAAGCAATGAGCATGTGGAATACACAGTTAACAATCAACGGCGAGGCACTTGGACAGGTTAGCATTAGAAGAGGCATTTTCCAAGGGGACTCACTATCCCCTCTATTGTTTGCAATCGCCATGACCCCACTTTCACAAATACTAAACAAAACAAGCCTCAGATACCAAACATCTAAAACATCCAGTAAAATCAACCATCTGCTTTACATGGACGATCTGAAGCTGTATGGAAAGTCCCAGTCAGAAATCGAATCACTGCTAAACACTGTCCGTATATTCAGTAGCGATGTAGCAATGGAGTTTGGACTAGACAAGTGTGCTGCATTAATAATGAACAGAGGGAAAATAAGAAAAACAGAAGGAATAGAACTGCCCAATAGAAGCAAGATCAAGAACCTGGAAGAGAAAGAACCTTACAAATACTTGGGCATTCTCCAGGCTGATAACATCGCACACACTGAAGTTAAAAGAAAAATGGGAAGTGAATACATCAGGAGAGTCAGAAAAATCCTCAGGTCCAAACTCAATGGCGGGAACATCATACAGGCCATAAACACCTGGGCTATACCTGTTATTAGATACACTGCAGGAATAATAGACTGGACCCAGGCAGAGCTGGAGACGCTAGATCGTAAGACCAGGAAAATCATGACCATCAATCGTGCTCTGCACCCCCACAGTGATGTAGATAGGCTCTACCTCCCTCGCAGCTCAAGTGGAAGAGGAATGCTGCAAGTCCATCAAACAGTAGAGGAGTAGAAAAGAGACCTGGAAGAATATATAAGGGACAGTGAAGAAGATGTACTTCAAATGGTCAAGAACGCACAACTGTTCAACACCAATGAAACAAAACAGGCCTACAAGAAAGAACAAGTCAAGAACCGAGCAGAAAAATGGAGAAATAAGCCCCTGCATGGTCAATATTTACACAATATAAGTGGAAAATCAGACATCACCAAGACCTGGCAATGGCTTAAGAATGGCAACTTGAAGAAAGAAACAGAGGGTTTAATACTGGCTGCACAAGAACAGGCACTAAGAACAAATGCAATAAGAGCCAAAGTTGAAAAATCCACAACAAACAGCAAGTGCCGCCTTTGTAAAGAAGCAGATGAAACAGTGGACCACCTGATCAGCTGTTGTAAGAAGATCGCACAGACTGACTACAAACAAAGGCATGACAAGGTAGCAGGGATGATACACTGGAACATCTGCAAAAAATACAAGCTACCTGTAGCCAAAGATTGGTGGGACCATAAAATTGAAAAAGTTGAAGAAAATGAAGATGTAAAAATATTATCGGACTTCCGACTACAAACAGACAAACATCTGCCACACAATACACCAGATATCACTGTAGTCGAGAAGAAAGAAAAACAAGTGAAAATAATCGACATAGCAATACCAGGGGATAGCAGAATAGAAGAAAAAGAAATAGAAAAAATAAAATAATAAAATACAAAGATCTACAAACTGAAATTGAAAGGCTGTGGCAGAAAAAGACCAAAATAATCCCAGAGGTAATTGGCGCCCTGGGTGCAGTTCCAAAAGACCTTGAAGAGCACCTCAACACCATAGGGGCCACAGAAATCACCATCAGCCAATTACAAAAAGCAGCTTTACTGGGAACAGCCTATATTCTGCGACAATATCTATAACCATTGACAATAAAATTCTGGCATCCCAGGTCCTTGGGAAGGACTCGATGTCTGGATAAAACAAACCAGTCAATAACACCTGTCTGACTGTGTAAACAAGAAATAATAATAATAATAATATTTTCCCTTCTACGGAGTGAAAGCAGCTACTCTGGTGAGAACGCAGGTGGCAGGATGGGAAGGAATGGAGCAGCTCCGTCAAAGTGGCCACTGCAAAAGCGGGAGCATAACAAGGTTGGAGTGGGCCCAGAGACGAGGTTTTACAATGGGCCCCTCGCTGATTGATTGGTTGGTTGGTTGGTTGGTTTACACATTTCACAATATATAGTGCACTCACACTCACATCCCCTATATGTATCACATCCCCTAACGGCCCTGAGCCATTTTGGAAGGGCGGTATATAAATCAAATAAATAATAATATGAATATGGTGAATATTTATAAAGTTATATTTATATCTATTACTATATAGTTATATTTATATCTATAACTATATATAGTTACAAATATAACTAAATTTACATAGTTATGTAGTTCACTGCCAGAACTATGATCTCAGGGAACTAATGGTGAAGATCCAAATTTGTTTCTGGTTGATTATGCAGCCTTGTTCTATCTATCTATCTATCTATCTATCTATCTATCTATCTATCTATCTATCTATCTATCTATCCATCTACGCAGATAGTCTCCCCCAAGCGCCAGAGCTGTGTGTGTGTTGGGGGGGGTGTCTTTTAGCTGGTCTTCTGTAGGCTATCGAAGCTACTTCCTTGGAGACAGGGAAAGAAAGGTCAAAGAGGGCTCTCACAGATGGAGCAGGCATTGCACAGAATGCTGTTTAATGCAGGGACCAACAACCATCACGTTTGCTGGGAGCATGGGGGGCGTTGGGGGGGGGGTCAGCACAAAAGGAGAATGTCCCATCTGTCCCAATTGTATCCAAGAAGGCTTCCCTCTCGCCATCATCATCGGCTGTCAAAATCGAAGATCCAGCTGGCCACTTGATTCCTTAAGCAAACAGGCAGCCTTCGGATGCTCTTTCTCTCTCCCTCCCTCTTAGGTCCAGAGGAAGGCAGGTTTAGTTTGAGGCTTGTTTAGCAGAAAACTGATGGTTGGAGAGAAGCAATGGTTTTTGAGAGATTGGCTGCTGGTTTTTGAACTAACTTAAGTTTCCAAACTGCGTACAAAGGCAGCCCCACGTAGAGCGCATTGCAATAGTCAAGCCTGGAGGTTACCAGCTGATGCACCACTGTTTTGAGATTGTTCTCTTCAAGGAATGGACGCAGCTGGTGAATCAACCAAAGCTGTTGGAAGGCACTCCTGGCCATAGCCTCCACCTGAGATACCAGGGTGAGGCTTGGGTCCAAGGGTACTCCCAAGCTGCATACCTGTTCCTTTTGGGGGAGTGTAACCCTCACCCAGGACAGGAAGATCTAACTCATCCTTCAGATTCTGAGTGCCTACAATGAGCACCTCCGCCCATTACTGCCTGTAGGCAGGCATTTAGGGAATGAATGCCGTTTCCTGATGATGGTGGTGGTGGTGGTGATGACAAGGAGAAATAGATGACAAGCATCCTGATAACACCCTGCACCAAATCTGATGATCTCACTCAGCGGTTTCATGTCGATATTAAAAAGCACTGGTGACAGAATGGAGCCGTCTCAACTCCATAGCCAGCTCTAAAGCCAGTTTGAAATGGGTCTAGATAATCCGTTTTCTCCAAAACTGTCTGGAGTTGGTAGGCCACCACTCTCTCAGTCACCTTGCCCAACCATGGGAGATTGGAGACTGGCCTGTAACTAGCCATCGCTAAGGGATCCAGGGAAGGTTTCTTAAGAAGTGGTCTATCTATTGCCCCTCCTCCAAACAGGGGGTTCTCCCTCAGCAATGCATGAATGATATTAACGAGGCCACCTCCAACAATCTCCTTGCTAGATAGAAGCAGCCAAGTTGTAGGAACACAGGAAGCTGCCATATACTGAGTCAGACCATTGGCCCATCCAGCTCAGTACTGTCTACACAGACTGGCAGCGGCATCTCCAAGGTTGTAGTCAGGAATCTCTCAGCCCTATCTTGGAGATGCCAGGGAAGGAACTTGGAACCTAGATGCTCTTCCCAGAGCAGCCCCATCTCCTAAGGGGAATCTCTTACAGTGCTCACACTTCTAGTCTCCCATTCATATGCAACCAGGGTGGACCCTGCTTAGCTAAGGGGACAAGTCATGCTTGCTACCACAAAACTAGCTCTCCTCCTGTTAGTCGGGCAAGGTTCCAGAGAACAGGTGGTAGGCTGCACCGCCCGAAGCAGCTCGTACCACATCCTCAGAAATCACAGATTGAAACTGATCCAGCATAATACTGCAAGAGGGATTGCTGAACACCCCCTTCATAACCCTTGCAGAAATAGTGGAGTCCAAGTCAGCCCAGAATACAGGAGATTTTATCCGCAAAGAACCCATTAAAAGCTTTACAGCAGAACAAATTCTCCGGGGACTGATTCCAAACAGAAAGAGCAGAAATTAAACTCCTCACAACCTGGGATAGCTCTGCTGAACGCAAATCTGCATGCACAATTCATGCAGACCAAAATTGGTTTTTTGCCGCATGCACCGCTATCACATAAACCTTCAAATCGATCCAGTGCTGTGTCCTGTCAAATTTGAGCCAGGTTTCCCTCCACTTGTGTTCCAGTCACACCTACTCTGATGCTTCAGCCCCCGCAACTCCTCTGTATACCAAGGGGCCATTTTTGAAGCAGGTTGGAAGGGACGCTTAGGAGCAATCGTGTCTCTTGCCCTGGTGAGTTCCAAATTCCAGGTTCCCACCAGGGCCTCGACAGACTCACTGGCAGCACCAACATTAAAACCCTCCAAGGCTTTTTTGGAATCCTACTGGATCCAGCAGCCTTCTTGGGTGGGCCATCCTAATAGGTCCACCACCCCTGCAGGGGTGGGTTGTGGCTGTGAAGCAGGCAGTGGTCCGTCCATAACAATGGGGAAACCACAGGATCTCCTGACGATGGAGCCCAACAGAAGACCCAATTGAGTGTGTTTCCGGCACCATGAGTTGGTCCTGAAATTAATTGGGATAGGCCCATCGATTTCATGGCCTCTATGAACTCCCAAGCTGCACCAGACAAGCCAGCCCCAAAGTGGATACTGATGTCGCCTAACATCAAAAGTCTGGGAGACTCCAACACCAACTCTGTGACTGGTTCCATCAGCTCAGTTAGGGAGTCCGTTGGGCAGCGGGGTGGACGGTACACCAACAGTCTATCCCTAGTTCCCAGCCTCAGAAATATACACTTGGTATAAGTCATCTGTCTCACAGAGGCTCTGGTAAGGGAGATGGTATTCTTATGGACCACAGCCACCCCACCCTACCCTACCCCACCCCACCCACTTCCCCTAACCTGCTCCCCATCAGAGTAATCTGATTGGAGAAGCTGGGCCCAAACTGGACCCCTTTCCTCCCGCAGCCAAGTCTCAGTTATAGACTTATACAAGCCGGGTCAGCTCCCTGCCTCACCCATGATCAAGTCGTGGATGATTTCGGTCTTCTTCTGAACTGACCTGGCATTGCAGAGGAGCAAGGTCCTGCTCCAGTGAGTGTATGCACACGCTCTCTACTGAAGGAGATTCGGGGCAGAAACCCTGTGTGTAAAGCCTCCTGCAAACTCTAGCCCAGACCTCCAGCCCCACCCTAATATAACCTTCTCCTAGACCTCAGCCCCACCCCGAAGGCCCGGCACCAAAAGCTGGCCCCCTTTGGTGGCCAGCTTTGGTGGCCGCCTAGAGGCGGTCTGCCAGCCCTCTGGTGCACCTCCCTCCTTTTTATGCCTCCAAGAGCTCAGCAGCCCCTCCCAGGGGTGCACCAAAGTAATTCAGGTGCCTGGACCACCCAGCCATGAGACACCCCTCCCCCCGCCCTGTATGAGGCCCCCAATCTCATTGGGGGGGCCGCCCCTCCAAAGCTCCGCTTAAAAAAATACTTGTGGCTGGGGGGGGGGGAGTGGAGCAGTCCTCCCTCCCCCCTCCTCCGGCGGCAGCCAAGAGAGATGATGGACCCATCTGTTGGGGCCAGCATCTTTAAGAAACTGCTAGACGCGCCCGTGCAGTTTAGAGATCGTTGCAAGCCTAAACGTCACGGGCTTGCGATGATCTCCTCTGAGCAGGCGTGCCTCGCAGTTTCTTAAAGATGCTGGCCCCAACAGATGGGTCCGGCGTCTCTCCTGGACAGAGCAACTGGCCCTATCCAACCCCAGCACGGCACCCCTCCTGACGGCTGCTGCTGGTGTCCACGTTGTGTTCCAGCATTTCCAAGCATTTCCTAACCACACCACTTTACCTGATGGATGTCCAGCCTACAGGCAGCAGGCAGGGTGGGAGAGAGAGGAGAAACCTGAGCCGCCTCCTTGGGTGTCCCCCTGACTCATTAGGACGAGCTGCTCCTGATCTATTGTTGAGCCTTAGCTTCTTTCAGGGTGGTGGGAAGGCGGAAGTTGGCCTAGAGAAAGGGAACTGGCGGAAGGGGGAATTACATGTCGACTCTCCTTCCCTTCCACGGCGTTGCTTATTCTGTTATGACAAGTACGGTAACTACAGGAAGTACCTGACTCACCGACAGGCTGTATTGTCTTCCTAAAGTTTGTTTGAAGGTCAGCTGTTTGGAACCCGGGACACATTTCACGTCACAGGCGTGAGTCACCCCCTTTGCTAAGCAGGGTCCATCTTGGTTGGCATTTGGATGGGTGACGACATGTGAGCCTGGGGCGTAGCTAAGGGAGGTGGGCCCGTGGTTGGCCCTCTCTCTGACGGTGCCTTGGAATGAGGGGAAGATTGAAGAAAATAGGGAGGGGTGGAGCTGGGGGGCCTTCAGGAGCTGGGGGGGCTGGCTCCTTTGAACCATCCATCATAGCTACACCCCTGATATGGGCACTGTCAGCTGTAAGAAATCCTAGGAGGATGGGGATTGAGCTCAGTGGCAGGGCATCCGCTTGGCGCGCTGGAGATCCTAGGTTTAATCCTTGGCAGCATCTCTCGGGGTAGATCTGGGGGAGACTCCTACCTGAAACCTTGGAGAGCTGCTGCCAATCAGTGTAGACAATAGTAAACTAGGTGGACCAAAGGTCTGACTCGGTAGGAGGCGGCTTCCTGTGTTCTTATGTAACAGCAGGAAAAACCAAAGCAGAATAGCAAAACAACAACACCCAACCCAATTGCTTAGACTGTGTAGACTAGGAACAGGGCCAGCAACGAACCTGACCACTGCTATCCACACTGAGGAGACAATTGTGATGCACTGTATGCAGAGCTGTCTTTTGAAGAGACGAACCAAACACAAGCCCGAAGTTGCAGTCCGTCTTGAAATACAAGCAAATTGCATTTAATATTCCCCTCTTTTGCAGTATTTGTTGGGCCCCTAAGTACCTTCTCTTCCACTGCGGCTAGGAGGCTTAAAATTAAAAATCCAGCTGCCAGACAACTAGCCAGACAACTAGCCAGCCAGCCAGATAGCCACTCTTGCTATCCCTCCATGGACAGCAGGGTGCCGTTCACATTTCCAGTGCCTTGTTGTGAACTTAATTGCTGCGATATAGAGTTAGGACATTGTATCCAGGTGAAACTCGGAAAATTAGAATATCGTGCAAAAGTCCATTAATTTCAGTAATGCAAATTAAAAGGTGAAACTGATATATGAGACAGATGCATTACATGCAAAGCGAGATAAGTCAAGCCTTAATTTGTTATAATTGTGATGATCATGGCGTACAGCTCATGAAAACCCCAAATCCACAATCCCAGAAAATTAGAATATTACATGGAACCAAGAAGACAAGGATTGTAGAATAGAACAATATCGGACCTCTGAAAAGTATAAGCATGCATATGTATTCAGTACTTGGTTTGGGCCCCTTTTGCAGCAATTACTGCCTCAATGCGGCGTGGCATGGATGCTATCAGCCTGTGGCACTGATGAGGTGTTATGGAAGACCAGGATGCTTCATTAGCGGCCTTCAGCAATTCTGCATTGTTTGGTCTCATGTCTCTCATCCTTCTCTTGGCAATGCCCCATAGATTCTCTATGGGGTCAGGTCAGGCGAGTTTGCTGGCCAATCAAGCACAGTACACTGTATACTTTTCGGAGGTCCGATATTGTTCTATTCTACAATCCTTGTCATCTTGGTTCCATGTAATATTCTAATTTTCTGGGATTGTGGATTAGGGGTTTTCATGAGCTGTACGCCATGATCATCACAATTATAACAAATTAAGGCTTGACTTATCTTGCTTTGCATGTAATGCGTCTGTCTCATATATCAGTTTCACCTTTTAATTTGCATTACTGAAATTAATGGACTTTTGCACGATATTCTAATTTTCTGAGTTTCACCTGTATATGGCGTCAAACGGTTGCTGCTTTTTTCGGGTGGTTAGTTTCCGCGAGACTGCTCCCCCTGCTGTTTACATTCCAAATGCAACTTGCCTGAACGGAGGCATTTTGCTGCTGATGAGCAGCTAGTTTGGAAAGCGCCACGCAGAAGGACATTGCAAGAGTGCGCGTCTGGTTTTTGGTTTTGTGAGAGGAAGGGGCATGGGGGATGCAGAAGAGAGTGTCCTACACAGGGTAAAGGATTTAATGTGAGCCAAGAAACTGTTTTAATTGTAAAAGCTCTGTCCTGGAGCATATTATTACTACTACTACTACTAGTACTACTACTACTAGTAGTAGTAGTATAAAAGGCATGCTTTGGGGCAGAATGCCCCATGCACCTAGGGGCAGACCATGGAACATGGAAAGCTGCTTTATCCTGAGTCAGACCCTTGGTCCATCTAGCTCAGTTCTGTCAACACTGACTGGCGGTGGCTCTTTGAGGTTGCAGGCAAGAGTCTCTCCCAGCCCTACCTGGAGATGCTGCCAGGGATGGAACTTGGGACTGTCTGCATACAAAGCAGATGCTCTCTCTCAAACCTCTGGATCCTTCACACCTCCTTCCCCTCAAAAGGCAGCTATGTTCTCTGTGCTAAGCTATGGTTCCATCTCCAACAGGACTTCCAGAAAGGCTTGACCTGCTCTATCACCTCTCAGTTCCATAATTAAATCTCGCTGGACTCCCCACAGTTGCACCCCGACTCTCTCTCTCTCTCTCTCTCTCTCTCTCACACACACACACACACACACTCCCAACAACATGTTAAACACTGCTTCATGCATTACTTGCAATCATGGCGTGAAGTACACAGCTGAAGCGCTCTCTGAACAATCAAACAACTGATAAAGTACCATTGATGGATTTACACAGAGCCAATTGACAGGTCCCTGTCCCAAGGAGCATGCAATCTCGATTTTTAGCTGAGAAAGACAGTAGAGGGAAGGAGGGAAGGAAGAAAAGAGGCAGGCAAGAGCAACATGATGAATCTGTATGAATGCCTTTCCACCTGGCAAGGCAAAATTTCAGCATAAATAATGTGTGCAAATAAAGGTAGATCAATATGGGGCTTTCATGATGAAGATACCTTTTTCCCCCAGGGAAGCTGGAAAAGCTTTTGAATAGCAAATCATCAAGCCTCTCTCCTCCTTTTTGGATGGAATGCCAGACTCCGGTTGCTTTCTAGCTGTTCTCCTTTCCGCTGCAGGGTTTTCTGCCCTCCTTGAGGAACTGGGCACTGGGGAACGGGTTTCTCATCCTTCCTCCTTGTATGAAGGTGCTTTTCTGAAAGTTCGATGTAATGCACTGGGGTCCCTTTCGAATGCGATACCCACATACAGGGGCGTGAGGCAGGGCTGCATTTTAGCTCCCTTATTATTTAATCTATATATTAATTCGGTGGTCTCTTTTGTATCTATACCTTCCACGCATCCTCCCAAAATAGCAAATAAACATGTATCTATACTTTTATATGCAGATGATATGGCAATCATGTCCCAAACCCCAATTGGTTTGAGACGTGCTTTGGGTCTCCTCTCAAAATTTTGCTCCCAAGAGTCCATTGAGATTAACTATGGAAAAACCAAAGTTCTAGTCTTTGCCAAACGACCTAGGCAATATTGTTGGTCCATCAATGGCCACAGGATTGCACAGGTCAACTCCTTCAAATATCTAGGAGTGGTTTTTCAGTCATCAGGTTCACGCAATGCCCACCTCAAATCCACATTGCTGACGGCACAGTCAACCACGAACCTTATTACCTCTTTTCATTTCTCGAGGGGGGCTTCTTACATCCCCGCTGCAGTTAAACTGTTTGTATCTAAAGTCCACTCCCAAGTGCTGTACGGAGCCCAAATAGGACCTCTCAGCAACTTTATGGCTTTAGAAACCCTGCAGTCTAAATTTTTGAGATCTATATTGTTAGCCCCCCAATGCGTGCCCAATGCTGTGCTTAGACGAGAGGTGGGTATGATTAGATTGAAAACTTGCTATTGGAGGACTATCATATTATTTTGGTTAAAATTTGTCTTCTCTTGCGTAGGACTGGCCCCCCTTATTAAGACTGATTGTTTCTGATTTAAGTGGCAGACCCAAATTGCTGACAAATTGGCTCACTATGGTTTCTCTCAGGATGAGATTATAAAATTGGGATACGATCCTGCCAGGATTGAGATTAAACAATGTATCATGGACATGGAACTGCAGGAAGAAGTCGCTTCTCTGCCTAAGAATATCTTTCTAGGGGATCAAATCTTCAACACTAAACCAGCTAGCTATCTAAGTCTAGTTACCATCCCCAAATTTAGACGTGCTCTGACGCTCGCCCGTCTTAATGCGCTTCCATCTGCTGTCATGGAGGGAAGATTTAAAGGTACCCCTTTTTCTGCTCGACTTTGCCCTTGCGGGTCTGGTCAAGTGGAGACAATTGCGCATGCCATACTTTATTGTAACTTTTATAGGGACACCCGCTTAAGATTAGTGTCCCCTTTGTTGCAACATTTTCCCGGGCACTTGGATGACTTCTATTTGAAGTACTTATTGTCCAGTTCTGATGACAACCTAATCATCAAAATGGCAAGGTATTGTCATATCATTTGCACCATCCGCTCAGGTTTTTAATAATGTTCTGTTCTTTTCTTTTCTTCCCCTGTGATTCCTGTTTCATGATTGCAGTGCAGGGTGCCCTGTTTAATAAGGTTTTCAGTCAGACTTATTTGGAGTTCACCATAACTGTTCTAATTTTAACTTGGTACTATTGTGTTACAATCCGTTTTATTATGCTGAGTCTCTTTTCTTATATGTAAGCATGTATGTTTTAGCTATGCACTGGTCCATGACCGTAATAAAGGACTGAACTGAACTCATCCTTATTGGCTCTGCTAGGGCTACCATCACCCTGTGACTGGCCAAAGTCAGTCTACCAAAGTCAGTCTACCAGTCTAGTCCAAAGTCAGTCTACCATCACCCTGTGACTGGCCAAAGATAGTGACTGGCCAAAGTTCAGCCACTCCTCAGCAGAAATGTCCCATCCTCTCCTGGAACAGGCTTGCTGGAAACCCTCCTTGCCACATCCCCTGCTACTGTGGGCAGCCTCGGATCTGTCTCGTCCTCTCGACTTGCAGTTTCCTTCTGGCTGCAAGAACTGAAGACTCTTTGCAAGCCAGGGCAAGGAAGTCGCCCGTACATCTACTTCTCTCTGCCTCGTGCATAAACCAGGTCTGCTAAGAAATAAGGCCAGTAGTATTATATACAGACCTGGGAGGAGCCTAAGTAAGGGCAAGTGAAGCCACAGACTAAGTAAGGGCAAGAAATATGGGCAGAGTGAAGTCAGAGCCTAGTAAGGGCAAGATGTCATCAAGCCCCGCCCATTGAAGGGCAAGATGTCATCAATCCCCTCCCACTGATGGGCATGACATCACCACAGTAGGGAGGAGTTGTAAACCCTCCAGAGAACATGCCCAGAGCCTCCTGTACCATGAGCCCTACCCACCTGACATGTGAGGACGAATAGGAAGGAGTTCCCAGCCAGCCGTTCAAGGCTTATGGTGTTGCTGCTGCATGGAGTATCCTACAAGGCTTGTAGCAGAGCCCCCTTGGCATAAAGGTCACAATTCTACTGTTTGCTTGTGGGTTTGATGATGGGATCTCCTCAGAGCCCTAATTTGGCAACAAATCAGCCAGAGTCGACACCTAAGCCAAGAAAACGCTCTATTAGCACCAGTTCAGAGGATGAAGGACCTCCTGTGAAAACCTATGCTGAAGAACCAGCTGAGACAAGGGAAATATGGCAAGAGATCCTGGCAACCATGGCAGCTGAGCCACAGGTAAATATATTTTACAGGCTAGGTTTTGAGGTTGTGTGTGTGTGTGCAAAAGGACATTAAACTCATAGTCTTTTCTTTTCTCCCTTTAGAATTCAGCACTTGTGCAAACTCTGAAACGCTCTCGCATAGCAATGCAGAAATTCTTGGGCCTGGATATCAATGAAGAGCCCTATAGTACCTGGGCGGAGCCTAAGTAAGGGCAAAGTGAAGCCATAGCCTAGTAAGGGCAAGGAACTATGGGCAAGGGAAAGCCAGAGCCTAGTAAGGGCAAGTTGAAGCCCTGCCCTTCGAAGGGCATGCTGACATCACAGCAGGAAGGAGCCGAAAGCTTCTAACTAAGGGCAGGTTGAAGCCACAGCCTCCTAAGGGTATAGTGAGACCCTGTGGAGAGCGTCCACACAACATGGCCAGGCAGACCCCCATGTCCAGGCATGTTCAGACATGCCCAGAGCAGATGCAGAACAAACACCCATGTTTGGACATCAGCCCCCCACCCCCCCCGAACAGGTCTGTGTATGTTCAGACATGCACAGAGCAAGGGTTAGGCCAGGCCTGCACAACATAAGGCCCGGGGACCAGATCAGGCCCTCAGGGACTTTTTTGTGGGTCCACTGATTGTCACAACTTGCAGCAACAGCACCCCAAGGCCACTCTTTGGGTTAGTTCCCTCTTCTTCTTCATCTTTTCATCCTCTGCCCTCTCTGAAACTGCCTTACAGCACCATCCTGTGCATGTTTACTTGGAAATATTTACTTAGTTGACTCCTAAGTAAGCACGACTAGGATTGCAACATGAAATCGACAGCAATTTAGAAAGAGGAGAGGATTTTGCATTTGTTTGGGGCTGGCATTTTTTAAGGGAGATCTCACTAGATGCCCCAGTGACTGAGCAAGGACAGGCTCTATTTTCTGGCCATGATTCTTAGTTAAAATTGTGGGTCCCTTGCCAAAGGGGGGAAAGATCCACAACTATCTAATAATTGCTTGCATTAATATTTTTAAGAATTAATTTTAATTCAATAATGTGCTGAAAATTGACCTTGACCACTGAACACCATTGTGGTTGGTTCCAGCCCATCAAAACATTTGAATGGTGTACCCCCCGGGTTAGCCCCAGAGCAGGGTTGTTATTTTTGTAGAGAGAAAATAAAATGCTCTCCAGATTAACTCAATAGGGTATATTCTAGATTTTAAGAACTCATACACATTAACTTTGTACTATGGATTCTGAAGTTGAAAGTTTTCCCCCTTTAAAAAGAAAAGTTGCCCTGCAATTAATGCTGGATCATCTTTTCTTTGTCTCTGTGATGAGGCTAGCCTGGAGTTTTATCCTGAGAGGCCCCTGAAACATCAGCCCTATCCATCCTCAGCACTGTACCTCCAGTGACTGTTGCTGGTGTGTATCTTATGTTTCTTTTTAGATTGTGATCCCTTTGGGGACAGGGATCCATCTCATTTATTTATTATTTCTCTGTGTAAACCTCCCTGTGCCATTTTTGGAAGGGTGGTATAGAAATTGAATAAATAAATAACTAAAAATGCTTTTTGTGTGTGATGTATAAGTAGGACAATTTCATACATTCTGATAAGTACAGCTTCTTAAAAACATTAAAATCATGATCTCTTTTGTTATGCAGTGACAATGCCTTCCTGTCTAAGAAACAAGGCTTTAAAAAAAAAAAAAAACCAGTTCTCCAAAAAAGTGGTAGGACTGGGCCCTTCAAATGGTGTGGTCTAACCGTTAAGTGTTCATCAGATCAATGACCACTAGAGGCTTTTGATGTGTGTGTGTGTGTGCATGCACAGGTAGGCTGACAGATGCAATTTCTATTTATCTGACGCTTGGTCCGGACCTCCGAAAAGTATACAGTGTACTGTGCTTGATTGGCCAGCAAACTCGCCTGACCTGACCCCATAGAGAATCTATGGGGCATTGCCAAGAGAAGGATGAGAGACATGAGACCAAACAATGCAGAATTGCTGAAGGCCGCTAATGAAGCATCCTGGTCTTCCATAACACCTCATCAGTGCCACAGGCTGATAGCATCCATGCCACGCCGCATTGAGGCAGTAATTGCTGCAAAAGGGGCCCAAACCAAGTACTGAATACATATGCACGCTTATACTTTTCAGAGATCCGATATTGTTCTATTCTACAATCCTTGTCTTCTTGGTTCCATGTAATACTCTAATTTTCTGGGATTGTGGATTTGGGGTTTTCATGAGCTGTACGCCATGATCATCACAATTATAACAAATTAAGGCTTGACTTATCTCGCTTTGCATGTAATGCATCTGTCTCATATATCAGTTTCACCTTTTAATTTGCATTACTGAAATTAATGGACTTTTGCACGATATTCTAATTTTCCGAGTTTCACCTGGATACAATGTCCTAACTCTATATCGCAGCAATTAAGTTCACAACAAGGCACTGGAAATGTGAACGGCACCCTGCTGTCCATGGAGGGATAGCAAGAGTGGCTATCTGGCTGGCTGGCTAGTTGTCTGGCTAGTTGTCTGGCAGCTGGATTTTTAATTTTAAGCCTCCTAGCCGCAGTGGAAGAGAAGGTACTTAGGGGCCCAACAAATACTGCAAAAGAGGGGAATATTAAATGCAATTTGCTTGTATTTCAAGACGGACTGCAACTTCGGGCTTGTGTTTGGTTCGTCTCTTCAAAAGACAGCTCTGCATACAGTGCATCACAATTGTCTCCTCAGTGTGGATAGCAGTGGTCAGGTTCGTTGCTGGCCCTGTTCCTAGTCTACACAGTCTAAGCAATTGGGTTGGGTGTTGTTGTTTTGCTATTCTGCTTTGGTTTTTCCTGCTGTTACATAAGAACACAGGAAGCCGCCTCCTACCGAGTCAGACCTTTGGTCCACCTAGTTTACTATTGTCTACACTGATTGGCAGCAGCTCTCCAAGGTTTCAGGTAGGAGTCTCCCCCAGATCTACCCCGAGAGATGCTGCCAAGGATTAAACCTAGGATCTCCAGCGCGCCAAGCGGATGCCCTGCCACTGAGCTCAATCCCCATCCTCCTAGGATTTCTTACAGCTGACAGTGCCCATATCAGGGGTGTAGCTATGATGGATGGTTCAAAGGAGCCAGCCCCCCCAGCTCCTGAAGGCCCCCCAGCTCCACCCCTCCCTATTTTCTTCAATCTTCCCCTCATTCCAAGGCACCGTCAGAGAGAGGGCCAACCACGGGCCCACCTCCCTTAGCTACGCCCCAGGCTCACATGTCGTCACCCATCCAAATGCCAACCAAGATGGACCCTGCTTAGCAAAGGGGGTGACTCACGCCTGTGACGTGAAATGTGTCCCGGGTTCCAAACAGCTGACCTTCAAACAAACTTTAGGAAGACAATACAGCCTGTCGGTGAGTCAGGTACTTCCTGTAGTTACCGTACTTGTCATAACAGAATAAGCAACGCCGTGGAAGGGAAGGAGAGTCGACATGTAATTCCCCCTTCCGCCAGTTCCCTTTCTCTAGGCCAACTTCCGCCTTCCCACCACCCTGAAAGAAGCTAAGGCTCAACAATAGATCAGGAGCAGCTCGTCCTAATGAGTCAGGGGGACACCCAAGGAGGCGGCTCAGGTTTCTCCTCTCTCTCCCACCCTGCCTGCTGCCTGTAGGCTGGACATCCATCAGGTAAAGTGGTGTGGTTAGGAAATGCTTGGAAATGCTGGAACACAACGTGGACACCAGCAGCAGCCGTCAGGAGGGGTGCCGTGCTGGGGTTGGATAGGGCCAGTTGCTCTGTCCAGGAGAGACGCCGGACCCATCTGTTGGGGCCAGCATCTTTAAGAAACTGCGAGGCACGCCTGCTCAGAGGAGATCATCGCAAGCTCGTGACGTTTAGGCTTGCAACGATCTCTAAACTGCACGGGCGCGTCTAGCAGTTTCTTAAAGATGCTGGCCCCAACAGATGGGTCCATCATCTCTCTTGGCTGCCGCCGGAGGAGGGGGGAGGGAGGACTGCTCCACTCCCCCCCCCCAGCCACAAGTATTTTTTTAAGCGGAGCTTTGGAGGGGCGGCCCCCCCAATGAGATTGGGGGCCTCATACAGGGCGGGGGGAGGGGTGTCTCATGGCTGGGTGGTCCAGGCACCTGAATTACTTTGGTGCACCCCTGGGAGGGGCTGCTGAGCTCTTGGAGGCATAAAAAGGAGGGAGGTGCACCAGAGGGCTGGCAGACCGCCTCTAGGCGGCCACCAAAGCTGGCCACCAAAGGGGGCCAGCTTTTGGTGCCGGGCCTTCGGGGTGGGGCTGAGGTCTAGGAGAAGGTTATATTAGGGTGGGGCTGGAGGTCTGGGCTAGAGTTTGCAGGAGGCTTTACACACAGGGTTTCTGCCCCGAATCTCCTTCAGTAGAGAGCGTGTGCATACACTCACTGGAGCAGGACCTTGCTCCTCTGCAATGCCAGGTCAGTTCAGAAGAAGACCGAAATCATCCACGACTTGATCATGGGTGAGGCAGGGAGCTGACCCGGCTTGTATAAGTCTATAACTGAGACTTGGCTGCGGGAGGAAAGGGGTCCAGTTTGGGCCCAGCTTCTCCAATCAGATTACTCTGATGGGGAGCAGGTTAGGGGAAGTGGGTGGGGTGGGGTAGGGTAGGGTGGGGTGGCTGTGGTCCATAAGAATACCATCTCCCTTACCAGAGCCTCTGTGAGACAGATGACTTATACCAAGTGTATATTTCTGAGGCTGGGAACTAGGGATAGACTGTTGGTGTACCGTCCACCCCGCTGCCCAACGGACTCCCTAACTGAGCTGATGGAACCAGTCACAGAGTTGGTGTTGGAGTCTCCCAGACTTTTGATGTTAGGCGACATCAGTATCCACTTTGGGGCTGGCTTGTCTGGTGCAGCTTGGGAGTTCATAGAGGCCATGAAATCGATGGGCCTATCCCAATTAATTTCAGGACCAACTCATGGTGCCGGAAACACACTCAATTGGGTCTTCTGTTGGGCTCCATCGTCAGGAGATCCTGTGGTTTCCCCATTGTTATGGACGGACCACTGCCTGCTTCACAGCCACAACCCACCCCTGCAGGGGTGGTGGACCTATTAGGATGGCCCACCCAAGAAGGCTGCTGGATCCAGTAGGATTCCAAAAAAGCCTTGGAGGGTTTTAATGTTGGTGCTGCCAGTGAGTCTGTCGAGGCCCTGGTGGGAACCTGGAATTTGGAACTCACCAGGGCAAGAGACACGATTGCTCCTAAGCGTCCCTTCCAACCTGCTTCAAAAATGGCCCCTTGGTATACAGAGGAGTTGCGGGGGCTGAAGCATCAGAGTAGGTGTGACTGGAACACAAGTGGAGGGAAACCTGGCTCAAATTTGACAGGACACAGCACTGGATCGATTTGAAGGTTTATGTGATAGCGGTGCATGCGGCAAAAAACCAATTTTGGTCTGCATGAATTGTGCATGCAGATTTGCGTTCAGCAGAGCTATCCCAGGTTGTGAGGAGTTTAATTTCTGCTCTTTCTGTTTGGAATCAGTCCCCGGAGAATTTGTTCTGCTGTAAAGCTTTTAATGGGTTCTTTGCGGATAAAATCTCCTGTATTCTGGGCTGACTTGGACTCCACTATTTCTGCAAGGGTTATGAAGGGGGTGTTCAGCAATCCCTCTTGCAGTATTATGCTGGATCAGTTTCAATCTGTGATTTCTGAGGATGTGGTACGAGCTGCTTCGGGCGGTGCAGCCTACCACCTGTTCTCTGGAACCTTGCCCGACTAACAGGAGGAGAGCTAGTTTTGTGGTAGCAAGCATGACTTGTCCCCTTAGCTAAGCAGGGTCCACCCTGGTTGCATATGAATGGGAGACTAGAAGTGTGAGCACTGTAAGAGATTCCCCTTAGGAGATGGGGCTGCTCTGGGAAGAGCATCTAGGTTCCAAGTTCCTTCCCTGGCATCTCCAAGATAGGGCTGAGAGATTCCTGACTACAACCTTGGAGATGCCGCTGCCAGTCTGTGTAGACAGTACTGAGCTGGATGGGCCAATGGTCTGACTCAGTATATGGCAGCTTCCTGTGTTCCTACAACTTGGCTGCTTCTATCTAGCAAGGAGATTGTTGGAGGTGGCCTCGTTAATATCATTCATGCATTGCTGAGGGAGAACCCCCTGTTTGGAGGAGGGGCAATAGATAGACCACTTCTTAAGAAACCTTCCCTGGATCCCTTAGCGATGGCTAGTTACAGGCCAGTCTCCAATCTCCCATGGTTGGGCAAGGTGACTGAGAGAGTGGTGGCCTACCAACTCCAGACAGTTTTGGAGAAAACGGATTATCTAGACCCATTTCAAACTGGCTTTAGAGCTGGCTATGGAGTTGAGACGGCTCCATTCTGTCACCAGTGCTTTTTAATATCGACATGAAACCGCTGAGTGAGATCATCAGATTTGGTGCAGGGTGTTATCAGGATGCTTGTCATCTATTTCTCCTTGTCATCACCACCACCACCACCATCATCAGGAAATGGCGTTCATTCCCTAAATGCCTCCCTACAGGCAGTAATGGGCGGAGGTGCTCATTGTAGGCACTCAGAATCTGAAGGATGAGTTAGATCTTCCTGTCCTGGGTGAGGGTTACACTCCCCCAAAAGGAACAGGTATGCAGCTTGGGAGTACCCTTGGACCCAAGCCTCACCCTGGTATCTCAGGTGGAGGCTATAGCCAGGAGTGCCTTCCAACAGCTTTGGTTGATTCACCAGCTGCGTCCATTCCTTGAAGAGAACAATCTCAAAACAGTGGTGCATCAGCTGGTAACCTCCAGGCTTGACTATTGCAATGCGCTCTATGTGGGGCTGCCTTTGTACGCAGTTTGGAAACTTAAGTTAGTTCAAAAACCAGCAGCCAATCTCTCAAAAACCATTGCTTCTCTCCAACCATCAATTTTCTGCTAAACCTGCCTGCCTCTGGACCTAGGAGGGAGGGAGAGAGAAAGAGCATCCGAAGGCTGCCTGTTTGCTTGAGGAATCAAGTGGCCAGCTGGATCTTCGATTTTGACAGCCGATGATGATGGCGAGAGGGAAGCCTTCTTGGATACAATTGGGACAGATGGGACATTCTCCTTTTGTGCTGACCCCCCCCCCCCAACGCCCCCCCATGCTCCCAGCAAACGTGATGGTTGTTGGTCCCTGCATTAAACAGCATTCTGTGCAATGCCCGCTCCATCTGTGAGAGCCCTCTTTGACATTTCTTTCCCTGTCTCCAAGGAAGTAGCTTCGATAGCCTACAGAAGACCAGCTAAAAGACCCCCCCCCAACACACACACAGCTCTGGCGCTTGGGGGAGACTATCTGCGTAGATAGATAGATAGATAGATAGATAGATAGATAGATAGATAGATAGATAGATAGAACAAGGCTGCATAATCAACCAGAAACAAATTTGGATCTTCACCATTAGTTCCCTGAGATCATAGTTCTGGCAGTGAACTACATAACTATGTAAATTTAGTTATATTTATAACTATATAGTAATAGATATAAATATAACTTTATAAATATTCACCATATTCCTATTATTATTTATTTTATTTATATACCGCCCTTCCAAAATGGCTCAGGGCGGTTAGGGGATGTGATACATATAGGGGATGTGAGTGTGAGTGCACTATATATTGTGAAATGTGTAAACCAACCAACCAACCAACCAATCAATCAGAGAGGGGCCCATTGTAAAACCTCGTCTCTGGGCCCACTCCAACCTTGTTTTGCTCCCGCTTTTGCAGTGGCCACTTTGACGGAGCTGCTCCATTCCTTCCCATCCTGCCACCTGCGTTCTCACCAGAGTAGCTGCTTTCACTCCGTAGAAGGGAAAATATTATTATTATTATTATTATTTCTTGTTTACACAGTCAGACAGGTGTTATTGACTGGTTTGTTTTATCCAGACATCGAGTCCTTCCCAAGGACCTGGGATGCCAGAATTTTATTGTCAATCGTTATAGATATCGTCGCAAAATATAGGCTGTTCCCAGTAAAGCTGCTTTTTGTAATTGGCTGATGGTGATTTCTGGGGCCCCTATGGTGTTGAGGTGCTCTTCAAGGTCTTTTGGAACTGCACCCAGGGTGCCAATTACCACTAGGATTATTTTGGTCTTTTTCTGCCACAGCCTTTCAATTTCAGTTTGTAGATCTTTGTATTTTATTATTTTATTTTTTCTATTTCTTTTTCTTCTATTCTGCTATCCCCTGGTATTGCTATGTCGATTATTTTCACTTGTTTTTCTTTCTTCTCGACTACAGTGATATCTGGTGTATTGTGTGGCAGATGTTTGTCTGTTTGTAGTCGGAAGTCCCATAATTTTTTTACATCTTCATTTTCTTCAACTTTTTCAATTTGATGGTCCCACCAATCTTTGGCTACAGGTAGCTTGTATTTTTTGCAGATGTTCCAGTGTATCATCCCTGCTACCTTGTCATGCCTTTGTTTGTAGTCAGTCTGTGCGATCTTCTTACAACAGCTGATCAGGTGGTCCACTGTTTCATCTGCTTCTTTACAAAGGCGGCACTTGCTGTTTGTTGTGGATTTTTCGACTTTGGCTCTTATTGCATTTGTTCTTAGTGCCTGTTCTTGTGCAGCCAGTATTAAACCCTCTGTTTCTTTCTTCAAGTGCCATTCTTAAGCCATTGCCAGGTCTTGGTGATGTCTGATTTTCCACTTATATTGTGTAAATATTGACCATGCAGGGGCTTATTTCTCCATTTTTCTGCTCGGTTCTTGACTTGTTCTCTCTTGTAGGCCTGTTTTGTTTCATTGGTGTTGAACAGTTGTGCGTTCTTGACCATTTGAAGTGCATCTTCTTCACTGTACCTTACATATTCTTCAAGGTCTTTTTTCTCCTCCTCTACTGTTTGATGGACTTGCAGAATTCCTCTTCCACCTGAGCTGCGAGGGAGGTAGAGCCTATCTACATCACTGTGGGGGTGCAGAGCACGATTGATGGTCATGATTTTCCTGGTCTTACGATCTAGCGTCTCCAGCTCTGCCTGGGTCCAGTCTATCATTCCTGCAGTGTATCTAATAACAGGTATAGCCCAGGTGTTTATGGCTTGTATGATGTTCCCGCCATTGAGTTTGGACCTGAGGATTTTTCTGACTCTCCTGATGTATTCACTTCCCATTTTTCTTTTAACTTCAGTGTGTGCGATGTTATCAGCCTGGAGAATGCCCAAGTATTTGTCAGGTTCTTTCTCTTCCAGCTTCTTGATCTTGCTTCTATTGGGCAGTTCTATTCCTTCTGTTTTTCTTATTTTCCCTCTGTTCATTATTAATGCAGCACACTTGTCTAGTCCAAACTCCATTGCTATATCGCTACTGAATATACGGACAGTGTTTAGCAGTGATTCGATTTCTGACTGGGACTTTCCATACAGCTTCAGATCGTCCATGTAAAGCAGATGGTTGATTTTACTGGATGTTTTAGATGTTTGGTATCTGAGGCTTGTTTTGTTTAGTATTTGTGAAAGTGGGGTCATGGCGATTACAAACAATAGAGGGGATAGTGAGTCCCCTTGGAAAATGCCTCTTCTAATGCTAACCTGTCCAAGTGCCTCGCCGTTGATTGTTAACTGTGTACTCCACATGCTCATTGCTTTTTAAATAAATATCTGAATGTTTTTGCTGACACCAGTTGTTTCTAAACATTTTAGTATCCATGTGTGAGGCAATGAATCGAAGGCTTTCTTGTAGTCAATCCATGCAACACTTAGATTGGTTTTTCTTCTCTTGCAGTTTTCTAAGATCATTTTGTCAATCAGCAGCTGGTCTTTTGTGCCTCTGGTGTTCGGGCAATTTCCTTTCTGTTCAACTGGAAGCTGTTTGTTAGTTAATAAGTGTTGCATCACTTCATCTGCTATTATTCCAGTTAAAAATTTGAACATGGTTGGCAGGCAGGTTATCGGTCTATAATTACTTGGAACTGCACCTTTTGCTGGGTCTTTCATGATGAGATGAGTTTTCCCAGTTGTTAGCCATTGTTCAATATCACCTCCTTGCAAAATGTGATTGAACTGTTTTGATAGTTGTTTATGAAGGCTTGTTAGGTGTTTAAGCCAGAAGCCATGCAGTTCATCGTCGCCTGGCGCAGTCCAATTTTTAATTTTCTTTGCTCTTTCACTGATTAATTCTGGTGTTATTATTAGATCTTGCATTTGTTGGTTACATTTTTTGACTTCTTTCATCCAGCCTGCTTTTTTATTATAATCTATTGGATTGTCCCAAAAATTCCGCCAGAATTGCACTGTTTCTTCTTTATTTGGCGTTTCTACGTTTCTTGCAGTTTCTCCTTCTATGCTTTGGTAGAAACGTCTCTGATTCGACTGGAATTGGAGATTCTGCCTGTGTTGTGTAATTCTGGCTTCATATCTGCTAATCTTCTTTGATACTGCTGTTATTTGCTGCTTTATTATTTCCAGGACTTCTCTCATTTTCCTTGAATCTAGGTGGTATTTTTGGATCAGATACTGTTTGGTGTTTTCTTTCTTCAGCTTCTTGTCTGTCATATCTTTCAATTTACTAGCATCTGATCTAAGCCTGGAGATTTTATTTTCTAATCAAATCTTCCTTTTATGTGATGTACTGCTTTCTTTTTTTACAGGTCCACTGATCTTCTATCCGAGCTCTTGTGTTGTTATTGTTGCTGCACTGTACATGAGTTGGTTTGTTTCTTGCAAATTATTGGTTGTTATTTCTGCAAGTGCAGCATTGACATCTTTTAATGCCTGAGCAAGTTGTTTTTTGGCAACTGTTTTTAGAGCGGGAAGCCGAACCCTGGTGGTTGTTTGCTTCATGTGCTCAGTTATTTTTTGCTTTAGTTCTTCTTGCTTTCCTGTTAAACGGCATTTGGGTTTTTGAGGTGAAGGCAAAGGGGAGGTTGCCTGGTTTTAATTTTAAAACAGTTCAGCAACGGTGGTATCCTCTATTTCCAACACCTCCTCCATCTGCGCCTGAGCAACTGCTTCAGTTGGTGGTAATTCTTCTTCCATATCTTGAGCCTGTGTTGCTCTTTGCAGTTCTTCCAGCTCAACTCCTGTGAATACTTTATTTCTTATTCTGAATCTTCTCTGGTCTGCTAGCCTTTGTTCTGTTATTTCTGTATCTGGATGCTTCTCTTTCCAAATTTGGTACATTCTTTTTAAATAACCTCTTCAAGTTGGACTAGACTTGTAATAGCAGATCATTATTTCCTTCTTGGCATTTTTTGTATATTTTTTTCGGTTAAGCGACGTTTCTTCCAGTAGCTTTGCTGTCTCCAGCCCTGGTTGCTCAACTGAAGATCCTGAGTCCTGTAGCCCACTTGCCACCAGATGTCCCGGGACTATAGCACCTGGCGCGGTCCTTGTTGACCCGGGCGATGACCAATCCGGTATAGATTTATTAAAGTTACGTCTCACCATATTGTTGATGGGAGAGGCACTCTTTGTCTGGCTCCTCTGGTGAGACCTGTCTTGTAATAATAATAATTATTATTATTTTTAATAATTAATAATAATGATATTATTATTATTATTATTATTATTATTAACATTTATATCCTGCTCTTCCTCCAAGCAGCCCAAAGCAGTTTACTACATACTTAAGTTTCTCTTCACAACAACCCTGTGAAGTAGGTTAGGCTGAGGGAGAAGCGACTGGCCCAGAGTCACCCAGCTAGTATCATGGCTGAATGGGGATTTGAACTCAAGTCTCCCCGGTCCTAGTCCAGCACTCTAACCACTACACCACGCTGGCTCTTCCAATAGCCTTTGAAGTACCCCTAGGGGTACTAGTACCCCCTGTTGGGAACCCCAATCTATCTCAATATTGTCTATTCTGTCTAGCAGTGGCACTCCAGAGTTTCAGGCAAGAGTTTTCCCCAGCTCTCCCTGTAGATGCCAGGGATTGAACCTGGGACCTTCAGCATCTTTAAGCAGATACTCTACCACTGAAATACAGCCCCATCCCTAACACAGTCCAAGGGACAATAAAATGCTCCTTTAGGGAATAATGTTTGAAAACTGCATGCAGAAGGTTCCACATTCCCTCCCTGGCAGCATCTCCAAGACAGGACAAGATTTTTTTTTATTTTTAGGACAAGATTTTAGGACAAGATTTTTTATTTTATTTTTTAGGACAAGATTTTTTTATTGAACCAACAAACTACGAAAGCATATGAAACCCTTGCCTGTAAACTTGGAAAAGCTGCTGCCAGTCTGTGTAGACAATACTGAGCTAGATGGACCAAGGGCCTGACTCAATATAGAGCAGCTTCTGATGTTCCTAAGTTCCTATATTCACAGTGAAGTCCTAAGTGTTTTGAAACAGAGGGGGAAAATGTTTAAAACTGAAAACCTGGACATTTTTGATGGAACTGTGAGTCTGGATTTGCTTAAAATGGCAAGAGGGTGGTGGACATTAGGAAGGCAGGAAGGCAGTCTAAATAAATATCATAGGATTTGTCTTACACATAGTCTTACACAATGCTTGCTTGTGGTAAAACTTGTTTTTGTTTTTAAAAAAGCATGTGGTTTCTGCATAGAATAAATGTGTGGTTTTTTTCCTGGGGAAGAGCATGAGCAATACCCTGCTAACTAGGCAAAGAGGCACCTTTTAACGTGGTGATTCTCTTTATTTAGCAGGGGGAGAGTAACTGGCCCTATCCATCCCCAGGACAGCATCCCTCCAGTGACTTTTGCTGGTGTCTATCTTATGTTTCTTTTTAGAGTGTTAGCCCTTCAGGGACAGGGATCCATCTTATTTCGTTATTTATTATTCCTCTGTGTAAACCGCCCTGAGCCATTTTTGAAAGGGTAGTATAAAAATCAAATGAATGAATGAATGAAATCTTACTTGCAATCTGAATAGGGGGAGGCGGTCCACAATTCTGAAAATATTGCTAATGCACCAAACTGGCCATGTGGGAAGCTTCGGGGCAGAGAGCGTCCAAGGCAGGCGCGTTCTTAAATTCTTCTTAAATTTGGATTCCCACAAGTTGTTTGAGAAGGAGAGCTGGTCTTGCGGTACTAAGCATCATCATCATCATCATCATCATCATCATCATCATCATCATTTATTCAACTAGCACTTTGCAGAGTTGTAATAAAGGCCTTGGGAAAGATATTTAGATGCCATGAAGTGTCTATACCTACAGAGATTAGAATAGTTTGGACAATTGTTTTCCCCGTGACACTCTGTGGATGCAAAAGCTGGATTTTTAAGAAGCAAGATAGAAAAAGTATTGACACTTTTGAACTTTGGTGCTAGAGAAGACTTTTGAGGATACCATGGACAGCCAGGAAAATAAACAAATGGATCACAGAACAAACCAATCCAGAATTTTCACTCAAGGCAGAAATGACCAGGCTCAAACTATCATACTTTGGACACATTATGCGAAAACCCAGCTCCCTTGAGAAGTCCATAATGCTGGGGAAAGCTGAAGGCAAGAGAAGAAAATGGCCAGCAGCAAGGTGGATGGACCTGATCACGACAGCAATGGATGCACCACTGAGAGACCTTAAAGGCCAAGTTGAAGACAGATCATCCTGGAGAGAATCTATCTATGTGGTCGCTAAGAGTCGACACAGACTTGACAGCACTTAATCAATCAATCAATCAATCAGGGAGAGAGAGGGGGATATGTCTCCATCATCTCTCTAGGAGGAAACAAAGAAGATTGACTCACCACAGGAGGTACCTGAGGAGTCAAAGCAGGGTTCATAGAGTAGAGGCAAGCAGGGACAGGTGAGGAGACCCTGACTAGCTCCCTCTGATCCCAATGCCCCTAGTTGCCATTAGGTTAGTTGGTGCAAAAGGTCGATGCACTGGAACTCCATCTCCAACACGTATAGACAATAGTGAGCTAAGCAGACCAATGGTCCGGCTTGGTATAAGACAGCTTCCTATGTTCCTATGTACAACTCCCATAGAATCACAGGATCATAGAATGTCAGAGTTGGAAGGTACCTTAGAGTTCTTCAGTCCCCTACTCCGTGCAGGAAACTGCTACAGCAGCTCAGACAGATGCCTGTCCAGCCTCTGTTTGAAAACCTCCAGCAAAGGAAAGCCTACCACTGCATGAGGGAGACTGCTTCGCTGTCGAACAGCTCTTACAATTAAGAAATTCTTCCTAATGCCTAGCCTAAATCTGCTTCCTTGCCATTTCAACCCATGGATTCTAGTAGCCCAGCCCTAAGGAGCAACAGAGAACCAGTCTGTTCCTTCTTCTATAAGGCCATGGTGGCCAGGGATGTTGTAGTTCAGTATCATCTGGAGACCCAAATATGAGGACCCCTGACCTTCGAATGATGAGTTAGTGTTCTAGCATACAGTCGAGATGTGCAACGAAATCAGACCACACCCTTGTGCAGCAACCATAATGTGCCAAGGGAAGGCAAGTAGTTTGCATAAGAGAAAACACACTCAGAATTGATCATTTCTACAGTCCTTTTTAGTGCTTCACAATGGGTATAACATTGCTCCTCTTCCGTTTCTGTTGTGAAATGTCATGATGCATCTCTTGAACTCCTCCCTCCTCCTTCCATGATCTTCTGGGTATTTGAAGACCATCCTTCCAGGCCTTCACAACTCTGGTCCTGCCCCCAGTAGAAACATAGGAAGTTGCCTTATACCAAGTCAGACCCTGGGTCCGCCTGGCTCAGAGCTTTCTGGCACAATATTGTCTATTCTGACTGGAAGCAGCTCTCCAAGGTCACAGGCAGCTTTTCTCTGTTGCCCCCGAGGACTGGATTAGAAATTGGATTAGAAATTCCATGGGGTGAAATTGCAAGGAAGGAGATTTAGGAGACGACAGGGATCAAACCTGGGACCTTCTGCGAGCAAAGCAGATGCAATTCCAGCTCCGTGATTTCCAGCTCTCTGCTCTTAACTGATCGGGGTGGGGGTGGGGGCCAGTTCTCTCCTGCGTCTGCTTCCCTCTTCACTGTTCTAGCTATGTTTCTCAGGAAGACGGTTCCCAGAAGCAGTTTAACCCAGGCTGCTTGTCTGCAGCGCAGGCATCCCTATGGCTTACGGTGCTGCTGGCCCGCCTAACCCCACTTTGAAGCCCGGCCTTTAGACAAAGTTTAGGGTGCGAGCGTGCCCTTTACCCCGGCACTGGGATCAGATGGGTGCTCAGGCTGCTTGTTGCCTGAGTGCACACAGAGATGGGTGCCTAGACAGCCCGTCTCAGAGGAGAGGAGAGCTGGTCTTGTGGTAGCAAGCGTGTCTTCCCCCCTTAGCTGAGCAGTGTCTGCCTTGGTTTCATTTCAATGGGAGATTAGACGTGTGAGCACTATAAGAGATTCCCCATCAGGGGATGGAGCCGCTCTGGGAAGAGCATCGAGGTTCCAGGTTCCCCCCCTGGCAGCATCTCCAAGATAGGACTGAGAGAGATTCCTGCCTGCAACCTTGGAGAAGCTGCTGCCAGTCTGTGTAGGCAATACTGAGCTAGATGGACCAATGGTCTGACTGGCAGCTTCATATGTTCCTGTCCCCCAATGCACCACGCTCGACACACTATGCATTGTGGGATATCCAAAGGTTGGGATGTGTCATCCCAGCCTCCAAAGATCCACACTGCTGGGAGCAGTGAGGATCATGTGAGCGCATGGTAGTATACCTGAAGAAAAGCAGAAGAATCATCTGGAGGGGGGGAATTAGTTGGACTCTGCCTACCCCACTGCCCGCCCTCCGCATCCCAGGACTATCATGTGAATAGCCTCAGGGTCTTACTCCTAGTCAGCTCTAATTCCAGCTTTAGCGCCAACTTTAAACTCTTCCTCCAGCTTTCACTAACTTTCTGCTGCAGGCGAGCCTCCTTTTATTCTCTTCCCCCCCTCCAATTTTCCGAAACTAACCGATTTAAAATTGACTGCATGTTATGCTTTAAGAGAAAATTATTACAAAATGATGTATAGATGGTATCTGACACCCAAAAAATTGGCATTAATGTATAAAAATGTATCAAACAAATGTTGGAAGTGTGGACAGTCTGAAGGCACTTTTTTTCCTATGTGGTGGAGCTGTGGGAAGGCTAAAGCATATTGGGAGATGATATATAATGAGTTAAAGAAAATATTTAAAATGACATTTCCTAAGAGGCCAGAATCCTTCCTGCTGGGAATAATAGAAGGTGCAATTTCTACAAGTAATTCAACGCTTTTTATGTACGCTTCGGAGGCGGCTAGAATTATATATGCACAGAAATGGAGGAGTAATGAAGTGCCTTCAAAAGAAGATTGGCTGATAAAATTTTTGGAATATGCGGAGATGGCAAAACTTACAACACTAATAAGAGACCAAAATTTGGAATGCTTCAAAGAAGATTGGAAACCATTCTTGTTGTATCTAAAGAACTATTTTCCTACTATGGACTTTACAGCAGGGTTTGGAATTTAGTAAAAAAACCTGCAGGTTGGATAGATTAGCTGTGTTTGTAAGGATTTAAATTTATGTTTTGAACTATTATTATAGCAAGGGTGAACTTTATAGCTGATGATTCACGAAGAGATGTGTGCGGGAAGTCCACTTTTGTCTATTCGTAATAAATGACATATTAATATTGTTAAAAATAATAAAAATTGAATTTGGGGGAAAAAACAAACCAACCAATCAAAATTAATGCGAGCTCCCCCCCTTTAAAAAAAACACCAAACCAATCCAATCCAACCTTCTCCTCCCTCCAAAAACCAAACAGCAGGACTCTTTCCCCAACCAGACCAAACTGTCAAACGGGAGCTGTGAACTCTTGATCCCTGCCAGCTTCTTATTACAGAGCACAGGAAGGAAGCAAATACGCATTCAAAACAGAAATGTGAAGAGCACAAGAGGAGGTCAAGGCCTTCTTCCTGCACAAATGGCATTTCATACTTGGCAGGACTTTTTAATCACTGGAATGGAATCACATGTCATATTTGGCTGTATTGGAGGCAGTCAGTGATGGTTTGTAAGCTTGCCAGGCCTTGCCAAGGCTGTGCTTTCCGGGCACTCGATTGGAAGGTGCAGCTTGCTCCCAGGATCCTGTGCTCAGCAAACCTCATTGGCGGCAGGCCTCAAGTGGGCTCCTCTGGAGTGATCCAAGCCAATGGTCTGAGTGAGTGCTTGAAAGCAAGAGGCATTTGCATGGACCTGTAGCAGTGTAGCAGCGTCTCCCTCAGCCAAGAGGTGAGCTTGGGAGTCTGTGGGCACAAACGCTCCAAGGGAGACGAGAAGAAAAGAGGAACTCAGACATGTTTTGAACAAAAGGGGCAACTTTATTAATATACTTAAATAGGTTACAAGTCGTCACTTAACTTTCTAACTAAAGGAAACAAAACAGGACAGAATGGAGTAGGCAAAAAAACTTTCCATCTTGGCCAATCTGTTGGAAAGCCAAAAATTCCTACTCGGCCCCCAACAGGGCGACCAGCAAAGCCCATTCTGTCCCTGGGAAGGAGGGTGAAGGAGGGAGGGAAGGGAGGAAGCCCAGGGTCACACGGAACAAGGGAATGGCAGGGCAAACAAAATTGGGGGGAGTCCCAGCCAGCCCCCACCCACCCCCCCGCTCCTTGCAGGCATGTTCACGTGGTCTCCTCTTCTGGGGCGGATCGACTCCTCCAGCCTCCCAGCAGCAGCACATGCCTGCAAGAAGCACAAAGCAGTGTCAGTGGGGTTGCCCTGTTCCTCCTCCCTTTCCACTCCGGCAGCCCAGCAAGCGGGGATCGGGCAGTGGGGTGGGGGTTGATGGGGGGGCAAGCCAGAGAATTCGGGCTCCCCACTGTGCAGCCACAGCATGGAGCAGGAGGGAGAGGAGGATTCTCTGGCCTGCCACCGGGCAGCACCAGGGGGCGCTACTGGGGCTGCAGGGGGGCCCCAGAGTCTCCCAGGCTCCTCTGCTGCTGCACCGGTTTGGGAGGAAGGAGGAGGGAGCGGAGGGGGGAGTGAGGCGTGGCTGCGGGAGTGGAGGGGGGGAGGAGCACACCCTCGGCAGGGGAGGGGGCGGATGCCTGGATGGTGCTTCCCCTGCCAGGGGAAGCCAGGACGCTGGGGAAGGGGAGAAAGGTGGAAGGAGGAGGGGGTGCTCCCTGGCCAGCTGGTGGGAATGGAGGGACCTTGCCCTCCTGCTGGGGCCACACAGCCTCCCCGGACCCAAGGGAAGCCCAAGAATGGTTCCAAAGGGCCACTTGGGGGCAGGGTGGTCCTGTAGCCTCCTCCCACTGCCTGCCAGCAGAAGCAAGGGGAGGGGCTTCTGCACCCCAGAGGCGGGGCTTCCTTGGGCCAGGGGAGTGGAGCCTGCTTCCCCCTCACTCCTCAGACAGAACTGCACTTCCCTGCTGGATGTCTTCTTGTGGACAGATCTTGTGTCCACGCAGTTGGAGGAGGTCTTCTGGGAGGCCCCTGCGCTGCACGGTCTTTCCTGAACCTCCCTTCAGCTGCTGATCTTCAAGGGGAGAGCACGGGGCTGTTGTTCCTGGAAAGAGAGGAGGACATTGGTTCAGAGATGGGGGGTCTTCTCACACTCTCCCCCATGACACCACCAAGCACCAGGGACTCCTGGCAGAATATTTGTGTCCTCATTTCCCAGAGGGAAGAGAGATCTTTCCTCTTTCCCTTTGGCTACTGGTACAACCAGACACAAGGGCCGAAGATGGCATTCCAACACGAGGGAGGGTTGCCCAGATTCCTGCCCACCCTTCCTGTAGCCCCAGCCCCCTCCCTAACCATCGGGGCCCCTTCAAGTGAAGCCCTGCCTTGGTCTGCTCACCAGTCGGTCAGGTGGAGAGATCACCGTACTCTGGCGGGTGTCTCTTCTTCTTACAGCCCGCCCACAAGCGCCGAACGGCAGCCCGCAGCCCGTGCCGGGAGTGGAGGGAAAAGGCCTTCTTCACGATCTTCTCTGTCTTGCAGGCAACTCTCCCGACCTCGGGGTCATGGTCGCCAAGCAAGCTCTCCAGCGCTGGAGGGATGAAGGAGAAGGTTCAGAAATGGCATGAAGAAATCACCCCACCCTTGGCCAAGCCCCACCATTTCCACACCAAGAGGGCGCAAGTCCTGACTCTTTCTCCCCTGCACTCTGGGAAAGCCTACTGCTGAGCATCCCTGAGGATGCAAGCGGGACCTTCCATTTGACGGGACAGGTGGCCCATTCCAGCTCTGTGGTCCCTAAATCTAGGCCTCTCCCCTCACAGAAACTTCCCCTTCCCACCCAGAAACCGGCACTTACCAGCATGGAAGGTCTCTATGTTCCCTTCAGTGAGGATGCTGCCCTTTTTGTGGACCAGGTGACCTAAAAAACAAGGGTGGAAGGAAATGGGACCACAGTTCAGGACACTGTGCATGGACAACCCAATCATTCAGGAGAGGAAGTCCTCCCCTCTCTGCTCCCTCTGGGACTGACAATTTGAGCCATTCCTCCAGGGACTCTTATGTCACCTTGGGAGGAAATTAAGCAAAGAGACCTCGCTAACACGCACTGGGCCAGTCCTCCTGGGGAGGGAACAGCTCCTGCCCCTCCACACCCTTCTGGCTGTGCCTGCCAAGAGAATGAACCTTTGCCCACCAAGACGACCCACTAAGGGAGACCCAAAAGTCTTGTTTCGCTTACCGATCAGCAGGGCAGCCGTTCTCCTCACTGAAGGCTGCTCGCTGCGGAAGAAGCCCAGGATCTTGGTGGCCTCCATCTCCACGGCGTCCTCTGTGCCAAGCTGCCGAACCTGGGATCAAGAGCAAAGACAAATCCCGAGTGAGCAAAGCATCGCCCAAAGGTCCTTGAGCCATTTGAGCCGAGGGATGGACAGGGAGGGGCTGCCCTTACCAGACGCTTGGCGATCTTGTGGAGCAGCTCCTGCAGGCTGTAAGAGTCCCGCGCCAGCAGCTTGCCCTCCAGGTGCCATAGGAGGGCTTCCGCCAGGAGGCTCAGATTGTCCTTCGCAGCCTGCCAAAAGAAAGACCGGAATGGGAGTGAAAAATCCTCCCAAGGGATTCCAAGAAACCTCTTAGGGGGCTTCAAGGAGTAGAGCCTGGATAGGCCAAACCACAGCGGGACAGCTCGTGAATTCACCATCCCGTGAGGCTAACTCTGGGGTCTGCCACTGGGCAGCTGGACTTGGGGAAGCCTAAACCCCTTCGTAGGGTTGGCAGGAAGAAGGGGGCCCTCACCTGTACTACCTCCAGGTCCTCATCCTCCACATGCATCAGCACCGCGATGAGGGTCGTGATGTTCTCCTCTGTACCCTCATGATGATGGTGGCGGTGCTGCAGGAGATCCAGGTGGGTCCTCATGGCTGCCCTTCGGATCTTAGCCTCCTCCTACAAAGAAGAACAGGGCTTGTTATTAGGGAGGAATTCCTCACCTCCATAATTGATGAAGAGCTTGCATGGGTCTCTAGGGGGTTTCTGGTTTCCCTTCTCCAACCCGTTCGGAACCTGCAGGTTGGCCGGCCCTCATAGAGCCGGGGCGGGGGGCTGGCATGTAAGTACTCACGTGGTGGAAGAGAGGGCGGCACAGGGCAGCCAGGACAGCATTCACCGTGGCCTGGTGTTCTGATGGACAGTGCCTCAGCCGCTCCATGAAGGCCAGGACCCCCAAAGTGGCTTCCAGACTGGAGGTCCTGAGCCCTCCCAGGATCCCAGCACTAAAATCCTGGGGTTTCTTCGCCTAGGGAGGGAAAAGGTGGATCCTTGAGAACACATGCTAGTCTACCCCCTGCTAAATGGACCACATAGCTGTCCATGTTTGATGCCGCTTGGCTTCCATCCAAGAGGGGTGAGAAGGCGGCATTGGAGTACGTGGGGAATCAGGGCTCCCACTGAGAGATGCATTCCCTTAAGGATTTCTCCTTCATCCTGTGGCAAGGGTTCCACAGGCTGAATCCTCCCAACTGGAAAAATCTTCCTGTCACACCTGGGGATGCCTAGGAGCACCAGCCTCAGGAAGGGCTCCCCAAAGAGAGGAGTCTCCATGTCTAGGGATGCTCCATGCCCAGGGATGTCACTCACTGCCTTCAGCTTTCCATAAATGTGGAGAAGACCCCTTTCGCTCAGGTAGCGGATGTTCTGGCTGGGGTGGACTAGCCACGCTACCAGGAGCATCCAGGTCTTCTCTAAGGCAGCAAAGTCTTGGTCTTTCAGGAGCAGCCAAAAGAGGGAAAGGAGCAGAAGACCAATCAGCCCCTGGGGCCAAACCCTCCTCTCAGGGAAGCCCACCTGAGGAAAATGCTTCTCACCTCCACAAAGAAGGCCACCTCTGCGAGGGAATGCTCTTCTGGATCTTTATCGAGGCTGAAGAGGGAAGCCAGGTATGCCTTCAGCCTGGCCACTGTGGAGGATGGTGTCTGGAGGAGAGCCCTGCAACACACAAAGGCCCCTGCTGAGTCCTGGGCGGGAGGCCCAGAAAGAGCAGACCTGACCCAAACCACCCCAGCCCCCAGGCCTCCTGAGGAATCTCCTATTCACTCCTACTTACCTCACCAAGAGGGCCACACCCTGGAGGCAGCTCTGCGGAGAGCACAGGGATTCCCAGCAGGTCTTCTCTGGGGTCACCTGTGCCACCCTCTCCAGCAGGGTTCGGACAATCTGCGCGGTCTCCCTGCAGAGAAGAGAAGGTTGGTGTCACCACCATGTCAAGGGTGGAGGCAGTGGACAAGGGAGGGACTCCTTGCGGGGTGGCGTAGTATCAAGGGTGGAGGGACTGAGTTGGACCATGGGAGGGAGACCACAGAGGTGAAGTGACTTTATCCACAGCTGGCTTTTTAACACTGCAGATGCATGTTAAGGCTCTCTGCAGAGCCAAGAGGGCTGCAAATTCTGGGCTCTCCTCTGTGTAGCTGAGGGAGGGGACCTCCGTGCCAGAGTCACCCCAACAGGCCAGAAATGCTGCTCACCCATCAGAGTGGGACATGGGAGAAATGACCCTAGCCTGTCCTCCCAGAGTGCTGGAAGGAGGAGTTGCTGGCCCCGCTTTCCCCACCGCCATGACTTACTCAGGAGGCAGGTAATGGCTGTCTCGGTTCCCGACTCCCTCGGTGGTGTTCTGCAGGCCGGTGAGGATCTTGTTGACCAGGCCCACCAGGAGTTCGGGGAACCTTTCCTCCACCTCACTGGCATACTCCACGCAACGGATGACGTCCCCAATCTTCTTTGTTGCTCTCCCCTGCGAAGAAGAGGAGGGTCAGGCCTCAGCACACAGTCCGAGGGACGGTTATGGGTCAGGAGAATCCCCAGGGCCAGGCCAGTGCCATGGGTGTCTGCACCCACATCTGGGCCTGGAGGGTGCTGCCTTTGGCTTAGGGTGCATGAGGTCAACTGCAAGGGAAAGACATCCACAAGGGGAAAGGGCAAGTCCCCACCTCCCGTCTGAACAGTGACTGCCATCCAAGCCGCCATCTTGTGTAGTGCAGGAAAGGAGGGGCAGATGGCTGAAGTCAAGTCACCCTTGGTTTGCGCCCCTTACCTCTCCCAGATGGACCGAGGAGAACCAATCTGGGGCCAGCTGTCCTCTTCTTTCCTCTTCGCCGATGTTCCTGAGAGAGGAGAGGAGAGAGAAAAGCTTCTCAAAGAACTGTCCTGTTGGAGATGGCAGCCAGCTGAAGAAGTACACGGGCACCCAAGGAGATGCTAAGCAAAGATCTAGCCTCCCTTGGGAGGTGGCTGGCAGGGGAACTTCATCAGGCCAGAGATCTCCCAAGTCCAGCCTTTCGTTCCCCACTGAGAAGCCCTGGGAAGTGTTCAAAGGGGGCATCGAGACAGGAGCCCTCCCCTGCTCCTTCTCCCCAACACCCGCTCATGCCAACAGCATGGGGGTCTCAGAGCTCCCTCTGCTAACAGCCAGCAATAGACTTGCTGGTGTCTGTCTTGCACCTGCTGCCAATCGGCCTCCTTGGGTGAACTCCCCCTCCAGATTTCTCAGGGAGCAGGTAGGAGGAAACATCCCTCTATGGGGCTCAGACATGGGGGGGCTGCCCCTGTCCCCTGCAGCCTTCTGCTGGCTACGCTAAAATCCCCCCAGCTCCCTACTGGCTCCTCAGCTGAGACGAGGGTACCTACCTGGCCGAACTGGGGGTCAGCGGAGAGTCCCACACCTCGTCCTCGATGCTGCTGATGTCATGCATCGTGTCGTCCTCGTCCGTTGAGGAGCACTGGGGAGGAGAGAGAAGAGAAACGGGAGTGTTCCGGGGCTTGCATTGACCTTGCGAGGCTTCTGAGAGGAACCAAGCAAAAGGGATGGTTGGGAAGACATCCTGCTCTAAAATAAGACCTGCCTCTTGGTAGAAAAGGCATTTGGCATCTCAGCCCAGAAGAGCCTTTCACCACATTTTTGCCCCCTTTCCAATGCCTCAGATGCATTTCCTCCCATCCCACCAATCACAATCCCTCCCATCCTGCAGCATCTAGAACTAGAAACATTCCATGTTCTGTCTCCTGCTGGGGAACAGGGCACTCACACACACACACACACACACACACACACACACACACACACACACACAACCTAGAGCCCGTTCACATGAAAAAATGGATGATGAAATGGATCAGTTCTGACCTCCGCGGAGGACGAGTCTTCCACCGTGTAGGTGTTCTTCATCATCTTCTTGATGAGCCACTTCTTTGGCTTCGGGACTCTGAGAGGAGAAAGGAGAGACATGGCATAAGAACAGCATTGCATCCCCTGTGGATCAAGTGAAAGACACGTGTAGCCCAGAACCCAACAGTGGACAGCCAGATGCCTATTTAGTTGTTTGTGAACCACTTGAGACCTGGTTACATGTGGCATTAAAGTGTGTTTATTCAGAGAGAGAGAGAGAGATCTCGAGATTCGGAGGTTCCTTGGCTGTCATGGGTTATAATCTTCAACTGGATTCTCCTCCATGAACGTGTCTAATCAAACAAGGTTCCCAGGGAAGGTGATCCGCCTCTATGATCCCTGGAGCGGACCTTCAGCTGAGAAAGGTACCTGGGGGAACTGGTGGCATAGTCCTCTTCCGACCCCTCTTCCTCCATGCTGGCATGTGGAGTCTCGGCCCCCGGGAAGGAAGAACTCTGTGAAGGAGAGAAGGGGGAGAAATGGTTGCTCTGGCCTTCACATTGAGCTTCCTAGGCTTCAGCAGGGAAAAGGCCAGCCTGGCACCTTCCAGAGGTCATCACCGGGTGAGCTGAACGCAGGAAGTGGGCCGGAAGGGGATCGTCCCGTTCTGGACACAATTCTTCCCGCTTTCCTGATTTTCAACTTTCTTAAAAACCACTTTGGAGCCCAGGCATGCTGGCTGGAGGCGGGCGGGAGAGATGGCAAAAGAGCTCTTCTCTCGTGCCCGCCTTCCTCGCAATGAGGTCGGTCGGGCTGATTTCAGGCCTTCGCGCACTCATGCAAATGGCAGAGGGGAAAGGCATCAACTCCCCCCACTCCAAGACATGCTGCGCTCCCTCACTCAGCTGGGGCCCCGATGGCTGTGGTGACTGGAAAAGACCACTTCCAGTCCACTTCATGCTTTCAGTCGGCTCCTTAGTGAGGACACTAAAGGCACGTGCAAAAACATGCCAAAACTGGGTCTCCTTTCCTCTTTCTTTCCCATTTCTTTCCCCTTTTTCATTTAGTTCATTTCTCATTGGTTTGGTTGAGTTTGCTTATTGTTTTGTATTTTTATTCATTCTTCATTTATTTGTCACTGTTTTTCAATGGTTGCCATTAAAGCAACAGGATGCTCCACCTTTAACTGTGAGATCTCGACCAGAAGTCAAGGCCATAGCCACCATCTCCTTGCGGCCATTTTCTTTAATCCTATCACCCCCACCGTGCCACCATTGTGATGCAGTGTTGTTAAGGGCATGGCTGTCCCTTTACCATAGCTTTAAGCAAACAACTGTCAGAAGATGGCCGCCCACCCGGCAGCATCAAAACTGGGTCCATTCCACATGCTCTCTACTCCTGGGCAACACGGGGGACCCACACGCCCAACCCACAGTTCTTCCGAGGGAGGGACTGGATGTTGAGGCTTCCTGACCTCTCCAAGGGATGGCTCTTGGTCAGCGGCGGTGTTTTGCAGCCTCCTCAACACGGTGCTTGGCCTCTGGACACTAAGAAAAGAAAGAAAGAAGACACATGAGATCAGAACACGAGTGCTTAGAAAGAGCTCTGCTTGATGAGATGAATGAGGCATGCAGCCCAACACCCTGTTTCCAGGAGTGGACAGCCAGATGCCTGCAGGAAGCCCACGGGCTGGGCATGGAGACACCTGCCCCCATGGAAACAACCCTCCATGCTGTTCGGAGCTTCTCTCCACCCTTGGCTTCTTGCTAAACTAACCACCTCCACCCCCCAAAAAATTGCATGGGCTCCTAAGGAAGGTCCTCTACTTCCATGAGCCATGGAGCTGCCCCTCCAGGTGAGAAAAGAGTACCTCGGGGAACTGACAAAGCTCTCCACGTCCAGCTCCTGATCCCTAGTGTTGTCTTCTGGGATCTTGGCCTCTTGGATGTCAGGACTCTGCATATGAGACAAAGGTTTCCAATGAGTGTACTCACTCTGATCTTCCTAGGGCCTAGGATTCGTAGGGAGTTTTCCCCCTGACATTTTCTTTGAGTTCATTTTTATTTCTTTAAATTATTTTGATTTTTTTTTAAGACAAAAAAACCTTATTAAAAAGCAACCATGTGTTCTAATTCTAACTGTGGTGGGAGTGCCAGGGCACAGCCACCACATGCTTGTGGCCATTTGGTTTCATCCTATGTCCAACCATGAACCTCCATTGTGATATGATCTACTGTGGTCAGCAAAATGGCCACCATCCTTCAAAAGGGCCATCAGAATCAGTTGGCTGCACTCTGGAGCTCTAGTCCAAAGACAGCATGACAGGTAGGTCTGTGAAATCTCTTTCTTTCCCTCCCCAAAACCAGCCATTAAGAGAAACATCACTGCATGGGAGCTCCAGAATGGAATGCTAACTGCTGGTTGTCATTTCTTGTCATTTCTTCTGCATTCCTTTCATGGGGAATGGAAACCAAGAGGAACGGGACCCACTGGCATCAATAGTTTGGCCCAGAGAGTCTTCTTGATCCCACCCCTTCATGTCCTCTTCTCTCCTCTCCGCAGGAAACAGGGTTAGCTCAGCCTTTCCAAAGGGAGAGACAAGGTGGGCCCCTGAGTCCGGAGTGAGGGCCATCCCTCCTGCTGTGGGCTGTTTTTCCCTGAGGGGACCAGGATTGTCTCTACAGAAATGCCTCTTCAGTCAAGAGACCTGGAGGATCTCTGCCAGGAAGACCCTCTCCTCTCCTGACCCGTCTCAGGGTCTTGGGAGCCGTTTGATGCCTCCAATCCAAAGCACACCAACCCAGAAAGGTGGCCATTGGAAGGAGAGGCAGAGGGTGGCACAATCCTTCCCTAGCCACGACGTTCCCACTGTAATCCTCTGGCCAACATGCAGCAGCTGGATTTCCTCCCCTTTCAGGATCTGACCCCGCTCTGTCTCCTGACGGTGGAGATGCAATCTCCCCTCACCCCTCCACCAGCCCATCCACAAAAGCGACTGGAATCGTTTCCTGACCTCACAAGACCATTCGGTGTCCACGGTCTGGAGAAACCATCCATCCTCCTCAACCGTGAAGACACTGCAGGAAGAAATACAATGGCCTGAGTACCTCGGAAGAGCCTTGCTGGATCCGACCAAAGATGCATCTGTCCCAGCACTCTGCTTCCAATAGGGGACAGCCATCCAGCAGGCCTCCAGGAAGCTATCCTCTGTGCCCTTCAAGCTAGCGGACATCACCACCACATCTTGGAAGAGTGAATGCTTCTATGCAGGGGCGTAACTACCATGAGGCCGGGGGAGGCCATCGCCTCGGGGCCCCACTGCCTTGAGGGGCCCCCCAGAGACACCTCCCATGACTCCCCATTGCCCCCTGCCCAGCCCCAAGACCCTTCAGCCACTTGCCCTGTTTGCCCTCCCTCCTGCTTGTCCTCCTGGTCGGCCATCCAAGCAGCAGGCAAGCTGCTTTTCTCCCGGGCGCCTCTCAGCTGATCGGCGGCTGGGCGGGGCTTCCAGGGAAAGACATGAAATGTCTTCATTCATTCATTCATCAATACACTTCTGTTCAAGTTGTTTTGCAACCCAGGTCTGAGTGAGAACAGACATGAGTGAGAACTGTGACGCATGTGTTGTGCTTTTATATTTTTCCCCCTTAGGGTCAATCTGGCCCACATGTGAATGCAGCACCTCCATTCCAGAGGAGATGTGTCTTAAAGGGCTTTCAAAGCCTCTTGTGAAAAACCTCCTGGAATCAAACTTGACTGAATTTGTTCAGAATTCTGAGAAAACAAACATAGGCTCACCCTGCATGGTTGAAAGTCTCCTTTGCTAATCTGCAGCAAGGGGCCCATTTGAATAATAAGTGTTTCTAGTGTGTTCTAGGCATTAAAAGTAGCACAAAGATATAGTATTCCATGTATATCACTATATATTGTGAAGTGTGTGTGTATTCAGTGAAATGTATTTCTTGGCAGCATACATATTTTGAAATATCAGACTTAAATCCTTGGAAGCCTGGGGTGTGTGTAAGCCCTGGACTTTGTGGGGGGGGCATTTTAAAATCTCTTCTCAGGGCCCACTCCAACCTTGCTACGCCCCTGAGCGAATTTGGCTCCGTTCTTAGAGCTCTACTTCGAAAACGGAGCACAAGGCAGAGAGCTTCATGATTGAAAAGGGAGCTGCATCTGCTGTCCACAGAGCCACCACCAGGTATTACTTGCTGGCAGACTGGAAGTCGCTTAGATGAACTTCAAGCTCAAATCCTTGGTTTTGCAAATACACCACATGAAAAAGGAATTTTTGACTTGGAAATAGTTGTGCCTGAAAGGTATCCATTTGAGCCTCCAAAGATGCACTTCCTGACTCCTTAAGAAAAAGGTTTTACTCCCATATAATTCTTCTCTCCTCATTTGCTCAATTTTGTACATCTGTTTTTTGTATGTTTTGAATGAGGACAGAAATGTGAGAATAAAAGCCCCCTGCTTACGGGGCAAAGAGGCACCTTTTTCTCTTTGTAAACCGCCCTGAGGCATTTTTGGAAGGGTGCTATAGAAATTGAATTATTATTATTATTATTATTATTATTATTATTATTATTATTATTATTATTATTATTATTATTTCTACTACTACTACTACAATTATTATTTAAAAAATTCTGGGCGGGGGGCCCATTTAAGAATCTTGTCTCAGGGCCCACTCCAACCTAGTTACGCCCCTGCTTCTACACAATGTATGAAGACATCATTTTTGTCTGCCCTGCACCTCTTGCCAGTCAGCGGCACTGGATCCATCCCAGATCCAGGCTGGCAGGGGGACAGAAAACCTTCCCTACACAAAAGTTCAAGTAGAAACTCTACCTCCTCGGGGAACTGATGGCATGTGCGTCTTCCAGGATCTCGTTCCCAGTGTTGACGGTCTGAATCCTGGAGCCCTCTGAGAATGACTTCTGTGGATGAGAATAGAGAGAGGAATGGGTGCTCTGGTGCCCACTTGACCTTTCCAGGGCATCTGGGGTCCAAACATCAACCCTCCTTCAAGAGGTCCTTCTTAACAGAGGAGCTTAAAGCAGGAGGTGGCTCCTTAGCACCTCAAAACCATGTCTACCAAGGTGTAACTGGGCTCAGAGAGGAAACCAAACCCAAGAATCTACTGAACCTCAGAAACCAGCTTTCCGCTTATTCCTGGGCAGTCGGGTGAGATCATGGGTATTACACAACATTTGGAGTGGCAGGATCCCGAAGAAGAGTCAGGCCTCCTGCTACATGGGACACTATGGTTTCTTTAATGGTACCTTTAATTAAGGAAAGCCTAGCTAAGTTCTTCTCTTTGCTGGGCAGAGCTATTGGCCACTTGATGCTGCAGACCCGTGTTTTGAGGCCCTTTTCAATGACACCAGAAAGTGGGCCATGAGGAGCCAAGAAGTGGCAGTGGGGGAAGAATGCACCATCTACCCCAAAGAAGACTTTCCCACTCTAGTTCCCCTCCAGACTGCTCCCTTCCTGGATGTGTTTTCTGCTTGGTAGTCCAGAACAAAATCAAAGTCTAGAACCCTGGGGGAGGGAGTGATTTGGGGCAGGAGAGCGGAATGAAGAAGCGAGGTTGGAAGATAGGTAGACACACCCCTCTTCCCTCTCAGCACTTCCCATCCCAAAAGTTCCCATGATGCTTCCTCCATAGCGAGGGTCTCCAACCTTTGCCTGAGTCACTTGTAGTTGAGCCCGGATTGTCATTCATCCCAACCACCCAATTCACTGCTACTACCACTGCAAATATCAAGGCATATGGCTTTTCCAGACAAGTTCTCAAAGCATCCCTTCAACTTGCTAAGACTGAATCTCTAACACACGCCCTCTATTCTAGCTCGAAATGGAGTCTCTCCCACCCCCTCCCAGCGCTGCCATGTACAGACTGGGTTTTCATCCCTTACCAGTGACCATTTGCTTGTTTTGGCCACGGAGCACTCTTCATATATCTCCTGTGGCTGGAAGTCACTGAGAGGGAAAAAGGACAAAAGACACAAGTGAGTGAGTGAGTGTGTCAAAGGAAACCAGATTAGCCTGTTTCCAGCAGTGGGCAGGGGTGAAGGCAAGAACCCTCCAAGCTCCTTGCAACATAAAGGTGACTTTCTTTATTTTATTTTATTTTATTTTATTTTATTTTATTTTTTTATTTATATACCCTCCCCGCTCTCCACAACATAAAGGGCTTTCTTTCTTTCTTTCTTTCTTTCTTTCTTTCTTTCTTTCTTTCTTTCTTTCCTGATTCATTCATTCATTGGATTTATATATATTTATATACTGCCTAATTTAAAAACCTCTAAAACAGCTCAGCTCCCTTGGTTGGGGTTTGGAGAGCGGCTACTGGTCAGAGTAGAGCAATGGTCTGACTCAGCATCACCTGTTCCGAGGGGCTGCCACGACCCCCTCCTCTGCCCCCCAGAGGGGCTTCCATCACTCCCCATCTCAACTGCTCCCTTTGCCCTGCAACCACTCAAGGAGGCACCAGCAGATCCAGCCCTGAAGGAGCAGCCAGCCACACCCTGGCTCCAGCCTCACGCTCTGGGTGCTGCAGGGCTCACCTGGAATCCAGGGCCTGAGAAATAGTGGGCCAGGCACACCAGCCCATGGAGCCCCACAGCCCTTCAGTCCTCAGAGAGCAGACTAGGGGACCGATCCCCCCACCCCACCCATCCTCCTTTGAAACCCTAGGGAGCAAAATGTGCACGAGAACCCTCCCTGGCCTCCTGTGCCTGAACCCCTGGATCCTCTCCCAGAACCCAGCTAGCTCAGACGGATCGGCTCTTCTCCTTTGGAACTCCCTTTGCCTGCCCCTGCTCTCATTCCTTTCTGTCTTTCCCACATTCCAATAGTCAGAACTTAGACTGGGTGCCCCTTGCAAACTGGGACCTCTTGCGGGGTTGGGCTTATTAATGTTGGGGGTCATGACTTCTATGGCAGAGTATTCAGGAGCTAATTTTCTCCCATTACAGCAGAAGTCAACAGGGTCTCCGGGGCAACAGCTTGTCCATGATAAGCAGGGAGATTCACACAAGGTTAAACTAATCTGCTTTATTCAGAAGAAGATGCTGAGAGGAAAAGACCTCTATCTGACTTCTGGCTACGTGTTGGTCAGAGAGAGACCTGTCGTGGTCATCAGGGTTACTGGTGCCAAAGGCCGATGGCATCTGGAGCTGGATCTCCAACAATGAAACCCTGGCAGGGGCCATGTTTCTTGAGAGGATCCCAAGTGGTCCTGAAATCCAAGGTGCCATAAATCAAGAATGGGCCCAGATAACCCAGGAGGAGCAGGAGGACGTACCTGAGAGGAGCCACAGGAGTTGCCTCATCAAGGCTGCCCACGCCGCGGAGTGAGGGGCATCCTTCTCCCATGTCCTGTCAAGGAGAGAGGAGAGCAGGAGTGAGGATGGGCTGGGCCAGTTCACACCCACCGGGGTCATTCCTAAGCAGCCAGTGGGGACTCCCACCCTAGATTTCTCATCAAACCGCTTTGAGAACTTTGGTGGTCTTTCCCCCACATTGGACCTCTTTGGGGCAGGGTGGTGAACCCTCCCTCTAAACCCCCTGCCGGAGGCCATGTTCAGCGCTCCCACATGGCCCCAAATGGACCAAATTTGGCATGAGCCGCAGGGGAGACAGGTTGCTCTCCCCCTGCTAAATATCAGAGTATGACCACTTTGAAGGGGTCTCTTGGCTCAGTTAGCTGAACTCCCTGGGCCCCGTGGTTGGCATGGGGCACCACCAGCAGGCAGGGTTGCCAACTCTCTCACTAATCCTGCTCCTGTGACTTCAGCAGAAGGCTGGCATGCAGATATCAAGCTGGTGATGCATTTCCCATCTCTTTGGGCTAAGCTGGTCAAGCTTTTGCTCAGAGCAGAGGAGCCAGGCCACATCAAGAGGGGGCAATTCCCATCTTCCATAGAACCTGCGACTCCCCCTTGGCAGAAATGGCCCTTTCGGTCCTCCCTCCATCCCCCTCCTCAACATTTCATTTCTTTTACCCAAGAATGACCAGTGTTGTTTTCTTCACTCCCTCATATGGCCATCCTGCCCCTCTGAAGGGGGAAGCTGCAGGGATCTCGGAGAGACCAGGAACCCCTTCCCTTCCTCTGTGCAGGTGGCTCCACTCTGCAGTTCCTCGCTGGATGAGGTCCTGGAGGAGGGAGGGGGCTGATGGGACTCTGACCCATCGATGGGGGGCTGCTACTCCATGAAGACCCCGTGAAGATGGTCTGGGCCAGTCCCTTCCTGCCCTACAAGGTCAGCCCAGAGAGGCCAGGACAGTCTCACTTCCTAAATGTCTCCACCTTGACCCAAATCCAACCCCTGGGGGTCTCCCCACCCCCACCCCCTTCATCGAGGGGGGCAATTCCCATCCTCCACATAAGTGCCACTTGGCAGATCTTGCCATTTCTATCTTTCCTCCATCCTCCTCCACAACATTTCATTTCTTTTCTATCCTACTTTTAGTTTAAAAATATCAAAGAGGCTTACAAGCAATAAAACTTGTATTATTTCATTCTAAGCTACTGAGGAAGAAGCCTTTCAAAACAAGGTCATCATCACCATCAATCCAAAGCGGGAGGGAGGGAGGGAGGGATCTAGGGAGGGAGAGTGCCTCTCCGCAGGGGTGTTGCTGGAGACTTAAAATGTTCCCGAGCCTGATCCCTTTTATTTATTTATTTATTTATTTATTTATTTATTTATTTATTTATTTCATTTATATACCGCCCTTCCGAAATGGCTCAGGGCGGTTTACAATTAAAACAGGAAACATTAAAAACAATTAAAACAGAGATGCAAATATAAATACCAATTTAAAATTACTTTAAAAACAATTAAACTATCAAAACAATTAAAACACTGAAAACCAGGTATTAAAACAATTAAAACTGATTAAAAACCCTGAAAGGCCAGGCTCTCTTGAAGGACAGTAAAGAATCAAGATTACGAATTTCCGCTGGGAGTGCATTCCACAGTCCAGGAGCAGCTACAGAGAAGGCCCGCCTTTGAGTCGTCACCAAACGAACCGGTGGTAACCGGAGACGGACTTCCGCAGATGACCTTAACGTGCGGTGGGGATCATGTAAAAGAAGGCGCTCTCTAAGATATCTTGAACCCAAGCCGTTCAGAGCTTTAAAGGTAATAACCAGAACTTTGTATTTTGCCCGGAAAAAAATTGGCAGCCAGTGTAACTGTTTTAAAACAGGCTTTTGAGCATCCAATCCAGGCATTTCCAGCTCCCAAGAATGACGAATATTTTTTTAAAGCCACCTAATGGCGATGCAGGGAAGCAACTTGCCTAGAGAGCAGGAGGCTGTTGGTTCGAATGCCTGCTGGTGTGTTTCCCAAACAATGGGAAACTCCTATATCGTGCAGCAGCAATCAAGGAAGGTGCTGAAAGGCCTCATCTCAGACTGCACAGGAGATGGCAATGGTCAACCCCCTCCTGTATTCTAGCAAAGATAACCACAGGGCTCTGTGGGCACCAGGAGTCGACACTGACCAACAGCACAATCTTTCCTCTCCTTTAATATGGCCATCCTGCCCCACTGAAGGGGGAAGCTGCAGGGATCTCGGAGAGGCCAGGAGCTCCTTCCCTTCCTCTGTGCAGGTGGCTCCACTCTGCACTTCCTCGCTGGATGAGGTCCTGGAGGAGGGAGGGGGCTGACAAAGCTCTGACCCATCGATGGGGGGCTGCTGCTCCATAAAGACCCTGTGAAGATGGGCTGGGCCAGTCCCTTCCTGCCCACCAGGGTCAGCCCAAAGGGGCCAGGACAGTCTCACTTCCTAAATGTCTCCACCTTGACCCAAATCCAACCCCTGGGGGTCTCCCCCCACCCCCTTCAACAAGAGGGGGCAATTCCCATCCTCTACAGAACCGGCAACTCCCACTTGGCAGAATTCGCCATTTCTATCCTCCTTCCTCAGGCCCCCCCCCCCACATTCCATTAAATTGATATCTTCCTTTTAATTTAAAAATAATGAAGTGGCTAACAAACAATAGAACTCATATAACCCCATGCAAAGCTACAGAGGAAGAAGCCTTCCAAAAAATGGAGGTCATCACCATCTATCCAAAGAGGAAGAGAGAGGGGGAGCCTCGCTGCAGGGGTGTTGCTGGATGCTGAAAGTGCTCCCGAGTTTGGCCTCTTTTCACCATCCATTCCAGTCATGCTCAAATACCAAGAATGACCAGTGTTATTTTCTTCAAGTCCCTCATATGGCCATCCTGCCCCTCTGAAGGGGGAAGCTGCAGGGAGCACGGAGAGGCCAGGAACTCTTTCTCCTGTTCTGTGCGGGTGGCTCCACTTTGTGCTTTCTCGCTGGAAGAGGTCCTGGAGGAGGGAGGGGGCTGGCGGAGCTCTGAGCCATCCATGGGGGGGCTGGTGCTCCATGAAGACCTTGTGAAGGTGTGCTGGGCCAGTTCATTCATGCCCACATGGGTCAGCTCAAAGGGGCCAGGACAGTGTTGCTTCCTAAATGTCTCCACCTGGACCCAAATCAAACCCCTCTGGGTCTCCCCCCCCCCCATAAACTGAACCTATTTGGGGCAGGGCGGTGGACACTCACTCTGGACTCCTTGCCCGAGGCCATTTTCTGCACTCCCTCACGGCCAAAATTGGATGGAAATTTTTTGTGAGCAGCAGGAGATGCCAGAAAGTCTTCCTTTCAACGGTCGAGTCCAGAGAGTTTGAAGGCAACAGTGGAACCTCCAGCCCCATCAGGATCCGTTGCGACCGGTAAACACACCGAGGTGGGGACTCCCCCCTCCAGCAACAGCCATGTTTGAATGTACACAAGGATGGTGGAACTCCCAGGCCCAGTGGTGGGCACAAGGCACCAGTAGGCTGGGTTGCCAACTATTTACCTGGTCCTGCTCCTGTGACTTCAGCAGACGCCTGACATGCAGATCTTAAGCTGGTGAAGCAGTTTCCCATTTCTTTAGGCTAGGAATGCCTTCACCTGCTCAATCTGCTCAAGCTTTTGCTCAAAGCAGAGGAGCCAGGCTACATCAAGAGGGGGCAATTCTCATCCTCCACATAAATGCCACTTGGCAGATCCTGCCATTTCTATCTTCCCTCCATCCCCCCCCCCACCTCAACATTTCATTTCTTTTAGCCAAGAAAGACCAGTGTTGTTTTCTTCCCTCCCTAATATGGCCATCCTGACCCTCTGAAGGGGGGAACTGCAGAGAGCTCAGAGAGGCCAGGAACCCCTTCCCTTCCACTGTGCAGGTGGCTCCACTCTGCACGTTCCTCGCTGGATGAGGTCCTGGAGGAGGGAGGGGGCTGATGGAGCTCTGAGCCATCCATGGAGGGCTGCTGCTCCATGAGGACCCCGTGAAGCTGCACTGGGCCACTCCCTTCCTGCCCTACAAGGTCAGCCCAGAGGGGCCAGCACAGTGTCGCTTCCTAAATGTCTCCACCTGGACCCAAATCCAACCCCTGGGGGTCTCCCCCGCCCAAAAAACATTGAAACTATTTGGGGCAGGGCGGTGGACACTCACTCTGGACTCCTTGCCTGAGGCCATGTTCTGCGCTCCCTTCACGATCCAAATTGGACAGAAATTTGCTATTAGCAGCAGGAGAGGCCAGAAAGTCTTCCTGCCAACGGTCGAGTCCAGAGAGACTGAAGGCAGCAGCGGAACCTCCAGCACCATCAGGATCCGTCGCGACCGGTAAACACTCCCGGCTTGGACCCACCCCCCCCAGCAACCGCCATGTTTGAATGTACACAAGGATGGCGGAACTCCCATGCCCAATGCTGGCCACGAGGCACCAGCAGGCAGGCTTGCCAACTCTCTCCCTGCTCCTGCTCTTATGCTTTTAGAGGAAACCTGGCATATTCAAATTAAACCGATGAAGATTTCCCCATCTCTTCATTTTCATTGCAGCAAAAGCTTCATCTGCTTAATTTTGGACTGTCAAGCTCTTTTTCAAGGCACAGGAGCCAGGCTAGCAAAAAGGTTGGCAGCCCTGCAGGATAAAGACTGAAGTCCATCCCTGATCACACATGGAAGGGGACAACAGTGATGTGAATTCAGTTCGTCCCTGGGTCCGCCTTTTAGCCAATCAAACAGACACAGTGGGAATCTCTTTTGAGGCGTTTATTGCAGATTAGCAGTGGGCTTTGGCTCTGCACTGAATACAAATTGGTTATAGGTGCATCTTACATTTATACAAACAATCTGAATGATGCTGACACCCTAGACATAGTATACGTGGCAATAAAAAGGTGGGCTAAGTATCTAGTACGCATGCGAATGATTCATTGTTCATCTGGTGATTACTCCTTATTTGGTTACATCCTGTTTTCTTAATTGTCGGCAAAGAACAGTGAGAATCCTGTGAGAACCAAGTTTCCTCAGATACAATTTAGTGGAGAGAGATAACGATGTTGATCATGAGAGGCCGTGATGACCCTGAGCTGGGCTGGGGTTACTTTAAGTAAGACTGAGGTTTTCTAAGGAAAATGGAGTTACTTTGGTTTTCTAAAAGACATCAATTCCCCCCTGAAACACTGGATCATCCTGAACCTTCAGGATATATGGGCTTGTAAAGGTACAGCTGTATGTATGGGTCTTACATTATGGCAAGGTTGAAAGGTTCTCATAAACATTTGGATTCAAGCTAGAATGCATTATAAGCAGCAACATGTGATTATCAATAAAAGGGAAATACATACTATAATTAGAATTATCTTCTTTGCCCATAAATCAATAGGCTCTCCATATGAGTTAAATGAAAGTCCTAACTGTTTGGAAATATTAATAATAGCTCTTTCTAACACATAAACTTTTAATCTTGGAAATATAGTTCTGTGTTTTGTGTAGCTAAAGGATTTGGGACATATAGGTGCTGAATGGGCTGTACATATGGCAATAAAACTAGATACATTGCATATAATATCCTAGAGCTACAAACATAATTAGTATAATTCTGATTTGATATAGATAAAAAGTTTTACACATAGCAGCAAGGTGTACATATAAAGATCATACAACTTATAGCAAGCAACATTGTTTTAACCCATCTTTATCCCAAATAAGGTATCAATAACAGTCTTGCATTGTGGAACCAGGTGCTTCTAGTGATTAATGGATTATCAGCTTGTGGAAAGCGATAGCAATGACAAGTCACGTACAATCACATTGCTTAAATACAAGTGTCTATAAAATTAGCAGGTCAAGCTTGGGCTAGCTTAATGTCTTAGAGCACAAACTTGGGGATAGGTGCAGACTTGCAGGTAAATGCTCTGGGAAATGACCGGAGAGCAAGCATGTGAGGTCCATGTCCTTACAGCACAGGAGATAGCATGGTTTTCAACATAATGATAGCACATAGTCACTACAAGAAAGTAATATAAGAAAGTGGTGTAAATCATCAACTCCCACCACTCTTAGTGTCCTCTAGAGTCTGTCATGGCCAAAAAGGAAGCCATGGAGAGCTTTAGAATTAAAATTAAAAAAAACCCTAAGAGTCCTTGGTAAAAAAAATATTTTAGTCCTTCAGTTGAGAACCAAATGCTCTTGTACAACGTTGCAGGATTTTGGCTATCCTGGATGTTCTCTGATCCGTGTTGTTTTGGCTTGTTTGGATAGTGTCCATAGACAAGCTCGAATGTTCATGTGTTTGGGAGCCTTGATTCCCCCCCCCCCCCCCCGTGGGCAATCTGAAATAGTCTCTTTGGCAGAATTTGAAATAGTGTCTTTGGCAAGGTATCTTACCCAGGTAGGATGGTTCCAGGGCTTTACAGCTTGGGGAGATGCTGTTGCATGTATGACTCCAGAGAAAAGTGACAGTCTCCAGGCATTTGTTGTCTATCCCTCTCCTATAGCACTTAGGAGCAGGAAGATGAACTTTGCATTAGGCCCTCTTCTTCGAACACAGGACAGGGTAGCAGATGGACGTTCTGTCACCATTGGGTTGGATTGGAAATGCAGATAGGGACTGCCCCCGGGTAGCTGCTGCTGCTGATGGTTAGCTTTCCTGGGTCAGTGTTGATGTCCTCTGGAGACTCCCTTGGGATCACGTTCTGGCGATGGATCCAGGTATTCCTTCATTCTGGAGAGGACCAATCCTTCTTGGAAAGACAATTCAAGGCACTGCTGGTTGCAAACCTGTTTACTTGAGAGAAAGACAGGCAAGTGAGTTGCCAATTCCCTCCCCCCTCATGTAGGGACAGCGTCCTGAGACGCTGTCTGGGTGCCAACCATCAGCCAACCATCTGGGTGCCATCCATCAGCACAAAAGGAAAAGTCAAGTTTTCAAGGCAAATAATACAAAGGATGGATAAAACCTGAGGCTATTTTCAATTTGGTCTTTTGGCATTTTTTCTTTTGTTCCTATGTTCATGGAGCCGCTCTGGGAAGAGCATCTGAAGGTTCCAAGTTCCCTCCTTGGCTTCCCCAAGATAGGGCTGAGAGAGATTCCTGTCTGCAGCCCTGGAGAAGCCGCTGCCAGCCTGTAAAGACAATACTGAGCTAGATAGATCAGTGGTCTGACTCAGTATATGGCAGCTTCCTAGGTTCCTAGGTTCAAATGATCTGGCTGCTCACAGTTACAGTGGCAATTTTCTGCACAAGGAAACACCGTCCCCATGATGGCCAGCACTTCTGTGATCAGCAGCATGTATGACCCCCTGAATATAAATATTTGTAGTAGTTGTAGTAGCAGCAGCAGCAGTATAGTATATAAATGTGCTTAAATAAATAAATAAATATATATGTAATATTTCTATTAAACATATGAAAATAACAAAATATGAAATATGAGATAGATAGATAGATAGATAGAATTAGTTTGTGAGGAGATACAGTGATGAGGAAGCCACTTAATTGTGCAGCAGAGAAATGACTTGATTATCAAGCCAGAGGTTGGCGGTTCAAATCCCCGCAGGTATGTTTTCCCAATATAGGAAGATGCTGAAAGGCATCATCTCATGCTTCAGAGGAGGCAATGGTCAACCCTTCCTGTATTCTACCCAAGACAACCACAGGGCTCTGTGGTCACCGGGAGTCAAAACCGACTTCATGGCACACTTTGCCTTTACAGTGATGAGGACAAGTTTCCAGAGGATTGACAGCAGGGGTGTGAGAACTAGCTGGGTTCAAGCCGGTTTGGCTTGACAGGTCCAGGGTCAAACTTGGCTGGTCTTGTGTGTTCAAATGGGCACAAAATGGCCAGGATGGTTCCACTCAAATCCAGTTCAAATTTGAACCAAGCCTGCATAACTCCTTTTGTGTACATCCCTAGTAGAAAGTTTGAAAACAACTGAGCTAAACCAAAATAATCTCAAAAACATGTCATGATGTGCAGCGGCCCTCTCCACCCCCAACACAGGACCTCCAGTGACTGTTGCTGGTGTCTATCTTAGGTTTCTTTTTAGATTGTGAGCCCTCTAGGGACAGGGATCCATCTTATTTATTTGTTATTTCTCTGTGTGAAGCTGGACTTGGAAGAAGCAAGATAGAAAAAGTATTGACGCTGCTGGAGAAGACTTTGCTGCTGGAGAAGACTTTTGAAGATACCATGGACAGCCAGGAAAACAAACAAATGGATTATAGAACAAATCAATCCAAAATTTTCACTCAAGGCAGAAATGAGCAGGCTTAAACTATCATACTTGGGACCCAGCTCCCTTGAGAAGTCTATAATGCTGGGAAAAGTTGAAGGACAGAGAAAACGAGGAGGACCAGCAGCAAAGTGGATGGACTCAATTACGGCTGCAATGAACGCACCACTGAATGACATTAAAGGCCAGGTTGAAGACAGATCATCTTGGAGAGAATCCATCTATGTGGTCGCTAAGAGTTGACACCAACTTGACGGTACTTAGTCAATCAATCAAGAGAAAAATGACATTGAGGACAGATTATGGGGAGGTAAGGCATAGACAGGAGATGATTCAGCACTTGAATCAGATTCCCTCCTCCTAGTTCTTACGTGACTGTGTGAGAGTGAGAGCTGCATGTAGAGAGACTGCTCTGCCACTGCCATGTCTAGCTTGGCTCCAGTCAGACCATTGGTCCAGCTAGCCCAGAACTCCCTGCTCTGACAGGCAGCAGCTCTCCAAGATCCCAGGGGATGGGGCCATAGCTCAGTGCTAGAGTATATGCAGAAGGTCCCAAGTTCTGGCCCTGGCAGCATCTCCAGAGAGAGCTGAGAAAGACTCCTGCCTGCAACCTTGAAATGTTTTAGCTGGATTTCACTGAGCAGAATGATTAACTGCACTTCACTGAGCAGGTGTGAATGGGTAGAAGGCCAAAGTCTGTCATTCTCCTGGGACAATTAATTACCTGGGATTATCAGCAGGTAGCCATGCCCATGACATTTCTGGCTGATTCCGGAAGTTAAAGGCATGGGGAAAGGGAAGAACAAAGACTCATAAAGTCCCCATTCCTCCTGGTCACCTTGACCCTCTAGATTCTTTTTAACAAATACATGTCTGTGGATTTCAGCCTTTCGCCTTCCACCAAAGTCTAGGAAATGTTTTTTAAAAGAACACATTACATCATGAACACATTACAACCAAATCCAGTCCAGCTACATCCATGCAGTTTCCAGGCCTCCCGACTTTGTGATGTTTACCTCCTGGCAACTTTGAGCCGTGTTACTTCCTTAATTCGTTCTCTTGTGGCCGTTTCGAGGAACTGTGGGCGTCACTGGCCATCTAATTGCACTAACATTTCTCCCGGGGGAGGAACAGCGGAACAGGTGCTGGAGGCGAATGGTTTGGTCGAAACCAGACTCAGCTGGAAATCTTGGCATTTCCCTGGGCCTCTTTTGGCCTTGGGAGACTATTGATGGCTCTGCTTATATGTAAACGTCTGTCTACAGTTCCAGAAGTGAAACACGGCAGGGGGAGAGAGGAAAGTAGATCTGGTGGAGAACATGAAGAGATGTGCGTACTCCCGTCAGTGACGGAGACCCTGTTGCTGGCTGTACCGGTGACTGAGTACTCCCATGGAAATGAAGAGAACAAGTCAACTTGTCCCATTCATTTCCATAAGACTGCTTAGAGTCAGCCGCAGAGGGAGGCCAGCGGTGACCCAGGTGCTGCCCCCACCGTGGCCCCCTCCAGCCCAACCCCCTGCGTCTGATGTCAGATGCAGGCGTGTAGTTTTGCTCCCCAACAGGCCCACGTGGCCCTGTTTAGGAGCTCAGTTGGCCAGCGCTGCGTTCACCTTCAAAAGTCAGGGGGAGCTGCTCTGGCCGCACTGCAAAGGTAGTGCTGGCCAATTTCGCTCCCAAACGGGGCCACAGGGCCCCATTTGGGAGCAAAATCACACACACCCCTGTATCAGACAACTTAATCTGGATTTAAGCCAGTCAGTGACTGGAGTAGCCCATCTCATAGCTGCTGCACTTAATTGTGTGTGTGTGTATACACATATATACACAAAAACACAAATTTAAGTGGTACAGAGACTCTTGCAGTCACTGGTTCACATCCACACTAAGTTACTCATAAGCAGCCTGATTGAAATTCATGGGACAAGTGCAATTTTCTGAAGCCTGTCGCTTAGGCTGAGGAGGAGGGATACGCTGAGCTTCAGCACATAGCCAGCCAATCAGCAGCGGAGGGGGAGGGTCTTCACGCTGCTCCCTCCCCTTCTGCAGCAGACACAGCACTGAGGACACATCAGCTTCAAGCCGGCAATCCTGAGAAGGGGAACAAAGAGCACAGCTGCAGTGTGGGGGCAGGAGGGCTCTGAGCCCCCCCTCGATATTATTTATTTATTTATTTATTTATTTATTTATTTATTTATTTACATAGACAGGTGTTATTGACTGGTTTGTTTTATCCAGACATCGAGTCCTTCCCAAGGACCTGCGATGGCTGAATTTTATTGTCAATGTTGTTGCTGTTGTTATAGATATCGGCGCAGAATATAGGCTGTTCCCAGTAAAGTTGCTTTTTGTAACTGGCTGATGGTGATTTCTGTGGCCCCTATGGTGTTGAGGTGCTCTTCAAAGTCTTTTAGAACTGCAACCAGGGCGCCAATTACCTCTGGGATTATTTGGGTCTTTTTCTGCCACAGCCTTTCAATTTCAGTTTGTAGATCTTTGTATTTTATTATTTTTTCTATTTCTTTTTCTTCTATTCTGCTATCCCCTGGTATGGCTATGTCGATTATATTCACTTGTTTTTCTTTCTTCTCGACTACAGTGATATCTGTTGTATTGTGTGGCAGATGTTTGTCTGTTTGTAGTCAGAAGTCCCATAATATTTTTGCATCTTCATTTTCTTCAACGTTTTCAATTTTATGGTCCCACCAATGTTTGGCTACAGGTAGCTTGTATTTTTTGCAGATGTTCCAGTGTATCATCCCTGCTACCTTGTCATGCCTTTGTTTGTAGTCAGTCTGTGCAATCTTTTTACAAAAACAACAACAACAATTATTATTATTATTATTATTATTATTATTATTGTTATTATTTGCATTTATATCCCGCTCTTCCTCCAAGGAGCCCAAAGCAGTGTACTACATACACAAGTTTCTCTTCACAACATCCCTGTGAAGTAGGTTAGGCTGAGAGAGAAGCGACTGGCCCAGAGTCACCCAGCTAGTATCATGGCTGAATGGGGATTTGAACTCGAGTCTCCCTGGTCCTAGTCCAGCACTCTAACCACTACACCACGCTGGCTCTTCTGATAGCCTGATAGTACTTGTACCCCCTGTTGGGAACCCCAATCTATCTCAATATTGTCTATTCTGTCTGGCAGTGGCACTCCAGAGTTTCAGGCAAGAGTTTCCCCCAGCTCTCCCTGTAGATGCCAGGGACTGAACCTGGGACCTTCAGCATCTTTAAGCAGATACTCTACCACTGAAATACAGCCCCATCCCTAACACAGTCCAAGGGACAATAAAATGCTCCTTTAGGGAATAATGTTTGAAAACTGCATGCAGAAGGTTCCACATTCCCTCCCTGGCAGCATCTCCAAGACAGGACAAGATTATTATTATTTTTTTTTTAGGACAAGATTTTAGGGCTGAGAGAAACCCTTGCCTGAAACCTTGGAAAAGCTGCTGCCAGTCTGTGTAGACAATACTGAGCTAGATGGACCAAGGGACTGACTCAATATAGAGCAGCTTCCGATGTTCCTAAGTTCCTATATTCACAGTCAGGTCCTAAGTGTTTTGAAACGGAGGGGGGAAATGTTTAAAACTGAACACCTGGACATTTTTGATGAAACTGTGAGTCTGGATTTGCTTAAAATGGCAAGAGGGTGGTGGACAGTAGGAAGGCAGGAAGGCAGTCTAAATAAATATCATAGGATTTGTCTTACACATAGTCTTACACAATGCTTGCTTGTGGTAAAACTTGTTTTTGTTTTTAAAAAAGCATGTGGTTTCTGCATAGAATAATCATGTCTGAGCTTTTCTCCCCCCCCCCCCCAGAACGAGAACATTGAGGCGCTCCAGAGGATGATCAGGGCTTTGCTGGAGGAGGCCCCCTCTGTCTGGAACTGAATCAGCATCTTGAAGGTAAGAGCAATGAAAGCCCCATTCAGACAGTTGGTAGTACATGTGTGCAGGTGTCTGAACATTGGTACGTGATTCTGTGTGCATGACTGTAGTTGCTTCGTTTTAAAAGTGAACCTGGGCACGGGCCCCTCACAGGCCTGGTCCAGCTAGGAAGTGTCATGCAGTGCCTGAAAACATGACTGCCTAATGGTTACATGGTTTCCATTTACCCCTGAGCTCGTTCATGGTTCTTCTCTGCAACTTTGCCAGCTCTAACATAATCTGGCTGAGCTGGGCTGACCAGAACTGCACCCCATATGTCAAAGGTCTCTGCCCCAAAGCGTTGGGGCAGCTGTCTCGACCCAATTCCTCAGCCAGAAGGAGGACGGTGCACCACCTGGAAGCCTATTGGGCTACCTGTATTGCTGCCCTCCTTCTGTTCTGCACTCCTTCACTGCCCCATTGGCCCCCTCTCCTGCCAATGTCTGCTTAAGGGTCGCTTTCTCACTTTCTCCCTGCTCTCTTCTAGGCTGCGAAGAGTCTGCCGTTGCTGCAGGCGGCTGTTTAAGACTTCCCCCACCAGTGACTCCGCCAAGGGCAAGCCCCCCAGAGGGAGGTTCTTTAAACGGAAACACCGCGTTGAGCCTACTCCAGCACCACCTCCAACTCCCACAGGGGGCTCCCCGGCAGTATCCAGAGTCACCATCGATGAGGAGGTGCCCCAGGTTGGGACTGGGGCTGACTCTTTGGGGAAGATGAGAGTGCTAGTGCTTGGGAACCTGGCAGACTTGTGGGTCCGAATGAAAAGGCCTTTGGTGAGCAGTCGCTTCCCTTTGGGAGATGCTAATCTCTCATTATTCATATAGGCTGGCTGACTTGGGCTGTAACCTAGAACTGGTAGCCCGCCTTAATTCCAAGAAAAGGAATCCCCGTTTTTAAATTCCAAATGGGAATCAAACTCCTTAAACCCACCCACCCCCGACTCTTCTTCCCTTCCAGATCTGACAACTGGAGTGGAGAAAATGGAAAGAGCTGAGGTAGGGATCCATTCAGAAAAGGGCCTTCCTCCCTAGAGCCCAGGACATTTCTCTGAGAGGCATTTGCCCCATACGGGATCTGGAAGCACCCACTCTCTGCTCTGATCCCTTTCCCACTTCTGCATTCTCCCTGAGAGGCAGAAGCCGAATATTCCATGGAGGGGGTGGGGTCCCCAGAAAGGACCTGAGAGCAGCCCACCAAGTAAGGGTGCCCGCTAAATTTCCAGGAAGGCACGGAGAGTCCTTCATCTCTAACAGCTCAATGCTTCTAATATTCAGGTCATCCTCTGCTGGGCTGAATTCTTGACGTCCTTTATTGACGGTATTAAGGATGCCAAGTCCTGTGAAAGTGAGATGCTGTCGTATGAAAAAGACAAGGCTGTGGACGCCGTACTGGAGAGTGAGATGTGGCAGAGAATGGAAGAGGATGACCAAGCGCAGGCTCAGTCAAAACCTGACTGCCAAAAGTGTGTGTTTGAGGCTGGTGCTATTCCAATGAAGTCCATGGGTACTGACCAATTCTCTTCTGCTCTTTGATCTCTGCCAGGAAATTATGGAGGACTGTCTGTGGCAGGACTCCCAAGTGGGCACGTCTCAAACTCTCAACCCCTCTCACAGGGGTAAAAATGGTTCTTGCAGGCAAAGACCTTGCAGCAGAACTGTGAGATCTGGAAGCCATGCTTGCCTTCTGCTTTGGGAACCCCAAGGCAAAAAGTAACACATTAGACCCTCCTCCATTTGTTCAATATGTAGAAGTCCCTCCTTACCTAAATCAATTAACATCAGAATATTACGTCTCTTCTCTTCTCTTCTCTTCTCTTCTCCTCTCTTCTCCTCTCCTCTCCTCTCCTCTCCTCTCTTCTCTTCTCTTCAGATGGCCTTGTCTTCGAGGACTTCCATGAAAAGGAGGAGTTTGTCTGATCGCCCATTTGCTTCCTTTTCTTTTTAATGCTCCTAAAGCTAGGAGAATAGCTGCCTGGAAGTATTATATGTTTTTAAGAATACATATCATACCATATCATATCATATTACATGATTGATTTTAACAATGACTTTGAAATGGTTCTGTATTGTATTTTGTATTTCCTTCACCCCTCCCCCCTTTTCAATCTGTTATGATTTATTTTTTTCTTTCTTTTATCTTAATAAGTACAGTTTATTGTTCTTATTCTTATTTGCATTCTTATTCTTACTATTAGTGAAACTGCTATATATCTTGAATTTCTGCCCAGACATTTATGAAGCGACATAACAGCTAGGGGAAGCACCGTGCCTTGCAGAGGTGCACCAGGCAGAAATTCATCTGGGGCATCTCTAGGAAGTTGATTGGGGAAGCTGCAATTCTGGAATGTCTGCCTAGACACATCCCTCCCCAGCCCAATGTCCAGCTGAGAGATCAAGGCAAAGTGTGGCTGCATGGAGCCTCTTTTGGAAAGCCACCATACGCTCCCAGACTGTATAAAGTCTTGACAGCTTCTATGGTGCGGCATTTAACATGGCCACCTTGGCTTGGAATTTCCGTGCTTTTTAGAGTAGAACTGGAAATGGAAAGCATCTCAACTCTCATCTGAAAGAAGAGGTTTTTGGATGACTGGAGAACATTGAAGCCATATTGAGTTGCTGTATCTAAACCTTTTCTGATCAGATCCGCTTAAAGTTAAAAGACGAGGCCACCTGAAAAGATGACACTACTTCCAAATGACAGTCAGGAGAGCGCTGAGGACTAATGTAGAGAACGAAGAAGGACCTAGTTTGGGGCCTTCTTATGTGGACCAGCTCAGTCTTTCTCCTATTCCAGCTGGACGACCACAAACATGATTAATCTCCCCAAAGGGAAGAACTTTCACAGCTCTTCCTTTTTAATGAAACTCTTACCTTCAGCATCATTGATCTCAACTAGAAATTAAAATGTCTTACTCCCTGAAGCGTATCACACCATCCATAGATGGCAGAAGTCAGATTAAAGTAGCAATCCTAAACATAGCTGCTTGGAAGTAAATCCCTTTGAAATCAATAGGGCTTACGTTGAGTAAGCATACTTCAGTTCAGGGCTGTAAGATCCGAAACATTCCAATTCACAGACTAGCCCAGTGGAGCAGAACTTCTCAATGATTCTATTGACAGGCTTTTGATCTTGCTTGATTTTGGGCTGTGTTGGCGTGGAATCCGATCGAATCATTTGGAAGTCTTGTATATTATTGCATAAGTCTATATACACTGACGTAATGAGGAGGTTTGGAGAGAAGAGGTTGCAGAGGAGCTCTGTACTGACAGCAGTGCTGGATGATAGTCTTGACATAGCATCTTTTATTGTACACACCATTTTCTTTGTGGGATTAATCTGCACATAACTGGGTGAGTCATGATAGCTGCTGTTTCACCAGTGGGCAGGCAGGATCACAGTGTGACTTGCTCAAGACCACCTATGAGTTTGTGGCTGAGCACAGATGTCAGCCGGGGTCCAGATCAAGACTGCTGTCCCACCCCACCCCACCCCCATTACATTTATACCCCACTCTTCCTCCCTGAGGGTAGAGTTCTCCATGTTATCCTTGCAACAGCCTTCTGAGGTAGGCTAGGCGGAGAATAGTGACTGGCCCACGGCCACCCAGTGTGTTTTATGGCTGAAAGAGAATCTGAACCCAGGAGAGGTGGCTCAGTCATGCATTATGAGAGGCTGTCTCCACAGGAGCACCAATGGCCATAGGGATGGATTTGGGGCTTGATCCTGCTCTCAGTTTACAATCCTGCTGGAGGCTCAGCACTTGATTAGACAAGAGGACATCTGGAATTTGGTGATGCGAGCACCAAGCCCTCTTTATTTCATGCCGAGACATTGAACAGCTGGCACCAGACCTTTATGACCAATTCAGGTTTTCTGTTAGGCGACTCCAGAACAGCATTCCTTCTGTGACTGGCACTAGCTTCTCCCTTGTGCTTCTTTTTAGATTGCGAGCTCTTTGGGGGGACAGGGGGCCACTTTCTTCTCCTTTTTGTATGTAAACCACTTTGAGAACAGTTGCGTTGAAACATGAGATATAAATAAGATAAGTAGTTGTTTGCTTCGGTATTCCATTTCTCAACATCCTTCCTTCACAGAGGGGGAAAGTGCCAGTTGGACTTCCAAGGAGACCCTGACCTGGATGAAGCTGGCTCACTTTTGAACAATATCGTGGCTTGAGTTGCCCTCCGAACAACTTGAGTTGCCCCCCGTAACGTCACGGGCTTGCGACGATCTCTAAACTGCACAGGCGTGCAGTTCATTTGCTTCAAGCCACCATCCCTCCCCCCTCGCTGCCACCCCTCAGCCACCATTAGAGTCTTTGGTTTGGTTTTTTAATGGAACTTTGGTGGGGTGGGCCCCCCAAAGGAAGTTTTGGGGAGCCTCGCATGGGGGTCGGGGCTCGTGGCTGGGCGGTCCGGATGCCCAAATTACCTTGGTGTATCCCTAGAAGGATCTGCTCTGCTGCTAACACCAGACATGGATCTCCTGACCAATGACCCGTTTAACTACTGCCACCAAGTAGACTTGTGTGTTCTAGACTGAATCTACCGCAATGGCCTTCCAACCTTCCGTTGCAAAAGCAAACTTCTTTCAAGGTAGTAAAGCCTATAGGCGTGGGGTGGAGTCCACAGAAGCTAGAATTTTCCTTTTGCTATTACAAGAAATCTGACTTTGTGATTAGTTCACTTCAAGGTTGTTTCACACGTTCAGTACAAAACAACAACAACAACAGTAACTAACAGAGCAAAAGGAACAGACAAAATGTGATCAAAAACGCATCCAAGATAGATACGTAGATCTCTGCCTTAACATGTGGTTATGAAATGTCTTGTTTTGATGTCCGGTCACAACATAGCTATGCATCTTATTGATCTTATTAGCAAAGCGCCAAAAGGAAGCTACCCACACCAGTTACGGAGTAGAGTGCAGAGTTGAGTTGTTGCCATTATGTGAAGAACACACATGGAGATTGTTGTACAATCTAAATGAAAAAGATGTATTGGTGAAGTACATTTAGAGAGGAAAAACCTAGTCCTATCTATCAGCTACATAATGAATAGGAAGGGAGGGAGAGATGTTTCCATCTACTCTCTCAGAGGAAAGGAAGAGGACTGACTCTTGACTGGGAATAGCTGAGGAGTCGAGGCAGGGGCCATAGAGGAGAGGCAAGCAGGGACAGGTAAGGAGACCCTCAGTAACTACCTCTACGCCCAATACCCCAAGTGGTCATTAGGAGAGCTGGTGCAAAAGGTCGATGCACTGGAACTCCATCTCCAACTCTAAGAGTAGTAGCTTCTTTACAGTAAGTGCAATTTCTGACCTAATTCCAAAGGAGCATGGAAGTCTCTTGTGCAGAGTTCTCTCTCTCTCTCTCTCTCTCTCTCTCTCTCTCTCTCTCTCTCTCTCCATCATAGTTTACCCTGTAGCAGAGGCCTGTACAGAGCAAGCCAGGCTGCACATGGGATATCTCAAGCTCTTTGATGTGGCTTGTCATGCACAGAAATCACGCTTGATGTGGAAGAGGGGAGTGGACTTCAATGTTCTAATCAAAGAGCTTCATCTGAGCTGGCACAATACAAGTGCCTGTTGCTATTCTCTTAGAATGAGCCAGCCCTATTGGTATCCCAGGTATATTTTGGTGTACTTAAGCTTTGCCCATATATGGCAAAGCTTTTCTGCAAGCAAATCAGAGTGTGAAAAGTCAGACCAGATATTGGTGGTCACCAGGGAGCTGCTGCTGAAAACGGCCTCCAAGGATCTGATCTCCATCTTGTTGCTAACACTTAGAAGCATTGTGTACATGTGACAATTGAACTGGGATTCTCCATGTCTCCTTCGAATGGGCTTGTGGAGATTGACAGTGTGGTTGCTGCATTGTAATTTCACCGAGTACACATGCGCAAACCCAGTGAAGGTCATTCACTTCAAGGAGGCTGTTGTTGGGCTTTGTGATTATTTAGCAAAGCACCAAGGAAGCTACCAGGCATTGGAGAAGATCCTTTATCTTCTGCTTCTGGTGGAGAAGGAATGCCCCTTCTGGTTGTGGTACAGATTCTTCGGGTTCACGGTCTGGCTCTTGCATCGTGAGACATCTTGCCTCTTTCACCTGGATCTCTGGCACAAGTTCTGGCACATCATCCCTAGTTGGCCCTTGTCTCTCATCAAAAGACACCACATTGCAGATCCTGACCTCTCCATTTGTAGGATCAAGGGTTCTCTATCCCTTTTGGCCATGCGGATATCTAACCAAGACTCCCAGTTCACAGTTGCGATTGAGTTGGGTTCTCCTGGCCTTTGGGACGTATGCATAAGCTCTCTATCCAAACATTTTGACATGCTTTAGAGAGGGTTTGTGCCCAAGCCATCGTTCAGATGGTGTCTTGTCTATTGCTTTGGCTGGCAATCTGAGTGGCAAGGACTTAGGAACACATGGGAAGCTGCCATCTCCTGAGTCAGACCATAGGTCCATCTAGCTCAGTATTGTCTGCACAGACTGGCAGCGGCCTCTCCAAGGTTGGGAGAAGGTTGGGGTCCACCCTGGTTGCATATGAATGGGAGGCTAGCACTGTAAGAGATTCCCCTTAGGGGATGGAACCGCTCTGGGAAGAGCAGAAGGTTCCAAGTCCCCTCCCTGGCTTCTCCAAGATAGGACTGAGAGAGATTCCTGCCTGCAACCTTGGAGAAGTCGCTGCCAGTCTGTGTAGACAATACTGAGCTAGATGGACCAATGGTCTGACTCAGGAGATGGCAGCTTCCTATGTTTCTATGACATCAGAATGTATTAGCTCCAAAGGACACTGTGACTCTGTCTGTGCAGAAAAGCTGGCTCTCACCCCTTGATTCAGTAAGCAACACTGACCCCTTGTGGCAGCTTCTCTGCATGACTCCACTTGAAAGTCCTTCCTAATGCCATTTCCCCCAAGCTCATTTATCACATGGATTTGCCTATGTGCTAGTCTTTTCGGCCATATGGTCGAACAGTTCTTGTCTTTGCATGAGGCTGCAAGCCTGGCTGTTCAGTTACACAGTCCAGTTGAAAAAGCACATCTTTATGCATATAGGCTATATATATTATGCATCAGGAAATCATCCTTCTTAGCTGATGTAGCAAACGTTGTCCTGCAAAGTCACTTTGCAACTTTGATTGACTCCATCTCCCACAGAGGTCAAGTTACTCTCCATATCAGGGACTAAGAGGGCATCTTGGATCAAAATCTTTTCCATTTCCCCATCCAATTGCTTACTAGACAGTTCAGCAGTTCCTCTCCTGGATGAATAACTATTTTTCCCATCAGCAAACCAAACAGCAACTTTGTCATTTTTGTCTAAATCTATCAACAGTTGAGGGGAATTCAGGATGTTTGGGGTAGCGCCTGACTCAATAACAAAACGATTCCTCTCATTCCTGGGTGCTACAATGAAAGACTTCTCTCTCTCTCTCTCTCTCTCTCTCTCTCTCTCTCTCTCTCTCTCTCTCTCTCTCTCTCTCTCTCTCTCTCTCTCTCTCTGTTTCCCGTTCTTTCAATCCAACCTGCTGTTTGCTTCTCTGTCTGTGAGAAACGGGTATCCTCCTTTCTATTCTGTAGACAGACTGTCAGTCATCTCTGGAGCTATGCTGACCAGAAACAGACTTCCCCAAGTCTTCAAAGGTCATCAGGCAATGGCTGTGCTGTTAACCATAATATCAGTTGTCAGCTCTACAGCCCTATGAAAGCAATGTAGCTGCAGCTTATAGCAGCGAGCAATGTTGGTATCCAAGCAGTTGTGGAAAGCTAAACAACACTTGAGATTGACCCTCATGGTTGCCCACTCGCCCTTTTTAGGACAGGGAACTCCCTCTACTTGTCAACCTGATGAGCTGGTGAGGACTCAGCCGTTAAGAGTTCAGAGAACTTTTGCTCTCCACCTGAAAGAGACATCCCACTTCTCAGAGAAGTTGAAGGTCACCCCTTCAAACCTGCACATACACTTCACTCAAGCCATTTCCAGACTTCTCTTCCTTGGGTGTGCACCCAAACGGACCAACTCCAGCATCCATGAACTCATTCTTCTACCTGAATATTGGACCCTCCAGGTATGACTGATGCATTGCCTCCAAGCAGGTTTTGAAGTATGACTCCAGAGGCAGCATGGAGAAGACAAGCGGCTGCCTCTCTGTGGTTGACTGCTGCACTATTACGTCAGTAGCCTCCTCCCTCCTTCACTTCCACTGGGTCTCCTCCTCTCCAAGCATGGGAAGGAGAGCCCTGCTGTTCCCCAAACAAGAGGGTCCAGAGGGAAGCCAGGCAGCTGTTCAGAGCTTCCTTCCACTTGGGGCATCAGCTCTTGGCTTTGAGACTCAGAGGGAGGGAGGGAGAATCCTGCTGCTGCCTCTTCCGCCACCCTCCGCTGAATAATGCCAAAGTCAGCGATGAAGAGGCAGAGTGGAGAAGGCTAAGCAGCCACCGACCTGCTCCACGCTGCCTCCTGGCAGGCAAGTGACAGCATCGCCACACTCTGGAAAGAGCAGAGAGCAGTGGCCAGAGGGCAGAGCCAGCAAAGTGATGTGTGTCCCCTCAGGTGAGAATCAGTGTCAGGATTGCGCTGAAGGAATGAGTCCCCGTGTCGTGCTGAAACAAGAGCACATCCCAGCAACCAAGGTGGCTCTCGGGATGAATGGCAGTGGGCAGAGGTGGAGGGGTCTGCTCTGAGGGGCCTGTGGTGGTTTTGCTTTCAACATGGTGGGGAAGAGAGTCCTCTGATTTCTCAGATCAACAGACATATGAACAGGAAGGGTGAGGTTTGGAAGAACTTCTACTACTACTACTACTACTACTACTATTGATATACCGCTTTTCGACACAAGTTTCCAAAGCAGTTTAAGTGGAGTAAGAATCAAGGAATAAAGATGGCTCCCTGCCCCCAAAGGCTCACAATCTACCGAGAAACCTAAGATTGACACCAGCAACCACCACTGGAGGGTTACTGGGCAGGGGGTGGGTAGGGCCAACTGCTCCCCCGTGTGGCCTCTGTTCAATAAAGAGAATCAGCCCTTTGAAAAGGTGCCTCTTTGCCCGCTTGGCAGGGGATGCCTCCAAGTCCTGAAGCAACCACTAGAGGCAAGAGGACCAATGGCCATTGCTGAGGCTCATGACACATCCTCTTTTATGACACCTCCGGGGCTCAGCTGCTCTTTGTGGGTGAGTTAGGCGAGGAGGGAGGAGGCGAGGTGGAGAGGAGTTGGAGAGATAGCGAGGAAAGAGTGTATTAGAGAGTCCGTTTCTGTTTCTGTTTCTGTTGATCCATCTATTTATTCATCTATTTGTTTATTTATCCATTTATTGATTGATCTATTTATCCATTTATTTATCCATTCAGTGTTACAGTTAGTGTTTGTTATTTTGTTGCTTGTTGTTTGTTGTTTGTTTGGGGTGGTTTGGGGAGGGATCTAGGGGGGGGGGAGGGACAGTCAGCTTTTAGTAAGAGGAGGGATAGTTATTCAGGGGGGAAGAGTTAGACAGGGAGGGAAATGGGGGAGAAGATGAGGAAAGGCTTCTTTGCACGGTTAGTAGGATTGCATAACAGCTTTGCCTTGCTCCCTCTGTTCCCGGACAGGTCTGACTAGAGACCCATTCTCACCTTCTCTCTGCTCTCTTCTAGGTTGCGAAGAGTCTGCAGATGCTGCAGAAAGTTCTTTAAGACCTCCCCCAGCAGTGACTCCGAAAAGGGCAAGCCCCCCAGAGGGAGGTTCTGGCCACGAAGCAAGCGGGTTGAGCCGACTCCAGCGCCACCTCCAACTCCCTCAGGGGGCACCCCGGCAGTCTCGGGAGTCACCATCGGTGAGGAGGTGCCCCAGGCTCCTGGCGAATGGTTGGGACTGGGGCTGACTCTTTGGGGAGTGTGGGACAGCTGGTGCTTGGGAGCCCGGGAGCCAGCCTGAATGCCAACAAAGGGAATTCACCTCGCTTAATTCCTCATGGGAATTCAAGTCCTGAATCCCCCCTCCCTTCCCATTCTTCTTCCCTTCCAGGTTTGACAACTATCCAGGAGGAAGTGGACAGAGCTGAGGTAGGGAACCATTGAGGAGAGCGCCTTCCTCCACAGAGGTCAGGACATTCCTGTGAGAGGCATTTCTTCCATCCGGGATCTGGGAGCACCCACTCTCTGTTCGGATCCTTTTCCCAGTTCTGCACTCTCCCTGAGAAGCAGCAGTTGCAGAATATTCCATGGAGCGGGTGGTGTCCCCAGAAAGGACTTGAGAGCAGCCCACCAAGTAAGGGTGCCCGCTCCATTTCCAGGAAGGCACGGAGAGTCCTTCCATCACTATCAGTTCAGTGCTTCTAATTTTCAGGTGACCTATGATAAGGATGAGGCTGTGGAAGCCGTACTGGTGAGTGAGATGTGGCATAGAATGGAAGGGAATGCCCAAGCGAGGGCTCAGTCCAAAGTGTGTGTTTGGGGATGGAGCTATAGCAAGGAAGTCCGTGGGTAGTGACCACCTCTCTTCTGCTCTTTGATCTCTGCCAGGAAATTATGGAGGATGTCAAAAAGCATCCGGACCCTGGGTTCCTGCTGCGGTTAAGCCTGGACGCCGTCACGGAACTCACGTATGCTTATAGCCCACGGGGATTAAATAGGAGGGGGTTGTGTCAGGAAAGGGCAGTGGCAAACCAGGCCAGATCTGTAACTGGATCTCCCCTTTCCCAAAAGATGGCCATTAATGTGAAGGTTTTTCTTTTAGAAAGAAATCTTCTTAAGTACTACGGCCTTTTGCGAACCAGGGCCTCCCCAGACGAGGACTGGTCATTTTTGGAAAAAAGAAGGGAAACCATCACAGACCTGTCGTCGTTTTTGACGCTTGCTGGGTTGCCATGTTCCTCTTCTCTAGAGGAGCTTCCATTGGCTGGATCACCAGCCCTCCTCACACTACGAAATCTCATCTTTCTCCCTCCAGCAAAATGAAGCCGCCTATGCCCTTCAATCTCAAGGCAGCAGTCCTCAATGTGGCGGTGTCCGGGCTGAACCAAGTGGACCCAGGGACCCAGGTAAATTCTTCTTGGGCTTTTTTCTCTTGCGAAGAAAACGTGATAGCACTGTCAGTACCAGTGATTTTTCAATGTTGTATTCTCAAGACCGGTTGTGTCTCCTACTCATGACTGATCTTCTCTTTCCCCCCTCGAAGGAGAACATGGCATCCTTTAAGAAGATGCTCAGGGGGCTGCTGGAGGAGGCCCCCTCTGTCTACAGCACCATTGGCATCTTGAAGGTAAGCGCAATGAAAGCCCTATTGGGACGTTAGGTAGTAGATGCGTGCAGGTGTCTGAACGCTGGTACGTGCGTGACTGTAGTTGCATTTCTTTTCAAAGTGAACCTGGGCACGGGCCCCTCACAGGCCTGGTACAGAGAGGGAGTGTCAAGCAGTGCCTCTATTCAACAGCATGTATGAATTGCAGTCCCTGTGTCCAGATCTGCCCCTGTGCACTCTCCACTCGTGGTCCGAGTGTGCAACATAAGGTGTGAATGGGGCTTCTGTCTTCATCCTCTCCCACATCCGAACGTGGTCTGACAGAAAGAGGCAGCAGACCCCATCCACTTGGTGTATTCAAGATACATCTAGCTCACTTCCTTATTAGAAGACAACTGGCTGAGAAGACAGAGAAAACCATCACTCTCATAAGCAACTTTCAGAAATATTGATCAACTTTAGAATTGACTTCTAGAATTCTGAATGACAATTCAGAAATATGTCAACTTTATTGCGGGGGGGGGGATGTTTATATGGAATTTGATCCTCCTTAGACTCCTTTGGGACACAACCAAGGGATGTTCCTGTAGTGGAACAAATTCCTTCCGGGCTTAGCTCTCAGTAGCATGGCAAGGGATGATTTAGGCCAGTGCGATGACTCTGAGCTGCTGTTTCAACCCACAGGAGCTCCACAGGTATATTGAATCAGAGGAGCCCCGGCTGCAGGCTCTGGGCCGAGAAGCCTACGTCTACGTCCTGCAGCATGTGGCCAGACTGCCCAATGTGGAAGTAAGTACCCTGCTGTGGACATGGCTTGGCTCTGCTTCAGCATCCTCTGGGACCCCTTGTCAGCTTCCAGGTTCAGAAGAAGACCTCCCATTGGTCCCTGGTCACACGGGGGCAGCCTGGCAGCACACTTGCTGGAGAGGGGCTGTTTCCACTGCGGCTCACCGAGGAAGAGGAGGAACAGGACAGAGCTGTCACCCGCCCCCACCCCATGTCTCTTCTGGCTGCCCAGTGCCCAGAAGAGCCACACTCCATCTTTGGGAATCCTCAACTTTGTTCCCAACGGGATCATCTTCAATTCTTCACTGCTTTGGATATGGTGTCACACTGACATGAAAAAAACATGTCCGTCTTTATTTCTACAGCTGACCACACACAAGGCTCTCTTGCGCATTGAAGATGACTTGACTCATCATTTGATTGAAAGCACCATCAAAGGTAATGCCAATTTCCAGGGAAGTGGGGAGGGCAGAACTGTCTCCTTGGAATCCCAGAATGGGCCTGGGCGACAAAGGTCATCATTCGTCCAAGGAGCCCCAGTTTTGCTCTGACCTCTCTGTGGCAGGCCTCCCGAGTGGGCATGTTTCAAACTCCCAACCCCTCTCACATGGGCAAACACGGTTCTTCTTGGGAAAGTCCTTGCAGCTAAAGTGCGAGGTCTGGAAGCCATGCTTGTCTTCCGCTTTGGCAATCCCAGTGCAAAAAGTGACCCATTAGAACCTCCTCATTTATTCAACATGGACCTGTCCCTCCTTCACTCTTCTCTTAGCCAATTGAAAGAAGAAAACCCAATCTTTTCTCTTCTCTTCCCTTCAGATGATCTTGTCCTGGAGGACTTCAATGAGGAGGAGGAGTCTGCTAATTGTATGAGTATCAGAATGGAGCGGGTGGGACTGGTTGAATAGCCATTTGAGCCGGAGACTCAATCTTTTGTCTTTTTGTTTGGTTTTCTAGGCTGAGAGAGAACAACCACTCCAACAATAATAGAACTTGGTTACCCAGTGGCAGTAGATTCAGGACAGACTGCTTTGCACAATGCATCTTTATGTTGCGGGATTCCCTTCGAGATGTCGGGAGTGCCACCGGCTTCGCTTAAGAATTATGCCAATTAATAGAAGATAGGTCTGTCGATAGACAGGTGAGCTCTGGGGAGCCCGGTGAAGGATTGCAGGTATCCCTCTGAGGGAATGGATGCTGAGGAAAAACAGAAGAAAGAACAGGGAAAGGCGGAGAGGACTTGCCCCAGCTTGTGGCCCATTTTATCCTCCGATGCCAATCTCTGGAAAAAAGATACTTTCCCCCTGCTTAGTTGCCTATGTGCCGTGAGCGTCTGGAGTTGCTTCTTGTGAATGGGTTGGTTGGTGGGTTGGGTATTTTTCGATCTCCCCTTTATGATACTAGTTGGAAAGAAAGTCACTTCTGCTGTATTAGATTGACTGGCCTGGATCATGTGACGTTCTTTCTTTCTTTCTTTCATGACAGGCTAGAACTACTGATGGATGGGCTAAAAGTCCAAATTCCAAAACAGCCATCCCAGCTCCTAGAGGAAAGGTCTCTCTCTCTCTCTCTCTCTCTCTCTCTCTCTCTCTCTCTCTCTCTCTCATTTTATTGAATGTAAGTATAAATAGCTGGCTCTTTCTTTCAGGTTTGAGGTCATTCAGTAATAAGTCTTCCCCAATGCAAACTCTTTTGAGGGTTACAATTTTATGTTTTGTTTCCCCCCAGTGTTATAGTAGTGTTGCTTGTCAAAGTGAAAGTGGCTCTCATATGGAAACCCCGACACCTTCCGTGCACACGTAAGAACAGGATCACTGGTTCGTGTTCCCATATGGAAGTGTACACAAACATTGAATGCAGCTCTAAACCAGCCAGGATCCACCAAGCCAAGTGTCGTCATATACGTTGGCCCACCTGGCCTCAATGAACCTCCTGTCTTGGCTGCTGTCTTTGACTCAGCAGATCCCCATTTCTGTCATCCTGATTCCATCCCTTCGGTCTTGTGTTCCAGACAGCAATCGTGTGTAGGATCTGTAAAGCTTTTGCTCAAATTCCAAGCACAGTGGAATTTGAGTGGAATAATCTCACCTTACAGATACCCTTCAGGTTACTCCTGAAATGGGAAACATGTTCTTTGGCTCTAATTTCGTTTTCTGACATTAGAAACCAGATAGATCCAATTTGGAAGTATTTATTTTTTATAATTTATTCGATTTCTATACCGCCCTTCCAAAAATGGCTCAGGGAGGTTTAAACAGAGAAATAATAAATCAATAAGATGGATCCCTGTCCCCAAAGGGCTCGCAATCTAAGAAGAAACATAAGACAGACACCAGCAACTGTCACTGGAGATACTGTGCTGGGGGTGGATAGGGCCAGTTACTCTCCCCCGCTAAATAAAGAGAATCACCAAGTTAAAGGTACCTCTTTGCCAAGTTAGCAGGAGAAGCTATATTACTTCTAATGTGAAAAAGGTACATGATACAGAAACCCAATATTGATGCAAAGCAAAGAATTCATGGGATGGCAAAATCGTTTTTATTATGAACATTTTGCCTTTCCATTATCAAAATGATGTGGTCGCTAAGAGTTGACACCGACTTGACAGCACTCCATCCATCAATCACATGCGTGCCACAAAGAAGCAGTTCTTTTCTGCCCGCATTGCTTCTGCAAGCTCACGTTCAGCAGAGTTGTCTCGGGTTGTGAAAGGGTTAGTACATGACCCTCCTCCCTTGAATGAGTATTTGGATCCATCAGTTACCCACTTTGACATTTTAAAGAGATGTTTGCAGATAAAAACTCTCTTCATCCAATGGAACAGACTCTACAGGTAGTGCAGAGCCTACTGTGGAGGTGTCCGGCAGCTCCTCTTGCACAGTGAAATTGGATCATTTTCCATTTGTGAGCACGGAGGATGTGGACAAGCTGCTTGGGAGACTTCACTTGACAACCTGTTTTCTTGATCCTTGCCCAACATGGCTTATACCATCTAGCAAGGAGGTGATGGGATTAGGTCTTGGAAGCATCATTAATGCTTCTCTGAGGAAGGGCAGGATGCCTCCTTGCCTCAGGAAGGCCATGATTAGACCACTGTTGAAGAAACCTGCATTGGATCCCATTCTAGGCCTGTCTCCAACCTCCCATGGTAGGGCAAGGGGATTGAGAGGGTAGTGCCATCTCAGCTCCAGGAGTCTTGGAAGAAGGAGATGATCTGGGCCCATTTCAAAATGGCTTCCGGGTGGGCTATGGGGTTGAGAAGGACTTGGTTGGCCTGTTGGGTGATCTCCAATTGGGAATTGACAGGGGGAGTGTGAGCCTGTGGATCCTTGTGGATGTCTCAGCCGATCCTTTTGATATCAGTGGATCATGGCACCTCCTGGAGCGCCTGAAGGGGTAGGGAGAGGGGTAGGGAGTGAGAGGCACCACTTTGCAGTGACTCCACTCCTACTTCTCATATAGGTCCCAGATGCTGTTGCTTGGAGATTGTTGCTCTTCCAAAGGAGAGCTATTGTATGGGGTTGCACAGGGCTCCATTCTATCTCCAATGCTTTTTAATATCTACATGGAACGGTGCGGGGAAATCGTCCGGGATTTGGAGCAGGGTGTTATCCATATACTGACACACAAACCTCTTTCTCCATCTCAACTTCATTAGGTAATGGCCTAACTTCCCGAAGGACTTACCTGGAGTCCGTGATGAGCCGGATGAGGGAGAACAAACTGAGGCTCAATCCAAGGAAGACAAAGGTACGCATGTTGGGGACATAGGAAGTGGCTTAGATCTGCCTGTTTTGGATGGAGTTACTGTTTTGGATGGAGTTACTGTTTTGGATGGAGTTACACTCTCCCAGAAAGAGCCCGTATGTAGTCTGGGAGTACTTCTGGACCCAAGCCTCTTCCTGGTCTCTCAGCTTGAGGCAGTGGCCAGGAGGGCTTTCTATCAGCTTAGGCTGATACGCCAGCTACGTCCATTCCTGGAGATAGACCAGCTGGAAACAGTGGCGCATATGCTAGTGACATTCTGCACTAGTGCCATGCACTGTACTTTGGGCAGTTTTTGTCTGTAGTATGCTGAATGTATGTAGAATACAGCAGCCAGGCTGGTCTCTGGGGCTTGGGCCCAAGATATTAAAGGAAATGCTACCTTCTTCATGAACCCTGCTGCTGCCTATTCAGATCATCTGGGGAGGTTTGGTTGCAGTTGCCACTGGTTCAGCTGGTGCTGACCCAAAACCCAGCCTTTTCTAGGGTTCCCCAGGACTTTGGAATGTGCATCCTAACTAAATCAAGTGTTTCTATATTTCTTTCTATTCTCAGCATTTTTCACCAACTACGAATGAAAAGATTCCTCAGCCAATGCACACACTACACTGTGCTGCCAATAGAGTGTGGCCCGTGAAGCTCGTCACTCCCACCCTGATATCTCTACTGCCTAAAGTCCACAAAAAAGTCTCGGTCATCAGCTCTGATTCCAAAAAAGCTGACTTGGGTATCTACAAACCTTAAGTCTGCACAGTGACTTCCAGGCCAAGACAGGGATCATTACCATCCCAACATAGACTCGAGAGACCGCTCCACTCCCAACAAGGGAGACCCCAGAGAAGTCACACCAAGATCACCCTCCAATCCTGAAGGTGACATCGACAAAGCACATATGGAACATGATACCATCAACACTAGCTGATCTTCTCAAGACCGGCCACCTCCGGACTGAAAAGAATCTCCTGCACGATACCAATGATCTAGAAGAGACCCTACGTGATACCAACGCTCTCCGGGCCACAGGGAATCCCCTCACCATCTGTACTCTCCAAAACACTATCCCATAGGATTTGGCATATTGCTACTGAGAACCTCGACACTGAGACTACTCTCCATCTGATCATGCCTGATCGTTCCACTAACTTCTTCGACGACAGATCTGGCATTGGTGATAGAGGACGCTATCTTCACCCTTGCTCTTGGGCTCCACATCGAAACCAATATCCGGGGAGATTGGACCATCCAGACGCTCGGTCCCGATCACATTCTCCTCAGCACTGCCGGTCTTGGTCTCAGTCAAGAGACCAAAGAACTCAACCACCTAAGCAGCCGGACCTTGACCCTCTACCACCAAATTCCTGAACTGAAGAATCCGCCTCAGAGGAAGATGCTGAAACAGCTCTGGACATCGCATGGGGTTCCACACCTTCAGATCCAATTGGAGATCCCAGGCCTCTGTCTCCCTCGGAGTACCTGAAGCTCTTTCAGCACCTGGAGCCAAGAAAGGGAGGGCTAAACTGAATAGCATGCCCTACCATTTTTGAAAAATGCTGGAACCCAACTTGCCCTCATACATACAAAAAAGGATATTCCCAAAGAGGTGTTAATTCTCTTGGAAGGGTCAATCATGTGGAGCTTTGACTGCAAGAGGATGGATGGCAGAAGAATCTTGTTCAGAGCTGTGTAGTTATTGGGACCATTTTCAGCATTTTTTAAGTGCCAAAATGTCTTCAGAATCCGCTTACAGAATTCTGCTTCTTGAGTCTCAGCTTTCTGTCCCTCTTTGAAACAAAAAGCCAATGTCTAGGCACTGTGATTTTAGAAAGGTACGCAAATGGTTCTTAAGAGGATGTTGATACTGTTGAAGGACCCCTGGACCTTGAATGCTGAAGGACCCTGCTAACGGGGCAAAGAGGCACCTTTTTAACATGGTGATTCTCTTCATTTAGCAGGGGGAGAGTAACTGGCCCTATCCACCCCCAGCACAGCACCTCCAGTGACTCTTAGGTTTCTTTTTAGATTGTCAGCCCTTTGGGGACAGGGATCCATCTCATTTATATATGATTTCTCTATGTAAACCTCTTTGGAAACATTTGTTGAAAGTGGTATAGAAATATTTGTTGTTGTTGTTGTTGTTGATTTCCAGTGTCCAGAGGCCACAACTTCATGGCTGTGTACCCTTCCCTTTCCATCCCTATAGTCAACAGAAGCACAATAGTTTTGTTCAAAGTGAGAGAAATAATGGGAAGTGGTTTAATTTGCACCAGTTATCCCATCGCAGAACTCAACCTTGCCTGTGGCAGAATTTAGGCTGTCGGTGCACACACAGAATTGAGGCTGACAGCACACACAGTGCTGTCTGCATGCAGTTCTTCCAAATAACAGCATCATAAGAAGTTGTGCTCCAGTTCATGGCAAGGCTTTTTTAAAAACTGCATTGCGTTAACCCTCCTCCCCTTTATGTTACATAGGTCCCTGTTTTCCAAATCCACACTCTGCTGGACCAAGTTCATACAACTCAGGGTACGTGTACCGTGTGAAGCCCTCCAGTACATCGAAGTCAACCATGGAAGATACCTGTGAAGGCATGAGACTGCAAGACCTCACTACCCAATGTACAGCCCAATGGGATCTGGCCCATAGATGAAAGGGAAGACGTCATTCAACTCTACTGACCTGTCTATAAGACACAACAACCTCGAACAGGGATGTCCAACTCAGGGTCCGTGGGCTGGATCTATCCTGTGGCGCTCCACTGTCCAGCAGCCGAGCAGGTCCAGCTGATTCCTGCCGTGAGTGCCACCACATTCCCTGTCTTCCCTCTCGCCAGCACCGCTGCAGCGACCGCTGAGCAGGGGCCAGGAAGTCCATCACCAGCATGGCCAAGAAGCGGCCCTTATCCAGCCCTTCTTTCCCCCATCAGGAAGTCATGGCCAGAAGAGCTTTTCCCTTTTGAGATGCTTTCTTCATTTTGCCCAACAGAGCCAAGAAAGGATGTATTAATTGCGGGATTTTGTTTTCAGTATCATACAAAAATTGGTGTCTTTCACATTTTCACACCAAGCAAGGACAATAAACGATTTTCATGTTTTATTTTTCTTTCATGTGTACTGTTTATTGTAAACCTCCCAGAGACATACGTTTCGGGTGGTACATAAATACGTTCAATAAAATCAATCAATCGATACTGGAACTCTGATCCTGGAATCTTATTTTCTCTCTCTCGGAGTAGTTCTTCAAACTGGCCATCATGCAAGCACATCGCTTGGAGCTTGTGCAGGCAAGGCATCAGCCCGGGCACTGCTGCCTCCGCTCCTTCCATAAAGAGCAACTTTCAACACATTTAACGGGTGAGGAGCGGGCCGTGCCCTTCCTTCCAGCCGCCCTGATTGATAGGGAAAGGAAGGATTGAGACTCATCAGCACAGGAAGTGCGGAAGAGTCAGATCAGGGGTCATAGAGTAGAGGCAGGTAGAATAGTGGAGGGAGACCCCCACTCACGGCCTCTACTCCCAATGCCCCTAGGGGTCCGCAGATACAGGATCCATGGATAACTGGGTTTGAATTCAACCTGAGGACAACTTCAGCCATGCCCTTTTAATTCCACAATGCTCCCATGATATCTGTAAAGAAGATCCAAAGCAGGCCCAGGGAATGAATGAAGGGGCTTCCTTTCATATCACCATCTCTGGGAGGGCTATAAAGGGTTCTGCTTTACAGGCAAGCCCTGTTCTCCATGGATCCTCCTCCTTCATGGCCAGGAGGCATGTTGTTGCTGGCCCTAAGAGACTCAAAAATCTCCTGAGCATCCTGGAAAGGGTGCCAGACAAGGAGATATCAGGGAGGGTCTTAACTCTCTGTAAAACAGACCAGGGGGCAATACATGTTGGATGGTTTCAATCTCCCTCTAACCACAAGGGCAGATTCTATCTTCCCTAGGTATACTCTTTATTCTCTAAGCCTGCACAGCCGACGGGAGCAGGTCATACCTTGCTCTAAAGGAAGCTCTCAGATAGCACGGGTTCTCTAGACCGAATGGAGAATTGCACAGAAAAAGCAAGAGTGTGTTGCTGTGTTGAAGAATTTGTGGCTTTGGAGATGACAAACTTGGTCCGGGGGTGACCAGCTCCTGCCACATTCATCCTGAACTCTATCTTCAGCGAGGTGCGGTGAAGCATTGGCTGCTAGGTGCCATCCACCAGAGTGAGAAGCACAGAGACTTGCATAGACCAGCATGCCTACCAGGGGGAGGAGAAAGGTGTGTGGGTCTGCTGGCCCTCCCCTCCGCTCTGCTCTTTGGCAGCACAGGCTTGCACATGGGCTTCTTGCATGTAACTGCGGATGGCACTTGCACAAAACCATTCATGGTCTTCTCTTTCATCTCCCTGACGCACCTCAAGGCTGTCAGGCAGATCAAGGAGAGGGACAGTACACACTTCTTTGCTTGTAACAACAGTTTCTAACTGAAGTTGAGGATTCCAGTATAAAAGGATCTCTTCCTTGGGATTCTCGCTACTGAGTTCTGCATGGTGTCAAGACATGCTGCTCTCTGCTGGATTGACACCTCTTCCTGATCCGTCTGTTGTTTCTCATGTGGTAACAAATGTGGTCACATCTTCAAGAGAAGTGTAGTTTTGTTTTCCACAGCAGAGCTGATAATAGCAACTTCCTTACAGTACGTTCAATTTCAAAAGGAGCACGGAAGTCTCCTGAGCAGAGACAAATGAAGAGCTTTCTCTCTCCCTCCCTCCCTCCCTCCCTCCCTCTCGTAATGTCAAATACATCTCATGGACAGCATCAAAACTTCCATATGGCCTAGAAAGCTGGGCTTTGGAATATGTTGAAGACAATCTAACTAGCAGAAAAAACCCACAGTAGGATGTTGGTGCACTTGTTCCCAGGGTCGGTGCCAGACTCTTTTGCGCCCTAGGCAAACACATTGACACTCGACACTCCGCAACCCCCTGAGGTCTGGGGTCTGCACTCTGCTGCCTAGTTGGCCTAACGGTAGCACCAGCCCTGCTTGTTCCTCACAAGGGGGACACAGAACTGTAAGGCACTTGCATCTTGACCTGGAACATGCTGAAGGTGCCTCCGATTAGAACACTCTTTGAAAGTGAAGATCCTTTTGACATGTAATCCTGAACCTGAGACAAGGAAACCCTCCAACAGAGGCCAGGCTGCTTGCTTCTCGCCAGTGATGATGAGAACTTGCTGCATCTCTCTGTGTGAACAAGCCAAAGGTATGAGCAGGGACTGACTGATGTTGAATACATGTTGTGGAGGAGGTGCCGACTGCTTTGGCTGCTAGCCCAACCAGAGTGGTCGCGCTTGGAGATCGGTCTCACCATGCCCCCAATCCCCCTTAGCAATGCGAGTCTCCAGTTGTGATGGTTTAGTTCCCGAAGGAACCAGCAGCCTCACCACCCACAGACCGGTGAGCATGGTGGCAGCCTGGTGTGGGATCACTTCAAGTTGTGCCTTAGTGACCATAGACATGCTGTCTGCACCTACTGGGTAGCAGGTACTGGGTAGTACTGGGTAGTAGGTACTGTCTGCACCTACATGGGTCAGCAGGGGAAAGGACCCCAAGCGTCTTGGGACGATGGTGGTGGTGCTGCACCTGCGACCCCTTTCACCTGGGGGTCCATTCTCCTGCTGGCAGCAATGGGTCTGGCGTGCCCTCGGCTAGCAGCAGCAGCTGCTGCTGCTCCCAAGCCTCCAGGATTCGAAGGGCACTTGCAATAGGGGGCTCCCACCACACAGGCCCTGCTAGGGCCCATAGCTAGCCTCAATGTACAGCCTGGGACACACCCTGGCTACGGGACCCTGCTGCTCCCATGGCGCTCTTGTGGAGAATCGCCACAAGATAGCCGGCCATTTCCACCGGGGTGAAAAGGCTCAGTGCATGCTGAAGGAGAGGCAGCTTGAGCTGGACCTACCTGAACACCTGATCCCTCAGGAGATTCCTACCCAGTGGAACTCTGACCTTCTCCTGCGGGATGGTTTGGTTGGGGGGTTTTCTGCTCCATGCTGTGCCTCAGGAGAGGCACGGAGGTTTGATTCTGTAATGTCCTTTTCTCTGCACTGAGTGTAATGCTTTTCTCTTGTCAGTATAACAACCTGGTTTTGCTGGATCTCAGATTGACAAAAGCAGTACTCGGCTTCCTTCCTTCCTTCCTTCCTTCCTTCCTTCCTTCCTGCCTGCCTGCCTGCCTGCCTGCCTGCCTGCCTGCCTACCTTCCTAGAGCTCTGGTTTGGTAGACTGTGTGTGAGATGGTGTTGTGGAGAGAAAGGGACAGTGGCAGCTCAGCTCTATGTGTCTAATATTTCTTGGTGATTGCCGTGATGAGCTCTCTATCTAGGGTTCCCTTTGAGGACGATCAGGAAGCTACAGCGGGTCCAGAATGAAGCATCTCGCCTTCCCATGGGTGCCAGAAAATATGATGGGTAACACCTCTCCTGCAGTCATTGCACTGGTTGCCTATTGGCTTCCGAGTTCAATTTAAGGTCCTGGTTCTGACCTTGAAAGCCTTGCAGGGCTTGGCGCCTGTCTACCTACAGACCCGCCTCTCCCTTTCCAGTTACATCCCTTCCGGTTAGATCGTCTCAGATGGCCCTTTCGTCGGTCCCTGATTTCCGAGTGGTTCGGGGCTCTAGGACCTCGGAAAGGGCCTTTTCGGTTGCTGCCCCACTTCTTTGGAACACTCTTCCCCTTCAGATCCGTCTAGCCTCTTCCTTACTGATCTTCAAATCTCTATTGAAGACTTTTCTTTTTCACCAGACTTTTGCCCTGTACTTTAAATATTTGTTTTTTGTTAGTTACTTGAGTTTTTAATTTAGAACGTGATTTTTAATGTTGCCTTGTTTGCATGTTTTTGTGCACTGCCCGGAGTCTTCAGAGTGGGCGGTAGATTAAATGTTTCAAAAAAATAAAAAAATAACTGGCTTCTGGGGGCACCAGAGCGGGTTGAGCATGATGGGTACTACCCACCACCCAACCCACAGAGCAATTGGGAAATCAGGTGGTTTTTAATGATTTCTTTTGAATTGTGTCAGGGTCATTTCAGTCCATTGCCCTACTGAGCCAGAGAAAATTACATCTGGTGAGAGCTAGTCTCTCAGTTGGTTTTCTGGGAGGACTAGTCTTCCCATTGGTCAGCCTTTTCCTTCCCAATGTCAGCAAGGTGCCAGCTCTGCCAATTAATCTAATAGCAGCAGTCCTGCACGTGGCCGTGTCCAGAGTCAACCAGCTGGACCCAGGGACGCAGGGATATACTTATTGAGCTTTTTTCCTCCTGTGCCACAAACTCCTGCTGCTTCCACTCCCGGGCTACTTGTCTCATTTGAGACCACTTCAGAATCTTTTCTATGTAAGGATGCCCCAGTTTTGCTTTGTCATAATATGTTCTATGACGAAGGGAGAATTCAGTGTCAACTGAAAATCTCCTGGTTGGCCCCAACTGGAACCCGAAGCAAAGCCCTGTAGTGGTAACCAGTTCAGAAGATGGCGTTCCATAATTCCATCATTGCTTTCATTCAGAAAGACTGGCATGATGCTTTCTTCTCAAGTCAAGTCCCATGGTTGTCTTTTTCTAGAGTTACATGGCAAACTAAAGAGTTTGGATAGTATCCTGTAGGAAATGTAACTAAACTGGTTCAAGGTGTTTGAACTGCTTACCAAAACACTTTGGAAAGTGAATCTTTGAGCCCACACTGAACGGGAGAGTTCCAAAAGAATGACCAAGTTTGAAATGGTGTGACTCCCTGCACAGGTGGTTTCTTACTTTTCTGAGATTTAATGTATAAGCTCTTCTTCCAGGTTAATTGTTAGCACCCTTTCCCACTTCCATATGTCCTGGTGGTTTCTTGGCCCAACTGGAATCAAACACAATACCATGATAAGCATGAGTGCTTTTCCAATGTTGCATTCTCAAGACCGGTTGTCACTCATACACTCATGTCTGATCTTTTCTCCCCCCCCTAGAACGAGAACATTGAGGCGCTCCAGAGGATGATCAGGGCTTTGCTGGAGGAGGCCCCCTCTGTCTGGAACTGAATCAGCATCTTGAAGGTAAGAGCAATGAAAGCCCCATTCAGACAGTTGGTAGTACATGTGTGCAGGTGTCTGAACATTGGTACGTGATTCTGTGTGCATGACTGTAGTTGCTTCGTTTTAAAAGTGAACCTGGGCACGGGCCCCTCACAGGCCTGGTCCAGCTAGGAAGTGTCATGTAGTGCCTGAAAACAGGACTGCCTAATGGTTACATGGTTTCCATTCACCCCTGAGCTCGTTCATGGTTCTTCTCTGCAACTTTGCCAGCTCTAACATAATCTGGCTGAGCTGGGCTGACCAGAACTGCACCCCATATGTCAAAGGTCTCTGCCCCAAAGCGTTGGGGCAGCTGTCTCGACCCAATTCCTCAGCCAGAAGGAGGACGGTGGACCACCTGGAAGCCTATTGGGCTACCTGTATTGCTGCCCCTCCTTCTGTTCTGCACTCCTTCCTTGCCCCATTGGCCCCCTCTCCTGCCAATGTTTGCTTAAGGGTCGCATTCTCACCTTCTCCCTGCTAGGTTGTGAAGCGTCTGCCTTTGCTGTAGGCAGATCTTTAAATCCTCCACCACCAGTGACTCTAGCAAGGGTAAGCCACCCAGAGGGAGGTTCTGGTGACTAACCAATTGTATTGAGCCCACTCCAGCGCCACCTCGAACTCCCTCAGGGGGCACCCCAGCCGCCTCCGGAGTCACCATCGGTGATGAGGTGCCCCAGGCTCCTGGGGAATGGTTGGGACTGGGGCTGACTCTTTGGGGAAGGTGAGCCAGCTGGTGCTTGGGAGCCCGGAAGCCAGCCTGAATTCCAACAAAGGGAATTCCCGTTGGTTAATTCCTCATGGGAAATCAAGTCCTGAATCCTCCCTCCCTTCCCATTCTTCTTTCCTTCCAGGTCTGACAACTGTCCTGGAGGAAGTGGACAGAGCTGAGGTAGGGAACCATTGAGTAGAGGGCCTTTTTCCACAGAGCTCAAGACATCTGTGTGAGAGGCATTTCTTCCATCCGGGATTTGGGAGCACCCACTCTCTGCTCGGATCCTTTTCCCAGTTCTGCAGTCTCCCAGAGAAGCAGCAGTTGCAGAATATTCCATGGAGCGGGTGGTGTCCCCAGAAAGGACTTGAATGCAGCCCACCAAGTAAGGGTGCCCGCTCCATTTCCAGGAAGGCACAAAGAGTCCTTCCATCACTAACAGTTCAGTGCTTCTAATTTTCAGGTCATCTTCAGCTGGATCCAGTTTTTGTCCGCCATAATTGAGGATGTTAAAGACGTCAGGTCGCTGGGTGGTCAACTCCTGTCCTATGATGAGGCCGAGGCCGTGGAAGCCGTACTGGTGAGTGAGATGCAGCAGAGAATGAAAGGGAATGCCCTAGTGTGGGCTCAGTCCAAAGTGTGTGTTTGGGGGTGGAGCTATCCCAAGGATGTTGGGGCAGCTGTCTCGACCCAATTCCTCAGCCAGAAGGAGGACGGTGCACCACCTGGAAGCCTATTCGGCAACCTGTATTGCTGCCCTCCTTCTGTTCTGCACTCCTTCACTGCCCCATTGGCCCCCTCTCCTGCCAAAGTCTGCTTAAGGGTCGCTTTCTCACTTTCTCCCTGCTCTCTTCTAGGCTGCGAAGAGTCTGCCGTTGCTGCAGGCGGCTGTTTAAGACCTCCCCCACCAGTGACTCCGCCAAGGGCAAGCCCCCCAGAGGGAGGTTCTTTAAACGGAAACACCGCGTTGAGCCTACTCCAGCACCACCTCCAACTCCCACAGGGGGCTCCCCGGCAGTATCCAGAGTCACCATCGATGAGGAGGTGCCCCAGGTTGGGACTGGGGCTGACTCTTTGGGGAAGGTGAGAGAGCTAGCGCTTGGGAACCTGGCAGACTTGTGGGTCCGAATGAAAAGGCCTTTGGTGAGCAGTCGCTTCCCTTTGGGAGATGCTAATCTCTCATTATTCATATAGGCTGGCTGACTTGGGCTGTAACCTAGAACTGGTAGCCCGCCTTAATTCCAAGAAAGGGAATCCCCGTTTTTAAATTCCAAATGGGAATCAAACTCCTTAAACCCACCCACCCCCGACTCTTCTTCCCTTCCAGATCTGACAACTGGAGTGGAGAAAATGGAAAGAGCTGAGGTAGGGATCCATTCAGAAAAGGGCCTTCCTCCCTAGAGCCCAGGACATTTCTCTGAGAGGCATTTGCCCCATACGGGATCTGGAAGCACCCACTCTCTGCTCTGATCCCTTTCCCACTTCTGCATTCTCCCTGAGAGGCAGAAGCTGAATATTCCATGGAGGGGGTGGGGTCCCCAGAAAGGACCTGAGAGCAGCCCACCAAGTAAGGGTGCCCGCTAAATTTCCAGGAAGGAATGGAGAGTCCTTCCATCACTAACAGTTCAGTGCTTCTAATATTCAGGTCATCCTCTGCTGGGCTGAATTCTTGACGTCCGTTATTGACGGTATTAAGGATGCCAAGTCCTGGGAAAGTGAGATGCTGTCGTATGAAAAAGACAAGGCTGTGGACGCCGTACTGGAGAGTGAGATGTGGCAGAGAATGGAGTAGGATGACCAAGCGCAGGCTCAGTCAAAACCTGACTGCCAAAAGTGTGTGTTTGAGGCTGGTGCTATTCCAATGAAGTCCATGGGTACTGACCAACTCTCTTCTGCTCTTTGATCTCTGCCAGGAAATTATGGAGGACTGTCTGTGGCAGGACTCCCAAGTGGACATGTCACAAACTCTCAACCCCTCTCACAGGGGTAAAAATGGTTCTTGCAGGCAAAGACCTTGCAGCAAAACTGTGAGGTCTGGAAGCCATGCTTGCCTTCTGCTTGGGGAACCCCAAGGCAAAAAGTGACCCATTAGACCCTCCTCCATTTGTTCAATATGTATAAGTCCCTCCTTACCTAAATCAATTAACATCAGAATATTACGTCTCTTCTCTTCTCTTCTCTTCTCTTCTCTTCTCTTCTCTCCTCTCCTCTCCTCTCCTCTCCTCTCCTCTCCTCTCCTCTCCTCTCCTCTCCTCTCTTCTCTTCTCTTCTCTTCTCCTCTCTTCTCTTCTCTTCAGATGGCCTTGTCTTCGAGTACTTCCATGAAAAGGAGGAGTTTGTCTGATCGCCCATTTGCTTCCTTTTCTTTTTAATGCTCCTAAAGCTAGGAGAATAGCTGCCTGGAAGTATTATATGTTTTTAAGAATACATATCATACCATATCATATCATATTACATGATTGATTTTAACAATGACTTTGAAATGGTTCTGTATTGTATTTTGTATTTCCTTCACCCCTCCCCCCTTTTTGATCTGTTATGATTTAATTTTTTGTTTGTTTTATCTTAATAAGTACAGTTTATTGTTCTTATTCTTATTTGCATTCTTATTCTTACTATTAGTGAGACTGCTATATATCTTGAATTTCTGCCCAGACATTTACGAAGCGACATAACAGCTAGGGGAAGCACTGTGCCTTGTAGAGGTGCACCAGGCAGAAATTCATCTGGGGCATCTCTAGGAAGTTGATTGGGGAAGCTGCAATTCTGGAATGTCTGCCTTAGGAGCCCATGCAAGTTTTTTAGGGGGGAGGTGGTTAGTTTAGCAAGAAGCCAAGGGTGGAGAGAAGCTCCGAGCAGCATGGAGGGTTGTTCCATGGAGAAAACCATACCATCATTTCTGAGTTCCTCTTTTCTTCTCGTCTCCCTTGGAGCGTTTGTGCCCACAGACTCCCAAGCTCACCTCTTGGCTGAGGGAGACGCTGCTACACTGCTACAGGTCCATGCAAATGCCTCTTGCTTGGAAGCACTCACTCAGACAATTGGCTTGGATCACTCCAGAGGAGCCCACTTGAGGTTTGCCGCCAATGAGGTTTGCTGAGCACAGGATCCTGGGAGCAAGCTGCACCTTCCAATCGAGTGCCCGGAAAGCACAGCCTTGGCAAGGCCTGGCAAGCTTACAAACCAAGGCCAAAATTCAATTCAAATGAAACCAAGGCAGACCCTGCTTAGCTAAGGGGACAAGTCACGCTTGCTACCACAAGATCAGCTCTCCTCTCCTCTGAGACGGGCGCTCTAGGCACCCGTCTCTGTGTGCACGCAGGCAACAAGCAGCCCAAGCACCCATCTGATCCCAGTGCCGGGGTAAAGGGCACGCTCGCACCCTCAACTTTGTCTAAAGGCTGGGCTTCAAAGTGGGGTTAGGCGGGCCAGCAGTGCCAGGGATGCCTGCGCTGCAGACGAGCAGCCTGGCTTAAACTGCTTCTTCTGGGAACCGTCTTCCTGAGAAACATAGCTAGGACAGTGAAGAGGGGAGCAGACCGCAGGAGAGAAGCCACCCCCACCCCCACCCCGGTCAGTCAAGAGCAGAGAGCAGGAAATCACGGAGCTGGAATTGCTCCAGCAGCGGAGAGGCAGAAACCACTCGGTGGTCGCAGTGAAGGAGCTCGGCCTCTTACAGAGGAAAGGAGGAAGTTTTGGGGGAAACATATCGGCAGCCAGTGTAGCTCCTTCCATACAGGAGTGATGTGGTCTCTCCGAGATGACCCAGAGACCAACCTGGCTGCCCCATTCGGCAGAGTAATGATCCCAAATCCCATGATCCCGTGTCATTCCACTCCTACAAGAAATCCCATCGTTCTGGCACAAAATGATACAACTGAGCATGCTCAGAGGCCTCATTCCTGGCTCTGGGGTTGGTCAGGGGGCAGGCAGGTCCACTGGTCCCTTCCCCATTCACAAAGGCAGGGGGTTCTCCAAGGCACCATTGCTGTGGAGACGGATGGGGCTCTCCTGTGCCGCAGCGGTGAGTTCCAGAGGTTCCTGGTAGAGTGGCGAGCAGCAAAAGATGGATCCCCTGGATGAGAACATGGCAGCACTGTGTGTGTGTGTGTGTGTGTGTGTGTGTGTGTGTGTGTGTGTGTGTCTGATTGCCCTGAAAAGTGCCTGACCCAGTTTTGGCTTCTCTCCTCCCAGGGGCCGGAAGGTGATCATGGCGCCAAGCCAGTGGGCTTTTGAAGATCCTAGCAGGACGTGAGACCTGCCGGCCATCTGCTGCGCTTGGCTTAGTGGCCACAATGACTGGGAATGAAGCCCTGCTCTGACCTGAAGGAAGGAGGTTCCTTGCCTGGACCCCAATTGACACACACACACCTCCTCTGCCAAGCCTTCTGCTCCTCAGCAGCTCTATTACCCACATTTAGTGGGCGCCTCCCTCATGCCCTGTAACACCTGTGTGAAGAAGTCTCCCTTTGAAGACCCGGGGGGCCAAATGTTCAGAATATTCCTCCTGCCCCTTGGAGGAAAGGCACGGTCCTTTTTGTCCCCTTCCATGTGTGCTCAGGGATGGACTTCACACTGGATCCTGCAGGGTTGCCAACCTTTTTGCTAGCCTGACTCCTGTGCCTTGAAAAAGAGCTTGACAGTCCAAAATTAAGCAGATGAAGCTTTTGCTGCAATGGAAATGAAGAGATGGGGAAATCTTCATCAGTTTAATTTCGATATGCCAGGTTTCCTGTAAAAGCATAAGAGCAGGAGCAGGTAGAGAGTTGGCAACCCTGCCTGCTGGTGCCTCGTGCCCACCACTGGGCCTGGGAGTTCCGCCATCCTTGTTTAGATCCAAATATGGCAGTTGCTGGAGGGGGGGTCCCCGTCCGGGAGTGTTTACCGGTCGCCATGGTGCTGTGGTTCTGACGGATCCTGATGGGGCTGGAGGTTCCGCTGCTGCCTTCAAACTCTCTGGACTCGACTGTTGGCAGGAGGATTTTCTGGCCTCTCCTGCTGCTCACGGCATATTTCCATCCAATTTTGGCCGTGAGGGAGCGCAGAACATGGCCTCAGGCAAGGAGTCCAGAGTGAGTGTCCACCGCCCTGCCCCAAATAGGTTCAGTGTAGCTTTGGTGGGGGGGGGGAGACCCAGAGGGGTTGGATTTGGGTCCAGGTGGAGACATTTAGGAAGTGAGACTGTCCTGGACCCTTTGAGCTGACCAAGGTGGGCATGAATGAACTGGCCCAGCGCACCTTCACAAGGACTTCATGGAGCACCAGCCCCCCATGGATGGCTCAGAGCTCCATCAGCCCCGTCACTCCTCCAGGACCTCATCCAGCAAGAAAGCAGAGAGTGGAGCCACCTGCACAGAACGGGGAAGGGGCTCCCGGCCTCTCCGAGATCCCCGCAGTTTTCCCCTTCAGAGGGGCAGGGTGGCCATATGAGGGACTTGAAGAAAATAACACTGGTCATTCTTGGGAGTTGAGCATGACTGGAATGGATGGTGAGAAGGGCCCAGGCTCAGGAGCATTTCAGCATCCAGCAACACCCCTGCAGCGAAGCTCCCCCTCTCTCTTTCTCTTTGGATAGATGGTGATGAGCTCCATTTCTGGGAAGGCTTTTTCCTCTGTAGCTTTGCATGGGGTTATATGAGTTCTATTGTTTGTTAGCCATTATTTTTAAATTAAAAGGAAGATATCAATTTAATGGAATGCGGCGGGGGGAGGAAGGTGGATAGAAATGGCAAATTCTGCAAAGTGGGAGTTGCAGGTTCTGTGGAGGATGGGAATTGCCCCCTCTGGATGAAGGGGGGGGACCCCCAGGGGTTGGATTTGGGTCAAGGTGGAGACATTTAGGAAGCGAGACTGTCCTGGCCCCTCTGGGCTGAGCTTGTAGGGCAGGAAGGGACTGGCCCAGCCCGTCTTCACGGGGTCTTCATGGAACAGCAGCCCCCCATCGATGGGTCAGAGCCCCATCAGTCCCCTCCGTCCTTCAGGACCTCATCCAGCGAGGAAGTGCAGAGTGTAGCCACCTGCACAGAGGAAGGGAAGGACCTCCTGGCCTCTCCGAGATCCCTGCAGCTTCCCCCTCAGAGGGGCAGGATGGCCATATGAGGGACTTTAAGAAAACAACACTGGTCATTCTTCGGTAAAAGAAATGAAATGTTGAGGAGGGGGGATGGAGGAAGGATAGAAAGGGCCAGTTCTGCCCAGGGGGAGTCGCAGGTTCTGTGTAGGATGGGAATTGCCTCTCTTGATGTAGCCTGGCTCCTCTGCTCTGAGCAAAAGCGTGACCTGTTTGAGCTGGTGAAGCCATTTCTAGGCTAAGGAGATGGGAAACTGCTTCACTAGCTTAAGATCTGCATGTCAGGCATCTGCTGAAGTCACAGGAGCCGGACCAGTTAACGAGTGGGCAACCCTGCCTCTTGATGCCTTGTGCCCACCACTGAGGCTGGGAGTTCCGCCATCCTTGTTTAGATTCAAATATGGCAGTTGCTGGAGTGGGGATCCCCAGCCGGGAGTGTTTACCGGTCGCCATGGCACTGAGGTTCTGATGGATCCTGATGGGGCTGGAGGTTTCGTTGCTGCCTTCAAACTCTCTGGACTAGACCGTTGGCAGGAGGACTTTCTGGCCTCTCCTGCTGCTCACGGCCAATTTCCGTCCCATTTTGGCCATGAGAGAGTGCAGAACATGGCCTCAGGCAAGGAGTCCAGAGTGAGTGTCCATGGACATGCCCCAAATATGTCAATGAGATGGGGGGGGAGACCCCCAGGGGTTGGATTTGGGTCCAGGTAGAAACATTTAGGAAGTGAGATGTCCTGGCCCCTTTGGGCTGATCCTGTTGGGCAGGAAGGGACTGGCCCAGCCCTTCTTCACGGGGTCTTCATCAGGGGGGTATCAAGCATGGGGCAGGCTGGGCATGTGCCCTGGAAGCCACATGAAGGGGGAGCACCATTTTTAAAAATTAAAAAACAATAAATAATGGCCACCAAAAACAAAATGGCCACTGCACATGCTCAAATGGCTTCTCTGTGGCCCTAGGTCATGCCAAGCCTCACAGAGGCCATTTGAGCATGCGCTGTGGCCATTTTGTTTTCAGCGGCCATTTTTTAAAAACAAAATTTATTGTAATAAATGGCCACTGCACATGCTCAAATGGTCCCTGTGAGGCCCTAGAGGACAGAGGATAGAGGGGAACATTTGCTTACCCCAAACGGCCTTTACCAAGCCCCCCGAAGGGGCGACAGGTAATTTTTGTAAAAAATATATAAAAATATAAGTCACTGTACACATATTTAGTTTGGCACTATGTATGGAGAATCGGGGCTTGTGAATGCTGAGCTGAAGCTTATGAGCTAGGATTGTATTCATTTGCTCTTACTTTGCTTCTTGTGATAAGTGAGTTAAATGTAATGTCTTAATAATATGGCTATTAATGGTGAGTTTGTCTTTGAATCAGTGTGAAATCCTTAGTATTAAGGCCCACTGGGAGTTTCTTGCTCTCTTTCTCTCATTTTAACTGTCTTTCTGAAAGACTAGAATATATTCCAAGCAGTGACACAGTTTACTCTGCATATCCTTAAATTATTTTCAGAGTATCTGGATTCTCTGGATTCAAATTCTCCATTTATTTTAAAAACTGATTTAATAGTGATGCTACAATGCATAGTAGAGAATGAGACAGGCACTTCTCTTTAGTTTTCCAAGTATACCTCCACATAGTATTTGGGTATTTCATGAGCTGCAGCATACTGAAATGTGTAGTTTCCCAGCAATTTTTGGACTGGCTACATCCACTGCTAAATAGTTTTTGAGATATTAAAAGATTAAGAAGCTTGACTTGTATTTTTCAGCTGTTATTATGGTAAAGTTCTCTGAAAGATGGGTGTCAGATGTTTGGCCAGGGGGCGCAATTTCAGTGCTTGCCCCAGGCGCTATTTTCCCTAGATACGCCTCTGGTCTTGGATGGCTCAGAGCTCCACCAGCCCCCTCCCTCCTCCAGGACCTCTTCCAGTGAGGAAGCACAGAGTGGAGCCACCTGCACAGAACAGGGGAAGGAGCTCCTGGCCTCTCCGAACTCCCTGCAGTTCCCCCTTCAGAGGGGCAGGATGGCCATATTAGGAACTTTAAGAAAACAATACTGGTCATTCTTGGGGGCTGAGCATGACTGGAATGGATGGTCAAAAGGGCCCAGGCTCAGGAGGATTTTAAACATCCTGCAAGACCCTGCTGCGAGGCTCTCTCTCCTTCTCCCTCTTTGGACAGATGGTGACAACCTACTTGTTTTGGAAGGCTTCTTCCTCTATAGCTTTGCATGAGATGATATGAATTCACTATTTTTCGATTAAATGTAAGATATAAATTGAATGGAATGGGGTTGGGGAGAAGGAGAGAGGATAGAAATGTCCAGTTCTGCCAAATGGGAGTTGCCGGATATGTGGAGGATGGGAATTGCCCTCTCTTGATGTGGCCTGGCTCCTGTGCTCTGAGCAAAAGTGTGACCAGTTTGAGCAGGTGAAGCCATTTCAAGCCTAAAAAAGAAACAGTGGTGTTCTAATTCTAACTGTGGTTGGGAGTGCCAGGGCACATTTAGTTTCATGCTATGTCCAACAATGAACCTCCATTGTGATCAGCAAAAAGGCCGCCATTTTGGCCGCGAGAGAGCACAGAACATGGCCTCGGGCAAGGAGTCCAGAGTGAGTGTCCACTGACATGCCCCATATAGGTTAATGCGGTGGGGGTGGAGACCCCCAGGGTTGGATTTGGGTCCAGGTAGAGACATTTAGGAAGTGAGACTATCTTGGCCCCTTTGGGCTCACCCAGGTAGGCAGGAAGTGCAAGCCCAGCCCATCTTCACTGGGTCTTCATGGAGCACCAGCCCCCCATGGATGGGTCAGAGCCCTGTCAGCCCCCTCCCTCCTCCAGGACCTCATCAAGAAAGGAAGTGCAAAGTGGAGCCACCTGCACAGAGGAAGGGAAGGGGCTCCTGGCCTCTCCGAACTCCCTGCAGTTCCCCCTTCAAAGGGGCGGGAAGGCAATATGAGGGACTGGAAGAAAACAACACTGGTCATTTTTGGGAACTGAGCATGACTGGATTGGATGGTCAAAAGGGCCCGGGCTCAGGAGCATTTAAGCATCCAGCAACACCCCTGCAGGGTCTCTCTCTCTCTCTCTCTCTCTGGTCAGATGGTGATGATGCCCTCCTTGTTTTGGAAGGTTTCTTGCCTGTAGCTTTGCATGAGATTATATGTTCTGCCAAATGGGCGTCGCAGGTTCTGTGGAGGATGGGAATTGCCCCCTCTTGATGGGGGGTGGGGGGGAGACCCCCAGGGGTTGGATTTGGGTCAAGGTGGAGACATTTAGGAAGCGACACTGTCCTGGCCCCTCTCATTGCCCTGTAACACCGGTGTGGAGAAGTCTCCCTTTGAAGACCTGAGGGGCCAAATGTTCAGAATATTCCTCCTGCCCCTTGGAGGAAAGGCACGGTCCTGTTGTCCCCTTCCATGCGTGCTCAGGGATGGACTTCAGTCTGGATCCTGCAGGGTTGGCCTGCAGGGTTGCCAACCTTTTTGCTAGCCTGGCTCCTGTGCCTTGAAAAAGAGCTTGACAGTCCAAGATCAACCAGATGAAGCTTTTGCTGCAATGGAAATGAAGAGATGGGGAAATCTTCATCGGTTTAATTTCTATATGCCAGGTTTCCTGTAAAAGCATAAGAGCAGGAGCAGGTAGAGAGTTGGCAACCCTGCCTGCTGGTGCCTCGTGCCCACCACTGGGCCTGGGAGTTCCGCCATCCTTGTGTACATTCAAACATGGCGGTTGCTGGGGGGGGGGTTCCCCAGCCGGGAGTGTTTACCGGTCGCGACGGATCCTGATGGGGCTGGAGGTTCCGCTGCTGCCTTCAGTCTCTCTGGACTCGACCGTTGGCAGGAAGACTTTCTGGCCTCTCCTGCTGCTCACGGCAAATTTCCGTCCACTTTTCGTCGTGAGGGAGCGCAGAACATGGCCTCAGGCAAGGAGTCCAGAGTGAGTGTCCACCACCCAGCCCCAAATAGGTTCAATGTTTGGTGGGAGCGGGTGAGACCCTCAGGGGTTGGATTTGGGTCCAGGTGGAGACATTTAGGAAGTGAGACTGTCCTGGCCCCTTTGAGCTGACCTTGTAGGGCAGGAAGGGACTGGCCCAGCCCATCTTCACGGCGTCTTCATGGAGCAGCAGCCCCCCATCGATGGGTCAGAGCCCCATCAGCCCCCTCCCTCCTCTAGTGCCTCATCCAGCAAGGAAGTGCAGAGTGGAGCCACCTGCACAGAGGAAGGGAAGGGGTTCCTGGCCTCTCTGAGCTCCCTGCAGCTTCCCCCTTCAGAGGGGCAGGATGGCCATATGAGGGACTTGAAGAACACAACACTGGTCCTTCTTGGGTAAAAGAAATGAAATGTTGAGGAGGGGGATGGAGGGAGGACTGAAAGGGCCATTTCTGCCCAGGGGGAGTCGCAGGTTCTGTGGAGGATGGGAACTGCCCCCTCTAGATGTCGCCTGGCTCCTCTGCTCTGAGCAAAAGCTTGACCAGCTTAGCCCAAAGAGATGGGAAATGCACCACCAGCTTGATATCTGCATGCCAGCCTTCTGCTGAAGTCACAGGAGCAGGATTAGTGAGAGAGTTGGCAACCCTGCCTCCTGGTGCCCCATGCCCACCACTGGGCCCTGGGAGTTCAGCTAACTGAGCCAAGAGACACCTTTCAAAGTGTTGATACTCTCATATTTAGCAGGGGGAGAGAAACTTGTCCTCTCCATCCCCAGCACAGCATCTCTCCGGTGGTGTTGCTGGCATCTGCTTGATGTTTCTTTTTGGACTGAGAGCCCTTTGGAGACAGGGGACCATCTTATTCAGGTCTTCTTGATTTATTTCTCTGTGTAAACTGCTTTGAGTACTTTGGTTGGAGAGTGGAATATACATCTCTGTAGTAGCCGAAGGACTTGTTTAGATTCAAAAAGTGGCCGTTGCTGAGCTGCATCCCAGGGCTGGGTATGTTGACCTGGTCGCCATGGCGCTGGGGTTCCGACGGATCCTGATGGGGCTGGAGGTTCCGCTGCTGCCCTGGGAGCCCCTGGACTCGACTGGTGGCAGGAGGGCGTTGCGGTCTCCCCTGCTGCTCACGCCAAATCTGGTCCATTTGGGGCCATGTGGGAGCGCTGAAGATGGCCTCCGGCAAGGGGTTTAGAGGGAGGGTTCACCACCCTGCCCCAAAGAGGTCCAATGTGGGGGTGGGGGGAGAGACCACCAAAGTTCTCAAAGCGGTTTGATGAGACATCTAGGATGGGAGTCCCCACTGGCTGCTTAGGAATGACCCCGGTGGGTGTGAAGTGGCCCAGCCCATCCTCACTCCTGCTCTCCTCTCTCCTTGGCAGGACATGGGAGAAGGATGCCCCTTACTCCGCGGCGTGGGCGGCCTTGATGGGGCTACTCCTGTGGCTCCTCTCAGGTACGTCCTCCTGTTCCTCCTGGGTTATCTGGGCCCATTCTTGATTAATGGCACCTTGGATTTGGGACCCTCTCAAGAAACATGGCCCCTGCCAGGGTTTCATTGTTGGAGATCCAGCTCCAGATGCCATCGGCCTTTGGCACCAGTAACCCTGACGACCATGACAGGTCTCTCTCTGACCAACACGTAGCCAGAAGTCAGATAGAGGTCTTTTCCTCTCAGCATCTACTTCTGAATAAAGCAGATTAGTTTAACCTTGTGTGAATCTCCCTGCTTATCATGGACAAGCTGTTGCCCCGGAGACCCTGTTGACTTCTGCTGTAATGGGAGTGAAATAGCTGCTGAATACTCTGCCATAGAAGTCATGACCCGCAACATTCATAAGCCCAACCCTGCAAGAGGTTCCAGTTTGCAAGGGGCACCCAGTCTAAGTTCTGACTATTGGAATGTGGGAAAGACAGAAAGGAATGACAGCAAGGGCAGGCAAAGGGAGTTCCAAAGGAGAAGAGCCGATCCGTCTGAGCTACCTGGGTTTTGGGGGAGGATCCAGGTGTTCAGGCACAGGAGGCAGGGGAGGGTTCTCATGCACAATTTGCTCTCTAGGGTTCCAAAGGAGGATGGGTGGGGTGGGGGGATCGGTCCCCTAGTCTGCTCTCTGAGGACTGAAGGGCTGTGGGGCTCCATGGGCTGGTGGGCCTGGCCCACCATTTCTCAATGCCTGGATTCCAGGTGAGCCCTGCAGCCACCCAGAGCGTGAGGCTGGAGCCAGGGTGTGGCTGGCTGCTCCTTCAGGGCTGGATCCGCTGGTACCTCCTTGAGTGGTTGCAGGCCAAAGGGAGCAGTTGAGATGGGGAGTGATGGAAGCCCCTCTGGGGGGCAGAGGAGGGGGTCGTGGCAGCCCCTCGGAACAGGTGATGCTGAGTCAGACCATTGTTCTACTCTGACCAGGAGCCGCTCTCCAAACCCCAACCAAGGGAGCTCAGCTGTTTTAGAGCTTTTAAAAGTAGGCAGTATATAAATATATATAAATCCAATGAAAGAAAGAAAGAAAGAAAGAAAGAAAGAAAGAAAGAAAGAAAGAAAGAAAGAAAGAAAGAAAGAAAGCCCTTTATGTTGTGGAGAGCTGGGAGGGTATATAAATAAAACAAAATAAAATAAAATAAAATAAAATAAAATAAAATAAAGAAAGTAACCCTTATGTTGCAGGGAGCTTGGAGGGTTCTTGCCTTCACCCCTGCCCACTGCTGGAAACTGGCTACTCCGGGTTCCTTCGACACACTCTCTCACTCACTTGTGTCTTTTGTCCTTTTTCCCTCTCAGTGACTTCCAGCCACAGGAGATATATGAAGAGTGCTCCGTGGCCAAAACAAGCAAATGGTCACTGGTAAGGGATGAAAACCCAGTCTCTACATGGCAGGGCTGGGAGGGGGTGGGAGAGACCCCATTTCGAGCTAGAATAGAGGGCGTGTGGTAGAGATCCAGACTTAGCAGGTTGAAGGGATGCTTTGAGAACTTGTCTGGAAAAGCCATATGCCTTGATATTTGCAGTGGTAGTAGCAGTGACTTGGGTGGGTGGGATGAGTGACAATCCGGGCTCAACTACAAGTGACTCAGGCAAAGGTTGGAGACCCTCGCTATGGAGGAAGCATCATGGGAACTTTTGGGATGGGAAGTGCTGAGAGGGAAGAGGGGTGTGTCTACCTATCTTCCAACCTGGCTCCTTCATTCCGCTCTCCTGCCCCAAATCACTCCCTCCCCCAGGGTTCTAGACTTTGATTTTGTTCTGGACAACCAAGCAGAAAACACATCCAGGAAGGGAGCAGTCTGGAGGGGAACTAGAGTGGGAAAGTCTTCTTTGGGGTAGATGGTGCACTCTTTCCCCCCTGCCACTTCTTGGCTCCACATGGCCCCCTTTCTGGTGTCATTTAAAAGGGCCTCAAAACACGGGTCTGCAGCATCAAGTGGCCAAGAGCTCTGCCCAGCAAAGAGAAGAACTTAGCTAGGCTTTCCTTAATTAAAGGCACCATTCAAGAAACCACAGTGTCCCATGTAGCAGGAGGCCTGACTCTTCTTCGGGATCCTGCCACTCCAAATGTTGTGTAATAGCCATGATCTCACCCAACTGCCCAGGAATGGGCAGAAAGCTGGTTTCTGAGGTTCAGTAGATTCTTGGGTTTGGTTTCCTCTCTGAGCCCAGTTACACGTTGGTAGACACGGTTTTGAGGTGCTGAGGAGCCACCTCCTGCTTTAAGCTCCTCTGTTAAGAAGGACCTCTTGAAGGAGGGTTGATGTTTGGACCCCAGATGCCCTGGAAAGGTCAAGTGGGCACCAGAGCACCCATTCCTCTCTCCATTCTCATCCACAGAAGTCATTCTCGGACGGCTCCAGGATTCAGACGGTCAACAATGGGAACGAGATCCTGGAAGAAGCACATGCCATCAGTTCGCCGAGGAGGTAGAGTTTCTTCTTGAACTTTTGTGTAGGGAAGGTTTTCTGTTCCCCTGCAAGCCTGGATCTGGGATGGATCCTGTGCCGCTGACTGGCAAGAGGTGCAGGGCAGACAAAAACGTCGTCTTCATACATTGTGTAGAAGCATTCACTTTTCCAAGAATGGTGGTGGTGATGTCCGTTAGCTTTAAGGGCACAGAGGATAGCTTCCTGGAGGCCTCCCAGATGGCTGTCCCCTATTGGAAGCAGAGTGCTGGGACAGATGCATCTTTGGTCTGATCCATCAAGGCTCTTCCAAGGTACTCATGCCATTGTATTTTTTTCTGCAGTGTCTTCACGGTTGAGGAGGATAGATGGTTTCTCCAGACTGTGGACACCGAATGGTCTTGTGAGGTAAGGAAACGATTCCAGTCGCTTTTGTGGATGGGCTGGTTGAGGAGTGAGGGGAGATTGCATCTCCACCATCAGGAGACAGAGCGGGGTCAGATCCAGAAAGGGGAGGAAATCCAGCTGCTGCATGTTGGCCAGAGGATTACAGTGGGAACGTCGTGGCTAGGGAAGGATTCTGCAACCCTCTGCCTCTCCTTCCAATGGCCACCTTTCTGGGTTTGTGTGCTTTGGATTGGAGGCATCAAACGGCTCCCAAGACCCCGAGACGGGTCAGGAGAGGAGAGGGTCTTCCAGGTAGGGAATCTCCAGGTCTCTTGACTGAAGAGGCATTTCTGTAGAGACAATCCTGGTCCCCTCAGGTAAAAACAGCCCACAGCAGGAGGGATGGCCCTCACTCCGGACTCAGGGGCCCACCTTGTCTCTCCCTTTGGAAAGGCTGAGCTAACCCTGTTTCTTGGGGAGAGGAGAGAAGAGGACATGAAGGGGTGGGATCAAGAAGGCTCTCTGGGCCAAACTATTGATGCCAGTGGGTCCCGTTCCTCTTGGTTTCCATTCCGCATGAAAGGAATGCAGAAAAAATGACAAGAAATGACAACAAGCAGTTAGCATTCCATTCTGGAGCTCCCATGCAGTGATGTTTCTGTTAATGGCTGGTTTTGGGAAGGGAAAGAAAGAGATTTCACAGACCTACCTGTCATGCTGTCTTTGGACTAGAGCTGCAGAGTGCAGCCAGCTGATTCTGATGGCCCTTTTGAAGGATGGTGGCCAGTTTGCTAACCACAGTAGATCATATCACAATGGAGGTTCATGGTTGGACATAGGATGAAACCAAATGGCCACAAGCATGTGGTGGCTGTGCCCTGGCACTCCCAACCAGTTAGAATTAGAACACATGGTTTCTTTTTAATAAGGTTTTTTTGTCTTAAAAAAAAATCAAAATAATTTAAAGAAATAAAAATGAACTCAAAGAAAATGTCAGGGGGAAAACTCCCTACGAATCCTAGGCCCTAGGAAGATCAGAGTGAGTACACTCATTGGAAACCTTTGTCTCATATGCAGAGTCCTGACATCCAAGAGGCCAAGATCCCAGAAGACAACACTAGGGATCAGGAGCTGGACGTGGAGAGCGTTGTCAGTTCCCCGAGGTACTCTTTTCTCACCTGGAGGGGCAGCTCCATCGCTCATGGAAGTAGAGGACCTTCCTTAGGAGCCCATGCAATTTTTTGGGGGGTGGAGGTGGTTAGTTTAGCAAGAAGCCAAGGGTGGAGAGAAGCTCCGAGCAGCATGGAGGGTTGTTTCCATGGAGACAGGTGTCTCCATGCCCAGCCCGTGGGCTTCCTGCAGGCATCTGGCTGTCCACTCCTGGAAACAGGGTGTTGGGCTGCATGCCTCATTCATCTCATCAAGCAGAGCTCTTTCTAAGCACTCGTGTTCTGATCTCATGTGTCTTCTTTCTTTCTTTTCTTAGCGTCCAGAGGCCAAGCACCGTGTTGAGGAGGCTGCAAAACACCGCTGCTGACCAAGAGCCATCCCTTGGAGAGGTCAGGAAGCCTCAACATCCTTGGAAGGACTGTGGGTTGGGCGTGTGGGTCCCCTGTGTTGGCCAGGAGTAGAGAGCATGTGGAATGGCCCCAGTTTTTGATGCTGCTGGGTGGGCGGCCATCTTCTGACAGTCGTTTGCTTAAAGCTATGGTAAAGGGACAGCCATGCCCTTAACAACACTGCATCCCAATGGTCACACAGTGGGGGTGATAGGATTAAAGAAGATGGCTGCAAGGAGATGGCGGCCATGGCCTTGACGTCCGGTCCAGATCTCACAGTTAAAGGTGGAGCATCCTGTTGCTTTAATGGTAACCATTGAAAAACAGTGACAAATAAATGAAGAATGAATAAAAATACAAAACAATAAGCAAACTCAACCAAACCAATGAGAAATGAACTAATTGGAAAGGGGAAAGAACTGGGAAAGAAAGAGGAAAGGAGACCCAATTTTGGCATGCTTTTGCACGTGCCTTTAGTGTCCTCACTAAGGAGCCGACTGAAAGCATAAAGTGGACTGGAAGTGGTCTTTTCCAGTCACCAGAGCCATCGGGGCCCCAGCTGAGTGGGGGAGCGCAACATGTCTGGGGGGGGTGGTTGATGCCTTTCCCCTCTGCCATTTGCATGAGTGCGCGAAGGCCAGAAATCAGCCCGACCGACCTAACTGCGAGGAAGGCGGGCAGGAGAGAGGAGCTCTTTCGCCATCTCTCCCGCCCGCCCCCAGCCAGCACGCCTGGGCTCCAAAGTGGTTTTTAAGAAAACTGAAAATCAGGAAAGCGGGAGGAATTGTGTCCAGAACGGGACGATCCCCTTCCGGCCCACTTCCTGCGATCAGCTCACCCGGTGATGACCGCTGGAAGGTGCCAGGCTGGCCTTTTCCCTGCTGAAGCCTAGGAAGCCAATGCGAGGGCCAGAGCAGCCATTTCTCCATCTTCTCTCCTTCACAGAGTTCTTCCTTCCTGGGGGCCGAGACTCCACCCGCCAGCGTGGAGGAAGAGGGGTCGGAAGGGGACTGTGCCACCAGTTCCCCCAGGTACCTTTCTCAGCTGAAGGGCCGCTCCAGGGATCATAGAGGCGGATCACCTTCCCCGGGAGCCTTGGTTGATTAGACATGTTCATGGAGGAGAAGCCAGTTGAAGACTATTACCCATGACAGCCAAGGAACCTCCGAATCTCTCTCTCTCTCTCTCTCTCTCTCTCTCTCTCTCTGAATAAACACACTTTGATGCCACATGTAACCAGGTCTCAAGTGGTTCACAACCAACTAAATAGGTTGATCCACAAGGGCTCTTGGCATGCATTGCTGTTCTTATGCCATGTCTCTCCTTTCTAGTCTCAGAGTCCCGAAGCCAAAGAAGTGGCTCATCAAGAAGATGATGATGAACACCTACACAGTGGAAGACTCGTCCTCCGCAGAGGTCAGAAATGACCCATTTCATCATCCATTTTTTCATGTGAACGGGCTCTAGGTTGTGTGTGTGTGTGTGTGTGTGTGTGTGTGTGTGTGAGAGAGAGAGAGAGAGAGAGAGAGAGAGAGAGAGAGAGTGCCCTGTTCCCCAGCAGGAGACAGAACATGGAATGGTTCTAGTTCTAGATGCTGCAGGATGGGAGGGATTGTGATTGGTGGGATGGGAGGAAATGCAGCTGAGGCATTGGAAAGGGGGCAAAAATGTGGTGAAAGGCTTTTCTTCTGGGCAGAGATGCCAAATGCCTTTTCTAGCAAGAGGCACGTCTTATTTTAGAGCCGGATGTCTTCCCAACTGTCCCTTGGGCTTGGTTCCTCTCAGAAGCCTCGCAAGGTCAACGCAAGCCCTGGAACACTCCCGTTTCTCTTCTCTCTCCTCCCCAGTGCTCCTCTACGGACGAGGACGACACGATGCATGACATCAACAGCATCGAGGATGAGGTGTGGGACTCTCCACCGACCCCCAGTTCGGCCAGGTAGGTACCCTCCTCTCAGCTGAAGGGCCTTAGGAACCAGTAGGGAGCTGGGGGAGGAGAGCTGGTCTTGTGGTAGCAAGCATGGCTTGTCCCCATAGCTTAGCAGGGTCTGCCCTGGTTGCATATGAATGGGAGACTTGATGTGTGAGCACTGGAAGAGATTCCCCTTAGGGGATGAAGCCGCTCTGGGAAGAGCAGAAGGTTTCAAGTTCCCTCCCTGGCAGCATCTCCAAGATAGGGATGAGAGAGATTACTGCCTGCAACCTTGGAGAAGCCGCTGCCAGTCTGTGAAGAGAATACTGAGCTAGATAGACCAATGGTCTGACTCAGTAGATGGCAGTTCCCTATGTTCCCTATGTTCCTATGGGGGGCTTTTAGCACAGTAAGCAGAAGGCTGCAGGGGACAGGGGCAGCTCCCCCATGTCTGAGCCCCACAGAGGGATGTTTCTTCAAACTTGCTTCCTGAGGACTCTGGAGGGGGAGTTCACCCAAGGAAGCCGATTGACAGCAGGTGCAAGACAGACACCAGCAAGTCTATTGCTGGCTGTTAGCAGAGGGAGCTCTGAGACCCCCATGCTGTTGGCATGAGCGGGTGTTGGGGAGAAGGAGCAGGGGAGGGCTCCTGTCTCGATGCCCCCTTTGAACACTTCCCAGGGCTTCTAAGTGGGGAACGAAAGGCTGGACTTGGGAGATCTCTGGCCTGATGAAGTTCCCCTGCCAGCCACCTCCCAAGGTAGGCGAGATCCTTGCTTAGCATCTCTTTGGGTGCCCGTGTTCTTCTTCAGCTGGCTGCCATCTCCAACAGGACAGTTCTTGGAGCAGCTTTTCTCTCTCCTCTCCTCTCTCAGGAACATCGGCGAAGAGGAAAGAAGAGGACAGCTGGCCCCAGATTGGTTCTCCTCGGTCCATCTGGGAGAGGTAAGGGGTGCAAACCAAGGGTGACTTGACTCCACCCCTCTGCCCCACCTTTCTTGCACTACACAGGATGGCGGCTTGGATGGCAGTCACTGTTCACACGGGAGGTGGGGACTTGCCCTTTCCCCTTGTGGATGTCTTTCCCTTGCAGTTGACCTCATGCACCCTGAGCCAGAGGCAGCACCCTCCAGGCCAAGATGTGGGTGCAGACACCCATGGCACTGGCCTTGCCCTGGGGATTCTCCTGACCCATAACCGTCCCTCGGACTGTGTGCTGAGGCCTGACCCTCCTCTTCTCCTCAGGGGAGAGCAACAAAGAAGATCGGGGACGTCGTCCGGTGTGTGGAGTATGCCAGTGAGGTGGAGGAGAGGTTCCCCGAACTCCTGGTGGGCCTGGTCAACAAGATCCTCACCGGCCTGCAGAACACCACCGAGGGAGTCGGGAACCGAGACAGCCAAGACCTGCCTCCTGAGTAAGTCATGGCGGTGGGGAAAGCGGGGCCAGCAAGTCCTCCATCCAGCACTCTGGGAGGACAGGCTAGGGTCATTTCTCCCATGTCCCACTCTGATGGGTGAGGAGCATTTCTGGCCTGTTGGGGTGACTCTGGCACGGTGGTCCCTTCCCTCAGCTCCACAGGGGAGACCCCAGAATTTGCAGCACTCTTGGCTCTGCAGAGAGCCTTAAAATGCGTCTGCAGTGTTAAAAAACCAACTGTGGGGAAAGTCACTTCACCCCTGTGGTCTCCCTCCCATGGTCCAACACAGTCCATCCACCCTTGACACTACACCACCCCACAAGGAGACACACACTTTGGTGAGAGCAACCTTCTCTTCTCTGCAGGGAGACCGCACAGATTGTCCGGACCCTGCTGGAGAGGGTGGCACAGGTGACCCCAGAGAAGACCTGCTGGGAATCCCTGTGCTCTCCGCAGAGCTGCCTCCAGGGTGTGGCCCTCTTGGTGAGGTAAGTAGGAGTGAATAGGAGATATCTCAGGAGGCCTGGGGGCTGGTGTGGTTTGGGTCAGGTCTGCTCTTTCTGGACCTTCCGCCCAGGACTCAGCAGAGTCTTTTGGTGTTTTGCAGGGCTCTCCTCCAGACACGGTCCTCCACAGTGGCCAGGCTGAAGGCATACCTGGCTTCCCCCTTCAGCCTGGACAAAGATCCAGAAGAGCATTCGCTCACAGAGGTGGCCTTCTTTGTGGAGGTGAGCCAGCGTGTTCCTCAGGGTGGGCTTCCCTGAGAGGAGGGTCTGGCCCCAGAAGCTGATGGATGTTTTCCTCCTTTCCCTCTTTTAGCTGCTCCTGAAAGACCAAGACTTTGCTGCCTTAGAGAAGACCTGGAGGCTCCTGGTAGCGTGGCTAGTCCACCCAAGCCAGAACATCCGCTACCTGAGCGAAAGGGGACTTCTCCAAATTTATGGCACCCTGAAGGCGGTGAGTGACATCCCTGGGCATGGAGCATCCCTAGGCATGGAGACTCCTCTCTTTGGGGAGCCCTTCCTGAGGCTGGTGCTCCTAGGCATCCCCAGGTGTGATGGGGAGATTTCTCCAGTTTGGTGGATTCAGTCTGTGGAGCCCTTGCCACAGGACGAAGGAGAAATCCTTAAGGGAAGGCACAGGAATGCATCTCTCAGTAGGAGCCTGATTCCCCACGTGCTCCAATGCCACCTTCTCCCCGCTCTTTGTGGCTCTGGGATGGCTTGAGTCATCTCCTCCCCAAGGCAGTGGATGGTGGCCAAGCAGCATCAAACACGGACAGCTCTGTGGTGCGTTTAGCAGCGGGTGGACTAGCATGTGTTTTCAAGGAGCCAACTTTTCCCTCCCTAGGCCAAGAAACCCCAGGATTTTAGTGCTGGGATCCTGGGAGGGCTCAGGACCTCCAGTCTGGAAGCCACTTTGGGGGTCCTGGCCTTCATGGAGCGGCTGAGGCACTGTCCATCAGAACACCAGGCCACGGTGAATGCTGTCCTGGCTGCCCTGTGCCGCCCTCTCTTCCACCACGTGAGTACTTGCACGCCAGCCCTCCGCCCCGGCTCTATGAGGGCCGGCCAACCTGCAGGTTCCGACTGGGTTGGAGAAGGGAAACCAGACACCCACTAGAGACCCATGCAAGCTCTTCATCAATTATGGAGGTGAGGAATTCCTCCCTAATAACAAGCCCTGTTCTTCTTTGTAGGAGGAGGCTAAGATCCGAAGGGCAGCCATGAGGACCCACCTGGATCTCCTGCAGCACCGCCACCACCACCACAAGGGTACAGAGGAGAACATCACGACCCTCATCACGGTGCTGATGCATGTGGAGGATGAAGACCTGGAGGTAGCACAGGTGAGGGCCCACTTCTTCCTGCCACCCCTACGAAGGTGTTTAGGCTTCCCCAAGTCCAGCCACCCAGTGGCAGGCCCCAGAGTTAGCCTCATGGGGTGGTGAATCCACGAGCTGTCCCGCTGTGGTTTGGCCCATCCAGGCCCTACTCCTTGAAGCCCCCTAAGAGGTTTCTTGGAATCCCTTGGGAGGATTTTTCACTCCCATTCCGGTCTTTCTTTTGGCAGGCTGCGAAGGACAATCTGAGCCTCCTGGCGGAAGCCCTCCTATGGCACCTGGAGGGCAAGCTGCTGGCGCGGGACTCTTACAGCCTGCAGGAGCTGCTCCACAAGATCGCCAAGCACCTGGTAAGGGCAGCCCCTCCCTGTCCATCCCTCGGCTCAAATGGCTCAAGGACCTTTGGGCGATGCTTTGCTCACTCGGGATTTGTCTTTGCTCTTGATCCCAGATTCGGCAGCTCGGCACAGAGGACGCCGTGGAGATGGAGGCCACCAAGATCCTGGGCTTCTTCCGCAGCGAGCAGCCTTCAGTGAGGAGAACGGCTGCCCTGCTGATCGGTAAGCGAAACAAGACTTTTGGGTCTCCCTTAGTGGGTCGTCTTGGTGGGCAAAGGTTCATTCTCTTGGAAGGCACTGCCAGAAGGGTGTGGAGGGGCAGGAGCTGTTCCCTCCCCAGGAGGACTTGCCCAGTGAGCGTTAGCGAGGTCTCTTGGCTTAATTTCCTTCCAAGGTGACGTAAGAGTCCCTGGAGGAATGGCTCAATCTGTCAGTCCCAGAGGGAGCAGAGAGGGGAGGACTTCCTCTCCTGAATGATGGGAAGTGGGCTGTCCATGCGCAGGGTCCTGAACTGTGGTCCCATTTCCTTCCACCCTTGTTTTTAGGTCACCTGGTCCACAAAAAGGGCAGCATCCTCTCTGAAGGGAACATAGAGACCTTCCATGCTGGTAAGTGCCGGTTTCTGGGTGGGAAGGGGAAGTTTCTGTGAGGGGAGAGGCCTAGATTTAGGGACCACAGAGCTGGAATGGGCCACCTGTCCCCTCAAATGGAAGGTCCCGCTTGCATCCTCAGGGATGCTCAGCAGTAGGCTTTCCCAGAGTGCAGGGGAGAAAGAGTCAGGACTTGCGCCCTCTTGGTGTGGAAATGGTGGGGCTTGGCCAAGGGTGGGGTGATCTCTTCATGCCATTTCTGAACCTTCTCCTTCATCCCTCCAGCGCTGGAGAGCTTGCTTGGCGACCATGACCCCGAGGTCGGGAGAGTTGCCTGCAAGACAGAGAAGATCGTGAAGAAGGCCTTTTCCCTCCACTCCCGGCACGGGCTGCGGGCTGCCGTTCGGCGCTTGTGGGCGGGCTGTAAGAAGAAGAGACACCCGCCAGAGTACGGTGATCTCTCCACCTGACCGACTGGTGAGCAGACCAAGGCAGGGCTTCACTTGAAGGGGCCCCGATGGTTAGGGAGGGGGCTGGGGCTGCAGGAAGGGTGGGCAGGAATCTGGGCAACCCTCCCTCGTGTTGGAATGCCAACTTCGGCCCTTGTGTCTGGTTGTACCAGTAGCCAAAGGGAAAGAGGAAAGATCTCTCTTCCCTCTGGGAAATGAGGACACAAATATTCTGCCAGGAGTCCCTGGTGCTTGGTGGTGTCATGGGGGAGAGTGTGAGAAGACCCCCCATCTCTGAACCAATGTCCTTCTCTCTTTCCAGGAACAACAGCCCCGTGCTCTCCCCTTGAAGATCAGCAGCTGAAGGGAGGTTCAGGAAAGACCGTGCAGCGCAGGGGCCTCCCAGAAGACCTCCTCCAACCGCGTGGACACAAGATCTGTCCACAAGAAGACATCCAGCAGGGAAGTGCAGTTCTGTCTGAGGAGTGAGGGGGAAGCAGGCTCCACTCCCCTGGCCCAAGGAAGCCCCGCCTCTGGGGTGCAGAAGCCCCTCCCCTTGCTTCTGCTGGCAGGCTGTGGGAGGAGGCTACAGGACCACCCTGCCCCCAAGTGGCCCTTTGGAACCATTCTTGGGCTTCCCTTGGGTCCGGGGAGGCTGTGTGGCCCCAGCAGGAGGGCAAGGTCACCGCCTCCCTCCATTCCCACCAGCTGGCCAGGGAGCGCCCCCTCCTCCTTCCACCTTTCTCCCCTTCCCCAGCGGCCTGGCTTCCCCTGGCAGGGGAAGCCCCATCCAGGCATCCGCCCCCTCCCCTGCCGAGGGTGTGCTCCTCCCCCCTCCACTCCTGCAGCCACGCCTCACTCCCCCCTCCGCTCCCTCCTCCTTCCTCCCAAACCGGTGAAGCAGCAGAGGAGCCTGGGAGACTCTGGGGGCCCCCTGCAGCCCCAGTAGCGCCCCCTGGTGCTGCCCGGTGGCAGGCCAGAGAATCCTCCTCTCCCTCCTGCTCCATGCTGTGGCTGCACAGTGGGGAGCCCGAGGTCAAGCAGAATTCTCTGGCTTGCCCCCCCCTCAACCCCCAGCCCCCTGCGCAATCCCCACTTGCTGGGCTGCCGGAGTGGAAAGGGAGGAGGAGCAGGGCAACCCCACTGACGCTGCTTTGTGCTTCTTGCAGGCTTGTGCTGCTGCTGGGCGGCTGGAGGAGTCGATCCGCCCCAGAAGAGGAGACCAAGTGAACGTGCCTGCAAGGAGCGGGGGTGGGGTGGGGTTGGGGGCTGGCTGGGACTCCCCCCAATTTTGTTTGCCCTGCCATTCCCTTCTTCTGTGTGACCCTGGGCTTCCTCCCTTCCCTCCTTCCCTCCCTCCCTCCTTCTCCCTCCCAGGGGCAGAATGGGCTTTGCTGGTCGCCCTGTTGGGGGCCGAGTAGGAATTTTTGGCTTTCCAACAGATTGGCCGAGATGGAAAGTTTTTTTGCCTACTCCATTCTGTCCTGTTTTGTTTCCTTTAGTTAGAAAGTTAAGTGACGACTTGTAACCTATTTAAGTATATTAATAAAGTTGCCCCTTTTGTTCAAAACATACCGTCGTGTCTGAGTTCCTCTTTTCTTCTCGTCTCCCTTGGAGCGTTTGTGCCCACAGACTCCCAAGCTCACCTCTTGGCTGAGGGAGACGCTGCTACACTGCTACAGGTCCATGCAAATGCCTCTTGCTTGGAAGCACTCACTCAGACAATTGGCTTGGATCACTCCAGAGGAGCCCACTTGAGGTTTGCCAGCAATGAGGTTTGCTGAGCACAGGATCCTGGGAGCAAGCTGCACCTTCCAATCGAGTGCCCGGAAAGCACAGCCTTGGCAAGGCCTGGCAAGCTTACAAACCAACACTGACTGCCTCCAATACAGCCAAATATGACATGTGATTCCATTCCAGTGATTAAAAAGTCCTGCCAAGTATGAAATGCCATTTGTGCAGGAACAAGGCCTTGACCTCCTCTTGTGCTCTTCACATTTCTGTTTTGAATGCGTATTTGCTTCCTTCCTGTGCTCTGTAATAAGAAGCTGGCAGGGATCAAGAGTTCACAGCTCCCGTTTGACAGTTTGGTCTGGTTGGGGAAAGAGTCCTGCTGTTTGGTTTTTGGAGGGAGGAGAGGGTTGGATTGGATTGGTTTGGTGTGTTTTTTTAATGGGGGGAGCTCGCATTTATTTTGATTGGTTGGTTTGGTTTTTTTTTCCAAATTCAATTTTTATTATTTTTAACAATATTAATATGTCATTGATTACGAATAGACAAAGTGGACTTCCCGCACACATCTCTTCGTGAATCATCAGCTATAAAGTTTACCCTTGCTATAATAATAGTTCAAAACATAAATTTAAATCCTTACAAACACAGCTAATCTACCCAACCTGCAGGTTTTTTTACTAAATTTCGAACCCTACTGTAAAGTCCATAGTAGAAAAATAGTTCTTTAGATACAAGAATGGTTTCCAACCTTCTTTGAAGCTTTCCAAATTTTGGTCTCTTATTAATGTTCTAAGTTTTGCCATCTCCGCATATTCCAAAAAAATTATCAGCCAATCTTCTTTTGAAGGCACTTCATTACTCTTCCATTTCTGTGCATATATAATTCTAGCCACCGTCGAAGCGTACATAAAAAGCGTTGAATTACTTGTAGAAATTGCACCTTCTATTATTCCCAGCAGGAAGGATTCTGGCCTCTTAGGAAATGTCATTTTAAATATTTTCTTTTACTCATTATATATCATCTCCCAATATACTTTAGCCTTCCCACAGGTCCACCACATAGGAAAAAAAGTGCCTTCAGACTGTCCACACTTCCAACATTTGTTTGATACATTTTTATACATTAATGCCAATTTTTTGGGTGTCAGATACCATCTATACATCATTTTGTAATAATTTTCTTTTAAAGCATAACATGCAGTCAATTTTAAATGGGTTAGTTTCGGAAAATTGGAGGGGGGGAAGAGAATAAAAGGAGGCTCGCCTGCAGCAGAAAGTTAGTGAAAGCTGGAGGAAGAGTTTAAAGTTCGCGCTAAAGCTGGAATTAGAGCTGATTAGGAGTAAGACCCTGAGGCTATTCACATGATAGTCCTGGGATGCGGAGGGCGGGCAGTGGGGTAGGCAGAGTCCAACTCATCTTCCCCCCAGATGATTCTTCTGCTTTTCTTCAGGTATACTACCATGCGCTCACATGATCCTCACTGCTCCCAGCAGTGTGGATCTTTGGAGGCTGGGATGACACATCCCAACCTTTGGATATCCCACAATGCATAGTGTGTCGAGCATGGTGCATTGGGGGATAGGAACATATGAAGCTGCCAGTCAGACCATTGGTCCATCTAGCTCAGTATTGCCTACACAGACTGGCAGCAGCTTCTCCAAGGTTGCAGGCAGGAATCTCTCTCAGTCCTATCTTGGAGATGCTGCCAGGGAGGGAACTTGGAACCTCGATGCTCTTCCCAGAGCGGCTCCATCCCCTGATGGGGAATCTCTTATAGTGCTCACACGTCTAATCTCCCATTGAAATGAAACCAAGGCAGACACTGCTCAGCTAAGGGGGGAAAACACGCTTGCTACCACAAGACCAGAAACCGCTCTGAGCCATTTCGGAAGGGCGGTATAAAAATCAAATCAAATCAAATCAATCAATAAACAAATAAATAATTGTAAGAGCTGTTCGACAGCGAAGCAGTCTCCCTCATGCAGTGGTAGGCTTTCCTTTGCTGGAGGTTTTCAAACAGAGGCTGGACAGGCATCTGTCCGAGCTGCTGTAGCAGTTTCCTGCACGGAGTAGGGGACTGAAGAACTCTAAGGTACCTTCCAGCTCTGACATTCTATGATCCTGTGATTCCATGGGAGTTGTACATAGGAACATAGGAAGCTGTCTTATACCAAGCCGGACCATTGGTCTGCTTAGCTCACTATTGTCTATACGTGTTGGAGATGGAGTTCCAGTGCATCGACCTTTTGCACCAACTAACCTAATGGCAACTAGGGGCATTGGGATCAGAGGGAGCTAGTCAGGGTCTCCTCACCAGTCTCTGCTTGCCTCTACTCTATGAACCCTGCTTTGACTCCTCAGGTACCTCCTGTGTTGAGTCAATCTTCTTTGTTTCCTCCTAGAGAGATGATAGAGACATATCCCCCTCTCTCTCCCTGATTGATTGATTGATTGATTGATTGATTAAGTGCTGTCAAGTCTGTGTCGACTCTTAGCGACCACATAGATAGATTCTCTCCAGGATGATCTGTCTTCAACTTGGCCTTTAAGGTCTCTCAGTGGTGCATCCATTGCTGTCGGGATCAGGTCCATCCACCTTGCTGCTGGCCACTTTCTTCTCTTGCCTTCAGCTTTCGCCAGCATTATGGACTTCTCAAGGGAGCTGGGTTTTCGCATAATGTGTCCAAAGTATGATAGTTTGAGCCTGGTCATTTCTGCCTTGAGTGAAAATTCTGGATTGGTTTGTTCTGTGATCCATTTGTTTATTTTCCTGGCTGTCCATGGTATCCTCAAAAGTCTTCTCCAGCACCAAAGTTCAAAAGTGTCAATACTTTTTCTATCTTGCTTCTTAAAAATCCAGCTTTTGCATCCACAGAGTGTCACGGGGAAAACAATTGTCCAAACTATTCTAATCTCTGTAGGTATAGACACGTCATGGCATCTAAATATCTTTCCCAAGGCCTTTATTACAACTCTGCCAAGTGCTAGTTGAATAAATGATGATGATGATGATGATGATGATGATGATGATGATGATGATGCTTAGTACCGCAAGACCAGGTCTCCTTCTCAAACAACTTCTGGGAATCCAAATTTAAGAAGAATTTAAGAACGCACCTAACTTGGACGCTCTCTGCCCTGAAACTTCCCACGTGGACAGTTTGGTGTATTAGCATCATTTTCGGTATTGTGGGCCGCCTCCCCCTCTTCAGATTGCAAATAAGATTTTATTCATTCATTCATTCATTCATTCATTTGATTTTTATACCACCCTTCCAAAAATGGCTCAGGGTGGTTTACACAGAGGAATAATAAATAAATAAATAAGATGGATCCCTGTCCCCGAAGGGCTCACAATCTAAAAAGAAACATAAGATAGACACCAGCAAAAGTCACTGGAGGGATGCTGTGCTGGGGATGGAGAGGGCCATTTACTCTCCCCCTGCTAAATAAAGAGAATCACCACGTTAAAAGGTGCCTCTTTGCCTAGTTAGCAGGGTATTGCTCATGCTCTTCCCCAGGGGAAAAAACCACACATTTATTCTATGCAGAAACCACATGCTTTTTAAAAAACAAAAACAAGTGTTACCACAAGCAAGCATTGTGTAAGACTATGTGTAAGACAAATCCTATGATATTTATTTAGACTGCCTTCCTGCCTTCCTAATGTCCACCACCCTCTTGCCATTTTAAGCAAATCCAGACTCACAGTTCCATCAAAAATGTCCAGGTTTTCAGTTTTAAACATTTCCCCCCTCCGTTTCAAAACACTTAGGACTTGACTGTGAATATAGGAACTTAGGAACATCGGAAGCTGCTCTATATTGAGTCAGGCCCTTGGTCCATCTAGCTCAGTATTGTCTACACAGACTGGCATCAGCTTTTCCAAGGTTACAGGCAAGGGTTTCGTATGCTTTGGTAGTTTGTTGGTTCAATAAAAAAATCTTGTCCTAAAAAATAAAATAAAAAATCTTGTCCTGAAATCTTGTCCTAAAAATAAAAAAAAATCTTGTCCTGTCTTGGAGATGCTGCCAGGGAGGGAATGTGGAACCTTCTGCATGCAGTTTTCAAACATGATTCCCTAAAGGAGCATTTTATTGCCCCTTGGACTGTGTTAGGGATGGGGCTGTATTTCAGTGGTAGAGTATCAGCTTAAAGATGCTGAAGGTCCCAGGTTCAATCCCTGGCATCTACAGGGAGAGCTGGGGAAAACTCTTGCCTGAAACTCTGGAGTGCCACTGCCAGACAGAACAGACAATATTGAGATAGATTGGGGTTCCCAACAGGGGGTACTAGTACCCCTAGGGGTACTTCAAAGGCTATCGGAAGAGCCAGCGTGGTGTAGTGGTTAGAGTGCTGGACTAGGACCGGGGAGACTTGAGTTCAAATCCCCATTCAGCCAGGAGACTAGCTGGGTGACTCTGGGCCATTCGCTTCTCCCTCAGCCTAACTTACTTCACAGGGTTGTTGCAAAGAGAAACTTAAGTATGTAGTACACTGCTTTGGGCTCCTTGGAGGAAGAGAAGGATATAAATGTTAATCATCATCATCATCATCATCATCATTATTATTTTTTATTATTATTATTACAAGACAGGTCTCACCAGAGGAGCCAGACAAAGAGTGCCTCTCCCGTCAACAATATGGTGAGACGTAACTTTAATAAATTTATACCGGATTGGTCGTCGCCCGGGTCAACAAGGACCGCGCCAGGTGCTATAGTCCCTGGACATCTGGTGGCAAGTGGGCTACAGGACACAGGATCTTCAGTTGAGCAACCAGGGCTGGAGACAGCAAAGCTACTGGAAGAAACGTCGCTTAACCGAAAAAAATATACAAAAAATGCCAAGAAGGAAATAATGATCTGCTATTACAAGTCTAGTCCAACTTGAAGAGGTTATTTAAAAAGAATGTACCAAATTTGGAAAGAGAAGCATCCAGATACAGAAATAATAGAAAAAAGGCTAGCAGACCAGAGAAGATTCAGAATAAGAAATAAAGTATTCACAGGAGTTGAGCTGGAAGAACTGCAAAGAGCAACACAGGCTCAAGATATGGAAGAAGAATTACCACCAACTGAAGCAGTTGCTCAGGCACAGATGGAGGAGGTGTTGGAAATAGAGGATACCACCGTTGCTGAAGTATTTCAAAATCAAAACCAGGCAACCTCCCCTTTGCCTTCACCTCAAAAACCCAAATGCCGTTTAACAGAAAAGCAAGAAGAACTAAAGCAAAAAATAACTGAGCACATGAAGCAAACAACCACCAGGGTTCGACTTCCCGCTCTAAAAACAGTTGCCAAAAAACAACTTGCTCAGGCATTAAAAGATGTCAATGCTGCACTTGCAGAAATAACAACCAAGAATTTGCAAGCAACAAACCAACTCATGTACAGTGCAGCAACAATAACAACACAAGAGCTCGGATAGAAGATCAGTGGACCTGTCAAAAAAGAAAGCAGTACATCACCTAAATGGAAGATTTGATTAGAAAATAAAATCTCCAGGCTTAGATCAGATGCTAGTAAATTGAAAGATATGACAGACAAGAAGCTGAAGAAAGAAAACACCAAACAGTATCTGATCCAAAAATACCACCTAGATTCAAGGAAAATGAGAGAAGTCCTGGAAATAATAAAGCAGCAAATAACAGCAGTATCAAAGAAGATTATCAGATATGAAGCCAGAATTACACAACACAGGCAGAATCTCCAATTCCAGTCGAATCAGAGACGTTTCTACCAAAGCATAGAAGGAGAAACTGCAAGAAATGTAGAAACACCAAATAAAGAAGAAACAGTGCAATTCTGGCGGAAATTATGGGACAATCCAATAGATTATAATAAAAAAGCAGGCTGGATGAAAGAAGTCAAAAATGTAACCAACAAATGCAAGATCTAATAATAACACCAGAATTAATCAGTGAAAAAGCAAAGAAAATTAAAAATTGTACTGCGCCAGGCGACGATGAACTGCATGGCTTCAGGCTTAAACACCTAACAAGCCTTCATAAACAACTATCAAAACAGTTCAATCACATTTTGCAAGGAGGTGATATTGAACAATGGCTAACAACTGGGAAAACTCATCTCATCATGAAAGACCCAGCAAAAGGTGCAGTTCCAAGTAATTATAGACCGATAACCTGCCTGCCAAACATGTTCAAATTATTAACTGGAATAATAGCAGATGAAGTGATGCAACACTTATTAACTAACAAACAGCTTCCAGCTGAACAGAAAGGAAATTGCCCGAACACCAGAAGCACAAAAGACCAGCTGCTGATTAACAAAATGGTTTTAGAAAACTGCAAGAGAAGAAAAACCAATCTAAGTGTTGCATGGATTGACTACAAGAAAGCCTTCGATTCATTGCCTCACACATGGATACTAAATTGTTTAGAAACAACTGGTGTCAGCAAAAACATTCAGATATTTATTTAAAAAGCAATGAGCATGTGGAGTACACAGTTAACAATCAATGGTGAGGCACTTGGACAGGTTAGCATTAGAAGAGGCATTTTCCAAGGGGACTCACTATCCCCTCTATTGTTTGTAATCGCCATGACCCCACTTTCACAAATACTAAACAAAACAAGCCTCAGATACCAAACATCTAAAACATCCAGTCAAATCAACCATCTGCTGTACATGGACGATCTGAAGCTGTATGGAAAGTCCCAGTCAGAAATCGAATCACTGCTAAACACTGTCCGTATATTCAGTAGCGATATAGCAATGGAGTTTGGACTAGACAAGTGTGCTGCACTAATAATGAACAGAGGGAAAATAAGAAAAACAGAAGGAATAGAACTGCCCAATAGAAGCAAGATCAAGAAGCTGGAAGAGAAAGAACCTTACAAATACTTGGGCATTCTCCAGGCTGATAACATCGCACACGCTGAAGTTAAAAGAAAAATGGGAAGTGAATACATCAGGAGAGTCAGAAAAATCCTCAAGTCCATACTCAATGGCGGGAACATCATACAAGCCATAAACACCTGGGCTATACCTGTTATTAGATACACTGCAGGAATGATAGACTGGACCCATGCAGAGCTAGAGACACTAGATCGTAAGACCAGGAAAATCATGACCATCAATCGTGCTCTGCACCCCCACAGTGATGTAGATAGGCTCTACCTCCCTCGCAGCTCAAGTGGAAGAGGAATGCTCCAAGTCCATCAAACAGTAGAGGAGGAGAAAAGAGACCTTGAAGAATATATAAGGGACAGTGAAGAAGATGTACTTCAAATGGTCAAGAACGCACAACTATTCAACACCAATGAAACAAAACAGGCCTACAAGAAAGAACAAGTCAAGAACCGAGCAGAAAAATGGAGAAATAAGCCCCTGCATGGTCAATATTTACACAATATAAGTGGAAAATCAGACATCACCAAGACCTGGCAATGGCTTAAGAATGGCAACTTGAAGAAAGAAACAGAGGGTTCAATACTGGCTGCACAAGAACAGGCACTAAGAACAAATGCAATAAGAGCCAAAGTCGAAAAATCCACAACAAACAGCAAGTGCCGCCTTTTTAAAGAAGTAGATGAAACAGTGGACCACCTGATCAGCTGTTGTAAGATCGCACAGACTGACTACAAACAAAGGCATGACAAGGTAGCAGGGATGATACACTGGAACATCTGCAAAAAATACAAGCTACCTGTAGCCAAAGATTGGTGGGACCATCAAATTGAAAAAGTTGAAGAAAATGAAGATGTAAAAATATTATGGGACTTCCGACTACAAACAGACAAACATCTGCCACACAATACACCAGATATCACTGTAGTCGAGAAGAAAGAAAAACAAGTGAAAATAATCGACATAGCAATACCAGGGGATAGCAGAATAGAAGAAAAAGAAATAGAAAAAATAAAATAATAAAATACAAAGATCTACAAACTGAAATTGAAAGGCTGTGGCAGAAAAAGACCAAAATAATCCCAGAGGTAATTGGCGCCCTGGGTGCATTTCCAAAAGACCTTGAAGAGCACCTCAACACCATAGGGGCCCCAGAAATCACCATCAGCCAATTACAAAAAGCAGCTTTACTGGGAACAGCCTATATTCTGCGACGATATCTATAACCATTGACAATACAATTCTGGCATCACAGGTCCTTGGGAAGGACTCGATGTCTGGATAAAACAAACCAGTCAATAACACCTGTCTGACTGTGTAAACAAGAAATAATAATAATAATAATAATAATAATAATAATAATAATAATAATAATTTCCCTTCTACGGAGTGAAAGCAGCTACTCTGGTGAGAACGCAGGTGGCAGGATGGGAAGGAATGGAGCAGCTCCGTCAAAGTGGCCACTGCAAAATCAGGAGCATAACAAGGTTGGAGTGGGCCCACAGACGAGGTTTTACAATGGGCCCCTCGCTGATTGATTGGTTGGTTGGTTGGTTGAAACATTTCACAATATATAGTGCACTCACACTCACATCCCCTATATGTATCACATCCCCTAACCGCCCTGAGCCATTTTGGAAGGGCGGTATATAAATCAAATAAATAATAATAGGAATATGGTGAATATTTATAAAGTTATATTTATATCTATTACTATATAGTTATATTTATATCTATAACTATATATAGTTACAAATATAACTAAATTTATATAGTTATATAGTTCACTGCCAGAACTATGATCTCAGGGAACTAATGGTGAAGTTCCAGATTTGTTTCTGGTTGATTATGCAGCCTTGTTCTATCTATCTATCTATCTATCTATCTATCTATCTATCTATCTATCTATCCATCCATCTATGCAGATAGTCTCCCCCAAGCGCCAGAGCTGTGTGTGTGTTGGGGGGGGTGTCTTTTAGCTGGTTTTCTATAGGCTATCGAAGCTACTTCCTTGGAGACAGGGCAAGAAATGTCAAAGAGGGCTCTCACAGATGGAGCGGGCATTGCACAGAATGCTGTTTAATGCAGGGACCAACAACCATCACGTTTGCTGGGAGCATGGGGGGGGCGTTGGGGGGGGGGTCAGCACAAAAGGAGAATGTCCCATCTGTCCCAATTGAATCCAAGAAGGCTTCCCTCTCGCCATCATCATCGGCTGTCAAAATCGAAGATCCAGCTGGCCACTTGATTCCTTAAGCAAACAGGCAGCCTTCGGATGCTCTTTCTCTCTCCCTCCCTCTTAGGTCCAGAGGCAGGCAGGTTTAGTTTGAGGCTTGTTTAGCAGAAAACTGATGGTTGGAGAGAAGCAATGGTTTTTGAGAGATTGGCTGCTGGTTTTTGAACTAACTTAATTTTCCAAACTGCGTACAAAGGCAGCCCCACGTAGAGCGTATTGCAATAGTCAAGCCTGGAGGTTACCAGCTGATGCACCACTGTTTTGAGATTGTTCTCTTCAAGGAATGGACGCAGCTGGTGAATCAACCAAAGCTGTTGGAAGGCACTCCTGGCCATAGCCTCCACCTGAGATACCAAGGTGAGGCTTGCGTCCAAGGGTACTCCCAAGCTGCATAACTGTTCCTTTTGAGGGAGTGTAACCCTCACCCAGGACAGGAAGATCTAACTCATCCTTCAGATTCTGAGTGCCTACAATGAGCACCTCCGCCCATTACTGCCTGTAGGGAGGCATTTAGGGAATGAATGCCATTTCCTGATGATGGTGGTGGTGGTGGTGATGACAAGGAGAAATAGATGACAAGCATCCTGATAACACCCTGCACCAAATCTGATGATCTCACCCAGCGGTTTCATGTCGATATTAAAAAGCACTGGTGACAGAATGGAGCCTTCTCAACTCCATAGCCAGCTCTAAAGCCAGTTTGAAATGGGTCTAGATAATCCGTTTTCTCCAAAACTGTCTGGAGTTGGTAGGCCACCACTCTCTCAGTCACCTTGCCCAACCATGGGAGATTGGAGACTGGCCTGTAACTAGCCATCGCTAAGGGATCCAGGGAAGGTTTCTTAAGAAGTGGTCTATCTATTGCCCCTCCTCCAAACAGGGGGTACTCCCTCAGCGATGCATGAATGATATTAACGAGGACACCGCCAACAATCTCCTTGCTAGATAGAAGCAGCCAAGTTGTAGGAACACAGGAAGCTGCCATATACTGAGTCAGACCATTGGCCCATCCAGCTCAGTACTGTCTACACAGACTGGCAGCGGCATCTCCAAGGTTGTAGTCAGGAATCTCTCAGCCCTATCTTGGAGATGCCAGGGAAGGAACTTGGAACCTAGATGCTCTTCCCAGAGCAGCCCCATCTCCTAAGGGGAATCTCTTACAGTGCTCACACTTCTAGTCTCCCATTCATATGCAACCAGGGTGGACCCTGCTTAGCTAAGGGGACAAGTCATGCTTGCTACCACAAAACTAGCTCTCCTCCTGTTAGTCGGACAAGGTTCCAGAGAACAGGTGGTAGGCCGCACCGCCCGAAGCAGCTCGTCCACATCCTCAGAAATCACAGATTGAAACTGATCCAGCATAATACTGCAAGAGGGATTGCTGAACACCCCCTTCATAACCCTTGCAGAAATAGTGGAGTCCAAGTCAGCCCAGAATACAGGAGATTTTATCCGCAAAGAACCCATTAAAAGCTTTACAGCAGAACAAATTCTCCGGGGACTGATTCCAAACAGAAAGAGCAGAAATTAAACTCCTCACAACCTGGGATAGCTCTGCTGAACGCAAATCTGCATGCACAATTCATGCAGACCAAAATTGGTTTTTTGCCGCATGCACCGCTATCACATAAACCTTCAAATGGATCCAGTGCTGTGTCCTGTCAAATTTGAGCCAGGTTTTCCTCCACTTGTGTTCCAGTCACACCTACTCTGATGCTTCAGCCCCCGCAACTCCTCTGTATACCAAGGGGCCATTTTTGAAGCAGGTTGGAGGGGACGCTTAGGAGCAATCGTGTCTCTTGCCCTGGTGAGTTCCATATTCCAGGTTCCCACCAGGGCCTCGACAGACTCACTGGCAGCACCAACATTAAAACCCTCCAAGGCTTTTTTGGAATCCTACTGGATCCAGCAGCCTTCTTGGGTGGGCCATCCTAATAGGTCCACCACCCCTGCAGGGGTGGGTTGTGGCTGTGAAGCAGGCAGTGGTCCGTCCATAACAATGGGGAAACCACAGGATCTCCTGACGATGGAGCCCAACAGAAGACCAAATTGAGTGTGTTTCCGGCACCATGAGTTGGTCCTGAAATTAATTGGGATAGGCCCATCGATTTCATGGCCTCTATGAACTCCCAAGCTGCACCAGACAAGCCAGCCCCAAAGTGGATACTGATGTCGCCTAACATCAAAAGTCTGGGAGACTCCAACACCAACTCTGTGACTGGTTCCATCAGCTCAGTTAGGGAGTCCGTTGGGCAGCGGGGTGGACGGTACACCAAGTGTCTATCCCTAGTTCCCAGCCTCAAAAATATACACTTGGTATAAGTCATCTGTCTCACAGAGGCTCTGGTAAGGGAGATGGTATTCTTATGGACCACAGCCACCCCACCCTACCCCACCCCACCCACTTCCCCTAACCTGCTCCCCATCAGAGTCATCTGATTGGAGAAGCTGGGCCCAAACTGGACCCCTTTCCTCCCGCAGCCAAGTCTCAGTTATAGACTTATACAAGCTGGGTCAGCTCCCTGCCTCACCCATGATCAAGTCGTGGATGATTTCGGTCTTCTTCTGAACTGACCTGGCATTGCAGAGGAGCAAGGTCCTGCTCCAGTGAGTGTATGCACACGCTCTCTACTGAAGGAGATTCGGGGCAGAAACCCTGTGTGTAAAGCCTCCTGCAAACTCTAGCCCAGACCTCCAGCCCCACCCTAATATAACCTTCTCCTAGACCTCAGTCCCACCCCGAAGGCCCGGCACCAAAAGCTGGCCCCCTTTGGTGGCCAGCTTTGGTGGCCGCCTAGAGGCGGTCTGCCGGCCCTCTGGTAGACCTCCCTCCTTTTTATGCCTCCAAGAGCTCAGCAGCCCCTCCCAGGGGTGCACCAAAGTAATTCAGGTGCCTGGACCACCCAGCCATGAGACACACCTCCCCCCGCACTGTATGAGGCCCCCCAATCTCATTGGGGGGGCGCCCCTCCAAAGCTCCGCTTAAAAAAATACTTGTGGCTGGGGGGGGGAGTGGAGCAGTCCTCCCTCCCCGCTCCTCCGGCGGCAGCCAAGAGAGATGCTGGACCCATCTGTTGGGGCCAGCATCTTTAAGAAACTGCCAGACGCGCCCGTGCAGTTTAGAGATCGTTGCAAGCCTAAACGTCACGGGCTTGCGATGATCTCCTCTGAGCAGGCGTGCCTCGCAGTTTCTTAAAGATGCTGGCCCCAACAGATGGGTCCGGCGTCTTTCCTGGACAGAGCAACTGGCCCTATCCAACCCCAGCACGGCACCCCTCCTGACGGCTGCTGCTGGTGTCCACGTTGTGTTCCAGCATTTCCAATCATTTCCTAACCACACCACTCTACCTGATGGATGTCCAGCCTACAGGCAGCAGGCAGGGTGGGAGAGAGAGGAGAAACCTGAGCCGCCTCCTTGGGTGTCCCCCTGACTCATTAGGACGAGCTGCTCCTGATCTATTGTTGAGCCTTAGCTTCTTTCAGGGTGGTGGGAAGGCAGAAGTTGGCCTAGAGAAAGGGAACTGGCGGAAGGGGGAATTACATGTCGACTCTCCTTCCCTTCCACGGCATTGCTTATTCTGTTATGACAAGTACGGTAACTACAGGAAGTCCCTAACTCACCGACAGGCTGTATTGTCTTCCTAAAGTTTGTTTGAAGGTCAGCTGTTTGGAACCCAGGACACATTTCACGTCACAGGGTGTGAGTCATCCCCTTTGCTAAGCAGGGTCCATCTTGGTTGGCATTTGGATGGGTGACAACATGTGAGCCTGGGGCGTAGCTAAGGGAGGTGGGCCCGTGTTTGGCCCTCTCTCTGACGGTGCCTTGGAATGAGGGAAATAATGAAGAAAATAGGGAGGGGTGGAGCTGGGGGGCCTTCAGGAGCTGGGGGGGCTGGCTCCTTTGAACCATCCATCATAGCTACACCCCTGATGTGAGCACTGTCAGCTGTAAGAAATCCTATGAGGATTGGAATTTAGCTCAGTGGCCAGGGCATCCGCTTGGCGCGCTGGAGATCCTAGGTTTAATCCTTGGCAGCATCTCTCGGGGTAGATCTGGGGGAGACTCCTGCCTGAAACCTTGGAGAGCTGCTGCCAGTCAGTGTAGACAATAGTAAACTAGGTGGACCAAAGGTCTGACTCGGTAGGAGGCGGCTTCCTGTGTTCTTATGTAACAGCAGGAAAAACCAAAGCAGAAGAGCAAAACAACAACAACACCCAACCTGATTGCTGTGTAGACTAGGAACAGGGCCAGCAACAAACAGGGCCAGCAACAAACCTGACCAGCAGTATCCACACTGAAGAGACAATTGTGATGCACTGTATGCAGAGCTGTCTTTTGAGGAGACAAACCCAACACAAGCCAGAAGTTGCAGTCGGTCTCGAAATACAAGCAAATTGCATTTAATATTCCCCTCTTTTGCAGTATTTGTTGGACCCCTAAGTACGTTCTCTTCCACTGCGGCTAGGAGGCTTAAAATTAAAAATCCAGCTGCCAGACAACTAGCCAGCCAGCCAGATAGCCACTCTTGCTATCCCTCCGTGGACAGCAGGGTGCCGTTCACGTTTCCAGTGCCTTGTTGCGAATTTAATTTCTGCGATATAGAGCTAGGACATTGTATATCCGACGTCAAAAGGTTCCTGGTTTTTTTGGGTGGTTAGTTTCCATGAGACTGCTCCCCCTGCTGTTTACATTCCGAATGCAACTTGCCTGAACGGAGGCGTTTTGCTGATGATGAGCAGCTAGTCTGGAAAGCGCCACGCAGAAGGACATTGCAAGAGTGCGCATCTGGTTTTTGGTTTTGTGAGAGGAAGGGGCATAGGGGATGCAGAAGAAAGTGTCCTGCACAGGATAAAGGATTTAATGTGAGCCAAGAAACTGTTTTAATTGTAAAAGCTCTGTCCTGGAGCACATTATTACTATTACTACTACTAGTACTACTACTACTACTAGTATAAAAGGCATGCTTTGGGGCAGAATGCCCCATGCACCTAGGGGCAGAACATGGAACATAGGAAGCTGCTTTATACCAAGTCAGACCCTTGGTCCATCTAGCTCAGTACTGTCAACACTGACTGGCGGCGGCTCTTTGAGGTTGCAGGCAGGAATCTGTCTCTCCCAGCCCGACCTGGAGATGCTGCCAGGGATGGAACTTGGGACCATCTGCATACAAAGCAGATGCTCTATCTCTGGATCTTTCACACCTCCTTCCCCTCAAAAGGCAGCTATGTTCTCTGTGCTAAGCTATGGTCCTGTCTCCAAAAGGACTTCCAGAAAGGCTTGACCTGCTTTATCACCTCTCTGTTCAGTAGTTAAATCTGGCTGGACTCCCCACAGTTGCACCACCTCTCTCTCTCTCTCTCTCTCTCTCTCTCTCTCTCTCTCTCTCTCACACACACACACACACACACACACACACACTCCCAACAACATGTTAAACACTGCTTCATGAATTACTTTGCAATCATGGTGTGAAGTACACAGCTGAAGCGCTCTCTGAACAATCAAACAACTGATAAAGTACCATTGATGGACTTTACACAGAGCCAAATGACAGGTCCCTGTCCCAAGGAGCATGCAATCTCGATTTTTAGCTGAGAAAGTCAGCAGAGGGAAGGAGGGAAGAAAGAAAAGAGGCAGGCAAGAGCAACACGGTGAATCTGTATGAATGCCTTTCCACTTGGCAAGGCAAAATTTCAGCATAAATAATGTGTGCAAATAAAGGTAGATAAATACGGGGCTTTCATGATGAAGATACCTTTTCCCCCCAGGGAAGCTGGAAAAGCTTTTGAATAGGAAATCATCAAGCCTCTCTCCTCCTTTTTGGATGGAATGCCAGACTCCGGTTGCTTTCTAGCTGCTCTCCTTTCCGCTGCAGGGGTTTCTGCCCTCCTTAAGGAACTGGGCACTGGGGAACGGGTTTCTCATCCTTATTGGCTCTGCTAGGGCTACCATCACCCTGTGACTGGCCAAAGTCAGTCTACCAAAGTCAGTCTACCAGTCTAGTCCAAAGTCAGTCTACCATCACCCTGTGACTGGCCAAAGATAGTGACTGGCCAAAGTTCAGCCACTCCTCAGCAGAAATGTCCCATCTTCTCCTGGAACAGGCTTGCTGGAAACCCTCCTTGCCACATCCCCTGCTACTGTGGGCAGCCTCGGATCTGTCTCGTCCTCTCGACTTGCAGTTTCCTTCTGGCTGCAAGAACTGAAGACTCTTTGCAAGCCAGGGCAAGGAAGTCACCTGTACATCTGCTTCTCTCTGCCTCGTGCATAAACCAGGTCTGCTAAGAAATAAGGCCAGCCTCTTCTCCTGTGGTGGCTTTGCTGTGTGTCTTTGCTAAGACTTTGTGGTGGGGTTAAAACTGTCGCAATGCTCTCATCTAGACAACACAAGGCTGGGAGATAGGAACAGAGGAAGCTGCCTTCTACCGAGTCAGACCCTTGGTCCCTCTAGCTCAGTATTGCCTACACAGACTGGCAGCAGCTTCTCCAAGGTTGCAGGCAGGAGTCTCTCCCAGCCCGATCACATGTAGTCGGGGAGAGACTACATGTAGTCTTCCTTCCAAATGCAAACCAGGGTGGACCCTGCTTATCAAAGGGAACAATTTGTGCTTGCTACCACAAAACCAGCTCTCCTCCTTCTCCTGTATTGTAGCTGTTTTGTGCCAGCAGCTGGGGGGCGGGGTGGGGGAAATAAGGTATGTAACCGTGGTTAAGGAACCAACTCCCCTCCTTAGAACGTTGATTCCTATTGAAAAATGGGTTCTGAGTTAAGACGTTCTGTGACTGAAGACATAGTTTTCAGGAAGCAATTGTGTCATAAGTCTGAGGACTTCCTGTAGCACATTGCATAGCCTTCACAAGCTGCAACTGTGTGCACTCCCAACTTAGGAGAAGAAACCCAATGGAACAGGAGGTCTCTCAAACTGGGGTCCCTAGATGTTGTTGGACTACAGCTCCCATCATCCCCTGCAACAATGGCTCCTGCTAAATTCAGCGGTGGAGCCTCCTCTCAGATGTCAGTGTGAGTGCCACTCAAAATCACGTTGTCTGCACTTTGGCACCTGGGCCAAAGTTTGCCTGCCCTTGGTCCATTGGAATAAGAAATGGAGTGATAATAGGTTCATTCACACATTATGTTCAACACTGTAGAACGTGTGTACAGTGTACACAGGTACAGATCTGTACACAGGTATAGTCATTCACATGTTATGTTGATTGCAGGTACAGCAGTATACTTCCAATCTGTACCCTGCATTTGAAGGGCCTGCATTCAGGTTCACTTTAAAAATGAACTCAGGTATAGCCATTCACACAAACACATGTACGAGTGTACAGACATCTATCTGTACACTCATGCAGCATAGTGTCTGAATTGGGCTGTTTGACCCTATTCCTTTTCTCTCTCTTGTATAATGGTGTGTGTATGTGTGTATATAAAAACTATGATAAAAATATCTGTAACACACTTTGCTTGCCAGATCCTAAGCATATTCCTAAGCAGGATCCTAAGCATATTGAAAAGCTTTCTCAGCTTTTAAAAAAATGTCTGTTTTAATTTTATGGTTGATTTTAAACTGTTGATTTGTTTTAACTTTTATATGTGCTTTAATTGTTTTATGTTAACCTCCCAGAGACAAATGTTTGGTGAATAAACATAAATAATAGCAATAGCAATAGCAATAGCACTTACATTTATATACCGCTCTATAGCTGGAAGCTCTCTAAGCGGTTTACAATAATTTAGCATATTGCCCCCCAACATTCTGGCTACTCATAAACATAAACATAAATAAATAAATATTTGATCAGAAGTAAGAGTCATGGAGTTTGATGGAACATGATTCCCTAGAAAGAGTGCACAGGAGTGCAGTAGGGATGGACCCGGACCGGTCCGGAAGCCATTGAAAAGGCCTCCGGACCGATCCGGACCAGTCCAGACCAGTCCGGACCTGGGTGGTTTGGATTGGGGGGGGTCGCTTTAAGAGCGGCGGGAGGATTTACTTACCCCTCCCACCCCTTTCCCGCTTGCCGCTGTAAACATACGAGTAATTGGGCCGCCCCTTCCCCGACGTTACTTGCAAAACCTCCCAGGAGTGCACTCCGCACGCACGTCACAGAGACGAGCGCGCGCTTAACGTCACTGTGACGTGCGCGCAGGCGCGCAATGCACTCCTGGGAGGTTTTGCAAGTAACGTCGGGGAAGGGGCGGCAGGGAGGTATCCTGCCGCCCCAATTACTCGTATGTTTACGGTGGCAAGCGGGAAAGCGGCGGGAGGGGTAAGTAAACCCTCCCACCGCTCTTAAAGCGACCCCACCCCACCCCAGTGCCAGACCGCAGTTGGCGGTTCCGTGCACACCCCTAGAGTGCAGTAACCTCTGGCAGGCATCAAAAGAAACTTCACAAATAGTAACCCAATAAAGCCCATTACTGTCAGTAGGACAAATGACCAGGCTTGGTTAAATGGCAAAAGCCGGGGACTCAGGCTAGCAGCAGGACTAATCACTAAGGCATTTCAGCTCTTGGAAGAGAATTTTAGCCATACAGTCAACATAATTCTCCGCCTTGGGCAGCAACTGCTTCAGTCACCCACCTGTTTGTCAGCTAATAACCCGATGGCCATAGAATTAAACAATGGAAGGAAGGCCCTACCTAATACCGACCTGGTAGCAAAATATCGATCAAAGCAGAGAGAAAGAACAGCCAACGGATTGAGAATGTCTGTTCAGATTTCATTTTGCATGCCAGCCTGCACTGATTTTTTTTTTTTTTAGGGGGGTGCAAGTGATGTCCCCACCACTATGCATGCAAATGCACCTCCAAAGCTTACATTTCTAGTTCTTGCTGATTGATAAGTGCCGTCAAGTCGGTGTCGACTCTTAGCAACCACATAGATAGATTCTTTCCAGGATAATCTGCCTTCAACTTGGCCTTTTAGGTCTCTCAGTGGTGCATTCACTGCTGTCGTAATCACAGGGGTGTAACTTTAATAGGGCAGGGGGAGACAGTGTTTGGGGCCCCACTGCCTTGGGGACCCCCTCCCCCAGAGGCAAGTCACATGACTGGGAAATGCATTAAATGACTTGCATCATCCACAATTTACAAAACCTTTTAAAATATAATTTAGGATGATGTTCTATAGTGGCACATAGGAGAGAGAGAGAGAGAGAGAGAGAGAGAGAGAGAGAGAGAGAGAGAGATGCTTTTTGTTACCACTGTTCAGCTTCTTTTAAGATTTCTTTACTTCATGAGCTGAGCTTCAGTGAGTGGGGGGCATTTTAAAATCTTGTCTCTGGGCCCACTCCAACCTTGCTATGCCCCTGCGTAATCGAGTCCATCCACCTTGCTGCTGTTCGTCCTCTTAGTTCTTTCCGGTATGTATGTATTTAAGCGAGCATGGGGGGTACATCAAGATGAACCAGTCTGAATCCTGCAACTGGAACTTGGGACCATCAATCCCTTTTAAAGGATCAAGCCAGGAGTGTATAGAAATCCAAAGGGTCACTCACCACGCTGCTGAAAATATTGGAGAGTCTGTGTGGCTTAGTGGCTTGGACGGGGCGGCCCCACCATGAAGCAAGGTGACGTAGTCATCTCAGGGAGCAGATTGTTGGGGCAATTGCTGTAGCTTAGCGGTAGAGCATTGGATTTACATGCAGAAGGTCCCAGGTTCAACCCACGGCATCTTCAGGTAACGCTTGGAAAGACTTCTGCCTGAAACCCTGGAGAACTGCTGCCAGCCAGTGTTGAGCTAGATGGGCCAATGGCCTGATTTGGTAGAAGGCAACTTCCTTGGAAATGGTGCTGCTGTAGCTTAGTGGTAGAGCATCTGCTTAGCATGCGGGAGGTCCTGGTTCAATCCCTGGCAGCATCTCCAGGCAGGGTTGGGAAAGACCCCAACATGAAACCCTGGAGAGATGCTGCCAAGCAGTGTAGACAATATTGAGCTGTGGGGGGGGGGGCAATAGTCTCAGTAGACAGCAGCTTCCTAGGGGATGAGGCCTCTCTGGGCTCCCCGCAGTCTGGCATCTGCAGCTGGAAGCATCAGCAGCTGCCAGACGATTTAAAAAACAGGGTTAAGGGAACACTCGCTCCCTTAACCTTGTTTTAAAGGGTGGCTACTTAGGCGGGTTTGCCACAGTGGTGCCACCAAGAAGACATCTTGGGGGATGAAGAGGCTGGTTTTAGAATGGGGCGCTCAACTATGGATCATTCCTTAGTGCTACGCCATCTTATTGAGAACATAAGAACAGCCCTGCTGGATCAGGCCCAAGGCCCATCTAGTCCAGCATCCTGATTCACACAGTGGCCCATCAGATGCCGCTGGAAGCCTACAGGCAGGAGGTGAGGACATGCCCTCTCTCCTGCTGTTACTCCACTGCAACTGGTATTCAGAGGCATCCTGCCTCTGAGGCTGGAGGTGGCCTATAGTATAGCCCTCCAGCTAGTAGCCGTTGATAGACCTCTCCTCCATGAAGTTATCCAAACCCCTCTTAAAGCCATCCAGTATAGCAGTAAGCCCAAGTGCTCTTTGTATGTGGCCTTTGTAGATTTCAAATCAGCGCTAGATTCAATTTCGAGGCCAAGGTTGTGGGGAAAACTCAGGGATATCAACACTGATAGGCAATTACTTCTTCTCATTCAAAAGCTTTATGAGAACACCAACGTCAGGGTGAGAGGTAACCCCGAGGCTCACTTTCACACCCAATAACTTCCAGCAAAGGAGTCAAACAAGGGTGCAGGTTGGCACCCTCTCTGTTTAACCTGCATATAAACACCTTAGCCAAAAGTCTCTCAGATCCAGGGTTACATCTGCCAGACATCGCGGGGGTAAAAATCCCAATTTTGCTGTAAGCGGATGCTGATGCTATTATCTCTCAAACCCCAGTAGATCTTAGGAGGGCTCTTAAGCTCCTGGCCAATTACTGTAAGGATAACCACCTGGTTATTAATTTTCAGAAATCTAAGGTGATGGTCCTTGCCAAGAAGCCTAAGAATTTTAATTGGTCAATCAAGGGCCATCGGATTGAACAGGTTAACAGTTTTAAATATTTGGGTGTGGTTTTTCATGCCACAGGGTCATGGAAGGCCCATGTGGATTACACTGCCCAACAGGTACATCAGCCATTCTGATATTTTTCTGCTCCAAAGGAGAAGTTATTTCTGCTGCACTAAATCTGTTCATTGCCAAACCACTGGCTCAATGTCTGTACGGTGAACAACTGGGCCACTATTCCAACTACAGAACACTGCAGATTGTCCAGTCTAAGTTTATAAGAGCTGTATTCTGGGCTCCCAGATGTATTTCTAATGCTGCACTAAGGTAGAAATGGGTTTTCAAAGGGTGGAATCCAAAGCATGAGTTTCAATTTTCAACTACTGTCTCAAGATCAACTTTCCCCTTTGGGGCTGATTCCCCTTGTACTGGCCGACAGGTTTCAGTCTTCCTGGATACAAGCACTGCTAGCAAAACTCTCATCACTTGGCATCTAAATTCTAAAGAATTCTAAAGAAATATCTGTCACTATTAGGATATAATCAGGCCAAGAAGATTCTCAAACAGTGGATCTTGGACATTGAGCATCAAAATGACCTGGGTATCATCCTGCAGACCACAAGAGGACATCTTGGCAATCACAGCCAGGAACCAGCCAGTGATTTATTGTTACTCTCTCTACCCAGCCACCAGAGAGTGTTCTTCAGAGCAAGAGATGATGCCTTACCATTGGCAGTTTTAAATGGGAACCCCACTTCTGCCCCCGCCCCCCAGTTACAATCTCTAACCATTTTTATAATGACTGAATAGGGCTGGTGTCTCTACATATTTAAAGCAATCAGCTGTAGAGGAATTCAGATCACCAACACTGGAAAAGAAGCTTGACTGACCCCTCCCTGCCATCTTCCCAATGGAAACGGCTGCTACTTGCCCTGTTGTGGAAAATGTACATCATCTTGTCTAGGTTGATCTTCAGACATGGATCATGTTCTGCACAGGGCGAGGTTCTGTAGTTCAGAAGACCCACAGGTCCTGTAGTTCAGGAGGAGACGTATAGCACAGTCAACAGAGCAGGAGGTCAAAGGCCTGTCGTCAATACACAGCACTTCTCAGGAGCAAGCAAAGGGCATATTCAGGGGAGCTGAGGATCAGGAACCAGGAGGCTTTTCAGACAGCAGGCTTTTCCGTGGCTTTACCACGAGGCTTTACTGTGAGTTCAGGGCATAACCGATACTCCAACGCAAAAAGAAAAGATTTTTTTAACCCCAGACATAAATCAGGCTAGGTTCCAATATTGAGGGGAAAACCCGTATCATGTGTGAAGTGTTCTCTGAAACATTTCATGGACTTAGGGGCAAATCTGGCCAACATGTGAATGCACACCCACACCCTCCCAAAGTTAAGTCACGGTAAAGTCTGATAAATCTCCTGGACAAGCAAAGTACAACCAGGTTGCTTCAGCAACTCATACTGCAAACTGAGCTCTTATATAGCCCTGCTGCTGGGTATAAGCCTAGACTCCACCCACAATCCCGGAGACAATGAGGCGGGTCTCATGATCAGTGAGACCCGTTTTAGATTATACTGCGGGGAGAGCGGGCTAAGCCCACTCTCCCCACAGACGATCGGGGCAGCAGCCCTGGGCGGCCGGATCGGCCACCCACACAATTGCCGGCTCCGTGATGGAGCTGGCGGGGGCTGGGGGGAGCGGGGGGCCGATCGCTCCCTGAAAGCTCCAGCATGCCCTGCGTGAGCGCGCAGGGCATGCTGGTGAGAACCCCGGAGCCGGGAGGCGGCTTTTCGCCTCCCCTCTGGGGGTCTCCTCGTGAGTAGCCACAGCACGGTGCTGCATGTGGCTACTCACGGCCAGATAGCCCAGGTTTGCGGAGCACTCACTCCGCAAACCCGGGCTAAGAGGAGGGCCACCAAAGCGGGTTACCTGCTGGAGAACCACCGGGCTCGCAGCCAAGGCCGGTGGTTCTTACGATCGGGGAAAATCGGGCTAGGCTTTCCTAGCCCGATTCTTCCCGATTGTGAGAATAGCCCCAATGGCTAGTTAAAGGGCTGAGCCCTATTTCTTAATCGCAGACTCCTACGGATCAGTCTCTGCAGGAGGGTCAACGTACTCCTCCGAACTGTAGTAAAGGGGCAATGAGGTGTCCTCAGAGCAAGGTGACGCTTCAGTTTCCTCATCCTCAGAACTCTCAGCAATAGGTCCAGATATGGCTGGGGATACAGAAGGTTCCCCGAGGGTAGCTTTGGGGCCAGGGCGCTTTCCAGATTATACCCTGCAATGGGGACACGGTGTATCTATCAAGTGTGCTTCCCCACTTCCTGTGTTGCGACACCGCAGTCCCTACGCTGACAGCAGGGTGCCGTTCACATTTCCAATGCCTTGTTTAGAATTGAATCGATGCGATTTAGTGCTGTGATGTTATATATCCAGCGTAAAAAAGTTGCTGTTTTTTGGGGTTGTTCGTTTGCATGACACTGCTCCCCCTGCTGGGTGCTTTGCTATTTACGTTTTGAATGGGATTTGCCTGAAGGGAAGCATTGTGCCACTGTTGAGCGGCTAACCTGGAAAGCGCCCAGGTTGTGCAGGTATCTCCTGGAAACCAGGAACCTTGTCCTCAGAGCTCTCCCTCCCCAGACCAACCTGGTGTGGCAATAGGTCCTGGTCCATGGCACAGGGTGAGTTTGGGCCAGTCACTCTCTGCTGTCCAGTAGTGGCTTGTCCGAATGAACCAGGGTGCTTTCCAGAGTACATGCTCTACAGTGGTTGGGGTGGTGTAAAATGCTTCGGCTTGGCACAATCGCATTGGAAACGTAAAGAAATGGTGTAAGCCGTTTGTTGCATAGTCCATGGAACAATGCCCCCCCCAGGCGGAACCGTTCATACTGTGTGCTGCAACCCACCCACCCCAAAAGAAACTGCACTGGCAGCTGCAGAGTTGCAATCCACTGTTGAGGAGTTTGCATCTCCTTTTTGCTTTCTGAAAGAGAGACGCATGTGCACACACTCAAACGTTCAAGCACACACATGCTTCAACTTCGCCCCCAAGGATGCGTCTTTCTTTCCTCTCTCTCTCTCTCTCTGGCTGTGGCACATGTAAAGCAAGAGGGTCCCCCCCCCTTAGCATTATTATTGTTATTAGCTTTATTAGAACTGTGCGCAAAAACGGGCGAGAAAAAGGGATGCAAATGCACTCGGGGAGGGGGGCGGGGAAGGCTGTGCCACAGAACTTGCTTGCAAGCTCACAGTGGGGGGGGGACTTCTGTGCACAAACCTTCTTATTGTGGCTGCTGCCTTCAGGAACAATGGGACGGCCAAGCAGGAGGAGGGCAGCCCCCGGCGGTCTCCACGTTTCTGCTGCTGTAGGGAGCACAATTCCAGCCTTGCCAGAACGTTGGCTTTCTTTTGCAGACCGCATGGAGAAAAAAATCAAGGTGTAAAGTTCTTCACAACCCCATCGAAAAAAAGAAAAGAAATAAATTTCTAAAACGGAAAGGAGCTTTATATTGATAAATCACCATCCACGCAGATGTAACCATCCTCACCACACCACTTACAATGCCGAAACAGAATTGTGACCCTCTTAAAATGGAAAAATTACAGCTATTTTTTTTTTTTTTGCAAAGGACATACAATGTTATTGCATTAAATTACAGCGATAAAATCCAGAATAAGGCATCAGAAATGTCAGCGGCACCCTACTGACAGCGTAGGGACTGCGGTGTCGCAACACAGGAAGTGGGGAAGCACACTTCGCAGGTATGTTGTGACCCTGTTGCAGGGGCTAATCTGGAAAGTGCCCAGAGGGGGCACCAAAGGAGGCAGCTGCCTGCAGGCTGGCCATTCATCAGGTAGAGATGAGTGGTTGACCAGCCTGCAGTAGCACAGATCCCGGGTGGGGGAGGAGAGAGAGAAGAACGACCCGAGCTGTCTCCTTTGGTGCCCCCTGGCTTCTTAGGAAAGGCCACTACTGCTGCTGCCCCAAATGGACTTACTCTGTCTCAGGAGAGAGCCAGGCCTGGCTGATTCTCACTGGATCCCTTCTAGCATTTTCATTGTATGACCTTTTTATGAATCATCCAAGGCCTCTATTCATGTTCCTCCCCTGAAACTAGACAGGGCCATGATTGGGCTTTGAGTCACCAGGAAGCTTTTCACATGGGGCTTTTGAAGCCCTCTAACCTGCATCTCCTCTGGAATGGAGGGGATGCATTCATATATCGGCTAGATTTACCCTGAAGTCCCTGTGAGTTATCAGGGAGCTGTTCACACACAATTCAGGTTTTTCACTGCACATTAGAGTGTAGCCCGATTTATATCCAGGGTTAAAAAAAACCCACTATTTGCGGCAGGTTTTTTTGGAAAACTTCGAGTTCGCAGTAAAGTCCCCCCGTAAACTCGTGGTAAAGCCTGCTGTGTGTAAAAGTCCCAGGTTGGATTAAACATCAACTACATTTCCTGCATTCCTGATTGGTCAATGCTCCTCTCTGAAGTCTCCCAGGCAAGTTCTGACTTGTGTTATGCTCTGTCAGTAAAACTGTGCTTTCTGAGAAACTGCTCGTGAAACGTACCTCAAGGCAGCATTGTAAACGTGTAACATTTCTCCCCCCTGTTGTTCTTTTTACTGCAATTTACATTTTTGATATTTTACTCCTCTTGTTTCTAGATACCCAAACAATTCTGTTGAGTTTTATATACTTCTCTCTGATAAACACACCGATGATGTCTCGTATCAGGTGTCCATTTTGTGTATGGCTGCGATTAAGTTCCGCACATGGTGTGCTAGAAATGGTTAATTTAGGTTTTTTAGTTTGTTTCATTTCATTCTGTTTTGTTTTATTTTTATGTAATAGTGTTTAGCAATAGCAATAGCAATAGCACTTACATTTATATACCGCTCTATAGCCGGAGCTCTCTAAGCGGTTTACAATGATTTAGCATATTGCCCCCAACATTCTGGGTACTCATTTTACCGACCTCGGAAGGATGGAAGGCTGAGTCAACCTTGAGCCCCTGGTCAGGATCGAACTTGTAACCTTCTGGTTACAGGGCGGCAGTTTTACCACTGCGCCACCAGGGGCTCTTTAAGTATCATCTGGGGACCCAAATATGAGGACCCCTGACCTTCGAATGATGAGTTAGTGTTCTAGCATACAGTCGAGATGTGCAACGAAACCAGACCACACCCTTGTGCAGCAACTATAATGTGCCAAGGGAAGGCAAGTAGTTTGCGTAAGAGAAAACACACTCAGAATTTATCATTTCTACAGTCCTTTTTAGTGCTTCACAATGGATATCACATTGCTCCTCTTCCGTTTCTGTTGTGAAATGTCATGATGCATCTCTTGAACTCCTCCCTCCTCCTTCCATGATCTTCTGGGTATTTGAAGACCATCCTTCCAGGCCTTCACAACTCTGGTCCTGCCACCAGTAGAAACAGAGGAAGTTGCCTTATACCAAGTCAGACCCTGGGTCCGCCTGGCTCAGAGCTTTCTGGCACAATATTGTCTATTCTGACTGGAAGCAGCTCTCCAAGGTCACAGGCAGCTTTTCTCTGTTGCCCCCGAGGACTGGATTAGAAATTGGATTAAAAATTCCATGGGGTGAAATTGCAAGGAAGGAGATTTAGGAGACGACAGGGATCAAACCTGGGACCTTCTGCGAGCAAAGCAGATGCAATTCCAGCTGCGTGATTTCCAGCTCTCTGCTCTTAACTTATCCGGGTGGGGGTGGGGGCTAGTTCTCTCCTGCGTCTCCTCCCCTCTTCACTGTTCTAGCTATGTTTCTCAGGAAGACGGTTCCCAGAAGAAGCAGTTTAAGCCAGGCTCTTCGTCTGCAGCGCAGGCATCCTTGGCACTGCTGGCCCGCCTAACCCCACTTTGAAGCCCGGCCTTCAGACAAAGTTTAGGGTGCGAGCGTGCCCTTTACCCTGGCACTGGGATCATGTGGGTGCTTGGGCTGCTTGTTGCATGAGTGCACACAGAGATGGGTGCCTAGAGAGCCCGTCTCAGAGGAGAGGAGAGTTGGTCTTGTGGTAGCAAGCGTGTCTTCCCCCCTTAGCTGAGCAGGGTCTGCCCTGGTATCATTTGAATGGGAGATTAGAAGTGTGAGCACTATAAGAGATTCCCCATCAGGGGATGGAGCCGCTCTGGGAAGAGCATCGAGGTTCCAGGTTCCCTCCCTGGCAGCATCTCCAAGATAGGACTGAGAGAGATTCCTGCCTGCAACCTTGGAGAAGCTGCTGCCAGTCTGTGTAGGCAATACTGAGCTAGATGGACCAATGGTCTGACTGGCAGCTTCGTATGTTCCTATCCCCCAATGCACCACGCTCGACACACTATGCATTGTGGGATATCCAAAGGTTGGGATGTGTCATCCCAGCCTCCAAAGATCCACACTGCTGGGAGCAGTGAGGATCATGTGAGCGCATGGTAGTATACCTGAAGAAAAGCCCAAGAAGCATCTGTGGGGAAGATGAGTTGGACTCTGCCTACCCCACTGCCCGCCCTCCGCATCCCAGGACTATCATGTGAATAGCCTCAGGGTCTTACTCCTAATCAGCTCTAATTCCAGCTTTAGCGCCATCTTTAAACTCTTCCTCCAGCTTTCACTAACTTTCTGCTGCAGGCGAGCCTCCTTTTATTCTCTTCCCCCCCTCCAATTTTCCGAAACTAACCGATTTAAAATTGACTGCATGTTATGCTTTAAAAGAAAATTATTACAAAATGATGTATAGATGGTATCTGACACCCCAAAAATTGGCATTAATGTATAAAAATGTATCAAACAAATGTTGGAAGTGTGGACAGTCTGAAGGCACTTTTTTTCATATGTGGTGGACCTGTGGGAAGGCTAAAGCATATTGGGAGATGATATATAATGAGTTAAAGAAAATATTTAAAATGACATTTCCTAAGAGGCCAGAATCCTTCCTGCTGGGAATAATAGAAGGTGCAATTTCTACAACTAATTCAACACTTTTTATGTACGCTTCGACGGTGGCTAGAATTATATATGCACAGAAATGGAAGAGTAATGAAGTGCCTTCAAAAGAAGATTGGCTGATAAAATTTTTGGAATATGCGGAGATGGCAAAACTTACACTAATAAGAGACCAAAATTTGGAATGCTTCAAAGAAGGTTGGAAACCATTCTTGTTGTATCTAAAGAACTATTTTTCTACTATGGACTTTACAGTAGGGTTCGAAATTTAGTAAAAAAAACCTGCAGGTTGGGTAGATTAGCTGTGTTTGTAAGGATTTAAATTTATGTTTTGAACTATTATTATAGCAAGGGTAAACTTTATAGCTGATGATTCACGAAGAGATGTGTGTGGGAAGTCCACTTTTGTCTATTCGTAATCAATGACATTTTAATATTGTTAAAAATAATAAAAATTGAAATTGAAAAAAAAACCAAACCAACCAATCAAAATTAATGCGAGCTCCCCCCATTAAAAAAAAACAACCAAACCAATCCAATCCAACCCTCTCCTCCCTCCAAAAACCAAACAGCAGGACTCTTTCCCCAACCAGACCAAACTGTCAAACGGGAGCTGTGATCCCTGCCAGCTTCTTATTACAGAGCACAGGAAGGAAGCAAATACGCATTCAAAACAGAAATGTGAAGAGCACAAGAGGAGGTCAAGGCCTTGTTCCTGCACAAATGGCATTTCATACTTGGCAGGACTTTTTAATCACTGGAATGGAATCACATGTCATATTTGGCTGTATTGGAGGCAGTCAGTGTTGGTTTGTAAGCTTGCCAGGCCTTGCCAAGGCTGTGCTTTCCGGGCACTCGATTGGAAGGTGCAGCTTGCTCCCAGGATCCTGTGCTCAGCAAACCTCATTGGCGGCAAACCTCAAGTGGGCTCCTCTGGAGTGATCCAAGCCAATTGTCTGAGTGAGTGCTTCCAAGCAAGAGGCATTTGCATGGACCTGTAGCAGTGTAGCAGCGTCTCCCTCAGCCAAGAGGTGAGCTTGGGAGTCTGTGGGCACAAACGCTCCAAGGGAGACGAGAAGAAAAGAGGAACTCAGAAAGGACTGGCTGTTAACAAAGTGGCAACTTTATTCATATACTTAATTAGGATACAAGTCATCACTTAACTTTCTAACTAAAGGAAACAAACAGGACAGAATGGAGTAGGCAAAAAAACTTTCCATCTTGGCCAATCTGTTGGAAAGCCAAAAATTCCTACTCGGCCCCCAACAGGGCGACCAGCAAAGCCCATTCTGTCCCTGGGAGGGAGGGGGAGGGAGGAAGGGAAGGAGGGAAGGGAGGAAGCCCAGGGTCACACAGAAGAAGGGAATGGCAGGGCAAACAAAATTGGGGGGAGTCCCAGCCAGCCCCCAACCACACCCCACCCCCGCTCCTTGCAGGCACGTTCACTTGGTCTCCTCTTCTGGGGCGGATCGACTCCTCCAGCCGCCCAGCAGCAGCACAAGCCTGCAAGAAGCACAAAGCAGCGTCAGTGGGGTTGCCCTGCTCCTCCTCCCTTTCCACTCCGGCAGCCCAGCAAGCGGGGATCGGGCAGTGGGGTGGGGGTTGATGGGGGGGCAAGCCAGAGAATTCAGGCTCCCAATGTGCAGCCACAGCATGGAGCAGGAGGGAGAGGAGGATTCTCTGGCCTGCCACCGGGCAGCACCAGGGGGCGCTACTGGGGCTGCAGGGGGCCCCCAGAGTCTCCCAGGCTCCTCTGCTGCTTCACCGGTTTGGGAGGAAGGAGGAGGGAGCGGAGGGGGGAGTGAGGCGTGGCTGCAGGAGTGGAGGGGGGGAGGAGCACACCCTCGGCAGGGGAGGGGGCGGATGCCTGGATGGTGCTTCCCCTGCCAGGGGAAGCCAGGCCGCTGGGGAAGGGGAGAAAGGTGGAAGGAGGAGGGGGTGCTCCCTGGCCAGCTGGTGGGAATGGAGGGAGGCGGTGACCTTGCCCTCCTGCTGGGGCCACACAGCCTCCCCAGACCCAAGGGAAGCCCAAGAATGGTTCCAAAGGGCCACTTGGGGGCAGGGTGGTCCTGTAGCCTCCTCCCACAGCCTGCCAGCAGAAGCAAGGGGAGGGGCTTCTGCACCCCAGAGGCGGGGCTTCCTTGGGCCAGGGGAGTGGAGCCTGCTTCCCCCTCACTCCTCAGACAGAACTGCACTTCCCTGCTGGATGTCTTCTTGTGGACAGATCTTGTGTCCACGCGGTTGGAGGAGGTCTTCTGGGAGGCCCCTGCGCTGCACGGTCTTTCCTGAACCTCCCTTCAGCTGCTGATCTTCAAGGGGAGAGCACGGGGCTGTTGTTCCTGGAAAGAGAGAAGGACATTGGTTCAGAGATGGGGGGGTCTTCTCACACTCTCCCCCATGACACCACCAAGCACCAGGGACTCCTGGCAGAATATTTGTGTCCTCATTTCCCAGAGGGAAGAGAGATCTTTCCTCTTTCCCTTGGGCTACTGGTACAACCAGACACAAGGGCCGAAGTTGGCATTCCAACACGAGGGAGGGTTGCCCAGATTCCTGCCCACCCTTCCTGCAGCCCCAGCCCCCTCCCTAACCATCGGGGCCCCTTCAAGTGAAGCCCTGCCTTGGTCTGCTCACCAGTCGGTCAGGTGGAGAGATCACCGTACTCTGGCGGGTGTCTCTTCTTCTTACAGCCCGCCCACAAGCGCCGAACGGCAGCCCGCAGCCCGTGCCGGGAGTGGAGGGAAAAGGCCTTCTTCACGATCTTCTCTGTCTTGCAGGCAACTCTCCCGACCTCGGGGTCATGGTCGCCAAGCAAGCTCTCCAGCGCTGGAGGGATGAAGGAGAAGGTTCAGAAATGGCATGAAGAGATCACCCCACCCTTGGCCAAGCCCCACCATTTCCACACCAAGAGGGCGCAAGTCCTGACTCTTTCTCCCCTGTACTCTGGGAAAGCCTACTGCTGAGCATCCCTGAGGATGCAAGCGGGACCTTCCATTTGAGGGGACAGGTGGCCCATTCCAGCTCTGTGGTCCCTAAATCTAGGCCTCTCCCCTCACAGAAACTTCCCCTTCCCACCCAGAAACCGGCACTTACCAGCATGGAAGGTCTCTATGTTCCCTTCAGTGAGGATGCTGCCCTTTTTGTGGACCAGGTGACCTAAAAACAAGGGTGGAAGGAAATGGGACCACAGTTCAGGACCCTGCGCATGGACAGCCCACTTCCCATCATTCAGGAGAGGAAGTTCTCCCCTCTCTGCTCCGTCTGGGACTGACAGATTGAGCCATTCCTCCAGGGACTCTTACGTCACCTTGGAAGGAAATTAAGCCAAGAGACCTCGCTAACGCTCACTGGGACAGTCCTCCTGGGGAGGGAACAGCTCCTGCCCCTCCACAGCCTTCTGGCAGTGCCTTCCAAGAGAATGAACCTTTGCCCACCAAGACGACCCACTAAGGGAGACCCAAAAGTTTTGTTTCGCTTACCGATCAGCAGGGCAGCCGTTCTCCTCACTGAAGGCTGCTCGCTGCGGAAGAAGCCCAGGATCTTGGTGGCCTCCATCTCCACGGCGTCCTCTGTGCCGAGCTGCCGAATCTGGGATCAAGAGCAAAGACAAATCCCGAGTGAGCAAAGCATCGCCCAAAGGTCCTTGAGCCATTTGAGCCGAGGGATGGACAGGGAGGGGCTGCCCTTACCAGACGCTTGGCGATCTTGTGGAGCAGCTCCTGCAGGCTGTAAGAGTCCCGCGCCAGCAGCTTGCCCTCCAGTTGCCATAGGAGGGCTTCCGCCAGGAGGCTCAGATTGTCCTTCGCAGCCTGCCAAAAGAAAGACCGGAATGGGAGTGAAAAAGGCTGCCAAGGGATTCCACGAAACCTCTTAGGGGGCTTCAAGGAGTAGGGCCTGGATGGGCCAAACCACAGCAGGACAGCTCGTGGATTCACCACCCCGTGAGGCTAACTCTGGGGCCTGCCTCTCGGTGGCTGGACTTGTGGAAGCCTAAACACCTTCGTAGGGGTGGCAGGAAGAAGTGGGCCCTCACCTGTGCTACCTCCAGGTCTTCATCCTCCACATGCATCAGCACCGCGATGAGGGTCGTGATGTTCTCCTCTGTACCCTTGTGGTGGTGGTTGCGGTGCTGCAGGAGATCCAGGTGGGTCCTCATGGCTACCCTTCGGATCTTAGCCTCCTCCTACAAAGAAGAACAGGGCTTGTTATTAGGGAGGAATTCCTCACCTCCATAATTGATGAAGAGCTTGCATGGGTCTCTAGGGGGTGTCTGGTTTCCCTTCTCCAACCCAGTCGGAACCTGCAGGTTGGCCGGCCCTCATAGAGCCGGGGCGGAGGGCTGGCGTGCAAGTTCTCACGTGGTGGAAGAGAGGGCGGCACAGGGCAGCCAGGACAGCATTCACCGTGGCCTGGTGTTCTGATGGACAGTGCCTCAGCCGCTCCATGAAGGCCAGGACCCCCAAAGTGGCATCCAGACTGGAGGTCCTGAGCCCTGCCAGGATCCCGGCACTAAAATCCTGGGGTTTCTTGGCCTAGGGAGGGAAAAGTTGGCTCCTTGAAAACACATGCTAGTCCATCCGCTGCTAAACGCACCACAGAGCTGTCCGTGTTTGATGCTGCTTCGCCACCATCCACTGCCTTGGGGAGGAGATGACTCAAGCCATCCCAGAGGCACAAAGAGCGGGGAGAATGCAGCATTGGAGGACGTGGGGAATCAGGCTCCTACTGAGAGATGCATTCCTGTGCCTTCCCTTAAGGATTTCTCCTTCGTCCTGTGGCAAGGGTTCCACAGACTGAATCCACCCAACTGGAGAAATCTCCCCATCACACCTGGGGATGCCTAGGAGCACCAGCCTCAGGAAGGGCTCCCCAAAGAGAGGAGTCTCCATGCCTAGGGATGCTCCATGCCCAGGGATGTCACTCACCGCCTTCAGGGTGCCATAAATTTGGAGAAGTCCCCTTTCGCTCAGGTAGCGGATGTTCTGGCTGGGGTGGACTAGCCACGCTACCAGGAGCCTCCAGGTCTTCTCTAAGGCAGCAAAGTCTTGGTCTTTCAGGAGCAGCTAAAAGAGGGAAAGGAGGAAAACATCCATCAGCCTCTGGGGCCAGACCCTCCTCTCAGGGAAGCCCACCCTGAGGAAGACGCTGCTCACCTCCACAAAGAAGGCCACCTCTGCGAGGGAATGCTCTTCTGGATCTTTGTCCAGGCTGAAGAGGGAAGCCAGGTATGCCTTCAGCCTGGCCACTGTGGAGGACCGTGTCTGGAGGAGAGCCCTGCAAAACACCAAAAGACCCTGCTGAGTCCTGGGCGGAAGGCCCAGAAAGAGCAGACCTGACCCAAACCACACCAGCCCCCAGGCCTCCTGAGATATCTCCTATTCACTCCTACTTACCTCACCAAGAGGGCCACACCCTGGAGGCAGCTCTGCGTAGAGCACAGGGATTCCCAGCAGGTCTTCTCCGGGGTCACCTGTGCCACCCTCTCCAGCAGGGTCCGGACAATCTGTGCGGTCTCCCTGCAGAGAAGAGAAGGTTGCTCTCACCAAAATGTGTGTCTCCTTGCGGGGTGGTGTAGTGTCAAGGGTGGATGGACTGTGTTGGACCATGGGAGGGAGACCACAGGGGTGAAGTGACTTTCCCCACAGCTGGTTTTTTAACACTGCAGACACATTTTAAGGCTCTCTGCAGAGCCAAGAGGGCTACAAATTCTGGGGTCTCCCCTGTGGAGCTGAGGGAAGGGACCACCGTGCCAGAGTCATCCCAACAGGCCAGAAATGCTCCTCACCCATGAGAGTGGGACATGGGAGAAATGACCCTGGCCTGTCCTCCCAGAGTGCTGGAAGGAGGACTTACTGGCCCCGCTTTCCCCACCGCCATGACTTACTCAGGAGGCAGGTCTTGGCTGTCTCGGTTCCCGACTCCCTCGGTGGTGTTCTGCAGGCCGGTGAGGATCTTGTTGACAAGGCCCATCAGGAGTTCGGGGAACCTCTCCTCCACCTCACTGGCATACTCCACACACCAGACGACATCCCCAATCTTCCTTGTTGCTCTCCCCTGCGAAGAAGAGGAGGGTCAGGCCTCAGCACTCAGTCCGAGGGACGGTTATGGGTCAGGAGAATCCCCAGGGCGAGGCCAGTGCCATGGGTGTCTGCACCCACATGTAGGCCTGAAGGGTGCTGCCTCTGGCTCAGGGTGCATGAGGTCAACTGCAAGGGAAAGACATCAACAAGGGGAAAGGGCAAGTCCCCACCTCCCGTGTGAACAGTGACTGCCATCCAAGCCGCCATCCTGTGTAGTGCATGAAAGGTGGGGCAGAGGGGTGGAGTCAAGTCACCCTTGGTTTGCACCCCTTACCTCTCCCAGATGGACCGAGGAGAACCAATCTGGGGCCAGCTGTCCTCTTCTTTCCTCTTCGCCGATGTTCCTGAGAGAGGAGAGGAGAGAGAAAAGCTTCTCAAAGAACTGTCCTGTTGGAGATGGCAGCCAGCTGAGGAAGAACACGGGCACCCAAAGAGATGCTAAGCAAAGATCTAGCCTCCCTTGGGAGGTGGCTGGCAGGGGAACTTCATCAGGCCAGAGATCTCCCAAGTCCAGCCTTTCGTTCCCCACTGAGAAGCCTGGGAAGTGTTCAAAGGGGGCATCGAGACAGGAGCCCTCCCCTGCTCCTTCTCCCCAACACCCGCTCATGCCAACAGCATGGGGGTCTCAGAGCTCCCTCTGCTAACAGCCAGCAATAGACTTGCTGGTGTCTGTCTTGCACCTGCTGCCAATCGGCCTCCTTGGGTGAACTCCCCCTCCAGATTTCTCAGGGAGCAGGTAGGAGGAAACATCCCTCTATGGGGCTCAGACATGGGGGAGCTGCCCCTGTCCCCTGCAGCCATCTGCTGGCTACGCTAAAATCCCCCCAGCTCCCTACTGGCTCCTCAGCTGAGACAAGGGTACCTACCTGGCCGAACTGGGGGTCAGCGGAGAGTCCCACACCTCGTCCTCGATGCTGCTGATGTCATGCATCGTGTCGTCCTCGTCCGTAGAGGAGCACTGGGGAGGAGAGAGAAGAGAAACGGGAGTGTTCCGGGGCTTGCATTGACCTTGTGAGGCTTCTGAGAGGAACCAAGCAAAAGGGATGGTTGGGAAGACATCCTGCTCTAAAATAAGACCTGCCTCTTGGTAGAAAAGGCATTTGGCATCTCTGCCCAGAAGAGCCTTTCACCACATTTTTGCCCCCTTTCCAATGCCTCAGATGCATTTCCTCCCATCCCACCAATCACAATCCCTCCCATCCTGCAGCATCTAGAAGTAGAAACATTCCATGTTCTGTCTCCTGCTGGGGAACAGGGCACTCACACACACACACACACGCACACACACACACACACACACACACACACAACCTAGAGCCCGTTCACATGAAAAAATGGATGGTGAAATGGATCAGTTCTGACCTCCGCAGAGGACGAGTCTTCCACCGTGTAGGTGTTCTTCATCATCTTCTTGATGAGCCACTTCTTTGGCTTCGGGACTCTGAGAAGAGAAAGGAGAGACATGGCATAAGAACAGCAATGCATGCCCTGTGGATCAAGTGAAAGACACGTGTAGCCCAGAACCCAAGAGTGGACAGCCAGATGCCTATTTAGTTGGTTGTGAACCACTTGAGACCTGGTTACATGTGGCATTAAAGTGTGTTTATTCAGAGAGAGAGACAGAGATCTCGAGATTCGGAGGTTCCTTGGCTGTCATGGGTAATAGTCTTCAACTGGCTTCTCCTCCATGAACATGTCTAATCAACCAAGGCTCCCAGGGAAGGTGATCCGCCTCTATGATCCCTGGAGCGGCCCTTCAGCTGAGAAAGATACCTGGGGGAACTGGTGGCACAGTCCCCTTCCGACCCCTCGTCCTCCACGCTGGCATGTGGAGTCTCGGCCCCCGGGAAGGAAGAACTCTGTAAAGGAGAGAAGATGGAGAAATGGCTGCTCTGGCCCTCGCATTGGCTTCCTAGGCTTCAGCAGGGAAAAGGCCAGCCTGTCACCTTCCAGCGGTCATCATCAGGTGAGCTGAATGCAGGAAGTGGGCCGGAAGGGGATCGTCCCATTCTGGACACAACTCTTCCCGCTTTCCTGATTTTCAACTTTCTTAAAAACCACTTTGGAGCCCAAGCGTGCTGGCTGGGGGCGGGCGGGAGAGATGGCAAAAGAGCTCCTCTCTCGTGTCCGCCTTCCTCGCAATGAGGTCGGTCGGGCTGATTTCTGGCCTTCGCACACGCATGCAAATGGCAGAGGGGAAAGGCATCAACTCCCCCCACCCCAAGACATGCTGCGCTCCCTCACTCAACTGGGGCCCCGATGGCTCTGGTGACTGGAAAAGACCACTTCCAGTCCACTTCATGCTTTCAGTCGGCTCCTTAGTGAGGACACTAAAGGCACGTGCAAAAACATGCCAAAATTGGGTCTCCTTTCCTCTTTCTTTCCCATTTCTTTCCCCTTTTTCATTTAGTTCATTTCTCATTGGTTTGGTTGAGTTTGCTTATTGTTTTGTATTTTTATTCATTCTTCATTTATTTGTCACTGTTTTTCAATGGTTGCCATTAAAGCAACAGGATGCTCCACCTTTAACTGTGAGATCTCGACCAGAAGTCAAGACCATAGCCACCATCTCCTTGCGGCCATTTTCTTTAATCCTATCACCCCCACCGTGCCACCATTGTGATGCAGTGTTGTTAAGGGCATGGCTGTCCCTTTACCATAGCTTTAAGCAAACAACTGTCAGAAGATGGCCGCCCACCCGGCAGCATCAAAACTGGGGCCATTCCACATGCTCTCTACTCCTGGGCAACACGGGGGACCCACACGCCCAACCCACAGTTCTTCCGAGGGAGGGACTGGATGTTGAGGCTTCCTGACCTCTCCAAGGGATGGCTCTTGGTCAGCGGCGGTGTTTTGCAGCCTCCTCAACACGGTGCTTGGCCTCTGGACACTAAGAAAAGAAAGAAAGAAGACACATGAGATCAGAACACGAGTGCTTAGAAAGAGCTCTGCTTGATGAGATGAATGAGGCATGCAGCCCAACACCCTGTTTCCAGGAGTGGACAGCCAGATGCCTGCAGGAAGCCCACGGGCTGGGCATGGAGACACCTGCCTCCATGGAAACAACCCTCCATGCTGCTCGGAGCTTCTCTCCGCCCTTGGCTTCTTGCTAAACTAACCACCTCCACCCCCCAAAAAATTGCATGGGCTCCTAAGGAAGGTCCTCTACTTCCATGAGCGATGGAGCTGCCCCTCCAGGTGAGAAAAGAGTACCTCGGGGAACTGACAAAGCTCTCCACGTCCAGCTCCTGATCCCTAGTGTTGTCTTCTGGGATCTTGGCCTCTTGGATGTCAGGACTCTGCATATGAGACAAAGGTTTCCAATGAGTGTACTCACTCTGATCTTCCTAGGGCCTAGGATTCGTAGGGAGTTTTCCCCCTGACATTTTCTTTGAGTTCATTTTTATTTCTTTAAATTATTTTGATTTTTTTTAAGACAAAAAAACCTTATTAAAAAGAAACCATGTGTTCTAATTCTAACTGGTTGGGAGTGCCAGGGCACAGCCACCACATGCTTGTGGCCATTTGGTTTCATCCTATGTCCAACCATGAACCTCCATTGTGATATGATCTACTGTGGTCAGCAAACTGGCCACCATCATTCAAAAGGGCCATCAGAATCAGCTGGCTGCACTCTGGAGCTCTAGTCCAAAGACAGCATGACAGGTAGGTCTGTGAAATCTCTTTCTTTCCCTCCCCAAAACCAGCCATTAACAGAAACATCACTGCATGGGAGCTCCAGAATGGAATGCTAACTGCTTGTTGTCATTTCTTGTCATTTCTTCTGCATTCCTTTCATGGGGAATGGAAACAAAGAGGAACGGGACCCACTGGCATCAATAGTTTGGCCCAGAGAGCCTTCTTGATCCCACCCCTTCATGTCCTCTTCTCTCCTCTCCCCAAGAAACAGGGTTAGCTCAGCCTTTCCAAAGGGAGAGACAAGGTGGGCCCCTGAGTCCGGAGTGAGGGCCATCCCTCCTGCTGTGGGCTGTTTTTACCTGAGGGGACCAGGATTGTCTCTCCAGAAATGCCTCTTCAGTCAAGAGACCTGGAGGATCTCTGCCAGGAAGACCCTCTCCTCTCCTGACCCGTCTCAGGGTCTTGGGAGCCGTTTGATGCCTCCAATCCAAAGCACACCAACCCAGAAAGGTGGCCATTGGAAGGAGAGGCAGAGGGTGGCACAATCCTTCCCTAGCCACGACGTTCCCACTGTAATCCTCTGGCCAACATGCAGCAGCTGGATTTCCTCCCCTTTCAGGATCTGACCCCCCTCTGTCTCCTGACGGTGGAGATGCAATCTCCCCTCACTCCTCCACCAGCCCATCCACAAAAGCGACTGGAATCGTTTCCTCACCTCACAAGACCATTCGGTGTCCACAGTCTGGAGAAACCATCCATCCTCCTCAACCGTGAAGACACTGCAGGAAGAAATACAATGGCCTGAGTACCTCGGAAGAGCCTTGCTGGATCCGACCAAAGATGCATCTGGCCCAGCACTCTGCTTCCAATAGGGGACAGCCATTTGGGAGGCCTCCAGGAAGCTATCCTCTGTGCCCTTCAAGCTAGCGGACATCACCACCACATCTTGGAAGAGTGAATGCTTCTACGCAGGGGCGTAACTACCATGAGGCCGGGGGAGGCCGTCGCCTCGGGGCCCCACTGCCTTGAGGGGCCCCCCAGAGACACCTCCCATGACTCCCCATTGCCCCCTGCCCAGCCCCAAGACCCTTCAGCCACTTGCCCTGTTTGCCCTCCCTCCTTCTGGTCCTCCTGGTCGGCCATCCAAGCAGCAGGCAAGCTGCTTTTCTCCCGGGCGCCTCTCAGCTGATCGGCGGCTGGGCGGGGCTTCCAGGGAGGCCTCCGTGTAGGCCTCCGTGAAGCCTGAATTCGAGTAGGCTGGCCAGCCCCAGGAAGAAGGCTGGCAGTCAGAGTGGCCACTCCAGTTCTCTGCAGCAGACCCTCTTCTTCCCAGGCCAGACAGCTCAGCCGTGGCCAGGTAGAAGGTGGATTCCTTTTGGTGGTCACACCCCGCCCCCCGCCCCCTATATCCAGGTAGGGATCTGCTTGCCATAGGGCTTGGATGGGGGGTGGGGAGACTGAGAAGTCTCTGAATATTTCATGGAAGACTGATTGGAAAATCTGCTGGCTTAAAAAAAACCTCTAAAAGTCCTAGAAGTGGCTTGTTTCATGGCAGGAAATTACAAAAACTTCTGGAACAAATTTATTCATTCATTCATTCATTCATTCATCAATACACTTCTGTTCAAGTTGTTTTGCAACCCAGGTCTGAGTGAGAACTGAGACATGAGTGAGAACTGTGACGCATGTGTTGTGCTTTTATATTTTTCCCCCTTAGGGTCCATCTGGCCCACATGTGAATGCAGCACCTCCATTCCAGAGGAGATGTGTGTTAAAGGGCTTTCAAAGCGTCTTGTGAAAAACCTCCTGGAATCAAACTTGACTGAATTTGTTCAGAATTCTGAGAAAACAAACATAGGCTCACCCTGCATGGTTGAAAGTCTCCTTTGCTAATCTGCAGCAAGGGGCCCATCTTAATCATTAGTGTTTCTAGTGTGTTCTAGGCATTAAAAGTAGCACAAAGATATAGTATTCAATGTATATCACTATATATTGTAAAGTGTGTGTGTATTCAGTGAAATGTATTTCTTGGCAGCATACATATTTTGAAATATCAGACTTAAATCCTTGGAAGCCTGGGGTGTGTGGAAGCCCTGGACTTTGGGGGGGGGGCAATTTAAAATCTCTTCTCAGGGCCCACTCCAACCTTGCTACGCCCCTGAGCGCATTTGGGTCCGTTCTTAGAGCTCTACTTCGAAAACGGAGCACAATGCAGAGAGCTTCATGATTGAAAAGGGAGCTGCATCTGCTGTCCACAGAGCCACCACTGGGTATTACTTGCTGGCAGACTGGAAGTCGCTTAGATGAACTTCAAGCTCAAATCCTTGGTTTTGTAAATACACCACATGAAAAAGGAATTTTTGACTCGGAAATAGTTGTGCCTGAAAGGTATCCATTTGAGCCTCCAAAGATGCACTTCCTGACTCCATTTAAAAAAGGTTTTACTCCCATATAATTCTTCTCTTCTCATTTGCTCAATTTTGTACATCTGTTTTTTGTATGTTTTGAATGAGGACAGAAATGTGAGAATAAAAGCCCCCTGCTTACGGGGCAAAGAGGCACCTTTTTCTCTTTGTAAACCGCCCCGAGGCATTTTTGGAAGGGCGGAATAGAAATCGAATTATTATTATTATTATTATTATTATTATTATTATTATTATTATTATTATTATTATTATTATAAAATTTCTGGGCGGGGGGGGCCCATTTTAGAATCTTGTCTCAGGGCCCACTCCAACCTAGTTACGCCCCTGCTTCTACACAATGTATGAAGACGTCGTTTTTGACTGTCTGCCCTGCAACTCTTGCCAGTCAGCGGCACTGGATCCATCCCAGATCCAGGCTGGCAGGGGGACAGAAAACCTTCCCTACACAAAAGTTCAAGAAGAAACTCTACCTCCTCGGGGAACTGATGGCATGTGCGTCTTCCAGGATCTCGTTCCCAGTGTTGACCGTCTGAATCCTGGAGCTGTCCGAGAATGACTTCTGTGGATGAGAATGGAGAGAGGAATGGGTGCTCTGGGGCCCACTTGACCTTTCCAGGGCATCTGGGGTCCAAACATCAACCCTCCTTCAAGAGGTCCTTCTTAACAGAGGAGCTTAAAGCAGGAGGTGGCTCCTTAGCACCTCAAAAGCGTGTCTACCAACGTGTAACTGGGCTCAGAGAGGAACCAAACCCAAGAATCTACTGAACCTCAGAAACCAGCTTTCTGCCCATTCCTGGGCAGTCGGGAGAGATCATGGGTATTACACAACATTTGGAGTGGCAGGATCCCGAAGAAGAGTCAGGCCTCCTGCTACATGGGACACTGTGGTTTCTTGAATGGTGCCTTTAATTAAGGAAAGCCTAGCTAAGTTCTTCTCTTTGCTGGGCAGAGCTCTTGGCCACTTGATGCTGCAGACCCGTGTTTTGAGGCCCTTTTAAATGACACCAGAAACGGGGCCATGTGGAGCCAAGAAGTGACAGGGGGGAAAGAGTGCACCATCTACCCCAAAGAAGACTTTCCCACTCTAGTTCCCCTCCAGACTGCTCCCTTCCTGGATGTGTTTTCTGCTTGGTAGTCCAGAACAAAATCAAAGTCTAGAACCCTGGGGGAGGGAGTGATTTGGGGCAGGAGAGCGGAATGAAGGAGCCAGGTTGGAAGATAGGTAGACACACCCCTCTTCCCTCTCAGCACTTCCCATCCCAAAAGTTCCCATGATGCTTCCTCCATAGCGAGGGTCTCCAACCTTTGCCTGAGTCACTTGTAGTTGAGCCCGGATTGTCACTCATCCCACCCACCCAATTCACTGCTACTACCACTGCAAATATCAAGGCATATGGCTTTTCCAGACAAGTTCTCAAAGCATCCCTTCAACTTGCTAAGACAGGATCTCTACCACACGCCCTCTATTCTAGCTCGAAATGGGGTCTCTCCCACCCCCTCCCAGCCCTGCCATGTACAGACTGGGTTTTCATCCCTTACCAGTGACCATTTGCTCGTTTTGGCTACGGAGCACTCTTCATATATCTCCTGTGGCTGGAAGTCACTGAGATGGGAAAAGGACAAAAGACACAAGTGAGTGAGTGTTTCAAAGGAACCCAGAGTAGTCAGTTTCCAGTAGTGGGCAGGGGTGAAGGCAAGAACCCTCCAAGCTCCTTGCAACATAAAGGTTACTTTCTTTATTTTATTTTATTTTATTTTATTTTATTTTATTTTATTTTATTTTATTTTATTTTTTTATTTATATACCCTCCCTGCTCTCCACAACATAAAGAGCTTTCTTTCTTTCTTTCTTTCTTTCTTTCTTTCTTTCTTTCTTTCTTTCTTTCTTTCTTTCTTTCTTTCTTTCTTTCTTTCCTGATTCATTCATTCATTGGATTTATATATATTTTTATACTGCCTAATTTAAAAACCTCTAAAACAGCTCAGCTCCCTTGGTTGGGGTTTGGAGAGCGGCTACTGGTCAGAGTAGAGCAATGGTCTGACTCAGCATCACCTGTTCCGAGGGGCTGCCACGACCCCCTCCTCTGCCCCCCAGAGGGGCTTCCACTGTTCCCCTCCCAGTTGGTCCCTTTGCCCTGCAACCACTCAAGGAGGCACCAGCAGATCCAGCCCTGAAGGAGCAGCCAGCCACACCCTGGCTCCAGTCTCCCTCTCCCGCTCTGGGTGGCTGCAGGGCTCACCTGGAATCCAGGGCCTGAGAAATAGTGGGCCAGGCCCACCAGCCCATGGAGCCCCACAGCCCTTCAGTCCTCAGAGAGCAGACTAGGGGACCGATCCCCCCACCCCACCCATCCTCCTTTGAAACCCTAGGGAGCAAAATGTGCACGAGAACCCTCCCTGGCCTCCTGTGCCTGAACCCCTGGATCCTCTCCCAGAACCCAGCTAGCTCAGACGGATCGGCTCTTCTCCTTTGGAACTCCCTTTACCTGCCCCTGCTCTCATTCCTTTCTGTCTTCCCCACATTCCAATAGTAAGAACTTAGACTGGGTGCCTCTTGCAAACTGGGACCTCTTGGGGGTTGGGCTTATTAATGTTGGGGGTCATGACTTCTATGGCAGAGTATTCAGCAGCTATTTCACTCCCATTACAGCAGAAGTCAACAGGGTCTCCGGGGCAACAGCTTGTCCATGATAAGCAGGGAGATTCACACAAGTTTAAACTAATCTGCTTTATTCAGAAGAAGATGCTGAGAGGAAAAGACCTCTATCTGACTTCTGGCTACGTGTTGGTCAGAGAGAGACCTGTCGTGGTCATCAGGGTTACTGGTGCCATAGGCCGATGGCATCTGGAGCTGGATCTCCAACAATGAAACCCTGGCAGGGGCCATGTTTCTTGAGAGGATCCTAAGTGGTCCTGAAATCCAAGGTGCCATAAATCAAGAATGGGCCCAGATAACCCAGGAGGAGCAGGAGGACGTACCTGAGAGGAGCCACAGGAGTTTCCTCAACAAGGCTGCCCACGCCGCGGAGTGAGGGGCATCCTTCTCCCATGTCCTGTCAAGGAGAGAGGAGAGCAGGAGTGAGGATGGGCTGGGCCAGCTCACACCCACCGGGGTCATTCCTAAGCAGCCAGTGGGGACTCCCACCCTAGATTTCTCATCAAACCGCTTTGAGAATTTTGGTGGTCTTTCCCCCACATTGGACCTCTTTGGGGTAGGATGGTGAACCCTTCCTCTAAACCCCCTGCCGGAGGCCATGTTCAGCGCTCCCACATGGCCCCAAATGGACAAAATTTGGCGTGAGCCGCAGGGGAGACAGGTTGCTCTCCCCCTGCTAAATATCAGAGGATGACCACTTTGAAGGGGTCTCTTGGCTCAGTTAGCTGAACTCCCTGGGCCCCATGGTTGGCATGGGGCACCACCAGCCAGCAGGGTTGCCAACTCTCTCACTAATCCTGCTCCTGTGACTTCAGCAGAAGGCTGGCATGCAGATATCAAGCTGGTGATGCATTTCCCATCTCTTTGGGCTAAGCTGGTCAAGCTTTTGCTCAGAGCAGAGGAGCCAGGCCACATCAAGAGGGGGCAATTCCCATCTTCCATAGAACCTGTGACTCCCCCTTGGCAGAAATGGCCCTTTCGGTCCTCCCTCCATCCCCCTCCTCAACATTTCAATTCCTTTACCGAAGAATGACCAGTGTTGTTTTCTTCACTCCCTCATATGGCCATCCTGCCCCTCTGAAGGGGGAAGCTGCAAGGATCTCGGAGAGACCAGGAACCCCTTCCCTTCCTCTGTGCAGGTGGCTCCACTCTGCAGTTCCTCTCTGGATGAGATCCTGGAGGAGGGAGGGGGCTGACGGGGCTCTGACCCATCGATGGGGGGCTGCTACTCCATGAAGACCCCGTGAACATGGTCTGGGCCAGTCCCTTCCTGCACTACAAGTTCAGCCCAGAGGGGCCAGGACAGTCTCACTTCCTAAATGTCTCCACCTTGACCCAAATCCAACCCCTGGGGGTCTCCCCATCCCCACCCCCTTCATCGAGAGGGGGCAATTCCCATCCTCCACATAAGTGCCACTTGGCAGATCTTGCCATTTCTATCTTCCCTCCATCCTCCTCCACAACATTTCATTTCTTTTATATCCTACTTTTAGTTTAAAAATATCAAAGAGGCTTACAAGCAATAAAACTTGTATTATATCATTCTAAGCTACTGAGGAAGAAGCCTTTCAAAACAAGGTCATCATCACCATCAATCCAAAGAGGGAGGGAGGGAGGGAGGGATCTAGGGAGGGAGAGTGCCTCTCCGCAGGGGTGTTGCTGGAGACTTAAAATGTTCCCGAGCCTGATCCCTTTTATTTATTTATTTATTTATTTATTTATTTATTTATTTATTTCATTTATATAGCGCCCTTCCGAAATGGCTCAGGGCGGTTTACAATTAAACCAGGAAACATTAAAAACAATTAAAACAGAGATGCAAATATAAATACCAATTTAAAACTACTTAAAAAACAATTAAACTATCAAAACAATTAAAACCCTGAAAACCAGGTATTAAAACAATTAAAACTGATTAAAAACCCTGAAAGGCCAGGCTCTCTTGAAGGACAGTAAAGAATCAAGATTACGAATTTCCGCTGGGAGTGCAATCCACAGTCCAGGAGCAGCTACAGAGAAGGCCCGCCTTTGAGTCGTCACCAAACGAACCGGTGGTAACCGGAGACAGACTTCCGCAGATGACCTTAACGTGCGGTGGGGATCATGTAAAAGAAGGCGCTCTCTAAGATATCTTGAACCCAAGCCGTTCAGAGCTTTAAAGGTAATAACCAGAACTTTGTATTTTGCCCGGAAAAAAATTGGCAGCCAGTGTAACTGTTTTAAAACAGGCTTTTGAGCATCCAATTCAGGCATTTCAAGCTCCCAAGAATGACGAATATTTTTTTAAAGCCACCTAATGGCGATGCAGGGAAGCAACTTGCCTAGAGAGCAGGAGGCTGTTGGTTCGAATGCCTGCTGGTGTGTTTCCCAAACAATGGGAAACTCCTATATCGTGCAGCAGCAATCAAGGAAGGTGCTGAAAGGCCTCATCTCAGACTGCACAGGAGATGGCAATGGTCAACCCCTCCTGTATTCTAGCAAAGATAACCACAGGGCTCTGTGGGCACCAGGAGTCGACACTGACCAACAGCACAATCTTTCCTCTCCTTTAATATGGCCATCCTGCCCCACTGAAGTGGGAAGCTGCAGGGATCTCGGAGAGGCCAGGAACCCCTTCCCTTCCTCTGTGCAGGTGGCTCCACTCTGCACTTCCTCTCTGGATGAGGTCCTGGAGGAGGGAGGGGGCTGACGGAGCTCTGACCCATCGATGGGGGGCTGCTGCTCCATAAAGACCCTGTGAAGATGGGCTGGGCCAGTCCCTTCCTGCCCACCAGGGTCAGCCCAAAGGGGCCAGGACAGTCTCACTTCCTAAATGTCTCCACCTTGACCCAAATCCAACCCCTGGGGGTCTCCCCCCACCCCCTTCAACAAGAGGGGGCAATTCCCATCCTCTACAGAACCGGCAACTCCCACTTGGCAGAATTCGCCATTTCTATCCTCCTTCCTCCCCCCCCCCCACATTCCATTAAATTGATATCTTCCTTTTAATTTAAAAATAATGAAGTGGCTAACAAACAATAGAACTCATATAATCCCATGCAAAGCTACAGAGGAAGAAGCCTTCCAAAAAATGGAGGTCATCACCATCTATCCAAAGAGGAAGAGAGAGGGGGAGCCTCGCTGCAGGGGTGTTGCTGGATGCTGAAAGTGCTCCCGAGTTTGGGCTCTTTTCACCATCCATTCCAGTCATGCTCAAATACCAAGAATGACCAGTGTTATTTTCTTCAAGTCCCTCATATGGCCATCCTGCCCATCTGAAGGGGGAAGCTGCAGGGAGCACGGAGAGGCCAGGAACTCTTTCTCCTGTTCTGTGCGGGTGGCTCCACTTTGTGCTTTCTCGCTGGAAGAGGTCCTGGAGGAGGGAGGGGGCTGGCGGAGCTCTGAGCCATCCATGGGGGGGCTGGTGCTCCATGAAGACCTTGTGAAGGTGTGCTGGGCCATTTCATTCATGCCCACATGGGTCAGCTCAAAGGGGCCAGGACAGTGTTGCTTCCTAAATGTCTCCACCTGGACCCAAGTCAAACCCCTCTGGGTCTTTCCCCCCCCCCATAAACTGAACCTATTTGGGGCAGGGCGGTGGACACTCACTCTGGACTCCTTGCCCGAGGCCATTTTCTGCACTCCCTCACGGCCAAAATTGGACAGAAATTTTTTGTGAGCAGCAGGAGATGCCAGAAAGTCTTCCTTTCAACGGTCGAGTCCAGAGAGTTTGAAGGCAACAGTGGAACCTCCAGCCCCATCAGGATCCGTTGCGACCGGTAAACACACCCAGCTGGGGACTCCCCCCTCCAGCAACCGCCATGTTTGAATGTACACAAGGATGGTGGAACTCCCAGGCCCAGTGGTGGGCACAAGGCACCAGTAGGCTGGGTTGCCAACTATTTACCTGGTCCTGCTCCTGTGACTTCAGCAGACGCCTGACATGCAGATCTTAAGCTGGTGAAGCAGTTTCCCATTTCTTTAGGCTAGGAATGCCTTCACCTGCTCAATCTGCTCAAGCTTTTGCTCAAAGCAGAGGAGCCAGGCTACATCAAGAGGGGGCAATTCTCATCCTCCACATAAATCCCACTTGGCAGATCCTGCCATTTCTATCTTCCCTCCATTCCCCCCCCCTCAACATTTCATTTCTTTTAGCCAAGAAAGACCAGTGTTGTTTTCTTCCCTCCCTAATATGGCCATCCTGCCCCTCTGAAGGGGGGAACTGCAGAGAGCTCAGAGAGGCCAGGAACCCCTTCCCTTCCACTGTGCAGGTGGCTCCACTCTGCACGTTCCTCGCTGGATGAGGTCCTGGAGGAGGGAGGGGGCTGATGGAGCTCTGAGCCATCCATGGAGGGCTGCTGCTCCATGAGGACCCCGTGAAGCTGCACTGGGCCACTCCCTTCCTGCCCTACAAGGTCAGCCCAGAGGGGCCAGGACAGTGTCGCTTCCTAAATGTCTCCACCTGGACCCAAATCCAACCCCTGGGGGTCTCCCCCGCCCAAAAAACATTGAAACTATTTGGGGCAGGGCGGTGGACACTCACTCTGGACTTCTTGCCTGAGGCCATGTTCTGCGCTCCCTTCACGATCCAAATTGTACAGAAATTTGCTATTAGCAGCAGGAGAGGCCAGAAAGTCTTCCTGCCAACGGTCGAGTCCAGAGAGACTGAAGGCAGCAGCGGAACCTCCAGCACCATCAGGATCCGTCGCGACCGGTAAACACTCCCGGCTTGGACCCCCCCCCCAGCAACCGCCATGTTTGAATGTACACAAGGATGGCGGAACTCCCATGCCCAATGCTGGCCACGAGGCACCAGCAGGCAGGCTTGCCAACTCTCTCCCTGCTCCTGCTCTTATGCTTTTAGAGGAAACCTGGCATATTCAAATTAAACCGATGAAGATTTCCCCATCTCTTCATTTTCATTGCAGCAAAAGCTTCATCTGCTTAATTTTGGACTGTCAAGCTCTTTTTCAAGGCACAGGAGCCAGGCTAGCAAAAAGGTTGGCAACCCTGCAGGATAAAGACGGAAGTCCATCCCTGATCACACATGGAAGGGGACAACAGTGATGTGAATTCGGTTCGTCCCTGGGTCCGCCTTTTAGCCAATCAAACAGACACAGTGGGAATCTCTTTTGAGGCGTTTATTGCAGATTAGCAGTGGGCTTTGGCTCTGCACTGAATACAAATTGGTTATAGGTGCATCTTACATTTATAAAAACAATCTGAATGATGCTGACACCCTAGACATAGTATACGTGGCAATAAAATGGTGGGTTAAGTATCTAGTACGTATGCGAATGATTCATTGTTCATCTGGTGATTACTCCTTATTTGGTTACATCCTGTTTTCTTAATTGTCGGCAAAGAACAGTGAGAATCCTGTGAGAACCAAGTTTCCTCAGATACAATTTAGTGGAGAGAGATAACGATGTTGATCATGATAGGCCGTGATGACCCTGAGCTGGGCTGGGGTTACTTTAAGTCAGACTGAGGTTTTCTAAGTAAAATGGAGTTACTTTGGTTTTCTAAAAGACATCAATTCCCCCCTGAAACACTGGATCATCCTGAACCTTCAGGATATATGGGCTTGTAAAGGTACAGCTGTATGTATGGGTCTTACATTATGGCAAGGTTGAAAGGTTCTCATAAACATTTGGATTCAAGCTAGAATGCATTATAAGCAGCAACATGTGATTATCAATAAAAGGGAAATACATACTATAATTAGAATTATCTTCTTTGCCCATAAATCAATAGGCTCTCCATATGAGTTAAATGAAAGTCCTAACTGTTTGGAAATATTAATAATAGCTCTTTCTAACACATAAACTTTTAATCTTGGAAATATAGTTCTGTGTTTTGTGTAGCTAAAGGATTTGGGACATATAGGTGCTGAATGGGCTGTACATATGGCAATAAAACTAGATACATTGCATATAATATCCTAGAGCTACAAACATAATTAGTATAATTCTGATTTGATATAGATAAAAAGTTTTACACATAGCAGCAAGGTGTACATATAAAGATCATACAACTTATAGCAAGCAACATTGTTTTAACCCATCTTTATCCCAAATAAGGTATCAATAACAGTCTTGCATTGTGGAACCAGGTGCTTCTAGTGATTAATGGATTATCAGCTTGTGGACAGCGATAGCAATGACAAGTCACGTACAATCACATTGCTTAAATACAAGTGTCTATAAAATTAGCAGGTCAAGCTTGGGCTAGCTTAATGTCTTAGAGCACAAACTTGGGGATAGGTGCAGACTTGCAGGTAAATGCTCTGGGAAATGACCGGAGAGCAAGCATGTGAGGTCCATGTCCTTACAGCACAGGAGATAGCATGGTTTTCAACATAATGATAGCACATAGTCACTACAAGAAAGTAATATAAGAAAGTGGTGTAAATCATCAACTCCCACCACTCTTAGTGTCCTCTAGAGTCTGTCATGGCCAAAAAGGAAGCCATGGAGAGCTTTAGAATTAAAATTAAAAAAACCCTAAGAGTCCTTGGTAAAAAAAATATTTTAGTCCTTCAGTTGAGAACCAAATGCTCTTGTACAACGTTGCAGGATTTTGGCTATCCTGGATGTTCTCTGATCCGTGTTGTTTTGGCTTGTTTGGATAGTGTCCATAGACAAGCTCGAATGTTCATGTGTTTGGGAGCCTTGATTCCCCCCCCCCCCCCCGTGGGCAATCTGAAATAGTCTCTTTGGCAGAATTTGAAATAGTGTCTTTGGCAAGGTATCTTACCCAGGTAGGATGGTTCCAGGGCTTTACAGCTTGGGGAGATGCTGTTGCATGTATGACTCCAGAGAAAAGTGACAGTCTCCAGGCATTTGTTGTCTATCCCTCTCCTATAGCACTTAGGAGCAGGAAGATGAACTTTGCATTAGGCCCTCTTCTTCGAACACAGGACAGGGTAGCAGATGGACGTTCTGTCACCATTGGGTTGGATTGGAAATGCAGATAGGGACTGCCCCCGGGTAGCTGCTGCTGATGATGGTTAGCTTTCCTGGGTCAGTGTTGATGTCCTCTGGAGACTCCCTTGGGATCACGTTCTGGCGACGGATCCAGGTATTCCTTCATTCTGGAGAGGACCAATCCTTCTTGGAAAGACAATTCAAGGCACTGCTGGTTGCAAACCTGTTTACTTGAGAGAAAGACAGGCAAGTGAGTTGCCAATTCCCTCCCCCCTCATGTAGGGACAGCGTCCTGAGACGCTGTCTGGGTGCCAACCATCAGCCAACCATCTGGGTGCCATCCATCAGCACAAAAGGAAAAGTTAAGTTTTCAAGGCAAATAATACAAAGGATGGATAAAACCTGAGGCTATTTTCAATTTGGTCTTTTGGCATTTTTTCTTTTGTTCCTATGTTCATGGAGCCGCTCTGGGAAGAGCATCTGAAGGTTCCAAGTTCCCTCCTTGGCTTCCCCAAGATAGGGCTGAGAGAGATTCCTGTCTGCAGCCCTGGAGAAGCCGCTGCCAGCCTGTAAAGACAATACTGAGCTAGATAGATCAGTGGTCTGACTCAGTATATGGCAGCTTCCTAGGTTCCTAGGTTCAAATGATCTGGCTGCTCACAGTTACAGTGGCAATTTTCTGCACAAGGAAACACCGTCCCCATGATGGCCAGCACTTCTGTAATCAGCAGCATGTATGACCCCCTGAATATAAATATTTGTAGTAGTTGTAGTAGCAGCAGCAGCAGTATAGTATAGAAATGTGCTTAAATAAATAAATAAATATGTATGTAATATTTCTATTAAACATATGAAAATAACAAAATATGAAATATGAGATAGATAGATAGATAGATAGATAGATAGATAGATAGATAGATAGATAGAATTAGTTTGTGAGGAGATACAGTGATGAGGAAGCCACTTAATTGTGCAGCAGAGAAATGACTTGATTATCAAGCCAGAGGTTGGCGGTTCAAATCCCCGCAGGTATGTTTTCCCAATATAGGAAGATGCTGAAAGGCATCATCTCATGCTTCAGAAGAGGCAATGGTCAACCCTTCCTGTATTCTACCCAAGACAACCACAGGGCTCTGTGGTCACCGGGAGTCAAAACCGACATCATGGCACACTTTGCCTTTACAGTGATGAGGACAAGTTTCCAGAGGATAGACAGCAGGGGTGTGAGAACTAGCTGGGTTCAAGCCGGTTTGGCTTGACAGGTCCAGGGTCAAACTTGGCTGGTCTTGTGTGTTCAAATGGGCACAAAATGGCCAGGATGGTTCCACTCAAATCCAGTTCAAATTTGAACCAAGCCTGCATAACTCGTTTTGTGTACATCCCTAGTAGAAAGTTTGAAAACAACTGAGCTAAACCAAAATAATCTCAAAAACATGTCATGATGTGCAGCGGCCCTCTCCACCCCCAACACAGGACCTCCAGTGACTGTTGCTGGTGTCTATCTTAGGTTTCTTTTTAGATTGTGAGCCCTCTAGGGACAGGGATCCATCTTATTTATTTGTTATTTCTCTGTGTAAAGCTGGACTTGGAAGAAGCAAGATAGAAAAAGTATTGACGCTGCTGGAGAAGACTTTGCTGCTGGAGAAGACTTTTGAAGATACCATGGACAGCCAGGAAAACAAACAAATGGATTATAGAACAAATCAATCCAAAATTTTCACTCAAGGCAGAAATGACCAGGCTTCAACTATCATACTTGGGACCCAGCTCCCTTGAGAAGTCTATAATGCTGGGAAAAGTTGAAGGACAGAGAAAACGAGGAGGACCAGCAGCAAAGTGGATGGACTCAATTACGGCTGCAATGAACGCACCACTGAATGACATTAAAGGCCAGGTTGAAGACAGATCATCTTGGAGAGAATCCATCTATGTGGTCGCTAAGAGTTGACACCAACTTGACGGTACTTAGTCAATCAATCAAGAGAAAAATGACATTGAGGACAGATTATGGGGAGGTAAGGCATAGACAGGAGATGATTCAGCACTTGAATCAGATTCCCTCCTCCTAGTTCTTACGTGACTGTGTGAGAGTGAGAGCTGCATGTAGAGAGACTGCTCTGCCACTGCCATGTCTAGCTTGGCTCCAGTCAGACCATTGGTCCAGCTAGCCCAGAACTCCCTGCTCTGACAGGCAGCAGCTCTCCAAGATCCCAGGGGATGGGGCCATAGCTCAGTGCTAGAGTATATGCAGAAGGTCCCAAGTTCTGTCCCTGGCAGCATCTCCAGAGAGAGCTCAGAAAGACTCCTGCCTGCAACCTTGAAATGTTTTAGCTGGATTTCACTGAGCAGAATGATTAACTGCACTTCACTGAGCAGGTGTGAATGGGTAGAAGGCCAAAGTCTGTCATTCTCCTGGGACAATTAATTACCTGGGATTATCAGCAGGTAGCCATGCCCATGACATTTCTGGCTGATTCCGGCAGTTAAAGGCATGGGGAAAGGGAAGAACAAAGACTCATAAAGTCCCCATTCCTCCTGCTCACCTTGACCCTCTAGATTCTTTTTAATAAATACATGTCTGTGGATTTCAGCCTTTTGCCTTCCACCAAAGTCTAGGAAATGTTTTTTAAAAGAACACATTACATCATGAACACATTACAACCAAATCCAGTCCAGCTACATCCATGCAGTTTCCAGGCCTCCCGACTTTGTGATGTTTACCTCCTGGCAACTTTGAGCCGTGTTACTTCCTTAATTCATTCTCTTGTGGCCGTTTCGAGGAACTGTGGGCGTCACTGGCCATCTAATTGCACTAACATTTCTCCCGGGGGAGGAACAGCGGAACAGGTGCTGGAGGCGAATGGTTTGGTCGAAACCAGACTCAGCTGGAAATCTTGGCATTTCCCTGGGCCTCTTTTGGCCTTGGGGGACTATTGATGGCTCTGCTTATATGCAAACGTCCGTCTACAGTTCCAGAAGTGAAACACGGCAGGGGGAGAGAGGAAAGTAGATCTGGTGGAGAACATGAAGAGATGTGCGTACTCCCGTCAGTGACGGAGACCCTGTTGCTGGCTGTACCGGTGACTGAGTACTCCCATTGAAATGAAGAGAACAAGTCAACTTGTCCCATTCATTTCCATAAGACTGCTTAGAGTCAGCCGCAGAGGGAGGCCAGCGGTGACCCAGGTGCTGCCCCCACCGTGGCCCCCTCCAGCCCAACCCCCTGCGTCTGATGTCAGATGCAGGCGTGTAGTTTTGCTCCCCAACAGGCCCACGTGGCCCTGTTTAGGAGCTCAGTTGGCCAGCGCTGCGTTCACCTTCAAAAGTCAGGGGGAGCTGCTCTGGCCGCACTGCAAAGGTAGTGCTGGCCAATTTCGCTCCCAAACGGGGCCACAGGGCCCCATTTGGGAGCAAAATCACACACACACCCGTATCAGACAACTTAATCTGGATTTAAGCCAGTCAGTGACTGGAGTAGCCCATCTCATAGCTGCTGCACTTAATTGTGTGTGTGTATACACATATATACACAAAAACACAAATTTAAGTGGTACAGAGACTCTTGCAGTCACTGGTTCACATCCACACTAAGTTACTCATAAGCAGCCTGATTGAAATTCATGGGACAAGTGCAATTTTCTGAAGCCTGTCGCTTAGGCTGAGGAGGAGGGATACGCTGAGCTTCAGCACATAGCCAGCCAATCAGCAGCGGAGGGGGAGGGTCTTCACGCTGCTCCCTCCCCTTCTGCAGCAGACACAGCACTGAGGACACATCAGCTTCAAGCCGGCAATCCTGAGAAGGAGAACAAAGAGCACAGCTGCAGTGTGGGGGCAGGAGGGTTCTGAGCCCCCCCTCGATAGGATTTATTGATTTATTTGTTTGTTTATTTACATAGACAGGTGTTATTGACTGGTTTGTTTTATCCAGACATCGAGTCCTTCCCAAGGACCTGCGATGGCTGAATTTTATTGTCAATGTTGTTGCTGTTGTTATAGATATCGGCGCAGAATATAGGCTGTTCCCAGTAAAGTTGCTTTTTGTAATTGGCTGATGGTGATTTCTGTGGCCCCTATGGTGTTGAGGTGCTCTTCAAAGTCTTTTAGAACTGCAACCAGGGCGCCAATTACCTCTGGGATTATTTTGGTCTTTTTCTGCCACAGCCTTTCAATTTCAGTTTGTAGATCTTTGTATTTTATTATTTTTTCTATTTCTTTTTCTTCTATTCTGCTATCCCCTGGTATGGCTATGTCGATTATTTTGACTTGTTTTTCTTTCTTCTCCACTACAGTTATATCTGTTGTATTGTGTGGCAGATGTTTGTCTGTTTGTAGTCGGAAGTCCCATAATATTTTTGCATCTTCTTTTTCTTCAACTTTTTCAATTTTATGGTCCCACCAATGTTTGGCTACAGGTAGCTTGTATTTTTTGCAGATGTTCCAGTGTATCATCCCTGCTACCTTGTCATGCCTTTGTTTGTAGTCAGTCTGTGCAATCTTTTTACAAAAACAACAACAACAACAACAACAACTATTATTATTATTATTATTATTATTATTATTATTATTATTATTATTTGCATTTATATCCCGCTCTTCCTCCAAGGAGCCCAAAGCAGTGTACTACATACACAAGTTTCTCTTCACAACATCCCTGTGAAGTAGGTTAGGCTGAGAGAGAAGCGACTGGCCCAGAGTCACCCAGCTTGTATCATGGCTGAATGGGGATTTGAACTCGAGTCTCCCTGGTCCTAGTCCAGCACTCTAACCACTACACCACGCTGGCTGTTCTGATAGCCTTTGAAGTACCCCTAGGGGTACTTGTACCCCCTGTTGGGAACCCCAATCTATCTCAACATTGTCTGTTCTGTCTGGCAGTGGCACTCCAGAGTTTCAGGCAAGAGTTTCCCCCAGCTTTCCCTGTAGATGCCAGGGATTGAACCTGGGACCTTCAGCATCTTTAAGCAGATACTCTACCACTGAAATACAGCCCCATCCCTAACACAGTCCAAGGGACAATAAAATGCTCCTTTAGGGAATAATGTTTGAAAACTGCATGCAGAAGGTTCCACATTCCCTCCCTGGCAGCATCTCCAAGACAGGACAAGATTATTATCATTTTTTTTTTAGGACAAGATTTTAGGGCTGAGAGAAACCCTTGCCTGAAACCTTGGAAAAGCTGCTGCCAGTCTGTGTAGACAATACTGAGCTAGATGGACCAAGGGCCTGACTCAATATAGAGCAGCTTCCGATGTTCCTAAGTTCCTATATTCACAGTCAAGTCCTAAGTGTTTTGAAACGGAGGGGGGAAATGTTTAAAACTGAACACCTGGACATTTTTGATGAAACTGTGAGTCTGGATTTGCTTAAAATGGCAAGAGGGTGGTGGACAGTAGGAAGGCAGGAAGGCAGTCTAAATAAATATCATAGGATTTGTCTTACACATAGTCTTACACAATGCTTGCTTGTGGTAAAACTTGTTTTTGTTTTTTAAAAAGCATGTGGTTTCTGCATAGAATAATCATGAATGAGCTTTTCTCCCCCCCCCCCCAGAACGAGAACATTGATGCGCTCCAGAGGATGATCAGGGCTTTGCTGGAGGAGGCCCCCTCTGTCTGGAACTGAATCAGCATCTTGAAGGTAAGAGCAATGAAAGCCCCATTCAGACAGTTGGTAATACATGTGTGCAGGTTTCTGAACATTGGTACGTGATTCTATGTGCATGACTGGAGTTGCTTCGTTTTAAAAGTGAACCTGGGCACGGGCCCCTCACAGGCCTGGTCCAGCTAGGAAGTGTCATGCAGTGCCTGAAAACAGGACTGCCTAATGGTTACATGGCTTCCATTCACCCCTGAGCTCGTTCATGGTTCTTCTCTGCAACTTTGCCAGCTCTAACATAATCTGGCTGAGCTGGGCTGACCAGAACTGCACCCCATATGTCAAAGGTCTCTGCCCCAAAGCGTTGGGGCAGCTGTCTCGACCCAATTCCTCAGCCAGAAGGAGGACGGTGCACCACCTGGAAGCCTATTGGGCTACCTGTATTGCTGCCCTCCTTCTGTTCTGCACTCCTTCACTGCCCCATTGGCCCCCTCTCCTGCCAATGTCTGCTTAAGGGTCGCTTTCTCACTTTCTCCCTGCTCTCTTCTAGGCTGCGAAGAGTCTGCCGTTGCTGCAGGCGGCTGTTTAAGACCTCCCCCGCCAGTGACTCCGCCAAGGGCAAGCCCCCCAGAGGGAGGTTCTTTAAACGGAAACACCGCGTTGAGCCTACTCCAGCACCACCTCCAACTCCCACAGGGGGCTCCCCGGCAGTATCCAGAGTCACCATCGATGAGGAGGTGCCCCAGGTTGGGACTGGGGCTGACTCTTTGGGGAAGGTGAGAGAGCTAGTGCTTGGGAACCTGGCAGACTTGTGGGTCCGAATGAAAAGGCCTTTGGTGAGCAGTCGCTTCCCTTTGGGAGATGCTAATCTCTCATTATTCATATAGGCTGGCTGACTTGGGCTGTAACCTAGAACTGGTAGCCTGCCTTAATTCCAAGAAAGGGAATCCCCGTTTTTAAATTCCAAATGGGAATCAAACTCCTTAAACCCACCCACCGCCGACTCTTCTTCCCTTCCAGATCTGACAACTGGAGTGGAGAAAATGGAAAGAGCTGAGGTAGGGATCCATTCAGAAAAGGGCTTTCCTCCCTAGAGCCCAGGACATTTCTCTGAGAGGCATTTGCCCCATACGGGATCTGGAAGCACCCACTCTCTGCTCTGATCCCTTTCCCACTTCTGCATTCTCCCTGAGAGGCAGAAGCCGAATATTCCATGGAGGGGGTGGGGTCCCCAGAAAGGACCTGAGAGCAGCCCACCAAGTAAGGGTGCCCGCTAAATTTCCAGGAAGGCACGGAGAGTCCTTCATCTCTAACAGCTCAATGCTTCTAATATTCAGGTCATCCTCTGCTGGGCTGAATTCTTGACGTCCGTTATTGACGGTATTAAGGATGCCAAGTCCTGTGAAAGTGAGATGCTGTCGTGTGAAAAAGACAAGGCTGTGGACGCCGTACTGGAGAGTGAGATGTGGCAGAGAATGGAAGAGGATGACCAAGCGCAGGCTCAGTCAAAACCTGACTGCCAAAGGTGTGTGTTTGAGGCTGGTGCTATTCCAATGAAGTCCATGGGTACTGACCAACTCTCTTCTGCTCTTTGATCTCTGCCAGGAAATTATGGAGGACTGTCTGTGGCAGGACTCCCAAGTGGGCACGTCTCAAACTCTCAACCCCTCTCACAGGGGTAAAAATGGTTCTTGCAGGCAAAGACCTTGCAGCAAAACTGTGAGGTCTGGAAGCCATGCTTGCCTTCTGCTTGGGGAACCCCAAGGCAAAAAGTGACCCATTAGACCCTCCTCCATTTGTTCAATATGTAGAAGTCCCTCCTTACCTAAATCAATTAACATCAGAATATTACGTCTCTTCTCTTCTGCTCTCCTCTCCTCTCTTCTCTTCTCCTCTCTTCTCTTCTCTTCAGATGGCCTTGTCTTCAAGGACTTCCATGAAAAGGAGGAGTTTGTCTGATCGCCCATTTGCTTCCTTTTCTTTTTAATGCTCCTAAAGCTAGGAGAATAGCTGCCTGGAAGTATTATATGTTTTTAAAAATACATATCATACCATATCATATCATATTACATGATTGATCTCAACAATGACTTTGAAATGGTTCTGTATTGTATTTTGTATTTCCTTCACCCCTCCCCCCTTTTCGATCTGTTATGATTTAATTTTTTGTTTGTTTTATCTGAATAAGTACAGTTTATTGTTCTTATTCTTATTTGCATTCTTATTCTTACTATTAGTGAAACTGCTATATATCTTGAATTTCTGCCCAGACATTTACGAAGCGACATAACAGCTGGGGGAAGCACCGTGCCTTGCAGAGGTGCACCAGGCAGAAATTCATCTGGGGCATCTCTAGGAAGTGGATTGGGGAAGCTGCAATTCTGGAATGTCTGCCTAGACACATCCCTCCCCAGCCCAATGTCCAGCTGAGAGATCAAGGCAAAGTGTGGCTGCATGGAGCCTCTTTTGGAAAGCCACCATACCCTCCCAGACTGTACAAAGTCTTGACAGCTTCTATGGTGCAGAATTTAACATGGCCACCTTGGCTTGGAATTTCCGTGCTTTTTAGAGTAGAACTGGAAATGGAAAGCATCTCAACTCTCATCTGAAAGAAGAGGTTTTTGGATGACTGGAGAACATTGAAGCCCTATTGAGTTGCTATATCTGAACCTTTTCTGATCAGATCCGCTTAAAGTTAAAAGACGAGGCCACCTGAAAAGATGACACTACTTCCAAATGACAGTCAGGAGAGCGCTGAGGACTAATGTAGAGAACGAAGGACCTAGTTTAGGGCCTTCTTATGTGGACCAGCTCAGTCTTTCTCCTATTCCAGTTGGACGACTACAAACATGATTAATCTCCCCAAAGGGAAGAACTTTCACAGCTCTTCCTTTTTAATGAAACTCTTACCTTCAGCATCATTGATCTCAACTAGAAATTAAAATGTCTTACTCCCTGAAGCGTATCACACCATCCATAGATGGCAGAAGTAAGATTAAAGTAGCAATCCTAAACATAGCTGCTTGGAAGTAAATCCCTTTGAAATCAATAGGGCTTACGTTGAGTAAGCATACTTCAGTTCAGGGCTGTAAGATCCGAAACATTCCAATTCACAGACTAGCCCAGTGGAGCAGAACTAATCAATGATTCTATTGACAGGCTTTTGATCTTGCTTGATTTTGGGCTGTGTTGCGTGGAATCCGATCGAATCATTTGGAAGTCTTGTATATTATTGCATAAGTCTATATACACTGACGTAATGAGGAGGTTTGGAGAGAAGAGTTTGCAGAGGAGCTCTGTACTGACAGCAGTGCTGGATGATAGTCTTGACATAGCATCTTTTATTGTACACACCATTTTCGTTGTGAGATTAATCTGCACATAACTGGGTGAGTCATGATAGCTGCTGTTTCACCAGTGGGCAGGCAGGATCACAGTGTGACTTGCTCAAGACCACCCGTGAGTTTATGGCTGAGCACCGATGTCAGCCGGGGTCCAGATCGAGACTGCTGCCCCACCCCACCCCACCCCACCCCCATTACATTTATACCCCACTCTTCCTCCCTGAGGGTAGAGTTCTCCATGTTATCCTTGCAACAGCCTTCTGAGGTAGGCTAGGCGGAGAATAGTGACTGGCCCACGGCCACCCAGTGTGTTTCATGGCTGAAAGAGAATCTGAACCCAGGAGAGGTGGCTAAGTCATGCATTATGAGAGGCTGTCTCCACAGGAGCACCAATGGCAATAGGGATGGATTTGGGGCTTGATCCTGCTCTCAGTTTACAATCCTGCTGGAGGCTCAGCACTTGATTAGACAAGAGGACATCTGGAACTTGGTGATGCGAGCACCAAGCCCTCTTTCTTTCATGCCAAGACATTGAACAGCTGGCACCAGACCTTTATGACCAATTCAGGTTTTCTGTTAGGCGACTCCAGAACAGCATTCCTTCCGTGACTGGCACTAGCTTCTCCCTTGTGCTTCTTTTTAGATTGCCAGCTCTTTCGGGGACAGGGGGCCACTTTCTTCTCCTTTTTGTATGTAAACCACTTTGAGAACAGTTGCGTTGAAACATGAGATATAAATAAGAGAAGTAGTTGTTTGCTTCGGTATTCCATTTCTCAACATCCTTCCTTCACAGAGGGGGAAAGTGCCAGTTGGACTTCCAAGGAGACCCTGACCTGGATGAAGCTGGCTCACTTTTGAACAATATCGTGGCTTGAGTTGCCCTCCGAACAACTTGAGTTGCCCCCCGTAACGTCACGGGCTTGCGACGATCTCTAAACTGCACAGGCGTGCAGTTCATTTGCTTCAAGACACCATCCCTCCCCCCTCGCTGCCACCCCTCAGCCACCATTAGAGTCTTTGGTTTGGTTTTTTAATGGAACTTTGGTGGGGTGGGCCCCCCAAAGGAAGTTTTGGGGAGCCTCGCATGGTGGTGGGGCTCGTGGCTGGGCGGTCCGGATGCCCAAATTACCTTGGTGTGTCGCTAGAAGGATCTGCTCTGCTGCTAACACCAGACATGGATCTCCTGACCAATGACCCATTTAACCACTGCCACCAAGTAGACTTGTGTGTTCTAGACTGAATCTACCGCAATGGCCTTCCAACCTTCCGTTGCAAAAGCAAACTTCTTTCAAGGTAGTAAAGCCTATAGCCGTGGGGTGGAGTCCACAGAAGCTAGAATTTTCCTTTTGCTATTACAAGAAATCTGACTTTGTGATTAGTTCACTTCAAGGTTGTTTCACACGTTCAGTACAAAACAACAACAACAGTAACTAACAGAGCAAAAGGAACAGACAAAATGTGATCAAAAACGCATCCAAGATAGATACGTAGATCTCTGTCTTAACATGTGGTTATGAAATGTCTTGGTTTGATGTCCGGTCACAACATAGCTATGCATCTTATTGATCTTATTAGCAAAGAGCCAAAAGGAAGCTACCCACACCAGTTACGGAGTAGAGTGCAGAGTTGAGTTGTTGCCATTATGTGAAGAACACACATGGAGATTGTTGTACAATCTAAACGAAAAAGATGTATTGGTGAAGTACATTTAGAGAGGAAAAACCCAGTCCTATCTATCAGCTACATAATGAATAGGAAGGGAGGGAGAGATGTTTCCATCTACTCTCTCAGAGGAAAGGAAGAGGACTGACTCTTGACTGGGAATAGCTGAGGAGTCGAGGCAGGGGCCATAGAGGAGAGGCAAGCAGGGACAGGTAAGGAGACCCTCACTAACTACCTCCACGCCCAATACCCCAAGTGGTCATTAGGAGAGCTGGTGAAAAAGGTCGATGCACTGGAACTCCATCTCCAACTCTAAGAGTAGTACCTTCTTTACAGTAAGTGCAATTTCTGACCTAATTCCAAAGGAGCATGGAAGTCTCTTGTGCAGAGTTCTCTCTCTCTCTCTCTCTCTCTCTCTCTCTCTCTCTCTCTCTCTCCATCATAGTTTACCCTGTAGCAGAGGCCTGTACAGAGCAAGCCAGGCTGCACATGGGATATTTCAAGCTCTTTGATGTGGCTTGTCATGCACAGAAATCACGCTTGATGTGGAAGAGGGGAGTGGACTTCAATGTTCTAATCAAAGAGTTGCATCTGAGCTGGCACAATACAAGTGCCTGTTGCTATTCTCTTAGAATGAGCCAGCCCTATTGGTATCCCAGGTATATTTTGGTGTACTTAAGCTTTGCCCATATATGGCAAAGCTTTTCTGCAAGCAAATCAGAGTGTGAAAAGTCAGACCAGATATTGGTGGTCACCAGGGAGCTGTTGCTGAAAACGGCCTCCAAGGATCTGATCTCCAGCTTGTTGCTAACACTTAGAAGCATTGTGTACATGTGACAATTGAACTGGGATTCTCCATGTCTCCTTCGAATGGGCTTGTGGAGATTGACAATGTGGTTGCTGCATTGTAATTTCACCGAGTACCCATGCGCAAACCCAGTGAAGGTCATTCACTTCAAGGAGGCTGTTGTTGGGCTTTGTGATTATTTAGTAAAGCACCAAGGAAGCTACCAGGCATTGGAGAAGATCCTTTATCTTCTGCTTCTGGTAGAGAAGGAATGCCCCTTCTGGTTGTGGTACAGATTCCTTGGGTTCACGGTCTGGCTCTTGCATCGTGAGACATCTTGCCTCTTTCACCTGGATCTCTGGCAAAAGTCCTGGCACATCATCCCTAGTTGGCCCTTGTCTCTCATCAAAAGACACCACATTGCAGATCCTGACCTCTCCATTTGTAGGATCAAGGGTTCTCTATCCCTTTTGGCCATGCGGATATCTAACCAAGACTCCCAGTTCACAGTTGCGATTGAGTTGGGTTCTCCTGGCCTTTGGGACGTATGCATAAGCTCTATATCCAAACATTTTGACATGCTTTAGAGAGGGTTTGTGCCCAAGCCATCATTCAGATGGTGTCTTGTCTATTGCTTTGGCTGGCAATCTGAGTGGCAAGGACTTAGGAACACATGGGAAGCTGCCATCTCCTGAGTCAGACCATAGGTCCATCTAGCTCAGTATTGTCTGCACAGACTGGCAGCAGCTTCTCCAAGGTTGGGAGAAGGTTGGGGTCCAACCTGGTTGCATATGAATGGGAGGCTAGCACTGTAAGAGATTCCCCTTAGGGGATGGAACCGCTCTGGGAAGAGCAGAAGGTTCCAAGTCCCCTCCCTGGCTTCTCCAAGATAGGACTGAGAGAGATTCCTGCCTGCAACCTTGGAGAAGTCGCTGCCAGTCTGTGTAGACAATACTGAGCTAGATGGACCAATGGTCTGACTCAGGAGATGGCAGCTTCCTATGTTTCTATGACATCAGAATGTATTAGCTCCAAAGGACACTGTGACTCTGTCTGTGCAGAAAAGCTGGCTCTCACCCCTTGATTCAGTAAGCAACACTGACCCCTTGTGGCAGCTTCTCTGCATGACTCCACTTGAAAGTCCTTCCGAATGCCATTTCCCCCAAGCTCATTTATCACATGGATTTGCCTATGTGCTAGTCTTTTCGGCCATATGGTCGAACAGTTCTTGTCTTTGCATGAGGCTGCAAGCCTGGCCTGTTCAGTTACACAGTCCAGTTGAAAAAGCACATCTTTATGCATATAGGCTATATATATATTATGCATCAGGAAATCATCCTTCTTAGCTGATGTAGCAAACGTTGTCCTGCAAAGTTACTTTGCAACTTTGATTGACTCCATCTCCCACAGAGGTCAAGTTACTCTCCATATCAGGGAGTAAGAGGGCATCTTGGATCAAAATCTTTTCCATTTCCCCATCCAATTGCTTACTAGACAGTTCAGCAGTTCCTCTCCTGGATGAATAACTATTTTCCCATCAGCAAACCAAACAGCAACTTTGTCATTTTTGTCTAAATCTATCAACAGCTGAGGGGAATTCAGGATGTTTGGGGTAGCGCCTGACTCAATAACAAAACGATTCCTCTCATTCCTGGTTGCTACAATGAAAGACTTCTCTCTCTCTCTCTCTCTCTCTCTCTCTCTCTCTCTCTCTCTCTCTCTCTCTCTCTCTCTCTCTCTCTCTCTCTCTCTCTCTCTGTTTCCCGTTCTTTCAATCCAACCTGCTGTTTGCTTCTCTGTCTGTGAGAAACGGGTATCCTCCTTTCTATTGTGTAGACAGACTGTCAGTCATCTCTGGAGCTATGCTGACCAGAAACAGACTTCCCCAAGTCTTCAAACGTCATCAGGCAATGGCTGTGCTGTTAACCATAATATCAGTTGTCAGCTCTACAGCCCTATGAAAGCAATGTAGCTGCAGCTTATAGCAGCGAGCAATGTTGGTATCCAAGCAGTTGTGGAAAGCTAAACAACACTTGAGATTGACCCTCATGGTTGCCCACTCGCCCTTTTTAGGACAGGGAACTCCCTCTACTTGTCAACCTGATGAGCTGGTGAGGACTCAGCCGTTAAGAGTTCAGAGAACTTTTGCTCTCCACCTGAAAGAGACATCCCACTTCTCAGAGAAGTTGAAGGTCACCCCTTCAAACCTGCACATACACTTCACTCAAGCCATTTCCAGACTTCTCTTCCTTGGGTGTGCACCCAAACGGACCAACTGCAGCATCCATGAACTCATTCTTCTACCTGAATATTGGACCCTCCAGGTATGACTGATGCATTGCCTCCAAGCAGGTTTTGAAGTATGACTCCAGAGGCAGCATGGAGAAGACAAGCGGCTGCCTCTCTGTGGTTGACTGTTGCACTATTACGTCAGTAGCCTCCTCCCTCCTTCACTTCCACTGGGTCTCCTCCTCTCCAAGCATGGGAAGGAGAGCCCTGCTGTTCCCCAAACAAGAGGGTCCAGAGGGAAGCCAGGCAGCTGTTCAGAGCTTCCTTCCACTTGGGGCATCAGCTCTTGGCTTTGAGACTCAGAGGGAGGGAGGGAGAATCCTGCTGCTGCCTCTTCCGCCACCCTCCGCTGAATAATGCCAAAGTCAGCGATGAAGAGGCAGAGTGGAGAAGGCTAAGCAGCCACCGACCTGCTCCACGCTGCCTCCTGGCAGGCAAGTGACAGCATCGCCACACTCTGGAAAGAGCAGAGAGCAGTGGCCAGAGGGCAGAGCCAGCAAAGTGATGTGTGTCCCCTCAGGTGAGAATCAGTGTCAGGATTGCGCTGAAGGAATGAGTCCCCGTGTCGTGCTGAAACAAGAGCACATCCCAGCAACCAAAGTGGCTCTCGGGATGAATGGCAGTGGGCGGAGGTGGAGGGGTCTGCTCTGAGGGGCCTGTGGTGGTTTTGCTTTCAACATGGTGGGGAAGAGAGTCCTCTGATTTCTCAGATCAACAGACATATGAACAGGAAGGGTGAGGTTTGGAAGAACTTCTACTACTAGTACTACTAATACTACTACTACTACTACTACTATTGATATACCGCTTTTCGACACAAGTTTCCAAAGCAGTTTAAGTGGAGTAAGAATCAAGGAATAAAGATGGCTCCCTGCCCCCAAAGGCTCACAATCTACCGAGAAACCTAAGATTGACACCAGCAACCGCCACTGGAGGGTTACTGGGCAGGGGGTGGGTAGGGCCAACTGCTCCCACGTGCGGCCTCTGTTCAATAAAGAGAATCAGCCCTTTGAAAAGGTGCCTCTTTGCCCGCTTGGCAGGGGATGCCTCCAAGTCCTGAAGCAACCACTAGAGGCAAGAGGACCAATGGCCACTGCTGAGGCTCATGACACATCCTCTGTTATGACACCTCCGGGGCTCAGCTGCTCTTTGTGGGTGAGTTAGGCGAGGAGGGAGGAGGCGAGGTGGAGAGGAGTTGGAGAGATAGTGAGGAAAGAGTGTATTAGAGAGTCCGTTTCCATTTCTGTTTCTCTTGATCCATCTATTTATTCATCTATTTGTTTATTTATCCATTTATTGATTGATCTATTTATCCATTTATTTATCCATTCAGTGTTACAGTTAGTGTTAGTGTTTGTTATTTTGTTGCTTGTTGTTTGTTGTTTGTTTGGGGTGGTTTGGGGAGGGATCTAGGGGGGGAGGGAGGGACAGTCAGCTTTTAGTAAGAGGAGGGATAGTTATTCAGGGGGGAATAGTTAGACAGGGAGGGAAATGGGCGAGAAGATGAGGAAAGGCTTCTTTGCACGGTTAGTAGGAATGCATAACAGCTTTGCCTTGCTCCCTCTGTTCCCGGACAGGTCTGACTAGAGACCCATTCTCACCTTCTCCCTGCTCTCTTCTAGGTTGCGAAGAGTCTGCAGATGCTGCAGAAAGTTCTTTAAGACCTCCCCAAGCAGTGACTCCGAAAAGGGCAAGCCCCCCAGAGGGAGGTTCTGGCCACGAAGCAAGCGGGTTGAGCCGACTCCAGCGCCACCTCCAACTCCCTCAGGGGGCACCCCGACAGTCTCGGGAGTCACAATCGGTGAGGAGGTGCCCCAGGCTCCTGGCGAATGGTTGGGACTGGGGCTGACTCTTTGGGGAGTGTGGGACAGCTGGTGCTTGGAGCCCGGGAGCCAGCCTGAATGCCAACAAAGGGAATTCACCTTGCTTAATTCCTCATGGGAATTCAAGTCCTGAATCCCCCCTCCCTTCCCATTCTTCTTCCCTTCCAGGTTTGACAACTATTCAGGAGGAAGTGGACAGAGCTGAGGTAGGGAACCATTGAGGAGAGCGCCTTCCTCCACAGAGGTCAGGACATTCCTGTGAGAGGCATTTCTTCCATCCGGGATCTGGGAGCACCCACTCTCTGCTCGGATCCTTTTCCCAGTTCTGCACTCTCCCTGAGAAGCAACAGCTGCAGAATATTCGATGGAGCAGGTGGTGTCCCCAGAAAGGACTTGAGAGCAGCCCACCAAGTAAGGGTGCCCGCTCCATTTCCAGGAAGGCACGGAGAGTCCTTCCATCACTAACAGTTCAGTGCTTCTAATTTTCAGGTCATCTTCAGCTGGACCCAGTTCCTGTCCGCAGTAATAGAAGACGTCAAAGACATCAGGTCGCAGGGTGGTCAGCTTCTGACCTATGATAAGGATGAGGCTGTGGAAGCCGTACTGGTGAGTGAGATGTGGCATAGAATGGAAGGGAATGCCCAAGCGAGGGCTCAGTCCAAAGTGTGTGTTTGGGGATGGAGCTATAGCAAGGAAGTCCCTGGGTAGTGACCACCTCTCTTCTGCTCTTTGATCTCTGCCAGGAAATTATGGAGGATGTCAAAAAGCATCCGGACCCTGGGTTCCTGCTGCGGTTAAGCCTGGACGCCGTCACGGAACTCACGTATGCTTATAGCCCACGGGGATTAAATAGGAGGGGGTTGTGTCAGGAAAGGGCAGTGGCAAACCAGGCCAGATCTGTAACTGGATCTCCCCTTTCCCAAAAGATGGCCATTAATGCGAAGGTTTTTCTTTTAGAAAGAAATCTTCTTAAGTACTACGGCCTCTTGCAAACCAGGGCCTCCCCAGACGGGGACTGGTCATTTTTGGAAAAAAGAAGGGAAACCATCACAGACCTGTCGTCGTTTTTGACGCTTGCTTGGTTGCCATGTTCCTCTTCTCTAGAGGAGCTTCCATTGGCTGGATCACCAGCCCTCCTCACACTACGAAATCTCATCTGTCTCCCTCCAGCAAAATGAAGCCGCCTATGCCCTTCAATCTCAAGGCAGCAGTCCTCAATGTGGCGGTGTCCGGGCTGAACCAAGTGGACCCAGGGACCCAGGTAAATTCTTCTTGGGCTTTTTTCTCTTGCGAAGAAAACGTGATAGCACTGTCAGTACCAGTGATTTTTCAATGTTGTATTCTCAAGACCGGTTGTGTCTCCTACTCATGACTGATCTTCTCTTTCCCCCCTCGAAGGAGAACATGGCATCCTTTAAGAAGATGCTCAGGGGGCTGCTGGAGGAGGCCCCCTCTGTCTACAGCACCATTGGCATCATGAAGGTAAGCGCAATGAAAGCCCTATTGGGACGTTAGGTAGTAGATGCGTGCAGGTGTCTGAACGCTGGTACGTGCGTGACTGTAGTTGCATTTCTTTTCAAAGTGAACCTGGGCACGGGCCCCTCACAGGCGTGGTACAGAGAGGGAGTGTCAAGCAGTGCCTCTATTCAACAGCATGTATGAATTGCAGTCCCTGTGTCCAGATCTGCCCCTGTGCACTCTCCACTCGTGGTCCGAGTGTGCAACATAAGGTGTGAATGGGGCTTCTGTCTTCATCCTCTCCCACATCCGAACGTGGTCTGACAGAAAGAGGCAGCAGACCCCATCCACTTGGTGTATTCAAGATACATCTAGGTCACTTCCTTATTAGAAGACAACTGGCTGAGAAGACAGAGAAAACCATCACTCTCATAAGCAACTTTCAGAAATATTGATCAACTTTAGAATTGACTTCTAGAATTCTGAATGACAATTCAGAAATATGTCAACTTTATTGCGGGGGGGATGTTTATATGGAATTTGATCCTCCTTAGACTCCTTTGGGACACAACCAAGGGATGTTCCTGTAGTGGAACAAATTCCTTCCGGGCTTAGCTCTCAGTAGCATGGCAAGGGATGATTTAGGCCAGTGCGATGACTCTGAGCTGCTGTTTCAACCCACAGGAGCTCCACAGGTATATTGAATCAGAGGAGCCCCGGCTGCAGGCTCTGGGCCGAGAAGCCTACGTCTACGTCCTGCAGCATGTGGCCAGACTGCCCAATGTGGAAGTAAGTACCCTGCAGTGGACATGGCTTGGCTCTGCTTCAGCATCCTCTGGGACCCCTTGTCAGCTTCCAGGTTCAGAAGAAGACCTCCCATTGGTCCCTGGTCACACGGGGGCAGCCTGGCAGCACACTTGCTGGAGAGGGGCTGTTTCCACTGCGGCTCACCGAGGAAGAGGAGGAACAGGACAGAGCTGTCACCCGCCCCCACCCCATGTCTCTTCTGACTGCCCAGTGCCCAGAAGAGCCACACTCCATCTTTGGGAATCCTCAGCTTTGTTCCCAACGGGATCATCTTCCATTCTTCACTGCTTTGGATATGGTGTCACACTGACATGAAAAAAACATGTCCGTCTTTATTTCTACAGCTGACCACACACAAGGCTCTCTTGCGCATTGAAGATGACTTGACTCATCATTTGATTGAAAGCACCATCAAAGGTAATGCCAATTTCCAGGGAAGTGGGGAGGGCAGAACTGTCTCCTTGGAATCCCAGAATGGGCCTGGGCGACAAAGGTCATCATTCGTCCAAGGAGCCCCAGTTTTGCTCTGACCTCTCTGTGGCAGGCCTCCCGAGTGGGCATGTTTCAAACTCCCAACCCCTCTCACATGGGCAAACACGGTTCTTCTTGGGAAAGTCCTTGCAGCTAAAGTGCGAGGTCTGGAAGCCATGCTTGTCTTCCGCTTTGGCAATCCCAGTGCAATAAGTGACCCATTAGAACTGTGGTCTCTACTCTATGACCCCTGATCTGACTCTTCCGCACTTCCTGTGCTGATGAGTCTCAATCCTTCCTTTCCCAATCAATCAGGGTGGCTGGAAGGAAGGGCACGGCCCGCTCCCCACCCGTTCAATGTGTTGAAAGTTGCTCTTTATGGAAGGAGCGGAGGCAGCAGTGCCCGGGCTGATGCCTTGCCTGCACAAGCTCCAAGCGATGTGCTTGCATGATGGCCAGTTTGAAGAACTACTCCGAGAGAGAGAAAATAAGATTCCAGGATCAGAGTTCCAGTATCGATTGATTGATTTTATTGAACGTATTTATGTACCACCCGAAACGTATGTCTCTGGGAGGTTTACAATAAACAGTACACATGACAGAAAAATAAAACATGAAAATCGTTTATTGTCCTTGCTTGGTGTCAAAATGTGAAAGACACCAATTTTTGTATGATACTGAAAACAAAATCCCGCAATTAATACATCCTTTATTGGCTCTGTTGGGCAAAATGAAGAAAGCATCTCAAAAGGGAAAACCTCTTCTGGCCATGACTTCCTGATGGGGGAAAGAAGGGCTGGATAAGGGGCGCTTCTTGGCCATGCTGGTGATGGACTTCCTGGCCCCTGCTCAGCGGTCGCTGCAGCGGTGCTGGCGAGAGGGAAGACAGGGAATGTGGCGGCACTCACGGCAGGAATCAGCTGGACCTGCTCGGCTGCTGGACAGTGGAGCGCCACAGGATAGATCCAGCCCACGGACCCTGAGTTGGACATCCCTGTTCGAGGTTGTTGTGTCTTATAGACAGGTCAGTAGAGTTGAATGACGTCTTCCCTTTCATCTATGGGCCAGATCCCATTGGGCCGTACATTGGGTAGTGAGGTCTTGCAGTCTCATGCCTTCACAGGTATCTTCCATGGTTGGCTTCGATGTACTGGAGGGCTTCACACGGTACACGTACCCTGAGTTGTATGAACTTGGTCCAACAGAGTGTGGATTTGGAAAACAGGGACCTATGTAACATAAAGGGGAGGAGGGTTAACGCAATGCAGTTTTAAAAAAAGCCTTGCCATGAACTGGAGCACAACTTCTTATGATGCTGTTATTTGGAAGAACTGCATGCAGACAGCACTGTGTGTGCTGTCAGCCTCAATTCTGTGTGTGCACCGACAGCCTAAATTCTGAGACAGGCAAGGTTGAGTTCTGCGATGGGATAACTGGTGCAAATTAAACCACTTCCCATTATTTCTCTCACTTTGAACAAAACTATTGTGCTTCTGTTGACTATAGGAATGGAAAGGGAAGGGTACACAGCCATGAAGTTGTGGCCCCTGGACACTGGAAATCGACGACGACAACAACAACAACAACAAGAAATATTTCTATACCACTTTCAACAAATGTTTCCAAAGAGGTTTACATAGAGAAATCATATATAAATGAGATGGATCCCTGTCCCCAAAGGGTTGACAATCTAAAAAGAAACCTAAGAGTCACTGGAGGTGCTGTGCTGGGGGTGGATAGGGCCAGTTACTCTCCCCCTGCTAAATGAAGAGAATCACCATGTTAAAAAGGTGCCTCTTTGCCCCTTTAGCAGGGTCCTTCAGCATTCAAGGTCCAGGGGTCCTTCAACAGTATCAACATCCTCTTAAGAACCATTTGCGTACCTTTCTAAAATCACAGTGCCTAGACATTGGCTTTTTGTTTCAAAGAGGGACAGAAAGCTGAGACTCAAGAAGCTGAATTCTGTAAGCGGATTCTGAAGACATTTTGGCACTTAAAAAATGCTGAAAATGGTCCCAATAACTACACAGCTCTGAACAACATTCTTCTGCCATCCATCCTCTTGCAGTCAAAGCTCCACATGATTGACCCTTCCAAGAGAATTAACACCTCTTTGGGAATATCCTTTTTTGTATGTATGAGGGCAAGTTGGGTTCCAGCATTTTTCAAAAATGGTAGGGCATGCTATTCAGTTTAGCCCTCCCTTTCTTGGCTCCAGGTGCTGAAAGAGCTTCAGGTACTCCGAGGGAGACAGAGGCCTGGGATCTCCAATTGGATCTGAAGGTGTGGAACCCCATGCGATGTCCAGAGCTGTTTCAGCATCTTCCTCTGAGGCGGATTCTTCAGTTCAGGAATTTGGTGGTAGAGGGTCAAGGTCCGGCTGCTTAGGTGGTTGAGTTCTTTGGTCTCTTGACTGAGACCAAGACCGGCAGTGCTGAGGAGAATGTGATCGGGATCGAGCGTCTGGATGGTCCAATCTCCCCGGATATTGGTTTCGATGTGGAGCCCAAGAGCAAGGGTGAAGATAGCGTCCTCTATCACCAATGCCAGATCTGTCGTCGAAGAAGTTAGTGGAACGATCAGGCATGATCAGATGGAGAGTAGTCTCAGTGTCGAGGTTCTCAGTAGCAATATGCCAAATCCTATGGGATAGTGTTTTGGAGAGTACAGATGGTGAGGGGATTCCCTGTGGCCCGGAGAGCGTTGGTATCATGTAGGGTCTCTTCTAGATCATTGGTATCGTGCAGGAGACTCTTTTCAGTCCGGAGGCGGCCGGTCTTGAGAAGACCAGCTAGTGTTGATGGTATCATCCTCCATATGTGCTTTGTCGATGTCACCTTCAGGATCGGAGGGTGATCTTGGTGTGACTTCTCTGGGGTCTCCCTTGTTGGGAGTGGAGCGGTCTCTCGAGTCTATGTTGGGATGGTAATGATCCCTGTCTTGGCCTGGAAGTCACTGTGCAGACTTAAGGTTTGTAGATACCCAAGTCAGCTTTTTTGGAATCAGAGCTGATGACCGAGACTTTTTTGTGGACTTTAGGCAGTAGAGATATCAGGGTGGGAGTGACGAGCTTCACGGGCCACACTCTATTGGCAGCACAGTGTAGTGTGTGCATTGGCTGAGGAATCTTTTCATTCGTAGTTGGTGAAAAATGCTGAGAATAGAAAGAAATAGAGAAACACTTGATTTAGTTAGGATGCACATTCCAAAGTCCTGGGGAACCCTAGAAAAGGCTGGGTTTTGGGTCAGCACCAGCTGAACCAGTGGCAACTGCAACCAAACCTCCCCAGATGATCTGAATAGGCAGCAGCAGGGTTCATGAAGAAGGTAGCATTTCCTTTAATATCTTGGGCCCAAGTCCCAGAGACCAGCCTGGCTGCTGTATTCTACATACATTCGGCATACTACAGACAAAACCTGCCCAAAGTACAGTGCATGGCACTAGTGCAGAATGTCACTAGCATATGCGCCACTGTTTCCAGCTGGTCTATCTCCAGGAATGGACGTAGCTGGCGTATCAGCCTAAGCTGATAGAAAGCCCTCCTGGCCACTGCCTCAGGCTGAGAGACCAGGAAGAGGCTTGGGTCCAGAAGTACTCCCAGACTACATACGGGCTCTTTCTGGGAGAGTGCAACTCCATCCAAAACAGGCAGATCTAAGCCACTTCCTATGTCCCAACTTCCCAACATGCGTACCTTTGTCTTCCTTGGATTGAGCCTCAGTTTGTTCTCCCTCATCCGGCTCATCACGGACTCCAGGTAAGTCTTTCGGGAAGTTAGGCCATTACCTAATGAAGTTGAGATGGAGAAAGAGGTTTGGGTGTCAGTATATGGATAACACCCTGCTCCAAATCCCAGACGATTTCCCCGCACCGTTCCATGTAGATATTAAAAAGCATTGGAGATAGAATGGAGCCCTGTGCAACCCCATACAATAGCTCTCCTTTGGAAGAGCAACAATCTCCAAGCAACAGCATCTGGGACCTATATGAGAAGTAGGAGTGGAGCCACCGCAAAGTGGTGCCTCTCACTCCCTACCCCTCTCCCTACCCCTTCAGGAGCTCCAGGAGGTGCCATGATCCACTGATATCAAAAGGATCGGCTGAGACATCCACAAGGATCCACAGGCTCACACTCCCCCTGTCAATTCCCAATTGGAGATCACCCAACAGGCCAACCAAGTCCTTCTCAACCCCATAGCCCACCCGGAAGCCATTTTGAAATGGGCCCAGATCATCTCCTTCTTCCAAGACTCCTGGAGCTGAGATGGCACTACCCTCTCAATCCCCTTGCCCTACCATGGGAGGTTGGAGACAGGCCTAGAATGGGATCCAATGCAGGTTTCTTCAACAGTGGTCTAATCATGGCCTTCCTGAGGCAAGGAGGCATCCTGCCCTTCCTCAGAGAAGCATTAATGATGCTTCCAAGACCTAATCCCATCACCTCCTTGCTAGATGGTATAAGCCATGTTGGGCAAGGATCAAGAAAACAGGTAGTCAAGTGAAGTCTCCCAAGCAGCTTGTTCACATCCTCCGTGCTCACAAATGGAAAATGATCCAATTTCACTGTGCAAGAGGAGCTGCCGGACACCTCCACAGTAGGCTCTGCACTACCTGTAGAGTCTAGTTCCATTGGATGAAGAGAGTTTTTATCTGCAAACATCTCTTTAAAATGTCAAAGTGGGTAACTGATGGATCCAAATACTCATTCAAGGGAGGAGGGTCATGTACTAACCCTTTCACAACCCGAGACAACTCTGCTGAACGTGAGCTTGCAGAAGCAATGCGGGCAGAAAAGAACTGCTTCTTTGTGGCACGCATGTGATTGATGGATGGAGTGCTGTCAAGTCGGTGTCAACTCTTAGCGACCACATCATTTTGATAATGGAAAGGCAAAATGTTCATAATAAAAACTATTTTGCCATCCCATGAATTCTTTGCTTTGCATCAATATTGGGTTTCTGTATCATGTACCTTTTTCACATTAGAAGTAATATAGCTTCTCCTGCTAACTTGGCAAAGAGGTACCTTTAACTTGGTGATTCTCTTTATTTAGCGGGGGAGAGTAACTGGCCCTATCCACCCCCAGCACAGTATCTCCAGTGACAGTTGCTGGTGTCTGTCTTATGTTTCTTCTTAGATTGCGAGCCCTTTGGGGACAGGGATCCTTCTTATTGATTTATTATTTCTCTGTTTAAACCTCCCTGAGCCATTTTTGGAAGGGCGGTATAGAAATAGAATAAATTATAAAAAATAAATACTTCCAAATTGGATCTATCCGGTTTCTAATGTCAGAAAACGAAATTAGAGCCAAAGAACATGTTTCCCATTTCAGGAGTAACCTGAAGGGTGTCTGTAGGGTGAGACCACTGTGCTTGGAATTTGAGCAAAAGCTTTACAGATCCTACACACGATTGCTGTCTGGAACACAAGACCGAAGGGATGGAATCAGGATGACAGAAATGGGGATCTGCTGAGTCAAAGACAGCAGCCAAGACAGGAGGTTCATTGACGCCGGGTGGGCCAACGTATATGACGACACTTGGCTTGGTGGATCCTGGCTGGTTTAGAGCTGCATTCAATGTTTATGTACACTTCCATATGGGAACACGAACCAGTGATCCTGTTCTTACGTGTGCACGGAAGGTGTCAGGGTTTCCATATGAGAGCCACTTTCACTTTGACAAGCAACACTACTATAACACTGGGGGAAAACAAAACATAAAATTGTAACCCTCAAAAGAGTTTGCATTGGGGAAGACTTATTACTGAATGACCTCAAACTTGAAAGAAAGAGCCAGCTATTTGTACTTACATTCAATAAAATGAGAGAGAGAGAGAGAGAGAGAGAGAGAGAGAGAGAGACCTTTCCTCTAGGAACTGGGATGGCTGTTTTGGAATTTGGACTGTTAGCCCATCCATCAGTAGTTCTAGCCTGTCATGAAAGAAAGAAAGAAAGAAAGAAAGAAAGAAAGAAAGAAAGAAAGAAAGAAAGAAAGAAAGAACGTCACATGATCCAGGCCAGTCAATCTAATACAGCAGAAGTGACTTTCTTTCCAACTAGTATCATAAAGGGGAGATCGAAAAATACCCAACCCACCAACCAACCCATTCACAAGAAGCAACTCCAGACGCTCACGGCACATAGGCAACTAAGCAGGGGGAAAGTATCTTTTTTCCAGAGATTGGCATCGGAGGATAAAATGGGCCACAAGCTGGGGCAAGTCCTCTCCGCCTTTCCCTGTTCTTTCTTCTGTTTTTCCTCAGCATCCATTCCCTCAGAGGGATACCTGCAATCCTTCACCGGGCTCCCCAGAGCTCACCTGTCTATCGACAGACCTATCTTCCATTAATTGGCGTAATTCTTAAGCGAAGCCGGTGGCACTCCCGACATCTCGAAGGGAATCCCGCAACATAAAGATGCATTGTGCAAAGCAGTCTGTCCTGAATCTACTGCCACTGGGTAACCAAGTTCTATTATTGTTGGAGTAGTTGTTCTCTCTCAGCCTAGAAAACCAAACAAAAAGACAAAAGATTGAGTCTCCGGCTCAAATGGCTATTCAACCAGTCCCACCCGCTCCATTCTGATACTCATACAATTAGCAGACTCCTCCTCCTCATTGAAGTCCTCCAGGACAAGATCATCTGAAGGGAAGAGAAGAGAAAAGATTGGGTTTTCTTCTTTCAATTGGCTAAGAGAAGAGTGAAGGAGGGACAGGTCCATGTTGAATAAATGAGGAGGTTCTAATGGGTCACTTTTTGCACTGGGATTGCCAAAGCGGAAGACAAGCATGGCTTCCAGACCTCGCACTTTAGCTGCAAGGACTTTCCCAAGAAGAACCGTGTTTGCCCATGTGAGAGGGGTTGGGAGTTTGAAACATGCCCACTCGGGAGGCCTGCCACAGAGAGGTCAGAGCAAAACTGGGGCTCCTTGGACGAATGATGACCTTTGTCGCCCAGGCCCATTCTGGGATTCCAAGGAGACAGTTCTGCCCTCCCCACTTCCCTGGAAATTGGCATTACCTTTGATGGTGCTTTCAATCAAATGATGAGTCAAGTCATCTTCAATGCGCAAGAGAGCCTTGTGTGTGGTCAGCTGTAGAAATAAAGACGGACATGTTTTTTTCATGTCAGTGTGACACCATATCCAAAGCAGTGAAGAATTGAAGATGATCCCGTTGGGAACAAAGCTGAGGATTCCCAAAGATGGAATGTGGCTCTTCTGGGCACTAGGCAGCCAGAAGAGACATGGGGTGGGGGCGGGTGACAGCTCTGTCCTGTTCCTCCTCTTCCTCGGTGAGCCGCAGTGGAAACAGCCCCTCTCCAGCAAGTGTGCTGCCAGGCTGCCCCCGTGTGACCAGGGACCAATGGGAGGTCTTCTTCTGAACCTGGAAGCTGACAAGGGGTCCCAGAGGATGCTGAAGCAGAGCCAAGCCATGTCCACAGCAGGGTACTTACTTCCACATTGGGCAGTCTGGCCACATGCTGCAGGACGTAGACGTAGGCTTCTCGGCCCAGAGCCTGCAGCCGGGGCTCCTCTGATTCAATATACCTGTGGAGCTCCTGTGGGTTGAAACAGCAGCTCAGAGTCATCGCACTGGCCTAAATCATCCCTTGCCATGCTACTGAGAGCTAAGCCCGGAAGGAATTTGTTCCACTACAGGAACATCCCTTGGTTGTGTCCCAAAGGAGTCTAAGGAGGATCAAATTCCATATAAACATCCCCCCCGCAATAAAGTTGACATATTTCTGAATTGTCATTCAGAATTCTAGAAGTCAATTCTAAAGTTGATCAATATTTCTGAAAGTTGCTTATGAGAGTGATGGTTTTCTCTGTCTTCTCAGCCAGTTGTCTTCTAATAAGGAAGTGAGCTAGATGTATCTTGAATACACCAAGTGGATGGGGTCTGCTGCCTCTTTCTGTCAGACCACGTTCGGATGTGGGAGAGGATGAAGACGGAAGCCCCATTCACACCTTATGTTGCACACTCGGACCACGAGTGGAGAGTGCACAGGGGCAGATCTGGACACAGGGACTGCAATTCATACATGCTGTTGAATAGAGGCACTGCTTGACACTCCCTCTCTGTACCAGGCCTGTGAGGGGCCCGTGCACAAGTTCACTTTGAAAAGAAATGCAACTACAGTCACGCACGTACCAGCGTTCAGACACCTGCACGCATCTACTACCTAACGTCCCAATAGGGCTTTCATTGCGCTTACCTTCAAGATGCCAATGGTGCTGTAGACAGAGGGGGCGTCCTCCAGCAGCCCCCGAGCATCTTCTTAAAGGATGCCATGTTCTCCTTCGAGGGGGGAAAGAGAAGATCAGTCATGAGTAGGAGACACAACCGGTCTTGAGAATACAACATTGAAAAATCACTGGTACTGACAGTGCTATCACGTTTTCTTCGCAAGAGAAAAAAGCCCAAGAAGAATTTACCTGGGTCCCTGGGTCCACTTGGTTCAGCCCGGACACCGCCACATTGAGGACTGCTGCCTTGAGATTGAAGGGCATAGGCGGCTTCATTTTGCTGGAGGGAGAAAGATGAGATTTCGTAGTGTGAGGAGGGCTGGTGATCCAGCCAATGGAAGCTCCTCTAGAGAAGAGGAACATGGCAACCCAGCAAGTATCAAAAACGACGACAGGTCTGTGATGGTTTCCCTTCATTTTTCCAAAAATGACCAGTCCCCGTCTGGGGAGGCCCTGGTTCGCAAGAGGCCGTAGTACTTAAGAAGATTTCTTTCTAAAAGAAAAACCTTCGCATTAATGGCCATCTTTTGGGAAAGGGGAGATCCAGTTACAGATCTGGCCTGGTTTGCCACTGCCCTTTCCTGACACAACCCCCTCCTATTTAATCCCCGTGGGCTATAAGCATACGTGAGTTCCGTGACGGCGTCCAGGCTTAACCGCAGCAGGAACCCAGGGTCCGGATGCTTTTTGACATCCTCCATAATTTCCTGGCAGAGATCAAAGAGCAGAAGAGAGGTGGTCACTACCCAGGGACTTCCTTGCTATAGCTCCATCCCCAAACACACACTTTGGACTGAGCCCTCGCTTGGGCATTCCCTTCCATTCTATGCCACATCTCACTCACCAGTACGGCTTCCACAGCCTCATCCTTATCATAGGTCAGAAGCTGACCACCCTGCGACCTGATGTCTTTGACGTTTTCTATTACTGCGGACAGGAACTGGGTCCAGCAGAAGATGACCTGAAAATTAGAAGCACTGAACTGTTAGTGATGGAAGGACTCTCCGTGCCTTCCTGGAAATGGAGCGGGTACCCTTACTTGGTGGGCTGCTCTCAAGTCCTTTCTGGGGACACCACCCGCTCCATGGAATATTCTGCAGCTGTTGCTTCTCAGGGAGAGTGCAGAACTGGGAAAAGGACCCGAGCAGAGAGTGGGTGCTCCCAGATCCCGGATGGAAGAAATGCCTCTCACAGGAATGTCCTGAGCTCTGTGGAGGAAGGCGCTCTCCTCAATGGTTCCCTACCTCAGCTCTGTGCACTTCCTCCTGGATAGTTGTCAAACCTGGAAGGGAAGAAGAATGGGAAGGGAGGGGGGATTCAGGACTTGAATTCCCATGAGGAATTAAGCAAGGTGAATTCCCTTTGTTGGCATTCAGGCTGGCTCCCGGGCTCCCAAGCACCAGCTGTCCCACACTCCCCAAAGAGTCAGCCCCAGTCCCAACCACTCGCCAGGAGCCTGGGGCACCTCCTCACCGATGGTGACTCCCGAGACTGCCGGGGTGCCCCCTGAGGGAGTTGGAGGTGGCGCTGGAGTCGGCTCAACCCGCTTGCTTCGTGGCCAGAACCTCCCTCTGGGGGGCTTGCCCTTTTCGGAGTCACTGCTGGGGGAGGTCTTAAAGAACTTTCTGCATCATCTGCAGACTCTTCGCAACCTAGAAGAGAGCAGGGAGAAGGTGAGAATGGGTCTCTAGTCAGACCTGTCCGGGAACAGAGGGAGCAAGGCAAAGCTGTTATGCAATCCTACTAACCATGCAAAGAAGCCTTTCCTCATCTTCTCCCCCATTTCCCTCCCTGTCTAACTCTTCCCCCCTGAATAACTATCCCTCCTCTTACTAAAAGCTGACTGTCCCTCCCTCCTCCCCTAGATCCCTCCCCAAACCACCCCAAACAAACAACAAACAACAAAATAACAAACACTAACACTAACTGTAACACTGAATGGATAAATAAATGGATAAATAGATCAATAAATAAATGGATAAATAAACAAATAGATGAATAAATAGATGGATCAACAGAAACAGAAACAGAAACGGACTCTCTAATACACTCTTTCCTCGCTATCTCTCCAACTCCTCTCCACCTCGCCTCCTCCCTCCTCGCCTAACTCACCCACAAAGAGCAGCTGAGCCCCGGTGGTGTCATAAAAGAGGATGTGTCATGAGCCTCAGCAATGGCCATTGGTCCTCTTGCCTCTAGTGGTTGCTTCAGGACTTGGAGGCATCCCCTGCCAAGCAGGCAAAGAGGCACCTTTTCAAAGGGCTGATTCTCTTTATTGAACAGAGGCCACACGGGGGAGCAGTTGGCCCTACCCACCCCCTGCCCAGTAACCCTCCAGTGGCGGTTGCTGGTGTCAAACTTAGGTTTCTCGGTAGATTGTGAGTCTTTGGGGGCAGGGAGCCATCTTTATTCCTTGATTCTTACTCCACTTAAACTGCTTTGGAAACTTGTGTCGAAAAGCGGTATATCAATAGTAGTAGTAATAGTAGTAGTAGTACTAGTAGTAGAAGTTCTTCCAAACCTCACCCTTCCTGTTCATATGTCTGTTGATCTGAGAAATCAGAGGACTCTCTTCCCCACCATGTTGAAAGCAAAACCACCACAGGCCCCTCAGAGCAGACCCCTCCACCTCCGCCCACTGCCATTCATCCCGAGAGCCACCTTGGTTGCTGGGATGTGCTCTTGTTTCAGCACGACACAGGGACTCATTCCTTCAGCGCAATCCTGACACTGATTCTCACCTGAGGGGACACACACCACTTTGCTGGCTCTGCCCTCTGGCCACTGCTCTCTGCTCTTTCCAGAGTGTGGCGATGCTGTCACTTGCCTGCCAGGAGGCAGCGTGGAGCAGGTCGGTGGCTGCTTAGCCTTCTCCACTCTGCCTCTTCATCGCTGACTTTGGCATTATTCAGCGGAGGGTGGCGGAAGAGGCAGCAGCAGGATTCTCCCTCCCTCCCTCTGAGTCTCAAAGCCAAGAGCTGATGCCCCAAGTGGAAGGAAGCTCTGAACAGCTGCCTGGCTTCCCTCTGGACCCTCTTGTTTGGGGAACAGCAGGGTCTCCTTCCCATGCTTGGAGAGGAGGACACCCAGTGGAAGTGAAGGAGGGAGGAGGCTACTGACGTAATAGTGCAGCAGTCAACCACAGAGAGGCAGCCGCTTGTCTTCTCCATGCTGCCTCTGGAGTCATACTTCAAAACCTGCTTGGAGGCAATGCATCAGTCATACCTTGAGGGTCCAATATTCAGGTAGAAGAATGAGTTCATGGATGCTGCAGTTGGTCCGTTTGGGTGCACACCCAAGGAAGAGAAGTCTGGAAATGGGTTGAGTGAAGTGTATGTGCAGGTTTGAAGGGGTGACCTTCAACTTCTCTGAGAAGTGGGATGTCTCTTTCAGGTGGAGAGCAAAAGTTCTCTGAACTCTTAACGGCTGAGTCCTCACCAGCTCATCAGGTTGACAAGTAGAGGGAGTTCCCTGTCCTAAAAAGGGCGAGTGGGCAACCATGAGGGTCAATCTCAAGTGTTGTTTAGCTTTCCACAACTGCTTGGATACCAACATTGCTCGCTGCTATAAGCTGCAGCTACATTGCTTTCATAGGGCTGTAGAGCTGACAACTGATATTATGGTTAACAGCACAGCCATTGCCTGATGACGTTTGAGGACTTGGGGAAGTCTGTTTCTGGTCAGCATAGCTCCAGAGATGACTGACAGTCTGTCTACAGAATAGAAAGGAGGATACCCGTTTCTCACAGACAGAGAAACAAACAGCAGGTTGGATTGAAAGAACGGGAAACAGGGAGAGAGAGAGAGAGAGAGAGAGAGAGAGAGAGAGAGAGAGAGAGAGAGAGAGAGAGAGAGAGAGAGAAGTCTTTCATTGTAGCAAACAGGAATGAGAGGAATCGTTTTGTTATTGAGTCAGGCGCTACCCCAAACATCCTGAATTCCCCTCAACTGTTGATAGATTTAGAGAAAAATGACAAAGTTGCTGTTTGGTTTGCTGATGGGAAAAATAGTTATTCATCCAGGAGAGGAACTGCTGAACTGTCTAATAAGCAATTGGATGGGGAAATGGAAAAGATTTTGATCCAAGACGCCCTCTTAGTCCCTGATATGGAGAGTAACTTGACCTCTGTGGGAGATGGAGTCAATCAAAGTTGCAAAGTGACTTTGCAGGACAACGTTTGCTACATCAGCTAAGAAGGATGATTTCCTGATGCATAATATATATAGCCTATATGCATAAAGATGTGCTTTTTCAACTGGACTGTGTAACTGAACAGGCCAGGCTTGCAGCCTCATGCAAAGACAAGAACTGTTCGACCATATGGCCGAAAAGACTAGCACATAGGCAAATCCATGTGATAAATGAGCTTGGGGGAAATGGCATTCGGAAGGACTTTCAAGTGGAGTCATGCAGAGAAGCTGCCACAAGGGGTCAGTGTTGCTTACTGAATCAAGGGGTGAGAGCCAGCTTTTCTGCACAGACAGAGTCACAGTGTCCTTTGGAGCTAATACATTCTGATGTCATAGAACCATAGGAAGCTGCCATCTCCTGAGTCAGACCATTGGTCCATCTAGCTCAGTATTGTCTACACAGACTGGCAGCGACTTCTCCAAGGTTGCATGCAGGAATCTCTCTCAGTCCTATCTTGGAGAAGCCAGGGAGGGGACTTGGAACCTTCTGCTCTTCCCAGAGCGGTTCCATCCCCTAAGGGGAATCTCTTACAGTGCTAGCCTCGCATTCATATGCAACCAGGGTGGACCCCAACCTTCTCCCAACCTTGGAGAAGCCGCTGCCAGTCTGTGCAGACAATACTGAGCTAGATGGACCTATGGTCTGACTCAGGAGATGGCAGCTTCCCATGTGTTCCTAAGTCCTTGCCACTCAGATTGCCAGCCAAAGCAATAGACAAGACACCATCTGAACGATGGCTTGGGCACAAACCCTCTCTAAAGCATGTCAAAATGTTTGGATAGAGAGCTTATGCATACGTCCCAAAGGCCAGGAAAACCCAACTCAATCGCAACTGTGAACTGGGAGTCTTGGTTAGATATCCGCATGGCCAAAAGGGATAGAGAACCCTTGATCCTACAAATGGAGAGGTCAGGATCTGCAATGTGGTGTCTTTTGATGAGAGACAAGGGCCAACTAGGGATGATGTGCCAGAACTTGTGCCAGAGATCCAGGTGAAAGAGGCAAGATGTCTCACGATGCAAGAGCCAGACCGTGAACCCGAGGAATCTGTACCACAACCAGAAGGGGCATTCCTTCTCTACCAGAAGCAGAAGATAAAGGATCTTCTCCAGTGCCTGGTAGCTTCCTTGGTGCTTTGCTAAATAATCACAAAGCCCAACAACAGCCTCCTTGAAGTGAATGACCTTCACTGGGTTTGCGCATGTGTACTCGGTGAAATTACAATGCAGCAACCACATTGCAAATCTCCACAAGCCCATTCGAAGGAGACATGGAGAATCCCAGTTCAATTGTCACATGTACACAATGCTTCTAAGTGTTAGCAACAAGATGGAGATCACATCCTTGGAGGCCGTTTTCGGCAACAGCTCCCTGGTGACCACCAATATCTGGTCTGACTTTTCACACTCTGATTTGCTTGCAGAAAAGCTTTGCCATATATGGGCAAAGCTTAAGTACACCAAAATATACCTGGGATACCAATAGGGCTGGCTCATTCTAAGAGAATAGCAACAGGCACTTGTATTGTGCCAGCTCAGATGCAGCTCTTTGATTAGAATATTGAAGTCCACTCCCCTCTTCCACATCAAGCGTGATTTCTGTGCATGACAAGCCACATCAAAGAGCTTGAGATATCCCATGTGCAGCCTGGCTTGCTCTGTACAGGCCTCTGCTACAGGGTAAACTATGATGGAGAGAGAGAGAGAGAGAGAGAGAGAGAGAGAGAGAGAGAGAGAGAGAGAACTCTGCACAAGAGACTTCCATGCTCCTTTGGAATTAGGTCAGAAATTGCACTTACTGTAAAGAAGCTACTACTCTTAGAGTTGGAGATGGAGTTCCAGTGCATCGACCTTTTTCACCAGCTCTCCTAATGACCACTTGGGGTATTGGGCGTAGAGGTAGTTAGTGAGGGTCTCCTTACCTGTCCCTGCTTGCCTCTCCTCTATGGCCCCTGCCTCGACTCCTCAGCTATTCCCAGTCAAGAGTCAGTCCTCTTCCTTTCCTCTGAGAGAGTAGATGGAAACATCTCTCCCTCCCTCCCTATTCATTATGTAGCTGATAGATAGGACTAGGTTTTTCCTCTCTACATGTACTTCACCAATACATCTTTTTCGTTTAGATTGTACAACAATCTCCATGTGTGTTCTTCACATAATGGCAACAACTCAACTCTGCACTCTACTCCGTAACTGGTGTGGGTAGCTTCCTTTTGGCGCTTTGCTAATAAGATCAATAAGATGCATAGCTATGTTGTGACCGGACATCAAACCAAGGCATTTCATAACCACATGTTAAGACAGAGATCTACGTATCTATCTTGGATGCGTTTTTGATCACATTTTGTCTGTTCCTTTTGCTCTGTTAGTTACTGTTGTTGTTGTTGTTTTGTACTGAACGTGTGAAACAACCTTGAAGTGAACTAATCACAAAGTCAGATTTCTTGTAATAGCAAAAGGAAAATTCTAGCTTCTGTGGACTCCACCCCACGCCTATAGGCTTTACTACCTTGAAAGAAGTTTGCTTTTGCAACGGAAGGTTGGAAGGCCATTGCGGTAGATTCAGTCTAGAACACACAAGTCTACATGGTGGCAGTGATTAAACGGGTCATTGGTCAGGAGATCCATGTCTGGTGTTAGCAGCAGAGCAGATCCTTCTAGGGACACACCAAAGTAATTTGGGCATCCGGACCGCCCAGCCACGAGCCCCGACCCCCATGCGAGGCTCCCCAAAACTTCCTTTGGGGGGCCCACCCCACCAAAGTTCCATTAAAAAACCAAACCAGAGACTCTAATGGTGGCTGAGGGGTGGCAGCGAGGGGGGAGGGATGGTGGCTTGAAGCAAATGAACTGCACGCCTGTGCAGTTTAGAGATCGTCGCAAGCCCGTGACGTTACGGGGGGCAACTCAAGTTGTTCGGAGGGCAACTCAAGCCACGATATTGTTCAAAAGTGAGCCAGCTTCATCCAGGTCAGGGTCTCCTTGGAAGTCCAACTGGCACTTTCCCCCTCTGTGAAGGAAGGATGTTGAGAAATGGAATACCGAAGCAAACAACTACTTCTCTTATTTATATCTCATGTTTCAACGCAACTGTTCTCAAAGTGGTTTACATACAAAAAGGAGAAGAAAGTGGCCCCCTGTCCCCCAAAGAGCTGGCAATCTAAAAAGAAACACAAGGGAGAAGCTAGTGCCAGTCACGGAAGGAATGCTGTTCTGGAGTCGCCTAACAGAAAACCTGAATTGGTCATAAAGGTCTGGTGCCAGCTGTTCAATGTCTCGGCATGAAAGAAAGAGGGCTTGGTGCTCGCATCACCAAATTCCAGATGTCCTCTTGTCTAATCAAATGCTGAGCCTCCAGCAGGATTGTAAACTGAGAGCAGGATCAAGCCCCAAATCCATCCCTATGGCCATTGGTGCTCCTGTGGAGACAGCCTCTCATAATGCATGACTTAGCCACCTCTCCTGGGTTCAGATTCTCTTTCAGCCATGAAACACACTGGGTGGCCGTGGGCCAGTCACTATTCTCCGCCTAGCCTACCTCAGAAGGCTGTTGCAAGGATAACATGGAGAACTCTACCCTCAGGGAGGAAGAGTGGGGTATAAATGTAATGGGGGTGGGGTGGGGTGGGACAGCAGTCTTGATCTGGACCCCGGCTGACATCTGTGCTCAGCCACAAACTCATAGGTGGTCTTGAGCAAGTCACACTGTGATCCTGCCTGCCCACTGGTGAAACAGCAGCTATCATGACTCACCCAGTTATGTGCAGATTAATCCCACAAAGAGAATGGTGTGTACAATAAAAGATGCTATGTCAAGACTATCATCCAGCACTGCTGTCAGTACAGAGCGCCTCTCCAACCTCTTCTCTCCAAACCTCCTCATTACGTCAGTGTATATAGACTTATGCAATAATATACAAGACTTCCAAATGATTCGATCGGATTCCACGCAACACAGCCCAAAATCAAGCAAGATCAAAAGCCTGTCAATAGAATCATTGAGAAGTTCTGCTCCACTGGGCTAGTCTGTGAATTGGAATGTTTCGGATCTTACAGCCCTGAACTGAAGTATGCTTACTCAACGTAAGCCCTATTGATTTCAAAGGGATTTACTTCCAAGCAGCTATGTTTAGGATTGCTACTTTAATCTTACTTCTGCCATCTATGGATGGTGTGATACGCTTCAGGGAGTAAGACATTTTAATTTCTAGTTGAGATCAATGATGCTGAAGGTAAGAGTTTCATTAAAAAGGAAGAGCTGTGAAAGTGCTTCCCTTTGGGGAGATTAATCATGTTTGTGGTCGTCCAGCTGGAATAGGAGAAAGACTGAGCTGGTCCACATAAGAAGGCCCCAAACTAGGTCCTTCTTCGTTCTCTACATTAGTCCTCAGCGCTCTCCTGACTGTCATTTGGAAGTAGTGTCATCTTTTCAGGTGGCCTCGTCTTTTAACTTTAAGCGGATCTGATCAGAAAAGGTTTAGATACAACAACTCAATATGGCTTCAATGTTCTCCAGTCATCCAAAAACCTCTTCTTTCAGATGAGAGTTGAGATGCTTTCCATTTCCAGTTCTACTCTAAAAAGCATGGAAATTCCAAGCCAAGGTGGCCATGTTAAATTCCGCACCATAGAAGCTGTCAAGACTTTATACAGTCTGGGAGGGTATGGTGGCTTTCCAAAAGAGGCTCCATGCAGCCACACTTTGCCTTGATCTCTCAGCTGGACATTGGGCTGGGGAGGGATGTGTCTAGGCAGACATTCCAGAATTGCAGCTTCCCCAATCAACTTCCTAGAGATGCCCCAGATGAATTTCTGCCTGGTGCACCTCTGCAAGGCACGGTGCTTCCCCCAGTTGTTATGTCGCTTCATAAATGTCTGGGCAGAAATTCAAGATATATAGCAGTTTCACTAATAGTAAGAATAAGAATGCAAATAAGAATAAGAACAATAAACTGTACTTATTAAGATAAAACAAAGAAAAAATTAAATCATAACAGATTGAAAAGGGGGGAGGGGTGAAGGAAATACAAAATACAATACAGAACCATTTCAAAGTCATTGTTAAGATCAATCATGTAATATGATATGATATGGTATGATATGTATTCTTAAAAACATATAATACTTCCAGGCAGCTATTCTCCTAGCTTTAGGAGCATTAAAAAGAAAAGGAAGCAAATGGGCGATCAGACAAACTCCTCCTTTTCATGGAAGTCCTTGAAGACAAGGCCATCTGAAGAGAAGAGAAGAGAAGAGAAGAGAAGAGAAGAGAAGAGAAGAGAAGAGAAGAGAAGAGACGTAATATTCTGATGTTAATTGATTTAGGTAAGGAGGGACTTCTACATATTGAACAAATGGAGGAGGGTCTAATGGGTCACTTTTTGCCTTGGGGTTCCCCAAGCAGAAGGCAAGCATGGCTTCCAGATCTCACAGTTTTGCTGCAAGGTCTTTGCCTGCAAGAACCATTTTTACCCCTGTGAGAGGGGTTGAGAGTTTGAGACGTGCCCACTTTGGAGTCCTGCCACAGACAGTCCTCCATAATTTCCTGGCAGAGATCAAAGAGCAGAAGAGAGTTGGTCAGTACCCATGGACTTCACTGGAATAGCACCAGCCTCAAACACACACTTTTGGCAGTCAGGTTTTGACTGAGCCTGCGCTTGGTCATCCTCTTCCATTCTCTGCCACATCTCACTCTCCAGTACGGCGTCCACAGCCTTGTCTTTTTCATACGACAGCATCTCACTTTCACAGGACTTGGCATCCTTAATACCGTCAATAACGGATGTCAAGAATTCAGCCCAGCAGAGGATGACCTGAATATTAGAAGCATTGAGCTGTTAGAGATGAAGGACTCTCCGTGCCTTCCTGGAAATTTAGCCTAGAAGAGAGCAGGGAGAAAGTGAGAAAGCGACCCTTAAGCAGACATTGGCAGGAGAGGGGTCATTGCCTCAATGTTCTCGTTCTGGGGGGGGGGGAGAAAAGCTCAGACATGATTATTCTATGCAGAAACCACATGCTTTTTAAAAAACAAAAACAAGTTTTACCACAAGCAAGCATTGTGTAAGACTATGTGTAAGACAAATCATATGATATTTATTTAGACTGCCTTCCTGCCTTCCTACTGTCCACCACCCTCTTGCCATTTTAAGCAAATCCAGACTCACAGTTTCATCAAAAATGTCCAGGTGTTCAGTTTTAAACATTTCCCCCCTCCGTTTCAAAACACTTAGGACTTGACTGTGAATATAGGAACTTAGGAACATCGGAAGCTGCTCTATATTGAGTCAGGCCCTTGGTCCATCTAGCTCAGTATTGTCTACACAGACTGGCAGCAGCTTTTCCAAGGTTTCAGGCAAGGGTTTCTCTCAGCCCTAAAATCTTGTCCTAAAAAAATAATAATAATAATCTTGTCCTGTCTTGGAGATGCTGCCAGGGAGGGAATGTGGAACCTTCTGCATGCAGTTTTCAAACATTATTCCCTAAAGGAGCATTTTATTGTCCCTTGGACTGTGTTAGGGATGGGGCTGTATTTCAGTGGTAGAGTATCTGCTTAAAGATGCTGAAGGTCCCAGGTTCAGTCCCTGGCATCTACAGGGAGAGCTGGGGGAAACTCTTGCCTGAAACTCTGGAGTGCCACTGCCAGACAGAATAGACAATATTGAGATAGATTGGGGTTCCCAACAGGGGGTCCAAGTACTATCAGGCTATCAGAAGAGCCAGCGTGGTGTAGTGGTTAGAGTGCTGGACTAGGACCAGGGAGACTCGAGTTCAAATCCCCATTCAGCCATGATACTAGCTGGGTGACTCTGGGCCAGTCGCTTCTCTCTCAGCCTAACCTACTTCACAGGGATGTTGTGAATAGCATTTAGCAATAGCAATAGCATTTACATTTTTATACCGCTTTATAGCCGGAGCTCTCTAAGCGGTTTACAATGATTTAGCATATTGCCCCCAACATTCTGGGTACTCATTTTACCGACCTCGGAAGGATGGAAGGCTGAGTCAACCTTGAGCCCCTGGTCAGGATCGAACTTGTAACCTTCTGGTTACAGGGCGGCAGTTTTACCACTGCGCCACCAGGGGCTCAAGAGAAACTTGTGTATGTAGTACACTGCTTTGGGCTCCTTGGAGGAAGAGCGGGATATAAATGCTAATAATAATAATAATAATAATAATAATAATAATAATAATAATAATAATAATAGTTGTTGTTGTTGTTTTTGTAAAAAGATTGCACAGACTGACTACAAACAAAGGCATGACAAGGTAGCAGGGATGATACACTGGAACATCTGCAAAAAATACAAGCTACCTGTAGCCAAACATTGGTGGGACCATAAAATTGAAAAAGTTGAAGAAAATGAAGATGCAAAAATATTATGGGACTTCTGACTACAAACAGACAAACATCTGCCACACAATACAACAGATATAACTGTAGTGGAGAAGAAAGAAAAACAAGTCAAAATAATCGACATAGCCATACCAGGGGATAGCAGAATAGAAGAAAAAGAAATAGAAAAAATAATAAAATACAAAGATCTACAAACTGAAATTGAAAGGCTGTGGCAGAAAAAGACCCAAATAATCCCAGTAGTCATTGGCGCCCTGGTTGCAGTTCTAAAAGACTTTGAAGAGCACCTCAACACCATAGGGGCCACAGAAATCACCACCAGCCAATTACAAAAAGAAACTTTCCTGGGAACAGCCTATATTCTGCGCCGATATCTATAACAACAGCAACAACATTGACAATAAAATTCAGCCATCGCAGGTCCTTGGGAAGGACTCGATGTCTGGATAAAACAAACCAGTCAATAACACCTGTCTATGTAAATAAACAAACAAATAAATCAATAAATCCTATCGAGGGGGGGCTCAGAGCCCTCCTGCCCCCACACTGCAGCTGTGCTCTTTGTTCTCCTTCTCAGGATTGCCGGCTTGAAGCTGATGTGTCCTCAGTGCTGTGTCTGCTGCAGAAGGGGAGGGAGCAGCGTGAAGACCCTCCCCCTCCGCTGCTGATTGGCTGGCTATGTGCTGAAGCTCAGCGTATCCCTCCTCCTCAGCCTAAGCGACAGGCTTCAGAAAATTGCACTTGTCCCATGAATTTCAATCAGGCTGCTTATGAGTAACTTAGTGTGGATGTGAACCAGTGACTGCAAGAGTCTCTGTACCACTTAAATTTGTGTTTTTGTGTATATATGTGTATACACACACACACAATTAAGTGCAGCAGCTATGAGATGGGCTACTCCAGTCACTGACTGGCTTAAATCCAGATTAAGTTGTCTGATACAGGGGTGTGTGTGTGATTTTGCTCCCAAATGGGGCCCTGTGGCCCCGTTTGGGAGCGAAATTGGCCAGCACTACCTTTGCAGTGCGGCCAGAGCAGCTCCCCCTGACTTTTGAAGGTGAACGCAGCGCTGGCCAACTGAGCTCCTAAACAGGGCCACGTGGGCCTGTTGGGGAGCAAAACTACACGCCTGCATCTGACATCAGACGCAGGGGGTTGGGCTGGAGGGGGCCACGGGGGAGGCAGCAGCTGGGTCACCGCTGGCCTCCCTCTGTGGCTGACTCTAAGCAGTCTTATGGAAATGAATGGGACAAGTTGACTTGTTCTGTTCATTTCAATGGGAGTACTCAGTCACCGGTACAGCCAGCAACAGGGTCTCCGTCACTGACGGGAGTACGCACATCTCTTCATGTTCTCCACCAGATCTACTTTCCTCTCTCCCCCTGCCGTGTTTCACTTCTGGAACTGTAGACGGACGTTTGCATATCAGCAGAGCCATCAATAGTCCCCCAAGGCCAAAAGAGGCCCAAGGAAATGCCAAGATTTCCAGCTGAGTCTGGTTTCGGCAAAACCATACGCCTCTAGCACCTGTTCCGCAGTTCATCCCCCCCCCCCCGTGAGAAATGTTAATGCAATTAGATGGCCAGGCCACAAGAGAATGAATTAAGGAAGTAACATGGCTCAAAGTTGCCAGGAGGTAAACATCACAAAGTCGGGAGGCCTGGAAACTTCATGGATGTAGCTGGACTGGATTTGGTTGTAATGTGTTCATGATGTAATGTGTTCTTTTAAAAAACATTTCCTAGACTTTGGTGGAAGGCGAAAGGCTGAAATCCACAGACATGTATTTGTTAAAAAGAATCTAGAGGGTCAAGGTGACCAGGAGGAATGGGGACTTTATGAGTCTTTGTTCTTCCCTTTCCCCATGCCTTTAACTGCCGGAATCAGCCAGAAATGTCATGGGCATGGCTACCTGCTGATAATCCCAGGTAATTAATTGTCCCAGAAGAATGACAGACTTTGGCCTTCTACCCATTCACACCTGCTCAGTGAAGTGCAGTTAATCATTCTGCTCAGTGAAGTCCAGCTAAAACATTTCAAGGTTGCAGGCAGGAGTCTTTCTCAGCTCTCTCTGGAGATGCTGCCAGGGACAGAACTTGGGACCTTCTGCATATACTCTAGCACTGAGCTACGGCCCCATCCCCTGGGATCTTGGAGAGCTGCTGCCTGTCAGAGCAGGGAGTTCTGGGCTAGCTGGACCAATGGTCTGACTGGGAGCCAAACTAGACATGGCAGTGGCAGAGCAGTCTCTCTACATGCAGCTCTCACTCTCACACAGTCACGTAAGAACTAGGAGGAGGGAATCTGATTAAAGTGCTGAATCACCTCCTGTCTATGCCTTACCTCCCCATAATCTGTCCTCAATGTCATTTTTCTCTTGATTGATTGACTAAGTACCGTCAAGTTGGTGTCGACTCTTAGTGACCACATAGATGGATTCTCTCCAAGATGATCTGTCTTCAAACTGGCCTTTAACATCTCTCAGTGCTGCGTTCATTGCAGCCGTAATTGAGTCCATCCACTTTGCTGCTGGTCCTCCTCGTTTTCTCTGTCCTTCAACTTTTCCCAGCATTATAGACTTCTCAAGGGAGCTGGGTCCCAAGTATGATAGTTTAAGACTGGTCATTTCTGCCTTGAGTGAAAATTTTGGATTGATTTGTTCTATAATCCATTTGTTTGTTTTCCTGGCTGTCCATGGTATCTTCAAAAGTCTTCTCCAGCAGCAAAGTCTTCTCCAGCAGCGTCAATACTTTTTCTATCTTGCTTCTTCCAAGTCCAGCTTTACACAGAGAAATAACAAATAAATAAGATGGATCCCTGTCCCTAGAGGGCTCACAATCTAAAAAGAAACCTAAGATAGACACCAGCAACAGTCACTGGAGGTCCTGTGTTGGGGGTGGAGAGGGCCGCTGCACATCATGACATGTTTTTGAGATTATTTTGGTTTAGCTCAGTTGTTTTCAAACTTTCTACTAGGGATGTACACAAAAGGAGTTATGCAGGCTTGGTTCAAATTTGAACTGGATTTGAGTGGAACCATCCTGGCCATTTTGTGCCCATTTGAACACACAAGACCAGCCAAGTTTGACCCTGGACCTGTCAAGCCAAACCGGCTTGAACCCAGCTAGTTCTCACACCCCTGCTGTCTATCCTCTGGAAACTTGTCCTCATCACTGTAAAGGCAAAGTGTGCCATGAAGTCGGTTTTGACTCCCGGTGACCACAGAGCCCTGTGGTTGTCTTGGGTAGAATACAGGAAGGGTTGACCATTGCCTCCTCTGAAGCATGAGATGATGCCTTTCAGCATCTTCCTATATTGGGAAAACATACCTGCGGGGATTTGAACCGCCAACCTCTGGCTTGATAATCAAGTCATTTCTCTGCTGCACAATTAAGTGGCTTCCTCATCACTGTATCTCCTCACAAACTAATTCTATCTATCTATCTATCTATCCATCTATCTATCTATCTATCTATCTCATATTTCATATTTTGTTATTTTCATATGTTTAATAGAAATATTACATACATATTTATTTATTTATTTAAGCACATTTCTATACTATACTGCTGCTGCTGCTACTACAACTACTACAAATATTTATATTCAGGGGGTCATACATGCTGCTGATCACAGAAGTGCTGGCCATCATGGGGACGGTGTTTCCTTGTGCAGAAAATTGCCACTGTAACTGTGAGCAGCCAGATCATTTGAACCTAGGAACCTAGGAAGCTGCCATATACTGAGTCAGACCACTGATCTATCTAGCTCAGTATTGTCTTTACAGGCTGGCAGCGGCTTCTCCAGGGCTGCAGACAGGAATCTCTCTCAGCCCTATCTTGGGGAAGCCAAGGAGGGAACTTGGAACCTTCAGATGCTCTTCCCAGAGCGGCTCCATGAACATAGGAACAAAAGAAAAAATGCCAAAAGACCAAATTGAAAATAGCCTCAGGTTTTATCCATCCTTTGTATTATTTGCCTTGAAAACTTAACTTTTCCTTTTGTGCTGATGGATGGCACCCAGATGGTTGGCTGATGGTTGGCACCCAGACAGCGTCTCAGGACGCTGTCCCTACATGAGGGGGGAGGGAATTGGCAACTCACTTGCCTGTCTTTCTCTCAAGTAAACAGGTTTGCAACCAGCAGTGCCTTGAATTGTCTTTCCAAGAAGGATTGGTCCTCTCCAGAATGAAGGAATACCTGGATCCATCGCCAGAACGTGATCCCAAGGGAGTCTCCAGAGGACATCAACACTGACCCAGGAAAGCTAACCATCAGCAGCAGCAGCTACCCGGGGGCAGTCCCTATCTGCATTTCCAATCCAACCCAATGGTGACAGAACGTCCATCTGCTACCCTGTCCTGTGTTCGAAGAAGAGGGCCTAATGCAAAGTTCATCTTCCTGCTCCTAAGTGCTATAGGAGAGGGATAGACAACAAATGCCTGGAGACTGTCACTTTTCTCTGGAGTCATACATGCAACAGCATCTCCCCAAGCTGTAAAGCCCTGGAACCATCCTACCTGGGTAAGATACCTTGCCAAAGACACTATTTCAAATTCTGCCAAAGAGACTATTTCAGATTGCCCACGGGGGGGGGGGGGGGGGGGAATCAAGGCTACCAAACACATGAACATTCGAGCTTGTCTATGGACACTATCCTAACAAGCCAAAACAACACGGATCAGAGAACATCCAGGATAGCCAAAATCCTGCAACGTTGTACAAGAGCATTTGGTTCTCAACTGAAGGACTAAAATATTTTTTTTACCAAGGACTCTTAGGGTTTTTTTAATTTTAATTCTAAAGCTCTCCATGGCTTCCTTTTTGGCCATGACAGACTCTAGAGGACACTAAGAGTGGTGGGAGTTGATGATTTACACCACTTTCTTATATTACTTTCTTGTAGTGACTATGTGCTATCATTATGTTGAAAACCATGCTATCTCCTGTGCTGTAAGGACATGGACCTCACATGCTTGCTCTCCGGTCATTTCCCAGAGCATTTACCTGCAAGTCTGCACCTATCCCCAAGTTTGTGCTCTAAGACATTAAGCTAGCCCAAGCTTGACCTGCTAATTTTATAGACACTTGTATTTAAGCAATGTGATTGTACGTGACTTGTCATTGCTATCGCTGTCCACAAGCTGATAATCCATTAATCACTAGAAGCACCTGGTTCCACAATGCAAGACTGTTATTGATACCTTATTTGGGATAAAGATGGGTTAAAACAATGTTGCTTGCTATAAGTTGTATGATCTTTATATGTACACCTTGCTGCTATGTGTAAAACTTTTTATCTATATCAAATCAGAATTATACTAATTATGTTTGTAGCTCTAGGATATTATATGCAATGTATCTAGTTTTATTGCCATATGTACAGCCCATTCAGCACCTATATGTCCCAAATCCTTTAGCTACACAAAACACAGAACTATATTTCCAAGATTAAAAGTTTATGTGTTAGAAAGAGCTATTATTAATATTTCCAAACAGTTAGGACTTTCATTTAACTCATATGGAGAGCCTATTGATTTATGGGCAAAGAAGATAATTCTAATTATAGTATGTATTTCCCTTTTATTGATAATCACATGTTGCTGCTTATAATGCATTCTAGCTTGAATCCAAATGTTTATGAGAACCTTTCAACCTTGCCATAATGTAAGACCCATACATACAGCTGTACCTTTACAAGCCCATATATCCTGAAGGTTCAGGATGATCCAGTGTTTCAGGGGGGAATTGATGTCTTTTAGAAAACCAAAGTAACTCCATTTTACTTAGAAAACCTCAGTCTGACTTAAAGTAACCCCAGCCCAGCTCAGGGTCATCACGGCCTATCATGATCAACATCGTTATCTCTCTCCACTAAATTGTATCTGAGGAAACTTGGTTCTCACAGGATTCTCACTGTTCTTTGCCGACAATTAAGAAAACAGGATGTAACCAAATAAGGAGTAATCACCAGATGAACAATGAATCATTCGCATACGTACTAGATACTTAGCCCACCATTTTATTGCCACGTATACTATGTCTAGGGTGTCAGCATCATTCAGATTGTTTTTATAAATGTAAGATGCACCTATAACCAATTTGTATTCAGTGCAGAGCCAAAGCCCACTGCTAATCTGCAATAAACGCCTCAAAAGAGATTCCCACTGTGTCTGTTTGATTGGCTAAAAGGCGGACCCAGGGACGAACCAAATTCACATCACTGTTGTCCCCTTCCATGTGTGATCAGGGATGGACTTCCGTCTTTATCCTGCACGGTTGCCAACCTTTTTGCTAGCCTGGCTCCTGTGCCTTGAAAAAGAGCTTGACAGTCCAAAATTAAGCAGATGAAGCTTTTGCTGCAATGAAAATGAAGAGATGGGGAAATCTTCATCGGTTTAATTTGAATATGCCAGGTTTCCTCTAAAAGCATAAGAGCAGGAGCAGGGAGAGAGTTGGCAAGCCTGCCTGCTGGTGCCTCGTGGCCAGCATTGGGCATGGGAGTTCCGCCATCCTTGTGTACATTCAAACATGGCGGTTGCTGGGGGGGGGGTCCAAGCCGGGAGTGTTTACCGGTCGCGACGGATCCTGATGGTGCTGGAGGTTCCGCTGCTGCCTTCAGTCTCTCTGGACTCGACCGTTGGCAGGAAGACTTTCTGGCCTCTCCTGCTGCTAATAGCAAATTTCTGTCCAATTTGGATCGTGAAGGGAGCGCAGAACATGGCCTCAGGCGAGAAGTCAAGAGTGAGTGTCCACCGCCCTGCCCCAAATAGTTTCAATGTTTTTTGGGCGGGGGAGACCCCCAGGGGTTGGATTTGGGTCCAGGTGGAGACATTTAGGAAGCGACACTGTCCTGGCCCCTCTGGGCTGACCTTGTAGGGCAGGAAGGGAGTGGCCCAGTGCAGCTTCACGGGGTCCTCATGGAGCAGCAGCCCTCCATGGATGGCTCAGAGCTCCATCAGCCCCCTCCCTCCTCCAGGACCTCATCCAGCGAGGAACGTGCAGAGTGGAGCCACCTGCACAGTGGAAGGGAAGGGGTTCCTGGCCTCTCTGAGCTCTCTGCAGTTCCCCCCTTCAGAGGGGCAGGATGGCCATATTAGGGAGGGAAGAAAACAACACTGGTCTTTCTTGGCTAAAAGAAATGAAACGTTGAGGGGGGGGGGAATGGAGGGAAGATAGAAATGGCAGGATCTGCCAAGTGGGATTTATGTGGAGGATGAGAATTGTCCCCTCTTGATGTAGCCTGGCTCCTCTGCTTTGAGCAAAAGCTTGAGCAGATTGAGCAGGTGAAGGCATTCCTAGCCTAAAGAAATGGGAAACTGCTTCACCAGCTTAAGATCTGCATGTCAGGCGTCTGCTGAAGTCACAGGAGCAGGACCAGGTAAATAGTTGGCAACCCAGCCTACTGGTGCCTTGTGCCCACCACTGGGCCTGGGAGTTCCACCATCCTTGTGTACATTCAAACATGGCGGTTGCTGGAGGGGGGAGTCCCCAGCTGGGTGTGTTTACCGGTCGCAACGGATCCTGATGGGGCTGGAGGTTCCACTGTTGCCTTCAAACTCTCTGGACTCGACCGTTGAAAGGAAGACTTTCTGGCATCTCCTGCTGCTCACAAAAAATTTCCGTCCAATTTTGGCCGTGAGGGAGTGCAGAAAATGGCCTCGGGCAAGGAGTCCAGAGTGAGTGTCCACCGCCCTGCCCCAAATAGGTTCAGTTTATGGGGGGGGGGAAGACCCAGAGGGGTTTGATTTGGGTCCAGGTGGAGACATTTAGGAAGCAACACTGTCCTGGCCCCTTTGAGCTGACCCATGTGGGCATGAATGAAATGGCCCAGCACACCTTCACAAGGTCTTCATGGAGCACCAGCCCCCCCATGGATGGCTCAGAGCTCCGCCAGCCCCCTCCCTCCTCCAGGACCTCTTCCAGCGAGAAAGCACAAAGTGGAGCCACCCGCACAGAACAGGAGAAAGAGTTCCTGGCCTCTCCGTGCTCCCTGCAGCTTCCCCCTTCAGAGGGGCAGGATGGCCATATGAGGGACTTGAAGAAAATAACACTGGTCATTCTTGGTATTTGAGCATGACTGGAATGGATGGTGAAAAGAGCCCAAACTCGGGAGCACTTTCAGCATCCAGCAACACCCCTGCAGCGAGGCTCCCCCTCTCTCTTCCTCTTTGGATAGATGGTGATGACCTCCATTTTTTGGAAGGCTTCTTCCTCTGTAGCTTTGCATGGGATTATATGAGTTCTATTGTTTGTTAGCCACTTCATTATTTTTAAATTAAAAGGAAGATATCAATTTAATGGAATGTGGGGGGGGGGGAGGAAGGAGGATAGAAATGGCGAATTCTGCCAAGTGGGAGTTGCCGGTTCTGTAGAGGATGGGAATTGCCCCCTCTTGTTGAAGGGGGTGGGGGGAGACCCCCAGGGGTTGGATTTGGGTCAAGGTGGAGACATTTAGGAAGTGAGACTGTCCTGGCCCCTTTGGGCTGACCCTGGTGGGCAGGAAGGGACTGGCCCAGCCCATCTTCACAGGGTCTTTATGGAGCAGCAGCCCCCCATCGATGGGTCAGAGCTCCGTCAGCCCCCTCCCTCCTCCAGGACCTCATCCAGAGAGGAAGTGCAGAGTGGAGCCACCTGCACAGAGGAAGGGAAGGAGCTCCTGGCCTCTCCGAGATCCCTGCAGCTTCCCACTTCAGTGGGGCAGGATGGCCATATTAAAGGAGAGGAAAGATTGTGCTGTTGGTCAGTGTCGACTCCTGGTGCCCACAGAGCCCTGTGGTTATCTTTGCTAGAATACAGGAGGGGTTGACCATTGCCATCTCCTGTGCAGTCTGAGATGAGGCCTTTCAGCACCTTCCTTGATTGCTGCTGCACGATATAGGAGTTTCCCATTGTTTGGGAAACACACCAGCAGGCATTCGAACCAACAGCCTCCTGCTCTCTAGGCAAGTTGCTTCCCTGCATCGCCATTAGGTGGCTTTAAAAAAATATTCGTCATTCTTGGGAGCTTGAAATGCCTGGATTGGATGCTCAAAAGCCTGTTTTAAAACAGTTACACTGGCTGCCAATTTTTTTCCGGGCAAAATACAAAGTTCTGGTTATTACCTTTAAAGCTCTGAACGGCTTGGGTTCAAGATATCTTAGAGAGCGCCTTCTTTTACATGATCCCCACCGCACGTTAAGGTCATCTGCGGAAGTCTGTCTCCGGTTACCACCGGTTCGTTTGGTGACGACTCAAAGGCGGGCCTTCTCTGTAGCTGCTCCTGGACTGTGGATTGCACTCCCAGCGGAAATTCGTAATCTTGATTCTTTACTGTCCTTCAAGAGAGCCTGGCCTTTCAGGGTTTTTAATCAGTTTTAATTGTTTTAATACCTGGTTTTCAGGGTTTTAATTGTTTTGATAGTTTAATTGTTTTTTAAGTAGTTTTAAATTGGTATTTATATTTGCATCTCTGTTTTAATTGTTTTTAATGTTTCCTGTTTTAATTGTAAACCGCCCTGAGCCATTTCGGAAGGGCGGTATATAAATGAAATAAATAAATAAATAAATAAATAAATAAATAAATAAATAAATAAAAGGGATCAGGCTCGGGAACATTTTAATTCTCCAGCAACACCCCTGCGGAGAGGCACTCTCCCTCCCTAGATCCCTCCCTCCCTCCCTCCCTCTTTGGATTGATGGTGATGATGACCTTGTTTTGAAAGGCTTCTTCCTCAGTAGCTTAGAATGATATAATACAAGTTTTATTGCTTGTAAGCCTCTTTGATATTTTTAAACTAAAAGTAGGATATAAAAGAAATGAAATGTTGTGGAGGAGGATGGAGGGAAGATAGAAATGGCAAGATCTGCCAAGTGGCACTTATGTGGAGGATGGGAATTGCCCCCTCTCGATGAAGGGGGTGGGGATGGGGAGACCCCCAGGGGTTGGATTTGGGTCCAGGTGGAGACATTTAGGAAGTGAGACTGTCCTGGCCCCTCTGGGCTGAACTTGTAGTGCAGGAAGGGACTGGCCCAGACCATGTTCACGGGGTCTTCATGGAGTAGCAGCCCCCCATCGATGGGTCAGAGCCCCGTCAGCCCCCTCCCTCCTCCAGGATCTCATCCAGAGAGGAACTGCAGAGTGGAGCCACCTGCACAGAGGAAGGGAAGGGGTTCCTGGTCTCTCCGAGATCCTTGCAGCTTCCCCCTTCAGAGGGGCAGGATGGCCATATGAGGGAGTGAAGAAAACAACACTGGTCATTCTTCGGTAAAGGAATTGAAATGTTGAGGAGGGGGATGGAGGGAGGACCGAAAGGGCCATTTCTGCTAAGGGGGAGTCACAGGTTCTATGGAAGATGGGAATTGCCCCCTCTTGATGTGGCCTGGCTCCTCTGCTCTGAGCAAAAGCTTGACCAGCTTAGCCCAAAGAGATGGGAAATGCATCACCAGCTTGATATCTGCATGCCAGCCTTCTGCTGAAGTCACAGGAGCAGGATTAGTGAGAGAGTTGGCAACCCTGCTGGCTGGTGGTGCCCCATGCCAACCACGGGGCCCAGGGAGTTCAGCTAACTGAGCCAAGAGACCCCTTCAAAGTGGTCATCCTCTGATATTTAGCAGGGGAGAGCAACCTGTCTCCCCTGCGGCTCACGCCAAATTTGGTCCATTTGGGGCCATGTGGGAGCGCTGAACATGGCCTCCGGCAGGGGGTTTAGAGGAAGGGTTCACCATCCTGCCCCAAAGAGGTCCAATGTGGGGGAAAGACCACCAAAATTCTCAAAGCGGTTTGATGAGAAATCTAGGGTGGGAGTCCCCACTGGCTGCTTAGGAATGACCCCGGTGGGTGTGAGCTGGCCCAGCCCATCCTCACTCCTGCTCTCCTCTCTCCTTGACAGGACATGGGAGAAGGATGCCCCTCACTCCACGGCGTGGGCAGCCTTGTTGAGGAAACTCCTGTGGCTCCTCTCAGGTACGTCCTCCTGCTCCTCCTGGGTTATCTGGGCCCATTCTTGATTATGGCACCTTGGATTTCAGGACCACTTAGGATCCTCTCAAGAAACATGGCCCCTGCCAGGGTTTCATTGTTGGAGATCCAGCTCCAGATGCCATCGGCCTATGGCACCAGTAACCCTGATGACCACGACAGGTCTCTCTCTGACCAACACGTAGCCAGAAGTCAGATAGAGGTCTTTTCCTCTCAGCATCTTCTTCTGAATAAAGCAGATTAGTTTAACCTTGTGTGAATCTCCCTGCTTATCATGGACAAGCTGTTGCCCCGGAGACCCTGTTGACTTCTGCTGTAATGGGAGTGAAATAGCTGCTGAATACTCTGCCATAGAAGTCATGACCCCCAACATTAATAAGCCCAACCCCCAAGAGGTCCCAGTTTGCAAGAGGCACCCAGTCTAAGTTCTTACTATTGGAATGTGGGGAAGACAGAAAGGAATGAGAGCAGGGGCAGGTAAAGGGAGTTCCAAAGGAGAAGAGCCGATCCGTCTGAGCTAGCTGGGTTCTGGGAGAGGATCCAGGGGTTCAGGCACAGGAGGCCAGGGAGGGTTCTCGTGCACATTTTGCTCCCTAGGGTTTTAAATGAGGATGGGTGGGGTGGGGGGATCGGTTCCCTAGTCTGCTCTCTGAGGACTGAAGGGCTGTGGGGCTCCATGGGCTGGTGGGCCTGGCCCACTATTTCTCAGGCCCTGGATTCCAGGTGAGCCCTGCAGCCACCCAGAGCGGGAGAGGGAGACTGGAGCCAGGGTGTGGCTGGCTGCTCCTTCAGGGCTGGATCTGCTGGTGCCTCCTTGAGTGGTTGCAGGGCAAAGGGACCAACTGGGAGGGGAACAGTGGAAGCCCCTCTGGGGGGCAGAGGAGGGGGTCGTGGCAGCCCCTCGGAACAGGTGATGCTGAGTCAGACCATTGCTCTACTCTGACCAGTAGCCGCTCTCCAAACCCCAACCAAGGGAGCTGAGCTGTTTTAGAGGTTTTTAAATTAGGCAGTATAAAAATATATATAAATCCAATGAATGAATGAATCAGGAAAGAAAGAAAGAAAGAAAGAAAGAAAGAAAGAAAGAAAGAAAGAAAGAAAGAAAGAAAGAAAGAAAGAAAGAAAGAAAGCTCTTTATGTTGTGGAGAGCAGGGAGGGTATATAAATAAAAAAATAAAATAAAATAAAATAAAATAAAATAAAATAAAATAAAATAAAATAAAATAAAGAAAGTAACCTTTATGTTGCAAGGAGCTTGGAGGGTTCTTGCCTTCACCCCTGCCCACTACTGGAAACTGACTACTCTGGGTTCCTTTGAAACACTCACTCACTTGTGTCTTTTGTCCTTTTCCCATCTCAGTGACTTCCAGCCACAGGAGATATATGAAGAGTGCTCCGTAGCCAAAACGAGCAAATGGTCACTGGTAAGGGATGAAAACCCAGTCTGTACATGGCAGGGCTGGGAGGGGGTGGGAGAGACCCCATTTCGAGCTAGAATAGAGGGCGTGTGGTAGAGATCCTGTCTTAGCAAGTTGAAGGGATGCTTTGAGAACTTGTCTGGAAAAGCCATATGCCTTGATATTTGCAGTGGTAGTAGCAGTGAATTGGGTGGGTGGGATGAGTGACAATCCGGGCTCAACTACAAGTGACTCAGGCAAAGGTTGGAGACCCTCGCTATGGAGGAAGCATCATGGGAACTTTTGGGATGGGAAGTGCTGAGAGGGAAGAGGGGTGTGTCTACCTATCTTCCAACCTGGCTCCTTCATTCCGCTCTCCTGCCCCAAATCACTCCCTCCCCCAGGGTTCTAGACTTTGATTTTGTTCTGGACTACCAAGCAGAAAACACATCCAGGAAGGGAGCAGTCTGGAGGGGAACTAGAGTGGGAAAGTCTTCTTTGGGGTAGATGGTGCACTCTTTCCCCCCTGTCACTTCTTGGCTCCACATGGCCCCGTTTCTGGTGTCATTTAAAAGGGCCTCAAAACACGGGTCTGCAGCATCAAGTGGCCAAGAGCTCTGCCCAGCAAAGAGAAGAACTTAGCTAGGCTTTCCTTAATTAAAGGCACCATTCAAGAAACCACAGTGTCCCATGTAGCAGGAGGCCTGACTCTTCTTCGGGATCCTGCCACTCCAAATGTTGTGTAATACCCATGATCTCTCCCGACTGCCCAGGAATGGGCAGAAAGCTGGTTTCTGAGGTTCAGTAGATTCTTGGGTTTGGTTCCTCTCTGAGCCCAGTTACACGTTGGTAGACACGGTTTTGAGGTGCTAAGGAGCCACCTCCTGCTTTAAGCTCCTCTGTTAAGAAGGACCTCTTGAAGGAGGGTTGATGTTTGGACCCCAGATGCCCTGGAAAGGTCAAGTGGGCCCCAGAGCACCCATTCCTCTCTCCATTCTCATCCACAGAAGTCATTCTCGGACAGCTCCAGGATTCAGACGGTCAACACTGGGAACGAATTCCTGGAAGACGCACATGCCATCAGTTCCCCGAGGAGGTAGAGTTTCTTCTTGAACTTTTGTGTAGGGAAGGTTTTCTGTCCCCCTGCCAGCCTGGATCTGGGATGGATCCAGTGCCGCTGACTGGCAAGAGTTGCAGGGCAGACAGTCAAAAACGACGTCTTCATACATTGTGTAGAAGCAGGGGCGTAACTAGGTTGGAGTGGGCCCTGAGACAAGATTCTTAAATGGGCCCCCCCGCCGAGAAATTTTATAATAATATTAATAATAATAATAATAATAATAATAATAATAATAATTATTATTATTATTATTATTATTATTATTATTATTATTATTATTATTATTCGATTTCTATTCCGCCCTTCCAAAAATGCCTCGGGGCGGTTTACAAAGAGAAAAAGGTGCCTCTTTGCCCCGTAAGCAGGGGGCTTTTATTCTCACATTTCTGTCCTCATTCAAAACATACAAAAAACAGATGTACAAAATTGAGCAAATGAGAAGAGAAGAATTATATGGGAGTAAAACCTTTTTTAAATGGAGTCAGGAAGTGCATCTTTGGAGGCTCAAATGGATACCTTTCAGGCACAACTATTTCCAAGTCAAAAATTCCTTTTTCATGTGGTGTATTTACAAAACCAAGGATTTGAGCTTGAAGTTCATCTAAGTGACTTCCAGTCTGCCAGCAAGTAATACCCAGTGGTGGCTCTGTGGACAGCAGATGCAGCTCCCTTTTCAATCATGAAGCTCTCTGCATTGTGCTCCGTTTTCGAAGTAGAGCTCTAAGAACGGAGCCAAATTCGCTCAGGGGCGTAGCAAGGTTGGAGTGGGCCCTGAGAAGAGATTTTAAAATGCCCCCCCCCCAAAGTCCAGGGCTTACACACACCCCAGGCTTCCAAGGATTTAAGTCTGATATTTCAAAATATGTATGCTGCCAAGAAATACATTTCACTGAATACACACACACTTCACACTATATAGTGATATACATTGAATACTATATCTTTGTGCTACTTTTAATGCCTAGAACACACTAGAAACACTCATTATTAAGATGGGCCCCTTGCTGCAGATTAGCAAAGGAGACTTTCAACCATGCAGGGTGAGCCTATGTTTGTTTTCTCAGAATTCTGAACAAATTCAGTCCAGTTTGATTCCAGGAGGTTTTTCACAAGAGGCTTTGAAAGCCCTTTAACACACATCTCCTCTGGAATGGAGGTGCTGCATTCACATGTGGGCCAGATGGACCCTAAGGGGGAAAAATATAAAAGCACAACACATGCGTCACAGTTCTCACTCATGTCTCAGTTCTCACTCAGACCTGGGTTGCAAAACAACTTGAACAGAAGTGTATTTATGAATGAATGAATGAATGAATACATAAATAAATTTGTTCCAGAAGTTTTTGTAATTTCCTGCCATGAAACAAGCCACTTATAGGACTTTTTAGAGGTTTTTTTAAGCCAGCAAATTTTTTAATCAGTCTTCCATGAAATATTCAGAGACTTCTCAGTCTCCCCACCCCCCATCCAAGCCCTATGGCAAGCAGATCCCTACCTGGATATAGGGGGCGGGGGGCGGGGTGTGACCACCAAAAGGAATCCACATTCTACCTGGCCACGGCTGAGCTGTCTGGCCTGGGAAGAAGAGGGTCTGCTGCAGAGAACTGGAGTGGCCACTCTGACTGCCAGCCTTCTTCCTGGGGCTGGCCAGCCTACTCGAATTCAGGCTTCACGGAGGCCTACACGGAGGCCTCCCTGGAAGCCCCGCCCAGCCGCCGATCAGCTGAGAGGCGCCCGGGAGAAAAGCAGCTTGCCTGCTGCTTGGATGGCCGACCAGGAGGACCAGCAGGAGGGAGGGCAAACAGGGCAAGTGGCTGAAGGGTCTTGGGGCTGGGCAGGGGGCAATGGGGAGTCATGGGAGGTGTCTCTGGGGGGCCCCTCAAGGCAGTCGGGCCCCGAGGCGACGGCCTCCCCCGGCCTCATGGTAGTTACGCCCCTGCGTAGAAGCATTCACTCTTCCAAGATGTGGTGGTGATGTCCGCTAGCTTGAAGGGCACAGAGGATAGCTTCCTGGAGGCCTCCCAAATGGCTGTCCCCTATTGGAAGCAGAGTGCTGGGCCAGATGCATCTTTGGTCTGATCCAGCAAGGCTCTTCCGAGGTACTCAGGCCATTGTATTTCTTCCTGCAGTGTCTTCACGGTTGAGGAGGATGGATGGTTTCTCCAGACCGTGGACACCGAATGGTCTTGTGAGGTCAGGAAACGATTCCAGTCGCTTTTGTGGATGGGCTGGTGGAGGAGTGAGGGGAGATTGCATCTCCACCGTCAGGAGACAGAGCGGGATCAGATCCAGAAAGGGGAGGAAATCCAGCTGCTGCATGTTGGCCAGAGGATTACAGTGGGAACGTCGTGGCTAGGGAAGGATTCTGCCACCCTCTGCCTCTCCTTCCAATGGCCACCTTTCTGGGTTGGTGTGCTTTGGATTGGAGGCATCAAACGGCTCCCAAAACCCTGAGACGGGTCAGGAGAGGAGAGGGTCTTCCTGGCAGAGATCCTCCAGGTCTCTTGACTGAAGAGGCATTTCTGTAGAGACAATCCTGGTCCCCTCAGGGAAAAACAGCCCACAGCAGGAGGGATGGCCCTCACTCCGGACTCAGGGGCCCACCTTGTCTCTCCCTTTGGAAAGGCTGAGCTAACCCTGTTTCTTGGGGAGAGGAGAGAAGAGGACATGAAGGGGTGGGATCAAGAAGGCTCTCTGGGCCAAACTATTGATGCCAGTGGGTCCCGTTCCTCTTGGTTTCCATTCCCCATGAAAGGAATGCAGAAGAAATGACAAGAAATGACAACCAGCAGTTAGCATTCCATTCTGGAGCTCCCATGCAGTGATGTTTCTGTTAATGGCTGGTTTTGGGGAGGGAAAGAAAGAGATTTCACAGACCTACCTGTCATGCTGTCTTTGGACTAGAGCTCCAGAGTTCGGCCAGCTGATTCTGATGGCCCTTTTGAAGGATGGTGGCCAGTTTGCTGACCACAGTAGATCATATCACAATGGAGGTTCATGGTTGGACATAGGATGAAACCAAATGGCCACAAGCATGTGGTGGATGTGCCCTGGCACTCCCAACCAGTTAGAATTAGAACACATGGTTGCTTTTTAATAAGGTTTTTTTGTCTTTAAAAAAAAATCTAAATAATTTAAAGAAATAAAAATGAACTCAAAGAAAATGTCAGGGGGAAAACTCGCTACGAATCCTAGGCCCTAGGAAGCTCAGAGTGAGTACACACAATGGAAACCTTTGTCTCATTTGCAGAGTCCTGACATCCAAGAGGCCAAGATCCCAGAAGACAACACTAGGGATCAGGAGCTGGACGTGGAGAGCTTTGTCAGTTCCCCGAGGTACTCTTTTCTCACCTGGAGGGGCAGCTCCATCGCTCATGGAAGTAGAGGACCTTCCTTAGGAGCCCATGCAATTTTTTTTGGGGGGGTGGAGGTGGTTAGTTTAGCAAGAAGCCAAGGGTGGACAGAAGCTCCGAGCAGCATGGAGGGTTTCCATGGAGGCAGGTGTCTCCATGCCCAGCCCGTGGGCTTCCTGCAGGCATCTGGCTGTCCACTCCTGGAAACAGGGTGTTGGGCTGCATGCCTCATTCATCTCATCAAGAAGAGCTCTTTCTAAGCACTCGTGTTCTGATCTCATGTGTCTTCTTTCTTTCTTTTCTTAGTGTCCAGAGGCCAAGCACCGTGTTGAGGAGGCTGCAAAACACCGCCGCTGACCAAGAGCCATCCCTTGGAGAGGTCAGGAAGCCTCAACATCCAGTCCCTCCCTCGGAAGAACTGTGGGTTGGGCGTGTGGGTCCCCCGTGTTGCCCAGGAGTAGAGAGCATGTGGAATGGCCCCAGTTTTGATGCTGCCGGGTGGGCGGCCATCTTCTGACAGTCGTTTGCTTAAAGCTATGGTAAAGGGACAGCCATGCCCTTAACAACACTGCATCACAATGGTGGCACGGTGGGGGTGATAGGATTAAAGAAGATGGCCGCAAGGAGATGGTGGCTATGGCCTTGACTTCTGGTCGAGATCTCACAGTTAAAGGTGGAGCATCCTGTTGCTTTAATGGCAACCATTGAAAAACAGTGACAAATAAATGAAGAATGAATAAAAATACAAAACAATAAGCAAACTCAACCAAACCAATGAGAAATGAACTAAATGAAAAAGGGGAAAGAAATGGGAAAGAAAGAGGAAAGGAGACCCAGTTTTGGCATGTTTTTGCACGTGCCTTTAGTGTCCTCACTAAGGAGCCGACTGAAAGCATGAAGTGGACTGGAAGTGGTCTTTTCCAGTCACCAGAGCCATCGGGGCCCCAGCTGAGTGAGGGAGCGCAGCATGTCTTGGGGTGGGGGGAGTTGATGCCTTTCCCCTCTGCCATTTGCATGAGTGCACGAAGGCCAGAAATCAGCCCGACCGACCTCATTGCGAGGAAGGCGGGCACGAGAGAGGAGCTCTTTTGCCATCTCTCCCGCCCGCCTCCAGCCAGCATGCCTGGGCTCCAAAGTGGTTTTTAAGAAAGTTGAAAATCAGGAAAGCGGGAAGAGTTGTGTCCAGAACGGGACGATCCCCTTCCGGCCCACTTCCTGCATTCAGCTCACCTGATGATGACCGCTGGAAGGTGACAGGCTGGCCTTTTCCCTGCTGAAGCCTAGGAAGCCAATGCGAGGGCCAGAGCAGCCATTTCTCCATCTTCTCTCCTTTACAGAGTTCTTCCTTCCCGGGGGCCGAGACTCCACATGCCAGCGTGGAGGACGAGGGGTCGGAAGGGGACTGTGCCACCAGTTCCCCCAGGTATCTTTCTCAGCTGAAGGGCCGCTCCAGGGATCATAGAGGCGGATCACCTTCCCTGGGAGCCTTGGTTGATTAGACATGTTCATGGAGGAGAAGCCAGTTGAAGACTATTACCCATGACAGCCAAGGAACCTCCGAATCTCGAGATCTCTGTCTCTCTCTCTGAATAAACACACTTTAATGCCACATGTAACCAGGTCTCAAGTGGTTCACAACCAACTAAATAGGCATCTGGCTGTCCACTCTTGGGTTCTGGGCTACACGTGTCTTTCACTTGATCCACAGGGCATGCATTGCTGTTCTTATGCCATGTCTCTCCTTTCTCTTCTCAGAGTCCCGAAGCCAAAGAAGTGGCTCATCAAGAAGATGATGAAGAACACCTACACGGTGGAAGACTCGTCCTCTGCGGAGGTCAGAACTGATCCATTTCATCATCCATTTTTTCATGTGAACGGGCTCTAGGTTGTGTGTGTGTGTGTGTGTGTGTGTGTGTGTGTGTGTGTGTGTGTGTGTGTGAGTGCCCTGTTCCCCAGCAGGAGACAGAACATGGAATGTTTCTACTTCTAGATGCTGCAGGATGGGAGGGATTGTGATTGGTGGGATGGGAGGAAATGCATCTGAGGCATTGGAAAGGGGGCAAAAATGTGGTGAGAGGCTCTTCTGGGCTGAGATGCCAAATGCCTTTTCTACCAAGAGGCAGGTCTTATTTTAGAGCAGGATGTCTTCCCAACCATCCCTTTTGCTTGGTTCCTCTCAGAAGCCTCGCAAGGTCAATGCAAGCCCCGGAACACTCCCGTTTCTCTTCTCTCTCCTCCCCAGTGCTCCTCTACGGACGAGGACGACACGATGCATGACATCAGCAGCATCGAGGACGAGGTGTGGGACTCTCCGCTGACCCCCAGTTCGGCCAGGTAGGTACCCTCGTCTCAGCTGAGTAGCCAGTAGGGAGCTGGGGGGATTTTAGCGTAGCCAGCAGATGGCTGCAGGGGACAGGGGCAGATCCCCCATGTCTGAGCCCCATAGAGGGATGTTTCCTCCTACCTGCTCCCTGAGAAATCTGGAGGGGGAGTTCACCCAAGGAGGCCGATTGGCAGCAGGTGCAAGACAGACACCAGCAAGTCTATTGCTGGCTGTTAGCAGAGGGAGCTCTAAGACCCCCATGCTGTTGGCATGAGCGGGTGTTGGGGAGAAGGAGCAGGGGAGGGCTCCTGTCTCGATGCCCCCTTTGAACACTTCCCAGGGCTTCTCAGTGGGGAACGAAAGGCTGGACTTGGGAGATCTCTGGCCTGATGAAGTTCCCCTGCCAGCCACCTCCCAAGGGAGGCGAGATCTTTGCTTAGCATCTCTTTGGGTGCCCGTGTTCTTCCTCAGCTGGCTGCCATCTCCAACAGGACAGTTCTTTGAGAAGCTTTTCTCTCTCCTCTCCTCTCTCAGGAACATCGGCGAAGAGGAAAGAAGAGGACAGCTGGCCCCAGATTGGTTCTCCTCGGTCCATCTGGGAGAGGTAAGGGGTGCAAACCAAGGGTGACTTGACTCCACCCCTCTGCCCCACCTTTCATGCACTACACAGGATGGCGGCTTGGATGGCAGTCACTGTTCACACGGGAGGTGGGGACTTGCCCTTTCCCCTTGTTGATGTCTTTCCCTTGCAGTTGACCTCATGCACCCTGAGCCAGAGGCAGCACCCTTCAGGCCTACATGTGGGTGCAGACACCCATGGCACTGGCCTCGCCCTGGGGATTCTCCTGACCCATAACCGTCCCTCGGACTGAGTGCTGAGGCCTGACCCTCCTCTTCTTCGCAGGGGAGAGCAACAAGGAAGATCGGGGATGTCGTCCGGTGTGTGGAGTATGCCAGTGAGGTGGAGGAGAGGTTCCCCGAACTCCTGATGGGCCTTGTCAACAAGATCCTCACCGGCCTGCAGAACACCACCGAGGGAGTCGGGAACCGAGACAGCCAAGACCTGCCTCCTGAGTAAGTCATGGCGGTGGGGAAAGCGGGGCCAGTAAGTCCTCCTTCCAGCACTCTGGGAGGACAGGCCAGGGTCATTTCTCCCATGTCCCACTCTCATGGGTGAGGAGCATTTCTGGCCTGTTGGGATGACTCTGGCACAGTGGTCCCTTCCCTCAGCTCCACAGGGGAGACCCCAGAATTTGTAGCCCTCTTGGCTCTGCAGAGAGCCTTAAAATGTGTCTGCAGTGTTAAAAAACCAGCTGTGGGGAAAGTCACTTCACCCCTGTGGTCTCCCTCCCATGGTCCAACACAGTCCATCCACCCTTGACACTACACCACCCCGCAAGGAGACACACATTTTGGTGAGAGCAACCTTCTCTTCTCTGCAGGGAGACCGCGCAGATTGTCCGGACCCTGCTGGAGAGGGTGGCACAGGTGACCCCGGAGAAGACCTGCTGGGAATCCCTGTGCTCTACGCAGAGCTGCCTCCAGGGTGTGGCCCTCTTGGTGAGGTAAGTAGGAGTGAATAGGAGATCTCTCAGGAGGCCTGGGGGCTGGTGTGGTTTGGGTCAGGTCTGCTCTTTCTGGGCCTTCCGCCCAGGACTCAGCAGGGTCTTTTGGTGTTTTGCAGGGCTCTCCTCCAGACACGGTCCTCCACAGTGGCCAGGCTGAAGGCATACCTGGCTTCCCTCTTCAGCCTGGACAAAGATCCAGAAGAGCATTCCCTCGCAGAGGTGGCCTTCTTTGTGGAGGTGAGCAGCGTCTTCCTCAGGGTGGGCTTCCCTGAGAGGAGGGTCTGGCCCCAGAGGCTGATGGATGTTTTCCTCCTTTCCCTCTTTTAGCTGCTCCTGAAAGACCAAGACTTTGCTGCCTTAGAGAAGACCTGGAGGCTCCTGGTAGCGAGGCTAGTCCACCCCAGCCAGAACATCCGCTACCTGAGCGAAAGGGGACTTCTCCAAATTTATGGCACCCTGAAGGCGGTGAGTGACATCCCTGGGCATGGAGCATCCCTAGGCATGGAGACTCCTCTCTTTGGGGAGCCCTTCCTGAGGCTGGTGCTCCTAGGCATCCCCAGGTGTGATGGGGAGATTTCTCCAGTTGGGTGGATTCAGTCTGTGGAACCCTTGCCACAGGACGAAGGAGAAATCCTTAAGGGAAGGCACAGGAATGCATCTCTCAGTAGGAGCCTGATTCCCCACGTCCTCCAATGCTGCATTCTCCCCGCTCTTTGTGCCTCTGGGATGGCATGAGTCATCTCCTCCCCAAGGCAGTGGATGGTGGCCAAGCAGCATCAAACACGGACAGCTCTGTGGTGCGTTTAGCAGCGGATGGACTAGCATGTGTTTTCAAGGAGCCAACTTTTCCCTCCCTAGGCCAAGAAACCCCAGGATTTTAGTGCCGGGATCCTGGCAGGGCTCAGGACCTCCAGTCTGGAAGTCACTTTGGGGGTCCTGGCCTTCATGGAGCGGCTGAGGCACTGTCCATCAGAACACCAGGCCATGGTGAATGCTGTCCTGGCTGCCCTGTGCCGCCCTCTCTTCCACCACGTGAGTACTTGCACGCCAGCCCTCCGCCCCGGCTCTATGAGGGCCGGCCAACCTGCAGGTTCCGACTGGGTTGGAGAAGGGAAACCAGACACCCACTAGAGACCCATGCAAGCTCTTCATCAATTATGGAGGTGAGGAATTCCTCCCTAATAACAAGCCCTGTTCTTCTTTGTAGGAGGAGGCTAAGATCCGAAGGGCAGCCATGAGGACCCACCTGGATCTCCTGCAGCACCGCCACCACCACCACAAGGGTACAGAGGAGAACATCACAACCCTCATCGTGGTGCTGATGCATGTGGAGGATGAAGACCTGGAGGTAGCACAGGTGAGGGCCCACTTCTTCCTGCCACCCCTACGAAGGTGTTTAGGCTTCCACAAGTCCAGCCACCGAGAGGCAGGCCCCAGAGTTAGCCTCACGGGGTGGTGAATCCACGAGCTGTCCTGCTGTGGTTTGGCCCATCCAGGCCCTACTCCTTGAAGCCCCCTAAGAGGTTTCGTGGAATCCCTTGGCAGCCTTTTTCACTCCCATTCCTGTCTTTCTTTTGGCAGGCTGCGAAGGACAATCTGAGCCTCCTGGCGGAAGCCCTCCTATGGCACCTGGAGGGCAAGCTGCTGGCGCGGGACTCTTACAGCCTGCAGGAGCTGCTCCACAAGATCGCCAAGCGTCTGGTAAGGGCAGCCCCTCCCTGTCCATCCCTCGGCTCAAATGGCTCAAGGACCTTTGGGCGATGCTTTGCTCACTCGGGATTTGTCTTTGCTCTTGATCCCAGATTCGGCAGCTCGGCACAGAGGACGCCGTGGAGATGGAGGCCACCAAGATCCTGGGCTTCTTCCGCAGCGAGCAGCCTTCAGTGAGGAGAATGGCTGCCCTGCTGATCGGTAAGCGAAACAAAACTTTTGGGTCTCCCTTAGTGGGTCGTCTTGGTGGGCAAAGGTTCATTCTCTTGGAAGGCACTGCCAGAAGGCTGTGGAGGGGCAGGAGCTGTTCCCTCCCCAGGAGGACTGTCCCAGTGAGCGTTAGCGAGGTCTCTTGGCTTAATTTCCTTCCAAGGTGACGTAAGAGTCCCTGGAGGAATGGCTCAATCTGTCAGTCCCAGAGGGAGCAGAGAGGGGAGAACTTCCTCTCCTGAATGATGGGAAGTGGGCTGTCCATGCGCAGGGTCCTGAACTGTGGTCCCATTTCCTTCCACCCTTGTTTTTAGGTCACCTGGTCCACAAAAAGGGCAGCATCCTCACTGAAGGGAACATAGAGACCTTCCATGCTGGTAAGTGCCGGTTTCTGGGTGGGAAGGGGAAGTTTCTGTGAGGGGAGAGGCCTAGATTTAGGGACCACAGAGCTGGAATGGGCCACCTGTCCCCTCAAATGGAAGGTCCCGCTTGCATCCTCAGGGATGCTCAGCAGTAGGCTTTCCCAGAGTGCAGGGGAGAAAAAGTCAGGACTTGCGCCCTCTTGGTGTGGAAATGGTGGGGCTTGGCCAAGGGTGGGGTGATCTCTTCATGCCATTTCTGAACCTTCTCCTTCATCCCTCCAGCGCTGGAGAGCTTGCTTGGCGACCATGACCCCGAGGTCGGGAGAGTTGCCTGCAAGACAGAGAAGATCGTGAAGAAGGCCTTTTCCCTCCACTCCCGGCACGGGCTGCGGGCTGCCGTTCGGCGCTTGTGGGCGGGCTGTAAGAAGAAGAGACACCCGCCAGAGTACGGTGATCTCTCCACCTGACCGACTGGTGAGCAGACCAAGGCAGGGCTTCACTTGAAGGGGCCCCGATGGTTAGGGAGGGGGCTGGGGCTGCAGGAAGGGTGGGCAGGAATCTGGGCAACCCTCCCTCGTGTTGGAATGCCAACTTCGGCCCTTGTGTCTGGTTGTACCAGTAGCCAAAGGGAAAGAGGAAAGATCTCTCTTCCCTCTGGGAAATGAGGACACAAATATTCTGCCAGGAGTCCCTGGTGCTTGGTGGTGTCATGGGGGAGAGTGTGAGAAGACCCCCCATCTCTGAACCAATGTCCTTCTCTCTTTCCAGGAACAACAGCCCCGTGCTCTTCCCTTGAAGATCAGCAGCTGAAGGGAGGTTCAGGAAAGACCGTGCAGCGCAGGGGCCTCCCAGAAGACCTCCTCCAACCGCGTGGACACAAGATCTGTCCACAAGAAGACATCCAGCAGGGAAGTGCAGTTCTGTCTGAGGAGTGAGGGGGAAGCAGGCTCCACTCCCCTGGCCCAAGGAAGCCCCGCCTCTGGGGTGCAGAAGCCCCTCCCCTTGCTTCTGCTGGCAGGCTGTGGGAGGAGGCTACAGGACCACCCTGCCCCCAAGTGGCCCTTTGGAACCATTCTTGGGCTTCCCTTGGGTCTGGGGAGGCTGTGTGGCCCCAGCAGGAGGGCAAGGTCACCGCCTCCCTCCATTCCCACCAGCTGGCCAAGGAGCGCCCCCTCCTCCTTCCACCTTTCTCCCCTTCCCCAGCGGCCTGGCTTCCCCTGGCAGGGGAAGCACCATCCAGGCATCCGCCCCCTCCCCTGCCGAGGGTGTGCTCCTCCCCCCCTCCACTCCTGCAGCCACGCCTCACTCCCCCCTCCGCTCCCTCCTCCTTCCTCCCAAACCGGTGCAGCAGCAGAGGAGCCTGGGAGACTCTGGGGGCCCCCTGCAGCCCCAGTAGCGCCCCCTGGTGCTGCCCGGTGGCAGGCCAGAGAATCCTCCTCTCCCTCCTGCTCCATGCTGTGGCTGCACATTGGGAGCCCGAATTCTCTGGCTTGCCCCCCCATCAACCCCCACCCCACTGCCCGATCCCCGCTTGCTGGGCTGCCGGAGTGGAAAGGGAGGAGGAGCAGGGCAACCCCACTGACGCTGCTTTGTGCTTCTTGCAGGCTTGTGCTGCTGCTGGGCGGCTGGAGGAGTCGATCCGCCCCAGAAGAGGAGACCAAGTGAACGTGCCTGCAAGGAGCGGGGGTGGGGTGGGGTTGGGGGCTGGCTGGGACTCCCCCCAATTTTGTTTGCCCTGCCATTCCCTTCTTCTGTGTGACCCTGGGCTTCCTCCCTTCCCTCCTTCCCTTCCTCCCTCCCCCTCCCTCCCAGGGACAGAATGGGCTTTGCTGGTCGCCCTGTTGGGGGCCGAGTAGGAATTTTTGGCTTTCCAACAGATTGGCCAAGATGGAAAGTTTTTTTGCCTACTCCATTCTGTCCTGTTTGTTTCCTTTAGTTAGAAAGTTAAGTGATGACTTGTATCCTAATTAAGTATATGAATAAAGTTGCCACTTTGTTAACAGCCAGTCCTTTCTGAGTTCCTCTTTTCTTCTCGTCTCCCTTGGAGCGTTTGTGCCCACAGACTCCCAAGCTCACCTCTTGGCTGAGGGAGACGCTGCTACACTGCTACAGGTCCATGCAAATGCCTCTTGCTTGGAAGCACTCACTCAGACCATTGGCTTGGATCACTCCAGAGGAGCCCACTTGAGGTTTGCCGCCAATGAGGTTTGCTGAGCACAGGATCCTGGGAGCAAGCTGCACCTTCCAATCGAGTGCCCGGAAAGCACAGCCTTGGCAAGGCCTGGCAAGCTTACAAACCAACACTGACTGCCTCCAATACAGCCAAATATGACATGTGATTCCATTCCAGTGATTAAAAAGTCCTGCCAAGTATGAAATGCCATTTGTGCAGGAACAAGGCCTTGACCTCCTCTTGTGCTCTTCACAGTTCTGTTTTGAATGCGTATTTGCTTCCTTCCTGTGCTCTGTAATAAGAAGCTGGCAGGGATCACAGCTCCCGTTTGACAGTTTGGTCTGGTTGGGGAAAGAGTCCTGCTGTTTGGTTTTTGGAGGGAGGAGAGGGTTGGATTGGATTGGTTTGGTTGTTTTTTTTTAATGGGGGGAGCTCGCATTAATTTTGATTGGTTGGTTTGGTTTTTTTTTCAATTTCAATTTTTATTATTTTTAACAATATTAAAATGTCATTGATTACGAATAGACAAAAGTGGACTTCCCACACACATCTCTTCGTGAATCATCAGCTATAAAGTTTACCCTTGCTATAATAATAGTTCAAAACATAAATTTAAATCCTTACAAACACAGCTAATCTACCCAACCTGCAGGTTTTTTTTACTAAATTTCGAACCCTACTGTAAAGTCCATAGTAGAAAAATAGTTCTTTAGATACAACAAGAATGGTTTCCAACCTTCTTTGAAGCATTCCAAATTTTGGTCTCTTATTAGTGTAAGTTTTGCCATCTCCGCATATTCCAAAAATTTTATCAGCCAATCTTCTTTTGAAGGCACTTCATTACTCTTCCATTTCTGTGCATATATAATTCTAGCCACTGTCGAAGCGTACATAAAAAGTGTTGAATTAGTTGTAGAAATTGCACCTTCTATTATTCCCAGCAGGAAGGATTCTGGCCTCTTAGGAAATGTCATTTTAAATATTTTCTTTAACTCATTATATATCATCTCCCAATATGCTTTAGCCTTCCCACAGGTCCACCACATATGAAAAAAAGTGCCTTCAGACTGTCCACACTTCCAACATTTGTTTGATACATTTTTATACATTAATGCCAATTTTTGGGGTGTCAGATACCATCTATACATCATTTTGTAATAATTTTCTTTTAAAGCATAACATGCAGTCAATTTTAAATCGGTTAGTTTCGGAAAATTGGAGGGGGGGAAGAGAATAAAAGGAGGCTCGCCTGCAGCAGAAAGTTAGTGAAAGCTGGAGGAAGAGTTTAAAGTTGGCGCTAAAGCTGGAATTAGAGCTGACTAGGAGTAAGACCCTGAGGCTATTCACATGATAGTCCTGGGATGCGGAGGGCGGGCAGTGGGGTAGGCAGAGTCCAACTCATCTTCCCCACAGATGCTTCTTGGGCTTTTCTTCAGGTATACTACCATGCGGTCACATGATCCTCACTGCTCCCAGCAGTGTGGATCTTTGGAGGCTGGGATGACACATCCCAACCTTTGGATATCCCACAATGCATAGTGTGTTGAGCGTGGTGCATTGGGGGATAGGAACATACGAAGCTGCCAGTCAGACCATTGGTCCATCTAGCTCAGTATTGCCTACACAGACTGGCAGCAGCTTCTCCAAGGTTGCAGGCAGGAATCTCTCTCAGTCCTATCTTGGAGATGCTGCCAGGGAGGGAACCTGGAACCTAGATGCTCTTCCCAGAGCGGCTCCATCCCCTGATGGGGAATCTCTTATAGTGCTCACACTTCTAATCTCCCATTCAAATGATACCAGGGCAGACCCTGCTCAGCTAAGGGGGGAAGACACGCTTGCTACCACAAGACCAACTCTCCTCTCCTCTGAGACGGGCACTCTAGGCACCCATCTCTGTGTGCACTCAGGCAACAAGCAGCCTGAGCACCCATCTGATCCCAGTGCCGGGGTAAAGGGCACGCTCGCACCCTAAACTTTGTCTGAAGGCCGGGCTTCAAAGTGGGGTTAGGCGGGCCAGCAGTGCCAAGGATGCCTGCGCTGCAGACGAAGAGCCTGGCTTAAACTGCTTCTTCTGGGAACCGTCTTCCTGAGAAACATAGCTAGAACAGTGAAGAGGGGAGCAGACGCATTAGAGAACTAGCCCCCACCCCCACCCGGATCAGTTAAGAGCAGAGAGCTGGAAATCACGCAGCTGGAATTGCATCTGCTTTGCTCGCAGAAGGTCCCAGGTTTGATCCCTGTCGTCTCCTAAATCTGCTTCCTTGCAATTTCACCCCATGGAATTTCTAATCCAATTTCTAATCCAGTCCTCGGGGGCAACAGAGAAAAGCTGCCTGTGACCTTGGAGAGCTGCTTCCAGTCAGAATAGACAATATTGTGCCAGAAAGCTCTGAGCCAGGCGGACCCAGGGTCTGACTTGGTATAAGGCAACTTCCTATGTTTCTACTGGTGGCAGGACCAGAGTTGTGAAGGCCTGGAAAGATGGTCTTCAAATACCCAGAAGATCATGGAAGGAGGAGGGAGGAGTTCAAGAGATGCATCATGACATTTCACAACAGAAACGGAAGAGGAGCAATGTTATATCCATTGTGAAGCACTAAAAAGGACTGTAGAAATGATAAATTCTGAGTGTGTTTTCTCTTACGCAAACTACTTGCCTTCCCTTGGCACATTATAGTTGCTGCACAAGGGTGTGGTCTGGTTTCGTTGCACATCTCGACTGTATGCTAGAACACTAACTCATCATTCGAAGGTCAGGGGTCCTCATATTTGGGTCCCCAGATGATACTTAAAGAGCCCCTGGTGGCGCAGTGGTAAAACTGCCGCCCTGTAACCAGAAGGTTACAAGTTCGATCCTGACCAGGGGCTCAAGGTTGACTCAGCCTTCCATCCTTCCGAGGTCGGTAAAATGAGTACCCAGAATGTTGGGGGCAATATGCTAAATCATTGTAAACCGCTTAGAGAGCTCCGGCTATAGAGCGGTATATAAATGTAAGTGCTATTGCTATTGCTATTGCTAAACACTATTACATAAAAATAAAACAAAACAGAATGAAATGAAACAAACTAAAAAACCTAAATTAACCATTTCTAGCACACCATGTGCGGAACTTAATCGCAGCCATACACAAAATGGACACCTGATACGAGACATCATCGGTGTGTTTATCAGAGAGAAGTATATAAAACTCAACAGAATTGTTTGGGTATCTAGAAACAAGAGGAGTAAAATATCAAAAATGTAAATTGCAGTAAAAAGAACAACAGGGGGGAGAAATGTTACACGTTTACAATGCTGCCTTGAGGTACGTTTCACGAGCAGTTTCTCAGAAAGCACAGTTTTACTGACAGAGCATAACACAAGTCAGAACTTGCCTGGGAGACTTCAGAGAGGAGCATTGACCAATCAGGAATGCAGGAAATGTAGTTGATGTTTAATCCAACCTGGGACTTTTACACACAGCAGGCTTTACCACGAGTTTACGGGGGGACTTTACTGCGAACTCGAAGTTTTCCAAAAAAACCTGCCGCAAATAGTGGGGTTTTTTTAACCCTGGATATAAATCAGGCTACACTCTAATGTGCAGTGAAAAACCTGAATTGTGTGTGAACAGCTCCCTGATAACTCACAGGGACTTCAGGGTAAATCTAGCCGAAATATGAATGCATCCCCTCCATTCCAGAGGAGATGCAGGTTAGAGGGCTTCAAAAGCCCCATGTGAAAAGCTTCCTGGTGACTCAAAGCCCAATCATGGCCCTGTCTAGTTTCAGGGGAGGAACATGAATAGAGGCCTTGGATGATTCATAAAAAGGTCATACAATGAAAATGCTAGAAGGGATCCAGTGAGAATCAGCCAGGCCTGGCTCTCTCCTGAGACAGAGTAAGTCCATTTGGGGCAGCAGCAGTAGTGGCCTTTCCTAAGAAGCCAGGGGGCACCAAAGGAGACAGCTCGGGTCGTTCTTCTCTCTCTCCTCCCCCACCCGGGATCTGTGCTACTGCAGGCTGGTCAACCACGCATCTCTACCTGATGAATGGCCAGCCTGCAGGCAGCTGCCTCCTTTGGTGCCCCCTCTGGGCACTTTCCAGATTAGCCCCTGCAACAGGGTCACAACATACCTGCGAAGTGTGCTTCCCCACTTCCTGTGTTGCGACACCGCAGTCCCTACGCTGTCAGTAGGGTGCCGCTGACATTTCTGATGCCTTATTCTGGATTTTATCGCTGTAATTTAATGCAATAACGTTGTATGTCCTTTGCAAAAAAAAAAAATAGCTGTAATTTTTCCATTTTAAGAGGGTCACAATTCTGTTTCGGCATTGTAAGTGGTGTGGTGAGGATGGTTACATCTGCGTGGATGGTGATTTATCAATATAAAGCTCCTTTCCGTTTTAGAAATTTATTTCTTTTCTTTTTTTCGATGGGGTTGTGAAGAACTTTACACCTTGATTTTTTTCTCCATGCGGTCTGCAAAAGAAAGCCAACGTTCTGGCAAGGCTGGAAATGTGCTCCCTACAGCAGCAGAAACGTGGAGACCGCTGGGGGCTGCCCTCCTCCTGCTTGGCCGTCCCATTGTTCCTGAAGGCAGCAGCCACAATAAGAAGGTTTGTGCACAGAAGTCCCCCCCCCACTGTGAGCTTGCAAGCAAGTTCTGTGGCACAGCCTTCCCCGCCCCCCTCCCCGAGTGCATTTGCATCCCTTTTTCTCACCCGTTTTTGCGCACAGTTCTAATAAAGCTAATAACAATAATAATGCTAAGGTGGGGGGGCCCTCTTGCTTTACATGTGCCACAGCCAGAGAGAGAGAGAGAGAGGAAAGAAAGACGCATCCTTGGGGGCGAAGTTGAAGCATGTGTGTGCTTGAACGTTTGAGTGTGTGCACATGCGTCTCTCTTTCAGAAAGCAAAAAGGAGATGCAAACTCCTCAACAGTGGATTGCAACTCTGCAGCTGCCAGTGCAGTTTCTTTTGGGGTGGGTGGGTTGCAGCACACAGTATGAACGGTTCCGCCTGGGGGGGGGCATTGTTCCATGGACTATGCAACAAACGGCTTACACCATTTCTTTACGTTTCCAATGCGATTGTGCCAAGCCGAAGCATTTTACACCACCCCAACCACTGTAGAGCATGTACTCTGGAAAGCACCCTGGTTCATTCGGACAAGCCACTACTGGACAGCAGAGAGTGACTGGCCCAAACTCACCCTGTGCCATGGACCAGGACCTATTGCCACACCAGGTTGGTCTGGGGAGGGAGAGCTCTGAGGACAAGGTTCCTGGTTTCCAGGAGATACCTGCACAACCTGGGCGCTTTCCAGGTTAGCCGCTCAACAGTGGCACAATGCTTCCCTTCAGGCCAATCCCATTCAAAACGTAAATAGCAAAGCACCCAGCAGGGGGAGCAGTGTCATGCAAACGAACAACCCCAAAAAACAGCAACTTTTTTACGCTGGATATATAACATCACAGCACTAAATCGCATCGATTCAATTCTAAACAAGGCATTGGAAATGTGAACGGCACCCTGCTGTCAGCGTAGGGACTGCGGTGTCGCAACACAGGAAGTGGGGAAGCACACTTGATAGATACACCGTGTCCCCATTGCAGGGTATAATCTGGAAAGCGCCCTGGCCCCAAAGCTACCCTCGGGGAACCTTCTGTATCCCCAGCCATATCTGGACCTATTGCTGAGAGTTCTGAGGATGAGGAAACTGAAGCGTCACCTTGCTCTGAGGACACCTCATTGCCCCTTTACTACAGTTCGGAGGAGTACGTTGACCCTCCTGCAGAGACTGATCCGTAGGAGTCTGCGATTAAGAAATAGGGCTCAGCCCTTTAACTAGCCATTGGGGCTATTCTCACAATCGGGAAGAATCGGGCTAGGAAAGCCTAGCCCGATTTTCCCCGATCGTAAGAACCACCGGCCTTGGCTGCGAGCCCGGTGGTTCTCCAGCAGGTAACCCGCTTTGGTGGCCCTCCTCTTAGCCCGGGTTTGCGGAGTGAGTGCTCCGCAAACCTGGGCTATCTGGCCGTGAGTAGCCACATGCAGCACCGTGCTGTGGCTACTCACGAGGAGACCCCCAGAGGGGAGGCGAAAAGCCGCCTCCCGGCTCCGGGGTTCTCACCAGCATGCCCTGCGCGCTCACGCAGGGCATGCTGGAGCTTTCAGGGAGCGATCGGCCCCCCGCTCCCCCCAGCCCCCGCCAGCTCCATCACGGAGCCGGCAATTGTGTGGGTGGCCGATCCGGCCGCCCAGGGCTGCTGCCCCGATCGTCTGTGGGGAGAGTGGGCTTAGCCCGCTCTCCCCGCAGTATAATCTAAAACGGGTCTCACTGATCATGAGACCCGCCTCATTGTCTCCGGGATTGTGGGTGGAGTCTAGGCTTATACCCAGCAGCAGGGCTATATAAGAGCTCAGTTTGCAGTATGAGTTGCTGAAGCAACCTGGTTGTACTTTGCTTGTCCAGGAGATTTATCAGACTTTACCGTGACTTAACTTTGGGAGGGTGTGGGTGTGCATTCACATGTTGGCCAGATTTGCCCCTAAGTCCATGAAATGTTTCAGAGAACACTTCACACATGATACGGGTTTTCCCCTCAATATTGGAACCTAGCCTGATTTATGTCTGGGGTTAAAAAAATCTTTTCTTTTTGCGTTGGAGTATCGGTTATGCCCTGAACTCACAGTAAAGCCTCGTGGTAAAGCCACGGAAAAGCCTGCTGTCTGAAAAGCCTCCTGGTTCCTGATCCTCAGCTCCCCTGACTATGCCCTTTGCTTGCTCCTGAGAAGTGCTGTGTATTGACGACAGGCCTTTGACCTCCTGCTCTGTTGACTGTGCTATACGTCTCCTCCTGAACTACAGGACCTGTGGGTCTTCTGAACTACAGAACCTCGCCCTGTGCAGAACATGATCCATGTCTGAAGATCAACCTAGACAAGATGATGTACATTTTCCACAACAGGGCAAGTAGCAGCCGTTTCCATTGGGAAGATGGCAGGGAGGGGTCAGTCAAGCTTCTTTTCCAGTGTTGGTGATCTGAATTCCTCTACAGCTGATTGCTTTAAATATGTAGAGACACCAGCCCTATTCAGTCATTATAAAAATGGTTAGAGATTGTAACTGGGGGGCGGGGGCAGAAGTGGGGTTCCCATTTAAAACTGCCAATGGTAAGGCATCATCTCTTGCTCTGAAGAACACTCTCTGGTGGCTGGGTAGAGAGAGTAACAATAAATCACTGGCTGGTTCCTGGCTGTGATTGCCAAGATGTCCTCTTGTGGTCTGCAGGATGATACCCAGGTCATTTTGATGCTCAATGTCCAAGATCCACTGTTTGAGAATCTTCTTGGCCTGATTATATCCTAATAGTGACAGATATTTCTTTAGAATTCTTTAGAATTTAGATGCCAAGTGATGAGAGTTTTGCTAGCAGTGCTTGTATCCAGGAAGACTGAAACCTGTCGGCCAGTACAAGGGGAATCAGCCCCAAAGGGGAAAGTTGATCTTGAGACAGTAGTTGAAAATTGAAACTCATGCTTTGGATTCCACCCTTTGAAAACCCATTTCTACCTTAGTGCAGCATTAGAAATACATCTGGGAGCCCAGAATACAGCTCTTATAAACTTAGACTGGACAATCTGCAGTGTTCTGTAGTTGGAATAGTGGCCCAGTTGTTCACCGTACAGACATTGAGCCAGTGGTTTGGCAATGAACAGATTTAGTGCAGCAGAAATAACTTCTCCTTTGGAGCAGAAAAATATCAGAATGGCTGATGTACCTGTTGGGCAGTGTAATCCACATGGGCCTTCCATGACCCTGTGGCATGAAAAACCACACCCAAATATTTAAAACTGTTAACCTGTTCAATCCGATGGCCCTTGATTGACCAATTAAAATTCTTAGGCTTCTTGGCAAGGACCATCACCTTAGATTTCTGAAAATTAATAACCAGGTGGTTATCCTTACAGTAATTGGCCAGGAGCTTAAGAGCCCTCCTAAGATCTACTGGGGTTTGAGAGATAATAGCATCAGCATCCGCTTACAGCAAAATTGGGATTTTTACCCCCGCGATGTCTGGCAGATGTAACCCTGGATCTGAGAGACTTTTGGCTAAGGTGTTTATATGCAGGTTAAACAGAGAGGGTGCCAACCTGCACCCTTGTTTGACTCCTTTGCTGGAAGTTATTGGGTGTGAAAGTGAGCCTCGGGGTTACCTCTCACCCTGACGTTGGTGTTCTCATAAAGCTTTTGAATGAGAAGAAGTAATTGCCTATCAGTGTTGATATCCCTGAGTTTTCCCCACAACCTTGGCCTCGAAATTGAATCTAGCGCTGATTTGAAATCTACAAAGGCCACATACAAAGAGCACTTGGGCTTACTGCTATACTGGATGGCTTTAAGAGGGGTTTGGATAACTTCATGGAGGAGAGGTCTATCAACGGCTACTAGCTGGAGGGCTATACTATAGGCCACCTCCAGCCTCAGAGGCAGGATGCCTCTGAATACCAGTTGCAGTGGAGTAACAGCAGGAGAGAGGGCATGTCCTCACCTCCTGCCTGTAGGCTTCCAGCGGCATCTGATGGGCCACTGTGTGAATCAGGATGCTGGACTAGATGGGCCTTGGGCCTGATCCAGCAGGGCTGTTCTTATGTTCTCAATAAGATGGCGTAGCACTAAGGAATGATCCATAGTTGAGCGCCCCATTCTAAAACCAGCCTCTTCATCCCCCAAGATGTCTTCTTGGTGGCACCACTGTGGCAAACCCGCCTAAGTAGCCACCCTTTAAAACAAGGTTAAGGGAGCGAGTGTTCCCTTAACCCTGTTTTTTAAATCGTCTGGCAGCTGCTGATGCTTCCAGCTGCAGATGCCAGACTGCGGGGAGCCCAGAGAGGCCTCATCCCCTAGGAAGCTGCTGTCTACTGAGACTATTGCCCCCCCCCCCACAGCTCAATATTGTCTACACTGCTTGGCAGCATCTCTCCAGGGTTTCATGTTGGGGTCTTTCCCAACCCTGCCTGGAGATGCTGCCAGGGATTGAACCAGGACCTCCCGCATGCTAAGCAGATGCTCTACCACTAAGCTACAGCAGCACCATTTCCAAGGAAGTTGCCTTCTACCAAATCAGGCCATTGGCCCATCTAGCTCAACACTGGCTGGCAGCAGTTCTCCAGGGTTTCAGGCAGAAGTCTTTCCAAGCGTTACCTGAAGATGCCGTGGGTTGAACCTGGGACCTTCTGCATGTAAATCCAATGCTCTACCGCTAAGCTACAGCAATTGCCCCAACAATCTGCTCCCTGAGATGACTACGTCACCTTGCTTCATGGTGGGGCCGCCCCGTCCAAGCCACTAAGCCACACAGACTCTCCAATATTTTCAGCAGCGTGGTGAGTGACCCTTTGGATTTCTATACACTCCTGGCTTGATCCTTTAAAAGGGATTGATGGTCCCAAGTTCCAGTTGCAGGATTCAGACTGGTTCATCTTGATGTACCCCCCATGCTCGCTTAAATACATACATACCGGAAAGAACTAAGAGGACGAACAGCAGCAAGGTGGATGGACTCGATTACGCAGGGGCATAGCAAGGTTGGAGTGGGCCCAGAGACAAGATTTTAAAATGCCCCCCACTCACTGAAGCTCAGCTCATGAAGTAAAGAAATCTTAAAAGAAGCTGAACAGTGGTAACAAAAAGCATCTCTCTCTCTCTCTCTCTCTCTCTCTCTCCTATGTGCCACTATAGAACATCATCCTAAATTATATTTTTAAAGTTTTTGTAAATTGTGGATGATGCAAGTCATTTAATGCATTTCCCAGTCATGTGACTTGCCTCTGGGGGAGGGGGTCCCCAAGGCAGTGGGGCCCCAAACACTGTCTCCCCCTGCCCTATTAAAGTTACACCCCTGTGATTACGACAGCAGTGAATGCACCACTGAGAGACCTAAAAGGCCAAGTTGAAGGCAGATTATCCTGGAAAGAATCTATCTATGTGGTTGCTAAGAGTCGACACCGACTTGACGGCACTTATCAATCAGCAAGAACTAGAAATGTAAGCTTTGGAGGTGCATTTGCATGCATAGTGGTGGGGACATCACTTGCACCCCCCTAAAAAAAAAAAAAAATCAGTGCAGGCTGGCATGCAAAATGAAATCTGAACAGACATTCTCAATCCGTTGGCTGTTCTTTCTCTCTGCTTTGATCGATATTTTGCTACCAGGTCGGTATTAGGTAGGGCCTTCCTTCCATTGTTTAATTCTATGGCCATCGGGTTATTAGCTGACAAACAGGTGGGTGACTGAAGCAGTTGCTGCCCAAGGCGGAGAATTATGTTGACTGTATGGCTAAAATTCTCTTCCAAGAGCTGAAATGCCTTAGTGATTAGTCCTGCTGCTAGCCTGAGTCCCCGGCTTTTGCCATTTAACCAAGCCTGGTCATTTGTCCTACTGACAGTAATGGGCTTTATTGGGTTACTATTTGTGAAGTTTCTTTTGATGCCTGCCAGAGGTTACTGCACTCTAGGGGTGTGCACGGAACCGCCAACTGCGGTCTGGCACTGGGGTGGGGTGGGGTCGCTTTAAGAGCGGTGGGAGGGTTTACTTACCCCTCCCGCCGCTTTCCCGCTTGCCACCGTAAACATACGAGTAATTGGGGCGGCAGGATACCTCCCTGCCGCCCCTTCCCCGACGTTACTTGCAAAACCTCCCAGGAGTGCATTGCGCGCCTGCGCGCACGTCACAGTGACGTTAAGCGCGCGCTCGTCTCTGTGACGTGCGTGCGGAGTGCACTCCTGGGAGGTTTTGCAAGTAACGTCGGGGAAGGGGCGGCCCAATTACTCGTATGTTTACAGCGGCAAGCGGGAAAGGGGTGGGAGGGGTAAGTAAATCCTCCCGCCGCTCTTAAAGCGACCCCCCCCAATCCAAACCACCCAGGTCCGGACTGGTCTGGACTGGTCCGGATCGGTCCGGAGGCCTTTTCAATGGCTTCCGGACCGGTCCGGGTCCATCCCTACTGCACTCCTGTGCACTCTTTCTAGGGAATCATGTTCCATCAAACTCCATGACTCTTACTTCTGATCAAATATTTATTTATTTATGTTTATGTTTATGAGTAGCCAGAATGTTGGGGGGCAATATGCTAAATTATTGTAAACCGCTTAGAGAGCTTCCAGCTATAGAGCGGTATATAAATGTAAGTGCTATTGCTATTGCTATTGCTATTATTTATGTTTATTCACCAAACATTTGTCTCTGGGAGGTTAACATAAAACAATTAAAGCACATATAAAAGTTAAAACAAATCAACAGTTTAAAATCAACCATAAAATTAAAACAGACATTTTTTTAAAAGCTGAGAAAGCTTTTCAATATGCTTAGGATCCTGCTTAGGAATATGCTTAGGATCTGGCAAGCAAAGTGTGTTACAGATATTTTTATCATACTTTTTATATACACACATACACACACCATTATACAAGAGAGAGAAAAGGAATAGGGTCAAACAGCCCAATTCAGACACTATGCTGCATGAGTGTACAGATAGATGTCTGTACACTCGTACATGTGTTTGTGTGAATGGCTATACCTGAGTTCATTTTTAAAGTGAACCTGAATGCAGGCCCTTCAAATGCAGGGTACAGATTGGAAGTATACTGCTGTACCTGCAATCAACATAACATGTGAATGACTATACCTGTGTACAGATCTGTACCTGTGTACACTGTACACACGTTCTACAGTGTTGAACATAATGTGTGAATGAACCTATTATCACTACATTTCTTATTCCAATGGACCAAGGGCAGGCAAACTTTGGCCCAGGTGCCAAAGTGCAGACAACGTGATTTTGAGTGGCACTCACACTGACATCTGAGAGGAGGCTCCACCGCTGAATTTAGCAGGAGCCATTGTTGCAGGGGATTATGGGAGCTGTTGTCCAACAACATCTAGGGACCCCAGTTTGAGAGACCTCCTGTTCCATTGGGTTTCTTCTCCTAAGTTGGGAGTGCACACAGTTGCAGCTTGTGAAGGCTATGCAATGTGCTACAGGAAGTCCTCAGACTTATGACACAATTGCTTCCTGAAAACTATGTCTTCAGTCACAGAACGTCTTAACTCAGAACCCATTTTTCAATAGGAATCAACGTTCTAAGGAGGGGAGTTGGTTCCTTAACCACGGTTACATACCTTATTTCCCCCACCCCGCCCCCCTGCTGCTGGCACAAAACAGCTACAATACAGGAGGAGGAGGAGAGCTGGTTTTGTGGTAGCAAGCACAAATTGTTCCCTTTGATAAGCAGGGTCCACCCTGGTTTGCATTTGGAAGGAAGACTACATGTAGTCTCTCCCCGACTACATGTGATCGGGCTGGGAGAGACTCCTGCCTGCAACCTTGGAGAAGCTGCTGCCAGTCTGTGTAGGCAATACTGAGCTAGAGGGACCAAGGGTCTGACTCGGTAGAAGGCAGCTTCCTCTGTTCCTATCTCCCAGCCTTGTGTTGTCTAGATGAGAGCATTGCGACAGTTTTAACCCCACCACAAAGTCTTAGCAAAGACACACAGCAAAGCCACCACAGGAGAAGAGGCTGGCCTTATTTCTTAGCAGACCTGGTTTATGCACGAGGCAGAGAGAAGCAGATGTACAGGTGACTTCCTTGCCCTGGCTTGCAAGAGTCTTCAGTTCTTGCAGCCAGAAGGAAACTGCAAGTCGAGAGGACGAGACAGATCCGAGGCTGCCCACAGTAGCAGGGGATGTGGCAAGGAGGGTTTCCAGCAAGCCTGTTCCAGGAGAAGATGGGACATTTCTGCTGAGGAGTGGCTGAACTTTGGCCAGTCACTATCTTTGGCCAGTCACAGGGTGATGGTAGACTGACTTTGGACTAGACTGGTAGACTGACTTTGGTAGACTGACTTTGGCCAGTCACAGGGTGATGGTAGCCCTAGCAGAGCCAATAAGGATGAGAAACCCGTTCCCCAGTGCCCAGTTCCTTAAGGAGGGCAGAAACCCCTGCAGCGGAAAGGAGAGCAGCTAGAAAGCAACCGGAGTCTGGCATTCCATCCAAAAAGGAGGAGAGAGGCTTGATGATTTCCTATTCAAAAGCTTTTCCAGCTTCCCTGGGGGGAAAAGGTATCTTCATCATGAAAGCCCCATATTTATCTACCTTTATTTGCACACATTATTTATGCTGAAATTTTGCCTTGCCAAGTGGAAAGGCATTCATACAGATTCACCGTGTTGCTCTTGCCTGCCTCTTTTCTTTCTTCCCTCCTTCCCTCTGCTGACTTTCTCAGCTAAAAATCGAGATTGCATGCTCCTTGGGACAGGGACCTGTCATTTGGCTCTGTGTAAAGTCCATCAATGGTACTTTATCAGTTGTTTGATTGTTCAGAGAGCGCTTCAGCTGTGTACTTCACACCATGATTGCAAAGTAATTCATGAAGCAGTGTTTAACATGTTGTTGGGAGTGTGTGTGTGTGTGTGTGTGTGTGAGAGAGAGAGAGAGAGAGAGAGAGAGAGAGAGAGAGAGAGAGAGGTGGTGCAACTGTGGGGAGTCCAGCCAGATTTAACTACTGAACAGAGAGGTGATAAAGCAGGTCAAGCCTTTCTGGAAGTCCTTTTGGAGACAGGACCATAGCTTAGCACAGAGAACATAGCTGCCTTTTGAGGGGAAGGAGGTGTGAAAGATCCAGAGATAGAGCATCTGCTTTGTATGCAGATGGTCCCAAGTTCCATCCCTGGCAGCATCTCCAGGTCGGGCTGGGAGAGACAGATTCCTGCCTGCAACCTCAAAGAGCCGCCGCCAGTCAGTGTTGACAGTACTGAGCTAGATGGACCAAGGGTCTGACTTGGTATAAAGCAGCTTCCTATGTTCCATGTTCTGCCCCTAGGTGCATGGGGCATTCTGCCCCAAAGCATGCCTTTTATACTAGTAGTAGTAGTAGTACTAGTAGTAGTAATAGTAATAATGTGCTCCAGGACAGAGCTTTTACAATTAAAACAGTTTCTTGGCTCACATTAAATCCTTTATCCTGTGTAGGACACTCTCTTCTGCATCCCCCATGCCCCTTCCTCTCACAAAACCAAAAACCAGACGCGCACTCTTGCAATGTCCTTCTGCGTGGCGCTTTCCAGACTAGCTGCTCATCATCAGCAAAACGCCTCCGTTCAGGCAAGTTGCATTCGGAATGTAAACAGCAGGGGGAGCAGTCTCATGGAAACTAACCACCCAAAAAAACCAGGAACCTTTTGACGACGGATATACAATGTCCTAGCTCTATATCGCAGAAATTAAATTCGCAACAAGGCATTGGAAATGTGAACGGCACCCTGCTGTCCACGGAGGGATAGCAAGAGTGGCTATCTGGCTGGCTGGCTAGTTGTCTGGCAGCTGGATTTTTAATTTTAAGCCTCCTAGCCGCAGTGGAAGAGAACGTACTTAGGGGTCCAACAAATACTGCAAAAGAGGGGAATATTAAAAGCAATTTGCTTGTATTTCGAGACCGACTGCAACTTCTGGCTTGTGTTGGGTTTGTCTCCTCAAAAGACAGCTCTGCATACAGTGCATCACAATTGTCTCTTCAGTGTGGATACTGCTGGTCAGGTTTGTTGCTGGCCCTGTTTGTTGCTGGCCCTGTTCCTAGTCTACACAGCAATCAGGTTGGGTGTTGTTGTTGTTTTGCTCTTCTGCTTTGGTTTTTCCTGCTGTTACATAAGAACACAGGAAGCCGCCTCCTACCGAGTCAGACCTTTGGTCCACCTAGTTTACTATTGTCTACACTGACTGGCAGCAGCTCTCCAAGGTTTCAGGCAGGAGTCTCCCCCAGATCTACCCCGAGAGATGCTGCCAAGGATTAAACCTAGGATCTCCAGCGCGCCAAGCGGATGCCCTGGCCACTGAGCTAAATTCCAATCCTCATAGGATTTCTTACAGCTGACAGTGCTCACATCAGGGGTGTAGCTATGATGGATGGTTCAAAGGACCCAGCCCCCCCCAGCTCCTGAGGGCCCCCCAGATCCACCCCTCCCTATTTTCTACATTATTTCCCTCATTCCAAGGCACCGTCAGAGAGAGGGCCAAACACGGGCCCACCTCCCTTAGCTACGCCCCAGGCTCACATGTTGTCACCCATCCAAATGCAAACCAAGATGGACCCCGCTTAGCAAAGGGGATGACTCACACCCTGTGACGTGAAATGTGTCCTGGGTTCCAAACAGCTGACCTTCAAACAAACTTTAGGAAGACAATACAGCCTGTCGGTGAGTTAGGGACTTCCTGTAGTTACCGTACTTGTCATAACAGAATAAGCAATGCCGTGGAAGGGAAGGAGAGTCGACATGTAATTCCCCCTTCCGCCAGTTCCCTTTCTCTAGGCCAACTTCTGCCTTCCCACCACCCTGAAAGAAGCTAAGGCTCAACAATAAATCAGGAGCAGCTCGTCCTAATGAGTCAGGGGGACACCCAAGGAGGCGGCTCAGGTTTCTCCTCTCTCTCCCACCCTGCCTGCTGCCTGTAGGCTGGACATCCATCAGGTAGAGTGGTGTGGTTAGGAAATGATTGGAAATGCTGGAACACAACGTGGACACCAGCAGCAGCCGTCAGGAGGGGTGCCGTGCTGGGGTTGGATAGGGCCAGTTGCTCTGTCCAGGAAAGACGCCGGACCCATCTGTTGGGGCCAGCATCTTTAAGAAACTGCGAGGCACGCCTGCTCAGAGGAGATCATCGCAAGCCCGTGACGTTTAGGCTTGCAACGATCTCTAAACTGCACGGGCGCGTCTGGCAGTTTCTTAAAGATGCTGGCCCCAACAGATGGGTCCAGCATCTCTCTTGGCTGCCGCCGGAGGAGCGGGGAGGGAGGACTGCTCCACTCCCCCCCCCAGCCACAAGTATTTTTTTAAGCGGAGCTTTGGAGGGGCGGCCCCCCCAATGAGATTGGGGGGCCTCATACAGGGCGGGGGGAGGGGTGTCTCATGGCTGGGTGGTCCAGGCACCTGAATTACTTTGGTGCACCCCTGGGAGGGGCTGCTGAGCTCTTGGAGGCATAAAAAGGAGGGAGGTGCACCAGAGGGCCGGCAGACCGCCTCTAGGCGGCCACCAAAGCTGGCCACCAAAGGGGGCCAGCTTTTGGTGCCGGGCCTTCGGGGTGGGACTGAGGTCTAGGAGAAGGTTATATTAGGGTGGGGCTGGAGGTCTGGGCTCGAGTTTGGAGGAGGCTTTACACACAGGGTTTCTGCCCCGAATCTCCTTCAGTAGAGGGCGTGTGCATACACTCACTGGAGCAGGACCTTGCTCCTCTGCAATGCCAGGTCAGTTCAGAAGAAGACCGAAATCATCCACGACTTGATCATGGGTGAGGCAGGGAGCTGACCCGGCTTGTATAAGTCTATAACTGAGACTTGGCTGCGGGAGGAAAGGGGTCCAGTTTGGGCCCAGCTTCTCCAATCAGATTACTCTGATGGGGAGCAGGTTAGGGGAAGTGGGTGGGGTGGGGTAGGGTGGGGTGGCTGTGGTCCATAAGAATACCATCTCCCTTACCAGAGCCTCTGTGAGACAGATGACTTATACCAAGTGTATATTTTTGAGGCTGGGAACTAGGGATAGACACTTGGTGTACCGTCCACCCTGCTGCCCAACGGACTCCCTAACTGAGCTGATGGAACCAGTCACAGAGTTGGTGTTGGAGTCTCCCAGACTTTTGATGTTAGGCGACATCAGTATCCACTTTGGGGCTGGCTTGTCTGGTGCAGCTTGGGAGTTCATAGAGGCCATGAAATCGATGGGCCTATCCCAATTAATTTCAGGACCAACTCATGGTGCCGGAAACACACTCAATTTGGTCTTCTGTTGGGCTCCATCGTCAGGAGATCCTGTGGTTTCCCCATTGTTATGGACGGACCACTGCCTGCTTCACAGCCACAACCCACCCCTGCAGGGGTGGTGGACCTATTAGGATGGCCCACCCGAGAAGGCTGCTGGATCCAGTAGGATTCCAAAAAAGCCTTGGAGGGTTTTAATGTTGGTGCTGCCAGTGAGTCTGTCGAGGCCCTGGTGGGAACCTGGAATATGGAACTCACCAGGGCAAGAGACACGATTGCTCCTAAGCGTCCCCTCCAACCTGCTTCAAAAATGGCCCCTTGGTATACAGAGGAGTTGCGGGGGCTGAAGCATCAGAGTAGGTGTGACTGGAACACAAGTGGAGGAAAACCTGGCTCAAATTTGACAGGACACAGCACTGGATCCATTTGAAGGTTTATGTGATAGCGGTGCATGCGGCAAAAAACCAATTTTGGTCTGCATGAATTGTGCATGCAGATTTGCGTTCAGCAGAGCTATCCCAGGTTGTGAGGAGTTTAATTTCTGCTCTTTCTGTTTGGAATCAGTCCCCGGAGAATTTGTTCTGCTGTAAAGCTTTTAATGGGTTCTTTGCGGATAAAATCTCCTGTATTCTGGGCTGACTTGGACTCCACTATTTCTGCAAGGGTTATGAAGGGGGTGTTCAGCAATCCCTCTTGCAGTATTATGCTGGATCAGTTTCAATCTGTGATTTCTGAGGATGTGGACGAGCTGCTTCGGGCGGTGCGGCCTACCACCTGTTCTCTGGAACCTTGTCCGACTAACAGGAGGAGAGCTAGTTTTGTGGTAGCAAGCATGACTTGTCCCCTTAGCTAAGCAGGGTCCACCCTGGTTGCATATGAATGGGAGACTAGAAGTGTGAGCACTGTAAGAGATTCCCCTTAGGAGATGGGGATGCTCTGGGAAGAGCATCTAGGTTCCAAGTTCCTTCCCTGGCATCTCCAAGATAGGGCTGAGAGATTCCTGACTACAACCTTGGAGATGCCGCTGCCAGTCTGTGTAGACAGTACTGAGCTGGATGGGCCAATGGTCTGACTCAGTATATGGCAGCTTCCTGTGTTCCTACAACTTGGCTGCTTCTATCTAGCAAGGAGATTGTTGGCGGTGTCCTCGTTAATATCATTCATGCATCGCTGAGGGAGTACCCCCTGTTTGGAGGAGGGGCAATAGATAGACCACTTCTTAAGAAACCTTCCCTGGATCCCTTAGCGATGGCTAGTTACAGGCCAGTCTCCAATCTCCCATGGTTGGGCAAGGTGACTGAGAGAGTGGTGGCCTACCAACTCCAGACAGTTTTGGAGAAAACGGATTATCTAGACCCATTTCAAACTGGCTTTAGAGCTGGCTATGGAGTTGAGAAGGCTCCATTCTGTCACCAGTGCTTTTTAATATCGACATGAAACCGCTGGGTGAGATCATCAGATTTGGTGCAGGGTGTTATCAGGATGCTTGTCATCTATTTCTCCTTGTCATCACCACCACCACCACCACCATCATCAGGAAATGGCATTCATTCCCTAAATGCCTCCCTACAGGCAGTAATGGGCGGAGGTGCTCATTGTAGGCACTCAGAATCTGAAGGATGAGTTAGATCTTCCTGTCCTGGGTGAGGGTTACACTCCCTCAAAAGGAACAGTTATGCAGCTTGGGAGTACCCTTGGACGCAAGCCTCACCTTGGTATCTCAGGTGGAGGCTATGGCCAGGAGTGCCTTCCAACAGCTTTGGTTGATTCACCAGCTGCGTCCATTCCTTGAAGAGAACAATCTCAAAACAGTGGTGCATCAGCTGGTAACCTCCAGGCTTGACTATTGCAATGCGCTCTACGTGGGGCTGCCTTTGTACGCAGTTTGGAAACTTAAGTTAGTTCAAAAACCAGCAGCCAATCTCTCAAAAACCATTGCTTCTCTCCAACCATCAGTTTTCTGCTAAACAAGCCTCAAACTAAACCTGCCTGCCTCTGGACCTAAGAGGGAGGGAGAGAGAAAGAGGATCCGAAGGCTGCCTGTTTGCTTAAGGAATCAAGTGGCCAGCTGGATCTTCGATTTTGACAGCCGATGATGATGGCGAGAGGGAAGCCTTCTTGGATTCAATTGGGACAGATGGGACATTCTCCTTTTGTGCTGACCCCCCCCAACGCCCCCCCCATGCTCCCAGCAAACGTGATGGTTGTTGGTCCCTGCATTAAACAGCATTCTGTGCAATGCCCGCTCCATCTGTGAGAGCCCTCTTTGACATTTCTTGCCCTGTCTCCAAGGAAGTAGCTTCGATAGCCTATAGAAGACCAGCTAAAAGACACCCCCCCCCAACACACACACAGCTCTGGCGCTTGGGGGAGACTATCTGCATAGATGGATGGATGGATGGATGGATGGATAGATAGATAGATAGATAGATAGATAGATAGATAGATAGATAGATAGATAGATAGATAGATAGAACAAGGCTGCATAATCAACCAGAAACAAATCTGGAACTTCACCATTAGTTCCCTGAGATCATAGTTCTGGCAGTGAACTATATAACTATATAAATTTAGTTATATTTGTAACTATATATAGTTATAGATATAAATATAACTATATAGTAATAGATATAAATATAACTTTATAAATATTCACCATATTCCTATTATTATTTATTTGATTTATATACCGCCCTTCCAAAATGGCTCAGGGCGGTTAGGGGATGTGATACATATAGGGGATGTGAGTGTGAGTGCACTATATATTGTGAAATGTGTCAACCAACCAACCAACCAATCAATCAGCGAGGGGCCCATTGTAAAACCTCGTCTGTGGGCCCACTCCAACCTTGTTATGCTCCTGATTTTGCAGTGGCCACTTTGACGGAGCTGCTCCATTCCTTCCCATCCTGCCACCTGCGTTCTCACCAGAGTAGCTGCTTTCACTCCGTAGAAGGGAAATTATTATTATTATTATTATTATTATTATTATTATTATTATTATTATTATTATTTCTTGTTTACACAGTCAGACAGGTGTTATTGACTGGTTTGTTTTATCGAGACATCGAGTCCTTTCCAAGGACCCGGGATGCCAGAATTTTATTGTCAATCGTTATAGATATCGTCGCAGAATATAGGCTGTTCCCAGTAAAGCTGCTTTTTGTAATTGGCTGATGGTGATTTCTGGGGCCCCTATGGTGTTGAGGTGCTCTTCAAGGTCTTTTGGAAATGCACCCAGGGCGCCAATTACCTCTGGGATTATTTTGGTCTTTTTCTGCCACAGCCTTTCAATTTCAGTTTGTAGATCTTTGTATTTTATTATTTTATTTTTTCTATTTATTTTTCTTCTATTCTGCTATCCCCTGGTATTGCTATGTCGATTATTTTCACTTGTTTTTCTTTCTTCTCGACTACAGTGATATCTGGTGTATTGTGTGGCAGATGTTTGTCTGTTTGTAGTCGGAAGTCCCATAATATTTTTACATCTTCATTTTCTTCAACTTTTTCAATTTGATGGTCCCACCAATCTTTGGCTACAGGTAGCTTGTATTTTTTGCAGATGTTCCAGTGTATCATCCCTGCTACCTTGTCATGCCTTTGTTTGTAGTCAGTCTGTGCGATCTTCTTACAACAGCTGATCAGGTGGTCCACTGTTTCATCTGCTTCTTTAAAAAGGCGGCACTTGCTGTTTGTTGTGGATTTTTCGACTTTGGCTCTTATTGCATTTGTTCTTAGTGCCTGTTCTTGTGCAGCCAGTATTGAACCCTCTGTTTCTTTCTTCAAGTTGCCATTCTTAAGCCATTGCCAGGTCTTGGTGATGTCTGATTTTCCACTTATATTGTGTAAATATTGACCATGCAGGGGCTTATTTCTCCATTTTTCTGCTCGGTTCTTGACTTGTTCTTTCTTGTAGGCCTGTTTTGTTTCATTGGTGTTGAATAGTTGTGCGTTCTTGACCATTTGAAGTACATCTTCTTCACTGTCCCTTATATATTCTTCAAGGTCTCTTTTCTCCTCCTCTACTGTTTGATGGACTTGGAGCATTCCTCTTCCACTTGAGCTGCGAGGGAGGTAGAGCCTATCTACATCACTGTGGGGGTGCAGAGCACGATTGATGGTCATGATTTTCCTGGTCTTACGATCTAGTGTCTCTAGCTCTGCCTGGGTCCAGTCTATCATTCCTGCAGTGTATCTCATAACAGGTATAGCCCAGGTGTTTATGGCTTGTATGATGTTCCCGCCATTGAGTATGGACTTGAGGATTTTTCTGACTCTCCTGATGTATTCACTTCCCATTTTTCTTTTAACTTCAGCGTGTGCGATGTTATCAGCCTGGAGAATGCCCAAGTATTTGTAAGGTTCTTTCTCTTCCAGGTTCTTGATCTTGCTTCTATTGGGCAGTTCTATTCCTTCTGTTTTTCTTATTTTCCCTCTGTTCATTATTAGTGCAGCACACTTGTCTAGTCCAAACTCCATTGCTATATCGCTACTGAATATACGGACAGTGTTTAGCAGTGATTCGATTTCTGACTGGGACTTTCCATACAGCTTCAGATCGTCCATGTACAGCAGATGGTTGATTTGACTGGATGTTTTAGATGTTTGGTATCTGAGGCTTGTTTTGTTTAGTATTTGTGAAAGTGGGGTCATGGCGATTACAAACAATAGAGGGGATAGTGAGTCCCCTTGGAAAATGCCTCTTCTAATGCTAACCTGTCCAAGTGCCTCACCATTGATTGTTAACTGTGTACTCCACATGCTCATCGCTTTTTAAATAAATATCTGAATGTTTTTGCTGACACCAGTTGTTTCTAAACAATTTAGTATCCATGTGTGAGGCAATGAATCGAAGGCTTTCTTGTAGTCAATCCATGCAACACTTAGATTGGTTTTTCTTCTCTTGCAGTTTTCTAAAATCATTTTGTTAATCAGCAGCTGGTCTTTTGTGCCTCTGGTGTTCGGGCAATTTCCTTTCTGTTCAGCTGGAAGCTGTTTGTTAGTTAATAAGTGTTGCATCACTTCATCTGCTATTATTCCAGTTAATAATTTGAACATGGTTGGCAGGCAGGTTATCGGTCTATAATTACTTGGAACTGCACCTTTTGCTGGGTCTTTCATGAGATGAGTTTTCCCAGTTGTTAGCCATTGTTCAATATCACCTCCTTGCAAAATGTGATTGAACTGTTTTGATAGTTGTTTATGAAGGCTTGTTAGGTGTTTAAGCCTGAAGCCATGCAGTTCATCATCGCCTGGCGCAGTCCAATTTTTAATTTTCTTTGCTCTTTCACTGATTAATTCTGGTGTTATTATTAGATCTTGCATTTGTTGGTTACATTTTTGACTTCTTTCATCCAGCCTGCTTTTTTATTATAATCTATTGGATTGTCCCATAATTTCCGCCAGAATTGCACTGTTTCTTCTTTATTTGGTGTTTCTACATTTCTTGCAGTTTCTCCTTCTATGCTTTGGTAGAAACGTCTCTGATTCGACTGGAATTGGAGATTCTGCCTGTGTTGTGTAATTCTGGCTTCATATCTGATAATCTTCTTTGATACTGCTGTTATTTGCTGCTTTATTATTTCCAGGACTTCTCTCATTTTCCTTGAATCTAGGTGGTATTTTTGGATCAGATACTGTTTGGTGTTTTCTTTCTTCAGCTTCTTGTCTGTCATATCTTTCAATTTACTAGCATCTGATCTAAGCCTGGAGATTTTATTTTCTAATCAAATCTTCCATTTAGGTGATGTACTGCTTTCTTTTTTGACAGGTCCACTGATCTTCTATCCGAGCTCTTGTGTTGTTATTGTTGCTGCACTGTACATGAGTTGGTTTGTTGCTTGCAAATTCTTGGTTGTTATTTCTGCAAGTGCAGCATTGACATCTTTTAATGCCTGAGCAAGTTGTTTTTTGGCAACTGTTTTTAGAGCGGGAAGTCGAACCCTGGTGGTTGTTTGCTTCATGTGCTCAGTTATTTTTTGCTTTAGTTCTTCTTGCTTTTCTGTTAAACGGCATTTGGGTTTTTGAGGTGAAGGCAAAGGGGAGGTTGCCTGGTTTTGATTTTGAAATACTTCAGCAACGGTGGTATCCTCTATTTCCAACACCTCCTCCATCTGTGCCTGAGCAACTGCTTCAGTTGGTGGTAATTCTTCTTCCATATCTTGAGCCTGTGTTGCTCTTTGCAGTTCTTCCAGCTCAACTCCTGTGAATACTTTATTTCTTATTCTGAATCTTCTCTGGTCTGCTAGCCTTTTTTCTATTATTTCTGTATCTGGATGCTTCTCTTTCCAAATTTGGTACATTCTTTTTAAATAACCTCTTCAAGTTGGACTAGACTTGTAATAGCAGATCATTATTTCCTTCTTGGCATTTTTTGTATATTTTTTTCGGTTAAGCGACGTTTCTTCCAGTAGCTTTGCTGTCTCCAGCCCTGGTTGCTCAACTGAAGATCCTGTGTCCTGTAGCCCACTTGCCACCAGATGTCCAGGGACTATAGCACCTGGCGCGGTCCTTGTTGACCCGGGCGACGACCAATCCGGTATAAATTTATTAAAGTTACGTCTCACCATATTGTTGACGGGAGAGGCACTCTTTGTCTGGCTCCTCTGGTGAGACCTGTCTTGTAATAATAATAATAAAAAATAATAATGATGATGATGATGATGATGATTAACATTTATATCCTTCTCTTCCTCCAAGGAGCCCAAAGCAGTGTACTACATACTTAAGTTTCTCTTTGCAACAACCCTGTGAAGTAAGTTAGGCTGAGGGAGAAGCGAATGGCCCAGAGTCACCCAGCTAGTCTCCTGGCTGAATGGGGATTTGAACTCAAGTCTCCCCGGTCCTAGTCCAGCACTCTAACCACTACACCACGCTGGCTCTTCCGATAGCCTTTGAAGTACCCCTAGGGGTACTAGTACCCCCTGTTGGGAACCCCAATCTATCTCAATATTGTCTGTTCTGTCTGGCAGTGGCACTCCAGAGTTTCAGGCAAGAGTTTTCCCCAGCTCTCCCTGTAGATGCCAGGGATTGAACCTGGGACCTTCAGCATCTTTAAGCTGATACTCTACCACTGAAATACAGCCCCATCCCTAACACAGTCCAAGGGGCAATAAAATGCTCCTTTAGGGAATCATGTTTGAAAACTGCATGCAGAAGGTTCCACATTCCCTCCCTGGCAGCATCTCCAAGACAGGACAAGATTTTTTTTTATTTTTAGGACAAGATTTCAGGACAAGATTTTTTATTTTATTTTTTAGGACAAGATTTTTTTATTGAACCAACAAACTACCAAAGCATACGAAACCCTTGCCTGTAACCTTGGAAAAGCTGATGCCAGTCTGTGTAGACAATACTGAGCTAGATGGACCAAGGGCCTGACTCAATATAGAGCAGCTTCCGATGTTCCTAAGTTCCTATATTCACAGTCAAGTCCTAAGTGTTTTGAAACGGAGGGGGGAAATGTTTAAAACTGAAAACCTGGACATTTTTGATGGAACTGTGAGTCTGGATTTGCTTAAAATGGCAAGAGGGTGGTGGACATTAGGAAGGCAGGAAGGCAGTCTAAATAAATATCATAGGATTTGTCTTACACATAGTCTTACACAATGCTTGCTTGTGGTAAAACTTGTTTTTGTTTTTTAAAAAGCATGTGGTTTCTGCATAGAATAAATGTGTGGTTTTTTCCCCTGGGGAAGAGCATGAGCAATACCCTGCTAACTAGGCAAAGAGGCACCTTTTAACGTGGTGATTCTCTTTATTTAGCAGGGGGAGAGTAAATGGCCCTCTCCATCCCCAGCACAGCATCCCTCCAGTGACTTTTGCTGGTGTCTATCTTATGTTTCTTTTTAGATTGTGAGCCCTTCGGGGACAGGGATCCATCTTATTTATTTATTTATTATTCCTCTGTGTAAACCACCCTGAGCCATTTTTGGAAGGGTGGTATAAAAATCAAATGAATGAATGAATGAATGAATGAATAAAATCTTATTTGCAATCTGAAGAGGGGGAGGCGGCCCACAATACCGAAAATGATGCTAATACACCAAACTGTCCACGTGGGAAGTTTCAGGGCAGAGAGCGTCCAAGTTAGGTGCGTTCTTAAATTCTTCTTAAATTTGGATTCCCAGAAGTTGTTTGAGAAGGAGACCTGGTCTTGCGGTACTAAGCATCATCATCATCATCATCATCATCATCATCATCATCATCATTTATTCAACTAGCACTTGGCAGAGTTGTAATAAAGGCCTTGGGAAAGATATTTAGATGCCATGACGTGTCTATACCTACAGAGATTAGAATAGTTTGGACAATTGTTTTCCCCGTGACACTCTGTGGATGCAAAAGCTGGATTTTTAAGAAGCAAGATAGAAAAAGTATTGACACTTTTGAACTTTGGTGCTGGAGAAGACTTTTGAGGATACCATGGACAGCCAGGAAAATAAACAAATGGATCACAGAACAAACCAATCCAGAATTTTCACTTAAGGCAGAAATGACCAGGCTCAAACTATCATACTTTGGACACATTATGCGAAAACCCAGCTCCCTTGAGAAGTCCATAATGCTGGCGAAAGCTGAAGGCAAGAGAAGAAAGTGGCCAGCAGCAAGGTGGATGGACCTGATCACGACAGCAATGGATGCACCACTGAGAGACCTTAAAGGCCAAGTTGAAGACAGATCATCCTGGAGAGAATCTATATATGTGGTCGCTAAGAGTCGACACAGACTTGACAGCACTTAATCAATCAATCAATCAATCAATCAATCAATCAATCAGGGAGAGAGAGGGGGATATGTCTCTATCATCTCTCTAGGAGGAAACAAAGAAGATTGACTCAACACAGGAGGTACCTGAGGAGTCAAAGCAGGGTTCATAGAGTAGAGGCAAGCAGAGACTGGTGAGGAGACCCTGACTAGCTCCCTCTGATCCCAATGCCCCTAGTTGCCATTAGGTTAGTTGGTGCAAAAGGTCGATGCACTGGAACTCCATCTCCAACACGTATAGACAATAGTGAGCTAAGCAGACCAATGGTCCGGCTTGGTATAAGACAGCTTCCTATGTTCCTATGTACAACTCCCATGGAATCACAGGATCATAGAATGTCAGAGCTGGAAGGTACCTTAGAGTTCTTCAGTCCCCTACTCCGTGCAGGAAACTGCTACAGCAGCTCGGACAGATGCCTGTCCAGCCTCTGTTTGAAAACCTCCAGCAAAGGAAAGCCTACCACTGCATGAGGGAGACTGCTTCACTGTTGAACAGCTCTCACAATTATTTATTTGTTTATTGATTGATTTGATTTGATTTGATTTGATTTTTATACCGCCCTTCCGAAATGGCTCAGAGCGGTTTACAATTAAAACAGAAAACATTAAAAACAATTAAAACAGAGATACAAATATAATTACCAATTTAAAACAACTTAAAAAACAATTAAACTATCAAAACAATTAAAACCCTGAAAACCAGGTTAACATTAAAACAATTAAAAACTGATTAAAATCCCTGAAAGGCCAGGCCAAACAGATGGGTTTTAAGGGCTCTCTTGAAGGTCAGCAAAGAATCAAGATTACCAATTTCTGCTGGGAGTGTATTCCACAGTCCAGGAGCAGCTACAGAGAAGGCCCGCCTCTGAGTCGTCACCAAACGAACCGGTGACAACAGTAGATGGACCTCCCCAGATAACCTTAACGTGCGGTGGGGATCATGTAAAAGAAGGCGCTCTCTAAGATATCTTGGACCCAAGCCGTTCAGGGCTTTAAATGTAATAACCAGCACTTTGTATTTTGCCCGGAAACATATTGGCAGCCAATGTAACTGTTTCAAAACAGGCATCATATGGTCTCTCCGGGTTGCCCCAGAGACCAATCTGGCAGCCGCATTCTAAACTAACTGAAGTTTCCGGACTACATACAAAGGCAGAATGAAGAAATTCTTCCTAATGCCTAGCCTAAATCTGCTTCCTTGCCATTTCAACCCATGGATTCTAGTAGCCCAGCCCTCAGGAGCAACAGAGAACCAGTCTGTTCCTTCTTCTATAAGGCCATGGTGGCCAGGGATGTTGTAGTTCAGTATCATCTGGAGACCCAAATATGAGGACCCCTGACCTTAGAATGATGAGTTAGTGTTCTAGCATACAGTCGAGATGTGCAACGAAACCAGACCACACCCTTGTGCAGCAACTATAATGTGCCAAGGGAAGGCAAGTAGTTTGCGTAAGAGAAAACACACTCAGAATTTATCATTTCTACAGTCCTTTTTAGTGCTTCACAATGGATATAACATTGCTCCTTTTCCGTTTCTGTTGTGAAATGTCATGATGCATCTCTTGAACTCCTCCCTCCACCTTCCATGATCTTCTGGGTATTTGAAGACCATCCTTCCAGGCCTTCACAACTCTGGTCCTGCCCCCAGTAGAAACATAGGAAGTTGCCTTATACCAAGTCTGACCCTGGGTCCGCCTGGCTCAGAACTTTCTGGCACAATATTGTCTATTCTGACTGGAAGCAGCTCTCCAAGGTCACAGGCAGCTTTTCTCTGTTGCCCCCGAGGACTGGATTAGAAATTGGATTAGAAATTCCATGGGGTGAAATTGCAAGGAAGGAGATTTAGGAGACGACAGGGATCAAACCTGGGACCTTCTGCGAGCAAAGCAGATGCAATTCCAGCTCCGTGATTTCCAGCTCTCTGCTCTAAACTGATCAGGGTGGGGGTGGGGGCCAGTTCTCTCCTGCGTCTGCTTCCCTCTTCACTGTTCTAGCTATGTTTCTCAGGAAGACGGTTCCCAGAAGCAGTTTAACCCAGGCTGCTCGTCTGCAGCGCAGGCATCCCTCTGGCTCACGGTGCTGCTGGCCCGCCTAACCCCACTTTGAAGCCTGGCCTTTAGACAAAGTTTAGGGTGCGAGCGTGCCCTTTACCCCGGCACTGGGATCAGATGGGTGCTCAGGCTGCTTGTTGCCTGAGTGCACACAGAGATGGGTGCCTAGAGCGCCCGTCTCAGAGGAGAGGAGAGCTGGTCTTGTGGTAGCAAGCGTGTCTTCCCCCCTTAGCTGAGCAGTGTCTGCCTTGGTTTCATTTGAATGGGAGATTAGATGTGTGAGCACTATAAGAGATTCCCCATCAGGGGATGGAGTCGCTCTGGGAAGAGCATCGAGGTTCCAGGTTCCCCCCCTGGCAGCATCTCCAAGATAGGACTGAGAGAGATTCCTGCCTGCAACCTTGGAGAAGCTGCTGCCAGTCTGTGTAGGCAATACTGAGCTAGATGGACCAATGGTCTGACTGGCAGCTTCATATGTTCCTATCCCCCAATGCACCATGCTCGACACACTATGCATTGTGGGATATCCAAAGGTTGGGATGTGTCATCCCAGCCTCCAAAGATCCACACTGCTGGGAGCAGTGAGGATCATGTGAGCGCATGGTAGTATACCTGAAGAAAAGCAGAAGAATCATCTGGGGGAAAGATGAGTTGGACTCTGCCTACCCCACTGCCCGCCCTCCGCATCCCAGGACTATCATGTGAATAGCCTCAGGGTCTTACTCCTAATCAGCTCTAATTCCAGCTTTAGCGCCAACTTTAAACTCTTCCTCCAGCTTTCACTAACTTTCTGCTGCAGGCGAGCCTCCTTTTATTCTCTTCCCCCCCTCCAATTTTCCGAAACTAACCGATTTAAAATTGACTGCATGTTATGCTTTAAAAGAAAATTATTACAAAATGATGTATAGATGGTATCTGAGACCCAAAAAATTGGCATTAATGTATAAAAATGTATCAAACAAATGTTGGAAGTGTGGACAGTCCGAAGGCACTTTTTTTCCTATGTGGTGGAGCTGTGGGAAGGCTAAAGCATATTGGGAGATGATATATAATGAGTAAAAGAAAATATTTAAAATGACATTTCCTAAGAGGCCAGAATCCTTCCTGCTGGGAATAATAGAAGGTGCAATTTCTACAACTAAGTCAACGCTTTTTATGTACGCTTCGGCGGCGGCTAGAATTATATATGCACAGAAATGGAAGAGTAATGAAGTGCCTTCAAAAGAAGATTGGCTGATAATTTTTTTGGAATATGCGGAGATGGCAAAACTTAGAACATTAATAAGAGACCAAAATTTGGAAAGCTTCAAAGAAGGTTGGAAACCATTCTTGTTGTATCTAAAGAACTATTTTTCTACTATGGACTTTACAGTAGGGTTCGAAATTTAGTAAAAAAACCTGCAGGTTGGGTAGATTAGCTGTGTTTGTAAGGATTTAAATTTATGTTTTGAACTATTATTATAGCAAGGGTAAACTTTATAGCTGATGATTCACGAAGAGATGTGTGCGGGAAGTCCACTTTTGTCTATTCGTAATCAATGACATATTAATATTGTTAAAAATAATAAAAATTGAATTTGGAAAAAAAACCCAAACCAACCAATCAAAATAAATGCGAGCTCCCCCCATTAAAAAAACACACCAAACCAATCCAATCCAACCCTCTCCTCCCTCCAAAAACCAAACAGCAGGACTCTTTCCCCAACCAGACCAAACTGTCAAAGGGGAGCTGTGAACTCTTGATCCCTGCCAGCTTCTTATTACAGAGCACAGGAAGGAAGCAAATATGCATTCAAAACAGAAATGTGAAGAGCACAAGAGGAGGTCAAGGCCTTGTTCCTGCACAAATGGCATTTCATACTTGGCAGGACTTTTTAATCACTGGAATGGAATCACATGTCATATTTGGCTGTATTGGAGGCAGTCAGTGATGGTTTGTAAGCTTGCCAGGCCTTGCCAAGGCTGTGCTTTCCGGGCACTCGATTGGAAGGTGCAGCTTGCTCCCAGGATCCTGTGCTCAGCAAACCTCATTGGCGGCAAACCTCAAGTGGGCTCCTCTGGAGTGATCCAAGCCAATTGTCTGAGTGAGTGCTTCCAAGCAAGAGGCATTTGCATGGACCTGTAGCAGTGTAGCAGCGTCTCCCTCAGCCAAGAGGTGAGCTTGGGAGTCTGTGGGCACAAACGCTCCAAGGGAGACGAGAAGAAAAGAAGATCTCAGAAAGGACTGGCTGTTAACAAAGTGGCAACTTTATTAATATACTTAAATAGGTTACAAGTCGTCACTTAACTTTCTAACTAAAGGAAACAAAACAGGACAGAATGGAGTAGGCAAAAAAACTTTCCATCTCGGCCAATCTGTTGGAAAGCCAAAAATTCCTACTCGGCCCCCAACAGGGCGACCAGCAAAGCCCATTCTGCCCCTGGGAGGGAGAAGGAGGGAGGGAGGGAAGGAGGGAAGGGAGGAAGCCCAGGGTCACACAGAAGAAGGGAATGGCAGGGCAAACAAAATTGGGGGGAGTCCCAGCCAGCCCCCAAGCCCACCCCACCCCCGCTCCTTGCAGGCACGTTCACTTGGTCTCCGCTTCTGGGGCGGATCGACTCCTCCAGCCGCCCAGCAGCAGCACAAGCCTGCAAGAAGCACAAAGCAGCGTCAGTGGGGTTGCCCTGCTCCTCCTCCCTTTCTACTCCGGCAGCCCAGCAAGTGGGGATTGGGCAGGGGGCTGGGGGTTGAGGGGGGGGCAAGCCAGAGAATTCTGCTTGACCTCGGGCTCCCCACTGTGCAGCCACAGCATGGAGCAGGAGGGAGAGGAGGATTCTCTGGCCTGCCACCGGGCAGCACCAGGGGGCGCTACTGGGGCTGCAGGGGGCCCCCAGAGTCTCCCAGGCTCCTCTGCTGCTTCACCGGTTTGGGAGGAAGGAGGAGGGAGCGGAGGGGGGAGTGAGGCGTGGCTGCAGGAGTGGAGGGGGGAGGAGCACACCCTCGGCAGGGGAGGGGGAGGATGCCTGGATGGTGCTTCCCCTGCCAGGGGAAGCCAGGCCAGTGGGAAAGGGAAGAAAGGTGGAAGGAGGAGGGGGCGCTCCTTGGCCAGCTGGTGGGAATGGAGGGAGGCGGTGACCTTGCCCTCCTGCTGGGGCCACACAGCCTCCCCAGACCCAAGGGAAGCCCAAGACTGGTTCCAAAGGGCCACTTGGGGGCAGGGTGGTCCTGTAGCCTCCTCCCACAGCCTGCCAGCAGAAGCAAGGGGAGGGGCTTCTGCACCCCAGAGGCGGGGCTTCCTTGGGCCAGGGGAGTGGAGCCTGCTTCCCCCTCACTCCTCAGACAGAACTGCACTTCCCTGCTGGATGTCTTCTTGTGGACAGATCTTGTGTCCACGCGGTTGGAGGAGGTCTTCTGGGAGGCCCCTGCGCTGCACGGTCTTTCCTGAACCTCCCTTCAGCTGCTGATCTTCAAGGGGAGAGCACGGGGCTGTTGTTCCTGGAAAGAGAGAAGGACATTGGTTCAGAGATGGGGGGTCTTCTCACACTCTCCCCCATGACACCACCAAGCACCAGGGACTCCTGGCAGAATATTTGTGTCCTCATTTCCCAGAGGGAAGAGAGATCTTTCCTCTTTCCCTTTGGCTACTGGTACAACCAGACACAAGGGCCGAAGTTGGCATTCCAACACGAGGGAGGGTTGCCCAGATTCCTGCCCACCCTTCCTGCAGCCCCAGCCCCCTCCCTAACCATCGGGGCCCCTTCAAGTGAAGCCCTGCCTTGGTCTGCTCACCAGTCGGTCAGGTGGAGAGATCACCGTACTCTGGCGGGTGTCTCTTCTTCTTACAGCCCGCCCACAAGCGCCGAACGGCAGCCCGCAGCCCGTGCCGGGAGTGGAGGGAAAAGGCCTTCTTCACGATCTTCTCTGTCTTGCAGGCAACTCTCCCGACCTCGGGGTCATGGTCGCCAAGCAAGCTCTCCAGCGCTGGAGGGATGAAGGAGAAGGTTCAGAAATGGCATGAAGAGATCACCCCACCCTTGGCCAAGCCCCACCATTTCCACACCAAGAGGGCGCAAGTCCTGACTCTTTCTCCCCTGCACTCTGGGAAAGCCTACTGCTGAGCATCCCTGAGGATGCAAGCGGGACCTTCCATTTGAGGGGACAGGTGGCCCATTCCAGCTCTGTGGTCCCTAAATCTAGGCCTCTCCCCTCACAGAAACTTCCCCTTCCCACCCAGAAACCGGCACTTACCAGCATGGAAGGTCTCTATGTTCCCTTCAGTGAGGATGCTGCCCTTTTTGTGGACCAGGTGACCTAAAAACAAGGGTGGAAGGAAATGGGACCACAGTTCAGGACCCTGCGCATGGACAGCCCACTTCCCATCATTCAGGAGAGGAAGTTCTCCCCTCTCTGCTCCCTCTGGGACTGACAGATTGAGCCATTCCTCCAGGGACTCTTACGTCACCTTGGAAGGAAATTAAGCCAAGAGACCTCGCTAACGCTCACTGGGCCAGTCCTCCTGGGGAGGGAACAGCTCCTGCCCCTCCACACCCTTCTGGCAGTGCCTTCCAAGAGAATGAACCTTTGCCCACCAAGACGACCCACTAAGGGAGACCCAAAAGTCTTGTTTCGCTTACCGATCAGCAGGGCAGCCGTTCTCCTCACTGAAGGCTGCTCGCTGCGGAAGAAGCCCAGGATCTTGGTGGCCTCCATCTCCACGGCGTCCTCTGTGCCGAGCTGCCGAATCTGGGATCAAGAGCAAAGACAAATCCCGAGTGAGCAAAGCATCGCCCAAAGGTCCTTGAGCCATTTGAGCCGAGGGATGGACAGGGAGGGGCTGCCCTTACCAGACGCTTGGCGATCTTGTGGAGCAGCTCCTGCAGGCTGTAAGAGTCCCGCGCCAGCAGCTTGCCCTCCAGGTGCCATAGGAGGGCTTCCGCCAGGAGGCTCAGATTGTCCTTCGCAGCCTGCCAAAAGAAACACCGGAATGGGAGTGAAAAAGGCTGCCAAGGGATTCCACGAAACCTCTTAGGGGGCTTCAAGGAGTAGGGCCTGGATGGGCCAAACCACAGCGGGACAGCTCGTGGATTCACCACCCCATGAGGCTAACTCTGGGGCCTGCCACTGGGTGGCTGGACTTGTGGAAGCCTAAACACCTTCGTAGGGGTGGCAGGAAGAAGTGGGCCCTCACCTGTGCTACCTCCAGGTCTTCATCCTCCACATGCATCAGCACCGCGATGAGGGTCGTGATGTTCTCCTCTGTACCCTTGTGGTGGTGGTGGCGGTGCTGCAGGAGATCCAGGTGGGTCCTCATGGCTGCCCTTCGGATCTTAGCCTCCTCCTACAAAGAAGAACAGGGCTTGTTATTAGGGAGGAATTCCTCACCTCCATAATTGATGAAGAGCTTGCATGGGTCTCTAGTGGGTGTCTGGTTTCCCTTCTCCAACCCAGTCGGAACCTGCAGGTTGGCCGGCCCTCATAGAGCCGGGGCGGAGGGCTGGCGTGCAAGTACTCACGTGGTGGAAGAGAGGGCGGCACAGGGCAGCCAGGACAGCATTCACCGTGGCCTGGTGTTCTGATGGACAGTGCCTCAGCCGCTCCATGAAGGCCAGGACCCCCAAAGTGGCTTCCAGACTGGAGGTCCTGAGCCCTCCCAGGATCCCAGCACTAAAATCCTGGGGTTTCTTGGCCTAGGGAGGGAAAAGTTGGCTCCTTGAAAACACATGCTAGTCCACCCGCTGCTAAACGCACCACAGAGCTGTCCGTGTTTGATGCTGCTTGGCCACCATCCACTGCCTTGGGGAGGAGATGACTCAAGCCATCCCAGAGGCACAAAGAGCGGGGAGAAGGTGGCATTGGAGCACGTGGGGAATCAGGCTCCTACTGAGAGATGCATTCCTGTGCCTTCCCTTAAGGATTTCTCCTTCGTCCTGTGGCAAGGGCTCCACAGACTGAATCCACCAAACTGGAGAAATCTCCCCATCACACCTGGGGATGCCTAGGAGCACCAGCCTCAGGAAGGGCTCCCCAAAGAGAGGAGTCTCCATGCCTAGGGATGCTCCATGCCCAGGGATGTCACTCACCGCCTTCAGGGTGCCATAAATTTGGAGAAGTCCCCTTTCGCTCAGGTAGCGGATGTTCTGGCTGGGGTGGACTAGCCACGCTACCAGGAGCCTCCAGGTCTTCTCTAAGGCAGCAAAGTCTTGGTCTTTCAGGAGCAGCTAAAAGAGGGAAAGGAGGAAAACATCCATCAGCTTCTGGGGCCAGACCCTCCTCTCAGGGAAGCCCACCCTGAGGAACACGCTGGCTCACCTCCACAAAGAAGGCCACCTCTGTGAGCGAATGCTCTTCTGGATCTTTGTCCAGGCTGAAGGGGGAAGCCAGGTATGCCTTCAGCCTATCCACTGTGGAGGACCGTGTCTGGAGGAGAGCCCTGCAAAACACCAAAAGACCCTGCTGAGTCCTGGGCGGAAGGCCCAGAAAGAGCAGACCTGACCCAAACCACACCAGCCCCCAGGCCTCCTGAGAGATCTCCTATTCACTCCTACTTACCTCACCAAGAGGGCCACACCCTGGAGGCAGCTCTGCGTAGAGCACAGGGATTCCCAGCAGGTCTTCTCCGGGGTCACCTGTGCCACCCTCTCCAGCAGGGTCCGGACAATCTGTGCGGTCTCCCTGCAGAGAAGAGAAGGTTGCTCTCACCAAAGTGTGTGTCTCCTTGTGGGGTGGTGTAGTGTCAAGGTTGGATGGACTGTGTTGGACCATGGGAGGGAGACCACAGGGGTGAAGTGACTTTCCCCACAGTTGGTTTTTTAACACTGCAGACGCATTTTAAGGCTCTCTGCAGAGCCAAGAGGGCTGCAAATTCTGGGGTCTCCCCTGTGGAGCTGAGGGAAGGGACCACCGTGCCAGAGTCACCCCAACAGGCCAGAAATGCTCCTCACCCATCAGAGTGGGACATGGGAGAAATGACCCTAGCCTGTCCTCCCAGAGTGCTGGATGGAGGACTTGCTGGCCCCGCTTTCCCCACCGCCATGACTTACTCAGGAGGCAGGTCTTGGCTGTCTCGGTTCCCGACTCCCTCGGTGGTGTTCTGCAGGCCGGTGAGGATCTTGTTGACCAGGCCCACCAGGAGTTCGGGGAACCTCTCCTCCACCTCACTGGCATACTCCACACACCGGACGACATCCCCGATCTTCTTTGTTGCTCTCCCCTGAGGAGAAGAGGAGGGTCAGGCCTCAGCACACAGTCCGAGGGACGGTTATGGGTCAGGAGAATCCCCAGGGCAAGGCCAGTGCCATGGGTGTCTGCACCCACATCTTGGCCTGGAGGGTGCTGCCTCTGGCTCAGGGTACATGAGGTCAACTGCAAGGGAAAGACATCCACAAGGGGAAAGGGCAAGTCCCCACCTCCCGTGTGAACAGTGACTGCCATCCAAGCCGCCATCTTGTGTAGTGCATGAAAGGTGGGGCAGAGGGGTGGAGTCAAGTCACCCTTGGTTTGCACCCCTTACCTCTCCCAGATGGACCGAGGAGAACCAATCTGGGGCCAGCTGTCCTCTTCTTTCCTCTTCGCCGATGTTCCTGAGAGAGGAGAGGAGAGAGAAAAGCTGCTCCAAGAACTGTCCTGTTGGAGATGGCAGCCAGCTGAAGAAGAACACGGGCACCCAAAGAGATGCTAAGCAAGGATCTCGCCTACCTTGGGAGGTGGCTGGCAGGGGAACTTCATCAGGCCAGAGATCTCCCAAGTCCAGCCTTTCGTTCCCCACTTAGAAGCCCTGGGAAGTGTTCAAAGGGGGCATCGAGACAGGAGCCCTCCCCTGCTCCTTCTCCCCAACACCCGCTCATGCCAACAGCATGGGGGTCTCAGAGCTCCCTCTGCTAACAGCCAGCAATAGACTTGCTGGTGTCTGTCTTGCACCTGCTGTCAATCGGCTTCCTTGGGTGAACTCCCCCTCCAGAGTCCTCAGGAAGCAAGTTTGAAGAAACATCCCTCTGTGGGGCTCAGACATGGGGGAGCTGCCCCTGTCCCCTGCAGCCTTCTGCTTACTGTGCTAAAAGCCCCCCATAGGAACATAGGGAACATAGGGAACTGCCATCTACTGAGTCAGACCATTGGTCTATCTAGCTCAGTATTCTCTTCACAGACTGGCAGCGGCTTCTCCAAGGTTGCAGGCAGTAATCTCTCTCATCCCTATCTTGGAGATGCTGCCAGGGAGGGAACTTGAAACCTTCTGCTCTTCCCAGAGCGGCTTCATCCCCTAAGGGGAATCTCTTCCAGTGCTCACACATCAAGTCTCCCATTCATATGCAACCAGGGCAGACCCTGCTAAGCTATGGGGACAAGCCATGCTTGCTACCACAAGACCAGCTCTCCTCCCCCAGCTCCCTACTGGCTCCTAAGGCCCTTCAGCTGAGAGGAGGGTACCTACCTGGCCGAACTGGGGGTCGGTGGAGAGTCCCACACCTCATCCTCGATGCTGTTGATGTCATGCATCGTGTCGTCCTCGTCCGTAGAGGAGCACTGGGGAGGAGAGAGAAGAGAAACGGGAGCGTTCCAGGGCTTGCGTTGACCTTGCGAGGCTTCTGAGAGGAACCAAGCCCAAGGGACAGTTGGGAAGACATCCGGCTCTAAAATAAGACGTGCCTCTTGCTAGAAAAGGCATTTGGCATCTCTGCCCAGAAGAAAAGCCTTTCACCACATTTTTGCCCCCTTTCCAATGCCTCAGCTGCATTTCCTCCCATCCCACCAATCACAATCCCTCCCATCCTGCAGCATCTAGAACTAGAACCATTCCATGTTCTGTCTCCTGCTGGGGAACAGGGCACTCTCTCTCTCTCTCTCTCTCTCTCTCTCTCTCTCTCTCTCTCTCTCTCTCTCAGACACACACACACACACACACACACAACCTAGAGCCCGTTCACATGAAAAAATGGATGATGAAATGGGTCATTTCTGACCTCTGCGGAGGACGAGTCTTCCACTGTGTAGGTGTTCATCATCATCTTCTTGATGAGCCACTTCTTTGGCTTCGGGACTCTGAGACTAGAAAGGAGAGACATGGCATAAGAACAGCAATGCATGCCAAGAGCCCTTGTGGATCAACCTATTTAGTTGGTTGTGAACCACTTGAGACCTGGTTACATGTGGCATCAAAGTGTGTTTATTCAGAGAGAGAGAGAGAGAGAGAGAGAGAGAGAGAGAGAGAGAGAGAGAGAGAGAAATCTGGAGATTCAGAGGTTCCTTGGCTGTCATGGGTAATAGTCTTCAACTGGCTTCTCCTCCATGAACATGTCTAATCAACCAAGGCTCCCGGGGAAGGTGATCCGCCTCTATGATCCCTGGAGCGGCCCTTCAGCTGAGAAAGGTACCTGGGGGAACTGGTGGCACAGTCCCCTTCCGACCCCTCTTCCTCCACGCTGGCGGGTGGAGTCTCGGCCCCCAGGAAGGAAGAACTCTGTGAAGGAGAGAAGATGGAGAAATGGCTGCTCTGGCCCTCGCATTGGCTTCCTAGGCTTCAGCAGGGAAAAGGCCAGCCTGGCACCTTCCAGCGGTCATCACCGGGTGAGCTGATCGCAGGAAGTGGGCCGGAAGGGGATCGTCCCGTTCTGGACACAATTCCTCCCGCTTTCCTGATTTTCAGTTTTCTTAAAAACCACTTTGGAGCCCAGGCGTGCTGGCTGGGGGCGGGCGGGAGAGATGGCGAAAGAGCTCCTCTCTCCTGCCCGCCTTCCTCGCAGTTAGGTCGGTCGGGCTGATTTCTGGCCTTCGCGCACTCATGCAAATGGCAGAGGGGAAAGGCATCAACCACCCCCCCCAGACATGTTGCGCTCCCCCACTCAGCTGGGGCCCCGATGGCTCTGGTGACTGGAAAAGACCACTTCCAGTCCACTTTATGCTTTCAGTCGGCTCCTTAGTGAGGACACTAAAGGCACGTGCAAAAGCATGCCAAAATTGGGTCTCCTTTCCTCTTTCTTTCCCAGTTCTTTCCCCTTTCCAATTAGTTCATTTCTCATTGGTTTGGTTGAGTTTGCTTATTGTTTTGTATTTTTATTCATTCTTCATTTATTTGTCACTGTTTTTCAATGGTTACCATTAAAGCAACAGGATGCTCCACCTTTAACTGTGAGATCTGGACCGGACGTCAAGGCCATGGCCGCCATCTCCTTGCAGCCATCTTCTTTAATCCTATCACCCCCACTGTGTGACCATTGGGATGCAGTGTTGTTAAGGGCATGGCTGTCCCTTTACCATAGCTTTAAGCAAACGACTGTCAGAAGATGGCCGCCCACCCAGCAGCATCAAAAACTGGGGCCATTCCACATGCTCTCTACTCCTGGCCAACACAGGGGACCCACACGCCCAACCCACAGTCCTTCCAAGGATGTTGAGGCTTCCTGACCTCTCCAAGGGATGGCTCTTGGTCAGCAGCGGTGTTTTGCAGCCTCCTCAACACGGTGCTTGGCCTCTGGACGCTAAGAAAAGAAAGAAAGAAGACACATGAGATCAGAACACGAGTGCTTAGAAAGAGCTCTGCTTGATGAGATGAATGAGGCATGCAGCCCAACACCCTGTTTCCAGGAGTGGACAGCCAGATGCCTGCAGGAAGCCCACGGGCTGGGCATGGAGACACCTGTCTCCATGGAAACAACCCTCCATGCTGCTCGGAGCTTCTCTCCACCCTTGGCTTCTTGCTAAACTAACCACCTCCACCCCCCAAAAAATTGCATGGGCTCCTAAGGAAGGTCCTCTACTTCCATGAGCGATGGAGCTGCCCCTCCAGGTGAGAAAAGAGTACCTCGGGGAACTGACAACGCTCTCCACGTCCAGCTCCTGATCCCTAGTGTTGTCTTCTGGGATCTTGGCCTCTTGGATGTCAGGACTCTGCATATGAGACAAAGGTTTCCAATGAGTGTACTCACTCTGATCTTCCTAGGGCCTAGGATTCGTAGGGAGTTTTCCCCCTGACATTTTCTTTGAGTTCATTTTTATTTCTTTAAATTATTTTGATTTTTTTTTAAGACAAAAAAACCTTATTAAAAAGAAACCATGTGTTCTAATTCTAACTGGTTGGGAGTGCCAGGGCACAGCCACCACATGCTTGTGGCCATTTGGTTTCATCCTATGTCCAACCATGAACCTCCATTGTGATATGATCTACTGTGGTCAGCAAACTGGCCACCATCCTTCAAAAGGGCCATCCGAATCAGCTGGCTGCACTCTGCAGCTCTAGTCCAAAGACAGCATGACAGGTAGGTCTGTGAAATCTCTTTCTTTCCCTTCCCAAAACCAGCCATTAACAGAAACATCACTGCATGGGAGCTCCAGAATGGAATGCTAACTGCTTGTTGTCATTTCTTGTCATTTTTTCTGCATTCCTTTCATGCGGAATGGAAACCAAGAGGAACGGGACCCACTGGCATCAATAGTTTGGCCCAGAGAGCCTTCTTGATCCCACCCCTTCATGTCCTCTTCTCTCCTCTCCCCAAGAAACAGGGTTAGCTCAGCCTTTCCAAAGGGAGAGACAAGGTGGGCCCCTGAGTCCGGAGTGAGGGCCATCCCTCCTGCTGTGGGCTGTTTTTACCTGAGGGGACCAGGATTGTCTCTACAGAAATGCCTCTTCAGTCAAGAGACCTGGAGATTCCCTACCTGGAAGACCCTCTCCTCTCCTGACCCGTCTCGGGGTCTTGGGAGCCGTTTGATGCCTCCAATCCAAAGCACACAAACCCAGAAAGGTGGCCATTGGAAGGAGAGGCAGAGGGTTGCAGAATCCTTCCCTAGCCACGACGTTCCCACTGTAATCCTCTGGCCAACATGCAGCAGCTGGATTTCCTCCCCTTTCTGGATCTGACCCCGCTCTGTCTCCTGATGGTGGAGATGCAATCTCCCCTCACTCCTCAACCAGCCCATCCACAAAAGCGACTGGAATCGTTTCCTTACCTCACAAGACCATTCGGTGTCCACAGTCTGGAGAAACCATCCATCCTCCTCAACCGTGAAGACACTGCAGGAAAAAATACAATGGCAAGAGTACCTTGGAAGAGCCTTGATGGATCAGACCAAAGATGCATCTGTCCCAGCACTCTGCTTCCAATAGGGGACAGCCATCTGGGAGGCCTCCAGGAAGCTATCCTCTGTGCCCTTAAAGCTAACGGACATCACCACCACCATTCTTGGAAAAGTGAATGCTTCTACACAATGTATGAAGACGACGTTTTTGTCTGCCCTGCACCTCTTGCCAGTCAGCGGCACAGGATCCATCCCAGATCCAGGCTTGCAGGGGAACAGAAAACCTTCCCTACACAAAAGTTCAAGAAGAAACTCTACCTCCTCGGGGAACTGATGGCATGTGCTTCTTCCAGGATCTCGTTCCCATTGTTGACCGTCTGAATCCTGGAGCCGTCCGAGAATGACTTCTGTGGATGAGAATGGAGAGAGGAATGGGTGCTCTGGTGCCCACTTGACCTTTCCAGGGCATCTGGGGTCCAAACATCAACCCTCCTTCAAGAGGTCCTTCTTAACAGAGGAGCTTAAAGCAGGAGGTGGCTCCTCAGCACCTCAAAACCGTGTCTACCAACGTGTAACTGGGCTCAGAGAGGAACCAAACCCAAGAATCTACTGAACCTCAGAAACCAGCTTTCCGCCCATTCCTGGGCAGTTGGGTGAGATCATGGGTATTACACAACATTTGGAGTGGCAGGATCCCGAAGAAGAGTCAGGCCTCCTGCTACATGGGACACTGTGGTTTCTTGAATGGTGCCTTTAATTAAGGAAAGCCTAGCTAAGTTCTTCTCTTTGCTGGGCAGAGCTCTTGGCCACTTGATGCTGCAGACCCGTGTTTTGAGGCCCTTTTAAATGACACCAGAAAGGGGGCCATGTGGAGCCAAGAAGTGGCAGGGGGGAAAGAGTGCACCATCTACCCCAAAGAAGACTTTCCCACTCTAGTTCCCCTCCAGACTGCTCCCTTCCTGGATGTGTTTTCTGCTTGGTTGTCCAGAACAAAATCAAAGTCTAGAACCCTGGGGGAGGGAGTGATTTGGGGCAGGAGAGCGGAATGAAGGAGCCAGGTTGGAAGATAGGTAGACACACCCCTCTTCCCTCTCAGCACTTCCCATCCCAAAAGTTCCCATGATGCTTCCTCCATAGCGAGGGTCTCCAACCTTTGCCTGAGTCACTTGTAGTTGAGCCCGGATTGTCACTCATCCCACCCACCCAAGTCACTGCTACTACCACTGCAAATATCAAGGCATATGGCTTTTCCAGACAAGTTCTCAAAGCATCCCTTCAACCTGCTAAGACTGGATCTCTACCACACGCCCTCTATTCTAGCTCGAAATGGGGTCTCTCCCACCCCCTCCCAGCCCTGCCATGTACAGACTGGGTTTTCATCCCTTACCAGTGACCATTTGCTTGTTTTGGCCACGGAGCACTCTTCATATATCTCCTGTGGCTGGAAGTCACTGAGAGGGAAAAAGGACAAAAGACACAAGTGAGTGAGAGAGTGTGTCGAAGGAACCCGGAGTAGCCAGTTTCCAGCAGTGGGCAGGGGTGAAGGCAAGAACCCTCCAAGCTCCCTGCAACATAAGGGTTACTTTCTTTATTTTATTTTATTTTATTTTATTTTGTTTTATTTATATACCCTCCCAGCTCTCCACAACATAAAGGGCTTTCTTTCTTTCTTTCTTTCTTTCTTTCTTTCTTTCTTTCTTTCTTTCTTTCTTTCTTTCTTTCTTTCTTTCTTTCTTTCTTTCCTGATTCATTCATTCATTCTCTCTTTCATTGGATTTATATATATTTATATACTGCCTACTTTTAAAAGCTCTAAAACAGCTCAGCTCCCTTGGTTGGGGTTTGGAGAGCGGCTCCTGGTCAGAGTAGAACAATGGTCTGACTCAGCATCACCTGTTCCGAGGGGCTGCCACGACCCCCTCCTCTGCCCCCCAGAGGGGCTTCCATCACTCCCCATCTCAACTGCTCCCTTTGGCCTGCAACCACTCAAGGAGGTACCAGCGGATCCAGCCCTGAAGGAGCAGCCAGCCACACCCTGGCTCCAGCCTCACGCTCTGGGTGGCTGCAGGGCTCACCTGGAATCCAGGCATTGAGAAATGGTGGGCCAGGCCCACCAGCCCATGGAGCCCCACAGCCCTTCAGTCCTCAGAGAGCAGACTAGGGGACCGATCCCCCCACCCCACCCATCCTCCTTTGGAACCCTAGAGAGCAAATTGTGCATGAGAACCCTCCCCTGCCTCCTGTGCCTGAACACCTGGATCCTCCCCCAAAACCCAGGTAGCTCAGACGGATCGGCTCTTCTCCTTTGGAACTCCCTTTGCCTGCCCTTGCTGTCATTCCTTTCTGTCTTTCCCACATTCCAATAGTCAGAACTTAGACTGGGTGCCCCTTGCAAACTGGAACCTCTTGCAGGGTTGGGCTTATGAATGTTGCGGGTCATGACTTCTATGGCAGAGTATTCAGCAGCTATTTCACTCCCATTACAGCAGAAGTCAACAGGGTCTCCGGGGCAACAGCTTGTCCATGATAAGCAGGGAGATTCACACAAGGTTAAACTAATCTGCTTTATTCAGAAGTAGATGCTGAGAGGAAAAGACCTCTATCTGACTTCTGGCTACGTGTTGGTCAGAGAGAGACCTGTCATGGTCGTCAGGGTTACTGGTGCCAAAGGCCGATGGCATCTGGAGCTGGATCTCCAACAATGAAACCCTGGCAGGGGCCATGTTTCTTGAGAGGGTCCCAAATCCAAGGTGCCATTAATCAAGAATGGGCCCAGATAACCCAGGAGGAACAGGAGGACGTACCTGAGAGGAGCCACAGGAGTAGCCCCATCAAGGCTGCCCACGCCGCGGAGTAAGGGGCATCCTTCTCCCATGTCCTGCCAAGGAGAGAGGAGAGCTGGAGTGAGGATGGGCTGGGCCACTTCACACCCACCGGAGTCATTCCTAAGCAGCCAGTGGGGACTCCCATCCTAGATGTCTCATCAAACCGCTTTGAGAACTTTGGTGGTCTCTCCCCCCACCCCCACATTGGACCTCTTTGGGGCAGGGTGGTGAACCCTCCCTCTAAACCCCTTGCCGGAGGCCATCTTCAGCGCTCCCACATGGCCCCAAATGGACCAGATTTGGCGTGAGCAGCAGGGGAGACCGCAACGCCCTCCTGCCACCAGTCGAGTCCAGGGGCTCCCAGGGCAGCAGCGGAACCTCCAGCCCCATCAGGATCCGTCGGAACCCCAGCGCCATGGCGACCAGGTCAACATACCCAGCCCTGGGATGCAGCTCAGCAACGGCCACTTTTTGAATCTAAACAAGTCCTTCGGCTACTACAGAGATGTATATTCCACTCTCCAACCAAAGTACTCAAAGCAGTTTACACAGAGAAATAAATCAAGAAGACCTGAATAAGATGGTCCCCTGTCTCCAAAGGGCTCTCAGTCCAAAAAGAAACATCAAGCAGATGCCAGCAACACCACCGGAGAGATGCTGTGCTGGGGATGGAGAGGACAAGTTTCTCTCCCCCTGCTAAATATGAGAGTATCAACACTTTGAAAGGTGTCTCTTGGCTCAGTTAGCTGAACTCCCAGGGCCCAGTGGTGGGCATGGGGCACCAGGAGGCAGGGTTGCCAACTCTCTCACTAATCCTGCTCCTGTGACTTCAGCAGAAGGCTGGCATGCAGATATCAAGCTGGTGGTGCATTTCCCATCTCTTTGGGCTAAGCTGGTCAAGCTTTTGCTCAGAGCAGAGGAGCCAGGCGACATCTAGAGGGGGCAGTTCCCATCCTCCACAGAACCTGCGAGTGCCCCTGGGCAGAAATGGCCCTTTCAGTCCTCCCTCCATCCCCCTCCTCAACATTTCATTTCTTTTACCCAAGAAGGACCAGTGTTGTGTTCTTCAAGTCCCTCATATGGCCATCCTGCCCCTCTGAAGGGGGAAGCTGCAGGGAGCTCAGAGAGGCCAGGAACCCCTTCCCTTCCTCTGTGCAGGTGGCTCCACTCTGCACTTCCTTGCTGGATGAGGCACTAGAGGAGGGAGGGGGCTGATAGGGCTCTGACCCATCGATGGGGGGCTGCTGCTCCATGAAGACGCCGTGAAGATGGGCTGGGCCAGTCCCTTCCTGCCCTACAAGGTCAGCTCAAAGGGCCAGGACAGTCTCACTTCCTAAATGTCTCCACCTGGACCCAAATCCAACCCCTGGGGGTCTGACCCGCTCCCACCAAACATTGAACCTATTTGGGGCTGGGTGGTGGACACTCACTCTGGACTCCTTGCCTGAGGCCATGTTCTGCGCTCCCTCACGACGAAAAGTGGACGGAAATTTGCCGTGAGCAGCAGGAGAGGCCAGAAAGTCTTCCTGCCAACGGTCGAGTCCAGAGAGACTGAAGGCAGCAGCGGAACCTCCAGCCCCATCAGGATCCGTCACGACCGGTAAACACTCCCGGCTTGGACCCCCCCCCCCAGCAACCGCCATCTTTGAATGTACACAAGGATGGCGGAACTCCCAGGCCCAGTGGTGGGCACGAGGCACCAGCAGGCAGGGTTGCCAACTCTCTACCTGCTCCTGCTCTTATGCTTTTACAGGAAACCTGGCATATCGAAATTAAACTGGTGAAGATTTCCCCATCTCTTCATTTCCATTGCAGCAAAAGCTTCATCTGGTTGATCTTGGACTGTCAAGCTCTTTTTCAAGGCACAGGAGCCAGGCTAGCAAAAAGGTTGGCAACCCTGCAGGCCAACCCTGCAGGATCCAGACTGAAGTCCATCCCTGAGCACACATGGAAGGGGACAAAAAGGACCATGCCTTTCCTCCAAGGGGCAGGAGGAATATTCTGAACATTTGGCCCCTCAGGTCTTCAAAGGGAGACTTCTCCACACCGGTCTTACAGGGCAATGAGAGGGGCCAGGACAGTGTCGCTTCCTAAATGTCTCCACCTTGACCCAAATCCAACCCCTGGGGGTCTCCCCCCCACCCCCCATCAAGAGGGGGCAATTCCCATCCTCCACAGAACCTGCGACGCCCATTTGGCAGAACATATAATCTCATGCAAAGCTACAGGCAAGAAACCTTCCAAAACAAGGAGGGCATCATCACCATCTGACCAGAGAGAGAGAGAGAGAGAGAGAGAGAGACACCCTGCAGGGGTGTTGCTGGATGCTTAAATGCTCCTGAGTCCGGGCCCTTTTGACCATCCAATCCAGTCATGCTCAGTTCCCAAAAATGACCAGTGTTGTTTTCTTCCAGTCCCTCATATTGCCTTCCCGCCCCTTTGAAGGGGGAACTGCAGGGAGTTCGGAGAGGCCAGGAGCCCCTTCCCTTCCTCTGTGCAGGTGGCTCCACTTTGCACTTCCTTTCTTGATGAGGTCCTGGAGGAGGGAGGGGGCTGACAGGGCTCTGACCCATCCATGGGGGGCTGGTGCTCCATGAAGACCCAGTGAAGATGGGCTGGGCTTGCACTTCCTGCCTACCTGGGTGAGCCCAAAGGGGCCAAGATAGTCTCACTTCCTAAATGTCTCTACCTGGACCCAAATCCAACCCTGGGGGTCTCCACCCCCACCGCATTAACCTATATGGGGCATGTCAGTGGACACTCACTCTGGACTCCTTGCCCGAGGCCATGTTCTGTGCTCTCTCGCGGCCAAAATGGCGGCCTTTTTGCTGATCACAATGGAGGTTCATTGTTGGACATAGCATGAAACTAAATGTGCCCTGGCACTCCCAACCACAGTTAGAATTAGAACACCACTGTTTCTTTTTTAGGCTTGAAATGGCTTCACCTGCTCAAACTGGTCACACTTTTGCTCAGAGCACAGGAGCCAGGCCACATCAAGAGAGGGCAATTCCCATCCTCCACATATCCGGCAACTCCCATTTGGCAGAACTGGACATTTCTATCCTCTCTCCTTCTCCCCAACCCCATGCCATTAAATTTATATCTTACATTTAATCGAAAAATAGTGAATTCATATCATCCCATGCAAAGCTATAGAGGAAGAAGCCTTCCAAAACAAGGAGGTCGTCACCATCTGTCCAAAGAGGGAGAAGGAGAGAGAGCCTCGCAGCAGGGGTCTTGCAGGATGTTTAAAATCCTCCTGAGCCTGGGCCCTTTTGACCATCCATTCCAGTCATGCTCAGCCCCCAAGAATGACCAGTATTGTTTTCTTAAAGTTCCTAATATGGCCATCCTGCCCCTCTGAAGGGGGAACTGCAGGGAGTTCGGAGAGGCCAGGAGCTCCTTCCCCTGTTCTGTGCAGGTGGCTCCACTCTGTGCTTCCTCGCTGGAAGAGGTCCTGGAGGAGGGAGGGGGCTGGTGGAGCTCTGAGCCATCCAAGACCAGAGGCGTATCTAGGGAAAATAGCGCCTGGGGCAAGCACTGAAATTGCGCCCCCTGGCCAAACATCTGACACCCATCTTTCAGAGAACTTTACCATAATAACAGCTGAAAAATACAAGTCAAGCTTCTTAATCTTTTAATATCTCAAAAACTATTTAGCAGTGGATGTAGCCAGTCCAAAAATTGCTGGGAAACTACACATTTCAGTATGCTGCAGCTCATGAAATACCCAAATACTATGTGGAGGTATACTTGAAAAACTAAAGAGAAGTGCCTGTCTCATTCTCTACTATGCATTGTAGCATCACTATTAAATCAGTTTTTAAAATAAATGGAGAATTTGAATCCAGAGAATCCAGATACTCTGAAAATAATTTAAGGATATGCAGAGTAAACTGTGTCACTGCTTGGAATATATTCTAGTCTTTCAGAAAGACAGTTAAAATGAGAGAAAGAGAGCAAGAAACTCCCAGTGGGCCTTAATACTAAGGATTTCACACTGATTCAAAGACAAACTCACCATTAATAGCCATATTATTAAGACATTACATTTAACTCACTTATCACAAGAAGCAAAGTAAGAGCAAATGAATACAATCCTAGCTCATAAGCTTCAGCTCAGCATTCACAAGCCCCGATTCTCCATACATAGTGCCAAACTAAATATGTGTACAGTGACTTATATTTTTATATATTTTTTACAAAAATTACCTGTCGCCCCTTCGGGGGGCTTGGTAAAGGCCGTTTGGGGTAAGCAAATGTTCCCCTCTATCCTCTATCCTCTAGGGCCTCACAGGGACCATTTGAGCATGTGCAGTGGCCATTTATTACAATAAATTTTGTTTTTAAAAAATGGCCGCTGAAAACAAAATGGCCACAGCGCATGCTCAAATGGCCTCTGTGAGGCTTGGCATGACCTAGGGCCACAGAGAAGCCATTTGAGCATGTGCAGTGGCCATTTTGTTTTTGGTGGCCATTATTTATTGTTTTTTAATTTTTAAAAATGGTGCTCCCCCTTCATGTGGCTTCCAGGGCACATGCCCAGCCTGCCCCATGCTTGATACCCCCCTGATGAAGACCCCGTGAAGAAGGGCTGGGCCAGTCCCTTCCTGCCCAACAGGATCAGCCCAAAGGGGCCAGGACATCTCACTTCCTAAATGTTTCTACCTGGACCCAAATCCAACCCCTGGGGGTCTCCCCCCCCATCTCATTGACATATTTGGGGCATGTCCATGGACACTCACTCTGGACTCCTTGCCTGAGGCCATGTTCTGCACTCTCTCATGGCCAAAATGGGACGGAAATTGGCCGTGAGCAGCAGGAGAGGCCAGAAAGTCCTCCTGCCAACGGTCTAGTCCAGAGAGTTTGAAGGCAGCAACGAAACCTCCAGCCCCATCAGGATCCATCAGAACCTCAGTGCCATGGCGACCGGTAAACACTCCCGGCTGGGGATCCCCACTCCAGCAACTGCCATATTTGAATCTAAACAAGGATGGCGGAACTCCCAGCCTCAGTGGTGGGCACAAGGCATCAAGAGGCAGGGTTGCCCACTCGTTAACTGGTCCGGCTCCTGTGACTTCAGCAGATGCCTGACATGCAGATCTTAAGCTAGTGAAGCAGTTTCCCATCTCCTTAGCCTAGAAATGGCTTCACCAGCTCAAACAGGTCACGCTTTTGCTCAGAGCAGAGGAGCCAGGCCACATCAAGAGAGGCAATTCCCATCCTACACAGAACCTGCGACTCCCCCTGGGCAGAACTGGCCCTTTCTATCCTTCCTCCATCCCCCCTCCTCAACATTTCATTTCTTTTACCGAAGAATGACCAGTGTTGTTTTCTTAAAGTCCCTCATATGGCCATCCTGCCCCTCTGAGGGGGAAGCTGCAGGGATCTCGGAGAGGCCAGGAGGTCCTTCCCTTCCTCTGTGCAGGTGGCTACACTCTGCACTTCCTCGCTGGATGAGGTCCTGAAGGACGGAGGGGACTGATGGGGCTCTGACCCATCGATGGGGGGCTGCTGTTCCATGAAGACCCCGTGAAGACGGGCTGGGCCAGTCCCTTCCTGCCCTACAAGCTCAGCCCAGAGGGGCCAGGACAGTCTCGCTTCCTAAATGTCTCCACCTTGACCCAAATCCAACCCCTGGGGGTCCCCCCCCTTCATCCAGAGGGGGCAATTCCCATCCTCCACAGAACCTGCAACTCCCACTTTGCAGAATTTGCCATTTCTATCCACCTTCCTCCCCCCGCCGCATTCCATTAAATTGATATCTTCCTTTTATTTTAAAAATAATGGCTAACAAACAATAGAACTCATATAACCCCATGCAAAGCTACAGAGGAAAAAGCCTTCCCAGAAATGGAGCTCATCACCATCTATCCAAAGAGAAAGAGAGAGGGGGAGCTTCGCTGCAGGGGTGTTGCTGGATGCTGAAATGCTCCTGAGCCTGGGCCCTTCTCACCATCCATTCCAGTCATGCTCAACTCCCAAGAATGACCAGTGTTATTTTCTTCAAGTCCCTCATATGGCCATCCTGCCCCTCTGAAGGGGAAAACTGCGGGGATCTCGGAGAGGCCGGGAGCCCCTTCCCCGTTCTGTGCAGGTGGCTCCACTCTCTGCTTTCTTGCTGGATGAGGTCCTGGAGGAGTGACGGGGCTGATGGAGCTCTGAGCCATCCATGGGGGGCTGGTGCTCCATGAAGTCCTTGTGAAGGTGCGCTGGGCCAGTTCATTCATGCCCACCTTGGTCAGCTCAAAGGGTCCAGGACAGTCTCACTTCCTAAATGTCTCCACCTGGACCCAAATCCAACCCCTCTGGGTCTCCCCCCCCCCACCAAAGCTACACTGAACCTATTTGGGGCAGGGCGGTGGACACTCACTCTGGACTCCTTGCCTGAGGCCATGTTCTGCGCTCCCTCACGGCCAAAATTGGATGGAAATATGCCGTGAGCAGCAGGAGAGGCCAGAAAATCCTCCTGCCAACAGTCGAGTCCAGAGAGTTTGAAGGCAGCAGCGGAACCTCCAGCCCCATCAGGATCCGTCAGAACCACAGCGCCATGGCGACCGGTAAACACTCCCGGACGGGGACCCCCCTCCAGCAACTGCCATATTTGGATCTAAACAAGGATGGCGGAACTCCCAGGCCCAGTGGTGGGCACGAGGCACCAGCAGGCAGGGTTGCCAACTCTCTACCTGCTCCTGCTCTTATGCTTTTACAGGAAACCTGGCATATCGAAATTAAACTGATGAAGATTTCCCCATCTCTTCATTTCCATTGCAGCAAAAGCTTCATCTGCTTAATTTTGGACTGTCAAGCTCTTTTTCAAGGCACAGGAGTCAGGCTAGCAAAAAGGTTGGCAACCCTGCAGGATCCAGTGTGAAGTCCATCCCTGAGCACACATGGAAGGGGACAAAAAGGACCGTGCCTTTCCTCCAAGGGGCAGGAGGAATATTCTGAACATTTGGCCCCCCGGGTCTTCAAAGGGAGACTTCTCCACACAGGTGTTACAGGGCATGAGGGAGGCGCCCACTAAATGTGGGTAATAGAGCTGCTGAGGAGCAGAAGGCTTGGCAGAGGAGGTGTGTGTGTGTCAATTGGGGTCCAGGCAAGGAACCTCCTTCCTTCAGGTCAGAGCAGGGCTTCATTCCCAGTCATTGTGGCCACTAAGCCAAGCGCAGCAGATGGCCGGCAGGTCTCACGTCCTGCTAGGATCTTCACAAGCCCACTGGCTTGACGCCATGATCACCTTCCGGCCCCTGGGAGGAGAGAAGCCAAAACTGGGTCAGGCACTTTTCAGGGCAATCAGACACACACACACACACACACACACACACACACACACACACACACACAGTGCTGCCATGTTCTCATCCAGGGGATCCATCTTTTGCTGCTCGCCACTCTACCAGGAACCTCTGGAACTCACCGCTGCGGCACAGGAGAGCCCCATCCGTCTCCACAGCAATGGTGCCTTGGAGAACCCCCTGCCTTTGTGAATGGGGAAGGGACCAGTGGACCTGCCTGCCCCCTGACCAACCCCAGAGCCAGGAATGAGGCCTCTGAGCATGCTCAGTTGTATCATTTTGTGCCAGAACGATGGGATTTCTTGTAGGAGTTGAATGACACGGGATCATGGGATTTGGGATCATTACTCTGCCGAATGGGGCAGCCAGGTTGGTCTCTGGGTCATCTCGGAGAGACCACATCACTCCTGTATGGAAGGAGCTACACTGGCTGCCGATATGTTTCCCCCAAAACTTCCTCCTTTCCCCTGTAACAGGCCGAGCTCCTTCACTGTGACCACCGAGTGGTTTCTGCCTCTCCGCTGCTGGAGCAATTCCAGCTCCGTGATTTCCAGCTCTCTGCTCTTGACTGACCGGGGTGGGGGTGGGGGTCGCTTCTCTCCTGCGGTCTGCTCCCCTCTTCACTGTCCTAGCTATGTTTCTCAGGAAGACGGTTCCCAGAAGAAGCAGTTTAAGCCAGGCTGCTCGTCTGCAGCGCAGGCATCCCTGGCACTGCTGGCCCGCCTAACCCCACTTTGAAGCCCAGCCTTTAGACAAAGTTGAGGGTGCGAGCGTGCCCTTTACCCCGGCACTGGGATCAGATGGGTGCTTGGGCTGCTTGTTGCCTGCGTGCACACAGAGACGGGTGCCTAGAGCGCCCGTCTCAGAGGAGAGGAGAGCTGGTCTTGTGGTAGCAAGCGTGACTTGTCCCCTTAGCTAAGCAGGGTCTGCCTTGGTTTCATTTGAATTGAATTTTGGCCTTGGTTTGTAAGCTTGCCAGGCCTTGCCAAGGCTGTGCTTTCCGGGCACTCGATTGGAAGGTGCAGCTTGCTCCCAGGATCCTGTGCTCAGCAAACCTCATTGCCGGCAAACCTCAAGTGGGCTCCTCTGGAGTGATCCAAGCCAATTGTCTGAGTGAGTGCTTCCAAGCAAGAGGCATTTGCATGGACCTGTAGCAGTGTAGCAGCGTCTCCCTCAGCCAAGAGGTGAGCTTGGGAGTCTGTGGGCACAAACGCTCCAAGGGAGACGAGAAGAAAAGAGGAACTCAGAAATGATGGTATGGTTTTCTCCATGGAACAACCCTCCATGCTGCTCGGAGCTTCTCTCCACCCTTGGCTTCTTGCTAAACTAACCACCTCCCCCCCAAAAAACTTGCATGGGCTCCTAAGGCAGACATTCCAGAATTGCAGCTTCCCCAATCAACTTCCTAGAGATGCCCCAGATGAATTTCTGCCTGGTGCACCTCTACAAGGCACAGTGCTTCCCCTAGCTGTTATGTCGCTTCATAAATGTCTGGGCAGAAATTCAAGATATATAGCAGTCTCACTAATAGTAAGAATAAGAATGCAAATAAGAATAAGAACAATAAACTGTACTTATTAAGATAAAACAAACAAAAAATTAATTCATAACAGATTGAAAAGGGGGGAGGGGTGAAGGAAATACAAAATACAATACAGAACCATTTCAAAGTCATTGTTAAAATCAATCATGTAATATGATATGATATGGTATGATATGTATTCTTAAAAACATATAATACTTCCAGGCAGCTATTCTCCTAGCTTTAGGAGCATTAAAAAGAAAAGGAAGCAAATGGGCGATCAGACAAACTCCTCCTTTTCATGGAAGTACTCGAAGACAAGGCCATCTGAAGAGAAGAGAAGAGAGGAGAAGAGAAGAGAAGAGAAGAGAAGAGAAGAGAAGAGAAGAGAAGAGAAGAGAAGAGAAGAGAAGAGACGTAATATTCTGATGTTAATTGATTTAGGTAAGGAGGGACTTATACATATTGAACAAATGGAGGAGGGTCTAATGGGTCACTTTTTGCCTTGGGGTTCCCAAAGCAGAAGGCAAGCATGGCTTCCAGACCTCACAGTTTTGCTGCAAGGTCTTTGCCTGCAAGAACCATTTTTACCCCTGTGAGAGGGGTTGAGAGTTTGTGACATGTCCACTTGGGAGTCCTGCCACAGACAGTCCTCCATAATTTCCTGGCAGAGATCAAAGAGCAGAAGAGAGTTGGTCAGTACCCATGGACTTCATTGGAATAGCACCAGCCTCAAACACACACTTTTGGCAGTCAGGTTTTGACTGAGCCTGCGCTTGGTCATCCTCTTCCATTCTCTGCCACATCTCACTCTCCAGTACGGCGTCCACAGCCTTGTCTTTTTCATACGACAGCATCTCACTTTCCCAGGACTTGGCATCCTTAATACCATCAATAACGGACGTCAAGAATTCAGCCCAGCAGAGGATGACCTGAATATTAGAAGCACTGAACTGTTAGTGATGGAAGGACTCTCCATTCCTTCCTGGAAATTTAGCGGGCACCCTTACTTGGTGGGCTGCTCTCAGGTCCTTTCTGGGGACCCCACCCCCTCCATGGAATATTTGGCTTCTGCCTCTCAGGGAGAATGCAGAAGTGGGAAAGGGATCAGAGCAGAGAGTGGGTGCTTCCAGATCCCGTATGGGGCAAATGCCTCTCAGAGAAATGTCCTGGGCTCTAGGGAGGAAGGCCCTTTTCTGAATGGATCCCTACCTCAGCTCTTTCCATTTTCTCCACTCCAGTTGTCAGATCTGGAAGGGAAGAAGAGTCAGGGGTGGGTGGGTTTAAGGAGTTTGATTCCCATTTGGAATTTAAAAACGGGGATTCCCTTTCTTGGAATTAAGGCGGGCTACCAGTTCTAGGTTACAGCCCAAGTCAGCCAGCCTATATGAATAATGAGAGATTAGCATCTCCCAAAGGGAAGCGACTGCTCACCAAAGGCCTTTTCATTCGGACCCACAAGTCTGCCAGGTTCCCAAGCACTAGCTCTCTCACCTTCCCCAAAGAGTCAGCCCCAGTCCCAACCTGGGGCACCTCCTCATTGATGGTGACTCTGGATACTGCCGGGGAGCCCCCTGTGGGAGTTGGAGGTGGTGCTGGAGTAGGCTCAACGCGGTGTTTCCGTTTAAAGAACCTCCCTCTGGGGGGCTTGCCCTTGGCGGAGTGTCTGGTGGGGGAGGTCTTAAACAGCCGCCTGCAGCAACGGCAGACTCTTTGCAGCCTAGAAGAGAGCAGGGAGAAAGTGAGAAAGCGACCCTTAAGCAAACATTGGCAGGAGAGGGGGCCAATGGGGCAAGGAAGGAGTGCAGAACAGAAGGAGGGGCAGCAATACAGGTAGCCCAATAGGCTTCCAGGTGGTCCACCATCCTCCTTCTGGCTGAGGAATTGGGTCGAGACAGCTGCCCCAACGCTTTGGGGCAGAGACCTTTGACATATGGGGTGCAGTTCTGGTCAGCCCAGCTCAGCCAGATTATGTTAGAGCTGGCAAAGTTGCAGAGAAGAACCATGAACGAGCTCAGGGGTGAATGGAAACCATGTAACCATTAGGCTGTCCTGTTTTCAGGCACTACATGACACTTCCTAGCTGGACCAGGCCTGTGAGGGGCCCGTGCCCAGGTTCACTTTTAAAACGAAGCAACTACAGTCATGCACACAGAATCACGTACCAATGTTCAGACACCTGCACACATGTACTACCAACTCTCTGAATGGGGCTTTCATTGCTCTTACCTTCAAGATGCTGATTAAGTTCCAGACAGATGGGGCCTCCTCCAGCAAAGCCCTGATCATCCTCTGGAGCGCCTCAATGTTCTCGTTCTGGGGGGGGAGAAAAGATCAGACATGAGTGTATGAGTGACAACCGGTCTTGAGAATGCAACATTGGAAAAGCACTCATGCTTATCATGGTATTGTGTTTGATTCCAGTTGGGCCAAGAAACCACCAGGACATATGGAAGTGGGAAAGGGTGCTAACAATTAACCTGGAAGAAGAGCTTATACATTAAATCTCAGAAAAGTAAGAAACCACCTGTGCAGGGAGTCACACCATTTCAAACTTGGTCATTCTTTTGGAACTCTCCCGTTCAGTGTGGGCTCAAAGATTCACTTTCCAAAGTGTTTTGGTAAGCAGTTCAAACACCTTGAACCAGTTTAGTTACATTTCCTACAGGATAATATCCAAACTCTTTAGTTTGCCATGTAACTCTAGAAAAAGACAACCATGGGACTTGACTTGAGAAGAAAGCATCATGCCAGTCTTTCTGAATGAAAGCAATGATGGAATTATGGAACGCCATCTTCTGAACTGGTTACCACTACAGGGCTTTGCTTCGGGTTCCAGTTGGGGCCAACCAGGAGATTTTCAGTTGACACTGAATTCTCCCTTCGTCATAGAACATATTATGACAAAGCAAAACTGGGGCATCCTTACATAGAAAAGATTCTGAAGTGGTCTCAAATGAGACAAGTAGCCCGGGAGTGGAAGCAGCAGGAGTTTGTGGCACAGGAGGAAAAAAGCTCAATAAGTATATCCCTGCGTCCCTGGGTCCAGCTGGTTGACTCTGGACACGGCCACGTGCAGGACTGCTGCTATTAGATTAATTGGCAGAGCTGGCACCTTGCTGACATTGGGAAGGAAAAGGCTGACCAATGGGAAGACTAGTCCTCCCAGAAAACCAACTGAGAGACTAGCTCTCACCAGATGTAATTTTCTCTGGCTCAGTAGGGCAATGGACTGAAATGACCCTGACACAATTAAAAAGAAATCATTAAAAACCACCTGATTTCCCAATTGCTCTGTGGGTTGGGTGGTGGGTAGTACCCATCATGCTCAACCCGCTCTGGTGCCCCCAGAAGCCAGTTATTTTTTATTTTTTTGAAACATTTAATCTACCGCCCACTCTGAAGACTCCGGGCAGTGCACAAAAACATGCAAACAAGGCAACATTAAAAATCACGTTCTAAATTAAAAACTCAAGTAACTAACAAAAAACAAATATTTAAAGTACAGGGCAAAAGTCTGGTGAAAAAGAAAAGTCTTCAATAGAGATTTGAAGATCAGTAAGGAAGAGGCTAGACGGATCTGAAGGGGAAGAGTGTTCCAAAGAAGTGGGGCAGCAACCGAAAAGGCCCTTTCCGAGGTCCTAGAGCCCCGAACCACTTGGAAATCAGGGACCGACGAAAGGGCCATCTGAGACGATCTAACCGGAAGGGATGTAACTGGAAAGGGAGAGGCGGGTCTGTAGGTAGACAGGCGCCAAGCCCTGCAAGGCTTTCAAGGTCAGAACCAGGACCTTAAATTGAACTCGGAAGCCAATAGGCAACCAGTGCAATGACTGCAGGAGAGGTGTTACCCATCATATTTTCTGGCACCCATGGGAAGGCGAGCTGCTTCATTCTGGACTCGCTGTAGCTTCCTGATCGTCCTCAAAGGGAACCCTAGATAGAGAGCTCATCACGGCAATCACCAAGAAATATTAGACACATAGAGCTGAGCTGCCACTGTCCCTTTCTCTCCACAACACCATCTCACACACAGTCTGCCAAACCAGAGCTCTAGGAAGGTAGGCAGGCAGGCAGGCAGGCAGGCAGGAAGGAAGGAAGGAAGGAAGGAAGCCGAGTACTGCTTTTGTCAATCTGAGATCCAGCAAAACCAGGTTGTTATACTGACAAGAGAAAAGCATTACACTCAGTGCAGAGAAAAGGACATTACAGAATCAAACCTCCGTGCCTCTCCTGAGGCACAGCATGGAGCAGAAAACCCCCCAACCAAACCATCCCGCAGAAGAAGGTCAGAGTTCCACTGGGTAGGAATCTCCTGAGGGATCAGGTGTTCAGGTAGGTCCAGCTCAAGCTGCCTCTCCTTCAGCATGCACTGAGCCTTTTCACCCCGGTGGAAATGGCCGGCTATCTTGTGGCGATTCTCCACAAGAGCGCCATGGAAGCAGCAGGGTCCCGTAGCCAGGGTGTGTCCCAGGCTGTACATTGAGGCTAGCTATGGGCCCTAGCAGGGCCTGTGTGGTGGGAGCCCCCTATTGCAAGTGCCCTTCGAATCCTGGAGGCTTGGGAGCAGCAGCAGCTGCTGCTGCTAGCCGAGGGCACGCCAGACCCATTGCTGCCAGCAGGAGAATGGACCCCCAGGTGAAAGGGGTCGCAGGTGCAGCACCACCACCATCGTCCCAAGACGCTTGGGGTCCTTTCCCCTGCTGACCCATGTAGGTGCAGACAGTACCTACTACCCAGTACTACCCAGTACCTGCTACCCAGTAGGTGCAGACAGCATGTCTATGGTCACTAAGGCACAACTTGAAGTGATCCCACACCAGGCTGCCACCATGCTCACCGGTCTGTGGGTGGTGAGGCTGCTGGTTCCTTCGGGAACTAAACCATCACAACTGGAGACTCGCATTGCTAAGGGGGATTGGGGGCATGGTGAGACCGATCTCCAAGCGCGACCACTCTGGTTGGGCTAGCAGCCAAAGCAGTCGGCACCTCCTCCACAACATGTATTCAACATCAGTCAGTCCCTGCTCATACCTTTGGCTTGTTCACACAGAGAGATGCAGCAAGTTCTCATCATCACTGGCGAGAAGCAAGCAGCCTGGCCTCTGTTGGAGGGTTTCCTTGTCTCAGGTTCAGGATTACATGTCAAAAGGATCTTCACTTTCAAAGAGTGTTCTAATCGGAGGCACCTTCAGCATGTTCCAGGTCAAGATGCAAGTGCCTTACAGTTCTGTGTCCCCCTTGTGAGGAACAAGCAGGGCTGGTGCTACCGTTAGGCCAACTAGGCAGCAGAGTGCAGACCCCAGACCTCAGGGGGTTGCGGAGTGTCGAGTGTCAATGTGTTTGCCTAGGGCGCAAAAGAGTCTGGCACCGACCCTGGGAACAAGTGCACCAACATCCTACTGTGGGTTTTTTCTGCTAGTTAGATTGTCTTCAACATATTCCAAAGCCCAGCTTTCTAGGCCATATGGAAGTTTTGATGCTGTCCATGAGATGTATTTGACATTACGAGAGGGAGGGAGGGAGGGAGAGAGAAAGCTCTTCATTTGTCTCTGCTCAGGAGACTTCCGTGCTCCTTTTGAAATTGAACGTACTGTAAGGAAGTTGCTATTATCAGCTCTGCTGTGGAAAACAAAACTACACTTCTCTTGAAGATGTGACCACATTTGTTACCACATGAGAAACAACAGACGGATCAGGAAGAGGTGTCAATCCAGCAGAGAGCAGCATGTCTTGACACCATGCAGAACTCAGTAGCGAGAATCCCAAGGAAGAGATCCTTTTATACTGGAATCCTCAACTTCAGTTAGAAACTGTTGTTACAAGCAAAGAAGTGTGTACTGTCCCTCTCCTTGATCTGCCTGACAGCCTTGAGGTGCGTCAGGGAGATGAAAGAGAAGACCATGAATGGTTTTGTGCAAGTGCCATCCGCAGTTACATGCAAGAAGCCCATGTGCAAGCCTGTGCTGCCAAAGAGCAGAGCGGAGGGGAGGGCCAGCAGACCCACACACCTTTCTCCTCCCCCTGGTAGGCATGCTGGTCTATGCAAGTCTCTGTGCTTCTCACTCTGGTGGATGGCACCTAGCAGCCAATGCTTCACCGCACCTCGCTGAAGATAGAGTTCAGGATGAATGTGGCAGGAGCTGGTCACCCCCGGACCAAGTTTGTCATCTCCAAAGCCACAAATTCTTCAACACAGCAACACACTCTTGCTTTTTCTGTGCAATTCTCCATTCGGTCTAGAGAACCCGTGCTATCTGAGAGCTTCCTTTAGAGCAAGGTATGACCTGCTCCCGTCGGCTGTGCAGGCTTAGAGAATAAAGAGTATACCTAGGGAAGATAGAATCTGCCCTTGTGGTTAGAGGGAGATTGAAACCATCCAACATGTATTGCCCCCTGGTCTGTTTTACAGAGAGTTAAGACCCTCCCTGATATCTCCTTGTCTGGCACCCTTTCCAGGATGCTCAGGAGATTTTTGAGTCTCTTAGGGCCAGCAACAACATGCCTCCTGGCCATGAAGGAGGAGGATCCATGGAGAACAGGGCTTGCCTGTAAAGCAGAACCCTTTATAGCCCTCCCAGAGATGGTGATATGAAAGGAAACCCCTTCATTCATTCCCTGGGCCTGCTTTGGATCTTCTTTACAGATATCATGGGAGCATTGTGGAATTAAAAGGGCATGGCTGAAGTTGTCCTCAGGTTGAATTCAAACCCAGTTATCCATGGATCCTGTATCTGCGGACCGCTAGGGGCATTGGGAGTAGAGGCCGTGAGTGGGGGTCTCCCTCCACTATTCTACCTGCCTCTACTCTATGACCCCTGATCTGACTCTTCCGCACTTCCTGTGCTGATGAGTCTCAATCCTTCCTTTCCCGATCAATCAGGGCGGCTGGAAGGAAGGGCACGGCCCGCTCCCCACCCGTTCAATGTGTTGAAAGTTGCTCTTTATGGAAGGAGCGGAGGCAGCAGTGCCCGGGCTGATGCCTTGCCTGCACAAGCTCCAAGCGATGTGCTTGCATGATGGCCAGTTTGAAGAACTACTCCGAGAGAGAGAAAATAAGATTCCAGGATCAGAGTTCCAGTATCGATTGATTGATTTTATTGAACGTATTTATGTACCACCCGAAACGTATGTCTCTGGGAGGTTTACAATAAACAGTACACATGAAAGAAAAATAAAACATGAAAATCGTTTATTGTCCTTGCTTGGTGTCAAAATGTGAAAGACACCAATTTTTGTATGATACTGAAAACAAAATCCCGCAATTAATACATCCTTTCTTGGCTCTGTTGGGCAAAATGAAGAAAGCATCTCAAAAGGGAAAAGCTCTTCTGGCCATGACTTCCTGATGGGGGAAAGAAGGGCTGGATAAGGGCCGCTTCTTGGCCATGCTGGTGATGGACTTCCTGGCCCCTGCTCAGCGGTCGCTGCAGCGGTGCTGGCGAGAGGGAAGACAGGGAATGTGGTGGCACTCACGGCAGGAATCAGCTGGACCTGCTCGGCTGCTGGACAGTGGAGCGCCACAGGATAGATCCAGCCCACGGACCCTGAGTTGGACATCCCTGTTCGAGGTTGTTGTGTCTTATAGACAGGTCAGTAGAGTTGAATGACGTCTTCCCTTTCATCTATGGGCCAGATCCCATTGGGCTGTACATTGGGTAGTGAGGTCTTGCAGTCTCATGCTTCACAGGTATCTTCCATGGTTGACTTCGATGTACTGGAGGGCTTCACACGGTACACGTACCCTGAGTTGTATGAACTCGGTCCAACAGAGTGTGGATTTGGAAAACAGGGACCTATGTAACATAAAGGGGAGGAGGGTTAACGCAATGCAGTTTTTAAAAAAGCCTTGCCATGAACTGGAGCACAACTTCTTATGATGCTGTTATTTGGAAGAACTGCATGCAGACAGCACTGTGTGTGCTGTCAGCCTCAATTCTGTGTGTGCACCGACAGCCTAAATTCTGCCACAGGCAAGGTTGAGTTCTGCGATGGGATAACTGGTGCAAATTAAACCACTTCCCATTATTTCTCTCACTTTGAACAAAACTATTGTGCTTCTGTTGACTATAGGGATGGAAAGGGAAGGGTACACAGCCATGAAGTTGTGGCCTCTGGACACTGGAAATCAACAACAACAACAACAACAAATATTTCTATACCACTTTCAACAAATGTTTCCAAAGAGGTTTACATAGAGAAATCATATATAAATGAGATGGATCCCTGTCCCCAAAGGGCTGACAATCTAAAAAGAAACCTAAGAGTCACTGGAGGTGCTGTGCTGGGGGTGGATAGGGCCAGTTACTCTCCCCCTGCTAAATGAAGAGAATCACCATGTTAAAAAGGTGCCTCTTTGCCCCGTTAGCAGGGTCCTTCAGCATTCAAGGTCCAGGGGTCCTTCAACAGTATCAACATCCTCTTAAGAACCATTTGCGTACCTTTCTAAAATCACAGTGCCTAGACATTGGCTTTTTGTTTCAAAGAGGGACAGAAAGCTGAGACTCAAGAAGCTGAATTCTGTAAGCGGATTCTGAAGACATTTTGGCACTTAAAAAATGCTGAAAATGGTCCCAATAACTACACAGCTCTGAACAACATTCTTCTGCCATCCATCCTCTTGCAGTCAAAGCTCCACATGATTGACCCTTCCAAGAGAATTAACACCTCTTTGGGAATATCCTTTTTTGTATGTATGAGGGCAAGTTGGGTTTCAGCATTTTTCAAAAATGGTAGGGCATGCTATTCAGTTTAGCCCTCCCTTTCTTGGCTCCAGGTGCTGAAAGAGCTTCAGGTACTCCGAGGGAGACAGAGGCCTGGGATCTCCAATTGGATCTGAAGGTGTGGAACCCCATGCGATGTCCAGAGCTGTTTCAGCATCTTCCTCTGAGGCGGATTCTTCAGTTCAGGAATTTGGTGGTAGAGGGTCAAGGTCCGGCTGCTTAGGTGGTTGAGTTCTTTGGTCTCTTGACTGAGACCAAGACCGGCAGTGCTGAGGAGAATGTGATCGGGACCGAGCGTCTGGATGGTCCAATCTCCCCGGATATTGGTTTCGATGTGGAGCCCAAGAGCAAGGGTGAAGATAGCGTCCTCTATCACCAATGCCAGATCTGTCGTCGAAGAAGTTAGTGGAACGATCAGGCATGATCAGATGGAGAGTAGTCTCAGTGTCGAGGTTCTCAGTAGCAATATGCCAAATCCTATGGGATAGTGTTTTGGAGAGTACAGATGGTGAGGGGATTCCCTGTGGCCCGGAGAGCGTTGGTATCACGTAGGGTCTCTTCTAGATCATTGGTATCGTGCAGGAGACTCTTTTCAGTCCGGAGGTGGCCGGTCTTGAGAAGATCAGCTAGTGTTGATGGTATCATGCTCCATATGTGCTTTGTCGATGTCACCTTCAGGATTGGAGGGTGATCTTGGTGTGACTTCTCTGGGGTCTCCCTTGTTGGGAGTGGAGCGGTCTCTCGAGTCTATGTTGGGATGGTAATGATCCCTGTCTTGGCCTGGAAGTCACTGTGCAGACTTAAGGTTTGTAGATACCCAAGTCAGCTTTTTTGGAATCAGAGCTGATGACCGAGACTTTTTTGTGGACTTTAGGCAGTAGAGATATCAGGGTGGGAGTGACGAGCTTCACGGGCCACACTCTATTGGCAGCACAGTGTAGTGTGTGCATTGGCTGAGGAATCTTTTCATTCGTAGTTGGTGAAAAATGCTGAGAATAGAAAGAAATATAGAAACACTTGATTTAGTTAGGATGCACATTCCAAAGTCCTGGGGAACCCTAGAAAAGGCTGGGTTTTGGGTCAGCACCAGCTGAACCAGTGGCAACTGCAACCAAACCTCCCCAGATGATCTGAATAGGCAGCAGCAGGGCTCATGAAGAAGGTAGCATTTCCTTTAATATCTTGGGCCCAAGCCCCAGAGACCAGCCTGGCTGCTGTATTCGACATACATTCAGCATACTACAGACAAAAACTGCCCAAAGTACAGTGCATGGCACTAGTGCAGAATGTCACTAGCATATGCGCCACTGTTTCCAGCTGGTCTATCTCCAGGAATGGACGTAGCTGGCGTATCAGCCTAAGCTGATAGAAAGCCCTCCTGGCCACTGCCTCAAGCTGAGAGACCAGGAAGAGGCTTGGGTCCAGAAGTACTCCCAGACTACATACGGGCTCTTTCTGGGAGAGTGTAACTCCATCCAAAACAGGCAGATCTAAGCCACTTCCTATGTCCCAACTTCCCAACATGCGTACCTTTGTCTTCCTTGGATTGAGCCTCAGTTTGTTCTCCCTCATCCGGCTCATCACGGACTCCAGGTAAGTCCTTCGGGAAGTTAGGCCATTACCTAATGAAGTTGAGATGGAGAAAGAGGTTTGTGTGTCAGTATATGGATAACACCCTGCTCCAAATCCCGGACGATTTCCCCGCACCGTTCCATGTAGATATTAAAAAGCATTGGAGATAGAATGGAGCCCTGTGCAACCCCATACAATAGCTCTCCTTTGGAAGAGCAACAATCTCCAAGCAACAGCATCTGGGACCTATATGAGAAGTAGGAGCGGAGTCACTGCAAAGTGGTGCCTCTCACTCCCTACCCCTCTCCCTACCCCTTCAGGCGCTCCAGGAGGTGCCATGATCCACTGATATCAAAAGGATCGGCTGAGACATCCACAAGGATCCACAGGCTCACACTCCCCCTGTCAATTCCCAATTGGAGATCACCCAACAGGCCAACCAAGTCCTTCTCAACCCCATAGCCCACCCGGAAGCCATTTTGAAATGGGCCCAGATCATCTCCTTCTTCCAAGACTCCTGGAGCTGAGATGGCACTACCCTCTCAATCCCCTTGCCCTACCATGGGAGGTTGGAGACAGGCCTAGAATGGGATCCAATGCAGGTTTCTTCAACAGTGGTCTAATCATGGCCTTCCTGAGGCAAGGAGGCATCCTGCCCTTCCTCAGAGAAGCATTAATGATGCTTCCAAGACCTAATCCCATCACCTCCTTGCCAGATGGTATAAGCCATGTTGGGCAAGGATCAAGAAAACAGGTTGTCAAGTGAAGTCTCCCAAGCAGCTTGTCCACATCCTCCGTGCTCACAAATGGAAAATGATCCAATTTCACTGTGCAAGAGGAGCTGCCGGACACCTCCACAGTAGGCTCTGCACTACCTGTAGAGTCTGTTCCATTGGATGAAGAGAGTTTTTATCTGCAAACATCTCTTTAAAATGTCAAAGTGGGTAACTGATGGATCCAAATACTCATTCAAGGGAGGAGGGTCATGTACTAACCCTTTCACAACCCGAGACAACTCTGCTGAACGTGAGCTTGCAGAAGCAATGCGGGCAGAAAAGAACTGCTTCTTTGTGGCACGCATGTGATTGATGGATGGAGTGCTGTCAGGTCGGTGTCAACTCTTAGCGACCACATCATTTTGATAATGGAAAGGCAAAATGTTCATAATAAAAACGATTTTGCCATCCCATGAATTCTTTGCTTTGCATCAATATTGGGTTTCTGTATCATGTACCTTTTTCACATTAGAAGTAATATAGCTTCTCCTGCTAACTTGGCAAAGAGGTACCTTTAACTTGGTGATTCTCTTTATTTAGCGGGGGAGAGTAACTGGCCCTATCCACCCCCAGCACAGTATCTCCAGTGACAGTTGCTGGTGTCTGTCTTATGTTTCTTCTTAGATTGCAAGCCCTTTGGGGACAGGGATCCATCTTATTGATTTATTATTTCTCTGTTTAAACCTCCCTGAGCCATTTTTGGAAGGGCGGTATAGAAATCGAATAAATTATAAAAAATAAATACTTCCAAATTGGATCTATCTGGTTTCTAATGTCAGAAAACGAAATTAGAGCCAAAGAACATGTTTCCCATTTCAGGAGTAACCTGAAGGGTGTCTGTAAGGTGAGATTATTCCACTCAAATTCCACTGTGCTTGGAATTTGAGCAAAAGCTTTACAGATCCTACACACGATTGCTGTCTGGAACACAAGACCGAAGGGATGGAATCAGGATGACAGAAATGGGGATCTGCTGAGTCAAAGACAGCAGCCAAGACAGGAGGTTCATTGAGGCCAGGTGGGCCAACGTATATGACGACACTTGGCTTGGTGGATCCTGGCTGGTTTAGAGCTGCATTCAATGTTTGTGTACACTTCCATATGGGAACACGAACCAGTGATCCTGTTCTTACGTGTGCACGGAAGGTGTCGGGGTTTCCATATGAGAGCCACTTTCACTTTGACAAGCAACACTACTATAACACTGGGGGGAAACAAAACATAAAATTGTAACCCTCAAAAGAGTTTGCATTGGGGAAGACTTATTACTGAATGACCTCAAACCTGAAAGAAAGAGCCAGCTATTTATACTTACATTCAATAAAATGAGAGAGAGAGAGAGAGAGAGAGAGAGAGAGAGAGAGAGAGAGAGAGAGAGAGAGAGAGAGAGAGAGACCTTTCCTCTAGGAACTGGGATGGCTGTTTTGGAATTTGGACTTTTAGCCCATCCATCAGTAGTTCTAGCCTGTCATGAAAGAAAGAAAGAAAGAACGTCACATGATCCAGGCCAGTCAATCTAATACAGCAGAAGTGACTTTCTTTCCAACTAGTATCATAAAGGGGAGATCGAAAAATACCCAACCCACCAACCAACCCATTCACAAGAAGCAACTCCAGACGCTCACGGCACATAGGCAACTAAGCAGGGGGAAAGTATCTTTTTTCCAGAGATTGGCATCGGAGGATAAAATGGGCCACAAGCTGGGGCAAGTCCTCTCTGCCTTTCCCTGTTCTTTCTTCTGTTTTTCCTCAGCATCCATTCCCTCAGAGGGATACCTGCAATCCTTCACCGGGCTCCCCAGAGCTCACCTGTCTATCGACAGACCTATCTTCTATTAATTGGCATAATTCTTAAGCGAAGCCGGTGGCACTCCCGACATCTCGAAGGGAATCCCGCAACATAAAGATGCATTGTGCAAAGCAGTCTGTCCTGAATCTACTGCCACTGGGTAACCAAGTTCTATTATTGTTGGAGTAGTTGTTCTCTCTCAGCCTAGAAAACCAAACAAAAAGACAAAAGATTGAGTCTCCGGCTCAAATGGCTATTCAACCAGTCCCACCCGCTCCATTCTGATACTCATACAATTAGCAGACTCCTCCTCCTCATTGAAGTCCTCCAGGACAAGATCATCTGAAGGGAAGAGAAGAGAAAAGATTGGGTTTTCTTCTTTCAATTGGCTAAGAGAAGAGTGAAGGAGGGACAGGTCCATGTTGAATAAATGAGGAGGTTCTAATGGGTCACTTTTTGCACTGGGATTGCCAAAGCGGAAGACAAGCATGGCTTCCAGACCTCGCACTTTAGCTGCAAGGACTTTCCCAAGAAGAACCGTGTTTGCCCATGTGAGAGGGGTTGGGAGTTTGAAACATGCCCACTCGGGAGGCCTGCCACAGAGAGGTCAGAGCAAAACTGGGGCTCCTTGGACGAATGATGACCTTTGTCGCCCAGGCCCATTCTGGGATTCCAAGGAGACAGTTCTGCCCTCCCCACTTCCCTGGAAATTGGCATTACCTTTGATGGTGCTTTCAATCAAATGATGAGTCAAGTCATCTTCAATGCGCAAGAGAGCCTTGTGTGTGGTCAGCTGTAGAAATAAAGACGGACATGTTTTTTTCATGTCAGTGTGACACCATATCCAAAGCAGTGAAGAATTGAAGATGATCCCGTTGGGAACAAAGCTGAGGATTCCCAAAGATGGAGTGTGGCTCTTCTGGGCACTGGGCAGCCAGAAGAGACATGGGGTGGGGGCGGGTGACAGCTCTGTCCTGTTCCTCCTCTTCCTCGGTGAGCCGCAGTGGAAACAGCCCCTCTCCAGCAAGTGTGCTGCCAGGCTGCCCCCGTGTGACCAGGGACCAATGGGAGGTCTTCTTCTGAACCTGGAAGCTGACAAGGGGTCCCAGAGGATGCTGAAGCAGAGCCAAGCCATGTCCACAGCAGGGTACTTACTTCCACATTGGGCAGTCTGGCCACATGCTGCAGGACGTAGACGTAGGCTTCTCGGCCCAGAGCCTGCAGCCGGGGCTCCTCTGATTCAATATACCTGTGGAGCTCCTGTGGGTTGAAACAGCAGCTCAGAGTCATCGCACTGGCCTAAATCATCCCTTGCCATGCTACTGAGAGCTAAGCCCGGAAGGAATTTGTTCCACTACAGGAACATCCCTTGGTTGTGTCCCAAAGGAGTCTAAGGAGGATCAAATTCCATATAAACATCCCCCCCGCAATAAAGTTGACATATTTCTGAATTGTCATTCAGAATTCTAGAAGTCAATTCTAAAGTTGATCAATATTTCTGAAAGTTGCTTATGAGAGTGATGGTTTTCTCTGTCTTCTCAGCCAGTTGTCTTCTAATAAGGAAGTGAGCTAGATGTATCTTGAATACACCAAGTGGATGGGGTCTGCTGCCTCTTTCTGTCAGACCACGTTCGGATGTGGGAGAGGATGAAGACAGAAGCCCCATTCACACCTTATGTTGCACACTCGGACCACGAGTGGAGAGTGCACAGGGGCAGATCTGGACACAGGGACTGCAATTCATACATGCTGTTGAATAGAGGCACTGCTTGACACTCCCTCTCTGTACCAGGCCTGTGAGGGGCCCGTGCCCAGGTTCACTTTGAAAAGAAATGCAACTACAGTCACGCACGTACCAGCGTTCAGACACCTGCACGCATCTACTACCTAACGTCCCAATAGGGCTTTCATTGCGCTTACCTTCAAGATGCCAATGGTGCTGTAGACAGAGGGGGCCTCCTCCAGCAGCCCCCTGAGCATCTTCTTAAAGGATGCCATGTTCTCCTTCGAGGGGGGAAAGAGAAGATCAGTCATGAGTAGGAGACACAACCGGTCTTGAGAATACAACATTGAAAAATCACTGGTACTGACAGTGCTATCACGTTTTCTTCGCAAGAGAAAAAAGCCCAAGAAGAATTTACCTGGGTCCCTGGGTCCACTTGGTTCAGCCCGGACACCGCCACATTGAGGACTGCTGCCTTGAGATTGAAGGGCATAGGCGGCTTCATTTTGCTGGAGGGAGAAAGATGAGATTTCGTAGTGTGAGGAGGGCTGGTGATCCAGCCAATGGAAGCTCCTCTAGAGAAGAGGAACATGGCAACCCAGCAAGCGTCAAAAACGACGACAGGTCTGTGATGGTTTCCCTTCTTTTTTCCAAAAATGACCAGTCCCCGTCTGGGGAGGCCCTGGTTCGCAAAAGGCCGTAGTACTTAAGAAGATTTCTTTCTAAAAGAAAAACCTTCACATTAATGGCCATCTTTTGGGAAAGGGGAGATCCAGTTACAGATCTGGCCTGGTTTGCCACTGCCCTTTCCTGACACAACCCCCTCCTATTTAATCCCCGTGGGCTATAAGCATAGGTGAGTTCCGTGACGGCGTCCAGGCTTAACCGCAGCAGGAACCCAGGGTCCGGATGCTTTTTGACATCCTCCATAATTTCCTGGCAGAGATCAAAGAGCAGAAGAGAGGTGGTCACTACCCAGGGACTTCCTTGCTATAGCTCCATCCCCAAACACACACTTTGGACTGAGCCCTCGCTTGGGCATTCCCTTCCATTCTATGCCACATCTCACTCACCAGTACGGCTTCCACAGCCTCATCCTTATCATAGGTCACCTGAAAATTAGAAGCACTGAACTGATAGTGATGGAAGGACTCTCCGTGCCTTCCTGGAAATGGAGCGGGCACCCTTACTTGGTGGGCTGCTCTCAAGTCCTTTCTGGGGACACCACCCGCTCCATGGAATATTCTGCAGCTGTTGCTTCTCAGGGAGAGTGCAGAACTGGGAAAAGGACCCGAGCAGAGAGTGGGTGCTCCCAGATCCCGGATGGAAGAAATGCCTCTCACAGGAATGTCCTGACCTCTGTGGAGGAAGGCGCTCTCCTCAATGGTTCCCTACCTCAGCTCTGTCCACTTCCTCCTGGATAGTTGTCAAACCTGGAAGGGAAGAAGAATGGGAAGGGAGGGGGGATTCAGGACTTGAATTCCCATGAGGAATTAAGCAAGGTGAATTCCCTTTGTTGGCATTCAGGCTGGCTCCCGGGCTCCCAAGCACCAGCTGTCCCACACTCCCCAAAGAGTCAGCCCCAGTCCCAACCATTCGCCAGGAGCCTGGGGCACCTCCTCACCGATGGTGACTCCCGAGACTGCCGGGGTGCCCCCTGAGGGAGTTGGAGGTGGCGCTGGAGTCGGCTCAACCCGCTTGCTTCGTGGCCAGAACCTCCCTCTGGGGGGCTTGCCCTTTTCGGAGTCACTGCTGGGGGAGGTCTTAAAGAACTTTCTGCAGCATCTGCAGACTCTTCGCAACCTAGAAGAGAGTAGAGAGAAGGTGAGAATGGGTCTCTAGTCAGACCTGTCTGGGAACAGAGGGAGCAAGGCAAAGCTGTTATGCAATCCTACTAACCGTGCAAAGAAGCCTTTCCTCATCTTCTCCCCCATTTCCCTCCCTGTCTAACTATTCCCCCCTGAATAACTATCCCTCCTCTTACTAAAAGCTGACTGTCCCTCCCTCCCCCCCTAGATCCCTCCCCAAACCACCCCAAACAAACAACAAACAAGCAACAAAATAACAAACACTAACTGTAACACTGAATGGATAAATAAATGGATAAATAGATCAATCAATAAATGGATAAATAAACAAATAGATGAATAAATAGATGGATCAACAGAAACAGAAACAGAAACGGACTCTCTAATACACTCTTTCCTCGCTATCTCTCCAACTCCTCTCCACCTCGCCTCCTCCCTCCTCGCCTAACTCACCCACAAAGAGCAGCTGAGCCCCGGTGGTGTCATAAAAGAGGATGTGTCATGAGCCTCAGCAATGGCCATTGGTCCTCTTGCCTCTAGTGGTTGCTTCAGGACTTGGAGGCATCCCCTGCCAAGCGGGCAAAGAGGCACCTTTTCAAAGGGCTGATTCTCTTTATTGAACAGAGGCCACACGGGGGAGCAGTTGGCCCTACCCACCCCCTGCCCAGTAACCCTCCAGTGGCGGTTGCTGGTGTCAAACTTAGGTTTCTCGGTAGATTGTGAGCCTTTGGGGGCAGGGAGCCATCTTTATTCCTTGATTCTTACTCCACTTAAACTGCTTTGGAAACTTGTGTCGAAAAGCGGTATATCAATAGTAGTAGTAGTAGTATTAGTAGTAGTAGTAGAAGTTCTTCCAAACCTCACCCTTCCTGTGCATATGTCTGTTGATCTGAGAAATCAGAGGACTCTCTTCCCCACCATGTTGAAAGCAAAACCACCACAGGCCCTCAGAGCAGACCCCTCCACCTCTGCCCACTGCCATTCATCCCGAGAGCCACCTTGGTTGCTGGGATGTGCTCTTGTTTCAGCACGACACGGGGACTCATTCCTTCAGCGCAATCCTGACACTGATTCTCACCTGAGGGGACACACATCACTTTGCTGGCTCTGCCCTCTGGCCACTGCTCTCTGCTCTTTCCAGAGTGTGGCGATGCTGTCACTTGCCTGCCAGGAGGCAGCGTGGAGCAGCTCGGTGGCTGCTTAGCCTTCTCCACTCTGCCTCTTCATCGCTGACTTTGGCATTATTCAGCGGAGGGTGGCGGAAGAGGCAGCAGCAGGATTCTCCCTCCCTCCCTCTGAGTCTCAAAGCCAAGAGCTGATGCCCCAAGTGGAAGGAAGCTCTGAACAGCTGCCTGGCTTCCCTCTGGACCCTCTTGTTTGGGGAACAGCAGGGCTCTCCTTCCCATGCTTGGAGAGGAGGAGACCCAGTGGAAGTGAAGGAGGGAGGAGGCTACTGACGTAATAGTGCAGCAGTCAACCACAGAGAGGCAGCCGCTTGTCTTCTCCATGCTGCCTCTGGAGTCATACTTCAAAACCTGCTTGGAGGCAATGCATCAGTCATACCTGGAGGGTCCAATATTCAGGTAGAAGAATGAGTTCATGGATGCTGGAGTTGGTCCGTTTGGGTGCACACCCAAGGAAGAGAAGTCTGGAAATGGCTTGAGTGAAGTGTATGTGCAGGTTTGAAGGGGTGACCTTCAACTTCTCTGAGAAGTGGGATGTCTCTTTCAGGTGGAGAGCTAAAGTTTTCTGAACTCTTAACGGCTGAGTCCTCACCAGCTCATCAGGTTGACAAGTAGAGGGAGTTCCCTGTCCTAAAAAGGGCGAGTGGGCAACCATGAGGGTCAATCTCAAGTGTTGTTTAGCTTTCCACAACTGCTTGGATACCAACATTGCTCGCTGCTATAAGCTGCAGCTACATTGCTTTCATAGGGCTGTAGAGCTGACAACTGATATTATGGTTAACAGTACAGCCATTGCCTGATGACCTTTGAAGACTTGGGGAAGTCTGTTTCTGGTCAGCATAGCTCCAGAGATGACTGACAGTCTGTCTACACAATAGAAAGGAGGATACCCGTTTCTCACAGACAGAGAAGCAAACAGCAGGTTGGATTGAAAGAACGGGAAACAGAGAGAGAGAGAGAGAGAGAGAGAGAGAGAGAGAGAGAGAGAGAGAGAGAGAGAGAGAGAGAAGTCTTTCATTGTAGCACCCAGGAATGAGAGGAATCGTTTTGTTATTGAGTCAGGCGCTACCCCAAACATCCTGAATTCCCCTCAACTGTTGATAGATTTAGACAAAAATGACAAAGTTGCTGTTTGGTTTGCTGTTGGGAAAAATAGTTCTTCATCCAGGAGAGGAACTGCTGAACTGTCTAGTAAGCAATTGGATGGGGAAATGGAAAAGATTTTGATCCAAGATGCCCTCTTAGTCCCTGATATGGAGAGTAACTTGACCTCTGTGGGAGATGGAGTCAATCAAAGTTGCAAAGTGACTTTGCAGGACAACGTTTGCTACATCAGCTAAGAAGGATGATTTCCTGATGCATAATATATATAGCCTATATGCATAAAGATGTGCTTTTTCAACTGGACTGTGTAACTGAACAGCCAGGCTTGCAGCCTCATGCAAAGACAAGAACTGTTCGACCATATGGCCGAAAAGACTAGCACATAGGCAAATCCATGTGATAAATGAGCTTGGGGGAAATGGCATTAGGAAGGACTTTCAAGTGGAGTCATGCAGAGAAGCTGCCACAAGGGGTCAGTGTTGCTTACAGAATCAAGGGGTGAGAGCCAGCTTTTCTGCACAGACAGAGTCACAGTGTCCTTTGGAGCTAATACATTCTGATGTCATAGAACCATAGGAAGCTGCCATCTCCTGAGTGAGACCATTGGTCCATCTAGCTCAGTATTGTCTACACAGACTGGCAGCGACTTCTCCAAGGTTGCAGGCAGGAATCTCTCTCAGTCCTATCTTGGAGAAGCCAGGGAGGGGACTTGGAACCTTCTGCTCTTCCCAGAGCGGTTCCATCCCCTAAGGGGAATCTCTTACAGTGCTAGCCTCCCATTCATATGCAACCAGGGTGGACCCCAACCTTCTCCCAACCTTGGAGAGGCCGCTGCCAGTCTGTGCAGACAATACTGAGCTAGATGGACCTATGGTCTGACTCAGGAGATGGCAGCTTCCATTGTGTTCCTAAGTCCTTGCCACTCAGATTGCCAGCCAAAGCAATAGACAAGACACCATCTGAACGATGGCTTGGGCACAAACCCTCTCTAAAGCATGTCAAAATGTTTGGATAGAGAGCTTATGCATACGTCCCAAAGGCCAGGAGAACCCAACTCAATCGCAACTGTGAACTGGGAGTCTTGGTTAGATATCCGCATGGCCAAAAGGGATAGAGAACCCTTGATCCTACAAATGGAGAGGTCAGGATCTGCAATGTGGTGTCTTTTGATGAGAGACAAGGGCCAACTAGGGATGATGTGCCAGAACTTGTGCCAGAGATCCAGGTGAAAGAGGCAAGATGTCTCACGATGCAAGAGCCAGACCATGAACCCGAAGAATCTGTACCACAACCAGAAGGGGCATTCCTTCTCCACCAGAAGCAGAAGATAAAGGATCTTCTCCAATGCCTGGTAGCTTCCTTGGTGCTTTGCTAAATAATCACAAAGCCCAACAACAGCCTCCTTGAAGTGAATGACCTTCACTGGGTTTGCGCATGTGTACTCGGTGAAATTACAATGCAGCAACCACACTGTCAATCTCCACAAGCCCATTCGAAGGAGACATGGAGAATCCCAGTTCAATTGTCACATGTACACAATGCTTCTAAGTGTTAGCAACAAGATGGAGATCAGATCCTTGGAGGCCGTTTTCAGCAGCAGCTCCCTGGTGACCACCAATATCTGGTCTGACTTTTCACACTCTGATTTGCTTGCAGAAAAGCTTTGCCATATATGGGCAAAGCTTAAGTACACCAAAATATACCTGGGATACCAATAGGGCTGGCTCATTCTAAGAGAATAGCAACAGGCACTTGTATTGTACCAGCTCAGATGCAGCTCTTTGATTAGAACATTGAAGTCCACTCCCCTCTTCCACATCAAGCGTGATTTCTGTGCATGACAAGCCACATCAAAGAGCTTGAGATATCCCATGTGCAGCCTGGCTTGCTCTGTACAGGCCTCTGCTACAGGGTAAACTATGATGGAGAGAGAGAGAGAGAGAGAGAGAGAGAGAGAGAGAGAGAGAGAGAGAGAGAGAACTCTGCACAAGAGACTTCCATGCTCCTTTGGAATTAGGTCAGAAATTGCACTTACTGTAAAGAAGCTACTACTCTTAGAGTTGGAGATGGAGTTCCAGTGCATCGACCTTTTTCACCAGCTCTCCTAATGACCACTTGGGGTATTGGGCGTAGAGGTAGTTAGTGAGGGTCTCCTTACCTGTCCCTGCTTGCCTCTCCTCTATGGCCCCTGCCTCGACTCCTCAGCTATTCCCAGTCAAGAGTCAGTCCTCTTCCTTTCCTCTGAGAGAGTAGATGGAAACATCTCTCCCTCCCTTCCTATTCATTATGTAGCTGATAGATAGGACTAGGTTTTTCCTCTCTAAATGTACTTCACCAATACATCTTTTTCATTTAGATTGTACAACAATCTCCATGTGTGTTCTTCACATAATGGCAACAACTCAACTCTGCACTCTACTCCGTAACTGGTGTGGGTAGCTTCCTTTTGGCGCTTTGCTAATAAGATCAATAAGATGCATAGCTATGTTGTGACTGGACATCAAACCAAGACATTCCATAACCACATGTTAAGGCAGAGATCTACGTATCTATCTTGGATGCGTTTTTGATCACATTTTGTCTGTTCCTTTTGCTCTGTTAGTTACTGTTGTTGTTGTTGTTTTGTACTGAACGTGTGAAACAACCTTGAAGTGAACTAATCACAAAGTCAGATTTCTTGTAATAGCAAAAGGAAAATTCTAGCTTCTGTGGACTCCACCCCACGCCTATAGGCTTTACTACCTTGAAAGAAGTTTGCTTTTGCAACGGAAGGTTGGAAGGCCATTGCGGTAGATTCAGTCTAGAACACACAAGTCTACTTGGTGGCAGTAGTTAAACGGGTCATTGGTCAGGAGATCCATGTCTGGTGTTAGCAGCAGAGCAGATCCTTCTAGGGATACACCAAGGTAATTTGGGCATCCGGACCGCCCAGCCATGAGCCCCCACCCCCATGCGAGGCTCCCCAAAACTTCCTTTGGGGGGCCCACCCCACCAAAGTTCCATTAAAAAACCAAACCAAAGACTCTAATGGTGGCTGAGGGGTGGCAGCGAGGGGGGAGGGATGGTGGCTTGAAGCAAATGAACTGCACGCCTGTGCAGTTTAGAGATCGTCGCAAGCCCGTGACGTTACGGGGGGTAACTCAAGTTGTTCGGAGGGCAACTCAAGCCACGATATTGTTCAAAAGTGAGCCAGCTTCATCCAGGTCAGGGTCTCCTTGGAAGTCCAACTGGCACTTTCCCCCTCTGTGAAGGAAGGATGTTGAGAAATGGAATACCGAAGCAAACAACTACTTATCTTATTTATATCTCATGTTTCAACGCAACTGTTCTCAAAGTGGTTTACATACAAAAAGGAGAAGAAAGTGGCCCCCTGTCCCCCCAAAGAGCTCGCAATCTAAAAAGAAGCACAAGGGAGAAGCTAGTGCCAGTCACGGAAGGAATGCTGTTCTGGAGTCGCCTAACAGAAAACCTGAATTGGTCATAAAGGTCTGGTGCCAGCTGTTCAATGTCTCGGCATGAAATAAAGAGGGCTTGGTGCTCGCATCACCAAATTCCAGATGTCCTCTTGTCTAATCAAGTGCTGAGCCTCCAGCAGGATTGTAAACTGAGAGCAGGATCAAGCCCCAAATCCATCCCTATGGCCATTGGTGCTCCTGTGGAGACAGCCTCTCATAATGCATGACTGAGCCACCTCTCCTGGGTTCAGATTCTCTTTCAGCCATGAAACACACTGGGTGGCCGTGGGCCAGTCACTATTCTCCGCCTAGCCTACCTCAGAAGGCTGTTGCAAGGATAACATGGAGAACTCTACCCTCAGGGAGGAAGAGTGGGGTATAAATGTAATGGGGGTGGGGTGGGGTGGGACAGCAGTCTTGATCTGGACCCCGGCTGACATCTGTGCTCAGCCACAAACTCATAGGTGGTCTTGAGCAAGTCACACTGTGATCCTGCCTGCCCACTGGTGAAACAGCAGCTATCATGACTCACCCAGTTATGTGCAGATTAATCCCACAAAGAAAATGGTGTGTACAATAAAAGATGCTATGTCAAGACTATCATCCAGCACTGCTGTCAGTACAGAGCTCCTCTGCAAACTCTTCTCTCCAAACCTCCTCATTACGTCAGTGTATATAGACTTATGCAATAATATACAAGACTTCCAAATGATTCGATCGGATTCCACGCAACACAGCCCAAAATCAAGCAAGATCAAAAGCCTGTCAATAGAATCATTGAGAAGTTCTGCTCCACTGGGCTAGTCTGTGAATTGGAATGTTTCGGATCTTACAGCCCTGAACTGAAGTATGCTTACTCAACGTAAGCCCTATTGATTTCAAAGGGATTTACTTCCAAGCAGCTATGTTTAGGATTGCTACTTTAATCTTACTTCTGCCATCTATGGATGGTGTGATACGCTTCAGGGAGTAAGACATTTTAATTTCTAGTTGAGATCAATGATGCTGAAGGTAAGAGTTTCATTAAAAAGGAAGAGCTGTGAAAGTGCTTCCCTTTGGGGAGATTAATCATGTTTGTGGTCGTCCAGCTGGAATAGGAGAAAGACTGAGCTGGTCCACATAAGAAGGCCCCAAACTAGGTCCTTCTTCGTTCTCTACATTAGTCCTCAGCGCTCTCCTGACTGTCATTTGGAAGTAGTGTCATCTTTTCAGGTGGCCTCGTCTTTTAACTTTAAGTGGATCTGATCAGAAAAGGTTTAGATACAGCAACTCAATATGGCTTCAATGTTCTCCAGTCATCCAAAAACCTCTTCTTTCAGATGAGAGTTGAGACGCTTTCCATTTCCAGTTCTACTCTAAAAAGCACGGAAATTCCAAGCGAAGGTGGCCATGTTAAATTCCGCACCATAGAAGCTGTCAAGACTTTATACAGTCTGGGAGGGTATGGTGGCTTTCCAAAAGAGGCTCCATGCAGCCACACTTTGCCTTGATCTCTCAGCTGGACATTGGGCTGGGGAGGGATGTGTCTAGGCAGACATTCCAGAATTGCAGCTTCCCCAATCAACTTCCTAGAGATGCCCCAGATGAATTTCTGCCTGGTGCACCTCTGCAAGGCACGGTGCTTCCCCTAGCTGTTATGTCGCTTCATAAATGTCTGGGCAGAAATTCAAGATATATAGCAGTTTCACTAATAGTAAGAATAAGAATGCAAATAAGAATAAGAACAATAAACTGTACTTATTAAGATAAAACAAAGAAAAAAATAAATCATAACAGATTGAAAAGGGGGGAGGGGTGAAGGAAATACAAAATACAATACAGAACCATTTCAAAGTCATTGTTAAAATCAATCATGTAATATGATATGATATGGTATGATATGTATTCTTAAAAACATATAATACTTCCAGGCAGCTATTCTCCTAGCTTTAGGAGCATTAAAAAGAAAAGGAAGCAAATGGGCGATCAGACAAACTCCTCCTTTTCATGGAAGTCCTCGAAGACAAGGCCATCTGAAGAGAAGAGAAGAGAGGAGAGGAGAGGAGAGGAGAGGAGAGGAGAGGAGAGGAGAGGAGAGGAGAGGAGAGGAGAGGAGAAGAGAAGAGAAGAGAAGAGAAGAGAAGAGAAGAGAAGAGAAGAGAAGAGAAGAGAAGAGAAGAGAAGAGACGTAATATTCTGATGTTAATTGATTTAGGTAAGGAGGGACTTCTACATATTGAACAAATGGAGGAGGGTCTAATGTGTTACTTTTTGCCTTGGGGTTCCCCAAGCAGAAGGCAAGCATGGCTTCCAGATCTCACAGTTTTGCTGCAAGGTCTTTGCCTGCAAGAACCATTTTTACCCCTGTGAGAGGGGTTGAGAGTTTGAGACGTGCCCACTTGGGAGTCCTGCCACAGACAGTCCTCCATAATTTCCTGGCAGAGATCAAAGAGCAGAAGAGAATTGGTCAGTACCCATGGACTTCATTGGAATAGCACCAGCCTCAAACACACACTTTTGGCAGTCAGGTTTTGACTGAGCCTGCGCTTGGTCATCCTCTTCCATTCTCTGCCACATCTCACTCTCCAGTACGGCGTCCACAGCCTTGTCTTTTTCATACGACAGCATCTCACTTTCACAGGACTTGGCACCCTTAATACCGTCAATAAAGGACGTCAAGAATTCAGCCCAGCAGAGGATGACCTGAATATTAGAAGCATTGAGCTGTTAGAGATGAAGGACTCTCCGTGCCTTCCTGGAAATTTAGCGGGCACCCTTACTTGGTGGGCTGCTCTCAGGTCCTTTCTGGGGACCCCACCCCCTCCATGGAATATTCAGCTTCTGCCTCTCAGGGAGAATGCAGAAGTGGGAAAGGGATCAGAGCAGAGAGTGGGTGCTTCCAGATCCCGTATGGGGCAAATGCCTCTCAGAGAAATGTCCTGGGCTCTAGGGAGGAAGGCCCTTTTCTGAATGGATCCCTACCTCAGCTCTTTCCATTTTCTCCACTCCAGTTGTCAGATCTGGAAGGGAAGAAGAGTCGGCGGTGGGTGGGTTTAAGGAGTTTGATTCCCATTTGGAATTTAAAAACGGGGATTCCTTTTCTTGGAATTAAGGCGGGCTACCAGTTCTAGGTTACAGCCCAAGTCAGCCAGCCTATATGAATAATGAGAGATTAGCATCTCCCAAAGGGAAGCGACTGCTCACCAAAGGCCTTTTCATTCGGACCCACAAGTCTGCCAGGTTCCCAAGCACTAGCTCTCTCATCTTCCCCAAAGAGTCAGCCCCAGTCCCAACCTGGGGCACCTCCTCATCGATGGTGACTCTGGATACTGCCGGGGAGCCCCCTGTGGGAGTTGGAGGTGGTGCTGGAGTAGGCTCAACGCGGTGTTTCCGTTTAAAGAACCTCCCTCTGGGGGGCTTGCCCTTGGCGGAGTCACTGGTGGGGGAAGTCTTAAACAGCCGCCTGCAGCAACGGCAGACTCTTCGCAGCCTAGAAGAGAGCAGGGAGAAAGTGAGAAAGCGACCCTTAAGCAGACATTGGCAGGAGAGGGGGCCAATGGGGCAGTGAAGGAGTGCAGAACAGAAGGAGGGCAGCAATACAGGTAGCCCAATAGGCTTCCAGGTGGTGCACCGTCCTCCTTCTGGCTGAGGAATTGGGTCGAGACAGCTGCCCCAACGCTTTGGGGCAGAGACCTTTGACATATGGGGTGCAGTTCTGGTCAGCCCAGCTCAGCCAGATTATGTTAGAGCTGGCAAAGTTGCAGAGAAGAACCATGAACGAGCTCAGGGGTGAATGGAAACCATGTAACCATTAGGCAGTCCTGTTTTCAGGCACTAGCTGGACCAGGCCTGTGAGGGGCCCGTGCCCAGGTTCACTTTTAAAACGAAGCAACTACAGTCATGCACACAGAATCACGTACCAATGTTCAGACACCTGCACACATGTACTACCAACTGTCTGAATGGGGCTTTCATTGCTCTTACCTTCAAGATGCTGATTCAGTTCCAGACAGAGGGGGCCTCCTCCAGCAAAGCCCTGATCATCCTCTGGAGCGCCTCAATGTTCTCGTTCTGGGGGGGGGAGAAAAGCTCAGACATGATTATTCTATGCAGAAACCACATGCTTTTTTAAAAACAAAAACAAGTTTTACCACAAGCAAGCATTGTGTAAGACTATGTGTAAGACAAATCCTATGATATTTATTTAGACTGCCTTCCTGCCTTCCTACTGTCCACCACCCTCTTGCCATTTTAAGCAAATCCAGACTCACAGTTTCATCAAAAATGTCCAGGTGTTCAGTTTTAAACATTTCCCCCCTCCGTTTCAAAACACTTAGGACTTCACTGTGAATATAGGAACTTAGGAACATCGGAAGCTGCTCTATATTGAGTCAGGCCCTTGGTCCATCTAGCTCAGTATTGTCTACACAGACTGGCAGCAGCTTTTCCAAGGTTTCAGGCAAGGGTTTCTCTCAGCCCTAAAATCTTGTCCTAAAAAAATAATAATAATAATCTTGTCCTGTCTTGGAGATGCTGCCAGGGAGGGAATGTGGAACCTTCTGCATGCAGTTTTCAAACATGATTCCCTAAAGGAGCATTTTATTGTCCCTTGGACTGTGTTAGGGATGGGGCTGTATTTCAGTGGTAGAGTATCTGCTTAAAGATGCTGAAGGTCCCAGGTTCAGTCCCTGGCATCTACAGGGAGAGCTGGGGGAAACTCTTGCCTGAAACTCTGGAGTGCCACTGCCAGACAGAATAGACAATATTGAGATAGATTGGGGTTCCCAACAGGGGGTACAAGTACTATCAGGCTATCAGAAGAGCCAGCGTGGTGTAGTGGTTAGAGTGCTGGACTAGGACCAGGGAGACTCGAGTTCAAATCCCCATTCAGCCATGATACTAGCTGGGTGACTCTGGGCCAGTCGCTTCTCTCTCAGCCTAACCTACTTCACAGGGATGTTGTGAAGAGAAACTTGTGTATGTAGTACACTGCTTTGGGCTCCTTGGAGGAAGAGCGGGATATAAATGCAAATAATAATAATAATAATAATAATAATAATAATAATAATAGTTGTTGTTGTTTTTGTAAAAAGATTGCACAGACTGACTACAAACAAAGGCATGACAAGGTAGCAGGGATGATACACTGGAACATCTGCAAAAAATACAAGCTACCTGTAGCCAAACATTGGTGGGACCATAAAATTGAAAAAGTTGAAGAAAATGAAGATGCAAAAATATTATGGGACTTCTGACTACAAACAGACAAACATCTGCCACACAATACAACAGATATAACTGTAGTCGAGAAGAAAGAAAAACAAGTGAAAATAATCGACATAGCCATACCAGGGGATAGCAGAATAGAAGAAAAAGAAATAGAAAAAATAATAAAATACAAAGATCTACAAACTGAAATTGAAAGGCTGTGGCAGAAAAAGACCCAAATAATCCCAGTAGTCATTGGCGCCCTGGTTGCAGTTCTAAAAGACTTTGAAGAGCACCTCAACACCATAGGGGCCCCAGAAATCACCATCAGCCAATTACAAAAAGCAACTTTCCTGGGAACAGCCTATATTCTGCGCCGATATCTATAACAACAGCAACAACATTGACAATAAAATTCAGCCATCGCAGGTCCTTGGGAAGGACTCGATGTCTGGATAAAACAAACCAGTCAATAACACCTGTCTATGTAAATAAATAAATAAATGAATAAATGATATCGAGCGGGGGCTCAGAGCCCTCCTGCCCCCACACTGCAGCTGTGCTCTTTGTTCTCCTTCTCAGGATTGCCGGCTTGAAGCTGAGGTGTCCTCAGTGCTGTGTCTGCTGCAGAAGGGGAGGGAGCAGCGTGAAGACCCTCCCCCTCCGCTGCTGATTGGCTGGCTATGTGCTGAAGCTCAGCGTATCCCTCCTCCTCAGCCTAAGCGACAGGCTTCAGAAAATTGCACTTGTCCCATGAATTTCAATCAGGCTGCTTATGAGTAACTTAGTGTGGATGTGAACCAGTGACTGCAATAGTCTCTGTACCACTTAAATTTGTGTTTTTGTGTATATATGTGTATACACACACACACAATTAAGTGCAGCAGCTATGAGATGGGCTACTCCAGTCACTGACTGGCTTAAATCCAGATTAAGTTGTCTGATACAGGGGTGTGTGTGTGATTTTGCTCCCAAATGGGGCCCTGTGGCCCCGTTTGGGAGCGAAATTGGCCAGCACTACCTTTGCAGTGCGGCCAGAGCAGCTCCCCCTGACTTTTGAAGGTGAACGCAGCGCTGGCCAACTGAGCTCCTAAACAGGGCCACGTGGGCCTGTTGGGGAGCAAAACTACACGCCTGCATCTGACATCAGACGCAGGGGGTTGGGCTGGAGGGGGCCACGGTGGGGGCAGCACCTGGGTCACCGCTGGCCTCCCTCTGCGGCTGACTCTAAGCAGTCTTATGGAAATGAATGGGACAAGTTGACTTGTTCTCTTCATTTCAATGGGAGTACTCAGTCACCGGTACAGCCAGCAACAGGGTCTCCGTCACTGACGGGAGTACGCACATCTCTTCATGTTCTCCACCAGATCTACTTTCCTCTCTCCCCCTGCCGTGTTTCACTTCTGGAACTGTAGACGGACGTTTGCATATAAGCAGAGCCATCAATAGTCCCCCAAGGCCAAAAGAGGCCCAGGGAAATGCCAAGATTTCCAGCTGAGTCTGGTTTCGACCAAACCATTCACCTCCAGCACCTGTTCCGCTGTTCCTCCCCCGGGAGAAATGTTAGTGCAATTAGATGGCCAGTGACGCCCACAGTTCCTCGAAACGGCCACAAGAGAACGAATTAAGGAAGTAACACGGCTCAAAGTTGCCAGGAGGTAAACATCACAAAGTCGGGAGGCCTGGAAACTGCATGGATGTAGCTGGACTGGATTTGGTTGTAATGTGTTCATGATGTAATGTGTTCTTTTAAAAAACATTTCCTAGACTTTGGTGGAAGGCGAAAGGCTGAAATCCACAGACATGTATTTGTTTAAAAGAATCTAGAGGGTCAAGGTGACCAGGAGGAATGGGGACTTTATGAGTCTTTGTTCTTCCCTTTCCCCATGCCTTTAACTGCCGGAATCAGCCAGAAATGTCATGGGCATGGCTACCTGCTGATAATCCCAGGTAATTAATTGTCCCAGGAGAATGACAGACTTTGGCCTTCTACCCATTCACACCTGCTCAGTGAAGTGCAGTTAATCATTCTGCTCAGTGAAATCCAGCTAAAACATTTCAAGGTTGCAGGCAGGAGTCTTTCTCAGCTCTCTCTGGAGATGCTGCCAGGGCCAGAACTTGGGACCTTCTGCATATACTCTAGCACTGAGCTATGGCCCCATCCCCTGGGATCTTGGAGAGCTGCTGCCTGTCAGAGCAGGGAGTTCTGGGCTAGCTGGACCAATGGTCTGACTGGAGCCAAGCTAGACATGGCAGTGGCAGAGCAGTCTCTCTACATGCAGCTCTCACTCTCACACAGTCACGTAAGAACTAGGAGGAGGGAATCTGATTCAAGTGCTGAATCATCTCCTGTCTATGCCTTACCTCCCCATAATCTGTCCTCAATGTCATTTTTCTCTTGATTGATTGACTAAGTACCGTCAAGTTGGTGTCAACTCTTAGCGACCACATAGATGGATTCTCTCCAAGATGATCTGTCTTCAACCTGGCCTTTAATGTCATTCAGTGGTGCGTTCATTGCAGCCGTAATTGAGTCCATCCACTTTGCTGCTGGTCCTCCTCGTTTTCTCTGTCCTTCAACTTTTCCCAGCATTATAGACTTCTCAAGGGAGCTGGGTCCCAAGTATGATAGTTTAAGCCTGCTCATTTCTGCCTTGAGTGAAAATTTTGGATTGATTTGTTCTATAATCCATTTGTTTGTTTTCCTGGCTGTCCATGGTATCTTCAAAAGTCTTCTCCAGCAGCAAAGTCTTCTCCAGCAGCGTCAATACTTTTTCTATCTTGCTTCTTCCAAGTCCAGCTTCACACAGAGAAATAACAAATAAATAAGATGGATCCCTGTCCCTAGAGGGCTCACAATCTAAAAAGAAACCTAAGATAGACACCAGCAACAGTCACTGAAGGTCCTGTGTTGGGGGTGGAGAGGGCCGCTGCACATCATGACATGTTTTTGGGATTATTTTGGTTTAGCTCAGTTGTTTTCAAACTTTCTACTAGGGATGTACACAAAAGGAGTTATGCAGGCTTGGTTCAAATTTGAACTGGATTTGAGTGGAACCATCCTGGCCATTTTGTGCCCATTTGAACACACAAGACCAGCCAAGTTTGACCCTGGACCTGTCAAGCCAAACCGGCTTGAACCCAGCTTGTTCTCACACCCCTGCTGTCTATCCTCTGGAAACTTGTCCTCATCACTGTAAAGGCAAAGTGTGCCATGAAGTCGGTTTTGACTCCCGGTGACCACAGAGCCCTGTGGTTGTCTTGGGTAGAATACAGGAGGGGTTGACCATTGCCTCCTCTGAAGCATGAGATGATGCCTTTAAGCATCTTCCTATATTGGGAAAACATACCTGCGGGGATTTGAACCGCCAACCTCTGGCTTGATAATCAAGTCATTTCTCTGCTGCACAATTAAGTGGCTTCCTCATCACTGTATCTCCTCACAAACTAATTCTATCTATCTATCTATCTATCTATCTCATATTTCATATTTTGTTATTTTCATATGTTTAATAGAAATATTACATACATATTTATTTATTTATTTATTTAAGCACATTTATATACTATACTGCTGCTGCTGCTACTACAACTACTACAAATATTTATATTCAGGGGGTCATACATGCTGCTGATCACAGAAGTGCTGGCCATCATGGGGACGGTGTTTCCTTGTGCAGAAAATTGCCACTGTAACTGTGAGCAGCCAGATCATTTGAACCTAGGAACCTAGGAAGCTGCCATATACTGAGTCAGACCACTGATCTATCTAGCTCAGTATTGTCTTTACAGGCTGGCAGCGGCTTCTCCAGGGCTGCAGACAGGAATCTCTCTCAGCCCTATCTTGGGGAAGCCAAGGAGGGAACTTGGAACCTTCAGATGCTCTTCCCAGAGCGGCTCCATGAACATAGGAACAAAAGAAAAAATGCCAAAAGACCAAATTGAAAATAGCCTCAGGTTTTATCCATCCTTTGTATTATTTGCCTTGAAAACTTGACTTTTCCTTTTGTGCTGATGGATGGCACCCAGATGGTTGGCTGATGGTTGGCACCCAGACAGCGTCTCAGGACGCTGTCCCTACATGAGGGGGGAGGGAATTGGCAACTCACTTGCCTGTCTTTCTCTCAAGTAAACAGGTTTGCAACCAGCAGTGCCTTGAATTGTCTTTCCAAGAAGGATTGGTCCTCTCCAGAATGAAGGAATACCTGGATCCGTCGCCAGAACGTGATCCCAAGGGAGTCTCCAGAGGACATCAACACTGACCCAGGAAAGCTAACCATCATCAGCAGCAGCTACCCGGGGGCAGTCCCTATCTGCATTTCCAATCCAACCCAATGGTGACAGAACGTCCATCTGCTACCCTGTCCTGTGTTCGAAGAAGAGGGCCTAATGCAAAGTTCATCTTCCTGCTCCTAAGTGCTATAGGAGAGGGATAGACAACAAATGCCTGGAGGCTGTCACTTTTCTCTGGAGTCATACATGCAACAGCATCTCCCCAAGCTGTAAAGCCCTGGAACCATCCTACCTGGGTAAGATACCTTGCCAAAGACACTATTTCAAATTCTGCCAAAGAGACTATTTCAGATTGCCCACGGGGGGGGGGGGGGGAATCAAGGCTCCCAAACACATGAACATTCGAGCTTGTCTATGGACACTATCCAAACAAGCCAAAACAACACGGATCAGAGAACATCCAGGATAGCCAAAATCCTGCAACGTTGTACAAGAGCATTTGGTTCTCAACTGAAGGACTAAAATTTTTTTTTACCAAGGACTCTTAGGGTTTTTTTAATTTTAATTCTAAAGCTCTCCATGGCTTCCTTTTTGGCCATGACAGACTCTAGAGGACACTAAGAGTGGTGGGAGTTGATGATTTACACCACTTTCTTATATTACTTTCTTGTAGTGACTATGTGCTATCATTATGTTGAAAACCATGCTATCTCCTGTGCTGTAAGGACATGGACCTCACATGCTTGCTCTCCGGTCATTTCCCAGAGCATTTACCTGCAAGTCTGCACCTATCCCCAAGTTTGTGCTCTAAGACATTAAGCTAGCCCAAGCTTGACCTGCTAATTTTATAGACACTTGTATTTAAGCAATGTGATTGTACGTGACTTGTCATTGCTATCGCTTTCCACAAGCTGATAATCCATTAATCACTAGAAGCACCTGGTTCCACAATGCAAGACTGTTATTGATACCTTATTTGGGATAAAGATGGGTTAAAACAATGTTGCTTGCTATAAGTTGTATGATCTTTATATGTACACCTTGCTGCTATGTGTAAAACTTTTTATCTATATCAAATCAGAATTATACTAATTATGTTTGTAGCTCTAGGATATTATATGCAATGTATCTAGTTTTATTGCCATATGTACAGCCCATTCAGCACCTATATGTCCCAAATCCTTTAGCTACACAAAACACAGAACTATATTTCCAAGATTAAAAGTTTATGTGTTAGAAAGAGCTATTATTAATATTTCCAAACAGTTAGGACTTTCATTTAACTAATATGGAGAGCCTATTGATTTATGGGCAAAGAAGATAATTCTAATTATAGTATGTATTTCCCTTTTATTGATAATCACATGTTGCTGCTTATAATGCATTCTAGCTTGAATCCAAATGTTTATGAGAACCTTTCAACCTTGCCATAATGTAAGACCCATACATACAGCTGTACCTTTACAAGCCCATATATCCTGAAGGTTCAGGATGATCCAGTGTTTCAGGGGGGAATTGATGTCTTTTAGAAAACCAAAGTAACTCCATTTTCCTTAGAAAACCTCAGTCTTACTTAAAGTAACCCCAGCCCAGCTCAGGGTCATCACGGCCTCTCATGATCAACATCGTTATCTCTCTCCACTAAATTGTATCTGAGGAAACTTGGTTCTCACAGGATTCTCACTGTTCTTTGCCGACAATTAAGAAAACAGGATGTAACCAAATAAGGAGTAATCACCAGATGAACAATGAATCATTCGCATGCGTACTAGATACTTAGCCCACCTTTTTATTGCCACGTATACTATGTCTAGGGTGTCAGCATCATTCAGATTGTTTGTATAAATGTAAGATGCACCTATAACCAATTTGTATTCAGTGCAGAGCCAAAGCCCACTGCTAATCTGCAATAAACGCCTCAAAAGAGATTCCCACTGTGTCTGTTTGATTGGCTAAAAGGCGGACCCAGGGACGAACCGAATTCACATCACTGTTGTCCCCTTCCATGTGTGATCAGGGATGGACTTCAGTCTTTATCCTGCAGGGCTGCCAACCTTTTTGCTAGCCTGGCTCCTGTGCCTTGAAAAAGAGCTTGACAGTCCAAAATTAAGCAGATGAAGCTTTTGCTGCAATGAAAATGAAGAGATGGGGAAATCTTCATCGGTTTAATTTGAATATGCCAGGTTTCCTCTAAAAGCATAAGAGCAGGAGCAGGGAGAGAGTTGGCAAGCCTGCCTGCTGGTGCCTCGTGGCCAGCATTGGGCATGGGAGTTCCGCCATCCTTGTGTACATTCAAACATGGCGGTTGCTGGGGGGGTGGGTCCAAGCCGGGAGTGTTTACCGGTCGCGACGGATCCTGATGGTGCTGGAGGTTCCGCTGCTGCCTTCAGTCTCTCTGGACTCGACCGTTGGCAGGAAGACTTTCTGGCCTCTCCTGCTGCTAATAGCAAATTTCTGTCCAATTTGGATCGTGAAGGGAGCGCAGAACATGGCCTCAGGCAAGGAGTCCAGAGTGAGTGTCCACCGCCCTGCCCCAAATAGTTTCAATGTTTTTTGGGCGGGGAAGACCCCCAGGGGTTGGATTTGGGTCCAGGTGGAGACATTTAGGAAGCGACACTGTCCTGGCCCCTCTGGGCTGACCTTGTAGGGCAGGAAGGGAGTGGCCCAGTGCAGCTTCACGGGGTCCTCATGGAGCAGCAGCCCTCCATGGATGGCTCAGAGCTCCATCAGCCCCCTCCCTCCTCCAGGACCTCATCCAGCGAGGAACGTGCAGAGTGGAGCCACCTGCACAGTGGAAGGGAAGGGGTTCCTGGCCTCTCTGAGCTCTCTGCAGTTCCCCCCTTCAGAGGGTCAGGATGGCCATATTAGGGAGGGAAGAAAACAACACTGGTCTTTCTTGGCTAAAAGAAATGAAATGTTGAGGTGGGGGGGGGATGGAGGGAAGATAGAAATGGCAGGATCTGCCAAGTGGCATTTATGTGGAGGATGAGAATTGCCCCCTCTTGATGTAGCCTGGCTCCTCTGCTTTGAGCAAAAGCTTGAGCAGATTGAGCAGGTGAAGGCATTCCTAGCCTAAAGAAATGGGAAACTGCTTCACCAGCTTAAGATCTGCATGTCAGGCGTCTGCTGAAGTCACAGGAGCAGGACCAGGTAAATAGTTGGCAACCCAGCCTACTGGTGCCTTGTGCCCACCACTGGGCCTGGGAGTTCCACCATCCTTGTGTACATTCAAACATGGCTGTTGCTGGAAGGGGGAGTCCCCACCTCGGTGTGTTTACCGGTCGCAACGGATCCTGATGGGGCTGGAGGTTCCACTGTTGCCTTCAAACTCTCTGGACTCGACCGTTGAAAGGAAGACTTTCTGGCATCTCCTGCTGCTCACAAAAAATTTCCATCCAATTTTGGCCGTGAGGGAGTGCAGAAAATGGCCTCGGGCAAGGAGTCCAGAGTGAGTGTCCACCGCCCTGCCCCAAATAGGTTCAGTTTATGGGGGGGGGGAGACCCAGAGGGGTTTGATTTGGGTCCAGGTGGAGACATTTAGGAAGCAACACTGTCCTGGCCCCTTTGAGCTGACCCATGTGGGCATGAATGAACTGGCCCAGCACACCTTCACAAGGTCTTCATGGAGCACCAGCCCCCCCATGGATGGCTCAGAGCTCCGCCAGCCCCCTCCCTCCTCCAGGACCTCTTCCAGCGAGAAAGCACAAAGTGGAGCCACCCGCACAGAACAGGAGAAAGAGTTCCTGGCCTCTCCGTGCTCCCTGCAGCTTCCCCCTTCAGAGGGGCAGGATGGCCATATGAGGGACTTGAAGAAAATAACACTGGTCATTCTTGGTATTTGAGCATGACTGGAATGGATGGTGAAAAGAGCCCAAACTCGGGAGCACTTTCAGCATCCAGCAACACCCCTGCAGCGAGGCTCCCCCTCTCTCTTCCTCTTTGGATAGATGGTGATGACCTCTATTTTTTGGAAGGCTTCTTCCTCTGTAGCTTTGCATGGGATTATATGAGTTCTATTGTTTGTTAGCCACTTCATTATTTTTAAATTAAAAGGAAGATATCAATTTAATGGAATGTGGGGGGGGGCCTGAGGAAGGAGGATAGAAATGGCGAATTCTGCCAAGTGGGAGTTGCCGGTTCTGTAGAGGATGGGAATTGCCCCCTCTTGTTGAAGGGGGTGGGGGGAGACCCCCAGGGGTTGGATTTGGGTCAAGGTGGAGACATTTAGGAAGTGAGACTGTCCTGGCCCCTTTGGGCTGACCCTGGTGGGCAGGAAGGGACTGGCCCAGCCCATCTTCACAGGGTCTTTATGGAGCAGCAGCCCCCCATCGATGGGTCAGAGCTTTGTCAGCCCCCTCCCTCCTCCAGGACCTCATCCAGCGAGGAAGTGCAGAGTGGAGCCACCTGCACAGAGGAAGGGAAGGAGCTCCTGGCCTCTCCGAGATCCCTGCAGCTTCCCCCTTCAGTGGGGCAGGATGGCCATATTAAAGGAGAGGAAAGATTGTGCTGTTGGTCAGTGTCGACTCCTGGTGCCCACAGAGCCCTGTGGTTATCTTTGCTAGAATACAGGAGGGGGTTGACCATTGCCATCTCCTGTGCAGTCTGAGATGAGGCCTTTCAGCACCTTCCTTGATTGCTGCTGCACGATATAGGAGTTTCCCATTGTTTGGGAAACACACCAGCAGGCATTCGAACCAACAGCCTCCTGCTCTCTAGGCAAGTTGCTTCCCTGCATCGCCATTAGGTGGCTTTAAAAAAATATTCGTCATTCTTGGGAGCTGGAAATGCCTGGATTGGATGCTCAAAAGCCTGTTTTAAAACAGTTACACTGGCTGCCAATTTTTTTCCGGGCAAAATACAAAGTTCTGGTTATTACCTTTAAAGCTCTGAACGGCTTGGGTTCAAGATATCTTAGAGAGCGCCTTCTTTTACATGATCCCCACCGCACGTTAAGGTCATCTGCGGAAGTCCGTCTCCGGTTACCACCGGTTCGTTTGGTGACGACTCAAAGGCGGGCCTTCTCTGTAGCTGCTCCTGGACTGTGGAATGCACTCCCAGCGGAAATTCGTAATCTTGATTCTTTACTGTCCTTCAAGAGAGCCTGGCCTTTCAGGGTTTTTAATCAGTTTTAATTGTTTTAATACCTGGTTTTCAGGGTTTTAATTGTTTTGATAGTTTAATTGTTTTTAAAGTAATTTTAAATTGGTATTTATATTTGCATCTCTGTTTTAATTGTTTTTAATGTTTCCTGTTTTAATTGTAAACCGCCCTGAGCCATTTCGGAAGGGCGGTATATAAATGAAATAAATAAATAAATAAATAAATAAATAAATAAATAAATAAATAAAAGGGATCAGGCTCGGGAACATTTTAAGTCTCCAGCAACACCCCTGCGGAGAGGCACTCTCCCTCCCTAGATCCCTCCCTCCCTCCCTCCCTCCCTCCCTCCCTCTTTGGATTGATGGTGATGATGACCTTGTTTTGAAAGGCTTCTTCCTCAGTAGCTTAGAATGATATAATACAAGTTTTATTGCTTGTAAGCCTCTTTGATATTTTTAAACTAAAAGTAGGATAGAAAAGAAATGAAATGTTGTGGAGGAGGATGGAGGGAAGATAGAAATGGCAAGATCTGCCAAGTGGCACTTATGTGGAGGATGGGAATTGCCCCCTCTTGATGAAGGGGGTGGGGATGGGGAGACCCCCAGGGGTTGGATTTGGGTCAAGGTGGAGACATTTAGGAAGTGAGACTGTCCTGGCCCCTCTGGGCTGACCTTGTAGGGCAGGAAGGGACTGGCCCAGACCATCTTCACGGGGTCTTCATGGAGTAGCAGCCCCCCATCGATGGGTCAGAGCCCCATCAGCCCCCTCCCTCCTCCAGGACCTCATCCAGCGAGGAACTGCAGAGTGGAGCCACCTGCACAGAGGAAGGGAAGGGGTTCCTGGTCTCTCCGAGATCCTTGCAGCTTCCCCCTTCAGAGGGGCAGGATGGCCATATGAGGGAGTGAAGAAAACAACACTGGTCATTCTTCGGTAAAAGAAATGAAATGTTGAGGAGGGGGATGGAGGGAGGACCGAAAGGGCCATTTCTGCCAAGGGGGAGTTGCAGGTTCTATGGAAGATGGGAATTGCCCCCTCTTGATGTGGCCTGGCTCCTCTGCTCTGAGCAAAAGCTTGACCAGCTTAGCCCAAAGAGATGGGAAATGCATCACCAGCTTGATATCTGCATGCCAGCCTTCTGCTGAAGTCACAGGAGCAGGATTAGTGAGAGAGTTGGCAACCCTGCTGGCTGGTGGTGCCCCATGCCAACCACGGGGCCCAGGGAGTTCAGCTAACTGAGCCAAGAGACCCCTTCAAAGTGGTCATACTCTGATATTTAGCAGGGGGAGAGCAACCTGTCTCCCCTGCGGCTCACGCCAAATTTGGTCCATTTGGGGCCATGTGGGAGCGCTGAACATGGCCTCCGGCAGGGGGTTTAGAGGAAGGGTTCACCATCCTGCCCCAAAGAGGTCCAATGTGGGGGAAAGACCACCCAAGTTCTCAAAGCGGTTTGATGAGAAATCTAGGGTGGGAGTCCCCACTGGCTGCTTAGGAATGACCCCGGTGGGTGTGAGCTGGCCCAGCCCATCCTCACTCCTGCTCTCCTCTCTCCTTGACAGGACATGGGAGAAGGATGCCCCTCACTCCGCGGCGTGGGCAGCCTTGATGAGGCAACTCCTGTGGCTCCTCTCAGGTACGTCCTCCTGCTCCTCCTGGGTTATCTGGGCCCATTCTTGATTTATGGCACCTTGGATTTCAGGACCACTTAGGATCCTCTCAAGAAACATGGCCCCTGCCAGGGTTTCATTGTTGGAGATCCAGCTCCAGATGCCATCGGCCTTTGGCACCAGTAACCCTGATGACCACGACAGGTCTCTCTCTGACCAACACGTAGCCAGAAGTCAGATAGAGGTCTTTTCCTCTCAGCATCTTCTTCTGAATAAAGCAGATTAGTTTAACCTTGTGTGAATCTCCCTGCTTATCATGGACAAGCTGTTGCCCCGGAGACCCTGTTGACTTCTGCTGTAATGGGAGTGAAATAGCTGCTGAATACTCTGCCATACAAGTCATGACCCCCAACATTAATAAGCCCAACCCCCAAGAGGTCCCAGTTTGCAAGAGGCACCCAGTCTAAGTTCTTACTATTGGAATGTGGGGAAGACAGAAAGGAATGAGAGCAGGGGCAGGTAAAGGGAGTTCCAAAGGAGAAGAGCCGATCCGTCTGAGCTAGCTGGGTTCTGGGAGAGGATCCAGGGGTTCAGGCACAGGAGGCCAGGGAGGGTTCTCGTGCACATTTTGCTCCCTAGGGTTTTAAATGAGGATGGGTGGGGTGGGGGGATCGGTTCCCTAGTCTGCTCTCTGAGGACTGAAGGGCTGTGGGGCTCCATGGGCTGATGTGCCTGGCCCACTATTTCTCAGGCCCTGGATTCCAGGTGAGCCCTGCAGCCACCCAGAGCGGGAGAAGGAGACTAGAGCCAGGGTGTGGCTGGCTGCTCCTTCAGGGCTGGATCCGCTGGTGCCTCCTTGAGTGGTTGCAGGCCAAAGGGAGCAGTTGAGATGGGGAGTGATGGAAGCCCCTCTGGGGGGCAGAGGAGGGGGTCGTGGCAGCCCCTCGGAACAGGTGATGCTGAGTCAGACCATTGCTCTACTCTGACCAGTAGCCGCTCTCCAAACCCCAACCAAGGGAGCTGAGCTGTTTTAGAGGTTTTTAAATTAGGCAGTATAAAAATATATATAAATCCAATGAATGAATGAATCAGGAAAGAAAGAAAGAAAGAAAGAAAGAAAGAAAGAAAGAAAGAAAGAAAGAAAGAAAGAAAGAAAGAAAGAAAGAAAGAAAGCTCTTTATGTTGTGGAGAGCGGGGAGGGTATATAAATAAAAAAATAAAATAAAATAAAATAAAATAAAATAAAATAAAGAAAGTAACCTTTATGTTGCAAGGAGCTTGGAGGGTTCTTGCCTTCACCCCTGCCCACTACTGGAAACTGACTACTCTGGGTTCCTTTGAAACACTCACTCACTTGTGTCTTTTGTCCTTTTCCCATCTCAGTGACTTCCAGCCACAGGAGATATATGAAGAGTGCTCCGTAGCCAAAACGAGCAAATGGTCACTGGTAAGGGATGAAAACCCAGTCTGTACATGGCAGGGCTGGGAGGGGGTGGGAGAGACCCCATTTCGAGCTAGAATAGAGGGCGTGTGGTAGAGATCCAGTCTTAGCAGGTTGAAGGGATGCTTTGAGAACTTGTCTGGAAAAGCCATATGCCTTGATATTTGCAGTGGTAGTAGCAGTGACTTGGGTGGGTGGGATGAGTGACAATCCGGGCTCAACTACAAGTGACTCAGGCAAAGGTTGGAGACCCTCGCTATGGAGGAAGCATCATGGGAACTTTTGGGATGGGAAGTGCTGAGAGGGAAGAGGGGTGTGTCTACCTATCTTCCAACCTGGCTCCTTCATTCCGCTCTCCTGCCCCAAAACACTCCCTCCCCCAGGGTTCTAGACTTTGATTTTGTTCTGGACTACCAAGCAGAAAACACATCCAGGAAGGGAGCAGTCTGGAGGGGAACTAGAGTGGGAAAGTCTTCTTTGGGGTAGATGGTGCACTCTTTCCCCCCTGCCACTTCTTGGCTCCACATAGCCCCCTTTCTGGTGTCATTGAAAAGGGCCTCAAAACACGGGTCTGCAGCATCAAGTGGCCAAGAGCTCTGCCCAGCAAAGAGAAGAACTTAGCTAGGCTTTCCTTAATTAAAGGTACCATTAAAGAAACCACAGTGTCCCATGTAGCAGGAGGCCTGACTCTTCTTCGGGATCCTGCCACTCCAAATGTTGTGTAATACCCATGATCTCTCCCGACTGCCCAGGAATGGGCAGAAAGCTGGTTTCTGAGGTTCAGTAGATTCTTGGGTTTGGTTCCTCTCTGAGCCCAGTTACACGTTGGTAGACACGGTTTTGAGGTGCTAAGGAGCCACCTCCTGCTTTAAGCTCCTCTGTTAAGAAGGACCTCTTGAAGGAGGGTTGATGTTTGGACCCCAGATGCCCTGGAAAGGTCAAGTGGGCCCCAGAGCACCCATTCCTCTCTCCATTCTCATCCACAGAAGTCATTCTCGGACAGCTCCAGGATTCAGACGGTCAACACTGGGAACGAGATCCTGGAAGACGCACATGCCATCAGTTCCCCGAGGAGGTAGAGTTTCTTCTTGAACTTTTGTGTAGGGAAGGTTTTCTGTCCCCCTGCCAGCCTGGATCTGGGATGGATCCAGTGCCGCTGACTGGCAAAAGTTGCAGGGCAGACAGTCAAAAATGACGTCTTCATACATTGTGTAGAAGCAGGGGCGTAACTAGGTTGGAGTGGGCTCTGAGACAAGATTCTTAAATGGGCCCCCCCGCCGAGAAATTTTTTAATAATAATAATAATAATAATAATAATAATAATAATAATTCAATTTCTATAGCGCCCTTCCAAAAATGCCTCGGGGCGGTTTACAAAGAGAAAAAGGTGCCTCTTTGCCCCGTAAGCAGGGGGCTTTTATTCTCACATTTCTGTCCTCATTCAAAACATACAAAAAACAGATGTACAAAATTGAGCAAATGAGAAGAGAAGAATTATATGGGAGTAAAACCTTTTTTAAATGGAGTCAGGAAGTGCATCTTTGGAGGCTCAAATGGATACCTTTCAGGCACAACTATTTCCAAGTCAAAAATTCCTTTTTCATGTGGTGTATTTACAAAACCAAGGATTTGAGCTTGAAGTTCATCTAAGCGACTTCCAGTCTGCCAGCAAGTAATACCCGGTGGTGGCTCTGTGGACAGCAGATGCAGCTCCCTTTTCAATCATGAAGCTCTCTGCATTGTGCTCCATTTTCGAAGTAGAGCTCTAAGAACGGAGCCAAATGCGCTCAGGGGCGTAGCAAGGTTGGAGTGGGCCCTGAGAAGAGATTTTAAAATGCCCCCCCCCAAAGTCCAGGGCTTCCACACACCCCAGGCTTCCAAGGATTTAAGTCTGATATTTCAAAATATGTATGCTGCCAAGAAATACATTTCACTGAATACACACACACTTCACAATATATAGTGATATACATTGAATACTATATCTTTGTGCTACTTTTAATGCCTAGAACACACTAGAAACACTAATTATTAAGATGGGCCCCTTGCTGCAGATTAGCAAAGGAGACTTTCAACCATGCAGGGTGAGCCTATGTTTGTTTTCTCAGAATTCTGAACAAATTCAGTCCAGTTTGATTCCAGGAGGTTTTTCACAAGAGGCTTTGAAAGCCCTTTAACACACATCTCCTCTGGAATGGAGGTGCTGCATTCACATGTGGGCCAGATGGACCCTAAGGGGGAAAAATATAAAAGCACAACACATGCGTCACAGTTCTCACTCATGTCTCAGTTCTCACTCAGACCTGGGTTGCAAAACAACTTGAACAGAAGTGTATTTATGAATGAATGAATGAATGAATGAATGAATGAATACATAAATAAATTTGTTCCAGAAGTTTTTGTAATTTCCTGCCATGAAACAAGCCACTTCTAGGACTTTTTAGAGGGTTTTTTTAAGCCAGCCAATTTTCCAATCAGTCTTCCATGAAATATTCAGAGACTTCTCAGTCTCCCCACACCCCATCCAAGCCCTATGGCAAGCAGATCCCTACCTGGATATAGGGGGCGGGGGGCGGGGTGTGACCACCAAAAGGAATCCACCTTCTACCTGGCCACGGCTGAGCTGTCTGGCCTGGGAAGAAGAGGGTCTGCTGCAGAGAACTGGAGTGGCCACTCTGACTGCCAGCCTTCTTCCTGGGGCTGGCCAGCCTACTCGAATTCAGGCTTCACGGAGGCCTACACGGAGGCCTCCCTGGAAGCCCCGCCCAGCCGCCGATCAGCTGAGAGGCGCCCGGGAGAAAAGCAGCTTGCCTGCTGCTTGGATTGCCGACCAGGAGGACCAGAAGGAGGGAGGGCAAACAGGGCAAGTGGCTGAAGGGTCTTGGGGCTGGGCAGGGGGCAATGGGGAGTCATGGGAGGTGTCTCTGGGGGGCCCCTCAAGGCAGTGGGGCCCCGAGGCGACGGCCTCCCCCGGCCTCATGGTAGTTACGCCCCTGCGTAGAAGCATTCACTCTTCCAAGATGTGGTGGTGATGTCCGCTAGCTTGAAGGGCACAGAGGATAGCTTCCTGGAGGCCTGCCGGATGGCTGTCCCCTATTGGAAGCAGCGTGCTGGGCCAGATGCATCTTTGGTCTGATCCAGCAAGGCTCTTCCGAGGTACTCAGGCCATTGTATTTCTTCCTGCAGTGTCTTCACGGTTGAGGAGGATGGATGGTTTCTCCAGACTGTGGACACCGAATGGTCTTGTGAGGTAAGGAAACGAATCCAGTCGCTTTTGTGGATGGGCTGGTGGAGGGGTGAGGGGAGATTGCATCTCCACCGTCAGGAGACAGAGCGGGGTCAGATCCAGAAAGGGGAGGAAATCCAGCTGCTGCATGTTGGCCAGAGGATTACAGTGGGAACGTCGTGGCTAGGGAAGGATTCTGCCACCCTCTGCCTCTCCTTCCAATGGCCACCTTTCTGGGTTGGTGTGCTTTGGATTGGAGGCATCAAACGGCTCCCAAGACCCTGAGACGGGTCAGGAGAGGAGAGGGTCTTCCTGGCAGAGATCCTCCAGGTCTCTTGACTGAAGAGGCATTTCTGTAGAGACAATCCTGGTCCCCTCAGGTAAAAACAGCCCACAGCAGGAGGGATGGCCCTCACTCCGGACTCAGGGGCCCACCTTGTCTCTCCCCTTGGAAAGGCTGAGCTAACCCTGTTTCCTGCGGAGAGGAGAGAAGAGGACATGAAGGGGTGGGATCAAGAAGACTCTCTGGGCCAAACTATTGATGCCAGTGGGTCCCGTTCCTCTTTGTTTCCATTCCCCATGAAAGGAATGCAGAAGAAATGACAAGAAATGACAACAAGCAGTTAGCATTCCATTCTGGAGCTCGCATGCAGTGATGTTTCTGTTAATGGCTGGTTTTGGGGAGGGAAAGAAAGAGATTTCACAGACCTACCTGTCATGCTGTCTTTGGACTAGAGCTCCAGAGTTCGGCCAGCTGATTCTGATGGCCCTTTTGAAGGATGGTGGCCAGTTTGCTGACCACAGTAGATCATATCACAATGGAGGTTCATGGTTGGACATAGGATGAAACCAAATGGCCACAAGCATGTGGTGGCTGTGCCCTGGCACTCCCACCACAGTTAGAATTAGAACACATGGTTTCTTTTTAATAAGGTTTTTTTGTCTTTAAAAAAAAATCAAAATAATTTAAAGAAATAAAAATGAACTCAAAGAAAATGTCAGGGGGAAAACTCCCTACGAATCCTAGGCCCTAGGAAGATCAGAGTGAGTACACTCATTGGAAACCTTTGTCTCATATGCAGAGTCCTGACATCCAAGAGGCCAAGATCCCAGAAGACAACACTAGGGATCAGGAGCTGGACGTGGAGAGCGTTGTCAGTTCCCCGAGGTACTCTTTTCTCACCTGGAGGGGCAGCTCCATGGCTCATGGAAGTAGAGGACCTTCCTTAGGAGCCCATGCAATTTTTGGGGGGGTGGAGGTGGTTAGTTTAGCAAGAAGCCAAGGGTGGAGAGAAGCTCCGAACAGCATGGAGGGTTGTTTCCATGGAGGCAGGTGTCTCCATGCCCAGCCCGTGGGCTTCCTGCAGGCATCTGGCTGTCCACTCCTGGAAACAGGGTGTTGGGCTGCATGCCTCCTTCATCTCATCAAGCAGAGCTCTTTCTAAGCACTCGTGTTCTGATCTCATGTGTCTTCTTTCTTTCTTTTCTTAGTGTCCAGAGGCCAAGCACCGTGTTGAGGAGGCTGCAAAACACCGCCGCTGACCAAGAGCCATCCCTTGGAGAGGTCAGGAAGCCTCAACATCCAGTCCCTCCCTCGGAAGAACTGTGGGTTGGGCGTGTGGGTCCCCCGTGTTGCCCAGGAGTAGAGAGCATGTGGAATGGCCCCAGTTTTGATGCTGCCGGGTGGGCGGCCATCTTCTGACAGTTGTTTGCTTAAAGCTATGGTAAAGGGATAGCCATGCCCTTAACAACACTGCATCACAATGGTGGCACGGTGGGGGTGATAGGATTAAAGAAGATGGCCGCAAGGAGATGGTGGCTATGGCCTTGACTTCTGGTCGAGATCTCACAGTTAAAGGTGGAGCATCCTGTTGCTTTAATGGCAACCATTGAAAAACAGTGACAAATAAATGAAGAATGAATAAAAATACAAAACAATAAGCAAACTAAACCAAACCAATGAGAAATGAACTAAATGAAAAAGGGGAAAGAAATGGGAAAGAAAGAGGAAAGGAGACCCAGTTTGGGCATGTTTTTGCACGTGCCTTTAGTGTCCTCACTAAGGAGCCGACTGAAAGCATGAAGTGGACTGGAAGTGGTCTTTTCCAGTCACCAGAGCCATTGGGGCCCCAGCTGAGTGAGGGAGCGCAGCATGTCTTGGGGGGGTGGTTGATGCCTTTCCCCTCTGCCATTTGCATAAGTGCGCGAAGGCCTGAAATCAGCCCGACCGACCTCATTGCGAGGAAGGCGGGCACGAGAGAAGAGCTCTTTTGCCATCTCTCCCGCCCGCCTCCAGCCAGCATGCCTGGGCTCCAAAGTGGTTTTTAAGAAAGTTGAAAATCAGGAAAGCGGGAAGAATTGTGTCCAGAACGGGACGATCCCCTTCCGGCCCACTTCCTGCGTTCAGCTCACCCGGTGATGACCTCTGGAAGGTGCCAGGCTGGCCTTTTCCCTGCTGAAGCCTAGGAAGCTCAATGTGAGGGCCAGAGCAACCATTTCTCCCCCTTCTCTCCTTCACAGAGTTCTTCCTTCCCGGGGGCCGAGACTCCACATGCCAGCATGGAGGAAGAGGGGTTGGAAGAGGACTATGCCACCAGTTCCCCCAGGTACCTTTCTCAGTTGAAGGGCCGCTCGAGGGATCATAGAGGCGGATCACCATCCCTGGGAACCTTGTTTGATTAGACATGTTCATGGAGGAGAATCCAGTTGAAGATTATAACCCATGACAGCCAAGGAACCTCCGAATCTCGAGATCTCTCTCTCTCTCTCTGAATAAACACACTTTAATGCCACATGTAACCAGGTCTCAAGTGGTTCACAAACAACTAAATAGGCATCTGGCTGTCCACTGTTGGGTTCTGGGCTACACGTGTCTTTCACTTGATCCACAGGGCATGCATTGCTGTTCTTATGCCATGTCTCTCCTTTCTCCTCTCAGAGTCCAGAAGCCAAAGAAGTGGCTCATCAAGAAGATGATGAAGAACACCTACACGGTGGAAGACTCGTCCTCCGCGGAGGTCAGAACTGATCCATTTCATCATCCATTTTTTCATGTGAACGGGCTCTAGGTTGTGTGTGTGTGTGTGTGTGTGTGTGTGTGTGTGTGTGTGTGTGAGTGCCCTGTTCCCCAGCAGGAGACAGAACATGGAATGTTTCTAGTTCTAGATGCTGCAGGATGGGAGGGATTGTGATTGGTGGGATGGGAGGAAATGCATCTGAGGCATTGGAAAGGGGGCAAAAATGTGGTGAAAGGCTCTTCTGGGCTGAGATGCCAAATGCCTTTTCTACCAAGAGGCAGGTCTTATTTTAGAGCAGGATGTCTTCCCAACCATCCCTTTTGCTTGGTTCCTCTCAGAAGCCTCGCAAGGTCAATGCAAGCCCCGGAACACTCCCGTTTCTCTTCTCTCTCCTCCCCAGTGCTCCTCAACGGACGAGGACGACACGATGCATGAGATCAGCAGCATCGAGGACGAGGTGTGGGACTCTCCGCTGACCCCCAGTTCGGCCAGGTAGGTACCCTCGTCTCAGCTGAGGAGCCAGTAGGGAGCTGGGGGGATTTTAGCGTAGCCAGCAGAAGGCTGCAGGGGACAGGGGCAGCCCCCCCATGTCTGAGCCCCATAGAGGGATGTTTCCTCCTACCTGCTCCCTGAGAAATCTGGAGGGGGAGTTCACCCAAGGAGGCCGATTGGCAGCAGGTGCAAGACAGACACCAGCAAGTCTATTGCTGGCTGTTAGCAGAGGGAGCTCTGAGACCCCCATGCTGTTGGCATGAGCGGGTGTTGGGGAGAAGGAGCAGGGGAGGGCTCCTGTCTCGATGCCCCCTTTGAACACTTCCCAGGGCTTCTCAGTGGGGAACGAAAGGCTGGACTTGGGAGATCTCTGGCCTGATGAAGTTCCCCTGCCAGCCACCTCCCAAGGGAGGCGAGATCTTTGCTTAGCATCTCCTTGGGTGCCCGTGTACTTCTTCAGCTGGCTGCCATCTCCAACAGGACAGTTCTTTGAGAAGCTTTTCTCTCTCCTCTCCTCTCTCAGGAACATCGGCGAAGAGGAAAGAAGAGGACAGCTGGCCCCAGATTGGTTCTCCTCGGTCCATCTGGGAGAGGTAAGGGGCGCAAACCAAGGGTGACTTGACTCCAGCCATCTGCCCCTCCTTTCCTGCACTACACAAGATGGCGGCTTGGATGGCAGTCACTGTTCAGACGGGAGGTGGGGACTTGCCCTTTCCCCTTGTGGATGTCTTTCCCTTGCAGTTCACCTCATGCACCCTGAGCCAAAGGCAGCACCCTCCAGGCCCAGATGTGGGTGCAGACACCCATGGCACTGGCCTGGCCCTGGGGATTCTCCTGACCCATAACCGTCCCTCGGACTGTGTGCTGAGGCCTGACCCTCCTCTTCTTCGCAGGGGAGAGCAACAAAGAAGATTGGGGACGTCATCCGGAGCGTGGAGTATGCCAGTGAGGTGGAGGAAAGGTTCCCCGAACTCCTGGTGGGCCTGGTCAACAAGATCCTCACCGGCCTGCAGAACACCACCGAGGGAGTCGGGAACCGAGACAGCCATTACCTGCCTCCTGAGTAAGTCATGGCGGTGGGGAAAGCGGGGCCAGCAAGTCTTCCTTCCAGCACTCTGGGAGGACAGGCTAGGGTCATTTCTCCCATGTCCCACTGTGATGGGTGAGCAGCATTTCTGGCCTGTTGGGGTGACTCTGGCACGGAGGTCCCCTCCCTCAGCTACACAGAGGAGAGCCCAGAATTTGCAGCCCTCTTGGCTCTGCAGAGAGCCTTAAAATGCATCTGCAGTGTTAAAAAGCCAGCTGTGGATAAAGTCACTTCACCTCTGTGGTCTCCCTCCCATGGTCCAACTCAGTCCCTCCACCCTTGATACTACGCCACCCCGCAAGGAGTCCCTCCCTTGTCCACTGCCTCCACCCTTGACATGGTGGTGACAGCAACCTTCTCTTCTCTGCAGGGAGACCGCGCAGATTGTCCGAACCCTACTGGAGAGGGTGGCACAGGTGACCCCAGAGAAGACCTGCTGGGAATCCCTGTGCTCTCCGCAGAGCTGCCTCCAGGGTGTGGCCCTCTTGGTGAGGTAAGTAGGAGTGAATAGGAGATTCCTCAGGAGGCCTGGGGGCTGGGGTGGTTTGGGTCAGGTCTGCTCTTTCTGGGCCTCCCGCCCAGGACTCAGCAGGGGCCTTTGTGTGTTGCAGGGCTCTCCTCCAGACACCATCCTCCACAGTGGCCAGGCTGAAGGCATACCTGGCTTCCCTCTTCAGCCTCGATAAAGATCCAGAAGAGCATTCCCTCGCAGAGGTGGCCTTCTTTGTGGAGGTGAGAAGCATTTTCCTCAGGTGGGCTTCCCTGAGAGGAGGGTTTGGCCCCAGGGGCTGATGGGTCTTCTGCTCCTTTCCCTCTTTTAGCTGCTCCTGAAAGACCAAGACTTTGCTGCCTTAGAGAAGACCTGGATGCTCCTGGTAGCGTGGCTAGTCCACCCCAGCCAGAACATCCGCTACCTGAGCGAAAGGGGTCTTCTCCACATTTATGGAAAGCTGAAGGCAGTGAGTGACATCCCTGGGCATGGAGCATCCCTAGACATGGAGACTCCTCTCTTTGGGGAGCCCTTCCTGAGGCTGGTGCTCCTAGGCATCCCCAGGTGTGACAGGAAGATTTTTCCAGTTGGGAGGATTCAGCCTGTGGAACCCTTGCCACAGGATGAAGGAGAAATCCTTAAGGGAATGCATCTCTCAGTGGGAGCCCTGATTCCCCACGTGCTCCAATGCCGCCTTCTCACCCCTCTTGGATGGAAGCCAAGCGGCATCAAACATGGACAGCTATGTGGTCCATTTAGCAGGGGGTAGACTAGCATGTGTTCTCAAGGATCCACCTTTTCCCTCCCTAGGCGAAGAAACCCCAGGATTTTAGTGCTGGGATCCTGGGAGGGCTCAGGACCTCCAGTCTGGAAGCCACTTTGGGGGTCCTGGCCTTCATGGAGCGGCTGAGGCACTGTCCATCAGAACACCAGGCCACGGTGAATGCTGTCCTGGCTGCCCTGTGCCGCCCTCTCTTCCACCACGTGAGTACTTACATGCCAGCCCTCCGCCCCGGCTCTATGAGGGCCGGCCAACCTGCAGGTTCCGAACGGGTTGGAAAAGGGAAACCAGAAACCCCCTAGAGACCCATGCAAGCTCTTCTGCATGGTGATGAAAGTGAGGAATTCCTCCCTAATAACAACCCCTGTTCTTCTTTGTAGGAGGAGGCTAAGATCCGAAGGGCAGCCATGAGGACCCACCTGGATCTCCTGCAGCACCGCCACCATCATCATGAGGGTACAGAGGAGAACATCACGACCCTCATCGCGGTGCTGATGCATGTGGAGGATGAGGACCTGGAGGTAGTACAGGTGAGAGCCCACTTCTTCCTGCCACCCCTACGAAGGTGTTTAGGCTTCCCCAAGTCCAGCTGCCCAGTGGCAGACCCCAGAGTTAGCCTCACGGGATGGTGAATTCACGAGCTCTCCCGCTGTGGTTTGGCCTATCCAGGCCCTACTCCTTGAAGCCCCCTAAGAGGTTTCTTGGAATCCCTTGGGAGGATTTTTCACTCCCATTCCGGTCTTTCTTTTGGCAGGCTGCGAAGGACAATCTGAGCCTCCTGGCGGAAGCCCTCCTATGGCACCTGGAGGGCAAGCTGCTGGCGCGGGACTCTTACAGCCTGCAGGAGCTGCTCCACAAGATCGCCAAGCGTCTGGTAAGGGCAGCCCCTCCCTGTCCATCCCTCGGCTCAAATGGCTCAAGGACCTTTGGGCAATGCTTTGCTCACTCGGGATTTGTCTTTGTTCTTGATCCCAGGTTCGGCAGCTCGGCACAGAGGACGCCGTGGAGATGGAGGCCACCAAGATCCTGGGCTTCTTCCGCAGCGAGCAGCCTTCAGTGAGGAGAACGGCTGCCCTGCTGCTCGGTAAGCGAAACAAGACTTTTGGGTCTCCCTTAGTGGGTCGTCTTGGTGGGCAAAGGTTGATTCTCTTGGAAGGCACTGCCAGAAGGGTGTGGAGGGGCAGGAGCTGTTCCCTCCCCAGGAGGACTGGCCCAGTGCGTGTTAGCGAGGTCTCTTTGCTTAATTTCCTCCCAAGGTGACATAAGAGTCCCTGGAGGAATGGCTCAAATTGTCAGTCCCAGAGGGAGCAGAGAGGGGAGGACTTCCTCTCCTGAATGATCGGGTTGTCCATGCACAGTGTCCTGAACTGTGGTCCCATTTCCTTCCACCCTTGTTTTTAGGTCACCTGGTCCACAAAAAGGGCAGCATCCTCACTGAAGGGAACATAGAGACCTTCCATGCTGGTAAGTGCCGGTTTCTGGGTGGGAAGGGGAAGTTTCTGTGAGGGGAGAGGCCTAGATTTAGGGACCACAGAGCTGGAATGGGCCACCTGTCCCCTCAAATGGAAGGTCCCGCTTGCATCCTCAGGGATGCTCAGCAGTAGGCTTTCCCAGAGTGCAGGGGAGAAAGAGTCAGGACTTGCGCCCTCTTGGTGTGGAAATGGTGGGGCTTGGCCAAGGGTGGGGTGATCTCTTCATGCCATTTCTGAACCTTCTCCTTCATCCCTCCAGCGCTGGAGAGCTTGCTTGGCGACCATGACCCCGAGGTCGGGAGAGTTGCCTGCAAGACAGAGAAGATCGTGAAGAAGGCCTTTTCCCTCCACTCCCGGCACGGGCTGCGGGCTGCCGTTCGGCGCTTGTGGGCGGGCTGTAAGAAGAAGAGACACCCGCCAGAGTACGGTGATCTCTCCACCTGACCGACTGGTGAGCAGACCAAGGCAGGGCTTCACTTGAAGGGGCCCCGATGGTTAGGGAGGGGGCTGGGGCTACAGGAAGGGTGGGCAGGAATCTGGGCAACCCTCCCTCGTGTTGGAATGCCATCTTCGGCCCTTGTGTCTGGTTGTACCAGTAGCCCAAGGGAAAGAGGAAATCTCTCTCTTCCCTCTGGGAAATGAGGACACAAATATTCTGCCAGGAGTCCCTGGTGCTTGGTGGTGTCATGGGGGAGAGTGTGAGAAGACCCCCCATCTCTGAACCAATGTCCTCCTCTCTTTCCAGGAACAACAGCCCCGTGCTCTCCCCTTGAAGATCAGCAGCTGAAGGGAGGTTCAGGAAAGACCGTGCAGCGCAGGGGCCTCCCAGAAGACCTCCTCCAACCGCGTGGACACAAGATCTGTCCACAAGAAGACATCCAGCAGGGAAGTGCAGTTCTGTCTGAGGAGTGAGGGGGAAGCAGGCTCCACTCCCCTGGCCCAAGGAAGCCCCACCTCTGGGGTGCAGAAGCCCCTCCCCTTGCTTCTGCTGGCAGGCAGTGGGAGGAGGCTACAGGACCACCCTGCCCCCAAGTGGCCCTTTGGAACCATTCTTGGGCTTCCCTTGGGTCCGGGGAGGATGTGTGGCCCCAGAAGGAGGGCAAGGTCACTGCCTCCCTCCATTCCCACCAGCTGGCCAGGGAGCGCCCCCTCCTCCTTCCACCTTTCTCCCCTTCCCCAGCGGCCTGGCTTCCCCTAGCAGGGGAAGCCCCATCCAGGCATCTGCCCCCTCCCCTGCTGAGGGTGTGCTCCTCCCCCCCTCCACTCCCGCAGCCACGCCTCACTCCCCCCTCCGCTCCCTCCTCCTTCCTCCCAAACCGGTGCAGCAGCAGAGGAGCCTGGGAGACTCTGGGGCCCCCCTGCAGCCCCTGTAGCGCCCCCTGGTGCTGCCCGGTGGCAGGCCAGAGAATCCTCCTCTCCCTCCTGCTCCATGCTGTGGCTGCACAGTGGGGAGCCCGAATTCTCTGGCTTGCCCCCCCCATCAACTCCCACCCCACTGCCCGATCCCCGCTTGCTGGGCTGCCGGAGTGGAAAGGGAGGAGGAGCAGGGCAACCCCACTGACGCTGCTTTGTGCTTCTTGCAGGCATGTGCTGCTGCTGGGAGGCTGGAGGAGTCGATCCGCCCCAGAAGAGGAGACCACGTGAACATGCCTGCAAGGAGCGGGGGGGTGGGTGGGGGCTGGCTGGGACTCCCCCCAATTTTGTTTGCCCTGCCATTCCCTTGTTCCGTGTGACCCTGGGCTTCCTCCCTTCCCTCCCTCCCTCCCCCTCCCTCCCAGGGACAGAATGGGCTTTGCTGGTCGCCCTGTTGGGGGCCGAGTAGGAATTTTTGGCTTTCCAACAGATTGGCCGAGATGGAAAGTTTTTTTGCCTACTCCATTCTGTCCTGTTTTGTTTCCTTTAGTTAGAAAGTTAAGTGACGACTTGTAACCTATTTAAGTATATTAATAAAGTTGCCCCTTTTGTTCAAAACATACCGTCGTGTCTGAGTTCCTCTTTTCTTCTCGTCTCCCTTGGAGCGTTTGTGCCCACAGACTCCCAAGCTCACCTCTTGGCTGAGGGAGACGCTGCTACACTGCTACAGGTCCATGCAAATGCCTCTTGCTTGGAAGCACTCACTCAGACCATTGGCTTGGATCACTCCAGAGGAGCCCACTTGAGGCCTGCCGCCAATGAGGTTTGCTGAGCACAGGATCCTGGGAGCAAGCTGCACCTTCCAATCGAGTGCCCGGAAAGCACAGCCTTGGCAAGGCCTGGCAAGCTTACAAACCATCACTGACTGCCTCCAATACAGCCAAATATGACATGTGATTCCATTCCAGTGATTAAAAAGTCCTGCCAAGTATGAAATGCCATTTGTGCAGGAACAAGGCCTTGACCTCCTCTTGTGCTCTTCACATTTCTGTTTTGAATGCGTATTTGCTTCCTTCCTGTGCTCTGCAATAAGAAGCTGGCAGGGATCAAGAGTTCACAGCTCCCGTTTGACAGTTTGGTCTGGTTGGGGAAAGAGTCCTGCTGTTTGGTTTTTGGAGGGAGGAGAGGGTTGGATTGGATTGGTTTGGTGTGTTTTTTTAATGGGGGGAGCTCGCATTTATTTTGATTGGTTGGTTTGGTTTTTTTTTCCAAATTCAATTTTTATTATTTTTAACAATATTAATATGTCATTGATTACGAATAGACAAAGTGGACTTCCCGCACACATCTCTTCGTGAATCATCAGCTATAAAGTTTACCTTTGCTATAATAATAGTTCAAAACATAAATTTAAATCCTTACAAACACAGCTAATCTATCCAACCTGCAGGTTTTTTTACTAAATTTCGAACCCTACTGTAAAGTCCATAGTAGAAAAATAGTTCTTTAGATACAACAAGAATGGTTTCCAACCTTCTTTGAAGCTTTCCAAATTTTGGTCTCTTATTAATGTTCTAAGTTTTGCCATCTCCGCATATTCCAAAAATTTTATCAGCCAATCTTCTTTTGAAGGCACTTCATTACTCTTCCATTTCTGTGCATATATAATTCTAGCCGCCGCCGAAGCGTACATAAAAAGCTTTGAATTACTTGTAGAAATTGCACCTTCTATTATTCCCAGCAGGAAGGATTCTGGCCTCTTAGGAAATGTCATTTTAAATATTTTCTTTAACTCATTATATATCATCTCCCAATATGCTTTAGCCTTCCCACAGCTCCACCACATAGGAAAAAAAGTGCCTTCAGACTGTCCACACTTCCAACATTTGTTTGATACATTTTTATACATTAATGCCAATTTTTTGGGTGTCAGATACCATCTATACATCATTTTGTAATAATTTTCTTTTAAAGCATAACATGCAGTCAATTTTAAATCGGTTAGTTTCGGAAAATTGGAGGGGGGGAAGAGAATAAAAGGAGGCTCGCCTGCAGCAGAAAGTTAGTGAAAGCTGGAGGAAGAGTTTAAAGTTGGCGCTAAAGCTGGAATTAGAGCTGATTAGGAGTAAGACCCTGAGGCTATTCACATGATAGTCCTGGGATGCGGAGGGCGGGCAGTGGGGTAGGCAGAGTCCAACTCATCTTCCCCACAGATGATTCTTCTGCTTTTCTTCAGGTATACTACCATGCGCTCACATGATCCTCACTGCTCCCAGCAGTGTGGATCTTTGGAGGCTGGGATGACACATCCCAACCTTTGGATATCCCACAATGCATAGTGTGTCGAGAGTGGTGCATTGGGGGATAGGAAAATATGAAGCTGCCAGTCAGACCATTGGTCCATCTAGCTCAGTATTGCCTACACAGACTGGCAGGAGCTTCTCCAAGGTTGCAGGCAGGAATCTCTCTCAGTCCTATCTTGGAGATGCTGCCAGGGGGGGAACCTGGAACCTCGATGCTCTTCCCAGAGCGGCTCCATCCCCTGATGGGGAATCTCTTATAGTGCTCACACGTCTAATCTCCCATTGAAATGAAACCAAGGCAGACACTGCTCAGCTAAGGGGGGAAGACACGCTTGCTACCACAAGACCAGCTCTCCTCTCCTCTGAGACGGGCGCTCTAGGCACCCATCTCTGTGTGCACTCAGGCAACAAGCAGCCCGAGCACCCATCTGATCCCAGTGCCAGGGTAAAGGGCACGCTCGCACCCTAAACTTTGTCTAAAGGCCGGGCTTCAAAGTGGGGTTAGGCGGGCCAGCAGCACCGTGATCCATAGGGATGCCTGCGCTGCAGACGAGCAGCCTGGGTTAAATTGCTTCTGGGAACCGTCTTCCTGAGAAACATAGCTAGAACAGTGAAGAGGGAAGCAGACGCAGGAGAGAACTGGCCCCCACCCCCACCCTGATCAGTTTAGAGCAGAGAGCTGGAAATCACGCAGCTGGAATTGCATCTGCTTTGCTCGCAGAAGGTCCCAGGTTTGATCCCTGTCGTCTCCTAAATCTGCTTCCTTGCAATTTCACCCCATGGAATTTCTAATCCAATTTCTAATCCAGTCCTCGGGGGCAACAGAGAAAAGCTGCCTGTGACCTTGGAGAGCTGCTTCCAGTCAGAATAGACAATATTGTGCCAGAAAGCTCTGAGCCAGGCGGACCCAGGGTCTGACTTGGTATAAGGCAACTTCCTATGTTTCTACTGGGGGCAGGACCAGAGTTGTGAAGGCCTGGAAGGATGGTCTTCAAATACCCAGAAGATCATGGAAGGAGGAGGGAGGAGTTCAAGAGATGCATCATGACATTTCACAACAGAAACGGAAGAGGAGCAATGTTATATCCATTGTGAAGCACTAAAAAGGACTGTAGAAATGATAAATTCTGAGTGTGTTTTCTCTTATGCAAACTACTTGCCTTCCCTTGGCACATTATAGTTGCTGCACAAGGGTGCGGTCTGGTTTCGTTGCACATCTCGACTGTATGCTAGAACACTAACTCATCATTCGAAGGTCAGGGGTCCTCATATTTGGGTCTCCAGATGATACTGAACTACAACATCCCTGGCCACCATGGCCTTATAGAAGAAGGAACAGACTGGTTCTCTGTTGCTCCTGAGGGCTGGGCTACTAGAATCCATGGGTTGAAATGGCAAGGAAGCAGATTTAGGCTAGCCATTAGGAAGAATTTCTTAATTCTGCCTTTGTATGTAGTCCGGAAACTTCAGTTAGTTCAGAATGCGACTGCCAGATTGGTCTCTGGGGCAACCCGGAGAGACCATATGATGCCTGTTTTGAAACAGTTACATTGGCTGCCAATATGTTTCCGGGCAAAATACAAAGTGCTGGTTATTACCTTTAAAGCCCTGAACGGCTTGGGTCCAAGATATCTTAGAGAGCGCCTTCTTTTACATGATCCCCACCGCACGTTAAGGTCATCTGGGGAGGTCCGTCTCCAGTTGTCACCGGTTCGTTTGGTGACGACTCAGAGGCGGGCCTTCTCTGTAGCTGCTCCTGGACTGTGGAATACACTCCCAGCAGAAATTGGTAATCTTGATTCTTTGCTGACCTTCAAGAGAGCCCTTAAAACCCATCTGTTTTGCCTGGCCTTTCAGGGATTTTAATCAGTTTTTAATTGTTTTAATGTTAACCTGGTTTTCAGGGTTTTAATTGTTTTGATAGTTTAATTGTTTTTTAAGTTGTTTTAAATTGGTAATTATATTTGTATCTCTGTTTTAATTGTTTTTAATGTTTTCTGTTTTAATTGTAAACCGCCCTGAGCCATTTCGGAAGGGCGGTATAAAAATCAAATCAAATCAAATCAAATCAATCAATAAACAAATAAATAATTGTAAGAGCTGTTCGACAGCGAAGCAGTCTCCCTCATGCAGTGGTAGGCTTTCCTTTGCTGGAGGTTTTCAAACAGAGGCTGGACAGGCATCTGTCCGAGCTGCTGTAGCAGTTTCCTGCACGGAGTAGGGGAATGAAGAACTCTAAGGTACCTTCCAACTCTGACATTCTATGATCCTGTGATTCCATGGGAGTTGTACATAGGAACATAGGAAGCTGTCTTATACCAAGCCGGACCATTGGTCTGCTTAGCTCACTCTTGTCTATACGTGTTGGAGATGGAGTTCCAGTGCATCGACCTTTTGCACCAACTAACCTAATGGCAACTAGGGGCATTGGGATCAGAGGGAGCTAGTCAGGGTCTCCTCACCAGTCTCTGCTTGCCTCTACTCTATGAACCCTGCTTTGACTCCTCAGGTACCTCCTGTGTTGAGTCAATCTTCTTTGTTTCCTCCTAGAGAGATGATGGAGACATATCCCCCTCTTTCTCCCTGATTGATTGATTGATTGATTGATTAAGTGCTGTCAAGTCAGTGTCGACTCTTAGCGACCACATAGATAGATTCTCTCCAGGATGATCTGTCTTCAACTTGGCCTTTAAGGTCTCTCAGTGGTGCATCCATTGCTGTCGTGATCAGGTCCATCCACCTTGCTGCTGGCCACTTTCTTCTCTTGCCTTCAGCTTTCCCCAGCATTATGGACTTCTCAAGGGAGCTGGGTTTTCGCATAATGTGTCCAAAGTATGATAGTTTGAGCCTGGTCATTTCTGCCTTGAGTGAAAATTCTGGATTGGTTTGTTCTGTGATCCATTTGTTTATTTTCCTGGCTGTCCATGGTATCCTCAAAAGTCTTCTCCAGCAACAAAGTTCAAAAGTGTCAATACTTTTTCTATCTTGCTTCTTAAAAATCCAGCTTTTGCATCCACAGAGTGTCACGGGGAAAACAATTGTCCTAACTATTCTAATCTCTGTAGGTATAGACACGTCATGGCATCTAAATATCTTTCCCAAGGCCTTTATTACAACTCTGCCAAGTGCTAGTTGAATAAATGATGATGATGATGATGATGATGATGATGATGATGATGATGATGATGCTTAGTACCGCAAGACCAGGTCTCCTTCTCAAACAACTTCTGGGAATCCAAATTTAAGAAGAATTTAAGAACGCACCTAACTTGGACGCTCTCTGCCCTGAAGCTTCCCACGTGGACAGTTTGGTGTATTAGCATCATTTTCGGTATTGTGGGCCACCTCCCCCTCTTCAGATTGCAGGTAAGATTTCATTCATTCATTCATTCATTCATTTGATTTTTATACCACCCTTCCAAAAATGGCTCAGGGTGGTTTACACAGAGGAATAATAAATAACTAAATAAGATGGATCCCTGTCCCCGAAGGGCTCACAATCTAAAAAGAAACATAAGATAGACACCAGCAAAAGTCACTGGAGGGATGCCGTGCTGGGGATGGAGAGGGCCATTTACTCTCCCCCTGCTAAATAAAGAGAATCACCACGTTAAAAGGTGCCTCTTTGCCTAGTTAGCAGGGTATTGCTCATGCTCTTCCCCAGGGGAAAAAACCACACATTTATTCTATGCAGAAACCACATGCTTTTTAAAAAACAAAAACAAGTTTTACCACAAGCAAGCATTGTGTAAGACTATGTGTAAGACAAATCATATGATATTTATTTAGACTGCCTTCCTGCCTTCCTACTGTCCACCACCCTCTTGCCATTTTAAGCAAATCCAGACTCACAGTTTCATCAAAAATGTCCAGGTTTTCAGTTTTAAACATTTCCCCCCTCCGTTTCAAAACACTTAGGACTTCACTGTGAATATAGGAACTTAGGAACATCAGAAGCTGCTCTATATTGAGTCAGGCCCTTGGTCCATCTAGCTCAGTATTGTCTACAAAGACTGGCAGCAGCTTTTCCAAGGTTACAGGCAAGGGTTTCGTATGCTTTGGTAGTTTGTTGGTTCAATAAAAAAATCTTGTCCTAAAAAATAAAATAAAAAATCTTGTCCTAAAATCTTGTCCTAAAAATAAAAAAAAATCTTGTCTTGTCTTGGAGATGCTGCCAGGGAGGGAATGTGGAACCTTCTGCATGCAATTTTCAAACATTATTCCCTAAAGGAGTATTTTATTGTCCCTTGGACTGTGTTAGGGATGGGGCTGTATTTCAGTGGTAGAGTATCTGCTTAAAGATGCTGAAGGTCCCAGGTTCAATCCCTGGCATCTACAGGGAGAGCTGGGGAAAACTCTTGCCTGAAACTCTGGAGTGCCACTGCCAGACAGAACAGACAATATTGAGATAGATTGGGGTTCCCAACAGGGGGTACTAGTACCCCTAGGGGTACTTCAAAGGCTATCGGAAGAGCCAGCGTGGTGTAGTGGTTAGAGTGCTGGACTAGGACCGGGGAGACTTGAGTTCAAATCCCCATTCAGCCAGGAGACTAGCTGGGTGACTCTGGGCCAGTCGCTTCTCCCTCAGCCTAACTTACTTCACAGGGTTGTTGCGAAGAGAAACTTAAGTATGTAGTACACTGCTTTGGGCTCCTTGGAGGAAGAGAAGGATATAAATGTTAATCATCATCATCATCATCATCATCATTATTATTATTATTATTTATTATTATTATTTTTACAAGACAGGTCTCACCAGAGGAGCCAGACAAAGAGTGCCTCTCCCGTCAACAATATGGTGAGACGTAACTTTAATAAATTTATACCGGATTGGTCGTCGCCCGGGTCAACAAGGACCGCGCCAGGTGCTATAGTCCCTGGACATCTGGTGGCAAGTGGGCTACAGGACTCAGGATCTTCAGTTGAGCAACCAGGGCTGGAGACAGCAAAGCTACTGGAAGAAACGTCGCTTAACCGAAAAAAATATACAAAAAATGCCAACAAGGAAATAATGATCTGCTATTACAAGTCTAGTCCAACTTGAAGAGGTTATTTAAAAAGAATGTACCAAATTTGGAAAGAGAAGCATCCAGATACAGAAATAATAGAAAAAAGGCTAGCAGACCAGAGAAGATTCAGAATAAGAAATAAAGTATTCACAGGAGTTGAGCTGGAAGAACTGCAAAGAGCAACACAGGCTCAAGATATGGAAGAAGAATTACCACCAACTGAAGCAGTTGCTCAGGCACAGATGGAGGAGGTGTTGGAAATAGAGCATACCACCGTTGCTGAAGTATTTCAAAATCAAAACCAGGCTACCTCCCCTTTGCCTTCACCTCAAAAACCCAAATGCCGTTTAACAGAAAAGCAAGAAGAACTAAAGCAAAAAAATAACTGAGCACATGAAGCAAACAACCACCAGGGTTCGACTTCCCGCTCTAAAAACAGTTGCCAAAAAACAACTTGCTCAGGCATTAAAAGATGTCAATGCTGCACTTGCAGAAATAACAACCAAGAATTTGCAAGAAACAAACCAACTCATGTACAGTGCAGCAACAATAACAACACAAGAGCTCGGATAGAAGATCAGTGGACCTGTCAAAAAAGAAAGCAGTACATCACCTAAATGGAAGATTTGATTAGAAAATAAAATCTCCAGGCTTAGATCAGATGCTAGTAAATTGAAAGATATGACAGACAAGAAGCTGAAGAAAGAAAACACCAAACAGTATCTGATCCAAAAATACCACCTAGATTCAAGGAAAATTAGAGAAGTCCTGGAAATAATAAAGCAGCAAATAACAGCAGTATCAAAGAAGATTATCAGATATGAAGCCAGAATTACACAACACAGGCAGAATCTCCAATTCCAGTCGAATCAGAGACGTTTCTACCAAAGCATAGAAGGAGAAACTGCAAGAAATGTAGAAACGCCAAATAAAGAAGAAACAGTGCAATTCTGGTGGAAATTATGGGACAATCCAATAGATTATAATAAAAAAGCAGGCTGGATGAAAGAAGTCAAAAATGTAACCAACAAATGCAAGATCTAATAATAACACCAGAATTAATCAGTGAAAGAGCAAAGAAAATTAAAAATTGGACTGCGCCAGGCGACGATGAACTGCATGGCTTCAGGCTTAAACACCTAACAAGCCTTCATAAACAACTATCAAAACAGTTCAATCACATTTTGCAAGGAGGTGATATTGAACAATGGCTAACAACTGGGAAAACTCATGTCATCATGAAAGACCCAGCAAAAGGTGCAGTTCCAAGTAATTATAGACCGATAACCTGCCTGCCAACCATGTTCAAATTCTTAACTGGAATAATAGCAGATGAAGTGATGCAACACTTATTAACTAACAAACAGCTTCCAGTTGAACAGAAAGGAAATTGCCCGAACACCAGAAGCACAAAAGACCAGCTGCTGATTCACAAAATGATTTTAGAAAACTGCAAGAGAAGAAAAACCAATCTAAGTGTTGCATGGATTGACTACAAGAAAGCCTTCGATTCATTGCCTCACACATGGATACTAAATTGTTTAGAAACAACTGGTGTCAGCAAAAACATTCAGATATTTATTTAAAAAGCAATGAGCATGTGGAGTACACAGTTAACAATCAATGGTGAGGCACTTGGACAGGTTAGCATTAGAAGAGGCATTTTCCAAGGGGACTCACTATCCCCTCTATTGTTTGTAATCGCCATGACCCCACTTTCACAAATACTAAACAAAACAAGCCTCAGATACCAAACATCTAAAACATCCAGTCAAATCAACCATCTGCTTTACATGGACGATCTGAAGCTGTATGGAAAGTCCCAGTCAGAAATCGAATCACTGCTAAACACTGTCCGTATATTCAGTAGCGATATAGCAATGGAATTTGGACTAGACAAGTGTGCTGCACTAATAATGAACAGAGGGAAAATAAGAAAAACAGAAGGAATAGAACTGCCCAATAGAAGCAAGATCAAGAAGCTGGAAGAGAAAGAACCTTACAAATACTTGGGCATTCTCCAGGCTGATAACATCGCACACGCTGAAGTTAAAAGAAAAATGGGAAGTGAATACATCAGGAGAGTCAGAAAAATCCTCAGGTCCATACTCAATGGCGGGAACATCATACAAGCCATAAACACCTGGGCTATACCTGTTATTAGATACACTGCAGGAATGATAGACTGGACCCAGGCAGAGCTGGAGACGCTAGATCGTAAGACCAGGAAAATCATGACCATCAATCGTGCTCTGCACCCCCACAGTGATGTAGATAGGCTCTACCTCCCTCGCAGCTCAAGTGGAAGAGGAATGCTGCAAGTCCATCAAACAGTAGAGGAGGAGAAAAGAGACCTTGAAGAATATATAAGGGACAGTGAAGAAGATGCACTTCATATGGTCAAGAACGCACAACTATTCAACACCAATGAAACAAAACAGGCCTACAAGAAAGAACAAGTCAAGAACCGAGCAGAAAAATGGAGAAATAAGCCCCTGCATGGTCAATATTTACACAATATAAGTGGAAAATCAGACATCACCAAGACCTGGCAATGGCTTAAGAATGGCAACTTGAAGAAAGAAACAGAGGGTTTAATACTGGCTGCACAAGAACAGGCACTAAGAACAAATGCAATAAGAGCCAAAGTCGAAAAATCCACAACAAACAGCAAGTGCCGCCTTTGTAAAGAAGCAGATGAAACAGTGGACCACCTGATCAGCTGTTGTAAGAAGATCGCACAGACTGACTACAAACAAAGGCATGACAAGGTAGCAGGGATGATACACTGGAACATCTGCAAAAAATACAAGCTACCTGTAGCCAAAGATTGGTGGGACCATCAAATTGAAAAAGTTGAAGAAAATGAAGATGTAAAAATATTATGGGACTTCCGACTACAAACAGACAAACATCTGCCACACAATACACCAGATATCACTGTAGTCAAGAAGAAAGAAAAACAAGTGAAAATAATCGACATAGCAATACCAGGGGATAGCAGAATAGAAGAAAAAGAAATAGAAAAAATAAAATAATAAAATACAAAGATCTACAAACTGAAATTGAAAGGCTGTGGCAGAAAAAGACCAAAATAATCCCAGAGGTAATTGGCGCCCTGGGTGCAGTTCCAAAAGACCTTGAAGAGCACCTCAACACCATAGGGGCCCCAGAAATCACCATCAGCCAATTACAAAAAGCAGCTTCACTGGGAACAGCCTATATTCTGCGACGATATCTATAACCATTGACAATACAATTCTGGCATCCCAGGTCCTTGGGAAGGACTCGATGTCTGGATAAAACAAACCAGTCAATAACACCTGTCTGACTGTGTAAACAAGAAATAATAATAATAATAATAATAATAATAATAATAATAATAATATTTTCCCTTCTACGGAGTGAAAGCAGCTACTCTGGTGAGAACGCAGGTGGCAGGATGGGAAGGAATGGAGCAGCTCCGTCAAAGTGGCCACTGCAAAAGCAGGAGCATAACAAGGTTGGAGTGGGCCCAGAGACGAGGTTTTACAATAGGCCCCTCGCTGATTGGTTGGTTGGTTGGTTGGTTGGTTGGTTTACACATTTCACAATATATAGTGCACTCACACTCACATCCCCTATATGTATCACATCCCCTAACCGCCCTGAGCCATTTTGGAAGGGCGGTATATAAATCAAATAAATAATAATATGAATATGGTGAATATTTATAAAGTTATATTTATATCTATTACTATATAGTTATATTTATATCTATAACTATATATAGTTACAAATATAACTAAATTTATATAGTTATATAGTTCACTGCCAGAACTATGATCTCAGGGAACTAATGGTGAAGTTCCAGATTTGTTTCTGGTTGATTATGCAGCCTTGTTCTATCTATCTATCTATCTATCTATCTATCTATCTATCTATCTATCTATCTATCTATCTATCCATCCATCCATCCATCTATGCAGATAGTCTCCCCTAAGCGCCAGAGCTGTGTGTGTGTTGGGGATGTGTGTCTTTTAGCTGGTCTTCTATAGGCTATCGAAGCTACTTCCTTGGAGACAGGGCAAGAAATGTCAAAGAGGGCTCTCACAGATGGAGTGGGCATTGCACAGAATGCTGTTTAATGCAGGGACCAACAACCTGTTGGAAATTCTCTGTGGTGAGAGAATCCCTTTTTCAATATAGCAGAGTGCACAGAGGCACAAACACAGCGGATTTAGTTATGCATGCATGTGTGCTAAGAGTAAAGTAACTTGGAGCCAATTGCTAGTTTCAAATCAATATAAAAAGGTATTTATTAAGGAACTCCATTCTAGATAGGAAAGTGAGGATTTAGGATCTCTAATCTATCTATCTAAATGGATGCAGATGGATTCACCATCTTCTCTGCACATATGGTGCAGGGCAAGAGACTTGCCATGTTGCAAGGTCAACAGCCAGGTAGGAAGAGAGAGGAGGAAGAAGGAAGTTGAATCCCCTAAGATTAGCAATCTACATTTCAAAGGGATAGCATCAGAGCAGCAGGAAGTGATGACCAAATGTCTTTGACCTTCTAGCCCTCTGACTTACTAGTCTGTCCTCCACTGTCTGAGGCAAAGAGACAGCGCAAAGTCCTTTACTTCCAACACCCCCTCTCGTTGTCTCATGACTTAGTTCACAATATTCATTTTCTCTCTCAGCTTTTCAAAGCAGGGTCTTGGTAGTGGCTTAGTGAGTGTACTAATGTATAAAAGCTTACCCAATGCTTCACGATATCTATGGTTGTCAGATAGTGGCTCAGTTTGATCTTCTTGCTTTATGTAGTTCACTTCCATTGGAGTTGGTGTAGGATTTGCATTTTCCAGTCTGAGCAAGTTTATCAAGTCTTTAATTTTCTGTTCTTGGTTGATCAGGAAACTTCCATCTTTCTCTCTTTGTACTTGAATGCCCAAGTAGTGTGCAATGTTGCCAAGTTGCTTGACTTCCACTTCTTTGTTCAGATGATCCATTATTTCCTTGCTGTCATCTGGATTTTCATAGGCAAAAATCAAATCATCAACATACGCCAAAATGTAAGTCCATTTCCCATCTCTGCATCTCGTGTACAGGCAGGGATCAGCTTCACTTCTTTTGAAGTTTGCTTGAAGCAGCATATCATTCAGTTTTATATTCCATGCTCTGGCAGCTTGTTTTAAACCATAAATGCTCTTTTGCAGTTTGCATACATAGTCCTCTTTGCCTTCCTGTAAGAAACCTGGTGGTTGTTGCATGTAAATGTCCTCTTCTAGTTCACCATGCAAGAATGCAGTTTTCACGTCTAGGTGCTCAACATGCATTCCTTTGCTAGCAGCAATACTTAACAGAGTCCTTACTGTGGTATGTTTAACCACTGGTGCAAAGGTTTCATCATAATCTTCTCCATATTTTTGTGAATATCCTTTTGCTACTAATCTGGCTTTGTAGCGCTGAATCTCACCATCAGCATCATGTTTGAGTTTGAAAACCCATTTGCAGCCAATAACTTTTCTTCCTTGTGGTAACTTAGTAAGAGTCCAGGTTTTGTTTTTCTGTAGAGCCTCAAGCTCTTCAATTGCAGCCTGTTTCCACTTCTGGGCTTCTGGTTGTGGTAGCTGGGATATTTCCTCCCATGATGAAGGTTCTGGTTGTTCCGCTGTTCTTGCGAGGTAGGACAGCCTCAGAGCTGGAACACCTCTGTTTGAGCGCGTTGATCGCCTCACCTCACCCTCTGTGGTCCCTTCTATCACCTCAGGTGCGTCTGGTGGATCGCTGGGGGTCTCTGTGTCAAGTGTGGTTGGATCTGGATCTGCTGTCTCCTCCTCCTCCTCAGTTCCTCTGAGATCAGGAAGCATAATCCAGTCATCAGGGTGCTTGGTCTGGTTGCTTGCTTCAGTGTAGGCCCCCTCTGAAGGTGTAGCTCTTTCATCCTCTTCAAAACACACTGCTCTGCTTATGGTTATCCTGTTGGTGTCAGGATCCAGAATTCTGTAGGCTTTGGATTGTGCTGCGTAGCCTACAAAAATCCCTTTTGTGGCCCTAGGCCCTAACTTAGTCCTTTTTTCCTTTGGGATGTATGAGTAAGCCGTGCTTCCAAAGACACGCAGGTGCGTCAGGGACGGCTTATGACCATGCCAAAGTTCATAAGGTGTTGTTTCAATAGGTTTTGTGTTCATTCTGTTGTGTATGTATGTAGCAGTCATGATGCCTTCTCCCCAGAATTTCTGTGGGAGGTGTGCGTCAGCAAGCATGCATCTTACCATGTCCAGTAGAGTTCTGTTCATTCTTTCTGCGATTCCATTTTGGGGCGGGCAGTAAGGCACCGTAGTTTGATGCACAATTCCATGTTCTCTTAAGAACTGCTGTGTAGCATTGGACATGTATTCTCCTCCATTATCTGTGCGCAGGATCTTTGGCTTCCAGCCAAATTTGTTGCTTGCCATCGCCACATATTGTTTTAATTTCTCCAGCATCTCTGATTTTTCCTTCAGTAAATAAACACACGTGTATCTTGAGAAATCATCTGTTATAGTTAGAAAATATTTATGATTACCTATGGTTGCTGGTAGTGGTCCAGATATGTCACTGTGGATCAGATCCAAGGGTCCTTTCGTCTTCCTTTCACTCTGCTTTGGGAATGGCTTGTTTACTGCTTTGAACGCGAGACAAGAAACACAGTTAGTTACAGTGTCACATGGTACAAAATCAATGCCATTAGCTAATCCCTGTTCCTTCATGTTTTGAATTGATTCAAAACTTCTGTGTCCTAGTCTTCTGTGCCATAATTGTAAGCAGTTTCCATGCTGACACAACTTGGCTAGGTTCATTACATTAGGCTGGTATGCCTCAGGTCTGGACTGGGCTGGTCTTTCTCTGTCTGTAAATTGCTCTTCCACATGATAAAGACCTTGAAATTCCGAGCCCACAAGGCAAACTTCTCCATTCTGGGTAACAACACATTGTCCATTTTTAATATACAATTCACAGCCTTGTTGCTCTAGCTTGGATATTGAAATCAAGGAGCTTGAGAATTCAGGGATATACAAAACATCTCTCAGAAAAAATGGTTTAACAGATCCATCCAGCAATTTGCAATATAAAATTCCTTCGCCCTTTTTCTTTGCTTTAATTGTAGTATTATTGCCCAAATAAACGGTCTCTTCAGGAATATCAAACAGTTCAGTATAGAAACTTAGATTTTTAGAAATATGGACAGATGACCCAGAATCTAAAATCAGCTTTTCATTATTTTTCATTAAATTAACACTATAGTTCTTGTTGAAATGTCTGTCTGTATACTTGGAATCTCTATTTTCATTCTCCTTTGTTTGACTGATATTCCCAGACCTCCTGGTCTGATTCTTGGGACAATGCGCCACCCGGTGGCCAAATTCGTTACATAGGAAACACCTGAAGGCTTTGTTTCCAGCTGACCTCATTTCAGCACTGGCGGTCATGTGACCTCTCTCTCTGGGCTGAGTTTCTCTGGTGAAATCGGCTCTCTTTGTATGCAAATGTGAGGTGCCCATGCGGTTCCCTCTTGCAGCATTTCCTCCAGCATTCCCTCCCCATCTCGGGTTACGTCTGGAATGATCAATTGTTGCTTTAAGAGCAAAGTTGCTAGCCAGTTCACTTTCATAGCGTGAGTTTAAAAGGTTTCTTCGGTTAGCCTCCGAAGACAATGTTTCTACAGCCTTTTCAAAGTTTAGATTGGTGTGGGTTTCCAATTGCCCAATTATAGTGCTATAGGAAGCAGGCAAGCTCAAGAACAGAGTCTCCAGCTTTTGACTCTCTGTAAATTCCTCTCCTGCTTGTCTAAATTGAAAAAAGAAATCTTCCAAAGTCCCAATAAAAGTAGAGAAACAGTCCCCATCTTTATACTGAAGATCTTGCAATTTTCGGCGTAAATTAAACGTGTATGCCCATCCTTTCCTCATATGCATAGAATCTAGCTTGTTTAGCATCTCCTTTGAGGTTCCAAGATCACAAATAGCATAAAGGAAAGTTTTACTCACGGAAGCTGTAATCATCGCTTGTGATTTTCGGTCCTTAATTAGCCAGAGTTCCTTCTCCTTTTTTTCAGCATCCGAGGTTCCATCTGGCGGGGGGTCTTCCTCAGTAACTTGGTGGAGTCCCTCTGCTTTCAGTGCAATCCTCAGTCGAGTCTTCCATTCCAAGTAATTATCCGCTTCCAGGATGGTAAGCCTGAGTTTTCCCTCCAGGTATGCAGCCATGCTCACCGGCTCCAAAAGGCAGTTGCTGTAGATTAGCAATTCAAAGTGTCCACGCTAGATCTCAATGGATCTCCTGGAACAAACCTAACTATCTAGTTGCAGCACACGCAGCTCAAAATACTGCTCCCATAACTGGCTGGAGCCCATAACCTGTTGGAAATTCTCTGTGGTGAGAGAATCCCTTTTTCAATATAGCAGAGTGCACAGAGGCACAAACACAGCGGATTTAGTTATGCATGCATGTGTGCTAAGAGTAAAGTAACTTGGAGCCAATTGCTAGTTTCAAATCAATATAAAAAGGTATTTATTAAGGAACTCCATTCTAGATAGGAAAGTGAGGATTTAGGATCTCTAATCTATCTATCTAAATGGATGCAGATGGATTCACCATCTTCTCTGCACATATGGTGCAGGGCAAGAGACTTGCCATGTTGCAAGGTCAACAGCCAGGTAGGAAGAGAGAGGAGGAAGAAGGAAGTTGAATCCCCTAAGATTAGCAATCTACATTTCAAAGGGATAGCATCAGAGCAGCAGGAAGTGATGACCAAATGTCTTTGACCTTCTAGCCCTCTGACTTACTAGTCTGTCCTCCACTGTCTGAGGCAAAGAGACAGCGCAAAGTCCTTTACATCCAACACAACCATCACGTTTGCTGGGAGCATGGGGGGGGGCGTTGGGGGGGGGTCAGCACAAAAGGAGAATGTCCCATCTGTCCCAATTGAATCCAAGAAGGCTTCCCTCTCGCCATCATCATCGGCTGTCAAAATCGAAGATCCAGCTGGCCACTTGATTCCTTAAGCAAACAGGCAGCCTTCGGATGCTCTTTCTCTCTCCCTCCCTCTTAGGTCCAGAGGCAGGCAGGTTTAGCAGAAAATTGATGGTTGGAGAGAAGCAATGGTTTTTGAGAGATTGGCTGCTGGTTTTTGAACTAACTTAAGTTTCCAAACTGCGTACAAAGGCAGCCCCACGTAGAGCGCATTGCAATAGTCAAGCCTGGAGGTTACCAGCTGATGCACCACTGTTTTGAGATTGTTCTCTTCAAGGAATGGACGCAGCTGGTGAATCAACCAAAGCTGTTGGAAGGCACTCCTGGCCATAGCCTCCACCTGAGATACCAGGGTGAGGCTTGGGTCCAAGGGTACTCCCAAGCTGCATACCTGTTCCTTTTGGGGGAGTGTAACCCTCACCCAGGACAGGAAGATCTAACTCATCCTTCAGATTCTGAGTGCCTACAATGAGCACCTCCGCCCATTACTGCCTGTAGGCAGGCATTTAGGGAATGAATGCCATTTCCTGATGATGGTGGTGGTGGTGGTGGTGATGACAAGGAGAAATAGATGACAAGCATCCTGATAACACCCTGCACCAAATCTGATGATCTCACCCAGCGGTTTCATGTCGATATTAAAAAGCACTGGTGACAGAATGGAGCCCTCTCAACTCCATAGCCAGCTCTAAAGCCAGTTTGAAATGGGACTAGATAATCAGTTTTCTCCAAAACTGTCTGGAGTTGGTAGGCCACCACTCTCTCAGTCACCTTGCCCAACCATAGGAGATTGGAGACTGGCCTGTAACTAGCCATCGCTAAGGGATCCAGGGAAGGTTTCTTAAGAAGTGGTCTATCTATTGCCCCTCCTCCAAACAGGGGGTACTCCCTCAGCGATGCATGAATGATATTAACGAGGCCACCTCCAACAATCTCCTTGCTAGATAGAAGCAGCCAAGTTGTAGGAACACAGGAAGCTGCCATATACTGAGTCAGACCATTGGCCCATCCAGCTCAGTACTGTCTACACAGACTGGCAGCGGCATCTCCAAGGTTGTAGTCAGGAATCTCTCAGCCCTATCTTGGAGATGCCAGGGAAGGAACTTGGAACCTAGATGCTCTTCCCAGAGCATCCCCATCTCCTAAGGGGAATATCTTACAGTGCTCACACTTCTAGTCTCCCATTCATATGCAACCAGGGTGGACCCTGCTTAGCTAAGGGGACAAGTCATGCTTGCTACCACAAAACTAGCTCTCCTCCTGTTAGTCGGGCAAGGTTCCAGAGAACAGGTGGTAGGCCGCACCGCCCGAAGCAGCTCGTCCACATCCTCAGAAATCACAGATTGAAACTGATCCAGCATAATACTGCAAGAGGGATTGCTGAACACCCCCTTCATAACCCTTGCAGAAATAGTGGAGTCCAAGTCAGCCCAGAATACAGGAGATTTTATCCGCAAAGAACCCATTAAAAGCTTTACAGCAGAACAAATTCTCCGGGGACTGATTCCAAACAGAAAGAGCAGAAATTAAACTCCTCACAACCTGGGATAGCTCTGCTGAACGCAAATCTGCATGCACAATTCATGCAGACCAAAATTGGTTTTTTGCCGCATGCACCGCTATCACATAAACCTTCAAATGGATCCAGTGCTGTGTCCTGTCAAATTTGAGCCAGGTTTTCCTCCACTTGTGTTCCAGTCACACCTACTCTGATGCTTCAGCCCCCGCAACTCCTCTGTATACCAAGGGGCCATTTTTGAAGCAGGTTGGAGGGGACGCTTAGGAGCAATCGTGTCTCTTGCCCTGGTGAGTTCCATATTCCAGGTTCCCACCAGGGCCTCGACAGACTCACTGGCAGCACCAACATTAAAACCCTCCAAGGCTTTTTTGGAATCCTACTGGATCCAGCAGCCTTCTCGGGTGGGCCATCCTAATAGGTCCACCACCCCTGCAGGGGTGGGTTGTGGCTGTGAAGCAGGCAGTGGTCCGTCCATAACAATGGGGAAACCACAGGATCTCCTGACGATGGAGCCCAACAGAAGACCCAATTGAGTGTGTTTCCGGCACCATGAGTTGGTCCTGAAATTAATTGCGATAGGCCCATCGATTTCATGGCCTCTATGAACTCCCAAGCTGCACCAGACAAGCCAGCCCCAAAGTGGATACTGATGTCGCCTAACATCAAAAGTCTGGGAGACTCCAACACCAACTCTGTGACTGGTTCCATCAGCTCAGTTAGGGAGTCCGTTGGGCAGCGGGGTGGACGGTACACCAAGTGTCTATCCCTAGTTCCCAGCCTCAAAAATATACACTTGGTATAAGTCATCTGTCTCACAGAGGCTCTGGTAAGGGAGATGGTATTCTTATGGACCACAGCCACCCCACCCTACCCCACCCCACCCACTTCCCCTAACCTGCTCCCCATCAGAGTAATCTGATTGGAGAAGCTGGGCCCAACTGGACCCCTTTCCTCCCGCAGCCAAGTCTCAGTTATAGACTTATACAAGCCGGGTCAGCTCCCTGCCTCACCCATGATCAAGTCGTGGATGATTTCGGTCTTCTTCTGAACTGACCTGGCATTGCAGAGGAGCAAGGTCCTGCTCCAGTGAGTGTATGCACACGCTCTCTACTGAAGGAGATTCGGGGCAGAAACCCTGTGTGTAAAGCCTCCTGCAAACTCTAGCCCAGACCTCCAGCCCCACCCTAATATAACCTTCTCCTAGACCTCAGTCCCACCCCGAAGGCCCGGCACCAAAAGCTGGCCCCCTTTGGAGGCCAGCTTTGGTGGCCGCCTAGAGGCGGTCTGCCGGCCCTCTGGTGCACCTCCCTCCTTTTTATGCCTCCAAGAGCTCAGCAGCCCCTCCCAGGGGTGCACCAAAGTAATTCAGGTGCCTGGACCACCCAGCCATGAGACACCCCTCCCCCCGCCCTGTATGAGGCCCCCCAATCTCATTGGGGGGGCCGCCCCTCCAAAGCTCCGCTTAAAAAAATACTTGTGGCTGGGGGGGGGGAGTGGAGCAGTCCTCCCTCCCCCCTCCTCCGGCGGCAGCCAAGAGAGATGCTGGACCCATCTGTTGGGGCCAGCATCTTTAAGAAACTGCCAGACGCGCCCGTGCAGTTTAGAGATCGTTGCAAGCCTAAACATCACGGGCTTGCAATGATCTCCTCTGAGCAGGCGTGCCTCGCAGTTTCTTAAAGATGCTGGCCCCAACGGATGGGTCCGGCATCTCTCCTGGACAGAGCAACTGGCCCTATCCAACCCCAGCACGGCACCCCTCCTGACGGCTGCTGCTGGTGTCCACGTTGTGCTCCAGCATTTCCAAGCATTTCCTAACCACACCACTCTACCTGATGGATGTCCAGCCTACAGGCAGCAGGCAGGGTGGGAGAGAGAGGAGAAACCTGAGCCGCCTCCTTGGGTGTCCCCCTGACTCATTAGGACGAGCTGCTCCTGATCTATTGTTGAGCCTTAGCTTCTTTCAGGGTGGTGGGAAGGCAGAAGCTGGCCTAGAGAAAGGGAACTGGTGGAAGGTGGAATTACATGTTGTCTCTCCTTCCCTTCCACGGCATTGCTTATTCTGTTATGACAAGTACGGTATCTACAGGAAGTCCCTAACTCACCTACAGGCTGTATTGTCTTCCTAAAGTTTGTTTGAAGGTCAGCTGTTTGGAACCCAGGACACATTTCACGTCACAGGGTGTGAGTCATCCCCTTTGCTAAGCAGGGTCCATCTTGGTTTGCATTTGGATGGGTGACAACATGTGAGCCTGGGGCGTAGCTAAGGGAGGTGGGCCCGTGTTTGGCCCTCTCTCTGACAGTGCCTTGGAATGAGGGAAATAATGAAGAAAAGAGGGAGGGGTGGAGCTGGGGGGCTCTCAGGAGCTGGGGGGGCTGGGTCCTTTGAACCATCCATCATAGCTACACCCCTGATGTGAGCACTGTCAGCTGTAAGAAATCCTAGGAGGATGGGGATTTAGCTCAGTGGCAGGGCATCCGCTTGGCGCGCTGGAGATCCTAGGTTTAATCCTTGGCAGCATCTCTCGGGGTAGATCTGGGGGAGACTCCTGCCTGAAACCTTGGAGAGCTGCTGCCAGTCAGTGTAGACAATAGTAAACTAGGTGGACCAAAGGTCTGACTCGGTAGGAGGCGGCTTCCTGTGTTCTTATGTAACAGCAGGAAAAACCAAAACAGAAGAGCAAAACAACAACAACACCCAACCTGATTGCTGTGTAGACTAGGAACAGGGCCAGCATCAAACAGGGCCAGCAACAAACCTGAGCAGCAGTATCCACACTGAAGAGACAATTGTGATGCACTGTATGCAGAGCTGTCTTTTGAGGAGACAAACCCAACACAAGCCAGAAGTTGCAGTCGGTCTCGAAATACAAGCAAATTGCTTTTAATATTCCCCTCTTTTGCAGTATTTGTTGGACCCCTAAGTACGTTCTCTTCCACTGCGGCTAGGAGGCTTAAAATTAAAAATCCAGCTGCCAGACAGCTAGCCAGCCAGCCAGATAGCCACTCTTGCTATCCCTCCGTGGACAGCAGGGTGCCGTTCACATTTCCAATGCCTTGTTGCGAATTTAATTTCTGCGATATAGAGCTAGGACATTGTATATCCGTCGTCAAAAGGTTCCTGGTTTTTTTGGGTGGTTAGTTTCCATGAGACTGCTCCCCCTGCTGTTTACATTCCGAATGCAACTTGCCTGAACGGAGGCGTTTTGCTGATGATGAGCAGCTAGTCTGGAAAGCGCCACGCAGAAGGACATTGCAAGAGTGCGCATCTGGTTTTTGGTTTTGTGAGAGGAAGGGGCATAGGGGATGCAGAAGAGAGTGTCCTACACAGGATAAAGGATTTAATGTGAGCCAAGAAACTGTTTTAATTGTAAAAGCTCTGTCCTGGAGCACATTATTACTATTACTACTACTAGTACTACTACTACTACTAGTATAAAAGGCATGCTTTGGGGCAGAATGCCCCATGCACCTAGGGGCAGAACATGGAACATAGGAAGCTGCTTTATACCAAGTCAGACCCTTGGTCCATCTAGCTCAGTACTGTCAACACTGACTGGCGGCGGCTCTTTGAGGTTGCAGGCAGGAATCTGTCTCTCCCAGCCCTACCTGGAGATGCTGCCAGGGATGGAACTTGGGACCATCTGCATACAAAGCAGATGCTCTATCTCTGGATCTTTCACACCTCCTTCCCCTCAAAAGGCAGCTATGTTCTCTGTGCTAAGCTATGGTCCCGTCTCCAAAAGGACTTCCAGAAAGGCTTGACCTGCTTTATCACCTCTCTGTTCAATAGTTAAATCTGGCTGGACTCCCCACAGTTGCACCACCTCTCTCTCTCTCTCTCTCTCTCTCTCTCTCTCTCTCTCTCTCTCTCTCTCTCTCTCACACACACACACACACACACACACACACTCCCAACAACATGTTAAACACTGCTTCATGAATTACTTTGCAATCATGGCGTGAAGTACACAGCTGAAGCGCTCTCTGAACAATCAAACAACTGATAAAGTACCATTGATGGACTTTACACAGAGCCAAATGACAGGTCCCTGTCCCAAGGAGCATGCAATCTCGATTTTTAGCTGAGAAAGACAGCAGAGGGAAGGAGGGAAGAAAGAAAAGAGGCAGGCAAGAGCAACACGGTGAATCTGTATGAATGCCTTTCCACTTGGCAAGGCAAAATTTCAGCATAAATAATGTGTGCAAATAAAGGTAGATCAATATGGGGCTTTCATGATGAAGATACCTTTTTCCCCCAGGGAAGCTGGAAAAGCTTTTGAATAGCAAATCATCAAGCCTCTCTCCTCCTTTTTGGATGGAATGCCAGACTCCGGTTGCTTTCTAGCTGCTCTCCTTTCCGCTGCAGGGGTTTCTGCCCTCCTTGAGGAACTGGGCACTGGGGAACGGGTTTCTCATCCTTATTGGCTCTGCTAGGGCTGCCATCACCCTGTGACTGGCCAAAGTCAGTCTACCAGTCTAGTCCAAAGTCAGTCTACCATCACCCTGTGACTGGCCAAAGATAGTGACTGGCCAAAGTTCAGCCACTCCTCAGCAGAAATGTCCCATCTTCTCCTGGAACAGGCTTGCTGGAAACCCTCCTTGCCACATCCCCTGCTACTGTGGGCAGCCTCGGATCTGTCTCGTCCTCTCGACTTGCAGTTTCCTTCTGGCTGCAAGAACTGAAGACTCTTTGCAAGCCAGGGCAAGGAAGTCACCTGTACATCTGCTTCTCTCTGCCTCGTGCATAAACCAGGTCTGCTAAGAAATAAGGCCAGCCTCTTCTCCTGTGGTGGCTTTGCTGTGTGTCTTTGCTAAGACTTTGTGGTGGGGTTAAAACTGTCGCAATGCTCTCATCTAGACAACACAAGGCTGGGAGATAGGAACAGAGGAAGCTGCCTTCTACCGAGTCAGACCCTTGGTCCCTCTAGCTCAGTATTGCCTACACAGACTGGCAGCAGCTTCTCCAAGGTTGCAGGCAGGAGTCTCTCCCAGCCCGATCACATGTAGTCTGGGAGAGACTACATGTAGTCTTCCTTCCAAATGCAAACCAGGGTGGACCCTGCTTATCAAAGGGAACAATTTGTGCTTGCTACCACAAAACCAGCTCTCCTCCTTCTCCTGTATTGTAGCTGTTTTGTGCCAGCAGCAGGGGGGCGGGGTGGGGGAAATAAGGTATGTAACCGTGGTTAAGGAACCAACTCCCCTCCTTAGAACGTTGATTCCTATTGAAAAATGGGTTCTGAGTTAAGACGTTCTGTGACTGAAGACATAGTTTTCAGGAAGCAATTGTGTCATAAGTCTGAGGACTTCCTGTAGCACATTGCATAGCCTTCACAAGCTGCAACCGTGTGCACTCCCAACTTAGGAGAAGAAACCCAATGGAACAGGAGGTCTCTCAAACTGGGGTCCCTAGATGTTGTTGGACTACAGCTCCCATCATCCCCTGCAACAATGGCTCCTGCTAAATTCAGCGGTGGAGCCTCCTCTCAGATGTCAGTGTGAGTGCCACTCAAAATCACGTTGTCTGCACTTTGGCACCTGGGCCAAAGTTTGCCTGCCCTTGGTCCATTGGAATAAGAAATGTAGTGATAATAGGTTCATTCACACATTATGTTCAACACTGTAGAACGTGTGTACAGTGTACACAGGTACAGATCTGTACACAGGTATAGTCATTCACATGTTATGTTGATTGCAGGTACAGCAGTATACTTCCAATCTGTACCCTGCATTTGAAGGGCCTGCATTCAGGTTCACTTTAAAAATGAACTCAGGTATAGCCATTCACACAAACACATGTACGAGTGTACAGACATCTATCTGTACACTCATGCAGCATAGTGTCTGAATTGGGCTGTTTGACCCTATTCCTTTTCTCTCTCTTGTATAATGGTGTGTGTATGTGTGTATATAAAAAGTATGATAAAAATATCTGTAACACACTTTGCTTGCCAGATCCTAAGCATATTCCTAAGCAGGATCCTAAGCATATTGAAAAGCTTTCTCAGCTTTTAAAAAAATGTCTGTTTTAATTTTATGGTTGATTTTAAACTGTTGATTTGTTTTAACTTTTATATGTGCTTTAATTGTTTTATGTTAACCTCCCAGAGACAAATGTTTGGTGAATAAACATAAATAATAGCAATAGCAATAGCAATAGCACTTACATTTATATACCGCTCTATAGCTGGAAGCTCTCTAAGCGGTTTACAATAATTTAGCATATTGCCCCCCAACATTCTGGGTACTCATAAACATAAACATAAATAAATAAATATTTGATCAGAAGTAAGAGTCATGGAGTTTGATGGAACATGATTCCCTAGAAAGAGTGCACAGGAGTGCAGTAGGGATGGACCCGGACCGGTCCGGAAGCCATTGAAAAGGCCTCCGGACCGGTCCGGACCAGTCCAGACCAGTCCGGACCTGGGTGGTTTGGATTGGGGGGGTCGCTTTAAGAGTGGCGGGAGGATTTACTTACCCCTCCCACCCCTCTCCCGCTTGCCGCTGTAAACATACGAGTAATTGGGCCGCCCCTTCCCCGACGTTACTTGCAAAACCTCCCAGGAGTGCACTCCGCACGCACGTCACAGAGACGAGCGCGCGCTTAACGTCACTGTGACGTGCGCGCAGGCGCACAATGCACTCCTGGGAGGTTTTGCAAGTAACGTCGGGGAAGGGGCGGCAGGGAGGTATCCTGCCGCCCCAATTACTCGTATGTTTACGGTGGCAAGCGGGAAAGCGGCGGGAGGGGTAAGTAAACCCTCCCACCGCTCTTAAAGCAACCCCACCCCACCCCAGTGCCAGACCGCAGTTGGCGGTTCCGTGCACACCCCTAGAGTGCAGTAACCTCTGGCAGGCATCAAATGAAACTTCACAAATAGTAACCCAATAAAGCCCATTACTGTCAGTAGGACAAATGACCAGGCTTGGTTAAATGGCAAAAGCCTGGGACTCAGGCTAGCAGCAGGACTAATCACTAAGGCATTTCAGCTCTTGGAAGAGAATTTTAGCCATACAGTCAACATAATTCTCCGCCTTGGGAAGCAACTGCTTCAGTCACCCAACTGTTTGTTCAGCTAATAACCCGATGGCCATAGAATTAAACAATGGAAGGAAGGCCCTACCTAATACCGACCTGGTAGCAAAATATCGATCAAAGCAGAGAGAAAGAACAGCCAACGGATTGAGAATGTCTGTTCAGATTTCATTTTGCATGCCAGCCTGCACTGATTTTTTTTTTTTTTAGGGGGGTGCAAGTGATGTCCCCACCACTATGCATGCAAATGCACCTCCAAAGCTTACATTTCTAGTTCTTGCTGATTGATAAGTGCCGTCAAGTCGGTGTCGACTCTTAGCAACCACATAGATAGATTCTTTCCAGGATAATCTGCCTTCAACTTGGCCTTTTAGGTCTCTCAGTGGTGCATTCACTGCTGCCAAAATCACAGGGGTGTAACTTTAATAGGGCAGGGGGAGACAGTGTTTGGGGCCCCACTGCCTTGGGGACCCCCTCCCCCAGAGGCAAGTCACATGACTGGGAAATGCATTAAATGACTTGCATCATCCACAATTTACAAAACCTTTTAAAATATAATTTAGGATGATGTTCTATAGTGGCACATAGGAGAGAGAGAGAGAGAGAGAGATGCTTTTTGTTACCACTGTTCAGCTTCTTTTAAGATTTCTTTACTTTATGAGCTGAGCTTCAGTGAGTGGGGGCATTTAAAAATCTTGTCTCTGGGCCCACTCCAACCTTGCTATGCCCCTGCGTAATCGAGTCCATCCACCTTGCTGCTGTTCGTCCTCTTAGTTCTTTCCGGTATGTATGTATTTAAGCGAGCAGGGGGGGTACATCAAGATGAACCAGTCTGAATCCTGCCACTGGAACTTGGGACCATCAATCCCTTTTAAAGGATCAAGCCAGGAGTGTATAGAAATCCAAAGGGTCACTCACCACGCTGCTGAAAATATTGGAGAGTCTGTGTGGCTTAGTGGCTTGGACGGGGCGGCCCCACCATGAAGCAAGGTGACGTAGTCATCTCAGGGAGCAGATTGTTGGGGCAATTGCTGTAGCTTAGCGGTAGAGCATTGGATTTACATGCAGAAGGTCCCAGGTTCAACCCACGGCATCTTCAGGTAACGCTTGGAAAGACTTCTGCCTGAAACCCTGGAGAACTGCTGCCAGCCAGTGTTGAGCTAGATGGGCCAATGGCCTGATTTGGTAGAAGGCAACTTCCTTGGAAATAGTGCTGCTGTAGCTTAGTGGTAGAGCATCTGCTTAGCATGCGGGAGGTCCTGGTTCAATCCCTGGCAGCATCTCCAGGCAGGGTTGGGAAAGACCCCAACATGAAACCCTGGAGAGATGCTGCCAAGCAGTGTAGACAATATTGAGCTGGGGGGGGCAATAGTCTCAGTAGACAGCAGCTTCCTAGGGGATGAGGCCTCTCTGGGCTCCCCGCAGTCTGGCATCTGCAGCTGGAAGCATCAGCAGCTGCCAGACGATTTAAAAAACAGGTTTAAAGGAACACTCGCTCCCTTAACCTTGTTTTAAAGGGTGGCTACTTAGGCGGGTTTGCCACAGTGGTGCCACCAAGAAGACATCTTGGGGGATGAAGAGGCTGGTTTTAGAATGGGGCGCTCAACTATGGATCATTCCTTAGTGCTACGCCATCTTATTGAGAACATAAGAACAGCCCTGCTGGATCAGGCCCAAGGCCCATCTAGTCCAGCATCCTGATTCACACAGTGGTCCATCAGATGCCGCTGGAAGCCTACAGGCAGGAGGTGAGGACATGCCCTCTCTCCTGCTGTTACTCCACTGCAACTGGTATTCAGAGGCATCCTGCCTCTGAGGCTGGAGGTGGCCTATAGTATAGCCCTCCAGCTAGTAGCCGTTGATAGACCTCTCCTCCATGAAGTTATCCAAACCCCTCTTAAAGCCATCCAGTATAGCAGTAAGCCCAAGTGCTCTTTGTATGTGGCCTTTGTAGATTTCAAATCAGCGCTAGATTCAATTTCGAGGCCAAGGTTGTGGGGAAAACTCAGGGATATCAACACTGATAGGCAATTACTTCTTCTCATTCAAAAGCTTTATGAGAACACCAACGTCAGGGTGAGAGGTAACCCCGAGGCTCACTTTCACACCCAATAACTTCCAGCAAAGGAGTCAAACAAGGGTGCAGGTTGGCACCCTCTCTGTTTAACCTGCATATAAACACCTTAGCCAAAAATCTCTCAGATCCAGGGTTACATCTGCCAGACACCGCGGGGGTAAAAATCCCAATTTTGCTGTAAGCGGATGCTGATGCTATTATCTCTCAAACCCCAGTAGATCTTAGGAGGGCTCTTAAGCTCCTGGCCAATTACTGTAAGGATAACCACCTGGTTATGAATTTTCAGAAATCTAAGGTGATGGTCCTTGCCAAGAAGCCTAAGAATTTTAATTGGTCAATCAAGGGCCATCGGACTGAACAGGTTAACAGTTTTAAATATTTGGGTGTGGTTTTTCATGCCACAGGGTCATGGAAGGCCCATGTGGATTACACTGCCCAACAGGTACATCAGCCATTCTGATATTTTTCTGCTCCAAAGGAGAAGTTATTTCTGCTGCACTAAATCTGTTCATTGCCAAACCACTGGCTCAATGTCTGTACGGTGAACAACTGGGCCACTATTCCAACTACAGAACACTGCAGATTGTCCAGTCTAAGTTTATAAGAGCTGTATTCTGGGCTCCCAGATGTATTTCTAATGCTGCACTAAGGTAGAAATGGGTTTTCAAAGGGTGGAATCCAAAGCATGCGTTTCAATTTTCAACTACTGTCTCAAGATCAACTTTCCCCTTTGGGGCTGATTCCCCTTGTACTGGCCGACAGGTTTCAGTCTTCCTGGATACAAGCACTGCTAGCAAAACTCTCATCACTTGGCATCTAAATTCTAAAGAATTCTAAAGAAATATCTGTCACTATTAGGATATAATCAGGCCAAGAAGATTCTCAAACAGTGGATCTTGGACATTGAGCATCAAAATGACCTGGGTATCATCCTGCAGACCACAAGAGGACATCTTGGCAATCACAGCCAGGAACCAGCCAGTGATTTATTGTTACTCTCTCTACCCAGCCACCAGAGAGTGTTCTTCAGAGCAAGAGATGATGCCTTACCATTGGCAGTTTTAAATGGGAACCCCACTTCTGCCCCCGCCCCCCAGTTACAATCTCTAACCATTTTTATAATGACTGAATAGGGCTGGTGTCTCTACATATTTAAAGCAATCAGCTGTAGAGGAATTCAGATCACCAACACTGGAAAAGAAGCTTGACTGACCCCTCCCTGCCATCTTCCCAATGGAAAGGGCTGCTACTTGCCCTGTTGTGGAAAATGTACATCGTCTTGTCTAGGTTGATCTTCAGACATGGATCATGTTCTGCACAGGGCGAGGTTCTGTAGTTCAGAAGACCCACAGGTCCTGTAGTTCAGGAGGAGACGTATAGCACAGTCAACAGAGCAGGAGGTCAAAGGCCTGTCGTCAATACACAGCACTTCTCAGGAGCAAGCAAAGGGCATATTCAGGGGAGCTGAGGATCAGGAACCAGGAGGCTTTTCAGACAGCAGGCTTTTCCGTGGCTTTACCACGAGGCTTTACTGTGAGTTCAGGGCATAACCGATACTCCAACGCAAAAAGAAAAGATTTTTTTAACCCCAGACATAAATCAGGCTAGGTTCCAATATTGAGGGGAAAACCCGTATCATGTGTGAAGTGTTCTCTGAAACATTTCATGGACTTAGGGGCAAATCTGGCCAACATGTGAATGCACACCCACACCCTCCCAAAGTTAAGTCACGGTAAAGTCTGATAAATCTCCTGGACAAGCAAAGTACAACCAGGTTGCTTCAGCAACTCATACTGCAAACTGAGCTCTTATATAGCCCTGCTGCTGGGTATAAGCCTAGACTCCACCCACAATCCCGGAGACAATGAGGCGGGTCTCATGATCAGTGAGACCCGTTTTAGATTATACTGCGGGGAGAGCGGGCTAAGCCCACTCTCCCCACAGACGATCGGGGCAGCAGCCCTGGGCGGCCGGATCGGCCACCCACACAATTGCCGGCTCCGTGATGGAGCTGGCGGGGGCTGGGGGGAGCGGGGGGCCGATCGCTCCCTGCAAGCTCCAGCATGCCCTGCGTGAGCGCGCAGGGCATGCTGGTGAGAACCCCGGAGCCGGGAGGCGGCTTTTCGCCTCCCCTCTGGGGGTCTCCTCGTGAGTAGCCACAGCACGGAGCTGCATGTGGCTACTCACGGCCAGATAGCCCAGGTTTGCGGAGCACTCACTCCGCAAACCCGGGCTAAGAGGAGGGCCACCAAAGCGGGTTACCTGCTGGAGAACCACCGGGCTCGCAGCCAAGGCCGGTGGTTCTTACGATCGGGGAAAATCGGGCTAGGCTTTCCTAGCCCGATTCTTCCCGATTGTGAGAATAGCCCCAATGGCTAGTTAAAGGGCTGAGCCCTATTTCTTAATCGCAGACTCCTACGGATCAGTCTCTGCAGGAGGGTCAACGTTCTCCTCCGAACTGTAGTAAAGGGGCAATGAGGTGTCCTCAGAGCAAGGTGACGCTTCAGTTTCCTCATCCTCAGAACTCTCAGCAATAGGTCCAGATATGGCTGGGGATACAGAAGGTTCCCCGAGGGTAGCTTTGGGGCCAGGGCGCTTTCCAGATTATACCCTGCAATGGGGACATGGTGTATCTATGAAGTGTGCTTCCCCACTTCCTGTGTTGCGACACCGCAGTCCCTACGCTGACAGCAGTGTGCCGTTCACATTTCCAATGCCTTCTTTAGAATTGAATCGATGCGATTTAGTGCTGTGATGTTATATATCCAGCGTAAAAAAGTTGCTGTTTTTTTGGGTTGTTCGTTTGCATGACACTGCTCCCCCTGCTGGGTGCTTTGCTATTTACGTTTTGAATGGGATTGGCCTGAAGGGAAGCATTGTGCCACTGTTGAGCGGCTAACCTGGAAAGCGCCCAGGTTGTGCAGGTATCTCCTGGAAACCAGGAACCTTGTCCTCAGAGCTCTCCCTCCCCAGACCAACCTGGTGTGGCAATAGGTCCTGGTCCATGGCACAGGGTGAGTTTGGGCCAGTCACTCTCTGCTGTCCAGTAGTGGCTTGTCCGAATGAACCAGGGTGCTTTCCAGATTACATGCTCTACAGTGGTTGGGGTGGTGTAAAATGCTTCGGCTTGGCACGATCGCATTGGAAACGTAAAGAAATGGTGTAAGTCGTTTGTTGCATAGTCCATGGAACAATGCCCCCCCCCCAGGCGGAACCGTTCATACTGTGTGCTGCAACCCACCCACCCCAAAAGAAACTGCACTGGCAGCTGCAGAGTTGCAATCCACTGTTGAGGAGTTTGCATCTCCTTTTTGCTTTCTGAAAGAGAGACGCATGTGCACACAATCAAACGTTCAAGCACACACATGGTTCAACTTCGCCCCCAAGGATGCGTCTTTCTTTCCTCTCTCTCTCTCTGGCTGTGGCACATGTAAAGCAAGAGGGGCCCCCCCTTAGCATTATTATTGTTATTAGCTTTATTAGAACTGTGCGCAAAAACGGGTGAGAAAAAGGGATGCAAATGCACTCGGGGAGGGGGGCGGGGAAGGCTGTGCCACAGAACTTGCTTGCAAGCTCACAGTGGGGGGGGGACTTCTGTGCACAAACCTTCTTATTGTGGCTGCTGCCTTTAGGAACAATGGGACGGCCAAGCAGGAGGAGGGCAGCCCCCGGCGGTCTCCACGTTTCTGCTGCTGTAGGGAGCACATTTCCAGCCTTGCCAGAACGTTGGCTTTCTTTTGCAGACCGCATGGAGAAAAAAATCAAGGTGTAAAGTTCTTCACAACCCCATCGAAAAAAAGAAAAGAAATAAATTTCTAAAACGGAAAGGAGCTTTATATTGATAAATCACCATCCACGCAGATGTAACCATCCTCACCACACCACTTACAATGCCGAAACAGAATTGTGACCCTCTTAAAATGGAAAAATTACAGCTAGTTTTTTTTTTTTTTTGGCAAAGGACATACAACGTTATTGCATTAAATTACAGCGATAAAATCCAGAATAAGGCATCAGAAATGTGAGCGGCACCCTACTGACAGCGTAGGGACTGCGGTGTCGCAACACAGGAAGTGGGGAAGCACACTTCGCAGGTATGTTGTGACCCTGTTGCAGGGGCTAATCTGGAAAGTGCCCAGAGGGGGCACCAAAGGAGGCAGCTGCCTGCAGGCTGGCCATTCATCAGGTAGAGATGCGTGGTTGACCAGCCTGCAGTAGCACAGATCCCAGGTGGGGGAGGAGAGAGAGAAGAACGACCCGAGCTGTCTCCTTTGGTGCCCCCTGGCTTCTTAGGAAAGGCCACTACTGCTGCTGCCCCAAATGGACTTACTCTGTCTCAGGAGAGAGCCAGGCCTGGCTGATTCTCACTGGATCCCTTCTAGCATTTTCATTGTATGACCTTTTTATGAATCATCCAAGGCCTCTATTCATGTTCCTCCCCTGAAACTAGACAGGGCCATGATTGGGCTTTGAGTCACCAGGAAGCTTTTCACATGGGGCTTTTGAAGCCCTCTAACTTGCATCTCCTCTGGAATGGAGGGGATGCATTCATATATCGGCTAGATTTACCCTGAAGTCCCTGTGAGTTATCAGGGAGCAGTTCACACACAATTCAGGTTTTTCACTGCACATTAGAGTGTAGCCCGATTTATATCCAGGGTTAAAAAAACCCCACTATTTGCGCCAGTTTTTTTTGAAAACTTCGAGTTCGCAGTAAAGTCCCCCCGTAAGCTCGTGGTAAAGCCTGCTTTGTGTAAAAGTCCCAGGTTGGATTAAACATCAACTACATTTCCTGCATTCCTGATTGGTCAATGCTCCTCTCTGAAGTCTCCCAGGCAAGTTCTGACTTGTGTTATGCTCTGTCAGTAAAACTGTGCTTTCTGAGAAACTGCTCGTGAAACGTACCTCAAGGCAGCATTGTAAACGTGTAACATTTCTCCCCCCTGTTGTTCTTTTTACTGCAATTTACATTTTTGATATTTTACTCCTCTTGTTTCTAGATACCCAAACAATTCTGTTGAGTTTTATATACTTCTCTCTGATAAACACACCGATGATGTCTCGTATCAGGTGTCCATTTTGTGTATGGCTGGGATTAAGTTCCGCACATGGTGTGCTAGAAATGGTTAATTTAGGTTTTTTAGTTTGTTTCATTTCATTCTGTTTTGTTTTATTTTTATGTAATAGTGTTTAGCAATAGCAATAGCAATAGCACTTACATTTATATACCGCTCTATAGCCGGAGCTCTCTAAGCGGTTTACAATGATTTAGCATATTGCCCCCAACATTCTGGGTACTCATTTTACCGACCTCGGAAGGATGGAAGGCTGAGTCAACCTTGAGCCCCTGGTCAGGATCGAACTTGTAACCTTCTGGTTACAGGGCGGCAATTTTACCACTGCGCCACCAGGGGCTCTTTACACAGTCTATGTACCAATATTTACTCCTAAGGTTCTTCTTTTTATTTGGGTTTGGATTGAAATGTGTAGAACTGATCAGTGATTATAATAAATGAAACTGAACTGAACTGATTAATCCCTTCCACACATTGTTTCCATGAGCAGGAAAGGGTGGGATCACGGTGGTCTGATTTTGCCTTCAGTCTCACCTTCACTCATCTGAAGGTCAGAACAGAGCAAGGGTTAGGGATGTGCACGGAACTGGTTCGGAGGCCCTTTACGAGCCTCCGAACAGGTTCGAACTGCGAGTGGTTCGCCGGTTCGCTGGCGGGGGGGTGCATCTTCAAGGGCAGGGGAGGGTGCACTTACCCCTCCCTCCACTTTCCCCCCACCGGCATTCCATTTTTAAAAAGTCCATCGGGCTGGCAGCGTACCTTCCTGCCACCCGGTTGCCCCCTTTACCAGAAGTAACCGGAAGTATCCGATGCACCTGCATGCGTTGGGCACGGGCGTGCATCGGGCATGCATGTGCACGCGATGTGCACACGCTCATGCCTGGCATGCACAGGCATGTTGGATCATTCTGGTTACTTCCGGTAAAGGGGGCAATGGGGCAGTGGAGAGGTATGCTGCCACCCCGATGCACTTTTTAAAAAATGGACCGCTGGTGGGGGGGAAAGCGGAGGGAAGGGTAAGTGCACCCTCCTCCACCCTTAAAGGTGCACCCCCTGCCTTCGAACCACCCCTGCCCGGTTCCGTGCACATCCCTAGCAGGGGTTCCTTCCCAACGAGGGTACTAGAATCCCAGTGGCACTTGAAGGTGGGGTACTCACAGCCCTCCTGCCCCCCTATGGTGCAACTGCACTATTGATCCCCATCTGAGGATCGTCGGCTTGAACCCAACACATCCTCAGCGATGTGTCTGCTGCAGAAGGGGAAGGAGGAGGGTGAAGACCCTTCTCCTCTGCTCCTGACTGGCTGGCTATGAGCTGGAGCTCAGCTTATTCAATACAATACAATACAACGGATACTTATATACTGTTTTGCAACTGAAGTTTCCAAAGCGGTTTACATAGAGATAGATGAATGAATGAATGAATGAATGAATGAAAATCCCTCCCCTCAGCCTGACTGACAGGCTCCAGAAAATTAGCACTGGATACTCCCATTGAAATTAGGAAGGTAGGAAGCTGCCTATCAGAACATTGGTCCATCTAGCTCAGTACTGTCCACACAGACTGGCAGTGGCTTCTCCAAGGTTGCAGGAAGGAGACTTTCTCTGTAAACCTGCCCCACAAGTAAACCTGTCCCATCAATTGCAATGAGACTGTTTATTTGAGTAATTTATTCTAATGTATGAAGAGGTTTGCTTACATCCAGTGAATAGGGCTAAAGGAATTACAACGGCATACTTCCTTAAGTACTCTTCTGACCGACTCCCTCACGTGCCTATGTGGCATAAAACCAGTTTGATCAGAACTCATATCAACTGTAATGAGCGCATTTCATTGTGTGCTAATACAGCCATGGATATTTTGGCATCTTAATTGAAAAATGCAGTGCTTTTATATCAGAACTCATATCAACTGTAATGAGCGCATTTCACTGTGTGCTAATACAGCCATGGATATTTTGGCATCTTAATTTAAAAATGCAGGACACCAATCTGATTGCAGCCGTTGCAGGTAACCTCATGTAGAATACATTGCAGTTGTCTAGCAGGATTGTGACCAGGGCAGAAGAAGCTTGTTACATTCTATCTAGCAGTCCATTGTGTTTTTGTTGATCAGACGTTTGTCCCAGTGGAGATCCTGTAGAGAGTGAAAAAGAAAAGAGGTGAGAAAGAAAAGGGGAAGGAAGGAGAAGCGAAAATGGAGTTGTTTCTGGAATAAAGTCTTAGTTAAACAAACATACGGTGACTTTGTATTTATGAGGGGAGCAGCTATAAAACAAGATGGGGGCTATTTCCACGAGCAGTAAAAATCGGGCGAGGAGAGCCTAGCCCGATTTTTGCTGCTCGTGTAAACCACCGAGCTCGCAGGCGAGCCTGGTGGCTTACAAGCGGTTAGCCGGTTAGCCGGCTTAAGTAGCCAGCACTCCGCAAACCCGGTTTTTAAAATCATGAGTAGCCGGGGTGCAGCTCCGCACCATGGCTACTCATGAGGAGACCCCCAACCGGGAGGCTCAAAAGCAGCCTCCCGGCTCGGGGGTCTCTCCAGTATGCCCTGCATGCCCGCACAGGGCATACTGGAGCTTCCAGCAGCCGCACGGCCCCCAATCATCCCAGTCGTGTCCCCCCGGCTCCATCACAGAGCTGGCAGTCATGTGGGCGGCCGATCCGGCTGCCCAGGGCTGCCGCCCTGCTCATCTGTGGGGAGAGCGGGCTTAGCCTGCTCTCCCTGCTACACTGGACAAAGTGGGTCTCACTGATCGTGAGACCTGCCTCATGGTTGCAAGATCTTGAGGTCATTTACACAATCAAAAACTGTGTTCTACCCCGTTTTGGGAGCTCTGTGTGTGCTCCCAGTTTTCGGTTGTGTGGAAGCAAAGTAGCAGGGAAAACCTGGATATAAGTGATTGTGTGGAATCAAGGTTGGAGGAATAGCTACCCAAGTTTTCCTCTTCCCCTGCTTCCACACAACCGAAAATTGGGAGCACACACAGCTCCTAATCCTGGGTAGGACACAGTTTTTGATTGTGTGAATCACCTCATTGTGTAGTATTCACAACTCCATGCAGACGCAGAGCTCTTAACAAAGCATTTTCCTGGAGCAACAAAGATACCAAGTAAAGATAGCAGATACAACAGTTTGGCAGATTCAACATACCCCATTAGAGTGAAACCTATCTACAGATTCACTACACAATTCAATCATATCTAACAATTGTGGTTGGATCTTCTTTTTCCAAGAAAGGCTGCAGCTGGCAACCCAAAGACACTCCTGGGCGCTTTCCAGGCTAGCTGCTCAACAGCAGCAAAATGCCTCCGTTCAGGCAAGTCGCATTCAAAATGTAAACAGCAGGGGGAGCAGGCTCACGGAAACTAACAACCCGAAAAAACAGCACCTTTTTAACACTGGATATGCAACTCCATAGCACTATAGCATAGTGATTAAATTTGAAACAAGGCATTGGAAATGTGAATGGCACCCTGCTGTCCACGTAGGGACGGTGGTATCACAACACAGGAAGTGTGGCAACCAACTTCTGCGATACAATGTGACCCCATTGCAGGGCCTAATCTGGAAAGCACCCTGGCTACGGCCACTGCCTAACCCTACACAAGAAAGCTGGATCTAAGAGCACCACCTCCTGGTTCAAAAGAGTGGGACAGCAGAATGCACAACACCCAATGCTGCCACTTTGATCAAAATTGGAGCTCTCAGAGCTGCTTAAAAATAAAAATAAAAATAAACCATTGAGAGTTCTGATGATCACCAATCTCCTGTATTAGTACATGAGCTGGCTGGGGTGATTGGTACCGTCTGGGATTGGGCTAAGCAGACTCGGTCCTCCAGCTGTTGTTGAACTACAACTCCCAGCTCCACCAGCTACAATACATTGTGGCTGGGAACGATGGGAGTTGTAGTTCAATAGCAGCTGGAGGACCATGTTTGCCCACTGAATATCTAGGGGCGGGGGCGAATGCTCATTGAGATTTGGGACAAGGTCTAGAGAAGGAAAATAGGTAATAGCATTGCATGACTTTAGCTTTCATAGGGACATAGGAAGCTGCTTTCTACCGAGTCAGATCATTGGTCCATCTAGCTCAGTATTGTCTACCCAGACTGGCAGTGGCTTCCCCAAGATTGCAGGCAGGAGTCTCTCTCAGTCCTGTCTTGGAGAAGCTACGGAGGGAACTTGGAACCTTTTGCATGCAAGCATGCAGATGCTCTTCCCAGAGCGGCCCCCAAATCCTACAATGCTCACATGTAGTCTCCCATCCAAATGAAAAGCAGGATAGACCCTGCTTAGCAAAGGGGACAAATCATGATTGCTACCACAAGACCAGCTCTCCACCAGTGTGTGCTCATGCTTTGATTGTCCTGACCATTGAGCCTGCTGTGGCCACATTTGCAATGGAGTTCTGAAAGTTTTTAGAAGTCTTTTAAAAACACAAAAGCTCATTCAAAATTTCTTCAATGTTCTTAGAGGATTGGAAATGGAAATGGGCAGGACTGTCCTCCAAAGTCCATTCCATGGAGAGAGGACAACACATTGTTCATTGTTACCTTGACCCTTTGCTCCGTGCAGAAATGAGTGCAATTTTACCCTGAGGGTTTGGGGGTAGGGATAAAGAAGCAGGGTGATGCTGAGACAGAGAAAGCTGTCAGTGCAGCAATACCATCACCCATTCTTCATCTCAGGGGGATCACTAGGAGCATTTGTCCCCTGAGATGGTGAAGTAAAGTTGTGCCCAATGGTGGGTTACCGCATAGGCAGTATTGGCCAACTGCCTATGGCACCAAATCTTGGGGAGAAGCATCTTGGAGGGGAACTTAATTCTCCCCCCCCAACCTTTAAAAATGATGCTGTGTAGCAGCAGAGGCTTCACCCGCCTCCTAAACTATCACAGGAGATTGGCAGCAGCTTCTCCAAGGTTGCAGGCAGAAATCTCTCTCAGCCATATCTTGGAGATGCTGCCAGGGAGGGAACTTGGAACCTAGATACTCTTCCCAGAGCGGCTCTATCCTCTGAGGGGAATATCTTACAATGCTCACACTCCTGCTTAGCTAAGGGTACAAGTACAAGGGTACAACCCAAACTCCATAGGATCCTATGGAAGAGAAACACTGAACACAGAAACATAGAAAGTTGCCTTCTACTGAGTCAGACTACTGGTCCATCTAGCTCAGTATTGTCTTCACAGACTGGCAGTGGCTTCTCCAAGGTTGCAGGCAGGAATCTTTCTCAGCCCTATCTTGAAGAAGCCAGAGAGGGAACTTGGAACCTAGATGCTCTTCCCAGAGCAGCTCCATCCCCTGAGGGGAATCTCTTCCAGTGCTCACACTTCGAGTCTCCCATTCATATGCAACCAGGGCAGACCCTGCTTAGCTCAGGGGACACGTCATGCTTGCTACCACCAGACCAGCTCTCCTCCTACAAGACCAGCAATTTCATCAGCCACTCTGTGTCATTTGCAAGGGGGCTTGAATATAGAGCTCTCTCCCCGCCATCCTCCAGTGCCCGACCTCACCTCCTGTGATGGTTTAGGAGGTGGACGGAGCCTCTGCCTCTGCACAGCAATATTTTTTAAAGGTAAAAAACGGAATGAAGCTTTCCTCCCCACCAAGCCCCCTTACTCTTGTCCCTGGGGTAGCAAATCTTTGGTTGCGCCCTCGTCAAGTCAGAGTTGACTCCTGGCAACCACAGAGCCAGGCTGATGGCCAAAATGGGTGGGCCTGGCTGATGGATTAGCTCAGGCCCCACACCCTCCTTAATCTTGCTCTGTGCTTGGTTTCATCACTGCCATGACCTCACATGATGAATTCTTGCTCTCTTGCACTCAGCTGGCTTTCTGGGTCACTCGAGGAAGCGGCTGTTACCTTTGGCCCAGCCCCGGCCTTTGACTGACTCATGTCCACCTCAGCGTCCTCACCTGCCTCTGAGCCGCATCCTGATACAGCGAGTCAGCAAGCCCTTTGCTCAGCGGACGAGCACAGGCTTTGCGTGAAGAAGGTCTCTGGCTCACTCCACCGGCAGTGGCTCTCCCAGGATTCAGGCACGATCCTTTCCCAGCCATGCTGGGAGTGTTAAGAGTTTTTAATTATTTAGCAAAGCACCACGAGGGAGCTGCCCACTCCAGTTACTCCAGAGTAGGGCAGAGTTTCGCTGTTGCAGTTACCTTAAGAATACACATGGAGATTGTTGTGCAATCTAAACTAAATGGGTTTATTGGTTAGGTACTTTTGAGATAGGAAAGACCTATCCTATCTATCAGCCACGTAATGAAGAGGGAGGGAGGGAGGGAGAGATGTGTCCATCTTCTCTCTAGGAGGAAAGGAAGAGTACTGACGCAGCACAGGAAATACCTGAGGAGTCAAGGCAGGGGCCATAGAGTAGAGGCAAACAGGGACAGGTAAGGAGACCCTCACTAGCTACCTCTACTCCCAATTCCCCTAATGGTCATTAGTATAGTCAGTGCAGAAGGTCGATATACTGGAACTCCATCTCCAACAGGAAGCTGTTTCCAGGGATTGAACCTGGGACCGTCAGTGTGCAAGTCCTATGGTGAGCTACTGTCAGGGCATCCTAAAACAAATGACAGGGAATGCCCTCTGGAATGCAGTGGTTCCCAACGGCCATTCGGAAATCCCATGCATTCCCATGGCCATTTGGAGGGAACAAGGGCGTTTCAGTGGGCATTCCCTGTCATTTGTTTTAGTACCTTCCCTAGACCAGTGGACATTCCCAGCTACAATTTATTGTGGCTGGGGGGTGATGGGAGTTGTAGTTCAGCAACATCTGGAGGAACCCTGGTTGGGGAACCACTGCCCTAGATGCTACATGATGAGATGCATGGTGACCGCCTAGTGGACTGGGAACATAGGAAGCTGCCTTATACCAGGTGAGACCATTGGTCCATCTAGCTACACTGACTGGCAGCGGCTCTTCAAGGTTGCAGGCAGGAGTCTTTCTCAGCTCTCTCTGGAGATGCTGCCAGGGACAGAACTTGGGACCTTCTGCATATACTGTAGCACTGAGCTACGGCCCCATCCCCTGGGATCTTGGAGAGCCGCTGCCAGTCAGAGCAGGGAGTTCTGGGCTAGCTGGACCAATGGTCTGACTGGGAGCCAAACTAGACATGGCAGTGGCAGATCAGTCTCTCTACATGCAGGTCTCACTCTCACACAGTCACGTAAGAACTAGGAGGAGGGAATCTGATTAAAGTGCTGAATCATCACCTGTCTATGCCTTTCCTCTCCATAAACTGTTGTTTTCAAACTTTCTACTAGGGATGTACACAAAACGAGTTATGCAGGCTTGGTTAAAATTTGAACTGGATTTGAGTGGACCCATCCCGGCCGTTTTGTGCCCATTTGAACACACAAGACCAGCCAAGTTTGACCCTGGACCTGTCAAGCCAAGCCGGCTTGAACCCAGCCAGCTCTCACACCCCTGCTTTCTATCCTCTGGAAACTTGTCCTCATCACTGTAAAGGCAAAGTGTGCCATGAAGTCGGTTTTGACTCCCGGTGACCACAGAGCCCTGTGGTTGTCTTGGGTAGAATACAGGAGGGGTTGACCATTGCCTCCTCTGAAGTATGAGATGATGCCTTTCAGCATCTTCCTATATTGGGAAAACATACCTGCGGGGATTTGAACCGCCAACATCTGGCTTGATAATCAAGTCATTTCTCTGCTGCACAATTAAGTGGCTTCCTCATCACTATATCTCCTCACAAACTAATTCTTTCTTTCTTTCTTTCTTTCTTTCTTTCTTTCTTTCTTTCTTTCTTTCTCATATTTCATATTTTGTTATTTTCATATGTTTAATATAAATATTACATACATATTTATTTATTTATTTTAGCACATTTATATACTATACTGCTGCTGCTGCTACTACAACTACTACAAATATTTATATTCAGGGGGTCATACATGCTGCTGATCACAGAAGTGCTGGCCATCATGGGGATGGTGTTTCCTTGTGCAGACAATTGCCACTGTAACTGTGAGCAGCCAGATCACAGTTCTAAAGCTCTCCATGGCTTCCTTTTTGGCCATGACAGACTCTAGAGGACACTAAGGGGGGTGGGAGTTGAGGTCCACTTTCTTATATTACTTTCTTGTAGTGACTATGTGCTATCATTATGTTGAAAACCTTGCTATCTCCTGTGCTGTAAGGACATGGACCTCACATGCTTGCTCTCCGGTCATTTCCCAGAGCATTTACCTGCAAGTCTGCACCTATCCCCAAGTTACTGGTCCCTTTGTGCTCTAAGACATTAAGCTAACCCAAGATTTACCTGCTAAGTTTGTAGACACTTGTATTTAAGCAAAGTGATTGTTCATGACTTGTCATTGCTATCGCTTTCCACAAGCTGATAATCCATTAATCACCATAAGCACCTGGTTCCACAATGGAAGACTGTTATTGATACTTTATTTGGGATAAAAACAATGTTGCTTGCTATAAGTTATATGATCTTTATATGTAAACCTTGCTGCTATGTCTAAAACTTTTTATCTATATCAAATCAGAATTATACTAATTATGTTTGTAGCTCTAGGATATTATATGCTATGTATCTAGTTTTATTGCCATATGTACAGCCCATTCAGCACCTATATGTCCCAAATCCTTTAGCTACACAAAACACAGAACTATATTTCCAAGATTAGGAGTTGATGTGTTAGAAAGAGCTATTATTAATATTTCCAAACAGTTAGGACTTTCATTTAACTCATATGGAGAGCCTATTGATTTATGGGCAAAGAAGATAATTCTAATTATAGTATGTATTTTCCTTTTATTGATAATCACATGTTGCTGCTTATAATGCATTCTAGCTTGAATCCAAATGTTTATGAGAACCTTTCAACCTTGCCATAATGTAAGACCCATACATACAGCTGTACCTTTACAAGCCCATATATCCTGAAGATTCAGGATGATCCAGTGTTTCAGGGGGGAATTGATGTCTTTTAGAAAACCAAAGTAACTCCATTTTACTTAGAAAACCTCAGTCTGACTAAAAGTAACACCAGCCCAGCTCAGGCCCATCACGGCCTCTCATGATCAACGTCGTTATCTCTCTCCACTAAATTGTATCTAAGGAAACTTGGTTCTCACAGGATTCTCACTGTTCTTTGCTTACAATTAAGAAAACAGGATGTAACCAAATAAGGAGTAATCACCAGATGAAGAATGAATCATTCGCATGCGTACTAGATACTTAGCCCACCATTTGATTGCCACGTATACTATGTCTAGGGTGTCAGCATCATTCAGATTGTTTGTATAAATGTAAGATGCACCTATAACCAATTTGTATTCAGTGCAGAGCCAAAGCCCACTGGATACCTTGCTAATCTGCAGTAGCAATAAACACCTCAAAAGAGATTCCCACTGTGTCTGTTTGATTGGCTAAAAGGCGGACCCAGGGACGAACCAAATTCACATCACTGTTGTCCCCCTCCATGTGTGATCAGGGATGGACTTCAGTCTTTTTCCTGCAGGGTTGCCAACCTTTTTGCTAGCCTGGCTCCTGTGCCTTGAAAAAGAGCTTGACAGTCCAAAATTAAGCAGATGAAGCTTTTGCTGCAATGGAAATGAAGAGATGGGGAAATCTTCATCGGTTTAATTTCTATATGCCAGGTTTCCTCTAAAAGCATAAGAGCAGGAGCAGGTAGAGAGTTGGCAACCCTGCTTGCTGGTGCCTCGTGGCCAGCATTGGGCATGGGAGTTCCGCCATCCTTGTGTACATTCAAACATGGCGGTTGCTGGGGGGGGGGGGGTCCAAGCCGGGAGTGTTTACCGGTCGTGACGGATCCTGATGGGGCTGGAGGTTCCGCTGCTGCCTTCAGTCTCTCTGGACTCGACCGTTGGCAGGAAGACTTTCTGGCCTCTCCTGCTGCTAACAGCAAATTTCCATCCAATTTGGATCGTGAAGGGAGCGCAGAACATGGCCTCAGGCAAGGAGTCCAGAGTGAGTGTCCACCGCCCTGCCCCAAATGGTTTCAATGTTTTTTGGGCGGGGGAGACCCCCAGGGGTTGGATTTGGGTCCAGGTGGAGACATTTAGGAAGCGACACTGCCCTGGCCCCTCTGGGCTGACCTTGTAGGGCAGGAAGGGAGTGGCCCAGTTCACCTTCACGGTGTTCTCATGGAGCAGCAGCCCTCCATGGATGGCTCAGAGCTCCATCAGCCCCCTCCCTCCTCCAGGACCACATCCAGCGAGGAACGTGCAGAGTGGAGCCACCTCCACAGAGGAAGGGAAGGGGTTCCTGGCCTCTCTGAGCTCTCTGCAGTTCCCCCCTTCAGAGGGGCAGGATGGCTATATTAGGGAGTGAAGAAAACAACACTGGTCTTTCTTGGCTAAAAGAAATGAAATGTTGAGGTGGGGTGGGTGGGTGGAGGGAAGATAGAAATGGCAGGATCTGCCAAGTGGCACTTATGTGGAGGATGAGAATTGCCCCCTCTTGATGTAGCCTGGCTCCTCTGCTTTGAGCAAAAGCTTGAGCAGATTGAGCAGGTGAAGCCATTCCTAGCCCAAAGAAATGGGAAACTGCTTCACCAGCTTAAGACCTGCTTGTCAGGCATCTGCTGAAGTCACAGGAGCAGGACCAGGTAAAGAGTTGGCAACCCAGACTACTGGTTCCTCGAGCCCACCACTGGGCCTGGGAGTTCCACCATCCTTGTGTACATTCAAACATGGCGGTTGCTGGAGGGGGGGAGTCCCTGGCTGGGTGTGTTTACCGGTTGCAACGGATCCTGATGGGGCTGGAGGTTCCACTGTTGCCATCAAACTCTCTGGACTCGACCGTTGAAAGGAAGACTTTCTGGCCTCTCCTGCTGCTCACGGCCAATTTCCGTCCCATTTTGGCCGTGAGGGAGTGCAGAAAATGGCCTCGGGCAAGGAGTCCAGAGTGAGTGTCCACCGCCCTGCCCCAAATAGGTTCAATGTTTGGTGGGGGCAGGTAAGACCCAGAGGGGTTGGATTTGGGTCCAGGTGGAGACATTTAGGAAGCAACACTGTCCTGGCCCCTTTGGGCTGAACAAGGTGGGCCTGAACGAACTGGCCCAGCGCACCTTCACAAGGTCTTCATGGAGCACCAGCCCCCCCATGGATGGCTCAGAGCTCCTCCAGCCCCCTCCCTCCTCCAGGACCTCTTCCAGCGAGAAAGCACAAAGTGGAGCCACCCGCACAGAACAGGGGAAAGAGTTCCTGGCCTCTCCGTGCTCCCTGCAGCTTCCCCCTTCAGAGGGGCAGGATGGCCATATGAGGGACTTGAAGAACATAACACTGGTCATTCTTGGTATTTGAGCATGACTGGAATGGATGGTGAAAAGAGCCCAAACTCGGGAGCACTTTCAGCATCCAGCAACACCCCTGCAGCGAGGCTCCCCCTCTCTCTTCCTCTTTGGATAGATGGTGATGACCTCCATTTTTGGAAGGCTTCTTCTTCTGTAGCTTTGCATGAGATTATATGAGTTCTATTGTTTGTTAGCCACTTCATTATTTTTAAATTAAAAGGAAGATATCAATTTAATGGAATGTGGGGGGGGGGCCTGAGGAAGGAGGATAGAAATGGCGAATTCTGCGAAGTGGGAGTTGCAGGTTCTGTGGAGGATGGGAATTGCCCCCTCTTGTTGAAGGGGGTGGGGGGAGACCCCCAGGGGTTGGATTTGGGTCAAGGTGGAGACATTTAGGAAGTGAGACTGTCCTGGCCCCTTTGGGCTGACCCTGGTGGGCAGGAAGGGACTGGCCCAGCCCATCTTCACAGGGTCTTTATGGAGCAGCTGCCCCCCATCGATGGGTCAGAGCTCCGTCAGCCCCCTCCCTCCTCCAGGACGTCATCCAGCGAGGAAGTGCAGAGTGGAGCCACCTGCACAGAGGAAGGGAAGGACCTCCTGGCCTCTCCGAGATCCCTGCAGCTTCCCCCTTCAGTGGGGCAGGATGGCCTTATTAAAGGAGAGGAAAGATTGTGCTGTTGGTCAGTGTCGACTCCTGGTGCCCACAGAGCCCTGTGGTTATCTTTGCTAGAATACAGGAGGGGTTGACCATTGCCATCTCCTGTGCAGTCTGAGATGAGGCCTTTCAGCACCTTCCTTGATTGCTGCTGCCCGATATAGGAGTTTCCCATTGTTTGGGAAACACACCAGAAGGGATTCGAACCAATAGCCTCTTGCTCTCTAGGCAAGTTGCTTCCCTGCTTCGCCATTAGGTGGCTTTAAAAAAATATTTGTCATTCTTGGGAGCTGGAGATGCCTGGATTGGATGCTCAAAAGCCTGTTTTAAAACAGTTACACTGGCTGCCAATTTTTTTCCGGGCAAAATACAAAGTTCTGGTTATTACCTTTAAAGCTCTGAACGGCTTGGGTCCAAGATCTTTTAGAGAGCGCCTTCTTTTATATGATCCCCACCGCACATTAAGGTCATCTGGGGAGGTCCATCTCCAGTTGTCACCGGTTCGTTTGGTGACGACTCAAAGGCGGGCCTTCTCTGTAGCTGCTCCTGGACTGTGGAATGCACTCCCAGCGGAAATTCGTAATCTTGATTCTTTACTGTCCTTCAAGAGAGCCTGGCCTTTCAGGGTTTTTAATCAGTTTTAATTGTTTTAATACCTGGTTTTCAGGGTTTTAATTGTTTTGATAGTTTAATTGTTTTTTAAGTTGTTTTAAATTGGTATTTATATTTGTATCTCTGTTTTAATTGTTTTTAATGTTTTCTGTTTTAATTGTAAACCGCCCTGAGCCATTTCGGAAGGGCGATATATAAATGAAATAAATAAATAAATAAAAGGGGTCAGGCTCGGGAAAATTTTAAGTCTCAAGCAACACCCCTGCAGAGAGGCGCTCTCCCTCCCTCCCTCCCTCCCTCCCGCTTTGGATTGATGGTGATGATGACCTTGTTTTGAAAGGCTTCTTCCTCAGTAGCTTAGAATGAAATAATACAAGTTTTATTGCTTGTAAGCCTCTTTGATATTTTTAAACTAAAAGTAGGATACAAAAGAAATGAAATGTTGTGGAGGAGGATGGAGGGAAGATAGAAATGGCAAGATCTGCCAAGTGGCACTTATGTGGAGGATGGGAATTGCCCCCTCTTGATGAAGGGGGTGGGGGTGGGGAGACCCCCAGGGGTTGGATTTGGGTCAAGGTGGAGACATTTAGGAAGTGAGACTGTCCTGGCCCCTCTGGGCTGACCTTGTAGTGCAGGAAGGGACTGGCCCAGACCATCTTCACGGGGTCTTCATGGAGTAGCAGCCCCCCATCGATGGGTCAGAGTCCCATCAGCCCCCTCCCTCCTCAAGGACCTCATCCAGCGAGGAACTGCAGAGTGGAGCCACCTGCACAGAGGAAGGGAAGGGGTTCCTGGTCTCTCCGAGATCCCTGCAGCTTCCCCCTTCAGAGGGGCAGGATGGCCATATGAGGGAGTGAAGAAAACAACACTGGTCATTCTTCAGTAAAAGAAATGAAATGTTGAGGAGGGGGATGGAGGGAGGACTGAAAGGGCCATTTCTGCCAAGGGGGAGTTGCAGGTTCTATGGAAGATGGGAATTGCCCCCTCTTGATGTGGCCTGGCTCCTCTGCTCTGAGCAAAAGCTTGACCAGCTTAGCCCAAAGAGATGGGAAATGCATCACCAGCTTGATATCTGCATGCCAGCCTTCTGCTGAAGTCACAGGAGCAGGATTAGTGAGAGAGTTGGCAACCCTGCTGGCTGGTGGTGCCCCATGCCAACCACGGGGCCCAGGGAGTTCAGCTAACTGAGCCAAGAGACCCCTTCAAAGTGGTCATACTCTGATATTTAGCAGGGGGAGAGCAACCTGTCTCCCCTGCGGCTCATGCCAAATTTGGTCCATTTGGGGCCATGTGGGAGCGCTGAACATGGCCTCCGGCAGGGGGTTTAGAGGGAGGGTTCACCACCCTGCCCCAAAGAGGTCCAATGTGGGGGAAAGACCACCCAAGTTCTCAAAGCGGTTTGATGAGAAATCTAGGGTGGGAGTCCCCACTGGCTGCTTAGGAATGACCCCGGTGGGTGTGAACTGGCCCAGCCCATCCTCAATCCTGCTCTCCTCTCTCCTTGACAGGACATGGGAGAAGGATGCCCCTCACTACGCGGCGTGGGCAGCCTTGATGAGGCAACTCCTGTGGCTCCTCTCAGGTACGTCCTCCTGCTCTTCCTGCGTTATCTGGGCCCATCTTGATTTATGGCACCTTGGATTTCAGGACCACTTGGGATCCTCTCAAGAAACATGGCCCCTGCCAGGGTTTCATTATTGGAGATCCAGCTCCAGATGCCATCGGCCTTTGGCACCAGTAACCCTGATGACCACGACAGGTCTCTCTCTGACCAACACGTAGCCAGAAGTCAGATGGAGGTCTTTTCCTCTCAGCATCTTCTTCTGAATAAAGCAGATTAGTTTAACCTTGTGTGAATCTCCCTGCTTATCATGGACAAGCTATTGCCCCGGAGACACTGTTGACTTCTGCTGTAATGGGAGTGAAATAGCTGCTGAATACTCTGCCATAGAAGTCATGACCCCCAACATTAATAAGCCCAACCCCCAAGAGGTCCCAGTTTGCAAGGGGCACCCAGTCTAAGTTCTTACTATTGGAATGTGGGGAAGACAGAAAGGAATGAGAGCAGGGGCAGGCAAATTTGCTATGATAGAATGAGAATTCACACCTCATAAGTTTTTTCTGAGGTGTGAATTCTCATTCTATCATAGCAAATGAGATTTTTTTCAATTAAACAACTCTCATGACCCCACTTTCACTTTTTCACACTTTCCTTTACTATGAATAATATGAGGAAGTAATCAATTTAGCACACTTCACCTTATGAAGACAAACCTCATACAAATAAATTCACCATAATTCACCCCTCTGCCCAATCACTCTTAAATTGGGGATGGGTGGTAGCCTCTAGCCATCAGGCACTATCTACCAGCCCACCCCACTCCTTTGGGGCAGATCCACTTTCTGTCCCCAATCTGCCCCAAAGACACCCAAATTTCAAAAATTCTCAAAAAATCAGCCCTCTGCCCAATCCCCCTGAAATTGGTGTGGTAGCCTCCACCCATTAGGCACTACCACCCCACCCCACTCTTTTGGGGCAGATCCACTTTCTGCCCCCAAACTGCCCCAAAGTCACCAAAAATTCAAAAATTCTCAAAAAATCAGCCCTTTGTCCAAACCCCCTGAAATTGGGGTGGTAGCCTGCACCCATTAGGCACTACCACCCCACCCCACTATTCTGCCCCAGCCCCCACTTTCTGCCCCAATATGCCCCAATCTGCCCCAAAGACATGAAATTTTCAGAAATTTACCAAAAATCAGCCCTTTTCCAAATCCCCCTGAAATTGGGGTGGTAGCCTGCACTCATTAGGCGCTACCAACCCACCCCACTCCTTTTGCCCAAATCCCATGCTATGCCCCCGAACTGCCCCAAAGTCACTAAAACTTTAAAAATTCACAAAAAATCATTACTTTGCCCAATCCCCCTGAAATTGGGGTGGTAGACTCTACCCATTGGGCAATACCACCCCACACCAAAATTTTGCCCCTGGGCCCCTTTTTAGCCCCCTGAATCGATTTGGATTCAGATTCAGATTAAATCCGAATCCGAACCGAATCAAGGGTGATTCGGGTGACCCAGATTCGGGCACAAAACAGAACGGGGGTGATTCGGCTCGGGTCCGAGCCGAATCACCCGAAAATCCGAATTGCACATCCCTAAAGCTACCTGTAGCCAAACATTGGTGGGACCATAAAATTGAAAAAGTTGAAGAAAATGAAGATGTAAAAATATTATGGGACTTCCGACTACAAACAGACAAACATCTGCCACACAATACACCAGATATCACTGTAGTCGAGAAGAAAGAAAAACAAGTGAAAATAATCGACATAGCAATACCAGGGGATAGCAGAATAGAAGAAAAAGAAATAGAAAAAATAATAAAATACAAAGATCTACAAACTGAAATTGAAAGGCTGTGGCAGAAAAAGACCGAAATAATCCTAGTGGTAATTGGCGCCCTGGGTGCAGTTCCAAAAGACCTTGAAAAGCACCTCAACACCATAGGGGCCCCAGAAATCACCATCAGCCAATTACAAAAAGCAGCTTTACTGGGAACAGCCTATATTCTGCGACGATATCTATAACGATTGACAATACAATTCTGGCATCCCAGGTCCTTGGAAAGGACTCGATGTCTGGATAAAACAAACCAGTCAATAACACCTGTCTGACTGTGTAAACAAGAAATAATAATAATAATAATAATATTTTCCCTTCTACGGAGTGAAAGCAGCTACTCTGGTGAGAACGCAGGTGGCAGGATGGGAAGGAATGGAGCAGCTCCGTCAAAGTGGCCACTGCAAAAGCAGGAGCATAACAAGGTTGGAGTGGGCCCAGAGACGAGGTTTTACAATGGGCCCCTCGCTGATTGGTTGGTTGGTTGGTTGGTTGGTTTACACATTTCACAATATATAGTGCACTCACACTCACATCCCCTATATGTATCACATCCCCTAACGGCCCTGAGCCATTTTGGAAGGGCGGTATATAAATCAAATAAATAATAATATGAATATGGTGAATATTTATAAAGTTATATTTATATCTATTACTATATAGTTATATTTATATCTATAACTATATATAGTTACAAATATAACTAAATTTACATAGTTATGTAGTTCACTGCCAGAACTATGATCTCAGGGAACTAATGGTGAAGATCCAAATTTGTTTCTGGTTGATTATGCAGCCTTGTTCTATCTATCTATCTATCTATCTATCTATCTATCTATCTATCTATCTATCTATCTATCTATCTATCCATCTACGCAGATAGTCTCCCCCAAGAGCCAGAGCTGTGTGTGTGTTGGGGGGGGGTCTTTTAGCTGGTCTTCTATAGGCTATCGAAGCTACTTCCTTGGAGACAGGGCAAGAAATGTCAAAGAGGGCTCTCACAGATGGAGCGGGCATTGCACAGAATGCTGTTTAATGCAGGGACCAACAACCATCACGTTTGCTGGGAGCATGGGGGGGGGGCGTTGGGGGGGGGGTCAGCACAAAAGGAGAATGTCCCATCTGTCCCAATTGAATCCAAGAAGGCTTCCCTCTCGCCATCATCATCGGCTCTCAAAATCAAAGATCCAGCTGGCCACTTGATTCCTTAAGCAAACAGGCAGCCTTCGGATGCTCTTTCTCTCTCCCTCCCTCTTAGGTCCAGAGGCAGGCAGGTTTAGCAGAAAATGGATGGTTGGAGAGAAGCAATGGTTTTTGAGAGATTGGGTGCTGGTTTTTGAACTAACTTAAGTTTCCAAACTGCGTACAAAGGCAGCCCCACGTAGAGCGCATTGCAATAGTCAAGCCTGGAGGTTACCAGCTGATGCACCACTGTTTTGAGATTGTTCTCTTCAAGGAATGGACGCAGCTGGTGAATCAACCAAAGCTGTTGGAAGGCACTCCTGGCCATAGCCTCCACCTGAGATACCAGGGTGAGGCTTGGGTCCAAGGGTACTCCCAAGCTGCATACCTGTTCCTTTTGGGGGAGTGTAACCCTCACCCAGGACAGGAAGATCTAACTCATCCTTCAGATTCTGAGTGCCTACAATGAGCACCTCCGCCCATTACTGCCTGTAGGCAGGCATTTAGGGAATGAATGCCATTTCCTGATGATGGTGGTGGTGGTGGTGATGACAAGGAGAAATAGATGACAAGCATCCTGATAACACCCTGCACCAAATCTGATGATCTCACCCAGCGGTTTCATGTCGATATTAAAAAGCACTGGTGACAGAATGGAGCCCTCTCAACTCCATAGCCAGCTCTAAAGCCAGTTTGAAATGGGTCTAGATAATCCGTTTTCTCCAAAACTGTCTGGAGTTGGTAGGCCACCACTCTCTCAGTCACCTTGCCCAACCATGGGAGATTGGAGACTGGCCTGTAACTAGCCATCGCTAAGGGATCCAGGGAAGGTTTCTTAAGAAGTGGTCTATCTATTGCCCCTCCTCCAAACGGGGGGTACCCCCTCAGCGATGCATGAATGATATTAACGAGGCCACCTCCAACAATCTCCTTGCTAGATAGAAGCAGCCAAGTTGTAGGAACACAGGAAGCTGCCATATACTGAGTCAGGCCATTGTCCCATCCAGCTCAGTACTGTCTACACAGACTGGCAGCGGCATCTCCAAGGTTGTAGTCAGGGATCTCTCAGCCCTATCTTGGAGATGCCAGGGAAGGAACTTGGAACCTAGATGCTCTTCCCAGAGCAGCCCCATCTCCTAAGGGGAATATCTTACAGTGCTCACACTTCTAGTCTCCCATTCATATGCAACCAGGGTGGACCCTGCTTAGCTAAGGGGACAAGTCATGCTTGCTACCACAAAACTAGCTCTCCTCCTGTTAGTCGGGCAAGGTTCCAGAGAACAGGTGGTAGGCCGCACCGCCCGAAGCAGCTCGTCCACATCCTCAGAAATCACAGATTGAAACTGATCCTGCATAATACTGCAAGAGGGATTGCTGAACACCCCCTTCATAACCCTTGCAGAAATAGTGGAGTCCAAGTCAGCCCAGAATACAGGAGATTTTATCCGCAAAGAACCCATTAAAAGCTTTACAGCAGAACAAATTCTCCGGGGACTGATTCCAAACAGAAAGAGCAGAAATTAAACTCCTCACAACCTGGGATAGCTCTGCTGAACGCAAATCTGCATGCACAATTCATGCAGACCAAAATTGGTTTTTTGCCGCATGCACCGCTATCACATAAACCTTCAAATGGATCCAGTGCTGTGTCCTGTCGAATTTGAGCCAGGTTTCCCTCCACTTGTGTTCCAGTCACACCTACTCTCATGCTTCAGCCCCCGCAACTCCTCTGTATACCAAGGGGCCATTTTTGAAGCAGGTTGGAAGGGACGCTTAGGAGCAATCGTGTCTCTTGCCCTGGTGAGTTCCATATTCCAGGTTCCCACCAGGGCCTCGACAGACTCACTGGCAGCACCAACATTAAAACCCTCCAAGGCTTTTTTGGAATCCTACTGGATCCAGCAGCCTTCTCGGGTGGGCCATCCTAATAGGTCCACCACCCCTGCAGGGGTGGGTTGTGGCTGTGAAGCAGGCAGTGGTCCGTCCATAACAATGGGGAAACCACAGGATCTCCTGACGATGGAGCCCAACAGAAGACCAAATTGAGTGTGTTTCCGGCACCATGAGTTGGTCCTGAAATTAATTGCGATAGGCCCATCGATTTCATGGCCTCTATGAACTCCCAAGCTGCACCAGACAAGCCAGCCCCAAAGTGGATACTGATGTCGCCTAACATCAAAAGTCTGGGAGACTCCAACACCAACTCTGTGACTGGTTCCATCAACTCAGTTAGGGGGTCCGTTGAGCAGCGGGGTGGATGGTACACCAAGAGTCTATCCCTATTTCCCAGCCTCAAAAATATACACTTGGTACAAGTAATCTGTCTCACAGAGGCTCTGGTAAGGGAGATGGTATTCTTATGGACCACAGCCACCCCACCCTACCCCACCCCACCCACTTCCCCTAACCTGCTCCCCATCAGAGTAATCTGATTGGAGAAGCTGGGCCCAAACTGGACCCCTTTCCTCCCGCAGCCAAGTCTCAGTTATAGACTTATACAAGCCGGGTCAGCTCCCTGCCTCACCCATGATCAAGTCGTGGATGATTTCGGTCTTCTTCTGAACTGACCTGGCATTGCAGAGGAGCAAGGTCCTGCTCCAGTGAGTGTATGCACACGCTCTCTACTGAAGGAGATTCGGGGCAGAAACCCTGTGTGTAAAGCCTCCTGCAAACTCTAGCCCAGACCTCCAGCCCCACCCTAATATAACCTTCTCCTAGACCTCAGTCCCACCCCGAAGGCCCGGCACCAAAAGCTGGCCCCCTTTGGAGGCCAGCTTTGTTGGCCGCCTAGAGGCGGTCTGCCGGCCCTCTGGTGCACCTCCCTCCTTTTTATGCCTCCAAGAGCTCAGCAGCCCCTCCCAGGGGTGCACCAAAGTAATTCAGGTGCCTGGACCACCCAGCCATGAGACACCCCTCCCGCCACCCTGTATGAGGCCCCCCAATCTCATTGGGGGGGCCGCCCCTCCAAAGCTCCGCTTAAAAAAATACTTGTGGCTGGGGGGGGGGAGTGGAGCAGTCCTCCCTCCCCCCTCCTCCGGCGGCAGCCAAGAGAGACGCTGGACCCATCTGTTGGGGCCAGCATCTTTAAGAAACTGCCAGACGCGCCCGTGCAGTTTAGAGATCGTTGCAAGCCTAAACGTCACGGGCTTGCGATGATCTCCTCTGAGCAGGCGTGCCTCGCAGTTTCTTAAAGATGCTGGCCCCAACGGATGGGTCCGGCGTCTCTCCTGGACAGAGCAACTGGCCCTATCCAACCCCAGCACGGCACCCCTCCTGACGGCTGCTGCTGGTGTCCACGTTGTGTTCCAGCATTTCCAAGCATTTCCTAACCACACCACTCTACCTGATGGATGTCCAGCCAAAGGGAGTTCCAAAGGAGAAGAGCCGATCCGTCTGAGCTAGCTGGGTTCTGGGAGAGGATCCAGGGGTTCAGGCACAGGAGGCCAGGGAGGGTTCTCGTGCACATTTTGCTCCCTAGGGTTTCAAAGGAGGATGGGTGGGGTGGGGGGATCGGTTCCCTAGTCTGCTCTCTGAGGACTGAAGGGCTGTGGGGCTCCATGGGCTGGTGTTCCTGGCCCACTATTTCTCAGGCCCTGGATTCCAGGTGAGCCCTGCAGCACCCAGAGCGTGAGGCTGGAGCCAGGGTGTGGCTGGCTGCTCCTTCAGGGCTGGATCTGCTGGTGCCTCCTTGAGTGGTTGCAGGGCAAAGGGAGCAGTTGAGATGGGGAGTGATGGAAGCCCCTCTGGGGGGCAGAGGAGGGGGTTGTGGCAGCCCCTCGGAACAGGTGATGCTGAGTCAGACCATTGCTCTACTCTGACCAGTAGCCGCTCTCCAAACCCCAACCAAGGGAGCTGAGCTGTTTTAGAGGTTTTTAAATTAGGCAGTATAAAAATATATATAAATCCAATGAATGAATGAATCAGGAAAGAAAGAAAGAAAGAAAGAAAGAAAGAAAGAAAGAAAGAAAGAAAGAAAGAAAGAAAGCCCTTTATGTTGTGGAGAGCGGGGAGGGTATATAAATAAAAAAATAAAATAAAATAAAATAAAATAAAATAAAGAAAGTCACCTTTATGTTGCAAGGAGCTTGGAGGGTTCTTGCCTTCACCCCTGCCCACTGCTGGAAACAGGCTAATCTGGATTCCTTTGACACACTCACTCACTCACTTGTGTCTTTTGTCCTTTTTCCCTCTCAGTGACTTCCAGCCACAGGAGATATATGAAGAGTGCTCCGTGGCCAAAACAAGCAAATGGTCACTGGTAAGGGATGAAAACCCAGTCTGTACATGGCAGGGCTGGGAGGGGGTGGGAGAGACCCTATTTCGAGCTAGAATAGAGGGCGTGTGGTAGAGATTCAGTCTTAGCAAGTTGAAGGGATGCTTTGAGAACTTGTCTGGAAAAGCCATATGCCTTGATATTTGCAGTGGTAGTAGCAGTGAATTGGGTGGGTGGGATGAGTGACAATCCGGGCTCAACTACAAGTGACTCAGGCAAAGGTTGGAGACCCTCGCTATGGAGGAAGCATCATGGGAACTTTTGGGATGGGAAGTGCTGAGAGGGAAGAGGGGTGTGTCTACCTATCTTCCAACGTCGCTTCTCCATTCCGCTCTCCTGCCCCAAATCACTCCCTCCCCCAGGGTTCTAGACTTTGATTTTGTTCTGGACTACCAAGCAGAAAACACATCCAGGAAGGGAGCAGTCTGGAGGGGAACTAGAGTGGGAAAGTCTTCTTTGGGGTAGATGGTGCATTCTTCCCCCACTGCCACTTCTTGGCTCCTCATGGCCCACTTTCTGGTGTCATTGAAAAGGGCCTCAAAACACGGGTCTGCAGCATCAAGTGCCCAATAGCTCTGCCCAGCAAAGAGAAGAACTTAGCTAGGCTTTCCTTAATTAAAGGTACCATTAAAGAAACCATAGTGTCCCATGTAGCAGGAGGCCTGACTCTTCTTCGGGATCCTGACACTCCAAATGTTGTGTAATACCCATGATCTCACCCGACTGCCCAGGAATAAGCGGAAAGCTGGTTTCTGAGGTTCAGTAGATTCTTGGGTTTGGTTTCCTCTCTGAGCCCAGTTACACCTTGGTAGACACGGTTTTGAGGTGCTAAGGAGCCACCTCCTGCTTTAAGCTCCTCTGTTAAGAAGGACCTCTTGAAGGAGGGTTGATGTTTGGACCCCAGATGCCCTGCAAAGGTCAAGTGGGCACCACAGCACCCATTCCTCTCTCCATTCTCATCCACAGAAGTCATTCTCGGATGGCTCCAGGATTCAGACCGTCAACACTGGGAACGAGATCCTGGAAGACGCACATGCCATCAGTTCCCCGAGGAGGTAGAGTTTCTTCTTGAACTTTTGTGTAGGGAAGGTTTTCTGTCCCCCTGCCAGCCTGGATCTGGGATGGATCCAGTGCTGCTGACTGGCAAGAGGTGCAGGGCAGACAAAAACGATGTCTTCATACATTGTGTAGAAGCAGGGGCGTAACTAGGTTGGAGTGGGCCCTGAGACAAGATTCTTAAATGGGCCCCCCCGCCCAGAAATTTTTTAATAATAATAATAATAATAATAATAATAATAATAATAATAATAATAATAATAATAATTCAATTTCTATAGCGCCCTTCCAAAAATGCCTAAGGGCGGTTTACAAAGAGAAAAAGGTGCCTCTTTGCCCCGTAAGCAGGGGGCTTTTATTCTCACATTTCTGTCCTCATTCAAAACATACAAAAAACAGATGTACAAATTTGAGCAAATGAGGAGAGAAGAATTATATGGGAGTAAAACCTTTTTCTTAAGGAGTCAGGAAGTGCATCTTTGGAGGCTCAAATGGATACCTTTCAGGCACAACTATTTCCAAGTCAAAAATTCCTTTTTCATGTGGTGTATTTGCAAAACCAAGGATTTGAGCTGGAAGTTCATCTAAGCGACTTCCAGTCTGCCAGCAAGTAATACCTGGTGGTGGCTCTGTGGACAGCAGATGCAGCTCCCTTTTCAATCATGAAGCTCTCTGCATTGTGCTCCGTTTTCGAAGTAGAGCTCTAAGAACGGAGCCAAATTCGCTCAGGGGCGTAGCAAGGTTGGAGTGGGCCCTGAGAAGAGATTTTAAAATGCCCCCCCCCCAAAGTCCAGGGCTTACACACACCCCAGGCTTCCAAGGATTTAAGTCTGATATTTCAAAATATGTATGCTGCCAAGAAATACATTTCACTGAATACACACTCACTTCACAATATATAGTGATATACATTGAATACTATATCTTTGTGCTACTTTTAATGCCTAGAACACACTAGAAACACTCATAATTAAGATGGGCCCCTTGCTGCAGATTAGCAAAGGAGACTTTCAACCATGCAGGGTGAGCCTATGTTTGTTTTCTCAGAATTCTGAACAAATTCAGTCAAGTTTGATTCCAGGAGGTTTTTCACAAGAGGCTTTGAAAGCCCTTTAACACACATCTCCTCTGGAATGGAGGTGCTGCATTCACATGTGGGCCAGATTGACCCTAAGGGGGAAAAATAGAAAAGCACAACACATGCGTCACAGTTCTCACTCATGTCTCAGTTCTCACTCAGACCTGGGTTGCAAAACAACTTGAACAGAAGTGTATTGATGAATGAATGAATGAATGAAGTCATAAATAAATTTGTTCCAGAAGTTTTTGTAATTTCCGGACATGAAACAAGCCACTTATAGGACTTTTTAGAGGTTTTTTTAAGCCAGCAGATTTTCCAATCAGTCTTCAATGAAATATTCAGAGACTTCTCAGTCTCCCCACACCCCATCCAAGCCCTATGGCAAGCAGATCCCTACCTGGATATAGGGGGCGGGGGGCGGGGTGTGACCACCAAAAGGAATCCACATTCTACCTGGCCACGGCTGAGCTGTCTGGCCTGGGAAGAAGAGGGTCTGCTGCAGAGAACTGGAGTGGCCACTCTGACTGCCAGCCTTCTTCCTGGGGCTGGCCAGCCTACTCGAATTCAGGCTTCACGGAGGCCTACACGGAGGCCTCCCTGGAAGCCCCGCCCAGCCGCCGATCAGCTGAGAGGCGCCCGGGAGAAAAGCAGCTTGCCTGCTGCTTGGATGGCCGACCAGGAGGACCAGCAGGAGGGAGGGCAAACAGGGCAAGTGGCTGAAGGGTCTTGGGGCTGGGCAGGGGGCAATGGGGAGTCATGGGAGGTGTCTCTGGGGGGCCCCTCAAGGCAGTGGGGCCCCGAGGCGACGGCCTCCCCCGGCCTCATGGTAGTTATGCCCCTGCGTAGAAGCATTCACTCTTCCAAGATGTGGTGGTGATGTCCGCTAGCTTGAAGGGCACAGAGGATAGCTTCCTGGAGGCCTGCCGGATGGCTGTCCCATATTGGAAGCAGCGTGCTGGGACAGACGCATCTTAGGTCTGATCCAGCAAGGCTCTTCCGAGGTACTCAGGCCATTGTATTTCTTCCTGCAGTGTCTTCACGGTTGAGGAGGATGGATGGTTTCTCCAGACCGTGGACACCGAATGGTCTTGTGAGGTCAGGAAACGATTCCAGTCGCTTTTGTGGATGGGCTGGTGGAGGGGTGAGGGGAGATTGCATCTCCACCGTCAGGAGACAGAGCGGGGTCAGATCCTGAAAGGGGAGGAAATCCAGCTGCTGCATGTTGGCCAGAGGATTACAGTGGGAACGTCGTGGCTAGGGAAGGATTCTGCCACCCTCTGCCTCTCCTTCCAATGGCCACCTTTCTGGGTTGGTGTGCTTTGGATTGGAGGCATCAAACGGCTCCCAAGACCCTGAGACGGGTCAGGAGAGGAGAGGGTCTTCCTGGCAGAGATCCTCCAGGTCTCTTGACTGAAGAGGCATTTCTGGAGAGACAATCCTGGTCCCCTCAGGTAAAAACAGCCCACAGCAGGAGGGATGGCCCTCACTCCGGACTCAGGGGCCCACCTTGTCTCTCCCTTTGGAAAGGCTGAGCTAACCCTGTTTCTTGGGGAGAGGAGAGAAGAGGACATGAAGGGGTGGGATCAAGAAGACTCTCTGGGCCAAACTATTGATGCCAGTGGGTCCCGTTCCTCTTGGTTTCCATTCCCCATGAAAGGAATGCAGAAGAAATGACAAGAAATGACAACAAGCAGTTAGCATTCCATTCTGGAGCTCCCATGCAGTGATGTTTCTGTTAATGGCTGGTTTTGGGGAGGGAAAGAAAGAGATTTCACAGACCTACCTGTCATGCTGTCTTTGGACTAGAGCTCCAGAGTGCAGCCAACTGATTCTGATGGCCCTTTTGAAGGATGGTGGCCAGTTTGCTGACCACAGTAGATCATATCACAATGGAGGTTCATGGTTGGACATAGGATGAAACCAAATGGCCACAAGCATGTGGTGGCTGTGCCCTGGCACTCCCACCACAGTTAGAATTAGAACACATGGTTTCTTTTTAATAAGGTTTTTTTGTTTTTTTAAAAAATCTAAATAATTTAAAGAAATAAAAAAGAACTCAAAGAAAATGTCAGGGGGAAAACTCCCTACGAATCCTGGGCCCTAGGAAGATCAGAGTGAGTACACTCATAGGAAACCTTTGTCTCATTTGCAGAGTCCTGACATCCAAGAGGCCAAGATCCCAGAAGACAGCACTAGGGATCAGGAGCTGGACGTGGAGAGCTTTGTCAGTTCCCCAAGGTACTCTTTTCTCACCTGGAGGGGCAGCTCCATCGCTCATGGAAGTAGAGGACCTTCCTTAGAAGCCCATGCAAGTTTTTTGGGGGGTGGAGGTGTTTAGTTTAGCAAGAAGCCAAGGGTGGAGGGTTGTTTCCATGGAGGCAGGTGTCTCCATGCCCAGCCCGTGGGCTTCCTGCAGGCATCTGGCTGTCCACTCCTGGAAACAGGGTGTTGGGCTGCATGCCTCATTCATCTCATCAAGCAGAGCTCTTTCTAAGCACTCGTGTTCTGATCTCATGTGTCTTCTTTCTTTCTTTTCTTAGCGTCCAGAGGCCAAGCACTGTGTTGAGGAGGCTGCAAAACACCGCCGCTGACCAAGAGCCATCCCTTGGAGAGGTCAGGAAGCCTCAACATCCAGTCCCTCCCTCGGAAGAACTGTGGGTTGGGCGTGTGGGTCCCCCGTGTTGCCCAGGAGTAGAGAGCATGTGGAGTGGCCCCAGTTTTGATGCTGCCGGGTGGGCGGCCATCTTCTGACAGTTGTTTGCTTAAAGCTATGGTAAAGGGATAGCCATGCCCTTAACAACACTGCATCACAATGGTGGCACGGTGGGGGTGATAGGATTAAAGAAGATGGCCGCAAGGAGATGGTGGCTATGGCCTTGACTTCTGGTCGAGATCTCACAGTTAAAGGTGGAACATCCTGTTGCTTTAATGGCAACCATTGAAAAACAGTGACAAATAAATGAAGAATGAATAAAAATACAAAACAATAAGCAAACTCAACCAAACCAATGAGAAATGAACTAAATGAAAAAGGGGAAAGAAATGGGAAAGAAAGAGGAAAGGAGACCCAGTTTTGGCATGTTTTTGCACGTGCCTTTAGTGTCCTCACTAAGGAGCCGACTGAAAGCATGAAGTGGACTGGAAGTGGTCTTTTCCAGTCACCAGAGCCATCGGGGCCCCAGTTGAGTGAGGGAGCGCAGCATGTCTTGGGGTGGGGGGAGTTGATGCCTTTCCCCTCTGCCATTTGCATGCGTGCGCGAAGGCCTGAAATCAGCCCGACCGACCTTATTGCGAGGAAGGCGGGCATGAGAGAGGAGCTCTTTTGCCATCTCTCCTGCCAGCTTCCAGCCAGCATGCCTGGGCTCCAAAGTGGTTTTTAAGAAAACTGAAAATCAGGAAAGCGGGAGGAATTGTGTCCAGAACGGGACAATCCCCTTCTGGCCCACTTCCTGCGTTCAGCTCACCCGGTGATGACCGCTGGAAGGTGCCAGGCTGGCCTATTCCCTGCTGAAGCCTAGGAAGCTCAATGAGAGGGCCAGAGCAACCATTTCTCCCCCTTCTCTCCTTCACAGAGTTCTTCCTTCCCGGGGGCCGAGACTCCACATGCCAGCGTGGAGGAAGAGGGGTCGGAAGAGGACTATGCCACCAGTTCCCCCAGGTACCTTTCTCAGCTGAAGGGCCGCTCCAGGGATCATAGAGGCGGATCACCTTCCCTGGGAGCCTTGGTTGATTAGACATGTTCATGGAGGAGAAGCCAGTTGAAGACTATTACCCATGACAGCCAAGGAACCTCCGAATCTCGAGATCTCTCTCTCTCTCTCTCTCTCTCTCTCTCTCTCTCTCTCTCTCTCTGAATAAACACACTTTAATGCCACATGTAACCAGGTCTCAAGTGGTTCACAACCAACTAAATAGGCATCTGGCTGTCCACTGTTGGGTTCTGGGCTACACGTGTCTTTCACTTGATCCACAGGGCATGCATTGCTGTTCTTATGCCATGTCTCTCCTTTCTCCTCTCAGAGTCCAGAAGCCAAAGAAGTGGCTCATCAAGAAGATGATGAAGAACACCTACACGGTGGAAGACTCGTCCTCCGCGGAGGTGAGAAATGATCCATTTCATCATCCATTTTTTCATGTGAACGGGCTCTAGGTTGTTTTTGTGTGTTTGTGTGTGTGTGTGTGTGAGTGCCCTGTTCCCCAGCAGGAGACAGAACATGGAATGGTTCTAGTTCTAGATGCTGCAGGATGGGAGGGATTGTGATTGGTGGGATGGGAGGAAATGCATCTGAGGCATTGGAAAGAGGGCAAAAATGTGGTGAAAGGCTCTTCTGGGCTGAGATGCCAAATGCCTTTTCTACCAAGGGGCAGGTCTTATTTTAGAGCAGGATGTCTTCCCAACCGTCCCTTGGGCTTGGTTCCTCTCAGAAGCCTCGCAAGGTCAACGCAAGCCCTGAAACGCTCCCGATTCTCTTCTCTCTCCTCCCCAGTGCTCCTCGACGGACGAGGACGACACGATGCATGACATCAGCAGCATCGAGGACGAGGTGTGGGACTCTCCGCTGACCCCCAGTTCGGCCAGGTAGGTACCCTCGTCTCAGCTGAGGAGCCAGTAGGGAGCTGGGGGGATTTTAGCGTAGCCAGCAGAAGGCTGCAGGGGACAGGGGCAGATCCCCCATGTCTGAGCCCCATAGAGGGATGTTTCCTCCTACCTGCTCCCTGAGAAATCTGGAGGGGGAGTTCACCCAAGGAGGCCGATTGGCAGCAGGTGCAAGACAGACACCAGCAAGTCTATTGCTGGCTGTTAGCAGAGGGAGCTCTGAGACCCCCATGCTGTTGGCATGAGCGGGTGTTGGGGAGAAGGAGCAGGGGAGGGCTCCTGTCTCGATGCCCCCTTTGAACACTTCCCAGGGCTTCTCAGTGGGGAACGAAAGGCTGGACTTGGGAGATCTCTGGCCTGATGAAGTTCCCCTGCCAGCCACCTCCCAAGGGAGGCGAGATCTTTGCTTAGCATCTCCTTGGGTGCCCGTGTACTTCTTCAGCTGGCTGCCATCTCCAACAGGACAGTTCTTTGAGAAGCTTTTCTCTCTCCTCTCCTCTCTCAGGAACATCGGCGAAGAGGAAAGAAGAGGACAGCTGGCCCCAGATTGGTTCTCCTCGGTCCATCTGGGAGAGGTAAGGGGCGCAAACCAAGGGTGACTTGACTCCAGCCATCTGCCCCTCCTTTCCTGCACTACACAAGAAGGCGGCTTGGATGGCAGTCACTGTTCAGACGGGAGGTGGGGACTTGCCCTTTCCCCTTGTGGATGTCTTTCCCTTGCAGTTGACCTCATGCACCCTGAGCCAAAGGCAGCACCCTCCAGGCCCAGATGTGGGTGCAGACACCCATGGCACTGGCCTGGCCCTGGGGATTCTCCTGACCCATAACCGTCCCTAGGACTGTGTGCTGAGGCCTGACCCTCCTCTTCTTCGCAGGGGAGAGCAACAAAGAAGATTGGGGACGTCATCCGGAGCGTGGAGTATGCCAGTGAGGTGGAGGAAAGGTTCCCCAAACTCCTGGTGGGCCTGGTCAACAAGATCCTCACCGGCCTGCAGAACACCACCGAGGGAGTCGGGAACCGAGACAGCCAAGACCTGCCTCCTGAGTAAGTCATGGCAGTGGGGAAAGCGGGGCCAGCAAGTCTTCCTTCCAGCACTCTGGGAGGACAGGCTAGGGTCATTTCTCCCATGTCCCACTCTGATGGGTGAGCAGCATTTCTGGCCTGTTTGGGTGACTCTGGCACAGATGTCCCCTCCCTCAGCTACACAGAGGAGAGCCCAGAATTTGCAGCCCTCTTGGCTCTGCAGAGAGCCTTAAAATGCATCTGCAGTGTTAAAAAGCCAGCTGTGGATAAAGTCACTTCACCTCTGTGGTCTCCCTCCCATGGTCCAACTCAGTCCCTCCACCCTTGATACTACGCCACCCCGCAAGGAGTCCCTCCCTTGTCCACTGCCTCCACCCTTGACATGGTGGTGACAGCAACCTTCTCTTCTCTGCAGGGAGACCGAGCAGATTGTCCGAACCCTGCTGGAGAAGGTGGCACAGGTGACCCCAGAGAAGACCTGCTGGGAATCCCTGTGCTCTCCGCAGAGCTGCCTCCAGGGTGTGGCCCTCTTGGTGAGGTAAGTAGGAGTGAATAGGAGATTCCTCAGGAGGCCTGGGGGCTGGGGTGGTTTGGGTCAGGTCTGCTCTTTCTGGGGCTCCCGCCCAGGACTCAGCAGGGGCCTTTGTGTGTTGCAGGGCTCTCCTCCAGACACCATCCTCCACAGTGGCCAGGCTGAAGGCATACCTGGCTTCCCTCTTCAGCCTCGATAAAGATCCAGAAGAGCATTCCCTCGCAGAGGTGGCCTTCTTTGTGGAGGTGAGAAGCATTTTCCTCAGGTGGGCTTCCCTGAGAGGAGGGTTTGGCCCCAGGGGCTGATGGGTCTTCTGCTCCTTTCCCTCTTTTAGCTGCTCCTGAAAGACCAAGACTTTGCTGCCTTAGAGAAGACCTGGATGCTCCTGGTAGCGTGGCTAGTCCACCCCAGCCAGAACATCCGCTACCTGAGCGAAAGGGGTCTTCTCCACATTTATGGAAAGCTAAAGGCGGTGAGTGACATCCCTGGGCATGGAGCATCCCTAGACATGGAGACTCCTCTCTTTGGGGAGCCCTTCCTGAGGCTGGTGCTCCTAGGCATCCCCAGGTGTGACAGGAAGATTTTTCCAGTTGGGAGGATTCAGCCTGTGGAACCCTTGCCACAGGATGAAGGAGAAATCCTTAAGGGAATGCATCTCTCAGTGGGAGCCCTGATTCCCCACGTGCTCCAATGCCGCCTTCTCACCCCTCTTGGATGGAAGCCAAGCGGCATCAAACATGGACAGCTATGTGGTCCATTTAGCAGGGGGTAGACTAGCATGTGTTCTCAAGGATCCACCTTTTCCCTCCCTAGGCGAAGAAACCCCAGGATTTTAGTGCTGGGATCCTGGGAGGGCTCAGGACCTCCAGTCTGGAAGCCACTTTGGGGGTCCTGGCCTTCATGGAGCGGCTGAGGCACTGTCCATCAGAACACCAGGCCACGGTGAATGCTGTCCTGGCTGCCCTGTGCCGCCCTCTCTTCCACCACGTGAGTACTTACATGCCAGCCCTCCGCCCCGGCTCTATGAGGGCTGGCCAACCTGCAGGTTCCGAACGGGTTGGAGAAGGGAAACCAGACACCCCCTAGAGACCCATGCAAGCTCTTCTGCATGGTGATGGAGGTGAGGAATTCCTCCCTAATAACAACCCCTGTTCTTCTTTGTAGGAGGAGGCTAAGATCCGAAGGGCAGCCATGAGGACCCACCTGGATCTCCTGCAGCACCGCCACCACCATCATGAGGGTACAGAGGAGAACATCACGACCCTCATCGCAGTGCTGATGCATGTGGAGGATGAGGACCTGGAGGTAGCACAGGTGAGAGCCCACTTCTTCCTGCCACCCCTACGAAGGTGTTTAGGCTTCCCCAAGTCCAGCCACCCAGTGGCAGGCCCCAGAGTTAGCCTCACGGGATGGTGAATTCACGAGCTGTCCCGCTGTGGTTTGGCCTATCCAGGCCCTACTCCTTGAAGCCCCCTAAGAGGTTTCTTGGAATCCCTTGGGAGGATTTTTCACTCCCATTCCGGTCTTTCTTTTGGCAGGCTGCGAAGGACAATCTGAGCCTCCTGGCGGAAGCCCTCCTATGGCACCTGGAGGGCAAGCTGCTGGCGCGGGATTCTTACAGCCTGCAGGAGCTGCTCCACAAGATCGCCAAGCGTCTGGTAAGGGCAGCCCCTCCCTGTCCATCCCTCGGCTCAAATGGCTCAAGGACCTTTGGGCGATGCTTTGCTCACTCGGGATTTGTCTTTGCTCTTGATCCCAGATTCGGCAGCTCGGCACAGAGGACGCCGTGGAGATGGAGGCCACCAAGATCCTGGGCTTCTTCCGCAGCGAGCAGCCTTCAGTGAGGAGAACGGCTGCCCTGCTGATCGGTAAGCAAAACAAGACTTTTGGGTCTCCCTTAGTGGGTCGTCTTGGTGGGCAAAGGTTCATTCTCTTGGAAGGCACTGCCAGAAGGGTGTGGAGGGGCAGGAGCTGTTCCCTCCCCAGGAGGACTGGCCCAGTGCGTGTTAGCGAGGTCTCTTGGCTTAATTTCCTCCCAAGGTGACATAAGAGTCCCTGGAGGAATGGCTCAAATTGTCAGTCCCAGAGGGAGCAGAGAGGGGAGGATTTCCTCTCCTGAATGATCGGGTTGTCCATGCACAGTGTCCTGAACTGTGGTCCCATTTCCTTCCACCCTTGTTTTTTAGGTCACCTGGTCCACAAAAAGGGCAGCATCCTCACTGAAGGGAACATAGAGACCTTCCATGCTGGTAAGTGCCGGTTTCTGGGTGGGAAGGGGAAGTTTCTGTGAGGGGAGAGGCCTAGATTTAGGGACCACAGAGCTGGAATGGGCCACCTGTCCCCTCAAATGGAAGGTCCCGCTTGCATCCTCAGGGATGCTCAGCAGTAGGCTTTCCCAGAGTGCAGGGGAGAAAGAGTCAGGACTTGCGCCCTCTTGGTGTGGAAATGGTGGGGCTTGGCCAAGGGTGGGGTGATCTCTTCATGCCATTTCTGAACCTTCTCCTTCATCCCTCCAGCGCTGGAGAGCTTGCTTGGCGACCATGACCCCGAGGTCGGGAGAGTTGCCTGCAAGACAGAGAAGATCGTGAAGAAGGCCTTTTCCCTCCACTCCCGGCACGGGCTGCGGGCTGCCGTTCGGCGCTTGTGGGCGGGCTGTAAGAAGAAGAGACACCCGCCAGAGTACGGTGATCTCTCCACCTGACCGACTGGTGAGCAGACCAAGGCAGGGCTTCACTTGAAGGGGCCCCGATGGTTAGGGAGGGGGCTGGGGCTGCAGGAAGGGTGGGCAGGAATCTGGGCAACCCTCCCTCGTGTTGGAATGCCAACTTCGGCCCTTGTGTCTGGTTGTACCAGTAGCCAAAGGGAAAGAGGAAAGATCTCTCTTCCCTCTGGGAAATGAGGACACAAATATTCTGCCAGGAGTCCCTGGTGCTTGGTGGTGTCATGGGGGAGAGTGTGAGAAGACCCCCCATCTCTGAACCAATGTCCTTCTCTCTTTCCAGGAACAACAGCCCCGTGCTCTCCCCTTGAAGATCAGCAGCTGAAGGGAGGTTCAGGAAAGACCGTGCAGCGCAGGGGCCTCCCAGAAGACCTCCTCCAACCGCGTGGACACAAGATCTGTCCACAAGAAGACATCCAGCAGGGAAGTGCAGTTCTGTCTGAGGAGTGAGGGGGAAGCAGGCTCCATTCGCCTGGCCCAAGGAAGCCCCGCCTCTGGGGTGCAGAAGCCCCTCCCCTTGCTTCTGCTGGCAGGCTGTGGGAGGAGGCTACAGGACCACCCTGCCCCCAAGTGGCCCTTTGGAACCATTCTTGGGCTTCCCTTGGGTCCGGGGAGGCTGTGTGGCCCCAGCAGGAGGGCAAGGTCCCTCCATTCCCACCAGCTGGCCAAGGAGCGCCCCCTCCTCCTTCCACCTTTCTCCCCTTCCCCAGCGGCCTGGCTTCCCCTGGCAGGGGAAGCCCCATCCAGTCATCCGCCCCCTCCCCTGCCGAGGGTGTGCTCCTCCCCCCCTCCACTCCCGCAGCCACGCCTCACTCCCCCCTCCGCTCCCTCCTCCTTCCTCCCAAACCGGTGCAGCAGCAGAGGAGCCTGGGAGACTCTGGGGGCCCCCTGCAGCCCCAGTAGCGCCCCCTGGTGCTGCCCGGTGGCAGGCCAGAGAATTCTCCTCTCCCTCCTGCTCCATGCTGTGGCTGCACAGTGGGGAGCCCGAATTCTCTGGCTTGCCCCCCCATCAACCCCCACCCCACTGCCCGATCCCCGCTTGCTGGGCTGCCAGAGTGGAAAGGGAGGAGGAGCAGGGCAACCCCACTGACGCTGCTTTGTGCTTCTTGCAGGCATGTGCTGCTGCTGGGAGGCTGGAGGAGTCGATCCGCCCCAGAAAAGGAGACCACGTGAACATGCCTGCCAGGAGCGGGGGGGTGGGTGGGGGCTGGCTGGGACTCCCCCCAATTTTGTTTGCCCTGCTATTCCCTTCTTCTGTGTGACCCTGGGCTTCCTCCCTTCCCTCCCTCCCTCCCTCCCCCTCCCTCCCAGGGACAGAATGGGCTTTGCTGGTCGCCCTGTTGGGGGCCGAGTAGGAATTTTTGGCTTTCCAACAGATTGGCCGAGATGGAAAGTTTTTTTGCCTACTCCATTCTGTCCTGTTTTGTTTCCTTTAGTTAGAAAGTTAAGTGACGACTTGTAACCTATTTAAGTATATTAATAAAGTTGCCCCTTTTGTTCAAAACATACCGTCGTGTCTGAGATCCTCTTTTCTTCTCGTCTCCCTTGGAGCGTTTGTGCCCACAGACTCCCAAGCTCACCTCTTGGCTGAGGGAGACGCTGCTACACTGCTACAGGTCCATGCAAATGCCTCTTGCTTTCAAGCACTCACTCAGACAATTGGCTTGGATCACTCCAGAGGAGCCCACTTGAGGTTTGCCGCCAATGAGGTTTGCTGAGCACAGGATCCTGGGAGCAAGCTGCACCTTCCAATCGAGTGCCCGGAAAGCACAGCCTTGGCAATGCTTGGCAAGCTTACAAACCAACACTGACTGCCTCCAATACAGCCAAATATGAAATGTGATTCCATTCCAGTGATTAAAAAGTCCTGCCAAGTATGAAATGCCATTTGTGCAGGAACAAGGCCTTGACCTCCTCTTGTGCTCTTCACATTTCTCTTTTGAATGCGTATTTGCTTCCTTCCTGTGCTCTGTAATAAGAAGCTGGCAGGGATCAAGAGTTCACAGCTCCCGTTTGACAGTTTGGTCTGGTTGGGGAAAGAGTCCTGCTGTTTGGTTTTTGGAGGGAGAAGAGGGTTGGATTGGATTGGATTGGTTTGGTTTTGTTTTTTTAATGGGGGGAGCTCGCATTAATTTTGATTGGTTGGTTTGGTTTTTCCCCCAAATTCAATTTTTATTATTTTTAACAATATTAATATGTCATTTATTACGAATAGACAAAAGTGGACTTCCCGCACGCATCTCTTCGTGAATCATCAGCTATAAAGTTCACCCTTGCTATAATAATAGTTCAAAACATAAATTTAAATCCTTACAAACACAGCTAATCTACCCAACCTGCAGGTTTTTTTACTGAATTTCGAACCCTGCTGTAAAGTCCATAGTAGGAAAATAGTTCTTTAGATACAACAAGAATGGTTTCCAATCTTCTTTGAAGCATTCCAAATTTGGGTCTCTTATTAGTGTTGTAAGTTTTGCCATCTCCGCATATTCCAAAAATTTTATCAGCCAATCTTCTTTTGAAGGCACTTCATTACTCTTCCATTTCTGTGCATATATAATTCTAGCCGCCGTCGAAGCGTACATAAAAAGCGTTGACTTAGTTGTAGAAATTGCACCTTCTATTATTCCCAGCAGGAAGGATTCTGGCCTCTTAGGAAATGTCATTTTAAATATTTTCTTTAACTCATTATATATCATCTCCCAATATGCTTTAGCCTTCCCACAGCTCCACCACATAGGAAAAAAAGTGCCTTCAGACTGTCCACACCTCCAAAATTTGTTTGATACATTTTTATACATTAATGCCAATTTTTTGGGTGTCATATACCATCTATACATCATTTTGTAATAATTTTCTTTTAAAGCATAACATGCAGTCAATTTTAAATCGGTTAGTTTCGGAAAATTGGAGGGGGGGAAGAGAATAAAAGGAGGCTCGCCTGCAGCAGAAAGTTAGTGAAAGCTGGAGGAAGAGTTTAAAGTTCGCGCTAAAGCTGGAATTAGAGCTGATTAGGAGTAAGACCCTGAGGCTATTCACATGATAGTCCTGGGATGCGGAGGGCGGGCAGTGGGGTAGGGAGAGTCCAACTCATCTTCCCCCCAGATGATTCTTCTGCTTTTCTTCAGGTATACTACCATGCGCTCACATGATCCTCACTGCTCCCAGCAGTGTGGATCTTTGGAGGCTGGGATGACCATTGGATATCCCACAATGCATAGTGTGTCGAGCGTGGTGCATTGGGGGATAGGAACATATGAAGCTGCCAGTCAGACCATTGGTCCATCTAGCTCAGTATTGCCTACACAGACTGGCAGCAGCTTCTCCAAGGTTGCAGGCAGGAATCTCTCTCAGTCCTATCTTGGAGATGCTGCCAGGGAGGGAACCTGGAACCTCGATGCTCTTCCCAGAGCGGCTCCATCCCCTGATGGGGAATCTCTTATAGTGCTCACACGTCTAATCTCCCATTCAAATGAAACCAAGGCAGACACTGCTCAGCTAAGGGGGGAAGAAACGCTTGCTACCATTATACGCTTGCTACACATTATAGTTGCTGCACAAGGGTGTGGTCTGGTTTCGTTGCACATCTCGACTGTATGCTAGAACACTAACTCATCATTCGAAGGTCAGGGGTCCTCATATTTGGGTCTCCAGATGATACTGAACTACAACATCCCTGGCCACCATGGCCTTATAGAAGAAGGAACAGACTGGTTCTCTGTTGCTCCTTAGGGCTGGGCTACTAGAATCCATGGGTTGAAATGGCAAGGAAGCAGATTTAGGCTAGGCATTAGGAAGAATTTCTTAATTGTAAGAGCTGTTCGACAGTGAAGCAGTCTCCCTCATGCAGTGGTAGGCTTTCCTTTGCTGGAGGTTTTCAAACAGAGGCTGGACAGGCATCTGTCCGAGCTGCTGTAGCAGTTTCCTGCACGGAGTAGGGGACTGAAGAACTCTAAGGTACCTTCCAACTCTGACATTCTATGATCCTGTGATTCTATGGGAGTTGTACATAGGAACATAGGAAGCTGTCTTATACCAAGCCGGACCATTGGTCTGCTTAGCTCACTATTGTCTATACGTGTTGGAGATGGAGTTCCAGTGCATCGACCTTTTGCACCAACTAACCTAATGGCAACTAGGGGCATTGGGATCAGAGGGAGCTAGTCAGGGTCTCCTCACCTGTCCCTGCTTGCCTCTACTCTATGAACCCTGCTTTTACTCCTCAGGTACCTCCTGTGGTGAGTCAATCTTCTTTGTTTCCTCCTAGAGAGATGATGGAGACATATCCCCCTTCTCTCCCTGATTGATTGATTGATTGATTGATTGATTGATTGATTGATTGAGTGCTGTCAAGTCTGTGTCGACTCTTAGCGACCACATATATAGATTCTCTCCAGGATGATCTGTCTTCAACTTGGCCTTTAAGGTCTCTCAGTGGTGCATCCATTGCTGTCGTGATCAGGTCCATCCACCTTGCTGCTGGCCATTTTCTTCTCTTGCCTTCAGCTTTCCCCAGCATTATGGACTTCTCAAGGGAGCTGGGTTTTCGCATAATGTGTCCAAAGTATGATAGTTTGAGCCTGGTCATTTCTGCCTTGAGTGAAAATTCTGGATTGGTTTGTTCTGTGATCCATTTGTTTATTTTCCTGGCTGTCCATGGTATCCTCAAAAGTCTTCTCTAGCACCAAAGTTCAAAAGTGTCAATACTTTTTCTATCTTGCTTCTTAAAAATCCAGCTTTTGCATCCACAGAGTGTCACGGGGAAAACAATTGTCCAAACTATTCTAATCTCTGTAGGTATAGACACTTCATGGCATCTAAATATCTTTCCCAAGGCCTTTATTACAACTCTGCAAAGTGCTAGTTGAATAAATGATGATGATGATGATGATGATGATGATGATGATGATGATGCTTAGTACCGCAAGACCAGCTCTCCTTCTCAAACAACTTGTGGGAATCCAAATTTAAGAAGAATTTAAGAACGCGCCTGCCTTGGACGCTCTCTGCCCCGAAGCTTCCCACGTGGCCAGTTTGGTGCATTAGCATCATTTTCAGAATTGTGGACCGCCTCCCCCTATTCAGATTGCAAGTAAGATTTCATTCATTCATTCATTCATTCATTCATTCATTCATTTGATTTTTATACCACCCTTCCAAAAATGGCTCAGGGTGGTTTACACAGAGGAATAATAAATAACTAAATAAGATGGATCCCTGTCCCCGAAGGGCTAACACTCTAAAAAGAAACATAAGATAGACACCAGCAAAAGTCACTGGAGGGATGCTGTGCTGGGGATGGATAGGGCCAGTTACTCTCCCCCTGCTAAATAAAGAGAATCACCACGTTAAAAGGTGCCTCTTTGCCTAGTTAGCAGGGTATTGCTCATGCTCTTCCCCAGGAAAAAAACCACACATTTATTCTATGCAGAAACCACATGCTTTTTTAAAAACAAAAACAAGTTTTACCACAAGCAAGCATTGTGTAAGACTATGTGTAAGACAAATCCTATGATATTTATTTAGACTGCCTTCCTGCCTTCCTACTGTCCACCACCCTCTTGCCATTTTAAGCAAATCCAGACTCACAGTTCCATCAAAAATGTCCAGGTTTTCAGTTTTAAATATTTCCCCCCTCCGTTTCAAAACACTTAGGACTTCACTGTGAATATAGGAACTTAGGAACATCAGAAGCTGCTCTATATTGAGTCAGGCCCTTGGTCCATCTAGCTCAGTATTGTCTACACAGACTGGCAGCAGCTTTTCCAAGTTTACAGGCAAGTGTTTCATATGCTTTCGTAGTTTGTTGGTTCAATAAAAAAATCTTGTCCTAAAAAATAAAATAAAAAAATTTGTCCTAAAATCTTGTACTAAGAATAAAAAAAAATCTTGTCCTGTCTTGGAGATGCTGCCAGGGAGGGAATGTGGAACCTTCTGCATGCAGTTTTCAAACATTATAACCTAAAGGAGCATTTTATTGTCCCTTGGACTGTGTTAGGGATGGGGCTGTATTTCAGTGGTAGAGTATCTGCTTAAAGATGCTGAAGGTCCCAGGTTCAATCCCTGGCATCTACAGGGAGAGCTGGGGAAAACTCTTGCCTGAAACTCTGGAGTGCCACTGCCAGACAGTACAGACAATATTGAGATAGGTTGGGGTTCCCAACAGGGGGTACTAGTACCCCTAGGGGTACTTCAAAGGCTATCGGAAGAGCCAGTGTGGTGTAGTGGTTAGAGTGCTGGACTAGGACCGGGGAGACTTGAGTTCAAATCCCCATTCAGCCATGATACTAGCTGGGTGACTCTGGGCCAGTCGCTTCTCCCTCAGCCTAACCTACTTCACAGGGTTGTTGTGAAGAGAAACTTAAGTATGTAGTAAACTGCTTTGGGCTCCTTGGAGGAAGAGCAGGATATAAATGTTAATAATAATAATAATAATAATAATATCATCATTATTATTAATTATTAAAAATAATAATAATTATTATTATTACAAGACAGGTCTCACCAGAGGATCCAGACAAAGAGTGCTTCTCCCATCAACAATATGGTGAGACGTAACTTTAATAAATCTATACCGGATTGGTCATCGCCCGGGTCAACAAGGACCACGCCAGGTGCTATAGTCCCTGGACATCTGGTGGCAAGTGGGCTACAGGACTCAGGATCTTCAGTTGAGCAACCAGGGCTGGAGACAGCAAAGCTAGTGGAAGAAACGTCGCTTAACCGAAAAAAATATACAAAAAATGCCAAGAAGGAAATAATGATCTGCTATTACAAGTCTAGTCCAACTAGAAGAGGTTATTTAAAAAGAATGTACCAAATTTGGAAAGAGAAGCATCCAGATACAGAAATAACAGAACAAAGGCTAGCAGACCAGAGAAGATTCAGAATAAGAAATAAAGTATTCACAGGAGTTGAGCTGGAAGAACTGCAAAGAGCAACACAGGCTCAAGATATGGAAGAAGAATTACCACCAACGGAAGCAGTTGCTCAGGCACAGATGGAGGAGGTGTTGGAAATAGAGGATATCACCGTTGCTGAACTGTTTTAAAATTAAAACCAGGCAACCTCCCCTTTGCCTTCACCTCAAAAACCCAAATGCCGTTTAACAGGAAAGCAACAAGAACTAAAGCAAAAAATAACTGAGCACATGAAGCAAACAACCACCAGGGTTCGACTTCCCGCTCTAAAAACAGTTGCCAAAAAACAACTTGCTCAGGCATTAAAAGATGTCAATGCTGCACTTGCAGAAATAACAACCAAGAATTTGCAAGAAACAAACCAACTCCTGTACAGTGCAGCAACAATAACAACACAAGAGCTCGGATAGAAGATCAGTGGACCTGTAAAAAAAGAAAGCAGTACATCACCTAAATGGAAGATTTGATTAGAAAATAAAATCTCCAGGCTTAGATCAGATGCTAGTAAATTGAAAGATATGCCAGACAAGAAGATGAAGAATGAAAACACTAAACAGTATCTGATCCAAAAATACCACCTAGATTCAAGGAAAATGAGAGAAGTCCTGGAAATAATAAAGCAGCAAATAACAGCAGTGTCAAAGAAGATTAGCAGATATGAAGCCAGAATTACACAACACAGGCAGAATCTCCAATTCCAGTCGAATCAGAGACGTTTCTACCAAAGCATAGAAGGAGAAACTGCAAGAAACGTAGAAACGCCAAATAAAGAAGAAACAGTGCAATTCTGGCGGAAATTATGGGACAATCCAATAGATTATAATAAAAAAGCAGGCTGGATGAAAGAAGTCAAAAAATGTAACCAACAAATGCAAGATCTAATAATAACACCAGAATTAATCAGTGAAAGAGCAAAGAAAGTTAAAAATTGGACTGCGCCAGGCGACGATGAACTGCATGGCTTCTGGCTTAAACACCTAACAAGCCTTCATAAACAACTATCAAAACAGTTCAATCACATTTTGCAAGGAGGTGATATTGAACAATGGCTAAAAACTGGGAAAACTCATGTCATCATGAAAGACCCAGCAAAAGGTGCAGTTCCAAGTAATTATAGACCGATAACCTGCCTGCCAACCATGTTCAAATTATTAACTGGAATAATAGCAGATGAAGTCATGCAACACTTATTAACTAACAAACAGCTTCCAGTTGAACAGAAAGGAAATTGCCCGAACACCAGAGGCACAAAAGACCAGCTGCTGATTGACAAAATGATCTTAGAAAACTGCAAGAGAAGAAAAACCAATCTAAGTGTTGCATGGATTGACTACAAGAAAGCCTTCGATTCATTGCCTCACACATGGATACTAAAATGTTTAGAAACAACTGGTGTCAGCAAAAACATTCAGATATTTATTTAAAAAGCAATGAGCATGTGGAGTACACAGTTAACAATCAACGGCGAGGCACTTGGACAGGTTAGCATTAGAAGAGGCATTTTCCAAGGGGACTCACTATCCCCTCTATTGTTTGTAATCGCCATGACCCCACTTTCACAAATACTAAACAAAACAAGCCTCAGATACCAAACATCTAAAACATCCAGTAAAATCAACCATCTGCTGTACATGGACGATCTGAAGCTGTATGGAAAGTCCCAGTCAGAAATCGAATCACTGCTCAACACTGTCCGTATATTCAGTAGCGATATAGCAATGGAGTTTGGACTAGACAAGTGTGCTGCATTAATAATGAACAGAGGGAAAATAAGAAAAACAGAAGGAATAGAACTGCCCAATAGAAGCAAGATCAAGAACCTGGAAGAGAAAGAACCTTACAAATACTTGGGCATTCTCCAGGCTGATAACATCGCACACACTGAAGTTAAAAGAAAAATGGGAAGTGAATACATCAGGAGAGTCAGAAAAATCCTCAGGTCCAAACTCAATGGCGGGAACATCATACAAGCCATAAACACCTGGGCTATACCTGTTATTAGATACACTGCAGGAATGATAGACTGGACCCAGGCAGAGCTGGAGACGCTAGATCGTAAGACCAGGAAAATCATGACCATCAATCGTGCTCTGCACCCCCACAGTGATGTAGATAGGCTCTACCTCCCTCGCAGCTCAGGTGGAAGAGGAATGCTGCAAGTCCATCAAACAGTAGAGGAGGAGAAAAGAGACCTTGAAGAATATATAAGGGACAGTGAAGAAGATGCACTTCAAATGGTCAAGAATGCACAACTATTCAACACCAATGAAACAAAACAGGCCTACAAGAAAGAACAAGTCAAGAACCGAGCAGAAAAATGGAAAAATAAGCCCCTGCATGGTCAATATTTACACAATATAAGTGGAAAATCAGACATCACCAAGACCTGGCAATGGCTCAAGAATGGCAACTTGAAGAAAGAAACAGAGGGTTTAATACTGGCTGCACAAGAACAGGCACTAAGAACAAATGCAATAAGAGCCAAAGTCGAAAAATCCACAACAAACAGCAAGTGCCGCCTTTGTAAAGAAGCAGATGAAACAGTGGACCACCTGATCAGCTGTTGTAAGAAGATCGCACAGACTGACTACAAACAAAGGCATGACAAGGTAGCAGGGATGATACACTGGAACATCTGCAAAAAATACAAGCTACCTGTAGCCAAACATTGGTGGGACCATCAAATTGAAAAAGTTGAAGAAAATGAAGATGTAAAAATATTATGGGACTTCCGACTACAAACAGACAAACATCTGCCACACAATACACCAGATATCACTGTAGTCGAGAAGAAAGAAAAACAAGTGAAAATAATCGACATAGCAATACCAGGGGATAGCAGAATAGAAGAAAAAGAAATAGAAAAAATAATAAAATACAAAGATCTACAAACTGAAATTGAAAGGCTGTGGCAGAAAAAGATCGAAATAATCCTAGTGGTAATTGGCGCCCTGGGTGCAGTTCCAAAAGACCTTGAAGAGCACCTCAACACCATAGGAGCCACAGAAATCACCATCAGCCAATTACAAAAAGCAGCTTTACTGGGAACAGCCTATATTCTGCGACGATATCTATAACGATTGACAATAAAATTCTGGCATCCCAGGTCCTTGGGAAGGACTCGATGTCTGGATAAAACAAACCAGTCAATAACACCTGTCTGACTGTGTAAACAAGAAATAATAATAATAATAATATTTTCCCTTCTACGGAGTGAAAGCAGCTACTCTGGTGAGAACGCAGGTGGCAGGATGGGAAGGAATGGAGCAGCTCCGTCAAAGTGGCCACTGCAAAAGCAGGAGCATAACAAGGTTGGAGTGGGCCCAGAGACGAGGTTTTACAATGGGCCCCTCACTGATTGATTGGTTGGTTGGTTGGTTGACACATTTCACAATATATAGTGCACTCACACTCACATCCCCAATATGTATCACATCCCTTAACCGCCCTGATCCATTTTGGAAGGGCGGTATATAAATCAAATAAATAATAATAGGAATATGGTGAATATTTATAAAGTTATATTTATATCTATTACTATATAGTTATATTTATATCTATAACTATATATAGTTACAAATATAACTAAATTTATATAGTTATATAGTTCACTGCCAGAACTATGATCTCAGGGAACTAATGGGGAAGTTCCAGATTTGTTTCTGGTTGATTATGCAGCCTTGTTCTATCTATCTATCTATCTATCTATCTATCTATCTATCTATCTATCTATCTATCTATCTACGCAGATAGTCTCCCCCAAGCACCAGAGCTGTGTGTGTGTTGGGGTGTGTGTGTCTTTTAGCTGGTTTTCTATAGGCTATCGAAGCTACTTCCTTGGAGACAGGGCAAGAAATGTCAAAGAGGGCTCTCACAGATGGAGCGGGCATTGCACAGAATGCTGTTTAATGCAGGGACCAACAACCATCACGTTTGCTGGGAGCATGGGGGGGGCGTTGGGGGGGGTCAGCACAAAAGGAGAATGTCCCATCTGTCCCAATTGTATCCAAGTAGGCTTCCCTCTCACCATCATCATCGGCTGTCAAAGTCGAAGATCCAGCTGGCCACTTGATTCCTTAAGCAAACAGGCAGCCTTCGGATGCTCTTTCTCTCTCCCTCCCTCTTAGGTCCAGAGGCAGGCAGGTTTAGCTTGAGGCTTGTTTAGCAGAAAATTGATGGTTGGAGAGAAGCAATGGTTTTTGAGAGATTGGCTGCTGGTTTTTGAACTAACTTAAGTTTCCAAACTGTGTACAAAGGCAGCCCCACGTAGAGCGCATTGCAATAGTCAAGCCTGGAGGTTACCAGCTGATGCACCACTGTTTTGAGATTGTTCTCTTCAAGGAATGGACGCCGCTGGTGAATCAACCAAAGCTGTTGGAAGGCACTCCTGGCCATAGCCTCCACCTGAGATACCAGGGTGAGGCTTGGGTCCAAGGGTACTCCCAAGCTGCTTACCTGTTCCTTTTCGGGGAGTGTAACCCTCACCCAGGACAGGAAGATCTAACTCATCCTTCAGATTCTGAGTGCCTACAATGAGCACCTCCGCCCATTACTGCCTGTAGGCAGGCATTTAGGGAATGAATGCCATTTCCTGATGATGGTGGTGGTGGTGATGACAAGGAGAAATAGATGACAAGCATCCTGATAACACCCTGCACCAAATCTGATGATCTCACCCAGCGGTTTCATGTCGATATTAAAAAGCACTGGTGATAGAATGGAGCCCTCTCAACTCCATAGCCAGCTCTAAAGCCAGTTTGAAATGGGTCTAGATAATCCGTTTTCTCCAAAACTGTCTGGAGTTGGTAGGCCACCACTCTCTCAGTCACCTTGCCCAACCATGGGAGATTGGAGACTGGCCTGTAACTAGCCATCGCTAAGGGATCCAGGGAAGGTTTCTTAAGAAGTGGTCTATCTATTGCCCCTCCTCCAAACAGGGGGTACTCCCTCAGCGATGCATGAATGATATTAACGAGGACACCGCCAACAATCTCCTTGCTAGATAGAAGCAGCCAAGTTGTAGGAACACAGGAAGCTGCCATATACTGAGTCAGGCCATTGTCCCATCCAGCTCAGTACTGTCTACACAGACTGGCAGCGGCATCTCCAAGGTTGTAGTCAGGAATCTCTCAGCCCTATCTTGGAGATGCCAGGGAAGGAACTTGGAACCTAGGTGCTCTTCCCAGAGCAGCCCCATCTCCTAAGGGGAATATCTTACAGTGCTCACACTTCTAGTCTCCCATTCATATGCAACCAGGGTGGACCCTGCTTAGCTAAGGGGACAAGTCATGCTTGCTACCACAAAACTAGCTCTCCTCCTGTTAGTCGGGCAAGGTTCCAGAGAACAGGTGGTAGGCCGCACCGCCCGAAGCAGCTCGTCCACATCCTCAGAAATCACAGATTGAAACTGATCCAGCATAATACTGCAAGAGGGATTGCTGAACACCCCCTTCATAACCCTTGCAGAAATAGTGGAGTCCAAGTCAGCCCAGAATACAGGAGATTTTATCCACAAAGAACCCATTAAAAGCTTTACAGCAGAACAAATTCTCCGGGGACTGATTCCAAACAGAAAGAGCAGAAATTAAACTCCTCACAACCTGGGATAGCTCTGCTGAACGCAAATCTGCATGCACAATTCATGCAGACCAAAATTGGTTTTTTGCCGCATGCACCGCTATCACATAAACCTTCAAATGGATCCAGTGCTGTGTCCTGTCAAATTTGAGCCAGGTTTCCCTCCACTTGTGTTCCAGTCACACCTACTCTGATGCTTCAGCCCCCGCAACTCCTCTGTATACCAAGGGGCCATTTTTGAAGCAGGTTGGAAGGGACGCTTAGGAGCAATCGTGTCTCTTGCCCTGGTGAGTTCCATATTCCAGGTTCCCACCAGGGCCTCGACAGACTCACTGGCAGCACCAACATTAAAACCCTCCAAGGCTTTTTTGGAATCCTACTGGATCCAGCAGCCTTCTTGGGTGGGCCATCCTAATAGGTCCACCACCCCTGCAGGGGTGGGTTGTGGCTGTGAAGCAGGCAGTGGTCCGTCCATAACAATGGGGAAACCACAGGATCTCCTGACGATGGAGCCCAACAGAAGACCCAATTGAGTGTGTTTCCGGCACCATGAGTTGGTCCTGAAATTAATTGAGATAGGCCCATCTATTTCATGGCCTCTATGAACTCCCAAGCTGCAACAGACAAGCCAGCCCCAAAGTGGATACTGATGTCGCCTAACATCAAAAGTCTGGGAGACTCCAACACCAACTCTGTGACTGGTTCCATCAGCTCAGTTAGGGAGTCCGTTGGGCAGCGGGGTGGACGGTACACCAACAGTCTATCCCTAGTTCCCAGCCTCAGAAATATACACTTGGTATAAGTCATCTGTCTCACAGAGGCTCTGGTAAGGGAGATGGTATTCTTATGGACCACAGCCACCCCACCCTACCCCACCCCACCCACTTCCCCTAACCTGCTCCCCATCAGAGTAATCTGATTGGAGAAGCTGGGCCCAACTGGACCCCTTTCCTCCCGCAGCCAAGTCTCAGTTATAGACTTATACAAGCCGGGTCAGCTCCCTGCCTCACCCATGATCAAGTCGTGGATGATTTCGGTCTTCTTCTGAACTGACCTGGCATTGCAGAGGAGCAAGGTCCTGCTCCAGTGAGTGTATGCACACGCTCTCTACTGAAGGAGATTCGGGGCAGAAACCCTGTGTGTAAAGCCTCCTGCAAACTCTAGCCCAGACCTCCAGCCCCACCCTAATATAACCTTCTCCTAGACCTCAGTCCCACCCCGAAGGCCCGGCACCAAAAGCTTGCCCCCTTTGGAGGCCAGCTTTGGTGGCCGCCTAGAGGCGGTCTGCCGGCCCTCTGGTGCACCTCCCTCCTTTTTATGCCTCCAAGAGCTCAGCAGCCCCTCCCAGGGGTGCACCAAAGTAATTCAGGTGCCTGGACCACCCAGCCATGAGACACCCCTCCCCCCGCCCTGTATGAGGCCCCCCAATCTCATTGGGGGGGCCGCCCCTCCAAAGCTCCGCTTAAAAAAATACTTGTGGCTGGGGGGGGGAGTGGAGCAGTCCTCCCTCCCCCCTCCTCCGGCGGCAGCCAAGAGAGATGCTGGACCCATCTGTTGGGGCCAGCATCTTTAAGAAACTGCCAGACGCGCCCGTGCAGTTTAGAGATCGTTGCAAGCCTAAACATCACGGGCTTGCGATGATCTCCTCTGAGCAGGCGCGCCTCGCAGTTTCTTAAAGATGCTGGCCCCAACGGATGGGTCCGGCGTCTCTCCTGGACAGAGCAACTGGCCCTATCCAACCCCAGCACGGCACCCCTCCTGACGGCTGCTGCTGGTGTCCACGTTGTGTTCCAGCATTTCCAAGCATTTCCTAACCACGGTGCTCTACCTGATGGATGTCCAGCCTACAGGCAGCAGGCAGGGTGGGAGAGAGAGGAGAAACCTGAGCCGCCTCCTTGGGTGTCCCCCTGACTCATTAGGACGAGCTGCTCCTGATTTATTGTTGAGCCTTAGCTTCTTTCAGGGTGGTGGGAAGGCAGAAGTTGGCCTAGAGAAAGGGAACTGGCGGAAGGGGGAATTACATGTCGACTCTCCTTCCCTTCCACGGCGTTGCTTGTTCTGTTATGACAAGTACGGTAACTACAGGAAGTCCCTAACTCACCGACAGGCTGTATTGTCTTCCTAAAGTTTGTTTGAAGGTCAGCTGTTTGGAACCCGGGACACATTTCATGTCACAGGCGTGAGTCACCCCCTTTGCTAAGCAGGGTCCATCTTGGTTGGCATTTGGATGGGTGATGACATGTGAGCCTGGGGCGTAGCTAAGGGAGGTGGGCCCATGGTTGGCCCTCTCTCTGACGGTGCCTTGGAATGAGGGGAAGAATGAAGAAAATAGGGAGGGGTGGAGCTGGGGGGCCTTCAGGAGCTGGGGGGGCTGGGTCCTTTGAACCATCCATCATAGCTACACCCCTGATATGGGCACCGTCAGCTGGAAGAAATCCTAGGAGGATGGGGATTGAGCTCAGTGGCAGGGCATCCGCTTGGCGCGCTGGAGATCCTAGGTTTAATCCTTGGCAGCATCTCTCGGGGTAGATCTGGGGGAGACTCCTACCTGAAACCTTGGAGAGCTGCTGCCAATCAGTGTAGACAATAGTTAACTAGGTGGACCAAAGGTCTGACTCGGTAGGAGGCGGCTTCCTATGTTCTTATGTAACAGCAGGAAAAACCAAAGCAGAAGAGCAAAACAACAACACCCAACCCAATTGCTTAGACTGTGTAGACTAGGAACAGGGCCAGCAACGAACCTGACCACTGCTATCCACACTGAGGAGACCATTGTGATGCACTGTATGCAGAGCTGTCTTTTGAGGAGACGAACCAAACACAAGCCCAAAGTTGCAGTCCATCTTGAAATACAAGCAAATTGCATTTAATATTCCCCTCTTTTGCAGTATTTGTTGGGCCCCTAAGTACCTTCTCTTCCACTGCGGCTAGGAGGCTTAAAATTAAAAATCCAGCTGCCAGACAACTAGCCAGACAACTAGCCAGCCAGCCAGATAGCCACTCTTGCTATCCCTCCATGGACAGCAGGGTGCCGTTCACATTTCCAGTGCCTTGTTGTGAATTTAATTGCTGCGATATAGAGTTAGGACATTGTATCCAGCTGAAACTCGGAAAATTAGAATATCGTGCAAGAGTCCATTAATTTCAGTAATGCAAACTAAAAGGTGAAACTGATATATGAGACAGATGCATTACATGCAAAGCGAGATAAGTCAAGCCTTAATTTGTTATAATTGTGATGATCATGGCGTACAGCTCATGAAAACCCCAAATCCACAATCCCAGAAAATTAGAATATTACATGGAACCAAGAAGACAAGGATTGTAGAATAGAACAATATCGGACCTCTGAAAAGTATAAGCATGCATATGTATTCAGTACTTGGTTTGGGCCCCTTTTGCAGCAATTACTGCCTCAATGCGGTGTGGCATGGATGCTATCAGCCTGTGGCACTGATGAGGTGTTATGGAAGACCAGGATGCTTCATTAGCGGCCTTCAGCAATTCTGCATTGTTTGGTCTCATGTCTCTCATCCTTCTCTTGGCAATGACCCATAGATTCTCTATGGGGTCAGGTCAGGCGAGTTTGCTGGCCAATCAAGCACAGTACACTGTATACTTTTCGGAGGTCCGATATTGTTCTATTCTACAATCCTTGTCGTCTTGGTTCCATGTAATATTCTAATTTTCTGGGATTGTGGATTTGGGGTTTTCATGAGCTGTACGCCATGATCATCACAATTATAACAAATTAAGGCTTGACTTATCTTGCTTTGCATGTAATGCGTCTGTCTCATATATCAGTTTCACCTTTTAATTTGCATTACTGAAATTAATGGACTTTTACACGATATTCTAATTTTCCGAGTTTCACCTGTATATGGCGTCAAATGGTAGACTGACTTTGGACTAGACTGGTAGACTGGCCAGTCACAGGTTGATGGTAGCAACATTGATGAAATTTTGAATGAGCTTTTGTGTTTTTAAAAAACTTCTAAAAACTTTCAGAACTCCATTGCAAATGTGGCCACAGCAGGCTCAATGGTTAGGACAATAAAAGCATGAGCACACACTGGAGGAGAGCTGGTTCAGTGTTTCAGCATGATAACAACCAGAAAGTGGGCCCTGCCCAACCCCACCAAGGCTTAATGTCTTGAGGTACACCAGAATTTTCCCTCTTTGTCTCTGTGAAGACCACAAGCGGTAAGTACATGGTCATTTTTCTTATCGGATCCGAGAGGCTCTGATCTCTCCTACAGTATTTTTAATTGCCTAAATAGTTTTGTGTATTCCCTGCCCCCCCCACTTCCCTGTAGCCTGTGATAATTTAAATTGGGTCCCTCCTGTCGTCTTAAATGGGGTCACTTCACCATGCTAGCTTTCCTCAACCATGTGTCCTTTGATCCTTATCTTTTCCTATGTGAAAAGGCTTTTCTCACGAGAGGCATTATTAATTCATGTGTGGTTTTTTAAAATAATAATAATAATATTATCCTTTTAGGTTTTAGTTATTTGTTTCAAGTTAGACTTACTACAACAACCCTGTGAGGTGGGCTGCCTGTGAGGTGGAGTTTTCTAACTCTTGTTTTTCTTGTTTTTAGAACGTGCTGGTGTTGCTGGAAGCCAATCCTGAGCTATCTGGAATGCTGGCCTTTGTGAATGATATTAAAACTGATTTCCTGTATGCCTATAGCAATGAGATATGTGCCACTCTGTGGGGAGGCGGTAGGAAGCCATGCTCTGATGATACACAGTCAGATTCAGATGTTGATCCTACAGAGCTGTCTCAGACAAACTCATCTGCAGAAGCAAAAACTATTGCTTACAGACAAGTTGGTACCAAACTGTCAGGCAGCTCTGAAGAATCAGACGTTTGTAAACTGACTAATTTTTTGAAACACCCTGTTAATCTTTTTCACTGAGTTAATTTTGACACATCTGCATGCATGGCATTATATTAAGGGTCTAAATTCAAACAAGTATCCTCCCTGGCAATCTATGAACATGCTACCATATGTATGTATGTATGAGATTTATACCCTGCCCCTTCTTCCAAGGAACTCAAGGTCGTGTTCCCTCATTGTATCTGCACAACAACCCTGTGAGGTAGGTTAAGCCAAGAAGAGCAAATGCCCTTCCTAGTCTGACACTCTAGGCACTACACAGCACCGACTCTCTGGAGTACTAGTACGCTTTGTAAACCCTCTCCTGAGCTTAGGAACATCAGGCTGGGAGCTCCCTGGCTGCCTGTGAGCTATCTTATAGTTATCCATACTCATCTTTTAGAGGAAAAGACCTTTCATACTTCAAAAAGCAGGCACTTGTTTTTGTGTGGATCTAGAGCAGACAATGATTGGCTGCTTTGGAAAACACATAAAATATAGTACAGAGCCAAAAAAACCAGAATTGATTCTAAAGTGTTTAGATTGGATAATTCTGTACTGTTGATGAGAAAACAAACAATCTTAAAGACATATGATATGTACAGCAGAGTCAGCATACATTATGTTATATACAACATACAAGATGTATTTAACACACACGTACACACACATCATATTGCTATTTAGTTGTTCACTGTTCTTTTGTAAGGAAAGTGAATGGCTCTACATGCATAAGGTCTGGCCTACACACCTGATGAAATATCCTACATGTCCAAGCATGAATCTTGTATGTAGCTCCATCATGTAAGATGAATGCACACAGATATGTCATTGTACATACAAGCAGGAAGCAGCAATCAATTCACTTCAGGACGCCCACACAATTTTCATTTTTACACACACACACACGCACACACACACACACAGAGAAATGGTCTGATATGTAATTGTTTTGTCAACAAATTTAATTTCTTTTTTAAAAAAGGATTTGTTTTCTAGAAGAGAAAATGGACTTTTATAAGAAATAATTTAATTTCTTATAATTTCTCTTGGGAGGTATTAGCTAGTCTGTTTGTTTTCCAGTGATTCTAAGTTAGAATGTTAGTGACTAGGGCAATACAGACCTTTCCATCTCTGACACAGTTTTGCGCCTAGTCCTTCTCACTGTTTCTTTGCTTCCGTTTTTAACAAATCTCTCCCCCCTCCCTTCCCCCCCCTTCTTCGTACATCTCTAACTCTGATATGAATTAGCCTGGATTAGGCATTAACTGGAATAAGGACAATTATACTGCCTCTGCTTCCTCAACCTGGCCCATCGCTAACTCGGTTCTCCCCACCCCCACCCTGTGTTCTTGTCACTTTTTAACCATCTAGATTTCCTTGGCCTCAGACACAGTTTTTCCCTTCTCCTTTGACACAGTTTCACAACTAGTCCTTGTCACTGCTCTTAATCTTTCATTCTTGCTTGCTTGCTTGCTTTCTCTGTCCTCAACAGGACTTAGTCTTGGTCAGTAATTTTGATGCATTTAATTAGTGTGTGTTAGTTGATTTCTAAAGAACCAGAACTCTCATTTCCTAGTGAATACACAAAATACAAACTCCCACGCCCCCACCAAGCGTCAGATAAATAGAAATTGCATCTGTCAGCCTACCTGTGCATGCACACACACACACACACACACACCAAAAGCCTCTAGTGGTCATTGATCTGATGAACACTTAACGGTTAGACCACACCATTTGAAGGGCCCAGTCCTACCAGTTTTTTGGAGAACTGGTTTTTTTTTTTTTTAAAGCCTTGTTTCTTAGACAGCAAGGCATTGTCACTGCATAACGAAAGAGATCATGATTTTAATGTTTTTAAGAAGCTGTACTTATCAGAATGTATGAAATTGTCCTACAAAAAGCATTTTTAGTTATTTATTTATTCAATTTCTATACCACCCTTCCAAAAATGGCACAGGGAGGTTTACACAGAGAAATAATAAATAAATGAGATGGATCCCTGTCCCCAAAGGGATCACAATCTAAAAAGAAACATAAGATACACACCAGCAACAGTCACTGGAGGTACAGTGCTGAGGATGGATAGGGCTGATGTTTCAGGGGCCTCTCAGGATAAAACTCCAGGCTAGCCTCATCACAGAGACAAAGAAAAGATGATCCAGCATTAATTGCAGGGCAACTTTTCTTTTTAAAGGGGGAAAACTTTCAACTTCAGAATCCATAGTACAAAGTTAATGTGTATGAGTTCTTAAAATCTAGAATATACCCTATTGAGTTAATCTGGAGAGCATTTTATTTTCTCTCTACAAAAATAACAACCCTGCTCTGGGGCTAACCCGGGGGGTACACCATTCAAATGTTTTGATGGGCTGGAACCAACCACAATGGTGTTCAGTGGTCAAGGTCAATTTTCAGCACATTATTGAATTAAAATTAATTCTTAAAAATATTAATGCAAGCAATTATTAGATAGTTGTGGATCTTTCCCCCCTTTGGCAAGGGACCCACAATTTTAACTAAGAATCATGGCCAGAAAATAGAGCCTGTCCTTGCTCAGTCACTGGGGCATCTAGTGAGATCTCCCTTAAAAAATGCCAGCCCCAAACAAATGCAAAATCCTCTCCTCTTTCTAAATTGCTGTCGATTTCATGTTGCAATCCTAGTCGTGCTTACTGAGGAGTCAACTAAGTAAATATTTCCAAGTAAACATGCACAGGATGGTGCTGTCAGGCAGTTTCAGAGAGGGCAGAGGATGAAAAGATGAAGAAGAAGAGGGAACTAACCCAAAGAGTGGCCTTGGGGTGCTGTTGCTGCAAGTTGTGACAATCAGTGGACCCACAAAAAAGTCCCTGAGGGCCTGATCTGGTCCCCGGGCCTTATGTTGTGCAGGCCTGGCCTAACCCTTGCTCTGTGCATGTCTGAACATACACAGACCTGTTCGGGGGGGGTGGGGGGCTGATGTCCAAACATGGGTGTTTGTTCTGCATCTGCTCTGGGCATGTCTGAACATGCCTGGACATGGGGGTCTGCCTGGCCATCTTCTGTGGACGCTCTCCACAGGGTCTCACTATACCCTTAGGAGGCGGTGGCTTCAACCTGCCCTTAATTAGAAGCTTTCGGCTCCTTCCTGCTGTGATGTCAGCATGCCCTTCGAAGGGCAGGGCTTCAACTTGCCCTTACTAGGCTCTGGCTTTCCCTTGCCCATCGTTCCTTGCCCTTACTAGGCTATGGCTTCACTTTGCCCTCACTTAGGCTCCGCCCAGGTACTATAGGGCTCTTCATTGATATCCAGGCCCAAGAATTTCTGCATTGCTATGCGAGAGCGTTTCACAGTTTGCACAAGTGCTGAATTCTAAAGGGAGAAAAGAAAAGACTATGAGTTTAATGTCCTTTTCCACACACACACACAACCTCAAAACCTAGCCTGTAAAATATATTTACCTGTGGCTCAGCTGCCATGGTTGCCAGGATCTCTTGCCACATTTCCCTTGTCTCAGCTGGTTCTTCAGCATAGGTTTTCACAGGAGGTCCTTCATCATCTGAACTGGTACTAATAGAGCGTTTTCTTGGCTTAGGTGTCGACTCTGGCTGATTTGTTGCCAAATTAGGGCTCTGAGGAGATCCCATCATCAAACCCACAAGCAAACAGTAGAATTGTGACCTTTATGCAAAGGGGGCTCTGCTACAAGCCTTGTAGGATACTCCATGCAGCAGCAACACTATAAGCCTTGAACGGCTGGCTGGGAACTCCTTCCTATTGGTCCTCACATGTCAGGTGGGTAGGGCTCATGGTACAGGAGGCTCTGGGCATGTTCTCTGGAGGGTTTACAACTCCTCCCTACTGTGGTGATGTCATGCCCATCAGTGGGAGGGGCTTGATGACATCTTGCCCTTCAATGGGCGGGGCTTGATGACGTCTTGCCCTTACTAGGCTCTGACTTCACTCTGCCCATATTTCTTGCCCTTACTTAGTCTGTGGCTTCACTTGCCCTTACTTAGGCTCCTCCCAGGTCTGTATATAATACTACTGGCCTTATTTCTTAGCAGACCTGGTTTATGCACGAGGCAGAGAGAAGCAGATGTACGGGCGACTTCCTTGCCCTGGCTTGCAAAGAGTCTTCAGTTCTTGCAGCCAGAAGGAAACTGCAAGTCGAGAGGACGAGACAGATCCGAGGCTGCCCACAGTAGCAGGGGATGTGGCAAGGAGGGTTTCCAGCAAGCCTGTTCCAGGAGAAGATGGGACATTTCGGCTGAGGAGTGGCTGAACTTTGGCCAGTCACTATCTTTGGCCAGTCACAGGGTGATGGTAGACTGACTTTGGACTAGACTGGTAGACTGACTTTGGTAGACTGACTTTGGCCAGTCACAGGGTGATGGTAGCCCTAGCAGAGCCAATAAGGATGAGTTCAGTTCAGTCCTTTATTACGGTCATGGACCAGTGCATAGCTAAAACATACATACTTACATGCTTACATATAAGAAAAGAGACTCCGCATAATAAAACGGATTGTAACACAATAGTACCAAGTTAAAATTAGAACAGTTATGGTGAACTCCAAATAGGTCTGACTGAAAACCTTATTAAACAGGGCACCCTCCTTTGCAATCATGAAACAGGAATCTCAGGGGAAGAAAAGAAAAGAACAGAACATTGTTAAAAACCTGAGCGGATGGTGCAAATGATATGACAATACCTTGCCATTTTGATGATTAGGTTGTCATCAGAACTGGACAATAAGTACTTCAAATAGAAGTCATCCAAGTGCCCGGGAAAATGTTGCAACAAAGGGGACACTAATCTTAAGCGGGTGTCCCTATAAAAGTTACAATAAAGTATGGCATGCGCAATTGTCTCCACTTGACCAGACCCGCAAGGGCAAAGTCGAGCAGAAAAAGGGGTACCTTTAAATCTTCCCTCCATGACAGCAGATGGAAGCGCATTAAGACGGGCGAGCGTCAGAGCACGTCTAAATTTGGGGATGGTAACTAGACTTAGATAGCTAGCTGGTTTAGTGTTGAAGATTTGATCCCCTAGAAAGATATTCTTAGGCAGAGAAGCGACTTCTTCCTGCAGTTCCATGTCCATGATACGTTGTTTAATCTCAATCCTGGCAGGATCGTATCCCAATTTTATAATCTCATCCTGAGAGAAACCATAGTGAGCCAATTTGTCAGCAATTTGGGTCTGCCACTTAAATCGGAAACAATCAGTCTTAATAAGGGGGGCCAGTCCTACGCAAGAGAAGACAAATTTTAACCAAAATAATATGATAGTCCTCCTATAGCAAGTTTCCAATCTAATCATACCCACCTCTCGTCTAAGTGCAGCATTGGACACGCATCGGGGGGCTAACAATATAGATCTCAAAAATTTAGACTGCAGGGTTTCTAAAGCCATAAAGTTGCTGACAGGTCCTATTTGGGCTCCGTACAGCACTTGGGAGTGGACTTTAGATACAAACAGTTTAACTGCAGCGGGGATGTAAGAAGCCCCCCTCGAGAAATGAAAAGAGGTAATAAGGTTCGTGGTTGACTGTGCCGTCAGCAATGTGGATTTGAGGTGGGCATTGCGTGAACCTGATGACTGAAAAACCACTCCTAGATATTTGAAGGAGTTGACCTGTGCAATCCTGTGGCCATTGATGGACCAACAATATTGCCTAGGTCGTTTGGCAAAGACTAGAACTTTGGTTTTTCCATAGTTAATCTCAATGGACTCTTGGGAGCAAAATTTTGAGAGGAGACCCAAAGCACGTCTCAAACCAACTGGGGTTTGGGACATGATTGCCATATCATCTGCATATAAAAGTATAGATACATGTTTATTTGCTATTTTGGGAGGATGCGTGGAAGGTATAGATACAAAAGAGACCACCGAATTAATATATAGATTAAATAATAAGGGAGCTAAAATGCAGCCCTGCCTCACGCCCCTGGATGTGGGTATCGCATTCGAAAGGGACCCCAGTGCATTACATCAAACTTTCAGAAAAGCACTTTCATACAAGGAGGAAGGATGAGAAACCCGTTCCCCAGTGCCCAGTTCCTCAAGGAGGGCAGAAAACCCTGCAGCGGAAAGGAGAACAGCTAGAAAGCAACCGGAGTCTGGCATTCCATCCAAAAAGGAGGAGAGAGGCTTGATGATTTGCTATTCAAAAGCTTTTCCAGCTTCCCTGGGGGAAAAAGGTATCTTCATCATGAAAGCCCCATATTGATCTACCTTTATTTGCACACATTATTTATGCTGAAATTTTGCCTTGCCAGGTGGAAAGGCATTCATACAGATTCATCATGTTGCTCTTGCCTGCCTCTTTTCTTCCTTCCCTCCTTCCCTCTACTGTCTTTCTCTGCTAAAAATCGAGATTGCATGCTCCTTGGGACAGGGACCTGTCATTTGGCTCTGTGTAAATCCATCAATGGTACTTTATCAGTTGTTTGATTGTTCAGAGAGCGCTTCAGCTGTGTACTTCACGCCATGATTGCAAAGTAATGCATGAAGCAGTGTTTAACATGTTGTTGGGAGTGTGTGTGTGTGTGTGTGTGTGTGTGTGTGTGTGTGTGTGTGAGAGAGAGAGAGAGAGAGAGAGTCGGGGTGCAACTGTGGGGAGTCCAGCGAGATTTAATTATGGAACAGAGAGGTGATAAAGCAGGTCAAGCCTTTCTGGAAGTCCTGTTGGAGATGGAACCATAGCTTAGCACAGAGAACATAGCTGCCTTTTGAGGGGAAGGAGGTGTGAAGGATCCAGAGGTTTGAGAGAGAGCATCTGCTTTGTATGCAGACAGTCCCAAGTTCCATCCCTGGCAGCATCTCCAGGTAGGGCTGGGAGAGACTCTTGCCTGCAACCTCAAAGAGCCACCGCCAGTCAGTGTTGACAGAACTGAGCTAGATGGACCAAGGGTCTGACTCAGGATAAAGCAGCTTTCCATGTTCCATGGTCTGCCCCTAGGTGCATGGGGCATTCTGCCCCAAAGCATGCCTTTTATACTACTACTAGTAGTAGTAGTAGTACTACTACTAGTAGTAGTAATAATATGCTCCAGGACAGAGCTTTTACAATTAAAACAGTTTCTTGGCTCACATTAAATCCTTTACCCTGTGTAGGACACTCTCTTCTGCATCCCCCATGCCCCTTCCTCTCACAAAACCAAAAACCAGACGCGCACTCTTGCAATGTCCTTCTGCATGGCGCTTTCCAAACTAGCTGCTCATCAGCAGCAAAATGCCTCCGTTCAGGCAAGTTGCATTTGGAATGTAAACAGCAGGGGGAGCAGTCTCGCGGAAACTAACCACCCGAAAAAAGCAGCAACCGTTTGACGCCATATACAGGTGAAACTCAGAAAATTAGAATATCGTGTAAAAGTCCATCAATTTCAGTAATGCAAATTAAAAGGTGAAACTGATATATGAGACAGATGCATTACATGCAAAGCAAGATAAGTCAAGCCTTAATTTGTTATAATTGTGATGATCATGGCGTACAGCTCATGAAAACCCCAAATCCACAATCCCAGAAAATTAGAATATTACATGGAACCAAGACGACAAGGATTGTAGAATAGAACAATATTGGACCTCCGAAAAGTATACAGTGTACTGTGCTTGATTGGCCAGCAAACTCGCCTGACCTGACCCCATAGAGAATCTATGGGGCATTGCCAAGAGAAGGATGAGAGACATGAGACCAAACAATGCAGAATTGCTGAAGGCCGCTAATGAAGCATCCTGGTCTTCCATAACACCTCATCAGTGCCACAGGCTGATAGCATCCATGCCACGCCGCATTGAGGCAGTAATTGCTGCAAAAGGGGCCCAAACCAAGTACTGAATACATATGCATGCTTATACTTTTCAGAGGTCCGATATTGTTCTATTCTACAATCCTTGTCTTCTTGGTTCCATGTAATATTCTAATTTTCTGGGATTGTGGATTTGGGGTTTTCATGAGCTGTACGCCATGATCATCACAATTATAACAAATTAAGGCTTGACTTATCTCGCTTTGCATGTAATGCATCTGTCTCATATATCAGTTTCACCTTTTAATTTGCATTACTGAAATTAATGGACTCTTACACGATATTCTAATTTTCCGAGTTTCACCTGGATACAATGTCCTAACTCTATATCGCAGCAATTAAATTCACAACAAGGCACTGGAAATGTGAACGGCACCCTGCTGTCCATGGAGGGATAGCAAGAGTGGCTATCTGGCTGGCTGGCTAGTTGTCTGGCTAGTTGTCTGGCAGCTGGATTTTTAATTTTAAGCCTCCTAGCCGCAGTGGAAGAGAAGGTACTTAGGGGCCCAACAAATACTGCAAAAGAGGGGAATATTAAATGCATTTTGCTTGTATTTCAAGACGGACTGCAACTTCGGGCTTGTGTTTGGTTCGTCTCCTCAAAAGACAGCTCTGCATACAGTGCATCACAATGGTCTCCTCAGTGTGGATAGCAGTGGTCAGGTTCGTTGCTGGCCCTGTTCCTAGTCTACACAGTCTAAGCAATTGGGTTGGGTGTTGTTGTTTTGCTATTCTGCTTTGGTTTTTCCTGCTGTTACATAAGAACACAGGAAGCCGCCTCCTACCGAGTCAGACCTTTGGTCCACCTAGTTTACTATTGTCTACACTGATTGGCAGCAGCTCTCCAAGGTTTCAGGTAGGAGTCTCCCCCAGATCTACCCCGAGAGATGCTGCCAAGGATTAAACCTAGGATCTCCAGCGCGCCAAGCGGATGCCCTGCCACTGAGCTCAATCCCCATCCTCCTAGGATTTCTTACAGCTGACAGTGCCCATATCAGGGGTGTAGCTATGATGGATGGTTCAAAGGAGCCAGCCCCCCCCCAGCTCCTGAAGGCCCCCCAGCTCCACCCCTCCCTATTTTATTCATTCTTCCCCTCATTCCAAGGCACCGTCAGAGAGAGGGCCAACCACGGGCCCACCTCCCTTAGCTACGCCCCAGGCTCACATGTCATCACCCATCCAAATGCCAACCAAGATGGACCCTGCTTAGCAAAGGGGGTGACTCACGCCTGTGACGTGAAATGTGTCCCGGGTTCCAAACAGCTGACCTTCAAACAAACTTTAGGAAGACAATACAGCCTGTCGGTGAGTCAGGTACTTCCTGTAGTTACCGTACTTGTCATAACAGAATAAGCAACGCCGTGGAAGGGAAGGAGAGTCGACATGTAATTCCCCCTTCCACCAGTTCCCTTTCTCTAGGCCAACTTCCGCCTTCCCACCACCCTGAAAGAAGCTAAGGCTCAACAATAGATCAGGAGCAGCTCGTCCTAATGAGTCAGGGGGACACCCAAGGAGGCGGCTCAGGTTTCTCCTCTCTCTCCCACCCTGCCTGCTGCCTGTAGGCTGGACATCCATCAGGTAGAGTGGTGTGGTTAGGAAATGCTTGGAAATGCTGGAACACAACGTGGACACCAGCAGCAGCCATCAGGAGGGGTGCCGTGCTGGGGTTGGATAGGGCCAGTTGCTCTGTCCAGGAGAGACGCCGGACCCATCCGTTGGGGCCAGCATCTTTAAGAAACTGCGAGGCACGCCTGCTCAGAGGAGATCATCGCAAGCCCGTGACGTTTAGGCTTGCAACGATCTCTAAACTGCACGGGCGCATCTAGCAGTTTCTTAAAGATGCTGGCCCCAACAGATGGGTCCATCATCTCTCTTGGCTGCCGCCGGAGGAGGGGGGAGGGAGGACTGCTCCACTCCCCCCCCCAGCCACAAGTATTTTTTAAGCGGAGCTTTGGAGGGGCGGCCCCCCCAATGAGATTGGGGGGCCTCATACAGGGCGGGGGGAGGGGTGTCTCATGGCTGGGTGGTCCAGGCACCTGAATTACTTTGGTGCACCCCTGGGAGGGGCTGCTGAGCTCTTGGAGGCATAAAAAGGAGGGAGGTGCACCAGAGGGTTGGCAGACCGCCTCTAGGCGGCCACCAAAGCTGGCCACCAAAGGGGGCCAGCTTTTGGTGCCGGGCCTTCGGGGTGGGGCTGAGGTCTAGGAGAAGGTTATATTAGGGTGGGGCTGGAGGTCTGGGCTAGAGTTTGCAGGAGGCTTTACACACAGGGTTTCTGCCCCGAATCTCCTTCAGTAGAGAGCGTGTGCATACACTCACTGGAGCAGGACCTTGCTCCTCTGCAATGCCAGGTCAGTTCAGAAGAAGACCGAAATCATCCACGACTTGATCATGGGTGAGGCAGGGAGCTGACCCGGCTTGTATAAGTCTATAACTGAGACTTGGCTGCGGGAGGAAAGGGGTCCAGTTTGGGCCCAACTTCTCCAATCAGATTACTCTGATGGGGAGCAGGTTAGGGGAAGTGGGTGGGGTGGGGTAGGGTAGGGTGGGGTGGCTGTGGTCCATAAGAATACCATCTCCCTTACCAGAGCCTCTGTGAGACAGATGACTTATACCAAGTGTATATTTCTGAGGCTGGGAACTAGGGATAGACTGTTGGTGTACCGTCCACCCCGCTGCCCAACGGACTCCCTAACTGAGCTGATGGAACCAGTCACAGAGTTGGTGTTGGAGTCTCCCAGACTTTTGATGTTAGGCGACATCAGTATCCACTTTGGGGCTGGCTTGTCTGGTGCAGCTTGGGAGTTCATAGAGGCCATGAAATCGATGGGCCTATCCCAATTAATTTCAGGACCAACTCATGGTGCCGGAAACACACTCAATTGGGTCTTCTGTTGGGCTCCATCGTCAGGAGATCCTGTGGTTTCCCCATTGTTATGGACGGACCACTGCCTGCTTCACAGCCACAACCCACCCCTGCAGGGGTGGTGGACCTATTAGGATGGCCCACCCAAGAAGGCTGCTGGATCCAGTAGGATTCCAAAAAAGCCTTGGAGGGTTTTAATGTTGGTGCTGCCAGTGAGTCTGTGGAGGCCCTGGTGGGAACCTGGAATATGGAACTGGAATATGGGAGAGAGAAAGAGCATCCGAAGGCTGCCTGTTTGCTTAAGGAATCAAGTGGCCAGCTGGATCTTCGATTTTGACAGCCGATGATGATGGCGAGAGGGAAGCCTTCTTGGATTCAATTGGGACAGATGGGACATTCTCCTTTTGTGCTGACCCCCCCCAACGCCCCCCCATGCTCCCAGCAAACGTGATGGTTGTTGGTCCCTGCATTAAACAGCATTCTGTGCAATGCCCGCTCCATCTGTGAGAGCCCTCTTTAACATTTTTGCCCTGTCTCCAAGGAAGTAGCTTCGATAGCCTATAGAAGACCAGCTAAAAGACACCCCCCCCCCCCCAACACACACACAGCTCTGGCGCTTGGGGTAGACTATCTGCATAGATGGATGGATGGATGGATGGATAGATAGATAGATAGATAGATAGATAGATAGATAGATAGATAGATAGATAGATAGATAGATAGATAGAAAGAACAAGGCTGCATAATCAACCAGAAACAAATCTGGAACTTCACCATTAGTTCCCTGAGATCATAGTTCTGGCAGTGAACTATATAACTATATAAATTTAGTTATATTTGTAACTATATATAGTTATAGATATAAATATAACTATATAGTAATAGATATAAATATAACTTTATAAATATTCACCATATTCATATTATTATTTATTTGATTTATATACCGCCCTTCCAAAATGGCTCAGGGCGGTTAGGGGATGTGATACATATTGGGGATGTGAGTGTGAGTGCACTATATATTGTGAAATGTGTAAACCAACCAACCAACCAACCAATCAATCAGCGAGGGGCCCATTGTAAAACCTCGTCTCTGGGCCCACTCCAACCTTGTTATGCTCCTGATTTTGCAGTGGCCACTTTGACGGAGCTGCTCCATTCCTTCCCATCCTGCCACCTGCGTTCTCACCAGAGTAGCTGCTTTCACTCCGTAGAAGGGAAAATATTATTATTATTATTATTATTATTATTATTATTATTATTATTATTATTATTTCTTGTTTACACAGTCAGACACGTGTTATTGACTGGTTTGTTTTATCCAGACATCGAGTCCTTCCCAAGGACCTGGGATGCCAGAATTTTATTGTCAATCGTTATAGATATCGTCGCAGAATATAGGCTGTTCCCAGTAAAGCTGCTTTTTGTAATTGGCTGATGGTGATTTCTGGGGCCCCTATGGTGTTGAGGTGCTCTTCAAGGTCTTTTGGAACTGCACCCAGGGCGCCAATTACCTCTGGGATTATTTTGGTCTTTTTCTGCCACAGCCTTTCAATTTCAGTTTGTAGATCTTTGTATTTTATTATTTTATTTTTTCTATTTCTTTTTCTTCTATTCTGCTATCCCCTGGTATTGCTATGTTGATTATTTTCACTTGTTTTTCTTTCTTCTCGACTACAGTGATATCTGGTGTATTGTGTGGCAGATGTTTGTCTGTTTGTAGTCGGAAGTCCCATAATATTTTTACATCTTCATTTTCTTCAACTTTTTCAATTTGATGGTCCCACCAATGTTTGGCTACAGGTAGCTTGTATTTTTTGCAGATGTTCCAGTGTATCATCCCTGCTACCTTGTCATGCCTTTGTTTGTAGTCAGTCTGTGCGATCTTCTTACAACAGCTGATCAGGTGGTCCACTGTTTCATCTGCTTCTTTACAAAGGCGGCACTTGCTGTTTGTTGTGGATTTTTTGACTTTGGCTCTTATTGCATTTGTTCTTAGTGCCTGTTCTTGTGCAGCCAGTATTAAACCCTCTGTTTCTTTCTTCAAGTTGCCATTCTTAAGCCATTGCCAGGTCTTGGTGATGTCTGATTTTCCACTTATATTGTGTAAATATTGACCATGCAGGGGCTTATTTCTCCATTTTTCTGCTCGGTTCTTGACTTGTTCTTTCTTGTAGGCCTGTTTTGTTTCATTGGTTTGAATAGTTTTGCATTATAGACCATTTGAAGTACATCTTCTTCACTGTCCCTTATATATTCTTCAAGGTCTTTTTTCTCCTCCTCTACTGTTTGATGGACTTGCAGCATTCCTCTTCCACTTGAGCTGCGAGGGAGGTAGAGCCTATCTACATCACTGTGGGGGTGCAGAGCACGATTGATGGTCATGATTTTCCTGGTCTTACGATCTAGCGTCTCTAGCTCTGCCTGGGTCCAGTCTATCATTCCTGCAGTGTATCTAATAACAGGTATAGCCCAGGTGTTTATGGCTTGTATGATGTTCCCGCCATTGAGTATGGACTTGAGGATTTTTCTGACTCTCCTGATGTATTCACTTCCCATTTTTCTTTTAACTTCAGCGTGTGCGATGTTATCAGCCTGGAGAATGCCCAAGTATTTGTAAGGTTCTTTCTCTTCCAGCTTCTTGATCTTGCTTCTATTGGGCAGTTCTATTCCTTCTGTTTTTCTTATTTTCCCTCTGTTCATCATTAATGCAGCACACTTGTCTAGTCCAAACTCCATTGCTATATCGCTACTGAATATACGGACAGTGTTTAGCAGTGATTCGATTTCTGACTGGGACTTTCCATACAGCTTCAGATCGTCCATGTACAGCAGATGGTTGATTTTACTGGATGTTTTAGATGTTTGGTATCTGAGGCTCGTTTTGTTTAGTATTTGTGAAAGTGGGGTCATGGCGATTACAAACAATAGAGGGGATAGTGAGTCCCCTTGGAAAATGCCTCTTCTAATGCTAACCTGTCCAAGTGCCTCACCATTGATTGTTAACTGTGTACTCCACATGCTCATTGCTTTTTAAATAAATATCTGAATGTTTTTGCTGACACCAGTTGTTTCTAAACAATTTAGTATCCATGTGTGAGGCAATGAATCAAAGGCTTTCTTGTTGTCAATCCATGCAACACTTAGATTGGTTTTTCTTCTCTTGCAGTTTTCTAAAATCATTTTGTTAATCAGCAGCTGGTCTTTTGTGCTTCTGGTGTTTGGGCAATTTCCTTTCTGTTCAACTGGAAGCTGTTTGTTAGTTAATAAGTGTTGCATCACTTCATCTGCTATTATTCCAGTTAATAATTTGAACATGGTTGGCAGGCAGGTTATCGGTCTATAATTACTTGGAACTGCACCTTTTGCTGGGTCTTTCATGAGATGAGTTTTCCCAGTTGTTAGCCATTGTTCAATATCACCTCCTTGCAAAATGTGATTGAACTGTTTTGATAGTTGTTTATGAAGGCTTGTTAGGTGTTTAAGCCTGAAGCCATGCAGTTCATCGTCGCCTGGCGCAGTCCAATTTTTAATTTTCTTTGCTCTTTCACTGATTAATTCTGGTGTTATTATTAGATCTTGCATTTGTTGGTTACATTTTTGACTTCTTTCATCCAGCCTGCTTTTTTATTATAATCTATTGGATTGTCCCATAATTTCCGCCAGAATTGCACTGTTTCTTCTTTATTTGGCGTTTCTACATTTCTTGCAGTTTCTCCTTCTATGCTTTGGTAGAAACGTCTCTGATTCGACTGGAATTGGAGATTCTGCCTGTGTTGTGTAATTCTGGCTTCATATCTGATAATCTTCTTTGATACTGCTGTTATTTGCTGCTTTATTATTTCCAGGACTTCTCTCATTTTCCTTGAATCTAGGTGGTATTTTTGGATCAGATACTGTTTGGTGTTTTCTTTCTTCAGCTTCTTGTCTGTCATATCTTTCAATTTACTAGCATCTGATCTAAGCCTGGAGATTTTATTTTCTAATCAAATCTTCCATTTAGGTGATGTACTGCTTTCTTTTTTTACAGGTCCACTGATCTTCTATCCGAGCTCTTGTGTTGTTATTGTTGCTGCACTGTACATGAGTTGGTTTGTTTCTTGCAAATTATTGGTTGTTATTTCTGCAAGTGCAGCATTGACATCTTTTAATGCCTGAGCAAGTTGTTTTTTGGCAACTGTTTTTAGAGCGGGAAGTCGAACCCTGGTGGTTGTTTGCTTCATGTGCTCAGTTATTTTTTGCTTTAGTTCTTCTTGCTTTTCTGTTAAACGGCATTTGGGTTTTTGAGGTGAAGGCAAAGGGGAGGTTGCCTGGTTTTGATTTTGAAATACTTCAGCAACGGTGGTATCCTCTATTTCCAACACCTCCTCCATCTGTGCCTGAGCAACTGCTTCAGTTGGTGGTAGTTCTTCTTCCATATCTTGAGCCTGTGTTGCTCTTTGCAGTTCTTCCAGCTCAACTCCTGTGAATACTTTATTTCTTATTCTGAATCTTCTCTGGTCTGCTAGCCTTTTTTCTATTATTTCTGTATCTGGATGCTTCTCTTTCCAAATTTGGTACATTCTTTTTAAATAACCTCTTCAAGTTGGACTAGACTTGTAATAGCAGATCATTATTTCCTTCTTGGCATTTTTTGTATATTTTTTTCGGTTAAGCGACGTTTCTTCCAGTAGCTTTGCTGTCTCCAGCCCTGGTTGCTCAACTGAAGATCCTGTGTCCTGTAGCCCACTTGCCACCAGATGTCCAGGGAGTATAGCACCTGGCGCGGTCCTTGTTGACCCGGGCGACGACCAATCCGGTATTAATTTATTAAAGTTACGTCTCACCATATTGTTGACGGGAGAGGCACTCTTTGTCTGGCTCCTCTGGTGAGACCTGTCTTGTAATAATAATAATAATAAATAATAATAATAATGATGATGATGATGATGATGATGATTAACATTTATATCCTTCTCTTCCTCCAAGGAGCCCAAAGCAGTGTACTACATACTTAAGTTTCTCTTCGCAACAACCCTGTGAAGTAAGTTAGGCTGAGCGAGAAGCGACTGGCCCAGAGTCACCCAGCTAGTCTCCTGGCTGAATGGGGATTTGAACTCAAGTCTCCCCGGTCCTAGTCCAGCACTCTAACCACTACACCACGCTGGCTCTTCCGATAGCCTTTGAAGTACCCCTAGGGGTACTAGTACCCCCTGTTGGGAACCCCAATCTATCTCAATATTGTCTGTTCTGTCTGGCAGTGGCACTCCAGAGTTTCAGGCAAGAGTTTTCCCCAGCTCTCCCTGTAGATGCCAGGGATTGAACCTGGGACCTTCAGCATCTTTAAGCTGATACTCTACCACTGAAATACAGCCCCATCCCTAACACAGTCCAAGGGACAATAAAATGCTCCTTTAGGGAATAATGTTTGAAAACTGCATGCAGAAGGTTCCACATTCCCTCCCTGGCAGCATCTCCAAGACAGGACAAGATTTTTTTTTATTTTTAGGACAAGATTTTAGGACAAGATTTTTTATTTTATTTTTTAGGACAAGATTTTTTTATTGAACCAACAAACTACCAAAGCATACGAAACCCTTGCCTGTAACCTTGGAAAAGCTGCTGCCAGTCTGTGTAGACAATACTGAGCTAGATGGACCAAGGGCCTGACTCAATATAGAGCAGCTTCCGATGTTCCTAAGTTCCTATATTCACAGTGAAGTCCTAAGTGTTTTGAAACGGAGGGGGGAAATGTTTAAAACTGAACACCTGGACATTTTTGATGAAACTGTGAGTCTGGATTTGCTTAAAATGGCAAGAGGGTGGTGGACAGTAGGAAGGCAGGAAGGCAGACTAAATAAATATCATATGATTTGTCTTACACATAGTCTTACACAATGCTTGCTTGTGGTAAAACTTGTTTTTGTTTTTTAAAAAGCATGTGGTTTCTGCATAGAATAAATGTGTGGTTTTTTCCCCTGGGGAAGAGCATGAGCAATACCCTGCTAACTAGGCAAAGAAGCACCTTTTAACGTAGTGATTCTCTTTATTTAGCAGGGGGAGAGTAAATGGCCCTCTCCATCCCCAGCACAGCATCCCTCCAGTGACTTTTGCTGGTGTCTATCTTATGTTTCTTTTTAGATTGTGAGCCCTTCGGGGACAGGGATCCATCTTATTTAGTTATTTATTATTCCTCTGTGTAAACCACCCTGAGCCATTTTTGGAAGGGTGGTATAAAAATCAAATGAATGAATGAATGAATGAAATCTTACCTGCAATCTGAAGAGGGGGAGGCGGCCCACAATACCGAAAATGATGCTAATACACCAAACTGTCCACGTGGGAAGTTTCAGGGCAGAGAGCGTCCAAGTTAGGTGCTTTTTTAAATTCTTCTTAAATTTGGATTTCCAGAAGTTGTTTGAGAAGGAGACCTGGTCTTGCGGTACTAAGCATCATCATCATCATCATCATCATCATCATCATCATCATTTATTCAACTAGCACTTGGCAGAGTTGTAATAAAGGCCTTGGGAAAGATATTTAGATGCCATGAAGTGTCTATACCTACAGAGATTAGAATAGTTTGGACAATTGTTTTCCCCGTGACACTCTGTGGATGCAAAAGCTGGATTTTTAAGAAGCAAGATAAAAAAAGTATTGACACTTTTGAACTTTGGTGATGGAGAAGACTTTTGAGGATACCATGGACAGCCAGGAAAATAAACAAATGGATCACAGAACAAACCAATCCAGAATTTTCACTCAAGGCAGAAATGACCAGGCTCAAACTATCATACTTTGGACACATTATGCGAAAACCCAGCTCCCTTGAGAAGTCCATAATGCTGGGGAAAGCTGAAGGCAAGAGAAGAAAGTGGCCAGCAGCAAGGTGGATGGACCTGATCACGACAGCAATGGATGCACCACTGAGAGACCTTAAAGGCCAAGTTGAAGACAGATCATCCTGGAGAGAATCTATCTATGTGGTCGCTAAGAGTCGACACTGACTTGACAGCACTTAATCAATCAATCAATCAATCAATCAGGGAGAGAGAGGGGGATATGTCTCCATCATCTCTCTAGGAGGAAACAAAGAAGATTGACTCAACACAGGAGGTACCTGAGGAGTCAAAGCAGGGTTCATAGAGTAGAGGCAAGCAGAGACTGGTGAGGAGACCCTGACTAGCTCCCTCTGATCCCAATGCCCCTAGTTGCCATTAGGTTAGTTGGTGCAAAAGGTCGATGCACTGGAACTCCATCTCCAACACGTATAGACAATAGTGAGCTAAGCAGACCAATGGTCCGGCTTGGTATAAGACAGCTTCCTATGTTCCTATGTACAACTCCCATGGAATCACAGGATCATAGAATGTCAGAGCTGGAAGGTACCTTAGAGTTCTTCATTCCCCTACTCCGTGCAGGAAACTGCTACAACAGCTCTGACAGATGCCTGTCCAGCCTCTGTTTGAAAACCTCCAGCAAAGGAAAGCCTACCACTGCATGAGGGAGACTGCTTCGCTGTCGAACAGCTCTTACAATTATTTATTTGTTTATTGATTGATTTGTTTTGATTTGATTTGATTTTTATACCGCCCTTCCGAAATGGCTCAGGGCGGTTTACAATTAAAACAGAAAACATTAAAAACAATTAAAACAGAGATACAAATATAATTACCAATTTAAAACAACTTAAAAAACAATTAAACTATCAAAACAATTAAAACCCTGAAAACCAGGTTAACATTAAAACAATTAAAAACTGATTAAAATCCCTGAAAGGCCAGGCCAAACAGATGGGTTTTAAGGGCTCTCTTGAAGGTCAGCAAAGAATCAAGATTACCAATTTCTGCTGGGAGTGTATTCCACAGTCCAGGAGCAGCTACAGAGAAGGCCCGCCTCTGAGTCGTCACCAAACGAACCGGTGACAACTGGAGACGGACCTCCCCAGATGACCTTAACGTGCGGTGGGGATCATGTAAAAGAAGGCGCTCTCTAAGATATCTTGAACCCAAGCCGTTCAGGGCTTTAAAGGTAATAACCAGCACTTTGTATTTTGCCCGGAAACATATTGGCAGCCAATGTAACTGTTTCAAAACAGGCATCATATGGTCTCTCTGGGTTGCCCCAGAGACCAATCTGGCAGCCGCATTCTAAACTAACTGAAGTTTCCGGACTACATACAAAGGCAGAATGAAGAAATTCTTCCTAATGCCTAGCCTAAATCTGCTTCCTTGCCATTTCAACCCATGGATTGTAGTAGCCCAGCCCTCAGGAGCAACAGAGAACCAGTCTGTTCCTTCTTCTATAAGGCCATGGTGGCCAGGGATGTTGTAGTTCAGTATCATCTGGAGACCCAAATATGAGGACCCCTGACCTTCGAATGATGAGTTAGTGTTCTAGCATACAGTCGAGATGTGCAACGAAACCAGACCGCACCCTTGTGCAGCAACTATAATGTGCCAAGGGAAGGCAAGTAGTTTGCGTAAGAGAAAACACACTCAGAATTTATCATTTCTACAGTCCTTTTTAGTGCTTCACAATGGATATCACATTGCTCCTCTTCCGTTTCTGTTGTGAAATGTCATGATGCATCTCTTGAACTCCTCCCTCCTCCTTCCATGATCTTCTGGGTATTTGAAGACCATCCTTCCAGGCCTTCACAACTCTGGTCCTGCCCCCAGTAGAAACATAGGAAGTTGCCTTATACCAAGTCAGACCCTGGGTCCGCCTGGCTCAGAGCTTTCTGGCACAATATTGTCTATTCTGACTGGTAGCAGCTCTCCAAGGTCACAGGCAGCTTTTCTCTGTTGCCCCCGAGGACTGGATTAGAAATTGGATTAGAAATTCCATGGGGTGAAATTGCAAGGAAGGAGATTTAGGAGACGACAGGGATCAAACCTGGGACCTTCTGCGAGCAAAGCAGATGCAATTCCAGCTCCGTGATTTCCAGCTCTCTGCTCTTAACTGATCGGGGTGGGGGTGGGGGCCAGTTCTCTCCTGCGTCTGCTTCCCTCTTCACTGTTCTAGCTATGTTTCTCAGGAAGACGGTTCCCAGAAGCAGTTTAACCCAGGCTGCTCGTCTGCAGCGCAGGCATCCCTATGGATCACGGTGTTGCTGGCCCGCCTAACCCCACTTTGAAGCCCGGCCTTTAGACAAAGTTTAGGGTGCGAGCGTGCCCTTTACCCCGGCACTGGGATCAGATGGGTGCTCGGGCTGCTTGTTGCCTGAGTGCACACAGAGATGGGTGCCTAGACCGCCCGTCTCAGAGGAGAGGAGAGCTGGTCTTGTGGTAGCAAGCGTGTCTTCCCCCCTTAGCTGAGCAGTGTCTCCCTTGGTTTCATTTGAATGGGAGATTAGATGTGTGAGCACTATAAGAGATTCCCCATCAGGGGATGGAGCCGCTCTGGGAAGAGCATCGAGGTTCCAGGTTCCCTCCCTGGCAGCATCTCCAAGATAGGACTGAGAGAGATTCCTGCCTGCAACCTTGGAGAAGCTGCTGCCAGTCTGTGTAGGCAATACTGAGCTAGATGGACCAATGGTCTGACTGGCAGCTTCATATGTTCCTATCCCCCAATGCACCACGCTCGACACACTATGCATTGTGGGATATCCAAAGGTTGGGATGTGTCATCCCAGCCTCCAAAGATCCACACTGCTGGGAGCAGTGAGGATCATGTGAGCGCATGGTAGTATACCTGAAGAAAAGCAGAAGAATCATCTGGGGGAAAGATGAGTTGGACTCTGCCTACCCCACTGCCCGCCCTCCGCATCCCAGGACTATCATGTGAATAGCCTCAGGGTCTTACTCCTAATCAGCTCTAATTCCAGCTTTAGCGCCAACTTTAAACTCTTCCTCCAGCTTTCACTAACTTTCTGCTGCAGGCGAGCCTCCTTTTATTCTCTTCCCCCCCTCCAATTTTCCGAAACTAACCAATTTAAAATTGACTGCATGTTATGCTTAAAAGAAAATTATTACAAAATGATGTATAGATGGTATCTGAGACCCAAAAAATTGGCATTAATGTATAAAAATGTATCAAACAAATGTTGGAAGTATGGACAGTCTGAAGGCACTTTTTTTCCTATGTGGTGGACCTGTGGGAAGGCTAAAGCATATTGGGAGATGATATATAATGAGTTAAAGAAAATATTTAAAATGACATTTCCTAAGAGGCCAGAATCCTTCCTGCTGGGAATAATAGAAGGTGCAATTTCTACAAGTAATTCAACGCTTTTTATGTACGCTTCGGCGGCGGCTAGAATTATATATGCACAGAAATGGAAGAGTAATGAAGTGCCTTCAAAAGAAGATTGGCTGATAAAATTTTTGGAATATGCGGAGATGGCAAAACTTACAACACTAATAAGAGACCAAAATTAGGAATGCTTCAAAAAAGATTGGAAACCATTCTTGTTGTATCTAAAGAACTATTTTTCTACTATGGACTTTACAGTAGGGTTCGAAATTTAGTAAAAAAACCTGCAGGTTGGGTAGATTAGCTGTGTTTGTAAGGATTTAAATTTATGTTTTGAACTATTATTATAGCAAGGGTGAACTTTATAGCTGATGATTCACGAAGAGATGTGTGCGGGAAGTCCACTTTGTCTATTCGTAATCAATGACATATTAATATTGTTAAAAATAATAAAAATTGAATTTGGAAAAAAAAACCCAAACCAACCAATCAAAATAAATGCGAGCTCCCCCCATTAAAAAAACAAAACAAAACCAATCCAATCCAACCCTCTCCTCCCTCCAAAAACCAAACAGCAGGACTCTTTCCCCAACCAGACCAAACTGTCAAACGGGAGCTGTGATCCCTGCCAGCTTCTTATTACAGAGCACAGGAAGGAAGCAAATACGCATTCAAAACAGAAATGTGAAGAGCACAAGAGGAGGTCAAGGCCTTGTTCCTGCACAAATGGCATTTCATACTTGGCAGGACTTTTTAATCACTGGAATGGAATCACATTTCATATTTGGCTGTATTGGAGGCAGTCAGTGTTGGTTTGTAAGCTTGCCAAGCATTGCCAAGGCTGTGCTTTCCGGGCACTCGATTGGAAGGTGCAGCTTGCTCCCAGGATCCTGTGCTCAGCAAACCTCATTGGCGGCAAACCTCAAGTGGGCTCCTCTGGAGTGATCCAAGCCAATTGTCTGAGTGAGTGCTTCCAAGCAAGAGGCATTTGCATGGACCTGTAGCAGTGTAGCAGCGTCTCCCTCAGCCAAGAGGTGAGCTTGGGAGTCTGTGGGCACAAACGCTCCAAGGGAGACGAGAAGAAAAGAAGATCTCAGAAAGGACTGGCTGTTAACAAAGTGGAAACTTTATTAATATACTTAAATAGGTTACAAGTCGTCACTTAACTTTCTAACTAAAGGAAACAAAACAGGACAGAATGGAGTAGGCAAAAAAACTTTCCATCTCGGCCAATCTGTTGGAAAGCCAAAAATTCCTACTCGGCCCCCAACAGGGCGACCAGCAAAGCCCATTCTGCCCCTGGGAGGGAGAAGGAGGGAGGGAGGGAAGGAGGGAAGGGAGGAAGCCCAGGGTCACACAGAAGAAGGGAATGGCAGGGCAAACAAAATTGGGGGGAGTCCCAGCCAGCCCCCAACCCCACCCCACCCCCGCTCCTTGCAGGCATGTTCACTTGGTCTCCGCTTCTGGGGCGGATCGACTCCTCCAGCCGCCCAGCAGCAGCACAAGCCTGCAAGAAGCACAAAGCAGCGTCAGTGGGGTTGCCCTGCTCCTCCTCCCTTTCTACTCCGGCAGCCCAGCAAGTGGGGATTGGGCAGGGGGCTGGGGGTTGAGGGGGGGGCAAGCCAGAGAATTCTGCTTGACCTTGGGCTCCCCACTGTGCAGCCACAGCATGGAGCAGGAGGGAGAGGAGAATTCTCTGGCCTGCCACCGGGCAGCACCAGGGGGCGCTACTGGGGCTGCAGGGGGCCCCCAGAGTCTCCCAGGCTCCTCTGCTGCTGCACCGGTTTGGGAGGAAGGAGGAGGGAGCGGAGGGGGGAGTGAGGCGTGGCTGCGGGAGTGGAGGGGGGGAGGAGCACACCCTCGGCAGGGGAGGGGGCGGATGCCTGGATGGGGCTTCCCCTGCCAGGGGAAGCCAGGCCGCTGGGGAAGGGGAGAAAGGTGGAAGGAGGAGGGGGCGCTCCTTGGCCAGCTGGTGGGAATGGAGGGAGGCGGTGACCTTGCCCTCCTGCTGGGGCCACACAGCCTCCCCGGACCCAAGGGAAGCCCAAGAATGGTTCCAAAGGGCCACTTGGGGGCAGGGTGGTCCTGTAGCCTCCTCCCACAGCCTGCCAGCAGAAGCAAGGGGAGGGGCTTCTGCACCCCAGAGGCGGGGCTTCCTTGGGCCAGGGGAGTGGAGCCTGCTTCCCCCTCACTCCTCAGACAGAACTGCACTTCCCTGCTGGATGTCTTCTTGTGGACAGATCTTGTGTCCACGCGCTTGGAGGAGGTCTTCTGGGAGGCCCCTGCGCTGCACGGTCTTTCCTGAACCTCCCTTCAGCTGCTGATCTTCAAGGGGAGAGCACGGGGCTGTTGTTCCTGGAAAGAGAGAAGGACATTGGTTCAGAGATGGGGGGGTCTTCTCACACTCTCCCCCATGACACCACCAAGCACCAGGGACTCCTGGCAGAATATCCGTGTCCTCATTTCCCAGAGGGAAGAGAGAGATTTCCTCTTTCCCTTGGGCTACTGGTACAACCAGCCACAAGGGCCGAAGTTGGCATTCCAACACGAGGGAGGGTTGCCCAGATTCCTGCCCACCCTTCCTGCAGCCCCAGCCCCCTCCCTAACCATCGGGGCCCCTTCAAGTGAAGCCCTGCCTTGGTCTGCTCACCAGTCGGTCAGGTGGAGAGATCACCGTACTCTGGCGGGTGTCTCTTCTTCTTACAGCCCGCCCACAAGCGCCGAACGGCAGCCCGCAGCCCGTGCCGGGAGTGGAGGGAAAAGGCCTTCTTCACGATCTTCTCTGTCTTGCAGGCAACTCTCCCGACCTCGGGGTCATGTTCGCCAAGCAAGCTCTCCAGCGCTGGAGGGATGAAGGAGAAGGTTCAGAAATGGCATGAAGAGATCACCCCACCCTTGGCCAAGCCCCACCATTTCCACACCAAGAGGGTGCAAGTCCTGACTCTTTCTCCCCTGCACTCTGGGAAAGCCTACTGCTGAGCATCCCTGAGGATGCAAGCGGGACCTTCCATTTGAGGGGACAGGTGGCCCATTCCAGCTCTGTGGTCCCTAAATCTAGGCCTCTCCCCTCACAGAAACTTCCCCTTCCCACCCAGAAACCGGCACTTACCAGCATGGAAGGTCTCTATGTTCCCTTCAGTGAGGATGCTGCCCTTTTTGTGGACCAGGTGACCTAAAAACAAGGGTGGAAGGAAATGGGACCACAGTTTAGGACCCTGCGCATGGACAGCCCACTTCCCATCATTCAGGAGAGGAAGTCCTCCCCTCTCTGCTCCCTCTGGGACTGACAGATTGAGCCATTCCTCCAGGGACTCTTACGTCACCTTGGAAGGAAATTAAGCCAAGAGACCTCGCTAATTCTCACTGGGCCAGTCCTCCTGGGGAGGGAACAGCTCCTGCCCCTCCACACCCTTCTGGCAGTGCCTTCCAAGAGAATGAACCTTTGCCCACCAAGATGACCCACTAAGGGAGACCCAAAAGTCTTGTTTCGCTTACCGATCAGCAGGGCAGCCGTTCTCCTCACTGAAGGCTGCTCGCTGCGGAAGAAGCCCAGGATCTTGGTGGCCTCCATCTCCACGGCGTCCTCTGTGCCGAGCTGCCGAATCTGGGATCAAGAGCAAAGACAAATCCCGAGTGAGCAAAGCATCGCCCAAAGGTCCTTGAGCCATTTGAGCCGAGGGATGGACAGGGAGGGGCTGCCCTTACCAGACACTTGGCGATCTTGTGGAGCAGCTCCTGCAGGCTGTAAGAGTCCCGCGCCAGCAGCTTGCCCTCCAGGTGCCATAGGAGGGCTTCCGCCAGGAGGCTCAGATTGTCCTTCGCAGCCTGCCAAAAGAAACACCGGAATGGGAGTGAAAAAGGCTGCCAAGGGATTCCAAGAAACCTCTTAGGGGGCTTCAAGGAGTAGGGCCTGGATGGGCCAAACCACAGCAGGACAGCTCGTGGATTCACCACCCCATGAGGCTAACTCTGGGGCCTGCCACTGGGTGGCTGGACTTGGGGAAGCCTAAACCCCTTTGTAGGGGTGGCAGGAAGAAGTGGGCCCTCACCTGTGCTACCTCCAGGTCTTCATCCTCCACATGCATCAGCACCGCGATGAGGGTCGTGATGTTCTCCTCTGTACCCTTGTGGTGGTGGTGGCGGTGCTGCAGGAGATCCAGGTGGGTCCTCATGGCTGCCCTTCGGATCTTAGCCTCCTCCTACAAAGAAGAACAGGACTTGTTATTAGGGAGGAATTCCTCACCTCCATAATTGATGAAGAGCTTGCATGGGTCTCTAGGGGGTGTCTGGTTTCCCTTCTCCAACCCAGTCGGAACCTGCAGGTTGGCCGGCCCTCATAGAGCCGGGGCGGAGGGCTGGCGTGCAAGTACTCACGTGGTGGAAGAGAGGGCGGCACAGGGCAGCCAGGACAGCATTCACCGTGGCCTGGTGTTCTGATGGACAGTGCCTCAGCCGCTCCATGAAGGCCAGGACCCCCAAAGTGGCTTCCAGACTGGAGGTCCTGAGCCCTGCCAGGATCCCGGCACTAAAATCCTGGGGTTTCTTGGCCTAGGGTGGGAAAAGGTGGCTCCTTGAAAACACATGCTAGTCCACCCGCTGCTAAACGCACCACAGAGCTGTCCGTGTTTGATGCTGCTTGGCCACCATCCACTGCCTTGGGGAGGAGATTACTCAAGCCATCCCAGAGGCACAAAGAGCGGGGAGAATGCGGCATTGGAGCACGTGGGGAATCAGGCTCCTACTGAGAGATGCATTCCTGTGCCTTCCCTTAAGGATTTCTCCTTCGTCCTGTGGCAAGGGTTCCACAGACTGAATCCACCCAACTGGAGAAATCTCCCCATCACACCTGGGGATGCCTAGGAGCACCAGCCTCAGGAAGGGCTCCCCAAAGAGAGGAGTCTCCATGCCTAGGGATGCTCCATGCCCAGGGATGTCACTCACCGCCTTCAGGGTGCCATAAATTTGGAGAAGTCCCCTTTCGCTCAGGTAGCGGATGTTCTGGCTGGGGTGGACTAGCCACGCTACCAGGAGCCTCCAGGTCTTCTCTAAGGCAGCAAAGTCTTGGTCTTTCAGGAGCAGCTAAAAGAGGGAAAGGAGGAAAACATCCATCAGCCTCTGGGGCCAGACCCTCCTCTCAGGGAAGCCCACCCTGAGGAACACGCTGCTCACCTCCACAAAGAAGGCCACCTCTGTGAGCGAATGCTCTTCTGGATTTTTGTCCAGGCTGAAGGGGGAAGCCAGGTATGCCTTCAGCCTGGCCACTGTGGAGGACCGTGTCTGGAGGAGAGCCCTGCAAAACACCAAAAGACTCTGCTGAGTCCTGGGCGGAAGGTCCAGAAAGAGCAGACCTGACCCAAACCACACCAGCCCCCAGGCCTCCTGAGAGATCTCCTATTACCTCACCAAGAGGGCCACACCCTGGAGGCAGCTCTGCGTAGAGCACAGGGATTCCCAGCAGGTCTTCTCCGGGGTCACCTGTGCCACCCTCTCCAGCAGGGTCCGGACAATCTGTGCGGTCTCCCTGCAGAGAAGAGAAGGTTGCTGTCACCAAAGTGTGTGTCTCCTTGCGGGGTGGTGTAGTGTCAAGGGTGGATGGACTGTGTTGGACCATGGGAGGGAGACCACAGGGGTGAAGTGACTTTCCCCACAGTTGGTTTTTTAACACTGCAGACGCATTTTAAGGCTCTCTGCAGAGCCAAGAGGGCTGCAAATTCTGGGGTCTCCCCTGTGGAGCTGAGGGAAGGGACCACCGTGCCAGAGTCACCCCAACAGGCCAGAAATGCTCCTCACCCATCAGAGTGGGACATGGGAGAAATGACCCTAGCCTGTCCTCCCAGAGTGCTGGAAGGAGGACTTGCTGGCCCCGCTTTCCCCACCGCCATGACTTACTCAGGAGGCAGGTCTTGGCTGTCTCGGTTCCCGACTCCCTCGGTGGTGTTCTGCAGGCCGGTGAGGATCTTGTTGACCAGGCCCACCAGGAGTTCGGGGAACCTCTCCTCCACCTCACTGGCATACTCCACACACCGGACGACGTCCCCGATCTTCTTTGTTGCTCTCCCCTGAGGAGAAGAGGAGGGTCAGGCCTCAGCACACAGTCCGAGGGACGGTTATGGGTCAGGAGAATCCCCAGGGCGAGGCCAGTGCCATGGGTGTCTGCACCCACATCTTGGCCTGGAGGGTGCTGCCTCTGGCTCAGGGTACATGAGGTCAACTGCAAGGGAAAGACATCCACAAGGGGAAAGGGCAAGTCCCCACCTCCCGTGTGAACAGTGACTGCCATCCAAGCCGCCATCCTGTGTAGTGCAAGAAAGGTGGGGCAGAGGGGTGGAGTCAAGTCACCCTTGGTTTGCACCCCTTACCTCTCCCAGATGGACCGAGGAGAACCAATCTGGGGCCAGCTGTCCTCTTCTTTCCTCTTCGCAGATGTTCCTGAGAGAGGAGAGGAGAGAGAAAAGCTGCTCCAAGAACTGTCCTGTTGGAGATGGCAGCCAGCTGAAGAAGAACACGGGCACCCAAAGAGATGCTAAGCAAGGATCTCGCCTCCCTTGGGAGGTGGCTGGCAGGGGAACTTCATCAGGCCAGAGATCTCCCAAGTCCAGCCTTTCGTTCCCCACTTAGAAGCCCTGGGAAGTGTTCAAAGGGGGCATCGAGACAGGAGCCCTCCCCTGCTCCTTCTCCCCAACACCCGCTCATGCCAACAGCATGGGGGTCTCAGAGCTCCCTCTGCTAACAGCCAGCAATAGACTTGCTGGTGTCTGTCTTGCACCTGCTGTCAATCGGCTTCCTTGGGTGAACTCCCCCTCCAGAGTCCTCAGGAAGCAAGTTTGAAGAAACATCCCTCTGTGGGGCTCAGACATGGGGGAGATGCCCCTGTCCCCTGCAGCCTTCTGCTTACTGTGCTAAAAGCCCCCCATAGGAACATAGGAAACATAGGGAACTGCCATCTACTGAGTCAGACCATTGGTCTATCTAGCTCAGTATTGTCTTCACAGACTGGCAGCGGCTTCTCCAAGGTTGCAGGCAGTAATCTCTCTCATCCCTATCTTGGAGATGCTGCCAGGGAGGGAACTTGAAACCTTCTGCTCTTCCCAGAGCGGCTTCATCCCCTAAGGGGAATCTCTTCCAGTCCTCACACATCAAGTCTCCCATTCATATGCAACCAGGACAGACCCTGCTAAGCTATGGGGACAAGCCATGCTTGCTACCACAAGACCAGCTCTCCTCCCCCAGCTCCCTACTGGCTCCTAAGGCCCTTCAGCTGAGAGGAGGGTACCTACCTGGCCGAACTGGGGGTCGGTGGAGAGTCCCACACCTCATCCTCGATGCTGTTGATGTCATGCATCGTGTCGTCCTCGTCCGTAGAGGAGCACTGGGGAGGAGAGAGAAGAGAAACGGGAGCGTTCCAGGGCTTGCGTTGACCTTGCGAGGCTTCTGAGAGGAACCAAGCCCAAGGGACAGTTGGGAAGACATCCGGCTCTAAAATAAGACGTGCCTCTTGCTAGAAAAGGCATTTGGCATCTCTGCCCAGAAGAAAAGCCTTTCACCACATTTTTGCCCCCTTTCCAATGCCTCAGCTGCATTTCCTCCCATCCCACCAATCACAATCCCTCCCATCCTGCAGCATCTAGAACTAGAACCATTCCATGTTCTGTCTCCTGCTGGGGAACAGGGCATGCGCGCGCACACACACACAACCTAGAGCCCGTTCACATGAAAAAATGGATGATGAAATGGATCAGTTCTGACCTCCGCGGAGGACGAGTCTTCCACCGTGTAGGTGTTCTTCATCATCTTCTTGATGAGCCACTTCTTTGGCTTCGGGACTCTGAGAGGAGAAAGGAGAGACATGGCATAAGAACATCAATGCATGCCCTGTGGATCAAGTGAAAGACACGTGTAGCCCAGAACCCAAGAGTGGACAGCCAGATGCCTATTTAGTTGGTTGTGAACCACTTGAGACCTGGTTACATGTGGCATTAAAGTGTGTTTATTCAGAGAGAGAGAGAGAGAGAGAGAGAGAGAGAGAGAGAGAGAGAGATTCGGAGGTTCCTTGGCTGTCATGGGTAATAGTCTTCAACTGGCTTCTCCTGCATGAACATGTCTAATCAACCAAGGCTCCCGGGGAAGGTGATCTGCCTCTATGATCCCTGGAGCGGCCCTTCAGCTGAGAAAGGTACCTGGGGGAACTGGTGGCATAGTCCTCTTCCGACCCCTCGTCCTCCACGCTGGCGGGTGGAGTCTCGGCCCCCAGGAAGGAAGAACTCTGTGAAGGAGAGAAGATGGAGAAATGGCTGCTCTGGCCCTCGCATTGAGCTTCCTAGGCTTCAGCAGGGAAAAGTCCAGCCTGGCACCTTCCAGCGGTCATCACCAGGTGAGCTGAACGCAGGAATTGGGCCGGAAGGGGATCGTCCCGTTCTGGACACAATTCCTCCCGCTTTCCTGATTTTCAGTTTTCTTAAAAACCACTTTGGAGCCCAGGCGTGCTGGCTGGGGGCGGGCGGGAGAGATGACGAAAGAGCTCCTCCCCCGTGCCCGCCTTCCTCGCAGTGAGGTCGGTCGGGCTGATTTCTGGCCTTCGCGCACTCATGCAAATGGCAGAGGGGAAAGGCATCAACCGCCCCCCCCCAGACATGTTGCGCTCCCTCACTCAGCTGGGGCCCCGATGGCTCTGGTGACTGGAAAAGACCACTTCCAGTCCACTTTATGCTTTCAGTCGGCTCCTTAGTGAGGACACTCAAGGAACGTGCAAAAGCATGCCAAAATTGGGTCTCCTTTCCTCTTTCTTTCCCAGTTCTTTCCCCTTTCCAATTAGTTCATTTCTCATTGGTTTGGTTGAGTTTGCTTATTGTTTTGTATTTTTATTCATTCTTCATTTATTTGTCACTGTTTTTCAATGGTTGCCATTAAAGCAACAGGATGCTCCACCTTTAACTGTGAGATCTGGACCGGACGTCAAGGCCATGGCCGCCATCTCCTTGCAGCCATCTTCTTTAATCCTATCACCCCCACTGTGTGACCATTGGGATGCAGTGTTGTTAAGGGCATGGCTGTCCCTTTACCATAGCTTTAAGCAAACAACTGTCAGAAGATGGCCGCCCACCCGGCAGCATCAAAAACTGGGGCCATTCCACATGCTCTCTACTCCTGGCCAACACGGGGGACCCACACGCCCAACCCACAGTCCTTCCAAGGATGTTGAGGCTTCCTGACCTCTCCAAGGGATGGCTCTTGGTCAGCAGCGGTGTTTTGCAGCCTCCTCAACACGGTGCTTGGCCTCTGGACACTAAGAAAAGAAAGAAAGAAGACACATGAGATCAGAACACGAGTGCTTAGAAAGAGCTCTGCTTGATGAGATGAATGAGGCATGCAGCCCAACACCCTGTTTCCAGGAGTGGACAGCCAGATGCCTGCAGGAAGCCCACGGGCTGGGCATGGAGACACCTGTCTCCATGGAATCAACCCTCCATGCTGCTCGGAGCTTCTCTCCACCCTTGGCTTCTTGCTAAACTAACCACCTCCACCCCCCCAAAAATTGCATGGGCTCCTAAGGAAGGTCCTCTACTTCCATGAGCGATGGAGCTGCCCCTCCAGGTGAGAAAAGAGTACCTCGGGGAACTGACAAAGCTCTCCACGTCCAGCTCCTGATCCCTAGTGTTGTCTTCTGGGATCTTGGCCTCTTGGATGTCAGGACTCTGCATATGAGACAAAGGTTTCCAATGAGTGTACTCACTCTGATCTTCCTAGGGCCTAGGATTCGTAGGGAGTTTTCCCCCTGACATTTTCTTTGAGTTCATTTTTATTTCTTTAAATTATTTTGATTTTTTTTTAAGACAAAAAAACCTTATTAAAAAGAAACCATGTGTTCTAATTCTAACTGGTTGGGAGTGCCAGGGCACAGCCACCACATGCTTGTGGCCATTTGGTTTCATCCTATGTCCAACCATGAACCTCCATTGTGATATGATCTACTGTGGTCAGCAAACTGGCCACCATCCTTCAAAAGGGCCATCAGAATCAGTTGGCTGCACTCTGCAGCTCTAGTCCAAAGACAGCATGACAGGTAGGTCTGTGAAATCTCTTTCTTTCCCTCCCCCAAACCAGCCATTAACAGAAACATCACTGCATGGGAGCTCCAGAATGGAATGCTAACTGCTTGTTGTCATTTCTTGTCATTTCTTCTGCATTCCTTTCATGGGGAATGGAAACCAAGAGGAACGGGACCCACTGGCATCAATAGTTTGGCCCAGAGAGCCTTCTTGATCCCACCCCTTCATGTCCTCTTCTCTTCTCTCCTCTCCCCAAGAAACAGGGTTAGCTCAGCCTTTCCAAGGGGAGAGACAAGATGGGCCCCTGAGTCCGGAGTGAGGGCCATCCCTCCTGCTGTGAGCTGTTTTTACCTGAGGGGACCATGATTGTCTCTACAGAAATGCCTTTTCAGTCAAGAGACCTGGAGATTCCCTACCTGGAAGACCCTCTCCTCTCCTGACCCGTCTCAGGGTCTTGGGAGCCGTTTGATGCCTCCAATCCAAAGCACACCAACCCAGAAAGGTGGCCATTGGAAGGAGAGGTAGAGGGTGGCAGAATCCTTCCCTAGCCACGACGTTCCCACTGTAATCCTCTGGCCAACATGCAGCAGCTGGATTTCCTCCCCTTTCTGGATCTGACCCCGCTCTGTCTCCTGACGGTGGAGATGCAATCTCCCCTCACTCCTCAACCAGCCCATCCACAAAAGCGACTGGAATCGTTTCCTTACCTCACAAGACCATTCGGTGTCCACAGTCTGGAGAAACCATCCATCCTCCTCAACCGTGAAGACACTGCAGGAAGAAATACAATGGCCTGAGTACCTCGGAAGAGCCTTGATGGATCAGACCAAAGATGCATCTGTCCCAGCACTCTGCTTCCAATAGGGGACAGCCATCTGGGAGGCCTCCAGGAAGCTATCCTCTGTGCCCTTAAAGCTAACGGACATCACCACCACCATTCTTGGAGAAGTGAATGCTTCAACACAATGTATGAAGACGTCGTTTTTGTCTTCCCTGCACCTCTTGCCAGTCAGCGGCACAGGATCCATCCCAGATCCAGGCTGGCAGGGGAACAGAAAACCTTCCCTACACAAAAGTTCAAGAAGAAACTCTACCTCCTCGGGGAACTGATGGCATGTGCTTCTTCCAGGATCTCGTTCCCAGTGTTGACCGTCTGAATCCTGGAGCCGTCCGAGAATGACTTCTGTGGATGAGAATGGAGAGAGGAATGGGTGCTCTGGTGCCCACTTGACCTTTCCAGGGCATCTGGGGTCCAAACATCAACCCTCCTTCAAGAGGTCCTTCTTAACAGAGGAGCTTAAAGCAGGAGGTGGCTCCTTAGCACGTCAAAACCGTGTCTACCAACGTGTAACTGGGCTCAGAGAGGAACCAAACCCAAGAATCTACTGAACCTCAGAAACCAGCTTTCCGCCCATTCCTGGGCAGTCGGGTGAGATCATGGCTATTACACAACATTTGGAGTGGCAGGATCCCGAAGAAGAGTCAGGCCTCCTGCTACATGGGACACTGGGGTTTCTTGAATGGTGCCTTTAATTAAGGAAAGCCTAGCTAAGTTCTTCTCTTTGCTGGGCAGAGCTATTGGCCACTTGATGCTGCAGACCCGTGTTTTGAGGCCCTTTTCAATGACACCAGAAAGGGGGCCATGTGGAGCCAAGAAGTGGCAGGGGGGAAAGAGTGCACCATCTACCCCAAAGAAGACTTTCCCACTCTAGTTCCCCTCCAGACTGCTCCCTTCCTGGGTGTGTTTTCTGCTTGGTTGTCCAGAACAAAATCAAAGTCTAGAATCCTGGGGGAGGGAGTGATTTGGGGCAGGAGAGCGGAATGAAGGAGCCAGGTTGGAAGATAGGTAGACACACCCCTCTTCCCTCTCAGCACTTCCCATCCCAAAAGTTCCCATGATGCTTCCTCCATAGCGAGGGTCTCCAACCTTTGCCTGAGTCACTTGTAGTTGAGCCCGGATTGTCACTCATCCCACCCACCCAAGTCACTGCTACTACCACTGCAAATATCAAGGCATATGGCTTTTCCAGACAAGTTCTCAAAGCATCCCTTCAACCTGCTAAGACTGGATCTCTGCCACATGCCCTCTATTCTAGCTCGAAATGGGGTCTCTCCCACCCCCTCCCAGCCCTGCCATGTACAGACTGGGTTTTCATCCCTTACCAGTGACCATTTGCTCGTTTTGGCCACGGAGCACTCTTCATATATCTCCTGTGGCTGGAAGTCACTGAGAGGGAAAAAGGACAAAAGACACAAGTGAGTGAGAGAGTGTGTCGAAGGAACCCGGAGTAGCCAGTTTCCAGCAGTGGGCAGGGGTGTAGGCAAGAACCCTCCAAGCTCCCTGCAACATAAGGGTTACTTACTTTATTTTATTTTATTTTATTTTATTTTATTTTATTTTATTTTATTTTATTTTATTTATATACCCTCCCAGCTCTCCACAACATAAAGGGCTTTCTTTCTTTCTTTCTTTCTTTCTTTCTTTCTTTCTTTCTTTCTTTCTTTCTTTCTTTCTTTCTTTCTTTCTTTCTTTCTTTCTTTCCTGATTCATTCATTCATTCATTCTTTCATTGGATTTATATATATTTATATACTGCCTACTTTTAAAAGCTCTAAAACAGCTCAGCTCCCTTGGTTGGAGTTTGGAGAGCGGCTCCTGGTCAGAGTAGAGCAATGGTCTGACTCAGCATCACCTGTTCCGAGGGGCTGCCACGACCGCCTCCTCTGCCCCCCAGAGGGGCTTCCATCACTCCCCATCTCAACTGCTCCCTTTGCCCTGCAACCACTCAAGGAGGCACCAGCGGATCCAGCCCTGAAGGAGCAGCCAGCCACACCCTGGCTTCAGCCTCACGCTCTGGGTGGCTGCAGGGCTCACCTGGAATCCAGGCATTGAGAAATGGTGGGCCAGGCCCACCAGCCCATGGAGCCCCACAGCCCTTCAGTCCTCAGAGAGCAGACTAGGGGAACGATCCCCCCACCCCACCCATCCTCCTTTGGAACCCTAGAGAGCAAATTGTGCATGAGAACCCTCCCTGGCCTCCTGTGCCTGAACCCCTGGATCCTCCCCCAAAACCCAGGTAGCCCAGACGGATCGGCTCTTCTCCTTTGGAACTCCCTTTGCCTGCCCTTGCTGTCATTCCTTTCTGTCTTTCCCACATTCCAATAGTCAGAACTTAGACTGGGTGCCCCTTGCAAACTGAGACCTCTTGCGGGGTTGGGCTTATTAATGTTGGGGGTCATGACTTCTATGGCAGAGTATTCAGCAGCTATTTCACTCCCATTACAGCAGAAGTCAACAGGGTCTCCGGGGCAACAGCTTGTCCATGATAAGCAGGGAGATTCACACAAGGTTAAACTAATCTGCTTTATTCAGAAGTAGATGCTGAGAGGAAAAGACCTCTATCTGACTTCTGGCTACGTGTTGGTCAGAGAGAGACCTGTCATGGTCGTCAGGGTTACTGGTGCCAAAGGCCGATGGCATCTGGAGCTGGATCTCCAACAATGAAACCCTGGCAGGGGCCAGGTTTCTTTAGAGGGTCCCAAATCCAAGGTGCCATTAATCAAGAATGGGCCCAGATAACCCAGGAGGAACAGGAGGACGTACCTGAGAGGAGCCACAGGAGTAGCCCCATCAAGGCTGCCCACGCCGTGGAGTAAGGGGCATCCTTCTCCCATGTCCTGCCAAGGAGAGAGGAGAGCTGGAGTGAGGATGGGCTGGGCCACTTCACACCCACCGGGGTCATTCCTAAGCAGCCAGTGGGGACTCCCATCCTAGATGTCTCATCAAACCGCTTTGAGAACTTTGGTGGTCTCTCCCCCCACCCCCACATTGGACCTCTTTGGGGCAGGGTGGTGAACCCTCCCTCTAAACCCCTTGCTGGATGTTCAGCGCTCCCACATGGCCCCAAATGGACCAGATTTGGCGTGAGCAGCAGGGGAGACCGCAACGCCCTCCTGCCACCAGTCGAGTCCAGGGGCTCCCAGGGCAGCAGCGGAACCTCCAGCCCCATCAGGATCCGTCGGAACCCGGGCGCCATGGCTACCAGGTCAACATACCCAGCCCTGGGATGCAGCTCAGCAACGGCCACTTTTTGAATCTAAACAAGTCCTTCGGCTACTACAGAGATGTATATTCCACTCTCCAACCAAAGTACTCAAAGCGGTTTACACAGAGAAATAAATCAAGAAGACCTGAATAAGATGGTCCCCTGTCTCCAAAGGGCTCTCAGTCCAAAAAGAAACATCAAGCAGATGCCAGCAACACCACCGGAGAGATGCTGTGCTGGGGATGGAGAGGACAAGTTTCTCTCCCCCTGCTAAATATGAGAGTATCAACACTTTGAAAGGTGTCTCTTGGCTCAGTTAGCTGAACTCCCAGGGCCCAGTGGTGGGCATGGGGCACCAGGAGGCAGGGTTGCCAACTCTCTCACTAATCCTGCTCCTGTGACTTCAGCAGAAGGCTGGCATGCAGATATCAAGCTGGTGATGCATTTCCCATCTCTTTGGGCTAAGCTGGTCAAGCTTTTGCTCAGAGCAGAGGAGCCAGGCCACATCTAGAGGGGGCAGTTCCCATCCTCCACAGAACCTGCGAGTGCCCCTGGGCAGAAATGGCCCTTTCAGTCCTCCCTCCATCCCCCTCCTCAACATTTCATTTCTTTTACCCAAGAAGGACCAGTGTTGTGTTCTTCAAGTCCCTCATATGGCCATCCTGCCCCTCTGAAGGGGGAAGCTGCAGGGAGCTCAGAGAGGCCAGGAACCCCTTCCCTTCCTCTGTGCAGGTGGCTCCACTCTGCACTTCCTTGCTGGATGAGGCACTAGAGGAGGGAGGGGGCTGATGGGGCTCTGACCCATCGATGGGGGGCTGCTGCTCCATGAAGACGCCGTGAAGATGGGCTGGGCCAGTCCCTTCCTGCCCTACAAGGTCAGCTCAAAGGGGCCAGGACAGTCTCACTTCCTAAATGTCTCCACCTGGACCCAAATCCAACCCCTGAGGGTCTCACCCGCTCCCACCAAACATTGAACCTATTTGGGGCTGGGTGGTGGACACTCACTCTGGACTCCTTGCCTGAGGCCATGTTCTGCGCTCCCTCACGACGAAAAGTGGACGGAAATTTGCCGTGAGCAGCAGGAGAGGCCAGAAAGTCTTCCTGCCAACGGTCGAGTCCAGAGAGACTGAAGGCAGCAGCGGAACCTCCAGCCCCATCAGGATCCGTTGCAACCGGTAAACACTCCCGGCTGGGGAACCCCCCCCCCAGCAACCGCCATGTTTGAATGTACACAAGGATGGCGGAACTCCCAGGCCCAGTGGTGGGCACGAGGCACCAGCAGGCAGGGTTGCCAACTCTCTCCCTGCTCCTGCTCTTATGCTTTTAGAGGAAACCTGGCATATCGAAATTAAACCGATGAAGATTTCCCCATCTCTTCATTTCCATTGCAGCAAAAGCTTCATCTGGTTGATCTTGGACTGTCAAGCTCTTTTTCAAGGCACAGGAGCCAGGCTAGCAAAAAGGTTGGCAACCCTGCAGGCCAACCCTGCAGGATCCAGACTGAAGTCCATCCCTGAGCACACATGGAAGGGGACAACAGGACCGTGCCTTTCCTCCAAGGGGCAGGAGGAATATTCTGAACATTTGGCCCCTCAGGTCTTCAAAGGGAGACTTCTCCACACCGGTCTTACAGGGCAATGAGAGGGGCCAGGACAGTGTCGCTTCCTAAATGTCTCCACCTTGACCCAAATCCAACCCCTGGGGGTCTCCCCCCCACCCCCCATCAAGAGGGGGCAATTCCCATCCTCCACAGAACCTGCGACGCCCATTTGGCAGAACATATAATCTCATGCAAAGCTACAGGCAAGAAACCTTCCAAAACAAGGAGGGCATCATCACCATCTGACCAGAGAGAGAGAGAGAGAGAGAGACCCTGCAGGGGTGTTGCTGGATGCTTAAATGCTCCTGAGCCTGGGCCCTTTTGACCATCCAATCCAGTCATGCTCAGTTCCCAAAAATGACCAGTGTTGTTTTCTTCCAGTCCCTCATATTGCCTTCCCGCCCCTTTGAAGGGGGAACTGCAGGGAGTTCGGAGAGGCCAGGAGCCCCTTCCCTTCCTCTGTGCAGGTGGCTCCACTTTGCACTTCCTTTCTTGATGAGGTCCTGGAGGAGGGAGGGGGCTGACAGGGCTCTGACCCATCCATGGGGGGCTGGTGCTCCATGAAGACCCAGTGAAGATGGGCTGGGCTTGCACTTCCTGCCTACCTGGGTGAGCCCAAAGGGGCCAAGATAGTCTCACTTCCTAAATGTCTCTACCTGGACCCAAATCCAACCCTGGGGGTCTCCACCCCCACCGCATTAACCTATATGGGGCATGTCAGTGGACACTCACTCTGGACTCCTTGCCCGAGGCCATGTTCTGTGCTCTCTCGCGGCCAAAATGGCGGCCTTTTTGCTGATCACAATGGAGGTTCATTGTTGGACATAGCATGAAACTAAATGTGCCCTGGCACTCCCAACCACAGTTAGAATTAGAACACCACTGTTTCTTTTTTAGGCTTGAAATGGCTTCACCTGCTCAAACTGGTCACACTTTTGCTCAGAGCCAGGAGCCAGGCCACATCAAGAGAGGGCAATTCCCATCCTCCACATATCCGGCAACTCCCATTTGGCAGAACTGGACATTTCTATCCTCTCTCCTTCTCCCCAACCCCATGCCATTAAATTTATATCTTACATTTAATCGAAAAATAGTGAATTCATATCATCCCATGCAAAGCTATAGAGGAAGAAGCCTTCCAAAACAAGGAGGTCGTCACCATCTGTCCAAAGAGGGAGAAGGAGAGAGAGCCTCGCAGCAGGGGTCTTGCAGGATGTTTAAAATCCTCCTGAGCCTGGGCCCTTTTGACCATCCATTCCAGTCATGCTCAGCCCCCAAGAATGACCAGTATTGTTTTCTTAAAGTTCCTAATATGGCCATCCTGCCCCTCTGAAGGGGGAACTGCAGGGAGTTCGGAGAGGCCAGGAGCTCCTTCCCCTGTTCTGTGCAGGTGGCTCCACTCTGTGCTTCCTCGCTGGAAGAGGTCCTGGAGGAGGGAGGGGGCTGGTGGAGCTCTGAGCCATCCAAGACCAGAGGCGTATCTAGGGAAAATAGCGCCTGGGGCAAGCACTGAAATTGCGCCCCCTGGCCAAACATCTGACACCCATCTTTCAGAGAACTTTACCATAATAACAGCTGAAAAATACAAGTCAAGTTTGTTAATCTTTTAATATCTCAAAAACTATTTAGCAGTGGATGTAGCTAGTCCAAAAATTGCTGGGAAACTACACATTTCAGTATGCTGCAGCTCATGAAATACCCAAATACTATGTGGAGGTATACTTGAAAAACTAAAGAGAAGTGCCTGTCTCATTCTCTACTATGCATTGTAGCATCACTATTAAATCGGTTTTTAAAATAAATGGAGAATTTGAATCCAGAGAATCCAGATACTCTGAAAATAATTTAAGGATATGCAGAGTAAACTGTGTCACTGCTTGGAATATATTCTAGTCTTTCAGAAAGACAGTTAAAATGAGAGAAAGAGAGCAAGAAACTCCCAGTGGGCCTTAATACTAAGGATTTCACACTGATTCAAAGACAAACTCACCATTAATAGCCATATTATTAAGACATTACATTTAACTCACTTATCACAAGAAGCAAAGTAAGAGCAAATGAATACAATCCTAGCTCATAAGCTTCAGCTCAGCATTCACAAGCCCCGATTCTCCACACATAGTGCCAAACTAAATATGTGTACAGTGACTTATATTTTTATATATTTTTTACAAAAATTACCTGTCGCCCCTTCGGGGGGCTTGGTAAAGGCCGTTTGGGGTAAGCAAATGTTCCCCTCTATCCTCTATCCTCTAGGGCCTCACAGGGACCATTTGAGCATGTGCAGTGGCCATTTATTAAAATAAATTTTGTTTTTAAAAAATGGCCGCTGAAAACAAAATGGCCACAGCGCATGCTCAAATGGCCTCTGTGAGGCTTGGCATGACCTAGGGCCACAGAGAAGCCATTTGAGCATGTGCAGTGGCCATTTTGTTTTTGGTGGCCATTATTTATTGTTTTTTAATTTTAAAAAATGGTTCCCCCCCTTCATGTGGCTTCCGGGGCACATGCCCAGCCTGCCCCATGCTTGATACCCCCCTGATGAAGACCCTGTGAAGAAGGGCTGGGCCAGTCCCTTCCTGCCCAACAGGATCAGCCCAAAGGGGCCAGGACATCTCACTTCCTAAATGTTTCTACCTGGACCCAAATCCAACCCCTGGGGGTCTCCCCCCCATCTCATTGACATATTTGGGGCATGTCCATGGACACTCACTCTGGACTCCTTGCCTGAGGCCATGTTCTGCACTCTCTCATGGCCAAAATGGGACGGAAATTGGCCGTGAGCAGCAGGAGAGGCCAGAAAGTCCTCCTGCCAACGGTCTAGTCCAGAGAGTTTGAAGGCAGCAGCGGAACCTCCAGCCCCATCAGGATCCGTCGGAACCACAGCACCATGGCGACCGGTAAACACTCCCGGACGGGGACCCCCCCTCCAGCAGCTGCCATATTTGGATCTAAACAAGGATGGCGGAACTCCCAGGCCCAGTGGTGGGCACGAGGCACCAGCAGGCAGGGTTGCCAACTCTCTACCTGCTCCTGCTCTTATGCTTTTACAGGAAACCTGGCATATCGAAATTAAACTGATGAAGATTTCCCCATCTCTTCATTTCCATTGCAGCAAAAGCTTCATCTGCTTAATTTTGGACTGTCAAGCTCTTTTTCAAGGCACAGGAGCCAGGCTAGCAAAAAGGTTGGCAACCCTGCAGGATCCAGTGTGAAGTCCATCCCTGAGCACACATGGAAGGGGACAAAAAGGACCGTGCCTTTCCTCCAAGGGGCAGGAGGAATATTCTGAACATTTGGCCCCCCGGGTCTTCAAAGGGAGACTTCTCCACACAGGTGTTACAGGGCATGAGGGAGGCGCCCACTAAATGTGGGTAATAGAGCTGCTGAGGAGCAGAAGGCTTGGCAGAGGAGGTGTGTGTGTGTCAATTGGGGTCCAGGCAAGGAACCTCCTTCCTTCAGGTCAGAGCAGGGCTTCATTCCCAGTCATTGTGGCCACTAAGCCAAGCGCAGCAGATGGCCGGCAGGTCTCACGTCCTGCTAGGATCTTCACAAGCCCACTGGCTTGGCGCCATGATCACCTTCCGGCCCCTGGGAGGAGAGAAGCCAAAACTGGGTCAGGCACTTTTCAGGGCAATCAGACACACACACACACACACACACACACACACACACACACACACACGGTGCTGCCATGTTCTCGTCCAGGGGATCCATCTTTTGTAGCTCGCCACTCTACCAGGAACCTCTGGAACTCACCGCTGCGGCAAAGGAGAGCCCCATCCGTCTCCACAGCAATGGTGCCTTGGAGAACCCCCTGTCTTTGTGAATGGGGAAGGGACCAGTGGACCTGCCTGCCCCCTGACCAACCCCAGAGCCAGGAATGAGGCCTCTGAGCATGCTCAGTTGTATCATTTTGTGCCAGAACGATGGGATTTCTTGTAGGAGTTGAATGACACGGGATCATGGGATTTGGGATCATTACTCTGCCGAATGGGGCAGCCAGGTTGGTCTCTGGGTCATCTCGGAGAGACTACATCACTCCTGTATGGAAGGAGCTACACTGGCTGCCGATATGTTTCCCCCCAAACTTCCTCCTTTCCCCTGTAACAGGCCGAGCTCCTTCACTGCGACCACCGAGTGGTTTCTGCCTCTCCGCTGCTGGAGCAATTCCAGCTCCGTGATTTCCTGCTCTCTGCTCTTGACTGACCGGGGTAGGGGTGGGGGTCGCTTCTCTCCTGCGGTCTGCTCCCCTCTTCACTGTCCTAGCTATGTTTCTCAGGAAGACGGTTCCCAGAAGAAGCAGTTTAAGCCAGGCTGCTCGTCTGCAGCGCAGGCATCCCTGGCACTGCTGGCCCGCCTAACCCCACTTTGAAGCCCAGCCTTTAGACAAAGTTGAGGGTGCGAGCGTGCCCTTTACCCCGGCACTGGGATCAGATGGGTGCTTGGGCTGCTTGTTGCCTGCGTGCACACAGAGACGGGTGCCTAGAGCGCCCGTCTCAGAGGAGAGGAGAGCTGGTCTTGTGGTAGCAAGCGTGACTTGTCCCCTTGGCTAAGCAGGGTCTGCCTTGGATTCATTTGAATTGAATTTTGGCCTTGGTTTGTAAGCTTGCCAGGCCTTGCCAAGGCTGTGCTTTCCGGGCACTCGATTGGAAGGTGCAGCTTGCTCCCAGGATCCTGTGCTCAGCAAACCTCATTGGCGGCAAACCTCAAGTGGGCTCCTCTGGAGTGATCCAAGCCAATTGTCTGAGTGAGTGCTTCCAAGCAAGAGGCATTTGCATGGACCTGTAGCAGTGTAGCAGCGTCTCCCTCAGCCAAGAGGTAAGCTTGGGAGTCTGTGGGCACAAACGCTCCAAGGGAGACGAGAAGAAAAGAGGAACTCAGAAATGATGGTATGGTTTTCTCCATGGAAACAACCCTCCATGCTGCTCGGAGCTTCTCTCCACCCTTGGCTTCTTGCTAAACTAACCACCTCCCCCCAAAAAAACTTGCATGGGCTCCTAAGGCAGACATTCCAGAATTGCAGCTTCCCCAATCAACTTCCTAGAGATGCCCCAGATGAATTTCTGCCTGGTTCACCTCTACAAGGCACAGTGCTTCCCCCAGCTGTTATGTCGCTTCGTAAATGTCTGGGCAGAAATTCAAGATATATAGCAGTCTCACTAATAGTAAGAATAAGAATGCAAATAAGAATAAGAACAATAAACTATACTTATTAAGATAAAACAAACCAAAAATTAAATCATAACAGATCAAAAAGGGGGGAGGGGTGAAGGAAATACAAAATACAATACAGAACCATTTCAAAGTCATTGTTAAAATCAATCATGTAATATGATATGATATGGTATGATATGTATTCTTAAAAACATATAATACTTCCAGGCAGCTATTCTCCTAGCTTTAGGAGCATTAAAAAGAAAAGGAAGCAAATGGGCGATCAGACAAACTCCTCCTTTTCATGGAAGTCCTCGAAGACAAGGCCATCTGAAGAGAAGAGAAGAGAAGAGAAGAGAAGAGAAGAGAAGAGAAGAGAAGAGAAGAGAAGAGACGTAATATTCTGATGTTAATTGATTTAGGTAAGGAGGGACTTCTACATATTGAACAAATGGAGGAGGGTCTAATGTGTTACTTTTTGCCTTGGTGTTCCCCAAGCAGAAGGCAAGCATGGCTTCCAGATCTCACAGTTTTGCTGCAAGGTCTTTGCCTGCAAGAACCATTTTTACCCCTGTGAGAGGGGTTGAGAGTTTGAGACGTGCCCACTTGGGAGTCCTGCCACAGACAGTCCTCCATAATTTCCTGGCAGAGATCAAAGAGCAGAAGAGAGTTGGTCAGTACCCATGGACTTCATTGGAATAGCACCAGCCTCAAACACACACTTTTGGCAGTCAGGTTTTGACTGAGCCTGCGCTTGGTCATCCTCTTCCATTCTCTGCCACATCTCACTCTCCAGTACGGCGTCCACAGCCTTGTCTTTTTCATACGACAGCATCTCACTTTCACAGGACTTGGCATCCTTAATACCGTCAATAACGGACGTCAAGAATTCAGCCCAGCAGAGGATGACCTGAATATTAGAAGCACTGAACTGTTAGTGATGGAAGGACTCTCCGTTCCTTCCTGGAAATTTAGCGGGCACCCTTACTTGGTGGGCTGCTCTCAGGTCCTTTCTGGGGACCCCACCCCCTCCATGGAATATTTGGCTTCTGCCTCTCAGGGAGAATGCAGAAGTGGGAAAGGGATCAGAGCAGAGAGTGGGTGCTTCCAGATCCCGTATGGGGCAAATGCCTCTCAGAGAAATGTCCTGGGCTCTAGGGAGGAAGGCCCTTTTCTGAAAGGATCCCTACCTCAGCTCTTTCCATTTTCTCCACTCCAGTTGTCAGATCTGGAAGGGAAGAAGAGTCAGAGGTGGGTGGGTTTAAGGAGTTTGATTCCCATTTGGAATTTAAAAACGGGGATTCCCTTTCTTGGAATTAAGGCGGGCTACCAGTTCTAGGTTACAGCCCAAGTCAGCCAGCCTATATGAATAATGAGAGATTAGCATCTCCCAAAGGGAAGCGACTGCTCACCAAAGGCCTTTTCATTCGGACCCACAAGTCTGCCAGGTTCCCAAGCACTAGCTCTCTCACCTTCCCCAAAGAGTCAGCCCCAGTCCCAACCTGGGGCACCTCCTCATCGATGGTGACTCTGGATACTGCCGGGGAGCCCCCTGTGGGAGTTGGAGGTGGTGCTGGAGTAGGCTCAACGCGGTGTTTCCGTTTAAAGAACCTCCCTCTGGGGGGCTTGCCCTTGGCGGAGTCACTGGTGGGGGAGGTCTTAAACAGCCGCCTGCAGCAACGGCAGACTCTTCGCAGCCTAGAAGAGAGCAGGGAGAAAGTGAGAAAGCGACCCTTAAGCAGACTTTGGCAGGAGAGGGGGCCAATGGGGCAGTGAAGGAGTGCAGAACAGAAGGAGGGCAGCAATACAGTTTGCCGAATAGGCTTCCAGGTGGTGCACCGTCCTCCTTCTGGCTGAGGAATTGGGTCGAGACAGCTGCCCCAACATCCTTGGGATAGCTCCACCCCCAAACACACACTTTGGACTGAGCCCACACTAGGGCATTCCCTTTCATTCTCTGCTGCATCTCACTCACCAGTACGGCTTCCACGGCCTCGGCCTCATCATAGGACAGGAGTTGACCACCCAGCGACCTGACGTCTTTAACATCCTCAATTATGGCGGACAAAAACTGGATCCAGCTGAAGATGACCTGAAAATTAGAAGCACTGAACTGTTAGTGATGGAAGGACTCTTTGTGCCTTCCTGGAAATGGAGCGGGCACCCTTACTTGGTGGGCTGCATTCAAGTCCTTTCTGGGGACACCACCCGCTCCATGGAATATTCTGCAACTGCTGCTTCTCTGGGAGACTGCAGAACTGGGAAAAGGATCCGAGCAGAGAGTGGGTGCTCCCAGATCCCGGATGGAAGAAATGCCTCTCACACAGATGTCTTGAGCTCTGTGGAGGAAGGCCCTCTACTCAATGGTTCCCTACCTCAGCTCTGTCCACTTCCTCCAGGACAGTTGTCAGACCTGGAAGGAAAGAAGAATGGGAAGGGAGGGAGGATTCAGGACTTGATTTCCCATGAGGAATTAACCAACGGGAATTCCCTTTGTTGGAATTCAGGCTGGCTTCCGGGCTCCCAAGCACCAGCTGGCTCACCTTCCCCAAAGAGTCAGCCCCAGTCCCAACCATTCCCCAGGAGCCTGGGGTACCTCCTCACCGATGGTGACTCCGGAGACGGCTGGGGTGCCCCCTGAGGGAGTTGGAGGTGGCGCTGGAGTGGGCTCAATACGATTGGTTAGTCACCAGAACCTCCCTCTGGGTGGCTTACCTTTGCTAGAGTCACTGGTGGCGGAGGATTTAAAGATCTGCCTACAGCAAAGGCAGACGCTTCACAACCTAGCAGGGAGAAGGTGAGAATGCGACCCTTAAGCAAACACTGGCAGGAGAGGGGGCCAATGGGGCAAGGAAGGAGTGCAGAACAGAAGGAGGGGCAGCAATACAGGTAGCCCAATAGGCTTCCAGGTGGTGCACCGTCCTCCTTCTGGCTGAGGAATTGGGTCGAGACAGCTGCCCCAACGCTTTGGGGCAGAGACCTTTGACATATGGGGTGCAGTTCTGGTCAGCCCAGCTCAGGCAGATTATGTTAGAGCTGGCAAAGTTGCAGAGAAGAACCATGAACGAGCTCAGGGGTGAATGGAAACCATGTAACCATTAGGCAGTCCTGTTTTCGGCACTTCATGACACTTCCTAGCTGGACCAGGCCTGTGAGGGGCCCGTGCCCATGTTCTCTTTTAAAACGAAGCAACTCCAGTCATGCACACAGAATCACGTACCAATGTTCAGACACCTGCACACCGTATTTTACGGACTATAAGACGCTACAGACTATAAGACGCACCTTAATTTTAATCCAGTTTTTCAGTTTTAACATATTAAACTGTTAAAACATATAAGACGCACCTGAATTTTGGCGGATATTTTTCGAGGAAAAAAGTGAGTCTTATAGTCCATAAAATACGGTACCAACTGTCTGAATGGGGCTTTCATTGCTCTTACCTTCAGGATGCTGATTAAGTTCCAGACAGAGGGGGCCTCCTCCAGCAAAGCCCTGATCATCCTCTGGAGCGCCTCAATGTTCTCGTTCTAGGGGGGGGGGAGAAATGATCAGACATGAGTGTATGAGTGACAACCGGTCTTGAGAATGCAACATTGAAAAAGCACTCATGCTTATCATGGTATTGTGTTTGATTCCAGTTGGGCCAAGAAACCACCAGGACATATGGAAGTGGGAAAGGGTGCTCACAATTAACCTGGAAGAAGAGCTTATATATTAAATCTCAGAAAAGTAAGAAACCACCTGTGCAGGGAGTCACACCATTTCAAACTTGGTCATTCTTTTGGAACTCTCCCGTTCAGTGTGGGCTCAAAGATTCACTTTCCAAAGTGTTTTGGTAAGCAGTTCAAACACCTTGAACCAGTTTAGTTACATTTCCTACAGGTTAATATCCAAACTCTTTAGTTTGCCATGTAACTCTAGAAAAAGACAACCATGGGACTTGACTTGAGAAGAAAGCATCATGCCAGTCTTTCTGAATGAAACCAATGATGCAATTATGGAACGCCATCGTCTGAACTGGTTACCACTACAGGGCTTTGCTTCGGGTTCCAGTTGGGGCCAACCAGGAGATTTTCAGTTGACACTGAATTCTCCCTTCGTCATAGAACATATTATGACAAAGCAAAACTGGGGCATCCTTACATAGAAAAGATTCTGAAGTGGTCTCAAATGAGACATGTAGCCCGGGAGTGGAAGCAGCAGGAGTTTGTGGCACAGGAGGAAAAAAGCTCAATAAGTATATCCCTGCGTCCCTGGGTCCAGCTGGTTGACTCTGGACACGGCCACGTGCAGGACTGCTGCTATTAGATTAATTGGCAGAGCTGGCACCTTGCTGACATTGGGAAGGAAAAGGCTGACCAATGGGAAGACTAGTCCTCCCAGAAAACCAACTGAGAGACTAGCTCTCACCAGATGTAATTTTCTCTGGCTCAGTAGGGCAATGGACTGAAATGACCCTGACACAATTAAAAAGAAATCATTAAAAACCACCTGATTTCCCAATTGCTCTGTGGGTTGGGTGGTGGGTAGTACCCATCATGCTCAACCCGCTCTGGTGCCCCCAGAAGCCAGTTATTTTTTTATTTTTTGGAAACATTTAATCTACCGCCCACTCTGAAGACTCCGGGCAGTGCACAAAAACATGCAAACAAGGCAACATTAAAAATCACGTTCTAAATTAAAAACTCAAGTAACTAACAAAAAACAAATATTTAAAGTACAGGGCAAAAGTCTGGTGAAAAAGAAAAGTCTTCAATAGAGATTTGAAGATCAGTAAGGAAGAGGCTAGACGGATCTGAAGGGGAAGAGTGTTCCAAAGAAGTGGGGCAGCAACCGAAAAGGCCCTTTCCGAGGTCCTAGAGCCCCGAACCACTCGGAAATCAGGGACCGACGAAAGGGCCATCTGAGACGATCTAACCGGAAGGGATGTAACTGGAAAGGGAGAGGCGGGTCTGTAGGTAGACAGGCGCCAAGCCCTGCAAGGCTTTCAAGGTCAGAACCAGGACCTTAAATTGAACTCGGAAGCCAATAGGCAACCAGTGCAATGACTGCAGGAGAGGTGTTACCCATCATATTTTCTGGCACCCATGGGAAGGCGAGCTGCTTCATTCTGGACCCGCTGTAGCTTCCTGATCGTCCTCAAAGGGAACCCTAGATAGAGAGCTCATCACGGCAATCACCAAGAAATATTAGACACATAGAGCTGAGCTGCCACTGTCCCTTTCTCTCCACAACACCATCTCACACACAGTCTACCAAACCAGAGCTCTAGGAAGGTAGGCAGGCAGGCAGGCAGGCAGGCAGGCAGGAAGGAAGGAAGGAAGGAAGGAAGGAAGGAAGGAAGGAAGGAAGGCGAGTACTGCTTTTGTCAATCTGAGATCCAGCAAAACCAGGTTGTTATACTGACAAGAGAAAAGCATTACACTCAGTGCAGAGAAAAGGACATTACAGAATCAAACCTCCTTGCCTCCTGAGGCACAGCATGGAGCAGAAAACCCCCCAACCAAACCATCCCGCAGAAGAAGGTCAGAGTTCCACTGGGTAGGAATCTCCTGAGGGATCAGGTGTTCAGGTAGGTCCAGCTCAAGCTGCCTCTCCTTCAGCATGCACTGAGCCTTTTCACCCCGGTGGAAATGGCCGGCTATCTTGTGGCGATTCTCCACAAGAGCGCCATGGGAGCAGCAGGGTCCCGTAGCCAGGGTGTGTCCCAGGCTGTACATTGAGGCTAGCTATGGGCCCTAGCAGGGCCTGTGTGGTGGGAGCCCCCTATTGCAAGTGCCCTTCGAATCCTGGAGGCTTGGGAGCAGCAGCAGCTGCTGCTGCTAGCCGAGGGCACGCCAGACCCATTGCTGCCAGCAGGAGAATGGACCCCCAGGTGAAAGGGGTCGCAGGTGCAGCACCACCACCATCGTCCCAAGACGCTTGGGGTCCTTTCCCCTGCTGACCCATGTAGGTGCAGACAGTACCTACTACCCAGTACTACCCAGTACCTGCTACCCAGTAGGTGCAGACAGCATGTCTATGGTCACTAAGGCACAACTTGAAGTGATCCCACACCAGGCTGCCACCATGCTCACCGGTCTGTGGGTGGTGAGGCTGCTGGTTCCTTCGGGAACTAAACCATCACAACTGGAGACTCGCATTGCTAAGGGGGATTGGGGGCATGGTGAGACCGATCTCCAAGCGCGACCACTCTGGTTGGGCTAGCAGCCAAAGCAGTCGGCACCTCCTCCACAACATGTATTCAACATCAGTCAGTCCCTGCTCATACCTTTGGCTTGTTCACACAGAGAGATGCAGCAAGTTCTCATCATCACTGGCGAGAAGCAAGCAGCCTGGCCTCTGTTGGAGGGTTTCCTTGTCTCAGGTTCAGGATTACATGTCAAAAGGATCTTCACTTTCAAAGAGTGTTCTAATCGGAGGCACCTTCAGCATGTTCCAGGTCAAGATGCAAGTGCCTTACAGTTCTGTGTCCCCCTTGTGAGGAACAAGCAGGGCTGGTGCTACCGTTAGGCCAACTAGGCAGCAGAGTGCAGACCCCAGACCTCAGGGGGTTGCGGAGTGTCGAGTGTCAATGTGTTTGCCTAGGGCGCAAAAGAGTCTGGCACCGACCCTGGGAACAAGTGCACCAACATCCTACTGTGGGTTTTTTCTGCTAGTTAGATTGTCTTCAACATATTCCAAAGCCCAGCTTTCTAGGCCATATGGAAGTTTTGATGCTGTCCATGAGATGTATTTGACATTACGAGAGGGAGGGAGGGAGGGAGGGAGGGAGGGAGGGAGGGAGGGAGAGAGAAAGCTCTTCATTTGTCTCTGCTCAGGAGACTTCCGTGCTCCTTTTGAAATTGAACGTACTGTAAGGAAGTTGCTATTATCAGCTCTGCTGTGGAAAACAAAACTACACTTCTCTTGAAGATGTGACCACATTTGTTACCACATGAGAAACAACAGACGGATCAGGAAGAGGTGTCAATCCAGCAGAGAGCAGCATGTCTTGACACCATGCAGAACTCAGTAGCGAGAATCCCAAGGAAGAGATCCTTTTATACTGGAATCCTCAACTTCAGTTAGAAACTGTTGTTACAAGCAAAGAAGTGTGTACTGTCCCTCTCCTTGATCTGCCTGACAGCCTTGAGGTGCGTCAGGGAGATGAAAGAGAAGACCATGAATGGTTTTGTGCAAGTGCCATCCGCAGTTACATGCAAGAAGCCCATGTGCAAGCCTGTGCTGCCAAAGAGCAGAGCGGAGGGGAGGGCCAGCAGACCCACACACCTTTCTCCTCCCCCTGGTAGGCATGCTGGTCTATGCAAGTCTCTGTGCTTCTCACTCTGGTGGATGGCACCTAGCAGCCAATGCTTCACCGCACCTCGCTGAAGATAGAGTTCAGGATGAATGTGGCAGGAGCTGGTCACCCCCGGACCAAGTTTGTCATCTCCAAAGCCACAAATTCTTCAACACAGCAACACACTCTTGCTTTTTCTGTGCAATTCTCCATTCGGTCTAGAGAACCCGTGCTATCTGAGAGCTTCCTTTAGAGCAAGGTATGACCTGCTCCCGTCGGCTGTGCAGGCTTAGAGAATAAAGAGTATACCTAGGGAAGATAGAATCTGCCCTTGTGGTTAGAGGGAGATTGAAACCATCCAACATGTATTGCCCCCTGGTCTGTTTTACAGAGAGTTAAGACCCTCCCTGATATCTCCTTGTCTGGCACCCTTTCCAGGATGCTCAGGAGATTTTTGAGTCTCTTCGGGCCAGCAACAACATGCCTCCTGGCCATGAAGGAGGAGGATCCATGGAGAACAGGGCTTGCCTGTAAAACACAACCCTTTATAGCCCTCCCAGAGATGGTGATATGAAAGGAAACCCCTTCATTCATTCCCTGGGCCTGCTTTGGATCTTCTTTACAGATATCATGGGAGCATTGTGGAATTAAAAGGGCATGGCTGAAGTTGTCCTCAGGTTGAATTCAAACCCAGTTATCCATGGATCCTGTATCTGCGGACCGCTAGGGGCATTGGGAGTAGAGGCCGTGAGTGGGGGTCTCCCTCCACTATTCTACCTGCCTCTACTCTATGACCCCTGATCTGACTCTTCCGCACTTCCTGTGCTGATGAGTCTCAATCCTTCCTTTCCCGATCAATCAGGGCGGCTGGAAGGAAGGGCACGGCCCGCTCCCCACCCGTTCAATGTGTTGAAAGTTGCTCTTTATGGAAGGAGCGGAGGCAGCAGTGCCCGGACTGATGCCTTGCCTGCACAAGCTCCAAGCGATGTGCTTGCATGATGGCCAGTTTGAAGAACTACTCCGAGAGAGAGAAAATAAGATTCCAGGATCAGAGTTCCAGTATCGATTGATTGATTTTATTGAACGTATTTATGTACCACCCGAAACGTATGTCTCTGGGAGGTTTACAATAAACAGTACACATGAAAGAAAAATAAAACATGAAAATCGTTTATTGTCCTTGCTTGGTGTCAAAATGTGAAAGACACCAATTTTTGTATGATACTGAAAACAAAATCCCGCAATTAATGCATCCTTTATTGGCTCTGTTGGGCAAAATGAAGAAAGCATCTCAAAAGGGAAAACCTCTTCTGGCCATGACTTCCTGATGGGGGAAAGAAGGGCTGGATAAGGGCGGCTTCTTGGCCATGCTGGTGATGGACTTCCTGGCCCCTGCTCAGCGGTCGCTGCAGCGGTGCTGGCGAGAGGGAAGACAGGGAATGTGGTGGCACTCACGGCAGGAATCAGCTGGACCTGCTCGGCTGCTGGACAGTGGAGCGCCACAGGATAGATCCAGCCCACGGACCCTGAGTTGGACATCCCTGTTCGAGGTGGTTGTGTCTTATAGACAGGTCAGTAGAGTTGAATGACGTCTTCCCTTTCATCTATGGGCCAGATCCCATTGGGCTGTACATTGGGTAGTGAGGTCTTGCAGTCTCATGCCTTCACAGGTATCTTCCATGGTTGACTTCGATGTACTGGAGGGCTTCACACGGTACACGTACCCTGAGTTGTATGAACTCGGTCCAACAGAGTGTGGATTTGGAAAACAGGGACCTATGTAACATAAAGGGGAGGAGGGTTAACGCAATGCAGTTTTTAAAAAAGCCTTGCCATGAACTGGAGCACAACTTCTTATGATGCTGTTATTTGGAAGAACTGCATGCAGACAGCACTGTGTGTGCTGTCAGCCTCAATTCTGTGTGTGCACCGACAGCCTAAATTCTGCCACAGGCAAGGTTGAGTTCTGCGATGGGATAACTGGTGCAAATTAAACCACTTCCCATTATTTCTCTCACTTTGAACAAAACTATTGTGCTTCTGTTGACTATAGGGATGGAAAGGGAAGGGTACACAGCCATGAAGTTGTGGCCTCTGGACACTGGAAATCAACAACAACAACAACAACAAATATTTCTATACCACTTTCAACAAATGTTTCCAAAGAGGTTTACATAGAGAAATCATATATAAATGAGATGGATCCCTGTCCCCAAAGGGCTGACAATCTAAAAAGAAACCTAAGAGTCACTGGAGGTGCTGTGCTGGGGGTGGATAGGGCCAGTTACTCTCCCCCTGCTAAATGAAGAGAATCACCATGTTAAAAAGGTGCCTCTTTGCCCCGTTAGCAGGGTCCTTCAGGATTCAAGGTCCAGGGGTCCTTCAACAGTATCAACATCCTCTTAAGAACCATTTGCGTACCTTTCTAAAATCACAGTGCCTAGACATTGGCTTTTTGTTTCAAAGAGGGACAGAAAGCTGAGACTCAAGAAGCTGAATTCTGTAAGCGGATTCTGAAGACATTTTGGCAGTTAAAAAATGCTGAAAATGGTCCCAATAACTACACAGCTCTGAACAAGATTCTTCTGCCATCCATCCTCTTGCAGTCAAAGCTCCACATGATTGACCCTTCCAAGAGAATTAACACCTCTTTGGGAATATCCTTTTTTGTATGTATGAGGGCAAGTTGGGTTCCAGCATTTTTCAAAAATGGTAGGGCATGCTATTCAGTTTAGCCCTCCCTTTCTTGGCTCCAGGTGCTGAAAGAGCTTCAGGTACTCCGAGGGAGACAGAGGCCTGGGATCTCCAATTGGATCTGAAGGTGTGGAACCCCATGCGATGTCCAGAGCTGTTTCAGCATCTTCCTCTGAGGCGGATTCTTCAGTTCAGGAATTTGGTGGTAGAGGGTCAAGGTCTGGCTGCTTAGGTGGTTGAGTTCTTTGATCTCTTGACTGAGACCAAGACCGGCAGTGCTGAGGAGAATGTGATCGGGACCGAGCGTCTGGATGGTCCAATCTCCCCGGATATTGGTTTCGATGTGGAGCCCAAGAGCAAGGGTGAAGATAGCGTCCTCTATCACCAATGCCAGATCTGTCGTCGAAGAAGTTAGTGGAACGATCGGGCATGATCAGATGGAGAGTAGTCTCAGTGTCGAGGTTCTCAGTAGCAATATGCTGAATCCTATGGGATAGTGTTTTGGAGAGTACAGATGGTGAGGGGATTCCCTGTGGCCCGGAGAGCGTTGGTATCACGTAGGGTCTCTTCTAGATCATTGGTATCGTGCAGGAGACTCTTTTCAGTCCGGAGGCGGCCGGTCTTGAGAAGACCAGCTAGTGTTGATGGTATCATCCTCCATATGTGCTTTGTCGATGTCACCTTCAGGATCGGAGGGTGATCTTGGTGTGACTTCTCTGGGGTCTCCCTTGTTGGGAGTGGAGCGGTCTCTCGAGTCTATGTTGGGATGGTAATGATCCCTGTCTTGGCCTGGAAGTCACTGTGCAGACTTAAGGTTTGTAGATACCCAAGTCAGCTTTTTTGGAATCAGAGCTGATGACCGAGACTTTTTTGTGGACTTTAGGCAGTAGAGATATCAGGGTGGGAGTGACGAGCTTCACGGGCCACACTCTATTGGCAGCACAGTGTAGTGTGTGCATTGGCTGAGGAATCTTTTCATTCGTAGTTGGTGAAAAATGCTGAGAATAGAAAGAAATATAGAAACACTTGATTTAGTTAGGATGCACATTCCAAAGTCCTGGGGAACCCTAGAAAAGGCTCGGTTTTGGGTCAGCACCAGCTGAACCAGTGGCAACTGCAACCAAACCTCCCCAGATGATCTGAATAGGCAGCAGCAGGGCTCATGAAGAAGGTAGCATTTCCTTTAATATCTTGGGCCCAAGCCCCAGAGACCAGCCTGGCTGCTGTATTCTACATACATTCAGCATACTACAGACAAAAACTGCCCAAAGTACAGTGCATGGCACTAGTGCAGAATGTCACTAGCATATGCGCCACTGTTTCCAGCTGGTCTATCTCCAGGAATGGACGTAGCTGGCGTATCAACCTAAGCTGATAGAAAGCCCTCCTGGCCACTGCCTCAAGCTGAGAGACCAGGAAGAGGCTTGGGTCCAGAAGTACTCCCAGACTACATACGGGCTCTTTCTGGGAGAGTGTAACTCCATCCAAAACAGGCAGATCTAAGCCACTTCCTATGTCCCAACTTCCCAACATGCGTACCTTTGTCTTCCTTGGATTGAGCCTCAGTTTGTTCTCCCTCATCCGGCTCATCACGGACTCCAGGTAAGTCTTTCGGGAAGTTAGGCCATTACCTAATGAAGTTGAGATGGAGAAAGAGGTTTGTGTGTCAGTATATGGATAACACCCTGCTCCAAATCCCGGACGATTTCCCCGCACCGTTCCATGTAGATATTAAAAAGCATTGGAGATAGAATGGAGCCCTGTGCAACCCCATACAATAGCTCTCCTTTGGAAGAGCAACAATCTCCAAGCAACAGCATCTGGGACCTATATGAGAAGTAGGAGTGGAGTCACTGCAAAGTGGTGCCTCTCACTCCCTACCCCTCTCCCTACCCCTTCAGGCGCTCCAGGAGGTGCCATGATCCACTGATATCAAAAGGATCGGCTGAGACATCCATAAGGATCCACAGGCTCACACTCCCCCTGTCAATTCCCAATTGGAGATCACCCAACAGGCCAACCAAGTCCTTCTCAACCCCATAGCCCACCCGGAAGCCATTTTGAAATGGGCCCAGATCATCTCCTTCTTCCAAGACTCCTGGAGCTGAGATGGCACTACCCTCTCAATCCCCTTGCCCTACCATGGGAGGTTGGAGACAGGCCTAGAATGGGATCCAATGCAGGTTTCTTCAACAGTGGTCTAATCATGGCCTTCCTGAGGCAAGGAGGCATCCTGCCCTTCCTCAGAGAAGCATTAATGATGCTTCCAAGACCTAATCCCATCACCTCCTTGCTAGATGGTATAAGCCATGTTGGGCAAGGATCAAGAAAACAGGTTGTCAAGTGAAGTCTCCCAAGCAGCTTGTCCACATCCTCCGTGCTCACAAATGGAAAATGATCCAATTTCACTGTGCAAGAGGAGCTGCCGGACACCTCCACAGTAGGCTCTGCACTACCTGTAGAGTCTGTTCCATTGGATGAAGAGAGTTTTTATCTGCAAACATCTCTTTAAAATGTCAAAGTGGGTAACTGATGGATCCAAATACTCATTCAAGGGAGGAGGGTCATGTACTAACCCTTTCACAACCCGAGACAACTCTGCTGAACGTGAGCTTGCAGAAGCAATGCGGGCAGAAAAGAACTGCTTCTTTGTGGCACGCATGTGATTGATGGATGGAGTGCTGTCAAGTCGGTGTCAACTCTTAGCGACCACATCATTTTGATAATGGAAAGGCAAAATGTTCATAATAAAAACGATTTTGCCATCCCATGAATTCTTTGCTTTGCATCAATATTGGGTTTCTGTATCATGTACCTTTTTCACATTAGAAGTAATATAGCTTCTCCTGCTAACTTGGCAAAGAGGTACCTTTAACTTGGTGATTCTCTTTATTTAGCGGGGGAGAGTAACTGGCCCTATCCACCCCCAGCACAGTATCTCCAGTGACAGTTGCTGGTGTCTGTCTTATGTTTCTTCTTAGATTGCAAGCCCTTTGGGGACAGGGATCCATCTTATTGATTTATTATTTCTCTGTTTAAACCTCCCTGAGCCATTTTTGGAAGGGCGGTATAGAAATCGAATAAATTATAAAAAATAAATACTTCCAAATTGGATCTATCCGGTTTCTAATGTCAGAAAACGAAATTAGAGCCAAAGAACATGTTTCCCATTTCAGGAGTAACCTGAAGGGTGTCTGTAAGGTGAGATTATTCCACTCAAATTCCACTGTGCTTGGAATTTGAGCAAAAGCTTTACAGATCCTACACACGATTGCTGTCTGGAACACAAGACCGAAGGGATGGAATCAGGATGACAGAAATGGGGATCTGCTGAGTCAAAGACAGCAGCCAAGACAGGAGGTTCATTGAGGCCAGGTGGGCCAACGTATATGACGACACTTGGCTTGGTGGATCCTGGCTGGTTTAGAGCTGCATTCAATGTTTGTGTACACTTCCATATGGGAACACGAACCAGTGATCCTGTTCTTACGTGTGCACGGAAGGTGTCAGGGTTTCCATATGAGAGCCACTTTCACTTTGACAAGCAACACTACTATAACACTGGGGGGAAACAAAACATAAAATTGTAACCCTCAAAAGAGTTTGCATTGGGGAAGACTTATTACTGAATGACCTCAAACCTGAAAGAAAGAGCCAGCTATTTGTACTTACATTCAATAAAATGAGAGAGAGAGAGAGAGACCTTTCCTCTAGGAACTGGGATGGCTGTTTTGGAATTTGGACTGTTAGCCCATCCATCAGTAGTTCTAGCCTGTCATGAAAGAAAGAAAGAAAGAAAGAAAGAAAGAAAGAAAGAAAGAAAGAAAGAAAGAAAGAAAGAACGTCACATGATCCAGGCCAGTCAATCTAATACAGCAGAAGTGACTTTCTTTCCAACTAGTATCATAAAGGGGAGATCGAAAAATACCCAACCCACCAACCAACCCATTCACAAGAAGCAACTCCAGACGCTCACGGCACATAGGCAACTAAGCAGGGGGAAAGTATCTTTTTTCCAGAGATTGGCATCGGAGGATAAAATGGGCCACAAGCTGGGGAAAGTCCTCTCCGCCTTTCCCTGTTCTTTCTTCTGTTTTTCCTCAGCATCCATTCCCTCAGAGGGATACCTGCAATCCTTCACCGGGCTCCCCAGAGCTCACCTGTCTATCGACAGACCTATCTTCTATTAATTGGCATAATTCTTAAGCGAAGCCGGTGGCACTCCCGACATCTCGAAGGGAATCCCGCAACATAAAGATGCATTGTGCAAAGCAGTCTGTCCTGAATCTACTGCCACTGGGTAACCAAGTTCTATTATTGTTGGAGTAGTTGTTCTCTCTCAGCCTAGAAAACCAAACAAAAAGACAAAAGATTGAGTCTCCGGCTCAAATGGCTATTCAACCACTCCCACCCGCTCCATTCTGATACTCATACAATTAGCAGACTCCTCCTCCTCATTGAAGTCCTCCAGGACAAGATCATCTGAAGGGAAGAGAAGAGAAAAGATTGGGTTTTCTTCTTTCAATTGGCTAAGAGAAGAGTGAAGGAGGGACAGGTCCATGTTGAATAAATGAGGAGGTTCTAATGGGTCACTTTTTGCACTGGGATTGCCAAAGCGGAAAACAAGCATGGCTTCCAGACCTCGCACTTTAGCTGCAAGGACTTTCCCAAGAAGAACCGTGTTTGCCCATGTGAGAGGGGTTGGGAGTTTGAAACATGCCCACTCGGGAGGCCTGCCACAGAGAGGTCAGAGCAAAACTGGGGCTCCTTGGACGAATGATGACCTTTGTCGCCCAGGCCCATTCTGGGATTCCAAGGAGACAGTTCTGCCCTCCCCACTTCCCTGGAAATTGGCATTACCTTTGATGGTGCTTTGAATCAAATGATGAGTCAAGTCATCTTCAATGCGCAAGAGAGCCTTGTGTGTGGTCAGCTGTAGAAATAAAGACGGACATGTTTTTTTCATGTCAGTGTGACACCATATCCAAAGCAGTGAAGAATTGAAGATGATCCCGTTGGGAACAAAGCTGAGGATTCCCAAAGATGGAGTGTGGCTCTTCTGGGCACTGGGCAGCCAGAAGAGACATGGGGTGGGGGCGGGTGACAGCTCTGTCCTGTTCCTCCTCTTCCTCGGTGAGCCGCAGTGGAAACAGCCCCTCTCCAGCAAGTGTGCTGCCAGGCTGCCCCCGTGTGACCAGGGACCAATGGGAGGTCTTCTTCTGAACCTGGAAGCTGACAAGGGGTCCCAGAGGATGCTGAAGCAGAGCCAAGCCATGTCCACAGCAGGGTACTTACTTCCACATTGGGCAGTCTGGCCACATGCTGCAGGACGTAGACGTAGGCTTCTCGGCCCAGAGCCTGCAGCCAGGGCTCCTCTGATTCAATATACCTGTGGAGCTCCTGTGGGTTGAAACAGCAGCTCAGAGTCATCGCACTGGCCTAAATCATCCCTTGCCATGCTACTGAGAGCTAAGCCCGGAAGGAATTTGTTCCACTACAGGAACATCCCTTGGTTGTGTCCCAAAGGAGTCTAAGGAGGATCAAATTCCATATAAACATCCCCCCCCCGCAATAAAGTTGACATATTTCTGAATTGTCATTCAGAATTCTAGAAGTCAATTCTAAAGTTGATCAATATTTCTGAAAGTTGCTTATGAGAGTGATGGTTTTCTCTGTCTTCTCAGCCAGTTGTCTTCTAATAAGGAAGTGAGCTAGATGTATCTTGAATACACCAAGTGGATGGGGTCTGCTGCCTCTTTCTGTCAGACCACGTTCGGATGTGGGAGAGGATGAAGACAGAAGCCCCATTCACACCTTATGTTGCACACTCGGACCACGAGTGGAGAGTGCACAGGGGCAGATCTGGACACAGGGACTGCAATTCATACATGCTGTTGAATAGAGGCACTGCTTGACACTCCCTCTCTGTACCAGGCCTGTGAGGGGCCCGTGCCCAGGTTCACTTTGAAAAGAAATGCAACTACAGTCACGCACGTACCAGCGTTCAGACACCTGCACGCATCTACTACCTAACGTCCCAATAGGGCTTTCATTGCGCTTACCTTCAAGATGTCAATGGTGCTGTAGACAGAGGGGGCCTCCTTCAGCAGCCCCCTGAGCATCTTCTTAAAGGATGCCATGTTCTCCTTCGAGGGGGGAAAGAGAAGATCAGTCATGAGTAGGAGACACAACCGGTCTTGAGAATACAACATTGAAAAATCACTGGTACTGACAGTGCTATCACGTTTTCTTCGCAAGAGAAAAAAGCCCAAGAAGAATTTACCTGGGTCCCTGGGTCCACTTGGTTCAGCCCGGACACCGCCACATTGAGGACTGCTGCCTTGAGATTGAATGGCATAGGCGGCTTCATTTTGCTGGAGGGAGAAAGATGAGATTTCGTAGTGTGAGGAGGTCTGGTGATCCAGCCAATGGAAGCTCCTCTAGAGAAGAGGAACATGGCAACCCAGCAAGCGTCAAAAACGACGACAGGTCTGTGATGGTTTCCCTTCTTTTTTCCAAAAATGACCAGTCCCCGTCTGGGGAGGCCCTGGTTCGCAAGAGGCCGTAGTACTTAAGAAGATTTCTTTCTAAAAGAAAAACCTTCACATTAATGGCCATCTTTTGGGAAAGGGGAGATCCAATTACAGATCTGGCCTGGTTTGCCACTGCCCTTTCCTGACACAACCCCCTCCTATTTAATCCCCGTGGGCTTTAAGCATACGTGAGTTCTGTGACAGCGTCCAGGCTTAACCGCAGCAGGAACCCAGGGTCCGGATGCTTTTTGACATCCTCCATAATTTCTTGGCAGAGATCAAAGAGCAGAAGAGAGGTGGTCACTACCCACGGACTTCCTTGCTATAGCTCCATCCCCAAACACACACTTTGGACTGAGCCCTCGCTTGGGCATTCCCTTCCATTCTATGCCACATCTCACTCACCAGTACGGCTTCCACAGCCTCATCCTTATCATAGGTCAGAAGCTGACCACCCTGCAACCTGATGTCTTTGACGTCTTCTATTACTGCTGACAGGAACTGGGTCCAGCTGAAGATGACCTGAAAATTAGAAGCACTGAACTGTTAGTGATGGAAGGACTCTCCGTGCCTTCCTGGAAATGGAGCGGGCACCCTTACTTGGTGGGCTGCTCTCAAGTCCTTTCTGGGGACACCACCCGCTCCATGGAATATTCTGCAGTTGTTGCTTCTCAGGGAGAGTGCAGAACTGGGAAAAGGATCCGAGCAGAGAGTGGGTGCTCCCAGATCCCGGATGGAAGAAATGCCTCTCACAGGAATGTCCTGAGCTCTGTGGAGGAAGGTGCTCTCCTCAATGGTTCCCTACCTCAGCTCTGTCCACTTCCTCCTGGATAGTTGTCAAACCTGGAAGGGAAGAAGAATGGGAAGGGAGGGGGGATTCAGGACTTGAATTCCCATGAGGAATTAAGCAAGGTGAATTCCCTTTGTTGGCATTCAGGCTGGCTCCCGGGCTCCCAAGCACCAGCTGTCCCACACTCCCCAAAGAGTCAGCCCCAGACCCAACCATTCGCCAGGAGCCTGGGGCACCTCCTCACCGATGGTGACTCCCGAGACTGCCGGGGTGCCGCCTGAGGGAGTTGGAGGTGGCGCTGGAGTTGGCTCAACCCGCTTGCTTCGTGGCCAGAACCTCCCTCTGGGGGGCTTGCCCTTTTCGGAGTCACTGCTGGGGGAGGTCTTAAAGAACTTTCTGCAGCATCTGCAGACTCTTCGCAACCTAGAAGAGAGCAGGGAGAAGGTGAGAATGGGTCTCTAGTCAGACCTGTCCGGGAACAGAGGGAGCAAGGCAAAGCTGTTATGCAATCCTACTAACCGTGCAAAGAAGCCTTTCCTCATCTTCTCCCCCATTTCCCTCCCTGTCTAACTATTCTCTCCTGACTAATTATCCCTCCTCTTAATAAAAGCTGACTGTCCCTCCCTCCCCCCCCAGATCCCTCCCCAAACCACCCCAAACAAACAACAAAAAACAAGCAACAAAATAACAAACACTAACACTAACTGTAACCCTGAATGGATAAATAAATGGATAAATAGATCAATCAATAAATGGATAAATAAACAAATAGATGAATAAATAGATGGATAAACAGAAACAGAAACGGACTCTCTAATACACTCTTTCCTCGCTATCTCTCCAACTCCTCTCCACCTCGCCTCCTCCCTCCTCGCCTGATTCACCCACAAAGAGCAGCTGAGCTCCGGTGGTGTCATAAAAGAGGATGTGTCATGAGCCTCAGCAATGGCCATTGGTCCTCTTGCCTCTAGTGGTTGCTTCAGGACTTGGAGGCATCCCCTGCCAAGCGGGCAAAGAGGCACCTTTTCAAAGGGCTGATTCTCTTTATTGAACAGAGGCCGCACGGGGGAGCAGTTGGCCCTACCCACCCCCTGCCCAGTAACCCTCCAGTGGCGGTTGCTGGTGTCAATCTTAGGTTTCTCGGTAGATTGTGAGCCTTTGGGGGCAGGGAGCCATCTTTATTCCTTTATTCTTACTCCACTTAAACTGCTTTGGAAACTTGTGTCGAAAAGCGGTATATCAATAGTAGTAGTAGTAGTAGTAGTACTAGTAGTAGTAGAAGTTCTTCCAAACCTCACCCTTCCTGTTCATATGTCTGTTGATCTGAGAAATCAGAGGACTCTCTTCCCCACCATGTTGAAAGCAAAACCACCACAGGCCCCTCAGAGCAGACCCCTCCACCTCCGCCCACTGCCATTCATCCCGAGAGCCACCTTGGTTGCTGGGATGTGCTCTTGTTTCAGCACGACACGGGGACTCATTCCTTCAGCGCAATCCTGACACTGATTCTCACCTGAGGGGACACACATCACTTTGCTGGCTCTGCCCTCTGGCCACTGCTCTCTGCTCTTTCCAGAGTGTGGCGATGCTGTCACTTGCCTGCCAGGAGGCAGCGTGGAGCAGGTCGGTGGCTGCTTAGCCTTCTCCACTCTGCCTCTTCATCGCTGACTTTGGCATTATTCAGCGGAGGGTGGCGGAAGAGGCAGCAGCAGGATTCTCCCTCCCTCCCTCTGAATCTCAAAGTCAAGAGCTGATGCCCCAAGTGGAAGGAAGCTCTGAACAGCTGCCTGGCTTCCCTCTGGACCCTCTTGTTTGGGGAACAGCAGGGCTCTCCTTCCCATGCTTGGAGAGGAGGAGACCCAGTGGAAGTGAAGGAGGGAGGAGGCTACTGACGTAATAGTGCAGCAGTCAACCACAGAGAGGCAGCCGCTTGTCTTCTCCATGCTGCCTCTGGAGTCATACTTCAAAACCTGCTTGGAGGCAATGCATCAGTCATACCTGGAGGGTCCAATATTCAGGTAGAAGAATGAGTTCATGGATGCTGCAGTTGGTCCGTTTGGGTGCACACCCAAGGAAGAGAAGTCTGGAAATGGCTTGAGTGAAGTGTATGTGCAGGTTTGAAGGGGTGACCTTCAACTTCTCTGAGAAGTGGGATGTCTCTTTCAGGTGGAGAGCAAAAGTTCTCTGAACTCTTAACGGCTGAGTCCTCACCAGCTCATCAGGTTGACAAGTAGAGGGAGTTCCCTGTCCTAAAAAGGGCGAGTGGGCAACCATGAGGGTCAATCTCAAGTGTTGTTTAGCTTTCCACAACTGCTTGGATACCAACATTGCTCGCTGCTATAAGCTGCAGCTACATTGCTTTCATAGGGCTGTAGAGCTGACAACTGATATTATGGTTAACAGCACAGCCATTGCCTGATGACGTTTGAAGACTTGGGGAAGTCTGTTTCTGGTCAGCATAGCTCCAGAGATGACTGACAGTCTGTCTACACAATAGAAAGGAGGATACCCGTTTCTCACAGACAGAGAAGCAAACAGCAGGTTGGATTGAAAGAACGGGAAACAGAAAGAGAGAGAGAGAGAGAGAGAGAGAGAGAGAGAGAGAGAGAGAGAGAGAGTCTTTCATTGTAGCAACCAGGAATGAGAGGAATCGTTTTGTTATTGAGTCAGGCGCTACCCCAAACATCCTGAATTCCCCTCAACTGTTGATAGATTTAGACAAAAATGACAAAGTTGCTGTTTGGTTTGCTGATGGGAAAAATAGTTATTCATCCAGGAGAGGAACTGCTGAACTGTCTAGTAAGCAATTGGATGGGGAAATGGAAAAGATTTTGATCCAAGATGCCCTCTTAGTCCCTGATATGGAGAGTAACTTGACCTCTGTGGGAGATGGAGTCAATCAAAGTTGCAAAGTGACTTTGCAAGACAACGTTTGCTACATCAGCTAAGAAGGATGATTTCCTGATGCATAATATATATAGCCTATATGCATAAAGATGTGCTTTTTCAACTGGACTGTGTAACTGAACAGGCCAGGCTTGCAGCCTCATGCAAAGACAAGAACTGTTCGACCATATGGCCGAAAAGACTAGCACATAGGCAAATCCATGTGATAAATGAGCTTGGGGGAAATGGCATTAGGAAGGACTTTAAAGTGGAGTCATGCAGAGAAGCTGCCACAAGGGGTCAGTGTTGCTTACTGAATCAAGGGGTGAGAGCCAGCTTTTCTGCACAGACAGAGTCACAGTGTCCTTTGGAGCTAATACATTCTGATGTCATAGAAACATCGGAAGCTGCCATCTCCTGAGTCAGACCATTGGTCCATCTAGCTCAGTATTGTCTACACAGACTGGCAGCGACTTCTCCAAGGTTGCAGGCAGGAATCTCTCTCAGTCCTATCTTGGAGAAGCCAGGGAGGGGACTTGGAACCTTCTGCTCTTCCCAGAGCGGTTCCATCCCCTAAGGGGAATCTCTTACAGTGCTAGCCTCCCATTCATATGCAACCAGGGTGGACCCCAACCTTCTCCCAACCTTGGAGAAGCCGCTGCCAGTCTGTGCAGACAATACTGAGCCAGATGGACCTATGGTCTGACTCAGGAGATGGCAGCTTCCCATGTGTTCCTAAGTCCTTGCCACTCAGATTGCCAGCCAAAGCAATAGACAAGACATCATCTGAATGATGGCTTGGGCACAAACCCTCTCTAAAGCATGTCAAAATGTTTGGACAGAGAGCTTATGCATACGTCCCAAAGGCCAGGAAAACCAAACTCAATCGCAACTGTGAACTGGGAGTCTTGGTTAGATATCCGCATGGCCAAAAGGGATAGAGAACCCTTGATCCTACAAATGGAGAGGTCAGGATATGCAATGTGGTGTCTTTTGATGAGAGACAAGGGCCAACTAGGGATGATGTGCCAGAACTTGTGCCAGAGATCCACAAGCCCATTTGAAGGAGACATGGAGAATCCCAGTTCAATTGTCACATGTACACAATGCTTCTAAGTGTTAGCAACAAGATGGAGATCAGATCTTTGGAGGCCGTTTTCAGCAGCAGCTCCCTGGTGACCACCAATATCTGGTCTGACTTTTCACACTCTGATTTGCTTGCAGAAAAGCTTTGCCATATATGGGCAAAGCTTAAGTACACCAAAATATACCTGGGATACCAATAGGGCTGGCTCATTCTAAGAGAATAGCAACTGGCACTTGTATTGTGCCAGCTCAGATGCAGCTCTTTGATTAGAACATTGAAGTCCACTCCCCTCTTCCACATCAAGCGTGATTTCTGTGCATGACAAGCCACATCAAACAGCTTGAGATTTCCCATGTGCAGCCTGGCTTGCTCTGTACAGGCCTCTGCTACAGGGTAAACTTGTCCCAGGCTAGTTAGATGGTCATGAACATGTTCCAAAGCCCAGCTTTCTAGATCATATGGAAGTTTTGATGCTGACCATGAAACTATGATGGAGAGAGAGAGAGAGAGAGAGAGAGAGAGAGAGAGAGAGAGAACTCTGCACAAGAGACTTCCATGCTCCTATGGAATTAGGTCAGAAATTGCACTTACTGTAAAGAGGCTACTACTCTTAGAGTTGGAGATGGAGTTCCAGTGCATCGACCTTTTGCACCAGCTCTCCTAATGACCACTTGGGGTATTGGGCGTAGAGGTAGTTAGTGAGGGTCTCCTTACCTGTCCCTGCTTGCCTCTCCTCTATGGCCCCTACCTCGACTCCTCAGCTATTCCCAGTCAAGAGTCAGTCCTCTTCCTTTCCTCTGAGAGAGTAGATGGAAACATCTCTCTCTCCCTTCCTATTCATTATGTAGCTGATAGATAGGACTAGGTTTTTCCTCTCTAAATGTACTTCACCAATACATCTTTTTCGTTTAGATTGTACAACAATCTCCATGTGTGTTCTTCACATAATGGCAACAACTCAACTCTGCACTCTACTCCGTAACTGGTGTGGGTAGCTTCCTTTTGGCGCTTTGCTAATAAGATCAATAAGATGCATAGCTATGTTGTGACCGGACATCAAACCAAGACATTTCATAACCACATGTTAAGACAGAGATCTACGTATCTATCTTGGATGCGTTTTTGATCACATTTTGTCTGTTCCTTTTGCTCTGTTAGTTACTGTTGTTGTTGTTGTTTTGTACTGAACGTGTGAAACAACCTTGAAGTGAACTAATCACAAAGTCAGATTTCTTGTAATAGCGAAAGGAAAATTCTAGCTTCTGTGGACTGCACCCCACGCCTATAGGCTTTACTACCTTGAAAGAAGTTTGCTTTTGCAACGGAAGGTTGGAAGGCCATTGCGGTAGATTCAGTCTAGAACACACAAGTCTACTTGGTGGCAGTGGTTAAACGGGTCATTGGTCAGGAGATCCATGTCTGGTGTTAGCAGCAGAGCAGATCCTTCTAGGGACACACCAAGGTAATTTGGGCATCCGGACCGCCCAGCCACGAGCCCCCACCCCCATGCGAGGCTCCCCAAAACTTCCTTTGGGGGGCCCACCCCACCAAAGTTCCATTAAAAAACCAAACCCAAGACTCTAATGGTGGCTGAGGGGTGGCAGCGAGGGGGGAGGGATGGTGGCTTGAAGCAAATGAACTACACGCCTGTGCAGTTTAGAGATCGTCGCAAGCCCGTGACGTTACGGGGGGCAACTCAAGTTGTTCGGAGGGCAACTCAAGCCACAATATTGTTCAAAAGTGAGCCAGCTTCATCCAGGTCAGGGTCTCCTTGGAAGTCCAACTGGCACTTTCCCCCTCTGTGAAGGAAGGATGTTGAGAAATGGAATACCGAAGCAAACAACTACTTATCTTATTTATATCTCATGTTTCAACGCAACTGTTCTCAAAGTGGTTTACATACAAAAAGGAGAAGAAAGTGGCCCCCTGTCCCCCAAAGAGCTCGCAATCTAAAAAGAAGCACAAGGGAGAAGCTAGTGCCAGTCACGGAAGGAATGCTGTTCTGGAGTCGCCTAACAGAAAACCTGAATTGGTCATAAAGGTCTGGTGCCAGCTGTTCAATGTCTCGGCATGAAAGAAAGAGGGCTTGGTGCTCGCATCACCAAATTCCAGATGTCCTCTTGTCTAATCAAGTGCTGAGCCTCCAGCAGGATTGTAAACTGAGAGCAGGATCAAGCCCCAAATCCATCCCTATGGCCATTGGTGCTCCTGTGGAGACAGCCTCTCATAATGCATGACTGAGCCACCTCTCCTGGGTTCAGATTCTCTTTCAGCCATGAAACACACTGGGTGGCCATGGGCCAGTCACTATTCTCCGCCTAGCCTACCTCAGAAGGCTGTTGCAAGGATAACATGGAGAACTCTACCCTCACAGAGGAAGAGTGGGGTATAAATGTAATGGGGGTGGGGTGGGGTGGGGCAGCAGTCTTGATCTGGACCCCGGCTGACATCTGTGCTCAGCCACAAACTCATAGTTGGTCTTGAGCAAGTCACACTGTGATCCTGCCTGCCCACTGGTGAAACAGCAGCTATCATGACTCACCCAGTTATGTGCAGATTAATCCCACAAAGAAAATGGTGTGTACAATAAAAGATGCTATGTCAAGACTATCATCCAGCACTGCTGTCAGTACAGAGCGCTTCTCCAACCTCTTCTCTCCAAACCTCCTCATTACGTCAGTGTATATAGACTTATGCAATAATATACAAGACTTCCAAATGATTCGATCGGATTCCACGCAACACAGCCCAAAATCAAGCAAGATCAAAAGCCTGTCAATAGAATCATTGAGAAGTTCTGCTCCACTGGGCTAGTCTGTGAATTGGAATGTTTCGGATCTTACAGCCCTGAACTGAAGTATGCTTACTCAACGTAAGCCCTATTGATTTCAAAGGGATTTACTTCCAAGCAGCTATGTTTAGGATTGCTACTTTAATCTTACTTCTGCCATCTATGGATGGTGTGATACGCTTCAGGGAGTAAGACATTTTAATTTCTAGTTGAGATCAATGATGCTGAAGGTAAGAGTTTCATTAAAAAGGAAGAGCTGTGAAAGTTCTTCCCTTTGGGGAGATTAATCATGTTTGTGGTCGTCCAGCTGGAATAGGAGAAAGACTGAGCAGGTCCACATAAGAAGGCCCCAAACTAGGTCCTTCTTCGTTCTCTACATTAGTCCTCAGCGCTCTCCTGACTGTCATTTGGAAGTAGTGTCATCTTTTCAGGTGGCCTCGTCTTTTAACTTTAAGCTGATCTGATCAGAAAAGGTTTAGATACAGCAACTCAATAGGGCTTCAATGTTCTCCAGTCATCCAAAAACCTCTTTTTCAGATGAGAGTTGAGATGCTTTCCATTTCCAGTTCTACTCTAAAAAGCACGGAAATTCCAAGCGAAGGTGGCCATGTTAAATTCCGCACCATAGAAGCTGTCAAGACTTTATACAGTCTGGGAGCGTATGGTGGCTTTCCAAAAGAGGCTCCATGCAGCCACACTTTGCCTTGATCTCTCAGCTGGACATTGGGCTGGGGAGGGATGTGTCTAGGCAGACATTCCAGAATTGCAGCTTCCCCAATCCACTTCCTAGAGATGCCCCAGATGAATTTCTGCCTGGTGCACCTCTGCAAGGCACGGTGCTTCCCCCAGCTGTTATGTCGCTTCATAAATGTCTGGGCAGAAATTCAAGATATATAGCAGTCTCACTAATAGTAAGAATAAGAATGCAAATAAGAATAAGAAGAATAAACTGTACTTATTAAGATAAAACAAAGAAAAAATTAAATCATAACAGATTGAAAAGGGGGGAGGGGTGAAGGAAATACAAAATACAATACAGAACCATTTCAAAGTCATTGTTAAGATCAATCATGTAATATGATATGATATGGTATGATATGTATTCTTAAAAACATATAATACTTCCAGGCAGCTATTCTCCTAGCTTTAGGAGCATTAAAAAGAAAAGGAAGCAAATGGGCGATCAGACAAACTCCTCCTTTTCATGGAAGTTCTCGAAGACAAGGCCATCTGAAGAGAAGAGAAGAGAGGAGAGGAGAGGAGAGGAGAGGAGAAGAGAAGAGAAGAGAAGAGAAGAGAAGAGAAGAGAAGAGAAGAGAAGAGAAGAGAAGAGAAGAGAAGAGAAGAGAAGAGACATAATATTCCGATGTTAATTGATTTAGGTAAGGAGGGACTTCTACATATTGAACAAATGGAGGAGGGTCTAATGTGTCACTTTTTTCCTTGGGGTTCCCCAAGCAGAAGGCAAGCATGGCTTTCAGACCTCACAGTTTTGCTGCAAGGTCTTTGCCTGCAAGAACAATTTTTACCCCTGTGAGAGGGGTTGAGAGTTTGAGACGTGCCCACTTGGGAGTCCTGTCACAGACAGTCCTCCATAATTTCCTGGCAGAGATCAAAGAGCAGAAGAGAGTTGGTCAGTACCCATGGACTTCATTGGAATAGCACCAGCCTCAAACACACACTTTTGGCAGTCAGGTTTTGACTGAGCCTGCGCTTGGTCATCCTCTTCCATTCTCTGCCACATCTCACTCTCCAGTACGGCGTCCACAGCCTTTTCTCTTTCATACGACAGCATCTCACTTTCACAGGACTTGGCATCCTTAATACCGTCAATAACGGACGTCAAGACGTTCAGACACCTGCACACATGTACTACCAACTGTCTGAATGGGGCTTTCATTGCTCTTACCTTCAAGATGCTGATTAAGTTCCAGACAGAGGGGGCCTCCTCCAGCAAAGCCCTGATCATCCTCTGGAGCGCCTCAATGTTCTCGTTCTGGGGGGGGGGGGAGAAAAGCTCAGACATGATTATTCTATGCAGAAACCACATGCTTTTTTAAAAACAAAAACAAGTTTTACCACAAGCAAGCATTGTGTAAGACTATGTGTAAGACAAATCCTATGATATTTATTTAGACTGCCTTCCTGCCTTCCTACTGTCCACCACCCTCTTGCCATTTTAAGCAAATCCAGACTCACAGTTTCATCAAAAATGTCCAGGTGTTCAGTTTTAAACATTTCCCCCCTCCGTTTCAAAACACTTAGGACTTCACTGTGAATATAGGAACTTAGGAACATCGGAAGCTGCTCTATATTGAGTCAGGCCCTTGGTCCATCTAGCTCAGTATTGTCTACACAGACTGGCAGCAGCTTTTCCAAGGTTTCAGGCAAGGGTTTCTCTCAGCCCTAAAATCTTGTCCTAAAAAAAAAATAATAATAATCTTGTCCTGTCTGGGAGATGCTGCCAGGGAGGGAATGTGTTCAATCCCTGGCATCTACAGGGAGAGCTGGGGGAAACTCTTGCCTGAAACTCTGGAGTGCCACTGCCAGACAGAATAGACAATATTGAGATAGATTGGGGTTCCCAACAGGGGGTACTAGTACCCCTAGGGGTACTTCAAAGGCTATCAGAAGAGCCAGCGTGGTGTAGTGGTTACAGTGCTGGACTAGGACCAGGGAGACTCGAGTTCAAATCCCCATTCAGCCATGATACTAGCTGGGTGACTATTGGCCAGTCGCTTCTCTCTCAGCCTAACCTACTTCACAGGGATGTTGTGAAGAGAAACTTGTGTATGTAGTACACTGCTTTGGGCTCCTTGGAGGAAGAGCGGGATATAAATGCAAATAATAATAATAATAATAATAATAATAATAATAATAATAATAATTGTTGTTGTTGTTGTTGTTTTTGTAAAAAGATTGCACAGACTGACTACAAACAAAGGCATGACAAGGTAGCAGGGATGATACACTGGAACATCTGCAAAAAATACAAGCTACCTGTAGCCAAACATTGGTGGGACCATAAAATTGAAAAAGTTGAAGAAAATGAAGATGCAAAAATATTATGGGACTTCTGACTACAAACAGACAAACATCTGCCACACAATACAACAGATATAACTGTAGTCGAGAAGAAAGAAAAACAAGTCAAAATAATCGACATAGCCATACCAGGGGATAGCAGAATAGAAGAAAAAGAAATAGAAAAAATAATAAAATACAAAGATCTACAAACTGAAATTGAAAGGCTGTGGCAGAAAAAGACCCAAATAATCCCAGAGGTAATTGGCGCCCTGGGTGCAGTTCCAAAAGACTTTGAAGAGCACCTCAACACCATAGGGGCCCCAGAAATCACCATCAGCCAATTACAAAAAGCAGCTTTCCTGGGAACAGCCTATATTCTGCGCCGATATCTATAACAACAGCAACAACATTGACAATAAAATTCAGCCATCGCAGGTCCTTGGGAAGGACTCGATGTCTGGATAAAACAAACCAGTCAATAACACCTGTCTATGTAAATAAATAAATAAATAAATAAATGATATCGAGCGGGGGCTCAGAGCCCTCCTGCCCCCACACTGCAGCTGTGCTCTTTGTTCTCCTTCTCAGGATTGCCGGCTTGAAGCTGATGTGTCCTCAGTGCTGTGTCTGCTGCAGAAGGGGAGGGAGCAGCGTGAAGACCCTCCCCCTCCGCTGCTGATTGGCTGGCTATGTGCTGAAGCTCAGCGTATCCCTCCTCCTCAGCCTAAGCGACAGGCTTCAGAAAATTGCACTTGTCCCATGAATTTCAATCAGGCTGCTTATGAGTAACTTAGTGTGGATGTGAACCAGTGACTGCAATAGTCTCTGTACCACTTAAATTTGTGTTTTTGTGTATATATGTGTATACACACACACACAATTAAGTGCAGCAGCTATGAGATGGGCTACTCCAGTCACTGACTGGCTTAAATCCAGATTAAGTTGTCTGATACAGGGGTGTGTGTGATTTTGCTCCCAAATGGGGCCCTGTGGCCCCGTTTGGGAGCCAAATCGGCCAGCACTACCTTTGCAGTGCGGCCAGAGCAGCTCCCCCTGACTTTTGAAGGTGAACGCAGCGCTGGCCAACTGAGCTCCTAAACAGGGCCACGTGGGCCTGTTGGGGAGCAAAACTACACGCCTGCATCTGACATCAGACGCAGGGGGTTGGGCTGGAGGGGGCCACGGTGGGGGCAGCACCTGGGTCACCGCTGGCCTCCCTCTGCGGCTGACTCTAAGCAGTCTTATGGAAATGAATGGGACAAGTTGACTTGTTCTCTTCATTTCAATGGGAGTACTCAGTCACCGGTACAGCCAGCAACAGGGTCTCCGTCACTGACGGGAGTACGCACATCTCTTCATGTTCTCCACCAGATCTACTTTCCTCTCTCCCCCTGCCATGTTTCACTTCTGGAACTGTAGACGGACGTTTGCATATCAGCAGAGCCATCAATAGTCCCCCAAGGCCAAAAGAGGCCCAGGGAAATGCCAAGATTTCCAGCTGAGTCTGGTTTCGACCAAACCATTCGCCTCCAGCACCTGTTCCGCTGTTCCTCCCCCGGGAGAAATGTTAGTGCAATTAGATGGCCAGTGACGCCCACAGTTCCTCGAAACGGCCACAAGAGAATGAATTAAGGAAGTAACACGGCTCAAAGTTGCCAGGAGGTAAACATCACAAAGTCGGGAGGCCTGGAAACTGCATGGATGTAGCTGGACTGGATTTGGTTGTAATGTGTTCATGATGTAATGTGTTCTTTTAAAAAACATTTCCTAGACTTTGGTGGAAGGCGAAAGGCTGAAATCCACAGACATGTATTTGTTAAAAAGAATCTAGAGGGTCAAGGTGACCAGGAGGAATGGGGACTTTATGAGTCTTTGTTCTTCCCTTTCCCCATGCCTTTAACTGCCGGAATCAGCCAGAAATGTCATGGGCATGGCTACCTGCTGATAATCCCAGGTAAATAATTGTCCCAGGAGAATGACAGACTTTGGCCTTCTACCCATTCACACCTGCTCAGTGAAGTGCAGTTAATCATTCTGCTCAGTGAAATCCAGCTAAAACATTTCAAGGTTGCAGGCAGGAGTCTTTCTCAGCTCTCTCTGGAGATGCTGCCAGGGCCAGAACTTGGGACCTTCTGCATATACTCTAGCACTGAGCTACGGCCCCATCCCCTGGGATCTTGGAGAGCTGCTGCCTGTCAGAGCAGGGAGTTCTGGGCTAGCTGGACCAATGGTCTGACTGGAGCCAAGCTAGACATGGCAGTGGCAGAGCAGTCTCTCTACATGCAGCTCTCACTCTCACACAGTCACGTAAGAACTAGGAGGAGGGAATCTGATTCAAGTGCTGAATCATCTCCTGTCTATGCCTTACCTCCCCATAATCTGTCCTCAATGTCATTTTTCTCTTGATTGATTGACTAAGTACCGTCAAGTTGGTGTCAACTCTTAGCGACCACATAGATGGATTCTCTCCAAGATGATCTGTCTTCAACCTGGCCTTTAATGTCATTCAGTGGTGCGTTCATTGCAGCCGTAATTGAGTCCATCCACTTTGCTGCTGGTCCTCCTCGTTTTCTCTGTCCTTCAACTTTTCCCAGCATTATAGACTTCTCAAGGGAGCTGGGTCCCAAGTATGATAGTTTAAGCCTGCTCATTTCTGCCTTGAGTGAAAATTTTGGATTGATTTGTTCTATAATCCATTTGTTTGTTTTCCTGGCTGTCCATGGTATCTTCAAAAGTCTTCTCCAGCAGCAAAGTCTTCTCCAGCAGCGTCAATACTTTTTCTATCTTGCTTCTTCCAAGTCCAGCTTTACACAGAGAAATAACAAATAAATAAGATGGATCCCTGTCCCTAGAGGGCTCACAATCTAAAAAGAAAACTAAGATAGACACCAGCAACAGTCACTGGAGGTCCTGTGTTGGGGGTGGAGAGGGCCGCTGCACATCATGACATGTTTTTGAGATTATTTTGGTTTAGCTCAGTTGTTTTCAAACTTTCTACTAGGGATGTACACAAAAGGAGTTATGCAGGCTTGGTTCAAATTTGAACTGGATTTGAGTGGAACCATCCTGGCCATTTTGTGCCCATTTGAACACACAAGACCAGCCAAGTTTGACCCTGGACCTGTCAAGCCAAACCGGCTTGAACCCAGCTAGTTCTCACACCCCTGCTGTCTATCCTCTGGAAACTTGTCCTCATCACTGTAAAGGCAAAGTGTGCCATGAAGTCGGTTTTGACTCCCGGTGACCACAGAGCCCTGTGGTTGTCTTGGGTAGAATACAGGAAGGGTTGACCATTGCCTCCTCTGAAGCATGAGATGATGCCTTTCAGCATCTTCCTATATTGGGAAAACATACCTGCGGGGATTTGAACCGCCAACCTCTGGCTTGATAATCAAGTCATTTCTCTGCTGCACAATTAAGTGGCTTCCTCATCACTGTATCTCCTCACAAACTAATTCTATCTATCTATCTATCTATCTATCTATCTATCTATCTATCTATCTATCTATCTATCTATCTCATATTTTGTTATTTTCATATGTTTAATAGAAATATTACATACATATTTATTTATTTATTTAAGCACATTTCTATACTATACTGCTGCTGCTGCTACTACAACTACTACAAATATTTATATTCAGGGGGTCATACATGCTGCTGATCACAGAAGTGCTGGCCATCATGGGGACGGTGTTTCCTTGTGCAGAAAATTGCCACTGTAACTGTGAGCAGCCAGATCATTTGAACCTAGGAACCTAGGAAGCTGCCATATACTGAGTCAGACCACTGATCTATCTAGCTCAGTATTGTCTTTACAGGCTGGCAGCGGCTTCTCCAGGGCTGCAGGCAGGAATCTTTCTCAGCCCTATCTTGGGGAAGCCAAGGAGGGAACTTGGAACCTTCAGATGCTCTTCCCAGAGCGGCTCCATGAACATAGGAACAAAAGAAAAAATGCCAAAAGACCAAATTGAAAATAGCCTCAGGTTTTATCCATCCTTTGTATTATTTGCCTTGAAAACTTAACTTTTCCTTTTGTGCTGATGGATGGCACCCAGATGGTTGGCTGATGGTTGGCACCCAGACAGCGTCTCAGGACGCTGTCCCTACATGAGAGGGGAGGGAATTGGCAACTCACTTGCCTGTCTTTCTCTCAAGTAAACAGGTTTGCAACCAGCAGTGCCTTGAATTGTCTTTCCAAGAAGGATTGGTCCTCTCCAGAATGAAGGAATACCTGGATCCATCACCAGAACGTAATCCCAAGGAAGTCTCCAGAGGACATCAACACTGACCCAGGAAAGCTAACCATCAGCAGCAGCAGCTACCCGGGGGCAGTCCCTATCTGCATTTCCAATCCAACCCAATGGTGACAGAACGTCCATCTGCTACCCTGTCCTGTGTTCGAAGAAGAGGGCCTAATGCAAAGTTCATCTTCCTGCTCCTAAGTGCTATAGGAGAGGGATAGACAACAAATGCCTGGAGACTGTCACTTTTCTCTGGAGTCATACATGCAACAGCATCTCCCCAAGCTGTAAAGCCCTGGAACCATCCTACCTGGGTAAGATACCTTGCCAAAGACACTATTTCAAATTCTGCCAAAGAGACTATTTCAGATTGCCCACGGGGGGGGGGGGGGGAATCAAGGCTCCCAAACACATGAACATTCGAGCTTGTCTATGGACACTATCCAAACAAGCCAAAACAACACGGATCAGAGAACATCCAGGATAGCCAAAATCCTGCAACGTTGTACAAGAGCATTTGGTTCTCAACTGAAGGACTAAAATTTTTTTTTACCAAGGACTCTTAGGGTTTTTTTAATTTTAATTCTAAAGCTCTCCATGGCTTCCTTTTTGGCCATGACAGACTCTAGAGGACACTAAGAGTGGTGGGAGTTGATGATTTACACCACTTTCTTAGATTACTTTCTTGTAGTGACTATGTGCTATCATTATGTTGAAAACCATGCTATCTCCTGTGCTGTAAGGACATGGACCTCACATGCTTGCTCTCCGGTCATTTCCCAGAGCATTTACCTGCAAGTCTGCACCTATCCCCAAGTTTGTGCTCTAAGACATTAAGCTAGCCCAAGCTTGACCTGCTAATTTTATAGACACTTGTATTTAAGCAATGTGATTGTACGTGACTTGTCATTGCTATCGCTGTCCACAAGCTGATAATCCATTAATCACTAGAAGCACCTGGTTCCACAATGCAAGACTGTTATTGATACCTTATTTGGGATAAAGATGGGTTAAAACAATGTTGCTTGCTATAAGTTGTATGATCTTTATATGTACACCTTGCTGCTATGTGTAAAACTTTTTATCTATATCAAATCAGAATTATACTAATTATGTTTGTAGCTCTAGGATATTATATGCAATGTATCTAGTTTTATTGCCATATGTACAGCCCATTCAGCACCTATATGTCCCAAATCCTTTAGCTACACAAAACACAGAACTATATTTCCAAGATTAAAAGTTTATGTGTTAGAAAGAGCTATTATTAATATTTCCAAACAGTTAGGACTTTCATTTAACTAATATGGAGAGCCTATTGATTTATGGGCAAAGAAGATAATTCTAATTATAGTATGTATTTCCCTTTTATTGCTAATCACATGTTGCTGCTTATAATGCATTCTAGCTTGAATCCAAATGTTTATGAGAACCTTTCAACCTTGCCATAATGTAAGACCCATACATACAGCTGTACCTTTACAAGCCCATATATCCTGAAGGTTCAGGATGATCCAGTGTTTCAGGGGGGAATTGATGTCTTTTAGAAAACCAAAGTAACTCCATTTTACTTAGAAAACCTCAGTCTGACTTAAAGTAACCCCAGCCCAGCTCAGGGTCATCACGGCCTCTCATGATCAACGTCGTTATCTCTCTCCACTAAATTGTATCTGAGGAAACTTGGTTCTCACAGGATTCTCACTGTTCTTTGCCGACAATTAAGAAAACAGGATGTAACCAAATAAGGAGTAATCACCAGATGAACAATGAATCATTCGCATACGTACTAGATACTTAGCCCACCATTTTATTGCCACGTATACTATGTCTAGGGTGTCAGCATCATTCAGATTGTTTGTATAAATGTAAGATGCACCTATAACCAATTTGTATTCAGTGCAGAGCCAAAGCCCACTGCTAATCTGCAATAAACGCCTCAAAAGAGATTCCCACTGTGTCTGTTTGATTGGCTAAAAGGCGGACCCAGGGACGAACCGAATTCACATCACTGTTGTCCCCTTCCATGTGTGATCAGGGATGGACTTCAGTCTTTATCCTGCAGGGTTGCCAACCTTTTTGCTAGCCTGGCTCCTGTGCCTTGAAAAAGAGCTTGACAGTCCAAAATTAAGCAGATGAAGCTTTTGCTGCAATGAAAATGAAGAGATGGGGAAATCTTCATCGGTTTAATTTGAATATGCCAGGTTTCCTCTAAAAGCATAAGAGCAGGAGCAGGGAGAGAGTTGGCAAGCCTGCCTGCTGGTGCCTCGTGGCCAGCATTGGGCATGGGAGTTCCGCCATCCTTGTGTACATTCAAACATGGCGGTTGCTGGGGGGGGGGGGTCCAAGCCGGGAGTGTTTACCGGTCGCGACGGATCCTGATGGGGCTGGAGGTTCCGCTGCTGCCTTCAGTCTCTCTGGACTCGACCGTTGGCAGGAAGACTTTCTGGCCTCTCCTGCTGCTAATAGCAAATTTCTGTCCAATTTGGATCGTGAAGGGAGCGCAGAACATGGCCTCAGGCAAGGAGTCCAGAGTGAGTGTCCACCGCCCTGCCCCAAATGGTTTCAATGTTTTTTGGGCGGGGGAGACCCCCAGGGGTTGGATTTGGGTCCAGGTGGAGACATTTAGGAAGCGACACTGTCCTGGCCCCTCTGGGCTGACCTTGTAGGGCAGGAAGGGAGTGGCCCAGTGCAGCTTCACGGGGTCCTCATGGAGCAGCAGCCCTCCATGGATGGCTCAGAGCTTTGTCAGCCCCCTCCCTCCTCCAGGACCTCATCCAGCGAGGAACGTGCAGAGTGGAGCCACCTGCACAGTGGAAGGGAAGGGGTTCCTGGCCTCTCTGAGCTCTCTGCAGTTCCCCCCTTCAGAGGGGCAGGATGGCCATATTAGGGAGGGAAGAAAACAACACTGGTCTTTCTTGGCTAAAAGAAATGAAATGTTGAGGGTGGGGGATGGAGGGAAGATAGAAATGGCAGGATCTGCCAAGTGGCATTTATGTGGAGGATGAGAATTGCCCCCTCTTGATGTAGCCTGGCTCCTCTGCTTTGAGCAAAAGCTTGAGCAGATTGAGCAGGTGAAGGCATTCCTAGCCTAAAGAAATGGGAAACTGCTTCACCAGCTTAAGATCTGCATGTCAGGCGTCTGCTGAAGTCACAGGAGCAGGACCAGGTAAATAGTTGGCAACCCAGCCTACTGGTGCCTTGTGCCCACCACTGGGCCTGGGAGTTCCACCATCCTTGTGTACATTCAAACATGGCGGTTGCTGGAGGGGGGAGTCCCCAGCTGGGTGTGTTTACTGGTCTCAACGGATCCTGATGGGGCTGGAGGTTCCACTGTTGCCTTCAAACTCTCTGGACTCGACCGTTGAAAGGAAGACTTTCTGGCATCTCCTGCTGCTCACAAACAATTTCCGTCCAATTTTGGCCGTGAGGGAGTGCAGAAAATGGCCTCGGGCAAGGAGTCCAGAGTGAGTGTCCACCGCCCTGCCCCAAATAGGTTCAGTTTATGGGGGGGGGAAGACCCAGAGGGGTTTGATTTGGGTCCAGGTGGAGACATTTAGGAAGCAACACTGTCCTGGCCCCTTTGAGCTGACCCATGTGGGCATGAATGAACTGGCCCAGCACACCTTCACAAGGTCTTCATGGAGCACCAGCCCCCCCATGGATGGCTCAGAGCTCCGCCAGCCCCCTCCCTCCTCCAGGACCTCTTCCAGCGAGAAAGCACAAAGTGGAGCCACCCGCACAGAACAGGAGAAAGAGTTCCTGGCCTCTCCGTGCTCCCTGCAGCTTCCCCCTTCAGATGGGCAGTATGGCCATATGAGGGACTTGAAGAAAATAACACTGGTCATTCTTGGTATTTGAGCATGACTGGAATGGATGGTGAAAAGAGCCCAAACTCGGGAGCACTTTCAGCATCCAGCAACACCCCTGCAGCGAGGCTCCCCCTCTCTCTTCCTCTTTGGATAGATGGTGATGACCTCCATTTTTTGGAAGGCTTCTTCCTCTGTAGCTTTGCATGGGATTATATGAGTTCTATTGTTTGTTAGCCACTTCATTATTTTTAAATTAAAAGGAAGATATCAATTTAATGGAATGTGGGGGGGGGGGAGAGGAAGGAGGATAGAAATGGCGAATTCTGCCAAGTGGGAGTTGCAGGTTCTGTGGAGGATGGGAATTGCCCCCTCTTGTTGAAGGGGGTGGGGGGAGACCCCCAGGGGTTGGATTTGGGTCAAGGTGGAGACATTTAGGAAGTGAGACTGTCCTGGCCCCTTTGGGCTGACCCTGGTGGGCAGGAAGGGACTGGCCCAACCCATCTTCACATGGTCTTTATGGAGCAGCAGCCCCCCATCGATGGGTCAGAGCTCCGTCAGCCCCCTCCCTCCTCCAGGACCTCATCCAGAGAGGAAGTGCAGAGTGGAGCCACCTGCACAGAGGAAGGGAAGGACCTCCTGGCCTCTCCGAGATCCCTGCAGCTTCCCACTTCAGTGGGGCAGGATGGCCATATTAAAGGAGAGGAAAGATTGTGCTGTTGGTCAGTGTCGACTCCTGGTGCCCACAGAGCCCTGTGGTTATCTTTGCTAGAATACAGGAGGGGTTGACCATTGCCATCTCCTGTGCAGTCTGAGATGAGGCCTTTCAGCACCTTCCTTGATTGCTGCTGCACGATATAGGAGTTTCCCATTGTTTGGGAAACACACCAGCAGGCATTCGAACCAACAGCCTCCTGCTCTCTAGGCAAGTTGCTTCCCTGCATCGCCATTAGGTGGCTTTAAAAAAATATTCGTCAATCTTGGGAGCTGGAAATGCCTGGATTGGATGCTCAAAAGCCTGTTTTAAAACAGTTACACTGGCTGCCAATTTTTTTCCGGGCAAAATACAAAGTTCTGGTTATTACCTTTAAAGCTCTGAACGGCTTGGGTTCAAGATATCTTAGAGAGTGCCTTCTTTTACATGATCCCCACCGCACGTTAAGGTCATCTGCGGAAGTCCGTCTCCGGTTACCACCGGTTCGTTTGGTGACGACTCAAAGGCGGGCCTTCTCTGTAGCTGCTCCTGGACTGTGGAATGCACTCCCAGCGGAAATTCGTAATCTTGATTCTTTACTGTCCTTCAAGAGAGCCTGGCCTTTCAGGGTTTTTAATCAGTTTTAATTGTTTTAATACCTGGTTTTCAGGGTTTTAATTGTTTTGATAGTTTAATTGTTTTTTAAGTAGTTTTAAATTGGTATTTATATTTGCACCTCTGTTTTAATTGTTTTTAATGTTTCCTGTTTTAATTGTAAACCGCCCTGAGCCATTTCGGAAGGGCGGTATATAAATGAAATAAATAAATAAATAAATAAATAAATAAATAAATAAATAAATAAAAGGGATCAGGCTCGGGAACATTTTAAGTCTCCAGCAACACCCCTGCGGAGAGGCACTCTCCCTCCCTAGATCCCTCCCTCCCTCCCTCCCTCCCTCTTTGGATTGATGGTGATGATGACCTTGTTTTGAAAGGCTTCTTCCTCAGTAGCTTAGAATGAAATAATACAAGTTTTATTCCTTGTAAGCCTCTTTGATATTTTTAAACTAAAAGTAGGATATAAAAGAAATGAAATGTTGTGGAGGAGTATGGAGGAAAGATAGAAATGGCAAGATCTGCCAAGTGGCACTTATGTGGAGGATGGGAATTGCCCCCTCTTGATGAAGGGGGTGGGGATGGGGAGAACCCCAGGGGTTGGATTTGGGTCAAGGTGGAGACATTTAGGAAGTGAGACTGTCCTGGCCCCTCTGGGCTGACCTTGTAGTGCAGGAAGGGACTGGCCCAGACCATCTTCACGGGGTCTTCATGGAGTAGCAGCCCCCCATCGATGGGTCAGAGCCCCGTCAGCCCCCTCCCTCCTCCAGGATTTCATCCAGAGAGGAACTGCAGAGTGGAGCCACCTGCACAGAGGAAAGGAAGGGGTTCCTGGTCTCTCCGAGATCCTTGCAGCTTCCCCCTTCAGAGGGGCAGGATGGCCATATGAGGGAGTGAAGAAAACAACACTGGTCATTCTTCAGTAAAAGAAATGAAATGTTGAGGAGGGGGATGGAGGGAGGACCGAAAGGGCCATTTCTGCCAAGGGGGAGTCACAGGTTCTATGGAAGATGGGAATTGCCCCCTCTTGATGTGGCCTGGCTCCTCTGCTCTGAGCAAAAGCTTGACCAGCTTAGCCCAAAGAGATGGGAAATGCATCACCAGCTTGATATCTGCATGCCAGCCTTCTGCTGAAGTCACAGGAGCAGGATTAGTGAGAGAGTTGGCAACCCTGCTGGCTGGTGGTGCCCCATGCCAACCACAGGGCCCAGGGAGTTCAGCTAACTGAGCCAAGAGACCCCTTCAAAGTGGTCATCCTCTGATATTTAGCAGGGGGAGAGCAACCTGTCTCCCCTGCGGCTCACGCCAAATTTTGTCCATTTGGGGCCATGTGGGAGAGCTGAACATGGCCTCCGGCAGGGGGTTTAGAGGAAGGGTTCACCATCCTGCCCCAAAGAGGTCCAATGTGGGGGAAAGACCACCAAAGTTCTCAAAGCGGTTTGATGAGAAATCTAGGGTGGGAGTCCCCACTGGCTGCTTAGGAATGACCCCGGTAGGTGTGAGCTGGCCCAGCCCATCCTCACTCCTGCTCTCCTCTCTCCTTGACAGGACATGGGAGAAGGATGCCCCTCACTCCGCGGCGTGGGCAGCCTTGTTGAGGCAACTCCTGTGGCTCCTCTCAGGTACGTCCTCCTGCTCCTCCTGGGTTATCTGGGCCCATTCTTGATTTATGGCACCTTGGATTTCAGGACCACTTGGGATCCTCTCAAGAAACATGGCCCCTGCCAGGGTTTCATTGTTGGAGATCCAGCTCCAGATGCCATCGGCCTTTGGCACCAGTAACCCTGATGACCACGACAGGTCTCTCTCTGACCAACACGTAGCCAGAAGTCAGATAGAGGTCTTTTCCTCTCAGCATCTTCTTCTGAATAAAGCAGATTAGTTTAACCTTGTGTGAATCTCCCTGCTTATCATGGACAAGCTGTTGCCCCGGAGACCCTGTTGACTTCTGCTGTAATGGGAGTGAAATAGCTGCTGAATACTCTGCCATAGAAGTCATGACCCCCAACATTAATAAGCCCAACCCCCAAGAGGTCCCAGTTTGCAAGAGGCACCCAGTCTAAGTTCTGACTATTGGAATGTGGGGAAGACAGAAAGGAATGAGAGCAGGGGCAGGTAAAGGGAGTTCCAAAGGAGAAGAGCCGATCCGTCTGAGCTAGCTGGGTTCTGGGAGAGGATCCAGGGGTTCAGGCACAGGAGGCCAGGGAGGGTTCTCGTGCACATTTTGCTCCCTAGGGTTTTAAATGAGGATGGGTGGGGTGGGGGGATCGGTTCCCTAGTCTGCTCTCTGAGGACTGAAGGGCTGTGGGGCTCCATGGGCTGGTGGGCCTGGCCCACTATTTCTCAGGCCCTGGATTCCAGGTGAGCCCTGCAGCCACCCAGAGCGGGAGAGGGAGACTGGAGCCAGGGTGTGGCTGGCTGCTCCTTCAGGGCTGGATCTGCTGGTGCCTCCTTGAGTGGTTGCAGGGCAAAGGGAGCAACTGGGAGGGGAACAGTGGAAGCCCCTCTGGGGGGCAGAGGAGGGGGTCGTGGCAGCCCCTCGGAACAGGTGATGCTGAGTCAGACCATTGCTCTACTCTGACCAGTAGCCGCTCTCCAAACCCCAACCAAGGGAGCTGAGCTGTTTTAGAGGTTTTTAAATTAGGCAGTATAAAAATATATATAAATCCAATGAATGAATGAATCAGGAAAGAAAGAAAGAAAGAAAGAAAGAAAGAAAGAAAGAAAGAAAGAAAGAAAGAAAGAAAGAAAGAAAGAAAGCTCTTTATGTTGTGGAGAGCAGGGAGGGTATATAAATAAAAAAATAAAATAAAATAAAATAAAATAAAATAAAATAAAATAAAATAAAGAAAGTAACCTTTATGTTGCAAGGAGCTTGGAGGGTTCTTGCCTTCACCCCTGCCCACTACTGGAAACTGACTACTCTGGGTTCCTTTGAAACACTCACTCACTTGTGTCTTTTGTCCTTTTCCCATCTCAGTGACTTCCAGCCACAGGAGATATATGAAGAGTGCTCCGTAGCCAAAACGAGCAAATGGTCACTGGTAAGGGATGAAAACCCAGTCTGTACATGGCAGGGCTGGGAGGGGGTGGGAGAGACCCCATTTCGAGCTAGAATAGAGGGCGTGTGGTAGAGATCCTGTCTTAGCAAGTTGAAGGGATGCTTTGAGAACTTGTCTGGAAAAGCCATATGCCTTGATATTTGCAGTGGTAGTAGCAGTGAATTGGGTGGGTGGGATGAGTGACAATCCGGGCTCAACTACAAGTGACTCAGGCAAAGGTTGGAGACCCTCGCTATGGAGGAAGCATCATGGGAACTTTTGGGATGGGAAGTGCTGAGAGGGAAGAGGGGTGTGTCTACCTATCTTCCAACCTGGCTCCTTCATTCCGCTCTCCTGCCCCAAATCACTCCCTCCCCCAGGGTTCTAGACTTTGATTTTGTTCTGGACTACCAAGCAGAAAACACATCCAGGAAGGGAGCAGTCTGGAGGGGAACTAGAGTGGGAAAGTCTTCTTTGGGGTAGATGGTGCACTCTTTCCCCCCTGTCACTTCTTGGCTCCACATGGCCCCGTTTCTGGTGTCATTTAAAAGGGCCTCAAAACACGGGTCTGCAGCATCAAGTGGCCAAGAGCTCTGCCCAGCAAAGAGAAGAACTTAGCTAGGCTTTCCTTAATTAAAGGCACCATTCAAGAAACCACAGTGTCCCATGTAGCAGGAGGCCTGACTCTTCTTCGGGATCCTGCCACTCCAAATGTTGTGTAATACGCATGATCTCTCCCGACTGCCCAGGAATGGGCAGAAAGCTGGTTTCTGAGGTTCAGTAGATTCTTGGGTTTGGTTCCTCTCTGAGCCCAGTTACACGTTGGTAGACACGGTTTTGAGGTGCTAAGGAGCCACCTCCTGCTTTAAGCTCCTCTGTTAAGAAGGACCTCTTGAAGGAGGGTTGATGTTTGGACCCCAGATGCCCTGGAAAGGTCAAGTGGGCACCACAGCACCCATTCCTCTCTCCATTCTCATCCACAGAAGTCATTCTCGGACAGCTCCAGGATTCAGACGGTCAACACTGGGATCGAGATCCTGGAAGACGCACATGCCATCAGTTCCCCGAGGAGGTAGAGTTTCTTCTTGAACTTTTGTGTAGGGAAGGTTTTCTGTCCCCCTGCCAGCCTGGATCTGGGATGGATCCAGTGCCGCTGACTGGCAAGAGTTGCAGGGCAGACAGTCAAAAACGACGTCTTCATACATTGTGTAGAAGCAGGGGCGTAACTAGGTTGGAGTGGGCCCTGAGACAAGATTCTTAAATGGGCTCCCCCGCCGAGAAATTTTTTAATAATAATAATAATAATAATAATAATAATAATAATAATAATAATAATAATTCAATTTCTATTCCGCCCTTCCAAAAATGCCTCGGGGCGGTTTACAAAGAGAAAAAGGTGCCTCTTTGCCCCGTAAGCAGGGGGCTTTTATTCTCACATTTCTGTCCTCATTCAAAACATACAAAAAACAGATGTACAAAATTGAGCAAATGAGAAGAGAAGAATTATATGGGAGTAAAACCTTTTTTAAATGGAGTCAGGAAGTGCATCTTTGGAGGCTCAAATGGATACCTTTCAGGCACAACTATTTCCAAGTCAAAAATTCCTTTTTCATGTGGTGTATTTACAAAACCAAGGATTTGAGCTTGAAGTTCATCTAAGCGACTTCCAGTCTGCCAGCAAGTAATACCCGGTGGTGGCTCTGTGGACAGCAGATGCAGCTCCCTTTTCAATCATGAAGCTCTCTGCATTGTGCTCCGTTTTCGAAGTAGAGCTCTAAGAACGGACCCAAATTCGCTCAGGGGCGTAGCAAGGTTGGAGTGGGCCCTGAGAAGAGATTTTAAAATGCCCCCCCCCCCAAGTCCAGGGCTTACACACACCCCAGGCTTCCAAGGATTTAAGTCTGATATTTCAAAATATGTATGCTGCCAAGAAATACATTTCACTGAATACACACACACTTCACACTATATAGTGATATACATTGAATATTATATCTTTGTGCTACTTTTAATGCCTAGAACACACTAGAAACACTAATTATTAAGATGGGCCCCTTGCTGCAGATTAGCAAAGGAGACTTTCAACCATGCAGGGTGAGCCTATGTTTGTTTTCTCAGAATTCTGAACAAATTCAGTCAAGTTTGATTCCAGGAGGTTTTTCACAAGAGGCTTTGAAAGCCCTTTAACACACATCTCCTCTAGAATGGAGGTGCTGCATTCACATGTGGGCCAGATTGACCCTAAGGGGGAAAAATATAAAAGCACAACACATGCGTCACAGTTCTCACTCATGTCTGTTCTCACTCAGACCTGGGTTGCAAAACAACTTGAACAGAAGTGTATTTATGAATGAATGAATGAATGAATACATAAATAAATTTGTTCCAGAAGATTTTGTAATTTCCTGCCATGAAACAAGCCACTTATAGGACTTTTTAGAGGTTTTTTTTAAGCCAGCAGATTTTCCCATCAGTCTTCCATGAAATATTCAGAGACTTCTCAGTCTCCCCACCCCCCATCCAAGCCCTATGGCAAGCAGGTCCCTACCTGGATATAGGGGGCGGGGGGCGGGGTGTGACCACCAAAAGGAATCCACCTTCTACCTGGCCACGGCTGAGCTGTCTGGCCTGGGAAGAAGAGGGTCTGCTGCAGAGAACTGGAGTGGCCACTCTGACTGCCAGCCTTCTTCCTGGGGCTGGCCAGCCTACTCGAATTCAGGCTTCACGGAGGCCTACACGGAGGCCTCCCTGGAAGCCCCGCCCAGCCGCCGATCAGCTGAGAGGCGCCCGGGAGAAAAGCAGCTTGCCTGCTGCTTGGATGGCCGACCAGGAGGACAAGCAGGAGGGAGGGCAAACAGGGCAAGTGGCTGAAGGGTCTTGGGGCTGGGCAGGGGGCAATGGGGAGTCATGGGAGGTGTCTCTGGGGGGCCCCTCAAGGCAGTGGGGCCCCGAGGCGACGGCCTCCCCCGGCCTCATGGTAGTTACGCCCCTGCGTAGAAGCATTCACTCTTCCAAGATGTGGTGGTGATGTCCGCTAGCTTGAAGGACACAGAGGATAGCTTCCTGGAGGCCTGCCGGATGGCTGTCCCCTATTGGAGGCAGAGTGCTGGGCCAGATGCATCTTTGGTCTGATCCAGCAAGGCTCTTCCGAGGTACTCAGGCCATTGTATTTCTTCCTGCAGTGTCTTCACGGTTGAGGAGGATGGATGGTTTCTCCAGACCGTGGACACCGAATGGTCTTGTGAGGTCAGGAAACGATTCCAGTCGCTTTTGTGGATGGGCTGGTGGAGGGGTGAGGGGAGATTGCATCTCCACCGTCAGGAGACAGAGGGGGGTCAGATCCTGAAAGGGGAGGAAATCCAGCTGCTGCATGTTGGCCAGAGGATTACAGTGGGAACGTCGTGGCTAGGGAAGGATTCTGCCACCCTCTGCCTCTCCTTCCAATGGCCACCTTTCTGGGTTTGTGTGCTTTGGATTGGAGGCATCAAACGGCTCCCAAGACCCTGAGACGGGTCAGGAGAGGAGAGGGTCTTCCTGGCAGAGATCCTCCAGGTCTCTTGACTGAAGAGGCATTTCTGGAGAGACAATCCTGGTCCCCTCAGGAAAAAACAGCCCACAGCAGGAGGGATGGCCCTCACTCCGGACTCAGGGGCCCACCTTGTCTCTCCCTTTGGAAAGGCTGAGCTAACCCTGTTTCTTGGGGAGAGGAGAGAAGAGGACATGAAGGGGTGGGATCAAGAAGGCTCTCTGGGCCAAACTATTGATGCCAGTGGGTCCCGTTCCTCTTGGTTTCCATTCCCCATGAAAGCAATGCAGAAGAAATGACAAGAAATGACAACAAGCAGTTAGCATTCCATTCTGGAGCTCCCATGCAGTGATGTTTCTGTTAATGGCTGGTTTTGGGGAGGGAAAGAAAGAGATTTCACAGACCTACCTGTCATGCTGTCTTTGGACTAGAGCTCCAGAGTTCGGCCAGCTGATTCTGATGGCCCTTTTGAAGGATGGTGGCCAGTTTGCTGACCACAGTAGATCATATCACAATGGAGGTTCATGGTTGGACATAGGATGAAACCAAGTGGCCACAAGCATGTGGTGGCTGTGCCCTGGCACTCCCACCACAGTTAGAATTAGAACACATGGTTGCTTTTTAATAAGGTTTTTTTGTCTTAAAAAAAAAATCAAAATAATTTAAAGAAATAAAAATGAACTCAAAGAAAATGTCAGGGGGAAAACTCGCTACGAATCCTAGGCCCTAGGAAGATCAGAGTGAGTACACACAATGGAAACCTTTGTCTCATTTGCAGAGTCCTGACATCCAAGAGGCCAAGTTCCCAGAAGACAACACTAAGGATCAGGAGCTGGACGTGGAGAGCTTTGTCAGTTCCCCGAGGTACTCTTTTCTCACCTGGAGGGGCAGGTGCATGGCTCATGGAAGTAGAGGACCTTCCTTAGGAGCCCATGCAATTTTTTGGGGGGGGGAGGTGGTTAGTTTAGCAATAAGCCAAGGGTGGAGAGAAGCTCCGAGCAGCATGGAGGGTTGTTTCCATGGAGGCAGGTGTCTCCATGCCCAGCCCGTGGGCTTCCTGCAGGCATCTGGCTGTCCACTCCTGGAAACAGGGTGTTGGGCTGCATGCCTCATTCATCTCATCAAGAAGAGCTCTTTCTAAGCACTCGTGTTCCGATCTCATGTGTCTTCTTTCTTTCTTTTCTTAGTGTCCATAGGCCAAGCACCGTGTTGAGGAGGCTGCAAAACACCGCCGCTGACCAAGAGCCATCCCTTGGAGAGGTCAGGAAGCCTCAACATCCAGTCCCTCCCTCGGAAGAACTGTGGGTTGGGTGTGTGGGTCCCCCGTGTTGCCCAGGAGTAGAGAGCATGTGGAATGGCCCCAGTTTTGATGCTGCCGGGTGGGCGGCCATCTTCTGACAGTTGTTTGCTTAAAGCTATGGTAAAGGGACAGCCATGCCCTTAACAACACTGCATCACAATGGTGGCACAGTGGGGGTGATAGGATTAAAGAAGATGGCCGCAAGGAGATGGTGGCTATGGCCTTGACTTCTGGTCGAGATCTCACAGTTAAAGGTGGAGCATCCTGTTGCTTTAATGGCAACCATTGAAAAACAGTGACAAATAAATGAAGAATGAATAAAAATACAAAACAATAAGCAAACTCAACCAAACCAATGAGAAATGAACTAAATGAAAAAGGGGAAAGAAATGGGAAAGAAAGAGGAAAGGAGACCCAGTTTTGGCATGTTTTTGCACGTGCCTTTAGTGTCCTCACTAAGGAGCCGACTGAAAGCATGAAGTGGACTGGAAGTGGTCTTTTCCAGTCACCAGAGCCATCGGGGCCCCAGTTGAGTGAGGGAGCGCAGCATGTCTTGGGGTGGGGGGAGTTGATGCCTTTCCCCTCTGCCATTTGCATGCGTGCGCGAAGGCCAGAAATCAGCCCGACCGACCTCATTGCGAGGAAGGCGGGCACAAGAGAGGAGCTCTTTTGCCATCTCTCCCGCCCGCCCCCAGCCAGCACGCTTGGGCTCCAAAGTAGTTTTTAAGAAAGTTGAAAATCAGGAAAGCGGGAAGAGTTGTGTCCAGAACGGGACGATCCCCTTCCGGCCCACTTCCTGCATTCAGCTCACCTGATGATGACCGCTGGAAGGTGACAGGCTGGCCTTTTCCCTGCTGAAGCCTAGGAAGCCAATGCGAGGGCCAGAGCAGCCATTTCTCCATCTTCTCTCCTTTACAGAGTTCTTCCTTCCCGGGGGCCGAGACTCCACATGCCAGCGTGGAGGAAGAGGGGTCGGAAGGGGACTGTGCCACCAGTTCCCCCAGGTATCTTTCTCAGCTGAAGGGCCGCTCCAGGGATCATAGAGGCGGATCACCTTCCCTGGGAGCCTTGGTTGATTAGAAATGTTCATGGAGGAGAAGCCAGTTGAAGATTATTAACCATGACAGCCAAGGAACCTCCGAATCTCGAGATCTCTGTCTCTCTCTCTGAATAAACACACTTTAATGCCACATGTAACCAGGTCTCAAGTGGTTCACAACCAACTAAATAGGCATCTGGCTGTCCACTGTTGGGTTCTGGGCTACACGTGTCTTTCACTTGATCCACAGGGCATGCATTGCTGTTCTTATGCCATGTCTCTCCTTTCTCCTCTCAGAGTCCCGAAGCCAAAGAAGTGGCTCATCAAGAAGATGATGAAGAACACCTACACGGTGGAAGACTCGTCCTCTGCGGAGGTCAGAACTGATCCATTTCATCATCCATTTTTTCATGTGAACGGGCTCTAGGTTGTGTGTGTGTGTGTGTGTGTGTGTGTGTGTGTGTGTGTGTGTGTGTGTGTGAGTGCCCTGTTCCCCAGCAGGAGACAGAACATGGAATGTTTCTAGTTCTAGATGCTGCAGGATGGGAGGGATTGTGATTGGTGGGATGGGAGGAAATGCATCTGAAGCATTGGAAAGGGGGCAAAAATGTGGTGAGAGGCTCTTCTGGGCTGAGATGCCAAATGCCTTTTCTACCAAGAGGCAGGTCTTATTTTAGAGCAGGATGTCTTCCCAACCATCCCTTTTGCTTGGTTCCTCTCAGAAGCCTCGCAAGGTCAATGCAAGCCCCAGAACACTCCCGTTTCTCTTCTCTCTCCTCCCCAGTGCTCCTCTACGGACGAGGACGACACGATGCATGACATCAGCAGCATCGAGGACGAGGTGTGGGACTCTCCGCTGACCCCCAGTTCGGCCAGGTAGGTACCCTCGTCTCAGCTGAGGAGCCAGTAGGGAGCTGGGGGGATTTTAGCGTAGCCAGCAGATGGCTGCAGGGGACAGGGGCAGCTCCCCCATGTCTGAGCCCCATAGAGGGATGTTTCCTCCTACCTGCTCCCTGAGAAATCTGGAGGGGGAGTTCACCCAAGGAGGCCGATTGGCAGCAGGTGCAAGACAGACACCAGCAAGTCTATTGCTGGCTGTTAGCAGAGGGAGCTCTGAGACCCCCATGCTGTTGGCATGAGCGGGTGTTGGGGAGAATGAGCAGGGGAGGGCTCCTGCCTCGATGCCCCCTTTGAACACTTAACAGGGCTTCTCAGTGGGGAATGAAAGGCTGGACTTGGGAGATCTCTGGCCTGATGAAGTTCCCCTGCCAGCCACCTCCCAAGGGAGGCTAGATCTTTGCTTAGCATCTCTTTGGGTGCCCGTGTTCTTCCTCAGCTGGCTGCCATCTCCAACAGGACAGTTCTTTGAGAAGCTTTTCTCTCTCCTCTCCTCTCTCAGGAACATCGGCGAAGAGGAAAGAAGAGGACAGCTGGCCCCAGATTGGTTCTCCTCGGTCCATCTGGGAGAGGTAAGGGGTGCAAACAAAGGGTGACTTGACTCCCCCACTCTGCCCCACCTTTCATGCACTACACAGGATGGCGGCTTGGATGGCAGTCACTGTTCACACAGGAGGTGGGGACTTGCCCTTTCCCCTTGTTGATGTCTTTCCCTTGCAGTTGACCTCATGCACCCTGAGCCAGAGGCAGCACCCTTCAGGCCAACATGTGGGTGCAGACACCCATGGCACTGGCCTGGCCATGGGGATTCTCCTGACCCATAACCGTCCCTCGGACTGAGTGCTGAGGCCTGACCCTCCTCTTCTTCGCAGGGGAGAGCAACAAGGAAGATCGGGGATGTCGTCCGGTGTGTGGAGTATGCCAGTGAGGTGGAGGAGAGGTTCCCCGAACTCCTGATGGGCCTGGTCAACAAGATCCTCACCGGCCTGCAGAACACCACCGAGGGAGTCGGGAACCGAGACAGCCAAGACCTGCCTCCTGAGTAAGTCATGGCGGTGGGGAAAGCGGGGCCAGCAACTCCTCCTTCCAGCACTCTGGGAGGACAGGCTAGGGTCATTTCTCCCATGTCCCACTCTCATGGGTGAGGAGCATTTCTGGCCTGTTGGGATGACTCTGGCACAGTGGTCCCTTCCCTCAGCTCCACAGGGGAGACCCCAGAATTTGTAGCCCTCTTGGCTCTGCAGAGAGCCTTAAAATGCGTCTGCAGTGTTAAAAAACCAGCTGTGGGGAAAGTCACTTCACCCCTGTGGTCTCCCTCCCATGGTCCAACACAGTCCATCCACCCTTGACACTACACCACCCCGCAAGGAGACACACACTTTGGTGAGAGCAACCTGCTCTTCTCTGCAGGGAGACCGCGCAGATTGTCCGGACCCTGCTGGAGAGGGTGGCACAGGTGACCCCGGAGAAGACCTGCTGGGAATCCCTGTGCTCTACGCAGAGCTGCCTCCAGGGTGTGGCCCTCTTGGTGAGGTAAGTAGGAGTGAATAGGAGATATCTCAGGAGGCCTGGGGGCTGGTGTGGTTTGGGTCAGGTCTGCTCTTTCTGGGCCTTCCGCCCAGGACTCAGCAGGGTCTTTTGGTGTTTTGCAGGGCTCTCCTCCAGACACGGTCCTCCACGGTGGCCAGGCTGAAGGCATACCTGGCTTCCCTCTTCAGCCTGGACAAAGATCCAGAAGAGCATTCCCTCGCAGAGGTGGCCTTCTTTGTGGAGGTGAGCAGCATTTTCCTCAGGGTGGGCTTCCCTGAGAGGAGGGTCTGGCCCCAGAGGCTGATGGATGTTTTCCTCCTTTCCCTCTTTTAGCTGCTCCTGAAAGACCAAGACTTTGCTGCCTTAGAGAAGACCTGGAGGCTCCTGGTAGCGTGGCTAGTCCACCCCAGCCAGAACATCCGCTACCTGAGCGAAAGGGGACTTCTCCAAATTTATGGCACCCTGAAGGCGGTGAGTGACATCCCTGGGCATGGAGCATCCCTAGGCATGGAGACTCCTCTCTTTGGGGAGCCCTTCCTGAGGCTGGTGCTCCTAGGCATCCCCAGGTGTGATGGGGAGATTTCTCCAGTTGGGTGGATTCAGTCTGTGGAACCCTTGCCACAGGACGAAGGAGAAATCCTTAAGGGAAGGCACAGGAATGCATCTCTCAGTAGGAGCCTGATTTCCCCACGTGCTCCAATGCCGCATTCTCCCCGCTCTTTGTGCCTCTGGGATGGCTTGAGTCATCTCCTCCCCAAGGCAGTGGATGGTGGCCAAGCAGCATCAAACACGGACAGCTCTGTGGTGCGTTTAGCAGCGGATGGACTAGCATGTGTTTTCAAGGATCCACCTTTTCCCTCCCTAGGCCAAGAAACCCCAGGATTTTAGTGCCGGGATCCTGGCAGGGCTCAGGACCTCCAGTCTGGAAGCCACTTTGGGGGTCCTGGCCTTCATGGAGCGGCTGAGGCACTGTCCATCAGAACACCAGGCCACGGTGAATGCTGTCCTGGCTGCCCTATGCCGCCCTCTCTTCCACCACGTGAGTACTTGCACGCCAGCCCTCCGCCCCGGCTCTATGAGGGCCGGACAACCTGCAGGTTCCGACTGGGTTGGAGAAGGGAAACCAGACACCCCCTAGAGACCCATGCAAGCTCTTCATCAATTATGGAGGTGAGGAATTCCTCCCTAATAACAAGCCCTGTTCTTCTTTGTAGGAGGAGGCTAAGATCCGAAGGGCAGCCATGAGGACCCACCTGGATCTCCTGCAGCACCGCCACCACCATCATGAGGGTACAGAGGAGAACATCACGACCCTCATCGCGGTGCTGATGCATGTGGAGGATGAAGACCTGGAGGTAGCACAGGTGAGGGCCCACTTCTTCCTGCCACCCCTACGAAGGTGTTTAGGCTTCCCCAAGTCCAGCCACCCAGAGGCAGGCCCCAGAGTTAGCCTCACGGGGTGGTGAATCCACGAGCTGTCCTGCTGTGGTTTGGCCCATCCAGGCCCTACACCTTGAAGCCCCCTAAGAGGTTTCTTGGAATCCCTTGGCAGCCTTTTTCACTCCCATTCCGGTCTTTCTTTTGGCAGGCTGCGAAGGACAATCTGAGCCTCCTGGCGGAAGCCCTCCTATGGCACCTGGAGGGCAAGCTGCTGGCGCGGGACTCTTACAGCCTGCAGGAGCTGCTCCACAAGATCGCCAAGCGTCTGGTAAGGGCAGCCCCTCCCTGTCCATCCCTCGGCTCAAATGGCTCAAGGACCTTTGGGCGATGCTTTGCTCACTCGGGATTTGTCTTTGCTCTTGATCCCAGATTCGGCAGCTCGGCACAGAGGACGCCATGGAGATGGAGGCCACCAAGATCCTGGGCTTCTTCCGCAGCGAGCAGCCTTCAGTGAGGAGAACGGCTGCCCTGCTGATCGGTAAGCGAAACAAGACTTTTGGGTCTCCCTTAGTGGGTCGTCTTGGTGGGCAAAGGTTCATTCTCTTGGAAGGCACTGCCAGAAGGGTGTGGAGGGGCAGGAGCTGTTCCCTCCCCAGGAGGACTGGCCCAGTGAGCGTTAGCGAGGTCTCTTGGCTTAATTTCCTTCCAAGGTGACGTAAGAGTCCCTGGAGGAATGGCTCAATCTGTCAGTCCCAGAGGGAGCAGAGAGGGGAGGACTTTCTCTCCTGAATGATGGGAAGTGGGCTGTCCATTCGCAGGGTCCTGAACTGTGGTCCCATTTCCTTCCACCCTTGTTTTTAGGTCACCTGGTCCACAAAAAGGGCAGCATCCTCACTGAAGGGAACATAGAGACCTTCCATGCTGGTAAGTGCCGGTTTCTGGGTGGGAAAGGGAAGTTTCTGTGAGGGGAGAGGCCTAGATTTAGGGACCACAGAGCTGGAATGGGCCACCTGTCCCCTCAAATGGAAGGTCCCGCTTGCATCCTCAGGGATGCTCAGCAGTAGGCTTTCCCAGAGTGCAGGGGAGAAAGAGTCAGGACTTGCGCCCTCTTGGTGTGGAAATGGTGGGGCTTGGCCAAGGGTGGGGTGATCTCTTCATGCCATTTCTGAACCTTCTCCTTCATCCCTCCAGCGCTGGAGAGCTTGCTTGGCGACCATGACCCCGAGGTCGGGAGAGTTGCCTGCAAGACAGAGAAGATCGTGAAGAAGGCCTTTTCCCTCCACTCCCGGCACGGGCTGCGGGCTGCCGTTCGGCGCTTGTGGGCGGGCTGTAAGAAGAAGAGACACCCGCCAGAGTACGGTGATCTCTCCACCTGACCGACTGGTGAGCAGACCAAGGCAGGGCTTCACTTGAAGGGGCCCCGATGGTTAGGGAGGGGGCTGGGGCTGCAGGAAGGGTGGGCAGGAATCTGGGCAACCCTCCCTCGTGTTGGAATGCCAACTTCGGCCCTTGTGGCTGGTTGTACCAGTAGCCAAAGGGAAAGAGGAAAGATCTCTCTTCCCTCTGGGAAATGAGGACACAAATATTCTGCCAGGAGTCCCTGGTGCTTGGTGGTGTCATGGGGGAGAGTGTGAGAAGACCCCCCATCTCTGAACCAATGTCCTTCTCTCTTTCCAGGAACAACAGCCCCGTGCTCTCCCCTTGAAGATCAGCAGCTGAAGGGAGGTTCAGGAAAGACCGTGCAGCGCAGGGGCCTCCCAGAAGACCTCCTCCAACCGCGTGGACACAAGATCTGTCCACAAGAAGACATCCAGCAGGGAAGTGCAGTTCTTTCTGAGGAGTGAGGGGGAAGCAGGCTCCACTCCCCTGGCCCAAGGAAGCCCCGCCTCTGGGGTGCAGAAGCCCCTCCCCTTGCTTCTGCTGGCAGGCAGTGGGAGGAGGCTACAGGACCACCCTGCCCCCAAGTGGCCCTTTGGAACCATTCTTGGGCTTCCCTTGGGTCCGGGGAGGCTGTGTGGCCCCAGCAGGAGGGCAAGGCCACCGCCTCCCTCCATTCCCACCAGCTGGCCAAGGAGCACCCCCTCCTCCTTCCACCTTTCTCCCCTTTCCCACTGGCCTGGCTTCCCCTGGCAGGGGAAGCCCCATCCAGGCATCCGCCCCCTCCCCTGCCGAGGGTGTGCTCCTCCCCCCCTCCACTCCCGCAGCCACGCCTCACTCCCCCCTCCGCTCCCTCCTCCTTCCTCCCAAACCGGTGCAGCAGCAGAGGAGCCTGGGAGACTCTGGGGGCCCCCTGCAGCCCCAGTAGCGCCCCCTGGTGCTGCCCGGTGGCAGGCCAGAGAATCCTCCTCTCCCTCCTGCTCCATGCTGTGGCTGCACAGTGGGGAGCCCGAATTCTCTGGCTTGCCCCCCCATCAATCCCCACCCCACTGCCCGATCCCCGCTTGCTGGGCTGCCGGAGTGGAAAGGGAGGAGGAGCAGGGCAACCCCACTGACGCTGCTTTGTGCTTCTTGCAGGCTTGTGCTGCTGCTGGGCGGCTGGAGGAGTCGATCCGCCCCAGAAGAGGAGACCAAGTGAACGTGCCTGCAAGGAGCGGGGGTGGGGTGGGGTTGGGGGCTGGCTGGGACTCCCCCCAATTTTGTTTGCCCTGCCATTCCCTTCTTCTGTGTGACCCTGGGCTTCCTCCCTTCCCTCCTTCCCTTCCTCCCTCCCCCTCCCTCCCAGGGACAGAATGGGCTTTGCTGGTCGCCCTGTTGGGGGCCGAGTAGGAATTTTTGGCTTTCCAACAGATTGGCCAAGATGGAAAGTTTTTTTGCCTACTCCATTCTGTCCTGTTTTGTTTCCTTTAGTTAGAAAGTTAAGTGATGACTTGTATCCTAATTAAGTATATGAATAAAGTTGCCACTTTGTTAACAGCCAGTCCTTTCTGAGATCCTCTTTTCTTCTCGTCTCCCTTGGAGCGTTTGTGCCCACAGACTCCCAAGCTCACCTCTTGGCTGAGGGAGACGCTGCTACACTGCTACAGGTCCATGCAAATGCCTCTTGCTTGGAAGCACTCACTCAGACCATTGGCTTGGATCACTCCAGAGGAGCCCACTTGAGGTTTGCCGGCAATGAGGTTTGCTGAGCACAGGATCCTGGGAGGAAGCTGCACCTTCCAATCGAGTGCCCGGAAAGCACAGCCTTGGCAAGGCCTGGCAAGCTTACAAACCAACACTGACTGCCTCCAATACAGCCAAATATGACATGTGATTCCATTCCAGTGATTAAAAAGTCCTGCCAAGTATGAAATGCCATTTGTGCAGGAACAAGGCCTTGACCTCCTCTTGTGCTCTTCACATTTCTGTTTTGAATGCGTATTTGCTTCCTTCCTGTGCTCTGTAATAAGAAGCTGGCAGGGATCACAGCTCCCGTTTGACAGTTTGGTCTGGTTGGGGAAAGAGTCCTGCTGTTTGGTTTTTGGAGGGAGGAGAGGGTTGGAGTGGATTGGTTTGGTTTTGTTTTTTTAATGGGGGGAGCTCGCATTTATTTTGATTGGTTGGTTTGGTGTTTTTTTTCCAAATTCAATTTTTATTATTTTTAACAATATTAATATGTCATTGATTACGAATAGACAAAGTGGACTTCCCGCACACATCTCTTCGTGAATCATCAGCTATAAAGTTTACCCTTGCTATAATAATAGTTCAAAACATAAATTTAAATCCTTACAAACACAGCTAATCTACCCAACCTGCAGGTTTTTTTACTAAATTTCGAACCCTACTGTAAAGTCCATAGTAGAAAAATAGTTCTTTAGATACAACAAGAATGGTTTCGAACCTTCTTTGAAGCATTCCAAATTTTGGTCTCTTATTAGTGTTGTAAGTTTTGCCATCTCCGCATATTCCAAAAATTTTATCAGCCAATCTTCTTTTGAAGGCACTTCATTACTCTTCCATTTCTGTGCATATATAATTCTAGCCGCCGCCGAAGCGTACATAAAAAGCGTTGAATTACTTGTAGAAATTGCACCTTCTATTATTCCCAGCAGGAAGGATTCTGGCCTCTTAGGAAATGTCATTTTAAATATTTTCTTTAACTCATTATATATCATCTCCCAATATGCTTTAGCCTTCCCACAGCTCCACCACATAGGAAAAAAAGTGCCTTCAGACTGTCCACACTTCCAACATTTGTTTGATACATTTTTATACATTAATGCCAATTTTTTGGGTGTCAGATACCATCTATACATCATTTTGTAATAATTTTCTTTTAAAGCATAACATGCAGTCAATTTTAAATCGGTTAGTTTCGGAAAATTGGAGGGGGGGAAGAGAATAAAAGGAGGCTCGCCTGCAGCAGAAAGTTAGTGAAAGCTGGAGGAAGAGTTTAAAGTTGGCGCTAAAGCTGGAATTAGAGCTGACTAGGAGTAAGAACCTGAGGCTATTCACATGATAGTCCTGGGATGCGGAGGGCGGGCAGTGGGGTAGGCAGAGTCCAACTCATCTTTCCCCCAGATGATTCTTCTGCTTTTCTTCAGGTATACTACCATGCGCTCACATGATCCTCACTGCTCCCAGCAGTGTGGATCTTTGGAGGCTGGGATGACACATTCCAACCTTTGGATATCCCACAATGCATAGTGTGTCGAGCGTCGTGCATTGGGGGATAGGAACATATGAAGCTGCCAGTCAGACCATTGGTCCATCTAGCTCAGTATTGCCTACACAGACTGGCAGCAGCTTCTCCAAGGTTGCAGGCAGGAATCTCTCTCAGTCCTATCTTGGAGATGCTGCCGGGGGGGAACCTGGAACCTCGATGCTCTTCCCAGAGCGGCTCCATCCCCTGATGGGGAATCTCTTATAGTGCTCACACGTCTAATCTCCCATTCAAATGAAACCAAGGCAGACACTGCTCAGCTAAGGGGGGAAGACACGCTTGCTACCACAAGACCAGCTCTCCTCTCCTCTGAGACGGGCGCTCTAGGCACCCATCTCTGTGTGCACTCAGGCAACAAGCAGCCTGAGCACCCATCTGATCCCAGTGCCGGGGTAAAGGGCACGCTCGCACCCTAAACTTTGTCTAAAGGCCGGGCTTCAAAGTGGGGTTAGGCGGGCCAGCAGCACCGTGAGCCATAGGGATGCCTGCGCTGCAGACGAGCAGCCTGGGTTAAATTGCTTCTGGGAACCGTCTTCCTGAGAAACATAGCTAGAACAGTGAAGAGGGAAGCAGACGCAGGAGAGAACTGGCCCCCACCCCCACCCTGATCAGTTTAGAGCAGAGAGCTGGAAATCACGCAGCTGGAATTGCATCTGCTTTGCTCGCAGAAGGTCCCAGGTTTGATCCCTGTCGTCTCCTAAATCTCCTTCCTTGCAATTTCAACCCATGGAATTTCTAATCCAATTTCTAATCCAGTCCTCGGGGGCAACAGAGAAAAGCTGCCTGTGACCTTGGAGAGCTGCTTCCAGTCAGAATAGACAATATTGTGCCAGAAAGCTCTGAGCCAGGCGGACCCAGGGTCTGACTTGGTATAAGGCAACTTCCTATGTTTCTACTGGGGGCAGGACCAGAGTTGTGAAGGCCTGGAAGGATGGTCTTCAAATACCCAGAAGATCATGGAAGGAGGAGGGAGGAGTTCAAGAGATGCATCATGACATTTCACAACAGAAACGGAAGAGGAGCAATGTGATATCCATTGTGAAGCACTAAAAAGGACTGTAGAAATGATAAATTCTGAGTGTGTTTTCTCTTACGCAAACTACCTGCCTTCCCTTGGCACATTATAGTTGCTGCACAAGGGTGTGGTCTGGTTTCGTTGCACATCTCGACTGTATGCTAGAACACTAACTCATCATTCGAAGGTCAGGGGTCCTCATATTTGGGTCTCCAGATGATACTGAACTACAACATCCCTGGCCACCATGGCCTTATAGAAGAAGGAACAGACTGGTTCTCTGTTGCTCCTTAGGGCTGGGCTACTAGAATCCATGGGTTGAAATGGCAAGGAAGCAGATTTAGGCTAGGCATTAGGAAGAATTTCTTAATTGTAAGAGCTGTTCGACAGCGAAGCAGTCTCCCTCATGCAGTGGTAGGCTTTCCTTTGCTGGAGGTTTTCAAACAGAGGCTGGACAGGCATCTGTCCGAGCTGCTGTAGCAGTTTCCTGCACGGAGTAGGGGACTGAAGAACTCTAAGGTACCTTCCAACTCTGACATTCTATGATCCTGTGATTCTATGGGAGTTGTACATAGGAACATAGGAAGCTGTCTTATACCAAGCCGGACCATTGGTCTGCTTAGCTCACTATTGTCTATACGTGTTGGAGATGGAGTTCCAGTGCATCGACCTTTTGCACCAACTAACCTAATGGCAACTAGGGGCATTGGGATCAGAGGGAGCTAGTCAGGGTCTCCTCACCTGTCCCTGCTTGCCTCTACTCTATGAACCCTGCTTTGACTCCTCAGGTACCTCCTGTGGTGAGTCAATCTTCTTTGTTTCCTCCTAGAGAGATGATGGAGACATATCCCCCTCTCTCTCCCTGATTGATTGATTGATTGATTGATTAAGTGCTGTCAAGTCAGTGTCGACTCTTAGCGACCACATATATAGATTCTCTCCAGGATGATCTGTCTTCAACTTGGCCTTTAAGGTCTCTCAGTGGTGCATCCATTGCTGTCGTGATCAGGTCCATCCACCTTGCTGCTGGCCATTTTCTTCTCTTGCCTTCAGCTTTCCCCAGCATTATGGACTTCTCAAGGGAGCTGGGTTTTCGCATAATGTGTCCAAAGTATTATAGTTTGAGCCTGGTCATTTCTGCCTTGAGTGAAAATTCTGGATTGGTTTGTTCTGTGATCCATTTGTTTATTTTCCTGGCTGTCCATGGTATCCTCAAAAGTCTTCTCCAGCTCCAAAGTTCAAAAGTGTCAATACTTTTTCTATCTTGCTTCTTAAAAATCCAGCTTTTGCATCCACAGAGTGTCACGGGGAAAACAATTGTCCAAACTATTCTAATCTCTGTAGGTATAGACACTTCATGGCATCTAAATCTCTTTCCCAAGGCCTTTATTACAACTCTGCAAAGTGCTAGTTGAATAAATGATGACTATCGGAAGAGCCAGCGTGGTGTAGTGGTTAGAGTGCTGGACTAGGACCGGGGAGACTTGAGTTCAAATCCCCATTCAGCCATGATACTAGCTGGGTGACTCTGGGCCAGTCGCTTCTCCCTCAGCCTAACCTACTTCACAGGGTTGTTGTGAAGAGAAACTTAAGTATGTAGTAAACTGCTTTGGGCTCCTTGGAGGAAGAGCAGGATATAAATGTTAATAATAATAATAATAATAATAATAATAATAATAATAATAATAATATCATTATTATTAATAATTATTAAAAATAATAATTATTATTATTATTACAAGACAGGTCTCACCAGAGGATCCAGACAAAGAGTGCCTCTCCCATCAACAATATGGTGAGACGTAACTTTAATAAATTTATACCGGATTGGTCGTCGCCCGGGTCAACAAGGACCGCGCCAGGTGCTATAGTCCCTGGACATCTGGTGGCAAGTGGGCTACAGGACTCAGGATCTTCAGTTGAGCAACCAGGGCTGGAGACAGCAAAGCTACTGGAAGAAACGTCGCTTAACCGAAAAAAATATACAAAAAATGCCAAGAAGGAAATAATGATCTGCTATTACAAGTCTAGTCCAACTAGAAGAGGTTATTTAAAAAGAATGTACCAAATTTGGAAAGAGAAGCATCCAGATACAGAAATAACAGAACAAAGGCTAGCAGACCAGAGAAGATTCAGAATAAGAAATAAAGTATTCACAGGAGTTGAGCTGGAAGAACTGCAAAGAGCAACACAGGCTCAAGATATGGAAGAAGAATTACCACCAACTGAAGCAGTTGCTCAGGCGCAGATGGAGGAGGTGTTGGAAATAGAGGAAGCCTTCTGGAGAAGAGGAGAAGAGGATTCCATCTCCCCCAGGGTGAGAGACTGGGGTGTTTGCCTCTTCTCTTCGGCCCTCCTGGGTTGCCATCTGCTTCTCCCAGGACTGCTTGTGGAGAGGCTTTGCAGGACTGGGGTTGTAAGGGTGAGTGGGCAGTTTTTTTTTCCTGGTTCCATCTGCTGAGCTTACTGCTCAGCCTATATAGGAAGACTGCCAGTGGCGGCGGGCCCGCCACCGGCGGGGTCGCCACCGAAGGGGCGACACCAAAGGGTGTTGCCCCTTTGGGGGAGCCACTTCGGGTGAGAAACGAGGGTGAGGGCTGGACACTTTGTCCAACCATTTGTATAGAGGGAGGCTTCTGTTCAATCAGTTTTAGGTTGTGCTGAGGTTGGGCTGAAGTTGTAATGTGTGTGGGTTTGTCTGGAGATGGGGAGCCAGGGAATGCCTTCGTTGAAGGTGGGGCTGCTATTCCTGTGGTGGTGGGGAATAGAAGAAGTAACGCTGGCAGGTCCGCAGGCTGTTCCGGGGGAAGGGTGGTCAGAAATCTAATAGCTGTCCCCCTTTCCGGCTCTCCTGCCAGCTCTTTGATCTCGGGGAGCACTGCCAACATCCCACATAACCTTCCCTTGCTTCTCTGCAATGCCAGGTCGGTCCAAAATAAATCAGAACTCATCCATGATTTGATCATGGATGAAGGGGCCGACCTGATGTGTATTACTGAGACTTGGTTGGGGGAGGCTAGTGGTCCAGTTTGGTCCCAGCTTCTCCCGCCAGGATATTCTGTAGAGGAGCAGGTGAGGGGACGTGGGCGGGGAGGTGGAGTGGCTGTGGTCTATAAGGATAACATCTCCCTTACCAGGGTCCCTGTTAGGGTATCAGACCATATCGAATGTGTGTACTTGAGTTTGGGGACCAGGGATAGATTGGGACTTCTGTTGGTGTACCGATCGCCCCGCTGCCCAACGGAATCCCTTACTGAGCTCACGGACTTGGTCGCGGAACTTGCGTTGGAGTCTCCCAGACTTTTGGTGCTGGGGGACTTCAATGTTCATTTTGGGACCAATTTGTCTGGGGCAGCTCAGGAGTTCATAGCGGCCATGACGACTATGGGCCTATCCCAAGCGGTCTCTGGATCGACGCATATTGCAGGTCACACGCTTGATTTGGTCTTTTATTCTGATCAGGGTGGTGCTCCGTGGGTGGGGACTCCTTCGATCTCCCCATTGTCATGGATAGACCACCATCTGGTTAAGGTTGGACTTACAACCACTTCCCACCTCCGCAGGGGCGAGGGGCCTATTAGAATGGTCCGCCCAAAGAGGTTACTGGATCCGGTAGGATTCCAAGGATCCTTGGAGGGATTTAATGTTGGCTCTGCAGGTGATCCTGTTGATGCCCTGGTTGAAAACTGGAACAACTTGCTTACCAGGGCAGTAGACACGATTGCTCCTAAGCGTCCCCTCCAACCTGCTTCAAAATTGGCCCCTTGGTATACGGAAGATCTACGGGGGCTGAAGCGGCAAGGTAGGCGACTGGAGCGCAAGTGGAGAAAAACTCGACTCGAATCCGACAGATTACGACATAGAGCACATTTAAAGATCTATGCTCAGGCAATACGTGCGGCAAAGAAGCGGTTCTTTTCTGCCCGTATTGCCTCTGCGAGTTCACGTCCAGCGGAGTTGTTCAGGGTTGTCAGGGGACTAGTATCTGCTCCCTCTCCCTTGAACCAGAATTTGGAAGCATCAGTCACCCGCTGTGGTGTGTTTAATGAATTTTTCGCAGACAAAATCTCTCGGATTCGGGCCGACCTAGATGGAGACTCCACAATTAATCTGATGTCTGAACTGGAGGTGTCCGACAACCCCTCTTATATGATTCGGCTGGATCAATTTCAGTTTGTGACTCCTGAGGATGTGGACAAGCTGCTTGGAGCGGTGAGGCCTACCACTTGTCCTCTTGACCCTTGTCCAACATGGCTTGTTCTATCTAGCAGGGAGGCTGTTGTAGGCGGCCTGGTAGAAATCATAAATGCTTCTCTGAGGGAGGGCAGGATGCCTCCTTGTCTTAAGGAGGCAATTATTAGACCTCTTCTAAAGAAGCCTGCGTTAGATCCCTCAGAGTTGAGCAATTATAGGCCGCTTTCCAATCTCCCATGGTTGGGCAAGGTAATTGAGAGGGTGGTGGCCTCTCAGCTCCAGGCAGTCTTGGAGGAAACTGATTATCTAGACCCATTTCAAACTGGTTTTCGGGCGGGCTATGGGGTGGAGACTGCCTTGGTCGGCCTGATGGATGATCTCCAATTGGCAATGGACAGAGGAAGTGTGACTCTGTTGGTCCTCTTGGATCTCTCGGCGGCTTTCGATACTATCGACCATAGTATCCTTCTGGAACGTCTGAGGGGGTTGGGGGTGGGAGGCATTGTTTTTCAGTGGTTCCGCTCCTACCTCTCGGACAGATTCCAGATGGTGTCGATTGGAGATTGTTGCTCTTCAAAATCTGAGCTTAGGTATGGTGTTCCTCAAGGCTCCATACTCTCTCCAATGCTTTTTAACATCTACATGAAACCGCTGGGAGAGATCATCAGGGGATTTGGAGCTGGGTGTTACCAGTATGCTGATGACACCCAGATCTACTTCTCCATGTCAACTTCTTCAGGAGTTGGCATATCCTCCCTAAATGCCTGCCTGGAAGCAGTAATGGGCTGGATGAGGGAGAATAAACTGAAGCTGAATCCAGATAAGACGGAGGTACTTATTGTGCGGGGTCAGAACTCTAGAGACGATTTTGATCTGCCTGTTCTAGACGGGGTCACACTTCCCCAAAAGGAACAGGTTCGCAGTCTGGGAGTACTTCTGGATCAACGTCTCTCCTTGGTTTCTCAGGCTGAGGCGGTGGCCAGGAGTGCCTTCTATCAGCTTCGGCTGATACGCCAGCTGCGCCCGTTTCTCGAGATCAGTGACCTCAAAACAGTGGTACATTTGTTGGTAACCTCCAGACTGGACTTCTGTAATGCGCTCTACATGGGGCTTCCTTTGTACGTAGTCCGGAAACTTCAGTTGGTCCAGAATGCGGCAGCCAGGTTGGTCTCTGGGTCATCTCGGAGAGACCACATTACTCCTTTGTTGATGGAGTTACACTGGCTGCCAGTAGGTTTCCGGGCAAAATACAAAGTGCTAGTTATTACTTATAAAGCCCTAAACGGCTTAGGCACCGGGTATCTAAGAGAGCGTCTTCTTCGCTATGAGCCCCACCGGCCACTGAGGTCAATTGAGGAGGTCCGTCTCCAGTTGCCACCAAATCGTTTGGTGGCTACACAGAGACGGGCCTTTTCAGCTGCTGCCCCGAGATTGTGGAATGCACTCCCTGCTGAGATACGATCCTCCCCATCTCTTGCAATTTTCAGAAAACACCTGAAAACACATCTCTTCAGCCAGGCTTTCTCAGCTTTTTAAAAATTTGTTTTTAAATTGTTTGATTGTTTAATTGTAGTTTTATGATGTTTTTAATTGTTAATTATTGTTATGTTTTATAATTTTTATTTTAATTATTAACTGATTTTAAGGTGTTTTAATGTAAACTGCCCTGAGTCTTTTGGAAGGGCGGTATAAAAGTTTTATTAATAATAATAATAATAATATCACCGTTGCTGAACTGTTTTAAAATTAAAACCAGGCAACCTCCCCTTTGCCTTCACCTCAAAAACCCAAATGCCGTTTAACAGGAAAGCAACAAGAACTAAAGCAAAAAATAACTGAGCACATGAAGCAAACAACCACCAGGGTTCGACTTCCCGCTCTAAAAACAGTTGCCAAAACACAACTCTCTCAGGCATTAAAAGATGTCAATGCTGCACTTGCAGAAATAACAACCAATAATTTGCAAGAAACAAACCAACTCATGTACAGTGCAGCAACAATAACAACACAAGAGCTCGGATAGAAGATCAGTGGACCTGTAAAAAAAGAAAGCAGTACATCACCTAAATGGAAGATTTGATTAGAAAATAAAATCTCCAGGCTTAGATCAGATGCTAGTAAATTGAAAGATATGCCAGACAAGAAGCTGAAGAATGAAAACACCAAACAGTATCTGATCCAAAAATACCACCTAGATTCAAGGAAAATGAGAGAAGTCCTGGAAATAATAAAGCAGCAAATAACAGCAGTGTCAAAGAAGATTAGCAGATATGAAGCCAGAATTACACAACACAGGCAGAAACTCCAATTCCAGTCGAATCAGAGACGTTTCTACCAAAGCATAGAAGGAGAAACTGCAAGAAACGTAGAAACGCCAAATAAAGAAGAAACAGTGCAATTCTGGCGGAAATTATGGGACAATCCAATAGATTATAATAAAAAAGCAGGCTGGATGAAAGAAGTCAAAAAATGTAACCAACAAATGCAAGATCTAATAATAACACCAGAATTAATCAGTGAAAGAGCAAAGAAAATTAAAAATTGGACTGCGCCAGGCGACGATGAACTGCATGGCTTCAGGCTTAAACACCTAACAAGCCTTCATAAACAACTATCAAAACAGTTCAATCACATTTTGCAAGGAGGTGATATTGAACAATGGCTAACAACTGGGAAAACTCATCTCATCATGAAAGACCCAGCAAAAGGTGCAGTTCCAAGTAATTATAGACCGATAACCTGCCTGCCAACCATGTTCAAATTATTAACTGGAATAATAGCAGATGAAGTGATGCAACACTTATTAACTAACAAACAGCTTCCAGTTGAACAGAAAGGAAATTGCCCGAACACCAGAGGCACAAAAGACCAGCTGCTGATTGACAAAATGATCTTAGAAAACTGCAAGAGAAGAAAAACCAATCTAAGTGTTGCATGGATTGACTACAAGAAAGCCTTCGATTCATTGCCTCACACATGGATACTAAAATGTTTAGAAACAACTGGTGTCAGCAAAAACATTCAGATATTTATTTAAAAAGCAATGAGCATGTGGAGTACACAGTTAACAATCAACGGCGAGGCACTTGGACAGGTTAGCATTAGAAGAGGCATTTTCCAAGGGGACTCACTATCCCCTCTATTGTTTGTAATCGCCATGACCCCACTTTCACAAATACTAAACAAAACAAGCCTCAGATACCAAACATCTAAAACATCCAGTCAAATCAACCATCTGCTTTACATGGACGATCTGAAGCTGTATGGAAAGTCCCAGTCAGAAATCAAATCACTGCTCAACACTGTCCGTATATTCAGTAGCGATATAGCAATGGAGTTTGGACTAGACAAGTGTGCTGCATTAATAATGAACAGAGGGAAAATAAGAAAAACAGAAGGAATAGAACTGCCCAATAGAAGCAAGATCAAGAACCTGGAAGAGAAAGAACCTTACAAATACTTGGGCATTCTCCAGGTTGATAACATCGCACACGCTGAAGTTAAAAGAAAAATGGGAAGTGAATACATCAGGAGAGTCAGAAAAATCCTCAGGTCCAAACTCAATGGCGGGAACATCATACAAGCCATAAACACCTGGGCTATACCTGTTATTAGATACACTGCAGGAATAATAGACTGGACCCAGGCAGAGCTGGAGACGCTAGATCGTAAGACCAGGAAAATCATGACCATCAATCGTGCTCTGCACCCCCACAGTGATGTAGATAGGCTTTACCTCCCTCACAGCTCAAGTGGAAGAGGAATGCTGCAAGTCCATCAAACAGTAGAGGAGGAGAAAAGAGACCTTGAAGAATATATAAGGGACAGTGAAGAAGATGCACTTCAAATGGTCAAGAACGCACAACTATTCAACACCAATGAAATAAAACAGGCCTACAAGAAAGAACAAGTCAAGAACCGAACAGAAAAATGGAGAAATAAGCCCCTGCATGGTCAATATTTACACAATATAAGTGGAAAATCAGACATCACCAAGACCTGGCAATGGCTCAAGAATGGCAACTTGAAGAAAGAAACAGAGGGTTTAATACTGGCTGCACAAGAACAGGCACTAAGAACAAATGCAATAAGAGCCAAAGTCGAAAAATCCACAACAAACAGCAAGTGCCGCCTTTGTAAAGAAGCAGATGAAACAGTGGACCACCTGATCAGCTGTTGTAAGAAGATCGCACAGACTGACTACAAACAAAGGCATGACAAGGTAGCAGGGATGATACACTGGAACATCTGCAAAAAATACAAGCTACCTGTAGCCAAAGATTGGTGGGACCATCAAATTGAAAAAGTTGAAGAAAATGAAGATGTAAAAATATTATGGGACTTCCGACTACAAACAGACAAACATCTGCCACACAATACACCAGATATCACTGTAGTCGAGAAGAAAGAAAAACAAGTGAAAATAATCGACATAGCAATACCAGGGGATAGCAGAATAGAAGAAAAAGAAATAGAAAAAATAATAAAATACAAAGATCTACAAACAGAAATTGAAAGGCTGTGGCAGAAAAAGACCGAAATAATCCTAGTGGTAATTGGCGCCCTGGGTGCAGTTCCAAAAGACCTTGAAGAGCACCTCAACACCATAGGGGCCCCAGAAATCACCATCAGCCAATTACAAAAAGCAGCTTTACTGGGAACAGCCTATATTCTGCGACGATATCTATAACGATTGACAATAAAATTCTGGCATCCCAGGTCCTTGGGAAGGACTCGATGTCTGGATAAAACAAACCAGTCAAAAACACCTGTCTGACTGTGTAAACAAGAAATAATAATAATAATAATAATAATAATAATAATAATAATAATAATAATAATAATATTTTCCCTTCTACGGAGTGAAAGCAGCTACTCTGGTGAGAACGCAGGTGGCAGGATGGGAAGGAATGGAGCAGCTCCGTCAAAGTGGCCACTGCAAAAGCAGGAGCATAACAAGGTTGGAGTGGGCCAAGAGACGAGGTTTTACAATGGGCCCCTCGCTGATTGGTTGGTTGGTTGGTTGGTTGGTTTACACATTTCACAATATATAGTGCACTCACACTCACATCCCCTATATGTATCACATCCCCTAACGGCCCTGAGCCATTTTGGAAGGGCGGTATAGAAATCAAATAAATAATAATAGGAATATGGTGAATATTTATAAAGTTATATTTATATCTATTACTATATAGTTATATTTATATCTATTACTATATATAGTTACAAATATAACTAAATTTACATAGTTATGTAGTTCACTGCCAGAACTATGATCTCAGGGAACTAATGGTGAAGATCCAAATTTGTTTCTGGTTGATTATGCAGCCTTGTTCCATCTATCTATCTATCTATCTATCTATCTATCTATCTATCTATCTATCTATCCATCTACGCAGATAGTCTCCCCCAAGCGCCAGAGCTGTGTGTGTGTTGGGGGGGTGGGTCTTTTAGCTGGTCTTCTGTAGGCTATCGAAGCTACTTCCTTGGAGACAGGGAAAGAAATGTCAAAGTGGGCTCTCACAGATGGAGCGGGCATTGCACAGAATGCTGTTTAATGCAGGGACCAACAACCATCACGTTTGCTGGGAGCATGGGGGGGGCGTGGGGGGGTCAGAACAAAAGGAGAATGTCCCATCTGTCCCAATTGTATCCAAGAAGGCTTCCCTCTCGCCATCATCATCGGCTGTCAAAATAGAAGATCCAGCTGGCCACTTGATTCCTTAAGCAAACAGGCAGCCTTCGGATGCTCTTTCTTTCTCCCTCCCTCCTAGGTCCAGAGGCAGGCAGGTTTAGCAGAAAATGGATGGTTGGAGAGAAGCAATGGTTTTTGAGAGATTGGCTGCTGGTTTTTGAACTAACTTAAGTTTCCAAACTGCGTACAAATGCAGCCACACGTAGAGCGCATTGCAATAGTCAAGCCTGGAGGTTACCAGCTGATGCACCACTGTTTTGAGATTGTTCTCTTCAAGGAATGGACGCAGCTGGTGAATCAACCAAAGCTGTTGGAAGGCACTCCTGGCCATAGCCTCCACCTGAGATACCAGGGTGAGGCTTGGGTCCAAGGGTACTCCCAAGCTGCATACCTGTTCCTTTTGGGGGAGTGTAACCCTCACCCAGGACAGGAAGATCTAACTCATCCTTCAGATTCTGAGTGCCTACAATGAGCACCTCCGCCCATTACTGCCTGTAGGCAGGCATTTAGGGAATGAATGCCATTTCCTGATGATGGTGGTGGTGGTGGTGATGACAAGGAGAAATAGATGACAAGCATCCTGATAACACCCTGCACCAAATCTGATGATCTCACTCAGCGGTTTCATGTCGATATTAAAAAGCCCTCTCAACTCCATAGCCATCTCTAAAGCCATTTTGAAATGGGTCTAGATAATCAGTTTTCTCCAAAACTGTCTGGAGTTGGTAGGCCACCACTCTCTCAGTCACCTTGCCCAACCATGGGAGATTGGAGACTGGCCTGTAACTAGCCATCGCTAAGGGATCCAGGGAAGGTTTCTTAAGAAGTGGTCTATCTATTGCCCCTCCTCCAAACAGTGGGTACTCCCTCAGCGATGCATGAATGATATTAACGAGGCCACCTCCAACAATCTCCTTGCTAGATAGAAGCAGCCAAGTTGTAGGAACACAGGAAGCTGCCATATACTGAGTCAGGCCATTGTCCCATCCAGCTCAGTACTGTCTACACAGACTGGCAGCGGCATCTCCAAGGTTGTAGTCAGGAATCTCTCAGCCCTATCTTGGAGATGCCAGGGAAGGAACTTGGAACCTAGATGCTCTTCCCAGAGCAGCCCCATCTCCTATGGGGAATATCTTACAGTGCTCACACTTCTAGTCTCCCATTCATATGCAACCAGGGTGGACCCTGCTTAGCTAAGGGGACAAGTCATGCTTGCTACCACAAAACTAGCTCTCCTCCTGTTAGTCGGGCAAGGTTCCAGAGAACAGGTGGTAGGCCGCACCGCCCGAAGCAGCTCGTCCACATCCTCAGAAATCACAGATTGAAACTGATCCAGCATAATACTGCAAGAGGGATTGCTGAACACCCCCTTCATAACCCTTGCAGAAATAGTGGAGTCCAAGTTAGCCCAGAATACAGGAGATTTTATCCACAAAGAACCCATTAAAAGCTTTACAGCAGAACAAATTCTCTGGGGACTGATTCCAAACAGAAAGAGCAGAAATTAAACTCCTCACAACCTGGGATAGCTCTGCTGAACGCAAATCTGCATGCACAATTCATGCAGACCAAAATTGGTTTTTTGCCGCATGCACCGCTATCACATAAACCTTCAAATGGATCCAGTGCTGTGTCCTGTCAAATTTGAGCCAGGTTTTCCTCCACTTGTGTTCCAGTCACACCTACTCTGATGCTTCAGCCCCCGCAACTCCTCTGTATACCAAGGGGCCATTTTTGAAGCAGGTTGGAAGGGACGCTTAGGAGCAATCGTGTCTCTTGCCCTGGTGAGTTCCATATTCCAGGTTCCCACCAGGGCCTCGACAGACTCACTGGCAGCACCAACATTAAAACCCTCCAAGGCTTTTTTGGAATCCTACTGGATCCAGCAGCCTTCTCGCGTGGGCCATCCTAATAGGTCCACCACCCCTGCAGGGGTGGGTTGTGGCTGTGAAGCAGGCAGTGGTCCGTCCATAACAATGGGGAAACCACAGGATCTCCTGACGATGGAGCCCAACAGAAGACCAAATTGAGTGTGTTTCCGGCACCATGAGTTGGTCCTGAAATTAATTGGGATAGGCCCATCGATTTCATGGCCTCTATGAACTCCCAAGCTGCACCAGACAAGCCAGCCCCAAAGTGGATACTGATGTCGCCTAACATCAAAAGTCTGGGAGACTCCAACACCAACTCTGTGACTGGTTCCATCAGCTCAGTTAGGGAGTCCGTTGGGCAGCGGGGTGGACGGTACACCAAGTGTCTATCCCTAGTTCCCAGCCTCAAAAATATACACTTGGTATAAGTCATCTGTCTCACAGAGGCTCTGGTAAGGGAGATGGTATTCTTATGGACCACAGCCACCCCACCCTACCCCACCCCACCCACTTCCCCTAACCTGCTCCCCATCAGAGTAATCTGATTGGAGAAGCTGGGCCCAAACTGGACCCCTTTCCTCCCGCAGCCAAGTCTCAGTTATAGACTTATACAAGCCGGGTCAGCTCCCTGCCTCACCCATGATCAAGTCGTGGATGATTTCGGTCTTCTTCTGAACTGACCTGGCATTGCAGAGGAGCAAGGTCCTGCTCCAGTGAGTGTATGCACACGCTCTCTACTGAAGGAGATTCGGGGCAGAAACCCTGTGTGTAAAGCCTCCTGCAAACTCGAGCCCAGACCTCCAGCCCCACCCTAATATAACCTTCTCCTAGACCTCAGTCCCACCCCGAAGGCCCGGCACCAAAAGCTGGCCCCCTTTAGAGGCCAGCTTTGGTGGCCGCCTAGAGGCGGTCTGCCGGCCCTCTGGTGCACCTCCCTCCTTTTTATGCCTCCAAGAGCTCAGCAGCCCCTCCCAGGGGTGCACCAAAGTAATTCAGGTTCCTGGACCACCCAGCCATGAGACACCCCTCCCCCCGCCCTGTATGAGGCCCCCCCAATCTCATTGGGGGGGCCGCCCCTCCAAAGCTCCGCTTAAAAAAATACTTGTGGCTGGGGGGGGGAGTGGAGCAGTCCTCCCTCCCCCCTCCTCCGGCGGCAGCCAAGAGAGATGCTGGACCCATCTGTTGGGGCCAGCATCTTTAAGAAACTGCCAGACGCGCCCGTGCAGTTTAGAGATCGTTGCAAGCCTAAACGTCACGGGCTTGCGATGATCTCCTCTGAGCAGGCGTGCCTCGCAGTTTCTTAAAGATGCTGGCCCCAACGGATGGGTCCGGCGTCTCTCCTGGACAGAGCAACTGGCCCTATCCAACCCCAGCACGGCACCCCTCCTGACGGCTGCTGCTGGTGTCCATGTTGTGTTCCAGCATTTCCAAGCATTTCCTAACCACACCACTCTACCTGATGGATGTCCAGCCTACAGGCAGCAGGCAGGGTGGGAGAGAGCGGAGAAACCTGAGCCGCCTCCTTGGGTGTCCCCCTGACTCATTAGGACGAGCTGCTCCTGATCTATTGTTGAGCCTTAGCTTCTTTCAGGGTGGTGGGAAGGCAGAAGTTGGCCTAGAGAAAGGGAACTGGGGGAAAGGGGAATTACATGTCGACTCTCCTTCCCTTCCACGGCGTTGCTTGTTCTGTTATGACAAGTACGGTAACTACAGGAAGTCCCTAACTCACCGACAGGCTGTATTGTCTTCCTAAAGTTTGTTTGAAGGTCAGCTGTTTGGAACCCGGGACACATTTCATGTCACAGGCGTGAGTCACCCCCTTTGCTAAGCAGGGTCCATCTTGGTTGGCATTTGGATGGGTGACGACATGTGAGCCTGGGGCGTAGCTAAGGGAGGTGGGCCCGTGGTTGGCCCTCTCTCTGACGGTGCCTTGGAATGAGGGGAAGAATGAAGAAAATAGGGAGGGGTGGAGCTGGGGGGCCTTCAGGAGCTGGGGGGGCTGGGTCCTTTGAACCATCCATCATAGCTACACCCCTGATATGGGCACTGTCAGCTGTAAGAAATCCTAGGAGGTTGGGGATTGAGCTCAGTGGCAGGGCATCCACTTGGCGCGCTGGAGATCCTAGGTTTAATCCTTGGCAGCATCTCTCGGGGTAGATCTGGGGGAGACTCCTACCTGAAACCTTGGAGAGCTGCTGCCAATTAGTGTAGACAATAGTTAACTAGGTGGACCAAAGGTCTGACTCGGTAGGAGGCGGCTTCCTGTGTTCTTATGTAACAGCAGGAAAAACCAAAGCAGAATAGCAAAACAACAACACCCAACCCAATTGCTTAGACTGTGTAGACTAGGAACAGGGCCAGCAACGAACCTGACCACTGCTATCCACACTGAGGAGACCATTGTGATGCACTGTATGCAGAGCTGTCTTTTGAGGAGACGAACCAAACACAAGCCCGAAGTTGCAGTCCGTCTTGAAATACAAGCAAAATGCATTTAATATTCCCCTCTTTTGCAGTATTTGTTGGGCCCCTAAGTACCTTCTCTTCCACTGCGGCTAGGAGGCTTAAAATTAAAAATCCAGCTGCCAGACAACTAGCCAGACAACTAGCCAGCCAGCCAGATAGCCACTCTTGCTATCCCTCCATGGACAGCAGGGTGCCGTTCACATTTCCAGTGCCTTGTTGTGAATTTAATTGCTGCGATATAGAGTTAGGACATTGTATCCAGGTGAAACTCGGAAAATTAGAATATCGTGCAAAAGTCCATTAATTTCAGTAATGCAAATTAAAAGGTGAAACTGATATATGAGACAGATGCATTACATGCAAAGCGAGATAAGTCAAGCCTTAATTTGTTATAATTGTGATGATCATGGCGTACAGCTCATGAAAACCCCAAATCCACAATCCCAGAAAATTAGAATATTACATGGAACCAAGAAGACAAGGATTGTAGAATAGAACAATATCGGACCTCTGAAAAGTATAAGCATGCATATGTATTCAGTACTTGGTTTGGGCCCCTTTTGCAGCAATTACTGCCTCAATGCGGTGTGGCATGGATGCTATCAGCCTGTGGCACTGATGAGGTGTTATGGAAGACCAGGATGCTTCATTAGCGGCCTTCAGCAATTCTGCATTGTTTGGTCTCATGTCTCTCATCCTTCTCTTGGCAATGACCCATAGATTCTCTATGGGGTCAGGTCAGGCGAGTTTGCTGGCCAATCAAGCACAGTACACTGTATACTTTTCGGAGGTCCAATATTGTTCTATTCTACAATCCTTGTCGTCTTGGTTCCATGTAATATTCTAATTTTCTGGGATTGTGGATTTGGGGTTTTCATGAGCTGTACGCCATGATCATCACAATTATAACAAATTAAGGCTTGACTTATCTTGCTTTGCATGTAATGCGTCTGTCTCATATATCAGTTTCACCTTTTAATTTGCATTACTGAAATTAATGGACTTTTACACGATATTCTAATTTTCCGAGTTTCACCTGTATATGGCGTCAAACGGTTGCTGCTTTTTTCGGGTGGTTAGTTTCCGCGAGACTGCTCCCCCTGCTGTTTACATTCCAAATGCAACTTGCCTGAACGGAGGCGTTTTGCTGCTGATGAGCAGCTAGTTTGGAAAGCGCCACGCAGAAGGACATTGCAAGAGTGCGCGTCTGGTTTTTGGTTTTGTGAGAGGAAGGGGCATAGGGGATGCAGAAGAGAGTGTCCTACACAGGGTAAAGGATTTAATGTGAGCCAAGAAACTGTTTTAATTGTAAAAGCTCTGTCCTGGAGCATATTATTACTACTACTACTACTAGTACTACTAGTAGTAGTAGTAGTAGTAGTATAAAAGGCATGCTTTGGGGCAGAATGCCCCATGCACCTAGGGGCAGACCATGGAACATGGAAAGCTGCTTTATCCTGAGTCAGACCCTTGGTCCATCTAGCTCAGTTCTGTCAACACTGACTGGCGGTGGCTCTTTGAGGTTGCAGGCAAGAGTCTCTCCCAGCCCTACCTGGAGATGCTGCCAGGGATGGAACTTGGGACTGTCTGCATACAAAGCAGATGCTCTCTCTCAAACCTCTGGATCCTTCACACCTCCTTCCCCTCAAAAGGCAGCTATGTTCTTTGTGCTAAGCTATGGTTCCGTCTCCAACAGGACTTCCAGAAAGGCTTGACCTGCTTTATCACCTCTCTGTTCAATAATTAAATCTGGCTGGACTCCCCACAGTTGCACCCCGACTCTCTCTCTCTCTCTCTCTCTCACACACACACACACACACACACACACACACACACACTCCCAACAACATGTTAAACACTGCTTCATGCATTACTTTGCAATCATGGCGTGATTGAAGCACTCTCTGAACAATCAAACAACTGATAAAGTACCATTGATGGATTTACACAGAGCCAAATGACAGGTCCCTGTCCCAAGGAGCATGCAATCTCGATTTTTAGCAGAGAAAGACAGTAGAGGGAAGGAGGGAAGGAAGAAAAGAGGCAGGCAAGAGCAACATGATGAATCTGTATGAATGCCTTTCCACCTGGCAAGGCAAAATTTCAGCATAAATAATGTGTGCAAATAAAGGTAGATCAACATGGGGCTTTCATGATGAAGATACCTTTTTCCCCCAGGGAAGCTGGAAAAGCTTTTGAATAGCAAATCATCAAGCCTCTCTCCTCCTTTTTGGATGGAATGCCAGACTCCGGTTGCTTTCTAGCTGCTCTCCTTTCTGCTGCAGGGTTTTCTGCCCTCCTTGAGGAACTGGGCACTGGGGAACGGGTTTCTCATCCTTATTGGCTCTGCTAGGGCTACCATCACCCTGTGACTGGCCAAAGTCAGTCTACCAAAGTCAGTCTACCAGTCTAGTCCAAAGTCAGTCTACCATCACCCTGTGACTAGCCAAAGATAGTGACTGGCCAAAGTTCAGCCACTCCTCAGCAGAAATGTCCCATCTTCTCCTGGAACAGGCTTGCTGGAAACCCTCCTTGCCACATCCCCTGCTACTGTGGGCAGCCTCGGATCTGTCTCGTCCTCTCGACTTGCAGTTTCCTTCTGGCTGCAAGAACTGAAGACTCTTTGCAAGCCAGGGCAAGGAAGTCGCCCGTACATCTGCTTCTCTCTGCCTCGTGCATAAACCAGGTCTGCTAAGAAATAAGGCCAGTAGTATTATATACAGACCTGGGAGGAGCCTAAGTAAGGGCAAGTGAAGCCACAGACTAAGTAAGGGCAAGAAATATGGGCAGAGTGAAGTCAGAGCCTAGTAAGGGCAAGACGTCATCAAGCCCCGCCCATTGAAGGGCAAGATGTCATCAAGCCCCTCCCACTGATGGGCATGACATCACCACAGTAGGGAGGAGTTGTAAACCCTCCAGAGAACATGCCCAGAGCCTCCTGTACCATGAGCCCTACCCACCTGACATGTGAGGACCAATAGGAAGGAGTTCCCATCCAGCCGTTCAAGGCTTATAGTGTTGCTGCTGCATGGAGTATCCTACAAGGCTTGTAGCATAGCCCCCTTTGCATAAAGGTAACAATTCTACTGTTTGCTTGTGGGTTTGATGATGGGATCTCCTCAGAGCCCTAATTTGGCAACAAATCAGCCAGAGTCGACACCTAAGCCAAGAAAACGCCAGATTAGCACCAGTTCAGAGGATGAAGGACCTCCTGTGAAAACCTATGCTGAAGAACCAGCTGAGACAAGGGAAATATGGCAAGAGATCCTGGCAACCATGGCAGCTGAGCCACAGGTAAATATATTTTACAGGCTAGGTTTTGAGGTTTTGTGTGTGTGTGTGTGGAAAAGGACATTAAACTAATAGTCTTTTCTTTTCTCCCTTTAGAATTCAGCACTTGTGCAAACTCTGAAACGCTCTCGCATAGCAATGCAGAAATTCTTGGGCCTGGATATCAATGAAGAGCCCTATAGTACCTGGGCGGAGCCTAAGTAAGGGCAAAGTGAAGCCATAGCCTAGTAAGGGCAAGGAACTATGGGCAAGGTAAAGCCAGAGCCTAGTAAGGGCAAGTTGAAGCCCTGCCCTTCGAAGGGCATGATGACATCACAACAGGAAGGAACCGAAAGCTTCTAACTAAGGGCAGGTTGAAGCCACAGCCTCCTAAGGGTATAGTGAGACCCTGTGGAGAGCGTCCACAGAACATGGCCAGGCAGACCCCCATGTCCAGGCATGTTCAGACATGCTATCTGGAATGCTGGCCTTTGTGAATGATATTAAAACTGATTTCCTGTATGCCTATAGCAATGAGATATGTGCCACTCTGTGGGGAGGCGGTAGGAAGCCATGCTCTGATGATACACAGTCAGATTCAGATGTTGATCCTACAGAGCTGTCTCAGACAAACTCATCTGCAGAAGCAAAAACTATTGCTTACAGACAAGTTGGTACCAAACTGTCAGGCAGCTCTGAAGAATCAGACGTTTTTAAACTGACTAGTTTTTTGAACCACCCTGTTAATCTTTTTCACTGAGTTAATTTTGACACATCTGCATGCATGGCATTATATTAAGGGTCTAAATTCAAACAAGTATCCTCCCTGGCAAACTATGAACATGCTACCATATGTATGTATGTATGAGATTTATACCCTGCCCCTTCTTCCAAGGAACTCAAGGTCGTGTTCCCTCATTGTATCTGCACAACCACCCTGTGAGGTAGGTTAAGCCAAGAAGAGCAAATGCCCTTCCTAGTCTGACACTCTAGGCACTACACAGCACCGACTCTCTGGAGTACTAGTACGCTTTGTAAACCCTATCCTGAGCTTAGGAACATCAGGCTGGGAGCTCCCTGGCTGCCTGTGAGCTATCTTATAGTTATCCATGCTCATCTTTTAGAGGAAAAGACCTTTCATACTTCAAAAAGCAGGCACTTGTTTTTGTGTGGATCTAGAGCAGACAATGATTGGCTGCTTTGGAAAACACATAAAATATAGTACAGAGCCAAAAAAACCAGAATTGATTCTAAAGTGTTTAGATTGGATAATTCTGTACTGTTGATGAGAAAACAAACAATCTTAAAGACATATGATATGTACAGCAGAGTCAGCATACATTATGTTATATACAACATACAAGATGTATTTAACACACACGTACACACACATCATATTGCTATTTAGTTGTTCACTGTTCTTTTGTAAGGAAAGTGAATGGCTCTACATGCATAAGGTCTGGCCTACACACCTGATGAAATATCCTACATGTCCAAGCATGACTCTTGTATGTAGCTCCATCATGTAAGATGAATGCACACAGATATGTCATTGTACATACAAGCAGGAAGCAGCAATCAATTCACTTCAGGACGCCCACACAATTTTCATTTTTACACACACACACACACACATACACAGAGAGAAATGGTCTGATATGTAATTGTTTTGTCAACAAATTTAATTTCTTTTTTAAAAAAGGATTTGTTTTCTAGAAGAGAAAATGGACTTTTATAAGAAATAATTTAATTTCTTATAATTTCCCTTGGGAGGTATTAGCTAGTCTGGTTGTTTTCCAGTGATTCTAAGTTAGAATGTTAGTGACTAGGGCAATACAGACCTTTCCATCTCTGACACAGTTTTGCACCTAGTCCTTGTCACTGTTTCTTTGCTTCCGTTTTTAACAAATCTCTCCCCCTCCCTCCCCCCCCTTCTTCCTACATCTCTAATATGAATTAGCCTGGATTAGGCATTAACTTGAATAAGGACAATTATACTGACACTGCTTCCTCTTACTAACCTCAACCTGGCCCATAGCTAACTAGGCTCTCCCCACCCCCACCCTGTGTTCTTGTCACTTTTTAACCATCTAGATTTCCTTGGCCTCAGACACTGTTTTTCACTCAATCCTTGTCAATGTCCCTTCTCCTCTGACACAGTTTCACAACTAGTCCTTGTCACTGTTTCTTTGCTTCCGTAAATATCCTACATGTCCAAGCATGAATCTTGTATGTAGCTCCTTCGTGTAAGATGAATGCACACAGATATGTCTTTATACATACAAGCAGGAAGCAGCAATCAATTCACTTCAGTACGCCCACACAATTTTCATTTTTACACACACACACACACACACACACACACACAGACACACACAAAGAAATGGTCTGATATGTAATTGTTTTGTCAACAAATTTAATGTCTTTTTAAAAAAAGGATTTGTTTTATAGAAGAGAAAATGGACTTTTATAAGAAATAATTTAATTTCTTATAATTTCTCTTGGGAGGTATTAGCTAGTCTGTTTGTTTTCCAGTGATTCTTAGTTAGAATGTTAGTGACTAGGGCAATACAGACCCCGGCTTGATCTGATGACTGCCTCTATTTAATTGGAAGTTCTCAGTGAACTATTAATGCAATGTACATTATCTCTTAGTGCTAGACACTCTTACAGGTGTCTTTGTAGCGCAAACATATCTTTAAAAACCACAGTTCTGTAGACTGTGGTATCTCAAACTTTCTTTGATTCTACTTCACATCTACAAAGCCTAGACCTGTCCCCTAACTAGGATCTCTCTCCCCTTTCCATCTCTGACACAGTTTTGCGCCTAGTCCTTGTCACTGTTTCTTTGCTTCCGTTTTTAACAAATCTCTCCCCCCTCCCTTCCCCCCCCTTCTTCGTACATCTCTAACTCTGATATGAATTAGCCTGGATTAGGCATTAACTGGAATAAGGACAATTATACTGCCTCTGCTTCCTCAACCTGGCCCATCGCTAACTCGGTTCTCCCCACCCCCACCCTGTGTTCTTGTCACTTTTTAACCATCTAGATTTCCTTGGCCTCAGACACAGTTTTTCCCTTCTCCTTTGACACAGTTTCACAACTAGTCCTTGTCACTGCTCTTAATCTTTCATTCTTGCTTGCTTGCTTGCTTTCTCTGTCCTCAATAGGACTTAGTCTTGGTCAGTAATTTTGATGCATTTAATTAGTGTGTGTTAGTTGATTTCTAAAGAACCAGAACTCTCATTTCCTAGTGAATACACAAAATACAAACTCCCACCCCCCACCAAGCGTCAGATAAATAGAAATTGCATCTGTCAGCCTACCTGTGCATGCACACACACACACACATCAAAAGCCTCTAGTGGTCATTGATCTGATGAACACTTAACGGTTAGACCACACCATTTGAAGGGCCCAGTCCTACCAGTTTTTTGGAGAACTGGTTATTTAAAAAAAAAAAAAGCCTTGTTTCTTAGACAGCAAGGCATTGTCACTGCATAACGAAAGAGATCATGATTTTAATGTTTTTAAGAAGCTGTACTTATCAGAATGTATGAAATTGTCCTACTTATACATCACACACAAAAAGCATTTTTAGTTATTTATTTATTCAATTTCTATACCACCCTTCCAAAAATGGCACAGGGAGGTTTACACAGAGAAATAATAAATAAATGAGATGGATCCCTGTCCCCAAAGGGATCACAATCTAAAAAGAAACATAAGATACACACCAGCAACAGTCACTGGAGGTACAGTGCTGAGGATGGATAGGGCTGATGTTTCAGGGGCCTCTCAGGATAAAACTCCAGGCTAGCCTCATCACAGAGACAAAGAAAAGATGATCCAGCATTAATTGCAGGGCAACCTTTTCTTTTTAAAGGGGGAAAACTTTCAACTTCAGAATCCATAGTACAAAGTTAATGTGTATGAGTTCTTAAAATCTAGAATATACCCTATTGAGTTAATCTGAAGAGCATTTTATTTTCTCTCTACAAAAATAACAACCCTGCTCTGGGGCTAACCCGGGGGGTACACCATTCAAATGTTTTGATGGGCTGGAACCAACCACAATGGTGTTCAGTGGTCAAGGTCAATTTTCAGCACATTATTGAATTAAAATTAATTCTTAAAAATATTAATGCAAGCAATTATTAGATAGTTGTGGATCTTTCCCCCCTTTGGCAAGGGACCCACAATTTTAACTAAGAATCATGGCCAGAAAATAGAGCCTGTCCTTGCTCAGTCACTGGGGCATCTAGTGAGATCTCCCTTAAAAAATGCCAGCCCCAAACAAATGCAAAATCCTCTCCTCTTTCTAAATTGCTGTCGATTTCATGTTGCAATCCTAGTCGTGCTTACTTAGGAGTCAACTAAGTAAATATTTCCAAGTAAACATGCACAGGATGGTGCTGTCAGGCAGTTTCAGAGAGGGCAGAGGATGAAAAGATGAAGAAGAAGAGGGAACTAACCCAAAGAGTGGCCTTGGGGTGCTGTTGCTGCAAGTTGTGACAATCAGTGGACCCACAAAAAAGTCCCTGAGGGCCTGATCTGGTCCCCGGGCCTTATGTTGTGCAGGCCAGGCCTAACCCTTGCTCTGTGCATGTCTGAACATACACAGACCTGTTCGGGGGGTGTGGGGGGCTGATGTCCAAACATGGGTGTTTGTTGTGCATCTGCTCTGGGCATGTCTGGACATGCCTGGACATGGGGGTCTGCCTGGCCATGTTGTGTGGACGCTCTCCACAGGGTCTCACTATACCCTTAGGAGGCTGTGGCTTCAACCTGCCCTTAGTTAGAAGCTTTCGGCTCCTTCCTGCTGTGATGTCATCACGCCCTTCGAAGGGCAGGGCTTCAACTTGCCCTTACTAGGCTCTGGCTTTACCTTGCCCATAGTTCCTTGCCCTTACTAGGCTATGGCTTCACTTTGCCCTTACTTAGGCTCCGCCCAGGTACTATAGGGCTCTTCATTGATATCCAGGCCCAAGAATTTCTGCATTGCTATGCGAGAGCGTTTCAGAGTTTGCACAAGTGCTGAATTCTAAAGGGAGAAAAGAAAAGACTATGAGTTTAATGTCCTTTTCCACACACACACACAACCTCAAAACCTAGCCTGTAAAATATATTTACCTGTGGCTCAGCTGCCATGGTTGCCAGGATCTCTTGCCATATTTCCCTTGTCTCAGCTGGTTCTTCAGCATAGGTTTTCACAGGAGGTCCTTCATCCTCTGAACTGGTGCTAATCTGGCGTTTTCTTGGCTTAGGTGTCGACTCTGGCTGATTTGTTGCCAAATTAGGGCTCTGAGGAGATCCCATCATCAAACCCACAAGCAAACAGTAGAATTGTTACCTTTATGCAAAGGGGGCTATGCTACAAGCCTTGTAGGATACTCCATGCAGCAGCAACACTATAAGCCTTGAACGGCTGGATGGGAACTCCTTCCTATTGGTCCTCACATGTCAGGTGGGTAGGGCTCATGGTACAGGAGGCTCTGGGCATGTTCTCTGGAGGGTTTACAACTCCTCCCTACTGTGGTGATGTCATGCCCATCAGTGGGAGGGGATTGATGACATCTTGCCCTTCAATGGGCGGGGCTTGATGACGTCTTGCCCTTACTAGGCTCTGACTTCACTCTGCCCATATTTCTTGCCCTTACTTAGTCTGTGGCTTCACTTGCCCTTACTTAGGCTCCTCCCAGGTCTGTATATAATACTACTGGCCTTATTTCTTAGCAGACCTGGTTTATGCACGAGGCAGAGAGAAGCAGATGTACGGGCGACTTCCTTGCCCTGGCTTGCAAAGAGTCTTCAGTTCTTGCAGCCAGAAGGAAACTGCAAGTCGAGAGGACGAGACAGATCCGAGGCTGCCCACAGTAGCAGGGGATGTGGCAAGGAGGGTTTCCAGCAAGCCTGTTCCAGGAGAAGATGGGACATTTCTGCTGAGGAGTGGCTGAACTTTGGCCAGTCACTATCTTTGGCCAGTCACAGGGTGATGGTAGACTGACTTTGGACTAGACTGGTAGACTGACTTTGGCCAGTCACAGGGTGATGGTAGCCCTAGCAGAGCCAATAAGGATGAGTTCAGTTCAGTCCTTTATTACGGTCATGGACCAGTGCATAGCTAAAACATACATACTTACATGCTTACATATAAGAAAAGAGACTCAGCATAATAAAACGGATTGTAACACAATAGTACCAAGTTAAAATTAGAACAGTTATGGTGAACTCCAAATAGGTCTGACTGAAAACCTTATTAAACAGGGCAGCCTCCATTGCAATCATGAAACAGGAATCTCAGGGGAAGAAAAGCAAAGAACAGAACATTATTAAAAACCTGAGCGGATGGTGCAAATGATATGACAATACCTTGCCATTTTGATGATTAGGTTGTCATCAGAACTGGACAATAAGTACTTCAAACAGAAGTCATCCAAGTGCCCGGGAAAATGTCGCAACAAAGGGGACACTAATCTTAAGCGGGTGTCCCTATAAAAGTTACAATAAAGTATGGCATGAGCAATTGTCTCCACTTGACCAGACCCGCAAGGGCAAAGTCGAGCAGAAAAAGGGGTACCTTTAAATCTTCCCTCCATGACAGCAGATGGAAGCGCATTAAGACGGGCGAGCGTCAGAGCACGTCTAAATTTGGGGATGGTAACTAGACTTAGATAGCTAGCTGGTTTAGTGTTGAAGATTTGATCCCCTAGAAAGATATTCTTAGGCAGAGAAGTGACTTCTTCCTGCAGTTCCATGTCCATGATACGTTGTTTAATCTCAATCCTGGCAGGATCGTATCCCAATTTTATAATCTCATCCTGAGAGAAACCATAGTGAGCCAATTTGTCAGCAATTTGGGTCTGCCACTTAAATCGGAAACAATCAGTCTTAATAAGGGGGGCCAGTCCTACGCAAGAGAAGACAAATTTTAACCAAAATAATATGATAGTCCTCCAATAGCAAGTTTTCAATCTAATCATACCCACCTCTCGTCTAAGCACAGCATTGGGCACGCATCGGGGCGCTAACAATATAGATCTCAAAAATTTAGACTGCAGGGTTTCTAAAGCCATAAAGTTGCTGACAGGTCCTATTTGGGCTCCGTACAGCACTTGGGAGTGGACTTTAGATACAAACAGTTTAACTGCAGCGGGGATGTAAGAAGCCCCCCTCGAGAAATGAAAAGAGGTAATAAGGTTCGTGGTTGACTGTGCCGTCAGCAATGTGGATTTGAGGTGGGCATTGCGTGAACCTGATGACTGAAAAACCACTCCTAGATATTTGAAGGAGTTGACCTGTGCAATCCTGTGGCCATTGATGGACCAACAATATTGCCTAGGTCGTTTGGCAAAGACTAGAACTTTGGTTTTTCCATAGTTAATCTCAATGGACTCTTGGGAGCAAAATTTTGAGAGGAGACCCAAAGCACGTCTCAAACCAATTGGGGTTTGGGACATGATTGCCATATCATCTGCATATAAAAGTATAGATACATGTTTATTTGCTATTTTGGGAGGATGCGTGGAAGGTATAGATACAAAAGAGACCACCGAATTAATATATAGATTAAATAATAAGGGAGCTAAAATGCAGCCCTGCCTCACGCCCCTGTATGTGGGTATCGCATTCGAAAGGGACCCCAGTGCATTACATCGAACTTTCAGAAAAGCACCTTCATACAAGGAGGAAGGATGAGAAACCCGTTCCCCAGTGCCCAGTTCCTCAAGGAGGGCAGAAAACCCTGCAGCGGAAAGGAGAACAGCTAGAAAGCAACCGGAGTCTGGCATTCCATCCAAAAAGGAGGAGAGAGGCTTGATGATTTGCTATTCAAAAGCTTTTCCAGCTTTCCTGGGGGAAAAAGGTATCTTCATCATGAAAGCCCCATATTGATCTACCTTTATTTGCACACATTATTTATGCTGAAATTTTGCCTTGCCAGGTGGAAAGGCATTCATACAGATTCATCATGTTGCTCTTGCCTGCCTCTTTTCTTCCTTCCCTCCTTCCCTCTACTGTCTTTCTCTGCTAAAAATCGAGATTGCATGCTCCTTGGGACAGGGACCTGTCATTTGGCTCTGTGTAAATCCATCAATGGTACTTTATCAGTTGTTTGATTGTTCAGAGAGCGCTTCAGCTGTATACTTCACGCCATGATTGCAAAGTAATGCATGAAGCAGTGTTTAACATGTTGTTGGGAGTGTGTGTGTGTGTGTGTGTGTGTGTGTGTGTGTGTGAGAGAGAGAGAGAGAGAGAGAGAGAGAGAGAGAGTCGGGGTGCAACTGTGGGGAGTCCAGCGAGATTTAATTATTGAACAGAGAGGTGATAGAGCAGGTCAAGCCTTTCTGGAAGTCCTGTTGGAGACGGAACCATAGCTTAGCACAGAGAACATAGCTGCCTTTTGAGGGGAAGGAGGTGTGAAGAGAGCATCTGCTTTGTATGCAGACAGTCCCAAGTTCCATCCCTGGCAGCATCTCCAGGTAGGGCTGGGAGAGACTCTTGCCTGCAACCTCAAAGAGCCGCCGCCAGTCAGTGTTGACAGAACTGAGCTAGATGGACCAAGGGTCTGACTCAGGATAAAGCAGCTTTCTATGTTCCATGGTCTGCCCCTAGGTGCATGGGTCATTCTGCCCCAAAGCATGCCTTTTATACTACTACTACTAGTAGTAGTACTACTAGTAGTAGTAGTAGTAATAATATGCTCCAGGACAGAGCTTTTACAATTAAAACAGTTTCTTGGCTCACATTAAATCCTTTACCCTGTGTAGGACACTCTCTTCTGCATCCCCTATGCCCCTTCCTCTCACAAAACCAAAAACCAGACGCGCACTCTTGCAATGTCCTTCTGCGTGGCGCTTTCCAAACTAGCTGCTCATCAGCAGCAAAATGCCTCCGTTCAGGCAAGTTGCATTTGGAATGTAAACAGCAGGGGGAGCAGTCTCACGGAAACTAACCACCCGAAAAAAGCAGCAACCGTTTGACGCCATATACAGGTGAAACTCGGAAAATTAGAATATCGTGTAAAAGTCCATTAATTTCAGTAATGCAAATTAAAAGGTGAAACTGATATATGAGACAGACGCATTACATGCAAAGCCTTAATTTGTTATAATTCTGATGATCATGGCGTACAGCTCATGAAAACCCCAAATCCACAATCCCAGAATATTACATGGAACCAAGAATATTACATGGAATATTAGAATATTACATGGAACCAAGACGACAAGGATTGTAGAATAGAACAATATCGGACCTCCGAAAAGTATACAGTGTACTGTGCTTGATTGGCCAGCAAACCCGCCTGACCTGACCCCATAGAGAATCTATGGGTCATTGCCAAGAGAAGGATGAGAGACATGAGACCAAACAATGCAGGATTGCTGAAGGCCGCTAATGAAGCATCCTGGTCTTCCATAACACCTCATCAGTGCCACAGGCTGAGAGCATCCATGCCACGCCGCATTGAGGCAGTAATTGCTGCAAAAGGGGCCCAAACCAAGTACTGAATACATATGCATGCTTATACTTTTCAGAGGTCCGATATTGTTCTATTCTACAATCCTTGTCTTCTTGGTTCCATGTAATATTCTAATTTTCTGGGATTGTGGATTTGGGGTTTTCATGAGCTGTACGCCATGATCATCACAATTATAACAAATTAAGGCTTGACTTATCTCGCTTTGCATGTAATGCATCTGTCTCATATATCAGTTTCACCTTTTAATTTGCATTACTGAAATTAATGGACTCTTACACGATATTCTAATTTTCCGAGTTTCACCTGGATACAATGTCCTAACTCTATATCGCAGCAATTAAATTCACAACAAGGCACTGGAAATGTGAACGGCACCCTGCTGTCCATGGAGGGATAGCAAGAGTGGCTATCTGGCTGGCTGGCTAGTTGTCTGGCTAGTTGTCTGGCAGCTGGATTTTTAATTTTAAGCCTCCTAGCCGCAGTGGAAGAGAAGGTACTTAGGGGCCCAACAAATACTGCAAAAGAGGGGAATATTAAATGCAATTTGCTTGTATTTCAAGATGGACTGCAACTTCGGGCTTGTGTTTGGTTTGTCTCCTCAAAAGACAGCTCTGCATACAGTGCATCACAATGGTCTCCTCAGTGTGGATAGCAGTGGTCAGGTTCGTTGCTGGCCCTGTTCCTAGTCTACACAGTCTAAGCAATCGGGTTGGGTGTTGTTGTTTTGCTCTTCTGCTTTGGTTTTTCCTGCTGTTACATAAGAACACAGGAAGCCGCCTCCTACCGAGTCAGACCTTTGGTCCACCTAGTTAACTATTGTCTACACTGATTGGCAGCAGCTCTCCAAGGTTTCAGGTAGGAGTCTCCCCCAGATCTACCCCGAGAGATGCTGCCAAGGATTAAACGTAGGATCTCCAGCGCGCCAAGTGGATGCCCTGCCACTGAGCTCAATCCCCATCCTCCTAGGATTTCTTCCAGCTGACGGTGCCCATATCAGGGGTGTAGCTATGATGGATGGTTCAAAGGACCCAGCCCCCCCCCAGCTCCTGAAGGCCCCCCAGCTCCACCCCTCCCTATTTTCTTCAATCTTCCCCTCATTCCAAGGCACCGTCAGAGAGAGGGCCAACCACGGGCCCACCTCCCTTAGCTACGCCCCAGGCTCACATGTCGTCACCCATCCAAATGCCAACCAAGATGGACCCTGCTTAGCAAAGGGGGTGACTCACGCCTGTGACGTGAAATGTGTCCTGGGTTCCAAACAGCTGACCTTCAAACAAACTTTAGGAAGACAATACAGCCTGTCGGTGAGTTAGGGACTTCCTGTAGTTACCGTACTTGTCATAACAGAACAAGCAACGCCGTGGAAGGGAAGGAGAGTCGACATGTAATTCCCCTTTCCGCCAGTTCCCTTTCTCTAGGCCAACTTCTGCCTTCCCACCACCCTGAAAGAAGCTAAGGCTCAACAATAGATCAGGAGCAGCTCGTCCTAATGAGTCAGGGGGACACCCAAGGAGGCGGCTCAGGTTTCTCCTCTCTCTCCCACCCTGCCTGCTGCCTGTAGGCTGGACATCCATCAGGTGGAGTGGTGTGGTTAGGAAATGCTTGGAAATGCTGGAACACAAGGTGGACACCAGCAGCAGCCGTCAGGAGGGGTGCCGTGCTGGGGTTGGATAGGGCCAGTTGCTCTGTCCAGGAGAGACGCCGGACCCATCCGTTGGGGCCAGCATCTTTAAGAAACTGCGAGGCACGCCTGCTCAGAGGAGATCATCGCAAGCCCGTGACGTTTAGGCTTGCAACGATCTCTAAACTGCACGGGCGCGTCTGGCAGTTTCTTAAAGATGCTGGCCCCAACAGATGGGTCCAGCATCTCTCTTGGCTGCCGCCGGAGGAGGGGGGAGGGAGGACTGCTCCACTCCCCCCCCAGCCACAAGTATTTTTTTAAGCGGAGCTTTGGAGGGGCGGCCCCCCCAATGAGATTGGGGGGCCTCATACAGGGCGGGGGGAGGGGTGTCTCATGGCTGGGTGGTCCAGGCACCTGAATTACTTTGGTGCACCCCTGGGAGGGGCTGCTGAGCTCTTGGAGGCATAAAAAGGAGGTAGGTGCACCAGAGGGCCGGCAGACCGCCTCTAGGCGGCCACCAAAGCTGGCCTCCAAAGGGGGCCAGCTTTTGGTGCCGGGCCTTCGGGGTGGGACTGAGGTCTAGGAGAAGGTTATATTAGGGTGGGGCTGGAGGTCTGGGCTCGAGTTTGCAGGAGGCTTTACACACAGGGTTTCTGCCCCGAATCTCCTTCAGTAGAGAGCGTGTGCATACACTCACTGGAGCAGGACCTTGCTCCTCTGCAATGCCAGGTCAGTTCAGAAGAAGACCGAAATCATCCACGACTTGATCATGGGTGAGGCAGGGAGCTGACCCGGCGTGTATAAGTCTATAACTGAGACTTGGCTGCGGGAGGAAAGGGGTCCAGTTTGGGCCCAGCTTCTCCAATCAGATTACTCTGATGGGGAGCAGGTTAGGGGAAGTGGGTGGGGTGGGGTAGGGTGGGGTGGCTGTGGTCCATAAGAATACCATCTCCCTTACCAGAGCCTCTGTGAGACAGATGACTTATACCAAGTGTATATTTTTGAGGCTGGGAACTAGGGATAGACTGTTGGTGTACCGTCCACCCCGCTGCCCAACGGACTCCCTAACTGAGTTGATGGAACCAGTCACAGAGTTGGTGTTGGAGTCTCCCAGACTTGATGTTAGGCGACATCAGTATCCACTTTGGGGCTGGCTTGTCTGGTGCAGCTTGGGAGTTCATAGAGGCCATGAAATCGATGGGCCTATCCCAATTAATTTCAGGACCAACTCATGGTGCCGGAAACACACTCGATTTGGTCTTCTGTTGGGCTCCATCGTCAGGAGATCCTGTGGTTTCCCCATTGTTATGGACGGACCACTGCCTGCTTCACAGCCACAACCCACCCCTGCAGGGGTGGTGGACCTATTAGGATGGCCCACGCGAGAAGGCTGCTGGATCCAGTAGGATTCCAAAAAAGCCTTGGAGGGTTTTAATGTTGGTGCTGCCAGTGAGTCTGTCGAGGCCCTGGTGGGAACCTGGAATATGGAACTCACCAGGGCAAGAGACACGATTGCTCCTAAGCGTCCCTTCCAACCTGCTTCAAAAATGGCCCCTTGGTATACAGAGGAGTTGCGGGGGCTGAAGCATCAGAGTAGGTGTGACTGGAACACAAGTGGCGGAAAACTTTGAAGGTTTATGTGATAGCGGTGCATGCGGCAAAAAACCAATTTTGGTCTGCATGAATTATGCATGCAGATTTGCGTTCAGCAGAGCTATCCCAGGTTGTGAGGAGTTTAATTTCTGCTCTTTCTGTTTGGAATCAGTCCCCGGAGAATTTGTTCTGCTGTGAAGCTTTTAATGGGTTCTTTGTGGATAAAATCTCCTGTATTCTGGGCTGACTTGGACTCCACTATTTCTGCAAGGGTTATGAAGGGGGTGTTCAGCAATCCCTCTTGCAGTATTATGCTGGATCAGTTTCAATCTGTGATTTCTGAGGATGTGGACGAGCTGCTTCGGGCGGTGCGGCCTACCACCTGTTCTCTGGAACCTTGCCCGACTAACAGGAGGAGAGCTAGTTTTGTGGTAGCAAGCATGACTTGTCCCCTTAGCTAAGCAGGTTCCACCCTGGTTGCATATGAATGGGAGACTAGAAGTGTGAGCACTGTAAGATATTCCCCTTAGGAGATGGGGCTGCTCTGGGAAGAGCATCTAGGTTCCAAGTTCCTTCCCTGGCATCTCCAAGATAGGGCTGAGAGATTCCTGACTACAACCTTGGAGATGCCGCTGCCAGTCTGTGTAGACAGTACTGAGCTGGATGGGACAATGGCCTGACTCAGTATATGGCAGCTTCCTGTGTTCCTACAACTTGGCTGCTTCTATCTAGCAAGGAGATTGTTGGAGGTGGCCTCGTTAATATCATTCATGCATCGCTGAGGGAGTACCTCCTGTTTGGAGGAGGGGCAATAGATAGACCACTTCTTAAGAAACCTTCCCTGGATCCCTTAGCGATGGCTAGTTACAGGCCAGTCTCCAATCTCCCATGGTTGGGCAAGGTGACTGAGAGAGTGGTGGCCTACCAACTCCAGACAGTTTTGGAGAAAACGGATTATCTAGACCCATTTCAAACTGGCTTTAGAGCTGGCTATGGAGTTGAGAGGGCTCCATTCTATCACCAGTGCTTTTTAATATCGACATGAAACCGCTGGGTGAGATCATCAGATTTGGTGCAGGGTGTTATCAGGATGCTTGTCATCTATTTCTCCTTGTCATCACCACCACCATCATCATCATCAGGAAATGGCATTCATTCCCTAAATGCCTGCCTACAGGCAGTAATGGGCGGAGGTGCTCATTGTAGGCACTCAGAATCTGAAGGATGAGTTAGATCTTCCTGTCCTGGGTGAGGGTTACACTCCCCCAAAAGGAACAGGTATGCAGCTTGGGAGTACCCTTGGACCCAAGCCTCACCCTGGTATCTCAGGTGGAGGCTATGGCCAGGAGTGCCTTCCAACAGCTTTGGTTGATTCACCAGCTGCGTCCATTCCTTGAAGAGAACAATCTCAAAACAGTGGTGCATCAGCTGGTAACCTCCAGGCTTGACTATTGCAATGCGCTCTACGTGGGGCTGCCTTTGTACGCAGTTTGGAAACTTAAGTTAGTTCAAAAACCAGCAGCCAATCTCTCAAAAACCATTGCTTCTCTCCAACCATCAATTTTCTGCTAAACAAGCCTCAAGCTAAACCTGCCTGCCTCTGGACCTAAGAGGGAGGGAGAGAGAAAGAGCATCCGAAGGCTGCCTGTTTGCTTAAGGAATCAAGTGGCCAGCTGGATCTTCGATTTTGACAGCCGATGATGATGGCGAGAGGGAAGCCTTCTTGGATACAATTGGGACAGATGGGACATTCTCCTTTTGTTCTGACCCCCCCCAACGCCCCCCCATGCTCCCAGCAAACGTGATGGTTGTTGGTCCCTGCATTAAACAGCATTCTGTGCAATGCCCGCTCCATCTGTGAGAGCCCTCTTTGACATTTCTTTCCCTGTCTCCAAGGAAGTAGCTTCGATAGCCTATAGAAGACCAGCTAAAAGACACCCACACCCCAACACACACACAGCTCTGGTGCTTGGGGGAGACTATCTGCGTAGATAGATAGATAGATAGATAGATAGATAGATAGATAGATAGATAGAACAAAGCTGCATAATCAACCAGAAACAAATCTGGAACTTCCCCATTAGTTCCCTGAGATCATAGTTCTGGCAGTGAACTATATAACTATATAAATTTAGTTATATTTGTAACTATATATAGTTATAGATATAAATATAACTATATAGTAATAGATATAAATATAACTTTATAAATATTCACCATATTCCTATTATTATTTATTTGATTTATATACCGCCCTTCCAAAATGGCTCAGGGCGGTTAAGGGATGTGATACATATTGGGGATGTGAGTGTGAGTGCACTATATATTGTGAAATGTGTCAACCAACCAACCAACCAATCAATCAGTGAGGGGCCCATTGTAAAACCTCGTCTCTGGGCCCACTCCAACCTTGTTATGCTCCTGCTTTTGCAGTGGCCACTTTGACGGAGCTGCTCCATTCCTTCCCATCCTGCCACCTGCGTTCTCACCAGAGTAGCTGCTTTCACTCCGTAGAAGGGAAAATATTATTATAGTTATTATTTCTTGTTTACACAGTCAGACAGGTGTTACTGACTGGTTTGTTTTATCCAGACATCGAGTCCTTCCCAAGGACCTGGGATGCCAGAATTTTATTGTCAATCGTTATAGATATCGTCGCAGAATATAGGCTGTTCCCAGTAAAGCTGCTTTTTGTAATTGGCTGATGGTGATTTCTGGGGCCCCTATGGTGTTGAGGTGCTCTTCAAGGTCTTTTGGAACTGCACCCAGGGCGCCAATTACCACTAGGATTATTTTGGTCTTTTTCTGCCACAGCCTTTCAATTTCAGTTTGTAGATCTTTGTATTTTATTATTTTTTCTATTTCTTTTTCTTCTATTCTGCTATCCCCTGGTATTGCTATGTCGATTATTTTCACTTGTTTTTCTTTCTTCTCGACTACAGTGATATCTGGTGTATTGTGTGGCAGATGTTTGTCTGTTTGTAGTCGGAAGTCCCATAATATTTTTACATCTTCATTTTCTTCAACTTTTTCAATTTGATGGTCCCACCAATCTTTGGCTACAGGTAGCTTGTATTTTTTGCAGATGTTCCAGTGTATCATCCCTGCTACCTTGTCATGCCTTTGTTTGTAGTCAGTCTGTGCGATCTTCTTACAACAGCTGATCAGGTGGTCCACTGTTTCATCTGCTTCTTTACAAAGGCGGCACTTGCTGTTTGTTGTGGATTTTTCGACTTTGGCTCTTATTGCATTTGTTCTTAGTGCCTGTTCTTGTGCAGCCAGTATTAAACCCTCTGTTTCTTTCTTCAAGTTGCCATTCTTAAGCCATTGCCAGGTCTTGGTGATGTCTGATTTTCCACTTATATTGTGTAAATATTGACCATGCAGGGGCTTATTTCTCCATTTTTCTGCTCGGTTCTTGACTTGTTCTTTCTTGTAGGCCTGTTTTGTTTCATTGGTGTTGAACAGTTGTGCGTTCTTGACCATTTGAAGTGCATCTTCTTCACTGTCCCTTATATATTCTTCTAGGTCTCTTTTCTCCTCCTCTACTGTTTGATGGACTTGCAGCATTCCTCTTCCACCTGAGCTGCGAGGGAGGTAGAGCCTATCTACATCACTGTGGGGGTGCAGAGCACGATTGATGGTCATGATTTTCCTGGTCTTACGATCTAGCGTCTCCAGCTCTGCCTGGGTCCAGTCTATCATTCCTGCAGTGTATCTAATAACAGGTATAGCCCAGGTGTTTATGGCTTGTATGATGTTCCCGCCATTGAGTTTGGACCTGAGGATTTTTCTGACTCTCCTGATGTATTCACTTCCCATTTTTCTTTTAACTTCAGCGTGTGCGATGTTATCAGCCTGGAGAATGCCCAAGTATTTGTAAGGTTCTTTCTCTTCCAGGTTCTTGATCTTGCTTCTATTGGGCAGTTCTATTCCTTCTGTTTTTCTTATTTTCCCTCTGTTCATTATTAATGCAGCACACTTGTCTAGTCCAAACTCCATTGCTATATCGCTACTGAATATACGGACAGTGTTGAGCAGTGATTCGATTTCTGACTGGGACTTTCCATACAGCTTCAGATCGTCCATGTAAAGCAGATGGTTTTTACTGGATGTTTTAGATGTTTGGTATCTGAGGCTTGTTTTGTTTAGTATTTGTGAAAGTGGGGTCATGGCGATTACAAACAATAGAGGGGATAGTGAGTCCCCTTGGAAAATGCCTCTTCTAATGCTAACCTGTCCAAGTGCCTCGCCGTTGATTGTTAACTGTGTACTCCACATGCTCATTGCTTTTTAAATAAATATCTGAATGTTTTTGCTGACACCAGTTGTTTCTAAACATTTTAGTATCCATGTGTGAGGCAATGAATCGAAGGCTTTCTTGTAGTCAATCCATGCAACACTTAGATTGGTTTTTCTTCTCTTGCAGTTTTCTAAGATCATTTTGTCAATCAGCAGCTGGTCTTTTGTGCCTCTGGTGTTCGGGCAATTTCCTTTCTGTTCAACTGGAAGCTGTTTGTTAGTTAATAAGTGTTGCATGACTTCATCTGCTATTATTCCAGTTAATAATTTGAACATGGTTGGCAGGCAGGTTATCGGTCTATAATTACTTGGAACTGCACCTTTTGCTGGGTCTTTCATGATGAGACGAGTTTTCCCAGTTGTTAGCCATTGTTCAATATCACCTCCTTGCAAAATGTGATTGAACTGTTTTGATAGTTGTTTATGAAGGCTTGTTAGGTGTTTAAGCCTGAAGCCATGCAGTTCATCGTCGCCTGGCGCAGTCCAATTTTTAATTTTCTTTGCTCTTTCACTGATTAATTCTGGTGTTATTATTAGATCTTGCATTTGTTGGTTACATTTTTTGACTTCTTTCATCCAGCCTGCTTTTTTATTATAATCTATTGGATTGTCCCATAATTTCCGCCAGAATTGCACTGTTTCTTCTTTATTTGGCGTTTCTATGTTTCTTGCAGTTTCTCCTTCTATGCTTTGGTAGAAACGTCTCTGATTCGACTGGAATTGGAGATTCTGCCTGTGTTGTGTAATTCTGGCTTCATATCTGCTAATCTTCTTTGATACTGCTGTTATTTGCTGCTTTATTATTTCCAGGACTTCTCTAATTTTCCTTGCATCTAGGTGGTATTTTTGGATCAGATACTGTTTGGTGTTTTCTTTCTTCAGCTTCTTGTCTGGCATATCTTTCAATTTACTAGCATCTGATCTAAGCCTGGAGATTTTATTTTCTAATCAAATCTTCCATTTAGGTGATGTACTGCTTTCTTTTTTTACAGGTCCACTGATCTTATATCCGAGCACTGGTGTTGTTATTGTTACTGCATTGTACAGGAGTTGGTTTGTTTCTTGCAAATCATTGGTTATTATTTCTGCAAGTGCAGCATTGACATCTTTTAATGCCTGAGCAAGTTGTTTTTTGGCAACTGTTTTTAGAGTGGGAAGTCGAACCCTGGTGGTTGTTTGCTTCATGTGCTCAGTTATTTTTTGCTTTAGTTCTTGTTGCTTTTCTGTTAAACGGCATTTGGGTTTTTGAGGTGAAGGCAAAGGGGAGGTTGCCTGGTTTTGATTTTGAAACAGTTCAGCAACGGTGGTATCCTCTATTTCCAACACCTCCTCCATCTGCGCCTGAGCAACTGCTTCAGTTGGTGGTAATTCTTCTTCCATATCTTGAGCCTGTGTTGCTCTTTGCAGTTCTTCCAGCTCAACTCCTGTGAATACTTTATTTCTTATTCTGAATCTTCTCTGGTCTGCTAGCCTTTGTTCTGTTATTTCTGTATCTGGATGCTTCTCTTTCCAAATTTGGTACATTCTTTTTAAATAACCTCTTCACGTTGGACTAGACTTGTAATAGCAGATCATTATTTCCTTCTTGGCATTTTTTGTATATTTTTTTCGGTTAAGCGACGTTTCTTCCAGTAGCTTTGCTGTCTCCAGCCCTGGTTGCTCAACTGAAGATCCTGAGTCCTGTAGCCCACTTGCCACCAGATGTCCAGGGACTATAGCACCTGGCGCGGTCCTTGTTGACCCGGGCGACGACCAATCCGCTATAGATTTATTAAAGTTATGTCTAAGCATATTGTTGATGGGAGAGGCACTCTTTGTCTGGCTCCTCTGGTGAGACCTGTCTTGTAATAATAATAATAATAATTAATTATTATTATTATTAATGATAATAAAGTTAATAATTTTATTATTATTATTATTATTATTATTAATATCCTGCTCTTCCTCCAAGGAGCCCAAAGCACTGTACTACATACTTAAGTTTCTCTTCACAACATCCCTGTGAAGTAGGTTAGGCTGAGAGAGAAGCGACTGGCCCAGAGTCACCCAGCTAGTATCATGGCTGAATGGGGATTTGAACTCGAGTCTCCCTGGTCCTAGTCCAGCACTCTCACCACTACACCACGCTGGCTCTTCTGATAGCCTTTGAAGTACCCTTAGGGGTACCTGTACCCCCTGTTGGGAACCCCAATCTATCTCAATATTGTCTATTCTGTCTGGCAGTGGAACTCCAGAGTTTCAGGTAAGAGTTCTCCCCAGCTCTCCCTGTAGATGCCAGGGATTGAACCTGGGACTTTCAGCATCTTTAAGCAGATACTCTACCACTGAAATACAGCCCCATCCCTAACACAGTCCAAGGGACAATAAAATGCTCCTTTAGGGAATAATGTTTGAAAACTGCATGCAGAAGGTTCCACATTCCCTCCCTGGCAGCATCTCCAAGACAGGACAAGATTATTATTTTTTTTTTTTTTAGGACAAGATTTTAGGGCTGAGAGAAACCCTTGCCTGTAACCTTGGAAAAGCTGCTGCCAGTCTGTGTAGACAATACTGAGCTAGATGGACCAAGGGCCTGACTCAATATAGAGCAGCTTCCGATGTTCCTAAGTTCCTATATTCACAGTGAAGTCCTAAGTGTTTTGAAACGGAGGGGGGAAATGTTTAAAACTGAACACCTGGACATTTTTGATGAAACTGTGAGTCTGGATTTGCTTAAAATGGCAAGAGGGTGGTGGACAGTAGGAAGGCAGGAAGGCAGTCTAAATAAATATCATATGATTTGTCTTACACATAGTCTTACACAATGTTTGCTTGTGGTAAAACTTGTTTTTGTTTTTTAAAAAGCATGTGGTTTCTGCATAGAATAAATGTGTTTTTTTTTCCCTGGGGAAGAGCATGAGCAATACCCTGCTAACTAGGCAAAGAGGCACCTTTTAATGTGGTGATTCTCTTTATTTAGCAGGGGGAGAGTAACTGGCCCTCTCCATCCCCAGCACAGTACCTCCAGTGACTTTTGCTGGTGTCTATCTTATGTTTCTTTTTAGATTGTGAGCCCTTCAGGGACAGGGATCCATCTTATTTAGTTATTTATTATTCCTCTGTGTAAACCGCCCTGAGCCATTTTTGGAAGGGTGGTATAAAAATCAAATGAATGAATGAATGAATGAATGAAATCTTACCTGCAATCTGAAGAGGGGGAGCCGACCCACAATTCTGAAAATGATGCTAACGCACCAAACTGGCCACATGGGAAGCTTCAGGGCAGAGAGCGTCCAAGGCAGGCGCGTTCTTAAATTCTTCTTAAATATGTATTCCCAGAAGTTGTTTGAGAAGGAGAGCTGGTTTTGCGGTACTAAGCATTATCTTCATCATCATCATCATCATCATCATCATCATCATCATTTATTCAACTAGCACTTGGCAGAGTTGTAATAAAGGCCTTGGGAAAGATATTTAGATGCCATGACGTGTCTATACCTACAGAGATTAGAATAGTTTGGACAATGGTTCTCCCCGTGACACTTTGTGGATGCAAAAGCTGGATTTTTAAGAAGCAAGATAGAAAAAGTATTGACACTTTTGAACTTTGGAGCTGGAGAAGACTTTTGAGGATACCATGGACAGCCAGGAAAACAAACAAATGGATCACAGAACAAACCAATCCAGAATTTTCACTCAAGGCACAAATGACCAGGCTCAAACTACATACTTTGGACACATTATGCGAAAACCCAGCTCCCTTGAGAAGTCCATAATGCTGGGGAAAGCTGAAGGCAAGAGAAGAAAATGGCCAGCAGCAAGGTGGATGGACCTGATCACGACAGCAATGGATGCACCACTGAGAGACCTTAAAGGCCAAGTTGAAGACAGATCATCCTGGAGAGAATCTATCTATGTGGTCGCTAAGAGTCGACACTGACTCGACAGCAGGGGTGTAACTATAGGGGGGGCAGGGGGGCACGTGCCCCAGGCGCCACTTGGCAGGGGGCGCCAAAAAGTGCCCCCACCTATCCCCTGCTTTCGCCAAAAAAAATTTTTTTTGGTGATTTTTTATTTTTTGCTCAGCAGGGGGGAAAAAAGACCTCTCTTTACGCCCCACAAAGAGCAGTCCCCCTCCACCCCTCCCGGCGCCCCCCCATTGCTCGGCTCCGGTGCTGGGCGCCGCGGCGCGGGCGCCTAAAGGGCTGCTTCAGCGTCGGCAACGGACCTCTTCATCTCTTCTTTCTTTGTCATATCATCACTCCGCTCACTCCCCGCCCCGCCCCCAGTCATGTGGTTTGGAAGACAAAAACAAGCAAGCAAACAAACAAAAGCGCCAGAAATAAAGTTAACTTTATTCAAATTGCTGGTCGTTCTGTTTTTGTTTCTGTTTGCTGTGTGCAGCTCTTGCCATCCCGGAGAAAAGAAAGGAAAAGAAGCAAATCTGTTTAGATGCTACCTCTTGTTACGAAGGATCAGTCATCCAGCGTCTGAATGGCAAGAAACCTTAAGAGCCTTTGCTTAGGGAGCAGAGAGGCTGTAATCGATTTGCCGAGTCTGCTGAGCTGCTCTGCCAAGCGGCTCTGCTGAGCACAGACAACACGCTTCCCAGATCTCTCTCTCTCTTTCTCCCAGGCTCAGGGTGTCTGGGTCCAACTGCAGTGCACAAACACACAGTCATTAGGCACAGCAAAGAAAGAGAGAAAGGAAAAGGCTCATTAACAAAACCAACCAACCAACAAACAAGGGGGATGGAATGGATTTACTGCATGCACTGCTGAGGTAAATCTTTCTTGGGGTATTTCTTTTGCTTGGTGGTGGAGAGACCAGAACAGCTCTGCTTATCTATGCAAATGTTTCCTAGCGATCTCTGTCTTGTGTGTACTTTGCAAAAAAGTGTGTGCTTTGCAAAAGGGAGGGAGGCGGGGAGGAGGGTCTGCCACAGAGTAACCCGTAATTATGTAGCATCTCCTGTGCCGGGAGGATCCAATGACTTGTTGCTGTTTTAAACCAATAATGCACCCTAACTCCTTCTGTCTCTTGGTTCTTGGATGAGAGGAGGAGTTTGAAGCTGCCACCAGAAGCTGGAAATGGTGAACAAACTTTATTTTAATAGCAGGACTTTCCTCCCCCACCCTTTGTATTTCCCTTCCTTTCTCCCCATCTCATTGGCTGGGATACTATTCTCCCCCCACTTGTCTTTAGGCCACTTTTTTTTCTTGCCGTGTGTGTTTGTGTGTGTGTGTGTGTGTGTGTGTGTGTGTGTGTTACCTGCTCAAGGGGAAGAGAAGGTAATTTTGAAACGGCATTTGGGAATTGCTTCTCTTCTCAAACATTTGGATCTCACTTAAAAAATAAATCCATATAAACATCAGTTTGCTGGCAGCTTTGCCTGTTGAAATCTAAGCGTTATCTACTGAGTGTCTTGGAAATGTGATATGCAGTATGCCAGAGAGAGGAATACAGAGAAAAGTATTTAATTTTTTTTTAAAGGAGGGGGATGAGGTGAAGGAGACAAGAAATGAAGCTGTCTGCTTTCCAGTAAGTAATGGAGAAGTCCCAGAAGCTGGGGCTAAATATACTTGGTGATCAATACAGAAACGGCTCATTGTGAATAATTTAACTGCTTGGTGTAGTGAAAGTTTTGAAGCTAAAGGCAAAAGGGAGCTGGGGACTGGAGAAGGGGGGAAAATGAAATTCAATTAATCAACTAACTTTCTTAAGTAAGTTGACCGCCTTATTGAATATTGATGATATAATGATTTCTAGTGGGTTAGGGTAGTAATTTGTTAATTAAAAGATTAATGAGGTTGACTTGTATTTTTGATCTGATATTATGGTAAAGTTATCTGAAAGATGGGTATCAGATGTTTGGACAGGGGTGCAATTTCGGTGCTTGCCCTAGGCGCTATTTTCCCTAGCCCAAGGCAAGCCGTCCCCCCACCAGCCTTCGGCAGGCAGAGGAATCCCATCTCCTCCTCCGTGTGTGTGTGTGTGTGTGTGTGTGTGTGTGTGTGTGTGTGTTTTCGCCTCCACAGTTGCTTTCCCCAGCCGGGGGGGGGGGCGGCGGCGGGGGGCGGCGCAATTTCAGTGCTTGCCCCGGGCGCCGTTTTCCCTAGTTACGCCTCTGCTTGACAGCACTTAATCAATCAATCAATCAATCAAGGATAGAGAGGGGGATATGTCTCCATCATCTCTCTAGGAGGAAAGAAAGAAGATTGACTCACCACAGGAGGTACCTGAGGAGTCAAAGCAGGGTTCATAGAGTAGAGGCAAGCAGGGACAGGTGAGGAGACCCTGACTAGCTCCCTCTGATCCCAATGCCCCTAGTTGCCATTAGGTTAGTTGGTGCAAAAGGTCGATGCACTGGAACTCCATCTCCAACACGTATAGACAATAGTGAGCTAAGCAGACCAATGGTCCGGCTTGGTATAACAGCTTCCTATGTTCCTATGTACAACTCCCATGGAATCACAGGATCATAGAATGTCAGAGTTGGAAGGTACCTTAGAGTTCTTCATTCCCCTACTCCATGCAGGAAACTGCTACAGCAGCTCTGACAGATGCCTGTCCAGCCTCTGTTTGAAAACCTCCAGCAAAGGAAAGCCTACCACTGCATGAGGGAGACTGCTTCGCTGTCGAACAGCTCTTACAATTATTTATTTGTTTATTTATTTATTTGATTTGATTTGATTTTTATACCGCCCTTCCGAAATGACTCAGGGCGGTTTACAATTAAAACAGAAAACATTAAAAACAATTAAAACAGAGATACAAATATAATTACCAATTTAAAACAACTTTAAAAACAATTAAACTATCAAAACAATTAAAACCCTGAAAACCAGGTTAACATTAAAACAATTAAAAACTGATTAAAAACCCTGAAAGGCCAGGCCAAACAGATGGGTTTTAAGGGCTCTCTTGAAGGTCAGCAAAGAATCAAGATTACGAATTTCTGCTGGGAGTGCATTCCACAGTCCAGGAGCAGCTACAGAACGAACCGGTGACAACTGTAGACGGACCTCCCCAGATGACCTTAACATGCGGTGGGGATCATGTAAAAGAAGGCGCTCTCTAAGATATCTTGGACCCAAGCCGTTCAGGGCTTTCAAGGTAATAACCAGCACTTTGTGTTTTGCCCGGAAACACATTGGCAGCCAATGTAACTGTTTCAAAACAGGCATCATATGGTCTCTCCGGGTTGCCCCAGAGACCAATCTGGCAGCCGCATTCGGAACTAACTGAAGTTTCCGGACTACATACAAAGGCAGAATGAAGAAATTCTTCCTAATGCCTAGCCTAAATCTGCTTCCTTGCCATTTCAACCCATGGATTCTAGTAGCCCAGCCCTCAGGAGCAACAGAGAACCAGTCTGTTCCTTCTTCTATAAGGCCATGGTGGCCAGGGATGTTGTAGTTCAGTATCATCTGGAGACCCAAATATGAGGACCCCTGACCTTCGAATGATGAGTTAGTGTTCTAGCATACAGTCGAGATGTGCAACGAAACCAGACCACACCCTTGTGCAGCAACTATAATGTGCCAAGGGAAGGCAGGTAGTTTGCGTAAGAGAAAACACACTCAGAATTTATCATTTCTACAGTCCTTTTTAGTGCTTCACAATGGATATCACATTGCTCCTCTTCCGTTTCTGTTGTGAAATGTCATGATGCATCTCTTGAACTCCTCCCTCCTCCTTCCATGATCTTCTGGGTATTTGAAGACCATCCTTCCAGGCCTTCACAACTCTGGTCCTGCCCCCAGTAGAAACATAGGAAGTTGCCTTATACCAAGTCAGACCCTGGGTCCGCCTGGCTCAGAGCTTTCTGGCACAATATTGTCTATTCTGACTGGAAGCAGCTCTCCAAGGTCACAGGCAGCTTTTCTCTGTTGCCCCCGAGGACTGGATTAGAAATTGGATTAGAAATTCCATGGGGTGAAATTGCAAGGAAGCAGATTTAGGAGACGACAGGGATCAAACCTGGGACCTTCTGCGAGCAAAGCAGATGCAATTCCAGCTCCCTGATTTCCAGCTCTCTGCTCTAAACTGATCGGGGTGCGGGTGGGGGCCAGTTCTCTCCTGCGTCTGCTTCCCTCTTCACTGTTCTAGCTATGTTTCTCAGGAAGACGGTTCCCAGAAGCAGTTTAACCCAGGCTGCTCGTCTGCAGCGCAGGCATCCCTATGGCTCACGGTGCTGCTGGCCCGCCTAACCCCACTTTGAAGCCCGGCCTTTAGACAAAGTTTAGGGTGTGAGCGTGCCCTTTACCCCGGCACTGGGATCAGATGGGTGCTCAGGCTGCTTGTTGCCTGAGTGCACACAGAGATGGGTGCCTAGAGCGCCCGTCTCAGAGGAGAGGAGAGCTGGTCTTGTGGTAGCAAGCGTTTCTTCCCCCCTTAGCTGAGCAGTGTCTGCCTTGGTTTCATTTCAATGGGAGATTAGACGTGTGAGCACTATAAGAGATTCCCCATCAGGGGATGGAGCTGCTCTGGGAAGAGCATCTAGGTTCCAGGTTCCCTCCCTGGCAGCATCTCCAAGATAGGACTGAGAGAGATTCCTGCCTGCAACCTTGGAGAAGCTGCTGCCAGTCTGTGTAGGCAATACTGAGCTAGATGGACCAATGGTCTGACTGGCAGCTTCATATGTTCCTATCCCCCAATGCACCACGCTCGACACACTATGCATTGTGGGATATCCAAAGGTTGGGATGTGTCATCCCAGCCTCCAAAGATCCACACTGCTGGGAGCAGTGAGGATCATGTGAGCGCATGGTAGTATACCTGAAGAAAAGCAGAAGAATCATCTGGGGGAAAGATGAGTTGGACTCTGCCTACCCCACTGCCCGCCCTCCGCATCCCAGGACTATCATGTGAATAGCCTCAGGGTCTTACTCCTAATCAGCTCTAATTCCAGCTTTAGCGCCAACTTTAAACTCTTCCTCCAGCTTTCACTAACTTTCTGCTGCAGGCGAGCCTCCTTTTATTCTCTTCCCCCCCTCCAATTTTCCGAAACTAACCGATTTAAAATTGACTGCATGTTATGCTTTAAAAGAAAATTATTACAAAATGATGTATAGATGGTATCTGACACACCACAAATTGGCATTAATGTATAAAAATGTATCAAACAAATTTTGGAAGTGTGGACAGTCTGAAGGCACTTTTTTTCCTATGTGGTGGACCTGTGGGAAGGCTAAAGCATATTGGGAGATGATATATAATGAGTTAAAGAAAATATTTAAAATGACATTTCCTAAGAGGCCAGAATCCTTCCTGCTGGGAATAATAGAAGGTGCAATTTCTACAACTAATTCAACGCTTTTTATGTATGTTTCGACGGCAGCTAGAATAATATATGCACAGAAATGGAAGAGTAATGAAGTGCCTTCAAAAGAAGATTGGCTGATAAAATTTTTGGAATATGCGGATATGGCAAAACTTACAACACTAATAAGAGACCAAAATTTGGAATGCTTCAAAGAAGACTGGAAACCATTCTTGTTGTATCTAAAGAACTATTTTCCTACTATGGGCTTTACAGCAGGGTTCGAAATTTAGTAAAAAAACCTGCAGGTTGGGTAGATTAGCTGTGTTTGTAAGGATTTAAATTTATGTTTTGAACTATTATTATAGCAAGGGTAAACTTTATAGCTGATGATTCACGAAGAGATGTGTGCGGGAAGTCCACTTTTGTCTATTCGTAATCAATGACATATTAATATTGTTAAAAATAATAAAAATTGAATTTGGAAAAAAAAACCAAACCAACCAATCAAAATAAATGCGAGCTCCCCCCATTAAAAAAAAACACCAAACCAATCCAATCCAACCCTCTCCTCCCTCCAAAAACCAAACAGCAGGACTCTTTCCCCAACCAGACCAAACTGTCAAATGGGAGCTGTGAATTCTTGATTCCTGCCAGCTTCTTATTACAGAGCACAGGAAGGAAGCAAATACGCATTCAAAACAGAAATGTGAAGAGCACAAGAGGAGGTCAAGGCCTTGTTCCTGCACAAATGGCATTTCATACTTGGCAGGACTTTTTAATCACTGGAATGGAATCACATTTCATATTTGGCTGTATTGGAGGGAGTCAGTGTTGGTTTGTAAGCTTGCCAGGCCTTGCCAAGGCTGTGCTTTCCGGGCACTTGATTGGAAGGTGCAGCTTGCTCCCAGGATCCTGTGCTCAGCAAACCTCATTGGCAGCAAACCTCAAGTGGGCTCCTCTGGAGTGATCCAAGCCAATTGTCTGAGTGAGTGCTTCCAAGCAAGAGGCATTTGCATGGACCTGTAGCAGTGTAGCAGCGTCTCCCTCAGCCAAGAGGTGAGCTTGGGAGTCTGTGGGCACAAACGCTCCAAGGGAGACGAGAAGAAAAGAGGAACTCAGAAACAATGGGATGGTTTTTAACAAAAGGGGCAACTTTATTAATATACTTAATTAGGATACAAGTCATCACTTAACTTTCTAACTAAAGGAAACAAAACAGGACAGAATGGAGTAGGCAAAAAAACTTTCCATCTTGGCCAATCTGTTGGAAAGCCAAAAATTCCTACTCGGCCCCCAACAGGGCGACCAGCAAAGCCCATTCTGCCCCTGGGAGGGAGGGGGAGGGAGGGAGGGTAGGAGGGAAGGGAGGAAGCACAGGGTCACACAGAAGAAGGGAACGGCAGGGCAAACAAAATTGGGGGGAGTCCCAGCCAGCCCCCAACCCCACCCCACCCCCGCTCCTTGCAGGCACGTTCACTTGGTCTCCTCTTCTGGGCGGATCGACTCCTCCAGCCACCCAGCAGCAGCACAAGCCTGCAAGAAGCACAAAGCAGCGTCAGTGGGGTTGCCCTGCTCCTCCTCCCTTTCCACTCCGGCAGCCCAGCAAGTGGGGATTGGGCAGGGGGCTGGGGGTTGAGGGGGGGGCAAGCCAGAGAATTCTGCTTGACCTCGGGCTCCCTACTGTGCAGCCACAGCATGGAGCAGGAGGGAGAGGAGGATTCTCTGGCCTGCCACCGGGCAGCACCCGGGGGCGCTACTGGGGCTGCAGGGGGCCCCCAGAGTCTCCCAGGCTCCTCTGCTGCTGCACCGGTTTGGGAGGAAGGAGGAGGGAGTGGAGGGGGGAGTGAGGCGTGGCTGCGGGAGTGGAGGGGTGGAGGAGCACACCCTCGGCAGGGGAGGGGGCGGATGCCTGGATGGGGCTTCCCCTGCCAGGGGAAGCCAGGCCAGTGGGAAAGGGAAGAAAGGTGGAAGGAGGAGGGGGCGCTCCTTGGCCAGCTGGTGGGAATGGAGGGAGGCGGTGACCTTGCCCTCCTGCTGGGGCCACACAGCCTCCCCGGACCCAAGGGAAGCCCAAGAATGGTTCCAAAGGGCCACTTGGGGGCAGGGTGGTCCTGTAGCCTCCTCCCACAGCCTGACAGCAGAAGCAAGGGGAGGGGCTTCTGCACCCCAGAGGCGGGGCTTCCTTGGGCCAGGGGAGTGGAGCCTGCTTCCCCCTCACTCCTCAGACAGAACTGCACTTCCCTGCTGGATGTCTTCTTGTGGACAGATCTTGTGTCCACGCAGTTGGAGGAGGTCTTCTGGGAGGCCCCTGCGCTGCACGGTCTTTCCTGAACCTCCCTTCAGCTGCTGATCTTCAAGGGGAGAGCACGGGGCTGTTGTTCCTGGAAAGAGAGAAGGACATTGGTTCAGAGATGGGGGGGTCTTCTCACACTCTCCCCCATGACACCACCAAGCACCAGGGACTCCTGGCAGAATATCCGTGTCCTCATTTCCCAGAGGGAAGATAGAGATTTCCTCTTTCCCTTGGGCTACTGGTACAACCAGCCACAAGGGCCGAAGTTGGCATTCCAACACGAGGGAGGGTTGCCCAGATTCCTGCCCACCCTTCCTGCAGCCCCAGCCCCCTCCCTAACCATCGGGGCCCCTTCAAGTGAAGCCCTGCCTTGGTCTGCTCACCAGGTGGAGAGATCACCGTACTCTGGCGGGTGTCTCTTCTTCTTACAGCCCGCCCACAAGCGCCGAACGGCAGCCCGCAGCCCGTGCCGGGAGTGGAGGGAAAAGGCCTTCTTCACGATCTTCTCTGTCTTGCAGGCAACTCTCCCGACCTCGGGGTCATGGTCGCCAAGCAAGCTCTCCAGCGCTGGAGGGATGAAGGAGAAGGTTCAGAAATGGCATGAAGAGATCACCCCACCCTTGGCCAAGCCCCACCATTTCCACACCAAGCGGGCGCAAGTCCTGACTCTTTCTCCCCTGCACTCTGGGAAACCCTACTGCTGAGCATCCCTGAGGATGCAAGCGGGACCTTCCATTTGAGGGGACAGGTGGCCCATTCCAGCTCTGTGGTCCCTAAATCTAGGCCTCTCCCCTCACAGAAACTTCCCCTTCCCACCCAGAAACCGGCACTTACCAGCATGGAAGGTCTCTATGTTCCCTTCAGTGAGGATGCTGCCCTTTTTGTGGACCAGGTGACCTAAAAACAAGGGTGGAAGAAAATGGGACCACAGTTCAGGACCCTGCGCATGGACAGCCCACTTCCGATCATTCAGGAGAGGAAGTCCTCCCCTCTCTGCTCCCTCTGGGACTGACAGATTGAGCCATTCCTCCAGGGACTCTTACGTCACCTTGGAAGGAAATTAAGCCAAGAGACCTCGCTAACGCTCACTGGGCCAGTCCTCCTGGGGAGGGAACAGCTCCTGCCCCTCCACACCCTTCTGGCAGTGCCTTCCAAGAGAATGAACCTTTGCCCACCAAGACGACCCACTAAGGAAGACCCAAAAGTCTTTTTTCGCTTACCGATCAGCAGGGCAGCCGTTTTCCTCACTGAAGGCTGCTCGCTGCGGAAGAAGCCCAGGATCTTGGTGGCCTCCATCTCCATGGCGTCCTCTGTGCCGAGCTGCCGAATCTGGGATCAAGAGCAAAGACAAATCCCGAGTGAGCAAAGCATCGCCCAAAGGTCCTTGAGCCATTTGAGCCGAGGGATGGACAGGGAGGGCCTGCCCTTACCAGACGCTTGGCGATCTTGTGGAGCAGCTCCTGCAGGCTGTAAGAGTCCCGCGCCAGCAGCTTGCCCTCCAGGTGCCATAGGAGGGCTTCCGCCAGGAGGCTCAGATTGTCCTTCGCAGCCTGCCAAAAGAAAGACCGGAATGGGAGTGAAAAATCCTCCCAAGGGATTCCAAGAAACCTCTTAGGGGGCTTCAAGGAGTAGAGCCTGGATGGGCCAAACCACAGCAGGACAGCTCGTGGATTCACCACCCCGTGAGGCTAACTCTGGGGCCTGCCACTGGGTGGCTGGACTTGGGGAAGCCTAAACACCTTCGTAGGGGTGGCAGGAAGAAGTGGGCCCTCACCTGTGCTACCTCCAGGTCTTCATCCTCCACATGCATCAGCACCGCGATGAGGGTCGTGATGTTCTCCTCTGTACCCTTGTGGTGGTGGTGGCGGTGCTGCAGGAGATCCAGGTGGGTCCTCATGGCTGCCCTTCGGATCTTAGCTTCCTCCTACAAAGAAGAACAGGACTTGTTATTAGGGAGGAATTCCTCACCTCCATAATTGATGAAGAGCTTGCATAGGTCTCTAGGGGGTTTCTGGTTTCCCTTCTCCAACCCAGTCGGAACCTGCAGGTTGGCCGGCCCTCACAGAGCCGGGGTGGAGGGCTGGCGTGCAAGTACTCACGTGGTGGAAGAGAGGGCGGCACAGGGCAGCCAGGACAGCATTCACCGTGGCCTGGTGTTCTGATGGACAGTGCCTCAGCCGCTCCATGAAGGCCAGGACCCCCAAAGTGGCTTCCAGACTGGAGGTCCTGAGCCCTCCCAGGATCCCGGCACTAAAATCCTGGGCTTTCTTGGCCTAGGGAGGGAAAAGGTGGATCCTTGAAAACACATGCTAGTCCACCCACTGCTAAACGGACCACAGAGCTGTCCGTGTTTGATGCTGCTTGGCCACCATCCACTGCCTTGGGGAGGAGATGACTCAAGCCATCCCAGAGGCACAAAGAGCGGGGAGAATGCGGCATTGGAGCACGTGGTGAATCAGGCTCCTACTGAGAGATGCATTCCTGTGCCTTCCCTTAAGGATTTCTCCTTCGTCCTGTGGCAAGGGTTCCACAGACTGAATCCACCCAACTGGAGAAATCTCCCCATCACACCTGGGGATGCCTAGGAGCACCAGCCTCAGGAAGGGCTCCCCAAAGAGAGGAGTCTCCATGCCTAGGGATGCTCCATGCCCAGGGATGTCACTCACCGCCTTCAGGGTGCCATAAATTTGGAGAAGTCCCCTTTCGCTCAGGTAGCGGATGTTCTGGCTGGGGTGGACTAGCCACGCTACCAGGAGCGTCCAGGTCTTCTCTAAGGCAGCAAAGTCTTGGTCTTTCAGGAGCAGCTAAAAGAGGGAAAGGAGGAAAACATCCATCAGCCTCTGGGGCCAGACCCTCCTCTCAGGGAAGCCCACCCTGAGGAACACGCTGCTCACCTCCACAAAGAAGGCCACCTCTGCGAGGGAATGCTCTTCTGGATCTTTGTCCAGGCTGAAGAGGGAAGCCAGGTATGCCTTCAGCCTGGCCACTGTGGAGGACCGTGTCTGGAGGAGAGCCCTGCAAAACACCAAAAGACCCTGCTGAGTCCTGAGCGGAAGGTCCAGAAAGAGCAGACCTGACCCAAACCACACCAGCCCCCAGGCCTCCTGAGATATCTCCTATTCACTCCTACTTACCTCACCAAGAGGGCCACACCCTGGAGGCAGCTCTGCGTAGAGCACAGGGATTCCCAGCAGGTCTTCTCCGGGGTCACCTGTGCCACCCTCTCCAGCAGGGTCCGGACAATCTGCGCGGTCTCCCTGCAGAGAAGAGAAGGTTGCTGTCACCAAAGTGTGTGTCTCCTTGCGGGGTGGCGTAGTGTCAAGGGTGGATGGACTGTGTTGGACCATGGGAGGGAGACCACAGGGGTGAAGTGACTTTCCCCACAGCTGGTGTTTTAACACTGCAGACGCATTTTAAGGCTCTCTGCAGAGCCAAGAGGGCTGCAAATTCTGGGGTCTCCCCTGTGGAGCTGAGGGAAGGGACCACCGTGCCAGAGTCACCCCAACAGGCCAGAAATGCTCCTCACCCATCAGAGTGGGACATGGGAGAAATGACCCTAGCCTGTCCTCCCAGAGTGCTGGAAGGAGGACTTGCTGGCCCCGCTTTCCCCACCGCCATGACTTACTCAGGAGGCAGGTCTTGGCTGTCTCGGTTCCCGACTCCCTCGGTGGTGTTCTGCAGGCCGGTGAGGATCTTGTTGACCAGGCCCACCAGGAGTTCGGGGAACCTCTCCTCCACCTCACTGGCATACTCCACACACCGGACGACGTCCCCGATCTTCTTTGTTGCTCTCCCCTGAGGAGAAGAGGAGGGTCAGGCCTCAGCACACAGTCCGAGGGACAGTTATGGGTCAGGAGAATCCCCAGGGCCAGGCCAGTGCCATGGGTGTCTGCACCCACATCTTGGCCTGGAGGGTGCTGCCTCTGGCTCAGGGTGCATGAGGTCAACTGCAAGGGAAAGACATCCACAAGGGGAAAGGGCAAGTCCCCACCTCCCGTGTGAACAGTGACTGCCATCCAAGCCGCCATCCTGTGTAGTGCAGGAAAGGTGGGGCAGAGGGGTGGAGTCAAGTCACCCTTGGTTTGCACCCCTTACCTCTCCCAGATGGACCGAGGAGAACCAATCTGGGGCCAGCTGTCCTCTTCTTTCCTCTTCGCCGATGTTCCTGAGAGAGGAGAGGAGAGAGAAAAGCTTCTCAAAGAACTGTCCTGTTGGAGATGGCAGCCAGCTGAAGAAGAACACGGGCACCCAAAGAGATGCTAAGCAAAGATCTAGCCTCCCTTGGGAGGTGGCTGGCAGGGGAACTTCATCAGGCCAGAGATCTCCCAAGTCCAGCCTTTCGTTCCCCACTGAGAAGCCCTGGGAAGTGTTCAAAGGGGGCTTCGAGACAGGAGCCCTCCCCTGCTCCTTCTCCCCAACACCCGCTCATGCCAACAGCATGGGGGTCTCAGAGCTCCCTCTGCTAACAGCCAGCAATAGACTTGCTGGTGTCTGTCTTGCACCTGCTGTCAATCGGCTTCCTTGGGTTAACTCCCCCTCCAGAGTCCTCAGGGAGCAAGTTGGAGGAAACATCCCTCTATGGGGCTCAGACATGGGGGAGCTGCCCCTGTCCCCTGCAGGCATCTGCTGGCTACGCTAAAATCCCCCCAGCTCCCTACTGGATCCTCAGCTGAGACAAGGGTACCTACCTGGCCGAACTGGGGGTCAGCGGAGAGTCCCACACCTCGTCCTCGATGCTGCTGATGTCATGCATCGTGTCATCCTCGTCCGTCGAGGAGCACTGGGGAGGAGAGAGAAGAGAAACGGGAGCGTTTCAGGGCTTGCGTTGACCTTGCGAGGCTTCTGAGAGGAACCAAGCCCAAGGGACGGTTGGGAAGACATCCTGCTCTAAAATAAGACCTGCCTCTTGGTAGAAAAGGCATTTGGCATCTCAGCCCAGAAGAGCCTTTCACCACATTTTTGCCCCCTTTCCAATGCCTCAGATGCATTTCCTCCCATCCCACCAATCACAATCCCTAACATCCTGCAGCATCTAGAACTAGAAACATTCCATGTTCTGTCTCCTGCTGGGGAACAGGGCACTCTCTCTCTCACACACACACACACACACAACCTAGAGCCCGTTCACATGAAAAAATGGATGATGAAATGGGTCATTTCTGACCTCTGCGGAGGACGAGTCTTCCACCGTGTAGGTGTTCTTCATCATCTTCTTGATGAGCCACTTCTTTGGCTTCTGGACTCTGAGAGGAGAAAGGAGAGACATGGCATAAGAACAGCAATGCATGCCCTGTGGATCAAGTGAAAGACACGTGTAGCCCCGGAGGTTCCTTGGCTGTCATGGGTAATAGTCTTCAACTGGCTTCTCCTCCATGAACATGTCTAATCAACCAAGGCTCCCTGGGAAGGTGATCCGCCTCTATGATCCCTGGAGCGGCCCTTCAGCTGAGAAAGGTACCTGGGGGAACTGGTGGCATAGTCCTCTACCGACCCCTCTTCCTCCACGCTGGCATGTGGAGTCTCGGCCCCCGGGAAGGAAGAACTCTGTGAAGGAGAGAAGGGGGAGAAATGGTTGCTCTGGCCCTCGCATTGAGCTTCCTAGGCTTCAGCAGGGAAAAGGCCAGCCTGGCACCTTCCAGCGGTCATCACCGGGTGAGCTGAATGCAGGAAGTGGGCCGGAAGGGGATCGTCCCGTTCTGGACACAACTCTTCCCGCTTTCCTGATTTTCAACTTTCTTAAAAACCACTTTGGAGCCCAGGCATGCTGGCTGGAGGCTGGCAGGAGAGATGGCAAAAGAGCTCCTCTCTCGTGCCCGCCTTCCTCGCAATAAGGTCGGTCGGGCTGATTTCAGGCCTTCGCGCACTCATGCAAATGGCAGAGGGGAAAGGCATCAACTCCCCCCACTCCAAGACATGCTGCGCTCCCTCACTCAGCTGGGGCCCCGATGGCTCTGGTGACTGGAAAAGACCACTTCCAGTCCACTTCATGCTTTCAGTCGGCTCCTTAGTGAAGACACTAAAGGCACGTGCAAAAACATGCCAAAACTGGGTCTCCTTTCCTCTTTCTTTCCCATTTCTTTCCCCTTTTTCATTTAGTTCATTTCTCATTGGTTTGGTTGAGTTTGCTTATTGTTTTGTATTTTTATTCATTCTTCATTTATTTGTCACTGTTTTTCAATGGTTGCCATTAAAGCAACAGGATGCTCCACCTTTAACTGTGAGATCTCGACCAGAAGTCAAGGCCATGGCCGCCATCTCCTTGCGGCCATCTTCTTTAATCCTATCACCCCCACCGTGCCACCATTGTGATGCAGTGTTGTTAAGGGCATGGCTATCCCTTTACCATAGCTTTAAGCAAACAACTGTCAGAAGATGGCCGCACACCCGGCAGCATCAAAACTGGGGCCATTCCACATGCTCTCTACTCCTGGGCAACACGGGGGACCCACACGCCCAACCCACAGTTCTTCCGAGGGAGGGACTGGATGTTGAGGCTTCCTGACCTCTCCAAGGGATGGCTCTTGGTCAGCAGCGGTGTTTTGCAGCCTCCTCAACACGGTGCTTGGCCTCTGGACACTAAGAAAAGAAAGAAAGAAGACACATGAGATCAGAACACGAGTGCTTAGAAAGAGCTCTGCTTGATGAGATGAATGAGGCATGCAGCCCAACACCCTGTTTCCAGGAGTGGACAGCCAGATGCCTGCAGGAAGCCCACGGGTTGGGCATGGAGACACCTGTCTCCATGGAAACAACCCTCCATGCTGCTCGGAGCTTCTCTCCACCCTTGGCTTCTTGCTAAACTAACCACCTCCCCCCCAAAAAACTTGCATGGGCTCCTAAGGAAGGTCCTCTACTTCCATGAGCCATGGAGCTGCCCCTCCAGGTGAGAAAAGAGTACCTCGGGGAACTGACAAAGCTCTCCACGTCCAGCTCCTGATCCCTAGTGTTGTCTTCTGGGATCTTGGCCTCTTGGATGTCAGGACTCTGCAAATGAGACAAAGGTTTACAATGAGTGTACTCACTCTGATCTTCCTAGGGCCTAGGATTCGTAGCGGGTTTTTCCCCTGACATTTTCTTTGAGTTCATTTTTATTTCTTTAAATTATTTTGATTTTTTTTTAAAGACAAAAAAACCTTATTAAAAAGCAACCATGTGTTCTAATTCTAACTGGTTGGGAGTGCCAGGGCACAGCCACCACATGCTTGTGGCCATTTGGTTTCATCCTATGTCCAACCATGAACCTCCATTGTGATATGATCTACTGTGGTCAGCAAACTGGCCACCATCCTTCAAAAGGGCCATCAGAATCATCTGGCCAAACTCTGGAGCTCTAGACCAAAGACAGCATGACAGGTAGGTCTGTGAAATCTCTTTCTTTCCCTCCCCAAAACCAGCCATTAACAGAAACATCACTGCATGCGAGCTCCAGAATGGAATGCTAACTGCTTGTTGTCATTTCTTGTCATTTCTTCTGCATTCCTTTCATGGGGAATGGAAACAAAGAGGAACGGGACCCACTGGCATCAATAGTTTGGCCCAGAGAGCCTTCTTGATCCCACCCCTTCATGTCCTCTTCTCTCCTCTCCCCAAGAAACAGGGTTAGCTCAGCCTTTCCAAAGGGAGAGACAAGGTGGGCCCCTGAGTCCGGAGTGAGGGCCATCCCTCCTGCTGTGGGCTGTTTTTCCCTGAGGGGACCAGGATTGTCTCTACAGAAATGCCTCTTCAGTCAAGAGACCTGGAGGATCTCTGCCAGGAAGACCCTCTCCTCTCCTGACCCGTCTCAGGGTCTTGGGAGCCGTTTGATGCCTCCAATCCAAAGCACACCAACCCAGAAAGGTGGCCATTGGAAGGAGAGGCAGAGGGTGGCAGAATCCTTCCCTAGCCACGACGTTCCCACTGTAATCCTCTGGCCAACATGCAGCAGCTGGATTTCCTCCCCTTTCAGGATCTGACCCCGCTCTGTCTCCTGACGGTGGAGATGCAATCTCCCCTCACCCCTCCACCAGCCCATCCACAAAAGCGACTGGAATCGTTTCCTGACCTCACAAGACCATTCGGTGTCCACGGTCTGGAGAAACCATCCATCCTCCTCAACCGTGAAGACACTGCAGGAAGAAATACAATGGCCTGAGTACCTCGGAAGAGCCTTGCTGGATCCGACCAAAGATGCATCTGTCCCAGCACTCTGCTTCCAATAGGGGACAGCCATCCAGCAGGCCTCCAGGAAGCTATCCTCTGTGCCCTTCAAGCTAGCGGACATCACCACCACATCTTGGAAGAGTGAATGCTTCTATGCAGGGGCGTAACTACCATGAGGCCGGGGGAGGCCATCGCCTCGGGGCCCCACTGCCTTGAGGGGCCCCCCAGAGACACCTCCCATGACTCCCCATTGCCCCCTGCCCAGCCCCAAGACCCTTCAGCCACTTGCCCTGTTTGCCCTCCCTCCTGCTGGTCCTCCTGGTCGGCCATCCAAGCAGCAGGCAAGCTGCTTTTCTCCCGGGCGCCTCTCAGCTGATCGGCGGCTGGGCGGGGCTTCCAGGGAGGCCTCCGTGTAGGCCTCCGTGAAGCCTGAATTCGAGTAGGCTGGCCAGCCCCAGGAAGAAGGCTGGCAGTCAGAGTGGCCACTCCAGTTCTCTGCAGCAGACCTTCTTCTTCCCAGGCCAGACAGCTCAGCCGTGGCCAGGTAGAATGTGGATTCCTTTTGGTGGTCACACCCCGCCCCCCGCCCCCTATATCCAGGTAGGGATCTGCTTGCCATAGGGCTTGGATGGGGGGTGGGGAGACTGAGAAGTCTCTGAATATTTCATGGAAGACTGATTGGAAAATTTGCTGGCTTAAAAAAAACCTCTAAAAAGTCCTATAAGTGGCTTGTTTCATGGCAGGAAATTACAAAAACTTCTGGAACAAATTTATTTATGTCTTCATTCATTCATTCATTCATTTATTCATCAATACACTTCTGTTCAAGTTGTTTTGCAACCCAGGTCTGAGTGAGAACTGAGACATGAGTGAGAACTGTGACGCATGTGTTGTGCTTTTATATTTTCCCCCCTTAGGGTCCATCTGGCCCACATGTGAATGCAGCACCTCCATTCCAGAGGAGATGTGTGTTAAAGGGCTTTCAAAGCCTCTTGTGAAAAACCTCCTGGAATCAAACTTGACTGAATTTGTTCAGAATTCTGAGAAAACAAACATAGGCTCACCCTGCATGGTTGAAAGTCTCCTTTGCTAATCTGCAGCAAGGGGCCCATTTGAATAATTAGTGTTTCTAGTGTGTTCTAGGCATTAAAAGTAGCACAAAGATATAGTATTCAATGTATATCACTATATATTGTGAAGTGTGTGTGTATTCAGTGAAATGTATTTCTTGGCAGCATACATATTTTGAAATATCAGACTTAAATCCTTGGAAGCCTGGGGTGTGTGTAAGCCCTGGACTTTGGGGGGGGGGCATTTTGAAATCTCTTCTCAGGGCCCACTCCAACCTTGCTACGCCCCTGAGCGCATTTGGCTCCGTTCTTAGAGCTCTACTTCGAAAACGGAGCACAATGCAGAGAGCTTCACGATTGAAAAGGGAGCTGCATCTGCTATCCACAGAGCCACCACCGGGTATTACTTGCTGGCAGACTGGAAGTCGCTTAGATGAACTTCAAGCTCAAATCCTTGGTTTTGCAAATACACCACATGAAAAAGGAATTTTTGACTTGGAAATAGTTGTGCCTGAAATGTATCCATTTGAGCCTCCAAAGATGCACTTCCTGACTCCATTTAAAAAAGGTTTTACTCCCATATAATTCTTCTCTTCTCATTTGCTCAGTTTTGTACATCTGTTTTTTGTATGTTTTGAATGAGGACAGAAATGTAAGAATAAAAGCCCCCTGCTTACGGGGCAAAGAGGCACCTTTTTCTCTTTGTAAACCGCCCTGAGGCATTTTTGGAAGGGCGGTATAGAAATCGAATTATTATTATTATTATTATTATTATTATTATTATTATTATTATTATTAAAAAATTTCTCGGCAGGGGGGCCCATTTAAGAATCTTGTCTCAGGGCCCACTCCAACCTAGTTACGCTCCTGCTTCTACACAATGTATGAAGACATCATTTTTGTCTGCCCTGCACCTCTTGCCAGTCAGCAGCACTGGATCCATCCCAGATCCAGGCTGGCAGGGGGACAGAAAACCTTCCCTACACAAAAGTTCAAGAAGAAACTCTACCTCCTCGGGGAACTGATGGCATGTGCATCTTCCAGGATCTCGTTCCCAGTGTTGACGGTCTGAATCCTGGAGCCCTCTGAGAATGACTTCTGTGGATGAGAATGGAGAGAGGAATGGGTGCTCTGGTGCCCACTTGACCTTTCCAGGGCATCTGGGGTCCAAACGTCAACCTCCCTTCAAGAGGTCCTTCTTAACAGAGGAGCTTAAAGCAGGAGGTGGCTCCTTAGCACCTCAAAACCGTGTCTACCAACGTGTAACTGGGCTCAGAGAGGAAACCAAACCGAAGAATGTACTGAACCTCAGAAACCAGCTTTCCGCTTATTCCTGGGCAGTCGGGTGAGATCATGGCTATTACACAACATTTGGAGTGGCAGGATCCCGAAGAAGAGTCAGGCCTCCTGCTACATGGGACACTATGGTTTCTTTAATGGTGCCTTTAATTAAGGAAAGCCTAGCTAAGTTCTTCTCTTTGCTGGGCAGAGCTATTGGCCACTTGATGCTGCAGACCCGTGTTTTGAGGCCCTTTTCAATGACACCAGAAAGGGGGCCATGAGGAGCCAAGAAGTGGCAGTGAGGGAAGAATGCACCATCTACCCCAAAGAAGACTTTCCCACTCTAGTTCCACTCCAGACAGCTCCCTTCCTGGACGTGTTTTCTGCTTGGTAGTCCAGAACAAAATCAAAGTCTAGAACCCTGGGGGAGGGAGTGATTTGGGGCAGGCGAGCGGAATGAAGAAGCGAGGTTGGGAGAAAGGTATACACACCCCTCTTCCCTCTCAGCACTTCCCATCCCAAAAGTTCCCATGATGCTTCCTCCATAGCGAGGGTCTCCAACCTTTGCCTGAGTCACTTGTAGTTGAGCCCGGATTGTCACTCATCCCACCCACCCAATTCACTGCTACTACCACTGCAAATATCAAGGCATATGGCTTTTCCAGACAAGTTCTCAAAGCATCCCTTCAACCTGCTAAGACTGGATCTCTACCACACGCCCTCTATTCTAGCTCGAAATGGGGTCTCTCCCACCCCCTCCCAGCCCTGCCATGTACAGACTGGGTTTTCATCCCTTACCAGTGACCATTTGCTCGTTTTGGCCACGGAGCACTCTTCATATATCTCCTGTGGCTGGAAGTCACTGAGAGGGGAAAAGGACAAAAGACACAAGTGAGTGAGTGAATGTGTCAAAGGAACCCAGAGTAGCCAGTTTCCAGCAGTGGGCAGGGGTGAAGGCAAGAACCCTCCAAGCTCCTTGCAACATAAAGGTGACTTTCTTTATTTTATTTTATTTTATTTTATTATTTATATACCCTCCCTGCTCTCCAAAACATAAAGGGCTTTCTTTCTTTCTTTCTTTCTTTCTTTCTTTCTTTCTTTCTTTCTTTCTTTCTTTCTTTCTTTCTTTCTTTCTTTCCTGATTCATTCATTCATTGGATTTATATATATTTATATACTGCCTATTTTAAAAACCTCTAAAACAGCTCAGCTCCCTTGGTTGGGGTTTGGAGAGCGGCTACTGGTCAGAGTAGAGCAATGGTCTGACTCAGCATCACCTGTTCCGAGGGGCTGCCACGACCCCCTCCTCTGCCCCCCAGAGGGGCTTCCACTGCTCCCCATCCCAGTTTCTCCCTTTGCCCTGCAACCACTCAAGGAGGCACCAACAGATCAAGCCCTGAAGGAGCAGCCAGCCACACCCTGGCTCCAGTCTCCCTCTCCCGCTCTGGGTGGCTGCAGGGCTCACCTGGAATCCAGGGCCTGAGAAATAGTGGGCCAGGCACACCAGCCCATGGAGCCCCACAGCCCTTCAGTCCTCAGAGAGCAGACTAGGGGACCAATCCCCCCACCCCACCCATCCTCCTTTGAAACCCTAGGGAGCAAAATGTGCACGAGAACCCTCCCTGGCCTCCTGTGCCTGAACCCCTGGATCCTCTCCCAGAACCCAGCTAGCTCAGACGGATCGGCTCTTCTCCTTTGGAACTCCCTTTGCCTGCCCCTGCTCTCATTCCTTTCTGTCTTCCCCACATTCCAATAGTCAGAACTTAGACTGGGTGCCCCTTGCAAACTGGAACCTCTTGCGGGGTTGGGCTTATTAATGTTGGGGGTCATGACTTCTGGAGCTAATTTTCTCCCATTACAGCAGAAGTCAACAGGGTCTCCGGGGCAACAGCTTGTCCATGATAAGCAGGGAGATTCACACAAGGTTAAACTAATCTCCTTTATTCAGAAGAAGAAGGAAAAGACCTCTATCTGACTTCTGGCTACGTGTTGGTCAGAGAGAGACCTGTCGTGGTCATCAGGGTTACTGGTGCCAAAGGCCGATGGCATCTGGAGCTGGATCTCCAACAATGAAACCCTGGCAGGGGCTATGTTTCTTGAGAGGATCCCAAGTGGTCTTGAAATCCAAGGTGCCATAAATCAAGAATGGGCCCAGATAACCCAGGAGGAGCAGGAGGACGTACCTGAGAGGAGCCACAGGAGTTGCCTCATCAAGGCTGCTCACGCCGCGGAGTGAGGGGCATCCTTCTCCCATGTCCTGTCAAGGAGAGAGGAGAGCAGGAGTGAGGATGGGCTGGGCCAGTTCACACCCACCGGGGTCATTCCTAAGCAGCCAGTGGGGACTCCCACCCTAGATTTCTCATCAAACCGCTTTGAGAACTTGGGTGGTCTTTCCCCCACATTGGACCTCTTTGGGGCAGGGTGGTGAACCCTCCCTCTAAACCCCCTGCCGGAGGCCATGTTCAGCGCTCCCACATGGCCCCAAATGGACCAAATTTGGCATGAGCCGCAGGGGAGACAGGTTGCTCTCCCCCTGCTAAACATCAGAGGATGAACACTTTGAAGGGGTCTCTTGGCTCAGTTAGCTGAACTCCCTGGGCCCCGTGGTTGGCATGGGGCACCACCAGCAGGCAGGGTTGCCAACTCTCTCACTAATCCTGCTCCTGTGACTTCAGCAGAAGGCTGGCATGCAGATATCAAGCTGGTGATGCATTTCCCATCTCTTTGGGCTAAGCTGGTCAAGCTTTTGCTCAGAGCAGAGGAGCCAGGCCACATCAAGAGGGGGCAATTCCCATCTTCCATAGAACCTGCAACTCCCCCTTGGCAGAAATGGCCCTTTCGGTCCTCCCTCCATCCCCCTCCTCAACATTTCATTTCTTTTACCGAAGAATGACCAGTGTTGTTTTCTTCACTCCCTCATATGGCCATCCTGCCCCTCTGAAGGGGGAAGCTGCAGGGATCTCGGAGAGACCAGGAACTCCTTCCCTTCCTCTGTGCAGGTCGCTCCACTCTGCAGTTCCTCGCTGGATGAGGTCCTGGAGGAGGGAGGGGGCTGATGGGGCTCTGACCCATCGATGGGGGGCTGCTACTCCATGAAGACCCCATGAAGATGGTCTGGGCCAGTCCCTTACTGCACTACAAGGTCAGCCCAGAGGGGCCAGGACAGTCTCACTTCCTAAATGTCTCCACCTTGACCCAAATCCAACCCCTGGGGGTCTCCCCACCCCCACCCCCTTCATCAAGAGGGGGCAATTCCCATCCTCCACATCAGTGCCACTTGGCAGATCTTGCCATTTCTATCTTTCCTCCAACCTCCTCCACAACATTTCATTTCTTTTCTATCCTACTTTTAGTTTAAAAATATCAAAGAGGCTTACAAGCAATAAAACTTGTATTATTTCATTCTAAGCTACTGAGGAAGAAGCCTTTCAAAACAAGGTCATCATCACCATCAATCCAAAGAGGGAGGGAGGGAGGGAGGGATCTAGGGAGGGAGAGTGCCTCTCCCCAGGGGTGTTGCTGGAGACTTAAAATGTTCCCGAGCCTGATCCCTTTTATTTATTTATTTATTTATTTATTTATTTATTTCATTTATATACCGCCCTTCCGAAATGGCTCAGGGCGGTTTACAATTAAAACAGGAAACATTAAAAACAATTAAAACAGAGATGCAAATATAAATACCAATTTAAAACAACTTAAAAAACAATTAAACTATCAAAACAATTAAAACCCTGAAAACCAGGTATTAAAACAATTAAAACTGATTAAAAACCCTGAAAGGCCAGGCTCTCTTGAAGGAACTTAAAGAATCAAGATTACGAATTTCCGCTGGGAGTGCATTCCACAGTCCAGGAGCAGCTACAGAGAAGGCCCGCCTTTGAGTCGTCACCAAACGAACCGGTGACAACTGGAGATGGACCTCCCCAGATGACCTTAATGTGCTGTGGGGATCATATAAAAGAAGGCGCTCTCTAAAAGATCTTGGACCCAAGCCGTTCAGAGCTTTAAAGGTAATAACCAGAACTTTGTATTTTGCCCGGAAAAAAATTGGCAGCCAGTGTAACTGTTTTAAAACAGGCTTTTGAGCATCCAATCCAGGCATCTCCAGCTCCCAAGAATGACAAATATTTTTTTAAAGCCACCTAATGCCGAAGCAGGGAAGCAACTTGCCTAGAGAGCAGGAGGCTGTTGGTTCGAATCCCTGCTGGTGTGTTTCCCAAACAATGGGAAACTCCTATATCGGGCAGCAGCAATCAAGGAAGGTGCTGAAAGGCCTCATCTCAGACTGCACAGGAGATGGCAATGGTCAACCCCTCCTGTATTCTAGCAAAGATAAACACAGGGCTCTGTGGGCACCAGGAGTTGACAATGACCAACAGCACAATCTTTCCTCTCCTTTAATATGGCCATCCTGCCCCACTGAAGGGGGAAGCTGCAGGGATCTCGGAGAGGCCAGGAGGTCCTTCCCTTCCTCTGTGCAGGTGGCTCCACTCTGCACTTCCTCGCTGGATGAGGTCCTGGAGGAGGGAGGGGGCTGACAGAGCTCTGACCCATCGATGGGGGGCTGCTGCTCCATAAAGACCCTGTGAAGATGGTCTGGGCCAGTCCCTTCCTGCCCACCAGGGTCAGCCCAAAGGGGCCAGGACAGTCTCACTTCCTAAATGTCTCCACCTTGACCCAAATCCAACCCCTGGGGGTCTCCCCCCACCCCCTTCAACAAGAGGGGGCAATTCCCATCCTCCACAGAACCTGCAACTCCCACTTGGCAGAATTCGCCATTTCTATCCTCCTTCCTTCCCCCCCCCCACATTCCATTAAATTGATATCTTCCTTTTAATTTAAAAATAATGAAGTGGCTAACAAACAATAGAACTCATATAATCCCATGCAAAGCTACAGAGGAAGAAGCCTTCCAAAAAATAGAGGTCATCACCATCTATCCAAAGAGGAAGAGAGAGGGGGAGCCCCGCTGCAGGGGTGTTGCTGGATGCTGAAAGTGCTCCCGAGTTTGGGCTCTTTTCACCATCCATTCCAGTCATGCTCAAATACCAAGAATGACCAGTGTTATTTTCTTCAAGTCCCTCATATGGCCATCCTGCCCCTCTGAAGGGGGAAGCTGCAGGGAGCACGGAGAGGCCAGGAACTCTTTCCCCTGTTCTGTGCGGGTGGCTCCACTTTGTGCTTTCTCGCTGGAAGAGGTCCTGGTGGAGGGAGGGGGCTGGCGGAGCTCTGAGCCATCCTTTGGGGGGCTGGTGCTCCATGAAGACCTTGTGAAGGTGCGCTGGGGCAGTTCATTCACGCCCACCTTGGTCAGCCCAAAGGGGCCAGGACAGTGTTGCTTCCTAAATGTCTCCACCTGGACCCAAATCAAACCCCTCTGGGTCTCCCCCCCCCATAAACTGAACCTATTTGGGGCAGGGCGGTGGACACTCACTCTGGACTCCTTGCCCGAGGCCATATTCTGCACTCCCTCACGGCCAAAATTGGACGGAAATTGGCCGTGAGCAGCAGGAGATGCCAGAAAGTCTTCCTTTCAACGGTCGAGTCCAGAGAGTTTGATGGCAACAGTAGAACCTCCAGCCCCATCAGCATCCGTTGTGACCGGTAAACACACCCAGCCGGGGACTCCCCCCTCCAGCAACCGCCATGTTTGAATGTACACAAGGATGGTGGAACTCCCAGGCCCAGTGGTGGGCACGAGGCACCAGTAGGCTGGGTTGCCAACTCTTTACCTGCTCCTGTGACATCAGCAGACGCCTGACATGCAGATCTTAAGCTGGTGAAGCAGTTTCCCATTTCTTTAGGCTAGGAATGGCTTCACCTGCTCAATCTGCTCAAGCTTTTGCTCAAAGCAGAGGAGCCAGGCTACATCAAGAGGGGGCAATTCTCATCCTCCACATAAGTGCCACTTGGCAGATCCTGCCATTTCTATCTTCCCTCCATCCCCCCCCACCTCAACATTTCATTTCTTTTAGCCAAGAAAGACCAGTGTTGTTTTATTCACTCCCTAATATGGCCATCCTGCCCCTCTGAAGGGGGGAACTGCAGAGAGCTCAGAGAGGCCAGGAACCACTTCCCTTCCTCTGTGCAGGTGGCTCCACTCTGCACGTTCCTCGCTGGATGAGGTCCTGGAGGAGGGAGGGGGCTGATGGAGCTCTGAGCCATCCATGGAGGGCTGCTGCTCCATGAGGACACCGTGAAGGTGAACTGGGCCACTCCCTTCCTTCCCTACAAGGTCAGCCCAGAGGGGCCAGGACAGTGTCGCTTCCTAAATGTCTCCACCTGGACCCCAATCCAACCCCTGGGGGTCTCCCCCGCCCAAAAAACATTGAAACCATTTGGGGCAGGGCGGTGGACACTCACTCTGGACTCCTTGCCTGAGGCCATGTTCTGTGCTCCCTTCACGATCCAAATTGGACGGAAATTTGCTGTTAGCAGCAGGAGAGGCCAGAAAGTCTTCCTGCCAACGGTCGAGTCCAGAGAGACTGAAGGCAGCAGCGGCACCTCCAGCACTATCAGGATCCATCGTGACCGGTAAACACTCCCGGCTTGGACCCCCCCCCAGCAACCGCCATGTTTGAATGTACACAAGGATGGCGGAACTCCCATGCCCAATGCTGGGCACGAGGCACCAGCAGGCAGGGTTGCCAACTCTCTCCCTGCTCCTGCTCTTATGCTTTTAGAGGAAACCTGGCATATAGAAATTAAACCGATGAAGATTTCCCCATCTCTTCATTTCCATTGCAGCAAAAGCTTCATCTGCTTAATTTTGGACTGTCAAGCTCTTTTTCAAGGCACAGGAGCCAGGCTAGCAAAAAGGTTGGCAACCCTGCAGGATCCAGACTGTAGTCCATCCCTGATCACACATGGAAGGGGACAACAGTGATGTGAATTTGGTTCTTCCCTGGGTCCGCCTTTTAGCCAATCAAACAGACACAGTGGGAATCTCTTTTGAGGCGTTTATTGCTACTGCAGATTAGCAAGGTATCCAGTGGGCTTTGGCTCTGCACTGAATACAAATTGGTTATAGGTGCATCTTACATTTATACAAACAATCTGAATGATGCTGACACCCTAGACATAGTATACGTGGCAATAAAATGGTGGGCTAAGTATCTAGTACGCATGCGAATGATTCATTGTTCATCTGGTGATTACTCCTTATTTGGTTACATCCTGTTTTCTTAATTGTCAGCAAAGAACAGTGAGAATCCTGTGAGAACCAAGTTTCCTTAGATACAATTTAGTGGAGAGAGATAACGACGTTGATCATGAGAGGCCGTGATGGGCCTGAGCTGGGCTGGGGTTACTTTAAGTCAGACTGAGGTTTTCTAAGTAAAATGGAGTTACTTTGGTTTTCTAAAACACATCAATTCCCCCCTGAAACACTGGATCATCCTGAATCTTCAGGATATATGGGCTTGTAAAGGTACAGCTGTATGTATGGGTCTTACATTATGGCAAGGTTGAAAGGTTCTCATAAACCTTTGGATTAAAGCTAGAATGCATTATAAGCAGCAACATGTGATTATCAATAAAAGGAAAATACATACTATAATTAGAATTATCTTCTTTGCCCATAAATCAATAGGCTCTCCATATGAGTTAAATGAAAGTCCTAACTGTTTGGAAATATTAATAATAGCTCTTTCTAACACATCAACTCCTAATCTTGGAAATATAGTTCTGTGTTTTGTGTAGCTAAAGGATTTGGGACATATAGGTGCTGAATGGGCTGTACATATGGCAATAAAACTAGATACATTGCATATAATATCCTAGAGCTACAAACATAATTAGTATAATTCTGATTTGATATAGATAAAAAGTTTTAGACATAGCAGCAAGGTTTACATATAAAGATCATATAACTTATAGCAAGCAACATTGTTTTAACCCATCTTTATCCCAAATAAAGTATCAATAACAGTCTTGCATTGTGGAACCAGGTGCTTCTAGTGATTAATGGATTATCAGCTTGTGGAAAGCGATAGCAATGACAAGTCACGTACAATCACATTGCTTAAATACAAGTGTCTATAAAATTAGCAGGTCAAGCTTGGGCTAGCTTAATGTCTTAGAGCACAAACTTGGGGATAGGTGCAAACTTGCAGGTAAATGCTCTGGGAAATGACCGGAGAGCAAGCATGTGAGGTCCATGTCCTTACAGCACAGGAGATAGCAAGGTTTTCAACATAATGATAGCACATAGTCACTACAAGAAAGTAATATAAGAAAGTGGTGTAAATCATCAACTCCCACCACTCTTAGTGTCCTCTAGAGTCTGTCATGGCCAAAAAGGAAGCCATGGAGAGCTTTAGAATTAAAATTTAAAAAAACCTAAGAGTCCTTGGTAAAAAAAATATTTTAGTCCTTCAGTTGAGAACCAAATGCTCTTGTACAACGTTGCAGGATTTTGGCTATCCTGGATGTTCTCTGATCCGTGTTGTTTTGGCTTGTTTGGCTAGTGTCCATAGACAAGCTCAAATGTTCATGTGTTTGGGAGCCTTGACTCCCCCCCTTGTGGGCAATCTGAAATAGTGTCTTTGGCAGAATTTGAAATAGTGTCTTTGGCAAGGTATCTTACCCAGGTAGGATGGTTCCAGGGCTTTACAGCTTGGGGAGATGCTGTTGCATGTATGACTCCAGAGAAAAGTGGCAGTCTCCAGGCATTTGGTGTCTATCCCTCTCCTATAGCACTTAGGAGCAGGAAGATGAACTGTGCATTAGGCCTTCTTCTTCGAACACAGGACAGGGTAGCAGATGGACGTTCTGTCACCATTGGGTTGGATTGGAAATGCAGATAGGGACTGCCCTCGGGTAGCTGCTGCTGCTGCTGGTTAGTTTTCCTGGGTCAATGTTGATGTCCTCTGGAGACTCCCTTGGGATCACGTTCTGGCGCTGGATCCAGGTATTCCTTCAATCTGGGGAGGACCAATCCTTCTTGGAAAGACAATTCAAGGCACTGTTGGTTGCAAACCTGTTTACTTGAGAGAAAGACAGGCAAGTGAGTTGTCAATTCCCTCCCCCAATGTAGGGACAGCGTCCTGAGACTAAGTCTCTGGGTGCCAACCATCAGCACAAAAGGAAAAGTCAAGTTTTCAAGGCAAATAATACAAAGGATGGATAAAACCTGAGGCTATTTTCAATTTGGTCTTTTGGCATTTTTTCTTTTGTTCCTATGTTCATGGAGCCGCTCTGCGAAGAGCATCTGAAGGTTCCAAGTTCCCTCCTTGGCTTCCCCAAGATAGGGCTGAGAGAGATTCCTGTCTGCAGCCCTGGAGAAGCCGCTGCCATCCTGTAAAGACAATACTGAGCTAGGTAGATCAGTGGTCTGACTCAGTATATGGCAGATTCCTAGGTTCCTAGGTTTAAATGATCTGGCTGCTCACAGTTACAGTGGCAATTTTCTGCATAAGGAAACACCGTCCCCATGATGGCCAGCACTTCTGTGATCAGCAGTATGTATGACCCCCTGAATATAAATATTTGTAGTAGTTGTAGTAGCAGCAGCAGCAGCAGTATAGTATATAAATGTGATAAAATAAATAAATAAATATGTATGTAATATTTATATTAAACATATGAAAATTACAAAATATGAAATATGAGATAGAAAGAAAGAAAGAAAGAAAGAAAGAAAGAAAGAAAGAAAGAAAGAAAGAAAGAAAGAAAGAAAGAATTAGTTTGTGAGTAGATACAGTGATGAGGAAGCCACTTAATTGTGCAGCAGAGAAATGACTTGATTATCAAGCCAGAGTTTGGTGGTTCAAATCCCCGCAGGTATGTTTTCCCAATATAGGAAGATGCTTAAAGGCATCATCTCATGCTTCAGAGGAGGCAATGGTCAACCCCTCCTGTATTCTACCCAAGACAACCACAGGGCTCTGTGGTCATCGGGAGTCAAAACCGACTTCATGGCACACTTTGCCTTTACAGTGATGAGGACAAGTTTCCAGAGGATAGAAAGCAGGGGTATGAGAGCTGGCTGGGTTCAAGCCGGCTTGGCTTGACAGGTCCAGGGTCAAACTTGGCTGGTCTTGTGTGGTCAAATGGGCACAAAATGGCCGGGATGGGTCCACTCAAATCCAGTTCAAATTTGAACCAAGTCTGCATAACTCCTTTTGTGTACATCCCTAGTAGAAAGTTTGAAAACAACTGAGCTAAACCAAAATAATCTCAAAAACATGTCATGATGTGCAGCGGCCCTCTCCACCCCCAACACAGGACCTTCAGTGACTGTTGCTGGTGTCTATCTTAGGTTTGTTTTTAGATTGTGAGCCCTCTAGGGACAGGGATCCATCTTATTTATTTGTTATTTCTCTGTGTAAAGCTGGACTTGGAAGAAGCAAGATAGAAAAAGTATTGACGCTGCTGGAGAAGACTTTTGAAGATACCATGGACAGCCAGGAAAACAAACAAATGGATTATAGAACAAATCAATCCAAAATTTTCACTCAAGGCAGAAATGACCAGGCTTAAACTTTCATACTTGGGACCCAGCTCCCTTGAGAAGTCTATAATGCTGGGAAAAGTTGAAGGACAGCGAAAACGAGGAGGACCAGCAGCAAAGTGGATGGACTCAATTACGGCTGCAATGAACGCAGCACTGAGAGATGTTAAAGGCCAGTTTGAAGACAGATCATCTTGGAGAGAATCCATCTATGTGGTCACTAAGAGTCGACACCAACTTGACGGTACTTAGTCAATCAATCAAGAGAAAAATGACATTGAGGACAGATTATGGGGAGGTAAGGCATAGACAGGAGGTGATTCAGCACTTGAATCAGATTCCCTCCTCCTAGTTCTTACGTGACTGTGTGAGAGTGAGAGCTGCATGTAGAGAGACTGCTCTGCCACTGCCATGTCTAGTTTGGCTCCCAGTCAGACCATTGGTCCAGCTAGCCCAGAACTCCCTGCTCTGACAGGCAGCAGCTTTCCAAGATCCCAGGGGATGGGGCCGTAGCTCAGTGCTAGAGTATATGCAGAAGGTCCCAAGTTCTGTCCCTGGCAGCATCTCCAGAGAGAGCTGAGAAAGACTCCTGCCTGCAACCTTGAAATGTTTTAGCTGGACTTCACTGAGCAGAATGATTAACTGCACTTCACTGAGCAGGTGTGAATGGGTAGAAGGCCAAAGTCTGTCATTCTCCTGGGACAATTAATTACCTGGGATTATCAGCAGGTAGCCATGCCCATGACATTTCTGGCTGATTCCGGCAGTTAAAGGCATGGGGAAAGGGAAGAACAAAGACTCATAAAGTCCCCATTCCTCCTGGTCACCTTGACCCTCTAGATTCTTTTTAACAAATACATGTCTGTGGATTTCAGCCTTTCGCCTTCCACCAAAGTCTAGGAAATGTTTTTTAAAAGAACACATTACATCATGAACACATTACAACCAAATCCAGTCCAGCTACATCCATGCAGTTTCCAGGCCTCCCGACTTTGTGATGTTTACCTCCTGGCAACTTTGAGCCGTGTTACTTCCTTAATTCGTTCTCTTGTGGCCGTTTCGAGGAACTGTGGGCGTCACTGGCCATCTAATTGCACTAACATTTCTCCCGGGGGATGAACAGCGGAACAGGTGCTGGAGGCGAATGGTTTGGTCGAAACCAGACTCAGCTGGAAATCTTGGCATTTCCCTGGGCCTCTTTTGGCCTTGGGGGACTATTGATGGCTCTGCTGATATGCAAACGTCCGTCTACAGATCCAGAAGTGAAACACGGCAGGGGGAGAGAGGAAAGTAGATCTGGTGGAGAACATGAAGAGATGTGCGTACTCCCGTCAGTGGCGTACACCCTGTTGCTGGCTGTACCGGTGACTGAGTACTCCCATTGAAATGAACAGAACAAGTCAACTTGTCCCATTCATTTCCATAAGACTGCTTAGAGTCAGCCGCAGAGGGAGGCCAGCGGTGACCCAGGTGCTGCCCCCACCGTGGCCCCCTCCAGCCAAACCCCCTGCGTCTGATGTCAGATGCAGGCGTGTAGTTTTGCTCCCCAACAGGCCCACGTGGCCCTGTTTAGGAGCTCAGTTGGCCAGCGCTGCGTTCACCTTCAAAAGTCAGGGGGAGCTGCTCTGGCCGCACTGCAAAGGTAGTGCTGGCCAATTTCGCTCCCAAACGGGGCCACAGGGCCCCATTTGGGAGCAAAATCTCACACACACCCGTATCAGACAACTTAATCTGGATTTAAGCCAGTCAGTGACTGGAGTAGCCCATCTCATAGCTGCTACACTTAATTGTGTGTGTGTGTGTGTGTACACATATATACACAAAAACACAAATTTAAGTGGTACAGAGACTATTGCAGTCACTGGTTCACATCCACACTAAGTTACTCATAAGCAGCCTGATTGAAATTCATGGGACAAGTGCAATTTTCTGAAGCCTGTCGCTTAGGCTGAGGAGGAGGGATACGCTGAGCTTCAGCACATAGCCAGCCAATCAGCAGCGGAGGGGGAGGGTCTTCACGCTGCTCCCTCCCCTTCTGCAGCAGACACAGCACTGAGGACACATCAGCTTCAAGCCGGCAATCCCGAGAAGGGGAACAAAGAGCACAGCTGCAGTGTGGGGGCAGGAGGGTTCTGAGCCCCCCCTCGATATTATTTATTTATTGATTTATTTATTTACATAGACAGGTGTTATTGACTGGTTTGTTTTATCCAGACATCGAGTCCTTCCCAAGGACCTGCGATGGCTGAATTTTATTGTCAATGTTGTTGCTGTTGTTATAGATATCGGCGCAGAATATAGGCTGTTCCCAGTAAAGTTGCTTTTTGTAATTGGCTGATGGTGATTTCTGTGGCCCCTATGGTGTTGAGGTGCTCTTCAAAGTCTTTTAGAACTGCAACCAGGGCGCCAATGACTACTGGGATTATTTGGGTCTTTTTCTGCCACAGCCTTTCCATTTCAGTTTGTAGATCTTTGTATTTTATTATTTTTTCTATTTCTTTTTCTTCTATTCTGCTATCCCCTGGTATGGCTATGTCGATTATTTTGACTTGTTTTTCTTTCTTCTCCACTACAGTTATATCTGTTGTATTGTGTGGCAGATGTTTGTCTGTTTGTAGTCGGAAGTCCCATAATATTTTTGCATCTTCATTTTCTTCAACTTTTTCAATTTGATGGTCCCACCAATGTTTGGCTACAGGTAGCTTGTATTTTTTGCAGATGTTCCAGTGTATCAGCCCTGCTACCTTGTCATGCCTTTGTCTGTAGTCAGTCTGTGCAATCTTTTTACAAAAACAACAACAACAACAACAACAACTATTATTATTATTATTATTTGCATTTATATCCCGCTCTTCCTCCAAGGAGCCCAAAGCAGTGTACTACATACACAAGTTTCTCTTCACAACATCCCTGTGAAGTAGGTTAGGCTGAGAGAGAAGCGACTGGCCCAGAGTCACCCAGCTTGTATAATGTCTGAATGGGGATTTGAACTCGAGTCTCCCTGGTCCTAGTCCAGCACTCTAACCACTACACCACGCTGGCTCTTCTGATAGCCTTTGAAGTACCCCTAGGGGTACTTGTACCCCCTGTTGGGAACCCCAATCTATCTCAATATTGTCTATTCTGTCTGGCAGTGGCACTCCAGAGTTTCAGGCAAGAGTTTCCCCCAGCTCTCCCTGTAGATGCCAGGGACTGAACCTGGGACCTTCAGCATCTTTAAGCAGATACTCTACCACTGAAATACAGCCCCATCCCTAACACAGTCCAAGGGACAATAAAATGCTCCTTTAGGGAATAATGTTTGAAAACTGCATGCAGAAGGTTCCACATTCCCTCCCTGGCAGCATCTCCAAGACAGGACAAGATTATTATTATTATTTTTTTTAGGACAAGATTTTAGGGCTGAGAGAAACCCTTGCCTGAAACCTTGGAAAAGCTGCTGCCAGTCTGTGTAGACAATACTGAGCTAGATGGACCAAGGGCCTGACTCAATATAGAGCAGCTTCCGATGTTCCTAAGTTCCTATATTCACAGTCAAGTCCTAAGTGTTTTGAAACGGAGGGGGGAAATGTTTAAAACTGAACACCTGGACATTTTTGATGAAACTGTGAGTCTGGATTTGCTTAAAATGGCAAGAGGGTGGTGGACAGTAGGAAGGCAGGAAGGCAGTCTAAATAAATATCATATGATTTGTCTTACACATAGTCTTACACAATGCTTGCTTGGGGTAAAACTTGTTTTTGTTTTTTAAAAAGCATGTGGTTTCTGCATAGAATAATCATGTCTGAGCTTTTCTCCCCCCCCCCCCCAGAACGAGAACATTGAGGCGCTCCAGAGGATGATCAGGGCTTTGCTGGAGGAGGCCCCCTCTGTCTGGAACTTAATCAGCATCTTGAAGGTAAGAGCAATGAAAGCCCCAGTCAGACAGTTGGTAGTACATGTGTGCAGGTGTCTGAACATTGGTACGTGATTCTGTGTGCATGACTGTAGTTGCTTCGTTTTAAAAGTGAAGCTGGGCACGGGCCCCTCACAGGCCTGGTCCAGCTAGGAAGTGTCATGCAGTGCCTGAAAACAGGACTGCCTAATGGTTACATGGTTTCCATTCACCCCTGAGCTCGTTCATGGTTCTTCTCTGCAACTTTGCCAGCTCTAACATAATCTGGCTGAGCTGGGCTGACCAGAACTGCACCCCATATGTCAAAGGTCTCTGCCCCAAAGCATTGGGGCAGCTGTCTCGACCCAATTCCTCAGCCAGAAGGAGGACGGTGCACCACCTGGAAGCCTATTGGGCTACCTGTATTGCTGCCCTCCTTCTGTTCTGCACTCCTTCACTGTCCCATTGGCCCCCTCTCCTGCCAATGTCTGCTTAAGGGTCGCTTTCTCACTTTCTCCCTGCTCTCTTCTAGGCTGCGAAGAGTCTGCCGTTGCTGCAGGCGGCTGTTTAAGACCTCCCCCACCAGTGACTCCGCCAAGGGTAAGCCCCCCAGAGGGAGGTTCTTTAAACGGAAACACCGCGTTGAGCCTACTCCAGCACCACCTCCAACTCCCACAGGGGGCTCCCCGGCAGTATCCAGAGTCACCATCGATGAGGAGGTGCCCCAGGTTGGGACTGGGGCTGACTCTTTGGGGAAGGTGAGAGAGCTAGTGCTTGGGAACCTGGCAGACTTGTGGGTCCGAATGAAAAGGCCTTTGGTGAGCAGTCGCTTCCCTTTGGGAGATGCTAATCTCTCATTATTCATATAGGCTGGCTGACTTGGGCTGTAACCTAGAACTGGTAGCCCGCCTTAATTCCAAGAAAAGGAATCCCCGTTTTTAAATTCCAAATGGGAATCAAACTCCTTAAACCCACCCACCCCCGACTCTTCTTCCCTTCCAGATCTGACAACTGGAGTGGAGAAAATGGAAAGAGCTGAGGTAGGGATCCATTCAGAAAAGGGCCTTCCTCCCTAGAGCCCAGGACATTTCTCTGAGAGGCATTTGCCCCATACGGGATCTGGAAGCACCCACTCTCTGCTCTGATCCCTTTCCCACTTCTGCATTCTCCCTGAGAGGCAGAAGTCGAATATTCCATGGAGGGGGTGGGGTCCCCAGAAAGGACCTGAGAGCAGCCCACCAAGTAAGGGTGCCCGCTAAATTTCCAGGAAGGCACGGAGAGTCCTTCATCTCTAACAGCTCAATGCTTCTAATATTCAGGTCATCCTCTGCTGGGCTGAATTCTTGACATCCGTTATTGACGGTATTAAGGATGCCAAGTCCTGTGAAAGTGAGATGCTGTCGTATGAAAAAGACAAGGCTGTGGACGCCGTACTGGAGAGTGAGATGTGGCAGAGAATGGAAGAGGATGACCAAGCGCAGGCTCAGTCAAAACCTGACTGCCAAAAGTGTGTGTTTGAGGCTGGTGCTATTCCAGTGAAGTCCATGGGTACTGACCAACTCTCTTCTGCTCTTTGGTCTCTGCCAGGAAATTATGGAGGACTGTCTGTGGCAGGACTCCCAAGTGGGCACGTCTCAAACTCTCAACCCCTCTCACAGGGGTAAAAATGGTTCTTGCAGGCAAAGACCTTGCAGCAAAACTGTGAGATCTGGAAGCCATGCTTGCCTTCTGCTTGGGGAACCCCAAGGCAAAAAGTGACCCATTAGACCCTCCTCCATTTGTTCAATATGTAGAAGTCCCTCCTTACCTAAATCAATTAACATCAGAATATTACGTCTCTTCTCTTCTCTTCTCTTCTCTTCTCTTCTCTTCTCTTCTCTTCAGATGGCCTTGTCTTCAAGGACTTCCATGAAAAGGAGGAGTTTGTCTGATCGCCCATTTGCTTCCTTTTCTTTTTAATGCTCCTAAAGCTAGGAGAATAGCTGCCTGGAAGTATTATATGTTTTTAAGAATACATATCATACCATATCATATCATATTACATGATTGATCTTAACAATGACTTTGAAATGGTTCTGTATTGTATTTTGTATTTCCTTCACCCCTCCCCCCTTTTTTATCTGTTATGATTTAATTTTTTCTTTGTTTTATCTTAATAAGTACAGTTTATTGTTCTTATTCTTATTTGCATTCTTATTCTTACTATTAGTAAAACTGCTATATATCTTGAATTTCTGCCCAGACATTTATGAAGCGACATAACAGCTGGGGGAAGCACCGTGCCTTGCAGAGGTGCACCAGGCAGAAATTCATCTGGGGCATCTCTAGGAAGTTGATTGGGGAAGCTGCAATTCTGGAATGTCTGCCTAGACACATCCCTCCCCAGCCCAATGTCCAGCTGAGAGATCAAGGCAAAGTGTGGCTGCATGGAGCCTCTTTTGGAAAGCCACCATACGCTCCCAGACTGTATAAAGTCTTGACAGCTTCTATGGTGCGGAATTTAACATGGCCACCTTGGCTTGGAATTTCCGTGCTTTTTAGAGTAGAACTGGAAATGGAAAGCATCTCAACTCTCATCTGAAAGAAGAGGTTTTTGGATGACTGGAGAACATTGAAGCCCTATTGAGTTGCTGTATCTAAACCTTTTCTGATCAGATCAGCTTAAAGTTAAAAGACGAGGCCACCTGAAAAGATGACACTACTTCCAAATGACAGTCAGGACAGCGCTGAGGACTAATGTAGAGAACGAAGAAGGACCTAGTTTGGGGCCTTCTTATGTGGACCAGCTCAGTCTTTCTCCTATTCCAGCTGGACGACCACAAACATGATTAATCTCCCCAAAGGGAAGAACTTTCACAGTTCTTCCTTTTTAATGAAACTCTTACCTTCAGCATCATTGATCTCAACTAGAAATTAAAATGTCTTACTCCCTGAAGCGTATCACACCATCCATAGATGGCAGAAGTAAGATTAAAGTAGCAATCCTAAACATAGCTGCTTGGAAGTAAATCCCTTTGAAATCAATAGGGCTTACGTTGAGTAAGCATACTTCAGTTCAGGGCTGTAAGATCCGAAACATTCCAATTCACAGACTAGCCCAGTGGAGCAGAACTTCTCAATGATTCTATTGACAGGCTTTTGATCTTGCTTGATTTTGGGCTGTGTTGCGTGGAATCCGATCGAATCATTTGGAAGTCTTGTATATTATTGCATAAGTCTATATACACTGACGTAATGAGGAGGTTTGGAGAGAAGAGGTTGGAGAGGCGCTCTGTACTGACAGCAGTGCTGGATGATAGTCTTGACATAGCATCTTTTATTGTACACACCATTTTCTTTGTGGGATTAATCTGCACATAACTGGGTGAGTCATGATAGCTGCTGTTTCACCAGTGGGCAGGCAGGATCACAGTGTGACTTGCTCAAGACCACCTGTGAGTTTGTGGCTGAGCACAGATGTCAGCCGGGGTCCAGATCAAGACTGCTGCCCCACCCCACCCCCATTACATTTATACCCCACTCTTCCTCCCTGAGGGTAGAGTTCTCCATGTTATCCTTGCAACAGCCTTCTGAGGTAGGCTAGGCGGAGAATAGTGACTGGCCCACGGCCACCCAGTGTGTTTCATGGCTGAAAGAGAATCTGAACCCAGGAGAGGTGGCTCAGTCATGCATTATGAGAGGCTGTCTCCACAGGAGCACCAATGGCCATAGGGATGGATTTGGGGCTTGATCCTGCTCTCAGTTTACAATCCTGCTGGAGGCTCAGCATTTGATTAGACAAGAGGACATCTGGAATTTGGTGATGCGAGCACCAATCCCTCTTTCTTTCATGGCGAGACATTGAACAGCTGGCACCAGACCTTTATGACCAATTCAGGTTTTCTGTTAGGCGACTCCAGAACAGCATTCCTTCCGTGACTGGCACTAGCTTCTCCCTTGTGCTTCTTTTTAGATTGCGAGCTCTTTGGGGGACAGGGGGCCACTTTCTTCTCCTTTTTGTATGTAAACCACTTTGAGAACAGTTGCGTTGAAACATGAGATATAAATAAGATAAGTAGTTGTTTGCTTCGGTATTCCATTTCTCAACATCCTTCCTTCACAGAGGGGGAAAGTGCCAGTTGGACTTCCAAGGAGACCCTGACCTGGATGAAGCTGGCTCACTTTTGAACAATATCGTGGCTTGAGTTGCCCTCCGAACAACTTGAGTTGCCCCCCGTAACGTCACGGGCTTGCGACGATCTCTAAACTGCACAGGCGTGCAGTTCATTTGCTTCAAGCCACCATCCCTCCCCCCTCGCTGCCACCCCTCAGCCACCATTAGAGTCTTTGGTTTGGTTTTTTAATGGAACTTTGGTGGGGTGGGCCCCCCAAAGGAAGTTTTGGGGAGACTCGCATGGGGGTGGGGGCTCGTGGCTGGGCGGTCCGGATGCCCAAATTACCTTGGTGTGTCCCTAGAAGGATCTGCTCTGCTGCTAACACCAGACATGGATCTCCTGACCAATGACCCATTTAACCACTGCCACCAAGTAGACTTGTGTGTTCTAGACTGAATCTACTGCAATGGCCTTCCAACCTTCCGTTGCAAAAGCAAACTTCTTTCAAGGTAGTAAAGCCTATAGGTGTGGGGTGGAGTCCACAGAAGCTAGAATTTTCCTTTCGCTATTACAAGAAATCTGACTTTGTGATTAGTTCACTTCAAGGTTGTTTCACACGTTCAGTACAAAACAACAACAACAACAGCAACCAAAAGAGCAAAAGGAACAGACAAAATGTGATCAAAAACGCATCCAAGATAGATACGTAGATCTCTGTCTTAACATGTGGTTATGAAATGTCTTGGTTTGATGTCCGGTCACAACATAGCTATGCATCTTATTGATCTTATTAGCAAAGCGCCAAAAGGAAGCTACCCACACCAGTTACGGAGTAGAGTGCAGAGTTGAGTTGTTGCCATTATGTGAAGAACACACATGGAGATTGTTGTACAATCTAAACAAAAAAGATGTATTGGTGAAGTACATTTAGAGAGGAAAAACCTAGTCCTATCTATCAGCTACATAATGAATAGGAAGGGAGAGAGAGATGTTTCCATCTACTCTCTCAGAGGAAAGGAAGAGGACTGACTCTTGACTGGGAATAGCTGAGGAGTCGAGGCAGGGGCCATAGAGGAGAGGCAAGCAGGGACAGGTATGGAGACCCTCACTAACTACCTCTACGCCCAATACCCCAAGTGGTCATTAGGAGAGCTGGAGCAAAAGGTCGATGCACTGGAACTCCATCTCCAACTCTAAGAGTAGTAGCTTCTTTACAGTAAGTGCAATTTCTGACCTAATTCCAAAGGAGCATGGAAGTCTCTTGTGCAGAGTTCTCTCTCTCTCTCTCTCTCTCTCTCTCTCTCTCTCTCTCTCTCTCTCCCTCTCCATCATAGTTTCATGGTCAGCATCAAAATTTCCATATGCTCTAGAAAGCTGGGCTTTGGAACATGTTCATGACCATCTAACTAGCCTGGGACAAGTTTACCCTGTAGCAGAGGCCTGTACAGAGCAAGCCAGGCTGCACATGGGATATCTCAAGCTGTTTGATGTGGCTTGTCATGCACAGAAATCACGCTTGATGTGGAAGAGGGGAGTGGACTTCAATTTTCTAATCAAAGAGCTGCATCTGAGCTGGCACAATACAAGTGCCAGATGCTATTCTCTTAGAATGAGCCAGCCCTATTGGTATCCCGGGTATATTTTGGTGTACTTAAGCTTTGCCCATATATGGCAAAGCTTTTCTGCAAGCAAATCAGAGTGTGAAAAGTCAGACCAGATATTGGTGGTCACCAGGGAGCTGTTGCTGAAAACGGCCTCCAAGGATCTGATCTCCATCTTATTGCTAACACTTAGAAGCATTGTGTACATGTGACAATTGAACTGGGATTCTCCATGTCTCCTTCGAATGGGCTTGTGGAGATTTACAATGTGGTTGCTGCATTGTAATTTCACCGAGTACACATGCGCAAACCCAGTGAAGGTCATTCACTTCAAGGAGGCTGTTGTTGGGCTTTGTAATTATTTAGCAAAGCACCAAGGAAGCTACCAGGCACTGGAGAAGATCCTTTATCTTCTGCTTCTGGTGGAGAAGGAATGCCCCTTCTGGTTGTGGTACAGATTCGTCGGGTTCACGGTCTGGCTCTTGCATCGTGAGACATCTTGCCTCTTTCACCTGGATCTCTGGCACAAGTTCTGGCACATCATCCCTAGTTGGCCCTTGTCTCTCATCAAAAGACACCACATTGCAGATCCTGACCTCTCCATTTGTAGGATCAAGGGTTCTCTATCCCTTTTGGCCATGCGGATATCTAACCAAGACTCCCAGTTCACAGTTGCGATTGAGTTTGGTTCTCCTGGCCTTTGGGACGTATGCATAAGCTTTCTATCCAAACATTTTGACATGCTTTAGAGAGGGTTTGTGCCCAAGCCATCGTTCAGATGGTGTCTTGTCTATTGCTTTGGCTGGCAATCTGAGTGGCAAGGACTTAGGAACAAATGGGAAACTGCCATCTCCTGAGTCAGACCATAGGTCCATCTAGCTCAGTATTGTCTGCACAGACTGGCAGCGGCCTCTCCAACGTTGGGAGAAGGTTGGGGTCCACCCTGGTTGCATATGAATGGGAGGCTAGCACTGTAAGAGATTCCCCTTAGGGGATGGAACCGCTCTGGGAAGAGCAGAAGGTTCCAAGTCCCCTCCCTGGCTTCTCCAAGATAGGACTGAGAGAGATTCCTGCCTGCAACCTTGGAGAAGTTGCTGCCAGTCTGTGTAGACAATACTGAGCTATATGGACCAATGGTCTGACTCAGGAGATGGCAGCTTCCTGTGTTTCTATGACATCAGAATGTATTAGCTCCAAAGGACACTGTGACTCTGTCTGTGCAGAAAAGCTGGCTCTCACCCCTTGATTCAGTAAGCAACACTGACCCCTTGTGGCAGCTTCTCTGCATGACTCCACTGTAAAGTCCTTCCTAATGCCATTTCCCCCAAGCTCATTTATCACATGGATTTGCCTATGTGCTAGTCTTTTCGGCCATATGGTCGAACAGTTCTTGTCTTTGCATGAGGCTGCAAGCCTGGCCTGTTCAGTTACACAGTCCAGTTGAAAAAGCACATCTTTATGCATATAGGCTATATATATTATGCATCAGGAAATCATCCTTCTTAGCTGATGTAGCAAACGTTGTCCTGCAAAGTCACTTTGCAACTTTGATTGACTCCATCTCCCACAGAGGTCAAGTTACTCTCCATATCAGGGACTAAGAGGGCATCTTGGATCAAAATCTTTTCCATTTCCCCATCCAATTGCTTACTAGACAGTTCAGCAGTTCCTCTCCTGGATGAAGAACTATTTTTCCCATCAGCAAACCAAACAGCAACTTTGTCATTTTTGTCTAAATCTATCAACAGTTGAGGGGAATTCAGGATGTTTGGGGTAGCGCCTGACTCAATAACAAAACGATTCCTCTCATTCCTGGTTGCTACAATGAAAGACTTCTCTCTCTCTCTCTCTCTCTCTCTCTCTCTCTCTCTCTCTCTCTCTCTCTCTCTCTCTCTCTCTCTCTGTTTCCCATTCTTTCAATCCAACCTGCTGTTTGCTTCTCTGTCTGTGAGAAACGGGTATCCTCCTTTCTATTGTGTAGACAGACTGTCAGTCATCTCTGGAGCTATGCTGACCAGAAACAGACTTCCCCAAGTCTTCAAACGTCATCAGGCAATGGCTGTGCTGTTAACCATAATATCAGTTGTCAGCTCTACAGCCCTATGAAAGCAATGTAGCTGCAGCTTATAGCAGCGAGCAATGTTGGTATCCAAGCAGTTGTGGAAAGCTAAACAACACTTGAGATTGACCCTCATGGTTGCCCACTCGCCCTTTTTAGGACAGGGAACTCCCTCTACTTGTCAACCTGATGAGCTGGTGAGGACTCAGCCGTTAAGAGTTCAGAAAACTTTTGCTCTCCACCTGAAAGAGACATCCCACTTCTCAGAGAAGTTGAAGGTCACCCCTTCAAACCTGCACATACACTTCACTCAAGCCATTTCCAGACTTCTCTTCCTTGGGTATGCACCCAAATGGACCAACTCCAGCATCCATGAACTCATTCTTCTACCTGAATCTTGGACCCTCCAGGTATGACTGATGCATTGCCTCCAAGCAGGTTTTGAAGTATGACTCCAGAGGCAGCATGGAGAAGACAAGCGGCTGCCTCTCTGTGGTTGACTGCTGCACTATTACGTCAGTAGCCTCCTCCCTCCTTCACTTCCACTGGGTCTCCTCCTCTCCAAGCATGGGAAGGAGAGCCCTGCTGTTCCCCAAACAAGAGGGTCCAGAGGGAAGCCAGGCAGCTGTTCAGAGCTTCCTTCCACTTGGGGCATCAGCTCTTGGCTTTGAGACTCAGAGGGAGGGAGGGAGAATCCTGCTGCTGCCTCTTCCGCCACCCTCCGCTGAATAATGCCAAAGTCAGCGATGAAGAGGCAGAGTGGAGAAGGCTAAGCAGCCACCGACCTGCTCCACGCTGCCTCCTGGCAGGCAAGTGACAGCATCGCCACACTCTGGAAAGAGCAGAGAGCAGTGGCCAGAGGGCAGAGCCAGCAAAGTGATGTGTGTCCCCTCAGGTGAGAATCAGTGTCAGGATTGCGCTGAAGGAATGAGTCCCCGTGTCGTGCTGAAACAAGAGCACATCCCAGCAACCAAGGTGGCTCTCGGGATGAATGGCAGTGGGCGGAGGTGGAGGGGTCTGCTCTGAGGGGCCTGTGGTGGTTTTGCTTTCAACATGGTGGGGAAGAGAGTCCTCTGATTTCTCAGATCAACAGACATATGAACAGGAAGGGTGAGGTTTGGAAGAACTTCTACTACTACTACTACTACTACTACTACTACTACTACTATTGATATACCGCTTTTCGACACAAGTTTCCAAAGCAGTTTAAGTGGAGTAAGAATCAAGGCATAAAGATGGCTCCCTGCCCCCAAAGGCTCACAATCTACCGAGAAACCTAAGATTGACACCAGCAACCGCCACTGGAGGGTTACTGGGCAGGGGGTGGGTAGGGCCAACTGCTCCCCCGTGCGGCCTCTGTTCAATAAAGAGAATCAGCCCTTTGAAAAGGTGCCTCTTTGCCCGCTTGGCAGGGGATGCCTCCAAGTCCTGAAGCAACCACTAGAGGCAAGAGGACCAATGGCCATTGCTGAGGCTCATGACACATCCTCTTTTATGACACCTCCGGGGCTCAGCTGCTCTTTGTGGGTGAGTTAGGCGAGGAGGGAGGAGGCGAGGTGGAGAGGAGTTGGAGAGATAGCGAGGAAAGAGTGTATTAGAGAGTCCGTTTCTGTTTCTGTTTCTGTTGATCCATCTATTTATTCATCTATTTGTTTATTTATCCATTTATTGATTTCTCTATTTATCCATTTATTTATCCATTCAGTGTTACAGTTAGTGTTAGTGTTTGTTATTTTGTTGCTTGTTGTTTGTTGTTTGTTTGGGGTGGTTTGGGGAGGGATCTAGGGGGGGAGGGAGGGACAGTCAGCTTTTAGTAAGAGGAGGGATAGTTATTCAGGGGGGAATAGTTAGAGAGGGAGGGAAATGGGGGAGAAGATGAGGAAAGGCTTCTTTGCACGGTTAGTAGGATTGCATAACAGCTTTGCCTTGCTCCCTCTGTTCCCGGACAGGTCTGACTAGAGACCCATTCTCACCTTCTCTCTGCTCTCTTCTAGGTTGCGAAGAGTCTGCAGATGCTGCAGAAAGTTCTTTAAGACCTCCCCCAGCAGTGACTCCGAAAAGGGCAAGCCCCCCAGAGGGAGGTTCTGGCCACGAAGCAAGCGGGTTGAGCCGACTCCAGCGCCACCTCCAACTCCCTCAGGCGGCACCCCGGCAGTCTCGGGAGTCACCATCGGTGAGGAGGTGCCCCAGGCTCCTGGCGAATGGTTGGGTCTGGGGCTGACTCTTTGGGGAGTGTGGGACAGCTGGTGCTTGGGAGCCCGGGAGCCAGCCTGAATGCCAACAAAGGGAATTCACCTTGCTTAATTCCTCATGGGAATTCAAGTCCTGAATCCCCCCTCCCTTCCCATTCTTCTTCCCTTCCAGGTTTGACAACTATCCAGGAGGAAGTGGACAGAGCTGAGGTAGGGAACCATTGAGGAGAGCGCCTTCCTCCACAGAGCTCAGGACATTCCTGTGAGAGGCATTTCTTCCATCCGGGATCTGGGAGCACCCACTCTCTGCTCGGGTCCTTTTCCCAGTTCTGCACTCTCCCTGAGAAGCAACAGCTGCAGAATATTCCATGGAGCGGGTGGTGTCCCCAGAAAGGACTTGAGAGCAGCCCACCAAGTAAGGGTGCCCGCTCCATTTCCAGGAAGGCACGGAGAGTCCTTCCATCACTAACAGTTCAGTGCTTCTAATTTTCAGGTCATCTTCAGCTGGACCCAGTTCCTGTCCACAGTAATAGAAGACGTCAAAGACATCAGGTTGCAGGGTGGTCAGCTTCTGACCTATGATAAGGATGAGGCTGTGGAAGCCGTACTGGTGAGTGAGATGTGGCATAGAATGGAAGGGAATGCCCAAGCGAGGGCTCAGTCCAAAGTGTGTGTTTGGGGATGGAGCTATAGCAAGGAAGTCCGTGGGTAGTGACCACCTCTCTTCTGCTCTTTGATCTCTGCCAGGAAATTATGGAGGATGTCAAAAAGCATCCGGAACCTGGGTTCCTGCTGCGGTTAAGCCTGGACGCCGTCACGGAACTCACGTATGCTTATAGCCCACGGGGTTTAAATAGGAGAGGGTTGTGTCAGGAAAGGGCAGTGGCAAACCAGGCCAGATCTGTAACTGGATCTCCAAAAGATGGCCATTAAAGTGAAGGTTTTTCTTTTAGAAAGAAATCTTCTTAAGTACTACGGCCTTTTGCGAACCAGGGCCTCCCCAGACGGGGACTGGTCATTTTTAGAAAAAAGAAGGGAAACCATCACAGACCTGTCATCGTTTTTGACGCTTGCTGGGTTGCCATGTTCCTCTTCTCTAGAGGAGCTTCCATTGGCTGGATCACCAGCCCTCCTCACACTACGAAATCTCATCTTTCTCCCTCCAGCAAAATGAAGCCGCCTATGCCCTTCAATCTCAAGGCAGCAGTCCTCAACGTGGCGGTGTCCGGGCTGAACCAAGTGGACCCAGGGACCCAGGTAAATTCTTCTTGGGCTTTTTTCTCTTGCGAAGAAAACGTGATAGCACTGTCAGTACCAGTGATTTTTCAATGTTGTATTCTCAAGACTGGTTGTGTCTCCTACTCATGACTGATCTTCTCTTTCCCCCCTCGAAGGAGAACATGGCATCCTTTAAGAAGATGCTCAGGGGGCTGCTGGAGGAGGCCCCCTCTGTCTACAGCACCATTGGCATCTTGAAGGTAAGCGCAATGAAAGCCCTATTGGGACGTTAGGTAGTAGATGCGTGCAGGTGTCTGAACGCTGGTACGTGCGTGAATGTAGTTGCATTTCTTTTCAAAGTGAACCTGGGCACGGGCCCCTCACAGGCCTGGTACAGAGAGGGAGTGTCAAGCAGTGCCTCTATTCAACAGCATGTATAAATTGCAGTCCCTGTGTCCAGATCTGCCCCTGTGCACTCTCCACTCGTGGTCCGAGTGTGCAACATAAGGTGTGAATGAGGCTTCTGTCTTCATCCTCTCCCACATCCGAACGTGGTCTGACAGAAAGAGGCAGCAGACCCCATCCACTTGGTGTATTCAAGATACATCTAGGTCACTTCCTTATTAGAAGACAACTGGCTGAGAAGACAGAGAAAACCATCACTCCCATAACCAACTTTCAGAAATATTGATCAACTTTAGAATTGACTTCTAGAATTCTGAATGACAATTCAGAAATATGTCAACTTTATTGGGGGGGGATGTTTATATGGAATTAGATCCTTCTTAGTCTCCTTTGGGACGCAACCAAGGGATGTTCCTGTAGTGGAACAAATTCCTTCCGGGCTTAGCTCTCAGTAGCATGGCAAGGGATGATTTAGGCCAGTGCGATGACTCTGAGCTGCTGTTTCAACCCACAGGAGCTCCACAGGTATATTGAATCAGAGGAGCCCCGGCTGCAGGCTCTGGGCCGAGAAGCCTACGTCTACGTCCTGCAGCATGTGGCCAGACTGCCCAATGTGGAAGTAAGTACCCTGCTGTGGACATGGCTTGGCTCTGCTTCAGCATCCTCTGGGACCCCTTGTCAGCTTCCAGGTTCAGAAGAAGACCTCCCATTGGTCCCTGGTCACGCGGGGGCTGCCTGGCAGCACACTTGCTGGAGAGGGGCTGTTTCCACTGCGGCTCACCGAGGAAGAGGAGGAACAGGACAGAGCTGTCACCCGCCCCCACCCCATGTCTCTTCTGGCTGCCCAGTGCCCGGAAGAGCCACACTCCATCTTTGGGAATCCTCAACTTTGTTCCCAACTGGATCATCTTCCATTCTTCACTGCTTTGGATATGGTGTCACACTGACATGAAAAAAACATGTCCGTCTTTATTTCTACAGCTGACCACACACAAGGCTCTCTTGCGCATTGAAGATGACTTGACTCATCATTTGATTCAAAGCACCATCAGAGGTAATGCCAATTTCCAGGGAAGTGGGGAGGGCAGAACTGTCTCCTTGGAATCCAAGAATGGGCCTGGGTGACAAAGGTCATCATTTGTCCAAGGAGCCCCAGTTTTGCTCTGACCTCTCTGTGGCAGGCCTCCCGAGTGGGCATGTTTCAAACTCCCAACCCCTCTCAAACGGGCAAACACGGTTCTTCTTGGGAAAGTCCTTGCAGCTAAAGTGCGAGGTCTGGAAGCCATGCTTGTCTTCCGCTTTGGCAATCCAAGTGCAAAAAGTGACCCATTAGAACCTCCTCATTTATTCAACATGGACCTGTCCCTCCTTCACTCTTCTCTTAGCCAATTGAAAGAAGAAAACCCCATCTTTTCTCTTCTCTTCCCTTCAGATGGTCTTGTCCTGGAGGACTTCAATGAGGAGGAGGAGTCTGCTAATTGTATGAGTATCAGAATGGAGCGGGTGGGAGTGGTTGAATAGCCATTTGAGCCGGAGACTCAATCTTTTGTCTTTTTCTTTGGTTTTCTAGGCTGAGAGAGAACAACTACTCCAACAATAATAGAACTTGGTTACCCAGTGGCAGTAGATTCAGGACAGACTGCTTTGCACAATGCATCTTTATGTTGCGGGATTCCCTTCGAGATGTCGGGAGTGCCACTGGCTTCGCTTAAGAATTACGCCAATTAATGGAAGATAGGTCTGTCGATAGACAGGTGAGCTCTGGGGAGCCCGGTGAAGGATTGCAGGTATCCCTCTGAGGGAATGGATGCTGAGGAAAAACAGAAGAAAGAACAGGGAAAGGCGGAGAGGACTTGCCCCAGCTTGTGGCCCATTTTATCCTCCGATGCCAATCTCTGGAAAAAAGATACTTTCCCCCTGCTTAGTTGCCTATGTGCCGTGAGCGTCTGGAGTTGCTTCTTGTGAATGGGTTGGTTGGTGGGTTGGGTATTTTCCGATCTCCCCTTTATGATACTAGTTGGAAAGAAAGTCACTTCTGCTGTATTAGATTGACTGGCCTGGATCATGTGACGTTCTTTCTTTCTTTCTTTCATGACAGGCTAGAACTACTGATGGATGGGCTAACAGTCCAAATTCCAAAACAGCCATCCCAGTTCCTAGAGGAAAGGTCTCTCTCTCTCTCTCTCTCTCTCTCTCTCTCTCTCTCATTTTATTGAATGTAAGTACAAATAGCTGGCTCTTTCTTTCAGGTTTGAGGTCATTCAGTAATAAGTCTTCCCCAACGCAAACTCTTTTGAGGGTTACAATTTTATGTTTTGTTTCCCCCCAGTGTTATAGTAGTGTTGCTTGTCAAAGTGAAAGTGGCTCTCATATGGAAACCCTGACACCTTCCGTGCACACGTAAGAACAGGATCACTGGTTCGTGTTCCCATATGGAAGTGTACACAAACATTGAATGCAGCTCTAAACCAGCCAGGATCCACCAAGCCAAGTGTCGTCATATACGTTGGCCCACCCGGCCTCAATGAACCTCCTGTCTTGGCTGCTGTCTTTGACTCAGCAGATCCCCATTTCTGTCATCCTGATTCCATCCCTTCGGTCTTGTGTTCCAGACAGCAATCGTGTGTAGGATCTGTAAAGCTTTTGCTCAAATTCCAAGCACAGTGGTCTCACCCTACAGACACCCTTCAGGTTACTCCTGAAATGGGAAACATGTTCTTTGGCTCTAATTTCATTTTCTGACATTAGAAACCGGATAGATCCAATTTGGAAGTATTTATTTTTTATAATTTATTCGATTTCTATACCGCCCTTCCAAAAATGGCTCAGGGAGGTTTAAACAGAGAAATAATAAATCAATAAGATGGATCCCTGTCCCCAAAGGGCTCGCAATCTAAGAAGAAACATAAGACAGACACCAGCAACTGTCACTGGAGATACTGTGCTGTGGGTGGATAGGGCCAGTTACTCACCCCCGCTAAATAAAGAGAATCACCAAGTTAAAGGTACCTCTTTGCCAAGTTAGCAGGAGAAGCTATATTACTTCTAATGTGAAAAAGGTACATGATACAGAAACCCAATATTGATGCAATGCAAATAATTCATGGGATGGCAAAATGGGTTTTTATTATGAACATTTTGCCTTTCCATTATCAAAATGATGTGGTCGCTAAGAGTTGACACCGACTTGACAGCACTCCATCCATCAATCACATGCGTGCCACAAAGAAGCAGTTCTTTTCTGCCCGCATTGCTTCTGCAAGCTCACGTTCAGCAGAGTTGTCTCGAGTTGTGAAAGGGTTAGTACATGACCCTCCTCCCTTGAATGAGTATTTGGATCCATCAGTTACCCACTTTGACATTTTAAACGAGATGTTTGCAGATAAAAACTCTCTTCATCCAATGGAACAGACTCTACAGGTAGTGCAGAGCCTACTGTGGAGGTGTCCGGCAGCTCCTCTTGCACAGTGAAATTGGATCATTTTCCATTTGTGAGCACGGAGGATGTGGACAAGCTGCTTGGGAGACTTCACTTGACAACCTGTTTTCTTGATCCTTGCCCAACATGGCTTATACCATCTAGCAAGGAGGTGATGGGATTAGGTCTTGGAAGCATCATTAATGCTTCTCTGAGGAAGGGCAGGATGCCTCCTTGCCTCAGGAAGGCCATGATTAGACCACTGTTGAAGAAACCTGCATTGGATCCCATTCTAGGCCTGTCTCCAACCTCCCATGGTAGGGCAAGGGGATTGAGAGGGTAGTGCCATCTCAGCTCCAGGAGTCTTGGAAGAAGGAGATGATCTGGGCCCATTTAAAAAGGGCTTCCGGGTGGGCTATGGGGTTGAGAAGGACTTGGTTGGCCTGTTGGGTGATCTCCAATTGGGAATTGACAGGGGGAGTGTGAGCCTGTGGATCCTTGTGGATGTCTCAGCCGATCCTTTTGATATCAGTAGATCATGGCACCTCCTGGAGCGCCTGAAGGGAGAGGGGTAGGGAGTGAGAGGCACCACTTTGCGGTGGCTCCACTCCTACTTCTCATATAGGTCCCAGATGCTGTTGATTGGAGATTGTTGCTCTTCCAAAGGAGAGCTATTGTATGGGGTTGCACAGGGCTCCATTCTATCTCCAATGCTTTTTAATATCTACATGGAACAGTGCGGGGAAATCGTCTGGGATTTGGAGCAGGGTGTTATCCATATACTGACACACAAACCTCTTTCTCCATCTCAACTTCATTAGGTAATGGCCTAACTTCCCGAAAGACTTACCTGGAGTCCGTGATGAGCCGGATGAGGGAGAACAAACTGAGGCTCAATCCAAGGAAGACAAAGGTACTCATGTTGGGAAGTTGGGACATAGGAAGCGGCTTAGATCTGCCTGTTTTGGACGGAGTTACACTCTCCCAGAAAGAGCCCGTATGTAGTCTGGGAGTACTTCTGGACCCAAGCCTCTTCCTGGTCTCTCAGCTTGAGGCAGTGGCCAGGAGGGCTTTCTATCAGCTTAGGCTGATACGCCAGCTACGTCCATTCCTGGAGATAGACCAGCTGGAAACAGTGGCGCATATGCTAGTGACATTCTGCACTAGTGCCATGCACTGTACTTTGGGCAGTTTTTGTCTGTAGTATGCCGAATGTATGTAGAATACAGCAGCCAGGCTGGTCTCTGGGGCTTGGGCCCAAGATATTAAAGGAAATGCTACCTTCTTCATGAACCCTGCTGCTGCCTATTCAGGTCATCTGGGGAGGTTTGGTTGCAGTTGCCACTGGTTCAGCTGGTGCTGACCCAAAACCCACCCTTTTCTAGGGTTCCCCAGGACTTTGGAATGTGCATCCTAACTAAATCAAGTGTTTCTCTATTTCTTTCTATTCTCAGCATTTTTCACCAACTACGAATGAAAAGATTCCTCAGCCAATGCGCACACTACACTGTGCTGCCAATAGAGTGTGGCCCGTGAAGCTCGTCACTCCCACCCTGATATCTCTACTGCCTAAAGTCCACAAAAAAGTCTCGGTCATCAGCTCTGATTCCAAAAAAGCTGACTTGGGTATCTACAAACCTTAAGTCTGCACAGTGACTTCCAGGCCAAGACAGGGATCATTACCATCCCAACATAGACTCGAGAGACCGCTCCACTCCCAACAAGGGAGACCCCAGAGAAGTCACACCAAGATCACCCTCCGATCCTGAAGGTGACATCGACAAAGCACATATGGAGGATGATACCATCAAGACTAGCTGGTCTTCTCAAGACCGGCCGCCTCCGGACTGAAAAGAGTCTCCTGCACGATACCAATGATCTAGAAGAGACCCTACGTGATACCAACGCTCTCCGGGCCAGAGGGAATCCCCTCACCATCTGTACTCTCCAAAACACTATCCCATAGGATTCGGCATATTGCTACTGAGAACCTCGACACTGAGACTACTCTCCATCTGATCATGCCTGATCGTTCCACTAACTTCTTCGACGACAGATCTGGCATTGGTGATAGAGGACGCTATCTTCACCCTTGCTCTTGGGCTCCACATCGAAACCAATATCCGGGGAGATTGGACCATCCAGACGCTCGGTCCCAATCACATTCTCCTCAGCACTGCCGGTCTTGGTCTCAGTCAAGAGATCAAAGAACTCAACCACCTAAGCAGCCGGACCTTGACCCTCTACCACCAAATTCCTGAACTGAAGAATCCGCCTCAGAGGAAGATGCTGAAACAGCTCTGGACATCGCATGGGGTTCCACACCTTCCGATCCAATTGGAGATCCCAGGCCTCTGTCTCCCTCGGAGTACCTGAAGCTCTTTCAGCACCTGGAGCCAAGAAAGGGAGGGCTAAACTGAATAGCATGCCCTACCATTTTTGAAAAATGCTGGAACCCAACTTGCCCTCATACATACAAAAAAGGATATTCCCAAAGAGGTGTTAATTCTCTTGGAAGGGTCAATCATGTGGAGCTTTGACTGCAAGAGGATAGATGGCAGAAGAATGTTGTTCAGAGCTGTGTAGTTATTGGGACAATTTTCAGCATTTTTAAAGTGCCAAAATGTCTTCAGAATCCGCTTACAGAATTCAGCTTCTTGAGTCTCAGCTTTCTGTCCCTCTTTGAAACAAAAAGCCAATGTCTAGGCACTGTGATTTTAGAAAGGTACGCAAATGGTTCTTAAGAGGATGTTGATACTGTTGAAGGACCCCTGGACCTTGAATGCTGAAGGACCCTGCTAACGGGGCAAAGAGGCACCTTTTTAACATGGTGATTCTCTTCATTTAGCAGGGGGAGAGTAACTGGCCCTATCCACCCCCAGCACAGCACCTCCAGTGACTCTTAGGTTTCTTTTTAGATTGTCAGCCCTTTGGGGACAGGGATCCATCTCATTTATATATGATTTCTCTATGTAAACCTCTTTGGAAACATTTGTTGAAAGTGGTATAGAAATATTTGTTGTTGTTGTTGCTGTTGTTGTTGTTGTTGATTTCCAGTGTCCAGAGGCCACAACTTCATGGCTGTGTACCCTTCCCTTTCCATTCCTATAGTCAACAGAAGCACAATAGTTTTGTTCAAAGTGAGAGAAATAATGGGAAGTGGTTTAATTTGCACCAGTTATCCCATCGCAGAACTCAACCTTGCCTGTCTCAGAATTTAGGCTGTCGGTGCACACACAGAATTGAGGCTGACAGCACACACAGTGCTGTCTGCATGCAGTTCTTCCAAGTAACAGCATCATAAGAAGTTGTGCTCCAGTTCATGGCAAGGCTTTTTTAAAAACTGCATTGTGTTAACCCTCCTCCCCTTTATGTTACATAGGTCCCTGTTTTCCAAATCCACACTCTGTTGGACCGAGTTCATACAACTCAGGGTACGTGTACCGTGTGAAGCCCTCCAGTACATCGAAGCCAACCATGGAAGATACCTGTGAAGGCATGAGACTGCAAGACCTCACTACCCAATGTACAGCCCAATGGGATCTGGCCCATAGATGAAAGGGAAGACGTCATTCAACTCTACTGACCTGTCTATAAGACACAACAACCTCGAACAGGGATGTCCAACTCAGGGTCCGTGGGCTGGATCTATCCTGTGGCGCTCCACTGTCCAGCAGCCGAGCAGGTCCAGCTGATTCCTGCCATGAGTGCCACCACATTCCCTGTCTTCCCTCTCGCCAGCACCGCTGCAGCGACCGCTGAGCAGGGGCCAGGAAGTCCATCACCAGCATGGCCAAGAAGCGGCCCTTATCCAGCCCTTCTTTCCCCCATCAGGAAGTCATGGCCAGAAGAGGTTTTCCCTTTTGAGATGCTTTCTTCATTTTGCCCAACAGAGCCAAGAAAGGATGTATTAATTGCGGGATTTTGTTTTCAGTATCATACAAAAATGGGTGTCTTTCACATTTTGACACCAAGCAAGGACAATAAACGATTTTCATGTTTTCTTTTTCTTTCATGTGTACTGTTTATTGTAAACCTCCCAGAGACATACGTTTCGGGTGGTACATAAATATGTTCAATAAAATCAATCAATCGATACTGGAACTCTGATCCTGGAATCTTATTTTCTCTCTCTCGGAGTAGTTCTTCAAACTGGCCATCATGCAAGCACATCGCTTGGAGCTTGTGCAGGCAAGGCATCAGCCCGGGCACTGCTGCCTCCGCTCCTTCCATAAAGAGCAACTTTCAACACATTTAACGGGTGGGGAATGGGCCGTGCCCTTCCTTCCAGCCGCCCTGATTGATCGGGAAAGGAAGGATTGAGACTCATCAGCACAGGAAGTGCGGAAGAGTCAGATCAGGGGTCATAGAGTAGTGGCAGGTAGAATAGTGGAGGGAGACCCCCACTCACGACCTCTACTCCCAATGCCCCTAGTGGTCCGCAGATACAGGATCCATGGATAACTGGGTTTGAATTCAACCTGAGGACAACTTCAGCCATGCCCTTTTAATTCCACAATGCTCCCATGATATCTGTAAAGAAGATCCAAAGCAGGCCCAGGGAATGAATGAAGGGGTTTCCTTTCATATCACCATCTCTGGGAGGGCTATAAAGGGTTCTGCTTTACAGGCAAGCCCTGTTCTCCATGGATCCTCCTCCTTCATGGCCAGGAGGCATGTTGTTGCTGGCCCTAAGAGACTCAAAAATCTCCTGAGCATCCTGGAAAGGGTGACAGACAAGGAGATATCAGGGAGGGTCTTAACTCTCTGTAAAACAGACCAGGGGGCAATAGAAAAGCTGACCGATCATCTGTGGGTGCAATCTCTTGGAAAGTGGTCTGATCGCCCAAAGCCTCATCTTGTGACTCGGGCCATTGGTGAAATGATCGCTCTTGATGACCAGCCGTTCTTCATTGTCGACAATGTCGGCTTCCGGCGTCTGCTCCAGCTGCTTTCTCTGGAGTACAAGATCCCATCAAAGACCACTTTCAGCAGGAGGGTGGTCCCCTCCCTGTACCGTGCATGCAGGGGGGCCGTGTTGGCCAAGCTGCGTGCAGCTGGGCCAAACACCAGTGTGCATTTCACTGCGGATATCTGGACTAGCCGCAGTGGGCTGCACACTGCCTTCATGTCCCTGACAGCCCATTGGTGGGGGCATGGGGGTGAGGGGACATCTGGTGCTGCTGGTGCTGTATCCAGTTCCTCCCATGCATGCACGCCTTCTTGGGCAGTGTTGCATGTGGTGGCGATGGACACAGACCACACTTCAGATGAGTTGTCTGCCGTCATGGAGCGGCAGGTGGGGGCGTGGCTGGCCGGGGAGCCAACCCTCTGCCGAGGCTTCATGGTGACGGACAACGCAGCCAACATCACCAAGGCTGCTAGGCAGGTTTACGGTGTGAACATCGCTTGTGCTGCGCACACCTTGAACCTCGTAGTGAAGGGTGCGCTTGGCCTCAAGGAGGCGCCGAAGACGGCCAAGGAGCACCAGTGTGTTCGGGGCTCTTCTAGTAGTTTAGGTCAGGATCCTGCTGCTCCCGTGGCCACCCTGGTGGAGCGTTGCCGCCAGGTAGCGGGCCACTTCCACCGGAGTGAAAAGGCAAGGCGCCAGTTCAAGGCCAGACAGATCGAGCTGGGCCTGCCTGAACACCAAATCCCCCAGGATGTTCCTACCTGGTGGAACTCCACTTTTCTCTTGCTCCGGTGTATGCATGAGCAAGAGGGAGCACTCAACAGCCTGGGGACGCGTGGTTGCTTGGATCTGTGCAAGTCTCTCTATGATGACTGGCCGGTGATCCGCGAGCTGGTCTTAGTACTAGAGCTGTTCTATTCTGCTACGAACGACTTGTGTACTCAGACCGCCACGCTGAGCCTGGCTTTGCCCACTGCTATTCTCCTGGAGAAGGCAATGAGCGATCTCCAGACCACTCTGACCACTGGGGTTGCGATTGCCCTGGCAGGTCGGTTGAGGACTGGGGTAGTTGAGCGGCTCAAGACACCATAGGCCGCATCTGCATGGCATGTCCTGGCATGCATTTGTGACCCAAGGATGAAGGGCAGCGCTGTGCCTCCTGGCGAGCTGCCCAGGTGGAGGGGCCTCCTGGTCGAACACGTGAAGCGTGAAGAGGAAAGGAGGCTAGGGATAGGTGATGCAGCAGACGACCAGGAGGGGTCTTGGTCGCAGGCTGGCACTGCGCATCCCACCCCCAGCAGCAGCAGCAGCAGCAGCACTGCCACCACCCTCACTTCTTCCCAGTCCAGCGGCGTGGTTTCTCCGGCAGTGGGACCAGCAGAGCAGCCAGTGCGACCTCGAACCACCACCCGGTGGCTCAGGGGCTATGCTAGTCTCATGCCGGGGAGACGGGAGGAGCCTGTCCCTCGCCCCAGCCGTGCTGAGCAGACTGTTCTGCAGTACCTGGAGGAGGCGACGGAAGACGAGGAGAGTGAGCCGTTCCCCTTTTGGGCAACGCGTCACAAAGTCTGGCCGGACTTGGAGACCATTGCTGTCCGGTTTCTCTCTTGCCCGCCAACCAGCATCTCGAGTGAGAGGTTGTTCTCCATGGCCTGGGACGTGGTGACTCCTCTGCGCTCACGCCTGGATGCTGAGTTGGTCGAGCAGCTCGTCTTCTTGAAGGCCAACCTCCCCCTGCTGGGCTACCCCGAACTGGCCGTGGAGGGTGAGTAACTTGCGTCACCCCCCCTAGGCAGCGCCTCCCACGCCACGGCAGTTCATCCCGGCCAGAAGATGTGTCACAGTCCATCCCTCTAAGCCCACCCTACCACTAAAACATGCCCTTAGTGCTGCTGGCACATCCAGACACGCATGCATACACAGGCACCGCTGCACTGTCAGCCTGGGATGGTGGAGTGCCAGGTGAGTGCTCCCAGCATGAGGGAGGGGATACCACAGATGTGGCAGAGAGAGACTACAACTCCCATTTCCCACTGTCTCGATGGCTGGCCACCATCAAGACTAGGGACAATGGGAGCTGTAGTCGCTGTCTCTGCAGAAGTAATCTGTGGTGCCCCCCCCCCGATGCTGGGAGCACCCACTTGCCCAGTGCTGAAGGCTGGGCCATAGGGCAGCGCACCATCCATCCACAACCTCAGAGACAGGCTGCTGCGTGTGCGTGTGTGGGGGGCACAGTCAGGATTGGAAGGGACATCCCTGGGGGAGAGTAGTGCCTCTGTGCAATGGGCCTGTGCCTCCTGGCGAGGGGGGCACACACACTGTCACTGAGAGGGCTTGCTGCTAATTGCTAGCTTTTGCTTGCCTGCTAAAACTGTCATCATTGCTTCCTCCCATGAACAATTGCATTGAAGCTGAATTCTAAAAAACGTCTGTCTGCTGCGTTTCTCAATGTGATGTGCTTATTTCTGATTTTGGCTTGCTGGTCAGGTGATGTTCTTTCTTAATTTTCATGCTCTCCTCTGTTCAAATCCAAATATGTGGTTTGCCTTGGTCTACTGAGCTATAGGTTGTCGCCGCCGCCGCTGAATGAGATGGTCTGCTCTGCTGCTGCCTACTTTTTCTGGCCACAGTGGGAGTAGTACTACTGCTGTGCCTGAAGCGGCACACACACACACATGCACCCCCCTCCCCTCCCCCCCAAAAGCTGTGTCGCCAATGATGAGATTGATGCTGGTGCAGCCCTCACACAAATGTCTGTCTCACGCAGACAGAGAGAGCACACATTGCAACCTGAGGCGACACAACCTTTTCAGCCCTAACCCTCTTGCAGAGTGAGTGAGCACACCCGCACAGTGCACACACACAGGGGAATAAAGGCATATTACTAGTCTAGACTCTAAACTAGTGGTAATGTTGTATCATGTGATTGCACACAGTCTTTCTGCCCAGTATCTGCGGTATGCATTGGGATGCAATCCGAAAAAGCCTGCAAATTCTAGCTTGCTTTGTTGCAGAGACCTCTTCGTGGTGTGTGGTGTTGTTGTGTGATGTGGTGTGGTGTGGTCGCGTGGGGCCCGGGAAAGGACAGGACAGGTGCAATTCACTGTGCCTGTGCGTGTGTGGGGAGATATATTATGTTTCCAAATGAAGATCGGGTCATGTTTGAGAGTTGATTGACAGCATTTTATTTGAAGATTGCTTGCCCATACATAGATGCAGCGATCACATGCCACAGAGTCAGACAGGTTGCGGAAAAGAAATGTCCAGAGACACGTGCGTGCTGCCATTCTCTTCTTATCTGCCATCATCATCCATGCATTACTCTTCAAAGCTGTGTGGGCTAGGAGGGGGCAACATGCCAAGCCTTGCTGCTCCACTTGCGGAGTGTGGTTGTCTTGCGTGCGTCCTCCACATGCTATGCGTGTTCCCTCCTGGCTGTGCCTGTCTGTTGACTGTAGTGGGCCAAAAAAGTTTGGATGAGGTGAGGTTCAGGGCAGGGCACTGTTGCTGGACTTGGAGTGGGATATGGGGCAGCAGAGTGGGGTGGGGTGGTAGTGCCTAATGGGTGTAGTAGGCTGCCACCCCAATTTCAGGGGGATGAGACAGAGGGTTGATTTTTTGTGAATTTCTGAAGTTTTTGTGTCTTTGGGGCAGATGGGGGGCAGAAAGGGGATCTGCCCCAAAAGAGTGGGGGGGTGGTAGTGCCTAATGGGTGTAGGCTGCCACCGCAATTTCAGGGGGATGAGACAGAGGGTTGATTTTTTGTGAAATTCTGAAGTTTTTGTGTCTTTGGGGCAGATGGGGGGGCAGAAAGTAGATCTGCCCCAAAAGAGTGGGGTGGGGTGGTAGTGCCTAATGGGTGTAGGCTGCCACCCCAATTTCAGGGGGATGGGACAAAGGGTTGATTTTTTGTGAATTTCTGAAGTTTTTGTGTCTTTGGGGCAGCTGGGGGGGCAGAAAGTGGATCTGCCCCAAAAGAGTGGGGTGAGGTGGTAGTGCCTAATGGGTGTAGGCTGCCACCCCAATTGCAGGGGGATGGGACAGAGGGCTGATTTTTTGTGAATTTCTGAGGGTTTTCTTGGGTGCAGCAGAGTGCTAGATTGATTCATTCCCATACTCGTCATAGTAATAAAGGAGAGAGTGAGAGAAAGTGAGAGTGTGGGGTCATTTAGAGTTGAGAGTAGTACGATGCTTGATGAATGAATGAATGAATCTAGCACTCTGCACCCAAGAAAACCCTCAGAAATTCAAAAAAAACCAGCCCTTTGTCCCATCCCCCCCCCATGGATGGGTCAGAGCCCTGTCAGCCCCCTCCCTCCTCCAGGACCTCATCAAGAAAGGAAGTGCAAAGTGGAGCCACCTGCACAGAGGAAGGGAAGGGGCTCCTGGCCTCTCCGAACTCCCTGCAGTTCCCCCTTCAAAGGGGCGGGAAGGCAATATGAGGGACTGGAAGAAAACAACACTGGTCATTTTTGGGAACTGAGCATGACTGGATTGGATGGTCAAAAGGGCCCGGGCTCAGGAGCATTTAAGCATCCAGCAACACCCCTGCAGGGTGTCTCTCTCTCTCTCTCTCTCTCTCTCTGGTCAGATGGTGATGATGCCCTCCTTGTTTTGGAAGGTTTCTTGCCTGTAGCTTTGCATGAGATTATATGTTCTGCCAAATGGGCGTCGCAGGTTCTGTGGAGGATGGGAATTGCCCCCTCTTGATGGGGGGTGGGGGGGAGACCCCCAGGGGTTGGATTTGGGTCAAGGTGGAGACATTTAGGAAGCGACACTGTCCTGGCCCCTCTCATTGCCCTGTAAGACCGGTGTGGAGAAGTCTCCCTTTGAAGACCTGAGGGGCCAAATGTTCAGAATATTCCTCCTGCCCCTTGGAGGAAAGGCACGGTCCTGTTGTCCCCTTCCATGTGTGCTCAGGGATGGACTTCAGTCTGGATCCTGCAGGGTTGGCCTGCAGGGTTGCCAACCCTTTTGCTAGCCTGGCTCCTGTGCCTTGAAAAAGAGCTTGACAGTCCAAGATCAAACAGATGAAGCTTTTGCTGCAATGGAAATGAAGAGATGGGGAAATCTTCACCAGTTTAATTTCTATATGCCAGGTTTCCTCTAAAAGCATAAGAGCAGGAGCAGGTAGAGAGTTGGCAACCCTGCCTGCTGGTGCCTCGTGCCCACCACTGGGCCTGGGAGTTCCGCCATCCTTGTGTACATTCAAACATGGCGGTTGCTGGGGGGGTGTTCCCCAGCCGGGAGTGTTTACCGGTTGCAACGGATCCTGATGGGGCTGGAGGTTCCGCTGCAGCCTTCAGTCTCTCTGGACTCGACCGTTGGCAGGAAGACTTTCTGGCCTCTCCTGCTGCTCACGGCAAATTTCCGTCCACTTTTCGTCGTGAGGGAGCGCAGAACATGGCCTCAGGCAAGGAGTCCAGAGTGAGTGTCCACCACCCAGCCCCAAATAGGTTCAATGTTTGGTGGGAGCGGGTGAGACCCTCAGGGGTTGGATTTGGGTCCAGGTGGAGAGATTTAGGAAGTGAGACTGTCCTGGCCCCTTTGAGCTGACCTTGTAGGGCAGGAAGGGACTGGCCCAGCCCATCTTCACGGCGACTTCATGGAGCAGCAGCCCCCCATCGATGGGTCAGAGCCCCATCAGCCCCATCCCCCCTCTAGTGCCTCATCCAGCAAGGAAGTGCAGAGTGGAGCCACCTGCACAGAGGAAGGGAAGGGGTTCCTGGCCTCTCTGAGCTCCCTGCAGCTTCCCCCTTCAGAGGGGCAGGATGGCCATATGAGGGACTTGAAGAACACAACACTGGTCCTTCTTGGGTAAAAGAAATGAAATGTTGAGGAGGGGGATGGAGGGAGGACTGAAAGGGCCATTTCTGCCCAGGGGGAGTCGCAGGTTCTGTGGAGGATGGGAACTGCCCCCTCTAGATGTGGCCTGGCTCCTCTGCTCTGAGCAAAAGCTTGACCAGCTTAGCCCAAAGAGATGGGAAATGCATCACCAGCTTGATATCTGCATGCCAGCCTTCTGCTGAAGTCACAGGAGCAGGATTAGTGAGAGTGTTGGCAACCCTGCCTCCTGGTGCCCCATGCCCACCACTGGGCCCTGGGAGTTCAGCTAACTGAGCCAAGAGACACCTTTCAAAGTGTTGATACTCTCATATTTAGCAGGGGGAGAGCAACTTGTCCTCTCCATCCCCAGCACAGCATCTCTCCGGTGGTGTTGCTGGCATCTGCTTGATGTTTCTTTTTGGACTGAGAGCCCTTTGGAGACAGGGGACCATCTTATTCAGGTCTTCTTGATTTATTTCTCTGTGTAAAGCGCTTTGAGTACTTTGGTTGGAGAGTGGAATATACATCTCTGTAGTAGCCGAAGGACTTGTTTAGATTCAAAAAGTGGCCGTTGCTGAGCTGCATCCCAGGGCTGGGTATGTTGACCTGGTCGCCATGGCGCTGGGGTTCCGACGGATCCTGATGGGGCTGGAGGTTCCGCTGCTGCCCTGGGAGCCCCTGGACTCGACTGGTGGCAGGAGGGCGTTGCGGTCTCCCCTGCTGCTCACGCCAAATCTGGTCCATTTGGGGCCATGTGGGAGCGCTGAACATGGCCTCCGGCAAGGGGTTTAGAGGGAGGGTTTACCACCCTGCCCCAAAGAGGTCCAATGTGGGGGTGGGGGGAGAGACCACCAAAGTTCTCAAAGCGGTTTGATGAGAAATCTAGGATGGGAGTCCCCACTGGCTGCTTAGGAATGACCCCGGTGGGTGTGAAGTGGCCCAGCCCATCCTCACTCCAGCTCTCCTCTCTCCTTGGCAGGACATGGGAGAAGGATGCCCCTTACTCCGCGGCGTGGGCAGCCTTGATGGGGCTACTCCTGTGGCTCCTCTCAGGTACGTCCTCCTGTTCCTCCTGGGTTATCTGGGCCCATTCTTGATTAATGGCACCTTGGATTTGGGACCCTCTCAAGAAACATGGCCCCTGCCAGGGTTTCATTGTTGGAGATCCAGCTCCAGATGCCATCGGCCTTTGGCACCAGTAACCCTGACGACCATGACAGGTCTCTCTCTGACCAACACGTAGCCAGAAGTCAGATAGAGGTCTTTTCCTCTCAGCATCTTCTTCTGAATAAAGCAGATTAGTTTAACCTTGTGTGAATCTCCCTGCTTATCATGGACAAGCTGTTGCCCCGGAGACCCTGTTGACTTCTGCTGTAATGGGAGTGAAATAGCTGCTGAATACTCTGCCATAGAAGTCATGACCCCCAACATTAATAAGCCCTACCCCGCAAGAGGTCTCAGTTTGCAAGGGGCACCCATTCTAAGTTCTGACTATTGGAATGTGGGAAAGACAGAAAGGAATGACAGCAAGGGCAGGCAAAGGGAGTTCCAAAGGAGAAGAGCCGATCCGTCTGAGCTACCTGGGTTTTGGGGGAGGATCCAGCGGTTCAGGCACAGGAGGCAGGGGAGGGTTCTCGTGCACAATTTGCTCTCTAGGGTTTCAAAGGAGGATGGGTGGGGTGGGGGGATCGGTCCCCTAGTCTGCTCTCTGAGGACTGAAGGGCTGTGGGGCTCCATGGTCTGGTGGGCCTGGCCCACCATTTCTCAATGCCTGGATTCCAGGTGAGCCCTGCAGCCACCCAGAGCGTGAGGCTGGAGCCAGGGTGTGGCTGGCTGCTCCTTCAGGGCTGGATCCGCTGGTGCCTCCTTGAGTGGTTGCAGGGCAAAGGGAGCAGTTGAGATGGGGAGTGATGGAAGCCCCTCTGGGGGGCAGAGGAGGGGGTCGTGGCAGCCCCTCGGAACAGGTGATGCTGAGTCAGACCATTGCTCTACTCTGACCAGGAGCCGCTCTCCAAACCCCAACCAAGGGAGCTGAGCTGTTTTAGAGCTTTTAAAAGTAGGCAGTATATAAATATATATAAATCCAATGAATGAATGAATGAATGAATCAGGAAAGAAAGAAAGAAAGAAAGAAAGAAAGAAAGAAAGAAAGAAAGAAAGAAAGAAAGAAAGAAAGAAAGCCCTTTATGTTGTGGAGAGCTGGGAGGGTATATAAATAAAATAAAATAAAATAAAATAAAATAAAATAAAGTAAAGTAAGTAACCCTTATGTTGCAGGGAGTTTGGAGGGTTCTTGCCTTCACCCCTGCCCACTGCTGGAAACTGGCTACTCCGGGTTCCTTCGACACACTCTCTCACTCACTTGTGTCTTTTGTCCTTTTTCCCTCTCAGTGACTTCCAGCCACAGGAGATATATGAAGAGTGCTCCGTGGCCAAAACAAGCAAATGGTCACTGGTAAGGGATGAAAACCCAGTCTGTACATGGCGGGGCTGGGAGGGGGTGGGAGAGACCCCATTTCGAGCTAGAATAGAGGGCGTGTGGTAGAGATCCAGTCTTAGCAGGTTGAAGGGGTACTCTTTTCTCACCTGGAGGGGCAGCTCCATCGCTCATGGAAGTAGAGGACCTTCCTTAGGAGCCCATGCAATTTTTTGGGGGGTGGAGGTGGTTAGTTTAGCAAGAAGCCAAGGGTGGAGAGAAGCTCCGAGCAGCATGGAGGGTTGATTCCATGGATACAGGTGTCTCCATGCCCAGCCCGTGGGCTTCCTGCAGGCATCTGGCTGTCCACTCCTAGAAACAGGGTGTTGGGCTGCATGCCTCATTCATCTCATCAAGCAGAGCTCTTTCTAAGCACTTGTGTTCTGATCTCATGTGTCTTCTTTCTTTCTTTTCTTAGCATCCAGAGGCCAAGCACCGTGTTGAGGAGGCTGCAAAACACCGCTGCTGACCAAGAGCCATCCCTTGGAGAGGTCAGGAAGCCTCAACATCCAGTCCCTCCCTCGGAAGAACTATGGGTTGGGTGTGTGGGTCCCCCGTGTTGGCCAGGAGTAGAGAGCATGTGGAATGGCCCCAGTTTTGATGCTGCCGGGTGGGCGGCCATCTTCTGACAGTCGTTTGCTTAAAGCTATGGTAAAGGGACAGCCATGCCCTTAACAACACTGCATCCCAATGGTCACACAGTGGGGGTGATAGGATTAAAGAAGATGGCTGCAAGGAGATGGCGGTCATGGCCTTGACGTCCGGTCCAGATCTCACAGTTAAAGGTGGAGCATCCTGTTGCTTTAATGGCAACCATTGAAAAACAGTGACAAATAAATGAAGAATGAATAAAAATACAAAACAATAAGAAAACTCAACCAAACCAATGAGAAATGAACTAATTGGAAAGGGGAAAGAAATGGGAAAGAAAGAGGAAAGGATACCCAGTTTTGGCATGTTTTTGCACGTGCCTTTAGTGTCCTCACTAAGGAGCCGACTGAAAGCATGAAGTTGACTGGAAGTGGTCTTTTCCAGTCACCAGAGCCATCGGGGCCCCAGCTGAGTGAGGGAGCGCAACATGTCTGGGGGGGGGGCGGTTGATGCCTTTCCCCTCTGCCATTTGCATGAGTGCGCGAAGGCCAGAAATCAGCCCGACCGACCTTATTGCGAGGAAGGCGGGCACGAGAGAGGAGCTCTTTTGCCATCTCTCCTGCCAGCCTCCAGCCAGCATGCCTGGGCTCCAAAGTGGTTTTTAAGAAAACTGAAAATCAGGAAAGCGGGAAGAGTTGTGTCCAGAACGGGACGATCCCCTTCCGGCCCACTTCCTGCATTCAGCTCACCCGGTGATGACCGCTGGAAGGTGCCAGGCTGGCCTTTTCCCTGCTGAAGCCTAGGAAGCCAATGCGAGGGCCAGAGCAGCCATTTCTCCATCTTCTCTCCTTCACAGAGTTCTTCCTTCCTGGAGGCCGAGACTCCACCCGCCAGCGTGGAGGACGAGGGGTCGGAAGAGGACTATGCCACCAGTTCCCCCAGGTACCTTTCTCAGCTGAAGGTCCGCTCCAGGGATCATAGAGGCAGATCACCTTCCCCGGGAGCCTTGGTTGATTAGACATGTTCATGGAGGAGAAGCCAGTTGAAGACTATTACCTATGACAGCCAAGGAACCTCCGAATCTCTCTCTCTCTCTCTCTCTCTCTCTCTCTCTCTCTCTCTCTCTCTGAATAAACACACTTTAATGCCACATGTAACCAGGTCTCAAGTGGTTCACAACCAACTAAATAGGCATCTGGCTGTCCACTCTTGGGTTCTGGGCTACACGTGTCTTTCACTTGATCCACAGGGCATGCATTGCTGTTCTTATGCCATGTCTCTCCTTTCTCCTCTCAGAGTCCAGAAGCCAAAGAAGTGGCTCATCAAGAAGATGATGATGAACACCTACACGGTGGAAGACTCGTCCTCCGCAGAGGTCAGAAATGACCAATCTCATCATCCATTTTTTCATGTGAACGGGCTCTAGGTTGTGTGTGTGTGTGTGCGCGCATGCCCTGTTCCCCAGCAGGAGACAGAACATGGAATGGTTCTAGTTCTAGATGCTGCAGGATGGGAGGGATTGTGATTGGTGGGATGGGAGGAAATGCAGCTGAGGCATTGGAAAGGGGGCAAAAATGTGGTGAAAGGCTTTTCTTCTGGGCAGAGATGCCAAATGCCTTTTCTACCAAGAGGCACGTCTTATTTTAGAGCCGGATGTCTTCACAACTGTCCCTTGGGCTTGGTTCCTCTCAGAAGCCTCGCAAGGTCAACGCAAGCCCTGGAACGCTCCCGTTTCTCTTCTCTCTCCTCCCCAGTGCTCCTCTACGGACGAGGACGACACGATGCATGACATCAACAGCATCGAGGATGAGGTGTGGGACTCTCCACCGACCCCCAGTTCGGCTAGGTAGGTACCCTCCTCTCAGCTGAAGGGCCTTAGGAGCCAGTAGGGAGCTGGGGGAGGAGCGCTGGTCTTGTGGTAGCAAGCATGGCTTGTCCCCATAGCTTAGCAGGGTCTGCCCTGGTTGCATATGAATGGGAGACTTGATGTGTGAGCACTGGAAGAGATTCCCCTTAGGGGATGAAGCCGCTCTGGAAAGAGCAGGAGGTTTCAAGTTCCCTCCCTGGCAGCATCTCCAAGATAGGGATGAGAGAGATTACTGCCTGCAACCTTGGAGAAGCCGCTGCCAGTCTGTGAAGACAATACTGAGCTAGATAGACCAATGGTCTGACTCAGTAGATGGCAGTTCCCTATGTTCCCTATGTTCCTATGGGGGGCTTTTAGCGCAGTAAGCAGAAGGCTGCAGGGGACAGGGGCAGCTCCCCCATGTCTGAGCCCCACAGAGGGATGTTTCTTCAAACTTGCTTCCTGAGGACTCTGGAGGGGGAGTTCACCCAAGGAAGCCGATTGACAGCAGGTGCAAGACAGACACCAGCAAGTCTACTGCTGGCTGTTAGCAGAGGGAGCTCTGAGACCCCCATGCTGTTGGCATGAGCGGGTGTTGGGGAGAAGGAGCAGGGGAGGGCTCCTGTCTCGATGCCCCCTTTGAACACTTCCCAGGGCTTCTCAGTGGGGAACGAAAGGCTGGACTTGGGAGATCTCTGGCCTGATGAAGTTCCCCTGCCAGCCACCTCCCAAGGGAGGCGAGATCCTTGCTTAGCATCTCTTTGGGTGCCCGTGTTCTTCTTCAGCTGGCTGCCATCTCCAACAGGACAGTTCTTGGAGCAGCTTTTCTCTCTCCTCTCCTCTCTCAGGAACATCGACGAAGAGGAAAGAAGAGGACAGCTGGCCCCAGATTGGTTCTCCTCGGTCCATCTGGGAGAGGTAAGGGGTGCAAACCAAGGGTGACTTGACTCCACCCCTCTGCCCCACCTTTCTTGCACTACACAGGATGGCGGCTTGGATGGCAGTCACTGTTCACACGGGAGGTGGGGACTTGCCCTTTCCCCTTGTGGATGTCTTTCCCTTGCAGTTGACCTCATGCACCCGGAGCCAGAGGCAGCACCCTCCAGGCCAAGATGTGGGTGCAGACACCCATGGCCCTGGCCTCGCCCTGGGGATTCTCCTGACCCATAACCGTCCCTCGGACTGTGTGCTGAGGCCTGACCCTCCTCTTCTCCTCAGGGGAGAGCAACAAAGAAGATCGGGGACGTCGTCCGGTGTGTGGAGTATGCCAGTGAGGTGGAGGAGAGGTTCCCCGAACTCCTGGTGGGCCTGGTCAACTAGATCCTCACCGGCCTGCAGAACACCACCGAGGGAGTCGGGAACCGAGACAGCCAAGACCTGCCTCCTGAGTAAGTCATGGCGGTGGGGAAAGCGGGGCCAGCAAGTCCTCCTTCCAGCACTCTGGGAGGACAGGCTAGGGTCATTTCTCCCATGTCCCACTCTGATGGGTGAGGAGCATTTCTGGCCTCTTGGGGTGACTCTGGCATGGTGGTCCCTTCCCTCAGCTCCACAGGGGAGACCCCAGAATTTGCAGCCCTCTTGGCTCTGCAGAGAGCCTTAAAATGCGTCTGCAGTGTTAAAAAACCAGCTGTGGGGAAAGCCACTTCACCCCTGTGGTCTCCCTCCCATGGTCCAACACAGTCCATCCACCCTTGACACTACACCACCCCGCAAGGAGACACACACTTTGGTGACAGCAACCTTCTCTTCTCTGCAGGGAGACCGCACAGATTGTCCGGACCCTGCTGGAGAGGGTGGCACAGGTGACCCCGGAGAAGACCTGCTGGGAATCCCTGTGCTCTACGCAGAGCTGCCTCCAGGGTGTGGCCCTCTTGGTGAGGTAAGTAGGAGTGAATAGGAGATATCTCAGGAGGCCTGGCGGCTGGTGTGGTTTGGGTCAGGTCTGCTCTTTCTGGACCTTCCGCCCAGGACTCAGCAGGGTCTTTTGGTGTTTTGCAGGGCTCTCCTCCAGACACGCTCCTCCACAGTGGCCAGGCTGAAGGCATACCTGGCTTCCCCCTTCAGCCTGGACAAAGATCCAGAAGAGCATTCGCTCACAGAGGTGGCCTTCTTTGTGGAGGTGAGCAGCGTGTTCCTCAGGGTGGGCTTCCCTGAGAGGAGGGTCTGGCCCCAGAGGCTGATGGATGTTTTCCTCCTTTCCCTCTTTTAGCTGCTCCTGAAAGACCAAGACTTTGCTGCCTTAGAGAAGACCTGGACACTCCTGGTAGCGTGGCTAGTCCACCCCAGCCAGAACATCCGCTACCTGAGCGAAAGGGGACTTCTCCAAATTTATGGCACCCTGAAGGCGGTGAGTGACATCCCTGGGCATGGAGCATCCCTAGGCATGGAGACTCCTCTCTTTGGGGAGCCCTTCCTGAGGCTGGTGCTCCTAGGCATCCCCAGGTGTGATGGGGCGATTTCTCCAGTTGGGTGGATTCAGTCTGTGGAACCCTTGCCACAGGACGAAGGAGAAATCCTTAAGGGAAGGCACAGGAATGCATCTCTCAGTAGGAGCCTGATTCCCCACGTGCTCCAATGCCACCTTCTCCCCGCTCTTTGTGCCTCTGGGATGGCTTGAGTCATCTCCTCCCCAAGGCAGTGGATGGTGGCCAAGCAGCATCAAACACGGACAGCTCTGTGGTGCGTTTAGCAGCGGGTGGACTAGCATGTGTTTTCAAGGAGCCACCTTTTCCCACCCTAGGCCAAGAAACCCCAGGATTTTAGTGCCGGGATCCTGGGAGGGCTCAGGACCTCCAGTCTGGAAGCCACTTTGGGGTTCCTGGCCTTCATGGAGCGGCTGAGGCACTGTCCATCAGAACACCAGGCCACGGTGAATGCTGTCCTGGCTGCCCTGTGCCGCCCTCTCTTCCACCACGTGAGTACTTGCACGCCAGCTCTCCGCCTGGCTCTATGAGGGCCGGCCAACCTGCAGGTTCCGACTGGGTTAGAGAAAGGAAACCAGACACCCCCTGGAGACCCATGCAAGCTCTTCATCAATTATGGAGGTGAGGAATTCCTCCCTAATAACAAGCCCTGTTCTTCTTTGTAGGAGGAGGCTAAGATCCGAAGGGCAGCCATGAGGACCCACCTGGATCTCCTGCAGCACCGCCACCACCACCACAAGGGTACAGAGGAGAACATCACGACCCTCATCGCGGTGCTGATGCATGTGGAGGATGAAGACCTGGAGGTAGCACAGGTGAGGGCCCACTTCTTCCTGCCACCCCTACAAAGGTGTTTAGGCTTCCCCAAGTCCAGCCACCCAGTGGCAGGCCCCAGAGTTAGCCTCATGGGGTGGTGAATCCACGAGCTGTCCCGCTGTGGTTTGGCCCATCCAGGCCCTACTCCTTGAAGCCCCCTAAGAGGTTTCTTGGAATCCCTTGGCAGCCTTTTTCACTCCCATTCCGGTCTTTCTTTTGGCAGGCTGCTAAGGACAATCTGAGCCTCCTGGCGGAAGCCCTCCTATGGCACCTGGAGGGCAAGCTGCTGGCGCGGGACTCTTACAGCCTGCAGGAGCTGCTCCACAAGATCGCCAAGCGTCTGGTAAGGGCAGCCCCTCCCTGTCCATCCCTCGGCTCAAATGGCTCAAGGACCTTTGGGCGATGCTTTGCTCAAGTGGGCTGTCCATGCGCAGGGTCCTGAACTGTGGTCCCATTTCCTTCCACCCTTGTTTTTAGGTCACCTGGTCCACAAAAAGGGCAGCATCCTCACTGAAGGGAACATAGAGACCTTCCATGCTGGTAAGTGCCGGTTTCTGGGTGGGAAGGGGAAGTTTCTGTGAGGGGAGAGGCCTAGATTTAAGGACCACAGAGCTGGAATGGGCCACCTGTCCCCTCAAATGGAAGGTCCCGCTTGCATCCTCAGGGATGCTCAGCAGTAGGCTTTCCCAGAGTGCAGGGGAGAAAGAATCAGGACTTGCGCCCTCTTGGTGTGGAAATGGTGGGGCTTGGCCAAGGGTGGGGTGATCTCTTCATGCCATTTCTGAACCTTCTCCTTCATCCCTCCAGCGCTGGAGAGCTTGCTTGGCGACCATGACCCCGAGGTCGGGAGAGTTGCCTGCAAGACAGAGAAGATCGTGAAGAAGGCCTTTTCCCTCCACTCCCGGCACGGGCTGCGGGCTGCCGTTCGGCGCTTGTGGGCGGGCTGTAAGAAGAAGAGACACCCGCCAGAGTACGGTGATCTCTCCACCTGACCGACTGGTGAGCAGACCAAGGCAGGGCTTCACTTGAAGGGGCCCCGATGGTTAGGGAGGGGGCTGGGGCTGCAGGAAGGGTGGGCAGGAATCTGGGCAACCCTCCCTCGTGTTGGAATGCCAACTTCGGCGCTTGTGGCTGGTTGTACCAGTAGCCCAAGGGAAAGAGGAAAGATCTCTCTTCCCTCTGGGAAATGAGGACACAGATATTCTGCCAGGAGTCCCTGGTGCTTGGTGGTGTCATGGGGGAGAGTGTGAGAAGACCCTCCATCTCTGAACCAATGTCCTTCTCTCTTTCCAGGAACAACAGCCCCGTGCTCTCCCCTGGAAGATCAGCAGCTGAAGGGAGGTTCAGGAAAGACCGTGCAGCGCAGGGGCCTCCCAGAAGACCTCCTCCAACCGCGTGGACACAAGATCTGTCCACAAGAAGACATCCAGCAGGGAAGTGCAGTTCTGTCTGAGGAGTGAGGGGGAAGCAGGCTCCACTCCCCTGGCCCAAGGAAGCCCCGCCTCTGGGGTGCAGAAGCCCCTCCCCTTGCTTCTGCTGGCAGGCTGTGGGAGGAGGCTACAGGACCACCCTGCCCCCAAGTGGCCCTTTGGAACCATTCTTGGGCTTCCCTTGGGTCCGGGGAGGCTGTGTGGCCCCAGCAGGAGGGCAAGGTCACCGCCTCCCTCCATTCCCACCAGCTGGCCAAGGAGCGCCCCCTCCTCCTTCCACCTTTCTCCCCTTCCCCAGAGGCCTGGCTTCCCCTGGCAGGGGAAGCCCCATCCAGGCATCCGCCCCCTCCCCTGCCGAGGGTGTGCTCCTCCCCCCCTCCACTCCCGCAGCCACGCCTCACTCCCCCCTCCGCTCCCTCCTCCTTCCTCCCAAACCGGTGCAGCAGCAGAGGAGCCTGGGAGACTCTGGGGGCCCCCTGCAGCCCCAGTAGCGCCCCCTGGTGCTGCCCGGTGGCAGGCCAGAGAATCCTCCTCTCCCTCCTGCTCCATGCTGTGGCTGCACAGTGGGGAGCCCGAGGTCAAGCAGAATTCTCTGGCTTCCCCCCCCCCTCAACCCCCAGCCCCCTGCCCAATCCCCACTTGCTGGGCTGCCGGAGTGGAAAGGGAGGAGGAGCAGGGCAACCCCACTGACGCTGCTTTGTGCTTCTTGCAGGCTTGTGCTGCTGCTGGGCGGCCGGAGGAGTCGATCCGCCCCAGAAGAGGAGACCAAGTGAACGTGCCTGCAAGGAGCGGGGGTGGGGTGGGGTTGGGGGCTGGCTGGGACTCCCCCCAATTTTGTTTGCCCTGCCATTCCCTTCTTCTGTGTGACCCTGGGCTTCCTCCCTTCCCTCCTTCCCTCCTTCTCCCTCGCAGGGGCAGAATGGGCTTTGCTGGTCGCCCTGTTGGGGGCCGAGTAGGAATTTTTGGCTTTCCAACAGATTGGCCGAGATGGAAAGTTTTTTGCCTACTCCATTCTGTCCTGTTTTGTTTCCTTTAGTTAGTAAGTTAAGTGACGACTTGTAACCTATTTAAGTATATTAATAAAGTTGCCACTTTGTTAACAGCCAGTCCTTTCTGAGATCTTCTTTTCTTCTCGTCTCCCTTGGAGCGATTGTTCCCACAGACTCCCAAGCTCACCTCTTGGCTGAGGGAGACGCTGCTACACTGCTACAGGTCCATGCAAATGCCTCTTGCTTGGAAGCACTCACTCAGACAATTGGCTTGGATCACTCCAGAGGAGCCCCCTTGAGGTTTGCCGCCAATGAGGTTTGCTGAGCACAGGATCCTGGGAGCAAGCTGCACCTTCCAATCGAGTGCCCGGAAAGCACAGACTTGGCAAGGCCTGGCAAGCTTACAAACCAACACTGACTCCCTCCAGTACAGCCAAATATGAAATGTGATTCCATTCCAGTGATTAAAAAGTCCTGCCAAGTATGAAATGCCATTTGTGCAGGAACAAGGCCTTGACCTCCTCTTGTGCTCTTCACATTTCTGTTTTGAATGTGTATTTGCTTCCTTCCTTTGCTCTGTAAGAAGAAGCTGGCAGGGATCAATAGTTCACAGCTCCCCTTTGACATTTTGGTCTGGTTGGGGAAAGAGTGTTTGTTTGTTTTTTCAAATTCAATTTTTATTATTTTTAACAATATTAATATGTCATTGAATACAAATAGACAAAAGTGGACTTCCCGCACACATCTCTTCGTGAATCATCAGCTATAAAGTTTACCCTTGCTATAATAATAATTCAAAACATAAATTTAAATCCTTACAAACACAGCTAACCTATCCAACCTTCAGGTTTTTTTTACTAAATTTCGAACCCTGCTGTAAAGTCCATAGTAGGAAAATAGTTCTTTAGATACAACAAGAATGGTTTCCAACCTTCTTTGAAGCATTCCAAATTTTGGTCTCTTATTAGTGTTGTAAGTTTTGCCATCTCCGCATATTCCAAAAATTTTATCAGCCAATCTTCTTTTGAAGGCACTTCATTACTCTTCCATTTCTGTGCATATATAATTCTAGCCGCCGCCGAAGCGTACATAAAAAGCGTTGAATTACTTGTAGAAATGGCACCTTCTATTATTCCCAGCAGGAAGGATTCTGGCCTCTTAGGAAATGTCATTTTAAATATTTTCTTTAACTCATTATATATCATCTCCCAATATGCTTTAGCCTTCCCACAGCTCCACCACATAGGAAAAAAAGTGCCTTCAGACTGTCCACACTTCCAACATTTGTTTGATACATTTTTATACATTAATGCCAATTTTTGGGGTGTCATATACCATCTATACATCATTTTGTAATAATTTTCTTTTAAAGCATAACATGCAGTCAATTTTAAATGGGTTAGTTTCGGAAAATTGGAGGGGGGGAAGAGAATAAAAGGAGGCTCGCCTGCAGCAGAAAGTTAGTGAAAGCTGGAGGAAGAGTTTAAAGTTGGCGCTAAAGCTGGAATTAGAGCTGATTAGGAGTAAGACCCTGAGGCTATTCACATGATAGTCCTGGGATGCGGAGGGCGGGCAGTGGGGTAGGCAGAGTCCAACTCATCTTTCCCCCAGATGATTCTTCTGCTTTTCTTCAGGTATACTACCATGCGCTCACATGATCCTCACTGCTCCCAGCAGTGTGGATCTTTGGAGGCTGGGATGACACATCCCAACCTTTGGATATCCCACAATGCATAGTGTGTCGAGCGTGGTGCATTGGGGGATAGGAACATATGAAGCTGCCAGTCAGACCATTGGTCCATCTAGCTCAGTATTGCCTACACAGACTGGCAGCAGCTTCTCCAAGGTTGCAGGCAGGAATCTCTCTCAGTCCTATCTTGGAGATGCTGCCAGGGGGGGAACCTGGAACCTCGATGCTCTTCCCAGAGCGGCTCCATCCCCTGATGGGGAATCTCTTATAGTGCTCACACATCTAATCTCCCATTCAAATGAAACCAAGGCAGACACTGCTCAGCTAAGGGGAGAAGACACGCTTGCTACCACAAGACCAGCTCTCCTCTCCTCTGAGACGGGCGCTCTAGGCACCCATCTCTGTGTGCACTCAGGCAACAAGCAGCCTGAGCACCCATCTGATCCCAGTGCCAGGGTAAAGGGCACGCTCGCACCCTAAACTTTGTCTAAAGGCCGGGCTTCAAAGTGGGGTTAGGCGGGCCAGCAGCACCGTGATCCATAGGGATGCCTGCGCTGCAGACGAGCAGCCTGGGTTAAATTGCTTCTGGGAACTGTCTTCCTGAGAAACATAGCTAGAACAGTGAAGAGGGAAGCAGACGCAGGAGAAAACTGGCCCCCACCCGCACCCCGATCAGTTTGGAGCAGAGAGCTGGAAATCACGGAGCTGGAATTGCATCTGCTTTGCTCGCAGAAGGTCCCAGGTTTGATCCCTGTCGTCTCCTAAATCTCCTTCCTTGCAATTTCAACCCATGGAATTTCTAATCCAATTTCTAATCCAGTCCTCGGGGGCAACAGAGAAAAGCTGCCTGTGACCTTGGAGAGCTGCTACCAGTCAGAATAGACAATATTGTGCCAGAAAGCTCTGAGCCAGGCGGACCCAGGGTCTGACTTGGTATAAGGCAACTTCCTATGTTTCTACTGGGGGCAGGACCAGAGTTGTGAAGGCCTGGAAGGATGGTCTTCAAATACCCAGAAGATCATGGAAGGAGGAGGGAGGAGTTCAAGAGATGCATCATGACATTTCACAACAGAAACGGAAGAGGAGCAATGTGATATCCATTGTGAAGCACTAAAAAGGACTGTAGAAATGATCAATTCTGAGTGTGTTTTCTCTTACGCAAACTACCTGCCTTCCCTTGGCACATTATAGTTGCTGCACAAGGGTGTTGTCTGGTTTCGTTGCACATCTCGACTGTATGCTAGAACACTAACTCATCATTCGAAGGTCAGGGGTCCTCATATTTGGGTCTCCAGATGATACTGAACTACAACATCCCTGGCCACCATGGCCTTATAGAAGAAGGAACAGACTGGTTCTCTGTTGCTCCTGAGGGCTGGGCTACTACAATCCATGGGTTGAAATGGCAAGGAAGCAGATTTAGGCTAGGCATTAGGAAGAATTTCTTAATTCTGCCTTTGTATGTAGTCCGGAAACTTCAGTTAGTTTAGAATGCGGCTGCCAGATTGGTCTCTGGGGCAACCCGGAGAGACCATATGATGCCTGTTTTGAAACAGTTACATTGGCTGCCAATATGTTTCGGGGCAAAATACAAAGTGCTGGTTATTACCTTTAAAGCCCTGAACGGCTTGGGTCCAAGATATCTTAGAGAGCGCCTTCTTTTACATGATCCCCACCGCACGTTAAGGTCATCTGGGGAGGTCCGTCTCCAGTTGTCACCGGTTCGTTTGGTGACGACTCAGAGGCGGGCCTTCTCTGTAGCTGCTCCTGGACTGTGGAATACACTCCCAGCAGAAATTGGTAATCTTGATTCTTTGCTGACCTTCAAGAGAGCCCTTAAAACCCATCTGTTTTGCCTGGCCTTTCAGGGATTTTAATCAGTTTTTAATTGTTTTAATGTTAACCTGGTTTTCAGGGTTTTAATTGTTTTGATAGTTTAATTGTTTTTTAAGTTGTTTTAAATTGGTAATTATATTTGTATCTCTGTTTTAATTGTTTTTAATGTTTTCTGTTTTAATTGTAAACCGCCCTGAGCCATTTCGGAAGGGCGGTATAAAAATCAAATCAAATCAAATCAAATCAATAAATAAACAAATAAATAATTGTAAGAGCTGTTCGACAGCGAAGCAGTCTCCCTCATGCAGTGGTAGGCTTTCCTTTGCTGGAGGTTTTCAAACAGAGGCTGGACAGGCATCTGTCAGAGCTGCTGTAGCAGTTTCCTGCACGGAGTAGGGGAATGAAGAACTCTAAGGTACCTTCCAGCTCTGACATTCTATGATCCTGTGATTCCATTGGAGTTGTACATAGGAACATAGGTAGCTGTCTTATACCAAGCCGGACCATTGGTCTGCTTAGCTCACTATTGTCTATACGTGTTGGAGATGGAGTTCCAGTGCATCGACCTTTTGCACCAATTAACCTAATGGCAACTAGGGGCATTGGGATCAGAGGGAGCTAGTCAGGGTCTCCTCACCAGTCTCTGCTTGCCTCTACTCTATGAACCCTGCTTTGACTCCTCAGGTACCTCCTGTGTTGAGTCAATCTTCTTTGTTTCCTCCTAGAGAGATGATGGAGACATATCCCCCTCTCTCTCCCTGATTGATTGATTGATTGATTGATTAAGTGCTGTCAAGTCAGTGTCGACTCTTAGCGACCACATAGATAGATTCTCTCCAGGATGATCTGTCTTCAACTTGGCCTTTAAGGTCTCTCAGTGGTGCATCCATTGCTGTCGTGATCAGGTCCATCCACCTTGCTGCTGGCCATTTTCTTCTCTTGCCTTCAGCTTTCCCCAGCATTATGGACTTCTCAAGGGAGCTGGGTTTTCACATAATGTGTCCAAAGTATGATAGTTTGAGCCTGGTCATTTCTGCCTTGAGTGAAAATTCTGGATTGGTTTGTTCTGTGATCCATTTGTTTATTTTCCTGGCTGTCCATGGTATCCTCAAAAGTCTTCTCTGGCACCAAAGTTCAAAAGTGTCAATACTTTTTCTATCTTGCTTCTTAAAAATCCAGCTTTTGCATCCACAGAGTGTCACGGGGAAAACAATTGTCCAAACTATTCTAATCTCTGTAGGTATAGACACTTCATGGCATCTAAATATCTTTCCCAAGGCCTTTATTACAACTCTGCAAAGTGCTAGTTGAATAAATGATGATGATGATGATGATGATGATGATGATGATGCTTAGTACCGCAAGACCAGCTCTCCTTCTCAAACAACTTGTGGGAATCCAAATTTAAGAAGAATTTAAGAACGCTCCTGCCTTGGACGCTCTCTGCCCCGAAGCTTCCCACGTGGCCAGTTTGGTACATTAGCATCATTTTCAGAATTGTGGACCGCCTCCCCCTATTCAGATTGCAAGTAAGATTTATTTCATTCATTCATTCATTCATTCATTCATTTGATTTTTATACCACCCTTTCAAAAATGGCTCAGGGTGGTTTACACAGAGGAATAATAAATAACTAAATAAGATGGATCCCTGTCCCCGAAGGGCTAACAATCTAAAAAGAAACATAAGATAGACACCAGCAAAAGTCACTGGAGGGATGCTGTGCTGGGGATGGATAGGGCCAGTTACTCTCCCCCTGCTAAATAAAGAGAATCACCACGTTAAAAGGTGCCTCTTTGCCTAGTTAGCAGGGTATTGCTCATGCTCTTCCCCAGGAAAAAAACCACACATTTATTCTATGCAGAAACCACATGCTTTTTAAAAAACAAAAACAAGTTTTACCACAAGCAAGCATTGCGTAAGACTATGTGTAAGACACATCCTATGATATTTATTTACACTGCCTTCCTGCCTTCCTACTGTCCACCACCCTCTTGCCATTTTAAGCAAATCCAGACTCACAGTTTCATCAAAAATGTCCAGGTGTTCAGTTTTAAACATTTCCCCCCTCCGTTTCAAAACACTTAGGACTTCACTGTGAATATAGGAACTTAGGAACATCGGAAGCTGCTCTATATTGAGTCAGGCCCTTGGTCCATCTAGCTCAGTATTGTCTACACAGACTGGCAGCAGCTTTTCCAAGGTTACAGGCAAGGGTTTCGTATGCTTTGGTAGTTTGTTGGTTCAATAAAAAAATCTTGTCCTAAAAAATAAAATAAAAAATCTTGTCCTAAAATCTTGTCCTAAAAATAAAAAAAAAATCTTGTCCTGTCTTGGAGATGCTGCCAGGGAGGGAATGTGGAACCTTCTGCATGCAGTTTTCAAACATTATTCCCTAAAGGAGCATTTTATTGTCCCTTGGACTGTGTTAGGGATGGGGCTGTATTTCAGTGGTAGAGTATCAGCTTAAAGATGCTGAAGGTCCCAGGTTCAATCCCTGGCATCTACAGGGAGAGCTGGGGAAAACTCTTGCCTGAAACTCTGGAGTGCCACTGCCAGACAGAACAGACAATATTGAGATAGATTGGGGTTCCCAACAGGGGGTACTAGTACCCCTAGGGGTACTTCAAAGGCTATCGGAAGAGCCAGCGTGGTGTAGTGGTTAGAGTGCTGGACTAGGACCGGGGAGACTTGAGTTCAAATCCCCATTCAGCCAGGAGACTAGCTGGGTGACTCTGGGCCAGTCGCTTCTCCCTCAGCCTAACTTACTTCACAGGGTTGTTGCGAAGAGAAACTTAAGTATGTAGTACACTGCTTTGGGCTCCTTGGAGGAAGAGAAGGATATAAATGTTAATCATCATCATCATCATCATCATCATTATTATTATTATTATTATTTATTATTATTATTACAAGACAGGTCTCACCAGAGGAGCCAGACAAAGAGTGCCTCTCCCGTCAACAATATGGTGAGACGTAACTTTAATAAATTTATACCGGATTGGTCGTCGCCCGGGTCAACAAGGACCGCGCCAGGTGCTATAGTCCCTGGACATCTGGTGGCAAGTGGGCTACAGGACTCAGGATCTTCAGTTGAGCAACCAGGGCTGGAGACAGCAAAGCTACTGGAAGAAACGTCGCTTAACCGGAAAAAATATACAAAAAATGCCAACAAGGAAATAATGATCTGCTATTACAAGTCTAGTCCAACTTGAAGAGGTTATTTAAAAAGAATGTACCAAATTTGGAAAGAGAAGCATCCAGATACAGAAATAATAGAAAAAAGGCTAGCAGACCAGAGAAGATTCAGAATAAGAAATAAAGTATTCACAGGAGTTGAGCTGGAAGAACTGCAAAGAGCAACACAGGCTCAAGATATGGAAGAAGAATTACCACCAACTGAAGCAGTTGCTCAGGCACAGATGGAGGAGGTGTTGGAAATAGAGGATACCACCGTTGCTGAAGTGTTTCAAAATCAAAACCAGGCAACCTCCCCTTTGCCTTCACCTCAAAAACCCAAATGCCGTTTAACAGAAAAGCAAGAAGAACTAAAGCAAAAAATATCTGAGCACATGAAGCAAACAACCACCAGGGTTCGACTTCCCGCTCTAAAAACAGTTGCCAAAAAACAACTTGCTCAGGCATTAAAAGATGTCAATGCTGCACTTGCAGAAATAACAACCAAGAATTTGCAAGAAACAAACCAACTCATGTACAGTGCAGCAACAATAACAACACAAGAGCTCGGATAGAAGATCAGTGGACCTGTAAAAAAAGAAAGCAGTACATCACCTAAATGGAAGATTTGATTAGAAAATAAAATCTCCAGGCTTAGATCAGATGCTAGTAAATTGAAAGATATGACAGACAAGAAGCTGAAGAAAGAAAACACCAAACAGTATCTGATCCAAAAATACCACCTAGATTCAAGGAAAATTAGAGAAGTCCTGGAAATAATAAAGCAGCAAATAACAGCAGTATCAAAGAAGATTATCCTTAAGGAACTGGGCACTGGGGAACGGGTTTCTCATCCTTATTGGCTCTGCTAGGGCTACCATCACCCTGTGACTGGCCAAAGTCAGTCTACCAAAGTCAGTCTACCAATCTAGTCCAAAGTCAGGCTACCTTCACCCTGTGACTGGCCAAAGATAGTGACTGGCCAAAGTTCAGCCACTCCTCAGCAGAAATGTCCCATCTTCTCCTGGAACAGGCTTGCTGGAAACCCTCCTTGCCACATCCCCTGCTACTGTGGGCAGCCTCGGATCTGTCTCGTCCTCTCGACTTGCAGTTTCCTTCTGGCTGCAAGAACTGAAGACTCTTTGCAAGCCAGGGCAAGGAAGTCGCCCGTACATCTGCTTCTCTCTGCCTCGTGCATAAACCAGGTCTGCTAAGAAATAAGGCCAGCCTCTTCTCCTGTGGTGGCTTTGCTGTGTGTCTTTGCTAAGACTTTGTGGTGGGGTTAAAACTGTCGCAATGCTCTCATCTAGACAACACAAGGCTGGGAGATAGGAACAGAGGAAGCTGCCTTCTACCGAGTCAGACTCTTGGTCCCTCTAGCTCAGTATTGCCTACACAGACTGGCAGCAGCTTCTCCAAGGTTGCAGGCAGGAGTCTCTCCCTGCCTGATCACATGTAGTCGGGGAGAGACTACATGTACTCTTCCTTCCAAATGCAAACCAGGGTGGACCCTGCTTATCAAAGGGAACAATTTGTGCTTGCTACCACAAAACCAGCTCTCCTCCTTCTCCTGTATTGTAGCTGTTTTGTGCCAGCAGCAGGGGGGCGGGGTGGGGGAAATAAGGTATGTAACCGTGGTTAAGGAACCAACTCCCCTCCTTAGAACGTTGATTCCTATTGAAAAATGGGTTCTGAGTTAAGACGTTCTGTGACTGAAGACATAGTTTTCAGGAAGCAATTGTGTCATAAGTCTGAGGACTTCCTGTAGCACATTGCATAGCCTTCACAAGCTGCAACTGTGTGCACTCCCAACTTAGGAGAAGAAACCCAATGGAACAGGAGGTCTCTCAAACTGGGGTCCCTAGATGTTGTTGGACTACAGCTCCCATCATCCCCTGCAACAATGGCTCCTGCTAAATTCAGCGGTGGAGCCTCCTCTCAGATGTCAGTGTGAGTGCCACTCAAAATCACGTTGTCTGCACTTTGGCACCTGGGCCAAAGTTTGCCTGCCCTTGGTCCATTGGAATAAGAAATGTAGTGATAATAGGTTCATTCACACATTATGTTCAACACTGTAGAACGTGTGTACAGTGTACACAGGTACAGATCTGTACACAGGTATAGTCATTCACATGTTATGTTGATTGCAGGTACAGCAGTATACTTCCAATCTGTACGCTGCATTTGAAGGGCCTGCATTCAGGTTCACTTTAAAAATGAACTCAGGTATAGCCATTCACACAAACACATGTACGAGTGTACAGACATCTATCTGTACACTCATGGAGCATAGTGTCTGAATTGGGCTGTTTGACCCTATTCCTTTTCTCTCTCTTGTATAATGGTGTGTGTATGTGTGTATATAAAAACTATGATAAAAATATCTGTAACACACTTTGCTTGCCAGATCCTAAGCATATTCCTAAGCAGGATCCTAAGCATATTGAAAAGCTTTCTCAGCTTTTAAAAAAATGTCTGTTTTAATTTTATGGTTGATTTTAAACTGTTGATTTGTTTTAACTTTTATATGTGCTTTAATTGTTTTATGTTAACCTCCCAGAGACAAATGTTTGGTGAATAAACATAAATAATAGCAATAGCAATAGCAATAGCACTTACATTTATATACCGCTCTATAGCTGGAAGCTCTCTAAGCGGTTTACAATAATTTAGCATATTGCCCCCCAACATTCTGGCTACTCATAAACATAAACATAAATAAATAAATATTTGATCAGAAGTAAGAGTCATGGAGTTTGATGGAACATGATTCCCTAGAAAGAGTGCACAGGAGTGCAGTAGGGATGGACCCGGACCGGTCCGGAAGCCATTGAAAAGGCCTCCGGACCGGTCCGGACCAGTCCAGACCAGTCCGGACCTGGGTGGTTTGGATTGGAGGGGGTCGCTTTAAGAGCGGCGGGAGGATTTACTTACCCCTCCCACCCCTTTCCCGCTTGCCGCTGTAAACATACGAGTAATTGGGCCGCCCCTTCCCCGACGTTACTTGCAAAACCTCCCAGGAGTGCACTCCGCACGCACGTCACAGAGACGAGCGCGCGCTTAACGTCACTGTGACGTGCGCGCAGGCGTGCAATGCACTCCTGGGAGGTTTTGCAAGTAACGTCGGGGAAGGGGCGGCAGGGAGGTATCCTGCCGCCCCAATTACTCGTATGTTTACGGTGGCAAGCGGGAAAGCGGCGGGAGGGGTAAGTAAACCCTCCCACCGCTCTTAAAGCGACCCCACCCCACCCCAGTGCCAGACCGCAGTTGGCGGTTCCGTGCACACCCCTAGAGTGCAGTAACCTCTGGCAGGCATCAAAACAAACTTCACAAATAGTAACCCAATAAAGCCCATTACTGTCAGTAGGACAAATGACCAGGCTTGGTTAAATGGCAAAAGCCGGGGACTCAGGCTAGCAGCAGGACTAATCACTAAGGCATTTCAGCTCTTGGAAGAGAATTTTAGCCATACAGTCAACATAATTCTCCGCCTTGGGCAGCAACTGCTTCAGTCACCCACCTGTTTGTTCAGCTAATAACCCGATGGCCATAGAATTAAACAATGGAAGGAAGGCCCTACCTAATACCGACCTGGTAGCAAAATATCGATCAAAGCAGAGAGAAAGAACAGCCAACGGATTGAGAATGTCTGTTCAGATTTCATTTTGCATGCCAGCCTGCACTGATTTTTTTTTTTTAGGGGGGTGCAAGTGATGTCCCCACCACTATGCATGCAAATGCACCTCCAAAGCTTACATTTCTAGTTCTTGCTGATTGATAAGTGCCGTCAAGTCGGTGTCGACTCTTAGCAACCACATAGATAGATTCTTTCCAGGATAACCTGCCTTCAACTTGGCCTTTTAGGTCTCTCAGTGGTGCATTCACTGCTGTCGTAATCACAGGGGTGTAACTTTAATAGGGCAGGGGGAGACAGTGTTTGGGGCCCCACTGCCTTGGGGACCCCCTCCCCCAGAGGCAAGTCACATGACTGGGAAATGCATTAAATGACTTGCATCATCCACAATTTACAAAACCTTTTAAAATATAATTTAGGATGATGTTCTATAGTGGCACATAGGAGAGAGAGAGAGAGAGAGAGAGAGATGCTTTTTGTTACCACTGTTCAGCTTCTTTTAAGATTTCTTTACTTCATGAGCTGAGCTTCAGTGAGTGGGGGGCATTTTAAAATCTTGTCTCTGGGCCCACTCCAACCTTGCTATGCCCCTGCGTAATCGAGTCCATCCACCTTGCTGCTGTTCGTCCTCTTAGTTCTTTCCGGTATGTATGTATTTAAGCGAGCATGGGGGGTACATCAAGATGAACCAGTCTGAATCCTGCCACTGGAACTTGGGACCATCAATCCCTTTTAAAGGATCAAGCCAGGAGTGTATAGAAATCCAAAGGGTCACTCACCACGCTGCTGAAAATATTGGAGAGTCTGTGTGGCTTAGTGGCTTGGACGGGGCGGCCCCACCATGAAGCAAGGTGACGTAGTCATCTCAGGGAGCAGATTGTTGGGGCAATTGCTGTAGCTTAGCGGTAGAGCATTGGATTTACATGCAGAAGGTCCCAGGTTCAACCCACGGCATCTTCAGGTAACGCTTGGAAAGACTTCTGCCTGAAACCCTGGAGAACTGCTGCCAGCCAGTGTTGAGCTAGATGGGCCAATGGCCTGATTTGGTAGAAGGCAACTTCCTTGGAAATGGTGCTGCTGTAGCTTAGTGGTAGAGCATCTGCTTAGCATGCGGGAGGTCCTGGTTCAATCCCTGGCAGCATCTCCAGGCAGGGTTGGGAAAGACCCCAACATGAAACCCTGGAGAGATGCTGCCAAGCAGTGTAGACAATATTGAGCTGGGGGGGGCAATAGTCTCAGTAGACAGCAGCTTCCTAGGGGATGAGGCCTCTCTGGGCTCCCCGCAGTCTGGCATCTGCAGCTGGAAGCATCAGCAGGTGCCAGACGATTTAAAAAACAGGGTTAAGGGAACACTCGCTCCCTTAACCTTGTTTTAAAGGGTGGCTACTTAGGCGGGTTTGCCACAGTGGTGCCACCAAGAAGACATCTTGGGGGATGAAGAGGCTGGTTTTAGAATGGGGCGCTCAACTATGGATCATTCCTTAGTGCTACGCCATCTTATTGAGAACATAAGAACAGCCCTGCTGGATCAGCCCAAGGCCCATCTAGTCCAGCATCCTGATTCACACAGTGGCCCATCAGATGCTGCTGGAAGCCTACAGGCAGGAGGTGAGGACATGCCCTCTCTCCTGCTGTTACTCCACTGCAACTGGTATTCAGAGGCATCCTGCCTCTGAGGCTGGAAGTGGCCTATAGTATAGCCCTCCAGCTAGTAGCCGTTGATAGACCTCTCCTCCATGAAGTTATCCAAACCCCTCTTAAAGCCATCCAGTATAGCAGTAAGCCCAAGTGCTCTTTGTATGTGGCCTTTGTAGATTTCAAATCAGCGCTAGATTCAATTTCGAGGCCAAGGTTGTGGGGAAAACTCAGGGATATCAACACTGATAGGCAATTACTTCTTCTCATTCAAAAGCTTTATGAGAACACCAACGTCAGGGTGAGAGGTAACCCCGAGGCTCACTTTCACACCCAATAACTTCCAGCAAAGGAGTCAAACAAGGGTGCAGGTTGGCACCCTCTCTGTTTAACCTGCATATAAACACCTTAGCCAAAAATCTCTCAGATCCAGGGTTACATCTGCCAGACATCGCGGGGGTAAAAATCCCAATTTTGCTGTAAGCGGATGCTGATGCTCTTATCTCTCAAACCCCAGTAGATCTTAGGAGGGCTCTTAAGGTCCTGGCCAATTACTGTAAGGATAACCACCTGGTTATTAATTTTCAGAAATCTAAGGTGATGGTCCTTGCCAAGAAGCCTAAGAATTGTAATTGGTCAATCAAGGGCCATCGGATTGAACAGGTTAACAGTTTTAAATATTTGGGTGTGGTTTTTCATGCCACAGGGTCATGGAAGGCCCATGTGGATTACACTGCCCAACAGGCACATCAGCAATGCTGATATTTTTCTGCTCCAAAGGAGAAGTTATTTCTGCCGCACTAAATCTGTTCATTGCCAAACCACTGGCTCAATGTCTGTACGGTGAACAACTGGGCCACTATTCCAACTACAGAACACTGCAGATTGTCCAATCTAAGTTTATAAGAGCTGTATTCTGGGCTCCCAGATGTATTTCTAATGCTGCACTAAGGTAGAAATGGGTTTTCAAAGGGTGGAATCCAAAGCATGAGTTTCAATTTTCAACTACTGTCTCAAGATCAACTTTCCCCTTTGGGGCTGATTCCCCTTGTACTGGCCGACAGGTTTCAGTCTTCCTGGATACAAGCACTGCTAGCAAAACTCTCATCACTTGGCATCTAAATTCTAAAGAATTCTAAAGAAATATCTGTCACTATTAGGATATAATCAGGCCAAGAAGATTCTCAAACAGTGGATCTTGGACACTGAGCATCAAAATGACCTGGGTATCATCCTGCAGACTACAAGAGGGCGTCTTGGCAATCACAGCCAGGAACCAGCCAGTGATTTGTTGTTACTCTCTCCACCACCAGAGAGTGTTCTTCAGAGCAAGATGTGATGCTCTATAAAACCATTGGCAGTTTTAAATGGGAAATTTCTGAAAACTCCCCAGGCCAGTCAGATCTGTCCTTGTGGTTCGGGTGAAATTAAATCTGTCCACCACGTGCTGCTATATTGTTCCTTTTATAATGTCAGTCGACGTAGTCTTATTACTTCCTTGTTATTAGTCACCGAAGGGATGAATTTTACGTCACACTTCTCCTTGCAGACAAGAAATCTTCTATCACACAAAAGGTTGCTAAATTCTGTGCAGCCCCTGTTACCATCCGCCAACAATTAATTTCTACCCTTTAGAGCTTACCATAAAACGTTTACTTTGTTGGTGTATTGTATGGCAGATTTCTTATCTGAGTGTTGTATAATTTGTTGTGTTTATGTCTGATCTATGATCGTAATAAAGCTATTCACTCAGATTGATCCAGAACACCCCACTTCCACCCCTGCCCCCAAGTTACACTCTCTAACCATTTTTATAATGACTGAATAGGGCTGGTGTCTCTACATATTTAAAGAAATCAGCTGTAGAGGAATTCTGATCACCAACACTGGAAAAGAAGCTTGACTGACCCCTCCCTGCCATCTTCCCAATGGAAACGGCTGCTACTTGCCCTGTTGTGGAAAATGTACATCATCTTGTCTAGGTTGATCTTCAGACATGGATCATGTTCTGCACAGGGCGAGGTTCTGTAGTTCAGAAGACCCACAGGTCCTGTAGTTCAGAAGGAGACGTATAGCACAGTCAACAGAGCAGGAGGTCAAAGGCCTGTCGTCAATACACAGCACTTCTCAGGAGCAAGCAAAGGGCATATTCAGGGGAGCTGAGGATCAGGAACCAGGAGGCTTTTCAGACAGCAGGCTTTTCCGTGGCTTTACCACGAGGCTTTACTGTGAGTTCAGGGCATAACCGATACTCCAACGCAAAAAGAATTTTTTTTTTTAACCCCAGATTAAAAAATCAGGCTAGGTTCCAATATTGAGGGGGAAACCCGAATCATGTGTGAAGTGTTCTCTGAAATATTTCATGGACTTAGGGGCAAATCTGGCCAACATGTGAATGCACACCCACACCCTCCCAAAGTTAAGTCACGGTAAAGTCTAATAAATCTCCTGGAGTCAAGAGAAGCAAAGTACAACCAGGTTGCTTCAGCAACTCATACTGCAAACTGAGCTCTTATATAGCCCTGCTGCTGGGTATAAGCCTAGACTCCACCCACAATCCCAAAGACAATGAGGCGGGTCTCATGATCAGTGAGACCCGTTTAGATTATACTGCGGGGAGAGCGGGCTAAGCCCACTCTCCCCACAGACGATCGGGGCAGCAGCCCTGGGCGGCCGGATCGGCCACCCACACAATTGCCGGCTCTGTGATGGAGCTGGCGGGGGCTGGGGGGAGCGGGGGCCGATCGCTCCCTGAAAGCTCCAGCATACCCTGCGTGAGCGCGCAGGGCATGCTGGTGAGAACCCCAGAGCCGGGAGGCGGCTTTTCGCCTCCCCTCTGGGGGTCTCCTCGTGAGTAGCCACAGCGCGGAGCTGCGTGTGGCTACTCATGACCAGATAGCCCAGGTTTGCAGAGCACTCACTCCACAAACCCAGGCTAAGAGGAGGGCCACCAAAGCGGGTTACCCGCTGGAGAACCACCAGGCTCGCAGCCGAGGCCGGTGGTTCTTACGATCGGGGAAAATCGGGCTAGGCTTTCCTAGCCCGATTCTTCCCGATTATGAGAATAGCCCCAATGGCTCGTTAAAGGGCCGAGCCCTATTTCTTAATCGCAGACTCCTACGGATCAGTCTCTGGAGGAGGGTCAACGTCCTTCTCCGAACTGTGGTAAAGGGGCAATGAGGTGTCCTCAGAGCAAGGTGACTCTTCAGTTCCCTCATCCTCAGAACTCTCCGCACTAGGTCCAGATATGGCTGGGGATATAGAAGGTTCCCCGAGGGTAGCTTTGGGGCCAGGGCGCTTTCCAGATTAGACCCTGCAACGGGGACACGGCGTATCTATGAAGTGTGCTTCCACACTTCCTGTGTTGCGACACCGCAGTCCCTACGCTGACAGCAGGGTGCCATTCACATTTCCAATGCCTTCTTTAGAATTGAATCGATGCGATTTAGTGCTGTGATGTTATATATCCAGCGTAAAAAAGTTGCTGTTTTTTGGGGTTGTTCGTTTGCATGACACTGCTCCCCCTGCTGGGTGCTTTGCTATTTACGTTTTGAATGGGATTTGCCTGAAGGGAAGCATTGTGCCACTGTTGTGCAGCTAACCTGGAAAGCGCCCAGGTTGTGCAGGTATCTCCTGGAAACCAGGAACCTTGTCCTCAGAGCTCTCCCTCCCCGGCCCAACCTGGTGTGGCAATAGGTCCTGGTCCATGGCACAGGGTGAGTTTGGGCCAGTCACTCTCTGCTGTCCAGTAGTGGCTTGTCCGAATGAACCAGGGTGCTTTCCAGATTACATGCTCTACAGTGGTTGGGGTGGTGTAAAATGCTTCGGCTTGGCACGATCGCATTGGAAACGTAAAGAAATGGTGTAAGCCGTTTGTTGCATAGTCCATGGAACAATGCCCTCCCCCCCAGGCGGAACCGTTCATACTGTGTGCTGCAACCCACCCACCCCAAAGGAAACTGCACTGGCAGCTGCAGAGTTGCAATCCGCTGTTGAGGAGTTTGCATCTCCTTTTTGCTTTCTGAAAGAGAGACGTACGTGCACAGACTCACACGTTCAAGCACACACATGGTTCAACTTCGCCCCCAAGGATGCGTCTTTGTTTCCTCTCTCTCTCTCTCTCTCTCTCTCTGGCTGTGGCACATGTAAAGCAAGAGCATCCCCCCCTTAGCATTATTATTGTTATTAGCTTTATTAGAACTGTGCGCAAAAACGGGCGAGAAAAAGCGATGCAAATGCACTTGGGGAGGGGGGCGGGGAAGGCTGTGCCACAGAACTTGCTTGCAAGCTCACAGTGGGGGGGGGGACTTCTGTGCACAAACCTTCTTATTGTGGCTGCTGCCTTCAGGAACAATGGGACAGTCAAGCAGGAGAAGGGCAGCCCCCGGCGGTCTCCATGTTTCTGCTGCTGTAGGGAGCACATTTCCAGCCTTGCCAGAACGTTGGCTTTCTTTTGCAGACCCCTTGGGGGGGAAAGCAAGGTGTAAAGTTCTTCACAACCCCATCAGTGGGAAAAAGAAATAAATTTATAAAACGGAAAGGAGCTTTATATTGATAAATCACCATCCACGCATATGTAACCATCCTCATCACACCACTTACAATGCCGAAACAGAATTGTGACCCTCTTAAAATGGAAAAATTACAGCTACTTTTTTTTGCAAAGGACATACAACGTTATTGCATTAAATTGCAGCGATAAAATCCAGAATAAGGCATCAGAAATGTGAGCGGCACTCTACTGACAGCATAGGGTCTGCGGTGTCGCAACACAGGAAGTGTGGAAGCACACTTCGCAGGTACGTTGTGACCCCGTTGCAGGGGCTAATCTGGAAAGCGCCCAACGGGGGCACCAAAGGAGGCAGTTGCCTGCAGGCTGGCCATTCATCAGGTAGAGATGCGTGGTTGACCAGCCTGCAGCAGCACAGATCCCGGGTGGGGGAGGAGAGAGAGAGAAGAACGACCCGAGCTGTCTCCTTTGGTGCCCTCTGGCTTGTTAGGAAAGGCCACTACTGCTGCTGCCCAAAATGGACTTACTCCGTCTCATGATAGAGCCAGCCCTTGCTGATTCTCACTGGATCCTTTCTAGCATTTTCACTGTATGAGCTTTTTATGAATCATCCAAGGCCTCTCTTCATGTTCCTCCCCTGAAACTAGACGGGGCCTGTGAATGGGCTTTGAGTCACCAGGAAGCTTTTCACACGGGGCTTTTGAAGCCCTCTAACATCTCCTCTGGAATGGAGGGGGTGCATTCATATATCGGCTAGATTTACCCTGAAGTCCCTGTGAGTTATCGGGGAGCAGTTCACACACAATTCAGGTTTTTCACTGCACATTAGAGTGTAGCCCAATTTATATCCAGGGTTTTATAAACCCCACTATTTGCGGCAGGTTTTTTGGACAACTTCAAGTTCACAGTAAAGTCTCCCCGCAAACTCGTGGTAAAGCCTGCTGTGTGTAAAAGTCCCAGGTTGGATTAAACATCAACTACATTTCCTGCATTGCTGATTGGTCAATGCTCCTCTCTGAAGTCTCCCAGGCAAGTGCTGACTTGTGTTATGCGCTGGCAGTAAAACTGTGCTTTCTGAGAAACTGCCCCTGAAACGTACCTCAAGGCAGCATTGTAAATGTGTAACATTTCTCCCCCCTGTTGTGCTTTTTACTGCAATTTACATTTTTGATATTTTACTCCTCTTGTTTCTAGATACCCAAACAATTCTGTTGAGTTTTATATACTAATTTCTGATAAACACACCGATGATGTCTCGTATCAGGTGTCCATTTTGTGTATGGCTGCGATTAAGTTCCGCACATGGTGTGCTAGAAATGGTTAATTTAGGTTTTTTAGTTTGTTTCATTTCATTCTGTTTTGTTTTATTTTTATGTAATAGTGTTTAGCAATAGCAATAGCAATAGCACTTACATTTATATACCGCTCTATAGCCGGAGCTCTCTAAGCAGTTTACAATGATTTAGCATATTGCCCCCAACATTCTGGGTACTCATTTTACCAACCTCGGAAGGATGGAAGGCTGAGTCAACCTTGAGCCCCTGGTCAGGATCGAACTTGTAACCTTCTGGTTACAGGGCGGCAGTTTTACCACTGCGCCACCAGGGGCTCTTTACACAGTCTATGTTCCAATATTTACTCCTAAGGTTCTTCTTTTTATTTGGGTTTGGATTGAAATGTGTAGATCTGATCAATGATTATAATAAATGAAACTGAACTGAACTGATTAATCCCTTCCACACTTTGTTTCCATGAGCAGGAAAGGAGCGGGATCACGTTGGTCTGATTTTGCCTTCAGTCTCACCTTCACTCATCTGAAGGTCAGAACAGAGCAAGGGTTAGGGATGTGCACGGAACTGGTTCGGAGGCCCTTTACGAGCCTCCGAACCGGTTTGAACTGCGAGTGGTTCGCCAGTTCGCTGGCGGGGGGGTGCATCTTCAAGGGCAGGGGAGGGTGCACTTCCCCTCCCTCCGCTTTCCCCCCGCCGGCATTCCATTTTTAAAAAGTCCATCGGGCTGGCAGCGTACCTTCCTGCCACCCCGTTGCCCCCTTTACCAGAAGTAACCGGAAGTATCCGATGCATCTGCATGCGTCGGGCACGGGCATGCATCGGGCATGCACGTGCACGCGATGTGCATGTGCTCATGCCTGGCATGCACAGGCATGTTGGATCATTCTGGTTACTTCCGGTAAAGGGGGCAATGGGGCAGTGGAGAGGTATGCTGCCACCCCGATGCACTTTTTAAAAAATGGACCGCTGGTGGGGGGGAAAGCGGAGGGAGGGGTAAGTGCACCCTCCTCGACCCTTAAAGGTGCACCCCCTGCCTTCGAACCACCCCTGCCCGGTTCCGTGCACATCCCTAGCAGGGGTTCCTTCCCAACGAGGGTACTAGAATCCCAGTGGCACTTGAAGGTGGGGTACTCACAGCCCTCCTGCCCCCCTATGGTGCAACTGCACTATTGATCCCCATCTGAGGATCGTCGGCTTGAACCCAACACATCCTCAGCGATGTGTCTGCTGCAGAAGGGGAAGGAGGAGGGTGAAGACCCTTCTCCTCTGCTCCTGACTGGCTGGCTATGAGCTGGAGCTCAGCTTATTCAATACAATACAATACAACGGATACTTATATACTGTTTTGCAACTGAAGTTTCCAAAGCGGTTTACATAGAGATAGATGAATGAATGAATGAATGAATGAATGAATGAATGAAAATCCCTCCCCTCAGCCTGACTGACAGGCTCCAGAAAATTAGCACTGGATACTCCCATTGAAATTAGGAAGGTAGGAAGCTGCCTATCAGAACATTGGTCCATCTAGCTCAGTACTGTCCACACAGACTGGCAGTGGCTTCTCCAAGGTTGCAGGAAGGAGACTTTCTCTGTAAACCTGCCCCACAAGTAAACCTGTCCCATCAATTGCAATGAGACTGTTTATTTGAGTAATTTATTCTATGTATGAAGAGGTTTGCTTACATCCAGTGAATAGGGCTAAAGGAATTACAACGGCATACTTCCTTAAGTACTAATCTGACCGACTCCCTCACGTGCCTATGTGGCATAAAACCAGTTTGATCAGAACTAATATAAACTGTAATGAGTACATTTCATTGTGTGCTAATACAGCCATGGATATTTTTGCATCTTAATTTTAAAATGCAGGACACCAATCTGTTTGCAGCCGTTGCAGGTAACCTCATGTAGAATACATTGCAGTTGTCTAGCAGGATTGTGACCAGGGCAGAAGAAGCTTGTTACATTCTATCTAGCAGTCCATTGTGTTTTTGTTGATCAGACGTTTGTCCCAGTGGAGATCCTGTAGAGAGTGAAAAAGAAAAGAGGTGAGAAAGAAAAGGGGAAGGAAGGAGAAGCGAAAATGGAGTTGTTTCTGGAATAAAGTCTTAGTTAAACAAACATAAGGTGACTTTGTATTTATGAGGGGAGCAGCTATAAAACAAGATGGGGGCTATTTCCACGAGCAGTAAAAATCGGGCGAGGAGAGCCTAGCCCGATTTTTGCTGCTCGTGTAAACCACCGAGCTCGCAGGCGAGCCTGGTGGCTTACAAGCGGTTAGCCGGCTTAACTAGCCAGCGCTCTGCAAACCCGGTTTTAAAAATCGTGAGTAGCCAGGGTGCAGCTCCGCACCATGGCTACTCACGAGGAGACCCCCAACCGGAAGGCTCAAAAGCAGCCTCCCGGATCAGGGGTCTCTCCAGTATGCCCTGCATGCCCGCACAGGGCACACTGGAGCTTCCAGCGGCCGCACGGCCCCCAATCATCCCAGTTGTGTCCCCCCGGCTCCATCACAGAGCTGGCAGTCATGTGGGTGGCCGATCCGGCTGCCCAGGGCTGCCGCCCTGCTCATCTGTGGGGAGAGCGGGCTTAGCCTGCTCTCCCTGCTAAACTGGACAAAGTGGGTCTCACCAGAGGCGTATCTAGGGAAAATAGCGCCTAGGGCAAGCACTGAAATTGCGCCCCCTGGCCAAACATCTGACACCCATCTTTCAGATAACTTTACCTTAATAACAGCTGAAAAATACAAGTCAAGCTCGTTAATCTTTTAATCTTTCAAAAACTATTTAGCAGAGGACGTAGCCAGACCAAAAAGTGCTGGAAAACTACAAATTTCAGTATGCTGGGGCTCATGAAATACTCAAATACTATGTGGAGGTGTACTTGGAAAACTGAACAGAAGTGCCTGTCTAATTCTGTACTATGCATTGTAGCATCACTATTACATAAGTTTTTTTTTTTTTAAAGAAAGGAGAATTTGACTTTTCCCAGATACTCTGAAAATAATTTAAGGATATGCAGAGTAAACTGTGTCACTGCTTGGAATATATTCTAGTCTTTCAGAAAGACAGTTAAAATGAGAGAAAGAGAGCAAGAAACTCCCAGTGGGCCTTAATACTAAGGATTTCACACAGATTCAAAGACAAACTCACCATTATTAGCCATATTATTAAGACATCACATTTAACTCACTTATCACAAGAAGCAAAGTAAGAGCAAATCCTAGGTCCTAGATACAATCCTAGCTCAGTATTCACAAGCCCTGATTCTCTGTACATAGTGCCACACTAAATATGTGTACAGTAACTTATATTATATTATAATTTTTTTTAACCTGTAGCCCCTTCAGGGGGTTTCCTAAAGGCCATGGGGGGGTGTTTGCAAAGGTTCTACCCCTCGCTGGCCTCTAGGGCCTCACAGGGACCATTTGAGCATGTGCAGTGGCCAATTTTTAATTTTTTTAAAAAAATGGCCACTGAAAACAAAATGGCCACCGTGCATGCTCAAATGGCCTCTGCGTGTCCTGGCATGGCCTGGGCAGGCTATTTGAGCATGTGCGGTGGCCATTTTGTTTTCAGCAGCCATTTTTTAATTTTAGAAAATGGCGCCCCCATTCAAGTTGCGCTCGGGACACGTGCCCTGCCTGCCCTACCCTAGATACGCCCCTGGGTCTCACTGATTGTGAGACCTGCCTCATGGTTGCAAGATCTTGAGGTGATTTACACACTCAAAAACTGTGTTCTTCCCTGTTTGGGGAGCTGTGTGTGTGCTCCCAATTTTCAGTTGTGTGGAAGCAAAGTAGCAGGGAAAACCTGGATAGAAGTGATTGTGTGGAATCAAAGTAGGAGGAATAGCTACCCAGGTTTTCCTCCTCCCATGCTTCCACACAACCACTTCTAACCTGGTTTTCCTCCTCCCTTGCTGCCACACAACCGAAAATTGGGAGCACACACAACTCCTAATCCTGGGTAGAACAGTTTTTGATTGTGTGAATGACCTCATTGTGTAGTATTCACAACTCCAGGCAGACACAGAGCTTTTAACAAGGCATTTTCCTGGAGCAACAAACATACCAAGTAAAGATAGCAGATACAACAGTTTGGCAGATTCAACATACCCCATTAGAGTGAAACCTATCTACAGATTCAATACACAATTCAATCATATCTAACAATTGTGGTCGGATCTTCTTTTTCCAAGAAAGGCTGCAGCTGGCAACCCAAAGGCACTCCTGGGCACTTTCCAGGCTAGCTGCTCAAAAGCAGCAAAATGCCTCCGTTCAGGCAAGTCGCATTCAAAATGTAAACAGCAGGGGGAGCAGGCTCACGGAAACTAACAACCTGAAAAAACAGCAAATTTTTAACACTGGATATGCAACTCCATAGCACTATATCATAGTGATTAAATTTGAAACAAGGCATTGGAAATGTGAATGGCACCCTGCTGTCCACGTAGGGACTGCGGTGTCACAACACAGGAATTGTGGAAGCACACTTCCGAGATACAATGTGACCCCATTGCAGGGTCTAATCTGGAAAGCACCCTGGCTACGGCCACTGCCTAACCCTACACAAGAAAGCTGGATCTAAGAGCACCACCTCCTGGTTCAAAATAGCAGGGCAGCAGAATGCACAACACCCAATGCTGCCACTTTGATCAAAATCGGAGCTCTCAGAGCTGCTTAAAAATAAAAATAAAAATAAACCATTGAGAATTCTGATGATCACCAATCTCCTGTATTAGTACATGAGCTGGCTGGGGTGGTTGGTACCATCTGGGATTGGGCTAAGCAGACTCGGTCCTCCAGCTGTTGTTGAACTACAACTCCCAGCTCCCCCAGCCACAATACATTGTGGCTGGGAATGATGGGAGTTGAAGTTCAATAGCAGCTGGAGGACCATGTTTGCCCACTGAATATCTAGGGGCGGGGGCGAATGCTCATTGAGATTTTGGACAAGGTCTAGAGAAGGAAAATAGGTAATAGTATTGCATGACTTTAGCTTTCATAGGAACATAGGAAGCTGCCTTCTACCGAGTCAGATCATTGGTCCATCTAGCTCAGTAGTGTCTACCCAGACTGGCAGTGGCTTCTCCAAGGTTGCAGGCAGGAGTCTCTCTCAGTCCTGTCTTGGAGAAGCTACGGAGGGAACTTGGAACCTTTTGCATGCAAGCATGCAATCCTACAATGCTCACATGTAGACTCCCATCCAAATGCAAACCAGGGCAGACCCTCCTTAGCAAAGGGGACAAATCATGATTGCTTCCGCAAGACCAGCTCTCCTCCAGTGTGTGCTCATGCTTTGATTGTCCTGACCATTGAGCCTGCTGTGGCCACATTTGCAATGGAGTTCTGAAAGTTTTTAGAAGTTTTTTTAAAAACACAAAAGCTCATTCAAAATTTCTTCAATGTTGTTAGAGGAATGGAAATGGAAATGGGCAGGACTGTCCTCCAAAGTCCACTCCATGGAGAGAGGACAACACGTTATTCATTGTTACCTTGACCCTTTGCTCCATGCAGAAATGAGTGCAATTTTACCCTGAGGGTTTGGGGGTAGGGATAAAGAAGCAGGGTGATGCTGAGACAGAGAAAGCTGTCAGTGCAGCAATACCATCACCCATTCTTCATCTCAGGGGGATCACTAGGAGCATTTGTCCCCTGAGATGGTGAAGTAAAGTTGTGCCCAATGGTGGGTTACCGCATAGGCAGTATAGGCCGCTGCCTATGGCGCCAAATCTTGGGGAGCAGCATCTTGGAGGGAAACTTAATTCTTCCCCCCTCCACAACCTTTAAAAATGATGCTGTGTAGCGGCAGAGGCCTCGCCCACCTCCTTCGCTACCACCAGACCAGCTCTCCTCCTACAAGACCAGCAATTTCATCGCCCATTCTGTGTCATTTGCAAGGGGGCTTGAATATAGAGCTCTCTCCCAGCGCTCCTCCAGTGTCCGACCTCACCTCCTGTGATGGTTTAGGAGGTGGACGGAGCCTCTGCCTCTGCACAGCAATATTTTTAAAGGTAAAAAATGGAATGAAGTTTCCCTCCCCACCAAGCCCCCTTACCCTTGCCCCTGGGGTAGCAAATCTTTGGTTGTGCCATCGTCGAGTCAGAGTTGACTCCTGGGAACCACAGAGCCATGTTGATGGCCCAAATGGGTGGGCCTGGCTGATGGAACATAGGAACATAGGAACCTGCCATTTACTGAGTCAGTCCATTGGTCTATCCAGCTCAGTATTGTCTTCACAGACTGGCAGCGGCTTCTCCAAGGTTGCAGGCAGGAATCTCTCTCAGCCCTATCTTGGAGAAGCCAGGGAGGGAACTTCAAACCTTCTGCTATTCCCAGAGCAGCTTCATCCCCTGAGGGGAATATCTTGCAGTGCTCACACATCAACTCTCCCATTCAGATGCAACCAGGGCAGACCCTGCTTAGCTATGGGGACAAGTCATGCTTGCTACCACAAGACCAGCTCTCCTGGATTAGCTCCGGCTCCACACCGTCCTTAATCTTGCTCTGTGCTTGGTTTCATCACTGCCATGACCTCACATGACGAATTCTTGCTCTCTTGCACTTGGCTGGCTTTCTGGGTCACTCGAGGAAGCGGCTGTTACCTTTGGACCCAGCCCCGGCCTTTGACTGACTCATGTCCACCTCAGCGTCCTCACCTGCCTCTGAGCCGCATCCTGATACAGCGAGTCAGCAAGCCCTTTGCTCAGCGGATGAGCACAGGCTTTGCGTGGAGAAGGTCTCTGGCTCACTCCACCGGCAGTGGCTCTCCCAGGATTCAGGCACGATCCTTTCCCAGCCATGCTGGGAGTGTTAAGAGTTTCTAATTATTTAGCAAAGCACCACGAGGGAGCTGCCCACTCCAGTTACTCCAGAGTAGGGCAGAGTTTCGCTGTTGCAGTTACCTTAAGAATACACATGGAGATTGTCGTGCAATCTAAACTAAATGGGTTTATTGGTTAGGTACTTTTGAGATAGGAAAGACCTATCCTATCTATCAGCCACGTAATGAAGAGGGAGGGAGGGAGGGAGAGATGTGTCCATCTTCTCTCTAGGAGGAAAGGAAGAGTACTGACGCAGCACAGGAAATACCTGAGGAGTCAAGGCAGGGGCCATAGAGTAGAGGCAAGCAGGGACAGGTAAGGAGACCCTCACTAGCTACCTCTACTCCCAATTCCCCTAATGGTCATTAGTATAGTCAGTGCAGAAGGTCGATATACTGGAACTCCAACAGGAAGCTGTTTCCAGGGATTGAACCTGGGACCGTCAGTGTGCAAGTCCTATGGTGAGCTACTGTCAGGGCATCCTAAAACAAATGACAGGGAATGCCCTCTGGAATGCAGTGGTTCCCAATGGCCATTCGGAAATCCCATGCATTCCCATGGCCATTTGGAGGGAACCCGTGCGTTTCAGTGGGCATTCCCTGGTGTCGACTCTTAGCGACCACATAGATCGATTCTCTCCAGGATGATCTGTCTTCAACTTGGCCTTTAACGTCTCTCAGTGCTGCGTTCATTGCAGCCATAACTGAGTCCATCCACTTTGCTGCTGGTCGTCCTCGTTTTCTCTGTCCTTCAACTTTCCCCAGCATTATAGACTTCTCAAGGGAGCTGGGTCTTCGTATAATGTGTCCAAAGTATGATAGTTTAAGCCTGGTCATTTCTGCCTTGAGTGAAAATTTTGGATTGATTTGTTCTATGATCCATTTGTTTGTTTTCCTGGCTGTCCATGGTCCCCTCAAAAGTCTTCTCCAGCACCAAAGTTCAAAAGCGTCAATACTTTTTCTATCTTGCTTCTTCAAAATCCAGCTTTACACAGAGAAATAACAAATAATCAAGATGGATCCCTGTCCCTAGAGGGCTCACAATCTAAAAAGAAACACAAGACAGACACCAGCAACAGTCACTGGAGGTACTGTGCTGGGGGTGGATAGGGCTGCTGCACATCATGACATGTTTTTGAGATTATTTTGTTTTAACTCAGTTGTTTTCAAAGTTTCTACTAGGGATGTACACAAAAGGAGTTATGCAGGATTGGCTCGAATTTGAACTGAATTTGAGTGGACCCATCCCGGCCATTTTGTGCCCATTTGACCACACAAGACCAGCTAAGTTTGACCCTGGACCTGTCAAGCCAAGCCGGCTTGAACCCAGCCAGCTCTCACACCCCTGCTTTCTATCCTCTGGAAACTTGTCCTCATCACTGTAAAGGCAAAGTGTGCCGTGAAGTCGGTTTTGACTCCCGGTGACCACAGAGCCCTGTGGTTGTCTTGGGTAGAATACAGGAGGGGCTGACCATTGCCTCCTCTGAAGCATGAGATGATGCCTTTAAGCATCTTCCTATATTGGGAAAACATACCTGCGGGGATTTGAACCGCCAACATCTGGCTTGATAATCAAGTCATTTCTCTGCTGCACAATTAAGTGGCTTCCTCATCACTGTATCTCCTCACAAACTAATTCTTTCTTTCTTTCTTTCTTTCTATTACATACATATTTATTTATTTATTTAAGCACATTTATATACTATACTGCTGCTGCTGCTACTACAACTACTACAAATATTTATATTCAGGGGGTCATACATGCTGCTGATCACAGAAGTGCTGGCCATCATGGGGATGGTGTTTCCTTGTGCAGACAATTGCCACTGTAACTGTGAGCAGCCAGATCATTTGAACATAGGAACCTAGGAAGCTGCCATATACTGAGTCAGACCACTGGTCTATCTAGCTCAGTATTGTCTTCACAGGCTGGCAGCAGCTTCTACAGGGCTGCAGACAGGAATCTCTCTCAGCCCTATCTTGGGGAAGCCAGGGAGGGAACTTGGAACCTTCAGATGCTCTTCCCAGAGCGGCTCCATGAACATAGGAACATAAGAAGCTGCCATATAATGAGTCAGACCATAGGTCCATCTTGTCTTCACAGACTGGCAGCGGCTTCTCCAAGGCTGCAGGCAGGAAACTCTCTCAGCCCTATCATGGAGATGCTGCCATGGAAGGAACTTGGAACCTCCTGCTCTTCCCAGAGCGGCCCCATTTCCTAAGGGGAATATCTTACAGTACTCACACATGTGGTCTCCCATTCATATGCAACCAGGCAGACCCTGCTTAGCTAAGGGGACAAGTCATGCTTGCTACCACAAGACCAGCTCTCTTCCACCTGGGATCCTGAAGGGGGAAAGCCAACAGGGTCGCAGAGGGAGAAAGGCTGACTGGCTGGGAAAGGGCCCAATCTTTGCTCTCCCCTCCTGCCTCCCTGACTCAGTGGCAAATTGCTGGCTCCTGACTGGAGGGTGCATAGAGTGTGACATTATTTGCATAGGAGTGAGAGAAGGGGCATGCCGAGAATCTTTTGGTTTTTTACCATGTCCATATGGTTCTTCTGCAGCAAAGATACTGCGGTTGGTGCGAGAAGAAGAAGGCAGAGGGCTGAGAGGCCCATCTTCACTTCTTGTCCCAGGATGCATTTTCACCTTGCTACACCTCTGCTCTGCTGCCACACAACAATCAATTTTCGAATAAAAAGGTGCTCCAGAAGTAGAGAGGGCCCAGCCACATAGACACACTGAGAGACATCCTGAGGTTCCGAAATGCCCGGGGCACCTGTCTCAGGTCAGTAAGCATCTCTTTTGGACCCCTGCCTTGACTTTGGGAAGGGTCACAGAGAGGCAGCTTGGCCATTCATCAGCTAAGTCACATCTAGGGGTGTACAAAAATGGGATCTTGCTTTTTGCTTCGAGCAGCCTGAACTCCACAACAGCTGGCCCACACATCTGTAGTGAAGTGAAAAATGGCGGCAGGCTTTGCTGAGTCCAGCAGCCCCAACACAACTTCCCTGCAGGCCTGGTACAAGAAGGGCACCACCCTCCTACTGAAGGTGGTGCGTGAAGGGATCCGGTACTCGGGGACAAACATCTGGAGCAGCCAGTGGAAGCTGGCGTTCTCCACCTTAGGAAACGGCTGGTCGTCCAGAGCTGTCATGTCTCCAATGGCCTGGGTTATGAAGCTTACTTTGGGGCAACTGGACCGCTTGTCCACTGGACGTGCCCACTGTGGGATAGGCAAGGTGCTTTGCTTGAGAGCAGGAGCATGCCCCTTGCAATGGGGGTGCTGGGAGTTGTAAAGAATGACATCTGGGAATCCTTGTTACAGGGAACACTGGTCCCTTGCCACCACTAGTCGTGGGCACAGCAGGCAGCCTAGTGCCACTAGCAGGAGCCTGGATGAAACCATTGGATGTGCCTCCACATCTATTATATCCCCAGATGCTTGGCGTCCTTTCCCCTGCTGACCTGTGCCCCGCAGTGGATGTAGACTGCACATGTAGGTTCACTTTGGCAGTGCTCAAAGTGGTCCCACACAGGGCTGCCAGAGGTCTTGGACCACTTGGATGCTGACAGCACTACTAGGCCTGCTGATAGTCCACCATGAGTATCCACCCCCAGCCTCCATTGTCCATGGCTGCGAGGGTTATGGAGAGCAGTGTTCCCTTTAACAAGGATTCCCAGATTTGTTCACTACAACCCACACAATCCCCAAGCAAAGCCATTGAAGCTGGGGATTCTGGGAGTTGTAGTCAAGAACATCTGGGATCCCTGTTAGAAGGAACATGGATGGAGAGGCATCTAGGCCCCAATCCATTCCTGATGGCATCATCAAGAGCACAGGGGCTTAGAGGTCTCACCAGCAATTCATTTTTTTAAAAAAAATGGATTGCAGATGTCCAGTGTAGCAGTAGTGATATTTATTTATTTCGATCATAGACCAGACAATAAAAACCATTACATAAAGCCAGAGCGAATTTTACAAACGATATAGCAAACCCTTGCCATTCTACAGGTAATCCCCTTGTTGGAATTAGTCAACAACAGCAACAAAAAATTAAGTAAAATTCATTGGGATGTCCAGGAACTTTTCTCAGAAGAGGAGAGATTAATCTTGAGCGAGTAACCCTGTAAAAATCACAATATAAAATAACATGTGGGGTAGTTTCTATAGTGCCCGAACGCATGGAGAGATGTCCAGTGAACATCCTCTTGATTAGAGTGGGCTGATTATGATTCAGAATCCATTCCGCGGTATTCTTGACCATTAGAAATGGGTAGTGACTCGTCCTAATGAGTCAGGAGGTGCCCAAGGAGATGCAGTGGCCTCAGCTTCCCAGCAGCTCAGGTTGCTCCTCTCTCTCCCACCAAGCCCGAGAGCCGTGCTACCGGCAGGTAGGCCATTCATCAGGTAGAGCTACAAGGTTAACTGCGCAGCTCTACCTAATGAGTGGCCAGCCTGCATGCAGTTTTCAGAACTGTTCAGTAACAGTGGACAACACAATGAATGCTGAAATGTAGGGGAAATCCTCATTGTGTAAGGCTTCGTGTGAAGCTGCAGTGTGCAGGGAGTAGGGGGAGCGGTTTCTGCTTCTCTCCCTTCCCTGGAAAAGCCCTGTTTGTGCGCAGCCCTCGGGGACATATTCCTGGATGGAAAAGGGGCTTTTACAGGGATCACGCATGGCTTCCCTTTCTCAAGGTGCTGCAGCTACGAAGCAGGCCTGATGCCCAGCTTGCAAGGACAGAGCCGGTGTGACTCAACAGAGGGTGCCCAGCAGTGCCAGGAACTCTCCCCTAGGCTCAGCCCCTTCCCACTAGGGATGGCCAAGTTAGTCATCATCTACCGGCAGCTGCAGGCCTGAGACAAGCACCCACAGAACCCAGACTCACTTCCAGGCTCAGGGTCCACATCATATCGAATGAGATGGGTCAGATCCTGGAGGTATGATGAGAGCATTGACCGAAGAAACAGAAAGGAGGGCTCTCCAAGGCACCATTGCTGTGGAGACGGATGGGGCTCTCTTGTGCCGCAGCAGTGAGTTCCAGAGGCTTCTGGTAGAGTGGTGAGCAGCAAAAGATGGATCTCCCAGACGAGAACATAGCAGCAGCCTGTCTCTCTCTCTGTGTGTTTGTGTGAATGTGCGTCTGATTGCCCTGAAAAGTGCCTGACCCAGTTTTGGCTTCTCTCCTCCCAGGGGCCGGAAGGTGATCATGGCGCCAAGCCAGTGGGCTTGTGAAGATCCTAGCAGGACGTGAGACTTGCCGGCCATCTGCTGCGCTTGGCTTAGTGGCCACAATGACTGGGAATGAAGCCCTGCTCTGACCTGAAGGAAGGAGGTTCCTTGCCTGGACCCCAATTGACACACACACACCTCCTCTGCCAAGCCTTCTGCTCCTCAGCAGCTCTATTACCCACATTTAGTGGGCGCCTCCCTCATGCCCTGTAACACCGGTGTGGAGAAGTCTCCCTTTGAAGACTAAATGTTCAGAATATTCCTCCTGCCCCTTGGAGGAAAGGCACGGTCCTGTTGTCCCCTTCCATGTGTGATCAGGGATGGACTTCACTCTGGATCCTGCAGGGTTGCCAACCTTTTTGCTAGCCTGGCTCCTGTGCCTTGAAAAAGAGCTTGACAGTCCAAAATTAAGCAGATGAAGCTTTTGCTGCAATGGAAATGAAGAGATGGGAAAAATCTTAATCAGTTTAATTTCTATATGCCAGGTTTCCTCTAAAAGCATAAGAGCAGGAGCAGGTAGAGAGTTGGCAACCCTGCCTGCTGGTGCCTCGTGCCCACCACTGGGCCTGGGAGTTCCGCCATCCTTGTGTAGATCCAAATATGGCAGTTGCTGGAGGGGGGGTCCCCGTCCGGGAGTGTTTACCGGTCGCCATGGCGCTGGGGTTCCGACGGATCCTGATGGTGCTGGAGGTTCCGCTGCTGCCTTCAAACTCTCTGGACTCGACCGTTGGCAGGAAGACTTTCTGGCCTCTCCTGCTGCTCACGGCAAATCTCCGTCCCATTTTGGCCGTGAGGGAGCGCAGAACATGGCCTCAGGCAAGGAGTCCAGAGTGAGTGTCCACCGCCCTGCCCCAAATAGGTTCAATGTTTGGTGGGTGGGTGGGGGAGACCCCCAGGGGTTGGATTTGGATCAAGGTGGAGACATTTAGGAAGCGAGACTGTCCTGGCCCCTTTGGGCTGACCAAGGTGGGCAGGAAGGGACTAGCCCAGCGCTTCTTCACAGGGTCTTCATGGAACACAAGCCCTCCATCAATGGGTCAGTGCACCGTCAGCCCCCTTCCTCCTCCAGGACCTCTTCCAGCATGGAAACACATAGTGGTGCCACCTGCACAGAGGAAGGGATGGAGCTCCTGGCCTCTCTGAGCTCTCTGCAGTTTCCCCCTTCAGAGGGGCAGGATGGCCATTTTAGGGAGTGAAGAAAACAACATTGGTCTTTCTTGGGTAAAAGAAATGAAGAGTTGGGGGGGGGGATGCAGGGAAGATAGAAATGGCAAGATCTGCCAAGTGGCACTTATGTGGAGGATGGGAATTGCCCCCTCTTGGTGTGGCCTGGCTCCTCTGCTTTGAGCAAAAGCTTGAGCAGATTGAGCAGGTGAAGCCATTCCTAGCCTAAAGAGATGGGAAACTGCTTCACCAGCTTAAGATCTGCATGTCAGGCATCTGCTGAAGTCACAGGAGCAGGACCAGGTAAAGAGTTGGCAATCCAGCCTATTGGTGCCTCGTGCCCACCACTGGGCCTGGGAGTTCCACCATCCTTGTGTACATTCAAACATGGCAGTTGCTGGAGGGGGTTGGTCCCCGGCTAGGAGAGGTTCCACTGTTGCCTTCAAACTCTCTGGACTCGACCGTTGGCAGGAAGACTTTCTGGCCTCTCCTGCTGCTCACAGCAAATTTCCGTCCAATTTTGGTCGCGAGGGAGTGCAGAAAATGGCCTCCAGCAAGGAGTCCAGAGTGAGTGTCCACCGCCCAGCCCCAAATAGATTCAGTGTATGGTGGGGACGGGGGAGACCCAGACGGGTTGGATTTGGGTCCAGGTGGAGACATTTAGGAAGTGAGACTGTCCTGGCCCCTTTGAGCTGACCCATGTGGGCATGAATGAACTGGCCCAGCGCACCATGGAGCACCAGCCCCCCATGGATGGCTCAGAGCTCCATCAGCCCCCTCTGTCCTTCAGGACCTCATCCAGCGAGAAAGCATAGAGTGGAGCCACCTGCACAGAACAGGGAAAGTTGCTCCTGGCCTCTCCGAGATCCCTGCAGTTTCCCCCTTCTGACGGGCAGGACGGCCATATGAGGGACTTGAAGAAAACAACACTGGTCATTCTTGGTAGTTGAGCATGACTGGAATGGATGGTGAAAAGATCCCAGGCTCGGGAGCACTTTCAGCATCCAGCACCACCCCTGCAAGCGAGGCTCCCCCTCTCTCTTCCTCTTTGGATAGATGGTGATGACCTCCATTTTTTGGAAGGCTTCTTGACCGAAGAAACAGTAGCTTTGCATGGGAAATAATAATAATATAAGTCACTGTGCACATATTTAGTTTGGCACTATGTATGGAGAATCGGGGCTTGTGAATGCTGAGCTGAAGCTTATGAGCTAGGATTGTATTCATTTGCTCTTACTTTGCTTCTTGTGATAAGTGAGTTAAATGTAATGTCTTAATAATATGGCTATTAATGGTGAGTTTGTCTTTGAATCAGTGTGAAATCCTTAGTATTAAGGCCCACTGGGAGTTTCTTGCTCTCTTTCTCTCATTTTAACTGTCTTTCTGAAAGACTAGAATATATTCCAAGCAGTGACACAGTTTACTCTGCATATCCTTAAATTATTTTCAGAGTATCTGGATTCTCTGGATTCAAATTCTCCATTTATTTTAAAAACTGATTTAATAGTGATGCTACAATGCATAGTAGAGAATGAGACAGGCACTTCTCTTTAGTTTTTCAAGTATACCTCCACATAGTATTTGGGTATTTCATGAGCTGCAGCATACTGAAATGTGTAGTTTCCCAGCAATTTTTGGACTGGCTACATCCACTGCTAAGTAGTTTTGGAGATATTAAAAGATTAACAAGCTTGACTTGTATTTTTCAGCTGTTATTATGGTAAAGTTCTCTGAAAGATGGGTGTCAGATGTTTGGCCAGGGGGCGCAATTTCAGTGCTTGCCCCAGGCGCTATTTTCCCTAGATACGCCTCTGGTCTTGGATGGCTCAGAGCTCCACCAGCCCCCTCCCTCCTCCAGGACCTCTTCCAGTGAGGAAGCACAGAGTGGAGCCACCTGCACAGAACAGGGGAAGGAGCTCCTGGCCTCTCCGAACTCCCTGCAGTTCCCCCTTCAGAGGGGCAGGATGGCCATATGAGGAACTTTAAGAAAACAATACTGGTCATTCTTGGGGGCTGAGCATGACTGGAATGGATGGTCAAAAGGGCCCAGGCTCAGGAGGATTTTAAACATCCCGCAAGACCCCTGCTGCGAGGCTCTCTCTCCTTCTCCCTCTTTGGACAGATGGTGACGACCTCCTTGTTTGGGAAGGCTTCTTCCTCTATAGCTTTGCATGGGATTATATGAATTCATTATTTTTAAATTAAATGTAAGATATAAACTTAATGGAATGGGGTTGGGGAGAAGGAGCGAGGATAGAAATGTCCAGTTCTGCCAAATGAGAGTTGCCGGTTCTGTGTCGGATGGGAATTGCCCTCTCTTGATGTGGCCTGGCTCCTCTGCTCTGAGCAAAAGCGAGACCAGTTTGAGCAGGTGAAGCCATTTCAAGCCTAAAAAAAAAACAGTGGTTTTCTAATTCTAACTGCGGTTGGGAGTGCCAGGGCACAGCCACCACATGCTTGTGGCCATTTGGTTTCATGCTATGTCCAACAATGACCCTCCATTGTGATATGATCTACTGTGGTCAGCAAAATGGCCGCCATTTTGGCCGTGAGAGAGCACAGAACATGGCCTCAGGCAAGGAGTCCAGAGTGAGTGTCCACCGACATGCCCCAAATAGGTTAAAGGGGGGGGGAGACCCCCAGGGTTGGATTTGGCTCCAGGTAGAGACATTTAGGAAGTGAGACTATCCTGGCCCCTTTGGGGTCACCCAGCTGGGCAGGAAGTGCAAGCCCAGCCCATCTTCACTGGTTCTTCATGGAGCACAAGCCCCCATGGATGGCTCAGAGCTCCATCAGCCCCCTCCCTCCTCCAGGACCTCATCCAGTGAGGAAGTGCAGAGTGGAGCCACCTGGACAGAGGAAGGGAAGGAGCTCCTGGCCTCTCCGAGATCCCTGCAGCTTCCCCCTTCAGAGGGGCAGGATGGCCATATGAGGGACTTGAAGAAAACAACACTGGTCATTTTTGGGAACTGAGCATGACTGGATTGGATGGTCAAAAGGGCCCAGGCTCAGGAGCATTTAAGCATCCAGCAACACCCCTGCAGGTCTCTCTCTCTCTCTCTCTCTCTCTCTGGTCAGATGGTGATGATGCCCTCCTTGTTTTGGAAGGTTTCTTGCCTGTAGCTTTGCATGAGATTATATGTTCTGCCAAATGGGCGTCGCAGGTTCTGTGGAGGATGGGAATTGCCCCCTCTTGATGGGGGGTGGGGGGGAGACCCCCAGGGGTTGGATTTGGGTCAAGGTGGAGACATTTAGGAAGCGACACTGTCCTGGCCCCTCTCATTGCCCTGTAACACCAGTGTGGAGAAGTCTCCCTTTGAAGACCTGAGGGGCCAAATGTTCAGAATATTCCTCCTGCCCCTTGGAGGAAAGGCACGGTCCTGTTGTCCCCTTCCATGTGTGCTCAGGGATGGACTTCAGTCTGGATCCTGCAGGGTTGGCCTGCAGGGTTGCCAACCTTTTTGCTAGCCTGGCTCCTGTGCCTTGAAAAAGAGCTTGACAGTCCAAGATCAACCAGATGAAGCTTTTGCTGCAATGGAAATGAAGAGATGGGGAAATCTTCACCAGTTTAATTTCGATATGCCAGGTTTCCTCTAAAAGCATAAGAGCAGGAGCAGGTAGAGAGTTGGCAACCCTGCCTGCTGGTGCCTCGTGCCCACCACTGGGCCTGGGAGTTCTGCCATCCTTGTGTACATTCAAACATGGCAGTTGCTGGGGGGGGGGTGTTCCCCAGCCGGGAGTGTTTACCGGTTGCAACGGATCCTGATGAGGCTGGAGGTTCCGCTGCTGCCTTCAGTCTCTCTGGACTCGACCGTTGGCAGGAAGACTTTCTGGCCTCTCCTGCTGCTCACGGCATATTTCTGTCCCATTTGGGTCTTGAGGGAGTGCAGAACATGGCCTCAGGCAAGGAGTCCAGAGTGAGTGTCCACCGCCCAGCCCCAAATAGGTTCAATGTTTGGTGGGAGTGGGTGAGACACCCAGGGGTTGGATTTGGGTCCAGGTGGAGTCATTTAGGAAGTGAGGCTGTCCTGGCCCCTTTGGGCTGACCCTGTAGGGCAGGAAGGGACTGGCCCAGCGCACCTTCACAAGGTCTTCATGGAGCACCAGCCCCCCATGGATGTCTCAGAGCTCCATCAGCCCCCTCCGTCCTTCAGGACCTCATCCAGCGAGAAAGTGCAAAGTGGAGCCACCTGCAGAGAGGAAGGGAAGGAGCTCCTGGTCTCTCCGAGATTCCTGCAGCTTCCCCCTTCAGAGGTGATAGATAAACATGAACCATGCAGTAGTGACTGGTAGAATAGATAATACCTCTCAAGCAGGCACAGTTTTGAAAATTACAAATTTCTTCTCTGTGGGGGAAACCCACCTTATACTTGTATATAACAAAACTGAAAAGACTGCAAAATTGAATAAATATCCATAATTATTTGAATATATACAATCACATGACCTCATATAATTTTCATGTGTTAGTCACATAGATCTACTTGTGTAAATCACAAAAGTCACAAATCACCTGAATTCTGACATAACTAAAATAACAGTTGCAAACATTGCATTGAGATAACAAGTCCTTGAGCTCCAGGTGATAAATAGATGTAAGAGGAACTTGTTGTTTTAAGAGAAAATGCAGGAATGTTGAGAACGGAGGTGTAATATAATTGCTAGTGAGCAGATCTGTGCAGAGTATCTGTATATGACAGAGCTGATGGGCTGGCCTTCAGAGGGGCAGGGTGGCCATATTAGGGAGTGAAGAAAACAACACTGGTCATTCTTTGGTAAAAGAAATAAAATGTTGAGGAGGGTTATGGAGGGAGGACCGAAAGGGCCATTTCTGCCAAAGGGGAGTCACAGGTTCTGTGGAGGATGGGAATTGTCCCCTCTTGATGTGGCCTGGCTCCTCTGCTCTGAGCAAAAGCTTGACCAGCTTAGCCCAAAGAGATGGGAAATGCATCACCAGCTTGATATCTGCATGCCAGCCTTCTGCTGAAGTCACAGGAGCAGGATTAGTGAGAGAGCTGGCAACCCTGCCTCCTGGTGCCCCTTGCCCACCACTGGGCCCTGGGAGTTCTGCTAACTGAGCAAGAGACACCTTTCAAAGTAGTGATACTCTCATATTTAGCATGGGGAGAGCAACTTGTCCTCTCCATCCCCAGCACAGCATCTCTCCGGTGGTGTTGCTGGCATCTGCTTGATGTTTCTTTTTGGACTGAGAGCCCTTTGGAGACAGGGGACCATCTTATTGAGGTCTTCTTGATTTATTTCTCTGTGTAAACCGCTTTGAGTACTTTGGTTGGAGAGTGGAATATACATCTCTGTAGTAGCCGAAGGACTTGTTTAGATTCAGAAAGTGGCCGTTGCTGAGCTGCATCCCAGGGCTGGGTATGTTGACCTGGTCATCATGGTGCTGGGGTTCTGACGGATCCTGATGGGGCTGGAGGTTCCAGTGCTGCCCTGGGAGCCTCTGGACTCGACTGGTGGCAGGAGGGCGTTGCAGTCTCCCCTGCTTCTCACGCCAAATCTGGTCCATTTGAGGCCATGTGGGAGCGCTGAACATGGCCTCCGGCAAGGGGTTTAGAGGGAGGGTTCACCACCCTGCCCCAAAGAGGTCCAATGTGGGGGTGGGGGGAGAGACCAGCAAAGTTCTCAAAGCGGTTTGATGAGACATCTAGGGTGGGAGTCCCCACTGGCTGCTTAGGAATGACCCCGGTGGGTGTGAAGTGGCCCAGCCCATCCTCACTCCTGCTCTCCTCTCTCCTTGACAGGACATAGGAGAAGGATGCCCCTTACTCCGCGGCGTGGGCAGCCTTGATGGGGCTACTCCTGTGGCTCCTCTCAGGTACGTCCTCCTGTTCCTCCTGCGTTATCCATACCCATTTTTGATTTATGGAACCTTGGATTTGGGACCCTCTCAAGAAACATGGTCCCTGCCAGGGTTTCATTGTTGAAGATCCAGGCCATCGGCCTTTGGCACCAGTAACCCTGATGACCACGACAGGTCTCTCTCTGACCAACACGTAGCCAGAAGTCAGATAGAGGTCTTTTCCTCTCAGCATCTACTTCTGAATAAAGCAGATTAGTTTAACCTTGTGTGAATCTCCCTGCTTATCATGGACAAGCTGTTGCCCCGGAGACCCTGTTGACTTCTGCTGTAATGGGAGTGAATTAGCTCCTTTATACTCTGCCATAGAAGTCATGACCCCCAACATTCATAAGCCCAACCCCCAAGAGGTCCCTGTTTGCAAGGGGCACCCAGTCTAAGTTCTGACAATTGGAATGTGGGAAAGACATCAGAGAATGACAGCAAGGGCAAGCAAAGGGAGTTCCAAAGGAGAAGAGTCTTTCAGTCTGAGCTACCTGGGCCTTGGGGGAGGATCCAGGAGTTCAGGCACAGGAGGCCAGGGAGGGTTCTCGTGCACAATTTGCTCTCTAGGGTTTCAAATGAGGATGGGTGGGGTGGGGCGATCAGTCCCCTAGTCTGCTCTCTGAGGACTGAGGGGCTGTGGGGCTCCATGGGCTGGTGGGCCTGGCCCACCATTTCTCAATGCCTGGATTCCAGGTGAGCCCTGCAGCCACCCAGAGCGTGAGGCTGGAGCCAGGGTGTGGCTGGCTGCTCCTTCAGGGCTGGATCCGCTGGTGCCTCCTTGAGTGGTTGCAGGGCAAAGGGAGCAGTTGAGATGGGGAGTGATGGAAGCCCCTCTGGGGGCCAGAGGAGTGGGTTGTGGCAGCCCCTCGGAACAGGTGATGCTGAGTCAGACCATTGCTCTACTCTGACCAGTAGCCGCTCTCCAAACCCCAACCAAGGGAGCTGAGCTGTTTTAGAGCTTTTAAAAGTAGGCAGTATATACATATATATAAATCCAATGAATGAATGAATGAAAGAATCAGGAAAGAAAGAAAGAAAGAAAGAAAGAAAGAAAGAAAGAAAGAAAGAAAGAAAGAAAGAAAGAAAGAAAGCCCTTTATGTTGTGGAGAGCGAGGAGGGTATATAAATAAAAAATAAAATAAAATAAAATAAAGAAAGTAACCCTTATGTTGCAGGGAGCTTGGAGGGTTCTTGCCTTCACCCCTGCCCACTGCTGGAAACTGGCTAATCTGGGTTCCTTCGACACACTCTCTCACTCACTTGTGTCTTTTGTCCTTTTCCCCTCTCAGTGACTTCCAGCCACAGGAGATATATGAAGAGTGCTCCGTGGCCAAAATGAGCAAATGGTCACTGGTAAGGGATGAAAACCCAGTCTGTACATGGCAGGGCTGGGAGGGGGTGGGAGAGACCCCATTTCGAGCTAGAATAGAGGGCGTGTGGTAGAGATCCAGTCTTAGCAGGTTGAAGGGATGCTTTGAGAACTTGTCTGGAAAAGCCATATGCCTTGATATTTGCAGTGGTAGTAGCAGTGAATTGGGTGGGTGGGATGAGTGACAATCCGGGCTCAACTACAAGTGACTCATGCCAAGGTGGGAGACCCTCGCAATGGAGGAAGCACCATGGGAACTTTTGGGATGGGAAGTGCTGAGAGGGAAGAGGGGTGTGTCTACCTATCTTCCAACCTCGCTCCTTCATTCCGCTCTCCTGCCCCAAATCACTCCCTCCCCCAGGGTTCCAGACTTTGATTTTGTTCTGGACAACCAAGCAGAAAACACATCCAGGAAGGGAGCAGTCTGGAGGGGAACTAGAGTGGGAAAGTCTTCTTTGGGGTAGATCGTGCACTCTTTCCCCCCCTGCCACTTCTTGGCTCCACATGGCCCCCTTTCTGGTGTCATTGAAAAGGGCCTCAAAACACGGGTCTGCAGCATCAAGTGGCCAATAGCTCTGCCCAGCAAAGAGAAGAACTTAGCTAGGCTTTCCTTAATTAAAGGCACCATTAAAGAAACCACAGTGTCCCATGTAGCAGGAGGCCTGACTCTTCTTCGGGATCCTGCCACTCCAAATGTTGTGTAATAGCCATGATCTCACCCAACTGCCCAGGAATGGGCGGAAAGCTGGTTTCTGAGGTTCAGTAGATTCTTGGGTTTGGTTCCTCTCTGAGCCCAGTTACACGTTGGTAGACACGGTTTTGAGGTGCTAAGGAGCCACCTCCTGCTTTAAGCTCCTCTGTTAAGAAGGACCTCTTGAAGGAGGGTTGACGTTTGGACCCCAGATGCCCTGGAAAGGTCAAGTGGGCACCAGAGCACCCATTCCTCTCTCCATTCTCATCCACAGAAGTCATTCTCGGACGGCTCCAGGATTCAGACGGTCAACACTGGGAACGAGATCCTGGAAGAAGCACATGCCATCAGTTCCCCGAGGAGGTAGAGTTTCTTCTTGAACTTTTGTGTAGGGAAGGTTTTCTGTCCCCCTGCCAGCCTGGATCTGGGATGGATCCAGTGCCGCTGACTGGCAATAGGTGCAGGGCAGACAAAAACGATGTCTTCATACATTGTGTAGAAGCAGGGGCGTAACTAGTTTGGAGTGGGCCCTGAGACAAGATTCTTAAATGGGCCCCCCCGCCGAGATTTTTAATAATAATAATAATAATAATAATAATAATAATAATAATAATAATAATAATAATAATAATAATTCGATTTCTATACCGCCCTTCCAAAAATGCCTCAGGGCGGTTTACAAAGAGAAAAAGGTGCCTCTTTGCCCCGTAAGCAGGGGGCTTTTATTCTCACATTTCTGTCCTCATTCAAAACATACAAAAAACAGATGTACAAAATTGAGCAAATGAGAAGAGAAGAATTATATGGGAGTAAAACCTTTTTTTAAAGGAGTCGGGAAGTGCATCTTTGGAGGCTCAAATGGATACCTTTCAGGCACAACTATTTCCAAGTCAAAAATTCCTTTTTCATGTGGTGTATTTACAAAACCAAGGATTTGAGCTTGAAGTTCATCTAAGCGACTTCCAGTCTGCCAGCAAGTAATACCTGGTGGTGGCTCTGTGGACAGCAGATGCAGCTCCCTTTTCAATCGTGAAGCTCTCTGCATTGTGCTCCGTTTTCAAAGTAAAGCTCTAAGAACGCAGCCAAATGAGCTCAGGGGCGTAGCAAGGTTGGAGTGGGCCCTGAGAAGAGATTTTAAAATGCCCCCCCCCCAAAGTCCAGGGCTTCCACACACCCCAGGCTTCCAAGGATTTAAGTCTGATATTTCAAAATATGTATGCTGCCAAGAAATACATTTCACTGAATACACACACACTTCACAATATATAGTGATATACATTGAATACTATATCTTTGTGCTACTTTTAATGCCTAGAACACACTAGAAACACTCATTATTAAGATGGGCCCCTTGCTGCAGATTAGCAAAGGAGACTTTCAACCATGCAGGGTGAGCCTATGTTTGTTTTCTCAGAATTCTGAACAAATTCAGTCCAGTTTGATTCCAGGAGGTTTTTCACAAGAGGCTTTGAAAGCCCTTTAACACACATCTCCTCTGGAATGGAGGTGCTGCATTCACATGTGGGCCAGATGGACCCTAAGGGGGGAAAATATAAAAGCACAACACATGCGTCACAGTTCTCACTCATGTCTCAGTTCTCACTCAGACCTGGGTTGCAAAACAACTTGAACAGAAGTGTATTGATGAATGAATGAATGAAGACATAAATAAATTTGTTCCAGAAGTTTTTGTAATTTCCTGCCATGAAACAAGCCACTTCTAGGACTTTTTAGAGGGTTTTTTTAAGCCAGCCAATTTTCCAATCAGTCTTCCATGAAATATTCAGAGACTTCTCAGTCTCCCCACCCCCCATCCAAGCCCTATGGCAAGCAGATCCCTACCTGGATATAGGGGGCGGGGGGCGGGGTGTGACCACCAAAAGGAATCCACATTCTACCTGGCCACGGCTGAGCTGTCTGGCCTGGGAAGAAGAGGGTCTGCTGCAGAGAACTGGAGTGGCCACTCTGACTGCCAGCCTTCTTCCTGGGGCTGGCCAGCCTACTCGAATTCAGGCTTCACGGAGGCCTACACGGAGGCCTCCCTGGAAGCCCCGCCCAGCCGCCGATCAGCTGAGAGGCGCCCGGGAGAAAAGCAGCTTGCCTGCTGCTTGGATGGCCGACCAGGAGGACCAGCAGGAGGGAGGGCAAACAGGGCAAGTGGCTGAAGGGTCTTGGGGCTGGGCAGGGGGCAATGGGGAGTCATGGGAGGTGTCTCTGGGGGGCCCCTCAAGGCAGTGGGGCCCCGAGGCGACGGCCTCCCCCGGCCTCATGGTAGTTACGCCCCTGCGTAGAAGCATTCACTCTTCCAAGATGTGGTGGTGATGTCCGCTAGCTTGAAGGGCACAGAGGATAGCTTCCTGGAGGCCTGCCGGATGGCTGTCCCCTATTGGAAGCAGCGTGCTGGGCCAGATGCATCTTTGGTCTGATCCAGCAAGGCTCTTCCGAGGTACTCAGGCCATTGTATTTCTTCCTGCAGTGTCTTCACGGTTGAGGAGGATGGATGGTTTCTCCAGACCGTGGACACCGAATGGTCCTGTGAGGTAAGGAAACGATTCCAGTCGCTTTTGTGGATGGGCTGGTGGAGGGGTGAGGGGAGATTGCATCTCCACCGTCAGGAGACAGAGCGGGGTCAGATCCAGAAAGGGGAGGAAATCCAGCTGCTGCATGTTGGCCAGAGGATTACAGTGGGAACGTCGTGGCTAGGGAAGGATTCTGCCACCCTCTGCCTCTCCTTCCAATGGCCACCTTTCTGGGTTGGTGTGCTTTGGATTGGAGGCATCAAACGGCTCCCAAGACCCTGAGACGGGTCAGGAGAGGAGAGGGTCTTCCTGGCAGAGATCCTCCAGGTCTCTTGACTGAAGAGGCATTTCTGGAGAGACAATCCTGGTCCCCTCAGGGAAAAACAGCCCACAGCAGGAGGGATGGCCCTCACTCCGGACTCAGGGGCCCACCTTGTCTCTCCCTTTGGAAAGGCTGAGCTAACCCTGTTTCTTGGGGAGAGGAGAGAAGAGGACATGAAGGGGTGGGATCAAGAAGACTCTCTGGGCCAAACCATTGATGCCAGTGGGTCCCGTTCCTCTTGGTTTCCATTCCCCATGAAAGAAATGAAGAAGAAATGACAAGAAATGACAACAAGCAGTTAGCATTCCATTCTGGAGCTCCCATGCAGTGATGTTTCTGTTAATGGCTGGTTTTGGGGAGGGAAAGAAAGAGATTTCACAGACCTACCTGTCATGCTGTCTTTGGACTAGAGCTCCAGAGTTCGGCCAGCTGATTCTGATGGCCCTTTTGAAGGATGGTGGCCATTTTGCTGACCACAGTAGATCATATCACAATGGAGGTTCATGGTTGGACATAGGATGAAACCAAATGGCCACAAGCATGTGGTGGCTGTGCCCTGGCACTCCCAACCAGTTAGAATTAAAACACATGGTTGCTTTTTAATAAGGTTTTTTTGTCTTTTAAAAAAAAATCAATATAATTTAAAGAAATAAAAATGAACTCAAAGAAAATGTAAGGGGGAAAACCCGCTACGAATCCTAGGCCCTAGGAAGATCAGAGTGAGTACACTCATTGGAAACCTTTGTCTCATTTGCAGAGTCCTGACATCCAAGAGGCCAAGATCCCAGAAGACAACACTAGGGATCAGGAGCTGGACGTGGAGAGCTTTGTCAGTTCCCCGAGGTACTCTTTTCTCACCTGGAGGGGCAGCTCCATCGCTCATGGAAGTAGAGGACCTTCCTTAGGAGCCCATGCAAGTTTTTTTGGTGGGGAGGTGGTTAGTTTAGCAAGAAGCCAAGGGCGGAGAGAAGCTCCGAGCAGCATGGAGGGTTGTTTCCATGGAGGCAGGTGTCTCCATGCCCAATCCGTGGGCTTCCTGCAGGCATCTGGCTGTCCACTCCTGGAAACAGGGTGTTGGGCTGCATGCCTCATTCATCTCATCAAGAAGAGCTCTTTCTAAGCACTCGTGTTCTGATCTCATGTGTCTTCTTTCTTTCTTTTCTTAGTGTCCAGAGGCCAAGCACCGTGTTGAGGAGGCTGCAAAACACCGCCGCTGACCAAGAGCCATCCCTTGGAGAGGTCAGGAAGCCTCAACATCCAGTCCCTCCCTCGGAAGAACTGTGGGTTGGGCGTGTGGGTCCCCCGTGTTGCCCAGGAGTAGAGAGCATGTGGAATGGCCCCAGTTTTGATGCTGCTGGGTGGGCGGCCATCTTCTGACAGTCGTTTGCTTAAAGCTATGGTAAAGGGACAGCCATGCCCTTAACAACACTGCATCACAATGGTGGCACGGTGGGGGTGATAGGATTAAAGAAGATGGCCGCAAGGAGATGGTGGCTATGGCCTTGACTTCTGGTCGAGATCTCACAGTTAAAGGTGGAGCATCCTGTTGCTTTAATGGCAACCATTGAAAAACAGTGACAAATAAATGAAGAATGAATAAAAATACAAAACAATAAGCAAACTCAACCAAACCAATGAGAAATGAACTAAATGAAAAAGGGGAAAGAAATGGGAAAGAAAGAGGAAAGGAGACCCAGTTTTGGCATGTTTTTGCACGTGCCTTTAGTGTCCTCACTAAGGAGCCGACTGAAAGCATGAAGTGGACTGGAAGTGGTCGTTTCCAGTCACCAGAGCCATCGGGGCCCCAGCTGAGTGAGGGAGCGCAGCATGTCTTGGGGTGGGGGGAGTTGATGCCTTTCCCCTCTGCCATTTGCATGAGTGCGCGAAGGCGAGAAATCAGCCCGACCGACCTCATTGCGAGGAAGGCGGACACAAGAGAGGAGCTCTTTTGCCATCTCTCCCACCCGCCTCCAGCCAGCATGCCTGGGCTCCAAAGTGGTTTTTAAGAAAGTTGAAAATCAGGAAAGCGGGAAGAATTGTGTCCAGAACGGGACGATCCCCTTCCGGCCCACTTCCTGCATTCAGCTCACCTGATGATGACTGCTGGAAGGTGCCAGGCTGGCCTTTTCCCTGCTGAAGCCTAGGAAGCTCAATGCGAGGGCCAGAGCAACCATTTCTCCATCTTCTCTCCTTCACAGAGTTCTTCCTTCCCGGGGGCCGAGACTCCACATGCCAGCGTGGAGGACGAGGGGTCGGAAGGGGACTGTGCCACCAGTTCCCCCAGGTATCTTTCTCAGCTGAAGGGCCGCTCCAGGGATCATAGAGGCGGATCACCTTCCCTGGGAGCCTTGGTTGATTAGACATGTTCATGGAGGAGAAGCCAGTTGAAGACTATTACCCATGACAGCCAAGGAACCTCCGAATCTCGAGATATCTATCTCTCTCTCTCTCTCTCTGAATAAACACACTTTAATGCCACATGTAACCAGGTCTCAAGTGGTTCACAACCAACTAAATAGGCATCTGGCTGTCCACTGTTGGGTTCTGGGCTACACGTGTCTTTCACTTGATCCACAGGGCATGCATTGCTGTTCTTATGCCATGTCTCTCCTTTCTCCTCTCAGAGTCCCGAAGCCAAAGAAGTGGCTCATCAAGAAGATGATGAAGAACACCTACACGGTGGAAGACTCGTCCTCTGCGGAGGTCAGAACTGATCCATTTCATCATCCATTTTTTCATGTGAACGGGCTCTAGGTTGTGTGTGTGTGTGTGTGTGTGTGTGTGTGTGTGTGTGTGAGTGCGCTGTTCCCCAGCAGGAGACAGAACATGGAATGTTTCTAGTTCTAGATGCTGCAGGATGGGAGGGATTGTGATTGGTGGGATGGGAGGAAATGCATCTGAGGCATTGGAAAGGGGGCAAAAATGTGGTGAAAGGCTCTTCTGGGCTGAGATGCCAAATGCCTTTTCTACCAAGAGGCAGGTCTTATTTTAGAGCAGGATGTCTTCCCAACCATCCCTTTTGCTTGGTTCCTCTCAGAAGCCTCACAAGGTCAATGCAAGCCCCGGAACACTCCCGTTTCTCTTCTCTCTCCTCCCCAGTGCTCCTCTACGGACGAGGACGACACGATGCATGACATCAGCAGCATCGAGGACGAGGTGTGGGACTCTCCGCTGACCCCCAGTTCGGCCAGGTAGGTACACTCGTCTCAGCTGAGGAGCCAGTAGGGAGCTGGGGGGATTTTAGCGTAGCCAGCAGATGGCTGCAGGGGACAGGGGCAGCCCCCCCATGTCTGAGCCCCACAGAGGGATGTTTCCTCCAACTTGCTCCCTGAGAAATCTGGAGGGGGAGTTCACCCAAGGAGGCCGATTGGCAGCAGGTGCAAGACAGACACCAGCAAGTCTATTGCTGGCTGTTAGCAGAGGGAGCTCTGAGACCCCCATGCTGTTGGCATGAGCGGGTGTTGGGGAGAAGGAGCAGGGGAGGGCTCCTGTCTCGATGCCCCCTTTGAACACTTCCCAGGGCTTCTCAGTGGGGAACGAAAGGCTGGACTTGGGAGATCTCTGGCCTGATGAAGTTCCCCTGCCAGCCACTTCCCAAGGGAGGCGAGATCTTTGCTTAGCATCTCTTTGGGTGCCCGTGTTCTTCTTCAGCTGGCTGCCATCTCCAACAGGACAGTTCTTTGAGAAGCTTTTCTCTCTCCTCTCCTCTCTCAGGAACATCGGCGAAGAGGAAAGAAGAGGACAGCTGGCCCCAGATTGGTTCTCCTCGGTCCATCTGGGAGAGGTAAGGGGTGCAAACCAAGGGTGACTGGACTCCACCCCTCTGCCCCACTTTATTGCACTACACAGGATGGCGGCTTGGATGGCAGTCACTGTTCAGACGGGAGGTGGGGACTTGCCCTTTCCCCTTGTGGATGTCTTTCCCTTGCAGTTGACCTCATGCACCCTGAGCCAGAGGCAGCACCCTCCAGGCCCAGATGTGGGTGCAGACACCCATGGCACTGGCCTGGCCCTGGGGATTCTCCTGACCCATAACCGTCCCTCGGACTGAGTGCTGAGGCCTGACCCTCCTCTTCTTCGCAGGGGAGAGCAACAAAGAAGATCGGGGACGTCGTCCGGTGTGTGGAGTATGCCAGTGAGGTGGAGGAAAGGTTCCCCGAACTCCTGGTGGGCCTGGTCAACAAGATCCTCACCGGCCTGCAGAACACCACCGAGGGAGTCGGGAACCGAGACAGCCAAGACCTGCCTCCTGAGTAAGTCATGGCGGTGGGGAAAGCGGGGCCAGCAAGTCCTCCTTCCAGCACTCTGGGAGGACAGGCTAGGGTCATTTCTCCCATGTCCCACTCTGATGGGTGAGGAGCATTTCTGGCCTCTTGGGGTGACTCTGGCACGGTGGTCCCTTCCCTCAGCTCCACAGGGGAGACCCCAGAATTTGCAGCCCTCTTGGCTCTGCAGAGAGCCTTAAAATGCGTCTGCAGTGTTAAAAAACCAGCTGTGGGGAAAGTCACTTCACCCCTGTGGTCTCCCTCCCATGGTCCAACACAGTCCATCCACCCTTGACACTACACCACCCCGCAAGGAGACACACACTTTGGTGACAGCAACCTTCTCTTCTCTGCAGGGAGACCGCGCAGATTGTCCGGACCCTGCTGGAGAGGGTGGCACAGGTGACCCCGGAGAAGACCTGCTGGCAATCCCTGTGCTCTACGCAGAGCTGCCTCCAGGGTGTGGCCCTCTTGGTGAGGTAAGTGGGAGTGAATAGGAGATATCTCAGGAGGCCTGGGGGCTGGTGTGGTTTGGGTCAGGTCTGCTCTTTCTGGACCTTCCGCTCAGGACTCAGCAGGGTCTTTTGGTGTTTTGCAGGGCTCTCCTCCAGACACGGTCCTCCACAGTGGCCAGGCTGAAGGCATACCTGGCTTCCCTCTTCAGCCTGGACAAAGATCCAGAAGAGCATTCCCTCGCAGAGGTGGCCTTCTTTGTGGAGGTGAGCAGCATGTTCCTCAGGGTGGGCTTCCCTGAGAGGAGGGTCTGGCCCCAGAGGCTGATGGATGTTTTCCTCCTTTCCCTCTTTTAGCTGCTCCTGAAAGACCAAGACTTTGCTGCCTTAGAGAAGACCTGGACGCTCCTGGTAGCGTGGCTAGTCCACCCCAGCCAGAACATCCGCTACCTGAGCGAAAGGGGACTTCTCCAAATTTATGGCACCCTGAAGGCGGTGAGTGACATCCCTGGGCATGGAGCATCCCTAGGCATGGAGACTCCTCTCTTTGGGGAGCCCTTCCTGAGGCTGGTGCTCCTAGGCATCCCCAGGCGTGATGGGGAGATTTCTCCAGTTGGGTGGATTCAGTCTGTGGAACCCTTGCTACAGGACGAAGGAGAAATCTCTCAGTAGGAGCCTGATTTCCCCACGTGCTCCAATGCCGCATTCTCCCCGCTCTTTGTACCTCTGGGATGGCTTGAGTCATCTCCTCCCCAAGGCAGAGAATGGTGGCCAAGCAGCATCAAACACGGACATCTCTGTGGTGCGTTCAGCAGTGGGTGGACTAGCATGTGTTTTCAAGGAGCCACCTTTTCCCACCCTAGGCCAAGAAACCCCAGGATTTTAGTGCCGGGATCCTGGGAGGGCTCAGGACCTCCAGTCTGGAAGCCACTTTGGGGGTCCTGGCCTTCATGGAGCGGCTGAGGCACTGTCCATCAGAACACCAGGCCACGGTGAATGCTGTCCTGGCTGCCCTGTGCCGCCCTCTCTTCCACCACGTGAGTACTTGCACGCCAGCCCTCCGCCTGGCTCTATGAGGGCCGGCCAACCTGCAGGTTCCGACTGGGTTGGAGAAGGGAAACCAGAAACCCCCTAGAGACCCATGCAAGCTCTTCATCAATTATGGAGGTGAGGAATTCCTCCCTAATAACAAGCCCTGTTCTTCTTTGTAGGAGGAGGCTAAGATCCGAAGGGCAGCCATGAGGACCCACCTGGATCTCCTGCAGCACCGCCACCACCACCACAAGGGTACAGAGGAGAACATCACGACCCTCATCGCGGTGCTGATGCATGTGGAGGATGAAGACCTGGAGGTAGCACAGGTGAGGGCCCACTTCTTCCTGCCACCCCTACAAAGGTGTTTAGGCTTCCCCAAGTCCAGCCACCCAGTGGCAGGCCCCAGAGTTAGCCTCACGGGGTGGTGAATCCACGAGCTGTCCTGCTGTGGTTTGGCCCATCCAGGCCCTACTCCTTGAAGCCCCCTAAGAGGTTTCTTGGAATCCCTTGGCAGCCTTTTTCACTCCCATTCCGGTCTTTCTTTTGGCAGGCTGCGAAGGACAATCTGAGCCTCCTGGCGGAAGCCCTCCTATGGCACCTGGAGGGCAAGCTGCTGGCGCGGGACTCTTACAGCCTGCAGGAGCTGCTCCACAAGATCGCCAAGCGCCTGGTAAGGGCAGCCCCTCCCTGTCCATCCCTCGGCTCAAATGGCTCAAGGACCTTTGGGAGATGCTTTGCTCACTCGGGATTTGTCTTTGCTCTTGATCCCAGATTCGGCAGCTCGGCACAGAGATCGCCGTGGAGATGGAGGCCACCAAGATCCTGGGCTTCTTCCGCAGCGAGCAGCCTTCAGTGAGGAGAACGGCTGCCCTGCTGATCGGTAAGTGAAACAAGACTTTTGGGTCTCCCTTAGTGGGTCGTCTTGGTGGGCAAAGGTTCATTCTCTTGGAAGGCACAGCCAGAAGGGTGTGGAGGGGCAGGAGCTGTTCCCTCCCCAGGAGGACTGGCCCAGTGAGCGTTAGCGAGGTCTCTTGGCTTAATTTCCTTCCAAGGTGACGTAAGAGTCCCTGGAGGAATGGCTCAATCTGTCAGTCCCAGAGGGAGCAGAGAGGGGAGGACTTCCTCTCCTGAATGATGGGAAGTGGGCTGTCCATGCGCAGGGTCCTGAACTGTGGTCCCATTTCCTTCCACCCTTGTTTTTAGGTCACCTGGTCCACAAAAAGGGCAGCATCCTCACTGAAGGGAACATAGAGACCTTCCATGCTGGTAAGTGCCGGTTTCTGGGTGGGAAGGGGAAGTTTCTGTGAGGGGAGAGGCCTAGATTTAGGGACCACAGAGCTGGAATGGGCCATCTGTCCCCTCAAATGGAAGGTCCCGCTTGCATCCTCAGGGATGCTCAGCAGTAGGGTTTCCCAGAGTGCAGGGGAGAAAGAGTCAGGACTTGCGCCCTCTTGGTGTGGAAATGGTGGGGCTTGGCCAAGGGTGGGGTGAACCCTTCATGCCATTTCTGAACCTTCTCCTTCATCCCTCCAGCGCTGGAGAGCTTGCTTGGCGACCATGACCCCGAGGTCGGGAGAGTTGCCTGCAAGACAGAGAAGATCGTGAAGAAGGCCTTTTCCCTCCACTCCCGGCACGGGCTGCGGGCTGCCGTTCGGCGCTTGTGGGCGGGCTGTAAGAAGAAGAGACACCCGCCAGAGTACGGTGATCTCTCCACCTGACCGTCTGGTGAGCAGACCAAGGCAGGGCTTCACTTGAAGGGGCCCCGATGGTTAGGGAGGGGGCTGGGGCTGCAGGAAGGGTGGGCAGGAATCTGGGCAACCCTCCCTCGTGTTGGGATGCCAACTTCGGCCCTTGTGGCTGGTTGTACCAGTAGCCCAAGGGAAAGAGGAAATCTCTCTCTTCCCTCTGGGAAATGAGGACACGGATATTCTGCCAGGAGTCCCTGGTGCTTGGTGGTGTCATGGGGGAGAGTGTGAGAAGACCCCCCATCTCTGAACCAATGTCCTTCTCTCTTTCCAGGAACAACAGCCCCGTGCTCTCCCCTGGAAGATCAGCAGCTGAAGGGAGGTTCAGGAAAGACCGTGCAGCGCAGGGGCCTCCCAGAAGACCTCCTCCAACCGCGTGGACACAAGATCTGTCCACAAGAAGACATCCAGCAGGGAAGTGCAGTTCTGTCAGGAGTGAGGGGGAAGCAGGCTCCACTCCCCTGGCCCAAGGAAGCCCCGCCTCTGGGGTGCAGAAGCCCCTCCCCTTGCTTCTGCTGGCAGGCTGTGGGAGGAGGCTACCGGACCACCCTGCCCCCAAGTGGCCCTTTGGAACCATTCTTGGGCTTCCCTTGGGTCCGGGGAGGATGTGTGGCCCCAGCAGGAGGGCAAGGTCACCGCCTCCCTCCATTCCCACCAGCTGGCTAAGGAGCGCCCCCTCCTCCTTCCACCTTTCTCCCCTTCCCCAGCGGCCTGGCTTCCCCTGGCAGGGGAAGCCCCATCCAGGCATCCGCCCCCTCCCCTGCCAAGGGTGTGCTCCTCCCCCCCTCCACTCCCGCAGCCACGCCTCACTCCCCCCTCCGCTCCCTCCTCCTTCCTCCCAAACCGTTGCAGCAGCAGAGGAGCCTGGGAGACTCTGGGGGCCCCCTGTGGCCCCAGTAGCGCCCCCTGGTGCTGCCCGGTGGCAGGCCAGAGAATCCTCCTCTCCCTCCTGCTCCATGCTGTGGCTGCACAGTGGGGAGCCCGAGGTCAAGCAGAATTCTCTGGCTTGCCCCCCCCTCAACACCCAGCCCCCTGCCCAATCCCCACTTGCTGGGCTGCCGGAGTGGAAAGGGAGGAGGAGCAGGGCAACCCCACTGACGCTGCTTTGTGCTTCTTGCAGGCTTGTGCTGCTGCTGGGCGGCTGGAGGAGTCGATCCGACCCAGAAGAGGAGACCAAGTGAATGTGCCTGCAAGGAGCGGGGGTGGGGTGGGGTTGGGGGCTGGCTGGGACTCCCCCCAATTTTGTTTGCCCTGCCATTCCCTTCTTCTGTGTGACCCTGGGCTTCCTCCCTTCCCTCCTTCCCTTCCTCCCTCCCCCTCCCTCCCAGGGACAGAATGGGCTTTGCTGGTCGCCCTGTTGGGGGCCGAGTAGGAATTTTTGGCTTTCCAACAGATTGGCCAAGATGGAAAGTTTTTTTGCCTACTCCATTCTGTCCTGTTTTGTTTCCTTTAGTTAGAAAGTTAAGTGATGACTTGTATCCTAATTAAGTATATTAATAAAGTTGCCCCTTTTGTTAAAAACCATACCATCGTTTCTGAGTTCCTCTTTTCTTCTCGTCTCCCTTGGAGCGTTTGTGCCCACAGACTCCCAAGCTCACCTCTTGGCTGAGGGAGACGCTGCTACACTTCTACAGGTCCATGCAAATGCCTCTTGCTTGGAAGCACTCACTCAGACAATTGGCTTGGATCACTCCAGAGGAGCCCACTTGAGGTTTGCCGCCAATGAGGTTTGCTGAGCACAGGATCCTGGGAGCAAGCTGCACCTTCCAATCGAGTGCCCGGAAAGCACAGCCTTGGCAAGGCCTGGCAAGCTTACAAACCAACACTGACTGCCTCCAATACAGCCAAATATGACATGTGATTCCATTCCAGTGATTAAAAAGTCCTGCCAAGTATGAAATGCCATTTGTGCAGGAACAAGGCCTTGACCTCCTCTTGTGCTCTTCACATTTCTGTTTTGAATGCGTATTTGCTTCCTTCCTGTGCTCTGTAATAAGAAGCTGGCAGGGATCAAGAGTTCACAGCTCCCCTTTGACAGTTTGGTCTGTTTGGGGAAAGAGTCCTGCTGTTTGGTTTTTGGAGGTAGGAGAGGGTTGGATTGGATTGGTTTGGTTTGTGTTTTTTTTAATGGGGGGAGCTCGCATTTATTTTGATTGGTTGGTTTGGTGTTTTTTTCAAATTCAATTTTTATTATTTTTAACAATATTAATATGTCATTGATTACGAATAGACAAAAGTGGACTTCCCGCACACATCTCTTCGTGAATCATCAACTATAAAGTTTACCCTTGCTATAATAACAGTTCAAAACATAAATTTAAATCCTTACAAACACAGCTAATCTACCCAACCTGCAGGTTTTTTTATTAAATTTCGAACCCTGCTGTAAAGTCCATATTAGGAAAATAGTTCTTTAGATACAACAAGAATGGTTTCCAACCTTCTTTGAAGCATTCCAAATTTTGGTCTCTTATTAGTGTTGTAAGTTTTGCCATCTCCGCATATTCCAAAAATTTTATCAGCCAATCTTCTTTTGAAGGCACTTCATTACTCTTCCATTTCTGTGCATAAATAATTCTAGCCGCCGCCGAAGCGTACATAAAAAGCGTTGAATTACTTGTAGAAATTGCACCTTCTATTATTCCCAGCAGGAAGGATTCTGGCCTCTTAGGAAATGTCATTTTAAATATTTTCTTTAACTCATTATATATCATCTCCCAATATGCTTTAGCCTTCCCACAGCTCCACCACATAGGAAAAAAAGTGCCTTCAGACTGTCCACACTTCCAACATTTGTTTGATACATTTTTATACATTAATGCCAATTTTTGGGGTGTCAGATACCATCTATACATCATTTTGTAATAATTTTCTTTTAAAGCATAACATGTAGTCAATTTTAAATCGGTTAGTTTCGGAAAATTGGAGGGGGGGAAGAGAATAAAAGGAGGCTCGCCTGCAGCAGAAAGTTAGTGAAAGCTGGAGGAAGAGTTTAAAGTTGGCGCTAAAGCTGGAATTAGAGCTGATTAGGAGTAAGACCCTGAGGCTATTCACATGATAGTCCTGGGATGCGGAGGGCGGGCAGTGGGGTAGGCAGAGTCCAACTCATCTTCCCCCCAGATGATTCTTCTGCTTTTCTTCAGGTATACTACCATGCGCTCTGATCTTTGGAGGCTGGGATGACACATCCCAACCTTTGGATATCCCACAATGCATAGTGTGTCGAGCGTGGTGCATTGGGGGATAGGAACATACGAAGCTGCCAGTCAGACCATTGGTCCATCTAGCTCAGTATTGCCTACACAGACTGGCAGCAGCTTCTCCAAGGTTGCAGGCAGGAATCTCTCTCAGTCCTATCTTGGAGATGCTGCCAGGGAGGGAACCTGGAACCTCGATGCTCTTCCCAGAGCGGCTCCATCACCTGATGGGGAATCTCTTATAGTGCTCACACATCTAATCTCCCATTCAAATGAAACCAAGGCAGACACTGCTCAGCTAAGGGGGGAAGACACGCTTGCTACCACAAGACCAGCTCTCCTCTCCTCTGAGACGGGCGCTCTAGGCACCCATCTCTGTGTACTCAGGCAACAAGCAGCCCGAGCACCCATCTGATCCCAGTGCCAGGGTAAAGGGCACGCTCGCACCCTAAACTTTGTCTAAAGGCTGGGCTTCAAAGTGGGGTTAGGTGGGCCAGCAACACCGTTATCCATAGGGATGCCTGCGCTGCAGACGAGCAGCCTGGGTTAAACTGCTTCTGGGAACCCTCTTCCTGAGAAACATAGCTAGAACAGTCAAGAGGGAAGCAGACGAAGGAGAGAACTGGCCCCCACCCCCACCCCGATCAGTTAAGAGCAGAGAGCTGGAAATCACGCAGCTGGAATTGCATCTGCTTTGCTCGCAGAAGGTCCCAGGTTTGATCCCTGTTGTCTCCTAAATCTGCTTCCTTGCAATTTCAACCCATGGAATTTCTAATCCAATTTCTAATCCAGTCCTCGGGGGCAACAGAGAAAAGCTGCCTGTGACCTTGGAGAGCTGCTTCCAGTCAGAATAGACAATATTGTGCCAGAAAGTTCTGAGCCAGGCGGACCCAGGGTCTGACTTGGTATAAGGCAACTTCCTATGTTTCTACTGGGGGCAGGACCAGAGTTGTGAAGGCCTGGAAGGATCGTCTTCAAATACCCAGAAGATCATGGAAGGAGGAGGGAGGAGTTCAACAGATGCATCATGACATTTCACAACAGAAACGGAAGAGGAGCAATGTGATATCCATTGTGAAGCACTAAAAAGGACTGTAGAAATGATCAATTCTGAGTGTGTTTTCTCTTACGCAAACTACTTGCCTTCCCTTGGCACATTATAGTTGCTGCACAAGGGTGTGGTCTGGTTTAGTTGCACATCTCGACTGTATGCTAGAACACTAACTCATCATTCGAAGGTCAGGGGTCCTCATATTTGGGTCTCCAGATGATACTGAACTACAACATCCCTGGCCACCATGGCCTTATAGAAGAAGGAACAGACTGGTTCTCTGTTGCTCCTGAGGGCTGGGCTACTAGAATCCATGGGTTGAAATGGCAACGAAGCAGATTTAGGCTAGGCATTAGGAAGAATTTCTTCATTCTGCCTTTGTATGTAGTCCGGAAACTTCAGTTAGTTCAGAATGCGACTGCCAGATTGGTCTCTGGGGCAACCCGGAGAGACCATATGATGCCTGTTTTGAAACAGTTACATTGGCTGCCAATATGTTTCCGGGCAAAATACAAAGTGCTGGTTATTACCTTTAAAGCCCTGAACGGCTTGGGTCCAAGATATCTTAGAGAGCGCCTTCTTTTACATGATCCCCACCGCACGTTAAGGTCATCTGGGGAGGTCCGTCTCCGGTTGTCACTGGTTCGTTTGGTGACGACTCAGAGGCGGGCCTTCTCTGTAGCTGCTCCTGGACTGTGGAATGCACTCCCAGCAGAAATTGGTAATCTTGATTCTTTGCTGACCTTCAAGAGAGCCCTTAAAACCCATCTGTTTGGCCTGGCCTTTCAGGGATTTTAATCAGTTTTTAATTTTTTTAATGTTAACCTGGTTTTCAGGGTTTTAATTGTTTTGATAGTTTAATTGTTTTTTTAAGTTGTTTTAAATTGGTAATTATATTTGTATCTCTGTTTTAATTGTTTTTAATGTTTTCTGTTTTAATTGTAAACCACCCTGAGCCATTTCGGAAGGGCAGTATAAAAATCAAATCAAATCAAATCAAATCAATCAATAAACAAATAAATAATGGTAAGAGCTGTTCGACAGCGAAGCAGTCTCCCTCATGCAGTGGTAGGCTTTCCTTTGCTGGAGGTTTTCAAACAGAGGCTGGACAGGCATCTGTCCGAGCTGCTGTAGCAGTTTCCTGCACGGAGTAGGGGACTGAAGAACTCTAAGGTACCTTCCAACTCTGACATTCTATGATCCTGTGATTCCATGGGAGTTGTACATAGGAACATAGGAAGCTGTCTTATACCAAGCCGGACCATTGGTCTGCTTAGCTCACTATTGTCTATACGTGTTGGAGATGGAGTTCCAGTGCATCGACCTTTTGCACCAACTAACCTAATGGAAACTAGGGGCATTGGGATCAGAGGGAGCTAGTCAGGGTCTCCTCACCTGTCCCTGCTTGCCTCTACTCTATGAACCCTGCTTTGACTCCTCAGGTACCTCCTCTGGTGAGTCAACCTTCTTTGTGTCCTCCTAGAGAGATGATGGAGACATATCCCCCTCTCTCTCCCTGATTGATTGATTGATTGATTGATTAAGTGCTGTCAAGCAGAGGCGTAACTAGGGAAAACGGCGCCTGGGGCAAGCACTGAAATTGCGCCCCCCCCCCGCCGCCCCCGCCCCCCAGCTGGGGAAAGCAACTGTGGAGGCGAAAACACACACACACACACAAGGAGGAGGAGATGGGATTCCTCTGCCTGCCGAAGGCTGGTGGGGGGACGGCTTGCCTTGGGCTAGGGAAAATAGCGCCTAGGGCAAGCACCGAAATTGCACCCCTGTCCAAACATCTGATACCCATCTTTCAGATAACTTTACCATAATATCAGATCAAAAATACAAGTCAACCTCATTAATCTTTTAATTAACAAATTACTACCCTAACCCACTAGAAATCATTATATCATCAATATTCAATAAGGCGGTCAACTTACTTAAGAAAGTTAGTTGATTAATTGAATTTCATTTCCCCCCCCCTTCTCCAGTCCCCAGCTCCCTTTTGCCTTTAGCTTCAAAACTTTCACTACACCAAGCAGTTAAATTATTCACAATGAGCCATTTCTGTATTGATCACCAAGTATATTTAGCCCCAGCCTCTGCGACTTCTCCATTACTTACTGGAAAGCAGGCAGCTTCATTTCTTGACTCCTTCACCTCATCCCCCTCCTTTAAAAAGAAATTAAATACTTTTCTCTGTATTCCTCTCTCTGGCATACTGCATATCACATTTCCAAGACACTCAGTATATAACGCTTAGATTTCAACAGGCAAAGCTGCCATCAAACTGATGTTTATATGGATTTATTTTTTAAGTGAGATCCAAATGTTTGAGAAGAGAAGCAATTCCCAAATGCCGCTTCAAAATTAACTTTTCTTCCCCTTGTGCAGGTCACACACACACACACACACACACACACACACACACGGCAAGAAAAAAAAGTGGCCTAAAGACAAGTGGGGGGAGAATAGGATCCCAGCCAATGACACGGGGAGAAAGGAAGGGAAATACAAAGGGGGTGGGGGTGGGGGAGGAAAGTCCTGCTATTAAAATAAAGTTTGTTCACCATTTCCAGCTTCTGATGGCAGCTTCAAACTCCTCCTCTCATCCAAGAACGAAGAGACAGAAGGAGTTATGGTGCATTATTGGTTTAAAACAGCAACAAGTCATTGGATCCTCCCGGCACAGGAGATGCTACATAATGACGGGTTACTCTGTGGCAGACCCTCCTCCTGTTGGAAAGTTTAAGGACTTTGCGCTGTCTCCTTGCCTCAGACAGTGGAGGACAGACTAGTAAGTCAGAGGGCTAGAAGGTCAAAGACATTTGGTCATCACTTCCCCGCTGCTCTGATGCGCTCCCTTTGAAATGTAGATTGCTAATCTTAGGGGATTCAACTTCCTTCCTCCTTCTCTCTCTCTCTCTTGCTACCTGGCTGTTGACCTTGCAACATGGCAAGTCTCTTGCCCTGTACCATATGTGCAGAGAAGATGGTGACTCCATCTGCATCCATTTAGATAGATAGATTAGAGATCCTAAATCCTCACTTTCCTATCTAGAATGGAGTTCCTTAATAAATACCTTTTTATATTGATTTGAAACTAGCAATTGGCTCCAAGTTACTTTACTCTTAGCACACATGCATGCATAACTAAATCCGCTGTGTTTGTGCCTCTGTGCACTCTGCTATTTTGAAAAAGGGATTCTCTCACCACAAAGAATTTCCAACAGCTCCCCGCCTCCCTCCCTTTTGCAAAGCACACACTTTTTTGCAAAGTACACACAAGATAGAGATCGCTAGGAAACATTGGCATAGATAAGCAGAGCTGTTCTGGTCTCTCCACCACCCCACCCCGCCTCCACTGCCAAGCAAAAGAAAGACCCCAAGAAAGATTTACCTCAGCAGTGCATGCAGTAAATCCATTCCATCCCCCTTGTTTGTTGGTTGGTTGGTTTTGTTAATGAGCCTTTTCCTTTCTCTCTTTCTTTGCTGTGCCTAATGACTGTGTGTTTGTGCACTGCAGTTGGACCCAGACACCCTGAGCCTGGGAGAAAGAGAGAGAGAGATCTGGGAAGCGTGTTGTCTGTGCTCAGCAGAGCCGCTTGGCACAGCAGCTCAGCAAACTCGGCAAATCGGTTACAGCCTCTCTGCTCCCGAAGCAAAGGCTCTTAAGGTTTCTTGCCATTCAGACGCTGGATGACTGACCCTACTTAACAAGAGGTAGCATCTAAACAGATTTGCTTCTTTTCCTTTCTTTTCTCCGGGATGGCAAGAGCTGCACACAGCAAACAGAAACAGAAACAGAACGACCAGCAATTTGAATAAAGTTAACTTTATTTCTGGCGCTTTTGTTTGCTTGCTTGCTTCTTTTTGTCTTCCAAACCACATGACTGGGGGCGGGGCGGGCAGTGAGCGGAGTGATGATATGACAAAGAAAGGAGAGATGAAGAGGTCCTTGCCGACGCTGAAGCAGCCCTTTAGGCGCCCGCGCCGCGGTGCCCAGCACCGGAGCCGAGCAATGGGGGGGGTGCCGGGAGGGGTGGAGGGGGACTGCTCTTTGTGGGGCGTAAAGAGAGGTCTTTTTTTTCCCCTGCTGAGCAAAAAATAAAAAATCACCAAAAAAAATTTTTTTTGGCGAAAGCAGGGGATAGGTGGGGGCACTTTTTGGCGCCCCCTGCCAAGTGGCGCCTGGGGCACGTGCCCCCCCCTGCCCCCCTATAGTTACACCCCTGCTGTCAAGTCAGTGTTGACTCTTAGCGACCACATAGATAGATTCTCTCCAGGATGATCTGTCTTCAGCTTGGCCTTTAAGGTCTCTCAGTGGTGCATCCATTGCTGTCGTGATCAGGTCCATCCACCTTGCTGCTGGCCATTTTCTTCTCTTGCCTTCAGCTTTCCCCAGCATTATGGACTTCTCAAGGGAGCTGGGTTTTCGCATAATGTGTCCAAAGTATGATAGTTTGAGCCTGGTCATTTCTGCCTTGAGTGAAAATTCTGGATTGGTTTGTTCTGTGATCCATTTGTTTATTTTCCTGGCTGTCCATGGTATCCTCAAAAGTCTTCTCCAGCACCAAAGTTCAAAAGTGTCAATACTTTTTCTATCTTGCTTCTTAAAAATCCAGCTTTTGCATCCACAGAGTGTCACGGGGAAAACAATTGTCCAAACTATTCTAATCTCTGTAGGTATAGACACGTCATGGCATCTAAATATCTTTCCCAAGGCCTTCATTACGACTCTGCCAAGTGCTAGTTGAATAAATGATGATGATGATGATGATGATGCTTAGTACCGCAAGACCAGGTCTCCTTCTCAAACAACTTCTGGGAATCCAAATTTAAGAAGAATTTAAGAACGCGCCTAACTTGGACGCTCTCTGCCCTGAAACTTCCCACGTGGACAGTTTGGTGCATTAGCATCATTTTCGGTATTGTGGGCCGCCTCTCCCTCTTCAGATTGCAGGTAAGATTTCATTCATTCATTCATTCATTCATTCATTTGATTTTTATACCACCCTTCCAAAAATGGCTCAGGGTGGTTTACACAGAGGAATAATGAATAACTAAATAAGATGGATCCCTGTCCCCGAAGGGCTCACAATCTAAAAAGAAACATAAGATAGACACCTGCAAAAGTCACTGGAGGGATGCTGTGCTGGGGATGGAGAGGGCCATTTACTCTCCCCCTGCTAAATAAAGAGAATCACCACGTTAAAAGGTGCCTGTTTGCCTAGTTAGCAGGGTATTGCTCATGCTCTTCCCCAGGGGAAAAAACCACACATTTATTCTATGCAGAAACCACATGCTTTTTAAAAAACAAAAACAAGTTTTACCACAAGCAAGCATTGTGTAAGACTATGTGTAAGACAAATCTTATGATATTTATTTAGACTGCCTTCCTACTGTCCACCACCCTCTTGCCATTTTAAGCAAATCCAGACTCACAGTTTCATCAAAAATGTCCAGGTTTTCAGTTTTAAACATTTTCCCCCTCCGTTTCAAAACACTTAGGACTTCACTGTGAATATAGGAACTTTGGAACATCGGAAGCTGCTCTATATTGAGTCATGCCCTTGGTCCATCTAGCTCAGTATTGTCTACACAGACTGGCAGCAGCTTTTCCAAGGTTACAGGCAAGGGTTTCATATGCTTTCGTAGTTTGTAGGTTCAATAAAAAAATCTTGTCCTAAAAAATAAAATAAAAAATCTTGTCCTAAAATCTTGTCCTAAAAATAAAAAAAAATCTTGTCCTGTCTTGGAGATGCTGCCAGGGAGGGAATGTGGAACCTTCTGCATACAGTTTTCAAACATTATTCCCTAAAGGAGCATTTTATTGTCCCTTGGACTGTGTTAGGGATGGGGCTGTATTTCAGTGGTAGAGTATCTGCTTAAAGATGCTGAATGTCCCAGGTTCAATCCCTGGCATCTACAGGGAGAGCTGGGGAAAACTCTTGCCTGAAACTCTGGAGTGCCACTGCCAGACAGAACAGACAATATTGAGATAGATTGGGGTTCCCAACAGGGGTACTAGTACCCCTAGGGGTACTTCAAAGGCTATCGGAAGAGCCAGCGTGGTGTAGTGGTTAGAGTGCTGGACTAGGACCGGGGAGACTTGAGTTCAAATCCCCATTCAGCCAGGAGACTAGCTGGGTGACTCTGGGCCAGTCGCTTCTCCCTCAGCCTAACCTACTTCACAGGGTTGTTGCGAAGAGAAACTTAAGTATGTAGTACACTGCTTTGGGCTCCTTGGAGGAAGAGAAGGATATAAATGTTAATAATAATAATAATAATAATAATAATTATTATTATTATTATTATCATTATCATTATCATTATTATTATTACAAGACAGGTTTCACCAGAAGAGCCAGACAAAGAGTGCCTCTCCCATCAACAATATGGTGAGACGTAACTTTAATAAATCTATACCGGATTGGTCGTCGCCCGGGTCAACAAGGACCGCGCCAGGTGCTATAGGGCGTCGCCCTGGACATCTGGTGGCAAGTGGGCTACAGGACTCACAATCTTCAGTTGAGCAACCAGGGCTGGAGACAGCAAAGCTACTGGAAGAAACGTCGCTTAACTGAAAAAAATATACAAAAAATGCCAAGAAGGAAATAATGATCTGCTATTACAAGTCTAGTCCAACTTGAAGAGGTTATTTAAAAAGAATGTACCAAATTTGGAAAGAGAAGCATCCAGATACAGAAATAATAGAACAAAGGCTAGCAGACCAGAGAAGATTCAGAATAAGAAATAAAGTATTCACAGGAGTTGAGCTGGAAGAACTGCAAAGAGCAACACAGGCTCAAGATATGGAAGAAGAATTACTACCAACTGAAGCAGTTGCTCAGGCACAGATGGAGGAGGTGTTGGAAATAGAGGATACCACTGTTGCTGAACTGTTTCAAAATCTAAAAAAAGAAAGAAGTACATCACCTAAATGGAAGATTTGATTAGAAAATAAAATCTCCAGGCTTAGATCAGATGCTAGTAAATTGAAAGATATGACAGACAAGAAGCTGAAGAATGAAAACACCAAACAGTATCTGATCCAAAAATACCACCTAGATTCAAGGAAAATGAGAGAAGTCCTGGAAATAATAAAGCAGCAAATAACAGCAGTGTCAAAGAAGATTATCAGATATGAAGCCAGAATTACACAACACAGGCAGAATCTCCAATTCCAGTCGAATCAGAGACGTTTCTACCAAAGCATAGAAGGAGAAACTGCAAGAAATGTAGAAACGCCAAATAAAGAAGAAACAGTGCAATCGTGGCGGAAATTATGGGACAATCCAATAGATTACAATAAAAAAGCAGGCTGGATGAAAGAAGTCAAAAAATGTAACCAACAAATGCAAGATCTAATAATAACACCAGAATTAATCAGTGAAAGAGCAAAGAAAATTAAAAATTGGGCTGCGCCAGGCGACGATGAACTGCATGGCTTCAGGCTGAAACACCTAACAAGCCTTCATAAACAACTATCAAAACAGTTCAATCACATTTTGCAAGGAGGTGATATTGAACAATGGCTAACAACTGGGAAAACTCATCTCATCATGAAAGACCCAGCAAAAGGTGCAGTTCCAAGTAATTATAGACCGATAACCTGCCTGCCAACCATGTTCAAATTATTAACTGGAATAATAGCAGATGAAGTGATGCAACACTTATTAACTAACAAACAGCTTCCAGTTGAACAGAAAGGAAATTGCCCGAACACCAGAAGCACAAAAGACCAGCTGCTGATTAACAAAATGATTTTAGAAAACTGCAAGAGAAGAAAAACCAATCTAAGTGTTGCATGGATTGACTACAAGAAAGCCTTCGATTCATTGCCTCACACAAGGATACTAAATTGTTTAGAAACAACTGGTGTCAGCAAAAACATTCAGATATTTATTTAAAAAGCAATGAGCATGTGGAGTACACAGTTAACAATCAATGGCGAGGCACTTGGACAGGTTAGCATTAGAAGAGGCATTTTCCAAGGGGACTCACTATCCCCTCTATTGTTTGTAATCGCCATGACCCCACTTTCACAAATACTAAACAAAACAAGCCTCAGATACCAAACATCTAAAACATCCAGTAAAATCAACCATCTGCTGTACATGGACGATCTGAAGCTGTATGGAAAGTCCCAGTCAGAAATCGAATCACTGCTAAACACTGTCCGTATATTCAGTAGCGATATAGCAATGGAGTTTGGACTAGACAAGTGTGCTGCACTAATAATGAACAGAGGGAAAATAAGAAAAACAGAAGGAATAGAACTGCCCAATAGAAGCAAGATCAAGAACCTGGAAGAGAAAGAACCTTACAAATACTTGGGCATTCTCCAGGCTGATAACATCGCACAAGCTGAAGTTAAAAGAAAAATGGGAAGTGAATACATCAGGAGAGTCAGAAAAATCCTCAAGTCCATACTCAATGGCGGGAACATCATACAAGCCATAAACACCTGGGCTATACCTGTTATTAGATACACTGCAGGAATGATAGACTGGACCCAGGCAGAGCTAGAGACGCTAGATCGTAAGACCAGGAAAATCATGACCATCAATCGTGCTCTGCACCCCCACAGTGATGTAGATAGGCTCTACCTCCCTCGCAGCTCAAGTGGAAGAGGAATGCTGCAAGTCCATCAAACAGTAGAGGAGGAGAAAAGAGACCTTGAAGAATATATAAGGGACAGTGAAGAAGATGCACTTCAAATGGTCAAGAACGCACAACTATTCAACACCAATGAAACAAAACAGGCCTACCAGAAAGAACAAGTCAAGAACCGAGCAGAAAAATGGAGAAATAAGCCCCTGCATGGTCAATATTTACACAATATAAGTGGAAAATCAGACATCACCAAGACCTGGCAATGGCTTAAGAATGGCAACTTGAAGAAAGAAACAGAGGGTTTAATACTGGCTGCACAAGAACAGGGACTAAGAACAAATGCAATAAGAGCAAAAGTCGAAAAATCCACCACAAACAGCAAGTGCCGCCTTTGTAAAGAAGCAGATGAAACAGTGGACCACCTGATCAGCTGTTGTAAGAAGATCGCACAGACTGACTACAAACAAAGGCATGACAAGGTAGCAGGGATGATACACTGGAAGATCTGCAAAAAATACAAGCTACCTGTAGCCAAAGATTGGTGGGACCATCAAATTGAAAAAGTTGAAGAAAATGAAGATGTAAAAATATTATGGGACTTCCGACTACAAACAGACAAACATCTGCCACACAATACACCAGATATCACTGTAGTCGAGAAGAAAGAAAAACAAGTGAAAATAATCGACATAGCAATACCAGGGGATAGCAGAATAGAAGAAAAAGAAATAGAAAAAATAAAATAATAAAATACAAAGATCTACAAACTGAAATTGAAAGGCTGTGGCAGAAAAAGACCAAAATAATCCCAGAGGTAATTGGCGCCCTGGGTGCAGTTCCAAAAGACCTTGAAGAGCACCTCAACACCATAGGGGCCACAGAAATCACCATCAGCCAATTACAAAAAGCAGCTTTACTGGGAACAGCCTATATTCTGCGACGATATCTATAACGATTGACAATAAAATTCTGGCATCCCAGGTCCTTGGGAAGGACTCGATGTCTGGATAAAACAAACCAGTCAATAACACCTGTCTGACTGTGTAAACAAGAAATAATAATAATAATAATATTTTCCCTTCTACGGAGTGAAAGCAGCTACTCTGGTGAGAACGCAGGTGGCAGGATGGGAAGGAATGGAGCAGCTCCGTCAAAGTGGCCACTGCAAAAGCAGGAGCATAACAAGGTTGGAGTGGGCCCAGAGACGAGGTTTTACAATGGGCCCCTCGCTGATTGATTGGTTGGTTGGTTGGTTGACACATTTCACAATATATAGTGCACTCACACTCACATCCCCAATATGTATCACATCCCCTAACCGCCCTGAGCCATTTTGGAAGGGCGGTATATAAATCAAATAAATAATAATATGAATATGAAGAAAATTTATAAAGTTATATTTATATCTATAACTATATATAGTTACAAATATAACTAAATTTATATAGTTATATAGTTCACTGCCAGAACTATGATCTCAGGGAACTAATGGTGAAGTTCCAGATTTGTTTCTGGTTGATTATGCAGCCTTGTTCTATCTATCTATCTATCTATCTATCTATCTATCTATCTATCTATCTATCTATCTATCTATCTATTTATCAATCCATCTACGCAGATAGTCTCCCCCAAGCACCAGAGCTGTGTGTGTGTTGGGGGTGGGTCTTTTAGCTGGTCTTCTATAGGCTATCGAAGCTACTTCCTTGGAGACAGGGAAAGAAATGTCAAAGAGGGCTCTCACAGATGGAGCGGGCATTGCACAGAATGCTGTTTAATGCAGGGACCAACAACCATCACGTTTGCTGGGAGCATGGGGGGGGGCGTTGGGGGGCGGTCAGCACAAAAGGAGAATGTCCCATCTGTCCCAATTGTATCCAAGAAGGCTTCCCTCTCGCCATCATCATCGGCTGTCAAAGTCAAAGATCCAGCTGGCCACTTGATTCCTTAAGCAAACAGGCAGCCTTCGGATGCTCTTTCTCTCCCCCTCCCTCTTAGGTCCAGAGGCAGGCAGGTTTAGCTTGAGGCTTGTTTAGCAGAAAATGGATGGTTGGAGAGAAGCAATGGTTTTTGAGAGATTGGCTGCTGGTTTTTGAACTAACTTAAGTTTCCAAACTGCGTACAAAGGCAGCCCCACGTAGAGCGCATTGCAATAGTCAAGCCTGGAGGTTACCAGCTGATGCACCACTGTTTTGAGATTGTTCTCTTCAAGGAATGGACGCAGCTGGTGAATCAACCCAAGCTGTTGGAAGGCACTCCTGGCCATAGCCTCCACCTGAGATACCAGGGTGAGGCTTGGGTCCAAGGGTACTCCCAAGCTGCATACCTGTTCCTTTTGGGGGAGTGTAACCCTCACCCAGGACAGGAAGATCTAACTCATCCTTCAGATTCTGAGTGCCTACAATGAACGCCTCCGCCCATTACTGCCTGTAGGCAGGCATTTAGGGAATGAATGCCATTTCCTGATGATGGTGGTGGTGGTGGTGATGACAAGGAGAAATAGATGACAAGCATCCTGATAACACCCTGCACCAAATCTGATGATCTCACCCAGCGGTTTCATGTCGATATTAAAAAGCATTGGTGACAGAATGGAGCCCTCTCAACTCCATAGCCAGCTCTAAAGCCAGTTTGAAATGGGTCTAGATAATCAGTTTTCTCCAAAACTGTCTGGAGTTGGTAGGCCACCACTCTCTCAGTCACCTTGCCCAACCATGGGAGATTGGAGACTGGCCTGTAACTAGCCATCGCTAAGGGATCCAGGGAAGGTTTCTTAAGAAGTGGTCTATCTATTGCCCCTCCTCCAAACAGGGGGTACCCCCTCAGCGATGCATGAATGATATTAACGAGGCCACCTCCAACAATCTCCTTGCTAGATAGAAGCAGCCAAGTTGTAGGAACACAGGAAGCTGCCATATACTGAGTCAGACCATTGGCCCATCCAGCTCAGTACTGTCTACACAGACTGGCAGTGGCATCTCCAAGGTTGTAGTCAGGAATCTCTCAGCCCTATCTTGGAGATGCCAGGGAAGGAACTTGGAACCTAGATGCTCTTCCCAGAGCAGCCCCATCTCCTAAGGGGAATATCTTACAGTGCTCACACTTCTAGTCTCCCATTCATATGCAACCAGGGTGGACCCTGCTTAGCTAAGGGGACAAGTCATGCTTGCTACCACAAAACTAGCTCTCCTCCTGTTAGTCGGGCAAGGATCCAGAGAACAGGTGGTAGGCCGCACCGTCCGAAGCAGCTCGTCCACATCCTCAGAAATCATAGATTGAAACTGATCCAGCATAATACTGCAAGAGGGATTGCTGAACACCCCCTTCATAACCCTTGCAGAAATAGTGGAGTCCAAGTCAGCCCAGAATACAGGAGATTTTATCTGCAAAGTACCCATTAAAAGCTTTACAGCAGAACAAATTCTCCGGGGACTGATTCCAAACAGAAAGAGCAGAAGTTAAACTCCTCACAACCTGGGATAGCTCTGCTGAACGCAAATCTGCATGCACAATTCATGCAGACCAAAATTGGTTTTTTGCCGCATGCACCACTGTCACATAAACCTTCAAATGGATCCAGTGCTGTGTCCTGTCAAATTTGAGCCAGGTTTTCCTCCACTTGTGTTCCAGTCACGCCTACTCTGATGCTTCAGCCCCCGCAACTCCTCTGTATACCAAGGGGCCAATTTTGAAGCAGGTTGGAAGGGACGCTTAGGAGCAATCGTGTCTCTTGCCCTGGTGAGTTCCATATTCCAGGTTCCCACCAGGGCCTCCACAGACTCACTGGCAGCACCAACATTAAAACCCTCCAAGGCTTTTTTGGAATCCTACTGGATCCAGCAGCCTTCTCGGGTGGGCCATTCTAATAGGTCCACCACCCCTGCAGGGGTGGGTTGTGGCTGTGAAGCAGGCAGTGGTCCGTCCATAACAATGGGGAAACCACAGGATCTCCTGACGATGGAGCCCAACAGAAGACCAAATTGAGTGTGTTTCCGGCACCATGAGTTGGTCCTGAAATTAATTGGGATAGGCCCATCGATTTCATGGCCTCTATGAACTCCCAAGCTGCACCAGACAAGCCAGCCCCAAAGTGGATACTGATGTCGCCTAACATCAAAAGTCTGGGAGACTCCAACACCAACTCTGTGACTGGTTCCATCAGCTCAGTTAGGGAGTCCGTTGGGCAGCGGGGTGGACGGTACACCAACAGTCTATCCCTAGTTCCCAGCCTCAAAAATAGACACTTGGTATAAGTCATCTGTCTCACAGAGGCTCTGGTAAGGGAGATGGTATTCTTATGGACCACAGCCACCCCACCCTACCCCACCCCACCCACTTCCCCTAACCTGCTCCCCATCAGAGTAATCTGATTGGAGAAGCTGGGCCCAAACTGGACCCCTTTCCTCCCGCAGCCAAGTCTCAGTTATAGACTTATACAAGCCGGGTCAGCTCCCTGCCTCACCCATGATCAAGTCGTGGATGATTTCGGTCTTCTTCTGAACTGACCTGGCATTGCAGAGGAGCAAGGTCCTGCTCCAGTGAGTGTATGCACACGCTCTCTACTGAAGGAGATTCGGGGCAGAAACCCTGTGTGTAAAGCCTCCTGCAAACTCTAGCCCAGACCTCCAGCCCCACCCTAATATAACCTTCTCCTAGACCTCAGTCCCACCCCGAAGGCCCGGCACCAAAAGCTGGCCCCCTTTGGAAGCTGGCCCTCTGGTGCACCTCCCTCCTTTTTATGCCTCCAAGAGCTCAGCAGCCCCTCCCAGGGGTGCACCAAAGTAATTCAGGTGCCTGGACCACCCAGCCATGAGACACCCCTCCCGCCACCCTGCATGAGGCCCCCCAATCTCATTGGGGGGGCCGCCCCTCCAAAGCTCCGCTTAAAAAAATACTTGTGCCTGGGGGGGGGGGCTGGAGCAGTCCTCCCTCCCCCCTCCTCCGGCGGCAGCCAAGAGAGATGCTGGACCCATCTGTTGGGGCCAGCATCTTTAAGAAACTGCCAGACGCGCCCGTGCAGTTTGGAGATCGTTGCAAGCCTAAACGTCACGGGCTTGCGATGATCTCCTCTGAGCAGGCGTGCCTCGCAGTTTCTTAAAGATGCTGGCCCCAACGGATGGGTCCGGCGTCTCTCCTGGATAGAGCAACTGGCCCTATCCAACCCCAGCACGGCACCCCTCCTGACGGCTGCTGCGTGTGTCCACCTTGTGTTCCAGCATTTCCAAGCATTTCCTAACCACACCACTCTACCTGATGGATGTCCAGCCTACAGGCAGCAGGCAGGGTGGGAGAGAGGAGAAACCTGAGTTCAGTGTTTCAGCATGATAACAACCAGAAAGCGGGCCCTGCCCAACCCCACCAAGGCTTAATGTCTTGAGGTACACCAGAATTTTCCCTCGTTGTCTCTGTGAAGACCACAAGCGGTAAGTACATGGTCATTTTTCTTATCGGATCCGAGAGGCTCTGATCTCTCCTACAGTATTTTTAATTGCCTAAATAGTTTTGTGTATTCCCTGCCCCCCCCTTCCCTGTAGCCTGTGATAATTTAAATTGGGTCCCTCCTGTCGTCTTAAATGGGGTTACTTCACCATGCTAGCTTTCCCCAACCCATGTGTCCTTTGATCCTTATCTTTTCCTATGTGAAAAGGCTTTTCTCACGAGAGGCATTATTAATTCATGTGTGGTTTTTTAAAAATAATAATATTATCCTTTTAAGTTTTAGTTATTTGTTTCAAGTTAGACTTACTACAACAACCCTGTGAGGTGGGCTGCCTGTGAGGTGGAGTTTTCTAACTCTTGTTTTTCTTGTTTTTAGAACGTGCTGGTGTTGCTGGAAGCCAATCCTGAGCTATCTGGAATGCTGGCCTTTGTGGATGATATTAAAACTGGTTTCCTGTATGCCTATAGCAATGAGATATGTGCCACTCTGTGGGGAGGCGGTAGGAAGCCATGCTCTGATGATACACAGTCAGATTCAGATGTTGATCCTACAGAGCTGTCTCAGACAAACTCATCTGCAGAAGCAAAAACTATTGCTTACAGACAGGTTGGTACCAAACTGTCAGGCAGCTCTGAAGAATCAGACGTTTGTCAACTGACTAGTTTTTTGAAACACCCTGTTAATCTTTTTCACTGAGTTAATTTTGACACATCTGCATGCATGGCATTATATTAAGGGTCTAAATTCAAACAAGTATCCTCCCTGGCAAACTAGGAACATGCTACCATATGTATGTATGTATGAGATTTATACCCTGCCCCTTCTTCCAAGGAACTCAAGGTCGTGTTCCCTCATTGTATCTGCACAACCACCCTGTGAGGTAGGTTAAGCCAAGAAGAGCAAATGCCCTTCCTAGTCTAACACTCTAGGCACTACACAGCACCGACTCTCTGGAGTACTAGTACGCTTTGTAAACCCTCTCCTGAGCTTAGGAACATCAGGCTGGGAGCTCCCTGGCTGCCTGTGAGCTATCTTATAGTTATCCATGCTCATCTTTTAGAGGAAAAGACCTTTCATACTTCAAAAAGCAGGCACTTGTTTTTGTGTGGATCTAGAGCAGACAATGATTGGCTGCTTTGGAAAACACATAAAATATAGTACAGAGCCAAAAAAACCAGAATTGATTCTAAAGTGTTTAGATTGGATAATTCTGTACTGTTGATGAGAAAACAAACAATCTTAAAGACATATGATATGTACAGCAGAGTCAGCATACATTATGTTATATACAACATACAAGATGTATTTACACACACATACACACACATCATATTGCTATTTAGTTGTTCACTGTTCTTTTGTAAGGAAAGTGAATGGCTCTACATGCATAAGGTCTGGCCTACACACCTGATGAAATATCCTACATGTCCAAGCATGAATCTTGTATGTAGCTCCATCATGTAAGATGAATGCACACAGATATGTCATTGTACATACAAGCAGGAAGCAGCAATCAATTCACTTCAGGACGCCCACACAATTTTCATTTTTACACACACACACACACACACACACACACACATACACAGAGAGAAATGGTCTGATATGTAATTGTTTTGTCAACAAATTTAATTTCTTTTTTTAAAAAGGATTTGTTTTCTAGAAGAGAAAATGGACTTTTATAAGAAATAATTTAATTTCTTATAATTTCCCTTGGGAGGTATTAGCTAGTCTGGTTGTTTTCCAGTGATTCTAAGTTAGAATGTTAGTGACTAGGGCAATACAGACCTTTCCATCTCTGACACAGTTTTGCACCTAGTCCTTGTCACTGTTTCTTTGCTTCCGTTTTTAACAAATCTCTCCCCCTCCCTCCCCCGCTTCTTCCTACATCTCTAATATGAATTAGCCTGGATTAGGCATTAACTTGAATAAGGACAATTATACTGACACTGCTTCCTCTTACTAACCTCAACCTGGCCCATAGCTAACTAGGCTCTCCCCACCCCCACCCTGTGTTCTTGTCACTTTTCAACCATCTAGATTTCCTTGGCCTCAGACACTGTTTTTCACTCAATCCTTGTCAATGTCCCTTCTCCTCTGACACAGTTTCACAACTAGTCCTTGTCACTGTTTCTTTGCTTCTGTAAATATCCTACATGTCCAAGCATGAATCTTGTATGTAGCTCCTTTGTGTAAGATGAATGCACACAGATATGTCTTTATACATACAAGCAGGAAGCAGCAATCAATTCACTTCAGTACGCCCACACAATTTTCATTTTTACACACACACACACACACACACACACACACACACACACAGACACACACAAAGAAATGGTCTGATATGTAATTGTTTTGTCAACAAATTTAATGTCTTTTTTAAAAAAGGATTTGTTTTATAGAAGAGAAAATGGACTTTTATAAGAAATAATTTAATTTCTTATAATATCTCTTGGGAGGTATTAGCTAGTCTGTTTGTTTTCCAGTGATTCTTAGTTAGAATGTTAGTGACTAGGGCAATACAGACCCCGGCTTGATCTGATGACTGCCTCTATTTAATTGGAAGTTCTCAGTGAACTATTAATGCAATGTACATTATCTCTTAGTGCTAGACACTCTTACAGGTGTCTTTGTAGCGCAAACATATCTTTAAAAACCACAGTTCTGTAGACTGTGGTATCTCAAACTTTCTTTGATTCTACTTCACATCTACAAAGCCTAGACCTGTCCCCTAACTAGGATCTCTCTCCCCTTTCCATCTCTGACACAGTTTTGCGCCTAGTCCTTGTCACTGTTTCTTTGCTTCCGTTTTTAACAAATCTCCCCCCCCTCCCCCCCCCCTTCTTCGTACATCTCTAACTCTGATATGAATTAGCCTGGATTAGGCATTAACTGGAATAAGGACAATTATACTGCCTCTGCTTCCTCAACCTGGCCCATCGCTAACTCGGTTCTCCCCACCCCCACCCTGTGTTCTTGTCACTTTTTAACCATCTAGATTTCCTTGGCCTCAGACACAGTTTTTCCCTTCTCCTTTGACACAGTTTCACAACTAGTCCTTGTCACTGCTCTTAATCTTTCATTCTTGCTTGCTTGCTTGCTTTCTCTGTCCTCAATAGGACTTAGTCTTGGTCAGTAATTTTGATGCATTTAATTAGTGTGTGTTAGTTGATTTCTAAAGAACCAGAACTCTCATTTCCTAGTGAATACACAAAATACAAACTCCCACCCCCCCACCAAGCGTCAGATAAATAGAAATTGCATCTGTCAGCCTACCTGTGCATGCACGCACACACACACACACACACACACACACACACACACACACATCAAAAGCCTCTAGTGGTCATTGATCTGATGAACACTTAACGGTTAGACCACACCATTTGAAGGGCCCAGTCCTACCAGTTTTTTGGAGAACTGGTTATTATTTTTTTTTTAAAAAGCCTTGTTTCTTAGACAGCAAGGCATTGTCACTGCATAACGAAAGAGATCATGATTTTAATGTTTTTAAGAAGCTGTACTTATCAGAATGTATGAAATTGTCCTACAAAAAGCATTTTTAGTTATTTATTTATTCAATTTCTATACCACCCTTCCAAAAATGGCACAGGGAGGTTTACACAGAGAAATAATAAATAAATGAGATGGATCCCTGTCCCCAAAGGGATCACAATCTAAAAAGAAACATAAGATACACACCAGCAACAGTCACTGGAGGTACAGTGCTGAGGATGGATAGGGCTGATGTTTCAGGGGCCTCTCAGGATAAAACTCCAGGCTAGCCTCATCACAGAGACAAAGAAAAGATGATCCAGCATTAATTGCAGGGCAACTTTTCTTTTTAAAGGGGGAAAACTTTCAACTTCAGAATCCATAGTACAAAGTTAATGTGTATGAGTTCTTAAAATCTAGAATATACCCTATTGAGTTAATCTGGAGAGCATTTTATTTTCTCTCTACAAAAATAACAACCCTGCTCTGGGGCTAACCCGGGGGGTACACAATTCAAATGTTTTGATGGGCTGGAACCAACCACAATGGTGTTCAGTGGTCAAGGTCAATTTTCAGCACATTATTGAATTAAAATTAATTCTTAAAAATATTAATGCAAGCAATTATTAGATAGTTGTGGATCTTTCCCCCCTTTGGCAAGGGACCCACAATTTTAACTAAGAATCATGGCCAGAAAATAGAGCCTGTCCTTGCTCAGTCACTGGGGCATCTAGTGAGATCTCCCTTAAAAAATGCCAGCCCCAAACAAATGCAAAATCCTCTCCTCTTTCTAAATTGCTGTCGATTTCATGTTGCAATCCTAGTCGTGCTTACTGAGGAGTCAACTAAGTAAATATTTCCAAGTAAACATGCACAGGATGGTGCTGTCAGGCAGTTTCAGAGAGGGCAGAGGATGAAAAGATGAAGAAGAAGAGGGAACTAACCCAAAGAGTGGCCTTGGGGTGCTGTTGCTGCAAGTTGTGACAATCAGTGGACCCACAAAAGAGTCCCTGAGGGCCTGATCTGGTCCCCGGGCCTTATGTTGTGCAGGCCTGGCCTAACCCTTGCTCTGTGCATGTCTGAACATACACAGACCTGTTCGGGGGGTGTGGGGGGCTGATGTCCAAACATGGGTGTTTGTTCTGCATCTGCTCTGGGCATGTCTGAACATGCCTGGACATGGGGGTCTGCCTGGCCATGTTGTGTGGACGCTCTCCACAGGGTCTCACTATACCCTTAGGAGGCGGTGGCTTCAACCTGCCCTTAGTTAGAAGCTTTCGGCTCCTTCCTGCTGTGATGTCATCATGCCCTTCGAAGGGCAGGGCTTCAACTTGCCCTTACTAGGCTCTGGCTTTCCCTTGCCCATCGTTCCTTGCCCTTACTAGGCTATGGCTTCACTTTGCCCTCACTTAGGCTCCGCCCAGGTACTATAGGGCTCTTCATTGATATCCAGGCCCAAGAATTTCTGCATTGCTATGCGAGAGCGTTTCCAAGTTTGCACAAGTGCTGAATTCTAAAGGGAGAAAAGAAAAGACTATGAGTTTAATGTCCTTTTGCACACACACACACAACCTCAAAACCTAGCCTGTAAAATATATTTACCTGTGGCTCAGCTGCCATGGTTGCCAGGATCTCTTGCCATATTTCCCTTGTCTCAGCTTGTTCTTCAGCATAGGTTTTCACAGGAGGTCCTTCATCATCTGCACTGGTGCTAATAGAGCGTTTTCTTGGCTTAGGTGTCGAATCTGGCTGATTTGCTGCCAAATTAGGGCTCTGAGGAGATCCCATCATCAAACCCACAAGCAAACAGTACAATGGTTACCTTTATGCAAAGGGGGCTATGCTACAAGCCTTGTAGGATACTCCATGCAGCAGCAACACTATAAGCCTTGAACGACTGGCTGGGAACTCCTTCCTATTGGTCCTCACATGTCAGGTGGGTAGGGCTCATGGTACAGGAGGCTCTGGGCATGCCTGGGCATGTTCTCTGGAGGGTTTACAACTCCTCCCTACTGTGGTGATGTCATGCCCATCAGTGGGAGGGGCTTGATGACATCTTGCCCTTCAATGGGCGGGGCTTGATGACGTCTTGCCCTTACTAGGCTCTGACTTCACTCTGCCCATATTTCTTGCCCTTACTTAGTCTGTGGCTTCACTTGCCCTTACTTAGGCTCCTCCCAGGTCTGTATATAATACTACTGGCCTTATTTCTTAGCAGACCTGGTTTATGCACGAGGCAGAGAGAAGCAGATGTGCGGGCGACTTCCTTGCCCTGGCTTGCAAAGAGTCTTCAGTTCTTGCAGCCAGAAGGAAACTGCAAGTCGAGAGGACGAGACAGATCCGAGGCTGCCCACAGTAGCAGGGGATGTGGCAAGGAGGGTTTCCAGCAAGCCTGTTCCAGGAGAAGATGGGACATTTCTGCTGAGGAGTGGCTGAACTTTGGCCAGTCACTATCTTTGGCCAGTCACAGGGTGATGGTAGACTGACTTTGGACTAGACTGGTAGACTGACTTTGGTAGACTGACTTTGGCCAGTCACAGGGTGATGGTAGCCCTAGCAGAGCCAATAAGGATGAGTTCAGTTCAGTCCTTTATTACGGTCATGGACCAGTGCATAGCTAAAACATACATACTTACATGCTTACATATAAGAAAAGAGACTCGGCATAATAAAACGGATTGTAACACAATAGTACCAAGTTAAAATTAGAACAGTTATGGTGAACTCCAAATAGGTCTGACTGAAAACCTTATTAAACAGGGCAGCCTCCATTGCAATCATGAAACAGGAATCTCAGGGGAAGAAAAGAAAAGAACAGAACATTGTTAAAAACCTGAGCGGATGGTGCAAATGATATGACAATACCTTGCCATTTTGATGATTAGGTTGTCATCAGAACTGGACAATAAGTACTTCAAATAGAAGTCATCCAAGTGCCCGGGAAAATGTCGCAACAAAGGGGACACTAATCTTAAGCGGGTGTCCCTATAAAAGTTACAATAAAGTATGGCATGCGCAATTGTCTCCACTTGACCAGACCCGCCAGGGCAAAGTCGAGCAGAAAAAGGGGTACCTTTCAATCTTCCCTCCATGACAGCAGATGGAAGCGCATTAAGACGGGCGAGCGTCAGAGCACGTCTAAATTTGGGGATGGTAACTAGACTTAGATAGCTAGCTGGTTTAGTGTTGAAGATTTGATCCCCTAGAAAGATATTCTTAGGCAGAGAAGCGACTTCTTCCTGCAGTTCCATGTCCATGATACGTTGTTTAATCTCAATCCTGGCAGGATCGTATCCCAATTTTATAATCTCATCCTGAGAGAAACCATAGTGAGCCAATTTGTCAGCAATTTGGGTCTGCCACTTAAATCGGAAACAATCAGTCTTAATAAGGGGGGCCAGTCCTACGCAAGAGAAGACAAATTTTAACCAAAATAATATGATAGTCCTCCAATAGCAAGTTTCCAATCTAATCATACCCACCTCTCGTCTAAGCACAGCATTGGGCACGCATCGGGGGGCTAACAATATAGATCTCAAAAATTTAGACTGCAGGGTTTCTAAAGCCATAAAGTTGCTGACAGGTCCTATTTGGGCTCCGTACAGCACTTGGGAGTGGACTTTAGATACAAACAGTTTAACTGCAGCGGGGATGTAAGAAGCCCCCCTCGAGAAATGAAAAGAGGTAATAAGGTTCGTGGTTGACTGTGCCGTCAGCAATGTGGATTTGAGGTGGGCATTGCGTGAACCTGATGACTGAAAAACCACTCCTAGATATTTGAAGGAGTTGACCTGTGCAATCCTGTGGCCATTGATGGACCAACAATATTGCCTAGGTCGTTTGGCAAAGACTTGAACTTTGGTTTTTCCATAGTTAATCTCAATGGACTCTTGGGAGCAAAATTTTGAGAGGAGACCCAAAGCACGTCTCAAACCAATTGGGGTTGGGGACATGATTGCCATATCATCTGCATATAAAAGTATAGATACATGTTTATTTGCTATTTTGGGAGGATGCGTGGAAGGTATAGATACAAAAGAGACCACCGAATTAATATATAGATTAAATAATAAGGGAGCTAAAATGCAGCCCTGCCTCACGCCCCTGTATGTGGGTATCGCATTCGAAAGGGACCCCAGTGCATTACATCGAACTTTCAGAAAAGCACCTTCATACAAGGAGGAAGGATGAGAAACCCGTTCCCCAGTGCCCAGTTCCTCAAGGAGGGCAGAAAACCCTGCAGCGGAAAGGAGAACAGCTAGAAAGCAACCGGAGTCTGGCATTCCATCCAAAAAGGAGGAGAGAGGCTTGATGATTTGCTATTCAAAAGCTTTTCCAGCTTCCCTGGGGGGAAAAGGTATCTTCATCATGAAAGCCCCATATTTATCTACCTTTATTTGCACACATTATTTATGCTGAAATTTTGCCTTGCCAGGTGGAAAGGCATTCATACAGATTCATCATGTTGCTCTTGCCTGCCTCTTTTCTTCCTTCCCTCTACTGTCTTTCTCTGCTAAAAATCGAGATTGCATGCTCCTTGGGACAGGGACCTGTCAATTGGCTCTGTGTAAATCCATCAATGGTACTTTATCAGTTGTTTGATTGTTCAGAGAGCGCTTCAGCTGTGTACTTCACGCCATGATTGCAAACTAATGCATGAAGCAGTGTTTAACATGTTGTTGGGAGTGTGTGTGTGTTTGTGTGTGTGTGTGTGTGTGTGTGTGAGAGAGAGAGAGAGAGAGAGAGAGAGAGAGAGAGAGAGAGAGAGAGAGAGAGAGAGAGAGAGAGAGAGAGAGAGTCGGGGTGCAACTGTGGGGAGTCCAGCGAGATTTAATTATTGAACAGAGAGGTGATAAAGCAGGTCAAGCCTTTCTGGAAGTCCTGTTGGAGACGGAACCATAGCTTAGCACAGAGAACATAGCTGCCTTTTGAGGGGAAGGAGGTGTGAAGGATCCAGAGGTTTGAGAGAGAGCATCTGCTTTGTATGCAGACAGTCCCAAGTTCCATCCCTGGCAGCATCTCCAGGTAGGGCTGGGAGAGACTCTTGCCTGCAACCTCAAAGAGCCGCCGCCAGTCAGTGTTGACAGAACTGAGCTAGATGGACAAAGGGTCTGACTCAGGATAAAGCAGCTTTCTATGTTCCATGGTCTGCCCCTAGGTTCATGGGGCATTCTGCCCCAAAGCATGCCTTTTATACTACTACTACTAGTAGTAGTAGTACTAGTAGTAGCAGTAGTAATAATATGCTCCAGGACAGAGCTTTTACAATTAAAACAGTTTCTTGGCTCACATTAAATCCTTTACCCTGTGTAGGACACTCTCTTCTGCATCCCCTATGCCCCTTCCTCTCACAAAACCAAAAACCAGACGCGCACTCTTGCAATGTCCTTCTGCGTGGCGCTTTCCAAACTAGCTGCTCAGCAGCAGCAAAATGCCTCCGTTCAGGCAAGTTGCATTTGGAATGTAAACAGCAGGGGGAGCAGTCTCGCGGAAACTAACCACCCGAAAAAAGCAGCAACCGTTTGACGCCATATACAGGTGAAACTCGGAAAATTAGAATATCGTGTAAAAGTCCATTAATTTCAGTAATGCAAATTAAAAGGTGAAACTGATATATGAGACAGACGCATTACATGCAAAGCAAGATAAGTCAAGCCTTAATTTGTTATAATTGTGATGATCATGGCGTACAGCTCATGAAAACCCCAAATCCACAATCCCAGAAAATTAGAATATTACATGGAACCAAGACGACAAGGATTGTAGAATAGAACAATATCGGACCTCCGAAAAGTATACAGTGTACTGTGTTTGATTGGCCAGCAAACTCGCCTGACCTGACCCCATAAAGAATCTATGGAGCATTGCCAAGAGAAGGATGAGAGACATGAGACCAAACAATGCAGAATTGCTGAAGGCCGCTAATGAAGCCTCCTGGTCTTCCATCAGTGCCACAGGCTGATAGCATCCATGCCACGCCGCATTGAGGCAGTAATTGCTGCAAAAGGGGCCCAAACCAAGTACTGAATACATATGCATGCTTATACTTTTCAGAGGTCCGATATTGTTCTATTCTACAATCCTTGTCTTCTTGGTTCCATGTAATATTCTAATTTTCTGGGATTGTGGATTTGGGGTTTTCATGAGCTGTACGCCATGATCATCACAATTATAACAAATTAAGGCTTGACATATCTCGCTTTGCATGTAATGCATCTGTCTCATAGATCAGTTTCACCTTTTAATTTGCATTACTGAAATTAATGGACTTTTGCACAATATTCTAATTTTCCGAGTTTCACCTGGATACAATGTCCTAACTCTATATAGCAGCAATTAAATTCACAACAAGGCACTGGAAATGTGAACGGCACCCTGCTGTCCATGGAGGGATAGCAAGAGTGGCTATCTGGCTGGCTGGCTAGTTGTCTGGCTAGTTGTCTGGCAGCTGGATTTTTAATTTTAAGCCTCCTAGCCGCAGTGGAAGAGAAGGTACTTAGGGGCCCAACAAATACTGCAAAAGAGGGGAATATTAAATGCAATTTGCTTGTATTTCAAGACGGACTGCAACTTCGGGCTTGTGTTTGGTTCGTCTCCTCAAAAGACAGCTCTGCATACATTGCATCACAATGGTCTCCTCAGTGTGGATAGCAGTGGTCAGGTTCGTTGCTGGCCCTGTTCCTAGTCTACACAGTCTAAGCAATTGGGTTGGGTGCTGTTGTTTTGCTATTCTGCTTTGGTTTTTCCTGCTGTTAAATAAGAACACAGGAAGCCGCCTCCTACCGAGTCAGACCTTTGGTCCACCTAGTTTACTATTGTCTACACTGATTGGCAGCAGCTCTCCAAGGTTTCAGGTAGGAGTCTCCCCCAGATCTACCCCGAGAGATGCTGCCAAGGATTAAACCTAGGATCTCCAGCGCGCCAAGCGGATGCCCTGCCACTGAGCTCAATCCCCATCCTCCTAGGATTTCTTACAGCTGACAGTGCCCATATCAGGGGTGTAGCTATGATGGATGGTTCAAAGGACCCAGCCCCTCCCCCCAGCTCCTGAAGGCCCCCCAGCTCCACCCCTCCCTATTTTCTTCATTCTTCCCCTCATTCCAAGGCACCGTCAGAGAGAGGGCCAACCACGGGCCCACCTCCCTTAGCTACGCCCCAGGCTCACATGTCGTCACCCATCCAAATGCCAACCAAGATGGACCCTGCTTAGCAAAGGGGGTGACTCACACCCTGTTACATGAAATGTGTCTTGGGTTCCAAACAGCTGACCTTCAAACAAACTTTAGGAAGACAATACAGCCTGTCGGTGAGTTAGGGACTTCCTGTAGTTACCGTACTTGTCTTAACAGAATAAGCAACGCCGTGGAAGGGAAGGAGAGTCGACATGTAATTCCCCCTTCCGCCAGTTCCCTTTCTCTAGGCCAACTTCTGCCTTCCCACCACCCTGAAAGAAGCTAAGGCTCAACAATAGATCAGGAGCAGCTCGTCCTAATGAGTCAGGGGGACACCCAAGGAGGCGGCTCAGGTTTCTCCTCTCTCTCCCACCCTGCCTGCTGCCTGTAGGCTGGACATCCATCAGGTAGAGTGGTGTGGTTAGGAAATGCTTGGAAATGCTGGAACACAAGGTGGACACCCGCAGCAGCCGTCAGGAGGGGTGCCGTGCTGGGGTTGGATAGGGCCAGTTGCTCTGTCCAGGAGAGACGCCGGACCCATCCGTTGGGGCCAGCATCTTTAAGAAACTGCGAGGCGCGCCTGCTCTGAGGAGATCATCGCAAGCCCGTGACGTTTAGGCTTGCAACGATCTCTAAACTGCACGGGCGCGTCTGGCAGTTTCTTAAAGATGCTGGCCCCAACAGATGGGTCCAGCATCTCTCTTGGCTGCCGCTGGAGGAGGGGGGAGGGAGGACTGCTCCACTCCCCACCCCAGCCACAAGTATTTTTTTAAGCGGAGCTTTGGAGGGGCGGCCCCCCCAATGAGATTGGGGGGCCTCATACAGGGCGGGGGGAGGGGTGTCTCATGGCTGGGTGGTCCAGGCACCTGAATTACTTTGGTGCACCCTTGGAGGGGCTGCTGAGCTCTTGGAGGCATAAAAAGGAGGGAGGTGCACCAGAGGGCCGGCAGACCGCCTCTAGGCGGCCACCAAAGCTGGCCTCCAAAGGGGGCCAGCTTTTGGTGCCGGGCCTTCGGGGTGGGACTGAGGTCTAGGAGAAGGTTATATTAGGGTGGGGCTGGTGGTCTGGGCTAGAGTTTGCAGGAGGCTTTACACACAGGGTTTCTGCCCCGAATCTCCTTCAGTAGAGAGCGTGTGCATACACTCACTGGAGCAGGACCTTGCTCCTCTGCAATGCCAGGTCAGTTCAGAAGAAGACCGAAATCATCCACGACTTGATCATGGGTGAGGCAGGGAGCTGACCCGGCTTGTATAAGTCTATAACTGAGACTTGGCTGCGGGAGGAAAGGGGTCCAGTTTGGGCCCAGCTTCTCCAATCAGATTACTCTGATGGGGAGCAGGTTAGGGGAAGTGGGTGGGGTAGGGTGGGGTGGCTGTGGTCCCTAAGAATACCATCTCCCTTACCAGAGCCTCTGTGAGACAGATGACTTATACCAAGTGTATATTTCTGAGGCTGGGAACTAGGGATAGACACTTGGTGTACCGTCCACCCCGCTGCCCAACGGACTCCCTAACTGAGCTGATGGAACCAGTCACAGAGTTGGTGTTGGAGTCTCCCAGACTTTTGATGTTAGGCGACATCAGTATCCACTTTGGGGCTGGCTTGTCTGGTGCAGCTTGGGAGTTCATAGAGGCCATGAAATCGATGGGCCTATCCCAATTAATTTCAGGACCAACTCATGGTGCCGGAAACACACTCAATTTGGTCTTCTGTTGGGCTCCATCGTCAGGAGATCCTGTGGTTTCCCCATTGTTATGGACGGACCACTGCCTGCTTCACAGCCACAACCCACCCCTGCAGGGTTGGTGGACCTATTAGGATGGCCCACCCGAGAAGGCTGCTGGATCCAGTAGGATTCCAAAAAAGCCTTGGAGGATTTTAATGTTGGTGCTGCCAGTGAGTCTGTCGAGGCCCTGGTGGGAACCTGGAATATGGAACTCACCAGGGCAAGAGACACGATTGCTCCTAAGCGTCCCTTCCAACCTGCTTCAAAAATGGCCCCTTGGTATACAGAGGAGTTGCGAGGGCTGAAGCATCAGAGTAGGTGTGACTGGAACACACACAAGTGGAGGGAAACCTGGCTCAAATTTGACAGGACACAGCACTGGATCCATTTGAAGGTTTATGTGATAGCGGTGCATGCGGCAAAAAACCAATTTTGGTCTGCATGAATTGTGCATGCAGATTTGCATTCAGCAGAGCTATCCCAGGTTGTGAGGAGTTTAATTTCTGCTCTTTCTGTTTGGAGTCAGTCCCCGGAGAATTTGCTCTGCTTTAAAGCTTTTAATGGGTTCTTTGCGGATAAAATCTCCTGTATTCTGGGCTGACTTGGACTCCACTATTTCTGCAAGGGTTATGAAGGGGGTGTTCAGCAATCCCTCTTGCAGTATTATGCTGGATCAGTTTCAATCTGTGATTTCTGAGGATGTGGACGAGCTGCTTCGGGCGGTGCGGCCTACCACCTGTTCTCTGGAACCTTGCCCGACTAACAGGAGGAGAGCTAGTCTTGTGGTAGCAAGCATGACTTGTCCCCTTAGCTAAGCAGGGTCCACCCTGGTTGCATATGAATGGGAGACTAGAAGTGTGAGCACTGTAAGATATTCCCCATAGGAGATGGGGCTGCTCTGGGAAGAGCATCTAGGTTCCAAGTTCCTTCCCTGGCATCTCCAAGATAGGGCTGAGAGATTCCTGACTACAACCTTGGAGATGCCGCTGCCAGTCTGTGTAGACAGTACTGAGCTGGATGGGCCAATGGTCTGACTCAGTATATGGCAGCTTCCTGTGTTCCTACAACTTGGCTGCTTCTATCTAGCAAGGAGATTGTTGGAGGTGTCCTCGTTAATATCATTCATGCATCGCTGAGGGGGTACCCCCTGTTTGAAGGAGGGGCAATAGATAGACCACTTCTTAAGAAACCTTCCCTGGATCCCTTAGCGATGGCTAGTTACAGGCCAGTCTCCAATCTCCCATGGTTGGGCAAGGTGACTGAGAGAGTGGTGGCCTACCAACTCCAGACAGTTTTGGAGAAAACGGATTATCTAGACCCATTTCAAACTGGCTTTAGAGCTGGCTATGGAGTTGAGAGGGCTCCATTCTGTCACCAATGCTTTTTAATATCGACATGAAACCGCTGGGTGAGATCATCAGATTTGGTGCAGGGTGTTATCAGGATGCTTGTCATCTATTTCTCCTTGTCATCACCACCACCACCATCATCATCAGGAAATGGCATTCATTCCCTAAATGCCTGCCTACAGGCAGTAATGGGCGGAGGTGCTCATTGTAGGCACTCAGAATCTGAAGGATGAGTTAGATCTTCCTGTCCTGGGTGAGGGTTACACTCCCCCAAAAGGAACAGGTATGCAGCTTGGGAGTACCCTTGGACCCAAGCCTCACCCTGGTATCTCAGGTGGAGGCTATGGCCAGGAGTGCCTTCCAACAGCTTGGGTTGATTCACCAGCTGCGTCCATTCCTTGAAGAGAACAATCTCAAAACAGTGGTGCATCAGCTGGTAACCTCCAGGCTTGACTATTGCAATGCGCTCTACGTGGGGCTGCCTTTGTACGCAGTTTGGAAACTTAAGTTAGTTCAAAAACCAGCAGCCAGTCTCTCAAAAACCATTGCTTCTCTCCAACCATCAATTTTCTGCTAAACAAGCCTCAAGCTAAACCTGCCTGCCTCTGGACCTAAGAGGGAGGGAGAGAGAAAGAGCATCCGAAGGCTGCCTGTTTGCTTAAGGAATCAAGTGGCCAGCTGGATCTTCGACTTTGAAAGCTCTTTGATGGCAAGAGGGAAGACTTCCTGGATACAATTGGGACAGATGGGTGCTGACCCCCCCCCAACGCCCCCCCACGCTCCCAGCAAACGTGATGGTTGTTGGTCCCTGCATTAAACAGCATTCTGTGCAATGCCCGCTCCATTTGTGAGAGCCCTCTTTTACATTTCTTTCCCTGTCTCCAAGGAAGTAGCTTTGATAGCCTATAGAAGACCAGCTAAAAGACCCACCCCCCCAACACACACACAGCTCTGGCGCTTGGGGGAGACTATCTGCGTAGATGGATGGACAGACAGACAGACAGACAGATAGATAGATAGATAGATAGATAGATAGAACAACGCTGCATAATCAACCAGAAACAAATCTGGAACTTCACCATTAGTTCCCTGAGATCATAGTTCTGGCAGTGAACTATGTAACTATATAAATTTAGTTATATTTGTAACTATATATAGTTATAGATATAAATATAACTATATAGTAATAGATATAAATATAACTTTATAAATATTCACCATATTCATATTATTATTTATTTGATTTATATACCGCCCTTCCAAAATGGCTCAGGGCGGTTAGGGGATGTGATACATATTGGCGATGTGAGTGTGAGTGCACTATATATTGTGAAATGTGTCAATCAACCAACCAACCAATCAATCAGCGAGGGGCCCATTGTAAAACCTTGTCTCTGGGCCCACTCCAACCTTGTTATGCTCCTGCTTTTGCAGTGGCCACTTTGACGGAGCTGCTCCATTCCTTCCCATCCTGCCACCTGCGTTCTCACCAGAGTAGCTGCTTTCACTCCGTAGAAGGGAAAATATTATTATTATTATTATTTCTTGTTTACACAGTCAGACAGGTGTTATTGACTGGTTTGTTTTATCCAGACATCGAGTCCTTCCCAAGGACCAGGGATGCCAGAATTTTACTGTTAATCGTTATAGATATCGTCACAGAATATAGGCTGTTCCCAGTAAAGCTACTTTTTGTAATTGGCTGATGGTGATTTCTGTGGCCCCTATGGTGTTGAGGTGCTCTTCAAGGTCTTTTGGAACTGCACCCAGGGCGCCAATTACCTCTGGGATTATTTGGGTCTTTTTCTGCCACAGCCTTTCAATTTCAGTTTGTAGATCTTTGTATTTTATTATTTTTTCTATTTCTTTTTCTTCTATTCTGCTATCCCCTGGTATTGCTATGTCGATTATTTTCACTTGTTTTTCTTTCTTCTCGACTACAGTGATATGTATTGTGTATTGTGTGGCAGATGTTTCTCTGTTTGTAGTCGGAAGTCCCATAATATTTTTACATCTTCATTTTCTTCAACTTTTTCAATTTGATGGTCCCACCAATCTTTGGCTACAGGTAGCTTGTATTTTTTGCAGATGTTCCAGTGTATCATCCCTGCTACCTTGTCATGCCTTTGTTTGTTGTCAGTCTGTGCGATCTTCTTACAACAGCTGATCAGGTGGTCCACTGTTTCATCTGCTTCTTTACAAAAGCGGTACTTGCTGTTTGTTGTGGATTTTTCGACTTTTGCTCATTGCATTTGTTCTTAGTGCCTGTTCTTGTGCAGCCAGTATTAAACCCTCTGTTTCTTTCTTCACGTTGCCATTCTTAAGCCATTGCCAGGTCTTGGTGATGTCTGATTTTCCACTTATATTGTGTAAATATTGACCATGCAGGGGCTTATTTCTCCATTTTTCTGCTCGGTTCTTGACTTGTTCTTTCTTGTAGGCCTGTTTTGTTTCATTGGTGTTGAACAGTTGTGCGTTCTTGACCATTTGAAGTGCATCTTCTTCACTGTCCCTTATATATTCTTCAAGGTCTCTTTTCTCCTCCTCTACTGTTTGATGGACTTGCAGCATTCCTCTTCCACCTGAGCTGCGAGGGAGGTAGAGCCTATCTACATCACTGTGGGGGTGCAGAGCACGATTGATGGTCATGATTTTCCTGGTCTTACGATCTAGCGTCTCTAGCTCTGCCTGGGTCCAGTCTATCATTCCTGCAGTGTATCTCATAACAGGTATAGCCCAGGTGTTTATGGCTTGTATGATGTTCCCGCCATTGAGTTTGGACTTGAGGATTTTTCTGACTCTCCTGATGTATTCACTTCCCCTTTTTCTTTTAACTTCAGTTTGTGCGATGTTATCAGCCTGGAGAATGCCCAAGTATTTGTAAGGTTCTTTCTCTTCCAGGTTCTTGATCTTGCTTCTATTGGGCAGTTCTATTCCTTCTGTTTTTCTTATTTTCCCTCTGTTCATTATTAATGCAGCACACTTGTCTAGTCCAAACTCCATTGCTATATCGCTACTGAATATACGGACAGTGTTTAGCAGTGATTCGATTTCTGACTGGGACTTTCCATACAGCTTCAGGTCGTCCATGTACAGCAGATGGTTGATTTTACTGGATGTTTTAGATGTTTGGTATCTGAGGCTTGTTTTGTTTAGTATTTGTGAAAGTGGGGTCATGGCGATTACAAACAATAGAGGGGATAGTGAGTCCCCTTGGAAAATGCCTCTTCTAACGCTAACCTGTCCAAGTGTCTCGCCGTTGATTGTTAACTGTGTACTCCACATGCTCATTGCTTTTTAAATAAATATCTGAATGTTTTGGCTGACACCAGTTGTTTCTAAACATTTTAGTATCCATGTGTGAGGCAATGAATCGAAGGCTTTCTTGTAGTCAATCCATGCAACACTTAGATTGGTTTTTCTTCTCTTGCAGTTTTCTAAAATCATTTTGTTAATCAGCAGCTGGTCTTTTGTGCTTCTAGTGTTCGGGCAATTTCCTTTCTGTTCAACTGGAAGCTGTTTGTTAGTTAATAAGTATTGCATCACTTCATCTGCTATTATTCCAGTTAATAATTTGAACATGGTTGGCAGGCAGGTTATCGGTCTATAATTACTTGGAACTGCACCTTTTGCTGGGTCTTTCATGATGAGATGAGTTTTCCCAGTTGTTAGCCATTGTTCAATATCACCTCCTTGCAAAATGTGATTGAACTGTTTTGATAGTTGTTTATGAAGGCTTGTTAGGTGTTTAAGCCAGAAGCCATGCAGTTCATCGTCGCCTGGCGCAGTCCAATTTTTAATTTTCTTTGCTCTTTCACTGATTAATTCTGGTGTTATTATTAGATCTTGCATTTGTTGGTTACATTTTTTGACTTCTTTCATCCAGCCTGCTTTTTTATTATAATCTATTGGATTGTCCCATAATTTCCGCCAGAATTGCACTGTTTCTTCTTTATTTGGCGTTTCTACGTTTCTTGCAGTTTCTCCTTCTATGCTTTGGTAAAAACGTCTCTGATTCGACTGGAATTGGAGATTTTGCCTGTGTTGTGTAATTCTGGCTTCATATCTGCTAATCTTCTTTGACACTGCTGTTATTTGCTGCTTTATTATTTCCAGGACTTCTCTCATTTTCCTTGAATCTAGGTGGTATTTTTGGATCAGATACTGTTTGGTGTTTTCATTCTTCAGCTTCTTGTCTGGCATATCTTTCAATTTACTAGCATCTGATCTAAGCCTGGAGATTTTATTTTCTAATCAAATCTTCCATTTAGGTGATGTACTGCTTTCTTTTTTGACAGGTCCACTTATCTTATAATCGAGCTCTTGTGTTGTTGTTGTTGCTGCACTGCACATGAGTTGGTTTATTTCTTGCAAATTATTGGTTGTTATTTCTGCAAGTGCAGCAGTGACATCTTTTAATGCCTGAGCAAGTTGTTTTTTGGCAACTGTTTTTAGAGCGGGAAGTCGAACCCTGGTGGTTGTTTGCTTCATGTGCTCAGTTATTTTTTGCTTTAGTTCTTGTTGCTTTCCTGTAAAACGGCATTTGGGTTATTGAGGTGAAGGCAAAGGGGAGGTTGCCTGGTTTTGATTTTGAAATACTTCAGCAACGGTGGTATCCTCTATTTCCAACACCTACTCCATCTGCGCCTGAGCAACTGCTTCAGTTGGTGGTAATTCTTCTTCCATATCTTGAGCCTGTGTTGCTCTTTGCAGTTCTTCCAGCTCAACTTCTGTGAATACTTTATTTCTTATTATGAATCTTCTCTGGTCTGCAAGCCTTTGTTCTGTTATTTCTGTATCTGGATGCTTCTCTTTCCAAATGTGGTACATTCTTTTTAAATAACCTCTTCTAGTTGGACCAGACTTGTAATAGCAGATCAATATTTCCTTGTTGGCATTTGTTGTATATTTTTTTCAGTTAAGCGACGTTTCTTCCAGTAGCTTTTCTGTCTCCAGCCCTGGTTGCTCAACTGAAGATCCTGAGTCCTGTAGCCCACTTGCCTCCAGATGTCCAGGGACTATAGCACCTGGCGCGGTCCTTGTTGACCTGGGCGAAGACCAATCCGGTATAGATTTATTAAAGTTACGTCTCACCATATTGTTGATGGGAGAGGCACTCTTTGTCTGGCTCCTCTGGTGAGACCTGTCTTGTAATAATAATAATAATAATAATAATAATAATAATAATAATTATTATTATTATTATTAACATTTATATCCTGCTCTTCCTCCAAGGAGCCCAACGCAGTGTACTACATACTTAAGTTTCTCTTCACAACAAACCTTTGAAGTAGGTTAGGCTGAGGGAGAAGCGATTGGCCCAGAGTCACCCAGCTAGTATCATGGCTGAATGGGGATTTGAACTCAAGTCTCCCTGGTCCTAGTCCAGCACTCTAACCACTACACCACGCTGGCTCTTCCGATAGCCTTTGAAGTACCCCTAGGGGTACTTGTACCCCCTGTTGGGAACCCCAATCTATCTCAATATTGTCTATTCTGTCTGGCAGTGGCACTCCAGAGTTTCAGGCAAGAGTTCTCCCCAGCTCTCCCTGTAGATGCCAGGGATTGTAGGCTGACCTGGGACCTTCAGCATCTTTAAGCAGATACTCTACCACTGAAATACAGCCCCATCCCTAACGCAGTCCAAGGGACAATAAAATGCTCCTTTAGGGAATAATGTTTGAAAACTGCATGCAGAAGGTTCCATATTCCCTCCCTGGCAGCATTTCCAAGACAGGACAAGATTATTATATTTTTTTTATAGGACAAAATTTTAGGGCTGAGAGAAACCCTTGCCTGAAACCTTGGAAAAGCTGCTGCCAGTCTGTGTAGACAATACTGAGCTAGATGGACCAAGGGCCTGACTCAATATAGAGCAGCTTCCGATGTTCCAAAGTTCCTATATTCACAGTGAAGTCCTAAGTGTTTTGAAACGGAGTGGGGAAATGTTTAAAACTAAACCTGGACATTTTTGATGAAACTGTGAGTCTGGATTTGCTTAAAATGGCAAGAGGGTGGTGGACAGTAGGAAGGCAGAAAGGCAGTCTAAATAAATATCATAGGATTTGTCTTACACATAGTCTTACACAATGCTTGCTTGTGGTAAAACTTGTTTTTGTTTTTTAAAAAGCATGTGGTTTCTGCATAGAATAAATGTGTGGTTTTTTTCCCTGGGGAAGAGCATGAGCAATACCCTGCTAACTAGGCAAAGAGGCACCTTTTAATGTGGTGATTCTCTTTATTTAGCAGGGGGAGAGTAACTGGCCCTCTCCATCCCCAGCACAGTACCTCTAGTGACTTTTGCTGGTGTCTATCTTATGTTTCTTTTTAGATTGTGAGCCCTTCGGGGACAGGGATCCATCTTATTTAGTTATTTATTATTCCTCTGTGTAAACTGCCCTGAGCCATTTTTGGAAGGGTGGTATAAAAATCAAATGAATGAATGAATGAATGAATGAAATCTTACCTGCAATCTGAAGAGGGGGAGGCGGCCCACAATACCGAAAATGATGCTAATACACCAAACTGTCCACGTGGGAAGTTTCAGGGCAGAGAGCGTCCAAGTTAGGCGCGTTCTTAAATTCTTCTTAAATTTGGATTCCCAGAAGTTGTTTGAGAAGGAGACCTGGTCTTGCGGTACTAAGCATCATCATCATCATCATCATCATCATCATCATCATCATCATCATCATCATCATTTATTCAACTAGCACTTGGCAGAGTCGTAATGAAGGCCTTGGGAAAGATATTTAGATGCCATGACGTGTCTATACCTACAGAGATTAGAATAGTTTGGACAATTGTTTTCCCCGTGACACTCTGTGGATGCAAAAGCTGGATTTTTAAGAAGCAAGATAGAAAAAGTATTGACACTTTTGAACTTTGGTGCTGGAGAAGACTTTTGAGGATACCATCGACAGCCAGGAAAACAAACAAATGGATCACAGAACAAACCAATCCAGAATTTTCACTCAAGGCACAAATGACCAGGCTCAAACTATCATACTTTGGACACATTATGCGAAAACCCAGTTCCCTTGAGAAGTCCATAATGCTGGGGAAAGCTGAAGGCAAGAGAAGAAAATGGCCAGCAGCAAGGTGGATGGACTTGATCACGACAGCAATGGATGCACCACTGAGAGACCTTAAAGGCCAAGTTGAAGACAGATCATCCTGGAGAGAATCTATCTATGTGGTCGCTAAGAGTCGACACTGACTTGACAGCACTTATTAAATCAATCAATCAATCAATCAATCAATCAATCAATCAATCAGGGAGAGAGAGGGGGATATGTCTCCATCATCTCTCTAGGAGGAAAGTAAGAAGGTTGACTCACCACAGGAGGTACCTGAGGAGTCAAAGCAGGGTTCATAGAGTAGAGGCAAGCAGGGACAGGTGAGGAGACCCTGACTAGCTCCCTCTGATCCCAATGCCCCTAGTTGCCATTAGGTTAGTTGGTGCAAAAGGTCGATGCACTGGAACTCCATCTCCAACACGTATAGACAATAGTGAGCTAAGCAGACCAAGGGCTTGGTATAAGACAGCTTCCTATGTTCCTATGTACAACTCCCATAGAATCACAGGATCATAGAATGTCAGAGTTGGAAGGTACCTTAGAGTTCTTCAGTCCCCTACTCCGTGCAGGAAACTGCTACAGCAGCTCGGACAGATGCCTGTCCAGCCTCTGTTTGAAAACCTCCAGCAAAGGAAAGCCTACCACTGCATGAGGGAGACTGCTTCGCTGTCGAACAGCTCTTACAATTAAGAAATTCTTCCTAATGCCTAGCCTAAATCTGCTTCCTTGCCATTTCAACCCATGGATTCTAGTAGCCCCGCCCTAAGGAGCAACAGAGAACCAGTCTGTTCCTTCTTCTATAAGGCCATGGTGGCCAGGGAGGTTGTAGTTCAGTATCATCTGGAGACCCAAATATGAGGACCCCTGACCTTCGAATGATGAGTTAGTGTTCTAGCATACAGTCGAGATGTGCAACGAAACCAGACCACACCCTTGTGCAGCAACTATAATGTGCCAAGGGAAGGCAAGTAGTTTGCGTAAGAGAAAACACACTCAGAATTGATCATTTCTACAGTCCTTTTTAGTGCTTCACAATGGATATCACATTGCTCCTCTTCCGTTTCTGTTGTGAAATGTCATGATGCATCTCTTGAACTCCTCCCTCCTCCTTCCATGATCTTCTGGGTATTTGAAGACCATCTTTCCAGGCCTTCACAACTCTGGTCCTGCCCCCAGTAGAAACATAGGAAGTTGCCTTATACCAAGTCAGACCCTGGGTCCGCCTGGCTCAGAACTTTCTGGCACAATATTGTCTATTCCGACTGGAAGCAGCTCTCCAAGGTCACAGGCAGCTTTTCTCTGTTGCCCCCGAGGACTGGATTAGAAATTGGATTAAAAATTCCATGGGGTGAAATTGCAAGGAAGCAGATTTAGGAGACGACAGGGATCAAACCTGGGACCTTCTGCGAGCAAAGCAGATGCAATTCCAGCTCCGTGATTTCCAGCTCTCTGCTCTTAACTGATCGGGGTGCGGGTGGGGGCCTGTTTTCTCCTGCGTCTGCTTCCCTCTTCACTGTTCTAGCTATGTTTCTCAGGAAGACGGTTCCCAGAAGCAGTTTAACCCAGGCTGCTCGTCTGCAGCGCAGGCATCCCTATGGATCACAGTGCTGCTGGCCCGCCTAACCCCACTTTGAAGCCTGGCCTTTAGACAAAGTTTAGGGTGCGAGTGTGCCCTTTACCCCGGCACTGGGATCAGATGGGTGCTCAGGCTGCTTGTTGCCTGAGTGCACACAGAGATGGGTGCCTAGAGCGCCCGTCTCAGAGGAGAGGAGAGCTGGTCTTGTGGTAGCAAGCGTTTCTTCCCCCCTTAGCTGAGCAGTGTCTGCCTTGGTTTCATTTGAATGGGAGATTAGATGTGTGAGCACTATAAGAGATTCCCCATCAGGGGATGGAGCCGCTCTGGGAAGAGCATCTAGGTTCCAGGTTCCCTCCCTGGCAGCATCTCCAAGATAGGACTGAGAGAGATTCCTGCCTGCAACCTTGGAGAAGCTGCTGCCAGTCTGTGTAGGCAATACTGAGCTAGATGGACCAATGGTCTGACTGGCAGCTTCGTATGTTCCTATCCCCCAATGCACCACGCTCGACACACTATGCATTGTGGGATATCCAACGGCTGGGATGTGTCATCCCAGCCTCCAAAGATCCACACTGCTGGGAGCAGTGAGGATCATGTGAGCACATGGTAGTATACCTGAAGAAAAGCAGAAGAATCATCTGGAGGAAAGATGAGTTGGACTCTGCCTACCCCACTGCCCGCCCTCCGCATCCCAGCACTATCATGTGAATAGCCTCAGGGTCTTACTCCTAGTCAGCTCTAATTCCAGCTTTAGCGCCAACTTTAAACTCTTCCTCCAGCTTTCACTAACTTTCTGCTGCAGGCGAGCCTCCTTTTATTCTCTTCCCCCCCTCCAATTTTCCGAAACTAACCGATTTAAAATTGACTGCATGTTATGCTTTAAAAGAAAATTATTACAAAATAATGTATAGATGGTATTTGACACCCCAAAAATTGGCATTAATGTATAAAAATGTATCAAACAAATGTTGGAAGTGTGGACAGTCTGAAGGCACTTTTTTTCCTATGTGGTGGAGCTGTGGGAAGGCTAAAGCATATTGGGAGATGATATATAATGAGTTAAAGAAAATATTTAAAATGACATTTCCTAAGAGGCCAGAATCCTTCCTGCTGGGAATAATAGAAGGTGCAATTTCTACAACTAACTCAACGCTTTTTATGTACGCTTCGACGGTGGCTAGAATGATATATGCACAGAAATGGAAGAGTAATGAAGTGCCTTCAAAAGAAGATTGGCTGATAAAATTTTTGGAATATGCGGAGATGGCAAAACTTACAACACTAATAAGAGACCAAAATTTGGAATGCTTCAAAGAAGGTTGGAAACCATTCTTGTAGTATCTAAAGAACTATTTTTCTACTATGGACTTTACAGTAGGGTTCGAAATTTAGTAAAAAAAAACCTGCAGGTTGGGTAGATTAGCTGTGTTTGTAAGGATTTAAATTTATGTTTTGAACTATTATTATAGCAAGGGTAAACTTTATAGCTGATGATTCACGAAGAGATGTGTGCAGGAAGTCCACTTTTGTCTATTCGTAATCAATGACATATTAATATTGTTAAAAATAATAAAAATTGAATTTGAAAAAAAAACCAAACCAACCAATCAAAATAAATGCTAGCTCCCCCAATTAAAAAAAAAAAACCAATCCAATCCAATCCAAACCTCTCCTCCCTCCAAAAACCAAACAGCAGGACTCTTTCCCCAACCAGACCACACTGTCAAACGGGAGCTGTGACCTCTTGATCCCTGCCAGCTTCTTATTACAGAGCACAGGAAGGAAGCAAATACGCATTCAAAACAGAAATGTGAAGAGCACAAGAGGAGGTCAAGGCCTTGTTCCTGCACAAATGGCATTTCATACTTGGCAGGACTTTTTAATCACTGGAATGGAATCACATTTCATATTTGGCTGTATTGGAGGGAGTCAATGTTGGTTTGTAAGCTTGCCAGGCCTTGCCAAGGCTGTGCTTTCCGGGCACTCGATTGGAAGGTGCAGCTTGCTCCCAGGATCCTGTGCTCAGCAAACCTCATTGGCGGCAAACCTCAAGTGGGCTCCTCTGGAGTGATCCAAGCCAATTGTCTGAGTGAGTGCTTCCAAGAAAGAGGCATTTGCATGGACCTGTAGCAGTGTAGCAGCGTCTCCCTCAGCCAAGAGGTGAGCTTGGGAGTCTGTGGGCACAAATGCTCCAAGGGAGACGAGAAGAAAAGAGGAACTCAGAAACGATGGGATGGTTTTTAACAAAAGGGGCAACTTTATTCATATACTTAATTAGGATACAAGTCATCACTTAACTTTCTAACTAAAGGAAACAAAACAGGACAGAATGGAGTAGGCAAAAAAACTTTCCATCTCGGCCAATCTGTTGGAAAGCCAAAAATTCCTACTCGGCCCCCAACAGGGCAACCAGCAAAGCCCATTCTGTCCCTGGGAGGGAGGGGGAGGGAGGAAGGGAAGGAGGGAAGGGAGGAAGCCCAGGGTCACACAGAAGAAGGGAATGGCAGGGCAAACAAAATTGGGGGGAGTCCCAGCCAGCCCCCAACCCCACCCCACCCCCGCTCCTTGCAGGCACGTTCACTTGGTCTCCTCTTCTGGGGCGGATCGACTCCTCCAGCCGCCCAGCAGCAGCACAAGCCTGCAAGAAGCACAAAGCAGCGTCAGTGGGGTTGCCCTGCTCCTCATCCCTTTCCACTCTGGCAGCCCAGCAAGTGGGGATTGGGCAGGGGGCTGGGGGTTGAGGGGGGGCAAGCCAGAGAATTCTGCTTGACCTCGGGCTCCCCACTGTGCAGCCACAGCATGGAGCAGGAGGGAGAGGAGGATTCTCTGGCCTGCCACCGGGCAGCTCCAGGGGGCGCTACTGGGGCTGCAGGGGGGCCCCAGAGTCTCCCAGGCTCCTCTGCTGCTGCACCGGTTTGGGAGGAAGGAGGAGGGAGCGGAGGGGGGAGTGAGGCGTGGCTGCGGGAGTGGAGGGGGGGAGGAGCACACCCTCGGCAGGGGAGGGGGCGGATGCCTGGATGGGGCTTCCCCTGCCAGGGGAAGCCAGGCCGCTGGGGAAGGGGAGAAAGGTGGAAGGAGGAGGGGGTGCTCCCTGGCCAGCTGGTGAGAATGGAGGGAGGCGGTGACCTTGCCCTCCTGCTGGGGCCACACAGCCTCCCCGGACCCAAGGGAAGCCCAAGACTGGTTCCAAAGGGCCACTTGGGGGCAGGGTGGTCCTGTAGCCTCCTCCCACAGCCTGCCAGCAGAAGCAAGGGGAGGGGCTTCTGCACCCCAGAGGCGAGGCTTCCTTGGGCCAGGGGAGTGGAGCCTGCTTCCCCCTCAGTCCTCAGACAGAACTGCACTTCCCTGCTGGATGTCTTCTTGTGGACAGATCTTGTGTCCACGCGGTTGAAGGAGGTCTTCTGGGAGGCCCCTGCGCTGCACGGTCTTTCCTGAACCTCCCTTCAGCTGCTGATCTTCAAGGGGAGAGCACGGGGCTGTTGTTCCTGGAAAGAGAGAAGGACATTGGATCAGAGATAGGGGGGTCCTCTCACACACTCCCCCATGACACCACCAAGCACCAGGGACTCCTGGCAGAATATCCGTGTCCTCATTTCCCAGAGGGAAGAGAGAGATTTCCTCTTTCCCTTGGGCTACTGGTACAACCAGCCACATGGGCCGAAGTTGGCATTCCAACACGAGGGAGGGTTGCCCAGATTCCTGCCCACCCTTCCTGCAGCCCCAGCCCCCTCCCTAACCATCGGGGCCCCTTCAAGTGAAGCCCTGCCTTGGTCTACTCACCAGTCGGTCAGGTGGAGAGATCACCGTACTCTGGCGGGTGTCTCTTCTTCTTACAGCCCGCCCACAAGCGCCGAACGGCAGCCCGCAGCCCGTGCCGGGAGTGGAGGGAAAAGGCCTTCTTCACGATCTTCTCTGTCTTGCAGGCAACTCTCCCGACCTCGGGGTCATGGTCGCCAAGCAAGCTCTCCAGCGCTGGAGGGATGAAGGAGAAGGTTCAGAAATGGCATGAAGAGATCACCCCACCCTTGGCCAAGCCCCACCATTTCCACACCAAGAGGGCGCAAGTCCTGACTCTTTCTCCCCTGCACTCTGGGAAACCCTACTGCTGAGCATCCCTGAGGATGCAAGCAGGACCTTCCATTTGAGGGGACAGGTGGCCCATTCCAGCTCTGTGGTCCCTAAATCTAGGCCTCTCCCCTCACAGAAACCTCCCCTTCCCACCCAGAAACCGGCACTTACCAGCATGGAAGGTCTCTATGTTCCCTTCAGTGAGGATGCTGCCCTTTTTGTGGACCAGGTGACCTAAAAACAAGGGTGGAAGGAAATGGGACCACAGTTCAGGACCCTGCGCATGGACAGCCCACTTCCCATCATTCAGGAGAGGAAGTCCTCCCCTCTCTGCTCCCTCTGGGACTGACAGATTGAGCCATTCCTCCAGGGACTCTTACGTCACCTTGGAAGGAAATTAAACCAAGAGACCTCGTTAACGCTCACTGGGCCAGTCCTCCTGGGGAGGGAACAGCTCCTGCCCCTCCACACCCTTCTGGCTGTGCCTTCCAAGAGAATGAACCTTTGCCCACCAAGACGACCCACTAAGGGAGACCCCAAAGTCTTGTTTCGCTTACCGATCAGCAGGGCAGCCGTTCTCCTCACTGAAGGCTGCTCGCTGCGGAAGAAGCCCAGGATCTTGGTGGCCTCCATCTCCACGGCGATCTCTGTGCCGAGCTGCCGAATCTGGGATCAAGAGCAAAGACAAATCCCGAGTGAGCAAAGCATCGCCCAAAGGTCCTTGAGCCATTTGAGCCGAGGGATGGACAGGGAGGGCCTGCCCTTACCAGACGCTTGGCGATCTTGTGGAGCAGCTCCTGCAGGCTGTAAGTGTCCCGCGCCAGCAGCTTGCCCTCCAGGTGCCATAGGAGGGCTTCCGCCAGGAGGCTCAGATTGTCCTTCGCAGCCTGCCAAAAGAAAGACCGGAATGGGAGTGAAAAAGGCTGCCAAGGGATTCCAAGAAACCTCTTAGGGGGCTTCAAGGAGTAGGGCCTGGATGGGCCAAACCACAGCAGGACAGCTCGTGGATTCACCACCCCATGAGGCTAACTCTGGGGCCTGCCACTGGGTGGCTGGACTTGGGGAAGCCTAAACACCTTTGTAGGGGTGGCAGGAAGAAGGGGGCCCTCACCTGTGCTACCTCCAGGTCTTCATCCTCCACATGCATCAGCACCGCGATGAGGGTCGTGATGTTCTCCTCTGTACCCTTGTGGTGGTGGTGGCGGTGCTGCAAGAGATCCAGGTGGGTCCTCATGGCTGCCCTTCGGATCTTAGCCTCCTCCTACAAAGAAGAACAGGGCTTGTTATTAGGGAGGAATTCCTCACCTCCATAATTGATGAAGAGCTTGCATGGGTCTCTAGGGGGTGTCTGGTTTCCCTTCTCCAACCCAGTCAGAACCTGCAGGTTGGCCGGCCCTCATAGAGCCGGGGCGGAGGGCTGGCGTGCAAGTACTCACGTGGTGGAAGAGAGGGCGGCACAGGGCAGCCAGGACAGCATTCACCGTGGCCTGGTGTTCTGATGGACAGTGCCTCAGCCGCTCCATGAAGGCCAGGACCCCCAAAGTGGCATCCAGACTGGAGGTCCTGAGCCCTCCCAGGATCCCGGCACTAAAATCCTGGAGTTTCTTCGCCTAGGGAGGGAAAAGGTGGATCCTTGAAAACACATGCTAGTCCACCCACTGCTAAATGGACCACAGAGCTGTCCGTGTTTGATGCTGCTTGGCCACCATCCACTGCCTTGGGGAGGAGATGACTCAAGCCATCCCAGAGGCACAAAGAGCGGGGAGAATGCGGCATTGGAGCACGTGGGGAATCAGGCTCCTACTGAGAGATGCATTCCTGTGCCTTCCCTTAAGGATTTCTCCTTCGTCCTGTGGCAAGGGTTCCCCAGACTGAATGCACCCAACTGGAGAAATCTCCCGATCACACCTGGGGATGCCTAGGAACACCAGCCTCAGGAAGGGCTCCCCAAAGAGAGGAGTCTCCATGCCTAGGGATGCTCCATGCCCAGGGATTTCACTCACCGCCTTCAGGGTGCCATAAATTTGGAGAAGTCCCCTTTCGCTCAGGTAGCGGATGTTCTGGCTGGGGTGGACTAGCCACGCTACCAGGAGCGTCCAGGTCTTCTCTAAGGCAGCAAAGTCTTGGTCTTTCAGGAGCAGCTAAAAGAGGGAAAGGAGGAAAACATCCATCAGCCTCTGGGGCCAGACCCTCCTCTCAGAGAAGCCCACCCTGAGGAAGACGCTGCTCACCTCCACAAAGAAGGCCACCTCTGCGAGGGAATGCTCTTCTGGATCTTTGTCCAGGCTGAAGAGGGAAGCCAGGTATGCCTTCAGCCTGGCCACTGTGGAGGACCGTGTCTGGAGGAGAGCCCTGCAAAACACCAAAAGACCCTGCTGAGTCCTGGGCCGAAGGCCCAGAAAGAGCAGACCTGACCCAAACCACACCAGCCCCCAGGCCTCCGGAGAGATCTCCTATTCACTCCTACTTACCTCACCAAGAGGGCCACACCCTGGAGGCAGCTCTGCGTAGAGCACAGGGATTCCCAGCAGGTCTTCTCCGGGGTCACCTGTGCCACCCTCTCCAGCAGGGTCCGGACAATCTGTGCGGTCTCCCTGCAGAGAAGAGAAGGTTGCTGTCACCAAAGTGTGTGTCTCCTTGCGGGGTGGTGTAGTGTCAAGGGTGGATGGACTGTGTTGGACCATGGAAGGGAGACCACAGGGGTGAAGTGACTTTCCCCACAGCTGGTTTTTTAACACTGCAGACGCATTATAAGGCTCTCTGCAGAGCCAAGAGGGCTGCAAATTCTGGGATCTCCCCTGTGGAGCTGAGGTAAGGGACCACCGTGCCAGAGTCACCCCAACAGGCCAGAAATGCTCCTCACCCATCAGAGTGGGACATGGGAGAAATGACCCTAGCCTGTCCTCCCAGGGTGCTTGAAGGAGGACTTGCTGGCCCCGCTTTCCCCACCGCCATGACTTACTCAGGAGGCAGGTCTTGGCTGTCTCGGTTCCCGACTCCCTCGGTGGTGTTCTGCAGGCCGGTGAGGATCTTGTTGACCAGGCCCACCAGGAGTTGGGGGAACCTCTCCTCCACCTCACTGGCATACTCCACACACCGGACGACGTCCCCGATCTTCTTTGTTGCTCTCCCCTGCGAAGAAGAGGAGGGTCAGGCCTCAGCACTCAGTCCGAGGGACGGTTATGGGTCAGGAGAATCCCCAGGGCCAGGCCAGTGCCATGGGTGTCTGCACCCACATGTTGGCCTGAAGGGTGCTGCCTCTGGCTCAGGGTGCATGAGGTCAACTGGAAGGGAAAGACATCCACAAGGGGAAAGGGCAAGTCCCCACCTCCCGTGTGAACAGTGACTGCCATCCAAGCCGCCATCCTGTGTAGTGCAAGAAAGGTGGGGCAGAGGGGTGGAGTCAAGTCACCCTTGGTTTGCACCCCTTACCTCTCCCAGATGGACCGAGGAGAACCAATCTGGGGCCAGCTGTCCTCTTCTTTCCTCTTCGCCGATGTTTCTGAGAGAGGAGAGGAGAGAGAAAAGCTTCTCAAAGAACTGTCCTGTTGGAGATGGCAGCCAGCTGAAGAAGTACATGGGCACCCAAAGAGATGCTAAGCAAAGATCTAGCCTCCCTTGGGAGGTGGCTGGCAGGGGAACTTCATCAGGCCAGAGATCTCCCAAGTCCAGCCTTTCATTCCCCACTGAGAAGCCCTGGGAAGTGTTCAAAGGGGGCATCGAGACAGGAGCCCTCCCCTGCTCCTTCTCCCCAACACAAGCTCATGCCAACAGCATGGGGGTCTCAGAGCTCCCTCTGCTAACAGCCAGCAATAGACTTGCTGGTGTCTCTCTTGCACCGGCTGCCAATAGGCCTTCTTGGGTGAACTCCCCCTCCAGATTTCTCAGGGAGCAGGTAGGAGGAAACATCCCTCTATGGGGCTCAGACATGGGGGGGCTGCCCCTGTCCCCTGCAGCCTTCTGCTGGCTACGCTAAAATCCCCCCAGCTCCCTACTGGCTCCTCAGCTGAGACGAGGGTACCTACCTGGCCGAACTGGGGGTCAGCGGAGAGTCCCACACCTCGTCCTCGATGCTGCTGATGTCATGCATCGTGTCGTCCTCGTCCGTCGAGGAGCACTGGGGAGGAGAGAGAAGAGAAATGGGAGCGTTTCAGGGCTTGCGTTGACCTTGCGAGGCTTCTGAGAGGAACCAAGCCCAAGGGACGGTTGGGAAGACATCCTGCTCTAAAATAAGACCTGCCTCTTGGTAGAAAAGGCATTTGGCATCTCAGCCCAGAAGAGCCTTTCACCACATTTTTGCCCTCTTTCCAATGCCTCAGATGCATTTCCTCCCATCCCACCAATCACAATCCCTCCCATCCTGCAGCATCTAGAACTAGAACCATTCCATGTTCTGTCTCCTGCTGGGGAACAGGGCACATACACACACACACACACACACACACACACACACACACACACACAACCTAGAACCCGTTCACATGAAAAAATGGATGATGAAATGGATCAGTTCTGACCTCCGCGGAGGACGAGTCTTCCACCGTGTAGGTGTTCTTCATCATCTTCTTGATGAGCCACTTCTTTGGCTTCTGGACTCTGAGATGAGAAAGGAGAGACATGGCATAAGAACAGCAATGCATGCCCTGTGGATCAATTGAAAGACACGTGTAGCCCAGAATCCAACAGTGGACAGCCAGATGCCTATTTAGTTGTTTGTGAACCACTTGAGACCTGGTTACATGTGGCATTAAAGTGTGTTTATTCAGAGAGAGAGAGAGAGAAGGAGAGAGAGAGATCTCGAGATTCGGAGGTTCCTTGGCTGTCATGGGTAATAGTCTTCAACTGGCTTCTCCTCCATGAACATGTCTAATCAACCAAGGCTTCCAGGGAAGGTGATCCACCTCTATGATCCCTGGAGCGGCCCTTCAGCTGAGAAAGGTACCGGGGGGAACTGGTGGCATAGTCCTCTTCCGACCCCTCTTCCTCCACGCTGGCATGTGGAGTCTCGGCCCCCGGGAAGGAAGAACTCTGTGAAGGAGAGAAGGGGGAGAAATGGTTGCTCTGGCCCTCGCATTGAGCTTCCTAGGCTTCAGCAGGGAAAAGGCCAGACTGGCACCTTCCAGCGGTCATCACCGGGTGAGCTGAACGCAGGAAGTGGGCCGGAAGGGGATCGTCCCGTTCTGGACACAACTCTTCCCGCTTTCCTGATTTTCAACTTTCTTAAAAACCACTTTGGAGCCCAGGCATGCTGGCTGGAGGCGGGTGGGAGAGATGGCAAAAGAGCTCCTCTCTCGTGCCCGCCTTCCTCGCAATGAGGTCGGTCGGGCCGATTTCAGGCCTTCGCGCACGCATGCAAATGGCAGAGGGGAAAGGCATCAACCGCCCCCCCCCCCAGACATGTTGCGCTCCCCCACTCAGCTGGGGCCCCGATGGCTCTGGTGACTGGAAAAGACCACTTCCAGTCCACTTTATGCTTTCAGTCGGCTCCTTAGTGAGGACACTAAAGGCACGTGCAAAAACATGCCAAAACTGGGTCTCCTTTCCTCTTTCTTTCCCATTTCTTTCCCCTTTTTCATTTAGTTCATTTCTCATTGGTTTGGTTTAGTTTGCTTATTGTTTTGTATTTTTATTCATTCTTCATTTATTTGTCACTGTTTTTCAATGGTTGCCATTAAAGCAACATGATGCTCCACCTTTAACTGTGAGATCTCGACCAGAAGTCAAGGCCATAGCCACCATCTCCTTGCGGCCATCTTCTTTAATCCTATCACCCCCACCGTGCCACCATTGTGATGCAGTGTTGTTAAGGGCATGGCTGTCCCTTTACCATAGCTTTAAGCAAACAACTGTCAGAAGATGGCCGCCCACCCGGCAGCATCAAAACTGGGGCCATTCCACATGCTCTCTACTCCTGGGCAACACGGGGGACCAACACGCCCAACCCACAGTTCTTCCAAGGGAGTTACTGGATGTTGAGGATTCCTGACCTCTCCAAGGGATGGCTCTTGGTCAGCGGCGGTGTTTTGCAGCCTCCTCAACACGGTGCTTGGCCTCTGGACGCTAAGAAAAGAAAGAAAGAAGACACATGAGATCAGAACACGAGTGCTTAGAAAGAGCTCTGCGTGATGAGATGAATGAGGCATGCAGCCCAACACCCTGTTTCCAGGAATGGACAGCCAGATGCCTGAAGGAAGCCCACGGGCTGGGCATGGAGACACCTGTCTCCATGGAATCAACCCTCCATGCTGCTCGGAGCTTCTCTCCACCCTTGGCTTCTTGCTAAACTAACCACCTCCCCCCAAAAAAACTTGCATGGGCTCCTAAGGAAGGTCCTCTACTTCCATGAGCGATGGAGCTGCCCCTCCAGGTGAGAAAAGAGTACCTCGGGGAACTGACAAAGCTCTCCACGTCCAGCTCCTGATCCCTAGTGTTGTCTTCTGGGATCTTGGCCTCTTGGATGTCAGGACTCTGCAAATGAGACAAAGGTTTCCAATGTGTGTACTCACTCTGATCTTCCTAGGGCCTAGGATTCGTAGCGAGTTTTTCCCCTGACATTTTCTTTGAGTTCATTTTTATTTCTTTAAAGTATTTTGATTTTTTTTTTAAGACAAAAAAACCTTATTAAAAAGCAACCATGTGTTCTAATTCTAACTGGTTGGGAGTGCCAGGGCACAGCCACCACATCCTTGTGGCCATTTGGTTTCATCTATGTCCAACAATGAACCTCCATTGTGATATGATCTACTGTGTCATTTCTTGTCATTTCTTCTGCATTCCTTTCATGGGGAATGGAAACAAAGAGGAACGGGACCCACTGGCATCAATAGTTTGGCCCAGAGAGTCTTCTTGATCCCACCCCTTCATGTCCTCTTCTCTCCTCTCCCCAAGAAACAGGGTTAGCTCAGCCTTTCCAAAGGGAGAGACAAGGTGGGCCCCTGAGTCCGGAGTGAGGGCCATCCCTCCTGCTGTGGGCTGTTTTTACCTGAGGGGACCAGGATTGTCTCTACAGAAATGCCTCTTCAGTCAAGAGACCTGGAGGATCTCTGCCAGGAAGACCCTCTCCTCTCCTGACCCGTCTCAGGGTCTTGGGAGCCGTTTGATGCCTCCAATCCAAAGCACACCAACCCAGAAAGGTGGCCATTGGAAGGAGAGGCAGAGGGTTGCAGAATCCTTCCCTAGCCACGACGTTCCCACTGTAATCCTCTGGCCAACATGCAGCAGCTGGATTTCCTCCCCTTTCAGGATCTGACCCCGCTCTGTCTCCTGACGGTGGAGATGCAATCTCCCCTCACCCCTCCACCAGCCCATCCACAAAAGCGACTGGAATCGTTTCCTCACCTCACAGGACCATTCGGTGTCCACGGTCTGGAGAAACCATCCATCCTCCTCAACCGTGAAGACACTGCAGGAAGAAATACAATGGCCTGAGTACCTCGGAAGAGCCTTGCTGGATCAGACCAAAGATGCATCTGGCCCAGCACTCTGCTTCCAATAGGGGACAGCCATCCAGCAGGCCTCCAGGAAGCTATCCTCTGTGCCCTTCAAGCTAGCGGACATCACCACCACATCTTGGAAGAGTGAATGCTTCTACGCAGGGGCGTAACTACCATGAGGCCGGGGGAGGCCGTCGCCTCGGGGCCCCACTGCCTTGAGGGGCCCCCCAGAGACACCTCCCATGACTCCCCATTGCCCCCTGCCCAGCCCCAAGACCCTTCAGCCACTTGCCCTGTTTGCCCTCCCTCCTGCTGGTCCTCCTGGTCGGCCATCCAAGCAGCAGGCAAGCTGCTTTTCTCCCGGGCGCCTCTCAGCTGATCGGCGGCTGGGCGGGGCTTCCAGGGAGGCCTCCGTGTAGGCCTCCGTGAAGCCTGAATTCGAGTAGGCTGGCCAGCCCCAGGAAGAAGGCTGGCAGTCAGAGTGGCCACTCCAGTTCTCTGCAGCAGACCCTCTTCTTCCCAGGCCAGACAGCTCAGCCGTGGCCAGGTAGAAGGTGGATTCCTTTTGGTGGTCACACCCCGCCCCCCGCCCCCTATATCCAGGTAGGGATCTGCTTGCCATAGGGCTTGGATGGGGGGTGGGGAGACTGAGAAGTCTCTGAATATTTCATGGAAGACTGATTGGAAAATTTGCTGGCTTAAAAAAAACCTCTATAAAGTCCTATAAGTGGCTTGTTTCATGGCAGGAAATTACAAAAACTTCTGGAACAAATTTATTTATGTATTCATTCATTCATTCATTCATAAATACACTTCTGTTCAAGTTGTTTTGCAACCCAGGTCTGAGTGAGAACTGAGACATGAGTGAGAACTGTGACGCATGTGTTGTGCTTTTATATTTTCCCCCCTTAGGGTCAATCTGGCCCACATGTGAATGCAGCACCTCCATTCCAGAGGAGATGTGTGTTAAAGGGCTTTCAAAGCCTCTTGTGAAAAACCTCCTGGAATCAAACTGGACTGAATTTGTTCAGAATTCTGAGAAAACAAACATAGGCTCACCCTGCATGGTTGAAAGTCTCCTTTGCTAATCTGCAGCAAGGGGCCCATCTTAATAATTAGTGTTTCTAGTGTGTTCTAGGCATTAAAAGTAGCACAAAGATATAGTATTCAATGTATATCACTATATATTGTGAAGTGTGTGTGTATTCAGTGAAATGTATTTCTTGGCAGCATACATATTTTGAAATATCAGACTTAAATCCTTGGAAGCCTGGGGTGTGTGGAAGCCCTGGACTTTGGGGGGGGGGGCATTTTGAAATCTCTTCTCAGGGCCCACTCCAACCTTGCTACACCCCTGAGCGCATTTGGCTCCGTTCTTAGAGCTCTACTTCGAAAACGGAGCACAATGAAGAGAGCTTCATGATTGAAAAGGGAGCTGCATCTGCTGTCCACAGAGCCACCACCGGGTATTACTTGCTGGCAGACTGGAAGTCGCTTAGATGAACTTCAAGCTCAAATCCTTGGTTTTGCAAATACACCACATGAAAAAGGAATTTTTGACTTGGAAATAGTTGTGCCTGAAAGGTATCCATTTGAGCCTCCAAAGATGCGCTTCCTGACTCCTTTTAAAAAAGGTTTTACTCCCATATAATTCTTCTCTTCTCATTTGCTCAATTTTGTACATCTGTTTTTTGTATGTTTTGAATGAGGACAGAAATGTGAGAATAAAAGCCCCCTGCTTACGGGGCAAAGAGGCACCTTTTTCTCTTTGTAAACTGCCCCGAGGCATTTTTGGAAGGGCGGTATAGAAATCGAATTATTATTATTATTATTATTATTATTATTATTATTATTATTATTATTAAAAAAATCTCGGCGGGGGGCCCATTTAAGAATCTTGTCTCGGGGCCCACTCCAACCTAGTTACGCCCCTGCTTCTACACAATGTATGAAGACATCGTTTTTGTCTGCCCTGCACCTCTTGCCGGTCAGCGGCACTGGATCTATCCCAGATCCAGGCTGGCAGGGGGCAGAAAACGTTCCCTACACAAAAGTTCAAGAAGAAACTCTACCTCCTCGGGGAACTGATGGCATGTGCGTCTTCCAGGATCTCGTTCCCAGTGTTGACGGTCTGAATCCTGGAGCCATCCGAGAATGACTTCTGTGGATGAGAATGGAGAGAGGAATGGGTGCTCTGGTGCCCACTTGACCTTTCCAGGGCATCTGGGGTCCAAACGTCAACCCTCCTTCAAGAGGTCCTTCTTAACAGAGGAGCTTAAAGCAGGAGGTGGCTCCTTAGCACCTCAAAACCGTGTCTACCAACGTGTAACTGGGCTCAGAGAGGAAACCAAACCCAAGAATCTACGGAACCTCAGAAACCAGCTTTCCGCTTATTCCTGGGCAGTCGGGTGAGATCATGGGTATTACACAACATTTGGAGTGGCAGGATCCTGAAGAAGAGTCAGGCCTCCTGATACATGGGACACTGTGGTTTCTTGAATGGTGCCTTTAATTAAGGAAAGCCTAGCTAAGTTCTTCTCTTTGCTGGGCAGAGCTATTGGCCACTTGATGCTGCAGACCCGTGTTTTGAGGCCCTTTTCAATGACACCAGAAAGGGGGCCATGAGGAGCCAAGAAGTGGCAGTGGGGGAAGAATGCACCATCTACCCCAAAGAAGACTTTCCCACTCTAGTTCCCCTCCAGACTGCTCCCTTCCTGGACGTGTTTTCTGCTTGGTAGTCCAGAACAAAATCAAAGTCTAGAACCCTGGGGGAGGGAGTGATTTGGGGCAGGAGAGCGGAATGAAGGAGCCAGGTTGGAAGATAGGTAGACACACCCCTCTTCCCTCTCAGCACTTCCCATCCCAAAAGTTCCCATGATGCTTCCTCCATAGCGAGGGTCTCCAACCTTTGCCTGAGTCACTTGTAGTTGAGCCCGGATTGTCACTCATCCCACCCACCCAATTCACTGCTACTACCACTGCAAATATCAAGGCATATGGCTTTTCCAGACAAGTTCTCAAAGCATCCCTTCAACCTGCTAAGACTGGATCTCTACCACACGCCCTCTATTCTTGCTCGAAATGGGGTCTATCCCACCCCCTCCCAGCCCTGACATGTACAGACTGGGTTTTCATCTCTTACCAGTGACCATTTGCTCGTTTTGGCCACGGAGCACTCTTCATATATCTCCTGTGGCTGGAAGTCACTGAGAGGGAAAAAGGACAAAAGACACAAGTTAATGAGTGAGTGAGTGAGTGAGTGAGTGTGTCAAAGGAACCCGGAGTAGCCAGTTTCCAGCAGTGGGCAGGGGTGAAGGTAAGAACCCTCCAAGCTCCTTGCAACATAAGGGTTACTTTCTTTCTTTATTTTATTTTATTTTATTTTATTTTATTATTTATATACCCTCCCCGCTCTCCACAACATAAAGGGCTTTCTTTCTTTCTTTCTTTCTTTCTTTCTTTCTTTCTTTCTTTCTTTCTTTCTTTCTTTCTTTCTTTCTTTCTTTCCTGATTCATTCATTCATTCATTCATTCATTCATTGGATTTATATATTTTTATATACTGCCTAATTTAAAAACCTCTAAAACAGCTCAGCTCCCTTGGTTGGGGTTTGGAGAGCGGCTACTTGTCAGAGTAGAGCAATGGTCTGACTCAGCATCACCTGTTCCGAGGGGCTGCCACGGCCCCCTCCTCTGCCCCCCAGAGGGGCTTCCACTGCTCCCCATCCCAGTTGCTCCCTTTGCCCTGCAACCACTCAAGGAGGCACCAGCAGATCCAGCCCTGAAGGAGCAGCCAGCCACACCCTGGCTCCAGTCTCCCTCTCCCGCTCTGGGTGGCTGCAGGCCTCACCTGGAATCCAGGGCCTGAGAAATAGTGGGCCAGGCCCACCAGCCCATGGAGCCCCACAGCCCCTCAGTCCTCAGAGAGCAGACTAGGGGACCGATCCCCCCACCCCACCCATCCTCATTTCAAACCCTAGGGAGCAAAATGTGCACGAGAACCCTCCCTGGCCTCCTGTGCCTGAACCCATGGATCCTCTCCCAGAACCCAGCTAGCTCAGACGGATCGGCTCTTCTCCTTTGGAACTCCCTTTGCCTGCCCCTGCTCTCATTCCTTTCTGTCTTTCCCACATTCCAATAGGCAGAACTTAGACTGGGTGCCCCTTGCAAACTGGGACCTCTTGGGGGTTTGGGCTTTAATGTTGGGGGTCATGACTTCTATGGCAGAGTATTCAGGAGCTAATTCACTCCAATTACAGCAGAAGTCAACAGGGTCTCCGGGGCAACAGCTTGTCCATGATAAGCAGGGAGATTCACACAAGGTTAAACTAATCTGCTTTATTCAGAAGAAGATGCTGAGAGGAAAAGACCTCTATCTGACTTCTGGCTACGTGTTGGTCAGAGAGAGACCTGTCGTGGTCATCAGGGTTACTGGTGCCAAAGGCCGATGGCATCTGGAGCTGGATCTCCAACAATGAAACCCTGGCAGGGGCCAGGTTTCTTGAAAGGATCACAAGTGGTCTTGAAATCCAAGGTGCCATAAATCAAGAATGGGCCCAGATAACCCAGGAGGAGCAGGAGGACGTACCTGAGAGGAGCCACAGGAGTTGCCTCATCAAGGCTGCCCATGCCATAAATCAAGAATGGGCACAGATAACCCAGGAGGAGCAGGAGGACGTACCTGAGAGGAGCCACAGGAGTTGCCTCATCAAGGCTGCCCACGCCGCGGAGTGAGGGGCATCCTTCTCCCATGTCCTGTCAAGGAGAGAGGAGAGCAGGAGTGAGGATGGGCTGGGCCAGTTCACACCCACCGGGGTCATTCCTAAGCAGCCAGTGGGGACTCCCACCCTAGATTTCTCATCAAACCACTTTGAGAACTTTGGTGGTCTTTCCCCCACATTGGACCTCTTTGGAGCAGGGTGGTGAACCCTCCCTCTAAACCCCCTGCCGGAGGCCATGTTCAGCGCTTCCACATGGCCCCAAATGGACCAAATTTGGCATGAGCCGCAGGGGAGACAGGTTGCTCTCCCCCTGCTAAATATCAGAGTATGACCACTTTGAAGGGGTCTCTTGGCTCAGTTAGCTGAACTCCCTGGGCCCCGTGGTTGGCATGGCTGGTCAAGCTTTTGCTCAGAGCAGAGGAGCCTGGCCACATCAAGAGGCAGCAATTCCCATCTTCCACAGAACCTGCACCTCCCCCTTGGCAGAAATGGCCCTTTCGGTCCTCCCTCCATCCCCCTCCTCAACATTTCATTTCTTTTACCGAAGAATGACCAGTGTTGTTTTCTTTACTCCCTCATATGGCCATCCTGCCACTCTGAAGGGGGAAGCTGCAGGGATCTCGGAGAGACCAGAAACCCCTTCCCTTCCTCTGTGCAGGTGGCTCCACTCTGCAGTTCCTCGCTGGATGAGGTCCTGGAGTAGGGAGGGGGCTGATGGGGCTCTGACCCATCGATGGGGGGCTGCTACTCCATGAAGACCCCGTGAAGATGGTCTGGGCCAGTCCCTTCCTGCCCTACAAGGTCAGCCCAGAGGGGCCAGGACAGTCTCACTTCCTAAATGTCTCCACCTTGACCCAAATCCAACCCCTGGGGGTCTCCCCACCCCCAACCCCTTCATCGAGAGGGGGCAATTCCCGTCCTCCACATAAGTGCCACTTGGCAGATCTTGCCATTTCTATCTTTCCTCCATCCTCCTCCACAACATTTCATTTCTTTTCTATCCTACTTTTAGTTTAAAAATATCAAAGAGGCTTACAAGCAATAAAACTTGTATTATTTCATTCTAAGCTACTGAGGAAGAAGCCTTTCAAAACAAGGTCATCATCACCATCAATCCAGGGAGGGAGGGAGGGAGAGCGCCTCTCTGCAGGGGTGTTGCTGGATGCTGAAAGTGCTCCCGAGTTTGGGCTCTTTTCACCATCCATTCCAGTCATGCTCAAATACCAAGAATGACCAGTGTTATTTTCTTCAAGTCCCTCATATGGCCATCCTGCCCCTCTGAAGGGGGAAGCTGCAGGGAGCACGGAGAGGCCAGGAACTCTTTCCCCTGTTCTGTGCGGGTGGCTCCACTTTGTGCTTTCTCGCTGGAAGAGGTCCTGGAGGAGGGAGGGGGCTGGCGGAGCTCTGAGCCATCCATGGGGGGGCTGGTGCTCTATGAAGACCTTGTGAAGGTGCGCTGGGCCAGTTCATTCACGCCCACCTTGGTCAGCCCAAAGGGGCCAGGACAGTGTTGCTTCCTAAATGTCTCCACCTGGACCCAAATCCAACCCCTCTGGGTCTCACCTGCCCCCACCAAACACTGAACCTATTTGGGGCAGGGCGGTGGACACTCACTCTGGACTCCTTGCCCGAGGCCATTTTCTGCACTCCCTCACGGCCAAAATTGGACAGAAATTGGCCGTGAGCAGCAGGAGAGGCCAGAAAGTCTTCCTATCAACTGTCGAGTCCAGAGAGTTTGAAGGCAACAGTGGAACCTCCAGCCCCATCAGGATCCGTTGCGACCGGTAAACACACCCAGCCGGGGACTCCCCCCTCCAGCAACCGCCATGTTTGAATGTACACAAGGATGGTGGAACTCCCAGGCCCAGTGGTGGGCACGAGGCACCAGTAGGCTGGGTTGCCAACTCTTTTCCTGCTCCTGTGACTTCAGCAGACGCCTGACATGCAGATCTTAAGCTGGTGAAGCAGTTTCCCATTTCTTTGGGCTAGGAATGGCTTCACCTGCTCAATCTGCTCAAGCTTTTGCTCAAAGCAGAGGAGCCAGGCTACATCAAGAGGGGGCAATTCTCATCCTCCACATAAGTGCCACTTGGCAGATCCTGCCATTTCTATCTTCCCTCCATCCCCCCCCCACCTCAACATTTCATTTCTTTTACCAAAGAAAGACCAGTGTTGTTTTCTTCACTCCCTAATATGGCCATCCTGCCCCTCTGAAGGGGGGAACTGCAGAGAGCTCAGAGAGGCCAGGAACCCTTTCCTTTCCTCTGTGCAGGTGGCTCCACTCTGCACATTCCTCGCTGGATGAGGTCCTGGAGGAGGGAGGGGGCTGATGGAGCTCTGAGCCATCCATGGAGGGCTGCTGCTCCATGAGGACCCCGTGAAGCTGCACTGGGCCACTCCCTTCCTGCCCTACAAGGTCAGCCCAGAGGGGCCAGGACAGTGTCGCTTCCTAAATGTCTCCACCTGGACCCAAATCCAACCCCTGGGGGTCTCCCCCGCCCAAAAAACATTGAAACTATTTGGGGCAGGGCGGTGGACACTCACTCTGGACTCCTTGCCTGAGGCCATGTTCTGCGCTACCTCACGGCCAAACTGGGACAGAAATTTGCTGTTAGAAGCAGGAGAGGCCAGAAAGTCTTCCTGCCAACGGTCGAGTCCAGAGAGACTGAAGACAGCAGCGGAACCTCCAGCCCCATCAGGATCCGTCACGACCGGTAAACACTCCCGGCTTGGACCCCCCCCCCCGCAGCAACCGCCATGTTTGAATGTACACAAGGATGGCGGAACTCCCATGCCCAATGCTGGCCACGAGGCACCAGCAAGCAGAGTTGCCAACTCTCTACCTGCTCCTGCTCTTATGCTTTTAGAGGAAACCTGGCATATAGAAATTAAACTGATGAAGATTTCCCCATCTCTTCATTTCCATTGCAGCAAAAGCTTCATCTGCTTAATTTTGGACTGTCAAGCTCTTTTTCAAGGCACAGGAGCCAGGCTAGCAAAGAGGTTGGCAACCCTGCAGGATCCAGACTGAAGGCCATCCCTGATCACAATGGAAGGGGACAACAATGATGTGAATTTGGTTCGTCCCTGGGTCTGCCTTTTAGCCAATCAAACAGACACAGTGGGAATCTCTTTTGAGGTGTTTATTGCTACTGCAGATTAGCAAGGTATCCAGTGGGCTTTGGCTCTGCACTGAATACAAATTGGTTATAGGTGCATCTTACATTTATACAAACAATCTGAATGATGCTGACACCCTAGACATAGTGTACGTGGCAATAAAATGGTGGGCTAAGTATCTAGTACGCATGCGAATGATTCATTCTTCATCTGGTGATTACTCCTTATTTGGTTACATCCTGTTTTCTTAATTGTCAGCAAAGAACAGTGAGAATCCTGTGAGAACCAACTTTCCTTAGATACAATTTAGTGGAGAGAGATACCGACGTTGATCATGAGAGGCGTGATGGGCCTGAGCTGGGCTGGGGTTACTTTAAGTCAGACTGAGGTTTTCTAAGTAAAATGGAGTTACTTTGGTTTTCTAAAAGACATCAATTCCCCCCTGAAACACTGGATCATCCTGAATCTTCAGGATATATGGGCTTGTAAAGGTACAGCTGTATGTATGGGTCTTACATTATGGCAAGGTTGAAAGGTTCTCATAAACATTTGGATTCAAGCTAGAATGCATTATAAGCAGCAACATGTGATTATCAATAAAAGGAAAATACATACTATAATTAGAATTATCTTCTTTGCCCATAAATCAATAGGCTCTCCATATGAGTTAAATGAAAGTCCTAACTGTTTGGAAATATTAATAATAGCTCTTTCTAACACATCAACTCCTAATCTTGGAAATATAGTTCTGTGTTTTGTGTAGCTAAAGGATTTGGGACATAAAGGTGCTGAAGGGGCTGTACATATGGCAATAAAACTAGATACATTGCATATAATATCCTAGAGCTACAAACATAATTAGTATAATTCTGATTTGATATAGATAAAAAGTTTTACACATAGCAGCAAGGTTTACATATAAAGATCATACAACTTATAGCAAGCAACATTGTTTTAACCCATCTTTATCCCAAATAAGGTATCAATAACAGTCTTGCATTGTGGAACCAGGTGCTTCTAGTGATTAATGGATTATCAGCTTGTGGAAAGCGATAGCAATGACAAGTCACGTACAATCACATTGCTTAAATACAAGTGTCTATAAAATTAGCAGGTCAAGCTTGGGCTAGCTTAATGTCTTAGAGCACAAACTTGGGGATAGGTGCAGACTTGCAGGTAAATGCTCTGGGAAATGACTGGAGAGCAAGCATGTGAGGTCCATGTCCTTACAGCACAGGAGATAGCATGGTTTTCAACATAATGATAGCACATAGTCACTACAAGAAAGTAATCTAAGAAAGTGGTGTAAATCATCAACTCCCACCACTCTTAGTGTCCTCTAGAGTCTGTCATGGCCAAAAAGGAAGCCATGGAGAGCTTTAGAATTAAAATTAAAAAAAACCCTAAGAGTCCTTGGTAAAAAAAATATTTTAGTCCTTCAGTTGAGAACCAAATGCTCTTGTACAACGTTGCAGGATTTTGGCTATCCTGGATGTTCTCTGATCCGTGTTGTTTTGGCTTGTTTGGCTAGTGTCCATAGACAAGCTCGAATGTTCATGTGTTTGGGAGCCTTGACTCCCCCCCTTGTGGGCAATCTGAAATAGTCTCTTTGGCAGAATTTGAAATAGTGTCTTTGGCAAGGTATCTTACCCAGGTAGGATGGTTCCAGGGCTTTACAGCTTGGGGAGATGCTGTTGCATGTATGACTCCAGAGAAAAGTGGCAGTCTTCAGGCATTTGTTGTCTATCCCTCTCCTATAGCACTTAGGAGCAGGAAGATGAACTGTGCATTAGGCCTTCTTCTTCAAACACAGGACAGGGTAGCAGATGGACGTTCTGTCACCATTGGGTTGGATTGGAAATGCAGATAGGGACTGCCCTCGGGTAGCTGCTGCTGCTGCTGCTGGTTAGTTTTCCTGGGTCAGTGTTGATGTCCCTTGGGATCACATTCTGGCGCTGGATCCAGGTATTCCTTCATTCTGGGGAGGACCAATCCTTCTTGGAAAGACAATTCAAGGCACTGTTGGTTGCAAACCTGTTTACTTGAGAGAAAGACAGGCAAGTGAGTTGCCAATTCCCTCCCCCCATGTAGGGACAGCTTCCTGAGACTAAGTCTCTGGGTGCCAACCATCAACACAAAAGGAAAAGTCAAGTTTTCAAGGCAAATAATACAAAGGATGGATAAAACCTGAGGCTATTTTCAATTTGGTCTTTTGGCATTTTTTCTTTTGTTCCTATGTTCATGGAGCCGCTCTGGGAAGAGCATCTGAAGGTTCCAAGTTCCCTCCTTGGCTTCGCCAAGATAGGGCTGAGAGAGATTCCTGTCTGCAGCCCTGGAGAAGCCGCTGCCAGCCTGTAAAGACAATACTGAGCTAGGTAGATCAGTGGTCTGACTCAGTATATGGCAGATTCCTAGGTTCCTAGGTTCAAATGATCTGGCTGCTCACAGTTACAGTGGCAATTTTCTGCATAAGGAAACACCGTCCCCATGATGGCCAGCACTTCTGTGATCAGCAATATGTATGACCCTCTGAATATAAATATTTGTAGTAGTTGTAGTAGCAGCAGCAGCAGCAGTATAGTATATAAATGTGCTTAAATAAATAAATAAATATGTATGTAATATTTCTATTAAACATATGAAAATTACAAAATATGAAATATGAGATAGAAAGAAAGAAAGAAAGAAAGAAAGAAAGAAAGAAAGAAAGAAAGAATTAGTTTGTGAGGAGATACAGTGATGAGGAAGCCACTTAATTGTGCAGCAGAGAAATGACTTGATTATCAAGCCAGAGGTTGGTGGTTCAAATCCCCGCAGGTATGTTTTCCCAATATAGGAAGATGCTTAAAGGCATCATCTCATGCTTCAGAGGAGGCAATGGTCAACCCCTCCTGTATTCTACCCAAGACATGTTTGTTTTTAGATTGTGAGCCCTTTGGGGACAGGGATCCATCTTATTTATTTGTTATTTCTCTGTGTAAAGCTGGACTTGGAAGAAGCAAGATAGAAAAAGTATTGACGCTGCTGGAGAAGACTTTGCTGCTGGAGAAGACTTTTGAAGATACCATGGACAGCCAGGAAAACAAACAAATGGATTATAGAACAAATCAATCCAAAATTTTCACTCAAGGCAGAAATGACCAGGCTTAAACTTTCATACTTGGGACCCAGCTCCCTTGAGAAGTCTATAATGCTGGGAAAAGTTGAAGGACAGAGAAAACGAGGAGGACCAGCAGCAAAGTGGATGGACTCAATTACGGCTGCAATGAACGCAGCCCTGAGAGACGTTAAAGGCCAGTTTGAAGACAGATCATCTTGGAGAGAATCCTCTATGTGGTCACTAAGAGTCGACACCAACTTGACGGTACTTAGTCAATCAATCAAGAGAAAAATGACATTGAGGACAGATTATGGGGAGGTAAGTCATAGACAGGAGGTGATTCAGCACTTGAATCAGATTCCCTCCTCCTAGTTCTTACGTGACTGTGTGAGAGTGAGAGCTGCATGTAGAGAGACTGCTCTGCCACTGCCATGTCTAGTTTGGCTCCCAGTCAGACCATTGGTCCAGCTAGCCCAGAACTCCGTGCTCTGACAGGAAGCAGCTCTCCAAGATCCCAGGGGATGGGGCCGTAGCTCAGTGCTAGAGTATATGCAGAAGGTCCCAAGTTGTGTCCCTGGCAGCATCTCCAGAGAGAGCTGAGAAAGACTCCTGCCTGCAACCTTGAAATGTTTTAGCTGGACTTCACTGAGCAGAATGATTAACTGCACTTCACTGAGCAGGTGTGAATGGGTAGAAGGCCAAAGTCTGTCATTCTCCTGGGACAATTAATTACCTGGGATTATCAGCAGGTAGCCATGCCCATGACATTTCTGGCTGATTCCGGCAGTTAAAGGCATGGGGAAAGGGAAGAACAAAGACTCATAAAGTCCCCATTCCTCCTGGTCACCTTGACCCTCTAGATTCTTTTTAACAAATACATGTCTGTGGATTTCAGCCTTTCGCCTTCCACCAAAGTCTAGGAAATGTTTTTTAAAAGAACACATTACATCATGAACACATTACAACCAAATCCAGTCCAGCTACATCCATGCAGTTTCCAGGCCTCCCGACTTTGTGATGTTTACCTCCTGGCAACTTTGAGCCGTGTTACTTCCTTAATTCGTTCTCTTGTGGCCGTTTCGAGGAACTGTGGGCGTCACTGGCCATCTAATTGCACTAACATTTCTCCCGGGGGAGGAACAGCGGAACAGGTGCTGGAGGCGAATGGTTTGGTCGAAACCAGACTCAGCTGGAAATCTTGGCATTTCCCTGGGCCTCTTTTGGCCTTGGGGGACTATTGATGGCTCTGCTGATATGCAAACGTCCGTCTACAGTTCCAGAAGTGAAACACGGCAGGGGGAGAGAGGAAAGTAGATCTGGTGGAGAACATGAAGAGATGTGCGTACTCCCGTCAGTGACGGAGACCCTGTTGCTGGCTGTACCGGTGACTGAGTACTCCCATTGAAATGAACAGAACAAGTCAACTTGTCCCATTCATTTCCATAAGACTGCTTAGAGTCAGCCGCAGAGGGAGGCCAGCGGTGACCCAGGTGCTGCCCCCACCGTGGCCCCCTCCAGCCAAACCCCCTGCGTCTGATGTCAGATGCAGGCGTGTAGTTTTGCTCCCCAACAGGCCCACGTGGCCCTGTTTAGGAGCTCAGTTGGCCAGCGCTGCGTTCACCTTCAAAAGTCAGGGGGAGCTGCTCTGGCCGCACTGCAAAGGTAGTGCTGGCCAATTTCGCTCCCAAACGGGGCCACAGGGCCCCATTTGGGAGCAAAATCACACACACCCCTGTATCAGACAACTTAATCTGGATTTAAGCCAGTCAGTGACTGGAGTAGCCCATCTCATAGCTGCTGCACTTAATTGTGTGTGTGTGTGTATACACATATATACACAAAAACACAAATTTAAGTGGTACAGAGACTATTGCAGTCACTGGTTCACATCCACACTAAGTTACTCATAAGCAGCCTGATTGAAATTCATGGGACAAGAGCAATTTTCTGAAGCCTGTCGCTTAGGCTGAGGAGGAGGGATACGCTGAGCTTCAGCACATAGCCAGCCAATCAGCAGCGGAGGGGGAGGGTCTTCACGCTGCTCCCTCCCCTTCTGCAGCAGACACAGCACTGAGGACACATCAGCTTCAAGCCGGCAATCCTGAGATGGGGAACAAAGAGCACAGCTGCAGTGTGGGGGCAGGAGGGCTCTGAGCCCCCCCTCGATATTATTTATTTATTTATTTATTTATTTACATAGACAGGTGTTATTGACTGGTTTGTTTTATCCAGACATCGAGTCCTTCCCAAGGACCTGGGATGCCAGAATTTTATTGTCAGTTGTTATAGATATCGTCGCAGAATATAGGCTGTTCCCAGGAAAGCTGCTTTTTGTAACTGGCTGGTGGTCATTTCTGTGGCCCCTATGGTGTTGAGGTGCTCTTCAAGGTCTTTTGGAATTGCACTTAGGAAGCCAATTACCTCTGGGATTATTTGGGTCTTTTTCTGCCACAGCCTTTCAATTTCAATTTGTAGATCTTTGTATTTGGTGATTTTTTCTATTTCTTTTTCTTCTATTCTGCTATCCCCTCTTATTGCTATGTCAGTTATTCTGACTTGTTTTTCTTTCTTCTCGACTACAGTTATATCTGTTGTATTGTGTGGCAGATGTTTGTCTGTTTGTATTCGGAAGTCCCATAATATTTTTGCATCTTCATTTTCTTCAACTTTTTCAATTTGATGGTCCCACCAATGTTTGGCTACAGGTAGCTTGTATTTTTTGCAGATGTTCCAGTGTATCATCCCTGCTACCTTGTCATGCCTTTGATTGTAGTCAGTCTGTGCAATCTTTTTACAAAAACAACAACAACTATTATTATTATTATTATTATTATTATTATTAGCATTTATATCCCGCTCTTCATCCAAGGAGCCCAAAGCAGTGTACTACATACACAAGTTTCTCTTCACAACATCCTTGTGAAGTAGGTTAGGCTGAGAGAGAAGCGACTGGCCCAGAGTCACCCAGCTAGTATCATGGCTGAAGGGGGATTTGAACTCGAGTCTCCCTGGTCCTAGTCCAGCACTCTAACCACTACACCACGCTGGCTCTTCTGATAGCCTTTGAAGTACCCCTAGGGGTACTTGTACCCCCTGTTAGGAACCCCAATCTATCTCAATATTGTCTGTTCTGTCTGGCAGTGGCACTCCAGAGTTTCAGGCAAGAGTTTTCCCCAGCTCTCCCTGTAGATGCCAGGGATTGAACCTGGGACCTTCAGCATCTTTAAGCAGATACTCTACCACTGAAATACAGCCCCATCCCTAACACAGTCCAAGGGACAATAAAATGCTCCTTTAGGGAATCATGTTTGAAAACTGCATGCAGAAGGTTCCACATTCCCTCCCTGGCAGCATCTCCAAGACAGGACAAGATTATTATTATTATTTTTTTAGGACAAGATTTTAGGGCTGAGAGAAACCCTTGCCTGAAACCTTGGAAAAGCTGCTGCCAGTCTGTGTAGACAATACTGAGCTAGATGGACCAAGGGCCTGACTCAATATAGAGCAGCTTCCGATGTTCCTAAGTTCCTATATTCACAGTGAAGTCCTAAGTGTTTTGAAACGGAGGGGGGAAATGTTTAAAACTGAACACCTGGACATTTTTGATGAAACTGTGAGTCTGGATTTGCTTAAAATGGCAAGAGGGTGGTGGACAGTAGGAAGGCAGGAAGGCAGTCTAAATAAATATCATATGATTTGTCTTACACATAGTCTTACACAATGCTTGCTTGTGGTAAAACTTGTTTTTGTTTTTAAAAAAGCATGTGGTTTCTGCATAGAATAATCATGTCTGAGCTTTTCTCCCCCCCCCCCCCCAGAACGAGAACATTGAGGCGCTCCAGAGGATGATCAGGGCTTTGCTGGAGGAGGCCCCCTCTGTCTGGAACTGAATCAGCATCTTGAAGGTAAGAGCAATGAAAGCCCCATTCAGACAGTTGGTAGTACATGTGTGCAGGTGTCTGAACATTGGTACGTGATTCTGCGTGCATGACTGTAGTTGCTTCATTTTAAAAGTGAACCTGGGCACGGGCTCCTCACAGGCCTGGTCCAGCTAGGAAGTGTCACCCAATGCCTGAAAACAGGACTGCCTAATGGTTACATGGTTTCCATTCACCCCTGAGCTCGTTCATGGTTCTTCTCTGCAACTTTGCCAGCTCTAACATAATCTGGCTGAGCTGGGCTGACCAGAACTGCACCCCATATGTCAAAGGTCTCTGCCCCAAAGCGTTGGGGCAGCTGTCTCCACCCAATTCCTCAGCCAGAAGGAGGACGGTGCACCACCTTGAAGCCTATTGGGCTACCTGTATTGCTGCCCCTCCTTCTGTTCTGCACTCTTTCCTTGCCCCATTGGCCCCCTCTCCTGCCAATGTTTGCTTAAGGGTCGCATTCTTACCTTCTCCCTGCTAGGTTGTGAAGTGTCTGCCTTTGCTATAGGCAGATCTTTAAATCCTCCCCCACCAGTGACTCTAGCAAGGGTAAGCCACCCAGAGGGAGGTTCTGGTGACTAACCAATCATATTGAACCCACTCCAGCGCCACCTCCAACTCCCTCAAGGGGCACCCCAGCTGTCTCCGGAGTCACCATCGGTGATGAGGTGCCCCAGGCTCCTGGGGAATGGTTGGGACTGGGGCTGACTCTTTGGGGAAGGTGAGCCAGCTGGTGCTTGGGAGCCCGGAAGCCAGCCTGAATTGCAACAAAGGGAATTCCCGTTGGTTAATTCCTCATGGGAAATCAAGTCCTGAATCTTCCCTCCCTTCCCATTCTTCTTCCCTTCCAGGTCTGACAACTGTCCTGGAGGAAGTGGACAGAGCTGAGGTAGGGAACCATTGAGTAGTGGGCCTTCCTCCACAGAGCTCAAGACATCTGTGTGAGAGGCATTTCTTCCATCCGGGATCTGGGAGCACCCACTTTCTGCTTGGATCCTTTTCCCAGTTCTGCACTCTCCCTGAGAAGCAACAGCTGCAGAATATTCCATGGAGCGGGTGGTGTCCCCAGAAAGGACTTGAGAGCAGCCCACCAAGTAAGGGTGCCCGCTCCATTTCCAGGAAGGCACGGAGAGTCCTTCCATCACTATCAGTTCAGTGCTTCTAATTTTCAGGTGACCTATGATAAGGATGAGGCTGTGGAAGCCGTACTGGTGAGTGAGATGTGGCATAGAATGGAAGGGAATGCCCAAGCGAGGGCTCAGTCCAAAGTGTGTGTTTGGGGAATTTGAGTGGAATAATCTCACCTTACAGACACCCTTCAGGTTACTCCTGAAATGGGAAACATGTTCTTTGGCTCTAATTTCGTTTTCTGACATTAGAAACCAGATAGATCCAATTTGGAAGTATTTATTTTTTATAATTTATTCTATTTCTATACCGCCCTTCCAAAAAATGGCTCAGGGAGGTTTAAACAGAGAAATAATAAATCAATAAGATGGATCCCTGTCCCCAAAGGGCTCGCAATCTAAGAAGAAACATAAGACAGACACCAGGAACTGTCACTGGAGATACTGTGCTGGGGGTGGATAGGGCCAGTTACTCTCCCCCGCTAAATAAAGAGAATCACCAAGTTAAAGGTACCTCTTTGCCAAGTTAGCAGGAGAAGCTATATTACTTCTAATGTGAAAAAGGTACATGATACAGAAACCCAATATTGATGCAAAGCAAAGAATTCATGGGATGGCAAAATCGTTTTTATTATGAACATTTTGACTTTCCATTATCAAAATGATGTGGTCGCTAAGAGTTGACACCGACTTGACAGCACTCCATCCATCAATCACATGCGTGCCACAAAGAAGCAGTTCTTTTCTGCCCGCATTGCTTCTGCAAGCTCACGTTCAGCAGAGTTGTCTCGGGTTGTGAAAGGGTTAGTACATGACCCTCCTCCCTTGAATGAGTATTTGGATCCATCAGTTACCCACTTTGACATTTTAAAGAGATGTTTGCAGATAAAAACTCTCTTCATCCAATGGAACAGACTCTACAGGTAGTGCAGAGCCTACTGTGGAGGTGTCCGGCAGCTCCTCTTGCACAGTGAAATTGGATCATTTTCCATTTGTGAGCACGGAGGATGTGGACAAGCTGCTTGGGAGACTTCACTTGACAACCTGTTTTCTTGATCCTTGCCCAACATGGCTTATACCATCTAGCAAGGAGGTGATCGGATTAGGTCTTGGAAGCATCATTAATGCTTCTCTGAGGAAGGGCAGGATGCCTCCTTGCCTCAGGAAGGCCATGATTAGACCACTGTTGAAGAAACCTGCATTGGATCCCATTCTAGGCCTGTCTCCAACCTCCCATGGTAGGGCAAGGGGATTGAGAGGGTAGTGCCATCTCAGCTCCAGGAGTCTTGGAAGAAGGAGATGATCTGGGCCCATTTCAAAATGGCTTCCGGGTGGGCTATGGGGTTGAGAAGGACTTGGTTGGCCTGTTGGGTGATCTCCAATTGGGAATTGACAGGGGGAGTGTGAGCCTGTGGATCCTTGTGGATGTCTCAGCCGATCCTTTTGATATCAGTGGATCATGGCACCTCCTGGAGCGCCTGAAGGGGTAGGGAGAGGGGTAGGGAGTGAGAGGCACCACTTTGCAGTGACTCCACTCCTACTTCTCATATAGGTCCCAGATGCTGTTGCTTGGAGATTGTTGCTCTTCCAAAGGAGAGCTATTGTATGGGGTTGCACAGGGCTCCATTCTATCTCCAATGCTTTTTAATATCTACATGGAACGGTGCGGGGAAATCGTCCGGGATTTGGAGCAGGGTGTTATCCATATACTGACACACAAACCTCTTTCTCCATCTCAACTTCATTAGGTAATGGCCTAACTTCCCGAAAGACTTACCTGGAGTCCGTGATGAGCCGGATGAGGGAGAACAAACTGAGGCTCAATCCAAGGAAGACAAAGGTACGCATGTTGGGAAGTTGGGACATAGGAAGTGGCTTAGATCTGCCTGTTTTGGATGGAGTTACACTCTCCCAGAAAGAGCCCGTATGTAGTCTGGGAGTACTTCTGGACCCAAGCCTCTTCCTGGTCTCTCAGCTTGAGGCAGTGGCCAGGAGGGCTTTCTATCAGCTTAGGCTGATACGCCAGCTGCGTCCATTCCTGGAGATAGACCAGCTGGAAACAGTGGCGCATATGCTAGTGACATTCTGCACTAGTGCCATGCACTGTACTTTGGGCAGTTTTTGTCTGTAGTATGCTGAATGTATGTAGAATACAGCAGCCAGGCTGGTCTCTGGGGCTTGGGCCCAAGATATTAAAGGAAATGCTACCTTCTTCATGAACCCTGCAGCTGCCTATTCAGATCATCTGGGGAGGTTTGGTTGCAGTTGCCACTGGTTCAGCTGGTGCTGACCCAAAACCGAGCCTTTTCTAGGGTTCCCCAGGACTTTGGAATGTGCATCCTAACTAAATCAAGTGTTTCTATATTTCTTTCTATTCTCAGCATTTTTCACCAACTACGAATGAAAAGATTCCTCAGCCAATGCACACACTACACTGTGCTGCCAATAGAGTGTGGCCCGTGAAGCTCGTCACTCCCACCCTGATATCTCTACTGCCTAAAGTCCACAAAAAAGTCTCGGTCATCAGCTCTGATTCCAAAAAAGCTGACTTGGGTATCTACAAACCTTAAGTCTGCACAGTGACTTCCAGGCCAAGACAGGGATCATTACCATCCCAACATAGACTCGAGAGACCGCTCCACTCCCAACAAGGGAGACCCCAGAGAAGTCACACCAAGATCACCCTCCGATCCTGAAGGTGACATCGACAAAGCACATATGGAGCATGATACCATCAACACTAGCTGATCTTCTCAAGACCGGCCACCTCCGGACTGAAAAGAGTCTCCTGCACGATACCAATGATCTAGAAGAGACCCTACGTGATACCAACGCTCTCCGGGCCACAGGGAATCCCCTCACCATCTGTACTCTCCAAAACACTATCCCATAGGATTTGGCATATTGCTACTGAGAACCTCGACACTGAGACTACTCTCCATCTGATCATGCCCGATTGTTCCACTAACTTCTTCGACGACAGATCTGGCATTGGTGATAGAGGACGCTATCTTCACCCTTGCTCTTGGGCTCCACATCGAAACCAATATCCGGGGAGATTGGACCATCCAGACGCTCGGTCCCGATCACATTCTCCTCAGCACTGCCGGTCTTGGTCTCAGTCAAGAGATCAAAGAACTCAACCACCTAAGCAGCCGGACCTTGACCCTCTACCACCAAATTCCTGAACTGAAGAATCCGCCTCAGAGGAAGATGCTGAAACAGCTCTGGACATCGCATGGGGTTCCACACCTTCCGATCCAATTGGAGATCCCAGGCCTCTGTCTCCCTCGGAGTACCTGAAGCTCTTTCAGCACCTGGAGCCAAGAAAGGGAGGGCTAAACTGAATAGCATGCCCTACCATTTTTGAAAAATGCTGGAACCCAACTTGCCCTCATACATACAAAAAAGGATATTCCCAAAGAGGTGTTAATTCTCTTGGAAGGGTCAATCATGTGGAGCTTTGACTGCAAGAGGATGGATGGCAGAAGAATCTTGTTCAGAGCTGTGTAGTTATTGGGACCATTTTCAGCATTTTTAAGTGCCAAAATGTCTTCAGAATCCGCTTACAGAATTCAGCTTCTTGAGTCTCAGCTTTCTGTCCCTCTTTGAAACAAAAAGCCAATGTCTAGGCACTGTGATTTTAGAAAGGTACGCAAATGGTTCTTAAGAGGATGTTGATACTGTTGAAGGACCCCTGGACCTTGAATGCTGAAGGACCCTGCTAACGGGGCAAAGAGGCACCTTTTTAACATGGTGATTCTCTTCATTTAGCAGGGGGAGAGTAACTGGCCCTATCCACCCCCAGCACAGCACCTCCAGTGACTCTTAGGTTTCTTTTTAGATTGTCAGCCCTTTGGGGACAGGGATCCATCTCATTTATATATGATTTCTCTATGTAAACCTCTTTGGAAACATTTGTTGAAAGTGGTATAGAAATATTTGTTGTTGTTGTTGTTGTTGTTGATTTCCAGTGTCCAGAGGCCACAACTTCATGGCTGTGTACCCTTCCCTTTCCATTCCTATAGTCAACAGAAGCACAATAGTTTTGTTCAAAGTGAGAGAAATAATGGGAAGTGGTTTAATTTGCACCAGTTATCCCATCGCAGAACTCAACCTTGCCTGTGGCAGAATTTAGGCTGTCGGTGCACACACAGAATTGAGGCTGACAGCACACACAGTGCTGTCTGCATGCAGTTCTTCCAAATAACAGCATCATAAGAAGTTGTGCTCCAGTTCATGGCAAGGCTTTTTTAAAAACTGCATTGCATTAACCCTCCTCCCCTTTATGTTACATAGGTCCCTGTTTTCCAAATCCACACTCTGTTGGACCGAGTTCAAACAACTCAGGGTACGTGTACCGTGTGAAGCCCTCCAGTACATCGAAGCCAACCATGCAAGATACCTGTGAAGGCATGAGACTGCAAGACCTCACTACCCAATGTACAGCCCAATGGGATCTGGCCCATAGATGAAAGGGAAGACGTCATTCAACTCTACTGACCTGTCTATAAGACACAACAACCTCGAACAGGGATGTCCAACTCAGGGTCCGTGGGCTGGATCTATCCTGTGGCGCTCCACTGTCCAGCAGCCGAGCAGGTCCAGCTGATTCCTGCCGTGAGTGCCACCACATTCCCTGTCTTCCCTCTCGCCAGCACCGCTGCAGCGACCGCTGAGCAGGGGCCAGGAAGTCCATCACCAGCATGGCCAAGAAGCGCCCCTTATCCAGCCCTTCTTTCCCCCATCAGGAAGTCAGGGCCAGAAGAGGTTTTCCCTTTTGAGATGCTTTCTTCATTTTGCCCAACAGAGCCAATAAAGGATGTATTAATTGCGGGATTTTGTTTTCAGTATCATACAAAAATTGGTGTCTTTCACATTTTCACACCAAGCAAGGACAATAAACGATTTTCATGTTTTATTTTTCTTTCATGTGTACTGTTTATTGTAAACCTCCCAGAGACATACGTTTCGGGTGGTACATAAATACGTTCAATAAAATCAATCAATCGATACTGGAACTCTGATCCTGGAATCTTATTTTCTCTCTCTCGGAGTAGTTCTTCAAACTGGCCATCATGCAAGCACATCGCTTGGAGCTTGTGCAGGCAAGGCATCAGCCCGGGCACTGCTGCCTCCGCTCCTTCCATAAAGAGCAACTTTCAACACATTGAACGGGTGGGGAGCGGGCCGTGCCCTTCCTTCCAGCCGCCCTGATTGATCGGGAAAGGAAGGATTGAGACTCATCAGCACAGGAAGTGCGGAAGAGTCAGATCAGGGGTCATAGAGTAGAGACCACAGTTCTAATGGGTCACTTTTTGCACTGGGATTGCCAAAGCGGAAGACAAGCATGGCTTCCAGACCTCGCACTTTAGCTGCAAGGACTTTCCCAAGAAGAACCGTGTTTGCCCATGTGAGAGGGGTTGGGAGTTTGAAACATGCCCACTCGGGAGGCCTGCCACAGAGAGGTCAGAGCAAAACTGGGGCTCCTTGGACGAATGATGACCTTTGTCACCCAGGCCCATTCTGGGATTCCAAGGAGACAGTTCTGCCCTCCCCACTTCCCTGGAAATTGGCATTACCTTTGATGGTGCTTTGAATCAAATGATGAGTCAAGTCATCTTCAATGCGCAAGAGAGCCTTGTGTGTGGTCAGCTGTAGAAATAAAGACGGACATGTTGTTTTCATGTCAGTGTGACACCATATCCAAAGCAGTGAAGAACTGAAGATGATCCAGTTGGGAACAAAGTTGAGGATTCCCAAAGATGGAGTGTGGCTCTTCTGGGCACTGGGCAGCCAGAAGAGACATGGGGTGGGGGCGGGTGACAGCTCTGTCCTGTTCCTCCTCTTCCTCGGTGAGCCGCAGTGGAAACAGCCCCTCTCCAGCAAGTGTGCTGCCAGGCTGCCCCCGTGTGACCAGGGACCAATGGGAGGTCTTCTTCTGAACCTGGAAGCTGACAAGGGGTCCCAGAGGATGCTGAAGCAGAGCCAAGCCATGTCCACAGCAGGGTACTTACTTCCACATTGGGCAGTCTGGCCACATGCTGCAGGACGTAGACGTAGGCTTCTCGGCCCAGAGCCTGCAGCCGGGGCTCCTCTGATTCAATATACCTGTGGAGCTCCTGTGGGTTGAAACAGCAGCTCAGAGTCATCGCACTGGCCTAAATCATCCCTTGCCATGCTACTGAGAGCTAAGCCCGGAAGGAATTTGTTCCACTACAGGAACATCCCTTGGTTGCGTCCCAAAGGAGTCGAAGGAGGATCTAATTCCATATAAACATCCCCCCCCACAATAAAGTTGACATATTTCTGAATTGTCATTCAGAATTCTAGAAGTCAATTCTAAAGTTGATCAATATTTCTGAAAGTTGCTTATGAGAGTGATGGTTTTCTCTGTCTTCTCAGCCAGTTGTCTTCTAATAAGGAAGTGACCTAGATGTATCTTGAATACACCAAGTGGATGGGGTCTGCTGCCTCTTTCTGTCAGACCACGTTCGGATGTGGGAGAGGATGAAGATAGAAGCCCCATTCACACCTTATGTTGCACACTCGGACCACGAGTGGAGAGTGCACAGGGGCAGATCTGGACACAGGGACTGCAATTCATACATGCTGTTGAATAGAGGCACTGCTTGACACTCCCTCTCTGTACCAGGCCTGTGAGGGGCCCGTGCCCAGGTTCACTTTGAAAAGAAATGCAACTACAGTCACGCACGTACCAGCGTTCAGACACCTGCACGCATCTACTACCTAACGTCCCAATAGGGCTTTCATTGCGCTTACCTTCAAGATGCCAATGGTGCTGTAGACAGAGGGGGCCTCCTCCAGCAGCCCCCTGAGCATCTTCTTAAAGGATGCCATGTTCTCCTTCGAGGGGGGAAAGAGAAGATCAGTCATGAGTAGGAGACACAACCGGTCTTGAGAATACAACATTGAAAAATCACTGGTACTGACAGTGCTATCACGTTTTCTTCGCAAGAGAAAAAAGCCCAAGAAGAATTTACCTGGGTCCCTGGGTCCACTTGGTTCAGCCCGGACACCGCCACGTTGAGGACTGCTGCCTTGAGATTGAAGGGCATAGGCGGCTTCATTTTGCTGGAGGGAGAAAGATGAGATTTCGTAGTGTGAGGAGGGCTGGTGATCCAGCCAATGGAAGCTCCTCTAGAGAAGAGTAACATGGCAACCCAGCAAGCGTCAAAAACGACGACAGGTCTGTGATGGTTCCCTTCTTTTTTCCAAAAATGACCAGTCCCCGTCTGGGGAGGCCCTGGTTCGCAAAAGGCCATAGTACTTAAGAAGATTTCTTTCTAAAAGAAAAACCTTCACATTAATGGCCATCTTTTGGGAAAGGGGAGATCCAGTTACAGATCTGGCCTGGTTTGCCACTGCCCTTTCCTGACACAACCCCCTCCTATTTAATCCCCGTGGGCTATAAGCATACGTGAGTTCCGTGACGGCGTCCAGGCTTAACCGCAGCAGGAACCCAGGGTCCGGATGCTTTTTGACATCCTCCATAATTTCCTGGCAGAGATCAAAGAGCAGAAGAGAGGTGGTCACTACCCACGGACTTCCTTGCTATAGCTCCATCCCCAAACACACACTTTGGACTGAGCCCTCGCTTGGGCATTCCCTTCCATTCTATGCCACATCTCACTCACCAGTACGGCTTCCACAGCCTCATCCTTATCATCGGTCAGAAGCTGACCACCCTGCGACCTGATGTCTTTGACGTCTTCTATTACTGCGTACAGGAACTGGGTCCAGCTGAAGATGACCTGAAAATTAGAAGCACTGAACTGTTAGTGATGGAAGGACTCTCCGTGCCTTCCTGGAAATGGAGCAGGCACCCTTACTTGGTGGGCTGCTCTCAAGTCCTTTCTGGGGACACCACCCGCTCCATGGAATATTCTGCAGCTATTGCTTCTCAGGGAGAGTGCAGAACTGGTAAAAGGACCCGAGCATAGAGTGGGTGCTCCCAGATCCTGGATGGAAGAAATGCGTCTCACAGGAATGTCCTGAGCTCTGTGGAGGAAGGCGCTCTCCTCAATGGTTCCCTACCTCAGCTCTGTCCACTTCCTCCTGGATAGTTGTCAAACCTGGAAGGGAAGAAGAATGGGAAGGGAGGGGGGATTCAGGACTTGAATCCCCATGAGGAATTAAGCAAGGTGAATTCCCTTTGTTGGCATTCAGGCTGGCTCCCGGGCTCCCAAGCACCAGCTGTCCCACACTCCCCAAAGAGTCAGCCCCAGTCCCAACCATTCGCCAGGAGCCTGGGGCACCTCCTCACCGATGGTGACTCCCGAGACTGCCGGGGTGCCCCCTGAGGGAGTTGGAGGTGGCGCTGGAGTCGGCTCAACCTGCTTGCTTCGTGGCCAGAACCTCCCTCTGGGGGGCTTGCCCTTTTCGGAGTCACTGCTGGGGGAGGTCTTAAAGAACTTTCTGCAGCATCTGCAGGCTCTTCGCAACCTAGAAGAGAGCAGGGAGAAGGTGAGAATGGGTCTCTAGTCAGACCTGTCCGGGAACAGAGGGAGCAAGGCAAAGCTGTTATGCAATCCTACTAACCGTGCAAAGAAGCCTTTCCTCATCTTCTCCCCCATTTCCCTCCCTGTCTAACTCTTCCTCGCTGAATAACTATCCCTCCTCTTACTAAAAGCTGACTGTCCCTCCCTCCCCTCCTAGATCCCTCCCAAAACCACCACCAAACAAACAACAAGCAACAAAATAACAAACAGTAACACTAACTGTAACACTGAATGGATAAATAAATGGATAAATAGATCAATCAATCAATGGATAAATAAACAAATAGATGAATAAATAGATGGATCAACAGAAACAGAAACAGAAACGGACTCTCTAATACACTCTTTCCTCGCTATCTCTCCAACTCCTCTCCACCTCGCCTCCTCCCTCCTCGCCTAACTCACCCACAAAGAGCAGCTGAGCCCCGGAGGTGTCATAAAAGAGGATGTGTCATGAGCCTCAGCAATGGCCATTGGTCCTCTTGCCTCTAGTGGTTGCTTCAGGACTTGGAGGCATCCCCTGCCAAGCGGGCAAAGAGGCACCTTTTCAAAGGGCTGATTCTCTTTATTGAACAGAGGCCGCACGGGGGAGCAGTTGGCCCTACCCACCCCCTGCCCAGTAACCCTCCAGTGGCGGTTGCTGGTGTCAGTCTTAGGTTTCTCGGTAGATTGTGAGCCTTTGGGGGCAGGGAGCCATCTTTATTCCTTGATTCTTACTCCACTTAAACTGCTTTGGAAACTTGTGTCGAAAAGCGGTATATCAATAGTAGTAGTAGTAGTAGTAGTAGTAGTAGTAGAAGTTCTTCCAAACCTCACCCTTCCTGTTCATATGTCTGTTGATCTGAGAAATCAGAGGACTCTCTTCCCCACCATGTTGAAAGCAAAACCACCACAGGCCCCTCAGAGCAGACCCCTCCACCTCCGCCCACTGCCATTCATCCCGAGAGCCACCTTGGTTGCTGGGATATGCTCTTGTTTCAGCACGACACGGGGACTCATTCCTTCAGCGCAATCCTGACACTGATTCTCACCTGAGGGGACACACATCACTTTGCTGGCTCTGCCCTCTGGCCACTGCTCTCTGCTCTTTCCAGAGTGTGGCGATGCTGTCACTTGCCTGCCAGGAGGCAGCGTGGAGCAGGTCGGTGGCTGCTTAGCCTTCTCCACTCTGCCTCTTCATCGCTGACTTTGGCATTATTCAGCGGAGGGTGGCGGAAGAGGCAGCAGCAGGATTCTCCCTCCCTCCCTCTGAGTCTCAAAGCCAAGAGCTGATGCCCCAAGTGGAAGGAAGCTCTGAACAGCTGCCTGGCTTCCCTCTGGACCCTCTTGTTTGGGGAACAGCAGGGCTCTCCTTCCCATGCTTGGAGAGGAGGAGACCCAGTGGAAGTGAAGGAGGGAGGAGGCTACTGACGTAATAGTGCAGCAGTCAACCACAGAGAGGCAGCCGCTTGTCTTCTCCATGCTGCCTCTGGAGTCCTACTTCAAAACCTGCTTGGAGGCAATGCATCAGTCATACCTGGAGGGTCCAATATACAGGTAGAAGAATGAGTTCATGGATGCTGGAGTTGGTCCGTTTGGGTGCACACCCAAGGAAGAGAAGTCTGGAAATGGCTTGAGTGAAGTGTATGTGCAGGTTTGAAGGGGTGACCTTCAACTTCTCTGAGAAGTGGGATGTCTCTTTCCGGTGGAGAGCAAAAGTTTTCTGAACTCTTAACGGCTGAGTCCTCACCAGCTCATCAGGTTGACAAGTAGAGGGAGTTCCCTGTCCTAAAAAGGGCGAGTGGGCAACCATGAGGGTCAATCTCAAGTGTTGTTTAGCTTTCCACAACTGCTTGGATACCAACATTGCTCGCTGCTATAAGCTGCAGCTACATTGCTTTCACAGGGCTGTAGAGCTGACAACTGATATTATGGTTAACAGCACAGCCATTGCCTGATGACGTTTGAAGACTTGGGGAAGTCTGTTTCTGGTCAGCATAGCTCCAGAGATGACTGACAGTCTGTGTACACAATAGAAAGGAGGATACCCGTTTCTCACAGACAGAGAAGCAAACAGCAGGTTGGATTGAAAGAACGGGAAACAAAAAGAGAGAGAGAGAGAGAGAGAGAGAGAGTCTTTCATTGTAGCAACCAGGAATGAGAGGAATCGTTTTCTTATTGAGTCAGGCGCTACCCCAAACATCCTGAATTCCCCTCAACTGTTGATAGATTTAGACAAAAATGACAAAGTTGCTGTTTGGTTTGCTGATGGGAAAAATAGTTATTCATCCAGGAGAGGAACTGCTGAACTGTCTAGTAAGCAATTGGATGGGGAAATGGAAAAGATTTTGATCCAAGATGCCCTCTTAGTCCCTGATATGGAGAGTAACTTGACCTCTGTGGGAGATGGAGTCAATCAAAGTTGCAAAGTGACTTTGCAAGACAACGTTTGCTACATCAGCTAAGAAGGATGATTTCCTGATGCATAATATATATAGCCTATATGCATAAAGATGTGCTTTTTCAACTGGACTGTGTAACTGAACAGGCCAGGCTTGCAGCCTCATGCAAAGACAAGAACTGTTCGACCATATGGCCGAAAAGACTAGCACATAGGCAAATCCATGTGATAAATGAGCTTGGGGGAAATGGCATTCGGAAGGACTTTAAAGTGGAGTCATGCAGAGAAGCTGCCACAAGGGGTCAGTGTTGCTTACTGAATCAAGGGGTGAGAGCCAGCTTTTCTGCACAGACAGTCACAGTGTCCTTTGGAGCTAATACATTCTGATGTCATAGAACCATAGGAAGCTGCCATCTCCTGAGTCAGACCATTGGTCCATCTAGCTCAGTATTGTCTACACAGACTGGCAGCCACTTCTCCAAGGTTGCAGGCAGGAATCTCTCTCAGTCCTATCTTGGAGAAGCCAGGGAGGAGACTTGGAACCTTCTGCTCTTCCCAGAGCGGTTCCATCCCCTAAGGGGAATCTCTTACAGTGCTAGCCTCCCATTCATATGCAACCAGGGTGGACCCCAACCTTCTCCCAACCTTGGAGAAGCCGCTGCCAGTCTGTGCAGACAATACTGAGCTAGATGGACCTATGGTCTGACTCAGGAGATGGCAGCTTCCCATGTGTTCCTAAGTCCTTGCCACTCAGATTGCCAGCCAAAGCAATAGACAAGACACCATCTGAACGATGGCTTGGGCACAAGCCCTCTCTAAAGCATGTCAAAATGTTTGGATAGAAAGCTTATGCATACGTCCCAAAGGCCAGGAGAACCCAACTCAATCGCAACTGTGAACTGGGAGTCTTGGTTAGATATCCGCATGGCCAAAAGGGATAGAGAACCCTTGATCCTACAAATGGAGAGGTCAGGATCTGCAATGTGGTGTCTTTTGATGAGAGACAAGGGCCAACTAGGGATGATGTGCCAGAACTTGTGCCAGAGATCCAGGTGAAAGAGGCAAGATGTCTCACGATGCAAGAACCAGACCGTGAACCCGAAGAATCTGTACCACAACCAGAAGGGGCATTCCTTCTCCACCAGAAGCAGAAGATAAAGGATCTTCTCCAGTGCCTGGTAGCTTCCTTGGTGCTTTGCTAAATAATCACAAAGCCCAACAACAGCCTCCTTGAAGTGAATGACCTTCACTGGGTTTGCGCATGTGTACTCGGTGAAATTACAATGCAGCAACCACACTGTAAATCTCCACAAGCCCATTCGAAGGAGACATGGAGAATCCCAGTTCAATTGTCACATGTACACAATGCTTCTAAGTGTTAGCAACAAGATGGAGATCAGATCCTTGGAGGCCGTTTTCAGCAGCAGCTCCCTGGTGACCACCAATATCTGGTCTGACTTTTCACACTCTGATTTGCTTGCAGAAAATCATTGCCATATATGGGCAAAGCTTAAGTACACCAAAATATACCTGGGATACCAATAGGGCTGGCTCATTCTAAGAGAATAGCAACAGGCACTTGTATTGTGCCAGCTCAGATGCAGCTCTTTGATTAGAACATTGAAGTCCACTCCCCTCTTCCACATCAAGCACGATTTCTGTGCATGGCAAGCCACATCAAAGAGCTTGAGATATCCCATGTGCAGCCTGGCTTGCTCTGTACAGGCCTCTGCTACAGGGTAAACTTGTCCCAGGCTAGTTAGATGGTCATGAACATGTTCCAAAACCCAGCTTTCTAGATCATATGGAAGTTTTGATGCTGACCATGAAACTATGATGGAGAGAGAGAGAGAGAGAGAGAGAGAGAGAGAGAGAGAGAGAGAGAGAGAGAGAGAGAGAGAACTCTGCACAACAGACTTCCATGCTCCTTTGGAATTAGGTCAGAAATTGCACTTACTGTAAAGAAGCTACTACTCTTAGAGTTGGAGATGGAGTTCCAGTGCATCGACCTTTTGCACCAGCTCTCCTAATGACCACTTGGGGTATTGGGCGTGGAGGTAGTTAGTGAGGGCCTCCTTACCTGTCCCTGCTTGCCTCTCCTCTATGGCCCCTGCCTCGACTCCTCAGCTATTCCCAGTCAAGAGTCACTCCTCTTCCTTTCCTCTGAGAGAGTAGATGGAAACATCTCTCTCTCCCTTCCTATTCATTATGTAGCTGATAGATAGGACTAGGTTTTTCCTCTCTAAATGTACTTCACCAATACATCTTTTTCGTTTAGATTGTACAACAATCTCCATGTGTCTTCTTCACATAATGGCAACAACTCAACTCTGCACTCTACTCCGTAACTGGTGTGGGTAGCTTCCTTTTGGCGCTTTGCTAATAAGATCAATAAGATGCATAGCTATGTTGTGACCGGACATCAAACCAAGACATTTCATAACCACATGTTAAGACATAGATCTACGTATCTATCTTGGATGCGTTTTTGATCACATTTTGTCTGTTCCTTTTGCTCTGTTAGTTACTGTTGTTGTTTTTGTTTTGTACTGAACGTGTGAAACAACCTTGAAGTGAACTAATCACAAAGTCAGATTTCTTGTAATAGCGAAAGGAAAATTCTAGCTTCTGTGGACTCCACCCCACGCCTATAGGCTTTACTACCTTGAAAGAAGTTTGCTTTTGCAACGGAAGGTTGGAAGGCCATTGCGGTAGATTCAGCCTAGAACACACAAGTCTACTTGGTGGCAGTGGTTAAACGGGTCATTGGTCAGGAGATCCATGTCTGGTGTTAGCAGCAGAGCAGATCCTTCTAGGGACACACCAAGGTAATTTGGGCATCCGGACCGCCCAGCCACGAGCCCCCACCCCCATGCGAGGCTCCCCAAAACTTCCTTTGGGGGGCCCACCCCACCAAAGTTCCATTAAAAAACCAAACCAAAGACTCTAATGGTGGCTGAGGGGTGGCAGCGAGGGGGGAGGGATGGTGGCTTGAAGCAAATGAACTGCACGCCTGTGCAGTTTAGAGATCGTCGCAAGCCCGTGAAGTTACGGGGGGCAACTCAAGTTGTTCGGAGGGCAACTCAAGCCACGATATTGTTCAAAAGTGAGCCAGCTTCATCCAGGTCAGGGTCTCCTTGGAAGTCCAACTGGCACTTTCCCCCTCTGTGAAGGAAGGATGTTGAGAAATGGAATACCGAAGCAAACAACTACTTATCTTATTCATATCTCATGTTTCAACGCAACTGTTCTCAAAGTGGTTTACATACAAAAAGGAGAAGAAAGTGGCCCCCCGTCCCCCCAAAGAGCTCGCAAACTAAAAAGAAGCACAAGGGAGAAGCTAGTGCCAGTCACGGAAGGAATGCTGTTCCGGAGTCGCCTAACAGAAAACCTGAATTGGTCATAAAGGTCTGGTGCCAGCTGTTCAATGTCTCGGCATGAAAGAAAGAGGGCTTGGTGCTCGCATCACCAAATTCCAGATGTCCTCTTGTCTAATCAAGTGCTGAGCCTCCAGCAGGATTGTAAACTGAGAGCAGGATCAAGCCCCAAATCCATCCCTATGGCCATTGGTGCTCCTGTGGAGACAGCCTCTCATAATGCATGACTGAGCCACCTCTCCTGGGTTCAGATTCTCTTTCAGCCATGAAACACACTGGGTGGCCGTGGGCCAGTCACTATTCTCCGCCTAGCCTACCTCAGAAGGCTGTTGCAAGGATAACATGGAGAACTCTACCCTCAGGGAGGAAGAGTGGGGTATAAATGTAATGGGGGTGGGGTGGGGTGGGGCAGCAGTCTTGATCTGGACCCCGGCTGACATCTGTGCTCAGCCACAAACTCATAGGTGGTCTTGAGCAAGTCACACTGTGATCCTGCCTGCCCACTGGTGAAACAGCAGCTATCATGACTCACCCAGTTATGTGCAGATTAATCCCACAAAGAAAATGGTGTGTACAATAAAAGATGCTATGTCAAGACTATCATCCAGCACTGCTGTCAGTACAGAGCTCCTCTGCAACCTCTTCTCTCCAAACCTCCTCATTACGTCAGTGTATATAGACTTATGCAATAATATACAAGACTTCCAAATGATTCGATCGGATTCCACGCAACACAGCCCAAAATCAAGCAAGATCAAAAGCCTGTCAATAGAATCATTGAGAAGTTCTGCTCCACTGGGCTAGTCTGTGAATTGGAATGTTTCGGATCTTACAGCCCTGAACTGAAGTATGCTTACTCAACGTAAGCCCTATTGATTTCAAAGGGATTTACTTCCAAGCAGCTATGTTTAGGATTGCTACTTTAATCTGACTTCTGCCATCTATGGATGGTGTGATACGCTTCAGGGAGTAAGACATTTTAATTTCTAGTTGAGATCAATGATGCTGAAGGTAAGAGTTTCATTAAAAAGGAAGAGCTGTGAAAGTTCTTCCCTTTGGGGAGATTAATCATGTTTGCGGTCGTCCAGCTGGAATAGGAGAAAGACTGAGCTGGTCCACATAAGAAGGCCCCAAACTAGGTCCTTCTTCGTTCTCTACATTAGTCCTCAGCGCTCTCCTGACTGTCATTTGGAAGTAGTGTCATCTTTTCAGGTGGCCTCGTCTTTTAACTTTCAGCTGATCTGATCAGAAAAGGTTTAGATACAGCAACTCAATATGGCTTCAATGTTCTCCAGTCATCCAAAAACCTCTTCTTTCAGATGAGAGTTGAGATGCTTTCCGTTTCCAGTTCTACTCTAAAAAGCACGGAAATTCCAAGCCAAGGTGGCCATGTTAAATTCCGCACCATAGAAGCTGTCAAGACTTTATACAGTCTGGGAGCGTATGGTGGCTTTCCAAAAGAGGCTCCATGCAGCCACACTTTGCCTTGATCTCTCAGCTGGACATTGGGCTGGGGAGGGATGTGTCTAGGCAGACATTCCAGAATTGCAGCTTCCCCAATCCACTTCCTACAGATGCCCCAGATGAATTTCTGCCTGGTGCACCTCTGCAAGGCACCGTGCTTCCCCCAGCTGTTATGTCACTTCATAAATGTCTGGGCAGAAATTCAAGATATATAGCAGTTTCACTAATAGTAAGAATAAGAATGCAAATAAGAATAAGAACAATAAACTGTACTTATTAAGATAAAACAAAGAAAAAATTAAATCATAACAGATTGAAAAGGGGGGAGGGGTGAAGGAAATACAAAATACAATACAGAACCATTTCAAGGTCATTGTTAAAATCAATCATGTAATATGATATGATATGGTATGATATGTATTCTTAAAAACATATAATACTTCCAGGCAGCTATTCTCCTAGCTTTAGGAGCATTAAAAAGAAAAGGAAGCAAATGGGCGATCAGACAAACTCTTCCTTTTCATGGAAGTCCTCGAAGACAAGGCCATCTGAAGAGAAGAGAAGAGAGGAGAAGAGAAGAGAAGAGAAGAGAAGAGAAGAGAAGAGAAGAGAAGAGAAGAGAAGAGAAGAGAAGAGAAGAGAAGAGACGTAATATTCTGATGTTAATTGATTTAGGTAAGGAGGGACTTCTACATATTGAACAAATGGAGGAGGGTCTAATGTGTTACTTTTTGCCTTGGGGTTCCCCAAGCAGAAGGCAAGCATGGCTTCCAGATCTCACAGTTTTGCTGCAAGGTCTTTGCCTGCAAGAACCATTTTTACCCCTGTGAGAGGGGTTGAAAGTTTGAGACGTGCCCACTTGGGAGTCCTGCCACAGACAGTCCTCCATAATTTCCTGGCAGAGATCAAAGAGCAGAAGAGAGTTGGTCAGTACCCATGGACTTCATTGGAATAGCACCAGCCTCAAACACACACTTTTGGCAGTCAGGTTTTGACTGAGCCTGCGCTTGGTCATCCTCTTCCATTCTCTGCCACATCTCACTCTCCAGTACAGCGTCCACAGCCTTGTCTTTTTCATATGACAGCATCTCACTTTCACAGGACTTGGCATCCTTAATACTGTCAATAACGGACGTCAAGAATTCAGCCCAGCAGAGGATGACCTGAATAGTAGAAGCATTGAGCTGTTAGTGATGAAGGACTCTCCGTGCCTTCCTGGAAATTTAGCGGGCACCCTTACTTGGTGGGCTGCTCTCAGGTCCTTTCTGGGGACCCCACCCCCTCCATGGAATATTCGGCTTCTGCCTCTCAGGGAGAATGCAGAAGTGGGAAAGGGATCAGAGCAGAGAGTGGGTGCTTCCAGATCCCGTATGGGGCAAATGCCTCTCAGAGAAATGTCCTGGGCTCTAGGGAGGAAGGCCCTTTTCTGAATGGATCCCTACCTCAGCTCTTTCCATTTTCTCCACTCCAGTTGTCAGATCTGGAAGGGAAGAAGAGTCGGGGGTGGGTGGGTTTAAGGAGTTTGATTCCCATTTGGAATTTAAAAACGGGGATTCCTTTTCTTGGAATTAAGGCGGGCTACCAGTTCTAGGTTACAGCCCAAGTCAGCCAGCCTATATGAATAATGAGAGATTAGCATCTCCCAAAGGGAAGCGACTGCTCACCAAAGGCCTTTTCATTCGGACCCACAAGTCTGCCAGGTTCCCAAGCACTAGCTCTCTCACCTTCCCCAAAGAATCAGCCCCAGTCCCAACCTGGGGCACCTCCTCATCGATGGTGACTCTGGATACTGCCGGCGAGCCCCCTGTGGGAGTTGGAGGTGGTGCTGGAGTAGGCTCAACGCGGTGTTTCCGTTTAAAGAACCTCCCTCTGGGGGGCTTGCCCTTGCTAGAGTCACTGGTGGGGGAGGTCTTAAACAGCCGCCTGCAGCAACGGCAGACTCTTCGCAGCCTAGAAGAGAGCAGGGAGAAAGTGAGAAAGCGACCCTTAAGCAGACATTGGCAGGAGAGGGGGCCAATGGGGCAGTGAAGGAGTGCAGAACAGAAGGAGGGCAGCAATACAGGTAGCCCAATAGGCTTCCAGGTGGTGCACCGTCCTCCTTCTGGCTGAGGAATTGGGTCGAGACAGCTGCCCCAACGCTTTGGGGCAGAGACCTTTGACATATGGGGTGCAGTTCTGGTCAGCCCAGCTCAGCCAGATTATGTTAGAGCTGGCAAAGTTGCAGAGAAGAACCATGAACGAGCTCAGGGGTGAATGGAAACCATGTAACCATTAGGCAGTCCTGTTTTCAGGCACTGCATGACACTTCCTAGCTGGACCAGGCCTGTGAGGGGCCCGTGCCCAGGTTCACTTTTAAAACGAAGCAACTACAGTCATGCACGCAGAATCACGTACCAATGTTCAGACACCTGCACACATGTACTACCAACTGTCTGAATGGGGCTTTCATTGCTCTTACCTTCAAGATGCTGATTCAGTTCCAGACAGAGGGGGCCTCCTCCAGCAAAGCCCTGATCATCCTCTGGAGCGCCTCAATGTTCTCGTTCTGGGGGGGGAGAAAAGATCAGACATGATTATTCTATGCAGAAACCACATGCTTTTTTAAAAACAAAAACAAGTTTTACCACAAGCAAGCATTGTGTAAGACTATGTGTAAGACAAATCATATGATATTTATTTAGACTGCCTTCCTGCCTTCCTACTGTCCACCACCCTCTTGCCATTTTAAGCAAATCCAGACTCACAGTTTCATCAAAAATGTCCAGGTGTTCAGTTTTAAACATTTCCCCCCTCCGTTTCAAAACACTTAGGACTTCACTGTGAATATAGGAACTTAGGAACATCGGAAGCTGCTCTATATTGAGTCAGGCCCTTGGTCCATCTAGCTCAGTATTGTCTACACAGACTGGCAGCAGCTTTTCCAAGGTTTCAGGCAAGGGTTTCTCTCAGCGATAAAATCTTGTCCTAAAAAAATAATAATAATAATCTTGTCCTGTCTTGGAGATGCTGCCAGGGAGGGAATGTGGAACCTTCTGCATGCAGTTTTCAAACATGATTCCCTAAAGGAGCATTTTATTGTCCCTTGGACTGTGTTAGGGATGGGGCTGTATTTCAGTGGTAGAGTATCTGCTTAAAGATGCTGAAGGTCCCAGGTTCAGTCCCTGGCATCTACAGGGAGAGCTGGGGGAAACTCTTGCCTGAAACTCTGGAGTGCCAATGCCAGACAGAATAGACAATATTGAGATAGATTGCGGTTCCCAACAGGGGGTACAAGTACTTCAAAGGCTATCGGAAGAGCCAGCGTGGTGTAGTGGTTAGAGTGCTGGACTAGGACCAGGGAGACTCGAGTTCAAATCCCCATTCAGCCATGATACTAGCTGGGTGACTCTGGGCCAGTCGCTTCTCTCTCAGCCTAACCTACTTCACAGGGATGTTGTGAAGAGAAACTTGTGTATGTAGTACACTGCTTTGGGCTCCTTTGAGGAAGAGCGGGATATAAATGCAAATAATAATAATAATAATAATAATAATAGTTGTTGTTGTTGTTTTTGTAAAAAGATTGCACAGACTGACTACAAACAAAGGCATGACAAGGTAGCAGGGATGATACACCGGAACATCTGCAAAAAATACAAGCTACCTGTAGCCAAACATTGGTGGGACCATAAAATTGAAAAAGTTGAAGAAAATGAAGATGCAAAAATATTATGGGACTTCTGACTACAAACAGACAAACATCTGCCACACAATACAACAGATATAACTGTAGTGGAGAAGAAAGAAAAACAAGTCAAAATAATCGACATAGCCATACCAGGGGATAGCAGAATAGAAGAAAAAGAAATAGAAAAAATAATAAAATACAAAGATCTACAAACTGAAATTGAAAGGCTGTGGCAGAAAAAGACCAATATAATCCCAGTAGTCATTGGCGCCCTGGTTGCAGCTCTAAAAGACTTTGAAGAGCACCTCAACACCATAGGGGCCCCAGAAATCACCATCAGCCAAATACAAAAAGCAACTTTACTGGGAACAGCCTATATTCTGCGCCGATATCTATAACAACTGACAATAAAATTCAGCCATCCCAGGACCTTGGGAAGGACTCGATGTCTGGATAAAACAAACCAGTCAATAACACCTGTCTATGTAAATAAATAAATAAATAAATAAATAATATCGAGGTGGGGCTCAGAACCCTCCTGCCCCCACACTGCAGTTGTGCTCTTTGTTCTCCTTCTCAGGATTGCCGGCTTGAAGCTGAGGTGTCCTCAGTGCTGTGTCTGCTGCAGAAGGGGAGGGAGCAGCGTGAAGACCCTCCCCCTCCGCTGCTGATTGGCTGGCTATGTGCTGAAGCTCAGCGTATCCCTCCTCCTCAGCCTAAGCGACAGGCTTCAGAAAATTGCACTTGTCCCATGAATTTCAATCAGGCTGCTTATGAGTAACTTAGTGTGGATGTGAACCAGTGACTGCAATAGTCTCTGTACCACTTAAATTTGTGTTTTTGTGTATATATGTGTATACACACACACACAATTAAGTGCAGCAGCTATGAGATGGGCTACTCCAGTCACTGACTGGCTTAAATCCAGATTAAGTTGTCTGATACGGGTGTGTGTGTGATTTTGCTCCCAAATGGGGCCCTGTGGCCCCGTTTGGGAGCGAAATTGGCCAGCACTACCTTTGCAGTGCGGCCAGAGCAGCTCCCCCTGACTTTTGAAGGTGAACGCAGCGCTGGCCAACTGAGCTCCTAAACAGGGCCACGTGGGCCTGTTGGGGAGCAAAACTACACGCCTGCATCTGACATCAGACGCAGGGGGTTGGGCTGGAGGGGGCCACGGTGGGGGCAGCACCTGGGTCACCGCTGGCCTCCCTCTGCGGCTGACTCTAAGCAGTCTTATGGAAATGAATGGGACAAGTTGACTTGTTCTGTTCATTTCAATGGGAGTACTCAGTCACCGGTACAGCCAGCAACAGGGTGTACGCCACTGACGGGAGTACGCACATCTCTTCATGTTCTCCACCAGATCTACTTTCCTCTCTCCCCTTGCCGTGTTTCACTTCTGGAACTGTAGACGGACGTTTGCATATCAGCAGAGCCATCAATAGTCCCCCAAGGCCAAAAGAGGCCCAGGGAAATGCCAAGATTTCCAGCTGAGTCTGGTTTCGACCAAACCATTCGCCTCCAGCACCTGTTCCGCTGTTCCTCCCCCGGGAGAAATGTTAGTGCAATTAGATGGCCAGTGACGCCCACAGTTCCTCGAAACGGCCACAAGAGAACGAATTAAGGAAGTAACACGGCTCAAAGTTGCCAGGAGGTAAACATCACAAAGTCGGGAGGCCTGGAAACTGCATGGATGTAGCTGGACTGGATTTGGTTGTAATGTGTTCATGATGTAATGTGTTCTTTTAAAAAACATTTCCTAGACTTTGGTGGAAGGCGAAAGGCTGAAATCCACAGACATGTATTTGTTAAAAAGAATCTAGAGGGTCAAGGTGACCAGGAGGAATGGGGACTTTATGAGTCTTTGTTCTTCCCTTTCCCCATGCCTTTAACTGCCGGAATCAGCCAGAAATGTCATGGGCATGGCTACCTGCTGATAATCCCAGGTAATTAATTGTCCCAGGAGAATGACAGACTTTGGCCTTCTACCCATTCACACCTGCTCAGTGAAGTGCAGTTAATCATTCTGCTCAGTGAAATCCAGCTAAAACATTTCAAGGTTGCAGGCAGGAGTCTTTCTCAGCTCTCTCTGGAGATGCTGCCAGGGACAGAACTTGGGACCTTCTGCATATACTCTAGCACTGAGCTATGGCCCCATCCCCTGGGATCTTGGAGAGCTGCTGCCTGTCAGAGCAGGGAGTTCTGGGCTAGCTGGACCAATGGTCTGACTGGAGCCAAGCTAGACATGGCAGTGGCAGAGCAGTCTCTCAACATGCAGCTCTCACTCTCACACAGTCACGTAAGAACTAGGAGGAGGGAATCTGATTCAAGTGCTGAATCACCTCCTGTCTATGCCTTACCTCCCCATAATCTGTCCTCAATGTCATTTTTCTCTTGATTGATTGACTAAGTACCGTCAAGTTGGTGTCAACTCTTAGCGACCACATAGATGGATTCTCTCCAAGATGATCTGTCTTCAACCTGGCCTTTAACGTCATTCAGTGGTGCGTTCATTGCAGCCGTAATTGAGTCCATCCACTTTGCTGCTGGTCCTCCTCGTTTTCTCTGTCCTTCAACTTTTCCCAGCATTATAGACTTCTCAAGGGAGCTGGGTCCCAAGTATGAAAGTTTAAGCCTGGTCATTTCTGCCTTGAGTGAAAATTTTGGATTGATTTGTTCTATAATCCATTTGTTTGTTTTCCTGGCTGTCCATGGTATCTTCAAAAGTCTTCTCCAGCAGCAAAGTCTTCTCCAGCAGCGTCAATACTTTTTCTATCTTGCTTCTTCCAAGTCCAGCTTTACACAGAGAAATAACAAATAAATAAGATGGATCCCTGTCCCCAAAGGGCTCACAATCTAAAAACAAACATGTCTTGGGTAGAATACAGGAGGGGTTGACCATTGCCTCCTCTGAAGCATGAGATGATGCCTTTAAGCATCTTCCTATATTGGGAAAACATACCTGCGGGGATTTGAACCACCAACCTCTGGCTTGATAATCAAGTCATTTCTCTGCTGCACAATTAAGTGGCTTCCTCATCACTGTATCTCCTCACAAACTAATTCTTTCTTTCTTTCTTTCTTTCTTTCTTTCTTTCTTTCTTTCTTTCTATCTCATATTTCATATTTTGTAATTTTCATATGTTTAATAGAAATATTACATACATATTTATTTATTTATTTAAGCACATTTATATACTATACTGCTGCTGCTGCTGCTACTACAACTACTACAAATATTTATATTCAGAGGGTCATACATATTGCTGATCACAGAAGTGCTGGCCATCATGGGGACGGTGTTTCCTTATGCAGAAAATTGCCACTGTAACTGTGAGCAGCCAGATCATTTGAACCTAGGAACCTAGGAATCTGCCATATACTGAGTCAGACCACTGATCTACCTAGCTCAGTATTGTCTTTACAGGCTGGCAGCGGCTTCTCCAGGGCTGCAGACAGGAATCTCTCTCAGCCCTATCTTGGCGAAGCCAAGGAGGGAACTTGGAACCTTCAGATGCTCTTCCCAGAGCGGCTCCATGAACATAGGAACAAAAGAAAAAATGCCAAAAGACCAAATTGAAAATAGCCTCAGGTTTTATCCATCCTTTGTATTATTTGCCTTGAAAACTTGACTTTTCCTTTTGTGTTGATGGTTGGCACCCAGAGACTTAGTCTCAGGAAGCTGTCCCTACATGGGGGGAGGGAATTGGCAACTCACTTGCCTGTCTTTCTCTCAAGTAAACAGGTTTGCAACCAACAGTGCCTTGAATTGTCTTTCCAAGAAGGATTGGTCCTCCCCAGAATGAAGGAATACCTGGATCCAGCGCCAGAATGTGATCCCAAGGGACATCAACACTGACCCAGGAAAACTAACCAGCAGCAGCAGCAGCAGCTACCCGAGGGCAGTCCCTATCTGCATTTCCAATCCAACCCAATGGTGACAGAACGTCCATCTGCTACCCTGTCCTGTGTTTGAAGAAGAAGGCCTAATGCACAGTTCATCTTCCTGCTCCTAAGTGCTATAGGAGAGGGATAGACAACAAATGCCTGAAGACTGCCACTTTTCTCTGGAGTCATACATGCAACAGCATCTCCCCAAGCTGTAAAGCCCTGGAACCATCCTACCTGGGTAAGATACCTTGCCAAAGACACTATTTCAAATTCTGCCAAAGAGACTATTTCAGATTGCCCACAAGGGGGGGAGTCAAGGCTCCCAAACACATGAACATTCGAGCTTGTCTATGGACACTAGCCAAACAAGCCAAAACAACACGGATCAGAGAACATCCAGGATAGCCAAAATCCTGCAACGTTGTACAAGAGCATTTGGTTCTCAACTGAAGGACTAAAATATTTTTTTTACCAAGGACTCTTAGGGTTTTTTTTAATTTTAATTCTAAAGCTCTCCATGGCTTCCTTTTTGGCCATGACAGACTCTAGAGGACACTAAGAGTGGTGGGAGTTGATGATTTACACCACTTTCTTAGATTACTTTCTTGTAGTGACTATGTGCTATCATTATGTTGAAAACCATGCTATCTCCTGTGCTGTAAGGACATGGACCTCACATGCTTGCTCTCCAGTCATTTCCCAGAGCATTTACCTGCAAGTCTGCACCTATCCCCAAGTTTGTGCTCTAAGACATTAAGCTAGCCCAAGCTTGACCTGCTAATTTTATAGACACTTGTATTTAAGCAATGTGATTGTACGTGACTTGTCATTGCTATCGCTTTCCACAAGCTGATAATCCATTAATCACTAGAAGCACCTGGTTCCACAATGCAAGACTGTTATTGATACCTTATTTGGGATAAAGATGGGTTAAAACAATGTTGCTTGCTATAAGTTGTATGATCTTTATATGTAAACCTTGCTGCTATGTGTAAAACTTTTTATCTATATCAAATCAGAATTATACTAATTATGTTTGTAGCTCTAGGATATTATATGCAATGTATCTAGTTTTATTGCCATATGTACAGCCCCTTCAGCACCTTTATGTCCCAAATCCTTTAGCTACACAAAACACAGAACTATATTTCCAAGATTAGGAGTTGATGTGTTAGAAAGAGCTATTATTAATATTTCCAAACAGTTAGGACTTTCATTTAACTCATATGGAGAGCCTATTGATTTATGGGCAAAGAAGATAATTCTAATTATAGTATGTATTTTCCTTTTATTGATAATCACATGTTGCTGCTTATAATGCATTCTAGCTTGAATCCAAATGTTTATGAGAACCTTTCAACCTTGCCATAATGTAAGACCCATACATACAGCTGTACCTTTACAAGCCCATATATCCTGAAGATTCAGGATGATCCAGTGTTTCAGGGGGGAATTGATGTCTTTTAGAAAACCAAAGTAACTCCATTTTACTTAGAAAACCTCAGTCTGACTTAAAGTAACCCCAGCCCAGCTCAGGCCCATCACGCCTCTCATGATCAACGTCGGTATCTCTCTCCACTAAATTGTATCTAAGGAAAGTTGGTTCTCACAGGATTCTCACTGTTCTTTGCTGACAATTAAGAAAACAGGATGTAACCAAATAAGGAGTAATCACCAGATGAAGAATGAATCATTCGCATGCGTACTAGATACTTAGCCCACCATTTTATTGCCACGTACACTATGTCTAGGGTGTCAGCATCATTCAGATTGTTTGTATAAATGTAAGATGCACCTATAACCAATTTGTATTCAGTGCAGAGCCAAAGCCCACTGGATACCTTGCTAATCTGCAGTAGCAATAAACACCTCAAAAGAGATTCCCACTGTGTCTGTTTGATTGGCTAAAAGGCAGACCCAGGGACGAACCAAATTCACATCATTGTTGTCCCCTTCCATTGTGATCAGGGATGGCCTTCAGTCTGGATCCTGCAGGGTTGCCAACCTCTTTGCTAGCCTGGCTCCTGTGCCTTGAAAAAGAGCTTGACAGTCCAAAATTAAGCAGATGAAGCTTTTGCTGCAATGGAAATGAAGAGATGGGGAAATCTTCATCAGTTTAATTTCTATATGCCAGGTTTCCTCTAAAAGCATAAGAGCAGGAGCAGGTAGAGAGTTGGCAACTCTGCTTGCTGGTGCCTCGTGGCCAGCATTGGGCATGGGAGTTCCGCCATCCTTGTGTACATTCAAACATGGCGGTTGCTGCGGGGGGGGGGGTCCAAGCCGGGAGTGTTTACCGGTCGTGACGGATCCTGATGGGGCTGGAGGTTCCGCTGCTGTCTTCAGTCTCTCTGGACTCGACCGTTGGCAGGAAGACTTTCTGGCCTCTCCTGCTTCTAACAGCAAATTTCTGTCCCAGTTTGGCCGTGAGGTAGCGCAGAACATGGCCTCAGGCAAGGAGTCCAGAGTGAGTGTCCACCGCCCTGCCCCAAATAGTTTCAATGTTTTTTGGGCGGGGGAGACCCCCAGGGGTTGGATTTGGGTCCAGGTGGAGACATTTAGGAAGCGACACTGTCCTGGCCCCTCTGGGCTGACCTTGTAGGGCAGGAAGGGAGTGGCCCAGTGCAGCTTCACGGGGTCCTCATGGAGCAGCAGCCCTCCATGGATGGCTCAGAGCTCCATCAGCCCCCTCCCTCCTCCAGGACCTCATCCAGCGAGGAATGTGCAGAGTGGAGCCACCTGCACAGAGGAAAGGAAAGGGTTCCTGGCCTCTCTGAGCTCTCTGCAGTTCCCCCCTTCAGAGGGGCAGGATGGCCATATTAGGGAGTGAAGAAAACAACACTGGTCTTTCTTTGGTAAAAGAAATGAAATGTTGAGGTGGGGGGGGGATGGAGGGAAGATAGAAATGGCAGGATCTGCCAAGTGGCACTTATGTGGAGGATGAGAATTGCCCCCTCTTGATGTAGCCTGGCTCCTCTGCTTTGAGCAAAAGCTTGAGCAGATTGAGCAGGTGAAGCCATTCCTAGCCCAAAGAAATGGGAAACTGCTTCACCAGCTTAAGATCTGCATGTCAGGCGTCTGCTGAAGTCACAGGAGCAGGAAAAGAGTTGGCAACCCAGCCTACTGGTGCCTCGTGCCCACCACTGGGCCTGGGAGTTCCACCATCCTTGTGTACATTCAAACATGGCGGTTGCTGGAGGGGGGAGTCCCCGGCTGGGTGTGTTTACCGGTCGCAACGGATCCTGATGGGGCTGGAGGTTCCACTGTTGCCTTCAAACTCTCTGGACTCGACAGTTGATAGGAAGACTTTCTGGCCTCTCCTGCTGCTCACGGCCAATTTCTGTCCAATTTTGGCCGTGAGGGAGTGCAGAAAATGGCCTCGGGCAAGGAGTCCAGAGTGAGTGTCCACCGCCCTGCCCCAAATAGGTTCAGTGTTTGGTGGGGGCAGGTGAGACCCAGAGGGGTTGGATTTGGGTCCAGGTGGAGACATTTAGGAAGCAACACTGTCCTGGCCCCTTTGGGCTGACCAAGGTGGGCGTGAATGAACTGGCCCAGCGCACCTTCACAAGGTCTTCATAGAGCACCAGCCCCCCCATGGATGGCTCAGAGCTCCGCCAGCCCCCTCCCTCCTCCAGGACCTCTTCCAGCGAGAAAGCACAAAGTGGAGCCACCCGCACAGAACAGGGGAAAGAGTTCCTGGCCTCTCCGTGCTCCCTGCAGCTTCCCCCTTCAGAGGGGCAGGATGGCCATATGAGGGACTTGAAGAAAATAACACTGGTCATTCTTGGTATTTGAGCATGACTGGAATGGATGGTGAAAAGAGCCCAAACTCGGGAGCACTTTCAGCATCCAGCAACACCCCTGCAGAGAGGCGCTCTCCCTCCCTCCCTCCCTGGATTGATGGTGATGATGACCTTGTTTTGAAAGGCTTCTTCCTCAGTAGCTTAGAATGAAATAATACAAGTTTTATTGCTTGTAAGCCTCTTTGATATTTTTAAACTAAAAGTAGGATAGAAAAGAAATGAAATGTTGTGGAGGAGGATGGAGGAAAGATAGAAATGGCAAGATCTGCCAAGTGGCACTTATGTGGAGGACGGGAATTGCCCCCTCTCGATGAAGGGGTTGGGGGTGGGGAGACCCCCAGGGGTTGGATTTGGGTCAAGGTGGAGACATTTAGGAAGTGAGACTGTCCTGGCCCCTCTGGGCTGACCTTGTAGGGCAGGAAGGGACTGGCCCAGACCATCTTCACGGGGTCTTCATGGAGTAGCAGCCCCCCATCGATGGGTCAGAGCCCCATCAGCCCCCTCCCTACTCCAGGACCTCATCCAGCGAGGAACTGCAGAGTGGAGCCACCTGCACAGAGGAAGGGAAGGGGTTTCTGGTCTCTCCGAGATCCCTGCAGCTTCCCCCTTCAGAGTGGCAGGATGGCCATATGAGGGAGTAAAGAAAACAACACTGGTCATTCTTCGGTAAAAGAAATGAAATGTTGAGGAGGGGGATGGAGGGAGGACCGAAAGGGCCATTTCTGCCAAGGGGGAGGTGCAGGTTCTGTGGAAGATGGGAATTGCTGCCTCTTGATGTGGCCAGGCTCCTCTGCTCTGAGCAAAAGCTTGACCAGCCATGCCAACCACGGGGCCCAGGGAGTTCAGCTAACTGAGCCAAGAGACCCCTTCAAAGTGGTCATACTCTGATATTTAGCAGGGGGAGAGCAACCTGTCTCCCCTGCGGCTCATGCCAAATTTGGTCCATTTGGGGCCATGTGGAAGCGCTGAACATGGCCTCCGGCAGGGGGTTTAGAGGGAGGGTTCACCACCCTGCTCCAAAGAGGTCCAATGTGGGGGAAAGACCACCAAAGTTCTCAAAGTGGTTTGATGAGAAATCTAGGGTGGGAGTCCCCACTGGCTGCTTAGGAATGACCCCGGTGGGTGTGAACTGGCCCAGCCCATCCTCACTCCTGCTCTCCTCTCTCCTTGACAGGACATGGGAGAAGGATGCCCCTCACTCCGCGGCGTGGGCAGCCTTGATGAGGCAACTCCTGTGGCTCCTCTCAGGTACGTCCTCCTGCTCCTCCTGGGTTATCTGTGCCCATTCTTGATTTATGGCATGGGCAGCCTTGATGAGGCAACTCCTGTGGCTCCTCTCAGGTACGTCCTCCTGCTCCTCCTGGGTTATCTGGGCCCATTCTTGATTTATGGCACCTTGGATTTCAAGACCACTTGTGATCCTTTCAAGAAACCTGGCCCCTGCCAGGGTTTCATTGTTGGAGATCCAGCTCCAGATGCCATCGGCCTTTGGCACCAGTAACCCTGATGACCACGACAGGTCTCTCTCTGACCAACACGTAGCCAGAAGTCAGATAGAGGTCTTTTCCTCTCAGCATCTTCTTCTGAATAAAGCAGATTAGTTTAACCTTGTGTGAATCTCCCTGCTTATCATGGACAAGCTGTTGCCCCGGAGACCCTGTTGACTTCTGCTGTAATTGGAGTGAATTAGCTCCTGAATACTCTGCCATAGAAGTCATGACCCCCAACATTAAAGCCCAAACCCCCAAGAGGTCCCAGTTTGCAAGGGGCACCCAGTCTAAGTTCTGCCTATTGGAATGTGGGAAAGACAGAAAGGAATGAGAGCAGGGGCAGGCAAAGGGAGTTCCAAAGGAGAAGAGCCGATCCATCTGAGCTAGCTGGGTTCTGGGAGAGGATCCATGGGTTCAGGCACAGGAGGCCAGGGAGGGTTCTCGTGCACATTTTGCTCCCTAGGGTTTGAAATGAGGATGGGTGGGGTGGGGGGATCGGTCCCCTAGTCTGCTCTCTGAGGACTGAGGGGCTGTGGGGCTCCATGGGCTGGTGGGCCTGGCCCACTATTTCTCAGGCCCTGGATTCCAGGTGAGGCCTGCAGCCACCCAGAGCGGGAGAAGGAGACTGGAGCCAGGGTGTGGCTGGCTGCTCCTTCAGGGCTGGATCTGCTGGTGCCTCCTTGAGTGGTTGCAGGGCAAAGGGAGCAACTGGGATGGGGAGCAGTGGAAGCCCCTCTGGGGGGCAGAGGAGGGGGCCGTGGCAGCCCCTCGGAACAGGTGATGCTGAGTCAGACCATTGCTCTACTCTGACAAGTAGCCGCTCTCCAAACCCCAACCAAGGGAGCTGAGCTGTTTTAGAGGTTTTTAAATTAGGCAGTATATAAAAATATATAAATCCAATGAATGAATGAATGAATGAATGAATGAATCAGGAAAGAAAGAAAGAAAGAAAGAAAGAAAGAAAGAAAGAAAGAAAGAAAGAAAGAAAGAAAGAAAGAAAGAAAGCCCTTTATGTTGTGGAGAGCGGGGAGGGTATATAAATAATAAAATAAAATAAAATAAAATAAAATAAAGAAAGAAAGTAACCCTTATGTTGCAAGGAGCTTGGAGGGTTCTTACCTTCACCCCTGCCCACTGCTGGAAACTGGCTACTCCGGGTTCCTTTGACACACTCACTCACTCACTCACTCACTCATTAACTTGTGTCTTTTGTCCTTTTTCCCTCTCAGTGACTTCCAGCCACAGGAGATATATGAAGAGTGCTCCGTGGCCAAAACGAGCAAATGGTCACTGGTAAGAGATGAAAACCCAGTCTGTACATGTCAGGGCTGGGAGGGGGTGGGATAGACCCCATTTCGAGCAAGAATAGAGGGCGTGTGGTAGAGATCCAGTCTTAGCAGGTTGAAGGGATGCTTTGAGAACTTGTCTGGAAAAGCCATATGCCTTGATATTTGCAGTGGTAGTAGCAGTGAATTGGGTGGGTGGGATGAGTGACAATCCGGGCTCAACTACAAGTGACTCAGGCAAAGGTTGGAGACCCTCGCTATGGAGGAAGCATCATGGGAACTTTTGGGATGGGAAGTGCTGAGAGGGAAGAGGGGTGTGTCTACCTATCTTCCAACCTCGCTTCTTCATTCCGCTCTCCTGCCCCAAATCACTCCCTCCCCCAGGGTTCTAGACTTTGATTTTGTTCTGGACTACCAAGCAGAAAACACGTCCAGGAAGGGAGCAGTCTGGAGGGGAACTAGAGTGGGAAAGTCTTCTTTGGGGTAGATGGTGCATTCTTCCCCCACTGCCACTTCTTGGCTCCTCATGGCCCCCTTTCTGGTGTCATTGAAAAGGGCCTCAAAACACGGGTCTGCAGCATCAAGTGGCCAATAGCTCTGCCCAGCAAAGAGAAGAACTTAGCTAGGCTTTCCTTAATTAAAGGCACCATTCAAGAAACCACAGTGTCCCATGTATCAGGAGGCCTGACTCTTCTTCAGGATCCTGCCACTCCAAATGTTGTGTAATACCCATGATCTCACCCGACTGCCCAGGAATAAGCGGAAAGCTGGTTTCTGAGGTTCCGTAGATTCTTGGGTTTGGTTTCCTCTCTGAGCCCAGTTACACGTTGGTAGACACGGTTTTGAGGTGCTAAGGAGCCACCTCCTGCTTTAAGCTCCTCTGTTAAGAAGGACCTCTTGAAGGAGGGTTGACGTTTGGACCCCAGATGCCCTGGAAAGGTCAAGTGGGCACCAGAGCACCCATTCCTCTCTCCATTCTCATCCACAGAAGTCATTCTCGGATGGCTCCAGGATTCAGACCGTCAACACTGGGAACGAGATCCTGGAAGACGCACATGCCATCAGTTCCCCGAGGAGGTAGAGTTTCTTCTTGAACTTTTGTGTAGGGAACGTTTTCTGCCCCCTGCCAGCCTGGATCTGGGATAGATCCAGTGCCGCTGACCGGCAAGAGGTGCAGGGCAGACAAAAACGATGTCTTCATACATTGTGTAGAAGCAGGGGCGTAACTAGGTTGGAGTGGGCCCCGAGACAAGATTCTTAAATGGGCCCCCCGCCGAGATTTTTTTAATAATAATAATAATAATAATAATAATAATAATAATAATAATAATTCGATTTCTATACCGCCCTTCCAAAAATGCCTCGGGGCAGTTTACAAAGAGAAAAAGGTGCCTCTTTGCCCCGTAAGCAGGGGGCTTTTATTCTCACATTTCTGTCCTCATTCAAAACATACAAAAAACAGATGTACAAAATTGAGCAAATGAGAAGAGAAGAATTATATGGGAGTAAAACCTTTTTTAAAAGGAGTCAGGAAGCGCATCTTTGGAGGCTCAAATGGATACCTTTCAGGCACAACTATTTCCAAGTCAAAAATTCCTTTTTCATGTGGTGTATTTGCAAAACCAAGGATTTGAGCTTGAAGTTCATCTAAGCGACTTCCAGTCTGCCAGCAAGTAATACCCGGTGGTGGCTCTGTGGACAGCAGATGCAGCTCCCTTTTCAATCATGAAGCTCTCTTCATTGTGCTCCGTTTTCGAAGTAGAGCTCTAAGAACGGAGCCAAATGCGCTCAGGGGTGTAGCAAGGTTGGAGTGGGCCCTGAGAAGAGATTTCAAAATGCCCCCCCCCAAAGTCCAGGGCTTCCACACACCCCAGGCTTGCAAGGATTTAAGTCTGATATTTCAAAATATGTATGCTGCCAAGAAATACATTTCACTGAATACACACACACTTCACAATATATAGTGATATACATTGAATACTATATCTTTGTGCTACTTTTAATGCCTAGAACACACTAGAAACACTAATTATTAAGATGGGCCCCTTGCTGCAGATTAGCAAAGGAGACTTTCAACCATGCAGGGTGAGCCTATGTTTGTTTTCTCAGAATTCTGAACAAATTCAGTCCAGTTTGATTCCAGGAGGTTTTTCACAAGAGGCTTTGAAAGCCCTTTAACACACATCTCCTCTGGAATGGAGGTGCTGCATTCACATGTGGGCCAGATTGACCCTAAGGGGGGAAAATATAAAAGCACAACACATGCGTCACAGTTCTCACTCATGTCTCAGTTCTCACTCAGACCTGGGTTGCAAAACAACTTGAACAGAAGTGTATTTATGAATGAATGAATGAATGAAGACATAAATAAATTTGTTCCAGAAGTTTTTGTAATTTCCTGCCATGAAACAAGCCACTTATAGGACTTTATAGAGGTTTTTTTTAAGCCAGCAAATTTTCCAATCAGTCTTCCATGAAATATTCAGAGACTTCTCAGTCTCCCCACCCCCCATCCAAGCCCTATGGCAAGCAGATCCCTACCTGGATATAGGGGGCGGGGGGCGGGGTGTGACCACCAAAAGGAATCCACCTTCTACCTGGCCACGGCTGAGCTGTCTGGCCTGGGAAGAAGAGGGTCTGCTGCAGAGAACTGGAGTGGCCACTCTGACTGCCAGCCTTCTTCCTGGGGCTGGCCAGCCTACTCGAATTCAGGCTTCACGGAGGCCTACACGGAGGCCTCCCTGGAAGCCCCGCCCAGCCGCCGATCAGCTGAGAGGCGCCCGGGAGAAAAGCAGCTTGCCTGCTGCTTGGATGGCCGACCAGGAGGACCAGAAGGAGGGAGGGCAAACAGGGCAAGTGGCTGAAGGGTCTTGGGGCTGGGCAGGGGGCAATGGGGAGTCATGGGAGGTGTCTCTGGGGGGCCCCTCAAGGCAGTGGGGCCCCGAGGCGACGGCCTCCCCCGGCCTCATGGTAGTTACGCCCCTGCGTAGAAGCATTCACTCTTCCAAGATGTGGTGGTGATGTCCGCTAGCTTGAAGGGCACAGAGGATAGCTTCCTGGAGGCCTGCCGGATGGCTGTCCCCTATTGGAAGCAGAGTGCTGGGACAGATGCATCTTTGGTCTGATCCAGCAAGGCTCTTCCGAGGTACTCAGGCCATTGTATTTCTTCCTGCAGTGTCTTCACGGTTGAGGAGGATGGATGGTTTCTCCAGACCGTGGACACCGAATGGTCCTGTGAGGTAAGGAAACGATTCCAGTCGCTTTTGTGGATGGGCTGGTGGAGGGGTGAGGGGAGATTGCATCTCCACCGTCAGGAGACAGAGGGGGGTCAGATCCTGAAAGGGGAGGAAATCCAGCTGCTGCATGTTGGCCAGAGGATTACAGTGGGAACGTCGTGGCTAGGGAAGGATTCTGCAACCCTCTGCCTCTCCTTCCAATGGCCACCTTTCTGGGTTGGTGTGCTTTGGATTGGAGGCATCAAACGGCTCCCAAGACCCTGAGACGGGTCAGGAGAGGAGAGGGTCTTCCTGGCAGAGATCCTCCAGGTCTCTTGACTGAAGAGGCATTTCTGTAGAGACAATCATGGTCCCCTCAGGTAAAAACAGCCCACAGCAGGAGGGATGGCCCTCACTCTGGACTCAGGGGCCCACCTTGTCTCTCCCTTTGGAAAGGCTGAGCTAACCCTGTTTCTTGGGGAGAGGAGAGAAGAGGACATGAAGGGGTGGGATCAAGAAGACTCTCTGGGCCAAACTATTGATGCCAGTGGGTCCCGTTCCTCTTGGTTTCCATTCCCCATGAAAGGAATGCAGAAAAAATGACAAGAAATGACACAGTAGATCATATCACAATGGAGGTTCATTGTTGGACATAGGATGAAACCAAATGGCCACAAGGATGTGGTGGCTGTGCCCTGGCACTCCCAACCAGTTAGAATTAGAACACATGGTTGCTTTTTAATAAGGTTTTTTTGTCTTAAAAAAAAAATCAAAATACTTTAAAGAAATAAAAATGAACTCAAAGAAAATGTCAGGGGAAAAACTCGCTACGAATCCTAGGCCCTAGGAAGATCAGAGTGAGTACACACATTGGAAACCTTTGTCTCATTTGCAGAGTCCTGACATCCAAGAGGCCAAGATCCCAGAAGACAACACTAGGGATCAGGAGCTGGACGTGGAGAGCTTTGTCAGTTCCCCGAGGTACTCTTTTCTCACCTGGAGGGGCAGCTCCATCGCTCATGGAAGTAGAGGACCTTCCTTAGGAGCCCATGCAAGTTTTTTGGGGGGGAGGTGGTTAGTTTAGCAAGAAGCCAAGGGTGGAGAGAAGCTCCGAGCAGCATGGAGGGTTGATTCCATGGAGACAGGTGTCTCCATGCCCAGCCCGTGGGCTTCCTTCAGGCATCTGGCTGTCCATTCCTGGAAACAGGGTGTTGGGCTGCATGCCTCATTCATCTCATCACGCAGAGCTCTTTCTAAGCACTCGTGTTCTGATCTCATGTGTCTTCTTTCTTTCTTTTCTTAGCGTCCAGAGGCCAAGCACCGTGTTGAGGAGGCTGCAAAACACCGCCGCTGACCAAGAGCCATCCCTTGGAGAGGTCAGGAATCCTCAACATCCAGTAACTCCCTTGGAAGAACTGTGGGTTGGGCGTGTTGGTCCCCCGTGTTGCCCAGGAGTAGAGAGCATGTGGAATGGCCCCAGTTTTGATGCTGCCGGGTGGGCGGCCATCTTCTGACAGTTGTTTGCTTAAAGCTATGGTAAAGGGACAGCCATGCCCTTAACAACACTGCATCACAATGGTGTCACGGTGGGGGTGATAGGATTAAAGAAGATGGCCGCAAGGAGATGGTGGCTATGGCCTTGACTTCTGGTCGAGATCTCACAGTTAAAGGTGGAGCATCATGTTGCTTTAATGGCAACCATTGAAAAACAGTGACAAATAAATGAAGAATGAATAAAAATACAAAACAATAAGCAAACTAAACCAAACCAATGAGAAATGAACTAAATGAAAAAGGGGAAAGAAATGGGAAAGAAAGAGGAAAGGAGACCCAGTTTTGGCATGTTTTTGCACGTGCCTTTAGTGTCCTCACTAAGGAGCCGACTGAAAGCATAAAGTGGACTGGAAGTGGTCTTTTCCAGTCACCAGAGCCATCGGGGCCCCAGCTGAGTGGGGGAGCGCAACATGTCTGGGGGGGGGGCGGTTGATGCCTTTCCCCTCTGCCATTTGCATGCGTGCGCGAAGGCCTGAAATCGGCCCGACCGACCTCATTGCGAGGAAGGCGGGCACGAGAGAGGAGCTCTTTTGCCATCTCTCCCACCCGCCTCCAGCCAGCATGCCTGGGCTCCAAAGTGGTTTTTAAGAAAGTTGAAAATCAGGAAAGCGGGAAGAGTTGTGTCCAGAACGGGACGATCCCCTTCCGGCCCACTTCCTGCGTTCAGCTCACCCGGTGATGACCGCTGGAAGGTGCCAGTCTGGCCTTTTCCCTGCTGAAGCCTAGGAAGCTCAATGCGAGGGCCAGAGCAACCATTTCTCCCCCTTCTCTCCTTCACAGAGTTCTTCCTTCCCGGGGGCCGAGACTCCACATGCCAGCGTGGAGGAAGAGGGGTCGGAAGAGGACTATGCCACCAGTTCCCCCAGGTACCTTTCTCAGCTGAAGGGCCGCTCCAGGGATCATAGAGGTGGATCACCTTCCCTGGAAGCCTTGGTTGATTAGACATGTTCATGGAGGAGAAGCCAGTTGAAGACTATTACCCATGACAGCCAAGGAACCTCCGAATCTCGAGATCTCTCTCTCTCCTTCTCTCTCTCTCTCTCTGAATAAACACACTTTAATGCCACATGTAACCAGGTCTCAAGTGGTTCACAAACAACTAAATAGGCATCTGGCTGTCCACTGTTGGATTCTGGGCTACACGTGTCTTTCAATTGATCCACAGGGCATGCATTGCTGTTCTTATGCCATGTCTCTCCTTTCTCATCTCAGAGTCCAGAAGCCAAAGAAGTGGCTCATCAAGAAGATGATGAAGAACACCTACACGGTGGAAGACTCGTCCTCCGCGGAGGTCAGAACTGATCCATTTCATCATCCATTTTTTCATGTGAACGGGTTCTAGGTTGTGTGTGTGTGTGTGTGTGTGTGTGTGTATGTGCCCTGTTCCCCAGCAGGAGACAGAACATGGAATGGTTCTAGTTCTAGATGCTGCAGGATGGGAGGGATTGTGATTGGTGGGATGGGAGGAAATGCATCTGAGGCATTGGAAAGAGGGCAAAAATGTGGTGAAAGGCTCTTCTGGGCTGAGATGCCAAATGCCTTTTCTACCAAGAGGCAGGTCTTATTTTAGAGCAGGATGTCTTCCCAACCGTCCCTTGGGCTTGGTTCCTCTCAGAAGCCTCGCAAGGTCAACGCAAGCCCTGAAACGCTCCCATTTCTCTTCTCTCTCCTCCCCAGTGCTCCTCGACGGACGAGGACGACACGATGCATGACATCAGCAGCATCGAGGACGAGGTGTGGGACTCTCCGCTGACCCCCAGTTCGGCCAGGTAGGTACCCTCGTCTCAGCTGAGGAGCCAGTAGGGAGCTGGGGGGATTTTAGCGTAGCCAGCAGAAGGCTGCAGGGGACAGGGGCAGCCCCCCCATGTCTGAGCCCCATAGAGGGATGTTTCCTCCTACCTGCTCCCTGAGAAATCTGGAGGGGGAGTTCACCCAAGAAGGCCTATTGGCAGCCGGTGCAAGAGAGACACCAGCAAGTCTATTGCTGGCTGTTAGCAGAGGGAGCTCTGAGACCCCCATGCTGTTGGCATGAGCTTGTGTTGGGGAGAAGGAGCAGGGGAGGGCTCCTGTCTCGATGCCCCCTTTGAACACTTCCCAGGGCTTCTCAGTGGGGAATGAAAGGCTGGACTTGGGAGATCTCTGGCCTGATGAAGTTCCCCTGCCAGCCACCTCCCAAGGGAGGCTAGATCTTTGCTTAGCATCTCTTTGGGTGCCCATGTACTTCTTCAGCTGGCTGCCATCTCCAACAGGACAGTTCTTTGAGAAGCTTTTCTCTCTCCTCTCCTCTCTCAGAAACATCGGCGAAGAGGAAAGAAGAGGACAGCTGGCCCCAGATTGGTTCTCCTCGGTCCATCTGGGAGAGGTAAGGGGTGCAAACCAAGGGTGACTTGACTCCACCCCTCTGCCCCACCTTTCTTGCACTACACAGGATGGCGGCTTGGATGGCAGTCACTGTTCACACGGGAGGTGGGGACTTGCCCTTTCCCCTTGTGGATGTCTTTCCCTTCCAGTTGACCTCATGCACCCTGAGCCAGAGGCAGCACCCTTCAGGCCAACATGTGGGTGCAGACACCCATGGCACTGGCCTGGCCCTGGGGATTCTCCTGACCCATAACCGTCCCTCGGACTGAGTGCTGAGGCCTGACCCTCCTCTTCTTCGCAGGGGAGAGCAACAAAGAAGATCGGGGACGTCGTCCGGTGTGTGGAGTATGCCAGTGAGGTGGAGGAGAGGTTCCCCCAACTCCTGGTGGGCCTGGTCAACAAGATCCTCACCGGCCTGCAGAACACCACCGAGGGAGTCGGGAACCGAGACAGCCAAGACCTGCCTCCTGAGTAAGTCATGGCGGTGGGGAAAGCGGGGCCAGCAAGTCCTCCTTCAAGCACCCTGGGAGGACAGGCTAGGGTCATTTCTCCCATGTCCCACTCTGATGGGTGAGGAGCATTTCTGGCCTGTTGGGGTGACTCTGGCACGGTGGTCCCTTACCTCAGCTCCACAGGGGAGATCCCAGAATTTGCAGCCCTCTTGGCTCTGCAGAGAGCCTTATAATGCGTCTGCAGTGTTAAAAAACCAGCTGTGGGGAAAGTCACTTCACCCCTGTGGTCTCCCTTCCATGGTCCAACACAGTCCATCCACCCTTGACACTACACCACCCCGCAAGGAGACACACACTTTGGTGACAGCAACCTTCTCTTCTCTGCAGGGAGACCGCACAGATTGTCCGGACCCTGCTGGAGAGGGTGGCACAGGTGACCCCGGAGAAGACCTGCTGGGAATCCCTGTGCTCTACGCAGAGCTGCCTCCAGGGTGTGGCCCTCTTGGTGAGGTAAGTAGGAGTGAATAGGAGATCTCTCCGGAGGCCTGGGGGCTGGTGTGGTTTGGGTCAGGTCTGCTCTTTCTGGGCCTTCGGCCCAGGACTCAGCAGGGTCTTTTGGTGTTTTGCAGGGCTCTCCTCCAGACACGGTCCTCCACAGTGGCCAGGCTGAAGGCATACCTGGCTTCCCTCTTCAGCCTGGACAAAGATCCAGAAGAGCATTCCCTCGCAGAGGTGGCCTTCTTTGTGGAGGTGAGCAGCGTCTTCCTCAGGGTGGGCTTCTCTGAGAGGAGGGTCTGGCCCCAGAGGCTGATGGATGTTTTCCTCCTTTCCCTCTTTTAGCTGCTCCTGAAAGACCAAGACTTTGCTGCCTTAGAGAAGACCTGGACGCTCCTGGTAGCGTGGCTAGTCCACCCCAGCCAGAACATCCGCTACCTGAGCGAAAGGGGACTTCTCCAAATTTATGGCACCCTGAAGGCGGTGAGTGAAATCCCTGGGCATGGAGCATCCCTAGGCATGGAGACTCCTCTCTTTGGGGAGCCCTTCCTGAGGCTGGTGTTCCTAGGCATCCCCAGGTGTGATCGGGAGATTTCTCCAGTTGGGTGCATTCAGTCTGGGGAACCCTTGCCACAGGACGAAGGAGAAATCCTTAAGGGAAGGCACAGGAATGCATCTCTCAGTAGGAGCCTGATTCCCCACGTGCTCCAATGCCGCATTCTCCCCGCTCTTTGTGCCTCTGGGATGGCTTGAGTCATCTCCTCCCCAAGGCAGTGGATGGTGGCCAAGCAGCATCAAACACGGACAGCTCTGTGGTCCGTTTAGCAGTGGGTGGACTAGCATGTGTTTTCAAGGATCCACCTTTTCCCTCCCTAGGCGAAGAAACTCCAGGATTTTAGTGCCGGGATCCTGGGAGGGCTCAGGACCTCCAGTCTGGATGCCACTTTGGGGGTCCTGGCCTTCATGGAGCGGCTGAGGCACTGTCCATCAGAACACCAGGCCACGGTGAATGCTGTCCTGGCTGCCCTGTGCCGCCCTCTCTTCCACCACGTGAGTACTTGCACGCCAGCCCTCCGCCCCGGCTCTATGAGGGCCGGCCAACCTGCAGGTTCTGACTGGGTTGGAGAAGGGAAACCAGACACCCCCTAGAGACCCATGCAAGCTCTTCATCAATTATGGAGGTGAGGAATTCCTCCCTAATAACAAGCCCTGTTCTTCTTTGTAGGAGGAGGCTAAGATCCGAAGGGCAGCCATGAGGACCCACCTGGATCTCTTGCAGCACCGCCACCACCACCACAAGGGTACAGAGGAGAACATCACGACCCTCATCGCGGTGCTGATGCATGTGGAGGATGAAGACCTGGAGGTAGCACAGGTGAGGGCCCCCTTCTTCCTGCCACCCCTACAAAGGTGTTTAGGCTTCCCCAAGTCCAGCCACCCAGTGGCAGGCCCCAGAGTTAGCCTCATGGGGTGGTGAATCCACGAGCTGTCCTGCTGTGGTTTGGCCCATCCAGGCCCTACTCCTTGAAGCCCCCTAAGAGGTTTCTTGGAATCCCTTGGCAGCCTTTTTCACTCCCATTCCGGTCTTTCTTTTGGCAGGCTGCGAAGGACAATCTGAGCCTCCTGGCGGAAGCCCTCCTATGGCACCTGGAGGGCAAGCTGCTGGCGCGGGACACTTACAGCCTGCAGGAGCTGCTCCACAAGATCGCCAAGCGTCTGGTAAGGGCAGGCCCTCCCTGTCCATCCCTCGGCTCAAATGGCTCAAGGACCTTCGGGCGATGCTTTGCTCACTCGGGATTTGTCTTTGCTCTTGATCCCAGATTCGGCAGCTCGGCACAGAGATCGCCGTGGAGATGGAGGCCACCAAGATCCTGGGCTTCTTCCGCAGCGAGCAGCCTTCAGTGAGGAGAACGGCTGCCCTGCTGATCGGTAAGCGAAACAAGACTTTGGGGTCTCCCTTAGTGGGTCGTCTTGGTGGGCAAAGGTTCATTCTCTTGGAAGGCACAGCCAGAAGGGTGTGGAGGGGCAGGAGCTGTTCCCTCCCCAGGAGGACTGGCCCAGTGAGCGTTAACGAGGTCTCTTGGTTTAATTTCCTTCCAAGGTGACGTAAGAGTCCCTGGAGGAATGGCTCAATCTGTCAGTCCCAGAGGGAGCAGAGAGGGGAGGACTTCCTCTCCTGAATGATGGGAAGTGGGCTGTCCATGCGCAGGGTCCTGAACTGTGGTCCCATTTCCTTCCACCCTTGTTTTTAGGTCACCTGGTCCACAAAAAGGGCAGCATCCTCACTGAAGGGAACATAGAGACCTTCCATGCTGGTAAGTGCCGGTTTCTGGGTGGGAAGGGGAGGTTTCTGTGAGGGGAGAGGCCTAGATTTAGGGACCACAGAGCTGGAATGGGCCACCTGTCCCCTCAAATGGAAGGTCCTGCTTGCATCCTCAGGGATGCTCAGCAGTAGGGTTTCCCAGAGTGCAGGGGAGAAAGAGTCAGGACTTGCGCCCTCTTGGTGTGGAAATGGTGGGGCTTGGCCAAGGGTGGGGTGATCTCTTCATGCCATTTCTGAACCTTCTCCTTCATCCCTCCAGCGCTGGAGAGCTTGCTTGGCGACCATGACCCCGAGGTCGGGAGAGTTGCCTGCAAGACAGAGAAGATCGTGAAGAAGGCCTTTTCCCTCCACTCCCGGCACGGGCTGCGGGCTGCCGTTCGGCGCTTGTGGGCGGGCTGTAAGAAGAAGAGACACCCGCCAGAGTACGGTGATCTCTCCACCTGACCGACTGGTGAGTAGACCAAGGCAGGGCTTCACTTGAAGGGGCCCCGATGGTTAGGGAGGGGGCTGGGGCTGCAGGAAGGGTGGGCAGGAATCTGGGCAACCCTCCCTCGTGTTGGAATGCCAACTTCGGCCCATGTGGCTGGTTGTACCAGTAGCCCAAGGGAAAGAGGAAATCTCTCTCTTCCCTCTGGGAAATGAGGACACGGATATTCTGCCAGGAGTCCCTGGTGCTTGGTGGTGTCATGGGGGAGTGCGTGAGAGGACCCCCCTATCTCTGAACCAATGTCCTTCTCTCTTTCCAGGAACAACAGCCCCGTGCTCTCCCCTTGAAGATCAGCAGCTGAAGGGAGGTTCAGGAAAGACCGTGCAGCGCAGGGGCCTCCCAGAAGACCTCCTTCAACCGCGTGGACACAAGATCTGTCCACAAGAAGACATCCAGCAGGGAAGTGCAGTTCTGTCTGAGGAGTGAGGGGGAAGCAGGCTCCACTCCCCTGGCCCAAGGAAGCCCCGCCTCTGGGGTGCAGAAGCCCCTCCCCTTGCTTCTGCTGGTAGGCTGTGGGAGAAGGCTACAGGACCACCCTGCCCCCAAGTGGCCCTTTGGAACCAGTCTTGGGCTTCCCTTGGGTCCGGGGAGGCTGTGTGGCCCCAGCAGGAGGGCAAGGTCACCGCCTCCCTCCATTCTCACCAGCTGGCCAGGGAGCACCCCCTCCTCCTTCCACCTTTCTCCCCTTCCCCAGCGGCCTGGCTTCCCCTGGCAGGGGAAGCCCCATCCAGGCATCCGCCCCCTCCCCTGCCGAGGGTGTGCTCCTCCCCCCCTCCACTCCCGCAGCCACGCCTCACTCCCCCCTCCGCTCCCTCCTCCTTCCTCCCAAACCGGTGCAGCAGCAGAGGAGCCTGGGAGACTCTGGGGCCCCCCTGCAGCCCCAGTAGCGCCCCCTGGAGCTGCCCGGTGGCAGGCCAGAGAATCCTCCTCTCCCTCCTGCTCCATGCTGTGGCTGCACAGTGGGGAGCCCGAGGTCAAGCAGAATTCTCTGGCTTGCCCCCCCCTCAACCCCCAGCCCCCTGCCCAATCCCCACTTGCTGGGCTGCCGGAGTGGAAAGGGAGGAGGAGCAGGGCAACCCCACTGACGCTGCTTTGTGCTTCTTGCAGGCTTGTGCTGCTGCTGGGCGGCTGGAGGAGTCGATCCGCCCCAGAAGAGGAGACCAAGTGAACGTGCCTGCAAGGAGCGGGGGTGGGGTGGGGTTGGGGGCTGGCTGGGACTCCCCCCAATTTTGTTTGCCCTGCCATTCCCTTCTTCTGTGTGACCCTGGGCTTCCTCCCTTCCCTCCTTCCCTTCCTCCCTCCCCCTCCCTCCCAGGGACAGAATGGGCTTTGCTGGTCGCCCTGTTGGGGGCCGAGTAGGAATTTTTGGCTTTCCAACAGATTGGCCGAGATGGAAAGTTTTTTTGCCTACTCCATTCTGTCCTGTTTTGTTTCCTTTAGTTAGAAAGTTAAGTGATGACTTGTATCCTAATTAAGTATATGAATAAAGTTGCCCCTTTTGTTAAAAACCATCCCATCGTTTCTGAGTTCCTCTTTTCTTCTCGTCTCCCTTGGAGCATTTGTGCCCACAGACTCCCAAGCTCACCTCTTGGCTGAGGGAGACGCTGCTACACTGCTACAGGTCCATGCAAATGCCTCTTTCTTGGAAGCACTCACTCAGACAATTGGCTTGGATCACTCCAGAGGAGCCCACTTGAGGTTTGCCGCCAATGAGGTTTGCTGAGCACAGGATCCTGGGAGCAAGCTGCACCTTCCAATCGAGTGCCCGGAAAGCACAGCCTTGGCAAGGCCTGGCAAGCTTACAAACCAACATTGACTCCCTCCAATACAGCCAAATATGAAATGTGATTCCATTCCAGTGATTAAAAAGTCCTGCCAAGTATGAAATGCCATTTGTGCAGGAACAAGGCCTTGACCTCCTCTTGTGCTCTTCACATTTCTGTTTTGAATGCGTATTTGCTTCCTTCCTGTGCTCTGTAATAAGAAGCTGGCAGGGATCAAGAGGTCACAGCTCCCGTTTGACAGTGTGGTCTGGTTGGGGAAAGAGTCCTGCTGTTTGGTTTTTGGAGGGAGGAGAGGTTTGGATTGGATTGGATTGGTTTTTTTTTTTTAATTGGGGGAGCTAGCATTTATTTTGATTGGTTGGTTTGGTTTTTTTTTCAAATTCAATTTTTATTATTTTTAACAATATTAATATGTCATTGATTACGAATAGACAAAAGTGGACTTCCTGCACACATCTCTTCATGAATCATCAGCTATAAAGTTTACCCTTGCTATAATAATAGTTCAAAACATAAATTTAAATCCTTACAAACACAGCTAATCTACCCAACCTGCAGGTTTTTTTTTACTAAATTTCGAACCCTACTGTAAAGTCCATAGTAGAAAAATAGTTCTTTAGATACTACAAGAATGGTTTCCAACCTTCTTTGAAGCATTCCAAATTTTGGTCTCTTATTAGTGTTGTAAGTTTTGCCATCTCCGCATATTCCAAAAATTTTATCAGCCAATCTTCTTTTGAAGGCACTTCATTACTCTTCCATTTCTGTGCATATATCATTCTAGCCACCGTCGAAGCGTACATAAAAAGCGTTGAGTTAGTTGTAGAAATTGCACCTTCTATTATTCCCAGCAGGAAGGATTCTGGCCTCTTAGGAAATGTCATTTTAAATATTTTCTTTAACTCATTATATATCATCTCCCAATATGCTTTAGCCTTCCCACAGCTCCACCACATAGGAAAAAAAGTGCCTTCAGACTGTCCACACTTCCAACATTTGTTTGATACATTTTTATACATTAATGCCAATTTTTGGGGTGTCAGATACCATCTATACATTATTTTGTAATAATTTTCTTTTAAAGCATAACATGCAGTCAATTTTAAATCGGTTAGTTTCGGAAAATTGGAGGGGGGGAAGAGAATAAAAGGAGGCTCGCCTGCAGCAGAAAGTTAGTGAAAGCTGGAGGAAGAGATTAAAGTTGGCGCTAAAGCTGGAATTAGAGCTGACTAGGAGTAAGACCCTGAGGCTATTCACATGATAGTGCTGGGATGCGGAGGGCGGGCAGTGGGGTAGGCAGAGTCCAACTCATCTTTCCTCCAGATGATTCTTCTGCTTTTCTTCAGGTATACTACCATGTGCTCACATGATCCTCACTGCTCCCAGCAGTGTGGATCTTTGGAGGCTGGGATGACACATCCCAGCCGTTGGATATCCCACAATGCATAGTGTGTCGAGCGTGGTGCATTGGGGGATAGGAACATACGAAGCTGCCAGTCAGACCATTGGTCCATCTAGCTCAGTATTGCCTACACAGACTGGCAGCAGCTTCTCCAAGGTTGCAGGCAGGAATCTCTCTCAGTCCTATCTTGGAGATGCTGCCAGGGAGGGAACCTGGAACCTAGATGCTCTTCCCAGAGCGGCTCCATCCCCTGATGGGGAATCTCTTATAGTGCTCACACATCTAATCTCCCATTCAAATGAAACCAAGGCAGACACTGCTCAGCTAAGGGGGGAAGAAACGCTTGCTACCACAAGACCAGCTCTCCTCTCCTCTGAGACGGGCGCTCTAGGCACCCATCTCTGTGTGCACTCAGGCAACAAGCAGCCTGAGCACCCATCTGATCCCAGTGCCGGGGTAAAGGGCACACTCGCACCCTAAACTTTGTCTAAAGGCCAGGCTTCAAAGTGGGGTTAGGCGGGCCAGCAGCACTGTGATCCATAGGGATGCCTGCGCTGCAGACGAGCAGCCTGGGTTAAACTGCTTCTGGGAACCGTCTTCCTGAGAAACATAGCTAGAACAGTGAAGAGGGAAGCAGACGCAGGAGAAAACAGGCCCCCACCCGCACCCCGATCAGTTAAGAGCAGAGAGCTGGAAATCACGGAGCTGGAATTGCATCTGCTTTGCTCGCAGAAGGTCCCAGGTTTGATCCCTGTCGTCTCCTAAATCTGCTTCCTTGCAATTTCACCCCATGGAATTTTTAATCCAATTTCTAATCCAGTCCTCGGGGGCAACAGAGAAAAGCTGCCTGTGACCTTGGAGAGCTGCTTCCAGTCGGAATAGACAATATTGTGCCAGAAAGTTCTGAGCCAGGCGGACCCAGGGTCTGACTTGGTATAAGGCAACTTCCTATGTTTCTACTGGGGGCAGGACCAGAGTTGTGAAGGCCTGGAAAGATGGTCTTCAAATACCCAGAAGATCATGGAAGGAGGAGGGAGGAGTTCAAGAGATGCATCATGACATTTCACAACAGAAACGGAAGAGGAGCAATGTGATATCCATTGTGAAGCACTAAAAAGGACTGTAGAAATGATCAATTCTGAGTGTGTTTTCTCTTACGCAAACTACTTGCCTTCCCTTGGCACATTATAGTTGCTGCACAAGGGTGTGGTCTGGTTTCGTTGCACATCTCGACTGTATGCTAGAACACTAACTCATCATTCGAAGGTCAGGGGTCCTCATATTTGGGTCTCCAGATGATACTGAACTACAACCTCCCTGGCCACCATGGCCTTATAGAAGAAGGAACAGACTGGTTCTCTGTTGCTCCTTAGGGCGGGGCTACTAGAATCCATGGGTTGAAATGGCAAGGAAGCAGATTTAGGCTAGGCATTAGGAAGAATTTCTTAATTGTAAGAGCTGTTCGACAGCGAAGCAGTCTCCCTCATGCAGTGGTAGGCTTTCCTTTGCTGGAGGTTTTCAAACAGAGGCTGGACAGGCATCTGTCCGAGCTGCTGTAGCAGTTTCCTGCACGGAGTAGGGGACTGAAGAACTCTAAGGTACCTTCCAACTCTGACATTCTATGATCCTGTGATTCTATGGGAGTTGTACATAGGAACATAGGAAGCTGTCTTATACCAAGCCCTTGGTCTGCTTAGCTCACTATTGTCTATACGTGTTGGAGATGGAGTTCCAGTGCATCGACCTTTTGCACCAACTAACCTAATGGCAACTAGGGGCATTGGGATCAGAGGGAGCTAGTCAGGGTCTCCTCACCTGTCCCTGCTTGCCTCTACTCTATGAACCCTGCTTTGACTCCTCAGGTACCTCCTGTGGTGAGTCAACCTTCTTACTTTCCTCCTAGAGAGATGATGGAGACATATCCCCCTCTCTCTCCCTGATTGATTGATTGATTGATTGATTGATTGATTTAATAAGTGCTGTCAAGTCAGTGTCGACTCTTAGCGACCACATAGATAGATTCTCTCCAGGATGATCTGTCTTCAACTTGGCCTTTAAGGTCTCTCAGTGGTGCATCCATTGCTGTCGTGATCAAGTCCATCCACCTTGCTGCTGGCCATTTTCTTCTCTTGCCTTCAGCTTTCCCCAGCATTATGGACTTCTCAAGGGAACTGGGTTTTCGCATAATGTGTCCAAAGTATGATAGTTTGAGCCTGGTCATTTGTGCCTTGAGTGAAAATTCTGGATTGGTTTGTTCTGTGATCCATTTGTTTGTTTTCCTGGCTGTCGATGGTATCCTCAAAAGTCTTCTCCAGCACCAAAGTTCAAAAGTGTCAATACTTTTTCTATCTTGCTTCTTAAAAATCCAGCTTTTGCATCCACAGAGTGTCACGGGGAAAACAATTGTCCAAACTATTCTAATCTCTGTAGGTATAGACACGTCATGGCATCTAAATATCTTTCCCAAGGCCTTCATTACGACTCTGCCAAGTGCTAGTTGAATAAATGATGATGATGATGATGATGATGATGATGATGATGATGATGATGATGATGCTTAGTACCGCAAGACCAGGTCTCCTTCTCAAACAACTTCTGGGAATCCAAATTTAAGAAGAATTTAAGAACGCGCCTAACTTGGACGCTCTCTGCCCTGAAACTTCCCACGTGGACAGTTTGGTGTATTAGCATCATTTTCGGTATTGTGGGCCGCCTCCCCCTCTTCAGATTGCAGGTAAGATTTCATTCATTCATTCATTCATTCATTTGATTTTTATACCACCCTTCCAAAAATGGCTCAGGGCAGTTTACACAGAGGAATAATAAATAACTAAATAAGATGGATCCCTGTCCCCGAAGGGCTCACAATCTAAAAAGAAACATAAGATAGACACCAGCAAAAGTCACTAGAGGTACTGTGCTGGGGATGGAGAGGGCCAGTTACTCTCCCCCTGCTAAATAAAGAGAATCACCACATTAAAAGGTGCCTCTTTGCCTAGTTAGCAGGGTATTGCTCATGCTCTTCCCCAGGGAAAAAAACCACACATTTATTCTATGCAGAAACCACATGCTTTTTAAAAAACAAAAACAAGTTTTACCACAAGCAAGCATTGTGTAAGACTATGTGTAAGACAAATCCTATGATATTTATTTAGACTGCCTTTCTGCCTTCCTACTGTCCACCACCCTCTTGCCATTTTAAGCAAATCCAGACTCACAGTTTCATCAAAAATGTCCAGGTTTAAAGTTTTAAACATTTCCCCACTCCGTTTCAAAACACTTAGGACTTCACTGTGAATATAGGAACTTTGGAACATCGGAAGCTGCTCTATATTGAGTCAGGCCCTTGGTCCATCTAGCTCAGTATTGTCTACACAGACTGGCAGCAGCTTTTCCAAGGTTACAGGCAAGGGTTTCTCTCAGCCCTAAAATTTTGTCCTATAAAAAAAATATAATAATCTTGTCCTGTCTTGGAAATGCTGCCAGGGAGGGAATATGGAACCTTCTGCATGCAGTTTTCAAACATTATTCCCTAAAGGAGCATTTTATTGTCCCTTGGACTGCGTTAGGGATGGGGCTGTATTTCAGTGGTAGAGTATCTGCTTAAAGATGCTGAAGGTCCCAGGTCAGCCTACAATCCCTGGCATCTACAGGGAGAGCTGGGGAGAACTCTTGCCTGAAACTCTGGAGTGCCACTGCCAGACAGAATAGACAATATTGAGATAGATTGGGGTTCCCAACAGGGGGTACAAGTACCCCTAGGGGTACTTCAAAGGCTATCGGAAGAGCCAGCGTGGTGTAGTGGTTAGAGTGCTGGACTAGGACCAGGGAGACTTGAGTTCAAATCCCCATTCAGCCATGATACTAGCTGGGTGACTCTGGGCCAATCGCTTCTCCCTCAGCCTAACCTACTTCAAAGGTTTGTTGTGAAGAGAAACTTAAGTATGTAGTACACTGCGTTGGGCTCCTTGGAGGAAGAGCAGGATATAAATGTTAATAATAATAATAATAATAATAATTATTATTATTATTATTATTATTATTATTACAAGACAGGTCTCACCAGAGGAGCCAGACAAAGAGTGCCTCTCCCATCAACAATATGGTGAGACGTAACTTTAATAAATCTATACCGGATTGGTCTTCGCCCAGGTCAACAAGGACCGCGCCAGGTGCTATAGTCCCTGGACATCTGGAGGCAAGTGGGCTACAGGACTCAGGATCTTCAGTTGAGCAACCAGGGCTGGAGACAGAAAAGCTACTGGAAGAAACGTCGCTTAACTGAAAAAAATATACAACAAATGCCAACAAGGAAATATTGATCTGCTATTACAAGTCTAGTCCAACTAGAAGAGGTTATTTAAAAAGAATGTACCACATTTGGAAAGAGAAGCATCCAGATACAGAAATAACAGAACAAAGGCTTGCAGACCAGAGAAGATTCATAATAAGAAATAAAGTATTCACAGAAGTTGAGCTGGAAGAACTGCAAAGAGCAACACAGGCTCAAGATATGGAAGAAGAATTACCACCAACTGAAGCAGTTGCTCAGGCGCAGATGGAGTAGGTGTTGGAAATAGAGGATACCACCGTTGCTGAAGTATTTCAAAATCAAAACCGGGCAACCTCCCCTTTGCCTTCACCTCAATAACCCAAATGCCGTTTTACAGGAAAGCAACAAGAACTAAAGCAAAAAATAACTGAGCACATGAAGCAAACAACCACCAGGGTTCGACTTCCCGCTCTAAAAACAGTTGCCAAAAAACAACTTGCTCAGGCATTAAAAGATGTCACTGCTGCACTTGCAGAAATAACAACCAATAATTTGCAAGAAATAAACCAACTCATGTGCAGTGCAGCAACAACAACAACACAAGAGCTCGGATATAAGATCAGTGGACCTGTCAAAAAAGAAAGCAGTACATCACCTAAATGGAAGATTTGATTAGAAAATAAAATCTCCAGGCTTAGATCAGATGCTAGTAAATTGAAAGATATGCCAGACAAGAAGCTGAAGAATGAAAACACCAAACAGTATCTGATCCAAAAATACCACCTAGATTCAAGGAAAATGAGAGAAGTCCTGGAAATAATAAAGCAGCAAATAACAGCAGTGTCAAAGAAGATTAGCAGATATGAAGCCAGAATTACACAACACAGGCAAAATCTCCAATTCCAGTCGAATCAGAGACGTTTTTACCAAAGCATAGAAGGAGAAACTGAAAGAAACGTAGAAACGCCAAATAAAGAAGAAACAGTGCAATTCTGGCGGAAATTATGGGACAATCCAATAGATTATAATAAAAAAGCAGGCTGGATGAAAGAAGTCAAAAAATGTAACCAACAAATGCAAGATCTAATAATAACACCAGAATTAATCAGTGAAAGAGCAAAGAAAATTAAAAATTGGACTGCGCCAGGCGACGATGAACTGCATGGCTTCTGGCTTAAACACCTAACAAGCCTTCATAAACAACTATCAAAACAGTTCAATCACATTTTGCAAGGAGGTGATATTGAACAATGGCTAACAACTGGGAAAACTCATCTCATCATGAAAGACCCAGCAAAAGGTGCAGTTCCAAGTAATTATAGACCGATAACCTGCCTGCCAACCATGTTCAAATTATTAACTGGAATAATAGCAGATGAAGTGATGCAATACTTATTAACTAACAAACAGCTTCCAGTTGAACAGAAAGGAAATTGCCCGAACACTAGAAGCACAAAAGACCAGCTGCTGATTAACAAAATGATTTTAGAAAACTGCAAGAGAAGAAAAACCAATCTAAGTGTTGCATGGATTGACTACAAGAAAGCCTTCGATTCATTGCCTCACACATGGATACTAAAATGTTTAGAAACAACTGGTGTCAGCCAAAACATTCAGATATTTATTTAAAAAGCAATGAGCATGTGGAGTACACAGTTAACAATCAACGGCGAGACACTTGGACAGGTTAGCGTTAGAAGAGGCATTTTCCAAGGGGACTCACTATCCCCTCTATTGTTTGTAATCGCCATGACCCCACTTTCACAAATACTAAACAAAACAAGCCTCAGATACCAAACATCTAAAACATCCAGTAAAATCAACCATCTGCTGTACATGGACGACCTGAAGCTGTATGGAAAGTCCCAGTCAGAAATCGAATCACTGCTAAACACTGTCCGTATATTCAGTAGCGATATAGCAATGGAGTTTGGACTAGACAAGTGTGCTGCATTAATAATGAACAGAGGGAAAATAAGAAAAACAGAAGGAATAGAACTGCCCAATAGAAGCAAGATCAAGAACCTGGAAGAGAAAGAACCTTACAAATACTTGGGCATTCTCCAGGCTGATAACATCGCACAAACTGAAGTTAAAAGAAAAAGGGGAAGTGAATACATCAGGAGAGTCAGAAAAATCCTCAAGTCCAAACTCAATGGCGGGAACATCATACAAGCCATAAACACCTGGGCTATACCTGTTATGAGATACACTGCAGGAATGATAGACTGGACCCAGGCAGAGCTAGAGACGCTAGATCGTAAGACCAGGAAAATCATGACCATCAATCGTGCTCTGCACCCCCACAGTGATGTAGATAGGCTCTACCTCCCTCGCAGCTCAGGTGGAAGAGGAATGCTGCAAGTCCATCAAACAGTAGAGGAGGAGAAAAGAGACCTTGAAGAATATATAAGGGACAGTGAAGAAGATGCACTTCAAATGGTCAAGAACGCACAACTGTTCAACACCAATGAAACAAAACAGGCCTACAAGAAAGAACAAGTCAAGAACCGAGCAGAAAAATGGAGAAATAAGCCCCTGCATGGTCAATATTTACACAATATAAGTGGAAAATCAGACATCACCAAGACCTGGCAATGGCTTAAGAATGGCAACGTGAAGAAAGAAACAGAGGGTTTAATACTGGCTGCACAAGAACAGGCACTAAGAACAAATGCAATGAGCAAAAGTCGAAAAATCCACAACAAACAGCAAGTACCGCTTTTGTAAAGAAGCAGATGAAACAGTGGACCACCTGATCAGCTGTTGTAAGAAGATCGCACAGACTGACAACAAACAAAGGCATGACAAGGTAGCAGGGATGATACACTGGAACATCTGCAAAAAATACAAGCTACCTGTAGCCAAAGATTGGTGGGACCATCAAATTGAAAAAGTTGAAGAAAATGAAGATGTAAAAATATTATGGGACTTCCGACTACAAACAGAGAAACATCTGCCACACAATACACAATACATATCACTGTAGTCGAGAAGAAAGAAAAACAAGTGAAAATAATCGACATAGCAATACCAGGGGATAGCAGAATAGAAGAAAAAGAAATAGAAAAAATAATAAAATACAAAGATCTACAAACTGAAATTGAAAGGCTGTGGCAGAAAAAGACCCAAATAATCCCAGAGGTAATTGGCGCCCTGGGTGCAGTTCCAAAAGACCTTGAAGAGCACCTCAACACCATAGGGGCCACAGAAATCACCATCAGCCAATTACAAAAAGTAGCTTTACTGGGAACAGCCTATATTCTGTGACGATATCTATAACGATTAACAGTAAAATTCTGGCATCCCTGGTCCTTGGGAAGGACTCGATGTCTGGATAAAACAAACCAGTCAATAACACCTGTCTGACTGTGTAAACAAGAAATAATAATAATAATAATATTTTCCCTTCTACGGAGTGAAAGCAGCTACTCTGGTGAGAACGCAGGTGGCAGGATGGGAAGGAATGGAGCAGCTCCGTCAAAGTGGCCACTGCAAAAGCAGGAGCATAACAAGGTTGGAGTGGGCCCAGAGACAAGGTTTTACAATGGGCCCCTCGCTGATTGATTGGTTGGTTGGTTGATTGACACATTTCACAATATATAGTGCACTCACACTCACATCGCCAATATGTATCACATCCCCTAACCGCCCTGAGCCATTTTGGAAGGGCGGTATATAAATCAAATAAATAATAATATGAATATGGTGAATATTTATAAAGTTATATTTATATCTATTACTATATAGTTATATTTATATCTATAACTATATATAGTTACAAATATAACTAAATTTATATAGTTACATAGTTCACTGCCAGAACTATGATCTCAGGGAACTAATGGTGAAGTTCCAGATTTGTTTCTGGTTGATTATGCAGCGTTGTTCTATCTATCTATCTATCTATCTATCTATCTGTCTGTCTGTCTGTCTGTCCATCCATCTACGCAGATAGTCTCCCCCAAGCGCCAGAGCTGTGTGTGTGTTGGGGGGGTGGGTCTTTTAGCTGGTCTTCTATAGGCTATCAAAGCTACTTCCTTGGAGACAGGGAAAGAAATGTAAAAGAGGGCTCTCACAAATGGAGCGGGCATTGCACAGAATGCTGTTTAATGCAGGGACCAACAACCATCACGTTTGCTGGGAGCGTGGGGGGGCGTTGGGGGGGGGTCAGCACCCATCTGTCCCAATTGTATCCAGGAAGTCTTCCCTCTTGCCATCAAAGAGCTTTCAAAGTCGAAGATCCAGCTGGCCACTTGATTCCTTAAGCAAACAGGCAGCCTTCGGATGCTCTTTCTCTCTCCCTCCCTCTTAGGTCCAGAGGCAGGCAGGTTTAGCTTGAGGCTTGTTTAGCAGAAAATTGATGGTTGGAGAGAAGCAATGGTTTTTGAGAGACTGGCTGCTGGTTTTTGAACTAACTTAAGTTTCCAAACTGCGTACAAAGGCAGCCCCACGTAGAGCGCATTGCAATAGTCAAGCCTGGAGGTTACCAGCTGATGCACCACTGTTTTGAGATTGTTCTCTTCAAGGAATGGACGCAGCTGGTGAATCAACCCAAGCTGTTGGAAGGCACTCCTGGCCATAGCCTCCACCTGAGATACCAGGGTGAGGCTTGGGTCCAAGGGTACTCCCAAGCTGCATACCTGTTCCTTTTGGGGGAGTGTAACCCTCACCCAGGACAGGAAGATCTAACTCATCCTTCAGATTCTGAGTGCCTACAATGAGCACCTCCGCCCATTACTGCCTGTAGGCAGGCATTTAGGGAATGAATGCCATTTCCTGATGATGATGGTGGTGGTGGTGATGACAAGGAGAAATAGATGACAAGCATCCTGATAACACCCTGCACCAAATCTGATGATCTCACCCAGCGGTTTCATGTCGATATTAAAAAGCATTGGTGACAGAATGGAGCCCTCTCAACTCCATAGCCAGCTCTAAAGCCAGTTTGAAATGGGTCTAGATAATCCGTTTTCTCCAAAACTGTCTGGAGTTGGTAGGCCACCACTCTCTCAGTCACCTTGCCCAACCATGGGAGATTGGAGACTGGCCTGTAACTAGCCATCGCTAAGGGATCCAGGGAAGGTTTCTTAAGAAGTGGTCTATCTATTGCCCCTCCTTCAAACAGGGGGTACCCCCTCAGCGATGCATGAATGATATTAACGAGGACACCTCCAACAATCTCCTTGCTAGATAGAAGCAGCCAAGTTGTAGGAACACAGGAAGCTGCCATATACTGAGTCAGACCATTGGCCCATCCAGCTCAGTACTGTCTACACAGACTGGCAGCGGCATCTCCAAGGTTGTAGTCAGGAATCTCTCAGCCCTATCTTGGAGATGCCAGGGAAGGAACTTGGAACCTAGATGCTCTTCCCAGAGCAGCCCCATCTCCTATGGGGAATATCTTACAGTGCTCACACTTCTAGTCTCCCATTCATATGCAACCAGGGTGGACCCTGCTTAGCTAAGGGGACAAGTCATGCTTGCTACCACAAGACTAGCTCTCCTCCTGTTAGTCGGGCAAGGTTCCAGAGAACAGGTGGTAGGCCGCACCGCCCGAAGCAGCTCGTCCACATCCTCAGAAATCACAGATTGAAACTGATCCAGCATAATACTGCAAGAGGGATTGCTGAACACCCCCTTCATAACCCTTGCAGAAATAGTGGAGTCCAAGTCAGCCCAGAATACAGGAGATTTTATCCGCAAAGAACCCATTAAAAGCTTTAAAGCAGAGCAAATTCTCCGGGGACTGACTCCAAACAGAAAGAGCAGAAATTAAACTCCTCACAACCTGGGATAGCTCTGCTGAATGCAAATCTGCATGCACAATTCATGCAGACCAAAATTGGTTTTTTGCCGCATGCACCGCTATCACATAAACCTTCAAATGGATCCAGTGCTGTGTCCTGTCAAATTTGAGCCAGGTTTCCCTCCACTTGTGTGTGTTCCAGTCACACCTACTCTGATGCTTCAGCCCTCGCAACTCCTCTGTATACCAAGGGGCCATTTTTGAAGCAGGTTGGAAGGGACGCTTAGGAGCAATCGTGTCTCTTGCCCTGGTGAGTTCCATATTCCAGGTTCCCACCAGGGCCTCGACAGACTCACTGGCAGCACCAACATTAAAATCCTCCAAGGCTTTTTTGGAATCCTACTGGATCCAGCAGCCTTCTCGGGTGGGCCATCCTAATAGGTCCACCACCCCTGCAGGGGTGGGTTGTGGCTGTGAAGCAGGCAGTGGTCCGTCCATAACAATGGGGAAACCACAGGATCTCCTGACGATGGAGCCCAACAGAAGACCAAATTGAGTGTGTTTCCGGCACCATGAGTTGGTCCTGAAATTAATTGGGATAGGCCCATCGATTTCATGGCCTCTATGAACTCCCAAGCTGCACCAGACAAGCCAGCCCCAAAGTGGATACTGATGTCGCCTAACATCAAAAGTCTGGGAGACTCCAACACCAACTCTGTGACTGGTTCCATCAGCTCAGTTAGGGAGTCCGTTGGGCAGCGGGGTGGACGGTACACCAAGTGTCTATCCCTAGTTCCCAGCCTCAGAAATATACACTTGGTATAAGTCATCTGTCTCACAGAGGCTCTGGTAAGGGAGATGGTATTCTTAGGGACCACAGCCACCCCACCCTACCCCACCCCACCCACTTCCCCTAACCTGCTCCCCATCAGAGTAATCTGATTGGAGAAGCTGGGCCCAAACTGGACCCCTTTCCTCCCGCAGCCAAGTCTCAGTTATAGACTTATACAAGCCGGGTCAGCTCCCTGCCGCACCCATGATCAAGTCGTGGATGATTTCGGTCTTCTTCTGAACTGACCTGGCATTGCAGAGGAGCAAGGTCCTGCTCCAGTGAGTGTATGCACACGCTCTCTACTGAAGGAGATTCGGGGCAGAAACCCTGTGTGTAAAGCCTCCTGCAAACTCTAGCCCAGACCACCAGCCCCACCCTAATATAACCTTCTCCTAGACCTCAGTCCCACCCCGAAGGCCCGGCACCAAAAGCTGGCCCCCTTTGGAGGCCAGCTTTGGTGGCCGCCTAGAGGCGGTCTGCCGGCCCTCTGGTGCACCTCCCTCCTTTTTATGCCTCCAAGAGCTCAGCAGCCCCTCCAAGGGTGCACCAAAGTAATTCAGGTGCCTGGACCACCCAGCCATGAGACACCCCTCCCCCCGCCCTGTATGAGGCCCCCCAATCTCATAGGGGGGGCCGCCCCTCCAAAGCTCCGCTTAAAAAAATACTTGTGGCTGGGGTGGGGAGTGGAGCAGTCCTCCCTCCCCCCTCCTCCAGCGGCAGCCAAGAGAGATGCTGGACCCATCTGTTGGGGCCAGCATCTTTAAGAAACTGCCAGACGCGCCCGTGCAGTTTAGAGATCGTTGCAAGCCTAAACGTCACGGGCTTGCGATGATCTCCTCAGAGCAGGCGCGCCTCGCAGTTTCTTAAAGATGCTGGCCCCACGGATGGGTCCGGCGTCTCTCCTGGACAGAGCAACTGGCCCTATCCAACCCCAGCACGGCACCCCTCCTGACGGCTGCTGCGGGTGTCCACCTTGTGTTCCAGCATTTCCAAGCATTTCCTAACCACACCACTCTACCTGATGGATGTCCAGCCTACAGGCAGCAGGCAGGGTGGGAGAGAGAGGAGAAACCTGAGCCGCCTCCTTGGGTGTCCCCCTGACTCATTAGGACGAGCTGCTCCTGATCTATTGTTGAGCCTTAGCTTCTTTCAGGGTGGTGGGAAGGCAGAAGTTGGCCTAGAGAAAGGGAACTGGCGGAAGGGGGAATTACATGTCGACTCTCCTTCCCTTCCACGGCGTTGCTTATTCTGTTAAGACAAGTACGGTAACTACAGGAAGTCCCTAACTCACCGACAGGCTGTATTGTCTTCCTAAAGTTTGTTTGAAGGTCAGCTGTTTGGAACCCGGGACACATTTCATGTAACAGGGTGTGAGTCACCCCCTTTGCTAAGCAGGGTCCATCTTGGTTGGCATTTGGATGGGTGACGACATGTGAGCCTGGGGCGTAGCTAAGGGAGGTGGGCCCGTGGTTGGCCCTCTCTCTGACGGTGCCTTGGAATGAGGGGAAGAATGAAGAAAATAGGGAGGGGTGGACCTGGGGGGCCTTCAGGAGCTGGGGGGAGGGGCTGGGTCCTTTGAACCATCCATCATAGCTACACCCCTGATATGGGCACTGTCAGCTGTAAGAAATCCTAGGAGGATGGGGATTGAGCTCAGTGGCAGGGCATCCGCTTGGCGCGCTGGAGATCCTAGGTTTAATCCTTGGCAGCATCTCTCGGGGTAGATCTGGGGGAGACTCCTACCTGAAACCTTGGAGAGCTGCTGCCAATCAGTGTAGACAATAGTAAACTAGGTGGATCAAAGGTCTGACTCGGTAGGAGGCGGCTTCCTGTGTTCTTATTTAACAGCAGGAAAAACCAAAGCAGAATAGCAAAACAACAGCACCCAACCCAATTGCTTAGACTGTGTAGACTAGGAACAGGGCCAGCAACGAACCTGACCACTGCTATCCACACTGAGGAGACCATTGTGATGCAATGTATGCAGAGCTGTCTTTTGAGGAGACGAACCAAACACAAGCCCGAAGTTGCAGTCCGTCTTGAAATACAAGCAAATTGCATTTAATATTCCCCTCTTTTGCAGTATTTGTTGGGCCCCTAAGTACCTTCTCTTCCACTGTGGCTAGGAGGCTTAAAATTAAAAATCCAGCTGCCAGACAACTAGCCAGACAACTAGCCAGCCAGCCAGATAGCCACTCTTGCTATCCCTCCATGGACAGCAGGGTGCCGTTCACATTTCCAGTGCCTTGTTGTGAATTTAATTGCTGCTATATAGAGTTAGGACATTGTATCCAGGTGAAACTCGGAAAATTAGAATATTGTGCAAAAGTCCATTAATTTCAGTAATGCAAATTAAAAGGTGAAACTGATCTATGAGACAGATGCATTACATGCAAAGCGAGATATGTCAAGCCTTAATTTGTTATAATTGTGATGATCATGGCGTACAGCTCATGAAAACCCCAAATCCACAATCCCAGAAAATTAGAATATTACATGGAACCAAGAAGACAAGGATTGTAGAATAGAACAATATCGGACCTCTGAAAAGTATAAGCATGCATATGTATTCAGTACTTGGTTTGGGCCCCTTTTGCAGCAATTACTGCCTCAATGCGGCGTGGCATGGATGCTATCAGCCTGTGGCACTGATGGAAGACCAGGAGGCTTCATTAGCGGCCTTCAGCAATTCTGCATTGTTTGGTCTCATGTCTCTCATCCTTCTCTTGGCAATGCTCCATAGATTCTTTATGGGGTCAGGTCAGGCGAGTTTGCTGGCCAATCAAACACAGTACACTGTATACTTTTCGGAGGTCCGATATTGTTCTATTCTACAATCCTTGTCGTCTTGGTTCCATGTAATATTCTAATTTTCTGGGATTGTGGATTTGGGGTTTTCATGAGCTGTACGCCATGATCATCACAATTATAACAAATTAAGGCTTGACTTATCTTGCTTTGCATGTAATGCGTCTGTCTCATATATCAGTTTCACCTTTTAATTTGCATTACTGAAATTAATGGACTTTTACACGATATTCTAATTTTCCGAGTTTCACCTGTATATGGCGTCAAACGGTTGCTGCTTTTTTCGGGTGGTTAGTTTCCGCGAGACTGCTCCCCCTGCTGTTTACATTCCAAATGCAACTTGCCTGAACGGAGGCATTTTGCTGCTGCTGAGCAGCTAGTTTGGAAAGCGCCACGCAGAAGGACATTGCAAGAGTGCGCGTCTGGTTTTTGGTTTTGTGAGAGGAAGGGGCATAGGGGATGCAGAAGAGAGTGTCCTACACAGGGTAAAGGATTTAATGTGAGCCAAGAAACTGTTTTAATTGTAAAAGCTCTGTCCTGGAGCATATTATTACTACTGCTACTACTAGTACTACTACTACTAGTAGTAGTAGTATAAAAGGCATGCTTTGGGGCAGAATGCCCCATGAACCTAGGGGCAGACCATGGAACATAGAAAGCTGCTTTATCCTGAGTCAGACCCTTTGTCCATCTAGCTCAGTTCTGTCAACACTGACTGGCGGCGGCTCTTTGAGGTTGCAGGCAAGAGTCTCTCCCAGCCCTACCTGGAGATGCTGCCAGGGATGGAACTTGGGACTGTCTGCATACAAAGCAGATGCTCTCTCTCAAACCTCTGGATCCTTCACACCTCCTTCCCCTCAAAAGGCAGCTATGTTCTCTGTGCTAAGCTATGGTTCCGTCTCCAACAGGACTTCCAGAAAGGCTTGACCTGCTTTATCACCTCTCTGTTCAATAATTAAATCTCGCTGGACTCCCCACAGTTGCACCCCGACTCTCTCTCTCTCTCTCTCTCTCTCTCTCTCTCTCTCTCTCTCTCTCTCTCTCTCACACACACACACACACACACACAAACACACACACACTCCCAACAACATGTTAAACACTGCTTCATGCATTAGTTTGCAATCATGGCGTGAAGTACACAGCTGAAGCGCTCTCTGAACAATCAAACAACTGATAAAGTACCATTGATGGATTTACACAGAGCCAATTGACAGGTCCCTGTCCCAAGGAGCATGCAATCTCGATTTTTAGCAGAGAAAGACAGTAGAGGGAAGGAAGAAAAGAGGCAGGCAAGAGCAACATGATGAATCTGTATGAATGCCTTTCCACCTGGCAAGGCAAAATTTCAGCATAAATAATGTGTGCAAATAAAGGTAGATAAATATGGGGCTTTCATGATGAAGATACCTTTTCCCCCCAGGGAAGCTGGAAAAGCTTTTGAATAGCAAATCATCAAGCCTCTCTCCTCCTTTTTGGATGGAATGCCAGACTCCGGTTGCTTTCTAGCTGTTCTCCTTTCCGCTGCAGGGTTTTCTGCCCTCCTTGAGGAACTGGGCACTGGGGAACGGGTTTCTCATCCTTCCTCCTTGTATGAAGGTGCTTTTCTGAAAGTTCGATGTAATGCACTGGGGTCCCTTTCGAATGCGATACCCACATACAGGGGCGTGAGGCAGGGCTGCATTTTAGCTCCCTTATTATTTAATCTATATATTAATTCGGTGGTCTCTTTTGTATCTATACCTTCCACGCATCCTCCCAAAATAGCAAATAAACATGTATCTATACTTTTATATGCAGATGATATGGCAATCATGTCCCCAACCCCAATTGGTTTGAGACGTGCTTTGGGTCTCCTCTCAAAATTTTGCTCCCAAGAGTCCATTGAGATTAACTATGGAAAAACCAAAGTTCAAGTCTTTGCTAAACGACCTAGGCAATATTGTTGGTCCATCAATGGCCACAGGATTGCACAGGTCAACTCCTTCAAATATCTAGGAGTGGTTTTTCAGTCATCAGGTTCACGCAATGCCCACCTCAAATCCACATTGCTGACGGCACAGTCAACCACGAACCTTATTACCTCTTTTCATTTCTCGAGGGGGGCTTCTTACATCCCCGCTGCAGTTAAACTGTTTGTATCTAAAGTCCACTCCCAAGTGCTGTACGGAGCCCAAATAGGACCTGTCAGCAACTTTATGGCTTTAGAAACCCTGCAGTCTAAATTTTTGAGATCTATATTGTTAGCCCCCCGATGCGTGCCCAATGCTGTGCTTAGACGAGAGGTGGGTATGATTAGATTGGAAACTTGCTATTGGAGGACTATCATATTATTTTGGTTAAAATTTGTCTTCTCTTGCGTAGGACTGGCCCCCCTTATTAAGACTGATTGTTTCCGATTTAAGTGGCAGACCCAAATTGCTGACAAATTGGCTCACTATGGTTTCTCTCAGGATGAGATTATAAAATTGGGATACGATCCTGCCAGGATTGAGATTAAACAACGTATCATGGACATGGAACTGCAGGAAGAAGTCGCTTCTCTGCCTAAGAATATCTTTCTAGGGGATCAAATCTTCAACACTAAACCAGCTAGCTATCTAAGTCTAGTTACCATCCCCAAATTTAGACGTGCTCTGACGCTCGCCCGTCTTAATGCGCTTCCATCTGCTGTCATGGAGGGAAGATTGAAAGGTACCCCTTTTTCTGCTCGACTTTGCCCTGGCGGGTCTGGTCAAGTGGAGACAATTGCGCATGCCATACTTTATTGTAACTTTTATAGGGACACCCGCTTAAGATTAGTGTCCCCTTTGTTGCGACATTTTCCCGGGCACTTGGATGACTTCTATTTGAAGTACTTATTGTCCAGTTCTGATGACAACCTAATCATCAAAATGGCAAGGTATTGTCATATCATTTGCACCATCCGCTCAGGTTTTTAACAATGTTCTGTTCTTTTCTTTTCTTCCCCTGAGATTCCTGTTTCATGATTGCAATGGAGGCTGCCCTGTTTAATAAGGTTTTCAGTCAGACCTATTTGGAGTTCACCATAACTGTTCTAATTTTAACTTGGTACTATTGTGTTACAATCCGTTTTATTATGCCGAGTCTCTTTTCTTATATGTAAGCATGTAAGTATGTATGTTTTAGCTATGCACTGGTCCATGACCGTAATAAAGGACTGAACTGAACTCATCCTTATTGGCTCTGCTAGGGCTACCATCACCCTGTGACTGGCCAAAGTCAGTCTACCAAAGTCAGTCTACCAGTCTAGTCCAAAGTCAGTCTACCATCACCCTGTGACTGGCCAAAGATAGTGACTGGCCAAAGTTCAGCCACTCCTCAGCAGAAATGTCCCATCTTCTCCTGGAACAGGCTTGCTGGAAACCCTCCTTGCCACATCCCCTGCTACTGTGGGCAGCCTCGGATCTGTCTCGTCCTCTCGACTTGCAGTTTCCTTCTGGCTGCAAGAACTGAAGACTCTTTGCAAGCCAGGGCAAGGAAGTCGCCCGCACATCTGCTTCTCTCTGCCTCGTGCATAAACCAGGTCTGCTAAGAAATAAGGCCAGTAGTATTATATACAGACCTGGGAGGAGCCTAAGTAAGGGCAAGTGAAGCCACAGACTAAGTAAGGGCAAGAAATATGGGCAGAGTGAAGTCAGAGCCTAGTAAGGGCAAGACGTCATCAAGCCCCGCCCATTGAAGGGCAAGATGTCATCAAGCCCCTCCCACTGATGGGCATGACATCACCACAGTAGGGAGGAGTTGTAAACCCTCCAGAGAACATGCCCAGGCATGCCCAGAGCCTCCTGTACCATGAGCCCTACCCACCTGACATGTGAGGACCAATAGGAAGGAGTTCCCAGCCAGTCGTTCAAGGCTTATAGTGTTGCTGCTGCATGGAGTATCCTACAAGGCTTGTAGCATAGCCCCCTTTGCATAACGGTAACAATTGTACTGTTTGCTTGTGGGTTTGATGATGGGATCTCCTCAGAGCCCTAATTTGGCAGCAAATCAGCCAGATTCGACACCTAAGCCAAGAAAACGCTCTATTAGCACCAGTGCAGATGATGAAGGACCTCCTGTGAAAACCTATGCTGAAGAACAAGCTGAGACAAGGGAAATATGGCAAGAGATCCTGGCAACCATGGCAGCTGAGCCACAGGTAAATATATTTTACAGGCTAGGTTTTGAGGTTGTGTGTGTGTGTGCAAAAGGACATTAAACTCATAGTCTTTTCTTTTCTCCCTTTAGAATTCAGCACTTGTGCAAACTTGGAAACGCTCTCGCATAGCAATGCAGAAATTCTTGGGCCTGGATATCAATGAAGAGCCCTATAGTACCTGGGCGGAGCCTAAGTGAGGGCAAAGTGAAGCCATAGCCTAGTAAGGGCAAGGAACGATGGGCAAGGGAAAGCCAGAGCCTAGTAAGGGCAAGTTGAAGCCCTGCCCTTCGAAGGGCATGATGACATCACAGCAGGAAGGAGCCGAAAGCTTCTAACTAAGGGCAGGTTGAAGCCACCGCCTCCTAAGGGTATAGTGAGACCCTGTGGAGAGCGTCCACACAACATGGCCAGGCAGACCCCCATGTCCAGGCATGTCCAGACATGCCCAGAGCAGATGCACAACAAACACCCATGTTTGGACATCAGCCCCCCACCCCCCCCCGAACAGGTCTGTGTATGTTCAGACATGCACAGAGCAAGGGTTAGGCCAGGCCTGCACAACATAAGGCCCGGGGACCAGATCAGGCCCTCAGGGACTTTTTTGTGGGTCCACTGATTGTCACAACTTGCAGCAACAGCACCCCAAGGCCACTCTTTGGGTTAGTTCCCTCCTCTTCTTCATCTTTTCATCCTCTGCCCTCTCTGAAACTGCCTGACAGCACCATCCTGTGCATGTTTACTTGGAAATATTTACTTAGTTGACTCCTAAGTAAGCACGACTAGGATTGCAACATGAAATCGACAGCAATTTAGAAAGAGGAGAGGATTTTGCATTTGTTTGGGGCTGGCATTTTTTAAGGGAGATCTCACTAGATGCCCCAGTGACTGAGCAAGGACAGGCTCTATTTTCTGGCCATGATTCTTAGTTAAAATTGTGGGTCCCTTGCCAAAGGGGGGAAAGATCCACAACTATCTAATAATTGCTTGCATTAATATTTTTAAGAATTAATTTTAATTCAATAATGTGCTGAAAATTGACCTTGACCACTGAACACCATTGTGGTTGGTTCCAGCCCATCAAAACATTTGAATGGTGTACCCCCCGGGTTAGCCCCAGAGCAGGGTTGTTATTTTTGTAGAGAGAAAATAAAATGCTCTTCAGATTAACTCAATAGGGTATATTCTAGATTTTAAGAACTCATACACATTAACTTTGTACTATGGATTCTGCAGTTGAAAGTTTTCCCACTTTAAAAAGAAAAGTTGCCCTGCAATTAATGCTGGATCATCTTTTCTTTGTCTCTGTGATGAGGCTAGCCTGGAGTTTTATCCTGAGAGGCCCCTGAAACATCAGCCCTATCCATCCTCAGCACTGTACCTCCAGTGACTGTTGCTGGTGTATATCTTATGTTTCTTTTTAGATTGTGATCCCTTTGGGGACAGGGATCCATCTCATTTATTTATTATTTCTCTGTGTAAACCTCCCTGTGCCATTTTTGGAAGGGTGGTATAGAAATTGAATAAATAAATAACTAAAAATGCTTTTTGTGTGTGATGTATAAGTAGGACAATTTCATACATTCTGATAAGTACAGCTTCTTAAAAACATTAAAATCATGATCTCTTTCGTTATGCAGTGACAATGCCTTGCTGTCTAAGAAACAAGGCTTTTTTTTTTTTTTTTAAATAACCAGTTCTCCAAAAAAGTGGTAGGACTGGGCCCTTCAAATGGTGTGGTCTAACCGTTAAGTGTTCATCAGATCAATGACCACTAGAGGCTTTTGATGTGTGTGTGTGTGTGTGTGCATGCACAGGTAGGCTGACAGATGCAATTTCTATTTATCTGACGCTTGGTGGGGGGGTGGGAGTTTGTATTTTGTGTATTCACTAGGAAATGAGAGTTTTGGTTCTTTAGAAATCAACTAACACACACTAATTAAATGCATCAAAATTACTGACCAAGACTAAGTCCTATTGAGGACAGAGAAAGCAAGCAAGCAAGCAAGAATGAAAGATTAAGAGCAGTGACAAGGACTAGTTGTGAAACTGTGTCAAAGGAGAAGGGAAAAACTGTGTCTGAGGCCAAGGAAATCTAGATGGTTAAAAAGTGACAAGAACACAGGGTGGGGGTGGGGAGAACCGAGTTAGCGATGGGCCAGGTTGAGGAAGGAGAGGCAGAATAATTGTCCTTATTCCAGTTAATGCCTAATCCAGGCTAATTCATATCAGAGTTAGAGATGTACGAAGAAGTGGGGGGAAGGGAGGGGGGAGAGATTTGTTAAAAACGGAAGCAAAGAAACAGTGACAAGGACTAGGCGCAAAACTGTGTCAGAGATGGAAAGGGGAGAGAGATCCTAGTTAGGGGACAGGTCTAGGCTTTGTAGATGTGAAGTAGAATCAAAGAAAGTTTGAGATACCACAGTCTACAGAACTGTGGTTTTTAAAGATATGCTTGCGCTACAAAGACACCTGTAAGAGTGTCTAGCACTAAGAGATAATGTACATTGCATTAATAGTTCACTGAGAACTTCCAATTAAATAGAGGCAGTCATCAGATCAAGCCGGGGTCTGTATTGCCCTAGTCACTAACATTCTAACTAAGAATCACTGGAAAACAAACAGACTAGCTAATACCTCCCAAGAGATATTATAAGAAATTAAATTATTTCTTATAAAAGTCCATTTTCTCTTCTAGAAAACAAATCCTTTTTTAAAAAAGAAATTAAATTTGTTGACAAAACAATTACATATCAGACCATTTCTTTGTGTGTGTCTGTGTCTGTGTCTGTGTGTGTAAAAATGAAAATTGTGTGGGCGTACTGAAGTGAATTGATTGCTGCTTCCTGCTTGTATGTATAAAGACATATCTGTGTGCATTCATCTTACACGAAGGAGCTACATACAAGATTCATGCTTGGACATGTAGGATATTTACGGAAGCAAAGAAACAGTGACAAGGACTAGTTGTGAAACTGTGTCAGAGGAGAAGGGACATTGACAAGGATTGAGTGAAAAACAGTGTTTGAGGCCAAGGAAATCTAGATGGTTAAAAAGTGACAAGAACACAGGGTGGGGGTGGGGAGAGCCTAGTTAGCTATGGGCCAGGTTGAGGTTAGTAAGAGGAAGCAGTGTCAGTATAATTGTCCTTATTCAAGTTAATGCCTAATCCAGGCTAATTCATATTAGAGATGTAGGAAGAAGGGGGGGGAGGGAGGGGGAGAGATTTGTTAAAAACGGAAGCAAAGAAACAGTGACAAGGACTAGGTGCAAAACTGTGTCAGAGATGGAAAGGTCTGTATTGCCCTAGTCACTAACATTCTAACTTAGAATCACTGGAAAACAACCAGACTAGCTAATACCTCCCAAGGGAAATTATAAGAAATTAAATTATTTCTTATAAAAGTCCATTTTCTCTTCTAGAAAACAAATCCTTTTTTAAAAAAAGAAATTAAATTTGTTGACAAAACAATTACATATCAGACCATTTCTCTCTGTGTATGTGTGTGTGTGTGTGTGTGTGTGTAAAAATGAAAATTGTGTGGGCGTACTGAAGTGAATTGATTGCTGCTTCCTGCTTGTATGTACAATGACATATCTGTGTGCATTCATCTTACATGATGGAGCTACATACAAGATTCATGCTTGGACATGTAGGATATTTCATCAGGTGTGTAGGCCAGACCTTATGCATGTAGAGCCATTCACTTTCCTTACAAAAGAACAGTGAACAACTAAATAGCAATATGATGTGTGTGTACGTGTGTGTTAAATACATCTTGTATGTTGTATATAACATAATGTATGCTGACTCTGCTGTACATATCATATGTCTTTAAGATTGTTTGTTTTCTCATCAACAGTACAGAATTATCCAATCTAAACACTTTAGAATCAATTCTGGTTTTTTTGGCTCTGTACTATATTTTATGTGTTTTCCAAAGCAGCCAATCATTGTCTGCTCTAGATCCACACAAAAACAAGTGCCTGCTTTTTGAAGTATGAAAGGTCTTTTCCTCTAAAAGATGAATATGGATAACTATAAGATAGCTCACAGGCAGCCAGGGAGCTCCCAGCCTGATGTTCCTAAGCTCAGGAGAGGGTTTACAAAGCGTACTAGTACTCCAGAGAGTCGGTGCTGTGTAGTGCCTAGAGTGTCAGACTAGGAAGGGCATTTGCTCTTCTTGGCTTAACCTACCTCACAGGGTTGTTGTGCAGATACAATGAGGGAACATGACCTTGAGTTCCTTGGAAGAAGGGGCAGGCTATAAATCTCATACATACATACATATGGTAGCATGTTCATAGTTTGCCAGGGAGGATACTTGTTTGAATTTAGACCCTTAATATAATGCCATGCATGCAGATGTGTCAAAATTAACTCAGTGAAAAAGATTAACAGGGTGTTTCAAAAAACTAGTCAGTTTACAAACGTCTGATTCTTCAGAGCTGCCTGACAGTTTGGTACCAACTTGTCTGTAAGCAATAGTTTTTGCTTCTGCAGATGAGTCTGTCTGAGACAGCTCTGTAGGATCAACATCTGACTCTGACTGTGTATCATCAGAGCATGGCTTCCTACCGCCTCCCCACAGAGTGGCACATATCTCATTGCTATAGGCATACAGGAAATCAGTTTTAATATCATTCACAAAGGCCAGCATTCCAGATAGCTCAGGATCAGCTTCCAGCAACACCAGCAAGTTCGAAAAACAAGAGTTAGAAAACTCCACCTCACAGGCAGCCCACCTCACAGGGTTGTTGTAGTAAGTCTAACTTGACACAAATAACTAAAACTTAAAAGGATAATATTATTTGTGTATTCCCTGCCCCCCCCCCCACTTCCCTGTAGCCTGTGATAATTTAAATTGGGTCCCTCCTGTCGTCTTTAATGGGGTTACTTCACCATGCTAGCTTTCCTCAACCATGTGTCCTTTGATCCTTATCTTTTCCTATGTGAAAAGGCTTTTCTCACGAGAGGCATTATTAATTCATGTGTGGTTTTTTAAAAATAATAATATTATCCTTTTAAGTTTTAGTTATTTGTGTCAAGTTAGACTTACTACAACAACCCTGTGAGGTGGGCTGCCTGTGAGGTGGAGTTTTCTAACTCTAGTTTTTCTTGTTTTTAGAACGTGCTTTAAAAATGAACTCAGGTATAGCCATTCACACAAACACATGTACGAGTGTACAGACATCTATCTGTACACTCATGCAGCATAATGTCCAAATTGGGCTGTTTGTCCCTATTCCTTTTCTCTCTCTTGTATAATGGTGTGTGTATATAAAAAGTATGATAAAAAATATCAGGGAATACACAAAACTATTTAGGCAATTAAAAATACTGTAGGAGAGATCAGAGCCTCTCGGGTCCGATAAGAAAAATGACCATGTACTTACCGCTTGTGGTCTTCACAGAGACAAAGAGGGAAAATTCTGGTGTACCTCAAGACATTAAGCCTTGGTGGGGTTGGGCAGGGCCCGCTTTCTGGTTGTTATCATGCTGAAACACTGAAAGACACACCCCAGCCACAAAGTGACCACTCATCTTTTAGAGGAAAAGACCTTTCATACTTCAAAAAGCAGGCACTTGTTTTTGTGTGGATCTAGAGCAGACAATGATTGGCTGCTTTGGAAAACACATAAAATATAGCACAGAGCCAAAAAAAAACAGAACCAAGACGACAAGGATTGTAGAATAGAACAATATCGGACCTCCGAAAAGTATACAGTGTACTGTGCTTGATTGGCCAGCAAACTCGCCTGACCTGACCCCATAGAGAATCTATGGGGCATTGCCAAGAGAAGGATGAGAGACATGAGACCAAACAATGCAGAATTGCTGAAGGCCGCTAATGAAGCATCCTGGTCTTCCATAACACCTCATCAGTGCCACAGGCTGATAGCATCCATGCCACGCCGCATTGAGGCAGTAATTGCTGCAAAAGGGGCCCAAACCAAGTACTGAATACATATGCATGCTTATACTTTTCAGAGGTCCGATATTGTTCTATTCTACAATCCTTGTCTTCTTGGTTCCATGTAATATTCTAATTTTCTGGGATTGTGGATTTGGGGTTTTCATGAGCTGTACGCCATGATCATCACAATTATAACAAATTAAGGCTTGACTTATCTCGCTTTGCATGTAATGCATCTGTCTCATATATCAGTTTCACCTTTTAATTTGCATTACTGAAATTAATGGACTTTTGCACGATATTCTAATTTTCCGAGTTTCACCTGGATACAATGTCCTAACTCTATATCGCAGCAATTAAATTCACAACAAGGCACTGGAAATGTGAACGGCACCCTGCTGTCCATGGAGGGATAGCAAGAGTGGCTATCTGGCTGGCTGGCTAGTTGTCTGGCTAGTTGTCTGGCAGCTGGATTTTTAATTTTAAGCCTCCTAGCCGCAGTGGAAGAGAAGTTACTTAGGGGCCCAACAAATACTGCAAAAGAGGGGAATATTAAATGCAATTTGCTTGTATTTCAAGACGGACTGCAACTTCGGGCTTGTGTTTGGTTCATCTCCTCAAAAGACAGCTCTGCATACAGTGCATCACAATGGTCTCCTCAGTGTGGATAGCAGTGGTCAGGTTCGTTGCTGGCCCTGTTCCTAGTCTACACAGTCTAAGCAATCGGGTTGGGTGTTGTTGTTGTTTTGCTATTCTGCTTTGGTTTTTCCTGCTGTTACATAAGAACACAGGAAGCCGCCTCCTACCGAGTCAGACCTTTGGTCCACCTAGTTTACTATTGTTTACACTGATTGGCAGCAGCTCTCCAAGGTTTCAGGTAGGAGTCTCCCCCAGATCTACCCCGAGAGATGCTGCCAAGGATTAAACCTAGGATCTCCAGCGCGCCAAGCGGATGCCCTGCCACTGAGCTCAATCCCCATCCTCCTAGGATTTCTTACAGCTGACAGTGCCCATATCAGGGGTGTAGCTATGATGGATGGTTCAAAGGACCCAGCCCCCCCCAGCTCCTGAAGGCCCCCCAGCTCCACCCCTCCCTCTTTTCTTCATTCTTCCCCTCATTCCAAGGCACCGTCAGAGAGAGGGCCAACCACGGGCCCACCTTCCTTAGCTACGCCCCAGGCTCACATGTCGTCACCCATCCAAAAGCCAACCAAGATGGACCCTGCTTAGCAAAGGGGGTGACTCACGCCTGTGACATGAAATGTGTCCCGGGTTCCAAACAGCTGACCTTCAAACAAACTTTAGGAAGACAATACAGCCTGTCGGTGAGTTAGGGACTTCCTGTAGTTACCGTACTTGTCATAACAGAACAAGCAACGCCGTGGAAGGGAAGGAGAGACAACATGTAATTCCCCCTTCCGCCAGTTCCCTTTCTCTAGGCCAACTTCTGCCTTCCCACCACCCTGAAAGAAGCTAAGGCTCAACAATAGATCGGGAGCAGCTCGTCCTAATGAGTCAGGGGGACACCCAAGGAGGCGGCTCAGGTTTCTCCTCTCTCTCCCACCCTGCCTGCTGCCTGTAGGCTGGACATCCATCAGGTAGAGTGGTGTGGTTAGGAAATGCTTGGAAATGCTGGAACACAACGTGGACACCAGCAGCAGCCGTCAGGAGGGGTGCCGTGCTGGGGTTGGATAGGGCCAGTTGCTCTGTCCAGGAGAGACGCCGGACCCATCCGTTGGGGCCAGCATCTTTAAGAAACTGCGAGGCGCGCCTGCTCAGAGGAGATCATCGCAAGCCCGTGACGTTTAGGCTTGCAACGATCTCTAAACTGCACGGGCGCGTCTGGCAGTTTCTTAAAGATGCTGGCCCCAACAGATGGGTCCAGCATCTCTCTTGGCTGCCGCCGGAGGAGGGGGGAGGGAGGACTGCTCCACTCCCCCCCCAGCCACAAGTATTTTTTTAAGCAGAGCTTTGGAGGGGCGGCCCCCCCAATGAGATTGGGGGGCCTCATACAGGGCGGGGGGAGGGGTGTCTCATGGCTGGGTGGTCCAGGCACCTGAATTACTTTGGTGCACCCCTGAGAGGGGCTGCTGAGCTCTTGGAGGCATAAAAAGGAGGGAGGTGCACCAGAGGGCCGGCAGACCGCCTCTAGGCGGCCACCAAAGCTGGCCACCAAAGGGGGCCAGCTTTTGGTGCCGGGCCTTCGGGGTGGGGCTGAGGTCTAGGAGAAGGTAATATTAGGGTGGGGCTGGAGGTCTGGGCTAGAGTTTGCAGGAGGCTTTACACACAGGGTTTCTGCCCCGAATCTCCTTCAGTAGAGAGCGTGTGCATACACTCACTGGAGCAGGACCTTGCTCCTCTGCAATGCCAGGTCAGTTCAGAAGAAGACCGAAATCATCCACGACTTGATCATGGGTGAGGCAGGGAGCTGACCCGGCTTGTATAAGTCTATAACTGAGACTTGGCTGCGGGAGGAAAGGGGTCCAGTTGGGCCCAGCTTCTCCAATCAGATTACTCTGATGGGGAGCAGGTTAGGGGAAGTGGGTGGGGTGGGGTAGGGTGGGGTGGCTGTGGTCCCTAAGAATACCATCTCCCTTACCAGAGCCTCTGTGAGACAGATGACTTATACCAAGTGTATATTTTTGAGGCTGGGAACTAGGGATAGACTGTTGGTGTACCGTCCACCCCGCTGCCCAACGGACTCCCTAACTGAGCTGATGGAACCAGTCACAGAGTTGGTGTTGGAGTCTCCCAGACTTTTGATGTTAGGCGACATCAGTATCCACTTTGGGGCTGGCTTGTCTGGTGCAGCTTGGGAGTTCATAGAGGCCATGAAATCGATGGGCCTATCCCAATTAATTTCAGGACCAACTCATGGTGCTGGAAACACACTCAATTGGGTCTTCTGTTGGGCTCCATCGTCAGGAGATCCTGTGGTTTCCCCATTGTTATGGACGGACCACTGCCTGCTTCACAGCCACAACCCACCCCTGCAGGGGTGGTGGACCTATTAGGATGGCCCACCCGAGAAGGCTGCTGGATCCAGTAGGATTCCAAAAAAGCCTTGGAGGGTTTTAATGTTGGTGCTGCCAGTGAGTCTGTCGAGGCCCTGGTGGGAACCTGGAATATGGAACTCACCAGGGCAAGAGACACGATTGCTCCTAAGCGTCCCTTCCAACCTGCTTCAAAAATGGCCCCTTGGTATACAGAGGAGTTGCGGGGGCTGAAGCATCAGAGTAGGTGTGACTGGAACACACACAAGTGGAGGGAAACCTGGCTCAAATTTGACAGGACACAGCACTGGATCCATTTGAAGGTTTATGTGATAGCGGTGCATGCGGCAAAAAACCAATTTTGGTCTGCATGAATTGTGCATGCAGATTTGCGTTCAGCAGAGCTATCCCAGGTTGTGAGGAGTTTAATTTCTGCTCTTTCTGTTTGGAATCAGTCCCCGGACAATTTGTTCTGCTGTAAAGCTTTTAATGGGTTCTTTGCGGATAAAATCTCCTGTATTCTGGGCTGACTTGGACTCCACTATTTCTGCAAGGGTTATGAAGGGGGTGTTCAGCAATCCCTCTTGCAGTATTATGCTGGATCAGTTTCAATCTGTGATTTCTGAGGATGTGGACGAGCTGCTTCGGGCGGTGCGGCCTACCACCTGTTCTCTGGAACCTTGCCCGACTAACAGGAGGAGAGCTAGTTTTGTGGTAGCAAGCATGACTTGTCCCCTTAGCTAAGCAGGGTCCACCCTGGTTGCATATGAATGGGAGACTAGAAGTGTGAGCACTGTAAGATATTCCCCTTAGGAGACGGGGCTGCTCTGGGAAGAGCATCTAGGTTCCAAGTTCCTTCCCTGGCATCTCCAAGATAGGGCTGAGAGATTCATGACTACAACATTGGAGATGCCGCTGCCAGTCTGTGTAGACAGTACTGAGCTGGATGGGACAATGGCCTGACTCAGTATATGGCAGCTTCCTGTGTTCCTACAACTTGGCTGCTTCTATCTAGCAAGGAGATTGTTGGAGGTGGCCTCGTTAATATCATTCATGCATCGCTGAGGGAGTACCCACTGTTTGGAGGAGGGGCAATAGATAGACCACTTCTTAAGAAACCTTCCTTGGATCCCTTAGCGATGGCTAGTTACAGGCCAGTCTCCAATCTCCCATGGTTGGGCAAGGTGACTGAGAGAGTGGTGGCCTACCAACTCCAGACAGTTTTGGAGAAAACGGATTATCTAGACCCATTTCAAACTGGCTTTAGAGCTGGCTATGGAGTTGAGACGGCTCCATTCTGTCACCAATGCTTTTTAATATCGACATGAAACCGCTGGGTGAGATCATCAGATTTGGTGCAGGGTGTTATCAGGATGCTTGTCATCTATTTCTCCTTGTCATCACCACCACCACCACCATCATCAGGAAATGGCATTCATTCCCTAAATGCCTGCCTACAGGCAGTAATGGGCGGAGGTGCTCATTGTAGGCACTCAGAATCTGAAGGATGAGTTAGATCTTCCTGTCCTGGGTGAGGGTTACACTCCCCCAAAAGGAACAGGTATGCAGCTTGGGAGTACCCTTGGACCCAAGCCTCACCCTGGTATCTCAGGTGGAGGCTATGGCCAGGAGTGCCTTCCAACAGCTTTGGTTGATTCACCAGCTGCGTCCATTCCTTGAAGAGAACAATCTCAAAACAGTGGTGCATCAGCTGGTAACCTCCAGGCTTGACTATTGCAATGCGCTCTACGTGGGGCTGCCTTTGTACGCAGTTTGGAAACTTAAGTTAGTTCAAAAACCAGCAGCCAATCTCTCAAAAACCATTGCTTCTCTCCAACCATCCATTTTCTGCTAAACAAGCCTCAAGCTAAACCTGCCTGCCTCGGGACCTAAGAGGGAGGGAGAGAGAAAGAGCATCCGAAGGCTGCCTGTTTGCTTAAGGAATCAAGTGGCCAGCTGGATCTTCGATTTTGACAGCCGATGATGATGGCGAGAGGGAAGCCTTCTTGGATACAATTGGGACAGATGGGACATTCTCCTTTTGTGCTGACCCCCCCCAACGCCCCCCCCATGCTCCCAGCAAACGTGATGGTTGTTGGTCCCTGCATTAAACAGCATTCTGTGCAATGCCCGCTCCATCTGTGAGAGCCCTCTTTGACATTTCTTTCCCTGTCTCCAAGGAAGTAGCTTCGATAGCCTATAGAAGACCAGCTAAAAGACACACACACCCCAACACACACACAGCTCTGGCGCTTGGGGGAGACTATCTGCGTAGATAGATAGATAGATAGATAGATAGATAGATAGATAGATAGATAGATAGATAGATAGATAGAACAAGGCTGCATAATCAACCAGAAACAAATCTGGAACTTCACCATTAGTTCCCTGAGATCATAGTTCTGGCAGTGAACTATATAACTATATAAATTTAGTTATATTTGTAACTATATATAGTTATAGATATAAATACAACTATATAGTAATAGATATAAATATAACTTTGTAAATATTCACCATATTCATATTATTATTTATTTGATTTCTATACCGCCCTTCCAAAATGGCTCAGGGCGGTTAGGGGATGTGATACATATTGGGGATGTGAGTGTGAGTGCACTATATATTGTGAAATGTGTAAACCAACCAACCAACCAACCAACCAATCAGCGAGGGGCCCATTGTAAAACCTCGTCTCTGGGCCCACTCCAACCTTGTTATGCTCCTGCTTTTGCAGTGGCCACTTTGACGGAGCTGCTCCATTCCTTCCCATCCTGCCACCTGCGTTCTCACCAGAGTAGCTGCTTTCACTCCGTAGAAGGGAAAATATTATTATTATTATTATTTCTTGTTTCCACAGTCAGACAGGTGTTATTGACTGGTTTGTTTTATCCAGACATCGAGTCCTTCCCAAGGACCTGGGATGCCAGAATTTTATTGTCAATCGTTATAGATATCGTCGCAGAATATAGGCTGTTCCCAGTAAAGCTGCTTTTTGTAATTGGCTGATGGTGATTTCTGTGGCCCCTATGGTGTTGAGGTGCTCTTCAAGGTCTTTTGGAACTGCACCCAGGGCGCCAATTACCTCTGGGATTATTTGGGTCTTTTTCTGCCACAGCCTTTCAATTTCAGTTTGTAGATCTTTGTATTTTATTATTTTATTTTTTCTATTTCTTTTTCTTCTATTCTGCTATCCCCTGGTATTGCTATGTCGATTATTTTCACTTGTTTTTCTTTCTTCTCGACTACAGTGATATCTGGTGTATTGTGTGGCAGATGTTTGTCTGTTTGTAGTCGGAAGTCCCATAATATTTTTACATCTTCATTTTCTTCAACTTTTTCAATTTGATGGTCCCACCAATCTTCGGCTACAGGTAGCTTGTATTTTTTGCAGATGTTCCAGTGTATCATCCCTGCTACCTTGTCATGCCTTTGTTTGTAGTCAGTCTGTGCGATCTTCTTACAACAGCTGATCAGGTGGTCCACTGTTTCATCTGCTTCTTTACAAAGGCGGCACTTGCTGTTTGTTGTGGATTTTTTGACTTTGGCTCTTATTGCCTTTGTTCTTAGTGCCTGTTTTTGTGCAGCCAGTATTAAACCCTCTGTTTCTTTCTTCAAGTTGCCATTCTTAACCCATTGCCAGGTCTTGGTGATGTCTGATTTTCCACTTATATTATGTAAATATTGACCATGCAGGGGCTTATTTCTCCATTTTTCTGCTCGGTTCTTGACTTGTTCTTTCTTGTAGGCCTGTTTTGTTTTATTGGTGTTGAATAGTTGTGCGTTCTTGACCATTTGAAGTACATCTTCTTCACTGTCCCTTATATATTCTTCAAGGTCTCTTTTCTCCTCCTCTACTGTTTGATGGACTTGCAGCATTCCTCTTCCACTTGAGCTGCGAGGGAGGTAGAGCCTATCTACATCACTGTGGGGGTGCAGAGCACGATTGATGGTCATGATTTTCCTGGTCTTACGATCTAGCGTCTCTAGCTCTGCCTGGGTCCAGTCTATCATTCCTGCAGTGTATCTCATAACAGGTATAGCCCAGGTGTTTATGGCTTGTATGATGTTCCCGCCATTGAGTATGGACTTGAGGATTTTTCTGACTCTCCTGATGTATTCACTTCCAATTTTTCTTTTAACTTCAGCGTGTGCGATGTTATCAGCCTGGAGAATGCCCAAGTATTTGTAAGGTTCTTTCTCTTCCAGCTTCTTGATCTTGCTTCTATTGGGCAGTTCTATTCCTTCTGTTTTTCTTATTTTCCCTCTGTTCATTATTAGTGCAGCACACTTGTCTAGTCCAAACTCCATTGCTATATCGCTACTGAATATACGGACAGTGTTGAGCAGTGATTCGATTTCTGACTGGGACTTTCCATACAGCTTCAGATCGTCCATGTACAGCAGATGGTTGATTTTACTGGATGTTTTAGATGTTTGGTATCTGAGGCTTGTTTTGTTTAGTATTTGTGAAAGTGGGGTCATGGCGATTACAAACAATAGCGGGGATAGTGAGTCCCCTTGGAAATGCCTCTTCTAATGCTAACCTGTCCAAGTGCCTCACCAATGATTGTTAACTGTGTACTCCACATGCTCATTGCTTTTTAAATAAATATCTGAATGTTTTTGCTGACACCAGTTGTTTCTAAACAATTTAGTATCCATGTGTGAGGCAATGAATCGAAGGCTTTCTTGTAGTCAATCCATGAAACACTTAGATTGGTTTTTCTTCTCTTGCAGTTTTCTAAAATCATTTTGTTAATCAGCAGCTGGTCTTTTGTGCTTCTGGTGTTCGGGCAATTTCCTTTCTGTTCAACTGGAAGCTGTTTGTTAGTTAATAAGTGTTGCATCACTTCATCTGCTATTATTCCAGTTAATAATTTGAACATGGTTGGCAGGCAGGTTATCGGTCTATAATTACTTGGAACTGCACCTTTTGCTGGGTCTTTCATGAGATGAGTTTTCCCAGTTGTTAGCCATTGTTCAATATCACCTCCTTGCAAAATGTGATTGAACTGTTTTGATAGTTGTTTATGAAGGCTTGTTAGGTGTTTAAGCCTGAAGCCATGCAGTTCATCGTCACCTGGCGCAGTCCAATTTTTAATTTTCTTTGCTCTTTCACTGATTAATTCTGGTGTTATTATTAGATCTTGCATTTGTTGGTTACATTTTTGACTTCTTTCATCCAGCCTGCTTTTTTATTATAATCTATTGGATTGTCCCATAATTTCCGCCAGAATTGCACTGTTTCTTCTTTATTTGGCGTTTCTACGTTTCTTGCAGTTTCTCCTTCTATGCTTTGGTAGAAACGTCTCTGATTCGACTGGAATTGGAGATTCTGCCTGTGTTGTGTAATTCTGGCTTCATATCTGATAATCTTCTTTGATACTGCTGTTATTTGCTGCTTTATTATTTCCAGGACTTCTCTCATTTTCCTTGAATCTAGGTGGTATTTTTGGATCAGATACTGTTTGGTGTTTTCTTTCTTCAGCTTCTTGTCTGTCATATCTTTCAATTTACTAGCATCTGAATTCTTGGTTGTTATTTCTGCAAGTGCAGCATTGACATCTTTTAATGCCTGAGCAAGTTGTTTTTTGGCAACTGTTTTTAGAGCGGGAAGTCGAACCCTGGTGGTTGTTTGCTTCATGTGCTCAGTTATTTTTTGCTTTAGTTCTTGTTGCTTTTCTGTTAAACGGCATTTGGGTTTTTGAGGTGAAGGCAAAGGGGAGGGTGCCTGGTTTTGATTTTGAAATACTTCAGCAACGGTGGTATCCTAAATTTCCAACACCTCCTCCATCTGTGCCTGAGCAACTGCTTCAGTTGGTGGTAATTCTTCTTCCATATCTTGAGCCTGTGTTGCTCTTTGCAGTTCTTCCAGCTCAACTCCTGTGAATACTTTATTTCTTATTCTGAATCTTCTCTGGTCTGCTAGCCTTTTTTCTATTATTTCTGTATCTGGATGCTTCTCTTTCCAAATTTGGTACATTCTTTTTAAATAACCTCTTCAAGTTGGACTAGACTTGTAATAGCAGATCATTATTTCCTTGTTGGCATTTTTTGTATATTTTTTTCGGTTAAGCGACGTTTCTTCCAGTAGCTTTGCTGTCTCCAGCCCTGGTTGCTCAACTGAAGATCCTGTGTCCTGTAGCCCACTTGCCACCAGATGTCCAGGGACTATAGCACCTGGCGCGGTCCTTGTTGACCCGGGCGACGACCAATCTGGTATAAATTTATTAAAGTTACGTCTCACCATATTGTTGACGGGAGAGGCACTCTTTTTCTGGCTCCTCTGGTGAGACCTTTCTTGTAATAATAATAAATAATAATAATAATAATAATGATGATGATGATGATGATTAACATTTATATCCTTCTCTTCCTCCAAGGAGCCCAAAGCAGTGTACTACATACTTAAGTTTCTCTTTGCAACAACCCTGTGAAGTAAGTTAGGCTGAGGGAGAAGCGACTGGCCCAGAGTCACCCAGCTAGTCTCCTGGCTGAATGGGGATTTGAACTCAAGTCTCCCCGGTCCTAGTCCAGCACTCTAACCACTACACCACGCTGGCTCTTCCGATAGCCTTTGAAGTACCCCTAGGGGTACTAGTACCCCCTGTTGGGAACCCCAATCTATCTCAATATTGTCTGTTCTGTCTGGCAGTGGCACTCCAGAGTTTCAGGCAAGAGTTTTCCCCAGCTCTCCCTGTAGATGCCAGGGATTGAACCTGGGACCTTCAGCATCTTTAAGCTGATACTCTACCACTGAAATACAGCCCCATCCCTAACACAGTCCAAGGGACAATAAAATGCTCCTTTAGGGAATAATGTTTGAAAACTGCATGCAGAAGGTTCCACATTCCCTCCCTGGCAGCATCTCCAAGACAGGACAAGATTTTTTTTTATTTTTAGGACAAGATTTTAGGACAAGATTTTTTATTTTATTTTTTAGGACAAGATTTTTTTATTGAACCAACAAACTACCAAAGCATACGAAACCCTTGCCTGTAACCTTGGAAAAGCTGCTGCCAGTCTGTGTAGACAATACTGAGCTAGATGGACCAAGGGCCTGACTCAATATAGAGCAGCTTCCGATGTTCCTAAGTTCCTATATTCACAGTGAAGTCCTAAGTGTTTTGAAACGGAGGGGGGAAATGTTTAAAACTGAACACCTGGACATTTTTGATGAAACTGTGAGTCTGGATTTGCTTAAAATGGCAAGAGGGTGGTGGACAGTAGGAAGGCAGGAAGGCAGTCTAAATAAATATCATATGATTTGTCTTACACATAGTCTTACACAATGCTTGCTTGTGGTAAAACTTGTTTTTGTTTTTTAAAAAGCATGTGGTTTCTGCATAGAATAAATGTGTGGTTTTTTCCCCTGGGGAAGAGCATGAGCAATACCCTGCTAACTAGGCAAAGAGGCACCTTTTAACGTGGTGATTCTCTTTATTTAGCAGGGGGAGAGTAAATGGCCCTCTCCATCCCCAGCACAGCATTTCTCCAGTGACTTTTGCTGGTGTCTATCTTATGTTTCTTTTTAGATTGTGAGCCCTTCAGGGACAGGGATCCATCTTATTTAGTTATTTATTATTCCTCTGTGTAAACCACCCTGAGCCATTTTTGGAAGGGTGGTATAAAAATCAAATGAATGAATGAATGAATGAATGAAATCTTACCTGCAATCTGAAGAGGGGGAGGCGGCCCACAATACCGAAAATGATGCTAATACACCAAACTGTCCACGTGGGAAGTTTCAGGGCAGAGAGCGTCCAAGTTAGGTGCGTTCTTAAATTCTTCTTAAATTTGGATTCCCAGAAGTTGTTTGAGAAGGAGACCTGGTCTTGCGGTACTAAGCATCATCATCATCATCATCATCATCATCATCATCATCATCATCATCATCATCATTTATTCAACTAGCACTTGGCAGAGTTGTAATAAAGGCCTTGGGAAAGATATTTAGATGCCATGACGTGTCTATACCTACAGAGATTAGAATAGTGTGGACAATTGTTTTCCCCGTGACACTCTGTGGATGCAAAAGCTGGATTTTTATGAAGCAAGATAGAAAAAGTATTGACACTTTTGAACTTTGGTGCTGGAGAAGACTTTTGAGGATACCATGGACAGCCAGGAAAATAAACAAATGGATCACAGAACAAACCAATCCAGAATTTTCACTCAAGGCAGAAATGACCAGGCTCAAACTATCATACTTTGGACACATTATGCGAAAACCCAGCTCCCTTGAGAAGTCCATAATGCTGGGGAAAGCTGAAGGCAAGAGAAGAAAATGGCCAGCAGCAAGGTGGATGGACCTGATCACGACAGCAATGGATGCACCACTGAGAGACCTTAAAGGCCAAGTTGAAGACAGATCATCCTGGAGAGAATCTATCTATGTGGTCGCTAAGAGTCGACACTGACTTGACAGCACTTAATCAATCAATCAATCAATCAATCAATCAATCAATCAGGGAGAGAGAGGGGGATATGTCTCCATCATCTCTCTAGGAGGAAACAAAGAAGATTGACTCAACACAGGAGGTACCTGAGGAGTCAAAGCAGGGTTCATAGAGTAGAGGCAAGCAGAGACTGGTGAGGAGACCCTGACTAGATCCCTCTGATCCAAATGCCCCTAGTTGCCATTAGGTTAGTTGGTGCAAAAGGTCGATGCACTGGAACTCCATCTCCAACACGTATAGACAATAGTGAGCTAAGCAGACCAATGGTCCGGCTTGGTATAAGACAGCTTCCTATGTTCCTATGTACAACTCCCATGGAATCACAGGATCATAGAATGTCAGAGTTGGAAGGTACCTTAGAGTTCTTCAGTCCCCTACTCCGTGCAGGAAACTGCTACAGCAGCTCTGACAGATGCCTGTCCAGCCTCTGTTTGAAAACCTCCAGCAAAGGAAAGCCTACCACTGCATGAGGGAGACTGCTTCGCTGTCGAACAGCTCTTACCATTATTTATTTGTTTATTGATTGATTTGATTTGATTTGATTTTTATACCGCCCTTCCGAAGTGGCTCAGGGCGGTTTACAATTAAAACAGAAAACATTAAAAACAATTAAAACAGAGATACAAATATAATTACCAATTTAAAACAACTTAAAAAACAATTAAACTATCAAAACAATTAAAACCCTGAAAACCAGGTTAACATTAAAACAATTAAAAACTGATTAAAATCCCTGAAAGGCCAGGCCAAACAGATGGGTTTTAAGGGCTCTCTTGAAGGTCAGCAAAGAATCAAGATTACCAATTTCTGCTGGGAGTGTATTCCACCGTCCAGGAGCAGCTACAGAGAAGGCCCGCCTCTGAGTCGTCACCAAACGAACCGGTGACAACTGGAGACGGACCTCCCCAGATGACCTTAACGTGCAGTGGGGATCATGTAAAAGAAGGCGCTCTCTAAGATATCTTGGACCCAAGCCGTTCAGGGCTTTAAAGGTAATAACCAGCACTTTGTATTTTGCCCGGAAACATATTGGCAGCCAATGTAACTGTTTCAAAACAGGCATCATATGGTCTCTCCGGGTTGCCCCAGAGACCAATCTGGCAGCCGCATTCTAAACTAACTGAAGTTTCCGGACTACATACAAAGGCAGAATGAAGAAATTCTTCCTAATGCCTAGCCTAAATCTGCTTCCTTGCCATTTCAACCCATGGATTGTAGTAGCCCAGCCCTCAGGAGCAACAGAGAACCAGTCTGTTCCTTCTTCTATAAGGCCATGGTGGCCAGGGATGTTGTAGTTTAGTATCATCTGGAGACCCAAATATGAGGACCCCTGACCTTAGAATGATGAGTTAGTGTTCTAGTATACAGTCGAGATGTGCAACGAAACCAGACCACACCCTTGTGCAGCAAATATAATGTGCCAAGGGAAGGCAAGTAGTTTGCGTAAGAGAAAACACACTCAGAATTTATCATTTCTACAGTCCTTTTTAGTGCTTCACAATGGATATCACATTGCTCCTCTTCCGTTTCTGTTGTGAAATGTCATGATGCATCTCTTGAACTCCTCCCTCCTCCTTCCATGATCTTCTGGGTATTTGAAGACCATCTTTCCAGGCCTTCACAACTCTGGTCCTGCCCCCAGTAGAAATAGAGGAAGTTGCCTTATACCAAGTCAGACCCTGGGTCCGCCTGGCTCAGAGCTTTCTGGCACAATATTGTCTATTCTGACTGGAAGCAGCTCTCCAAGGTCACAGGCAGCTTTTCTCTGTTGCCCCCGAGGACTGGATTAGAAATTGGATTAGAAATTCCATGGGTTGAAATTGCAAGGAAGGAGATTTAGGAGACGACAGGGATCAAACCTGGGACCTTCTGCGAGCAAAGCAGATGCAATTCCCGCTCCGTGATTTCCAGCTCTCTGCTCTTAACTGATCGGGGTGGGGGCCAGTTCTCTCCTGCGTCTGCTTCCCTCTTCACTGTTCTAGCTATGTTTCTCAGGAAGACGGTTCCCAGAAGCAGTTTAACCCAGGCTGCTCGTCTGCAGCGCAGGCATCCCTATGGATCACAGTGCTGCTGGCCCGCCTAACCCCACTTTGAAGCCTGGCCTTTAGACAAAGTTTAGGGTGCGAGCGTGCCCTTTACCCCGGCACTGGGATCAGATGGGTGCTCGGGCTGCTTGTTGCCTGAGTGCACACAGAGATGGGTGCCTAGAGCGCCCGTCTCAGAGGAGAGGAGAGCTGGTCTTGTGGTAGCAAGCGTGTCTTCCCCCCTTAGCTGAGCAGTGTCTGCCTTGGTTTCATTTGAATGGGAGATTAGATGTGTGAGCACTATAAGAGATTCCCCATCAGGGGATGGAGCCGCTCTGGGAAGAGGATCGAGGTTCCAGGTTCCCTCCCTGGCAGCATCTCCAAGATAGGACTGAGAGAGATTCCTGCCTGCAACCTTGGAGAAGCTGCTGCCAGTCTGTGTAGGCAATACTGAGCTAGATGGACCAATGGTCTGACTGGCAGCTTCATATGTTCCTATCCCCCAATGCACCACGCTCGACACACTATGCATTGTGGGATATCCAAAGGTTGGGATGTGTCATCCCAGCCTCCAAAGATCCACACTGCTGGGAGCAGTGAGGATCATGTGAGCGCATGGTAGTATACCTGAAGAAAAGCAGAAGAATCATCTGGGGGGAAGATGAGTTGGACTCTGCCTACCCCACTGCCCGCCCTCCGCATCCCAGGACTATCATGTGAATAGCCTCAGGGTCTTACTCCTAGTCAGCTCTAATTCCAGCTTTAGCGCCAACTTTAAACTCTTCCTCCAGCTTTCACTAACTTTCTGCTGCAGGCGAGCCTCCTTTTATTCTCTTCCCCCCCTCCAATTTTCCGAAACTAACCCATTTAAAATTGACTGCATGTTATGCTTTAAAAGAAAATTATTACAAAATGATGTATAGATGGTATCTGACACCCAAAAAATTGGCATTAATGTATAAAAATGTATCAAACAAATGTTGGAAGTGTGGACAGTCTGAAGGCACTTTTTTTCCTATGTGGTGGAGCTGTGGGAAGGCTAAAGCATATTGGGAGATGATATATAATGAGTTAAAGAAAATATTTAAAATGACATTTCCTAAGAGGCCAGAATCCTTCCTGCTGGGAATAATAGAAGGTGCAATTTCTACAACTAAGTCAACGCTTTTTATGTACGCTTCGACGGCGGCTAGAATTATATATGCACAGAAATGGAAGAGTAATGAAGTGCCTTCAAAAGAAGATTGGCTGATAAAATTTTTGGAATATGCGGAGATGGCAAAACTTAGAACATTAATAAGAGACCAAAATTTTGAATGCTTCAAAGAAGATTGGAAACCATTCTTGTTGTATCTAAAGAACTATTTTCCTACTATGGACTTTACAGCAGGGTTCGAAATTTAGTAAAAAAACCTGCAGGTTGGGTAGATTAGCTGTGTTTGTAAGGATTTAAATTTATGTTTTGAACTATTATTATAGCAAGGGTGAACTTTATAGCTGATGATTCACGAAGAGATGTGTGCGGGAAGTCCACTTTTGTCTATTCGTAATCAATGACATATTAATATTGTTAAAAATAATAAAAATTGAATTTGGGGAAAAAACCAAACCAACCAATCAAAATTAATGCGAGCTCCCCCCATTAAAAAAACAAAACCAAACCAATCCAATCCAACCCTCTCCTCCCTCCAAAAATCAAACAGCAGGACTCTTTCCCCAACCAGACCAAACTGTCAAACGGGAGCTGTGATCCCTGCCAGCTTCTTATTACAGAGCACAGGAAGGAAGCAAATACGCATTCAAAAGAGAACTGTGAAGAGCACAAGAGGAGGTCAAGGCCTTGTTCCTGCACAAATGGCATTTCATACTTGGCAGGACTTTTTAATCACTGGAATGGAATCACATGTCATATTTGGCTGTATTGGAGGCAGTCAGTGATGGTTTGTAAGCTTGCCAAGCCTTGCCAAGGCTGTGCTTTCCGGGCACTCGATTGGAAGGTGCAGCTTGCTCCCAGGATCCTGTGCTCAGCAAACCTCATTGGCGGCAAACCTCAAGTGGGCTCCTCTGGAGTGATCCAAGCCAATTGTCTGAGTGAGTGCTTGAAAGCAAGAGGCATTGGCATGGACCTGTAGCAGTGTAGCAGCGTCTCCCTCAGCCAAGAGGTGAGCTTGGGAGTCTGTGGGCACAAACGCTCCAAGGGAGACGAGAAGAAAAGAGGAACTCAGACACGACGGTATGTTTTGAACAAAAGGGGCAACTTTATTAATATACTTAAATAGGTTACAAGTCGTCACTTAACTTTCTAAGTAAAGGAAACAAAACAGGACAGAATGGAGTAGGCAAAAAAACTTTCCATCTTGGCCAATCTGTTGGAAAGCCAAAAATTCCTACTCGGCCCCCAACAGGGCGACCAGCAAAGCCCATTCTGTCCCTGGGAGGGAGGGGGAGGGAGGGAGAGAGGGAAGGGAGGAAGCCCAGGGTCACACGGAACAAGGGAATGGCAGGGCAAACAAAATTGGGGGGAGTCCCAGCCAGCCCCCACCCACCCCACCGCTCCTTGCAGGCATGTTCACTTGGTCTCCTCTTCTGGGGCGGATCGACTCCTCCAGCCTCCCAGCAGCAGCACATGCCTGCAAGAAGCACAAAGCAGCGTCAGTGGGGTTGCCCTGCTCCTCCTCCCTTTCCACTCCGGAAGCCCAGCAAGCGGGGATCGGGCAGTGGGGTGGGGGTTGATGGGGGGGCAAGCCAGAGAATTCGGGCTCCCCACTGTGCAACCACAGCATGGAGCAGGAGGGAGAGGAGGATTCTCTGGCCTGCCACCGGGCAGCTCCAGGGGGCGCTACTGGGTCTGCATGGGGGCCCCAGAGTCTCCCAGGCTCCTCTGCTGCTGCACCGGTTTGGGAGGAAGGAGGAGGGAGCGGAGGGGGGAGTGAGGTGTGGCTGCGGGAGTGGAGGGGGTAGGAGCACACCCTCGGCAGGGGAGGGGGCGGATGCCTGGATGGGGCTTCCCCTGCCAGGGGAAGCCAGGCCGCTGGGGAAGGGGAGAAAGGTGAAAGGAGGAGGGGGTGCTCCGTGGCAAGCTGGTGAGAATGGAGGGAGGCGGTGACCTTGCCCTCCTGCTGGGGCCACACAGCCTCCCCGGACCCAAGGGAAGCCCAAGAATGGTTCCAAAGGGCCACTTGGGGGCAGGGTGGTCCTGTAGCCTCCTCCCACAGCCTGCCAGCAGAAGCAAGGGGAGGGGCTTCTGCACCCCAGAGGCGGGGCTTCCTTGGGCCAGGGGAGTGGAGCCTGCTTCCCCCTCACTCCTCAGACAGAACTGCACTTCCCTGCTGGATGTCTTCTTGTGGACAGATCTTGTGTCCACGCGGTTGGAGGAGGTCTTCTGGGAGGCCCCTGCGCTGCACGGTCTTTCCTGAAGCTCCCTTCAGCTGCTGATCTTCAAGGGGAGAGCACGGGGCTGTTGTTCCTGGAAAGAGAGGAGGACATTGGTTCAGAGATGGGGGGTCTTCTCACACTCTCCCCCATGACACCACCAAGCACCAGGGACTCCTGGCAGAATATTTGTGTCCTCATTTCCCAGAGGGAAGAGAGATCTTTCCTCTTTCCCTTTGGCTACTGGTACAACCAGACACAAGGGCCGAAGATGGCATTCCAACACGAGGGAGGGTTGCCCAGATTCCTGCCCACCCTTCCTGCAGCCCCAGCCCCCTCCCTAACCATCGGGGCCCCTTCAAGTGAAGCCCTGCCTTGGTCTACTCACCAGTCGGTCAGGTGGAGAGATCACCGTACTCTGGCGGGTGTCTCTTCTTCTTACAGCCCGCCCACAAGCGCCGAACGGCAGCCCGCAGCCCGTGCCGGGAGTGGAGGGAAAAGGCCTTCTTCACGATCTTCTCTGTCTTGCAGGCAACTCTCCCGACCTCGGGGTCATGGTCGCCAAGCAAGCTCTCCAGCGCTGGAGGGATGAAGGAGAAGGTTCAGAAATGGCATGAAGAGATCACCCCACCCTTGGCCAAGCCCCACCATTTCCACACCAAGAGGGCGCAAGTCCTGACTCTTTCTCCCCTGCACTCTGGGAAAGCCTACTGCTGAGCATCCCTGAGGATGCAAGTGGGACCTTCCATTTGAGGGACAGGTGGCCCATTCCAGCTCTGTGGTCCCTAAATCTAGGCCTCTCCCCTCACAGAAACTTCCCCTTCCCACCCAGAAACCGGCACTTACCAGCATGGAAGGTCTCTATGTTCCCTTCAGTGAGGATGCTGCCCTTTTTGTGGACCAGGTGACCTAAAAAACAAGGGTGGAAGGAAATGGGACCACAATTCAGGACACTGTGCATGGACAACCCGATCATTCAGGAGAGGAAGTCCTCCCCTCTCTGCTCCCTCTGGGACTGACAATTTGAGCCATTCCTCCAGGGACTCTTATGTCACCTTGGGTGGAAATTAAGCCAAGAGACCTCGCTAACACGCACTGGGCCAGTCCTCCTGGGGAGGGAACAGCTCCTGCCCCTCCACACCCTTCTGGCAGTGCCTTCCAAGAGAATGAACCTTTGCCCACCAAGACGACCCACTAAGGGAGACCCAAAAGTCTTGTTTCGCTTACCGATCAGCAGGGCAGCCGTTCTCCTCACTGAAGGCTGCTCGCTGCGGAAGAAGCCCAGGATCTTGGTGGCCTCCATCTCCACGGCGTCCTCTGTGCCGAGCTGCCGAATCTGGGATCAAGAGCAAAGACAAATCCCGAGTGAGCAAAGCATCGCCCAAAGGTCCTTGAGCCATTTGAGCCGAGGGATGGACAGGGAGGGGCTGCCCTTACCAGACGCTTGGCGATCTTGTGGAGCAGCTCCTGCAGGCTGTAAGAGTCCCGCGCCAGCAGCTTGCCCTCCAGGTGCCATAGGAGGGCTTCCGCCAGGAGGCTCAGATTGTCCTTCGCAGCCTGCCAAAAGAAAGACCGGAATGGGAGTGAAAAATCCTTCCAAGGGATTCCAAGAAACCTCTTAGGGGGCTTCAAGGAGTAGGGCCTGGATGGGCCAAACCACAGCAGGACAGCTCGTGGATTCACCACCCCGTGAGGCTAACTCTGGGGTCTGCCACTGGGCGGCTGGACTTGGGGAAGCCTAAACACCTTCGTAGGGGTGGCAGGAAGAAGGGGGACCTCACCTGTGCTACCTCCAGGTCTTCATCCTCCACATGCATCAGCACCGCGATGAGGGTCGTGATGTTCTCCTCTGTACCCTTGTGGTGGTGGTGGCGGTGCTGCAGGAGATCCAGGTGGGTCCTCATGGCTGCCCTTCGGATCTTAGCCTCCTCCTACAAAGAAGAACAGGGCTTGTTATTAGGGAGGAATTCCTCACCTCCATAATTGATGAAGAGCTTGCATGGGTCTCTAGGGGGTTTCTGGTTTCCTTTCTCCAACCCGTTCGGAACCTGCAGGTTGGCCGGCCCTCATAGAGCCGGGGCGGAGGGCTGGCGTGCAAGTACTCACGTGGTGGAAGAGAGGGCGGCACAGGGCAGCCAGGACAGCATTCACCGTGGCCTGGTGTTCTGATGGACAGTGCCTCAGCCGCTCCATGAAGGCCAGGACCCCCAAAGTGGCTTCCAGACTGGAGGTCCTGAGCCCTCCCAGGATCCCGGCACTAAAATCCTGGAGTTTCTTCGCCTAGGGAGGGAAAAGGTGGATCCTTGAAAACACATGCTAGTCCACCCACTGCTAAACGGACCACAGAGCTGTCCGTGTTTGATGCTGCTTGGCCACCATCCACTGCCTTGGGGAGGAGATGGCTCAAGCCATCCCAGAGGCACAAAGAGCGGGGAGAAGGTGGCATTGGAGCACGTGGGGAATCAGGCTCCTACTGAGAGATGCATTCCTGTGCCTTCCCTTAAGGATTTCTCCTTCGTCCTGTGGCAAGGGTTCCACAGACTGAATCCACCCAACTGGAGAAATCACCCCATCACACCTGGGGATGCCTAGGAGCACCAGCCTCAGGAAGGGCTCCCCAAAGAGAGGAGTCTCCATGCCTAGGGATGCTCCATGCCCAGGGATGTCACTCACCGCCTTCAGGGTGCCATAAATTTGGAGAAGTCCCCTTTCGCTCAGGTAGCGGATGTTCTGGCTGGGGTGGACTAGCCACGCTACCAGGAGCGTCCAGGTCTTCTCTAAGGCAGCAAAGTCTTGGTCTTTCAGGAGCAGCTAAAAGAGGGAAAGGAGGAAAACATCCATCAGCCTCTGGGGCCAGACCCTCCTCTCAGGGAAGCCCACCCTGAGGAAGACGCTGCTCACCTCCACAAAGAAGGCCACCTCTGCGAGGGAATGCTCTTCTGGATCTTTGTCCAGGCTGAAGAGGGAAGCCAGGTATGCCTTCAGCCTGGCCACTGTGGAGGACCGTGTCTGGAGGAGAGCCCTGCAAAACACCAAAAGACCCTGCTGAGTCCTGGGCGGAAGGTCCAGAAAGAGCAGACCTGACCCAAACCACACCAGCCCCCAGGCCTCCTGAGAGATCTCCTATTCACTCCTACTTACCTCACCAAGAGGGCCACACCCTGGAGGCAGCTCTGCGGAGAGCACAGGGATTGCCAGCAGGTCTTCTCTGGGGTCACCTGTGCCACCCTCTCCAGCAGGGTCCGGACAATCTGTGCGGTCTCCCTGCAGAGAAGAGAAGGTTGCTGTCACCAAAGTGTGTGTCTCCTTGCGGGGTGGTGTAGTGTCAAGGGTGGATGGACTGTGTTGGACCATGGGAGGGAGACCACAGGGGTGAAGTGACTTTCCCCACAGCTGGTTTTTTAACACTGCAGACGCATTTTAAGGCTCTCTGCAGAGCCAAGAAGGCTGCAAATTCTGGGGTCTCCCCTGTGGAGCTGAGGGAAGGGACCACCGTGCCAGAGTCACCCCAAGAGGCCAGAAATGCTGCTCACCCATCAGAGTGGGACATGGGAGAAATGACCCTAGCCTGTCCTCCCAGAGTTCTGGAAGGAGGACTTGCTGGCCCCGCTTTCCCCACTGCCATGACTTACTCAGGAGGCAGGTCTTGGCTGTCTCGGTTCCCGACTCCCTCGGTGGTGTTCTGCAGGCCGGTGAGGATCTTGTTGACCAGGCCCACCAGGAGTTCGGGGAACCTCTCCTCCACCTCACTGGCATACTCCACACACCGGACGACGTCCCCGATCTTCTTTGTTGCTCTCCCCTGTGAAGAAGAGGAGGGTCAGGCCTCAGCACTCAGTCCGAGGGACGGTTATGGGTCAGGAGAATCCCCAGGGCCAGGCCAGTGCCATGGGTGTCTGCACCCACATCTGGGCCTGGAGGGTGCTGCCTCTGGCTCAGGGTGCATGAGGTCAACTGCAAGGGAAAGACATCCACAAGGGGAAAGGGCAAGTCCCCACCTCCCGTCTGAACAGTGACTGCCATCCAAGCCGCCAGCCTGTGTAGTGCAAGAAAGGAGGGGCAGATGGGTGAAGTCAAATCACCCTTGGTTTGCATCCCTTACCTCTCCCACATGGACCGAGGAGAACCTAACTGGGGCCAGCTGTCCTCTTCTTTCCTTTTCGCCGATGTTCCTGAGAGAGGAGAGGAGAGAGAAAAGCTTCTCAAGAGATCTCCCAAGTCCAGCCTTTCGTTCCCCACTGAGAAGCCCTGGGAAGTGTTCAAAGGGGGCATCGAGACAGGAGCCCTCCCTTGCTCCTTCTCCCCAACACCCGCTCATGCCAACAGCATGGGGGTCTCAGAGCTCCCTCTGCTAACAGCCTGCAATAGACTTGCTGGTTTCTGTCTTGCACCTGCTGCCAATCGGCCTCCTTGGGTGAACTCCCCCTCCAGATTTCTCAGGGAGCAGGTAGGAGGAAACATCCCTCTATGGGGCTCAGACATGGGGGAGCTGCCCCTGTCCCCTGCAGCCTTCTGCTTACTGTGCTTAAAGCCCCCCATAGGAACATAGGGAACATAGGGAACTGCCATCTACTGAGTCAGACCATTGGTCTATCTAGCTCAGTATTGTCTTCACAGACTGGCAGCGGCTTCTCCAAGGTTGCAGGCAGTAATCTCTCTCATCCCTATCTTGGAGATGCTGCCAGGGAGGGAACTTGAAACCTCCTGCTGTTCCCAGAGCGGCTTCATCCCCTAAGGGGAATCTCTTCCAGTGCTCACACATCAAGTCTCCCATTCATATGCAACCAGGGCAGACCCTGCTTAGCTATGGGGAAAAGCCATGCTTGCTACCACAAGACCAGCTCTCCTCCCCCAGCTCCCTACTGGCTCCTAAGGCCCTTCAGCTGAGAGGAGGGTACCTACCTGGCCGAACTGGGGGTCGGTGGAGAGTCCCACACCTCATCCTCGATGCTGCTGATCTGATGCATCGTGTCGTCCTCGTCCGTAGAGGAGCACTGGGGAGGAGAGAGAAGAGAAACGGGAGCGTTCCAGGGCTTGCGTTGACCTTGCGAGGCTTCTGAGAGGAACCAAGCCCAAGGGACAGTTGGGAAGACATCCTGCTCTAAAATAAGACCTGCCTCTTGGTAGAAAAGGCATTTGGCATCTCTGCCCAGAAGAAAAGCCTTTCACCACATTTTTGCCCCCTTTCCAATGCCTCAGCTGCATTTCCTCCCATCCCACCAATCACAATCCCTCCCATCCTGCAGCATCTAGAACTAGAACCATTCCATGTTCTGTCTCCTGCTGGGGAACAGGGCACTCACACACACACACACACACACACACACACACACACACAACCTAGAGCCCGTTCACATGAAAAAATGGATGATGAAATGGGTCATTTCTGACCTCTGCGGAGGACGAGTCTTCCACTGTGTAGGTGTTCATCATCATCTTCTTGATGAGCCACTTCTTTGGCTTCTGGACTCTGAGACGAGAAAGGAGAGACATGGCATAAGAACATCAATGCATGCCAAGAGCCCTTGTGGATCAACCTATTTAGTTGGTTGTGAACCACTTGAGACCTGGTTACATGTGGCATCAAAGTGTGTTTATTCAGAGAGAGAGAGAGAGAGAGAGAGAGAGAGAAATCTGGAGATTCAGAGGTTCCTTGGCTGTCATGGGTAATAGTCTTCAACTGGCTTCTCCTCCATGAACATGTCTAATCAACCAAGGCTCCCGGGGAAGGTGATCCGCCGCTATGATCCCTGGAGCGGCCCTTCAGCTGAGAAAGGTACCTGGGGGAACTGGTGGCACAGTCCCCTTCCGACCCCTCGTCCTCCACGCTGGCGGGTGGAGTCTCGGCCCCCAGGAAGGAAGAACTCTGTGAAGGAGAGAAGATGGAGAAATGGCTGCTCTGGCCCTCGCATTGGCTTCCTAGGCTTCAGCAGGGAAAAGGCCAGCCTGGCACCTTCCAGCGGTCATCACCGGGTGAGCTGATCGCAGGAAGTGAGCCGGAAGGGGATCGTACCATTCTGGACACAATTCCTCCCGCTTTCCTGATTTTCAGTTTTCTTAAAAACCACTTTGGAGCCCAGGCGTGCTGGCTGGGGGCGGGCGGGAGAGATGGCGAAAGAGCTCCTCTCTCATGCCCGCCTTCCTCGCAGTGAGGTCGGTCGGGCTGATTTCTGGCCTTCGCGCACTCATGCAAATGGCAGAGGGGAAAGGCATCAACCACCCCCCCCCACATATATGTTGCGCTCCCTCACTCAGCTGGGGCCCCGATGGCTCTGGTGACTGGAAAAGACCACTTCCAGTCCACTTTATGCTTTCAGTCGGCTCCTTAGTGAGGACACTAAAGGCACGTGCAAAAGCATGCCAAAATTGGGTCTGCTTTCCTCTTTCTTTCCCAGTTCTTTCCCCTTTCCAATTAGTTCATTTCTCATTGGTTTGGTTGAGTTTGCTTATTGTTTTGTATTTTTATTCATTCTTCATTTATTTGTCACTGTTTTTCAATGGTTGCCATTAAAGCAACAGGATGCTCCACCTTTAACTGTGAGATCTGGACCGGACGTCAAGGCCATGGCCGCCATCTCCTTGCAGCCATCTTCTTTAATCCTATCACCCACACTGTGTAACCATTAGGATGCAGTGTTGTTAAGGGCATGGCTGTCCCTTTACCATAGCTTTAAGCAAACGACTGTCAGAAGATGGCCGCCCACCCGGCAGCATCAAAAACTGGGGCCATTCCACATGCTCTCTACTCCTAGCCAACACGGGGGACCCACACGCCCAACCCACAGTCCTTCCAAGGATGTTGAGGCTTCCTGACCTCTCCAAGGGATGGCTCTTGGTCAGCAGCGGTGTTTTGCAGCCTCCTCAACACGGTGCTTGGCCTCTGGACGCTAAGAAAAGAAAGAAAGAAGACACATGAGATCAGAACATGAGTGCTTAGAAAGAGCTCTGCTTGATGAGATGAATGAGGCATGCAGCCCAACACCCTGTTTCCAGGAGTGGACAGCCAGATGCCTGAAGGAAGCCCACGGGCTGGGCATGGAGACACCTGTCTCCATGGAAACAACCCTCCATGCTGCTCGGAGCTTCTCTCCACCCTTGGCTTCTTGCTAAACTAACCACCTCCACTCCCCCAAAAATTGCATGGGCTCCTAAGGAAGGTCCTCTACTTCCATGAGCGATGGAGCTGCCCCTCCAGGTGAGAAAAGAGTACCTCGGGGAACTGACAAAGCTCTCCACGTCCAGCTCCTGATCCCTAGTGTTGTCTTCTGGGATCTTGGCCTCTTGGATGTCAGGACTCTGCATATGAGACAAAGGTTTCCAATGAGTGTACTCACTCTGATCTTCCTAGGGCCTAGGATTCGTAGGGAGTTTTCCCCCTGACATTTTCTTTGAGTTCATTTTTATTTCTTTAAATTATTTTGATTTTTTTTTAAGACAAAAAAACCTTATTAAAAAGAAACCATGTGTTCTAATTCTAACTGGTTGGGAGTGCCAGGGCACAGCCACCACATGCTTGTGGCCATTTGGTTTCATCCTATGTCCAACCATGAACCTCCATTGTGATATGATCTACTGTGGTCAGCAAACTGGCCACCATCCTTCAAAAGGGCCATCAGAATCAGTTGGCTGCACTCTGGAGCTCTAGTCCAAAGACAGCATGACAGGTAGGTCTGTGAAATCTCTTTCTTTCCCTCCCCAAAACCAGCCATTAACAGAAACATCACTGCATGGGAGCTCCAGAATGGAATGCTAACTGCTTGTTGTCATTTCTTGTCATTTCTTCTGCATTCCTTTCATGGGGAATGGAAACCAAGAGGAACGGGACCCACTGGCATCAATAGTTTGGCCCAGAGAGCCTTCTTGATCCCACCCCTTCATGTCCTCTTCTCTCCTCTCCCCAAGAAACAGGGTTAGGTCAGCCTTTCCAAGGGGAGAGACAAGGTGGGCCCCTGAGTCCGGAGTGAGGGCCATCCCTCCTGCTGTGGGCTGTTTTTACCTGAGGGGACCAGGATTGTCTCTACAGAAATGCCTCTTCAGTCAAGAGACCTGGAGGATCTCTGCCAGGAAGACCCTCTCCTCTCCTGACCCGTCTCAGGGTCTTGGGAGCCGTTTGATGCCTCAAATCCAAAGCACACCAACCCAGAAAGGTGGCCATTGGAAGGAGAGGCAGAGGGTTGCAGAATCCTTCCCTAGCCACGACGTTCCCACTGTAATCCTCTGGCCAACATGCAGCAGCTGGATTTCCTCCTCTTTCTGGATCTGACCCCGCTCTGTCTCCTGACGGTGGAGATGCAATCTCCCCTCACTCCTCAACCAGCCCATCCACAAAAGCGACTGGAATCGTTTCCTTACCTCACAAGACCATTCGGTGTCCACAGTCTGGAGAAACCATCCATCCTCCTCAACCGTGAAGACACTGCAGGAAAAAATACAATGGCATGAGTACCTCGGAAGAGCCTTGATGGATCAGACCAAAGATGCATCTGTCCCAGCACTCTGCTTCCAATAGGGGACAGCCATCTGGGAGGCCTCCAGGAAGCTATCCTCTGTGCCCTTAAAGCTAACGGACATCACCACCACCATTCTTGGAAAAGTGAAAGCTTCTACACAATGTATGAAGACATCGTTTTTGTCTGCCCTGCACCTCTTGCCAGTCAGCGGCACAGGATCCATCCCAGATCCAGGCTGGCAGGGGGACAGAAAACCTTCCCTACACAAAAGTTCAAGAAGAAACTCTACCTCCTCGGGGAACTGATGGCATGTGCTTCTTCCAGGATCTCGTTCCCAGTGTTGACCGTCTGAATCCTGGAGCCGTCCGAGAATGACTTCTGTGGATGAGAATGGAGAGAGGAATGGGTGCTCTGGTGCCCACTTGACCTTTCCTGGGCATCTGGGGTCCAAACATCAACCCTCCTTCAAGAGGTCCTTCTTAACAGAGGAGCTTAAAGCAGGAGGTGGCTCCTTAGTACCTCAAAACCGTGTCTACCAACGTGTAACTGGGCTCAGAGAGGAACCAAACCCAAGAATCTACTGAACCTCAGAAACCAGCTTTCCGCCCATTCCTGGGCAGTTGGGTGAGATCATGGCTATTACACAACATTTGGAGTGGCAGGATCCCGAAGAAGAGTCAGGCCTCCTGCTACATGGGACACTGTGGTTTCTTGAATGGTGCCTTTAATTAAGGAAAGCCTAGCTAAGTTCTTCTCTTTGCTGGGCAGAGCTATTGGCCACTTGATGCTGCAGACTCGTGTTTTGAGGCCCTTTTCAATGACACCAGAAAGGGGGCCATGTGGAGCCAAGAAGTGGCAGGGGGGAAAGAGTGCACCATCTACCCCAAAGAAGACTTTCCCACTCTAGTTCCCCTCCAGACTGCTCCCTTCCTGGATGTGTTTTCTGCTTGGTTGTCCAGAACAAAATCAAAGTCTAGAATCCTGGGGGAGGGAGTGATTTGGGGCAGGAGAGCGGAATGAAGGAGCCAGGTTGGAAGATAGGTAGACACACCCCTCTTCCCTCTCAGCACTTCCCATCCCAAAAGTTCCCATGATGCTTCCTCCATAGCGAGGGTCTCCAACCTTTGCCTGAGTCACTTGTAGTTGAGCCCAGATTGTCACTCATCCCACCCACCCAAGTCACTGCTACTACCACTGCAAATATCAAGGCATATGGCTTTTCCAGACAAGTTCTCAAAGCATCCCTTCAACCTGCTAAGACTGGATCTCTACCACACGCCCTCTATTCTAGCTCGAAATGGGGTCTCTCCCACCCCCTCCCAGCCCTGCCATGTACAGACTGGGTTTTCATCCCTTACCAGTGACCATTTGCTTGTTTTGGCCACGGAGCACTCTTCATATATCTCCTGTGGCTGGAAGTCATTGAGAGGGAAAAAGGACAAAAGACACAAGTGAGTGAGAGAGTGTGTCGAAGGAACCCGGAGTAGCCAGTTTCCAGCAGTGGGCAGGGGTGAAGGCAAGAACCCTACAAGCTCCCTGCAACATAAGGGTTACTTACTTTACTTTATTTTATTTTATTTTATTTTATTTTATTTATATACCCTCACAGCTCTCCACAACATAAAGGGCTTTCTTTCTTTCTTTCTTTCTTTCTTTCTTTCTTTCTTTCTTTCTTTCTTTCTTTCTTTCTTTCTTTCTTTCTTTCTTTCTTTCTTTCTTTCTTTCCTGGTTCATTCATTCATTCATTCTTTCATTGGATTTATATATATTTATATACTGCCTACTTTTAAAAGCTCTAAAACAGCTCAGCTCCCTTGGTTGGGGTTTGGAGAGCGGCTCCTGGTCAGAGTAGAGCAATGGTCTGACTCAGCATCACCTGTTCCGAGGGGCTGCCACGACCCCCTCCTCTGCCCCCCAGAGGGGCTTCCATCACTCCCCATCTCAACTGCTCCCTTTGCCCTGCAACCACTCAAGGAGGCACCAGCGGATCCAGCCCTGAAGGAGCAGCCAGCCACACCCTGGCTCCAGACTCACGCTCTGGGTGGCTGCAGGGCTCACCTGGAATCCAGGCATTGAGAAATGGTGGGCCAGGCCCACCAGCCCATGGAGCCCCACAGCCCTTCAGTCCTCAGAGAGCAGACTAGGGGACCGATCCCCCCACCCCACCCATCCTCCTTTGAAACCCTAGAGAGCAAATTGTGCATGAGAACCCTCCCCTGCCTCCTGTGCCTGAACCCCTGGATCCTCCCCCAAAACCCAGGTAGCTCAGACGGATCGGCTCTTCTCCTTTGGAACTCCCTTTGCCTGCCCTTGCTGTCATTCCTTTCTGTCTTTCCCACATTCCAATAGTCAGAACTTAGAATGGGTGCCCCTTGCAAACTGAGACCTTTTGCGGGGTTGGGCTTATTAATGTTGGGGGTCATGACTTCTATGGCAGAGTATTCAGCAGCTATTTCACTCCCATTACAGCAGAAGTCAACAGGGTCTCCGGGGCAACAGCTTGTCCATGATAAGCAGGGAGATTCACACAAGGTTAAACTAATCTGCTTTATTCAGAAGAAGATGCTGAGAGGAAAAGACCTCTATCTGACTTCTGGCTACGTGTTGGTCAGAGAGAGACCTTTCGTGGTCATCAGGGTTACTGGTGCCAAAGGCCGATGGCATCTGGAGCTGGATCTCCAACAATGAAACCCTGGCAGGGGCCATGTTTCTTGAGAGGGTCCCAAATCCAAGGTGCCATTAATCAAGAATGGGCCCAGATAACCCAGGAGGAACAGGAGGACGTACCTGAGAGGAGCCACAGGAGTAGCCCCATCAAGGCTGCCCACGCCGCGGAGTAAGGGGCAGCCCTCTCCCATGTCCTGCCAAGGAGAGAGGAGAGCTGGAGTGAGGATGGGCTGGGCCACTTCACACCCACCGGGGTCATTCCTAAGCAGCCAGTGGGGACTCCCATCCTAGATGTCTCATCAAACCGCTTTGAGAACTTTGGTCGTCTCTCCCCCCACCCCCACATTGGACCTCTTTGGGGCAGGGTGATGAACCCTCCCTCTAAACCCCTTGCCGGAGGCCATCTTCAGCGCTCCCACATGGCCCCAAATGGACCAGATTTGGCGTGAGCAGCAGGGGAGACCGCAACGCCCTCCTGCCACCAGTCGAGTCCAGGGGCTCCCAGGGCAGCAGCGGAACCTCCAGCCCCATCAGGATCCGTCGGAACCCCAGCGCCATGGCGACCAGGTCAACATACCCAGCCCTGGGATGCAGCTCAGCAACGGCCACTTTTTGAATCTAAACAAGTCCTTCGGCTACTACAGAGATGTATATTCCACTCTCCAACCAAAGTACTCAAAGCGGTTTACACAGAGAAATAAATCAAGAAGACCTGAATAAGATGGTCCCCTGTCTCCAAAGGGCTCTCAGTCCAAAAAGAAACATCAAGCAGATGCCAGCAACACCACCGGAGAGATGCTGTGCTGGGGATGGAGAGGACAAGTTGCTCTCCCCCTGCTAAATATGAGAGTATCAACACTTTGAAAGGTGTCTCTTGGCTCAGTTAGCTGAACTCCCAGGGCCCAGTGGTGGGCATGGGGCACCAGGAGGCAGGGTTGCCAACTCTCTCACTAATCCTGCTCCTGTGACTTCAGCAGAAGGCTGGCATGCACATATCAAGCTGGTGATGCATTTCCCATCTCTTTGGGCTAAGCTGGTCAAGCTTTTGCTCAGAGCAGAGGAGCCAGGCGACATCTAGAGGGGGCAGTTCCCATCCTCCACAGAACCTGCGACTCCCCCTGGGCAGAAATGGCCCTTTCAGTCCTCCCTCCATCCCCCTCCTCAACATTTCATTTCTTTTACCCAAGAAGGACCAGTGTTGTGTTCTTCAAGTCCCTCATATGGCCATCCTGCCCCTCTGAAGGGGGAAGCTGCAGGGAGCTCAGAGAGGCCAGGAACCCCTTCCCTTCCTCTGTGCAGGTGGCTCCACTCTGCACTTCCTTGCTGGATGAGGCACTAGAGGAGGGAGGGGGCTGATAGGGCTCTGACCCATCGATGGGGGGCTGCTGCTCCATGAAGACGCCGTGAAGATGGGCTGGGCCAGTCCCTTCCTGCCCTACAAGGTCAGCTCAAAGGGGCCAGGACAGTCTCACTTCCTAAATGTCTCCACCTGGACCCAAATCCAACCCCTGGGGGTCTGACCCGCTCCCACCAAACATTGAACCTATTTGGGGCTGGGTAGTGGACACTCACTCTGGACTCCTTGCCTGAGGCCATGTTCTGCGCTCCCTCACGACGAAAAGTGGACGGAAATTTGCCGTGAGCAGCAGGAGAGGCCAGAAAGTCTTCCTGCCAACGGTTGAGTCCAGAGAGACTGAAGGCAGCAGCGGAACCTCCAGCCCCATCAGGATCCGTTGCAACCGGTAAACACTCCCGGCTTGGACCCCCCCCCCAGCAACCGCCATGTTTGAATGTACACAAGGATGGCGGAACTCCCAGGCCCAGTGGTGGGCACGAGGCACCAGCAGGCAGGGTTGCAAACTCTCTACCTGCTCCTGCTCTTATGCTTTTACAGGAAACCTGGCATATAGAAATTAAACCGATGAAGATTTCCCCATCTCTTCATTTTCATTGCAGCAAAAGCTTCATCTGCTTAATTTTGGACTGTCAAGCTCTTTTTCAAGGCACAGGAGCCAGGCTAGCAAAAAGGTTGGCAACCCTGCAGGCCAACCCTGCAGGATCCAGACTGAAGTCCATCCCTGAGCACACATGGAAGGGGACAACAGGACCGTGCCTTTCCTCCAAGGGGCAGGAGGAATATTCTGAACATTTGGCCCCTCAGGTCTTCAAAGGGAGACTTCTCCACACCGGTGTTACAGGGCAATGAGAGGGGCCAGGACAGTGTCGCTTCCTAAATGTCTCCACCTTGACCCAAATCCAACCCCTGGGGGTCTCCCCCCCACCCCCCATCAAGAGGGGGCAATTCCCATCCTCCACAGAACCTGCGACGCCCATTTGGCAGAACATATAATCTCATGCAAAGCTACAGGCAAGAAACCTTCCAAAACAAGGAGGGCATCATCACCATCTGACCAGAGAGAGAGAGAGAGAGAGAGACCCTGCAGGGGTGTTGCTGGATGCTTAAATGCTCCTGAGCCTGGGCCCTTTTGACCATCCAATCCAGTCATGCTCAGTTCCCAAAAATGACCAGTGTTGTTTTCTTCCAGTCCCTCATATTGCCTTCCCGCCCCTTTGAAGGGGGAACTGCAGGGAGTTCGGAGAGGCCAGGAGCCCCTTCCCTTCCTCTGTGCAGGCGGCTCCACTTTGCACTTCCTTTCTTGATGAGGTCCTGGAGGAGGGAGGGGGCTGACAGGGCTCTGACCCATCCATGGGGGGCTGGTGCTCCATGAAGACCCAGTGAAGATGGGCTGGGCTTGCACTTCCTGCCTACCTGGGTGAGCCCAAAGGGGCCAAGATAGTCTCACTTCCTAAATGTCTCTACCTGGACCCAAATCCAACCCTGGGGGTCTCCACCCCCACCGCATTAACCTATATGGGGCATGTCAGTGGACACTCACTCTGGACTCCTTGCCCGAGGCCATGTTCTGTGCTCTCTCGCGGCCAAATGGCGGCCTTTTTGCTGATCACAATGGAGGTTCATTGTTGGACATAGCATGAAACTAAATGTGCCCTGGCACTCCCAACCACAGTTAGAATTAGAACACCACTGTTTCTTTTTTAGGCTTGAAATGGCTTCACCTGCTCAAACTGGTCACACTTTTGCTCAGAGCACAGGAGCCAGGCCACATCAAGAGAGGGCAATTCCCATCCTCCACATATCCGGCAACTCCCATTTGGCAGAACTGGACATTTCTATCCTCTCTCCTTCTCCCCAACCCCATGCCATTAAATTTATATCTTACATTTAATCGAAAAATAGTGAATTCATATCATCCCATGCAAAGCTATAGAGGAAGAAGCCTTCCAAAACAAGGAGGTCGTCACCATCTGTCCAAAGAGGGAGAAGGAGAGAGAGCCTCGCAGCAGGGGTCTTGCGGGATGTTTAAAATCCTCCTGAGCCTGGGCCCTTTTGACCATCCATTCCAGTCATGCTCAGCCCCCAAGAATGACCAGTATTGTTTTCTTAAAGTTCCTAATATGGCCATCCTGCCCCTCTGAAGGGGGAACTGCAGGGAGTTCGGAGAGGCCAGGAGCTCCTTCCCCTGTTCTGTGCAGGTGGCTCCACTCTGTGCTTCCTCACTGGAAGAGGTCCTGGAGGAGGGAGGGGGCTGGTGGAGCTCTGAGCCATCCAAGACCAGAGGCGTATCTAGGGAAAATAGCGCCTGGGGCAAGCACTGAAATTGCGCCCTCTGGCCAAACATCTGACACCCATCTTTCAGAGAACTTTACCATAATAACAGCTGAAAAATACAAGTCAAGCTTGTTAATCTTTTAATATCTCAAAAACTATTTAGCAGTGGATGTAGCCAGTCCAAAAATTGCTGGGAAACTACACATTTCAGTATGCTGCAGCTCATGAAATACCCAAATACTATGTGGAGGTATACTTGAAAAACTAAAGAGAAGTGCCTGTCTCATTCTCTACTATGCATTGTAGCATCACTATTAAATCAGTTTTTAAAATAAATGGAGAATTTGAATCCAGAGAATCCAGATACTCTGAAAATAATTTAAGGATATGCAGAGTAAACTGTGTCACTGCTTGGAATATATTCTAGTCTTTCAGAAAGACAGTTAAAATGAGAGAAAGAGAGCAAGAAACTCCCAGTGGGCCTTAATACTAAGGATTTCACACTGATTCAAAGACAAACTCACCATTAATAGCCATATTATTAAGACATTACATTTAACTCACTTATCACAAGAAGCAAAGTAAGAGCAAATGAATACAATCCTAGCTCATAAGCTTCAGCTCAGCATTCACAAGCCCCGATTCTCCATACATAGTGCCAAACTAAATATGTGTACAGTGACTTATATATTTATATATTTTTTACAAAAATTACCTGTCGCCCCTTCGGGGGGCTTGGTAAAGGCCGTTTGGGGTAAGCAAATGTTCCCCTCTATCCTCTATCCTCTAGGGCCTCACAGGGACCATTTGAGCATGTGCAGTGGCCATTTATTAAAATAAATTTTGTTTTTAAAAAATGGCCGCTGAAAACAAAATGGCCACAGCGCATGCTCAAATGGCCTCTGTGAGGCTTGGCATGACCTAGGGCCACAGAGAAGCCATTTGAGCATGTGCAGTGGCCATTTTGTTTTTGGTGGCCATTATTTATTGTTTTTTAATTTTTAAAAATGGTGCCCCCCCTTCATGTGGCTTCCGGGGCACATGCCCAGCCTGCCCCATGCTTGATACCCCCTGATGAAGACCCCGTGAAGAAGGGCTGGGCCAGTCCCTTCCTGCCCAACAGGATCAGCCCAAAGGGGCCAGGACATCTCACTTCCTAAATGTTTCTACCTGGACCCAAATCCAACCCCTGGGGGTCTCCCCCCCATCTCATTGACATATTTGGGGCATGTCCATGGACACTCACTCTGGACTCCTTGCCTGAGGCCATGTTCTGCACTCTCTCATGGCCAAAATGGGACGGAAATTGGCCGTGAGCAGCAGGAGAGGCCAGAAAGTCCTCCTGCCAACGGTCTAGTCCAGAGAGTTTGAAGGCAGCAACGAAACCTCCAGCCCCATCAGGATCCATCAGAACCTCAGTGCCATGGCGACCGGTAAACACTCCCGGCTGGGGATCCCCACTCCAGCAACTGCCATATTTGAATCTAAACAAGGATGGCGGAACTCCCAGCCTCAGTGGTGGGCACAAGGCATCAAGAGGCAGGGTTGCCCACTCGTTAACTGGTCCGGCTCCGGTGACTTCAGCAGATGCCTGACATGCAGATCTTAAGCTAGTGAAGCAGTTTCCCATCTCCTTAGCCTAGAAATGGCTTCACCAGCTCAAACAGGTCACGCTTTTGCTCAGAGCAGAGGAGCCAGGCTACATCAAGAGAGGCAATTCCCATCCTACACAGAACCTGCGACTCCCCCTTGGCAGAACTGGCCCTTTCTATCCTTCCTCCATCCCCCCTCCTCAACATTTCATTTCTTTTACCAAAGAATGACCAGTGTTGTTTTCTTCACTCCCTAATATGGCCATCCTGCCCCTCTGAAGGGGGGAACTGCAGAGAGCTCAGAGAGGCCAGGAACCCCTTCCCTTCCTCTGTGCAGGTGGCTCCACTCTGCACGTTCCTCGCTGGATGAGGTCCTGGAGGAGGGAGGGGGCTGATGGAGCTCTGAGCCATCCATGGAGGGCTGCTGCTCCATGAGGACCCCATGAAGGTGAACTGGGCCACTCCCTTCCTGCCCTACAAGGTCAGCCCAGAGGGGCCAGGACAGTCTCACTTCCTAAATGTCTCCACCTTGACCCAGAGGCGTAACTAGGGAAAACGGCGCCCGGGGCAAGCACTGAAATGGCGCCCCCCCACCGTGCCCCCCGCCGCCGCCCCCCCAACATACTACATTATAATTAGGTTTTTCCTCACAAGCGCCCGCTGCCGCCGCCAAGCCAGGCCACTGACTGGCTGCCAGGCGCCAGCAAAGCAATGGGGGGGCGCTGGAGGCGTGGAAGGGACCGCTTGTGGGGAAGGGGGCACCGACACGCTCCCTTGACTGCTGCAGCGCTGCTGCACTGAGCAGGAAACATTTGTATTAACAAAAAAATTTTTTAAAAAAATTTAAAATTGGGTCATGGCGGCGCCCCCCACGTGACCAGAAAAGATGGCGCCCAGGGCACGTGCCCCCCCTGCCCCCCTATAGTTACGCCTCTGCCTTGACCCAAATCCAACCCCTGGGGGTCTCCCCACCCCCACCCCCTTCATCGAGAGGGGGCAATTCCCGTCCTCCACATAAGTGCCACTTGGCAGATCTTGCCATTTCTATCTTCCCTCCATCCTCCTCCACAACATTGCATTTCTTTTCTATCCTACTTTTAGTTTAAAAATATCAAAGAGGCTTACAAGCAATAAAACTCGTATTATTTCGTTCTAAGCTACTGAGGAAGAAGCCTTTCAAAACAAGGTCATCATCACCATCAATCCAAAGAGGGAGGGAGGGAGGGAGGGAGGGAGGGAGGGAGGGAGGGAGAGCGCCTCTCTGCAGGGGTGTTGCTGGATGCTGAAAGTGCTCCCGAGTTTGGGCTCTTTTCACCATCCATTCCAGTCATGCTCAAATACAAGAGCAGTGTTATTTTCTTCAAGTCCCTCATATGGCCATCCTGCCCCTCTGAAGGGGGGAGCTGCAGGGAGCACGGAGAGGCCAGGAACTCTTTCCCCTGTTCTGTGCGGGTGGCTCCACTTTGTGCTTTCTCGCTGGAAGAGGTCCTGGAGGAGGGAGGGGGCTGGCGGAGCTCTGAGCCATCCATGGGGGGGCTGGTGCTCTATGAAGACCTTGTGAAGGTGCACTGGGCCAGTTCATTCACGCCCACCTTGGTCAGCCCAAAGGGGCCAGGACAGTGTTGCTTCCTAAATGTCTCCACCTGGACGCAAATCCAACCCCTCTGGGTCTCACCTGCCCCCACCAAACACTGAACCTATTTGGGGCAGGACGGTGGACACTCACTCTGGACTCCTTGCCGGAGGCCATTTTCTGCACTCCCTCACGGCCAAAATTGGACAGAAATTGGCCGTGAGCAGCAGGAGAAGCCAGAAAGTCTTCCTAACAACTGTCGAGTCCAGAGAGTTTGATGGCAACAGTGGAACCTCCAGCCCCATCAGCATCCGTTGCGACCGGTAAACACACCCAGCCGGGGACTCCCCCCTCCAGCAACCGCCATGTTTGAATGTACACAAGGATGGTGGAACTCCCAGGCCCAGTGGTGGGCATGAGGCACCAGTAGGCTGGGTTGTCAACTCTTTACCTGGTCCTGCTCCTGTGACTTCAGCAGACGGCTGACATGCAGATCTTAAGCTGGTGAAGCAGTTTCCCATTTCTTTGGGCTAGGAATGGCTTTACCTGCTCAATCTGCTCAAGCTTTTGCTCAAAGCAGAGGAGCCAGGCTACATCAAGAGGGGGCAATTCTCATCCTCCACATAAGTGCCACTTGGCAGATCCTGCCATTTCTATCTTCCCTCCATCCCCCCCCCCACTTCAACATTTCATTTCTTTTACCCAAGAAAGACCAGTGTTGTTTTCTTCACTCCCTAATATGGCCATCCTGCCACTCTGAAGGGGGGAACTGCAGAGAGCTCAGAGAGGCCAGGAACCCCTTCACTTCCTCTGTGCAGGTAGCTCCACTCTGCACATTCCTCGCTGGATGAGGTCCTGGAGGAGGGAGGGGGCTGATGGAGCTCTGAGCCATCCATGGAAGGCTGCTGCTCCATGAGGACACCGTGAAGGTGAACTGGGCCACTCCCTTCCTGCCCTACAAGGTCAGCCCAGAGGGGCCAGGACAGTGTCGCTTCCTAAATGTCTCCACCTTGACCCAAATCCAACCCCTGGGGGTCTCCCCCGCCCCCAAAATATTGAAACTATTTGGAGCAGGGCGGTGGACACTCACTCTGGACTCCTTGCCTGAGGCCATGTTCTGCGCTACCTCACGGCCAAACTGGGACGGAAATTTGCTGTTAGAAGCAGGAGAGGCCAGAAAGTCTTCCTGCCAACGGTCGAGTCCAGAGAGACGGAAGGCAGCAGCGGAACCTCCAGCCCCATCAGGATCCGTCACGACCGGTAAACACTCCCGGCTTGGACCCCCCCCCAGCAACCGCCATGTTTGAATGTACACAAGGATGGCGGAACTCCCATGCCCAATACTGGCCACGAGGCACCAGCAAGCAGGGTTGCCAACTCTCTACCTGCTCCTGCTCTTATGCTTTTACAGGAAACCTGGCATATCGAAATTAAACCGATGAAGATTTCCCCATCTCTTCATTTCCATTGCAGCAAAAGCTTCATCTGCTTAATTTTGGACTGTCAAGCTCTTTTTCAAGGCACAGGAGCCAGGCTAGCAAAGAGGTTGGCAGCCCTGCAGGATCCAGACTGAATTCCATCCCTGATCACAATGGAAGGTGACAACAGTGATGTGAATTTGGTTCGTCCCTGGGTCTGCCTTTTAGCCAATCAAACAGACACAGTGGGAATCTCTTTTGAGGCGTTTATTGCTACTGCAGATTAGCAAGGTATCCAGTGGGCTTTGGCTCTGCACTGAATACAAATTGGTTATAGGTGCATCTTACATTTATACAAACAATCTGAATGATGCTGACACCCTAGACATAGTATACGTGGCAATAAAATGGTGGGCTAAGTATCTAGTACGCATGCGAATGATTCATTGTTCATCTGGTGATTACTCCTTCTTGGTTACATCCTGTTTTATTAATTGTCAGCAAAGAACAGTGAGAATCCTGTGAGAACCAAGTTTCCTCAGATACAATTTAGTGGAGAGAGATAACGACGTTGATCATGAGAGACCGTGATGGGCCTGAGCTGGGCTGGGGTTACTTTTAGTCAGACTGAGGTTTTCTAAGTAAAATGGAGTTACTTTGGTTTTCTAAAACACATCAATTCCCCCCTGAAACACTGGATCATCCTGAATCTTCAGGATATATGGGCTTGTAAAGGTACAGCTGTATGTATGGGTCTTACATTATGGCAAGGTTGAAAGGTTCTCATAAACATTTGGATTCAAGCTAGAATGCATTATAAGCAGCAACATGTGATTATCAATAAAAGGAAAATACATACTATAATTAGAATTATCTTCTTTGCACATAAATCAATAGGCTCTCCATATGAGTTAATGAAAGTCCTAACTGTTTGGAAATATTAATAATAGCTCTTTCTAACACATCAACTCCTAATCTTGGAAATATAGTTCTGTGTTTTGTGTAGCTAAAGGATTTGGGACATAAAGTTGCTGAAGGGGCTGTACATATGGCAATAAAACTAGATACATAGCATATAATATCCTAGAGCTACAAACATAATTAGTATAATTCTGATTTGATATAGATAAAAAGTTTTACACATAGCAGCAAGGTTTACATATAAAGATCATACAACTTATAGCAAGCAACATTGTTTTAACCCATCTTTATCCCAAATAAGGTATCAATAACAGTCTTGCATTGTGGAACCAGGTGCTTCTAGTGATTAATGGATTATCAGCTTGTGGAAAGCGATAGCAATGACAAGTCATGTACAATCACATTGCTTAAATACAAGTGTCTATAAAATTAGCAGGTAAAGCTTGCGCTAGCTTAATGTCTTAGAGCACAAACTTGGGGATAGGTGCAGACTTGCAGGTAAATGCTCTGGGAAATGACTGAAGAGCAAGCATGTGAGGTCCATGTTCTGACAGCACAGGAGATAGCATGGTTTTCAACATAATGATAGCACATAGTCACTACAAGAAAGTAATATAAGAAAGTGGTGTAAATCATCAACTCCCACCACTCTTAGTGTCCTCTAGAGTCTGTCATGGCCAAAAAGGAAGCCATATAGAGCTTTAGAATTAAAATTTAAAACAACCTAAGAGTCCTTGGTAAAAAAAATATTTTAGTCCTTCAGTTGAGAACCAAATGCTCTTGTACAACGTTGCAGGATTTTGGCTATCCTGGATGTTCTCTGATCCGTGTTGTTTTGGCTTGTTTGGCTAGTGTCCATAGACAAGCTCGAATGTTCATGTGTTTGGGAGCCTTGACTCCCCCCCTTGTGGGCAATCTGAAATAGTGTCTTTGGCAGAATTTGAAATAGTGTCTTTGGCAAGGTATCTTACCCAGGTAGGATGGTTCCAGGGCTTTACAGCTTGGGGAGATGCTGTTGCATGTATGACTCCAGAGAAAAGTGGCAGTCTTCAGGCATTTGTTGTCTATCCCTCTCCTATAGCACTTAGGAGCAGGAAGATGAACTGTGCATTAGGCCTTCTTCTTCGAACACAGGACAGGGTAGCAGATGGACATTCTGTCACCATTGGGTTGGATTGGAAATGCAGATAGGGACTGCCCCCGGGTAGCTGCTGCTGCTGGTTAGTTTTCCTGGGTCAGTGTTGATGTCCTCTGGAGACTCCCTTGGGATCACGTTCTGGCGCTGGATCCAGGTATTCCTTCAATCTGGGGAGGACCAATCCTTCTTGGAAAGACAATTCAAGGCACTGTTGGTTGCAAACCTGTTTATTTGAGAGAAAGACAGGCAAGTGAGTTGCCAATTCCCTCCCCCCATGTAGGGACAGCGTCCTGAGACTAAGTCTCTGGGTGCCAACCATCAACACAAAAGGAAAAGTCAAGTTTTCAAGGCAAATAATACAAAGGATGAATAAAACCCGAGGCTATTTTCAATTTGGTCTTTTGGCATTTTTTCTTTTGTTCCTATGTTCATGGAGCCGCTCTGGGAAGAGCATCTGAAGGTTCCAAGTTCCCTCCTTGGCTTCCCCAAGATAGGGCTGAGAGAGATTCCTGTCTGCAGCCCTGGAGAAGCCGCTGCCAGCCTGTAAAGACAATACTGAGCTAGGTAGATCAGTGGTCTGACTCAGTATATGGCAGATTCCTAGGTTCCTAGGTTCAAATGATCTGGCTGCTCACAGTTACAGTGGCAATTTTCTGCATAAGGAAACACCGTCCCCATGATGGCCAGCACTTCTGTGATCAGCAGTATGTATGACCCCCTGAATATAAATATTTGTAGTAGTTGTAGTAGCAGCAGCAGCAGTATAGTATATAAATGTGATAAAATAAATAAATAAATATGTATGTAATATTTATATTAAACATATGAAAATTACAAAATATGAAATATGAGAAAGAAAGAAAGAAAGAAAGAAAGAAAGAAAGAAAGAAAGAAAGAAAGAAAGAAAGAAAGAATTAGTTTGTGAGGAGATACAGTCATGAGGAAGCCACTTAATTGTGCAGCAGAGAAATGACTTGATTATCAAGCCAGAGGTTGGTGGTTCAAATCCCCGCAGGTATGTTTTCCCAATATAGGAAGATGCTTAAAGGCATCATCTCATGCTTCAGAGGAGGCAATGGTCAACTCCTCCTGTATTCTACCCAAGACAACCACAGCGCTCTGTGGTCATCGGGAGTCAAAACCGACTTCATGGCACACTTTGCCTTAACAGTGATGAGGACAAGTTTCCAGAGGATAGAAAGCAGGGGTGTGAGAGCTGGCTGGGTTCAAGCCGGCTTGGCTTGACAGGTCCAGGGTCAAACTTGGCTGGTCTTGTGTGTTCAAATGGGCACGAAATGGCCGGGATGGGTCCACTCAAATCCAGTTCAAATTTGAACCAAGTCTGCATAACTCCTTTTGTGTACATCCCTAGTAGAAAGTTTGAAAACAACTGAGCTAAACCAAAATAATCTCAAAAACATGTCATGATGTGCAGCGGCCCTCTCCACCCCCAACACAGGACCTTCAGTGACTGTTGCTGGTGTCTATCTTAGGTTTTTTTTTAGATTGTGAGACCTCTAGGGACAGGGATCCATCTTATTTATTTGTTATTTCTCTGTGTAAAGCTGAACTTGGAAGAAGCAAGATAGAAAAAGTATTGACGCTGCTGGAGAAGACTTTGCTGCTGGAGAAGACTTTTGAAGATACCATGGACAGCCAGGAAAACAAACAAATGGATTATAGAACAAATCAATCCAAAATTTTCACTCAAGGCAGAAATGACCAGGCTTAAACTATCATACTTGGGACCCAGCTCCCTTGAGAAGTCTATAATGCTGGGAAAAGTTGAAGGACAGAGAAAACGAGGAGGACCAGCAGCAAAGTGGATGGACTCAATTACGGCTGCAATGAACGCACCACTGAGAGACGTTAAAGGCCAGTTTGAAGACAGATCATCTTGGAGAGAATCCATCTATGTGGTCACTAAGAGTCGACACCAACTTGACGGTACTTAGTCAATCAATCAAGAAAAAATGACATTGAGGACAGATTATGGAGAGGTAAGGCATAGACAGGAGGTGATTCAGCACTTTAATCAGATTCCCTGCTCCTAGTTCTTACGTGACTGTGTGAGAGTGAGAGCTGCATGTAGAGAGACTGCTCTGCCACTGCCATGTCTAGTTTGGCTCCCAGTCAGACCATTGGTCCAGCTAGCCCAGAACTCCCTGCTCTGACAGGCAGCAGCTCTCCAAGATCCCAGGGGATGGGGCCGTAGCTCAGTGCTAGAGTATATGCAGAAGGTCCCAAGTTCTGTCCCTGGCAGCATCTCCAGAGAGAGCTGAGAAAGACTCCTGCCTGCAACCTTGAAATGTTTTAGCTGGACTTCACTGAGCAGAATGATTAACTGCACTTCACTGAGCAGGTGTGAATGGGTAGAAGGCCAAAGTCTGTCATTCTCCTGGGACAATTAATTACCTGGGATTATCAGCAGGTAGCCATGCCCATGACATTTCTGGCTGATTCCGGCAGTTAAAGGCATGGGGAAAGGGAAGAACAAAGACTCATAAAGTCCCCATTCCTCCTGGTCACCTTGACCCTCTAGATTCTTTTTAACAAATACATGTCTGTGGATTCCAGCCTTTCGCCTTCCACCAAAGTCTAGGAAATGTTTTTTAAAAGAACACATTACATCATGAACACATTACAACCAAATCCAGTCCAGCTACATCCATGCAGTTTCCAGGCCTCCCGACTTTGTGATGTTTACCTCCTGGCAACTTTGAGCCATGTTACTTCCTTAATTCATTCTCTTGTGGCCTGGCCATCTAATTGCATTAACATTTCTCACGGGGGCGGGGGGGCGGGGGATGAACAGCGGAACAGGTGCTAGAGGCGTATGGTTTGGCCGAAACCAGACTCAGCTGGAAATCTTGGCATTTCCCTGGGCCTCTTTTGGCCTTGGGGGACTATTGATGGCTCTGCTGATATGCAAACGTCCGTCTACAGTTCCAGAAGTGAAACACGGCAGGGGGAGAGAGGAAAGTAGATCTGGTGGAGAACATGAAGAGATGTGCGTACTCCCGTCAGTGACGGAGACCCTGTTGCTGGCTGTACCGGTGACTGAGTACTCCCATTGAAATGAACAGAACAAGTCAACTTGTCCCATTCATTTCCATAAGACTGCTTAGAGTCAGCCGCAGAGGGAGGCCAGCGGTGACCCAGCTGCTGCTTCCACCGTGGCCCCCTCCAGCCCAACCCCCTGCGTCTGATGTCAGATGCAGGCATGTAGTTTTGCTCCCCAACAGGCCCACGTGGCCCTGTTTAGGAGCTCAGTTGGCCAGCGCTGCGTTCACCTTCAAAAGTCAGGGGGAGCTGCTCTGGCCGCACTGCAAAGGTAGTGCTGGCCGATTTGGCTCCCAAACGGGGCCACAGGGCCCCATTTGGGAGCAAAATCTCACACACCCCATATCAGACAACTTAATCTGGATTTAAGCCAGTCAGTGACTGGAGTAGCCCATCTCATAGCTGCTACACTTAATTGTGTGTGTGTGTATACACATATATACACAAAAACACAAATTTAAGTGGTACAGAGACTATTGCAGTCACTGGTTCACATCCACACTAAGTTACTCATAAGCAGCCTGATTGAAATTCATGGGACAAGTGCAATTTTCTGAAGCCTGTCGCTTAGGCTGAGGAGGAGGGATACGCTGAGCTTCAGCACATAGCCAGCCAATCAGCAGCGGAGGGGGAGGGTCTTCACGCTGCTCCCTCCCCTTCTGCAGCAGACACAGCACTGAGGACACCTCAGCTTCAAGCCGGCAATCCTGAGAAGTAGAACAAAGAGCACAGCTGCAGTGTGGGGGCAGGAGGGCTCTGAGCCCCCCCTCGATAGGATTTATTGATTGATTGATTTATTTCCATAGACAGGTGTTATTGACTGGTTTGTTTTATCCAGACGTCGAGTCCTTCCCAAGGACCTGCGATGGCTGAATTTTATTGTCAATGTTGTTGCTGTTGTTATAGATATCGGTGCAGAATATAGGCTGTTCCCAGGAAAGCTGCTTTTTGTACTTGGCTGGTGGTGATTTCTGGGGCCCCTATGGTGTTGAGGTGCTCTTCAAAGTCTTTTAGAACTGCAACCAGGGCGCCAATGACTACTGGGATTATTTGGGTCTTTTTCTGCCACAGCCTTTCAATTTCAGTTTGTAGATCTTTGTATTTGGTGATTTTTTCTATTTCTTTTTCTTCTATTCTGCTATCCCCTGGTATGGCTATGTCGATTATTTTGACTTGTTTTTCTTTCTTCTCGACTACAGTGATATCTGGTGTATTGTGTGGCAGATGTTTGTCTGTTTGTAGTCGGAAGTCCCATAATATTTTTGCATCTTCATTTTCTTCAACTTTTTCAATTTGATGGTCCCACCAATGTTTGGCTACAGGTAGCTTGTATTTTTTGCAGATGTTCCAGTGTATCATCCCTGCTACCTTGTCATGCCATTGTTTGTAGTCAGTCTGTGCAATCTTTTTACAACAACAACAACTGTTATTATTATTATTATTATTATTATTATTATTATTATTATTATTATTATTTGCATTTATATCCCGCTCTTCCTCCAAGGAGCCCAAAGCAGTGTACTACATACACAAGTTTCTCTTCACAACATCCCTGTGAAGTAGGTTAGGCTGAGAGAGAAGCGACTGGCCCAGAGTCACCCAGCTAGTATCATGGCTGAATGGGGATTTGAACTCGAGTCTCCCTGGTCCTAGTCCAGCACTCTAACCACTACACCACGCTGGCTCTTCTGATAGCCTTTGAAGTACCCCTAGGGGTACTTGTACCCCCTGTTGGGAACCCCAATCTATCTCAATATTGTCTGTTCTGTCTGGCAGTGGCACTCCAGAGTTTCAGGCAAGAGTTTCCCCCAGCTCTCCCTGTAGATGCCAGGGATTGAACCTGGGACCTTCAGCATCTTTAAGCAGATACTCTACCACTGAAATACAGCCCCATCCCTAACACAGTCCAAGGGACAATAAAATGCTCCTTTGGGGAACAATGTTTGAAAACTGCATGCAGAAGGTTCCACATTCCCTCCCTGGCAGCATCTCCAAGACAGGACAAGATTATTATCATTTTTTTTTTAGGACAAGATTTTAGGGCTGAGAGAAACCCTTGCCTGAAACCTTGGAAAAGCTGCTGCCAGTCTGTGTAGACAATACTGAGCTAGATGGACCAAGGGCCTGACTCAATATAGAGCAGCTTCCGATGAAATGTTTAAAACTGAACACCTGGACATTTTTGATGAAACTGTGAGTCTGGATTTGCTTAAAATGGCAAGAGGGTGGTGGACAGTAGGAAGGCAGGAAGGCAGTCTAAATAAATATCATAGGATTTGTCTTACACATAGTCTTACACAATGCTTGCTTGTGGTAAAACTTGTTTTTGTTTTTAAAAAAGCATGTGGTTTCTGCATAGAATAATCATGTCTGAGCTTTTCTCCCCCACGTAGAACGAGAACATTGATGCGCTCCAGAGGATGATCAGGGCTTTGCTGGAGGAGGCCCCCTCTGTCTGGAACTTAATCAGCATCTTGAATGTAAGAGCAATGAAAGCCCCATTCAGACAGTTGGTAATACATGTGTGCAGGTGTCTGAACATTGGTACGTGATTCTATGTGCATGACTGGAGTTGCTTCGTTTTAAAAGTGAACCTGGGCACGGGCCCCTCACAGGCCTGGTCCAGCTAGGAAGTGTCATGCAGTGCCTGAAAACAGGACTGCCTAATGGTTACATGGCTTCCATTCACCCCTGAGCTCGTTCATGGTTCTTCTCTGCAACTTTGCCAGCTCTAACATAATCTGGCTGAGCTGGGCTGACCAGAACTGCACCCCATATGTCAAAGGTCTCTGCCCCAAAGCGTTGGGGCAGCTGTCTCGACCCAATTCCTCAGCCAGAAGGAGGACGGTGCACCACCTGGAAGCCTATTGGGCTACCTGTATTGCTGCCCTCCTTCTGTTCTGCACTCCTTCACTGCCCCATTGGCCCCCTCTCCTGCCAATGTCTGCTTAAGGGTCGCTTTCTCACTTTCTCCCTGCTCTCTTCTAGGCTGCGAAGAGTCTGCCGTTGCTGCAGGCGGCTGTTTAAGACCTCCCCCACCAGTGACTCCGCCAAGGGCAAGCCCCCCAGAGGGAGGTTCTTTAAACGGAAACACCGCGTTGAGCCTACTCCAGCACCACCTCCAACTCCCACAGGGGGCTCCCCGGCAGTATCCAGAGTCACCATCGATGAGGAGGTGCCCCAGGTTGGGACTGGGGCTGACTTTTTGGGGAAGGTGAGAGAGCTAGTGCTTGGGAACCTGGCAGACTTGTGGGTCCGAATGAAAAGGCCTTTGGTGAGCAGTCGCTTCCCTTTGGGAGATGCTAATCTCTCATTATTCATATAGGCTGGCTGACTTGGGCTGTAACCTAGAACTGGTAGCCTGCCTTAATTCCAAGAAAGGGAATCCCCGTTTTTAAATTCCAAATGGGAATCAAACTCCTTAAACCCACCCACCCCCGACTCTTCTTCCCTTCCAGATCTGACAACTGGAGTGGAGAAAATGGAAAGAGCTGAGGTAGGGATCCATTCAGAAAAGGGCCTTCCTCCCTAGAGCCCAGGACATTTCTCTGAGAGGCATTTGCCCCATACGGGATCTGGAAGCACCCACTCTCTGCTCTGATCCCTTTCCCACTTCTGCATTCTCCCTGAGAGGCAGAAGCCGAATATTCCATGGAGGGGGTGGGGTCCCCAGAAAGGACCTGAGAGCAGCCCACCAAGTAAGGGTGCCCGCTAAATTTCCAGGAAGGCACGGAGAGTCCTTCATCTCTAAAAGCTCAATGCTTCTAATATTCAGGTCATCCTCTGCTGGGCTGAATTCTTGACGTCCGTTATTGACGGTATTAAGGATGCCAAGTCCTGTGAAAGTGAGATGCTGTCGTGTGAAAAAGACAAGGCTGTGGACGCCGTACTGGAGAGTGAGATGTGGCAGAGAATGGAAGAGGATGACCAAGCGCAGGCTCAGTCAAAACCTGACTGCCAAAAGTGTGTGTTTGAGGCTGGTGCTATTCCAATGAAGTCCATGGGTACTGACCAACTCTCTTCTGCTCTTTGATCTCTGCCAGGAAATTATGGAGGACTGTCTTTGGCAGGACTCCCAAGTGGGCACGTCTCAAACTCTCAACCCCTCTCACAGGGGTAAAAATGGTTCTTGCAGGCAAAGACCTTGCAGCAAAACTGTGAGGTCTGGAAGCCATGCTTGCCTTCTGCTTGGGGAACCCCAAGGCAAAAAGTGACCCATTAGACCCTCCTCCATTTGTTCAATATGTAGAAGTCCCTCCTTACCTAAATCAATTAACATCAGAATATTACGTCTCTTCTCTTCTGCTCTCCTCTTCTCTCTTCTCTTCTCCTCTCTTCTCTTCTCTTCAGATGGCCTTGTCTTCGAGGACTTCCATGAAAAGGAGGAGTTTGTCTGATCGCCCATTTGCTTCCTTTTCTTTTTAATGCTCCTAAAGCTAGGAGAATAGCTGCCTGGAAGTATTATATGTTTTTAAGAATACATATCATACCATATCATATCATATTACATGATTGATCTCAACAATGACTTTGAAATGGTTCTGTATTGTATTTTGTATTTCCTTCACCCCTCCCCCCTTTTCGATCTGTTATGATTTAATTTTTTGTTTGTTTTATCTTAATAAGTACAGTTTATTGTTCTTATTCTTATTTGCATTCTTATTCTTACTATTAGTGAAACTGCTATATATCTTGAATTTCTGCCCAGACATTTACGAAGCGACATAACAGCTGGGGGAAGCACCGTGCCTTGCAGAGGTGCACCAGGCAGAAATTCATCTGGGGCATCTCTAGGAAGTGGATTGGGGAAGCTGCAATTCTGGAATGTCTGCCTAGACACATCCCTCCCCAGCCCAATGTCCAGCTGAGAGATCAAGGCAAAGTGTGGCTGCATGGAGCCTCTTTTGGAAAGCCACCATACCCTCCCAGACTGTACAAAGTCTTGACAGCTTCTATGGTGCAGAATTTAACATGGCCACCTTCGCTTGGAATTTCCGTGCTTTTTAGAGTAGAACTGGAAATGGAAAGCATCTCAACTCTCATCTGAAAGAAGAGGTTTTTGGATGACTGGAGAACATTGAAGCCCTATTGAGTTGCTATATCTAAACCTTTTCTGATCAGATCAGCTTAAAGTTAAAAGACGAGGCAACCTGAAAAGATGACACTACTTCCAAATGACAGTCAGGAGAGCGCTGAGGACTAATGTAGAGAACGAAGGACCTAGTTTGGGGCCTTCTTATGTGGACCAGCTCAGTCTTTCTCCTATTCCAGCTGGACGACTACAAACATGATTAATCTCCCCAAAGGAATGAACTTTCACAGCTCTTCCTTTTTAATGAAACTCTTACCTTCAGCATCATTGATCTCAACTAGAAATTAAAATGTCTTACTCCCTGAAGCGTATCACACCATCCATAGATGGCAGAAGTAAGATTAAAGTAGCAATCCTAAACATAGCTGCTTGGAAGTAAATCCCTTTGAAATCAATAGGGCTTACGTTGAGTAAGCATACTTCAGTTCAGGGCTGTAAGATCCGAAACATTCCAATTCACAGACTAGCCCAGTGGAGCAGAACTAATCAATGATTCTATTGACAGGCTTTTGATCTTGCTTGATTTTGGGCTGTGTTGCGTGGAATCCGATCGAATCATTTGGAAATCTTGTATATTATTGCATAAGTCTATATACACTGACGTAATGAGGAGGTTTGGAGAGAAGAGTTTGCAGAGGAGCTCTGTACTGACAGCAGTGCTGGATGATAGTCTTGACATAGCATCTTTTATTGTACACACCATTTTCGTTGTGGGATTAATCTGCACATAACTGGGTGAGTCATGATAGCTGCTGTTTCACCAGTGGGCAAGCAGGATCACAGTGTGACTTGCTCAAGACCACCCGTGAGTTTATGGCTGAGCACCGATGTCAGCCGGGGTCCAGATCGAGACTGCTGCCCCACCCCACCCCACCCCCATTACATTTATACCCCACTCTTCCTCCCTGAGGGTAGAGTTCTCCATGTTATCCTTGCAACAGCCTTCTGAGGTAGGCTAGGCGGAGAATAGTGACTGGCCCACGGCCACCCAGTGTGTTTCATGGCTGAAAGAGAATCTGAACCCAGGAGAGGTGGCTAAGTCATGCATTATGAGAGGCTGTCTCCACAGGAGCACCAATGGCAATAGGGATGGATTTGGGGCTTGATCCTGCTCTCAGTTTACAATCCTGCTGGAGGCTCAGCACTTGATTAGACAAGAGGACATCTGGAACTTGGTGATGCGAGCACCAAGCCCTCTTTCTTTCATGCCGAGACATTGAACAGCTGGCACCAGACCTTTATGACCAATTCAGGTTTTCTGTTAGGCGACTGCAGAACAGCATTCCTTCCGTGACTGGCACTAGCTTCTCCCTTGTGCTTCTTTTTAGATTGCGAGCTCTTTCGGGGACAGGGGGCCACTTTCTTCTCCTTTTTGTATGTAAACCACTTTGAGAACAGTTGCGTTGAAACATGAGATATAAATAAGATAAGTAGTTGTTTGCTTCGGTATTCCATTTCTCAACATCCTTCCTTCACAGAGGAGGAAAGTGCCAGTTGGACTTCCAAGGAGACCCTGACCTGGATGAAGCTGGCTCACTTTTGAACAATATCGTGGCTTGAGTTGCCCTCCGAACAACTTGAGTTGCCCCCCGTAACGTCACGGGCTTGCGACGATCTCTAAACTGCACAGGCGTGCAGTTCATTTGCTTCAAGACACCATCCCTCCCCCCTCGCTGCCACCCCTCAGCCACCATTAGAGTCTTTGGTTTGGTTTTTTAATGGAACTTTGGTGGGGTGGGCCCCCCAAAGGAAGTTTTGGGGAGCCTCGCATGGTGGTGGGGCTCGTGGCTGGGCGGTCCGGATGCCCAAATGACCTTGGTGTGTCCCTAGAAGGATCTGCTCTGCTGCTAACCCCAGACATGGATCTCCTGACCAATGACCCATTTAACCACTGCCACCAAGTAGACTTGTGTGTTCTAGACTGAATCTACCGCAATGGCCTTCCAACCTTCCGTTGCAAAAGCAAACTTCTTTCAAGGTAGTAAAGCCTATAGGCGTGGGGTGGAGTCCACAGAAGCTAGAATTTTCCTTTTGCTATTACAAGAAATCTGACTTTGTGATTAGTTCACTTCAAGGTTGTTTCACACGTTCAGTACAAAACAACAACAACAACAGTAACTAACAGAGCAAAAGGAACAGACAAAATGTGATCAAAAACGCATCCAAGATAGATACGTAGATACTCTGTCTTAACATGTGGTTATGAAATGTCTTGGTTTGATGTCCGGTCACAACATAGCTATGCATCTTATTGATCTTATTAGCAAAGAGCCAAAAGGAAGCTACCCACACCAGTTACGGAGTAGAGTGCAGAGTTGAGTTGTTGCCATTATGTGAAGAACACACATGGAGATTGTTGTACAATCTAAATGAAAAAGCTGTATTGGTGAAGTACATTTAGAGAGGAAAAACCCAGTCCTATCTATCAGCTACATAATGAATAGGAAGGGAGGGAGAGATGTTTCCATCTACTCTCTCAGAGGAAAGGAAGAGGACTGACTCTTGACTGGGAATAGCTGAGGAGTCGAGGCAGGGGCCATAGAGGAGAGGCAAGCAGGGACAGGTAAGGAGACCCTCACTAACTACCTCCATGCCCAATACCCCAAGTGGTCATTAGGAGAGCTGGTGCAAAAGGTCGATGCACTGGAACTCCTTCTCCAACTCTAAGAGTAGTAGCTTCTTTACAGTAAGTGCAATTTCTGACCTTATTCCAAAGGAGCATGGAAGTCTGTTGTGCAGAGTTCTCTCTCTCTCTCTCTCTCTCTCTCTCTCTCTCTCTCTCTCTCTCTCTCTCCATCATAGTTTACCCTGTAGCAGAGGCCTGTACAGAGCAAGCCAGGCTGCACATGGGATATTTCAAGCTGTTTGATGTGGCTTGTCATGCACAGAAATCACGCTTGATGTGGAAGAGGGGAGTGGACTTCAATATTCTAATCAAAGAGCTGCATCTGAGCTGGCACAATACAAGTGCCTGTTGCTATTCTCTTAGAATGAGCCAGCCCTATTGGTATCCCAGGTATATTTTGGTGTACTTAAGCTTTGCCCATATATGGCAAAGCTTTTCTGCAAGCAAATCAGAGTGTGAAAAGTCAGACCAGATATTGGTGGTCACCAGGGAGCTGTTGCTGAAAACGGCCTCCAAGGATCTGATCTCCAGCTTGTTGCTAACACTTAGAAGCATTGTGTACATGTGACAATTGAACTGGGATTCTCCATGTCTCCTTCGAATGGGCTTGTGGAGATTGACAATGTGGTTGCTGCATTGTAATTTCACCGAGTACACATGCGCAAACCCAGTGAAGGTCATTCACTTCAAGGAGGCTGTTGTTGGGCTTTGTGATTATTTAGTAAAGCACCAAGGAAGCTACCAGGCATTGGAGAAGATCCTTTATCTTCTGCTTCTGGTGGAGAAGGAATGCCCCTTCTGGTTGTGGTACAGATTCCTCGGGTTCACGGTCTGGCTCTTGCATCGTGAGACATCTTGCCTCTTTCACCTGGATCTCTGGCAAAAGTTCTGGCACATCATCCCTAGTTGGCCCTTGTCTCTCATCAAAAGACACCACATTGCAGATCCTGACCTCTCCATTTGTAGGATCAAGGGTTCTCTATCCCTTTTGGCCATGCGGATATCTAACCAAGACTCCCAGTTCACAGTTGCGATTGAGTTGGGTTCTCCTGGCCTTTGGGACGTATGCATAAGCTCTATATCCAAACATTTTGACATGCTTTAGAGAGGGTTTGTGCCCAAGCCATCATTCAGATGGTGTCTTGTCTATTGCTTTGGCTGGCAATCTGAGTGGCAAGGACTTAGGAACACATGGGAAGCTGCCATCTCCTGAGTCAGACCATAGGTCCATCTAGCTCAGTATTGTCTGCACAGACTGGCAGCAGCTTCTCCAAGGTTGGGAGAAGGTTGGGGTCCACCCTGGTTGCATATGAATGGGAGGCTAGCACTGTAAGAGATTCCCCTTAGGGGATGGAACCGCTCTGGGAAGAGCAGAAGGTTCCAAGTCCCCTCCCTGGCTTCTCCAAGATAGGACTGAGAGAGATTCCTGCCTGCAACCTTGGAGAAGTCGCTGCCAGTCTGTGTAGACAATACTGAGCTAGATGGACCAATGGTCTGACTCAGGAGATGGCAGCTTCCTATGTTTCTATGACATCAGAATGTATTAGCTCCAAAGGACACTGTGACTCTGTCTGTGCAGAAAAGCTGGCTCTCACCCCTTGATTCAGTAAGCAACACTGACCCCTTGTGGCAGCTTCTCTGCATGACTCCACTTGAAAGTCCTTCCTAATGCCATTTCCCCCAAGCTCATTTATCACATGGATTTGCCTATGTGCTAGTCTTTTCGGCCATATGGTCGAACAGTTCTTGTCTTTGCATGAGGCTGCAAGCCTGGCCTGTTCAGTTACACAGTCCAGTTGAAAAAGCACATCTTTATGCATATAGGCTATATATATTATGCATCAGGAAATCATCCTTCTTAGCTGATGTAGCAAACGTTGTCCTGCAAAGTCACTTTGCAACTTTGATTGACTCCATCTCCCACAGAGGTCAAGTTACTCTCCATATCAGGGACTAAGAGGGCATCTTGGATCAAAATCTTTTCCATTTCCCCATCCAATTGCTTACTAGACAGTTCAGCAGTTCCTCTCCTGGATGAATAACTATTTTCCCATCAGCAAACCAAACAGCAACTTTGTCATTTTTGTCTAAATCTATCAACAGTTGAGGGGAATTCAGGATGTTTGGGGTAGCGCCTGACTCAATAACAAAACGATTCCTCTCATTCCTGGTTGCTACAATGAAAGACTTCTCTCTCTCTCTCTCTCTCTCTTTCTGTTTCCCATTCTTTCAATCCAACCTGCTGTTTGCTTCTCTGTCTGTGAGAAACGGGTATCCTCCTTTCTATTGTGTAGACAGACTGTCAGTCATCTCTGGAGCTATGCTGACCAGAAACAGACTTCCCCAAGTCTTCAAACGTCATCAGGCAATGGCTGTGCTGTTAACCATAATATCAGTTGTCAGCTCTACAGCCCTATGAAAGCAATGTAGCTGCAGCTTATAGCAGCGAGCAATGTTGGTATCCAAGCAGTTGTGGAAAGCTAAACAACACTTGAGATTGACCCTCATGGTTGCCCACTCGCCCTTTTTAGGACAGGGAACTCCCTCTACTTGTCAACCTGATGAGCTGGTGAGGACTCAGCCGTTAAGAGTTCAGAGAACTTTTGCTCTCCACCTGAAAGAGACATCCCACTTCTCAGAGAAGTTGAAGGTCACCCCTTCAAACCTGCACATACACTTCACTCAAGCCATTTCCAGACTTCTCTTCCTTTGGTGTGCACCCAAACGGACCAACTCCAGCATCCATGAACTCATTCTTCTACCTGAATATTGGACCCTCCAGGTATGACTGATGCATTGCCTCCAAGCAGGTTTTGAAGTATGACTCCAGAGGCAGCATGGAGAAGACAAGCGGCTGCTTCTCTGTGGTTGACTGTTGCACTATTACGTCAGTAGCCTCCTCCCTCCTTCACTTCCACTGGGTCTCCTCCTCTCCAAGCATGGGAAGGAGAGCCCTGCTGTTCCCCAAACAAGAGGGTCCAGAGGGAAGCCAGGCAGCTGTTCAGAGCTTCCTTCCACTTGGGGCATCAGCTCTTGGCTTTGAGACTCAGAGGGAGGGAGGGAGAATCCTGCTGCTGCCTCTTCCGCCACCCTCCGCTGAATAATGCCAAAGTCAGCGATGAAGAGGCAGAGTGGAGAAGGCTAAGCAGCCACCGACCTGCTCCACGCTGCCTCCTGGCAGGCAAGTGACAGCATCGCCACACTCTGGAAAGAGCAGAGAGCAGTGGCCAGAGGGCAGAGCCAGCAAAGTGATGTGTGTCCCCTCAGGTGAGAATCAGTGTCAGGATTGCGCTGAAGGAATGAGTCCCCGTGTCGTGCTGAAACAAGAGCACATCTCAGCAACCAAGGTGGCTCTCGGGATGAATGGCAGTGGGCGGAGGTGGAGGGGTCTGCTCTGAGGGGCCTGTGGTGGTTTTGCTTTCAACATGGTGGGGAAGAGAGTCCTCTGATTTCTCAGATCAACAGACATATGAACAGGAAGGGTGAGGTTTGGAAGAACTTCTACTACTAGTACTACTACTACTACTACTACTATTACTACTACTATTGATATACCGCTTTTCGACACAAGTTTCCAAAGCAGTTTAAGTGGAGTAAGAATCAAGGAATAAAGATGGCTCCCTGCCCCCAAAGGCTCACAATCTACCGAGAAACCTAAGATTGACACCAGCAACCGCCACTGGAGGGTTACTGGGCAGGGGGTGGGTAGGGCCAACTGCTCCCCCGTGCGGCCTCTGTTCAATAAAGAGAATCAGCCCTTTGAAAAGGTGCCTCTTTGCCCGCTTGGCAGGGGATGCCTCCAAGTCCTGAAGCAACCACTAGAGGCAAGACGACCAATGGCCACTGCTGAGGCTCATGACACATCCTCTTTTATGACACCTCCGGGGCTCAGCTGCTCTTTGTGGGTGAGTTAGGCGAGGAGGGAGGAGGCGAGGTGGAGAGGAGTTGGAGAGATAGTGAGGAAAGAGTGTATTAGAGAGTCCGTTTCCGTTTCTGTTTCTGTTGATCCATCTATTTATTCATCTATTTGTTTATTTATCCATTTATTGATTGATCTATTTATCCATTTATTTATCCATTCAGTGTTACAGTTATTGTTAGTGTTTGTTATTTTGTTGCTTGTTGTTTGTTGTTTGTTTGGGGTGGTTTGGGGAGGGATCTAGGGGGGAGGGAGGGACAGTCAGCTTTTAGTAAGAGGAGGGATAGTTATTCAGGGGGGAAGAGTTAGACAGGGAGGGAAATGGGCGAGAAGATGAGGAAAGGCTTCTTTGCACGGTTAGTAGGAATGCATAACAGCTTTGCCTTGCTCCCTCTGTTCCCGGACAGGTCTGACTAGAGACCCATTCTCACCTTCTCCCTGCTCTCTTCTAGGTTGCGAAGAGTCTGCAGATGCTGCAGAAAGTTCTTTAAGACCTCCCCAAGCAGTGACTCCGAAAAGGGCAAGCCCCCCAGAGGGAGGTTCTGGCCACGAAGCAAGCGGGTTGAGCCGACTCCAGCGCCACCTCCAACTCCCTCAGGGGGCACCCCGACAGTCTCGGGAGTCACCATCGGTGAGGAGGTGCCCCAGGCTCCTGGCGAATGGTTGGGACTGGGGCTGACTCTTTGGGGAGTGTGGGACAGCTGGTGCTTGGGAGCCCGGGAGCCAGCCTGAATGCCAACAAAGGGAATTCACCTTGCTTAATTCCTCATGGGAATTCAAGTCCTGAATCCCCCCTCCCTTCCCATTCTTCTTCCCTTCCAGGTTTGACAACTATCCAGGAGGAAGTGGACAGAGCTGAGGTAGGGAACCATTGAGGAGAGCGCCTTCCTCCACAGAGCTCAGGACATTCCTGTGAGAGGCATTTCTTCCATCCGGGATCTGGGAGCACCCACTCTCTGCTCGGATCCTTTTCCCAGTTCTGCACTCTCCCTGAGAAGCAACAGCTGCAGAATATTCGATGGAGCAGGTGGTGTCCCCAGAAAGGACTTGAGAGCAGCCCACCAAGTAAGGGTGCCCGCTCCATTTCCAGGAAGGCACAGAGAGTCCTTCCATCACTAACATTTCAGTGCTTCTAATTTTCAGGTCATCTTCAGCTGGACCCAGTTCCTGTCCGCAGTAATAGAAGACGTCAAAGACATCAGGTCGCAGGGTGGTCAGCTTCTGACCTATGATAAGGATGAGGCTGTGCAAGCCGTACTGGTGAGTGAGATGTGGCATAGAATGGAAGGGAATGCCCAAGCGAGGGCTCAGTCCAAAGTGTGTGTTTGGGGATGGAGCTATAGCAAGGAAGTCCGTGGGTAGTGACCACCTCTCTTCTGCTTTTTGATCTCTGCCAGGAAATTATGGAGGATGTCAAAAAGCATCCGGACCCTGGGTTCCTGCTGCGGTTAAGCCTGGATGCCGTCACGGAACTCACGTATGCTTATAGCCCACGGGGATTAAATAGGAGGGGGTTGTGTCAGGAAAGGGCAGTGGCAAACCAGGCCAGATCTGTAACTGGATCTCCCCTTTCCCAAAAGATGGCCATTAATGTGAAGGTTTTTCTTTTAGAAAGAAATCTTCTTAAGTACTACGGCCTTTTGCGAACCAGGGCCTCCCCAGACGGGGACTGGTCATTTTTGGAAAAAAGAAGGGAAACCATCACAGACCTGTCGTCGTTTTTGACGCTTGCTGGGTTGCCATGTTCCTCTTCTCTAGAGGAGCTTCCATTGGCTGGATCACCAGCCCTCCTCACACTACGAAATCTCATCTGTCTCCCTCCAGCAAAATGAAGCCGCCTATGCCCTTCAATCTCAAGGCAGCAGTCCTCAATGTGGCGGTGTCCGGGCTGAACCAAGTGGACCCAGGGACCCAGGTAAATTCTTCTTGGGCTTTTTTCTCTTGCGAAGAAAACGTGATAGCACTGTCAGTACCAGTGATTTTTCAATGTTGTATTCTCCAGACCGGTTGTGTCTCCTACTCATGACTGATCTTCTCTTTCCCCCCTCGAAGGAGAACATGGCATCCTTTAAGAAGATGCTCAGGGGGCTGCTGGAGGAGGCCCCCTCTGTCTACAGCACCATTGGCATCTTGAAGGTAAGCGCAATGAAAGCCCTATTGGGACGTTAGGTAGTAGATGCGTGCAGGTGTCTGAACGCTGGTACGTGCGTGACTGTAGTTGCATTTCTTTTCAAAGTGAACCTGGGCACGGGCCCCTCACAGGCCTGGTACAGAGAGGGAGTGTCAAGCAGTGCCTCTATTCAACAGCATGTATGAATTGCAGTCCCTGTGTCCAGATCTGCCCCTGTGCACTCTCCACTCGTGGTCCGAGTGTGCAACATAAGGTGTGAATGGGGCTTCTTTCTTTATCCTCTCCCACATCCGAACGTGGTCTGACAGAAAGAGGCAGCAGACCCCATCCACTTGGTGTATTCAAGATACATCTAGGTCACTTCCTTATTAGAAGACAACTGGCTGAGAAGACAGAGAAAACCATCACTCTCATAAGCAACTTTCAGAAATATTGATCAACTTTAGAATTGACTTCTAGAATTCTGAATGACAATTCAGAAATATGTCAACTTTATTGCGGGGGGGGGATGTTTATATGGAATTTGATCCTCCTTAGACTCCTTTGGGACACAACCAAGGGATGTTCCTGTAGTGGAACAAATTCCTTCCGGGCTTAGCTCTCAGTAGCATGGCAAGGGATGATTTAGGCCAGTGCGATGACTCTGAGCTGCTGTTGCAACCCACAGGAGCTCCACAGGTATATTGAATCAGAGGAGCCCCGGCTGCAGGCTCTGGGCTGAGAAGCCTACGTCTACGTCCTGCAGCATGTGGCCAGACTGCCCAATGTGGAAGTAAGTACCCTGCTGTGGACATGGCTTGGCTCTGCTTCAGCATCCTCTGGGACCCCTTGTCAGCTTCCAGGTTCAGAAGAAGACCTCCCATTGGTCCCTGGTCACACGGGGGCAGCCTGGCAGCACACTTGCTGGAGAGGGGCTGTTTCCACTGCGGCTCACCGAGGAAGAGGAGGAACAGGACAGAGCTGTCACCCGCCCCCACCCCATGTCTCTTCTGACTGCCCAGTGCTCAGAAGAGCCACACTCCATCTTTGGGAATCCTCAACTTTGTTCCCAACGGGATCATCTTCAATTCTTCACTGCTTTGGATATGGTGTCACACTGACATGAAAAAAACATGTCCGTCTTTATTTCTACAGCTGACCACACACAAGGCTCTCTTGCGCATTGAAGATGACTTGACTCATCATTTGATTGAAAGCACCATCAAAGGTAATGCCAATTTCCAGGGAAGTGGGGAGGGCAGAACTGTCTCCTTGGAATCCCAGAATGGGCCTGGGCGACAAAGGTCATCATTCGTCCAAGGAGCCCCAGTTTTGCTCTGACCTCTCTGTGGCAGGCCTCCCGAGTGGGCATGTTTCAAACTCCCAACCCCTCTCACATGGGCAAACACGGTTCTTCTTGGGAAAGTCCTTGCAGCTAAAGTGCGAGGTCTGGAAGCCATGCTTGTCTTCCGCTTTGGCAATCCCAGTGCAAAAAGTGACCCATTAGAACTGTGGTCTCTACTCTATGACCCCTGATCTGACTCTTCCGCACTTCCTGTGCTGATGAGTCTCAATCCTTCCTTTCCCAATCAATCAGGGCGGCTGGAAGGAAGGGCACGGCCCGCTCCCCACCCGTTAAATGTGTTGAAAGTTGCTCTTTATGGAAGGAGCGGAGGCAGCAGTGCCCGGGCTGATGCCTTGCCTGCACAAGCTCCAAGCAATGTGCTTGCATGATGGCCACTTTGAAGAACTACTCCGAGAGAGAGAAAATAAGATTCCAGGATCAGAGTTCCAGTATCGATTGATTGATTTTATTGAACGTATTTATGTACCACCCGAAACGTATGTCTCTGGGAGGTTTACAATAAACAGTACACATGAAAGAAAAATAAAACATGAAAATCGTTTATTGTCCTTGCTTGGTGTCAAAATGTGAAAGACACCAATTTTTGTATGATACTGAAAACAAAATCCCGCAATTAATACATCCTTTATTGGCTCTGTTGGGCAAAATGAAGAAAGCATCTCAAAAGGGAAAACCTCTTCTGGCCATGACTTCCTGATGGGGGAAAGAAGGGCTGGATAAGGGCCGCTTCTTGGCCATGCTGGTGATGGACTTCCTGGCCCCTGCTCAGCGGTCGCTGCAGCGGTGCTGGCGAGAGGGAAGACAGGGAATGTGGTGGCACTCACGGCAGGAATCAGCTGGACCTGCTCGGCTGCTGGACAGTGGAGCGCCACAGGATAGATCCAGCCCACGGACCCTGAGTTGGACATCCCTGTTCGAGGTTGTTGTGTCTTATAGACAGGTCAGTAGAGTTGAATGACGTCTTCCCTTTCATCTGTGGGCCAGATCCCATTGGGCTGTACATTGGGTAGTGAGGTCTTGCAGTCTCATGCCTTCACAGATATCTTCCATGGTTGGCTTCGATGTACTGGAGGGCTTCACACGGTACACGTACCCTGAGTTGTATGAACTCGGTCCAACAGAGTGTGGATTTGGAAAACAGGGACCTATGTAACATAAAGGGGAGGAGGGTTAACACAATGCAGTTTTTAAAAAAGCCTTGCCATGAACTGGAGCACAACTTCTTATGATGCTGTTATTTGGAAGAACTGCATGCAGACAGCACTGTGTGTGCTGTCAGCCTCAATTCTGTGTGTGCACCGACAGCCTAAATTCTGCCACAGGCAAGGTTGAGTTCTGCGATGGGATAACTGGTGCAAATTAAACCACTTCCCATTATTTCTCTCACTTTGAACAAAACTATTGTGCTTCTGTTGACTATAGGGATGGAAAGGGAAGGGTACACAGCCATGAAGTTGTGGCCTCTGGACACTGGAAATCAACAACAACAACAAATATTTCTATACCACTTTCAACAAATGTTTCCAAAGAGGTTTACATAGAGAAATCATATATAAATGAGATGGATCCCTGTCCCCAAAGGGCTGACAATCTAAAAAGAAACCTAAGAGTCACTGGAGGTGCTGTGCTGGGGGTGGATAGGGCCAGTTACTCTCCCCCTGCTAAATGAAGAGAATCACCATGTTAAAAAGGTGCCTCTTTGCCCCGTTAGCAGGGTCCTTCAGCATTCAAGGTCCAGGGGTCCTTCAACAGTATCAACATCCTCTTAAGAACCATTTGCGTACCTTTCTAAAATCACAGTGCCTAGACATTGGCTTTTTGTTTCAAAGAGGGACAGAAAGCTGAGACTCAAGAAGCTGAATTCTGTAAGCGGATTCTGAAGACATTTTGGCACTTAAAAAATGCTGAAAATGGTCCCAATAACTACACAGCTCTGAACAAGATTCTTCTGCCATCCATCCTCTTGCAGTCAAAGCTCCACATGATTGACCCTTCCAAGAGAATTAACACCTCTTTGGGAATATCCTTTTTTGTATGTATGAGGGCAAGTTGGGTTCCAGCATTTTTCAAAAATGGTAGGGCATGCTATTCAGTTTAGCCCTCCCTTTCTTGGCTCTAGGTGCTGAAAGAGCTTCAGGTACTCCGAGGGAGACAGAGGCCTGGGATCTCCAATTGGATCTGAAGGTGTGGAACCCCATGCGATGTCCAGAGCTGTTTCAGCATCTTCCTCTGAGGTGGATTCTTCAGTTCAGGAATTTGGTGGTAGAGGGTCAAGGTCCGGCTGCTTAGGTGGTTGAGTTCTTTGGTCTCTTGACTGAGACCAAGACCGGCAGTGCTGAGGAGAATGTGATCGGGACCGAGCGTCTGGATGGTCCAATCTCCCCGGATATTGGTTTCGATGTGGAGCCCAAAGCAAGGGTGAAGATAGCGTCCTCTATCACCAATGCCAGATCTGTCGTCGAAGAAGTTAGTGGAACGATCAGGCATGATCAGATGGAGAGTAGTCTCAGTGTCGAGGTTCTCAGTAGCAATATGCCAAATCCTATGGGATAGTGTTTTGGAGAGTACAGATGGTGAGGGGATTCCCTGTGGCCCGGAGAGCGTTGGTATCACGTAGGGTCTCTTCTAGATCATTGGTATCGTGCAGGAGACTCTTTTCAGTCCGGAGGTGGCTGGTCTTGAGAAGACCAGCTAGTGTTGATGGTATCATGCTCCATATGTGCTTTGTCGATGTCACCTTCAGGATCGGAGGGTGATCTTGGTGTGACTTCTCTGGGGTCTCCCTTGTTGGGAGTGGAGCGGTCTCTCGAGTCTATGTTGGGATGGTAATGATCCCTGTCTTGGCCTGGAAGTCACTGTGCAGACTTAAGGTTTGTAGATACCCAAGTCAGCTTTTTTGGAATCAGAGCTGATGACCGAGACTTTTTTGTGGACTTTAGGCAGTAGAGATATCAGGGTGGGAGTGACGAGCTTCACGGGCCACACTCTATTGGCAGCACAGTGTAGTGTGTGCATTGGCTGAGGAATCTTTTCATTCGTAGTTGGTGAAAAATGCTGAGAATAGAAAGAAATAGAGAAAGACTTGATTTAGTTAGGATGCACATTCCAAAGTCCTGGGGAACCCTAGAAAAGGCTGGGTTTGGGTCAGCACCAGCTGAACCAGTGGCAACTGCAACCAAACCTCCCCAGATGATCTGAATAGGCAGCAGCAGGGTTCATGAAGAAGGTAGCATTTCCTTTAATATCTTGGGCCCAAGCCCCAGAGACCAGCCTGGCTGCTGTATTCTACATACATTCGGCATACTACAGACAAAAACTGCCCAAAGTACAGTGCATGGCACTAGTGCAGAATGTCACTAGCATATGCGCCACTGTTTCCAGCTGGTCTATCTCCAGGAATGGACGTAGCTGGCGTATCAGCCTAAGCTGATAGAAAGCCCTCCTGGCCACTGCCTCAAGCTGAGAGACCAGGAAGAGGCTTGGGTCCAGAAGTACTCCCAGACTACATACGGGCTCTTTCTGGGAGAGTGCAACTCCATCCAAAACAGGCAGATCTAAGCCACTTCCTATGTCCCAACTTCCCAACATGCGTACCTTTGTCTTCCTTGGATTGAGCCTCAGTTTGTTCTCCCTCATCCGGCTCATCACGGACTCCAGGTAAGTCTTTCGGGAAGTTAGGCCATTACCTAATGAAGTTGAGATGGAGAAAGAGGTTTGGGTGTCAGTATATGGATAACACCCTGCTCCAAATCCCAGACGATTTCCCCGCACCGTTCCATGTAGATATTAAAAAGCATTGGAGATAGAATGGAGCCCTGTGCAACCCCATACAATAGCTCTCCTTTGGAAGAGCAACAATCTCCAAGCAACAGCATCTGGGACCAATATGAGAAGTAGGAGTGGAGCCACCGCAAAGTGGTGCCTCTCACTCCCTACCCCTCTCCCTACCCCTTCAGGAGCTCCAGGAGGTGCCATGATCCACTGATATCAAAAGGATCGGCTGAGACATCCACAAGGATCCACAGGCTCACACTCCCCCTGTCAATTCCCAATTGGAGATCACCCAACAGGCCAACCAAGTCCTTCTCAACCCCATAGCCCACCCGGAAGCCATTTTGAAATGGGCCCAGATCATCTCCTTCTTCCAAGACTCCTGGAGCTGAGATGGCACTACCCTCTCAATCCCCTTGCCCTACCATGGGAGGTTGGAGACAGGCCTAGAATGGGATCCAATGCAGGTTTCTTCAACAGTGGTCTAATCATGGCCTTCCTGAGGCAAGGAGGCATCCTGCCCTTCCTCAGAGAAGCATTAATGATGCTTCCAAGACCTAATCCCATCACCTCCTTGCTAGATGGTATAAGCCATGTTGGGCAAGGATCAAGAAAACAGGTAGTCAAGTGAAGTCTCCCAAGCAGCTTGTTCACATCCTCCGTGCTCACAAATGGAAAATGATCCAATTTCACTGTGCAAGAGGAGCTGCCGGACACCTCCACAGTAGGCTCTGCACTACCTGTAGAGTCTGTTCCATTGGATGAAGAGAGTTTTTATCTGCAAACATCTCTTTAAAATGTCAAAGTGGGTAACTGATGGATCCAAATACTCATTCAAGGGAGGAGGGTCATGTACTAACCCTTTCACAACCCGAGACAACTCTGCTGAACGTGAGCTTGCAGAAGCAATGCGGGCAGAAAAGAACTGCTTCTTTGTGGCACGCATGTGATTGATGGATGGAGTGCTGTCAAGTCGGTGTCAACTCTTAGCGACCACATCATTTTGATAATGGAAAGGCAAAATGTTCATAATAAAAACGATTTTGCCATCCCATGAATTCTTTGCTTTGCATCAATATTGGGTTTCTGTATCATGTACCTTTTTCACATTAGAAGTAATATAGCTTCTCCTGCTAACTTGGCAAAGAGGTACCTTTAACTTGGTGATTCTCTTTATTTAGCGGGGGAGAGTAACTGGCCCTATCCACCCCCAGCACAGTATCTCCAGTGACAGTTGCTGGTGTCTGTCTTATGTTTCTTCTTAGATTGCGAGCCCTTTGGGGACAGGGATCCTTCTTATTGATTTATTATTTCTCTGTTTAAACCTCCCTGAGCCATTTTTGGAAGGGCGGTATAGAAATAGAATAAATTATAAAAAATAAATACTTCCAAATTGGATCTATCCGGTTTCTAATGTCAGAAAATGAAATTAGAGCCAAAGAACATGTTTCCCATTTCAGGAGTAACCTGAAGGGTGTCTGTAGGGTGAGACCACTGTGCTTGGAATTTGAGCAAAAGCTTTACAGATCCTACACACGATTGCTGTCTGGAACACAAGACCGAAGGGATGGAATCAGGATGACAGAAATGGGGATCTGCTGAGTCAAAGACAGCAGCCAAGACAGGAGGTTCATTGAGGCCGGGTGGGCCAACGTATATGACGACACTTGGCTTGGTGGATCCTGGCTGGTTTAGAGCTGCATTCAATGTTTGTGTACACTTCCATATGGGAACACGAACCAGTGATCCTGTTCTTACGTGTGCACGGAAGGTGTCAGGGTTTCCATATGAGAGCCACTTTCACTTTGACAAGCAACACTACTATAACACTGGGGGAAAACAAAATATAAAATTGTAACCCTCAAAAGAGTTTGCATTGGGGAAGACTTATTACTGAATGACCTCAAACCTGAAAGAAAGAGCCAGCTATTTGTACTTACATTCAATAAAATGAGAGAGAGAGAGAGAGAGAGAGAGAGAGAGAGAGAGAGAGAGAGCTTTCCTCTAGGAACTGGGATGGCTGTTTTGGAATTTGGACTGTTAGCCCATCCATCAGTAGTTCTAGCCTGTCATGAAAGAAAGAAAGAAAGAACGTCACATGATCCAGGCCAGTCAATCTAATACAGCAGAAGTGACTTTCTTTCCAACTAGTATCATAAAGGGGAGATCGAAAAATACCCAACCCACCAACCAACCCATTCACAAGAAGCAACTCCAGACGCTCACGGCACATAGGCAACTAAGCAGGGGGAAAGTATCTTTTTTCCAGAGATTGGCATCGGAGGATAAAATGGGCCACAAGCTGGGGCAAGTCCTCTCCGCCTTTCCCTGTTCTTTCTTCTGTTTTTCCTCAGCATCCATTCCCTCAGAGGGATACCTGCAATCCTTCACCGGGCTCCCCAGAGCTCACCTGTCTATCGACAGACCTATCTTCCATTAATTGGCGTAATTCTTAAGCGAAGCCGGTGGCACTCCCGACATCTCGAAGGGAATCCCGCAACATAAAGATGCATTGTGCAAAGCAGTCTGTCCTGAATCTACTGCCACTGGGTAACCAAGTTCTATTCTTGTTGGAGTAGTTGTTCTCTCTCAGCCTAGAAAACCAAAGAAAAAGACAAAAGATTGAGTCTCCGGCTCAAATGGCTATTCAACCACTCCCACCCGCTCCATTCTGATACTCATACAATTAGCAGACTCCTCCTCCTCATTGAAGTCCTCCAGGACAAGATCATCTGAAGGGAAGAGAAGAGAAAAGATTGGGTTTTCTTCTTTCAATTGGCTAAGAGAAGAGTGAAGGAGGGACAGGTCCATGTTGAATAAATGAGGAGGTTCTAATGGGTCACTTTTTGCACTGGGATTGCCAAAGCGGAAGACAAGCATGGCTTCCAGACCTCGCACTTTAGCTGCAAGGACTTTCCCAAGAAGAACCGTGTTTGCCCATGTGAGAGGGGTTGGGAGTTTGAAACATGCCCACTCGGGAGGCCTGCCACAGAGAGGTCAGAGCAAAACTGGGGCTCCTTGGACGAATGATGACCTTTGTCACCCAGGCCCATTCTGGGATTCCAAGGAGACAGTTCTGCCCTCCCCACTTCCCTGGAAATTGGCATTACCTTTGATGGTGCTTTGAATCAAATGATGAGTCAAGTCATCTTCAATGCGCAAGAGAGCCTTGTGTGTGGTCAGCTGTAGAAATAAAGACGGACATGTTTTTTTCATGTCAGTGTGACACCATATCCAAAGCAGTGAAGAATTGAAGATGATCCCGTTGGGAACAAAGTTGAGGATTCCCAAAGATGGAGTGTGGCTCTTCTGAGCACTGGGCAGTCAGAAGAGACATGGGGTGGGGGCGGGTGACAGCTCTGTCCTGTTCCTCCTCTTCCTCGGTGAGCCGCAGTGGAAACAGCCCCTCTCCAGCAAGTGTGCTGCCAGGCTGCCCCCGTGTGACCAGGGACCAATGGGAGGTCTTCTTCTGAACCTGGAAGCTGACAAGGGATCCCAGAGGATGCTGAAGCAGAGCCAAGCCATGTCCACAGCAGGGTACTTACTTCCACATTGGGCAGTCTGGCCACATGCTGCAGGACGTAGACGTAGGCTTCTCGGCCCAGAGCCTGCAGCCGGGGCTCCTCTGATTCAATATACCTGTGGAGCTCCTGTGGGTTGCAACAGCAGCTCAGAGTCATCGCACTGGCCTAAATCATCCCTTGCCATGCTACTGAGAGCTAAGCCCGGAAGGAATTTGTTCCACTACAGGAACATCCCTTGGTTGTGTCCCAAAGGAGTCTAAGGAGGATCAAATTCCATATAAACATCCCCCCCCCGCAATAAAGTTGACATATTTCTGAATTGTCATTCAGAATTCTAGAAGTCAATTCTAAAGTTGATCAATATTTCTGAAAGTTGCTTATGAGAGTGATGGTTTTCTCTGTCTTCTCAGCCAGTTGTCTTCTAATAAGGAAGTGACCTAGATGTATCTTGAATACACCAAGTGGATGGGGTCTGCTGCCTCTTTCTGTCAGACCACGTTCGGATGTCGGAGAGGATGAAGACGGAAGCCCCATTCACACCTTATGTTGCACACTCGGACCACGAGTGGAGAGTGCACAGGGGCAGATCTGGACACAGGGACTGCAATTCATACATGCTGTTGAATAGAGGCACTGCTTGACACTCCCTCTCTGTACCAGGCCTGTGAGGGGCCCGTGCACAAGTTCACTTTGAAAAGAAATGCAACTACAGTCACGCACGTACCAGCGTTCAGACACCTGCACGCATCTACTACCTAACGTCCCAATAGGGCTTTCATTGCGCTTACCTTCAAGATGCCAATGGTGCTGTAGACAGAGGGGGCCTCCTCCAGCAGCCCCCTGAGCATCTTCTTAAAGGATGCCATGTTCTCCTTCGAGGGGGGAAAGAGAAGATCAGTCATGAGTAGGAGACACAACCGGTCTGGAGAATACAACATTGAAAAATCACTGGTACTGACAGTGCTATCACGTTTTCTTCGCAAGAGAAAAAAGCCCAAGAAGAATTTACCTGGGTCCCTGGGTCCACTTGGTTCAGCCCGGACACCGCCACATTGAGGACTGCTGCCTTGAGATTGAAGGGCATAGGCGGCTTCATTTTGCTGGAGGGAGAAAGATGAGATTTCGTAGTGTGAGGAGGGCTGGTGATCCAGCCAATGGAAGCTCCTCTAGAGAAGAGGAACATGGCAACCCAGCAAGCGTCAAAAACGACGACAGGTCTGTGATGGTTTCCCTTCATTTTTCCAAAAATGACCAGTCCCCGTCTGGGGAGGCCCTGGTTCGCAAGAGGCCGTAGTACTTAAGAAGATTTCTTTCTAAAAGAAAAACCTTCGCATTAATTGCCATCTTTTGGGAAAGGAGAGATCCAGTTACAGATCTGGCCTGGTTTGCCACTGCCCTTTCCTGACACAACCCCCTCCTATTTAATCCCCGTGGGCTATAAGCATACGTGAGTTCCGTGACGGCGTCCAGGCTTAACCGCAGCAGGAACCCAGGGTCCGGATGCTTTTTGACATCCTCCATAATTTCCTGGCAGAGATTAAAGAGCAGAAGAGAGGTGGTCACTACCCACGGACTTCCTTGCTATAGCTCCATCCCCAAACACACACTTTGGACTGAGCCCTCGCTTGGGCATTCCCTTCCATTCTATGCCACATCTCACTCACCAGTACGGCTTGCACAGCCTCATCCTTATCATAGGTCAGAAGCTGACCACCCTGCGACCTGATGTCTTTGACGTCTTCTATTACTGCGTACAGGAACTGGGTCCAGCTGAAGATGACCTGAAAATTAGAAGCACTGAACTGTTAGTGATGGAAGGACTCTCCGTGCCTTCCTGGAAATGGAGCGGGCACCCTTACTTGGTGGGCTGCTCTCAAGTCCTTTCTGGGGACACCACCCGCTCCATGGAATATTCTGCAGCTATTGCTTCTCAGGGAGAGTGCAGAACTGGTAAAAGGACCCGAGCATAGAGTGGGTGCTCCCAGATCCCGGATGGAAGAAATGCCTCTCACAGGAATGTCCTGAGCTCTGTGGAGGAAGGCGCTCTCCTCAATGGTTCCCTACCTCAGCTCTGTCCACTTCCTCCTGGATAGTTGTCAAACCTGGAAGGGAAGAAGAATGGGAAGGGAGGGGGGATTCAGGACTTGAATCCCCATGAGGAATTAAGCAAGGTGAATTCCCTTTGTTGGCATTCAGGCTGGCTCCCGGGCTCCCAAGCACCAGCTGTCCCACACTCCCCAAAGAGTCAGCCCCAGTCCCAACCATTCGCCAGGAGCCTGGGGCACCTCCTCACCGATGGTGACTCCCGAGACTGCCGGGGTACCCCCTGAGGGAGTTGGAGGTGGCGCTGGAGTCGGCTCAACCTGCTTGCTTCGTGGCCAGAACCTCCCTCTGGGGGGCTTGCCCTTTTCGGAGTCACTGCTGGGGGAGGTCTTAAAGAACTTTCTGCAGCATCTGCAGACTCTTCGCAACCTAGAAGAGAGCAGGGAGAAGGTGAGAATGGGTCTCTAGTCAGACCTGTCCGGGGACAGAGGGAGCAAGGCAAAGCTGTTATGCAATCCTACTAACCGTGCAAAGAAGCCTTTCCTCATCTTCTCCCCCATTTCCCTCCCTGTCTAACTCTTCCCCCCTGAATAACTATCCCTCCTCTTACTAAAAGCTGACTGTCCCTCCCTCCCCCCTAGATCCCTCCCCAAACCACCCCAAACAAACAACAAACAACAAAATAACAAACACTAACACTAACTGTAACACTGAATGGATAAATAAATGGATAAATATATCAATAAATAAATGGATAAATAAACAAATAGATGAATAAATAGATGGATCAACAGAAACAGAAACAGAAACGGACTCTCTAATACACTCTTTCCTCGCTATCTCTCCAACTCCTCTCCACCTCGCCTCCTCCCTCCTCGCCTAACTCACCCACAAAGAGCAGCTGAGCCCCGGAGGTGTCATAAAAGAGGATGTGTCATGAGCCTCAGCAGTGGCCATTGGTCGTCTTGCCTCTAGTGGTTGCTTCAGGACTTGGAGGCATCCCCTGCCAAGCGGGCAAAGAGGCACCTTTTCAAAGGGCTGATTCTCTTTATTGAACAGAGGCCGCACGGGGGAGCAGTTGGCCCTACCCACCCCCTGCCCAGTAACCCTCCAGTGGCGGTTGCTGGTGTCAATCTTAGGTTTCTCGGTAGATTGTGAGCCTTTGGGGGCAGGGAGCCATCTTTATTCCTTGATTCTTACTCCACTTAAACTGCTTTGGAAACTTGTGTCGAAAAGCGGTATATCAATAGTAGTAGTAATAGTAGTAGTAGTAGTAGTAGTACTAGTAGTAGAAGTTCTTCCAAACCTCACCCTTCCTGTTCATATGTCTGTTGATCTGAGAAATCAGAGGACTCTCTTCCCCACCATGTTGAAAGCAAAACCACCACAGGCCCCTCAGAGCAGACCCCTCCACCTCCGCCCACTGCCATTCATCCCGAGAGCCACCTTGGTTGCTGAGATGTGCTCTTGTTTCAGCACGACACGGGGACTCATTCCTTCAGCGCAATCCTGACACTGATTCTCACCTGAGGGGACACACATCACTTTGCTGGCTCTGCCCTCTGGCCACTGCTCTCTGCTCTTTCCAGAGTGTGGCGATGCTGTCACTTGCCTGCCAGGAGGCAGCGTGGAGCAGGTCGGTGGCTGCTTAGCCTTCTCCACTCTGCCTCTTCATCGCTGACTTTGGCATTATTCAGCGGAGGGTGGCGGAAGAGGCAGCAGCAGGATTCTCCCTCCCTCCCTCTGAGTCTCAAAGCCAAGAGCTGATGCCCCAAGTGGAAGGAAGCTCTGAACAGCTGCCTGGCTTCCCTCTGGACCCTCTTGTTTGGGGAACAGCAGGGCTCTCCTTCCCATGCTTGGAGAGGAGGAGACCCAGTGGAAGTGAAGGAGGGAGGAGGCTACTGACGTAATAGTGCAACAGTCAACCACAGAGAAGCAGCCGCTTGTCTTCTCCATGCTGCCTCTGGAGTCATACTTCAAAACCTGCTTGGAGGCAATGCATCAGTCATACCTGGAGGGTCCAATATTCAGGTAGAAGAATGAGTTCATGGATGCTGGAGTTGGTCCGTTTGGGTGCACACCAAAGGAAGAGAAGTCTGGAAATGGCTTGAGTGAAGTGTATGTGCAGGTTTGAAGGGGTGACCTTCAACTTCTCTGAGAAGTGGGATGTCTCTTTCAGGTGGAGAGCAAAAGTTCTCTGAACTCTTAACGGCTGAGTCCTCACCAGCTCATCAGGTTGACAAGTAGAGGGAGTTCCCTGTCCTAAAAAGGGCGAGTGGGCAACCATGAGGGTCAATCTCAAGTGTTGTTTAGCTTTCCACAACTGCTTGGATACCAACATTGCTCGCTGCTATAAGCTGCAGCTACATTGCTTTCATAGGGCTGTAGAGCTGACAACTGATATTATGGTAAACAGCACAGCCATTGCCTGATGACGTTTGAGGACTTGGGGAAGTCTGTTTCTGGTCAGCATAGCTCCAGAGATGACTGACAGTCTGCCTACAGAATAGAAAGGAGGATACCCGTTTCTCACAGACAGAGAAACAAACAGCAGGTTGGACTGAAAGACCGGGAAACAGAGAGAGAGAGAGAGAGAGAGAGAGAGAGAGAGAGAGAGAGAGAGAGAGAGAGAGAGAGAGAGAGAGAGAGAGAGAGAACTCTGCACAACAGACTTCCATGCTCCTTTGGAATTAGGTCAGAAATTAGGTCACAAAACAGCAGGTTGGATTGAAAGAATGGGAAACAGAAAGAGAGAGAGAGAGAGAGAGAGAAGTCTTTCATTGTAGCAACCAGGAATTAGAGGAATCGTTTTGTTATTGAGTCAGGCGCTACCCCAAACATCCTGAATTCCCCTCAACTGTTGATAGATTTAGACAAAAATGACAAAGTTGCTGTTTGGTTTGCTGATGGGAAAATAGTTATTCATCCAGGAGAGGAACTGCTGAACTGTCTAGTAAGCAATTGGATGGGGAAATGGAAAAGATTTTGATCCAAGATGCCCTCTTAGTCCCTGATATGGAGAGTAACTTGACCTCTGTGGGAGATGGAGTCAATCAAAGTTGCAAAGTGACTTTGCAGGACAACGTTTGCTACATCAGCTAAGAAGGATGATTTCCTGATGCATAATATATATAGCCTATATGCATAAAGATGTGCTTTTTCAACTGGACTGTGTAACTGAACAGGCCAGGCTTGCAGCCTCATGCAAAGACAAGAACTGTTCGACCATATGGCCGAAAAGACTAGCACATAGGCAAATCCATGTGATAAATGAGCTTGGGGGAAATGGCATTAGGAAGGACTTTCAAGTGGAGTCATGCAGAGAAGCTGCCACAAGGGGTCAGTGTTGCTTACTGAATCAAGGGGTGAGAGCCAGCTTTTCTGCACAGACAGAGTCACAGTGTCCTTTGGAGCTAATACATTCTGATGTCATAGAAACATCGGAAGCTGCCATCTCCTGAGTCAGACCATTGGTCCATCTAGCTCAGTATTGTCTACACAGACTGGCAGCGACTTCTCCAAGGTTGCAGGCAGGAATCTCTCTCAGTCCTATCTTGGAGAAGCCAGGGAGGGGACTTGGAACCTTCTGCTCTTCCCAGAGCGGTTCCATCCCCTAAGGGGAATCTCTTACAGTGCTAGCCTCCCATTCATATGCAACCAGGGTGGACCCCAACCTTCTCCCAACCTTGGAGAAGCCGCTGCCAGTCTGTGCAGACAATACTGAGCTAGATGGACCTATGGTCTGACTCAGGAGATGGCAGCTTCCCATGTGTTCCTAAGTCCTTGCCACTCAGATTGCCAGCCAAAGCAATAGACAAGACACCATCTGAACGATGGCTTGGGCACAAACCCTCTCTAAAGCATGTCAAAATGTTTGGATAGAGAGCTTATGCATACGTACCAAAGGCCAGGAAAACCCAACTCAATCGCAACTGTGAACTGGGAGTCTTGGTTAGATATCCGCATGGCCAAAAGGGATAGAGAACCCTTGATCCTACAAATGGAGAGGTCAGGATCTGCAATGTGGTGTCTTTTGATGAGAGACAAGGGCCAACTAGGGATGATGTGCCAGAACTTGTGCCAGAGATCCAGGTGAAAGAGGCAAGATGTCTCACGATGCAAGAGCCAGACCGTGAACCCGAGGAATCTGTACCACAACCAGAAGGGGCATTCCTTCTCCACCAGAAGCAGAAGATAAAGGATCTTCTCCAGTGCCTGGTAGCTTCCTTGGTGCTTTGCTAAATAATCACAAAGCCCAACAACAGCCTCCTTGAAGTGAATGACCTTCACTGGGTTTGCGCATGTGTACTCGGTGAAATTACAATGCAGCAACCACATTGCAAATCTCCACAAGCCCATTCGAAGGAGACATGGAGAATCCCAGTTCAATTGTCACATGTACACAATGCTTCTAAGTGTTAGCAACAAGATGGAGATCACATCCTTGGAGGCCGTTTTCGGCAACAGCTCCCTGGTGACCACCAATATCTGGTCTGACTTTTCACACTCTGATTTGCTTGCAGAAAAGCTTTGCCATATATGGGCAAAGCTTAAGTACACCAAAATATACCTGGGATACCAATAGGGCTGGCTCATTCTAAGAGAATAGCAACAGGCACTTGTATTGTGCCAGCTCAGATGCAGCTCTTTGATTAGAACATTGAAGTCCACTCCCCTCTTCCACATCAAGCGTGATTTCTGTGCATGACAAGCCACATCAAAGAGCTTGAGATATCCCATGTGCAGCCTGGCTTGCTCTGTACAGGCCTCTGCTACAGGGTAAACTATGATGGAGAGAGAGAGAGAGAGAGAGAGAGAGAGAGAGAGAGAGAGAGAGAGAGAGAGAGAGAACTGTGCACAACAGACTTCCATGCTCCTTTGGAATTAGGTCAGAAATTGCACTTACTGCAAAGAAGCTACTACTCTTAGAGTTGGAGATGGAGTTCCAGTGCATCGACCTTTTGCACCAGCTCTCCTAATGACCACTTGGGGTATTGGGCATGGAGGTAGTTAGTGAGGGTCTCCTTACCTGTCCCTGCTTGCCTCTCCTCTATGGCCCCTGCCTCGACTCCTCAGCTATTCCCAGTCAAGAGTCAGTCCTCTTCCTTTCCTCTGAGAGAGTAGATGGAAACATCTCTCCCTCCCTTCCTATTCATTATGTAGCTGATAGATAGGACTGGGTTTTTCCTCTCTAAATGTACTTCACCAATACATCTTTTTCGTTTAGATTGTACAACAATCTCCATGTGTCTTCTTCACATAATGGCAACAACTCAACTCTGCACTCTACTCCGTAACTGGTGTGGGTAGCTTCCTTTTGGCGCTTTGCTAATAAGATCAATAAGATGCATAGCTATGTTGTGACCGGACATCAAACCAAGACATTTCATAACCACATGTTAAGACAGAGATCTACGTATCTATCTTGGATGCGTTTTTGATCACATTTTGTCTGTTCCTTTTGCTCTGTTAGTTACTGTTGTTGTTGTTGTTTTGTACTGAACGTGTGAAACAACCTTGAAGTGAACTAATCACAAAGTCAGATTTCTTGTAATAGCAAAAGGAAAATTCTAGCTTCTGTGGACTCCACCCCACGCCTATAGGCTTTACTACCTTGAAAGAAGTTTGCTTTTGCAACGGAAGGTTGGAAGGCCATTGCGGTAGATTCAGTCTAGAACACACAAGTCTACTTGGTGGCAGTGGTTAAACGGGTCATTGGTCAGGAGATCCATGTCTGGTGTTAGCAGCAGAGCAGATCCTTCTAGGGATACACCAAGGTAATTTGGGCATCGGGACCGTCCAGCCATGAGCCCCCACCCCCATGCGAGGCTCCCCAAAACTTCCTTTGGGGGGCCCACCCCACCAAAGTTCCATTAAAAAACCAAACCAAAGACTCTAATGGTGGCTGAGGGGTGGCAGCGAGGGGGGAGGGATGGTGGCTTGAAGCAAATGAACTGCATGCCTGTGCAGTTTAGAGATCGTCGCAAGCCCGTGACGTTACGGGGGGCAACTCAAGTTGTTCGGAGGGCAACTCAAGCCACGATATTGTTCAAAAGTGAGCCAGCTTCATCCAGGTCAGGGTCTCCTCGGAAGTCCAACTGGCACTTTCCCCCTCTGTGAAGGAAGGATGTTGAGAAATGGAATACCGAAGCAAACAACTACTTATCTTATTTATATCTCATGTTTCAACGCAACTGTTCTCAAAGTGGTTTACATACAAAAAGGAGAAGAAAGTGGCCCCCTGTCCCCCCAAAGAGCTGGCAATCTAAAAAGAAGCACAAGGGAGAAGCTAGTGCCAGTCACGGAAGGAATGCTGTTCTGGAGTCGCCTAACAGAAAACCTGAATTGGTCATAAAGGTCTGGTGCCAGCTGTTCAATGTCTCGGCATGAAAGAAAGAGGGCTTGGTGCTCGCATCACCAAATTCCAGATGTCCTCTTGTCTAATCAAGTGCTGAGCCTCCAGCAGGATTGTAAACTGAGAGCAGGATCAAGCCCCAAATCCATCCCTATGGCCATTGGTGCTCCTGTGGAGACAGCCTCTCATAATGCATGACTTAGCCACCTCTCCTGGGTTCAGATTCTCTTTCAGCCATGAAACACACTGGGTGGCCGTGGGCCAGTCACTATTCTCTGCCTAGCCTACCTCAGAAGGCTGTTGCAAGGATAACATGGAGAACTCTACCCTCAGGGAGGAAGAGTGGGGTATAAATGTAATGGGGGTGGGGTGGGGTGGGACAGCAGTCTTGATCTGGACCCCGGCTGACATCTGTGCTCAGCCACAAACTCATAGGTGGTCTTGAGCAAGTCACACTGTGATCCTGCCTGCCCACTGGTGAAACAGCAGCTATCATGACTCACCCAGTTATGTGCAGATTAATCCCACAAAGAAAATGGTGTGTACAATAAAAGATGCTATGTCAAGACTATCATCCAGCACTGCTGTCAGTACAGAGCGCCTCTCCAACCTCTTCTCTCCAAACCTCCTCATTACGTCAGTGTATATAGACTTATGCAATAATATACAAGACTTCCAAATGATTCGATCGGATTCCACGCAACACAGCCCAAAATCAAGCAAGATCAAAAGCCTGTCAATAGAATCATTGAGAAGTTCTGCTCCACTGGGCTAGTCTGTGAATTGGAATGTTTCGGATCTTACAGCCCTGAACTTAAGTATGCTTACTCAACGTAAGCCCTATTGATTTCAAAGGGATTTACTTCCAAGCAGCTATGTTTAGGATTGCTACTTTAATCTGACTTCTGCCATCTATGGATGGTGTGATACGCTTCAGGGAGTAAGACATTTTAATTTCTAGTTGAGATCAATGATGCTGAAGGTAAGAGTTTCATTAAAAAGGAAGAGCTGTGAAAGTTCTTCCCTTTGGGGAGATTAATCATGTTTGTGGTCGTCCAGCTGGAATAGGAGAAAGACTGAGCTGGTCCACATAAGAAGGCCCCAAAGTTCTCAAAGCGGTTTGATGAGAAATCTAGGGTGGGAGTCCCCACTGGCTGCTTAGGAATGACCCCGGTGGGTGTGAACTGGCCCAGCCCATCCTCACTCCTGCTCTCCTCTCTCCTTGACAGGACATGGGAGAAGGATGCCCCTCACTCCGCGGCGTGGGCAGCCTTGATGAGGCAACTCCTCATCAAGGCTAGGTCCTTCTTCGTTCTCTACATTAGTCCTCAGCGCTCTCCTGACTGTCATTTGGAAGTAGTGTCATCTTTTCAGGTGGCCTCGTCTTTTAACTTTAAGCTGATCTGATCAGAAAAGGTTTAGATACAGCAACTCAATATGGCTTCAATGTTCTCCAGTCATCCAAAAACCTCTTCTTTCAGATGAGAGTTGAGATGCTTTCCATTTCCAGTTCTACTCTAAAAAGCACGGAAATTCCAAGCCAAGGTGGCCATGTTAAATTCCGCACCATAGAAGCTGTCAAGACTTTATACAGTCTGGGAGCGTATGGTGGCTTTCCAAAAGAGGCTCCATGCAGCCACAATTTGCCTTGATCTCTCAGCTGGACATTGGGCTGGGGAGGGATGTGTCTAGGCAGACATTCCAGAATTGCAGCTTCCCCAATCCACTTCCTAGAGATGCCCCAGATGAATTTCTGCCTGGTGCACCTCTGCAAGGCACGGTGCTTTCCCCAGCTGTTATGTCACTTCATAAATGTCTGGGCAGAAATTCAAGATATATAGCAGTTTCACTAATAGTAAGAATAAGAATGCAAATAAGAATAAGAACAATAAACTGTACTTATTAAGATAAAACAAAGAAAAAATTAAATCATAACAGATTGAAAAGGGGGGAGGGGTGAAGGAAATACAAAATACAATAAAGAAACATTTCAAAGTCATTGTTAAAATCAATCATGTAATATGATATGATATGGTATGATATGTATTCTTAAAAACATATAATACTTCCAGGCAGCTATTCTCCTAGCTTTAGGAGCATTAAAAAGAAAAGGAAGCAAATGGGCGATCAGATAAACTCCTCCTTTTCATGGAAGTCCTCGAAGACAAGGCCATCTGAAGAGAAGAGAAGAGAGGAGAAGAGAAGAGAAGAGAAGAGAAGAGAAGAGAAGAGAAGAGAAGAGAAGAGAAGAGAAGAGAAGAGACGTAATATTCTGATGTTAATTGATTTAGGTAAGGAGGGACTTATACATATTGAACAAATGGAGGAGGGTCTAATGGGTCACTTTTTGCCTTGGGGTTCCCAAAGCAGAAGGCAAGCATGGCTTCCAGGCCTCACAGTTTTGCTGCAAGGTCTTTGCCTGCAAGAACCATTTTTACCCCTGTGAGAGGGGTTGAGAGTTTGAGACGTGCCCACTTGGGAGTCCTGCCACAGACAGTCCTCCATAATTTCCTGGCAGAGATCAAAGAGCAGAAGAGAGTTGGTCAGTACCCATGGACTTCATTGGAATAGCACCAGCCTCAAACACACACTTTTGGCAGTCAGGTTTTGACTGAGCCTGCGCTTGGTCATCCTCTTCCATTCTCTGCCACATCTCACTCTCCAGTACGGCGTCCACAGCCTTGTCTTTTTCATACGACAGCATCTCACTTTCACAGGACTTGGCATCCTTAATACCGTCAATAACGGACGTCAAGAATTCAGCCCAGCAGAGGATGACCTGAAGATTAGAAGCATTGAGCTGTTAGAGATGAAGGACTCTCCGTGCCTTCCTGGAAATTTAGCGGGCACCCTTACTTGGTGGGCTGCTCTCAGGTCCTTTCTGGGGACCCCACCCCCTCCGTGGAATATTCGGCTTCTGCCTCTCAGGGAGAATGCAGAAGTGGGAAAGGGATCAGAGCAGAGAGTGGGTGCTTCCAGATCCCGTATGGGGCAAATGCCTCTCAGAGAAATGTCCTGGGCTCTAGGGAGGAAGGCCCTTTTCTGAATGGATCCCTACCTCAGCTCTTTCCATTTTCTCCACTCCAGTTGTCAGATCTGGAAGGGAAGAAGAGTCGGGGGTGGGTGGGTTTAAGGAGTTTGATTCCCATTTGGAATTTAAAAACGGGGATTCCTTTTCTTGGAATTAAGGCGGGCTACCAGTTCTAGGTTACAGCCCAAGTCAGCCAGCCTATATGAATAATGAGAGATTAGCATCTCCCAAAGGGAAGCGACTGCTCACCAAAGGCCTTTTCATTCGGACCCACAAGTCTGCCAGGTTCCCAAGCACTAGCTCTCTCACCTTCCCCAAAGAGTCCGCCCCAGTCCCAACCTGGGGCACCTCCTCATCGATGGTGACTCTGGATACTGCCGGCGAGCCCCCTGTGGGAGTTGGAGGTGGTGCTGGAGTAGGCTCAACGCGGTGTTTCCGTTTAAAGAACCTCCCTCTGGGGGGCTTGCCCTTGGCGGAGTCACTGGTGGGGGAGGTCTTAAACAGCCGCCTGCAGCAACGGCAGACTCTTCGCAGCCTAGAAGAGAGCAGGGAGAAAGTGAGAAAGTGACCCTTAAGCAGACATTGGCAGGAGAGGGGGCCAATGGGGCAGTGAAGGAGTGCAGAACAGAAGGAGGGCAGCAATACAGGTAGCCCAATAGGCTTCCAGGTGGTGCACCGTCCTCCTTCTGGCTGAGGAATTGGGTCGAGACAGCTGCCCCAACGCTTTGGGGCAGAGACCTTTGACATATGGGGTGCAGTTCTGGTCAGCCCAGCTCAGCCAGATTATGTTAGAGCTGGAAAAGTTGCAGAGAAGAACCATGAACGAGCTCAGGGGTGAATGGGAACCATGTAACCATTAGGCTGTCCTGTTTTCAGGCACTGCATGACACTTCCTAGCTGGACCAGGCCTGTGAGGGGCCCGTGCCCAGGTTCACTTTTAAAACGAAGCAACTACAGTCATGCACACAGAATCACGTACCAATGTTCAGACACCTGCACACATGTACTACCAACTGTCTGAATGGGGCTTTCATTGCTCTTACCTTCAAGATGCTGATTCAGTTCCAGACAGAGGGGGCCTCCTCCAGCAAAGCCCTGATCATCCTCTGCAGCGCCTCAATGTTCTCGTTCTGGGGGGGGGGAGAAAAGCTCAGACATGATTATTCTATGCAGAAACCACATGCTTTTTAAAAAACAAAAACAAGTTTTACCACAAGCAAGCATTGTGTAAGACTATGTGTAAGACAAATCCTATGATATTTATTTAGACTGCCTTCCTGCCTTCCTACTGTCCACCACCCTCTTGCCATTTTAAGCAAATCCAGACTCACAGTTTCATCAAAAATGTCCAGGTGTTCAGTTTTAAACATTTCCCCCCTCCGTTTCAAAACACTTAGGACTTCACTGTGAATATAGGAACTTAGGAACATCGGAAGCTGCTCTATATTGAGTCAGGCCCTTGGTCCATCTAGCTCAGTATTGTCTACACAGACTGGCAGCAGCTTTTCCAAGGTTTCAGGCAAGGGTTTCTCTCAGCCCTAAAATCTTGTCCTAAAAAAATAATAATAATAATCTTGTCCTGTCTTGGAGATGCTGCCAGGGAGGGAATGTGGAACCTTCTGCATGCAGTTTTCAAACATGATTCCCTAAAGGAGCATTTTATTGTCCCTTGGACTGTGTTAGGGATGGGGCTGTATTTCAGTGGTAGAGTATCTGCTTAAAGATGCTGAAGGTCCCAGGTTCAGTCCCTGGCATCTACAGGGAGAGCTGGGGGAAACTCTTGCCTGAAACTCTGGAGTGCCACTGCCAGACAGAATAGACAATATTGAGATAGATTGGGGTTCCCAACAGGGGGTACAAGTACTATCAGGCTATCAGAAGAGCCAGCGTGGTGTAGTGGTTAGAGTGCTGGACTAGGACCAGGGAGACTCGAGTTCAAATCCCCATTCAGCCATGATACTAGCTGGGTGACTCTGGGCCAGTCGCTTCTCTCTCAGCCTAACCTACTTCACAGGGATGTTGTGAAGAGAAACTTGTGTATGTAGTACACTGCTTTGGGCTCCTTGGAGGAAGAGCGGGATATAAATGCAAATAATAATAATAATAATAATAATAATAATAATAGTTGTTGTTGTTGTTTTTGTAAAAAGATTGCACAGACTGACTACAAACAAAGGCATGACAAGGTAGCAGGGATGATACACTGGAACATCTGCAAAAAATACAAGCTACCTGTAGCCAAACATTGGTGGGACCATAAAATTGAAAAAGTTGAAGAAAATGAAGATGCAAAAATATTATGGGACTTCTGACTACAAACAGACAAACATCTGCCACACAATACAACAGATATAACTGTAGTGGAGAAGAAAGAAAAAACAAGTCAAAATAATCGACATAGCCATACCAGGGGATAGCAGAATAGAAGAAAAAGAAATAGAAAAAATAATAAAATACAAAGATCTACAAACTGAAATTGAAAGGCTGTGGCAGAAAAAGACCGAAATAATCCTAGTGGTAATTGGCACCCTGGGTGCAGTTCCAAAAGACCTTGAAGAGCACCTCAACACCATAGGGGCCCCAGAAATCACCATCAGCCAATTACAAAAAGCAGCTTTACTGGGAACAGCCTATATTCTGCGACGATATCTATAACGATTGACAATAAAATTCTGGCATCCCAGGTCCTTGGGAAGGACTCGATGTCTGGATAAAACAAACCAGTCAATAACACCTGTCTATGGAAATAAATAAATCAATCAATAAATCCTATCGAGGGGGGGCTCAGAGCCCTCCTGCCCCCACACTGCAGCTGTGCTCTTTGTTCCCCTTCTCAGGATTGCCGGCTTGAAGCTGATGTGTCCTCAGTGCTGTGTCTGCTGCAGAAGGGGAGGGAGCAGCGTGAAGACCCTCCCCCTCCGCTGCTGATTGGCTGGCTATGTGCTGAAGCTCAGCGTATCCCTCCACCTCAGCCTAAGCGACAGGCTTCAGAAAATTGCACTTGTCCCATGAATTTCAATCAGGCTGCTTATGAGTAACTTAGTGTGGATGTGAACCAGTGACTGCAAGAGTCTCTGTACCACTTAAATTTGTGTTTTTGTGTATATATGTGTATACACACACACACAATTAAGTGCAGCAGCTATGAGATGGGCTACTCCAGTCACTGACTGGCTTAAATCCAGATTAAGTTGTCTGATACAGGGGTGTGTGTGATTTTGCTCCCAAATGGGGCCCTGTGGCCCCGTTTGGGAGCAAAATTGGCCAGCACTACCTTTGCAGTGCGGCCAGAGCAGCTCCCCCTGACTTTTGAAGGTGAACGCAGCGCTGGCCAACTGAGCTCCTAAACAGGGCCACGTGGGCCTGTTGGGGAGCAAAACTACACGCCTGCATCTGACATCAGACGCAGGGGGTTGGGCTGGAGGGGGCCACGGTGGGGGCAGCACCTGGGTCACCGCTGGCCTCCCTCTGCGGCTGACTCTAAGCAGTCTTATGGAAATGAATGGGACAAGTTGACTTGTTCTCTTCATTTCAATGGGAGTACTCAGTCACCGGTACAGCCAGCAACAGGGTGTACGCCACTGACGGGAGTACGCACATCTCTTCATGTTCTCCACCAGATCTACTTTCCTCTCTCCCCCTGCCGTGTTTCACTTCTGGAACTGTAGACGGACGTTTGCATATCAGCAGAGCCATCAATAGTCCCCCAAGGCCAAAAGAGGCCCAGGGAAATGCCAAGATTTCCAGCTGAGTCTGGTTTCGGCCAAATCATTCGCCTCCAGCACCTGTTCCGCTGTTCCTCCCCCAGGAGAAATGTTCGTGCAATTAGATGGCCAGTGACGCCCACAGTTCCTTGAAACGGCCACTAGAGAACGAATTAAGGAAGTAACACGGCTCAAAGTTGCCAGGAGGTAAACATCACAAAGTCGGGAGGCCTGGAAACTGCATGGATGTAGCTGGACTGGATTTGGTTGTAATGTGTTCATGATGTAATGTGTTCTTTTAAAAAACATTTCCTAGACTTTGGTGGAAGGCGAAAGGCTGAAATCCACAGACATGTATTTGTTAAAAAGAATCTAGAGGGTCAAGGTGACCAGGAGGAATGGGGACTTTATGAGTCTTTGTTCTTCCCTTTCCCCATGCCTTTAACTGCCGGAATCAGCCAGAAATGTCATGGGCATGGCTACCTGCTGATAATCCCAGGTAATTAATTGTCCCAGGAGAATGACAGACTTTGGCCTTCTACCCATTCACACCTGCTCAGTGAAGTGCAGTTAATCATTCTGCTCAGTGAAATCCAGCTAAAACATTTCAAGGTTGCAGGCAGGAGTCTTTCTCAGCTCTCTCTGGAGATGCTGCCAGGGACAGAACTTGGGACCTTCTGCATATACTCTAGCACTGAGCTACGGCCCCATCCCCTGGGATCTTGGAGAGCTGCTTCCTGTCAGAGCAGGGAGTTCTGGGCTAGCTGGACGAATGGTCTGACTGGGAGCCAAACTAGACATGGCAGTGGCAGAGCAGTCTCTCTACATGCAGCTCTCACTCTCACACAGTCACGTAAGAAATAGGAGGAGGGAATCTGATTCAAGTGCTGAATCACCTCCTGTCTATGACTTACCTCCCCATAATCTGTCCTCGATGTCATTTTTCTCTTGATTGATTGACTAAGTACCGTCAAGTTGGTGTCGACTCTTAGTGACCACATAGAGGATTCTCTCCAAGATGATCTGTCTTCAAACTGGCCTTTAACGTCTCTCAGGGCTGCGTTCATTGCAGCCGTAATTGAGTCCATCCACTTTGCTGCTGGTCCTCCTCGTTTTCTCTGTCCTTCAACTTTTCCCAGCATTATAGACTTCTCAAGGGAGCTGGGTCCCAAGTATGATAGTTTAAGCCTAGTCATTTCTGCCTTGAGTGAAAATTTTGGATTGATTTGTTCTATAATCCATTTGTTTGTTTTCCTGGCTGTCCATGGTATCTTCAAAAGTCTTCTCCAGCAGCAAAGTCTTCTCCAGCAGCGTCAATACTTTTTCTATCATGCTTCTTCCAAGTCCAGCTTTACACAGAGAAATAACAAATAAATAAGATGGATCCCTGTCCCCAAAGGGCTCACAATCTAAAAACAAACCTAAGATAGACACCAGCAACAGTCACTGAAGGTCCTGTGTTGGGGGTGGAGAGGGCCGCTGCACATCATGACATGTTTTTGAAATTATTTTGGTTTAGCTCAGTTGTTTTCAAACTTTCTACTAGGGATGTACACAAAAGGAGTTATGCAGACTTGGTTCAAATTTGAACTGGATTTGAGTGGACCCATCCCGGCCATTTTGTGCCCATTTGAACACACAAGACCAGCCAAGTTTGACCCTGGACCTGTCAAGCCAAGCCGGCTTGAACCCAGCCAGCTCTCACACCCCTGGTTTCTATCCTCTGGAAACTTGTCCTCATCACTGTAAAGGCAAAGTGTGCCATGAAGTCGGTTTTGACTCCCGATGACCACAGAGCCCTGTGGTTGTCTTGGGTAGAATACAGGAGGGGTTGACCATTGCCTCCTCTGAAGCATGAGATGATGCCTTTAAGCATCTTCCTATATTGGGAAAACATACCTGCGGGGATTTGAACCACCAACCTCTGGCTTGATAATCAAGTCATTTCTCTGCTGCACAATTAAGTGGCTTCCTCATCACTGTATCTCCTCACAAACTAATCCTTCCTTCCTTCCTTCCTTCCTTCCTTCCTTCCTTCCTTCCTTCCTTCCTTCCTTTCTATCTCATATTTCATATTTTGTAATTTTCATATGTTTAATATAAATATTACATACATATTTATTTATTTATTTTATCACATTTATATACTATACTGCTGCTGCTGCTACTACAACTACTACAAATATTTATATTCAGAGGGTCATACATACTGCTGATCACAGAAGTGCTGGCCATCATGGGGACGGTGTTTCCTTATGCAGAAAATTGCCACTGTAACTGTGAGCAGCCAGATCATTTGAACCTAGGAACCTAGGAATCTGCCATATACTGAGTCAGACCACTGATCTACCTAGCTCAGTATTGTCTTTACAGGCTGGCAGCGGCTTCTCCAGGGCTGCAGACAGGAATCTCTCTCAGCCCTATCTTGGGGAAGCCAAGGAGGGAACTTGGAACCTTCAGATGCTCTTCCCAGAGCGGCTCCATGAACATAGGAACAAAAGAAAAAATGCCAAAAGACCAAATTGAAAATAGCCTCAGGTTTTATCCATCCTTTGTATTATTTGCCTTGAAAACTTGACTTTTCCTTTTGTGTTGATGGTTGGCACCCAGAGACTTAGTCTCAGGACGCTGTCCCTACATGGGGGGAGGGAATTGACAACTCACTTGCCTGTCTTTCTCTCAAATAAACAGGTTTGCAACCAACAGTGCCTTGAATTGTCTTTCCAAGAAGGATTGGTCCTCCCCAGATTGAAGGAATACCTGGATCCAGCGCCAGAACGTGATCCCAAGGGAGTCTCCAGAGGACATCAACACTGACCCAGGAAAACTAACCAGCAGCAGCAGCTACCCGGGGGCAGTCCCTATCTGCATTTCCAATCCAACCCAATGGTGACAGAATGTCCATCTGCTACCCTGTCCTGTGTTCGAAGAAGAAGGCCTAATGCACAGTTCATCTTCCTGCTCCTAAGTGCTATAGGAGAGGGATAGACAACAAATGCCTGAAGACTGCCACTTTTCTCTGGAGTCATACATGCAACAGCATCTCCCCAAGCTGTAAAGCCCTGGAAACATCCTACCTGGGTAAGATACCTTGCCAAAGACACTATTTCAAATTCTGCCAAAGAGACTATTTCAGATTGCCCACAAGGGGGGGAGTCAAGGCTCCCAAACACATGAACATTCGAGCTTGTCTATGGACACTAGCCAAACAAGCCAAAACAACACGGATCAGAGAACATCCAGGATAGCCAAAATCCTGCAACGTTGTACAAGTGCATTTGGTTCTCAACTGAAGGACTAAAATATTTTTTTTACCAAGGACTCTTAGGGTTTTTTTTAATTTTAATTCTAAAGCTCTCCATGGCTTCCTTTTTGGCCATGACAGACTCTAGAGGACACTAAGAGTGGTGGGAGTTGATGATTTACACCACTTTCTTATATTACTTTCTTGTAGTGACTATGTGCTATCATTATGTTGAAAACCATGCTATCTCCTGTGCTGTAAGGACATGGACCTCACATGCTTGCTCTCCGGTCATTTCCAAGAGCATTTACCTGCAAGTCTGCACCTATCCCCAAGTTTGTGCTCTAAGACATTAAGCTAGCCCAAGCTTGACCTGCTAATTTTATAGACACTTGTATTTAAGCAATGTGATTGTACGTGACTTGTCATTGCTATCGCTTTCCACAAGCTGATAATCCATTAATCACTAGAAGCACCTGGTTCCACAATGCAAGACTGTTATTGATACCTTATTTGGGATAAAGATGGGTTAAAACAATGTTGCTTGCTATAAGTTGTATGATCTTTATATGTATACCTTGCTGCTATGTGTAAAACTTTTTATCTATATCAAATCAGAATTATACTAATTATGTTTGTAGCTCTAGGATATTATATGCAATGTATCTAGTTTTATTGCCATATGTACAGCCCCTTCAGCACCTTTATGTCCCAAATCCTTTAGCTACACAAAACACAGAACTATATTTCCAAGATTAGGAGTTGATGTGTTAGAAAGAGCTATTATTAATATTTCCAAACAGTTAGGACTTTCATTTAACTAATATGGAGAGCCTATTGATTTATGGGCAATGAAGATAATTCTAATTATAGTATGTATTTTCCTTTTATTGATAATCACATGTTGCTGCTTATAATGCATTCTAGCTTGAATCCAAATGTTTATGAGAACCTTTCAACCTTGCCATAATGTAAGACCCATACATACAGCTGTACCTTTACAAGCCCATATATCCTGAAGATTCAGGATGATCCAGTGTTTCAGGGGGGAATTGATGTCTTTTAGAAAACCAAAGTAACTCCATTTTACTTAGAAAACCTCAGTCTGACTTAAAGTAACCCCAGCCCAGCTCAGGCCCATCACGGCCTCTCATGATCAACGTCGGTATCTCTCTCCACTAAATTGTATCTAAGGAAACTTGGTTCTCACAGGATTCTCACTGTTCTTTGCTTACAATTAAGAAAACAGGATGTAACCAAATAAGGAGTAATCACCAGATGAACAATGAATCATTCGCATGCGTACTAGATACTTAGCCCACCATTTTATTGATACGTATACTATGTCTAGGGTGTCAGCATCATTCAGATTGTTTGTATAAATGTAAGATGCACCTATAACCAATTTGTATTCAGTGCAGAGCCAAAGCCCACTGGATACCTTGCTAATCTGCAGTAGCAATAAACGCCTCAAAAGAGATTCCCACTGTGTCTGTTTGATTGGCTAAAAGGTGGACCCAGGGACGAACCAAATTCACATCATTGTTGTCCCCTTCCACTGTGATCAGGGATGGACTTCAGTCTGGATCCTGCAGGGTTGCCAACCTCTTTGCTAGCCTGGCTCCTGTGCCTTGAAAAAGAGCTTGACAGTCCAAAATCAAGCAGATGAAGCTTTTGCTGCAATGGAAATGAAGAGATGGGGAAATCTTCATCAGTTTAATTTCTATATGCCAGGTTTCCTCTAAAAGCATAAGAGCAGGAGCAGGTAGAGAGTTGGCAACTCTGCTTGCTGGTGCCTCGTGGCCAGCATTGGGCATGGGAGTTCTGCCATCCTTGTGTACATTCAAACATGGTGGTTGCTGGGGGGGGGGGTCCAAGCCGGGAGTGTTTACCGGTCGTGACGGATCCTGATGGGGCTGGAGGTTCCGCTGCTGCCTTCAGTCTCTCTGGACTCGACCGTTGGCAGGAAGACTTTCTGGCCTCTCCTGCTTCTAACAGCAAATTTCCGTCCCAGTTTGGCGGTGAGGTAGCGCAGAACATGGCCTCAGGCAAGGAGTCCAGAGTGAGTGTCCAAATAGTTTCAATATTTTTGGGGCGGGGGAGACCCCCAGGGGTTGGATTTGGGTCCAGGTGGAGACATTTAGGAAGCGTCACTGTCCTGGCCCCTCTGGGCTGACCTTGTAGGGCAGGAAGGGAGTGGCCCAGTGCAGCTTCACGGGGTCCTCATGGAGCAGCAGCCCTCCATGGATGGCTCAGAGCTCCATCAGCCCCCTCCCTCCTCCAGGACCTCATCCAGCGAGGAACGTGCAGAGTGGAGCCACCTGCACAGAGGAAGGGAAGGGGTTCCTGGCCTCTCTGAGCTCTCTGCAGTTCCCCCCTTCAGAGGGGCAGGATGGCCATATTAGGGAGTGAAGAAAACAACACTGGTCTTTCTTGGCTAAAAGAAATTAAATGTTGAGGTGGGGGGGGGGATGGAGGGAAGATAGAAATGGCAGGATCTGCCAAGTGGCACTTATGTGGAGGATGAGAATTGCCCCCTCTTGATGTAGCCTGGCTCCTCTGCTTTGAGCAAAAGCTTGAGCAGATTGAGCAGGTGAAGCCATTCCTAGCCCAAAGAAATGGGAAACTGCTTCACCAGCTTAAGATCTGCATGTCAGGCGTCTGCTGAAGTCACAGGAGCAGGAGCAGGTAAAGAGTTGGCAACCCAGCCTACTGGTGCCTCGTGCCCACCACTGGGCCTGGGAGTTCCACCATCCTTGTGTACATTCAAACATGGCAGTTGCTGGAGGGGGGAGTCCCCGGCTGGGTGTGTTTACCGGTCGCAACGGATGCTGATGGGGCTGGAGGTTCCACTGTTGCCTTCAAACTCTCTGGACTCGACAGTTGATAGGAAGACTTTCTGGCCTCTCCTGCTGCTCACGGCCAATTTCTGTCCAATTTTGGCCGTGAGGGAGTGTAGAAAATGGCCTTGGGCAAGGAGTCCAGAGTGAGTGTCCACCGCCCTGCCCCAAATAGGTTCAGTGTTTGGTGGGGGCAGGTGAGACCCAGAGGGGTTGGATTTGGGTCCAGGTGGAGACATTTAGGAAGCAACACTGTCCTGGCCCCTTTGGGCTGACCAAGGTGGGCGTGAATGAACTGGCCCAGGGCACCTTCACAAGGTCTTCATAGAGCACCAGCCCCCCCATGAATGGCTCAGAGCTCCGCCAGCCCCCTCCCTCCTGAAGGACCTCTTCCAGCGAGAAAGCACAAAGTGGAGCCACCCGCACAGAACAGGGGAAAGAGTTCCTGGCCTCTCCGTGCTCCCTGCAGCTTTCCCCTTCAGAGGGGCAGGATGGCCATATGAGGGACTTGAAGAAAATAACACTGGTCATTCTTGGTATTTGAGCATGACTGGAATGGATGGTGAAAAGAGCCCAAACTCGGGAGCACTTTCAGCATCCAGCAACACCCCTGCAGCGAGGCTCCCCCTCTCTCTTCCTCTTTGGATTGATGGTGATGATGACCTTGTTTTGAAAGGCTTCTTCCTCAGTAGCTTAGAATGAAATAATACAAGTTTTATTGCTTGTAAGCCTCTTTGATATTTTTAAACTAAAAGTAGGATAGAAAAGAAATGAAATGTTGTGGAGGAGGATGGAGGGAAGATAGAAATGGCAAGATCTGCCAAGTGGCACTTATGTGGAGTACGGAAATTGCCCTCTCTCGATGAAGGGGTTGGGGGTGGGGAGACCCCCAGGGGTTGGATTTGGGTCAAGGTGGAGACATTTAGGAAGTGAGACTGTCCTGGCCCCTCTGGGCTGACCTTGTAGTGCAGGAAGGGACTGGCCCAGACCATCTTCACGGGGTCTTCATGGAGTAGTAGCCCCCCATAGATGGGTCAGAGTCCCATCAGCCCCCTCCCTCCTCCAGGACCTCATCCAGCGAGGAACTGCAGAGTGGAGCCACCTGCACAGAGGAAGGGAAGGGGTTCCTGGTCTCTCCGAGATCCCTGCAGCTTCCCCCTTCAGAGTGGCAGGATGGCCATATGAGGGAGTAAAGAAAACAACACTGGTCATTCTTCGGTAAAAGAAATGAAATGTTGAGGAGGGGATGGAGGGAGGACCGAAAGGGCCATTTCTGCCAAGGGGGAGGTGCAGGTTCTGTGGAAGATGGGAATTGCTGCCTCTTGATGTGGTCAGGCTCCTCTGCTCTGAGCAAAAGCTTGACCAGCCATGCCAACCACGGGGCCCAGGGAGTTCAGCTAACTGAGCCAAGAGACCCCTTCAAAGTGGTCATACTCTGATATTTAGCAGGGGGAGAGCAACCTGTCTCCCCTGTGGCTCACGCCAAATTTTGTCCATTTGGGGCCATGTGGGCGCGCTGAACATGGCCTCCGGCAGGGGGTTTAGAGGGAGGGTTCACCACCCTGCTCCAAAGAGGTCCAATGTGGGGGAAAGACCACCCAAGTTCTCAAAGCGGTTTGATGAGAAATCTAGGGTGGGAGTCCCCACTGGCTGCTTAGGAATGACCCCGGTGGGTGTGAGCTGGCCCAGCCCATCCTCACTCCTGCTCTCCTCTCTCCTTGACAGGACATGGGAGAAGGATGCCCCTCACTCCGCGGCGTGGGCAGCCTTGATGAGGCCACTCCTGTGGCTCCTCTCAGGTACGTCCTCCTGCTCCTCCTGGGTTATCTGGGCCCATTCTTGATTTATGGCACCTTGGATTTCAGGACCACTTGGGATCCTCTCAAGAAACATGGCCCCTGCCAGGGTTTCATTGTTGGAGATCCAGCTCCAGATGCCATCGGCCTTTGGCACCAGTAACCCTGATGACCACGACAGGTCTCTCTCTGACCAACACGTAGCCAGAAGTCAGATAGAGGTCTTTTCCTCTCAGCATCTTCTTCTGAATAAAGCAGATTAGTTTAACCTTGTGTGAATCTCCCTGCTTATCATGGACAAGCTGTTGCCCCGGAGACCCTGTTGACTTCTGCTGTAATGGGAGTGAATTAGCTCCTGAATACTCTGCCATAGAAGTCATGACCCCCAACATTAAAGCCCAAACCCCCAAGAGGTCCCAGTTTGCAAGGGGCACCCAGTCTAAGTTCTGACTATTGGAATGTGGGAAAGACAGAAAGGAATGAGAGCAGGGGCAGGTAAAGGGAGTTCCAAAGGAGAAGAGCCGATCCGTCTGAGCTACCTGGGTTCTGGGAGAGGATCCAGGGGTTCAGGCACAGGAGGCCAGGGAGGGTTCTCGTGCACATTTTGCTCCCTAGGGTTTCAAATGAGGATGGGTGGGGTGGGGGGATCGGTCCCCTAGTCTGCTCTCTGAGGACTGAGGGGCTGTGGGGCTCCATGGGCTGGTGTGCCTGGCCCACTATTTCTCAGGCCCTGGATTCCAGGTGAGGCCTGCAGCCACCCAGAGCGGGAGAGGGAGACTGGAGCCAGGGTGTGGCTGGCTGCTCCTTCAGGGCTGGATCTGCTGGTGCCTCCTTGAGTGGTTGCAGGGCAAAGGGAGCAACTGGGATGGGGAGCAGTGGAAGCCCCTCTGGGGGGCAGAGGAGGGGGCCGTGGCAGCCCCTCGGAACAGGTGATGCTGAGTCAGACCATTGCTCTACTCTGACCAGTAGCCGCTCTCCAAACCCCAACCAAGGGAGCTGAGCTGTTTTAGAGGTTTTTAAATTAGGCAGTATATAAATATATATAAATCCAATGAATGAATGAATGAATGAATGAATCAGGAAAGAAGGAAAGAAAGAAAGAAAGAAAGAAAGAAAGAAAGAAAGAAAGAAAGAAAGAAAGAAAGAAAGAAAGAAAGAAAGAAAGAAAGCCCTTTATGTTGTGGAGAGCGGGGAGGGTATATAAATAATAAAATAAAATAAAATAAAATAAAATAAAATAAAATAAAATAAAATAAAATAAAATAAAGAAAGAAAGTAACCCTTATGTTGCAAGGAGCTTGGAGGGTTCTTACCTTCACCCCTGCCCACTGCTGGAAACTGGCTACTCTGGGTTCCTTTGACACACTCACTCACTCACTCACTCATTAACTTGTGTCTTTTGTCCTTTTTCCCTCTCAGTGACTTCCAGCCACAGGAGATATATGAAGAGTGCTCCGTGGCCAAAACGAGCAAATGGTCACTGGTAAGAGATGAAAACCCAGTCTGTACATGGCAGGGCTGGGAGGGGGTGGGAGAGACCCCATTTCGAGCTAGAATAGAGGGCGTGTGGTAGAGATCCAGTCTTAGCAGGTTGAAGGGATGCTTTGAGAACTTGTCTGGAAAAGCCATATGCCTTGATATTTGCAGTGGTAGTAGCAGTGAATTGGGTGGGTGGGATGAGTGACAATCCCGGCTCAACTACAAGTGACTCAGGCAAAGGTTGGAGACCCTCGCTATGGAGGAAGCATCATGGGAACTTTTGGGATGGGAAGTGCTGAGAGGGAAGAGGGGTGTGTCTACCTATCTTCCAACCTCGCTCCTTCATTCCGCTCTCCTGCCCCAAATCACTCCCTCCCCCAGGGTTCTAGACTTTGATTTTGTTCTGGACTACCAAGCAGAAAACACGTCCAGGAAGGGAGCAGTCTGGAGGGGAACTAGAGTGGGAAAGTCTTCTTTGGGGTAGATGGTGCATTCTTCCCCCACTGCCACTTCTTGGCTCCTCATGGCCCCCTTTCTGGTGTCATTGAAAAGGGCCTCAAAACACGGGTCTGCAGCATCAAGTGGCCAATAGCTCTGCCCAGCAAAGAGAAGAACTTAGCAAGGCTTTCCTTAATTAAAGGCACCATTCAAGAAACCACAGTGTCCCATGTAGCAGGAGTCCTGACTCTTTTTCAGGATCCTGCCACTCCAAATGTTGTGTAACACCCATGATCTCACCCGACTGCCCAGGAATAAGCGGAAAGCTGGTTTCTGAGGTTCAGTAGATTCTTGGGTTTGGTTTCCTCTCTGAGCCCAGTTACACGTTGGTAGACACGGTTTTGAGGTGCTAAGTAGCCACCTCCTGCTTTAAGCTCCTCTGTTAAGAAGGACCTCTTGAAGGAGGGTTGACGTTTGGACCCCAGATGCCCTGGAAAGGTCAAGTGGGCACCAGAGCACCCATTCCTCTCTCCATTCTCATCCACAGAAGTCATTCTCGGATGGCTCCAGGATTCAGACCGTCAACACTGGGAACGAGATCCTGGAAGACGCACATGCCATCAGTTCCCCGAGGAGGTAGAGTTTCTTCTTGAACTTTTGTGTAGGGAAGGTTTTCTGTCCCCCTGCCAGCCTGGATCTGGGATGGATCCAGTGCCGCTGACCGGCAAGAGGTGCAGGGCAGACAAAAACGATGTCTTCATACATTGTGTAGAAGCAGGGGCGTAACTAGGTTGGAGTGGGCCCCGAGACAAGATTCTTAAATGGGCCCGCCGCCGAGATTAATAATAATAATAATTATTATTATTATTATTATTATTATTATTATTATTATTATTATTATTATTATTATTATTCGATTTCTATACCGCCCTTCCAAAAATGCCTCGGGGCAGTTTACAAAGAGAAAGAGGTGCCTCTTTGCCCCGTAAGCAGGGGGCTTTTATTCTCACATTTCTGTCCTCATTCAAAACATACAAAAAACAGATGTACAAAATTGAGCAAATGAGAAGAGAAGAATTATATGGGAGTAAAACCTTTTTTAAAAGGAGTCAGGAAGCGCATCTTTGGAGGCCCAAATGGATACCTTTCAGGCACAACTATTTCCAAGTCAAAAATTCCTTTTTCATGTGGTGTATTTGCAAAACCAAGGATTTGAGCTTGAAGTTCATCTAAGTGACTTCCAGTCTGCCAGCAAGTAATACCCAGTGGTGGCTCTGTGGACAGCAGATGCAGCTCCCTTTTCAATCGTGAAGCTCTCTTCATTGTGCTCCGTTTTCGAAGTAGAGCTCTAAGAACGGAGCCAAATGCGCTCAGGGGCGTAGCAAGGTTGGAGTGGGCCCTGAGAAGAGATTTCAAAATGCCCCCCCCCCCAAAGTCCAGGGCTTCCACACACCCCAGTCTTGCAAGGATTTAAGTCTGATATTTCAAAATATGTATGCTGCCAAGAAATACATTTCACTGAATACACACACACTTCACAATATATAGTGATATACATTGAATACTATATCTTTGTGCTACTTTTAATGCCTAGAACACACTAGAAACACTAATGATTAAGATGGGCCCCTTGCTGCAGATTAGCAAAGGAGACTTTCAACCATGCAGGGTGAGCCTATGTTTGTTTTCTCAGAATTCTGAACCAATTCAGTCCAGTTTGATTCCAGGAGGTTTTTCACAAGAGGCTTTGAAAGCCCTTTAACACACATCTCCTCTGGAATGGAGGTGCTGCATTCACATGTGGGCCAGATGGACCCTAAGGGGGGAAAACATAAAAGCACAACACATGCGTCACAGTTCTCACTCATGTCTGTTCTCACTCAGACCTGGGTGGCAAAACAACTTGAACAGAAGTGTATTTATGAATGAATGAATGAATGAAGACATAAATAAATTTGTTCCAGAAGTTTTTGTAATTTCCTGCCATGAAACAAGCCACTTATAGGACTTTTTAGAGGTTTTTTTTAAGCCAGCAAATTTTCCAATCAGTCTTCCATGAAATATTCAGAGACTTCTCAGTCTCCCCACCCCCCATCCAAGCCCTATGGCAAGCAGATCCCTACCTGGATATAGGGGGCGGGGGGCGGGGTGTGACCACCAAAAGGAATCCACATTCTACCTGGCCACGGCTGAGCTGTCTGGCCTGGGAAGAAGAGGGTCTGCTGCAGAGAACTGGAGTGGCCACTCTGACTGCCAGCCTTCTTCCTGGGGCTGGCCAGCCTACTCGAATTCAGGCTTCACGGAGGCCTACACGGAGGCCTCCCTGGAAGCCCCGCCCAGCCGCCGATCAGCTGAGAGGCGCCCGGGAGAAAAGCAGCTTGCCTGCTGCTTGGATGGCCGACCAGGAGGACCAGCAGGAGGGAGGGCAAACAGGGCAAGTGGCTGAAGGGTCTTGGGGCTGGGCAGGGGGCAATGGGGAGTCATGGGAGGTGTCTCTGGGGGGCCCCTCAAGGCAGTGGGGCCCCGAGGCGACGGCCTCCCCCGGCCTCATGGTAGTTACGCCCCTGCGTAGAAGCATTCACTCTTCCAAGATGTGGTGGTGATGTCCGCTAGCTTGAAGGGCACAGAGGATAGCTTCCTGGAGGCCTGCCGGATGGCTGTCCCCTATTGGAAGCAGAGTGCTGGGCCAGATGCATCTTTGGTCTGATCCAGCAAGGCTCTTCCGAGGTACTCAGGCCATTGTATTTCTTCCTGCAGTGTCTTCACGGTTGAGGAGGATGGATGGTTTCTCCAGACCGTGGACACCGAATGGTCTTGTGAGGTCAGGAAACGATTCCAGTCGCTTTTGTGGATGGGCTGGTGGAGGGGTGAGGGGAGATTGCATCTCCACCGTCAGGAGACAGAGCGGGGTCAGATCCAGAAAGGGGAGGAAATCCAGCTGCTGCATGTTGGCCAGAGGATTACAGTGGGAACGTCGTGGCTAGGGAAGGATTCTGCCACCCTCTGCCTCTCCTTCCAATGGCCACCTTTCTGGGTTGGTGTGCTTTGGATTGGAGGCATCAAACGGCTCCCAAGACCCTGAGACGGGTCAGGAGAGGAGAGGGTCTTCCTGGCAGAGATCCTCCAGGTCTCTTGACTGAAGAGGCATTTCTGGAGAGACAATCCTGGTCCCCTCAGGTAAAAACAGCCCACAGCAGGAGGGATGGCCCTCACTCCGGACTCAGGGGCCCACCTTGTCTCTCCCTTTGGAAAGGCTGAGCTAACCCTGTTTCCTGCGGAGAGGAGAGAAGAGGACATGAAGGGGTGGGATCAAGAAGACTCTCTGGGCCAAACTATTGATGCCAGTGGGTCCCGTTCCTCTTTGTTTCCAAATGACAAGAAATGACAACAAGCAGTTAGCATTCCATTCTGGAGCTCCCATGCAGTGATGTTTCTGTTAATGGCTGGTTTTGGGGAGGGAAAGAAAGAGATTTCACAGACCTACCTGTCATGCTGTCTTTGGACTAGAGCTCCAGAGTGCAGCCAACTGATTCTGATGGCCCTTTTGAAGGATGGTGGCCAGTTTGCTGACCACAGTAGATCATATCACAATGGAGGTTCATGGTTGGACATAGGATGAAACCAAATGGCCACAAGCATGTGGTGGCTGTGCCCTGGCACTCCCAACCAGTTAGAATTAGAACACATGGTTGCTTTTTAATAAGGTTTTTTTGTCTTTAAAAAAAAATCAAAATAATTTAAAGAAATAAAAATGAACACAAAGAAAATGTCAGGGGAAAAACTCGCTACGAATCCTAGGCCCTAGGAAGATCAGAGTGAGTACACTCATTGGAAACCTTTGTCTCATTTGCAGAGTCCTGACATCCAAGAGGCCAAGATCCCAGAAGACAACACTAGGGATCAGGAGCTGGACGTGGAGAGCTTTGTCAGTTCCCCGAGGTACTCTTTTCTCACCTGGAGAGGCAGCTCCATGGCTCATGGAAGTAGAGGACCTTCCTTAGGAGCCCATGCAAGTTTTTTGGGGGGGAGGTGGTTAGTTTAGCAAGAAGCCAAGGGTGGACAGAAGCTCCGAGCAGCATGGAGGGTTGATTCCATGGAGACAGGTGTCTCCATGCCCAGCCCGTGGGCTTCCTGCAGGCATCTGGCTGTCCACTCCTGGAAACAGGGTGTTGGGCTGCATGCCTCATTCATCTCATCAAGCAGAGCTCTTTCTAAGCACTCGTGTTCTGATCTCATGTGTCTTCTTTCTTTCTTTTTTTAGCGTCCAGAGGCCAAGCACCGTGTTGAGGAGGCTGCAAAACACCACCGTTGACCAAGAGCCATCCCTTGGAGAGGTCAGGAAGCCTCAACATCCAGTCCCTCCCTCGGAAGAACTGTGGGTTGGGCGTGTGGGTCCCCCGTGTTGGCCAGGAGTAGAAAGCATGGGGAATGGCCCCAGTTTTGATGCTGCCGGGTGGGCGGCCATCTTCTGACAGTCGTTTGCTTAAAGCTATGGTAAAGGGACAGCCATGCCCTTAACAACACTGTATCACAATGGTGGCACGGTGGGGGTGATCGGATTAAAGAAGATGGCCGCAAGGAGATGGTGGCTATGGCCTTGACTTCTGGTCGAGATCTCACAGTTAAAGGTGGAGCATCCTGTTGCTTAAATGGCAACCATTGAAAAACAGTGACAAATAAATGAAGAATGAATAAAAATACAAAACAATAAGCAAACTCAACCAAACCAATGAGAAATGAACTAAATGAAAAAGGGGAAAGAAATGGGAAAGAAAGAGGAAAGGAGACCCAGTTTTGGCATGTTTTTGCACGTGCCTTTAGTGTCCTCACTAAGGAGCCGACTGAAAGCATGAAGTGGACTGGAAGTGGTCTTTTCCAGTCACCAGAGCCATCGGGGCCCCAGCTGAGTGAGGGAGCGCAGCATGTCTTGGGGTGGGGGGAGTTGATGCCTTTCCCCTCTGCCATTTGCATGAGTGCGCGAAGGCCTGAAATCAGCCCGACCGACCTCATTGCGAGGAAGGCGGGCATGAGAGAGGAGCTCTTTTGCCATCTCTCCTGCCAGCCTCCAGCCAGCATGCCTGGGCTCCAAAGTGGTTTTTAAGAAAGTTGAAAATCAGGAAAGCGGGAAGAGTTGTGTCCAGAACGGGACGATCCACTTCCGGCCCACTTCCTGCATTCAGCTCACCCGGTGATGACCGCTGGAAGGTGCCAGGCTGGCCTTTTCCCTGCTGAAGCCTAGGAAGCTCAATGAGAGGGCCAGAGCAACCATTTCTCCCCCTTCTCTCCTTCACAGAGTTCTTCCTTCCTGGGGGCCGAGACTCCACATGCCAGCGTGGAGGAAGAGGGGTCGGAAGGGGACTGTGCCACCAGTTCCCCCAGGTACCTTTCTCAGCTGAAGGGCCGCTCCAGGGATCATAGAGGCGGATCACCTTCCCTGGGAGCCTTGGTTGATTGGACATGTTCATGGAGGAGAAGCCAGTTGAAGACTATTACCCATGACAGCCAAGGAACCTCCGAATCTCGAGATATCTCTCTCTCTCTCTGAATAAACACACTTTAATACCACATGTAACCAGGTCTCAAGTGGTTCACAAACAACTAAATAGGCATCTGGCTGTCCACTGTTGGGTTCTGGGCTACACGTGTCTTTCACTTGATCCACAGGGCATGCATTGCTGTTCTTATGCCATGTCTCTCCTTTCTCCTCTCAGAGTCCAGAAGCCAAAGAAGTGGCTCATCAAGAAGATGATGAAGAACACCTACACGGTGGAAGACTCGTCCTCGGCGGAGGTCAGAACTGATCCATTTCATCATCCATTTTTTCATGTGAACGGGCTCTAGGTTGTGTGTGTGTGTGTGAGTGCCCTGTTCCCCAGCAGGAGACAGAACATGGAATGGTTCTAGTTCTAGATGCTGCAGGATGGGAGGGATTGTGATTGGTGGGATGGGAGGAAATGCATCTGAGGCATTGGAAAGGGGGCAAAAATGTGGTGAAAGGCTCTTCTGGGCGGAGATGCCAAATGCCTTTTCTACCAAGAGGCAGGTCTTATTTTAGAGCAGGATGTCTTCCCAACCGTCCCTTTTGCTTGGTTCCTCTCAGAAGCCTCGCAAGGTCAATGCAAGCCCCGGAACACTCCCGTTTCTCTTCTCTCTCCTCCCCAGTGCTCCTCGACGGACGAGGACGACACGATGCATGACATCAGCAGCATCGAGGACGAGGTGTGGGACTCTCCGCTGACCCCCAGTTCGGCCAGGTAGGTACCCTCGTCTCAGCTGAGGAGCCAGTAGGAAGCTGGGGGGATTTTAGCGTAGCCAGCAGATGGCTGCAGGGGACAGGGGCAGCTCCCCTATGTCTGAACCCCATAGAGGGATGTTTCCTCCTACCTGCTCCCTGAGAAATCTGGAGGGGGAGTTCACCCAAGGAAGCCGATTGGCAGCAGGTGCAAGACAGACACCAGCAAGTCTATTGCTGGCTATTAGCAGAGGGAGCTCCGAGACCCCCATGCTGTTGGCATGAGCGGGTGTTGGGGAGAAGGAGCAGGGGCGAACTCCTGTCTCGATGCCCCCTTTGAACACTTCCCAGGGCTTCTCAGTGGGGAACGAAAGGCTGGACTTGGGAGATCTCTGGCCTGATGAAGTTCCCCTGCCAGCCACCTCCCAAAGGAGGCGAGATCTTTGCTTAGCATCTCTTTGGGTGCCCGTGTTCTTCTTCAGCTGGCTGCCATCTCCAACAGGACAGTTCTTTGAGAAGCTTTTCTCTCTCCTCTCCTCTCTCAGGAACATCGGCGAAGAGGAAAGAAGAGGACAGCTGGCCCCAGATTGGTTCTCCTCGGTCCATCTGGGTGAGGTAAGGGGCGGAAACCAAGGGTGACTTGACTCCACCCCTCTGCCCCACCTTTCTTGCACTACACAGGATGGCGGCTTGGATGGCAGTCACTGTTCACACGGGAGGTGGGGACTTGCCCTTTCCCCTTGTGGATGTCTTTCCCTTGCAGTTGACCTCATGCACCCTGAGCCAGAGCCAGCACCCTCCAGGCCCAGATGTGGGTGCAAACACCCATGGCACTGGCCTGGCCCTGATGATTCTCCAGACCCATAACCGTCCCTCGGACTGAGTGCTGAGGCCTGACCCTCCTCTTCTTCACAGGGGAGAGCAACAAAGAAGATCGGGGACGTCGTCCGGTGTGTGGAGAATGCCAGTGAGGTGCAGGAGAGGTTCCCCGAACTCTTGGTGGGCCTGGTCAACAAGATCCTCACCGGCCTGCAGAACACCACCAAGGGAGTCGGGAACCGAGACAGCCAAGACCTGCCTCCTGAGTAAGTCATGGCGGTGGGGAAAGCGGGGCCAGCAAGTCCTCCTTTCAGCACTCTGGGAGGACAGGCTAGGGTCATTTCTCCCATGTCCCACTCTGATGGGTGAGGAGCATTTCTGGCCTGTTGGGGTGACTCTGGCACGGTGGTCCCTTCCCTCAGCTCCACAGGGGAGACCCCAGAATTTGCAGCCCTCTTGGCTCTGCAGAGAGCCTTAAAATGCATCTGCAGTGTTAAAAAACCAGCTGTGGGGAAAGTCACTTCACCCCTGTGGTCTCCCTCCCATGGTCCAACACAGTCCATCCACCCTTGACACTACACCACCCCGCAAGGAGACACACACTTTGGTGACAGCAACCTTCTCTTCTCTGCAGGGAGACCGCGCAAATTGTCCGGACCCTGCTGGAGAGGGTGGCACAGGTGACCCCGGAGAAGACCTGCTGGGAATCCCTGTGCTCTACGCAGAGCTGCCTCCAGGGTGTGGCCCTCTTGGTGAGGTAAGTAGGAGTGAATAGGAGATCTCTCCGGAGGCCTGGGGGCTGGTGTGGTTTGGGTCAGGTCTGCTCTTTCTGGACCTTCCGCCCAGGACTCAGCAGGGTCTTTTGGTGTTTTGCAGGGCTCTCCTCCAGACACCATCCTCCACAGTGGCCAGGCTGAAGACATACCTGGCTTCCCTCTTCAGCCTGGACAAAGATCCAGAAGAGCATTCCCTCGCAGAGGTGGCCTTCTTTGTGGAGGTGAGCAGCGTCTTCCTCAGGGTGGGCTTCCCTGAGAGGAGGGTCTGGCCCCAGAGGCTGATGGATGTTTTCCTCCTTTCCCTCTTTTAGCTGCTCCTGAAAGACCAAGACTTTGCTGCCTTAGAGAAGACCTGGACGCTCCTGGTAGCGTGGCTAGTCCACCCCAGCCAGAACATCCGCTACCTGAGCGAAAGGGGACTTCTCCAAATTTATGGCACCCTGAAGGCGGTGAGTGACATCCCTGGGCATGGAGCATCCCTAGGCATGGAGACTCCTCTATTTGGGGAGCCCTTCCTGAGGCTGGTGCTCCTAGGCATCCCCAGGTGTGATGAGGAGATTTCTCCAGTTGGGTGGATTCAGTCTGGGGAACCCTTGCCACAGGACGAAGGAGAAATCCTTAAGGGAAGGCACAGGAATGCATCTCTCAGTGGGAGCCTGATTCCCCACGTGCTCCAATGCCACCTTCTCCCCGCTCTTTGTGCCTCTGGGATGGCTTGAGCCATCTCCTCCCCAAGGCAGTGGATGGTGGCCAAGCAGCATCAAACACGGACAGCTCTGTGGTGCGTTTAGCAGTGGGTGGACTAGCATGTGTTTTCAAGGATCCACCTTTTCCCTCCCTAGGCCAAGAAACCCCAGGATTTTAGTGCCGGGATCCTGGGAGGGCTCAGGACCTCTAGTCTGGAAGCCACTTTGGGGGTCCTGGCCTTCATGGAGCGGCTGAGGCACTGTCCATCAGAACACCAGGCCACGGTGAATGCTGTCCTGGCTGCCCTGTGCCGCCCTCTCTTCCACCACGTGAGTACTTGCACGCCAGCCCTCCGCCTGGCTCTATGAGGGCCGGCCAACCTGCAGGTTCCGACTGGGTTGGAGAAGGGAAACCAGAAACCCCCTGGAGACCCATGCAAGCTCTTCATCAATTATGGAGGTGAGGAATTCCTCCCTAATAACAAGCCCTGTTCTTCTTTATAGGAGGAGGCTAAGATCCGAAGGGCAGCCATGAGGACCCACCTGGATCTCCTGCAGCACCGCCACCACCACCACAAGGGTACAGAGGAGAACATCACGACCCTCATCGCGGTGCTGATGCATGTGGAGGATGAAGACCTGGAGGTAGCACAGGTGAGGGCCCAGTTCTTCCTGCCACCCCTACAAAGGTGTTTAGGCTTCCCCAAGTCCAGCCACCCAGTGGCAGGCCCCAGAGTTAGCCTCATGGGGTGGTGAATCCACGAGCTGTCCTGCTGTGGTTTGGCCCATCCAGACCCTACTCCTTGAAGCCCCCTAAGAGGTTTCTTGGAATCCCTTGGCAGCCTTTTTCACTCCCATTCCGGTCTTTCTTTTGGCAGGCTGCGAAGGACAATCTGATCCTCCTGGCGGAAGCCCTCCTATGGCACCTGGAGGGCAAGCTGCTGGTGCGGGACTCTTACAGCCTGCAGGAGCTGCTCCACAAGATCGCCAAGCGTCTGGTAAGGGCAGCCCCTCCCTGTCCATCCCTCGGCTCAAATGGCTCAAGGACCTTTGGGCAATGCTTTGCTCACTCGGGATTTGTCTTTGCTCTTGATCCCAGATTCAGCAGCTCGGCACAGAGATCGCCGTGGAGATGGAGGCCACCAAGATCCTGGGCTTCTTCCGCAGCGAGCAGCCTTCAGTGAGGAGAACGGCTGCCCTGCTGCTCGGTAAGCGAAACAAGACTTTTGGGTCTCCCTTAGTGGGTCGTCTTGGTGGGCAAAGGTTCATTCTCTTGGAAGACACTGCCAGAAGGGTGTGGAGGGGCAGGAGCTGTTCCCTCCCCAGGAGGACTGGCCCAGTGCGTGTTAGCGAGGTCTCTTGGCTTAATTTCCTTCCAAGGTGACGTAAGAGTCCCTGGAGGAATGGCTCAATCTGTCAGTCCCAGAGGGAGCAGAGAGGGGAGGACTTCCTCTCCTGAATGATCGGAAGTGGGCTGTCCATGCGCAGGGTCCTGAACTGTGGTCCCATTTCCTTCCACCCTTGTTTTTAGGTCACCTGGTCCACAAAAAGGGCAGCATCCTCACTGAAGGGAACATAGAGACCTTCCATGCTGGTAAGTGCCGGTTTCTGGGTGGGAAGGGGAAGTTTCTGTGAGGGGAGAGGCCTAGATTTAGGGACCACAGAGCTGGAATGGGCCACCTGTCCCCTCAAATGGAAGGTCCCGCTTGCATCCTCAGGGATGCTCAGCAGTAGGCTTTCCCAGAGTGCAGGGGAGAAAGAGTCAGGACTTGCGCCCTCTTGGTGTGGAAATGGTGGGGCTTGGCCAAGGGTGGGGTGATCTCTTCATGCCATTTCTGAACCTTCTCCTTCATCCCTCCAGCGCTGGAGAGCTTGCTTGGCGACCATGACCCCGAGGTCGGGAGAGTTGCCAGCAAGACAGAGAAGATCGTGAAGAAGGCCTTTTCCCTCCACTCCCGGCACGGGCTGCGGGCTGCCGTTCGGCGCTTGTGGGCGGGCTGTAAGAAGAAGAGACACCCGCCAGAGTACGGTGATCTCTCCACCTGAACGACTGGTGAGCAGACCAAGGCAGGGCTTCACTTGAAGGGGCCCCGATGGTTAGGGAGGGGGCTGGGGCTGCAGGATGGGTGGGCAGGAATCTGGGCAACCCTCCCTCGTGTTGGAATGCCAAGTTCGGCCCTTGTGGCTGGTTGTACCAGTAGCCAAAGGGAAAGAGGAAATCTCTCTCTTCCCTCTGGGAAATGAGGACACGGATATTCTGCCAGGAGTCCCTGGTGCTTGGTGGTTTCATGGGGGAGAGTGTGAGAAGATCCCCCATCTCTGAACCAATGTCCTTCTCTCTTTCCAGGAACAACAGCCCCGTGCTCTCCCCTTGAAGATCAGCAGCTGAAGGGAGGTTCAGGAAAGACCGTGCAGCGCAGGGGCCTCCCAGAAGACCTCCTCCAAGCGCGTGGACACAAGATCTGTCCACAAGAAGACATCCAGCAGGGAAGTGCAGTTCTGTCTGAGGAGTGAGGGGGAAGCAGGCTCCACTCCCCTGGCCCAAGGAAGCCCCGCCTCTGGGGTGCAGAAGCCCCTCCCCTTGCTTCTGCTGGCAGGCTGTGGGAGGAGGCTACAGGACCACCCTGCCCCCAAGTGGCCCTTTGGAACCATTCTTGGGCTTCCCTTGGGTCCGGGGAGGCTGTGTGGCCCCAGCAGGAGGGCAAGGTCACTGCCTCCCTCCATTCCCACCAGCTGGCCAAGGAGCGCCCCCTCCTCCTTCCACCTTTCTCCCCTTCCCCAGCAGCCTGGCTTCCCCTAGCAGGGGAAGCCCCATCCAGGCATCCGCCCCCTCCCCTGCCGAGGGTGTGCTCCTACCCCCTCCACTCCCGCAGCCACGCCTCACTCCCCCCTCCACTACCTCCTCCTTCCTCCCAAACCGGTGCAGCAGCAGAGGAGCCTGGGAGACTCTGGGGGCCCCCTGCAGCCCCAGTAGCGCCCCTGGAGCTGCCCGGTGGCAGGCCAGAGAATCCTCCTCTCCCTCCTGCTCCATGCTGTGGTTGCACAGTGGGGAGCCCGAGGTCAAGCAGAATTCTCTGGCTTGCCCCCCCCTCAAACCCCAGCCCCCTGCCCAATCCCCACTTGCTGGGCTGCCGGAGTGGAAAGGGAGGAGGAGCAGGGCAACCCCACTGACGCTGCTTTGTGCTTCTTGCAGGCTTGTGCTGCTGCTGGGCGGCTGGAGGAGTCGATCCGCCCCAGAAGAGGAGACCAAGTGAACGTGCCTGCAAGGAGCGGGGGTGGGGTGGGGTTGGGGGCTGGCTGGGACTCCCCCCTATTTTGTTTGCCCTGCCATTCCCTTCTTCTGTGTCACCCTGGGCTTCCTCCCTTCCCTCCTTCCCTTCCACCCTCCCCCTCCCTCCCAGGGACAGAGTGGGCTTTGCTGGTCGTCCCATTGGGGGCCGAGTAGGAATTTTTGGCTTTCCAACAGATTGGCTGAGATGGAAAGTTTTTTTGCCTACTCCATTCTGTCCTGTTTTGTTTCCTTTAGTTAGAAAGTTAAGTGATGACTTGTATCCTAATTAAGTATATTAATAAAGTTGCCCCTTTTGTTAAAAACCATACCATCGTTTCTGAGTTCCTCTTTTCTTCTCGTCTCCCTTGGAGCGTTCGTGCCCACAGACTCCCAAGCTCACCTCTTGGCTGAGGGAGACGCTGATACACTGCTACAGGTCCATGCAAATGCCTCTGGCTTGGAAGCACTCACTCAGACAATTGGCTTGGATCACTCCAGAGCAGCCCACTTGAGGTTTGCCGCCAATGAGGTTTGCTGAGCACAGGATCCTGGGAGCAAGCTGCACCTTCCAATCGAGTGCCCGGAAAGCACAGCCTTGGCAAGGCCTGGCAAGCTTACAAACCAAGGCCAAAATTCAATTCAAATGAAACCAAGGCAGACCCTGCTTAGCTAAGGGGACAAGTCACGCTTGCTACCACAAGACCAGCTCTCCTCTCCTCTGAGACGGGCGCTCTAGGCACCCGTCTCTGTGTGCACGCAGGCAACAAGCAGCCCAAGCACCCATCTGATCCCAGTGCTGGGGTAAAGGGCACGCTCGCACCCTCAACTTTGTCTAAAGGCTGGGCTTCAAAGTGGGGTTAGGCGGGCCAGCAGTGCCAGGGATGCCTGCGCTGCAGACGAGCAGCCTGGCTTAAACTGCTTCTTCTGGGAACCGTCTTCCTGAGAAACATAGCTAGGACAGTGAAGAGGGGAGCAGACCGCAGGAGAGAAGCGACCCCCACCCCCACCCCGGTCAGTCAAGAGCAGAGAGCAGGAAATCACGGAGCTGGAATTGCTCCAGCAGCGGAGAGGCAGAAACCACTCGGTGGTCGCAGTGAAGGAGCTCGGCCTGTTACAGGGGAAAGGAGGAAGTTTTGGGGGAAACATTTCGGCAGCCAGTGTAGCTCCTTCCATACAGGAGTGATGTGGTCTCTCCGAGATGACCCAGAGACCAACCTGGCTGCCCCATTCGGCAGAGTAATGATCCCAAATCCCATGATCCCGTGTCATTCCACTCCTACAAGAAATCCCATCGTTCTGGCACAAAATGATACAACTGAGCATGCTCAGAGGCCTCATTCCTGGCTCTGGGGTTGGTCAGGGGGCAGGCAGGTCCACTGGTCCCTTCCCCATTCACAAAGGCAGGGGGTTCTCCAAGGCACCATTGCTGTGGAGACGGATGGGGCTCTCCTGTGCCGCAGCGGTGAGTTCCAGAGGTTCCTGGTAGAGTGGCGAACAGCAAAAGATGGATCCCCTGGACGAGAACATGGCACCACCGTGTGTGTGTTTGTGTGTGTGTGTGTGTGTGTCTTGCTACCACGCTTGCTACCACAAGACCAGCTCTCCTCTCCTCTGAGACGGGCGCTCTAGGCACCCATCTCTGTGTGCACTCAGGCAACAAGCAGCCCGAGCACCCATCTGATCCCAGTGCCGGGGTAAAGGGCACGCTCGCACCCTAAACTTTGTCTAAAGGCCAGGCTTCAAAGTGGGGTTAGGCGGGCCAGCAGCACCGTGAGCCAGAGGGATGCCTGCTCTGCAGACGAGCAGCCTGGGTTAAACTGCTTCTGGGAACCGTCTTCCTGAGAAACATAGCTAGAACAGTGAAGAGGGAAGCAGACGCAGGAGAGAACTGGCCCCCACCCCGATCAGTTAAGAGCAGAGAGCTGGAAATCACGGAGCTGGAATTGCATCTGCTTTGCTCGCAGAAGGTCCCAGGTTTGATCCCTGTCATCTCCTAAATCTGCTTCCTTACAATTTCAACCCATGGATTCTAATCCAGTCCTCGGGGGCAACAGAGAGAAGCTGGCTGTGACCTTGGAGAGCTGCTACCAGTCAGAATCTTTATATATATTTCTCCTGGGTGTGCCCAGGAGAAATGTGTACCGGCAGCCCAGCTGATTGGCAGGGCTGCGGGGCGCCTGATTGGTCCTGGAGCACTCAGGAGAACGGCGGCGGCCATGGCCGGGGAGCCAGGCGGGCCAGGCCGCGGAGGCGAGGCTGGGGGACTGGCCGGGCCCGGCGTCGGCGGGCCCGGCATCGGCGGTGGGGCCACTCTCGGGCCCAGCGGTGGTGGGGGCACTCCTGGGACGGGTGGTGGCGGGGGCACTCTCGGGCCTGGCCGTGGAGGCAAGGCGGCGGGCCTGGCCGCAGCGCAGGCGGCGGTGGGCCTGGCCGCACTAGAGGCACAGATGTTCTGTGCCCGGGCCCACTAGTAGACAATATTGTGCCAGAAAGTTCTGAGCTAGGCAGACCCAGGGTCTGACTTGGTATAAGACAACTTCCTATGTTTCTACTGGGGGCAGGAGCAGAGTTGTGAAGGCCTGGAAGGATGGTCTTCAAATACCCAGAAGATCATGGAAGGAGGAGGGAGGAGTTCAACAGATGCATCATGACATTTCACAACAGAAACGGAAAAGGAGCAATGTTATATCCATTGTGAAGCACTAAAAAGGACTGTAGAAATGATAAATTCTGAGTGTGTGTTCTCTTGTGCAAACTACTTGCCTTCCCTTGGCACATTATAGTTGCTGCACAAGGGTGCGGTCTGGTTTCGTTGCACATCTCGACTGTATGCTAGAACACTAACTCATCATTCGAAGGTCAGGGGTCCTCATATTTGGGTCTCCAGATGATACTGAACTACAACATCCCTGGCCACCATGGCCTTATAGAAGAAGGAACAGACTGGTTCTCTGTTGCTCCTGAGGGCTGGGCTACTACAATCCATGGGTTGAAATGGCAAGGAAGCAGATTTAGGCTAGGCATTAGGAAGAATTTCTTCATTCTGCCTTTGTATGTAGTCCGGAAACTTCAGTTAGTTTAGAATGCGGCTGCCAGATTGTTCTCTGGGGCAACCTGGAGAGACCATATGATGCCTGTTTTGAAACAGTTACATTGGCTGCCAATATGTTTCCGGGCAAAATACAAAGTGCTGGTTATTACCTTTAAAGCCCTGAACGGCTTGGGTCCAAGATATCTTAGAGAGCGCCTTCTTTTACATGATCCCCACCGCACGTTAAGGTCATCTGGGGAGGTCCGTCTCCAGTTGTCACCGGTTCGTTTGGTGACGACTCAGAGGCGGGCCTTCTCTGTAGCTGCTCCTGGACTGTGGAATACACTCCCAGCAGAAATTGGTAATCTTGATTCTTTGCTGACCTTCAAGAGAGCCCTTAAAACCCATCTGTTTGGCCTGGCCTTTCAGGGATTTTAATCAGTTTTTAATTGTTTTAATGTTAACCTGGTTTTCAGGGTTTTAATTGTTTTGATAGTTTAATTGTTTTTTAAGTTGTTTTAAATTGGTAATTATATTTGTATCTCTGTTTTAATTGTTTTTAATGTTTTCTGTTTTAATTGTAAACCGCCCTGAGCCATTTCGGAAGGGCGGTATAAAAATCAAATCAAATCAAATCAAATCAAATCAATCAATAAACAAATAAATAATTGTAAGAGCTGTTCGATAGCGAAGCAGTCTCCCTCATGCAGTGGTAGGCTTTCCTTTGCTGGAGGTTTTCAAACAGAGGCTGGACAGGCATCTGTCAGAGCTGCTGTAGCAGTTTCCTGTACGGAGTAGGGGACTGAAGAACTCTAAGGTACCTTCCAGCTCTGACATTCTATGATCCTGTGATTCCATGGGAGTTGTACATAGGAACATAGGAAGCTGTCTTATACCAAGCCGGACCATTGGTCTGCTTAGCTCACTATTGTCTATACGTGTTGGAGATGGAGTTCCAGTGCATCGACCTTTTGCACCAACTAACCTAATGGCAACTAGGGGCATTGGGATCAGAGGGAGCTAGTCAGGGTCTCCTCACCAGTCTCTGCTTGCCTCTACTCTATGAACCCTGCTTTGACTCCTCAGGTACCTCCTGTGTTGAGTCAATCTTCTTTGTTTCCTCCTAGAGAGATGATGGAGACATATCCCCCTCTCTCTCCCTGATTGATTGATTGATTGATTGATTAAGTGCTGTCAAGTCAGTGTCGACTCTTAGCGACCACATAGATAGATTCTCTCCAGGATGATCTGTCTTCAACTTGGCCTTTAAGGTCTCTCAGTGGTGCATCCATTGCTGTCGTGATCAGGTCCATCCACCTTGCTGCTGGCCATTTTCTTCTCTTGCCTTCAGCTTTCCCCAGCATTATGGACTTCTCAAGGGAGCTGGGTTTTCGCATAATGTGTCCAAAGTATGATAGTTTGAGCCTGGTCATTTCTGCCTTGAGTGAAAATTCTGGATTGGTTTGTTCTGTGATCCATTTGTTTATTTTCCTGGCTGTCCATGGTATCCTCAAAAGTCTTCTCTAGCACCAAAGTTCAAAAGTGTCAATACTTTTTCTATCTTGCTTCTTAAAAATCCAGCTTTTGCATCCACAGAGTGTCACGGGGAAAACAATTGTCCAAACTATTCTAATCTCTGTAGGTATAGACACGTCATGGCATCTAAATATCTTTCCCAAGGCCTTTATTACAACTCTGCCAAGTGCTAGTTGAATAAATGATGATGATGATGATGATGATGATGATGATGATGATGATGATGATGCTTAGTACCGCAAGACCAGGTCTCCTTCTCAAACAACTTCTGGGAATCCAAATTTAAGAAGAATTTAAGAACGCACCTAACTTGGACGCTCTCTGCCCTGAAACTTCCCACGTGGACAGTTTGGTGTATTAGCATCATTTTCGGTATTGTGGGCCACCTCCCCCTCTTCAGATTGCAGGTAAGATTTCATTCATTCATTCATTCATACATTCATTCATTTGATTTTTATACCACCCTTCCAAAAATGGCTCAGGGTGGTTTACACAGAGGAATAATAAATAACTAAATAAGATGGATCCCTGTCCCCGAAGGGCTCACAATCTAAAAAGAAACATAAGATAGACACCAGCAAAAGTCACTGGAGGGATGCTGTGCTGGGGATGGAGAGGGCCATTTACTCTCCCCCTGCTAAATAAAGAGAATCACCACGTTAAAAGGTGCCTCTTTGCCTAGTTAGCAGGGTATTGCTCATGCTCTTCCCCAGGGGAAAAAACCACACATTTATTCTATGCAGAAACCACATGCTTTTTAAAAAACAAAAACAAGTTTTACCACAAGCAAGCATTGTGTAAGACTATGTGTAAGACAAATCATATGATATTTATTTAGACTGCCTTCCTGCCTTCCTACTGTCCACCACCCTCTTGCCATTTTAAGCAAATCCAGACTCACAGTTTCATCAAAAATGTCCAGGTTTTCAGTTTTAAACATTTCCCCCCTCCGTTTCAAAACACTTAGGACTTCACTGTGAATATAGGAACTTAGGAACATCGGAAGCTGCTCTATATTGAGTCAGGCCCTTGGTCCATCTAGCTCAGTATTGTCTACACAGACTGGCAGCAGCTTTTCCAAGGTTACAGGCAAGGGTTTCGTATGCTTTCGTAGTTTGTTGGTTCAATAAAAAAATCTTGTCCTAAAAAATAAAATAAAAAATCTTGTCCTAAAATCTTGTCCTAAAAATAAAAAAAAAATCTTGTCCTGTCTTGGAGATGCTGCCAGGGAGGGAATGTGGAACCTTCTGCATGCAGTTTTCAAACATTATTCCCTAAAGGAGCATTTTATTGTCCCTTGGACTGTGTTAGGGATGGGGCTGTATTTCAGTGGTAGAGTATCAGCTTAAAGATGCTGAAGGTCCCAGGTTCAATCCCTGGCATCTACAGGGAGAGCTGGGGAAAACTCTTGCCTGAAACTCTGGAGTGCCACTGCCAGACAGAACAGACAATATTGAGATAGATTGGGGTTCCCAACAGGGGGTACTAGTACCCCTAGGGGTACCTCAAAGGCTATCGGAAGAGCCAGCGTGGTGTAGTGGATAGAGTGCTGGACTAGGACCGGGGAGACTTGAGTTCAAATCCCCATTCAGCCAGGAGACTAGCTGGGTGACTCTGGGCCAGTCGCTTCTCCCTCAGCCTAACTTACTTCACAGGGTTGTTGCGAAGAGAAACTTAAGTATGTAGTACACTGCTTTGGGCTCCTTGGAGGAAGAGAAGGATATAAATGTTAATCATCATCATCATCATCATCATTATTTATTATTATTATTATTACAAGACAGGTCTCACCAGAGGAGCCAGACAAAGAGTGCCTCTCCCGTCAACAATATGGTGAGACGTAACTTTAATAAATTAATACCGGATTGGTCGTCGCCCGGGTCAACAAGGACCGCGCCAGGTGCTATAGTCCCTGGACATCTGGTGGCAAGTGGGCTACAGGACACAGGATCTTCAGTTGAGCAACCAGGGCTGGAGACAGCAAAGCTACTGGAAGAAACGTCGCTTAACCGAAAAAAATATACAAAAAATGCCAACAAGGAAATAATGATCTGCTATTACAAGTCTAGTCCAACTTGAAGAGGTTATTTAAAAAGAATGTACCAAATTTGGAAAGAGAAGCATCCAGATACAGAAATAATAGAAAAAAGGCTAGCAGACCAGAGAAGATTCAGAATAAGAAATAAAGTATTCACAGGAGTTGAGCTGGAAGAACTGCAAAGAGCAACACAGGCTCAAGATATGGAAGAAGAATTACCACCAACTGAAGCAGTTGCTCAGGCACAGATGGAGGAGGTGTTGGAAATAGAGGATACCACCGTTGCTGAAGTATTTCAAAATCAAAACCAGGCAACCTCCCCTTTGCCTTCACCTCAAAAACCCAAATGCCGTTTAACAGGAAAGCAAGAAGAACTAAAGCAAAAAATAACTGAGCACATGAAGCAAACAACCACCAGGGTTCGACTTCCCGCTCTAAAAACAGTTGCCAAAAAACAACTTGCTCAGGTATTAAAAGATGTCAATGCTGCACTTGCAGAAATAACAACCAATAATTTGCAAGAAACAAACCAACTCATGTACAGTGCAGCAACAATAACAACACAAGAGCTCGGATAGAAGATCAGTGGACCTGTCAAAAAAGAAAGCAGTACATCAGCTAAATGGAAGATTTGGTTAGAAAATAAAATCTCCAGGCTTAGATCAGATGCTAGTAAATTGAAAGATATGACAGACAAGAAGCTGAAGAAAGAAAACACCAAACAGTATCTGATCCAAAAATACCACCTAGATTCAAGGAAAATGAGAGAAGTCCTGGAAATAATAAAGAAGCAAATAACAGCAGTATCAAAGAAGATTATCAGATATGAAGCCAGAATTACACAACACAGGCAGAATCTCCAATTCCAGTCGAATCAGAGACGTTTCTACCAAAGCATAGAAGGAGAAACTGCAAGAAATGTAGAAACGCCAAATAAAGAAGAAACAGTGCAATTCTGGCGGAAATTATGGGACAATCCAATAGATTATAATAAAAAAGCAGGCTGGATGAAAGAAGTCAAAAATGTAACCAACAAATGCAAGATCTAATAATAACACCAGAATTAATCAGTGAAAGAGCAAAGAAAATTAAAAATTGGACTGCGCCAGGCGACGATGAACTGCATGGCTTCAGGCTTAAACACCTAACAAGCCTTCATAAACAACTATCAAAACAGTTCAATCACATTTTGCAAGGAGGTGATATTGAACAATGGCTAAAAACTGGGAAAACTCATCTCATGAAAGACCCAGCAAAAGGTGCAGTTCCAAGTAATTATAGACCGATAACCTGCCTGTCAACCATGTTCAAATCATTAACTGGAATAATAGCAGATGAAGTGATGCAACACTTATTAACTAACAAACAGCTTCCAGTTGAACAGAAAGGAAATTGCCCGAACACCAGAAGCACAAAAGACCAGCTGCTGATTAACAAAATGATTTTAGAAAACTGCAAGAGAAGAAAAACCAATCTAAGTGTTGCATGGATTGACTACAAGAAAGCCTTCGATTCATTGCCTCACACATGGATACTAAATTGTTTAGAAACAACTGGTGTCAGCAAAAACATTCAGATATTTATTTAAAAAGCAATGAGCATGTGGAGTACACAGTTAACAATCAATGGTGAGGCACTTGGACAGGTTAGCATTAGAAGAGGCATTTTCCAAGGGGACTCACTATCCCCTCTATTGTTTGTAATCGCCATGACCCCACTTTCACAAATACTAAACAAAACAAGCCTCAGATACCAAACATCTAAAACATCCAGTCAAATCAACCATCTGCTGTACATGGACGATCTGAAGCTGTATGGAAAGTCCCAGTCAGAAATCGAATCACTGCTAAACACTGTCCGTATATTCAGCAGCGATATAGCAATGGAGTTTGGACTAGACAAGTGTGCTGCACTAATAATGAACAGAGGGAAAATAAGAAAAACAGAAGGAATAGAACTGCCCAATAGAAGCAAGATCAAGAAGCTGGAAGAGAAAGAACCTTACAAATACTTGGGCATTCTCCAGGCTGATAACATCGCACACGCTGAAGTTAAAAGAAAAATGGGAAGTGAATACATCAGGAGAGTCAGAAAAATCCTCAAGTCCATACTCAATGGCGGGAACATCATACAAGCCATAAACACCTGGGCTATACCTGTTATTAGATACACTGCAGGAATGATAGACTGGACCCAGGCAGAGCTAGAGACACTAGATCATAAGACCAGGAAAATCATGACCATCAATCGTGCTCTGCACCCCCACAGTGATGTAGATAGGCTCTACCTCCCTCGCAGCTCAAGTGGAAGAGGAATGCTGCAAGTCCATCAAATAGTAGAGGAGGAGAAAAGAGACCTGGAAGAATATATAAGGGACAGTGAAGAAGATGTACTTCAAATGGTCAAGAACGCACAACTATTCAACACCAATGAAACAAAACAGGCCTACAAGAAAGAACAAGTCAAGAACCGAGCAGAAAAATGGAGAAATAAGCCCCTGCATGGTCAATATTTACACAACATAAGTGGAAAATCAGACATCACCAAGACCTGGCAATGGCTTAAGAATGGCAACTTGAAGAAAGAAACAGAGGGTTTAATACTGGCTGCACAAGAACAGGCACTAAGAACAAATGCAATAAGAGCCAAAGTCGAAAAATCCACAACAAACAGCAAGTGCCGCCTTTGTAAAGAAGCAGATGAAACAGTGGACCACCTGATCAGCTGTTGTAAGAAGATCGCACAGACTGACTACAAACAAAGGCATGACAAGGTAGCAGGGATGATACACTGGAACATCTGCAAAAAATACAAGCTACCTGTAGCCAAAGATTGGTGGGACCATAAAATTGAAAAAGTTGAAGAAAATGAAGATGTAAAAATATTATGGGACTTCCGACTACAAACAGACAAACATCTGCCACACAATACACCAGATATCACTGTAGTCGAGAAGAAAGAAAAACAAGTGAAAATAATCGACATAGCAATACCAGGGGATAGCAGAATAGAAGAAAAAGAAATAGAAAAAATAAAATAATAAAATACAAAGATCTACAAACTGAAATTGAAAGGCTGTGGCAGAAAAAGACCAAAATAATCCCAGAGGTAATTGGCGCCCTGGGTGCAGTTCCAAAAGACCTTGAAGAGCACCTCAACACAGCCACAGAAATCACCATCAGCCAATTACAAAAAGCAGCTTTACTGGGAACAGCCTATATTCTGCGACGATATCTATAACCATTGACAATAAAATTCTGGCATCCCAGGTCCTTGGGAAGGACTCGATGTCTGGATAAAACAAACCAGTCAATAACACCTGTCTGACTGTGTAAACAAGAAATAATAATAATAATAATAATAATAATAATAATAATAATAATAATAATATTTTCCCTTCTACTGAGTGAAAGCAGCTACTCTGGTGAGAACGCAGGTGGCAGGATGGGAAGGAATGGAGCAGCTCCGTCAAAGTGGCCACTGCAAAAGCAGGAGCATAACAAGGTTGGAGTGGGCCCAGAGACGAGGTTTTACAATGGGCCCCTCGCTGATTGATTGGTTGGTTGGTTGGTTAACACATTTCACAATATATAGTGCACTCACACTCACATCCCCTATATGTATCACATCCCCTAACCGCCCTGAGCCATTTTGGAAGGGCGGTATATAAATCAAATAAATAATAATATGAATATGGTGAATATTTATAAAGTTATATTTATATCTATTACTATATAGTTATATTTATATCTATAACTATATATAGTTACAAATATAACTAAATTTATATAGTTATATAGTTCACTGCCAGAACTATGATCTCAGGGAACTAATGGGGAAGTTCTATCTATCTATCTATCTATCTATCTATCTATCTATCTATCTATCTATCTATCCATCCATCCATCCATCCATCCATCCATCCATCCATCTATGCAGATAGTCTCCCCCAAGCGCCAGAGCTGTGTGTGTGTTGGGCGGGGGTGTCTTTTAGCTGGTCTTCTATAGGCTATCGAAGCTACTTCCTTGGAGACAGGGCAAGAAATGTCAAAGTGGGCTCTCACAGATGGAGCGGGCATTGCACAGAATGCTGTTTAATGCAGGGACCAACAACCATCACGTTTGCTGGGAGCATGGGGGGGGCGTTGGGAGGGGGGTCGGCACAAAAGGAGAATGTCCCATCTGTCCCAATTGAATCCAAGAAGGCTTCCCTCTCGCCATCATCATCGGCTGTCAAAATCGAAGATCCAGCTGGCCACTTGATTCCTTAAGCAAACAGGCAGCCTTCGGATGCTCTTTCTCTCTCCCTCCCTCTTAGGTCCAGAGGCAGGCAGGTTTAGTTTGAGGCTTGTTTAGCAGAAAATTGATGGTTGGAGAGAAGCAATGGTTTTTGAGAGATTGGCTGCTGGTTTTTGAACTAACTTAAGTTTCCAAACTGCGTACAAAGGCAGCCCCACGTAGAGCGCATTGCAATAGTCAAGCCTGGAGGTTACCAGCTGATGCACCACTGTTGTGAGATTGTTCTCTTCAAGGAATGGACGCAGCTGGTGAATCAACCAAAGCTGATGGAAGGCATTCCTGGCCATAGCCTCCACCTGAGATACCAGGGTGAGGCTTGGGTCCAAGGGTACTCCCAAGCTGCATACCTGTTCCTTTTGGGGGAGTGTAACCCTCACCCAGGACAGGAAGATCTAACTCATCCTTCAGATTCTGAGTGCCTACAATGAGCACCTCCCCCCATTACTGCCTGTAGGCAGGCATTTAGGGAATGAATGCCATTTCCTGATGATGGTGGTGGTGGTGGTGATGACAAGGAGAAATAGATGACAAGCATCCTGATAACACCCTGCACCAAATCTGATGATCTCACCCAGCGGTTTCATGTCGATATTAAAAAGCACTGGTGACAGAATGGAGCCCTCTCAACTCCATAGCCAGCTCTAAAGCCAGTTTGAAATGGGTCTAGATAATCCGTTTTCTCCAAAACTGTCTGGAGTTGGTAGGCCACCACTCTCTCAGTCACCTTGCCCAACCATGGGAGATTGGAGACTGGCCTGTAACTAGCCATCGCTAAGGGATCCAGGGAAGGTTTCTTAAGAAGTGGTCTATCTATTGCCCCTCCTCCAAACAGGGGGTACTCCCTCAGCGATGCATGAATGATATTAACGAGGCCACCGCCAACATTCTCCTTGCTAGATAGAAGCAGCCAAGTTGTAGGAACACAGGAAGCTGCCATATACTGAGTCAGACCATTGTCCCATCCAGCTCAGTACTGTCTACACAGACTGGCAGCGGCATCTCCAAGGTTGTAGTCAGGAATCTCTCAGCCCTATCTTGGAGATGCCAGGGAAGGAACTTGGAACCTAGATGCTCTTCCCAGAGCAGCCCCATCTCCTAAGGGGAATATCTTACAGTGCTCACACTTCTAGTCTCCCATTCATATGCAACCAGGGTGGACCCTGCTTAGCTAAGGGGACAAGTCATGCTTGCTACCACAAGACTAGCTCTCCTCCTGTTAGTCGGGCAAGGTTCCAGAGAACAGGTGGTAGGCCGCACCGCCCGAAGCAGCTCGTCCACATCCTCAGAAATCACAGATTGAAACTGATCCAGCATAATACTGCAAGAGGGATTGCTGAACACCCCCTTCATAACCCTTGCAGAAATAGTGGAGTCCAAGTCAGCCCAGAATACAGGAGATTTTATCCGCAAAGAACCCATTAAAAGCTTTACAGCAGAACAAATTCTCCGGGGACTGATTCCAAACAGAAAGAGCAGAAATTAAACTCCTCACAACCTGGGATAGCTCTGCTGAACGCAAATCTGCATGCACAATTCATGCAGACCAAAATTGGTTTTTTGCCGCATGCACCGCTATCACATAAACCTTCAAATGGATCCAGTGCTGTGTCCTGTCAAATTTGAGCCAGGTTTTCCTCCACTTGTGTTCCAGTCACACCTACTCTGATGCTTCAGCCCCCGCAACTCCTCTGTATACCAAGGGGCCATTTTTGAAGCAGGTTGGAGGGGACGCTTAGGAGCAATCGTGTCTCTTGCCCTGGTGAGTTCCATATTCCAGGTTCCCACCAGGGCCTCGACAGACTCACTGGCAGCACCAACATTAAAACCCTCCAAGGCTTTTTTGGAATCCTACTGGATCCAGCAGCCTTCTCGGGTGGGCCATCCTAATAGGTCCACCACCCCTGCAGGGGTGGGTTGTGGCTGTGAAGCAGGCAGTGGTCCGTCCATAACAATGGGGAAACCACAGGATCTCCTGACGATGGAGCCCAACAGAAGACCAAATTGAGTGTGTTTCCGGCACCATGAGTTGGTCCTGAAATTAATTGGGATAGGCCCATCGATTTCATGGCCTCTATGAACTCCCAAGCTGCACCAGACAAGCCAGCCCCAAAGTGGATACTGATGTCGCCTAACATCAAAAGTCTGGGAGACTCCAACACCAACTCTGTGACTGGTTCCATCAGCTCAGTTAGGGAGTCCGTTGGGCAGCGGGGTGGACGGTACACCAAGTGTCTATCCCTAGTTCCCAGCCTCAGAAATATACACTTGGTATAAGTCATCTGTCTCACAGAGGCTCTGGTAAGGGAGATGGTATTCTTATGGACCACAGCCACCCCACCCTACCCCACCCCACCCACTTCCCCTAACCTGCTCCCCATCAGAGTAATCTGATTGGAGAAGCTGGGCCCAACTGGACCCCTTTCCTCCCGCAGCCAAGTCTCAGTTATAGACTTATACAAGCCGGGTCAGCTCCCTGCCTCACCCATGATTAAATCGTGGATGATTTCGGTCTTCTTCTGAACTGACCTGGAATTGCAGAGGAGCAAGGTCCTGCTCCAGTGAGTGTATGCACACGCTCTCTACTGAAGGAGATTCGGGGCAGAAACCCTGTGTGTAAAGCCTCCTGAAAACTCTAGCCCAGACCTCCAGCCCCACCCTAATATAACCTTCTCCTAGACCTCAGTCCCACCCCGAAGGCCCGGCACCAAAAGCTGGCCCCCTTTGGAGGCCAGCTTTGGTGGCCGCCTAGAGGCGGTCTGCCGGCCCTCTGGTGCACCTCCCTCCTTTTTATGCCTCCAAGAGCTCAGCAGCCCCTCCCAGGGGTGCACCAAAGTAATTCAGGTGCCTGGACCACCCAGCCATGAGACACTCCTCCCCCCGCCCTGTATGAGGCCCCCCAATCTCATTGGGGGGGCCGCCCCTCCAAAGCTCCGCTTTAAAAAATACTTGTGGCGGGGGGGGGAGTGGATCAGTCCTCCCTCCCCCCTCCTCCGGCCGCAGCCAAGAGAGATGCTGGACCCATCTGTTGGGGCCAGCATCTTTAAGAAACTGCCAGACGCGCCCGTGCAGTTTAGAGATCGTTGCAAGCCTAAACGTCACGGGCTTGCGATGATCTCCTCTGAGCAGGCGTGCCTCGCAGTTTCTTAAAGATGCTGGCCCCAACGGATGGGTCCGGCGTCTCTCCTGGACAGAGCAACTGGCCCTATCCAACCCCAGCACGGCACCCCTCCTGACGGCTGCTGCTGGTGTCCACGTTGTGTTCCAGCATTTCCAAGCATTTCCTAACCACACCACTCTACCTGATGGATGTCCAGCCTACAGGCAGCAGGCAGGGTGGGAGAGAGAGGAGAAACCTGAGCCGCCTCCTTTGGTGTCCCTCTGACTCATTAGGACGAGCTGCTCCTGATCTATTGTTGAGCCTTAGCTTCTTTCAGGGTGGTGGGAAGGCAGAAGTTGGCCTAGAGAAAGGGAACTGGCGGAAGGGGGAATTACATGTCGACTCTCCTTCCCTTCCACAGCGTTGCTTGTTCTGTTATGACAAGTACGGTAACTACAGGAAGTCCCTAACTCACCGACAGGCTGTATTGTCTTCCTAAAGTTTGTTTGAAGGTCAGCTGTTTGGAACCCGGGAGACATTTCATGTCACAGGGTGTGAGTCACCCCCTTTGCTAAGCATGGTCCATCTTGGTTTGCATTTGGATGGGTGACAGCATGTGAGCCTGGGGCGTAGCTAAGGGAGGTGGGCCCGTGGTTGGCCCTCTCTCTGACGGTGCCTTGGAATGAGGGAAATAATGAAGAAAAGAGGGAGGGGTGGAGCTGGGGGGCCCTCAGGAGCTGGGGGGGCTGGGTCCTTTGAACCATCCATCATAGCTACACCCCTGATGTGAGCACTGTCAGCTGTAAGAAATCCTATGAGGATGGGAATTTAGCTCAGTGGCAGGGCATCCGCTTGGCGCGCTGGAGATCCTAGGTTTAATCCTTGGCAGCATCTCTCGGGGTAGATCTGGGGGAGACTCCTGCCTGAAACCTTGGAGAGCTGCTGCCAGTCAGTGTAGACAATAGTTAACTAGGTGGACCAAAGGTCTGACTCGGTAGAAGGCGGCTTCCTGTTTTCTTATGTAACAGCAGGAAAAACCAAAGTAGAATAGCAAAACAACAACAACACCCAACCTGATTGCTGTGTAGACTAGGAACAGGGCCAGCAACAAACAGGGCCAGCAACAAACCTGACCAGCAGTATCCACACTGAAGAGACCATTGTGATGCACTGTATGCAGAGCTGTCTTTTGAGGAGACAAACCCAACACAAGCCAGAAGTTGCAGTCGGTCTCGAAATACAAGCAAATTGCATTTAATATTCCCCTCTTTTGCAGTATTTGTTGGACCCCTAAGTACGTTCTCTTCCACTGCGGCTAGGAGGCTTAAAATTAAAAATCCAACTGCCAGACAACTAGCCAGCCAGCCAGATAGCCACTCTTGCTATCCCTCCGTGGACAGCAGGGTGCCGTTCACATTTCCAATGCCTTGTTGCGAATTTAAAAGTCAGTCTACCAAAGTCAGTCTACCAGTCTAGTCCAAAGTCAGTCTACCATCACCCTGTGACTGGCCAAAGATAGTGACTGGCCAAAGTTCAGCCACTCCTCAGCAGAAATGTCCCATCTTCTCCTGGAACAGGCTTGCTGGAAACCCTCCTTGCCACATCCCCTGCTACTGTGGGCAGCCTCGGATCTGTCTCGTCCTCTCGACTTGCAGTTTCCTTTTGGCTGCAAGAACTGAAGACTCTTTGCAAGCCAGGGCAAGGAAGTCACCTGTACATCTGCTTCTCTCTGCCTCGTGCATAAACCAGGTCTGCTAAGAAATAAGGCCAGCCTCTTCTCCTGTGGTGGCTTTGCTGTGTGTCTTTGCTAAGACTTTGTGGTGGGGTTAAAACTGTCGCAATGCGCTCATCTAGACAACACAAGGCTGGGAGATAGGAACAGAGGAAGCTGCCTTCTACTGAGTCAGACCCTTGGTCCCTCTAGCTCAGTATTGCCTACACAGACTGGCAGCAGCTTCTCCAAGGTTGCAGGCAGGAGTCTCTCCCAGCCCGATCACATGTAGTCTGGGAGAGACTACATGTAGTCTTCCTTCCAAATGCAAACCAGGGTGGACCCTGCTTATCAAAGGGAACAATTTGTGCTTGCTACCACAAAACCAGCTCTCCTCCTTCTCCTGTATTGTAGCTGTTTTGTGCCAGCAGCAGGGGGGCGGGGTGGGGGAAATAAGGTATGTAACCGTGGTTAAGGAACCAACTCCCCTCCTTAGAACGTTGATTCCTATTGAAAAATGGGTTCTGAGTTAAGACGTTCTGTGACTGAAGACATAGTTTTCAGGAAGCAATTGTGTCATAAGTCTGAGGACTTCATGTAGCACATTGCTAGCCTTCACAAGCTGCAACTGTGTGCACTCCCAACTTAGGAGAAGAAACCCAATGGAACAGGAGGTCTCTCAAACTGGGGTCCCTAGATGTTGTTGGACTACAGCTCCCATCATCCCCTGCAACAATGGCTCCTGCTAAATTCAGCGGTGGAGCCTCCTCTCAGATGTCAGTGTGAGTGCCACTCAAAATCACGTTGTCTGCACTTTGGCACCTGGGCCAAAGTTTGCCTGCCCTTGGTCCATTGGAATAAGAAATGGAGTGATAATAGGTTCATTCACACATTATGTTCAACACTGTAGAACGTGTGTACAGTGTACACAGGTACAGATCTGTACACAGGTATAGTCATTCACATGTTATGTTGATTGCAGGTACAGCAGTATACTTCCAATCTGTACCCTGCATTTGAAGGGCCTGCATTCAGGTTCACTTTAAAAATGAACTCAGGTATAGCCATTCACACAAACACATGTACGAGTGTACAGACATCTATCTGTACACTCATGCAGCATAGTGTCTGAATTGGGCTGTTTGACCCTATTCCTTTTCTCTCTCTTGTATAATGGTGTGTGTATGTGTGTATATAAAAACTATGATAAAAATACCTGTAACACACTTTGCTTGCCAGATCCTAAGCATATTCCTAAGCAGGATCCTAAGCATATTGAAAAGCTTTCTCAGCTTTTAAAAAAATGTCTGTTTTAATTTTATGGTTGATTTTAAACTGTTGATTTGTTTTAACTTTTATATGTGCTTTAATTGTTTTATGTTAACCTCCCAGAGACAAATGTTTGGTGAATAAACATAAATAATAGCAATAGCAATAGCAATAGCAATAGCAATAGCACTTACATGTATATACCGCTCTATAGCTGGAAGCTCTCTAAGCGGTTTACAATAATTTAGCATATTGCCCCCCAACATTCTGGGTACTCATAAACATAAACATAAATAAATAAATATTTGATCAGAAGTAAGAGTCATGGAGTTTGATGGAACATGATTCCCTAGAAAGAGTGCACAGGAGTGCAGTAGGGATGGACCCGGACCGGTCCGGAAGCCATTGAAAAGGCCTCCGGACCGGTCCGGACCAGTCCAGACCAGTCCGGACCTGGGTGGTTTGGATTGGGGGGGTCGCTTTAAGAGCGGCGGGAGGATTTACTTACCCCTCCCACCCCTTTCCCGCTTGCCGCTGTAAACATACGAGTAATTGGGCCGCCCCTTCCCCGACGTTACTTGCAAAACCTCCCAGGAGTGCACTCCGCACGCACGTCACAGAGACGAGCGCGCGCTTAACGTCACTGTGACGTGCGCGCAGGCGCGCAATGCACTCCTGGGAGGTTTTGCAAGTAACGTCGGGGAAGGGGCGGCAGGGAGGTATCCTGCCGCCCCAATTACTTGTATGTTTACGGTGGCAAGCAGGAAAGCGGCGGGAGGGGTAAGTAAACCCTCCCACCGCTCTTAAAGCGACCCCACCCCACCCCAGTGCCAGACCGCAGTTGGCGGTTCCGTGCACACCCCTAGAGTGCAGTAACCTCTGGCAGGCATCAAAACAAACTTCACAAATAGTAACCCAATAAAGCCCATTACTGTCAGTAGGACAAATGACCAGGCTTGGTTAAATGGCAAAAGCCGGGGACTCAGGCTAGCAGCAGGACTAATCACTAAGGCATTTCAGCTCTTGGAAGAGAATTTTAGCCATACAGTCAACATAATTCTCCGCCTTGGGCAGCAACTGCTTCAGTCACCCACCTGTTTGTTCAGCTAATAACCCGATGGCCATAGAATTAAACAATGGAAGGAAGGCCCTACCTAATACCGACCTGGTAGCAAAATATCGATCAAAGCAGAGAGAAAGAACAGCCAACGGATTGAGAATGTCTGTTCAGATTTCATTTTGCATGCCAGCCTGCACTGATTTTTTTTTTTTTAGGGGGGTGCAAGTGATGTCCCCACCACTATGCATGCAAATGCACCTCCAAAGCTTACATTTCTAGTTCTTGCTGATTGATAAGTGCCGTCAAGTCGGTGTCGACTCTTAGCAACCACATAGATAGATTCTTTCCAGGATAATCTGCCTTCAACTTGGCCTTTTAGGTCTCTCAGTGGTGCATTCACTGCTGTCGTAATCACAGGGGTGTAACTTTAATAGGGCAGGGGGAGACAGTGTTTGGGGCCCCACTGCCTTGGGGACCCCCTCCCCCAGAGGCAAGTCACATGACTGGGAAATGCATTAAATGACTTGCATCATCCACCATTTACAAAACCTTTTAAAATATAATTTAGGATGATGTTCTATAGTGGCACATAGGAGAGAGAGAGAGAGAGAGAGAGAGATGCTTTTTGTTACCACTGTTCAGCTTCTTTTAAGATTTCTTTACTTCATGAGCTGAGCTTCAGTGAGGGGGGGGCATTTTAAAATCTTGTCTCTGGGCCCACTCCAACCTTGCTATGCCCCTGCGAAATCGAGTCCATCCACCTTGCTGCTGTTCGTCCTCTTAGTTCTTTCCGGTATGTATGTATTTAAGCGAGCATGGGGGGTACATCAAGATGAACCAGTCTGAATCCTGCAACTGGAACTTGGGACCATCAATCCCTTTTAAAGGATCAAGCCAGGAGTGTATAGAAATCCAAAGGGTCACTCACCACGCTGCTGAAAATATTGGAGAGTCTGTGTGGCTTAGTGGCTTGGACGGGGCGGCCCCACCATGAAGCAAGGTGACGTAGTCATCTCAGGGAGCAGATTGTTGGGGCAATTGCTGTAGCTTAGCGGTAGAGCATTGGATTTACATGCAGAAGGTCCCAGGTTCAACCCACGGCATCTTCAGGTAACGCTTGGAAAGACTTCTGCCTGAATCCCTGGAGAACTGCTGCCAGCCAGTGTTGAGCTAGATGGGCCAATGGCCTGATTTGGTAGAAGGCAACTTCCTTGGAAATGGTGCTACTGTAGCTTAGTGGTAGAGCATCTGCTTAGCATGCGGGAGGTCCTGGTTCAATCCCTGGCAGCATCTCCAGGCAGGGTTGGGAAAGACCCCAACATGAAACCCTGGAGAGATGCTGCCAAGCAGTGTAGACAATATTGAGCTGGGGGGGGGGCAATAGTCTCAGTAGACAGCAGCTTCCTAGGGGATGAGGCCTCTCTGGGCTCCCCGCAGTCTGGCATCTGCAGCTGGAAGCATCAGCAGCTGCCAGACGATTTAAAAAACAGGGTTAAGGGAACACTCGCTCCCTTAACCTTGTTTTAAAGGGTGGCTACTTAGGCGGGTCTGCCACAGTGGTGCCACCAAGAAGACATCTTGGGGGATGAAGAGGCTGGTTTTAGAATGGGGCGCTCAACTATGGATCATTCCTTAGTGCTACGCCATCTTATTGAGAACATAAGAACAGCCCTGCTGGATCAGGCCCAAGGCCCATCTAGTCCAGCATCCTGATTCACACAGTGGCCCATCAGATGCCGCTGGAAGCCTACAGGCAGGAGGTGAGGACATGCCCTCTCTCCTGCTGTTACTCCACTGCAACTGGTATTCAGAGGCATCCTGCCTCTGAGGCTGGAGGTGGCCTATAGTATAGCCCTCCAGCTAGTAGCCGTTGATAGACCTCTCCTCCATGAAGTTATCCAAACCCCTCTTAAAGCCATCCAGTATAGCAGTAAGCCCAAGTGCTCTTTGTATGTGGCCTTTGTAGATTTCAAATCAGCGCTAGATTCAATTTCGAGGCCAAGGTTGTGGGGAAAACTCAGGGATATCAACACTGATAGGCAATTACTTCTTCTCATTCAAAAGCTTTATGAGAACACCAACGTCAGGGTGAGAGGTAACCCCGAGGCTCACTTTCACACCCAATAACTTCCAGCAAAGGAGTCAAACAAGGGTGCAGGTTGGCACCCTCTCTGTTTAACCTGCATATAAACACCTTAGCCAAAAATCTCTCAGATCCAGGGTTACATCTGCCAGACACCGCGGGGGTAAAAATCCCAATTTTGCTGTAAGCGGATGCTGATGCTATTATCTCTCAAACCCCAGTAGATCTTAGGAGGGCTCTTAAGCTCCTGGCCAATTACTGTAAGGATAACCACCTGGTTATTAATTTTCAGAAATCTAAGGTGATGGTCCTTGCCAAGAAGCCTAAGAATTGTAATTGGTCAATCAAGGGCCATCGGATTGAACAGGTTAACAGTTTTAAATATTTGGGTGTGGTTTTTCATGCCACAGGGTCATGGAAGGCCCATGTGGATTACACTGCCCAACAGGTACATCAGCCATTCTGATATTTTTCTGCTCCAAAGGAGAAGTTATTTCTGCTGCACTAAATCTGTTCATTGCCAAACCACTGGCTCAATGTCTGTACGGTGAACAACTGGGCCACTATTCCAACTACAGAACACTGCAGATTGTCCAGTCTAAGTTTATAAGAGCTGTATTCTGGGCTCCCAGATGTATTTCTAATGCTGCACTAAGGTAGAAATGGGTTTTCAAAGGGTGGAATCCAAAGCATGCGTTTCAATTTTCAACTACTGTCTCAAGATCAACTTTCCCCTTTGGGGCTGATTCCCCTTGTACTGGCCGACAGGTTTCAGTCTTCCTGGATACAAGCACTGCTAGCAAAACTCTCATCACTTGGCATCTAAATTCTAAAGAATTCTAAAGAAATATCTGTCACTATTAGGATATAATCAGGCCAAGAAGATTCTCAAACAGTGGATCTTGGACATTGAGCATCAAAATGACCTGGGTATCATCCTGCAGACCACAAGAGGACATCTTGGCAATCACAGCCAGGAACCAGCCAGTGATTTATTGTTACTCTCTCTACCCAGCCACCAGAGAGTGTTCTTCAGAGCAAGAGATGATGCCTTACCATTGGCAGTTTTAAATGGGAACCCCACTTCTGCCCCCGCCCCCCAGTTACAATCTCTAACCATTTTTATAATGACTGAATAGGGCTGGTGTCTCTACATATTTAAAGAAATCAGCTGTAGAGCAATTCAGATCACCAACACTGGAAAAGAAGCTTGACTGACCCCTCCCTGCCATCTTCCCAATGGAAACGGCTGCTACTTGCCCTGTTGTGGAAAATGTACATCATCTTGTCTAGGTTGATCTTCAGACATGGATCATGTTCTGCACAGGGCGAGGTTCTGTAGTTCAGAAGACCCACAGGTCCTGTAGTTCAGGAGGAGACGTATAGCACAGTCAACAGAGCAGGAGGTCAAAGGCCTGTCGTCAATACACAGCACTTCTCAGGAGCAAGCAAAGGGCATATTCAGGGGAGCTGAGGATCAGGAACCAGGAGGCTTTTCAGACAGCAGGCTTTTCCGTGGCTTTACCACGAGGCTTTACTGTGAGTTCAGGGCATAACCGATACTCCAACGCAAAAAGAAAAGATTTTTTTAACCCCAGACATAAATCAGGCTAGGTTCCAATATTGAGGGGAAAACCCGTATCATGTGTGAAGTGTTCTCTGAAACGTTTCATGGACTTAGGGGCAAATCTGGCCAACATGTGAATGCACACCCACACCCTCCCAAAGTTACGTCACGGTAAAGTCTGAGAAATCTCCTGTACAAGCAAGGTACAACCAGGTTGCTTCAGCAACTCATACTGCAAACTGAGCTCTTATATAGCCCTGCTGCTGGGTATAAGCCTAGACTCCACCCACAATCCCGGAGACAATGAGGCGGGTCTCATGATCAGTGAGACCCGTTTTAGATTATACTGCGGGGAGAGCGGGCTAAGCCCACTCTCCCCACAGACGATCGGGGCAGCAGCCCTGGGCGGCCGGATCGGCCACCCACACAATTGCCGGCTCCGTGATGCAGCTGGCGGGGGCTGGGGGGAGCGGGGGCCGATCGCTCCCTGAAAGCTCCAGCATGCCCTGCGTGAGCGCGCAGGGCATGCTGGTGAGAACCCCGGAGCCGGGAGGCGGCTTTTCGCCTCCCCTCTGGGGGTCTCCTCGTGAGTAGCCACAGCACGGAGCTGCATGTGGCTACTCACGGCCAGATAGCCCAGGTTTGCGGAGCACTCACTCCGCAAACCCGGGCTAAGAGGAGGGCCACCAAAGCGGTTTACCTGCTGGAGAACCACCGGGCTCGCAGCCAAGGCCGGTGTTTCTTACGATCGGGGAAAATCGGGCTAGGCTTTCCTAGCCCGATTCTTCCCGATTGTGAGAATAGCCCCAATGGCTAGTTAAAGGGCTGAGCCCTATTTCTTAATCGCAGACTCCTACGGATCAGTCTCTGCAGGAGGGTCAACGTACTCCTCCGAACTGTAGTAAAGGGGCAATGAGGTGTCCTCAGAGCAAGGTGACGCTTCAGTTTCCTCATCCTCAAACTCTCAGCAATAGGTCCAGATATGGCTGGGGATACAGAAGGTTCCCCGAGGGTAGCTTTGGGGCCAGGGCGCTTTCCAGATTATACCCTGCAATGGGGACACGGTGTATCTATGAAGTGTGCTTCCCCACTTCCTGTGTTGCGACACCGCAGTCCCTACGCTGACAGCAGGGTGCCGTTCACATTTCCAATGCCTTGTTTAGAATTGAATCGATGCGATTTAGTGCTGTGATGTTATATATCCAGCGTAAAAAAGTTGCTGTTTTTTTGGCTTGTTCGTTTGCATGACACTGCTCCCCCTGCTGGGTGCTTTGCTATTTACGTTTTGAATGGGATTGGCCTGAAGGGAAGCATTGTGCCACTGTTGAGCGGCTAACCTGGAAAGCGCCCAGGTTGTGCAGGTATCTCCTGGAAACCAGGAACCTTGTCCTCAGAGCTCTCCCTCCCCAGACCAACCTGGTGTGGCAATAGGTCCTGGTCCATGGCACAGGGTGAGTTTGGGCCAGTCACTCTCTGCTGTCCAGTAGTGGCTTGTCCGAATGAACCAGGGTGCTTTCCAGATTACATGCTCTACAGTGGTTGGGGTGGTGTAAAATGCTTCGGCTTGGCACGATCGCATTGGAAACGTAAAGAAATGGTGTAAGCCGTTTGTTGCATAGTCCATGGAACAATGCCCCCCCCCCCAGGCGGAACCGTTCATACTGTGTGCTGCAACCCACCCACCCCAAAAGAAACTGCACTGGCAGCTGCAGAGTTGCAATCCACTGTTGAGGAGTTTGCATCTCCTTTTTGCTTTCTGAAAGAGAGACGCATGTGCACACACTCAAACGTTCAAGCACACACATGGTTCAACTTCGCCCCCAAGGATGCGTCTTTCTTTCCTCTCTCTCTCTCTCTCTCTCTCTGGCTGTGGCACATGTAAAGCAAGAGCCCCCCCCCTTAGCATTATGATTGTTATTAGCTTTATTAGAACTGTGCGCAAAAACGGGCGAGAAAAAGGGATGCAAATGCACTCGGGGAGGGGGGCGGGGAAGGCTGTGCCACAGAACTTGCTTGCAAGCTCACAGTGGGGGGGGGGGACTTCTGTGCACAAACCTTCTTATTGTGGCTGCTGCCTTCAGGAACAATGGGACGGCCAAGCAGGAGGAGGGCAGCCCCCGGCGGTCTCCACGTTTCTGCTGCTGTAGGGAGCACATTTCCAGCCTTGCCAGAACGTTGGCTATCTTTTGCAGACCGCATGGAGAAAAAAATCAAGGTGTAAAGTTCTTCACAACCCCATCGAAAAAACGAAAAGAAATAAATTTCTAAAACGGAAAGGAGCTTTATATTGATAAATCACCATCCACGCAGATGTAACCATCCTCACCACACCACTTACAATGCCGAAACAGAATTGTGACCCTCTTAAAATGGAAAAATTACAGCTATTTTTTAATTTTTTTTTGCAAAGGACATACAACGTTATTGCATTAAATTACAGCGATAAAATCCAGAATAAGGCATCAGAAATGTGAGCGGCACCCTACTGACAGCGTAGGGACTGCGGTGTCACAACACAGGAAGTGGGGAAGCACACTTCGCAGGTATGTTGTGACCCTGTTGCAGGGGCTAATCTGGAAAGTGCCCAGAGGGGGCACCAAAGGAGGCAGCTGCCTGCAGGCTGGCCATTCATCAGGTAGAGATGCGTGGTTGACCAGCCTGCAGTAGCACAGATCCCGGGTGGGGGAGGAGAGAGAGAAGAACGACCCGAGCTGTCTCCTTTGGTGCCCCCTGGCTTGTTAGGAAAGGCCACTACTGCTGCTGCCCCAAATGGACTTACTCTGTCTCAGGAGAGAGCCAGGCCTGGCTGATTCTCACTGGATCCCTTCTAGCATTTTCATTGTATGACCTTTTTATGAATCATCCAAGGCCTCTATTCATGTTCCTCCCCTGAAACTAGACAGGGCCATGATTGGGCTTTGAGTCACCAGGAAGCTTTTCACATGGGGCTTTTGAAGCCCTCTAACTTGCATCTCCTCTGGAATGGAGGGGATGCATTCATATATCGGCTAGATTTACCCTGAAGTCCCTGTGAGTTATCAGGGAGCAGTTCACACACAATTCAGGCTTTTCACTGCACATTAGAGTGTAGCCCGATTTATATCCAGGGTTAAAAAAACCCCACTATTTGCGGCAGGTTTTTTTGAAAACTTCGAGTTCGCAGTAAAGTCCCCCCGTAAACTCGTGGTAAAGCCTGCTTTGTGTAAAAGTCCCAGGTTGGATTAAACATCAACTACATTTCCTGCATTGCTGATTGGTCAATGCTCCTCTCTGAAGTCTCCCAGGCAAGTTCTGACTTGTGTTATGCTCTGTCAGTAAAACTGTGCTTTCTGAGAAACTGCTCGTGAAACGTACCTCAAGGCAGCATTGTAAACGTGTAACATTTCTCCCCCCTGTTGTTCTTTTTACTGCAATTTACATTTTTGATATTTTACTCCTCTTGTTTCTAGATACCCAAACAATTCTGTTGAGTTTTATATACTTCTCTCTGATAAACCGATGATGTCTCGTATCAGGTGTCCATTTTGTGTATGGCTGCGATTAAGTTCCGCACATGGTGTGCTAGAAATGGTTAATTTAGGTTTTTTAGTTTGTTTCATTTCATTCTGTTTTGTTTTATTTTTATGTAATAGTGTTTAGCAATAGCAATAGCAATAGCACTTACATTTATATACCGCTCTATAGCCGGAGCTCTCTAAGCGGTTTACAATGATTTAGCATATTGCCCCCAACATTCTGGGTACTCATTTTACCGACCTCGGAAGGATGGAAGGCTGAGTCAACCTTGAGCCCCTGGTCAGGATCGAACTTGTAACCTTCTGGTTACAGGGCGGCAGTTTTACCACTGCGCCACCAGGGGCTCTTTACACAGTCTATGTACCAATATTCACTCCTAAGGTTCTTCTTTTTATTTGGGTTTGGATTGAAATGTGTAGAAGTGATCAGTGATTATAATAAATGAAACTGAACTGAACTGATTAATCCCTTCCACACATTGTTTCCATGAGCAGGAAAGGGTGGGATCACGGTGGTCTGATTTTGCCTTCAGTCTCACCTTCACTCATCTGAAGGTCAGAACAGAGCAAGGGCTAGGGATGTGCACGGAACTGGTTCGGAGGCCCTTTACGAGCCTCCGAACCGGTTCGAACTGCGAGTGGTTCGCCGGTTCGCTGGCGGGGGGGGGGTGCATCTTCAAGGGCAGGGGAGGGTGCACTTACCCCTCCCTCCACTTTCCCCCCACCGGCATTCCATTTTTAAAAAGTCCATCGGGCTGGCAGCGTACCTTCCTGCCACCCGGTTGCCCCCTTTACCAGAAGTAACCGGAAGTATCCGATGCACCTGCATGCGTTGGGCACGGGCGTGCATCGGGCATGCATGTGCACGCGATGTGCACGCGCTCATGCCTCGCATGCACAGGCATGTTGGATCATTCTGGTTACTTCCGGTAAAGGGGGCAATGGGGCAGTGGAGAGGTATGCTGCCACCCCGATGCACTTTTTAAAAAATGGACCGCTGGTGGGGGGGAAAGCGGAGGGAGGGGTAAGTGCACCCTCCTCCACCCTTAAAGGTGCACCCCCTGCCTTCGAACCACCCCTGCCCGGTTCCGTGCGCATCCCTAGCAGGGGTTCCTTCCCAACGAGGGTACTAGAATCCCAGTGGCACTTGAAGGTGGGGTACTCACAGCCCCCCTGCCCCCCTATGGTGCAACTGCACTATTGATCCCCATCTGAGGATCGTCGGCTTGAACCCAACACATCCTCAGCGATGTGTCTGCTGCAGAAGGGGAAGGAGGAGGGTGAAGACCCTTCTCCTCTGCTCCTGACTGGCTGGCTATGAGCTGGAGCTCAGCTTATTCAATACAATACAATACAACGGATACTTATATACTGTTTTTCAACTGAAGTTTCCAAAGCGGTTTACATAGAGATAGATGAATGAATGAATGAATGAATGAATGAAAATCCCTCCCCTCAGCCTGACTGACAGGCTCCAGAAAATTAGCACTGGATACTCCCATTGAAATTAGGAAGGTAGGAAGCTGCCTATCAGAACATTGGTCCATCTAGCTCAGTACTGTCCACACAGACTGGCAGTGGCTTCTCCAAGGTTGCAGGAAGGAGACTTTCTCTGTAAACCTGCCCCACAAGTAAACCTGTCCCATCAATTGCAATGAGACTGTTTATTTGAGTAATTTATTCTAATGTATGAAGAGGTTTGCTTACATCCAGTGAATAGGGCTAAAGGAATTACAACGGCATACTTCCTTAAGTACTCTTCTGACCGACTCCCTCACGTGCCTATGTGGCATAAAACCAGTTTGATCAGAACTCATATCAACTGTAATGAGCGCATTTCATTGTGTGCTAATACAGCCATGGATATTTTGGCATCTTAATTTAAAAATGCAGTGCTTTTATATCAGAACTCATATCAACTGTAATGAGCACATTTCATTGTGTGCTAATACAGCCATGGATATTTTGGCATCTTAATTTAAAAATGCAGGACACCAATCTGATTGCAGCCGTTGCAGGTAACCTCATGTAGAATACATTGCAGTTGTCTAGCAGGATTGTGACCAGGGCAGAAGAAGCTTGTTACATTCTATCTAGCAGTCCATTGTGTTTTTGTTGATCAGACGTTTGTCCCAGTGGAGATCCTGTAGAGAGTGAAAAAGAAAAGAGGTGAGAAAGAAAAGGGGAAGGAAGGAGAAGCGAAAATGGAGTTGTTTCTGGAATAAAGGCTTAGTTAAACAAACATACGGTGACTTTGTATTTATGAGGGGAGCAGCTATAAAACAAGATGGGGGCTATTTCCACGAGCAGTAAAAATCGGGCGAGGAGAGCCTAGCCCGATTTTTGCTGCTCGTGTAAACCACCGAGCTCGCAGGCGAGCCTGGTGGCTTACAAGCGGTTAGCCGGTTAGCCGGCTTAAGTAGCCAGCGCTCCGCAAACCCGGTTTTTAAAATCATGAGTAGCCGGGGTGCAGCTCCGCACCATGGCTACTCATGAGGAGACCCCCAACCGGGAGGCTCAAAAGCAGCCTCCCGGCTCGGGGGTCGCTCCAGTATGCCCTGCATGCCCGCACAGGGCATACTGGAGCTTCCAGCGGCCGCACGGCCCCCAATCATCCCAGTCGTGTCCCCCCGGCTCCATCACAGAGCTGGCAGTCATGTGGGCGGCCGATCCGGCTGCCCAGGGCTGCCGCCCTGCTCATCTGTGGGGAGAGCGGGCTTAGCCTGCTCTCCCTGCTACACTGGACAAAGTGGGTCTCACTGATCGTGAGACCTGCCTCATGGTTGCAAGATCTTGAGGTCATTTACACAATCAAAAACTGTGTTCTACCCCGTTTTGGGAGCTCTGTGTGTGCTCCCAGTTTTCGGTTGTGTGGAAGCAAAGTAGCAGGGAAAACCTGGATAGAAGTGATTGTGTGGAATCAAGGTTGGAGGAATAGCTACCCAAGTTTTCCTCTTCCCCTGCTTCCACACAACCGAAAATTGGGAGCACACACAGCTCCTAATCCTGGGTAGGGCACAGTTTTTGATTGTGTGAATCACCTCATTGTGTAGTATTCACAACTCCAGGCAGACACAGAGCTCTTAACAAAGCATTTTCCTGGAGCAACAAACATACCAAGTAAAGATAGCAGATACAACAGTTTGGCAGATTCAACATACCCCATTAGAGTGAAACCTATCTACAGAGTCACTACACAATTCAATCATATCTAACAATTGTGGTTGGATCTTCTTTTTCCAAGAAAGGCTGCAGCTGGCAACCCAAAGGCACTCCTGGGCGCTTTCCAGGCTAGCTGCTCAACAGCAGCAAAATGCCTCCGTTCAGGCAAGTCGCATTCAAAATGTAAACAGCAGGGGGAGCAGGCTCACGGAAACTAACAACCCGAAAAAACAGCAACTTTTTAACACTGGATATGCAACTCCATAGCACTATAGCATAGTGATTAAATTTGAAACAAGGCATTGGAAATGTGAATGGCACCCTGCTGTCCACGTAGGGACGGTGGTATCACAACACAGGAAGTGTGGCAACCAACTTCTGCGATACGATGTGACCCCATTGCAGGGCCTAATCTGGAAAGCACCCTGGCTACGGCCACTGCCTAACCCTACACAAGAAAGCTGGATCTAAGAGCACCACCTCCTGGTTCAAAAGAGTGGGACAGCAGAATGCACAACACCCAATGCTGCCTTTTGATCAAAATTGGAGCTCTCAGAGCTGCTTAAAAATAAAAATAAAAATAAACCATTGAGAGTTCTGATGATCACCAATCTCCTGTATTAGTACATGAGCTGGCTGGGGTGATTGGTACCGTCTGGGATTGGGCTAAGCAGACTCGGTCCTCCAGCTGTTGTTGAACTACAACTCCCAGCTCCACCAGCTACAATACATTGTGGCTGGGAACGATGGGAGTTGTAGTTCAATAGCAGCTGGAGGACCATGTTTGCCCACTGAATATCTAGGGGCGGGGGCGAATGCTCATTTAGATTTTGGACAAGGTCTAGAGAAGGAAAATAGGTAATAGCATTGCATGACTTTAGCTTTCATAGGGACATAGGAAGCTGCTTTCTACCGAGTCAGATCATTGGTCCATCTAGCTCAGTATTGTCTACCCAGACTGGCAGTGGCTTCCCCAAGATTGCAGGCAGGAGTCTCTCTCAGTCCTGTCTTGGAGAAGCTACAGAGGGAACTTGGAACCTTTTGCATGCAAGCATGCAGATGCTCTTCCCAGAGCGGCCCCCAAATCCTACAATGCTCACATGTAGTCTCCCATCCAAATGAAAACCAGGATAGACCCTGCTTAGCAAAGGGGACAAATCATGATTGCTACCACAAGACCAGCTCTCCACCAGTGTGTGCTCATGCTTTGATTGTCCTGACCATTGAGCCTGCTGTGGCCACATTTGCAATGGAGTTCTGAAAGTTTTTAGAAGTTTTTTAAAAACACAAAAGCTCATTCAAAATTTCTTCAGTGTTCTTAGAGGAATGGAAATGGAAATGGGCAGGACTGTCCTCCAAAGTCCACTCCATGGAGAGAGGACAACACGTTGTTCATTGTTACCTTGACCCTTTGCTCCGTGCAGAAATGAGTGCAATTTTACCCTGAGGGTTTGGGGGTAGGGATAAAGAAGCAGGGTGATGCTGAGACAGAGAAAGCTGTCAGTGCAGCAATACCATCACCCATTCTTCATCTCAGGGGGATCACTAGGAGCATTTGTCCCCTGAGATGGTGAAGTAAAGTTGTGCCCAATGGTGGGTTACCGCATAGGCAGTATAGGCCAACTGCCTATGGCACCAAATCTTGGGGAGAAGCATCTTGGAGGGGAACTTAATTCTCTCCCCCCCCCAACCTTTAAAAATGATGCTGTGTAGCAGCAGAGGCTTCACCCGCCTCCTAAACTATCACAGGAGATTGGCAGCAGCTTCTCCAAGGTTGCAGGCAGAAATCTCTCTCAGCCCTATCTTGGAGATGCTGCCAGGGAGGGAACTTGGAACCTAGATACTCTTCCCAGAGCGGCTCTATCCTCTGAGGGGAATATCTTACAATGCTCACACTCCTGCTTAGCTAAGGGGACAAGTACAAGGGTACAACCCAAACCCCATAGGATCCTATGGAAGAGAAACACTGAACACAGAAACATAGAAAGTTGCCTTCTACTGAGTCAGACTACTGGTCCATCTATCTCAGTATTGTCTTCACAGACTGGCAGTGGCTTCTCCAAGGTTGCAGGCAGGAATCTTTCTCAGCCCTATCTTGAAGAAGCCAGAGAGGGAACTTGGAACCTAGATGCTCTTCCCAGAGCAGCTCCATCCCCTGAGGGGAATCTCTTCCAGTGCTCACACTTCGAGTCTCCCATTCATATGCAACCAGGGCAGACCCTGCTTAGCTCAGGGGACACGTCATGCTTGCTACCACCAGACCAGCTCTCCTCCTACAAGACCAGCAATTTCATCAGCCACTCTGTGTCATTGGCAAGGGGGCTTGAATATAGAGCTCTCTCCCCGCCATCCTCCAGTGCCCGACCTCACCTCCTGTGATGGTTTAGGAGGTGGACGGAGCCTCTGCCTCTGCACAGCAATATTTTTTAAAGGTAAAAAACGGAATGAAGCTTTCCTCCCCACCAAGCCCCCTTACTCTTGTCCCTGGGGTAGCAAATCTTTGGTTGCGCCCTCGTCAAGTCAGAGTTGACTCCTGGCAACCACAGAGCCAGGCTGATGGCCAAAATGGGTGGGCCTGGCTGATGGATTAGCTCAGGCCCCACACCCTCCTTAATCTTGCTCTGTGCTTGGTTTCATCACTGCCATGACCTCACATGACGAATTCTTGCTCTCTTGCACTCAGCTGGCTTTCTGGGTCACTCGAGGAAGCGGCTGTTACCTTTGGCCCAGCCCCGGCCTTTGACTGACTCATGTCCACCTCAGCGTCCTCACCTGCCTCTGAGCCGCATCCTGATACAGCGAGTCAGCAAGCCCTTTGCTCAGCGGACGAGCACAGGCTTTGCGTGGAGAAGGTCTCTGGCTCACTCCACCGGCAGTGGCTCTCCCAGGATTCAGGCACGATCCTTTCCCAGCCATGCTGGGAGTGTTAAGAGTTTTTAATTATTTAGCAAAGCACCACGAGGGAGCTGCCCACTCCAGTTACTCCAGAGTAGGGCAGAGTTTTGCTGTTGCAGTTACCTTAAGAATACACATGGAGATTGTCGTGCAATCTAAACTAAATGGGTTTATTGGTTAGGTACTTTTGAGATAGGAAAGACCTATCCTATCTATCAGCCACGTAATGAAGAGGGAGGGAGGGAGGGAGAGATGTGTCCATCTTCTCTCTAGGAGGAAAGGAAGAGTACTGACGCAGCACAGGAAATACCTGAGGAGTCAAGGCAGGGGCCATAGAGTAGAGGCAAGCAGGGACAGGTAAGGAGACCCTCACTAGCTACCTCTACTCCCAATTCCCCTAATGGTCATTAGTATAGTCAGTGCAGAAGGTCGATATACTGGAACTCCAACAGGAAGCTGCTTCCAGGGATTGAACCTGGGACCGTCAGTGTGCAAGTCCTATGGTGAGCTAGTGTCAGGGCATCCTAAAACAAATGACAGGGAATGCCCTCTGGAATGCAGTGGTTCCCAACGGCCATTCGGAAATCCCATGCATTCCCATGGCCATTTGGAGGGAACCAGGGCGTTTCAGTGGGCATTCCCTGTCATTTGTTTTAGTACCTTCCCTAGACCAGTGGACATTCCCAGCTACAATTTATTGTGGCTGGGGGGTGATGGGAGTTGTAGTTCAGCAACATCTGGAGGAACCCTGGTTGGGGAACCACTGCCCTAGATGCTACATGATGAGATGCATGGTGACCGCCTAGTGGACTGGGAACATAGGAAGCTGCCTTATACCAGGTGAGACCATTGGTCCATCTAGCTACACTGACTGGCAGCGGCTCTTCAAGGTTGCAGGCAGGAGTCTTTCTCAGCTCTCTCTGGAGATGCTGCCAGGGACAGAACTTGGGACCTTCTGCATATACTGTAGCACTGAGCTACGGCCCCATCCCCTGGGATCTTGGAGAGCCGCTGCCAGTCAGAGCAGGGAGTTCTGGGCTAGCTGGACCAATGGTCTGACTGGGAGCCAAACTAGACATGGCAGTGGCAGATCAGTCTCTCTACATGCAGGTCTCACTCTCACACAGTCACGTAAGAACTAGGAGGAGGGAATCTGATTAAAGTGCTGAATCATCACCTGTCTATGCCTTTCCTCTCCATAAACTGTTGTTTTCAAACTTTCTACTAGGGATGTACACAAAACGAGTTATGCAGGCTTGGTTCAAATTTGAACTGGATTTGAGTGGACCCATCCCGGCCGTTTTGTGCCCATTTGAACACACAAGACCAGCCAAGTTTGACCCTGGACCTGTCAAGCCAAGCCGGCTTGAACCCAGCCAGCTCTCACACCCCTGCTTTCTATCCTCTGGAAACTTGTCCTCATCACTGTAAAGGCAAAGTGTGCCGTGAAGTCGGTTTTGACTCCCGGTGACCACAGAGCCCTGTGGTTGTCTTGGGTAGAATACAGGAGGGGTTGACCATTGCCTCCTCTGAAGTATGAGATGATGCCTTTCAGCATCTTCCTATATTGGGAAAACATACCTGCGGGGATTTGAACCGCCAACATCTGGCTTGATAATCAAGTCATTTCTCTGCTGCACAATTAAGTGGCTTCCTCATCACTGTATCTCCTCGCAAACTAATTCTTTCTTTCTTTCTTTCTTTCTTTCTTTCTTTCTTTCTCATATTTCATATTTTGTAATTTTCATATGTTTAATATAAATATTACATACATATTTATTTATTTATTTTAGCACATTTATATACTATACTGCTGCTGCTGCTACTACAACTACTACAAATATTTATATTCAGGGGGTCATACATGCTGCTGATCACAGAAGTGCTGGCCATCATGGGGATGGTGTTTCCTTGTGCAGACAATTGCCACTGTAACTGTGAGTAGCCAGATCACAGTTCTAAAGCTCTCCATGGCTTCCTTTTTGGCCATGACAGACTCTAGAGGACACTAAGGGGGGTGGGAGTTGATGATTTACACCACTTTCTTATATTACTTTCTTGTAGTGACTATGTGCTATCATTATGTTGAAAACCTTGCTATCTCCTGTGCTGTAAGGACATGGACCTCACATGCTTGCTCTCCGGTCATTTCCCAGAGCATTTACCTGCAAGTCTGCACCTTTCCCCAAGTTACTGGTCCCTTTGTGCTCTAAGACATTAAGCTAACCCAAGATTTACCTGCTAAGTTTGTAGACACTTGTATTTAAGCAAAGTGATTGTTCATGACTTGTCATTGCTATCGCTTTCCACAAACTGATAATCCATTAATCACCATAAGCACCTGGTTCCACAATGGAAGACTGTTATTGATACTTTATTTGGGATAAAAACAATGTTGCTTGCTATAAGTTGTATGATCTTTATATGTATACCTTGCTGCTATGTCTAAAACTTTTTATCTATATCAAATCAGAATTATACTAATTATGTTTGTAGCTCTAGGATATTATATGCTATGTATCTAGTTTTATTGCCATATGTACAGCCCATTCAGCACCTATATGTCCCAAATCCTTTAGCTACACAAAACACAGAACTATATTTCCAAGATTAGGAGTTGATGTGTTAGAAAGAGCTATTATTAATATTTCCAAACAGTTAGGACTTTCATTTAACTAATATGGAGAGCCTATTGAGTTATGGGCAAAGAAGATAATTCTAATTATAGTATGTATTTCCCTTTTATTGATAATCACATGTTGCTGCTTATAATGCATTCTAGCTTGAATCCAAATGTTTATGAGAACCTTTCAACCTTGCCATAATGTAAGACCCATACATACAGCTGTACCTTTACAAGCCCATATATCCTGAAGATTCAGGATGATCCAGTGTTTCAGGGGGGAATTGATGTCTTTTAGAAAACCAAAGTAACTCCATTTTACTTAGAAAACCTCAGTCTGACTAAAAGTAACCCCAGCCCAGCTCAGGCCCATCACGGCCTCTCATGATCAACGTCGTTATCTCTCTCCACTAAATTGTATCTAAGGAAACTTGGTTCTCACAGGATTCTCACTGTTCTTTGCTGACAATTAAGAAAACAGGATGTAACCAAATAAGGAGTAATCACCAGATGAAGAATGAATCATTCGCATGCGTACTAGATACTTAGCCCACCATTTTATTGCCACGTATACTATGTCTAGGGTGTCAGCATCATTCAGATTGTTTGTATAAATGTAAGATGCACCTATAACCAATTTGTATTCAGTGCAGAGCCAAAGCCCACTGGATACCTTGCTAATCTGCAGTAGCAATAAACACCTCAAAAGAGATTCCCACTGTGTCTGTTTGATTGGCTAAAAGGCGGACCCAGGGACGAACCAAATCCACATCACTGTTGTCCCCCTCCATGTGTGATCAGGGATGGACTTCAGTCTGGATCCTGCAGGGTTGCCAACCTTTTTGCTAGCCTGCCTCCTGTGCCTTGAAAAAGAGCTTGACAGTCCAAAATTAAGCAGATGAAGCTTTTGCTGCAATGGAAATGAAGAGATGGGGAAATCTTCATCGGTTTAATTTCTATATGCCAGGTTTCCTCTAAAAGCATAAGAGCAGGAGCAGGTAGAGAGTTGGCAACCCTGCTTGCTGGTGCCTCGTGTCCAGCATTGGGCATGGGAGTTCCGCCATCCTTGTGTACATTCAAACATGGCGGTTGCTGGGGGGGAGGTCCAAGCCGGGAGTGTTTACCGGTCGTGACGGATCCTGATGAGGCTGGAGGTTCCGCTGCTGCCTTCAGTCTCTCTGGACTCGACCGTTGGCAGGAAGACTTTCTGGCCTCTCCTGCTGCTAACAGCAAATTTCCATCCAATTTGGATCGTGAAGGGAGCGCAGAACATGGCCTCAGGCAAGGAGTCCAGAGTGAGTGTCCACCGCCCTGCCCCAAATGGTTTCAATGTTTTTTGGGCGGGGGAGACCCCCAGGGGTTGGATTTGGGTCCAGGTGGAGACATTTAGGAAGTGACACTGTCCTGGCCCCTATGGGCTGACCTTGTAGGGCAGGAAGGGAGTGGCCCAGTGCACCTTCACGGTGTCCTCATGGAGCAGCAGCCCTCCATGGATGGCTCAGAGCTCCATCAGCCCCCTCCCTCCTCCAGGACCTCATCCAGCAAGGAACGTGCAGAGTGGAGCCACCTGCACAGAGGAAGGGAAGGGGTTCCTGGCCTCTCTGAGCTCTCTGCAGTTCCCCCCTTCAGAGGGGCAGGATGGCCATATTAGGGAGTGAAGAAAACAACACTGGTCTTTCTTGGCTAAAAGATATGAAATGTTGAGGTGGGGGGGTGGAGGGAAGATAGAAATGGCAGGATCTGCCAAGTGGCACTTATGTGGAGGATGAGAATTGCCCCCTCTTGATGTAGCCTGGCTCCTCTGCTTTGAGCAAAAGCTTGAGCAGATTGAGCAGGTGAAGCCATTCCTAGCCCAAAGAAATGGGAAACTGCTTCACCAGCTTAAGACCTGCATGTCAGGCATCTGCTGAAGTCACAGGAGCAGGACCAGGTAAAGAGTTGGCAACCCAGCCTACTGGTTCCTCGTGCCCACCACTGGGCCTTGGAGTTCCACCATCCTTGTGTACATTCAAACATGGCGGTTGCTGGAGGGGGGAGTCCCTGGCTGGGTGTGTTTACCGGTTGCAACGGATCCTGATGGGGCTGGAGGTTCCACTGTTGCCATCAAACTCTCTGGACTCGACCGTTGAAAGGAAGACTTTCTGGCCTCTCCTGCTGCTCACGGCCAATTTCCGTCCCATTTTGGCCGTGAGGGAGTGCAGAAAATGGCCTCGGGCAAGGAGTCCAGAGTGAGTGTCCACTGTCCTGCCCCAAATAGGTTCAATGTTTGGTGGGGGTAGGTGAGACCCAGAGGGGTTGGATTTGGGTCCAGGTGGAGACATTTAGGAAGCAACACTGTCCTGGCCCCTTTGGGCTGAACAAGGTGGGCGTGAACGAACTGGCCCAGCGCACCTTCACAAGGTCTTCATGGAGCACCAGCCCCCCCATGGATGGCTCAGAGCTCCGCCAGCCCCCTCCCTCCTCCGGGACCTCTTCCAGCGAGAAAGCACAAAGTGGAGCCACCCGCACAGAACAGGGGAAAGAGTTCCTGGCCTCTCCGTGCTCCCTGCAGCTTCCCCCTTCAGAGGGGCAGGATGGCCATATGAGGGACTTGAAGAAAACAACACTGGTCATTCTTGGTATTTGAGCATGACTGGAATGGATGGTGAAAAGAGCCCAAACTCGGGAGCACTTTCAGCATCCAGCAACACCCCTGCAGCGAGGCTCTCCCTCTCTCTTCCTCTTTGGATAGATGGTGATGACCTCCATTTTTTGGAAGGCTACTTCTTCTGTAGCTTTGCATGAGATTATATGAGTTCTATTGTTTGTTAGCCACTTCATTATTTTTAAATTAAAAGGAAGATATCAATTTAATGGAATGGGGGGGGGCCTGAGGAAGGAGGATAGAAATGGCGAATTCTGCCAAGTGGGAGTTGCAGGTTCTGTGGAGGATGGGAATTGCCCCCTCTTGTTGAAGGGGGTGGGGGGAGACCCCCAGGGGTTGGATTTGGGTCAAGGTGGAGACATTTAGGAAGTGAGACTGTCCTGGCCCCTTTGGGCTGACCCTGGTGGGCAGGAAGGGACTGGCCCAGCCCATCTTCACAGGGTCTTTATGGAGCAGCAGCCCCCCATCGATGGGTCAGAGCTCCGTCAGCCCCCTCCCTCCTCCAGGACCTCATCCAGAGAGGAAGTGCAGAGTGGAGCCACCTGCACAGAGGAAGGGAAGGACCTCCTGGCCTCTCCGAGATCCCTGCAGCTTCCCACTTCAGTGGGGCAGGATGGCCATATTAAAGGAGAGGAAAGATTGTGCTGTTGGTCAGTGTCGACTCCTGGTGCCCACAGAGCCCTGTGGTTATCTTTGCTAGAATACAGGAGGGGTTGACCATTGCCATCTCCTGTGCAGTCTGAGATGAGGCCTTTCAGCACCTTCCTTGATTGCTGCTGCCCGATATAGGAGTTTACCATTGTTTGGGAAACACACCAGAAGGGATTCGAACCAACAGCCTCTTGCTCTCTAGGCAAGTTGCTTCCCTGCTTCGCCATTAGGTGGCTTTAAAAAAATATTTGTCATTCTTGGGAGCTGGAGATGCCTGGATTGGATGCTCAAAAGCCTGTTTTAAAACAGTTACACTGGCTGCCAATTTTTTTCCGGGCAAAATACAAAGTTCTGGTTATTACCTTTAAAGCTCTGAACGGCTTGGGTCCAAGATCTTTTAGAGAGCGCCTTCTTTTATATGATCCCCACCGCACATTAAGGTCATCTGGGGAGGTCCATCTCCATTTGTCACCGGTTCGTTTGGTGATGACTCAAAGGCGGGCCTTCTCTGTAGCTGCTCCTGGACTGTGGAATGCACTCCCAGCGGAAATTCGTAATCTTGATTCTTTACTGTCCTTCAAGAGAGCCTGGCCTTTCAGGGTTTTTAATCAGTTTTAATTGTTTTAATACCTGGTTTTCAGGGTTTTAATTGTTTTGATAGTTTAATTGTTTTTTAAGTTGTTTTAAATTGGTATTTATATTTGTATCTCTGTTTTAATTGTTTTTAATGTTTTCTGTTTTAATTGTAAACCGCCCTGAGCCATTTCGGAAGGGCGTTATATAAATGAAATAAATAAATAAATAAATAAATAAAAGGGGTCAGGCTCGGGAAAATTTTAAGTCTCAAGCAACACCCCTGCAGAGAGGCGCTCTCCCTCCCTCCCTCCCTCCCTCCCTCCCGCTTTGGATTGATGGTGATGATGACCTTGTTTTGAAAGGCTTCTTCCTCAGTAGCTTAGAATGAAATAATACAAGTTTTATTGCTTGTAAGCCTCTTTGATATTTTTAAACTAAAAGTAGGATAGAAAAGAAATGAAATGTTGTGGAGGAGGATGGAGGAAAGATAGAAATGGCAAGATCTGCCAAGTGGCACTTATGTGGAGGATGGGAATTGCCCCCTCTCGATGAAGGGGGTGGGGGTGGGGAGACCCCCAGGGGTTGGATTTGGGTCAAGGTGGAGACATTTAGGAAGTGAGACTGTCCTGGCCCCTCTGGGCTGACCTTGTAGGGCAGGAAGGGACTGGCCCAGACCATCTTCACGGGGTCTTCATGGAGTAGCAGCCCCCCATCGATGGGTCAGAGTCCCATCAGCCCCCTCCCTCCTCCAGGACCTCATCCAGCGAGGAACTGCAGAGTGGAGCCACCTGCACAGAGGAAGGGAAGGGGTTCCTGGTCTCTCCGAGATCCCTGCAGCTTCCCCCTTCAGAGGGGCAGGATGGCCATATGAGGGAGTGAAGAAAACAACACTGGTCATTCTTCAGTAAAAGAAATGAAATGTTGAGGAGGGGGATGGAGGGAGGGCCGAAAGGGCCATTTCTGCCAAGGGGGAGTCGCAGGTTCTATGGAAGATGGGAATTGCCCCCTCTTGATGTGGCCTGGCTCCTCTGCTCTGAGCAAAAGCTTGACCAGCTTAGCCCAAAGAGATGGGAAATGCATCATGAGCTTGATATCTGCATGCCAGACTTCTGCTGAAGTCACAGGAGCAGGATTAGTGAGAGAGTTGGCAACCCTGCTAGCTGGTGGTGCCCCATGCCAACCACGGGGCCCAGGGAGTTCAGCTAACTGAGCCAAGAGACCCCTTCAAAGTGGTCATACTCTGATATTTAGCAGGGGGAGAGCAACCTGTCTCCCCTGTGGCTCATGCCAAATTTTGTCCATTTGGGGCTATGTGGGAGCGCTGAACATGGCCTCCGGCAGGGGGTTTAGAGGGAGGGTTCACCACCCTGCCCCAAAGAGGTCCAATGTGGGGGAAAGACCACCCAAGTTCTCAAAGCGGTTTGATGAGAAATCTAGGGTGGGAGTCCCCACTGGCTGCTTAGGAATGACCCCGGTGGGTGTGAACTGGCCCAGCCCATCCTCACTCCTGCTCTCCTCTCTCCTTGACAGGACATGGGAGAAGGATGCCCCTCACTCCGCGGCGTGGGCAGCCTTGATGAGGCAACTCCTGTGGCTCCTCTCAGGTACGTCCTCCTGCTCCTCCTGGGTTATCTGGGCCCATTCTTGATTTATGGCACCTTGGATTTCAGGACCACTTGGGATCCTCTCAAGAAACATGGCCCATGCCAGGGTTTCATTGTTGGAGATCCAGCTCCAGATGCCATCGGCCTTTGGCACCAGTAACCCTGATGACCACAACAGGTCTCTCTCTGACCAACACATAGCCAGAAGTCAGATAGAGGTCTTTTCCTCTCAGCATCTTCTTCTGAATAAAGCAGATTAGTTTAACCTTTTGTGAATCTCCCTGCTTATCATGGACAAGCTGTTGCCCCGGAGACCCTGTTGACTTCTGCTGTAATGGGAGAAAATTAGCTCCTGAATACTCTGCCATAGAAGTCATGACCCCCAACATTAATAAGCCCAACCCCGCAAGAGGTCCCAGTTTGCAAGGGGCACCCAGTCTAAGTTCTGACTATTGGAATGTGGGAAAGACAGAAAGGAATGAGAGCAGGGGCAGGCAAAGGGAGTTCCAAAGGAGAAGAGCCGATCCGTCTGAGCTAGATGGGTTCTGGGAGAGGATCCAGGGGTTCAGGCACAGGAGGCCAGGGAGGGTTCTCGTGCACATTTTGCTCCCTAGGGTTTCAAAGGAGGATGGGTGGGGTGGGGGGATCGGTCCCCTAGTCTGCTCTCTGAGGACTGAAGGGCTGTGGGGCTCCATGGGCTGGTGTGCCTGGCCCACTATTTCTCAGGCCCTGGATTCCAGGTGAGCCCTGCAGCACCCAGAGCGTGAGGCTGGAGCCAGGGTGTGGCTGGCTGCTCCTTCAGGGCTGGATCTGCTGGTGCCTCCTTGAGTGGTTGCAGGGCAAAGGGAGCAGTTGAGATGGGGAGTGATGGAAGCCCCTCTGGGGGGCAGAGGAGGGGGTCATGGCAGCCCCTCGGAACAGGTGATGCTGAGTCAGACCATTGCTCTACTCTGACCAGTAGCCGCTCTCCAAACCCCAACCAAGGGAGCTGAGCTGTTTTAGAGGTTTTTAAATTAGGCAGTATATAAATATATATAAATCCAATGAATGAATGAATCAGGAAAGAAAGAAAGAAAGAAAGAAAGAAAGAAAGAAAGAAAGAAAGAAAGAAAGAAAGCCCTTTATGTTGTGGAGAGCGGGGAGGGTATATAAATAAAAAAATAAAATAAAATAAAATAAAATAAAATAAAGTCACCTTTATGTTGCAAGGAGCTTGGAGGGTTCTTGCCTTCACCCCTGCCCACTGCTGGAAACAGGCTAATCTGGTTTCCTTTGACACACTCACTCACTCACTTGTGTCTTTTGTCCTTTTTCCCTCTCAGTGACTTCCAGCCACAGGAGATATATGAAGAGTGCTCCGTGGCCAAAACAAGCAAATGGTCACTGGTAAGAGATGAAAACCCAGTCTGTACATGGCAGCGCTGGGAGGGGGTGGGAGAGACCCCATTTCGAGCTAGAATAGAGGGCGTGTGGTAGAGATTCAGTCTTAGCAAGTTGAAGGGATGCTTTGAGAACTTGTCTGGAAAAGCCATATGCCTTGATATTTGCAGTGGTAGTAGCAGTGAATTGGGTGGGTGGGATGAGTGACAATCCGGGCTCAACTACAAGTGGCTCAGGCAAAGGTTGGAGACCCTCGCTATGGAGGAAGCATCATGGGAACTTTTGGGATGGGAAGTGCTGAGAGGGAAGAGGGGTGTGTCTACCTATCTTCCAACCTTGCTTCTTCATTCCGCTCTCCTGCCCCAAATCACTCCCTCCCCCAGGGTTCTAGACTTTGATTTTGTTCTGGACTACCAAGCAGAAAACACATCCAGGAAGGGAGCAGTCTGGAGGGGAACTAGAGTGGGAAAGTCTTCTTTGGGGTAGATGGTGCACTCTTTCCCCCCTGCCATTTCTTGGCTCCTCATGGCCCACTTTCTGGTGTCATTGAAAAGCGCCTCAAAACACAGGTCTGCAGCATCAAGTGGCCAATAGCTCTGCCCAGCAAAGAGAAGAACTTAGCTAGGCTTTCCTTAATTAAAGGTACCATTAAAGAAACCATAGTGTCCCATGTAGCAGGAGGCCTGACTCTTCTTCGGGATCCTGACACTCCAAATGTTGTGTAATACCCATGATCTCACCCGACTGCCCAGGAATAAGCGGAAAGCTGGTTTCTGAGGTTCAGTAGATTCTTGGGTTTGTTTTCCTCTCTGAGCCAAGTTACACCTTGGTAGACATGGTTTTGAGGTGCTAAGGAGCCACCTCCTGCTTTAAGCTCCTCTGTTAAGAAGGACCTCTTGAAGGAGGGTTGATGTTTGGACCCCAGATGCCCTGCAAAGGTCAGGTGGGCACCAGAGCACCCATTCCTCTCTCCATTCTCATCCACAGAAGTCATTCTCGGATGGCTCCAGGATTCAGACCATCAACACTGGGAACGAGATCCTGGAAGACGCACATGCCATCAGTTCCCCGAGGAGGTAGAGTTTCTTCTTGAACTTTTGTGTAGGGAAGGTTTTCTGTCGCCCTGCCAGCCTGGATCTTGGATGGATCCAGTGCTGCTGACTGGCAAGAGGTGCAGGGCAGACAAAAACGATGTCTTCATACATTGTGTAGAAGCAGGGGCGTAACTAGGTTGGAGTGGGCCCTGAGACAAGATTCTTAAATGGGCCCCCCCGCCCAGAAATTTTTAATAATAGTAGTAGTAGTAGTAGTAGTAGTAGTAGTAATAATAATAATAATAATAATAATAATAATAATAATAATAATAATAATTCAATTTCTATAGCGCCCTTACAAAAATGCCTCAGGGCGGTTTACAAAGAGAAAAAGGTGCCTCTTTGCCCCGTAAGCAGGGGGCTTTTATTCTCACATTTCTGTCCTCATTCAAAACATACAAAAAACAGATGTACAAAATTGAGCAAATGAGGAGAGAAGAATTATATGGGAGTAAAACCTTTTTTTAAAGGAGTCAGGAAGTGCATCTTTGGAGGCTCAAATGGATACCTTTCAGGCACAACTATTTCCAAGTCAAAAATTCCTTTTTCATGTGGTGTATTTGCAAAACCAAGGATTTGAGCTTGAAGTTCATCTAAGCGACTTCCAGTCTGCCAGCAAGTAATACCCGGTGGTGGCTCTGTGGACAGCAGATGCAGCTCCCTTTTCAATCATGAAGCTCTCTGCATTGTGCTCCGTTTTCGAAGTAGAGCTCTAAGAACGGACCCAAATGCGCTCAGGGGCGTAGCAAGGTTGGAGTGGGCCCTGAGAAGAGATTTCAAAATGCCCCCCCCCCCAAAGTCCAGGGCTTCCACACACCCCAGGCTTCCAAGGATTTAAGTCTGATATTTCAAAATATGTATGCTGCCAAGAAATACATTTCACTGAATACACACACACTTCACAATATATAGTGATATACATTGAATACTATATATTTGTGCTACTTTTAATGCCTAGAACACACTAGAAACACAAATTATTAAGATGGGCCCCTTGCTGCAGATTAGCAAAGGAGACTTTCAACCATGCAGGGTGAGCCTATGTTTGTTTTCTCAGAATTCTGAACCAATTCAGTCCAGTTTGATTCCAGGAGGTTTTTCACAAGAGGCTTTGAAAGCCCTTTAACACACATCTCCTCTGGAATGGAGGTGCTGCATTCACATGTGGGCCAGATTGACCCTAAGGGGGAAAAATATAAAAGCACAACACATGCGTCACAGTTCTCACTCATGTCTCAGTTCTCACTCAGACCTGGGTTGCAAAACAACTTGAACAGAAGTGTATTGATGAATGAATGAATGAAGACATAAATAAATTTGTTCCAGAAGTTTTTGTAATTTCCTGCCATGAAACAAGCCACTTCTAGGACTTTTTAGAGGTTTTTTTTAAGATAGTAAATTTTCCAATCAGTCTTCAATGAAATATTCAGAGACTTCTCAGTCTCCCCACCCCCCATCCAAGCCCTATGGCAAGCAGAGCCCTACCTGGATATAGGGGGCGGGGGGCGGGGTGTGACCACCCAAAGGAATCCACATTCTACCTGGCCACGGCTGAGCTGTCTGGCCTGGGAAGAAGAGGGTCTGCTGCAGAGGACTGGAGTGGCCACTCTGACTGCCAGCCTTCTTCCTGGGGCTGGCCAGCCTACTCGAATTCAGGCTTCACGGAGGCCTACACGGAGGCCTCCCTGGAAGCCCCGCCCAGCCGCCGATCAGCTGAGAGGCGCCCGGGAGAAAAGCAGCTTGCCTGCTGCTTGGATGGCCGACCAGGAGGACCAGCAGGAGGGAGGGCAAACAGGGCAAGTGGCTGAAGGGTCTTGGGGCTGGGCAGGGGGCAATGGGGAGTCATGGGAGGTGTCTCTGGGGGGCCCCTCAAGGCAGTGGGGCCCCGAGGCGACGGCCTCCCCCGGCCTCATGGTAGTTACGCCCCTGCGTAGAAGCATTCACTCTTCCAAGATGTGGTGGTGATGTCCGCTAGCTTGAAGGGCACAGAGGATAGCTTCCTGGAGGCCTGCCGGATGGCTGTCCCCTATTGGAAGCAGAGTGCTGGGCCAGATGCATCTTTGGTCTGATCCAGCAAGGCTCTTCCGAGGTACTCAGGCCATTGTATTTCTTCCTGCAGTGTCTTCACGGTTGAGGAGGATGGATGGTTTCTCCAGACCGTGGACACCGAATGGTCTTGTGAGGTGAGGAAACGATTCCAGTCGCTTTTGTGGATGGGCTGGTGGAGGGGTGAGGGGAGATTGCATCTCCACCGTCAGGAGACAGAGGGGGGTCAGATCCTGAAAGGGGAGGAAATCCAGCTTCTGCATGTTGGCCAGAGGATTACAGTGGGAACGTCGTGGCTAGGGAAGGATTCTGCCACCCTCTGCCTCTCCTTCCAATGGCCACCTTTCTGGGTTGGTGTGCTTTGGATTGGAGGCATCAAACGGCTCCCAAGACCCTGAGACGGGTCAGGAGAGGAGAGGGTCTTCCTGGCAGAGATCCTCCAGGTCTCTTGACTGAAGAGGCATTTCTGTAGAGACAATCCTGGTCCCCTCAGGTAGAAACAGCCCACAGCAGGAGGGATGGCCCTCACTCCGGACTCAGGGGCCCACCTTGTCTCTCCCCTTGGAAAGGCTGAGCTAACCCTGTTTCTTGGGGAGAGGAGAGAAGAGGACATGAAGGGGTGGGATCAAGAAGGCTCTCTGGGCCAAACTATTGATGCCAGTGGGTCCCGTTCCTCTTGGTTTCCATTCCCCATGAAAGGAATGCAGAAGAAATGACAAGAAATGACAACAAGCAGTTAGCATTCCATTCTGGAGCTCCCATGCAGTGATGTTTCTGTTAATGGCTGGTTTTGGGGAGGGAAAGAAAGAGATTTCACAGACCTACCTGTCATGCTGTCTTTGTACTAGAGCTGCAGAGTGCAGCCAACTGATTCTGATGGCCCTTTTGAAGGATGGTGGCCAGTTTGCTGACCACAGTAGATCATATCACAATGGAGGTTCATGGTTGGACATAGGATGAAACCAAATGGCCACAAGCATGTGGTGGCTGTGCCCTGGCACTCCCACCACAGTTAGAATTAGAACACATGGTTTCTTTTTAATAAGGTTTTTTTGTCTTTAAAAAAAATCAAAATAATTTAAAGAAATAAAAATGAACTCAAAGAAAATGTCAGGGGGAAAACTCCCTACGAATCCTGGGCCCTAGGAAGATCAGAGTGAGTACACTCATAGGAAACCTTTGTCTCATTTGCAGAGTCCTGACATCCAAGAGGCCAAGATCCCAGAAGACAGCACTAGGGATCAAGAGCTGGACGTGGAGAGCTTTGTCAGTTCCCCAAGGTACTCTTTTCTCACCTGGAGGGGCAGCTCCATCGCTCATGGAAGTAGAGGACCTTCCTTAGAAGCCCATGCAAGTTTTTTGGGGGGTGGAGGTGGTTAGTTTAGCAAGAAGCCAAGGGTGGAGGGTTGTTTCCATGGAGGCAGGTGTCTCCATGCCCAGCCCGTGGGCTTCCTGCAGGCATCTGGCTGTCCACTCCTGGAAACAGGGTGTTGGGCTGCATGCCTCATTCATCTCATCAAGCAGAGCTCTTTCTAAGCACTCGTGTTCTGATCTCATGTGTCTTCTTTCTTTCTTTTCTTAGTGTCCAGAGGCCAAGCACCGTGTTGAGGAGGCTGCAAAACACCGCCGCTGACCAAGAGCCATCCCTTGGAGAGGTCAGGAAGCCTCAACATCGAGTCCCTCCCTCGGAAGAACTGTGGGTTGGGCGTGTGGGTCCCCCGTGTTGCCCAGGAGTAGAGAGCATGTGGAATGGCCCCAGTTTTGATGCTGCCGGGTGGGCGGCCATCTTCTGACAGTTGTTTGCTTAAAGCTATGGTAAAGGGATAGCCATGCCCTTAACAACACTGCATCACAATGGTGGCATGGTGGGGGTGATAGGATTAAAGAAGATGGCCGCAAGGAGATGGTGGCTATGGCCTTGACTTCTGGTCGAGATCTCACAGTTAAAGGTGGAACATCCTGTTGCTTTAATGGCAACCATTGAAAAACAGTGACAAATAAATGAAGAATGAATAAAAATACAAAACAATAAGCAAACTAAACCAAACCAATGAGAAATGAACTAAATGAAAAAGGGGAAAGAAATGGGAAAGAAAGAGGAAAGGAGACCCAGTTTTGGCATGTTTTTGCACGTGCCTTTAGTGTCCTCACTAAGGAGCCGACTGAAAGCATGAAGTGGACTGGAAGTGGTCTTTTCCAGTCACCAGAGCCATCGGGGCCCCAGTTGAGTGAGGGAGCGCAGCATGTCTTGGGGTGGGGGGAGTTGATGCCTTTCCCCTCTGCCATTTGCATGCGTGCGCGAAGGCCTGAAATCAGCCCGACCGACCTTATTGCGAGGAAGGCGGGCATGAGAGAGGAGCTCTTTTGCCATCTCTCCTGCCAGCCTCCAGCCAGCATGCCTGGGCTCCAAAGTGGTTTTTAAGAAAACTGAAAATCAGGAAAGCGGGAAGAGTTGTGTCCAGAACGGGACGATCCCCTTCTGGCCCACTTCCTGCGTTCAGCTCACCCGGTGATGACCGCTGGAAGGTGCCAGGCTGGCCTTTTCCCTGCTGAAGCCTAGGAAGCTCAATGAGAGGGCCAGAGCAACCATTTCTCCCCCTTCTCTAATTCACAGAGTTCTTCCTTCCCGGGGGCCGAGACTCCACATGCCAGCGTGGAGGAAGAGGGGTCGGAAGAGGACTATGTCACCAGTTCCCCCAGGTACCTTTCTCAGCTGAAGGGCCGCTCCAGGGATCATAGAGGCGGATCACCTTCCCTGGGAGCCTTGGTTGATTAGACATGTTCATGGAGGAGAAGCCAGTTGAAGACTATTACCCATGACAGCCAAGGAACCTCCGAATCTCGAGATATCTCTCTCTCTCTCTCTCTCTCTCTCTGAATAAACACACTTTAATGCCACATGTAACCAGGTCTCAAGTGGTTCACAACCAACTAAATAGGCATCTGGCTGTCCACTGTTGGGTTCTGGGCTACACGTGTCTTTCACTTGATCCACAGGGCATGCATTGCTGTTCTTATGCCATGTCTCTCCTTTCTCCTCTCAGAGTCCCGAAGCCAAAGAAGTGGCTCATCAAGAAGATGATGAAGAACACCTACACGGTGGAAGACTCGTCCTCCGCGGAGGTGAGAAATGATCCATTTCATCATCCATTTTTTCATGTGAACAGGCTCTAGCTTGTGTTTGTGTGTTTGTGTGTGTGTGTGTGTGAGTGCCCTGTTCCCCAGCAGGAGACAGAAAATGGAATGGTTCTAGTTCTAGATGCTGCAGGATGGGAGGGATTGTGATTGGTGGGATGGGAGGAAATGCATCTGAGGCATTGGAAAGAGGGCAAAAATGTGGTGAAAGGCTCTTCTGGGCTGAGATGCCAAATGCCTTTTCTACCAAGAGGCAGGTCTTATTTTAGAGCAGGATGTCTTCCCAACCGTCCCTTGGGCTTGGTTCCTCTCAGAAGCCTCGCAAGGTCAACGCAAGCCCTGAAACGCTCCCGATTCTCTTCTCTCTCCTCCCCAGTGCTCCTCTACAGACGAGGACGATACGATGCATGACATCAGCAGCATCGAGGACGAGGTGTGGGACTCTCCGCTGACCCCCAGTTCGGCCAGGTAGGTACCCTCTTCTCAGCTGAGGAGCCAGTAAGGAGCTGGGGGGATTTTAGTGTAGCCAGGAGAAGGCTGCAGGGGACAGGGGCAGATCCCCCATGTCTGAGCCCCATAGAGGGATGTTTCCTCCTACCTGCTCCCTGAGAAATCTGGAGGGGGAGTTCACCCAAGGAGGCCGATTGGCAGCAGGTGCAAGACAGACACCAGAAAGTCTATTGCTGGCTGTTAGCAGAGGGAGCTCTGAGACCCCCATGCTGTTGGCATGAGCAGGTGTTGGGGAGAAGGAGCAGGGGAGGGCTCCTGTCTCGATGCCCCCTTTGAACACTTCCCAGGGCTTCTCAGTGGGGAACGAAAGGCTGGACTTGGGAGATCTCTGGCCTGATGAAGTTCCCCTGCCAGCCACCTCCCAAGGGAGGCTAGATCTTTGCTTAGCATCTCCTTGGGTGCCCGTGTACTTCTTCAGCTGGCTGCCATCTCCAACAGGACAGTTCTTTGAGAAGCTTTTCTCTCTCCTCTCCTCTCTCAGGAACATCGGCGAAGAGGAAAGAAGAGGACAGCTGGCCCCAGATTGGTTCTCCTCGGTCCATCTGGGAGAGGTAAGGGGCGCAAACCAAGGGTGACTTGACTCCAGCCATCTGCCCCTCCTTTCCTGCACTACACAAGATGGCGGCTTGGATGGCAGTCACTGTTCAGACGGGAGGTGGGGACTTGCCCTTTCCCCTTGTGGATGTCTTTCCCTTGCAGTTGACCTCATGCACCCTGAGCCAAAGGCAGCACCCTCCAGGCCCAGATGTGGGTGCAGACACCCATGGCACTGGCCTGGCCCTGGGGATTCTCCTGACCCATAACCGTCCCTAGGACTGTGTGCTGAGGCCTGACCCTCCTCTTCTTAGCAGGGGAGAGCAACAAAGAAGATTGGGGACGTCATCCGTAGCGTGGAGTATGCCAGTGAGGTGGAGGAAAGGTTCCCCGAACTCCTGGTGGGCCTGGTCAACAAGATCCTCACCGGCCTGCAGAACACCACCGAGGGAGTCGGGAACCGAGACAGCCAAGACCTGCCTCCTGAGTAAGTCATGGCGGTGGGGAAAGCGGGGCCAGCAAGTCTTCCTTCCAGCACTCTGGGAGGACAGGCTAGGGTCATTCCTCCCATGTCCCACTCTGATGGGTGAGCAGCATTTCTGGCCTGTTGGGGTGACTCTGGCACGGAGGTCCCCTCCCTCAGCTACACAGAGGAGAGCCCAGAATTTGCAGCCCTCTTGGCTCTGCAGAGAGCCTTAAAATGCATCTGCAGTGTTAAAAAGCCAGCTGTGGATAAAGTCACTTCACCTCTGTGGTCTCCCTCCCATGGTCCAACTCAGTCCCTCCACCCTTGATACTACGCCACCCCGCAAGGAGTCCCTCCCTTGTCCACTGCCTCCACCCTTGACATGGTGGTGACAGCAACCTTCTCTTCTCTGCAGGGAGACCGCGCAGATTGTCCGAACCCTGCTGGAGAAGGTGGCACAGGTGACCCCAGAGAAGACCTGCTGGGAATCCCTGTGCTCTCCGCAGAGCTGCCTCCAGGGTGTGGCCCTCTTGGTGAGGTAAGTAGGAGTGAATAGGAGATTCCTCAGGAGGCCTGGGGGCTGGGGTGGTTTGGGTCAGGTCTGCTCTTTCTGGGGCTCCCGCCCAGGACTCAGCAGGGGCCTTTGTGTGTTGCAGGGCTCTCCTCCAGACACCATCCTCCACAGTGGCCAGGCTGAAGGCATACCTGGCTTCCCTCTTCAGCCTCGATAAAGATCCAGAAGAGCATTCCCTCGCAGAGGTGGCCTTCTTTGTGGAGGTGAGAAGCATTTTCCTCAGGTGGGCTTCCCTGAGAGGAGGGTTTGGCCCCAGGGGCTGATGGGTCTTCTGCTCCTTTCCCTCTTTTAGCTGCTCCTGAAAGACCAAGACTTTGCTGCCTTAGAGAAGACCTGGATGCTCCTGGTAGCGTGGCTAGTCCACCCCAGCCAGAACATCCGCTACCTGAGCGAAAGGGGTCTTCTCCACATTTATGGAAAGCTAAAGGCGGTGAGTGACATCCCTGGGCATGGAGCATCCCTAGACATGGAGACTCCTCTCTTTGGGGAGCCCTTCCTGAGGCTGGTGCTCCTAGGCATCCCCAGGTGTGACAGGAAGATTTTTCCAGTTGGGAGGATTCAGCCTGTGGAACCCTTGCCACAGGATGAAGGAGAAATCCTTAAGGGAATGCATCTCTCAGTGGGAGCCCTGATTCCCCACGTGCTCCAATGCCGCCTTCTCACCCCTCTTGGATGGAAGCCAAGCGGCATCAAACATGGACAGCTATGTGGTCCATTTAGCAGGGGGTAGACTAGCATGTGTTCTCAAGGATCCACCTTTTCCCTCCCTAGGCGAAGAAACCCCAGGATTTTAGTGCTGGGATCCTGGGAGGGCTCAGGACCTCCAGTCTGGAAGCCACTTTGGGGGTCCTGGCCTTCATGGAGCGGCTGAGGCACTGTCCATCAGAACACCAGGCCACGGTGAATGCTGTCCTGGCTGCCCTGTGCCGCCCTCTCTTCCACCACGTGAGTACTTACATGCCAGCCCTCCGCCCCGGCTCTATGAGGGCCGGCCAACCTGCAGGTTCCGAACGGGTTGGAGAAGGGAAACCAGACACCCCCTAGAGACCCATGCAAGCTCTTCTGCATGGTGATGGAGGTGAGGAATTCCTCCCTAATAACAAGCCCTGTTCTTCTTTGTAGGAGGAGGCTAAGATCCGAAGGGCAGCCATGAGGACCCACCTGGATCTCCTGCAGCACCGCCACCACCATCATGAGAGTACAGAGGAGAACATCACGACCCTCATCGCGGTGCTGATGCATGTGGAGGATGAGGACCTGGAGGTAGCACAGGTGAGAGCCCACTTCTTCCTGCCACCCCTACGAAGGTGTTTAGGCTTCCCCAAGTCCAGCCACCCAGTGGCAGGCCCCAGAGTTAGCCTCACGGGATGGTGAATTCACGAGCTGTCCCGCTGTGGTTTGGCCTATCCAGGCCCTACTCCTTGAAGCCCCCTAAGAGGTTTCTTGGAATCCCTTGGGAGGATTTTTCACTCCCATTCCGGTCTTTCTTTTGGCAGGCTGCGAAGGACAATCTGAGCCTCCTGGCGGAAGCCCTCCTATGGCACCTGGAGGGCAAGCTGCTGGCGCGGGATTCTTACAGCCTGCAGGAGCTGCTCCACAAGATCGCCAAGCGTCTGGTAAGGGCAGCCCCTCCCTGTCCATCCCTCGGCTCAAATGGCTCAAGGACCTTTGGGCGATGCTTTGCTCACTCGGGATTTGTCTTTGCTCTTGATCCCAGATTCGGCAGCTCGGCACAGAGGACGCCGTGGAGATGGAGGCCACCAAGATCCTGGGCTTCTTCCGCAGCGAGCAGCCTTCAGTGAGGAGAACGGCTGCCCTGCTGATCGGTAAGCGAAACAAGACTTTTGGGTCTCCCTTAGTGGGTCGTCTTGGTGGGCAAAGGTTCATTCTCTTGGAAGGCACAGCCAGAAGGGTGTGGAGGGGCAGGAGCTGTTCCCTCCCCAGGAGGACTGGCCCAGTGCGTGTTAGCGAGGTCTCTTGGCTTAATTTCCACCCAAGGTGACATAAGAGTCCCTGGAGGAATGGCTCAAATTGTCAGTCCCAGAGGGAGCAGAGAGGGGAGGATTTCCTCTCCTGAATGATCGGGTTGTCCATGCACAGTGTCCTGAACTGTGGTCCCATTTCCTTCCACCCTTGTTTTTTAGGTCACCTGGTCCACAAAAAGGGCAGCATCCTCACTGAAGGGAACATAGAGACCTTCCATGCTGGTAAGTGCCGGTTTCTGGGTGGGAAGGGGAAGTTTCTGTGAGGGGAGAGGCCTAGATTTAGGGACCACAGAGCTGGAATGGGCCACCTGTCCCCTCAAATGGAAGGTCCCGCTTGCATCCTCAGGGATGCTCAGCAGTAGGCTTTCCCAGAGTGCAGGGGAGAAAGAGTCAGGACTTGCGCCCTCTTGGTGTGGAAATGGTGGGGCTTGGCCAAGGGTGGGGTGATCTCTTCATGCCATTTCTGAACCTTCTCCTTCATCCCTCCAGCGCTGGAGAGCTTGCTTGGCGACCATGACCCCGAGGTCGGGAGAGTTGCCTGCAAGACAGAGAAGATCGTGAAGAAGGCCTTTTCCCTCCACTCCCGGCACGGGCTGCGGGCTGCCGTTCGGCGCTTGTGGGCGGGCTGTAAGAAGAAGAGACACCCGCCAGAGTACGGTGATCTCTCCACCTGACCGACTGGTGAGTAGACCAAGGCAGGGCTTCACTTGAAGGGGCCCCGATGGTTAGGGAGGGGGCTGGGGCTACAGGAAGGGTGGGCAGGAATCTGGGCAACCCTCCCTCGTGTTGGAATGCCAACTTCGGCCCTTGTGTCTGGTTGTACCAGTAGCCAAAGGGAAAGAGGAAAGATCTCTCTTCCCTCTGGGAAATGAGGACACAAATATTCTGCCAGGAGTCCCTGGTGCTTGGTGGTGTCATGGGGGAGAGTGTGAGAAGACCCCCCATCTCTGAACCAATGTCCTTCTCTCTTTCCAGGAACAACAGCCCCGTGCTCTCCCCTTGAAGATCAGCAGCTGAAGGGAGGTTCAGGAAAGACCGTGCAGCGCAGGGGCCTCCCAGAAGACCTCCTCCAACCGCGTGGACACAAGATCTGTCCACAAGAAGACATCCAGCAGGGAAGTGCAGTTCTGTATGAGGAGTGAGGGGGAAGCAGGCTCCACTCCCCTGGCCCAAGGAAGCCCCGCCTCTGGGGTGCAGAAGCCCCTCCCCTTGCTTCTGCTGGCAGGCTGTGGGAGGAGGCTACAGGACCACCCTGCCCCCAAGTGGCCCCTTGGAACCATTCTTGGGCTTCCCTTGGGTCCGGGGAGGCTGTGTGGCCCCAGCAGGAGGGCAAGGTCCCTCCATTCCCACCAGCTGGCCAAGGAGCGCCCCCTCCTCCTTCCACCTTTCTCCCCTTCCCCAGCGGCCTGGCTTCCCCTGGCAGGGGAAGCCCCATCCAGGCATCCGCCCCCTCCCCTGCCGAGGGTGTGCTCCTCCCCCCCTCCACTCCCGCAGCCACGCCTCACTCCCCCCTCCGCTCCCTCCTCCTTCCTCCCAAACCGGTGCAGCAGCAGAGGAGCCTGGGAGACTCTGGGGGCCCCCTGCAGCCCCAGTAGCGCCCCCTGGTGCTGCCCGGTGGCAGGCCAGAGAATTCTCCTCTCCCTCCTGCTCCATGCTGTGGCTGCACAGTGGGGAGCCCGAATTCTCTGGCTTGCCCCCCCATCAACCCCCACCCCACTGCCCGATCCCTGCTTGCTGGGCTGCCGGAGTGGAAAGGGAGGAGGAGCAGGGCAACCCCACTGACGCTGCTTTGTGCTTCTTGCAGGCATGTGCTGCTGCTGGGAGGCTGGAGGAGTCGATCCACCCCAGAAGAGGAGACCACGTGAACATGCCTGCCAGGAGCGGGGGGGGTGGGTGGGGGCTGGCTGGGACTCCCCCCAATTTTGTTTGCCCTGCTATTCCCTTCTTCTGTGTGACCCTGGGCTTCCTCCCTTCCCTCCCTCCCTCCCTCCCCCTCCCTCCCAGGGACAGAATGGGCTTTGCTGGTCGCCCTGTTGGGGGCCGAGTAGGAATTTTTGGCTTTCCAACAGATTGGCCAAGATGGAAAGTTTTTTTGCCTACTCCATTCTGTCCTGTTTTGTTTCCTTTAGTTAGAAAGTTAAGTGACGACTTGTAACCTATTTAAGTATATTAATAAAGTTGCCCCTTTTGTTCAAAACATACCGTCGTGTCTGAGATCCTCTTTTCTTCTCGTCTCCCTTGGAGCGTTTGTGCCCACAGACTCCCAAGCTCACCTCTTGGCTGAGGGAGACGCTGCTACACTGCTACAGGTCCATGCAAATGCCTCTTGCTTGGAAGCACTCACTCAGACAATTGGCTTGGATCACTCCAGAGGAGCCCCCTTGAGGTTTGCCGCCAATGAGGTTTGCTGAGCACAGGATCCTGGGAGCAAGCTGCACCTTCCAATCGAGTGCCCGGAAAGCACAGCCTTGGCAAGGCCTGGCAAGCTTACAAACCATCACTGACTGCCTCCAATACAGCCAAATATGAAATGTGATTCCATTCCAGTGATTAAAAAGTCCTGCCAAGTATGAAATGCCATTTGTGCAGGAACAAGGCCTTGACCTCCTCTTGTGCTCTTCACATTTCTGTTTTGAATGCGTATTTGCTTCCTTCCTGTGCTCTGTAAGAAGAAGCTGGCAGGGATCAAGAGTTCACAGCTCCCGTTTGACAGTTTGGTCTGGTTGGGGAAAGAGTCCTGCTGTTTGGTTTTTGGAGGGAGGAGAGGGTTGGATTGGATTGGTTTGGTTTTGTTTTTTTAATGGGGGGAGCTCGCATTAATTTTGATTGGTTGGTTTGGTTTTTCCCCCAAATTCAATTTTTATTATTTTTAACAATATTAATATGTCATTTATTACGAATAGACAAAAGTGGACTTCCCGCACGCATCTCTTCGTGAATCATCAGCTATAAAGTTCACCCTTGCTATAATAATAGTTCAAAACATAAATTTAAATCCTTACAAACACAGCTAATCTACCCAACCTGCAGGTTTTTTTACTGAATTTCAAACCCTGCTGTAAAGTCCATAGTAGGAAAATAGTTCTTTAGATACAACAAGAATGGTTTCCAATCTTCTTTGAAGCATTCCAAATTTTGGTCTCTTATTAGTGTTGTAAGTTTTGCCATCTCCGCATATTCCAAAAATTTTATCAGCCAATCTTCTTTTGAAGGCACTTCATTACTCTTCCATTTCTGTGCATATATAATTCTAGCCGCCGTCGAAGCGTACATAAAAAGCGTTGACTTAGTTGTAGAAATTGCACCTTCTATTATTCCCAGCAGGAAGGATTCTGGCCTCTTAGGAAATGTCATTTTAAATATTTTCTTTAACTCATTATATATCATCTCCCAATATGCTTTAGCCTTCCCACAGCTCCACCACATAGGAAAAAAAGTGCCTTCAGACTGTCCACACCTCCAAAATTTGTTTGATACAATTTTATACATTAATGCCATTTTTTGGGTGTCATATACCATCTATACATCATTTTGTAATAATTTTCTTTTAAAGCATAACATGCAGTCAATTTTAAATCGGTTAGTTTCGGAAAATTGGAGGGGGGGAAGAGAATAAAAGGAGGCTCGCCTGCAGCAGAAAGTTAGTGAAAGCTGGAGGAAGAGTTTAAAGTTGGCGCTAAAGCTGGAATTAGAGCTGAATAGGAGTAAGACCCTGAGGCTATTCACATGATAGTCCTGGGATGCGGAGGGCGGGCAGTGGGGTAGGGAGAGTCCAACTCATCTTCCCCCCAGATGATTCTTCTGCTTTTCTTCAGGTATACTACCATGCGCTCACATGATTCTCACTGCTCCCAGCAGTGTGGATCTTTGGAGGCTGGGATGACCTTTGGATATCCCACAATGCATAGTGTGTCGAGCGTGGTGCATTGGGGGATAGGAACATATGAAGCTGCCAGTCAGACCATTGGTCCATCTAGCTCAGTATTGCCTACACAGACTGGCAGCAGCTTCTCCAAGGTTGCAGGCAGGAATCTCTCTCAGTCCTATCTTGGAGATGCTGCCAGGGAGGGAACCTGGAACCTAGATGCTCTTCCCAGAGCGGCTCCATCCCCTGATGGGGAATCTCTTATAGTGCTCACACGTCTAATCTCCCATTCAAATGAAACCAAGGCAGACACTGCTCAGCTAAGGGGGGAAGAAACGCTTGCTACCATTATACGCTTGCTACACATTATAGTTGCTGCACAAGGGTGTGGTCTGGTTTCGTTGCACATCTCGACTGTATGCTAGAACACTAACTCATCATTCGAAGGTCAGGGGTCCTCATATTTGGGTCTCCAGATGATACTGAACTACAACCTCCCTGGCCACCATGGCCTTATAGAAGAAGGAACAGACTGGTTCTCTGTTGCTCCTGAGGGCTGGGCTACTAGAATCCATGGGTTGAAATGGCAAGGAAGCAGATTTAGGCTAGGCATTAGGAAGAATTTCTTAATTGTAAGAGCTGTTCGACAGCGAAGCAGTCTCCCTCATGCAGTGGTAGGCTTTCCTTTGCTGGAGGTTTTCAAACAGAGGCTGGACAGGCATCTGTCCGAGCTGCTGTAGCAGTTTCCTGCACGGAGTAGGGGACTGAAGAACTCTAAGGTACCTTCCAACTCTGACATTCTATGATCCTGTGATTCTATGGGAGTTGTACATAGGAACATAGGAAGCTGTCTTATACCAAGCCGGACCATTGGTCTGCTTAGCTCACTATTGTCTATACGTGTTGGAGATGGAGTTCCAGTGCATCGACCTTTTGCACCAACTAACCTAATGGCAACTAGGGGCATTGGGATCAGAGGGAGCTAGTCAGGGTCTCCTCACCTGTCCCTGCTTGCCTCTACTCTATGAACCCTGCTTTGACTCCTCAGGTACCTCCTGTGGTGAGTCAATCTTCTTTGTTTCCTCCTAGAGAGATGATGGAGACATATCCCCCTTCTCTCCCTGATTGATTGATTGATTGATTGATTGATTGAGTGAGTGCTGTCAAGTCTGTGTCGACTCTTAGCGACCACATAGATAGATTCTCTCCAGGATGATCTGTCTTCAACTTGGCCTTTAAGGTCTCTCAGTGGTGCATCCATTGCTGTCGTGATCAGGTCCATCCACCTTGCTGCTGGCCATTTTCTTCTCTTGCCTTCAGCTTTCCCCAGCATTATGGACTTCTCAAGGGAGCTGGGTTTTCGCATAATGTGTCCAAAGTATGATAGTTTGAGCCTGGTCATTTCTGCCTTGAGTGAAAATTCTGGATTGGTTTGTTCTGTGATCCATTTGTTTATTTTCCTGGCTGTCCATGGTATCCTCAAAAGTCTTCTCTAGCACCAAAGTTCAAAAGTGTCAATACTTTTTCTATCTTGCTTCTTAAAAATCCAGCTTTTGCATCCACAGAGTGTCACGGGGAAAACAATTGTCCAAACTATTCTAATCTCTGTAGGTATAGACACTTCATGGCATCTAAATATCTTTCCCAAGGCCTTTATTACAACTCTGCAAAGTGCTAGTTGAATAGATGATGATGATGATGATGATGATGATGATGATGATGATGATGATGCTTAGTACCGCAAGACCAGCTCTCCTCCTCAAACAACTTGTGGGAATCCAAATTTAAGAAGAATTTAAGAACGCTCCTGCCTTGGACGCTCTCTGCCCCGAAGCTTCCCACGTGGCCAGTTTGGTGCATTAGCATCATTTTCAGAATTGTGGACCGCCTCCCCCTATTCAGATTGCAAGTAAGATTTCATTCATTCATTCATTCATTCATTCATTTGATTTTTATACCACCCTTCCAAAAATGGCTCAGGGTGGTTTACACAGAGGAATAATAAATAACTAAATAAGATGGATCCCTGTCCCCGAAGGGCTAACACTCTAAAAAGAAACATAAGATAGACACCAGCAAAAGTCACTGGAGGGATGCTGTGCTGGGGATGGATAGGGCCAGTTACTCTCCCCCTGCTAAATAAAGAGAATCACCACGTTAAAAGGTGCCTCTTTGCCTAGTTAGCAGGGTATTGCTCATGCTCTTCCCCAGGAAAAAAACCACACATTTATTCTATGCAGAAACCACATGCTTTTTAAAAAACAAAAACAAGTTTTACCACAAGCAAGCATTGTGTAAGACTATGTGTAAGACAAATCCTATGATATTTATTTAGACTGCCTTCCTGCCTTCCTACTGTCCACCACCCTCTTGCCATTTTAAGCAAATCCAGACTCACAGTTCCATCAAAAATGTCCAGGTTTTCAGTTTTAAACATTTCCCCCCTCCGTTTCAAAACACTTAGGACTTCACTGTGAATATAGGAACTTAGGAACATCAGAAGCTGCTCTATATTGAGTCAGGCCCTTGGTCCATCTAGCTCAGTATTGTCTACACAGACTGGCAGCAGCTTTTCCAAGTTTACAGGCAAGGGTTTCATATGCTTTCGTAGTTCGTTGGTTCAATAAAAAAATCTTGTCCTAAAAAATAAAATAAAAAAATTTGTCCTAAAATCTTGTCCTAAAAATAAAAAAAAATCTTGTCCTGTCTTGGAGATGCTGCCAGGGAGGGAATGTGGAACCTTCTGCATGCAGTTTTCAAACATTATTCCCTAAAGGAGCATTTTATTGTCCCTTGGACTGTGTTAGGGATGGGGCTGTATTTCAGTGGTAGAGTATCTGCTTAAAGATGCTGAAGGTCCCAGGTTCAATCCCTGGCATCTACAGGGAGAGCTGGGGAAAACTCTTTCCTGAAACTCTGGAGTGCCACTGCCAGACAGTACAGACAATATTGAGATAGGTTGGGGTTCCCAACAGGGGGTACTAGTACCCCTAGGGGTACTTCAAAGGCTATCGGAAGAGCCAGCGTGGTGTAGTGGTTAGAGTGCTGGACTAGGACCGGGGAGACTTGAGTTCAAATCCCCATTCAGCCATGATACTAGCTGGGTGACTCTGGGCCAGTCGCTTCTCCCTCAGCCTAACCTACTTCACAGGGTTGTTGTGAAGAGAAACTTAAGTATGTAGTAAACTGCTTTGGGCTCCTTGGAGGAAGAGCAGGATATAAATGTTAATAATAATAATAATAATAATAATATCATCATTATTATTAATTATTAAAAATAATAATTATTATTATTATTACAAGACAGGTCTCACCAGAGGATCCAGACAAAGAGTGCTTCTCCCATCAACAATATGGTGAGACGTAACTTTAATAAATCTATACCGGATTGGTCATCGCCCGGGTCAACAAGGACCGCGCCAGGTGCTATAGTCCCAGGACATCTGGTGGCAAGTGGGCTACAGGACTCAGGATCTTCAGTTGAGCAACCAGGGCTGGAGACAGCAAAGCTACTGGAAGAAACGTCGCTTAACCGAAAAAAATATACAAAAAATGCCAAGAAGGAAATAATGATCTGCTATTACAAGTCTAGTCCAACTAGAAGAGGTTATTTAAAAAGAATGTACCAAATTTGGAAAGAGAAGCATCCAGATACAGAAATAACAGAACAAAGGCTAGCAGACCAGAGAAGATTCAGAATAAGAAATAAAGTATTCACAGGAGTTGAGCTGGAAGAACTGCAAAGAGCAACACAGGCTCAAGATATGGAAGAAGAATTACCACCAACTGAAGCAGTTGCTCAGGCGCAGATGGAGGAGGTGTTGGAAATAGAGGATATCACCGTTGCTGAACTGTTTTAAAATTAAAACCAGGCAACCTCCCCTTTGCCTTCACCTCAAAAACCCAAATGCCGTTTAACAGGAAAGCAACAAGAACTAAAGCAAAAAATAACTGAGCACATGAAGCAAACAACCACCAGGGTTCGACTTCCCGCTCTAAAAACAGTTGCCAAAAAACAACTTGCTCAGGCATTAAAAGATGTCAATGCTGCACTTGCAGAAATAACAACCAAGAATTTGCAAGAAACAAACCAACTCATGTACAGTGCAGCAACAATAACAACACAAGAGCTCGGATAGAAGATCAGTGGACCTGTAAAAAAAGAAAGCAGTACATCACCTAAATGGAAGATTTGATTAGAAAATAAAATCTCCAGGCTTAGATCAGATGCTAGTAAATTGAAAGATATGCCAGACAAGAAGCTGAAGAATGAAAACACTAAACAGTATCTGATCCAAAAATACCACCTAGATTCAATGAAAATGAGAGAAGTCCTGGAAATAATAAAGCAGCAAATAACAGCAGTGTCAAAGAAGATTAGCAGATATGAAGCCAGAATTACACAACACAGGCAGAATCTCCAATTCCAGTCGAATCAGAGACGTTTCTACCAAAGCATAGAAGGAGAAACTGCAAGAAACGTAGAAACGCCAAATAAAGAAGAAACAGTGCAATTCTGGCGGAAATTATGGGACAATCCAATAGATTATAATAAAAAAGCAGGCTGGATGAAAGAAGTCAAAAAATGTAACCAACAAATGCAAGATCTAATAATAACACCAGAATTAATCAGTGAAAGAGCAAAGAAAGTTAAAAATTGGACTGCGCCAGGCGACGATGAACTGCATGGCTTCTGGCTTAAACACCTAACAAGCCTTCATAAACAACTATCAAAACAGTTCAATCACATTTTGCAAGGAGGTGATATTGAACAATGGCTAACAACTGGGAAAACTCATCTCATCATGAAAGACCCAGCAAAAGGTGCAGTTCCAAGTAATTATAGACTGATAACCTGCCTGCCAACCATGTTCAAATTATTAACTGGAATAATAGCAGATGAAGTGATGCAACACTTATTAACTAACAAACAGCTTCCAGTTGAACAGAAAGGAAATTGCCCGAACACCAGAGGCACAAAAGACCAGCTGCTGATTGACAAAATGATCTTAGAAAACTGCAAGAGAAGAAAAACCAATCTAAGTGTTGCATGGATTGACTACAAGAAAGCCTTCGATTCATTGCCTCACACATGGATACTAAAATGTTTAGAAACAACTGGTGTCAGCAAAAACATTCAGATATTTATTTAAAAAGCAATGCGCATGTGGAGTACACAGTTAACAATCAACGGCGAGGCACTTGGACAGGTTAGCATTAGAAGAGGCATTTTCCAAGGGGACTCACTATCCCCTCTATGGTTTGTAATCGCCATGACCCCACTTTCACAAATACTAAACAAAACAAGCCTCAGATACCAAACATCTAAAACATCCAGTCAAATCAACCATCTGCTGTACATGGACGATCTGAAGCTGTATGGAAAGTCCCAGTCAGAAATCGAATCACTGCTAAACACTGTCCGTATATTCAGTAGCGATATAGCAATGGAGTTTGGACTAGACAAGTGTGCTGCATTAATAATGAACAGAGGGAAAATAAGAAAAACAGAAGGAATAGAACTGCCCAATAGAAGCAAGATCAGGAACCTGGAAGAGAAAGAACCTTACAAATACTTGGGCATTCTCCAGGCTGATAACATCGCACACACTGAAGTTAAAAGAAAAATGGGAAGTGAATACATCAGGAGAGTCAGAAAAATCCTCAGGTCCAAACTCAATGGCGGGAACATCATACAAGCCATAAACACCTGGGCTATACCTGTTATTAGATACACTGCAGGAATAATAGACTGGACCCAGGCAGAGCTGGAGACGCTAGATCATAAGACCAGGAAAATCATGACCATCAATCGTGCTCTGCACCCCCACAGTGATGTAGATAGGCTCTACCTCCCTCGCAGCTCAGGTGGAAGAGGAATGCTGCAAGTCCATCAAACAGTAGAGGAGGAGAAAAGAGACCTTGAAGAATATATAAGGGACAGTGAAGAAGATGCACTTCAAATGGTCAAGAACGCACAACTGTTCAACACCAATGAAACAAAACAGGCCTACAAGAAAGAACAAGTCAAGAACCGAGCAGAAAAATGGAAAAATAAGCCCCTGCATGGTCAATATTTACACAATATAAGTGGAAAATCAGACATCACCAAGACCTGGCAATGGCTTAAGAATGGCAACTTGAAGAAAGAAACAGAGGGTTTAATACTGGCTGCACAAGAACAGGCACTAAGAACAAAAGCAATAAGAGCCAAAGTCGAAAAATCCACAACAAACAGCAAGTGCCGCCTTTGTAAAGAAGCAGATGAAACAGTGGACCACCTGATCAGCTGTTGTAAGAAGATCGCACAGACTGACTACAAACAAAGGCATGACAAGGTAGCAGGGATGATACACTGGAACATCTGCAAAAAATACAAGCTACCTGTAGCCAAAGATTGGTGGGACCATCAAATTGAAAAAGTTGAAGAAAATGAAGATGTAAAAATATTATGGGACTTCCGACTACAAACAGACAAACATCTGCCACACAATACACCAGATATCACTGTAGTCGAGAAGAAAGAAAAACAAGTGAAAATAATCGACATAGCAATACCAGGGGATAGCAGAATAGAAGAAAAAGAAATAGAAAAAATAATAAAATACAAAGATCTACAAACTGAAATTGAAAGGCTGTGGCAGAAAAAGACCGAAATAATCCTAGTGGTAATTGGCGCCCTGGGTGCAGTTCCAAAAGACCTTGAAGAGCACCTCAACACCATAGGGGCCACAGAAATCACCATCAGCCAATTACAAAAAGCAGCTTTACTGGGAACAGCCTATATTCTGCGACGATATCTATAACGATTGACAATAAAATTCTGGCATCCCAGGTCCTTGGGAAGGACTCGATGTCTGGATAAAACAAACCAGTCAATAACACCTGTCTGACTGTGTAAACAAGAAATAATAATAATAATAATATTTTCCCTTCTACGGAGTGAAAGCAGCTACTCTGGTGAGAACGCAGGTGGCAGGATGGGAAGGAATGGAGCAGCTCCGTCAAAGTGGCCACTGCAAAAGCAGGAGCATAACAAGGTTGGAGTGGGCCCAGAGACGAGGTTTTACAATGGGCCCCTCACTGATTGATTGGTTGGTTGGTTGGTTGACACATTTCACAATATATAGTGCACTCACACTCACATCCCCAATATGTATCACATCCCTTAACCGCCCTGAGCCATTTTGGAAGGGCGGTATATAAATCAAATAAATAATAACAGGAATATGGTGAATATTTATAAAGTTATATTTATATCTATTACTATATAGTTATATTTATATCTATAACTATATATAGTTACAAATATAACTAAATTTATATAGTTATATAGTTCACTGCCAGAACTATGATCTCAGGGAACTAATGGGGAAGTTCCAGATTTGTTTCTGGTTGATTATGCAGCCTTGTTCTATCTATCTATCTATCTATCTATCTATCTATCTATCTATCTATCTATCTACGCAGATAGTCTCCCCCAAGCACCAGAGCTGTGTGTGTGTTGGGGTGTGTGTGTCTTTTAGCTGGTCTTCTATAGGCTATCGAAGCTACTTCCTTGGAGACAGGGAAAGAAATGTCAAAGAGGGCTCTCACAGATGGAGCGGGCATTGCACAGAATGCTGTTTAATGCAGGGACCAACAACCATCACGTTTGCTGGGAGCATGGGGGGGGCGTTGGGGGGGGTCAGCACAAAAGGAGAATGTCCCATCTGTCCCAATTGTATCCAAGTAGGCTTCCCTCTCACCATCATCATCGGCTGTCAAAGTCGAAGATCCAGCTGGCCACTTGATTCCTTAAGCAAACAGGCAGCCTTCGGATGCTCTTTCTCTCTCCCTCCCTCTTAGGTCCAGAGGCAGGCAGGTTTAGCTTGAGGCTTGTTTAGCAGAAAATTGATGGTTGGAGAGAAGCAATGGTTTTTGAGAGATTGGCTGCTGGTTTTTGAACTAACTTAAGTTTCCAAACTGCGTACAAAGGCAGCCCCACGTAGAGCGCAATGCAATAGTCTAGCCTGGAGGTTACCAGCTGATGCACCACTGTTTTGAGATTGTTCTCTTCAAGGAATGGACGCAGCTGGTGAATCAACCAAAGCTGTTGGAAGGCACTCCTGGCCATAGCCTCCACCTGAGATACCAGGGTGAGGCTTGGGTCCAAGGGTACTCCCAAGCTGCATACCTGTTCCTTTTGGGGGAGTGTAACCCTCACCCAGGACAGGAAGATCTAACTCATCCTTCAGATTCTGAGTGCCTACAATGAGCACCTCCGCCCATTACTGCCTGTAGGCAGGCATTTAGGGAATGAATGCCATTTCCTGATGATGGTGGTGGTGGTGATGACAAGGAGAAATAGATGACAAGCATCCTGATAACACCCTGCACCAAATCTGATGATCTCACCCAGCGGTTTCATGTCGATATTAAAAAGCACTGGTGATAGAATGGAGCCCTCTCAACTCCATAGCCAGCTCTAAAGCCAGTTTGAAATGGGTCTAGATAATCCGTTTTCTCCAAAACTGTCTGGAGTTGGTAGGCCACCACTCTCTCAGTCACCTTGCCCAACCATGGGAGATTGGAGACTGGCCTGTAACTAGCCATCTCTAAGGGATCCAGGGAAGGTTTCTTAAGAAGTGGTCTATCTATTGCCCCTCCTCCAAACACGGGGTACTCCCTCAGCGATGCATGAATGATATTAACGAAGACACAGCCAACAATCTCCTTGCTAGATAGAAGCAGCCAAGTTGTAGGAACACAGGAAGCTGCCATATACTGAGTCAGGCCATTGTCCCATCCAGCTCAGTACTGTCTACACAGACTGGCAGCGGCATCTCCAAGGTTGTAGTCAGAAATCTCTCAGCCCTATCTTGGAGATGCCAGGGAAGGAACTTGGAACCTAGATGCTCTTCCCAGAGCAGCCCCATCTCCTAAGGGGAATATCTTACAGTGCTCACACTTCTAGTCTCCCATTCATATGCAACCAGGGTGGACCCTGCTTAGCTAAGGGGACAAGTCATGCTTGCTACCACAAAACTAGCTCTCCTCCTGTTAGTCGGGCAAGGTTCCAGAGAACAGGTGGTAGGCCGCACCGCCCGAAGCAGCTCGTCCACATCCTCAGAAATCACAGATTGAAACTGATCCAGCATAATACTGCAAGAGGGATTGCTGAACACCCCCTTCATAACCCTTGCAGAAATAGTGGAGTCCAAGTCAGCCCAGAATACAGGAGATTTTATCCGCAAAGAACCCATTAAAAGCTTTACAGCAGAACAAATTCTCCGGGGACTGATTCCAAACAGAAAGAGCAGAAATTAAACTCCTCACAACCTGGGATAGCTCTGCTGAACGCAAATCTGCATGCACAATTCATGCAGACCAAAATTGGTTTTTTGCCGCATGCACCGCTATCACATAAACCTTCAAATGGATCCAGTGCTGTGTCCTGTCAAATTTGAGCCAGGTTTTCCTCCACTTGTGTTCCAGTCACACCTACTCTGATGCTTCAGCCCCCGCAACTCCTCTGTATACCAAGGGGCCATTTTTGAAGCAGGTTGGAAGGGACGCTTAGGAGCAATCGTGTCTCTTGCCCTGGTGAGTTCCAAATTCCAGGTTCCCACCAGGGCCTCGACAGACTCACTGGCAGCACCAACATTAAAACCCTCCAAGGCTTTTTTGGAATCCTACTGGATCCAGCAGCCTTCTCGGGTGGGCCATCCTAATAGGTCCACCACCCCTGCAGGGGTGGGTTGTGGCTGTGAAGCAGGCAGTGGTCCGTCCATAACAATGGGGAAACCACAGGATCTCCTGACGATGGAGCCCAACAGAAGACCCAATTGAGTGTGTTTCCGGCACCATGAGTTGGTCCTGAAATTAATTGCGATGGGCCCATCTATTTCATGGCCTCTATGAACTCCCAAGCTGCACCAGACAAGCCAGCCCCAAAGTGGATACTGATGTCGCCTAACATCAAAAGTCTGGGAGACTCCAACACCAACTCTGTGACTGGTTCCATCAGCTCAGTTAGGGAGTCCGTTGGGCAGCGGGGTGGACGGTACACCAACAGTCTATCCCTAGTTCCCAGCCTCAAAAATATACACTTGGTATAAGTCATCTGTCTCACAGAGGCTCTGGTAAGGGAGATGGTATTCTTATGGACCACAGCCACCCCACCCTACCCCACCCCAACCACTTCCCCTAACCTGCTCCCCATCAGAGTAACCTGATTGGAGAAGCTGGGCCCAAACTGGACCCCTTTCCTCCCGCAGCCAAGTCTCAGTTATAGACTTATACAAGCCGGGTCAGCTCCCTGCCTCACCCATGATCAAGTCGTGGATGATTTCGGTCTTCTTCTGAACTGACCTGGCATTGCAGAGGAGCAAGGTCCTGCTCCAGTGAGTGTATGCACACGCTCTCTACTGAAGGAGATTCGGGGCAGAAACCCTGTGTGTAAAGCCTCCTGCAAACTCTAGCCCAGACCTCCAGCCCCACCCTAATATAACCTTCTCCTAGACCTCAGCCCCACCCCGAAGGCCCGGCACCAAAAGCTGGCCCCCTTTGGAGGCCAGCTTTGGTGGCCGCCTAGAGGCGGTCTGCCGGCCCTCTGGTGCACCTCCCTCCTTTTTATGCCTCCAAGAGCTCAGCAGCCCCTCCCAGGGGTGCACCAAAGTAATTCAGGTGCCTGGACCACCCAGCCATGAGACACCCCTCCCCCCGCCCTGTATGAGGCCCCCCAATCTCATTGGGGGGGCCGCCCCTCCAAAGCTCCGCTTAAAAAAATACTTGTGGCTGGTGGGGGGGAGTGGAGCAGTCCTCCCTCCCCCCTCCTCTGGCGGCAGCCAAGAGAGATGATGGACCCATCTGTTGGGGCCAGCATCTTTAAGAAACTGCGAGGCACGCCTGCTCAGAGGAGATCATCGCAAGCCCGTGACGTTTAGGCTTGCAACAATCTCTAAACTGCACGGGCGCGTCTAGCAGTTTCTTAAAGATGCTGGCCCCAACAGATGGGTCCATCATCTCTCTTGGCTGCCGCCAGAGGAGGGGGGAGGGAGGACTGCTCCACTCCCCCCCCCAGCCACAAGTATTTTTTTAAGCGGAGCTTTGGAGGGGCGGCCCCCCCAATGAGATTGGGGGGCCTCATACAGGGCGGGGGGAGGGGTGTCTCATGGCTGGGTGGTCCAGGCACCTGAATTACTTTGGTGCACCCCTGGGAGGGGCTGCTGAGCTCTTGGAGGCATAAAAAGGAGGGAGGTGCACCAGAGGGCTGGCAGACCGCCTCTAGGCGGCCACCAAAGCTGGCCACCAAAGGGGGCCAGCTTTTGGTGCCGGGCCTTCGGGGTGGGGCTGAGGTCTAGGAGAAGGTTATATTAGGGTGGGGCTGGAGGTCTGGGCTAGAGTTTGCAGGAGGCTTTACACACAGGGTTTCTGCCCCGAATCTCCTTCAGTAGAGAGCGTGTGCATACACTCACTGGAGCAGGACCTTGCTCCTCTGCAATGCCAGGTCAGTTCAGAAGAAGACCGAAATCATCCACGACTTGATCATGGGTGAGGCAGGGAGCTGACCCGGCTTGTATAAGTCTATAACTGAGACTTGGCTGCGGGAGGAAAGGGGTCCAGTTTGGGCCCAGCTTCTCCAATCAGATTACTCTGATGGGGAGCAGGTTAGGGGAAGTGGGTGGGGTGGGGTAGGGTGGGGTGGCTGTGGTCCATAAGAATACCATCTCCCTTACCAGAGCCTCTGTGAGACAGATGACTTATACCAAGTGTATATTTCTGAGGCTGGGAACTAGGGATAGACTGTTGGTGTACCGTCCACCCCGCTGCCCAACGGACTCCCTAACTGAGCTGATGGAACCAGTCACAGAGTTGGTGTTGGAGTCTCCCAGACTTTTGATGTTAGGCGACATCAGTATCCACTTTGGGGCTGGCTTGTCTGGTGCAGCTTGGGAGTTCATAGAGGCCATGAAATAGATGGGCCTATCGCAATTAATTTCAGGACAAACTCATGGTGCCGGAAACACACTCAATTGGGTCTTCTGTTGGGCTCCATCGTCAGGAGATCCTGTGGTTTCCCCATTGTTATGGACGGACCACTGCCTGCTTCACAGCCACAACCCACCCCTGCAGGGGTGGTGGACCTATTAGGATGGCCCACCCAAGAAGGCTGCTGGATCCAGTAGGATTCCAAAAAAGCCTTGGAGGGTTTTAATGTTGGTGCTGCCAGTGAGTCTGTCGAGGCCCTGGTGGGAACCTGGAATTTGGAACTCACCAGGGCAAGAGACACGATTGCTCCTAAGCGTCCCTTCCAACCTGCTTCAAAAATGGCCCCTTGGTATACAGAGGAGTTGCGGGGGCTGAAGCATCAGAGTAGGTGTGACTGGAACACAAGTGGAGGAAAACCTGGCTCAAATTTGACAGGACACAGCACTGGATCCATTTGAAGGTTTATGTGAAAGCGGTGCATGCGGCAAAAAACCAATTTTGGTCTGCATGAATTGTGCATGCAGATTTGCGTTCAGCAGAGCTATCCCAGGTTGTGAGGAGTTTAATTTCTGCTCTTTCTGTTTGGAATCAGTCCCCGGAGAATTTGTTCTGCTGTAAAGCTTTTAATGGGTTCTTTGCGGATAAAATCTCCTGTATTCTGGGCTGACTTGGACTCCACTATTTCTGCAAGGGTTATGAAGGGGGTGTTCAGCAATCCCTCTTGCAGTATTATGCTGGATCAGTTTCAATCTGTGATTTCTGAGGATGTGGTACGAGCTGCTTCGGGCGGTGCAGCCTACCACCTGTTCTCTGGAACCTTGCCCGACTAACAGGAGGAGAGCTAGTTTTGTGGTAGCAAGCATGACTTGTCCCCTTAGCTAAGCAGGGTCCACCCTGGTTGCATATGAATGGGAGACTAGAAGTGTGAGCACTGTAAGATATTCCCCTTAGGAGATGGGGCTGCTCTGGGAAGAGCATCTAGGTTCCAAGTTCCTTCCCTGGCATCTCCAAGATAGGGCTGAGAGATTCCTGACTACAACCTTGGAGATGCCGCTGCCAGTCTGTGTAGACAGTACTGAGCTGGATGGGCCAATGGTCTGACTCAGTATATGGCAGCTTCCTGTGTTCCTACAACTTGGCTGCTTCTATCTAGCAAGGAGATTGTTGGAGGTGGCCTCGTTAATATCATTCATGCATTGCTGAGGGAGAACCCCCTGTTTGGAGGAGGGGCAATAGATAGACCACTTCTTAAGAAACCTTCCCTGGATCCCTTAGCGATGGCTAGTTACAGGCCAGTCTCCAATCTCCCATGGTTGGGCAAGGTGACTGAGAGAGTGGTGGCCTACCAACTCCAGACAGTTTTGGAGAAAACGGATTATCTAGACCCATTTCAAACTGGCTTTAGAGCTGGCTATGGAGTTGAGACGGCTCCATTCTGTCACCAGTGCTTTTTAATATCGACATGAAACCGCTGAGTGAGATCATCAGATTTGGTGCAGGGTGTTATCAGGATGCTTGTCATCTATTTCTCCTTGTCATCACCACCACCACCACCATCATCAGGAAATTGCATTCATTCCCTAAATGCCTGCCTACAGGCAGTAATGGGCGGAGGTGCTCATTGTAGGCACTCAGAATCTGAAGGATGAGTTAGATCTTCCTGTCCTGGGTGAGGGTTACACTCCCCCAAAAGGAACAGGTATGCAGCTTGGGAGTACCCTTGGACCCAAGCCTCACCCTGGTATCTCAGGTGGAGGCTATGGCCAGGAGTGCCTTCCAACAGCTTTGGTTGATTCACCAGCTGCGTCCATTCCTTGAAGAGAACAATCTCAAAACAGTGGTGCATCAGCTGGTAACCTCCAGGCTTGACTATTGCAATGCGCTCTACGTGGGGCTGCCTTTGTACGCAGTTTGGAAACTTAAGTTAGTTCAAAAACCAGCAGCCAATCTCTCAAAAACCATTGCTTCTCTCCAACCATCAATTTTCTGCTAAACCTGCCTGCCTCTGGACCTAGGAGGGAGGGAGAGAGAAAGAGCATCCGAAGGCTGCCTGTTTGCTTAAGGAATCAAGTGGCCAGCTGGATCTTCGATTTTGACAGCCGATGATGATGGCGAGAGGGAAGCCTTCTTGGATACAATTGGGACAGATGGGACATTCTCCTTTTGTGCTGACCCCCCCCCCCCACGCCCCCCCATGCTCCCAGCAAACGTGATGGTTGTTGGTCCCTGCATTAAACAGCATTCTGTGCAATGCCCGCTCCATCTGTGAGAGCCCTCTTTGACATTTCTTTCCCTGTCTCCAAGGAAGTAGCTTCGATAGCCTACAGAAGACCAGCTAAAAGACCCCCCCCCCAACACACACACAGCTCTGGCGCTTGGGGGAGACTATCTGCGTAGATGGATAGATAGATAGATAGATAGATAGATAGATAGATAGATAGATAGATAGATAGATAGATAGATAGATAGAACAAGGCTGCATAATCAACCAGAAACAAATTTGGATCTTCATCATTAGTTCCCTGAGATCATAGTTCTGGCAGTGAACTACATAACTATGTAAATTTAGTTATATTTGTAACTATATATAGTTATAGATATAAATATAACTATATAGTAATAGATATAAATATAACTTTATAAATATTCACCATATTCCTATTATTATTTATTTGATTTATATACCGCCCTTCCAAAATGGCTCAGGGCCGTTAGGGGATGTGATACATATAGGGGATGTGAGTGTGAGTGCACTATATATTGTGAAATGTGTAAACCAACCAACCAACCAACCAATCAATCAGCGAGGGGCCCATTGTAAAACCTCGACTCTGGGCCCACTCCAACCTTGTTATGCTCCCGCTTTTGCAGTGGCCACTTTGACGGAGCTGCTCCATTCCTTCCCATCCTGCCACCTGCGTTCTCACCAGAGTAGCTGCTTTCACTCCGTAGAAGGGAAAATATTATTATTATTATTATTTCTTGTTTACACAGTCAGACAGGTGTTATTGACTCGTTTGTTTTATCCAGACATCGAGTCCTTCCCAAGGACCTGGGATGCCAGAATTTTATTGTCAATCGTTATAGATATCGTCGCAGAATATAGGCTGTTCCCAGTAAAGCTGCTTTTTGTAATTGGCTGATGGTGATTTCTGTGGCCCCTATGGTGTTGAGGTGCTCTTCAAGGTCTTTTGGAACTGCACCCAGGGCGCCAATTACCACTAGGATTATTTCGGTCTTTTTCTGCCACAGCCTTTCAATTTCAGTTTGTAGATCTTTGTATTTTATTATTTTTTCTATTTCTTTTTCTTCTATTCTGCTATCCCCTGGTATTGCTATGTCGATTATTTTCACTTGTTTTTCTTTCTTCTCGACTACAGTGATATCTGGTGTATTGTGTGGCAGATGTTTGTCTGTTTGTAGTCGGAAGTCCCATAATATTTTTACATCTTCATTTTCTTCAACTTTTTCAATTTGATGGTCCCACCAATCTTTGGCTACAGGTAGCTTGTATTTTTTGCAGATGTTCCAGTGTATCATCCCTGCTACCTTGTCATGCCTTTGTTTGTAGTCAGTCTGTGCGATCTTCTTACAACAGCTGATCAGGTGGTCCACTGTTTCATCTGCTTCTTTACAAAGGCGGCACTTGCTGTTTGTTGTGGATTTTTCGACTTTGGCTCTTATTGCTTTTGTTCTTAGTGCCTGTTCTTGTGCAGCCAGTATTAAACCCTCTGTTTCTTTCTTCAAGTTGCCATTCTTAAGCCATTGCCAGGTCTTGGTGATGTCTGATTTTCCACTTATATTGTGTAAATATTGACCATGCAGGGGCTTATTTTTCCATTTTTCTGCTCGGTTCTTGACTTGTTCTTTCTTGTAGGCCTGTTTTGTTTCATTGGTGTTGAACAGTTGTGCGTTCTTGACCATTTGAAGTGCATCTTCTTCACTGTCCCTTATATATTCTTCAAGGTCTCTTTTCTCCTCCTCTACTGTTTGATGGACTTGCAGCATTCCTCTTCCACCTGAGCTGCGAGGGAGGTAGAGCCTATCTACATCACTGTGGGGGTGCAGAGCACAATTGATGGTCATGATTTTCCTGGTCTTACGATCTAGCGTCTCTAGCTCTGCCTGGGTCCAGTCTATCATTCCTGCAGTGTATCTAATAACAGGTATAGCCCAGGTGTTTATGGCTTGTATGATGTTCCCGCCATTGAGTTTGGACCTGAGGATTTTTCTGACTCTCCTGATGTATTCACTTCCCATTTTTCTTTTAACTTCAGTGTGTGCGATGTTATCAGCCTGGAGAATGCCCAAGTATTTGTAAGGTTCTTTCTCTTCCAGGTTCTTGATCTTGCTTCTATTGGGCAGTTCTATTCCTTCTGTTTTTCTTATTTTCCCTCTGTTCATTATTAATGCAGCACACTTGTCTAGTCCAAACTCCATTGCTATATCGCTACTGAATATACGGACAGTGTTGAGCAGTGATTCGATTTCTGACTGGGACTTTCCATACAGCTTCAGATCGTCCATGTAAAGCAGATGGTTGGTTTTTCTGGCTGTTTTAGATGTTTGGTATCTGAGGCTTGTTTTGTTTAGTATTTGTGAAAGTGGGGTCATGGTGATTACAAACAATAGAGGGGATAGTGAGTCCCCTTGGAAAATGCCTCTTCTAATGCTAACCTGTCCAAGTGCCTCGCCGTTGATTGTTAACTGTGTACTCCACATGCTCATTGCTTTTTAAATAAATATCTGAATGTTTTTGCTGACACCAGTTGTTTCTAAACATTTTAGTATCCATGTGTGAGGCAATGAATCGAAGGCTTTCTTGTAGTCAATCCATGCAACACTTAGATTGGTTTTTCTTCTCTTGCAGTTTTCTAAGATCATTTTGTCAATCAGCAGCTGGTCTTTTGTGCCTCTGGTGTTCGGGCAATTTCCTTTCTGTTCAACTGGAAGCTGTTTGTTAGTTAATAAGTGTTGCATCACTTCATCTGCTATTATTCCAGTTAATAATTTGAACATGGTTGGCAGGCAGGTTATCGGTCTATAATTACTTGGAACTGCACCTTTTGCTGGGTCTTTCATGATGAGATGAGTTTTCCCAGTTGTTAGCCATTGTTCAATATCACCTCCTTGCAAAATGTGATTGAACTGTTTTGATAGTTGTTTATGAAGGCTTGTTAGGTGTTTAAGCCAGAAGCCATGCATTTCATCGTCGCCTGGCGCAGTCCAATTTTTAATTTTCTTTGCTCTTTCACTGATTAATTCTGGTGTTATTATTAGATCTTGCATTTGTTGGTTACATTTTTTGACTTCTTTCATCCAGCCTGCTTTTTTTATTATAATCTATTGGATTGTCCCATAATTTCCGCCAGAATTGCACTGTTTCTTCTTTATTTGGCGTTTCTAAGTTTCTTGCAGTTTCTCCTTCTATGCTTTGGTAGAAACGTCTCTGATTCGACTGGAATTGGAGATTCTGCCTGTGTTGTGTAATTCTGGCTTCATATCTGATAATCTTCTTTGATACTGCTGTTATTTGCTGCTTTATTATTTCCAGGACTTCTCTCATTTTCCTTGAATCTAGATGGTATTTTTGGATCAGATACTGTTTAGTGTTTTCATTCTTCATCTTCTTGTCTGGCATATCTTTCAATTTACTAGCATCTGATCTAAGCCTGGAGATTTTATTTTCTAATCAAATCTTCCATTTAGGTGATGTACTGCTTTCTTTTTTTACAGGTCCACTGATCTTCTATCCGAGCTCTTGTGTTGTTATTGTTGCTGCACTGTACAGGAGTTGCTTTGTTTCTTGCAAATTATTGGTTGTTATTTCTGCAAGTGCAGCATTGACATCTTTTAATGCCTGAGCAAGTTGTTTTTTGGCAACTGTTTTTAGAGCGGGAAGTCGAACCCTGGTGGTTGTTTGCTTCATGTGCTCAGTTATTTTTTGCTTTAGTTCTTCTTGCTTTTCTGTTAAACGGCATTTGGGTTTTTGAGGTGAAGGCAAAGGGGAGGTTGCCTGGTTTTGATTTTGAAATACTTCAGCAACGGTGGTATCCTCTATTTCCAACACCTCCATCTGTGCCTGAGCAACTGCTTCAGTTGGTGGTAGTTCTTCTTCCATATCTTGAGCCTGTGTTGCTCTTTGCAGTTCTTCCAGCTCAACTCCTGTGAATACTTTATTTCTTATTCTGAATCTTCTCTGGTCTGCTAGCCTTTTTTCTATTATTTCTGTATCTGGATGCTTCTCTTTCCAAATTTGGTACATTCTTTTTAAATAACCTCTTCAAGTTGGACTAGACTTGTAATAGCAGATCATTATTTCCTTCTTGGCATTTTTTGTATATTTTTTTCGGTTAAGCGACGTTTCTTCCAGTAGCTTTGCTGTCTCCAGCCCTGGTTGCTCAACTGAAGATCCTGTGTCCTGTAGCCCACTTGCCACCAGATGTCCAGGGAGTATAGCACCTGGCGCGGTCCTTGTTGACCCGGGCGACGACCAATCCGGTATTAATTTATTAAAGTTACGTCTCACCATATTGTTGACGGGAGAGGCACTCTTTGTCTGGATCCTCTGGTGAGACCTGTCTTGTAATAATAATAATAATAAATAATAATAATAATAATGATGATGATGATGATGATGATGATGATGATTAACATTTATATCCTTCTCTTCCTCCAAGGAGCCCAAAGCAGTGTACTACATACTTAAGTTTCTCTTCGCAACAACCCTGTGAAGTAAGTTAGGCTGAGGGAGAAGCGACTGGCCCAGAGTCACCCAGCTAGTCTCCTGGCTGAATGGGGATTTGAACTCAAGTCTCCCCGGTCCTAGTCCAGCACTCTAACCACTACACCACGCTGGCTCTTCCGATAGCCTTTGAAGTACCCCTAGGGGTACTAGTACCCCCTGTTGGGAACCCCAATCTATCTCAATATTGTCTGTTCTGTCTGGCAGTGGCACTCCAGAGTTTCAGGCAAGAGTTTTCCCCAGCTCTCCCTGTAGATGCCAGGGATTGAACCTGGGACCTTCAGCATCTTTAAGCTGATACTCTACCACTGAAATACAGCCCCATCCCTAACACAGTCCAAGGGACAATAAAATGCTCCTTTAGGGAATAATGTTTGAAAACTGCATGCAGAAGGTTCCACATTCCCTCCCTGGCAGCATCTCCAAGACAGGACAAGATTTTTTTTTTATTTTTAGGACAAGATTTTAGGACAAGATTTTTTATTTTATTTTTTAGGACAAGATTTTTTTATTGAACCAACAAACTACCAAAGCATACGAAACCCTTGCCTGTAACCTTGGAAAAGCTGCTGCCAGTCTGTGTAGACAATACTGAGCTAGATGGACCAAGGGCCTGACTCAATATAGAGCAGCTTCCGATGTTCCTAAGTTCCTATATTCACAGTCAAGTCCTAAGTGTTTTGAAACGGAGGGGGGAAATGTTTAAAACTGAAAACCTGGACATTTTTGATGAAACTGTGAGTCTGGATTTGCTTAAAATGGCAAGAGGGTGGTGGACAGTAGGAAGGCAGGAAGGCAGACTAAATAAATATCATATGATTTATCTTACACATAGTCTTACACAATGCTTGCTTCTGGTAAAACTTGTTTTTGTTTTTTAAAAAGCATGTGGTTTCTGCATAGAATAAATGTGTGGTTTTTTCCCCTGGGGAAGAGCATGAGCAATACCCTGCTAACTAGGCAAAGAAGCACCTTTTAACGTAGTGATTCTCTTTATTTAGCAGGGGGAGAGTAAATGGCCCTCTCCATCCCCAGCACAGCATCCCTCCAGTGACTTTTGCTGGTGTCTATCTTATGTTTCTTTTTAGATTGTGAGCCCTTCGGGGACAGGGATCCATCTTATTTAGTTATTTATTATTCCTCTGTGTAAACCAACCGGAGCCATTTTTGGAAGGGTGGTATAAAAATCAAATGAATGAATGAATGAATGAAATCTTACCTGCAATCTGAAGAGGGGGAGGCGGCCCACAATTCTGAAAATGATGCTAATGCACCAAACTGGCCACGTGGGAAGCTTCGGGGCAGAGAGCGTCCAAGGCAGGAGCGTTCTTAAATTCTTCTTAAATTTGGATTCCCACAAGTTGTTTGAGGAGGAGAGCTGGTCTTGCGGTACTAAGCATCATCATCATCATCATCATCATCATCATCATCATCATCTATTCAACTAGCACTTTGCAGAGTTGTAATAAAGGCCTTGGGAAAGATATTTAGATGCCATGAAGTGTCTATACCTACAGAGATTAGAATAGTTTGGACAATTGTTTTCCCCGTGACACTCTGTGGATGCAAAAGCTGGATTTTTAAGAAGCAAGATAGAAAAAGTATTGACACTTTTGAACTTTGGTGCTAGAGAAGACTTTTGAGGATACCATGGACAGCCAGGAAAATAAACAAATGGATCACAGAACAAACCAATCCAGAATTTTCACTCAAGGCAGAAATGACCAGGCTCAAACTATCATACTTTGGACACATTATGCGAAAACCCAGCTCCCTTGAGAAGTCCATAATGCTGGGGAAAGCTGAAGGCAAGAGAAGAAAATGGCCAGCAGCAAGGTGGATGGACCTGATCACGACAGCAATGGATGCACCACTGAGAGACCTTAAAGGCCAAGTTGAAGACAGATCATCCTGGAGAGAATCTATCTATGTGGTCGCTAAGAGTCGACACAGACTTGACAGCACTCACTCAATCAATCAATCAATCAATCAATCAATCAATCAATCAGGGAGAGAAGGGGGATATGTCTCCATCATCTCTCTAGGAGGAAACAAAGAAGATTGACTCACCACAGGAGGTACCTGAGGAGTCAAAGCAGGGTTCATAGAGTAGAGGCAAGCAGGGACAGGTGAGGAGACCCTGACTAGCTCCCTCTGATCCCAATGCCCCTAGTTGCCATTAGGTTAGTTGGTGCAAAAGGTCGATGCACTGGAACTCCATCTCCAACACGTATAGACAATAGTGAGCTAAGCAGACCAATGGTCCGGCTTGGTATAAGACAGCTTCCTATGTTCCTATGTACAACTCCCATAGAATCACAGGATCATAGAATGTCAGAGTTGGAAGGTACCTTAGAGTTCTTCAGTCCCCTACTCCGTGCAGGAAACTGCTACAGCAGCTCGGACAGATGCCTGTCCAGCCTCTGTTTGAAAACCTCCAGCAAAGGAAAGCCTACCACTGCATGAGGGAGACTGCTTCGCTGTCGAACAGCTCTTACAATTAAGAAATTCTTCCTAATGCCTAGCCTAAATCTGCTTCCTTGCCATTTCAACCCATGGATTCTAGTAGCCCAGCCCTCAGGAGCAACAGAGAACCAGTCTGTTCCTTCTTCTATAAGGCCATGGTGGCCAGGGATGTTGTAGTTCAGTATCATCTGGAGACCCAAATATGAGGACCCCTGACCTTCGAATGATGAGTTAGTGTTCTAGCATACAGTCGAGATGTGCAACGAAACCAGACCACACCCTTGTGCAGCAACTATAATGTGTAGCAAGCGTATAATGGTAGCAAGCGTTTCTTCCCCCCTTAGCTGAGCAGTGTCTGCCTTGGTTTCATTTGAATGGGAGATTAGACGTGTGAGCACTATAAGAGATTCCCCATCAGGGGATGGAGCCGCTCTGGGAAGAGCATCTAGGTTCCAGGTTCCCTCCCTGGCAGCATCTCCAAGATAGGACTGAGAGAGATTCCTGCCTGCAACCTTGGAGAAGCTGCTGCCAGTCTGTGTAGGCAATACTGAGCTAGATGGACCAATGGTCTGACTGGCAGCTTCATATGTTCCTATCCCCCAATGCACCACGCTCGACACACTATGCATTGTGGGATATCCAAAGGTTGGGATGTGTCATCCCAGCCTCCAAAGATCCACACTGCTGGGAGCAGTGAGGATCATGTGAGCGCATGGTAGTATACCTGAAGAAAAGCAGAAGAATCATCTGGGGGAAAGATGAGTTGGACTCTGCCTACCCCACTGCCCGCCCTCCGCATCCCAGGACTATCATGTGAATAGCCTCAGGGTCTTACTCCTAATCAGCTCTAATTCCAGCTTTAGCGCCAACTTTAAACTCTTCCTCCAGCTTTCACTAACTTTCTGCTGCAGGCGAGCCTCCTTTTATTCTCTTCCCCCCCTCCAATTTTCCGAAACTAACCCATTTAAAATTGACTGCATGTTATGCTTTAAAAGAAAATTATTACAAAATGATGTATAGATGGTATCTGACACCCAAAAAATTGGCATTAATGTATAAAAATGTATCAAACAAATGTTGGAAGTGTGGACAGTCTGAAGGCACTTTTTTTCCTATGTGGTGGACCTGTGGGAAGGCTAAAGCATATTGGGAGATGATATATAATGAGTTAAAGAAAATATTTAAAATGACATTTCCTAAGAGGCCAGAATCCTTCCTGCTGGGAATAATAGAAGGTGCAATTTCTACAAGTAATTCAACGCTTTTTATGTACGCTTCGGCGGCGGCTAGAATTATATATGCACAGAAATGGAAGAGTAATGAAGTGCCTTCAAAAGAAGATTGGCTGATAAAATTTTTGGAATATGCGGAGATGGCAAAACTTACAACACTAATAAGAGACCAAAATTAGGAATGCTTCAAAGAAGGTTCGAAACCATTCTTGTTGTATCTAAAGAACTATTTTTCTGCTATGGACTTTACAGTAGGGTTCGAAATTTAGTAAAAAAACCTGCAGGTTGGGTAGATTAGCTGTGTTTGTAAGGATTTAAATTTATGTTTTGAACTATTATTATAGCAAGGGTGAACTTTATAGCTGATGATTCACGAAGAGATGTGTGCGGGAAGTCCACTTTGTCTATTCGTAATCAATGACATATTAATATTGTTAAAAATAATAAAAATTGAATTTGGGGAAAAAAAACCAAACCAACCAATCAAAATTAATGCGAGCTCCCCCCATTAAAAAAAAACAACCAAACCAATCCAATCCAACCCTCTCCTCCCTCCAAAAACCAAACAGCAGGACTCTTTCCCCAACCAGACCAAACTGTCAAACGGGAGCTGTGATCCCTGCCAGCTTCTTATTACAGAGCACAGGAAGGAAGCAAATACGCATTCAAAACAGAACTGTGAAGAGCACAAGAGGAGGTCAAGGCCTTGTTCCCTCACAAATGGCATTTCATACTTGGCAGGACTTTTTAATCACTGGAATGGAATCACATGTCATATTTGGCTGTATTGGAGGGAGTCAATGTTGGTTTGTAAGCTTGCCAGGCCTTGCCAAGGCTGTGCTTTCCGGGCACTCGATTGGAAGGTGCAGCTTGCTCCCAGGATCCTGTGCTCAGCAAACCTCATTGGCGGCAAACCTCAAGTGGGCTCCTCTGGAGTGATCCAAGCCAATTGTTTGAGTGAGTGCTTCCAAGCAAGAGGCATTTGCATGGACCTGTAGCAGTGTAGCAGCGTCTCCCTCAGCCAAGAGGTGAGCTTGGGAGTCTGTGGGCACAAACGCTCCAAGGGAGACGAGAAGAAAAGAAGATCTCAGAAAGGACTGGCTGTTAACAAAGTGGCAACTTTATTAATATACTTAAATAGGTTACAAGTCGTCACTTAACTTTCTAACTAAAGGAAACAAAACAGGACAGAATGGAGTAGGCAAAAAAACTTTCCATCTTGGCCAATCTGTTGGAAAGCCAAAAATTCCTACTCGGCCCCCAACAGGGCGACAAGCAAAGCCCATTCTGCCCCTGGGTGGGAGAACGAGGGAGGGAGGGAAGGAGGGAAGGGAGGAAGCCCAGGGTCACACAGAAGAAGGGAATGGCAGGGCAAACAAAATTGGGGGGAGTCCCAGCCAGCCCCCAACCCCACCCCACCCCCGCTCCTTGCAGGCACGTTCACTTGGTCTCCTCTTCTGGGGCGGATCGACTCCTCCAGCCGCCCAGCAGCAGCACAAGCCTGCAAGAAGCACAAAGCAGCGTCAGTGGGGTTGCCCTGCTCCTCCTCCCTTTCTACTCCGGCAGCCCAGCAAGTGGGGATTGGGCAGGGGGCTGGGGGTTGAGGGGGGGGGCAAGCCAGAGAATTCTGCTTGACCTCGGGCTCCCCACTGTGCAGCCACAGCATGGAGCAGGAGGGAGAGGAGGATTCTCTGGCCTGCCACCGGGCAGCACCAGGGGGCGCTACTGGGGCTGCAGGGGGCCCCCAGAGTCTCCCAGGCTCCTCTGCTGCTGCACCGGTTTGGGAGGAAGGAGGAGGGAGCGGAGGGGGGAGTGAGGCGTGGCTGCGGGAGTGGAGGGGGGGAGGAGCACACCCTCGGCAGGGGAGGGGGCGGATGCCTGGATGGGGCTTCCCCTGCCAGGGGAAGCCAGGCCGCTGGGGAAGGGGAGAAAGGTGGAAGGAGGAGGGGGCGCTCCTTGGCCAGCTGGTGGGAATGGAGGGAGGCGGTGACCTTGCCCTCCTGCTGGGGCCACACAGCCTCCCCGGACCCAAGGGAAGCCCAAGAATGGTTCCAAAGGGCCACTTGGGGGCAGGGTGGTCCTGTAGCCTCCTCCCACAGCCTGCCAGCAGAAGCAAGGGGAGGGGCTTCTGCACCCCAGAGGCGGGGCTTCCTTGGGCCAGGGGAGTGGAGCCTGCTTCCCCCTCACTCCTCATACAGAACTGCACTTCCCTGCTGGATGTCTTCTTGTGGACAGATCTTGTGTCCACGCGGTTGGAGGAGGTCTTCTGGGAGGCCCCTGCGCTGCATGGTCTTTCCTGAACCTCCCTTCAGCTGCTGATCTTCAAGGGGAGAGCACGGGGCTGTTGTTCCTGGAAAGAGAGAAGGACATTGGTTCAGAGATGGGGGGTCTTCTCACACTCTCCCCCATGACACCACCAAGCACCAGGGACTCCTGGCAGAATATTTGTGTCCTCATTTCCCAGAGGGAAGAGAGATCTTTCCTCTTTCCCTTGGGCTACTGGTACAACCAGCCACAAGGGCCGAAGTTGGCATTCCAACACGAGGGAGGGTTGCCCAGATTCCTGCCCACCCTTCCTGCAGCCCCAGCCCCCTCCCTAACCATCGGGGCCCCTTCAAGTGAAGCCCTGCCTTGGTCTGCTCACCAGTCGGTCAGGTGGAGAGATCACCGTACTCTGGCGGGTGTCTCTTCTTCTTACAGCCCGCCCACAAGCGCCGAACGGCAGCCCGCAGCCCGTGCCGGGAGTGGAGGGAAAAGGCCTTCTTCACGATCTTCTCTGTCTTGCAGGCAACTCTCCCGACCTCGGGGTCATGGTCGCCAAGCAAGCTCTCCAGCGCTGGAGGGATGAAGGAGAAGGTTCAGAAATGTCATGAAGAGATCACCCCACCCTTGGCCAAGCCCCACCATTTCCACACCAAGAGGGCGCAAGTCCTGACTCTTTCTCCCCTGCACTCTGGGAAAGCCTACTGCTGAGCATCCCTGAGGATGCAAGCGGGACCTTCCATTTGAGGGGACAGGTGGCCCATTCCAGCTCTGTGGTCCCTAAATCTAGGCCTCTCCCCTCACAGAAACTTCCCCTTCCCACCCAGAAACCGGCACTTACCAGCATGGAAGGTCTCTATGTTCCCTTCAGTGAGGATGCTGCCCTTTTTGTGGACCAGGTGACCTAAAAACAAGGGTGGAAGGAAATGGGACCACAGTTTAGGACCCTGCGCATGGACAGCCCACTTCCCATCATTCAGGAGAGGAAGTCCTCCCCTCTCTGCTCCCTCTGGGACTGACAGATTGAGCCATTCCTCCAGGGACTCTTACGTCACCTTGGAAGGAAATTAAGCCAAGAGACCTCGCTAATTCTCACTGGGCCAGTCCTCCTGGGGAGGGAACAGCTCCTGCCCCTCCACAGCCTTCTGGCAGTGCCTTCCAAGAGAATGAACCTTTGCCCACCAAGATGACCCACTAAGGGAGACCCAAAAGTCTTGTTTCGCTTACCGATCAGCAGGGCAGCCGTTCTCCTCACTGAAGGCTGCTCGCTGCGGAAGAAGCCCAGGATCTTGGTGGCCTCCATCTCCACGGCGTCCTCTGTGCCGAGCTGCCGAATCTGGGATCAAGAGCAAAGACAAATCCCGAGTGAGCAAAGCATCGCCCAAAGGTCCTTGAGCCATTTGAGCCGAGGGATGGACAGGGAGGGGCTGCCCTTACCAGACACTTGGCGATCTTGTGGAGCAGCTCCTGCAGGCTGTAAGAGTCCCGCGCCAGCAGCTTGCCCTCCAGGTGCCATAGGAGGGCTTCCGCCAGGAGGCTCAGATTGTCCTTCGCAGCCTGCCAAAAGAAACACCGGAATGGGAGTGAAAAAGGCTGCCAAGGGATTCTAAGAAACCTCTTAGGGGGCTTCAAGGAGTAGGGCCTGGATGGGCCAAACCACAGCGGGACAGCTCGAGGATTCACCACCCCATGAGGCTAACTCTGGGGCCTGCCACTGGGTGGCTGGACTTGGGGAAGCCTAAACACCTTCGTAGGGGTGGCAGGAAGAAGTGGGCCCTCACCTGTGCTACCTCCAGGTCTTCATCCTCCACATGCATCAGCACCGCGATGAGGGTCGTGATGTTCTCCTCTGTACCCTTGTGGTGGTGGTGGCGGTGCTGCAGGAGATCCAGGTGGGTCCTCATGGCTGCCCTTCGGATCTTAGCCTCCTCCTATAAAGAAGAACAGGGCTTGTTATTAGGGAGGAATTCCTCACCTCCATAATTGATGAAGAGCTTGCATGGGTCTCCAGGGGGTGTCTGGTTTCCTTTCTCCAACCCAGTCGGAACCTGCAGGTTGGCCGGCCCTCATAGAGCCGGGGCGGAGGGCTGGCGTGCAAGTACTCACGTGGTGGAAGAGAGGGCGGCACAGGGCAGCCAGGACAGCATTCACCGTGGCCTGGTGTTCTGATGGACAGTGCCTCAGCCGCTCCATGAAGGCCAGGACCCCCAAAGTGGCTTCCAGACTGGAGGTCCTGAGCCCTCCCAGGATCCCGGCACTAAAATCCTGGGGTTTCTTGGCCTAGGGAGGGAAAAGGTGGATCCTTGAAAACACATGCTAGTCCACCCACTGCTAAACGCACCACAGAGCTGTCCGTGTTTGATGCTGCTTGGCCACCATCCACTGCCTTGGGGAGGAGATGACTCAAGCCATCCCAGAGGCACAAAGAGCGGGGAGAAGGTGGCATTGGAGCACGTGGGGAAATCAGGCTCCTACTGAGAGATGCATTCCTGTGCCTTCCCTTAAGGATTTCTCCATCGTCCTGTGGCAAGGGTTCCACAGACTGAATCCACCCAACTGGAGAAATCTCCCCATCACACCTGGGGATGCCTAGGAGCACCAGCCTCAGGAAGGGCTCCCCAAAGAGAGGAGTCTCCATGCCTAGGGATGCTCCATGCCCAGGGATGTCACTCACCGCCTTCAGGGTGCCATAAATTTGGAGAAGTCCCCTTTCGCTCAGGTAGCGGATGTTCTGGCTGGGGTGGACTAGCCACGCTACCAGGAGCGTCCAGGTCTTCTCTAAGGCAGCAAAGTCTTGGTCTTTCAGGAGCAGCTAAAAGAGGGAAAGGAGGAAAACATCCATCAGCCTCTGGGGCCAGACCCTCCTCTCAGGGAAGCCCACCCTGAGGAACACGCTGCTCACCTCCACAAAGAAGGCCACCTCTGTGAGCGAATGCTCTTCTGGATTTTTGTCCAGGCTGAAGGAGGAAGCCAGGTATGCCTTCAGCCTGGCCACTGTGGAGGACCGTGTCTGGAGGAGAGCCCTGCAAAACACCAAAAGACTCTGCTGAGTCCTGGGCGGAAGGTCCAGAAAGAGCAGACCTGACCCAAACCACACCAGCCCCCAGGCCTCCTGAGAGATCTCCTATTACCTCACCAAGAGGGCCACACCCTGGAGGCAGCTCTGCGTAGAGCACAGGGATTCCCAGCAGGTCTTCTCCGGGGTCACCTGTGCCACCCTCTCCAGCAGGGTCCGGACAATCTGCGCGGTCTCCCTGCAGAGAAGAGAAGGTTGCTGTCACCAAAGTGTGTGTCTCCTTGCGGGGTGGCGTAGTGTCAAGGGTGGATGGACTGTGTTGGACCATGGGAGGGAGACCACAGGGGTGAAGTGACTTTCCCCACAGTTGGTTTTTTAACACTGCAGACGCATTTTAAGGCTCTCTGCAGAGCCAAGAGGGCTGCAAATTCTGGGGTCTCCCCTGTGGAGCTGAGGGAAGGGACCACCGTGCCAGAGTCACCCCAACAGGCCAGAAATGCTCCTCACCCATCAGAGTGGGACATGGGAGAAATGACCCTAGCCTGTCCTCCCAGAGTGCTGGAAGGAGGACTTGCTGGCCCCGCTTTCCCCACCGCCATGACTTACTCAGGAGGCAGGTCTTGGCTGTCTCGGTTCCCGACTCCCTCGGTGGTGTTCTGCAGGCCGGTGAGGATCTTGTTGACCAGGCCCACCAGGAGTTCGGGGAACCTCTCCTCCACCTCACTGGCATACTCCACACACCGGACGACGTCCCCGATCTTCTTTGTTGCTCTCCCCTGAGGAGAAGAGGAGGGTCAGGCCTCAGCACACAGTCCGAGGGACGGTTATGGGTCAGGAGAATCCCCAGGGCGAGGCCAGTGCCATGGGTGTCTGCACCCACATCTTGGCCTGGAGGGTGCTGCCTCTGGCTCAGGGTACATGAGGTCAACTGCAAGGGAAAGACATCCACAAGGGGAAAGGGCAAGTCCCCACCTCCCGTGTGAACAGTGACTGCCATCCAAGGCGCCATCCTGTGTAGTGCAAGAAAGGTGGGGCAGAGGGGTGGAGTCAAGTCACCCTTGGTTTGCACCCCTTACCTCTCCCAGATGGACCGAGGAGAACCAATCTGGGGCCAGCTGTCCTCTTCTTTCCTCTTCGCTGATGTTCCTGAGAGAGGAGAGGAGAGAGAAAAGCTGCTCCAAGAACTGTCCTGTTGGAGATGGCAGCCAGCTGAAGAAGAACACGGGCACCCAAAGAGATGCTAAGCAAGGATCTCGCCTACCTTGGGAGGTGGCTGGCAGGGGAACTTCATCAGGCCAGAGATCTCCCAAGTCCAGCCTTTCGTTCCCCACTTAGAAGCCCTGGGAAGTGTTCAAAGGGGGCATCGAGACAGGAGCCCTCCCCTGCTCCTTCTCCCCAACACCCGCTCATGCCAACAGCATGGGGGTCTCAGAGCTCCCTCTGCTAACAGCCAACAATAGACTTGCTGGTGTCTGTCTTGCACCTGCTGTCAATCGGCTTCCTTGGGTGAACTCCCCCTCCAGAGTCCTCAGGAAGCAAGTTTGAAGAAACATCCCTCTGTGGGGCTCAGACATGGGGGAGCTGCCCCTGTCCCCTGCAGCCTTCTGCTTACTGTGCTAAAAGCCCCCCATAGGAACATAGGGAACATAGGGAACTGCCATCTACTGAGTCAGACCATTGGTCTATCTAGCTCAGTATTCTCTTCACAGACTGGCAGCGGCTTCTCCAAGGTTGCAGGCAGTAATCTCTCTCATCCCTATCTTGGAGATGCTGCCAGGGAGGGAACTTGAAACCTTCTGCTCTTCCCAGAGCGGCTTCATCCCCTAAGGGGAATCTCTTCCAGTGCTCACACATCAAGTCTCCCATTCATATGCAACCAGGGCAGACCCTGCTAAGCTATGGGGACAAGCCATGCTTGCTACCACAAGACCAGCTCTCCTCCCCCAGCTCCCTACTGGCTCCTAAGGCCCTTCAGCTGAGAGGAGGGTACCTACCTGGCCGAACTGGGGGTCGGTGGAGAGTCCCACACCTCATCCTCGATGCTGTTGATGTCATGCATCGTGTCGTCCTCGTCCGTAGAGGAGCACTGGGGAGGAGAGAGAAGAGAAACGGGAGCGTTCCAGGGCTTGCGTTGACCTTGCAAGGCTTCTGAGAGGAACCAAGCCCAAGGGACAGTTGGGAAGACATCCGGCTCTAAAATAAGACGTGCCTCTTGCTAGAAAAGGCATTAGGCATCTCTGCCCAGAAGAAAAGCCTTTCACCACATTTTTGCCCCCTTTCCAATGCCTCAGCTGCATTTCCTCCCATCCCACCAATCACAATCCCTCCCATCCTGCAGCATCTAGAACTAGAACCATTCCATGTTCTGTCTCCTGCTGGGGAACAGGGCACTCACACACACACACACACACACACACACACACACACACACAACCTAGAGCCCGTTCACATGAAAAAATGGATGATGAAATGGGTCATTTCTGACCTCTGCGGAGGACGAGTCTTCCACTGTGTAGGTGTTCATCATCATCTTCTTGATGAGCCACTTCTTTGGCTTCGGGACTCTGAGAGGAGAAAGGAGAGACATGGCATAAGAACAGCAATGCATGCCCTGTGGATCAAGTGAAAGACACGTGTAGCCCAGAACCCAAGAGTGGACAGCCAGATGCCTATTTAGTTGGTTGTGAACCACTTGAGACCTGGTTAGATGTGGCATTAAAGTGTGTTTATTCAGAGAGAGAGAGAGAGAGAGAGAGAGAGAGAGAGAGAGAGATTTGGAGGTTCCTTGGCTGTCATGGGTAATAGTCTTCAACTGGCTTCTCCTGCATGAACATGTCTAATCAACCAAGGCTCCCGGGGAAGGTGATCTGCCTCTATGATCCCTGGAGCGGCCCTTCAGCTGAGAAAGGTACCTGGGGGAACTGGTGGCATAGTCCTCTTCCGACCCCTCGTCCTCCACGCTGGCGGGTGGAGTCTCGGCCCCCAGGAAGGAAGAACTCTGTGAAGGAGAGAAGATGGAGAAATGGCTGCTCTGGCCCTCGCATTGAGCTTCCTAGGCTTCAGCAGGGAAAAGTCCAGCCTGGCACCTTCCAGCGGTCATCACCAGGTGAGCTGAACGCAGGAAGTGGGCCGGAAGGGGATCGTACCATTCTGGACACAATTCCTCCCGCTTTCCTGATTTTCAGTTTTCTTAAAAACCACTTTGGAGCCCAGGCGTCCTGGCTGGGGGCGGGCGGGAGAGATGACGAAAGAGCTCCTCCCCCGTGCCCGCCTTCCTCGCAGTGAGGTCGGTCGGGCTGATTTCTGGCCTTCGCGCACTCATGCAAATGGCAGAGGGGAAAGGCATCAACCGCCCCCCCCCAGACATGTTGCGCTCCCTCACTCAGCTGCGGCCCCGATGGCTCTGGTGACTGGAAAAGACCACTTCCAGTCCACTTTATGCTTTCAGTCGGCTCCTTAGTGAGGACACTCAAGGCACGTGCAAAAGCATGCCAAAATTGGGTCTCCTTTCCTCTTTCTTTCCCAGTTCTTTCCCCTTTCCAATTAGTTCATTTCTCATTGGTTTGGTTGAGTTTGCTTATTGTTTTGTATTTTTATTCATTCTTCATTTATTTGTCACTGTTTTTCAATGGTTGCCATTAAAGCAACAGGATGCTCCACCTTTAACTGTGAGATCTGGACCGGACGTCAAGGCCATGGCCGCCATCTCCTTGCAGCCATCTTCTTTAATCCTATCACCCCCACTGTGTGACCATTGGGATGCAGTGTTGTTAAGGGCATGGCTGTCCCTTTACCATAGCTTTAAGCAAACGACTGTCAGAAGATGGCCGCCCACCCGGCAGCATCAAAAACTGGGGCCATTCCACATGCTCTCTACTCCTGGCCAACACGGGGGACCCACACGCCCAACCCACAGTCCTTCCAAGGATGTTGAGGCTTCCTGACCTCTCCAAGGGATGGCTCTTGGTCAGCAGCGGTGTTTTGCAGCCTCCTCAACACGGTGCTTGGCCTCTGGACACTAAGAAAAGAAAGAAAGAAGACACATGAGATCAGAACACGAGTGCTTAGAAAGAGCTCTGCTTGATGAGATGAATGAGGCATGCAGCCCAACACCCTGTTTCCAGGAGTGGACAGCCAGATGCCTGCAGGAAGCCCACGGGCTGGGCATGGAGACACCTGTCTCCATGGAATCAACCCTCCATGCTGCTCGGAGCTTCTCTCCACCCTTGGCTTCTTGCTAAACTAACCACCTCCACCCCCCAAAAAATTGCATGGGCTCCTAAGGAAGGTCCTCTACTTCCATGAGCGATGGAGCTACCCCTCCAGGTGAGAAAAGAGTACCTCGGGGAACTGACAAAGCTCTCCACGTCCAGCTCCTGATCCCTAGTGTTGTCTTCTGGGATCTTGGCCTCTTGGATGTCAGGACTCTGCATATGAGACAAAGGTTTCCAATGAGTGTACTCACTCTGATCTTCCTAGGGCCTAGGATTCGTAGGGAGTTTTCCCCCTGACATTTTCTTTGAGTTCATTTTTATTTCTTTAAATTATTTTGATTTTTTTTTAAGACAAAAAAACCTTATTAAAAAGCAACCATGTGTTCTAATTCTAACTGGTTGGGAGTGCCAGGGCACAGCCACCACATGCTTGTGGCCATTTGGTTTCATCCTATGTCCAACCATGAACCTCCATTGTGATATGATCTACTGTGGTCAGCAAACTGGCCACCATCCTTCAAAAGGGCCATCAGAATCAGTTGGCTGCACTCTGCAGCTCTAGTCCAAAGACAGCATGACAGGTAGGTCTGTGAAATATCTTTCTTTCCCTCCCCAAAACCAGCCATTAACAGAAACATCACTGCATGGGAGCTCCAGAATGGAATGCTAACTGCTTGTTGTCATTTCTTGTCATTTCTTCTGCATTCCTTTCATGGGGAATGGAAACCAAGAGGAACGGGACCCACTGGCATCAATAGTTTGGCCCAGAGAGCCTTCTTGATCCCACCCCTTCATGTCCTCTTCTCTCCTCTCCCCAAGAAACAGGGTTAGCTCAGCCTTTCCAAAGGGAGAGACAAGGTGGGCCCCTGAGTCCGGAGTGAGGGCCATCCCTCCTGCTGTGGGCTGTTTTTACCTGAGGGGACCAGGATTGTCTCTACAGAAATGCCTCTTCAGTCAAGAGACCTGGAGATTCCCTACCTGGAAGACCCTCTCCTCTCCTGACCCGTCTCAGGGTCTTGGGAGCCGTTTGATGCCTCAAATCCAAAGCACACAAACCCAGAAAGGTGGCCATTGGAAGGAGAGGCAGAGGGTTGCAGAATCCTTCCCTAGCCACGACGTTCCCACTGTAATCCTCTGGCCAACATGCAGCAGCTGGATTTCCTCCCCTTTCTGGATCTGACCCCGCTCTGTCTCCTGACGGTGGAGATGCAATCTCCCCTCACTCCTCAACCAGCCCATCCACAAAAGCGACTGGAATCGTTTCCTTACCTCACAAGACCATTCGGTGTCCACAGTCTGGAGAAACCATCCATCCTCCTCAACCGTGAAGACACTGCAGGAAGAAATACAATGGCCTGAGTACCTCGGAAGAGCCTTGATGGATCAGACCAAAGATGCATCTGTCCCAGCACTCTGCTTCCAATAGGGGACAGCCATCTGGGAGGCCTCCAGGAAGCTATCCTCTGTGCCCTTAAAGCTAACGGACATCACCACCACCATTCTTGGAGAAGTGAATGCTTCAACACAATGTATGAAGACGTCGTTTTTGTCTTCCCTGCACCTCTTGCCAGTCAGCGGCACAGGATCCATCCCAGATCCAGGCTGGCAGGGGAACAGAAAACCTTCCCTACACAAAAGTTCAAGAAGAAACTCTACCTCCTCGGGGAACTGATGGCATGTGCTTCTTCCAGGATCTCGTTCCCAGTGTTGACCGTCTGAATCCTGGAGCCGTCCGAGAATGACTTCTGTGGATGAGAATGGAGAGAGGAATGGGTGCTCTGGTGCCCACTTGACCTTTCCAGGGCATCTGGGGTCCAAACATCAACCCTCCTTCAAGAGGTCCTTCTTAACAGAGGAGCTTAAAGCAGGAGGTGGCTCCTTAGCACCTCAAAACCGTGTCTACCAACGTGTAACTGGGCTCAGAGAGGAACCAAACCCAAGAATCTACTGAACCTCAGAAACCAGCTTTCCGCCCATTCCTGGGCAGTCGGGTGAGATCATGGGTATTACACAACATTTGGAGTGGCAGGATCCCGAAGAAGAGTCAGGCCTCCTGCTACATGGGACACTGTGGTTTCTTTAATGGTGCCTTTAATTAAGGAAAGACTAGCTAAGTTCTTCTCTTTGCTGGGCAGAGCTCTTGGCCACTTGATGCTGCAGACCCGTGTTTTGAGGCCCTTTTCAATGACACCAGAAAGGGGGCCATGTGGAGCCAAGAAGTGGCAGGGGGGAAAGAGTGCACCATCTACCCCAAAGAAGACTTTCCCACTCTAGTTCCCCTCCAGACTGCTCCCTTCCTGGATGTGTTTTCTGCTTGGTAGTCCAGAACAAAATCAAAGTCTAGAACCCTGGGGGAGGGAGTGATTTGGGGCAGGAGAGCGGAATGAAGAAGCAAGGTTGGAAGATAGGTAGACACACCCCTCTTCCCTCTCAGCACTTCCCATCCCAAAAGTTCCCATGATGCTTCCTCCATAGCGAGGGTCTCCAACCTTTGCCTGAGTCACTTGTAGTTGAGCCCAGATTGTCACTCATCCCACCCACCCAAGTCACTGCTACTACCACTGCAAATATCAAGGCATATGGCTTTTCCAGACAAGTTCTCAAAGCATCCCTTCAACCTGCTAAGACTGGATCTCTGCCACATGCCCTCTATTCTAGCTCGAAATGGGGTCTCTCCCACCCCCTCCCAGCCCTGCCATGTACAGACTGGGTTTTCATCCCTTACCAGTGACCATTTGCTTGTTTTGGCAACTGAGCACTCTTCATATATCTCCTGTGGCTGGAAGTCACTGAGAGGGGAAAAGGACAAAAGACACAAGTGAGTGAGAGAGTGTGTCGAAGGAACCCGGAGTAGCCAGTTTCCAGCAGTGGGCAGGGGTGTAGGCAAGAACCCTCCAAGCTCCCTGCAACATAAGGGTTACTTATTTTATTTTATTTTATTTTATTTTATTTTATTTTATTTTATTTTATTTTATTTTATTTTATTTTATTTATATACCCTCCCAGCTCTCCACAACATAAAGGGCTTTCTTTCTTTCTTTCTTTCTTTCTTTCTTTCTTTCTTTCTTTCTTTCTTTCTTTCTTTCTTTCTTTCTTTCTTTCTTTCCTGATTCATTCATTCTTTCTTTCTTTCATTGGATTTATATATATTTATATACTGCCTACTTTTAAAAGCTCTAAAACAGCTCAGCTCCCTTGGTTGGAGTTTGGAGAGCGGCTCCTGGTCAGAGTAGAGCAATGGTCTGACTCAGCATCACCTGTTCCGAGGGGCTGCCACGACCGCCTCCTCTGCCCCCCAGAGGGGCTTCCATCACTCCCCATCTCAACTGCTCCCTTTGCCCTGCAACCACTCAAGGAGGCACCAGCGGATCCAGCCCTGAAGGAGCAGCCAGCCACACCCTGGCTTCAGCCTCACGCTCTGGGTGGCTGCAGGGCTCACCTGGAATCCAGGCATTGAGAAATGGTGGGCCAGGCCCACCAGCCCATGGAGCCCCACAGCCCTTCAGTCCTCAGAGAGCAGACTAGGGGACCGATCCCCCCACCCCACCCATCCTCCTTTGGAACCCTAGAGAGCAAATTGTGCATGAGAACCCTCCCTGGCCTCCTGTGCCTGAACCCCTGGATCCTCCCCCAAAACCCAGGTAGCCCAGACGGATCGGCTCTTCTCCTTTGGAACTCCCTTTGCCTGCCCTTGCTGTCATTCCTTTCTGTCTTTCCCACATTCCAATAGTCAGAACTTAGACTGGGTGCCCCTTGCAAACTGAGACCTCTTGCGGGGTTGGGCTTATTAATGTTGGGGGTCATGACTTCTATGGCAGAGTATTCAGCAGCTATTTCACTCCCATTACAGCAGAAGTCAACAGGGTCTCCGGGGCAACAGCTTGTCCATGATAAGCAGGGAGATTCACACAAGGTTAAACTAATCTGCTTTATTCAGAAGTAGATGCTGAGAGGAAAAGACCTCTATCTGACTTCTGGCTACGTGTTGGTCAGAGAGAGACCTGTCATGGTCGTCAGGGTTACTGGTGCCAAAGGCCGATGGCATCTGGAGCTGGATCTCCAACAATGAAACCCTGGCGGGGGCCATGTTTCTTGAGAGGGTCCCAAATCCAAGGTGCCATTAATCAAGAATGGGCCCAGATAACCCAGGAGGAACAGGAGGACGTACCTGAGAGGAGCCACAGGAGTAGCCCCATCAAGGCTGCCCACGCCGCGGAGTAAGGGGCATCCTTCTCCCATGTCCTGCCAAGGAGAGAGGAGAGCTGGAGTGAGGATGGGCTGGGCCACTTCACACCCACCGGGGTCATTCCTAAGCAGCCAGTGGGGACTCCCATCCTAGATGTCTCATCAAACCGCTTTGAGAACTTTGGTGGTCTCTCCCCCCACCCCCACATTGGACCTCTTTGGGGCAGGGTGGTGAACCCTCCCTCTAAACCACTTGCTGGAGGCCATGTTCAGCGCTCCCACATGGCCCCAAATGGACCAGATTTGGCGTGAGCAGCAGGGGAGACCGCAACGCCCTCCTGCCACCAGTTGAGTCCAGGGGCTCCCAGGGCAGCAGCGGAACCTCCAGCCCCATCAGGATCCGTCGGAACCCCAGCGCCATGGCTACCAGGTCAACATACCCAGCCCTGGGATGCAGCTCAGCAACGGCCACTTTTTGAATCTAAACAAGTCCTTCGGCTACTACAGAGATGTATATTCCGCTCTCCAACCAAAGTACTCAAAGCGGTTTACACAGAGAAATAAATCAAGAAGACCTGAATAAGATGGTCCCCTGTCTCCAAAGGGCTCTCAGTCCAAAAAGAAACATCAAGCAGATGCCAGCAACACCACCGGAGAGATGCTGTGCTGGGGATGGAGAGGACAAGTTTCTCTCCCCCTGCTAAATATGAGAGTATCAACACTTGGAAAGGTGTCTCTTGGCTCAGTTAGCTGAACTCCCAGGGCCCAGTGGTGGGCATGGGGCACCAGGAGGCAGGGTTGCCAACTCTCTCACTAATCCTGCTCCTGTGACTTCAGCAGAAGGCTGGCATGCAGATATCAAGCTGGTGATGCATTTCCCATCTCTTTGGGCTAAGCTGGTCAAGCTTTTGCTCAGAGCAGAGGAGCCAGGCCACATCTAGAGGGGGCAGTTCCCATCCTCCACAGAACCTGCGACTCCCCCTGGGCAGAAATGGCCCTTTCAGTCCTCCCTCCATCCCCCTCCTCAACATTTCATTTCTTTTACCCAAGAAGGACCAGTGTTGTGTTCTTCAAGTCCCTCATATGGCCATCCTGCCCCTCTGAAGGGGGAAGCTGCAGGGAGCTCAGAGAGGCCAGGAACCCCTTCCCTTCCTCTGTGCAGGTGGCTCCACTCTGCACTTCCTTGCTGGATGAGGCACTAGAGGAGGGAGGGGGCTGATGGGGCTCTGACCCATCGATGGGGGGCTGCTGCTCCATGAAGACGCCGTGAAGATGGGCTGGGCCAGTCCCTTCCTGCCCTACAAGGTCAGCTCAAAGGGGCCAGGACAGTCTCACTTCCTAAATGTCTCCACCTGGACCCAAATCCAACCCCTGAGGGTCTCACCCGCTCCCACCAAACATTGAACCTATTTGGGGCTGGGTGGTGGACACTCACTCTGGACTTCTTGCCTGTGGCCATGTTCTGCGCTCCCTCACGACGAAAAGTGGACGGAAATTTGCCGTGAGCAGCAGGAGAGGCCAGAAAGTCTTCCTGCCAACGGTCGAGTCCAGAGAGACTGAAGGCAGCAGCGGAACCTCCAGCCCCATCAGGATCCGTTGCAACCGGTAAACACTCCCGGCTGGGGAAACCCCCCCCCAGCAACCGCCATGTTTGAATGTACACAAGGATGGCGGAACTCCCAGGCCCAGTGGTGGGCACGAGGGACCAGCAGGCAGGGTTGCCAACTCTCTACCTGCTCCTGCTCTTATGCTTTTAGAGGAAACTTGGCATATAGAAATTAAACTGGTGAAGATTTCCCCATCTCTTCATTTCCATTGCAGCAAAAGCTTCATCTGGTTGATCTTGGACTGTCAAGCTCTTTTTCAAGGCACAGGAGCCAGGCTAGCAAAAAGGTTGGCAACCCTGCAGGATCCAGACTGAAGTCCATCCCTGAGCACACATGGAAGGGGACAACAGGACCGTGCCTTTCCTCCAAGGGGCAGGAGGAATATTCTGAACATTTGGCCCCTCAGGTCTTCAAAGGGAGACTTCTCCACACCGGTGTTACAGGGCAATGAGAGGGGCCAGGACAGTGTCGCTTCCTAAATGTCTCCACCTTGACCCAAATCCAACCCCTGGGGGTCTCCCCCCCACCCCGCATCAAGAGGGGGCAATTCCCATCCTCCACAGAACCTGCGACGCCCATTTGGCAGAACATATAATCTCATGCAAAGCTACAGGCAAGAAACCTTCCAAAACAAGGAGGGCATCATCACCATCTGACCAGAGAGAGAGAGAGAGAGAGAGAGACCCTGCAGGGGTGTTGCTGGATGCTTAAATGCTCCTGAGCCCGGGCCCTTTTGACCATCCAATCCAGTCATGCTCAGTTCCCAAAAATGACCAGTGTTGTTTTCTTCCAGTCCCTCATATTGCCTTCCCGCCCCTTTGAAGGGGGAACTGCAGGGAGTTCGGAGAGGCCAGGAGCCCCTTTCCCTTCCTCTGTGCAGGTGGCTCCACTTTGCACTTCCTTTCTTGATGAGGTCCTGGAGGAGGGAGGGGGCTGACAGGGCTCTGACCCATCCATGGGGGGCTGGTGCTCCATGAAGACCCAGTGAAGATGGGCTGGGCTTGCACTTCCTGCCTACCTGGGTGAGCCCAAAGGGGCCAAGATAGTCTCACTTCCTAAATGTCTCTACCTGGACCCAAATCCAACCCTGGGGGTCTCCACCCCCACCGCATTAACCTATATGGGGCATGTCAGTGGACACTCACTCTGGACTCCTTGCCCGAGGCCATGTTCTGTGCTCTCTCGCGGCCAAAATGGCGGCCTTTTTGCTGATCACAATGGAGGTTCATTGTTGGACATAGCATGAAACTAAATGTGCCCTGGCACTCCCAACCACAGTTAGAATTAGAACACCACTGTTTCTTTTTTAGGCTTGAAATGGCTTCACCTGCTCAAACTGGTCACACTTTTGCTCAGAGCACAGGAGCCAGGCCACATCAAGAGAGGGCAATTCCCATCCTCCACATATCCGGCAACTCCCATTTGGCAGAACTGGACATTTCTATCCTCTCTCCTTCTCCCCAACCCCATTCCATTAAATTTATATCTTACATTTAATCGAAAAATAGTGAATTCATATCATCCCATGCAAAGCTATAGAGGAAGAAGCCTTCCAAAACAAGGAGGTCGTCACCATCTGTCCAAAGAGGGAGAAGGAGAGAGAGCCTCGCAGCAGGGGTCTTGCAGGATGTTTAAAATCCTCCTGAGCCTGGGCCCTTTTGACCATCCATTCCAGTCATGCTCAGCCCCCAAGAATGACCAGTATTGTTTTCTTAAAGTTCCTAATATGGCCATCCTGCCCCTCTGAAGGGGGAACTGCAGGGAGTTCGGAGAGGCCAGGAGCTCCTTCCCCTGTTCTGTGCAGGTGGCTCCACTCTGTGCTTCCTCACTGGAAGAGGTCCTGGAGGAGGGAGGGGGCTGGTGGAGCTCTGAGCCATCCAAGACCAGAGGCGTATCTAGGGAAAATAGCGCCTGGGGCAAGCACTGAAATTGCGCCCCCTGGCCAAACATCTGACACCCATCTTTCAGAGAACTTTACCATAATAACAGCTGAAAAATACAAGTCAAGCTTGTTAATCTTTTAATATCTCAAAAACTATTTAGCAGTGGATGTAGCCAGTCCAAAAATTGCTGGGAAACTACACATTTCAGTATGCTGCAGCTCATGAAATACCCAAATACTATGTGGAGGTATACTTGAAAAACTAAAGAGAAGTGCCTGTCTCATTCTCTACTATGCATTGTAGCATCACTATTAAATCAGTTTTTAAAATAAATGGAGAATTTGAATCCAGAGAATCCAGATACTCTGAAAATAATTTAAGGATATGCAGAGTAAACTGTGTCACTGCTTGGAATATATTCTAGTCTTTCAGAAAGACAGTTAAAATGAGAGAAAGAGAGCAAGAAACTCCCAGTGGGCCTTAATACTAAGGATTTCACACTGATTCAAAGACAAACTCACCATTAATAGCCATATTATTAAGACATTACATTTAACTCACTTATCACAAGAAGCAAAGTAAGAGCAAATGAATACAATCCTAGCTCATAAGCTTCAGCTCAGCATTCACAAGCCCCGATTCTCCATACATAGTGCCAAACTAAATATGTGTACAGTGACTTATATTTTTATATATTTTTTACAAAAATTACCTGTCGCCCCTTCGGGGGGCTTGGTAAAGGCCGTTTGGGGTAAGCAAATGTTCCCCTCTATCCTCTATCCTCTAGGGCCTCACAGGGACCATTTGAGCATGTGCAGTGGCCATTTATTAAAATAAATTTTGTTTTTAAAAAATGGCCGCTGAAAACAAAATGGCCACAGCGCATGCTCAAATGGCCTCTGTGAGGCTTGGCATGACCTAGGGCCACAGAGAAGCCATTTGAGCATGTGCAGTGGCCATTTTGTTTTTGGTGGCCATTATTTATTGTTTTTTAATTTTTAAAAATGGTGTCCCCCCTTCATGTGGCTTCCGGGGCACATGCCCAGCCTGCCCCATGCTTGATACCCCCCTGATGAAGACCCCGTGAAGAAGGGCTGGGCCAGTCCCTTCCTGCCCAACAGGATCAGCCCAAAGGGGCCAGGACATCTCACTTCCTAAATGTTTCTACCTGGACCCAAATCCAACCCCTGGGGGTCTCCCCCCCATCTCATTGACATATTTGGGGCATGTCCATGGACACTCACTCTGGACTCCTTGCCTGAGGCCATGTTCTGCACTCTCTCATGGCCAAAATGGGACGGAAATTGGCCGTGAGCAGCAGGAGAGGCCAGAAAGTCCTCCTGCCAACGGTCTTGTCCAGAGAGTTTGAAGGCAGCAGCGGAACCTCCAGCCCCATCAGGATCCGTCGGAACCACAGCACCATGGCGACCGGTAAACACTCCCGGACGGGGACCCCCCCTCCAGCAACTGCCATATTTGGATCTAAACAAGGATGGCGGAACTCCCAGGCCCAGTGGTGGGCACGAGGCACCAGCAGGCAGGGTTGCCAACTCTCTACCTGCTCCTGCTCTTATGCTTTTACAGGAAACCTGGCATATCGAAATTAAACTGATGAAGATTTCCCCATCTCTTCATTTCCATTGCAGCAAAAGCTTCATCTGCTTAATTTTGGACTGTCAAGCTCTTTTTCAAGGCACAGGAGCCAGGCTAGCAAAAAGGTTGGCAACCCTGCAGGATCCAGTGTGAAGTCCATCCCTGAGCACACATGGAAGGGGACAACAGGACCGTGCCTTTCCTCCAAGGGGCAGGAGGAATATTCTGAACATTTGGCCCCCCGGGTCTTCAAAGGGAGACTTCTCCACACAGGTGTTACAGGGCATGAGGGAGGCGCCCACTAAATGTGGGTAATAGAGCTGCTGAGGAGCAGAAGGCTTGGCAGAGGAGGTGTGTGTGTGTCAATTGGGGTCCAGGCAAGGAACCTCCTTCCTTCAGGTCAGAGCAGGGCTTCATTCCCAGTCATTGTGGCCACTAAGCCAAGCGCAGCAGATGGCCGGCAGGTCTCACGTCCTGCTAGGATCTTCACAAGCCCACTGGCTTGGCGCCATGATCACCTTCCGGCCCCTGGGAGGAGAGAAGCCAAAACTGGGTCAGGCACTTTTCAGGGCAATCAGACACACACACACACACACACACACACACACACACACACACACACGGTGCTGCCATGTTCTCGTCCAGGGGATCCATCTTTTGTAGCTCGCCACTCTACCAGGAACCTCTGGAACTCACCGCTGCGGCAAAGGAGAGCCCCATCCGTCTCCACAGCAATGGTGCCTTGGAGAACCCCCTGTCTTTGTGAATGGGGAAGGGACCAGTGGACCTGCCTGCCCCCTGACCAACCCCAGAGCCAGGAATGAGGCCTCTGAGCACGCTCAGTTGTATCATTTTGTGCCAGAACGATGGGATTTCTTGTAGGAGTTGAATGACACGGGATCATGGGATTTGGGATCATTACTCTGCCGAATGGGGCAGCCAGGTTGGTCTCTGGGTCATCTCGGAGAGACCACATCACTCCTGTATGGAAGGAGCTACACTGGCTGCCGATATGTTTTCCCTAAAACTTCCTCCTTTCCCCTGTAACAGGCCGAGCTCCTTCACTGCGACCACCGAGTGGTTTCTGCCTCTCCGCTGCTGGAGCAATTCCAGCTCCGTGATTTCCTGCTCTCTGCTCTTGACAGACCGGGGTGGGGGTGGGGGTCGCTTCTCTCCTGCGGTCTGCTCCCCTCTTCACTGTCCTAGCTATGTTTCTCAGGAAGACGGTTCCCAGAAGAAGCAGTTTAAGCCAGGCTGCTCGTCTGCAGCGCAGGCATCCCTGGCACTGCTGGCCCGCCTAACCCCACTTTGAAGCCCAGCCTTTAGACAAAGTTGAGGGTGCGAGCGTGCCCTTTAGCCCGGCACTGGGATCAGATGGGTGCTTGGGCTGCTTGTTGCCTGCGTGCACACAGAGACGGGTGCCTAGAGCGCCCGTCTCAGAGGAGAGGAGAGCTGGTCTTGTGGTAGCAAGCGTGACTTGTCCCCTTAGCTAAGCAGGGTCTGCCTTGGTTTCATTTGAATTGAATTTTGGCCTTGGTTTGTAAGCTTGCCAGGCCTTGCCAAGGCTGTGCTTTCCGGGCACTCGATTGGAAGGTGCAGCTTGCTCCCAGGATCCTGTGCTCAGCAAACCTCATTGGCGGCAAACCTCAAGTGGGCTCCTCTGGAGTGATCCAAGCCAATTGTCTGAGTGAGTGCTTCCAAGCAAGAGGCATTTGCATGGACCTGTAGCAGTGTAGCAGCGTCTCCCTCAGCCAAGAGGTGAGCTTGGGAGTCTGTGGGCACAAACGCTCCAAGGGAGACGAGAAGAAAAGAGGAACTCAGAAATGATGGTATGGTTTTCTCCATGGAAACAACCCTCCATGCTGCTCGGAGCTTCTCTCCACCCTTGGCTTCTTGCTAAACTAACCACCTCCCCCCCAAAAAAACTTGCATGGGCTCCTAAGGCAGACATTCCAGAATTGCAGCTTCCCCAATCAACTTCCTAGAGATGCCCCAGATGAATTTCTGCCTGGTTCACCTCTACAAGGCACAGTGCTTCCCCCAGCTGTTATGTCGCTTCGTAAATGTCTGGGCAGAAATTCAAGATATATAGCAGTCTCACTAATAGTAAGAATAAGAATGCAAATAAGAATAAGAACAATAAACTGTACTTATTAAGATAAAACAAACCAAAAATTAAATCATAACAGATCAAAAAGGGGGGAGGGGTGAAGGAAATACAAAATACAATACAGAACCATTTCAAAGTCATTGTTAAAATCAATCATGTAATATGATATGATATGGTATGATATGTATTCTTAAAAACATATAATACTTCCAGGCAGCTATTCTCCTAGCTTTAGGAGCATTAAAAAGAAAAGGAAGCAAATGGGCGATCAGACAAACTCCTCCTTTTCATGGAAGTCCTCGAAGACAAGGCCATCTGAAGAGAAGAGAAGAGAGGAGAAGAGAAGAGAGGAGAAGAGAAGAGAAGAGAAGAGAAGAGAAGAGAAGAGAAGAGAAGAGAAGAGAAGAGAAGAGAAGAGAAGAGACGTAATATTCTGATGTTAATTGATTTAGGTAAGGAGGGACTTCTACATATTGAACAAATGGAGGAGGGTCTAATGTGTTACTTTTTGCCTTGGTGTTCCCCAAGCAGAAGGCAAGCATGGCTTCCAGACCTCACAGTTTTGCTGCAAGGTCTTTGCCTGCAAGAACCATTTTTACCCCTGTGAGAGGGGTTGAGAGTTTGAGACGTGCCCACTTGGGAGTCCTGCCACAGACAGTCCTCCGTAATTTCCTGGCAGAGATCAAAGAGCAGAAGAGAGTTGGTCAGTACCCATGGACTTCATTGGAATAGCACCAGCCTCAAACACACACTTTTGGCAGTCAGGTTTTGACTGAGCCTGCGCTTGGTCATCCTCTTCCATTCTCTGCCACATCTCACTCTCCAGTACGGCGTCCACAGCCTTGTCTTTTTCATACGACAGCATCTCACTTTCACAGGACTTGGCATCCTTAATACCGTCAATAACGGACGTCAAGAATTCAGCCCAGCAGAGGATGACCTGAATATTAGAAGCACTGAACTGTTAGTGATGGAAGGACTCTCCGTTCCTTCCTGGAAATTTAGCGGGCACCCTTACTTGGTGGGCTGCTCTCAGGTCCTTTCTGGGGACCCCACCCCCTCCATGGAATATTCGGCTTCTGCCTCTCAGGGAGAATGCAGAAGTGGGAAAGGGATCAGAGCAGAGAGTGGGTGCTTCCAGATCCCGTATGGGGCAAATGCCTCTCAGAGAAATGTCCTGGGCTCTAGGGAGGAAGGCCCTTTTCTGAATGGATCCCTACCTCAGCTCTTTCCATTTTCTCCACTCCAGTTGTCAGATCTGGAAGGGAAGAAGAGTCAGAGGTGGGTGGGTTTAAGGAGTTTGATTCCCATTTGGAATTTAAAAACGGGGATTCCCTTTCTTGGAATTAAGGCGGGCTACCAGTTCTAGGTTACAGCCCAAGTCAGCCAGCCTATATGAATAATGAGAGATTAGCATCTCCCAAAGGGAAGCGACTGCTCACCAAAGGCCTTTTCATTCGGACCCACAAGTCTGCCAGGTTCCCAAGCACTAGCTCTCTCACCTTCCCCAAAGAGTCAGCCCCAGTCCCAACCTGGGGCACCTCCTCATCGATGGTGACTCTGGATACTGCCGGGGAGCCCCCTGTGGGAGTTGGAGGTGGTGCTGGAGTAGGCTCAACGCGGTGTTTCCGTTTAAAGAACCTCCCTCTGGGGGGCTTGCCCTTGGCGGAGTCACTGGTGGGGGAGGTCTTAAACAGCCGCCTGCAGCAACGGCAGACTCTTCGCAGCCTAGAAGAGAGCAGGGAGAAAGTGAGAAAGCGACCCTTAAGCAGACTTTGGCAGGAGAGGGGGCCAATGGGGCAGTGAAGGAGTGCAGAACAGAAGGAGGGCAGCAATACAGTTTGCCGAATAGGCTTCCAGGTGGTGCACCGTCCTCCTTCTGGCTGAGGAATTGGGTCGAGACAGCTGCCCCAACATCCTTGGGATAGCTCCACCCCCAAACACACACTTTGGACTGAGCCCACACTAGGGCATTCCCTTTCATTCTCTGCTGCATCTCACTCACCAGTACGGCTTCCACGGCCTCGGCCTCATCATAGGACAGGAGTTGACCACCCAGCGACCTGACGTCTTTAACATCCTCAATTATGGCGGACAAAAACTGGATCCAGCTGAAGATGACCTGAAAATTAGAAGCACTGAACTGTTAGTGATGGAAGGACTCTTTGTGCCTTCCTGGAAATGGAGCGGGCACCCTTACTTGGTGGGCTGCATTCAAGTCCTTTCTGGGGACACCACCCGCTCCATGGAATATTCTGCAACTGCTGCTTCTCTGGGAGACTGCAGAACTGGGAAAAGGATCCGAGCAGAGAGTGGGTGCTCCCAGATCCCGGATGGAAGAAATGCCTCTCACACAGATGTCTTGAGCTCTGTGGAGGAAGGCCCTCTACTCAATGGTTCCCTACCTCAGCTCTGTCCACTTCCTCCAGGACAGTTGTCAGACCTGGAAGGAAAGAAGAATGGGAAGGGAGGGAGGATTCAGGACTTGATTTCCCATGAGGAATTAACCAACGGGAATTCCCTTTGTTGGAATTCAGGCTGGCTTCCGGGCTCCCAAGCACCAGCTGGCTCACCTTCCCCAAAGAGTCAGCCCCAGTCCCAACCATTCCCCAGGAGCCTGGGGTACCTCCTCACCGATGGTGACTCCGGAGACGGCTGGGGTGCCCCCTGAGGGAGTTGGAGGTGGCGCTGGAGTGGGCTCAATACGATTGGTTAGTCACCAGAACCTCCCTCTGGGTGGCTTACCTTTGCTAGAGTCACTGGTGGCGGAGGATTTAAAGATCTGCCTACAGCAACGGCAGACGCTTCACAACCTAGCAGGGAGAAGGTGAGAATGCGACCCTTAAGCAAACATTGGCAGGAGAGGGGGCCAATGGGGCAAGGAAGGAGTGCAGAACAGAAGGAGGGGCAGCAATACAGGTAGCCCAATAGGCTTCCAGGTGGTGCACCGTCCTCCTTCTGGCTGAGGAATTGGGTCGAGACAGCTGCCCCAACGCTTTGGGGCAGAGACCTTTGACATATGGGGTGCAGTTCTGGTCAGCCCAGCTCAGGCAGATTATGTTAGAGCTGGCAAAGTTGCAGAGAAGAACCATGAATGAGCTCAGGGGTGAATGGAAACCATGTAACCATTAGGCAGTCCTGTTTTCGGCACTTCATGACACTTCCTAGCTGGACCAGGCCTGTGAGGGGCCCGTGCCCATGTTCTCTTTTAAAACGAAGCAACTCCAGTCATGCACACAGAATCACGTACCAATGTTCAGACACCTGCACACATGTACTACCAACTGTCTGAATGGGGCTTTCATTGCTCTTACCTTCAGGATGCTGATTAAGTTCCAGACAGAGGGGGCCTCCTCCAGCAAAGCCCTGATCATCCTCTGGAGCGCCTCAATGTTCTCGTTCTGGGGGGGGGGGAGAAAAGATCAGACATGAGTGTATGAGTGACAACCGGTCTTGAGAATGCAACATTGAAAAAGCACTCATGCTTATCATGGTATTGTGTTTGATTCCAGTTGGGCCAAGAAACCACCAGGACATATGGAAGTGGGAAAGGGTGCTCACAATTAACCTGGAAGAAGAGCTTATATATTAAATCTCAGAAAAGTAAGAAACCACCTGTGCAGGGAGTCACACCATTTCAAACTTGGTCATTCTTTTGGAACTCTCCCGTTCAGTGTGGGCTCAAAGATTCACTTTCCAAAGTGTTTTGGTAAGCAGTTCAAACACCTTGAACCAGTTTAGTTACATTTCCTACAGGTTAATATCCAAACTCTTTAGTTTGCCATGTAACTCTAGAAAAAGACAACCATGGGACTTGACTTGAGAAGAAAGCATCATGCCAGTCTTTCTGAATGAAACCAATGATGCAATTATGGAACGCCATCGTCTGAACTGGTTACCACTACAGGGCTTTGCTTCGGGTTCCAGTTGGGGCCAACCAGGAGATTTTCAGTTGACACTGAATTCTCCCTTCGTCATAGAACATATTATGACAAAGCAAAACTGGGGCATCCTTACATAGAAAAGATTCTGAAGTGGTCTCAAATGAGACATGTAGCCCGGGAGTGGAAGCAGCAGGAGTTTGTGGCACAGGAGGAAAAAAGCTCAATAAGTATATCCCTGCGTCCCTGGGTCCAGCTGGTTGACTCTGGACACGGCCACGTGCAGGACTGCTGCTATTAGATTAATTGGCAGAGCTGGCACCTTGCTGACATTGGGAAGGAAAAGGCTGACCAATGGGAAGACTAGTCCTCCCAGAAAACCAACTGAGAGACTAGCTCTCACCAGATGTAATTTTATCTGGCTCAGTAGGGCAATGGACTGAAATGACCCTGACACAATTAAAAAGAAATCATTAAAAACCACCTGATTTCCCAATTGCTCTGTGGGTTGGGTGGTGGGTAGCACCCATCATGCTCAACCCGCTCTGGTGCCCCCAGAAGCCAGTTATTTTTTTATTTTTTGGAAACATTTAATCTACCGCCCACTCTGAAGACTCCGGGCAGTGCACAAAAACATGCAAACAAGGCAACATTAAAAATCACGTTCTAAATTAAAAACTCAAGTAACTAACAAAAAACAAATATTTAAAGTACAGGGCAAAAGTCTGGTGAAAAAGAAAAGTCTTCAATAGAGATTTGAAGATCAGTAAGGAAGAGGCTAGACGGATCTGAAGGGGAAGAGTGTTCCAAAGAAGTGGGGCAGCAACCGAAAAGGCCCTTTCCGAGGTCCTAGAGCCCCGAACCACTCGGAAATCAGGGACCGACGAAAGGGCCATCTGAGACGATCTAACCGGAAGGGATGTAACTGGAAAGGGAGAGGCGGGTCTGTAGGTAGACAGGCGCCAAGCCCTGCAAGGCTTTCAAGGTCAGAACCAGGACCTTAAATTGAACTCGGAAGCCAATAGGCAACCAGTGCAATGACTGCAGGAGAGGTGTTACCCATCATATTTTCTGGCACCCATGGGAAGGCGAGCTGCTTCATTCTGGACCCGCTGTAGCTTCCTGATCGTCCTCAAAGGGAACCCTAGATAGAGAGCTCATCACGGCAATCACCAAGAAATATTAGACACATAGAGCTGAGCTGCCACTGTCCCTTTCTCTCCACAACACCATCTCACACACAGTCTACCAAACCAGAGCTCTAGGAAGGTAGGCAGGCAGGCAGGCAGGAAGGAAGGAAGGAAGGAAGGAAGGAAGGAAGGAAGGAAGGAAGGAAGGAAGGAAGGAAGCCGAGTACTGCTTTTGTCAATCTGAGATCCAGCAAAACCAGGTTGTTATACTGACAAGAGAAAAGCATTACACTCAGTGCAGAGAAAAGGACATTACAGAATCAAACCTCCTTGCCTCCTGAGGCACAGCATGGAGCAGAAAACCCCCCAACCAAACCATCCCGCAGAAGAAGGTCAGAGTTCCACTGGGTAGGAATCTCCTGAGGGATCAGGTGTTCAGGTAGGTCCAGCTCAAGCTGCCTCTCCTTCAGCATGCACTGAGCCTTTTCACCCCGGTGGAAATGGCCGGCTATCTTGTGGCGATTCTCCACAAGAGCGCCATGGGAGCAGCAGGGTCCCGTAGCCAGGGTGTGTCCCAGGCTGTACATTGAGGCTAGCTATGGGCCCTAGCAGGACCTGTGTGGTGGGAGCCCCCTATTGCAAGTGCCCTTCGAATCCTGGAGGCTTGGGAGCAGCAGCAGCTGCTGCTGCTAGCCGAGGGCACGCCAGACCCATTGCTGCCAGCAGGAGAATGGACCCCCAGGTGAAAGGGGTCGCAGGTGCAGCACCACCACCATCGTCCCAAGACGCTTGGGGTCCTTTCCCCTGCTGACCCATGTAGGTGCAGACAGTACCTACTACCCAGTACTACCCAGTACCTGCTACCCAGTAGGTGCAGACAGCATGTCTATGGTCACTAAGGCACAACTTGAAGTGATCCCACACCAGGCTGCCACCATGCTCACCGGTCTGTGGGTGGTGAGGCTGCTGGTTCCTTCGGGAACTAAACCATCACAACTGGAGACTCGCATTGCTAAGGGGGATTGGGGGCATGGTGAGACCGATCTCCAAGCGCGACCACTCTGGTTGGGCTAGCAGCCAAAGCAGTCGGCACCTCCTCCACAACATGTATTCAACATCAGTCAGTCCCTGCTCATACCTTTGGCTTGTTCACACAGAGAGATGCAGCAAGTTCTCATCATCACTGGCGAGAAGCAAGCAGCCTGGCCTCTGTTGGAGGGTTTCCTTGTCTCAGGTTCAGGATTACATGTCAAAAGGATCTTCACTTTCAAAGAGTGTTCTAATCGGAGGCACCTTCAGCATGTTCCAGGTCAAGATGCAAGTGCCTTACAGTTCTGTGTCCCCCTTGTGAGGAACAAGCAGGGCTGGTGCTACCGTTAGGCCAACTAGGCAGCAGAGTGCAGACCCCAGACCTCAGGGGGTTGCGGAGTGTCGAGTGTCAATGTGTTTGCCTAGGGCGCAAAAGAGTCTGGCACCGACCCTGGGAACAAGTGCACCAACATCCTACTGTGGGTTTTTTCTGCTAGTTAGATTGTCTTCAACATATTCCAAAGCCCAGCTTTCTAGGCCATATGGAAGTTTTGATGCTGTCCATGAGATGTATTTGACATTACGAGAGGGAGGGAGGGAGGGAGGGAGGGAGAGATAAAGCTCTTCATTTGTCTCTGCTCAGGAGACTTCCGTGCTCCTTTTGAAATTGAACGTACTGTAAGGAAGTTGCTATTATCAGCTCTGCTGTGGAAAACAAAACTACACTTCTCTTGAAGATGTGACCACATTTGTTACCACATGAGAAACAACAGACGGATCAGGAAGAGGTGTCAATCCAGCAGAGAGCAGCATGTCTTGACACCATGCAGAACTCAGTAGCGAGAATCCCAAGGAAGAGATCCTTTTATACTGGAATCCTCAACTTCAGTTAGAAACTGTTGTTACAAGCAAAGAAGTGTGTACTGTCCCTCTCCTTGATCTGCCTGACAGCCTTGAGGTGCGTCAGGGAGATGAAAGAGAAGACCATGAATGGTTTTGTGCAAGTGCCATCCGCAGTTACATGCAAGAAGCCCATGTGCAAGCCTGTGCTGCCAAAGAGCAGAGCGGAGGGGAGGGCCAGCAGACCCACACACCTTTCTCCTCCCCCTGGTAGGCATGCTGGTCTATGCAAGTCTCTGTGCTTCTCACTCTGGTGGATGGCACCTAGCAGCCAATGCTTCACCGCACCTCGCTGAAGATAGAGTTCAGGATGAATGTGGCAGGAGCTGGTCACCCCCGGACCAAGTTTGTCATCTCCAAAGCCACAAAATCTTCAACACAGCAACACACTCTTGCTTTTTCTGTGCAATTCTCCATTCGGTCTAGAGAACCCGTGCTATCTGAGAGCTTCCTTTAGAGCAAGGTATGACCTGCTCCCGTCGGCTGTGCAGGCTTAGAGAATAAAGAGTATACCTAGGGAAGATAGAATCTGCCCTTGTGGTTAGAGGGAGATTGAAACCATCCAACATGTATTGCCCCCTGGTCTGTTTTACAGAGAGTTAAGACCCTCCCTGATATCTCCTTGTCTGGCACCCTTTCCAGGATGCTCAGGAGATTTTTGAGTCTCTTCGGGCCAGCAACAACATGCCTCCTGGCCATGAAGGAGGAGGATCCATGGAGAACAGGGCTTGCCTGTAAAACACAACCCTTTATAGCCCTCCCAGAGATGGTGATATGAAAGGAAACCCCTTCATTCATTCCCTGGGCCTGCTTTGGATCTTCTTTACAGATATCATGGGAGCATTGTGGAATTAAAAGGGCATGGCTGAAGTTGTCCTCAGGTTGAATTCAAACCCAGTTATCCATGGATCCTGTATCTGCGGACCGCTAGGGGCATTGGGAGTAGAGGCCGTGAGTGGGGGTCTCCCTCCACTATTCTACCTGCCTCTACTCTATGACCCCTGATCTGACTCTTCCGCACTTCCTGTGCTGATGAGTCTCAATCCTTCCTTTCCTGATCAATCAGGGCGGCTGGAAGGAAGGGCACGGCCCGCTCCCCACCCGTTCAATGTGTTGAAAGTTGCTCTTTATGGAAGGAGCGGAGGCAGCAGTGCCCGGGCTGATGCCTTGCCTGCACAAGCTCCAAGCGATGTGCTTGCATGATGGCCAGTTTGAAGAACTACTCCGAGAGAGAGAAAATAAGATTCCAGGATCAGAGTTCCAGTATCGATTGATTGATTTTATTGAACGTATTTATGTACCACCCGAAACGTATGTCTCTGGGAGGTTTACAATAAACAGTACACATGAAAGAAAAATAAAACATGAAAATCGTTTATTGTCCTTGCTTGGTGTCAAAATGTGAAAGACACCAATTTTTGTATGATACTGAAAACAAAATCCCGCAATTAATGCATCCTTTATTGGCTCTGTTGGGCAAAATGAAGAAAGCATCTCAAAAGGGAAAACCTCTTCTGGCCATGACTTCCTGATGGGGGAAAGAAGGGCTGGATAAGGGCCGCTTCTTGGCCATGCTGGTGATGGACTTCCTGGCCCCTGCTCAGCGGTCGCTGCAGCGGTGCTGGCGAGAGGGAAGACAGGGAATGTGGTGGCACTCACGGCAGGAATCAGCTGGACCTGCTCGGCTGCTGGACAGTGGAGCGCCACAGGATAGATCCAGCCCACGGACCCTGAGTTGGACATCCCTGTTCGAGGTGGTTGTGTCTTATAGACAGGTCAGTAGAGTTGAATGACGTCTTCCCTTTCATCTATGGGCCAGATCCCATTGGGCTGTACATTGGGTAGTGAGGTCTTGCAGTCTCATGCCTTCACAGGTATCTTCCATGGTTGACTTCGATGTACTGGAGGGCTTCACACGGTACACGTACCCTGAGTTGTATGAACTCGGTCCAACAGAGTGTGGATTTGGAAAACAGGGACCTATGTAACATAAAGGGGAGGAGGGTTAACGCAATGCAGTTTTAAAAAAAGCCTTGCCATGAACTGGAGCACAACTTCTTGTGATGCTGTTATTTGGAAGAACTGCATGCAGACAGCACTGTGTGTGCTGTCAGCCTCAATTCTGTGTGTGCACCGACAGCCTAAATTCTGCCACAGGCAAGGTTGAGTTCTGCGATGGGATAACTGGTGCAAATTAAACCACTTCCCATTCTTTCTCTCACTTTGAACAAAACTATTGTGCTTCTGTTGACTATAGGAATGGAAAGGGAAGGGTACACAGCCATGAAGTTGTGGCCTCTGGACACTGGAAATCAACAACAACAACAACAACAAATATTTCTATACCACTTTCAACAAATGTTTCCAAAGAGGTTTACATAGAGAAATCATATATAAATGAGATGGATCCCTGTCCCCAAAGGGCTGACAATCTAAAAAGAAACCTAAGAGTCACTGGAGGTGCTGTGCTGGGGGTGGATAGGGCCAGTTACTCTCCCCCTGCTAAATGAAGAGAATCACCATGTTAAAAAGGTGCCTCTTTGCCCCGTTAGCAGGGTCCTTCAGCATTCAAGGTCCAGGGGTCCTTCAACAGTATCAACATCCTCTTAAGAACCATTTGCGTACCTTTCTAAAATCACAGTGCCTAGACATTGGCTTTTTGTTTCAAAGAGGGACAGAAAGCTGAGACTCAAGAAGCTGAATTCTGTAAGCGGATTCTGAAGACATTTTGGCACTTAAAAAATGCTGAAAATGGTCCCAATAACTACACAGCTCTGAACAAGATTCTTCTGCCATCCATCCTCTTGCAGTCAAAGCTCCACATGATTGACCCTTCCAAGAGAATTAACACCTCTTTGGGAATATCCTTTTTTGTATGTATGAGGGCAAGTTGGGTTCCAGCATTTTTCAAAAATGGTAGGGCATGCTATTCAGTTTAGCCCTCCCTTTCTTGGCTCCAGGTGCTGAAAGAGCTTCAGGTACTCCGAGGGAGACAGAGGCCTGGGATCTCCAATTGGATCTGAAGGTGTGGAACCCCATGCGATGTCCAGAGCTGTTTCAGCATCTTCCTCTGAGGCGGATTCTTCAGTTCAGGAATTTGGTGGTAGAGGGTCAAGGTCCGGCTGCTTAGGTGGTTGAGTTCTTTGATCTCTTGACTGAGACCAAGACCGGCAGTGCTGAGGAGAATGTGATCGGGACCGAGCGTCTGGATGGTCCAATCTCCCCGGATATTGGTTTCGATGTGGAGCCCAAGAGCAAGGGTGAAGATAGCGTCCTCTATCACCAATGCCAGATCTGTCGTCAAAGAAGTTAGTGGAACGATCGGGCATGATCAGATGGAGAGTAGTCTCAGTGTCGAGGTTCTCAGTAGCAATATGCTGAATCCTATGGGATAGTGTTTTGGAGAGTACAGATGGTGAGGGGATTCCCTGTGGCCCGGAGAGCGTTGGTATCACGTAGGGTCTCTTCTAGATCATTGGTATCATGCAGGAGACTCTTTTCAGTCCGGAGGCAGCTGGTCTTGAGAAGATCAGCTAGTGTTGATGGTATCATGCTCCATATGTGCTTTGTCGATGTCACCTTCAGGATCGGAGGGTGATCTTGGTGTGACTTCTCTGGGGTCTCCCTTGTTGGGAGTGGAGCGGTCTCTCGAGTCTATGTTGGGATGGTAATGATCCCTGTCTTGGCCTGGAAGTCACTGTGCAGACTTAAGGTTTGTAGATACCCAAGTCAGCTTTTTTGGAATCAGAGCTGATGACCGAGACTTTTTTGTGGACTTTAGGCAGTAGAGATATCAGGGTGGGAGTGACGAGCTTCACGGGCCACACTCTATTGGCAGCACAGTGTAGTGTGTGCATTGGCTGAGGAATCTTTTCATTCGTAGTTGGTGAAAAATGCTGAGAATAGAAAGAAATAGAGAAAGACTTGATTTAGTTAGGATGCACATTCCAAAGTCCTGGGGAACCCTAGAAAAGGCTGGGTTTGGGTCAGCACCAGCTGAACCAGTGGCAACTGCAACCAAACCTCCCCAGATGATCTGAATAGGCAGCAGCAGGGCTCATGAAGAAGGTAGCATTTCCTTTAATATCTTGGGCCCAAGCCCCAGAGACCAGCCTGGCTGCTGTATTCTACATACATTCAGCATACTACAGACAAAAACTGCCCAAAGTACAGTGCATGGCACTAGTGCAGAATGTCACTAGCATATGCGCCACTGTTTCCAGCTGGTCTATCTCCAGGAATGGACACAGCTGGCGTATCAGCCTAAGCTGATAGAAAGCCCTCCTGGCCACTGCCTCAAGCTGAGAGACCAGGAAGAGGCTTGGGTCCAGAAGTACTCCCAGACTACATACGGGCTCTTTCTGGGAGAGTGTAACTCCATCCAAAACAGGCAGATCTAAGCCACTTCCTCTGTCCCAACTTCCCAACATGCGTACCTTTGTCTTCCTTGGATTGAGCCTCAGTTTGTTCTCCCTCATCCGGCTCATCACGGACTCCAGGTAAGTCTTTCGGGAAGTTAGGCCATTACCTAATGAAGTTGAGATAGAGAAAGAGGTTTGTGTGTCAGTATATGGATAACACCCTGCTCCAAATCCCGGACGATTTCCCCGCACCGTTCCATGTAGATATTAAAAAGCATTGGAGATAGAATGGAGCCCTGTGCAACCCCATACAATAGCTCTCCTTTGGAAGAGCAACAATCTCCAAGCAACAGCATCTGGGACCTATATGAGAAGTAGGAGTGGAGTCACTGCAAAGTGGTGCCTCTCACTCCCTACCCCTCTCCCTACCCCTTCAGGCGCTCCAGGAGGTGCCATGATCCACTGATATCAAAAGGATCGGCTGAGACATCCACAAGGATCCACAGGCTCACACTCCCCCTGTCAATTCCCAATTGGAGATCACCCAACAGGCCAACCAAGTCCTTCTCAACCCCATAGCCCACCCGGAAGCCATTTTGAAATGGGCCCAGATCATCTCCTTCTTCCAAGACTCCTGGAGCTGAGATGGCACTACCCTCTCAATCCCCTTGCCCTACCATGGGAGGTTGGAGACAGGCCTAGAATGGGATCCAATGCAGGTTTCTTCAACAGTGGTCTAATCATGGCCTTCCTGAGGCAAGGAGGCATCCTGCCCTTCCTCAGAGAAGCATTAATGATGCTTCCAAGACCTAATCCCATCACCTCCTTGCTAGATGGTATAAGCCATGTTGGGCAAGGATCAAGAAAACAGGTTGTCAAGTGAAGTCTCCCAAGCAGCTTGTCCACATCCTCCGTGCTCACAAATGGAAAATGATCCAATTTCACTGTGCAAGAGGAGCTGCCGGACACCTCCACAGTAGGCTCTGCACTACCTGTAGAGTCTGTTCCATTGGATGAAGAGAGTTTTTATCTGCAAACATCTCTTTAAAATGTCAAAGTGGGTAACTGATGGATCCAAATACTCATTCAAGGGAGGAGGGTCATGTACTAACCCTTTCACAACCCGAGACAACTCTGCTGAACGTGAGCTTGCAGAAGCAATGCGGGCAGAAAAGAACTGCTTCTTTGTGGCACGCATGTGATTGATGGATGGAGTGCTGTCAAGTCGGTGTCAACTCTTAGCGACCACATCATTTTGATAATGGAAAGTCAAAATGTTCATAATAAAAACGATTTTGCCATCCCATGAATTCTTTGCTTTGCATCAATATTGGGTTTCTGTATCATGTACCTTTTTCACATTAGAAGTAATATAGCTTCTCCTGCTAACTTGGCAAAGAGGTACCTTTAACTTGGTGATTCTCTTTATTTAGCGGGGGAGAGTAACTGGCCCTATCCACCCCCAGCACAGTATCTCCAGTGACAGTTGCTGGTGTCTGTCTTATGTTTCTTCTTAGATTGCGAGCCCTTTGGGGACAGGGATCCATCTTATTGATTTATTATTTCTCTGTTTAAACCTCCCTGAGCCATTTTTGGAAGGGCGGTATAGAAATAGAATAAATTATAAAAAATAAATACTTCCAAATTGGATCTATCCGGTTTCTAATGTCAGAAAACGAAATTAGAGCCAAAGAACATGTTTCCCATTTCAGGAGTAACCTGAAGGGTGTCTGTAAGGTGAGATTATTCCACTCAAATTCCACTGTGCTTGGAATTTGAGCAAAAGCTTTACAGATCCTACACATGATTGCTGTCTGGAACACAAGACCGAAGGGATGGAATCAGGATGACAGAAATGGGGATCTGCTAAGTCAAAGACAGCAGCCAAGACAGGAGGTTCATTGAGGCCAGGTGGGCCAACGTATATGACGACACTTGGCTTGGTGGATCCTGGCTGGTTTAGAGCTGCATTCAATGTTTGTGTACACTTCCATATGGGAACACGAACCAGTGATCCTGTTCTTACGTGTGCACGGAAGGTGTCAGGGTTTCCATATGAGAGCCACTTTCACTTTGACAAGCAACACTACTATAACACTGGGGGGAAACAAAACATAAAATTGTAACCCTCAAAAGAGTTTGCATTGGGGAAGACTTATTACTGAATGACCTCAAACCTGAAAGAAAGAGCCAGCTATTTGTACTTACATTCAATAAAATGAGAGAGAGAGAGAGAGAGACCTTTCCTCTAGGAACTGGGATGGCTGTTTTGGAATTTGGACTGTTAGCCCATCCATCAGTAGTTCTAGCCTGTCATGAAAGAAAGAAAGAAAGAAAGAAAGAAAGAAAGAAAGAAAGAAAGAAAGAAAGAAAGAAAGAAAGAACGTCACATGATCCAGGCCAGTCAATCTAATACAGCAGAAGTGACTTTCTTTCCAACTAGTATCATAAAGGGGAGATCGAAAAATACCCAACCCACCAACCAACCCATTCACAAGAAGCAACTCCAGACGCTCACGGCACATAGGCAACTAAGCAGGGGGAAAGTATCTTTTTTCCAGAGATTGGCATCGGAGGATAAAATGGGCCACAAGCTGGGGAAAGTCCTCTCCGCCTTTCCCTGTTCTTTCTTCTGTTTTTCCTCAGCATCCATTCCCTCAGAGGGATACCTGCAATCCTTCACCGGGCTCCCCAGAGCTCACCTGTCTATCGACAGACCTATCTTCTATTAATTGGCATAATTCTTAAGCGAAGCCGGTGGCACTCCCGACATCTCGAAGGGAATCCCGCAACATAAAGATGCATTGTGCAAAGCAGTCTGTCCTGAATCTACTGCCACTGGGTAACCAAGTTCTATTCTTGTTGGAGTAGTTGTTCTCTCTCAGCCTAGAAAACCAAACAAAAAGACAAAAGATTGAATGGCTATTCAACCACTCCCACCCGCTCCATTCTGATACTCATACAATTAGCAGACTCCTCCTCCTCATTGAAGTCCTCCAGGACAAGATCATCTGAAGGGAAGAGAAGAGAAAAGATTGGGTTTTCTTCTTTCAATTGGCTAAGAGAAGAGTGAAGGAGGGACAGGTCCATGTTGAATAAATGAGGAGGTTCTAATGGGTCACTTTTTGCACTGGGATTGCCAAAGCGGAAAACAAGCATGGCTTCCAGACCTCGCACTTTAGCTGCAAGGACTTTCCCAAGAAGAACCGTGTTTGCCCATGTGAGAGGGGTTGGGAGTTTGAAACATGCCCACTCGGGAGGCCTGCCACAGAGAGGTCAGAGCAAAACTGGGGCTCCTTGGACGAATGATGACCTTTGTCGCCCAGGCCCATTCTGGGATTCCAAGGAGACAGTTCTGCCCTCCCCACTTCCCTGGAAATTGGCATTACCTTTGATGGTGCTTTGAATCAAATGATGAGTCAAGTCATCTTCAATGCGCAAGAGAGCCTTGTGTGTGGTCAGCTGTAGAAATAAAGACGGACATGTTTTTTTCATGTCAGTGTGACACCATATCCAAAGCAGTGAAGAATTGAAGATGATCCCGTTGGGAACAAAGCTGAGGATTCCCAAAGATGGAGTGTGGCTCTTCTGGGCACTGGGCAGCCAGAAGAGACATGGGGTGGGGGCGGGTGACAGCTCTGTCCTGTTCCTCCTCTTCCTCGGTGAGCCGCAGTGGAAACAGCCCCTCTCCAGCAAGTGTGCTGCCAGGCTGCCCCCGTGTGACCAGGGACCAATGGGAGGTCTTCTTCTGAACCTGGAAGCTGACAAGGGGTCCCAGAGGATGCTGAAGCAGAGCCAAGCCATGTCCACAGCAGGGTACTTACTTCCACATTGGGCAGTCTGGCCACATGCTGCAGGACGTAGACGTAGGCTTCTCGGCCCAGAGCCTGCAGCCGGGGCTCCTCTGATTCAATATACCTGTGGAGCTCCTGTGGGTTGAAACAGCAGCTCAGAGTCATCGCACTGGCCTAAATCATCCCTTGCCATGCTACTGAGAGCTAAGCCCGGAAGGAATTTGTTCCACTACAGGAACATCCCTTGGTTGTGTCCCAAAGGAGTCTAAGGAGGATCAAATTCCATATAAACATCCCCCCCCCGCAATAAAGTTGACATATTTCTGAATTGTCATTCAGAATTCTAGAAGTCAATTCTAAAGTTGATCAATATTTCTGAAAGTTGCTTATGAGAGTGATGGTTTTCTCTGTCTTCTCAGCCAGTTGTCTTCTAATAAGGAAGTGACCTAGATGTATCTTGAATACACCAAGTGGATGGGGTCTGCTGCCTCTTTCTGTCAGACCACGTTCGGATGTGGGAGAGGATGAAGACAGAAGCCCCATTCACACCTTATGTTGCACACTCGGACCACGAGTGGAGAGTGCACAGGGGCAGATCTGGACACAGGGACTGCAATTCATACATGCTGTTGAATAGAGGCACTGCTTGACACTCCCTCTCTGTACCAGGCCTGTGAGGGGCCCGTGCCCAGGTTCACTTTGAAAAGAAATGCAACTACAGTCACGCACGTACCAGCGTTCAGACACCTGCACGCATCTACTACCTAACGTCCCAATAGGGCTTTCATTGCGCTTACCTTCAAGATGTCAATGGTGCTGTAGACAGAGGGGGCCTCCTTCAGCAGCCCCCTGAGCATCTTCTTAAAGGATGCCATGTTCTCCTTCGAGGGGGGAAAGAGAAGATCAGTCATGAGTAGGAGACACAACCGGTCTTGAGAATACAACATTGAAAAATCACTGGTACTGACAGTGCTATCACGTTTTCTTCGCAAGAGAAAAAAGCCCAAGAAGAATTTACCTGGGTCCCTGGGTCCACTTGGTTCAGCCCAGACACCGCCACATTGAGGACTGCTGCCTTGAGATTGAATGGCATAGGCGGCTTCATTTTGCTGGAGGGAGAAAGATGAGATTTCGTAGTGTGAGGAGGTCTGGTGATCCAGCCAATGGAAGCTCCTCTAGAGAAGAGGAACATGGCAACCCAGCAAGCGTCAAAAACGACGACAGGTCTGTGATGGTTTCCCTTCTTTTTTCCAAAAATGACCAGTCCCCGTCTGGGGAGGCCCTGGTTCGCAAGAGGCCGTAGTACTTAAGAAGATTTCTTTCTAAAAGAAAAACCTTCACATTAATGGCCATCTTTTGGGAAAGGGGAGATCCAGTTACAGATCTGGCCTGGTTTGCCACTGCCCTTTCCTGACACAACCCCCTCCTATTTAATCCCCGTGGGCTTTAAGCATACGTGAGTTCTGTGACGGCGTCCAGGCTTAACCGCAGCAGGAACCCAGGGTCCGGATGCTTTTTGACATCCTCCATAATTTCCTGGCAGAGATCAAAGAGCAGAAGAGAGGTGGTCACTACCCACGGACTTCCTTGCTATAGCTCCATCCCCAAACACACACTTTGGACTGAGCCCTCGCTTGGGCATTCCCTTCCATTCTATGCCACATCTCACTCACCAGTACGGCTTCCACAGCCTCATCCTTATCATAGGTCAGAAGCTGACCACCCTGCGACCTGATGTCTTTGACGTCTTCTATTACTGCTGACAGGAACTGGGTCCAGCTGAAGATGACCTGAAAATTAGAAGCACTGAACTGTTAGTGATGGAAGGACTCTCCGTGCCTTCCTGGAAATGGAGCGGGCACCCTTACTTGGTGGGCTGCTCTCAAGTCCTTTCTGGGGACACCACCCGCTCCATGGAATATTCTGCAGCTGTTGCTTCTCAGGGAGAGTGCAGAACTGGGAAAAGGATCCGAGCAAAGAGTGGGTGCTCCCAGATCCCGGATGGAAGAAATGCCTCTCACAGGAATGTCCTGAGCTCTGTGGAGGAAGGTGCTCTCCTCAATGGTTCCCTACCTCAGCTCTGTCCACTTCCTCCTGGATAGTTGTCAAACCTGGAAGGGAAGAAGAATGGGAAGGGAGGGGGGATTCAGGACTTGAATTCCCATGAGGAATTAAGCAAGGTGAATTCCCTTTGTTGCAATTCAGGCTGGCTCCCGGGCTCCCAAGCACCAGCTGTCCCACACTCCCCAAAGATTCAGCCCCAGACCCAACCATTCGCCAGGAGCCTGGGGCACCTCCTCACCGATGGTGACTCCCGAGACTGCCGGGGTGCCGCCTGAGGGAGTTGGAGGTGGCGCTGGAGTTGGCTCAACCCGCTTGCTTCGTGGCCAGAACCTCCCTCTGGGGGGCTTGCCCTTTTCGGAGTCACTGCTGGGGGAGGTCTTAAAGAACTTTCTGCAGCATCTGCAGACTCTTCGCAACCTAGAAGAGAGCAGAGAGAAGGTGAGAATGGGTCTCTAGTCAGACCTGTCCGGGAACAGAGGGAGCAAGGCAAAGCTGTTATGCAATCCTACTAACCGTGCAAAGAAGCCTTTCCTCATCTTCTCCCCCATTTCCCTCCCTGTCTAACTATTCCCCCCTGAATAACTATCCCTCCTCTTACTAAAAGCTGACTGTCCCTCCCTCCCCCCCTAGATCCCTCCCCAAACCACCCCAAACAAACAACAAAAAACAAGCAACAAAATAACAAACACTAACACTAACTGTAACACTGAATGGATAAATAAATGGATAAATAGATCAATCAATCAATGGATAAATAAACAAATAGATGAATAAATAGATGGATCAACAGAAACAGAAACGGACTCTCTAATACACTCTTTCCTCGCTATCTCTCCAACTCCTCTCCACCTCGCCTCCTCCCTCCTCGCCTGATTCACCCACAAAGAGCAGCTGAGCTCCGGTGGTGTCATAAAAGAGGATGTGTCATGAGCCTCAGCAATGGCCATTGGTCCTCTTGCCTCTAGTGGTTGCTTCAGGACTTGGAGGCATCCCCTGCCAAGCGGGCAAAGAGGCACCTTTTCAAAGGGCTGATTCTCTTTATTGAACAGAGGCCACACGGGGGAGCAGTTGGCCCTACCCACCCCCTGCCCAGTAACCCTCCAGTGGCGGTTGCTGGTGTCAATCTTAGGTTTCTCGGTAGATTGTGAGCCTTTGGGGGCAGGGAGCCATCTTTATTCCTTTATTCTTACTCCACTTAAACTGCTTTGGAAACTTGTGTCGAAAAGCGGTATATCAATAGTAGTAGTAGTAGTAGTAGTACTAGTAGTAGTAGAAGTTCTTCCAAACCTCACCCTTCCTGTTCATATGTCTGTTGATCTGAGAAATCAGAGGACTCTCTTCCCCACCATGTTGAAAGCAAAACCACCACAGGCCCCTCAGAGCAGACCCCTCCACCTCCGCCCACTGCCATTCATCCCGAGAGCCACCTTGGTTGCTGGGATGTGCTCTTGTTTCAGCACGACACGGGGACTCATTCCTTCAGCGCAATCCTGACACTGATTCTCACCTGAGGGGACACACATCACTTTGCTGGCTCTGCCCTCTGGCCACTGCTCTCTGCTCTTTCCAGAGTGTGGCGATGCTGTCACTTGCCTGCCAGGAGGCAGCGTGGAGCAGGTCGGTGGCTGCTTAGCCTTCTCCACTCTGCCTCTTCATCGCTGACTTTGGCATTATTCAGCGGAGGGTGGCGGAAGAGGCAGCAGCAGGATTCTCCCTCCCTCCCTCTGAATCTCAAAGTCAAGAGCTGATGCCCCAAGTGGAAGGAAGCTCTGAACAGCTGCCTGGCTTCCCTCTGGACCCTCTTGTTTGGGGAACAGCAGGGCTCTCCTTCCCATGCTTGGAGAGGAGGAGACCCAGTGGAAGTGAAGGAGGGAGGAGGCTACTGACGTAATAGTGCAGCAGTCAACCACAGAGAGGCAGCCGCTTGTCTTCTCCATGCTGCCTCTGGAGTCATACTTCAAAACCTGCTTGGAGGCAATGCATCAGTCATACCTGGAGGGTCCAATATTCAGGTAGAAGAATGAGTTCATGGATGCTGCAGTTGGTCCGTTTGGGTGCACACCCAAGGAAGAGAAGTCTGGAAATGGCTTGAGTGAAGTGTATGTGCAGGTTTGAAGGGGTGACCTTCAACTTCTCTGAGAAGTGGGATGTCTCTTTCAGGTGGAGAGCAAAAGTTCTCTGAACTCTTAACGGCTGAGTCCTCACCAGCTCATCAGGTTGACAAGTAGAGGGAGTTCCCTGTCCTAAAAAGGGCGAGTGGGCAACCATGAGGGTCAATCTCAAGTGTTGTTTAGCTTTCCACAACTGCTTGGATACCAACATTGCTCGCTGCTATAAGCTGCAGCTACATTGCTTTCATAGGGCTGTAGAGCTGACAACTGATATTATGGTTAACAGCACAGCCATTGCCTGATGACGTTTGAAGACTTGGGGAAGTCTGTTTCTGGTCAGCATAGCTCCAGAGATGACTGACAGTCTGTGTACACAATAGAAAGGAGGATACCCGTTTCTCACAGACAGAGAAGCAAACAGCAGGTTGGATTGAAAGAACGGGAAACAGAAAGAGAGAGAGAGAGAGAGAGAGAGAGAGAGAGAGAGAGAGTCTTTCATTGTAGCAACCAGGAATGAGAGGAATCGTTTTGTTATTGAGTCAGGCGCTACCCCAAACATCCTGAATTCCCCTCAACTGTTGATAGATTTAGACAAAAATGACAAAGTTGCTGTTTGGTTTGCTGATGGGAAAAATAGTTATTCATCCAGGAGAGGAACTGCTGAACTGTCTAGTAAGCAATTGGATGGGGAAATGGAAAAGATTTTGATCCAAGATGCCCTCTTAGTCCCTGATATGGAGAGTAACTTGACCTCTGTGGGAGATGGAGTCAATCAAAGTTGCAAAGTGACTTTGCAGGACAACGTTTGCTACATCAGCTAAGAAGGATGATTTCCTGATGCATAATATATATAGCCTATATGCATAAAGATGTGCTTTTTCAACTGGACTGTGTAACTGAACAGGCCAGGCTTGCAGCCTCATGCAAAGACAAGAACTGTTCGACCATATGGCCGAAAAGACTAGCACATAGGCAAATCCATGTGATAAATGAGCTTGGGGGAAATGGCATTAGGAAGGACTTTCAAGTGGAGTCATGCAGAGAAGCTGCCACAAGGGGTCAGTGTTGCTTACTGAATCAAGGGGTGAGAGCCAGCTTTTCTGCACAGACAGAGTCACAGTGTCCTTTGGAGCTAATACATTCTGATGTCATAGAAACATAGGAAGCTGCCATCTCCTGAGTCAGACCATTGGTCCATCTAGCTCAGTATTGTCTACACAGACTGGCAGCGACTTCTCCAAGGTTGCAGGCAGGAATCTCTCTCAGTCCTATCTTGGAGAAGCCAGGGAGGGGACTTGGAACCTTCTGCTCTTCCCAGAGCGGTTCCATCCCCTAAGGGGAATCTCTTACAGTGCTAGCCTCCCATTCATATGCAACCAGGGTGGACCCCAACCTTCTCCCAACCTTGGAGAAGCCGCTGCCAGTCTGTGCAGACAATACTGAGCCAGATGGACCTATGATCTGACTCAGGAGATGGCAGCTTCCCATGTGTTCCTAAGTCCTTGCCACTCAGATTGCCAGCCAAAGCAATAGACAAGACATCATCTGAATGATGGCTTGGGCACAAACCCTCTCTAAAGCATGTCAAAATGTTTGGATAGAGAGCTTATGCATACGTACCAAAGGCCAGGAAAACCAAACTCAATCGCAACTGTGAACTGGGAGTCTTGGTTAGATATCCGCATGGCCAAAAGGGATAGAGAACCCTTGATCCTACAAATGGAGAGGTCAGGATATGCAATGTGGTGTCTTTTGATGAGAGACAAGGGCCAACTAGGGATGATGTGCCAGAACTTGTGCCAGAGATCCACAAGCCCATTTGAAGGAGACATGGAGAATCCCAGTTCAATTGTCACATGTACACAATGCTTCTAAGTGTTAGCAACAAGATGGAGATCAGATCTTTGGAGGCCGTTTTCAGCAGCAGCTCCCTGGTGACCACCAATATCTGGTCTGACTTTTCACACTCTGATTTGCTTGCAGAAAAGCTTTGCCATATATGGGCAAAGCTTAAGTACACCAAAATATACCTGGGATACCAATAGGGCTGGCTCATTCTAAGAGAATAGCAACTGGCACTTGTATTGTGCCAGCTCAGATGCAGCTCTTTGATTAGAACATTGAAGTCCACTCCCCTCTTCCACATCAAGCGTGATTTCTGTGCATGACAAGCCACATCAAACAGCTTGAGATTTCCCATGTGCAGCCTGGCTTGCTCTGTACAGGCCTCTGCTACAGGGTAAACTATGATGGAGAGAGAGAGAGAGAGAGAGAGAGAGAGAGAGAGAGAGAGAGAACTCTGCACAAGAGACTTCCATGCTCCTATGGAATTAGGTCAGAAATTGCACTTACTGTAAAGAGGCTACTACTCTTAGAGTTGGAGATGGAGTTCCAGTGCATCGACCTTTTGCACCAGCTCTCCTAATGACCACTTGGGGTATTGGGCGTAGAGGTAGTTAGTGAGGGTCTCCTTACCTGTCCCTGCTTGCCTCTCCTCTATGGCCCCTACCTCGACTCCTCAGCTATTCCCAGTCAAGAGTCAGTCCTCTTCCTTTCCTCTGAGAGAGTAGATGGAAACATCTCTCTCTCCCTTCCTATTCATTATGTAGCTGATAGATAGGACTAGGTTTTTCCTCTCTAAATGTACTTCACCAATACATCTTTTTCGTTTAGATTGTACAACAATCTCCATGTGTCTTCTTCACATAATGGCAACAACTCAACTCTGCACTCTACTCCGTAACTGGTGTGGGTAGCTTCCTTTTGGCGCTTTGCTAATAAGATCAATAAGATGCATAGCTATGTTGTGACCGGACATCAAACCAAGACATTTCATAACCACATGTTAAGACAGAGATCTACGTATCTATCTTGGATGCGTTTTTGATCACATTTTGTCTGTTCCTTTTGCTCTGTTAGTTACTGTTGTTGTTGTTGTTTTGTACTGAACGTGTGAAACAACCTTGAAGTGAACTAATCACAAAGTCAGATTTCTTGTAATAGCGAAAGGAAAATTCTAGCTTCTGTGGACTGCACCCCACGCCTATAGGCTTTACTACCTTGAAAGAAGTTTGCTTTTGCAACGGAAGGTTGGAAGGCCATTGCGGTAGATTCAGTCTAGAACACACAAGTCTACTTGGTGGCAGAGGTTAAACGGGTCATTGGTCAGGAGATCCATGTCTGGTGTTAGCAGCAGAGCAGATCCTTCTAGGGACACACCAAGGTAATTTGGGCATCCGGACCGCCCAGCCACGAGCCCCCACCCCCATGCGAGGCTCCCCAAAACTTCCTTTGGGGGGCCCACCCCACCAAAGTTCCATTAAAAAACCAAACCAAAGACTCTAATGGTGGCTGAGGGGTGGCAGCGAGGGGGGAGGGATGGTGGCTTGAAGCAAATAAACTACACGCCTGTGCAGTTTAGAGATCGTCGCAAGCCCGTGACGTTACGGGGGGCAACTCAAGTTGTTCGGAGGGCAACTCAAGCCACAATATTGTTCAAAAGTGAGCCAGCTGCATCCAGGTCAGGGTCTCCTTGGAAGTCCAACTGGCACTTTCCCCCTCTGTGAAGGAAGGATGTTGAGAAATGGAATACCGAAGCAAACAACTACTTATCTTATTTATATCTCATGTTTCAACGCAACTGTTCTCAAAGTGGTTTACATACAAAAAGGAGAAGAAAGTGGCCCCCTGTCCCCCAAAGAGCTGGCAATCTAAAAAGAAGCACAAGGGAGAAGCTAGTGCCAGTCACGGAAGGAATGCTGTTCTGGAGTCGCCTAACAGAAAACCTGAATTGGTCATAAAGGTCTGGTGCCAGCTGTTCAATGTCTCGGCATGAAAGAAAGAGGGCTTGGTGCTCGCATCACCAAATTCCAGATGTCCTCTTGTCTAATCAAGTGCTGAGCCTCCAGCAGGATTGTAAACTGAGAGCAGGATCAAGCCCCAAATCCATCCCTATGGCCATTGGTGCTCCTGTGGAGACAGCCTCTCATAATGCATGACTGAGCCACCTCTCCTGGGTTCAGATTCTCTTTCAGCCATGAAACACACTGGGTGGCCGTGGGCCAGTCACTATTCTCCGCCTAGCCTACCTCAGAAGGCTGTTGCAAGGATAACATGGAGAACTCTACCCTCACCGAGGAAGAGTGGGGTATAAATGTAATGGGGGTGGGGTGGGGTGGGGCAGCAGTCTTGATCTGGACCCCGGCTGACATCTGTGCTCAGCCACAAACTCATAGTTGGTCTTGAGCAAGTCACACTGTGATCCTGCCTGCCCACTGGTGAAACAGCAGCTATCATGACTCACCCAGTTATGTGCAGATTAATCCCACAAAGAAAATGGTGTGTACAATAAAAGATGCTATGTCAAGACTATCATCCAGCACTGCTGTCAGTACAGAGCGCTTCTCCAACCTCTTCTCTCCAAACCTCCTCATTACGTCAGTGTATATAGACTTATGCAATAATATACAAGACTTCCAAATGATTCGATTGGATTCCACGCAACACAGCCCAAAATCAAGCAAGATCAAAAGCCTGTCAATAGAATCATTGAGAAGTTCTGCTCCACTGGGCTAGTCTGTGAATTGGAATGTTTCGGATCTTACAGCCCTGAACTGAAGTATGCTTACTCAACGTAAGCCCTATTGATTTCAAAGGGATTTACTTCCAAGCAGCTATGTTTAGGATTGCTACTTTAATCTTACTTCTGCCATCTATGGATGGTGTGATACGCTTCAGGGAGTAAGACATTTTAATTTCTAGTTGAGATAAATGATGCTGAAGGTAAGAGTTTCATTAAAAAGGAAGAGCTGTGAAAGTTCTTCCCTTTGGGGAGATTAATCATGTTTGTGGTCGTCCAGCTGGAATAGGAGAAAGACTGAGCAGGTCCACATAAGAAGGCCCCAAACTAGGTCCTTCTTCGTTCTCTACATTAGTCCTCAGCGCTCTCCTGACTGTCATTTGGAAGTAGTGTCATCTTTTCAGGTGGCCTCGTCTTTTAACTTTAAGCTGATCTGATCAGAAAAGGTTTAGATACAGCAACTCAATAGGGCTTCAATGTTCTCCAGTCATCCAAAAACCTCTTTTTCAGATGAGAGTTGAGATGCTTTCCATTTCCAGTTCTACTCTAAAAAGCACGGAAATTCCAAGCGAAGGTGGCCATGTTAAATTCCGCACCATAGAAGCTGTCAAGACTTTCTACAGTCTGGGAGCGTATGGTGGCTTTCCAAAAGAGGCTCCATGCAGCCACACTTTGCCTTGATCTCTCAGCTGGACATTGGGCTGGGGAGGGATGTGTCTAGGCAGACATTCCAGAATTGCAGCTTCCCCAATCCACTTCCTAGAGATGCCCCAGATGAATTTCTGCCTGGTGCACCTCTGCAAGGCACGGTGCTTCCCCCAGCTGTTATGTCGCTTCATAAATGTCTGGGCAGAAATTCAAGATATATAGCAGTCTCACTAATAGTAAGAATAAGAATGCAAATAAGAATAAGAAGAATAAACTGTACTTATTAAGATAAAACAAAGAAAAAATTAAATCATAACAGATTGAAAAGGGGGGAGGGGTGAAGGAAATACAAAATACAATACAGAACCATTTCAAAGTCATTGTTAAAATCAATCATGTAATATGATATGATATGGTATGATATGTATTCTTAAAAACATATAATACTTCCAGGCAGCTATTCTCCTAGCTTTAGGAGCATTAAAAAGAAAAGGAAGCAAATGGGCGATCAGACAAACTCCTCCTTTTCATGGAAGTTCTCGAAGACAAGGCCATCTGAAGAGAAGAGAAGAGAAGAGAAGAGAAGAGAAGAGAAGAGAAGAGAAGAGAAGAGAAGAGAAGAGAAGAGAAGAGACATAATATTCCGATGTTAATTGATTTAGGTAAGGAGGGACTTCTACATATTGAACAAATGGAGGAGGGTCTAATGTGTCACTTTTTTCCTTGGGGTTCCCCAAGCAGAAGGCAAGCATGGCTTTCAGACCTCACAGTTTTGCTGCAAGGTCTTTGCCTGCAAGAACCATTTTTACCCCTGTGAGAGGGGTTGAGAGTTTGAGACGTGCCCACTTGGGAGTCCTGTCACAGACAGTCCTCCATAATTTCCTGGCAGAGATCAAAGAGCAGAAGAGAGTTGGTCAGTACCCATGGACTTCATTGGAATAGCACCAGCCTCAAACACACACTTTTGGCAGTCAGGTTTTGACTGAGCCTGCGCTTGGTCATCCTCTTCCATTCTCTGCCACATCTCACTCTCCAGTACGGCGTCCACAGCCTTTTCTCTTTCATACGACAGCATCTCACTTTCACAGGAATTGGCATCCTTAATACCGTCAATAACGGACGTCAAGACGTTCAGACACCTGCACACATGTACTACCAACTGTCTGAATGGGGCTTTCATTGCTCTTACCTTCAAGATGCTGATTCAGTTCCAGACAGAGGGGGCCTCCTCCAGCAAAGCCCTGATCATCCTCTGGAGCGCCTCAATGTTCTCGTTCTGGGGGGGGGGGGGGGGAGAAAAGCTCAGACATGATTATTCTATGCAGAAACCACATGCTTTTTTAAAAACAAAAACAAGTTTTACCACAAGCAAGCATTGTGTAAGACTATGTGTAAGACAAATCATATGATATTTATTTAGACTGCCTTCCTGCCTTCCTACTGTCCACCACCCTCTTGCCATTTTAAGCAAATCCAGACTCACAGTTTGATCAAAAATGTCCAGGTGTTCAGTTTTAAACATTTCCCCCCTCCGTTTCAAAACACTTAGGACTTCACTGTGAATATAGGAACTTAGGAACATCGGAAGCTGCTCTATATTGAGTCAGGCCCTTGGTCCATCTAGCTCAGTATTGTCTACACAGACTGGCAGCAGCTTTTCCAAGGTTTCAGGCAAGGGTTTCTCTCAGCCCTAAAATCTTGTCCTAAAAAAAAAAATAATAATAATCTTGTCCTGTCTGGGAGATGCTGCCAGGGAGGGAATGTGGAACCTTCTGCATGCAGTTTTCAAACATTATTCCCTAAAGCAGCATATTATTGTCCCTTGGACTGTGTTAGGGATGGGGCTGTATTTCAGTGGTAGAGTATCTGCTTAAAGATGCTGAAGGTCCCAGGTTCAGTCCCTGGCATCTACAGGGAGAGCTGGGGGAAACTCTTGCCTGAAACTCTGGAGTGCCACTGCCAGACAGAATAGACAATATTGAGATAGATTGGGGTTCCCAACAGGGGGTACAAGTACTATCAGGCTATCAGAAGAGCCAGCGTGGTGTAGTGGTTACAGTGCTGGACTAGGACCAGGGAGACTCGAGTTCAAATCCCCATTCAGCCATGATACTAGCTGGGTGACTATTGGCCAGTCGCTTCTCTCTCAGCCTAACCTACTTCACAGGGATGTTGTGAAGAGAAACTTGTGTATGTAGTACACTGCTTTGGGCTCCTTGGAGGAAGAGCGGGATATAAATGCTAATAATAATAATAATAATAATAATAATAGTTGTTGTTGTTTTTGTAAAAAGATTGCACAGACTGACTACAAACAAAGGCATGACAAGGTAGCAGGGATGATACACTGGAACATCTGCAAAAAATACAAGCTACCTGTAGCCAAGCATTGGTGGGACCATAAAATTGAAAAAGTTGAAGAAAATGAAGATGCAAAAATATTATGGGACTTCTGACTACAAACAGACAAACATCTGCCACACAATACACCAGATATCACTCTAGTCAAGAAGAAAGAAAAACAAGTCAAAATAATCGACATAGCCATACCAGGGGATAGCAGAATAGAAGAAAAAGAAATAGAAAAAATAATAAAATACAAAGATCTACAAACTGAAATTGAAAGGCTGTGGCAGAAAAAGACCCAAATAATCCCAGTAGTCATTGGCGCCCTGGGTGCAGTTCCAAAAGACTTTGAAGAGCACCTCAACACCATAGGGGCCCCAGAAATCACCACCAGCCAAGTACAAAAAGCAACTTTACTGGGAACAGCCTATATTCTGCGCCGATATCTATAACAACAGCAACAACATTGACAATAAAATTCAGCCATCGCAGGTCCTTGGGAAGGACTCGATGTCTGGATAAAACAAACCAGTCAATAACACCTGTCTATGGAAATAAATCAATAAATCAATAAATCATATCGAGGGGGGGCTCAGAGCCCTCCTGCCCCCCCACTGCAGCTGTGCTCCTTGTTCTCCTTCTCAGGATTGCCGGCTTGAAGCTGATGTGTCCTCAGTGCTGTGTCTGCTGCAGAAGGGGAGGGAGCAGCGTGAAGACCCTCCCCCTCCGCTGCTGATTGGCTGGCTATGTGCTGAAGCTCAGCGTATCCCTCCTCCTCAGCCTAAGCGACAGGCTTCAGAAAATTGCACTTGTCCCATGAATTTCAATCAGGCTGCTTATGAGTAACTTAGTGTGGATGTGAACCAGTGACTGCAATAGTCTCTGTACCACTTAAATTTGTGTTTTTGTGTATATATGTGTATACACACACACACAATTAAGTGCAGCAGCTATGAGATGGGCTACTCCAGTCACTGACTGGCTTAAATCCAGATTAAGTTGTCTGATACAGGGGTGTGTGTGATTTTGCTCCCAAATGGGGCCCTGTGGCCCCGTTTGGGAGCGAAATTGGCCAGCACTACCTTTGCAGTGCGGCCAGAGCAGCTCCCCCTGACTTTTGAAGGTGAACGCAGCGCTGGCCAACTGAGCTCCTAAACAGGGCCACGTGGGCCTGTTGGGGAGCAAAACTACACGCCTGCATCTGACATCAGACGCAGGGGGTTTGGCTGGAGGGGGCCACGGTGGGGGCAGCACCTGGGTCACCGCTGGCCTCCCTCTGCGGCTGACTCTAAGCAGTCTTATGGAAATGAATGGGACAAGTTGACTTGTTCTCTTCATTTCAATGGGAGTACTCAGTCACCGGTACAGCCAGCAACAGGGTCTCCGTCACTGACGGGAGTACGCACATCTCTTCATGTTCTCCACCAGATCTACTTTCCTCTCTCCCCCTGCCGTGTTTCACTTCTGGAACTGTAGACGGACGTTTGCATATCAGCAGAGCCATCAATAGTCCCCCAAGGCCAAAAGAGGCCCAGGGAAATGCCAAGATTTCCAGCTGAGTCTGGTTTCAACCAAACCATTCGCCTCCAGCACCTGTTCCGCTGTTCCTCCCCCGGGAGAAATGTTAGTGCAATTAGATGGCCAGTGACGCCCACAGTTCCTCGAAACGGCCACAAGAGAACGAATTAAGGAAGTAACACGGCTCAAAATTGCCAGGAGGTAAACATCACAAAGTCGGGAGGCCTGGAAACTGCATGGATGTAGCTGGACTGGATTTGGTTGTAATGTGTTCATGATGTAATGTGTTCTTTTAAAAAACATTTCCTAGACTTTGGTGGAAGGCGAAAGGCTGAAATCCACAGACATGTATTTGTTAAAAAGAATCTAGAGGGTCAAGGTGAGCAGGAGGAATGGGGACTTTATGAGTCTTTGTTCTTCCCTTTCCCCATGCCTTTAACTGCCAGAATCAGCCAGAAATGTCATGGGCATGGCTACCTGCTGATAATCCCAGGTAATTAATTGTCCCAGGAGAATGACAGACTTTGGCCTTCTACCCATTCACACCTGCTCAGTGAAGTGCAGTTAATCATTCTGCTCAGTGAAATCCAGCTAAAACATTTCAAGGTTGCAGGCAGGAGTCTTTCTCAGCTCTCTCTGGAGATGCTGCCAGGGCCAGAACTTGGGACCTTCTGCATATACTCTAGCACTGAGCTATGGCCCCATCCCCTGGGATCTTGGAGAGCTGCTGCCTGTCAGAGCAGGGAGTTCTGGGCTAGCTGGACCAATGGTCTGACTGGAGCCAAGCTAGACATGGCAGTGGCAGAGCAGTCTCTCTACATGCAGCTCTCACTCTCACACAGTCACGTAAGAACTAGGAGGAGGGAATCTGATTCAAGTGCTGAATCATCTCCTGTCTATGCCTTACCTCCCCATAATCTGTCCTCAATGTCATTTTTCTCTTGATTGATTGACTAAGTACCGTCAAGTTGGTGTCAACTCTTAGCGACCACATAGATGGATTCTCTCCAAGATGATCTGTCTTCAACCTGGCCTTTAATGTCATTCAGTGGTACGTTCATTGCAGCCGTAATTGAGTCCATCCACTTTGCTGCTGGTCCTCCTCGTTTTCTCTGTCCTTCAACTTTTCCCAGCATTATAGACTTCTCAAGGGAGCTGGGTCCCAAGTATGATAGTTTAAGCCTGGTCATTTCTGCCTTGAGTGAAAATTTTGGATTGATTTGTTCTATAATCCATTTGTTTGTTTTCCTGGCTGTCCATGGTATCTTCAAAAGTCTTCTCCAGCAGCAAAGTCTTCTCCAGCAGCGTCAATACTTTTTCTATCTTGCTTCTTCCAAGTCCAGCTTTACACAGAGAAATAACAAATAAATAAGATGGATCCCTGTCCCTAGAGGGCTCACAATCTAAAAAGAAACCTAAGATAGACACCAGCAACAGTCACTGGAGGTCCTGTGTTGGGGGTGGAGAGGGCCGCTGCACATCATGACATGTTTTTGAGATTATTTTGGTTTAGCTCAGTTGTTTTCAAACTTTCTACTAGGGATGTACACAAAAGGAGTTATGCAGGCTTGGTTCAAATTTGAACTGGATTTGAGTGGAACCATCCTGGCCATTTTGTGCCCATTTGAACACACAAGACCAGCCAAGTTTGACCCTGGACCTGTCAAGCCAAACCGGCTTGAACCCAGCTAGTTCTCACACCCCTGCTGTCTATCCTCTGGAAACTTGTCCTCATCACTGTAAAGGCAAAGTGTGCCATGAAGTCGGTTTTGACTCCCGGTGACCACAGAGCCCTGTGGTTGTCTTGGGTAGAATACAGGAAGGGTTGACCATTGCCTCCTCTGAAGCATGAGATGATGCCTTTCAGCATCTTCCTATATTGGGAAAACATACCTGCGGGGATTTGAACCGCCAACCTCTGGCTTGATAATCAAGTCATTTCTCTGCTGCACAATTAAGTGGCTTCCTCATCACTGTATCTCCTCACAAACTAATTCTATCTATCTATCTATCTATCTATCTATCTATCTATCTATCTATCTATCTATCTCATATTTCATATTTTGTTATTTTCATATGTTTAATAGAAATATTACATACATATTTATTTATTTATTTAAGCACATTTCTATACTATACTGCTGCTGCTGCTACTACAACTACTACAAATATTTATATTCAGGGGGTCATACATGCTGCTGATCACAGAAGTGCTGGCCATCATGGGGACGGTGTTTCCTTGTGCAGAAAATTGCCACTGTAACTGTGAGCAGCCAGATCATTTGAACCTAGGAACCTAGGAAGCTGCCATATACTGAGTCAGACCACTGATCTATCTAGCTCAGTATTGTCTTTACAGGCTGGCAGCAGCTTCTCCAGGGCTGCAGACAGGAATCTCTCTCAGCCCTATCTTGGGGAAGCCAAGGAGGGAACTTGGAACATTCAGATGCTCTTCCCAGAGCGGCTCCATGAACATAGGAACAAAAGAAAAAATGCCAAAAGACCAAATTGAAAATAGCCTCAGGTTTTATCCATCCTTTGTATTATTTGCCTTGAAAACTTGACTTTTCCTTTTGTGCTGATGGATGGCACCCAGATGGTTGGCTGATGGTTGGCACCCAGACAGCGTCTCAGGACGCTGTCCCTACATGAGGGGGGAGGGAATTGGCAACTCACTTGCCTGTCTTTCTCTCAAGTAAACAGGTTTGCAACCAGCAGTGCCTTGAATTGTCTTTCCAAGAAGGATTGGTCCTCTCCAGAATGAAGGAATACCTGGATCCATCACCAGAACGTAATCCCAAGGGAGTCTCCAGAGGACATCAACACTGACCCAGGAAAGCTAACCATCAGCAGCAGCAGCTACCCGGGGGCAGTCCCTATCTGCATTTCCAATCCAACCCAATGGTGACAGAACGTCCATCTGCTACCCTGTCCTGTGTTCGAAGAAGAGGGCCTAATGCAAAGTTCATCTTCCTGCTCCTAAGTGCTATAGGAGAGGGATAGACAACAAATGCCTGGAGACTGTCACTTTTCTCTGGAGTCATACATGCAACAGCATCTCCCCAAGCTGTAAAGCCCTGGAACCATCCTACCTGGGTAAAATACCTTGCCAAAGACACTATTTCAAATTCTGCCAAAGAGACTATTTCAGATTGCCCACGGGGGGGGGGGAATCAAGGCTCCCAAACACATGAACATTCGAGCTTGTCTATGGACACTATCCAAACAAGCCAAAACAACACGGATCAGAGAACATCCAGGATAGCCAAAATCCTGCAACGTTGTACAAGAGCATTTGGTTCTCAACTGAAGGACTAAAATATTTTTTTACCAAGGACTCTTAGGGTTTTTTTAATTTTAATTCTAAAGCTCTCCATGGCTTCCTTTTTGGCCATGACAGACTCTAGAGGACACTAAGAGTGGTGGGAGTTGATGATTTACACCACTTTCTTATATTACTTTCTTGTAGTGACTATGTGCTATCATTATGTTGAAAACCATGCTATCTCCTGTGCTGTAAGGACATGGACCTCACATGCTTGCTCTCCGGTCATTTCCCAGAGCATTTACCTGCAAGTCTGCACCTATCCCCAAGTTTGTGCTCTAAGACATTAAGCTAGCCCAAGCTTGACCTGCTAATTTTATAGACACTTCTATTTAAGCAATGTGATTGTACGTGACTTGTCATTGCTATCGCTGTCCACAAGCTGATAATCCATTAATCACTAGAAGCACCTGGTTCCACAATGCAAGACTGTTATTGATACCTTATTTGGGATAAAGATGGGTTAAAACAATGTTGCTTGCTATAAGTTGTATGATCTTTATATGTACACCTTGCTGCTATGTGTAAAACTTTTTATCTATATCAAATCAGAATTATACTAATTATGTTTGTAGCTCTAGGATATTATATGCAATGTATCTAGTTTTATTGCCATATGTACAGCCCATTCAGCACCTATATGTCCCAAATCCTTTAGCTACACAAAACACAGAACTATATTTCCAAGATTAAAAGTTTATGTGTTAGAAAGAGCTATTATTAATATTTCCAAACAGTTAGGACTTTCATTTAACTCATATGGAGAGCCTATTGATTTATGGGCAAAGAAGATAATTCTAATTATAGTATGTATTTCCCTTTTATTGATAATCACATGTTGCTGCTTATAATGCATTCTAGCTTGAATCCAAATGTTTATGAGAACCTTTCAACCTTGCCATAATGTAAGACCCATACATACAGCTGTACCTTTACAAGCCCATATATCCTGAAGGTTCAGGATGATCCAGTGTTTCAGGGGGGAATTGATGTCTTTTAGAAAACCAAAGTAACTCCATTTTACTTAGAAAACCTCAGTCTGACTTAAAGTAACCCCAGCCCAGCTCAGGCCCATCACGCCTCTCATGATCAACGTCGTTATCTCTCTCCACTAAATTGTATCTGAGGAAACTTGGTTCTCACAGGATTCTCACTGTTCTTTGCCGACAATTAAGAAAACAGGATGTAACCAAATAAGGAGTAATCACCAGATGAACAATGAATCATTCGCATACGTACTAGATACTTAGCCCACCATTTTATTGCCACGTATACTATGTCTAGGGTGTCAGCATCATTCAGATTGTTTGTATAAATGTAAGATGCACCTATAACCAATTTGTATTCAGTGCAGAGCCAAAGCCCACTGCTAATCTGCAATAAACACCTCAAAAGAGATTCCCACTGTGTCTGTTTGATTGGCTAAAAGGCGGACCCAGGGACGAACCGAATTCACATCACTGTTGTCCCCTTCCATGTGTGATCAGGGATGGACTTCAGTCTTTATCCTGCAGGGTTGCCAACCTTTTTGCTAGCCTGGCTCCTGTGCCTTGAAAAAGAGCTTGACAGTCCAAAATTAAGCAGATGAAGCTTTTGCTGCAATGAAAATGAAGAGATGGGGAAATCTTCATCGGTTTAATTTGAATATGCCAGGTTTCCTCTAAAAGCATAAGAGCAGGAGCAGGGAGAGAGTTGGCAAGCCTGCCTGCTGGTGCCTCGTGGCCAGCATTGGGCATGGGAGTTCCGCCATCCTTGTGTACATTCAAACATGGCGGTTGCTGGGGGGGGTGGGTCCAAGCCGGGAGTGTTTACTGGTCGCGACGGATCCTGATGGTGCTGGAGGTTCCGCTGCTGCCTTCAGTCTCTCTGGACTCGACCGTTGGCAGGAAGACTTTCTGGCCTCTCCTGCTGCTAATAGCAAATTTCTGTCCAATTTGGATCGTGAAGGGAGCGCAGAACATGGCCTCAGGCAAGGAGTCCAGAGTGAGTGTCCACCGCCCTGCCCCAAATAGTTTCAATGTTTTTTGGGCGGGGGAGACCCCCAGGGGTTGGATTTGGGTCCAGGTGGAGACATTTAGGAAGCGACACTGTCCTGGCCCCTCTGGGCTGACCTTGTAGGGCAGGAAGGGAGTGGCCCAGTGCAGCTTCACGGGGTCCTCATGGAGCAGCAGCCCTCCATGGATGGCTCAGAGCTTTGTCAGCCCCCTCCCTCCTCCAGGACCTCATCCAGCGAGGAACGTGCAGAGTGGAGCCACCTGCACAGTGGAAGGGAAGGGGTTCCTGGCCTCTCTGAGCTCTCTGCAGTTCCCCCCTTCAGAGGGGCAGGATGGCCATATTAGGGAGGGAAGAAAACAACACTGGTCTTTCTTGGCTAAAAGAAATGAAATGTTGAGGGTGGGGGATGGAGGGAAGATAGAAATGGCAGGATCTGCCAAGTGGCATTTATGTGGAGGATGAGAATTGCCCCCTCTTGATGTAGCCTGGCTCCTCTGCTTTGAGCAAAAGCTTGAGCAGATTGAGCAGGTGAAGGCATTCCTAGCCTAAAGAAATGGGAAACTGCTTCACCACCTTAAGATCTGCATGTCAGGCGTCTGCTGAAGTCACAGGAGCAGGACCAGGTAAAGAGTTGGCAACCCAGCCTACTGGTGCCTTGTGCCCACCACTGGGCCTGGGAGTTCCACCATCCTTGTGTACATTCAAACATGGCGGTTGCTGGAGGGGGGAGTCCCCAGCTGGGTGTGTTTACCGGTCTCAACGGATCCTGATGGGGCTGGAGGTTCCACTGTTGCCTTCAAACTCTCTGGACTCGACCGTTGAAAGGAAGACTTTCTGGCATCTCCTGCTGCTCACAAACAATTTCCGTCCAATTTTGGCCGTGAGGGAGTGCAGAAAATGGCCTCGGGCAAGGAGTCCAGAGTGAGTGTCCACCGCCCTGCCCCAAATAGGTTCAGTTTATGGGGGGGGAAGACCCAGAGGGGTTTGATTTGGGTCCAGGTGGAGACATTTAGGAAGCAACACTGTCCTGGCCCCTTTGAGCTGACCCATGTGGGCATGAATGAACTGGCCCAGCACACCTTCACAAGGTCTTCATGGAGCACCAGCCCCCCCATGGATGGCTCAGAGCTCCGCCAGCCCCCTCCCTCCTCCAGGACCTCTTCCAGCGAGAAAGCACAAAGTGGAGCCACCCGCACAGAACAGGAGAAAGAGTTCCTGGCCTCTCCGTGCTCCCTGCAGCTTCCCCCTTCAGATGGGCAGGATGGCCATATGAGGGACTTGAAGAAAATAACACTGGTCATTCTTGGTATTTGAGCATGACTGGAATGGATGGTGAAAAGAGCCCAAACTCGGGAGCACTTTCAGCATCCAGCAACACCCCTGCAGCGAGGCTCCCCCTCTCTCTTCCTCTTTGGATAGATGGTGATGACCTCCATTTTTGGAAGGCTTCTTCCTCTGTAGCTTTGCATGGGATTATATGAGTTCTATTGTTTGTTAGCCACTTCATTATTTTTAAATTAAAAGGAAGATATCAATTTAATGGAATGTGGGGGGGGGGGAGGAAGGAGGATAGAAATGGCGAATTCTGCCAAGTGGGAGTTGCCGGTTCTGTAGAGGATGGGAATTGCCCCCTCTTGTTGAAGGGGGTGGGGGGAGACCCCCAGGGGTTGGATTTGGGTCAAGGTGGAGACATTTAGGAAGTGAGACTGTCCTGGCCCCTTTGGGCTGACCCTGGTGGGCAGGAAGGGACTGGCCCAACCCATCTTCACAGGGTCTTTATGGAGCAGCAGCCCCCCATCGATGGGTCAGAGCTCCGTCAGCCCCCTCCCTCCTCCAGGACCTCATCCAGAGAGGAAGTGCAGAGTGGAGCCACCTGCACAGAGGAAGGGAAGGACCTCCTGGCCTCTCCGAGATCCCTGCAGCTTCCCACTTCAGTGGGGCAGGATGGCCATATTAAAGGAGAGGAAAGATTGTGCTGTTGGTCAGTGTCGACTCCTGGTGCCCACAGAGCCCTGTGGTTATCTTTGCTAGAATACAGGAGGGCTTGACCATTGCCATCTCCTGTGCAGTCTGAGATGAGGCCTTTCAGCACCTTCCTTGATTGCTGCTGCACGATATAGGAGTTTCCCATTGTTTGGGAAACACACCAGCAGGCATTTCAACCAACAGCCTCCTGCTCTCTAGGCAAGTTGCTTCCCTGCATCGCCATTAGGTGGCTTTAAAAAAATATTCGTCATTCTTGGGAGCTGGAAATGCCTGGATTGGATGCTCAAAAGCCTGTTTTAAAACAGTTACACTGGCTGCCAATTTTTTTCCGGGCAAAATACAAAGTTCTGGTTATTACCTTTAAAGCTCTGAACGGCTTGGGTTCAAGATATCTTAGAGAGCGCCTTCTTTTACATGATCCCCACCGCACGTTAAGGTCATCTGCGGAAGTCCGTCTCCGGTTACCACCGGTTCGTTTGGTGACGACTCAAAGGCGGGCCTTCTCTGTAGCTGCTCCTGGACTGTGGAATGCACTCCCAGCGGAAATTCGTAATCTTGATTCTTTACTGTCCTTCAAGAGAGCCTGGCCTTTCAGGGTTTTTAATCAGTTTTAATTGTTTTAATACCTGGTTTTCAGGGTTTTAATTGTTTTGATAGTTTAATTGTTTTTTAAGTAGTTTTAAATTGGTATTTATATTTGCATCTCTGTTTTAATTGTTTTTAATGTTTCCTGTTTTAATTGTAAACCGCCCTGAGCCATTTCGGAAGGGCGGTATATAAATGAAATAAATAAATAAATAAATAAATAAATAAATAAATAAATAAATAAAAGGGATCAGGCTCGGGAACATTTTAAGTCTCCAGCAACACCCCTGCGGAGAGGCACTCTCCCTCCCTAGATCCCTCCCTCCCTCCCTCCCTCCCTCTTTGGATTGATGGTGATGATGACCTTGTTTTGAAAGGCTTCTTCCTCAGTAGCTTAGAATGAAATAATACAAGTTTTATTGCTTGTAAGCCTCTTTGATATTTTTAAACTAAAAGTAGGATATAAAAGAAATGAAATGTTGTGGAGGAGTATGGAGGAAAGATAGAAATGGCAAGATCTGCCAAGTGGCACTTATGTGGAGGATGGGAATTGCCCCCTCTTGATGAAGGGGGTGGGGATGGGGAGAACCCCAGGGGTTGGATTTGGGTCAAGGTGGAGACATTTAGGAAGTGAGACTGTCCTGGCCCCTCTGGGCTGACCTTGTAGTGCAGGAAGGGACTGGCCCAGACCATCTTCACGGGGTCTTCATGGAGTAGCAGCCCCCCATCGATGGGTCAGAGCCCCGTCAGCCCCCTCCCTCCTCCAGGATTTCATCCAGAGAGGAACTGCAGAGTGGAGCCACCTGCACAGAGGAAGGGAAGGGGTTCCTGGTCTCTCCGAGATCCTTGCAGCTTCCCCCTTCAGAGGGGCAGGATGGCCATATGAGGGAGTGAAGAAAACAACACTGGTCATTCTTCAGTAAAAGAAATGAAATGTTGAGGAGGGGGATGGAGGGAGGACCGAAAGGGCCATTTCTGCCAAGGGGGAGTCACAGGTTCTATGGAAGATGGGAATTGCCCCCTCTTGATGTGGCCTGGCTCCTCTGCTCTGAGCAAAAGCTTGACCAGCTTAGCCCAAAGAGATGGGAAATGCATCACCAGCTTGATATCTGCATGCCAGCCTTCTGCTGAAGTCACAGGAGCAGGATTAGTGAGAGAGTTGGCAACCCTGCTGGCTGGTGGTGCCCCATGCCAACCACGGGGCCCAGGGAGTTCAGCTAACTGAGCCAAGAGACCCCTTCAAAGTGGTCATCCTCTGATATTTAGCAGGGGGAGAGCAACCTGTCTCCCCTGCGGCTCATGCCAAATTTTGTCCATTTGGGGCCATGTGGGAGAGCTGAACATGGCCTCCGGCAGGGGGTTTATAGGAAGGGTTCACCATCCTGCCCCAAAGAGGTCCAATGTGGGGGAAAGACCACCAAAGTTCTCAAAGCGGTTTGATGAGAAATCTAGGGTGGGAGTCCCCACTGGCTGCTTAGGAATGACCCCGGTGGGTGTGAGCTGGCCCAGCCCATCCTCACTCCTGCTCTCCTCTCTCCTTGACAGGACATGGGAGAAGGATGCCCCTCACTCCGCGGCGTGGGCAGCCTTGTTGAGGCAACTCCTGTGGCTCCTCTCAGGTACGTCTTTCTGTTCCTCCTGGGTTATCTGGGCCCATTCTTGATTTATGGCACCTTGGATTTCAGGACCACTTAGGATCCTCTCAAGAAACATGGCCCCTGCCAGGGTTTCATTGTTGGAGATCCAGCTCCAGATGCCATCGGCCTTTGGCACCAGTAACCCTGATGACCACGACAGGTCTCTCTCTGACCAACACATAGCCAGAAGTCAGATAGAGGTCTTTTCCTCTCAGCATCTTCTTCTGAATAAAGCAGATTAGTTTAACCTTGTGTGAATCTCCCTGCTTATCATGGACAAGCGGTTGCCCCGGAGACCCTGTTGACTTCTGCTGTAATGGGAGTGAAATAGCTGCTGAATACTCTGCCATAGAAGTCATGACCCCCAACATTAATAAGCCCAACCCCCAAGAGGTCCCAGTTTGCAAGAGGCACCCAGTCTAAGTTCTGACTATTGGAATGTGGGGAAGACAGAAAGGAATGAGAGCAGGGGCAGGTAAAGGGAGTTCCAAATGAGAAGAGCCGATCCGTCTGAGCTAGCTGGGTTCTGGGAGAGGATCCAGGGGTTCAGGCACAGGAGGCCAGGGAGGGTTCTCGTGCACATTTTGCTCCCTAGGGTTTTAAATGAGGATGGGTGGGGTGGGGGGATCGGTTCCCTAGTCTGCTCTCTGAGGACTGAAGGGCTGTGGGGCTCCATGGGCTGGTGGGCCTGGCCCACTATTTCTCAGGCCCTGGATTCCAGGTGAGCCCTGCAGCCACCCAGAGCGGGAGAGGGAGACTGGAGCCAGGGTGTGGCTGTCTGCTCCTTCAGGGCTGGATCTGCTGGTGCCTCCTTGAGTGGTTGCAGGGCAAAGGGAGCAACTGGGAGGGGAACAGTGGAAGCCCCTCTGGGGGGCAGAGGAGGGGGTCGTGGCAGCCCCTCGGAACAGGTGATGCTGAGTCAGACCATTGCTCTACTCTGACCAGTAGCCGCTCTCCAAACCCCAACCAAGGGAGCTGAGCTGTTTTAGAGGTTTTTAAATTAGGCAGTATAAAAATATATATAAATCCAATGAATGAATGAATCAGGAAAGAAAGAAAGAAAGAAAGAAAGAAAGAAAGAAAGAAAGAAAGAAAGAAAGAAAGAAAGAAAGAAAGAAAGAAAGAAAGCAAGCTCTTTATGTTGTGGAGAGCAGGGAGGGTATATAAATAAAAAAATAAAATAAAATAAAATAAAATAAAATAAAATAAAATAAAATAAAATAAAATAAAGAAAGTAACCTTTATGTTGCAAGGAGCTTGGAGGGTTCTTGCCTTCACCCCTGCCCACTACTGGAAACTGACTACTCTGGGTTCCTTTGAAACACTCACTCACTTGTGTCTTTTGTCCTTTTCCCATCTCAGTGACTTCCAGCCACAGGAGATATATGAAGAGTGCTCCGTAGCCAAAACGAGCAAATGGTCACTGGTAAGGGATGAAAACCCAGTCTGTACATGGCAGGGCTGGGAGGGGGTGGGAGAGACCCCATTTCGAGCTAGAATAGAGAGCGTGTGGTAGAGATCCTGTCTTAGCAAGTTGAAGGGATGCTTTGAGAACTTGTCTGGAAAAGCCATATGCCTTGATATTTGCAGTGGTAGTAGCAGTGAATTGGGTGGGTGGGATGAGTGACAATCCGGGCTCAACTACAAGTGACTCAGGCAAAGGTTGGAGACCCTCGCTATGGAGGAAGCATCATGGGAACTTTTGGGATGGGAAGTGCTGAGAGGGAAGAGGGGTGTGTCTACCTATCTTCCAACCTGGCTCCTTCATTCCGCTCTCCTGCCCCAAATCACTCCCTCCCCCAGGGTTCTAGACTTTGATTTTGTTCTGGACTACCAAGCAGAAAACACATCCAGGAAGGGAGCAGTCTGGAGGGGAACTAGAGTGGGAAAGTCTTCTTTGGGGTAGATGGTGCACTCTTTCCCCCCTGTCACTTCTTGGCTCCACATGGCCCCGTTTCTGGTGTCATTTAAAAGGGCCTCAAAACACGGGTCTGCAGCATCAAGTGGCCAAGAGCTCTGCCCAGCAAAGAGAAGAACTTAGCTAGGCTTTCCTTAATTAAAGGCACCATTCAAGAAACCACAGTGTCCCATGTAGCAGGAGGCCTGACTCTTCTTCGGGATCCTGCCACTCCAAATGTTGTGTAATACGCATGATCTCTCCCGACTGCCCAGGAATGGGCAGAAAGCTGGTTTCTGAGGTTCAGTAGATTCTTGGGTTTGGTTCCTCTCTGAGCCCAGTTACACGTTGGTAGACATGGTTTTGAGGTGCTAAGGAGCCACCTCCTGCTTTAAGCTCCTCTGTTAAGAAGGACCTCTTGAAGGAGGGTTGATGTTTGGACCCCAGATGCCCTGGAAAGGTCAAGTGGGCCCCAGAGCACCCATTCCTCTCTCCATTCTCATCCACAGAAGTCATTCTCGGACAGCTCCAGGATTCAGACGGTCAACACTGGGAACGAGATCCTGGAAGACGCACATGCCATCAGTTCCCCGAGGAGGTAGAGTTTCTTCTTGAACTTTTGTGTAGGGAAGGTTTTCTGTCCCCCTGCCAGCCTGGATCTGGGATGGATCCAGTGCCGCTGACTGGCAAGAGTTGCAGGGCAGACAGTCAAAAACGACGTCTTCATACATTGTGTAGAAGCAGGGGCGTAACTAGGTTGGAGTGGGCCCTGAGACAAGATTCTTAAATGGGCCCCCCCGCCGAGAAATTTTATTATAATAATAATAATAATAATAATAATAATAATAATAATAATTCAATTTCTATTCCGCCCTTCCAAAAATGCCTCGGGGCGGTTTACAAAGAGAAAAAGGTGCCTCTTTGCCCCGTAAGCAGGGGGCTTTTATTCTCACATTTCTGTCCTCATTCAAAACATACAAAAAACAGATGTACAAAATTGAGCAAATGAGAAGAGAAGAATTATATGGGAGTAAAACCTTTTTTAAATGGAGTCAGGAAGTGCATCTTTGGAGGCTCAAATGGATACCTTTCAGGCACAACTATTTCCAAGTCAAAAATTCCTTTTTCATGTGGTGTATTTACAAAACCAAGGATTTGAGCTTGAAGTTCATCTAAGCGACTTCCAGTCTGCCAGCAAGTAATACCCGGTGGTGGCTCTGTGGACAGCAGATGCAGCTCCCTTTTCAATCGTGAAGCTCTCTGCATTGTGCTCCGTTTTCGAAGTAGAGCTCTAAGAACGGAGCCAAATGCGCTCAGGGGCGTAGCAAGGTTGGAGTGGGCCCTGAGAAGAGATTTTAAAATGCCCCCCCCCCCAAAGTCCAGGGCTTCCACACACCCCAGGCTTCCAAGGATTTAAGTCTGATATTTCAAAATATGTATGCTGCCAAGAAATACATTTCACTGAATACACACACACTTTACAATATATAGTGATATACATTGAATACTATATATTTGTGCTACTTTTAATGCCTAGAACACACTAGAAACACAAATTATTAAGATGGGCCCCTTGCTGCAGATTAGCAAAGGAGACTTTCAACCATGCAGGGTGAGCCTATGTTTGTTTTCTCAGAATTCTGAACAAATTCAGTCCAGTTTGATTCCAGGAGGTTTTTCACAAGAGGCTTTGAAAGCCCTTTAACACACATCTCCTCTGGAATGGAGGTGCTGCATTCACATGTGGGCCAGATTGACCCTAAGGGGGAAAAATATAAAAGCACAACACATGCGTCACAGTTCTCACTCATGTCTCAGTTCTCACTCAGACCTGGGTTGCAAAACAACTTGAACAGAAGTGTATTGATGAATGAATGAATGAATGAATACATAAATAAATTTGTTCCAGAAGATTTTGTAATTTCCTGCCATGAAACAAGCCACTTATAGGACTTTTTAGAGGTTTTTTTAAGCCAGCAAATTTTCCAATCAGTCTTCCATGAAATATTCAGAGACTTCTCGGTCTCCCCACCCCCCATCCAAGCCCTATGGCAAGCAGATCCCTACCTGGATATAGGGGGCGGGGGGCGGGGTGTGACCACCAAAAGGAATCCACATTCTACCCGGCCACGGCTGAGCTGTCTGGCCTGGGAAGAAGAGGGTCTGCTGCAGAGGACTGGAGTGGCCACTCTGACTGCCAGCCTTCTTCCTGGGGCTGGCCAGCCTACTCGAATTCAGGCTTCACGGAGGCCTACACGGAGGCCTCCCTGGAAGCCCCGCCCAGCCGCCGATCAGCTGAGAGGCGCCCGGGAGAAAAGCAGCTTGCCTGCTGCTTGGATGGCCGACCAGGAGGACCAGCAGGAGGGAGGGCAAACAGGGCAAGTGGCTGAAGGGTCTTGGGGCTGGGCAGGGGGCAATGGGGAGTCATGGGAGGTGTCTCTGGGGGGCCCCTCAAGGCAGTGGGGCCCCGAGGCGACGGCCTCCCCCGGCCTCATGGTAGTTACGCCCCTGCGTAGAAGCATTCACTCTTCCAAGATGTGGTGGTGATGTCCGCTAGCTTGAAGGGCACAGAGGATAGCTTCCTGGAGGCCTGCCGGATGGCTGTCCCCTATTGGAAGCAGAGTGCTGGGACAGATGCATCTTTGGTCTGATCCAGCAAGGCTCTTCCGAGGTACTCAGGCCATTGTATTTCTTCCTGCAGTGTCTTCACGGTTGAGGAGGATGGATGGTTTCTCCAGACCGTGGACACCGAATGGTCTTGTGAGGTGAGGAAACGATTCCAGTCGCTTTTGTGGATGGGCTGGTGGAGGGGTGAGGGGAGATTGCATCTCCACCGTCAGGAGACAGAGGGGGGTCAGATCCTGAAAGGGGAGGAAATCCAGCTGCTGCATGTTGGCCAGAGGATTACAGTGGGAACGTCGTGGCTAGGGAAGGATTCTGCCACCCTCTGCCTCTCCTTCCAATGGCCACCTTTCTGGGTTGGTGTGCTTTGGATTGGAGGCATCAAACGGCTCCCAAGACCCTGAGACGGGTCAGGAGAGGAGAGGGTCTTCCTGGCAGAGATCCTCCAGGTCTCTTGACTGAAGAGGCATTTCTGGAGAGACAATCCTGGTCCCCTCAGGTAAAAACAGCCCACAGCAGGAGGGATGGCCCTCACTCCGGACTCAGGGGCCCACCTTGTCTCTCCCTTTGGAAAGGCTGAGCTAACCCTGTTTCTTGGGGAGAGGAGAGAAGAGGACATGAAGGGGTGGGATCAAGAAGGCTCTCTGGGCCAAACTATTGATGCCAGTGGGTCCCGTTCCTCTTGGTTTCCATTCCCCATGAAAGGAATGCAGAAGAAATGACAACAAGCAGTTAGCATTCCATTCTGGAGCTCCCATGCAGTGAAGTTTCTGTTAATGGCTGGTTTTGGGGAGGGAAAGAAAGAGATTTCACAGACCTACCTGTCATGCTGTCTTTGGACAAGAGCTCCAGAGTGCAGCCAAATGATTCTGATGGCCCTTTTGAAGGATGGTGGCCAGTTTGCTGACCACAGTAGATCATATCACAATGGAGGTTCATGGTTGGACATAGGATGAAACCAAATGGCCACAAGCATGTGGTGGCTGTGCCCTGGCACTCCCACCACAGTTAGAATTAGAACACATGGTTGCTTTTTAATAAGGTTTTTTTGTCTTTAAAAAAAAATCAAAATAATTTAAAGAAATAAAAATGAACTCAAAGAAAATGTCAGGGGGAAAACTCGCTACGAATCCTAGGCCCTAGGAAGATCAGAGTGAGTACACACAATGGAAACCTTTGTCTCATTTGCAGAGTCCTGACATCCAAGAGGCCAAGATCCCAGAAGACAACACTAAGGATCAGGAGCTGGACGTGGAGAGCTTTGTCAGTTCCCCGAGGTACTCTTTTCTCACCTGGAGGGGCAGGTGCATGGCTCATGGAAGTAGAGGACCTTCCTTAGGAGCCCATGCAATTTTTTGGGGGGTGGAGGTGGTTAGTTTAGCAAGAAGCCAAGGGTGGAGAGAAGCTCCGAGCAGCATGGAGGGTTGTTTCCATGGAGGCAGGTGTCTCCATGCCCAGCCCGTGGGCTTCCTGCAGGCATCTGGCTGTCCACTCCTGGAAACAGGGTGTTGGGCTGCATGCCTCATTCATCTCATCAAGCAGAGCTCTTTCTAAGCACTCGTGTTCTGATCTCATGTGTCTTCTTTCTTTCTTTTCTTAGTGTCCATAGGCCAAGCACCGTGTTGAGGAGGCTGCAAAACACCGCCGCTGACCAAGAGCCATCCCTTGGAGAGGTCAGGAAGCCTCAACATCCAGTCCCTCCCTCGGAAGAACTGTGGGTTGGGTGTGTGGGTCCCCCGTGTTGCCCAGGAGTAGAGAGCATGTGGAATGGCCCCAGTTTTGATGCTGCCGGGTGGGCGGCCATCTTCTGACAGTTGTTTGCTTAAAGCTATGGTAAAGGGACAGCCATGCCCTTAACAACACTGCATCACAATGGTGGCACAGTGGGGGTGATAGGATTAAAGAAGATGGCCGCAAGGAGATGGTGGCTATGGCCTTGACTTCTGGTCGAGATCTCACAGTTAAAGGTGGAGCATCCTGTTGCTTTAATGGCAACCATTGAAAAACAGTGACAAATAAATGAAGAATGAATAAAAATACAAAACAATAAGCAAACTCAACCAAACCAATGAGAAATGAACTAAATGAAAAAGGGGAAAGAAATGGGAAAGAAAGAGGAAAGGAGACCCAGTTTTGGCATGTTTTTGCACGTGCCTTTAGTGTCCTCACTAAGGAGCCGACTGAAAGCATGAAGTGGACTGGAAGTGGTCTTTTCCAGTCACCAGAGCCATCGGGGCCCCAGTTGAGTGAGGGAGCGCAGCATGTCTTGGGGTGGGGGGAGTTGATGCCTTTCCCCTCTGCCATTTGCATGCGTGCGCGAAGGCCAGAAATCAGCCCGACCGACCTCATTGCGAGGAAGGCGGGCACAAGAGAGGAGCTCTTTTGCCATCTCTCCCGCCCGCCCCCAGCCAGCACGCTTGGGCTCCAAAGTGGTTTTTAAGAAAGTTGAAAATCAGGAAAGCGGGAAGAGTTGTGTCCAGAACGGGACGATCCCCTTCCGGCCCACTTCCTGCATTCAGCTCACCTGATGATGACCGCTGGAAGGTGACAGGCTGGCCTTTTCCCTGCTGAAGCCTAGGAAGCCAATGCGAGGGCCAGAGCAGCCATTTCTCCATCTTCTCTCCTTTACAGAGTTCTTCCTTCCCGGGGGCCGAGACTCCACATGCCAGCGTGGAGGAAGAGGGGTCGGAAGGGGACTGTGCCACCAGTTCCCCCAGGTATCTTTCTCAGCTGAAGGGCCGCTCCAGGGATCATAGAGGCGGATCACCTTCCCCGGGAGCCTTGGTTGATTAGAAATGTTCATGGAGGAGAAGCCAGTTGAAGATTATTACCCATGACAGCCAAGGAACCTCCGAATCTCGAGATCTCTGTCTCTCTCTCTGAATAAACACACTTTAATGCCACATGTAACCAGGTCTCAAGTGGTTCACAACCAACTAAATAGGCATCTGGCTGTCCACTGTTGGGTTCTGGGCTACACGTGTCTTTCACTTGATCCACAGGGCATGCATTGCTGTTCTTATGCCATGTCTCTCCTTTCTCCTCTCAGAGTCCCGAAGCCAAAGATGTGGCTCATCAAGAAGATGATGAAGAACACCTACACGGTGGAAGACTCGTCCTCTGCGGAGGTCAGAACTGATCCATTTCATCATACATTTTTTCATGTGAACGGGCTCTAGGTTGTGTGTGTGTGTGTGTGTGTGTTTGTGTGTGTGTGTGTGTGTGTGAGTGCCCTGTTCCCCAGCAGGAGACAGAACATGGAATGGTTCTAGTTCTAGATGCTGCAGGATAGGAGGGATTGTGATTGGTGGGATGGGAGGAAATGCATCTGAAGCATTGGAAAGGGGGCAAAAATGTGGTGAGAGGCTCTTCTGGGCTGAGATGCCAAATGCCTTTTCTACCAAGAGGCAGGTCTTATTTTAGAGCAGGATGTCTTCCCAACCATCCCTTTTGCTTGGTTCCTCTCAGAAGCCTCGCAAGGTCAATGCAAGCCCCAGAACACTCCCGTTTCTTTTCTCTCTCCTCCCCAGTGCTCCTCTACGGACGAGGACGACACGATGCATGACATCAGCAGCATCGAGGACGAGGTGTGGGACTCTCCGCTGACCCCCAGTTCGGCCAGGTAGGTACCCTCGTCTCAGCTGAGGAGCCAGTAGGGAGCTGGGGGGATTTTAGCGTAGCCAGCAGATGGCTGCAGGGGACAGGGGCAGCTCCCCCATGTCTGAGCCCCATAGAGGGATGTTTCCTCCTACCTGCTCCCTGAGAAATCTGGAGGGGGAGTTCACCCAAGGAGGCCGATTGGCAGCAGGTGCAAGACAGACACCAGCAAGTCTATTGCTGGCTGTTAGCAGAGGGAGCTCTGAGACCCCCATGCTGTTGGCATGAGCGGGTGTTGGGGAGAATGAGCAGGGGAGGGCTCCTGTCTCGATGCCCCCTTTGAACACTTCCCAGGGCTTCTCAGTGGGGAATGAAAGGCTGGACTTGGGAGATCTCTGGCCTGATGAAGTTCCCCTGCCAGCCACCTCCCAAGGGAGGCTAGATCTTTGCTTAGCATCTCTTTGGGTGCCCGTGTTCTTCCTCAGCTGGCTGCCATCTCCAACAGGACAGTTCTTTGAGAAGCTTTTCTCTCTCCTCTCCTCTCTCAGGAACATCGGCGAAGAGGAAAGAAGAGGACAGCTGGCCCCAGATTGGTTCTCCTCGGTCCATCTGGGAGAGGTAAGGGGTGCAAACAAAGGGTGACTTGACTCCCCCACTCTGCCCCACCTTTCATGCACTACACAGGATGGCGGCTTGGATGGCAGTCACCGTTCACACGGGAGGTGGGGACTTGCCCTTTCCCCTTGTTGATGTCTTTCCCTTGCAGTTGACCTCATGCACCCTGAGCCAGAGGCAGCACCCTTCAGGCCAACATGTGGTTGCAGACACCCATGGCACTGGCCTGGCCATGGGGATTCTCCTGACCCATAACCGTCCCTCGGACTGAGTGCTGAGGCCTGACCCTCCTCTTCTTCGCAGGGGAGAGCAACAAGGAAGATCGGGGATGTCGTCCGGTGTGTGGAGTATGCCAGTGAGGTGGAGGAGAGGTTCCCCGAACTCCTGGTGGGCCTGGTCAACAAGATCCTCACCGGCCTGCAGAACACCACCGAGGGAGTCGGGAACCGAGACAGCCAAGACCTGCCTCCTGAGTAAGTCATGGCGGTGGGGAAAGCGGGGCCAGCAAGTCCTCCTTCCAGCACTCTGGGAGGACAGGCTAGGGTCATTTCTCCCATGTCCCACTCTCATGGGTGAGGAGCATTTCTGGCCTGTTGGGATGACTCTGGCACAGTGGTCCCTTCCCTCAGCTCCACAGGGGAGACCCCAGAATTTGTAGCCCTCTTGGCTCTGCAGAGAGCCTTAAAATGCGTCTGCAGTGTTAAAAAACCAGCTGTGGGGAAAGTCACTTCAGCCCTGTGGTCTCCCTCCCATGGTCCAACACAGTCCATCCACCCTTGACACTACACCACCCCGCAAGGAGACACACACTTTGGTGAGAGCAACCTGCTCTTCTCTGCAGGGAGACCGCGCAGATTGTCCGGACCCTGCTGGAGAGGGTGGCACAGGTGACCCCGGAGAAGACCTGCTGGGAATCCCTGTGCTCTACGCAGAGCTGCCTCCAGGGTGTGGCCCTCTTGGTGAGGTAAGTAGGAGTGAATAGGAGATATCTCAGGAGGCCTGGGGGCTGCTGTGGTTTGGGTCAGGTCTGCTCTTTCTGGGCCTTCCGCCCAGGACTCAGCAGGGTCTTTTGGTGTTTTGCAGGGCTCTCCTCCAGACACGGTCCTCCACAGTGGCCAGGCTGAAGGCATACCTGGCTTCCCTCTTCAGCCTGGACAAAGATCCAGAAGAGCATTCCCTCGCAGAGGTGGCCTTCTTTGTGGAGGTGAGCAGCATTTTCCTCAGGGTGGGCTTCCCTGAGAGGAGGGTCTGGCCCCAGAGGCTGATGGATGTTTTCCTCCTTTCCCTCTTTTAGCTGCTCCTGAAAGACCAAGACTTTGCTGCCTTAGAGAAGACCTGGAGGCTCCTGGTAGCGTGGCTAGTCCACCCCAGCCAGAACATCCGCTACCTGAGCGAAAGGGGACTTCTCCAAATTTATGGCACCCTGAAGGCGGTGAGTGACATCCCTGGGCATGGAGCATCCCTAGGCATGGAGACTCCTCTCTTTGGGGAGCCCTTCCTGAGGCTGGTGCTCCTAGGCATCCCCAGGTGTGATGGGGAGATTTCTCCAGTTGGGTGGATTCAGTCTGTGGAACCCTTGCCACAGGACGAAGGAGAAATCCTTAAGGGAAGGCACAGGAATGCATCTCTCAGTAGGAGCCTGATTTCCCCACGTGCTCCAATGCCGCATTCTCCCCGCTCTTTGTGCCTCTGGGATGGCTTGAGTCATCTCCTCCCCAAGGCAGTGGATGGTGGCCAAGCAGCATCAAACACGGACAGCTCTGTGGTGCGTTTAGCAGTGGGTGGACTAGCATGTGTTTTCAAGGATCCACCTTTTCCCTCCCTAGGCCAAGAAACCCCAGGATTTTAGTGCTGGGATCCTGGGAGGGCTCAGGACCTCCAGTCTGGAAGCCACTTTGGGGGTCCTGGCCTTCATGGAGCGGCTGAGGCACTGTCCATCAGAACACCAGGCCACGGTGAATGCTGTCCTGGCTGCCCTGTGCCGCCCTCTCTTCCACCACGTGAGTACTTGCACGCCAGCCCTCCGCCCCGGCTCGATGAGGGCCGGCCAACCTGCAGGTTCCGACTGGGTTGGAGAAGGGAAACCAGACACCCCCTAGAGACCCATGCAAGCTCTTCATCAATTATGGAGGTGAGGAATTCCTCCCTAATAACAAGCCCTGTTCTTCTTTGTAGGAGGAGGCTAAGATCCGAAGGGCAGCCATGAGGACCCACCTGGATCTCCTGCAGCACTGCCACCACCATCATGAGGGTACAGAGGAGAACATCACGACCCTCATCGCGGTGCTGATGCATGTGGAGGATGAAGACCTGGAGGTAGCACAGGTGAGGGCCCACTTCTTCCTGCCACCCCTACGAAGGTGTTTAGGCTTCCACAAGTCCAGCCACCCAGAGGCAGGCCCCAGAGTTAGCCTCACGGGGTGATGAATTCACGAGCTGTCCCGCTGTGGTTTGGCCTATCCAGGCCCTACTCCTTGAAGCCCCCTAAGAGGTTTCTTGGAATACCTTGGCAGCCTTTTTCACTCCCATTCCGGTCTTTCTTTTGGCAGGCTGCGAAGGACAATCTGAGCCTCCTGGCGGAAGCCCTCCTATGGCACCTGGAGGGCAAGCTGCTGGCTCGGGACTCTTACAGCCTGCAGGAGCTGCTCCACAAGATCGCCAAGCGTCTGGTAAGGGCAGCCCCTCCCTGTCCATCCCTCGGCTCAAATGGCTCAAGGACCTTTGGGCGATGCTTTGCTCACTCGGGATTTGTCTTTGCTCTTGATCCCAGATTCGGCAGCTCGGCACAGAGGACGCCGTGGAGATGGAGGCCACCAAGATCCTGGGCTTCTTCCGCAGCGAGCAGCCTTCAGTGAGGAGAACGGCTGCCCTGCTGATCGGTAAGCGAAACAAGACTTTTGGGTCTCCCTTAGTGGGTCGTCTTGGTGGGCAAAGGTTCATTCTCTTGGAAGACACTGCCAGAAGGGTGTGGAGGGGCAGGAGCTGTTCCCTCCCCAGGAGGACTGGCCCAGTGCGTGTTAGCGAGGTCTCTTGGCTTAATTTCCTTCCAAGGTGACGTAAGAGTCCCTGGAGGAATGGCTCAATCTGTCAGTCCCAGAGGGAGCAGAGAGGGGAGGACTTCCTCTCCTGAATGATCGGAAGTGGGCTGTCCATGCGCAGGGTCCTGAACTGTGGTCCCATTTCCTTCCACCCTTGTTTTTAGGTCACCTGGTCCACAAAAAGGGCAGCATCCTCACTGAAGGGAACATAGAGACCTTCCATGCTGGTAAGTGCCGGTTTCTGGGTGGGAAGGGGAAGTTTCTGTGAGGGGAGAGGCCTAGATTTAGGGACCACAGAGCTGGAATGGGCCACCTGTCCCCTCAAATGGAAGGTCCCGCTTGCATCCTCAGGGATGCTCAGCAGTAGGCTTTCCCAGAGTGCAGGGGAGAAAGAGTCAGGACTTGCGCCCTCTTGGTGTGGAAATGGTGGGGCTTGGCCAAGGGTGGGGTGATCTCTTCATGCCATTTCTGAACCTTCTCCTTCATCCCTCCAGCGCTGGAGAGCTTGCTTGGCGACCATGACCCCGAGGTCGGGAGAGTTGCCTGCAAGACAGAGAAGATCGTGAAGAAGGCCTTTTCCCTCCACTCCCGGCACGGGCTGCGGGCTGCCGTTCGGCGCTTGTGGGCGGGCTGTAAGAAGAAGAGACACCCGCCAGAGTACGGTGATCTCTCCACCTGACCGACTGGTGAGCAGACCAAGGCAGGGCTTCACTTGAAGGGGCCCCGATGGTTAGGGAGGGGGCTGGGGCTGCAGGAAGGGTGGGCAGGAATCTGGGCAACCCTCCCTCGTGTTGGAATGCCAACTTCGGCCCTTGTGGCTGGTTGTACCAGTAGCCAAAGGGAAAGAGGAAATATCTCTCTTCCCTCTGGGAAATGAGGACACAAATATTCTGCCAGGAGTCCCTGGTAGCTGGTGGTGTCATGGGGGAGAGTGTGAGAAGACCCCCCATCTCTGAACCAATGTCCTTCTCTCTTTCCAGGAACAACAGCCCCGTGCTCTCCCCTTGAAGATCAGCAGCTGAAGGGAGGTTCAGGAAAGACCGTGCAGCGCAGGGGCCTCCCAGAAGACCTCCTCCAACCGCGTGGACACAAGATCTGTCCACAAGAAGACATCCAGCAGGGAAGTGCAGTTCTGTCTGAGGAGTGAGGGGGAAGCAGGCTCCACTCCCCTGGCCCAAGGAAGCCCCGCCTCTGGGGTGCAGAAGCCCCTCCCCTTGCTTCTGCTGGCAGGCTGTGGGAGGAGGCTACAGGACCACCCTGCCCCCAAGTGGCCCTTTGGAACCATTCTTGGGCTTCCCTTGGGTCCGGGGAGGCTGTGTGGCCCCAGCAGGAGGGCAAGGTCACCGCCTCCCTCCATTCCCACCAGCTGGCCAAGGAGCGCCCCCTCCTCCTTCCACCTTTCTTCCCTTTCCCACTGGCCTGGCTTCCCCTGGCAGGGGAAGCCCCATCCAGGCATCCGCCCCCTCCCCTGCCGAGGGTGTGCTCCTCCCCCCTCCACTCCTGCAGCCACGCCTCACTCCCCCCTCCGCTCCCTCCTCCTTCCTCCCAAACCGGTGCAGCAGCAGAGGAGCCTGGGAGACTCTGGGGGCCCCCTGCAGCCCCAGTAGCGCCCCCTGGTGCTGCCCGGTGGCAGGCCAGAGAATCCTCCTCTCCCTCCTGCTCCATGCTGTTGCTGCACATTGGGAGCCCGAATTCTCTGGCTTGCCCCCCCATCAACCCCCACCCCACTGCCCGATCCCCGCTTGCTGGGCTGCCGGAGTGGAAAGGGAGGAGGAGCAGGGCAACCCCACTGACGCTGCTTTGTGCTTCTTGCAGGCTTGTGCTGCTGCTGGGCGGCTGGAGGAGTCGATCCGCCCCAGAAGAGGAGACCAAGTGAATGTGCCTGCAAGGAGCGGGGGTGGGGTGGGGTTGGGGGCTGGCTGGGACTCCCCCCAATTTTGTTTGCCCTGCCATTCCCTTCTTCTGTGTGACCCTGGGCTTCCTCCCTTCCCTCCTTCCCTTCCTCCCTCCCCCTCCCTCCCAGGGACAGAATGGGCTTTGCTGGTCGCCCTGTTGGGGGCCGAGTAGGAATTTTTGGCTTTCCAACAGATTGGCCAAGATGGAAAGTTTTTTTGCCTACTCCATTCTGTCCTGTTTTGTTTCCTTTAGTTAGAAAGTTAAGTGATGACTTGTATCCTAATTAAGTATATTAATAAAGTTGCCACTTTGTTAACAGCCAGTCCTTTCTGAGTTCCTCTTTTCTTCTCGTCTCCCTTGGAGCGTTTGTGCCCACAGACTCCCAAGCTCACCTCTTGGCTGAGGGAGACGCTGCTACACTGCTACAGGTCCATGCAAATGCCTCTTGCTTGGAAGCACTCACTCAGACCATTGGCTTGGATCACTCCAGAGGAGCCCACTTGAGGTTTGCCGGCAATGAGGTTTGCTGAGCACAGGATCCTGGGAGCAAGCTGCACCTTCCAATCGAGTGCCCGGAAAGCACAGCCTTGGCAAGGCCTGGCAAGCTTACAAACCAACACTGACTGCCTCCAATACAGCCAAATATAACATGTGATTCCATTCCAGTGATTAAAAAGTCCTGCCAAGTATGAAATGCCATTTGTGCAGGAACAAGGCCTTGACCTCCTCTTGTGCTCTTCACATTTCTGTTTTGAATGCGTATTTGCTTCCTTCCTGTGCTCTGTAATAAGAAGCTGGCAGGGATCACAGCTCCCGTTTGACAGTTTGGTCTGGTTGGGGAAAGAGTCCTGCTGTTTGGTTTTTGGAGGGAGGAGAGGGTTGGAGTGGATTGGTTTGGTTTTGTTTTTTTAATGGGGGGAGCTCGCATTTATTTTGATTGGTTGGTTTGGTGTTTTTTTTCCAAATTCAATTTTTATTATTTTTAACAATATTAATATGTCATTGATTACGAATAGACAAAGTGGACTTCCCGCACACATCTCTTCGTGAATCATCAGCTATAAAGTTTACCCTTGCTATAATAATAGTTCAAAACATAAATTTAAATTCTTACAAACACAGCTAATCTACCCAACCTGCAGGTTTTTTTTACTAAATTTCGAACCCTACTGTAAAGTCCATAGTAGAAAAATAGTTCTTTAGATACAACAAGAATGGTTTCGAACCTTCTTTGAAGCATTCCAAATTTTGGTCTCTTATTAGTGTTGTAAGTTTTGCCATTTCCGCATATTCCAAAAATTTTATCAGCCAATCTTCTTTTGAAGGCACTTCATTACTCTTCCATTTCTGTGCATATATAATTCTAGGCGCCGCCGAAGCGTACATAAAAAGCGTTGAATTACTTGTAGAAATTGCACCTTCTATTATTCCCAGCAGGAAGGATTCTGGCCTCTTAGGAAATGTCATTTAAAATATTTTCTTTAACTCATTATATATCATCTCCCAATATGCTTTAGCCTTCCCACAGCTCCACCACATAGGAAAAAAAGTGCCTTCAGACTGTCCACACTTCCAACATTTGTTTGATACATTTTTATACATTAATGCCAATTTTTTGGGTGTCAGATACCATCTATACATCATTTTGTAATAATTTTCTTTTAAAGCATAACATGCAGTCAATTTTAAATCGGTTAGTTTCGGAAAATTGGAGGGGGGGAAGAGAATAAAAGGAGGCTCGCCTGCAGCAGAAAGTTAGTGAAAGCTGGAGGAAGAGTTTAAAGTTGGCGCTAAAGCTGGAATTAGAGCTGACTAGGAGTAAGAACCTGAGGCTATTCACATGATAGTCCTGGGATGCGGAGGGCGGGCAGTGGGGTAGGGAGAGTCCAACTCATCTTTCCCCCAGATGATTCTTCTGCTTTTCTTCAGGTATACTACCATGCGCTCACATGATCCTCACTGCTCCCAGCAGTGTGGATCTTTGGAGGCTGGGATGACACATCCCAACCTTTGGATATCCCACAATGCATAGTGTGTCGAGCGTGGTGCATTGGGGGATAGGAACATATGAAGCTGCCAGTCAGACCATTGGTCCATCTAGCTCAGTATTGCCTACACAGACTGGCAGCAGCTTCTCCAAGGTTGCAGGCAGGAATCTCTCTCAGTCCTATCTTGGAGATGCTGCCAGGGAGGGAACCTGGAACCTCGATGCTCTTCCCAGAGCGGCTCCATCCCCTGATGGGGAATCTCTTATAGTGCTCACACGTCTAATCTCCCATTCAAATGAAACCAAGGCAGACACTGCTCAGCTAAGGGGGGAAGACACGCTTGCTACCACAAGACCAGCTCTCCTATCCTCTGAGACGGACGCTCTAGGCACCCATCTCTGTGTGCACTCAGGCAACAAGCAGCCTGAGCACCCATCTGATCCCAGTGCCGGGGTAAAGGGCACGCTCGCACCCTAAACTTTGTCTAAAGGCCGGGCTTCAAAGTTGGGTTAGGCGGGCCAGCAGCACCGTGAGCCATAGGGATGCCTGCGCTGCAGACGAGCAGCCTGGGTTAAATTGCTTCTGGTAACCGTCTTCCTGAGAAACATAGCTAGAACAGTGAAGAGGGAAGCAGACGCAGGAGAGAACTGGTCCCCACCCCACCCCGATCAGTTTAGAGCAGAGAGCTGGAAATCACGGAGCTGGAATTGCATCTGCTTTGCTCGCAGAAGGTCCCAGGTTTGATCCCTGTCGTCTCCTAAATCTGCTTCCTTGCAATTTCACCCCATGGAATTTCTAATCCAATTTCTAATCCAGTCCTCGGGGCAACAGAGAAAAGCTGCCTGTGACCTTGGAGAGCTGCTTCCAGTCAGAATAGACAATATTGTGCCAGAAAGTTCTGAGCCAGGCGGACCCAGGGTCTGACTTGGTATAAGGCAACTTCCTATGTTTCTACTGGGGGCAGGACCAGAGTTGTGAAGGCCTGGAAAGATGGTCTTCAAATACCCAGAAGATCATGGAAGGAGGAGGGAGGAGTTCAAGAGATGCATCATGACATTTCACAACAGAAACAGAAGAGGAGCAATGTTATATCCATTGTGAAGCACTAAAAAGGACTGTAGAAATGATAAATTCTGAGTGTGTTTTCTCTTACGCAAACTACCTGCCTTCCCTTGGCACATTATAGTTGCTGCACAAGGGTGTGGTCTGGTTTCGTTGCACATCTCGACTGTATGCTAGAACACTAACTCATCATTCGAAGGTCAGGGGTCCTCATATTTGGGTCTCCAGATGATACTGAACTACAACATCCCTGGCCACCATGGCCTTATAGAAGAAGGAACAGACTGGTTCTCTGTTGCTCCTTAGGGCTGGGCTACTAGAATCCATGGGTTGAAATGGCAAGGAAGCAGATTTAGGCTAGGCATTAGGAAGAATTTCTTAATTGTAAGAGCTGTTCGACAGCGAAGCAGTCTCCCTCATGCAGTGGTAGGCTTTCCTTTGCTGGAGGTTTTCAAACAGAGGCTGGACAGGCATCTGTCCGAGCTGCTGTAGCAGTTTCCTACACGGAGTAGGGGACTGAAGAACTCTAAGGTACCTTCCAACTCTGACATTCTATGATCCTGTGATTCTATGGGAGTTGTACATAGGAACATAGGAAGCTGTCTTATACCAAGCCGGACCATTGGTCTGCTTAGCTCACTATTGTCTATACGTGTTGGAGATGGAGTTCCAGTGCATCGACCTTTTGCACCAACTAACCTAATGGCAACTAGGGGCATTGGGATCAGAGGGAGCTAGTCAGGGTCTCCTCACCTGTCCCTGCTTGCCTCTACTCTATGAACCCTGCTTTGACTCCTCAGGTACCTCCTGTGGTGAGTCAATCTTCTTTGTTTCCTCCTAGAGAGATGATGGAGACATATCCCCCTCTCTCTCCCTGATTGATTGATTGATTGATTAAGTGCTGTCAAGTCTGTGTCGACTCTTAGCGACCACATATATAGATTCTCTCCAGGATGATCTGTCTTCAACTTGGCCTTTAAGGTCTCTCAGTGGTGCATCCATTGCTGTCGTGATCAGGTCCATCCACCTTGCTCCTGGCCATTTTCTTCTCTTGCCTTCAGCTTTCCCCAGCATTATGGACTTCTCAAGGGAGCTGGGTTTTCGCATAATGTGTCCAAAGTATGATAGTTTGAGCCTGGTCATTTCTGCCTTGAGTGAAAATTCTGGATTGGTTTGTTCTGTGATCCATTTGTTTATTTTCCTGGCTGTCCATGGTATCCTCAAAAGTCTTCTCTAGCACCAAAGTTCAAAAGTGTCAATACTTTTTCTATCTTGCTTCTTAAAAATCCAGCTTTTGCATCCACAGAGTGTCACGGGGAAAACAATTGTCCAAACTATTCTAATCTCTGTAGGTATAGACACTTCATGGCATCTAAATCTCTTTCCCAAGGCCTTTATTACAACTCTGCAAAGTGCTAGTTGAATAAATGATGATGATGATGATGATGATGATGATGCTTAGTACCGCAAGACCAGCTCTCCTTCTCAAACAACTTGTGGGAATCCAAATTTAAGAAGAATTTAAGAACGCGCCTGCCTTGGACGCTCTCTGCCCCGAAGCTTCCCACGTGGCCAGTTTGGTGCATTAGCATCATTTTCAGAATTGTGGACCGCCTCCCCCTATTCAGATTGCAAGTAAGATTTCATTCATTCATTCATTCATTCATTCATTTGATTTTTATACCACCCTTCCAAAAATGGCTCAGGGTGGTTTACACAGAGGAATAATAAATAACTAAATAAGATGGATCCCTGTCCCCGAAGGGCTAACACTCTAAAAAGAAACATAAGATAGACACCAGCAAAAGTCACTGGAGGGATGCTGTGCTGGGGATGGATAGGGCCAGTTACTCTCCCCCTGCTAAATAAAGAGAATCACCACGTTAAAAGGTGCCTCTTTGCCTAGTTAGCAGGGTATTGCTCCTGCCCTTCCCCAGGAAAAAAAACACACATTTATTCTATGCAGAAACCACATGCTTTTTAAAAAACAAAAACAAGTTTTACCACAAGCAAGCATTGTGTAAGACTATGTGTAAGACAAATCCTATGATATTTATTTAGACTGCCTTCCTGCCTTCCTAATGTCCACCACCCTCTTGCCATTTCTAGCAAATCCAGACTCACAGTTCCATCAAAAATGTCCAGGTTTTCAGTTTTAAATATTTCCCCCCTCCGTTTCAAAACACTTAGGACTTCACTGTGAATATAGGAACTTAGGAACATCAGAAGCTGCTCTATACTGAGTCAGGCCCTTGGTCCATCTAGCTCAGTATTGTCTACACAGACTGGCAGCAGCTTTTCCAAGGTTTCAGGCAAGGGTTTCATATGCTTTCGTAGTTTGTTGGTTCAATAAAAAAATCTTGTCCTAAAAAATAAAATAAAAAATTTTGTCCTAAAATCTTGTCCTAAAAATAAAAAAAAATCTTGTCCTGTCTTGGAGATGCTGCCAGGGAGGGAATATGGAACCTTCTGCATGCAGTTTTCAAACATTATTCCCTAAAGGAGCATTTTATTGTCCCTTGGACTGTGTTAGGGATGGGGCTGTATTTCAGTGGTAGAGTATCAGCTTAAAGATGCTGAAGGTCCCAGGTTCAATCCCTGGGATCTACAGGGAGAGCTGGGGAAAACTCTTGCCTGAAACTCTGGAGTGCCACTGCCAGACAGAACAGACAATATTGAGATAGATTGGGGTTCCCAACAGGGGGTACAAGTACCCCTAGGGGTACTTCAAAGGCTATCGGAAGAGCCAGCGTGGTGTAGTGGTTAGAGTGCTGGACTAGGACCGGGGAGACTTGAGTTCAAATCCCCATTCAGCCATGATACTAGCTGGGTGACTCTGGGCCAGTCGCTTCTCCCTCAGCCTAACCTACTTCACAGGGTTGTTGTGAAGAGAAACTTAAGTATGTAGTAAACTGCTTTGGGCTCCTTGGAGGAAGAGCAGGATATAAATGTTAATAATAATAATAATAATAATAATATCATTATTATTAATAATTATTAAAAATAATAATAATTATTATTATTACAAGACAGGTCTCACCAGAGGATCCAGACAAAGAGTGCCTCTCCCATCAACAATATGGTGAGACGTAACTTTAATAAATTTATACCGGATTGGTCGTCGCCCGGGTCAACAAGGACCGCGCCAGGTGCTATAGTCCCTGGACATCTGGTGGCAAGTGGGCTACAGGACTCAGGATCTTCAGTTGAGCAACCAGGGCTGGAGACAGAAAAGCTACTGGAAGAAACGTCGCTTAACCGAAAAAAATATACAAAAAATGCCAAGAAGGAAATAATGATCTGCTATTACAAGTCTAGTCCAACTAGAAGAGGTTATTTAAAAAGAATGTACCAAATTTGGAAAGAGAAGCATCCAGATACAGAAATAACAGAACAAAGGCTAGCAGACCAGAGAAGATTCAGAATAAGAAATAAAGTATTCACAGGAGTTGAGCTGGAAGAACTGCAAAGAGCAACACAGGCTCAAGATATGGAAGAAGAATTACCACCAACTGAAGCAGTTGCTCAGGCGCAGATGGAGGAGGTGTTGGAAATAGAGGAAGCCTGCTGGAGAAGAGGAAAGAGGATTCCATCTCCCCCAGGGTGAGAGACTGGGGTGTTTGCCTCTTCTCTTCTGCCCTCCTGGGTTGCCATCTGCTTCTCCCAGGACTGCTTGTGGAGAGGCTTTGCAGGACTGGGGTTGTAAGGGTGAGTGGGCAGTTTTTTTTTCCTGGTTCCATCTGCTGAGCTTACTGCTCAGCCTATATAGGAAGACTGCCAGTGGCGGCGGGCCCGCCACCGGCGGGGTCGCCACCGAAGGGACGACACCAAAGGGTGTTGCCCCTTTGGGGGAGCCACTTCGGGTGAGAAACGAGGGTGAGGGCTGGACACTTTGTCCAACCATTTGTATAGAGGGAGGCTTCTGTTCAATCAGTTTTAGGTTGTGCTGAGGTTGGGCTGAAGTTGTAATGTGTGTGGGTTTGTCTGGAGATGGGGAGCCAGGGAATGCCTTCGTTGAAGGTGGGGCTGCTATTCCTGTGGTGGTGGGGAATAGAAGAAGTAACGCTGGCAGGTCCGCAGGCTGTTCCGGGGGAAGGGTGGTCAGAAATCTAATAGCTGTCCCCCTTTCCGGCTCTCCTGCCAGCTCTTTGATCTCGGGGAGCACTGCCAACATCCCACATAACCTTCCCTTGCTTCTCTGCAATGCCAGGTCGGTCCAAAATAAATCAGAACTCATCCATGATTTGATCATGGATGAAGGGGCCGACCTGATGTGTATTACTGAGACTTGGTTGGGGGAGGCTAGTGGTCCAGTTTGGTCCCAGCTTCTCCCGCCAGGATATTCTGTAGAGGAGCAGGTGAGGGGACGTGGGCGGGGAGGTGGAGTGGCTGTGGTCTATAAGGATAACATCTCCCTTACCAGGGTCCCTGTTAGGGTATCAGACCATATCGAATGTGTGTACTTGAGTTTGGGGACCAGGGATAGATTGGGACTTCTGTTGGTGTACCGATCGCCCCGCTGCCCAACGGAATCCCTTACTGAGCTCACGGACTTGGTCGCGGAACTTGCGTTGGAGTCTCCCAGACTTTTGGTGCTGGGGGACTTCAATGTTCATTTTGGGACCAATTTGTCTGGGGCAGCTCAGGAGTTCATAGCGGCCATGACGACTATGGGCCTATCCCAAGCGGTCTCTGGATCGACGCATATTGCAGGTCACACGCTTGATTTGGTCTTTTATTCTGATCAGGGTGGTGCTCCGTGGGTGGGGACTCCTTCGATCTCCCCATTGTCATGTATAGACCACCATCTGGTTAAGGTTGGACTTACAACCACTTCCCACCTCCGCAGGGGCGAGGGGCCTATTAGAATGGTCCGCCCGAAGAGGTTACTGGATCCGGTAGGATTCCAAGGATCCTTGGAGGGATTTAATGTTGGCTCTGCAGGTGATCCTGTTGATGCCCTGGTTGAAAACTGGAACAACTTGCTTACCAGGGCAGTAGACACGATTGCTCCTAAGCGTCCCCTCCAACCTGCTTCAAAATTGGCCCCTTGGTATACGGAAGATCTACGGGGGCTGAAGCGGCAAGGTAGGCGACTGGAGCGCAAGTGGAGAAAAACTCGACTCGAATCCGACAGATTACGACATAGAGCACATTTAAAGATCTATGCTCAGGCAATACGTGCGGCAAAGAAGCGGTTCTTTTCTGCCCGTATTGCCTCTGCAAGTTCACGTCCAGCGGAGTTGTTCAGGGTTGTCAGGGGACTAGTATCTGCTCCCTCTCCCTTGAACCAGAATTTGGAAGCATCAGTCACCCGCTGTGGTGTGTTTAATGAATTTTTCGCAGACAAAATCTCTCGGATTCGGGCCGACCTAGATGGAGACTCCACAATTAATCTGATGTCTGAACTGGAGGTGTCCGACAACCCCTCTTATATGATTCGGCTGGATCAATTTCAGTTTGTGACTCCTGAGGATGTGGACAAGCTGCTTGGAGCGGTGAGGCCTACCACTTGTCCTCTTGACCCTTGTCCAACATGGCTTGTTCTATCTAGCAGGGAGGCTGTTGTAGGCGGCCTGGTAGAAATCATAAATGCTTCTCTGAGGGAGGGCAGGATGCCTCCTTGTCTTAAGGAGGCAATTATTAGACCTCTTCTAAAGAAGCCTGCGTTAGATCCCTCAGAGTTGAGCAATTATAGGCCGGTTTCCAATCTCCCATGGTTGGGCAAGGTAATTGAGAGGGTGGTGGCCTCTCAGCTCCAGGCAGTCTTGGAGGAAACTGATTATCTAGACCCATTTCAAACTGGTTTTCGGGCGGGCTATGGGGTGGAGACTGCCTTGGTCGGCCTGATGGATGATCTCCAATTGGCAATGGACAGAGGAAGTGTGACTCTGTTGGTCCTCTTGGATCTCTCGGCGGCTTTCGATACTATCGACCATAGTATCCTTCTGGAACGTCTGAGGGGGTTGGGGGTGGGAGGCATTGTTTTTCAGTGGTTCCGCTCCTACCTCTCGGACAGATTCCAGATGGTGTCGATTGGAGATTGTTGCTCTTCAAAATCTGAGCTTAGGTATGGTGTTCCTCAAGGCTCCATACTCTCTCCAATGCTTTTTAACATCTACATGAAACCGCTGGGAGAGATCATCAGGGGATTTGGAGCTGGGTGTTACCAGTATGCTGATGACACCCAGATCTACTTCTCCATGTCAACTTCTTCAGGAGTTGGCATATCCTCCCTAAATGCCTGCCTGGAAGCAGTAATGGGCTGGATGAGGGAGAATAAACTGAAGCTGAATCCAGATAAGACGGAGGTACTTATTGTGCGGGGTCAGAACTCTAGAGACGATTTTGATCTGCCTGTTCTAGACGGGGTCACACTTCCCCAAAAGGAACAGGTTCGCAGTCTGGGAGTACTTCTGGATCAACGTCTCTCCTTGGTTTCTCAGGCTGAGGCGGTGGCCAGGAGTGCCTTCTATCAGCTTCGGCTGATACGCCAGCTGCGCCCATTTCTCGAGATCAGTGACCTCAAAACAGTGGTACATTTGTTGGTAACCTCCAGACTGGACTTCTGTAATGCGCTCTACATGGGGCTTCCTTTGTACGTAGTCCGGAAACTTCAGTTGGTCCAGAATGCGGCAGCCAGGTTGGTCTCTGGGTCATCTCGGAGAGACCACATTACTCCTTTGTTGATGGAGTTACACTGGCTGCCAGTAGGTTTCCGGGCAAAATACAAAGTGCTAGTTATTACTTATAAAGCCCTAAACGGCTTAGGCCCCGGGTATCTAAGAGAGCGTCTTCTTCGCTATGAGCCCCACCGGCCACTGAGGTCAATTGAGGAGGTCCGTCTCCAGTTGCCACCAAATCGTTTGGTGGCTACACAGAGACGGGCCTTTTCAGCTGCTGCCCCGAGATTGTGGAATGCACTCCCTGCTGAGATACGATCCTCCCCATCTCTTGCAATTTTCAGAAAACACCTGAAAACACATCTCTTCAGCCAGGCTTTCTCAGCTTTTTAAAAATTTGTTTTTAAATTGTTTGATTGTTTAATTGTAGTTTTATGATGTTTTTAATTGTTAATTATTGTTATGTTTTATAATTTTTATTTTAATTATTAACTGATTTTAAGGTGTTTTAATGTAAACTGCCCTGAGTCTTTTGGAAGGGCGGTATAAAAGTTTTATTAATAATAATAATAATAATATCACCATTGCTGAACTGTTTTAAAATTAAAACCAGGCAACCTCCCCTTTGCCTTCACCTCAAAAACCCAAATGCCGTTTAACAGGAAAGCAACAAGAACTAAAGCAAAAAATAACTGAGCACATGAAGCAAACAACCACCAGGGTTCGACTTCCCGCTCTAAAAACAGTTGCCAAAAAACAACTCTCTCAGGCATTAAAAGATGTCAATGCTGCACTTGCAGAAACAACAACCAATAATTTGCAAGAAACAAACCAACTCATGTACAGTGCAGCAACAATAACAACACAAGAGCTCGGATAGAAGATCAGTGGACCTGTAAAAAAAGAAAGCAGTACATCACCTAAATGGAAGATTTGATTAGAAAATAAAATCTCCAGGCTTAGATCAGATGCTAGTAAATTGAAAGATATGCCAGACAAGAAGCTGAAGAATGAAAACACCAAACAGTATCTGATCCAAAAATACCACCTAGATTCAAGGAAAATGAGAGAAGTCCTGGAAATAATAAAGCAGCAAATAACAGCAGTGTCAAAGAAGATTAGCAGATATGAAGCCAGAATTACACAACACAGGCAGAATCTCCAATTCCAGTCGAATCAGAGACGTTTCTACCAAAGCATAGAAGGAGAAACTGCAAGAAACGTAGAAACGCCAAATAAAGAAGAAACAGTGCAATTCTGGCGGAAATTATGGGACAATCCAATAGATTATAATAAAAAAGCAGGCTGGATGAAAGAAGTCAAAAAATGTAACCAACAAATGCAAGATCTAATAATAACACCAGAATTAATCAGTGAAAGAGCAAAGAAAATTAAAAATTGGACTGCGCCAGGCGACGATGAACTGCATGGCTTCAGGCTTAAACACCTAACAAGCCTTCATAAACAACTATCAAAACAGTTCAATCACATTTTGCAAGGAGGTGATATTGAACAATGGCTAACAACTGGGAAAACTCATCTCATCATGAAAGACCCAGCAAAAGGTGCAGTTCCAAGTAATTATAGACCGATAACCTGCCTGCCAACCATGTTCAAATTATTAACTGGAATAATAGCAGATGAAGTCATGCAACACTTATTAACTAACAAACAGCTTCCAGTTGAACAGAAAGGAAATTGCCCGAACACCAGAGGCACAAAAGACCAGCTGCTGATTGACAAAATGATCTTAGAAAACTGCAAGAGAAGAAAAACCAATCTAAGTGTTGCATGGATTGACTACAAGAAAGCCTTCGATTCATTGCCTCACACATGGATACTAAAATGTTTAGAAACAACTGGTGTCAGCAAAAACATTCAGATATTTATTTAAAAAGCAATGAGCATGTGGAGTACACAGTTAACAATCAACGGCGAGGCACTTGGACAGGTTAGCATTAGAAGAGGCATTTTCCAAGGGGACTCACTATCCCCTCTATTGTTTGTAATCGCCATGACCCCACTTTCACAAATACTAAACAAAACAAGCCTCAGATACCAAACATCTAAAACATCCAGTCAAATCAACCATCTGCTTTACATGGACGATCTGAAGCTGTATGGAAAGTCCCAGTCAGAAATCAAATCACTGCTCAACACTGTCCGTATATTCAGTAGCGATATAGCAATGGAGTTTGGACTAGACAAGTGTGCTGCATTAATAATGAACAGAGGGAAAATAAGAAAAACAGAAGGAATAGAACTGCCAAATAGAAGCAAGATCAAGAACCTGGAAGAGAAAGAACCTTACAAATACTTGGGCATTCTCCAGGTTGATAACATCGCACACGCTGAAGTTAAAAGAAAAATGGGAAGTGAATACATCAGGAGAGTCAGAAAAATCCTCAGGTCCAAACTCAATAGCGGGAACATCATACAAGCCATAAACACCTGGGCTATACCTGTTATTAGATACACTGCAGGAATAATAGACTGGACCCAGGCAGAGCTGGAGACGCTAGATCGTAAGAACAGGAAAATCATGACCATCAATCGTGCTCTGCACCCCCACAGTGATGTAGATAGGCTCTACCTCCCTCGCAGCTCAAGTGGAAGAGGAATGCTGCAAGTCCATCAAACAGTAGAGGAGGAGAAAAGAGACCTTGAAGAATATATAAGGGACAGTGAAGAAGATGCACTTCAAATGGTCAAGAACGCACAACTGTTCAACACCAATGAAACAAAACAGGCCTACAAGAAAGAACAAGTCAAGAACCGAGCAGAAAAATGGAAAAATAAGCCCCTGCATGGTCAATATTTACACAATATAAGTGGAAAATCAGACATCACCAAGACCTGGCAATGGCTCAAGAATGGCAACTTGAAGAAAGAAACAGAGGGTTTAATACTGGCTGCACAAGAACAGGCACTAAGAACAAATGCAATAAGAGCCAAAGTCGAAAAATCCACAACAAACAGCAAGTGCCGCCTTTGTAAAGAAGCAGATGAAACAGTGGACCACCTGATCAGCTGTTGTAAGAAGATCGCACAGACTGACTACAAACAAAGGCATGACAAGGTAGCAGGGATGATACACTGGAACATCTGCAAAAAATACAAGCTACCTGTAGCCAAAGATTGGTGGGACCATCAAATTGAAAAAGTTGAAGAAAATGAAGATGTAAAAATATTATGGGACTTCCGACTACAAACAGACAAACATCTGCCACACAATACACCAGATATCACTGTAGTCGAGAAGAAAGAAAAACAAGTGAAAATAATCGACATAGCAATAACAGGGGATAGCAGAATAGAAGAAAAAGAAATAGAAAAAATAATAAAATACAAAGATCTACAAACTGAAATTGAAAGGCTGTGGCAGAAAAAGACCGAAATAATCCTAGTGGTAATTGGCGCCCTGGGTGCAGTTCCAAAAGACCTTGAAGAGCACCTCAACACCATAGGGGCCACAGAAATCACCATCAGCCAATTACAAAAAGCAGCTTTACTGGGAACAGCCTATATTCTGCGACGATATCTATAACGATTGACAATAAAATTCTGGCATCCCAGGTCCTTGGGAAGGACTCGATGTCTGGATAAAACAAACCAGTCAAAAACACCTGTCTGACTGTGTAAACAAGAAATAATAATAATAATAATAATAATAATAATAATAATAATAATAATAATAATAATATTTTCCCTTCTACGGAGTGAAAGCAGCTACTCTGGTGAGAACGCAGGTGGCAGGATGGGAAGGAATGGAGCAGCTCCGTCAAAGTGGCCACTGCAAAAGCAGGAGCATAACAAGGTTGGAGTGGGCCAAGAGACGAGGTTTTACAATGGGCCCCTCGCTGATTGGTTGGTTGGTTGGTTGGTTGGTTTACACATTTCACAATATATAGTGCACTCACACTCACATCCCCTATATGTATCACATCCCCTAACGGCCCTGAGCCATTTTGGAAGGGCGGTATAGAAATCAAATAAATAATAATATGAATATGGTGAATATTTATAAAGTTATATTTATATCTATTACTATATAGTTATATTTATATCTATAACTATATATAGTTACAAATATAACTAAATTTACATAGTTATGTAGTTCACTGCCAGAACTATGATCTCAGGGAACTAATGGTGAAGATCCAAATTTGTTTCTGGTTGATTATGCAGCCTTGTTCTATCTATCTATCTATCTATCTATCTATCTATCTATCCATCTACGCAGATAGTCTCCCCCAAGCGCCAGAGCTGTGTGTGTGTTGGGGGGGTGGGTCTTTTAGCTGGTCTTCTGTAGGCTATCGAAGCTACTTCCTTGGAGACAGGGCAAGAAATGTCAAAGTGGGCTCTCACAGATGGAGCGGGCATTGCACAGAATGCTGTTTAATGCAGGGACCAACAACCATCACGATTGCTGGGAGCATGGGGGGGGCGTGGGGGGGGGTCAGAACAAAAGGAGAATGTCCCATCTGTCCCAATTGTATCCAAGAAGGCTTCCCTCTCGCCATCATCATCGGCTGTCAAAATCGAAGATCCAGCTGGCCACTTGATTCCTTAAGCAAACAGGCAGCCTTCGGATGCTCTTTCTCTCTCCATCCCTCTTAGGTCCAGAGGCAGGCAGGTTTAGCAGAAAATGGATGGTTGGAGAGAAGCAATGGTTTTTGAGAGATTGGCTGCTGGTTTTTGAACTAACTTAAGTTTCCAAACTGCGTACAAAGGCAGCCACACGTAGAGCGCATTGCAATAGTCAAGCCTGGAGGTTACCAGCTGATGCACCACTGTTTTGAAATTGTTCTCTTCAAGGAATGGACGCAGCTGGTGAATCAACCAAAGCTGTTGGAAGGCACTCCTGGCCATAGCCTCCACCTGAGATACCAGGGTGAGGCTTGGGTCCAAGGGTACTCCCAAGCTGCATACCTGTTCCTTTTGGGGGAGTGTAACCCTCACCCAGGACAGGAAGATCTAACTCATCCTTCAGATTCTAAGTACCTACAATGAGCACCTCCGCCCATTACTGCCTGTAGGCAGGCATTTAGGGAATGAATGCCATTTCCTGATGATGATGATGGTGGTGGTGATGACAAGGAGAAATAGATGACAAGCATCCTGATAACACCCTGCACCAAATCTGATGATCTCACCCAGCGGTTTCATGTCGATATTAAAAAGCATTGGTGACAGAATGGAGCCCTCTCAACGCCATAGCCAGCTCTAAACCTAGATGCTCTTCCCAGAGCAGCCCCATCTCCTAAGGGGAATATCTTACAGTGCTCACACTTCTAGTCTCCCATTCATATGCAACCAGGGTGGACCCTGCTTAGCTAAGGGAACAAGTCATGCTTGCTACCACAAAACTAGCTCTCCTCCTGTTAGTCGGGCAAGGTTCCAGAGAACAGGTGGTAGGCCGCACCGCCCGAAGCAGCTCGTCCACATCCTCAGAAATCACAGATTGAAACTGATCCAGCATAATACTGCAAGAGGGATTGCTGAACACCCCCTTCATAACCCTTGCAGAAATAGTGGAGTCCAAGTCAGCCCAGAATACAGGAGATTTTATCCACAAAGAACCCATTAAAAGCTTTACAGCAGAACAAATTCTCTGGGGACTGATTCCAAACAGAAAGAGCAGAAATTAAACTCCTCACAACCTGGGATAGCTCTGCTGAACGCAAATCTGCATGCACAATTCATGCAGACCAAAATTGGTTTTTTGCCGCATGCACCGCTATCACATAAACCTTCAAATGGATCCAGTGCTGTGTCCTGTCAAATTTGAGCCAGGTTTTCCTCCACTTGTGTTCCAGTCACACCTACTCTGATGCTTCAGCCCCCGCAACTCCTCTGTATACCAAGGGGCCATTTTTGAAGCAGGTTGGAAGGGACGCTTAGGAGCAATCGTGTCTCTTGCCCTGGTGAGTTCCATATTCCAGGTTCCCACCAGGGCCTCGACAGACTCACTGGCAGCACCAACATTAAAACCCTCCAAGGCTTTTTTGGAATCCTACTGGATCCAGCAGCCTTCTCGCGTGGGCCATCCTAATAGGTCCACCACCCCTGCAGGGGTGGGTTGTGGCTGTGAAGCAGGCAGTGGTCCGTCCATAACAATGGGGAAACCACAGGATCTCCTGACGATGGAGCCCAACAGAAGACCAAATTGAGTGTGTTTCCGGCACCATGAGTTGGTCCTGAAATTAATTGGGATAGGCCCATCGATTTCATGGCCTCTATGAACTCCCAAGCTGCACCAGACAAGCCAGCCCCAAAGTGGATACTGATGTTGCCTAACATCAAAAGTATGGGAGACTCCAACACCAACTCTGTGACTGGTTCCATCAGCTCAGTTAGGGAGTCCGTTGGGCAGCGGGGTGGACGGTACACCAACAGTCTATCCCTAGTTCCCAGCCTCAGAAATATACACTTGGTATAAGTCATCTGTCTCACAGAGGCTCTGGTAAGGGAGATGGTATTCTTATGGACCACAGCCACCCCACCCTACCCCACCCCACCCACTTCCCCAACCTGCTCCCCATCAGAGTAATCTGATTGGAGAAGCTGGGCCCAACTGGACCCCTTTCCTCCCGCAGCCAAGTCTCAGTTATAGACTTATACAAGCCGGGTCAGCTCCCTGCCTCACCCATGATCAAGTCGTGGATGATTTCGGTCTTCTTCTGAACTGACCTGGCATTGCAGAGGAGCAAGGTCCTGCTCCAGTGAGTGTATGCACACGCTCTCTACTGAAGGAGATTCGGGGCAGAAACCCTGTGTGTAAAGCCTCCTGCAAACTCTAGCCCAGACCTCCAGCCCCACCCTAATATAACCTTCTCCTAGACCTCAGCCCCACCCCGAAGGCCCGGCACCAAAAGCTGGCCCCCTTTGGAGGCCAGCTTTGGTGGCCGCCTAGAGGCGGTCTGCCGGCCCTCTGGTGCACCTCCCTCCTTTTTATGCCTCCAAGAGCTCAGCAGCCCCTCCCAGGGGTGCACCAAAGTAATTCAGGTGCCTGGACCACCCAGCCATGAGACACCCCTCCCCCCGCCCTGTATGAGGCCCCCCAATCTCATTGGGGGGGCCGCCCCTCCAAAGCTCCGCTTAAAAAAATACTTGTGGCTGGGGGGGGGGAGTGGAGCAGTCCTCCCTCCCCCCTCCTCCGGCGGCAGCCAAGAGAGATGCTGGACCCATCTGTTGGGGCCAGCATCTTTAAGAAACTGCCAGACGCGCCCGTGCAGTTTAGAGATCGTTGCAAGCCTAAACGTCAAGGGCTTGCGATGATCTCCTCTGAGCAGGCGTGCCTCGCAGTTTCTTAAAGATGCTGGCCCCAACGGATGGGTCCGGCGTCTCTCCTGGACAGAGCAACTGGCCCTATCCAACCCCAGCACGGCACCCCTCCTGACGGCTGCTGCTGGTGTCCATGTTGTGTTCCAGCATTTCCAAGCATTTCCTAACCACACCACTCTACCTGATGGATGTCCAGCCTACAGGCAGCAGGCAGGGTGGGAGAGAGAGGAGAAACCTGAGCCGCCTCCTTGGGTGTCCCCCTGACTCATTAGGACGAGCTGCTCCTGATCTATTGTTGAGCCTTAGCTTCTTTCAGGGTGGTGGGAAGGCAGAAGTTGGCCTAGAGAAAGGGAACTGGCGGAAAGGGGAATTACATGTCGACTCTCCTTCCCTTCCACGGCGTTGCTTGTTCTGTTATGACAAGTACGGTAACTACAGGAAGTCCCTAACTCACCGACAGGCTGTATTGTCTTCCTAAAGTTTGTTTGAAGGTCAGCTGTTTGGAACCCGGGACACATTTCATGTCACAGGCGTGAGTCACCCCCTTTGCTAAGCAGGGTCCATCTTGGTTGGCATTTGGATGGGTGACGACATGTGAGCCTGGGGCGTAGCTAAGGGAGGTGGGCCCGTGGTTGGCCCTCTCTCTGACGGTGCCTTGGAATGAGGGGAAGAATGAAGAAAATAGGGAGGGGTGGAGCTGGGGGGCCTTCAGGAGCTGGGGGGCTGGCTCCTTTGAACCATCCATCATAGCTACACCCCTGATATGGGCACTGTCAGCTGTAAGAAATCCTAGGAGGATGGGGATTGAGCTCAGTGGCAGGGCATCCACTTGGCGCGCTGGAGATCCTAGGTTTAATCCTTGGCAGCATCTCTCGGGGTAGATCTGGGGGAGACTCCTACCTGAAACCTTGGAGAGCTGCTGCCAATCAGTGTAGACAATAGTTAACTAGGTGGACCAAAGGTCTGACTCGGTAGGAGGCGGCTTCCTGTGTTCTTATGTAACAGCAGGAAAAACCAAAGCAGAATAGCAAAACAACAACACCCAACCCAATTGCTTAGACTGTGTAGACTAGGAACAGGGCCAGCAACGAACCTGACCACTGCTATCCACACTGAGGAGACCATTGTGATGCACTGTATGCAGAGCTGTCTTTTGAGGAGACGAACCAAACACAAGCCCGAAGTTGCAGTCCGTCTTGAAATACAAGCAAAATGCATTTAATATTCCCCTCTTTTGCAGTATTTGTTGGGCCCCTAAGTACCTTCTCTTCCACTGCGGCTAGGAGGCTTAAAATTAAAAATCCAGCTGCCAGACAACTAGCCAGACAACTAGCCAGCCAGCCAGATAGCCACTCTTGCTATCCCTCCATGGACAGCAGGGTGCCGTTCACATTTCCAGTGCCTTGTTGTGAATTTAATTGCTGCGATATAGAGTTAGGACATTGTATCCAGGTGAAACTCAGAAAATTAGAATATCGTGCAAAAGTCCATTAATTTCAGTAATGCAAATTAAAAGGTGAAACTGATATATGAGACAGATGCATTACATGCAAAGCGAGATCAGTCAAGCCTTAATTTGTTATAATTGTGATGATCATGGCGTACAGCTCATGAAAACCCCAAATCCACAATCCCAGAAAATTAGAATATTACATGGAACCAAGAAGACAAGGATTGTAGAATAGAACAATATCGGACCTCTGAAAAGTATAAGCATGCATATGTATTCAGTACTTGGTTTGGGCCCCTTTTGCAGCAATTACTGCCTCAATGCGGTGTGGCATGGATGCTATCAGCCTGTGGCACTGATGAGGTGTTATGGAAGACCAGGATGCTTCATTAGCGGCCTTCAGCAATTCTGCATTGTTTGGTCTCATGTCTCTCATCCTTCTCTTGGCAATGACCCATAGATTCTCTATGGGGTCAGGTCAGGCGAGTTTGCTGGCCAATCAAGCACAGTACACTGTATACTTTTCGGAGGTCCAATATTGTTCTATTCTACAATCCTTGTCGTCTTGGTTCCATGTAATATTCTAATTTTCTGGGATTGTGGATTTGGGGTTTTCATGAGCTGTACGCCATGATCATCACAATTATAACAAATTAAGGCTTGACTTATCTTGCTTTGCATGTAATGCGTCTGTCTCATATATCAGTTTCACCTTTTAATTTGCATTACTGAAATTAATGGACTTTTACACGATATTCTAATTTTCCGAGTTTCACCTGTATATGGCGTCAAACGGTTGCTGCTTTTTTCGGGTGGTTAGTTTCCGCGAGACTGCTCCCCCTGCTGTTTACATTCCAAATGCAACTTGCCTGAACGGAGGCGTTTTGCTGCTGCTGAGCAGCTAGTTTGGAAAGCGCCACGCAGAAGGACATTGCAAGAGTGCGCGTCTGGTTTTTGGTTTTGTGAGAGGAAGGGGCATAGGGGATGCAGAAGAGAGTGTCCTACACAGGGTAAAGGATTTAATGTGAGCCAAGAAACTGTTTTAATTGTAAAAGCTCTGTCCTGGAGCATATTATTACTACTACTACTACTAGTACTACTAGTAGTAGTAGTAGTAGTATAAAAGGCATGCTTTGGGGCACAATGCCCCATGCACCTAGGGGCAGACCATGGAACATGGAAAGCTGCTTTATCCTGAGTCAGACCCTTGGTCCATCTAGCTCAGTTCTGTCAACACTGACTGGCGGTGGCTCTTTGAGGTTGCAGGCAAGAGTCTCTCCCAGCCCTACCTGGAGATGCTGCCAGGGATGGAACTTGGGACTGTCTGCATACAAAGCAGATGCTCTCTCTCAAACCTCTGGATCCTTCACACCTCCTTCCCCTCAAAAGGCAGCTATGTTCTCTGTGCTAAGCTATGGTTCCATCTCCAACAGGACTTCCAGAAAGGCTTGACCTGCTTTATCACCTCTCTGTTCAATAATTAAATCTCGCTGGACTCCCCACAGTTGCACCCCGACTCTCTCTCTCTCTCTCTTTCTCTCTCTCTCTCTCTCTCTCTCTCTCACACACACACACACACACACACACACTCCCAACAACATGTTAAACACTGCTTCATGCATTACTTTGCAATCATGGCGTGAAGTACACAGCTGAAGCGCTCTCTGAACAATCAAACAACTGATAAAGTACCATTGATGGATTTACACAGAGCCAAATGACAGGTCCCTGTCCCAAGGAGCATGCAATCTCGATTTTTAGCAGAGAAAGACAGTAGAGGGAAGGAGGGAAGGAAGAAAAGAGGCAGGCAAGAGCAACATGATGAATCTGTATGAATGCCTTTCCACCTGGCAAGGCAAAATTTCAGCATAAATAATGTGTGCAAATAAAGGTAGATCAATATGGGGCTTTCATGATGAAGATACCTTTTTCCCCCAGGGAAGCTGGAAAAGCTTTTGAATAGCAAATCATCAAGCCTCTCTCCTCCTTTTTGGATGGAATGCCAGACTCCGGTTGCTTTCTAGCTGCTCTCCTTTCCGCTGCAGGGTTTTCTGCCCTCCTTGAGGAACTGGGCACTGGGGAACGGGTTTCTCATCCTTATTGGCTCTGCTAGGGCTACCATCACCCTGTGACTGGCCAAAGTCAGTCTACCAAAGTCAGTCTACCAGTCTAGTCCAAAGTCAGTCTACCATCACCCTGTGACTAGCCAAAGATAGTGACTGGCCAAAGTTCAGCCACTCCTCAGCAGAAATGTCCCATCTTCTCCTGGAACAGGCTTGCTAGAAACCCTCCTTGCCACATCCCCTGCTACTGTGGGCAGCCTCGGATCTGTCTCGTCCTCTCGACTTGCAGTTTCCTTCTGGCTGCAAGAACTGAAGACTCTTTGCAAGCCAGGTCAAGGAAGTCGCCCGTACATCTGCTTCTCTCTGCCTCGTGCATAAACCAGGTCTGCTAAGAAATAAGGCCAGTAGTATTATATACAGACCTGGGAGGAGCCTAAGTAAGGGCAAGTGAAGCCACAGACTAAGTAAGGGCAAGAAATATGGGCAGAGTGAAGTCAGAGCCTAGTAAGGGCAAGATGTCATCAAGCCCCGCCCATTGAAGGGCAAGATGTCATCAATCCCCTCCCACTGATGGGCATGACATCACCACAGTAGGGAGGAGTTGTAAACCCTCCAGAGAACATGCCCAGGCATGCCCAGAGCCTCCTGTACCATGAGCCCTACCCACCTGACATGTGAGGACCAATAGGAAGGAGTTCCCAGCCAGCCGTTCAAGGCTTATAGTGTTGCTGCTGCATGGAGTATCCTACAAGGCTTGTAGCATAGCCCCCTTTGCATAAAGGTCACAATTCTACTGTTTGCTTGTGGGTTTGATGATGGGATCTCCTCAGAGCCCTAATTTGGCAACAAATCAGCCAGAGTCGACACCTAAGCCAAGAAAACGCTCTATTAGCACCAGTTCAGAGGATGAAGGACCTCCTGTGAAAACCTATGCTGAAGAACCAGCTGAGACAAGGGAAATATGGCAAGAGATCCTGGCAACCATGGCAGCTGAGCCACAGGTAAATATATTTTACAGGCTAGGTTTTGAGGTTTTGTGTGTGTGTGTGTGGAAAAGGACATTAAACTAATAGTCTTTTCTTTTCTCCCTTTAGAATTCAGCACTTGTGCAAACTCTGAAACGCTCTCGCATAGCAATGCAGAAATTCTTGGGCCTGGATATCAATGAAGAGCCCTATAGTACCTGGGCGGAGCCTAAGTAAGGGCAAAGTGAAGCCATAGCCTAGTAAGGGCAAGGAACGATGGGCAAGGTAAAGCCAGAGCCTAGTAAGGGCAAGTTGAAGCCCTGCCCTTCGAAGGGCATGATGACATCACAACAGGAAGGAGCCGAAAGCTTCTAACTAAGGGCAGGTTGAAGCCACAGCCTCCTAAGGGTATAGTGAGACCCTGTGGAGAGCGTCCACACAACATGGCCAGGCAGACCCCCATGTCCAGGCATGTCCAGACATGCTATCTGGAATGCTGGCCTTTGTGAATGATATTAAAACTGATTTCCTGTATGCCTATAGCAATGAGATATGTGCCACTCTGTGGGGAGGCGGTAGGAAGCCATGCTCTGATGATACACAGTCAGATTCAGATGTTGATCCTACAGAGCTGTCTCAGACAAACTCATCTGCAGAAGCAAAAACTATTGCTTACAGACAAGTTGGTACCAAACTGTCAGGCAGCTCTGAAGAATCAGACGTTTTTAAACTGACTAGTTTTTTGAAACACCCTGTTAATCTTTTTCACTGAGTTAATTTTGACACATCTGCATGCATGGCATTATATTAAGGGTCTAAATTCAAACAAGTATCCTCCCTGGCAAACTATGAACATGCTACCATATGTATGTATGTATGAGATTTATAGCCTGCCCCTTCTTCCAAGGAACTCAAGGTCGTGTTCCCTCATTGTATCTGCACAACAACCCTGTGAGGTAGGTTAAGCCAAGAAGAGCAAATGCCCTTCCTAGTCTGACCCTCTAGGCACTACACAGCACCGACTCTCTGGAGTACTAGTACGCTTTGTAAACCCTCTCCTGAGCTTAGGAACATCAGGCTGGGAGCTCCCTGGCTGCCTGTGAGCTATCTTATAGTTATCCATGCTCATCTTTTAGAGGAAAAGACCTTTCATACTTCAAAAAGCAGGCACTTGTTTTTGTGTGGATCTAGAGCAGACAATGATTGGCTGCTTTGGAAAACACATAAAATATAGTACAGAGCCAAAAAAACCAGAATTGATTCTAAAGTGTTTAGATTGGATAATTCTGTACTGTTGATGAGAAAACAAACAATCTTAAAGACATATGATATGTACAGCAGAGTCAGCATACATTATGTTATATACAACATACAAGATGTATTTAACACACACGTACACACACATCATATTGCTATTTAGTTGTTCACTGTTCTTTTGTAAGGAAAGTGAATGGCTCTACATGCATAAGGTCTGGCCTACACACCTGATGAAATATCCTACATGTCCAAGCATGACTCTTGTATGTAGCTCCATCATGTAAGATGAATGCACACAGATATGTCATTGTACATACAAGCAGGAAGCAGCAATCAATTCACTTCAGGACGCCCACACAATTTTCATTTTTACACACACACACACACACACACACACACATACACAGAGAGAAATGGTCTGATATGTAATTGTTTTGTCAACAAATTTAATTTCTTTTTTAAAAAAGGATTTGTTTTCTAGAAGAGAAAATGGACTTTTATAAGAAATAATTTAATTTCTTATAATTTCCCTTGGGAGGTATTAGCTAGTCTGGTTGTTTTCCAGTGATTCTAAGTTAGAATGTTAGTGACTAGGGCAATACAGACCTTTCCATCTCTGACACAGTTTTGCACCTAGTCCTTGTCACTGTTTCTTTGCTTCCGTTTTTAACAAATCTCTCCCCCTCCCTCCCCCCCCTTCTTCCTACATCTCTAATATGAATTAGCCTGGATTAGGCATTAACTTGAATAAGGACAATTATACTGACACTGCTTCCTCTTACTAACCTCAACCTGGCCCATAGCTAACTAGGCTCTCCCCACCCCCACCCTGTGTTCTTGTCACTTTTTAACCATCTAGATTTCCTTGGCCTCAGACACTGTTTTTCACTCAATCCTTGTCAATGTCCCTTCTCCTCTGACACAGTTTCACAACTAGTCCTTGTCACTGTTTCTTTGCTTCCGTAAATATCCTACATGTCCAAGCATGAATCTTGTATGTAGCTCCTTCGTGTAAGATGAATGCACACAGATATGTCTTTATACATACAAGCAGGAAGCAGCAATCAATTCACTTCAGTACGCCCACACAATTTTCATTTTTACACACACACACAGACACACACACACAGACACACACACACAAAGAAATGGTCTGATATGTAATTGTTTTGTCAACAAATTTAATGTCTTTTTAAAAAAAGGATTTGTTTTATAGAAGAGAAAATGGACTTTTATAAGAAATAATTTAATTTCTTATAATTTCTCTTGGGAGGTATTAGCTAGTCTGGTTGTTTTCCAGTGATTCTTAGTTAGAATGTTAGTGACTAGGGCAATACAGACCCCGGCTTGATCTGATGACTGCCTCTATTTAATTGGAAGTTCTCAGTGAACTATTAATGCAATGTACATTATCTCTTAGTGCTAGACACTCTTACAGGTGTCTTTGTAGCGCAAACATATCTTTAAAAACCACAGTTCTGTAGACTGTGGTATCTCAAACTTTCTTTGATTCTACTTCACATCTACAAAGCCTAGACCTGTCCCCTAACTAGGATCTCTCTCCCCTTTCCATCTCTGACACAGTTTTGCGCCTAGTCCTTGTCACTGTTTCTTTGCTTCCGTTTTTAACAAATCTCTCCCCCCTCCCTTCCCCCCCCTTCTTCGTACATCTCTAACTCTGATATGAATTAGCCTGGATTAGGCATTAACTGGAATAAGGACAATTATACTGCCTCTGCTTCCTCAACCTGGCCCATCGCTAACTCGGTTCTCCCCACCCCCACCCTGTGTTCTTGTCACTTTTTAACCATCTAGATTTCCTTGGCCTCAGACACAGTTTTTCCCTTCTCCTTTGACACAGTTTCACAACTAGTCCTTGTCACTGCTCTTAATCTTTCATTCTTGCTTGCTTGCTTGCTTGCTTTCTCTGTCCTCAATAGGACTTAGTCTTGGTCAGTAATTTTGATGCATTTAATTAGTGTGTGTTAGTTGATTTCTAAAGAACCAAAACTCTCATTTCCTAGTGAATACACAAAATACAAACTCCCACCCCCCCACCAAGCGTCAGATAAATAGAAATTGCATCTGTCAGCCTACCTGTGCATGCACACACACACACACACACATCAAAAGCCTCTAGTGGTCATTGATCTGATGAACACTTAACGGTTAGACCACACCATTTGAAGGGCCCAGTCCTACCAGTTTTTTGGAGAACTGGTTATTTAAAAAAAAAAAAAAAAGCCTTGTTTCTTAGACAGCAAGGCATTGTCACTGCATAACGAAAGAGATCATGATTTTAATGTTTTTAAGAAGCTGTACTTATCAGAATGTATGAAATTGTCCTACTTATACATCACACACAAAAAGCATTTTTAGTTATTTATTTATTCAATTTCTATACCACCCTTCCAAAAATGGCACAGGGAGGTTTACACAGAGAAATAATAAATAAATGAGATGGATCCCTGTCCCCAAAGGGATCACAATCTAAAAAGAAACATAAGATACACACCAGCAACAGTCACTGGAGGTACAGTGCTGAGGATGGATAGGGCTGATGTTTCAGGGGCCTCTCAGGATAAAACTCCAGGCTAGCCTCATCACAGAGACAAAGAAAAGATGATCCAGCATTAATTGCAGGGCAACCTTTTCTTTTTAAAGGGGGAAAACTTTCAACTTCAGAATCCATAGTACAAAGTTAATGTGTATGAGTTCTTAAAATCTAGAATATACCCTATTGAGTTAATCTGAAGAGCATTTTATTTTCTCTCTACAAAAATAACAACCCTGCTCTGGGGCTAACCCGGGGGGTACACAATTCAAATGTTTTGATGGGCTGGAACCAACCACAATGGTGTTCAGTGGTCAAGGTCAATTTTCAGCACATTATTGAATTAAAATTAATTCTTAAAAATATTAATGCAAGCAATTATTAGATAGTTGTGGATCTTTCCCCCCTTTGGCAAGGGACCCACAATTTTAACTAAGAATCATGGCCGGAAAATAGAGCCTGTCCTTGCTCAGTCACTGGGGCATCTAGTGAGATCTCCCTTAAAAAATGCCAGCCCCAAACAAATGCAAAATCCTCTCCTCTTTCTAAATTGCTGTCGATTTCATGTTGCAATCCTAGTCGTGCTTACTTAGGAGTCAACTAAGTAAATATTTCCAAGTAAACATGCACAGGATGGTGCTGTCAGGCAGTTTCAGAGAGGGCAGAGGATGAAAAGATGAAGAAGAAGAGGGAACTAACCCAAAGAGTGGCCTTGGGGTGCTGTTGCTGCAAGTTGTGACAATCAGTGGACCCACAAAAAAGTGCCTGAGGGCCTGATCTGGTCCCCGGGCCTTATGTTGTGCAGGCCAGGCCTAACCCTTGCTCTGTGCATGTCTGAACATACACAGACCTGTTCGGGGGGGGTGGGGGGCTGATGTCCAAACATGGGTGTTTGTTCTGCATCTGCTCTGGGCATGTCTGAACATGCCTGGACATGGGGGTCTGCCTGGCCATGTTGTGTGGACGCTCTCCACAGGGTCTCACTATACCCTTAGGAGGCTGTGGCTTCAACCTGCCCTTAGTTAGAAGCTTTCGGCTCCTTCCTGCTGTGATGTCATCATGCCCTTCGAAGGGCAGGGCTTCAACTTGCCCTTACTAGGCTCTGGCTTTCCCTTGCCCATCGTTCCTTGCCCTTACTAGGCTATGGCTTCACTTTGCCCTCACTTAGGCTCCGCCCAGGTACTATAGGGCTCTTCATTGATATCCAGGCCCAAGAATTTCTGCATTGCTATGCGAGAGCGTTTCCAAGTTTGCACAAGTGCTGAATTCTAAAGGGAGAAAAGAAAAGACTATGAGTTTAATGTCCTTTTGCACACACACACACAACCTCAAAACCTAGCCTGTAAAATATATTTACCTGTGGCTCAGCTGCCATGGTTGCCAGGATCTCTTGCCATATTTCCCTTGTCTCAGCTGGTTCTTCAGCATAGGTTTTCACAGGAGGTCCTTCATCCTCTGAACTGGTGCTAATCTGGCGTTTTCTTGGCTTAGGTGTCGACTCTGGCTGATTTGTTGCCAAATCAGGGCTCTGAGGAGATCCCATCATCAAACCCACAAGCAAACAGTAGAATTGTTACCGTTATGCAAAGGGGGCTATGCTACAAGCCTTGTAGGATACTCCATGCAGCAGCAACACTATAAGCCTTGAACGACTGGCTGGGAACTCCTTCCTATTGGTCCTCACATGTCAGGTGGGTAGGGCTCATGGTACAGGAGGCTCTGGGCATGCCTGGGCATGTTCTCTGGAGGGTTTACAACTCCTCCCTACTGTGGTGATGTCATGCCCATCAGTGGGAGGGGATTGATGACATCTTGCCCTTCAATGGGCGGGGCTTGATGACGTCTTGCCCTTACTAGGCTCTGACTTCACTCTGCCCATATTTCTTGCCCTTACTTAGTCTGTGGCTTCACTTGCCCTTACTTAGGCTCCTCCCAGGTCTGTATATAATACTACTGGCCTTATTTCTTAGCAGACCTGGTTTATGCACAAGGCAGAGAGAAGCAGATGTACGGGCGACTTCCTTGCCCAGGCTTGCAAAGAGTCTTCAGTTCTTGCAGCCAGAAGGAAACTGCAAGTCGAGAGGACGAGACAGATCCGAGGCTGCCCACAGTAGCAGGGGATGTGGCAAGGAGGGTTTCCAGCAAGCCTGTTCCAGGAGAAGATGGGACATTTCTGCTGAGGAGTGGCTGAACTTTGGCCAGTCACTATCTTTGGCCAGTCACAGGGTGATGGTAGACTGACTTTGGACTAGACTGGTAGACTGACTTTGGCCAGTCACAGGGTGATGGTAGCCCTAGCAGAGCCAATAAGGATGAGTTCAGTTCAGTCCTTTATTACGGTCATGGACCAGTGCATAGCTAAAACATACATACTTACATGCTTACATATAAGAAAAGAGACTCAGCATAATAAAACGGATTGTAACACAATAGTACCAAGTTAAAATTAGAACAGTTATGGTGAACTCCAAATAGGTCTGACTGAAAACCTTATTAAACAGGGCAGCCTCCATTGCAATCATGAAACAGGAATCTCAGGGGAAGAAAAGCAAAGAACAGAACATTATTAAAAACCTGAGCGGATGGTGCAAATGATATGACAATACCTTGCCATTTTGATGATTAGGTTGTCATCAGAACTGGACAATAAGTACTTCAAACAGAAGTCATCCAAGTGCCCGGGAAAATGTCGCAACAAAGGGGACACTAATCTTAAGCGGGTGTCCCTATAAAAGTTACAATAAAGTATGGCATGAGCAATTGTCTCCACTTGACCAGACCCGCAAGGGCAAAGTCGAGCAGAAAAAGGGGTACCTTTAAATCTTCCCTCCATGACAGCAGATGGAAGCGCATTAAGACGGGCGAGCGTCAGAGCACGTCTAAATTTGGGGATGGTAACTAGACTTAGATAGCTAGCTGGTTTAGTGTTGAAGAATTGATCCCCTAGAAAGATATTCTTAGGCAGAGAAGTGACTTCTTCCTGCAGTTCCATGTCCATGATACGTTGTTTAATCTCAATCCTGGCAGGATCGTATCCCAATTTTATAATCTCATCCTGAGAGAAACCATAGTGAGCCAATTTGTCAGCAATTTGGGTCTGCCACTTAAATCGGAAACAATCAGTCTTAATAAGGGGGGCCAGTCCTACGCAAGAGAAGACAAATTTTAACCAAAATAATATGATAGTCCTCCAATAGCAAGTTTTCAATCTAATCATACCCACCTCTCGTCTAAGCACAGCATTGGGCACGCATCGGGGCGCTAACAATATAGATCTCAAAAATTTAGACTGCAGGGTTTCTAAAGCCATAAAGTTGCTGACAGGTCCTATTTGGGCTCCGTACAGCACTTGGGAGTGGACTTTAGATACAAACAGTTTAACTGCAGCGGGGATGTAAGAAGCCCCCCTCGAGAAATGAAAAGAGGTAATAAGGTTCGTGGTTGACTGTGCCGTCAGCAATGTGGATTTGAGGTGGGCATTGCGTGAACCTGATGACTGAAAAACCACTCCTAGATATTTGAAGGAGTTGACCTGTGCAATCCTGTGGCCATTGATGGACCAACAATATTGCCTAGGTCGTTTGGCAAAGAATAGAACTTTGGTTTTTCCATAGTTAATCTCAATGGACTCTTGGGAGCAAAATTTTGAGAGGAGACCCAAAGCACGTCTCAAACCAATTGGGGTTTGGGACATGATTGCCATATCATCTGCATATAAAAGTATAGATACATGTTTATTTGCTATTTTGGGAGGATGCGTGGAAGGTATAGATACAAAAGAGACCACCGAATTAATATATAGATTAAATAATAAGGGAGCTAAAATGCAGCCCTGCCTCACGCCCCTGTATGTGGGTATCGCATTCGAAAGGGACCCCAGTGCATTACATCGAACTTTCAGAAAAGCACCTTCATACAAGGAGGAAGGATGAGAAACCCGTTCCCCAGTGCCCAGTTCCTCAAGGAGGGCAGAAAACCCTGCAGCGGAAAGGAGAACAGCTAGAAAGCAACCGGAGTCTGGCATTCCATCCAAAAAGGAGGAGAGAGGCTTGATGATTTGCTATTCAAAAGCTTTTCCAGCTTTCCTGGGGGGAAAAGGTATCTTCATCATGAAAGGCCCATATTGATCTACCTTTATTTGCACACATTATTTATGCTGAAATTTTGCCTTGCCAGGTGGAAAGGCATTCATACAGATTCATCATGTTGCTCTTGCCTGCCTCTTTTCTTCCTTCCCTCCTTCCCTCTACTGTCTTTCTCTGCTAAAAATCGAGATTGCATGCTCCTTGGGACAGGGACCTGTCATTTGGCTCTGTGTAAATCCATCAATGGTACTTTATCAGTTGTTTGATTGTTCAGAGAGCGCTTCAGCTGTATACTTCACGCCATGATTGCAAAGTAATGCATGAAGCAGTGTTTAACATGTTGTTGGGAGTGTGTGTGTGTGTGTGTGTGTGTGTGTGTGTGTGTGTGTGAGAGAGAGAGAGAGAGAGAGAGAGAGAGAGAGAGTCAGGGTGCAACTGTGGGGAGTCCAGCGAGATTTAATTATTGAACAGAGAGGTGATAAAGCAGGTCAAGCCTTTCTGGAAGTCCTGTTGGAGACGGAACCATAGCTTAGCACAGAGAACATAGCTGCCTTTTGAGGGGAAGGAGGTGTGAAGGATCCAGAGGTTTGAGAGAGAGCATCTGCTTTGTATGCAGACAGTCCCAAGTTCCATCCCTGGCAGCATCTCCAGGTAGGGCTGGGAGAGACTCTTGCCTGCAACCTCAAAGAGCCGCCGCCAGTCAGTGTTGACAGAACTGAGCTAGATGGACCAAGGGTCTGACTCAGGATAAAGCAGCTTTCTATGTTCCATGGTCTGCCCCTAGGTGCATGGGTCATTCTGCCCCAAAGCATGCCTTTTATACTACTACTACTAGTAGTAGTAGTACTACTACTAGTAGTAGTAGTAGTAATATGCTCCAGGACAGAGCTTTTACAATTAAAACAGTTTCTTGGCTCACATTAAATCCTTTACCCTGTGTAGGACACTCTCTTCTGCATCCCCTATGCCCCTTCCTCTCACAAAACCAAAAACCAGACGCGCACTCTTGCAATGTCCTTCTGCGTGGCGCTTTCCAAACTAGCTGCTCAGCAGCAGCAAAACGCCTCCGTTCAGGCAAGTTGCATTTGGAATGTAAACAGCAGGGGGAGCAGTCTCGCGGAAACTAACCACCCGAAAAAAGCAGCAACCGTTTGACGCCATATACAGGTGAAACTCGGAAAATTAGAATATCGTGTAAAAGTCCATTAATTTCAGTAATGCAAATTAAAAGGTGAAACTGATATATGAGACAGACGCATTACATGCAAAGCCTTAATTTGTTATAATTGTGATGATCATGGCGTACAGCTCATGAAAACCCCAAATCCACAATCCCAGAATATTACATGGAACCAAGAATATTACATGGAATATTAGAATATTACATGGAACCAAGACGACAAGGATTGTAGAATAGAACAATATCGGACCTCCGAAAAGTATACAGTGTACTGTGCTTGATTGGCCAGCAAACTCGCCTGACCTGACCCCATAGAGAATCTATGGGTCATTGCCAAGAGAAGGATGAGAGACATGAGACCAAACAATGCAGGATTGCTGAAGGCCGCTAATGAAGCATCCTGGTCTTCCATAACACCTCATCAGTGCCACAGGCTGAGAGCATCCATGCCACGCCGCATTGAGGCAGTAATTGCTGCAAAAGGGGCCCAAACCAAGTACTGAATACATATGCATGCTTATACTTTTCAGAGGTCCGATATTGTTCTATTCTACAATCCTTGTCTTCTTGGTTCCATGTAATATTCTAATTTTCTGGGATTGTGGATTTGGGGTTTTCATGAGCTGTACGCCATGATCATCACAATTATAACAAATTAAGGCTTGACTGATCTCGCTTTGCATGTAATGCATCTGTCTCATATATCAGTTTCACCTTTTAATTTGCATTACTGAAATTAATGGACTTTTGTACGATATTCTAATTTTCTGAGTTTCACCTGGATACAATGTCCTAACTCTATATCGCAGCAATTAAATTCACAACAAGGCACTGGAAATGTGAACGGCACCCTGCTGTCCATGGAGGGATAGCAAGACTGGCTATCTGGCTGGCTGGCTAGTTGTCTGGCTAGTTGTCTGGCAGCTGGATTTTTAATTTTAAGCCTCCTAGCCGCAGTGGAAGAGAAGGTACTTAGGGGCCCAACAAATACTGCAAAAGAGGGGAATATTAAATGCAATTTGCTTGTATTTCAAGACGGACTGCAACTTCGGGCTTGTGTTTGGTTCGTCTCCTCAAAAGACAGCTCTGCATACAGTGCATCACAATGGTCTCCTCAGTGTGGATAGCAGTGGTCAGGTTCGTTGCTGGCCCTGTTCCTAGTCTACACAGTCTAAGCAATCGGGTTGGGTGTTGTTGTTTTGCTCTTCTGCTTTGGTTTTTCCTGCTGTTACATAAGAACACAGGAAGCCGCCTCCTACCGAGTCAGACCTTTGGTCCACCTAGTTTACTATTGTCTACACTGATTGGCAGCAGCTCTCCAAGGTTTCAGGTAGGAGTCTCCCCCAGATCTACCCCGAGAGATGCTGCCAAGGATTAAACCTAGGATCTCCAGCGCGCCAAGTGGATGCCCTGCCACTGAGCTCAATCCCCATCCTCCTAGGATTTCTTACAGCTGACAGTGCCCATATCAGGGGTGTAGCTATGATGGATGGTTCAAAGGACCCAGCCCCCCCCCCAGCTCCTGAAGGCCCCCCAGCTCCACCCCTCCCTATTTTCTTCATTCTTCCCCTCATTTCAAGGCACCGTCAGAGAGAGGGCCAACCACGGGCCCACCTCCCTTAGCTACGCCCCAGGCTCACATGTTGTCACCCATCCAAATGCCAACCAAGATGGACCCTGCTTAGCAAAGAGGGTGACTCACGCCTGTGACATGAAATGTGTCCCGGGTTCCAAACAGCTGACCTTCAAACAAACTTTAGGAAGACAATACAGCCTGTCGGTGAGTTAGGGACTTCCTGTAGTTACCGTACTTGTCATAACAGAACAAGCAACGCCGTGGAAGGGAAGGAGAGTCGACATGTAATTCCCCTTTCCGCCAGTTCCCTTTCTCTAGGCCAACTTCTGCCTTCCCACCACCCTGAAAGAAGCTAAGGCTCAACAATAGATCAGGAGCAGCTCGTCCTAATGAGTCAGGGGGACACCCAAGGAGGCGGCTCAGGTTTCTCCTCTCTCTCCCACCCTGCCTGCTGCCTGTAGGCTGGACATCCATCAGGTAGAGTGGTGTGGTTAGGAAATGCTTGGAAATGCTGGAACACAAGGTGGACACCAGCAGCAGCCGTCAGGAGGGGTGCCGTGCTGGGGTTGGATAGGGCCAGTTGCTCTGTCCAGGAGAGACGCCGGACCCATCCGTTGGGGCCAGCATCTTTAAGAAACTGCGAGGCACGCCTGCTCAGAGGAGATCATCGCAAGCCCGTGACGTTTAGGCTTGCAACGATTTCTAAACTGCATGGGCGCGTCTGGCAGTTTCTTAAAGATGCTGGCCCCAACAGATGGGTCCAGCATCTCTCTTGGCTGCCGCCGGAGGAGGGGGGAGGGAGGACTGCTCCACTCCCCCCCCCCAGCCACAAGTATTTTTTTAAGCGGAGCTTTGGAGGGGCGGCCCCCCCAATGAGATTGGGGGGCCTCATACAGGGCGGGGGGAGCGCTGTCTCATGGCTGGGTGGTCCAGGCACCTGAATTACTTTGGTGCACCCCTGGGAGGGGCTGCTGAGCTCTTGGAGGCATAAAAAGGAGGGAGGTGCACCAGAGGGCCGGCAGACCGCCTCTAGGCGGCCACCAAAGCTGGCCTCCAAAGGGGGCCAGCTTTTGGTGCCGGGCCTTCGGGGTGGGACTGAGGTCTAGGAGAAGGTTATATTAGGGTGGGGCTGGAGGTCTGGGCTAGAGTTTGCAGGAGGCTTTACACACAGGGTTTCTGCCCCGAATCTCCTTCAGTAGAGAGCGTGTGCATACACTCACTGGAGCAGGACCTTGCTCCTCTGCAATGCCAGGTCAGTTCAGAAGAAGACCGAAATCATCCACGACTTGATCATGGGTGAGGCAGGGAGCTGACCCGGCTTGTATAAGTCTATAACTGAGACTTGGCTGCGGGAGGAAAGGGGTCCAGTTTGGGCCCAGCTTCTCCAATCAGATTACTCTGATGGGGAGCAGGTTAGGGGAAGTGGGTGGGGTGGGGTAGGGTGGGGTGGCTGTGGTCCATAAGAATACCATCTCCCTTACCAGAGCCTCTGTGAGACAGATGACTTATACCAAGTGTATATTTTTGAGGCTGGGAACTAGGGATAGACTGTTGGTGTACCGTCCACCCCGCTGCCCAACGGACTCCCTAACTGAGCTGATGGAACCAGTCACAGAGTTGGTGTTGGAGTCTCCCAGACTTTTGATGTTAGGCGACATCAGTATCCACTTTTGGGGCTGGCTTGTCTGGTGCAGCTTGGGAGTTCATAGAGGCCATGAAATCTATGGGCCTATCCCAATTAATTTCAGGACCAACTCATGGTGCCGGAAACACACTCGATTTGGTCTTCTGTTGGGCTCCATCGTCAGGAGATCCTGTGGTTTCCCCATTGTTATGGACGGACCACTGCCTGCTTCACAGCCACAACCCACCCCTGCAGGGGTGGTGGACCTATTAGGATGGCCCACGCGAGAAGGCTGCTGGATCCAGTAGGATTCCAAAAAAGCCTTGGAGGGTTTTAATGTTGGTGCTGCCAGTGAGTCTGTCGAGGCCCTGGTGGGAACCTGGAATATGGAACTCACCAGGGCAAGAGACACGATTGCTCCTAAGCGTCCCTTCCAACCTGCTTCAAAAATGGCCCCTTGGTATAATGAGGAGTTGCGGGGACTGAAGCATCAGAGTAGGTGTGACTGGAACACAAGTGGCGGAAAACTTTGAAGGTTTATGTGATAGCGGTGCATGCGGCAAAAAACCAATTTTGGTCTGCATGAATTATGCATGCAGATTTGCGTTCAGCAGAGCTATCCCAGGTTGTGAGGAGTTTAATTTCTGCTCTTTCTGTTTGGAATCAGTCCCCGGAGAATTTGTTCTGCTGTGAAGCTTTTAATGGGTTCTTTGTGGATAAAATCTCCTGTATTCTGGGCTGACTTGGACTCCACTATTTCTGCAAGGGTTATGAAGGGGGTGTTCAGCAATCCCTCTTGCAGTATTATGCTGGATCAGTTTCAATCTGTGATTTCTGAGGATGTGGACGAGCTGCTTCGGGCGGTGCGGCCTACCACCTGTTCTCTGGAACCTTGCCCGACTAACAGGAGGAGAGCTAGTTTTGTGGTAGCAAGCATGACTTGTCCCCTTAGCTAAGCAGGGTCCACCCTGGTTGCATATGAATGGGAGACTAGAAGTGTGAGCACTGTAAGATATTCCCCTTAGGAGATGGGGCTGCTCTGGGAAGAGCATCTAGGTTCCAAGTTCCTTCCCTGGCATCTCCAAGATAGGGCTGAGAGATTCCTGACTACAACCTTGGAGATGCCGCTGCCAGTCTGTGTAGACAGTACTGAGCTGGATGGGACAATGGCCTGACTCAGTATATGGCAGCTTCCTGTGTTCCTACAACTTGGCTGCTTCTATCTAGCAAGGAGATTGTTGGAGGTGGCCTCGTTAATATCATTCATGCATCGCTGAGGGAGTACCTCCTGTTTGGAGGAGGGGCAATAGATAGACCACTTCTTAAGAAACCTTCCCTGGATCCCTTAGCGATGGCTAGTTACAGGCCAGTCTCCAATCTCCCATGGTTGGGCAAGGTGACTGAGAGAGTGGTGGCCTACCAACTCCAGACAGTTTTGGAGAAAACGGATTATCTAGACCCATTTCAAACTGGCTTTAGAGCTGGCTATGGAGTTGAGAGGGCTCCATTCTATCACCAGTGCTTTTTAATATCGACATGAAACCGCTGGGTGAGATCATCAGATTTGGTGCAGGGTGTTATCAGGATGCTTGTCATCTATTTCTCCTTGTCATCACCACCACCACCATCATCAGGAAATGGCATTCATTCCCTAAATGCCTGCCTACAGGCAGTAATGGGCGGAGGTGCTCATTGTAGGCACTCAGAATCTGAAGGATGAGTTAGATCTTCCTGTCCTGGGTGAGGGTTACACTCCCCCAAAAGGAACAGGTATGCAGCTTGGGAGTACCCTTGGACCCAAGCCTCACCCTGGTATCTCAGGTGGAGGCTATGGCCAGGAATGCCTTCCAACAGCTTTGGTTGATTCACCAGCTGCGTCCATTCCTTGAAGAGAACAATCTCAAAACAGTGGTGCATCAGCTGGTAACCTCCAGGCTTGACTATTGCAATGCGCTCTACGTGGGGCTGCCTTTGTACGCAGTTTGGAAACTTAAGTTAGTTCAAAAACCAGCAGCCAATCTCTCAAAAACCATTGCTTCTCTCCAACCATCAATTTTCTGCTAAACAAGCCTCAAGCTAAACCTGCCTGCCTCTGGACCTAAGAGGGAGGGAGAAAGAAAGAGCATCCGAAGGCTGCCTGTTTGCTTAAGGAATCAAGTGGCCAGCTGGATCTTCGATTTTGACAGCCGATGATGATGGTGAGAGGGAAGCCTACTTGGATACAATTGGGACAGATGGGACATTCTCCTTTTGTGCTGACCCCCCCCCAACGCCCCCCCATGCTCCCAGCAAACGTGATGGTTGTTGGTCCCTGCATTAAACAGCATTCTGTGCAATGCCCGCTCCATCTGTGAGAGCCCTCTTTGACATTTCTTTCCCTGTCTCCAAGGAAGTAGCTTCGATAGCCTATAGAAGACCAGCTAAAAGACACCCACACCCCAACACACACACAGCTCTGGTGCTTGGGGGAGACTATCTGCGTAGATAGATAGATAGATAGATAGATAGATAGATAGATAGAACAAGGCTGCATAATCAACCAGAAACAAATCTGGAACTTCCCCATTAGTTCCCTGAGATCATAGTTCTGGCAGTGAACTATATAACTATATAAATTTAGTTATATTTGTAACTATATATAGTTATAGATATAAATATAACTATATAGTAATAGATATAAATATAACTTTATAAATATTCACCATATTCCTATTATTATTTATTTGATTTATATACCGCCCTTCCAAAATGGCTCAGGGCGGTTAAGGGATGTGATACATATTGGGGATGTGAGTGTGAGTGCACTATATATTGTGAAATGTGTCAACCAACCAACCAACCAATCAATCAGTGAGGGGCCCATTGTAAAACCTCGTCTCTGGGCCCACTCCAACCTTGTTATGCTCCTGCTTTTGCAGTGGCCACTTTGACGGAGCTGCTCCATTCCTTCCCATCCTGCCACCTGCGTTCTCACCAGAGTAGCTGCTTTCACTCCGTAGAAGGGAAAATATTATTATTGTTATTATTTCTTTTTACACAGTCAGACAGGTGTTATTGACTGGTTTGTTTTATCCAGACATCGAGTCCTTCCCAAGGACCTGGGATGCCAGAATTTTATTGTCAATCGTTATAGATATCGTCGCAGAATATAGGCTGTTCCCAGTAAAGCTGCTTTCTGTAATTGGCCGATGGTGATTTCTGGGGCCCCTATGGTGTTGAGGTGCTCTTCAAGGTCTTTTGGAACTGCACCCAGGGCGCCAATTACCACTAGGATTATTTTGGTCTTTTTCTGCCACAGCCTTTCAATTTCAGTTTGTAGATCTTTGTATTTTATTATTTTTTCTATTTCTTTTTCTTCTATTCTGCTATCCCCTGGTATTGCTATGTCGATTATTTTCACTTGTTTTTCTTTCTTCTCGACTACAGTGATATCTGGTGTATTGTGTGGCAGATGTTTGTCTGTTTGTAGTCGGAAGTCCCATAATATTTTTACATCTTCATTTTCTTCAACTTTTTCAATTTGATGGTCCCACCAATCTTTGGCTACAGGTAGCTTGTATTTTTTGCAGATGTTCCAGTGTATCATCCCTGCTACCTTGTCATGCCTTTGTTTGTAGTCAGTCTGTGCGATCTTCTTACAACAGCTGATCAGGTGGTCCACTGTTTCATCTGCTTCTTTACAAAGGCGGCACTTGCTGTTTGTTGTGGATTTTTCGACTTTGGCTCTTATTGCATTTGTTCTTAGTGCCTGTTCTTGTGCAGCCAGTATTAAACCCTCTGTTTCTTTCTTCAAGTTGCCATTCTTAAGCCATTGCCAGGTCTTGGTGATGTCTGATTTTCCACTTATATTGTGTAAATATTGACCATGCAGGGGCTTATTTCTCCATTTTTCTGCTCGGTTCTTGACTTGTTCTTTCTTGTAGGCCTGTTTTGTTTCATTGGTGTTGAACAGTTGTGCGTTCTTGACCATTTGAAGTGCATCTTCTTCACTGTCCCTTATATATTCTTCAAGGTCTCTTTTCTCCTCCTCTACTGTTTGATGGACTTGCAGCATTCCTCTTCCACCTGAGCTGCGAGGGAGGTAGAGCCTATCTACATCACTGTGGGGGTGCAGAGCACGATTGATGGTCATGATTTTCCTGGTCTTACGATCTAGCGTCTCCAGCTCTGCCTGGGTCCAGTCTATCATTCCTGCAGTGTATCTAATAACAGGTATAGCCCAGGTGTTTATGGCTTGTATGATGTTCCCGCCATTGAGTTTGGACCTGAGGATTTTTCTGACTCTCCTGATGTATTCACTTCCCATTTTTCTTTTAACTTCAGTGTGTGCGATGTTATCAGCCTGGAGAATGCCCAAGTATTTGTAAGGTTCTTTCTCTTCCAGGTTCTTGATCTTGCTTCTATTGGGCAGTTCTATTCCTTCTGTTTTTCTTATTTTCCCTCTGTTCATTATTAATGCAGCACACTTGTCTAGTCCAAACTCCATTGCTATATCGCTACTGAATATACGGACAGTGTTGAGCAGTGATTTGATTTCTGACTGGGACTTTCCATACAGCTTCAGATCGTCCATGTAAAGCAGATGGTTGATTTGACTGGATGTTTTAGATGTTTGGTATCTGAGGCTTGTTTTGTTTAGTATTTGTGAAAGTGGGGTCATGGCGATTACAAACAATAGAGGGGATAGTGAGTCCCCTTGGAAAATGCCTCTTCTAATGCTAACCTGTCCAAGTGCCTCGCCGTTGATTGTTAACTGTGTACTCCACATGCTCATTGCTTTTTAAATAAATATCTGAATGTTTTTGCTGACACCAGTTGTTTCTAAACATTTTAGTATCCATGTGTGAGGCAATGAATCGAAGGCTCTCTTGTAGTCAATCCATGCAGCACTTAGATTGGTTTTTCTTCTCTTGCAGTTTTCTAAGATCATTTTGTCAATCAGCAGCTGGTCTTTTGTGCCTCTGGTGTTCGGGCAATTTCCTTTCTGTTCAACTGGAAGCTGTTTGTTAGTTAATAAGTGTTGCATGACTTCATCTGCTATTATTCCAGTTAATAATTTGAACATGGTTGGCAGGCAGGTTATCGGTCTATAATTACTTGGAACTGCACCTTTTGCTGGGTCTTTCATGATGAGATGAGTTTTCCCAGTTGTTAGCCATTGTTCAATATCACCTCCTTGCAAAATGTGATTGAACTGTTTTGATAGTTGTTTATGAAGGCTTGTTAGGTGTTTAAGCCTGAAGCCATGCAGTTCATCGTCGCCTGGCGCAGTCCAATTTTTAATTTTCTTTGCTCTTTCACTGATTAATTCTGGTGTTATTATTAGATCTTGCATTTGTTGGTTACATTTTTTGACTTCTTTCATCCAGCCTGCTTTTTTATTATAATCTATTGGATTGTCCCATAATTTCCGCCAGAATTGCACTGTTTCTTCTTTATTTGGCGTTTCTATGTTTCTTGCAGTTTCTCCTTCTATGCTTTGGTAGAAACGTCTCTGATTCGACTGGAATTGGAGATTCTGCCTGTGTTGTGTAATTCTGGCTTCATATCTGCTAATCTTCTTTGATACTGCTGTTATTTGCTGCTTTATTATTTCCAGGACTTCTCTCATTTTCCTTGAATCTAGGTGGTATTTTTGGATCAGATACTGTTTGGTGTTTTCTTTCTTCAGCTTCTTGTCTGGCATATCTTTCAATTTACTAGCATCTGATCTAAGCCTGGAGATTTTATTTTCTAATCAAATCTTCCATTTAGGTGATGTACTGCTTTCTTTTTTTACAGGTCCACTGATCTTATATCCGAGCACTGGTGTTGTTATTGTTACTGCACTGTACAGGAGTTGGTTTGTTTCTTGCAAATCATTGGTTATTATTTCTGCAAGTGCAGCATTGACATCTTTTAATGCCTGAGCAAGTTGTTTTTTGGCAACTGTTTTTAGAGCGGGAAGTCGAACCCTGGTGGTTGTTTGCTTCATGTGCTCAGTTATTTTTTGCTTTAGTTCTTGTTGCTTTTCTGTTAAACGGCATTTGGGTTTTTGAGGTGAAGGCAAAGGGGAGGTTGCCTGGTTTTGATTTTGAAACAGTTCAGCAACGGTGGTATCCTCTATTTCCAACACCTCCTCCATCTGCGCCTGAGCAACTGCTTCAGTTGGTGGTAATTCTTCTTCCATATCTTGAGCCTGTGTTGCTCTTTGCAGTTCTTCCAGCTCAACTCCTGTGAATACTTTATTTCTTATTCTGAATCTTCTCTGGTCTGCTAGCCTTTGTTCTGTTATTTCTGTATCTGGATGCTTCTCTTTCCAAATTTGGTACATTCTTTTTAAATAACCTCTTCACGTTGGACTAGACTTGTAATAGCAGATCATTATTTCCTTCTTGGCATTTTTTGTATATTTTTTTCGGTTAAGCGACGTTTCTTCCAGTAGCTTTGCTGTCTCCAGCCCTGGTTGCTCAACTGAAGATCCTGAGTCCTGTAGCCCACTTGCCACCAGATGTCCAGGGACTATAGCACCTGGCGCGGTCCTTGTTGACCCGGGCGACGACCAATCCGCTATAGATTTATTAAAGTTATGTCTCAGCATATTGTTGATGGGAGAGGCACTCTTTGTCTGGCTCCTCTGGTGAGACCTGTCTTGTAATAATAATAATAATAATAATAATAAATAATTATTATTATTAATGATAATAAAGTTAATAATTTTATTATTATTATTATTATTATTATTATTAATATCCTGCTCTTCCTCCAAGGAGCCCAAAGCACTGTACTACATACTTAAGTTTCTCTTCACAACATCCCTGTGAAGTAGGTTAGGCTGAGAGAGAAGCGACTGGCCCAGAGTCACCCAGCTAGTATCATGGCTGAATGGGGATTTGAACTCGAGTCTCCCTGGTCCTAGTCCAGCACTCTCACCACTACACCACGCTGGCTCTTCTGATAGCCTTTGAAGTACCCTTAGGGGTACCTGTACCCCCTGTTGGGAACCCCAATCTATCTCAATATTGTCTATTCTGTCTGGCAGTGGAACTCCAGAGTTTCAGGTAAGAGTTCTCCCCAGCTCTCCCTGTAGATGCCAGGGATTGAACCTGGGACTTTCAGCATCTTTAAGCAGATACTCTACCACTGAAATACAGCCCCATCCCTAACACAGTCCAAGGGACAATAAAATGCTCCTTTAGGGAATAATGTTTGAAAACTGCATGCAGAAGGTTCCACATTCCCTCCCTGGCAGCATCTCCAAGACAGGACAAGATTATTATTATTATTTTTTTAGGACAAGATTTTAGGGCTGAGAGAAACCCTTGCCTGTAACCTTGGAAAAGCTGCTGCCAGTCTGTGTAGACAATACTGAGCTAGATGGACCAAGGGCCTGACTCAATATAGAGCAGCTTCCGATGTTCCTAAGTTCCTATATTCACAGTGAAGTCCTAAGTGTTTTGAAACGGAGGGGGGAAATGTTTAAAACTGAAAACCTGGACATTTTTGATGAAACTGTGAGTCTGGATTTGCTTAAAATGGCAAGAGGGTGGTGGACAGTAGGAAGGCAGGAAGGCAGTCTAAATAAATATCATATGATTTGTCTTACACATAGTCTTACACAATGCTTGCTTGTGGTAAAACTTGTTTTTGTTTTTTAAAAAGCATGTGGTTTCTGCATAGAATAAATGTGTGGTTTTTTTCCCTGGGGAAGAGCATGAGCAATACCCTGCTAACTAGGCAAAGAGGCACCTTTTAATGTGGTGATTCTCTTTATTTAGCAGGGGGAGAGTAACTGGCCCTCTCCATCCCCAGCACAGTACCTCCAGTGACTTTTGCTGGTGTCTATCTTATGTTTCTTTTTAGATTGTGAGCCCTTCAGGGACAGGGATCCATCTTATTTAGTTATTTATTATTCCTCTGTGTAAACCGCCCTGAGCCATTTTTGGAAGGGTGGTATAAAAATCAAATGAATGAATGAATGAATGAATGAATGAAATCTTACCTGCAATCTGAAGAGGGGGAGCCGACCCACAATTCTGAAAATGATGCTAACGCACCAAACTGGCCACATGGGAAGCTTCAGGGCAGAGAGCGTCCAAGGCAGGCGCGTTCTTAAATTCTTCTTAAATATGTATTCCCAGAAGTTGTTTGAGAAGGAGAGCTGGTCTTGCGGTACTAAGCATTATCTTCATCATCATCATCATCATCATCATCATCATCATCATTTATTCAACTAGCACTTGGCAGAGTTGTAATAAAGGCCTTGGGAAAGATATTTAGATGCCATGACATGTCTATACCTACAGAGATTAGAATAGTTTGGACAATGGTTCTCCCCGTGACACTTTGTGGATGCAAAAGCTGGATTTTTAAGAAGCAAGATAGAAAAAGTATTGACACTTTTGAACTTTGGAGCTGGAGAAGACTTTTGAGGATACCATGGACAGCCAGGAAAACAAACAAATGGATCACAGAACAAACCAATCCAGAATTTTCACTCAAGGCACAAATGACCAGGCTCAAACTACATACTTTGGACACATTATGCGAAAACCCAGCTCCCTTGAGAAGTCCATAATGCTGGGGAAAGCTGAAGGCAAGAGAAGAAAATGGCCAGCAGCAAGGTGGATGGACCTGATCACGACAGCAATGGATGCACCACTGAGAGACCTTAAAGGCCAAGTTGAAGACAGATCATCCTGGAGAGAATCTATCTATGTGGTCGCTAAGAGTCGACACTGACTCGACAGCAGGGGTGTAACTATAGGGGGGGCAGGGGGGGCACGTGCCCCAGGCGCCACTTGGCAGGGGGCGCCAAAAAGTGCCCCCACCTATCCCCTGCTTTCGCCAAAAAAAATTTTTTTTGGTGATTTTTTATTTTTTGCTCAGCAGGGGGGAAAAAAGACCTCTCTTTACGCCCCACAAAGAGCAGTCCCCCTCCACCCCTCCCGGCGCCCCCCCATTGCTCGGCTCCGGTGCTGGGCGCCGCGGCGCGGGCGCCTAAAGGGCTGCTTCAGCGTCGGCAACGGACCTCTTCATCTCTTCTTTCTTTTTCATATCATCACTCCGCTCACTCCCCGCCCCGCCCCCAGTCATGTGGTTTGGAAGACAAAAACAAGCAAGCAAGCAAACAAAAGCGCCAGAAATAAAGTTAACTTTATTCAAATTGCTGGTCGTTCTGTTTTTGTTTCTGTTTGCTGTGTGCAGCTCTTGCCATCCCGGAGAAAAGAAAGGAAAAGAAGCAGATCTGTTTAGATGCTACCTCTTGTTACGAAGGATCAGTCATCCAGCGTCTGAATGGCAAGAAACCTTAAGAGCCTTTGCTTAGGGAGCAGAGAGGCTGTAATCGATTTGCCGAGTCTGCTGAGCTGCTCTGCCAAGCGGCTCTGCTGAGCACAGACAACACGCTTCCCAGATCTCTCTCTCTCTTTCTTCCAGGCTCAGGGTGTCTGGGTCCAACTGCAGTGCACAAACACACAGTCATTAGGCACAGCAAAGAAAGAGAGAAAGGAAAAGGCTCATTAACAAAACCAACCAACAAACAAACGTGGGTGATGGAATGGATTTACTGCATGCACTGCTGAGGTAAATCTTTCTTGGGGTATTTCTTTTGCTTGGTGGTGGAGAGACCAGAACAGCTCTGCTTATCTATGCAAATGTTTCCTAGCGATCTCTGTCTTGTGTGTACTTTGCAAAAAAGTGTGTGCTTTGCAAAAGGGAGGGAGGCGGGGAGGAGGGTCTGCCACAGAGTAACCCGTAATTATGTAGCATCTCCTGTGCCGGGAGGATCCAATGACTTGTTGCTGTTTTAAACCAATAATGCACCATAACTCCTTCTGTCTCTTGGTTCTTGGATGAGAGGAGGAGTTTGAAGCTGCCACCAGAAGCTGGAAATGGTGAACAAACTTTATTTTAATAGCAGGACTTTCCTCCCCCACCCTTTGTATTTCCCTTCCTTTCTCCCCGTGTCATTGGCTGGGATACTATTCTCCCCCCACTTGTCTTTAGGCCACTTTTTTTTCTTGCCGTGTGTGTGTGTGTGTGTGTGTGTGTGTGTGTGTTACCTGCTCAAGGGGAAGAGAAGGTAATTTTGAAACGGCATTTGGGAATTGCTTCTCTTCTCAAACATTTGGATCTCACTTAAAAAATAAATCCATATAAACATCAGTTTGCTGGCAGCTTTGCCTGTTGAAATCTAAGCGTTATCTACTGAGTGTCTTGGAAATGTGATATGCAGTATGCCAGAGAGAGGAATACAGAGAAAAGTATTTAATTTTTTTTAAAAGGAGGGGGATGAGGTGAAGGAGACAAGAAATGAAGCTGTCTGCTTTCCAGTAAGTAATGGAGAAGTCCCAGAAGCTGGGGCTAAATATACTTGGTGATCAATACAGAAACGTCTCATTGTGAATAATTTAACTGCTTGGTGTAGTGAAAGTTTTGAAGCTAAAGGCAAAAGGGAGCTGGGGACTGGAGAAGGGGAAAAAAATGAAATTCAATTAATCAACTAACTTTCTTAAGTAAGTTGACCGCCTTATTGAATATTGATGATATAATTATTTCTAGTGGGTTAGGGTAGTAATTTGTTAATTAAAAGATTAATGTGGTTGACTTGTATTTTTGATCTGATATTATGGTAAAGTTATCTGAAAGATGGGTATCAGATGTTTGGACAGGGGTGCAATTTCGGTGCTTGCCCTAGGCGCTATTTTCCCTAGCCCAAGGCAAGCCGTCCCCCCACCAGCCTTCGGCAGGCAGAGGAATCCCATCTCCTCCTCCGTGTGTGTGTGTGTGTGTGTGTGTGTGTGTGTGTGTGTTTTCGCCTCCACAGTTGCTTTCCCCAGCCGGGGGGGGGGCGGCGGCGGGGGGCGGCGCAATTTCAGTGCTTGCCCCGGGCGCCGTTTTCCCTAGTTACGCCTCTGCTTGACAGCACTTAATCAATCAATCAATCAATCAAGGATAGAGAGGGGGATATGTCTCCATCATCTCTCTAGGAGGAAAGAAAGAAGATTGACTCACCACAGGAGGTACCTGAGGAGTCAAAGCAGGGTTCATAGAGTAGAGGCAAGCAGGGACAGGTGAGGAGACCCTGACTAGCTCCCTCTGATCCCAATGCCCCTAGTTGCCATTAGGTTAGTTGGTGCAAAAGGTCGATGCACTGGAACTCCATCTCCAACACGTATAGACAATAGTGAGCTAAGCAGACCAATGGTCCGGCTTGGTATAACAGCTTCCTATGTTCCTATGTACAACTCCCATGGAATCACAGGATCATAGAATGTCAGAGTTGGAAGGTACCTTAGAGTTCTTCATTCCCCTACTCCATGCAGGAAACTGCTACAGCAGCTCTGACAGATGCCTGTCCAGCCTCTGTTTGAAAACCTCCAGCAAAGGAAAGCCTACCACTGCATGAGGGAGACTGCTTCGCTGTCGAACAGCTCTTACAATTATTTATTTGTTTATTTATTTATTTGATTTGATTTGATTTTTATACCGCCCTTCCGAAATGACTCAGGGCGGTTTACAATTAAAACAGAAAACATTAAAAACAATTAAAACAGAGATACAAATATAATTACCAATTTAAAACAACTTTAAAAACAATTAAACTATCAAAACAATTAAAACCCTGAAAACCAGGTTAACATTAAAACAATTAAAAACTGATTAAAAACCCTGAAAGGCCAGGCCAAACAGATGGGTTTTAAGGGCTCTCTTGAAGGTCAGCAAAGAATCAAGATTACGAATTTCTGCTGGGAGTGCATTCCACAGTCCAGGAGCAGCTACAGAACGAACCGGTGACAACTGTAGACGGACCTCCCCAGATGACCTTAACATGCGGTGGGGATCATGTAAAAGAAGGCGCTCTCTAAGATATCTTGGACCCAAGCCGTTCAGGGCTTTCAAGGTAATAACCAGCACTTTGTGTTTTGCCCGGAAACACATTGGCAGCCAATGTAACTGTTTCAAAACAGGCATCATATGGTCTCTCCGGGTTGCCCCAGAGACCAATCTGGCAGCCGCATTCGGAACTAACTGAAGTTTCCGGACTACATACAAAGGCAGAATGAAGAAATTCTTCCTAATGCCTAGCCTAAATCTGCTTCCTTGCCATTTCAACCCATGGATTCTAGTAGCCCAGCCCTCAGGAGCAACAGAGAACCAGTCTGTTCCTTCTTCTATAAGGCCATGGTGGCCAGGGATGTTGTAGTTCAGTATCATCTGGAGACCCAAATATGAGGACCCCTGACCTTCGAATGATGAGTTAGTGTTCTAGCATACAGTCGAGATGTGCAACGAAACCAGACCACACCCTTGTGCAGCAACTATAATGTGCCAAGGGAAGGCAGGTAGTTTGCGTAAGAGAAAACACACTCAGAATTTATCATTTCTACAGTCCTTTTTAGTGCTTCACAATGGATATCACATTGCTCCTCTTCCGTTTCTGTTGTGAAATGTCATGATGCATCTCTTGAACTCCTCCCTCCTCCTTCCATGATCTTCTGGGTATTTGAAGACCATCCTTCCAGGCCTTCACAACTCTGGTCCTGCCCCCAGTAGAAACATAGGAAGTTGCCTTATACCAAGTCAGACCCTGGGTCCGCCTGGCTCAGAGCTTTCTGGCACAATATTGTCTATTCTGACTGGAAGCAGCTCTCCAAGGTCACAGGCAGCTTTTCTCTGTTGCCCCCGAGGACTGGATTAGAAATTGGATTAGAAATTCCATGGGGTGAAATTGCAAGGAAGCAGATTTAGGAGACGACAGGGATCAAACCTGGGACCTTCTGCGAGCAAAGCAGATGCAATTCCAGCTCCCTGATTTCCAGCTCTCTGCTCTAAACTGATCGGGGTGCGGGTGGGGGCCAGTTCTCTCCTGCGTCTGCTTCCCTCTTCACTGTTCTAGCTATGTTTCTCAGGAAGACGGTTCCCAGAAGCAGTTTAACCCAGGCTGCTCGTCTGCAGCGCAGGCATCCCTATGGCTCACGGTGCTGCTGGCCCGCCTAACCCCACTTTGAAGCCCGGCCTTTAGACAAAGTTTAGGGTGTGAGCGTGCCCTTTACCCCGGCACTGGGATCAGATGGGTGCTCAGGCTGCTTGTTGCCTGAGTGCACACAGAGATGGGTGCCTAGAGCGCCCGTCTCAGAGGAGAGGAGAGCTGGTCTTGTGGTAGCAAGCGTTTCTTCCCCCCTTAGCTGAGCAGTGTCTGCCTTGGTTTCATTTCAATGGGAGATTAGACGTGTGAGCACTATAAGAGATTCCCCATCAGGGGATGGAGCTGCTCTGGGAAGAGCATCTAGGTTCCAGGTTCCCTCCCTGGCAGCATCTCCAAGATAGGACTGAGAGAGATTCCTGCCTGCAACCTTGGAGAAGCTGCTGCCAGTCTGTGTAGGCAATACTGAGCTAGATGGACCAATGGTCTGACTGGCAGCTTCATATGTTCCTATCCCCCAATGCACCACGCTCGACACACTATGCATTGTGGGATATCCAAAGGTTGGGATGTGTCATCCCAGCCTCCAAAGATCCACACTGCTGGGAGCAGTGAGGATCATGTGAGCGCATGGTAGTATACCTGAAGAAAAGCAGAAGAATCATCTGGGGGAAAGATGAGTTGGACTCTGCCTACCCCACTGCCCGCCCTCCGCATCCCAGGACTATCATGTGAATAGCCTCAGGGTCTTACTCCTAATCAGCTCTAATTCCAGCTTTAGCGCCAACTTTAAACTCTTCCTCCAGCTTTCACTAACTTTCTGCTGCAGGCGAGCCTCCTTTTATTCTCTTCCCCCCCTCCAATTTTCCGAAACTAACCGATTTAAAATTGACTGCATGTTATGCTTTAAAAGAAAATTATTACAAAATGATGTATAGATGGTATCTGACACACCACAAATTGGCATTAATGTATAAAAATGTATCAAACAAATTTTGGAAGTGTGGACAGTCTGAAGGCACTTTTTTTCCTATGTGGTGGACCTGTGGGAAGGCTAAAGCATATTGGGAGATGATATATAATGAGTTAAAGAAAATATTTAAAATGACATTTCCTAAGAGGCCAGAATCCTTCCTGCTGGGAATAATAGAAGGTGCAATTTCTACAACTAATTCAACGCTTTTTATGTATGTTTCGACGGCAGCTAGAATAATATATGCACAGAAATGGAAGAGTAATGAAGTGCCTTCAAAAGAAGATTGGCTGATAAAATTTTTGGAATATGCGGATATGGCAAAACTTACAACACTAATAAGAGACCAAAATTTGGAATGCTTCAAAGAAGATTGGAAACCATTCTTGTTGTATCTAAAGAACTATTTTCCTACTATGGGCTTTACAGCAGGGTTCGAAATTTAGTAAAAAAACCTGCAGGTTGGGTAGATTAGCTGTGTTTGTAAGGATTTAAATTTATGTTTTGAACTATTATTATAGCAAGGGTAAACTTTATAGCTGATGATTCACGAAGAGATGTGTGCGGGAAGTCCACTTTTGTCTATTCGTAATCAATGACATATTAATATTGTTAAAAATAATAAAAATTGAATTTGGAAAAAAAAACCAAACCAACCAATCAAAATAAATGCGAGCTCCCCCCATTAAAAAAAAACACCAAACCAATCCAATCCAACCCTCTCCTCCCTCCAAAAACCAAACAGCAGGACTCTTTCCCCAACCAGACCAAACTGTCAAATGGGAGCTGTGAATTCTTGATTCCTGCCAGCTTCTTATTACAGAGCACAGGAAGGAAGCAAATACGCATTCAAAACAGAAATGTGAAGAGCACAAGAGGAGGTCAAGGCCTTGTTCCTGCACAAATGGCATTTCATACTTGGCAGGACTTTTTAATCACTGGAATGGAATCACATTTCATATTTGGCTGTATTGGAGGGAGTCAGTGTTGGTTTGTAAGCTTGCCAGGCCTTGCCAAGGCTGTGCTTTCCGGGCACTCGATTGGAAGGTGCAGCTTGCTCCCAGGATCCTGTGCTCAGCAAACCTCATTGGCAGCAAACCTCAAGTGGGCTCCTCTGGAGTGATCCAAGCCAATTGTCTGAGTGAGTGCTTCCAAGCAAGAGGCATTTGCATGGACCTGTAACAGTGTAGCAGCGTCTCCCTCAGCCAAGAGGTGAGCTTGGGAGTCTGTGGGCACAAACGCTCCAAGGGAGACGAGAAGAAAAGAGGAACTCAGAAACAATGGGATGGTTTTTAACAAAAGGGGCAACTTTATTAATATACTTAATTAGGATACAAGTCATCACTTAACTTTCTAACTAAAGGAAACAAAACAGGACAGAATGGAGTAGGCAAAAAAACTTTCCATCTTGGCCAATCTGTTGGAAAGCCAAAAATTCCTACTCGGCCCCCAACAGGGCGACCAGCAAAGCCCATTCTGCCCCTGGGAGGGAGGGGGAGGGAGGGAGGGTAGGAGGGAAGGGAGGAAGCACAGGGTCACACAGAAGAAGGGAACGGCAGGGCAAACAAAATTGGGGGGAGTCCCAGCCAGCCCCCAACCCCACCCCACCCCCGCTCCTTGCAGGCACGTTCACTTGGTCTCCTCTTCTGGGCGGATCGACTCCTCCAGCCACCCAGCAGCAGCACAAGCCTGCAAGAAGCACAAAGCAGCGTCAGTGGGGTTGCCCTGCTCCTCCTCCCTTTCCACTCCGGCAGCCCAGCAAGTGGGGATTGGGCAGGGGGCTGGGGGTTGAGGGGGGGGCAAGCCAGAGAATTCTGCTTGACCTCGGGCTCCCTACTGTGCAGCCACAGCATGGAGCAGGAGGGAGAGGAGGATTCTCTGGCCTGCCACCGGGCAGCACCCGGGGGCGCTACTGGGGCTGCAGGGGGCCCCCAGAGTCTCCCAGGCTCCTCTGCTGCTGCACCGGTTTGGGAGGAAGGAGGAGGGAGTGGAGGGGGGAGTGAGGCGTGGCTGCGGGAGTGGAGGGGTGGAGGAGCACACCCTCGGCAGGGGAGGGGGCGGATGCCTGGATGGGGCTTCCCCTGCCAGGGGAAGCCAGGCCAGTGGGAAAGGGAAGAAAGGTGGAAGGAGGAGGGGGCGCTCCTTGGCCAGCTGGTGGGAATGGAGGGAGGCGGTGACCTTGCCCTCCTGCTGGGGCCACACAGCCTCCCCGGACCCAAGGGAAGCCCAAGAATGGTTCCAAAGGGCCACTTGGGGGCAGGGTGGTCCTGTAGCCTCCTCCCACAGCCTGACAGCAGAAGCAAGGGGAGGGGCTTCTGCACCCCAGAGGCGGGGCTTCCTTGGGCCAGGGGAGTGGAGCCTGCTTCCCCCTCACTCCTCAGACAGAACTGCACTTCCCTGCTGGATGTCTTCTTGTGGACAGATCTTGTGTCCACGCAGTTGGAGGAGGTCTTCTGGGAGGCCCCTGCGCTGCACGGTCTTTCCTGAACCTCCCTTCAGCTGCTGATCTTCAAGGGGAGAGCACGGGGCTGTTGTTCCTGGAAAGAGAGAAGGACATTGGTTCAGAGATGGGGGGGTCTTCTCACACTCTCCCCCATGACACCACCAAGCACCAGGGACTCCTGGCAGAATATCCGTGTCCTCATTTCCCAGAGGGAAGATAGAGATTTCCTCTTTCCCTTGGGCTACTGGTACAACCAGCCACAAGGGCCGAAGTTGGCATTCCAACACGAGGGAGGGTTGCCCAGATTCCTGCCCACCCTTCCTGCAGCCCCAGCCCCCTCCCTAACCATCGGGGCCCCTTCAAGTGAAGCCCTGCCTTGGTCTGCTCACCAGGTGGAGAGATCACCGTACTCTGGCGGGTGTCTCTTCTTCTTACAGCCCGCCCACAAGCGCCGAACGGCAGCCCGCAGCCCGTGCCGGGAGTGGAGGGAAAAGGCCTTCTTCACGATCTTCTCTGTCTTGCAGGCAACTCTCCCGACCTCGGGGTCATGGTCGCCAAGCAAGCTCTCCAGCGCTGGAGGGATGAAGGAGAAGGTTCAGAAATGGCATGAAGAGATCACCCCACCCTTGGCCAAGCCCCACCATTTCCACACCAAGCGGGCGCAAGTCCTGACTCTTTCTCCCCTGCACTCTGGGAAACCCTACTGCTGAGCATCCCTGAGGATGCAAGCGGGACCTTCCATTTGAGGGGACAGGTGGCCCATTCCAGCTCTGTGGTCCCTAAATCTAGGCCTCTCCCCTCACAGAAACTTCCCCTTCCCACCCAGAAACCGGCACTTACCAGCATGGAAGGTCTCTATGTTCCCTTCAGTGAGGATGCTGCCCTTTTTGTGGACCAGGTGACCTAAAAACAAGGGTGGAAGAAAATGGGACCACAGTTCAGGACCCTGCGCATGGACAGCCCACTTCCGATCATTCAGGAGAGGAAGTCCTCCCCTCTCTGCTCCCTCTGGGACTGACAGATTGAGCCATTCCTCCAGGGACTCTTACGTCACCTTGGAAGGAAATTAAGCCAAGAGACCTCGCTAACGCTCACTGGGCCAGTCCTCCTGGGGAGGGAACAGCTCCTGCCCCTCCACACCCTTCTGGCAGTGCCTTCCAAGAGAATGAACCTTTGCCCACCAAGACGACCCACTAAGGGAGACCCAAAAGTCTTTTTTCGCTTACCGATCAGCAGGGCAGCCGTTTTCCTCACTGAAGGCTGCTCGCTGCGGAAGAAGCCCAGGATCTTGGTGGCCTCCATCTCCATGGCGTCCTCTGTGCCGAGCTGCCGAATCTGGGATCAAGAGCAAAGACAAATCCCGAGTGAGCAAAGCATCGCCCAAAGGTCCTTGAGCCATTTGAGCCGAGGGATGGACAGGGAGGGCCTGCCCTTACCAGACGCTTGGCGATCTTGTGGAGCAGCTCCTGCAGGCTGTAAGAGTCCCGCGCCAGCAGCTTGCCCTCCAGGTGCCATAGGAGGGCTTCCGCCAGGAGGCTCAGATTGTCCTTCGCAGCCTGCCAAAAGAAAGACCGGAATGGGAGTGAAAAATCCTCCCAAGGGATTCCAAGAAACCTCTTAGGGGGCTTCAAGGAGTAGAGCCTGGATGGGCCAAACCACAGCAGGACAGCTCGTGGATTCACCACCCCGTGAGGCTAACTCTGGGGCCTGCCACTGGGTGGCTGGACTTGGGGAAGCCTAAACACCTTCGTAGGGGTGGCAGGAAGAAGTGGGCCCTCACCTGTGCTACCTCCAGGTCTTCATCCTCCACATGCATCAGCACCGCGATGAGGGTCGTGATGTTCTCCTCTGTACCCTTGTGGTGGTGGTGGCGGTGCTGCAGGAGATCCAGGTGGGTCCTCATGGCTGCCCTTCGGATCTTAGCTTCCTCCTACAAAGAAGAACAGGACTTGTTATTAGGGAGGAATTCCTCACCTCCATAATTGATGAAGAGCTTGCATAGGTCTCTAGGGGGTTTCTGGTTTCCCTTCTCCAACCCAGTCGGAACCTGCAGGTTGGCCGGCCCTCACAGAGCCGGGGTGGAGGGCTGGCGTGCAAGTACTCACGTGGTGGAAGAGAGGGCGGCACAGGGCAGCCAGGACAGCATTCACCGTGGCCTGGTGTTCTGATGGACAGTGCCTCAGCCGCTCCATGAAGGCCAGGACCCCCAAAGTGGCTTCCAGACTGGAGGTCCTGAGCCCTCCCAGGATCCCGGCACTAAAATCCTGGGCTTTCTTGGCCTAGGGAGGGAAAAGGTGGATCCTTGAAAACACATGCTAGTCCACCCACTGCTAAACGGACCACAGAGCTGTCCGTGTTTGATGCTGCTTGGCCACCATCCACTGCCTTGGGGAGGAGATGACTCAAGCCATCCCAGAGGCACAAAGAGCGGGGAGAATGCGGCATTGGAGCACGTGGTGAATCAGGCTCCTACTGAGAGATGCATTCCTGTGCCTTCCCTTAAGGATTTCTCCTTCGTCCTGTGGCAAGGGTTCCACAGACTGAATCCACCCAACTGGAGAAATCTCCCCATCACACCTGGGGATGCCTAGGAGCACCAGCCTCAGGAAGGGCTCCCCAAAGAGAGGAGTCTCCATGCCTAGGGATGCTCCATGCCCAGGGATGTCACTCACCGCCTTCAGGGTGCCATAAATTTGGAGAAGTCCCCTTTCGCTCAGGTAGCGGATGTTCTGGCTGGGGTGGACTAGCCACGCTACCAGGAGCGTCCAGGTCTTCTCTAAGGCAGCAAAGTCTTGGTCTTTCAGGAGCAGCTAAAAGAGGGAAAGGAGGAAAACATCCATCAGCCTCTGGGGCCAGACCCTCCTCTCAGGGAAGCCCACCCTGAGGAACACGCTGCTCACCTCCACAAAGAAGGCCACCTCTGCGAGGGAATGCTCTTCTGGATCTTTGTCCAGGCTGAAGAGGGAAGCCAGGTATGCCTTCAGCCTGGCCACTGTGGAGGACCGTGTCTGGAGGAGAGCCCTGCAAAACACCAAAAGACCCTGCTGAGTCCTGAGCGGAAGGTCCAGAAAGAGCAGACCTGACCCAAACCACACCAGCCCCCAGGCCTCCTGAGATATCTCCTATTCACTCCTACTTACCTCACCAAGAGGGCCACACCCTGGAGGCAGCTCTGCGTAGAGCACAGGGATTCCCAGCAGGTCTTCTCCGGGGTCACCTGTGCCACCCTCTCCAGCAGGGTCCGGACAATCTGCGCGGTCTCCCTGCAGAGAAGAGAAGGTTGCTGTCACCAAAGTGTGTGTCTCCTTGCGGGGTGGCGTAGTGTCAAGGGTGGATGGACTGTGTTGGACCATGGGAGGGAGACCACAGGGGTGAAGTGACTTTCCCCACAGCTGGTGTTTTAACACTGCAGACGCATTTTAAGGCTCTCTGCAGAGCCAAGAGGGCTGCAAATTCTGGGGTCTCCCCTGTGGAGCTGAGGGAAGGGACCACCGTGCCAGAGTCACCCCAACAGGCCAGAAATGCTCCTCACCCATCAGAGTGGGACATGGGAGAAATGACCCTAGCCTGTCCTCCCAGAGTGCTGGAAGGAGGACTTGCTGGCCCCGCTTTCCCCACCGCCATGACTTACTCAGGAGGCAGGTCTTGGCTGTCTCGGTTCCCGACTCCCTCGGTGGTGTTCTGCAGGCCGGTGAGGATCTTGTTGACCAGGCCCACCAGGAGTTCGGGGAACCTCTCCTCCACCTCACTGGCATACTCCACACACCGGACGACGTCCCCGATCTTCTTTGTTGCTCTCCCCTGAGGAGAAGAGGAGGGTCAGGCCTCAGCACACAGTCCGAGGGACAGTTATGGGTCAGGAGAATCCCCAGGGCCAGGCCAGTGCCATGGGTGTCTGCACCCACATCTTGGCCTGGAGGGTGCTGCCTCTGGCTCAGGGTGCATGAGGTCAACTGCAAGGGAAAGACATCCACAAGGGGAAAGGGCAAGTCCCCACCTCCCGTGTGAACAGTGACTGCCATCCAAGCCGCCATCCTGTGTAGTGCAGGAAAGGTGGGGCAGAGGGGTGGAGTCAAGTCACCCTTGGTTTGCACCCCTTACCTCTCCCAGATGGACCGAGGAGAACCAATCTGGGGCCAGCTGTCCTCTTCTTTCCTCTTCGCCGATGTTCCTGAGAGAGGAGAGGAGAGAGAAAAGCTTCTCAAAGAACTGTCCTGTTGGAGATGGCAGCCAGCTGAAGAAGAACACGGGCACCCAAAGAGATGCTAAGCAAAGATCTAGCCTCCCTTGGGAGGTGGCTGGCAGGGGAACTTCATCAGGCCAGAGATCTCCCAAGTCCAGCCTTTCGTTCCCCACTGAGAAGCCCTGGGAAGTGTTCAAAGGGGGCTTCGAGACAGGAGCCCTCCCCTGCTCCTTCTCCCCAACACCCGCTCATGCCAACAGCATGGGGGTCTCAGAGCTCCCTCTGCTAACAGCCAGCAATAGACTTGCTGGTGTCTGTCTTGCACCTGCTGTCAATCGGCTTCCTTGGGTTAACTCCCCCTCCAGAGTCCTCAGGGAGCAAGTTGGAGGAAACATCCCTCTATGGGGCTCAGACATGGGGGAGCTGCCCCTGTCCCCTGCAGGCATCTGCTGGCTACGCTAAAATCCCCCCAGCTCCCTACTGGATCCTCAGCTGAGACAAGGGTACCTACCTGGCCGAACTGGGGGTCAGCGGAGAGTCCCACACCTCGTCCTCGATGCTGCTGATGTCATGCATCGTGTCATCCTCGTCCGTCGAGGAGCACTGGGGAGGAGAGAGAAGAGAAACGGGAGCGTTTCAGGGCTTGCGTTGACCTTGCGAGGCTTCTGAGAGGAACCAAGCCCAAGGGACGGTTGGGAAGACATCCTGCTCTAAAATAAGACCTGCCTCTTGGTAGAAAAGGCATTTGGCATCTCAGCCCAGAAGAGCCTTTCACCACATTTTTGCCCCCTTTCCAATGCCTCAGATGCATTTCCTCCCATCCCACCAATCACAATCCCTAACATCCTGCAGCATCTAGAACTAGAAACATTCCATGTTCTGTCTCCTGCTGGGGAACAGGGCACTCTCTCTCTCACACACACACACACACACAACCTAGAGCCCGTTCACATGAAAAAATGGATGATGAAATGGGTCATTTCTGACCTCTGCGGAGGACGAGTCTTCCACCGTGTAGGTGTTCTTCATCATCTTCTTGATGAGCCACTTCTTTGGCTTCTGGACTCTGAGAGGAGAAAGGAGAGACATGGCATAAGAACAGCAATGCATGCCCTGTGGATCAAGTGAAAGACACGTGTAGCCCCGGAGGTTCCTTGGCTGTCATGGGTAATAGTCTTCAACTGGCTTCTCCTCCATGAACATGTCTAATCAACCAAGGCTCCCTGGGAAGGTGATCCGCCTCTATGATCCCTGGAGCGGCCCTTCAGCTGAGAAAGGTACCTGGGGGAACTGGTGGCATAGTCCTCTACCGACCCCTCTTCCTCCACGCTGGCATGTGGAGTCTCGGCCCCCGGGAAGGAAGAACTCTGTGAAGGAGAGAAGGGGGAGAAATGGTTGCTCTGGCCCTCGCATTGAGCTTCCTAGGCTTCAGCAGGGAAAAGGCCAGCCTGGCACCTTCCAGCGGTCATCACCGGGTGAGCTGAATGCAGGAAGTGGGCCGGAAGGGGATCGTCCCGTTCTGGACACAACTCTTCCCGCTTTCCTGATTTTCAACTTTCTTAAAAACCACTTTGGAGCCCAGGCATGCTGGCTGGAGGCTGGCAGGAGAGATGGCAAAAGAGCTCCTCTCTCGTGCCCGCCTTCCTCGCAATAAGGTCGGTCGGGCTGATTTCAGGCCTTCGCGCACTCATGCAAATGGCAGAGGGGAAAGGCATCAACTCCCCCCACTCCAAGACATGCTGCGCTCCCTCACTCAGCTGGGGCCCCGATGGCTCTGGTGACTGGAAAAGACCACTTCCAGTCCACTTCATGCTTTCAGTCGGCTCCTTAGTGAAGACACTAAAGGCACGTGCAAAAACATGCCAAAACTGGGTCTCCTTTCCTCTTTCTTTCCCATTTCTTTCCCCTTTTTCATTTAGTTCATTTCTCATTGGTTTGGTTGAGTTTGCTTATTGTTTTGTATTTTTATTCATTCTTCATTTATTTGTCACTGTTTTTCAATGGTTGCCATTAAAGCAACAGGATGCTCCACCTTTAACTGTGAGATCTCGACCAGAAGTCAAGGCCATGGCCGCCATCTCCTTGCGGCCATCTTCTTTAATCCTATCACCCCCACCGTGCCACCATTGTGATGCAGTGTTGTTAAGGGCATGGCTATCCCTTTACCATAGCTTTAAGCAAACAACTGTCAGAAGATGGCCGCACACCCGGCAGCATCAAAACTGGGGCCATTCCACATGCTCTCTACTCCTGGGCAACACGGGGGACCCACACGCCCAACCCACAGTTCTTCCGAGGGAGGGACTGGATGTTGAGGCTTCCTGACCTCTCCAAGGGATGGCTCTTGGTCAGCAGCGGTGTTTTGCAGCCTCCTCAACACGGTGCTTGGCCTCTGGACACTAAGAAAAGAAAGAAAGAAGACACATGAGATCAGAACACGAGTGCTTAGAAAGAGCTCTGCTTGATGAGATGAATGAGGCATGCAGCCCAACACCCTGTTTCCAGGAGTGGACAGCCAGATGCCTGCAGGAAGCCCACGGGTTGGGCATGGAGACACCTGTCTCCATGGAAACAACCCTCCATGCTGCTCGGAGCTTCTCTCCACCCTTGGCTTCTTGCTAAACTAACCACCTCCCCCCCAAAAAACTTGCATGGGCTCCTAAGGAAGGTCCTCTACTTCCATGAGCCATGGAGCTGCCCCTCCAGGTGAGAAAAGAGTACCTCGGGGAACTGACAAAGCTCTCCACGTCCAGCTCCTGATCCCTAGTGTTGTCTTCTGGGATCTTGGCCTCTTGGATGTCAGGACTCTGCAAATGAGACAAAGGTTTACAATGAGTGTACTCACTCTGATCTTCCTAGGGCCTAGGATTCGTAGCGGGTTTTTCCCCTGACATTTTCTTTGAGTTCATTTTTATTTCTTTAAATTATTTTGATTTTTTTTTAAAGACAAAAAAACCTTATTAAAAAGCAACCATGTGTTCTAATTCTAACTGGTTGGGAGTGCCAGGGCACAGCCACCACATGCTTGTGGCCATTTGGTTTCATCCTATGTCCAACCATGAACCTCCATTGTGATATGATCTACTGTGGTCAGCAAACTGGCCACCATCCTTCAAAAGGGCCATCAGAATCATCTGGCCAAACTCTGGAGCTCTAGACCAAAGACAGCATGACAGGTAGGTCTGTGAAATCTCTTTCTTTCCCTCCCCAAAACCAGCCATTAACAGAAACATCACTGCATGCGAGCTCCAGAATGGAATGCTAACTGCTTGTTGTCATTTCTTGTCATTTCTTCTGCATTCCTTTCATGGGGAATGGAAACCAAGAGGAACGGGACCCACTGGCATCAATAGTTTGGCCCAGAGAGCCTTCTTGATCCCACCCCTTCATGTCCTCTTCTCTCCTCTCCGCAGGAAACAGGGTTAGCTCAGCCTTTCCAAAGGGAGAGACAAGGTGGGCCCCTGAGTCCGGAGTGAGGGCCATCCCTCCTGCTGTGGGCTGTTTCTACCTGAGGGGACCAGGATTGTCTCTACAGAAATGCCTCTTCAGTCAAGAGACCTGGAGGATCTCTGCCAGGAAGACCCTCTCCTCTCCTGACCCGTCTCAGGGTCTTGGGAGCCGTTTGATGCCTCCAATCCAAAGCACACCAACCCAGAAAGGTGGCCATTGGAAGGAGAGGCAGAGGGTGGCAGAATCCTTCCCTAGCCACGACGTTCCCACTGTAATCCTCTGGCCAACATGCAGCAGCTGGATTTCCTCCCCTTTCAGGATCTGACCCCCCTCTGTCTCCTGACGGTGGAGATGCAATCTCCCCTCACCCCTCCACCAGCCCATCCACAAAAGCGACTGGAATCGTTTCCTGACCTCACAAGACCATTCGGTGTCCACGGTCTGGAGAAACCATCCATCCTCCTCAACCGTGAAGACACTGCAGGAAGAAATACAATGGCCTGAGTACCTCGGAAGAGCCTTGCTGGATCCGACCAAAGATGCATCTGTCCCAGCACTCTGCTTCCAATAGGGGACAGCCATCCAGCAGGCCTCCAGGAAGCTATCCTCTGTGCCCTTCAAGCTAGCGGACATCACCACCACATCTTGGAAGAGTGAATGCTTCTATGCAGGGGCGTAACTACCATGAGGCCGGGGGAGGCCATCGCCTCGGGGCCCCACTGCCTTGAGGGGCCCCCCAGAGACACCTCCCATGACTCCCCATTGCCCCCTGCCCAGCCCCAAGACCCTTCAGCCACTTGCCCAGTTTGCCCTCCCTCCTGCTGGTCCTCCTGGTCGGCCATCCAAGCAGCAGGCAAGCTGCTTTTCTCCCGGGCGCCTCTCAGCTGATCGGCGGCTGGGCGGGGCTTCCAGGGAGGCCTCCGTGTAGGCCTCCGTGAAGCCTGAATTCGAGTAGGCTGGCCAGCCCCAGGAAGAAGGCTGGCAGTCAGAGTGGCCACTCCAGGTCTCTGCAGCAGACCCTCTTCTTCCCAGGCCAGACAGCTCAGCCTTGGCCAGGTAGAATGTGGATTCCTTTTGGTGGTCACACCCCGCCCCCCGCCCCCTATATCCAGGTAGGGATCTGCTTGCCATAGGGCTTGGATGGGGGGTGGGGAGACTGAGAAGTCTCTGAATATTTCATGGAAGACTGATTGGAAAATTTGCTGGCTTAAAAAAAACCTCTAAAAAGTCCTATAAGTGGCTTGTTTCATGGCAGGAAATTACAAAAACTTCTGGAACAAATTTATTTATGTCTTCATTCATTCATTCATTCATTCATTCATCAATACACTTCTGTTCAAGTTGTTTTGCAACCCAGGTCTGAGTGAGAACTGAGACATGAGTGAGAACTGTGACGCATGTGTTGTGCTTTTATATTTTCCCCCCTTAGGGTCAATCTGGCCCACATGTGAATGCAGCACCTCCATTCCAGAGGAGATGTGTGTTAAAGGGCTTTCAAAGCCTCTTGTGAAAAACCTCCTGGAATCAAACTGGACTGAATTTGTTCAGAATTCTGAGAAAACAAACATAGGCTCACCCTGCATGGTTGAAAGTCTCCTTTGCTAATCTGCAGCAAGGGGCCCATCTTAATAATTAGTGTTTCTAGTGTGTTCTAGGCATTAAAAGTAGCACAAATATATAGTATTCAATGTATATCACTATATATTGTGAAGTGTGTGTGTATTCAGTGAAATGTATTTCTTGGCAGCATACATATTTTGAAATATCAGACTTAAATCCTTGCAAGACTGGGGTGTGTGGAAGCCCTGGACTTTGGGGGGGGGGCATTTTAAAATCTCTTCTCAGGGCCCACTCCAACCTTGCTACGCCCCTGAGCGCATTTGGCTCCGTTCTTAGAGCTCTACTTCGAAAACGGAGCACAATGCAGAGAGCTTCACGATTGAAAAGGGAGCTGCATCTGCTGTCCACAGAGCCACCACCGGGTATTACTTGCTGGCAGACTGGAAGTCGCTTAGATGAACTTCAAGCTCAAATCCTTGGTTTTGCAAATACACCACATGAAAAGGGAATTTTTGACTAGGAAACAGTTGTGCCTGAAAAGTATCCATTTGAGCCTCCAAAGATGCACTTCCTGACTCCTTTTAAAAAAGGTTTTACTCCCATATAATTCTTCTCTTCTCATTTGCTCAATTTTGTACATCTGTTTTTTTGTATGTTTTGAATGAGGACAGAAATGTGAGAATAAAAGCCCCCTGCTTACGGGGCAAAGAGGCACCTTTTTCTCTTTGTAAACCGCCCTGAGGCATTTTTGGAAGGGCGGTATAGAAATCGAATTATTATTATTATTATTATTATTATTATTATTATTATTATTATTATTATTATTTTATTTTAAAAATTCTCGGCGGGGGGGCCCATTTAAGAATCTTGTCTCAGGGCCCACTCCAACCTAGTTACGCCCCTGCTTCTACACAATGTATGAAGACATCATTTTTGTCTGCCCTGCACCTCTTGCCAGTCAGTGGCACTGGATCCATCCAAGATCCAGGCTGGCAGGGGGACAGAAAACCTTCCCTACACAAAAGTTCAAGAAGAAACTCTACCTCCTGGGGGAACTGATGGCATGTGCATCTTCCAGGATCTCGTTCCCAGTGTTGACGGTCTGAATCCTGGAGCCATCTGAGAATGACTTCTGTGGATGAGAATGGAGAGAGGAATGGGTGCTCTGGTGCCCACTTGACCTTTCCAGGGCATCTGGGGTCCAAACGTCAACCCTCCTTCAAGAGGTCTTTCTTAACAGAGGAGCTTAAAGCAGGAGTTGGCTCCTTAGCACCTCAAAACCGTGTCTACCAACGTGTAACTGGGCTCAGAGAGGAAACCAAACCCAAGAATCTACTGAACCTCAGAAACCAGCTTTCCGCTTATTCCTGGGCAGTCGGGTGAGATCATGGGTATTACACAACATTTGGAGTGGCAGGATCCCGAAGAAGAGTCAGGCCTCCTGCTACATGGGACACTATGGTTTCTTTAATGGTGCCTTTAATTAAGGAAAGCCTAGCTAAGTTCTTCTCTTTGCTGGGCAGAGCTATTGGCCACATGATGCTGCAGACCCGTGTTTTGAGGCCCTTTTCAATGACACCAGAAAGGGCGCCATGTGGAGCCAAGAAGTGGCAGTGGGGGAAGAATGCACCATCTACCCCAAAGAAGACTTTCCCACTCTAGTTCCCCTCCAGACTGCTCCCTTCCTGGACGTGTTTTCTGCTTGGTAGTCCAGAACAAAATCAAAGTCTAGAACCCTGGGGGAGGGAGTGATTTGGGGCAGGAGAACGGAATGAAGAAGCGAGGTTGGAAGATAGGTAGACACACCCCTCTTCCCTCTCAGCACTTCCCATCCCAAAAGTTCCCATGATGCTTCCTCCATAGCGAGGGTCTCCAACCTTTGCCTGAGTCACTTGTAGTTGAGCCCGGATTGTCACTCATCCCACCCACCCAATTCACTGCTACTACCACTGCAAATATCAAGGCATATGGCTTTTCCAGACAAGTTCTCAAAGCATCCCTTCAACTTGCTAAGACTGGATCTCTACCACACGCCCTCTATTTTAGCTCGAAATGGGGTCTCTCTCACCCCCTCCCAGCCCTGCCATGTACAGACTGGGTTTTCATCCCTTACCAGTGACCATTTGCTCGTTTTGGCCACGGAGCACTCTTCATATATCTCCTGTGGCTGGAAGTCACTGCGAGGGAAAAAGGACAAAAGACACAAATGAGTGAGTGAGTGTGTCAAAGGAAACCAGAGTAGCCAGTTTCCAGCAGTGGGCAGGGGTGAAGGCAAGAACCCTCCAAGCTCCTTGCAACATAAAGGTGACTTTCTTTATTTTATTTTATTTTATTTTATTTTATTTTATTATTTATATACCCTCCCCGCTCTCCACAACATAAAGTGCTTTCTTTCTTTCTTTCTTTCTTTCTTTCTTTCTTTCTTTCTTTCTTTCTTTCTTTCTTTCTTCCCTGATTCATTCATTCATTGGATTTATATATATTTATATACTGCCTAATTTAAAAACCTCTAAAACAGCTCAGCTCCCTTGGTTGGGGTTTGGAGAGCGGCTACTGGTCAGAGTAGAGCAATGGTCTGACTCAGCATCACCTGTTCCGAGGGGCTACCATGACCCCCTCCTCTGCCCCCCACAGGGGCTTCCACTGCTCCCCATCCCAGTTGCTCCCTTTGCCCTGCAACCACTCAAGGAGGCACCAGCAGATCCAGCCCTGAAGGAGCAGCCAGCCACACCCTGGCTCCAGTCTCCCTCTCCCGCTCTGGGTGGCTGCAGGGCTCACCTGGAATCCAGGGCCTGAGAAATAGTGGGCCAGGCACACCAGCCCATGGAGCCCCACAGCCCTTCAGTCCTCAGAGAGCAGACTAGGGGACCGATCCCCCCACCCCACCCATCCTCCTTTGAAACCCTAGGGAGTAAAATGTGCACGAGAACCCTCCCTGGCCTCCTGTGCCTGAACCCCTGGATCCTCTCCCAGAACCCAGCTAGCTCAGACGGATCGGCTCTTCTCCTTTGGAACTCCCTTTGCCTGCCCCTGCTCTCATTCCTTTCTGTCTTTCCCACATTCCAATAGTCAGAACTTAGACTGGGTGCCCCTTGCAAACTGGGACCTCTTGCGGGGTTGGGCTTATTAATGTTGGGGGTCATGACTTCTATGGCAGAGTATTCAGGAGCTAATTTACTCCCATTACAGCAGAAGTCAACAGGGTCTCCGGGGCAACCGCTTGTCCATGATAAGCAGGGAGATTCACACAAGGTTAAACTAATCTGCTTTATTCAGAAGAAGATGCTGAGAGGAAAAGACCTCTATCTGACTTCTGGCTACGTGTTGGTCAGAGAGAGACCTGTCGTGGTCATCAGGGTTACTGGTGCCAAAGGCCGATGGCATCTGGAGCTGGATCTCCAACAATGAAACCCTGGCAGGGGCCATGTTTCTTGAGAGGATCCCAAGTGGTCCTGAAATCCAAGGTGCCATAAATCAAGAATGGGCCCAGATAACCCAGGAGGAGCAGGAGGATGTACCTGAGAGGAGCCACAGGATTTGCCTCATCAAGGCTGCCCACGCCGCGTAGTGAGGGGCATCCTTCTCCCATGTCCTGTCAAGGAGAGAGGAGAACAGGAGTGAGGATGGGCTGGGCCAGTTCACACCCACCGGGGTCATTCCTAAGCAGCCAGTGGGGACTCCCACCCTAGATTTCTCATCAAACCGCTTTGAGAACTTTGGTGATCTTTCCCCCACATTGGACCTCTTTGGGGCAGGTTGGTGAACCCTCCCTCTAAACCCCCTGCCGGAGGCCATGTTCAGCGCTCCCACATGGCCCCAAATGGACAAAATTTGGCGTGAGCCGCAGGGGAGACAGGTTGCTCTCCCCCTGCTAAATATCAGAGGATGACCACTTTGAAGGGGTCTCTTGGCTCAGTTAGCTGAACTCCCTGGGCCCCGTGGTTGGCATGGGGCACCACCAACAGGCAGGGTTGCCAACTCTCTCACTAATCCTGCTCCTGTGACTTCAGCAGAAGGCTGGCATGCAGATATCAAGCTGGTGATGCATTTCCCATCTCTTTGGGCTAAGCTGGTCAAGCTTTTGCTCAGAGCAGAGGAGCCAGGCCACATCAAGAGGGGGCAATTCCCATCTTCCATAGAACCTGCGACTCCCCCTTGGCAGAAATGGCCCTTTTGGTCCTCCATCCATCCCCCTCCTCAACATTTCATTTCTTTTACCGAAGAATGACCAGTGTTGTTTTCTTCACTCCCTCATATGGCCATCCTGCCCCTCTGAAGGGGGAAGCTGCAGGGATCTCGGAGAGACCAGGAACCCCTTCCCTTCCTCTGTGCAGGTGGCTCCACTCTGCAGTTCCTCGCTGGATGAGGTCCTGGAGGAGGGAGGGGGCTGATGGTGCTCTGACCCATCGGTGGGGGGCTGCTACTCCATGAAAACCCCGTGAAGATGGTCTGGGCCAGTCCCTTCCTGCCCTACAAGGTCAGCCCAGAGGGGCCAGGACAGTCTCACTTCCTAAATGTCTTCACCTTGACCCAAATCCAACCCCTGGGGGTCTCCCCACCCCCACCCCCTTCAACGAGAGGGGGCAATTCCCATCCTCCACATAAGTGCCACTTGGCAGATTTTGCCATTTCTATCTTTCCTCCATCCTCCTCCACAACATTTCATTTCTTTTATATCCTACTTTTAGTTTAAAAATATCAAAGAGGCTTACAAGCAATAAAACTTGTATTATTTCATTCTAAGCTACTGAGGAAGAAGCCTTTCAAAACAAGGTCATCATCAACATCAATCCAAAGAGGGAGGGAGGGAGAGCGCCTCTCTGCAGGGGTGTTGCTGGAGACTTAAAATGTTCCCGAGCCTGACTCCTTTTATTTATTTATTTATTTATTTCATTTATATACCGCCCTTCCGAAATGGCTCAGGGCGGTTTACAATTAAAACAGAAAACATTAAAAACAATTAAAACAGAGATACAAATATAAATACCAATTTAAAACAATTTAAAAAACAAACTATCAAAACAATTAAAACCCTGAAAACCAGGTATTAAAACAATTAAAACTGATTAAAAACCCTGAAAGGCCAGGCTCTCTTGAAGGACAGTAAAGAATCAAGATTACGAATTTCCGCTGGGAGTGCATTCCACAGTCCAGGAGCAGCTACAGAGAAGACCCGCCTCTGAGTCGTCACCAAACGAACCGGTGACAACTGGAGATGGACCTCCCCAGATGACCTTAATGTGCGGTGGGGATCATATAAAAGAAGGCGCTCTCTAAGATATCTTGGACCCAAGCCGTTCAGAGCTTTAAAGGTAATAACCAGCACTTTGTATTTTGCCCGGAAAAAAATTGGCAGCCAGTGTAACTGTTTTAAAACAGGCTTTTGAGCATCCAATCCAGGCATCTCCAGCTCCCAAGAATGACGAATATTTTTTTAAAGCCACCTAATGGCGATGCAGGGAAGCAACTTGCCTAGAGAGCAGGAGGCTGTTGGTTCGAATGCCTGCTGGTGTGTTTCCCAAACAATGGGAAACTCCTATATCGGGCAGCAGCAATCAAGGAAGGTGCTGAAAGGCCTCATCTCAGACTGCACAGGAGATGGCAATGGTCAACCCCTTCTGTATTCTATCAAAGATAACCACAGGGCTCTGTGGGCACCAGGAGTCGACACTGACCAACAGCACAATCTTTCCTCTCCTTTAATATGGCCATCCTGCCCCACTGAAGGGGGAAGCTGCAGGGATCTCGGAGAGGCCAGGAGCTCCTTCCCTTCCTCTGTGCAGGTGGCTCCACTCTGCACTTCCTCGCTGGATGAGGTCCTGGAGGAGGGAGGGGGCTGACAGAGCTCTGACCCATCGATGGGGGGCTGCTGCTCCATAAAGACCCTGTGAAGATGGGCTGGGCCAGTCCCTTCCTGTCCACCAGGGTCAGCCCAAAGGGGCCAGGACAGTCTTCACCTTGACCCAAATCCAACCCCTGGGGGTCTCCCCCCACCCCCTTCAACAAGAGGGGGCAATTCCCATCCTCCACAGAACCTGCAACTCCCACTTGGCAGAATTCGCCATTTCTATCCTCCTTCCTCTCCCCCCCCCACATTCCATTAAATTGATATCTTCCTTTTAATTTAAAAATAATGAAGTGGCTAACAAACAATAGAACTCATATAATCCCATGCAAAGCTACAGAGGAAGAAGCCTTCCAAAAAATGGAGGTCATCACCATCTATCCAAAGAGGAAGAGAGAGGGGGAGCCTCGCTGCAGGGGTGTTGCTGGATGCTAAAAGTGCTCCCGAGTTTGGGCTCTTTTCACCATCCATTCCAGTCATGCTCAAATACCAAGAATGACCAGTGTTATTTTCTTCAAGTCCCTCATATGGCCATCCTGCCCCTCTGAAGGGGGAAGCTGCAGGGAGCACGGAGAGGCCAGGAACTCTTTCCCCTGTTCTGTGCGGGTGGCTCCACTTTGTGCTTTCTCGTTGGAAGAGGTCCCGGAGGAGGAAGGGGGCAGGCGGAGCTCTGAGCCATCCATGGGGGGGCTGGTGCTCCATGAAGACCTTGTGAAGGTGCGCTGGGCCAGTTCATTCACGCCCACCTTGGTCAGCCCAAAGGGGCCAGGACAGTGTTGCTTCCTAAATGTCTCCACCTGGACCCAAATCCAACCCCTCTGGATCTCACCTGCCCCCACCAAACACTGAACCTATTTGGGGCAGGACGGTGGACACTCACTCTGGACTCCTTGCCCGAGGTCATTTTCTGCACTCCCTCACGGCCAAAATTGGACGGAAATTGGCCGTGAGCAGCAGGAGATGCCAGAAAGTCTTCCTTTCAACGGTCGAGTCCAGAGAGTTTGAAGGCAACATTGGAACCTCCAGCCCCATCAGGATCCGTTGCGACCGGTAAACACACCCAGCCAGGGACTCCCCCCTCCAGCAACCGCCATGTTTGAATGTACACAAGGATGGTGGAACTCCCAGGCCCAGTGGTGGGCACGAGGCACCAGTAGGCTGGGTTGCCAACTCTTTACCTGCTCCTGCTCCTGTGACTTCAGCAGACGCCTGACATGCAGATCTTAAGCTGGTGAAGCAGTTTCCCATTTCTTTGGGCTAGGAATGGCTTCACCTGCTCAATCTGCTCAAGCTTTTGCTCAAAGCAGAGGAGCCAGGCTACATCAAGAGGGGGCAATTCTCATCCTCCACATAAATGCCACTTGGCAGATCCTGCCATTTCTATCTTCCCTCCATCCCCCCCCACCTCAACATTTCATTTCTTTTAGCCAAGAAAGACCAGTGTTGTTTTCTTCACTCCCTAATATGGCCATCCTGCCCCTCTGAAGGGGGGAACTGCAGAGAGCTCAGAGAGGCCAGGAACCCCTTCCCTTCCTCTGTGCAGGTGGCTCCACTCTGCACGTTCCTCGCTGGATGAGGTCCTGGAGGAGGGAGGGGGCTGATGGAGCTCTGAGCCATCCATGGAGGGCTGCTGCTCCATGAGGACCCCGTGAAGCTGCACTGGGCCACTCCCTTCCTGCCCTACAAGGTCAGCCCAGAGGGGCCAGGACAGTGTCGCTTCCTAAATGTCTCCACCTGGACCCAAATCCAACCCCTGGGGGTCTCCCCCGCCCAAAAAACATTGAAACCATTTGGGGCAGGGCGGTGGACACTCACTCTGGACTCCTTGCCTGAGGCCATGTTCTGCGCTCCCTTCACGATCCAAATTGGACGGAAATTTGCTGTTAGCAGCAGGAGAGGCCAGAAAGTCTTCCTGCCAACGGTCGAGTCCAGAGAGACTGAAGGCAGCAGCGGAACCTCCAGCCCCATCAGGATCCGTCGCGACCGGTAAACACTCCTGGCTGGGGAGCCCCCCCCCCCAGCAACCGCCATGTTTGAATGTACACAAGGATGGCGGAACTCCCATGCCCAATGCTGGGCACGAGGCACCAGCAGGCAGGGTTGCCAACTCTCTACCTGCTCCTGCTCTTATGCTTTTACAGGAAACCTGGCATATAGAAATTAAACCGATGAAGATTTCCCCATCTCTTCATTTCCATTGCAGCAAAAGCTTCATCTGCTTAATTTTGGACTGTCAAGCTCTTTTTCAAGGCACAGAAGCCAGGCTAGCAAAAAGGTTGGCAACCCTGCAGGATCCAGACTGTAGTCCATCCCTGATCACACATGGAAGGGGACAACAGTGATGTGAATTCGGTTCGTCCCTGGGTCCGCCTTTTAGCCAATCAAACAGACACAGTGGAAATCTCTTTTGAGGCGTTTATTGCTACTGCAGATTAGCAAGGTATCCAGTGGACTTTGGCTCTGCACTGAATACAAATTGGTTATAGGTGCATCTTACATTTATACAAACAATCTGAATGATGCTGACACCCTAGACATAGTATACGTGGCAATAAAATGGTGGGCTAAGTATCTAGTACGCATGCGAATGATTCATTGTTCATCTGGTGATTACTCCTTATTTGGTTACATCCTGTTTTCTTAATTGTCAGCAAAGAACAGTGAGAATCCTGTGAGAACCAAGTTTCCTTAGATACAATTTAGTGGAGAGAGATAACGACGTTGATCATGAGAGGCCGTGATGGGCCTGAGCTGGGCTGGGGTTACTTTAAGTCAGACTGAGGTTTTCTAAGTAAAATGGAGTTACTTTGGTTTTCTAAAACACACCAATTCCCCCCTGAAACACTGGATCATCCTGAATCTTCAGGATATATGGGCTTGTAAAGGTACAGCTGTATGTATGGGTCTTACATTATGGCAAGGTTGAAAGGTTCTCATAAACATTTGGATTCAAGCTAGAATGCATTATAAGCAGCAACATGTGATTATCAATAAAAGGAAAATACATACTATAATTAGAATTATCTTCTTTGCCCATAAATCAATAGGCTCTCCATTTTAGTTAAATGAAAGTCCTAACTGTTTGGAAATATTAATACTAGCTCTTTCTAACACATCAACTCCTAATCTTGGAAATATAGTTCTGTGTTTTGTGTAGCTAAAGGATTTGGGACATATAGGTGCTGAATGGGCTGTACATATGGCAATAAAACTAGATACATTGCATATTATATCCTAGAGTTACAAACATAATTAGTATAATTCTGATTTGATATAGATAAAAAGTTTTGCACATAGCAGCAAGCTGTACATATAAAGATCATATAACTTATAGCAAGCAACATTGTTTTAACCCATCTTTATCCCAAATAAAGTATCAATAACAGTCTTGCATTGTGGAACCAGGTGCTTCTAGTGATTAATGGATTATCAGCTTGTGGAAAGCGATAGCAATGACAAGTCAGGTACAATCACATTGCTTAAATAGAAGTGTCTATAAAATTAGCAGGTCAAGCTTGGGCTAGCTTAATGTCTTAGAGCACAAATTTGGGGATAGGTGCAGACTTGCAGGTAAGTGCTCTGGGAAATGACCGGAGAGCAAGCATGTGAGGTCCATGTCCTTACAGCACAGGAGATAGCATGGTTTTCAACATAATGATAGCACATAGTCACTACAAGAAAGTAATATAAGAAAGTGGTGTAAATCATCAACTCCCACCCCCCTTAGTGTCCGCTAGAGTCTGTCATGGCCAAAAAGGAAGCCATGGAGAGCTTTAGAATTAAAATTAAAAAAACCCTAAGAGTCCTTGGTAAAAAAAATATTTTAGTCCTTCAGTTGAGAACCAAATGCTCTTGTACAACGTTGCAGGATTTTGGCTATCCTGGATGTTCTCTGATCCGTGTTGTTTTGGCTTGTTTGGATAGTGTCCATAGACAAGCTCGAATGTTCATGTGTTTGGGAGCCTTGACTCCCCCCCCCCCTTGTGGGCAATCTGAAATAGTGTCTTTGGCAGAATTTGAAATAGTGTCTTTGGCAAGGTATCTTACCCAGGTAGGATGGTTCCAGGGCTTTACAGCTTGGGGAGATGCTGTTGCATGTATGACTCCAGAGAAAAGTGGCAGTCTCCAGGCATTTGTTGTCTATCCCTCTCCTATAGCACTTAGGAGCATGAAGATGAACTGTGCATTAGGCCTTCTTCTTCAAACACAGGACAGGGTAGCAGATGGACGTTCTGTCACCATTGGGTTGGATTGGAAATGCAGATAGGGACTGCCCCTGGGTAGCTGCTGCTGGTGATGGTTAGTTTTCCTGGGTCAGTGTTTATGTCCTCTGGAGACTCCCTTGGGATCACGTTCTGGCGCTGGATCCAGGTATTCCTTCAATTCCTTCAATCTATTCAATCAATTCCTTCCAATCCTTCTTGGAAAGACAATTCAAGGCACCGTTGGTTGCATACCTGTTTACTTGAGAGAAAGACAGGCAAGTGAGTTGCCAATTCCCTCCCCCCATGTAGGGACAGCGTCCTGAGACTAAGTCTCTGGGTGCCAACCATCAGCCCAAAAGGAAAAGTCAAGTTTTCAAGGCAAATAATACAAAGGATGGATAAAACCTGAGGCTATTTTCAATTTGGTCTTTTGGCATTTTTTCTTTTGTTCCTATGTTCATGGAGCCGCTCTGGGAAGAGCATCTGAAGGTTCCAAGTTCCCTCCTTGGCTTCCCCAAGATAGGGCTGAGAAAGATTCCTGCCTGCAGCCCTGGAGAAGCCGCTGCCAGCCTGTAAAGACAATACTGAGCTAGATAGATCAGTGGTCTGACTCAGTATATGGCAGCTTCCTAGGTTCCTAGGTTCAAATGATCTGGCTGCTCACAGTTACAGTGGCAATTGTCTGCACAAGGAAACACCGTCCCCATGATGGCCAGCACTTCTGTGATCAGCAGCATGTATGACCCCCTGAATATAAATATTTGTAGTAGTTGTAGTACCAGCAGCAGCAGTATAGTATATAAATGTGCTTAAATAAATAAATAAATAATCTCAAAAACATGTCATGATGTGCAGCGGCCCTCTCCATCCCCAACACAGGACCTCCAGTGACTGTTGCTGGTGTCTATCTTAGGTTTCTTTTTAGATTGTGAGCCCTCTAGGGACAGGGATCCATCTTATTTATTTGTTATTTCTCTGTGTAAAGCTGGACTTGGAACAAGAAAGAGAGAAAAAGTATTGTGGCTGGGGGAGCTGGGAGTTGTAGTTCAGCAACAGCTGGAAGACCGAGTCTGCTTAGCCCAATCCCAGATGGTACCAACCACCCCCGCCAGCTCATGTACTAATAGAGGAGATTGGTGATCATCAGAATTCTCAATGGTTTATTTTTATTTTTAAGCAGCTCTGAGAGCTCCGATTTTGATCAAAGTGGCAGCATTGGGTGTTGTGCATTCTGCTGTCCCGCTATTTTGAACCAGGAGGTGGTGCTCTTAGATCCAGCTTTCTTGTGTAGGGTTAGGCAGTGGCCGTAGCCAGGGTGCTTTCCAGATTAGACCCTGAAATGCGGTCACATTGTATCTCGGAAGTGTGCTTCCACAATTCCTGTGTTGTGACATCTTAGTCCCTACGTGGACAGCAGGGTGCTGTCCACATTTCCAATGCCTTGTTTCAAATTTAATCACTATGATATAGTGCTATGGAGTTGCATATCCAGTGTTAAAAACTTGCTGTTTTTTCGGGTTATTAGTTTCTGTGAGACTGCTCCCCCTGCTGTTTACATTTTGAATGCGACTTGCCTGAATGGAGGCATTTTGCTGCTGTTGAGCAGCTAGCTGGAAAGTGCCCAGGAGTGCCTTTGGGTTGCCAGCTGCAGCCTTTCTTGGAAAAAGAAGATCCGACCACAATTGTTAGATATGATTGAATTGTGTATTGAATCTGTAGATAGGTTTCACTCTAATGGGGTATGTTGAATCTGCCAAACTGTTGTATCTGCTATCTTTACTTGGTATGTTTGTTGCTCCAGGAAAATGCCTTGTTAAAAGCTCTGTGTCTGCCTGGAGTTGTGAATACTACACAATGAGGTCATTCACACAATCAAAAACTGTTCTACCCAGGATTAGGAGTTGTGTGTGCTCCCAATTTTCAGTTGTGTGGCAGCAAGGGAGGAGGAAAACCAGGTTAGAAGTGGTTGTGTGGAAGCATGGGAGGAGGAAAACCTGGGTAGCTATTCCTCCTACTTTGATTCCACACAATCACTTCTATCCAGGTTTTCCCTGCTACTTTGCTTCCACACAACTGAAAATTGGGAGCACACACACAGCTCCCCAAACAGGGAAGAACACAGTTTTTGATTGTGTAAATCACCTCAAGATCTTGAAACCATGAGGCAGTTCTCACAATCAGTGAGACCCAGGGGCGTATCTAGGGTAGGGCAGGCAGGGCATGTGCCCCGGGCGCCACTTGAAGGGGGGCGCCATTTTCTAAAATTAAAAAATGGCTGCTGAAAACAAAATGGCCACCGCACATGCTCAAATAGCCTGGCCAGGCCATGCCAGGACACGCAGAGGCCATTTGAGCATGCACGGTGGCCATTTTGTTTTCAGTGGCCATTTTTAAAAAAAAAATTAAAAATTGGCCACTGCACATGCTCAAATGGTCCCTGTGAGGCCCTAGAGGCCAGCGAGGGGTGGGACCTTTGCAAAAACCCCCCCCATGGCCTTTAGGAAAACCCCTGAAGGGGCTACAGGTTAAAAATTTTTTAATATAATATAAGTCACTGTACACATATTTAGTGTGGCACTATGTACAGAGAATCAGGGTTTGTGAATACTGAGCTGAAACATATGAGCTAGGATTGTATCGAGGACCTAGGATTTGCTCTTACTTTGCTTCTTGTGATAAGTGAGTTAAATGTGATGTCTTAATAATATGGCTAATAATGGTGAGTTTGTCTTTGAATCAGTGTGAAATCCTTAGTATTAAGGCCCACTGGGAGTTTCTTGCTCTCTTTCTCTCATTTTAACTGTCTTTCTGAAAGACTAGAATATATTCCAAGCAGTGAAACAGTTTACTCTGCATATCCTTGAATTATTTTCAGAATATCTGGGAAAAGTCAAATTCTCCTTTTTAAAAAAAAAAAACTTATGTAATAGTGATGCTACAATGCATAGTACAGAATTAGACAGGCACTTCTGTTCAGTTTTCCAAGTACACTTCCACATAGTATTTGAGCATTTCATGAGCCCCAGCATACTGAAATTTGTAGTTTTCCAGCACTTTTTGGTCTGGCTATGTCCTCTGCTAAATAGTTTTTGAAAGATTAAAAGATTAACGAGCTTGACTTGTATTTTTCAGCTGTTATTAAGGTAAAGTTACCTGAAAGATGGGTGTCAGATGTTTTGCCAGGGGGTGCAATTTCAGTGCTTGCCCCAGGTGCTATTTTCCCTAGATACGCCTCTGGTGAGACCCACTTTGTCCAGTGTAGCAGGGAGAGCAGGCTAAGCCCGCTCTCCCCACAGATGAGCAGGGCGGCAGACCTGGGCGGCTGGATCGGCCACCCACATGACTGCCAGCTCTGTGATGGAGCCGGGGGGGGGGACTGGGATGATTGGGGGCCGTGCGGCTGCTGGAAGCTCCAGTATGCCCTGTGCGGGCATGCAGGGCATACTGGAGAGACCCCCAAGCCGGGAGGCTGCTTTTGAGCCTTCCGGTTGGGGGTCTCCTCGTGAGTAGCCATGGTGCGGAGCTGCACCCCGGCTACTCGTGATTTTTAAAACCGGGTTTGCGCAGCGCTGGCTACTTAAGCCGGCTAACCGGCTAACCGCTTGTAAGCCACCAGGCTCGCCTGCGAGCTCGGTGGTTTACACAAGCAGCAAAAATTGGGCTAGGCTCTCCTCGCCCGATTTTTACTGCTCGTGGAAATAGCCCCCATCTTGTTTTATAGTTGCTCCCCTCATAAATACAAAGTAACCGTATGTTTGTTTAACTAAGCCTTTATTCCAGAAACAACTCCATTTTCGCTTCTCCTTCCTTCCCCTTTTCTTTCTCACCTCTTTTCTTTTTCACTCTCTACAGGATCTCCACTGGGACAAACGTCTGATCAACAAAAACACAATGGACTACTAGATAGAATGTAACAAGCTTCTTCTGCCCTGGTCACAATCCTGCTAGACAACTGCAGTGTATTCTACATGAGGTTACCTGCAACGGTTGAAATCAGATTGGTGTCCTGCATTTTTCAATTAAGATGCAAAAATATCCATGGCTGTAATAGCACACAATGAAATGTGCTCATTACAGTTGATATTAGTTCTGATATAAAAGCACTGCATTTTTAAATTAAGATGCCAAAATATCCATGGCTGTATTAGCACACAATGAAATGCGCTCATTACAGTTGATATGAGTTCTGATCAAACTGGTTTTATGCCACATAGGCACGTGAGGGAGTCGGTCAGAAGAGTACTTAAGGAAGTATGCCGTTGTAATTCCTTTAGCCCTATTCACTGGATGTAAGCAAACCTCTTCATACATTAGAATAAATTACTCAAATAAACAGTCTCATTGCAATTGATGGGACAGGTTTACTTGTGGGGCAGGTTTACAGAGAAAGTCTCCTTCCTGCAACCTTGGAGAAGCCACTGCCAGTCTGTGTGGACAGTACTGAGCTAGATGGACCAATGTTCTGATAGGCAGCTTCCTACCTTCCTAATTTCAATGGGAGTATCCAGTGCTAATTTTCTGGAGCCTGTCAGTCAGGCTGAGGGGAGGGATTTTCATTCATTCATTCATTCATCTATCTCTATGTAAACCGCTTTGGAAACTTCAGTTGAAAAGCGGTATATAAATATCCGTTGTATTGTATTGTATTGAATAAGCTGAGCTCCAGCTCATAGCCAGCCAGTCAGGAGCAGAGGAGAAGGGTCTTCACCCTCCTCCTTCCCCTTCTATGTAAACACATCATCGGTGTGTTTATCAGAGAGATGTATATCAAACTCAACAGAATTGTTTGGGTATCTAGAAACAAGAGGAGTAAAATATCTAAAATGTAAATTGTAGTAAAAAAAACAACAGGGGAGAGAAATGCTACACATTTACAATGCTGCCTTGAGGTATGTTTCACGAGCAGTTTCTCAGAAAGCACAGTTTTACTGCCAGTTTTACGGCCAGCGCATAACACAAGTCAGCACTTGCCTGGGAGACTTCAGAGAGAAGCATTGACCAATCAGCAATGCAGGAAATGTAGTTGCTGTTTAATCCAACATGGGACTTTTACACACAGTAGACTTTACCATGAGTTTGTGGGGAGACTTTACTGCAAACTCGAAGTTGTAAAAAAAAACCTGCCGCAAATATTGGGGTTTTTTTAACCCTGGATATAAATCGGGCTACACTCTAATGTGCAGTGAAAAACCTGAATTGTGTGTGAACTGCTCCCCGATTACTCACAGGGACTTTGGGGTAAATCTAGCCGATATATGAATGCACCCCCCTCCATTCCAGAGGAGATGCAAGTTAGAGGGCTTCAAAAGCCCCGTGTGAAAAGCTTCCTGGTGACTCAAAGCCCATTCACAGCCCCTGTCTAGTTTCAGGGGAGGAACATGAATAGAGGCCTTGGATGATTCATAAAAAGGTCATACAGTGAAAATGCTAGAAAGGATCCAGTGAGAATCAGCCAGGGCTGGCTCTATCATGAGACAGAGTAAGTCCATTTGGGGCAGCAGCAGCAGTGGCCTTTCCCAACAAGCCAGGGGGCACCAAAGGAGACAGCTCGGGTCGCTCTTCTCTCTCTCTCTTGCCCAACCCAGGTTCTGTGCTGCTGCAGGCTGGTCAACCACGCATCTCTACCTGATGAATGGCCAGCCTGCAGGCAGCTGCCTCCTTTGGTGCCCCCTCTGGGCGCTTTCCAGATTAGCCCCTGCAACAGGGTCACAACATACCTGCGAAGTGTGCTTCCACACTTCCTGTGTTGCGACACCGCAGTCCCTACGCTGTCAGTAGGGTGCCGCTCACATTTCTGATGCCTTATTCTGGATTTTATCGATTTAATGCAATAACGTTGTATGTCCTTTGCAAAAAAAGTAGCTGTAATTTTTCCATTTTAAGAGGTCACAATTCTGTTTCGGCATTGTAAGTGGTGTGGTGAGGATGGTAACATCTGCGTGGATGGTGATTTATCAATATAAAGCCCCTTGCCATTTTAGAAATTTATTTCTTTTTCCCCCCGATGGGGTTGTGAAGAACTTTACACCTTTTTTTTTCCCCCAAGCGGTCTGCAAAAGAAAGCCAACGTTCTGGCAAGGCTGGAAATGTGCTCCCTACAGCAGCAGAAATGTGGAGACCGCCGGGGGCTGCCCTCCTCCTGCTTGGCCGTCCCATTGTTCCTGAAGGCAGCAGCCACAATAAGAAGGTTTGTGCACAGAAGTCCCCCCCCCACTGTGAGCTTGCAAGCAAGTTCTGTGGCACAGCCTTCCCCGCCCCCCTCCCCGAGTGCATTTGCATCCCTTTTTCTCGCCCGTTTTTGCGCACAGTTCTAATAAAGCTAATAACAATAATAATGCTGGGGGGGGGACCCTCTTGCTTTACATGTGCCGCAGCCAGAGAGAGAGAGAGAGGAAACAAAGACGCATCCTTGGGGGCGAAGTTGAACCATGTGTGTGCTTGAACGTGTGAGTGTGTGCACGTGCGTCTCTCTTTCAGAAAGCAAAAAGGAGATGCACACTCCTCAACAGCGGATTGCAACTCTGCAGTTGCCAGTGCAGTTTCCTTTGGGGTGGGTGGGTTGCAGCACACAGTATGAACGGTTCCGCCGGGGGGGGGGGGCATCGTTCCATGGACTATGCAACAAACGGCTTACACCCTTTCTTTACGTTTCCAGTGCGATCGTGCCAAGCCGAAGCTTTTCACACCGCCCCAACCACTGTAGAGCGTGTAATCTGGAAAGCACCCTGGTTCATTCAGACAAGCCACTACTGGACAGCAGAGAGTGACTGGCCCAGACTCACCCTGTGCCATGGACCAGGACCTATTGCCACACCAGGTTGGGCCGGGGAGGGAGAGCTCTGAGGACAAGGTTCCTGGTTTCCAAGAGATACCTGCAAAACCTGGGCACTTTCCAGGTTCGCCGCTCAACAGGGGCACAATGCTTCCCTTCAGGCAAATCCCATTCAAAACGTAAATAGCAAAGCACCCAGCAGGGGGAGCAGTCTCATGCAAACGAACAACCCCAAAAACCAGCAACTTTTTTACGCTGGATATATAACATCACAGCACTAAATCGCATCGATTCAATTCTAAACAAGGCATTGGAAATGTGAACGGCACCCTGCTGTCAGCGTAGGAACTGCGGTGTCGCAACACAGGAAGTGGGGAAGCACACTTCATAGATACGCCGTTTCCCCATTGCAGGGTATAATCTGGAAAGCACCCTGGCCCCAAAGCTACCCTCGGGGAACCTTCTGTATCCCCAGCCATATCTGGACCTATTGCTGAGAGTTCTGAGGATGAGGAAACTGAAGCGTCACCTTGCTCTGAGGACACATCATTGCCCCTTTACCACAGTTCGGAGGAGGACGTTGACCCTCCTCCAGAGACTGATCCGTAGGAGTCTGCGATTAAGAAATAGGGCTTGGCCCTTTAACTAGCCATTGGGGCTATTCTCACAATCGGGAAGAATCGGGCTAGGAAAGCCTAGCCCAATTTTTCCCGATCATAAGAACCACCGGCCTCGGCTGCGAGCCTGGTGGTTCTCCAGCGGGTAACCCGCTTTGGTGGCCCTCCTCTTAGCCCGGGTTTGCGGAGTGAGTGCTTCGCAAACCTGGGCTATCTGGTCATGAGTAGCCACACGCTGCTCCGCGCTGTGGCTACTCACGAGGAGACCCCCAGAGGGGAGGCGAAAAGTCGCCTCCCGGCTCCGGGGTTCTCACCAGCATGCCCTGCGCGCTCACGCAGGGCATGCTGGAGCTTTCAGGGAGCGATCGGCCCCCGCTCCCCCCAGCCCCCGCCAGCTCCATCACGGAGCCGGCAATTGTGTGGGTGGCCGATCCGGCCACCCAGGGCTGCTGCCCCGATCGTCTGTGGGGAGAGTGGGCTTAGCCCGCTCTCCCCGCAGTATAATCTAAAATGGGTCTCACTGATCATGAGACCCGCCTCATTGTCTCTGGGATTGTGGGTGGAGTCTAGGCTTATACCCAGCAGCAGGGCTATATAAGAGCTCAGTTTGCAGTATGAGTTGCTGAAGCAACCTGGTTGTACTTTGCTTGTCCAGGAGATTTATCAGACTTTACCGTGACTTAACTTTGGGAGGGTGTGGGTGTGCATTCACATGTTGGCCAGATTTGCCCCTAAGTCCATGAAATGTTTCAGAGAACACTTCACACATGATTCGGGTTTTCCCCTCAATATTGGAACCTAGCCTGATTTATGTCTGGGGTTAAAAAAATATTTTCTTTTTGCATTGGAGTATCGGTTATGCCCTGAACTCACAGTAAAGCCTCGTGGTAAAGCCACGGAAAAGCCTGATGTCTGAAAAGCCTCCTGGTTCCTGATCCTCAGCTCCCCTGACTATGCCCTTTGCTTGCTCCTGAGAAGTGCTGTGTATTGACAACAGGCCTTTGACCTCCTGCTCTGTTGACTGTGCTATACGTCTCCTCCTGAACTACAGGACCTCGCCCTGTGCAGAACACGATCCATGTCTGAAGATCAACCTAGACAAGATGATGTACATTTTCCACAACAGGGCAAGTAGCAGCTGTTTCCATTGGGAAGATGGCAGGGAGGGAATCAGTCAAGCTTCTTTCCCAGTGTTGGTGATCTGAATTCCTCTACAGCTGGTTTTTTTAAAATATGTAGAGACACCAGCCCTATTCAGTCATTATAAAAATGGTTAGAGAGTGTAACTGGGGGGCGGAAGTGGGGTGTTCTGGATCCATCTGAGTGAATAGCTTTATTACGATCATAGATCAGACATAAACACAACAAATTATACAACACTCAGATAAGAAATCTGCCATACAATACACCAACAAAGTAAACGTTTTATGGTAAGCTCTAAAGGGTAGAAATTAATTGTTGGCGGATGGTAACAGCGGCTGCACAGAATTTAGCAACCTTTTGTGTGATAGAAGATTTCTTGTCTGCAAGGAGAAGTGTGACGTAAAATTCATCTGTTCGGTAACGAATAACAAGGAAGTAATAAGACTACATCGACTGACATTATAAAAGGAACAATATAGCAGCACGTGGTGGACAGATTTAATCTCCCCCGAACCACAAGGACAGATCTGACTGGCCTGGGGAGTTTTCAGAAATTTCCCATTTAAAACTGCCAATGGTAAGGCATCATCTCTTGCTCTGAAGAACACTCTCTGGTGGCTGGGTAGAGAGAGTAACAACAAATCACTGGCTGGTTCCTGGCTGTGATTGCCAAGACGCCCTCTTGTGGTCTGCAGGATGATACCCAGGTCATTTTGATGCTCAGTGTCCAAGATCCTCTGTTTGAGAATCTTCTTGGCCTGATTATATCCTAATAGTGACAGATATTTCTTTAGAATTCTTTAGAATTTAGATGCCAAGTGATGAGAGTTTTGCTAGCAGTGCTTGTATCCAGGAAGACTGAAACCTGTCGGCCAGTACAAGGGGAATCAGCCCCAAAGGGGAAAGTTGATCTTGAGACTAGTTGAAAATTGAAACGCATGCTTTGGATTCCACCCTTTGAAAACCCATTTCTACCTTAGTGCAGCATTAGAAATACATCTGGGAGCCCAGAATACAGCTCTTATAAACTTAGACTGGACAATCTGCAGTGTTCTGTAGTTGGAATAGTGGCCCAGTTGTTCACCGTACAGACATTGAGCCAGTGGTTTGGCAATGAACAGCTTTAGTGCGGCAGAAATAACTTCTCCTTTGGAGCAGAAAAATATCAGAATGGCTGATGTGCCTGTTGGGCAGTGTAATCCACATGGGCCTTCCATGACCCTGTGGCATGAAAAACCACACCCAAATATTTAAAACTGTTAACCTGTTCAATCCGATGGCCCTTGATTGACCAATTACAATTCTTAGGCTTCTTGGCAAGGACCATCACCTTAGATTTCTGAAAATTAATAACCAGGTGGTTATCCTTACAGTAATTGGCCAGGAGCTTAAGAACCCTCCTAAGATCTACTGGGGTTTGAGAGATAATAGCATCAGCATCCGCTTACAGCAAAATTGGGATTTTTACCCCCGCGATATCTGGCAGATGTAACCCTGGATCTGAGAGATTTTTGGCTAAGGTGTTTATATGCAGGTTAAACAGAGAGGGTGCCAACATGCAGCCTTGTTTGACTCCTTTGCTGGAAGTTATTGGGTGTGAAAGTGAGCCTTGGGGTTACCTCTCACCCTGACGCTGGTGTTCTCATAAAGCTTTTGAATGAGAAGAAGTAATTGCCTATCAATGTTGATATCCCTGAGTTTTCCCCACAACCTTGGCCTCGAAAGTGAATCTAGCGCTGATTTGAAATCTACAAAGACCACATACAAAGAGCACTTGGGCTTACTGCTATACTGGATGGCTTTAAGAGGGGTTTGGATAACTTCATGGAGGGGAGGTCTATCAACGGCTACTAGCTGGAGGGATATACTATAGGCCACCTCCAGCCTCAGAGGCAGGATGCCTCTGAATACCAGTTGCAGGGGAGTAACAGCAGGAAAGAGGGCATGTCCTCAACTCCTGCCTGTAGGCTTCCAGCAGCATCTGATGGGCCACTGTGTGAATCAGGATGCTGGACTAGATGGGCCTTGGGCCTGATCCAGCAGGGCTGTTCTTATGTTCTCAATAAGATGGCGTAGCACTAAGGAATGATCCATAGTTGAGCGCCCCATTCTAAAACCAGCCTCTTCATCCCCCAAGATGTCTTCTTGGTGGCACCACTGTGGCAAACCCGCCTAAGTAGCCACCCTTTAAAACAAGGTTAAGGGAGCAAGTGTTCCCTTAACCCTGTTTTTAAAATCGTCTGGCAGCTGCTGATGCTTCCAGCTGCAGATGCCAGACTGTGGGGAGCCCGGAGAGGCCTCATCCCCTAGGAAGCTGCTGTCTACTGAGACTATTGCCCCCCCCCCACAGCTCAATATTGTCTACACTGCTTGGCAGCATCTCTCCAGGGTTTCATGTTAGGGTCTTTCCCAACCCTGCCTGGAGATGCTGCCAGGGATTGAACCAGGACCTCCTGCATGCTAAGCAGATGCTCTACCACTAAGCTACAGCAGCACCATTTCCAAGGAAGTTGCCTTCTACCAAATCAGGCCATTGGCCCATCTAGCTCAACACTGGCCGGCAGCAGTTCTCCAGGGTTTCAGGCAGAAGTCTTTCCCAGCGTTACCTGAAGATGCCGTGGGTTGAACCTGGGACCTTCTGCATGTAAATCCAATGCTCTACCACTGAGCTACAGCAATTGCCCAACAACCTGCTCCCTGAGATGACTACGTCACCTTGCTTCATGGTAGGACCGCCCCGTCCAAGCCACTAAGCCACACAGACTCTCCAATATTTTCAGCAGCGTGGTGAGTGACCCTTTGGATTTCTATACACTCCTGGCTTGATTCTTTAAAAGGGATTCATGGTCCCAAGTTCCAGTTGCAGGATTCAGGCTGGTTCATCTTGATGTACCCCCATGCTTGCTTACATACATACATACATACTGGCAAGAACTAAGAGGACGCCCAGCAGCAAGGTGGATGGACTCGATTACGCAGGGGCATAGCAAGGTTGGAGTGGGCCCAGAGACAAGATTTTAAAATGCCCCCCACTCACTGAAGCTCAGCTCATGAAGTAAAGAAATCTTAAAAGAAGCTGAACAGTGGTAACAAAAAGCATCTCTCTCTCTCTCTCTCTCCCTCTCCCTCTCTCCTATGTGCCACTATAGAACATCATCCTAAATTATATTTTAAAAGGTTTTGTAAATTGTGGATGATGCAAGTCATTTAATGCATTTCCCAGTCATGTGACTTGCCTCTGGGGGAGGGGGTCCCCAAGGCAGTGGGGCCCCAAACACTGTCTCCCCCTGCCCTATTAAAGTTACACCCCTGCGATTACAACAGCAGTGAATGCACCACTGAGAGACCTAAAAGGCCAAGTTGAAGGCAGATTATCCTGGAAAGAATCTATCTATGTGGTTGCTAAGAGTCGACACCAACTTGACGGCACTTATCAATCAGCAAGAACTAGAAATGTAAGCTTCGGAGGTGCATTTGCATGCATAGTGGTGGGGACATCACTTGCACCCCCCTAAAAAAAAAGAATCAGTGCAGGCTGGCATGCAAAATGAAGTCTGGACAGACATTCTCAATCCGTTGGCTGTTCTTTCTCTCTGCTTTGATCGATATTTTACTACCAGGTCAGTATTAGGTAGGGCCTTCCTTCCATTGTTTAAATTCTATGGCCATCGGGTTATTAGCTGAACAAACAGGTGGGTGACTGAAGCAGTTGCTGCCCAAGGCGGAGAATTATGTTGGCTATATGGCTAAAATTCTCTTCCAAGAGCTGAAATGCCTTAGTGATTAGTCCTGCTGCTAGCCTGAGTCCCAGGCTTTTGCCATTTAACCAAGCCTGGTCATTTGTCCTACTGACAGTAATGGGCTTTATTGGGTTACTATTTGTGAAGTTTGTTTTGATGCCTGCTAGAGGTTACTGCACTCTAGGGGTGTGCACGGAACCGCCAACTGTGGTCTGGCACTGGGGTGGGGGTGTCGCTTTAAGAGCGGCGGGAGGGTTTACTTACCCCTCCCGCCGCTTTCCCGCTTGCCACCGTAAACATACGAGTAATTGGGGTGGCAGGATACCTCCCTGCCGCCCCTTCCCCGACGTTACTTGCAAAACCTCCCAGAAGTGCATTGCGCGCCTGCACGCACGTCACAGTGACGTGAAGCGCGCGCTTGTCTCTGTGACGTGCGCGCGCAATGCACTCCTGGGAGGTTTTGCAAGTAACGTCGGGGAAGGGGCGGCCCAATTACTCGTATGTTTACAGCGGCAAGCGGGAAAGGGGTGGGAGGGGTAAGTAAATCCTCCCGCCGCTCTTAAAGCGACCCCCCCAATCCGAACCACCCAGGTCCGGACTGGTCCAGACCGGTCCGGAGGCCTTTTCAATGGCTTCCGGACCGGTCCGGGTCCATCCCTACTGCACTCCTGTGCACTCTTTCTAGGGAATCATGTTCCATCAAACTCCATGACTCTTACTTCTGATCAAATATTTATTTATTTATGTTTATGTTTATGAGCACCCAGAATGTTGGGGGGCAATATGCTAAATTATTGTAAACCGCTTAGAGAGCTTCCAGCTATAAAGCGGTATATAAATGTAAGTGCTATTGCTATTGCTATTGCTATTATTTATGTTTATTCATCAAACTTATATACCGCCCAAACATTCGTCTCTGGGTGGTTAACATAAAACAATTAAAGCACATATAAAAGTTAAAACAAATCAACAGTTTAAAATCAACCATAAAATTAAAACAGACATTTTTTAAAAAGCTGAGAAAGCTTTTCAATATGCTTAGGATCTGGCTTAGGAATATGCTTAGGATCTGTCAAGCAAAGTGTGTTACAGATATTTTTTATCATACTTTTTATATACACACATACACACACCATTATACAAGAGAGAGAAAAGGAATAGGGACAAACAGCCCAATTCAGACATTATGCTGTATGAGTGTACAGATAGATGTCTGTACACTCGTACATGTGTTTGTGTGAATGGCTATACCTGAGTTCATTTTTAAAGTGAACCTGAATGCAGGCCCTTCAAATGCAGGGTACAGATTGGAAGTATACTGCTGTACCTGCATTCAACATAACATGTGAATGACTTTACCTGTGTACAGATCTGTACCTGTGTACACTGTACACACGTTCTACAGTGTTGAACATAATGTGTGAATGAACCTATTATCACTGCATTTCTTATTCCAATGGACCAAGGGGAGGCAAACTTTGGCCCAGGTGCCAAAGTGCATACAACGTGATTTTGAGTGGCACTCACACTGACATCTGAGAGGAGGCTCCACCGCTGAATTTAGCAGGAGCCATTGTTGCAGGGGATGATGGGAGCTGTAGTCCAACAACATCTGGGGACCCCAGTTTGAGAGACCTCCTGTTCCATTGGGTTTCTTCTCCTAAGTTGGGAGTGCACACAGTTGCAGCCTGTGAAGGCTCTGCAATGTGCTACAGGAAGTCCTCAGACTTGCGACACAATTGCTTCCTGAAAACTATGTCTTCAGTCACAGAACGTCTTAACTCAGAACCCATTTTTCAATAGGAATCAACGTGATAAGGAGGGGAGTTGGTTCCTTAACCACGGTTACATACCTTATTCCCCCCACCCCGCCCCCCTGCTGCTGGCACAAAACAGCTACAATACAGGAGAAGGAGGAGAGCTGGTTTTGTGGTAGCAAGCACAAATTGTTCCCTCTGATAAGCAGGGTCCACCCTGGTTTGCATTTGGAAGGAAGAGTACATGTAGTCTCTCCCAGACTACATGTGATCGGGCTGGGAGAGACTCCTGCCTGCAACCTTGGAGAAGCTGCTGCCAGTCTGTGTAGGCAATACTGAGCTAGAGGGACCAAGGGTCTGACTCGGTAGAAGGCAGCTTCCTCTGTTCCTATCTCCCAGCCTTGTGTTGTCTAGATGAGAGCATTGCAACAGTTTTAACCCCACCACAAAGTCTTAGCAAAGACACACAGCAAAGCCACCACAGGAGAAGAGGCTGGCCTTATTTCTTAGCAGACCTGGTTTATGCACGAGGCAGAGAGAAGCAGATGTACGGGTGACTTCCTTGCCCTGGCTTGCAAAGAGTCTTCAGTTCTTGCAGCCAGAAGGAAACTGCAAGTCGAGAGGACGAGACAGATCCGAGGCTGCCCACAGTAGCAGGGGATGTGGCAAGGAGGGTTTCCAGCAAGCCTGTTCCAGAAATGATGGGACATTTCTGCTGAGGAGTGGCTGAACTTTGGCCAGTCACTATCTTTGGCCAGTCACAGGGTGATGGTAGACTGACTTTGGACTAGACTGGTAGACTGACTTTGGTAGACTGACTTTGGCCAGTCACAGGGTGATGGTAGCCCTAGCAGAGCCAATAAGGATGAGAAACCCGTTCCCCAGTGCCCAGTTCCTCAAGGAGGGCAGAAACCCCTGCAGCGGAAAGGAGAACAGCTAGAAAGCAACCGGAGTCTGGCATTCCATCCAAAAAGGAGGAGAGAGGCTTGATGATTTGCTATTCAAAAGCTTTTCCAGCTTCCCTGGGGGAAAAAGGTATCTTCATCATGAAAGCCCCATATTGATCTACCTTTATTTGCACACATTATTTATGCTGAAATTTTGCCTTGCCAAGTGGAAAGGCATTCATACAGATTCATCATGTTGCTCTTGCCTGCCTCTTTTCTTTCTTCCCTCCTTCCCTCTGCTGTCTTTCTCAGCTAAAAATCGAGATTTCATGCTCCTTGGGACAGGGACCTGTCATTTGGCTCTGTGTAAAGTCCATCAATGGTACTTTATCAGTTGTTTGATTGTTCAGAGAGCGCTTCAGCTGTGTACTTCACACCATTATTGCAAAGTAATTCATGAAGCAGTGTTTAACATGTTGTTGGGAGTGTGTGTGTGTGTGTGTGTGTGTGTGTGAGAGAGAGAGAGAGAGAGAGAGAGAGAGAGAGAGAGAGAGAGAGAGAGAGAGAGAGGTGGTGCAACTGTGGGGAGTCCAGCCAGATTTAACTATTGAACAGAGAGGTGATAAAGCAGGTCAAGCCTTTCTGGAAGTCCTGTTGGAGACGGAACCATAGCTTAGCACAGAGAACATAGCTGCCTTTTGAGGGGAAGGAGGTGTGAGGATCCAGAGGTTTGAGAGAGAGCATCTGCTTTGTATGCAGACGGTCCCAAGTTCCATCCCTGGCAGCATCTCCAGGTAGGGCTGGGAGAGACAGACTCCTGCCTGCAACCTCAAAGAGCCGCCGCCAGTCAGTGTTGACAGTACTGAGCTAGATGGACCAAGGGTCTGACTCGGTATAAAGCAGCTTCCTATGTTCCATGTTCTGCCCCTAGGTGCATGGGGCATTCTGCCCCAAAGCATGCCTTTTATACTACTACTACTACTACTAGTAGTAGTAGTAGTAGTAGTAGTAATAATAATAATGTGCTCCAGGACAGAGCTTTTACAATTAAAACAGTTTCTTGGCTCACATTAAATCCTTTATCCTGTGTAGGACACTCTCTTCTGCATCCCCCATGCCCCTTCCTCTCACAAAACCAAAAACCAGATGCGCACTCGTGCAATGTCCTTCTGCATGGCGCTTTCCAAACTAGCTGCTCATCAGCAGCAAAACGCCTCCGTTCAGGCAAGTTGCTTTCGGAATGTAAACAGCAGGGGGAGCAGTCTCATGGAAACTAACCACCCAAAAAAAGCAGCAACCTTTTGACGACGGATATACAATGTCCTAGCTCTATATCGCAGCAATTAAATTCGCAACAAGGCGCGGGAAATGTGAACGGCGCCCTGCTGTCCACAGAGGGATAGCAAGACTGGCTATCTGGCTGGCTGGCTAGTTGTCTGGCTAGTTGTCTGGCAGCTGGATTTTTAATTTTAAGCCTCCTAGCCGCAGTGGAAGAGAAGGTACTTAGGGGTCCAACAAATACTGCAGAAGAGGGGAATATTAAATGCAATTTGCTTGTATTTCAAGACCGACTGCAACTTCTGGCTTGTGTTGGGTTTGTCTCCTCAAAAGACAGCTCTGCATACAGTGCATCACAATGGTCTCCTCAGTGTAGATAGCAGTGGTCAGGTTTGTTGCTGGCCCTGTTCCTAATCTACACAGTCTAAGCAATCGGGTTGGGTGTTGTTGTTTTGCTCTTCTGCTTTGGTTTTTCCTGCTGTTACATAAGAACACAGGAAGCCGCCTCCTACCAAGTCAGACCTTTGGTCCACCTAGTTAACTATTGTCTACACTGATTGGCAGCAGCTCTCCAAGGTTTCAGGTAGGAGTCTCCCCCAGATCTACCCCGAGAGATGCTGCCAAGGATTAAACCTAGGATCTCCAGCGCGCCAAGTGGATGCCCTGCCACTGAGCTCAATCCCCATCCTCCTAGGATTTCTTACAGCTGACAGTGCTCACATCAGGGGTGTAGCTATGATGGATGGTTCAAAGGACCCAGCCCCCCCCAGCTCCTGAGGGGCCCCCAACTCCACCCCTCCCTATTTTCTTCATTATTTCCCTCATTCCAAGGCACCGTCAGAGAGAGGGCCAAACACGGGCCCACCTCCCTTAGCTACGCCCCAGGCTCACATATCGTCACCCATCCAAATGCAAACCAAGATGGACCCTGCTTAGCAAAGGGGATGACTCACGCCCTGTGATGTGAAATGTGTCCTGGGTTCCAAACAGCTGACCTTCAAACAAACTTTAGGAAGACAATACAGCCTGTCGGTGAGTTAGGGACTTCCTGTAGTTACCGTACTTGTCATAACAGAATAAGCAACGCCGTGAAAGGGAAGGAGAGTCAACATGTAATTCCCCCTTCCGCCAGTTCCCTTTCTCTAGGCCAACTTCTGTCTTCCCACCACCCTGAAAGAAGTTAAGGCTCAACAATAGATCAGTAGCAGCTCATCCGAATTAGTCAGGGGGACACCCAAGGAGGCGGCTCAGGTTTCTCCTCTCTCTCCCACCCTGCCTGAGAGAGCCATGCTGCCTGTAGGCTGGACATCTGTCAGGTAGAGCGCCGTGGTTAGGAAATGCTTGGAAATGCTGGAACACAAGGTGGACACCCGCAGCAGCCGTCGGGAGGGGTGCCGTGCTGGGGTTGGACAGGGCCAGTTGCTCTGTCCAGGAGAGACGCCGGACCCAACCGTTGGGGCCAGCGTCTTTAAGAAACTGCGAGGCGCGCCTGCACAGAGGAGATCATCGCAAGCCCGTGACGTTTAGGCTTGCAACGATCTCTAAACTGCACGGGCGCGTCTGGCAGTTTCTTAAAGATGCTGGCCCCAACAGATGGGTCCAGCATCTCTCTTGGCTGCCGCCGGAGGAGGGGGGAGGGAGGACTGCTCCACTCCCCCCCCCAGCCACAAGTATTTTTTTAAGCGGAGCTTTGGAGGGGCGGCCCCCCCAAAGAAGATTGGGGGGGCCTCATGCAGGGCGGGGGGAGGGGTGTCCCATGGCTGGGTGGTCCAGGCACCTGAATTACTTTGGTGCACCCCTGGGAGGGGCTGCTGAGTTCTTGGAGGCATAAAAAGGAGGGAGGTGCACCAGATGGCCGGCAGACCGGCTCTAGGCGGCCACCAAAGCTGGCCACCAAAGGGGGCTAGGTTTTGGTGCCAGGCCTTCGGGGTGGGACTGAGGTCTAGGAGAAGGTTATATTAGGGTGGGGCTGGAGGTCTGGGCTAGAGTTTGCAGGAGGCTTCACACACAGGGCTTCTACCCCGAATCTCCTTCAGTAGAGAGTGAGGTCATTCACACAATCGAAAACTGTGTTCTACCTGGGTTTGGGAACTATGTGTACTCCCAGTTTTTGATTGTGTGGAAGCAAGGTTAGAGGAAAACCTGGGTAGCTTTTTCTCCTACCTTGCTTCCACACAGTCACTTCTACCCAGGTTTTCCTCTAACCTTGCTTCCACACAATCAAAAACTGGGAGTACACACAGTTCCCAAACCTGGGTAGAACACAGTTTTCGATTGTGTGAATGACCTCAGTGTGTACATTCACTCACTGGAGCAGTTCCAAGGACCCACGGAGCCTAGCCTTGCTCCTCTGCAATGCCAGGTCAGTTCAGAAGAAGACTGAAATCATCCACAACTTGATCATGGATGAGGCAGGGAGCTGACCTGGCTTGTATAAGTCTATGACTGAGACTTGGTTGGGGGAGGGAAGTGGTCCAGTTTGGGCCCAGCTCAGGGGCGTAACTACCATTAGGCAAGGGGAGGCGGCTGCCTGGGGGCCCCCACGCCTCGAGGGCCCCCCGAGGCAAGTCACGTGTGAAGTGAGTGTGTGTGTGTATCAGCGAGGGGCCTGTTTTTAAAAGTTTGTCTCTGGGCCCAATCCAGCCTTGTTACGCCCCTGGCCCAGCTTCTCCAATCAGATTACTCTGATGGGGAGCAGGTATGGGGAAGTGGGTGGGGTGGGGTGGGGTGGGGTGGCTGTGGTCCGTAAGAATACCATCTCCCTTACCAGAGCCTCTGTGAGACAGATGACTTATACCAAGTGTATATTTTTGAGGCTGGGAACTAGGGATAGACTGTTGGTGTACCGTCCACCCCGCTGCCCAACGGACTCCCTAACTGAGTTGATGGAACCAGTCACAGAGTTGGTGTTGGAGTCTCCCAGACTTTTGATGTTAGGCGACTTCAGTATCCACTTTGGGGCTGGCTTGTCTGGTGCAGCTTGGGAGTTCATAGAGGCCATGAAATCTATGGGCCTATCCCAATTAATTTCAGGACCAACTCATGGTGCCGGAAACACACTCGATTTGGTCTTCTGTTGGGCTCCATAGTCAGGAGATGCTGTGATTTCCCCATTGTTATGGACGGACCCAGGGGCGTAGCAAGGTTGGAGTGGGCCCAGAGACAAGATTTTAAAATGCCCCCCCCCCTCACTGAAGCTCAGCTCATGAAGGAAAGAAATCTTACATGAGGCTGAATAGAGGTAACAAAAAGCATAGTAATATATATACCTATGAGTCATAGAACATCATCCTAAATTATTTTTTAAAAGGTTCTGTAAATTGTGGATGATGCAAGTCATTTAATGGTACTAGAGAAAGACATGCTGTTCTGGTAGCTCCAGGTCTTAACACTCACATCAGTTTCGGAGGATGAATACAACTGAAGGAAGCCCAGGCAGGTGCGTGGCTGGGGGAGTCAGTCATGTGACTTGCCTCTGGGGGGGGCAAGGCAGTGGGCCCCCAGATAACTGTCTCCCCTTGCCCTATGATAGTTACACCCCTGGACGGACCACTGCCTGCTTCACAGCCACAACCCACCCCTGCAGGGGTGGTGGACCTATTAGGATGGCCCACCCGAGAAGGCTGCTGGATCCAGTAGGATTCCAAAAAAGCCTTGGAGGGTTTTAATGTTGGTGCTGCCAGTGAGTCTGTCGAGGCCCTGGTGGGAACCTGGAATATGGAACTCACCAGGGCAAGAGACACAATTGCTCCTAAGCGTCCCTTCCAACCTGCTTCAAAAATGGCCCCTTGGTATACAGAGGAGTTGCGGGGGCTGAAGCATCAGAGTAGGTGTGACTGGAACACAAGTGGAGGGAAACCTGGCTCAAATTTGACAGGACACAGCACTGGATCCATTTGAAGGTTTATGTGGCATGCGGCAAAAAACCAATTTTGGTCTGCATGAATTGTGCCTGCAAATTTGCATTCAGCAGAGCTATCCCGGGTTGTGAGGAGTTTAATTTCTGCTCTTTCTGTTTGGAATCAGTCCCCGGAGAATTTGTTCTGCTGTAAAGCTTTTAATGGGTTCTTTGCGGATAAGATCTCCTGTATTCTGGGCTGACTTGGACTCCACTATTTCTGCAAGGGTTATGAAGGGGGTGTTCAGCAATCCCTCTTGCAGTATTATGCTGGATCAGTTTCAATCTGTGATTTCTGAGGATGTGGACAAGCTGCTTAGGGCGGTGCGGCCTACCACCTGTTAGCAATAGCAATAGCACTTACATTTATATACCGCTCTATAGCCGAAGCTCTCTAAGCAGTTAAAATGATTTAGCATATTGCCCCCAACATTCTGGGTACTCATTTTACCGACCTCGGAAGGATGAAAGGCTGAGTCAACCTTGAGCCCCTGGTCAGGATCGAACTTGTAACCTTCTAGTTACAGGGCGGCAGTTTTACCACTGCGCCACCAGGGGCTGTTCTCTGGATCCTTGCCCGACTAACAGGAGGATAGCTAGTCTTGTGGTAGCAAGCATGACTTGTCCCCTTAGCTAAGCAGGGTCCACCCTGGTTGCATATGAATGGGAGACTAGAAGTGTGAGCACTGTAAGATATTCCCCTTAGGAGATGGGGCTGCTCTGGGAAGAGCATCTAGGTTCCAAGTTCCTTCCCTGGCATCTCCAAGATAGGGCTGAGAGATTCCTGACTACAACCTTGGAGATCTGTGTAGACAGTACTGTGTAGACAGTACTGAGCTGGATGGGACAATGGCCTGACTCAGTATATGGCAGCTTCCTGTGTTCCTACAACTTGGCTGCTTCTATCTAGCAAGGAGATTGTTGGAGGTGGCCTCGTTAATATCATTCATGCATCGCTGAGGCGGTACGCCCTGGTTTGAAGGAGGGGCAATAGTTAGACCACTTCTTAAGAAACCTTCCCTGGATCCCTTAGCGATGGCTAGTTACAGGCCAGTCTCCAATCTCCCATGGTTGGGCAAGGTGACTGAGAGAGTGGTGGCCTACCAACTCCAGACAGTTTTGGAGAAAACGGATTATCTAGACCCATTTCAAACTGGCTTTAGAGATGGCTATGGCGTTGAGACGGCTCCATTCTGTCACCAATGCTTTTTAATATCGACATGAAACCGCTGGGTGAGATCATCAGATTTGGTGCAGGGTGTTATCAGGATGCTTGTCATCTATTTCTCCTTGTCATCACCACCACCACCACCATCATCAGGAAATGGCATTCATTCCCTAAATGCCTGCCTACAGGCAGTAATGGGCGGAGGTGCTCATTGTAGGCACTCAGAATCTGAAGGATGAGTTAGATCTTCCTGTCCTGGGTGAGGGTTACACTCCCCCAAAAGGAACAGGTATGCAGCTTGGGAGTACCCTTGGACCCAAGCCTCACCCTGGTATCTCAGGTGGAGGCTATGGCCAGGAGTGCCTTCCAACAGCTTTGGTTGATTCACCAGCTGCGTCCATTCCTTGAAGAGAACAATCTCAAAACAGTGGTGCATCAGCTGGTAACCTCCAGGCTTGACTATTGCAATGCGCTCTACGTGGGGCTGCCTTTGTACGCAGTTTGGAAACTTAAGTTAGTTCAAAAACCAGCAGCCAATCTCTCAAAAACCATTGCTTCTCTCCAACCATCAATTTTCTGCTAAACAAGCCTCAAGCTAAACCTCCCTGCCTCTGGACCTAAGAGGTAGGGAGAGAGAAAGAGCATCCGAAGGCTGCCTGTTTGCTTAAGGAATCAAGTGGCCAGCTGGATCTTCGATTTTGACAGCCGATGACGATGGCGAGAGGGAAGCCTTCTTGGATACAATTGGGACAGATGGGACATTCTCCTTTTGTGCTGACCCCCCCCTCCAACGCCCCCCCGCCACGCTCCCAGCAAACGTGATGGTTGTTGGTCCCTGCATTAAACAGCATTCTGTGCAATGCCCTCTGCATCTGTGAGAGCCCTCTTTGACATTTCTTTCCCTGTCTCCAAGGAAGTAGCTTTGATAGCCTATAGAAGACCAACTAGAAGACACACACATCCCCAACACACACACAGCTCTGGCGCTTGGGGGAGACTATCTGCGTAGATGGATGGGTGGGTGCGTGGGTGGATAGATAGAACTAGGCTCCATGATCAACCAGAAACAAATTTGGAACTTCACCATTAGTTCGACAGTGTTTTCCCTGAGATCATAGTTTTGACAGTGAACTATATAACTATATAAATTTAGTTATATTTGTATATATATAGTTATAGATATAAATATATATATAGTTATAGATATAAATATAACTATATAGTAATAGATATAAATATAACTATATAAATATTCACCATATTCATATTGGGGGTGTGAGTGTGAGTGCACTATATATTGTGAAATGTTTAAATCAATCAACCAACCAACCAACCAACCAACCAACCAACCAACCAATCAATCAGCGAGGGGCCCATTGTAAAACCTCGTCTCTGGGCCCACTCCAACCTTGGTATGCTCCTGCTTTTGCAGTGGCCACTTTGACGGAGCTGCCCCATTCCTTCCCATCCTGCCACCTGCGTTTTCACCAGAGTAGCTGCTTTCATTTCAAGGGTCACTTACTTGGAGAAAACCAGACACCATCAAGAACCAGACACGATGGCACGTCACGAAAACCTCCGGCAGGCCAGCACAAGACGTTGACACGAAAACCTCCAGCCAGCTGGCAGCCTACTGCATCTTCCGCTCCATCCCTCTGCCCCGTCCCCACCATGATTCGTCTTTCTTGCTAGCTTCTGTCTTCTTTGTGGCTGTTGTTTTGTGGTCTTCAGCTCTTCCGACTTCTCGTCTCCCTGCAGGCTACCATCTCACCTTCCAGGGCCGTTAAGCCACATTCAGGCCACGTTTCTGTGGCTCTCTCAGTGGCAGTGAGGAAACTGGAGGACATCGCTCAGGTACGTCCTTGACACAGTTTTGCTTTAGAGATGTAAAATTACATCCTTGAATCTGCCATTGGAAGCAACAGTGTAAAAACGGCATCCAATCTTTCGAAAGTACGTTGTGGGGAGCAAATGTGTTGTCACATCTGGGGACTATACACACATGCCTGGGAAGCTGTAGCCTACAGCAGGCCTTTTCTAAATTAACAGTCTTTATCTATAAGAAATGCACAGTTCTTGCAGAGGAGATTCAGATACCTTTCCTCAAGATAATGGTAGGGATCCCAAGTGATCTCTCATTTTTAAAGGGACTGCAAATCTTACCTTTTATGGATTAGGCCAGGGCGTGCCCAACCTGTGGTACTCCAGATGTGGCTGAACTACAACTCCCATCACCCCCTGCCACAGTTTACTGTGGCTGGGGAATAATAGGAGTTGCGGTTCAGCCCCATCTGAAGTACCACAGGTTGGGACCGCCCCTGGATTAGACAAATGTAGGATTGGAGAGACCTGACTCGGCAGCAGGGAGAGCTGGTCTTGCGGTAGTGAGCATGCATTAATTGTCCCTTTTGCTAAGCAGGCTCTGCCCTGGTTTCCATTTGGATGGGTGACTACATGCGCGCACTGTCGGCTGTAAGATATTCCCCTTAGGGGATGAAGCCATAGCTCAGTGGTAGAGCACCTGCTTGAATGAAGAAGGCCCCAGGTTTAATCCTTGATATCTCCAGGCAGGGCTGGGAGAGACTGCTACCTGAAATCTTGGAGAGCTGCTGCCAGTCAGTGTAGACCAGGGATTCTCAGCGTTGTGTCCCCAGATGTTATTGGACTTCAACTCCCATAATCCCCAGCCAAAGGCCAATATATGGTGAAGTCCAATAACATCTGGAGACTCAGCGTTGAGAATCCCTGGCTGTAGACAATACCAAGCTAGATGGACCAATGGTCTGACTCGGTATATGGCAGCTTCCCATGTTCTTAGAAGACCACAAGTTGACCAGGAGCCAGTAATCTAATGCAGGGATCAAGAGAAGTGATCCTCCCACTCTGTTGTGTGCTGGTCAAACCACACTTCAAATACTACATCAAATTCTGGGCAGTGCATTTGAAAAAGGAGACCGAGGAACTGCAACCGGTTCAGAGACAGGCAATACAGATGGTGGGCAGGGGGCAGGCTGGTCTGGAAAGGCAGTGAGGAACAATGAAAAGAGCTGGGCATATGCAGCCTGAAGAAAAGATGACTATGGGGAGATGTAACAGCCGTTTTCACATTTCTGAAGTGCTGCCACATAGAGCAAAGGACAGACCGGTTCTCTGTTGCTCCTGAGAGGAGGACTAGGACCCAGAGTTCAAATCCAAAGGGAAGTAGGTTCCGACTAGACCAGAGAAGGGCAAACCTGGCTCTCCAGCTGTTGTTGAACTACAACTCCCATAATCCCCAGCCAGTGGCAGGGGAAGATGGGAGTTGTAGTTCAACAACTGCTGGAGGGCCCAGCTTGCCCATCCCTGGACCAGACATTAGGAGGATTTTCCCAAGAGTAGGAGCTCCTCAGCAGTGGAATGGTCTGCTTTGTGCAGTGGTGGGCTCTTCTGTGCGGGAGGTTGTCAAACAGAGGCTAGATGGTCATCTGTGTGGGGTACCGGAGTAGATTCCTACAGGGAGTTGGACTAGATGTCCTCCAGGATACCTTCCACCTATGACTGCAAGGGCAGAACTGCACATCACAAGAAACACAGCACTGCTGCTGAAAACAGCACCCCTCTGTGAGTTTTCTTCAGTAACCATGTGAGCTCCTTGGAGGAAGAGCAGGATATAAAAATTAAAATAAAATAAAATAAAAAGGTAAAGAAGGAAATTCCATGGTGGAATGAATGGGACTTCTCATAGGCAAGGTGGCTCCGAATCCCAGTTGCAGGGGAGCAACAGCAGGAGAGAGGGCATGCCCTCAGCTCTTGCCTGTGGGCTTCTCAGAGGCATCTGGTGGGCCACTGTGGGAAACTGGATGCTGGACTGGACAGGCCTCCTCAGGACTGACCCAGCAGGGCTATCCTTATGCTCTTAACTTTACTGCCCCTGCTACAGGGGCAGGAAAGGGATTAAAAAACCAGCCGCCCCCAAACCTTCAGTTTATGATGGGAATGAAGATGCTTTCAATTTTCAGTTATGCTTTAAAAGATGTGTTAAGGTGCCCATCTTAACTTCTGTGCCATATAAGCTGTAAACACTTCAGGCTGGTTCAAACTCTTCAGTCTAGTTAGGGTGGGGGGATGCATCCACTCCTACCCAAGTTAGGGAGCTGTGCATACTCCCATCTTCCTCTGACCATGAGTAAAAAAGCAAGGTAGGAGGGAGAGGGAATGACTGTCTGCTAAGCAGACAAGAGGGGTCTGTCCTTCCCAGCGGCTGTACCCTACCCAGCACAAGGTAGGGAGAAAAGCCCGCCAACCCAGCTGCATGCAGAAGGTTCCAAGTTCCTTCCCTGGCAGCATCCCCAAGACAGGGAAGAGATAGACTCCTGCCTGCAGCCTTGGAGAAGCTGCTGCCAGTCTGTGAAGACAATACTGAGCCAGATGGACCCATGCTGGTCTGACATAACAAGAAGGCTGCTTCCTATGTTCCTATGCTTAGCAGACAATCACTTCCTCACCCTCCTACCTTGCATTTTACACACAGACGATCGGGAAATGGGGGCTTGCACAGCTCCTGAACTTGGGTAGGGCAGGGCATGCCTCCTACCTTAATTAGAATTGCAAGAACAGCCCTTTTGTGTAGTCTTGTCTATTATGCTGCTTTAGAAACGAGACTCCATGCACCCACACATTTTGCAAGGGAACTGGAGGCAAGAGATGGGGGGAGAAGAGCCCTGAAGATCTGCGGGCCCTAAACCATGGCTTGGTGTAAGACTTCCAGGTGTTCTGACCTGAGCACAAGCAGGCTTATCCGTTGCTAGATTTCACCACAGGGCTTTCAAATATATCGAAGAAGGAGAAGCATGCTTTACAAAAACAGGAAACCCAAAAGAAACTATTTCCTCTTTCGAAAGAGAACACCTTCTTGAGAACTTTCCTTTCTCCTTGTTGTGTCATTGTTTTGCTGTTGCCATGAGCCATTTCATGAGCAGAACACAAAGCAGAAGTATTCAGTGGAAACAAATGCTTTGGCCATTGTGACCGGCTGGGGAAGATGGGAGCTGTAGTCTAACGACATCTGGGGGCCCAAGGTTGGCAACCGCTGAATTAACCAGCAGAAGCTTTAGTAGACTGATTAGTGAGGGCCAATTTTAATGGGCAAGGCTGGAAATGAAGGTCATATTTATCCGGTTCTGAAGGCTATTTTGGTCCTGGTGTGTTACTGTGATTTGTTTTGTTTTGTTTATACATTTCTATTCCACTCTTCCTCCAAGGTGCCCAGAGCGAGGTACATCGTTATGTTTATCTTCACAACAACCATGTGAGGTAGGTTGGACAGAGAGGTAAGTGACTTGCCCAGAGTCACCCAATGAGGTTCATGGCTGAATTGGGATTTGAACCTGGGTCTCCCCAGTCCTAGTCCAACACTCTAACCACTACACCATGCTGGCTCCCATTATACCATGCTGATGGTATGGATAAACAAAATGTTAAAGATGGCTCTTTCCTTCTAACACAGGCTTCTGCTGCTTAAATGGCTTTCTTCAGTCTCTCAAAAAGGCACCTATATTCATCACACAGTAATATCTGTGCTATCTCTGACAGCTTTTAAAAAGTCTTTAAAGACGCATCTGTTCACCCAGGCTTTTAATTTAACATTGTTTTAATGGTTTTAATGCTGTTTTAAAATATTATTTTAAAAGTTTTAAATTGTTGTACTGTGTCAAATTTTTCATTTTTGTCTTAACTAATGTTTTACTTTGTTTTTATTCTGTTGTAAACCACCCAGAGAGTAAGTTTTGGGTGGTATTAAAATGTTTAAATAAATAAATAAATAAAATATGCAAATGTGGAATTATCTCCATCTTTTTTTAATTTTATCAACCAATTATTTTAATTTATTTATTTATTTATTTGATTTATATATCGCCCTTCCAAAAAATGGCTCAGGGTGATTTACATCAAAATAAAAACAATTAAAATCAAAACCAAAACTAAATAAATTAAACAATTAAAATCATTTAAGCATTAAAATAATTAACAGTGAAATCATTTAAAACCAATATTAGAAAATTTAAAACCATTCATCATTGATCAGCTAATTGGTGAAAAGCCTGCGTATTAATTAACCAAAGCTTCTTTCCTAAACGCAGTAAGTCCTAAAAATATTTAATCAGTCGATAACCATCACAGCTGAACCAGAATTTTGTAAACTAGTGTTCCATTCGGTTCCCTGTGAATCTGAGCAGAGAGGCACCTTTTAAACGTGGTGATTCTTCTCTTTATTTCGCCGAGAAGAGCAACTGGCCCTATCCATCCCCAGCACAGCATCCCTCCAGTGGCTGTTGCTGGGGGTCTATCTTGTGTTTCTTTTCAAATGGTGAACCCTTTGGCGGACAGGGAGCCATCTTTATCTATTTATATCTATGTGAACCGCTTTGGGTACTTTTGTTGAAAAGCGGTATATAAATATCCATCGTATTCGTATGAAGCACTGGTATCTCTGGAACGGAAGTGGAACTAGCTGCCTGACCCATCTAGCTCAGTCCTGTCTACACTGACTGGCAAGAGCTCAACGTGCTGAGGCCCTAAGCTATGGCGAGCTTAAAAGGCCCCTTAGCCTTACAAAATGGGTCAGGAGTCCCACCCTGGCATGCCACGGACCCCACTCTGCCACTGCTCACAGTTACGGCAGCGTTGATCTGAAGCTGCCCAGGCTGTCTGTAACCATGATTGTGGGCATTGGTCTAAACTGAGCGCTGGTGGTCTAAGAACATTTCAATAGAATTGACCGTTATTTCTGCACAGACTTCTGAACTCAAGATGATAAATAATTGTGTCGCCATATATGTGCATTTTTGCTTTATCAGAATGATTATGTCCGTTTTAGAGTCTCCCCCCTCTCCTTTATTTTTTCCAACCAATTATATAAAATGTGAAATTTGGTCATTTTTTGGTCTTCAAGGGCCCCCCCGAATGTGAGTCCCTAAGCTGTAGCTTACTTTGCTTGTGCCTAAATCTGGCCCCGAGCTTAGCCTTTTGGTAGCACTACAGATCTGATCAGGAGAACATAAAAGCAGGATACATGTGGTGAGGTGAGCGTGCAGGCAATCACAGTGGTGAGGGAGCGAGGGTTGCCATACCCCCTGGAATTCCGGCTATTACCCGGATTTTAAGCATCTCACCCGGATTGCTTAGCCCACCTGGATTCACCCAGATTTCAGATTTCTTTTTTTAAAAGCTAAGCGTAGTTATGGAGCAAAATTCTGGGTATAGAATCCAGCTCCCTCCTCCCACATGATCACCCTCCTCTTCAACTCCTATCTTGCTCTTTTTAAAGTTTGCATGATTGCCAGTTGGGAGTCTGCACAGCTCTCCTACACTAGCCACAGGGGTGTAGCTATAATTGAGTGGATGGGTTCAAAGAACCTGGGCCCCCGAGCTCCTGAGGGGCCCCCAGCTCCACCCTCTTCCCTATTCTCTTCATTATCTCCCTCACTCCAAGGGGCCGCTGGAGAGAGGAGCGAACACAGGCCTCCTCTCCCCTAGCTATGCCCCTGGCTGGCTGGGCGCTCCTCCGACCCTGCTTAGGGTTGTGAGAACAAGCTTCATGGGTGACAGCGTTCGTATTACGATACATTTGACTTCCTCCACCTTCAACCTTTTTGCAGCCATGCCAAGGAGACTGCCAAAGAAGACAAGCCCCTGCTGAAGAAAGCTTTCCTTCCCAAGTCCCCAGGGATGGAGAGATGCCAGATGAGTGAGGTGGCCAACGCCTCTAAGTGTGGATCTGGTGCAGTGCCCATGGAGTGCTACATGGTCTTCAATGCTACGCACCAGAAGGTCATCATTGCGGTGCTCTGCTCCATCGCTGGGAGCCTTTGCCTCCTGGAGAACTCCTTGGTGCTGTACCTTATATTTTCTTCCCCAAAGATCTGGAGGAAACCTTCCTACCTCTTCATCAGCAGCCTGGCCTTGGCAGATATCCTGGCCAGCGTTATATTTGCCTGTAGCTTCATTAACTTCCATGTTTTCAAGGGGACTGATTCCTCGAAGGAAGTCTTCTTGCTGAAGCTTGGAGGGGTGACCACGTCTTTCACGGCTTCCCTCGGCAGCCTGCTGCTGATGGCCTTTGACCGGTACATTTGCATTCTCAGGCCATCGGAGTACAAGATCCTTGTAACAAGAAGAAGAGCCCTTGCTGCTCTGGTGGTGCTGTGGGCCACCGTGATGCTCGCTGCTGCCTTGCCTCTCCTGGGGTGGAACTGCTGTCGCCTCAACTCCACTTGTTCGGAACTGTTTCCTTTTGTTGACAACAGATATCTCTCCAGCTGGATTGGCTTGGTGGCGATCCTTCTGGTGTCCATCGTGTACGCCTACATGCATATCCTCTGGAAGGCCCACAAGCATGCCGTGTACATGGAGAGGCACCATATCCAGCTCGGCCAGAAGAACGCCAAGATGAGAATGGACGTTGCCCTGGCAAAGACCCTGGTGATTGTCCTGGCGGTCCTCGGCTTCTGCTGGTCACCAGCTCTGGCTCTCATGGCCTACAGCATCTTTGCCAAACTGGACGACTACATCAAGAAGGTCTTTGCCTTCTGCAGCACCCTCTGCCTGGTGAACTCTATGGTCAACCCGGCGGTCTATGCTCTACGCAGCAGGGAGCTGCGTTCCTCTCTGAGGAAACTCTGCTCCTGCTTCAGAAAGACGTCAGCCGTTTCCGACAGCAACCCAGAACCAGAGAGCACTCAGAAGTCCTGCCCGATAGAAACCATTGATGATGTCACTGGCAACACTGAGACGGAGTTGGGGAAGCTCTGAGAGCCAGATGCACACACACAAAATGTGTTTTCTTCTTATTTGAGGAGACACCAAAACCTAATTTCTAAAGCCTCAATTTCACCATTGTGGACATGGCAAAGCAGAACATAAGAGCAGCCCTGCTGGATCAGGCCCAGGGCCTATCTAGTCCAACACCCTGTTTCCCACAGTGGCCCACCAGATTCCTCTGGGAAGCCCCCTAGCAGGAGATGAAGGCATGCCCTCTCTCCTGCCATTGCTCCCCTGGATCTGGAATTTAGAGGGATCCTGCCTCTGAGCCTGGAAGTAGCCCATAGTAAGCAAGACTGGTAGCCACCAATAGACCTTTCCTCCATGAATTTGTCTAAGCCCCTTTTAAAGCCATCCAAACTGGTGGCCAATTAATTTCCCAGTCTGTGAGCTAGAAGCAGTAAAGAAGACAAAGAAGCAATTCAGAGAAACCACCAGCTTGCCAGCAATGGGATTAAAGGACACCACATCAGGCTATGTTTCAGCATTTCCAATACAGGTCTATGGCCTGGCTCACACAATCATTCGAAGCGAGATTTAATTTCGGTTACCAATATTAGAATGATTGTGCAAATCCATGCACAGGCAGGAATCTCAGATTCATCTTGGGCCATGCTTTATGCTGTAAATTCCAGACTTCGGTAGTGGGTGGTATACAAATATATTAAAGAAAGAAAGAAAGAAAGAAAGAAAGAAAGAAAGAAAGAAAGAAAGAAAGAAAGAAAGAAAGAAAGAAAGAAAGCACCTTGGCATGGGTTCGCACAACCACATTAATGTCGTTCACCCACATTAAACCTAGATTTGAACGACTGTGTGAACCACGCCTGTGTGAAGCCCTATAAGTAGGCAAAGAGGTGCCTTTCAAAGTGGTGATTCTCTCCTATTTAGCAGGGGGAGAGCAAATGACCTTCAGCAATAGATCCCTCCAGTGGTTGTTGCTGGTGTCTCTCTTGTGTTTCTTCTTAGACTGTGAGCTCCTTTGGGGACAGGGAACCAAAAGGGGCTCCAAACCACCTTAGATTATTATTATTCTATGCAGGTAAACTACTTTGAGAATTGAAAAGTGGTATATAAACAGCAGTATGTGTGGATGGTAAAAGCAAGGAAGGAGCATCCTTACTCCATCCCAATACAAACATGGTGGACCAGGATTTGACTTGTGATCCTGGCAGCATGTATGCTACCATTCTGCGAGAGCACAGAAGAAGTGCAGAATTCAGTACTTAGGAAGCTAATCTGGGTGAAAAGAAAAACAGAAATAAATACGAAGTGCAAAATGTTGCTTCCTTACCATTTGATCTTTCTTCCTAAGCACATTTCTATCAGCTGCAAAAAATACCCCATGCTTTGCACATGTGAACAATTCTTAGTCAATAATATCTCAAAAGCCAGAGAAGGATGAATCCAATTTCCAATGACTGGAGGAGAGCTTTGGGGCCCAGCATAGTTCCTTGCCCACTACTGCTATGACCATAGGAACAGAGGAAGCTGCCATATACTGAATCAGACCATTGGTCCATCTAGCTCAGTATTTTCTACACAGACTGGCAGCATCTTCTCCAAGGCTGCAGGCAGGAATCTTTCTCAGCCCTATCTTGGAGATGCTGCCAGGGAGGGAACCTGGAACCTAGATGCTCTTCCCAGAGCAGCTCCATCCCCTAAGACAGGGGTGGGGAACCTTGGCCCTCCAGCTGTTTTTGAACTACAGCTCCCACCATCCTTAGCCACAATGCGGTGGGAGTGGTGGGATGGTGGGAGTTGTAGTTCAAAAACAGCTGGAGGGCCAAGGTTCCCCACCCCTACCCTAAGGGATCCCCTAAAAGGGCAGACTCTGCTTAGCTAAGGGGACAAGTCATGCTTGCTACCACAAGACCAGCTTTCCTCTCTGAACTAGGGGAAGAACCCAGTAGGCGTTAGGAGATCAGAGGGCTAGCATTTTTGGTGGGGTTGGGATGGGCATAGGCTAGCCCAGAACAAAATGAAATGAGGGAACTGCTTGACATGTACAGTTAACAAAAAAAAAGTATTATTATTTGCAGGAAGGAAAATAGCCTTACAATTTGCTTTTCTCGCAGCTGGTCCAAAAGCAAGCAAAGAAAAAAGCAGTTTGTTTTTTTTCTGGAAAGTTGGCAATTGATAGACAAGGGCCAGTGTAGAGTCCACTGCATTCTAGTGAACTAAGTGCTTTCTGAAGATCACCCTAAACAAGCTGAAACACAATGAGTGCTGATGGCCCCTTTCCATTGACGTCAGCACACTCACTATAAGTAAATATGCCTTTTCTTCAATAAAATGTTCCTGTGTATGCATTGGTTAAAGTATTTAAAAATACACCATTTTCAGCTCTTGTTTGCCTCCTACCTTTGCCTACCAAATCTATTTAATATCTTATTTAGTAGTTAAAACAGTAAATATCCCCATCTTGATCTTTTAGGAATTTGGAGTTAAACTCTTCAAGGATTTTGGGAAGTTATGTCAACATAAGAACATAGGAAGCTGCTGTATACTGAGTCAGACCATTGGTCCATCTAGCTCAGTATTGTCTACACCAGTGTTTCTCAACCACCGGTCCCTGGACCGCTGCCGGTCCCCGAAGGCTTGAGCGCCGGTCCCTGACTGGGAGTCAACCCCCCCCAAACTGAAATCAAGGCACTCACTTCCTCAATTTTGCACATGGCACGGAAGAGGAAGAGTATCACGGAGGCATGGGACCCTTCTTGTGCCTTGCCTCCATGTGCTGCTGAGATCTTCCTACAGCTATCTTATTCCCTATCTTTACAGCTTCAAACTGTATGCGGTGCAGGGGCATGGAGGAAAAAGTATGGCAGTGGGTGCCACTTGAAGGGCTGCTGGTTCTTGCATGCTCATTATTTGCAGCCAAAGGTTGGTTGATTGAAACCCAGCTGCCTGTTGTGGTCAAGGCGCCTTGAGAGGGAACGCTGTTTCCCTCTTGCATCAGTGGGGCTTGCTTGTATGTTGTTTTCATTGGCCCCATGTAGCTTTTGAATTTTTCTAATGGCCCAACATACCCTCTCCACTGAGTAATCAGAAGCACCTCCACCCCCACCCCGCACATACTGAAGACATACTGGAGACAAATTTGTTCACCCAGGCTTTTAGATTCAGGGGTTCTCAACCTTGGGTACCCAGACATTGGTGGACTTCTACTCCCATAATCCCCAGCCATAATGGCCAAATGCCATTGTTGTTGGGGGTTATGGGAGTTTAACTGAGAGACCCAAGGTTAAGAACCCCTAATATTCCATGTTTGCAAAAGATTCCAAATTTAATTATTTTAATGCTTATATTATTTTCATTCTAAGCTGCCCAGAGATGCATGTTTGGGGCAGTATAGAAGTCTGATAGAGAGATAGATAGACAGACTTGAAACCCCTTTACTAACTGCTGGTCCGGGAAACTGCGCATGAAGAATGTAGCGGTCCTTGAAACTCTGCATGAAGAATTTAGCGGTCCTTGACTCCAAAAAGTTTGAGAAACACTGGTCTACACAGACTGGCAGTGGCTTCTCCAAGGTTGCTGGCAGGAGTCTCTCTCAGCCCTATCTTGGAGATGCTGCCAGGGAGAGAACTTGGAACCTAGATGCTCTTCCAAGAGCAGCTCCATCCCATGAGGGGAATAACTTACAGTGCTCAAACTTCTAGTCTCCCATTCATATGCAACCAGGGCAGACCCTGCTTAGCTAAGGGGACAAGACATGCTTGCTATCACAAGACCAGCTCTCCTCTCCAAAAACACAGTGGTGACACTTATTCTTGGTCTAATGCAGTGGTTCCCAACCAGGGCTTATTGATTAATTGATAAATTTGTATACCGCCTTTCATTAAAACAATCTCAAGGCGGTTTACAAAACATTTAAAACAATATGAAAACATCTGGGCTCCTCCCGATGTTGCTGAACTACAATTCCCAGCATCCCCAGCCACAATAAATTGTAGCTGGGGGTGCTGGGAGTTGTAGTTCAGCAACATCTAGAGGAACCCTGGTTGGGAACCACTGGCTAGTGTATAGGGTACTTCCAGATGGTAATATATTCCATCTTCTTTGCCCTTTCCTACAGGCAACGTTACTGGGCTTCCAGATGAGGCAGAGCCCCGTATGGATTTTTCTACCATGACTGGTCTTCAAAGTTGTGGAAAATCAGTTGTTTTTGACTAGTATTTTTTTTTTTAACATGAATCTGAAAAGCAAAATGTTGCAGGAGGAGGAGAAAAAGGTGTCATACAAGTCGCGCAGAAGTGTTGCTGGCTATCACTGTGGGTGGTGACCAGTGGGGTTGTTGCAAATTCAGAAGTACAAGTGCTCTCCCTGACCGCCCCTGTATTATTGTTGTTGTTAAATTTATATACCGCCTTTCATTAAAACAATCCCAAGGAGGTTTATAGCCGCACCCACCCCAACACCCATTCCCCATAGGCTCTCCCACACCAATGCTCAGATAGATGCAATAATTGGGGGGTGGGGTTGGTCCCTATTACAAGAAGTCAAGGTGATAAAGAATTTGTCAGCCTTCTGCAAGGATAGTTTCTTAATCCTACAGGGCTTGAACTTCATGTGGTTATTCCCTGCGGAAGAGCAGTCTGGATTGTCAACCACAAAGGGTGAAGGATGTTGCTTGCAACTGAAGAACGGTAAAAAGAAAAGAAAAAAATCAATTGCAGTCCAATATTCAGTTGTGTCACTAACTGTGGGAACAGCAAGAGCAGCAGAGTATTACCATTTAGTAAGCAAAGAGCTTTACATCCCTGCTGAGACCCTGGGCGCTTTCCAGGCTAGCTGCTCAAAAGCGGCAAAATGCTCCGTTCAGGCAAATCACTTTCAAAACATAAAACCTGAAGGGGGAGCCATCTCGCGAAAACTAACAACCCGAAAAAACATCTTTTTTACGCCGGATAAACGGCATCATAGCACTAAGTCGCTGCGATTAAATTCGAAACAAGGCATCTGACATATGAACAGCACCCTGGCACTTTCGTTGGGAGTGCGGGGTCACGACCCAGGAAGTGTGGAAGCACACTTCAGAGATGTGTCATGAACCCGTTGCAGGGTCTAGTCTAGAAAGCGCCCTGGAGGGGGGGAAAGGACCAGGGCTCTGTCCTTGCTCTTCCCTGGAGCTCTGCACTATTAGTGGTGGGAGGGCTGGCTCCTGTGGGTCTGCTAACTTCCACACCAGAGCACACTGATGCTCCTTTCAAAATTCTCTTCCTGTCCTAGGCCTGTGTGGTAATTTGCTTTTCTTACAGTGTCCTCCCAACTCCCACCCCGCATGTAATACTTTTTTTAAAATGCCATTTTGGCATTATGCCACTATTTCATTGATTACAAGGTTTCGCCGCTTATTGGAAGTGTTCTTGTCTTATAGTGGTTTGGTCTAGAGACTTGGTCGATGAACTGGGAGATACATCACCGGTGCAACAGCTTTCCTGCACTCTTGCCTTGAAAGCAGAAAAAGAAAACTTCCCCAAATGCAGTGGTAACTTCAGCATTTTCTGTGACTTGGTGGATATCCGGAGGGAAATTATTACTTATGAGCAGCAACATATTGAAAGTCTAGGAAGTCATAGAAAAGGCATCTACAGATTCCTTGCCAGTTCGCCTGTGGTGAAAGGCCCCGGCCCTGTGGCAAGCAGGATACCAGCAGCACCACACAGAGCTCCTCCCCAGAAGTTGGCTTTCCACTGCCATTTTTGAGAATGTAAGAAATAGCAAGGATCCTTTCTGAGCAGTTGGAGAGGGCTTTCGTGTTCCTTACTATCGCTATATCCCCGTGTAAATGACACATGACCCACTTCTCTCCCAAGCCCGCTGCCTAAGTGCCAGGAAAGGATCTGAGGGAAGCGAGGGGACTGGTGGTGACCACAAATAATAGCTGGCTAGTAAGCGAAGCCTAAATTTGTGGATCCCTGTTAAAGAATATTGTGAGGGTTCTCCATAGCGCCAGTGCAGAGGAAGAGTGAATGGGAAACCGTGGGGGACCAGATTTCCAGAAGTCCAATGTTGTGGCAGAAAAGCGCTTTTGTGCAAAACAGCTTTCTAGACAAGCTCACACAACACACCTTAGGGGGCAGTAGCTGAGAGAGAGAACACAACCTGCATTCCTCCATGTGGTGTAGGCCTGAACCAGACTGAAGTCATGTTACCTTTCATATAACCTGTCTGTGTAAGGGGGGGGCTAAGGGATTCCTTATAAGGAGTTGCTTTTCTGTGCCAAGGAGGGCCAGGAGAAACTAGATAAGGTGATGAGGTATTCACCTAAAAGAATACATGCGCAGAAGTTAGCTGGAAATTTACTGAAAGTCCAGACAAAGGAAAGGGGCAGTACCTATGTATCATCTCCTAGGTTATAAATATGTCATGTTTGTAAATGAACGGGGTCTTGGACTTGAGCGTGAGCTAACCAAGACCTTTGCTACTATAGAGCAAAATAAAGCCTTTTACATCCTTCTCGGCTGGTGAAGTGTTTTGGCTACTGACCCAGAAAAGAACCTCCCTTTGTTGGGGTACAACACATGGGCATGGGGCCCTCCCCCCACGATTGAGCTAGTTCCCACTGAATTCAGTGGGGCATAATGGCGGGGGCGGGTGGGTGGTTTAGGATTGCTGGCTTTGCCCCCCACCCCCCGCACAAGAGTCCTACAGATGCCCATACCTCCAGCGACTGTAGCTACAAGGGCACTGGCCCAGCTTGGGGGGTTGGGGTTGGGCAAGTGCTTCCCCAGACAAGTGGCCTGCTCCCCCACCACCCCCCAATCTAATATATGGGACCCAGCTTGCATTGTCTCTTCTATGCACCCCCCTTTTGAAAACCTTTTGTCGAAAAGAGTTCTAAAAATAATGTTATCATTTAAAAAAAGAAAAAACCTATAACAACCCAATATAATTATAATCCATTTGGCTGCTTCCTGGCATACCAAGCACGCCTTCCTCCGCCTCCCTCTCAGGGGGGGACGAGAGCCTGTGTCCCTTTTGCGCATCTCACTACCCCGGCGGCGGCTCCACGCTGCGGCCGGCGGGCGCGCGCCACTCCTCTCTCGCCAAACTCCGCTGTGCCACATGATGGTGATGATGATGGCTATGACGACGACCAACGGCTCCCACTCCCCGCCTAAGCAGCGACTCTATTGGCAGCACGCGCTTAGAGGGCCCCTGGGCGAGGCTGCCATTGGCGGAGGGAGTGGCCAATGAGCGTGGTGGTGAAGCAGAAAGGGGCTGCCAGTCGCCCCCTGAGGAGAAACGATGGAGGAGCCTTCGGCCCGCGGCCTGGCTGGGTGGGCGGCGGCGCTAGCCGTGCTGCTGCTCTGTGGCGGGGCAGCGGCGGCTGGGCAGCAGCAGCCGCCCGAGACCCCGCGCTACACGCCGGACTGGGCCAGCCTGGACTCGCGGCCGCTGCCGGGCTGGTTCGACGCGGCCAAGTTCGGCGTCTTCCTGCACTGGGGGGTCTTCTCGGTGCCCGCCTGGGGCTCCGAGTGGTTCTGGTGGCACTGGCAGGGCGGGCGGCGGCCCGAATACGAGCACTTCGTCCAGACGCGCTTCCCGCCGGGCACCACCTACGCCGACTTCGCCCCGCGCTTCACCGCCTTCGACTTCCAGCCCCAGGACTGGGCGCGCCTCTTCCAGGCAGCCGGCGCAAGGTCAGGCCCGGGCCGGGGACGCGGTGCGGTGGGTGGGTGGAGAAGAGTGCCAGGGCTGCGGGCGGCTGCAGGATCAGCAGCAGGGGGCTGCCCGTCTCCTTGGGCCGCCTATCGAAGGCAAAGCGCCGCGAGCGTCAGGCTAGTTCTCCTCTCGTTAGTCCCTCTGGGAGTCTTCTGCTGCTGCCGAAGGCAACTTGAGTTGTGAAGCTCAGCTGCTGTATACGGAGTCTGGCCCTTGGTCCATCGAGCCCAGGGTTGCCTGCACTGACTGGTAGCAGCTGTCCAGGGTTTCGGACACAGTCTTCCCCCAGCCCTCTTTGGAGCTGCCAGGGGTTGGACTTGGGACCTTCTGCGTGCAGGAGAAACAAATAAGGAAGGGCAGTAGCTTTTTATGTTCTCCTTGTGCGCTTCCACACATAGCTTCATGCCACGGGGTATCTGAAGTTTAATTCTGATGTTAAATTCCGGGGATTAAATGGACAGTTCACATAGGGTTGGCCTCTCTCCTCAGTCCCTGCAGATCTTTTTCCTGTGCATGTTCCCACCCAGGGGCGTAGCAAGGTTGGAGTGGGCCCAGAGACAAGAATTTAAAATGCCCCCCCCCCCACTGAAGCTCAGCTCATGAAGTAAAGACATCTTAAATGAGACTGAATAGTGGTAACAAAAAGCATAGTAAAATGCTTTTAGCATCCCTCTCTCTCCCTCTCCCTCCTACCGGTATGTGCCATAATAGAACACCATCCTAAACTGTAAATTGTGGATGATGCAAGTCACTTAATGGTACTAGAGAAAGACAGGCTGTTCTGGTAGCTCCAGGTCTTAACACTGACATCCGTTTCGGAGGATGAATACAACTGAAGGAAGCCCGGGTGTGTGTGTGCCTGGGGGAGTCAGTCATGTGACTTGCCTCTAGGGGTCCCCCCAAGGGAGTGGGGCCCCAGACAACTGTCTCCTCTTGCCTTATTATAGTTACACCCCTCCCACTGCTTGCTTTGGATTTTTTATCCAGTTAATCCCATCAGGAGGAGGTGGGAGAGCTTTTTTGTTTGTTTGTTTGACAGCTAGTTACCGAAGACCAAGCAGTCGGGGATCAAACAGAACGTTTAACTCAAGATATTTCTCCCTCCCTCTCCCCTTCTGGACTCTCCTGTGGCCCTCTTCCTTCCTCAGCCAGCCATTCTACTTCTTTCCCCCATGGATGATGTGAAATGCTACTCATCTTTAGCAAGCCTTCCTGGCAGCGTTCTGCAGACAGGGATACGTGCACCACAGCTGAGTCCACACCAGAGTGCAGAAATGCTTCTGTGATCCAGCAGAGTTGAGGGTGCCTTCTGTGCTTAAAAGCATCTCCTGTGGGGAACCGTGGCCAGTGTCTCACTTGCTCCTGGTTTGTAAGCACAGCACAGGGGCTGGAGAGGGCTTTCTCCACTGGGAGTTGTTTGTGAGGAATAGCCTCCACCCGAGGGGACATCTGTGTGTGTGTTATGTAGGCTGCCTGGCTCTAATGTAACCTGACAGAAACATGAGCTGACAGGATCCCCTCCACAGAATTGCATCCATCTGCCACAACCCCACCCCCAGTGCTTAAAATTGCAAATCTCCTTTGCTGTCACCTGGGTGTATTTCAAGTGCAAGCTTGGAAAGAGGCCCCTCCACACATCACAGAGAAACTTCGGGGCATAACAGAAGCCTCAGGGTTTTTTTTTTTCTTCAAAAGCTGCTGGAAATAGAGGATTTTTTAAAGTCTGACATGATCTGGCCTAAGCCAGAATGTGTAGCCTTGATGTGGGGTGGGATGGGGGAGGACAGAGTCCTGTCTGTACTGGTCCTTGATAGCCCACAGCTACTCCTGGGTAAATGCAGCTAATATGTCGACTGGCCACATTCTGGAGGAGATTCAAAGTAAAAGCCCTGTGTGTGAAGCCTCCAGGGGAATAATATCTCCTTGGCTGCTGTTGGATTGAGATGCTGGCCTGATCTGGTTGAGCAGGCTGCTCTTGTGTGTGCAGTGTTAACGTGCAATTCTTGCTCTCCTGTTTACCTAATTGACCCTAGGCTGTAAGATTGTATCTTGACCAGGGTCACACCCAGGTCTGTGGCACAAGAGAATTTTAAATTCTGGTCTCTCTGGTCCGTCCAGCCCTTCACTGAGAACATGCAGGCTCTTGGCAAGGCTTCCTGTGAGGCTGAGCTTCCTCCTAAAACTTGTGTTTTAATACCACATTGTAGCTTTCAAAGCGTGTGAAGTAAACAATAAAAAGTGAACGCTTCTGAACATGTGCGGGGTGCACTTCCCTAACCCCTAGTAAATGCAAAGGCTCTGTGCACATGTATGCATTTGGGATGGAGGGTGAGGTTTCAGAGGTGGCTTGAGCCTGCCCTGGGCATCTCTCCTCAAATTAACCCTGATGTTTGTGATCAATAGGAAAAATATATTTAGGCTTTTCTCTTTTTTTCTGCCACTAAAAAAAAGACACAAATATCACAGTAAAAATAGGTGAGATTTCATTAGCTATTTTTTTCTAACCTTGCAACTGAGATGATGATGATAATGTTACTTTATAAAGTGCCCTGAAAACTGGTACTGTCAGGAATTGGCACCGACTCGACGGCACAACTTTACTTTATATTTATGTTAAAAGGGGCAACGTCCTTCTATTAAAAGCCGAAGGCAGCTGGTGAGCTTACTTGGACGGAAGGAGCAGTTGGGGCCATCCAGGGTCAGGTGGTTTACATAGTTGTTTTGGTACTAGTACTGCTCCCTGAAATGTTTTGTATTTTGATATCTGCTTGTTTTTTAAAAATCTGGTCTGTTGGGAGCCAGTGTGGTATAGTGGTTAGAGTGCTGGACTAGGACTGGGGAGACCCGAGTTCAAATCCCCATTCAGCTATGATACTAGCTGGGTGACTCTGGGCCAATCACTTCTCTCTCAGCCTAACCTACTTCACAGGGTTGTTGTGAAAAAGAAACTCAAGTATGTAGTATACCACTCTGGGCTCCTTGGAAGAAGAGTGGGATATAAATGTAAAAATAATAATACTGACTCGAATAGATTGCAGTATTACTGCTATTACTGTTCTCTCAACAAAGCCTGCCTGCCCACCTGCTGGCTTGCAGTATTTAAAAAAAAAAATGCAATGCGCTCCAGACAATAGGGATGGCAAAAGTGAAAAGATGGAGATGTGAAATGGAGAAAGTAACCCAGAGTTAGCCAAAACATTAATACCAGAAAGAAAAGAGATTTTAAAAAATGCAAAGCAGTAACTTAAAACTAGTTCTAATAAGGAAGTAGAAATCAATGAAGGGAGAAACATGCAAAACAGAAGAGGGTGGGTGATATGTAAAGGCAACCCAAAAATGAGAGGGTTCCAATAATCAAGCTGTGGAAAGAGAATAAAATAGACGAGTGTCTTTGTAGCATCAGGTGACAACAATTAATGAATTTTCACAATACTTAAAAATCACAATACTTAAAAATTATACATAGCAGGTTTTGCAGTAGCTTGAATAAAAAGTAAATGAAGAGTAAATGTGAATTTCAAGGGCCTTAAGGATAAGAATGGAAGGGAGTGAGAGAGAAGGAAGAAGGTATAGATTGCAGGACCAAGAGGAGGAGGAGGAGGATGATTTTATTATTACATTTATATCCCGCTCTTCCTCCAAGGAGCCCTGAGCGGTGTACTACATACTTAAGTTTCTCTTTCACAACAACCCTGTGAAGTAGGCTAGGCTGAGAGAGAAGTGACTGGCCAGAGTCACCCAGCTAGTTTCATGGCTGAATGGGGATTGGAACTCGGGTCTCCCCGGTCCTAGTCCAGTACTCTAACCACTACACCACGCTGGCTCTCATGACAACAAAGTTGTTGGTTAGCTTTACATCCACTGATAAAATGTGCAGTAAAAATGAGTCTTACTCTCCTCTCCCAGTGATGTTTTATGAATTGATTGATAATCTTAATCTGCATTGGCCAAGAAGGTATCAGCCATTTCAGATTTATTAATCCAGAGGATTGTAGTAGCATCTCCTAACTTAAAATACAGAAAGGCCCTTGGCCTAGCCTCCTCGGCTCCCTGTTAGTTTGGGAGCTCTTTAGGCAAAGTGCTTCCCTTCTGATCTTGTCTCTTGGCTTCCCCAGGTATGTGGTGCTGACCTCAAAGCATCATGAAGGCTTCACCAACTGGGGGTCGCCTGTGTCCTGGAACTGGAATTCAGTAGATACAGGGCCCCATCGAGACTTGGTGGGTGAATTAGGAGAGGCCCTCAGAGACAGGTATCTCAACTCAAACCTGCCATTTTTTATCAAGGTGCTTGAGAAGATGGTTGTATCCCAGCTCCAGGGGTTTCTGTATGAAACTAATCATCTAGAGTAGGGCTGCTCAACTTTGGCCCTCCTGCAGATGTTGGCCTACAACTCCCATAATCCCTGGCTATTGGCCACTTTGGCTGGGGATTATGGGAGTTGTAGTCCAAAAACAGGTGGGGTGGGGGGCAAAGTTGAGCAGGCCTGATCTAGAGCCATGTTAATCTGGCTTCCATCCTGGGTTTGAGATGTAGCCTCTTCGGTTAATGACTTGGCTGTGGAACGTCTGTTGGACCTGTCTTGCTTTTTGACCATTGGGGTCTTCTGGATCAACTGGCCAGTACAGTGTTGCTGTGGTTTTGGTCCTGCCTGTTGGGTAGGTTCAGAAAATGGTGGTTGAAGAGTTTTTATGCCAGGACTGCACAACTTCAGCCCTCCAGCTGTTGGACTACACCTCCCATCACGCCTGACTATTGGCCACTGTTGCTGGGACTGATGGGAGTTGTAGTCCAACAACAGTACAGCTGGGGGGCCAAAGTTGTGCACCCCTGGCCTATACACACTTTCTGCTGGTGCCCCAGCAAAATCCCTTCCTGGAAACAGATCTGGCCGCTATTGCTCCTGTTTTCTTCGCATTGAGGCTTGAATAATATAATGAGTTCTATGTGGGGCTATCCCTGAAAAATGTTTGGAAACTTCAACTGGTTCAGAACCCAGCAGCTGGACTACTAGCCTAAAGTAGTGACAGGGAGCACATGGCTCCACCTCCACTGGTTCCCCACTCGTTTCTAGGAACACTTCTTGGTCGTCACTTTTTCCAAGCCCTAAATGGCTTAAGGCTCAGGTACCTAAAAGACCACCTTCTCCCATATGGGCTCCTCAGGAGGATTCCTGCTCCCTTAGAGGTACAATTGGTGGCAACCACAGACAGGGAGGCTATTCCCATCATCAGAATCCCTAATGGCTGAGAGAGAGGCAGGAGCCTTCCTGCCTCCCCCCCCATGATCAGACACTTGTTAGAGCTCTGCCATGAGCCTACATGACTGGCGCAGTGGAGCGGAATAGAAGTCCTCCATTACCCCACAATGCATTTCATGGGAAGCCAAAAGGCTTCCCATGGCAATGCTACAGCTCCTAGCTGCCCTTTAAGAGGCACTCTGTGATTCTCAGGGAGTCGGGCTGCCAGGAGCTGCAGAACACAGCCCCAATTGCACACATAATCGGAGCTGCTGATCTGGGGCTTTGGTCCTTTAACCTCAGTTTTAAGAAGGTTTTCCCAACAGGGTAGCCCTGCTCTGGAGCAGTGGGGTGAGTGCAGGTCCAGAGGCTCCACATGTGCCTTGCAACCCATGTTTTCTCACTCCCGCCCCACTGCAGCTGTTTGTGAGAAGGACCTTGGGACCTTTTTAATGGTGGTGTCCAGGCTTCCTCTCCTTGGAAGTCCAGCAGGCTCTGTTTCTGGCCACCTTTTGCTAGCATGTTAAGGCACTACTTTTTAGGCAGGCAAATCAAAATCTTTATTGTTACGGTCATTCGACCAGCAATTTTAGGCAGGCCTGTGGTGCTTGACTGGTCTTTCTTGTGGGACAGTATTAGTCTGCTGCTTCTGGTATTTAAACTCATCTCTGTGCCACTCTTGTGTATCTTAATTGGGCTTGTTACTGTATTTTAACGTATTTTACTCTATTGTCCAGTAAATGGTGTATGCTGCTTTGAGTGCTTTAGTGGAGAAAGTGGCATATTAATGGAATAAATCAAGTGCAGGATTATGTGGGTTCAAATATGTGGGACCAATATGTGTGAATGCTCATGAATCCATATGGGGGGCTGGACTTAATGATGCATTAACCTCGAGACTTTAATTCCATGACCATGCTGTGTTTCATGACTCTGCTTTCCCTTTTAGGAACATACACTATGGTCTATACCATTCACTCTTTGAATGGTTTAATCCACTCTATTTATTGGACAAAAAAAATGGCTTCAAGAGCCAGAATTTTGTCTTTGAGAAAACCCTGCCAGAACTTTATGACCTCGTTTTAAGGTAAGAATGCAAGACTCCTATGCTAGGGCTGCAGTCCCATGAACGTGAAATAGGGAGTAAGTCCTCTGAACAGAATGGGATTCCTAAGTAAGCATACATAGAAATGTTTGATTCCTATGCAGACTGCTGGGAAACTTCTTCCTGCTTTTTTCTACAACACTACATGTTAATGTGCGCGCTCTCTCATGCACTGTGTCCAACATGATACTGCACACTAGTTGCTTTCTCTCAAAAGCAACATTGGCAAGTTGTGAGTCTGAGCCGAGACATAGGGTGTGCGTATGGAGGTGACTGTTGAGCCAGCGGCGAAGCAAGGTTGAAGTGGACCCTGGGACAAGAAGTGAACATAGGCCCCTGGGTTTCCTACCAGCACCTTCCTGTCCCCCACCCTTGCCCGCTATGTCTTTGGTGCAGAAGAACAATATGAATATGGGGGAAAGCAAAATGGTCTTGGCATGCCCTTTCTCTCATTCCTGTGTAAATAATATCACACACTCTGATCAGAAGCCAGTGGCTTGCCAATGAGCCAGGGAGGGGCGTATGAAAGAGTGGACTGCCCCCTCCTTGATCAATTATAGCTATGCTCCTGTGTTAAACTTTCTTCTCTAGCCATTTTTGTGCTCAGAATGGCAAGCCCCAAGGCAGATGCTCAATATGGTGATTTCCTAAGTGTTGTGCTGTTGATAGGAATCCTCCTAGGCTCCTCTTAGCAGAACAATCTACTCTACCAGGAATGAAACTACGCTGCTAAGTCTTCTGGCTTTGTTCATCTGCATTGCAGGTACAAGCCGGATGTCATTTGGTCTGATGGTGAATGGGAGGCTCCAGACACTTACTGGAACTCAACCTCTTTTCTTGCCTGGCTTTACAACGATAGTCCAGTCAAGGTACCTATCTTTCTTTCACATTTACTGGGCAAATAAAAGAGGTTTAAAAATGGGGAGTCCTCTCCCAATGCCTTTAAGAGTACTTTAAAGACACACCTTTTTAACCAGCATTCTGGTGGTAGTTTTGGATGGTTTTTAGCATGGTTTTGGATGGTTTTTAATTGGTTCTGTGTTAATTTCTGTACTTTAACAGGTTTTTAAATTGGATGCAAACCACCTAGAGATCTCCGATTAAGCAGTATATGAAAATAAGTAGTGCTTGTATTTGAGGCAAACCCCTTAGAGTGGTTTTCCAGTTGAGACTATGTGAACATAGAAAATTGCCATTTACTGAGCCAGACCATTAGTCCATCTAGTTCAGTACTGTCTGCTCTGACTGGCAGCAGCTCTCCATGGCTTCAGGCAGGGATTTTTCTCAGCCCTACCTGGAGATGCCAGGGATTGAAATGGGCCTTCTGCATGCTAAGCATACAGTATGCTCTACCAATGAGCTTGGCCCTATTTCCTGTGGAAGCAAGAAATTCTTTGCATGTCTAAAATGACGCTTCTGCCTCTTTCCTCCCCTTCTCCCATGGTCAGATGCATGGGTTGTTCCTGATGTGAACTCACTTTGTGCAGCTGACTGCAGGGAGCGGAGGAGAGGCAAAAGTTTGACTCTCGGTATTGCAGAGTATGGAGAACAGAAGGTGCAAGTCCCTGTATCCACATCTCCAAAGCCCACTTCTGGAATGTCTGAAGCCACTCTTGGACTTCAGTGTGTTAGCACTGAAGGCCACAGAGGTACAGCATGAATGGGAGGCCAGTGGCTAATAGGGATTCAAACACCGGAGGGGGGTGATGGTTTCAAAGTTCGTCCGGGGGTGTGCCACTGTAAGGGTGGGGGAGGGTGCACTTACCCCTCCCGCTGCTCCACCACCACCCCCCGCCGGTTGCTGGTAAAAACCTTTGGGGCGTCAGCATACCTCCCTGCCACCCCTTCCTCCTCCTTGGCCGGAAGTGGCTAGAAGTACTGGGTGTGCGTTCACACATCTGACGTGTACACGACTGGCACACGCGCATCCAGTACTTCTGACCACTTCCGGCCGAGGATGGGGAAGGGGTGGCAGGGAGGTATGTTGCTGCGCCAAAGGTTTTTACCGGCAACGAGCGCTAGTGGGGGAGAAGCAGCGGGAGGGGTAAATGCACCCTCCCCCACCCTTAAAGCGGCACCCCCGCCAGAATCGAACCGCCCCTCCGCGGTTCCATGCACATCCCTAGTGGCTAATACATATTATGCACCCCCCACTTTTCTGAACAATGAGAAGTCCGGGGCCACACTGAAGGGCTCGGTTTCCTTTGCACAATTGACTTGTGATTTATCTGCAACCTGTTTTATCTACAATTATTTGCTCTACTGTGTTCTGCATGTATAAGACTCCTGCATGCAGATAGTTAGTTCCAAGGCAGGATCGGCACCTGTACTAAGTCTGCACCCGAGGTTTAGCTGCAGCTGAGAAGTCCTCCCTGCCTCTTTCTCTCTCTGGCTGGAAGCGGCTGTCTTCCCAAACTCTGGGCTTTTTGACATTTGCATATTTGTTTCTGGTCTTAAATGCCGTGACATTGTGTCTTTACAACTATGGAGCAGGTCCTACATGCACATCTGTCATATTTGCAGCGGGATGTGTGAATATGTGGCAAGATATTGTGCTTCTAGAAATTGTAGTTCTCATGGCTCATTCTCATATGCAAGTTATCACCCAATGCTACAGTCAGCATGTAATTGACATGCATGTGTGAACCAGCTCTGAGAGCCAGAGACTCTCTTCAGAATGAAAACTGGGATTATTTCTGTAGGCCCCTTAGATGTGCCTCCAAACCCTGGAGCATACAGAAAGTACTTCACAATTTATCCCAAAGCTTTAAGCTCTGCTTATCTGGACCATTTCATGGGTCCACTGGTCGAGGCAACCCCAGAACATTTCCCTCTGCCGACCTGCAGTTATTACTGAGGGACTGCAGCCGATGGCAAAGTGGCCTCCACTATTCCTTGCCATTTCCTCCTCCTAGGATACTGTGGTGGTGAATGATCGATGGGGCATCAATTGCTCCTGCCACCACGGAGATTTCTACAACTGCCAAGATAAATACAAGCCTGGCACTCTGCCACACCACAAGTGGGAGATGTGCAGCTCCATTGACAGGATGTCTTGGGGGTATCGAAGTAACATGCAAATCGGTGAGCTCATGGATGAGCCCAGAATCGTTCAGGTAAGCCCTCTGAAATGTAAATAAAGGGATGATGAAGGATTGCCATTTGGCAGGGACATTGCAAAGGGTTGCCAAGGGGGTTGCAGCAGCCAAGGCAGGGGCCTGGATCAAGTCTGATGTCCAGCCAGATTAGGCCAGGTTCTTTAGGAAGCTAGCCTGATGGAGAATGGGCTACTGTGGGTGAAATGCACATTAATGGTCTGATCTGATGAGCTGGATGTATTAAACAGTTGGCTTTTTGGCCATTCCCAAACATTGCCTCTTGCCACCTTGGGCAGATACTTGAATGAGAGGGTGAAGGCAGATCTACATTAAAAAGAGTCTTGCAGGGCTGTGAACACATGTAATGTACATGTGGCTGTGGCATAAGTGTATTGAATGCTGGCCTATACGGCCATCACTGTCTGGCTATGCCATTGCTTCCACCTTCTCTTCCTGCCTCCTGTTGGAGAATGAAGCACCCAGCAACTATTTCCCTGAAGGAGCTGGCAGTGAGGGAGCAGATAAGCAAGCAGGAAAAGATTGCCCCCAAATGCTGTTTCCCTGCTAGCTTTTCTCACAAGATGCTCTCTCCATGCTCACTCTCCTTTCCTGCTGCTGCCGCCACTGTGTCCTGAAAGGAAAAGCAGCACCCTACCGCAGAATGCCTCAGATGGAAGCAATGCAACTTGCTCTTCTCTCGGGCTACCAAGGGTGTTGCATTTCCCCAAAAGGAGGAAGGGACAGTGACCGAGTCCTCTGTGCCATCTGTTACTGGATCAGCTGGGACTGCCCCAGCTAGCTTTCTTGGCCATGCAGGACCAAATGCCCCAGATAAAGAACAGGAGGAGAAATGGTAGACAATCCCACTACCGTGCCTGCTGCTAGAATTGCTAGGACTGGCTCTTATCCCTGCTGGCTTAGGTTGAAAACCAAGAGGTCAGTTTCTCAAATTTTAATGTTTATTGAATTGTTCCTTCAGTTATTTAAAAAAAATGGACTTGTTTAGATCATCATCATACCCATACCCCTAGGCTGGGAGGTAGTTGACATGATATGATAGAGAGCCAGCATGGTGTAGTGGTTAGAGTGTTGGACTAGGGCTGGAGAAACCTGAGTTCAAGTCCCCATTCAGCTATGAAACTCACTTGGTGACTTGGCCAGTCTCTACTTTCTCAGCCTAACCTACCTCACAGGATTGATGTGAGGATAAACATAACCATATACACTGCTCTGGGCTCCTTGGAGGAAGAGCGGGATAGGAATGAGGTGTGTGTGTGTGTATAAATTAAATAAATTTAGGGGGAAAGTATTTACAGAAACATCTAAACAATGGACCAGTTTTCTAGAGGTGGGGGGTGTTCTTGAAGTTCTTCCAGAAGTTTTTCCAGGAAAAGGTTAGCAGAGATCTGTCTGGGATGTTTTAGGATAGCCTTTGTCTGTGTAAGGGAATGGGCCACATACTTCATGTGGACACATCTGGTTCTTTCTGCCTGTGGCTCGTTTGTGCCTGCCTAAAATACATCCATGTTCCACTCCTGCCTCTACCACAGGAACTTGTGCAGACTGTGAGTTATGGAGGGAACTACCTTCTCAACGTGGGGCCGACAAAAGAAGGGGTGATCGCTCCAGTCTTTGAAGAGAGGCTTCTGGGACTTGGGAAATGGCTGAGCATTAATGGGGAGGCCATTTATGAATCGAAGCCGTGGAGAGTGCAGAAGGAGAATGGCACCGACAACACATGGTATGCAGGGAAATGAATCCAGCCTTCTCGGAGAGGGATGATAGGGGGCATCATCCATAAGCATGGGAATGATATTCTTTGTACTGGAGCAAGAGAAGAGAGGAGTGTAGGAAGCTGCCTTAGATCAAGTTTGCCCCTTGGCCCATTTAGCTCAGTATTATCTACACTGACCGGCAGCGACTGTCCAGGGTTTCAAGCAGGAGGCTATACCCAGCCCTACCTGGAGATGCCGCCTGGGATTGAACCTGGAACCATTTCCAAAGATAGCTGAGCAGAGAATTGGAGTGTTACATAAGAGCAGCCCTGCTGGATCAGGCCCAAGGCCCATCTAGTCCAGCATCCTGTTTCACATAGTGGCCCACCAGATGCCGCTGGAAGCCTACAGGCAGGAGCTGAGGGCATGGCCTCTCTCCTGCTGTTACTCCCCTGCAACTGGTACTCGTGCCTCTGAGGCTGGAGGTGGTGTTGTCTTAATAAGATTGGTGTCCTGACTACATTAGAGCAGAAATGGCTATACTTAAATGCACTTCCATTTTCTCCCTATCTGAAATATTTTTTTGCAAAATCGAGAAAGAACATCCTGGAGTTGTTTTACTGTTTTTAAGTAATATATTTTGGATGCTTGTATACTGTTTTATTGTATGTAATTATCAGTCACTATTTGTGTATACTAGTTATATTTGTTCTGATTTTTATCTCTTGGTTGGCCAACAGCTGTAATAAAAACTGATTAAGATTAAGAAAGAACATCCAGTTAGCATCTCAGTAAGCCTTAAATAGATATTATCTTACTAGGATGAAGAGAGACTTGCTATCCAAATTATCTCATCCTTGCTAACATTGGCATGTGTTTCTACGAAGTGTATACTGCCATTTGAAGCCTCCATTGATGAGCCAGAGATACGAAGTGGTGATAGATTAAATACTAGTGATGTGCACGGACTGTTCTGGAGGCCATTCTAAAGGCCTCCAAACGGTCCGGACATGTGGCGGTTTGGCACTGGGTTGGGGGTTCCTTTAAGGGTGGGGGGAGGGTGTACTTACCCCTCCCACCACTTTTCCCCCGCCGGCGCGCGTATTTTAGTAAGCATTTGGGGTGGCAGGGTACCTCTCTGCTGCCCCTTCGCCCGGTCGTCAGCAAAAGGCTTCAGAAAGCCTTTTGTGCATGCGCACATCACATCTCCGTGATGTGCGTGTGTGATGCGGAGATGTGACGCACACACGCACATGCAAAAGGCTTTCTGAAGCCTTTTGCTGACGATCAGGGGGAAGGGCAGCAGGGAGGTACCCTGCCACCCAAAATGCTTACAAAAATACACGTGCCAGCGGGGGGGAAGCGGCAAGAGGGGTAAGTACACCCTCCCCCACCCTTAAAGGAACCCCCACCCCAGTGCCGGATCGCAGCTCTGTGGTTCCGTGCACATCCCTATTAAATACTAAGCAGAGCCAGTGCTGAGAAGATACCGCTTCTGGAATTCCTCGAGGACTAGAAGACGTTTCAAAGAGAATGGCCCCACAGAGGCAACTAATGGAAAGTTTTGTACAGACCCTTGCCAGACCCTCCTCTGTGGTGCTGACGGCAGCAGTTGAAAAACAAGGACAGACTGTGATGGAATGTTTGCTTTTTCAGGGTGTCTGTCAGGATGGACTTTGAGGCTTTCCTCACTGCTGGCTGGCCAGACCCGATGTGAGGGGTTGTGAGAAAAATGCAAAGAGCCCAACAGGCTGGCCTTCAACTGTGGCCAAGAGAAGGGGTTGCACAAGTAGATACTGTGCCCAAAAATATGGATTACTTTGTCTCTGTTCTTCATAACCCGGTGTATTTATTTGCCTTGTATTTTCCCAGGTATACTTCAAAAGGAGCAATAGTCTATGCAATCTTCTTGACCTGGCCTGAACGCAGCATCTTGAAGCTTTCCTCGCCCGTCTCGTCTGCAAGCACACAAGTAAGAGGAGAGAAAAATGAACAGCCTCTAGAAATCTTTGGCTCAGGCTCTGGTGGAATGTGGAAAATCTTGACACTCTGCTTCTATTTAGCAAATAATAAGGCTTGCTTCCCAAAATGCTCCTATTATAGCCAGACTAAGCACCTATACCAAACAGTCTGAGACAGGAAAAAGATTCACATCTTCAAAAAAAATTTCCATAAGAAAGTTATGATTCATATTGCATTTTGTGGCCATTGTGTACCCTATGTGGTACAATACTTTAAAGTGTTTGGGTATCTGCTACAGGATCAGACTGAATGCTGGTTGGAGGCCCTGTTACTCCCAGCAATTTGCTTACATAGGAAGTTGCATTATACTGGGTCAGACCATTAGTCCGTCTTGCTCAGTATTGTCTACACTGACTGGCAGCAGCTCTCCAAGGTTTCAGGCAAGTGTCTCTCCCAGCCTTACCTGGAGATGCTGGGGAGTGAACCAGGGACCTTCTGCATGCAAAGCAGATGTTCTACCACAGAAATATGACCCCATTTCCTATATCTTGGAGTAGACAGTGTTCACATGTAGTCACCCATCCAAATGTAAACCAGAGCAGACCCTGCTTAGCAAAGGGAACAACTCGTGCTCACTGCCACAAGATCTCCTCTCCTAGGATGTTTGAATCAACTTTAGTAGCTTGGAATATGTTTTGCATAAAACAATAGCTGAATAACTTCTTCCTCCTACAATGCAGGTGACTATGTTGGGGTTCTCTGAGCCTTTGAAGTGGCAGGCATCCCCAGGCAAAGGAGTGCTGATCACGCTGCCTTCTGCAACCCCTTCACTTCTTCCTCTGCAGCATGGCTGGACTCTCAAGCTGGTTGGAGTTTTGTGATGGTGCAGTTGGAGGGCAATCAAAGAACACTCCTTACTTTTCTCTTTCCTCAAGCTGCTGTGATTAGTGGCACGACCAGCTTTGGAATGGGTAGAAGAAAGCCTTTGCATAAGCCAAAGTATTGCTCTTTAATCGGAATGGACATAATTGCAGTAGAACTCACCTTGCCTGACACGGGTGTCCAAAACACTCTGATATGTGTTAAAAGATCAGTTGCAGGGAATGAGAAGAGTGTTTTGCAGGGGAATTGCCTTGGGCTGTTACAAGCTTTCCTGAGAAGGGTGAAAATGAGGATAAGGAAAGCTGCCACGCTTAGTTGAGAAGGAGCTGGTCTCCATTGCAATGTTTCAGCAGCCATCTCAAGAACCAATCTGCTCAGAAGTATGAGGCACCAAGGAACTTAAGGGGTTTTTTCAATCCACCTTAGGACCACACAGCTCAGAGCTGGATGGAGAAGCTTTGAAGCTCACAAACAAGGTCAGATTCAGCCACGGGAGCTGGTACCAAGCCATTAATGCATCATAGTTGTGGAGCAATAGAGAACTAAATGCCAAAGTTCTCAGTTCATTGGGTGACTCCGGCGGGGGAGGGGACAACCTGGTTCTTGGAAAGTGGTGAAGTTATGACACTAACTTCATAATTCCAGGATCCAGGAACTGTGCAAGTGTGCTTTGAACAAGGTGAATGGGAGTTCAGATAAAGTAAGGGAGGGAAATCCTTGAAATGAAGATCTAGAATTGGGTTTACGCCCAGCTGATGAGCAGAAAATTACACGTATTGGAAACAAGCCACTACAGGTCACACATAAATAGTGCCCGATTCTGTATACTGTTTTCCCTCTAGTGTTCATACATCCAAACTTGGACGGGCAAATCTGCCTTGAAGGAGCCAGTAGACTAATATTGCTTCAGCTCCCTACTGCCCCCACCCTCAACAAACCAGCCTGTCTTCTGTGCCAGAAGCATGACTGTGCCAATACTTAGAAACTTTCCCTTTGTGTGTCATCTAGTTTTACGTAGTCTCTGCCTTGATGACATCAACCGCCTTGTGAATAAAAAGACATACAAGATTAGGAAGGAAATTGCAGCATTTTTATCTCCAGGAGATACTCTTGTGCTCCGAAAGTGGAAGCTAATCATGCAAATGGGCAGATACTGCTCTTTGCCTTAAGAACAAATGACAGTCGAAAGGCCCAAAACAATGCAAAGTACATCCCCTAAGCCAGACCCACTGTTGTTGGACTATAACTCCATCAAGCCCAGCCACAGTGGCCAAAAATGAGGAATTATGGGAGTTGTAGGCCAAAATCTGCCGGACAAAAGTTGTGCAGCCCTGTCTTAAACCAAGATTGAGTCACAAGCCAATGATCCCACAAAACGCATCTCTGCCACTGTGTGGGCTCTGTTCTTGGGCAAAGGCTGTACTGCAGGATGTAGTGTGTGGTCCTCAAACTGACTGCAAGGGGCACAGACTAGTCAGTTGCTTGGCCGCGGGAGTAGGGGCACTTAGCAATGCTGTTCATGTGACTTGGTCCCAGGATGGCTGAGATTTGTGTTGTAGTAGCTTGAGACTGGCCAGGCGGTGAGAAGTTAAGAGGATGGAATTCAGCTGGATTCTAAAAAGGCTGTTCTGGTTGCCTAGGGGACACACTGCATGGGTCTGTGTATATGAATGCAAATCTGTTGGTGAGGTTGCTTTTTTACGGCTAAATTGAACTAATCGGTGTGGGAATTATCATTTTGATGTGCCATTCTGCAATGTACCTGTTTTTCCATGTCTGATTTCAAAAATAAAAACCAGTGGAATTGAAGTGTAAACACTGCATCAATCTGAATACAAGGGATAGCAGCAAATGAATACAGACTGGCAGTGACGTGAGGAAACGGACAAGGTTTGATACAAGGCAGTGGTTAGCATTCAGCCAGCCCAGTCCTACCTTTGGTGGCTTCTGGAAAACTAGTACCCTACTCCATATGCATGTAACCTTTTGGCGACTCGGTTATAGCTTATGTTCAATAAGAATAGTAATGCAATATGTGTGTAATGTATCTGACAAGCATAATCTCAATATAGCAGGCCTGTGACTTAAGCTGGGAAGCACAGTAGGCCACAGTACTGATGGGTGGATGTGTGGCTTGCCCAAGGCTGTGGCTCCGTGGCAGAGCATCTGTTTTGCAGGCAAAAGGGTCTCCGGTTCAATCCATGGCGGCATCTCCACATCATGCTGGAGAGACTTCTGCCTGTAACCTTGGAGAGCTGCTGCCAGTCAGTGTAGACCAAGGGTTTGGCTCAGTATAAGGCAGCTCCCTCTGTTCCCACTAGTGAACTCATGGCAGTGGAGACATTTGAACTGTGGACTTCAGAGTGCACGGGTTAGGGGCAGATTCTTACAAAGTTCCAGGAGTGCTGCTGCTCTCTGCAGCTTGCATGTTCATCCTGCTGTCATCTCTGGCAGGCAGGTTTCTCTAGCACGTATGGAACACGTTTGCTCAGGATGACTCTGGGGCAAGAGAGATGCGCACACATCACAGTCAGTGCTGCTGCCTCTCACAAGACTGGTGCTTCCACTAAGCAGGTAGGTAGGGTGAGGTGGACTGTCTTGACTAGCAGATACTGGAGCACATAAGGCAATAGAGAATCAATTTCGTTCTGTTTTTACAGGGGAGGACAATGAATGTTCTGCCTCGATCATCACAGCATTGTAGGCCATCTTGGCTTTCTCATGCCCCACTTTGAACGATTGTCTCCAGCTGTTACTCTTAACATTTTCCAGAAATGTCTGTGTTCTCTAAGCCAGAGGTTCCCAATTTATTGTGGCTGGGGATGATGGGAGTTGTAGTTCAGCAAGAGTTGGGGTAACACGGGTTGGGAACCCCTGCTATAAGCCAAAAGGAAACCCCCAAATCCTTTCACTACTTTCCATCTAAATGGAAATGGCTTAACTTTCAAAGGGAAAGGGCAATGCAGTGCAATCTCTCCAAGGCAAGACCCACGTTGGCACTAAATGGCAGCTGGAGGCCTCGGACACAAGTGATGTCACCTGCCTGCCATCCCATGGACATAGTCCATCCTTGGCCTATGTCAACATTTTATAGTACTGGCAAACAACTGTTGGCATGGATCATTCCTTGCAACACACTGGAAGGCTTGTATGCTGGTTGCAGCACTTGGCACCGGGAAGGCAGCTATTGTGAGCTTTGAGGAGGGAGGAGAATAGTGACACACCCCTGTTCCATCCCATAGATTCGAAGTGCAGGGAATATTTTTCATGCAAATAAAACATTTCAGAGCCAAAACAAACACCCGTTCTCTTTCAGACACAGTTGATTTAATGGTATAAATGTCCATCAGACTGTGCTCCAAGTCAACCGTGCAAACCAAGCCCAACCTGTTGGTGTGCAGGAAACGCCAGAGTGCACAATGGGACCTTTACGAAGAGGAAGCTTGATGGGACAGGTATATTTTTGTTCAATGGGAGCAGATTTAGTGTGCAAAGGATTGCTTCAAGTATGAGCTGAAACAAGTCTATTCCTATCAGACTTGAGTTGCAATCAGGGATCCACAAACCTGGGCATAGCTCACTAACTGGCTATTATGTGCACTCGCCACCAATCTCCTCTCCCCTCAGGTCCTTTTCTGGCACATGGGCAGAAGTCTTGGGTTTGGAGATGGTAAGAAGCAGTGGGAGCCCTCTCTGACTGCTCAGAACGGATCCCTGCTGATCCTTACCTTCTCAAACATGGCAGTGGAAATGAGATATCTGGGGAGGAGATCTGCTGGGTTTTCTGCTTGCCAGAGGGCTGGGGGCATTTGTCACTGGTGCATTGGCAAGTGGATTTGTAGATGCCTGGTTGCAACCCTATGTGTGCCTCAGTGGGGTACTTCTGACAAAGCAGGTAGAGGATCTGTTGTTAGTAATGCTTTGGCTTGATACAAGCTCTTAAGGAGGCAACAGACTGTGCCAGGCAAGAAGTGTTCAAAGCAAAATTCCTCTGCTAAATGAGCAAAGGGGCACCTTTTTGTAGTGGTGATTTTCTAATATTTAGCAACTATCCCTATTCAACCCCAGCACAGCATCCTTTCAGTAATTCTTGTCTGCCTTGTGTTTTATATAAACTAAATGAGTGAAGAGGCATTTTTCAAAGTGTTGATTCTCTAATATTTAGCAGCTGGAGAGCAACTAGCCCTATCCAGCCCCAGCACAACATCCCTCCAGTGGCTGCTGTTGGGGGTTCACCTTATGTTTCTTTTTAGACCATGCACCCTTTGGGGGCAGGAAACCATCTTATTTATTTACTACTTCCATGTTTTATTAATTGTTAAATTTATAGACCACCTTTCATTAAAAACAATCCCATGGCGAGATATAAACTGCTTTGAGAACTTCTGTTGGAAAGCAGTATATAAGTAGTAGTATTAGTTATATATCTTTAAGATTGTGAGTTTTTTTGAGACTGGGGAGCACCTTATTTTATGCATTTTTCTATGTAAGCTTTTGCTGAAAGCAGGGTGGATTTGATTTAAATCAAACTGATTTAAATCACTAGCAGGGTGGATAAAAATCATTGATTTTTATCCACCCTGCTAGTGATTTAAATCATGATTTCAATCAGTTTGATTTAAATCAAATCCACCCTGGCTGAAAGGCAGTATTTAAATTTGTGGTCAGTCAAAATGGACCTGAATAGATTGGTTAGATTGCTGAATTTGGCTGCATATAAAGTGAAAAGCGGCAGCTCAGTTTGGCTGACTCGAGGAAAAACCTTTTTTTTTTTTAATTAATGATTTTTTTTATCTCAGCACCATGTTGATATACAGGTGAAACTCAGAAAATTAGAATATCATGCAAAAGTCCATTAATTTCAGTAATGCAAATTAAAAGGTGAAACTGATATATGAGACAGACGCATTACATGCAAAGCGAGATAAGTCAAGCCTTAATTTGTTATAATTGTGATGATCATGGCGTACAGCTCATGAAAACCCCAAATCCACAATCTCAGAAAATTAGAATATTACATGGAACCAAGAAGACAAGGATTGAAGAATAGAACAATATCGGACCTCTGAAAAGTATACAGTGTACTGTGCTTGATTGGCCAGCAAACTCGCCTGACCTGACCCCATAGAGAATCTATGGGGCATTGCCAAGAGAAGGATGAGAGACATGAGACCAAACAATGCAGAATTGCTGAAGGCTGCTAATGAAGCATCCTGGTCTTCGATAATACCTCATCAGTGCCACAGGCTGATAGCATCCATGCCACGCCGCACTGAGGCAGTAATTGCTGCAAAAGGGGCCCAAACCAAGTACTGAATACATATGCATGCTTATAATTTTCAGAGGTCCGATATTGTTCTATTCTTCAATCCTTGTCTTCTTGGTTCCATGTAATATTCTAATTTTCTGAGATTGTGGATTTGGGGTTTTCATGAGCTGTACGCCATGATCATCACAATTATAACAAATTAAGGCTTGACTTATCTCGCTTTGCATGTAATGCGTCTGTCTCATACATCAGTTTCACCTTTTAATTTGCATTACTGAAATTAATGGACTTTTGCACGATATTCTAATTTTCTGAGTTTCACCTGTAGTACTTTACAGCCTGTTATACTGGTCACATCTACCTCTGGCTTCACTTGATAGATGCACAGCTAAGATGATAGAATGGATCCATATTTGTGCCTTAAGCTTCATGGGGTCTAGCAAAGCCTTTAAGGATGGATGATAACTTCCCCACACCATCCTTATACAAGTTTAAGACAATTACAAAAATAGAGTTAGGCTATGTCAGTTTTGTGATGTTTGCTAGTAGTTTGGGAGTTATGGGAGACGGGGGACTTCTTATTTTAAAAGGAGAGACTGGGTCTCAAAACCTTATAGGAACATAGAAAACTGCCTTATACCGAGTCAGACCATGGGTCCATCTAGCTCAGTATTGTCTGCACTGACTAACCTCCAAGGTTACAGGCAGGAGTCTCTCTCAGCCCTAGGGAAGACCCAGCCAAGAGGTTCACGCAGATGAGACAGTAAATCTCTTCTGGAAATGTTTGTATGGTTATGTGCAAAAAGACAAGAGTATCTCTTCTAAACAGCAATGGGACAAATTGTGGAAATGGAAGTTGGACGTAAACCCCCCACCACCACCACCACTTACCTGATGTGCCTTGAAATCCCCCACCCCCAAGTTACAGTACTACCTGCAATATACTTCATAACCTTGTGGGTTTCCAAATCCTTGTGTGTAAATCTTTGTAGACATATCATGTACAAACAACCACTTTGTATATAATTGTGCTTTGGCAACGTACTGTGTGCTTCGGTAGTTTGTTGGTTCAATTAAAAAATCTTGTCCTATCTGGAGATGCTGCCAGGGAGGGAACTTGGAACCCTTTTGCATGCAAGCAGCCGTGCCCCTAGGGGGAATATTTTACAGTGCTCACTTACAGAAGTAAAAGTGATTTTCCTCCAACCTTGCTTGCTTCCACACAACTGAAAACTGGGAGACACACAATTCCCCAACCTGGGTAGGACACCATTTTTGATTGTGTGAATGACCTCCCAGTCTCCCATTCCAATGCAAACCAGGGCAGACCCTGCTAAAAAGGGGGCAATTCACGCTTGCATCACAAGACCAGCTCTCTTTTAGCATTCACTGCCCCAACAGGTATAAATGGGTTGGACAAAGCCATCTATAGTTGACTTGCCTTTTGTGGGGGAGAGCTGGTCCGTTCCTGCAGTAGCAAGAATGGACTGTCCCCTTTGCTAAGCAGCGTTTACCTTTGGAAAGGTGAATACCTGTGAGCGTGGTTAGATAGTCCCCTTAGGGCAGGCAAGCTTGGCTTCTCCCAGCTGTTCCCAAACTACAACTCCCAATTGCAGTTGAGGATGATGGGAGTTGTAGTTCAGCAATAGCCGGGGAGCCAAGGTTGCCTACCCATGCCTTAGGGAATGAGGACGTAGTGCTGTGATAGGGCATCTGCTTGCATTCAAAAGGTCCCAGTTCACTTCCCGGATGGCAGCATATCCCTGGGCAAGACTTGCCTGAAACCCTGGGAAGCTACTGCCAGTCTGCATAGACGAAGAGGAGTCTGACTCTGTATAAGGCAGCTTCCTCCTATGCTGGGATGGGGCCATACATAGCTCATTCTGCACGCAGAAGGTCCCCAGCTTCAGTCACTGGCATCTCCAGGTAGAGCTAGGAAAGAGTCTTGCTTGAAACCTTGGAGAGCTGCTGCCAGTCAGTGCCGACAATACTGAGCTCGGTGGATCAGTAGTCTGACTCGGTATAAGGCAGCTGCCAATGGCTATCGCACAAATGTTTGTATTAAGAAGAGCTGAGAGCAGGCTTATTTTATTTTTTTTTAATACTGACAACTTGGGACCACTGTAGCCCACTGGCAGAGTATCTACTCCGCATGCAGGAGACCCCGGCTTCAACCCCTGGCAGCAACTCCTTCAGGGAAGACGGGGGAAGACTCCTGCCTGAAACCCTGGAGAGCTGCTGCCAGTCAGCGCCGACAATACTGAGCTAGACAGACCAAGGGCCGGACTCACTTGAAGGCAGCTTCCTGTGTAACGAATACTATGAAACCTGGTAGCGCCGCAGGAAGTTCCACTGCTCAGAGGTGGCATGCTTTCCAAGTTATCCGCTGCGGGGGAAGAGGCAACGGCAGGGGCAAGAACAGGGCGAGGGCTGATGGTTCCTCCAGTCCGTGGTTGTGAGTTGACCACCTGCATGCCATGGCGGTGGGTGGGTGGAGCGAAAATGCCAGGGCGGGGCTAAAGAGCACTGGCGGAAGAGCTTCAGCTGCCCGGCCGGGGAGGGCAGGGCGATCACGTGACGGAGCAAAGGGCTCCTCGCCTCACGTGATCCTCCTCCAAGAGGACCCCAGGAAGGAAGGGAAGGCAGCGGCGATGACGGCCGCCAAACGGGTGCTTCCGCGGCTGGTGGCGTCGCTGCGGCCGGTGAGTGGGTGGCCCCGACTCCTGGCGCCGGTCTCCGGATCCGGGCTGGCGCTGTCTCCGCATGTCTCTCGTTACGAGGGTGATCGGGCTCTGGCTGGCCCCTGAGAGTGACCTGCTCTCAACAGGTTGATTCCATTGTCCCCTGTAAGGGGGATTTCCAGAGGCTGTTGACTACAACTCCCATCACCCCCAGCTGCAGTGGCCTTTGGTTGGGGGTGATGGGAGTTGTAATCAACAGCATCTGGGAATCCCCCTTACAGGGGACACTGGCTTTATTCTGAGTAGGTCTCTTGGGATATAGGGTCCCCCTGAGCCACTGGGAGCGGTTGGAGATAGACCACACGGCCGCCCCCCCCCGCCCCCGCACTGAGGCTGATGTGACTGTGTCTTACTGGGGGCATCTGAAGGAGCAGGAGTTCCAAAAGCCCCCCTAAATGTCACAGTGTGGTGGGCAGACTTTAGCGTCCCACAGAACTCCTCTTCATGCTGGACGTTCAACAAAGCAATAGGAAGCATGGGGAGCGGGGGAGAGAAGAGGATGGACATAATGGAGAAGCCCTCAGATCTGCAGTTTATTACAGTCTTAAAACTGAGTGCAGGGGGATTTGATTGATTGATTAAGTGATGTCAAGTAGGTGTCAGCTCTTAGTGACCCTATAGGAATTTAGGCAGACTTAATTTGATAAGCATCCCTTAGGTGCAGGACAGATCTTAGTTGCATTCAAGTCTGCTGGTGCAAAGAAACAAACTAGCTACTTATTTACATATACAGTGCCCAGGCATGTTAAGAAAAATATGAAAGCTACCCATATTTGATCCCTGCTCCCTTTTTATCACTTTTTTCCCCACAGCTCAGTACATCAGCGGCTAGTACGTTTCCCAAGTATGTTAAAATAGTTGAGGTCGGCCCAAGAGATGGACTACAGAATGAAAAGGTAATAACCTCTGCTTAGCTTAGTTTCATTTGTGCCTGAAATTTGCAATGTTTTCATATGCATAATCCTGCCATTTCAACATCTGTGCAGTCCTTATTTTCCTAGAATGTTGTTATAGCTCCAGAATTTCACTTGCACTCCTGTTCTCTAAATCCTTCAGTACCATTCAAATACAGGTGAAACTCGGAAAATTAGAATATCGTGCAAAAGTCCATTAATTTCAGTAATGCAAATTAAAAGGTGAAACTGATATATGAGACAGACGCATTACATGCAAAGCGAGATAAGTCAAGCCTTAATTTGTTATAATTGTGATGATCATGGTGTACAGCTCATGAAAACCCCAAATCCACAATCCCAGAAAATTAGAATATTACATGGAACCAAGAAGACAAGGATTGAAGAATAGAACAATATCGGACTGTACATTGATATCAGAAAGTATAGATATTGGTCTGTGTAGGCCAGTAGATAGCATCAGGCAGAACATGAAGTCTGCAGGGGAGGGGGGATTATAATTCTTAATCTTTAGCTTTTAAAATAACTTCTAATTTGTAACTTATAAAACAGCAACAGTGATTCTGATTGTGGTTTTAGCCTGCATTTTAAACTTAACTTGGTTAATTTTCTTTCTCTTATTTTATATTGTATTTATTTTATTGTTATGATCCATCCCGAGCAGTAGTGTACTGGAGGGGTAGCGTATAAATGTTTTAAATAAATAAAATAAAAATCTTGCTTCCGCTGCGGCTATCTTTGGGCAAGCTACAGCCACTCATTTGATTAATTTATAGTCTGGCTTATCAGTCTGTGAAATGGGTGCAACCTATTTCACTGATGATTGGTTAGGGACTATCTGGAGAGCTGGTGTTGCTGTAGTCAGCATGCTCAGCAGGGTGAGCACTGTCTGCTGTTAAGATCCGCTTAGCAGGGCTTCTCAACATGTGGGTCCCCAGATGATATTGGACTTCAGCTCCCATAATCCCCAGCCCCAGCGGCCTTTGGTTGGGAATTATGGGAGTTGAAGTCTAATTACATCTGGGGACCCACAGGTTGAGAAGCCCTGGCTTAAGGGATGGGGCTCAGAGGTAGAGCTTCTGCTTGCATTCAGAAGGTCCCAGGTTCACTCCCTGGCAGCATCTGCAGGTGGGGCTGGGAAAGACTCCTGCTTGAAACCTTGGAGAGCTGCTGCCAGTCAGTGTAGACAATGCTGAGCTAGATGGACCAATGGCATCCAAAACGTAGTCCGGCTAGAATTGGTAGGGTTGCTCAGCAAGGTAAAGCTGTATAAATGCTGACGTCTTTTCAGTCTCTACCCTTTGGTAATCCTGGAGAGGGCAAAGAGAATGTCCCAACTAGTGAGTTTGTCTAAGATAGATTTTCCCATTGGTAAACAATTGTGTCAGGCACTGGCAACTTGCAAAACAGCTCCCGAAATCTTTGTCCCCTTGGCAGGCTGCCTGCAGTGCAGAACTCCTGGTTATAATCATCAGAGGTTTTTAGTCTGTCCCATCTTCAAGGGCTCAGGTGCAATTTAAAAATTACAGAAATACAAAAAGTTCTTAACATACCTTAAAAATAATAATACTACATTTATATCCCGCTCTTCCTTCAGCAAGCCCAGAGTGGTGTACATGGTTTTATTTCTCTTCACAACAACCTTGTGAGGTAGGTTAGACACAGAGAGAGAGGGAGAGAAGTGACTGGCCCGGAATCGCCCAGAGAGTTTCATGGCTAAACAGGGATTTGAACACAAGTCTCCCCGGTCCTAGTCCAACACTAACCACTACCCCACAGTGGTATAGAGTTCTCACTCATACCTGCTTCCTTGTCTCTGATAGAAGAGCCTCTTTTTGGCATCAGTGTTCCCTCTAACAGGGATTCCCAGGTGTTGTGGACTACAACTCCCAGAATCCTCAGCTGCAATGGCTTTTACTAGTGGGTTATGGGAGTTGTAGTCAACAACATCTGGGAATCCCTGTTAGAGGGAACACTGCTTGGCATATGACTTTTGCCTTCTGTTTCTTCCCCTTTCTCTTGGCATTTATTGATAATTATTTTAATACAGTATGGTCATATCAAAACATGGGCTTATTAACCAGGCCAGGGTTTCTTAACCTTAGGCCCAAGGTTTCTTAACCTAAACTCCCATCATCCCCAGATATGGCCTTTGTGACTGAGGATGATGGGAGTTGTAGTCCAACAACATCTGGGGGCCCAAGGTTAAGAAACCCTGAACCAGTTTATTGCATAGTTGGACTCTCTCCATGCAGGCTAGAGCTGGTCTTGCGGTAGCGAGTATGAATTGTCCCCTTTGCTAAGCAGGGTCCACCCTGGTTGCATTTGGATGGGAGACTACATGTGTGAGCACTGCAAGATATGCCACTTAGGGGAGGGGGCTCATATGAGAAGAGTAGACGGTTCCAAGTTCTCTCCCTGGCATCTTCAGATAGGGCTGAGAGAGACTCCTCCTGCCTGTAACCTTGGAGAAGCCGCTGCCAGTCTGTGAAGACAATACTGAGCTAGATGGACCAATGGTCTGACTCAATAGAAAGCAGTTTCCTATGTTCTCATCAAATTCTTCCCTTATAATCTGAGTAAGTAAGTTTTATTGTGGTCCTTAGACCAGCTTAACATTTAAAATAATACATTTATGATTTACAAAATATTCAAATTTCTAATACAAGCTCTACGCAGTTTGGATGCAACAAAACAGAACTTGGCCACATTTATAGAAGTAACAGATTTAAAATTTGACAGCAAAAAATCCAAGTAAAATTGATCCGTATGGCCAGGATGGTTCTTTAAGAGAGGAGCAATAAACTTAATACGAGCATCCCTGTAAAATTGACAATACAGAATAACATGAACTGACTCTATATCCCCTGAGCCACAGGGGAAACGACACAATGCATATGGAACCCGTTTATATTTCCCTTCTAGGAGTGCAGAGGGAAGGGGTATAATCTGATATATCTGCTGACTTCCAACTGTGCAAAACGGTTTAGAATTTGAACCTGTGACATCCAGATTTGGATCCAGATTTGGTGCAACCATGAGTATCCCAGGGACTTAACTGCGTAGAGGTCCCTTACCTTTGTGTGGTTTTCTTGAACTTGCATTGATGCAAAGAATATGCTGCTGCCTTGCATTAGACTGCTTTAAAAATCTTTCTTGTAGCTCACAATACCTTGTGTCTTTCATCACAAATCAGCAATCATATTCACAGCTGTAAGGAAATGTGCAGCGCACTCTTTGTGTGCGTGGAGGTGGTGTTACTGTTACTGAGCGCCCGCGTGATATAGTGGTTAGTGTGTTGGACTAGGGCTGGGGAGACCCGAGTTCATTCAGCCATGATAGTTGCTGGGTGACTCTGGGCCAGTCACTTCTCTCTCACTCTAACCTACTTCACAGGGTTGTTGTGAGGAGAAACTTAAGTATGTAGTACACCACTCTGGGCTCCTGGGAGGAAGAGCGGGATATAAAAAAATGTTGTTGTTTTAAAAATGAGACCTGCTGGGTGACTCTGAGCTGGTCACTTCTCTCTCAGCCTGATCTACCTCACAGGGTTGTTGTGAAGATAAACATAACAGTGTACACTGCTCTGGGCTCCCTGGAGGAAGAGCTGTATATAAATAAATAGGTTATTGGTATTATTTTTTTAGTTAAAAAACGACTACCACCACACATTCTCATTGCCTAGGCACCCAGTTTCAACTATCATCTCCATGACCTCAAAAATGAGGGGTGGAAATGGGTGTCAGAATCACTCATAGCATTCTCTGTCTCCTGCCTCGCACCATGTCAGCTGCGTCATCCATCAGCCAGACGAAATTCTGCTTGTCAACTCTCCTGTCTCCTCACTAAATCATTCTTGGCTGCGCTAAAAGTTTCATGCCCGCATAAGTACAGCTGTGCCTTCCAGACTGAGGTCTCACACGACCCTTCGGAGCATCGGTCCTAGACACATAGCTCTGAAAAAGTGGTTTGCCTTGTCTACACTGCAGGAAACGTTATTCTCTGCCTGCCCCATTGTGCCTCCTGATGACAGCCCCGATGGTTCTTCCGTTCCTGAGCAGTCTGTGGTTGCCATGCTGGGTCAGCCGTGGACACACCATGGCACACTGCTTTTCAGCTCTGATCAAGAGCTTCAGCATGGCTCACAACAAAACTGAAAATGCAGTATCCTAAAGCAACAATATAACAGACTACAGCCGTCAAAATCCTGACACCATCTGAGAGATTAAAACTTTAAGATAGGCTAAAGTAGGGATAGGCAACCATAGTTTTCCAACGGTTGTTGAACTACAACTCCCATCATCCCTAGCCATTATTCAATGACTGCCGGAGAGCCATGGTTGCCTACCCCTGGGTTAAAGGCTTGGTAGAAGAGAAGTATTCTAACTGTCCTTCAAATTGTCAGCAATGAGAGGATCATAAAGGCATCACCATGAAGGGAGTTCCACAGTCGAGAACACCATGACAGGGAAGGCCTTTTCCTGCATCTCAACCAAAGAGATTTTTGATGGCAGCAGGATGCTGCGTGAGCCTTCCAGTCAGATGTCTACAAATCCACTTGCTAGCACACCAGTAGTGAGTGCCTCCACACTACACAGATCTCTTCCCCAAAGGTCTCATTTCCACTTCCATTTTGGGGCAGCTAAATACCAGATGCAGGGAGCAACAGCAGGAGAGAGGGCATGCCCTCACCTCTTGCCTGTGGGCTTCTCAGAGGCATGTGCTGGGTGACGGTGGGAAACAGGATGCTGAACTGGATAGGCCTTGGGCCTGATCCAGCAGGACTGTTTCTGTTTTCTTCTTGAGGAATATCAGGAATCCTTTCTGAGTAGTTGGAGACGGCTCCTTCTGTTTCTTATCATCTCTGTGTGCCAGTGACAGAAGATCTGCTTCTCTCCTAAGCCCTCTGCCTGGGTGCCAGAAAAGGATCTGAGAGGAGAGAGGGGATTGGTGGCAACCACATATAATGTCTGGCTAGTGAGTGAAGTGTAAATTTGTGCTTTCCCGCTTCCAGTGACAAATGCTTTGGTTCAATAGGGTTTACTCCCTTGTAAGTGTGTTTAGGATTGTTTGATGCAATAGACACGTATTATTGTTCCACTGTTACAGTTTCATCAGATTCCTGGAGAATGGAAATGTTATGAAATTACCACAAGCAGGGAATGCACTTTCTCCTCTTTTTCTTTGTAGAACCTCGTCCCCACCCAGGTGAAAATCGACTTAATTGATATGCTGTCGGAAACGGGTCTCTCGGTCATCGAAGCTACCAGTTTTGTGTCTCCCAAATGGGTCCCTCAGGTCAGTGCTGCTGATCTTATGACGCTTGGAAATGTTGCCAGATGTGAGTTGTGCATGGTGGGTGGGCTGGGTTTGTCCATGTGAGGCTGAAGTTTGAGTCCCTGCTTGTCCATCCACAAGCCAGGCCCTAAAATTTTGGCCATCAGTACCATATCAGATGACAAATGCTCATTGTGATTTTTGGCAACGTCCACCCCCCCAGAGATGCAAAATAGGGGGTAGCATTGTTGCACTGATAGCTCTCTGTGTGTTCTCACCCCTTCTTTATCCCTACCGCCAATTAGAGTAAAATTGCAGTCATTTTTGCACACAGGTAAGGGTACAGTTCGGGTGACAATGAACAAACTGTTCTCCTCTCTCCATGGAGTTATCTTTGGAGGACATTCCTGCCAGTTTTCAATTTCCATTCCTCTGACAACCTCGATACAATTTTTCTATTAGTTTTGGCTTTTTTTTTTTAATTAAAAGCTTTTAAAACACCGTTGCAAATGTTTACTCTATGGAGAGAGTACAACAATTTGTTCATTGCTACCCGTATCCTGCAGGCCTGGTGGACAGGACCATATAAGCATGAGAACAACATAAGGATGAGACTACACTGAAAGGCTTGCAATGCTATCACCTCTCTTCCATCTCTAGGGGTGTAGCCCTTGTCAAAATGACAATGCGCATTGGTCCCCCAATTAGTACCAGCTAACCTTGGAGAAGGCGCTGCCTGTCAGTGTAGACCCGACTACACAACTTCGGCCCTCCTGCAGATGTGGTCTTGTGATAGCAAGCATGACTTGTCTCCTTAGCTAAGCAGGATCTGCCCTGGTTGCATATGAAAGCGAGACTAAAAGTGTGAGCACTGTAAGATCTTCCTCTTGGGGGATGGAGCCGCTCTGGGAAGAGCAGAAGGTTTCAAGTTCCCTCCCTGGCTTCTCCAAGATAGGACTGAGAGAGACTCCTGCCTGCAACCTTGGAGAAGCCGCTTCCAGTCTGTGTAGACAATACTGAGCTAGACTTACACTGGTACAGTTTAAGGCAGTTTCTATGTTACTGTGTTTCCTAAGACCAGATGCTATGCTGGGCTGATTAGGGACACTTCAGTAGGGTCTGGAAGCCCCCTGCTTTTCCTCTGAAGCTCTAACCCCCTGCCTTTCTGTTCTTTGTTATGCTGTTTAGATGGCTGACCATACTGAAGTCATGCAGGGAATTCAGAAGGCTCCTGGTATCAGCTACCCTGTATTGACCCCCAACCTGAAAGGCTTTCAGGCGGCGGTAAGGGATGCTTGCAGTGCAGAAGGTTTGATGCAGAAGTTTTGGGAATCCCTGGGTGGGAAATGCATACTCTTCATCTGCAGTGATGCATCTTGCTCCAATGGTCTGATAGAGCAATTCCAAGGGAATCAGGCACGTTATCACTTTTTTCAATGACTGTGGCCATAAACAAATTTCCAAGTTGATACTACAGGTGAAACTCGAAAAATTAGAATATCGTGCAAAAGTTCATTAATTTCAGTAATGCAAATTAAAAGGTGAAACTGATATATGAGATAGACGCATTACATGCAAAGCGAGATAAGTCAAGCCTTAATTTGTTATAATTGTGATGATCATGGCGTACAGCTCATGAGAACCCCAAATCCACAATCCCAGAAAATTAGAATATTGTGAAAAGGTTCAACAGTCTAGGCTCCAGGTGTCCCACTCCAATCAGCTAATCAATCCATAACACCTGCAAAGGGTTCCTGAGCCTTTAAATGGTCTCTCAGTCTGGTTCATTAGGAATCACAATCATGGGAAAGACTGCTGACTTGACAGTTGTGCAGAAAACCATCATTGACACCCTCCATAAGGAGGGAAAGCCTCAAAAGGTAATTGCAAAAGAAGTTGGATGTTCCCAAAGTGCTGTATCAAAGCACATTAATAGAAAGTTATGTGGAAGGGAAAAGTGTGGAAGAAAAAGGTGCACAAGCAGCAGGGATGACCGCGGCCTGGAGAGGATTGTCAGGAAAAGGCCATTCAAAAGTGTTGGGGACTTTCACAAGGAGTGGACTGAGGCTGGAGTTAGTGCATCAAGAGCCACCACACACAGACGGATCCTGGACATGGGCTTCAAATGTCGTATTCCTCTTGTCAAGCCGCTCCTGAACAACAAACAACGTCAGAAGCGTCTTACCTGGGCTCAAGAAAAAAAAGAACTGGTCTGTTGCTCAGTGGTCCAAAGTCCTCTTTTCTGATGAGAGCAACTTTTGCATCTCATTTGGAAACCAAGGACCCAGAGTCTGGAGGAAGAATGGAGAGGCACACAATGCAAGATGCTTGAAGTCCAGTGTGAAGTTTCCACAGTCTGTGTTGATTTGGGGAGCCATGTCATCTGCTGGTGTTGGTCCACTGTGCTTCATTAAGTCCAGGGTCAACGCAGCCGTCTATCAGGAGATTTTGGAGCACTTCATGCTTCCTTCCGCAGACAAGCTGTATTAGGGATGCTGACTTCATTTCCCAGCAGGACTTGGCACCTGCCCACACTTCCAAAAGTACCAAAACCTGGTTCAATGACCATGGGATTACTGTGCTTGATTGGCCAGCAAACTCGCCTGACCTGAACCCCATAGAGAATCTATGGGGCATTGCCAAGAGAAGGATGACAGACATGAGACCAAACAATGCAGAAGAGCTGAAGGCCGCTAATGAAGCATCCTGGTCTTCCATAACACCTCAGCAGTGCCACAGGCTGATAGCATCCATGCCACGCCGCATTGAGGCAGTAATTGCTGCAAAAGGGGCCCAAACCAAGTACTGAATACATATGCATGCTTATACTTTTCAGAGGTCTGATATTCTATTTACAATCCTTGTTTTATTGGTTTCATGTAATATTCTAATTTTCTGGGATTGTGGATTTGGGGTTCTCATGAGCTGTACACCATGATCATCACAATTATAACAAATTAAGGCTTGACTTATCTCGCTTTGCATGTAATGCGTCTGTCTCATATATCAGTTTCACCTTTTAATTTGCATTACTGAAATTAATGAACTTTTGCACGATATTCTAATTTTTTGAGTTTCATCTGTATATGTGCAAAGCACGTTGGTAACAGAATCAGAATTTTTGGATATCATTTCTGATCCCATTACTAACATGTTTTGCATGTTTCAGATGCGCTCTGTAATATTTTAAGGGCTTTGTAAAACTATGGCCTTCTAGAGGAGAGCTGGTCTTGCGGTAGCAAGCATGATTTGTCCCCATAGCTAAGCAGGGTCCACCATGGTTGCATATGAATGGGAGACTTGATGTGTAAGCACTGTAAGATATTCCCCTTAGGGGATGGAGCCGCTCTGGGAAAAGCAGAAGGTTTCATGTTCCCTCCCTGGCATCTCCAAGATAGGGCTGAGAGAGATTCCTGCCTGCAACCTTGGAGAAGCCGCTGCCAGTCTGTGAAGACAATACTGAGCTAGATAGACCAATGGTCTGACTTGGTATATGGCAGTTTCCTATGTTCCTAGTAGGAGATGTTCTCCTGCCAGTGGGTATATGAGACATCAACCTGAAAAATTGCTCATGGCATTGAAAAAGTGGTCACGTGCCTGATTCCATTACCCTGGGAATTGCTGTAATAGCTGTGAAACTCTATGATTTGAGTGTCATTTCCCCATGTGCAAAGGCTGTTTATTTCAATGGAGGAAGTGGGTTGAAGTGGTGTATCTTGGCAGATGCAGATCCTCCTCCATTGAACTGAATGGAAGAGCCTTTGCACACAAGAGCTTTGAGAGTGTCCAGTAGTGGCTTGCCTTCATCTCTGAGTGCTGTCCAACTGGGATACTGTCTGGGAACCACATTTGTTGCATTTTTGACAGGGAAAGCGGAGAGTACGTGCAAGAAATATGAAATATCCCATTAACATTCACTCTCACATAGGAACATATTTTTATTTTATTTTAATTACATTTATATCCCGCTCTTCCTCTAAGGAGCCCAGAGCCCAGTACATAGTTAAGTTTCTCCTCACAACAACCCTGTGAAGTAGGTTAGGTTGAGAGAGAGAAGTGACTGGCCCAGAGTCACCCAGCAAGTATCATGGCTGAATGAGGATTTGAACTCGGGTCTCCCTGGTCCTAGTGCAGCACTCTAACCACTACACCATGCTGGCTCTCAGGTACATATGAGGTCTTAGATTCACTCTCTAGCATCTCCAGGTAGGGCTGGGAGAGACTCCTTCCTGCAGCCTTGGAGAGCTGCTGCCTGTCAGTGTTGACAATACTGAGCTAGATAGGCCAATGGTCAGACTCGGTATGAGGCAGCTTTCTAGCTTCCTAGTCGCAGGGTGTAATGTTGCTGCCATTAAAATTAACTGGAAGGGGGGCCCACACAGGTTGATTTGCAGCAGGGCTTTCTAAGGACACCCCTGGGCAAGACATTTTAGTAGGCTCAACTAAATACTTTGCAATGTTGCAAAAGAGCAAGCAAGCTTCCAGGTTTCCTAGAAGGCTTCGTCAGCTTAGATTATTCTTTTCCCCTGGAAATATAAAGGCCCTGTGTTAGATCTGTCATAATGGGAGCAGCCATGATTTTCCTTTGTCCTAGAACCTAGAAATTTTCCATCCTGAAAAATTTTGTACCCAGAACAATATTACCTTTGCATACCTCAAAACAATATATAAATATTTGTTGTAGTAGTACCAAATTACATCCACCAAACGCTTCCTAGACTCCATTTTGGGCTGCTACAAATTGCAGACCAGTCTTTTTTCATCACACCTCGCTTTCTGTCTCTTCTCCCCCACCCCACTTTTTTGTTTCCCCTCACTTAACTTCCAGCCTGAAGAAGAGCTCTGTGGCACCCAGAAGCTTGCTCACTGCTCTGACCTTTGTTCCCTTCTGTCCTAATAAAGGACTTGCTCTCTTTATTTTTTGGATTTAAACCAATGTAAAATATCCCACTAAAATCCAGTTTAAACGGCAAAAGCATAACAAAGGCAAACTAATCCCCGACCACCTACCATCTCAACTTTGGTCCTGTAAGCAATCCCAGATGGAAAAGATGTTGCAGCATTTCCTAAAGAGACTCGGGTTTGGATTCTGAAGGATGGGGAAGGCAGCTTTGCTGGTTGTCAGTGTGTAATTTCCTTCCCGTTTGTTGCTTAGCTGGCAGCCGGTGCCAAGGAGGTGTCAATCTTTGGGGCGGCATCAGAGCTTTTCACAAAGAAGAACATCAACTGTTCCATCGAGGAGAGTCTACAGAGATTTGACGATGTGCTGAAAGCTGCAAAAGAAGCCAGCATCCCAGTCCGAGGGTAAGAGCAGAGCCAGTGGCTGAGCGAGTGTGGTGTCTAACAGGCCTCTTTGTATGTTGGTACAACAAGGCGGAGACAGAGAGGAGGGCGAAAGGCTGGCGTGTGATGGAGTAAGGAAGCTGCCTTCTACTGAGTCAGACCCTTGGCCCATCGAGCTTAAGAGTTGCTTACCCAGACTGGCAGCAGCTTCTCCAAGCTTACAGGCAGGAGTCTCTCTCTTCCCGAACTTGGAGATGCCAGGGAAGGAATCGGGAACCTTCTGCATGCAAATATGCAGGTGCTCTTCCCAAAATAGCCCCATTCCCCAAGGGGCATATCTTACAGTGCTTACATGTAGTCTCCCATTCAAATGCAAACCAGGGCAGACCCCTGCTTAGCAAAGGGGACCATTCATGCTTACCACCACTAGACCAGTAGGGGGAAGTGGACAGCTGGTCTTCCAGTAGCAAGCTCATGAATTCCATGAATGCATTCCTTTTTTTCATGAATTCATTCCTAAATTGAACTGCTGCATTCAAGTCATTCCTGAATTTTCATCCCCTTTTTCTTGCATTGCATTGCATTGCATTGCATTGCATTGCAAGAATTGTAGTTGCAAACATAAATTGACCAGGAGAACGGGTCCTGTGTTAACAAGCATGAATTATCACCTTTGCTATGCAGGGTCTGCTCCGGTTTGTATTTTGATGGGTGACTACATGTGAGCATTGTAAGATATCCCCCATAGGGGTTGGAGCTATAGTTCAGAAGTAGAGCATCTCCTTTGCACGCAGAAGGTCCCAGGTTTCCTCCCTGAAATCTCCAGTTAGGGCTGGGAGAGATTCCTGCCTGAAACCTTGGAGAGCCGCTGCCAGTCTGTGCAGACAATACTGAGCTCTGCAGATCAATGGTCTGACTCAGTATAAGGCAGACTTCTATATTTCTCTGAAGCTCATCAGAAAAAAACTCAACTGATGTCTGTAATGATTTTAAAAATAATAATAATAATAATTGGCTACTTTCAAGTAGCGAGGTCTGCATAGAAGGGAAAGGCTGACAATTTCTTATTAAAAATGGAAAAGTTTCCTTCCTGGATCAGACCCAAATCTGTTGAACCTAGCCGGCTATTCCCAACAGGTGCCTCTGGAAAATCTCTGCTGTGAAAATGGTGGCCATCTCCTAAGGCAGGCGTTCCCATACTTGAATCCCCAGAAGTTGGTGGGCTACAGCTCCCATCATCTCTTGCCACAATGGCTGGAGGCCTTCGGCTACCTCCCAGGTTCAGAGGCAGGAGGCCTCTGAATTGCCAGTTGCAGGGGAGCAGTGGCAGGAGAGGGGGCATCATGCATCCATCCCCTGGTTTGTGGTCATCTAGTGAGCCATGGTGGGAAATAGGATGCTGGACTAGATAGGCCTTGGGCCTGATCCAGCAAAGCTCTTCTTCTTATGAAGCCCTGCCCTAATGATTAGCAGTATCATTTTCAGAGATATTCTATCTCTGAATATGGTGGTTTTCTTTAAAATAACAGTTGCCACCACCTCCTCTAAACATTTGTCTAATCCAAGCAAGTGATTAGCAATTTGTCTAATCCAAGCAATTTGTCTAATCCAAGCAATTTGCAATTTGTCTAATCCAAAGCAATTTGTCTAATCCAAGCAAGTCATCTTGTGGCAGGATCAGTTAATTGCATAAAGAAGTTCAGTTGAGGCTGCACCGTGGCATGGAAATCTTGCTGTATGGTCAGGTCTCTTGACTGAAGCCAAGTGGGTCTGCATCCAGAAACACAGGCGTGCCCATTTGCATCAGCCAGCCTCACTCACTTGGGAGGACAACCCAGCGCCATGTGGGGTGCAATACAGGCTGGTTTCCATCAGACGTCCGCTAAGGTTCCTGCCATGTGCACACCTTGTTGATGTCTTGCCCAGTGAATTTTGTGTGTGTCGTTTGCGAGATGGGCAGAAAGCAGCTGTTCCTGGCTTAGGGGAAAGGTACTTGGAATCCCTTCCCCTGCATATCAAATAGAGGAATGCTTTCCCTTTTCTGCTTGCAGATACGTCTCTTGCGTCCTTGGCTGTCCTTACGAAGGAAAGATTGATCCTGCTAAAGTTGCAGAAGTGAGTGCATGCCATACCTGCCAAGGGATTTCGTGCAGTTGGGATGGAGAGCCAGTCTTGCGGAAGCCCGCATGAATTGTCCCCTTTGCCAAGCAGGGTTCTCCTTGGTTTGCATTTGGATGGCTGCCTGCTGTAAGATATTCCCCTCTGTACACTTGCTTGTAGAAGGTTCCAGATTCAACTCCAAGTAGGGCTGGGAAAGACTCCTGCCTGAAACCTTGTAGAATTGCTGCCCGTCAGTGTAGACAGTATTGAGCCAGATGGACCAATGGTCTGACTCGGTCTAAGGCAGCTTCCTGTGCAAGTCTTGTATATGCCAGTGTAAATATCAAGAGTGTTTAGGGACAGACCTCTACAAATCCATGTGCCAGCTCTCTGGTTAGCAGGATACCAGCAGCACCTCGCAGATCTCCCCAGAGGTCTCATTTCCACTGGCATTTTTGAGAAGGTAAGAAACCGCAGGAATCCTTTCTGAGCACTACGAGTGGCTCCCACGGCTTCTTCCCATCTCCCAGTGCAAATTTATTTATTTATTTATCGGTCTCTCTTATCTATTTACCACATTTTCATGCCGCTCAAAACACAAGTTCTCTCGGCGGTTTACAGCAAAACAATAAAAACAACCAATAAAAAGATTTAAAACATTTCAACAATCTGTTTTTAAAAGCCTGTGTGAACAAATGTGTCTTGACTGCCTTTTAAAAAGTTGTCAGAGATGGGGAGACTCTTATTTCAGCAGGAAACACATTCCAAAGCCTCAGGGCAGCAATGGAGAAGGCCCATCCCCAAGTAGCTACCAGACAAGCCGGTGGCAACTGCAGACAAACCTCTCCAGATTATCTCAATGGGTGGTGTGGTTCATAGCAAAGACGGTGTTCTCTTAAATACCCAGGGCCCAAGCTGTTTAGGGTTTTATAGGTTATAACCAAAACCTTGTACTTTGCCCGGAAACTTATCGGCAGCCAGTGTATATCTTTTAAGATGGGAGTGATATGGTCTCTCCGAGATGACCCAGAGACCAACCTGGCTTCCACATTCTGGACTAACTGCAGTTTCTGGACTATGTACAAAGGCAGCCCCACATAGAGCACATTGCAGTAGTCAAGTCTGGAGCTGACCAGAAGATGTACTATTGTTCTGAGGTCGATTATCTCAAGAAACGGACACAGCTGGCATATCAGCCAAAGCTGACAAATGACAGAAGACTCGCTTCTCTCCTAAGCCTGTGTGCCAGGAAAGGGTCTTAGGGAAGAGAGGGGATTGGTGGTGACCACAAATAATGGCTGAGTGGTGAGCTAAGCCTCAATGTGTGGGTCCCTGTTTATGGCAGAAGAGGGGGCTTTCATTCCTGATGTGCTCCATAATATTCAGCCAGTGACTTTGTCCGAATGGGTGTGTGTGTTTGAAATTTCCTTCGGCAGAGGGAATCCTGAAAGGGGAACTGTTCCGTACACGTTCTGTCCTCTCTGTGGCAGGTGTCGAAGAAGATGTATGCGATGGGATGCTACGAGATCTCTCTTGGCGATACCATTGGGGTTGGGACTCCGGGCAGCATGAAGGAGATGCTCTCTGCGGTCATGAAGGAGGTGCCCATTGGGGCTCTTGCCGTTCACTGCCACGATACCTACGGGCAAGCACTTGCCAACACCTTGGTAGCACTTCAGGTGTGTTTCAGAATTTGCGGCTGCACAAAAATGTCCAATCATCTGCAACCTTGGGGAAGCTGCTGCCAGTCTGTGAAGACAATACTGAGCTAGATAGACCAATGGTTTGACTCAGTATATGGCAGTTTCCTATGTACCTATGTCATGTCTTGTAGTTCAACACAATTTATTTTTTAAAAAAAGGTGGCTCAAGCAACTGAGCCAAGCTGCACACCACAGATGAAAGCAAACCAAAACAAACCAGAGTCATTGTCAGTGTGCCTTATAATGGGGATTACCTGATGTTGTTGACTCTAGCTCCCATAATCTCCAGCCAAAGACCATTGCAACTGGGGCTGCTGGGAGTTGTAGTCATCAACATCCGGGAATCCCTTTCACAGGGAACACATTGCTCCGTCTTGCATCGTACTTGCCTCCCACCCCCATGGCAATCAGACCAGAATCCACCCCAAAACGCTTCAAGTAAGAATGTCTTCCTATAGCAGGAGTTTAACCTTTTTTGCACCTGCATCCTAAATCCTCAAGTATTGCCCATGGACCCCCACCCCATTTATATATTAGATTTTTGAAGGGCTCCCATAAAAATTGCATTTGAAAGAGCACTCAGGATAGTTACTTTCAAGAAACCTATTCTGACGCACAAGGAAGAAAACTAAATTCATGGGAAGCAAAGATTTTCCATGGCACTCAGGTTAAGAACTCTTGCCCTATAGCCGGGATTCCTAGCAGGGGATACTAATACTGCTAGGGGTACTTGGAGGGGTCTCAGTGGGTCCTCAGAGCCCTCCTGCTCCCACACTGCACCGTGCTGTTTGTTTCCCATCTGAGGATTGACACCAACACATCCTCAGCAATGTGTCCACTTCAGAAGGGGAGGGAGGAGGGTGAAGACCCTCCTCCTCTGCTCCTGATTGGCTGGCTACAAGCTGAAGCTCAGGGAACCCCTCCCCTCAGTCTGATTGTCAGGCTTCAAAAATTAGCGCTGAGCACTCCCATTTAAATTAATAGGATAAATTTGTCCCATAAATTTCAGTAAGACTGCTTATGAATAACTTAGTATGGATGTGAGCCAGTGACTATAGTAGCCTGTCTCAATAACGTAACACTTAAATTTGTTTTGTGTGTGTGTGTGTATACTCTCTCTCTCTCTCTCTCTCTCTCTCAAATGTTAGTTATGAGACAGTCTTACATCCAGGTGAGAGAGAGAGAGAGAAAATGAATATGTGTGTGTACACAAATGTTTATGTATACATAAATACACAAATTTAAGTGTTACAGTTAGAGAGTACTACAGTTACTGGTTCAACTGGTTCACTTCCACTTTAAGTTACTCATAAGCAGCCTTATTGAAATCAGTGGGTTGGATACACCTCTCTCTCTCTCTCTCTCTCTCTCTCTCTCTCTCTCTCTCTCTCTCTCTCTCTCACACACACACACACACACACACACACACACACACACACACACACAATCTCTCTCTCTCTCTCTCTCTCTCACTAAACATTTCTATGGGGTACTTGAGCTGAAAGGTTGCTATGAAAGGGGTATGCTTGCTTTAAAAAAAGATTGGGACCCCTACCCTACAGGACAAGTCCCAGCTTCCCCAAATCATGCCTCATAGTCATGGCAGTTTCTGATGCCCAGAAAGAAGGTTGGGGGTTCTGAGGGAGAAACGGGAGGGAGAGCCCCCTCCCGGATTCTCAAAAGTCCAGTTGATCAGTCCATTTGCTGTAACTTCTCTTGACGCCCGAATGTTGCAGGCACTTCTTAAGTGGCTTCTGATTCCACAGATGGGCGTGAATGTGGTCGACTCCTCTGTGGCTGGCCTGGGAGGCTGCCCCTATGCCCAAGGCGCCTCTGGGAACGTGGCGACGGAGGACATGGTCTACATGCTTCATGGTCTCGGCATACACACGGTAAGTCTAGTAAAAGGCTGCACTACTCTTGCTTCCTGTGGTTGGTCTGGGGAGGTCGGCACTTTTCACTGGGATTCAACATGGAGGCTGTATAAGGCAGGAGTTTCCCACCAGCTGCTACTGAACTACAACTCCCATCATCCACAGTATGTTGCCATTGTGGTCAGGGATGATGGGATTTGTAGTCCAACCACATCTGGCAACCCAAGGTTGGGAATTGCCAGAATAAGGTGTGTCCATTTTGCCAAGCTTTCAGAAGTGAAAGGTTTCCTGTGTCAGTTGTGTGCTGTCCTTCTAATATGTGATTTCTGTGATCTTTGTAAGCGAATTATTAAAGTCCTAGGTGTCTCTCCCCTCCCCCCCATTTTTACTGAATTTTGGGGTCTAGTAAATGATCAGGGACCACCCACATAACAGCAGTGCTGATAATGAAGTGTAGACCTGGTAAGCAGTTTAGATGGGGGGACATTTGAGTATCCCATGTAGAAGTATAATGATTGTATTTTGCCTAGCTACCGTGAGCACAAGAGGGCAGGATGTAACTGACACATAAATGTACCCATGTGGATCATCACAGGATGGATTCAGATCAGCAGGTTTTTCTAGGTCTGTAGTTTGGAAAAAGAAAGGCAGGAGATAAATCAAATCGGCTAAATTCAAATTTAGGTATGTAATCACTAGCCTTTTAACCAACTAATCAAAATCATAAGGCTTGATCACACAAACCTCACCTCGGTAGCAGGAGCACCTCTCCCAGGTAGGAGAGCTGGGCGCACTCCTAGTTGGTGGTTGTGAGGACTCGAAAATCAAGGTAGTGGGAAGAGAGTGTTGGACTAGGACCAGGAAGACCCAAGTTCAAATCCCTATTCAACCATGAAACTCACTGGGTGACTCTGGGCCAGCCATGTATCTCTCAGACTAACCTACCTCACAGGGTTGTTGTGAGGATAAAAATAACCATGTACACTGCTCCTCGAGGAAGAGCAGGATATAAATGTAAACAATGATAGACAGACAGACAACTTCTTTTTAGGAGGAAAACCCACTTACATAATTTCTTTATTTCCTAAATCAACATTTGCATTTATCTGAAGCATGGGCTTCTTGCTGTTAGGCCCACTGATTAAACTGAGCACTTGGTTAGTGGGCTGCGGCTGCAGTTGATGGATCATTCCAGAGTCCCAGAGTGGAGGAATCAGGTTGCTCAAAGAGGTTCTTCATAGGTATGTTGACTCTGTTTCACATGCAAAATAATCAGTGATGCCTTTTCCTTTTTTTCTCCTCTGAAGGGCGTAGACCTACCGAAAGTCCTGGAAGCAGGTGCGTTTATCTGCAAAGCACTAAACAGGAGGACCAATTCGAAAGTGGCACAGGCCTCCTGCAAACTGTGAGATGGCTCGGTGCCTTTACTGGACTCATGGGAGCAACATGACATGGGGATCTGGAATCTGCCGTGAATGTGCTCTAAGTTTATTTAAGCGCTCTCCAGTAGCCTCAGGACCACATGATGGGAAAACAGGGATTCTCTAATGAAATCAAAATAGTCTAGGATGCTCTGTTTGCATTTAAGTGGCTACCTTGAGCATCTTTGAAAATAATACTGATTCTGCGGGTTGCCGCATAAAGGAGCAAATGTTTTGGCCAGGGAAGCAATATTGGACTCTGCACTTGAGGTGTGTCTATCCTTCTCACCATCAGCTGGCCTTTCATGAACAACGTCACAGGTATGGCAACAGGGCCTGAGACAGCCCTTCTCGCCCAACACAGGAAGATTTCAATGGGGCAACATGAAAAACACCATTTCTTTGTGCCTTCTCTCCACCTTGCCTATCAAAGGGTTCAATAGTCTGCACACCAGCTTGCAAAAAGTGAACCGACTGCATATACTACTACTCTCTCAAATTTAAGAAAGCTGGTAGTGATATATAAAATTGAACAAGGACCTGAAAGGAGAGGTTTAAACAGGCCTCTGTTTAATATGCAGATTATAAAATGCTTGTTAGAATTCTCCCAACATGACTGAATAAAATGTGAATTATGTATTAACGAGTAGACCAGTTTTATATGGGGGCAGGGGCAGCAACTTAATAGACAAGAGAGGCCGTCCACGCTATCAAAAACTGTGTCCTACCCAGGTTTGGGAGCTGTGTGTGCTCCCAATTTTCAGTTGTGTGGAAGCAAGGTAAGAGGCAAACCTGGGTAGAAGTGATTGTGTGGAAGAGGTAGGAGGAAAAGCTACCCAGGTTTGCCTCCCACCTTGCTTCCACACAACCAAAAGTTGGGAGCACACACAGCTCCCAAATCCGGTAGAACACAGTGTGAATGACTTGAGAGTGTAAACCAAAAAGGTCAAAAACAAGAAGAAAAATATGTTACATGAGATTCAGATACTTTGAATACAGTTTCCCTATTCAAGCGGGCAAAACAGAAGGGAAATGTGTGTTCCTTAACATGGCCATGTTAATATCACTATGCCGTATTTATTTTTAACCACCATATGGGGATTTGGGGTGGGTAAAGTTACTTTCTAAAACCCTAGATATCGGATAACATTCCTGCTAAATCTCATGCATGTATCACTGTGTGCACCATTTAGCTTATTTTGGGCACTTGGGTCACCCCACTGTAATGGTGCAATAGGTGGTTGATATGCGGTTGTCAGGTGAGCTACAAAAAGGGGAGTCGAAATATTGGCAGCAATAATTCCCTCCATGAAGGGATATCGGACAAGATAAATTCTCAGCATGTGGCCGGTAGTCCTGAGAAGGCACATATCGCCACACTCCTCCCGTCCCTCCACCTTCTGTTGCCCTGAGGGAAGAAAGCCTCCAGCAGGGCTTCTGCCACTGTGAAGAGCTGAACTCTGCCTGTCCCTTGGGGACACTGCTAGTGAAGGGGGTCTCTTCCAATGTTCCCTCTAAGACATGCACGTGCTCACAGGTTTTTTGGATGTCTGCTCAGTTAATTTTAGATCCCGCTCAGGTTGGCCGACCAAGGCAGTCTCCACCCCGTCGCCCGCCCAAAAGCCAGTTTGAAATAGGTCTAGAAGATAATCAGTTTCCTCCAAGACCGTCTGGAGTTGAGAGGCCACCACCCTCTCAATTACTTTCCCCAGCCATGGGAGGCTGGAGACAGGCCTATAATTGCTCAACTCTGAGGGATCTAGTGCAGGCTTCTTTAGAATAAGTCTAATGATTGCCACCTTAAGACAAAGAGGCATCCTGCCCTCCCTCAAAGAAGCTTTTATGATTTCTATCAGGCCTCTTACAACAGCCTCCCTGCTAGATAGAACAAGCCATGATGGACAAGGGTCAAGAGATCAAGTGGTAGGCCTCATCGCTCCAAGCAGTTTGTCCACATCCTCAGGAGTCACAAACCCCTTAGCTTGACAGCAAGGAACGGAAGAACAGCATGCCGAGTTGCCAAGAAGGCGGATCAAACAGCAGAACGCTTAACCCAAGCCTGCCGAATCTGACCTAAATATTTGCTGGTTTTTATAATGAACTTGCCTTTGTGAGTGAATGCCCACCACTCATGTCCCCCCCCACGTGTGCGCATGCGCACACACACACACACACACACACACACACACAACCATCTAAGAGGCGGGGAAGTTTCAGGCGAATCAGCTCACACAAAAAGGTCCCAGGTTACATCAAGCTGTAGCCTCCATTCTGCATATCTAAAGCCTCTGTTAAGACCCACATTTTGCAGTTTGTGCTTGCATTTAACTCAGGAATTTCTCCCTCCACAGAATTTCACCAATCTGCTAAAAACCCTTCCTCCCCGCTCCCAGTGTTTGTAACTGCAAATACTCAGAGCAGACCATACCAAACACAGCTGCCAAACTCCCCTTCATTGAGTTTTGCAAAACCCTGTGGCCACTCCACACATCAAGGGAGAAGCAGTGGGGCATAACAGAAGCCCCGGGCTTTCCCCCCGCCAAAGCCACTGAAACTAGAGGATTCTTTTAAGCCGGACATGCTTTGGGCTCAGCCAGAATGCACAGCCTCGATTCGGGGAGGGGGGGGGGGACAGAGTCATGTCTGTACTGATCCCTGATAGCCCACAGGGACTTGGGGGTAACTGTAGCTAATATATGGACGGGCAGACTCCATTCCAGAGGAGATTCGAAGTAAAAGCCCTGTGTGTAAAGCCTCCTGGAGGGCGGTTCCTTCTTCCTTGGGCTTCAACAGATGATGAAACTATGCAAGAATCCAGACTAGTCACTCCAGGGTGCCCTCTGAACTGTGTCACAGCTGTCCAGGGAGAGATGTCACTCTGCAGCCCAACAGGAGTGCCACCCATCCTATTCACCAAGACTATAACCTTAGAGGAGTTGATCCCAGAAGGAGCGTCCTCTGAGGGTCTTCTGGAGAGAGGGGCGAACACGGGCCCCCTCTCCTCTAGCTACTTCCATCAGAAGTGAAATTTGCCCTAAGTCTTTGGAGATTGCAGAAGTATCTGAGAATGACTCCATCCATCCTTCTGTGGGATAAATGGATACTAATGGTAGAATCGTAGAGTGGAAGGGACCTTGGAGGTCATCTTCAAATCTTCTCTTCAGTAGAACTCATTACAAAACATTTGCAATTTGTAAAAAGTTTTGTAACAGCGTAAGTCACTACAAGCCATTTGGTAAGGTTTCAGCCTCAGCTGTGCCACCTGCAATCTGAGGATGTCAGGCTGGCCTACCTTGCAGGGTTTTGATCAGGACTACTGACACCAAGTCTGTGAAGGTCTTTGAATATCTGGAATAAATGCTAAGCATGCTGGAGGCCTGGCATAATGGACCTGAAAAGGGCAGCCTATTGCAATTTCAGTGATGTATTCCCCCAGATATTACCCCAAGTAATTCACATTTCTTAGTTTCCATTAGTTGGCTAAATTATTCTCCCAAGTAACACATTTTTCTGAATGTCCATCAGTAGATAAATACCTTGTCTAATTTCTTAGCACCATCTGGGCATTTTCCAAGTCAGAATAAAGGTAGTTTTGGAAAGGCACAGGTTTTTCACAGATTGTCAGCAGATGGCCAGAAGATGGTGCTAAGAAATTAGACAATGTATTTCAGCCAGGGAGGAGAGCTATTCTTGCAGCAGCAGGGGCGTAGCAAGGTTGTAGTGGGCACAGAGACAAGATTTTTAAAATGCCCCCCCTCACTGAAGCTCAGCTCATGAAGTAAAGAAATCTTAAATGAGGCTGAATAGTGGAAACAAAAAGCATAGGGGTGTGTGTGTGTCTGTGTCTGTGTCTGTATACACACACACACCCCTATGTGCCACAATAGAGCATCATCCTAAATGATTTTTTTTTAAGGTTTTGTAAATTGTGGACGATGCAAGTCCGAGATATCTTAGAGAGCACTTTCTTTCACATGATCCCCACCGCACGTTAAGGTCATCTGGGGAGGTCCGTCTCCAGTTACCACCGGTTCGTCTGGTGGCGACTCAGAGGCGGGCCTTCTATGTAGCTGCTCCTGGACTGTGGAATACACTCCCAGCAGAAATTGGTAATCTTGATTCTTTGCTGACCTTCAAGAGAGCCCTTAAAACCCATCTGTTTTGCCTGGCCTTTCAGGGATTTTAATCAGTTTTTAATTGTTTTAATGTTGACCTGGTTTTCAGGGTTTTAATTGTTTTGATAGTTTAATTGTTTTTTAAGATGTTTTTAAATTTGATGTTTATATTTGTATTTCTATTTTAATTGTTTTTAATCATTTCTGTTTTTTAATTGTAAACCACCCTGAGCCAGCTTGAAAAATCAAATAAATAAAATAAAATAAAATAAAAAATTGAATGGTACTAGAGAAAGACATGCTGTTCTGGTAGCTCCAGGTCTTAACACTCACATCAATTTCGGAGGATGAATACAACTGAAGGAAGCCCGGGCGGGTGTGCGGCTGGGGGAGTCAGTCATGTGACTTGCCTTGGAGGGCGGGGCTCCCAAGGCAGTGGGGCCCCAGACAACTGTCTCCCCTTGCCCTATGATAGTTACGCCCCTGTCTGGCAGCAAGCATGAAGGGTCCCCTTTGCTAAGCAGTGTCTGCCCTGGTTGCATTTGAATGGGAGACTACATATGTGAACACTGCAAAATATTCCCCTTAGGGGATGGGGCCACTCTGGGAAGAGCATCTGCCTGCTTGCATGCAGAAGGTTCCAAGTTCCCTCCCTGGCATCTGCAAGATAGGGCTGAGAGAGACTCCTACCTGCAACCTTGGAGAAGCTGCTGCCAGTCTGTGCAGACAATACTGAGCTAGATAGACCAGTGGTCTGACTCAGTATATGGCAGCTTCCTATGTTCCGAACTGTTGTGTAGACACCATGTAAAATCTCCCATCAGAATTTGTGTTCATGTTGAAATAAACTGCTGGCTAAGTAGACCCATAGCTACATGACAGAATAGTCAGTGCTAAAATAATAGCCTCCCGCTCCCAGGGCTCCAGCCTGTTTCTGTCTTCCAGTCTTGCACAGGTTGGGTCATTTTCACCTGCTAAATTAGTCATAGAAGTCTATAGAAATGAGTTTGGGATGAAAACTGCAGCTCTTTTCTATGGCCAGCAGAGGGTGCCTCAGACTGGGCATTGCTTGCTATGTCTAAACGCAAGAACCAAGCAAATGCAAAATACTTGGGGGGAAATCTGGATAAAAAGATATAAAGAGTATCGTGGGCCATTGGAGGAGGCTTCTAAATCTGGAAAAAGGAACAGAGAATCTCCATTTATAATGTACTTTTCCCACAAACTTGGACCCTTTTTGTACAGTATACAAAGTCCAACCATGAAATGAATATTAAACAATATAAATTCTTCTTATTTGAAGATTAGGAGGAGATTTGTGGATAGTCATTGTTAAATTATTCAGGCATGCATCTAATTTGCAACTGGTAAATTATAAATGGTCATTTGAATTTATATATATATATATTTAAATCTTTGTAGTCCAATTCATGTTTTTATTTTTTAACTTGTCTTTTAATTGTGTATTTTTATAGTCTTGTTCTAATTTTTCTGTGTGAACTGCCTTGGGATTGTTTTAATGAAAGGCACTATATAAATTTAATAATAAATAAATAAATAAAATGTTGCATTATATTATTAGCATTTTTATATTCAGTCCTCTTCCTAATGATCCCTAGCATGGAATTAGCCTTTTTCTCAGCTTCTGCTGTGAAAGTTGACACTTTCAACAAGCTTGTGATTTGGTGACCAGAAATGTACTCAGTACTCAAAATATTGCTGCACCATATAAGGGCATTATAATATTAGCCATTTTATTTTCAATCCCCTTCCTAATGATCCCTAGCATGGAATTGGACTTTTTCACAGCTGCCACACATTAAGTCGACACTTTCAACAAGCTGTCCACCACGACCCCAAGATCCTTCTCTTGATCAGTCACTGACAGCTCAGATCTCATCAGCGTATACTTGAAGTTGGGGTTTTTCATCCCAGTATTCATCACTTTACACTTGCTTACATTGAACCTCATTTGCCATTTTGTCACCCACTCCCTCATTTTGAAGAGATCCTTTTGGAGCTCCTCACAATCTGTTTTGGATTTCACTACCCTAAATAGTTTAGTGTCATCTACAAATTTGACCACGTTACTTCTTACCCCAACTTCTACATCATTTATGAATAAGTTAAAGAGCACTGGTCCTTGTACAGAGCCCTGGGGGATCCCACTTTTTACATGCCTCCATTGTGAAAACTGTCCATTTATTCTCAGTCTCTGTTGCCTGCCCTTCAACCAGTTACCGATCCACACATGAACCTGTCCCCTTATCTCATGATTGCTGAGTTTACTCAAAAGCCTTCGGTGGGGAACTTTGTCAAAAGCTTTTTGGAAGTCCAAGTATACTATGTTGACTGGATCAGCTTTATCCACATGCCTGTTGATGCTCTCAAAGAACTCCAAAAGGTTAGTGAGGCAAAACATGCCCTTGTGGAAGCCATGCTGGTTCTCTGTTCTATGTGTTTTTGTCCTTAAGTATGTTTTCCATCAATTTACCCAGCACAGAAGTTAAGCTAACTGGCCTGTAGTTTCCTGGATCTCCCCTGCCCCACCCCATTCCCTTTTGAAAACTGGAGTTATATTAGCTACTTTCCAGTTCTCTAGTACGGAGCCTGACTGTAGGGACAAGTTGCATGTTTTTGTTAGGAGATCAGCAATTTCACAATCAGCAATTTCACATTTGCCTTCCTTCAGAACTCTTGGGTGGATGCCATCTGGCCTGGCTGATTTGTTAATTTTTGGTTTTTGAAGACAGTTTAGAACATCCTCTCTCATCACATCAAATTGGCCCAGTTCTTCAGCCTCCAAGCCTGAGAAGCTCAGTTCTGGAGCGGGAATTTATTTTCTCTCTCTCTTTTCTTTTAAATTCAGTATTTATTTCAACAGTTCTGAAAGTCAGATGTCATGAGTTACTGTGCAGTTAAACTTCCATCTCCCTCTCCCTCTCCCTCTCCCTCTCTCTGTTGTAATTCTGCTTCCCGCATTGAACAAATGGGCTCCACTGTACACTAAACCTTGATCTTATCTGCCTTCCATCCCTTTGCCTTACTACTTCAGAGATTTTTGACATCTGAGCTAGAAACCAAACTTTCCCAATCCATTCCTTATATGATTTTTCCAGGGAAAGATTCTCATCTTTCCATTTGAATTTATATATTAAATTAATGTAGTATAAGTGTTGCTATGTACAATTTCTGTAGTTTTCTCTTTTTCAAAAGTCTCTGAGGCTCAGGCTCAGAAGAACTCTCTTTCTTATGTTCTGGTACACAATGGCGTAGCCACAATTGGACAGGGGAGACAAATGTCCCTGGGCCATCGGGGTTAGGGCACCCCCTTGTCCTCTCCCACACTCAGCTCGTGAACAAAGCGCTCACCAGAAAATAGGGGCTGTCCCTGGTAAACAGAGCCTGGTGGAGCCTATATACTAAGCTCTGTGTGGACCTGGCCTCAGGGTAACATGCTGGACTGACTCTATCTATCTGCCTATCCACACCCCCACACCCCACTTTTCTGTTAAAAACACACAGACAATGGTGGCTCAGGGGGTGCAGATCCCCCTCTATGCATTTGAGGAGTTCCCCTCCTCATTTTCCTACATTTTACTATCCCATTCCAAGCCTAATAGCCTCCTACTGGTGCAGCGGGGAAATGGCTTGCCTAGCAAGCCAGAGGTTGTCGGTTCGAATCCCCACTGGTATGTTTCCCAGACTATGGGAAGCACCTATATCAGGCAGCAGCGATATAGAAAGATGCTGAAAGGCATCATCATCTCATACTGCGTGGGAGATGGCAATGGTCAACCCCTCTTGCATTCTACCAGACAACCAGAGGGCTCTTTGGGCACCAGGAGTCGACACTGACTCGATGGCACATGTTACCTTTACATTATCAGGCCTAATAATTCATGTCTTCAATCCCCCAAACAGCAAGCCAACAGCCTGATGCTAGACACATGCATCCAAAAGAAGAAACACTCATGCAGAGGCTCCGTTTCCACTCTGAGGAGTGGGCACTTCTGTTTCTGAAGTGAGAACGCTGTGTGCATACTCTCTTCAGCTGCACGTGTGTAGAATTAATTAGACGTTGGCCATTTTTCTCTCGGGCTCTAGGGTCAGCCCTTCACCTTGGTGCCCTAGGCAAAGTTTGACTTTGGTGCCCCGCTCTCAACAGACAGGCCGCTTGAACGCAAGTTCGCATGACTAGTCCACACTGGTTTGAGGATCCAGTGAGAGTAGAGTTGCCATATTTTAAGCTTCCCAAACCCAGGTGGCCTAATTTGCATATTATGCAAACTGTGCTGCAACTAATTTGCATTATTTATTTATTTATTTATTTGACAGATTGGTATACTTCCCCCTCCTTCTCTGCCCTCCCATGCAGAGTAAAATCCAGGCAACCTGGGCAGCACATTTGAAATCTGTGTAAATTTGGTGGAATTTAGCAGCTGGGTGGAGGAGCCAAAGTCCGGGGGCTACCCTAAATTCCAGGGGTCATGGCAACCCTAAGTGGGAGAGAGTTCCCAATCAATTCTGCGGCAAAACCCGAACACTTCGGAGATGAAATGATGCGGCTGGAATCTTTTGTCAGTTATGAGTTTTGATAAAACAATTATCTTTTTAAAATGGAAATCCAGTCAGAGACCATTGCTTTTTGGAACTGAATGCTGAGGCAGATGATGCATCTTCAAGAGAGGGAGTGCAGCTGATGAGACTAGCTGTTTCTTGGGGGCTGAGGGGCAAAAGGCAAAGAAGACTGTATTTGGGGGTGCAAAATGTGCCCCTTGTGGAGCAGAGTGCAGGATTAAATCTGACATTCTTACACCACTGTGTGTATTCCAGTGGCCCAAGGGAGAAGGAGGGAAAGAATCACTGGCAGTGCTATATTCGGGCACTGTTAAAGAATTGATGCAATAGGTAGTGACTGTTTAGGTCTGCCTAGTGCACAGGCCGACCAACCCCGAGAGTGCCTTTGTCCCCCCACCCCCCCGCCGAAAAAGACCTACACATCTGAGGAGTAGTTCCTCAAGCTTTCCCTCTGCCTGCCCCCCCCGCCCCCCCGCCGTGGCATGCGGCTTTTCAAGGCAAAAGCCACCTAATGGCACAGCAGGAAAGTGACTTGCCTAGGGAGCAAGAGGTTGTTAGTTCAAATCCACACTGGTATGTTTCCCAGACTTTGGGAAACAACACCTATATCGGGCAGCAGCAATATAGGAAGATGCTGAAAGGCATATTATTGTTATGTTATTTTTATTTATTTATTTTACATTTACATTCCGCTCTCCCTCCAAGGAGCCCAGAGTACATAGTTAAGCTTCTCCTCACAACGACCCTGTGAAGTAGGTTAGGCTGATAGAGAAGTGACTGGCCCAGAGTCACCCAGCAAGTATCAAGGCTGAATGGGGATTTGAACTCGGGTCTCCCTGGACCTAGTCCAGCACTCTATCCACTACACCACGTGAGATGGTAATGATAAACCCCTCCTGTAGTCTACCAAAGAAAACCGCATGGCTCTGTGGTCGCCAGGAGTCGACACTGATTCGATGGCACGATTTTTCCTTTACAACAAATATTTATATACCGCTTTTCAACAAAAGTTTCCAAAGCGGTTTACATGGAGAAATAATAAATAAATAAGATGGCTCCTTATCCCCAAAGGGCTCACAATCTCAAAAGAAACATAAGATAAACACCAGCAACAGTCACTGGAGGTACTGTGCTGGGGGTGGATAGGGTCAGTTGCTCTCCCCCTGCTAAATAAAGAGAATCACCACGTTAAAAAGGTGCCTCTTTGCCCAGTTAGCAGGGCAAACACATGTGACCTTTCCTTGTGCCTCTACTCTATGGACAGCAGACAAGGGCCGCACGTTTCTTTCTCAGCCCTTTCACAAGGCTGGAGCCAACAGTCCCTGTGGAGCAGTCCCATCACCTGATGGCTCAAGACGAAGCCGTGCGTCCTTCAGCCCTCTCTCATGCCTCCTGAGAGTCGCTCTTCCAACGGGGCAAGAGGCCCTTGAGAGCTCGCTCCTGGGAGAAGGAGTTCCCAAGCACCACCACATGTTCAAGTGGCCCCCTGAGAGCACCGTCGTTCTTAAACACTCCAGATCAAATGGCCTTCTCCAGAGAGCTTGTCTTTCTTCTGGGCAGGGGCGGCCCTTCCATGAGGCAGGTGAGGCAGTCACCTCAGGCGTCAGGAGTGTAGCTATAATTGAGCAGACGGGTTCAAAGGATCCAGGCCCCAAAGCTCCACATCTCCCTATTTTCTTCATTATCTTCCTCACTCTGAGCGGCCGCCGGGGAGAGGGGTAAACATGGGCCCTCTCCCCCCTAGCTATGCCCGTCAGACATGGTCAAAGGGGGCAGGGGGAAGCACTGGCCCCCAAGCCACCACGGACACCCTCCTGGGCCTGCCTCATGCCCACTGCCCTTCCTCACCACACTGAAGCATGCATTTTCCTCTCCTCACCCTACTGTAGGCCTCTCCCCTCTTCCCCGCTCCTGACACGAGCCACAAACATCCCTGCCGTCATTGCTGGACTTGGCGGCATCGTCTGAAAGTGCTCGTGTCCCATCGCCATGACTACAGCAGCATGACCTGAGAATGCCAAGCACTTCCCCACAGATGTGGGCAGTGTCATGTTGTCTTTTCCAGCAAAATTGAGGGAGGAGAGCTGGTCTTGTGTTAACAAGCATGAATCGTCCCCTTTGCCAAGCAGGGTCTGCCCTGGTTTGCATTTGAATGGGAGACTATGTGTGAGCACTGTAAGATATTCCCTTTAGGGGATAGGGCCGCTCTGGGAAGAGCATCTTTTTGCTTGCATGCAGAAGGTTCCAAGTTCCCTCCCTGGCATCTCCAGATAGCACCGAGAGAGACTCCTGCCTGCAACCTTGGAGAGGCCACTGCCATTCTGGGTAGACAATATTGAACTAGATGGACCAAGAGTCTGACTCAGTGTTAGGCAGCTTCCTATGTAAACTGTCCAGGGGCAGATCTACCACTGGGCGACCATGTGCAGTGAACGCTGGCCACCCAATGGCACTTGGGCCAGGAGGGCTGCACACTGCCTGCCACCACAGTCGCCCCCCTGCCTCTCTCCTGGCCACCTGCCTGCCTTCTTCCCCATCATCACCAGCAGTGGCAAAGAGTCAGCACGTGGCGAATCATGTCTAGTGGCACATGCCTTTTCTTTGCCATCTCCAGCGATGGGGGAGGAGGCAGGCAGGCGGGCAGCTGTGGAGACAGGCAGGCATGCATGCAGACAGGTGGGGGTTAATGCTGGCAAAGGTGGCAGTGCTGACTACCCAAAACATCTAGTTGTAGGCTGCTGCCCACAATGCTACCCTAGGACTTGGACCACTCACGCTTCTGAGCTCCTTGCTGGGCTACAGTACCCATATTTACCTGAATAGTATTTATTCTATTATTTATTTATTTATTCCATTTATAAACCGCCCCATCCAGAGGCTCTGGGCGGTATACAGCAACTTTTTTGGGGGGGACAGGATTTTATGATGGAAAGCAACAGGTTTAGGCACCAATAAAACAACAGAGCTGCAGACACATGCTTCAGGAAGTATGGGGACTCTGCAAAACTCAAGATGAGCTAGTATATATGAAATGGGAATGTCACCTTCTATATGAACGGTCAGCAACTTGCAGTATCAAGTGAAGTGGTCTTACATGGATGATCTCAGTCACTGCTGTTCCAAGACACTCGGGTCGTGTTATACGAGCCGCAGTCTTTGCACTGCATGCCCAGAATATGGAATTGTACTGTAGATCTAGAAGTGCAGTCGTTAGAAGTGAAGTCGAATAGAAGTTGACTCTGAATTTAAGATGACCTGGAGAGCTGGTCTTGTGGTAGCAAGCATGACTTGTCCCCTTAGCTAAGCAGAGTCCACCCTGGTTGCATATGAATGGGAGACTAGAAGTGTGAGCACTGGAAGACATTCCCCTTCTTATGGGATGGAGCCACTCTGGGAAGAGCATCTAGGTTCCAAGTTCCCTCCCTGGCAGCATCTCCAAGATAGGACTGAGGGAGATTCCTGCCTGCAACCTTGGAGAAGCCGCTGCCAGTCTGTGAAGACAATACTGAGCTAGATAGACCAATGGTCTGACTCAGTATATGGCAGTTTCCTATGTTCCTTTAAAAAAATAGAGGTTAAATACAGGTTATACCGGAAGGACAAAGACTCTGAATTTAAGATGACCCCCTGATTTCTAACATCAAAGAACTTGAGGGAGCCCTAGTCTTGGATTCAGGTAAACACAGTACTTTTGCCCACTCTGCCACTGACCCTCCTGCGTGCCACTCAGCCTGTAGAAGCCAATGCCAGATGCGGGCAACCAGTGGCCCACCTCTACCCCTGCACGTTGGCATTGGCTCCCTCCGTCAGCTGTTTTTGCAAGTGTTTTCAAAAATTAGAGACCTATTAATCTCCTACATATATAGTGAGTAAGATGTATGCCAGGCCCTCATATGAGCGGTTATTGGATTGGATGGACTCAGAAAATATCCTTGCTGAGGAGCAATCTGGATTCCGCACAGGTCGCTCTGTTGTGGATCCTGCTTTAGTACAACATTTATTAGAAAAGTATACCTTCACGCCCAATTCCGCCTTATATGCAGCATTGGTTGACTTTAGATCTGCTTTTGATCTGATCTCCAGAGAGAAACCTTGATGCAAGCTTTTGATGTCAACAGCTGATTGTTGTTTACTTCTTTTGATATTTAAACTGCACAACAATTCTCATTTAAGGGTACGGTGGAGTACACAGGGACATTTCACTAAGGAAATACCAACATTCAGGGGAGTCAGGCAGGGTTGTATCCTGGCTCCATTGTTTAGTGTTTACATCAAGTCTCTCATTTCCCTTGTAGACAACCTTTAGACCATCATCCATCTAAATTAGCTAACAAACAACTTGCCATACTTTTGTAAGCAGTTGACGCTATCATTCTCTTGCAAACGCCGATAAGTTTTTGAAGAGCTTTATGCTCTCTTGCCAGATATTGTGATGAACAATCTTCAGAAATAAATTATACCCAAACCAAGATACTGGTGTTCACGAAGAGACCAAAGATCCAGATCAATTGATTAAGTGCCGTCAAGTCAGTGTTGACTCTTAGCGACCACATAGTTAGATTCTCTCCAGGATGATCTGGCTTCAACTTGGCCTTTAAGGTCTCTCAATGGTGCATTCGTTGCTGTCGTAATCGAGTCCATCCAACGTTGCTGCTGGTCATCCAGCAGCAAGTTTAGTGACTAGAATTGGTCACTAAATGGGAACTAATATTTTAAGTACCTTGGTGTGATTTTTCCGGCCTCAGGTAGAAGGTGCATGCATAGAGCAGGGTTTCTGAATGTTGGGCCTCCAGATGTTGTTGGACTACAACTCCCAGAATCCCCAGCCACAAAGGCCATATCTGGGGATTCTGGGAATTGTAGTCCAACAACAACAAAAAAGATAACTAAATAAGTAAGTTAATTAATTAATTAATTTAAAAAATCTGGCGGCCCAAGGTTAAAAAACCCTGGCATAGAGAATAAGTAACACAGAACACACACAAGACTGCACTAGCAATTCTATCTTTCCACCACTCTAAAGGAAAAGAGCGCTGTCAAATCGATTTCGACTCCTGGCGCCCACAGAGCCCTGTGGTTTTCTTTGGTAGAATACAGGAGGAGGAGGAGAATACCTCCTCCCACACAATATGAACTGATGCCTTTCAGCATCTTCCTATATTGCTGCTGCCCCATATCGTACCAGTGGAGATTCGAACCGGCAACTTTCTACTTGTTAGTCAAGCATTTCCCCACTGTGCCACTAGAGGTGGCCACTCTAGAGGCGCTCAATTTGTCCCCTCTGCAATAAAACATTTTCCTACCAAAGTTCAAGCACAGCTCTTATATGGAGCACAACCAACTAGGGGTGTGCACGGACCCTAGAACCAGTTTGGAACCGGCAAACTGTGGTCCGGCACAGGGGTGGGAGGTTGCTTTAAGAGCAGGGGGAGGGTTTACTTACCCCTCCAGCCGCTTTCCCCGCTCTGGCACCCATAATTTTAGTAGTAATTGGGGCGGCAGGATACCTCCCTGCCGCCCCTTCCCCCTTTCACTATGAAAAGCTCCCAGGAGTCCTCTGCGCGCACACACATTGTGCGCGCGCTTCACGTCTCTGTGACGTGCGCGCACGGAGGACTCCTGGGAGCTTTTCATAGCGAAAAGGGGGAAGGGGCGGCAGGGAGGTATCCTGCTACCCCAATTACTACTAAAATTACAGGCGCCAGAGCAGGAAAGCGGCGGGAGGGGTAAGTAAACCCTCCCCCCGCTCTTAAAGCAACCTCCCCACCTGAACCGAACCGCCCAGGTCCAGACCGGTCCGAAGGCCTTTAGAATGGCCTCCGGACCGGTCCGGGCACATCCCTACAACCAACCTGGCATGCATTCTAACTTTTCTAAGGTGGAATCTGTGCAGTCTAAGTTTCTGAGGAATATTTTCCAAGTACCCCAGTGTGTGCCTAGTGCTGTACTTCATTTGGAAGCAGGATTGCTTAAAGTGGAGGGCAGAGTATGGATTAACATCTTGAAAATCTGCCTAAAGCTGGTTTTCCACCCAGTAGGTTTAGTTCCACCTGTGTTATTAGACACCTACCCCTCAGGCTAGAAAAGAGAGTTAGAGGAGAGGCTGCACTACTATGGTTTCTCTCTGAAATACTATGGTTTCTCTCTGATATCTATGGGGTATGAAAATGCCAGGACAAACCTCAGACAACCAGTATATGATATGGAGTGACAAATTGACCAGGGCTCCATTCCTGCTGGTGTCTATTTGGGTAACTACTCTTCAAGTTTTAAACCTGCTAGATATCTTCACTTGATTACAGTGCCTAAATACCACTGAGCTTTGATGCTGGCACGCTGCAATGTTTTACAAACAGCAGACCTGGAAGGGAGATATTTAAAAATCTCCTATAAAGGACGTTTTTGCCACTGTAATTCGGGAGATATCGAAACTACGGGAGATATCAAAGCTACAGCTCATGTGGTCCTTTATTGTCAATTTTACCAAGATCTAAGACATAATTATTTTATTTTATTTTATTTTATTTTATTTATTGAACTTCTATGCCGCCCAAACTTTCATCTCTGGGCAGTTAACATAAAAATAATTAAAACACATATAACAGTTAAAACAATGCAACAATTTAAAAACAGCCATAAAATTAAAAACAGACAATTTTTAAAAGCTGGGAAAGCTTGGGTGAAAAAAAGATGGATTTTCAGGAATTTTTTTAAAAATTGCGAGAGATGGGGAGGATCGTATCTCAGCAGGGAGCACATTCCACAATCTCGGGGCAGCAACTGAGAAGGCCCATCTCTGTGTAGCCACCAGACGAGTTGGCGGTAACTGGAGACGGACCTCCTCAGATGACCTCAATGGGCAGTGTGGCTCATACTGAAGAAGACACTCTCTTAAATACCTGGGGCCCAAGCCGTTTAGGGATTTATAAGTTACAACTAGCACTTTGTATTTTGCCCGGAAACCTATTGGCACCTAATTGCCCGGAAACCTAATTCCTTTTATAAGTTGTCAATGTCATCCAGATTGTACAGACTCTTATTAGCTTGACTATCTTCTAGCTGGCCAGAATAATTTAATATCTTATAATGTGGCAAAATTTTGTTTGGTAGCCAGCAAGATTCTCCCTGAATTCAATTTAGCTTTTCTGTTTTGAGGTTTAACTTGTCAATATTATATTACAACAGTTGGGCTGCTGTGTGCGTGTATAGATTATTATTGTACTGGTCTGTGACTAGAATAAAGTATTTGATTTGATGGCCACAAGTCAAGTTCTGTGCCACATCCAGCTCTCTGGTCGATTCCGTGCAAGGTCCAAAGCCAACTGATTCTCACCGTTTGTTCCTGGTACCCTGTCCCCTTGACTGCCCGAAAGACAGGAGCAAAAGAGCAGCAACATAACCTTTGGAATGCCAGGTAGCAAAGTTGTGTCTGCAAGATAAAGCATGACAACACAACAGGAGGACACATGATCTGAGAGAGAGAGAGAGAGAGAGAGAGAGAGAGAGAGAGAGAGAGAGAGAGAGAGAGAGAGAGAGAGAGAGATCATTCACAGACCTACCAAAGGCTGGAACTTAAGGACGTCTCTCTGGGATCGTATGAGAGACTTGCCTGTCAGTGTGCCAAGTGTATTCTATTCTGAGACTCTGCCCGAAAGCCTGATAAGCATGAACTGTACCAGCTGAGCTGGACGTGAAGATAATATCCGCACTCACTTACTTGTGGATACATTGGGTTCCATACGCTCCCAAACTTGCTGAGCACCAAACTGGGAGCTTGGAAGGTGGGATCAGATGGCATGGCATGAACTTGGGACACAAGGCTGTGTTCAAGTCCACGACCCTGACGGATATTTATAGACTGCTTGGTGTGGTGTAGTGGCTAGAGTGCTGGACTAGGACCGGGGAGACCCGGGTTCAAATCCCCATTCAGCCATGACACTTGCTGGGTGACTCTGGGCCAGTCACTTCTCTCTCAGCCTAACCTACTTCACAGGGTTGTTGTGTGGAGAAACCTAAGTATGTCGTACACCGCTCTGGGCTCCTTGGAGGAAGAGCGGGATATAAAAGTGTAAAATAGATAAATAAATAAATGTTCCCAAAGCCGTTTAAATAGATATAAAATAAATAAATAAAAAGGCTCCCTGTCCCCAAAGGGCTCACAATCTTTTAAAAAAAAAAGGAACATGAGACAGACACCAGCAACAGCCACTGGAGGGATGCTGTGCTGGGGATGGAGAGGGCCAGTTACTCTCCGTCTGCTAAATAAAGAGAATCACCATTTTTTAAAGGTGCTTCTTTGCTCAGTTAGCAGGGACCTAACGGAAAATGGTCCCTATAAATGTTTTTTAAAATGTTTTTTTGTGGGGGTGGGGTGAGGGGGACTCTCTGCTACTAGAAAAGTTGTACAGCAGGGAGAGAGCTAAGCTAGAAGCTTTATCCCTTGTGAACTAGCCTTCTACTTGCACAGAGTTTTATTTTTATTTTTATTTTATGTGGAGAAATGTCCGGAAATGGTATTCCCCACCTTCTATTAAATCAGGACTGTACAACTGTGGCCTGCCAGCTGTTGCTGGACTACAACTCCCATCACCCCCAGCGGGAGTGACCCATAGTCAGGGGAGATGTGAGTTGCAGTTCAACAACCGTCCTGAGTTAACTGCAGAGGCTGAATACACAGTTGTGTTGTAACTAGGCAACTTTCTAATTTTGTACTGTATTGTAACATTTCAAAGAATGATCGATAAACATTGATTGAACGTTGAATACGCAGTTGTTCACGGGGACTAGGGAGGGCAGGGTAGTCTTCTAAAGGCACAAAGATATTCGACAGCAAACATCGACCCAAGAAATAGGTTGAATTAATTTTGCTAACTGCTATGCAAGATCTTGGAAGATTAGCAGAATAGCTACAGGGCAGGAAGCCAAGTTGTGTCTCCAGTGCAGATCTCAGCTCACCCATGGCAAGGCACTATCTTAGTAGCCTCAATTATAATTGCGAGATTATTGTTGTGCACTGCCTCTTTAAGAAGCAAAACCAGAAGGCCTCAGGATGAGGAGGCCATGTGAGTGAACTGGAAGACACTGTTTCAGGTGGCAGCAATAGGGAAGGGATTACTGTGTTCCAAAAGACTGTTTCCTTCACACCTCTTTCCTTCACATTGATGTACCTTGGGCAGGTGCACATTATGGCAGGAGTTATCAAACTAGAGTCCCCAGATGCTGTTGGACTATAAGACCCATCATCCCCAGCCACAAGGGCCTTCGGGACACCTTTGGCCACTGTGGCTGGGAGTGATGGGAGTTGTAGTCTGTCCACATCTCGGAATCCTTGCATGACAGATTCAATGTTCCTTCTCATTCCTTTCATCTGTGTGCAGAATGTGTTTTGTTCTGGGCGGCAGTATCAAGGCAGTGTGTGCGCATGCACATTCAGAGTGGGGCTTTCCTGATTCAACCTGAGCTGGATCTAAAACAAACAGATCAGACATCAAAAACCTGTGAGCATGCGCACACATGCACACACCTTAGAGGGAACACTGGATAGATTATGTGCTTGTAATCCCCTGCACACTGGGCAAAGAGGCACCTTTTAATGTGGTGATTCTCTTTATTTAGCAGGGGGAGAGTAACTGGCCCTGTCCACCCCCAGCACAGTACTTCCAGTGACTGTTGCTGGCGTGTGTCTTATGTTTCTTTTTAGATTGTGAGCCCTTTGGGGACAGGGAGCCATCTTATTTATTTATTTATTTCTCTGTGTAAACCACCCTGAGCCATTTTTGGAAGGGCGGTATAGAAATCGAATTCATCTTCATCATCAATCATCATCATCATCATCATCATCATCGGGCCCAGGATCATTTAGACTGTCGTAAGCTATAAGTGTGGGTTGGTCTCTAAGGAGGTTGAAGGACCAACATTGGCAAGGGTTTAAAGTCAAACAGTTCCACCTCTTGCATTCAAGCCTGTTTCTCAATTGTTTCGCAACCACCTTTTGAAGTTCCTTCATCCATGGGATGAAGGAATCATTTGCAAACATTTGTCTACAGAGTACCTAGAGGGTGACAGCCACGCTCCCATTTTTCACTGTGCTTCACCTGCAAAAAGGTTGCGTAAACATTCCCTCTGGAGCTCTTTGCAAGCAGCAAGGCAATTGTGACCTGAAATAGGACTCAGCTGCCCCAGCTCACAATGTTCCTTACTCCCTCCAGCTTCTTCAGATCATTTGCCTTTCATTGGCTGCTGGAAGCTCAGGACACCATCCTGGGTCCTGATTGGGCTGCTCTGATGTGGAGATGTCCAGGGCCACCTTGGCAGCAATTAGGCAACAACAGCAGAGTTCGCTCCAAGTTGGCTCTCTGCTGGCATTCAGTGACCTGGCAAGCACAACACTCCCAAGAAAACACCTGGGGAGGGGTGAAAACTGCTTGGAACCCTTTTTCACTCTCATAGTGCCAGGGCGGCTCTTTCATGAGGCGAGGGGAGGCAGTTGCCTCCGGCGGCAAATGATTGGGGCGTCAGCAGGGCATCAGCAAATTGTGGCTGGGGTGATGGGTGGTGTAGTTCAGCCAGGATTGCCTGCTATAATGGCTGCCTTAAACTTTCCACCAATTCACAGCACATTGTTTTGGGATTGTTTGGGCGCCCCAGCTCAGAGGTAGCGCACCTGCTGTGTATGCAGAAGGTCCCAGGTTCAATTTCTGGCATCTCTAGGTAGGGCTGGGAAAGACTCTACTCTGAAACCCCGGAGAGCTGCTGCCAGTCATGGTAGACAATTTTATGCTAGAGGGCCCAATTGTCAGACTCAGCATAAGGCAGCTTCAGAGTTTATCAGAAGCATCCATGTCTCAGACTGGAGCGCCTGCCGCAGAAAGTCCCAGGTTTAAATCCTGGGCATCTCCAGACAGGGCTGGAACCTAGAGTCGTGTACATGGTTACATTTATCCACACAACAACCTTGTGAGGTAGGCTAGGCTTAGAGAAAATGACTGGCCCAGAGTCACACGGTGAGTTCCATGGCTGAATAGGGATTTGAAGTCGGGTCTCCCCACTCTGAGTCCAACATGCAAAACATTACATACAAACAATGATTAATACTAATACTAATACTAATACTAATACTAATAAATATTCTGGCACCTCACTTGGGCATGTTTAGGTGTGAGGAGCACTCATGGAGATGAGCAAATCTGGCACAAAGAATTTGTTTTGCAGACCTGACACCCGGCAGCTTGGAAGCTGAAATTATGAAGCTGCAGTGGCGTTTTTACAGGGAGCCAAATAACCCCAGTGGCCTTTGGAATGCAGTTTGACAACATAGATGAACTTTGAAGCCCAGTTCCATCCATACACCCCTCACCTGGCTGCCACTCTCCAGCCAGCATTCCCGGCTGCCTGCTTCCATCCCTGCCAACATTCTGCAGATGAAAGCAGGCACACTCCGGGGCATTAGTAAACACCCCCACCCCCAACCAGCCAAGGATCAGCAAGGAACAGCTCACCTGCTATAACACACCTATAACACAACGCAGGGGAGGAGGGAGGCCAGCGGTGGCCCGGGTCCAGCCAGCCGACCCATCCCCTGCATCTGACAGCAGACGCAGGGGCATAGCTTTGGTTGCAAATGGGGCCAGACGACCCCATTGGCAGGCAAAATCCCCGGCCAGCACTGTGTTCGCAGCGCGGCCGGAACGGTTCTCCCTGCCTTTTAGGCTTGCCCCATTTGCAAGCAGAGCTACGCCCCCTGCATCCGACTTCAGACGCAGGCGGCGTGGCTTGGGCGCCAAGCGCGGCCCCTGATTGGCGGTGGCCCGCGTTCTTCGAACCTGTTTGCTCAATGGTGGCTCCGCCCGACACCAAGAGGCTTTCTGGACACCCCACTTGCAGCTGCAGGTCCAGCCTGTCCACTAGGCAGACCAAAGCAGCTGCCTAGGGCATCCATTCTTGGGGGTTGTGTGGTGAGTGCCGCCACCCTTGCTGTGAGTAGCTACCTCCAGAATAAGAACATACATAAGGACAGCCCTGCTGGACCAGGCCCAAAAAAGCCTATCTAGTCCAGCATCCAGTTTCCCACAGTGGCCCACCAGATGCCTCTGAGAAGCCCACAGGCAAGAGGTGAGGACATGCCCTCTCTCCTGATGTTGCTCTCCTGCAACTGGTGTTGAGAGACATCTTGCCTCTATAGAAATCAAATGAATGAATGAATGAATGAATGAGGCTGGAGGTGGCCCACAGGCACCAGACTAGTAGCCACCGAAAGACCGGTCCTCCGTGAATTTGTCCAAGCCCCTTTTAAAGCCATCCAGGCTAGTGACTGTCACTGCATCTTGTGGCAGAGAATTCCATAGATTAACTACGCGCTATGTGAAAATGGCGGCTGGGACAAGGGGCAGCAGTGAGAAAGGGGATTATAGGGCAATTCTTGTGATGATTACCAGAGTAGAAGATGTCTCCTACCCTAGTTGGGAGCCGTGTGTTCTCTCAGTTAGCCATCATGAACAGGGGCAGGGAGACAAAGGAGAAAGTGGGGGTGAGCATTCCTAGGTGCCAGCATCTGGGGGGGCTGCCAAGGCACCCCCTCGCTCCTTCCCCAGGGCACTCCCTTGTCCCCTCCCGCACCCAGCTGACAAATGAAGGTGTGTCCCCTTTCCTGTTCAGCCATGGCTTTGTTTCAGAGCTGGCTGGCTGCCTGGCGACCTCTCTACCTGATGAATGATCAGCCTGCAGGCAGCTGCTGCTGGGAAGCAGAGGCAGCTGCATCTCCTTGGGCGCCTCCTGGCTCATTAGGTTGAGCTGCTATCTGCTTTTAAGGGCTGCTTTTCTTCAGCTATGTCAAATTCTATGTACGTTATAAATAAGTCTTAGATTTACATGCAACTTCTTGTTTTAACGGGTTGCACATCTACAGCATCAAAGGCCCAGTGGTGTCTGCCTACATACAGAATACTTTTTCAGATGCCTCCTGTTCATGACTGATGAAGACTGATGTGGTGAGGAGAGGTGGTCTTGTGGTAGCAAGCCTGACTTGTCCCCATAGCTAAGCAGGGTCTGCCCTGGTTGCATATGAATGGGAGACTTGATGTGTGAGCACTTCAAGATATTCCCCTCAGGGTATGAAGCCACTCTGGGAAGAGCAGAAGGTTTCAAGTTCCCTCCCTGGCTTCTCCAAGATAGGGCTGAGAGAGATTCCTGCCTGCAACCTTGGAGAAGCCGCTGCCAGTCTGTGAAGACAATATTGAGCTGGATGGACCAAGGGTCTGACTCAGTATATGGCAGTTTCCTATGTTCCTATGTTCACAACAAAACATGAATCACATGCCCTTCTGTTTTCTTTCTTTCTTTCTTTCTTTCTTTATTTCTTTCTTTCTTTCTTTCTTTCTTTCTTATATTGTCCCTGTGCTCAGCTTGGCACATTTTGTGCATTGATAGTTAGTAATACCTTTAATAAGTGCAGACTAGCACTTGGTACGGTTGCAATGAAGGCCTTGGAAAGGATATTGAGATGCCATGACGTGTCTATACCTACAAAGATTAGAATCGTTAGGACCATGGTTTTCCCCGTGACACTCTGTGGTTCTGAAAGCTGGACTTTGAAGAAGCAAGATAGAAAAAGCATTGACGCTTTTGAACTTGGGTGCTGGAGAAGACTTTGGAGGAGACCATGGACAGCCAGGAAAACGAAAAAATGGATCATAGAACGAATCAATGCAGAATGTTTACTGGAGGCACAAATGACCAGGCTCAAACGATCATACTTCGGACACGTTATGCAAAGACTCAGCTCTCTTGAGAAGTCTATAATGCTGGGGAAAGTTGAAGGAAAGAGAAGAAAACGACCAGCAGCAAGGTGGATGGACTCGATTACGACAGCAATGAATGCACCACCGAGAGACCTTAAAGGCCAAATTGAAGACAGATCGTCTTAGAGAGAATCTATCTATGTGGTCACTAAGAGTCGACACCAACTTGATGGCACTCAATCAATCAGTCAGTCAGTCAGTCAGTCAATCAAGGAGATCTGGTCTTGTGGTAGCAAACATGAATTGTCCCCTTTGCTAAGCAAGATCTGCCTTGGCTCACATTTGAATGGGAAGCTACATGTGTGAGCCCTGTAAGATCTTCCCCTCTGGGGATGGGGCTGCTTTGGGAAGAGCATCTGCCTGCTTGGATGCAGAAGGTCCCAAGTTCCCTCCCTGGCATCTCCAGATAGGGCTGGGAGAGACTCCTGCCTTCAACCTTGGCGAAGCCACTGCCAGTCTGTGTAGACAGTACTGAACTACTACGACGACGACGACAGCGACAAATATGAATACACTGCTCTTCAACCAAAGTTCTCAAAGCAGTTTACATAGAAAAATAAATAATACATAAAGAAGATGGTCCCCTGTCCCCAGAGGGCTCACAATCTAAAGAGAAACACAAGGCAGATACCAGTAACAGCCACTGGACAGATGCTGTGCTGGGACTGGATAGGGCCAGTTGTAGGGATGTGCACGGTCCGGAGAAGTCCGGACTGGCACCGAAGGGGGGCCTTGTTTTTAGGGCGGGGAGGGCTTGCTTAGCCCTCCCGCCTCCTTGCCCCCGCCAGCGCCCGTATTGTACAGTATAGGGGCGCTGGAAACCAGCCGCCCCCCCCCGCCGCCGCCGCCGCCGCCGCGAAATAACCCCTAAAACCAGCCAGCCCTCCCTCCCTCCCAGCTAGCTGTCCGCCCGCCCACCCACTCACCCAGTCGCTCACCCGGTCGCTGGATAAAAAGCGAGAGGAGCTCCGGCACAGAGCTCCTTTCGCTTGGAAGGCCTCCAGCAGAATGGTGGCTTGCGCGCACGCGCATGCGCGCGCCGCAAACCACGCCGTTCTCCGGAGGCCCGGTCTACCCGCCTACCCAGCGATCGGAGGCCCGGTCTACCCGGCCCTTTCCCGGTGGGTAGACCGGGCCTCTGGAGAACGGCGTGGTTTGTGGCGCGCGCATGCGCGCGCGCGCAAGCCACCATTCTGCTGGAGGCCTTCCAAGCGAGAGGAGCTCTGTGCCGGAGCTCCTCTCGCTTTTTATCCAGCGACCGGGTGAGCGACTGGGTGAGTGGGTGGGCGGGCGGGCGGACAGCTAGCTGGGAGGGAGGGAGGGCTGGCTGGTTTTAGGGGTTATTTCGCCGCGGCGGTGGCGGCGGGGGGGGGCGGCTGGTTTCCAGCGCCCCTATACTGTACAATACAGGCGCTGGTGGGGGCAAGGAGGCGGGAGGGCTAAGCAAGCCCTCCCCGCCCTTAAAGACATACCCCCCACCCGGACCCGGACCAGGCAGGGCCGGACCGGTCCGGCAGTTCGGCCATTCTTTGGAATGGCTGCCGGACCGGTTCGGGCACACAACTAGCCAGTTGCTCTCCCGCTGCTAAATATAAGAGAATTCCCATTTTAAAAGGTGTCTCACTGCTCAGTTAACAGGGGACTAGATGGACCAATGGTCTGACTCAGTATAAGGCAGCTGGTGGCCAGCCAGAAAGCGCGGGCGGGCGCGGGGAAGAAGTGGGCTGCTCCTGCCAGTGGCCGCTCGCCCGCCCAGAGCAACAGGTGGTGGTGGGACCGTCTGGCCACCGAGAATTGGCGGGCAGATGGAGGTGGCGGGTCAGCTTTCCAGCTGGCCTGCCAGCCAAAAACCGCAGGCAGGCAGGTGGGGAGGAATGAAGCTGGGTTGGGGTGAGGGAGCAGCAGGCGGGTGGAGAAGCGGGCCGGAGGGGGAAAGCAGGCTGGCCGGGTCGGTGGAGGAGCAGATGCTCTGCACCCAGCTCAGCTAGTGTATGTATGTATTTGTCATATCTGTATTCATTATGTTTGGGTTTGGTTTTGTTGATTCTGTGGGAGCCTGATCCTGCTCTGGAGCCGGGCACTTCAGTCACCTGGAAAAAAAAACCCCCACCTTGCACTTCTCAGCAGCCCAAATCCACACCCTGGTGTGCAATGATTTAATATTATCGCAAGTGACTTGTGACCTGACCGGGCAGGAGCTTGGCAGGTTGGTCAACAGAAGCTGTCCGGCCTGGCACGATTACCAGGAATCCAGATTAGCTTCATGGTCTGATGTGAAAAAACGAGGCCATCCAACATCACCAGCTCTCTGAGAACAATGGACAGATGAGGTCATCTCAAGGCTTTCTTTCAGGCTGATTGCCTGCATGGGCCACCACCCAGTGTCCATAGGATGTTGGGAATTTTCTTAGAAGGACGGGCAATGGAAATTCTCCCCGCCAGAGGCATAACTAGGGAAAACGGTGCCCGGGGCAAGCACTGAAATGGCGCCCCCCCCCCGCCGCCGCCGCCCTCCCAACATATACTTAGGGTTTTCCTCACAAGCTCCTGCCGCCGCCAAGCCAGGCCACTGACTGGCCGCCAGGTGCCAGCAAAGCAATGGGGGGGGCGCGCAGGCGGCGCGGAAGGGACCGCTCGTGGGGAAGGGGGCACCAACGCGCTCCCTTGACTGCTGCAGTGCTGCTGCACTGAGCAGGAAACATTTGTATTAACAAAAAATTTAATTTTTTTTAAAAAAAAATTGGTCATGGCGGCGCCCCCCACGTGACCAGAAAAGATGGCGCCTGGGGCACGTGCCCCCCCTGCCCCCCTATAGTTACGCCTCTGCTCCCCGCCCCCAAAGGGAAATTCCTAACCACAAGTTGGTAGCAGCACCCTATTACTGCCAGTTTCCAGATAGTGGTGTTTTCAGTTCCTTGCATCTTTATAAGCCCCATTCAGACATTACATTCTGCACACACAGTTGTCTGTACACACTGGTACACGCTGTTGTGTGAGTGATCGCATGTGCACACAGGGGGGCCGGAGTCAGCAACTTGCTCCCACCAGAGCCACAGGGAGGAATAAGGTCTTAGATCTCTCTAGACTCTGCCTGGACAGAGGAGGAGAGACTGAAAGGAGCAGCCTCTGGCCTGAAGTTCAGCCCATCTCCTCCGCAACTTCAGGTCCTTCCTTGCCCGTTGCCAGCACTCGGGGGGGGGGCATGCTTGTGGGAGTGCGAGGTATGCAGGGCACAAGCGGCTGATTCATTGGGAGGCTCAGGGTGTGCTGGATGGTGGGGGGTTACTACTACTACTAATATTAATAATTTTAAAAAACAATTTATCTGTATTTGTTAGCCACCCCATAACAAATTGTTCTCTGGGCGGCTTACAACACAACATTAAAACATGAGATAAAAACACACATTAAATCACAACAGACCAAAAGTGGGGAGGGATACAAAATACAATAAAAAACAATTTTTTAAAAAAACATTTTTTAAAACATCAGTTACGATTAGATCAAAAATTATTTTAAAAAATTAAATTTAAAATGTAAAAGGCCTGAGTGAACAAAAAGGTCTTTACCTGGTGTCTGAAGGAACAAAGTGATGAAGCCAGGTGAACCTCGCTGGCGAGGCTGTTCCATAAACGAGGTGCCACCACCGAAAAGGCCCTCTCTCTAGTAGCCACCTGCCTCACCTCCTTTGGCAGGGGCACCCGGAGGTGACCCTCTGTAGATCTTAAATTCCAGGGGGCCAGTGGTGTAGGGAAAGTGTGGGGCGCATTCTCATAAGCAGCCTTCCCACCACTGCAGCACCCTCCCTACCCCAAAGGCCGCCTCTTCCTGGTGACCACGATGGTGATGGAAGCACCGGCAACCTCTCCCCCAGCAATGGCGGAGGCCCGCTCCTGCCGCCCATGCTCCAGCCGGCTCTGACCCTGAGGCAGCTGAGAATGAAGAGGGCGCACACACCCTCGTTCCCAGCCACCTCGGGGTCAGAACCCCAAGCGGCTGGGAAGCAGCAGCAGGATGCCGGAGTGCAGTGGACGTCTGGAGCTGAGAGGCATGGTGGACTGCAGGGAGGTACATGGTGGCCAGCGGGAGGGGTGGCCCCTAAGGCCGGGTGGACTGTATTCTGTGAACACGGCTGCCCTACCAAGTCAGACCCTTGGTCCACCTAGCTCAGTGTTGTCTGTACTGACGGGCAGCGGCTTCTCCAAGGTCTCAGGCAGGAGTCTCTCCCAGCCACACCTGGAGATGCTGCCAAGGAGTGTACCCGGGCCCTTCTGCTGCATGCCAAGCAGATGCTCTCCCACTGAGCCACGGCCCAGTCCCAGGCGATGGCTTTCCATCATCTGGTTTAAGTGTTCATTTTAGTGAGTTTTAATCCAGTTCCAATCTGGCTTCCATGTTTTCTGATTTTAATAGTTTCATTAGGCCTTTTTTTGTCTTATACTTTTTATTCGATTTTCACAACACAAAAGGACAAACACAAATGATACAAACACTCATAAACACACACAATAAAGACTTCCATCTCATCATTGGAACAAGTGTTGTTAACAATAACCGGATCTTGCCTATAAATTAAACATTCTCTCCCCAGCAATTCATATAAAAAACAACTTTAGGATGTTTTTAAGACATTTGTTATTAGCCCTCAAAGGCCTGACAAAAATCCATTTTGTGATGTATTTTTAAATAGACAAGAAGAGGGTCCCATTATTTTTTTAAATTCTTCAGATTTATTTCTTAGTAGTGATGTTAATTTCGCCATTTCTGCCAATTCTAGAACTTTAAGAATCCAATCCTCTTTAGACGGACATTGACTGTCTTTCCATTTGCGTGCAAATGTCAGTCTTGCTGCCACAGTTGATTTTAATGTAAACTGCCCTGAGCCACTTTAGGAAGGGCGGTATATAAGCTGAATAAACGGATAAACGGATATTGCTCAGAGCTGGGGGTGATGACAAGGAGGAGGCCGTGTTGGGTGTCCCGCTCCGGGCCGCATCCTCTCACGGGGCAGCACCGAGGACAAGAGCCAAGCCTCAGGAAGCAGCTGGCATTGTCACGTGACCAAGTCTCCTCCGCGAATAGTCACATGACTTTGAAGAGGCCATTGAATGGCTTGAGAAGTGGGGTAGCGGTGGGGACGTGGCCCTGGGAAGAGGTTTGGGGCAGTCCCCATCACTGCTGCCACCCACCACTAGCCTGATGCTCTGTCTGGCCCCACAAGCTGCTACCCCTTGGAAGGTCAGGCCACATAGGGTTGCCATGTCCCCAAGAATTTAGAGTAGCCCCCGGATTTGGGGGCTCCTCCCCCAGGCTCCTAAATTCCACCCGGCTGCTAAATTCCACCCGGATGTACACAGATTTCAAATGCACTATCTGGATTGCCCGGATTTTACTCTGGATCCGATCACATGGGCAGGCAGAGAAGGAGGGGAAAGTATACAAATCTGTCCAATAAATAGATAAATAGATAAATAAATAATTTTTTTGAAAAATGCAAATTAGTTGCTGCATAATTTGCATAATATGCAAATTAGGTCACCTGGATTTGGGAAGCTTGAATATGGCAACCCTAAGGCCATGTCACGCTCTAATGATGACACCTCACTGGTGCGAGCCGACCACATAACCACGTTGTGACCAGCCAAGGAAGTCAAGCCAGTGGCCGTGGGGGCGGGCAACCATAAGGCCAGTGGATGCTGCGAAGGCCAGTAAGCTACATACCTGGTGGCAGGAGGCAGCAGTGATGAGGTGTAGCAGTGTTGAGCATCCAATGTCTGGGCAACCCAAGAGACAGGGGGCAGGGACATTTGTCCCCCTCCCCCCCACTCCATTAAGATTCATATTAGAACCTTAGAGAGGAAAGCTGGTCTTGTAGTAGCAAGCATGATTTGTCCCCTTAGCTAAGCAGGGTCTGCCCTGGTTGCATATGAATGGGAGACTAGAAGTGTGAGCCCTGTAAGATATTCCCTTCAGGGGATGGAGCCGCTCTGGGAAGAGCAGAAGGTTCCAAGCTCCCTCCCTGGTGGCATCTCCAAGAGAGGGCTGAGAGGGATTCCTGCCTGAAACCTTGGAGAAGCCACTGCCAGTCTGGGTAGACAATACTGACCTAGATAGACTAAACGGTCTGACTCAGTATATGGCAGCTTCCTATGTTCCATATCTGTATTCAAGTCGCTAGTCCCTAGTGACCAGTCAATCAAGCACCTACCACTGGACTTGTGCCTCTGCGTGTCTTCTCTGCATTGTAGCCCTCCTCGCCCCCTTGCTCCTGACTCACTCTCCCTTTCCCATCCATGTGCACACATCCTGCCCTGCCCTAAAGGGCTGCAGGTTCTGTCTGGTTTCACTCACACTCACAGCTGACTGGCTTCTCTTTGCTTTCTGGCTCTGTCAACATACTCAGCCAAGCCCAAGGAAGTAAAAAGAAAAGGGAAGGAAGGTAGAGAAAAGGTTGCCAGATCGAAACTTCAGGTATGCAAAGCATCTCTTCTTGAGCTCCAAGTTCAAAGTTTTGGAGCTGGGCACCCTGCTTTGGGTCCTGAGAAGTTATTGGACCACAGTTGCCATCCTCTCTGTGTCCAACGGCTGAGAATGATGGGCATTGTAGTCTGACAACATCTGGAAACCCCTCCTCTAGAGAGCTGGGATACTGAAGTGCCCCATTCAAGTGCTGATTCCTTATAAAGTAGGAGGTGGGTGGGATTTAAAGAAAAGGTCCTCTGCACTCCCACTATTTTTATTCCTAACTGCTTTTTTGGCAGCGTTTATCCCAGTCTGGGAGCAACTAACATTTGTAGCAGATGCTGGAGATGTGACTCCATAGGCATCGACTCAACACCAATAATTCCTAATGGCCGTGTTCAGGCATACAGGATAACTGCAGTTATAGCTGGCCAAGGTTGTACCTCCAGTCAGGCGTGTAGGCAGGCCAGTGGCGGCCCCAGTTCAACCCGCCAGCAGCCCTCCCCTAGCCGCGCCCCCTGCATCTGATATCAGACGTCAGTGTCTGACGTCAGACACAGGGGGCATGGTTTTGCTCACAAATGGGGCCACACACCCCATTTTTGCAAGCAAAATCTGTGGCCCCGTTTATGAGCAAAACCACACCCTCTGCATGTGACATCATTCACAGGGGGCATGAGGCATGGCCGCTGAGCATGGCGACCCAGGTTCTTTGAACCCGTTTGTGCTATGGTGGCTCTGCTACCAGTATGCCCAAAACCACAGTTATGGGCTGAAAGCGAACTCCGTTTTGCCCCACCAAACTCTAGTTGGGACCTTCAGTTAAGCTTCGCCGTCAGCAACTGGTTTTGCCACCAAAGTGTTACACCCGACTGCAGACTCAGCTTTAACCGCAGATTTGTGCCTACTCCAAACCCCAATCATAGAGGCGGCCTAGAACCGAGGTCGAGCTGTGAGCCTGACTGGCAGGGAGGGGCTCCCCTCTCCTGCAACTCTAGTTTGGCTGGCCACGGTTTGTTGAACGTCTGCAGCGCGAATTAGAGTTAGGAATTTTAACCCCGGCCACGACTAATTGTGGTTATACTGTACGTCTGAACTCAGCCATTGTCTACTAGGGACATAAGGAGTGGAGGCAGAAAGTGTAGGACTGCCCCCTTGTTCCCTCTTTACTCTTGTATCTCGGCTGTAGGTTTCTTCCAATTAGTAGGCGGATATTCTTAGGACACTCCCTTTGCCTTTGTTCGCTCTGCTCTGTTCTTTCTTCTTCCGTCCAACGTGAAGTAGCTAGAACAGGGCGCAGGCTTTCCATCCACATTTGGGACTTCTTCAAATAAACCTTTACTTGTTTTAGACTTTAAGCAATTGTCTCCAGATCTCCTCCATGAGCTCTGTTCTCATCCTGCTGGGTGCCTCTGCTAAATAAGGAGTGGACTCAAATTCTCTTCTACAGCAGCTTATCAAGAGGTCAATTCTCATGAGCGTTGTCAGGGTAGGAGAAGCCCCCCACCTTAATCCAGGAGCTGTGTGCACCCCAATATTTGATCCATTAAAACCAAGGTCAGAGGCACCATCTGTGCTTGTCTGCTAAGCAGCAGCTGGTCAGAGGACTTTTCCTCCGACTTTATTCAGCAGCTGGGTAGGAGGGAGCCCTCCACGTCACCACAAGGTCTAAGATAACATTAGGATTGTGCATCCTGTTGGCCACTGTCTGCACTGTAAATTGTTTTCGGCATGGTTTGGTAGGAAAGGGGAATGCAATTTCTTATAAACAGCTGTTCTTCAATAAAACTGTGGTCTGTAATAAGCGACACCCATTTCAGATCAGGACTGTTCGATTATGAAAAGGGAGAAACTAGACTTGAACGCAACAGAGCCAGCGTGGTGTAGTGGTTAGAGTGCTGGACTAGGACCGGGAAGACCCGAGTTCAAATCCCCATTCAGCCGTGAGACTTGCTGGGTGACTCTGGTCCAGTTACTTCTCTCTCAGCCTAACCTACTTCACAGGGTTGTTGTGAGAAGAAACTTAAGTATGTAGTACACCACTCTGGGCTCCTTGGAGGAAGAGCGGGATATAAATGTAAAATAATAAAAATAATAATAATAATAACAGATCCTTGTGCAGTTCACTTCAGCGGGACTGCTGTAGCAAACCGGCAGTGGTGTTGCCAGCATCACAACAGGTGTTGGATTTTTTTTGCAGAGCACAATGTAGCTCAGTGGTAGAGCATCTGTGCTTGGCACACAGAAGGTCCCGTCCCAGCTTCCATCCCTGGCAGCATCCCCAGGAAGGGCTGGGAAAGACTCCTGCCTGGAACCTCGGAGACCCAACGCCAGTCAACGTAGACCAGGCATCAGCAGTCTGTGGCACAGGTGACAAAAGCAGCATGCAAAGTGATTCTGAGTAGCACTCACACTGCTAAGAAGACCGGCTCCTAGGGTGCTCACTGCCTGCCTCTGGTTGGCATCTCACTGCTTGATGGAGCAGGCAACAGACATCCAGAAAGCTCTATTTGACTAATGGCCAGCCTGGTAAACTCCACAGCTCTACCTGATGAATGGCCAGCCTGCAGGCAGCACGGTTCTCGGGCTGGGTGGGAGAGAGAGGAGCAACCCTATCCATCCCCAGGACAGTTCCTCCATTGACGGTTGCTGGTGTCTATCTTGTGTTTCTTTTAGATTGTGAGCCCTTTGGGGACAGGGAGCCATTTTATTTATTTATCATTTTTGGAAGGGCGGTATAGAAATTGAATGAGTAAATAAAATAAAATAAAATAAAATAAAATAAAATAAAATAAAATAAAATAAAATAAACCTGAGCTGCTTCCGGGAAGCAGAGGCAGCTACACCTCCCTTGGCACGCACAGATATACACATACGTACACACCCCAAACTCATTAGAATGAGCCACGACTGCTTAAAAAGGACATTTAAAAGGAGTTTGTTTATTTTTTGTGCCGTTCGCATTCCATTTGCAAGTCCTAGTTGTTTGAAAAACCTTCCCATGCCTTCATATCATGCACGCCAATTGGATCATAAGCTGAAGAGCAGAGAAGAAAAGCATTTGCAAACAGGCCTTATCTTCTTTGCTGTCAGTGATGCCACTGGAGAAAGATCAGGCAAGAGGGGAGGAAAAGCAAACCACAAGGAGATCAAGAAGCTCAGAAGAGTGGGAGAGAGGCAAAAGTGTTGTGGGGGTGGGGGAAGTGGGGAGATAAACTCAACCCATTTATCTTATCTGGACCATCGGTGAGCAAATTTAACAAACACATTGTACAAGCCCTCTAACATTTCACAGATCAAAATAAGGACACTCTAAAACCCATATCAAAGTGATCCCCTTCAGGGAAGCAGTGGCAGGAGAGAGGGAAACAAACCGTGCAAGGAACTGTTGCCTCTTGAGGAGCTTTCCACCAGGAACCTCCATTTACAATCGTAACAACAGAGATGGAGGGAGTCTTGGAGGTCATCTAGACCAGCCCCTAACTCAAGGCAGGAAATCCAAAGCTAGAGCACCCCATTAGAGGGTGGGCCAGGAGCATGGGCCTCCAATGAATGGCTCCGAGTCAGCCACCTCCCTCCTATGAGGAGAGCTGGTCTTGTAGCAGCGTGCATGAATTGTCCCCTTTGCTAAGGAGGGTGCACCCTGGTTTGCATTTGGGTTTTTTGGTTGGTTTTGGGGTTTGGGGTTTTTTAAAAAGATAAAAGTAACTTTACCGTTTGCATTTCTTGGACATCTCATAATTACATACATCAATCGAGGGGTTCAGCAGCCACCTTCCAAAACACACACACACACACACACACACACACACACACACACACCATTGCCAAGAACTGTAAAAACAAACCAAAAAAACCACGGGGGAAAAGGCACTTTAATTAGCCGTCTGTTCTAGAAAGAAAAACCAAATCTTGGATGAGGGTGTTAACCCTGTGCTGAATTGTAAATTATGAAAGGCTCCCAAATGGAAATAAATGTTTCATCTGAAGTATTCCGTAAGTAAGCACTAGCCATAGGGGCATATTCCCATAACTTTAATAACCACTCATCTACAGTCGGGATTGTTTGTTGTCTCCATTTAGTGGCATAGAAGATCCGGGCTGCAGTAAGCATAGACAAAGATGGTATATAACTCCCATGATGATTGCAAAGATGGATAGTAATTACTCTGGAGATTGTTGGAAGCGTAAGAAGAGCCATGCGGGGGCATTTTATCATATGTGGTGGACATGTAGCAAAGTGCAACAATTCGGGGGGGGGAGGGAATCACTGTAAGATTCAAGAAATTTTAAACATAAATTTCTCTTATCCTCCAGAGGTTTTTTTTGTTAAATATGACTAAATCCTATATTCCTACCAAGTATATGGAGCTCACTCTGGGCTATCCCAGCACCCCGCAAGTGTCTTTAAGGTCTTTCTCCATAGGGAAGAATGGAGGTTTCAGCAGCCCCATAACTGCACTTGGGGGGGTGCTGGGGTGGCCCAGAGTGAGTGGTGGTGTAGTGCACAGAGGGTGCCAACCACCCCCATGGGTTGCTAACCCATGGGGTACTGGGTTTTGTAGTTTCTGAGGTGTTCTGAGTGTAGATTCTTTGATAGCTTATAAGATTTTGAATCCACTCTCATTTGCTAACCTTAAAGACACGTAAACTTCAAAAATCACTTAAAAATCAGCCCTTTGCCCAATTCCATTCAAATAATTCTGGTAGCTTCCTTGCCCCCCTTGGGAACTACCACCCACCACACTCTGCTCTAGGCCATCCCTTTCACCCCAATGTGAAGCTATACATTTGCTGCAATCCTCATTATTCCCTGTGAGGAATTCAAAAATACTTTTAAAATTCACCAATAATCAGAGGAGTGTCTGATTGCCTTGGGGTTTTGTGGGTGGTATGCACCCCTAGGTGCCTACTACCCACCCCACTTTTGTGCCCCTAGGTGCTCCATAATAGGGGATAATGGGCTGGTTTGGGTCCCATTATACCCTATGAGGAAAATAATAAAAAAATATTTCAAATATTCATTAAAAAATTGTAGGAGTGTCTGATTGCTTTGGGGTTTGGGTGGTTATTGGCACCCATGGGTGCTCCATAATAGGGAATAATGGGCTGGTTTGAGTCCCATTATACCCTATGAGGGGAAAAATAAAAATAAATCTCAAAAATACATTTAAAAAATTGTACAAGTGTCCGATTGCTTTGGGGTTGGGGTGGTAGGTACCCATGGATACCAGCTACCACCACACCCACTTTTGGAGATTCAAAATGGTTCGAACCAGTTTGAACCAGTTCAAATCGATTCACCCCAGTTTGGTTCGAATTCAAACCTGCAGCTCGAACCTGATGGCTGGTTTGGTTCGAATTCAAACCATCGAACCGACCTAGTTCAAATTCGAACCAGTTCGAGTTTGAACCGGTTTGCACATCCCTAGTAACAAATGGAGCTTTTGGAAGAAGCAGGAGGCTGCTAGCCTAGTTTCATCGCTTTGCGTCCAGATTACAAAACACAGAACACACACTTGGCAACAGACTGGCTTCCCTTTGGCCTCCATGGTTCACCAGGGTGTTCCAGCGGCTACTCTTCTGGCCCCTCCGTCTTCTGGCTCTCAGTAGACTAACTAGGATGAGGCAACAGGGTTGTTGTCCCAGACACAGTCTGGACAGCGGCAGTCCAGTAAGCATCAGAGACCATGTCATATCTTGACAGCTATTCAAGGAATTTTCAGTTGTGCCAGGTAGTCTTTTCAGGAAGAATGAAGCACATTTCCGAGATGTAAAGATGAAACGCCGGGCGCTGACTTGCTCAGAGGCTTAGTGTGGGCAGTGGGCCAGGCAGAGGGGCGCAGCTGCAGTTTTCTCAGTGAGCCCACAGCCTGACACAGGAAAGTACATTCAGCCACTGAATTTTGCAGCTGAGGGAAAGGAGAAAATTGGATATGTGCTGTTGCTCATAAACCTTTGGCAAGTTGTTTTGTTTTGTTTTGTTTTGTTTTGTTTTGTTTTGTTTTGTTTTGTTTTTTGGTGTATGACCAGCACCATGTAGGAGCAATTCACTTGAGCAGGGAGAATTTCGAACTTTAGGAGCAGTGGATGATTCAGTTACTCAGCTGACATCCTCTTGAAATGAAGTACTCCTTTAGAGTAACTCCTGAGTAGTACACAGTTGAGTAACTTATTCTGGATGTCAGCCAGTATCTTTAAAGATCCTTAATAATTCTGTTGCTGTGTGAGGGCTCAGTGTGCAGTGGACACTGCCCTAAATATAACACTTGGGCGCTGCCCTAGATATAAAGATGACCAGTTACAACGTGGGCATTTGCCCTCTTCTAGCCTTGGAGTGACTGATGGCCTCTCTAAATGTCAATGCAGAAATCCCAATACCCAATACTGTAAGGAAGACCAGTTGGAAATCAGCTATCACAAATCCAAAATCATGGCCTTCACAAAGAGGCCCAAGACACATTCCTGGCATATAAACGGGCATAAAATCGAGCAGGCTTCATGCTTTAAATACCTGGGGGTGATCTTCCACGCCTCTGGCACCAGAAAAGCTCACGACTCTCACACTGCCCCCAAATGCACAATTCTCCTGATCAAGAGGAAGCCACAACATACCTGCGGCCCTTAAACTGTTTGAAGCCAAGCTGCTGGCGCAACTCCTATATGGCACCCAACTAGGCCTCTTCTCCAATTTCGCCCCATTGGAGATTGTCCAGTCCAAAAATCCTAAGTACTAAGAATAGTTCTCCAAGTACCATGGTGCGTCTCTAACACTAGCCTACAGCAAGAGGCAGGTCTGGTGAAAGTGGAGGCCAGAGTTTGGATGGCCATTATTTATTTATATATTTATTTATTTTTGCATTTATATACCGCCTTTCGTTAAAAGACAACCCCAAGGCGGTTTACAAAAGTTAACACATACAATAAAAAGGCAATAAAATCATCAAGCTAAAAAGTATAAAAACATATAAAACTACTGGATGAAGTTATCCCTCATTTATTTGTTTGTTTGTTTGTTTGTTTAACATATTTTTATACTGCCCAAAACCTTCGTCTCTGGGTGGTTTACAACAAGATAAAAACAAAGGTAAAACATTAGTTAAAAACAAAAACAAGAAATTTAAAACACAACAATTTAAAATTTGTTTTAAAAACAATATTCTAAAAACAACATTAAAACAATCAAAACAATATCAGTTAAAAGCCTGGATAAACAGATGTGTCTTTAAAGACTTTTTAAAAATTGCCATGCCCCCCCCCCAAAAAAATCCTGTGTTTCACCCGGATTTTAAGCATCTAACCCAGATTGTTTAGCCCACCCAGATTCGCCCGGATTTCAGCTTTCTTTAAAAAAGCTAACCTCTAACAGATTTGGAAAGCCAGAATATGTCAACCCTACCCACGTGGGAGGAGGCAATGGTCAACCCCTCCTGTATTCTACCAAAGAAAACCACAGGGCTCTCTGGGTGCCAGGAGTCAAGAAATCGACTTGAGGGCACACTTTACCTTTACCCTCATCCCACTGATAATGAAATGTTTAATCCAGACCTACAAATAAGTGTATAAAAGTTTGGTTCAGGCTTCTAAACAGAATGTAAGTCCAGTGGGCCAGAATGAATTGTTCGAGTCAAGGATGTGAGGCCCCTTGGCCAAGAGGTAGCAAATACCAGAGCCTGACAAGAGATGCTGTAGGTAGCCAAGGTCCTGAGACAAAGTCCCCATTCAGCAGAAATGGAAACATAGCTGGGACCAGAAGATACCAATAAGGAGTAGGGAGGGTGCGTAGGCTGAACAGTAGCTCATGTCCAAGGCTAGTGGGCACCTCATGAAAAACATCTGTTTATTCACAGAGACTTGTATTACAGGATTTACTGATGTGCTTGCTTTTTATAAATCTATATAAGCTAGCCACTGCATACCCTCGAGGCAGAGTGCATGTCAGACTTTTTGTATGACTGTACTGTGCCTTCATGATCATGAATAAAAAGCATTTTTAAGCACACACACCCTCGTTGTCTTTGACTCAATTCTGTCAGTCAACAGGTTCTATTGCGGGAGCTTGCCTTAACACTCTTTGGTTCAGTAAGATGCCCCATTCTCTCTCAAATCTGATGGAAGGATGAAAGCCGCTTCCCTCTTTGGTTTTGGTTCCCTCTTTGGCCACCTAACCCTCTTTGGTTCAGTAAGACGCCCCATTCTCTCTCAAATCTGACGGAAGGATGAAAGCCAGGGACTGAATGAAACAAGAGGGCAAGGTCCCAGAGGATTTTCCCACAACACCACTGGGTCTAGCCCCCCCACCACCACACACATATAACACAACAGGACAACTACCTGTCCACCTGGAAATGGACTGACAAAAATGCCATCCCTCTTAATTTCCATGGGCTACGGACATGCTCTGTTGCCAAGCAAAAACACTCATCAAACAGCACATCATGGACATAGAGCACCAAACCAATTTAAGCAAGGACCCAAACTTCTTCATCAATGAAAGATACATTGCATCTCCTACGGTATACCTCACGCAGCTGGAAGCCCCCAGTCACAGAAAGGCCTTCACCCTGGCCCACTGTCTTGACCTTCCTTCGGCTATGCTAGAAGGCCGATACAGGAAGACCCCCGTCTCGGAACGCCTGTGCCCCTGCAATTCTGGGCAAGTTGAGGCAACAGAGCATGTCCTCCTCCACTGACCATTCTACAGGGACACTCACACACACACCAGACCACAAATATTTGTATCCCGCTTGTCAACAAAAGTTCCCAAAGCGGTTTACGTAGATAGAAATAAATAAAATGGTTACCTGTCCCCAAAGGGCTCACAATCTAAAAATGAAACACAAGACAGACACCAGCAATAGCCACTGGAGGGATGCCGTGCTGGGGATGGATAGGGTCAGTTGCTCTCCCCCTGCTAAATAAAGGGGATCACCACTTTAGAAAAGTGCCTCTTTGCTCCGTTAGCAGGGGTTATCACTTGTATCACCCTTCTGTTTGGTTGCCGCTGAGCTATATATAGTTCATGGTGCCTACACTTAAAATGTTCTCTCCTCAGATGGTGCCCACCTAATGTCAGAAGGAGGACCACCAACAAAATTATTATATTCCAGGCAGATACAGCTGAGAAAAGTGTGTTTTCACTTCCCCTCAGATTCTCCTGTCTCTCCTCAGTTTTGCAAAGCTCCTGTACCTCCCAAAAGGTACAGAAGGGGACCTGGTCTTGTGATAACAAGCATGAATTGCCCCCTTTGTCTACCCTGATTTACATTTGGATGGGAGGCCACTGTGAGATATTCCCCTCAGGGGATGGGGCCGCTCTGGGAAGACCACCTGCCTGCTTGCTTGCAGAAGGTTCCAAGTTCCCTCCCTGATATCATCTCCAAGAATTGCTAAGAGAGATTCCTGCCTGCTGCAACCCTGGATTTGCTGCTGCCAATCTGTATAGACAATCTTGAGCTAGATGGACCAATGGTCTGACTCTGTATAAGGCAGCTTCCTATGTTCCAGAAAACTTCAGTTGAGCCAGGAAATGTTGAGTCGTGATTGCAACACACCAGGGAACATGTGCAACCCCAAAACTGCAACTCATGATGGCTCCCTTGCATGTCCACATCTTTCAAAATGAATCATCTAGCAGAGGGCGAGTTTACCCACTTTCCTCCAAGTTATACATCTGGCTTCCAGTTCGTGGGTTATTGCATGCTTCTCAGAACAGTGACGATGATGATGATTAGTATTCTGGATATTTATATACTGCTTTGAGAGCAAAAGGTTCTCAAAGCGATTTACACAAAAAAAGAAACAAGATGGCTCCCTGACCCCAAAGGACTCACAATTTAAACAGAGACACAAGGGAGGCACCAACAACAGCCACGGGAGGGATGTTGGGTGGGTGCTGGATAGAGCCAGTTGCTTCCCCCACTGCCCCACTAAACATAAGAGAATCACCACTTTTAAAAGTACCTCTGCCCTAGGGTTGCTATGCCCCCCAGAATTCCAGGTGTCACTTGGATTTTAAGCATCTCACCCAGATTGCTTAGCCCACCCAGATTTGCCCAGATTTCAGCTTTCTTTCTCCCTCTTTTTAAAGCTAAGCTCTAGCCCTTGTAGAAGCAGAGTTATGGAGCAAAACGTGTAGTCACTATTCTGCTCAGAAATCGTTTTGAAGCCAGTTTACATAATATCCAAATTAGGCATCTGGATTTGGAAAGTCAGAATATGGCAACCCTATTTTCTGCTCAGTTAGCAGGGGTGAGTTTTTCTCCCATCCACTGGATGTATAGGACATGCAGGGGGTGCTAAGTCAAAACTACAAGCTATAAAGTTGTGCCTTTTAGAATGATACTTGATACCTGCAAGGAGTCAGATCAAGATGGACTAGACTGGACTAACCACAGAACGAATCCAAATCTGACGAATATTTATATCCCACTTTTCAACAAAAGTTCCCAAAGCGTTTACATAGATATAGACAAATAAATAAAATGGCTCCCTGTCCCGCAAGGGCTCACAATCTACAAAAGAAACATAGACACCAGCAACAGCCACTGGAGGGATGCTGTGCTGGGGATGGAGAGGGCCAGTTGCTCTCCTCCTGCTAAATAAAGAGAATCGCCACTTTAATAAGCTGCCTCTTTGCTCAGTTATCAGGGGAAGAACACACTTGAGCAACTTTCCAGTGCGCCCGCCCCCCCCCCGCCCCCGGTAGAGATTATGGAAAGCGATATGAAAGATCCTAAAGGCTGGATTGGAGTGGGAGGCATCACTCAGTGTTAGAGCATCTGCTTTGTATGCAGAAGACCCCAATTCCAGTTCCTGGCAGCATCTCCAGGCAGGGCTGAGAAAGACTTCCACCCAAAACCCTGACAGTATCTAAAAATAAAATAACTATTCCAGGCAGGGTGTTGTGCAAAATGCAGGGAAATGCAAAATAGGGCCTCTAATACAGGGTTGCAAAAATGGCAAAGAATCATTCCATTTCCTTATTGGTTTTGTTTGTTTGTTTGTTTGTTTTTGTTTATTTTTTAAGCAAGTTTCTGGCCCTCAGGGTTGCCCAGAAAAACCTGAAGGCCTCTTAGTGTGGGTGAACCCTTCCCCAGACAACTATTGGTCCATCTCTCTAGCCTCCGGTCTCTGCCTCCCCCTGCCTGTTTTGGTAAGAGTCCCAACCCTTGTTTTCCAGCGCCTAGGGAGAAGACGGGTCACATGAATCTAAACTGTATGAAAATGCTTATCAACTATATGTATTCAAGTGTGCACAAAACATGTATTCCGTTTTTAGGGCTGAAGGATCTCTTTAAATGCAGAACTCCTGGTTTCACCAATTTTCTTTTGTTCCCCCATTAAGGCATCTTCCTTCCAACTGTACTTATTTTGGGTACACACACCTGCACCCCTCTCCACTATACAGAGAGGTTTTCATGTGCCCTTAATTGGTGCCTGACATATGAAACTTGCTCTTGGTTGACCTCTTCAGTCAATTTAAAATGTCCCTTTTTAAAAGCAGTACTGTGCCTGCAAGAGTCTTTTAGGAACTGGCTTTCAAAACTTTGCTAATGTTCGGGCCTAGGGCCTGTTTTTAAAAACCCCAGTTCAGTCCTGGGATATAAAAGGGTGTCTCAAAGCATGTGCGGAGTGTAGTAGCAGTATGTTTATTGCAGTCACAGACCAGATTAACAAACAATAACAATTAATAACATGAATAAGAAAATTCAAAAGTTTCAAAAGTTTACAAAATCACAAACAGTTCAAATTACTAATAGAGTCTTTATGGAGCTTTGCATGTGTGGAGTGCATTCTCGCCATTGTATGTGTGGATGCTGTGATGCCACGTGTGCACAAGCAAAACATCTATTTCGGGGCCCAGCTCAGCTTCTTGAGGACCTCCACCCTTTTGAAAAAGCCATTTTCTAGAACTTATGGTTCCAAAGGTTGCTTGAAAGCAGTTGGGTAGCGCCCACTGAAATCTCAGGATGAGCCGCTGCTGTCACAGCATAATGACATCACGACATGAGGACAGATGCAGACAGGGGTTCCCAACCTGTAGTCCTCCAGAGGTTGCTGAACTACAACTCCCATCATCCCCAGCCATAATAAATTAGTTGCCCAGCGCTGCAAAAAGGCACTGCAAAAAATAGCGTGGGGGGTGGGGTCCTTGAACACAGGCCCCTTCAGACTTTTTGACAACACAAGAAGAGATGGTCTTGTGGTAAAGTTGAGCCAGCAAGTTGGTGCCAACTCCACTGGCACTCACAGAGCCCTGTGGTTATCTTGGGTAGAAGTCAGGGTAGGGGTTGACCATTGCCTTCTCCCGCGCAGTATGAGATGATGCCTTCCAGCATCTTCCTATATCGCTGCTGTTTCTCATAGTCTGGGAAACATACCAGCGGGGATTCGAACCAGCAACCTCTGGCTTGCTAGACAAGTCATTTCCTGTGGCGCCATTAAGTGGCTCACAAATGCTAACTCTGTGCCTAAAAGCAACTGCTTCTGCTCCATAGGTGAGGCATTCCCAACATTCAGTCCCCAGATGCTGTTGGACTATAGCTCAATATCGGTGGTTCCCATAGTCTAGGAAACATACCAGTGGGGATTCGAACTGGCAACCTCTGGCTTGCTAGTCAAGTCATTTCCCCGCTGCGCCATTAGGTGGCTTGGTCTTGTGGTAGCAAGCATTAATTGTCCCCTTTGCTAAGCAGGGTCTGTCCTACTTCACATTTGAATGGGAGACTACATGTGAGCACTGTCAGATATTCCCCTGAGGGGATAGGGCTGCTCTGAGGAGAACATTGGCATGCAGAAGGTTCCAAGTTCCTTACCTGGCAGCATCTCCAAGGTGGGGCTGAGAGAGATTCCTGCCTGCAACCTTTGAGAAGCCGCTGCCAGTCTGTGAAGACAATACTGAGCTGGATGGACCAAGGGTCTGACTCGGTATATGGCAGCTTCCTATGTTCACTGAGCAAGGTAGCTACATCATGTGTGTTCACTTCAGACCATGCCCTAGAGCAAAAGCTCATGAAAAAACTTCCCAGGGGGAAATGGAAAGGTGTGTGTGTTTCTTTAAAGTAAATGCTAACTCTCTGTCAATTCTTGGAGGGAGGCCCCAATTTAGAGGCCATTCTGGTGCCTCAGTGGGTATCGGGGAGCAGAGTAATGTTTCGCCACAGCACTACAAGCCCCAGGAGTCTCTCTCTCTTATCATGCTTAGTGCTAGTCCAAGCAAATGCTGCTGCAGTCTTTCTTGTCATGTTAAGATTGATCGACAGCCACTGCAGGCATTTTGCTTCCTCCTCTCCCCTAAGGATTCACATGCCAGGACCTTTGGACCTTCTGCAAGTGGCCTGAGTGGAGCAGAGGCCAAGATGCCGTGGCGCTGGCGATGAAGGTCCCCTTCCTGCTCAAGAAAGAAGATAGACACTCTCTCCAATAGGCACAATGATTACAGCAAAGGAAACACAGTCAGTGTTACCTAATTGAAACGGGGCCATTTCCTTGTACACCTATGTCAGGAGACAGGGCAAAGGGTAAACTCTGTCTCTGTTTCAGTGGTGGAGAGGCCAGTGTGACGAGATGAGGTTAATATTGTCCACTTGATGGATGCTGGGTTTGTCATTTGCCCAGCCACACCACTCTCAGCTCTCCAAAGATAAATCATTGAAATTAATGATCAATGGGTTAAATTAATGGGAGGAGAGCTGGTCTTGTGGTAGCACAAATTTTCTCCTTTGCTAAGTAGGGTCCGCCCTGGTTTGCATTTGAATAGGAGACTATGTGTGTGGGCACTGTAAAATATTCCCTTTAGGATATGGGGCCACTCTGGGAAGAGCATCTGCCTGCTTGCATGCAGAAGGTTCCAAGTTTCCTCCCTGGCATCTCCAAGTCATGGCTGAGAGAGACTTTTGCCGGCAACCTTGGAGATGCTGCTGCCAGTCTGTGTAGACAATCCTGAGCTAGATGGACCAGTGGTCTGACTCAGTATATGGCAGCTTCCTATGTTCCTATGAAATCCACACTTGCAGTGGAACTACACAGGACACACAAACTACTGTTCCCAGAAAATGTAGGGAAAGTCTGCCAGTGGAAAGCACAGGGAATGATACCTCATAAACAGGGGGAAAGACTAGAATCACAGAGAGATAAGACCTTCATATGCTTGCAAACTGCAAGCCATTTCACTAGTATTTAGTTGCTTGAAGCTCACTCACTCACTGACATGAAACCCCCACACCAAACCACAAAAAATAGAAACATGCCATTTTTGTGGGCAGGTTGTAGACCTTGCCCAGAATACCCAAAGAAATGGAAAACCCGGGAAAATTCATTATGTTCCCCATAAAACTCTCCCATTGGGAAGCATAGGTTAGGGTTCATGGCAGTTTTCTCAGGTTTTGGTGTCTCAGGTATGATGTCGCAGGTTTCTCAGGTTTGGGTATCTATGTTTTTAGACAGAGAAATTCTTCTCCCTCTCACACAACACTAGAACCAGGGGTCATCCCATGAAATTGATTGCCAGGAGGTCTAGGACCAAAAACGGAAGTACTGTTTCACACAACGCGTGATCCACTTGTGGAATTCTCTGCCACAAGATGTGATGACAGCCAACAACCTGGATGGCTTTAAGAGGGGTCTGGATCACTTCATGGAGGAGAGGTGTATCAATGGCTACTAGTCGGAGGGCTGTGGGCCACCTCCAGCCTCATAGGCAGGATGCCTCTGAGTACCAGTTGCAGGGGAGTAACAGCAGGAGAGAAGGCATGCCCCCAACTCCTGCCTGTGGCTCCCAGTTGTATCTGGTGGGCCACTGTGTGAAACAGGATGCTGGACTGGATGGGCCTTGGGCCTGATCCAGCAGGGCTGTTCTTATGTTCTTAGACTGTACAACAAAAAACATTACATAAGACTAGAGCATATAATACAAACAATGTAGCAAAACCTAGCCACATTGAAAGTGATCTCTTTACAAAAGTTAGATAACAAAAACGCTAAATAAAATTCATCAGAATGACCTGGAAACTTCCCCCAAAGAGGAGAAATTAGTTTTAAAAGAACATTGCGATAAAATTTACGATATAAAATAACATGGGGGTAGACCCAATTAAAGGTAAAAGGTAAAGTGTGCCGTCACATCACTGTCAAATCCTGGCGCCCACAGAGCCCTGTGGTTTTCTTTGGTAGAATACATGGCCTCCTCCCATGCAGTATGAGATGATGCCTTTCAGCTTCTTCCTATACCACTGCTGCCCGATATAGGTGGGAAACAAACATACCAGCAGAGATTTGAACCAGCAACCTTCTGCTTGTTAGTCAAGCATTTCCCTGCTACGCCACTTAAAGTTACCCCAGTTACAGTTACACCCCTGCATATAGCTCAGTATGGCCTACAGAGACTAGCAACAGCTCTCCGGGACCTTAGAAAGGGGTCTCTCCCCACCTCTACCTACTAGGAATGGAACCTGGGACCTTCTGCCTGCAAAGAAGATGCTCTGCCACTGAGCTACGGCCCCATCCCTGCCTCTAGCCACTGACTTTGGCACTGAATGGCAGAAAGCGATGGAGGCTGGACACAGGGAATGCTATATGCACGCAAATACACACACACGCTAACTTCCAACACCAAAACCAGTTGCTTCACGTCCCTTCATTTAAGGCCAGCCCTGAATGTAAAAGAGGACTTGCTTGACAAATTGACTAAAACTGAAACGCTTTTCTCAGTTTGCCAGGAATCTGCTACTACTGCTGCTGCTGCTAATGTGCTGTAAAACCGTGAAATAATGTCAGGTAACAAGTTATAGCAAATGCTGTAGAGCAGGTTAAGTTTGCAGTTTGTGCAAGTGTCCAATTTTCTGTGAGAAGTTCATTTGGGAGAAATTACATGATTGGCCAAAGGCATTCCCACATTATCGCTTTGTGATCATAGAAAGTGAGAAGATGTTCTCTTGGTGTATGTTTTGTTCAGAACTAAAGATCCTCTAATGGTTACAATATGCTTGCTTAAATGAGCACTGGAAGGCCCATGATGGTTCATGGTTACTAGTTACGGAACACCCCGGCACAGGGTTTTTTAAAAAGGGAAATTCAGAATTGCACAATGATATGCAAGTAATTCACTTGTACATTTTCCTTGCTTGTGCACACATACTTTGTAATCTAGAGTCACATGCCATGATGTTTAGAAGCCTACAGAAACTGACTGGGGGAAAATAATCAGAACTGGGAATCTGACAGCACTGTTGTGGAAGAGTATGATACTGATTGGTGAAGACTCTGTGGGGAGTAGCAGTCATGTCTGTGGGAAGCATCTTTAGCAGGAAAAGAAGAAAAGGGTCCACTTGATGAGGAGCAGGGATTCCCAACCTGTGATACTCCAGATGTTGCTGAACTACAACTCCCATTATCCCCAGCTACAACTTATTGTGGCTGGGGATTATGGGAGTTGTAATTCAAGACCACCTTAAGTGGTGCAGTGGGGAAATGCTTGACTAACAAGCAGAAGGTTGCTGGTTCGAATCCCTGCTGCTACTATATTGGGCAGCAGCGATATAGGAAGATGCTAAAAGGCATCATCTCACACTGCGCAAGAGGAGGCAATGGTCAACCCCTCCTGTATTCTACCAAAGAAAACCACAGGGCTCTGTGGGTGCCAGGAGTCGAAATCAACTTGACGGCACACTTTACCTTTTAATTCAGCAACATCTGGAGTACAACATATTGGGAACCCCTGACTTTGCTTTTCTCATGATTATCAGTCACTTTTTACATTGTCTAACATAATTCAACTTTTGCATGGCTTAAAAAAAAAAACCTCTGCACAAATGTCCATGCAGAACTGCACTTTGCAGTGAGGAATGCACATTTGGTGTCTGATCTGCACATTTCTTAAAAAGACCAGACCTGAAATAAATTGAGATGTGTACCCAAGCCTTGAAGTGGGTCTCACATCTCAGTTTATTTCAAGGAACGTAGGTTAGAATAAACCAAGTCCAGTCAGTTCAGATATTGTGACCAACCTTGTTCTTAACCTCAGAATCCTTGAATGCATTCGTAAGCAAGGTAGGGTGGCACGTGTGCTCCTCAAGCTGGGAGTTGCCACATGGAACTGACATTTAACTGTGGGGTAACCATGAGCTTCTTGGAGGAAAAAGCGGGATATAAGTGTGTGTGTGTGTGTGTGTGTGTGTGTGTGTGTGTGTGTGTGTGTGTCCCCACACTTTCCCCCTCATATTCTAGATCTCTGAATTTTGTCAAGATTTGCTACTGGCATTTTTTAAAAGGAAAGGAAAGAAAAAGAGCTCTCAGCAAATGCTTGAGAAATCCAATGCCTCCTGCAGGCTTGGTCAGAGCGCTGAGTGCAGATAAAAGAGGGGGCTTCCCTCTGAAGAAAGAAAAGGAGCGCCTAGATGTTCTGAACTCCTTTTGCTTGCAGACTCCCATTTTGCATACAAATCTCAAGAGAGTCTGCTCAGCCTGCCAAGAAGAACCCCAGGAAATCAGATAACTGGCTGGCTTTGTTTACTGTCTCTTTGTCAGAATAGGTGTCTGTAAGCTATTCTTGCTTCTGCTTGGTCAGGGGCTGGGCTATCGGTGGGCGGCGGGGCGGGGAGAAGAAAAAGGCACATCCTGATTGGTGCTGAGACACTAAATATGCAATTTGAGTAGTGACTAAGTCAGGGGCGTAGCCAGCCCACCGGGCGCCCTGATAGCCCCGCCCCCCAATCTGACGTCAGATGCAGGGGATAGCCACGCCCCCCGCGTCTTGACGTCAGACGCGGGGTGTGTGGTCTGGCTCCTGAACGGAGCCTTGAGGCTCCGTTCGGGAGTTGAAGCTTAATTGCTGAAGGGGCCGCGTGGCCCCTTCGGTAGTTAGACAAAGGCTGGCACTGCATTGCGAAGGCAGCGCCAGTCTTAGCTCCTAAAGGGGCCACGCGGCCCCCACTCGGGCGCTAAACTACCACCCCCATGTCTGATGTCAGACGTGGGGGGGGCGTGTCAGGGCTGCTCTCGTGGCCCCTGATTGGTCACCGGCCCGGGTTCTTTGAACCCGTTGGCCCAATGGTGGCTCCACCCCTGGACTAAGCATGGTGGTGATTACTTCATTGGTGGGGCAACGGATCCCACTGAACACCCTAAGAGGGAGGAAATGGTTTTACAAATAAATCTAGAAAAAAGACCAAGAGGTAGTGCCATTTACTGGCAAGTAGTAAAAATGCAAAAGCACATTCAGGCCAGAGAGAGACAGACACAAAGAGGGAAAGACAGAGGAAGAGATGGTATGTTTGGGGGAGAGAATGGAGTGCTGGCAAGAATGTGGGGCAGGCAAGGAGGGGAGGGTCAGCACCCACTCTGCCCCAAATGAGGAGCCTCCTCTGGGTAACATGCCTGATTCCATTACCCTTGGAATTGTCCCGTGATTCTACATGGCATCTGCACCTGATTTGTGTTCAAGGCTGATCAATTAAAACAACGTACAGCCAAACTACATATGGTGGGCAGTTCTATGATCTTTCTTCCTGCCTTTTTTGATCATGAAAAGTAGCTACAGGGAGGCTGAATTAGGAGCAACAGACCTGCACAGGGAAGGACTTCTTAACTCTTTCCCTTCCTGCTATTTGTCTACTCAAAATCACAAGCTTTTCCACTCACAGGGGAGAAAATATGAGAAACTGCTTGGCACAAGTAATTTGGCTCTTAGTGAATAAGGTGAGAAGAAACCCACCAACTCAAAAGTTCAACAGCCTAGATTTTACACACACACACATGCACACACACACACAAAATTTTGCTTGTTGACTGAAATCAGTAGCCAGGTGTATCTTCCTATGGGACAAGGCATTTCTTATTTGTATGCAGTCACTCCTTTGATTATAAAGCTTATGAAAATACAGGTAGCCCTCATTATTCATGGTCCCAGCACCCATGGTTTCACGTAACCACAGTTTGGTCATAGAGACCCAGTTTCTTTATCCGCTGCTTTAAAAACAGGCAAAATTTGCCGGTCCTGGGTGGCCGGAAATGATTTCTGGTGTCATTTCTGGCCACCATTTTGCAGGACAAAGCCATTTTGTGGCTGTTTTCTGCCCCCTCTCCCCCCTCCCAAATTCAAAGAATTTAAAAAATATATTTCAAAAATTTAGAAATATTTGTGGGCTTGCGGGGGAGGGATTTCTGGAGAGCAGGAAGACTGGAGAGCAAGGTACTATGCTTGATTCCCTTTATTTTATGCATTTTAGGACCTTTTTTTAAGCTCAAGGAATCTAACCTCCCCAATTCCTGTTAAATCAAGTTTCGTTATTCATCATCCTATGGAAGAGAACAGAATCCTTGCAAATAACGAGGGCCACCTGCAACAGACTTATGTGGCCACATGCCAGTAGCTTTAAAAGGAAGCCAGCATCATCGTCTCCAATGACAATGAGCGAGGAACAGTTGAGTCTTTGTACGGTCATCTATATTATGGCATCCAGAGCCTCCCCCAGCATTCCCGGGCTGTCAGTGCTTTCAAAAGTATGTGGAAACTCAGCTGATAGGGGCAGGAAGAAGGGGAAATTCCTTTGCCCACACTGTGAATGTTTGTCTGTTTAGAAAAAATGACTGCCTGACCCTCTTTCAGTTTCCAGGTTGGGTGGGTGGTGGTCCTTGTGTGTTAGGCTTGTGGTTCAGGGTTGACTCCACGGCAGAGCAAGGGGAAGCAGGCTCTACACCTAAAAATGTCTCACTCATCCCCATCCAGCAGACTGGAACTTTACAGCGAAATGTCAGACAATACAATCATGATATACTATGGTCCTTACAGGAGGAAAAAAAGGCCTCTGTTGTTTAAAGAAACCTCATGCACTCACTCCTCTGCCCCAGAACAAGCAGCAGAAGACGGTGCCACTAGGTAGGGAGGAGACTCCTCCAGCCTCCCAGCACCCAGGCCAACCCCTTCGCTTCCTGCCTGGCCAGGAACTGGCCTTCTCGCTTTCCCTGGCACCACTCTCTCACCCATCGTCCATTTCTGCCCATTCATTTTTTTCCCCCGGCAGCTCGCTTGCAAACTCTTGTGAGAGCTGCCACACATGGGATTAGCGACGGGTACGTTTAAGAGAAATATATAGATAGAGGATAAAGGCTTTAAAATATAACTATGGCTGCCTAAGAAGAAACATCATTAAAAGCATAACATGGTGGGTTTAAAACCTGAGAGCATATGAAATCATAGAAGGCATCATTAAAAAGAAGCATAAAAAGAGAATAGCAAGAATGCAATAAAATGATAACATATAAAATGGAGACACAGAGGTACATAGGAATATGATTAAAATCCAGATACATGGAAACAAATGTCATCATCCACGGGTAACCATAGGCCGGCAAAGTAAAAGCCAGGAAGTTGTAAGTCTATATAGGTTGTTGGGCTACCATGGAGAGCTCTGAGGCAGCAGGTGAGGTGTTACTCTGGTTCATAGAGGTAGGCACTGGGCATGAACGGGAGGTTGTCATCCACTGGATTTTCATCGCTGCCATGCAGAACCTGGCAACACTGAAGGTGGTAGCAGGGTTGCTATCAGAAAGCATCAAAGAAGTGTAAAATTGGTCTGTATGATCAGGATACAGTCATGTAATAGACTGAGGGAGGCACAGATGTCCCTGTAATACAGACACTGCAGGAGGACGTGGCCTGTTGTTTCTCCTTGCCCTGAGCCGCAGGGGCATAGCCGTTCTGAAAGTGGAGTCTTCCTATAGCGTCCTTCAAGCACGGCTGAGGGAAGAACATGGCAGCGCACCAGTGGGATGGCCTTCCTGTCAGCAGTTGGTGGGATCACTGAAAGGGAGCTCCATTTCCTGGGAAAGAGCTCCCTTTCCGCAATTCCCACCAACTGCTGACAGAGGAAGTGAAACTCTGCCGGGACTGTCACAGCCCCGTCCAGGGGGGTAGCTAGCCCACCGGTGGCCCGTGTGCGGCGGGGGCGGGTGCCCCGATAGCCCCGCCCCCTGCGTCTGACATCAGACGCAGGGGATAGCCACGCCCCCACATCTGATGTCAGACGCGGGGGTGTGGTCTGGCTCCCAAAAGGAGCCTTGAAGCTCCGTTCGGGATCACTGCAGCCTGCAGCAGTTTAACTGCTGAAGGGGCCACGCGGCCCCTTCGGCAGTTAGACGAAGCCTGGTGCTGCGTTCGCAACGCAGCCCAGAAGTGCCGCTCCTGGGCTGCGCTGCGAATGCAGCACCAGTCTTAGCTCCTGAAGGGGCCGCGCGGCCCCCGCTCAGGAGCTAAACTACCGCCCCCGCGTCTGACGAAAGACGCGGGGGGCGTGTCGGGGCTGCTCTCGCGGCTCCTGATTGGCCACCGGCCCAGGTTCTTTGAACCCGTTGGCCCAATGGTGGCTCCGCCCCTGGCCCCGTCCTCTGCACTGACCCAGCCTCCTTGCATCTGACATCAGACTCAGGGGCGTGGCTTGGGGTGTGCGGTCGCACGAAGGAAGACCCAGGGGGCGAGGGAGCCGCCGGTCAGACTTTGTCCCCCAGCCCCCACCAAGCTCCCCATGTTGCTCAAACCAACATTAATTTTCTTAACTGCTATAAAAGTCACCTTAAGTAGTGCAGCGGGGAAATGCTTGACTAGCAAGGCAGAGGCTGCCGGTTCAAATCCCCGCTGGTATGTTCCCCAGATTACTGCAATCAACTGGATTATGGGAAACACCTCTATCGGGCAGCAGCAATATAGGAAGATGCTGAAAGGCATCTTCTCATACTGCGCCGGAGATGGCAATGGTCAACCCCTCCTATATTCTACCAAAAGAAAACCACAGGGCTCTGTGGGTGCCAGGAGTCGACACCGACTCAACGGCACACTTTACCTTTTAACTATTAAATGTATAGCAAAATCCTCACTCCCTCAATAACATTCTTTGCTCCCTGGAACCAGTTGTTCTAGTTCTGCTGTGCTGCCATGCGGCTGAATCTGAATGAGTTATTGCACCATCACCTCCGTACAAGGAGACCTCTCCCAGTGTGGCATCCTAGGCCACAGCTGGAGACCTGGGTTTGCTTTGACACCTCTAGATCTTATCTTGCCTCGGGCTGCATCACTCTCCTTTGGCAAAGCTCTCCTCTATTGGCTGGCACTCCTCTCCTGAGTTGAGCACACCTCTCAGTGCTCTGCTCCCTGTTAATCAGGCTAAGTGATCTGTAGCTCTCTTCTGCAGCTCTTAGGAGCACGGTGGCGAAATTGGCTGCTCTGAGTAGGCGAATGTCTTCCAATCTGAACAGGATGCTCTCAGCAGCATTGGACTATCAGCTGTACGTGCCCCTGTGGTTCAGGCAAAGCCAAATCTGTCTATCATGTGTTGCTAAATTGTCCTTTTTTAGTGATAGTGGATGTAGTTTTATTACTCCTTTAGTTTCATGTTGGAATGTCTTCCAATCTCAACAGCATTGGAAGGAGGTACCCCATACACTGGCACACCTAGGTAATTATGGAGCCCAGACTTGAAGGGTTCCCATCCCCACACCGGCCATGAGCCCCCCTCCCATTATTATTATTATTATTATTTATTTATTTATTTATTTACACAGTCAGACAGGTGTTATTGACCAGTTTGCTTTATCCAGACATCGAGTCCTTCCCAAGGACCTGGGATGGCTGAATTTTGTTGTCAATGTTGTTGCTGTTGTTATAGATATCGTCGCAGAATATAGGCTGTTCCCAGTAAAGTTGCCTTTTGTAACTGGCTGATGTGATCTCCGTGGCCCCTATGGTGTTGAGGTGCTCTTCAAGGTCTTTTGGAACTGCACCCAGGGCGCTAATGACTACTGGGATTATTTTGGTCTTTTTCTGCCACAGCCTTTCAATTTCAATTTGTAGATCTATTTTTTTCTATTTCTTTTTCTTCTTTTCTGCTATCCCCTGGTATTGCTATGTCAATTATTTTGATTTGTTTTTCTTTCTTCTCGACTACAGTGATATCTGGTGTATTGTGTGGCAGATGTTTGTCTGTTTGTAGTCGCAAGTCCCATAGTATTTTTACATCTTCATTTTCTTCAACTTTTTCAATTTGATGGTCCCACCAATGTTTGGCTACAGGTAGCTTGTATTTTTTGCAGATGTTCCAGTGTATCATCCCTGCTACCTTGTCATGCCTTTGTTTGTAGTCAGTCTGTGCGATCTTCTTACAACAGCTGATCAGGTGGTCCACTGTTTCATCTGCTTCTTTACAAAGGCGGCACTTGCTGTTTGTTGTGGATTTTTCGACTTTGGCTCTTATTGCTTTTGTTCTTAGTGCCTGTTCTTGCGCAGCCAGTATTAAACCCTCTGTTTCTTTCTTCAAGTTGCCATTCTTAAGCCATTGCCAGGTCTTGGTGTTGTTGTTGTTGTTGTTGTTGTTGACACCTGCATTTTGGGGGCCTCACCAGAAGCCTGCCACCACCCTGCTGCCGCCCCGCCACACTGATCTTTGCCATTTTCGTTGCCATGGGTGCGGCCAGAGAATGGCAGGAGCCAAACAGGCCTCCCCATGGTGGTGACAGCAGGCACAGCAGCTGGTGAGCCTGTCCCATACATCTGGGCCTTGAGAGAGCCCCCAGAGCGCCTGCGCAGTGCGAGTACCAAGCATCGCAAGCTTGTGACATCACGGACTTGTGGCACTCGTTACTCACACTTCACAGGTGCGCTGGAGACTCTCCCGATGCTTAGGCACCGGTGAGAAAAATGCAGGGATGGAGGTTGGCCCTGCCCCTGTCTGGCCAATTGGTATGTTAATAGGTGGAGAAAAACGAGAAGCACCAAATACAGTAGAGTTGCAAATGAAGAGACAAAAGTCCCTTAGATTGTTTCCTGTTTTTGAAGAAAGGTTTTCTTAACGGGATTACATTGGATAAGATGTCAGTGTACAAGGATTATGGTTTTCACAACAGGTCATTTTAATATTATTGTGTTTTAAGAGTTTTATGATGGTATATTTTAACATTTTTCATGTTATGTGTCCTGCCCTAGAAGAAGGCTTTGGCCGAAACACGTTGGGCTCACATAAATAGTTCACAGCACCGTGAGACTTTTGTCTCTTCATCTGCAATTGGTATGTTAAACCAAATCGTAGCAATCTACGTAACCAGTCCTCAGAATCTTTACTTAAAATAAAAAACTCCATAAACGTACTATTGTTTCCTGGATAAACCACAATTTATGTCATTCTAAACACCCCGCATGGGTGACTTCATGGGTCATCATCAGGGGACTAGGAAGTGACAGGAAAATTCCATAAAAGGAGGAAGCGAGTCCTGATTTCAGTCTGCTTGCCTACCTTACACTTCCCTTCCTCTCCTTTCTGCTTTGCATCCCTGAGCAATAATACATCCAGATTTATGCATGAAAATCCTGTCCAGGAAGCTTTTCACACGGGGTATTTGAAGCCCTTTAATCTGCATCTCCTCCGGAATGGAGGGGGTGCATTCACATATCAGCCAGATTTACCCCAAAGACCCTGCAGGTTATCAGGGAGCAGTTCACACACAATTCAGGTTTCTCACTGCGCATTAAAGTGTAGCCCAATTTATATCCGGGGTAAAAAAATCCACTATTTGTGTCAGCTTTTTGGGACAACATCATCAAGTTCTCAGTAAAGCCTCCCAGTCAACCTGCAGTAAAGGCTGCTGTGTGGAGAAGTCCCCCCATGCTGCCTTCTAAAGTTCTCTTTGCTGTAGCTTTATCTTGCACAAATATTGCAAGGCAGTTCACACCCTTGTTCATTGGGGTAAGACAAGCATCCTTCCAAGCTCTGAGCCAAAAGCCTGGACAGGAGGAGAGGAGAGTGATTGTCTGTGAGAGAAGAACTGGGGAGGACAGCTTGACCTCCTGTTTTGCTAAAAGCTGACACCATCCTACTCAGCTCACCTCTTGCAGATGATCACCCTGCCTCCTCCTATTTAGGTTTTTGCTAGCACACCATTGAGAATCTGGAGTGCACCGTAGGATGCCTGTCATAGGCATGGCATCCGTTGGACAAGGGGGTTCACCTGCCCTGGGCCTGGACTGGTCAGGGGACCCACATTTCAGTCTCTCTCACAACAAGCAGGAGTCAGAGCAGCAGATGGAACAACTGCTGAAGACGAGTGCCTTGGTGCTCGAGGACCATGACGTCAAATGGAAACGGAGTTGATGGGACCAAATGCTCGAAAGAATTCGCCCTCTAAGCCCTGACAGGTGCAAGAGGCATGGGAATGCGATTGCCCAGTTCCAGAGGACTAATGCCCAAAGATATCCCAGAGTCAAGTGCTTCCCAAGAAATCCTCTGCCAAATCCCTGCACTTGAGCCAGCTGTCATGCACATTCTAGAACTAAAACCCCTCCCCGAGGATGCTCAGGTTCAGGGCTCATTTCTTTAGAGTAAGGATATCCCCCCGATACACTTCACTTGCCCTGATACAGAGGAAATGGTTGTGTGCAGATGCAGGAACCGCAAAGATAAATCAGATCTGCAGCCAGTCACGGAACACAGGAAGCTGTCTTATACTGAGTCAGGCCAATGGTCCATCTAGCTCAGTATCATCTGTACAGTGCCGTCATGGTTACAGCATCCCCCTTTCCAGACCAATGCTGCCATTTCTGTGAGCAGCTTGATGAGGGAGATGAGTGATGTGCCAGGGACTTCTGACCTGCTTTCGACATTGGTAAGTGTGCTCAGTGGCGTTCTTTAGGATGCCTGGGCTTATGGGCAAACACGCTACACAGATTTTCACATGCATTGAACACACTGGGGCTCACATCTTCACTCCAATGTCAGCTCTGTGGCAGTCTAGAGGAGGGAACTTGGAACCTTCTGCATGCAAGCAGACAGGCGCTCTTCCCAGAGTGGCCCCATCCCTTGCGAAGAATATCTTACAGTGCTCACACATGTAGTCTCCCATTCAATTGCAAACCAGGGTGGACCCTGCCCAGCAAAGGGGGCAATTCATGCTTGCTGCCACAAGCTTTCTTCCTTTCTCTTCCTTTGAAAAAGGAAGACAGCATCCAGGCAAGGAACTAGGTGCTGCTCCACTAGCTGGGGGCAGAGTGCATAAGTGCCCCCTTCTGACATTTTGTGCCGGGGGTTTGCCCAGCAATGGGGCATGGACACACTTGCCTATTAGATTCTCCCCGCCAGCAAGCGCTTGAGCGAAGCACTCACCAGCTGAAAGCGGCCAATGGGGATGTGTCAGTCAGTCATGGGGTGCTGGGGAGGGGGAGGGTCTTGTGGCGGCCCCCGGATGGCAGCAGCCCAAGGACATTTCCCCACCCCCACCCCATTGTCCCTGTGGCCCCTGGCAATTCACCAAGCCAACACGAAGCCAAGTCCCGTCATCTTAGATTTGAACTTCACTTGACAATATTGAGTGCCATTGAGAGATCTGGGGAAATCTCTGGGTCTACACAACCGCTCTACGGAGGCGCGCGCACTGCAGGAGTCTCTAGACTGCTCCGGAGCCGACATAAGATCAATCGCATGAAGAGCCCCAAGGTGTGAAGAGGACTTCTGTACACATTGATTCAGAAACGCCCTTGAAGCAGAGTTGCAATACTCAAAACACACTGGGTACGCCATTGCCTCTTGGGCACCTCTGAGATGTTCTCCTCCTGTTGCTCCTGTCTGTGGTGCCTTCCCTCCCTCACAGGCCCCCAGAAAACAGACTGGCAACACAATAAGCTAACTGCTTGTCGTGGTGTGGAGAGCCAGTCTTGTAGTGGGAAGCAGGAATTGTCCCGTATGCCAAGCAGGGTCTGCCTTGGTTTGCATTTGGATGGGTGACTATATATGAGTGCTGTTCGCTGGAAGTTCATCCACTAAGGGGACGGGGCCATATCTCAGTAGTAGAGCATCTGCTTGGCATGCAGAAGGTCCCAGGTTCACTTCCTGGCAGCATCTCCAGGTAAGGCTGGGAGAGACTCTTGTCTGAAACCTAGGAGAGCCATTGCTAGCATAAGAACAGGCTTGCTGGATCAGGCCCAAAGTCGATCTAGTGTAGCATCCTGTTACAGACAGTGGCCCACCAGATTCCTCTGGAAAGCTCACAGGCAAGAGGCAAGGGCATGCCCTCTCTCCTGCTGTTGCTCCCCTGCAACTGCTATTCAGAGGCATCTTGCCTCTGAGGCTGGAGGTGGCCTATAGCCCTCAGACTAGTAGCCATTGATATACCCTGTCCCCACGAATTTATCTAAACCCCTCTTCAAGCCATCTAGGCTGGTGGCTGTCACCCATCTTGTGGCAGAGGTTAATTATACATTATGTATATAATTATACATAATTATACATATATAATTATTATAATTGTAGGTTAATTATACGTTAAGTACTTCCTTTTGTTGGTCCTACATTTCTTGGCAATCGGTTACATGGGATGACCCCTGTTTTTAGTGTTATGTGAGTGGGAGAGAAATCAACTTTCTCCACACCATGCATGATTTTATAGACCTCTATCATGTCTCCCCTCAGTTGTCTTTGTTCTAAACTAAAAAATCCCAGATGTTGTAGCTTTACCTCATACCGAAAGTGCTCTAGGCCCCCGATCATCTTGGCTGCCCTCTTCTGCACCTTTCCCAGTTCTACAATGTCCTTCTTAAGTTACAGTGACCAGAACTGTCCACAGTACTCCAAATGTGGCCGCACCGTAGCTTTGTATAAGGGAGATTTAGGTTTAGAATGCTAAATCTAGCATTCTTGTTTTCAATTCCCTTCCTAATGATCCCTCGCATGGAACTGGCCTTTTTCACAGCTGCTGCACACTGAATTGACATTGAGTTGACACTCTCAATGAGCTGTCCACCCAGGGGTGGAGCCACCATTTTGCGAACGGGTTCAAAGAGCCTGGGCCGCCAATGAAAAGGGCCGCCAAAGCCCACAGGGGGGCGTGGCTCGGGCTCCGGAAAGCCTCAAGCGAACTCCCCCCTTGCCCATGCCCAGGCACCGGAGAGCCCCGATTGAGCTCTCCCCTGTTCTTTTCAGGCAGAGTTTGCTGCCTGACAGCCTTTATTTCCCTTTCTCTCCCTTTCCGGAGCCTGAATCACACCCCCGTGTGCATGATGTCACATGCACTGGACATTGCTAGAGGGGCCGCCGGGCAGGGCCGGACCCAGGCCACCATTCAGCTGGCTCCACACCTGTGTCCACCACAACCCCAAGATCCCTCTCCTGGTGAGTCACCGACAGCTCAGACCCCATCAGCATATATGCAAAGTTGGGCTTTCTTGACCCCCGCCACTTATGCCTCACTTTACACTTGCTAACGTTGAACCGCATTGGACATTTTGTTGCCCACTCCCCCAGTTTGGAGAGATCCTTTGGGAGCTCCTCACAATCTCTTTTGGATTTCATTTCCCTAAATAGTTTAGCATCATCTTCAAATTTGGCCACTTTGCCGCTTACCCCCAACTTCTAGATCGTTTAGGAATAAATTAAAAAGCACCGGTCCCAGGACAGATCCCTGAGGGAAACCCCTTCTTACTTCCCTTCACAATAGTCAGTCTACACTGACTACTTTACACAGCAGACAGTACTGAGCCCAATGGACCAATGGTCTGACTCAGTAGACGGTAGCTTCAGATTCTCATCATGTGGGTGTACAGAGTTAAATAGCTGTGTAAATAATCACAACACAGGCAATCGTCATCTCCCTGATATTGCTTTTCTTTTCTTTTCTACATGAAGGTGCTTTTTTCATCATAGCAAATGCCTAAGGTCTGAAGTAACCCTGAAAACCATTCCCAGTTGTTGGGAATAAATATGATCATTGTGTACACACAACACAGAGGCATGATGGTCACGCAATACCCTGGTCTCCACCCTTGCTGGGGAGGAAAAAGAGCAAGCAAACTTTCCCCAAGTTTCCAGTAGAACTTCCTTTAAGATCCTCCTTTCACATTCTGGTTAAAAAAAGGGGGGGGGGTGTCACAACTCATTTGACCATTGTGGCAGGGGATGATGGGAGCTGTAGTCCAACCATACCTGGGCACCCAAGTCTGGAGCATTCCCTAGAACAGGGATTCCCAGTTGTTGTTGACTATAACTCCCATTATCCCCAGCTGCCATGGCCTTCAGCTTGGGATGATGGGGTTTGTAGTTAACAATGTCTGGGAATCCAGGTTATCACTGGCTGGAAATTCCCCTGTTAGATAAGGTTAGATATGCTGTGAGTGTCAGCTGAGGAGCAAATGAGAGGTGGAAAATATTTGCCAGTGCCCTCTTCTTACCTCATTTAAATATCCCCGCTGAACGGTGACTCACACAGAAACACAGGGCAGAATCTAGGCTAAGAAAGTCACAACCAAGTCCCATGGAAATGAATGGGATTTAAGTGAGTCATAAGTAACGCAGCCCGCCCACCCCCCACTGCCCCATCTAGTCCAGCATCCTGCTGTTCCCCACCAGATGCCTCTGAGAAGCCCACAGCCAAATGCTGAGGGCATGCCCCTCTCTACCCTGCTGCTGCCACCCTGCAACTGGTATTTATAGAGGCATCTTGCCTCGGAGGATGGAGACAGCTAGTACTCACTCCTACACAGGCTCCCAGGGAATGAACTTTACATAGGAAACATAGGAAGCTGCCATATACTGAATCCGACCATTGGTCTATCTAGCTGTGTATTGTCTTCACAGACTGGCAGCAGCTTCTCCAAGGTTGCAGGCAGGAATCTCTCTCACCCTATCGCAATCTTTAAGGAGAAAAAAGTCCCTTTCCATTTATGGGAAACAAGGTGGCGCTTATACCATCAAGTACTACCACTTAATGCGGCTAAGCCATGGCTCCTAGAGGACCAGCAAGAGTGCCCTAAAATCACTTGCAAACAGAAAGCTAGTAAGCTAGGTAAAACATTCAGGGAAACCCACTCACATTTCTTAAAAGAGTGTGTGGTAGCCAAAAGAGTGTGGCAGGGAGTAAGCAAGCTGTTAGAGTGGCCTGATTTGGAAAAACAGACTTGGGAAGAACTAACCTCGGGTTTGAGCAATAGAACCTCCTTTCGAGGTCCCAGAATGAAACCTTCAAGGAAATGGGACGGAATGGGTGCCCTCATACTAGGGAATTGGAACGTTCCCCTTCTCGTAATCAGGTTAGTAAACCTGTATGTCATTTATGCAATGCTCCTGCATAGGAATAGGGAGGGAAGATGTGACCAAGAGCTTCATGCAGATGAGACAGTAAATCTCTTCTGGAAAAGTTTGTATGGTTATGTGCAAAAAGACAAGAGTATCTCTTCTAAACAGCAATGGGACAAATTGTGGAAATGGAAGTTGGACGTAAACCCCCACCACCACTACCACTTACCTGATGTGCCTTGAAATCCCCCACCCCCAAGTTACAGTACTACCTGCATATACTTCATAACCTTGTGGGTTTCCAAATCCTTGTGTGTAAATCTTTGTAGATATATCATGTACAAACAACCACTTTGTATATAATTGTGCTTTGGCAATGTACTGTATGCTTTAGTAGTTTGTTGGTTCAATAAAAAAAATCTTGTCCTATTAAAAAAAATAAATCTTGTCCTGTCTTGGAGATGCTACCAGGGAGGGAACTTGGAACCTAGATGCTCTTCCCAGAGTGGCTTCATCCCCTGAGGGGAACGTCTTTCAGTGCTCACACATTTATTTATTAGTTACATTTTCTATCACATCAAGTCTCCCACATTCAAATGCAACCAGGGCGGACCCTGCTTAGATAAGGGGACAAGTCATGCTTGCTACCACTAGACCAGCTCTCTCTCCTCTATTTCAGTTTTAATGCAGAAGCAAAAACAAAACAGAACAAAAAACCCTCCAGCTAACCTTGAATCTCGGAAGCCCCGAAATTCCCATCTGATATATATGGCTTAAACCACTTCCAAAAAAAAAAAAAAGTCTCAGATACGCCCGGAGTCACAATGTAACCCGACTAGCAGGTGCAGGACCTAAAATTAGAGTTAAGGATCTCCGAAGCACTGCTAAGAAAGTGTAGCAACGCAGCACGCCAACGCGGAGCGTGTGATGCAGCGAAGTGGGCAGACCGAAGGTGTTTGCTGAGGCGCCGCTGCTGATTGGCTGGCCTGGGTTTCGGTGAGTCTCCAGTTAAGGACAGCGTTAAAGGGGCAGATGACGGCCGCGCCCCTCCAATGAGGAGGAGGAGGAGGAAGAGGGTGTGTCTCCCTGAAAGGGGGCGTGGTCTTTCGAGACTGCTTAGCTTCTGTAGCAGTAACTTAATATCACCTGCTATAGGCTGATCGGTTCATTCATTCCGCGTGGCGCCTTCTCGGGAGAACTTGAAGAAACTTCCAACCCTCGGGTTTCTGTGCGCGCCTGTCTCAGAGTTACCCTCTTTCGGCGTGGGAGCTTTTTGGTTTATTTATTTATGTATTTATTCATGCCCCTCGCGCAGGAGGCGGCCGAAACCACGACAGGAAAAAGGAACCGGCAACTGAACCACCAGGAAAAAATAAAATAAAAACAAAGGGGTTTTTTGGTTGGGTTTTTTTTTTTTCAATATACATAAAAAGAAAAAAAGTATACATCGGTAATTTTATTTTATTTTATATATATTTTTGCTAATGGCTAAAGGAGAAGGAGCAGAAAACGTTTCCTCTGCGGGGCTTTTGCAGCAAACCATCCTAAAGCAAGAAGAACTGATACGTTCCAAGGTAAAATGAAATAATTTAAAAGTTGGGGGGTAGGAGTCGCCTTCCCCCCCTTTAGGGCTTGTAAAAGCAGTTCCTCGCGGCGACTGAAAGCTACAAGTCCCTAAGGAGGCTTGTCTCGTTCGGAAGTCCTAGTGGAGCCGAGGAGACCTACTCGCGAGGAGAGGGGTTGCAAGGCTAAGGCGGCGCATCCGGATGGCTGGGGAGGAAACGAGTTCCGGGCCTGGCTCTTTTTTTAAAAAGGCGCCACGCGGAGCAAACTCCTCTCTCTCTAAAACGCAGAGAGATCTCAAGGGGGTTGGGAATGCGAGCCCCCGCCCATGCATTGTAGTGTAAACGTGAGCCGGGCGCAAATCCAAATCTCATCTGGATTGGGGAGGGAGCCTTCCCTTCCCTTCCTTTATAAGGTTTGCAGACCTAAATTGAAGGGGGGGGGTCGGCGGAACTGAGAGAACATGTCAGCCCCGGCGGATCGGATCCGCATTGTCCAGGTTGGCGTCTTGCCCTGCCCTTCCGCGGTGTAGTAGCGTAGTAGTGCCTCTGATGGCTCCTATTGGAATGGGGCCGGCGGAGCACTTGTGGGGCAGCTTCTCTGGCTGGGCCCCTGGATGCTGTGGGGAGGCTACAGGCCTTCCACTGCCCCTTGCCCAAGGTCTGAGGTCGGCTTCCCCACCAGACGTGAGGAACTTCTGGCTGGGCCGTTCAAGTTCATTCATTGAGGCAAGGACAAACTTCCTTAAAGGAGCCGCGTCGGCTGTCCTGTGCGCGTCCGTCGGTGCGCGCCTCGCTTCTCTTTAAGCTTGGCGGTCAGCAAAATGTCTCCCTCCCCCCCCCCATGACAAAGTGGGTGGGGTGGGGGTCCAGTGGGAGGAGAAGGCAAGAGAATTTCAAAAAGAGAGCGTCCCCTTTAAGCAACTCTTAGCATGTTAAGAAAGCGCCGTGGAGTGGCATTGAATTTGTAGAGGATTTTTACAAACGAATATTCGAGCCTCTGATATGGAAAGGGGGAGGGGGCCTGTGTTGTATTTTTATTTTATTTTTACACTTCTATCCCGCTCTTCCTCTGAGGAGCTCAGAGTGGTGTACGTGCTTACTTTTATCCTCTCAACAACCCTGTGAGGTAGGTTTGGCTGAGAGATGCTCGACTGGCCCAGAGTCACCCAGTGAGTTTCATGGTTGAATGGGGATTCGAACTCAGGTCTTCCAGGTTCTAGTCCAACACTCTAACCCAGGCCTGCTCAACTTCGGCATTCCTGCAGATGTTGGCCTACAATTCCCATAATCCCTGGCTATTGGCTGCTGTGGCTGAGAATTATGGGAGCTGTAGTCCAAAAACAGCTGGGGGGCCTAAGTTGAGCAGGCCTGCTCTAACCACTACACTATGCTGGCTCTGTAGCCTTGAGCCCTGTTGTTCTTATTGTGGGGAAGGCGTTGAGCCTGGGTCCTTTGCCCTTCCACTGGGTCTCCCAGAGATGCTGAGAACTGGGAGAGGGGGTTGAAGATGATGGTGGTGGCCCTAATCTGCACTGTGGGAAACAAAATAGCCAGGGTTAAGAGCTGGCAAAGCGCTGACCTTGAATCACTCGCTCTGTTCCTCGGGTGTGCCTGTATAGTAAAATCCAGCCTACCCTGAATAGTGCTGCATATTGCCAGACTGAAAGGACAGTAAAGTGTTCCGCACTTCAGATGTTCCGTAGATATGTTGATGGTGAAAGAGAATGGTACCCAACAGGTGAACCCAGGGGTTCTCAAATGTACCCCCTCCCGATGTTGGACTACAACTCCCATCATCCCCAACCACAAAGATTACTGTGGCTGGGGATGATGGGAGTTGTAGCCCAACCGCCTCTGGGGGCGGGGGGCAAGCTGGAGAACTGCTAGGTTAAGAGCCAAGCCAGAAAGCAATATGATGTGAAAATTCTTAAATGGAGGCCACTGGTGCTACTAAGTTGTTTTAAGGGTCTTGGCAATATTTAAAGACCCCCATGGTTAGATTAATGACTGAAATAATATATATTTCTAGAGCATCTGATGCTACTTCCTAACTACCGTATTTACCTGAATCCAAGTCTAGGTTTTCCCCAAGTTCTTTGATGTTAGAAATCAGGGGGTTGTCTTAAATTCAGAGTCCCCTTCCTTTCAGGCAAATATGGATATAACTTGTATTTAACTTGTATGTTTAAAGGGGGTGGTGGTCTTAAATTCAGAGTCATCTTCTATTTGGATAAATACAGGTAAACAATTCAAGACAGGTCCAAGAGTCACAAAAAGGGATTTGTGCATTTGATATGCTTGGTTAGTCCACTGGCCCAAGGAGTGGCATGGGGGCAGAAGCAGAACTGATATTGGGCAGAAGCAGAACTGATATTGCACACATACACCCAAGACAAAGAGTGTTGTTGGCTTTGTCCTGTCACAAAAAGCTGTTTGCAAAAAAGGTGGCATCAAATTGTTCTATGCCATGATCCCTGCCAAGATAGCCAACTTCATCCCTTTGCCATGGGAGGGAGAAAGCGGAGTCTCAGAAGTGCCTTGTCTGTGGAATTAGTGCTTTGGAGAGTTGAAACTGCTGGCTGGCAACCTCCATAATCTTCTTGGGAACCTAAGCTGCCTTCTACCTAGTCAGACCCTTGGTCCATCTAGCTCATCATTGTCTGCACAGACTGGCAGCAGCTCCCCCAAAGCTACAGGCAAGGAGTCTCTCTCAGCCCTATCAGGAGATGCTGCCAGGGAGGGACCTTAGAACCTTCTGCGTGCAAGTAAGCAGATGCTCTTCCCAGAGCAGCCCCATCCCCAAGAGATGTTCCCTTATGGGACAGTGCTCCCACGCAGTCTCCCATTCAAATGCAAACCAGGATGGGTCCTGCTTAGCAAAGGGGACAACTCATGCTTGTTACCACAAGACCAGCTCTCCTCTCTTCTGCCTGCTGTCTGAGAGGAGCACTTGTGCAGAGTCCTTGTGTGAGAGTCAATCTATCTTCCAGGGCGTTTGTGCAACACTCCTCGGGAAGGATACGCCACTGGATTCTGATTACGTGTCCGTGTCCCTTCTCCACCTCTCCCTTCCCTCTCTGATGACTGCGGACGAAGCTCCTCCAGTTTCTCTCTGGGTGGATGCAGCTGTGCTTCTAACCTGGCATCCGTTTCCCTTGAAGAACTAACAGTGAAATCTCCCTGCTTGGCCCTGTCTTGGATTCTGCTTCATTCTCTGTCTGCAGAGCTGGCCTTGTGCCCTCGTGTGTGCTGGTCTTCTGTGCTGGTCCAAACTGGGTCTTGTATATCCTCCTTTCCTCTTTCTTAGCAACTGTGTGGTTTTGGAGGCTGCGTGGTGCTTCCCCTGAATTTCTGACGGTCACTGATGTTTCAAATACCACTCTTCCTACACTTGGCAGGCTTTCAACCTCTGCCTCCCCAATCTTGAATTATGAGGAAATAATGGACTGTAGTGAAGAAACTTCCTTGCTAAGCAGATGCAATCTAGAGCACTGGAAGCATTTCCCAGGCAATCTCAATGATGCGTACACCAGCGTGGTGTAGTGGTTAGAGTGCTGGACTAGGACCGGGGAGACCCAGGTTCAAATCCCCATTCAGCCATGAAACTCACTGGGTGACTCTGAGCCACTCACTTCTCTCTCAGCCTAACCTACTTCACAGGGTTGTTGTGAAAGAGAAACTCAAGTATGTAGTACTCTGGGCTCCTTGGAGGAAGAGCGGGATATCAATGTAATAAATAAATAAATACTGTTCGGAAACGGCTGCCCTTAAGAGATGACTTCTCAGACCCAGGTGCTGGACAACCGCTTCCATCATCCCTGGCCACAGTGGCCTTGGGGATGATGGGAATTAAAGTCCAGCACCATCTGCGGCCTCAGGTTTTAGAACCCCTGTTCTAAGAAACTAGGGCTTGATTGTGACTGTCATAGCAAGACTTGTGGTCCTTTCCAGAATCCCCTGCTCAACAGGAATACCTCTTGTGCTGAAGTTCCCAATTCAGACCACTACACCTTGCAAACGTGCTGGGTTGCATGTGGCTAGACGCATGGGCAGGAAGCACTTCAGGCAGCTGGTTACAGATTAACCACCCTGCTATGTATAGCCGACACACAAACCTTAGTGGGGAGGGGAGCTGATCTTGCAGGGTCTGCCCTGGCTTGCATTTGGATGGGTACCTGCATGCAAACACTGTCTGCGGTAAGAGATTCCCCTTTGACATAGGGCAGGGCTGCATGTCTTGGGCTCTCCAGCTGTGGGACTACAACTCCCATAATCCCCAGTCACAGTAGCCAGTAGTCAGGGATGATGGGAGTTGCAGACCAGCATCTGCAGGAGAGTTGGATCTGTGCAGCCCTACCTTAGGGGATGGGGCCAGAGCTTGGAAGTTTTTCACACGGGGCTTTTGAAGCTCATGAACACGCATCTCTTCTGGAATGGAGGGTATGGAGAGTGATCACGTATCGGCCAGATTTACCGTGAAGTCCCTGTGAGTTATCAGGGAGCAATTCAGACACAATTCAGGTTTTTCACAGCGCATTAAGAGTATAGCCCAATTTATATCCGGGGTTTTAAAAAATCTACTATTTGTGTTGGTTTTTTGGAACAACTTGGAGTTCATAGTAAAGCCTCCCTGTAAACTCACTGTAAGGCCTGCTGTGTGTAGAAGTCCCTGGTGGTAGAGCATCTGCTGGCATACAGAAGGTCCCAGATTAGTTCCCCAGCCTTTCCAGGTAGGACTGGGAAAGACTCCTGCCGGAAACCTTGGAGAGCTGCTGCCAGTCAGTGTGGATAATACTGAGCTAGATGGACCAAGGGTCTGACTCAATATAAGGCAGTGATATTCGCTAATTTTCAAGTGGGGGCCATTTTGGCCACACACAAAAAAAACCCCCAAAAAACCTTCAGCGTGAGAGCTATTTCCCACTGTGCTAACCTTTACACAGTGCTGTGTTTTTCTCAGTGCCGGGAGGGAGGGCTCTTTAAGAGAGACAGAGCCCCCTCTGAAAGCTCTGGGAAGGGCTACACTTCTCAGCACTCCATGCCTGGCTTATGAGATTGGTGCAGGGTCTGCAGAGGGCTCGGTTTCCCTTAAGAGTGCCTTGCCCACTGGGCAAGAAGCATCACTGGTCACCTGCATGGTGCCGGGGGTGGGCTGTGCATCTCTTGGGCTGTGCATCTGGTGAGCCAATGTGTGAAACAGGACACTGGGCTAGATGGGCCTTGGGCCTGATCCAGCAGGACTGTTCATATGTACTTATGATGTTATGATGGCAGGCTTTGGCTGAAGCTTCAGGCAGGCCCAATAAGCAATTAGTAAACAAGCTGCACTTAGGGTTGCTGAGGGGGGGGTACCATTGTATCCCCGCCACCCACAACCAAGCCTCACAGTGAAGAACACTGGTATAAGGCAACTTCCACCGTTCCCTCTAAGGCGTGTGCAAATGTGCGTGCTCACAAGTTTTTAGATGTCCGCTCCGTTCATTTTAGGTCCCGCTCAGGTTGAATCAGGAAGGCCCCACTCTGAATGCAGGTGTGACTGCTGCCCAGAACAAAACTCATTCCACACAGAGATGAAAAAATTTAGAGGGTCCTCTGGCAACTTCCTGTGTTTGTTTCTCAGGCTTCTTTGATGCTTGAAATGCCTTCTCTTCTGGCACAGACCAAAGGTGATGGGCATCTGTTGATTGTCCCATGTCAATAGAATCGTGATTAATCCCGTGAATCTTCCTCCAAGTCATTCAGGGCAGTCGTCTACGTGGCTTCCCTTATTTTTATCCTCGCAACAGAACTTGGAACCCCACAGTAGGATGTGATTCTCATTCGTGTACATCAGGCACATCACTACAAAACAGCTGTGCGTTCTGATTATGGCCAATGAACTCTGCAGAAGTTCAGAGGCTCCCTTTCCAGCAAATCTTCTAAGTTCTGGGCACTGATCGATACTTAGATAAGAGCAATGTCTGCATATGAAAAGCCCTGTTCAGATGTTATACCTGTGTTAAGATGCATGTTCATGCGCTTGTTTGAATGACTGTACCTGCATTCATTTTAAGTGAGCCTGGATACAGGCCTCTCGAAATGCAGGCTACAGACAGGAAATGTACTGTTCAACACAGTGTGTGAATAATTGCAGCTGTGCACACACTGCACACAGGGTGTATGAATGATGCACATAGAGTGTGTGGAAAGGGCTAAAGTTTAAGCATGATCTACTACAGTTTAAAGTAAAGTTGTGCCGTCGCGTCAGTGTCGACTCCTGGCGCCCACAGAGCCCTGTGGTTTTCTTTGGTAGGATACAGGAGGGGTTGACCATTGCCTCCTCCCACGCAGTCTGAGATGATGCCTTTCAGCACCTTCCTAGATCTCTGTTGCCTGATATTCGTGTTTCCCATAGTCGGGGAAACATACCAGCGGGGATTCGAACCGGCAACCTCTTGCTCCCTAGGCAAGTTATTTCCCCGCAGTTTAGCTTCAAATATATTCCTTCATGGTCATTGCTTGCAGCATCAGAATATGGTGTTATAGGGTCACTGGGCATTTTCATTGGGCTACTTACTGTAGTTTTATATATCACAAGTGTTTTCAAGCCCGTTTAAATAATGGGCGCTAGTAGGGGAGAGTTCCGCCGCTCGCCTTCCTTTCCCGCCCACCCGGCGGGCTCCCTCCTCCATTTCCCTCCCTCCTTGCCTGTCCTCCGGAGTCTGGGCCTCGTCCCGAGACAGCCACCCCGCAGAGCCGTTCGTCCAGCTCCGGTACCCCCAGTGGCTGGGCTTAAGAGCCCTCCGCCGCCGCTCGTGGCCTCTGCTGCCGCTCGTGGCCGCAGCTCCTGGCCTCCGCAGCCACCCCACCGAGCCGCTCGGCCAGCCCCGGTACCCCCGGCAGCGGGGCTTAAGAGCCCGCCGCCGCCGCCACTCGTGGTCTCTCCTGCCGCTCCTGGCCACCGCTCGGCCTGCCGCTGTTCCTCCCCCTGCCCGGCGGCCCGCCGCTTCTCCTTCTCTCGGCCATCATGGCCGCCTGGTTGCCACGGTCGTGTCTCCCTCGGCGTGTTCTGGGCATGTGCCAGGGAGGCACGGACACACGCCACGGACGGACACCAAGGCTTTTATTAGAGAGGATTACTTTTTATAACAGCTAATATCATAGAATATTTGCATGACTCATTCTTGAACTATGCAAATACTATTTTGGAATTGCATGTGTTTTCCTGGAACTGCACACTTTGTCTTGTTTTACACACACACACACATACACACATACACACACACACACCACCTGCCTGTGCAGTAGGTCAGGCTGAGAGAATGGCTGATCCAAGGGCATCCAACCACATAGCTAAGCAGAGATTTGAACCCAGATCTTCTTGGCCAAAGTCAAATACTGTAGACCAAGGAATGGATGTGGATTAGACCCCTGCATTCCAACCCTCCCCTCTTCTAACTATCTCTTAAATTATTTGCCAGGAACAGAACACAGAGACTCGCACCAGGAAACCAGTTCTGATATTAGCTTTGCCACAAGTAAGCTTGTTGTAGCTGTTGCCAGGGCCTTGTGTACCATGTGCTGCTTAAAAAAAGAAAAAGAAATGAATATTCTGCAGCCTGCAAGTTGTTCAAATGAAACAAAATTTGCACATGACTTGATACAGAAAATATACTATATAAACCAGATGGTTCTACTGATTTAAGAATGTGGCATGTTACGTTACTTATTTAATGGACAGATCTTGCTCATTATGTGTGTGGAAAGCAAGGACTGGTTGTGAGCAGGTGGAACAGGGTGTTTTTTTAATTTTCCTAGGATAAAAAGGAATGTCCTTGTTTGTTAATAGCATGTGAACTTGATCAAAGGCTGTTAGCTCTGTTTTAAGAGCTTGTGCCAGGAGTTCTCAACTTGTAGTCCAACATCATCTGGGGACCCAACTCCCATCATGGCTTTTGGCCATCTACAATGTAGATTTTAGAAAAAATCTACTTGTACATGTGTTTTCTGGAAAATCCTTTACAAACATTGGATTCAGGGGGGGAAATCCACTTAGACACGTGGTTTCCTTTATGTCAAGCTCATTTTTAAGTCGAGGCTGCACAAATATTTTAAATAAGGAGTTATAGATTGTATCTCCCTGGCAAATTTAATTTTAAAGGCTGTAATTATGTATTTGTGATCTTGATATATTGAAGTATATTAAATGTATTGGTATATCCATATTAAGCTTTCATGATTTAGGGTACTATTTTATTAATATAGTGACATGGTTGGATTCTTCTTTGGTTGCCATACAATTTTGCAGAAGCCAATTGTATGTGGGTTCTTTCCCCCACCCCGCTTTTAATCAGTAGTAGTCCAACATCTATTTATTCAATTTATATACCCTCCTTCCTAAAGTGACTCAGTGGTTTACACTGAAACCAAAAATACATAACAATGGAAATAAAAAAGCAATTAAAATCAGATTAAAATTTCAATTAAAACTAGATATCATAAAGCCAGGCTAAAAAGATGGGTCTTTAAGGCTCTCCTGAAGGCCCCCAAGGAAGGAAATCCTCGTATATCCGCAGATCTAGGGACCCAAGTTTCTGAACCCCTGCCATATTATAGATAACGAGGAGTTAACAAATGTGGTCGTGTTATGGGGTAAGGCTGGGAAAGGCCAGCCTGCAAAGCTCACGCGTTTAGGGGCCATTCAGATGAACAGCCCACACACACAATTAGAGGACATCCGAACACTGATATCGGGTGGGTGTGCTCTTGGCATATCTGCCCCCCTTTGTGGATTGAGGCTGTGTTTGTGTGAACTAGCCTGTTATCGGACAGGTAAACTGATGATCTGCCTCTGTGTACAGAATCAGTGGGCATAGAAAGGAGGAGATCCTTGGGCGTTTTGGCCCCAAGTCATCGAGTATTTTTAATCATTCTCCTAGAAATGTTGTTCCTGCTTCCCAACCCTGCCACTGATGCAGACTCAGTGGGAACTAGGAACTGGGCCTTTTCTGTGGTGGCCCCCCATCTTCAGAATACCTTCCTAAAGGTGCTTCATCCGTCTCTCTCCTTGGTGTGTTGGAAGGAACCTGAAAACTGTCCTTTTTAGAGAAGCATTTAAAAACTGGTTTTAATCTGGTTTGGGGGGCTAGTGAGTTAGAACCATATTATTTCTCTCGGTTCTTGTTTATCCTTTTACTGTTGTTTGTGTTTGTATGGTGCTCTGAGCAGCAGTGTGCTGGAGGGGGTGGAATAGAAATATTTTAAATACATATTGACAGCTTGTTCGGACTGCTGGCTAATAATCACTACATCTGTCCGTCTCTCTCTTCCTCCCCCCCCCCCCCCGTCTTCCAGAGAGAAAGCAAAGGAAAGTTATCGATATGCAGCAAAATTTGTTACGCCATTGGTGGCGCACCCTACCAGATCACTGGCTGCGCCTTGGGCTTCTTTCTGCAGATCTACCTGCTGGATGTGGCACAGGTAAGCCCGGTGGAGGGATAGGTTTTGCTCTGGGAAAAGGCAAAACCCGCACGGAGGTTCTGAGAGGTGGCACAGTGGAGTGGCTAAGAGACTAAGGGGCATATCGGAACTTCCCCAGTTTGTCAAGAGTCTAATAATCCTGATCAAGATTGCTCTAAATGAAATCTCGAAGGAGATGGAGACAAAAGCCCTAAGATAAGGACTAAAAATAAACAGCTGGGGCCGTAGCTCTGTGGTGGAGCATCTGCCTGGCGTGTAGAAGGTCCCAGCTTCCATCCCCGCCAGCATCTCCAGGTAGGTCTGGGAAAGATTCCTGCTTGAAGCTTTGGAGAGCTGCTGCCAGTCAGTGTCGGCAATGCTGAGCTAGATGGACCGAGGGTCTGACTCCGCCGGAGGAGTCTGTTCTGCTACAGACCAAGGAGATGTGGGTCATGCATGCCTGAAACACAAGACGGAAGCTTTAAGAAGGAATAATTAATTGATGGGGGATTTCGACTACCCTGATATCTGTTGGAAGACCAACACCACTAAGCATGAAATTTCCAACAGATTCCTGGCATGTCTTGCTGACAACTTCCTCTCTTAGAGGTTGTTACGAGGAAGGAACCAGAGGATCAGCTATTCTTGTCGTGATACTGGCCACCAATGAAGAGTTTCTCAATGAGGATGAAGCAATGGGAACTCTGGGGAGGAAAGTGGCCACATAATACCAGAATTCTTGATCTTATAGAAAGCTAAAAATAAACTTAGTCAAACATGTATCTTGGATTTCAGGAAAGCTAATTGTAATGAAGCTCAGAGTGCTAGGTAGTACACTGTAACTAGATAAGCTAGGAACATAGGAAACCACCTTATACAGAGTCGGACCTTTCATCCATCTAGCTCAGGGATTCTCAAACTTGGGTCCTCAGGTGTTATTGGACTTCACCTCCCATAATCCCCAGCCTCAGTGGCCTTTGGTTGGGGATTATGGGAGTTGAAGTCCAATAACACCTGAGGACCCAAGTTTGAGAATCACTGATCTAGCTCATGGTTGCCTACACTGGCTTTCCTGATTCTCCGGGGTTTAAGATGGGTATTTTTCCAGCCCTGTCTGGAGATGCCATGGATTGAACCAGGAACCTTCTGCATGCCAGCACTCTTCCACTCAGCTTCTGCCCCATTCCCTAAGTGAAATACCTTGCAGAAGACGGTGCTCACATGGTCACCCCTCCAAATGCAAACCAGGGCAAATCCTGCTTTGCAGCAGGGACGATTCATGCTTGCTATTGCAAGACTGGCTTATCTCTCAATAGGGGAGAAAGGACCTCAAGATGGGTGGGAGTTCCTGAAGAAGTTACTAAAGACGCAGTCGCATAAAATTCCAATGAGAGAGAGAAATGGGAAACGTCTAAAAGGGCAGATGTACAAAAAGCTCGGTAATACGCTGAAAATAAAAGAGATGTAAGAAATGGTCACCAAGGTTGAATACAGATGAATAGCCCAGACTTATAGGGATGGCGTGTCCAAATTTGCAGCGATGTGTTAGAAGCTTCTAAAAGTTTTAAAAACACTAAAGGTAAAGTGTGCCGTCGAGTCAGTGTAGACTCCTGGAGCCCACAGAGCCCTGTGGTTGTCTTTGGTAGAATGCAGGAGGGGTTGACCATTGCCTCCTCCCGCGCAGCATGAGATGATGCCTTTCAGCACCTTCCTATATCGCTCTTGCCCGATAAATGTGTTTCAACATACCAGCGGGAATTTGAACTGGCAACCTCTGGCTTGCTAGGCAAGTCATTTCCCCACTGCGCCAAAACTCCTTTAAACCCTTATCGAAGTTGTCAGAGGAATGAGAGAATCTGCAGGAATGTCCTCCAAAGATTGCTCCAGGGAGGGAATACAACAGTTTTCTCATTATTAACCTAATCCTTTGCTCTGTGCAAAAATGACCTGCCATTTTAGGCTAATCATTTGGGGTGGGGATAAAGAAGAGGAGATAACATTGTTGCACTTGTAGCTTTCTGTATGTTATCACCTATCTTCTATCTGTAGGGGATAAAGTAAGGTAAAGTTGTGCCTCAACTTCTTGATCTTATAGAAAGCTAAAAATAAACTTAGTCAAACATGTTGACTTCTGGCGATGCAGAGCCTTGTTTTCTTTAGTAGAATACAGGAGAGGTTGACCATTGCCTCCTCCCATGCAGCATGAGATGATGCCTTTCAGCATCTTCCTATATCACTGCTGCCTGATATAGGTGCTTCCCATAGTCTGGGAAACACACCAGTGGGGATTCGAACCGGCAATATCTTGCTCCCTAGGCTAGTTACTTCCCTGCTGCATCATTAGTTGGCATCTGTACTGGATAGATGTTGCCAGAAATCACTATGAGCATTCATCACCTGATGTGGTACTGATGGCCAGAACTTGTGGTCCTGGCTCATGGTGCCTTGTCTTTCTGGGGGCATCCCCCTTTGAGAGCCAGTGACCTAAGGTTGTTCCAGGCATCATCAGGTAGGGCCAGGAAAGACTCCTGCCTGCCACCTTGGAGAGTCACTGCCAGTCTGTGAAGACAATACTGAGCTAGACGGACCAATGGTCTGACTCAGTATATGGCAGCTTCCCATGTTCCTAATTGGGTGTCTCCCGTTCTGTCTTTCTTAGCTGGATCCTTTTTATGCCTCTATCATCCTTTTTGTGGGCCGCGTGTGGGATGCTGTCACTGATCCATTGGTGGGCTTCTTCATCAGTAAAACGCCATGGACTCGCTTTGGACGTTTGATGCCATGGTAAGCAAAGTCGGGGCTAGGGGATGATATGTACGTTGTAATGGGTGTGTGTATGAGTGGAATGGGGGCTAATATTGTGTAAAGATTCCAGGGTGTGCTTGCAAAGTGTTGCCACGCCACATGGTCTTGTGGAGGAGAACTGGTCTTGTGGTAGCAAGCGTGACTTGTCCCCGTAGCTAAGCAAGGTCTGCCCTGGTTGCATCTGAATGGGAGACTTGATGTGTGAGCCCTGGAAGATATTCCCCTTGGGATGAAGCCGCTCTGGGAAGAGCAGAAGGTTCCAAGTTCCCTCCCTGCCAGCATCTCCAGATGGGGCTGAGAGAGACTCAGACTCCTGCCTGCAACCTTGGAGAAGCTGCTGCCAGTCTGTGAAGACAATACTGAGCTAGATAGACCAACAGTCTGATTCAGTATATGGCAGCTTCCTATGTTCCTATCTGCTTTGCATGCAGAAGGTGCCAGGTTCACTCTCTGGCAGCACCTTCAGATAGGACTCCTGCTTGAAATCTCGAAGACCGCTGCCAGTTTAGTGTAGGTAATACTGAGCTAGATGGACCAGTGGTCTGACCATGTATAAGTTGGCTTTCTATGTTTAAAGGTAAAGTGTGCCGTCAAGTTGATTTAGAGTCCTGGCACCCACAGAGCCCTGTGGTTGCCTGTAGTAGAGTACAGGAGGGGTTGACCATTGCCTCCTCCTATGAGATGATGCCTTTCAGCATCTTCTATCGCTGCTGCCCGATATAGTACCCACGGGGATTCGAACCGGCAACCTTCTGCTTGTTAGTCAAGCATTTCCCTGCTGCTCCACCTATGTTTACAGGATGCAAATGCCAAGATACCCAGTGTTGGTCAGAGGGCAAGATTTGCCCTCCCTACAAGCAACACGGTCCAAGTCCTTTAGGTTTCTTCCTGAGTAGTGAATTGGCATTCATCTACATACGTGGAAGAAATTTAAAGGACACCTTTGGGGTTGCTCTGTTCTCTGCTCCTGGCGATTACAGCTATTCTTATTCCTTTTATAATGTGGCTTTGTGAGCTTTTGTTGAGAAGTGGTGTGTCATTATTTTCAATCAAACCTGCTCTCATCTGCATGGGAGCATCTGGGTTCGGTTTCTTGGTCACACTCGAGTGTGACAGCATGTTGGAGGCCAGTTTCTAAAGAGACGATCTCTCTGTAAGATAACCGTTGAGGTCCTCTGACAGTTTGATGTAGGGATGGCTCTATCCTTGGATGACCTTGTGCAGGGAAGGGGCTGGGGGTCTGGGCACTGCCCATTTCTGCAGCTTCCTGCCCCCTCCCTCCCTCACTCTGTGAGTTCAGGTATAGGGTTTTGTTTTTGGTTTTTGTCTTCCTGTGACGGAGTGCTCTCGTCACTGTTCGGAATGTGTCTATGACTGGAACACGTTTTAGTGCCTGCTTAAGGCTTCTGGTGTGCAGAGCTGGACAGCTGTAAATGCCTCTTCCTCTTCCTCTTCCTCTTCCTCCTGAGGACTGGGGCATATTGCTGCTGCCTGTGGCAGACTGGGAGGAGAGCTGGTCTTGTAGTAGCAAGCCTGGATTGTCCCCTTTGCTAAGCAGGGTCTGCCTTGGTTCACATGTGAACAGGAAGCGACATATGTGAGCACTGTAAGATCTTCCCCTCTGGGAGATGGGGCTGCTCTGGGAAGAGCATCTGCCTGCTTGCGTGCAGAAGATCCCAAGTTCCCTCCCTGGCATCTCCAGATAGCACTGGGAGAGACTCTTGCCTGCAGCCTTGGAGAAGCCACTGCCAGTCTGTGTAGACAATGCTGAGCTAGATGGACCAGTGGTCAGACTCTGAATAAAGCAGCTTTCTATGACCTCCTTATTCATCATTCTTCTCATCCTGGAGTCCCTGCAAGATGAAATAAGGAAGCTATTCCTGGCCTGCTCCACAAAACTTGGGTTTTAAGGGTATAATTATGCCTTCCAGAGGAAGGCAGTCTCTAATTCCTCCTTCTCTGCCTAACCCTTTTTCATATTTCAGCCATGGTTGTGGCACTTTAGCCATTCAGCCATGTGTTATGGGTAACAGAAGCCAAGGTTTCCCCGACTCAGCCCTTGCTATCAAATACAACTTGCAAAAGCCAAAGAGGGCAAGGAGCATTCAGACACAGCCAATTGTCTTCAGTTTTCTTTGAAGATGGTGGGACCAAGCCTCCATGCACATAAATGGTCTGAGGAGAGCTGGACTTGTGGTAGCAAGCAAGAATTGTCCCCTGTGATAAGCAGGGCCCACCCTGGTCTGCACTTAGATGGGAGACGATATGTGTGAGCACTGTAAGATATTCCCTGTAGGGGATGGTGCTGCTCTGAGAAGAGTAACCGCATGCTTGTATGCAGAAGGTCCCAAGGTTCCTCCTTGGCATCTCCAAGATAGGTCTGAGAGAGACTCCTGCCTGTAACCTTGGAGAAGCCGCTGCTAGTCTGGGTAGACAATACTGAGCTAGAATCTCTGTGTGTCAGAAAAGGATCTGAGGGAAGAGAGGGAATTGGTGATGACCGGAAATAATGCCTGGCTAGTGAGCTAAGCCAAACTTTGTGGATCCCTTGGTTGGAGGGAGGGGAAAGGGGTGCCAGATTGCTGAGTGCAATCGTGCTTGCGGATGTCTGAATTGCACCGATTATATTCAAGTGTTTGCACTACATTTATGAGGTCTAGAGACTTCCAAGAAAATCGAATACCATCAATTTCCAAGTCCCAGAGTAGCTTTGCAGTAGTAATATTAATTGATGTATGTATTTATTACATTTCTATCCCGCTCTTCTTCCAAGGAGCTCAGTTCATGGATATGTGTACCTTCGCAACAACCCTGTGAGGTAGGTTAGGCTGAGAGAGAAGTGACTGGCCCAGAGTCACCTAGCGAGTTTCGTGGCTGCATGGGGATTTGAACTCGGGTCTCCCGGGTCCTAGTCCAACACTCTAACGACCACACCATGCTATGCCAATTCACAGTCCTGGTTTAAAGCAGGATTGCTTTAAATTGCTGTGGGTGGGGAACTGGGCCTGTCACTAGGGATTAGAGGTTTCATTTTAGGGTGGTGATTCAGGTACTTTGAATATCTTGTGTGCATTAGGTCTATGACTCAGTCTTCTGTTAATAAAATAATGACGGCAATGCTTGTGTCCTCCCCCAAAGATGCCTACAAGCAAAAGCTGACGAGTGCAAACGGTGTGATTGTACTCAAGTGTGCAAGAATCATTGCTGCTTTATCCAGCTGTACCTTTAGTAATCTCTTGTAAGCGGGGTTATTGCAGTATAGAATTCCTTGCTAAGCTGTTGCGATAAGAGTGCAGCTTGTTGTCAAGATGGAAGAACAGGTGACCTTCTTACCAGTTGGAGAAGAAGGAACACTATTCTCCTGGCCATTGGAGCAATATCCTCCTGGCCGTTGGTTGTGCCAGCTGTTTCCTCACTAGAAGGAGAGCTGGCCTTGTGGTAGCAAGCATGAATCGTCCCCTTTGCTAAGCAGGGTCTGCCCTGCTTCACATTGGAATGGGAAACTTATGGTGTGAGCACTGTGAGATATTCCCCTAAGAGGGGATGGGGCTGCTCTGGGAAGAGCACCTGCATTCTTGCATGCAGGAGGTTCCAAGTTCCTTCCCTGGCAGCATCTCCACGAGAGGGCTGAGAGAGACTCCTACATTGGAGAAGCTGCTGCCAGTCTGTGTAGACGATACTGAGCTAGATGGGCCAAGGGTCTGACTCGGCAGAAGGCAGTTTCCTATGTTCCTATGACTCATGAGAGGCAACGTGCATGTTGTGGTTTTGAGTTTGAAGAGCTGAAAAGCAGTTTGATCGAAGAGCGTTGCCTAGGCATGCTTGGTGGCTTGCCAGCAACTCTTGCTCGGCTCTCCCTTTTTCAGCCTGGGTGGCCCGTTGCCTTCCCATGGGACTGCTGGAAACCTGGAATAGCTTATCTGTCAGTGAGAGGTTAAGTTTAGCCATTCCTGATTCAATAAATGGCTCGAGCAGATGGTTTCAATCTGAGGTCGTGTCCTTAGGCATCTGGGTCAATTTGCCAGCCTCCAATCGGTCCCTTCTTGATGCACGCCTCTCCTTCACTCACTAAAGAGAGACTCTTAATATGGCCCACAGCATCTGTACCTTAGCCCCAAGATAGGCTGCCTTTGCGCGCCCCCCCCCCCCGGCTGCTGCTTAACTACAACTCCCATAAATTCTGGCTGGGGGTGATGGGAGTTGTAGTTAAACAGCAGCTGGAGTGCAAAAGGCTGCCTGTTATAGCATAGCATTCTTATTGTGGTTTTCAAACAGTTCTGGGGAATACTCCCGTTCCACAGAAGCCTATCTGGGTTTCTCAATGCAACGATCAGTAACGGGAGGCCAACTTATCTGAAAGACACAGTGTGCCTGCACATAATCGTTCCCCCCCAGCTGCAGAAGGACAGTCACTCCTTGGCAGAACCTCTGCTCGGCATGCAGAAGGTCCCAGGTTCAATCCTTCGTATCTCCAGGCAGGACTGGGAAATACCCATCTGAAACCTGGGAGAGTGTTGTGTTCTGTCTCGTAATCTTTTTTGTATTTCGTTGTTCTGTCTCAGTGGGGATCCTGGCAGGCCTGCTCAACTTGGGCCCGCCCTCAGCTGTTTTTTTGGACTACAACTCCCATCATCCCCAGCCACAGTGGCCAGTAGCCTGGGATTCTGGGAATGGTAGGCCAACATCTGCAGGAGGGCCGAAGTTGAGCAGCCCTGCAAGAGAGGGGTGATGGAGCCGGAGGGAAGGAGGGAAATGGAGTGGTTTCTGGGGGAAAAAGAGAGAAAGAAGTTATGGCAGGGGGTGGGGTAGGGTGGTGGAGCAGCTATAAAAAACAGAGCCGCTGCCAATCAGCGCTGACAATACTGAGCTTGATGGACCTGTGGTCTGACTCGGTGTAAGGTAGCTTCCCATGAAGGCTATGCTAGAGCGTTTCCCAGAGCACCTGGCTGGGACCAAGTGCTATGTATGTAAGATGGAGCTCTGGCCTGAACGTATAGCAGTGCTCGAGTATTTGGGGTGGGGGAATGAGGCTGTAGCTCAGTGGAAGAGCGGCTGCTTGGCATGCAGAAGGTCCCAGGTTCGATCCCTAGCCTCTCCAGGAATGGGAGAGACTCCGGCCTGAAACCTTGGAGAGCCTCTGCCAGTCAGTGTAGACCAGGGCTGCTCAACTTCACCCTCCTGCAGATGTTGGCCTACAACTCCCATAATTCCTGGCTATTGGCCACCGTGGCTGGGGATGATGGGAGTTGTGGTCCAAAAACAGCTGTGAGGAGCAACGTTGAGCAGGCCTGGCGTAGACAGCATTGAGCTCGGGTGGGCCCAAGTTTGGACTTGGGATAAGGCAGCTTCCTATGTTCCCCCTGATAACATGCAGCCCCAGGGAACTGGTGGGTGTACTGCAGAATCCTCTCCAGATGTTACGTTGCGCGTGCGTACAGATGTGACTGTGTGTATGTGTGCTGATCTTGCAGGTGAGCCTAGCGACTGGCCCCCTTGAATGCTGGGATGGGTACTACTGTATGTGTGTTGGATATAATGTCTGGATTGCTGTGCATGCCCTGTACACAAATGGGATCTGTGTTGTGCCAAACATGTGAACTGGGCTTAGGAACCCTGCTCCCCAGTTGTGAAGCCCAAAGGCCGAGTTCTCCATGTATGGGTTGAGGAGACTTCCAGGCAGGCCATTTGGAGTTGTCGCACCTTATTGGCTCACTCTCTACGGGTCACTCGTACGATGTCGCCCTCCCTCCATTGTCGGCCTGTACTTTACACAGGAAACTGCCATATACTGTGTCAGACCATTGGTCTATCTAGCTCAGTATTGTCTACACAGACTGGCAGCGGCTTCTCCAAGGTTGCAGGCAGGAATATCTCTCTCAGCCCTATCTTGGAGATGCCGCCAGGGAGGGAACTTGGCTCCATCCCCTGAGAGGAATATCTTGCAGTGCTCACACATCAAGTCTCCCATTCATATGCAACCAGGGCAGACCCTGCTTAGCTATGGGGACAAGTCATGCTTGCTACCACAAGACCAGCTCTCCTCCCTGTTCAAAGAGTTTTGCATGGACTGGGAATTCTCTCCCACTGTATCCTCAAAGCAATGCAGGCTGATCATCTGTGGACTCGTCATTCAGCCTCATGAATTCATGGGGTGGAATACCTAGCCTGTACAGCTCAAGTTTGGGGATGTGCACGAACCTCAGCTCAAGCACTTCTGGGGCAGGGAGAATGGGGACTTTAAGCCAAAGGAGAGCGGGTCCTTACCTGCTCTCCGGGGATGGTGTGTGTCCCTAGAATCCCCATGCAACTCAGGCAGATTGAGGCACCAGTGAGATAAGATGACCTTCCCTTGCTGTTAAAAAGAAATAGGGGAAGAGAGGAGAAGGAGGCACACAAGTTGTGTTCAGTCTTTTGTGCCCGTTCTCAATCTTTTTAAATTAGAGCTGTATTTTTATATTCTAGCTGGATATTTTAATAGTGCAATTCTTATAGTCTTGTGTTAAACTCTTGTGTGAACCGGCTTGAGACTGTGTTAACGAAAGGTGCTATAGAAATTTTAATAATAAATAAATTTAGCAATAATCAAGGAGCAGGAACAATTCTTAGGACCAACCAGATGGGAGCCTTGAGTAAAGGCTCTTGAGTCAGCTCTGTAAATCCACTGCCTATTACTGTGAATGTGTTTAACACTTCAGCAGGGAATCGATCTGTCCTTTTGAACTGCAACATGCTTTCTTTTCCTGCCCCTTCTTGGCTTCCCGTAAGCTAGGTTCAAATTAGAAAGCGGTTAGTAATGAGCTTTCTTCCTTATCGCCTCTTAAGCGGGAGGCTACTCTGCACACGTCGTGGAAACAGTTAAAGCTTGCAAGGGAGAGTTTTATGGGCCGGGGGTGTGTGCAGGAGTGAATTGCAGTGGAACACACCATCCCCGCTCAGCCAATGAGGAAGCCGGGTGTGTTCGGCCGCATTCGAGCCTGCTTCAAATATCTCTGCTGATCACCACGCCTGGGTTGGAGGTTACTATAAGTCAAACTTCTTGGAGACTTTGCCACTCAGTGGGTGGAAGAGAGCTGGGTTTTCAGCTAAGGTTATGGCTGGCGTTTAAAGTGGTGTGGGTAGCAGCCGGATCAAGGCCCTCTGCAGTTCTGACCCGTGTGTGGGGGTCAGTGGGGAGGTGGCGGCAGCCTATTCTGGTTGCTCTTTACCCCAGGGAGGGGAACTCCACACACAAAAAAGGTTTCCCCTTAAAATAAATGGCAGCTGGATCAGGGCCCCCATAAATTGGGATTGGAGCAGCAGAGAGGGCTAGGGTTAAAAACCCTCCTCCTCCCCCAGGTGCGATCCCAATCCATCGGGGCCCCGATCCAGCTGCTCCTGGCCAAAAGGATGCTCACTAAGGCATCTGGGCTGACCACACTTCTAACGCTGTATGTCACTTAACTCCATTTAACTGGAGGAGAGCTGGTCTTGTGGTAGCAAGCATGACTTGTCCCCTTAGCTAAGCAGGGTCTGCCCTGGTTGCATATGAATGGGAGACTTGATGTGTGAGCACTGGAAGATATTCCCCTTAAGGGATGGAACCACTCTGGGAAGACCATCTAGGTTCCAAGTTCCCTCCCTGGCAGCATCTCCATGATAGGGCTGAGGGAGATTCCTGCCTGCAACCTTGGAGAAGCCGCTGCCAGTCTGTGAAGACAATACTGGGTTAGATAGACCTTCCTATGTTTCTTCAGCAACCCTTGCCCAAAAGGGAACCTGCTTATGCACGGTGTGTGTGTGGTGGGGGGGATGTTGCATGACTATCCCCCTGCGGACACACGTGTCCGTTTGCTGATCAAAGCTACGGATGTGAAGACAGATGGTGCAGGAAAACAATAGCTGATGGAACCATAGAGTAACCCGATATACGAGGGGAGGGGCCATGTTGCTGGGTGGAGAGAAGCCTCTGGCATGACGGTTCCCTCCACTTGCTAGACACGTCATCCTTGCTTCCTCCACACACACACCCCACCCATCCTGGGAAATGACAGCTAGGGAAAAATATGTCCTCGTGTCTTGTTAAATTCTCCTCTCTCCCTGCCCATGCGTGGTGCAGAAAGACTTTCTCTCTCTCTCTAAGAGATTAGACTTAAACTCTCAGCTCTGCGCCAGGTGCTGTGCAGGAAGCAAAGGAAAGCTCTGCTTCTTTCCACCCACTTCTTGTGAGACACTTTTGCAAATCTGCCCTAAACAATAACTCAGATTATCTGGTGCTTCTTTAATGGTTTTGGTCCTAGTAAAAATGTTGCTGGACTTGAGAGCCAATGTGGTGATGTAGTTAGTGTTGGACTAGGAGCAGGGAGACGTGAGATCAAATCCCCCATTCAGCCCTGAAACTCACTGGATGACTCGGGGCCAGCCGCTTACCTCTCAGCCTAGCCTGCCTTGCAGCGCTGTTGTGAGGATGATAAACATGCCCAATGGACGCCAGTCTGAGCTCCTTGAAGGGAGAGCAGGATATAAATGTACAGACACACTTGTGACTTTGGGATTTAGAGATGAGATCACCATCTCCCTAATTTCTGTGTCTTGAAGCTGACTCTGTGGTTCCTGATGGTATTCTTTGTGTGGATCTGCCATGTTGATTCAAAATGGCAGCCACTCATAGGCAACACCCCTTTGTATCCCATGTGCTGACAGCCTGGATACAACCCAAATGTACAGCATGTGGGAGGGGCTCCTAGGTAAGTGTCGCCATGCTAGGGGTGGGGGAAGCAGCAAAGGGATTCCATTAGTTCTGCTTAGAACTACAGTAGTTTTGGTATATAACAGGACAAGGATGTGATCTCCATCCCAGAGGGATTACAATTCCTTTTTTTAAAATAAGAATTTTTATTGAGAAGTCAACCAAAGAAGACAAAAGACAAATCACCATAAAGACAATACAAAACAAATCATTTTTCGTAATGAAAAGCCTCATTTTTCTAATTACAACAGTAAGGAAAAAATATCTAAAACAAGATAAAGCAAAAGAAATTCAGACTCTTAAAATTGTAAAATCTAATCTATTCAGCTTCTTGTAAGTTACATATCGAAAACACTATAAGTCAAATCCAGAAAATGGGAACAAAGTTTGACCATAACGGATATTATAATTTATAAAGGGTTCCCAAACAGACATGAATGATTCAGTAGAGATACCATGTACATAAGCTGAGACTTTTGAAATTGAAGCATAGTCCCACACTTTCAAAAACCAATCGTTTAAGGAAGGAATTTCCAAAGTACGCCAGTTAGATGCATATATAATCCTGGCCAGGGATTACAATTCCTGTTGGACAAGGCAGCTGGGGTGTATGTGGCCAGCCTCTTCCCACTTAATAACTTTGGGAAGGACGTGGTGTAAACCACCAAGGATGGCGTGAGACGTGGGCTGTCCTTAACGCCTGCCTGCCTGGGAACTCCACTGGACGCTTCTTCAAGTTTCATGACCTAAGGAAGGAGGGGAATCAATGTAACAAATGTTCCCTTTAACAGCTGAAGGCAGCCTGGGATGTATGGGGAGAAAATCTCCTCTGAAGTCTTCTGAGCCCAATTCCCTCACCCCGCCACACACACAGCATGAGGGGGGCACAATTGGCGCTTTGGATGACACATCTCCCTCTGAGGAAAACTTATTTTTTCCTCAAGAAAAGCTTCCATGATGGCTTCTGGGACAGAGAAGAGTGAGCAGGCTTTTATGGGCATCCGCAGGACCTTTTTGGGTGGAGGGGAGACCAACAATCCTTTAACACACACACCCGGAGTATGTCCCATTGAATTCATCGAGAACTGGCTCAGTTGTGGGGGCAAACTGCCCCCCCCTTCAGATGCCCATGCAAGCTTCCCTCCCCTTTATTCACAAGGGCATTAGCATCTTGGATTTGGGGGGCCCAAGGCATGGCTTTGGGGTTGACGAGAAAGGGGTACAAGCACACACACGTCCTTCAGCCCCACTCGTCCTTCACCGAGAGGAGAGCTGGTCTTGTTGGTAGCAAGCATGACTTGACTTGTCACCTTAGCTAAGCAGGGTCTACCCTGGTTGCATATGAAAGGGAGACTTGATATGTGAACACTGTAAGGTATTCCTTTAGGGGAATGGAGCCACTCTGGGAAGAGCATCTAGGTTCCCTGGCATCTCCAGGATAGGGCTGAGAGAGATTCCTGCCTGCAACCTTGGAGAAGCCGCTGCCCGTCTGTGTAGACAATACTGAGCTAGATAGACCAATGGTCTGACTTGGTATATGGCAGCTTCCTATGTTCCCCTGGAGCCGTTGTAGCGGTTGAATAGTAGCCACTGTGTGCCCTCTGCTCGAGACGGTAAGCACCTCAGTTGAGGAAAGACTGTGGTGTCTCTCCAGACTCAGCCCCATGGCGCTGGCTCTGAGGAGAAATCTACTTCAGACACTTCATGGTGGGTCCTGAGAAGCCCTGGTGGCTGTCCTGCATCAAACGGAGCCCAGGAAGAACTGTCGCGCCCTCTATTCTCAAACTGGGTCTCTCTGACTCTTTCTTCCCCCCTGCCCCCCCAAAAGCATTTTTTGTGGATCCTGCACTTGTAGCTCTAATCACTGGCTTGTTCACATGAACGTTAACTGTGTAGGACTCATCTGTGTGCTTCTGTTTTGCTTGACGACAGGGGGTGGAAGTGATGGTCTGTGAGGCTCTGTCCTACACAGCAACTATACCCAACTGTTCAATGAGGTCGGAAGAAAAGCCATCCTACCCAGTGGGATCCTTGCAGACTATCATTCCCCTCACGATCCCTGGTTTTTTAAAAGTGCATGATCACAAAATGTGTACAGCTCCCAAACTTGGACAGGACACTTGTTCTACTCTCTTAAAGATCGCGTGAAGCTGCCTACTATCTTGCAAGTAAATCAATAGGAGTGGCTATCTATTCATTTTATATCTTATGCATCGCCTTTTACATTGTCCCAAGGAGACATGCATAGTAAAAGCAGCATTCAAGATCGAGAAACAGAGCCACTTAAAAAGTAGGCGCTTAAAAAGTAGGCGATCCCAAACACTGAATGTTTAAATGCCTGAGGAAGGAGAGAGAGAGGAGAGAGAGAGGAAAGAAAGTGGTGGCAAACTGAAATGGTTGGGAGTGTGTGAACATCTCTGGCAAAGGCATTTCAGGGCCTAGGGGCAGTCACCGAGAAGGCCCTGCCCCGCACGCACAACAAGCCTCAGCTGTTTTCAGCACATGGAAAAGTGCATACATACTGCCACCAATGCCACGTGTGGTGTGCAGATACCAGCTTTCAAAAGCTACACACCTGACAGACCATGGATGTGAACTTTCATTATTTGTGGTGTAAAAGGAGGAAAAAGGACAAAGTTTTGTTGTACTTTCCTAGTTGAGGACCTGGAGCAATTCTCAATCAAAGAGGTATCGATGTGAGTCATGTATGGGAAACCCCATTGGGGGCCAAAGGAAGCTGGTTAAATAGTTCCAGTTCCTCTCATTGGATAGCCCCCAGTTCCTGGTGTCATTTGTCTTATTTTCCACGCACACACATTATGCAAACTTATGCTGCGTCCCTTCCTTGCATTTTTAATCTATTTACTACTCGCAACAGGTTTCTAACCTCATTGGGCCCCTCTCACGCTGCCTTATTGAGGGGGATTGTGGTCTCTGGGATCAAATCTCTGCTCCACAAAACATTATTTGGCCTTTAACAGTCTCTGGAACACAGTTTTGTTCCCAGCTCTGATGGGCTTGGCATTTTAAACTTATAGGGCTACAAGATAAACCTGAAGGTCATCCTATCTCTTGGGCTTGAAATGGGAGGTTGTGAGCCTGAGGTGGGCAACACAACAATCTCCTGGAGTGGGAAAGAGAATTGTACCGAGAGAATAACAACGCGGCTGCATTTCAGATCTTCTTCCTCTTTCTGTACATTAGGGAAATTGAGTAACCCAGTAGTAGTACACCCACGTTTCAGGTCACTGATTCAGTAAGCTCGCTGCTAAAATTAGATTTGGGTTCTGGGCTTCTCCCTCTTAGCGGCAGGAAATGTTCAAAGAAATTAGACAGCCTGAATCTGCTTCCTTGTAGCTTTGTGACTGTAAGAACTGTTTTGAGAGTCAGCCGCAAAACAGAGAGTCAGCAGAGGGGGTGGGCTCCCCACTGCTGTTGGTTTCCAAACAGAAGCTGGATGGCCACTGTCAGGAATAGGAACATCGGAAGCTGCCATATACCAAGTCAGACCATAGATCATCTAGCACAGTATTTTCTACACAGACTGTCAGCGGCTTCTCCGAGGTTGCAGGCAGGAACCTCTCTCAGCCCTATCTTGGAGATGCTGCCAGGGAGGGAACTTGGAACCTTCTGCATGCAAACATGCAAGCAGGGGTGTAACTATACTAGGGCAAGGGGAGACAGTTGTCTGGGGGCCCACTGCCTTGGGGGCCCCCCCAGAGGCAAGTCACATGACTGACTCCCCCAGCCGCGCACCCGCCCGGGCTTCCTTCAGTTGTATTCATCCTCTAAAACGGATTTGAGTGTTAAGACCTGGAGCTACCAGAACAGCCTGTCTTTCTCTAGTACCATTCAATGACTTGCATTGTCCGCAATTTACAAAACCTTTAAAAAAATAATTTAGGATGATGTTCAATTGTGGCACATAGGTGTGTATGTTTACTCTGCTTTTTGTTACCACTATTGAGCCTCATTTAAGATTTCTTTAACTTCATGAGCTGAGCTTCAGTGAGGGGGGGCCCATTTTAAAATCTTGTCTCTGGGCCCACTCCAACCTTGCTACGCCCCTGCATGCAAGTGCTCTTCCCAGAGCGGCCCCATGCCTTAATAGGAATGTCTTACAGTGCTCATACGTCTCCCATGGTGGACCCTGTTTAGCAAAGGGGGCAATTTATGCTTAATTGCTAATGGCATTTAGAGTTCAGAGATTCCTCCCAATGTCTAACCTAAGCTGGCTTTCCTGTAAGTTCAATTCAAGATATTCAGTAGCACATTTTGGTGGTGTTCCTTTACTGCTCTTGGTATGTGCTTTCTCTTGCTACCGTGGTTGGTTGTTTACATTTCCAGCAGGGTTTGTGGATTATATCACGCCTCAAAAAGCTCAGAACGTGCTTTACATTGAAAAAAGAGTCAGATATATCCTTCTCCCCACCCTGCAAGGTGCTTACGGTCTAAAAAGAGACACCAGCAAGAGTCACTGTAGAGAAGCTGTACTAAGCTTGGATAGGCACAGTTGTCTTCCCCCACCTGCTACCCCAATGAGTAAATATAAAAGAATTGCCCCTTGAAAAGGTGGTGCTTTGCTAGGGGTGTGCACAGGCCAATTTTTGCGGTTCGGTTCAGATTCGAACCAAACTGCTGGTCTGCGAACCGGTTCAGTCAAACCAACTGGCTGGTCCGGTTAGTTCGATCAGACTGGTTCGGCTGTTTGAGGGGCTATCCTTGTGAAGGGGGATCCAGTAAGGATTTGCCTTGACAAGCAAAAGGGAATCCTTGGCTTGAAAACGTTTCTAAAGGGCCGCTGGGGTGGCAGCAAGACGGCACCTTTAAAAGTAGATGTAAGGTACTGACCGGTTTGGCTGTGGCAGTAGCCACCACTCCCCAAAACTCTGGCGCTTCCCCCAGCAGCCCACCCGTGCGGTGGCGAAGTGGTTCCAGAGCAGTTCTGGAACTGCGCCACCGCGGTTGGCAGGTTGCTGGAGGAGCGGCAGTGGCCGCCAGACCAGTAAGCACCTTCCATCTACTTTTAAAGGTGCCCTGCTGCCCTATTGGCTCTTTAGAAGCATTTTCAAGCCAGGATTCCTCTTTGCTTGTTAAAGAAGTATTCTCACTGGATTCCCCTTTACAAGCATAGTCCCTCTCAAACCATCAGCCTGGTCTGCCACAGACCGGGCTCGGTTTGCTAGTGGCCCACTGGTCCGATTCACGATCAAACTGTCGAACCGACCCGGTTCGTGGTGGACCGGTTCGCTGACAGTTTCTGCACACCTCTCTTCTTTGCCCAGTTAACAGAGATAATAATTCTGGGATACAGCCAATGGGATCAAAAACACTTGCACAGAAATCCCACAAAGAGTAGTTGAGGTTCTCTAATGGTGGAGGGAGTGTGCCTCTTGCATTTAAAATCATCCTAAAAGGTTGAACTATGTAACATGACGTATTGTGGGGAGACCTTGTGACAAATGTGTTAAAACTGCATTTTGCTTTAACTTCCAACAGGGTTATTTTCTCCACTCCCTTTGCTGTGATCGCATACTTCCTGATTTGGTTTGTGCCGGACCTCTCTTGGGGGCAAATAATGTGGTATCTCTTCTTCTACTGCATTTTCCAGACCCTCGTGACGGTGAGTCTTCCTGCCTTTGATGCCACAACCAGAGCTGTGCTTTTTTGAGCCTCTCTCTTCCCCATTCCTACTGCCTCCTTGCATTCCTTTGTGCGGCATTCCTTGCATGTTTTCAAACATGACGTTAAACGACGATTCACGGCACTGTGGCTGCAGCTGCGAAGGTGATCTGGAAGGAGCAAGATGTGCGAACCCCTTAGCAGCCTGTATGCAACCTGCATTTGGCTGTGGGCTAATAAACACTAGTGTGCTGTACAAGTGTACAGATGTGTGTACACTCGTACACGTGTTTGTGTGAACGACTGTACCCATGTTCATTTTAAAAGTAAACCTGGATAGAGGCCCTTCAAATGGGGCCTGTATCCCCATTTGAAGGAAGTGTATTTCTGTACCTGCGTTCAGCATAATATGTGAATGACTGTACTGTGTACAGGTCAGTGCAGTTCATTGTACGAGTGTTAAACATAATGTGTGAATGGGCCTTATATTGACTACTAAAACTGAGCAAAAGGGTATACAGCAGTGTTCCCTCGTGTGCGTGCTCACAAGTTTTTTGATATACACTCGGTTAATTCTAGATCCCGCTCAGGTTGAATCGGGAAGGCCCCACTCTGAATGCACATGCCTTGATACTGCCGCCCAGAGCAAAACTCATTCCTCACACAGATGAAATAAATTAGAGAAAACACTGGCGTACAGCCTGTTTTTCTGTGTGCCTTTTTCTGATCAGGATCTGATGCCTGGTGCAGAATCCGGATTCTTCAGCATCTCTTCTTGTTTGTATTCTTAAAATTTTATTTAAGTGTCTAACCTTTGTGGAAATAGAGCAAAAATGCTGTCAATGGGAATGCCCTGCACTGTAGCACCGCTGAGAGAAAGCAAGACGGCTTGCAGCCTTGATGTGGTGGTCCAGTGGGTATCCTCTGGTCTCTATGTAGTTAGAGAGATGTGTGGACAAAGGATGATAGCTCAGCGCTAGAGCCTATGTATGCATTGCATGCCAAAGATCCCAGGTTCAATCCTGGCATCTCCACTTAAGGCTGGGGAAGACCCTTGCCTGAAACCCTGGATGGCTGCAACCAGTATTGTAACTATTGAACCTGATGAACCGTTGGTCTGCCTTGGTATAAAGTAGCTTCCCATGTGTATGTGAATGGGCAGAGCCATTCAGAGGGAAGTGGCTGGATTTGAGTTAGAACCTGATTCTGCAGGCTGGGCATTCTTTGCTTACACTGGCTGAGATCCTGACCAAATGTACTTGAGGAAGTCCCACGGAAATTCAAGACAATAGGCATGCCCCTCTAATTTCAGTGGGACGTGCTTGGGTACACTTGTCAGCCACTAGGGACGTAGGAAGCTGCCTCATACAGAGTCCAGACCCTTGGTCCATCTAGCTCAGTATTGTCTACACCAGGGATTCTCAACGTTGGGTCCCCAGATGTTATTGTACTTCAACTCCCATAATCCTCAACTGAAGGCCACTGGGCCTGGGGATTATGGGAATTGCAGTCCAAAAACATCTGGGGACCCAACGTTGAGAATCCCTGGTCTACACTGACTGGCAGCAGTTCTCCAAGTTTTCGGGCAGGAGTCTTTCCCAACTCTATCTGGAGATGCTGCCAGGACCATCTTTAGGCAAAACAGTGGCTCAGCCACTGAGCTATCACCCCATCCCCACCCACTAACCACAAACTGAACAGCTATGTGTGATTGTCTGAACATCTCTTATTCCATTTTCTCCTCTGCAGTGCTTTCACGTTCCGTACTCAGCCTTGACCATGTTTATTAGCAGGGAGCAGAGCGAGCGGGACTCCGCCACTGCCTACCGTAAGAACCTTTCCTCTCCTCCTTTTCCTTGCCCACAACTGATGCTGAAATACTTCTGCCTCTCCTGACTGGGAGCTGATGTCACTCTTTTCCAGCCAGTTGGGAACAACTACAGTCTTATTAGCCTACTTTCCAGTAGGCTTATGAGATCACCCGGCATTGTGTGTGTGTGTGTCTGTCCCCCTTTCAACTTCGTAATGCCTGGACCAATATGAACCAAACTGGGTACAGTTGTAGGGACACCTCATCTACCCCGATTCAAGATGGAGGACCCATAGCCTTTTTAGGCCCAAATGGGCTAACTTTTGAACTGCCTAACCAATTTGAACCAAATTTTTCTACAGCTGAGGGACTCATGGGGAAACCTCAATGGTGTGCATAGTCTGTGATGTCATCCACCCCGATCCAAGGTGGCGGACATGTAAACGTTTGAGGCGCAAGTGGGCTAATCTGTGGACAGTCTAACCAATTTGAACCCAATTTGGTACAGTTGTAGTGAGTGACACACACTCAACGGTGTAGTTTGTAATGATGTCATCCACCCTGATCCAAGATGGCGGACACTTGAACATTTGCGGGGCAAGAGGTCTAACTTGTGGACCACCTAACTGATTTGAACCAAATTTGGTCCATTTATAGGGATAGTGAAAGGAAAGTAGGCAGATTCATTCTTACTTGAACAACTTGTTGTATAATTACTGGAAAGGTGAAGCGTGAAGTTCGCTCACATACTCCATCTGCATACTCCATCTGCCTACATGTGCAGGCTAGAGAGTTTGGGCGTGTGCCTCTGGTTGCTACACCCGGTTGATGAGTGTGCAGTATAAGTACACTTGAGCACTGGGAAACCGCTAAAAAAGGGAAAGCTCTTACTGGCTGTTCCTCCCCATTATATTTTTCTTTTTGCTCCAAGCAAGAAGGCAACACCTATGCAGGGCCTGGTGTTCTTGTTTTGTTTTGACACTTGCACCTTGTGATCCTAGATGGGATTATGCAGGAGGTATCAAATTCAAATACCTTTCTTCAATGGATTACATAACTGTTATGTCTAAAAAAATAAATAAAAAATATTGAATTCCCCACTCCAGCTGCAATGGTACAATGCAGAATGCAACATTCTGTGTGATCGGAAAATCAGATTTCTACAACAGACACTGAACACCAGCCTTGCAGTAGCAAGCATGAATTGTCCCCTTTGCTAAGCAGGCTTCACCTTGGTTTGCATGTGGATGGGCAACTATTTGTGAGTGCTGTCTGTTGTGAGAATTCCCTTAGGGCAGGCCTGCTCAACTTTGACCCCTCCCGCTGTTTTTGGACTACAGCTCCCATAATCCCCAGCCATAGTGGCTGATAGCCAGGGATTATGGGAGTGACAAGTAAAGGCGTGAGGTTCATGAGCTGTCTCACCTCCTCCTCACTTATTGGGAAGAAGTTGCAATCTGCATCCTTTGTGGATCCAGCTTTTCCCATCAGATTGTTTTGAAGAACTAGTGGTTAGGGAATGGGAGATAAACGATGCTTCTGTCATTTAGAGTACGGGGATATCGAACTTTGAATATCTGCTGGGAAGCAGCATCTCAGGAAGTGATTCAGTACTGTTTTGCAAGGTGTGTGAAGCCAGAGATGCATTAACTAATTCCCAGATCTTGGCCGATTGAACTGGGTTGTGCATCTGCTGCTGCGAATGAGAGTTGTCCCAAACTGTACACTCAGTGGCTTGCGTGTTTTTCCCGACAGGCATGACAGTGGAAGTGCTGGGGATGGTCCTGGGAACAGCCATCCAAGGGCAGATTGTGGGCCAAGCCAACGCTCCATGCATTCCAGGCCCGCTCTCGCTCAACATCACCAACTCTTCTTCAGTGGCTATGGAGGAGCTCAACAACACCCACGATACCGGCTCACTCACAGGCACAGTATGTACCCTTCCGAGCAATCCCATTTGGCTGGGTTAATATCCTAATGCGGCCAGCAGGAGTCAGTGTCCCAAGGTTGGGTTGAGCAATGTGCCCCTCCCTGATGCTTTTCCTCCAGGGTGACCTTCCTATAGCCCAGATAACCCATCCCTGACAGAATCCAATTCTCCAGTATTGACCTTCCTTAACTGGGGGTGGAGGGAGTGGCCCCTCATCCCATCTGCCTGTGCCCTACCGACTTCAAGCTTCTCCTTTTCAACTAAGTTTTATTTGTAGCTGCGTGCAAATACATCTTCTTCCGCTTTTCATCCAAAAGGGCTTGTAAAGCCATTTACGGAGCAAAGGGAATGAAAAGAGGGTTCCCTGTTCTAAGTGGACTCACATTCTAAAAAGGAACACAGAGATACCAGTCACAGCCCCTGGAAGGGATGCTGGGTTGAATAGGGACAGTCGGCCTCCTCCCTGCTAAATGAAAGAGTGCCACCACTTCTAAAAGGTTCCTCTCTGCCCAATTAGCAGGGGCTTGCCCACAATTCATCCAGTGCTTGTTCATCATCCATTCATTCATTGTCCTTCTCCAAATCTGCTGCAGGTAGTAAGAAACCTAGGAGGCTTCCGTATACCGAGTCAGACCATTGGTCCATCTAGCTCAGTACTGTCTACACCTTAGGCCCTCCAGTTGTTGTTGGACGACAACTCCCATTATCCCCAGCCAGTGGCCAATGGTTGGAGTTGATAGGCACTGTAGTCCAACCATGGCTGGAGTTGTACAGCCTTGGTCTACACTAACTGGCTGTGACTTCTCCAAGGTTTCGGGCAGGGATCTTTCCCCAGCCTTACCTGGAGATGCCGCAGATTGGACCTGGGGCCTTCTGCTTGCAGAGCAGGTGCTATGGCCCTTTCTTCCTAATGTGTGGATCTAGTGCCATTTACACATGGTCGTATCCTTCTACTCAATGTTCCTTAAGCTGGAAACGCTACCAGGACAAGATTCCCATGATTTCGGATACCAGGAATTGTGATAAATGCCTCTAACTGGGCAAAGAAGAACCTTCTAAATGTACCGGATGCTGACCCTGAATTTAAGATGCTGCCTCCGCTGTTTTCTTTAAAAATAGAGGTTAAATTCTGAACCAATTTTGGAAGGGCGGTATAAAAATTGAATGAATAATAACTTATTTGTTGTAAACCGCCCAGAGACGTAAGTTTTGGGCGGTATACAAATGTTTTAATAAATAATATAATATAGATTGTTACCGTATTTACCTGAAAGGGAGAGGATTATGAATTTAAGACTCCACCCTCCCACCCCGATTTCTAATATCAAAAACTTGGCGTGAGAAGAAGAAACCTTGTCTTGGAATATACAGGTGAAACTCGGAAAATTAGAATATCGTGCAAAAGTCCATTAATTTCAGTAATGCAAATTAAAAGGTGAAACTGATATATGAGACGGACGCATTACATGCAAAGCGAGATAAGTCAAGCCTTAATTTGTTATAATTGTGATGATCATGGCGTACAGCTCATGAAAACCCCAAATCCACAATCCCAGAAAATTAGAATATTACATGGAACCAAGAAGACAAGGATTGTAGAATAGAACAATATCGGACCTCCGAAAAGTATAAGCATGCATATGTATTCAGTACTTGGTTTGGGCCCCTTTTGCAGCAATTACTGCCTCAATGCGGCGTGGCATGGATGCTATCAGCCTGTGGCACTGATGAAGTATTATGGAAGACCAGGATGCTTCATTAGCGGCCTTCAGCTCTTCTGCATTGTTTGTCTCATGTCTCTCATCCTTCTCTTGGCAATGCCCCATAGATTCTCAGGCGAGTTTGCTGGCCAATCAAGCGCAGTACACTGTATACTTTTCAGAGGTCCGATATTGTTCTATTCTACAATCCTTGTCTTCTTGGTTCCATGTAATATTCTAATTTTCTGGGATAGTGGATTTGGGGTTTTCATGAGCTGTACGCCAGGATCATCACAATTATAACAAATTAAGGCTTGACTTATCTCGCTTTGCATGTAATGCGTCTGTCTCATATATCAGTTTCACCTTTTAATTTGCATTACTGAAATGAATGGACTTTTGCACAATATTCTAATTTTCCGAGTTTCACCTGTAGGAGTGACTCTTCCACTTAGCTGGAGAAGACCAGCTGTCCGTGTTCAACTCAGCATAGCTTCCCCTTCCAGTGGCTATTGCTCGTGTATCCTTTGTGTTCCTTCTTAGGTTGTGAGTCCATTGTGGTAGTACCAGTGATTGCTAACACAGACTAGAAACCTTTCCTATTAGCATGTTTAAAATTGCTCTGAGTACCGCAGGGTAATTTGAGTACCAGGGTGGTACACTGGTGTATTGCATCAGGCTGGTTCAGGATTTCCCCACTCACCTGTGAATGCTGAATGTGGGGAAGCTGCATGCTTTCAACCAAATCTACCTTGCAGGGTTATTGTGGATACTGCAGGGTTATTCCTTTTCTCGGAGGAAGGAAGAATACAAATGTTGGAACAATAATTAAAGGCTGTTGAGTTTTTCTGGAGTCGAGAATGGAGTTCGTAATTCTGCATGCATCCTCTGCAGGAGATCAGCCCTGCCCCTCAGGGAAATGCTCTCCATGCCAGTCTAGACTTGTTATGCATCCTTTTTTTTCTTTCTTTCCCTTTGACAGAGAAATGCCTACATGATCGCAGCGGGTGTCATTGGTGGGATATACATTCTTTGTGCTATCATCCTGTGGGCAGGCGTGCGAGAGAAAAGAGGTGAGCAACAGGAAATGACCTCCCCAAAGCGGGGGCAGGGAGGACTGGTGATGAAAGGACAAGTCAAACTCGGCCAGAAAACAACTTGCGTGTGAACAACCCAGATGTGAACTGCTTCGTTCAGGCCTCAGCAACTTTAGCTGTCTTAGAGATGGTGGCCTACAACTCCCATCATCTCTGACTATTGGCTACCGTGGCTGGGGATGAAGGGAGTTGTGGTCCAGCAGCTGGAGGGCCAACATTTTGCATCTCTCATCAAAGTGGATACTCGGGCAAGTGGGCCACTGTGGGATGTGGCCATAGCCCACAGCATCTGCCCTGCATGCAGAAGGTCCTCGGTACAGTCCCTAGGGGAACAAAGGAAGCTTTGCAGCTAGGAAATTTGGGAGCCTGGACCTAAAGGCCTTTGGAGGCCCCCTTGCTTTCTGGAGCCCCACCACCACCACCAATGCAAGTTAAGCATCATCCCCTTACACACACATACCATGACAAACGTGTGTCCCCCACCCCCCCTTCTGTCTCTAAAGCACCCAGCACAGGTCATAATCACACTCGGTTGCCCGTTGCAGTGTGGACCAGCAGCCAACACATGACCCAGGACAGACTAAAGAGGATTTGGGGGGTCCCCCCAAAGTCCAGGGGTCAGAGCTCCAGTGCTTGTACCGAGTCAGACCATTGGTCCATCTAGCTCAGCGTTGTCTACACTGACTGGCAGCAGTTTCAGGCAGGAGTCTTTCCCTGCCCTACCTGGAGATGCTGCTACTAAGGATTGAACCTGGGGCCTTCTGCAGGCAAAGCAGATGCTTGTCTGTTGACCTGTGGCTCCACCCCACAGTGGCCAACTAGCTAGCCCGAGTCCATCGACAACCCTGGAGATCTGCTGCCAGCCAGTGTGGACAATACTGAGCCCGAGGGACCCTTGGTTAGCTTCCTGTCTTCCACTGTGAGAAACAGGATGCTGGTCTAGATCAGGGGTTCTCAACGTTGGGTCTCCAGATGTTGTTGGACTTCAACTCCCATAATCCCCAGCCCCAGTGGCCTTTGGTTGGGAATTATGAGAGTTGAAGTCCAATAACATCTGGGGACCCAGCGTTGAGAACCCCTGGTCTAGATAGGCCCTGGCCTGATCCAGCAGGGCTCATTTGGATGGGCTTGCAGATGCCCTTTTACATAGGAACATAGGAAGCTGCCATATACTGAGTCAGACCATTGGTCTATCTAGCTCAGTATTGTCTTCACAGACTGGCAGCGGCTTCTCCAAGGTTGCAGGCAGGAATTTCTCTCAGCCCTATCTTGGAGATGCTGCCAGGGAGGGAACTTGGAACCTTCTGCTCTTCCCAGAGCGGCTCCATCCCCTGAGGGGAATATCTTGCAGTGCTCACACATCAAGTCTCCCATTCATATGCAACCAGGGCAGACCCTGCTTAGCTATGGGGACAAGTCATGCCTGCTACCACAAGACCAGCTCTCCTCTCCTGCTGCTCCCCACCCCAGCTGCCCCCATGCATGCTTTGCTTGACTTGAACAAACCAGCCAGATTTGCTTGCAGCACTTCAAGAAGGTCGAATGTGCTATATCAGTGAAGGTTATTTATTCCTGTGACTGGACGTCTGCTGGAGGCAGGAGGCTTGCCCCGTGCTGCCTCCCTCCTGCTGAACGTGTCATCAGGCCAGTTTGAGAGTTGCAAAAGCGTGTGTGTGGTGTCCCTGGGCAACTCCCTTGAATACCTGGGCGTTCAAGGGCGCAGGTGACCACATAGGGCAAGCATTCCCATTGCGTGAATGAAGCGTCACCTGACTCTGGCTCCTTCTGGGAAAGGCCGACACTTCTCGTTCTAACCAGCCTCTGAGGAGAAACTGGCTTTCCTAATCTTTGCTCTTCATTGTCCTCGGGAATGGCTTCACTGTGACTCAAGTTCCTCTTGAGCCCTCTGAATGGTTCCCAATGAAGGCCAAGGTGCGCTTGCAAAGAACCACTCCCCACAGGCAAATATTGCCTCTTTGTCCTAACAAGGTCCACTGTCTCTCAACTGTGAAGTGGCAATTGGCTTCCTCCTCCTCCCTCTCCCATTAACCAACAACTTTTATTGGCAAAGAGATAAGGTTTTTGCTCTCCTCCAAGGGGTCCACCTGCTTTCCCCAAAAACCTGATGGGAAATATCAGCAAACATCTGGATGTCTTGACTAGCCTAAATTGGGGAGGGGGCTGCAGAACACACATTCAAATGATGAGTGAATCAAAAAGCAATTGGAATACATTGCGGAAAATGTTGCTTTTAAAAAAACAGCCACCATGGACTTGGAAGTTGCTACACTTCACCAAAACCAAAAGAAGTCCAGCGTGAAGCTGTTGTGTTGAGAACTTTCTTGCAGACTTGAATAAGGCTCGGGAATGGCTTGTTCGTCACAAAAAGCAATTGCCTCTTTCTTCTGCTGTTGATGCTGCTTTGCCAATTCATCGCCCCTTGAGTGAATGGATCTTTACTCTTATGACTGGCCCATCCCTCTTTCATCTATGCCAGGGCTGCATAACTTTGGCCCTCTTGCAGATGTTGGACTACAACTCCCACTGATCCTGACTGTTGGCCACTGTGGCTAAGGATGATGGGAGCTGTAGTCAGATGACAGCCGGAGGGCTGGTGTGCAGTCCTGATCTATGCTTTGCCTAGTAAAGAGACATGCCTCTCAATTGCATTGCTTGATCTTTTGGCTTCACTTTGTAACTCTCTCTTTATCTGCTTCATGCAGGGTTTTTTTCTCCTCCCAAAAGCTTGGGTCATAATAAATTTGTTATCCTTAAGGTGTCGCTCAATTTGCTGCTCCAGATTAACAGAGCTACCACTCTGCAATGATATATTAACCTAGGAAGGTTTTGTAGGGAGATCTGCTTGATCTCTTGCCCCCCAAGTAATTTTAAGAATGGCATCTCCCCCCCCCTAAAAAAAAGTTCAGTAAGCGACAACTCCATCTCTTCCGCCAACTCTTGCAGGCTTCTTCTTCTCGCTTTCGTTTCTTCTTCTCTTTCTTCTCCAGCTTCCTTTTTTATTTAAGCAGTCACCTCTGTTGCCTCCTTCATGACATCCAGGTTCTTTGTAGCTCCATAGCGCAGGAAAATGGCAGAAATTCTTAGCGGGTGCCGAATGAAACTTCCTGAGATTCTCAGTTTGGTTGTGGTAGTCCTTTTTATTCTTAAATCAAGTTTCTAGCCATTACAGCCGTAAAAGTATGCCTGCAAGTGTGCCCAAGAGGTGACTTCACAAAACGTTAATTGGTCGGTTTTGATGTCCTTGTGTCTCCCATGGCTAGCAAATTGAGAACAGATTGCATAAAACAGCACGAACAACAAAGGCAGAATTATGCAAAACGATGCAAATCTGCATGAGACACACAGGTCACAACTTTCTTTGGTACAGACCTTTAACGTATACGTGTGTGTGTGTGTTTGTGTGTGTGTGTGTGTGTGTGTGTGTGTGTGTGTGCATGCAAAAATGAATTTGTTGTCAAACTTCACCTATTTGCCTGTGCTTTGCTTCTCTCAGAGTCTTCTGAGTTCCAGTCAGATGAGCCGGTTTCTTTCTTCCAAGGCCTGAAGCTAGTGATGAACTATGGCCCTTACATCAAACTGATAGCTGCCTTTCTCTTTACCTCGCTGGCCTTTATGGTAAGGAAGCACCTTGTTTAGCTATTAGGGCGGTACTATTTCTCGGTTGCAAGAATCCCCTTTCTTTCCCAGAGCTTGAAATAGTGCAATATTTTGTGGCTGAGAAAATGGGTCTTCTCCCCGCTCCGTTCCCAGCTAGCTCTTCTGTTGTGTTCGCACTGCATGGTGTGTGTATTTGCTCGAATGTCCTGGGCACTTCTTGGGTGGCTCATCTTGAACGTCTCCGGTGCAAACTCTTCTACAGTCTCTCCAGCCAGCCTATTCCTTTGCTAACTTGTTTGTGCAATTGAGGTTTTCCCTAAATATTGAACCTAAGTATTCCCTGCTAGGAGTGTCTCTAGAACAACTAGTTTGGAGGGGTGGCAAAGAACATTATTAGGGGAGCCAGGATTCTGCTATATATTAACTACTTACAGAGGTAAGGAGGTTAGAGGTTAGTTTGTTTATCTTATCAATGAAGCTTGCTTGACACTTTCAAGCTTATTCAGAAAATGGGCCAGGTTCCTCTTGGAAAATTCTCTCTTAGATTAGGCCAAACCTTCTAGTCCACTTTCCAGGGTGGAAAACATTTTTTACTTGTTTTCTAAAAACTTGGTGGAGGCTGAGGAGCAGCTGCCAACCAGGAGAGCGCACACATTTCTCTCTGTAAGCTAACCATCCATTGTAGAGCTGCAGGTTTTTACAGGGGGTCCGATTGCCAGTCATCCAAGCGTTTTTGTGAACAGACTTTCTAAAAACATGCTCCCTTTTTAAATGTGTTCCGTGAAAGTTGCAGGCTGACTAGAAGCGTACATTAGTGGGGGACTTCACCTTGCCCCCCCCCCCCCCGCCGCCATGCAAACTGATGATCCAACAATTATGAAACTGGGAAAGTGCTATCCAACACTCAAAAAATGTGTGACTTGCATAAGCTCTTAACTACACAGGAGCAACAAGGAGCAATACACTGGGTAGCCAGATATCCTTGAGTTGTGACACAACTCTGTAGTAGTATATGCTTGCCTCGATCTCTTGCTCAGCCTGGGGTGGGGAGGGGAGGGGATTAGAACAGTAGTGACTGGTCCTAATGAGTCAGCTCGGGTTGCTCCTCTCTCCCGCCTTGCCCGAGAGCCGTGCTGGCCAACAGCCATACGTCGGGTAGAGCTGCATGGCTGCCTGCACAGCTGTACCTGATGAATTGCCAACCTGCAAGCAGCGGGCAGGAGAGAGGAACAACCTTCCTTTGGCTCGTGAGGACGAGCTGCTACTGGACCAAGTAGGGATCCCAGCTCATTCTGTCCTAACTTGCATTGCTTTTCCTGCTTCTTTCCAGCTGCTGGAAGGCAACTTTGCTTTGTTCTGCACGTATACCTTGGGATTCCGCAATGAGTTCCAGAACATCCTGCTGGCCATCATGGTATGTATCCTGCTGTTGGCGGACTCCTTGTTCTCCCCGCCCCTGTGATAACCGAAGCCCTATTTGGACATTAGGGTGTGCACTCCTGATTTCTGGATCTGATTGTCATGTGTTAGATAAAACCAAGGGAGTGGGATTGTCCCTCAAGTTCAAGCTGGGTAAGGCTGTTTCCCCACCTGTTTTGTTCAGAGGCAGGGGATGGAATCGGGATAAGGCACACCTGTCCTACCCAGCTGTGGTTTGACAGATGAGCAAGCTCCCCTCCTCCCGACTTTTTTTATCCAACACAGGATCAGAAATCAGGAGCACACCCAGCTCCCAAACTATGGTAGGAGGCTCTTTCTGCCCTAATGACAATTATGTGAACTGCCTTGCTCCATTGTATGTGCGCATGTACACGTGTTTGAATAACTGTGCATGTGTTCATTGTAAAAGTGAGCCTGGGTACAGACATCCACAAATGCAGGGCGCAGATAGAAAGCATGCTGTTGAACATACGTGGACGTCCCAACGCCCTCCCGGCACATCCTTTAATCGTGTGGGGTGCTGTTCATCTGACAGGCCCCTAAGCATGCTCCTAATGCTTATCCTAACTGAGAAGGTGCTGGGGCATCTGTGGCGAACGGTAGAGAGGAGAGCTGGTCTTGTGGTAGCAAGCATGACTTGTCCCCTTAGCTAAGGAGGGTCCACCTTGGTTGCATATGAATGGGAGACTAGAAGTGTGAGCACTGCCAGATAGTCCCCTCAGGGGATGGAGCTGCTCTGGGAAGAGAAGGTTCCAAGTTCCCTCCCTGGCAGCATCTCCAAGATAGGGCTGAGAGAGATTCCTGCCTGCAACCTTGGAGAAGCCGCTGCCAGTCTGTGAAGACAATACTGAGCTAGATGGACCAAGGGTCTGACTCAGTATATGGCAGCTTCCTATGCTCCTATGTTGTACCATAAGGAGCATGTGAACAGTGTGGAAATACAGGGTGCGCACACCTGAATAATCACACAAGCCCTTGTACTGCCCGATACCGTGAGGTGGAGGAAGCCGAAGGTTAAACAACTTGAGACTTTGTGGGCTATAGTGGTTCGGGCAGGCCTTGACAAACTTTGTTTGGCTCTAGGAACCATGCCCAAAATTTAAGAGCCAGACATTGGGCACTTGACAGAATTATTGGTCTTGGTGATGGACATTGTGAAAGGAGAGGGTGAATGAGGATCTCTTTATCCCCTTGACAAGTAACCTGCTTAGAACAGAAACAGGCCTTCCTGGTAGATTCAGATTACTTTATTTACGGTCAGTGACCAAAAGAGAGAGAGACAGTAGTAAATGACACAAGATAGCATAAAATCTTTAAAATAAACGTATACCTAAAAATGGCAATTTCAAAATACACTCATAACTTTGAGACTCTTATTTTAAAAACCACATAACAGTACTTAGCAACTATTCTAGAAATTACTTCATCTTCATCGGCTAATAAATACTTTACAAGGAAATCCCCGGTTTTCCCCTTCAGATTATTTAGCAGGGACCTGCCTGGTATAAATAAAGAGTTTATTAAATAACTCTGCCTCAGAACAGCCTAGTCTAGGCGCCATGGTTAAATTTCTAGGCACCCTGGCTCCCTTCTGCCTGGGTTTTGCCAAGCCCTGACTTAGAATGTCATACTAGGAGTGGGTGGGGGGGGGAACCCAAGATAAACTCCCCACGTGGGTGATCTTGGTATTCCTTACCACATCCCTGCAAGGTTGGCAAGCATCAAGGTTGCTAGGCAGCCCTCCAGCAGCCATAATCGGCCGAATCTACTTTGCAGGCACCTTGCAGGTTGTTAGGACAGAATGAGGTGCTGGTGAGGAGAATATTGCACGCCACCTGGATCTTCTTGAAGGAAAGGCGAGGCAAGGCGGTTGCGGCGGGGAGTGTAAATAAAACCAAGGAAAAAGCAGTTACTCAGCATGGTTCCTGAAAAGACAGAGCCACTGGGCTAGAACAGAGTGTCCTTTGTTTGCCTCTGAAGCTAGCCATGAATGGGGATGAGGAATAAAAGCCGTGCAGGCCTTTTTGTCCGAATTCTACCATCCTCCCCCCCACCGCCGCCTGCCCCATGAGAAGAAAAACAGGCTCAAGTGTTTATCGGGGAGAGTTGCTGAATAGGAGGAACGGAGCCGATTTGTCTGGGAAAACCTTTCCAGCTTGATAGATGGAGGGGTGGCGGAGGGGATGGGGGGCGGGCGGGCAGCAGAGGGGATTGTGTTGGGAAATACTCTGCTGAGCCAGAAAGCCTGTGGGGGGTGGGGAGAGGAAAGATCCCCCCCCTCCCCATGTATCTAGGAAACACAGGCACTTGAAAGCAATTCAGGCAGAAGCATGAGCCACTGAGCACCGAGAAAGAGGCTCCATGCTGCTTCTCTGGCCCCACAAAAGCGTTCAGCTGCAGCCTGAGGGATACGCCAGCGGGCAGTGGAGACGCCCCGCCGGCCACCTGTGGCTCGGGACCCGCTTTCTTCCCCCCGCAGCCAGTGATGTGGTTGCAGATTCAGAAGTGCAGAAGGCGCTCCCCATGGCCACGATCACCCTGATATCCCAAGAAGCCGAGATGTACCCGTGCCCCGTCCCTGAGCATCCGCCCCTCCACTTACACCCCTGCCCCCGCCCCCGATACGGGCTACCACCGTATCGCACCCGTTTGTGTGATGGAGTTCTCCTCCAATCCAGTCGGGAAGGAAGTTCAGGTCCTGGATGGTCTCGTCCAGTCTGGCCAGGAAGGACGGTAAGGCATTGGCCTGACTCCCTGGGAGGCTGGAGGAGTCTACCTATCTACCTACCTACCTGGCTGCACGGCCTTTGGCAGCTTGTTCTGGGCTAGAGTCAGTGAATGAGGCTTCTTTGAAAAACGGAGGGCTTTTAAAATAGTTCAGTTCTGTTTGTTTACGGCCGCTGACCAGAAAAATATACGGCTCAAACAGTAACAATAAATGAATCCCCTTCTAACTTAATTCAAGTTATAGGACCGGAGTATACTCTGACTCTATGGTCTCGTGCTTTGCCGTAAAGTTCCAGTCTGGTGGACGGGGCAGGAGGGAGTATTTTTTCTGGGGAGCGCCTGCTACCTCTTGGAGTTATCCCTGCTAGGCTAGTTCCCATTTATCAGGCGGCTGGGATATCATTACACCCAGTTGCATGTCTTTTGTGTAGCTTTGGCCTTGGAAACCCAGCTGGGGACCAGCTTAGCTGTTGTGATGCTGTCGGGATTCTGTGAGCTCTGAATGATATCCCAGGGGCCCTCATAAAACTACGGTCCCCATGGCTCTTTGGAGGGCAGAGGATGAGGTGCAGAATCAGTGGCCACTTAAACCAGTTAGCTACACAATCATTTTGCATTTTAAGTAGTGATAAAATGCTGAAAGATAATCCTGCAAAATGCCTGGAGACCTGGACCTGTGGTAGCAAGTATGAATTGCTCAGCAGGGTTTGCCTTGGTTTGCATTTGGATGCATACATAGAAACACAGGAAGCTGCCTTATACTGAGTCTGACCATTGGTCTATCTAGCTCAGTATTGTCTTCACAGACTGGCAGCGGCTTCTCCAAGGTTGCAGGCAGGAATCTCTCTCAGCCCGATCTTGGAGATGCTGCCAGGGAGAGAACATGTGAGTGCTGTCCGCTGCAGAATATCCTCCTTAGGGGATGGGGCCATAGCTTAAGAGTGTAAAACCTTGGCTTTTTGTGCCCAGGCTTTTATTTGATTGTCTCTGCTGCTGCTCTTTGTACTCTGTATTGCTTTTATGCTTTTGTTTTAAATTTTTAATCAGATTTGTTGTATATTTTTAGCTTAATATTTTAATTGTGTCTTTTTTACAATCTTGTTTTTTACATTTGGCTGTAAAGCGCCTTGGAATTGTTTTAATGAAAAGCGGTATATAAATTTAACAATCAGTCAATCAGTTTTGCTCGCATGCAGAATGCCCCAGGTTCACTCCTTGATAGGGCTGGGAAAGTCTCCTGCCTGAAACTTTGGGGAGCTGCTGCCAGTTGATACCGACAATGCTGAGTTAGAGGGTCCGATGGCTTGGTTCAGTCAAAGGCAGCTTCCTCCGTTCCCAGGTTTGTGTGGCTGTTTCAGAAAAAATTGTAATGAAACAAGAACAAATCCGGCCACCTTTGCCACATACTTCCCACTTGGACTGGCAGAGGCTAACCAGAGGCTTTTCTCCCTAGAGCGCCAGGGATTAAACCGGCGGCTTCTGAACAGGCTGTACTGCGGTATTATGGCTGCGCACCTAGCATCATAAGAAAGGGTTAGCTGTTGCACCTTTATATGGTGTTGGCGTGTGGTCTATTTTTAACTCCAGGGTCAGTTGATGAGTCTCTCCCAGCAATTTGCATTGTGTCCATCCTGACACACACTTTCCAGGATAGTCTACTGTAGAATTTCTTTTTCAAAAGCACGCCTACAGATGCAAACCGTGGAGAGGAAATTTGGCTCTCGGAGGTGCCTGTGACATCCACCTCCCATTGTTCCTTGTATAAAGCCGCTCTTCACCAAATAAGGTGGCAGCACCATCTTAGACATTGGATGGGGGGCGGCGGGGGGTGATCTCTCTTCAGTCCTCTCCCACAGACACTCCCTGACTGCTATCCCCGCACAGCATGGAAAGGACTGTCCTGATGGGCTCTCCTCTGGCATGCAAGGAGTTTCTGAAAGTACGAAAGAGCATTCGAAAGGGCAGTCTTTCCCTACCCCCCTCTGCCGTCCGGACGGTCCAGAATGCAGCCCCGCCCGCCCATCTGGAGACCAGCAAAATGCACTCGATGTGATGGGGAGGGGTTGGAGACTAATGTAAGGGAAGCAAGGGGGAAAGAGAGAGGCTCCACTGAAAAGAGCCTTATAAATCCCCCAATGGAATGTTAAGAGCATGTCCTGGGCTGCTGCAGGAGGGAAAAAAAGAGATGGTGGGATATTTGGGGAGAAACTAGTGGAACATTTGGGTGCGGGGGGTGGAAAGGGGGGCCCTGCTGTAGATGGCGGGAGGTCTCCATGTGTGTGTGTGTGTGTGTGTGTGTGTGTGTGTGTGTGTGTGTGTGTGTGGCCTCCTAAGGCAGTCTGGCATAGGTCTCATTGCATTCCTGTGCAAAGTATTTGTTTTAAACTGCTGCTTAACGCTAATGGGTGGTCTCCAATTCCTTCACATTCATTTGGCTCGATTAGCCGATCTGTCCCTGTGCTCTCTCTCTCTGCCCCTGCTCCACCCCCCCTCCCTTCCACCCCCACCCCCCCCAAATATAGGTTGTGCGTTTGCAGCAGATGCACAGATTTTGGAGAGTGAGTGCCATTGACTTCCCTGGTTAGCATTTTAGGCTGTGTGTGCGTGCACTTTTCCCCTGGCATAGTGCCACTAGGAGGGATTTAGGAATGGCAATAACCCGACCTGGCGCTGTCACTTCTAAATACATGGTTTAGAAATATGTGGGCACAAAATCCAGCATGCCGCTCCTAACCCAGGGATGGCTTTGTGGGGATGGGCCCACTGCTTAGTGGTAGAGCATCTGCCTGGCATGCAGAAGGTCCTAGGTTTGATCTCTGGCCGCATCTCTGGGTAGGGCTGGGAAAGACCCCTGCCTGAGACCTTGGAGAGCTGCTGCCAGTCAGTGTAGACTGGAATGAGCTCGATGGATCCAGTGGTCAGATTCTGCATCAGGGGGCGTCCCATGACCTGAAGTGGCTTCACACCCCCACCCCAACAAGACTATCATGCTCTCTTGCTACCATAAGCCCTCCTCAAAACTCCCCGTCTTCTGCAACGCCCTTAGCTTAACCCCTTACCCCCTCCTGCTATGGTCAGGCCCAGGTCCATGTAAATAGATTTGCTCGCGTTCAGCCCTAGCTGCATCCTTGTTTCCCCTTTCCCTGCCTCTGTTCTCCCTGCTGCCAGAATGTCCGTGGGGCAGGGCAGGAGTGGCCCACCCGAACGACCTAGGGGTGGGAGGCTCCAAAGGAGACCGCTCAGCTTGCTTCTCTCTCTCTCCTGCCCTGCTTGAGCACCCTGTTGCCTGCGGGCTGGCCGTTCACCAGGTAGAGTTGCTTATGCAACTTTGTAAAGCAGGGTTTCTCGCGCTTGGGTCCCCACATGCCGTTAGACAATATCAATCTATAACTCTCATCATCGCCAGCCACATTGTGTTGGGTGTTGTAGCCCAACCTTGGGGAACCCTGTTGGGAGGCGTCTTATAGACTGATGGTGCTGCTTCATCCTCCATAATGAAATGTTATTTAATACAGGCAGACCTTGGCATTTGCAGACCCGATACCTGCTGTTCCGTGTATCCACAGTTGGGTCATTGGCACCCGATCTCTGCATACGTGATAAAAATCGGCCAAAAGGGGTTAATTTTCACGTATCCACGGGTTGGGGCCCGGAAATGACTTCCGAGGTCATTTCTGCTTGCGATTTTGTGGCTCGTTTTGACCAAAAAAAAATCTGAAAATCGTGGATTTTATTTTATTTTATTTTGCGGGAGGGTGCTGATTTTGGCATGGGGGGCATTGCCGGAGGCCCACAGACTACGGTAGGGCACTTTACCCCCCCCCCCGTTTTGTCCCTGATTTTCAGGCCTCCGGGAACCTAACGGCCGCAATGCCTTAGACCTAATCACTCAGTATTCAGTTTTCTTATCCACATCAATGGCGGGGATTGCAACCCCCATGCATACTGAGGTTTTCCTGTATTAGTCTTTTGAGGGAACAGCGGAGAAGATAGCCTGGGGAATGTGCTGCGCCGAGGTCTCAACTTGCTCATGCTAATCAAAGACCTGGGCAAACGCCCAGTTTTGCAGACTGTTGGTCCTGCCCGTGACCTCATCCCAGCACTGCGAGTTCAAGGGTTGTGGAACATGTACTGAGCTCTCTTGGCAAGACTCGCCTGGTTTACACCCACATGGTGATATCAAAACATTTGCCAATCTGTTACATAACAGCCTCCCTACTTTCTCCATATTCTATCCTCCTCCCTTTCTGAATGAGTAGGATCTGAAGGGGAAATTCTGCCATGCCGTAAGCAAATTCTTGGGTCTGCTCTCGGAATAGGCCAGGTCAAAGCCTCTGCCCTGGGAACGGGACTTTATGGGGGAGGGGAGGGAACTTGGATGCTGGGTAAGTTCATAGGGGGAAACAGGGACCGCAATGCCCCCAGCGTCCCTCTGACGCTTCCGTTTCTCAGGCAGAGAAGGAGCAAAGGTGAATGGGGAGATTTGAGGGAACAATGCAAAGGCAAACACTACAATGCCTCTTTCCATTAATAAAAACAACAATCAGGCTGGGTTCTCACAATCTCAGCAATCTTGTTTAAAATGTTGATCAGGATTAGTGAGCTCTCTTAAGCAGATTGTGAGAACCCGGAATTTCAGAGCAATCCTGGTGAAATTCCTCTGGTTAACCAGCATTTAACTAGGATAAATAACCAGGGTCACTATTTATTCATTCAATCAATGTATATACCACTTTTCATTAAAATAATTATTTTAATAATTAAAATAATGCAATATAGTTAAAACAATGCACAATTAAAATACAAAGGTACAGATGATCTCAAAGATTAAAATACATAATACAAAAGTACAGATAATATAAATATAAATATAATTTCAATCTCAGTTGGCTTCACAGGGCTCACTAATCCTGGCTAACCTTTCAGCCAGGATGGCTGTGATGGTGAAAACCCAGCCTCAATTTACAAGCTTCTCTCCAGAACTTCATAAGCAAAAAAAAGTCTCATCCCCAAGGATCTTACAGTCTAAATCTGGGCTGTACAACTTTGGCTCTGGTTTTGGACTACAACTCCCATCATCCTCAACCACAGTAGCCAGTAGTCGGGTATGATGGGAGTTGTAGTCCACCTTCTACAGGAGGGCTGAAACTTGTCCAGCCTTGGTCTAGATCTTATACAGAAAGAGAGATGGGGAAAGAAAAAGGGAGGGCACCACAGAGATGTAGTATGAATAGGGCCAGATGCAGTACTTCGCTTTCGTTTCAGACAGCCATCGAGACAGAAGGGTTAAGCCAAAGGATTCACAGACAGGGGATTGGTGATATTGGAGGAGGGATTTGCAAGCAGAGTGCTGTTGTCTCTCTGGCAGGTGTTCAGGAGAGTGTTCCGGGGCAGTAAGAGCAAGAGACCTTTGGGTAGCTGACGATGGTGGAATTGATAGTATGGTGGTTAGTGTTGGACTAGATCTGGGGACACCCGAGTTCAGATCCCCCTTCAGCCATGAAACTCACTGGGTGACTCTGGAACAGTTGTTTCTCTCAGCCTAACCTACCTCACAGGGTTGTTGTGAGTCCCAGGTGAAAGAATGGAATATAAATATAAAAACTAGAGGAGTGAAAAACCACAGGCAAAATTATATGGGAAAACAAGACAGAGAGCATGAGCAAGACCCATCCTGGGAGCACTTTTAAAGATAAGAACTTTGTGCTTGAAATGCAGCGGGGTGGGAAACTAGCCTAGGAATATGTGGTCCAAGCCTCATGCGGTCCAAACAACTGGATGCTGGGCCTTCTCCGACTCTGCCTCGCCTCTCTGCAACTGATGGGCATCATAAAAGTCTGCGGTGACGCTGTGCCCTGGCGTAATGCATTCTCTGCAGAGGCTACATCATCCGAAGTATTTATCCCGTCCTCTCTTTGATCTCTTGCAGCTCTCTGCCACTTTGACCATCCCCTTCTGGCAGTGGTTCCTTATTCGCTTTGGGAAGAAAACGGCTGTCTATATTGGAATCTCGGTGAGTACCAATATCTCCGGGGGGGAAGACACAACAACAACAAATATTTATATACCACTTTTCAACAAAAGTTTCCAAAGCGGTTAACATAGAGAAATAATAAACAAATAAGATGGCTCCCTGTCCCCAAAGGGCTCACCATCTGAAAAGAAGCATAAGACAGACACCAGCAACAGCCACTGGAGAGATACTGTGCTGGGGGTGGAGAGGGCCAGTTACTCTCCCCCTGCTCAATAAAGAGAATCACCATGTTAAAAAGGTGCCTCTTTGCCCAGTTAGCAGGGGATCTATACAAAAGGATGTATTGGGAAGAGGGGCGCAGAGAAAGCCATGGCACAGAGCAGAGGCTCTCAACCTTGAGTCCTCAGATGTTGTTGGACTACAACTCCCATCATCCCAGCTGTTGTGGCCTTTAACTGTGGCTGATGGGTGTGGTAGTCCAACATCTGGGGAACCAAACTTGGTAACCTCTGGCATTGGAAGCCGCTTTAGATGGAGTCAGACCCTTGGTTCCTCTCGCTCAGTATTGTCTACACCAGGGATTCTCAACGTTGGGTCTCCAGATGTTATTGGACTTCAACTCCCATAATCCTCAGGCCCAGTGGCCTTTGGCTGGGGAATATGGGAGTTGAAGTCCAATAACATCTGGGGACCCAACGCTGAGAATCCATGGTCTGCACTGACTGGGAGTGGCTCCCCAAGGTCTAAAGCATGGGTCTCTCCCAGACCTACCTGAAGATGCAAGGAATTGGATCTGGGGCCTTCAGCCTGCAGATGCTCTTCCACTGAGCTATGACTCCATCCTCTGAGGCAGGCGTTCCCAACTTGTGGTGCTCCCAGACGTTGCTGAACTACAACTCGCATCATCCCCCAGCTACAATTGATTGTGGCTAGGAATGAGGAAAGCTGTCATCCAGCAACTTTTGGTTAGGACCACCAATTAGGAACCCTTGCCTTAAGGCACTGTTCTTCTTCGTACAGTTGCCTGTGGGGAAACTCCACGTAAGCAGTCTTGGGATGTTCGGTAGGAAAGGACAGGCCTACCATTTGGACTGAAGAGATAAAGGCACCCCCAAACCCATGAAACAGTCAGCTGGGCTCATTCACTTGACCCTAAAGAGGAATGGAGGAGTGCCCAGATGGGCTACTCCCTATCAGCAGCTGTGTGAATCCATCGAGGAGGGGAGGGTGGTCATGTGAAAATAGGGGGCTGGGTGGTACAGCCCACATTCTGTACCCAGCATTTTATTGAGGTTGGACAAAAAGCTGTCCTACCCACCACCCAATTTCCACATAGTCACTCTCCCTTCATAGGAACGACTGATTGATTAAGTGCTGTCAGGTTGGTGTCAACTCTTAGCAACCACATAGATAGATTCTCTCCAGGATGATCTGTCTTCTGCTTGGCCTTTGAGGTCTCTCAGTGGTGCATCCATTGCTGTCAGAACATAGGAAGCTGCCTTCTCCCGAGTCAGACCACTGGTCCATCTAGCTCAGTATTATCTACACAGACTGGCAGTGGCTTCTGCGAGGTTGTGGGCAGGCGTCTCTCTCGGCCCTATCTTGGAGGGAGGGAACTTGGAAGCTTCTGCATGCAAGCAGGCAGATGCTCTTCCCGGAGTGGCCCCATTCCCTCGAGGGAATATCTTACAGTGCTCACACTTCTAGTCTCCCATTCATATGCAACCAGGGCAGACCCTGCTTAGCAAAGGGGACAATTCATGTGTGCTAACACAAGACCAGCTCTCCTTCTCCTCCTCTCCTGATGATTGAATCCACACAACCGCCAACCAGGAGCACATATGGGCTCTCCTACTCTCCAGGGGAGTGGGTGCTCCTCTGACTGTGTAGGCTCATGTGAACAACAGCCCTATTGTCAATCAAGTTACTGTCTCTGGTAATGACCATTTTGACCATCTCTGGTTCCACAGTCTGCTACGCCTTTCCTCCTCTTGGTTGTAATCCTGAAAAGTAACCTTATCGTCACCTACATAGTGGCTGTTGCTGCCGGGATCAGTGTTGCTGCTGCCTTCCTTTTGCCATGGTAAGTATGCTTTCTTGTGACTCTAGGACAGGCCTGCTCAAACCCCCACCCCACACACACTCTCTGATTTTGGACTACAACTCCCATAATCACCAGCCACAGTGTGATTATGGGAATTGTAGGCCAACATTTGCAGCAGGGCCGACGTTGAGCAGGCCTGCTCTAGGATCTTGTTTTCAGCCCTGAAAATGGGTTATAGGAATTTAGAAAGCTGCCATATGCTGAGTCAGACCATTGGTCCATCTAACTTAGTATTGTCTACACTGTCTGGCAGCAACTTCTCTGAGGTTGCAGGCAAGAATCTCTCTCAGCCCTAGCTGGAGGTGCCAGGGAAGGAACTTGGAACCTTTTTGCATGCAAGTGTGCAGGTGTTCTTCCCAAAGCGGCCCTATACCCTAAAGGAAATATCTTACAGCACTCACACATAGCCTCCCATTCAAATGCAAACCAGGGTAGACCCTGCTTGGCAAAGGGACAATTCATGTTTGCTACCACAAGACCAGCTCTCCTCCCTTTTTCCCCCTTTTTTTTTTGCAGAACTTCCATAGTAATATGCCAGAATAATAAATTCCTTGATAAAATGGAGTTTCTCCAAAACATGTGCTGGTGAAGTTGTGTGGGTTTTTTTCCTGATGGTCTGGGCAGACCCATTTTTCACTACTTACTTGTGGCTTTCTCTGCCCAGCCCCTAAAATACATGCATGGCAGGCATTTGCAACCTACCTGGCCTGTTGGTTTTTGCTCTGGGTGAAGAACTTACCGCAAAGATCTACATGGACATAATTTGCTGCATCTGCAATTGGTGTTATCCAAGTTACTTGATCTGCAGAATTTTAGTCTGGGTTTTCATGAGGTACTGACTAACGAGACGAGTGGGGGATCCTTGGGGGCTGGAGGGTGCCAGGAAGACCTCCCAGATCTTTGGAGGAGGGATTTGCAATTGTTCTCCAACCTTGTTATCCACTTGCCGAGTGGAAGACGAGGCAACTTTGGAGTCTGGACTGTGACTGATAGGCTTGCTTTTCTCCTTTCCTGCACGCAGGTCCATGTTGCCAGACGTCGTTGATGACTTTAAACTCCAGAATCCAGATTCCCGTGGCCATGAAGCGATTTTCTTCTCTTTCTATGTCTTCTTCACCAAATTTGCATCTGGCGTGTCCCTGGGGATCTCCACCCTTAGTTTACAGTAAGTCCTTTTTCCTCCCAGCTGCTTGCAGAATGTCTCCCAGCTGCTTTTGGAGAAATACAGTGACCTGAGTGAGTGTGTGTGGTGGCAGAGAGAGAGAGAGAACTCCTTCCTGTCTGTTGTAGCTAAATTAGACCTCTCTAGCTCTTGTGATAGAAGCCTGGACTTAGAGGATGCTGAACATAGGAATCTCCCATTGAGAGTCAGGCTGATCTTTCCCAAACCATCCTGTAGATGCCAGGGGTTGTACCCGAGACCTTTTGCTTGTGAAACAGGTGCTCTTCCACTGTGCTATGTAGCCTTCCTAGGTTCAAACTGTTGTGGAGTCATCTATTCGATCCCCGTCTGTAAAATGGGAGTACTGGCATACCTCCCAAGGCTATTGAGGAGCAGTAAGGATTATTGTAGGGCTGTATGTGCACTGAACTAAAACAAAATTAAAATGTTGTATCCAGGCATCCTCCATGTGTGTATTAAAAATGCTGAGTCATGAAACCTGTCCTCCAGCCTTCCTTACTAATAAATAAGCCCATCATTGACCAGACAAAGTCATTTTGCATAGGAAAGTTCAAGACGTTAAATATGTGTAAGAGCCTCCCCATCTCTGACAACTTTTTAAAAGTCCCTAAGACTCGCTTTTTAACTTGACTAAGAACATAAGAAGAGCCCTGCTGGATCAGGCCCAAGGCCCATCTAGTCCAGCATCCTGTTTCTCATAGTGGCCCACCAGATGCTGCTGGAAGCCACAGGCAGGAGTTGAGGGTGTGCCCTCTCTCCTGCCATTACTCCCCTGCAACTGGTTTTAAATTGTGTTAAGGTTTTCATTTTTGTTTTAATTTGCTTTATGTTGTGTTTTTGTAAACCTCCCAGAGATGGAGATTTGGGGTGGTATACAAATTTTAATAATAGCTGATGATGATGTACTTGCCAAAGGGAAGTAAAAAACAGATTTAAATTTGTAGGTTTTCAATTGCCTGCAGCCTTGGAGAAGCCACTGCCAGTCAGGGTAGACAATACTGAGCTAGATGGACCAATGGTCTGACTTGGTATTTGGCAGCTTTCTGTGTTCCTGACTTTCAACATTCATTTTATTGAATGATTACCATACCTAGTAAATTTGAATCTGAGAAAGATCTTCTGCTTCTCTTGAAAATGATGTCACTTTGGAATTATAGTCTGATTGTTAAGAATCTGGGAACAATAGTTAAAATATGATATTCATAATTTTGTCTAAAAAAAATAAATTAAAAACCGTTTAAAACTTTTCCCAAGTATATTCTGTTGTGGAAAATAGTGCATTCAGCTAATTTCAGTGCAGGATTGTTCACGCAAAATTTGATATCTGTAGGTCATCGAAAAGTATGAATTTATTATACGGTACACAAACAATGCCACAAACAAGCTCACTCTTCAAATGTATATATCTTTACATGTATATCTCACTCTTCCTCTGAGGAGCCCAGAGCAGTGTACTACATACTTGTTTCTCTTCACAACAACACTGTGAGGTAGGTTAGGCTGAGAGATAAGTGACTGGCCCAGAGTCACCCAGAAGTTTCATAGCCATAGAACGGAGATTTGAACTTGGGTCTCCCTAGTAGTCCAACACTAACACTCACTAATCATCCGACTCAAATTTTGCTACCCTTTGTCACTCCACTCCATTTTCTCTGCAATCTAGGACCTTTTGAAAGAGAGACATTTTGGGTTTTTTGGAAGCAAAATAAATTGCACAAATTAGGAAAGTAGGTACACATTTTTAGCCTGCTTCCCAAAGGAAGCACGGCTCCTGAGACCACCACATCTGTGTGTCCCTCTAATAACTTCTGCGTTCTTTAGTCCAATCCAAACCAGATTCACAGCACATAGAGAGGAGGTTCTAGAGGACCCCCACAGGGGTATTCTTTCACCTGCTGGCCGTGTTTCAAGATGGCAGCCTTTCAGAGTATAGAAGACACCCTTTTGTATTTCATGTTCTGACAGTCGGACACCAACCAAATTCACAGCATATGGGAGGAGGTCCTAATGAAGAGTCACCATGTTAAAAGGAGAAAGTAGACTCCACTTGTTTAAAGTTGTGTATTTTTATTTGGAGGGCAGATCTGTATGGAAGATCTGTATGTGTATTTCCTAACTTAATGGTTTAACTCAGGATGGGGGACAAATGCTAGCTTAAGCTAGAAGCAGCATCGTAGAATGGGCTTTGATTTCCATCACTTTCATACCCTTTTTCAGAAGTCTTGACTATAATGTAAGAAGCCTGATATACGTTATGGTGAGAGCAGGGAGAAATGAGGATAAGTATTTGTAATGATGCACAATCTTATTGTATATAGATGTTTTAGCAATTTTTTAGCAACTTTTTTCCTGATCTCACAGTGTTGCTGGATACAAGACACGAGGTTGCTCCCAACCAGAAGAAGTTAACTTGTCATTGAAGGTGCTGGTGTGTGCTGCTCCTATTCTTCTGATTATCATTGGTCTTCTCCTCTTCAAGTTGTACCCCATTGATGAGGACAGGCGGAGGAAAAACAAGAAAGCCTTGCAGGATTTAAGGTGAGTCCTTTCCTCTCAAGTGGAAAAAGGAAACAACAGTTGTATGGGAGGAATGGGTGACTGGCAGACTCTGGTTCTTGTCTGGGCCTCATGTAGCACGACTGGCTGCCAGTTCATCCAGAAGGTGCAAGGAGAGTGTGTGTGTTTAGGAATGTCATTTTATTCAGGCCTCATCGCCACAGCTGTGTCATGTCTCTTGGGCAATCCAAGGGTAACGGAATCAGGCACATTGCCACTCTTTCGATTATTGTAGCCATAAGCAAATTTTCAAGCTGGTACTATATATACCCACTGGCATCTCCTGCTATAAAGCCATATATTTACAAAATCCTTAGTTTCAGCAACATGCAAAATACATCAGGAATGGAATCGGAAATTATGCCCCAAAATTCTGATTCTGTTAACTGACACACTTTGTACATTTCACAAGCTATCTGCAATATTTAAATATGGCCTTACAGCAGGAGATGTTCTCTTGCTAGTGGGTATATATAGTCTCTACTTGAAAGTTTGCTTATGGCTGCAGTCATTGGAAAAAGTGGCAACGTGCCTGATTCCATTACCCCTGGAATTGACCTTTGAACTATAATGGCTGATCGCCCTTTGCAGATCAGCTCTGGAGAAGTCTGATTGGCAGAGGATCTGGAATCCTGTCTGCACTGAAGCTGCAATTAAAGATGCAAGGCAAACTTGTATATTTCATGCTGATAATTAACAATGACAAGCAGCATTAGTGGTGAGGGACCCAGAATTTCCCAGTGTGTGGCTGTGGGGATCAGATTTTGTCAGAACAGGTGGGATTTAAGATCCTCTTTCAGGATGACTTCTTTCCTTTTTATTGCTAAAAATAGAGCAGACTTTAGATGGCTCTGTGACAAGTAGGTGTCTTGTTGCTCTGATGCAGCACTCTGAAAAAATGCAGAGAGCTAAAATGCTGAGTGACTCTCAATGTTGGTTTTGTGCACACATGTCTCCCCTTGGTTTCCTGACCTCGTTCACCCTGCCCTTTGCTAAGCTTCCTGGCTATTAAAAGTTGCATCAGGAACCTTTTTGCTCTGAGGTCTCTGGCGAGCCATGAATGCCTGACTGCTTGAGAATGGTGATTGTGGTGCCACATTAAAAGAGACCACCACCGTAACTGGGTATTTGAATATTGGCTACTTGCACAGGTGTAAAAAGAGCAGTTCTGAAAGCAGATTCAGGAAGCTAGGAGGACTGAAGCCAAGCCACTGTGCAGAAAGCAAAAATAGAATTTGGAGAGAGAGAGACCACAGCTATGTAGGAAGCTGCCATATACTGAGTCAGACCATTGGTCTGTCCATCTCAGTATTGTCTTCACAATACATTCCCAAGGGAGGATGGGAGACGAGAAGTGTGAACACTGTAAGATATTCCCCTGAGGGGATGGAGATGCTCTGGGAAGAGCAGAAGGTTTCAGGTTCCCTCCCTGACATCTCCAAGATAGGGCTGAGAGAGATTCCTGCCTGCAACCTTGGAGAAGCTGCTGCCAGTCTGTGAAAACAGTACTGAGCTAGATAGACCAATGGTCTGACTCAGTATATAGCAGCTTCCCATGTCCCTAAGTGTGATAGTGCTTTCAGTGTGCTATCACCTGTGTTCTATCTCCAGGGGGTAAATTTTGTCAAAAATCACAATGAGCATTCACACACACACACACACACACACACACACACCCCTCTCTGATGGTACCAACCCTCCCAGCTGACTCATGCATTGTATCTTTAATGTTGTGCTTGTGGGGCTTTGGATTTTTTATTTTTTTTAATGGCACTTACCTTTTCAAATCCTTTCACTTCCCCAGAGATGAAGAAAGCAACAGCAGCAGCACCGAGTCGGACTCGACAGAGCTTGCGAGCATTGTTTGACACTTGTTGGCCTCCATTTTACTGTTTACACACTGGGATCCTTGGACAGAAAGGAGCTGACCTGGCATCTGTCATGGAAGCAGGCCGTAGCTCCCATGGGGCAGTGCTCTGTGACGTCCTTCCAGACTGCAAACACTGATACTAGTTGTGGTGCCTTGCATGGGGTCTCTTGAGCACTGGCTGTGTGCACGCATCGGACAGTCTTCCAAAAGCCTGCAAGCAGTGATGTGTGCTGCCCAGCACTAATCTAGCTGGCACAGAGTTCCGCACAAATGTTTCCAGTACTGCAAAATGCCTTTGGTTTTGTGTGCGTATTTAATTTTATCATGGACCCACATGGTGCTATTTGGTGTATATTACACCCAGTGACGTAACCTTGCCAAACTTGACCTTGTACTGTTTTTCTCATGTAAATAGGTGACTAATGTAGAAGCCTTCTGTGGTGTTGCAGTTTTTATAAATATATATATATATAAATATATATTTGTATATATGAAGAGCCTAATTAATAAAGATAACTTAATGATGTTGTAAATATAAAAATGCAATGTTTCCTATTTGTATATGTCTGCACTAAAAGAAAACTGTGGAATATTAATATTAATTTACATTAAAGTACAGAAATGTTACCTGCACTGTTGTGATCTTTTTTTTTTTTTTTTACACCCTCTAGAAGGCCTGGAAAATGGACATGTTGGGTAACTTTTTTCCTCTTGCTTGAATTGCATATTTTGTTCTGATGGGGACCATGTATCAGTTGTGGGTGGGGGTGACAAAACTGCCCACCCACCCCCAAGACTGGTGGGGGAGGAAGCAGCTGGATTGAGAAGAGGTCTTGAGCAGGGGAAAAAGAATGAGTTAGGCCCTGCCCCACACCCCTTGGGGTGTGTGTGTGTGTGTGTGTGTGTGTGTGTGTGTGTGTGTGTGTCTTAAAAATGATGAAAATGTTGCATGTATCTACACGTAATGTTCGGTTTGGCCCTTAGAAGAGAAATGCAATTTGCGGAGACAACTTCCCCTCCCATCAGAGTAGTGACGTAATGTCTCTGGCAGTGGTTCGTGTCTCAATCTTTTGGCAGCCTGCTGCTCCTCGTTCATCTGCTGTTCCTGCCCTTTGCCCATCACCATGCAGCATAAGGACACTGCCCTGGGCAGTGACATCATTATGCCACATTGCAACCAGCAAAGGGAAGCAAGCCGGCAGTAGTGAGTAGGTATTGGGGGGGCTACTAAGGCCAGTGGTGGGAGGGCAGGGAGCCTATGGAGGCGGATGGCTGGTGAGAGTCCCCTTAGCTAAGCAGGGTCCACCCTGGTTGCATATGAAAGGGAGACTAGAAGTGTGAGCACTGCAAGATATTCCCCTTAGGAGATGGAGCCGCTCTGGGAAGAGCATCTAGGTTCCAAGTTCCCTCCCTGGCAGCATCTCCAAGAGAGGGCTGAGAGAGACTCCTGCCTGCAACCTGGGAGAAGCCGCTGCCAGTCTGAAGACAATACTGAGCTAGATGGACCAGTGGTCTGACTCAGTCTACGGCAGCTTCCTATGTTCCTCCTCCATCCACATGGGGACATAGCATTTGAATACAGCTAATCTGGATGGGTCAAAAGGTGTATCACCCTTTCCTCAGATCACACTCTGAAATGGACCGTGCCATTTCGGCCAACGCCCACTGGATTTTATGTTGCTTATTGGATTTTCTTTCCTAACCATATGTGGACTTTGGAGGCATTTGCAGATGCGCTCTTGTTCCTTTCCGCCTGCTGGGCTGGATTGGGGATCATCTGGTGCAGCCCACAGACTGTTGGCTTAGCTAGTCCAGTGTTGCCGACACTGACCGGCAGCAGCTCCCATGCAGAGATTTCCTTCAACTGGAGACACCCAGGGATTGGACCCACCTGAGCCCTTCCTGATGGGAAGTCGTGTGCTCCAAGCTACAGCCCCCCTTCTCCCCTCCTTTCTCATTCTGTCCAATGGCTTGGACCACCTCCTCTCTTCCTTCATGCAGGTTTGGAGCAGTGGAATGCCTTGATTCAGACCCCTCATTAACATGCTGTTGTGTTCACTTAACCCTTTGCCTCTCCTGCAGTGCAGGCCTACAACAACCCAACAAAGGTCCCATTCTTTGAGGCTCGAATCAAAAGCAAAGAGAGCCGGCAAAGAAAGCGCCGGTTGCCGAGATTCCAAACTGTGCACTACTAGAGCCCGAGGCAATGGGTGGAAAGCGCTAACCTGACCTTGCCGTAATGCAAGATGATGCTTTTACATCTCCTGGGCAAGCTCTGCAAACAACCCATCGGATGCCCCAAAGCAGCCTTCAGCAGCAGGTTGGATTTATCGTCCCTGTGTGCGGAGGTCTGCAAGAAGCTTGGGTTGTGCTTTTGAAATAGGGACAAGTTGGTGGTTTGCTCCTGTGAATATTAAGCAGCAGGGAGAAAAGAGAGGACAATTGCAGAGGACAGGATGGGGACAATTAATGTCATTTAAAGCAAAGGCAGGGCCCTGCTCTTCCGTGTGGCCTGGGAAGAGTCTGTACGTGTAAACATACAGATCAAATTACTGCTAAAGGTAAAGTATGCTGTCAGGTTGATTTATTTTGACTCCTGGTGCCCTCAGAGCCCTGTGGTTTTCTTTTTGGTAGAATACAGGAAGGGTTGACCATTGCCTCCTCCCACACAGTGTGAGATGATGCCTTTCAGCATCTTCCTCTATCGCTGCTGCTGGATTATAAGTGTTTCCCATAGTCTGGGAAACATACCAGCAGGGATTCGAGCCAGCAACCTTCTGCTTGTTAGTCAAGCATTTCCCCACTACGCTACTTAAAGTGACTACTACTACTACCGTATTTACCTAAATCCAAGGCTAGGTTTTTTTTTCCACGTTCCTTGATGTTAGAAACTGAGGGATCACCTTAAATTCAAAGTCCTCTTCTTTTGGGGTAAATGCAGATATAACTGGTATTTAAGCTCTCTTTTTTTAGTGGGGACATCTTGAATACAGAGTCATCTTCATATCTGGTTAAATATGGTTCTCTCTCTCTCTCTCTCTCTCTCTCTCTCTCTCTCTCTCTCTCTCTATATATATATATATATATATATATATATATATATATATATATCACTTTTCAATAAAAGTTCTCAAAGTGGTTTACATCAAAAAATAAAAGAGTAAGTTTGTTCACTGTGCCCAAAGGACTTGCAATCTAAAAAGAAATAAGGTACACACTAGCAGCAGCCATTGAAGAGATGCTATTAGATAAGGATAGTTGCTCTCTTCCTACTAAATATAAGAGAATCAGAGCTTGGGGTATAGCAAGGTTGAAGTGGGCCCTAGGACGACATCTTCTCCCCCATTTCTGTGCTGCAGAAGAACTCCAAGGACACGGTGAACCACAAAAATTCCCAACATGACTGTTCTCTCTCTCCTATGTGAATAACAGCACAATTCTCACGCACATAGACACTTTCACCCGCACACCTGAATGAGTACATTCCCTTGGCTCAAACATTTTTTAGCCTACTTTTCTTAAGGAGAGTAAGCTTATGAGATCATGGGAGGGAACAGGGGGTGGGGGGAGAATGTCCATCGCCTTATCAACTTTGCTATGCCTGAACCAATTTGGACCACATTTGGTACTGTTGCAGTGACACCACAACTGTGTAGTTTGATGATGTCATCCACCCAATTTTTCAGTTATTTTTATTTACCATCAATGATCAAACAAAACAGCACCTGAACAGTAAGTACACAATTAGAAATCTAAAACCAAATAAAATAAATTTAAACACCAGTTTGCAAGCATCTTATTTTACATGCCGTGGCACAAAAACATGCAATTCTGTAAGTAGGCTCCTCTTGGAGATCTGCTAGAAAGAAAGCAACATGATAATCATCAGAAAGCCCAGAACATTTTTTTCATATAAGGCTCAATCCAAATGGAACGAATTGATTTATAAAAGGAACAGTGAAGCAAAACATGAGCTATTGACTCAACCGTGCCTACAACAGAAGGGCAGAGGTGATTCCTTTGAGGGACTCAGCCAATTCAAGATGGCTGATGCATGAATATTTTGGGTGAAAGTGGGCTAACTTTTGAAAATGGTAATTATCAATTAAGATTATAGTGAAAAGAAAGTAGGTAGGTTAGTTCTTACCAGAACATCTTGTTTAACATATATGCCATCTACAATCGCCTCGTACATCCATTCAGCATCAACAGTGAAGAGCAATCTGTCAACCAGGTGGTGGACCTCCTCTGCCTCAGGGACCCAGAAATGTGTGTCTGCCCATCCGCAGCCCTGTTCAAGTATAGCTGTGTCCCAATTGTCACTTCCAAAGGTGCCTCTTTCCTCCCTTAACAGGCATCCTAAGTTAGTAGTTCTATTGAAATTAAGTAGTTCTTTAGAGTAACTCCTGAGTAGTTCCATTGAATAACAGTCTGGATGTCAGCCATTGCATCTATTGCTGTGAGCCTGGGATAGTGAGCTGGCTGGTAATGCTTTTGTAAGCACTGCTAATTACTCTGCTAATTATGCTTAATCCTTGGGTAAGAACATAAGAACAGCCCTGCTGGATCAGGCCCAAGGCCCATCTAGTCCAGCATCCTGATTCACACAGTGGCCCACCAGATGCCACTGTCTTTCAACCAGTTAGCAATCCACACATGTACTTGTCCCCTTATCCCATGACTGCTAAATTTTCTCAGGAGTCTTTGATGAGGAACTTTGTCAAAAGCTTTTTGGAAGTCCAAGTAGACTATGTCAACTGGATCACCTTGATCCACACACTTGTTGACACTCTCAAAGAACTCCAAAAGGTTTGTGAGGCAAAATTTACCTTTGCAGAAGCCATGCTGGTTCTCTCCCAGCAGGGCCTGTTCTTCTAGGTGCTTTACAATTTTATCCTTGAGGATACTTTCCATCAGTTTGCCTGGAACGGAACGGACATTAAGCTAACTGGCCTGTAATTTCCCAGATCACCCCCGGATCCCTTTTTGAAAATAGGTGTTACATTTGCTACTTTTCAGTCCTCTGGTACAGAGCCCGATTGCAGAGATAAGTTCTATATTTTAGCAAGGAAGTCGGCAATTTCACATTTGAGTTCTTTGAGGACTCTTGGATGGATGGCATCCGGCCCTGGCAATTTGTTAGTTTTTTAGTTTTTTTCAGACAGTTTAGAACATCATCTCTTGTCACTTCTATCTGACTCAGTTCTTTAGCCTCCATCCCTGAAAAGCCTGGTTCAGGAACAGGTATATGCCCAGTATCCTCTGCCGTGAAGACAGATGCAAAGAACTCATTCAGCTTCTCTGCAACCTCCATAGCCTCCTTAATAATCCCTTTCACTCCCTCATTGTCTAATGGTCCAACTGCCTCCCTGGCAGGTTTCCTGCTTCTGATGTACTTAAAGAAGTTTTTGTTATTCCCCTTGATACTTTTGGCTAAATGTTCCTCAAACTCTCTTTGTGCCTCTCTTATTGTCACCTTGCATTTCTTTTGCCAGAGTTTGTGTTCCTTTCTGTTCTCTTCATGAGATAACATGATCATGAGAATGAGAGTTGTCTCATTTTCCCTGCAAGGTGTGGGTGTCATGCCTGAAAATTGCTGGCAATTTTTGGCAAATTGCTGGCAAGCTGCTAGGGACCTCTTTGCCCATCAACCAGTGATTAACTAACACGAGGAACATCCAGGCAATATGCAGGGCTGGATACTTGCAATTGTCTTCCCTTGAATCCCAAAGATGTGGTTAGACTGGATCAGTTTCAGTTTGTGACTCCTGAGGATGTGGACAAGCTGCTTGGAACAGTATGGCCTACCACCTGTTCTCTTGACCCTTGCCCAACACGGCTTAGACTATCTGGCAGAGAGGTTGTTGTAGAGGGCCTGGTAGAGATTATAAATGCTTCTCTGAGGGAGAGCAGGATGGCTTCCTGTCTTAAGGAGGCAATTATTAGACCTCTTCTGAAGAAGCCTGCTTTGGATCCCTCAGAGCTAAGCAACTACAGACCTGTCTCCAACCTTCCATGGCTGGGCAAGGTGATTGAGAAGGTGGTGGCCTCCCAACTCCAGGGAGTCTTGGAAGAAACTGATTATATAGACCCATTCAAACTGGCTTTCAGGTGGGCTGTGGGGTGAACACTGCCTTGGTCAGCCTGGTGGATGATCTCCTATTGGGAATTGACAAAGCAAGTGTGGCTCTGTTGGTCCTTCTGGCTTTCTTGGTGGCTTCAACCTTCAGTATCTGAGGGGGTTGGGGGTGGAAGGCACTGCTTTGCAGTGGTTCTGCTGCTGCCTCTCAGGCAGATTCCAGATGGTGTCTTTTACAGACTGTTGCTCTTCAAATTCTGAACTTTCATATGGTGCCCCTGGTGGCACAGTGGTAAAACTGCCGCCCTGTAACCAGAAGGTTACAAGTTCGATCCTGACCAGGGGCTCAAGGTTGACTCAGCCTTCCATCCTTCCGAGGTCGGTAAAATGAGTACCCAGAATGTTGGGGGGCAATATGCTACATCATTGTAAACCACTTAGAGAGCTCCGGCTATAGAGTGGTATATAAATGTAAGTGCTATTGCTATTGCTATTGCCCCTAAGAGCTCCATATTGTTTCCAATGTTGTTTAACATCTTCATGAAACCGCTGGGAGAGATCATTAAGAGAGCTGGTGCAGGGTGTTATCAGTATGCTGATGATACCCAAATCTATTTCTCCATGTCAACATCATCAGGAGAAGGCATAAGCTCCCGAAATGCCTGCCTGGAGACCATGATGGGCTGGATGAGGGATAGCAGACTAAATTTAGCTAAGACGGAGATATTTGTTGTGCGGGGTTGGAACTCAGGAGATGGTTTTGATCTGCCGGTTCTGAATGGGGTTACACTTCCCCAGAAGTAACAGGTACGCAGTCTGGTAGAGCTTCTGGATCCAAACCTCTCCCTGGTGGCTCAGGTTGAGGTGGTGGCCAGAAGTGCTTTTAAGTTTTTATCAGCTTTGGCTGAAAAGCCAGCTGAGTCCGTTTCTTGAGATAAACAACCTCAGAACAGTGGTACATATGCTGATAACCTCCAGACTTGACTACTGCAATGTGCTCTGTGTGGGGCTGCCCTTGTGTGTAGTCTGGAAACTGCAGTTGGTTCAGAAAGCAGCGGCCAGGTTGGTCTCTGGGTCATCTCGGAGAGACCATATTATTCCTGTATTGAAAGAGCTACACTGGCTGCTGAGAAGTTTCTGGGCAAAAATACAAGATTCTGGTTAAAACCTATAAAGCCCTAAACAGCTAACACCCTGGGTATTTAAGAGAATGTGTTGAATTTTAACTTATATTAATGTTTTAATGTTTAATTTGGTTTTAATTTCTATTGTTTTATTGTACACCACCCAGGGACAAATGTTTTGGGCAGTATATAAATACGTTACATAAAATATAAAATAAATAATGTAGAAGTAGGTGGTAGTTACTTAGCAGAGATGGAAAAGCACTCTGCACATGCTCAAAGCCACTCCTTTGTTGTTCAGATTTTCCAGGGTTAAGTCCTTGTCAGAGCAACTCTAGAACAACTAGTTTCGGGAAGCAAAGGGGTGGCAGAGAATGTTGTTGGGGGGGCGTGAGGATTTTGCTATATATTAAATGTATATAGAGGTAAGGTAATTTATGTTGATAGTTTGTTTACCTTATTAATGAAGTTTGCTTGACATTCTCAAACTTATTCAGAAAATGGGCCAGATTCCTCTTAGAAAATACTGTCTTTTTAGATTAGGCCAAACGTTTCAGTCTGCTTTCCAGGCTCATTTTTCTCTTCTTGTCCAAGACTATGGGGCAGGAAAAACTGGGGTGGGGAGAGAGGTCAGGCCACCTGAAATCTTCCGGGAAGATGACCCTGAACCCCTCCTGCACACATGGCCTCACTCAGTCCAGTTGCTGGCCAGGAAGGAAGCAAGCAAAGGACAGGAATTGGCCTGGCTCCTGGGAGGCTAGAGATGCTGATCCTTCGCTCTGTACTGGCTTCTGTGTTGTTTTAGGGTACAGCAGGGCCGGACTAGGGGCACTGAGGGGGCGGTGGAATGTATGTGGGGAGGGCGCCGGGTTTTGAGCAGAATGGGTCATGAGGGGTGGGAGTCGGGGCGCAGGGGTGCCCCACAGGTGGGGCGCACCAGGAATATGCCCTGTTGCCCTGTGGGCCAGTCCGAGCCTGGGGTACAGCAGTTAATGAAGGAAGTTTCTTGAAACAATGGAGACCTTTTAAAATAATTAATCCAAGCTATAAGACCATGATATAGTAGGACTGCACTGTTTTACGCTTTGCTATACAGTTCCAGTCTGATGGATGTGGGAGAGAAAGGGGGCGTGGGGCATATTTGCTTCCCTCGGAGTCACCCCTGGCCCTAGATAATAGAACAGATTCCAGCCAAGCCAAGCCCCGTGTCTCATTCAGACCTCTTTGCTCGCTCTTGAATATATCGTCCCATTTGGGATTGAATGGAGCCTCTCGATATCAGTGCTCCTGGGATGAGGAGAGAGACTCCAGAGAGGAGGCAGCTGTCTCCTCCTCCTTCACAGCCTCCTGGCACTCTTTGAATAGCATTTCCCATGGCCAAAAGTTCAGTGGGGCTAGAGGGGCCTGGATGAGAGACGCATGGGAAGGCTGCACTAGCGGTGATGACTCATGTGCTGCTTGCATGTCAGACAAAGCAACGGGGCTGGAAGGAGGAGTGGGTTAAAAAGAACAGAAGGGATTATGCCTCCGATGGAAACGCCGGACCAGCCTGCCGATAAAGGAATGAATAGCAGCCCGTCATCTGGGCTGAAAGGCGCAGGGCAAAACCATTGGCCTCTGCCAATCAAGAAGCAGGCTAAATCCCCAAAGACGGGCGGCGGGGGGGATGTCAGGCCTGATGGGATGACAGGCCAGGCCATTGTGTGGGGTTCTGGGTGGCTCTTTGGGGACTAAAAGTGGCCTTGTTTCCCAGTCAAAGGATGCGAAGAGCCTCAGGCACGGGTGACTCCGGGGAGCTGCTGAAAGTAGCGGGTGCTCCCCCCCAAATATTTTCCATTCTCCCTTTTGCTCCCCCATCCGCTTAAGGTTGCCAACATTGCATTGGCCAAAACCGGGACACAAGGGGGATAGAGTCAGGGGAGGGGCAGGGAGTCTTGGGGCGGGGCCACCTAGGGGCGGGGCTTGGCCCCAGGCAGCAAGGGTGCCTGCTGACTGGCGCCTTACCTCTCCCCCTCTGCAGGACGGAACCACAACAGCACGCAGACTGCCAGGTTCATAACGAGGATCTCGGGAGCGACTTCGGAAGAGGTCGCACTTTTCCCTACCTACCCGCCCCTCTCTGGGGAGGTAGCAGGCCCCTCTTCTGAAGCAGACAAGCAAAGCTAACAGCTGCATAGGACTCCCCGCAAAAGGGGTCACAACAGGCGCGGAAGGTCTTTGGTGATGGTCATGTAGCAAGGATGGCGGACGAGAGCTCAGGGCCTACCTCCCAAGCCACGACAGCCAGGGTGAGGTCACAGCAGCCGGCAGGCAGACTCCCGCTGAGAGGCAGCAGCGAGGCAGCTCCTCCCTCGGGCCCAAGTTCCGCCCCAATGAGGCAGATCGGGCCAATTCCAGGCCTCTGCGCACGCCTCCGCCGCTGTCTCTCTGAGTATGCCTGCCAGCCCACCCTCCCCCCCCCCCCGCCACCTGCCACGGCCTCACCTGGGCTGCCAAGGTTTGGGAGGCAGGCGCAGAACTCTCGCCCGCTGTCCCTGCTGCGCCGCTGCTGTGCAGCAGCTTTAAGTGGAAAAAAGAAGTCACCAAGCAGGAGAAATGGAGTCTCCCCAGGAAATAGGAACTCCCCACACAATGTGGGACAGTTGGCAACCCTGCAATCCACCAGACAGGACCTTTACAGCAGAGGGTCAGACAATACACTCATCGTATATTATGGTCCTGCAGCCAGCATTGATCATTTTAAAAGATATTTAAAGAAACCTAATTCACTCCCTCCTCTGTCCCAGAACAAGCAGCAGAAGCCAGGGCCGCCAAGTAGGTAGGAGACTCCTCCAGCCTCCCAGGAGCCAGGCCAACCCCTTCGCTTCCTGTCCAGGCAGGAAGTGGGTTGGGTGAGACCCTGTGTGCAGGAGGCGGTGCAAGGCCATCTCCCCTACAGATTTCAGTTGGCCTGGTACTAACCTCTCTCTCCACCCAAGGCTTTCCAGCCATGTGGTCTTGGACAGAAGAAGAAAATGAGCCTTTTAAAAATGGACTGAAAGATTTGGCCTAATTCAAAAAGACAGTATTTTATTAGGGGGATTTGGCCCATTTTCTGATTAAGTTTGAAAATGTCAAGCAAGCTTCACGAATAAGAGAAACCAATAATCATCTTGCTTTTATACATATTTAATGCACAGCAACATCTTTGTTCCCATAATAAGTTGCTTCGCCATCCTTTGCTGCCACAAACTAGTTGTTCTTCAGTCGTCCCTGGTCTCAGAGCTTCTGAGGCAAGGCAAACCCAGAGGTTTCTTCTTCCACTTTGAGAAGTGGGTCAATGCAAAGAGATCTAGCAAGTTTGTTCAGAGAGGGAATCGCTTCTCAAAATAAAAGCAAGCAGAGGTCAGGAGACTGCTTTAGGAGGAAGTCTGTCTTGGAAATAGGGATATGGATGCTGTTTTAAAGTTTTGTTGATGGCAATTTTAATCGGTTTGATATGATTCTTGAGTTTTCGTTGCTGCTTGTTTAAATGGTAAATTGCCTTGAGATTTTATATAGGGCAGTAAATAAATGCATTAAATACATACATACATGAATTAATTATTATTTTTTAAATCTCTTTGCCCAGTTGAACAACTGGGCGGAATGAGTGGACAAAAGGGGTAATAGAAATGCCTTGTTGAATAGGACGAGGCATGCTGTGAAGAAGGAAAGAAATGCAAAGGCCTACAAAGGGGCTGTGACTTGACCCCGGCCACCCCACCCCATTTTCCAGGGAAGGAAAGAAGCAGCTGGTCCACTCAAGTGGAACTAAACTAGGTCATTCAAGGGGTGAGGCTGCATGGGGGGCGGAGGCACTGGGATTGCATGCAGACAGACCGTCTGCTCTCATCTGAAAAATTCCCAAGGAGGAAGTGCAAGATATTATTTGCTTTCAGGGAAGTGTGTGATCTGAGTGCATAGTGGTTGCCCATTGTCAGTACCCACCTGGACTTAGAGGGGGAAGGGGAAGAAACCGCACCACATTCAAGGCCCCCAGCCTGGACAAAAGTCCCCTCGGCTCAACAGCCCCGGAGCAGCTAGAGTTTGCTGTCCACCCTGTAGTAACCCACTCAGTGAATCCCTGGATCTCAGAGACCTAGTGCCCTCCCCCTAGAGCTCCTGTTTTGTCCCTAGAACCCACTCCATCACCCTGGGGTCCCAAGCAGAGTGCATCCGAGATGCTAGCTGCTCAGGGCTGGGCTCTCTCTCTAGGCTCTCTTGCTGAGCTGCTCAGGGGGTTCTTCCTCTCATGGGGCTTACTGTGGTATTCTATTTAGCAGTATTTCATTCATTCCTTCATTCATTCAATTTCTATACTGCCTTTCCAAAAATGGCTCAGGGTGGTTTAAGCAGAGAAATAACAAACAAATAAGATGGCTCCCTGTCTCCAAAGAGCTCACAATCTCAAAAGAAACATAAGACACACGCCAGCAACGGTCACTGGAAGTACTGTGCTGGGGGTGGATAGGGCCAGTTACTCTCCCCCTGCTAAATAAAGAGAATCACCACGTTAAAAGGTGCCTCTTTGCCCAGTTAGTAGGGGTAACTGTTAGCAGGGGTTTAATTAGAAGTTTGTTCCTGTGGGGATCCTGTAGAGAGTGTGTGGGGTGGAGTCAGAAAGGAAAGGGAGGGAAAGAAGAAGAAAGAGTTCTAATAAGGACTAATCTGCCAACTTTCCTTTCAGTATGCTCTTAATTGATAATTACCAATTCCACAAGTTAGTCCACGTGCCTCAAACATTGAGGCATCCACCATCTTTAAATTGGTGTGGATGATATCAGAAACTATGTCATTGAGGTGTCCCTGTGTCCCTATAGCTGTAGCAAATTTGGTTCAAATCCATTCCCACTTTAACCTCAAACATTCATGCGCCCGCCGTCTTGAATCAGGGTGGATGACATAATCACAAACTACACCATTGTGGTGTCCCTAGAAATATTCCAAATTTGGTTCAAATCAGTTCGGTGGTTCACAAGTTAGCCTATTTGTGCCTCAATAGTGTACGTGTCCTCCATCTTGAATTGGGGTCGATGACATCATCACAAATTACACCATTGTGGTGTCCCTACAAGTGTTCCAAATTTGGTTCAAATCAATCAGATGGTTCACAAGTTAGCCCATTTGTGCCTCAATAATACATGCCTCCTCCAGCTTGAATTGGGGTTGATAACATCATCACAAATTACACTCTTGAGGTGTCCCTGTGTGTCACTCACAACGAATGTACCAAATTTGGTTCAAATTGGTTAGGCGGTCCACAAGTCAGCCCACTTGCACCTCAAATGTTCACGTCACACACACACACAGGAAATCTCATAAGCTTGCTTTCCTTAAGGAAAGTAGGCTAAAAATTGAGTTGTTTCTTAATAAAGTTTAATTAAGCAGACATGAATGCTTTGTGTTTGTGAGGGAAGCCGTTATAAAATACGTAGGAGGATGGGGAGGGCAGTTCAGGCACCTGCTCTGGATGAGGGCCACTGGTAGCCAACCTCCAGGAAGGGGTGGAGCTCCTTGCTCCTCCGTAACCCACTCCCCATCTGCAGCTAGGGGTGTGCACAAAATGAGCCTGCCCAGTTCAGTTCAAGTACGGACCAGTCTTGAACCGGACAGGGCATATTTGGTCTTGTGTACTCCCGAATAACACACACACACACACACACACACCCGTTCGGCTCAAGTTCAAACTGGTACGCAGGTCAAAACGCTTAAATTTTATTTTATTTTTTAATAATTCACTGCTGGGTCTGGGGTAATTTTGCCGCCTCCAGGAGGGGTACTACTGCTGGGGGGGGGGTTGTCTCTGAAGCCTCCCCCTCCCCCCGCCGGCTTCCCCATGCTCTTTCCGGCCGGCTACTAGCCTTGATAGTTATGCATTTCCATCAGGATCAGAGGGCACGTGCCCCTTAACTCCAAGTGCTAGGGAGCACCAATGAGAGGAGGCGGTTTCCCTCTTCCCCCCACCTGAAGGCTTCCAGATGCACCTGCTTGGCCGCTGTGTGAAGCAGGATGTTGGACTGGATGGGCCGTTGGCTCTTCTGTTCTTATGCCTACATATTGGGAGACCAGAAGCAAGGGAGAGCAGAGCTTCTGGACTTTTCAGCACTGTGTAAAAGAAGGAATTGTAGCTGACACTAATTGGAGAAGGAAAGTGTTTTATATCTGCTTCCCTTGTAAACACAAAGAATCATGTGTTTACTTTTCTTTTATCTTATTGTTATTGGGTTATTTTTAATTGGGTTTGTTTTATTTGATTTTATCTAATGCTGTATTTTATTTGCTATACAGGAGAACCCTGTTATCCACAGGGCTTACGTTCCATGGGGGAGGGGGAGGGGATAGCGAAAGAACGGATAACGGGGCATTAGGGCAATAGGAATTGGGGTGGTGAGGTTCCTGGGGCAGTGAAAAGAGGGACAAAAGGGGTTTAAAATGGGGGGAATTGAGGGGTGCTCTACCATGCTCTGTGTGTCCCCAGCAATGTCCCCCAAAGTCCAAAATTGCATTTCCCCACACAAAAACAAGCCACAAAATGGCTCCTGCTCTCAAAAATGGCGGGTGGAAATGACCTCCGAGGTCATTTCTGCCCATCCCTGACTTGCAGATACATGAGTCTTAACTCTTTGATTTTCCCCTCATATACCAAGGTCGGGTGGCAATTACCCAACCATGGATACTCGAAACCGCGGATGCCAGGTCCACAATTAACAAGGTTTGCCTGTGTTGTTTTAAATGTTATATTACTTTTGTTGTGAGCCTCCCCAAACAGTACTGTACTGGAGGGATAAGGTATAAATATTTTAAATAAATAGATAGACTTAGCTGAGAACTTTCTTTTTTTAAAAATCTCCATTTCTCATCCTTTCCATCTCTGCTCAACTTCACCCCCACCCACCCCCAGGATCACCACTGGGGCAAACTTCTAAATAACAAAACAGATTTTAAGTAAGGCGCTCGGCTTTCTGGCCCCGGATAGTCATAGATTCATTGTCTCCCCCTCTGCATATCTGGCACAATTGGAAATAGCAAGCCATAGAAGGGCGTTCACTCTTGCCCAGCGTCATGCCCTTCTCTCCAACGTTCTGAAAGGCAAATACAGGACGATCCCACTCATGGAAAGGCTTTGTCTCTGTGACTCTGTGGAGGTAGAAACCATAGAGCATGTGCTCTTCTCATGTCCTTTTTATAAAGACAGAGGTGACAAGCTCATATCTTCCCTGCTTCTCAAATACCCTGGTTGCTCTAGTCAAATCTACACCAAGATGCTGCTCCCAGATGACAATCAGACCTTCACGTACAATGCTCCCAGGTTCTGTGTGGCAGTATGCAAGATCCGCCGGGTGCTGAGTGCCAGTTAATACCCCATGATCATTTTACCTTTGTATAATTTTTATACAGAGGCGTATCTAGGGAAAATAGTGCCTAGGGCAAGCACTGAAATTGCGCCCCCTGTCCAAACATCTGACACCCATCTGATTCTCTGTACATAGTGCCAAACTGAATATGTGTACAGTGACATATTAATTTAAGAAAATTACCTGTAGCCCCTTCGGGGGGCTTCCTAAAGGCTGTGAGGGGGTCTGCAAAGGTTTCCCCTCCCCTCTCTGGCCTCTAGGGCCTCGCAGGGACCATGGCCTAGGGGCATGGCCTAGGGCCTCACAGAGGCCATTTGAGCATGTGCGGTGGCCATTTTGTTTTCAGCAGCCATTTTAATTTTTTTTTAATTTTAAAAAAATGGCACCCCCCTTCAAGTGGCGCCCGGGGCACATGCCCTGCCTGCCCTACCCCTAGATACACCCCTGTTTTCATACAATTATACAAATAAAAATTATAAGAATTGCATAATTTTTATTTGCTTCTCTTCTGCACGTTACCTTTTATATGTTAACTTAACTATTTTATATTTTTAGATGCCCTGCTTTAAAGATAGTTGTATACTTAGCCTTGTTTTATCTCTACTCTATTAATCTCTCTATCTCTAAGCATAATTTTACCCCTGCTTTATCTTATTTTCAGAGGCGTAACTAGGGAAAACGGCGCCTGGGGCAAGCACTGAAATTGCGCCCCCCCCCCGCCGCGTCCCACCACCACCACCCCAACATACATCTGACTGACACACATGTTTCAGAAAACTTTTATTTTAAAAATTTAAAAAATTACCAAAATTACCAAAAATTTCAAAATGCACTACATACTTAGGTTTTTCCTCACAACAACCCTGTGAAGTTGGCTTGTATCTCAAACATCAGAATTATGATGCAATGATGATGATTATGATTATGATGCCCCTCCCTCATGCCCTGGTTCTGTTCCTGACTTTCCCTTGTGAGTGACTGTATTTTAACAAAATGAAAACCAAGGACTCCAAAGTAATTCGAGGGACTAGGGTGATAGTGCTAAAGACTCCTTATTCTCCCACTGTTAAAGAAAGACTCCCCTTTTCCAAAACCGTGCGCTATTTACACCAGAAAAGGTTTCAAATGGAGGGGGAAGCATTTATGCTTTGTTTTATGTTACGATTTCAAAGTTAGAAAAATTATAAAAGGGCCATTTTAGAGAAGATATGCACTGCCTTAGTTGCAACTCCTGCTTTTTTGAGATTCCCTGCAATTGAATAAAGCGATAATATACACCTTTGCTATTTAAATTGGTTGGAGAGTATTTATGACAATAAGAAATGAAATGGCATTTCAGATGCAACATTGGTTGCCTAAGACCACTCAGATTTAACTAATCTTCATCACATTGACAAAAAGAGCAATTAAAATTAAAATCCATGACTAAAAACAAACCACTTTGGGGTTGTTTTTAATGAAAGGTGGTATATAAATTTAACAATAAATGTTTAGAAGTATATACTTTCACCCCCTGCCTAACCTACAATTAGTTCCAGCTTATTTTCAAAGGGCTTCTAGTTTTATTTACAAATTGCTTGGCAGCACCAATGTTTAAGTAATCGCTAATTGCTCCTAATGATAGTTTTACTTATTGTTAAATTTATATACCACCTTTCATTAAAACATTCTCTGTTCATCTGATTTTCAGTCTGGTTAATTAAATCGGTGGAGGTTTAGACTTTCCTGATGGGCTGAAACAGCTAATCCATTTTGATGATGACATATAATTAAATTAGCTTGCATTACATAGTGAAAAAGTCCAGGAAGGGAGAGATGGGGGGGATGTGGAACCCAAGGTTCCACATCCCCCCATCTCCCCCTCCCTGAACCTTTTCAGTTAAAACGTGGTTAGATTATAGGGGAGGAAGGACTTGAATGAGCAAAAAGGGGAACTGGTTCGGGCATTCAGGAAGTTGTTCAGAAGAGGGAGTTGTTCAGGAAGTTTGCTCTGGTGCATGTCCTCCTCTCGACGCATGCACGATCGGTGGCGGGGCGGCGGGGTGCACCGGGGAGTGAGAGTCAGAGACTTGGATTACGAAGACGCCGCGGCGCCCAGTGCTGGATCAATGCCAATGGTGGGGGCGCTGGGACCGGGGGAGGGGGACTGCTCTGCAAATAAAATAAAATAAAATAAAAGTTTTTTTTAAAATTTCTGGCAAATCGGCGGGGGCACTTTTTGGCGCCCCCTGCCAAGTGGTGCCCGGGGCACGTGCCCCCCCTGCCCCCCCTGCCCCCCCTGCCCCCCCTATAGTTATGCCTATGCTTATTTTACTAATCAGCACCACAGTTTTTAGAGTTGTATTTCCCTAATCATAATCATAATATAATCATATAGGCTAATTATAGCTATGGGTTCGCAGCATTTTAGGTGTATCTATACTAATTTTCATGATTTTTTATTTTATTGTATCTGTACGATATCCTGCGCTGGTCTTTGACCGTAATAAAGATTATTGATTGAACAAAACAGATTATTAAATAGGATACAGCAGAACGGCTGGAAGTGGAGAAAAGAGATCATTCCAGAGACAAGCCAAAGGGAAAGGGGAGCTGAAATCCAGGAAGCGAGAAGAAAAGCTGGACTATGCCAGCCTTTAAAACTGTTGGCAAAGAAAAACCCAGCTCCTTTGTATTGGCTGAGCTTGTCAACACAGGAAAAAGCCACTGTCTCTGAAGGACTTCAGGGTCTGATCACCCCAGTGAACCATCTGATTCAAACAAGACTTCTAATGCAGCCAAAGGACATTGACTGAGTTAAAAGAAGTCAGAAGGAAATTATATGTGTTTACTGGGCAGATCAGCCCTTTCGGGAGGCAAGGTGGAACGGTCATTTCAGACAGCAGATTATGGGGGCGCCAACAAGGCAGTGGGATGCCCCTTTCTGCCGCCTTGGGAGCGGCTCTTTGGGACTGCTGATGATCTGACCCTGGCAGGCTTTGCAAGGAATGTCTCTTCTCACACTTCTTGCAAGAAGCACAAGCAGAGCAGAGGAGGCTGCTGGCAACCTTGCAAGTTTTGGTTTCGAAAAGGGGGCTGCCCCACTCCAAGATCGTGGGCAAAGAAGCATTTAACACCTTGGGACTATTTTCATGATTCCTTGGGACTATTTTCATGACTCCGCAAACCTGGTTTTGAAGATCATGAGTAGCCACGGTGCAGCTCCACGCCTATTCATGAGGAGACCCCCGGAGGGGAGGCAAAAAGCTGCCTCCCGGCTCCGGGGGTCTCGCCAGCTTGCCCTGCGCACTCACATAGGGCATGCTGGAGCTTCTGGGGGCCAATTAACCCCCACTCCCTCCAGCTCCGTCACAGAGCCGGCAATCGTATGGGTGGCCGATCCAGCCGCCCAGGGCTGCCTCCCCGCTCACCCTGCTAAACCGGGTCTCACTTATCGTAAGACTGCTGCCTCCCTGCCTCAGAGTCTTGGGCTACCCCATCACTGGGAAGACACATTAGAAAAAGGGGATCTGGCCAAGAATTAGGGGGATAACTTAACTGGAAAGGGTAGTCCCTCCTTTATCAGCAGGATAAATCAAATTCAGTGTGCCAACCTCTGATTTCCATTAGAATTTGTGCATAGTTTAAGATAATTTCGGAAGTAAAAACATTGTCTTTTAGCATATGAATGAATGAATGAATGAATGGAATAGATAAATACACACACACACACCTTTTATTTTTTGCTTGAAATCACTTGGATGAATTATTTCTATACCTATTACCAGTACTACCTATCAAAAATAGGATTTTAAGACAGGATTTTTAAAAATAGGATTTTAAGACAGAATTAGTATTGGATTTTTAAAGATAATATACAAATGTTAGTGGGGGTGGGGGGGTGTCTTCGTTTGCCGGGGAATGCACCTTCAGAGTTAACCAAAGTGCGCTGACAGGAATAGAGGAAGCCGCTTTATACTGAGTCAGACTATTGGTCCATCCAGGGCGGCTCAATTTTGGCCCTCCTGCAGATGTTGGCCTACAATTCCTGTAATCTCTGGCTACTGGCCACTGTGGCTGGGGATTATGGGATTTGTAGTTCAGAAACAGCTGGGGCAGGGGCTAAGTTGAGCAGGCCTGGTCAACACTGACTGGCAGCAGCTCTCCAAGATTTCAGGCAGGAGCCTTTCCCAGGCCTACCTGGAGATGCTGCCAGGGATTGAACCTGGAGCTTTCTGTATTTGAGGCAGATGGTCTGCTGCTAAATTACAGCCTCAGTTCATGTCTAGTCCATATGAGGAGCAATGATATAATCAATGATTGTCAGTGATGTAGGTATGATTTGCATAAATGCCCAGGGAGTGAAGAAATGTTGGCTCAGTTTATCAGCCAGACAGAATATTTTACTTGTCAAGCTATTTTGGTACATTGCTCATCCCAACTTTTTACACTCATTAGGCATCATTTTTCACTCATCACAGACAAGTAGACTAGTGGATTTCTGAGGCCCTGTAAATACCTTTATTGCATTGTCTTGCTGGTCACTGACTGTAATAAAGATTGACTTGACTTGACTATTGCAGACAGAGCCTTCATTTTTTCAAGCATTATCTCTACAACCATAAAAAAACAACCAACTCTGCAAAGAGAAAGAAGAAAACAAATCACTCCATGTGGAATTCCTTGGTGGGGAGTTGGCCTTGTGGTGCTGAGCATAAATGGTCCCCTTTGCTAAGCAGGGTTTGCCCTGTTTGCATTTGATGGGTGACTTCATGTGAGCCCTGTGTGTTGTAAGACAGACTCTCTTATTGCTCACACTGTAAGAGAGCCAGCATGGTGTAGTGGTTAGAGTGCTGGACTAGGACCCGGGAGACCCGAGTTCAAATCCCCATTCAGCCATGATATTTGCTGGGTGACTCTGAGCCAGTCACTTCTCTCTTAGCCTAGCCTACTTCACAGGGTTGTTGTGAAAGAGAAATTCAAGTATGTAGTACACCGCTCTGGGCTCCGTGGAGGAAGAGCGGGATATAAATGTAATAATAATAATAATAACAACAATAATAATTAATAAGATGGTGCCCTTGGGGATGGTGTTGGGAAAGACTCCAGCCTGAAACCGTAGACAGTCACTGCCAGTCAGTGTAGAAACTATTGACCTAGGTAGACGAATGGTTTGACTCAGTGTAAGGCTACTCGGTGTAAGGCAAGTTCCTATGTTGTTGTTTTTACACTGTTTCCACTCAATATTTTTGCTTTTGGTCAGTTATGCTGTATTTGTATGGCTCATGTCTGTTTGCATGTTTAAATTATTGTAACCCACCTCAGGAGCAACCTTCTGTCTGCTGGAAGCCAGCCCATCAATAAAATGAACTGGTAGTGAGGCCTAGTTGACCAGGCAAATTCATTTTGCATAGATTACACTTATTCAAGAAATTAAATATTTATGTAGCAGAATTTTTTATTAATGTGCTGGCAAAAGGGAAATAAAAGAACAGTTTTAAATTTGTAGAATGTCAACTACAAACATTTATTTCTTTGATGGAATAATTACAATATAAATCTGACTGCCATATAATTGTTCAATTTGATTACCATATAATCAAATTGAATCGAATAATTACCATATGAATTACCATATGCATTTGAATCATCGTAAATTTGAATTTGAGAAAGATCTTCTGCTTCTCATGGGCATTACGTTGTTTGTGAATTCTTAATCTGATTATGGAATGTTAAAAACCTGCTGAGAACAATAACAGTTAAAATATGATTAAATTCAGAATTCCTTCTTTTAAAAAATATATTGAAAACTTTCCCCTAGCATATGCTGGTGTAAGAAGTAGTGCATTTAGCTAATTTAAGTGGCAGGATTGTTTATGCAAAAGTTGGTATCCATAGGTAATCGGAAATTGTGACTATATTTCACACAAACAAATCCACAAGCAAACAAACTCTTCAAAATAAACAATAGATATATCATAATAAAGACATAAATCCCCAGGTGAGGGTCAAAGAAGACAAACGAGGCCTCATTGTGCTTGGAGAAGAGGTGAATCTTGTGGAGGAGATCTGGTCTTGTGGCAGCAAGCATGAATGGGTCCCTTTGTCAAATCAGGTCTGCCCTGGTTGCATTTGAATGGGTTAAGCTTTTGCTGCCTTTTTACCTTAAACAAAAAAAGTTTGCCTTTTTAAAAATAAGGTAAAGGGGGGACTTTCTTCTTGCCCACTCCACCCTTGCTGCAGCTGCTGCTGTTCACAGAGAGGGGCATCAAGATTTGAGGAGGAGCAAAATGCTCCTTAGATTTTGCTGCCATAGGCAAATGCCTACTCTGCCTCTCTGTTAATCCACCACTGCACATGAGAGCACTGTAAGATATTCCCTTTAGGGATGGAGCTGCTCTGGGAAGAGCATCTGCATGCAGAAGGTTCCCAGTTCCCTCCCTGGCAGCATCTCCAAGATAGGGCTGAGAGCAAGTCCTGCCTGCAACCTTGGAGAAGCCGCTGCCAGTCTGGGTAGACAATCCTGAGCTAGATGGACCAAAGGCCTGACTCAGTTTATGGCAGAGCTGCCTATGTTCCTATGTATGTGAGCATCAGCCGACTGATTTCCTTTGCAGTCTCTCTTGAGCAAGATCCCGGCTGCCCTCTCCACAGCAGAAGGGACCAAATGTTCTGGGGGAAGTACAAGCAGCGCCTGGAAACGAACTTCTTGTGCCTGTTTCTCAGTTCATCGCAGCACTCGCGTGAAAGGATAGTATCCATAGCAATGGCCCAAGGAAGCTGGACGTGTACAAAGGAAACGATAGCAAGGAGGGCTGATAGCTTATCGCTCAGCTGCTGCCGGGAATGACGGATCACACGAAATGGCCGTTGCCAGGGATGCAGGAACGATTAGCAAACATCCACCCCAGGGAAGGCTGGCTAAGAAACGGTTCCTGCTGCTGTGGTTAACTTGTCCAGTTCTCCAATCTGGGTTCCCAGATGTTGTTGGACTACTACTACTATTACCTGGGGCAGATCCGTGATTGACCAAACATGTGCTCTCTGCGCACAAGTGGGGCCACAGCAAGGGGGCTGCCATCAGTGGCGCTCTTTCCCCTGGACTTCGGGGCCGGAGTCCAGGGCCTCCACACACCCCCTGGGGGCCACCAAATCCTCTCTAGTCTGTCCTAGGAGGTGTAGTTGCTGCTGGCACCAGGCAGCTGAGTGCGATTGTGACCTGTGCCGGGTGCTTTAGAGATGGGGAGGAAGTGGGGGGAAATATGTGGGATGGGAATATGTTATGAGTTGAAATATTTCCGCTAATGCATATTGGCATAAATATACCTGTTGCATATTACATTCTTGTGAGTACAGTTGCTGTTTGTGCCCTCGAGAACCCATCCCTGTCCCCTGCTAACTGGGCAAAGAGGCACCTTTTACCGTGGTGATTCTCTTTATTGAGCAGGGGGAGAGTAACTGGCCCTGTCCACCCCCAGCACAGGACCTCCAGTGGCTGCTACTGGTGTCTCTCTTACATTTCTTTTGAGATTGTGAGCCCTTTGGGGACAGGGAGCCATCTTATTTATTTATTATTTCTCTGTGTAAACCGCCCTGAGCCATTTTTGGAAGGGCGGTATAGAAATCGAATGATGAATGTGTCAAAAATACTGTGTCATGGTGTGTGTGTGTGTGTGTGTGTGTGTGTGTGTAGGGGGATAATCCTTGACTTGCAGTGGGGGGGGGATCCATTAAGGGGAGGGGGCTCCAAAGGCCTTCAGGTCCAGGCTCCAACATTACCTAGATGCACCTAGGGTGCTCAGTGGCATGATCACCCGCCACTGGCTTCCGTGCCGCCACACACCTCCGCATACTCCGCTGGCCTCTGCAGCCCCCATGCACCACCGTTTTCACCGCCAACTTGGCTGTCTTTGCCAGCTGAGATGCAGTGTGATGATGTCATTGTTCTAGTGCCTGTTATCCCTGGGAGGGGCTTGAACCAGGGTTGTGCTGTCATCCTATCACCTCGCAGCCGGCAAAGGGCGATAGTAGTGGGGAGCGAGGGCTGCGGAGGCCAGCAGCAGGTGGGCGGGGGCTGCGGTGGGTGAGTGGCAGCAGAGGGCCGCCAAAAAATCCAGCCGCAAGCTGCCGCCAACGTTGCTACGTCATTGACGACTACTACATTGACTACTAGTGCTATGAATATTTATGCCGTTTTTCAGTTTAAAAAAACATTCGAGAAACACGTTGGGCTGTGGGCACCAGCAACAACCACTGGGGTGGTTGGAGGGGTTGTTCCCAAACATAGGAAGGAAGTTGCCTTCCTCTGAGTCAGACACTTGGTCTATCGAGCTCAGTATTGTCTTCACAGACTGGCAGCGGGTTCTTCTGTCACGCCCTCGCTCTCAGATAGCGAGGAGGAAAGGGAAGCTGACAGCCCTTCAGCCGATGCAGGGGGTGCCTGAGGGGCAGAGCCTGGTTGTCGGTTCCCAAGAGACGTCTGAGGCAGGTCCAGCTGATGTTTCAGAGCAGGCACAGCAGTCTGAGGCAGCAGAGACAGAGACGGACAGACTAGAAGATGAGCTGTGCAGGCAACCTCCACTGACTCCGCAGCAGAGGCGCGTCACAAGGTGGCGGGAACAGCTGGAAACCATCAGGAGAAGTAAGCGCCTCTTGCAGAGGGCTGATACGCCTTGAATCCCTGCCAGCTGAGAGTTATCAGCTTGGACTATAAAGCACGTCTACAGCTTTCAGTTAGCTGCTGGTAGTTTGTCATCCCTCGTGTCGACAGCTTTCAGCCTGAGCCAGACAGAGAGAGAGAAATATTTCCGAGCCGTGTTTCACTTCTGCAACCCAGCTTGTTTTGTGAACTATCTTCCTAGACTTCCCTTCCTGGTGGCCAGATTGCTGACATCTCCAAGGTTACAGGCAGGAGTCTCTCTCAGCCCTATCTTGGAGATGCCGCCAGGGAGGGAACTTGGAACCTTCTGCATGCAGGTGCTCTTCCCAGAGTGGCCCCATCCCTTACAGTACTCAAATATGTAGTCCCCCATTCAAATGCAAATCAGGATGGACCCTGCTTAGCAAAGGGGACAATTCGTGCTTGCTAGCACAGGATCAGCTCTCCTCCCATGGCGATTGTGTGTCCCAAGAGAGCCTGAAGATGTTTCTGTTGGAGACGCCCCCCATTGGGTATGCACCCCCCCCCCAACATTAGACCCAGAGATACCAATCCAGAATTATATGGAATTCAGGCCTGTGTCTGATTTCATTTTATATTAAGAGTTCAATTAAATGCCTGAACTCAAGGTGAACTGACACCCAGATCTCAGGACTGCCTCATGTACTGCTCTGTGAAAGAGGAGGCAATCCAGCATTGTATTGTGAAATGGGCACTCACAGAAACACAAGGGCTAGGCCTAAGCTAATCAATATGCTAAAATGTAACTCACTATCAGATAATGTCTGTGGAAGAGGCCAGGGGCTGATCTCCCCTTTCCTGTTGCAAGAAGTCTATGTTAATCTTTGTCAATGATTGCTCTGCTATGCCCAAAGGGGATTACTCAGTTGCTGTCTATAGAAATTCCACCCTAGGAGAACACCTGTAGATTTAGTCCTTTTACTAACACCTTCTGGGACCAGGCCCAAATCTGGGGACAAGAGAAGATGCCCATTTGCAGCTCAGAGAGGCAGATCTGCCTTGGGCAATGTCCCCTCCTCAAGATAGCAGCTAACAGAAGATGGGGTTAAGATCTCCCTGGACTGGGCTAATATACTGAATAATTAAAAGACATTATCCAGAAGGTAGCCGCAAGTTGTCACCTTTTTGGGACCCAGGAAAGATGATGGGAGATCAATGGAAGATATAACTATAAAGAATAAGGCTTACTGGACAGAGAACTAGCAGTCTTGTTGAACAAGCAAGATCTGCTCATGAGCTATCCAAGGTTTTGCTGCCGAAGCTGCGGGGCTAGAGGCAGGAACTCTTTCCATGGGAGAAGGGACTGTTTGTGACTTCTGCTGCGAAGACTTCCCCAGCCATGGTGCTCTGACTCTCAGCCGTGCTCTGAGCAAACTGCATGCTTGATCTAAAAGCTCCTGTCCCCAGCCAAAAGCCTCTCTCCTTCAGCTGAAAGATCCACCATTCTCAAGCCTCTGATCCTGGTAATATGCCACCCCACAAGCCTTGGATCCCTACTTTCCTCCTCCTTACTAATCACTGCTACCCCCTTCCTAAGCCCCCCCCCTCCTCCTCCTCCTTTCTCTGCTTCTCTCTAAATGTTTTATTTAGGATTTGTTAGATTGTTAGATAGCTGTAATTACTGATTGCACACACATATGTTAGTTAGGCACATTACACTACACCTTTGAATCGGAAACATGTATTTAATGTGGATTATTTTATCCTGATGAGCAACTTTTTATAATAAAGCCCATTGAACTTTCTGAGTGTGTCTCTCTTTATCTCTGTTTGCGCGCCCAGATCCTACATGGTCACCATCTCCAAGAACCAATTCAGTTTGTGTATGATGTGACTTTGCCTCTTTCCCTCTGAGCATGTACAGAGTGCGAAACCAGGTGTAGTTCACAACACATGCAGCATCTGCACACAAGTTAGGAGAGCTTCTTCAGTCTCCACACACTCCCACAGGCTTGTGTCTTCTTTCCCTGTGGGCTCTCATGGGCTGGTCAGATGCCGGCAAGGACTATGCACAATTTCCACAGTGCCACCTGCTGGCCAGTTGCTTTCTGTGAATAATCCACCCCTTTTCATTTGTACTTTTCTGGCAATTGGGGGAAAGGGTGGGTTATTCACAGAAAGCAAGAACTAGCTGACAGGTGTGGGTGTGGCCTGCAGAAACCATGCAAGGTCCCTGCTGGCCATCTGACTAGGCCATGAGATTCCACAGGGAAATAAGATACACTTGCGTGTAGGCCCCTCATGTCATGCAGTGTTTTGCAGTCTGTAAGGACCCGAAAATACTGTCAGTCTGCAGTGATTCTTCTTCCAAAGGAAACCAGAATCCAAGGTACACTGCAAACCCCTAGAATTTCTCATGACTCAGGGAACTGGGGCAACTGGGGGCCTTATTGTCTTCCTACAACATCAACTGATGATTTCTACTTGTGCAAAGGCCATGAGAGACTAATCACTACAGATGGACCACTGGCCCACTCAAATACAGTAGGGCTGTTTGCCTGACAATTATGTGGGTAGGACAAGTGTCCTCACCTTTGGAAGCGGTGTGTACTACTGGTTTTGGGGTGTGTGTGAATTAAAAGCTAGGTTGGAGGAGGGAAAAGTTGGGTCCAGCATACTTAAGAGAGTGCCTTCTTTGTCATGAACCCTGTCGCCTATTAAGATCATATGGAGAGGCCCAGTTATGGTTGACGCCGGCTTGTTTGATGCTGACTCTGGGCTGTTTGGTGGTGACGGACAGGGCCTTCTCAGTGGCTGCCCCAGGGCTTTGTGATCTACTCCTCCTTCTCTATTTGTTTGTAGGAAGACCCTCTAATACTGTTTTCTCAGGCTTTAAACTGAAAATATTAAACTATTAAATGTGTTTTTCTCTTCTGAGAGTGTTTTTATTTGTTTTGTGAATTTTAACTCTGCTTATACTGTGTTTATGTTTGTTGTGTTTTCTAACTCTGTACACTGCCTATATCAGGTGGTATAGAACTATGATAAAATAAATAAACAACAACTATTTATATACCGCTTTTCAAAAGATACCACTGGGTAAAAGTGCTAGGTAGGATGTTGCTGTTAGAGCCTGTGCCTGCCTTCCACACTATCGCTTTCCTCTCCTCTGGCCTCATTTTTAACTCCCACGTGACCGAAAAATCGGGAGCGCACACGGTTCCCAAAGGTGCTTAACTGCCATGAGAACAGTCCTACTGCTTATCAGGCACTACAGAGGCAATATGGGGACCAGGAGCGTTTGGAGCTTGGCAGCGGCAGGAGGACAAAATCCTTCGGCAGCTCCCCACCCCCTAGGCTTCGCAATTGTGCACCCCAAGCCACGCCTCCAGCATCTGACACCAGCTGCAAGGGGTGGGGCAGGGCCAATGCCAAGGACAGGCCCGTCAGCCCCAGTAGAGCTTCCCCTTGAGTGAGAACTCCTTTCTCTGCCTTCTTGAGAACTGCTGATTGGGACCTTCTTGAGAACCACTGATCCGTTGGGACCCTCTCCCAGCCTTCCCAGCCAGCGTTTCATTGATACACTGGCTGCGGAGAAGATGGTCATGCCTCACGTCCCCAGATGACGAGCTCTTCACTTGCCATCTGGGTACGGGAGGGAGCAAGGAGACACCCTGGCCAAGAGCAAGAAAGTTCCTTGGTGGGCCCCCCCAGACCCTATGGCTGGGGGACAATTGTCTCCCCTTGCTCCATAGCCCCTACGCCCCTGATAGGAACATAGGAAGCTGCCATATACTGTGTCAGACCATACATCCATCTTTCTCAGTATTGTCTATACAGACTGGCAGAGGCTTCTTCCGGGTTGCAAGCAGAAATCTCTCTCAGCCCTATCTTGGAGATGCTGCCAGGGAGGGAACTTGGGACCTAGATGCTCTTCCCAGAGCGGCTTCATCCCCTGAAGGGAATATCTTACAGTGCTCACACTTCTACTCTTCCATTCATATGCAACCAGGGCAGACCCTGCTTAAGGGGACAAGTCATGCTTGCTCCCAAAAGGCCAACTCTCCCCCTCTGATGGGGACTCATGATGGTCTAGCAATGGTCCACTACTCCCTGCACCTCTCAAGCCTGCTGGTCAGAGAAGAGAAAATAGCAAGCAGCTCAAGCTGGGGGACAAGCCCAATGGAAGAGAAGAAGAGACACAGCTGCGAGCACCACGAGTTTTCTTTTATTAATATTCCCAGCGTGCCTCTGATAAAGATCTTTTTCAAGGATATGTTTGCTCAACGTCTTTGCACCATATGCCCTAAAAGGCTTTGCTGCTCTTTTCAGGGGAAACATCTATTACAGCTACTATACTTTGTGGTACCAATGAGGAGCTCCCTGTGCGTACAAAATAATCCAGGCACCAGACTTTCTGTTCTGTTTATAGCAGAAGCTGTTCTCATATATCAGACTCTTTGTCCAAATCCATGCAGAACTTCTCTTCATTCTCCATTCAGTGATTAATTGCAAGCCAGTTGGGCAAAACTCCAGACTTGCCCACTGAAGGGTTTGCATCAAATGTTGGAAGAAGGGTGCCACCTCCTGACTGCAGAAGAGATGGCATCTCTACAAATGGATTTATTTTATTTTATTTTATTTTATTTTATTTTATTTTATTTTATTTTAACATTTTAAACGGTAGTACATATGCTAGTAACCTCTAGGCTTGGCTACTGTAATGCACTCTACGTGGGGCTGCCTTTGTATGTAGTTCGGAAACTACAATTGGTACAGAACGTGGCAGCCAGATTGGTCTCTAGGTTTACCTGAAGGGACCATATAACACCGATTCTAAACGAACTGCACTGGCTGCCGATATGTTTCTGAACGAAATACAAAGTGCTGGTTATTAGCTATAAAGCCCTTCATGACTTAGGTTCAGGATACTTAAGAGAGTGCCTTCTCTGTCGTGAACTCTGCCACCTATAAAGATAATCTGGAGAGGTCTGATTATGGATGCCGCCAACTTGTTTGGTGGCAACTCTGGACCGGGCCTTCTCTGTGGCGGCCCCAGGACTTTGGAACGCCCTCCCTGCTGGAAAAAGAGCATCTCCTTATCTGTTTGTTTTTAGGAGGACCCTGAAGACATACCTATTTCCCCAGGTCTTCAACTGAGACTACACTTTTAGATTTTAATGTGTTTTTACCTATTATTTTTTTTATTTTTGTATGAATTTTAATGTTTTATATTATATTTTGTTTTAATTCTGTACACCTCCTTGAGATTTTTATACTAGGCAGTATATAAATCCAATCAATCAATCAATTCCATCTTCCAGAGGGGTGTACATGGTTATGTTTCTCCTCACAACAACCCTGTGAGGTAGGTTAGGCTGAAAGTGAAGTGACTGGCCCAGAGTCACCCACCCAGTTTAATGGCTGAACAAGGATTTGAACTCGGGTCTCCCTGGTCCTAGTCCAACCACTACACCACCCTGCCTCTCTGCTCATGGCTAGTAAAAGACTCTTTAATTGAGTCATGGTTTGCTTTTGAACTGTTTAACTGGTTCCATTTGAATCAATATGTCTATTAAGAGGTTCAGTTTGAATAAATATAAAGTTATTTTGTTACCAAAATCTCAGTATAGGTGCCTTTTTAGAAGACTTGTGATAACTGCCCCCACTCCAGATCCTCAAGTATTAATCATGGACCTCCACCCCATGTATCTAATATCTCTTCATCAGACTCCAGCATAAATGAGAGTAAATAAGTACTTGGGATAATTATTTTCAATAACTTTATTCTGGCTCACCAGGAAGCACAGTAAATTGGAGCAAAGGTTTCCCACGAGTCACCTGGACCTACCCCATGGACCTCTATCTTTGAATGGTGGCAAGATAACCATAGGTGATCACAGTCGGTGATGTGATCACTGAAGGTGAAAGGTAATGAGATCACTTCACTTTTGAAGGGTGATGCGATTCACATATTTTTTGAAAAAACCCGCTCTAAGTGTGTACCAGACACCTTAGGTGGCACAGCGGGGAAATGCTTGACTATCAAGCAGAAGGTTGCCGGTTCGAATCCCCGTGGATACTATATCGGGCAGCAGCGATATAAGAAGATGCTGAAAGGCATCATCTCATACTGCGCGGGAGGAGGCAATGGTCAACCCCTCCTGTATTCTACCAAAGATAACCACCGGGCTCTGTGGGCGCCAGGAGTCAACACTGACTCGGAGGCACACTTTACCTTTACCTTAAGCGTATATCAGTAGTGACTATCAGCTCGTGTGCCTCCAGCGCTGACTGCAGGCTGGACAGCTCTACCTGGTGAATTTCCAGCCTGCCGGGTTTAGCCTCTTTGGCTATGAATGATGGTTTTAATTCGAGCTGGAAACGAGCTGTGTTGAGCAAATTTTCCTTTTTTGGCCTCTCCATAGAGGATTTGCATACTGTAGGAATTGAGCAAGCCAGGAAGTTAGTTAAGCAACGTGTCCTGGATACAGAAGTTCCACAAGAAGGTGCATGGCTCAAGCAGGGTTTATACTTAGGGAGTCAAGCTATTAATCTTAAACCAGCTAAATATTTTGATGTGGTGCTTGTCCCTAAATTTAGACGAGCCCTCATTTTAGCACGTTTAAATGTTCTTCCTACAGCAGTATTGGATGGCAGGTTCAAGGGAGTTCTGCTATTTTTACGACTTTGCCCGTGTGGCAAAGGGGTTATAGAATCCACCACGCACGCTATTCTTTATTGTGATTTTTATAGGGAACCCCGTTTAAGACTTTTATATCCTATGTTAGACAATTTGCCTGGCCGGTCTGATGAATTCTGTTTAAATTATCTTTTAACTAATGAGGACACTGATATTATTTCTGTTATGGCCAGGTTTTGTTATATTATTTGTAAAATACATACTGGTTTATTGTAAATGTTTGCTGGTCAATGACCGAATAAACTTATAACTAACTTTCCAGCCTGCAGGCAGCGTGGGTCTCGGGCAGGGCAGGAGAGACTGAAGCGATTTGAAATGCCTCCTTTGGATGCCTCTTTTGGCGCTTCCCCTGCTACTACTGTGTACAGTGTTGAAAGAAGTGTTGACCTAGAAGAAGAACCCAGAAGTTCCACCCTGAGCGTCACTCACCCCCTCACTGACTCCGCACATGGTCGCAGCAGCAATTGCCTGCAGTGGCAATGCCGAAACTTTGATGGCAGGAATTTCCATGATTGACAGCCTGGGGCGATCAAAGCTGCTGGTCATGGAAGCACCTACCATTATGCTTTCAGCATTTGCTTCTGTAGCCCTATCTCCAAGATAGGGCTGAGAGAGATGCCTGCCTGCAACCTTGGAGAAGCCGCTGCCAGTCTGGGTAGACAATACTGAGCTAGATGGACCAATGGTCTGATTCAGTAGACGACAGCTTCCTATGTTTCTAATCTGTTGGTACCAGCAATTAACCTGCTGCAGGAGGAAGCTTATATAGCTTGATTAGGGCCACACCCTTTCCTGCAAACCGACCCAGCTCCCGAGTAGTCCTGTGAATATCCCCTATATTGAGCATGGCTGCCCATGCCAAACAGGAATAGTAGAAACGGTCGGCCATGTGCTTTTCTACTGCCCATTTGCTCTTCAATGGTTGCTCAAATTTTAACGACATTCCCGGGAAGGTAGATAATTTTATGTTTCCCTCCTCCTATTGAGGCAGACTCAGGTTGTGGTCAAGAAATGGTTAAAGGGTCTGCAAACTGCTTAATTGAAACTTGCTAAAAGCAATAAATCTGTCTCCCGCTGGAATGCAGGCAAAGGGGCCCCTCTGATATCTCTAGATAACAAGGCGCTAGCTAGCGACACCTTCAAGGACACATCTGGAAAGGAGTGGAAAATAGTTTGGCTGTATGGAGGGAGGAGGGATGCTTAATTATAGCTTAGTATGAGAAATTGTCTCATTGGTAATAATTGTAAAATGACGATTAAGTGATGCTAACCAATGAGGATTGTATCCACTGTTTGTAAATAAATGTGAGTATAAAAGCTGAAGCGACAATGTAATCGGGGCTCAAGCTTTGGAATTTATTCCCTTGAGTCAACTGCTAGCAATAAAAATCTGTTTTCTCTCAAATTGCTCATGCCAGTCTCTCACTCAAGAACCCAGGGGATTTCTGCTACACTATTGGATTGTGAAAATGATAGTCCTATCAAGGTTGCAAAATTTTGTTCTATTGCCTGTACTAACAGAAAAGTACTTTTTATATCTTCTAATTAGTTTAGGTGGGGTGGTAATAATAGTTGCTGAACTTTTGCTTTTTAGAATTTGGGATATTATTGTCTCTGTTATGGCAGGGTTTCCCTTGAGGGGAATATCTGACAGTGCTCACACCTCTAGTCTCCCATTCAAATGCAACCTGGGCAGACCCTGCTTAGCTAAGGGGACAAGTCATGCTTGCTACCCCAAGACCTGCTCTCCTTTCTGCCCAGAAAACTGCCTATGGATGTTTTCAGCTTGCATGCTGCGCTTTGCAACCAGGCTCACTAAACTGCCTTTCTGAGGGCTCCCTAGTTTCCTTCTCGGGGCCTGCATGGGGCTCTTAACTCCACGGGGGGGGGGGGGCTCTTAATTCCAGTGAACTGCATAGAAGGACTCAATGTCTGTGTTGGGAAATGGACCTGCTGGCCGTTTGTCTCCCTCCCGCTGCTAGGATTGTCTAGACAAAAGAACACAACTGATAACCCCAACAATGCTGATCGTCTCAAATGCCAGGAATCAGAAACATCTTGCAAACAATTGGGACTATATGCAGCACTGGTAGTGAGGCTCCATGTGAAGAGAACTGATAAAGTTTATGAGCCTTTGGCTGGTCATAGAGGAGCAGGTCTGATAGCAAAATGTGTACAATAGACTCAGTGGTTTCAAAAGCTTCGATGCACTGTATTGCATGTCCAGGGTGCCAAGGGCATCCGAGGAAACTGAAAAGCAAGCCATGGAAAGCGAAGAAGAATGATGCCCTTTTGAATTCAGATTTGGCTCAGTCTTCCTGCTGCAAGCTATGTTGGGGACAGTATCTTAGGAATGGACAGATAAAGTGGGCTTGCTTCTGGGCCGTGGGAAGGAAAGCATCTCACTTAAAAGGTGGGGCAAAAATGCAATAAAATATGTAAATAAGGCTAGGGAGGGAGGGGAGAGGGCATAGCTCTATGAAAGAGAATGTTCCTTGAGTGCAGAAGTGTCAGGAACTCACCAGCCACACCACCCACCCATCCTGACCCAGGCTCAGGGTCCAGCAAAGGCAGGGCTGTCCTTAGTCCAAGTGGGGTGCAGAGCTTGGGGCAAATCAGCCAGTGGGGGGGGCTCCTTCCAGGTAATTCTAATGGGGGTTTAAAGAATGGGGCCCTGTTTGCCCTGCCCTAAGGACAGCCCTGAGAAAAGGACAAACCAAAGAAGATGCTCTAGCCTCAGACAAGGAGTCTCTCCTTGCAAAACACTCCACAGACATCAGGGTCACCTCGAAGCCCGGGACGATTTCCACTCCTCTTTACTGGGGAACTGCCACCGGGGTTCCTCCTCCAAAGCGACCCCAAACCCCCACCCACCCCACTCTCCCCAGAGCTGTGTCCTTCTCCAGACCCTCCCAGGGTATCACCCTCTGCCACAGCACCCAAACCCTTAACTGAGGAACAGCATGTCCCAGAAGCCTTGCTGGCCCCTCGAGAATCATCTCGGCCGCTCCAACTTCCCAGGGAAGCCCCAGCAGGGCTCCCACATGCTGAGGTGCAGCTGGGCTTGGAATGCCCTCCCATGCCGGCATAGAAGTGCATGCTTGGCAGCCAAGAAGCTACCCACAGATGTGTTTACTCGAGAGGAGGATTAACAGCAGGGTTACTCCGTTAGTTAGTGTAAGGCTTCCCCAACCTGCGGCCCTCCAGATGTTGCTGAACTATGACTCTGGTCATAGCAGGGCTTCATTCCTAAAGCTAGCCTGGTCATTGTGGCCACTAAGCCAAGCACAACAGATGGCCAGTCAAGTCTCATGTCCTGCTAGGAGTCCCACAAGCCCACTGGCATTTCAGGCCCCTGGCAGGAGAGAAGCAAAAACTGGGTCAGGCAGATTTCCAGGTGATAATTTGGCCCTTGATCTACACACACACACACACACACACACACACACACACACACACACACACACACACACTTTGACGCTATGTTCTCATCCTGGGAATCCATGTTTCTGCAGCTTGTCACACTACCAGGAGTCTCTGGAACTCACCGATGCAGCACAGGAGAGCCTCATCAGTCTCCACAGCAATGGTGCCTTGGCTCTAGGAATGAAGCCCCGCTATGGCCAGAAAGAAGAAGATTGCTTACCTGAACCCCATCTTACATACACACACACACACAGCCAAGCTTCCTGCTCCTCAACAGCTCTGTTATCCAGATTTACTGGGATCCTCCCTCATGCCCTGTAACACCTGTGTGGAAAAGTCTCTGAAGATTTGAGGGTCCAAATGTCTGGAACATTCCTCCTGCCCCTTGGAGGAAAGGCACAGCCCATGTCCATGTGTGCTCAGGTACGGGCTTCAGTTTGGATCCCGGCTGGTGCCCCACACCCAAAACTAGGCCCTGGGAGTTCCGCCATGCTTGCATCGTTTCAAAAAGTGGCAGTTGCTGTGCTGGATCCCAGGGCCGGCTGTGTTTACCTGGTCGCCATGGCTCTGAGGTTCTGACGGATTGTGATGGGGCTGGAGGTTCCGCTGCTGCCCTTTGACTCTCTGGTCTTGATCGTTGGCAGGAGGGCTTTCCAGTCTCTCCGGGCTGCTCATGCCAATTGTTGTCTATATTTGGCCATGAGGGAACGCTGAACATGGCCTCAGGCAAGGAGTTCAGTTCACCGCACTGCCCCAGAGAGGTTTAATGGTGGGAGAAGACCACCAGGGGTTGGGTTTGGGTCAAGGTGGAGATATTTGGATGCAAGTCCCTCCTGGCCCCTTTGGGCTGACCCAGGTAGGCAGGAAGAGACTGGCCCAGCCCATCTCTGCTTCTGACCCCAGTGGACTCCTGCTCTCCTCTTTCCTTTGCAAGACGTGGGAAAAGGACGCCCCTTACTCCACAGTGTGGGCAGCCTTGATAAGGAAGCTCCTGTAACTCCTCTCCGGTACGTTCTCTCTCCTGCTCCCCCTGGATTATTAGGGATCATTGTTGATTGATGGCACCGTAGATTTGTATACCGCTGCTGACATTCTCAAGGAACACGGCACTTGCCAGGTTTCATTAGCCATGAAAAAAAGGCCCCAGTTTGCAAGGAGCACCCAGTCTAAATTCTGTCGGAAAGACAGAAAGGATAGGCAAAGGAGAGCAGGCAATCAGTCTGAGCTACCTGAGCCTTGGGTTAGGATCCAGGAATGAAGGCACAGGAGGCGAGGGAGAGTTCTCATGAACACTTAGCATCCTAGGGTTTCAAATAAGGATAGGGGGCGGGAATTGGTCCCCAAGTCTGCACTGTGAGGATTAGGGGCTGAGAGGCTGCATTTGCTGGTGCGCCTGGCACACAATTTCTCAGTGCCTGGATTCCAGGTGAGGCCTGCAGCCACCCAGAATGTGACACTGGAGCCAGCATGTGGCTGGCTGCTTATTCAGGGCTGGATCCCTGGTGCCTCCTTCAGTGGCTGCAGGGGAAAGGGAGCAGCTGGGACCGGGAGTGATGGAAGCCCCTCTGGGGGGCACAGGAGGGGGTCATGGCAGCCCCTCTGAACATTTGATGCTGAGCCAGACCATTGCTCCAATCAGTTGATGGTTGTCTATTCTGACCAGCAGCCTCTCTCCAAACCCCAACCAAGGGAGCTGAGATCTTTTTCTTAATGGAGATTCTTAGGGTTGATCCCGGCCCTGAGCTACATCCCAGGAGAGAAGAGGGAACTTGGGCAGGTGCTGCTTGTCACACCAGAGGGCTCTGCGGGTGAGAGAAGCTGCACTTCCCCAATCCTACAGGTCATAGAAAGAGCCAAAAGAAAAAGCAACGGTAAATGAAGAGAAAAGACAGCTGTGTGTGTGTATGGCCAACAGCTGAGGGGAGGAAAATGAAACTTGTAGACCTGAAATCACGAGCCAACTTGTGGGTTGCAGGGGTTTTCTCTCAAATGGCTTACATGACGTGCAGCATTAGGGGCTCTGCAGATTTCAAAGCCAGTCCTGTCACTGTTCAGAACTATTCCCTGGTTGTGGAAGCAGTGTTTCCACCTTGTCATGAATGTGGAAACTTCTGAACAGCATCAGGGCTGCCTATGAAGTCTACAGCAGCCCTGGGGTGCAGCACTACGTTTGTCATAGCTCTGTGCATTATTTTATCCAATGTGCTTTTATTAGAATAGTATATGTTAACTACCTATTTACTACCTATGCATTAGGAAGCAATTCTGCAACTAGACACTTCTAATTTTTGTTGTTGTTGTTTTTAAAAAAAATACTGTTTGTTCAATTTTGTGGTTTTTAAATTATTGTATTTTAAACTTTTATGTGTGTTGTTATATGTTGAACTGTTTTAACTGTTATATGTGTTTTAATTGTTGTTAGCCGCCCAGAGAGGTAAGTTTAGGCGTGGTATAAATTTGATAAATAAATAAAAATAAATAGAAGGCCCACTTCCTGCCCAGCCTATACTTCCTGGCCGTGGGATTGAAATGTTAATTGCTGTGGGCGGGGAAAGGAGGGAGGGTTGTTGCCTCCACGCCCTGTCACGAGGCATCTGGCTGTCCACTGTTGGAAACCGGGTACTCGGGGCTCTTTTGACACACTCGCTCAGTTGTGTCTTTTTCTCCTCAGCAACTTCAAGCCACAGGAGCCTATTGATGAGTGCTCCATGACCGTAAGTACCAAATGGTCACTAGTAGGGGATGAAAATCCAGTCCATACATGGCAGACCTGGGAGGGGTTGGGAGAGACCCCATTTTAAGCTACGTTAGAGGGAGAGTGGGAGAGACCCAGTCTTAGAAGGTGCAGGTTGGAGGGACATTTTGAGAACCATGTTGAAAGCGATATACATAAATATTTGCAGTGGTAGAAGCAGTAACTTTGTTGGGCAGGATGAGAGACAATCAGGGTTCAAGTTGTTCACGCCAAGGTGAAAGACCCCTGCTATGGCTGAATGCAGCATGGGAACTTTGGGGACGAGAAGTGCTGAGCAGAAAGAGGTGTGTGTCTACCTGTTTTTCACCTTTCGCTTCTTCATTCTGCTTTCCTGCCCCAAACCACCGTTTCCCTCCAGGGTTCCAGACTTCTATTTTGTTCTGTTTTGTACTCACCACAAACTCACTTTTGTTCTGTTTTGTACTCACCACTCACAGGAAGGGAGCAGTCTGGAGGGGAATTATAGTGGGAAAGTGTTGTTGGGGAACAGACTGTGCACTCCTTCCCTTCTGCCACTTCTCGGCTCCACGATCCCCTTTCTGACTTTGCTTAGCATGCAATTGAGCATCAGAAGGGTCCTCAAAACACGAGTCTGCATCAGGTGTAGTGTTGCCATCTCACCTGATTTTCCAGGTAGTATCCAGATTTTAAGCATGTCACCTGGATTGCTTAGCCTACCCGGATCCCACCAATTTCAGCTTGCTTGCTTGCTTTATTTATTTATTTTAAAGTCACACTCTAGCCCTTGTAGAAGTGGAGTTATGGAGCAAAACGTGCAGTTACTATTCTGCTCAACTGCTGGACTCGGATTGAGGCAGGCAGGTACGTAAAGCACAGGAGGCTAGCAGGGAGAGGTTCACAAGTAAGTAAGTAACCCCACTGAGGAGGAATGTTGCCTTTGGTTTTTTTTATCAGCAGGGGATCTCTGTGGGTCAGCTGAGAGGCTAGCTTGTTTTTTGTGTAAATCATTACCTGACTATTAGGCTTCATAATGTTTAAAGGCTTTGACTTTGCATTCAGTGCATGCCTACTTAGAAGCAAGCACCATTGGTGGTTTCAATCAGTTCTTCTCTCAGGTAATAAGGGTGTACATAACTGCAGCCTTAACTGAAAAGCTCAGCATGTTTCTGTTCTATTGCAGCTGTTAATATGTCAAGGAAAATGGTCAGGCAAAGAGATCTTCCCCAACTATTGTTGGTAGATATCCAAATAAAAGTCAACTGGAAAGTTCATCTGCTAATTTGCATAATATGCAAAATATTCACAAGCCAATTTACATAATATACAAATTAGGGTGCCCGGCTTTGGAGAGCCAGAATATGGCCACCAGAATCAGGTGGCCAGTAGCTCTTCCCAGCAAATAGACAAACTTAGCTAGGCCTTTCTTGTTTAAAAGCACCATCCCTGACTGTGAATCCACAGGGTCCCATACAGCAGGAGGCCTGACTCTTACTCTGGGTCCTATGACTCCAAATTGTCTGCTACCTAAGATCTCACCCGAATCCCCAGGAATGTGGGGGAAGCTGCTCTCTGGGGTTCAGTAGATTTATGGGGTTTGGTTCCTCTCTGGGCCGTTACACATTGATAGACTCGTGCATTTCTTTTCTGAATGGATGGAAACTGATACCAATGGGTCCCATTCATATTTGTTTCCATGCACCCTGAAACCATAGCACACCCAGAGCAAATGGCAATGAAAGGGTGTTCAGTTCTGGGGTCCCATTCACTGACATTTGTTTGAGTAATAACTTCTTGTGATGTAGCTGGAGTCTCACTCAAGGCTTGGGTTCCCTGGGGGTCAACAACCAAGTCAAATTAAGACACACACACACACCCACACACACACCTCCTGCTCACAATAGCTGCCACCCAGACCAGAACACCAAACCAACTGAAAAGAGTGAAGCATTTATTTAGGCTATGTGAGACCAGGAACAGGCAGTCAGTTATAGGATGTGGTGTTTCTAACAGCTGACACTTGTAACAGGCGTGATTCTACTACCAGTTTCCTTCCTCACTATGAGTTGGCCATGATCCTTCAAGGGCCACTCGAGCCTGTCAATCACTCTTCTCTGCCCAGCCTTCCGCCTCACTCTCCAGCTGACACCCATGCTTCCATTACAGTTTTCTTTGGGGAAAGAAAAGGAAGTGACCTAGTTAGGGGTGTAGGGAGAATAGATCAAGGGAGGAAACTGTCCCCAGGCCCACAGGGTCTGGGGGTGCCCCAAAGGTCCCCGCAGTCTGCCCTGCTCTCTTTCCCAGTCCCAGTCACTCCCAGTCTGATCCCTTTAAGGTCTCCCAGCACTGCTGACAAAGCAAAATAAATACAAATAGAAAAATCCAAGATAAATGTGTCGGGATGCCATGTTACCTGGTTGCTTGGGTGACCCTATGGAGTCTGGAGAAGGGCGTGGCATCCATCCTCTGAGGCTTTCATTCTCTTTAGGGGGCAGTGGGGATGAGAAGGGCCCAGGCTGGTTGTATCCCAGCTTTATGGGCCTCCAAACCGGTTCGAAGAACCGGCGGTTCCGCCAGTTTGGAGGCAGTGAGGGTCTCCCTTTAAGAGCGGGGGAGGGTACACTCACCCCTCCCACTCCCACCACTTTCCCCCCACAGGCACCAGTATTTTAAGTAGCCCATAGGGGCTCAGCATAACTCCCCGTGCTGGTGTGCACAGGAGTGTCAGCGACTTCCAGTCATTTCCGGAAGAGGAGGGCAACAGGGTGGGGCAGGGTGGTACGCTGCCGCCCAATGGACTACTTAAAATACCATCGGTGGGAGGAGTAAGTGCATCCTCCTCCACTCTTAAAAGTAAACCCTCACTGCCTCCGAACCACCCCGCAGTAGTTCTATGCACATCCCTAGATCCCAGTGGGGTTGAGAGGGCAAAGCAGGGAGAGCTGCAGGAAACAGCTCTAGGGAGACAGCTAGGTTGGGTGTGACAGGAAACAGGAAGCCAGGTCAGGAAGTAGACTTTAAGCCCGGTCAGCTCTTCACTGGGGTATTTAAGGCAAGGCAGCTGATGAGGAGGAGCTGCTTCTGAGTATAGTTGCTGGGAGTTCTCCAAGAGAGGAAACTGGCCGAATGCAGCAAGCCAGGAGGACTCAGGTGACATGCTAACCTCCTCCCCTGGCTGTGCCTGAGGCTGGCCTTTTTTTGGTACTGACCCAGTCATTCTGGAGTCCAAGGAGGACTAGGAGCCCACCTTGTCCCATGGGAGTCTGATAGAATGGTAAAAAATGGCAGGCCTTCCTTACCACAGTAGTCCAAACACATCATTACGGGATTGAAGTATTTGCCACAGGGATTGAAGCCACAGGTGAGTGAGCCCCAAGCAATGTGGAAGCAGAGTGTATGCAATTGCCCCCTCTGTTTTCCCCACCAAATATTGCCTCTGGAGCAGCTGTTTGCCTTTGAAATGGATATACTGTGATGCAGAACCCGCCTCCCCAGTGGCTCTTCTGGGACATAAAGTGTCCAGTTCTGGCCCACTTCCTGCATTCAGCTCACCTGGGCACTTTTCAGATTACAGGCTACAGCCACCGTAAAATGCTTCAGCTTGGCGGGATTGAATTGACAGCATAATTAAAGGATGTTGTGCAAAGCCACCAACAGGGTGAGCAGTCTTCTCTAATTTGCATGAAACTCCCAACAACAGGAAAATTACAGCTATTTTTCTACAACGTTGTAGGATGCAGCAATAAAACCCGGAAGAAAGGAGGTGCATGGTCGGGGGCTTATTAGTTTAGCCAAATTAAGTCTGCAGGGAAATATGAGCGTTTCTTACATATCATTTTTATTAATATATAAAACACATTTATAGATATAGATATATCCAAGTCTCAAAGTGGTTCACAACCAATTAAATATCTAGAATCTTCAAAATCCACAGTTAAAATAGATAATACGGATGTACTCAAAAGCCAGGGACAGGTGGTTTTCTGCTTCCGTAGCCTGTGGGCTTGCTGGAGGCATCTTACTGTCCACTGTAAGAAGCAGGGTGTTGCTTTCATGCCCTTTACATGCATTGATGTTCTTGTGTCATGCCTCTTGTTCCTCCTCTCAGAGTCCCAAAGCCACAGAGATGTCTCATCAAGAGGCTGCTAGAAGAGCTGTCCTCTGTAGAGTTCAGGAATTAATATCCATGGTTCCATGTGGACGGATTGTGGGTTGTGTGTGTGTGTCCCATTCCCCATTAGGAGAAAGAATGTGGAACAGATCCAGTTCTAAACGCTGCTGCATGGGAGAGATTTTGATTGGTGGGATAGGAGGAAATGCAGCGTTCCAGGACACATTGACAGCTGAGGCATTGGAAAGGGACCAAAAATGGGATGCAAGGCTCTCTGGGGCAGAGACGCTAAATGCCTTTTGTTCTAAGAGGCACTTCTTATTTTAGAGGGTATTCCATTAATTTGAAACCTCAGTGCCCCATACAGCATGATGGATGACCCCAAATCACCTGTTCCTCTGGGAAGTGTGATCAAGCTCTACTCATCAGGAATAGGGTGCTACCTGGACACCACCCGTCCCTTGGACTTGGTTCCTCTCAGAAGCCTTAGAAGGTTAATTCAAGCACTAAAACATTGCCCCTACAATGCTTCTCTTTCCTCCCCAGATGAGAATGGCACCATGTATGATGTCAGCAGCATCGAGGACAAGGTATGGGGCTCTCCACCAACCCCCACTTCGGCCAGGTACCCTCCTCTCAGCTGAAGGGCTGCTGGGGGACATTTAATGCAGCAACCAAAAGGCTGCAGGGGACAGGAGTGTTTTTCCCCCATTTCTGAGCACCATGGAGGGTTATCTCCTCCCTCCCTGCTCTCTGAAAACTCTGGAGTTCTCCCAAGGAAGCCAACTGGCAGTCGGTGCAAGACAGACAAGAGCAGGTCTATTGCTGGCTATTACCTGAGGGAGCTCCGAGACTCCCATGACTGGGTGTTGGGGAGAAACAGCAGGGGAGGGCTCCTGTCTCAATGCCCTCTTTGAATGCTTTCCAGGGCCTCTCAATGGCCGCAGCTGGAAATGAAAGTATGGACTTGGGAGATCTTTAGCCTGATGATGTCCCCCTGCCGTCCACCTTCAAAGGGAGGCTAGATCCTTGCTTAGCATCACATTGGGTGCTCGTGTTCTTCTTCAGCTGGCTGCCATCTCCAACAGGACAGTTCTTTGAGCAGCTTTTCTCTCGCCTCTTTCAGGACCATCGGAGAAGAAGAAGGAAGAGCACAGTTGCCCCTGGATTGGTTCTCCTCAGTCCATCTGGGAGAGGTAAGGGATGGAAACCAAGGGTGACTTCCTTTGACACCTATGCCCCATCCACTTCTTCTGCAAAACATTGAATTATCCGTATCTATGGCACCCTCAAGGCAGTGACACAGACGCACAACTCCAGCAGCATCTCTGGGCTCCCTAATGTACCATACGCCCCTGAGACAGAGTGTTGTGGGAGGAGAGACAGAGAGAGAGAGTGCTGTGGGAGGAGAGAGAGACATAGTTTGACTTCCAACTTCAGCCTGGAGGAAGATCCAGAGGAGCATTCCCTCACAGTGGTGGCCTTCTTTGTTGAGGTGAGAAGCACGTTTGTCAGCGTGGGCTTCCCTGAGAGGAGAGTCTGGCCCCAGGGGCTTATGGGTTTTCTGCTCCTTTGCCTCTTTTAGCTGCTCCTGAAACATGAACACATCGCCTCCTTGGAGAAGATCTGGACACTCCTGGTAGCTTGGCTTGTCCATCCCAGCCAGACCATCCACTACTTCAGTGAAAGGGGCCTTCTCCATATTTCTGGCAACCTCAAGGCAGTGGCACAGACACACAACTCTAGGAGCATCTCTGGGCACAAAGAGAGCATCCAGATCCTCTCTTTAGGGAGCCCTTCCTGAGGCTGGTGCTCCTAGGCATTCCAAGGTGTGATGGGGAGGTTTTTGCAACTGTGTGGATTCAGCCTCTGGAACCCTTACTACAGGATGAAGGAGAAATCCCCCTGGGAAGACACAGGATTGCATCTCTCCGTAGGAACCCTGTATTCCCCATGTGTTCCAATGTCACCTTCTCCCCCTTCGTTCTGCCTCTGGGATGGCTTGAGTGATCTTCTCCCCAAGGCAGTGGATGGTGGCCAAGAGGCATCAGCCACCAGAGAGGCCTGTGGTCTGTTTAGCCAGGGGTGGATTAGCATGTGAAAGAACTGAAAGGACCCACATTATTTTTACCTAGGTGAAGAAACTCCAGGACTTTAGTGCCTGGATCCTGGGAAGGCTCAGGATCTCTAGTATGGAATCTACTTTGGGGGTCCTGGCCTTCATGGAGAGGCTGAGGCACTGCGATTCAGAAGATCAGGCCATGGTGAATGCTGCCCTGGCTGCCCTGTGCTGCCCTCTCTTCCACCATGTAAGTGCTTGCACTCCAGCCCTCTGCCCCAGGACCAGCCAATTATGAAAAGTGATTGGCCAGCTCTATGAGGGCTGGCCATCATCCAGATTCTGATTGGGTTGGAGAAGGGAAACTACATACCTCCTAAGAGACCCATGAAAGCAAAGCTTGGTGCTAATGGAGCTAAAGAATTCCTCCATACCATCAACCCCTGTTCTTTCACCTCTGTAGGAGGTGGCTAAGATCCGAGGGGCAGCCATGAGGACACATCTAGATTTCCTGCAGCACCGCCACCATCACGAGGGTACAGAACAGAACGTCACAACCCTCATCACGGTGCTGATGCATGCGGAGGATGAAGATCTGGAGGTAGCACAGGTAAGGGCTCATCTGTCCCTGCCACCTCTACAAAGGTGCTTAGGCTTCCCCAAGTCCGGCCTCCCATTTCCAGACCCCAGAGTTAGCCTCACGGGGTGGTGAATCAACGTGCTATCCCGCTGTGGCTTGGCCCCTCCAGGCCTCTCAGAAACCTTTCAGGGAATTGATCTCTCTGCCGCCTTCCACTTTCTCTTCCAAAAGTTCATCCAGGGCACTTTCCTGGGATGGGGCAAAGCTTCCATTCTCCAGCTTCCCCTCTTGAATCTGGTCTTCCCAAAGTCCTTCCCTCAGTGGTGCTTCAGCCAATGAAAGGCCACTGAAGTCCAGAATCTTCCCTGCTCTTTGGAGCCCCCTAAGAGGTTGCTTAGAATCCCTGAGTCCAGTGGCCACAATTCAGTAAGTGATGGGAGGAGGGAGGCCTTTCTCTCTCCCATTTTGTTATCTCCTCTTAAAGGCTGTGAAGGATAATGGTCTTATTGTTGTGAGCCGCCCCAAGCAGTAGTGCACTGGAGGGGCAGGGTAGAAATATTTTAAATAAATAATCTGAAGCTCCTGGCGAAAGCCCTCCAATAGCACTTGCAAGGCAAACTGCTGGCGCGGGACTCTTACAGCCTGCCTGCAGGAGCTGCTCCACAAGATCTCCAAGCATCTGGTAAGAGCAGCCCTTCCCTGTCCGCCCCTCGGCTCTGACTCAAGGACATTTGGGTGATACTTTATTCACTCAGGATTTGTCTTTGCTCGTAGCTCTGCTCCAGGAACGCTGTGGAGATGGAGGCCTCCAACATCCTGGGGTTCTTCCACAGCGAGCAGCCTTCAGTGAGGAAAACGGCTGCCATGCTGATCAGTAAGTGAAACAAGAAGCTTGTGTGTCCCTTAGAGGGTCTTTTTGGTGGGCAACATTTCACTGTCTTTGAGGACACTGCCAGAAAGGTGTGGAGGTGCAGGAGATGTTCCCTCCCCAGGAGGACTGGCCCACTGAGCAAGAGGTCTCTTGGCTTAATTTCCTCTCAGGGTGACTTAAGTGTCAACAAAGGAATCATTCAATCTGTCAGTCCCAGAGGGATTAGAGAGGGGAGGACTTCCTCTCTTGAAAGATGGGATGCAGATTGTTCATGTGCAGGCTCCTAAACTGTGGTTCCATTTCCTTCCACCCTTGTTTTTAGGTCACCTTGTCCACAAAAAAGGCAGCATCCTCACTGAAGCGAGCATAGAGACCTACCATGCTGGTAAGTGAGGGTTTCTGGGTGGGAGGGGACAGACAAAAGGCCTGTGATGGCTGAGGGCTGGGCTTAGCGACCTCAGACCTGAAATGGGTCACCTGTCCCTTCAAATAAAAGGTCTCGGTTGCATCCTCAGGGATGATCAGTGGCAGGATTACCCAGAGCAAAAGGGAGAGATAGTGCTCTCTGTTAGTTAGTCGGGAAATGGTGGGTCTTGGTGGGGTGCTTTCTTCATGGGTCCCTTCCATGTCTGGGTGCAAGTCCTGAACCTTCTCCTTCATCTCTCTAGCGCTGGAGTGCTTGTTTGGCGACCATGACCCTGAAGTTGGGCAAGTTGCCTGCAAGACAAATCTTATGGAAGGCCTTTTCCCTCCACTCCCAGCACAGGCTGCAGGCTGCCGTTTGGCACTTGTGGGCAGACTGTAAGAGGAAAAGATACCTGCAGAGTGAGCCTGATCAACTGGTGAGTAGACCAAGATGGTTAGGAAGGGGACTGGGGGTGCAGGAAAGGATGGGCAAGAAGTTGGGCAGTCCTCCTTCATGCTGGAATGCCAGCAAAAGCCTTTGCAGCTGGTTGTACTAGTAGCCAAAGGGAAAGAGGAAATCTCTCTTTTCTCTCAAGGAAATTATGAAGCGAATATTCTGCCATGATTCTCTGGTAGTTGGAGCCCCTGCAGGTAGTGTCATGGGGGAGAGTGTGAGAAGAATCCAAAGCTTTGAGACTGCTTGCTTGCTTACCAGGAACAAGAGCCCAGCGCTCTTCCCTTGAAACACCGGAAGTTGAAGGGAGGCTTGAGGAAGATCGTGCCTGCAGTGGAGAGAACATCATGCAGTGCAGCAGATAAGCAAATCAGGCCCACCCAGAAAACATCATGGAGAGGAATGGACAAAATATTGGTCCACCAGAAGATATCAAGCAGGGAAGCGAAGTTTGGGCTGAAGAGTGAGGAGAAAGCAGGATCCATTCCCCTGACCCAAGGAAGTCCCACCCTAGGGGTCAGGAGCCCCTTCCCCATGCCTCTGCTGGAAGGCTGCAGGAAGATCCTACAGGGTGACCCTGCCACCCAGGGGCCTTTTCTAACCTTTCTTGGGCTTTATTTGGGTCTGGGGAGGCTGTGTGGCCCCAGCAGGAAAGAAAGATCACCACTTCCCTCCATTCGCACCAACTGGGGCAGGGAGCACCTCTCTTTCTTCCTTTCTCCCCATCCCCAGAGGCCTGGCTTCCCCTGGCAGGAGAAGCACCGTCCAGGCATCAGCCCCCCTTCCCTGCTGAGGGTGTGCTCCTCCTCCCCCTCCACTCCCACAGCCAAGCTTCACATCCCCCTTCGTTCACTCCTCCTTCCTCCAAAAATGGTGCAGCAGCAGAGGAGCCCGGGAGACTTCCAGGGCCCTTTGCAGCCCTAGTATGGGGGAGGTGGAGAAGATGCCCCACTGGCTCCTAGTGCGGCTGGTTGCAGCCCAGAGAATTCTCCTTTCCCTCCAGCTCCCTGCTGTGTAGCATAGCAGCATGCCTCCCCTCCCAGTCCTCCCCAAGTCTTAGGTGCACCACCACCCCACCCCCGCTACAGCAAAAGGGGCTCCTTCTTCACCCTAGAGGGGAGAAGGCGAGGGAGGCATCAGCCACTGCGGGAGAGTGGATGATGGGCCAGTCTGGACGATACAGTCAGAGTGGTGGCCCATCCCGGGAGGCAGCCGCCGTGTAAGCATTTTGGAAATGGGGGACATTGGTTGGCAGATGTGATGCAGAGCAGCGAGGATTGGGCATGGAGGACGGGGGAGAACCATGTTCATCTCTTTCCCCTCCACCTGCCAGGCAGCCCTCATTAGCACATTCCTGCAGGTGGAAAGGGGAAGAGGGCAGGGAAGTGGAAATTGACACCACCACCCCTCTGCATCTTTGCCCACTCAGCTGGGTAATGAGCCCTTGTGGCAGGGATGCTGGAGGATCACTGTGGGCCTTCTTACCCCCTGTGTGCCACGCCAACCACGTGCTTACATGCAGCTTAGTTAATCTGAAACGTATGGCCACTTCTTCATTCTGTATCTACAAACAGTGGCGCTCTTACCCCTGGACTTCGGGGCCCAAGTCCAGGTCGTCCATACCCCCTGGGGCCCCCCAAATCCTCTTTAGTCTGTCCTGGGTGTTGTGGTCACCGCAGGCCCACACTGCACTGGGCGGCCAAGTGCTTATGACCTGTGCCAGGTGCTTGAGAGACAGAGGGGGGAGTGAGGAAAGAAATGTGTGGGATGGAAAAATGTTAAGTTGCATGTTGAAATGTTTCTACTACTGTACATTTGCATAAATATACCTGTTTACATTCTTGCAAGTTCAGTTGCTGTTTGTGCCCTCAAAAACCCACGTTATAAATACTGTGTTTGTCACGGGGTGTGTGTGTAGCGGGATGATGTTTCACCAGCAGCGGGGCGGGTGGCCTTAGGTCCAGGCTCAGAGTCACCCAGCTAGTTTCATGGCTGAATGGGGAGTTGAACTTGGGTCTCCCCGGTCCTAGTCCTAGTCCAAGATGGATGGGGTATTGGGTCTTGCAGCAGTGAGCAGGAATTGTCCTCTTTGCAAAGCAGGGCACATCCTGGTTTGCCTTTGGATGGGTGACTGCTGTAAGAGATTCCCTTTAGGGGATGGGGCTGTTCCAACACTTTGGTAGGGTTGCCATATTCTGGCTTTCCAAATCCAGGTGCCTAATTTGCATATGATGTAAATTGGCTTGAAGATAATTTTTGAGAATAGTGACTGCACGTTTTGCTCCATAACTCTGCTTCTACAAGGGCTAAAGCTAAGTTTTGGGGGTTTGTTTTTTTTTTAATTAAAGCTGGAATTTGGGTGAATCTGGGTGGGCTAAGCAATCTGGGTGAGATGCTTAAAATCTGGGTGAAACCCAGAATTTGGGGGGGCATGGGGGTGAAACCCAGAATTTGGGGGGCATGGGGTGAAACCCGGAATTTTGGGGGGCATGGCAACTCCACGCTTTGGAGAGCCGTTGCCAGTCAATGTAGTAGACAATACTGAAGTTAGCTAGATGGTCTGATTCAACAGAAGGCACCTCCCTATGTTGCTATAAACTAGTGGCTGACAGGTGGCAGGTTACTTTCCCTGAGGGCAGCAGACCAAACCTTTCACTCTGTGGAGAAGGTCATCCGGAGGAGCAGCCTTGCTACCTCGTGCCCACAAAAATCCTCCCCTCCATGAACCTCTCCTGCTTTCTGCCTTCCCTTGAGCTCTTTTGAGTGCAGCACTGTAGGCAGGGGCGTAGCTAGGGGAGAGGGGCCCGGGCCGTATTTGCCCCTCTCCCTGGCGACCCCTCGGAGTGAGGGAGATCATGAAGAAAATAGGGAGGGGTGGATCTGGGTGGCCTGGGTTCTTTGAACCCATCCGCTCAATTATATCTACACCCCTGACTGTAGGAAACTGTTACAGACTCCAGAAAAATTACTGAGGGGGCACAAAAATGTGTATTGGGGGAAGCGTGTGAAAAGCGCCTTGCCTTCAAGTTACCCCAGGGGTCCCACAATGGGGGAGCAGGTGGGAACACCTGCCCACCCTCTGAGGTCTGTGATGCAGGAGTGTTTAACAGGAAAGATGCTGGCCTGGTGATTGGATGGTTTCCACTGATGATTCATCCTTTACACAAATTGTGTGTGTTTGTGCAATTTTATACTTAAGCGCCACAAAAGAAAATGCATTGTCTCTGAATCACGTACAGCCTTGAGTGTACATGATTTCTGTGGCTGCTGAAAGAAAAGACTTTCAAAAGCTCACAGGAGGCTGGAGAAGAGCATCTTCTTCAAAAAGGCTGGGGGAACATCAAAGCAGACCACAGACAACAGAGATATTTAAAAGGGAGGGAGAACGGGGCGGGGGGGCATACACGTCCACAGCATCTCGCCTTACCTAGCAAGGTGGCACCTCCATCACTCTCCTGTGAGATTCCCCTGGACAGCAGCCTCTGCCCAGTGTCCGATGGAGCCTTCTTAGCTTCAGGAAAATCAGGGGCTGCTTCTGACGACAGGTGTTGCATCTAAAACAGACAGAAGAAAAGGTTCCCAGAAGCAGGAACAGGGAGAGAGGGATTAGAAAAGGAATGGTGCAGGAGGAGAGAGCCTACCGAGTCAGACCCTGGCTTGGTCCATCTCACTCAGGACCGTCTACAACACTGACCAGAAGCAGCTCTCCAGGGTTTCAGGTCAGGGGCATAACAAGGTTGGAGTGGGCCCAGCGACAAAATTTTAAAACGGGCCCCTCACTGATACACACGCACACAGACTTCACATGTGACTTGCCTCTGGGGGGCCCCTCAAGGCGTGGGGGCCCCCAGGCAGCCGCCTCCCCTTGCCTAATAGTAGTTACGCCCCTGTTTCAGGTAGGTGTCTTTCCCAGTCCTACCTGGAGATGCTGCTTCTTGGTTTGAACTTGGGACTTTCTACAGGCTGATCCCCAAGAAGACCCCGAACCCATGAAGGGGTTGAGATAGGTGGATCATCCCCATGGAGTGGTGAGATCCACGTTCCTGGGCAACCTCTGGCTTGTTTTAGGTCATCCTGGCTCGTGTTCCAAGCCCTTTGCGACTGGCAGGATAAGTTGCTTCCCTGGCTCAGGAGGAAACCTTCCGCCAGGGCCACTGCCTGGGAACTGGTCTGCACTACGCATTCTCTCTGACCCAACTTTCCATCTCTGCAGACAGGATGGTAAGGGACAGAAGCTGTTACTTCTTCCATCGAAAGGAGAGCTGGTCTTGTGGTAGCAAGCATGACTTGTCCCCTTAGCTAAGCAGGGTCTGTCCTGGTTGCATACGAAAGGGAGACTAGAAGTGTGAACGCTATAAGATATTCTCCTCAGTGGAGAGAGCCACAGCTCTGGGAAGAACATCTAGGTTCCAATTTCCCTCCTTGGCAGCATCTCCAACAGACAAGGCTGAGAGAGCCTCCTGCCTGCCACCTTGGAGAAGCTGCTGCCAGTCTGTGAAGACAACACTGAGCTAGATAGACCAAGGGTCTGACTCAGTATATGGCAGCTTCCTAGGTTCCTATGTAACTGCTCCTACTACTAATACTATGGATATTTATATACCGCTCTTCAGCCAAAGTTCTCTAAGTAGTCTACATAGAAAAATTAATTAACAGAAAAATAAGATGGCTCCCTGTCTCTAAAGGGCCCACAATCTAAAGAAGAAACCTAAGCTAGATACCAGCAACAGCCACTGGAGGGATGCTGTGCTGGGGATGGATCGGGCCAGTTGCTCCCCCGCTCCCGCCCAAGAAAGAGAATTACCACTTTAAAAAGGTGCCTCTTTGCTCAGTTAGCAGGGGTTAACTGACCATCCGGTCTATTTGGTCTTCTTCTTAGAGTCGGCTGCACACCTCTTGGGGGCCCTTCGGCCTCCTGGTTAAGGAGAACTGCCTGAAGCTTTGGCGCTGCACATCTGAGCTGGTGCTGTCCTCTCTCTGCATCTTCTCCTCAGTTCTTTACCCCCTCCCCCCAGATCTGCTTGAGGAAATCTAGCATAATTATTATTAACTAGTATGTGTTAGCCCGTTGTAATAACGGGCTCTAGTGTGGGGGGGTTGCCCGCTGCCGCCTCACCCGCCTTCGGCGCACTCCTCGGCCGCACTCTCCGCCCGCCGCTTCTGCTCCTCCCGGCCTTTTTGCCGTGGCGGCGGCCGCCGCCATCGGGGCCAGTCGCCCCGCCGCAGCCACCCCCACCTCGGCCCACACTCCTCGGCCCACCACCTTTGGCCGAGGCCGCGGCTCCGCCACCGCCTCGGCCGCACTCTCTGCCCGCCGCTTCTGCTCCTCCCGGTCTCGCTGTGGCGGCGGCCGCCGCCATAGAGGCCAATCGCCCCGCCGCAGCCACCGCCACCTCGGCCCGCACTCCTCTTCTCTGACGGCCTGGTCCAACATGGCCACCCGCATCTTTTTGGGCCGATCTGTGGCCCAGAACGGCCCAAAAAGACACGGGCACACAGGATCACGGTCTAGGCTTTTATTATATAGGATAAATAATAGTAACTCTCACAAGAGGATTACATAACCCCATTTTTATCCAATTATTACACAATCCCCCTTCTTCTTAGCAGGCAGGGGTTGCTTCTCGGGCCCACAGGAGGCGGCTGCCAAGGCGGCATCGGATCTCTCAGTGCTCTGGCTCTCCTCAGACTGCCAGAGAGGACAGCAGACAAAACGGCGGCCACACAAGCAGGGCCCTGCACAAAATGGCGTCCTCCAACTGCCACCCTCACCGTCTCTGCGAGCTCCAGCCTCCCAGGGAGCCCTGAGTGGCTGGGCTCCTCTCCTCTCTGATTGGCTGAAGCATTCCTAGCTGATGCCACACCCAAAGGCAAAAGGGCACCCTGATTGGCTGGGCTCCTCTCCTCTCCCATTGGCTGAAGCATTCCTAGCTGATGCCACACCCAAAGGCAAAAGGGCACCCTGATTGGCTGGGCTCCTCTCCTCTCCCATTGGCTAGTAATCTTTTGTGTTTTGTTGTTTAGAAGTTTGTCCCAGTGGGGATCCTATAGAGAGTGTGGGAGGTGGAGTCAGAAAGAAAAAGAGAGTCATCCTCTATAATAAAAGCCTTCGGTGTAATCCCGTGTCTGCCCATGTCTTTCTCGGCCATTCTGGGCATGCGCAGAGCGCATGCCCAGAACGCCCGAGAAAGATACGGCCGCAGAGACACGGCGGCCATGTTGGAGGAGGAGAAGCAGCAGCCGAGGAGAAGCGGCCACCGCCAAAGCCAGGCGGGAGGAGGCGGCGGCGGGGGAAGCCAGCTGAGGCGGTGGCGGCGGAGTCGCGGCCTCAGCCAGAGTATGCGGCGCGGCCGAAGCGGCGGCGGAGCCGTGGCCGAGGCCTGGCCGCGCCGCCAAAGCCGGGTGGGGGGAAGAGGACCCCCCCACCCGAAACCACCGACGGACGGGGTGAAGAGGCGGCAGGGGAAGCCGGAAAGGGGAGGCCGGCGGTGGCGGGGGGCCCTTGCCCGGCCGTGGAGACTGGCTGCGGCATGGAGGCTGGCGGCGGAGGGTAGGGGAATGGCGGCGGGGGGCCCGGAGTGCGCAATACTCCTAGCGCCCGTTAATTTAACGGGCCTAAAATAACTAGTTTCTGAATAAACTCTTAGTCCAATCTATATACGATCACTTTGTGTTTATGAGGGAAGCAGCTATAAATCCCATGGCTGTGTGGTAGAATGGAAACCAAGCATGTTTTACTCAGAAGTCAAGCCTTACTGGCATTCCACGGGGGGTTACGTTGCTTCACTGTTGAACATGCATTTGTTACAATGTTTGGGCTGAAAAGAGCCAAATGTTTTGTATCCACATGCACATGAAGAAAACCAATCATTCCAGATGCAGTTTTTTTCTCAAGTATGGAAAAGATATTTTAAACATGCTCAAAGCCCCAGCAACAATGATACTCTGCACATGTTCAGAGCTGCAGCATGAAGGCATAGATGGCATCAGAAGAGCGAGGTGCAGGCAGCACCCCCTGACAAGTATCTTGCCTTCTGCTCCAGGACTGGGCCTCTCTGCTTACTCGCGGGGTGTGGGGGCACTCAAGAGTGCTTTCTTTTCTGACAATTAATCCCATAGTAATTCTGCTGCCAGAAAACATCCCCTTCTGCCAGCACCTGAACGCATAACTGAATTCCAAACTGTAAATCCAAATTAAAGCTCTAGTCCTCAGCACGCATACTTGAAAGTCAGCTCCATCCAAACAAAAGAGAGCTTGCTTGATATCTGAAACATGGCCCTTCTGTGCTTCCCCTCCCTGTTTCCCTTGCAAAGGCTCCAGCAACAAGGGCATTCTGCACATGCTCAGGGGTGCCCTTGCTCAGCCACAGACACAGCCACTCTCTCCAGAAGCCATTCAGGGCTGCCTTTGACTCTGCCCTCAGCCAACTGGCCCCTGAACTTTGTGCATCTCTCCACTGGGGGAAAAAAAAAAAGACTGGGCCGGCAGGGGGCAGGGAGGAGTCTCTGGTATGGGGTGTGGCCTACAGTAGAGGGCGTGGCCAATTGAAGAGCCTCTTTGTAGTGAAGATTAAGCCATCCAGTTTGTTGCAGGAAGGGAGAGAGCTTGTGAAGCTGGGAACCACAAATGTAAAGAAATAGCAGTGAGTCTGTTACATTAATCCACAGAGCCCAGATATTTACAAGATAAGAATAAGTCTTTCAAGTCCAATTATTTTTCGAAGCATTAGGTGAACAACTAATTCAATTTTTGCCAGCTTTTAATGGCTTTTGATTGTGTTCTAATGCCTTCGAGTGGTTTTGTGGTTTTTAAATAGCTCCCAGGAGCCCGATGGCTATAGAAAAACATCATTTTTTACTCTAATTGTAATTGTTATTTGTTTTAAACGATTTTGTAAGCCACCTTGGAAAGAATATGTTGAAATACAGGGTAGTAATAAAAGAAATAAATGCATTCACATGCATTATCCTATTGCTATCCTGACACCAACCCTGTGAGGTGGGTCAATACTGTCTTTCTTGTTGTGCTGATTGAACACCTAAAGAGGAAAAATTACTTTCCGTGGTGGAAAAATACAACCTCAGTCTTGACTGACTTCAGATTCAATAGGCTAATAGAGGGATGCTTGAACTTTAGTCTCCAGATGACTACAACACCCATCATCCCCAGCCACAATCGCCATCTTGAATTGGGGTGGATGACATCATTAAAAACTATGCCGTTGAGGTGTCCTTATGTGTCCCTACAACTGTACCCAATTTGGTTCATATTGGTCTAGTCATTGTGAAATAGATGAGAAGGACACACACACACACAGACATACGGATGGACAGACACACAAACACAATGCCGGGTGATCTCATAAGCTTACTTTCCTTAAGGAAAGTAGGTTTCAAATACAAAGTTCAAATGTTGAACAAATTGAGAAGGAAGATGCTCCTTGCCCCATAAGCCCTGTGTGTTCCAAACCAGCAATTTCCTTGTTTTCCACAAGATGGTGCTGCTGGATCTCCAGCACTGGGGCCTACAAATATGCATTTAAAGCAGGCTCACAAGATTTTTTCTCCCACAGAGTGACCGACCCCCACTTCTGCCTGGCTTAGACAACTGAGTCATGGATCTTGCCCTTCCCCCATTCTGCAGCTATATGTTGTTAATGTAATTCATATTCAATCATTAGAAGGGAGAAATCAAGCCGACCCTCTCTCTGGGCACCAGGGACAGGGGGCGAGAGTTGGCTCTTCCCTCAACCATTCCATCCCTGTTCCTTCAAATCATTTCCAGCTGATCAATGTGCGTTAAAATGCAGTTTTCAGAACTGGAGAAAGAAAGAAAGAAAGAAAGAAAGAAAGAAAGAAAGAAAGAAAGAAAGAAAACTTTGCTGTCACTTTGCCTAGGCTTTGGAACTCCCTGCCTCAGGAGATTTGTCTGCCCCCCGCCTCATGATGCTCTCTCATCACCAGGTAAAAACCTTTTTGCTTCAGCAGGTGTTTGGCCTAATTGGTGTTTGGTTTTCTTATGTCAGGCTCTCCTGTGTGTGCAATGATGCGCTCTCGCGCTTTCTCTCTTATTAAACTTTCAGTAAAGTTATACAATCAATAGCAACAAGGCCCCTGAGATCCCATCCCCCTAAGCCCCATACTGAATACCTTGACACAGAAGAAGGAATGTGAAAATGACAATAAATAATAACATTTTTTTAAGCACCACCAGAATTTGAACTAGACACAAGTCTCAGGCAACAACTTGACAAAGACCTTCCAGACAGTGTCAAATTTGCAGAGCTTGTCTATTTTCAAAATGAGGTATTTCACACAATGCTTAATCAATCTATGACATTCTTTGCCATGGGATGTGGTGATGGTCACCAGCCTGGATGGCTTTAAAAGAAGCTTAGGGCATTCATGGAGGACAGGCCTATCAATGGCAACTAGTTCAGATGGTTATAGGCCACCCCTGGGCTCAGAGACAGACGCCTCCGAATATCAGTGGCAGGGGAGCAATGGCAGGAGAGGGGGCATGCCCTCCCCTCTTGCCTGTGGGCTTCCCGGAGGCATCTGGTGGGCTACTGTGGGAAACAGGATGCTGGACTAGATGGGCCTTGGGCCTGATCCAGCAGGGCACTTGTTATGTTCTCTAGCAGCCAATGCAATCACATTGCTTCCTCTTTTCAACTGCTGCTCATATCTGTTGTCACAGGGATTGGTTTATTTTTTTTTTAGGCTGTGTTGTAAATTTCTAGTGTTAGCTACTCTGAGTAGGAAGGCAAGGTGCAAATGGGTTTATACATGCAATAGTTGAAATATAAATAATTACATGCAAGAGAACAAAGCCTGTCCGCAGGCTTACAATTTTTTAATAAGCTTCGGACTGGGGAGCCACATTATCGGATGTTCTGCACACAAAAATAAAACGCCTCCAAATCCTGCATATCTTTCCATCATGCAAAGCTCTATCTGCAGTCTGAAATGGTGCAACGCACACTACATTTAGCAGTTCGGTGAGAACTAGGCCAACTTCTCCCCGTGGAGTAATCTTTGGAGGACATTCCTGCCAATTTTCATATCCATTCCTCTGAAATCATCAATGAAAACTGTATCGTAGTTTTTGTGTTTTTAATTTTTTTTTTAAGCTTTTAAAACATCATTGCAGATTTGGCCACTGCAGGCCCGATGGTCAGGACAACAAAAGTATGAGAACTCACTGAAAGCTGACAGTCTTTCAAGGCTCTCACCTATTTTCCATTTCTAGGGGTGTGTAGACCAGGTCAAAAATCATGAGCTTTCGCCCTCCCCAAATGCTACCAATTACCCCAGCTGCAAATTTTGCAGCTGCTACATGAGCAATAAAACGAGGTTAAAGGAGCTCTTGTTCCCGTAACCTCATTTTGAAGGGTGACTAATTAGGCGGGTTTGCCGCGGGGGGGGGGGGGAGCTTGAGAAATGTCACTCATCTTTGTGAAGCTCTGTTAGTGTCTCTCAAAATTCCTCAAATTGTTTGCCCACACCAGAGCTGCCAGCTTGCCTTAAATCTCTCTTTAAACAACTGAGATATAGATGTAAAACAGCCTGGAGAAATGTCATCAGTACTTATCAAGATTGCCACAAAATTCCTTTCATGTTTTGCCTGAGCAACAACTACTACATTTTCCTCAAATTTCACTCTAGGCAAAATCTGGGTGGCCATTTAAGTCCAAGAGCAAGCTTTACCTACCTCTCCTGTAAGTGTCTTGGCATATCAGCTGCTCTGCGATCAGGAGAGATGCAGTGCCTGCAAAGAAATACCTGGTGCTCCTCCGTTGACTCTGTCTGTAAGGTCCTCTATTCCCACGATGTTTGCCTTTCTGACTCAGAGAGCCAACATGTAATAGTAGGCCTAAACTCTGGACTATTCTCATGACCGAATACTGGATAGGAGAGAGGAGAGCTGGTCTTGTGTTAGCAAGCATGACTTGTCCCCATAGCTAAGCAGGGTCTGCCCTGGTTGCATCTGAATGGGAGACTTGATATGTGAGCACTGCAAGATATTCCCCTCAGGGGATGAAGCTGCTCTGGGAAGAGCAGAAGGTTCCAAGTTCCCTCCCTGGCAGCATCTCCAAGACAAGGCTGAGAGAGATATTCCTGCCTGCAACCTTGGAGAAGCCGCTGCCAGTCTGTGGAGACAATACTGAGCTAGATAGACCAATGGTCTGACTTAGTATATGGCAGCTTCCTATGTTCCTATGACCCGATCCTGGCTGTTAACATGCACATGCAAAGCCTTTCAGCATTTTCCTGTATCGCTGCTGCCCGATAGAGGTGTTTCCCATAGTCTGGGAAACATACTAGCGGGGATTCGAACTGGTAACCTTCTGCTTGCTTCTGCACCACTTAAGGAGCTGTAATAGAGCAGATCAAAGAACCCATCACGCCCTGTGGAGCAACCAGAGAAGCTCCCGAGCTCCTGCCACTGCATCCTCCCTCAGCAGCTGGTCTGGCTCTGCATCTCCTCCTTCTATCTGCTGGACTTCCGGCTGATGAAAAGAGGGTGCACACACCTGGTGGAAGGAGGGCACATAGGCAGCCTATCCATCGCCACTGCCAGCCACCTCCTTTGGTTGGCCTCCCCCTTCCATTGGCCAGACTACTGGCCGATGGAAGTGTTGGAAGTGAAGGACTTTGCGCTGTCTCATCTCAATGACAGAGGGGGACAGACTAGTGAGTCAGAGGGCTAGAGAGGTCAAGACATTGGTCATCCCTTCTCTACTGTTCTGACACCATCCCTTTGGTATGTAGATTGCTACTCTTAGGGGACTAACTTCCTTCCTTCTTGCCTTCCTCTTCCTTCCTTGCTCTCCTTTCCTTCCCTTCCTTCTCCCTTGCAACATGCAAGCTCCTCTCTCCCTGCACCATGTGTGCAGAGATGAATCCATCTGTATCCAGCTAGCTAGCTAGATTAGAGATCCTATCTCTCCACTTTACTATCTAGAATGGAGTTCTCGAATAAATACCATTTATATTGATTTGAAGCTATGAACTGGCTCCAGGTTATTTTACTGCACTCTGCTGTAATAGAAGAGTATAGCACTTACTAGCAATAGCACTTACATTTATATACCGCTCTATAGCTGGAAGCTCTCTAAGCGGTTTACAATGATTTAGCATATTGCCCCCCAACATTCTGGGTACTCATTTTACCGACCTCGGAAGGATGGAAGGCTGAGTCAACCTTGAGCCCCTGGTCAGGATCGAACTTGTAACCTTCTGGTTACAGGGCGGCAGTTTTACCACTGCGCCACCAGGGGCTCATTAGCTCTTACCAGAGTATCTCTTACCAGAGGGAATTCCCAACAGGAAGGGGGTTGCACATGTGGCCCATTGCCGCCGCCACCAGTCACCTCCTTCAGCTTGGGATTTGCCTATCCTCCCATCAGCTGGGAGCTTGGCTGATGGAAGGAGGGTGGGTGGAGCTATGTGAGTGGAGTGTGTGTGTGTGTTGTAACTGGGGTGGGTGGGTGCTGCGTGGGGAGGGGAGGCCGCCATATGTAGTGAACATGGGTCCACTCTCCCTTCGCTCTGCCCCTGATCCTGTAGCAGATTATTGTACTGAGCAGAGGTTGGACTACAAGACCCCCAAGATCCCTTCCAACTCTATGATTCTATGAGTCTATAAGGCAGTTCACATAATAAAAAACTGGGTAGGATTAGTGTCCTGCCCAGGTTTAGGAGCTGTGTGTACTCCTGGTTTTCAATCGTGTTCATGTGTGAGCAAACAACTAGGTGGTGGGGGTGACTGTGTGGGAGGCAGGAGCTGGGTGAGATGGTTTTTCCTCTTACCTTGGTAAAATGCTGAGTACGACAGCTGGGTAGGACGGCACAGTCCTACCCAGATCTGTTCTCACATACAATTAAGGGTTTATTCTAATGTGCATCTAGACACATTTTGTGCAGTGGGGGGAAATTGTGCAGTGGGATCTAGGTTTTTGTGCAGTTGAGAATATGGGACTTTAATAAAGAACAGCCCTGTAGAAAGAGGTGATGAAAACGTCTCAGTCCTCAACTATAGTGTGAGAAGGAAAAGAATCTCATCCATTCTTTGCAAAGCACCTTACTTTTCCTTCCATCTCTCCTTTCCGATCCTTTCTTCCCTCCTCGGCTCCTCCTTTTGTGTCTCTTTCTCTTCAGTTCTCTATTCATTCTAATTTCCTCTTCCCTCTGTTTTCTTTCTATATTTTTTCAATTAGAACAAGTTTAGGAGGTGCTCAGACTGGGGATAAGGCGGGCTGCACCAGCTTCTTGTGCAGTCGGGGAGCTCACAACCAACCCTGCACACGATCACTCTCTCTTCTCCTGCCCAGTTGTTTGCTCATGCACAAACCCGATCAAAAACCAGGCGCATGCTTAGCTCCCAAAGCTGGGTAGAACACGTGTCCACAGTTTTCGAGTGTGTGGACTGTCAAAGTGATTGGTCTTCAGGGCCTCTTGGTCCCTTCCAGCCCTATGATTTTATAACCAGGCATTCTCACACCCTAGACTTGATTAGCAAGCCGAATCCCCGCTGGTATGTTAGGTTCGAATCCCCGCTGGTATGTTTCCCATATGGGAAAAACCTAAATCGGGCAGAAATGATATAGGAAATATAGCAAACGCCCAGAGTTTGGGGCGGTATAGAAATATGTTAAATAAATAAAATAAAATAAAAACATAAGATGCTGAAAGACATCATCTCATACTGCGCGGGAGGAGGCAATGGTAAACCCCTCCTATATTCTACCAAAGACAACAGCAGGGTTCTGTGGTTGCCAGGAGTCAACACTGACTCAGTGGCACACTTTACCTTTACCAGAAAACCAAGGCATTAGATTGTCAGCAGTTCCGCATCCTTGACTCGAATGCATGCATACACACACACACACACACACTCATGCATGATGAATCTGCTCTGTTTAATTCCCTCCTAGCAACAAAACAGACCTTGGCTTCGCCCCCTTTCTGAACGGGAGGAATCCTAGAAATAGAGCAGACGTCTGTGCAGACAAATTTAAGAGCTCCAGGCCAGTATTACGCCTGTTTGTTTCCACTTTCCACAAGCCTGGGAAGGCAGTCTCCTGTCAATTTTACCATCTATGGTAACAAAAAGGACAAGAGCAGGAAGCTGTGGTAAAACCAGCCAACCTCACTGGGGTGTCTCCTCTTCCTCTCGTCAACATGTCCCGGCAATAGCACAGTTTTTTTATAGACAAGCCTCTTTCACAAACAAATGGGTACGGGTTTGATTAGGAAATATATATTTGTAAAGGAATGTAAAAGGCGCTGTCTGTCTTCTGAGGCTGGTAGGTTAGGATGGAAAGGAATAGCTTGGAATTTAGGCAGTGTGCCAGATGAGCATTGTGTATGGCATAAAGGGGATAGAATCTTCTAAATTTCTCAAAATTTTACTTTGGAAACAAGGTTCAGGCTGCTTGTGAGTCTTTGTTCCTTGTGAGAGGATTGAAATCCACCTCTCTAGCAGGATCTACCTACCTGGAAGCCCCTGATCCAAATCTGGCTGCCCAGGAATGTTTTTTTAAAATCCCTTCCAGTTGTTAAACCAGAATAACATCTTATTCAGGGGTGATAACATGGGAAGCTGTCCTATATCGAGTCAGACCATTGGTCCTTCTCGCTCAGTATTGTCTACACAGACTGGCAGCAGCTTCTTCAGGGTTGCAGACAGGAGTCTCTCTCAGCTCTATCTTGGAGATGCTGCCAGAGAGGGAACTTCTGCATGTATGTGCTCTTCCTAGAGCAACCCCATTGATCCCCTGAGGGTTATATCTTACAGTGCTCACACATGTCTCCCATTCAAATGTAAACCATAGAGGACTCTGCATAGCAAAGGGGATAATTTATGCTTGCTGCAAGACCAGCTCTCCTGATGAGCTCTGAAACTCCTGTCTTGTAAAAATGATAGATTTATGTGTGTTTATCACATGTATATCCCACCTTCTGATATGTGCATGTTTTAAAAACACAACTTAAAGCACAACAAATATAAAATGATTAAGAGCAATTAAAACAATTTAACAGAATAAAAAGTTTAAACAATCTCATAGGATAAAAACAATTAATCGATTTAAAATAGATTATTTAGCCACCTTTCTCTGGAATATTGAAGGGAGAGTGTCTTACTTTTGCTCCCTGATCTGAAACAAGTTTATTCAGAAGTAAACCTGTTGTCAATCAGGCTTACTTGAAGGTAAACCTGTTGAGGATATCAGCTTTTAACCAACAAGGTTAAAAGAATGTTTATTCTGCTTTTAACTCTTGTACTTCTACAAGTACAATTCACACACACACCCATCTCTGAAAAGTGTATTGGAAAGTATTAAAATGGTGCCAAGAGGCAAGAAAACGTCAGTAGGAAAGTACAGTTTTGCTGATTCCGTTGTTTCAGTGTTTTCTTTTAAGTGTGGTTTTATTACATTTCGTATCATTTGTGCAAGCAATAAATCACAGGCAACTCTCAGACCACAAAGAGTTTGCAGGTAGGACTACCATACAGAAAAGGTCTCCTGTAACTTTGAAGAGATGCACAGCTGGTTGCCATGCAGAGGAAAGAAAAGCTGCACCTGCTGAAATTCCCCCTTCTGTGCATCTCTTCAAGGCACAGCACGCCTGTCCTTTTCCCCACAAGGCAACCCTACCTGCTGAGGACACACACAGAGAGCTTTTTTCTAGCAGGGCTCCGTCCTTTAACCCTTGGCCCGACAGGCAGACATTCTGCAGGTCAAGCCCCGCATTCCCCACGCCCTGGAAGGCTTGCTACACCGGCTGAATTTCTGTCCCATCTCTACCACGAAGCCCTATCTGGCGGGAGAACCACCAGGGGACAGGCGTGGCTTCCCGCAGCATCACTTGGGCTCCCCCGACCTTACTTGTCCATCACCACCCAGGCCCCGCCCACCTCAGACCACGCCCCTTTCGTTTAGGCCCTCCCGCGGCTCGGCCAATCGCCAGCCTCCTCCCTTCTCCCCACCCGAGGGGGGAGGGGGCGTGGCTGCCTCTCCCCTCCCCCCCCTCCCTCCCCCCCCAGCGCGCCCTTCGGCGCTCTCTCTATTTCAAGCGCGCGTATTTCCGGCGAGGCCCGGAAGTGGCGCGGGGCGGGTTGCTGGGCGTCTCCAGGCGGAAGTGGAGCAGCCGGGCTCGGGCAGCAGAGGCGAGCTGGGCAGAGGCAGGTGAGTGAGTGGCCCTGCGTGGGGGCGGGGGCGAGCCACATCCTGGGCGACTGCGCGGGGCGGAGGCCGCTGGGGCTCGCGGGGCAGCCCTCAGTCTGTCTGGGTTTGGCGTTGCCCAGGTTTGGCTGAGGTATGTGGGGCGAGGGTGGGGGGTGGGGAACAGGAGAGGGGCCTGGAGTGGCCACCCCAGTCGTGCTCCGCTGCTGCTGCCGCCACCACCTCCGCCAACTCAGGAGAGCGCCCGGGGTTGGTGCGTCCTCCTCTGGGTCCTGTGGAGGAGGAAAGCCCTGATCTTTCAGGGCGGCGGGGCACGCTGCCCCCATGGCTCGCCAGCCCCATTGCAAGGAAGCCCCCCCCCCCCCTCCCCGCGCGGTCCAGCTCCCTGCCGTGATCATGATCCCCGGGGCTTGCTGGCTGCGAGGAAGGCGAGGCTGTTCACGGAGGGGCGCTGCGCGCGAACTGCGGTGTCAGGCGAGGAGAATGGCGAAGCAAGCTTGCGAGTTCTGCAGGGCGCTTCTTCAGGGCGCCTTTGGTGTCGTGGGAGACCAAGCAGGGCTTCTTGGCTTCGCGGCGGCGGCAGCGGTGTGAAATGTTTGTTTTTTCAAAAAAAAACAGGACTCTTAGGAATCCAAGAACTCGGTGATTCCCTATGCTTTCAAACAGGACTGTGCACAATAACGTGGAAAGAAAGAGGTGATTCGCTTTGCACAAGGCTTTCTCTGAAATGGTGGCTTTGGCTTCTAGGAATTAGAAATGCTTTTACAGCATGCACCCTGCTCGACTTTGGAACCTAAGGAGCAGCCACCAGTACTGGCAAATTTCTTGCCAAGTATTCTCTCCCCGCCCTTCTAGGTGGTTGAATCCATGGATGCTCCAGTGCAGAGCATCTTATCTCCTTTTACTGAGATTGGAGTAGTAGTACTTGGGCTTCAGTATGAACGATTGGATGGGAGCAGTCGGTCTGCTGCATGAGAAGTACTTTTGATGGGCAGGCAGTATATTAGCCAGAATTTGGTATAGTGCATCAGATGGGGTGGGAAGATGTGTTGACAGGAACATAGGAAGGGCCTTATATCAAGTCAGACTAGTGGTCCATCTGGCTCAGTACTGTCTGCACTGACTGCTAGTGGCTCGCCAAGTCTCTCAGCCCTATCTGGACATGCTAGAGAGGAAACCTGGGACCTTCTCCATGCAAGCATGTTCAGATGCTCTTCCACTGAGTTATGGACCCATCCCCTAAGGGCAGCACTCGCATGTAGTCACTCATCCAAATGGTGGACCCTTCTTAGGGGGTCCAAGGTGGACCCTTCTTAGTGAAGGGGATAAGTCATGCTCCCTACCATAGCTCTCCTTTCTACAGGAGAAGAGAGCTGGTCTTGTGGGAGCAAGCATGACTTGGCCCCTTAGCTAAGCAGGGTCCACCCTCATTGCATTTGAATGGGAGACTACATGTGAGCACTGTAAGGTATTCCCCTGAGGGGATGGAGCCATTCTGGGAAGAACATCTAGGTTCTGAGTCCCCTCCCTGACAGCATTTCCAAGATAGGGCTGAGAGAGATTCCTGCCTGCAACCTTGGAGAAGCCACTGCCAGTCTGTGTAAACAATACTGAGCTAGATAGACCAATGGTCTGGCTCAGTATATGGCAGCTTCCTATGTGAGACCAGTTCTCCACCCCTTGGGTTATGAAAGGCTATCAAAAATGCAATGTCATGTCTGAATTTGAGATAAGGAATCAGAACTTATAGCTGACAGTGTGTTATATAGTCATCTCCTCCCGCCCCACTCCATGAAAGACAGCGGCAGGCAGAAAAGTTTCGCCTTGGGATCTGGGTGCTGTTGACAGCCAAGTCCTTGTCCAGTTATGAACTAAAGAGTTGTGAGTGAGTGATGTGACTAACTAGATGTGAAGACAGCAGGAAGTGGTCATTTTGGAGTGGGTGCCATCTTTTCATGAAAGTGTTTGGAAGCAGGTGCATGCAATGTGCCTGGATGATGGTTGGAATAAACCAATCTTGGTCTAGGAGGAATTTGGGGATTGGATAGGAGACACTTCCTTATCTTGTTGATTCTGGGCAGTTGTGTGTTAATTCCAAACTGATTTGTGTGGGATGTGGGTGTGTCAGTGCATTAGGTGGCTAAGGACAGCTCTCTTATGGTAGCAAGGGATTTCCATGTTATAAACATGTCATGCTTTGCAGAGCATGAATCAGTTTCTAGTGAGGCAGAATCATTAGTACAGGCTTGCCTCATTGCACCCCAGGTTCAACTGATTGATTAGTGTAGAAATCCACTTGTGGAAGTCATCAGTGGCATGAAGGTCATAAAGACAAAAATTAGTCCAACCAGCAGAAGATGAAGGCATGCCCCCCACCCCTGCTGTTCATCCCCTGCAACTGGTATTCAGAGGCATCTCCTGGTCTCGGAAAGACCCTTGTCTGAAACTCTGGAGAGCCACTGGCAGTCAGTGTAGACGGTGCTTAGCTAGATGGACCAATGTTCAGACTCGGTATATGAGACCTATGTTCAGTTATGAAATGAATTGGCTGTAGGTTCTGGATGGACCTAAAGTACTACATTGCACAGAACTAACTTGTGGAATTCACTGCTCAGTATTTGGTGGTGGCCACACACTTGATCTGGCTCTGGAAAGGATTGGACAAAACTATGGAGGATGGATCTTTTGAGCTTTTAGCTATGATAGCTAAATGGTAGCTCCATGGTTGGAGGCAGTGTTGGGGATATGTGCGAATCTGTTGGGAGGCCCTTTTACAGGCCTCGGAACAGGTTCAAACACTGGGTGATTTGAAGGTGGAGAGGATAACTTTGAGGGCAGAGGGCGGTGCACTTACCCCTACCTTCACTTTTTCCCTCTGGCGCTCTGTTAGTAAAGGCTCTATCTGCTAATAAACGGCATGTGCATGTGTATCAGGTACTTGTACTTCTGGCCAAAGAGGGAACGGAGCAACAGGGAGATGTGCTGCCACCTCGACGGAGCTTTTACTTACGGAGCACCAGTGGGGAAAAGCGGAGGGAGGGGTACATGCATTCTCTTCCACTCTTAAAGTTACCCCCCACCTTTGAACTCCCCCTGCCGGGTTCCATGCACATCCCCAGGCAGTATAGCCGAGTACCAAATGCTGGGGACAAACACAAGGACTGTCAGCTTCATACCCCACTGTTGAACTTCCCAAAAGCATGTGACTAATCTCCGTTGGGACCAGAAAGGTAGCCCTTGGGTGGGCCAAGTGAGTCAGCTGTGCTCTATTCCCAATCTCCAGAAGCTGCATGCCTAGAGGTGTATGTTCAGAGTCCTGCATCCCAGCTTCAGCAGAACTCTGGCACTGTCAAATAGAAGTCGCCTTCTCATGGTCCAGGGAAGCTGCACATTTCTGCTGGTCATTCTGCAGCCTTCTAGCACTAGAAATGCTTTGCTTTTCAAGTGCTGTATATATCTCCCTTATTTGGGAACTGTTGAACTAGGACTCTGCTCCGCTTAGCCACCAGTTGCGTGAGGTGCGTGCTTTCAACAGTTAGAATGAACATGTGTGTTTATTTCTGGTGTTTCACTAGACATAACAGGACCAACTAAAAGCCAGCTACTTAACTGCATGAGAAGCAATAACTATTCCCAGGTGCACTTATCTTGCTGAACACACATTAATATAGATAACTTTACTTACAGATGTGCTCCATTAAGCCAGGAAATAGAGGTTTGGGCATGTCCGACAATTTCCTGGATTAATGGTTGGCAGGTAGCAATGATCTTGCTCTCAGTGAAATGCTTTTGGTGTGTCAGTTGCAGGTTCTGTTGTGGAATGGGCCTGCATTCTCTCCTCAGGAGAGCCACTTGGACCAGGGAAATCTGGCCTCAAATATCTGCTGCATCATGAGCTGAGGGCCTGCTTAGTTGCCTACTTTGCCAGGCTTTGGGCTGCCTTGTGGTGAGAAGATGTCACTGTTGGCAAGTTCCATCCCTGGCAAGTGCCTCTGGACAACTCTTTTCAGACTTGGGAGACAGGCTAAGATGACTTTAGACTAGGGCTAGGCTTAGGGAGGAGAGCTGGGGGTCTGTCCTAGTTTGCATGTGGATGGATGGCTACATGTGAACACTGCCTGCCATAAGAGGCTGTCGCTCATTGGATGAGCATCTGCTTGCATGCAGCAGGTCCTGGCAGGGCTGGTAGAGATTCCTGCCTGCAACCTTGGAGAGCTGCTGCCAGTCAGTGTAGACAGTATTGAGCTAGATAGTCTGGCTCAGTATAAGGCAGATTTCTATAGTTCACCTCTTTTGGCAAGCCTATAGATTGCTAGAGTGGCTGAAATACTTGTTAACTTGCTCTCAAGCTGCTTCTAGTTATTTTGTGGTGTGCATGTGTGTGAATTGTGTAAGCCATTGTGAGAGTATGGGGGATATTAATGTAAAGTGAAATGAATATGGAGCAAGGTGACCTGGTGCCTGTTGCTGCCTCTTGGCCTAACCTACCTCGCAAGGTGGTTTGGATGCAATGAGACGCATGTGTGCTGGCCTGAACTCCTTGGAGGAAAGGCAGTGTGCACTTGCTGTGATAAACTCGTGATAAAAGTGCCAGTGTTGAGGATTAACTTGGTCACCCTTGCAGTGGGGCTTCCTGTACTGAAAGTTTTGGGCCCAAACTACTAAGCCTCTTGCTTGAGTCTTCCTGAAATTAACTCCTCTCTTGCTGCTACTCCTTGCTGGAACTTCTTCCCAGAGCAGCTTTCTGGAGCCACCTCATGCTCTTCTTTCAAATTCCTCATCAACCCCCTTTTTTCCATCAAGGGTTTGGCTGTAACACCCTCAAGCCCTGTCCCTAACCAAAATGACACTCTGTGTAACTGAAACGCGGCCCATGTCTCCAAAACTGCTTGCTCTGTTCACCTCCCATTCTTCATGCCCCTCCCTCCCTTCCTCTTTCTGTGTCTCATTGCAAAATGTCAGATTGTAAGCTCCTTGGGGCACGTGCCCCACCACCCTGGTCACTCGTATAAAGCTTTCCCTGGTGTGACGTGAGTCAGACTTACTCATGTGCAAGCCTCATTCAAGTCAATGGCTACACCACGCTGACTCTGGTGTAAATAAGAGCACATGAAGCTGCTGTATCCAGAGTCAAGTCAGTCATCAGTCTAGTTCAATACTGTCTACACACTGACTGGCAGCAGCTCTCTTCCCAGCCCGGCTTTCCAGTTGGCAGTACTGGATATCCAACCTGGGATCTTCTTGCAAGCAGAGCAGGTGCTCTACCTCCAGCCCCAGAGGCACGATGCCTCTTCATGCCAGTTGCAGGGGAGTGGGCCTGCCCTCCCCTCTTGCCTGTGGGCTTCCCAGAGGCATCTGGTGGGCCACTGTGTGAAACAGGATGCTGGACTAGATAGGCCTGCCTGATCCAGCAGGGCTGCTCTTATGTTCTTATGCCCTATGGCCCTTCCTTTTGGGGAACTAGCCCTGTACTCCACTCACCTGGGTCGTTGATCTTCCTCCTCCTCCCTTTTCCGCCTCCTTGTTGTATGGACTCTACACGCATTTGACTTAAAGCTGTGCCTCAGTGTGGGTGACTCATGCAGGGCTGTTCTCTGCACCAAGAAAAGCTGGATCTCGCAGCTTGTTTAAGGTTAGACAAACTTGCCTGCTCTTCCTATTTTGAGTATTTTATTCTGCTACTTTGAGTCGTGGGGGTTAGGGTGAAAATTTATTTTGAATACCCCACCCAAGAAAACTGAATGGCTTATTCAACAATCCTGGCTTTTGAGACTTCACCAGGCTTGCTTTTAAAGCAGGGGTAGGCAACCTTTAGCCACCTTAAGTGGCACAGTTGGGTAGCAGCAATATAGGAAGATGCTGAAAGGCATCACCTCATACTGTGCGGGAGGAGGCAATGGTCAACCCCTCCTGTATTCTACCCAAGACAACCACAGGGCTCTGTGGGTGCCAAGAGTCGACACCAACTCGATCGCACACTTTACCTTTCAATAATTCAAAAATGACCTTGTGCCCAAGAGAATCAGAAGACCTTTCTCAGATTCAAATTTACTATTCAAACGTACTATTTATGGTGATTATTCTATACAATGAATAATGTTTGAAGTTGAAATTTTATGAATTTAAAATTTCTTTTACTTCCCCTTTGCAAGTACATTAATGAATTCTATGACACATACTTCATTCTGTGAACTTTCCTAGAAGAGTAATCTATGCAAAATGACTTTGCTAGGTAAACGATGGGCCACATCTCCTAGTAATCTCTATTTTGCACCTTTCTTTGCTTGGTTTCAAATTGTGTGTGGTCAGTGGATGGCAATCAGATTAATATAATGTTCTTTGAAAAGTGCCTTTTGTTGCACATGCGGAAGGCACAAAAAGTGCCTTTTGTTGCACATGATCTTCAATGATTCCTTTGCCACAGGAGTTGCCTGTGCTGCCCAACAATCTGTCCCCGAGGGTTGTGGGGCCCTCCAGGACATATTTTTAGGAGGTGCAAGCGGAAGTGGCGTTCAATGAAGCTGGTCTGTCTCGCCATCCCTTGTGTGACATAAGAAGCTGCCTTGTGCCAAGAGCTGGTCCATCTAGCTCAGTATCATCTACACTGACTGGCAGCGGCATTCCAAGGTTTCAGGAAGGAGTCTCTTCCAGCCCTGTCTTGAAATGCCAGATATTGAACCTTGGACCTTCTAAATGCAAAGCAGGTGTTCTTCCATTCACCCACGCCCCCATCCCCAACAAAAAGTGCTCCCTTGTAAGCACAACAGTATGGAAGTTAGCTGCTAAATTTTGTGTTCTCAGAGGTGTGTTTTGTAGAATTGGGCCTCTCCTGAGCCACACGGATGGGCCATATACTATGTTTAATAGGCATGCTGGAAAGCAAGCTACAGGTGTAAGCTAACAAGATAAAGGCTTCCTGGGTATCTCATTTAGGGACTGATTACTAACTCTTGTTGCTGGCTGCGGTAGCCATATGGCTTTGATGCTGGGGAGGCAAGTGATCACGTAATGGCATCCTAATGCTATTGAAATGTCATTGCTTCCTTCTGCATATCAGCTTCTTCCTCTTGTTTCCTCCGTGTGACTTCTTGCTGCATTTCTCTGCCAAAGCTGTGATGGGTGGTTTTGGTTACTCTTCCTGGATCAAGGTGCATCTGGCAGCCCTTCAGATCCTTGCTGAAAGAGCATAAAACACCAGTTGCCTGCGAGGGCTGAGCAAGGTCCTTGTGGCACCACACTTAGAATTAATGCTTAGGTTGGAAAAGCAGCGGGCTATGAAGGAGTGTGTTTGTCGAAGCATTTGTGTGTGTGTGTTTGTGTTGAAACGATGGTTTTCTGTTCGTGGTCTAGAACACTTCTGTGCTTCTTTGTGCAACAGTTGTCTGCCGGAAAGATTTAGCAATGCTCTTTGGAAGCTTGTAAGTGTCTTTCTTAAAAGCTGTGCAACAAAAGAAACAGACCCTAACTTGTTTAAACTCTTCAGATCCTCATTCTTGCAGGACGCATTGCTAACCCAAATTAAGATAGTCACCATAAGAAAAGAATTAAGAGCTGAAGCCCTCTGAAAAGCGAGCCTGGTTTTTCAGCCCCTTGCAGTGGATGAGGACTTGAGGGACAAGGTATCCCATATCCATCTACTATGGTGTCCAAGGGTCAAGGTGTCCCTTTGGGTGTCTGAGTAACACTTGTACAAGAGCCCCTTGGCAGTTGTACTGTCTGTGAAGGGGGCCGTCGCTCAGTGAAGGCAGCTTCCTATGTCCCTATAGAGTGAATGGAAGCTTAACTCTCCAAGAAGAAATGGCAGCTGGCTTGGTTATGGGGAGAGAAGCACAAAATATAAAACTGGAGGTCAACTTGATATGTTGAATCACTTGGACCCTGTGCAGACAGAATGCTCAGTTGTAGCTTGTCTTTCCTGAAGTATTGCTTAGATGCTTATGGGCTATTCTCAAACCAGGGTGGAAAATCATATTTTGGAGGGGGCTTTTGGTAACCATGGTTGCACTGAGCAAACCATGGTTAAGGCAGTTGCCCCACCTCCTCTGCTTTCAGGTCTTGCTAATGCAGTATCTCCCTCGAGCGGAGGGAGGCCAGCGGCGGCCTGGGTCCAGCCTGCCGCTGCGGCCCCTAGCCCTGCCCCAGCACCTGATGTCAGATTCTAAGCCCCGCCCCTGTGTCTGATGTCAGGCGGGGTGGGGCTTGCTTGCAGGCAGGGCTATGCGGCCCCATCTGCAAGCAGAGTCCCCTGGCCAGTGCCACGTTCACAGCATGGCCACAGTGGCTCTTCCTGCCTAAAAGGCAGGGAGAGACGCTCCCAGCCCTGCTGCAAACGTGGCACTAGTTTAGCTCGCAAACGGGGCTGTGTAGGCAGGGAGAGCCGCTCTGACTGCGCTGCAAATGCGGCACCGGCCGTGTATTCTGCCTACAAATGGGGCCATGAGGTTTTACTGTATTTACCTGAATCCAAGACAAGGGTCTTTCCCCAAGTTTTTTGATACTGGAAATCGGGGGGTCGTCTTAAATTCAGAGTCCTGTTCCTTTTGAGTAAATGCAGGTATAAGTGTATTTCACTTCTACTTTTTAATGGGGCCGTCTTAAATTCAGAGTCATCTTTTGGGGTCAATACGGGTAACTCATATGATAAAAAACCGAGAGTACATGCAACTCCCAAAACTGAGTGGGCGGCTCCTCCTACCCAGTTCTTGATCACACGAACAGCCTTCCTGTGTTTGGGATCTTAACCAAGGTTGGTGCCACAGTTCTACTGAAGCCTGTGGGAAGCTGCCTGGATACGCAGGCTCGAATGTCTTCGCCTTCCGCTTGAGCTTGCCATTACTAGCAATTAAGCTGAGTGCCGGACCAGTGCCTTGACGCAGAAGGGCAGCCTCTCAGCTTGTCAACAGCTGTAGATTAAGAACTGACTTCAGAGGCGCTCTGTGTGTGGTGAGGGCCCCCTGTCCGGCTACAAGAGGAAACCGAGGGAAATGTGACATCCTAGCCGCAGATGCAGGCTTCCTGATGTTTAGGAACATTTTTTCTTCGCGGCTCACTCCCATGGAGGCCCCACATCCTACCACAGACAGGCCTGCAACAGCTTGTCAGATTCCTCGGGGTTAGAAGCCACTCTGCGTATGTACTTTCAGGTTGCGGGCAATCCCTGTGTCTGAAATGCAATCAGACCATGAAGGGTAATGGGTCCCTAATCCGATCAGACCCATATGGGATGCAGCGGGGCTCAGCCGTGCAGGATAGCACTGTGGTCTGTCAATGTCCTATTAACCAGATATTCATCTGGGAATTCTTCTGTGAAATAGACAGAGAAACTCCCCAGATTCTACAACGCATGTGTAGAAACTTTCCCCCTCTTCAAAGCTTTGATTTCTCATCTTTGCATCCACAATAGCGGTCTCTTGAAACAGCCGAGTACAAAGAGAGAGCTGATTATTACCCTAATCCCACACGCCTCCCGCCCTCCGCACAGTGTGCTTTTATTGAATTATTCTGTGATAGTCACTTCTCAGTGGCCTGCCCTTCGTGCAATGTGGACTAAAACTGAAAGGCGTTCGCCTGTGGTTGTTGGAGTTTGTGTGTGGCGTCATGAATCTTTACTGACATGGAGTGGGCCTGTTATAGTCAGGATGGCTTGCCTCTGGCATTTACTGCGACTACAACTACAAATATGTATATACCATTTCTCAACAAAAGTTCTCAAAGCCGTTGACACAGGAAAATAAACAGATAAAATAAGATGGACCCCTCTCCCAAAGGGCTCACAGTCTGAAAAGAAACATAAGGTAGACACCAGCAACAATGAGGTTGGAGAAGGACAGTTCCTTTTGCCTGCTCAATAGAAGAGAATTGCCACTTTTAAAAAGTGCCTCTCTGCTCAGTTAGCAGGATCACCAGCAACCACTACCAGGGTAACAGCCACTGTTCCCTTTAACCGGGATTCCCAGATGTTGTGGACTACAACTCCCATAACCCCCAGCCAAAGGCCATTGTAGCTGGGCATGCTGGGAATTGGGGAATCCCTGTTACAGGGAGCACTGGTGGCAACCTTTGGCACCCCAGCTGCTGTCAAATGATGGGAGTTACAGTTCAACCATAGCTGGCGTGCCAGAGGTTGTGTCTCCCTGCCATTTACTATTGTTGCCCCTGCATTCTGCCCAGCCTCACAAACAAGTTGACAGGTTCATTTCAATGAAAAGGGTTTTAACTACAGGTTGACTATCCCTTATCCAGACATCCAAAATCCAGACACCACGCTGTAACAAAAACCAAAACCAAAATGCCTCAGCCCACTAGCTCACAGATTCCCAATTCTACTGCTTTTAAACGTGCAGTCAAAACTTTCTTATTTCAGAAGGCTGTTAGTGACAGGGGTTTTGTCTGCAATTCTGTTTTTATTGTGAAGCTTTTTGATGTGTTTGATGTTCTTGCTTTGGCGCTAGAGGGAAAAGGGAAAGCCCCCCCTCCTCCACTCCCTGCTCAGTTTGGTGCCTGCTCTGTTGGCATCTGTTTTGGCGCTCTGGATCTCATGCCCAAGATATCTCATTATGCAAATATTCCAAAATCCGGGAAAATCCAGAACACTTCTGGTCCCAAGCAGTCCAGATAAGGGATACTCAACCTGTACTAAAATTGTTCCTGGCTTATGAAAATCTTACTAGACTGACTGCCCATACATCTCTTTAGTCACTAGGGTAGTCAAAAAAAGAACCCGTTTTGGAAATTGCCTGCAGACAGCCAGGCAGGGAAATGCTTTTTGGCCATGACCCACATATCCAACTGGCTACCAGCAAGCCAGACCCTTCCCAGAGTTCTCTCTAATTTTTTTCATCTCTGTGGAATGAGTTTTGTTCTGGGCAGGCAGTATCAAGGCCTGCATTCAGAATGGGGCTTTCCTGATTCAGTGTGAGCGGGATCTAAAATTAACTGAGCAGACATCAAAAAAACCTGTGAGCGCAGGGACATGCGCATGCCTTTAGAGGGAACACTGGACCCTTCCCTTCCCAGTGGCTACACGGAGTTCTCCCACTTGCCCCTCACAGCAGTCCTGTAAGGTGGGTGATGTGGGGCTGGGGGAGAGAGCACAGTGGTCACAAAGTCATCCGGGGCGCTTCAGGGCTGAGTAGGGATAGGAATCTCAGTCTCCCCAGTCCAAGTTCAGCGCTTATTTGTAACGCATGCGCATAGTGTATGGAGCTGAAGAGCAGCATAACAGCCCACTGCTATGTACACCAGTTGGCTGACTCCTGTAGCCGTCGTCGAGAAGAAGCAGTCTCTTCACATCGGCCAGTGTGCGGCTGTCCTGGAATCGACTGCTATCCAATGTAAGCATTTATATCAGCAAGCTCAAAGCATACAGGAGGGGAACTTTGTATGAATTCCCCAACTGTCCGATGCTATAGTACTCGAGCTGGTCTAGTCTTGCGTTCAAGCAAACTGACTTGGAACTCATTAGCACGGGGTTCTTAAACTTGGGTCCCCAGATAGTGCTCGACTACAACCCCATCTGGAGTAGCTTATGGCTGTGGATGCTAGGCATTGTAGTCAACATCATCTGAGAATCCCTGTTACAGGGAACACTGGTGCCCACCTCAGCTGTTTAACTGGCATGCTTCTAGGATGTAAGAACAGCCCTGCTGGATCAGGCCCACAGCCCATCTAGTCCAGCATCCTGTTTCACACAGTAGCCCACCAGGACTAATAATAAGAAAGTGGCTGTTCTACCACCTCCCCCCCACCTTAAACAAAAGATGTATGGGGTTGTTCCCCTTCTGCAGGGCTGAACCTGCTGGGAGCAAGAGGATTGTTGCTTCTGGAGGTTTTAATTAGGCATCCTGTCTCTGGTAAATATGGGGGGGCAACTCGGAAGAGAGGTGATCTGCTTACTTTCAAGAGGGATTCCCCTTCGTGACAACAACAGAATGTCAGAGGCATGTCCAGTTCTGCTCACAGTCCAGCAGTCCCAAAAAGTAACCTGCCCTCTGCCGTATGAACAAGGAGCATTGGACTGCACCACTTCAGCCTTCCAGCTGTTTTTGGACTACAGTTCCTATCATCCCCAGCTCTAGTAGCTGATAGTCTGGGATTGTGGGAGTTGTAGTCCAGCATCTGCAGGAGGGCTGAAGCTGTGCCTGAAGTTGCATGCAAACTATCACATCTCGATGTGCTGGAGCCCGAGGAGTGGTAGCTTTCGAGCTGCTGTTCATCTTGCTGCAATGTGGAAGTTTGAGAAGAGTTGTCTTGCCACAGAAAGGAAACTGTTCTCTTCCTCTTTGGGGCCAGTGTATGTGGCGAGTGTATGTGGCGAGTGTGAGAGCGCTGCACCAGACACCCTTTTTTAGACTTGAGTTGTCTCCTGCAGGGTCTCCTGGGAGTCTTAAACTCATGAAGTGGTGTATGTTGGAGGTAGGCAGACCTAAGGCTTCTGGGAGCTACTTTTTGGGGGGCGCAAGAGTATTGGGAGCTGGCAGCAGGAAGCAGCAGCTTGGGCAGGTGGGGTCCGTTGCAAAATGGTGGCTCAGGGTTGCAAAATGGCAGCTTGTAAAGAAATCTGCATGGACAGAATAAGGACTTTCTGAATAAGCAATCAAACTCCTTGACTCCCAGGAGAATTTTGCTGCAGGACAGCGGGAAAAGATGCTTTTGTGGGAGAGGAAACTAGAGAAATGAATGGGAGAGAGGGAGAGAAAGCAAACCTAAGCCCTTGAAAAGAGAGCATAGAAGAGCAAAGGAAATGCCGTGGCCCTGCTCCCACTCAGCCAGCTGGCCAGATCTGCAGTACATGAGGCAGCTGCAGTGGTCTGTAGCACTGCGGGGCAGTGGAGAGGGATGAATGATCCTTGGTATTTACTTATTTATTGACAAGGTCTACACCTCTATAGAGGTAGCCACCTAATGGTGCAGCGGGGAAATGACTAGCAAGCAAGAGGTTGCCAGTTTGAATCCCCACTGGTATGTTTCCCAGATTATGGGAAACTCCTATTTCGGGGGGCAGCGGTATAGGAAGGTGTTGAAAGACAACATCTAATACTGTGTGGGAGGAAGCAAAGGTAAACCTCTCCTGCATTCTACCAAAGAAAAACCACAGGGCTCTGTGGGTGCCAGGAGTCGACATCGACTCGACGGCGCACTTTACCTTTAACTTTACACACCTAGAGATGGGAAAGAAGTGATTGCTTTGCAGTGCATTCAGCTTTTCGTGTGTTCTTGTGCTGTCCATCAGACATGCAGTGGCCAAATTTTCAATGGTGGTTTAAAAGCTTTTAAACGTGTAAAAAACAAACGGCTATAAAAAAATTATCACTGTTGTCAGAGGAAAGGAACCTAAAATTGGCAAGAATGTCCTCCAAGGTTACACCATAGAAAGAGTACAACCATTTGTTCATTGTTACCCTAAATTTTTGCTCTGTGCAAAAATGACTGCAATTTCTACCCTCATTGTTAGGGGGTAGGGATAAAGAAGGGGAGGAAACAGACTGAAAGCTGTAAGAGCAACAATGCTGTCACCTGTTCTCCATCTCTGCGGGGGTAGACGTTGCCAAAAACCATTATTGGCATTCATCCCCTGAGACAGTACTGATGGCCAAAACTTATAGGCCTGGCTCATGGACTAAATTGGCTGGAAGGGGAGGGAAGGGAAAGCAAGTCCAAATCTAGGTGGCCAGATTTGGCTTTTAAAAAGCCAAATTCTGGCTTACGGCCCATTTGACCCACGAGTATACCCCTTAGGTTCTGGCAACGAGTATACCCCTTAGGTTCTGCATTTGGACTCCAAATGCAACTTTGGAGAAGCCGCTGCCAGTCTGTGAAGACAATACTGAGCTAGATGGACCAAGGGTCTGACTCAGTATATGGCAGCTTCCTATCTTCCTGTGCCTTGCAGAGCTACTTCAGAAGAGCCCTGGAACTCCCAGTGCCAGTGAGCTTCCTGTGTATGCAACTGGTCTCTCTTCCAGAAGAAAACTTGGCCGCTTACCAGGCTTCTTAAGTGGCAGCTGCTGTCACACGTTGTGCTTGTTTGTGGCTAGCTGCTCTGTGGCCTTGAGCCTCCAAGGGCTGGTTCGTGCTCTCCCACAAGCACAGCAGTACCGCTTCCCTGTAATGCCATCCGACTGCTCTGAGAATGTGCGTGTGAGGGAGCCATGGGGCTGCAGCCAGTTGTGTTATTCCTTCCCACGCAAACATCATGCTCTCTTCCAGCTAGATGATATTTGTGTTGGCAGGGATGGTGGTGCTGGTCGTGCCCACATGGTTCCTTCAGACCGTGCGTCCCTGAAGCTGTGTAGGGTCACGGCAAAGGGCAGGCAGCTCCGTACCATTGCAGGTAAGTATGGCTCAGTCCTAATTGCAGATGCTCTGGATTAAGTTGACAGTTGCGCTTAACTTGCAGGGGGAGAAGAGCTGATCTTGTGGTAGTGAGCATGAATTGTCCCCTTGGCTAAGCAGGCTCTATTTTGGCTTGCATTTGGTTGGGGGACTACATGTGAGTGTGGTAAGATATTTCCTCTTAGGGGTTGGGACCATAGCTCAGTGGAAGAGCATTTGCATGCAGAAGGTCCCAGGTTCACTCCCTGGTAGCATCTCCAGGTAGGGTTGGGAGAGACTGCTGCCTGAAACCCTGGAGAGCCACTGCCAGTCAGTGTAGACAACCCTGAGCTTGATGGACCAGTGGTCGTGACTCGTTAGAAGGCAGCTTCCTATGTTGACAAGTGTCTGGCAAGATTCCCAAGAGGTAAGCACTATCCTCTTGAATGCTGCATAGAGACTGCAGCGCTTCTGTGCAGCTAATCGCATCTGCTAGGAATTCAAGGTGTGCAGATGCCACGTGGTTGAGTGCAGTCTTGTGTTCCTCTTTAGGCCCTGGGCTGCACCCAGTGAGCGGGGCTAAAGCATGCAGTTGCTGGGTTTTGTTTTGCCCTTCCAGGCAATATAAGGGAATTCTGCTCTTGGCCTGGAGCTGTGATTCATGCTCTGACAGCTGTGATTCATTCGGCAAATGACTTCGGAGATTAAAAAAGTAGCTGGCCGGGTGTTCCCTGCATTCCTTTAGTGCCAGTTTATGGGGGCGACTGTGGAACGGGCTCCCACTTAGAAGGCTAATGGCTTGCTTTGTGCTACTCCAAGGGAGGCAAGGAACAAAACTCACATGCTGAAACCTAAATCCGTTCTTCTTTGGCATTCCTTGGGGGGAAAAGGTCCTGTGGAAAAGCATGAACAGGGCCACTATTGTTCCTTATCTTGGGCAGCTGCTTGTCTTGGCACGGGCAGCCTCATTCGACCGCTGCAGTCGCAGGACTGGGTTGCTTAGACGGCAGTGCAGTTGCTTTCAGACAAGTTGGCTTCAGGTAAGCTTGCTGCAGAAATAAGAACAGCTCTGCTGGGTCAGGCCCAAGGCCTATCTAGGCCAGCATCCCGTTTCCAACAGTGGCCCACCAGATGCCTCTAGGAAGCCTGCAAGTGGGAGATGAAGGCATTCCCCTTCTCCTGCTGCTGCTCCCCTCCATCCTTCCTCTAAGCCCGAAGGTAGTGTCTAGCCATCAGGATTCCTAGCCACTGATAGGCCGGTCCTTCATGAAATTGACTAAGCCCTGTCTAAAGCCATCCAAGCTGGTGACCATCACCACATCCCGTGGCACAGATTAATTCTACGCTGCGTGAAAAAGTACTTTCTTTTGTCAGTCCTACATTTCCTGGCAATCCATTTCATCGGATGATGACAATCGCCGACACGCAGCACAAGCAGTTAAGAAAGGACTTGGAGGACAGGTTCTGTGTTACACCGGCATGGTTCTCATACTGCTTTATCTCCCAATTTTGGAAGTCTGGGAGCTTACAGATCTTAAGGCAGAGCATCTTCTGTTGCCTCAACTGCTCCACCGTAGCCCGGTATTGTGACAGAGCTGCCAACCTCTTAACCATGGTTACGAGAGCAGGAGGCGGGTTTGGTTATTCCCTCCTCCATGCTTCCGTGCAAACTTCCCTCTTCTTTGTCATTACTGAAGTTGTGCTGTCGTGTTGGTGTCGACTCCTGGCGTCGTTATTAACAATGGCATAATGTGCCTGCATTGAAGTTAATGTTAACTCTGGATCAGGTGCTGGCTGAAAGCTGCCTTTGGTTTATTGCCAGTGTAGATGTAATGCTACACCATGCTTAACCCTGATAGAGAATTTGCATGTGTGAGGAAGGCAAAGGGAGTCCAAAAACACATAGCCTTGGCCTGGTGCAGATGCAATGCGGTGGGTGGGTGTACGTACATACACACAACTCCTGAGACTACAGGTGTTGGAAAATCTCCTTTGTACAAACAAGACAAGCCAACATAGGGCTTGAAGTTGAAGGGTGGGACTAAAAATCCCAGTGAGAAGTTCTCTTGGTGTGGGGTGGGATGTGTGTACAATTGAATATACTATGCAGTAAAATGTCTGGGAGAAGGCACTAAGAGAGGCACCTACCAGATCCCTGGGAAGTGAATAGTGTCAGGGATGTAACTAAAATTTAACAGCATTGGGTGGGCAAATGTCCTTGGGGCTCCAGAGAGAGAGAGAGCGGGGAGGGCCCGCCCGGCCAGCCCCACTGGTTGAGTGACAACCTGCACTTTGCTCTTCCCCTCACACCTCTCCGAAGGAGGAGACAGGGGCACGGGGACCCACCTTCACTTTTTGTCTCTGTACTCCCTCTAACCTTGCTGCAACCATGCATAATGTTGTATAGGGAGGGGGAGATTAAACCCTTGTGTACTTCGCATGGGTCTGTGGTTACAATGAAGCACCTATGCAAAATAATGACAGCAGGAAAGCTAAACCCAGATTATCTTGGCCTACAATTTGTAGGAATTATTGGATGGTATATGCCAAGCTGGTTCCTGGCAAGGAGTTCTCCCCAAAATGGTGGGTGAGACTCTGTAAACTGTTCTGCTTGCAATCATCCATTCTTTGCTTTAGTCGGAGATTTCTCCCATACTTGGTATAAACTAGTCCTTGAGATGGAATCTGTGTTCATATTGGCTGCATCAGCTTCCTTCTGTGGTCTGATTTAGCAGGTGGTGAGCGATGACCGAACTGCAGACCCTGGTGGAGCGATTGGAGAAGGCTGTCGGTCGCCTGGAGGTGATGTCTTGTCCTGGCAAACATGGCAGTGATGGAGATGGCCCTCCGAAAGGTAAGAGCTCTTGGCTGACTGGCTCTCAGTGGTAGAGTCCTGCCTTGCATGCAGAGGGTCCCAAGTTCATGCCCCGGTCTCCCCAGATAGTGCTAGCAAAGACACCGGCCTGAAATCCCGGAGGGCTCCTGCCAGTCAGCAGTTCTGTGCAGCAGTGACTTGATAGAAAGCAGCTTCCTGTATTCCTTAGGAGCTTCTATAGTTCAGTGGCAGAGCACTTGGTTTGCATGCAGAAGGGCTTTTGGCATCTCCATGTAGGGCTGGGAAAGAACTGTGGGAGGAGAGCTGATCTTGTGGTAGCTCCCATGAATGGTCCCCTGGTTTGCATTTGAATGGGAGCCTACATGTGTGAGCACTGTAAGGTATTCTCCTCAGGGGATGGAGCCACTCAGGGAAGAGCATAGGAAAATAGGAAGCTGCCATATACTGAGTCAGACCTTCAGTCCATCTCTTTCAGTATTGTCTACACAGACTGCCAGCTTCTCCAAGGTAGCAGGCAGGAATCTCTCAGCCCTATCTTGGAGATGCTGCCAGGGAGGGAACTTGGAACCTTCTTGGAACCTTTCTTGGAGATGCTGCCAGGGAGGGAACTTGGAGCCTAGATGCTCTTCCCAGAGCGGCTCCATCCCCTGAGGGGAATATCTTCCAGTGCTCACACTTCTAGTCTCCCTTTCATATGCTACCAGGCTGGACCCTGCTTAGCTCAGTCATGCTTGCTACCACAAGACCAGCTCTTTTTTTGCACAGAGAAGGTCCCAGATTCCCTCCCTGCCATCTCCAAGATAGGACCAAAAGAGGCTCCTGCCTGCAACCTTGGAGAAGCCACTGCCAGTCTGTGCAGACAATACTGAGCTGGATGGACCAATGGTCTGTCTCGGTATATGGCAGCTTCCTATGTTCCTAACTCTGTCTGAGACCCTGAAGAGCTGTGGGAACAGAATGGAGCTAGAAGGACCAGTGTTAAAGCAGCTATGAAATATACTCTCTCTCTTGCACACATATGTAGGCCTAGCTCACTAGCCAGCCATTATTTATGAAGCCCTGCACTTACCTGTGGTGCTTTTCTGGCACATGGGCAGAGGGCTTAGGAGAGACATGGGTCTTCTGTCCTCTGCACTGGGAGATGCAGCTGACAAGAACCAGGGGGGAGTCCTCTTCTACAGTCCAGAAAGGATTCCTGCTGTTTCTTACCTTCTTAAACAAGGGATCTCTGCTTCAGAAATCTGTGTCATGTTGGGTGTCCTGCTCTGCAGATTGCTGTGGTGACTTGCCACTGGCCAAACTGTCAAGTAGATTTGTAGATGTGATATAATGTGTTCATAATCTCATTCATGAGGAATAGTAGAAAGGAAACCACTGGAGTTTGGGCAGTCTAAGTCACTCAACCCTGCTCCTGTGCGGTGTCCGGTAGTCGCTGCCACCACTCTCTGCTTCCAGAGAGAACTCAAATTTGGGTCTGAACCAACCCTTTGGGGGATCCTCTCTGCAGAGCGGAAGCCTGGCTTAATTCACCCCTACGGGTAAGTTTCCCTTTAAGTAGCTCAACCAACTGATCTGTTCGTGGAGAGCTGCAACTCCAGTTTCTCTGAGCAGCACTCCCAAGAGATGAGATCGTTCTCTCTCTAAAAAGGTTACCTTATTAATCTGCATTGGTAGGCCTTACAGAAACTAAGCAAAAGTCATTTCTAACTCCTTAACACATTCTAAAGCAAAACACTTAGATAGCCTGATGAAAAATAGCTGATGGACCCCCTAACAAAGGGACAGTGAGCCCCTTCCACCAATCAGTGGTATGCCATAAGGGCTCCCCAGCCAGTGCAGAAGGCAGATGCCCCAGTGAGTAGAGACACCTGTGGGACGGATACAACAAAGAGTTTTCGATTACCATCTACAGAATAAGTGAGGCCCAAAGTGACAATTTCGCCTGTTCCGGACAGGATTAGGGGACTGGTGAATGGGAAGTCCGGCAGATGCTATGGACGTGATGTTCTCACTTCAAAATGGTGGAAGCGAACTCTCATCCTGCATGTGGTTCCTTGACAAAATAGCTTTAAATTATCTCCCCCCCCCCCCGCCACCTGCTAAATGAGCAAAGAGGCACCTTTTAATAGTGGTGATTCTCTTTATTGAGCAGGGGGGAACAACTGGCCCTATCTGTCCCCAGCACAGCATCACTCCAGTGGCTGTTGCTGGTGGCTATCTTATGTTTCTTTTTTAGATTGTGAGCCCTTTGGAGACAGGGAGCCATTTTATTGATTTATTTATATCTTTGTAAACTGCTTTGGGAACTTGGATTGTAAAGCAGTGTATAAATATCCGTAATGTGGGAGGCCAGCTCATACAGCTGGCTTTATGTACCAGACTGGAGCATAGGAAGCTGCCATATACTGAGTCAGACCCTTGGTCCATCTAGCTCAATATTGTCTACACAGACTGGCAGCGGCTTCTCCAAGGTTGCAGGCAGGAATCTCTCAGCCCTTTCTTGGAGATGCTGCCGGGGAGGGAACTTGGAACCTCAAGTCATGCTTGCTACCACAAGACCAGCTCTCTTCTCGGAGAGACATGGATGGGGGAGTGAACTTCTCTCTTCCCCTAACCTTCAGCCCTGAAGCTTAGGAGCCACTTCTTCATCCCTCTGTTGTCAGCAGAGCTTGCGATGACTGTAGCATTTTTCGTTGGAGCCCTGCTGCTTCCTCTTTTTAAAGCAGAAATTTCATTAGGCGGTAGTGCTGATGGGTTTGGTTCTAATAGATCCAAAGTACCCAGCAAACCTCGGGGAGCAGGAAGGATGCCGTAAGTATGATTTGCAAATTCTTCAGACAGTCCATCTGCTGCCTCTTGGTTTTCATCTGCTCGCTTTCCCCCCCTGCAGGAATCGCTGAGCATGTGCAAGCTTTTGACACGCTCCTGACAGGAACAGTAGCTGAATACATGGCAATAAGCAGAGAAATCGGCGGTGATGTCCAAAAACATGTAAGGTTTGCCTTTGTCCTTTCTGACTTCTGGAGAACATGAGTTTGCAACACTTAATTCTAGACATAGGTGGGTGGATAGTTGCAGCTGGGGATATATGAGCAGTGTGGTGTAGTGGTTAAAGCAGGCCTGCTCAACTTTGGCCCTCCTGCAGTTTTTGGACTACAACTCCCATAATCCCCAGCCACAGTAGCCAATAGCCAGAGATTATGGGAGTTTTAGGCCAACGTCTGCAGGAGGGCTGAAGTTGAGCAGGCCTGGAATAGGACTGGGGAGACCCGAGTTCAATTTTGCATTCCGCTATGAGCTTCACTGGGTGACTGTGGGCCAGTCACTTCTCTCTCACCTTAACCCACCTCACAGGGTTGTTGTGAGGATAAACATAACAATGTGCACTGCTGTGGGCTCCTTGGAGGAAGAGTGGGATATAAATGAACATGCGAAGCCACCTTCTGCGGAGGCAGAGCACTGGTCTAACGGCTCTAAACAGTATCCCCTTACTGGCAGCAGCAGCTCTGTGAAATTGCAGATAGGTCTATCCCAGGAAACAAGAGGATGAAGGCACCACTGAAAAAGCCACAAAAGAGAGGGGATCCTTGGGTGCTTGTTGTAGCTGGGAGTGATGGGAGTTATCATCCAGTAATGACTGGGGTCCCAAGTCCGAAAACCCCAGCATGGTGGGCTTCTTCATACGTACATGTGTCGGGAGGCTTCATCTTGCGTTCATTGCTTTGAGTGATTTGGCAGGCAGAGCGTGGTTGCTCTGGAGCTACTGCCTGGGGGGAGGCGTAGCTGAAGTCTTCAGAGATTAGTGTAAGAGGGTGCCTTGCCCAGCTGAACTGGGACCGGTTGGGGAATTCTGAGATGGGGGCTTGGCGGAGGGGGTGGGTCTGGAGGCTTCCACTTACAAAGTGTCAGAAGAAACGGTAGGAATCCTGCAATCCATCCATACTGCGTGCCTCCGAAACCACTTGTATGGGGATCTTGCCTGCTCTTATCCTGAAGCTTTAGCCGCTTCAGGAGTTGTAATTTTGTTCTGATTCCGGCTTGCTGTGACTTTCAGCTTTGATGGATTGCAGTGCCGAGAGAAACAGAAGCTGCTCGTATCCCAGCTGCTCGGCCCAGACCCCTGTTGTGTGTAGTCATTGTTCCTTAACATAATACAATCCCACGATATATACAATATGTGCAGCTAACTCATGCACTCTTTTTTTCCCCCTCCCCCCACCCACCGCCCAAAACTATCCTCCTCCACAGGCTGAGATGGTCCACGCAGGATTAATGACAGAGAGAGCTCTCCTGTTGACAGCATCTCAGTGCCAGCAACCAGCAGCAGTAAGTGTTGGGGGGGGGTGCTGGCGGGGGGGATCTTCATATTTTGACAATGGTGTTTCAAGAACCCGAAAAACGGGCAGGAGGAACCTCATACTTTCCCCCTAAATGATACTCCCATGTAAATTGCAGTTATCCCTTGCTAACCTGTCAAAGAGGGGCCTTTTAAAGTGGTGGCTCTTCTTATATTTAGCAAGGATAGAGCCCGGGTCCCTATGCAGCCCAGCATAGGATCTCTTTCAGTGGCTGTTGCTGATGTCTTTTTGGACTGGGAGCCCCTTGGGACAAGCAACAAACTTAGAGTGCCGGACTAGGACCGGGGAGACCCGAGTTCAAATCCCCATTCAGCCATGAGACTTGCTGGGTGACTCTGGGCCAGTCCCTTCTCTCTCAGCCTAACCTACTTCACAGGGTTGTTGTGAGGAGAAACCTAAGTATGTAGTACACTGCTCTGGGCTCCTTGGAGGAAGAGCGGGACATAAAATGTAAAAATAAATAAATAAACCGTTTGAGAACTTCTTGTTGAAAAGCAGTGCAGTATTATACATATTCTAAAGAATGATAAATAAATGGGGTGATTCCTCTAAGCTCAGTCTGCTTTCCAGAGCCTGAGAGATGGTGGCAACATGAGTGAGTTTTTACTGTGGCTGTGCTTTGGTGGGGGGCAAAGGCAGAACAGTGATTCATGCAGAGGTATAGTGGCTAGGCATCTCTGTGGGCTCCCTCTGACTATCCTGGTACTCCGAGAGTTCTCTTGCTGACCTGGCAGACATGTTCAGGATGATCGCACTAGGACAGCGATTTCCAGCCTGTGATGTGGGTGTGGATAATTAATCATATCCAGGAGGTTATGCAGGTCAATGTACTGTGACGAGTGCAATACATTTGTGAGTGAGCATAATGAACTTGCTGTGTTTTTAATGCCCCTCGATATATAGGAGTGACTCTTGTCAGCCATAGGCGATGTTGAAAATGTGTTAAACAGCTTGCTTATGTGGTGGTCTGCTAAAGCTTTCAAAGACAATGTAGTGGTCCACTTAAGGGAAAAGGTTGGGAACCCCTCTCTGCTAGAAAATATGGGACTTGCCTTGCTCAGCAAATCTAAACTCTTAACTGTATTCGACCTATGACTTTAGTACCTGGCTGTAATGCTGGACACACAAAGGCCTACAGACCTGTAATGCTGGTGACCTGTCTTACGACACATCTTAAGGGTCACCCTGCTAACTGGGCAAAGAATCCCCTGCTAACTGGGCAAAGAGGCACCTTTTACCACGGTGATTCTCTTTATTGAGCAGGGGGAGAGTAACTGGCCCTATCCACCCCCAGCACAGGACCTACAGTGTCTGTTGCTGGTGTCTATCTTGTGTGGGTTTTTTTAGAATGTGAGCCCTTTGCGGACAGGGAGCCACCTTATTTATTTCTCTGTGTGTAAACTGCCCTAAGCCATTTTTGGAAGGGCGGTATAGAAATCAAATTAATAATAACAACAACCGGGGGAAATCTGCATAAGTACCATGGCATGTAACTTGCTAAGCTGCAATTACTATCTCTTGCAGAATAACTTCTCATCCCTGCTGAAGCCCATATCGGAGAAGATCCAAGTGGTGCAGAGCTTCCGGGAGAAGAACCGTGGCAGCAAACTGTTCAACCACCTCTCGGCGGTTAGCGAGAGCATCCCTGCGCTAGGCTGGGTTGCTATGGTAAGGACTCGGGCGCCGTGGCTTTTCCACTCGGGAGTCCCAAAAGGTGAACAGACCTCTCCGAGGAGCCTTGAGCCGCTCCTCCTTGTGCTCTGGCCCCAGTTTTAAAAGGAGTCCCGTTGTGGGGCCTCATGAAGTCGTACTGCAGAGACTGGCTGCCGTGGCCGTATTCCCTGCTAGTATGTGTCTGGTGCTGGGGGAACAACCCCTGCTTCTCACAATGTGTCGCTGCTACAGACATGAACTGGATGAATGGCTTCTCCCCTCACCCAGGGGAATCTGGGAATTGTACTTTGGAGCTGCTAACAGAAACCTCAGAAACCTTTGCAGACAACAGTCCCCGGTGGGGAGCACAGCAGTTATATTGGTATTAAAGTTGGTGCTGTAAATACGCCCCACAGGCTGTTCCTTTGCTGCTTCTTGGACCTCTTTGGGGCTCCCCTGTTCCTTGTCACCCAAACCTCCTGTCTCCAGACCCCCAGTCTTACACTGAATTGCTTCCCTCCTCCTCCTCCATTGTCTGGGAGGCCCGAAACCACTCTGAGGATTCTCTCCACTGCCCCCAAATGACCTTGGGAGGCTTTTATCTTGTTCCTAAGCCTTTAGATCAGGGCTGCTCAACTCCGGCCTTCCTGCAGATGTTGGCATATGACTCCCATAATCCCTGACTATTGGCCACTGTGGCTGGGGATTATGGGAGTTATAGTCCAAAAACAGCTGGGGGGGCGGAGTTGAGCAGGCCTGCTTTAGATCCATGGGGCCGATGTTCAAATAAATGTGCTGGAATGAGGATGTTGGAGAATGTGTGTCCTGATGTGCTTTCCCTTCTTGCAGGCCCCCAAGCCAGGCCCTTACGTGAAGGAAATGACCGATGCCGCCATGTTTTATAGCAACAGAGTCCTCAAGGAATACAAAGATGTGTAAGTTTTACTTCCCTCTGGAAAAAAACATGAGGGATGCAGGCAGTAAAGGGCAGAGCTGTTCTCTTGGGGGAAGGAGGTGGGTCAGGCCATTTCTGTTTCACTGCCATCCCCTCCCAATTCCCCAAGGCTGTATCCAAGCTTTGCTACTTCATTTATTTTTGCATTTATATCTTGCTCTTCCCCCGAGGAGCCCAGAGCAGTATACATGGCATATGCTTATCCTCACAACAGCCCTGTGAGGGAGTTTAGGCTGAGAGGGAAGTGACTGGCCCAGAGTCACCCACTGAGTTTCATGACTGAATGGGGATTTGAATTTGGGCTTCCCCAGTCCTATTCCAACACACTGTGCAATACTGCATCTTGGGAAATGGGGTAGAGTGGGGTGGGAAGGGGATCCGAGAGCTACAGGAAGGTTTGTTCCAGCTTCAAGTATGGCTGAGGTTGGGAAGGGTCTGACAAGGCCAGTTGGAGAGGAGAGCTGGTCTTGTGGTAGCAAGCATGGCTTGTCCCCTTAGCTAAGCAGGGTCTGCCCTGGTTGCATTTGAATGGGAGACTTGATGTGTGAGCACTGCAAGATATTCCCCTCAGGGGATGGAGCCACTCTGGGAAGAGCATCTAGGTTCCAAGTTCCCTCCCTGGCAGCATCTCCAAGATAGGGCTGAGAGAGATTCCTGCCTGCAACCTTGGAGAAGCCGCTGCCAGTCTGTGTAGACAACACTGAGCTAGAGAGACCAATGGTCTGACTCAGTATATGGCAGCAGTTGCAAGGGATTGGCAGCAGGAGAGAGGGCATGCCCTCAACTCTTGCCTGTGGCTTCCAGCGGCATCTGGTGGGCCACTGTGTGAAACAGGATGCTGGACTAGATGGGCCTTGGTCCTGATCCAGCAGGGATGTTCTTATGTTCTTAAGACAGGACTTACTGGTTAAATGGCCAGACTGTACTTAAGAACATAAGAAGAGCCCTGCTGGATCAGGCCCATGGAGGCCCATCTAGTCCAGCAGCCTATTTCGCACAGTGGCCCACCAGATGCCTCTGAGAAACCCACAGGCAAGGGCTGAGGCCATGCTCTCTCCTGCTGTTGCCCCCCTGCCACTGGTATTGAGAGGCATCTTGCCTCTGAGGCTGGAGGTGGTAATGTGTGTGGTGACAGGTCTCCATACCTTGCCATGGCAGTTTGGAATCTCACTATGTTCAATAGCCCAGACCTGGAGTTAAACTAATTCGTTAAAGGAGTCTTCTATTTCTTCGAAGAGAAAACTGGTGAAAGTTTGAGGAAAGTAGCAAAGCAAAGATGGAATTGCAGCAACAAAACTAGTGTTGGAGGGAGCTAGATGGTGTCAGCATAGACATCAGGGATGGTGTGGGGGGGAGCGAAAGTGTTGGGATTCAGTGGGCTGGAGAGCTGGCCTTGCAGTAGCCAGCATGAATGGTTCCCTTTGCTAAGCAAGGGTTGCGTTGGTTTGCATTTGGATGGGAGACTATACATGAGCACTGCCTGCTGTAAGAGAGCCTCCTTGTATGGGGCCAGAGCTCAGCGGAAGAGCATCTGCTTGGCATGCAGACGGCCCCAGGTTCCATCCCTGGCAGCATCTCCAGGTAGGGCTGGGAGAGACTCCTGCCTGAAACCTTGTAGAGGTCGCTGCCTGTCAATGTAGACAGTATTGAGCTAGATGGACCAATGGTCTGACTATAAAACACCAAACAAATAACATAAGGGATCTGAACTATGATACAAAGAAGAAGAAAAACCAGATCCGATTATATTGCTGGAGACCTTTGAGGCGAGAGGCTCTGGAGAACCCTGGGGAAATACTGTTTACATTAGAAGAGAACCTTATATTGATTGGACATATGGTGGGAGAAGACTTCTGGATTCCCATAAAAAAGGATCTGTGATTCAGCACAGAAGTATAAAGATGTTATTTCTTATGAAGAACAATTTGAACTTTTGTGAGCACTTGAAAAAGTCTATCAAAACAGCAAACATTACCGAAAAGCTGTTGTGTTTACACAAATGGTCAACATTATCCTGTTCTGTTGTTCTTACGTTCACATTTCTACTGTTGTTTGGATGTCATACCTTATTGACTGGAATGATTTATTCATTTTACTATGCGCATGTTTGTTTCACCTTCAGTATAATCTGACTCGGTATAAGGTAGCTGCCTGTGTTCCTATGACAAGCCTAAGCAGTCAACTTGTAGAAAAGGTTCCATCTGCAAGGAAGGGGAGGGGAAGTCGAAGGCTGTAGCTATAGCTTTCTCATGTCACTCTTACCTGCACCAATTGGTTTGCTTGAATCTTCTTTTCTCCTAGAGATAAGAAGCATGTGGACTGGGTGAAAGCATACCTGTGCATCTGGAAAGAGCTGCAAGAGTACATTAAGGAGTACCACACCACCGGGCTGACATGGAACAAGACGGTGAGCCCAGGCAGCGTCTTGAAGAGGCATCAGATAGTGTGCGGCACGTTGTGTGGCTTAGTCCTGAAGGTGCCACTGAACTGGGGTGGGGCCATAGCTCAGTGGCAGAGCATCTGCTTTGCATGCAGAAGGTTGCAGGTTCGATCCCTGGCAGTATCTCCAGGGAGGGCTAGGAGAGACCCCTTTCTGGGAGAACCATTGCCAGTCAGGGGAGACAGAACAGAGCTAGCTGGACCCAAAGGGTCTGGCTTGGTATAAAGCAGCTTCCTATTTGGGCAGGAGAGCTGGCCTTATGGTAGTGAGCATGGATTGTCCCCTTTGCTCAGCAGGGTCCACCCTGGTTTGCATTTGGATGGGTGACTACATGCGAGTGCTGTAAAATGTTCCCCTTAGGGGATGAGCCATAGCTCAGTGGTAGAAGATCTGTTCTGCATGCAGAAGGTCTCAGATTCGGTCCCTGGCAGCTTCTCCTGGTAGGGCTGGGAGAGACTCCTGCCTGGAACCTTGGAGAGCCGCTGCCAGTCAGAGTTGGCAATCCTGAGCCTGAGGGGCCAAGGCTCTGACTCGGTATAAGGCAGCTTCCTTGTACCTCTTGGTCGACCATAACTTGAAATGCCTGGGCGTTCTCTCTCTTTTTGTTCCTGTCCCCCCAGGGACCCATAGCAACAGCTGGGGGGAGTGGGTCTCCGGCTGCTCCTGCTCCTCCTTGTGGTGGCCCCCCACCCCCGCCACCTGGCCCCCCGCCTCCTCCCGCTCCTGCTCCCACAAGTTCTGGCTCCGATGACGCTGCATCCCGCTCGGCGCTCTTTGCTCAGATCAACCAGGGAGAAGCCATCACTTCTGGTAGGTGGCTCCATTTAACGGCATCCTAGCTGGGCTCTAAGCAAACCCGCTTGGGATAGGAATTGCTCTCTTCTGAACTTAAAGGAGGATGATCCACGGTGGTTGCTCTCAAGCTCTGGCGTTTGGGGAAGCCCTGCAATTACTCTCTCCACTGCACGGCTGTCTCCACAGAGGGATGTGCACAAACCGGTTCGGCGGCCCTTTTACACACCTCCGAACCGGTTCGGCGCTGGGGGGTTACCTTTAAGCAGGAGGGAGGGTGCCCCCACCCCTGCCCCTGCGTTTCCTCTGCTGGTGCTGTGTCCAAAATCATGCACGCACACCAGCCACTTCCAGTCTGGGCAGCAAGAGAGTACACTGCCGCCCCATGCCAGCGATTTTGGACATGGTGCCGGTGGGGGAAACGCGCCGGCATATGGGGGTGGTAAGAGCACCTTCCCTCCTCCTTAAAGGTAAACGGCTGCTGGCCTGTTCGTGCACATCCCTACCTCCCTGTGGCTGTATCGCAGGCCTGTATGGATGGTCTTGCTGTAATATCACAAGAAGAGTTTCGCACCCTTTGTGTTTTTATATTGCAGTTCCCAACAAAAAAGTTCTCAGAGTTGTTTGCATAGTAAGCGGTGTCAGAAAATGATTCCTCGTCCCCAAAGGGCTCACAAGGTAAAAAGAATCCCAAGGGAGACACCAGCAATAGCCCCAGGAAACATGAGACAAGAACACTAATAAGAACAGCCTTGCTGGATCAGGCCCAGGGGCCCTTCTAGTCCAAAATCCTGTTTTCCACAGAGGCTCACCAGATGGTCCTGGGAAGCTACAGCAGGAGATGAAGGCATGCCCTCTCTCCTGCTGTTGCTCCCCTGCAACTGGTATTTGAAGGCATTCCTACCTCTGAGCCTCAAGGGAGCTTATAGCCCTCAAGACTAGTAACTAACTATTGATAGCCCTGTCCTCCATGAATGGTCTTTTAAAGCCACCCAAGCTGATGACTGTCACCACATCCTGTGGCAGAGAGTTCCATAGGTTAAATATGTGCTGTGTGAAGTACTTCCTATTGTCAGCCCAAAATTTCCTGGCAGTCAGTTTCTTAGGATGACCCCCTGGTTCTAGTGGGGTGTGTGTGTGTGTGTGAGAGAGAGAGAGAGAGAGAGAGAGAGAGAGAGAGAGAGAGAGAGAGAGAGAGAGAGAGAGATCAAGACCGAGATCTCCCTCTCTCTCCACACACCATGCATAATTTTATAGACCTCTTTCATGTCTCCCCTTGGTTGCTTTTTTAAAAAAACTAGAAAGCCCTAGATGCCGTAGCTTTGCCTAAGGTGAACAGGAACAGTTGCTCTCACCCTGCTAAGTATTGGAGCCATCACACTTGGACAGGGGCCTCTTTGCCCAGTTAGCCTGGGGGCTAATTCTCATGGCCAGTTTGCATAACCTTTCCTGTGACGCAGTGGAAATTAACTCTTCCTGTGGCTTTTGATGCACAGTCATTCCAACTTGCTGTATTCTGGTTCAAGCCACTTGGAAAAACTCTTCCCACCCCCCTAGTTTGGGCCTTTGGACCATTTAACAGACTTGGTAATCCTGCCAAACAGGTTGCTGAAGTTCGCCCCTGCAAAAGCACGGATGACTGTCTTCGCACAAAGGGAGTGGAAGGAGAAGGATTCGGGAGGGGGAAGTGGCAGTAGTGATGGGGCATAAAATGTCTGGGGTTCAAGGAAGGCAACTGGGGATCTGGGTCTGCACAACCCATACCCTCTTGCAGGTGGTAGACTGAAACTCCCATCTTCCCTCACTTGGCTACTGTGGCTGGGGATGATGGGAGTTGTAGTCCAACAGCAGCTGGAGGGCCATAGGTGTGTAGGCCTGCACCAGGAGTTAATGCTGTGTGAAGGTTGGGGGTGTGCATTGCCGGTTCTGACAATAGCAGCCATGTAATAGCGCAGCGGGGAGAGCGGGAGGCTGTTGGTTCGAATCCCCGCTGGTGTGTTTCCCAGACAATGGGAAACTCCTGTATCAGGCAGCAGCTCTATAGGGAGGTGCTGAAAGGCATCATCTCACACTGGGCAGGAGACGGTAATGGTAAACCACTCCTGTATTCTACCAAGAAAATCGCATGGAATGTGATCGCTAGGAGTCGACACTGACTCGGCGGCACATTTTTCTGAGTTAATTTGGGGCAAAGCAGCTTAGAAATTAATGAACTGTTGTCCAGCTGGAAAAGGCTCCCTGTTCTGTCCTTGATGATACATTCCTGTGGTGTAGGAGCAGTTGCTTCCCACATTGTCCACGTGGGCATTTCAGGAGGAGTGGAAGAAGGTGCCCTGGGGCTCCTGGTACTACTCAAGTAGAGCAGGGAGGAGCTGCCGTGCAGTGCGTCTCTAACGGGGGAGGTTCTCAGCCTTGGCTCCCCAAAGGCCATTGCCGCTGAGGATGATGGGAGTTGTAATAAATCGTGGTTTCCCTCGTAGGCCTGAAGCACGTTTCCGATAACATGAAAACCCACAAGAACCCGTCGCTGAAGACCCAAGGTGGCCCTATGCGGACGGGACCAAAGCCCTTCACAGCGCCGAAGCCAGGCTGTGCTACAAACGCCTTTCAGAAACTGCCCCCAAAGAAGGAACCTCCTGTCCTGGAGCTGGAGGGCAAGAAGTGGAGAGTGGTAAGCCCATTTGCGGGAGAGGGTGGGGCAGGGGGACCCCCTCCCACAGAGGCCCCTACACAGCCGCCTGGGCTCCCTGTGTAAACATCGCCCCAAGAGATGGTCTCCTCTTAGAGGAGAGCTGGTCTTGTGGTCGCTAGCATGACTTGTCCCTTTAGCTAAGCAGGGTCCACCCTGGTTTGCCTTTGGATGGGAGACTACATCTGTGAGCACCGCACTGTAAGATATTCCCCTTCTTAGGGGATGGAGCCACTCTGGGAAGAGCAGAAGGTTCCAAGTTTCCCCCCTGGCAGCATCTCCAAGATCAGGCTGAGAGAGATTCCTGCCCGCAACCTTGGAGAAGCCGCTGCCAGTCTGTGAAGGCAATACTGAGCTAGATAGACCAAGTATCTGACTCAGTATATGGCAGCTTCCTATGTTCCTATGATGGTTGCTCAAGTGCAGAAAGGACGTAGGCACAATGTGGCATAGGGTGTAGAGTTCACTCTGCCAAGCCTCCAGGTTCTCGTCTCCAAACGATTCTGGCCCTTCTGGTGGCTTCAGTTTGCTTGGAAGATTTTGTCGAGCACGTGCCCAACAAGCTAAGAGGTGGTGATAGTCAGGGAAGCACATCTCTAGTGCCTGGCTTGCCCCTGGAAGCTGACTAAATTGCACAGATGTGCTTGGTTTGCGTCTTATGGGCAGGCTGCAAAACTCAGACTGAGTTGTGCACAACTTGGGTGCTTCTGCTGCAGAGATCCTACAGCTCTGTCTTCTCTTTCCTGGCTTCCTCTGCCTCAAGGATGGCCCAGCGTTTGTCGTCTTACAGTGTTAGTATTGGGGCTGCAGCAATCCGTTCCTCTTAACCAGAGCTTCACAACTTTGACCCTCCAGCTGTTTTTGGACTAGAACTCCCATCTTCCCCAGTCACGGTGCCAGTCGTCAAGGATAATGGGAATTGTAGTCCAGCATCCACAGGAGGGTTGAAGTGGTGGAGTTCTGCTCTTAGGTCATCCAGGCTCTGTTGCAAAGTTGGTGTTGCCTAGCAGAGGCCATCACAGATGTGGGAGGACAGGTACATGGATGGTCTTGCATCATCTGTTGTGGGGGCTGATGGAGAAATGAATGTGCTTCTGAATTGATCGCCTTGAGAGGCATGTTGGCAGCAGTTCTTGACCTTTCCAGAATCCACACAGGAGAGCCAGACATTAACCCTTTTGCAGTTTGAGCAAAGCTCAAAGGGAGGGGAGCTGGTCTTGGGGTAGCAAGTATGACTTGCCCCCTCTGCTAAGCAGGGAACATAGGAAGCTACCATATACCGAGTCAGACCATTGGTCTATCTAGCTTAGTATTGTCTTCACAAACTGTCAGCGGCTTCTCCAAGGTTGCAGGCAGGAGGTTCTCTCAGCACTATCTTGGAGATGCCAGGGAGGGAACCTGGAACCTAGATGTTCTTCCCAGAGCGGCTCCATCCCCTGAGGGGAATCTCTTCCAGTGCTCACACTTCGAGTCTCCCATTCATATGCAACCAGGGTGAACCCTGCTTAGCTAAGGGGACAAGTCATGCTTGCTACCACAAGACCAGCTCTCCTCCCTGGTTTTCCACTGGAAGAGCAGAAGGTTCCATCTTCCCTCCCTGGCAGCATCTCCAAGATATGGCTGGGAGAAACTCCTGCCTGCAACCTTGGAGAAGCCCCTGCCAGTCTGTGAAGACAATACTGAGCGCGAGATGGACCAAGGGTCTGACTCGGTAGATGGCAGCTTCGTGAAGCATTTGGTTTAGAACGGGATAAGGGCCAGTCAAAGCTGACCTTGGGTGGGGTGCAGATTTGGTCCATGGGCCAGTTGGCCACCTCCGTTTTGCTGTGGAATAAGTCCGTGCTGCCCATGTGTGAGAACGGGCCATAGTTCAGTGGTAGAGCAACTGCTTTGCGTGCAGCAAGTCCGAGCTTCCCTCCCTGGCAGCATCTCCAGGTAAGGCTGGGAACGACTCCTGCCTGAAACCTTGCAGAAGCCGCTGCCAGTCGGCGGTAGAGCACGCTAGGTGAACCAACGGACATCTCGGCAGCTTCCTGTGTGTGACGGCAGTGAGGAGAGGATCGCTTTTGGTCTTAAAGCAAAAGTTCAGGCTAGCTTCCTGATCTTAAGCAGCCCCAAGGGAGGAACCTTGTTAGATACAGTCTTCCTGACCCGGATGCAGTCCCTAGGGGTCTCTGGTGGGAACTAGAGTCAGCACTGACCTCTTTGCTTTAGGAAAACCAAGAGAATGCCTCCAACTTGGAGATCAGCGACACCGAGCTGAAGCAGGTGGCCTATGTTTACAAGTGCATGAACAGTACACTCCACATCAAAGGGAAGATCAACTCCATCACACTGGGTAGGTTCCTGTCTCCTCTGGATGAGGGTGAAAAGCAGGAAGGAGGGTGTGAACGGCCAGTCGGCTGGAGGCTTCCTGAGACCCGTAAAGCAAGATTCTCAGATTTCCTCGGCTGATGTTGGACTAACACTCCCATCATCCCCAGCTGTTGCAGTGGCGGGTGATGATGGGAGTGTAGTCCAACAGCAGCTGGGGAGCCTCAGGCTGGCCACCCTTCTTTATAAAAACATGGGCTGGGAGGTAAAAACTGGTCTGAGAAGTTCTAATAAGAACTTCTAATAGTTCTTAGAACTATTCAGCTACTTTTCTCCTTTTGCAGATAACTGCAAGAAACTAGGCCTGGTGTTTGACAACGTAGTGGGCATTGTCGAGATCATAAACAGCCGAGACATTCAAGTCCAGGTAAACGCATCCCGCTTCGCTCCTTGGGGCGAACGGCCCCTTCCCTCCCTCCCTCCCTCTCTGTGTGGCAGGCCTGCACAACAAAATAAGGCCCAGGGGCTGGACCCGGCCCGGGGGGGACTTGCTTGCTGGCCCACAGGAAACAACGCTCTGCAGCAGAAGCCAGGAGAAGCTCTTGGCCCTGTCCTGCTGATGATCAGCAGTGATTCGATGCAGTTGGCCCCCACCCACCTTGCTGGCCCTGCCTCTGGGCCAGAGCACACAGCCACCCGGCCTCTTTCCTCTCCCCTTTCCCTGCCTCCAATCCTTTGCCCCCTTGCTTTCATGAATAATTTTAAAAATTAATGTGCTGAAATTTGACCTCGGCCCTCTCACACAGTCATGGTTGGTTCCAGCCCGCCAGGGCATTTGCGTTGGGCACCCCTGCTCTACGGGGCTGAAGAGCAAAAGTTCTTCAGTCAAGAGGGCCTGGGGGCTCCAGGATGTCGGGCTCTGGGAGCAGGGATCGTGAGGTCCCTGGCTGAGGGGTCTCAGGTGAGACCTCTTGCTGTTCCCTTCGCATCTGGCTTGTAGGGTGGCTCCCTCCCCTGCCGAGGGCTCCAATGGTTTGAGCTTCCTTTCCAGGTATTGGGTAAAGTGCCAACCATTTCCATCAACAAGACCGACGGTTGTCAAGTGTACTTGAGCAAAAGCTCCTTAGACTGTGAGATTGTCAGTGCCAAGTCTTCAGAGATGAACGTCCTTGTCCCGACAGATAGCGGCGACTTCGTAAGTCTCTCTCGGTCACTCGGCCTCTGATTTTTCTCATCTGTGTGCGGAATGAGTGTTGTTCTGGGTGGCACTCTCAAGGCAGTGTGTGCGCAACTGCATTCAGAGTGAGGCCTTTCTGATTCAGCCTGAGCGGGTTCTAAAATAAACTGAGCAGATATCAGAAAACTTGTCAGCACATGCACATGTGCACGCCTTAGAGGGAACAGTGGTGGCGAGTAGTTGCTGTGAGAGAACCACTTGGGCCTGGCGGGTGGGCGTTAGACCTGCAGTTACAAGGGAGGAGAGCTGGTCTTGTGGCAGCAAGCATGAATTGCCCCCTTTGCTAAGCAGGGTCCACCTTGGTTTGCATTTGAATGGGAGACTACATGTGAGCACTGTAACTTATTCCCCTTAAGGGATGGGGCACTAGCTCAGTTAGTCCCCTGCTTACTGAGCAAAGAGGCACCTTTTTAAAAAGTGGCGATTCTCTTTATTTAGCAGGTGGCGAGCAACTGGCCCCATCCAACCCCAGCACAGCATCTCTTCAGTGGCTGAGCCCTTTGGGGACAGGGATCTGTCTTTATCTGTCTTACTTACTTTATGTATACATGTCTCTATGAAAACTGCTTTGGAAACTTTGGTTGAAAAGCAGTATATAACTATTTATAGTAGTAGTAGCAGTAGCAGCAGCAGCAGCAGCTCAATGGTAGAATATCTGCTTGCCTGCAGAAAGTCCCAGGTTCACTCCTTGGCAGCATCTCCAAGTAGGGTTGGGAGCTGCTGCCAGTCAGAGTAGACAGTACTAAGCTTGGAAGGACCAAGGGTCTGATTCCATAGAAAGCAGCTCCCTATGTTCCTGTGAATTCTCTTGCCACGGTGTATTCTTAAGTCCCCAGTCTCTTGCTGGGTCTGAAATTAGAGCACAGAGCTGTGTTGCCCAAAGAGCACTGAGCAGAAGCCTTTATGTCCAAGCAGGCTTTCAAAAACAGGACTAAACATGGATTGTGTCTTCATATGCAACTGCATCACATAGCTAGGATGCAGAGAAGTGAAGCCATAAATGGCTTTATGAAGCCCACCAAGGAACAGAATCCCAGTTTTTCAAGTTGATGATTTGCCTGAGAGGTGACGGTCACTTTGCTGAGTAGACCTCCTCAGAGTTGTCCCATTTCATCCTTTGGCCTGTGGCTTTTAGTCCTGATACCTCCTGTGAACACCCATGTTCAGAGGCAATATGTAGAGAGCCAACAGCCAGGGGAGAGCCATCACCTCTGTTTTCTGCTTCGAAACTTTTTGAGAAGGGGATTTACTATCTATGGTGGACTTGTCCAAGTGTTAGACATTTCTGGAAATTGTTTCTTATAGAGATGGCAAAAATCACGGACAAACAGATTCAGCCAGAGCCTCTCTTGGCATTGTTAAGTATTTTTTCAGGAGAACTAGAGACACTAAAATGTTAAGATTTACTGTCCTCTTTGTCGATAGCCGCTAGATTGATCATAGCCAACCAACTCTAGTATATTGCAACAGCCGAAAAAACTGACATTCCTTAAATATCCGAGAAGGCATAATTCCATCTCAAACTCTTATTATGATATGACAGGACCTATTCTTTTGAATTACAAAAATTATGGTAAGGAGGGGACAACCCAATTCATCCAAGTTTGGAAAGGTCTATTTAAGAATGACCTCAACGTTGTAGAGTGTTATGTGTCTAATGTTTTGTAATCACAGGTTTGGGCTTGGTTTTCTTTTTAATTATGTCTTTTATAAATGCAATGATGACTGGTAACTTTAAATAAAAGCATTTTTAAAAAGAACTTGTAGTCCATGAGCAAAGCCCACAAATTTTGACCATGAGCACCATCTCAGGATGGGAAAAATGGGATAGCATTGTGACACTTACAGCTTTCTGTGTGTGATCACCCCTTCTTTAACCCTATGCCCAAACAAACTGCAGTAATTTCTGCAAAGGGTTAGGGTAACAATGAACAAACTGTTTTACTTTCTCTCCATAGAGCAACCTTTGCAGGACATTTCTGTCAATTTTCACCGGCAACATCAATGCAATTTTATAGTAGCTTTTGTTTTTAAAACTTTTAAAGCAGCTTTTAAAAGATTGGCCCAGTCAGAACAATAAAAGGCTAACACACTGAAAGTTGAAAGTAGTGCAATGCTGTTGGCTGTCTTCATCTCTTGGGGTGTGTAGACTTTGTCAGAAATCACAATGAGCCTTTGTCCCCCCAGATGGAAGCAGGCATTCTACCAGCTTGTGTCAGGTTGTAAAGGTGTGGCTTGTACAAAGATCTGGAGAAGCTCTGAAGGTTGCAGATGTCCACAGAGCTGCCTGAATACTGACTCTGTTGTTTTGTCTCCTTCCAGAACGAGTTTCCAATCCCTGAACAATTCAAGACACTGTGGAACGGGCAGAAGTTAGTCACCACCGTGACGGAAATAGCTGGATAAGCTTACCTGGCACCCTTGCCCCACTTCTGCTGTGGGACAAATCTGCTTATTTTTGGATGATTTTTAGATTTCCTGTACCTTTTCTGCTCTCAATCTGCTTCTGTCTTCTCCCCGAGAGACTTGCCTACCTGCCTTCACTGAAAATACCTCAGGCTGGGATTTGGGGTAGGGTAGCAGGCTTGGTGGGTCTTGATTCTGTTGATCAGCAGGAAAGTGTGGTGTTGCCCCTCAACCAGACAAAACCACATCACCAATCAATTTGTCTGTTTGCTGACTTTGAAGCCAGTGAGAATGCCTAGCTTACAGATTTTTTGTGTTGCATTTCCCCTGCTTCATTTTGAGAGGAGCACTATCCCTCGGGTGGGGGCGGGAGTATCAGGGTATAGAGTCCCCAGTGATGTGTGTTAAGTGTATCTGGCAGGTGTATGTTGGGAAGTACAAGGGAATTGACTAATTCTGCTAAACTAATCTAATCAGGGGTGTTGGAAGATTCCAGGAATGGCTTTGCTGGACCAAAGGCTGGAGATTGGGGGGTGTATAGCATTCCTTCTCCTCCCTGATGTTTTCCCTTTCCTATGTGCTCAGTATAAAATTCTGTGTTGTGCCATGATGTTGGAGGAAACCTCTGTTACAGGTGCCACAAGACCACCCTGGGACAGACCTCCAACTCCAAGCCAGGAGTCTGTCCAGCAGCTCACAAGCTGCTGCTAACCCACTTCCATGAAGCCCTCTTCCAAAGGGAAAACTGTGCCCAAAGGGTCCCTCTTCTGAGCAACTGAACACTGTTCAGTCTTCCAGGACAGTTCTTCTTGGAGTTCATCTCTCTCCTTTTTTTTCTCTAGGGAGAGGTGGGCATTCTTCATTCCAAGTCCAGTATTTAATTACTTGTAAGCACAAGTTTGCTGTAGTTGGTTTTGCCATTTATCAAAGTTTATTTACACTGTAGAGTCCAGAAGAACTTTTCCTCTAACTGCCTGGCTGCCCTTTTCCCTGTTGCTTGGCTTTCTCCCCTCCTTCTCTCCTTGCAGAAAGTTCAGCACGTTAGCAAGGCACTGCAACGTAGCATCAAAGCTGGGCACTGTACTGAACCATCAAGAGGAGCTGCCTGTGCATCTTGGATAGCCTAAGCATATCTTCTTTTCCTCCTCGCCATGTTGATTTTTTTCCACTGAAATGAAACTTAACAAAAGATATGCAATCTCTCTTATTTTTGAGACTGTCCTGTGACTTGTACTTCTCTCCTGAGGCTTGTGGAAATAAAAAAATCTCTGTTCAGTACTCAAAATTATACTGAAGATAGAAATGCCAAGCTTGCTCCTTCAGGTGTGGTTCTTAAAGGTTGGGGGGATGGTGAGTCTCAAACTCATCTGAAAGCTACAGCGATCAGAGCGTGAAGCTTTCAAGCCTTCCTCTCTTGCTTAAAAAACACTTGAGAAGGTATTGGATCATGCAGCCTTCTCTTGAACATTAAAAAAAACCCACCTACCTGAATGCATGATTGGGAGTCTAAATGGTCTTGCAGTGTGGCAGAGTTTGAGTGGGTACCTCTTCAGTCCCTTGCTTCCTGTTTTAATTTGGTCTCATGCTGCTCCTTGATGTATAGATTCTCCCTCCCAGCTGTGTGCTTTGCTACATGTAGACCATACTCTTAGGCAAGCTTAGTTAGAAGCCTATCCAACTGACATCAATACAACTTTAGAACATATCAGCCAGCATCCTCTTTCACACACCGTGGACTCTGGGAAGCCCACAGGCAAGAAATGAAGGCATACCCCCTCCCCTGCAACTAGTGACCAGAACTGTATATAGTATTCCAAATGTGGCTACACCATGGATCTGTATAAAGGCATGGGTTTTTTTTAATTTTCAATCCTCTAATGATCCCTAGCATGGAATTTGCCTTTCACAGTTGCTACACTTTCAATGAGTAGACCTCTCAACTCCAGGATCTCTTTCCTAGTCAGTCACTGACAGCTCCAACCCCATCATTGTATACGTGAAGTGTATGTTACACTTATTTACAATGAACTGCATTTGCCATTGTGTTGCCCATTCACCCAGTTTGGAGATCCTTTTTCTGCCTAAAGCTTTGTTTTTAGTAATGATGCAGCCAACTACATTATCTTAGCTCTTTTATTGGAGTGTATCAAGTTGCAAAATGTTCACTTATAACAATCTATACAGTGCACCAGCCTTTCCAAAGCATTCCATTCACCCTCAGAGCCAGGCTCGACCAATGCAGCAAGAGAGCAGCCCAACTAAACTAACCACAGCAGAGAAGCAGCCACCTCACTATCTGAAAACAAGTCTGAGGCTTTGCACAGCCCTCGGGACCATACTTCCTTCCAGGTGGCAAAGAGAGCTTTCGGCAGAAAGGGAAGGTGTCAAACTGACACAGGCAGCTGGGAAATTCTGCAAAGTCACACTCTTGCTGCCCCAGCACTTCCTTGCTCTGGATATCAGCCAGTGCTTTATATACATTGACTAGGCGTATTCTAGTGGGTTGCTCCTGTTTTAATCCTCTGCTTCTCCACTGTGCCACACAACTTCTCCCAGCTGATTTTGAAATCCAAGAACTGCACGTTGCATGTTTTGGAGACCTTTGCTGCCGAGAAGCTTAAAGTAGCAGCACACCCACAGTTGCTATTCAAGGATCAGCACAACTCCCACCCCTTCCCCTCTTGTCTTCCAATTACTCAGCAGCCTTAAGAAACCCACCCACCTACCCTGTCCCTGAGAACTCTGCAAAAGGTTTAGCAAACAGACAATACAGCCTCTTCAGAAAATTAACATAGCTTCCCATAATTTGCTGCCACAGCATTTGTGTCCCTGGGCCATCTTAAAAATGTAAGGTTACAACCCACTAAATCAAATGGTTTTCCTCTGATAATAGTTAGAAACTGAGTGATTTTGGTACACATGAAGTGCTGTAAGCGGCATGTTAATTGTGCCATCTTGAAACAAATGTGACTGGTTTTTCACAAAGCTTAAAATGGCCATGCCTGTCCTGCTAAAGTCTCTCCAGTGGGAAACTGGTAGAAAAACACCCATCTCGAGGAAGAGAGGCTACTTGTGAAGTTCAAAAAGTGTTAAATGAATTTGGAATCAAGCAAGTTAGTGGGAATGCTCTCCCTCTTAGAAAGAGCTATAAGGGGCAGGTATCACAGAAACTAGGTCCTGCAGCTGGACTCGGGAAGACAGACTCCTAGGCCTCCATCAGCTTGACTGAAGGAAAGGCAAGATGTTCTTGAAGAACCATTCTTTAGAAAAATGGAGATGATCCCCTACTGCCCCCAGGTACACTAGTTTCCCTGCTTGATCCATTTCCTTCAGTCCCAGACGGTCCTGCAAGAAGAAATACATCAAAATAATCACTTGGACCATGATCATATTTCAAACTCTTCTGGGGGTAGTTCTCTGGTAGCCCTTCCATGCAACAGAGCTCATTGAGGGGCAATTCCAAGGGTAACAGAATCAGGCATGTTACCACTTTTTCCATGACTAGCCTTAAGCAAATTTTCAATGCTATACTCGCTGGCAAAAGAACATTTACTATAAGGCCATATTTTTTCAGAGCCCTTAAATATTATAGTACCTGCAATGTGTCGGTAATGGGATCAATTTTGGGACACAATTTTATTGTTACCAACACTATCCATAATATTTAAAGTTTTTGTAAAGAATATGGTCTTGTACTAGTTCTCCTGCCACTGGCTAACTTGAAATTATGGTTACAGTCAATGAAAAAGTAGCAAGGGTACATTTATTTAAAACATTTACTGCCCCAAACAGATGTCTCTGGGCTGTGCACAACAAAAATAATTACCCTTGGAATTACCCTGAGATGCCAGGAAATTGGTTCTTTGGTTACAAAGCTAATAACTGGTTCATTTTAAACTTTTGTAGAAAAAACTGCCCATCCCTCCAATACGTTGCACACCAGTCAGAATAGTTACCTCTGTGTATAGTGACGTCTCCTTCAAGGGAATGGTCTCTTTAGCCTGGCCACTCCGGTAGTAACCAAACCACTGTGGAGGGAGGGGAGAAACAAAGTTACTTTGATAGTCTGGCCATGATAGGGGTGGGCCTAATGGCAGGGGGTGATGGGTACTGTAGCCCAACATTGGGAAGCCCTGCTCTATGACAACAGCAAAATCATTTCTGTCACTAACACCAACATTGATTGATTGCTGTCAAGTTGGTGTCTTACTCTTAGCGACCACATAGATTCTCTCCAGGAGGATCTTTCTTCAACTTGGCCTTTAAGATCTCTCAGTGGTACATTCATTGCTGTCGTAATCTAGTCCATCCACCTTTCTGCTGGTCGTCCTCTTTCCTTCAACTTTAACCAGCATTAAGGTCTTCTCAAGGGAGCTGGGTCTTCGCATAATATGTCCAAAGTATGATAGTTTGAGTCTGGTCATTTGTGCCAACATCCATCACATCAATCATCCAAATTCCATCAAGTAGACACAATAAGGCTCTTCTCATGACTGTTAAGTGGGTAGGACATGTCCTACCCAGCTTTGGGAGCTGTGCGTGCTCTTGATTTTTGACTGTATATGAGTTAAAAGCTCGGTTGGAGGAAAGTGACTGTGTGGGAAGTGGATGCAGGATCCAATGGCATTATCCTACCCATGACTTTCACTCAACATAGGAAGCTGCCATATACTGAGTCAGACCATTGGCCAATCTAACTCAGTATTGTCTTCACAGACTGGCAGTGGCTTCTCCAAGGTTGTAGGCAGGAATCTCTCTCAGCCCTACCTTGGAGATGCCAAGGAGGGAGCTTGGAACCTAGATGCTCTTCCCAGAGTGGCTCCATCCCCTGAGGGGAATATCTTACAGTGCTCACACATCAAGTCTCCCATTCATATGCAACCAGGGCAGACCCTGCTTAGCTAAGGGGACAAGTCATGCTTGCTACCACAAGACCAGCTCTCTGCCATATAGTAGCAAGGTAGGAGCAAACGCTGTCAGAGCCTGCCCCTTCCCATATGCAATCACTTTCCCCTCCAAGCTAGCTTTTAATTCACACACAACCAGAAATCGGGGGCATGCACAGTTCCCAAGGGTAGGTAGGACACTTGTCCTACCCACTTAATGGTTGTGAGAAGAGCCCTAATATGTAGCTGAAGCTCCCTTGCTCGTGGCACGTGAATTCAGCTCAACCGATTGATCAACTAAGCCGATGCTTTTTATTAGACATCATTTCATCTTGTGTGCTGTCTCATGGGATGTTGCTTTAAAAACCCACTTTTGTCCAAAAACTGAACTGTCCATGCCTTCTCCAGCAGCATATTTTAGCTGGTGCTAGCTTTGAGGAAAAGATTAGATGGATTAGGCTACGTTGTGACCCCTGGTTGGCCCATCCAACTAGCTGCATTGCAGACATGAAAAGTGCACTTATCACACAGGATGGAGAGCCTGGGCATCTGAGACGGCTGTCCCCAAACCAGCAATCATGGGGACATAAAGTTGGTATCAGGCCCAAGGCCTATCTGGTCGAGTATCCTGATTCACACAGTGGCACGGAAGCCAAGACCCATGAACAGGAGGCAAACTCTCCCCTCTCTCCAGTACAGAGGTTCTCAACCTTGGCTTCCCAGGGGTTGCTGGACCACAGCGCCCATCAATGACCCTTGGCCACGGAGGTTGGGGATGATGGGAGCTGTAGTCCAACAACCTCCAGGGGGTTCAAGGTGGGGAACCCCTGCTGCAGTCCTTTTGTCTAATTGGCAAAAACTCTCTTTTGGTTTCAATGGATTCCTTCATCTTGTATTTCGCCTCCTCGATACACAGAGCCCAAGTCGTTCACCTCTGAGTCAGGGGGGTCCACCATGGTGTCGTTGAGGAACTTGACCATCACAAATTTTTTCAAAGACATCAGGTTCTTCTTGTAAGTCCCATTGATGCCCTGGAAAGGGACCAAGAGAGACGGATAAGAGATGGGTATGAAGATGGCAAAACAGGATGCATTTGACAGAATCTGAACTTCTTTCTGGAGCTGTGCTCCAGGGTGGTGTACATATTTTGCTAAAATTTATATTTAGACTTCTGGACCGAGAAATGCCAGATTCTGTGCCCGAACTATGTGATACACATTTGCTTATTGCATTTATATCCTACCTAACCTCCAGCACAGAACTCAAGGCAGCAACCACGGGGCTCAGTCCTAGGTGATCTCCCAGCCAATTACTTAGGGGAGGAGAGCTGGTCTTGTGGTAGCAAGCCTGAATTGTCCACTTTGCTAAGCAGGACTCATCTTGGTTTCCCTTTGTATGGGTGACTACATGTGAGCACTGCAAGAAATCCCACCCCCTCCACAACCTTAGGGAATGGGGCCACAGCTCAATGTTAGAGCATTTCAGTGACAATGGTTCCAGGTTCACTCCCTGGAAGCATCTCCAGGTAAAACTGGGAGAGACTACAATAACAAATATTTATATACCTCATCAACCATAGTAGCGGTTTACGCCAAAAAATTAATAATACATAGATAAGATGGTTTCCTGCCCCCAAAGGGCTCACAATCTAAAAAGAAATGTAAGGCAGATACTAGCAACAGCCACTGGAGGGATGCTGTGCTGGGGATGGATAGGGCCAGTTGCTCTCCCCCTGCTAAATATAGAAGAATCGCAATTTTTAAGAGTGTCTCTTTGCTCAGTTAGAAGGGGTTAACCTGAAAGGTTTCAGGCTCTGCTGCCGGAAACCTTGGAGAGCTGCTGCCAGTCTGTGTAGATAATACTGAGCTAGATAGGCTAATGGTCTGACTTGGTATAAAAAGGCATCTGCCTATGATCCAGATTTGCTTAGCATCAGCAGGGTAGTAATAATAAGTGATGGTGATAATAATGGCCACTGTTGGCAAGAGAATGCTAGACTAAATGGACCTTTATTCGGGTACAGCCAAGCAATTATTTTATCAAGTTATACTCTGTGGTCTCCCATCCAAGGGGCTGATCTGGTTCACACCTGCTTAGCACCATCAATTCTGCAGCAACAGATGCTCTTAAAGCAGATCCCAGATGTTGGACTAAAACTCACATCATCCCCAGCCATGATGGCAAAAGAGGATGATGGGAGCTGCAGTCCAACATGGGGGGGGGGGTAACTTTGAGAATCCTTGGGCTAAGAGCACTCCCTGCACCTCCAGTTCTTACAACCTTCAAGATTCAGACTTACTCGCTCCTGGTTGACATCGGCCAAGAAGAGACTGTTCTTCCGGTATTCTTCTTCATTCAGTGGGTCATGCCAGTATTGGGCTTGTACCAAGCTGCAGCAGAGAGAGTACTCAGGAGTTCAACCCCGCAAGCCAAGGGGAGTATCTGGCCTCCCACTCCAAACACACACACAGGCAGTTCACAGGGCCATTAAGTAGTGGAGGAGGAGGAGGACAGGTCTTGTAGTAGCAAGTATGACTTCTCCCCTTTGCTAAGCAGGGTCCACCCTGGTTGCATTTGAATGGAAGACTAGAAGTGTGAGCACTGCAAGATATTCCCCTCGGGATGGGGCCAATCTGGGAAGAGCATCTAGGTTCCAAGTTCCCTCCCTGGCAGCATCTCCAAGATAGAGCTGAGAGAGATTCCTGCCAGCAACCTTGGGGAAGCTGTTGCCAGTCTGTGAAGACAATACTGAGCTAGATGGACCAAGGGTCTGACTCAGTATAAGGCAGCTTCCTATGTTCCTAAGTGGGCAGGGCAAACATCCCAGCCAGCTTCAGGAGCTGTGTGCACTCCTCTATTTTAAACAGATCTACTCTTTGTTTAAAGATGAGTCTGCCCAAGGTCATGTATAAATGTGGGTGGGGGTGTCTGATTTTAAAGAACAAAATGGGCATGAAGGTGAGTGGACTTGAACCCTTCCATTCCTGTGAGGCAATTCCCTGCAGTCCATCTCCCCAGGTACTTTTTATTATTATTATTATTATTATTATTATTATTATTATTATTATTAATAAAAATATTTACCAGTATATTCTGCTTTTCAATGTTCTCGAAGCAGTGTATATAAGCAAGATGGTTCCTCGTCTTAAAAGGGCTCATCATCTTCACACACACACACACACACACACACACACACACCCCAAGCAAGGCCACTGAGACACACTATCCTGAGTTGAATTGGATCAGTTGCTCTCCCCCTCCACCGATATACAGTACCGTATTTACCCGAATGCAAGACAACTCTGAATTTAAGACGAGCCCCTTAAAAAAACAGAGGTTAAATACAGATTATACCCTTATTTACCTAAGAGGAAGAAGACTGAATTTAAGATGACCCCCTGATTTCTAACATCCAATAACTCATCTGGCAGTGACTCAGGAGCAGGCCTTCTCTGTGGTCACTCCTAAGCTCCTAGGCTCCTAAATGTGGTACACGCTCCACATTTGTGGTTTAACATCTTTGCCAGCCTTCAAAAGAGCCCTTAAGACACATTTTTTCAGCCAGGCTTTTAGTAATCTCTGAATGCTTTAGATTGTTTAAACTGCTGTTTTTAACAATTTGTTTTTCTTGTGTTTTGGGGAACCACCTAGAGCCTTTGGAGTCCAGCAGTATATGAAGTAAACAAATAAAATAAAATAAAATAAAACTCGGGGAGAAATCTAGTGTTGGATTCAGGTAAATACAGTAGGCAGTTCTCACGACCAGCAATAAGGTAGGAAGAAGAGTCCTACCCAGCTTCGGTAGTTCTGTGTCAGTGTTCCCTCTAACAGAGATTCCCAGATGTTGGTCACTACAACTCCCAGCATCCCCAGGTGCAATGGTCTTTGGCTAGGGATTATGGGAGTTGTAGTCAGCAACATCTGGGAATCTCTGTTGGTAGGAACACTGTTCTGCGTGCTCCTGACGTTCAATCATGCTAGCAAAAACCTAGGCAGGAGGAACGGGGAGCCATCGTCTGCATGAGAGGAGCTGGGCAGGGTGGTTTTTCCGCCAACCTCGTTAAAATGCTGGGTACCCTTGCACTGTGAAGGATCTGAATGCAGTACTGGGGTATATCTCAACTGAGTGGGGATTAGAATCAGGTCCTAAACAATGGCTATGGAGAAGCTGACTGGTAGCCAAGAGATTAATATTGCAGCCATGGAAATTTCCCACCTCCCCACAACCAGCGCAGCGTGCAAAGGCTGGCTTGGGGAGGCGAGGGGGGAAACAGGGAAAGATGTATGTAAAAATAAAAAATGTCAAACAACATTCTAAAAAAAAAAAATTAATGCTGGGTACGCGTCCTGGGCAAAATGGTGCCGTCCCACCCAGCCCCTCTCCCTGATGATCACGCCCTGCTACTCCTGCCCAGATTTTAACCAGCATATGGCCAAGTACTGGGAGCATGTACCGCTCCCAAAGCTGGGTGGGACGCCTGTCCTGCCCAGCTAACCATCGGGTGAATTGCCTTGCAGCCATTCGTCTCCTGCTGAACGGAACTCACCGCTCCTGCACCGTCTTGGTATAGGCCCCAATATCCAGCATCTTCCGGATCCAGTCACAGATGCGGGAACTCTCCCCAGGGCATCGTGGGAAGCCATACACTCCTGGGGCAGGAAGACACCCATGAACAGGCATTGGCAAGCAGATAACTGCAAGGGGCAGCAAGGGGTGGGCGCTCCCCCCAAATATTTCCCACTCCCCCGTCCAGCAGGCTGGAACTTAATAGCAAAGTGAGAGCTGGTCTTGTGGGAGCAAGTATGACTTGGCCCCTTGGCTAAGCAGGGTCCACCCTGGTTTGCATTTGAATGGGAGACTACATGTGAGCACTGTAAGGTATTCCCCTTAGGCGCAGCCAGGTAGAGAGGAGACTCCTCCAGCCTCCCAGGAGCCAGGCCAACCCCTTCACTTCCTGCCTGGCCAGGAAATGGGCTGGGTGAGACCATGTCTGCAGGGGGGGTGGGGGAGTCATCTCCCTTGCAGATTTCGTCTGGCCTGGTGCTGACCTCTCTCCCCACCCCAGTCTTTCTGGGCACACAGTTGTGGACAGGAAGAGAAAACTAGCCTAGAAAGCAGACTGGAAGGTTTGGTCTACTCCAAAGAGACAGTATTTTCTAAGCGGAATCTGGTCCATTTTCTGAATACGTCTGACAATGTTGAGCAACCTTTATTAATAAGGTAATAAATCAACAAGATTAATTACCTTACCTCTGCAAATATTTCTTGTCTAACAAAATCCTCACTCCTCTAATAACTGCCACCCCTTTGTTGCCCCAAACTAGCTGCTTTAGAGTCATAGGAACATAGGAAGCTGCCATATACTGAGTCAGACCTCTGGTCCATCTAGTTCAGTACTGTCTACCCAGACTGGCAGCGGCTTCTCTAAGGCTGCAGGCAGGAGTCTCTCCCAGCCCTATCTTGAAGAGGAAACTTGGAATCTTCTACATGCAAGCATGCAGATGCTCTTCCTAGTGGCCCCACCCCCTACGGGGAATATTGCACAATGCTCAGGCATGCAGTCTCCCATTCAATTGCAAACCAGGGCAGACCCTGCTTAGCAAAGGAGACAATTCATGCTTGCTACCACAAGACCAGCTCTCCTCACCTGTCACCCCTTTCTGAACAACACTCAGCTTGCAAAGAAACCACCACTGCCACCACCCTACTAGTCTACTACATGAGTCAGTTCTGGTCCGAGTCAGTTCCAGATCAACAATCTGGAAGGCCAAAAAGACCCCAGCCCTCTTTTGGTTTTCCAGCGCTTACCTTGGTGCTGACCACCCACAGAAATCAAATTGAACATCGGGGGAGAAGGGCATCTTTGTACCACTGCCCTCCTGGGAAATGGGAGGAGAGAGAAAAACAAGATCAGCCACCAGGGCAGAAGCCGCATGGTCTGAGTAGTCCTTAGCGGGGGCGGCCCTCCCATGAGGCCAGGCGAGGTGGTTGCCTCAGGCAACAGGTTTATGGAGGTGCCAGCTGGGCGGCAAAATGTGGCTCTTTGGGACCGATCTGACCTTTGTCGATTTACAAAGAGTGCCTCTCCTCACTCTCCCTTGCAAAGCTCACAAGGGGCAGTTTTGAAAGCAGCTGGTGCTTTGGCTCAGGGTTCCACCTTTCCACCTTATTTATTTATTATTTCTCTGTGTAAACCGCCCTGAGCCATTTTTGGAAGGGCGGTATAGAAATCGAATTAATAATCATAATAATTGGTGTGACACTGACCTTGACTGGCTTGGTTAGATTGCATTTGATCCTGGCTTTGAAATACCATCATGTGATATTTCAGTTTATTTCAATTTCAGTGTATACACCAGGGGCAGGCAACTTGGGCACTCCAACTGTGGTGTCTGGAGATAATGGGCACTAAAGCCCACCAACAGCTGTCATGCCAAGGTTACCCACCCCAATGCATACATATAATAATGTATATTATCTATACATTATCATATACATTACACCAGGAGTTCATAACTGGAGGTGGGGGTGGAGGGGGGAGACTTTGCTGCCGTGAATTTAATTCAGCGGCAGAGAGCCAGCGTGGTGTAGTGGTTAGAGTGCTGGACTAGGACCAGGCAGACCCGAGTTCAAATCCCCATTCAGCCATGATACTAGCTGGGTGACTCTGGGCCAGTCACTTCTCTCTCAGCCTAACCTACTTCACAGGGTTGTTGTGAAAGAGAAACTCAAGTATGTAGTACACCGCTCTGGGCTCCTTGGAGGAAGAGTGGGATATATATGTAAAAAAATAATAATAATAATAGGCTTTCCAATGAGCCAGAATAAAGTTCTTGAAAATAATTATCCCAAGTACTGTCCCCTCCCTCTAATTTTTACTGGAACCTTAAGAAAATACATTATATAAATGGGATGGGGGCCCATAACTAATACTCGAGTAGCTAGGATACAGGTACAGTAAGGCTAAGAATCCCTGCATTAGAGCTTACCCCGATTCACACGGTATGTTCAACACCCGTACGAGTGAACAGCGTCCACAGATACTGATCTGTACATGGGTGCAGTGATTCACACGTTATGTTGAACATAGCTACAGCAGGACACTTCCTATCTGTACCAAGCATTTCATGGGGCCTGTACCCGGTTTCATTTTAAAATTGATGCAGGTACAGTCACTCACATAAAATCATGTACAAGCGTACAGGCATACAACAGAGTTTATTTATATACGTCCTGTTGCATTTTTATTTTATTTTTTACATTTAATATCCCGCTCTCCCTCCAAGGAGCCCAGAGCGGTGTACTACATACTTAAGTTTCTCTTTCACAACAACCTTGTGAAGTAGGTTAGGCTGAGAGAGAAGTGACTGGCCCAGACAGAGTCACCCAGCTAGTATCATGGCTGAATGGGGATTTGAACTCGGGTCTCTCCGGACCTAGTCCAGCACTCTAACCACTACACCATGCTAGCCCTCTTTTCCACACTGGCTCTCTTTTTGGCATGTGCATTTTCAATTTAGAGCAAGGGTTCTCAAGCTGGGGTCCCCAGAAGCTGTTTGGACTACAACTCTCATAATCCTCAGCTACAATATGTCTGGGGGCGATGGGAGTCCTAATCCAACAGCATCTGGGGACCCCAGCTTGAGAACCCCTGATGCCAGGGATAGTCTTTGTGCTGGTCTTTGGTTCCTGCCCTTTGATTAGCAAAGTGGAAACCTGGCAGAATATTCAACAGCAAACGACGTATGCTCACAGGAACTGCCCTCCCTGCGAGAAGCCCATGGCGTTGTAGCCGTCTCGCAACTTGGGGTCTTTGGCAAGTTTGTCACAAACCAGTTCCACCTGGTCATTCACATTCATGAAGAAGCTGTTTTCCATGTCCTGAGGAGAAAACAGAGAGCTCGAGTCATTTGCATTTTACATTGCTAATTTAAATTGCTCAATTGTTAATTGAGCAAAGAGGTACGATTCATATACATTTATACAGAGAGAGAGAGAGAGAGAGAGAGAAACACACACACACACCCCAAATGCATAAGGGGAGGACAGTTAGCCTTGAGGTAGAAAACATGAATTGCCCCCTTTGGTAAGCAGAGTCTGCCTTGGTTTCCATTTGGATGGGAGACCACATGTGAGCTCTGTAAATGATTCCCCTTAGAACAGGGATTCCCAACCTGGGGTACTCCAAATACTGCAGAACTACAACTCCCATCATCCCCAGCAACAAATTTATACATTTATGCAGCCGTTTATTGTGGCTGGGGATGATGGGGATTGTAGTTCAGCAACACCTGGAGTACTCCAGGCTGGGAACATTAGGGGATAGGGCCGTAGGTCTGTGGAAAAGCATCTGAAACCTTGGAGAGCTGCTGCCAGTCAGTGTAGACAATACTGAGCTAGACAGAGCAGTGGTCTGATTCAGTATAAGGCAACTTCCTCAAAGATGGAGTTGTAGCTCAGCAAAGCATCTGCTTTGCATGCAGAAGGCCCCAGGTTCAAGCCCTAACATCTCCAGGTAGGGCTGGGAGAGACTCATGCCTGAAACCCAAGGGAGCTCACTGAGCAAACAGGCACTTTTTTAAAAGGATGATTTTCTTTACTCTCCAACCCCAGCACAGCATCCCTCCCGTGGCTGTGTCTGGTGTCTGTCTTATGTTTCTTTTTAGATTGTGAGCCCTTTGGGGACAAGAATACATCTGTATGTATTTCTCTCTTGTAAACCACTATGGGAACTTTTGTTGAAAAGCAGTACATACTTTCTTGTGTTTTTGTACTCTGGTCTATGGCCATAATAAAGATTGGATTGGATAGGATATAAATATTCGTAGTAGGACTAGTAGTAGGGAGCTGCTGCCAGTCGGTGTAAACAACGCTGATCTAGATGGACCAAAGGTCTGACTCAGTAAAAGGCAGCTCCTGCTGTTCCTCTGTTTTTATAGCCTTTAAGGCCCCAGTTTTGCATTATAGCTATATCTGAAGGTCCTGAAAAGCCATAAAGTAGGAGAAGGAGCCATATCATTCCACCACTAAGCAAATAAAAAAACCCAATTTATTTGGACTAGGACAGGAGCAGTGTTCCCTCTAAGGCATGTGTGTGTGCTCACAAGTTTTTTGATGGCTGCTCAGTTAATTTTAGACCCCACTCAGGTTGAATCAAGAAAGCCCCATTCCAAATGCACATGCGCACACACTGCCTTGATACTGCTGCTCCGAACAAAACTCATTCCGCACACAGATGGAAAAAAAGTAGACAGAACTCTGGACAGGAGCCTGTGGAACAAGCCTCCTTGGCTTAAAGGAAGCCTTGCGTGGGGAGGCCATAAAGATTTCAAAGAGCTCAGCAGCAGGCCTGCATCCCAATCCAATTATGAGCAGCAAATCCCTAGCGCAGGGTAACTCGTTTGGACTCTGGACTAAGCCAGCATTGCTCAACTCCTTCCCCACCTTTGCTTTAAATAACTGCATTGCCACTGTGCGATTTCCCCCAAACATGGTGTTAAATGTTGGTGGACAAGCTGATTGTGACAAGAACTAGGGCCCTGAACGTCAACTGGCAGCCTGCAGTAGTAAAATTCAGGCAAATGCCTGTTTTAAAAAGGGAAAAAAGAGTCTTGACCAATGATAGAAAGAGATAGCCTGCCGGGCATCTAGTGGGAGGGAGTTCCTCGGTCAGGTGCCACTACCAAGAAGACCCTGTCCCAAGTCACTGCCAAACAGACCTCTGCTGGAGCGGGGACCCAAAGCAGGACAGTTGGGGGCAGAAGGTATAGCACATTTTAAAAGTGAAAGTAAAGTTCATAAAGCTGACTCTTTGTCACCACAAAGAGACACTCCACCAAGGTGTTGAACACTTGGAGAATCGGTAATAAAAACGACATCACCTCAATCAAGTTGCTGCCAATCCGCAGAGACAGAACATAAATCCCAGGTATTTTCTCCTCCACAATTTTTTTGATGTACCCCATGCTCTCGGGATTGCAGCAGCTATCTCCTGCGGTTAAAAAAAAAAACAGGGAGGGGAGAGAAGAAAATTAGGAACCAGAAAATCAGTACAGTTTGCACAAAATTTTGTTTCCACTGACAAACACACATTATATTATGTTAATGATTCACTAACAGACATACAACAGCCCGATTCAGACATTGTGCTGTACGAGTGTCCGGATGTCTGTACACTCATACATGTGTTTGTGTGAATGACTGTACCTGTGTTCATTTTAAAAGTGGGTACAGACCCCTCAAATGCACGCTACAGATAGGAAGTGTACTTCTGTACCTGCGTTCAGCATAACGTGTGAATGTGTCTGTGTACAGATCTGTACCTGCATACATTGTACACTCATGTGAATGGGCCTCCTATTAATATATTACGGAATCAATATCAGCATTAATATATCATATTATGGTAATGATTAAATAATAAATGGCCATACAATATCCAATCATGTTATGCCATCAATAATATCAATATTAATATCAATCATAATAATATCGGTAATATTCATATCATATTATGGCAGTGTTTCCCAACCTGTGGTACTCCAGATGTTGCTGAACTACAACTCCCATCATCCCCAGCCACAATAAATTGTAGCCAAGCATGATGGGAGTTGTAGTTCAGCAACATCTGGAGTACCACAGGTTGGGAAACCCTGTATTACGGCAAGGATTCAGTCATAAACGGGCATGCCTCCTGCCTCCCTTTCTGGATTTTGAGCAGGAAGAGAGAGGCAGGGAACAGAGGAGCCGGCTGCTGCTTAGCTAGGGTACTCCAGGCACAGTGACAGAGCTCCCTGCTGAGTGTAGAGACATCTGTTAAAGTGGCGATTCTCTTCTGTTTAGCAGGGGGAGAGCAACTGACCCTATCCAACCCCAGCACAGCACCCCTCCAGTGGCTGTCGCTGGTATGTTTCTTTTTGCAGATTGTGAGCCCTCTGGGGACAGGGGAACATCTTAGTCATGTATGTATTTTTCTATGTAAAACACTTTGAGAACTTTGGTTGAAGACCAGTATAGGAATACTTGTCGTAGTAGTAAAAGAAAGAAGAAGAAGAAACAACATCCCAGGCCAGGCAAACATGGTGGAATTCCGAGCAACGGCAAACTACAGTTTGCTAAAGCCAGGAGCGATCAGAGCCCAAGACGGAAGACCGTGACACAGTCCCAACCGGCAAGTGATGGTTTAGCAGTCACATATGAACTGAGCGAGCATAAGCATGTGTAGATTTTGTCACTATGAAATCTTCACTGGGAGGCAGCAGAAATGTCATTATAGCACTTTGCGTGCGAGAAGTTCAGCTGTACAGCAAGAGAGTCTCCTCGCTTTCAGATCCTGGGCCTGGAGAACAGAGCAGACCCCAGAACAAAACAACTTGGTTTTTTTAAAAAATTTATTTATTTATCAAACTTTGTGGGTTCCTGAACCATTTTTAGCTATATGGTTACTGAGGGTACCTCAGCTCAACTCACTCAAAGTCCTATCTGTAGTGAGTCTCTTCTTCATAGAGGAAAAGTGCACTCCAGGAATTTTGCATAATCTGGTAGGACTTCGGAAAGCTCCAGAGGCAAGGCATTTGCCTCTGGAACTCCCTGCCCCTTGATCTTAGGCTTGCCCCCTCCCTGTTAATTTTAAACAAAATTTGAAGCCTTTTTTAATTCGAGCAGGCCTTCCCCTAACTCTATACATTTTTCTGTGACTGCCCTGCTTTAATGACTGCCTAATCCTGCGTTTCTATGAGTGTAGTAGTTGTGTTTTAGTGCTGAATTCTGTTGTAAGCTGCCATGAATTCACTTACGAAGAATGGTGGCATACAAGTCTTTTAAATAAATAAATGGCTGTAGCTTTAGAAAAGGCTTATGCACTCCAACTGCTCTTGGACTACAACTCCCATAATCCCCAGCTGCGATGCATTGCACACACACACAACACCATGGGCTTAGAGAGCCTGCCACTTTTGCTTTGTTAATGGAATACTCATGTCATGAATTTAGACTGTCAGGCACAACAGATTACACCCAGCAGATGAATTATATCTTTCTCCATAGGAATTATGCTTCCACAACATCCCCAGTCCCAGCCTTAAGGCTGAACCTTCAACCTGGAGCCAGGGATCTGGGGACGTAAAAGCAGTGGTGTGGGGCAGAGGAGAGAGGTTGGAGACCAGGAAGGAGACAGAGGCATCTTCCCCAGGAAAGATTTCTCATCAGACCAACATCTCTATCATCAAACAGCCTCTCCCTCATCAGTCACTCCCTCTTTCACTCTCCACCTCCCAGCCACACAAAGAAGGTGCTTTCCCCTATAAAACACCCCCTCCAAAAAAGGAATGATTAAAGCTCCTGGCGAGTCATAATCAGAGCAAAACCCCAAAGACAGCCAAAAATGCCATAGGGAAGAGAGCGTACATTCAGATCAGAAGCTTGGCACACATAAGTGGTGGTTGTAACTTAGTCTAGAGTAATTTGGAACAGGCGGCAGACGCTGAAAGGCCAAGAGACTGATTTTTCCCACACTTTTTTCTTCTTCAAAGAAGGTTCCAATTAACATACATTCAGCCAAAACAGAAACCAGTGCTCGGCAATAATGATTCGTTCAGATCCAAATAATGGAGCCAACAATCGCAAATGTCTAAAACCTGGTGCTGAACATTTGGAACAGAGAACACAGGAAACTGCCTTCTAAGTGATCTTCAAAACAACAACAACAACAACGTGCCCATTGACCAGGATCCATTGTACTGATGATGGGAAGCCTTCTCAGTGTTCAAATGAGCACAGAAACTGGTGCCATTGACCAAACATAGCAAGCTGCCATATACCAAGTCAGACCATTGGTCCATCGAGTTCAGTATGGTCTACACCTGTGTTTCTCAATGGTTTTGGAACCATGGACCGGTACATCCTTTGTGTGCAGTTTCCAGGATCAGCAGTTAGTAAAGGGGTTGCCCCCCCCTCGCCCCCACCCCCAGGCACCCCTCAAAACAATTTCAAGCCATGGGGGCACCACCGCTGGGAGCTCTCCAGAGCTCATTTCGAAGCAGGGAGCCCTCGCTGCTGGGATAATGCTAATTTAGCTTCCTCGAAATGAACGTTATCCCAGCAGCGAGGGCAGCCTGCTTAGAAATGAGCTCCGGAGAGCTCCCAGCAGCCGTGGCCCCAACTGGCTCGAAACTGTTTGATGGGGGAATTAATTCCTCATGGACCAGCACAGACCGGCACTCAACTCCTCACGGACCGGCACCGGTCCACGCACCAGTGGTTGAGAAACACTGGTCTACACACAGACTGACAGCTGCTTCTCCAGGGTTGCAGGAATCTCTCTCAGCCCTATCTTGGAGATGTCGGGGGGGGGGGACTTGGTACCTTCTGCAAACGAGCATGCAGATGCTCTTCCCAGAGCAGCCCCATCCCCTAAGGGTGCCACACATGTAGTCTCCCATTCAAATGCAAACCAGGGTGGATCCTGCTTAGCAGAGGACAATTCATGCTTGCTACTACAAGACCAGTGCTCCTTCCATATGGACCAATGGTATTACTTGGGATTAGGGAGCTTCCTTGGATATGGGGCTGTAGCTCAGAGGTAGAGCATCAGCTTTGCACGCACAAGGTCCCAGGTTCAATCCCAGGCAGGGCTGGAAAATACTCATTTGAAACTCTGGTGAACTGCTTAGCAGACAATACTAAAACAGAGGGATCAATAATCTGACCTGGTGTAAGGCAGCTTCCAGTGCAAGAAGAGAGAGACTTGGGTTTTGATTTTTGGTTGATTCTTTTCTCTCCATAACTAGAGTCCCCCCCCCCCCCCGTTTTTCTCTGCATAATAGGAGACTGATATCAGGCAGCAGCGATATAGGAGGATGCTGAAAGGCCTCATCTCATACTGTGAGGGAGAAGGCAATGGTAAACCCCTCCTGTATTCTACCAAAGACAACCACAGGGCTCTGTGGGCGCCAGGAGTCGAAATCCACTCGGCACACTTTACTTTACATGGCAGTGTTAGCTGTCTCTTGATACTGTTTCAGTTTTACTTCTCTGTCTGCAGGACTGCACACGTTCCAGTCTTTATCACTTTCATTCTCACAGCACTCTGAAAACACTACTATGCATTTGGGCTGCAAAATCGCTCATATTTAGCACATGTGTATCCCATCCTTCCTCCAAGATGCTCAGGAAAGAAGCAGACGATCCTCCCATTTAATCTCCAAACCATCCTTGCAAAGCAGCCAGCAAGTTCAGCAGGCTTTGAATCCAGCTCACGTCCCACGCTTTCCGCCACTTCTGCTTTGTTCAACCTCCGCAGGCTACTTCTGCTATGATCAACTTCTGCTTTGGGCAAATAATCCCGTCTTACTTGGTAAAATAGTCTGCATGGTTTTCTGCAAGGTAGCAGCCTGTGCTGACAGCAGAGACAGGCCTGCCTACAACTCCAACTTGCCATGATAGTCTTGTGTAGTGGCCAGGAGTGAAAACTGAGAAGCAGGAAGGCTTCAAATCTGACCACAGCACAACCTCACTAGGAGACCTTCCTCAAGCCGCTATATCGGAAATATGCACAGTCCTATCAACAGCAGAGTTTGTTGGAAGGAATGTGGGACAGGTATTAAGAATATAAGAACAGCCCTGCTGGATCAGGCCCAAGGCCTATCTAGGGCAGCATTCTGTTTCACACAGTGGCCCACAGGCAGGAGTTAAGGGCACGCCATCTGTCCTGCTGTTGCTCCCCTGCAACTGGTATTTAAAGACATCTTGCCTCTTAGGCTGGAGGTGGCCTATAGGCCCCAGATTAGTAGCCAGTAATAGATCTGCCTTCCATGAATGTATCTAAGCCCCTCTTAAAGCCATCCAGGTTGGTGACTGTCACCACATCTTGTGGCAGAGAATTCCGTAGATTAATTATGCATTGTGTGAAAAAGCCCCTGTGCAGTTTAACTGTAAACCACCCAAAGATGCAAGTTTTGGGTGGTACTGTATAGAAATATTTTAAATAAATAAATAAAAATTAAAGTACTTCCTTTTGCCAGTCCTACATTTCTTGGCAATCAGTTTCATGGGATGACCCTTGGTTCTGTGACAACATCCAGCTTGTGTTGCTGCCTGCCAACCCCCTCACTTTTGACATGTTAGCTTGATTCTGTGTGTGTTTATTTTTTACTTGCTGGACTCTTGATTTCATTGTTTATTTTTAATAAATGTTTTAGGAAAATCTGTTGATTTGTTAGTTGTTGCCTTCGGGGCTGAAATGCAGCTCACAAGTATTTCAATAAACACTAATGCAACAATACTGGCCCAACTTACACAGCTGCAGCGATCATTCCTGGCAAAATACAATTCCTCAAATAAATGAGACATACATGCTAAACAGTCATACCACTCCCACAGAACGCCAGGGTGGTTAGACCAGAATTCAAATCCAGGGGCAGCCACAGATATCATTGGATCAATGCTTTTTGAGCTGAACCTACCTCACAGGGTTATTGAACACAGGAAGCTGCCTTCTACCGAGTCAGACCCTTGGTCCATCTAGCTCAGTATTGTCTTCACAGACTGGCAGCGGCTTCCCCAAGGTTGCAGGCAGGAGTCTCTCTCAGCCCTATCTTGGAGATGCTGCCAGGGAGGGAACGTGGGACCTTCTGCCTGCAAGCAAACAGGTGCTCTTCCTAGAGCAGCCCCATCCCCCAAGGGGAAGATCTCACAGCGCTCACATATGTAGCCTCCCATTCAAATGCAAACCAAGGTGGACCCTGCTTAGCCAAGGGGACAAGACATGCTTGCTACCCCAAGACCAGCCCTCCTCCAACTCAAAACGGGATGGGATAAAGTTGCCATAAACTGAATCTCAACCAACCAAGAGGAAACAGAAAGGGAAGCCCGCCTCTGCTCCCACTTACCCATGCCGTGCCAAATGACCAGCGGCACCGGCCCCGCCGAGGTCCCCCGACTCAGCCGGCAAGATCCACCCAGCAGCATGAGGAGCATCAGCAGCAGGACAGGAGGACGCCTCGCCCGAGCCATCTTGCAGCCCGGTGTCATATGACACGAAGCGCGGAGTCGGCGAGGAAGGGGTGTCACGTGAGCAGGAGGGGGCGTGTCCGGTTAGCCCCGCTTTGGGGGAAAGAGGGGGAGGTGGGAGCGAGCCCGTGTTATCTTGCCTCAAGGCACTCTGGGAACTGTAGTTTTGAAGCCTGAGTTAGGGAAGTTAATCAGATATGCTGTCCTCTATCCTCAGTCTGACACTCCAAGGGTGGAAATTAGAAAGCAAGCAAGAGGGGTGCCTTAGAGGACATGTAGCCCAGCCCGATGCTCGATGCAGCGGATGCGGCCGGAGCTCAGTGGCAGAGCTGATGATGAGCATTTACTGTGCCTGCAGAGGGTCCGGTTCAGCCCTTGGCAGCATCTCCAGCGGGGACTGGGAAGGGCTCCTGCTTCTGCCTGAAACCTTGAAGAGATGGTGCCAGTCAGTGTAGACCGGTGTTTCTCAACCACGGTCCGTGAGGCGTTGGGTACTGGTCCGTGAGGCATCACTAATAAAAACCACCCCGCCAAAAAAACAATTTTGGGTTGGCAGGGTGTTGCTGGGAGCTCTCCGGAGTTCATGTTCATTTCGAGGAAGTGAAATGAATGTTATCCAGCAGCAAAGACTGCCTGGAAATGAGAGCTGCCTGAAATCGTTTGGGGTTTTTTTTTGGGGGGGGGGATGTCCGGGGGTGGGGTTGGGGGCAAATGGGGTGACCCCCTTACTAACTGCTGGTCCAGGAAACGGCTCATGAATAATGTCCATGACTCCAAAAATGTTGAGAAACACTGGTGTAGACAATACTGAGCTAGACGGACCAACGGTCTGACTTGATATAATAAGGCAGTTTCCTCCTATGTTCCTAGGGGCCTGGTAGGGTTGTGGACCCTGGGACAGGATGAGCCCCCAGCCCCCCTCACCTTCATCTCCTTCCCACCCACCACCCACCCTCTCCCCTGGTCTTTGCTACAGAAGAACTAGAAGGGAATCAAAACATTTTAACAACTCAAAGTAGCCTATCCTTGACAGGCAAAATGCCTGTACACTGTACCATCCTGGTAAGCAACACTACAATTGGAACTCCAGTCCTGAGGTCACTTTAAAAAGTAAGCTATACTTTAATGCCTATAATAAAAAGGAAAGATTATGCCATCGAGTCAGTGTTGACTCCTAGCAACCACAGAGCCATGTGGTTTTCTTGGTAGAATACAGGAGGGGTTTACCATTGCCTCCTCCCGCACAGTATGAGATGGTGCCTTTTAGCACCTTCCTATATCGCTGCTGCCTGATATAGGAGTTTCCCATAGTCTGAGAAACACACCAGCGGGGATTCAAACCAACAGCCTCCTGCTCTCTAGGCAGGTTGCTTCTCTCCTGCACCATTAGGTGACTTAATGCCTATAGTAGCCTAAGCTATTATAGTATTGGGGGGGGGGTGGACTTATAGTCCTTATAGTATAAGAAAAAACTTATATAGCACTTATAGTACTAAGCTGCTATAGTACTTTCACGCATAGTACTACTACGCCTATAGTAGCCTATACCTTAATGGGCAAGATGCCTGTATACTGTACCACCCTGGTAAGCAACATGACCATTTGAACTCCAGTCCTGAAGTCACTTAAAACTAGCACAGCAACATTTGGCTGGGAGTGAGTATAAATCTTTGGATCAACTTTAAAAGTACCTCCCAGGGTTATTGTGAGGATAAACAGCCTTGTACTCTGGGTTCCTCAGAGGAAGAATGGGATGCAGATGTAAGTAAGTAAGTAAGTAAATAACAGAAGCAGTGACCACTTAGAACTCTTACTGTGCAGCTTTGATTAGTCAATTAATTTATTAAAACTTGTACAGCAAAGGAATCTTTAATCAGGGAGCAACCTTACTGGAAACCTGCTTCAACCGGCGTCAATCCACCTTGCAAACCTGCACATCATCTTCTGAGTCAGACTTGATGCTTTACATGCAATTGTGTGTCTACCATATATGCATGGGCATGTTTGTGTGGGTGAATGATTGTACAAGGGTTCATTTTAGAAGGGAAACTGAATACAGGCCTCCTCAAATGCTGTCACTTTGGCAACAACCATGCATCTATGAACTCAGGTAATCATCCCTTTTCTTTAATTCAGGCTTTGGGACCCTGGATGCAGTTGGACTACAACACCCATCATCCCCAGATGAAGGCCATGGTGGCTAGGGTGATGGGAGTTGTGGTCCAACCACATCTGGCAATCCAAGGTTGAGAACTCCTGCTAATCATTTCTCCACAAGAGGTGTGGCTAACCACTACAGAACGATGGTTGGTTCTCAGCATAATGAATGGGCGTGTGGCTATCCAAACCTCAGGTCTTGGGACAGGTTAAAAGAGATAGTGGAGGCAGCTGGAGAGATGGCTGGTTCTACATTTTTTCTTCACTCTTATCTTAGTAAGTATTGATGTTTCTGGTTTTCTGATATGGTTCTAGTTGCTGGCTTATATCCTCTGTGGGGGGAATGGAGAGGCTACCTTTTAAAAACTTTTTTAAGTGTGATTCCTAAATAGGAACCTGTTTGGAGGAACCTGTTTGGAGGAACCTTTAGAACATAGGAAGCTGCCTTATATTTAGTGTTCTTCCTTCAAGGAGCCCAGAATGGTAACCATGCATATGCATGGTTATGTTTATTCCCACAACATGAGATGGTTTAGGCTGAGAAATGAGTAACTGTCCCAGAGTTGCCCACTGAGGTCCACAGCTGAATGGGGATTAGAACTTGGGTCTCCCTAGTCCAACACATTGTATAACGCATATATCTTGATTATTTGGCAAAGCACCAAGGAAGCTACTACTCCAGTTACAGTGCAGAGTTTAGTTGTTGCAGCTATTTAAGTAACATGCATGGAGATCACTGTAGAGTCTAAACTAAATAGGCTTATGAGTGAAATATATTTGGGATAGGAAAGACCTATCCTATCTATCAGCTACATAATGACTAGGTAGGAGAAAGAGATGTCTCCATCTTCCCTCTAGGAAGAAAGGAAGGAGAGGAGAGCTGGTCTTGTAGTAGCAAGCATAACTTTAGCTAAGCAGGGTCTGCCCTGGTTGCATATGAATGGGAGGCTAGAAGTGTGAGCATTGTAAGATATCCCCCTCAGGGGATGGAACTGCCTCTCTGGGAAGAGCAGAAGGTTTCAAGTCCCCTCCCTGGCAGCATCTCCAAGATAGGGCTGAGAGGGATTCCTGTCTGCAACCTTGGACAAGCTACTGCTAGTCTGTGCAGACAACACTGAGCTAGATGGACCAATGGTCTGACTCGGTATATGGCAGCTTCCTATGTTCCTAAGGAAGATGACTGACTCACTACAAGAAGTACCTGAGAAGTCAAAGCAGGGGTCATAGAGCAGATGCAAGCAAGGACAGGTAAGGAGACCCTCACTAGCTACCTCTACTCCCAATGCCCTTAGTGGTCATTAGGAGAGTCTGTGCATACAGTCGATGCACTGGAACTCCATCTCCAACACACACTAACCACTACACCAGGTTGAGTCCCCTATATCTTGTATCCAATCAGACCCTTAGTCCATCTAACTAAGTATTGTCTACACTGACGGGCAGTGGCACTCCAGGGTTTCAGGCATGGGTCTTCCCCAGTCCTGTTGAGAGATGTTTCCAGGCATTGAACCTGGGCCCTTCTGCATGCAAAGAAGGTGCTTTTCCACTGGGCTACAGCTGATCCCATTTGTGTACCACCTTTTTAAAAAAAAAAAAAGCCTTGTAGTAATTCACAACACACACAAAATTCACAACACACATAAAACTGACTTAAAGAGTAACAACTTAGCAAAGCACCAAAAGAAGCTACCCGCTCCAGTTACAGAGCAGAGTGCAGAGTTTAGTTGTTGCAGTTATTTAAAGAACATGCATGGAGATCATTGTACAATCTAAACTAAATAGATGTATTTGTGAAGTACCTCTGGGATAGGAAAGGCCCATCCTATCTATCAGCTACATAATGAATAGGTAGGGAGTGAGAGAGAGATGTTTTGATCCTCTCTAGGAGGAAAGGAAGAGGACTGACAGGAAGTACCCGAGGAGTCAAAGCAGCGGGGTCACAGAGGCAGAGCCACCATTGGGCAAACAGGTTCAATGAACCCGGGCCACCACCAATTGGGGGCCACAAACGTGGCCCCAAACACGCCCTCCGTGCCTGACATCATTTTGGTCCCAAACAGGGCCACGCGGCCCCTGTTTGGAGCCAAAATTGGCCTGTGCTGCTTTGGCAGTGTGGGCTGAAGTGACTCTCCCTGCCTTAAAGGTAGGGAGAGCCGCTCCTGGTCTCGCTGCCAACGCAGCAGGGCCAATCGATCTCCCTCCCAAATGGGGCCGTGTGGCCTCGTTTAGGAGAGAGATTGGCCCATGCTGCATTGGCATCACGGGCCAATCTCCCTTCCAAATGGGGCCACGCAGCCCCATTTGGGAGGGAGACCACATCCCCCGCGTCTGATGTCAGACACGGGGGTGTGGCTAGCCGGCCACCTGCGTCTGATGTCAGATGCGGGGGCGGGACCAGGGAGCTGCAACGGCCGCTGCCACCAGCCTCCCTACGCTGCTGAGGAGTAGAGGTAAAGCAGGGACAGGTAAGGAGACCCTCACGAACTAGCTCCCTCTACTCCCAATGCCCCAAGTGGTCATTAGGAGAGTCGGTGCAAAAGGTCGATGCACTGGAACTCCATCTCCAACAGAGAAAGCGAGATAATATATCTGAAAAGAGAGAATATATCTGCTAGGGGGAAACAAGAGTTGTTCCTCATCTGTATACGTTTCCTATTTATTTATTTAATCAGATTTGTACACCGCTCCAAACTTTCATCTCTGGGCAGTTAACAATAACATAAAAACACGTTTAAAACCGACACAAAAACTCAAAACAGTTTAGATAATTTAAAAACAAACACAGATTAAAACCTAAACACTGAAAAAGCTGAGAAAGTTTGGATGAAGAGGTGGGTTCTCAAATGCTTTTTGAAAATGGCCAGAGATGGGGAGGATCGTATTTCAGTAGAGAGCCTGTTCCACAATCTCAGGGCAGCAACCGAACAGGCCCACCCCTGGGTGGCCACCAGCCGAGCTGGCGGCAACTGGAGATGGGCCTCTCCAGTCATCCTCAGTGGGCGGTGGGGCTCATAATGAAGAAGACTTTCTCTTTAAATATCCAAGGCCCAAACTGTTTAGGACTCTATAGGTTATAACCAGCACTTTGTATTTAGCCTGGAAACCTATTGGCAGCCTGTGTCGCTCTATCAGCAAAGGAGTGATGTGGTCTCTCTGAGATGACCCAGAGACCAACCTGGCTGCTGCATTCTGCACCAACTGGAGTTTCCGGACTACGTACAAAGGCAGCCCCACATAGGGCGCATTGCAGACGTCAAGTCCGGAGATGACCAGCATATGTACCGCTGTTCTGAGGTCATTCATCTCCTATCATACTTAACTCTTTCTGAGAAACCTGTTTCTCGGCTGACCTTCCCACTGTCAGATGCTGCTTCTAGTAGAAGTGTCTCTCCCAAAGAGGTGTGTCTCTTCCAGTGTCTCTCCAAAAGAGGTGGACTAACCTTAGTCTCCTAAGGTTTCGTTGTGGTTTCTAATAATCCTCGTGGCCTATTGACACGATCCTAGATCTACAAAGCAAGAGAACATACTTGGGATCTCTTAACAGTGAAGCACGAGATGGGTCTTGTGCAGTGCTCTTACTTGAAAACCCAGTCAGTTCCTTGCTCATTCAAATAAAGGCCTCTCTGCTAGGATGCTTGCAAAGAATCCATGACTGGTCTTGTGGTACCAAGCATGACTTGTCTCCTTAGCTAAGCAGGGTCCACCCTGGTTGCATATGAATGGGAGACTTGATGTTTGAGCACTATAACATATTCCCCTCAGGGGATGGAGCTGCTCTGAGAAGAGCAGAAGGTTCCAAATTCCCTTCCTGGCTTCTCCAAGATAGGGCTGAGAGAGAGATTCCTGCCTGCAACCTTGGAGAAGCCGCTGCCAGTCTGTGAAGACAATACTGAGCTAGATAGACCAGTGGTCTGACTCAGTATATGGCAGCTTCCTATGTAGCCAGTCCTCCACCTGTAGAGTACTGTCTTACTCCCTGCACACCCGTGCTCTACAACATGTGTTGCTTTATACAGCATAGCCACATGGTCTTCTTAACAGGCTGCCAAGTTAAATCTAGGGCTGTCATTAGTGGGGAGGCTTATGGGACACAGGCTCCCAAGGAAAGGCTCAGTCAGAGCCTGGAATCTCATCAGGGAACTCCCTCCACATGACCTCTTCCAAAAAGGACGACCAGCCGTAGCGGCACCTGCATAGGGCCTGGGAGGGAGCTCCAGGCCTCGCCTTGCTCTTGGCTGCTTCTATTTTCATAGGTGCTCTATTAGAAGACACTTCTTTTTAAAATGTAATTATTCTGGGGATGGGTGGGGGTGATTGAGTCTAACTATCAAAAGGGGTGGTGGGCTCTGCATCTTTCAAGGAGAGGAGAGCTGGTCTTGGGGTAGCAAGCAAGCATGACTCGTCCCCTTAGCTAAGCATGGTCTGCCCTCCTGGGAAACATACCAGCGGGGTTTTGAACCAGCCACCTCTGGCTTGCTAGTCAAGTAATTTCCCTGCTATGCCATTAGAGGGCTCCCTTGAGAAGCTACGATGTCCCTGCTCTAAAAATCTGTTGCTGTTGAGCGCCGGCTGGGGGAGAATGGGTGAAGTCGGTCCTTGAACATAAGCTATCTGCTTGAAAATCTTGTCTCTTCAGACTGCTCCTGCTGTCCTCATGGGGAAAGAGAAGACCCATATCAACATCGTGGTGATTGGCCATGTGGATTCTGGGAAATCCACAACCACAGGGCATCTCATCTACAAGTGCGGAGGCATTGACAAGAGAACCATCGAGAAATTTGAGAAGGAAGCCGCTGAGGTGGGTGGTAACGACGATCCCCTTGGAAAGGCTAAGCTGAGTGGTGGTGGTGGAGATAACGGCAAGTCAAGGAACGTTGGTGTGCTTCTAGGACAGAGCTGCAGAACTTTGGCCCTGCAACTCCCATAATTCCTGTGATGTGGATGGGGCTCATTCCTGGGTCTGCTTAACCAATCAGTCAGACAAAAGGATTGGGAATTATGAATTGAGGTCTTATTGCTTCTGCAGATAGCAAGAGGTAATCACTAGGCTCATGCTCTCAAACCGACAGTTTGGTTACAGGTGCACCTTCCATTTATACAAACAATCTAAATGGTGGTGACACCCTAGACACAGTATGGTGGTCCAAGTATCTAGTACTACTACCGATGCCTGATTCATTGTTCATCGGGTGATTACTCCTTATTTGGTTAGATCCTGTTTTCTAGCCTAGGAACCTTAGCTGTGTTAACAAGTTTCATGGATACAATTTAGCTAGAGAGAGATAATGACGTTAATCAAGAGAGGCAGTGATGTCCCTGAGTTTGGGCTAGGTTAGAATGAGGTCTTCTCATTAAGTTAGAATGAGGTCTTCTAGGCAAAAATTGAGTTTCTTTGGTTTTCTAAACACACCACCTGGCTGTTGGCCTCTGTGGCTGGGGGTTATGTGAGGCGTAGTCCAACAGCTGCAAGGCCAGAATGGTGCAGCTCAGGACCCCCAAATTTGCTATAGGGACCTGCCTTCCACCGGTTCAGACCCTTGGTCCATCTAGCTCAGTATTGTCTATGCCAGGGCTGCACAACTTTGGTCCTCCAGCAATTGGACTACAACTCCCATCATCCTTGACTATTGCCTACTATGGCTGGGATGATGAGAGCTGTAGTCCAAAAATGGCTAGGGGCGGGGGGACAATATTGTGCAGCCCTGGTTTGCACTGACTGGCAGGAATCTTTCCCAGCCCTACCTGGAGATGTCAGAGATAAGATCTGGTCCCTTCTGCATGCAAAGCAGATGCTCTGCCAATGAGAGATGGCCCCATCCGCACCACTGCAGAGAGAAACTATTATATGATTGATGCTTCCCAAGATGAAAACAAAGATTACAGGCTAATACTTTGCCCTGGGAGTCCCTTACATAGAAGAATATCAGATTTGGTCCCTTCACCCTTGGCTTGATAGAGCACATGCCTTGGATAGAGAAGGTCCTAAAGGCTTGTGAAGAACTTCCCTTGATGGCCAATGTCCCTCCTGTTCTGGGGGCACTTTGGATAGTTGGTTAACAGCTTGATAGTTAATAGTGTTTAACGTTTTAATACTTCAAACTTTTTATCAGCCGTGGAGCCAGCCGAATGGCGGCCTGGGTCTGGCCCTGCTTGGTGGCCCCCTCCAGATACGCCCGTGCACATGATGTCATGTGCAAAGGAGGCGTGGCCCAGGCTGCCAAGAGCCCGAACGAGCTCTCAGCTTGTCATTTCAGGCAGCAATGGCTGCCCAATAGGATGTTTTACCCTTTCTCTCCCTCTCTGGAGGGAGAGAAAGGGCAAGATGTCCTATCAGGCAGCCGACGAAGCCTGAAATAACCGATGGAGAGTTCACCCAGGCTCTCGGCAGCCTGGGCGTGGGAGGGACGAGCTCACTCTGGGCTCCTCCTCCTTTTCATTGGCGGCCCAGGTTCTATGAACCCGTTGGCACAATGAAGGCTACGCCCCTGCTTTTTATTTGTTGTTTGTGTTGTGGTGTTAACTGCCCAGGGACTTGAGTTTTAGGTGGTATACAAATGTGTTAAATAAATAAATAAATAAATAAATAGGCCTACCATGTCCTGGTAGGCAGTACAGCCCAGGCAAAAACATGGTTCCCTTTCCCCTTAACTCCTGCTTCTGTGCCCCTGATAGCAGCCAGTTCCTACAGACCCAGGCAGAGGTAATTACCTAGGTAATTATTGGAGCCTGGACCTAAAGGCTGTTGGAGGGGCACCCACCCACATAGTATTTTTAACATGACCACACCATCTGTCCTGCCCAGCTTCAGCCCACAAGTTGTTCTTGGACTACAACTCCAAGAGACTTGCGTTTTGGGTGGTATACAAATAGGTTAACTAAATAAATAAAACTCCCGTCACACCTAGCTGCAGTGGGCAATAGTTGGGGACGATAAGAGTTCTTGTACAGCATCTGTAGGAGAGCTTAAGCTGGGCAGCTCCTGCTGGCCGTGAAGATTATTCCAACCCTTAATGGTTTGAAGTAGTTGAAAATAAAACCCCTGATGCTGCTGCATTTCCCCAGATCACTGTTGGGACTGAAGACAAGTTGCTTAAGATCCTAAATCCACTTCCGGGAGCTTCCTAGGCAATGCCTGCTAATGTGTTCAGACCAGAGGGTCTCAAACCTGGGTTCCCAACATGGGCATCTGGGAGTGGGGGCAGGAGGGGGCAGTTGGATTGAGCCAGTTCCCATTTAATTCAATGGGGCATACTCCCATGGAGGGGGGTATTTGCTCCTCCTCTACCCCCAGATAGAGTTGCCAATCCCCTGAAATTCCAGGTCTTAAGCATCTCACCCAGATTTCTTAGCCCACCCAGATTCCCCCAAATCCCAGCTTTCATTTAAACATAAAAATAAAAAAAGTTAAGCTCTAGCCCTTGTAGAAGCAGAGTTATGGAGCAAAAGGTGCAGTCACGATTCTGCTCAAAAATTATTTTCAAGCCAATTTGCAAACTAGGCACCGGAAAGCCGGAATATGGCAACCCTACCACCCAGAAAAAGTCCTGGGGTGCCCCTGTCCCCAAACTTTGAACTACAGCTCCCATCAGCCCCAGCCACAATGGCCAAAGAGGAGGATGGGAGCTGTAGTTCAACACCCCAAAGTTGTGAGATTCCCTGACTTACACTACGAACTTAAAAGCGAAGCGAGCTAGCAGGGCTGGTTGGCTTAGCTGTGTGTTGCCCCCTTGCAGATGGGGAAAGGCTCCTTCAAATATGCCTGGGTGCTGGACAAGCTGAAGGCAGAGAGGGAGCGAGGGATCACCATTGACATCTCCCTGTGGAAGTTTGAGACCTCCAAGTACTACATCACCATCATTGATGCTCCTGGCCACAGAGACTTCATCAAGAACATGATTACGGGGACCTCTCAGGTAAGGGCTCCTCTGGGCTTCAACTTCTGTGGCAGGGCACTGCCTCCCATTGTGAGGGTTCCCAGATATTGCTGGGCTAGCTAGAGATGCTGGAACTCCTGGGGCTTCTTGGAGGGAGACTAAACTAGATTACGGCTGGGGTGGTAGATGTGCCCTGAACAAATACGCTGCCATAGAAGGGTCGAGTTGAGTTCTGCCTTGCTGTTTTTAAAGACCTGTTGTTGCGGGAAACCCTCCAGAACCTTTGCCCTCCTGTCTGATTCAGTCACTTGTTTTCATCCTTCCATCCATATTTGATGGGGAGTGGGGCGTCTTACTGAACCAGAAATAATTAGACCAGGTTCCCACATTTGAACTCACTGCTTGACTGAGAAATTCAACATTGAGGGTGGTGCTCTAATTAATTATTTCATGATCACAAAAGGCAGAGTACAGGTCAAAAAATCTGACCAGCACTGGGCCCAGAGTTTATATAGATTAAAAACAGCAAGCAAATCAAAAAAACAAATCAAACAGACTCTTCAATACATGTCTTTGTCATTAAAATAGCTGTATTCATACAGTGCCAACTAGCCTTGGCAGAAGCTACTGTTGACTGCTTTACCCGCTTCTTATCAGTATTTTCTGATGCCAGCCATGTTACTTTCCGGCTGAGACCTGACTTTGTCTCATACCCTTGGCTACATTTTTATCAGTCGCTGGTCTTGGCCAAGGGCCTTACATTCTTCTTCTTCAGGCCTAGTGGCCTAGTGGCCTGAACCAAACTTAATTGGGAGCCTGGACTAAACTTTTCTATATCACTGTTTCCTAACCATGATAGCCAGCTAATGCACACTTATGTGCTGATTAAAATGGGAGATGTCTCACACTTATATAAAGTCAAGCAGGGCACAGCGGTGCTTCTTTGTAGGAACAGAGTCAGACCTCTGGTCCATCTAGCTCCGGGTTGTCTATACCAAGGATCCTCAATGTTGGACCCCCAGATGTTCTTGGACTTCAACTGCCATAATCCTCAGCCAAAGGCCACTGGGCCTGGTGATTATGGGAGTTGAAATCCAAAAACATCTGGGGGCCCAACGTTGAGGATCCTTGGTCTATACAACTCGCCAAAATTTCAGCAGGAGTCTTTGCCAGCCCCACCTGGAGATGCTGCCAGGGATTGAACCTGGGACCTCTTGAATGCAAAGCAGAGGCTCTACTGCTCAGCTCAGGCCCCATGTTCTCTCCCATGATGGAACTGAAGCAGGGCCGCCAAGAGTGGGTTTGGGTCCCGGTGAAAAGAACGTTTCGGGCCCCCGCCTGCTGCCGCCACAAGGCCGAACTGCTGATCTTTAAAATAATTCTAGCTACCATGTGCACAGGTGGGGAGAGTGTGAACCGAGCACCCCCCTGTGGCGGCAGCGGTGGGTGGAGCGGGAGTGGCCGCTGAGCCTGACCGTCGGGCCAACAGCCCTTGAGAACTGCGAGGCGTGCCCGCCTGTGCAGTTTGAATCGAGCATTGACACCCACCCACCGATGCTCAGCTCACCCCCACACACACACACCCCGGCCGCACACGGGGTGGCTGGAATTATTTTAAAGATTGGTGGTTTGGCCTGGCAGTGGCAGGGCAAGCATGGGGTGGGGGCAGGAAGCAAGACAAAAACATATGCAAAATAGTTGGGCCCCAGGCCCCCTTCCAGACCACCATGCCCCAGGAAATTGTACCAGCTTCCCCCACCTTCCACCCCTTCATCAGTCCCGAACTCAAGCTGGTATATAGGAGGTGATGCCCTGCACCACTTAGCCGCCTAACTGGGCAAAGAGGCACCTTTTAAAAAGTGGCGATTCTCTTTATTTAACAAGAACAATAAATAAATTTAGCCGGGGGAGAGCAACTGGCCCTATCCATCCTCAGCACAGCATCCCTCCAGTAGCTGTTGCTGGTGTCTCTCTTCTGTTTCTTTTTAGATTGTGAGCCCCTTGAGGACAGAGAGCCATCTTATTTGTTTGTTGTTTCTCTATGTAAACCGCTTTGGAATCTTTTGTTGAAAAGCGGCATATAAATATTTGTTGCTGTTGTTGTTAGCTGTGGCAAGGTGGCTGCCTCGTGCCCTGAAATTGGCACAGTTGGTACTCCTGAGACCTTGGCTGGTTGTCGGAGTAGATAAGATGGGGCATCACATAGGAGGCTACCTTATACAGAGTCAGACCTTGGCTCCCTCTAACTCGGTATGGTCTGCTCAGATTAGCAGCAGCGTTCCAAAGTATTGGGCAGGATTCTCATCCAGCCTCCCTGGGGACTTCCCAGATGGCACCTTGAAATTGCTTCACTACATCTAGGTTATCTGGGTTTGGTCACCCTCCACCCTGCTCTTCTCGACTCCTATGTGGATCTTATCTTGATGTTTCAAGCTTAACATGTTGTATGTGCCTCGTGAAATAGTAGCTGGCTTTCTGAGGTTTTGAGAACAGTTTCCAGGCTTTCTGGGATTACTCATAAGTAAATGATTTGGTTCAGTGGGCTTCCTCCTAGGTAAGAGCGCATAGGCTTGCAGCTGTAGAAGTGTGGCTTGTTTTTAGAGGGGGGTGGCTGTCAATCACCAATTTTTATTTATATATTTTATATTATTTATTTTATTTATTGCATGAGTCCACTGCCTTTGTGAAAATCCACCCAGAGCAGGAGTGGGGGTGGAGGTGTGGGAAAGCTGTCGGTCACTTGCCCCCACCTCCTCTTCTCGCTCAAGGAAATGCCCTGTGTGCAGATCCGGGGGTGGGGCCTGCTTCCTTCCCCCCCCCCCCACCTCCAAGTCTCAGCGAGGGAGGAAGTGGTGCGAAATCCATGGCTTCACAACGTTGGGGCTAGCTGTCGGATTTTACCCCACTTCCTCCCACGTGCAGTCTGGAAACCTGGAGATGCTACCAGGGATTGAACCTGGGAGCTTCTGCAAGCAAAGTGGGTGCTCTGCCCCAGCCAGAGTTATGGCCCCGCTCCGCTGACCGACACCCAGCTTCTTTCAGAACTTCTCCTTTGTCCCTCCCCAGGCTGACTGTGCAGTGTTGATTGTGGCAGCCGGCACGGGGGAATTTGAAGCGGGCATCTCCAAGAACGGGCAGACCCGTGAACACGCCCTGCTGGCCTACACTCTGGGGGTGAAGCAGCTCATTATCGGGGTGAACAAGATGGACTCCACAGAGCCCCCCTACAGCAGCAAGCGCTACGAGGAGATCACCAAGGAAGTGAGCGCCTACATCAAGAAGATCGGCTACAACCCAGCCTCTGTGGCCTTCGTGCCCATCTCCGGGTGGCATGGAGACAACATGCTGGAAGCCAGTGCCAAAGTAAGGAGCTTGCGCGGCCTGACCTGTGCCTCCATTCTTGGTGCAGCCTTCATCGAGTGGCCGTGCCCCCCGAAATTCCAGGTCTCACCCAGATTTTAAGCACTCAGATTGCTTAGCCCACTCAGATTTGCCCAGATTTTAGCTTTCTTTCTCTCTCTCTTTTTTTTAAGCTAAGCTCTGGCCCATGTAGAAGCGGAGTTTTGGAGCAACACATGCAGTTACTATTCTGCTCAAAAATTATTTTCAAGCCAATTTACATAGTATGCTGATTTAGGCACCCAGATTTGGAAAGCCGGAATATGGCAACCTTAAGCCTCCATCAGTAGTCTAGATCAGGGCTCCACAACCTCAGCCCTCTGCCGGTTGGACTACAACTCGCAGCATCCCCAGCTGCTGGCCCTTGTTGATGGGGACGATGGCCCGGCAGCTAGAGGGCTAAAGTTGTAGAGCCATAGGAAGCCACCATATACTGAGTCAGACCCAGGGGCGTAGCCACCATTGGGCCAACGGGTTCAAAGAACCCGGGCCGCGCCTCGCGGCCCCGAAACCCACCCACCCCCACCCGCGTCTGATGTCAGACATGGGGTTGCTGGTTTAGCTCCTGAGCAGGGATCGCAGGGCCCCTTCAGTAGCTAAACTAAGAGTTCGCGGCGCAGCCAGGAATGGCTCTCTGTGAATGCAGTGCCAGCCTTAGTTTAGCTCCCAAAGGCTCCGTTCGGGAGCCAGACCACACCGCCCTGCCCCCCGGCGTCTGACGTCAGACGCAGGGGCCAGGGTCAATGGGGCCGCCGCCACCACACACAGGCCACCAGCGGTCAGGCTCTGTGCCTGGTCAGACCTTTGTTCCATCTAGCTCAATATTGTCTACACAAACCGGCAGTGTCTGTGTAGGCAATACTGAGCTTGACAACTCCAAGACTGCAGGCAGGAGTGTGTCTCAGCCCTATCTGGAGATGCTCCCAGGGAGGGAACCTGGGACCTTTAAAGGAGAGCTGGTCTTGCGGTAGCAAGCATGACTTGTCCCCATAGCTAAGCAGGGTCTGCCCTGGTTACATATGAATGGGAGACTAGATGTGTGAGCCCTGGAAGAGATTTCCCTCAGGGGTATGGAGCCGCTCTGGGAAGAGCGTCCAGGTTCCAAGTTCATCTCTACATCTCCAAGATAGGGCTGAGAGAGACTACTCCCTGCAACCTTGGAGAAGCTGCTGCCAATCTATGAAGACAATACTGAGCTAGATGGACCTATGGTCTGACTCAGTATATGGCAGCTTCCTGTGTTCCTATGCATGCAGGTCCTCTTCTCAGAGCAGCACCATCCCCTAAGGGGAATATCTTGCAGTGCTGACATATGTAGTCTCCCATCCAAATACAAGCCAGGACTGACCCTGCTTAGCAAAGGGAACAATCCATGCTTTCTACCACAAGGGCAGCTCTTCTCCCTGCACTAGATTAATGCCTCCGACACACGTGCCACTCAGGGGTGGTTAAGGTTGATGCTAGCATAGTGTAGCAGAGAAAGGCCTTCCCAGAACGTGTGCTCAGATGGGTATGAGACTGGGGAGGCGGGTTGACGAGCAAATTTTATTTATTTATTTTATTTATTTATGGTTAAATTTATATACCTCCTTTCATCAAAACAATCCCAAGGCAGTTCACAGCAAAAATCAAAACAAGGCTATAAAAATGACACGATTAAAATGTAAGCTAAAAATGCAAAAACAAATCTAATTAAAAATTTAAAACACAAGCATAAATACTGTACAAAATACAAAGAGCAGCAGCAGAGATCATCATATAAAAGCCTGGGTAGAAAGCCCATGTGCATTAATCTGGTGCCCTCTCAGAACAGGCCTCAAAGCAGTGCAGCACCTTGTGAAATACACCTTGCTGGTCTTTCTCCACTGAGACTGTATGCCAAATGTGTTCATCTGTCTCCGGTGCCGCCCAAAGCAGCTCGCAAAACTCATAAAACCGTCCTGTCAGATCTGCACTCTTAAAATTCATCTTATTTATTTATTATTTCTCTATGTAAACCGCCCTGAACCATTTTTGGAAGGGCGGTATAGAAATCGAATAAATAAATAAAATATAGCCGTGTAAGGAAGAACGCCGCTGGGGCTGACATTGGGAACTCTAAAATCCTGACCGTGAACAGAACAGCTCTCCCACGTATGGGGAATACTTGCTTCCTCTGAATGTGGAGGAAGCAAGCAGTAGAAAGAGGAACTCGGAGGTGATGTGGGAGCAGGCTGGTAATTGGGGGTGTGGGGGGAGCTTATGACACACGGAGGCCCTAAGCTATGTTGCACTTAAAAGGCCTCATAGCATTACAAAAGGTCGTCTCTCAAAAAGGCCAGTATGGAAAATAGAAATGGAAGAGAGCCGGTCTTGCAGTAGCAAGTATGAATTTTCCCCTCTGCTAGGCAGGGTTAATCTTGGTTTACATTTGGATGGGTGGCTACATGTGAGCTCTATTTTCTGTAAGTTATTCCCATAAGGGATGGGGCCGTAGCCCAATGGCAGAGCATCAGCTCTGCATGCAGGAGGTCCCAGGTTCAGACATAGGAACGTAGGAAGCTGCCATATACTGAGTCAGACCCTTAATCCATCTAGCTCAGTATTGACTACCCAGGCTGGCAGCGGCTTCTCCAAGGTTGCAGGCAGGAATCTCCCTCAGCCCTCTCTTGGAGATGCTGCCAGGGAGGGAACTTGGAACCTAGATGCTCTTTCCAGAGTGGCTCCATCCCCTAAGAAGGGGAATCTCTTCCAGTGCTCACACTTCTAGTCTCCCATTCATCTGCAACCAGGGCAGACCCTGCTTAGCTAAGGGGACAAGTCATGCTGGCTACCACAAGACCAGCTCTCCTCTCAGATTCAACCTGAATGGGATCTAAAATTAACTAAAGGGAATTTCTTACAGTCCCTGACACCACTCCCAGGTGAGGCTGGGAGACACTCCGTCCTGAAACCTTGAAGCTGCAGCTAGTCGGTGTGGACAATACTGAGCTAGATGGACCAAGGGACTGACCCTAAGGCAGCTTTCCATGTAAATAATAAAGCTTTATTTTTAGTTGGCAAAGGTGCCAACTCACTGGGTAGCAGCTGTGAAAAAGGCTAGTGCCATGCAAGGGATCACTAGGAAGGGGACTGAAAATAGAACTGCTAACATTATAGTGCCGTTATACGAAACATTGGTGCGGCCACATTTAGCCCACTAGGTGGATTGACACTGTATCTGGCTCTGGTCACTGTATCTTAAGAAGGACATTGTTGAATTGGAAAAGATGCAGAAGAGGGCAACCAAGATGATCAGGGGCCTGAAGCACCTTCCTTATGAGGCTAACCCCATTTGGGGCTTTTTAGTTTGGAAAAGAGGCAACTACAGGGAGAAATGATAGCAGTGTATAAGATTGTGTGTGGAGTAGAGAGAACGGACAGAGTAATTTAATAACTAGAGCCAGGGGTCATCCCAGGAAACTGATGGCCGGGAAATTTAGGACCGACAAGAAGTACTTTTTCACACCGTGCATAATTCATCTATAAAATTCTCTGCCCCCGGATGTGGTGATGGACACCAGTTTGGGTGGCTTGAAAAGCCGCAACGGGCGCATGCGTGCACTCAACTTCCCTTTTTGTCGGGCAACAACAGGGGCAGGGGTGGCAGGGAGGAACACTGCTGCCCCAAGAACTTTGCTAAAAAGTCGAGCACCGGAGGGTGGAAAGCGGCAGGAGGGGTAAATACTAACCCCCCCTGCAGGACTGGCCCCAATTCTGACCATTTCAGAGGCCTCTACCATGGCCCCAGACCGGTCTGGTGCACACCCCTATGTGGGACTAGGAGATTTTATCACTGATATTATACCTGCAGCCAGGGGCAGAGCTACTCTTGCTTGGGGGGTTCAAAGAACCCGGGCCGCTGTGCTCGGGGGCCATGCCTGGTGCCCCAGCCACACCCCCTGTGTCTGCTATTGTGTCCACACTCCCTCCACCTGATGTCAAATGGGACCATGCGCAAGTAAACTTTGGCCGGCGCTGAGCTTGCAGCGTGGCTGGAAGCACCTGTCCCTGCTTGCGTAAGCAGAGACATGCGTTCCTGGCCAGGCTGGGATCCCAGTGCTGGCTGAAGCTTTAAAAAAATGGAGTCAGGCGGCAGGGGCCAGCAGCAGGCAGGAGAGAGGCCACCTCTCTTGCTCCTCTCTTGCTCCTCTCTTGCTCTCGTGGTGGAGCAAGGTTCTTGCTCCACCACGGTCTCAGGCAATGGCTGCTCTGGGAAATCGCTCACTTACAAACTGCAGTATCTCTGCTATTTCTTGGTTCTCCAAGACGACGGTTAACGATCAAAATGCGAGTGGATGCCATCTTCAGAGTCCTCTCTGCCCTGTCCTCAGATGCCATGGTTCAAAGGCTGGAAAATAACGCGGAAGGAAGGGAATGCCACCGGAACGACCCTGATGGAGGCTCTAGATTCGATCGTTCCTCCCTCCCGCCCGGTTGACAAACCTCTCCGCCTGCCTCTACAGGACGTCTACAAAATTGGGGGTGAGTTGAGTGGGGAGAAATGACCGGCAGGGACTGCTTGTTACGGGATGCACGTTGTGCATTGCGAATCCTACACCACTTGCAATGGTAGCTCCTGAGCAAGCAACCCTGGCCGTTTTCCGGATTACTCCCTGCAACAGGTTCTCAACGTGTCCGCAAAGTGCCCCTCCAAATTGCCCATGTTTTGACATCCCGGTCGCTGCACTGTCAGCAGGGTGCCATGCTGTCCATATTTCCGATGCATTGTTTTGAATTTTGTTGATGCATTTCAGCCCTAGAACATGGTAACTGTGTTGCAGGAAAGTAGCTGTATTTTTCCATATTTAGGAGGCTTGTTCTGTAGTTTGTGCATGGCAACGTAGTGTATATTGTGGAGAGTGGAGCAAGCGGGCGGGAGGGGGACAAGTTGGGGCGGAGGGGAGCCACGGAATGGGTGTGTGTGTTTATGTACAGCCTCTGGAAAGAGCCCCAACTCCTGCCTGCCTCCCTCTTCCCCAATCCGCACATTCAGAGAGGGGGCCAGAAAAGCAGCCTCTCTTCTTAGAGGTCTCTTAGATGGGCTTGGCGGTGGAGAGGAGAGCTGGTCTTGTGGTAGCAAGCATGACTTGTCCCCTTAGCTAAGCAGGGTCTGCCCTGGTTGCATATGGATGGGAGACTAGAAGTGTGAGCACTGTCAGATCTTCCCCTTAGGAGATGGAGCTGCTCTGGGAAGAGAATCTAGGCTCCAAGTTCCCTCCCTGGCAGCATCTTCAAGATAGGGCTGAGAGAGATTCCTGCCTGCAGGAAGAGCCCCTGGTGGCGCAGTGGTAAAACTGCCGCCCTGTAACCAGAAGGTTACAAGTTCGATCCTGACCAGGGGCTCAAGGTTGACTCAGCCTTCCATCCTTCCGAGGTCGGTAACATGAGTACCCAGAATGTTGGGGGCCAATATGCTAAATCATTGTAAACCGCTTAGAGAGCTCCGGCTATAGAGCGGTATATAAATGTAAGTGCTATTGCTATTGCAACCTTGGAGAAGCCGCTGCCAGTCTGTGAAGACAATGCTGAGCTAGATGGACCAAGGGTCTGACTCAGTATATGGCAGCTTCCTATGTTCCTATGGAGAGGGTGTGTGTGTGTGTGTATATACACACACGCGCACGCACTGGGTCTTGTGGCAAAGAACAAGAAGACGGGGGACCCTGAGCACACCCTCCGAAGGTCGGGTGAGCTCCCAGCAGGCTGCTCTCCCTCGCAGTCCCAGCCTGGCTTTTGCACAGCACAGCGGTGGCACCTCCTCTTCCACTGTTGCTTCCTTTTGCGTTCTGCTTTTAGGGCCACTTAAGAGGAAGCCTATTGAACTGAATCACTTACTTCTGTGCAATCTCATTTGCTTACTGCAAGGAAGCCCAGTGTAACTCATTCACCGGCAAGCCTGCAGACTGTGCTCGGTGCCCTGTGGTGTGGAGGTCTCCTTCCACAGTTCAAGGATTTGTCGATATCGAAAGCCCCTCTCCGTCGATGAATTTTTTTGTTTGCTCGGGTTCTTGCACAGTCCTTTCCGTTTCCTTAATCTAGAGGCAATCAAGGGATTGCAGTTTGTGCCATGGTGCTCTCCCTAGTGGCGGTTTTGCACAAAAGCAACCAGAGAAAGATTTTTAAAAACACCTTCCCCACGTCATTCCCACTCTGCAATCCCTTTGGCCTGTAATGGAGGAGGTGGGGGCAGTGAACATGATTTCGGTGGAATATGGACAGCTCCTGCCCAGAAACCCACTGCAGTGGTGGGCAATTTGAACAGCCACAACCCTCTCACAATGCATTGAGAAACGCATCATAGGAAGCTGCCATATACCGAGTCAGACCATTGGTCTATCTAGCTCAGTATTGTCTACACAGACTGGCAGCGGCTTCTCCAAGGTGTCTTCTTCTCCCCATGCACCAAGAAATGCTGTGCTCGTCTTGTGGTAGCAAGCATGACTTGTCCCTTTGCTAAGCGGGATCCACCCTGGTTTGCATTTGAATGAGAGACTTGATGTGTGAGCACTGTAAGATATTCCGCTCGGGGGATGGAGCCGCTCTGGCAAGAGCATCTCGGTTCCAAGTTCCCTCCCTGGCAGCATCTCCAAAATAGGGCTGAGAGAGATTCCTGCCTACAACCTTTATTTATTTTTTATCAAATTTATACACCGCCCCAAACTTTCATCTCTGGGTGGTTAACAATAGCATAAAAACAGTGAAAACATATACAAAAAACTTTAAAACAATTTAAAAATAAACCAGAGATTAAGACCCCCCAAATTGTTAGGGAGCTGAGAAAGCTTGGGCAACAAAAAGATGGGTTTTCAGGTGTCTTTTGAAAATTGCCAGAGATGGGGAGGAGAAGCTTGGAGAAGCTGCTGCCAGTCTGTGTAGACAATACTGAGCTAGATAGACCAAGAATCTTTTGTAAACCGCCTTGGGGTTATCTTTTTAACGAAAGGTGGTATATAAATGCAAAAATAAATAAAAGAATCTGACTTGGTATACGGCAGCTTCCTATGTAATACTGTTGCACTTTGCAACACTCTAAGCGGTGCAAATCTCATAATCTGGAGAATGCCCTGGAGATGACCATACACTCTGAAACGGGGCTGCAGAACGAGGGCCCTCCTGCACCTGCTATTGGCCCCCAGGGGCATCCTTAAAGCCTATGTGGGTCCTGGGGCAAAACAGTCAGTGCAGAGAGCCGCTTACAGTTTTAATGGCAGCAGTGGCAGGAGCTGGGGCCGGGGGGCTGCCCTTCGTGTCTTGCCAGAAAGACAACCCATTTGGCCACAGGGGATGATGGGAGCTGTAGTCCAAGAAACAGCTGGGGGGCTGAAGTTGTGCAGCTCTGCCCTGAGAGGGTAACTTACAACAGGGGTGATGCGACCCTTGGGCCTCCCTCATTGGCCCCTTCTGAACACCAGCCTCTGGTGGTGTAGCCACAGCACTTTCTGTTGCAGGTTTTAATTTTTACCCCCCAGATGAATTAGCAGAGCACTCAAGAAGCAACCCACTCCAATTAGCGTAGAATGCAGAGTTTAGTTGTTGCAGCTATTTAGAGAGGACACACGGAGATTCTTGCAGAACTAAATATTAAGTATTGGTGAAGTACATTTTGGATAGGAAAGACCTAATCCTAATCTAAAGAACTGCATAATGAATAGGTAAGGAGGGAGAAGGAGAGATGTTTCCATCTGCTCTCTAAGAGGAAAGAAAGGGAATCTGACTCTGCACAGGAAGTGCAGAATAGTAAGATCAGGGGTCACAGAGACAGTAGAACAGTTAGAGAGACCCTTACTCACTCTTTCTACTCCCCATGCCCCTAGTGGTCACTGGGAAAGCTGGTGCAAAAGGTTGATGCACTGGAACTCCAACACTTTCAACAAATTAATGGAACAGTCTTCAGGGTGTTCGGGACCCTCTTAGCCTTGATGCAGGGTTCTCAGACGTGAGTGCCCTGACTATGTTGGACTACAACTCCCAGCTTCTCCTTTATGGGAGGAGAGCTGGTCTTTGCTAAGAACTGTCCCCCCTGCTCTGCCTTTAGATGAGTGATTGCACATGGGTGCTGTAAGATGTTCCCCTTAGGGGGTGGGGCCCATAGCTTAGTGGGAGACCACCTGCTTCTCACGCAGAAGGTCTCAGGTTCCCTCCCTGGCAGCATCTCCAGATAGGACAAGATTTAAAAAAAAAAAAAAAAACAGGACAAGATTTTTTTATTGAACCAACAAACTACCAAAGCACAACTATATACAAAGTGGTTGTTTGTACATGATATATCTACAAAGATTTACACACAAGGATTTGGAAACCCACAAGGTTATGAAGTATATGCAGGTAGTCCCGTAACTTGGGGGTGGGGGATTTCAAGGCACATCAGGTAATTGGCGGGGTGGGGGGGTTACGTCCAACGTCCATTTCCACAATTTGTCCCATTGCTGTTTAGAAGAGATACTCTTGTCTTTTTGCACATAACCATACAAACTTTTCCAGAAGAGATTTACTGTCTCATCTGCGTGAACCTCTTGGTCGTGTCTTCCCTCCCTATTCCTAGGCAGGAGCAGATAGGGCTGGGAAAGACTCCTGCCTGCGACCTTGGAGAAGCTACTGCCAGTTGGTGTGTAGACAGTGTTGAGCTAGCTGGCGGCTTCCCAGGTAACTCTGCTGCTCCTGCTGCCTCTCCCATTCCCTCCAGGTATTGGCACAGTCCCAGTGGGCAGGGTAGAAACGGGTTTCATGAAGGCCGGCATGGTGGTCACCTTTGCTCCCAGCAACGTCACCACAGAAGTGAAGTCGGTGGAGATGCACCACGAGGCCCTGGCAGAAGCATTGCCTGGTGACAACGTTGGCTTCAATGTGAAGAACGTGTCGGTGAAAGACATCCGCCGGGGGAACGTGGCTGGGGACAGCAAGAACGACCCTCCCATGGAGGCCAGCAGCTTCACTGCCCAGGTGAGTGGGGGAGATGTAGGACAGGGCCTTGGCTTGGGCCCAGCCAGAACTGTCCAGAGTCAAAGGTTGTGTGCGTCTGCCAAGCAACCCTAGTCAACGACCTGCACTAAATGTCAACTTCACTTCTAAAGGACTTGCAGCTTTGAGTGCAGAGGCCCTCTGGCTGCTGTTGAACTACCACTCCCATCATCCTCAGTCACAATCTATTGTGGCTGGGGATGATGGGAGTTATAGTTCAATAACAGCTGGAGGGCCAAGTTTGCCCACCTCTGTCCTAGTAGCCAAATCAGAGCTGTACAACTTCAGTCTTCTTGCAGTTGTGGGACTAAAACTCCCATCACATAGGAAGCTGCCATATACTGAGTCAGACCATCAGTCCATCTAGCTCAGTATTGTCTACACAGATTGGCAGCGGCTTCTCCATTGCAGGCAGGAGTTGCTCTCAGCCCTATCTGGAGATGCTGCCAGGGAGGGAACATAGGAAGCTGCCATATACCGAGTCTGACCCTTGGTCTATCTAGCTCAGTATTGTCTTCACAGACTGGCAGCGGCTTCTCCAAGGTTGCAGGCAGGAGTCTCTCTCAGTCCTATCTCGGAGATGCTGCCAGGGAGGGAACTTGGAACCTTCTGCTCTTCCCAGAGCTGCGGCTCCATTCCCTGAGGGGAATATCTTATAGTGCTCACACTTCTAGTCTCCCATTCATCTGCAACCAGGGTGGACCCTGCTTAGCTAAGGAGACAAGTCATGCTTGCTCCCACCAGACCAGTTCTCCTCTCAGATTCAACCTGAGCAGGATCTAAAATTAACTGAGCGGGCATCAAAAAACTTGTGAGCGTGTGCACACCGTAGAGGGGACACTGCTGTCTGTCCTGTCTCTTTCTTCTTCTTTCTCTTCCCCTCAGAGCAAGATGGTTCCTGGTCACTCTGTGGTGACCATAAATACTAATGCAAGAAGTGTTGCCATGGGAAATGTGTTTATGAGAGGCAGTATGCAAATTCTTGATCCAAAAGCCTTGTAATTCCACTGCTGGCCCTGGAAGCCCTCTACTTGTGTTGAAGGGTGGGGCATGAGCATCTTGGCCTAACTGTCCGACTCTGCATGCAGGTTATTGTCCTAAACCATCCTGGGAAAATCCAAGCCGGCTATTCCCCAGTGCTGGACTGTCACACAGCCCACATCTCTTGCAAGTTTGCTGAGCTGAGGGAGAAGATTGACCGCCGGTCTGGCAAGAAGCTGGAAGACCATCCCAAAGAACTGAAGTCTGGAGATGCTGCCATTGTCCAGATGATCCCTGGGAAACCCATGTGTGTGGAGAGCTTCTCGGCCTATCCTCCACTTGGTAAGGGCTCTCCTTTCTGGCAGGCAGAGGGCTCTGTGGATTTGAAGACTTCTTCTGGGACTACTGTACTGCACAATTAAAACTCTGGATTACTTCTCCATCTTGGCTGAAGGACACAATTCTCATTACTATCCCTGTAGGGTTCAAAATTGACTCTGTTCCCTGTTGAGCAGAACAGTGGCTACTCCTCCGCTTGGTAGTGCTTGCCTCTTGAACTAAAAGGTTGTTGGGAATTCTCTCTGGTAAGAGATACCCTTCTAATATAGCAGAGTGCACAGAGGCACAACACAGTGGAGTCTGCCCAGGCATGCGTGTATGCTGAGAGTAAAATAACTTGGAGCCAGTTCATAGTTTCAAATCAGTATAAGGAGTCTTTATTGGTAAACTCCATTCTAGATAGTAAAGTGGAGAAATAGGATCTCTAATCTATCTATCCAGCTGGATGCAGATGGATGCATCTCTGCACACATGGTGCATGGAGAGAGGAGTGTGCAGGTTGCAAGGGAGAGGGAAGGGAAGAGGAAGAAGTAGGAAGTGGCTGGAAGGAAGTCCCTAAGAACAGCAATCTACATATCAAGGGATAGTGTCAGAGCAGTAGAGAAGGGATGACCAATGTCTTGACCTCTCTAGCCCTCTGACTCACTAGTCTGTCCCCCTCTGTCATTGAGACATGAGACAGAACAAAGTCCTTAACTTCCAACAAAGGTTTCCTAAAACTTGCCCTCTGTCCCTTTTTTTAAGATAAGCATGAAGGAGCTAGCAAATTTAAACTTGGGAGAAGGGCCAGTCTTGCAGTAGTGAGCATGAATTGTCCCCTCCACTGAGGGTCTGCATCAATTTGCATTTGGATGGGAGACTATGTGAGAACTGCCTGCTGTAAGATAGTCCCCTTCACAGATGGGGCCATAATTCAAGTGGGAGAGCATCTTGCCTGCAGAAGACCTTGGGTTCAGTTCCTAGCAGCATCTCTAGGCTGGGCAAGATTCCCAGCTAAAGCCTTGGAGAGCTGCTGCCAGCCCGTGTAGACAGTACTGAGTTAGATGAACCAATAGTTTGACTCAGTAGACGGCAGCTTCGTATGTAACTTATTCCCCCATCTTTCCAGTATGATGAATCTCCAAGCTTGCAATTCACAAACAAACCAGCAAACCAACGAAAGTCTAAACAAATTTGCTGGGTGTCTAAATAAACAGAGCTCAAAGCAAACTTCTAGGGCAGGAATGCTACAAATTTAAATACCTGTGTACACACTCTCCTAGAGGCCTATACTGGAAGGTGAGCATCCAGGTTCTTTTGCTCAAAACCTGGAGCTTTGTGGTCTGCTGCTATTTAACGTGGAGGTTCTGCTTAGTTTGGCTTAGCAGAGTACTGAGGTTCGGCTGGACAAAAGCCAGATTTGTGTGCTCCAGAGAAATGCATTGACGAAAGTCCCTTCCTTCTCCGGCAGGTCGCTTTGCTGTCCGTGACATGAGGCAGACGGTGGCCGTGGGAGTGATCAAGGCCGTTGACAAAAAAGCCAGTGTGGCTGCCAAGGTGACCAAGTCGGCAGTGAAAGCCAGCAAGAAGTAAAAGCTGCCAGCTTTTAAAGGCAACCGGCATGAAAAGCTGCAGAATCGCTTCCCGGATCCATCCAACATGAAAGTAGCAACTTCAGACTCCTCCAGCTAGGCAAGCTGGGGGAGAGGACTGGTCTCGGTTCAAATTTCTCCTTGCTTCAGTGTGGTCACTTCTGAACAGTATTTCTCACGGTGCTGAATAAAGTTTGCAAAAAGAGGCCATTTGCATTCAGCTTGTGTCGTTAAGCGTTTCTACAATGGCCCTAACTGCAGGGGCTAGTAAATACTTGGCTAACAGTGTTCAATAGCAGTTTTATAGATGAGCAGTTGGCAACCCTGGCAGGGCGTGATTCAGACCACAAGATTTGTGCCGGTTAAAGTGTTGTAAAGTGTGATGGTACAAGGCAGCGGCTTGAAACTGTGAGTACAGCGTTTCTCAATGCACCGTGACAGGGTTTTGGCCAACACAGCAGCGGGTTTCCCGGGCAGGGGGTGTCCATATTCCACCTGAACTGCATTCACTGCCCCTCCTCTTTCTTCATTTCGGGCCAATAGGGTCATGAAGGGGGTGGGGAACACTTTAAAAAATAATTCTCAGTGCCTTTGCACCAAGCCGCCAGCAGGGGCCCAGTGAGAATTTATTGGCAGCATTTCACCTTTGCACAAGCGATCCAACAAAGCAAACACCCCAGGCTACAGGGGTTTACTGAATGAGCCAGCCAATCCACAGCGCTCAAAAAAGGAGGAAACATGGATGTGTCAGAAAAATACATCTTCTGAAAAACAAAAGCAAATGTGTTCGAAATCAGAAGTCAAAAGCAAATGAGAATTGTGTTGCACCTTTGTGCAAGAACTTGAGTGTTGGGGTGGAAGATCCTTTCATGAATGGGATGGAAAGGGCTGTAAAAATGAACAAATAGTTTCACCCCAATTTGAACCCACCACACTACAATGCATAAATGAAGGGGCAAGCCTCCTACAACGGAAAAATACAGCTACTTTCCTGCACTGTATATAAAGCGTTAGGGCTACAACGCATAAAAAAACTCTGAAACAAGGCATTGGAAATATGAACAGCACCCTGCTGACAGCACAGTGACCGTGATGTCAGAACACGGACAATATGGATGGGCACTTAGCAGACACGCTGCAAAACTGTTGGAACATGTAATCTGAAAAACGCCCAGCTGTTGAACCCATCTCATCATACAACACCCATCAGCAAGTATACAGGTGCTCTTCCCAGAGCAGCCCCACCCGCCTAAGGGGACTATCTTATAGTGATGGATGTTGTAGTTAGGAACATAGGAAGCTGCCTTCTACTGAGTCAGACCCTTAGTCAGTCTAGCTTAGTATTGTCTACCCAGGCTGGCAGCGGCTTCTCCAAGGTTGCAGGCAGGAGTCTTTCTCAGCCCTATCTGGAGATGCTGCTGGGGAGGGAACTTGAAACCACGTGCATGCAAACACGCAGGTGCTCTTCTCAGAGTGGCCCCACCCCATAAGGCAGGCCTGCTCAACTTAGGCCCCCCAGTGGTTTTTGGACTACAACTCCCATAATCCCCAGGCACAGTGGCCAAGAGCCAGGGATTATGGGAGTTGTAGGCCTACATCTGCAAGAGGGCCAAAGTTGGGGATTTAAGGCTGGGAATAGTGTTCCCCCTAAAAGGGATTCCCACATGTTGACTACAACTCCCAGAATCCCCAGCCAAAGCCCATTGCAGCTGGGGATGCTGGGAGTTGTAGTGAACAACATCATATACCTGGCGTAAAAAAGTTGGTGTTTTTTCAGGTTCTTAATTTTTGCAAGACTACTCCACTTGCTGGGCACTTTGCTATTTACATTTTGAATGAGATTTGCCTGAACGGAAGTATTTTGCAGCTGTTGAGCAGCTAAGCTGGAAAGCACCTTCGTGTGTGTGTGTGTGTGTGTGTGTGTGTGTGTGTGTGTGTGTGTGTTTTTTAAGAAGGAGATCATCTAAAATTCAGAGTCATCTTCTGTTTGGGTAAATACGGTACAGGAGCAGCATTATAGTCTGAGATCAGGAACATTAACTCCCTAACATTCCAAGCTTGGAAACGGGTCATCTCTGGGAGACAGCAGGGCTCGAAGTAGCAGCTGTTTTGGAGTGGAGAGCTGCAAATAAGAGGGGCTGCTAAGGATGGAGTATAGGCTGGGCACACTTTTAAAACCAAGGCACAAGAGAACCGGGAGCCACTTCCTTACACACTAGGAGTAAGAACTCCATGGACATACTGGACACATTCAAGAGGTGCTGGGGTTGAATATAGGACCCTATGTAATCAAGGTATTTCTAGTGTGACTAGGGAAGGATTGGGTTAGAAGACAAGGCTGTAGCTTGGGGGCTTGCCAGATGGCACCTTGAAAGTGCTGCACTACTATAGGCTTGCTGTTCGTTTGTATGATCTGGATTTTGTCACGGTCTTGCATAGGGAGCAAATCGCACAGCCACAGCCTGTTTTGGATCTTGTCTTGACTTCTCAGGCTTAACACATGTGTCGTGAAGTAATTGCCGGTTTTCTGAGTGTTGGGAACAGTTTGCAGGCTTGCTGAGATTACTCAGAAGTAAAGGATTCCCTCTCCAAATATTTATATACTGCTTTTCGACAAATGTTCTCAAAGCGGTTTATACAGAAAGATAAAGTAAGATGGCTCCCTGTCTCGAAAGCGCTCACCATCTAAAAAAGAAACATAAGGTGGATACCAGGAACAGCCACTGGAGGGATGCTGTGCTGGGGCTGGATAGGGCCAGTTGCTCTCCCCCTGCTAAATATAAGAGAATCACCACTTTAAAAGGTGCCTCTTTGCTCAGTTAGCAGGGAGAGTTGAGTGGGCATCCTGACTACTGAGGTAAGAGTGTATAGGGTTGAAGCTGTAGAAGTGTGGCTTGCTTTGAAAGAGAGAGAGAAGGGGAGAGAGTGTGTGTGCGCGCGCGAACACCAGTAAAGTCACTGTCTGGAAAAGCTCCTGGAGGTTTGACTTTTCTGAAGCTGAGATGAATCCTCTGATCAGGAGTGAACAGTCAGGGAGGAGAGAACAAAGAGCAAGATATGGGCCCCCCTCTCTCAGGACCCAGGGAGGGACCCTTGTCCCCCTTGTTCAATTATAGCGACACCCCGGTTTGTACACATGTACACGTTTTTGTGCAAATAACTGCACATACACACACTCGTTTTTAAAGTGAACCTGGGTACATTCTCCCTTAAATGCAAGGTACAGGCCCGGAGCTAGGGATGTGCCCGAACCGGTTCGGAGGCCATGCTGGAGGCCTCTGAACCGGTCCGGTTCCGAGCCGGTCCGGCAGTTCGGCTCGGAGGGGGGCTGTAGCTTTAAGGGTGGCGGGGTAGTACTCCCCCCCCTGCCGCTGCCGCTGCCGCTCTTCCCCCTCCGGCGCTGTGTTATTTTCCAAAGTTTCTGGGGCGGCAGCATTCCTCCCTGCCGCCCCTGCCCCCATCGTTAGCCTGCAACAGCCGATGTAAAGAGCATGCATGCGCCTGTTCCGGCGTGCGCGCGCGCTCCGCATACGTCACACGTCGCTGCCCCAGAAACTTTGGAAAATAACACAGCGCCAGAGGGGGAAGAGCGGCGGGGGGGTAAGTACTACCCCCCCGCCCTTAAAGCTACAGCCCCCCCCGTGCCAGACCGGACCGGTTCGGGGGGTTGCACATCCCTACCCGGAGCCTGACCACCAGTGGCCTGTGTGTGGCTGCAGCCCCGCTCACCCTGCCCCCCGCGACTGACATGAGATGCAGGGCTAGCCACACCACTGCGTCTGACGTGAGATGCGGTGGGCGTGGTTTGGCTCCCGAATTGAGCCACAAGGCTCCGTTCGGGATATGGAGCCCAACTCCTGAAGGGGCCACGTGGCCCCTTCAGGAGCTAAACCAGCACCCCCACATCTGACGTCAGGCGCGGGGGGCGTATCGGGGCTGCGAGGCACAGCCCCTGATTGGGCGTGGCCTGGGTGTTTTGAACCTGTTCACCCAATGGTAGCTCCACCCCTGGCAAGGTACAGATAGGAAATGTACCACAGTAGTAGGTGAACATGAGGCGTGAACCACTGTATGCGCATGTGCTGAACATAACATGTGAATAGTAAAGGTGTTCCCAGTCTTGGGTCATCAGATGATGTTGGACTACAACTCCAATCATCCCCAGCCACAAAGGCCTTACCATTGTGACTGAGGATGATGGAAGTTGTAGTCCAGCAAAATCACTGGGAGTGGGGGAGCAAGACTGGAAACGCCGGGGCTAATAAATAATTTTATAGTGTTAGTCCTGTTTTTACAATGCAGGGAGCACAAAAACGACGTGATCCATCCAACACACTCTATATATGCTCTCCCTAGCCAATCCAATACAAATACATGACAATTCATGGCAATCAGTCGCAGTGCCGCTCTCCTGCCTCCAGAGGGCAACAGAGTTCCCGTCAGCACGCCGCGGACGCTCCGGCACTCCCCCTCTCTGTGGCAGTCCCCCGCGACCGGCCGCATAAGATCTCGTTCCGGGGCTCTCGCGCTCTCTTCCACGCCTCCAAAATGGCGGTGAGTAGCCGGGGTTGGTTGGGGTCGCCTTTAATCCGTCTCCATCCTCCCGGGCCGGCGTCCTTTTGGACGGGAATCTGCTCGGACGAGGAGGGGAGGACCTGGGGGTCTCGGATGGGCAGCTATGGGGGGTGGCGCTCCTCCCCTCAGAAGCGGAGGAGGCGTCGGAGACCGAGTGGCCCTGCGGGCCGGCGCTGCGCTTGCTAGACGTAGCGGGAGGCAGGCAGGCCCTGGAGCGGGGCCCAAGTGTTGTAATCCCCGGTCTCCCACTTTATTATCCCCGACCTGTACCCTCTTCTGCCCTTCATTGGTTTCCGGTTGCCACCTTTCTCTCCCTCTCCTCCTGGCTTTGCTCCTGTGCCTTTAAAGCCGCCCGAGAAAGAGAAGGGCAGCAAGTCGCGTTTCCCGGCCGTTTTCTCTTGCTGCTTGGAATGGGCTTCACCTTCGCTTGGGCAGTCCCGGTTCTCGTTGAGGAGCATCACCCGTCTGTGCTGCGTCGCTTCGAGCTGAATAGGAGGGTGCTCGTCACGTGACGGGCCAAAAATGTTGCCTGCCTCCCAAAAGCTAGCCTGTGGGTGGGAATGAATTGGCATTCCTAGAGGAGAGCTGGTCTGGTGGTAGCAAGCATGACTGGTTCCCTTAGGTAAGCAGGGTCTGCCCTGGTTTGCATTTGAATGGGAGACTTGATGTGTGAGCACTGTGAGATGTTCCCCTTCTTAGGGGATGGAGCCGCTCTGGAAAGAGCATCTAGGTTCTAAGTTCCCTCCCTGGTGGCATCTCCAAGATAGGGCTGAGAGAGATTCCTGCCTGCAACCTTGGAGAAGCCGCTGCCAGTCTGGGTAGACAATACTGAGCTAGATGGACCAGTGGTCTGACTTGGTATATGGCAGCTTCCTATGTAGGCTGGATCTCTTCCCCTGACATCTAGTTTTCTGTGTGGGGAAATGGTTCGTTTGTTTTCAGAGGAGGCTTCCATCAGGGGAACCCCTGACTACATCCTGAAGTGGGATGGCTACATGTTTGCCCACTTAGGGAAAATTACACTTTTAGTGTGTCAAAGTTCAGCTAGAGTTGCTGATGCAGGACCAGTTAAAATGCAAAGTTAGTTGCCTTTCGGACAATAGACTGTGGGGTGGAGAGCCAGTCTTGCGGATGGGGAGTTTGTAGAGTGTGTGAATTGTCCCCTTTGCTAAGCAGGGTTGCCTTGGTTTGCATTGGGATGGTTGACTACTTGGAAACGCTGTCTGCTGTAAGATCTTCCCCCCCGAGGGGATGGGACCATAGCTCTGTGGTGGAGCATCAGCTTGCATGCAGAAGGTTGCAGGTTCCATCTTTGGCAGCATCTCCAGGTAGGGCTGGGAATGATTCCTGGCTGGAGCCTTGGAGAGCTGCTGCCAGTCAGTATAGATCAGGCCTGCTCAACTTAGACACACACACACCCCAGCTGTTTTTGGACTACAGCTCCCAGTCACAGTAGCCAGTAGCCAGGGATTATGGGAGCTGTAGGCCAATATCTGTAGGAGGGCCAAAGTTGGACAGGCCTGGTGTAGACAATACTGAGCTAGGTGGACCTCTTTTCCATGAATTTATCTAAACCCCTCTTAAAGCCATCCAAGTTGTGGTTATCACCACATCTTGTGGCAGCTTCCTGTGTTCCTCTGTTTTAAGAACATAAGAGCAGCCTTGCTGGATCAGGCCCAAGGCCCATCTAGTCCAGCATCCTGTTTTGCATGGTGGCCCACCAGATGCTCCTAGGAAGCCCACATGCATCCCCTCTCTTGCTGCTACTTCCCAGCAACTGGAATTAGGAAGCATCCTGCCTCTGAGTCTGGAGGTGGTCTAAAGCCTTCAGACTACTAGCCACGGATAGACCTGTCTTCCATGAATTTATCTAAACCCCTCTTAAAGCCATCCAGGTTGGTGATTGTCACTACATCTTGCAGCAGAGAATTCCAGAGATTAATTATCTGTTGTGTGAAAAAGTTCGTCCTTTTGTCATGCCTAAATTTCCTGGCAGTCAATTTCATGGGATGACCCCTAGTGTTGTGCGAGAAGGTGAAAAATTTCTATCAACTTTCTCCACACCATGCATAATTTTATAGACCTGTATCATGTCTCCCCTCAGTCACCTCTTTTTCTAATCACGAGGCAAGGTGTTGTAGCCTTGCCTCATAAGGAAGGTGCTTCTGGCCCCTGATCATCTTGGTTGCCCTCTTCTGCACCTTTTCCAGTTCAACAATGTCCTCCTTAAGATACACTGACCAGAAATGTACACAGTACTCCAAATGTGGCTGCAGCATAATTTTGTATAAGGGCATTTTAATATTAGCAGTTTTATTTTCAGTCCCCTTCCTAATGATCCCTAGCATGGCGTTCTCCTCTTTCACAGCTGCCACACATTGAGTTGACACTTTCAGTGAGCTGTCCACCATGACCCCAAGGTCCCTCTCCTGGTCAGTCACTGACAGCTCAGATCCCATCAGCACATATGTGAAGCTGGAGTTCTTTGCCCCCAACATTGAACCACATTTGCTCTTTTCTTCCCCACTCCCGCAGTTTGGAGAGATCCTTTGGAGCTCCTCACAATCTGTTTTGGATTTCACTACCCTACATTTTGGTGTGACTCTACTGTCATTATCATTCTCTGGTTCATCCTGACATCTTGTAGGAAGCGATTTTTCTCCCTGAACAGGCATTGAAGGCGAGGGGAGACATCTGTTTCCCCCCTGCTCTCTAAAGTAGAGTTTCCCAAGGTTGGCCATTCCCGATGGCCTTGGCCATTGTGACTAGGGATGATGGGAGTTGTAGTCCAACAGCATTTGGGAACCCAAGGTTGGGAGCCCCTGTTCTAGAGAGTAAATAATCCATGGTAAGGCAGACCTTGACCAATTTTCTTTGGACCAGGAGCCAGCCCAAAAATGTAGGACCCAGACAAAAGGTATTTGACAAAATTTAATAAATTTAACTTAGTGATAGACATTGTGGTAGAGCGGGTAAATGGGTTCTCTTTGTCCCCTTTACAACTAACATACATGGAACAGAAACAGGACTGCCTGGGACAAATAAATGTTTTATTAAAGAACATTTCCTCTAAATATTTAATCTTGCATTTGTGAAGTAGGTTAGACTCTCTAGTAGGTTGCTTGCCAGAGCAGGGTAAAGGGATTTTGGCCGTTCCTGGTCCTCTGTAGTTCTTGCTCTTTTTCTTGGGTGCCAGAAATATCTAATCATGTGTGTGTGATGGCCTGTGGCTACAGCAATAAACTTGCTTACACTTAAATCATATTGGTTGCATTCCCATGCTTGTCATCAGATCAGGGCAACAAGGGAGCTGTGAAGCGAGAGGGAAGTGGAGAGGTGGGAGTAGACTGGTTGCCATAATAGACTGAGAAAAATTGTTGCTATCTGGCTTCTTATCGGGGAGGGGGGGCATGGTGGTTGTGACAATGGTAAGAGAGGACAGGGTGGGTGGCTGCAGTGTGGTTTGGAAAGGGGGCTTCCATTTCTGAATCGTCCCTGGATTGCAGCAATGAAAAGTGGGCATGGGAAAAGTCAGTGTGGTGACCTCCTTTTAAGGTCTAGGATTTCATGCTGGATTGGTAAAATGGAGCCAAAAATGGCACTTCTGTCCATGAGCCAGGCCCACAGACTTACAGTCCCATCTCGGGGCGAATGCTCACAGTGATTGTTGGCAACATCTACCCCCTAGAGATGGGAAGTAGGGGGTAGCATTACTGCACTTGCAGCTTTCTGTGTGTGATCACCCCTCTCTACCCCAAGAATGATTAGGGTAAAATTGCAGCCATTTTTGCACAGAGCAAAGCGTAGCATTAAGGTAACAAACATTTAGGTAACAAAAGGTAGCATTAAGGTAACGATAAACAAATTATTGTACTCTCTCCATGGAGTAGTCTTTGGAGAACTTCCTTGACAATTTTCATTTCCATTCCTCTGGCAACATCTTTAAACACTTCATAAAGTTTTAAAAAGCTTTTAAAACACCATTGCCGCTGCACATCTAATGGTCAGGACAAGAAAAGAACACACGGAAAGCTGAAAGCCCTGCCATGCTATTGCCTGTTTTACATCTCTCGGGGTGTAGACCTTGTCAGAAATTACAGTGAGCCTTTGCTCCCCCCAGAAGGTACCAACCACCCCTGCTGGCTCATGTAGTATTTTATTTATGTATATACTAGACTATACAAAAAAGTCCCTGGGCAGTTCACAATCTAAAAAATATTAAAGCAATTTAAAATGACAAATAAAAATATTTATTTACCATTTGTTAACGTTAAGGATCTTAATGAAAACGTCCCCCAACTCTGAGCAACCTTGTTGCATGCCGGCCCCTCTCTTTCGTGTTGTGTATCCTGGGTACTGGGTGAGGACTTCTCTGCTTGAACCGTGCTTCTTTCTTCTGCCTTCATGCAGCAACAAGACCAAGGTGAGAAGGAGAACCCCATGAGAGAGCTGCGCATCCGCAAACTCTGCCTCAATATCTGTGTCGGGGAGAGTGGGGACAGGCTCACCCGAGCAGCCAAAGTGCTGGAGCAGCTCACGGGACAGACTCCTGTTTTCTCCAAAGGTAAACCCGTTAGAAGAGTTTGGGTTGTGTTTGTAGCCTCTTCTGAAGAGAGGGGCAGGATGCAGCAGGCAAAGTAATGGTTCCAAATTAGTTGTCAAAGTTCTCTCCTTCAGAGGCAGTGCAGGAAGCTATTTCTGCCTGGTGTCTCCACTCCTCTTCCCACCCCTTTCAAGCCCATCTCTTGGATCAGCAGAAACACATATCCTAGTACAGGGGTAGGCAACATTGGTTCTCCAGCTGTTGTTGAACTACAACTCCCATCATCCTCATAGACTTATTTATTTATTTATTTATTTATTTATTTATTTATTTATTTATTTATTTATTTTTACATTTCTAGCCCGCTCTTCCTCTCTAAGGAGCCCAGAGCGGTGCGCTACATACTTGAGTTTCTCCTCTCCTCTCCTCATCATCCTCAGGATGATGAAAGTTGTAGTTCAATAATAACTGGAGAAACAAGGTTGCCTGCCCCTGGACTGGTCTCTTCTGAGTTGTGTAGTGAGAACCCACAAGTTGTGCAGTGTTTTTGCAAGTGCAGAACTGCCATTTGGGCATCACTTGCTTACACCTGAAGCTGGCTCTAGAATAAAGACCTTTCTTAAAGACCTCAAGGCCCAGAGATGGAAGTTTGGGGCGTTCAACAAGTTTGAAATTTTTTTTTTAAAAAATACATATATTTAAGGAATTGTTGAAGACCCGTCTCTTTAGAGAGGTGTTCTAACATGTTAGCTGTAACTATATCTGGTGGATTTTAACTTGTAATTTTAAATTTTGGTTGTAACTGAGGCTTTTTTTGTGTGTTTCTCTTTTATATTGTTTTTATAGTGTGTGTGTTTTACTGACTTTTTTAGCAGCCCTAAGCAGTAGTGTACTAGATGGGCAGGTTATAAACATTTTAAATAAATAGGATGCAACATCTTTATTTGAAATATCAAAATACATCCAAATCATATTCTAAATTTTGTGCAGCCGCTGTTAAGATCTGCCAACAATTAATTTCTACACTTTAGATCTTACCATAAAGCATTTACTTTGTTGGTGTATTGTATGATAGATTTATTATCTGAATGTTTTATAATTTGTTGTGTTTATGTCTGATCTATGATTGTAATAAAGCTGTTCATTCATTCATTCATTCAAATCATAGCATTGAAAACAGTTTATGTGGGTCTTCAGAGTCTTGCATTTTGCTCATTCCAATATTAGAAAAACAATATGCATCTAGTCACAAATTGATCTATTGTATCCATATCCCTGGAACATTTTAAAAAATGTGAGTTTTAACAAAAAAAATGTGCTCCACATATATTTTAACCAATCTAACCTTGCTGAAGATGTTACTTTCCCCCCACATTTTTACAATACAGATTCTTGCTGTTAATAGACAAGTGATGGTTTCTGCATCTTTGCAATACTTCTTGTACAGCCAAAAAGAATTATCTTTGGATCATTAGTTAAATTATATCCTGTCATTTCATTAATTGTTGATATTACATATTTCCAAAAGTTAATAAGTGGGCATAAAAATATATGTTAAATATCTGCCCCAGGAGACTGACACCTCCAGCAATGATCATCCATCAAATGATATACTTTAAAAATAACAACAACTGTATTTGTTGCTGACCACATAACGCATTGTTCTCTGGGCAGACCACAAAGTAAAACAATTAAATAAACCATACAGTTCAAACACCATTAAAACAAAAGATTACAATACAATAAAAATAAGTTTTAAAGCTTTTTTTAAAGGCCTGGGTGAACAGAAAGGTCTTCATCCTGGTGTCTAAAAGAACAAAGTCACAAATCCTCGCTAGGGAGACTATTCCATAGGCAGGGTGCCACCACTGAAATGGCCCCCTCCCTCGTTGCCACCCACCTCATCTCATTTGGCAGGAGTACTCCGAGCAGGGCCTCTGAAGAAGATCTCGGGGTCCGGAAGGGACATATGGGGCAAGTTGTGCCTCAGCCTTTAAAGGTTAAAACCAGTACTTTGAATTCGGCCTGGAAATGAACAGGGAGCTGGTTTGACTCCTTGTATATACCATATCATAATTGTGTCTGTCTCTTAGAATGATCTAGCTGAAAATTGGATATTTCTTCTACAGCTCGATACACTGTCAGATCCTTTGGCATCAGGAGGAATGAGAAGATTGCTGTCCACTGCACTGTCCGTGGGGCCAAAGCTGAGGAGATCCTGGAGAAAGGGTTGAAGGTGAGCTACCGCCCCCTTGATATATTTGGATTCATTTTTAGCAGAACTTGGTATTCTGAAAGGGAAAAAGCTAACTCTGATGTAAACCTTTCAGGTGCGAGAATACGAGCTGAGGAAAAACAACTTTTCTGACACTGGCAACTTTGGTTTTGGAATCCAGGAGCACATTGACCTGGGGATCAAATACGATCCCAGCATTGGAATCTATGGCTTGGACTTCTACGTGGTTTGTATACTTCGCTTACCCTCTGTTGTTTGGCCTTGTCCTGTAGGGGGTCCTCCCCTTTGCCATCGCCTTGCAGTGGCAGCAGCCATCAGCAGCATGGCCTGACGCACAGGAGGAGAGCTGTCACCTCAGAGAAACCAGGCAGGCTGGCTAAATGCTGCCGCTGGAGCACATGGTGTATGCATGCAAATGTCCCCCAAGATTGGGTCGCTCCAAAGCGATCAGTAGGGAGTATCGTTTCTATGCACACCTGAGGTTCGGCATGCTCGTACCCTATGGGCTTATGGAGGTGCAGAGTGATGTACATGCAAGCTTCCTGCAGTCTTTCCTCATACTGCAGGTGAAACTCGGAAAATTAGAATATCGTGCAAAAGTCCATTAATTTCAGTAATGCAAATTAAAAGGTGAAACTGATATATGAGACAGACGCATTACATGCAAAGCGAGATAAGTCAAGCCTTAATTTGTTACAATTGTGATGATCATGGCATACAGCTCATGAAAACCCCAAATCCACAATCTCAGAAAATTAGAATACTACATAAGACAAGGATTGAAGAATAGAACAATATCGGACCTCTGAAAAGCATAAGCATGCATATGTATTCAGTACTTGGTTTGGGCCCCTTTTGCAGCAATTATTGCCTCAGTGCGGCGTGGCATGGATGCTATCAGCCTGTGGCACTGATGAGGTATTATGGAAGACCAGGATGCTTCATTAGCGGCCTTCAGCTCTTCTGCATTGTTTGGTCTCATGTCTCTCATCCTTCTCTTGGCAATGCCCCATAGATTCTCTATGGGGTCAGGTCAGGTGAGTTTGCTGGCCAATCAAGCACAGTACACTGTATACTTTTCAGAGGTCGGATATTGTTCTATTCTTCAATCCTTGTCTTCTTGGTTCCATGTAATATTCTAATTTTCTGAGATTGTGGATTTGGGGTTTTCATGAGCTGTACGCCATGATCATCACAATTATAACAAATTAAGGCTTGACTTATCTCGCTTTGCATGTAATGCGTCTGTCTCATATATCAGTTTCACCTTTTAATTTGCATTACTGAAATTAATGGACTTTTGCACGATATTCTAATTTTCCGAGTTTCACCTGTATTCTGGTGACTGGTAAAGATTAATCCTGCGGTCTAACTAAATGACATGTTTTCTTCCCATGTTGACATTGCCGCTGTATGTACACAAGTTCAAATCCCCTCTTGGCTGTCAATACACTTGAACAGTTATCTCTTACAGGGATGTGCACGAACCGGTCCACAGGCCATGTTAGAAGCCTGCGAACTGGTTCGCAAGTGGCCTGGTCTGACGCCGGGGGTATGTGTTGTTTTAAGGGCAGGGGGTTATACTTCCCCCTCCCACCGCTTTCCCCCCTCCGCTCCATTTTTTAGTGAAATTTTCAGAGCGGCAGCAATCCTCCCTGCCGCCTTGTTGACTGCCAAAAGCAGAAGTAACTCCCGTGCATGCGCCCTCTGCTCATGCGCGCCGCCCCAAAAATTTCACTCAAAAATGGAGCGGAGGAGGGAAAGCGGTGGGAGGGGTAAGTAGAACACCCCCGCCGCCGCCCTTCAAACGACACACACACCCCGGCGTCGGACCATGCCTCCATGGTCCGTGCACACCCCTAATCTCTTAGCCTAGCCTACTAAACGGGATGATTATGAGAATAAAGTGGTGAGAATTTTTAAGTATCTAATACCCTGGAGAGTGCTTTCAGAATGAGTGTCAATACACTCTGTTGCTGCAAGTATATGGAATAGGCAAGTATCCTTTTAGAATGGGCAGCAGAATGGACAGCAGGCATGCTTGGCAGTCCCTTGCTGTGTTCTTGTAGCTTTAAATAGATTTGAATTGCTTTTAGAGTGGCACGGTTTTAATTTGGATTTTGTTTAGCTGTAACAATTTTACTCGGCCCTTTTGTGTGTCTCTTGGGCCATAAGGTAAAATGTTAAACTAAGATCTGTATGGATAAACAGTATCAGGGCCGTTATCCTCAGCCAGACATGGGTGTGGATGTCTTGTGGTCCTATCTGCTTAATTTATTTCTAGTGCTTTCCCCCATTTTTGGGGAATGGGAGCTCATAGCTGGTCTTGCAGTAAAGGTAAAGTGTGCCATCAAGTCGATTTCGACTCCTGGCACCCACAGAGCCCTGTGGTTGTCTTTTGGTAGAATACAGGAGGGGTTTGCCATTGCCTCCTCCCATGCAGTAGGAAATGGTGCCTTTGAGCATCTTCCTATATTGCTGCTGCCCAACATAGTACCAGCGGGGATTCGAACCGGCAACCTTCTGCTTGCTAGTCAAGCCTTTCGCTGCTGTGCCACTTAAGGTGGTCTTGCAGTTGTGAGCATGAATTGTCCCCTTTGCTAAGCAGTGCTACTGTGGTGTGTATTTGGATGGGTGACTACACATGGGTGCTGTAAGATACTCCCCATAGGGACGAGGTCTTAGCTCACCCACAGGCTTGTATCCAGAAGGTCCTAGGCTCACCGGCAGCATCTCCAGGTGGGGCCGGGAGTGACTCCTGTGTGAAACCTTGGAGAGCCACTGCCAGTCAGGGTGGACAATAGATCGACCAAGGGTCTGACTTGGCAGCTTCCTATGTTCCTGTGTTTAGCTTTGCAACAACTCTTTAAGGGAAATTAGGCTGTGTAGCTTGCTTAAGAACACCCAGCAAATTCCATTGCCGAACAGGCTTTTGAACCTGGGGTTTTTTCGTTGCTACACAGCAGCACTTGGCCCTGGCATTATTTTGGCCCTCTTTGGACCTCTGGAAGTGGTTAGATGGTGGAAACTTGGCATTTGAGGTGTGGGCTCTCTCAAGTTGTTCTCTCTCTCCCTCTCCCTCCATTTTTCAGTGACTACCCCAAATAATAACGCATCACTGAAAAGCTTTCCCAAGCTAGTTTTCAGGAGTAAACTAAACTTGTGTTGTTGCCGCCGCAGGTTCTGGGCAGGCCAGGTTTCAGCATTGCTGACAAGAAGCGCCGAACCGGCAGCATCGGGGCCAAGCACAGAATCAGCAAGGAGGAAGCCATGCGCTGGTTCCAGCAGAAGGTGAGGCCTGCCCTTCCATTCATTCAGTCTGTCAGTGGCTACTAGTCCTGATGGCTATGGGCTCCATGTTCGGAGGCAGGATGCCTCCGAATACCAGTTGCAGGGGAGTAACAGCATTCCCAGGAAGAGGGGCATGCCTTCTTCTCCTGGCTGTGGGCTTCCCAAGGCATCTGTTTGTTGGGCCAGTGTGGGAAACTAGGTGCTGTTACTAGATAGGCCTTTGGCCTGGTCCAGCAAGGTGGTTCTTAAGTTCAGATGCTGTGCTGGAGCTTTCAGGAGGTGTCAGTCAATTTTATTGATCTTCTGAGCTGTGTTGCAGACATCTCTTAGCTTCCCCTCTCCTCCCTATCCTGTCTTGCTAAGGGCATAATCTAAATAAGTGTTGAGTCTTTGGGATGGGGTGAGCAGTAATGTTAAACTCTTAAAGCAGAGCAAAAGCCCTCCAATTGTATACACAGCTTATCTTGCATTTCTAATGGATTTTCAATAAAGTGTTCTTTTAGAAGGCCCGAGTTTGAACAGGTTGGGAGTGCTGTGTTGAACTGTTAGCACTAACTGCGTCAGGTGTGACGGCTCTATGTAAAGAATGTACCAGATGCACACATGACTTGCGTTGCACTACACAGCAAAGTGGTTGGGATTTGTGTTGGGTCTAGTTCACACAACTCCTTACAATAATAGGAAAGTGTCACTGAAGATGCACCTCAACATGGTAAGACTGTTTCATTGCCTTGTGCTAGAAAAGAGACACTGATAAGCATTTGTCTTATCACACAAACAGACTTATAAATTGCAAGGTGGTTCTTCAGACCACTGCTACAATTAAAAAGCAAAACAAACCTGGTGATAATGAAATGCTTGAAAGAGGAAACGGTTTTGCTTCTTCGTGTATCTGATGATCTTTTTCTTCCCTTCCAGTATGATGGCATCATCCTTCCTGGTAAATGAACAGTTCCCGATATTTAAAAAGCGAATAAAATTTTTCACAGTTTAAACTTGCTGTGTGTGCATTTTGTGGAGCATCCCCCTCTTTTTCTTTTTTGGAGTTGTTTAGATTCTTATTTCTGAGTCACTATCGTCACCCACCCTCCGTTGTGTCTTAAGAAGCACACAATGGTTCACACAGCCATTTGAATCTAGTGGACTAGATTAGTGTGGAGTGCTGACTTTAACGTGATAGTGTGAACCCATACCAAGGTGGAATTTCAGATTTATCTTGGGCCATCAGCCCCCTTGGTGTGGGTTCACACATCACACGAATGTCGGTAACCCCCATTAAATCAAGAATCAAATGATTGATTGAACCGGGCCATTGCCTGCCACAGCCTGCAAGAAACTTGGGGGCAGGGTGTTGTAATGGGCCTAGCTAAGTAGAGGCCTGCTCAGAAATTTATTCACCTGAATCGGAGAGGGCCAAATGACAGCTTTCCAGCAAAGTCAGGCCTGCACCCTAATTCAGTCAGTTCTTGAAGCCTGTCATTGGGGGCCCTGCCACTCTCGAGGATGAAGGCAGGAAAGTTTATTTTGCGCTCAAAGCCTGGGGCTGACAGTGGCTTGGACAGGAAGGGTCCAGTTCCCCAACTTGGAAAACTGGCCATCTTTCACGCCGTTAATATCTTCAGTCCACTCTCTCACTAACCTTATCTGCTTTTGCCCCACTTCAGATCTTGCAGCTGTGAAAAGGACTTTCAGGCATCTGGGTTACTAGATGTCTTATTCTGATTTATTAAAAGGATATGCTAGATCTGTGATATTCACTATTTCTTCAAGCAGGGGCCACTTTGGCAAAAAAAAAAAAATTAATTCAATGTGAGAGCCATTTCCTGCTGTGCTGACCTCTGCACAGTAGTGTACATTTCACAGTGCTCAGTGGGTTCCTTAAGAAAGGGAGAGCCCTCTCTTTTAAGAGCTCTCTGGGGAAAGCACTGGGAAGAGCTACACTTCCCAGCATTCTGTGCTCGCCTTTCAAGATGGTGCAGGGACTTGGGAGGGCTCTGCTTCCCTTAAAGTAGCCCCACCCCACCCCCTGGCACTAGGCAAAGTGCATCACTGCACGGTGGTCTCCCCTCCACATGGTGCCGGGGGAGTTTGCAGAGTATTCAGCTTGGGCTGAAATTTCACATAGGCCCAATAAACAATTGGAGATCTGCACTTGTTGGTGGCTGCCAGTGGCCTCCAGGCCATATGCAAACCACAAGTGCTGTGGTGCATGCCTTCACTCTATGCCCTTGGTGCCATTAATTATAGCAATAGCACTTACATTTATATACCGCTCTATAGCCGAAGCTCTCTAAGCGGTTTACAATGATTTAGCATATTGCCCCCAACATTCTGGGTACTCATTTTACCGACCTCGGAAGGATGGAAGGCTGAGTCAACCTTGAGTCCCTGGTCAGGATCGAACTTGTAACCTTCTGGTTACATGGCGGCAGTTTTACCACTGCGCCACCAGGGGCTCTTATGAATGGTATCCGTTTGCAGAACTAAATGCTCAAAGGCATGTTCTTGAATGGAGGAGAGCCCTGAGCCAGTCTCCTGACTGCCTCCTAGCCTCTGTTTTTGCTGATTCTCTTCTGAACCCCGTTCAAGACTTAATGGAGAGCTGTTAGTTGTCTGTGACTCGGGTGGTGGTAAAAGAGCCCCATTTGCTTGTCTGCCTTGGCTTGCCAAGCAACCAAGACGTTTCCTGTATTTTTATTTTTTTGATGTCTTTAAAGATTAATTGGTTATTTTTTGTGTTTGTTCATGTGAACTGCCTGAAGCCATTTGGGTTAGTTCTAATATATCCTGCTTAGCGAAGGTCTTTCCCAACCCTGTCTGGAGATGCCGGCAGGGATTGATCCTGAGACCTTCCACATGCGGAGCAAATGCTCTTCTGCTGAGTAATGGCCCCATCCCTAATATGTAGTGAAGCCTTTTCTGCTTAGTGAAAACTGATGCAGCATGGTGTAGTGGTTAGAGTGCGGGACTAGGACCAGAGAGACCGGAGTTCAAATCCCCCTTCAGCCATGAGACTTGCTGGGTGACTCTGGGCCAGTCACTTCTCTCTCAGCCTGACCTACTTCACAGGGTTGTTGTGAGAAGAAACTTAAGTATGTAGTACACCGCTCTGGGCTCCTTGGAGGAAGAGCAGGATATAAAATGTAAATAAATAATTAAATCCAAAAGCAGCTTCTGGCCCTTTTAAAACAAAAAACTGTGTGCCCTGGTCTTTACGTCCCCTGTGTGGTGCTAACTCGCTCTGCCCAAAGGGAACTGAGCACGTGATGCCTTTGCCCAAGGCGGTAGAAGTGAGTGTGGACAACCACCCTGCAATTACTGGTCTTTGATTGCCCCTCTCTTAATTGTTTAGTCCCCTAGCAACAGAGTTCCATGAGATTTAATGTGAAAGAAAAGAATCCTGTAGGAAGATGATGCAAAACAGGACACCACAAAGCAGTACTGCAATATTCTTTGTGGTGAAACACACACACACCCCCAGTCAACCCTATGAGTGGTTCCCTGACTGTTTGTTGGGTCTATTTGGAGCTTCAGCCAGAAAGGAATACTCTGCACAGCACCCCCATATGCACGCACACACATCCCAAGCGGTAGTGACAAGAATTTCCAGACTTGTACAAGGGAGGTGGGCGGGGCCTTTAAAGGCAAACTGAACAGGAGGAGAGCTGGTTTTGTGGTAAAGGTAAAATGTGCCATCGAGTCAGCTTCGATTCCTGGCAACCACATAGCACTGGTTGTCTGGTAGAATACAGGAGGAGTTTCCCATTGCCATCTCCCGCGCAGTATGAGATGATGCCTTTCAGCATCTTTCCTATATTGCTGCTGCCTGATATCGGTGTTTCCCATAGTCTGGGAAACATACCAGCAGGGATTTGAACTGGCAGCCTCTGGCTTGCTAGTCAAGTCATTTCCCCGCTGTGCCATTAGGTGGCTTGGTCTTGTGGCAGCAAGCATGAATGGTTCCCTTTGCTAAGCAGGATCTGCCCTGGTTTGCATTTGAATGGGAGACTACTTGTGAGAACTGTAAGATATTCCCTTAGAAGATGAAGTTGATCTGAGAGAAACCTAAAAACATAGGAAGCAGCCATATCCTGAGTCAGACCATTTCCCCATCTAGCTCAGGATTGTCTACACAGACTGGCAGTGGCTTCTCCAAGGTTGCAGGCAGGAATCTCTCTCAGCCTTATCTTGGAGATGCTGCCAGGGAGGGAACTGGGAACCTTCTGCTCTTCCCAGAGCGTCCCCATCCACTAAGAATCTCTTACAGTGCTCACACATGTAGAGGTGGGTCTCATGATCAAGGAGACCTGTCTCGGGAGGGTTAGCGGGAAGAGTGGGCTTAGCCTGCCCTCCCCGCACACGAGCAGAAATGCAGCCCTGGGCAGCCGGATTGGCCTCCATCATGGAGCTGGCGGGGCCTGAGGAGTTCAGGGGCCGTGCGGCCCCCAGAACCTCCAGCATGCCTTGCGCAAGCAACCTCCGAGCCGGGGGTCTACTTGTGAGTTGCTGCGGTGTGGCAACACACGATTAGAAAAACCAGGTTTGCGGAGCGCTCTCTCTGCAAACCCAGTTTAAGGGTAGGGCTACTTAAGCGGGTGACCCGGCGGTTGTCATGATGGGAGAAAATCGGGCTAGCCTCGTGTGAATAGCCTCTTAGTCTCCGATTAATATGCAAACCAGGGTAGACCCTGCTTAGCAAAGGGGGTAATTCATGCTTGCTCCCAGGTTCCCTCCCTGGCATCTCCAAGATAGGGCTGAGAGAGACTCCTGCTTGCAACTTTGGAAAAACCTCTGCCAGTCTGTGAAGACAATACTGAGCTAGATGGACCAAAGGTCTGACTCGGTAGAAGGCAGCTTCCTAGGTTCCGATGAGCCCTTTCACACCAACTTTCTCTGCGTGCGCAGAGTGCTGGGAAGTGTAGCCCTTTCCCTTCCCAGGTCTTTCCTCCTAGAGCTCTGAAGAGGGGACTCCGTCTCTCTTTAAGGCACCTTCCCAGCAGTGAGAAAAGTACAGTAGAGTGCAGAGACCAAGACTGGAGATTTTCTCTCACGTTGAAGGGTTTTTGTTTTGTTTGGGGCCAAAGTGTCTCATGCTTCAAAAAAATCACAGCACCTCGTTGTTGGCTGTAGATTTTCAGGAAGCTGAAATGTGACTGTTGTGAGGCAGAATGTTTACATTGCAGAGGAGGAAGAGAGCTGGTCTTGTGGTAGCAAGCATGACTTGTCCCCATAGCTAAGCAGGGTCTGCCCTGGTTGGTTGCATTTGAATGGGAGACTAGAAGTGTGATCACTGTAAGATATTCTCCTCAGAGGATGGGGTTGCTCTGGGAAGAGCATCTAGGTTCCAAATTCCCTCCCTGGCAGCATCTCCAAGATAGGGCTGAGAGAGACTCCTGCCTGCAATCTTGGAGAAGCCGCTGCTCGCAAGGAATTGGTCCAGACTCATGATGAAAGGAAACATTTCTGTCTTCCCACACGCTTTCCAAAATCTGTTCTTCTCTGCATCAGTTAAATATGCCTGAGAGCAATGTGGTGTCGCCTTGCCCCATAGCTAGATAAGAGAGAGGGCAGACTGCTCCACAAAACACAGGAGGACCTTTGCTTTGCCCCGAGAGGACTGGGAACATGATGGAGCATGATCTCATCCCACCGGGGTTTGTGCCTTTTCTAGTTCTGAAAGTCCCAGCAGGCTGGGCTAATCAGTCCCTACGGATATATCGCAGTTCCTCTCGTCTGCAGCACATCTCCAACCTCTTCCTTGTTGATGTGATTATTTGCATGTCCTTTTATGTTAAGATACTGGATTTCACTCCCTCCTTGTGTGTGCTGGTCCTCAGAGTTGGCACCAAGGAAAATGGCAACTAATTGCCCAGAAATTGAAAACCATGGTTGCTGATATGAAATCATTTGGTTTTCTGTCTCAGAACCTGATAAGAGATTCAGGTTCTCGCATCCCTGATGTTTATTTTATTGATTTGATTTATAGACTGCCCTACCTAAAGATTTTTAGATTGTTAAATTGTTTTAAGTTTTTGTTTTATGCTGTTGTTTTATGCTGCTGTTTATGTTGTTGTTTTATGCTGCTGTTAACCACTCAGAGACAAAAGTTTGGGGCGGTGTACAAATGTGATAAATAAAGAAATAAATAAAAATAAAGTGGCACAGGGCAGTTTACACTAAAATAAAAAATACATAATTAAAATCAAAATTAAAAACAGATTTAAAAGACAATTAAAAATAGATAACATTAAAAGCCAGGCTAAAAAGATGGGTCTTTAAGGCTAACCTGAAGATCTCCAAGGAAGACAATCCTCTTATATCCACAACCTAGGAGCAACAGCTGAGAAGGCGTGTTGTATCTGCATTTTCACATCCCTGTAGTAAATGCTTTGGGCTGCAAGGGAAGTTCTAAGGCTAGGCAGCTGCTTGACTTTTTCCTCTGTTGCTACCAGGGGGTGTAGCAAGGTTGGAGTGGGCCCAGAGACAAGATTTTAAAATGGGCCCTCCCTCACTGAAGCTCTGCTCATGAAGTAAAGGAATCTTAAATGAGGCTGAATAGTGGAAGCAAAAAGCATAGTAAAATTTATCTATAGATATAGATATAGATCTCCCCTATGTGCCACAATAGAACATCATCTTAAATTATTTTTTTAAAGGTTTTGTAAATTGTGGATGATGCAAGTCATTTCATGGTACTAGAGAACGACATGCTGTTCTGGTGGCTCCAGGTCTTAACACTCACATCAATTTCGGAGGATGAATACAACTGAAGGAAGCCCAGGCGGGTGCGTGGCTGGGGGAGTCAGTCATGTGACTTGCCTCTGGGGGGGCCCCAAGGCAGTGGGCCCCCAGATAACTGTTTCCCCTTGCCCTATTATAGTTACACCCCTGGTTGCTACCCATCTCTTCCCTGCCCTGGTGCTTCCTTTGCATTGTCTTCTGATGTAAATCTAGACTTTTTTCAGTGAAACGATGGAGTTCCCAACTTTAGGTCCCCAGATGTTGATGTCCTACCACTCCCATCTTCCCCAGTCACAATGGCCTTTGCTTTAATACATAGCTACTGTTGCCAGGAAGAAACTCTTTATGGTTTAGCAAGCTGGAGTGGTCGATACCATCTGGGGGCAGGGGGTCAAAAGATAGCACTGCCATCCTCACAGCTTTCAGTGTGCTTGTCCTGGCCATTTATTGGCCTCCCGACTGGGCTTGCAGCGGTCAAACATGCAATGGTGCTTTAAAGAGTTTTAAAAGCACAAAAATCAATATACACTTTTATCAATGTTGTCAGAGGAATAGAAATGAAAATTGGCAAGCATATACTCTAAAGATGACTCCATGTGAAAAGTACAACTTGTTCATGGTGACCCTAACCCAGCGGTAGGAAACCTGAGCTTGCCAGCTGTTGAGGAACTACAACTCTCATCATCTCCAGCTGCAATTTACGGCTGCTGGGGATGATGGGAGTTGTAGTTCGGCAACCACAGGAGAGCCAAAGTTGCCCACACTTGCCTGAACTTTTCCTCTGTACAATAATGACTGCCATTTTTGCTAACTGAGCAAAGAGGCACCTTTTAAAAGGGGTGGTTCTCTTTATTGAGCAGGGGGAGAGCAACTGGCCCGATCCAACCCCAGCACAGCATCCCTCCAGTGGCTGTTGTTGGTGTCTGTCCTATGCTTCTTTTTTTAGACTGAGAGCCCTTTGGGGACAGGCAGCCATTTAATTAATGTATGTATGTATGTACAGGTGAAACTCGGAAAATTAGAATATCGTGCAAAAGTCCATTAATTTCAGTAATGCAAATTAAAAGATGAAACTGATATATGAGACAGACGCATTACATGCAAAGCGAGATAAGTCAAGCCTTAATTTGTTATAATTGTGATGATCATGGCGTACAGCTCATGAAAACCCCAAATCCACAATCTCAGAAAATTAGAATATTACATGGAACCAAGAAGACAAGGATTGAAGAATAGAACAATATCGGACCTCTGAAAAGTATAAGCATGCATATGTATTCAGTACTTGGTTTGGGCCCTTTTTGCAGCAATTACTGCCTCAATGCGGCATGGCATGGATGCTATCAGCCTGTGGCACTGATGAGGTATTATGGAAGACCAGGATGCTTCATTAGCGGCCTTCAGCAATTCTGCATTGTTTGGTCTCATGTCTCTCATCCTTCTCTTGGCAATGCCCCATAGATTCTCTATGGGGTCAGGTCAGGCGAGTTTGCTGGCCAATCAAGCACAGTACACTGTATACTTTTCAGAGGTCCGATATTGTTCTATTCTTCAATCCTTGTCTTCTTGGTTCCATGTAATATTCTAATTTTCTGAGATTGTGGATTTGGGGTTTTCATGAGCTGTACGCCATGATCATCACAATTATAACAAATTAAGGCTTGACTTATCTCGCTTTGCATGTAATGCGTCTGTCTCATATATCAGTTTCACCTTTTAATTTGCATTACTGAAATTAATGGACTTTTGCACGATATTCTAATTTTCCGAGTTTCACCTGTATGTAAACCGCTTTTGGGAACATTGGTTGAAAAGCGGTATATCAATATTCATCGTATTGGTATATTACCCTAATGATTTGGGGGTAGGGATCAAGAAGGGGTGAGAACACACACAGGAAGCTGCCAGCGCACCAATGCTATCACCTGTTTTCTATCTCCAGGAGGGTTAGGCATTGCCAAAAATCACAATGGTCCCTGAGATGGTCCTGATAGCCAACATTGGCGGGCCTGGCTCATGAACTAGTCGTTCCTGACAGAGCATACAATGAAAAGATGTGAGTTTGAGGCAGTAAATAAATATGCTAAATAAATAAAAAATATAGTGAGGGCTTGGCAAACTAACAAGGGACACAGCCAGGAACTTGGGGATATTCCCACATACAAACTCCATCCTAGAGGAGGAAAAAGTGAGGTCTACACATCTCTGCCTTTAGAAAGTTTGGAAAGAGGCCCTAATGCACCAAATCAGGGTTCCAAACTTGGATCCCCAGATGCTGTTGGGACTACAACTCCCAGAGGCCCTCGGTCATTGTGGCTGGGAATGCCCCTTGCTAACTGAGCAAAGAGGCCCCTTTTTAAAGTGGCGATTCTCCCTATTGGGCAGGGGGAGAGCAACTGGCCCTATCCATCCCCAGCACAGCATCCCTCCAGTGGCTGTTGCTGGTGTCTGCCTTAATGTTTCCTTTTTCAGATTGTGAGTCCTTTGGTGACAGGGAGCCATCTTTATTTATTTATACCGAAGTAAATCGCTTTGGGAACTTTTGTTGAAAAGTGGTATATATACATATCCATTGTATTTGTATAGTCCAATAGCCTCTGGAGATCCAAAGTTTGGAACCTGCGCTAAGCCGGTCGCTAAGCTAATTTCTCTCTTTGGTTCACAGCACATGCTGGGTACCCCTTGTTTCAGAACTCTAGAGCTCCATGAAGTCGATAAAGAAAATACACCAAACTCCTTTAACAGTGTACCTTATATGTTTAATTTAGAGTTGAAGACCCCTATGTTCCAATAATGCGATTCATTCAAAGTAGGCATTAGAGGTCCAAAACATCTTCTAAACCGGCGGCCATATTTTAAGGAGGCTGATATTTCAGCATGAAGGACAGATTCAATTTTTGCTAGACGGTCCGGGCATGAGGTGTGATCAAAGCAAATAGCTCTGCCCATGTTCAACTGCGTTTACTTTCCATGAAGTAGAAGGCACTGCGGTGAAGCCTGCAGATGTTTTTGGTGAGGCTAAGCTATGGAACAGTCCTTTCTCTATCCAGGTCGAAATTTCTCTCCTGGAAGTCAGCAAATTGGAGGTTAAAAAATTAGCTGTTCTCATGACTGTTAACTGGGTAGGACAAGTGTCTTCTGATTTTCGGTCGTGTGTGAGTTCAAAGCTAGGTTGGAGGAGGGAAACGTGATTGAGTGGGAGGCGGGTGCAGGCTTAGACCACATTTCCTCTTACCTTGGTAATATGCTGAGTAAAAGTGTTGGGTAGGTTGGAGCCCACAGCCGCCTCCCACACCATCACTTCCCCCTCCTCCAACCTAGCTTTGAACTCACACATGACCAAAAATTGGGAGAACGCACAGCTCCCAAAGCTGGGTAGGATGCTTGCCCTGTCGATGATCGTGTGAACTGCCTTATTGAAAGGCACACCTCATTCTATGAGGCTGTTCACACAACTGAAAACAGGGTAGGACATGTGTCCACTCCCAGTTTGGGAGCTGTGCCCACTCCCAATTTTTGGTTGCGTGGGAGCAAACAACTAGGTAGCAGTGATTGTGTGGGAGGCAGGAGCTGGGTAAGGCAGTGTTGCCTCCTACCTTGGTCAAATGCTGGGTATGAAAGCTGGATAGGATGGTGCTGTCCTACCCATCTGCTGTCTCCCACACAATCACTTCTCCCTCCTCCTACCTAAGAATTTGCTCTCACACAGCTGAAAATTGGGAACGTGTACAACTCCCAACCCTGGTTAGGACATTTGTCCTACCCAGTTCTGGTTGTGTGAACAGCCTCTTTGTGTACCACCTGAACACACCACCTGTCCACTTATGACTATACTCTTCTGTTCCACCTGCCACCCCACACCCATTCTTAAATGCTGACCGTTGCTGAGCCCACAGAGCTAGCTCTGGACCCTCTAGAGCTCGGATGTGGGAGGGTGATGGTGCAACAGGACACCCCCACCGTGCCTTCCGAAAGCTCCCCTTCCTCTGTCCATTCGTTCAGGTCGGGGTGATAGGCCAGGACACTCTTCTGATACTTCTTCCCACTTTCATTCCAACCACCTACGACCAAGATTTGCCCGCCGAGAGTAGCCACTCCAGACATGCTCAGGCCAGAGGGCAGAGGGGCCATGAAGCCCCACTGATTGGTGGAGGGGCTGTAGCACTCCACGGGGATCACGTCCACCCTCTCCCCTCGGGGCCCCAGCTGGCTGCCCCCTAACACATAGGCCTGGTCGGCTACCGCGGCTGCACAGTGCCAGCCCCTGGGGCTGCTCAGCCAGCAGGACTCCCGCCACGAATCGGTGGCCGGGTCGTAGCTGCAAACGGTGCGGGAGTAGGCATTGTTCACGTAGCCACCGGTCACCAAGATCTTGCCGCCAATGACCACACTGGCATGGCAGCAGCGGGGCAGCTCCATGTTGGCTTTGGCTTGCCAGTTGTTGGCCGAAGGGGTGTAGCACTCGATGGAGACCAGGGTGCCCTTGGCATTGCGGCCCCCAACGGCGTAGAGGAGCCCGTCGAAGACGCTGAGACTGAAGTGAGTTCTTTTGTGGGACATGCTGGCCAGGTGCAGCCAAGTGTTGAAGCGCGGGTCGTACCTGTGGAGGAAATAAATGGTGGCTGAGAACTTCACATAGGAACAGGTGAAGCATTCCACTAATTTGGCAGGATTGTGCATGCAAAATTTGTTATCTATGGGTAATCGCGAAGTATGGCTTTATTCTGCACAAACACACCCACAGACAAACTCTTCCCAATATGCAACAGTCTCCCATTACCTGCAGAGATTGCTAATGGCATGCTTTGCCTGGTTGCGGGCATCGTTTTGATCTTCTCCTCCTGCCACATACAGGAACCCATCCATCACCGCCACACACTGGTTAAAGCATTTGGCGGGCAGCTCTGTGAGTTTATTCCAGTTTCCTTCCTGGTCCCGATAGCTTATGTCTTTGTTAAGAGCCTTCTCCGCGGCACACGGACGCCCACCCACTACGAGCAACACCTTCTGGCCTCCTCGGATCTTGGTCCTTCTGGACTGCAGCTCATTTTGCTGATAAGGTAACAAGTGGTAATTCATCGCATCCACCAGCAGCTTGTGGCATTCTGGATTCTGCATCATGCACGGCACAGCCTGGACGTAGTTGATTAAGTCATGCGCCGGGATGGTGCCAAACCGAACATTGTTGAGGAGGTCAGCAGCGTGCTTGATTCTCTTGGGATCGAACTCAAGCCATTTCATAGCAATCTGGAAAACCACCACTTCGCTTGGGAACTCAAGGCTGTCATCCATCAGCAGTTCGTTGAGCTGATCAAAAGTGAGCTTCATGAACGGTTCGGTGTCAGAGAACTCTACGAAGTGCTCCCGGATGAACCTCCTAGCAGCATCCTTGGTCTGGTTGAGATGGTATGTGTCCGCCATGTTGGCGATGTACATCCAGTTCTCCATGTTCATCTCCTGGATGAGGAAGTTCGTGCAGATGTTGAGCAGAGCATACATCTGCAGCTGGCTGGCTGTGGAAATGATGCTACCGATGGTGTACAGGGAAAGGCTGAGCCTCCCTGTGTAGGCATAAGCAACGACAGTGGCCAAGCCCAAGGAAGAGACATCGTCAAGGTCAACTTGTTGGAGATGCGGGTTTTGGGTCAGGAGGCTCCTGAAATACTCGCTGCAGGAACACATGACCAGCTTGTGCACACTGAAGGATTTTGTTTTGGTGGCAATGGTGAGGTCGCAGAGCAAACGATCCTGGTACATGCGGTTCATCTCCTCCAGAGCGCTGCTCCCATGGCCTGGGTTTGTGACTTCCGTGGCGGTGCAGAGGAACCCGTCGGACCCATTTTCAAACAAACCATCCAGCTGTTGGTGGTGGTCGATGTCCAGAGAAGGGTCCTCCACCATCGTAGCATTCACAAGGACCTCTTTCTGCACCGGCTTGCTTTTCTTCGAGGATTTCTTTTTGGGTGCCATTGGGGCCAGGTGTTGCCTGCAGAGACACATTCAAGGGGAAGCTGCTTTGTCAAGGGATATTGAAAATTAAAGTGACTCATTTATAAACATCCAATATAGGGAGAGGATCCCCAAATAGGGCCACCAGCTGTTCATGGACTGCAGTTCTCGGTCACTGTGGCCTTCAAATGATGGGAACATAGGTGTCTAAGAAGCTGCCTTGTGCTGAGTCAGACCCTTGGTCCATCTAGCTCAGTATTGTCCACACTGACTGGCAGCATCTCTCCAAGATATCAGGCAGAATTTTTTTCAAGTCCTACCTGGAGATGCTGCAGAGACTGAACCTGAGGCCTTCTGCATGCAAAGCAGAAGCTTGGCCACTAAGCTATAGCCCCATTCTCTGAGGAGAATATTTTACAGCAGACAGGGTCCACATATAGTTTCCCATTCAAATGCAACCCAGGGAAGACCCTGCTTAGCAAAGGGGACCATTCATGCTTGCTACTGCAAGACCAGCTCTGCTTCCCTTGCAGTCCAACAACATCTGGGGACTCAAGTTTTGAGAATCCCTGCTTGAAGGGATTTGGAAGCCCACTGAAACCTCTCAGAAGAGAGCTGGCTGGATTTCCCTGCCCACGGAGTCGATCAAGCACCACCTGCAAAACTAGAGCGGCTTGAGTTTTGTCTAAGGTCATGTTTTAATCTTTGTGTCTTCAGTGAAGATCTTCTCCATTGGCTTGTCAACCACAGAAGCCATGTGTAGCTTGCAATCGACAGCAATCCCAAGATTTTTTTCACTTATGCTACAGCCAAGCCAGATGTGATAAGGGAGGAGGAGCTGGTCTGGTGGTAGCAAGCATGAATTATCCCATTTACTAAGCAGGGTCTACCCTGGTTTGCAATTGAATGGGAGACTACATGCGCGAGCTCTGGAAGAGATCCCCCTTAGGGCATGGGGCCGCTCTGGGAAGAGCACCTGCGTGCTTGCTTGCAGAAGGTTCCAAATTCCCTCCCTGGCAGCAGCATCTCCAAGCTAGGGCTGAGAGAGACTCCTGCCTGCAGCCTTGGAGAAGCCGCTGCCAGTCTGGGTAGATAGTGCTAAGCTAGATGGACCAATGCTCTGACTCAGCAGAAGGCAGCTTCCTATGTTCAATGTGAGCTCTGTGGCTGCTCTTTCCTGCACTCTGTGCATTCATTCTGTGTCGTCTACACAGATGTGAGGGAGAGAACTTGCAACCTTCTGCTCTTCCCAGGGTAGCTCCATCCTCTAAGGGGAATCTCTTACAGTGCTCACACTTCTAGTCTCCCATTCATATGCAACCAGGGCGGACCCTGCTTAGCTAAGGGGACAAGTCACGCTTGCTACCACCAGACCAGCTCTCTTCTCCTCTCGACACCAACTCCACAGCACACCTTTATCTTTACAGAGAGGCAAGAGCAGGCTGCTTCTCCGTGCTCTTGCTGCTGGCTGCTTCTTAACTAAAGCCCCATTCAAAAGCATTCCTGGATCAAGGAAAGGATAATAACCCATTTAGAATGCTGCTGCAAGGATGCTTGTGGGTGCAAGTCACTTCATGAGTACCACACCCATCCTGCGGCAGCATCATTGGTTACTGGTCCGCTTCCGGGCTAGATTCAAGGTGCTGGTTTTGACTTTTAAAGCTCTAAAAGGCTTGGGGCTGGGGTATCTGTCAGACCGCCCCTATGAACCTGCCAGGGCCCTCTGCTCATCATCTCAGGGCCTGCTCAGGGCCCCGCCACTAACAGAAATCCGATTGGAGGGGACTAGAGACAGGGCCTTTTCGGATGTGGCCCCTTGGCTTTGGAACACCCTCCCTGAAGAGCTTCGCCATGCTCCCTCCCTCAGTGTTTTTTTTAAAAAACAACAACTAAAAACACATCTTTTAAAAGAGGCTTTTTAATGCCCCTTCTGTGGTTATATCTGGTAGGTTCTTTAGTTTTTAGTTTTTATACTTCTCAATTTTTAGCTTTTAACATTTTAAATTTAATACTGATTGTGGTTTTTAACCTGACTTTTAACTTGTTTACTTAATTTGGTTAATTTTATTGCTTTTATTGTATCTTGTATATTGTATGTAGAGAGCCAGCGTGGTGTAGTGGCTAGAATGCTGGACTAGGACCGGGGAGACCCGAGTTCAAATCCCCATTCAGCCATGATACTAGCTGGGTGACTCTGGGCCAGTCACTTCTCTCTCAGCCTAACCTACTTCACAGGGTTGTTGTGAAGAGAAACCTAAGTATGCAGTACACCGCTCTGGGCTCCTTGGAGGAAAAGCGGGATATAAATGTAATAATAATAATAATCGATTGTTGTTCGCCGCCCCGAGCAGTAGTGTACTGGAGGGGCAGGGGGGTATAAATACCTTAACTAACAATAATAAATGATAATAACAACCCAAAACACCCCGAGGGGATGGTGGGAATTGCTGCCAATGACATCAGAGGACACACCAGCTGGGAACCAGGACAGCCCGAGACGCCAAGGCTTGGCCACCATGTGTGTGAGTGCGTCCGATCTCTGCGCTCGGCATGCTGCAGACGCAGCCCTAACGGGGGGCCCAGCTGTTCCTCAGCTGCTTCTGTCCACTTTCTCCTCCCTGCACGGTGAGCGATTCGAGCCCCTGGGTGACCAGCCTGTTTGTTACAGGCCAGAAATAGCTGAAGCGCCTCTGCCTGGCATCCCTCCTCGCTGGACGGAAAGATCAAGTTTCTGGAGGGTTAAGCAATCAGTAATTCTTAGAACAGGACGGGGAGGAGGCAAAGGACAAGAAGTAGATCCCTCCTGCCATTCCAGGCGAGGCTTGCCAACTTCCCAACTGGCCTCTGGATGTCTCCAAGGTCTAGAGAAGGGTAGTGGGAACTCCCCACAAAACACTGCCCGTCCATCCTTTTGTTCCCCTCCCTCCACAGCAAAATGGAACATAGGAAGCTGCCATATACCAAGTCAGACCCTGGGTCATCTAGCTCAGGATGGTCTACACAGACTGGCAGTGGCTTCTCCAGGGTTGCAGGGGTCTCAGTCTTGGAGGTGCCCGGGAAGGAACTTGGAACCTTCTGCAGGCAAGCAGAAGTCCTCTTCCCAGAGTGGTTCAATTCCACCTTTCAATGCTCACACATCTAGTCTCCCATTCATATGCAACCAGGGTGGAACCTGCTTAGCAAAGGGGACAAGTCATGCTTGCTACCACAAGACCAGCTCTCCTCTCCAGTCAGAGTATGGTTCTATAGCGTGAATTGTTTTCAAAGGCCTCCACTGGTTGAAAGAAGCCTCATCCACTCACTCCTCTAAGCCGGAACAAGCAGTAGAAGCCAGCGCAGCCAGGTAGAGAGGAGACTCCTCCAGCCTCCCAGGAACTAGGCCAACCTCTTTGCTTCCTTCCTGGCCAGGAAGTATGCCAGGTGAGACCATGTGTGCGGGATCATCTCCCCTGCATCTGGCATGCTACTGATCTCTCTTTTACAGGAGCAGAACTAGCTGATGGGAGAAGAGCTGTTCTTGTGGTAGCCAGCATGAATGGTCCCCTTTGCTAAGCAATGTCTGCCCTGGTATGCATTTGAATGGGAGACTACATGTGTGAGCCCTGTAAGCTATTTGCCTTAGGGGATGCAAGCTAAGCCCTGTAAGCTATTTGCCTTAGGGGTAGTAAGCATGAATTGTCCCATTTACTAAGCAGGGTCTACCCTGGTTTGCAACTGAATGGGAGACTACATGCGCGAGCACTGGAAGAGATCCCCCTTAGGGGATGGGGCCGCTCTAAGAAAAGCACCTGCACTCTTGCATGCAGAAGGTTCCAAGTTCTCTCCCTGGCAGCATCTCCCAATAGGACTGAGAGAGACTCCTGCCTGTAATCTTGGAGAAGCCACTGCCAGTCAGTGTAGACAATACTGAGCTAGATAGACCAATGGTCTGACTCAGTATATGGCAGCTTCCTATGTTCTCTAGGTGGCATACCTTTAGAGGTCAGCATGCATCCTTTCCTGAGGAGCTGATGCAGATAGGAGGCAGTCTGAGTGGCCACCAATGTTTCTTCCTATGTTTCTGCCAGATGGTCAGACAGGAAGAGAAAATGAGCCTGGAAGGTGTGGCCTAGACCAAAAAGATGGATTTTTCTAAGAGGACTCTGGCCCACTTTCTGAATAAATTGTAAAGTATCAAGCAAGCTTCATTAGTAAGTTAAATACACTAATGTTACTGACTTTACCTTGGTAAGTATTTAATGTTTAGCAAAGTCCTTGCTCCCATTGTAGTGTACTGGGCGGGAGTGTAAATATTTTAAATAATAATAATAACAACCCAAAACACCACTAGGGGATGGTGGGAATTTCTGCCAATGACATCAGAGGACATACTGGCTGGGAACCAGGACAGCCTGAAACATCAAGGCTTGGCCACGATGTGTGTGAGTGCATCCGATCATGGTAAGGAACATTATAATGTTCTTTGCTCCCCCAAACTAGTTGTTCTAGTGGGCTGCAGACAAGAGCAACTGATCATCTTTCTCTCCTTCCTTCCTCTCCCTTCTAGCGCTAACATTCTATGATTCTACTAGGTGGTGACTCTGCTCCATCCTGTGTGACTGACTTACCGTATTTACCTTAACAGAAGTATTCCAACGTTAAGACAACCACCTTAAAAAGTAGAGGTGCAATACAGGTTATACCTGCATCTACTCAAAAGGTTCAGGACTCTGAATTTGAGGCAATCTCCTGATTTATAATATTTAAAAACTTGGGGGGGGGGGTGGGAGACCTAGGAAGCTGCCTTATATTGAGACAGTCCATTAGTCCATCTAGCTCAGGATTGTCTTCACAGACTGGCAGCAGCTTCTCCAAGGTTGCAGGCAGGAGTCTTTCCCAGCCCTACCTGGAGATGCTGCCAGGGATTGAACCCGGGACCTGCAGCATGCCAACCAGACACCCGATCACTGAGCTTCAGCCCCATCCCAACACCCTAATTCTCACCCAAAGGACCGATGCCTGACATCCAGGGGGGTGCTTTGTATTTCTGTAACTCTGCCCTTTAGGGCTGCTTCAAAGATAGCACTGGGACTGTGCAGAAGAGATGGTTGCACAACTATTCAGGGCGATGGGGAGACCGGCAGAATCCCTGTTTTTGCGACCACTCATTTGGGGCAGCCCTGACACTGCCTTTGGAGGGTGCAGCAACTCTGCAGTCAGGGGTGACACCAGGGGGTCAGGCCCGGGCTCAGAGTAATTCAAAACTTATCAACCACCACCTCTGCCCCCCCAGGACCTCTTCCAGGAAGGGAGTGCAACAGTGGAGGCACCTGCACAGAGCAGGGGGAGGGAGCTGCTGGCCTCACCTGGGCGCTTTCCAGACTAGACCCTGCAACGGGGTCACGGCGGATCTCGGAAGTGTGCTTCCACACTTCCTGCGTCGTGACACCGCAGTCCCTACGCGGACAGCAGGGCGCCATTCACATTTCCAATGCCTTGTTTCGAATGTATTTGCTGCGATATAGAGCTAGGACGTCGTATATCCGGCGTAAGGAAGTTGCTCTTTTTTCGGGTTGTTGGTTTCTGCGAGACTGCTCCCCCTGCTGTTTATGTTTAGAATGCAACTTGCCTGAACGGAGGCATTTTGCTACTGTTGAGCAGCTAGTCTTGAAAGCGATCTGGCTCTCTGCTGCTTCCACCCTCCACGGTGTTGTATTGTAATATTAGAGACTTTTAAAAACATACATAGTGATTCTTGGGCGATGAGATACATGACTGAGTTTAGTTGTTGAAAGTGGGACTGTGGTCCTGGGCCCTGGATCTGTAAGCACTGAGCATGACTCCTGCCCACAGTGCAGAGCTACGGATACATAACGCTGCATTGGACGTCAGCCACTGCCATTGCGGGGAAAAGCAAGCAACCCATTGGCGGTTTGTGTTTCAGCAACCAGTACATGGTCAGTGTGGACCAGGGCGGCTCCACTCTGGCCCCTCTGCAGACAACTCCCATAATCCCTGGCTATTGGCTATTGTAGCTGGGGATTATGGGAGTTGTAGTCCAAAAACAGCTGGGGGGCCAAAGTTGAACAGCCCTGGTGTAGAAACCACATGGGTTTTGTGGTGCAATATAAAAACCAACAGCCGTTTGGTCCAAGAAATCCTAGGAAAACTAGGAAAATCCTAGGAAAACTATAGGCAACAGATCTTGTGGAAGTGAGCTGGCCTTGCAGTAGCAAGCATAAATGGGCCTGTTTGTTAAGCAGGGTCTGCCCTGGTTTGCATTTGGATGGGTGACTACCTGTGAACTGCAGTAAGATATTCTGCCTTTGCCAAAGCTGGTGCCTTTGCCCGGCTTCAGCTGGTCCGCCAGTTGCTGCCCTCAGTGCCCAGCAGGCACTGGCGATGGTAACTCGTGCCCTGGTCATCTCTTGTTTAGATTACTCTAATGGGCTCTACCTGGGGTTGCCTTTGAAGATGACCCGGAAGCTTCAGTTAGTCCAGAATGCGGCAGCCTGCCTGCTTATGGGCGCTAGGAGATATGATAGTGTGACACCTCTCTTGCGGGCGCTGCACTGGTTACCTATTTGCTTCCAGATCAAATCCAGAGTGCTGGTTCTCACCTTAAAAACCTTTCAGGGCTTAGCGCCTGTTTACCTTCAGGACCGCGTCTCCCGGCCTGGCCTGTGAGATCTTCTCAGGTTGCCCTTCTTTCGGCCCCTAGTCTTAGAGAGGTCCATGGGACTAGGGCCCGTGGAAGGGCTGCCTCTGTTGCTGCCCCACAACTCTGGAATTCTCCCCCCTCCCCAGATTTGGTCTGCCTCCTCCCTTTCAGCCTTTAAATCCGTATTGAAGACATTTCTTTCCCACCCCTTTAATTTCAGTGTTTGCTTGTTTGTTTTAAATCTTGGATGCTATTCTTGCCATGTACACCGCCCTGAGTCTGGACTGGGCGGTATATTAAATCCTTTAATTAATAAATAAATGAATGAATAAATACATGCATGCATGCATACATACCCCGTAGGGAATGGGGCCCTAGCTCAGTGCAGGGATGTGCACAGAACTGGTCTGTGAACTCTCAGGAGGATGGGGGAGTCACTTTAATGGACAGGGAAGATGCTTCCTACCTGCCCATTCCTGCCCCACCACTCCCCCCCCCGCTGGCACCCTCCTAAACACATGCATACATGCCCGACGCTGAACAAACGGGGCTGCAAGCAGGGATGCTGCAGTCCCGTGCCCATGCTGTTTAGGAGAGCGTCAGCAAGGGGGAAAGCGGCAGGGCTGGGCTGGGCAGGTAGGAAGCACCTCCCCTGTTTCTTAAAGTGACCCCTGTGCCCTCCCTCCGAACCGGCTTGAATGCAGGACCTGTGAACTGGTTCGGCACTCCAGAAGAAGAGCGCCAAACCGGTTCCGTGTACATCCCTAGCTCAGTTGCAGAGCATCTGCTTGGCATGCAGAAGGTTCCGTCCCTGGCAGCATCTCCAGGAAGGGCTGGGAAGGACTCCGGCCTGAAACGTTGGAGAGCTGCTGCCAGTCAGTGTAGAAGACAGGACTGAGCTAGATGGACCAAGGGTCTGACTTGGAATAAGACTCTTCTCCTATGGCACCTTCAATTATGAACACATGGCATCAGGTGTTGTGAACATCACATGTTCACCATATCATGGCATCAGGTGTTGTGAACTACTCTTATCAGATGCACAGTGGATTCCACAGTCCACCAAAGTATCTGCCACAATCAGTCCTGAAGGTACCACAAGATTCTTGACCACTCTGCTGCATGCAACAAGCGAACAGGGCTTCTACAGGAGTCATGAATATGATGGGCCTCCTTGGTATGAGAATGCAAGTTCAGAAGAATAAAGCGTGCAGAGACACCATGCAAGACGCAGCCTCCTTTGAGCATAGCTAATTCTGCTGCATATCTGCATTGGGAACAATGGAGTGATCCAAACATCCCTGCTCCAGAGATGTGGCAGAAAACATCCACCCCTCAAGAGAGATTGACTGGAGGGAGGAAAGACTTGAGCGGACATACATCCAAAGACCCAGTGAGCACAGTCTTTTAGTGGATGCTTTGGGCTCACAGACACCAGGAACGGGCCTTCTTCATTGCTGCCCCGAGGCTTTGGAACACACCTCCTGCTGAAATAAGAGCCTCCCCATCTCTTACAGCTTTTAAAAAGGCAGTCAAGATGCATTTGTTCACCCAGGCTTTTCATTAGATATTGTTTTTATTGTGTTTTAATAGTTTTAATGTTTTAAATTTTAATTGTTGACATGTGTCATTCTTTTTATTGGTTGTTTTTATTGTTTTGTAAACTGCCCAGAGAACTTGTGTTTTGGGCAGTATAAAAACATGATTGATTGATAGATAGATAGATAGATAGATAGATAGATAGATAGATAGATAGATATTGAATGAATGAATCAATCAATCAAAATGAATTAGCTGTTCTTTCAAGGCATACTAATGGCCCACATTGGGAATTGCTGGTACAGAGTGTGTCAATCACCCATAAAATCTAAGGTGAAATTGACTGAAAGTGCACAACGGGGAAATGACTTGACTAGCAAGCCAGAGGTTGCTGGTTCGAATCCCCGCTGGTATGTTTCCCAGACTAGGGGAAACACCTATATTGGGCAGCAGCGATACAGGAAGGTGCTGAAAGGCATCATCTCATACTGCACAGGAGAAGGCAATGGTCAACCCCTCCTGTATTCTACCAAAGACAACCACAGGGCTCTGTGTATGCCAGGAGCTGACACCGACTTGCTGGCACACTTTACCTTTACCGTAAGTCAATGGGGAAATCCAGGCAGTAGTCATTTAGGAACATATGAAGCGACCTTATACTGAGTTAGACCATTGGTCCATATAGCTTAGTATTGTCTACACTGACTGGCAGCAGCTTCTCAAGGGTTAGAGGCCTGAGTCTCTCCCAGCCCTACCTGGATATTCCATGGATTGAGCCTGGGGCCTTCTGCATACAAAGCAGATGCTCTTCGATGAGCTACAGGAGTACTCCATGGTCCAGGGGATGCCATGGTGGAGGCTATTTTCATACTGTGCAACGGCTCTGGTGCGCTCTTCGCATGACTGACCACATTTGAATCCTTTGATCTCCTCCCTGACATCAACTTCTAGTATTTGTCTGTATCACTATTTCCTGAACCTAAAAAGAAGACTAATTACAATACCACATCCTGCAGCCAATAGTGCAGCTGGGGTGAAACCAGAGAATCTCACAAGAAAGCCTGAAATGTGCCTTGAAACATTAAGCCACCATTGGTGGAGTGAATAGGAGACCTCATTCAGTGTTGCTCGCTGTCAACATATATCAGATGCACAGTGGATTCCACAGTCCACCAAAACGACTGCCACAATCAATCCCGAAGGTACCACAAGATTCTTGACCACTCTGCTGCAACAAGCGGACAGGGCTTCTACAGGAGTCATGAATATGATGGGCCTCCTTGGTATGAGAATGCAAGTTCAGAAGAATAAAGCATGCAGAGACACCATGCAAGACGCAGCCTCCATTGAGCATAGCTAATTCTGCTGCGTATCTGCATTGGGAACAATGGAGTGATCCAATCTACAAGTGAGGATGCACTGGAATTCCCTGATATCCTGGCCTCCTTTGCATGATCAGAATTGGAGAGAGAGGATCACCCAGTCAGAGTAGGAGAGCCGTTCATGGTCCTGATCAGCAGTTGTGTGTTTGCAAACATCAAGGTAAGGGGCGGGGAGGGTGATCGTGGGGGACCTTGAAGCTGGGTAGGCCTTGTAGACCAACCCACATTTTGTCCCCAGCATTGTATCAAGGGTGGATGAAAAGCCGTCCAACCCAGCTCCTCGCTCCGCCCCCAATCACTCTCCCCTCCTCCTCCTTCCTTGATATTTGCAAACACATGACCACTGACGGAGAGTGCGCACAGCTCTCCTATCCTGGCTGGGGGCCGGTCCTCCAACCAGGGCCTGATGATGACATGCTGAGGCCCTAAGCTATATCAAACTTAAAAGGCCCTACAGCATTAACCCCCCGAACCCTGAAATAACAACAAAAACCCTTAATGAAAATAGACATAACAAAGCTTGATCCCGCCCCCCCGCCCCGCCCGGCAAAGTTGCAACAAAAATTAATCTAACAAAAAACAGTTGTCTTGCAATAAGCCTATTTGCATTAGAAACATCTTAAAATGAAAATGCATTATGTACAACTGGAATTTAGTCTTTTTTTTTCTTTTTAAGATATTCAGAGTCCCTAAGCTGTAACTTACTTAGCTTGTGCCTGAATCTGGAACTGTCTCCGACCCTGGTTTTGATCGTGAAAACAAGCTGAGTCTGTGTTATGGCTTACAGGTGGAGGGGAATCCCAGAGACATCACCACGGATGAAAGCTCAAGGGCGCTGCCAGGCTCTCAGTAGGGCCATTTGCTTTCCACTGAGCCCAGAGGTGGAGGTGGCCTCCGGGTTCCTTGGCAGGGGAGCTTGTCAGGCTAATGGGTAGGGCTTCATCAGCTAGGGATGTACACGGAACCGGTTTGGAGGCCCTTTATGGGCCTCCGAACCAGTTCAAAGAACCAGAGGTTCCGCCAATTCGAAGGTGGCAGGGGTCTCCCTTTAAGAGTGGGTGGAGGGTACACTTACCCCTCCCATCGCTTTATTTATTTATTTATTTATTTATTTATTTATTCTTAAATTTATATACCGCCTTTCATGAAAAACAATCCCAAGGCGGTTTACAAAAGTTAAAAACAAACAAACAATAAAAATGACAATTAAAATATTAAGCTAAAAATATAAAACAAATCTAATTTAAAATCTATAAAATACAAACATAAAAACTATACACAAGTAAAACACATAGAAGCAACAATAAAAACAAACATGTAAAGGCCTGGATAAAAAGCCAAGATTTAACAAGCTTTCTAAAAACTGTGATGGAGTCCAAGGAGCGAATGGCCACCGGGAGAGCATTCCAGAGTCTGGGGGCAGCAACAGAGAAGGCCCTGTCCCGCGTGCACGACAGCCGAGCCTCCCTCATTGTCGGCACCCGGAGCAGAGCCCCCTCAGATGACCTCGTCAAGCGGGCAGCAACCCTTGGGAGCAGGCGGTCCCTCGAGCTTTCCCCCCGCAGGCGTCAGGTTTTTTTAAAGCCCATCGGGGCAGCAGTATACCTCCCTGCCGCCCCGTTGCCCTCGTCTTCCAGACATGACCAGAAGTCGCTGACGCGCATGTGGGCGTTTGGGTGTCTATTTCCTCCCCTGCCTGATCGGGACATCCCTGCAAGACTCGGGTGGAAGAAGCCCTGCCCGGGAGCATGCCACCATGTTTCCCCACAGCGATCAGCTCTGCCAACCGACAGGTTCCTAGCCTTGAGTCTCCAGATGCGACTGAACTCCCATCACTTTTGGCTTTTGGCTAGTGTGGCTGGGGTGCAGTGTCCCATGTAAGAGGGATTCCCAGATGCTGTTGACTACAACTCCCCTAATCTCCAGCCAAAGGCAATTGTAGCTGGGAATGCTGGGAGTTGTAGTCCACAACATCTGGGAATCCTTCTTACAGGGGACACTGGTGATGGGAGTTGTTGTCTGACAGCATCTGGGGACTGAAGTTTGGGAACCTGTGGATTATGACACTAAGCCATGCCTGAGTCCTGGCTGACCGAGCAAGGGGAAGGGCACCGGGCAGTATAATCTAGGCTACCAGCCAGCTGCAAGGAGAATGCCAGCTCAGGTTTCTGGAAGCTGATTGGGGAAAATATACATGTGTTTTTTTTCTGTGTGTCAGAGTGAAGTGGGCTTCCAGTTTTAGCCCATTAAAACTTTGCCCCAGATATCAAAAGCCTGGGAAACAACACAACTATGGTCAACCCTGGGCACCCACCAACAGACACATTTTCATGGTTTGATAGAGCATTAGTGTGGAGATTCACGTTGATTCATGTCCAGAAGGCAATGCCTTTACAGTCTACTATCACTCAGCCTAAATATACAAAACATACATTCCCCGTTTTATCTCGGCTCCAGAAATCTTAGGAACATAGACACTGACATTTCTGTCAATATCAGCATTCAGCACAGAGTAACTACTGTAGGGACCAAACACCATTCTATATACACATATACTGTGGGGGAGGGGGGATCATTTTACAAAAACTTCTAGAATCTGGATCTTTATTATTCCAAGCATGTCTTACATAACAACAATTTCTGCGTAAAACACTTCACAAATCACAATAAATCCTCAGCTGAGAAATTCATCTACATATATTTTCCGTTCTGGACACACAGCGTTGTATCCAAAATTCCAAAGTGAACCTGACCAAATATCACTGACATCAGCTAGGTAACTTAAGTCATTCCCAATGCAAGTTCCTTTCCCCCAACCCCAATGGAGCTTAGTCAGAATCCACGTTCTTTAAAGAAAGCTTTTCTTTTCAGGAGACCATGAGGCGAGTCTCACGATCAGTGAGACCTGCCAGAGGGGGTTCTGCGGGGAGTGCGGGCTTAGCCCGTTCTCCCTGCAGACGATCACTACTGCAGCCCTGGGCGGCTGCATTGGCCGCCCACATGACTGCCGGCTCGGTCACGGAGCCAGCAGGGGCTACAAGGATCGGGGGCCACGTAGCCCACAGAAGTTCCAGGATGCTCTGCGTGAGAAGCCTGGGTTAGCGGAGCCCTTGTTCTGCTCACCTGGGCTAAGGGGAGAGCTCCTTTGGCAGGCTAGCTGCCAGGAAACCACCAGGCTCGCCTGTGATTCTGAAAGGCTAATCTCCACTTTCCAGTGATTGTGAGAATACACTCAAAGTTTAGGTTCTTGAGATAGAGTCGATAAGGAGTAGACTAATCATTCTCAGGTGATGAACTTATTTGCGTACTTGTTTTACTAGGGCCCCCTATAGCCCACTGATGTGTTTAAAGTTACCAATCAAGATTGCATATGCAGGAGTCCTTAACAGTGAAGGCAAAACTCATTTGTGTTAAGTGATCCTGCTTCACATGCTTACTTAAGATCATAAGTGTCTCACAGGATCAGTTAAGGCCTACCTACTGCACCATTTCCAGGAATAATTTAACAGCCGGTAGATACCAGTGTGCCCAGTGGTGGACTGCACTGCACTCTTTCTACAACTACAACTACTAATATTTATATATCACTTTTCAACAAATCTCCTCAGAGTCGTTTATGTAGAAGAATAAATCACAAGATGGTTCCCTGTCCTAAAAGGGTTCACCATCTAGAAAGAAACAGAGGTAGACACCAGCAACAACCACAGGATAGAAACAGTTGCTCTCCCCCTACTAAACGTAAGAGAATCGCCACTTTAAAAGGTGCCTCTTTGTTCAGTTAGTTCTGATCCCTGGATGAGCTAAACATCCCCATCCCCCCCATTCTGGGTCATCTTTTCTTTGGGATTTCGATTTTGCAAGTGACTAATCTGTGTTGACTCGTTAGGAAGATACTGAAGTCTTGAACGAAAAACCAGAGTCCTGTTCTCCTCGCCCCCCACCCCACCCCCAATTCCAAAGTCACTCACAACTGGTGTCCCTTAGAGACCCAATTGCTGTGCTCCGTGCCCAGTTTTTAACACCTCAAGTGCCAGGTAAACCACTCAGCAGGTATTAAAGCCCAAAGGGTGGATGGTGCTCTTTGCCAGCTGGTTCGAGAGAGAAGCTTTCTTTGCTCCCTACCTTGGTGCTGAGAGGCTGATCCAGGGGAGAGTGGAGGAACCAGCGTCAGACGATACACTGTGCAAAAGGAAAAGACACTCCGAGCTCGGGCAGACATCCAAACGGCAAGGGCTCCCCTTTCCCTCCGCCCCCTTTCCCAAATCAGCCAGGCCAGCTGACCAGCCTGATCATATCACCAATTACACCCACAACTCCATGAGGGTGACACAAGAGGTCTGACAGGTCAGGAAAGAGAAGAGAGCTGAGGCAGCCCCATGCATCCCGTGGCTGCCAAAATAATCTAGAGGCGGCCCGTTCTGCAGAATTGACAACCCCTGCTAACTAAGCAAAAGGGTGGCACCTTTTTAAATAGTGGCTCTCATATATTTAGCAGGGGCAGCAGAGCAACTGTCTCAGTTCAACCCCAGTACAGCATCCTCCAGTGGTTGTTGCTGATGGCTCCCTTGCGTTTTGTTGTAAACTGTGTGAGCCCTTAGGGCAGGCTTGCACAGCACCACATAAGGCCCCAGGGGCCGGATTTGGCCCGTGCCCGCATGGACTGTTTTACTGGCCCTCTGAGGTATCCTGCAACAACACAGGAGCTGGGAACTGCCTTATAGTGACATTCTATGCATGTTTTCTCAGAAATATGTTCCATGGTGGACCCAGTGAGGCTTACTCCCATGTAAGCATGCCTAGGATTGCAACCTAAAAGCCACGGCAATTTAGGGAGAGGAGAGAACTTGGCATTTGTTCGGGGCTGGCATGCACTCCAGGGGCCCCACTGACTGAGCAGGGACAGGACCCATTTTCTTGCCACTGTCCTTGTTTAAAACTTTGGGTCCATGAACAGGGGGAACAGATCCACAAGTAACTGATAATATTTGTAATTTGAATGTAATCATGCGCTAGAAATTGACCTCGGCCCCTGCACGCCAAGTTGTGGATGGTTCCAGCCCACTAAGGCATTTGAACTGAGCAGCCCTGCGTTAGGGAAAGGGACCTCACATTTCTTTTTCTATTTAAACTGCCTTGAGAACGTTTTTGTTGAAATGTGGTATATAAACACTAGTAGCAGTAGTTGTCATGGCTGACACGATGCGCAGAGTTATGGAGCTGTAATTCTGCACCCCAGGGCTGGTGTGACCTCAGTGCTGTTCTGAAGCAGCTAATGCAGAAGCAACATGTTCACAGCTTTCCCATTTGCGACAATATGTGGATATGCAGCTTCCACATCCACCGCTTCAGAACAGCGTCAGAGCTTGCGTTGCTACGGCTCCATTAACATCTGGGTTCCGGTCCGGTGGTCCTCCAGATGTTGCTGAACTACAACTCCCATCATCCCCAGCAACAATAAAGTTGTAATTCTGCAACATCTGGGGTGCCACTGGTTGGGAAACCCTACATTAACACACGGCACATCGTGTCAGCCATGACTATGACTAATACTGTTTATATACCGCCCTGAGCCATTTTTGGAGGGGTGGTATATAAATCTAATCTAATCTAATCTAATCTAATCTAATCTAATCTAATCTAAATAAATACTGCATCTTAACAAACATTTCCAAAGCAGTTTACATAGGAAAAAGAAATAAGATGGCTGGGTTATTTTATTTCATTAAAAGGGCTGCCCCCACTGTCAGCACCTGTATCTATGTAGATCCCAGTTTAATGTAAGCTGTTAGCCATATAGTGGGCTGATTTGCATGATATGTTTTTGGCCCACACATGATCAAAAGGAGGGCGTGCCGGCAGTCCTGACGTGGTTCAAAGACATCCTGTTGTCCTCCTGGTGCACTTCTTTATCTCGTAGGAGGTGCAATTAGGTCAAACCGCCATTCTATATGTGACCCAGATATTAGGTTAGGGATGCACTTCGCCTAGGAGTAGAAGAATGCACCAGGTGGACTTCTGCAAAATACACCATGATGGCCATGCTCTCTGTGTGTGCCCCTTTTAATCTCGTGGGTTAGACTGTACGTGCATATTGCACATGTTTTTGTGTGAATGACTGTACAGGCCTTCACTTTACAACTGAACAAGGCTATAAAGCCCCTCAGACTCAAGATACAGATAGGAAATGGACTAATATGTGAATAACTGTACATACATACTAAGTGGTACATGCACACACAGAGGCGGATTAAGCTTTTTGCCGCCCTTTTACCTTAAACAAAAATGGTTTGCTTCCCCTCCCCCTGCAAGGTAAAAGGGGGAACTTTCTCCTCGCCTATTCCACCCTTGCTGCAGCAGCTCTTGCCCACAGAGAGGGGTGGCAAAATTTGAGGAGGGGCAAAATTTGCTGCACCTCAAATTTTGCCGCCATAGCCAAATAAATGCCTACTCTGCCTCTCCATTAATCCACCACTGTGCACAAGTTGTGCGTGTGTTGCACTTAATGTGTGAATATGGCTGTTCTTTGCAAACTGGGAAAGGCTTTCACACACACACACACACACACACACAGTGCTGAAAAGGCACAAACAATTTTGGGGTGAACAAAGCCAAACGTGAGCGATGCTTAAAACGTTTGAGGGCAGCTAGCCCTTGCCAGCACTCAAAATGGTGGCTGCACATCAGCGAGAAAGCTTCGTGCCCTCATCCAAGATGGAAAAATCCCAACCCATTCTTCCCTTCGCTGTTTTTTTCCTCCCTCCCCGTGCCAGCATCCAAGATGGCGATTTTCGTCCCCCACCACCTTCTTCATTTGGGAAGCTTTTGCCCGGTTCCAAGATGGCGGAGGCGAGCTGCCCAGGAGAACGGTTTGTTTATCTGTCTCGCCGCTGGGGTTTTTGCCAGGAGCAAACATGGCGGCGCGGAAAAAAAGGGTGACGAAGGAGACGAGAGGTTTGGCAATAGGGGAAGTCCCGAGTCCTTCTGGGTAGGCAGTGAAGCAACAGCTACTTCCGCCGTGAAGAGGCCTCGCCAGCAGTAAAAATGGCGGAGTCGGTACTAGAAGTTGTCGGGAAGCTGCAGTCGCGGCTCTCGGGCAGTTCGGAGCCCAAGAAGGTAAAGGGACCCCTGAAGGGGAAGGGGAGGGAAAGCGGGGGGGGCGGCGGAGCAGCAGCCCCCGCGGCCCAGCGGCTGGAGGGCCTCGGCGAGAGGGGGCGGCGAGCGGGCCCCTTTAAGGGCCACAGTGCCGGCGATAGGGATTGGGGAGGGGTCCCTGAGAAGGAGGGGGAGGGCCTGCCTTCTTGGGGGGGCTGTAGGTGGAACTGGATGGGGGGCATCTCAGTGGGGGTGCAGGAGATCTGGGGTGACGGTGTGTATCTGGGAGAATGCCCCCCCCCAAGAAACAGTGGCACGGGGGGTGGGCTGGGGCTGGGACCGCTGCTCGCTGTGACTTCTGCAGAGCTGAGACCCCGAGAGAGCCTTTTGGTGAAGGTCTGGGGGGAGCTGACTCCCGTGGGGGGTGGAGATGGGGGGGGTGCCAGAGCTCCGCTTCCAAGGGCACCTATTCAATGGGCATCCGCTTGCCCCGGGGGGGGGGCCTGCACGACTGCACTGCCTTGAACCCAGGGGAGGGTGAAATGGGGGCTGCCTTCTCAAGGCACACATACACGTGTCTCTTCCATACAGGGGCGGTGATGTCGGGGTTCTTCTGATTTGTGTCAGTCGGGGGACCTCTGGGGGTAGTGGCTTGTTCTGGGTTAATTCGCATGGCGAGCAAAGTTATCGTGTGTGCTGGAAGGAGGAAGGGGGATCTTCTTGGGTGAGGGATGGCCTGGGGGCCCCCGCCTTTGAAACGGGATGGCAGAGAGATCTGAAGGAGAACAGCCCTTTAGAGCTGTCTGGAAGGTTGCAGCCCTTTAGAAACCCATAAGAGTCTAATCTGGGATAATTGCCGCTCTCTGGTTTTGCACTTTCAGCCGCTTTTCCCGTGTCGGTGGGCTGAAGGAGACCTTCCTTGCAACTCTTCCTTTAATTGCTTTACTTTAAAGTGATTTAATTACCTTGCAAAGTGGTTTAATCACCTGGCAACTCTTCTTTAATCAAATTGTGGTATGAAGTGTGGGAAGAAAAATAACTCTGTTGAGTGTAAGTGAACTTCTGTATGTGCAGTGAGGAGTCAGGGGGGATATGAAAGAGATTTGGGGACAGACCTATATGTATGAGTGAGAGAGATTCTATGGGAGATTTACAAGAAAGGAGCTGAGTTTCTTTTTCCTGGGCTCATAGAGGAGGAGTTTGCTGATAGATCGGTGTAACTTGGCATCCTTTAAATATTTTGTTATGTTTATCAGATGTCTACTAAATTGCATAGGGGGAGAGAAGAAATGCACTAATGACTTAGCATCCCGTGCTGGAAGGAAAGCACCTTCCATCTTATCTCTTGTGCTCATCCTTGCAGCACTAAACCACCTGGCAAAGAGATTCTGTTCCTAAAAGTACTTCCTGTTTCTTGAGGGTTTTGTGCTCGCTGTGCAGCAATCTGAGTTGCTCCCTCTGTCTGAAGATCTTTTAAAATTAGATGAGCATCGGAAGCTGCCTCATACTGAATCTAGCTATCAGTCAATCTAACTCTGTATTGTCTGCACTGACTGGCAGCAGCTCCCTAGGATCTTAGGGGGTCTCTCCTATCTCTACCTGTGGGACCTTCTGCATGCAAAGCAAATGCTCTACCACTGAGCTATGGACCCATCCTCTGGTCTGTTCCTTTGGTAATCTAGGAGCTGAACTACTTTGAGCAAAGAGGAGATGGTTCAAAACTGCTCATGGATTTGGACATCTGTTGCAATTGTATTAAAAAGTGCCAATCCGGAAACTCTTATTTACTGATGGGCATTGGAGAGCTGGTCTTGTGCTAGCAAGCATGACTTGTCCCCTTAGCTAAGCAGGGTTCACCCTTGTTGCATTTGAATGGGAGACTAGCAGTGTGAGCACTGGAAGATATTCCCCTCAGGGAGTGGAGTCACTCTGGGAAGAGCATCTAGGTTCCAGATTCCCTCTCTGGCATCTCCAATATAGGGCTAAGTGAGATTCCTGCCTGCATGCAACCTTGGAGAAGCCGCTGCCAGTCTGTGTAGAAAATACTGAGCTAGATGGACCTATGGTCGGACTCAGTATATGGCAGCTTCCTATGTTCCTATTGGTATTTTGGAAAGGACAGGTCCATTGTAAAAAGTGAGTTGTGACTATTTTTTTCAGAGACCCAGAACTAAAATCCCCTCGGTAGTGTTCTCACTAATTTTTTTCATCTCTGTGCAGAATATGTTCTGGGCAGCAGTATCAAGGCAGTGTGTGTGCACGTGCATTCAGGGTGGGGCCTTCCTGATTCAACCTGAGTGGGATCTAAAATTGACTGAGTGGACATCAAAAAACATGTGAGTGTACACACGTGCACGCCTTAGAGGGAACACTGTCCCCTCGGTGAATCTTACTGTGTCCACAAAAGTGTGTGTTTGTGTGTGTGTGATGGACAGAGGCAAGGAAAGGTATCTTCAGATTTTCTGACACATGTAGATTTTTCTGTTTCTAGCTGTAAGTGTCTGTGTAGACCAGAGCTGCATGACTTTGCCCCTCCAGCTGTTGTTGGACTACAACTCCCATAATCCCCAGTGGCCAATAGTCAGGGCTGATGGGAGTTGTAGTTCAACAGTGCAGGAGGGCCAAAGTTGTGCAGCTCTGATATAGACAGTCAGCGGGGGGCAGGGGCCTGTGGTTCATGTAGATTCATCTGAGTGAGATTTAAATTAATCTCCATCGTGTCCAGGAACGTGGGTCTATAAGCAGACTGAATTGGACACTTGCAGTCCAAACCTGTGCATGTTTACTCAGAAGTAAGTCCCACTGGGTTCAATGGGATCTGCTCCTTAGTAAGTGTGCGTAGTTAAATATTGATCCAACATGTTAGCAGGACACAGTGCAAAAAAGTTTCCTTAGGCCACATCTTGTTTGCAGGGATGTGAAGCTGGTGTTGTCAGGCAGGAATGCCACGTGGTGTTGTGGAGTCTTCTGGTCTTGACAAAAGTGCTTGCATCCAGTGTGGGGGCAGAGATTCCTGAGAGCTCTTGTTCATGTCCTCACCAGCTACCACTTATGCAGGGCAAGGAAGGGGAGGGCAAACCTTCCCTGATCTACATAAAAAACCTCCTGCATCTCCAGATGCCCAAAATGTTTCCTCAGTCTGGGAGCCCATAGGCAAAGCTAAGCCCAGGGGAAATGGTTTTTGCTCAAGAAAAAAATGTGAGGAAGAGAGGATAATTTGGAGGAGAAATCCCTTAGGAACATAGAAAGCTGCCTTCTACTGAATCAGACCATGGGTCCATCTAGCTCAATATTGTCTGCCCAGGCAGGCAGTGGCTTCTCCAAGGTTGCAGACAGGAGTCTCTCTCAGCCCTATCTGGAGATGCCAGGAAGGGAACTTGGAACCTTCTGCACGCAATTATTCTTCCCAGAGCAGCCTCATCCCCGGGGGGTAATATTATCTTAAAGTGCTCACAACTGGTTGGCCAAGTGCTCTCTGCTGCCTCCCCTCCATAGAGGGGTGACTCCATAGCTGGGTGACTCTGGGCCAGTCACTTCTCTCTCAGCCTAACCTACTTCACAGGGTTGTTGTGAAAGAGAAACTCAAGTATTTAGTACACCGCTCTGGGCTCCTTGGAGGAAGAGCGGGATATAAATGTAAAATAATAATAATAATAATAATAGAGAGCATCCAGATCTGCTTGTTTCCCAATTCACCTTGCCAATGTTTTCTAGCTAGGTGCTGTCTTCAAGCACCTTGTGAATGAACACCGTGGTCCCCTTCCCAGAATTCCCCAATGAAATCCTCTCATGAGCATGGCTAGGCTTAGGGCTCCAACACCATCTGGCAAATACACTTCCCCTGGAAGTGATGGACCTGCCTCTGTGTGGAGCCCAAAGAGGGAGTGGAATCTCTAGGGACATCGGAAGCTGCGATATACCGAGTCAGACCCTTGGTCCATCTAGCTCAGTATTACCCAGATGGGCAGCGGCTTCTACAAGGTTGCAGGCAGGAATCTCCTATCTGCTAGCCCCTGCTAACTTGGCAGAGGCACGTTTTAATATGGTGACTCTCTTTTATTTAGCAGAGGGAGAGTAACTGGCCCAATCTACCCCACCACAGTACTGTTGCTGGTGTCTGTCTTATGTTTCTTTTTCGATTGTGAGCCCTTTGGGGACAGGGATCCATCTTATTTATGTATTATTTCTCTGTGTAAACCTCCCTGAGCCATGTTTGGAAGGGCGGTATAGAAATCAAATAAGTAAGTAAATAAATAAATCGCTCTCAGCCCTATCTTGAGATGCCAGGGAAGGAGCTTGGAAAGTTCAGATCCTCTTCCCAGAGCAGCTCCATCCCCTAAGGGGAATACCTTACAGTGTTCACTCATCAAGTCTCCCATTCAGATGCAACCAGGGTGGACTCTGCTTAACAAAGGGGACAAGCCATGCTTGCTACCACAAGACCAGCTCTCCTCCCAGCAGAGCCTGGCAACAAAAAAGATCAAGAAACAAGACTGTGTCTATGTAACATCCTCCCTGTCCGTCTGTGCAGCCACTGCAAACCTGATCTTAGCCACTTTATCTTAGTAACATTATCTGTCTCCACTCCCTGCGATCCTCCTGGGGGGAAACCATTGCAGATAAGGGCTAATTAAACTGGCCACGGCCACAATGCAGAGTCATGAGTGAATTGAACCAACCACTTAAGGGTGGAAAGCCAGTCTTGTGGAGGCGAGCATGAATTGTCCCCTTTGCCAAGCAGGGTTTCTTTGGGTTTGCAATTGGATGGGTGCCCACATATGAACACTGTCTGCCCTAAGATATTCCCCTTAGGGAGTGGGCTGTAGCTCAGAGGAAGAAGGGAGAACCTGGGTTCATTCCCTGACAGCAACTCCAGATAGCGCTGGGAAGGACCCCTGCCTGAATCCTTGGAGAGCCGCTGCCAGTCAGTGTAGACAATACTGGGCTAGATGGACCAAGGGTCTGACTCAGGAGAAGGCAGCTTCCTGTGATGGATTGCGTAAAAATCTCTGCCAGGGTAGGGGCATCCAGTGTTGTAGCAACCTCTGGCTGACAGCCAAACACTTCCCCCACCTCCTCCAGTGAGACAGAGGGGTGGGCGGCTGCTTTTGGATGCAGCTTTGATTCTGGTCCTCCAAGAGACCAAGAAGAAAGGGAATGCCCTGTCGACTGCAGAACAAAAAAGAGAAATGGAAAGAAGCCCCATCGTGCTGCTTCCTACTGGAGGTATGGGAGTAGTTATTGCAAAAAACTGGCATTTCAAGCTTTTCTGCTCTTTTCTGCTTCCATACTCATTGCAAACTACCCAATGTGATGCCCAGCCAGGGATGATGATGATGGTGATGATGATGATGATGATGATTACATTTATATCCTGCTCTTCCTCCAAGGAGCCCAGAGCGGTGTACTACATCCTTGAGTTTCTCTTTCACAACAACCCTGTGAAGTAGGTTAGGCTGAGAGAGAAGTGACTGGCCCAGAGTCACCCAGCTAGTTTCATGGCTGAATGGGGATTTGAACTCAGGTCTTCCTGGTCCTAGTCCAGCACTCTAACCAGTACACCACGCTGGCTCTCACGCTGGGATGCAAGTAACCTGGAAAGTCCACATTAGTCTGGCTCCAGAACTCTGAGCCCTCATGACTATACTTGGGTCCTCTTGACCGTGGATTGATGGGGTTTCATCACATTCACCACAGCTGTTCCCTCCAGCCTAGAACCCTTCCGATTCTTTCCCTCACTCACTTCCAGGAACCTGGCAAGACACCACTGGATTTTGACAGCAGTCTCCCACCTTCTCAGTACAGGTGGTACAGAGCCTGTTCTACTCCAGTATCTTCTCTGGGTTCTTCATAGTGCCCAGATGTACAGGTACCGGAGAGTGGTTTTTGGACTCAAAATTCTTCATTTGTTTCATATAACCAAAGAAGTTCTGGATGGAGACTTCAGTGGAGACTGGCATCAGTCAACTTCATGGCAATGTGCCTGTTCTTTCCAGTTCTAGCACTTGTTTTGCTTCCTGCAGTTTGTATGGCAAGTGATGGTATTGATACAAGAGGCTGAAACATCTAGGAGTAATAACAGATTTTTGTTTTACTTTATTTTTTTGTTTGTTTTTATACTGCCCTTCCTAAAGTGGCTCAGGGCAGTTTACCCTAAAATAAAGAAATACATACCAATTGAAATTTAAAAAAACCCATTTAAAAGCAGATTAAAATTAAAATGTTAAGTCGCACTCACTCTTGTCAATTCCCTGGCGAAGGTCGTCTCAACCCCATAGCCCACTCTAAAAGCCAGTTTGAAATGGGTCTTATCAGTTTCCTCCAAGACAGCTTGGAGCTGGTCAGCCACCACTCTCTTTGATATGGAAGCAAAGAGGGTTTTCTTGCTTCAGGGGAAGATAAACAAGATAATCTCCATGATAAGAGATTTTGTCATACTTGACAATAGGTGTCCTGCAGCTATCTCAGCAACAGAGTACTATACTGTATTTTCCTGAATCCAAAACTAGGTTTTTCAGGTTTTCCAAGTTATTTGATGTTAGAAATTGTGGGAGGGGTTGTCTTAAATTCAGAGACCTGCATTTAACCTCTGTTTTTATGGGAGCTGTCTTAAATTCAGAGTTGTCCCCAAATTGATTGATTCAAGTTGGTGTCAATTCTTGACAAAAGAATCACATAGATTCTCTCCAGGATTATCTGTCTTTAACTTGGCCTTTCTGGTCTCTCAGTGGTGCATTCGTCGTTGTAATCGATTCCATCCACCTTGCTGCTGGTCATCCTCTTCTTCTCTTTCCTTCAACTTTCCCCAGCATTATGGACTTCTCAAGGGAGCTGGGTTTTCGCATATTGTGTCCGAAGTATGATAGTTTGAGCCTGGTCATTTGTGCCTCGAGTGAAAATTCTGGATTGATTTGTTCTATGATCCATTTGTTTGTTTTCCTGGCTGTCCATGGTATCCTCAAAAGTCTTCTCCAGCACCCAAGTTTAAATCGTCTCGTCTATTTTGATAAATATGATAATAGCATGCATAAACTGGGTACCTGGGTGAGGATCCACTCCAGGCCTTGCAGTGGTTCCTGCTTCCCTGCCAACATGTCCTAGCTCCCAAACAGGATGGCTTGAGCTTTCTGTTAAAACTGAAGAAGGGTATACTTTTTGTCGAAAAAGACCTCTGGATTTTCCACAATGGCAAGATTGTGCACCATACTGGTCCATGCCCAAAGTTAGTTCCACTTTTCATAGGAGCAAAGAGCTGATCCTACCTCCTACCTGATATTCCCCTCAGGGGATGGAGCGGCTCTGGGAAGAGAATCTAGGTTCCAAGTTCCCTCCCTGGCAGCATCTCCAAGATAGGACAAGATTTTTTTTTTTGATAGGACAAGATTTTTTTATTGAACCAACAAACTACCAAAGCATACAGTACGTTGCCAAAGCACAATTATATACAAAGTGGTTGTTTGTACATGATATATCTACAAAGATTTACACACAAGGATTTGGAAACACACAAGGTTATGATGAAGTATATGCAGGTAGTACTGTAACTCGGGGGTGGGGGATTTCAAGGCACATCAGGTAATGGGGGGGGTTTACGTCCGACGTCCATTTCCACAATTTGTCCCATTGCTGTTTAGAAGAGATACTCTTGTCTTTTTGCACATAACCAGACAAACTTTTCCAGAAGAGATTTACTGTCTCATCTGTGTGAACCTCTTGGTCGCGTCTTCCCTCCTTATTCCTATGCAGGAGCATTGCATAAATGACATATAAGTTTACTAACCTGATTACGAGAAGGGGAACGTTCCAGTTCCCTAGTATGGGGGCACCCGTTCCATCCCGTTTCCTTGAAGGTTTCTTTCTGGGACCTTGAAAGGAGGTTCTATCGCTCAAACCCGAGGTTAGTTCTTCCCAAGTCTGTTTTTCCAAAAGGGCTGAGAGAGATTCCTGCCTGCAACCTTGGAGAAGCCGCTGCCAGTCTGTGAAGACAATACTGAGCTAGATAGACCAAGGGTCAGATTCAGTAGATGGCAGCTTCCTATGTTTCCTATGTACCTGGCTTCTGTCCTGACCTCCTTTCAAGGAGAAGAGGTGATGTAAACTGAACATTCACATCTATATTTATTAATTATTCAGTTTATATACTGTATTTACCTGAATCCAAGATTAGGTTTTTCCAAAGTTTTTTGATATTAGAAATGGGAGGTTGTCTTAAATTCAGAGTCCTGTTCCCTTTGAGTAAATGCAGGTATAACCTGTATTTAACCTCTGCTTTTTAAAGGGGTTGTCTGAAGTTGAGTCATCTTCAATGCAGGTAAATATCACAAGGTGGTCCACAACATGTTAAAACAATACAACTCTATAAAAAAAATTAAAAACAGGTCCTATAATACAAGTATTAAAAATAAAAAATCTGTTAAGAAGTTGAAGACCAATAGAAACGGCATACAAAAGCAATGTTTGTAGAAGAAAAAAACTGCATGCTTTATATAAAAGCCAGATTTTTCCTGCTTTCTAAAAACTGTGAGAGAGGAGCTATTGGCGAAGCATACCAGCGCCTGGGGGGCATTGACTTAGAAGGCCCTGTCCTTCTCAGCCTCCCTCATTGCAGGCACACACAACAGAGTCCTCTCTGATGGGCAGAAACGTTTGGGAGCAGACGGTCTTTCAGATATATCCAGGACCCAAACCATTAAGAGCTTTAAAGGACAAAACCAGCACTTTGACTTGGACCTGGAAACAAATTGGCAGCCAGTGTAGTTCTTTGAAAATGGACGTGTTGTGATCCCAGCAGGCAGCTCCAAACAAAACCCTAGTTGCTGCCTCTTTCACCCGCAGCAAAATGGTAGGGTGTTGGGAGATCCCAAGAGTTCTGATTCCTGATGAGTTTCTTTCAAGCTTGTTTCCAAGGGGTCAGGGTCACCCAGTCCACTGTAAAGAGATTGCTCACCATGTGTGTTGCTCTGGTGTATAGATCCAAAGGCAAATCCCCAGCAGACGACATCACTTCCTGTTCTGTTCAGAGTGCGGTCACATCTGCAGCCATGCATACCAGCATTCTCCTACAAGACTTCTGTAGGGCGCCTACATGGTCTTCACTTTCTTAAGGCATTAAAAGGTGGTTTCTTTGGTCAAAGCCCTGGTTGGTTATCTTCAACATGTTTTCTGAAGGAGTGCTCTCTGCCCTGCCCTGGGATGTGAGCACTGTTTTTGGACACCCCTCTCTTGCCCTGATGACTGAGAATGGGAAGTTGGACCTGCTATGAGATTCTCTCCTGTCACCAGGCAGAAGAACAGGCAATCCCACCACCTCTGCTCCTGTTCTCCTTGGCTTCACCTTGGGAAGGTTTGTGGTACTCCTAGCCAGAATTAGATAGGGACTCCGTTGGAATCCCTTCTTTCCTGCTTCTCTCTGCCTTGTTTTTTCATTCTTTCTTCTCCTTTGTCAAGAATGTGATGTTCGCTGCCTCCCTTGTGGGTTTTTTTTGGTGTCTTTTTACCTACATAATTTGGGGAAATTGTTGGGGATGTTCCTTTGGTTCTGCTGTGGCTGTGTCCTGAAAGTGGAGAGGAGAGCTGGTTTTGTGTTAGTGAGCTAAGCAGGGCTGGTTTGCATTTGGATGGGAGACTTGTGAGTGCTTATCTATGAGCACTGTGAGATATTCCCCTCAGGGAATGAAGCTATAGCTCAGTGGTAGAGCATCTGCTTGCATGCAGAAAGTCCCAGGTTCAATCCCTGGCAGCATCTCCAGGGAGGATTGGGAGAGACATATGCTAAAAACTTGGAGAGCTGTTGCCAGTCAGTACTGAACTAGATGGTCTAACTAAGGCAGGCAATTTCCTATGTTCCTAAATGAGAGGGTCCTCTTCTCCAGAAGAGACACCAAGTTAGCTGGCCCTGATTTCATCCAGGATTGCAATGAGCTGTTTCTTGCTTGATGAAGAGAACCTCAAAGTAAATCCAGCTTGCCGTTCTACTGTGTCTGTGAATTGGGAATGACTGAATCATCTGATCACACATTATACAGAGGCTGACGGAGAAGCAACAAGGGGTTGCTGAGATTCAGCAAGCAGCCGCCTCTGTTGGTGACAGCTTTGCGCTCCCAGGAGCCTTGAATGAATTTAATCTTGTGGCAAGAAGTCTCCAGTGGCATTCTTAATGTGTCTGGCACACACTTTGATGATTGCTGATGTAACTCTTTCCTCTGGGGAGCAGAGGGGGCCATTGCCTCTTACAGTCCTGGTCAAGGCGATTTTTACAACAGCAATTCATGGCATTCATTTCTGGCACCCATCTTCAGCAACAGCTAAACTTCCTTGGGTAGGTAAAACCTATCAGTGGAACACAGGAATCTGCCTTATACAGAGTCAGACTGTTGGTCCATCTAGCTCAGCATTGTTTATATCAGGGCTGCACAACTTCGGCCTGCATGCAGATGTTGGACTACAACTCCCGTAATTCCTGACTATTAGCCACTGTGGCTGGGGATGATGGGAGTTGTAGTCCAAAAACACCCGGAGGGCCATTTGTGCCTTCCTGGTCTACAAAAACTGGCAGCAGCTTCTCCAAGGTTACAGGTAGGAGTCTCTCTTCCTTAAGCCCCTCTGACTAATGGTGAAGCAGAATACTCAGCACAGCCTCCTGGAACTGCGGGGGCTTTAAGGCACAGGGAGGGTGCCCTTACCTTCGCTACCTACTTCGTTACCTACTGCTGGTTTGGGGCTGCAGCGTACCTCCCTGCAGCCCCCAGTAAGTGTCATGCTGGAAGAGGCCAACACACACTTGCCTGGGTTGCAGGGAGGTATGTTCTGGGGAGTTGCCTCCATGCAGCTCCGGGGGGCTGTGCTGAGTATTCCACTTCACCATTAGTCAGAGGGGCTTAAGGAAGATCTCTCCTTGCCCCCCTCCCCGACCTCCGCACAGCATTGCACAGAGATCAGCATGTTGAGAGCAGAGTAGCCCCCTGCTTGAAAAATAGTGACAATCACTGATCTGAGAGATTGAAAGAGAGCCAGTGTGGTGTCGTGGTTAGAGTGCTGGACTAGGACCGGGGAGACCCGAGTTCAAATCCCCATTCAGCCAGGAGACTAGCTGGGTTACTCTGGGCCAGTCACTTCTCTCTCAGCCTAACCTACTTCACAGGGTTGTTGTGAAAGAGAAACTCAAGGATGTAGTACACCGCTCTGGGCTCCTTGGAGGAAGAGCGGGATATAAATGTAAAATAATAATAATAATAATCTATAGTAACTTTGCTGCCCCATTGCACACCTGTTATATGCTAGGCCAGGACTTGACAAATCCCAGGTGCCTGTGAGCCATGGCGCCTTGAAATTTAACTGTGGTGCCTATCCTAGGGAAAGCACGCCTAATGTGATTTTTACTTGTATGCAAAGCTTTACTTGTGCATTTAATTTATTTGAATACGTCTGTGTGTGTGTAAATATATATATGACAGAGCAATTCAGTAGATATTGCCCTTTCATTGTTTTAAAGGGCGGGGTATTGATGCATTGAAGGCTGCTTCAGTGAGTGTCCTAACATGCCCAAAGAGCTCTGTATGCCTGCTTTCTAAGGGTAATCACCTGGGGTGGGGGAAGCTAAATTAGTTGAAACGACCCTGTTTGAAAGGTATGTTCTGTACGGACATGGTTACTCATTATTTTTTAAGAAATCCTGTGTGTTTAGAAATGGAAAGCTTTCGGGCCCCATATCACTGACACTGGGTGGGGTGGCGAGGGGATGGTATTTCCGCAAGGAATTCTCCACTTGCACTCTCTCTCCTTTTGGCTGCTTTGTAAAGAAGCTAGAACTGTAAAATAAAGTGTGCAGTCAAGTCAATTTTGGCGCAGCGGGGAAATACCTGACTAACAAGAAGAAGGCTGTCAGTTCAAATCCCCGCTGGTACTACTACAGTGGTCCCTCGACTTACAAACTACTTGACATAAGTATTTTTCGAGTTACAAACGGCAGTTTTAGATCCGGTTTTAGATGCGGTTTTTTCGACTTACAAATTTTTAGATGGGGTTTCCTCGACTTACAAATTTTTAGATGGGGTTTCCTCGACTTACAAATTTTTAGATGGGGTTTCCTCGACTTACAAATTTTTAGATGGGGTTTCCTCGACTTACAAATTTTTAGATGGGGTTTCCTCGACTTGCCTGCCTGTTTACTGCCTGTTTATTCTTGAAAAGAAATGTTCCTGTGCAGTTTGCAAGCCTTACTGGGGGTCTGGGTCTTTTTTCTAGGCTCCGGAACGCATTAATCCGTTCCCAATGCATTCCTATGGGAAACCGCTTTTCGACTTACGAATTTTTCTACTTACAAATGTGCATTCGGAACGGATTAATTTCGTAAGTAGAGGGACCACTGTATATTGAGCAGCAGCGATCTAGGAAGGTGCTGAAAGGCATCATCTCACACTGTGCGGGAGGAGGCAATGGTACACCCCTCCTGTATTCTACCAAAGACAGCCACAGGGCTCTGTGGGCTCCAGGAGTCGACATCAACTCGAGGGCACACTTTACCTTTACCCCTACTTTTGGTCATGCTGTCCTGAGTATCATGGTGGGGATTACTGCCCTCTTCAGCTGTCTGCCTCTCATTCTGACACCCCACATGTAGCTGTCTGTAGGTCAGGGGTAGTCCATGAACCCGGCCCACACATTTTGGCCATTGGTAGCTCTCAAGGGATGAAAGCTCATAGTGATTTTTGGCAGCATCCACGCCCCCTAGAGATGGGAGAATAGGTGATAGCATTGTTGTACTTGCAGCTTTGAGAGTCTCCCCACAGCTTCTGTGCCCTACCCTCAAACAATTAGGGTAAAATTGCATTCATTTTTGCACGGAGGAGAGGGTTAGGGATATGAATACGACAAATATTTATGTACCGCTTTTCAACAACAGTTCTCAAAGCAGTGTACATAGATAGAAATACATTTTAAAAATGGCTCCCAAAGGGCTCACAGTGTAAAAAAGAAACACAAGATAGACACCAGTAACAGCGACTGGAGGGATGCTGTGCTGGGGATGTCCAGTTGCTCTCCTCTTGCTAAATAAAGAGGTTTGATTTATTAAATGCCATCAAGTTGGTGTCGTCTCTTTAGCGACCACATAGATAAAGAGGTTAGGTAAATAAATAAAGGTTAGGATAACAATGAACAGATGTACTCTCTCCATGGAGTAATGTTTGGAGGACATTCCTGCCAGTTTTCATTCCCCTTCCTCTGACAACATCAATTAAAATGTTATAGTAGATTTTGTGTTTTTAATACTTTAAAAAGCTTTTACAATTCCATGGCAAACTTCACTGTTGCAAGCCTGATGGTCTGGAGGCGGGGGGGAAGCATGAGAACATACTGAAAGACTTGCAATGCTATCACCTGTTTTCCATCTCCAGGAGTGTAGACCTTGTCAAAAATCACATTGAGCATTTGTCCCCATCCCTCCGATGGTACCGACCACCCTAGCTGGCCCATGTCCTAAGATTCTCCTCACAAGCTGTGGTCCACCATTGTCTCAAGCTCTGTGGTGGGAACCAGAGACAGGGCCTTCTTGGTAGTGGTGCTGCATTTGGAACACCCTCGCCAAGGAGGTCTGCCATGTTGCATCCCTGGTAACATTCCAAACAATGCTAAATACCCTTAGGGAAGAGAGCTGGTCTTGTGGTAGCAAGCATGACTTGTCCCCATATGCAGGGTCTGCCCTGGTTGCATATGAATGGGAGACTAGAAGTGTGAGCACTGTAAGATGTTCCCCTCAGGGGATGGAGCAGCTCTGGGAAGAGAATCTAGGTTCCAAGTTCCCTCCCTGGCAGCATCTCCAAGATAGGGCTGAGAGAGATTCTTGCCTGCAACCTTGGAGAAGCTGTTGCCAGTCTGTGAAGACAATACTGAGCTAGATGGACTCATGGCCTGACTCAGTATATGGCAGCTTGCTATGTTCCTATGTACCCTCTCTGTAAAGAATGCATACAGAACTGACTAATTTCACATTGAAATGTTCCATGTACTTCCTAAATAAGTGCATGTTAGTTGGTTGCTATAACCATAAACACATATTGATTTAGATTGGGCAGGGTACAGTATTCCTTTTCTCATGCTGCTCCCTTCTGTTTTGGCATATACCTTGTCTGCCCCATCCCCACTCTGCAAAAAAAGTAAATAACTTCACTCGGAAGCAAGGACTGCTAATTGTTATTGGGCTGGTCTGGAAGGTAAATGTTATTGTTAGCCTCCCAGAGACAAAAGTTTGGGGCCGTGTACAAATTTGATTGATAGGTAGGTAAATAAATAAATAGGAAACTGCCTTCTACTGTATGGCAGCGGCTTCTCCAGGGTTGCAGGCAGGAATCTCTCTCAGTCCTCTCTTGGAGCTGCCGCCAGGGAGGGAACTGGGAACCTTCCCAGAGTGGCCTCATCCCCTAAGGGGAATATCTTATAGTGCTCACGTGTAGCCTTGCATTCAGATGCAACCAGGGTGGACCCTGCTTAGCAAAGGGGACAATTCATGCTTGCTCCCACAAGACCAGCTCTCCTCCACAGAGGTCAAAGGCATACATATTTACAGCTAGAGTACTGACTTGGTGCCAGTTGCAGAGATCGGATATAAAAGGGAGGAAAAGGTCATCCATTGGGGTGGTACCTTAGTGCAGGGGTGGGCAATCCTGGCCCTCCAGCTGCTGCTGAACTACAGATCCCATCTTCCCCAGCCACTTTCTCAAACTTGGGTAACATAGGAACATAGGCAGCTGCCATATACTGAGTCAGACCATTAGTCCATCTCGCTCAGTATTGTCTCTGCACAGACTGGCAGCGGCTTCTCCAAGGTTGCAGGTACCTCCAGATGTTGTGGGACTAAAACTGCCATCATCCTCTGGCTATTGTGGCTGAGGACGATTGGAGCTGTAGTCCATCATCATTCTGTTGGATGTTGTTGGGACCCAAGTTTGAGAATACTTGCTCGATACACCACACCACACGAGCTCTCTTAGGTGCTCCCCAGGTCCAGCTCCTGCTTTTAGCGGCCCTCAGTCACTTGACTTGGGAGTCCAAGGGCGCTGCTGGTGTGGAGTGGAGGAGAGCCACTCATGCGCATGGAGAGGATTCCTTGAAATGGTGCTGGTGACTGTGGGTGTTCTCTTCCTTGGCAGAGCCTGAGCAGTCCAGGGCCAGCGAGCACCACCTCTGACTTGACTGGGCCTTGTGCCAAGTGAGATTCAAGATGGCGCTGCCATCAGCGGGCTCTTGAAAACAGGGCTGCACAACGGTGGCCCTTCTCCTGCTTATGGACTACAGCTCCCATCATCCCCAGCCACAGTGGCCAATAGCCAGGGATTGTGGGAGTTGTAGGCCAACGTCTGCAGGAGGGCCGAAGTGGAGCAGCCCTGCCTGAAAAGGTCTGGACCCAGCCACTACTTGACCTCCTCAAACTACCCTGATTTTTTCTATTTGTATAAATAACCCAGTTCTTTAGCCACAGCAGTGAAGGATGGAAGGCTGTCTGCCTTGTGGTGAGTTAGAAGGGTAACAGTTCCATTGTGTACTGTGAGATTCTTCAGTGATTGGAATGAGGGGAAGGTAACAGATCAACTTTTGCTGCATTTGGGGGATTCTCACTCTACTTCCTTTGCCGACAGGCAGTTCTGGTCTGCTTTTTCAGCAAGACCGAAATTCTCGTTCACCCCCTTGCCACTTCCACAATTTTGTGGTGTTCTTGCGTTTTGGCTCCAAGGAAGAGCCTCCTCCCTGTCGTTTGTGGCATGTGTGGCAAATATCTCCATCCTTTTTGTCTCTGCAGCTGCTGAAGAGTTTGAAGAGGCTTTCGGAGCTGCCTATCACTGTTGATATTCTCCTGGTAAGCACCTTTCCAGTTTTCTGCCACTTTGACCCAGGGAACGTGGTGACTGATGGGATTCGGAGCATCACTGAGGGCATGCCTTGCATGTAGCAATAGGAAGCCAGCGGCCCCCAGTGACTTCCTCTCTCTCCCCCTCCCATAAAATTGTACCCCGGGGTCATCCTTTGAAGCCAAGTGCTGGGAGATTCAGGGCAGGCAAAAGGAAGTGGTTTCTCTACTCAACCTGTAGTTAAACTATGGAGTTGACTGCCACTGGATGTGGTGATGGCCACCAATCTAGATGGTTTTTGAAAAGGGATCAGACACATTCATGACAGATAGGGCGGTCCTTGGCTACTAACTTGGATAGCTGTATGCTTCAGGTGGGAAAGCCCCGAGGCTGGGGGGAGCACCAATGGGAGGGGGCGGTCCCCCTCTTTCCTCCACCTGCAGGATTCCCAGGTGCACCTGGTAGGCCACTGCATGAAGCAAGGTGCTGGGCTGGATGGGCCTTGGCCTGATCCAGCAGAGCTTGTCTTATGTGCTTCGCTGGATATCAGCACAGCTCTCGATTCCAAGCACTTCCCCGACACTATTAATCCAAGGGCAGGCTCCCTCTCCAGCTGAGACCCAGGCAATGGGTGACTTTTAAATAGCAAGAGGCTTTTTATTAGGCTCCTCAACTGCTCATTCTGCTGTGCAAGCCAAGGCACAGGGGAATAGTAAAGAGCCGCTGAGGTGCCCAGAGGAAGGCTCTGTCAAAGCCTCTTTTGCGGCTCATGCTGCGAGGCGAGAAGTTAAAGAGCCCCTTTGCCTGTGACTTGGCTCGTGTGGGGCAGACCTGAGCTCCCTCCCTCCGTGTTTTTAAAAACAGCAACTAAAAGCACATCTTTTTAATGCCCCTTCTGGGGTGATATCTGTTAGGCTGCTTAGTGCTTTAGTTTTTAGGATTCTCAGTTTTCAGCTCTGAAACATTTCTAATTTGAAATTGAATACTGAGTGTGGTTTTCCACCTGACTTCTAACTTGTTTACTTAATTTGGTTAATTTTATTTTATTGTTGTGAGCCACCCCGAGCAGTAGTGTACCGGAGGGGCTGGGCATAAATGTTTTAAATCAATCAATCACATAAACTGGTGCTGCTGGCCTCCCGGTCCTTGCGCCGTTGACATTCTGAGCCCATTTTAAAATAGTCTTGACCGGTGTGGCCCAGGCACATGTTCTGGAGATGGCATCTTGGAGTCCTCAGATGTTGTAAGGCTACAAACTTCCATAATCCTTCACCATAATGGCCCCCAAATGACAGGGGTTCCCAACCTTGGGTCCTTAGCTGTTATTGGACTCCAAATCCCACTATGCTAGCCACAGTGGCCTTCAACCCTCTTATGGCTGGGGATGGTGGGAATTGTAGCTGAGCGTCAGAGAACCCCGGCCGTAGAGGTGCGGTCCTCTTTCTCCGGCCTGCCATGATTTCTGGTCAAACCAGTTTTGTGCTTTTTCAACGCACTTCAGACAAGAGTCTAGAAAAGCTGTGTGTGTAGCCGGAGGGCAGGGGCAGGGGGAGAAGTGTGACCAGCAGTACGGCAATTAGTTGATGCATATTTTGGTGTGGCTTTCATGGGCGCTGTGACTACAACGTTCCTAGTTTTGGCTCCCCATCCCAGAGCATTTTTTGGAACCTCTCTTAAAAGTGTGTGTGGTTGAACTCAGTTATTCTTTAGTATGTTAAAGCGTGACTATCCACAAGAAATTCTTTGTGATCTGGAGTAATCAATTTCACCGCTTCGTTGGAGACTTGGAGAAGTGTTTGCAATTGGACATTTATGGAAACGGTGAGAACTGCCTCAACATGCAAACCGCCTCAGCAGTGTTTAGTAATGGGGATTTTTACCAATCCCACCCCGCCCGCAACCGAAGCACTCCTTGCAGCCTGGAAGAAGGTTTCTGAGGATCGTGCAGCTCTCAAGAACCTACTTCTGGGTCTCGGGGAGTGCTTCCAGGGGGAGGGGGCATCAGTGAAAGTCCCCCCTCCCTCATGCACACAGCACGACTCTGCATTATTAAATACTGCTGCAGCAGTTCCTACGTCGAACCTCTGCACCACTTGGCAATATATGAGCCAGTACAAACAACCAATTATGTTGTGGTCTCTCCCCCCCGCCCCCCGGCCGAAATATTACTTGTTGTGACTAGGTAACGGCAGTATCTAACTAAATGTTTTCCAAAGCTCAAAGTGGTGGACAGATCATAAAAACAACGCCACAGCAAATGCAAATAGAAAAGCAAGCAGATTTAAAACACAAAAATTACAGAACAAAATTGACCACAAACATGCTGGGGAAGAAGAAAAGTTGCACAATTCCTTCTAAATCTTAGCAGAGATAAATTGATTTTTTAAAAGAAAAATCTCCATCATTTGGGGGCCATTGCCCTAAAGGCCCTGCTTGTAGCTCTATCACCCGTACTTGTTGCAAGGGTGGAGGCAGGGCATAGCAAGGCTGGGGCAACCCTCTGGGGGTAAGATTTGAGGATGGGCTTCCTTCACCTGCCTGCCTCCCCTCCCACAACCCCCTGCCTGCCTTTGCTGCTGCCTGCCTTGGCTGGAATGTCCGCACAATGTGACTTGATGATGTCACCGGGCTGGCACCAGCTTGGCAAGGCAGGGCTGAACCATTTCGCGCTGCAGTTTCTCCGCAAGAACCGATCGCTCTTAAAGGGACTGCCTCTTCACAGCGGCCGACATGAGTTGGGGCTGAGCGCCCGGTGTTGTGGGAAGTGGGGGAGGTAGCTGGCGGCCCCCAGAGACCCATGGCCCTGCCACAGCATCACCCCCTGACGCAATGGTAGCGATGTGCCTGGATGGAGGAGCAAGTGCGCCAGTTGGCCTGTGTGCCCCTATAGGAGGCAGTGGTCCTTCACGAACGCCAGTTCCAGGTTTGGAGGGCTTCAGAGATTAAAATCAAGGTTTTGAATTGAATCTGGGAGTCGATCGGCAGCAAGGGTAATTGCTCTTCCCAGGGCTGATCTTGTGGAAGCAAGCATGACTTGTCCCCCTTGCTAAGCAGGGTCTTCTCTGGTTTGCATTTGAATGGGAGACTACCTGTGAGCACTGCAAGAGATTCTCCTTAGGGGATGGGGCCACTCTGGGAAGAGCACCTGCCTCAAGCGCATGCGGAAGGTTCCACAGCTGGATTTTTGGGTGGTTGCTGCTGCCGCTACCACCACCACTAGCGCCTGCCTGCCTGGCTTCGCTCAGCTGTGGACTCACCGCCTCCCTGCCAATTGCGGTCTAATGACACCAGTGTGTGTGGTGCCAGGTGGCGATGTCCTTGGACCTTGTCACCACTGGTGAGGGGAGACAAGCCAGAGATAATGAGTCCACAGATGATCAGGGCTGCAGAGGAAAGGAGGCTGGTGGGTGACTGTGGAGGCAGACAGTGCATAGCCCTCCCACCCTGGCCCCACTCAGTGGCCTGTGTCCTCTGCACACAATTGCCTGATGGTAGATCCATTTAGGAGAGGAGAGCTGGTCTGGTGGTAGCAAGCATGACTTGTCCCCTCAGCTAAGCAGGGTCCACCCTGGTTGCATACGAAAGGGAGACTAGAAGTGTGAGCACTGGAAGATATTCCCCTCAGGGGATGGAGCCGCTCTGGGAAGAGCAGAAGGTTTCAAGTTCCCTCCCTGGCAGCATCTCCAAGATAGGGCTGAGAGAGATTCCTGCCTGCAACCTTGGAGAAGCTGTTGCCAGTCTGTGAAGACAATACTGAGCTAGATAGACCAATGGTCTGACTCAGTATATGGCGGTTTCCTATGTTCCTATGTTTCCTATCCCCCCCCCCCAAATGTGTGGCAAGCTCATGTCAAGTAATGCGCATAAGCTGGCTGTGGTTGTTGCCGCCTAAGCTGGTTTTTGACCTCCCTTCTGCAGGAGACTGGGGTGGGCAAGACTGTGAACGGTTTACGGAAACATGAATTGGTTGGCGACTTTGCCAAGAACCTGGTGGCCAGGTGGAAGAAGCTGGTGCCGGTCCCACAGGAAGCCGAGCGGTAAGTCAGCTGTACCTCGAGGTGGTGGTGGTGGTGTTCTCAGATGTCCAGCAGTGGGGATTTCCTCCTCTGCTTCATGCGTGTTTTGCTAGACGGAATTCCTGAGTGCTCCACATTATTATATTATTACTTATGTTTACATTTCTATCCCGCTCTTCCTCCAAGGATCCCAGAGCGGTGTACTACATGCTTAAGTTTCTCTTCCACCCTGTGAAGTAGGTTAGGCTGAGAGAGAAGTGACTGGCCCAAAGTCACCCAGCAAGTCTCACAGCTGAATGGGGATTTGAACTTTGGTCTCCCCGGTCCTAGTCCAGCACTCTAACCACTGGTGGTTTTCCTCTGTCCTGCTTTGCAAAGGTTGCTGACGTTAGCTGCTCGAATGTTTCACAAACTCCAGGCAGCTTAGATGCACTTCTAATCCTTTTCTGAATTCAAAATTGGTGGCGCATGCCCCTCTTGCAGACAAAAACAGTTACCTTTTTAGAAGGGCGTTAACAGTTGAGAATTGCCCATCCTCACTGGAGCCCCACTGGCCATGTTTCTGCTGGAGCTGGTGGTCTGTGAATGCTTCTTGACTTGGAAGGAGATGAGCTAGGACCAGCGACTCACTTACAGCCACAACTTTTGTGTGTGTGTGTCACAACTTTATACACACACACACACACACACACACACTTTTATTTTTCTGCTCTTCCTCGGAGGAACCCAGAGTGGTGTACAGATGGCCCTTGTTATCCGCATGGGTTCAGTTCTGGCCTACAACTACGGATAACAGAAATAAGTGAAATAAAGTACTGCAGCATGCTCTCCAGCTGTCCAGCAATGCCCCCCCAAACCCCTAGTCCTCCAATTTTCTGCAAAAAATTGTGTTTATGTGGGGGGTGTCAATTTATTTTTTTAAAATAAAGAAAGAGCCACAAAATGGTTCTGTCCTGCAAAATCCATCCTGCACGATTCAGGAACTAATTTTGCCTATTTTTAGAACGACAGACAACAAGGTCAGGTTTCCATTGCTCAGCCACAGATATGCAAAACCTTGGGTGCCAGGACTGCAGATAACAAGAGCTACCTGTACATGGTTTTGTTCTCCTTGCATCAACCCTGCGAGGTAGGCTAGGCTGGAGTGACTGGCCCAGAGTCACCCAGTGAATTTCATGGCTGAACGGGGATTTGAATGTGAATCTTCTCAGTCCTAGTCCAACACTCTTAACCACTACACCACACTGGTGTACACGACAGTTGGCACCCAAGACTGGGCATCTCTGCTGGCCTCATGCTGTGTCTCCGCATGGGGAATGAGTGAATGATCCAGTCACACCCAGCCCAAGACTCCTGCAGAATTGCTCACCTGCAGCAGAGACCGACTGGAAGGTGACAGGCTAGAGAAGTGACTCGTGCAGAGTTGCAGCAGGCAGCCTCTACTCTTGGTGGGATATAGCAGCGTTTAGTTCGATGATGTTATGCTTGTGGTTCTTGGGCAGGGCACAGTCTGGGGACCGCTGGCCTGGTTTTCGAGCACAGCACGCGCACTGGGAGCTCGACTGATGAGCCTTCCCTGCCGTGATTTCTAGGCAAGGACTGCTGTAACGGCAGCAAATATTTATATACAGGAAAACCTTGTTACTTGTGTGGAGGGCTTCCATTCTTCGCCTACTGCTGCAAGTAACGAGTCATTATTGATACGGGGAAAGAGAGGCTAGCTTCCTAAGTGGAGGGAAAATGGCGGGTGGGGGAGGCAATGGCGAAATAACTCAGAAGAACTTACCGTGGCGTGCTCCGTGGGGCCTGTAAGTGGTCAGGAATCCTCCCATGCACCCAGGAATGCCCCGAAATGCCCGCCCGCAAAGTGCTAAAAATCATGGAAAATATTCAAAGTCCGTTTTTGTAAGGAAAGGAGCCACAAAATGGCTCCCCAGAGACAAAATGGTGGGCAGAAGTGATCTCCGTGGTCACTTTTGGCTCTCTAGGAACCGCGGATACGTGGGTTTTAATCCCTTTGTATCTGTGGATACTGGAAACAGGTGTCAGTGAAACACCCCACGGACATGCAGTACCACGGATAGGGGTTCCACGAATAGCAAGGTTCTCCTGTACCATTTTTCAACAAAAGTGCTCAGAGTGCTATACGCTGAAAAATAATAAGATGTTTTTTCCTGTCTCAAAAGGGTTCACAATCTAAAAAGAAATCTAGAAAGAAGGTAGATGCCAGCAACAGCCACTGGAGGGATGCAGTGCTGGAGTTGGACTGGGCCTGTTGCTCTTCCTCTGCTCAGGGGTGTAGCAAGGCTGCAGTGGGTCCTGGGACAAAAAGTGAGGATGCTCCCAGCCGGGGTCCCCCACTTCACTTGCCCCCCACAGAAGAGTGAACTCTGGCCAGCAGGGACATTTGCTCAGTCATAGCAGTGCCCCACCCCTGCCCCGTAGAAGGGAGCCGCCATTTTAAAAAGTGCTTCTTTGCTCAGTTAGCAGGGGCGAGGTGCATTCAGCTGTGCACCCCGACACAACACAATGAGGGCTGCACCATCTGTATTGTGTTCTCGATGATCCTATCACACAAGCATGGCCTTTGGTGCCAAGTCTTGGCTTCTTGCAACATTTAAAACGTCGAAAGCCAGCGTAGCAAATGGGTCATGCTTGGGCATATTTTGCTTCAACTTGCTCACTCGTATGCTTCATCCAGATACCTGAGATCTTGCAGAAATTGGGGATCTGGGGCTTACAGCAGAAGGCAAATAACGGGGTGTCAGAGTGTCTGGGCAAAATAGTGTAATGGCAGACAAAAGTTCAGCTCCTCCCTGCATATTGAAATCATTCATAGTCGAGTGGAAATGTGCAGGCTGTATTTGCCGTCATGAGGGCTAGAAGCCTAGTTTGGGGAATTTTAACCACTCGATCCTGCCGCATCCTGCATACATGGAAGTGCTTCTGTGTTAGCTGCATTCTTATTCTGCTGGAGTGAGCTAGCCGGACATGGAGGTATCTGAATTATTCTGCAGTAATAGGGCTGTTCAACCAGGGTCGGAGAATAGAGGGCACTCCTGATCTGTAGTTGTGTGATTTCAAAGAGTCGGGGGAGAGACGGGAAGAGTGATCCTGTGGGGGTCAGGAACTGGAAGAGGACACTGTTCTGTCTGTCAAATGCTGGGGAGAGGATGTGGGTTGGCCATGCCTACCCAACCCCCAGGCGATTGCCCCCCCCCACCTTGCTCTTTGAATTCACACAACCGCTGATCGCATAAGAACAGCCCTGCTGGCTCAGGCCCCCCAAGGTGTGTCTAGTCCCGTTTCCCACCAGATGCCCCTGAGAAGCCCACAGGCAAGAGGTGAGAGCATGCCCTCTGGAGGTGGCCTATAGCCACCGGACTAGTAGCCATTGAGAGCCCTGTCCTCCGTGATTGGGAGCGTATCCGGCTCTCCGGCCCCGTTTCATGTTAAGTGAACATTGGCAGATCTTTCTGAGCTCCTGCTCCAGTTGCCTTAATGCTTAAAAAAATTTCTTTAAAGGAATAACCTTGAAGTTGAAGAGCGCAGCTACGACCGGAGCAGCTCTAGGAAGCGGAGGCAGGAGCCTTCCCCACGTGAGGACGAGGACGTTGAGGAGGACTACTCGGAAGCCTACCAGCCTTCCTGCAGCCAGTCGTATGAGCCAGAGTATGGCGCCAAGAGGCCCAAACGGTACCCAGAGCCCGAGCGAGCCCACCAGCCTGTGAACTGTGGCATTCCAGAGGGCAGGACATGGGACCGAGAGTCCCCAGTGCTCTCCTCCGACCAGGAGGGCTCCGACTATGGGCACGCAGCCTCTCCTGAACCGAGCGAGAGCCCCCAAGAACTGTACGTGGACCTCTGTCGAGTGGAGGAGCCGGAGAAGGAGCAGAAGGCCCTTCCCCGGAAGGCAAACAAAGGGCAGGGCTTCCTGGACAGGCAGGAGGGAGGCCACAGTAGGAACCTCAGTGACTCCCAAGACAAAGCCAGCTCCAGTCGGAGCAAAGAGCATAAGTCTTCTCACAAGGAGAAGCAGCGGCCCGATGCCAAAGCAGGGGAGGAGAGGCTACCAGAAAGACTGCACAAGGGCTTTTCCAGAGAGCCCCCCTGGGAAGCCCCCTTAGCAGGCGGCAGTAAGGAAAGGCTGAAGGCCTTGGAGAGCGCCAAGCGGGAGAAGAAAAGGGATGGCAGCAACTCCAAGAAGGAGAAGCCGCCCGTTGACTTGGAGGACTCTTTGGGCAACCACACGAAGAAGCACAAGCACCAGGACATGGAGAGAGCCAAACAGGAGAAGGCCAAGCTAGGCCCGGACGTCTCGCATGGCGACCGGGAGCAGCGGAAACCTGAGGCCAAATCCTCCGGCAAGAATAAGGAGAAGAAGGCCTCTGGCAGCTTGAAAACCCCGGAAGGCCACAAAAAAGCAGTGGGCTTCTTGCCCGCCGGTTCCGGGGAAGGGGATGGGGAGGATGAGTTCGAGCAGCCGACGATGTCCTTTGAGTCGTACATGGGCTACGACCAGCCTCAGAAGAAGAAGAAGAAGCTGGCCAAGCCACCCCCGCCGGCCCCGGAGAAGGACAGAGGGCACGGCAAGCAGAACGGGTCCAAGCCCAGCGCCAAGAGCTCCAACTCGAGCCGGAAAGCCCACAAGCAGGCCAACGAGAAGAAGCAGTCGGGGGCATCAAAGCCGAAAAAGGTAAGCCCGGTCTCTGTGGTGCTGCATCGTCCCTCCTGGGGGGAAGGCTGTTTGGGATTCCCTGGTGATTTTGCCACAAGGCGAGGTGGGGGGGGGGGCCGAGAGGGCCGTGCAGGTCCAAGCCGCGGGACGCCACTAGAGCTGCAAGTTCTTGTCAATCAGTCGGTTAGATTCAGTGTTTGGAAAAAACTTTGATCTGCTTAAAAACATCCCGGAGTCTGGTCTAAGGCAGGAGAAGGCAACCTTTGGCCCCCTCGCTGTTGATGGGAGATGTAGTTCAGTCACAGCGGGAGGGCCAAAGGTTGCCTATGCATGGCCTCTGTGTACAGAGAGCAGCCACCTTGCCGAAGCTAAGCAGGTCTTGGTGTAGTCAGTGCCTGAATGGGAAATCCATGTGTGGGGCTGGGGCCGTAGCTCAGTGTTGGAGCTTTTGCCTGCACACAGAAGGTCCCAGGTTCACTCCCTGGCAGCATCTCCAGGTAGGGCTGGGGAAGACTCCTGCCCTGAAACCTTGGCGAGCTGCTGCCAGTCAGTGTAGACAATCCTGAGCTAGATGGACCAAGGGTCGGACTCTGCATAAGGCCGCAGCTTCCTGTGTTCCTATCTCGCTGTTCATATTTGGTTGTTAGCTGCCCTGGGAATAGTGATACAGTACAGAGTGGTCGGGTTGGCATTTTTTGTAGAGCAAATACATGTTTGATGTGCAGAGGTCTCTTCAGCCCAGCACTTCAGGAGGATCCCAGTGGGAGTACAACTTCAGAGCTTCTCCCTGCATTTCAGTCTGTCCACTTCATGGGTCATCCCATGAAATTGATTGCCAGGAAATCTAGGACCAACAAACGGAAGTACTTTTTCACACACCACCTAATCAGCTTGTGGAACTCTCTGCCACAAGATGTGGTGACAGCCAATAACCTGGATGTCTGTAAGAGGGGCTTGGATAACTTCATGGAGGAGAGGTCTATCGATGGCTGCTAGTCAGAGTGCTATAGGCCACCTCCAGCCTCAAAGGCAGGATGCCTCTGAGTACCAGTTGCAGGGGAGCAACAGCAGGAGGGAGGGCATGCCCCCAACTCCTGCCTGTGGCTTCTAGCAGCATCTGGTGGGCCACTGTGCGAAACAGGATGCTGGACTAGATGAGCCTTGGGCCTGATCCAGCAGGGCTGTTCTTATGTTATCTTTCCTTGTGGCCCATTTTAAGTTGGGGAAGCAGAAGAAGTCAAGGATGAGTCTTTATTTAGGGTTCTAGAACTTGAAGTTAGCAGGGAAAGCAGCCAGGAACATAAGAAGTTGCCTTATATCGAGTCACATCAATCAGTGGCCTAACTTAGTATTGTCTACACCAAGGCTTCTCAACCTTGAGTCCCCAGATGTTGGTGGACTATAACAGCTATCATCCCCTGCCTTTGGCCATTGTGGCTGGGAATGATGGGGGTTGTAGTCCAATGTCTGGGGACCCATGGTTGAGAACCCCTAGTCTACACTGATTGGCAGTAGCAATTGAATACATTATCTAGTGGGAATGTGGAATTGCCTTCCTTGAAACTTATCAAGAAAAGATTCATTGGAAGCTGCCTTATACCGAGTCAGACCCTTCGTCCATCTAGCTCAGTTTTGTCTACTCTGACTGGCAGCGGCTCTCCAAGGTTTCAGGCAGGGGTCTCTCCCAGCCCTACTTGGAGATGTCAGAGACTGGACCTTGGGCCCTTCTGAATGCAAAGCCGATGCTCTGCCACTGAGCTATGGACCCACCCCCAAAGATGGCATGTATGGGTCTCCCATCCAGACACTGACCACAACAAGAGCTGGTGAGCTTCCACAAAGTGGCTGTATCGCGTGCCCTTAGTTGAGGGGCTTAAAGTGGGGAGTTCTGGGATGAATCATGGGAGATGGAAAGGGATGGTCTGAGTCAGTCTCTTTTGATATCTTTTAGCTCTGAATGCAGGATATATCATCTTTAAAAAAAACAAAACATGATAATATACCTAGCATAAAGTAGCTCCCAAGTGCAGATATTGTAAAACAGAAATCTTAAATATTATTGCACTAGTAAAATATGACTTTTCCCAATGTTTTAAATAAAATCATTTGTTTCTCAGTTTGTTCCTTTCAGTATTAAACCTACTTACTTATGAATAAATGTATATACTGCCCACTCCAAAAAGTCTCAAGGCAGGTTCTTACAAACTATGTATGATAGGGTGTGCTTCCTTTTTTTCAGAGAGGAGAGCTGGTCTTGTGGTAGCAAGCATGACTTGTCCCCATAGCTAAGCAGGGTCTGCCCTGGTTGCATATGAATGGGAGACTTGATGTGTGAGCACTGCAAGATATTCCTCTCAGGGGATGGAGCCACCCTGGGAAGAGCAGAAGGTTTCAGGTTCCCTCCCTGGCTTCTCCAAGATAGGGCTGAGAGAGATTCCTGCCTGCAACCTTGGAGAAGCCGCTGCCAGTCTGTGAAGACAATACTGAGCTAGAAAGACCAATGGTCTGACTCAGTATATGGCAGCTTCCTATGTTCCTATAGTTTCAAAGTGGTTGCCACTTCTTCCCAAGTATTTGATTAGTCGGTGATCTGTTGATGGTACTTGTTCTTTTTCTCCCAAATTTTAACGCTTGTCCATTACCTGCTACTAAACTGGTAAGACTAAGGCTGCAACCCTATGCACACTTACCTGAGAGCATGTCTGACTGAATACAGTAAGATTTATGTCTGTGTGAACATACCCCAGGGCCTACTATTCTCTTTTAACAATTTGCAGGTTTGCCAGTCCAGTGATCTCTGGATCAGACCAAAGCATTATACCCTTTGGTGATTGATTAACTGGATAGTCTTCTCTTTCCAGTATTTGTCAAAGAAAACTCAGCCCCATCACTTACACAGAAAACCAGTTTTGCAGTTGTTGCATTTCACAAGCTTTTATCTTCTAACACACTTATTGGCCAATGAATGAATACGTATTTACGTAGTAGATTTATTGACTGTCTCACTTCCTTAGACTCAAGGCAGTTTACATAAATTAAAACAACAACAACGAAGACAAGAGAAGTGGGGGGAAGAGAGAAGAAGAAAGAAAAGGAAAAAAGAAAAAGACCGCCCCCCCCACACACGTAAAAATCTAAAAGCCTGGCAAAATAGATAGGTTTCCAGGAGCTTCTTAAAGGACAGAAGGGAGGGGGAATAGGCCCACCTTTTTAAATACTGAAGATACAGTTTGGAATTCTGGTGGTGAGTAATTTACGGGAGCCCCAAGAACAAGGGGTTGGGGTGCCAGCGTGGGGGGAAGACCAGAGGTGGGGCCTGGTGAAAGGACTTTCCCTGATGCAAGTGGGGGGAAATGGAAAAGCAGCTTCAGAAGAGCATTGACCAGGGGGTTGGAGCACCTCTCCTGTGAGGAAAAAGCACAATGTTTGGGCCTTTTTAGTTTAGAAAGAAGGTGAGTAAGGAGGGACATGATAGCAATGTGTTAAAATATGTGCAGAATGGATGAAGTGGACAGAGAGAAGTTTTTTTCTCTCTCTCTCTCTCGTAACATTAGAACCTGTGGTCTTCCTTTGAAGCTAAATTCTGGGAGATTCAGGACAGACAAAAGGAAGTACTTCTTTACACAACCTGTAGTTAAGCAATGGAATTTATTGCTGCTGGATGTGGCGATGGCCCCCCATCTGGGCGGCTTTAAAAAGGGATTAAGACAGTTTCATGGAGGAGGATGGGGCTATCAGTGGCTACTAGCCTTGATAACTATATACTTCGATCAGGATCAGCGGGGGCAGGCCCCTTGACATCAGGTGTGAGGGAGCCCCAAGGGAGGGGGTGGTTTCTCTCCTCCCCACTTGCGTGCTGGCCCCTCACCGCATATCTTGCGGCAGGATGCTGGACTGGATGGGCGCTGGCCTGATCCAGCAGGGCCTTTCTTATTATACTGGCTGCTATCCTAGACATCGGTGCCTGCCGTTGTGTATGTGTTGTCCTGTAGATCCAAGCAGGAATTCCAGTCTAATTCAGCTGCAGCTATGACTATTTTTTACTACATTATTCCTACAGAACAGATCTGATCTAGTTCCCTCCTGTAGGCCAAGAAGATGTTCTTTTTTTTGGTGAGCATGTGGTGTTTACACGTTTGAACACAGGTAGTCACATGTCAGTCACCACTTGCCTGGTTGCCCCTGACGAATGAAAATTGCCTCCAGGCAACCAGTCCGGGAAGCTGGTGAAATTTGGAAGAGGGTTCGTTTGTTGGTTCTTTCCACAAAGGAGGATATGTATAGGAAAGAAGCCTAGGAACTCTTCTTGTGGGCTAGAATCACTTATTGACTTGTTTGCAAGGCTGCTTTACTGGAACGTACTATTTTTTTCCTCCCCCTGCAGATCCCCATTGATGTGGTGCCAACGCTCCCTGACATCCCCTTGCCCCCAATCCAGGCCAACTACCGCCCCCTTCCTTCGCTTGAATCAATTCCCCTCAGCCAGCCAAAGAGGAAAGGTAATATCAGAGTTAAGAATGGGATGGAATATGTTGGAATGCATCCTTGGCTGTTGTTTGGAGGGGGATGGCAGATACTGGGAGAAACCGCTTGCCCGTGTGACACAAGTCCACAGATTTTGAATGTCCTCTTTGGTGAATGCACATGTGTGTTCGTTTGCACACACGCCCCTTTCCTGCCCGGCAGGCCTCCCAAGATGGCTTAAAGTAATAAACACAGTAAATTCTAACAGTGCGATTCATAACAAACAAACAAACCAAAGTGCAACATGTTCTATAAAATGTAACAGCCCAATGACAAAAAAATGCCTCCTAGCATAAACAGGCCCCGTGATGCCACCTTTCAGGTGCTTGTCAGAATGGAAGTGCCTTAGCTTGCTCCCCAAAAGTGATCGCCTTATAGATTATGTTGGGGGGAACGTGCCATAAGGCAGGTGCCACTGCTGAGACAATCCTGCTGCAAGCAGATGTAGGTCTCGCATCAGACGAAGAATGTTGAATCTGCCCCAAAGCGAATTGGTAGCCAGTGAAGCTGCCGCAGGATGTGTGTGACACTCACGAAGTGACGAGCACCCACGGCCACTTTTAGACTCTTCTCTTCACAATGCACAATTAAATTACATAATCCATTACCGTGAGATGTGGTAGTCAATGGCTTTAAAAAAAGATTAGAGAAATTCATGGATCATGGCTCTATTAACCATGAGAATATCTAAATGAAAATTCCATGCTGAGTAAAAGTATATCTGAGCCTGCTTTCAGGGCTGTGAACTTGGCAGGGCCATTTAATCTAAGGGAGGAGGAGCTGGTCTTGTGGTAGCAAGCATGGACCAATGTCGCTGGACCAATGGTCTGACTTGGTATAAGGTCTTCCTATGTTGCTATGATTGTCCGCCGATGCAGAATGCTGGACAAGATGGAGCTTGGGTCAGATCCAGTGAAAGAATTCTTAGGATGGGTATGGCTAGCCATTGACATCTCTGGGCTTTTTGTTTGATCGGTTTGATCTGTGTCCTGAGAACTGACTGTGGTGCACTTCTTCTCTCTTTCCTTTAAATCCCTTGTCTCACAGCACTGTCCTCCCCCACAGAGGAGGATGAGGCTGGTTTTACAGGGCGCAGGCTGAATTCCAAGATGCAGGTGTATTCTGGCTCAAAAACGGCCTACCTCCCAAAGATGATGTCTCTCCACGAACAATGTATCCGAGTCCTCAGCAATAACATTGACTGTGAGTATTGGGGGCCGACTCCTTGGCTGGAAATGCTGAGAGCCAGTATGGTGACATGGTTGGAGTGTTGGATTAGGACCAGGAAGACCCAAGTCCACGTTGCCTCTGGGCCAGTCAGGCTGACCTATCTCACAGGGTTGTTGCAGGGATAAACATAACCATGGACACTACTCAGGGCTCTTTGGAGGAAGAGCAGCATATAAAAGTAGAAATAAATAAAACTGGGTGGTCTTTGGATCACTCTCATTGGCTGATGATCTGTGTCTTTTCCCCTCTCTCCCTGATCTAAGAATGTGAGAAGGCTCAGTTCTGGGCCCGCCATGTTTGCTAGGGAATGGTGATGCAGGGGCAGGGATTTGCAGGGGAGAACTAGCTGGCAAGAGGGAGCAGGGGCTTAGCCCTTGCCCCATCTGCTGGCTCTCTTCCAGAACTTTTTACCCTGGGCTATGTCTCTCCCCCGCCCCCCCCCAGCTGAGTTTGTTTCTGAACTTGGTTGCTGGCTGGAGGAAAAGCCCTGAGAGTGTGAGTGGCAGGTCAAGGAAAGGTTAAACACACACCCTTCCAGCCTACTGATTCTACCTAGCTCAAGGGTTCTTGAGTCTGGGTCCCCAGATATTGTTGACCTACAACATCCCAAAGTCCAGGGGAAGATGGGATTTGTAGTCCCAACAATATCTGGGGACCCAAGCTCGCAAATGTCTGCCCTAGCAAATGCCCTTGTCTCTGCATTACCGTTAGAGATCAACATGGAGTTAGGAGTCCTGCCTTGTAACTCTAGGTCAGCGCTGAGCCCTGCCCCATAGAAAGAACCCTTGAGATAGTTGGAGGCTTTACATCAGGACTGCAGAACTTTGGCCCTCTAGCTGTTGTTCGACTACAACTCCCATCATCCCTGGCTCAGTGGCCAGTAGTTGGGGGGTGATGGGAGATGTAGTCCAGCATCTGCAGGAAGGCGGACATTGTGCAGCCCTGCTTTATAGCCTCCCCTACGGGAGTTGAGGAAAGCCGAGGGGAGATGGTATCTTGGCTGCAACCAGTTGGCATCGGGTGGACCTGCTATCTGATCTTCTTCCCAGCTCAACATGGACGTTTTGGGAGAGTACTGCCTAGCAAATAAAGGGAAGGGAAGCAGAGGACACTCTCCTTTCTGCATCCAAGAGGTCTTAGTCCCAGCATTGTCCTTATTGTCCCTTCTGGCATGAAAAGAAGCCTTTTCCTGCATGGAAGAGAGAAAAGATTAAAGATTAGGGAGGAGAGCTGGTCTTGTGGTGGCGAGCAGGACCTGTCCCCTTAGCTAAGCAGGGTCCACCCTGGTTGCATATGAATGGGAGACTTGATGTGTGAGCACTGTGTGAGATATTCCCCATCAGGGGATGGAGGCGCTCTGGGAAGAGAAGAAGGTTCCAAGTTCCCTCCAGGGGTGTAACTATAATAGGGCAAGGAGAGACAGTTGTCTGGGGGCCCACTGCCCTGGGGGGCCCCCCAGAGGCAAATCACATGACTGACTCCCCCAGTTGAGCACCCGCCCAGGCTTCCTTCAGTTGTATTCATCCTCCGAAACTGATGTGAGTGTTAAGACCTGGAGCCACCAGAACAGCATGTCTTTCTCTAGTACCATTCAATGACTTGCATCGTCCACAATTTACAAAACCTTTAAAAAAATAATTTAGGATGATCTGTTGTGGCACATAGGTTTTATATAGAATATATATTAAATTATTTTAATATTTAGTATTTTAATAATTATTTTAATTATTATCTATCTATCTATTTAAGATTTCTTTACTTCATGAGCTGAGCTTCGGGGGGGGGTGCATTTTAAAATTTTGTCTCTGGGCCCACTACAACCTTGCTATGCCCCTGGCACTGGCAACATCTCCAGGATAGGGCTGAGAGAGACTCCTGCCTGCAACCTTGGAGAAGCCGCTGCCAGTCTGTGAAGACAATACTGACCTATGGTCTGACTCAATATATGGCAGCTCCCTCTGTTCCTTAGGAACATCCCCATTTTATTTATTTATTTATTATTTCTCTAGGTAAACTGCTTTGGAATCATTTATTGAAAAGCGGTATGTAACAAACAAAAAGCCCTGACGAACTCCAATATTACATGAGCCAGTTGGGGAGGATGAATGCACGTTGTGATTTTTGACAAGGTCCATACCCCTTGAAATGGAGAAGAGGTGATATAGCATATACAATCCTGCTTTTATTGTCCTGACTGCCAAACCTGCAGCAGCCAAATTTGCAGTGGGGTCTTAAACGGTTTTGGTTTTTTAAAAAAGTTTTTTTAAACTACTTTAAATTTTATCAGTATTGTCAGAGGAATGGAAATGAAATTTGGCAGATGTGTCCTCCAAAGATGACTCCAGGGAGCAAGTACATTGGGAGAGTGAACTGTCCACTTTGCTAAGCAGGGTCCACCCTGGTTTGCATTTGAATGGGAGACTGTGTGAGCACTGCGAGATATTCCCCTCAGGGGATGGAGCTGCTCTGGGAAGAGCAGAAGGTCCCAAGTTCCCTCCCTGGCAGCATCTCCAAGATAGGGCTGAGAGAGACTCCTGCCTGCAACCTTGGAGAAGCCACTGCCAGTCTGTGTATAGACAATACTGAGCTAGATGGACCCATGGTCTGACTTGGTAGAAGGCAGATTCTGATGTTTGTTGTTACTCTAACCTTTTCTTCTGTGCAAAAGAACTGCAACATAACCCTGATGGTTTGCGGGAGGAGGGGGGATAAAGAAAAGGTGATAATCCATAGTGCAACCACGCTATCCCCTATTTTCCATCTCGGGGGTGGGGGACATGGGGTAGACATTGCCAACAATCACTATGAGCATTTGTCCTCTGAGATGGCACTGATGTCTAAAGTGTGTGAGCCTGGACTAAGAGCAAGGAGGCTAAAAATGGTACTGCCGTTCATGCATGTAAAACCAACAAGCTTGTTGCTGGAGGGGCGGGTCTGTGCTGGAGGGAGAGAAAGCTGAGATGACCCTTGAGATGACCCTTGTCCCTCCCTCCCCCCGTGCTTCCTCCTGCAGCAATCTATGAAGTGGGGGGTGTTCCTTTCTCGGTATTGGAGCCCGTCTTGGAACGATGCACCCCGGAGCAGCTGTACCGCATCGAGGAGTGCAATCATGTGAGTGTTGCAAGACCAAATCGAGGCACACTTGTGTCTGTTGTCATTCATTGTCCACTCTCAGCTATGGGGGTGGGTGGGTGGGTATCACTTCCTTGATTGTCTGGAGTGCTTCCTTTTCCATTGGGGGATAAGGGCTGGACATTATGAACATCCCCATGACTTGGCGATGGACCCGTACATAGAGCATCTGCTTTTCATGCAGAAGGTTCCAAGTTCAACCCTGGAAGCATCTCCAGATAGGGCTGAGAGAGACTCCTGCCTGTAGCCTTGGAGAAGCCGCTGCCAGTCAGTGTAGGCAGTCCTGAGCTAGATGGACCAAGGGTCTGGCTCGGTATAAAGCAGCTTCCTATGTTCCTACGACATTGCCCTGACTTCCAGCACTCGGGGGTTGCTCTTGCTCTAGCCCAAATGTAAGCAAAAGGACAGTGGTTGGGAACCAGGACAGCCCTGCTGGCGGTCTTGGCTCTGCCATGAGCTTCCTAAGGGGTCTTAGGTGCCTAGGGAGCTGCTTCCTTCTGGGTCAGGCTCTTGGTCCATTTACTTCGCACTGACTGGCAGCAGCTCTCCAAGGTTGCAGGCAGGAGTCTCCCCCAGCCCTACCTGGAGATGCTGCCGGGGATCAAACCTAGGACCCTTCTGCCTTCAGAGCAGATGCTCTACTCCGAGCTGTGGCCCCATCCTCCTAAGCCTTGATCCCCAGTTTATAAAATGGGGGTGGTGATACTCGCTTGCCTTCCGGAGACGTCGCAGAGATGACTGCAATGATTTATGCGAAGCACTTGAGAGCAGGCGTTGCACACCTTGGGTCCCCACCTGGAGTTGGACTAGAACTCCCCTCACCCGCAGCCACAAATGGGAGGAGAGCTGGTCTTGTGGCAGCAAGCATGAATTGTCCCCTTTGCTAAGCAGGGTCCACCCTGGCTTGCTTTTGAATGGGAGGCAACCTGTGTGAGCACTTGAAGATCTTCCCCTCTGGGGATGGAGCCGCGCTGGGAAGAACACCTGCCTGCTTGCATGCAGAAGGTCCCAAGTTCCCTCCTTGGCGGCATCTCCAAGATAGGGCCGAGAGAGACTCCTGCCTGCAGCCTTGGAGAAGCCGCTGCCCGTCTGGGTAGACAATACTAAGCTAGACGGACCAGTGGTCTGACTCGGTAGAAGGCTGCTTCCTTTGTTCCTCTGTAATGGCCACTGTGGCTGGGGATGATGGGAGTTGTAGTCCAGCAACCTCTGGGGACCCAGGATTCAGAGCACCTTGCAGAGGTGCACAACTCGCATGCCCCGGTGGGCCAGAGCCAAGCATGACGAGAACCAACCGTGTCGGGGGTGAGGTTAAGTTTCAACACAATAATTATTAAGTTAAAATTATTTAAGATATTAATGAAAGTGAGGGGCCAGAGGGTTGGAGTCAAGGGGGAAGGCAAGGGAGAAAGGGATGTGCCAGGGGGCTGCAGCTCAGGGGTGCGGGACATCTGGTCTCAAGCAGCCAACTGCATTGTCCGTCCGCAGGAGAGGCCAAGAACTCTTCAGACCCGCTGCTGCTGCTGCTGCTACACATTATTCTGTCCTGCGGGCCAGGAGAAAATCCCCCCCCCTCCGCCGGGCCTTCTATTGTGCAGGCCTGCTTTAGAACATCCAAAGCAACACATCATTTCCAGTATCCCTAAACTAGCCAAATGTCTGATGCTCTTATGAGAGAGCCAGTGTGGTGTAGTGGTTAGAGTGTGGGACTTGGACCGGGGAATGTTCAGATCCCCATTCAAGCATGAAACTTATTGGGTGACTCTGAGCCAGCCAGCCTGACCTGAGGAGAGGAGAGCTGGTCTGGTGGTAGCAAGCATGACTTCTCCCCATAGCTAAGCAGGGTCTGCCTTGGTTGCATCTGAATGTGAGACGATGTGTGAGCACTGTAAGATATTCCCCTCAGGGGATGGAGCCGCTCTGGGAAGAGCAGAAGGTTCCAAGTTCCCTCCCTGGCAGCATCTCCAAGATAGGGCTGAGAGAGATTCCTGCCTTCAACCCTGGAGAAGCCGCTGCCAGTCTGTGCAGACAATACTGAGCTAGATAGACCAATAGTCTGACTCAGTATATGGCAGCTTCCTATGTTCCTATGTACCTCACAGGGTTGTTATGAGATGAAACACAAACCATGTACTCTGGGCTCTTCTGCGGAAGCGTGGGCTGAAAATGTACAAATGCATACATAAATGTAACATTATGGCGGGTGTGGTGTAGGCCTGGAAGGAGAGCTTGCTTCTCTCAGCAGCTGTCCTTGGGGTGCAGCCCCCTGCCAAGGATCCCCTCTGCCAGTGAGGCCAGGCCACTGAGTGTCAGAAACAGAAGGCAGGCTTGGCTTGCATCCCAAACAGTGTCCTCGATTCAAGTGCTCTTCCTCCTCTCCAGGGAGAGGAAAGAATAGTTTCCTCTACCCAGTTTGCACCGGAGTCTGAATTGGCCGCCCTGGTCTCAGGAGCGGCCAGCTGCCACTGAATTATATTCAAGCGGAGAATGTTTGTTTGCCTGGAGGCATTGGATGGGGTGGGGGGGAACCTAAGCAAGCTTATGGCCAGGAGTATAGTGAGGTGGGTGGCTCTTTTTGAAAGAAAGTAAGAAAGGGGGGGGAGCACCCAGCAGGTGAAGCAGGTACTTCGCCAGCTGGGTAGGCTGAGGGGCCAGGTATTCATGCCCAGCGCTGGCCAGGGCCCCTGTGTCAGCGTCCTGATGCAAGGCGAAGGGGCATGGACGATGTGGATTATTATTATTACATTTATATCCCGCTCATCCTCCAAGGAGCCTAGAGCAGTGTACTACATACTTGAGTTTTTCTTTCACAACCACCCTGTGAAGTAGGTTAGGCTGAGAGAGAAGTGACTGGCCCAGAGTCACCCAGCTAGTATCATGGCTGAATGGGGATTTGAACTCAGGTCTTCCCGATCCTAGTCCAGCACTCTAACCACTATCCTTCTCCCGGGGATTTCCAGATGTTGTTGACTACAGCTCCCATAATCCCCAAGCAAGGGCTATTTCAGCTGGGGATGCTGGGAGTTGTAGTCAACAGCATCTGGGAATCCCTGTTAGAGGGAACATTGCTGCTAGGGAGGGAGTGGGGGGCAAGGGGTAACCTGGTCCCCCCCTCCCGTCTCCATGGCCGAGGGACATTTGTCCCCCTTCCCCCCTGCCCCCTTACCCCTACACGCCTGCTTCTGGTCTATTGAGTGAGGTTGTGGGGACGGCCAGTATAGGCCTTCAGGTCTCTTGCTGGCTTCCACCAACTCCCTGAGTGTGGAACGCCTCAGCCACTTGAACTGGGATCCTCTGCTGAGTGCAGATTCCGGAGGGGTAGCCATCTTCGTCTGAGGCAACAAAACCGCCTCGTCTTGCAACACCTTAAAGGTCAACAGATTGATTATGACGTTGGTTTCATGGACCGGAGCCCACTTCAACAGATGTGAGGCCAGAGGATAATATTTCACGCCTCGGATTCAGTGAGCTGGAGGTCATGCATGCCCACAATAAATCTGTAGAAGGTGCTCCGAGATACTACTGAATATAAGGAGCCCCACTCCTTCTGTGGGGTCAGTGAATGAGTCTAGTGCAGGGGTCCCCAAGCGATGTTGGACTATAACTGCCATCATCCCCAGCCACAGTGGCCATGCATGATGGGAGTTGTAGTCCTACCTCATCTGGGGACCCAAGTTTGAGAATTCCTGCACTGATAAATCTTCAACTGACTTTTTTTTTAAAAAAGTCAAAGTAAAACTTGGTTTTCAGAATTTATGGTTTTGAGGGCCTTGTTGGCCAAAGCTCCTGGCACCAGGATTTGAATTCTGATGTGAAACTTCAGATTCAGACTGCAAAAATCTGATGGTTCTCCCCCACCCACCCTGACAGGCTGATTCAAATTTCAAGTTGCAAAAGTACAATATTTTATCTTTGTTATGTTGTTGTTTATGACCACACACACTCTGTGTGTGTGTGTGTGTGTGTGTGTGTGCGCGCGCGCGCGTGTGTGTGTGTGTGTGCGCGTTTTCTCCTTGAGGCAATAAACTCTAAACTCTTTGTTTGATGTCCAGTCAGCAATATTTTGATAAGTCTCAATAACCTGTACAGGAGACCCTTCATTTCTGCAGGTTCATCTCCTGTAGTTCTGCACATTTGCGGGCAACTTCCTTGTATACCAGTTTATCACTGGGGTAGTTAGGAAATCCCTTTAACTACCCTCTAACTAAATTGGTATCCCTAGAGCAGCCCATGTGCTAGCTGAGATGCAGTGAGAGATTGGATATTTTATTTATGTTTTTTTAAATTTACTTTAATACATTTGTATACCACCTATAACACAAATTTCAAGGCGGTTTACAATCAAAACAGCCAAAAGTTTAAGAAACAGCGTTTATACAGGATTTAGTTTAGAACATTAGATCAATTGTTTTAAAAGATCTGCTTAAAACCAAGCAGAACAGGTGTGTCTTCCTAAACTTGGTTTAAACTTTAAATCTTCTCAAGCAGCCCGGACTCTGCTCCTCAGAAACCTAACCCCATTTTTAGAGTTTAACGGTCTCAGAGCTTTCCTGGAACAATAACCCTGTGACATTCAAGGGTCTCCTGTATATACAGGATGACCTCATTAATTGTCGGTCCAGCACTCACGGTTTCACTTATCCTTGGTCAGGAAATTAGCGCCCAACCTCATGCTCTGTGTGTGTGGCGGGGGGGGGGAGAAAAGAGTTAAACCCATCTCTCTGCGGGTCGAGGGTGGCCAGAAATGACCTCGGGGGTCACTTCTGGATGCCATTTTGTTTTCGGGAGCCATTTTATGGCTCATTTACCAAAAAAAAACCCCAACACCCCGGAGCAAAACCAGCTATTTTGGACTGATTTTCTGAATGGTGGACTACTCAGGCATGGTAAGGCACTTTGGGGGGTCATTGCAGGGGGGACAGTGATTTTTTGGCTGATTTTGGGTAGTCCGGGAACCTAACCCCCCAATTCCCATAGCCCTAATATTCCAACATCCACAGATTCACTATCCGCGACTACCCCCATCCCCCTGCAGAATCGAACCCCCTTGAATAACGGGTTTCTCCTATATGTTATCTTTTTCTCTCTGCTTTCTACAAGGCAGGGTGGAGTCCCAGCATCTATCTCGGTTCTAAATATACTGCTAAATTGACTTCCCAGTAGAGTTGGGGTGGATGGGAAGCTGGGTTTCCCCCCTGAGTGGGCTCAGCTGTCTGGATGGCAATTGAATCCTAGTTAGGGTAGCACATGTTGGTCACCAGCTGTTGCTGCTCTAAATCAGCCCTTGGGGTATTGGCCCAGGCGAAAAGAGACAGAAGGGCCATGATTTTTCAGAGAGAAAAACACACTGAACAACCCCTTAATTTCTAGTGCCCCAAAGGAGATGAAATGCACCTTCCCTAGATAACTGGGGGTAGGTGATGGAAGTCTCCAAAGATATATGCAGTGGGCTCAGAATAGAGAGCAGGTTGTCTGTAAGCAACAAAATGATGGTCAGAATGACTAATATCCAAATAAGTGCATAACACAGCTTTGGGTGGTTAACCACTGGACTAGTTTAGACACGCTAGGGTGGAGATTTTTGTCTTCCATGCCTCCCCAAAAGCCCTTGTTCTGTGAATAGGGTACATATCTTGGCTTAATTTTGAGTAACTGATTTTTGCCGTCAGTGATGGAAGTTTCCATAGAACAGGATATTTTTGGAAAGGGTGTGGGATGGTTGGGGGGCTGGAATGGAAGGAGGGGATGTGCACAGGTGTTTCCACGTTTCTTCCACACTCATAAGAACTAGAAACCTTTAAAAACTGATTTTTTAAAAAATAAATTCAAAATATATATATTGCATATCCTGGTAAATATTAAAAAGATAACAAATTTAAATTCATTAACAAACATTAGATTTAACCACTATGAAACCATACCAGTCTTCAAATACTGCATGATTGACATGATACTTTACACTGATATTTTCAGTTAATAATTCTTGCTTGATTTGTAATCACCTCAAACTCTCTCCTTTATTTCCTTATCACACTGAAATGTGATCATTCTTCAATCCTGTAAGAGCACATAGAGCCGAACTTAACATTGGCCTGAAATCTAGTATGTCAAAACGGACTATATATTAGCCATTTTCATACAAAGTTAACTGACTTGTTTTCCAAGCTGGCAAGTTCTGGATCTGGTCCTTTCCTTGTCTGATCTGTGATGGGGTGGCATACTCATCGGGACATAGGAAGCTGCGTTATACTGAGTCGGACCCTTGGTCCGCCTACACTGACTGGCAGCGGCTCTCCAAGGCCTGGGACGGGAGTCTTTCCCAGCCCTACCTGGAGATCCTGCCAGCGACTGAAGCTGGGGCCTTCTGCACGCCAAGCAGAAACTCTGGTACTGAGCTAGATCACCACCTCCATTCCGAGCTCTCTCTAAGCGGAGGAGTTACTCTCTCCTCTATCCAAACCCTGGGCCCAATCTTTCCTCTTGGTCTCCAGGTTTTGATTGAGGACACGGATCAGCTGTGGCACAATCACTGCCTTCGCGATTTCAAGAAGGAGAAGCCCGAGGAGTTTGAATCGTGGAGGGAGATGTACCTGCGCCTGCATGATGCCCGGGAGCAGCGGCTGCTGATGCTGACCCAGAACATCCGCTCGGCTCATGCCAACAAGCCCAGAGGTGAGCGGGGAAGTGGGCCTGGGGAGCAAAGTGAGATGGTGGGAACAGGGCCACACAACTCGGGCCTTCCAGCTGTGGTTGGACTACAACTCCCAGCATCCTTGACTGTTGGCGGCTGCGGATGATGGGAGTTGTAGTCCAGCAACGTGTGGGAATTGAAGGTTGGGAACCTCTGGTTTGGTGGCTAGAGTCAGGGGCAGAGGGAGGTCAGCGCCGGTCCGGGTCCAGCCGGGACCAGCCTGCCGCCATGGCCCCCTAGACCACCCCCTGTGTCTGACATCAGATGTGAAGCCCCGCCCCCTGTGTCTGACATCAGACACAGGGGATGTGGCTGGGGTATGAGGCACAGCCCCTGAGGGGTGGTGGCCCAGGTTCTTCGAGCCCATTCCCTCAATGGTGGCTGTTTAGAGCAGGGATTCTCGATGTTGGGTCCCCAGATGTTATTGGACTTCAGCTCCCATAATTCCCAGCCAAAGGCCACTGAGGCTGGGAATTATGGGAGTTGAAGTTCAGTATTCTGGGGACCCAGTGTTGAGAATCTCTGGTTTCAGAGTATCGAATGTTGGCCTGAGGAGATTGGGTTTCAAATCCCCACCCGCTATGTAGTCATGTGCACGGACCGGTTCGGAGGCCATTTAAAAGGCCTCCAGACTGGTCCGGACACGGGGTGGTTTTGGTTCGGGAGGATGGGGTGAGGGGTTCCAATAAGAAATGGGGGGGCGTTACTCACCCCGGAGACAACCACGCCATATTTCACTGAGCACTCGGGCGGCAGGATATCTCCCTGCCGCCCCCTTCAAAGCCCCGCTCGGCTGGCGGCCGCCCCCTTCAAGTCCCCTGCAGCCCCCAAGAAGACCCCTGCCGTCCCTTCCCCTTCCCCTTCCAAAAGATCAGCACTCGGCAGGAGAGCTCCCTGCCGTCCCTCCCTTCCCCTTCACCGGCTGGGCGGCAAATGGCTTCTAAGAAGAAGTCCCCTGCAGCCCCCAAGAAGACCCCTGCCGTCCCTTTCCCTTTCTTGGAATGTGGTGGAAATTCGGAAGCCCTTAACCCTGTTCTAGGGAACAGGTCTGTGCTGGTAGCCTGTTAGCAACTGTCTCTAGGGTTGGCAAATAACCAGCTAACTCCCCCCCCGCCACCCCCATGGAGTGAAACATTCACAGCTGCTTATGTCTATGGATGAAGCTGCTTTTGAAGGCACAGCTGCCAGGGCCAGTGGAAGAGTTGGCAATCCTAGCTGCCCTTGGATTGACACATTTCATCTGGAAGATGCCTCCCTTAAACAGCTCGAGGAAGTACCGTTCATCTCACCGTCTTTATTTTTTATATTTTATTGTGTAAACCGCTTTGAAACGTGTTTTAAAAGGGTGTATAAATATTTGTTGTGGTCGTAGATGCAGAGCATGGTCTAAGGAGGGAGAGCTGGTCTTGTGGCAGCAAGCAAGCAAGCATTGTCCCTTTTGCTAAGCAGGGTCTGCCCTGGTTTGCATTTGAATGGGAGATTGTGTGTGAGCACTGCAAGATATTCCCCTTAGGGAATGGGGCCCACTTTGGGAAGAGCATCTGCATGCTTGCATGTGGAAGGTTGTAAGTTTTTTCTTCCTGGCATCTCCCAAGATTAAGGCTGAGGGAGACTCTTAACTGCAACCTTGAAGAAGCTACTGCCAGTCAGGGCCGACAATACTGAGCTAGATGGACCAAGGGTCTGACTCAGTATATGGCAACTTCCTGTGTTCTTGTGTAAGGGCACACGATATAGCCATCAAGCAGATCTTGGTGTGGTCAGTGTCTTGATGGGAGACCAATTTATTCCGCCATTGGAAGTGGGGCCTTAACTCATTGGTAGAGCATCTGCTTTGTATGCAGAAGCTCCTAAGTTTGATCCCTGGCGGTATCACCACATAGGCCTGGGAAAGACTCCTCCCTGAAACCTCGGGAGAAGTGCTGCCAATCAGTGCAGACAATACTGAGCTTCGTGGACCACTAATCTGACTCCATATAAGGCAGCTTCCTATGTTACTTTGCAAAAAAAACCTGTTCTTGCTGAATTCCAGCCACTTTTGGTGTTTTTAAAGGGCAAATCCTAGATGCAGGATGCTACCTGTGTTGTGGGTACCTGAGGTGCTTTGGGCAGTCCGTATCAAAATAGCCTGTATGCTGCCCTTGTAGTGTTAGAGGCTACCTGGACTGTCTGTCTTGGACTTCCTGTGTGGGGGTAAAGGACAGTTTTCCTTGGTGGTGATTCTGTGGCAAGCTCTCCTTCCTACCTTCTTTTTAGGCCCTGAAGGAGAACTCTGGGGCCTTCCTTTTCAAAGCACCTTTCAGCTAACCTGAGTTTCTCCACCCGTTTCCGTTCAGGCCGAGTAGCCAAGATGGCTTTCGTCAATTCGGCAGCAAAGCCCCCGCGGGACGTGCGGAGACGACAGGAGAAATTTGGAACTGGAGGCGCTGCGGTCCCGGAGAAGATCAAGTGAGCCTCTGACCACACCTCCCCGCTGATTAAGACTGAGGGGTGAAGGACCCAGGGGCAAGTTGGAGGGAGGAGGAGAGCTGGTCTTGTGGTAGCAAGCATGACTTGTCCCCTTTGCTAAGCTAGGTTTGCACTGGAATGGGAGACTCCATGTGTGAGCACTGGAAGATATTTCTCTTAGGGGGTGGGGCCGCTCTGGGAAGAGCACCTGCAGAAGGTTCCAAGGGCCCTCCTAGGCATCTCCAGATAGAGCTGGGGAAGATTCCTGTCTGAAACCTTGGGGAGCTGCTGCCAGCCAGTGTGAACCATACTGAGCTCGATGGACCCAATGGCCTGTCTCAGTAAAAGGCAGCGTCTTACGTTCCTGGGAGAGGGGATCAATCTGGCCGTGTCGTCGTCGTCCTCCATCTAAACAAGTTTCCTGGAGGCTGAGGCTTCCTTCCGATTTCCTGGCAGCAGCACGAGGACTTGGAGTCTGGAGAGAAAGGCTTTCCCTTGCTCTTGGATGCTGTTCTGGGCTAGTTTTCGCGCTGGCAGCAGATGTGGGCACACTGTACGATGCCTTGTGCACCATGTTGTGCAGCTTAGTGTATGTCCCGGAGAAGGTTGTCTGCTAGTGCAGGGCTCCAGTCCTCCTGCAGATATTGGCCTGCAACTCGCATCATCCCTGGCTATTGGCACTGTGGCTCAGGACGCCGGGAGCTGTATTCTAAAACCAGCTGGGGGGGGGCAGGCAAAACTAGCACAGGGACAGGTAGCCCTGTGCTGGTGTTTGCACAACCCTCTGGTGCACGCAGACTGCCTAGAAGCACATCTCTCCTTGCATTGCGCTTCAACAGCGATAGTCTGTAGTCCACTGTGTCACTCCAGGGTCCACAAATGGCTTGAAAGCTTTTATACCAGGGTTTCTCAAATTTGGGTCCCCAGATCCATCACTCCCAGCCACCGTGGCCATGGTGGCGGGAGGTGATGGGAGTTGTAGTCCAGCAACATCTGGGGACCCAAGTTTGAGAACTCCTACTTTATACGGTTTAGCTCTGGCAATGCTGCTCTAAAATTTTCTTTGCCATTTCCTGTTAAGTTATTATTAGTGTGTGTTACAGCAACAGAACAAAACCAAAATAGTATCTTCTGTTGTTGGTTGTTGTTCACACTTCATTGAAAGTTTTTTGGTTTTCAGGACATCTTCAGTTTCCCTCCCCCGCCCCCCCCCGCCTATTTACCTCTCCACATCCCTCTCTAACACAAAACTTATAAGCATGTATACAAGCAAATCTATACATAAGGAAAACATGCATCATATGGTACATTCTTGATTTATAGCTACAAATTGTGCAGTTGATTTCCTTACCAATCTTCATGATCCAAGGAGCATCTAGACCATGTATATTTCCAGGAACCCGCCCCACACATGTCCTCGTCTCATATACTGTATGTGGACCACTCTAGAGCTGCTCGTGTTAGCATTTCTTCAGCCCATTTCACATTTTGTTGGGGCCTTACACCTCCAGCATTTTGAAGATCACCATTTAGCAACTAGGAATGCCCCAGTTACCCAGGTTTCCTAGTTATGGGTGTGGGTCTAGTTATCTGGGGGCAATCCAAATATAGCATGTATCCCTAAGAATATGTAGCAAAATAGTCTCTTTTTAAAATTCCCTCCCCCACCACTCGAAAGGTTCAGCCCTACAAACATGTGTATACACCAAATCCCTACTTGTGCCAGCTTAGCCAGTTCCCAGTGAATAATGTACGGGTGTGTCTGTGTTTGTAAGTGTAAAATAGCAACTTCTTCCAGGAGCAAAGCATTTCTTGAATGCATGCAGAGCAAGCTGTAACCAAGAGTGTGTGTAATGTGTTACTTTTCCTCCCCTCAGGATAAAACCAGTGCTCTTCACACCAGCCAAAAGCAGCAGCATTCACACAGAAGAGGAACAGTCCTACGACGGGCCCAGTACTAGCAGCGGCCACTCGGGACCATCCTTGGGCAGTTCTTCCTCTCTCAGCTATGACCCTCGGAAGCCCCCTGTGAAGAGTAAGTGATGCAAACCTTGGAACACCCCTGTCTCCGGTGACTTATGCCTGGCTTGAAGCCGCAGCATGGCAGAGATTGGAGCTGGAGGGTATCTTAATGCAAGGGTGAAGGAAAGAAGTAGTTATGTCCCTCTGTTGTTTCTAAATAGTGTTGCCTAGCAACAGCTTTTGGGGAGCCCTGGGGTTCTTCAGAAGCTTCCATATCAACTATATTATTATTACCACTACTAGTAGTAACTAGTAGTAGCTACTCATAGTAAGTGCTACTAGTAGTAGTTACATAGTAAGTACTACTAGTGGTAGTATTTATATCCTCCTTTTTAACAGACATTTCCAAAATGGTTTATGGAGAAAAATATAATAAACAAGATGGTTTCCTGTCTCCATAGGGCTTGCTGTTTAAAAAGAAACTTGAGGGAGTCACCAGAACACTGGAGGGTCACAGTGCTGGAGGATTGAATAGGGCCAGTTGTTCTTCCACTTCTGAATGTCAGAGAATTGCCTAAGGTGCCTCTGCTCAGTTAGCAGGGGAGGATGATGATGATGATAAAATATTATTATTAATTACATGTAAAGAAATAGGTAGCACTTGGAGACTAACTGAAGGAATTATAAGATGGTTTAATGTTGCATAAGCTTTCATGGCTTTCAAGTTTTAATAGAAACTTCCTATTTCTATTACTTTGTTTTATTTGATTTCTATACCGCCCTTCCAAAAAATGGCTCAGGGCAGTTTATACAGAGAAATAATAAATAGATAAGATAAGATGGATCTTATTATTTAAGATGATAAATTACCTGTTTCTTTACAAGTTCTTCATATTTGTTTGTATGCCACCCAAACCTCACACGTCTGGGTAGTTTTCAAGAAAGCAACACAGATTAAAACAAAAAATTAATACAACTTAAAAACAGTTATGAATTATGTAGATGGATGAATAAAGGCATTTTAACAGCCCTTTTAAAAGCTGTCAGAGATGGGGAGGCTCTTATTTTGGCAGGGAGCGCATTCCAAAGCCTCGGTGCGCCAGCAGAGAAGGCCCGCCCCCTGAGTAGCCACTAGACAAGCTGGTAGCAACCGCAGACGGACCTCCCCAGATGATCTCAACAGGTGGTGTAGGGCTCATAACCGAGAAGGCGTTCTCTTAAATATCCTGGGCCTAAGATGTTAAGGGCTTTATAGGTTCAAACCAGGACTTTATAGGCTATAACCAGCCCAGAAACATATTGGTAGCCAGTGTAGTTCTTTTAATATAGGTGTAATATGGTCTCTTTGAGATGACCCGGAGACCAACCTGACTGCTGCATCATGCACCGTTTGCAGTTCCTGGACTGCATACAAAGGCAGCCCCCTATGGAGTGCATTGTAGTAATCAAGTCTGGAGGTTCATAACATTTGACTAACATGGCTAATAAAATATAAGAACAATACTATTCACGGTGGTGGTAGTAATAATAGTAAGCTTCCCTGAAAAATATTTTGCTGCCCGTTCTTGATGTCCCCCATGCAGTCATCCACACAGGATGACTGAGGCCCACCTGGCCCAGTCAACGCCTTGTGGGCTCCCTAGATCTAGAATGTGCCCCAGAATCCTCTGCAGCACATAGGGACTGGAAACCCCCAAATTCCAATCATTGATGTTGCCATGAACATGGTACTTAGCTCTCCGCCTCAGTCCCCTAGTCTAAAAATCGGGAATCGGAGTAGCCACAACAGAGAAGCTCACCTCCTTAGCCATGTAACAGATGTTTCTTTTTAGACTGTAGCTTAAGGCCTTTTTGAAAAGGGGGCTTAATGTTTCATCGGTAATATCCCAGGGTGGAAGGGATTACTTAGGGCAGGGCTAGGCAACCTTGACACTCCAGCTGTTGCTGAACTACAATTCCCATCATCCCCAGCTATAATTGTGGCTGGGGGTGATGGGAGTTGTAGTTCAACAAATCGGGGAGGATTTTAGATTGATAGTGAAGATGTCCATGCTCTGCTGCGGTTGTTTGAATCCTCTCTAAACCCAAATCTGTTTATTTGAAGTGCTGACCAGAATGTGTAGCTGTCTGATTTCCTGTTTTCATATAGTATAATCTGCCTCAAGGGTTTGATAGAGAAATTGGTGATAATAGGATAATAGAAAATAAAGGTTATAAAAAGCCTTACACTTCAGGTACAGTGTTGTTTATTGCCAGGGATGTTTGTACCCTCAAAATCTATGCCAAGGAGAGCTGAATTCTGCCTCCAGTATAAAATAATACAACTAGGGCAGACTTGCATAACTTCTTTTATTTCGCACCTTTTGTGGGGGGTGGGGGCTAAGTTTGGAAAGGGCAAAATAACTTTGAAACTTCACCTTCAGCCACCTTTCCTGGCTTCTGAGATTTCAGCAAGCATTGCTCATGCTTCTAAGCATATCGTTTGGATTCATAGAAACTTGCTTTTTTGAAAAGAAAAAAGCTGAACTTCTTAGGAAAATGAACTTGGCATTCACTTGGCATTCACAAATGAACTTGGCATTCACTACTGCATTCTGTGCTTTCCCCACACTGCTGCAGAATTGTGGCACGCCTACAGAGCCTTGATTTTCACTAGAGGTATTCCCCCCCCCGCCCTCCCGCCATGCTGCTGTCTCTTCCCGGGTTCTTTACTTTCATTGACACCTGGTGAAAGAGCATTGCAGCACTACACGTACTGCCTCTCCTGCTTCTGGAAGGATGGGGGGAAACGTTGGGGAGACAGGAAGTTGCCACGCCAGGAGGAAGTTGCTGCTTCCTGTGGATAAGTGTGCAAGTGGCTAACTCTCCCCCTGGTAAATCAAATTGAAGATGGCTTTTGGCAATGACTGGATTGAAGATGTGTGGCCAATAGGTGTGTTGGGGGAGGGTCTGGGGGGGGCAATGCGAGGTACCAAGGACAGAAGTCATCCCCCATCCTATAAAGGACCAAGTTCTTAGACCTGACCTGACAAGAAGAGCTCAGCTTGATCAGGCCAAGGGCCATCCAGTCCAGCATCCTGCCTCATGCAGCGGCCAACCAGGTGCTCTCGGGATGCTCACAAGTGGGGGGCAAGAGGGAAAACACCCCCTCCCTTGATGCTCCCTATGACCGGGTATTCAGGGGCATGCCCCCTCTGATCCTGATGGAAATACACTGCTAGCAAGGCAGAGGAGAGTGATGGCCCTCCACACACACACACACACACACACACACACACACACACACACACACACACACACACACACCCCACCCTCCATATCCATATCTATATCTTTGGCCTGCCTGTGACCAGAGACTTTCTTATATGTGCTGGCTAACTTTTTCATTGATCTCTCTCTTCTTTGTTTCCTTCAGAAATTGCACCCATGATGGCGAAGACTATTAAAGCATTTAAAAACCGATTCTCTCGGAGATAAAGCCGCCCAGGAGCAAGCAAGAAGGGGGTTCTTCTATTTGACGGAAGTAGTGCTTATGGGAAACAGGGAGGGAGGAGGGGGGGCCCACGAATCCCCTCCCCCACCATGTCAAACCAACAGCACAGTATTGTTCAAGATGACCCTCCCGCCCCCTCCCGCCGCCCCCTGACCTGGACTGTTTTCCCCAGGGTTTTTAAAATGTGAAGTCTCGACGCTTGCTGAAAGAAGACGGTCCAGAGACTGTTGCTCACTCTCCAGACTCTCTCTAAACTCTGGAATGGAAAGGAATCTGTCCTCTCTCTACCTGCAGTGTTTTTTCTACAGCCCCATATGAGGATCCAGGCCTTTCTGGTGTCCAGCATGGAAGAGTCTCTACTTGGAGTTACTGTTCCAAAGAAAGGCCTGGCTGCTTCTTCTTTTCAAACTCCCATCTGGAATCCAGGAATCCCGGTTCATGCCAGGGCTTTGCCAGCCCTCTGTTGGGTCATGCCTGGATTATACCCCTCTCTTATACCCCTAAATTAAGTTCCCAGATTTCCAACATTCCTCTTATTGCTGAAACCCTTATACAGATCTGACTTGATTTGGCCTTCCTGTACATGGGCTTCTGTGGATTTCTTCCTTCTGTTCACTTGGGGAGGAAGAAATGAACCCCTCCTTTCTCCTTATTAAACTCATAGGAAAAACAGCACAGAAAATTGAGCGGAGGGCATTTGGGAGGAGGGGGGGAGTCACTTTGCACAAATCTAAATTTTAAGCACTCGGTTGAGTTTTAAATTGAGCTCTGCTTCTAGAAGCCAACTTATTTTAAAATGAATAGTGAAGGAGTGATGTAAAGAATTGGGTCTCCCCCCCCCCCAACAGACTGACCTCGGCTGTCTTTATTTTATTTTTTCTTCCCTCCCCACTCAGCTTTTATTTGTTCTGAGTGAGTGTGTGTGTGTGTGTGTTTTAAAGCAGGCACTTTAATTCCACCAGTTCCCTGCAAAGAACTTCAGGGGAGTCACAGAATAGTTTTTCAGTCTTTCTTCATGTTCACATCAAGCCACTTGATGGGAAGATGGTGAGATTCCTGTTGCCCTGGAATCCATCAAAGGCTCTTTTCGGCACCTGATTTGGAGAAAGCGCTGGGCAAATGATATGGACGTTTTGCCTGTCTGAGAGCACCCTTCTCTGCAATTGAGTTTGGAGCAGCATTTCCCTGCAAGAGAGGCCAGCAGGAAAAATGCAGCAAGTTGCCTCAATCTGGTCTGCCAGAAGGGAGTCTTGCTGTTCTGCCTCTGCAGGGGTTAAATCACGAATCCTTGCTGGTGATGGGTGTGGAAAAGGACAGAATCACTTCTGGGAGACTCAAGGCGAAATGGACTTTGCCTAGGAGGGATTATGGTGGGGTCTGGCCCTTTCCTGATACAGGGGAACAACTGAAATTCTCCCGACGGTTTTCTCAACCCAGCCTTGTAAATCCTGATCGTGCAAGAATGTTTCACAGCTACCCTGGGACACAATTGATGGTAACGGTAGCCACAGCTGAAAAAGACCCTGCTAACGTGTAAAACTGGTGATTCTCAACATCTGGGGTTGGATGGGACCTTTTTTTGCTGTTAAGCGTGTGCCATGCAGGGTGTGCAGAACCCCCTTGATGTCTTCGGTCTGATCGAATAAACAATGTTCTTGGAGTTCCAACAAAATTTTCATTATGATGGTATTTTAAACTGGGGCTTTCTCTCTCTCTCTCTCTCTCTCTCTCTCTCTCTCTCTCTCTCTCTCACTGTTCGGAAGCTATTTCAAGTGCCCTGAAGCTTTAATGGCATTGTGTAGCATTTCAAGATGTGTTGTGCTATTTGGGGAGCGGGGGAATCATGCTCCTTTTGCTTTTGATGTATTTAATTTTGCTGTATGGATTTAGTTAATTACATAGATAATCTTCTGCCAACTGTTGTACTTTAGTGTGTGCTCTCCTTTTATAATGGGTGGGAGGAGGGGAATGTTAAGACTCTTCAAACTATGTCTCAGCCATTGAAGAAAGAGTGTTGGGTTCTCTGGAGTGCTAAATTTGGAAGCCTAGCGTATAACCCCGGAAAATGCCCTTCCCACCTGGCACTGTGATGCCTTTGTTTTGTATCAGTTTTGGTGTAGGCCAGTGATTCTCAAACTTGTAGCTCAACAGATGTTGAGCTACAACTCCCATCATCCCCCAGCCACAATGGCTGGGGATGATGGGAGTTGTAGTCCAACATCTGGGGACCCAGGTTTAAGAAATTCTATTGTTGAAGACGACTCTGTAGTGCTACCATTTTACGATGCAGTGACTGGGAAAGATCTCAAGCATATTTGATTGAGCAAGGAGAATTAGGCACCTCGGTGGACTTTGTTCCACTAGATATTTTAGTTGCCCCTTAATTTGAGAGAGGAGGTTTTTGCCAGGTGATTGAGATCAATGCCTGGGTGTTTCTCACCAGACTGTTGACACTGTTACTGGCTATGCTCTTGGTTATATTCTCCCATTAAAATTGGGTTGTCTTTATCTGAGAATTTGGCCACCTGTCAGTATTTTGGACTAGTTTGGTGGCTTTCTCCGATTAAAAAAGTTTTGTGCAACAATTGTGACTTCTAACTCGATCATATTGGAACACATTTTCTTGCTGCGGGGGGGACGGGGAAGCATATCCTCTCTGTGAGGGCTTCACATTGTATATCCCTCTCTGGCTTGGAAGATGACTTTTTCTTTTTAAGCCAGATGTTAAATTGGTTGGCTTGAAGTAAAATTTTGAACCTTCTTTTTAATGGAGAGCTGGCACGCAAATGGAATCTGTTTCAGAGTAAAACTACTCCGCTTCCTATCCCCTTTGGGTGTCCAACACATCTTAAGATGGGTGCAATCTTCAGTGCTACACTACAGGCAAAGGAACCAAACTGAAGCACCCTTTTTGCTTACCACAAGGGAAAGGTAATGCTGAATTGCATTTGTATTTTGGTCCCCAATTGTAAATAACAATTTTCTATGTTACTTTTTTGTGGTAACTGGAGATGAATATTTTAACTAGATAAGTAATCCAAATGGACGGAAATCGTGTCTCAATAAAAGCCAAACACTGGACTTTGTCTCTTGTTGATTCCCTCTGCATCTTGAGCGTGTTACCTCCTGAACCTTTTGCTTTCCAAAATAAGTTGTGTTGTTGGTCACATTTATATCTTGTCCTTCCACTTAAGGCAGTATTCCTCCAGTTGTCGACTTAGCTGTGCTAAGTCTCCATGAGAAATGCATTCAAGGTCCTGTGGTTCAAAGTACCACCCTGCAGAGCAGGGGTTCCCGACGGTGTACTAGTACCCCTAGGGGTGCTTGCACAGCTCCCCGGAAGTACTCGGAGCCCCCCTGCAGACATGCTATTTGTTCTCTACCTGAGGATTGCCAGCTTGAAGCAGACACATTGGAAGCGATGTGTCCCCTGCAGAAGGAGAGGGAAGAGGGTGAAGACCCTCCCCCTCGGCTCCTGATTGGCTGGCTATGTGTTGAAGCTCGGCATACTCCTCCCCTCAGCCTGACTGACAGACTTCAAATTGGCATCGAGTGGTCCAATTAAAATTAATAGGACAATAAAACGTGCCCCGTAAATTTCAGTAAGACTGCTCATGAGTAACTTACTATGGATGTGAGCCAGTGACTGGATTAGCCTGTCTCATTACTGCACCATTTAAGAGTGTGCACGCACATATATACATAAAAACACACACATTTAAAGTGCTATAGTTAGGGAGATGGGCTGCTACAGTCCGTGGCTTAATGTATCCTTCTGAATAAGAATGGTTCTACTCACCTCCATAGAAGACAATATATTCACTTTATAGAAGACACCTTGTAGTTTACTTCACCTTATAGAAGATAACTTGTTCACAATTCAGAGTATAGATAGAGTCTAGGAACACGAAGCTGCCATCTACCGAGTCAGACCATTGGTCTATCTAGCTCAGTATTGTCTTCACAGACTGGCAGCGGCTTCTCCAGGGTTACAGTCAGGAATCTCTCTTAGCCCTATCTTGGAGATGCTGCCAGGGAGGGAACTTGGAACCTTCTGCTCTTCCCAGAGCGGCTCCATCCCCTGAGGGGAATATCTTCCAGGGCTCACACTTCTAGTCTCCCATTCATATGCAACCAGGGTGGACCCTGCTTAGCAAAGGGGACAAGTCATGCTTGCGACCACAAGACAGCTCTCTTCCCATCTATAAATGGATCATTCTGATCCATTTGATTTTAATAAGTATGGACAGGGGCCCCCATTGTGTGCTCTCCCATAACCTGGGCTGCTGTGCCTCAGGCCATGCCTCATGCTTCAGGGCTCACAATCTAAAAAGAAACACAAGACAGACACCAGCAACAGTCACTGGAGATCCTGTGCTGGGGGTGGATAGGTCTCTAGCTGTACAGGCGAAAGACCATTGTTTTGCACTTCTGCTTGCCATGCCCCACCACACAGGTTCGCCAGGAGTTGTGTTTGGTCGCTTATGTGAAAAATAATACTAAAGATTTTTTTATTTACAAGTGTGTTCAAAGTTTCAGAGTATTCACGCTTAACTTGGCTACAGAGAACTTTGGAGCTGGTCAGGGGTGGCACGACCCGTGGGCTGCCATGTTCAAAGAAACGTGGGGCACCAGGGCTGCCGCTGCGGACCCCCTCATTTGCCTCCAGAAAGGCAGGCAAGCTGAAGTAAGGGGGGGTGGGCGGACTGGGGCGGGTGAATGAGGGGGCAAGCAAGGCGAACGGGTGGGGCAGAAGCTTCTGAAGGGGTGCCCAGCTCAGCTATTGAACACGAGTCCTAAAGAGTTGACTACTGTAGTGGCAGGTGATAGAGTGGCCATGCCCCCCCCGCAAACCCTGGGTTTTATCTGATCTTTTTTTAAGCATCTCACACAGTTTGCTTAGCCCACCCAGATTCTCCCAGATTTCCGATTTTGTTCTTTTCTTAAAGCTAAGCTTTAGCCCTTGTAGAAGTGGAGTTATGGAGCAAAACGTGCAGTCACTCTTCTGCTCAGAAATGATGGTCAAGCCAATTTACATAACATGCAAATTAGGCACCCGGATTTGGAAAGCCAGAATAGGGCAACCCCGGCCATACCTAACGTGACTGGAGGTCCCCAAGCATAGGGGGGCCGTCACACTGGCACGCTGCCTTGTGCTTCCCTCTGCTGTGCTTGAAGTTTTTGCTATAGGAAGATCCCAATCTCAGAGCACAAGTGCCCCTGTGGCTCAGGGCAGGTAGAAACAGCAGGACACCTTCTTCTGCAGCGCCTGTTCTACGGGCCCATCTGTGCCTCCCTCATCTATTGCATGGTTATCCTGGGCAAATGAACCTGTTTTATACTTCTTCTTTTTAATTAATTTATTTTTTACTACAAAGAAGGAAGAAATCCCATCTCTTGAAATCAAAGCATACAAAGTTTTTCGCCAAGAATCAATGGTCAGGGATAAAGTAAAAAGAGAAATAAAATAACAAGACAGACAACTTCCACCAACTGGATTTCAATCACGAAGCCATAGATCACAGATCAAAACCAGATCTCGGAAACAAACAATGACCTTGTTGAACATTATATTTTATGAAAGTTCCCAAGTTAATAAAAAGAATTCTAATGAAGAGTTATTCACATAAGCCAAAACTTTGGAAACAGAGGCATATTCCCATAATTTTTAATAACCCAATCCCCTGAGGGGAAGATCTTACAGTGCTCACACTTCTAGTCTCCCATTCATATGCAGCAAGGGTAGACCCTGCTTAGCTAAGGGGACAAGCCATGTTTGCTACCACAAACCACCTTGGAGAAGCCGCTGCCAGCTTGTGTAGGGAATACTGAGCTAGATGGACCAATGATAGCTTACTATGTTCCTGCTACCCTTGCAATCAAGGACCTGTTGCTGCAGGTCTTCTAGTCCCTCTCTGATCTCGGGCTGGGTGGATGACTGCTCCCTACCCCTTCGAGATGAAGGACCTTGCATGGGGACTCACAGTGAGGATATGGACAAGTACATGCCGTCTTAATACATCTGTCGCTTATGGAAAGTGCATGCCCAGAGTGACACTTGAACACCTCTAGATAATGCAAATATGATGCCTCAGAAGGAGTGACTTTGGATTGGATAAAGAAGAAAAACTCGGGATGAATCTGTAGCCGGATCCATGATCTGTTCTCCAATCAGTGGGGAGTCTCTGAGCAAATAACTTCAGGGTGGAGAAAAGACCTGGGCAAGTGATGTGGAGCTGCAGGGATGCAGTCCTAGAACCTTTTCTTCTCCAGGGTCTCAAAAGGGATGCAAAGCCCTTTGCTTTCTAAATGGAAATGCTATTACAACAGTTGGTTACAGAACTGAATATATAATTGAATATCAGACTAGAATTAAGTTTATTACCATCCCCCCTCTTTTCGGTTAAAAGGAGTATCCTCCACCCTTTGGAGCTGACAATCCAGACTGCTCTTCTGGGTGAAAAGCCTCATGAGGTTCAAGCTCTGTAGTGTTAGGAAAATATTCTTGACTTTTTATAACAGAACCCTGCAACTCATTGCATTTATCCGAGTGTGTGTGTGTGTGTGTGTGTGTGTGTGTGTGTGTGAGAGAGAGAGAGACCGATCGACTGACCCCCCCCCCTTGAGCTCGACATGGCTATGGAGCATGGTTATCAGGGTGTTGTAGGTTGTTAATTTTTACCCCCAGTAGGTAAAACAGCAGAGCACTAAGGAAGAGAGTACACACTCCAGTTACAGAGTAGGTAGCAGAGGATGGTTTAGTTGTTGCAGCTATTTAGAGAAAACACATGGAGATTCTTCTTGTAGAACTAAATGCTAAGTATTTATTGGTTAAGTACATTTCAATAGGAAAGCCTAAACCTAATCTAAAGGACTACATAATGAATAGGTAAGGAGGGAGAGAGATGTTTCCATCTGTTCTCTAAGAGGAAAGGAAGGATTGTGATTCAGCATAGGAAGTGTGGAAGAGTCAGTTCAGGGGTCACAGAGCAGAGACAGGTAGAACAGTTAGGGAGACCCTGACTCACTATCTCTACTCCCAATGACCCAAGTGGTCCTCAGGATAGTTGGTGCAAAAGGTGGATGCACTGGAACTCCATTTCCAACAGGGGTGGGTGTAGCTATGGGCACTGCCAGGGAGAGAGCCTGTACTACTGAATTTGTGACTACAGCCTTGGACCGGAGCAGTGGCGCACCTAGGTAATTTTGGAGCCCGGACCTGAAGGATTTTGGATTTTATTTTGGTTCTCTTACCTCTTGTCTCTACTTGTCCCAACCCACACACAAACCTGGTTACTAGGGTTTTAAAAAGGGATTGTTTGTCTTTCTGTCCCAAAGTGGGTAGATGGTGTCAGCAGGTTATGTAATTGAAAGGAGGCCTTTTGGGGAAATGGGGGTCCCTAAAGGCCATCCAGTCTGTCACACCCACTCACAAATTCTTAAATACTTGGAAACCCACCCCACCCCACCCCCTGGCTTCCTCTTTATCCTAAGTGAAGGGTCCCTGTTCCAGGTGACTTCAGGGACCTTTGGAAATAGCTTTGGTCTACACAAGAGAGATGGCACAATAAGCCTTTAAGGTCAAAGGACTCGTTTTTCTTCAAACAGATTGGCTTCTGAGCCATGCTCCTGCTGTTATTGAGGAGAATGTCACAAGAAAGGATTGGTCTTGTTTCCCACTTTTTAGAGCCAGGATTCCGCTCTGGCCAGTTGTTTTACTAGCACCTTGTTGCTGTTAGGAATTTTGGAGATCATAATAGTAGCATTGTTTTCTTAATTTAAAATGGACTGCTTGCTAAAACATGCTACAGATGCTTCAGCACTGGCTCGACCACATTTCTTTCCATAGGCCTAAATCCTAAGAATTTAGCAAGCTACCTGATGGAAACAGTTGTGTACTTACTTTTGTCCTGTTTTGTAAGAGATTAAAAGCTTAATAAATAATGCAGTTGTGGGCATGCTTACAGTATCTATGAGTGTGGAAATAGCTGTAGGTGTCTCAAAAGGAAAGAGTTTATACCTTCCTGCCTGAATCATATATGTGGGTGAGGTGGGACTTAATCTGTGCTAGGGATTAAGTGAATTTCCATCAGATCAAGCAAAACTTTGGACTAACCCACATAGCCTCACTTACTTGCCCTATACAGATATGTGTATCATGTATATGTGTTTGTGTAAGGAAGCTGCCGTATACAGAATCAGACCATGAGTCCAACTATCTCAGTATTATCTACTCAGACTGGCAGCGGCTCCTCCAAGGTTGCAGGCAGGAGTCTCCCTGGCAGCCCTCTCTTGGAGATCCTGCCAGGGAGGGAACTGGGAACGTTCTGCATGCAAGTATGCAAGGAACCCCTGCTAACTGGGCAAAGAGGCACCTTTTACCGTGGTGGTTCTCTTTATTTAGCAGGAGGAGAGTAACTGGCCCTATCCACCCCCAGCATAGTACTTCCAGTGACTGTTGCTGGTGTGTGTCTTATTTTTCTTTTTAGAATGTGAGCCCTTTGGAGACAGGGATCCATCTTATTTGTTTGTTAGTTCTCTGTGTAAACCGCCCTGAGCCATTTTGGAAGGGTGGTATAGAGATCGAAATAATAATAATAATAATAATAATAATAATAATAAATATGCAGATGTTCTTCCCAGAGTGGCCCGATCCCTAAGGGGAATATCTTACACATGCTTTCTCCCATCCAAATGCAAACCAGGGTGGACACTGCTTCGCAATTCATGCCTGCTACCACAAGAACAGCTCTCCTCCTCGCCCTCATGTTAAAAATGAACCTGGCTACAGAACCCGCAAATGCATGATACAGATAGGAAGTGTTCTATTGTAACTGTGTTCAACGTATGTGAATATAGTGTGCACAGACCTGTACCTTTGTTCAGTACACTCCATTGTATGAGTGCTGAGTATAATGTGTGAATAGGCTGTCAGAGGTTTATGTATTTGACCATGTTATCTGGACATCTTGGAAGACAACTGTTTTTCTGTCTTGTGTTGTCAGTCCCCACCCCCCGCCCCCCGTAAAGGTAAAGGTTGTAGTAGAGGGGAGTAAAATGTTTGCCTGCGTTTGTGCTCTTTTATCACAGCCAGCACATTCAATTTCCAATGCAGGGGTTCTCAGACTTGGGGCCCCAGATGTTCCTGGACTACAACTCCTATTGTGGCTGCAGATGATGGGAGCTGTAGTCCAAGAGCAGGGGCCCTACCTCTGAGAACTCATGTGAGGGGGGGCCTGTATATTGCAGCTGCGGATGATGGGAGCTGTAGTCCATCAGTAGTTGGAGAGCCTCAGGTAGTTTGGCCACCCCCACATTAAAACAATGGGTATTAGCACCCATTGGCAGTTCTAGTAGCCTGCCCATTTTCAGAATTAATTGGGGCAGGAGGACAGGGTTAATTGGTTTAGGAAATAGTGCTTCCAATTTCCAAAACATTTCCCCATCGTTTTCTATGGGCAGCTCCCATTGGCACCTGTGCCGAATAACAACAATAAATATTTATATACCGCTTTTCAACAAAAGTTTCCAAAGTGGATCACATGAAGAAATAATAAATAAATATATAAGATGGCTCCCTGTCCCCAAAGGGCTCACAATCGATAAAGAAACATAGATAGATACCAGCAGCAGGCACTGGAGGTACTGTGCTGGGGGTGGACAGGGCCAATTACTATCCCCCTGCTAAATAAAGAGAATCGCCCCATTAAAAAGGTGCCTCTTTGCCCAGTTAGCAGGGAAAATGTTAACGAGTCTAAGCTGGAGACTAAGAAGTTTCTATTGAGAAGCGTATAAAACAGTCACTCTATCTATATGCTAACTCTATGGTCACACAGATAACCTTCCGGGGACTCGCTTGGCGTAAAAGGGGCGGGGTCAAGGGAGGCTGTGCGCCTGCGCCGGCTTTGTTTACATCCGGGCTTTTTTCTCCTCCTCCTTCCTGCGTGCGGGCTGGGAGAGAGTGACTCGGGCTCTGCCATCATGTCCCACGGGCACAGCCACGGTGGGGGCAGCTGTTGCCATGGAGACGACGACCACGAGGAGCCTCCCGAGCGGCGCGGCCAGGCCTGGGGCCTCTACCTGCGCATCGACCACCAGCGCCTGGAGTGCCTCAACGAGCGCAGGGAGGGCAGCGGCGCCCTCGTCTTCCGTGCCTGGGAAGACCGCGGCGACCGCCAGAAGGTCTCTCTCTCTCTTCCTCCCTCCTCGCGGGGTCTTGGGCTGGTTCCCTCCGCACCCCTAAGGCCCCCACGCTTCATAGGAACATAGGAAGCTGCCATATACTGAGTCAGGCCCTTGGTCCATCTAGCTCAGTATTGTCTGCACGGACTGGCAGCAGCTTCTCCCAGGTTGCAGGCAGGAGTCTCTCTCAGTCCTATCCTGGAGATGCTGCCAGGGAGGGAACTTGGAACCTAGATGCTTTTCCCAGAGTGGCTCCATCCCTTGAGGGGAATATCTTCCAGTGCTCACACATCAAGTCTCCCATTCATATGCAACCAGGGTGGACCCTGCTTAGCTGAGGGGACAAGTCCTGCTTGCTACCACAAGACCAGCTCTCCTCTCAGCTCTCCAGAGAAAGGGGATCTCTGTTGGAGGCCCCCCTGAGTGGGAGCCTGCATGTATGAGCACTGTAAGCGATTCCCCTCAGGGGATGCGGCTGCTCTGGAAAGAGCACCTTCAAGATTGCACACAGACGGTTCCAAGTTCCCTCCCTGGCAGCATCTCCAAGATAGGGCGGAGAGAGAGACTCCTGCTTGCAACCTTGGAAGAAGCCACTGTCGGTCTGTATTGACGATACTGAGCTAGATGGACCAGTGGTCTGACTCTGTACAAGGCAGCTTCCTATGATGACCTGCTGATTGATAGCGGCATAAACAAAGTGGTTCTCTAGGTCTAATCTATATCTATACCTATATTATCAGTAGCTGCTCATCTTGGTGAGGCTGGGGTTTGCCAAAGGAGGCAGCTTGGGTTGCTCCTTGCTCTTCCTCCTGAGAGCAGTGCTGGTCATTCGTCAGTCAGAGCTGTGTGATAACCACACAGCTCTATCTGACGAATGACCAGCCTGCAGGCACTGTGACTCTCAGGAGTGACAGGAGAAAGAGGAGCCACCCGAGCTGCCTCCTCGGGTGCCCCCTGGCTCTTTGGCTTTGGATTAGCTGCTACTGATATCACTATCAGCTGTAGAGAAGACAGATACAGAGAGATAGCAGACCACTTTGTAGGACTCTGTTCAACTCTCCTCTCCCTCTCTTAGGATCTCTTTCTTCCCCAGAGAGAAGAGAGGAGAGAAGAAAATTGACATTTCTGAGATTGACTCCCCCGCCCCTCCATCCCCTGTGTTCTTGGGATACAGAGGACAGAGAGCAGAAGAAAACATGTGTGGTGCTTCCTAAGGAGTGGGGAGGTATGCCAAAGGAGGCCCAGCTGCGTGGGCTGGTCAGTGATTAAACCGCCTGCACAGCTCTACCTGACGAATGGCCAGCCTGTAGGCAGCACAGCTTTAATTAACTCTTGGGTGGGGTGGGATGTGGGAGATTGAGGAGTTCTGATAAGGATAGGGAACTGTGCCTCCTTTGGTGCCCCCTCCCATGTTAGGGCGAGCTGGTCCTGCACCCCTACACACACAGCTGGCGATAGTAGAAAAAAGTCTATCTTGGCTGTTTATTTTGGAGAGGTAGAGCGAGAAAGTACTGCATTGCTTACCCGTGTTATTTCTGTAGTTGGAGCATATCTGGCTATCCATATAGGTGTCCATACATGCATCGGTTGACCTGTGTTCCTCAAAGGTTTCTGCCCATCAGTTGGTTAGTATATTAATATATGAAGCGGTTTTATGTTCAGATCTGTCTCGGAGCTTGTATACAGCTTTCCAGATAGGGGTCTTCCCCGGCCCTGTCTGGAGATGTCAGGGATTGAGCCTTGGGCCTTCTGTGTGCAAAGCGAGGTGCTCCAATACTAAGTTATGACTCCTGAATGACAGCCAATGAACAGATGAAGCTGCCTTCTGCGGAGTCAGGAGGTCCATTGAGCTTGGTATTGTTTACCCTGATTGGCAGTAGCTTTCTAGGGTTTCAGACAGGAGTCTCCAAGCCTAATCTAGAGATGCCAGGACCCATCTGTTCTAACCTTTAAAGGTACCACAAGACTCTTTATTGCGTTTACTAGAAGAGGCAAACACAACTACCTCTTTGAATTCTGTCAATAGACAGATATAGCACTTGCACAGTGTTTATATTGCAACTGGCATTTACAGCACATTTTTTCTTTGGTTGGGTCTGTAGATCCTTTATATTAAATCCAATTTTGTATTTCTTCTAGTTTGTAGAAAGTGATGACGATGAAGAGCTTCTGTTTAATATTCCGTAAGTATCCCCCCACCCACCCAAAGTTCATGATTCCAGCCTCAGGGGTTCCATGCTTAGTTCTGGATGTTTGTTTGTTTTTAAAATTCTGTTCTTAGTAGCAAAGCTTTTGTGGGAGGGGCTAGTGGAAGTCAAGCTAAAGGAGGCAGTTTCCGAAAATGACAGTTTCTCAGGGTGCACTCTCACTGGAATGTATCGCATGCAACTTCCTAGAAGACCACTGACCACTGTCCTTTCTTGCAGGTTTACTGGTAATGTGAAAGTAAAAGGGATTATTGTGATGGGAGAGGATGACGAAACACATCCATCAGAAATGAGACTGTAAGTGGGCTTGAAGGGCAGTTGGTGATGACTCGCAGCTGTTGAGCAGAGCACAAGCTGATAGTGAACAGAGATGCAGTTCCGTAATGAGATAAATATCTGAACACGGACTCTTAACTTTTCTGCCATTGCATCCAGTAGTGGCCATTACTGCAGTCTCTAATCTACACGATCTGATCACTAGGCTGGCATTCTGCAGCGGGAATATATTTTGCAAAGTTGTATGAATTCATTTAATTAGTGTATTTTGGCTGGTGAACTCACATGGGATGTTGCAAGTTTTTCTTTTAACTGTGAATATAAAGGATATGCGATGCATATTGCACTGGGATACAAAAAAGAAAGAGAAAAGGGTCAGGGTTATCAGACTATGGGAAGAAGCAAAGTGTACATAGGCCCTTTCCTGGACTTTCACCCGAAATGACACACATTTAAACTCTCCTCTGGAACTTGAGGACTAGAATGCCATGAGCCTGCAGCAACTAGAAGAGGCGAGATCTTTTGCTGCTTGCCACACATTAGTAGTATAGACTTTTTGTATTCCTCCGTGCATTGTGTAGTCATATGCTATTGGTGGATTACAGGTGGGGTCACTGTAACAAGATCTAAACTCTTATTTGGAGGTGCCGTGGAATTTTCTGTGTTATGCAGCTTACCACTTGACTCTCCTGTACAGTCGTATTTGCAGGTTGGTTCCCTATAGCAGCTGATTCTGGTAAGAGAGTCACCGTTCTGCCAACTGTGTGAGGTTGGAGCCAGAGGAGGTGCTGGCAAGTAGATCTTGGAATAGGGCCAAAAGATCCCTTAATTATTAAACACCCACACCCACACTCCAAGCATTTATTTGACAGCAAGTTAATATTTCCTTTAATTAGGATTTTTGGCATTACTAACCTACAAACATGTTTACTGAGAGACCTAGTTCCTCTTATTTTCAACAGAGGGAGCAGTTCCCTTTCTGAACATTATATTTTCAGTATATTAAGTTCAGGTGCCCCATATAGAGTGAGTGAGTGTGTACACACAGACACAGACACAAATGTTATAGTTATGAGACAAGCTATTCTCGTCACTGGCTTACATCCAGACTAAGTTACTCATGAGTACCCCCATTAATTTCAGTGACTGCTCATGAGAAAATATGGATGTAAGCCAATGCCTGGAGTAACCTGTCTCTTAACTCTATCATTTACATTTGCATGTGTGTGCATGTATATACATACACACACATCCTCACACACACAAATTTTATGTGTTTACTGCAGTCATTGGCCAGCCAGTGAGGAGCAGAGGAGGAGGGTCTTCACCCTCCTCCCTCCCCTTTTTGCAGCAGACGCATCTCTGAGGACATGTTTACTTCAAGCCAGCAATCCTTGGATGGGGAAGAAATAGTGTGGGGCGGCAATGTGGGGAGGCAGGAGGGCTACTTGTACCCTCTGTTGGAAACCCTGCACTAAAATGTGCAGTGTCCTAATACTGAAAATGTAGATATCTTTCTGTGTTGTACTGTGTCCTGATTTTCATTTACTTCTGTGTTACTCTTGGCAATACTGGAATATGTCCCAGAGTATGATCTAAGAGCACATCTTTAAAGCCACCTTGCTGAAGCTAAGCAGGTCTTGGTTAGTGCCTGAATGAGAGACCTGTGTATGCCATCTATGAGGATGGAGCTGTAGCTCAGTGGTAGAGTATCTGCTTTGCATGCACAAGGTCTCAGGTTCAATCCCTGGCAGGCAGCATCTCCTGATAGGGCTGGGAAAGACTCCTGCCTGCAACCTCGGAGAAGCTGCTGTCATTCAGTGCAGACAATACTGAGCTAGATGGACCAAGGGTCTGACTCGGTATAAGTCATAAACCAAAGTACAGAAAGGGGTACCTCAGCAAATTTGAACTTATACAAGCCAACTCTTGCTGTTGTCTTGTCTTTTTCCAGATTTAAGAATCTTCCTCACATGTCCTTTGATGATACTGCTAGAGAACCAGATCAGATGTTCAGCCTGAATCGCGATGTTACGGGAGAACTGGAGTATCCTACAAAGTATGTTGTTGTCTACTCAGTCTTTAGCAGAGATGTGTGTGGAACATTTGCCTCCTGAAATTGCCTGGCCACAAGCTTTATTATGCATCTTGTGTCTCCATAGCTTCTCTCTCCTAGTTCTCCCTGTTCATTACTGGAAGTGGCACTCTTTCTCTCTGCACTGCAGGTTATCCTAGAGAACTACCATTCTTAGTGTACAGGGCTTCATGAAAGCGGAACTGAACATAAGAACAACCTTGCTGGATCAGGCCCAAGGCCCATCTAGTCCAGCATCCTGTTTCACACAGTGGCCCACCAGATGCCACTGGAAGCCTACAGGCAGGAGTTGAGGGCATGCCCTCTCTACTGCTGTTACTCCCCTGCAACTGCTACTCAGAGGCATCCTGCCTTTGAGGCTGGAGGTGGCCTATAGCCCTCCAACTAGTAGCCATTGAAAGATCTCTCCTCCATAAAGTTATCCAAACCCCTCTTAAAGCCATCCAGGTTGTTGGCTGTCCCCACATCTTGTGGCAGAGAATTCCACAAGTTGATTATGCATTGTGTGGAAAAAGTACTTCCATTTGCTGAACCTAAATTTCCTGGCAATCAATTTTATGGGATGACCCCTGGTTCTAGTGTTGTGTGTGAGAGAGGAGAATTTTATCTCTATCCACTTTCTCCACACCATGCATGATTTTATAGACCTGTCTCCCCTCAGTTGTCTTTTTTTCTAAACTAAAAAGCCCCAGGTATTGTAGCCTTGCCTTATAAGGAAGGTGCTCTAGGCCCTGATCATCTTGGTTGCCCTCTTCTGCAACAACTTTTCCAGTTCTACAGTGTCCTTCTTTAGACGTAGTGACCAGAATTGTATGCAGTACTCTAGGTGTGGCCGCACTGCAGTTTTGTATAAAGGGCATTATAATATTAGCAGTTTTATTTTCATTCCCCTTCCTAATGATCCCTAGCCTGGAATTGGCCTTTTTCACAGCTACCACACATTGAGTCGACACTTTCAACGAGCTTTCCACCACAACCCCAAGATCCCTCTCCTGGTCAGTCATTGACAGCTCAGATCCCATCAGCATATATGTGTTGTTTTTCGTCCCAATGTGCATCACTTTACACTTTGAACCGCACTTGCCATTTTGTCGCCCACTCATCCAGTTTGGAGCGATCCTTTTGGAGCTCCTAACAATCTGTTTTGGATTTCAGTACCCTAAATAGTTTGGTGTCATCTGCAAATTTGGCCACCTCGCTGCTTACTCCGGTTTCTACCATTCAGAAATATGTGGGGTGAGAGAGGGGTGTGTGGGGTGGTCAGGCTGCTGCACTGCTTCTTAATTCTATTTGGGTAGTATGCAGATTAAGTCATGACTCGGTCCTTTTGAAATTAATGGCACTTAAGTTAGTCATTATTAACTTGTCTCATTCATTTCAGTGGTGCTTAATCATGACTAACTTAGTCTGTTTTCCTGAATGGTTGATAGATGGCCAGTGGCAGCATATAGGAGATTATTATTATTTATTATTATTATTTACATTTTATATCCCACTCTTCCTCCAAGGAGCCCAGAGCGGTGTACTACATACTTAAGTTCCTCTTCACAACAACCCTGTGAAGTCGGTTAGGCTGAGAGAGAAGTGACTGGCCCAGAGTCACCCAGCTAGTCTCATGGCTGAATGGGGATTTGAACTCGGGTCTCCCCAGTCCTAGTCCAGCACTCTAACCACTACACCACGCTGGCTCTGATGTCGTTTCACTGTTGCTCCTGAATATGTATGAAAACTCCAAGGAGCACAGTTGGTTGCATGTGATGTATTTGCTTTAGATAAAGGAAATAGAGCCACCGTCATTGCTAGAATGTGGATATTTTTTCCTCGCCTGGCTCTAGTGTGTGGTGCACTAGATCAAGAATGGCCACCCTGAGACTCTTCAGCTGTTGACTACAACTCTCACCACCCCCAGCCACAATAAAGAGCTGGAGCGCCTCAAGTTGGCCATCTCTGGCTTAGATGTTGCTGTTTTTGTAAAGTTTCTACGCAACCTATTCTGTCTCAGCCTCACACACTGCTCTGTGGACTTCCAAGGATTGGGAAGAATTTCTGTGGCAGTGCAGTGTAGCAAAAGTAATTTGTCATGAGGATGCTGCCACCTACGTGCATGTGAGACCCACAGGCTTTCATTACTAACTCCACTTCCTTTTCTGGTATCAAAACATTCATTACTAATTAGTTCCTTGCAAATGTGACAGAAGTGCCATAACAAAACCCCCACATTCTGGAATGGAATGTGGCAGAAATTCTCCTGCCTGCACTTCAACACAAGGGTGAGGGTCCTTACAACTCTGCATTTGTAAGAGGTGTTTGGCCATAGGAGCTGCACTTCTGAGTAACTTGGCTTGAAGGTGTAATGCACCCATACTCTCTTTCTCAGTCACTCACCTCTCTGAACACTTTTTTCAGCCAGAAGTGGAAAGGTAGGGAGCGGGGGGGATATGGTAGATTATTGCAGTTTTCAAAAACAGGATATTTAAGTGAGGGCCACTATGGAGAGCAGGAAACGTATTTGTCAGACATCCCAAGAAACTCTAGTGCAGTGGTTTTCATCATAAGGCCTGGAGTTCAGGGGCAGCCCCGTCAACTCTAAGTGTGGCTCTGATTCATGGTTTCTTGGGCCTGTGTGAAGTTTCAGCCAAAGCTGTATCCTCTGCACAGTTCCCTGACACCATGCAGAGGTTACTATTCCCTCTGTGCTGTGCCCAGTGCTGGTGGGGCTTTTTAAAGGGAAACTAAGACCTCTTGAGCCCCTGCACCATCTCGGAAAGCATGCACAGAGTGCTGGGAAGTGTGGCCTTTCCCAGTACTTTCCACCTAGAGCTCTTAAGAGAGGGTTCTGTCTCTCTCTTAAAGGCCCCTTCCAGCACTGAGAAAAGTGCAGAGGGAATGGCTTTCAATATGAGAGGGAAATGACTTTCATATTGAAGGTTTTTTGCCAGTGTGGCCCCCGCTTAAAAAAACAGTGAAGATCACTACCCTCGAGGCACATCAGCACAGAACCTTCAGCAGGCCCTGAAGAATCCACAGTCAAAGGTGTGACTTGGGGAGCTTTAAAGAGCACTCTCTGACAGAGGACAGTTTAAAAATGTATACTTGTGATTTTAATGCATGGATGGCAATCATGCCTCAATCTATGGGTCTTAACATGGGGAAGTGGCCGAAACAACTCCAACTATTGCTGCAAACTAGAAAAGCAAGGAGCCGGTTCCTCAAAGTGCAGCCTGAGTGTTCCCTCCTCCGTAGACTGGTCTTTCCGGTGTGATGAACACTTCTGACAACTTCAGAGAGCAGAACTTAAACCTTTTGTATATCTGTGACAATAATTTTAGATGCAGAATGCTGAGCTGCTGCTTTCTCTTCCAGAATTTCTCGCTTCTCAAACGTTCATCATCTCTCCATCCACATCTCAAAGAACTTTGGTGCTGAGACAACAAAGATCTTTTATATAGGCCTGAGGGGAGAATGGACAGAAGTAAGTGTGGATCTGTTGCAGGGAGGAAGACGGCAAATCCTAAATATGTATTTAGGAGGGCCATTAAATCTCCTTGCATACAGTGTTGTGAAATGCTTCAAAACGGGTGCTTGGTGTCATTCCAGACTGGATGCTTTGCTAGTGTGACAGCCAAGGGTGCTCATGTACACTGGGCCCATTCCCATGACCAAAGGTTGGTTAGGAGGAGTATCCAACCAGGATTCCAGAGCCATGTGCATTCCCAACAAAAGGTGGTGTGTTGAAAAACATGAAGGGAGATGTGATCGTGTTCTAGCCATGATCTGGCTAAAGTGATGAGCCCTCAGTGAATGGCAGGAACAAGCAGATGCCTAGAAAGTCAAGTGTTCCACTGTGAAGACCTTTAGATTCACACCTGGAGATGCTTGGGAAGACGAGTGAACCACAGGTGGGGAGACAAAGTCAACAACAACAGGAGACAGGACTTCCCTTGTTGCCTCCCCCACAGGAGAAGGGAAGAGGAAAGGGAGGAGAGACCAAGACAGGAGGACCAGTTCTTCAGCCTCCAGAATGTAATAGGAAGAAATTTTAGAGCTTCATGGGCAGCCTCTCGGGGATCACACCAAGGTGGTCAAAAGCAGTTCTTGGGAAGGTACCAATGATGCCCACAGAACATCCCACCAATGTGAGGCAACAAGCGGGAGGAATCCCAAGAAGAGAGCAAGTCAAGAGGGAAGGAAGAGTAGGGAAAGGAAAGGGCAGAGATGGTGGGATCTTGCCCTCTTCTACAGAGTTAAATAGAAGATGTAGTTGAGCAGCTGTTTGGTGGTTGTGTGCCGCCTCTGTTTGTGATGCTCTTAGCCAATGCCCCTGGGCCCTTTGACCCAGAACTACCCCCAAGGGATAGTGATGCCACAAAGTGCTTTTCCTCTCCTTAAGATAAAATGCTGGGTAAATGATGTCGGTTGGCCGTGCCGTCCTACCCAGATGGTGGCGACTACACAAGCACTTGCCCCTCCTACCTCGATTTTTGCTGACACGTGACTGGTTCTTGTGAGCATGTATGGCTTTGGAACCCTGGCTGGATGCTCCTTGTACCCAGCTTTTGATTGTGGGGACAGGCAGTAATTCCATTGGGTGTGCTCACTAATAGTTGCAAACAACTTGATTAGGTTGTTGGTATGTGAAAATCTGGCACCACTGTCCATACTTGAGGTACATCCACATTAAAATGTGAATTGGCTTCCAATGTAGCTGTTGTGTCATCGATTCTCCCTGGCTCCCCCAGCCTCACAGCACCTCATGTGGCAAGGAGTGGGAGCCTGATATGTATATATATTTGTAGTTCAGATTTGCCAGCCTTGCAGTTAAGGACATGAAAGGTGTTGGCCCCCAGAACTGCTTGCTTAAACCTCAGTTATTCTGCTGTAGCATATAATAGAAGAAACAGGTTTCTTGCATCTAATGAAAGCTTTCCTGCTTCATTGCATATAGGTGATTCTTCTTGCAGGCTACACCTGTGCGGGCTTTGTAAGCCTGAAATATGCTCTTGTTACTGACTTGATGTCATTTTTAACACATCTACCAAAAACTGTCCCTGCTGGATCACTCCAAGTCTGTACTGGCTATACGAAAGTGTCTAGAGGTCTCGAGAGCTAAAACACTGGATCCTTCAATAGCTTGTCTTTAACTCCTTCAACTCTCTTTAACTCTCTTTTGGATAAAGGGAAGGGCAGATTACTTCTTGCTGTTTTCCCCAGTACCATGCACCTCCACACTAAGCAGCTGTTAGCTACTCTGCAGTCATCCTCTCACTTTGACCTGTGTGTTCTGCTAACCTGAGCGATGACAAAATACATCAAGAGGGGCATTACCTCCAAAAAGCTTACGTTTCCAGTAACTTCTTAGCTACTCAGAGCAGACACAAGTTATTCAGACCTTGTGGGTAGTACTGAATTGTGGGCAAAATCTATAGGTGTGGAGATTGTGATGGTGCTACAGGGAAAGAGAAGGTCCGGTCAGATGTCTAAGCTGGCATTCCAGGGCTCTGGACCTTATAAGAAAGCAATTTAGGAAGACTTCATCATGTTTCTCCACAGGCCCATCGGCATGAAGTGACCATCTGCAACTATGAAGCGTCGGCAAACCCAGCTGACCACAAAGTTGAGCAGATCACACCGCAGACACACTTCATTTCGTAACTGCAGCAACAGACCGCTGGGCAAACATGAAAGTGTTCCTTGAGGCTAGAAGGAGCATCATTGCTTTAATTCTTTTTTGGTGTTTGGGTGTCTGCTTTGGAAAAGCAGGGCACTCAATACTTGGCAGATACTGTAGGTACAGAGCATCTCACTGTTGCCAAGGACAGTCCCAATTCAAGACCTTGCAAACCCTGAAGGAGTAGTTCTTGGAAATACTGACCCTTTCCTGTTTGTCTTAACTACATAATTTCTACCCCAACTAGTGAACTGCAGTGCCTGTCATTAGCTGTTGCGTTTGCTGCTGCCATGCATGAGGTGTAAGGTTGTTGGGTGACTTTGTGGGATTGGTACACAATCTGAGCTGACTTTGGAATGTAGTTTATGCAGCAGGGTGGAAAACTGGCGAGTTTAATGGGATTTTGGCTAATTTCCAAGTGTGTTAATATGACTTAAGCAGAAGAGCAATGACTGTGCACTGTAAAGAGTGCAAAATGTAGTGTGCTATTTGATAAGCATTGATCAGTAGGTTTCTTAACTGCCTGATCTGTTTCTCTGGAGAGCTGAAGACACTAGGGATTGGTCTCTTCTAGCTCAGCTTTCTAACCAATGTGGCTTAACTTTTATTTTCTAATAAATAATGGTAAAGAATGAGTCTGTGTCCCTTGCTTGCAACACTGTTAACACTTGAAGCCAGGAAGACATAGGCCCATTAACACATTGTGTTCAACACTCTTAAAATGAGTGTACAGTGTACACAGGTATAGTCATTCACATGTGCTGAACGCAGGTACAGAAGTACACTTCCTATCTGTATCATGCATTTATTTATTAACAGATTTCGGTACCACCCAAAACCTGCATCTCTGGGCAGTTCACAGTAAAAACAATCAAAATAAAATTTAAACATTAAAACAATTTAAAACTTAAAACAAGTTAAAAATATTAAAACTGTAAATCTAATTAAAAGCCTGTGTGAACAAATGTGTCTTAATTGACTTTTAAAAAGTTGTTAGAGATGAGGAAGCTCTTATTTCAACAGGGAGCGCATTCCAAAACCTCGGGGCAGCAACAGAGAAGGCCCGTCCCTGAGTAGCCACCAGACGAGCCGGTGGCAACTGTAAACTAACCTCTCCAGATGATCTTAATGGGCGGTGGGAATCATAGCGAAGACGACGTTCTCATAAATACCCAGGGTCTAAGCTGTTTAGGGCTTTATAGGTTATAACCAGCACCTTGTATTTGAAGGGCCTATATCCAGTTTCACTTTTAAAATGATCACAGGTACAGTCATTCATACAAACATGTGCCAGTATACTGACATTTGTATACTCATGCAGCATAATGTCTGAATTGGACTTCTCTTACAGTGCAATCCTCCACAGTTTACTTCATGTGTTCAGTGAGGCTTATTCCAAGGAAAGCTTGCAGAGGATTTCAGCTTTAGTATACTAGGTGCATTGCTGGCACAAGACAAATGTTGAAGAGTACTAGCAATGTCGGATATAAACTTTAGTATGGAAACGGCAAGAGTTATGGGATGCTGTCAGTATTGAGGGCAGGAAAGGGAAAGTATAGTTTATCACATGATGCTAAAAATGATTTCTAGTCCCAACACTTAGGAATACAGGATAGTGTGGGAGGAAGAAATATAGGGAGCAACAATAACCCCCCTCTGCTGCATTTCCCTAGCACTCAAAAGTTTCATTGCCCATGAATACTAGAGTGCCTTTAGTTACTATGGCTAATAACTGTTGTCCTGTCATCCATGAATTTCTTTTAATAAAGAGGATTACACCATCTAAATTAGTGGCCACGGCCATACCTTACAGCAGTGTGCATTCCATGTGAATTATATAAAGCACTAAAGGCCTTGGAATTGCTAGCAGTGTTGCCTGCTAACCAGCCACTTTTAAGTAAATACACTTTTATGTATCACCAAGCAATGTATTATTACCAAGTGTACACTCAACAATTAGCCACAGCATTTCCTGCTTTTTGTGCTTCTGTTTTCAAAATGTTTGTTATATTCCCACCTTGTGTTTTTAAAACCACCGTATATCCAGAATAAAATGTGGAAGTGGCTTGAATGGCAATGCTCCAGCTATCCAACCCTCTTGTGGGAGCAAAATAGTGCATTTTCCTATGAAACTCTCACACTTGTGGTGGCCATCCAGCTGATTTCTCTGAGGTTTTGTGGAATGCCTTGTGGCCAAAGAGGTGTAGAATGTTAACTTCAGAGTTACATTCCTCTCACAGGAAGGACATAGGAAGCTGCCATATACTGAGTCAGACCATTGGTGAGATGCCAGAATATATATTTTTAGACTTGGGGTGTTTCTTTACAGAACCATAGTGCGTGCCCAGATACAATGGACCACAATAGATCAGGAGGGGTAAAAAGGGGAGGATCAGACATAGGAAACTGCCATATACTGAGTCAGACCATTGGTCTATCTAGCTCAGTATTGTCTTCACAGACTGGCAGCAGCTTCTCAAAGGTTGCAGGCAGGAATCTCTCTCAGCCCTATCTTAGAGATGCTGCCAGGGAGGGAACTTGGAACCTTCTGCTCTTCCCAGAATGGCTCCATCCCCTGATGGGGAATATCTTACAGTGCTCACACTTCTAGTCTCCCTTTTATAAGCAACCAGGATGGACCCTGCTTCACTAAGGGGACAAGTCACGCTTGCTACCACAAAACCCGCTCTCCTCTTCCTTACAATGTTACCATTTCCAAATGCAGTGTGTATTGGGAGCCCGGCTGCCAGATACTTCTATGAGATGGTCTGAACTGTAACAGCTGACTTGGCACAGTCAACAGGGAAGTGGCAAACAAACACAAATTCAGGACATACTGCAACAACCACCTTATGCAACCATAGGGAGCTTGAAACCAGGAGGAGAGCTGGTCTTGTGGTAGCAAGCATGACTTGTCCCCTTAGCTAAGCAGACCTCAAAGCAGTGGTACATTTGTTGGTAACCTCCAGACTTGACTTCTGTAATGTGCTCTACGTGGGGCTGCCTTTGTACGTAGTCCGGAAACTTCAGTTGGTTCAGAATGTGGCAGCCAGGCTGATCTCTGGATCATCTTGGAGAGACCACATTACTTCTCTGTTGATGGAACTGCACTGGCTGCCAATAGGAGGTCCATCTCCAGTTGCCACCAACTCGTTTGGTGGCTACACAGAGACGGGCCTTCTCAGTCGCTGCCCTGAGATTGTGGAATTCGCTCCCTGCTGAGATACGATCCTCCCCATCTCTGGCATTTTTAAAAAAACTTCTGAAAATACATCTCTTCAACCAAGCTTTCTTAGCTTTTTAAAACTTGTTTTTAAATTGTTTTGGCTATTTAATTGGTGTTTTATGATGTTTTAATTGTTAATTATTGTTTTATGAATTTTTATAACTTCTGTTTTAATTGTTAATTGATTTTAATGTTGTTTTAATGTAAACCGCCCTGAGCCTTTTGGAAGGGCAGTATAAAAATTTTAATAATAAATAAGCAGGGTCTGCCCTGGTTGCATATGCATGGGAGACTTGATGTGTGAGCACTGTGAGGACTGTAAGATCTCCTCCTCAGGGGATGGAGATACACTCTGGGAAGAGCATCTAGGTTCCAAGTTCCCTCCCTGGCAGCATCTCCAAGATAGGGCTGAGAGAGACTCCTGCCTGCAACCTTGGAGGAGCCACGGCCAGTCTGTGAAGACAATACTGAGCTAGATGGACCTGTGGTCTGACTCGGTATATGGCAGCTTCCTGTGTTCCTATGAAATAGGTACAATGGAGCACTACTGCAAACAATACTACTGCTGCCGCTGTAACATAGGAAGCTGCCATATACTGAGTCAGACCCTTGGTCTATCTAGCTCAGTATTGTCTTCACAGACTGGCTGTTTTGTATTGTATTTTGTTTTGAGTGCGAAAGTAGCAATCGGTAACACCAACGTTGCTGTTTACTTCATAATTAGCAATATAAAAATTATTGCAATACAATTATTGCAAAGATTGGCAATATAAAAATGAAGGCAGTTCACTAATAACTCGAGACCAAAGCCTCCGTACTGTGATAACCTCTCAAGAACTGGCAACAAGAAACACTAACGGGCTGCCCTTGCCATAACTCAAGCAAGCATGAAAATACAACACGGTGCGGCTTTCATGGTTCGTTTAAACCTAAAAGAGAGAGAGAGAGAGAGAGACTGAATTATCAACTATATATGTCACCATATAACCGCAAGCCAACATGGCCGCCCCCTTGTGGTCTCCTCACCTCTTCCCCCTTCCGGATTCCGTACAAGCGTGGGAGGGGGGGTGCGTTCCCCGCCACTTCCGGCAGTCTGGACACACACAGACCGCTGGGCGGACCCGCCCACCGCGTGCGGCCTGGCGGCGGAAGTTCCGGGGCGGGCTCTCGAGCTCGAGACTGACTGAGTCAGAAGCCGGGTAGACAGAAAGAGACGGCGAGAAAGAGGTGAGGAAGTGGGGAGAGACTCGGGGGGCGAGTCCTGTGCCGGGAATGAGCTGCAGGGGGTCCAGGGGGGCTAGTGGGGCGGGGGGCAAGGCCTGCGAGAAGGGGCTTGGCGGGGGGGGCTCGCAGAGCCCTGGGGGGGATGGGCGAGGAGCCCGCGGGAGGGTGTGGCGTGGAGGTGCAGCAGCCCCCCTGGAGGCGAGGGGGTGGAAGCCTCCCTTGGTGACTGCTGTGGGGAGTGGGAGGCTGGATCCCCAGGCCAGGGGGTCTCAGGTTTAGGAAATGGAGGCAGGCTAAGCCGGCTGCAGAGGAGGTGCAGGGCACGAGGCTCTGGAGAGTGGTGTGCACGAGGAGATTCGGGGTGGGGTGGGGGGTTGGTGGCCATTCTGCACACACATTCCCCCGTCCATGAGTGAGCTGCACCTGCCAGAGCTCCGCCTGAAGGAAAACTGCTAAATGCACAGGAATACCTTCCTCCCCTCTGCACTCTGGGAGACGGAGAGATCCGAAGGGAGAATAACTGTGGATTGGGAGGTAAGGTGGGTTGTGAACAGAGAGAGGGAAACCTGGGTGGGCTGCGATGGGAGGGTAGGAAAGGGGCTGCTACTGATGGTCTGAGTCCTCTTGTGGAGGAGGGTAAGCCTGCTGCGAGTGAGCTGCACCTGCCAAAGTTTCCTCTTAAGGAAAAGTGGCTCATGAACTACAGGAGGACCTTCTTTTCCTCTGCAGTCTGGGAGATCCAAAGGAAGAATAGGTGTGGAATGGGGGATAACAGGGGTGTAAACCTGTGTGGGCTGCGATGAAAGGGTAGGAAAGGGGCTGCTATGGATGATCTGAGTCCACCTGTGGCTTCCCATTGGAACAGGTTGAGATGCCGCTGCGTTGTGTTGTAGCGGGAAAGAAAGAGGGTTAGGGTGACTGAACTGGCCTCGGGCTTTGCAGTGGAAGTGGGGCAGGTGTTTGTGGTGGGAGGCTGCAAAGCAAGCGGAGAATGAACTTGGACAAACCATTGAGTCTGCATCCAATGATGGGGTATGTGATATAGGTGTGAGTGTCAGACAAACCAGGATGTGCATCACTGGATGATCTGTGTGTGGGATATGAGTGTGATGCTTGAGGGGTAGTCCAGAAGAAGACTACTACTACTACTACTACGGATATTTATATTCCACTTTTCAACAATATTCTCTCAGCAATTTGTGTGAGGAAAATAAAGATGCTTTCCTGTCCCAAAAGGCCTTGCAGCCTAAAAAGAAACATAAGGTAGACACCAGCAATAGCCACTGGAGGGATGCTGTCCTCAGTCTGGATGGGACAGTCTTGTCCATCCACAGTGTCGACTAAAGAGAGGACTGCGGTAAAGGCAAAGCAAGCAGGTAGTCTCTCTGGTCGAATGGACATACTTAGGGTGTGGTGTAGTGGTTAGAATGCTGGACTAGGACCGGGGAGACCCGAGTTCAAATCCCCATTCAGCCATAAAACTCACTGGGTGACTCTGGGCCAGTCACTTCTCTCTCAGCCTAACCTACTTGACAGGGTTGTTGTGAGGAGAAACATAAGTATGTAGTACTTATGGGCTCCTTGGAGGAAGAGCGGGAGATAAATGTAAATAATAACAACAACAATAATAATAATAATAGGTCCTTGGGAAGGACTCAGTTCCCAGGTCCATGGGAAGGACTCGATGTCTGGATAAAACAAACCCGTCAATAACACCTGTCTGACTGTGTAAACAACAACATCATCATCATCATCATAATAGGGGAAATCTAGAGAGGTCTTAGAGAGCCAGAGGGGGAGTTCACTGGGGTGAATCCTTGACTTTTAAGAGATTCACAGTAGGCTGCCACCATCCACTTTATTTAGTATGGAACAAACTTAATTTTTCCATGTAAGATTACTGGGGCGTAAAGTGGCAAAGCCCTTCCTAGAAGGAGCTGAGCATTCTCTAGGCCTCCAGAGGTGTGTAATTAAAGGCAGACCCAAAAGGAAGAACTGCGCACTTCACCAACAAGGGTTTATTATCAGATTAAAAGAAATAGGTAGGAAGTAAGAACAATTATCTTTTCACAGAGCAAATTTCGAGAGAGAGAAGTTTCTCATTAACCAGGCAACTCAGATTCAAGCAACTCCCTAAAGGAAAATAACTTATCTCACATGTCTAACTGAACTGGTCCCTATCCATGAACTAGTCCTACTACTCACAGGGAGGGTTTTTCTTGCTTTCTCCAGGCTGTGGCCTCCTATTTCCCCAGCAGCTTCTTAGCCAACCCAACTGCTTCCTCGGGGCACTCTTGGGCCAGAACAAACTAAAGAAAAAGCTTTCTTTTCTTTAGGTGGTTATGAGTGTAGTTTCCGCCCAGACCTCTCGATTGGTCCTTTTGTTTTGATTTCCCCAGGCTTTTCCCCTTATTAGGAAAGGCCCACCCTCCTATAGCTTCCATAATCCCTGGCTATGTGGCTGGGGATTATGGGAGTTGTAGTTCAAAAACAGCTGGGGGGTGTAAGTCAATCAGGCCTGTGTCTAAGTGATAGGAACATAGGAAGCTGCCATATATACTGAGTCAGACCACTGGTCTATCTAGCTCAGTATTGTCTGCACAGACTGGCAGCGTCTTCTCCAAGGTTGCAGGCAGGTATCTCTCTCAGCCCTATCTTGGAGATGCTGCCAGGGAAGGAACTTGGAACCTTCTGCTCTTCCCAGAGTGGCTCCATCCCCTGAGGGGAATATCTTCCAGTGCTCACACTTCTAGTCCTCCCTCAAAACCTTACTGTCACTACATCTTGGTTGGAAATCCATTGCATCTTTCAGCCTCCGCTTATTTATTTTAGCCACTCTTGCAAATAATTAATATACACGTTGTACCATCTGTGTTCCAAGCAAGTGCCCTGCCGGGTAGACTGTGGTTATATGTTGAGATCTCTTATTCTCAGGCTGGGGAAGGCAATCTTGGCTCTCCAGCTGTTGTTGAACTACAACTCCCATCACCCCCAGCCATAATTGTATTGGTCAGTGTATTGGGCATCAGAAGTGTTGTCACATATTCAATTTTTTTTCGGCATCAGTAAGATTGGAAAAGGAGTGTGCTTTGAGGAAGGAGGATTCATATGCACACCCACTGGGCAGCAGTTAGAGCTTCGGTGGTGTTAAATAGTCCATGACACTGAGCATCTGAATCAGACCTCTTCACTTGTAGCCTGATCATAAACATGTTTACTCAAAGTTGAGTCCTACTGAACTTCCTACTCTGAATCTTGAGGGTGGCAATTTTACTCACCACATGTGTTAGAGGAGGTTGGCAAAGGATGTTCAAGAAAAAAAGGAGGGGGAAGTCCGGAGTGACTTGTATATGAATTGATCAAGCAGAGCCAGATGTTGAAGAACAGGTAATGGGCATCCGTTGAAGATGATCTTTATATATCTAGATTTATTTTATTATGTTTCACATTTATATTCCGCTCTTCTTCCAAGGAGCCCAGAGCGGTCTACTACATACTTAAGTTTATTCTCACAACAACCCTGTGAAGTAGGTTAGGCTGAGAGAGAAGTGACTGGCCCAGAGTCACTTAGCTAGTATCATGGCTGAATGGGGATTTGAACTCGGGTCTCCCCGGTCCTAGTCCAGCACTCTGACCGCTATACCTGGATAACAGCCTTCCTGTATCAAGGCCCTCCTAGTCCATGCCTCTGTGTTCCCAGGTGGGGCATAAAGCAACAGCCCTATCCTGGGGAGGAGAACTGGTCTTGGAGTAGCAAGTGTCCCCTTTGCTAAGCAGGGTCTGTCTTGGTGTTCATTTGGATGGGAGACTACATGGGAGTGCTGTAAGATGGGGCCATAGCTCAGTGGGAGAGCAGCATGCAGAAGATCCTAGGTTCACTCCCTGCCATCTCCGGCTGGGCTGAGAGAGACTCCTGCCTGTAATCTTGGAGAGCCACTGCCAGTCAGTGTAGTAGACAATACTGAGCCAGATGGACCAGTAGTTTAAGGCAGGTTCCTTTTGTCTGTCTCCACCACCTGGAGCAGAGTTATACTGCCTCTGAACATGGGCATTTTGTTGTGATCAGTAGCTGTTGCTTAGCGTATCCTCCATGTTTGTATCTTTAAAAGCCATCTAAGTTGCAGGCTATCACCACTTCTGGGGGTAGAGAATTCCATCAGTTGATTGTACATTGTGTTAGGAAGCCTTTAAGTCTTTTTGTCCTGAACAAAAGGCTGCAGACATCGGGACAACTTAATGGGTGTGGGGAGTTGATTTGTGAACATCCTTTAGCTTGTAGGTTGATACACCTCAAATGAAATTTGGTATTTCCTTACCTATGAAAAAGATGAACAGTGGAAGAACCATTGGAGATCCTTTTGGCTATAGCCAAAAAAAGAAAAGATAGGTGCAGAAAATCTATTTAATACACAATTCCAATGTGTTTTGAGTGTATGTAGTCCCCTGATGAAGAGCGCATGCTCAAAATGTGTTGGGATTTTACATTAAATACATTTCCTTCACTCATCTATTTTAGCTTTTTTAACTCAGTTTTTGGTGCTGCCCCTTGCTTTTCCTGTGCTGCTCTTGGCTAAGAAATCCAGGGAAAGACTAACCAATATGGGCAAAATAAAGATTTAAAAATTGCCCTCGATTCCAAGCGAACATCTGCTGGTGACATACTGTTCCAGAGGAGCTGGGGACACCTCTTTGTGCTAGCAGACAAAAAGTCCAGGTAGCCGTGTTGGCCTTAGAAACAATCCAAAGGCAACACTTGCTGTGTGTGTATTTGGGAGCACATTGTGTGTTGGGGCTGTCTTTGTCTGCAGCATGCTGAGCGCCGAGAGTGCTGTCATTACTGAACAAGCATTATGATTAATATTGCATGGCTTCCCTTTGTTAATAGAGAATGAGCAAGAGAGCACAAATGAAATCCCATTCACCATTTGAACAGCTTGCTTCCTCCCACCCTTCACTCAGAAATGGGCAAGGAATGCTTCCTTCCCTCCAATCTGTTTGAAGCTATCACTCTCATAAAGGAGTGCAGGACATAAGGACTTGTCTTGTGGACTTGGTCCAGCTTTCTGTCTCCAAGTGCAACTCGCCAGATGCTTCAGGGCAATCACAAGCAGAATATGTTGGTCCTGCGGTTTACCCCATGCAGCTGGTATTCTGAACAAAGAGGTTATCGCCAGCTTGCGAAAACCTATCCTCCATGAACTGGTCCAGTTGGTTTTTCAAAGTTATCTAAACTAGTGGCCATCACCATTTTCCCTGGCACTGAATTCTGTAAAGCTACGGACAGAGTGAGAAGTTCTTCCTCTCTTCTGTCTTGCAACTACTCTCAATCCACTTCAGGCCTTGACAAATTATCTTTGGATCTCGGAGCCAGCCCAGGAGGAGCCAAATACTTGACACCTGACACTTGACAAAATTACTAGACGTTGGTGACCGACATTGTGAAGGGTGTTGGTAAATGGGCTTCTCTTTATCCCCTTTACAAGTAATGTATCTGATCAGGAACAGGGCTGCTTGGGACAGATAAAGGTTTTATTAAATAACCCTTCGAGTATCCTAGTCTAAGCCCCTGGTGAGCGCGGTGGTAAAGCTGCCGCCCTGTAACCAGAAGGTTACAAGTTCGATCCTGACCAGGGGCTCAAGGTTGACTCAGCCTTCCATCCTTCCGAGGTCGGTAAAATGAGTACCCAGAATGTTGGGGGCCAATATGCTAAATCATTGTAAACCACTTAGAGAGCTTCCAGCTATAAAGCGGTATATAAATGTAAGTGCTATTGCTAAGCACCATGGTTAAATTTCTAGGTGCCATGGCTCCTTGGTGCCTGGGATTTGCCATGCCCTGATCTACTTCATTTAAGTTGCCTCAAATTTCTGGTATTATATGAGAAGGAGACAGATGCATACACCCACGTAGTAGTTTTATAAACCCCTACTGTGTCTTCCCTTAGTCATTGCTGATGCCCCACTCCAGGCCTTGACAAATCCCAGGCACCAGAAAGCCATGGCGCCTGGACTAGGCTATTAATTAATTAATTCATTCATTCATTCATTCATTCATTCAATTTCTATACCGCCCTTCCAAAAATGGCTCAGGGCGGTTTACACTGAGAAATAACAAACAAATAAGATGGATCTTATATTCAGAGGGAGTGGCTATTTAATAAATCTTTGTCCCAGCCTCAAGCAGCTCTGTTTCTGTTCTAAGTATCTTACTTGTAAAGAGGATGCAGAGAAACCTATTTACCCTTGCCCCACAATGTCTGTCACGGAGTCTGGGAACACTGTCCAGTGTCCATAGCCTGGCGCCTAAATTTATTGGCTGTCTCCTAGATCTAAAGAAAATTTGTCAAGGCCTGCCTCAATCTCCTTAGTTTTGTTGATAATTATGTGCCTTTCCCCAGTTCTGTGGTTTTGTTTTGCAGATGGCGCAACTCGAAAGATGCACAGCATTCCAATTGTAGCTGATTTTTATAATGTGATTATGATAACTTGCTGTTTTGTTTTCAGTTTCTTCTGTTGGGATTTTACCATCTTAAATAATGTGAGTTCTTCCGCAGTGACTTCATTCAGCCTAATTCCAGATAATTTATGAATAGCAAAATTAACAGCATTCAGAACTCAGGGGGGCTAGTTTACTTCCCACCATTGTGAACACTGACAATACATTTCTTCTGTCTGTTTCCTGTTTTTTAAACTGGTTAACCTATCAATTAGAGGATCTGTACTTATCTGATGACTGCGAACTTTTCTTAGGAACCTTTGTTGAGGGGTTTTATAATGACTTCCTCAATGCTTTTGATAAAACTATATGCTTAGCAGGTCCTCTTTATCCAGATGTTTGACTTCCTCGGTGCATTCTGAAAAAGTGTTGAGGCAAGACCACTCTTTGTAGAAGCCATGCTGATCCTCAGCAAGGCTCCTTCCTCTATATATTTAAAAATTCTAGCCCTAACAAGGCTTTCCCCCAGTGTACCAGGACAGCAGTGAGGCTAATTGGACTATAGTTTGCTGGATTCCTTCTAAAAAATTGGTTGTGCTAGCTGTCTTCCAATACTTTGGTAAGGGAACCCATTTTAGTGATGCTGTAAATCTACGTTAAGTGCAGAGTAGTCCTAAATTCAAGTCAAGCTCTCCCCTTTTTAATTATTCTTAAACTACCCAGCTAATTCAGTTATTGGCCTAGTGTGAGGTCCTGTAAAATGTCTCCCCGCCTTAATCTTTAGGTTTGACTGGCTTGTTCCATTTCTCCAAATCTGTGGTTGTCTCCTGAATGTTCTGATATCCCCCAGATGAAGGACAACTGGAATGCTAGGGATAGATGGACCTATGCAAAATACTATTTTCTTTCTGTTTTTAATGAAGCTTCTGATCTGGTATAATGTGTGAAACCTACACAGGAAGCTGCCTTCTACCGAGTCAGACCCTTGGTCCATCTAGCTCAGTAATGTCTACGCTGACTGGCAGTGGCTCTCCAAGGTTTCAGACAGGGAATCTTTCCCAGCCCTACCTGGGGTTGCTGCCAGGGAGTGAACCTGGGACCTTCTGCCTGCAAGCATGTAGATGCGGCACCACTAAGCTGTGCTCCCATCCCTGAAGGGACATGTCACACAGCATTCACATGCAGTCACACTAAAAATAGGAAACTGCCTTATATTGAATCAGATGGTTGAACCATCTAGCTCTGTATGATCTACACCTGGACTGCACAACTTTGGCCCTCCTGTTGGTTTTGGACTACAACTCCCATCATCTCCAGCCACAGTGGCCAGTAGTCGGGGATTATGGGGGTTGTAGTCCAGCACCTGCAGGCGGACTGAAATTGTGCTGCCATGGTCTACACTGAGTGGCAGCAGTTCTCCAGGGTTGCAGACAGGAGGTCTTCCCAGACCTTCCTGGAGATGCTGCCAGGGATGGAACCTGGGAGCTTCTGCATGCCCCTGAACTAGGGCCCCATCCCTAGACAGCTGGGTGCCAGTGTGGCATTTTTCTAGGCTACCTTGTGTAGGAGTGAAAGGGTATACCAGACTGAGATATCTCCTGCTAACAGCAAAGAGGTACCTTTTAAATGTGGTGATTCTCTTTATTTAGCAGGGGGAGTGACTGGCCCTATCCAGCCCCAGCACAGGACCTCCAGTGACTGTTGCTGGTGTCTGTCTTATGTTTCTTTTTAGATTGTGAGCCCTTTGGGGACAGGGAGCCATCTTACTGATTGATTTATTATTTCTTTGTGCGAACCGCTTTGGAAACATTTGTTGAAAAGCGGTATATAAATATTTGTTGTTGTATATCAACATCGAATGTGGATGTTTTTCTGCCCTGCCAGGGTAGGTTTTTTAATTTTATTTTTATTTTGGTAAGTATAGTTATAGATAGTTATAGTTATTTGTTGTATTTATATACCACCCTATAGAAAATCTCAGAGCAGTTTGCAAGCTAACCAAACAGCAACTAAAACCGAAAAATAATATAAAATTAAAATTACCATAAATAAAACTTTAAAACACCAGAAACTAAAAGCTTGATAAAACAGGTGAGTTTTCAAAAGTCGTTTAAGGTTAAAGTTCAGTTGACACTCTCAGCCTGCCCCTTGCCAATGAGAGACCATGCAGTGAATTTGGGAGGAGTAGGTGGTGGTTCTTAACTATAGAGGGAGGAATCTTTCACATAGTTCTTATCCTTGAGGACAAAAACTCCAACCTTTTCTATCCCCGCCTTTCAGTTTCTTATACAAATGTCTCTTGTTTGTGTAAAGAGAGCCATTTAAATGACACAGCCCAATACAGAATTAGGCATGCTTCCTTCCATTGCTTTGTGTGAGCTTCAGGGCCCCAGACTCAACTGAATTGTGGCCCTGATCTTTGCCTCTATGCAGTTCTGGCCTTGAATGTTGTATTGTGTGATCAGATATTTTTGATTAGGCTCCAAAGGTATTTAATGCTGATCTTGGATAAACATGTCTGGCAGCTGCTGATCCCACTCAGTTTTCGGGCAGATTATTACGAATCTGATAGCAGTTGTTCACGTATGGAATGTAGTGGTAAGCTTGTGTTTGTGACCTCTGGGCTGATCAGAGCCATAGGGCTTAGCTGCACGTGAGACCTGCTTTGGTAGTTTCAGTGGGGAGGTCAAGAGCTGGGCCGAAAGGCATAGGGACATAGAAAACTGCCTTATACTGAGCCAGACCATTATCTAACTCAGTATTGTCTGCACAGACTGGCAGCAGCTCTCAGAGGTTTCAGGGAGGGGTCTTTCCCAGCCCTACCTGGAGATGCTGCCAGGGAGTGATGCTCTACCCCTGAGCTCCAGTCCCATTCCCAGGCCTATGGAGGCTCAGCACCTTCCAAGCTAGGACTAGGAGACGGGAAGTGCAACAGTGTGAGTAAGCCCTGACTGCTGCACACTCTTGAAACCTGCCTCAAGATATTTCCCCCTAGAGTGGGTCTGGCCAGAGGTTCACCTGGTTCCTTTCAGTCTCCCCCGGCTGCACAAAGGCTCCCACCAAACGCAATCTATGCCACAGCATACCATATGCAGAGAGCCAACATGTAATGGGGTGGGGGGGGGAACGATAAAACAAAACAAAAACCCAAAGATCACTCAGGTAAGGTTACTTGAGGAGAGCTGGTCTTGTGGCAGCAAGCATGACTTGCCCCCTTTGCTAAGCAGGGTCTGCCCTGGTTGCATATGAATGGGAGACTTGATGTGTGAGCACTGTAAGATATTCCCCTCAGGGGATGGAGCCGCTCTGGGAAGAGCAGAAGGTTTCAAGTTCCCTCCCTGGCAGCATCTCCAAGATAGGGCTGAGAGAGATTCCTGCCTGCAACCTTGGAGAAGCCGCTGCCAGTCTGGGTAGACAATACTGAGCTAGATGGGCCAATGGTCTGACTCGGTATAAGGCAGCTTCCTATACTCCTAAGTAGTGACTTCGCCCTGTTGTGAGGTAGACTGCCCTGTGAGGTGGAGCTCCAAATTCCTGTATTTAAAAACCCCGAATCCTGCAAGCGGGATACGTTTGTGCAAATGGATGGGTCAACTAGCAGCCTACTTGTTCACTTTTTTTTGTTTTAGAGGAGGATATATGTCACACAGTGGGGATTTTTGTGTCGAACTCCTTTGTGAGGCTCTTGGGAAAAAGAGGGTAGGGCAGGACTGTGCAACTGCCACCCTCGAGCTGTTGTTGGATTGCTCCCATTACTGGCCACTGTGGCGGGAATACTCAGGGATGATGGGAGTTGTAGTCCAACAGCAGCTGGAGGGTTGATGGTGTGCAGCCCTGCTGTGGGGAGGTGGATGTGACTGGCACATGCACCAGTGGAGACTTCCTGTTGCCTTTAACCTGTGAGACTCATTTTGGCTTCCCTTATTGTCTGTTTTACAATGTGTTTTCAACTTGCAGAGGAAACCAGAACCACAATTCCCCCCCTTACTTACATGAGGGCTAGAAACTTGATAAGATGCTCAAGTTGCTGAAGTGTCTGTTCAAGAGCTTGACCAACTTACGTTGGATCTAGGAGGCCAGCCCCGAAATAGGGAAGCCAGACAACGGACACTTGACAAAATTACCGGATGTAGTGATGGACATTGTGGAGGGGGAGGGCAAACGGACTTCTCTTTATCCCTTTTACAGGTAACCTTCTTGGGCCAGACATGGGGCTCCCCGGGACAAATAAAGCATTTATGAAATACCTCTACCTTTGACTATCCTAGTTTCAGCACCACGGTTAAATTTCTAGGCGCCATGGCTCCCTGGCACCTGGGATTTGTCAAGCCCTGGCGCGTTCCATATGTTTGCAGGCAGCCACAGCCCTTTGCAAATTGCCAGGGTGACCAGCTGTGACTGTTGAGTGATCTGATGGCAGTGATCCCGGCAAGGGGCGTAGAGGTGATCTGAGGCTTGTGCTGCGTGGCGTGGGTTGCAGTAGGTTGGCTGATAAGCGGGCAACTTGGACACGGCTTGCTGCCCGCCCGCCCTTAGTGGTCCTAGTCGCCTCCAGGCTGGTGGCCCCTGGACCTTCTCTCTTCCCCATTGTTCGTTGCGTCAGCACGGCTCCAATGGCAACCGAGGCACTGCGGGCCCTTGACTCTTCCTCGTGTTGCTGCATTGTTATCAGCAATTATATAAATAGCCTTGTCCTTTACAGATGGCTCGGAGGTAGGGAAAAGCTCCTTTTAACCCTTCTGCGGTTGGGCTGCCAGTCCCAGCCACGAGCCCCCTCGCAGCCACCGTTGCGAGTGGCGCCCTCTCTGCCCTTACCTGGTGCCTCCCGAGGCTTTTTAGCAGAGTGTTGCGGGGGGGGGGGGACCCTCCTCAAAGAGGTGCGCACCCTCCGCTAGGAATTGGCAAGCCCGGGGAAGCGAGCGGGAGGGGAGAGCATGGAGTTGGGTGTCGTCTGCAGAACTTGGCGTGTTCAAGGTTGCAGGGAACAGTCGGGCGTTCTGCAGCGAGTGGGGAGAGACGTTGAAGGCCCATCTCTGCATAAACGTCCTCCATGCTTATCCCGTCTCTGACCCGCAGCAGCACTCCAGAGCGGTGCAGTGGCTGAACGGACGGCCTTGACTTGTTGCCGTTGGACCTGGTGGGTTTCCCAGTCCCTGAATGGTGGCTTGAGGGTGGCCCCTGCTGTTCCTCTATGCCCTGGGTTGGGGAGATCAGCTGCAGCAGAGAATCTTGGGCCATCGGCAGCCCGAGTTCGTTCATCTCCTTTTGTTGTTTTGTCTGCCGGGCCATATGTCTTGTTTTAGTATTTTCTTTGAGTGAATTGCTTTGAGTGCATTAGCAGAAAAGGCAATATAATGCAGTAAATTGACCGTAGGCTGTATAGCAGGGGTCAGCAAACTACAGGCTCAAAAGTGGCACGCAAAGTGATGGGAGGAGAGCTGGCCTTGTGGTAGGAAGCATGAACTGTCCCCATTGGGAAGCAGGTTCTGCCCTGGTTTGCATTTGAAGGGGTGACTACATGTGAGCACTGTAAGGTGTTCCCCTTAGGGGATGGGGCCGCTCTGGGAAGAGCAGCTGCCTGCTGGCATGCAGAAGACTCCACGTTGCCTCCCTAGCAGCATGTCCCGAAAGGGCTGGGAGAGACTCCTGCCTGCCACCCTAGAGAAGCCGCTGCCAGTAGACCAAGCCTGCTCAATTTAGCCCCCCCAGCTGTGTTTGAACTACAGCTCCCACAATCCCCAGCCACAGTGGCCAATACCCAGGGATTATGGGAACTGTAGGCCGACACCTGCAGGAGGGCTGAAGTTGAGCAGCCCTGGTGTAGACAATACTGAGCTAGATGGACCAATGGCCAAGAAGGCAGCTTCCTACGTTCCTCTGATTTTGAGCAGCACTCACACTGCTAGGATGCTTGCTGCCTGACTCTGGCTGGCATATCACTGCCTGCTGTAGCAGGCAGCAGACATCCAGGATCAGCGGCAGTGGTCTCGCTGGCTGACTGGCGCTCGCTCTTGAGCACATGTGAGAGAGAGCCAGCCAGAGAGCCCACCGCAGCTGATCCTGGATGTCCGTGGCCTGCTGCAGCCAGCAACCACATGCCAGTCGGAGGCAGAGAGCAGGCATCCTAGCAGCCAGTCTCCCTTATATGAATACTCTCTCCCATCAGCTGACTTCTGTGCTTTGTCTTCTCCCAGCACAAAGGTTTGCCGAAGGGTAGGGAGAAAGACCAGCCACCGATGCTTATTCCCGGCTGCAGAGCAGTGCTGAATGCATCTAGAAAAGACGTGGTGGCGATCAGCATGGGGCTTGCAGCCTGATGGGGAGTCCAGTGGCTGGGGGTGTGGCTAGCTTCATGGAGACAGGGCAAGTCTAGCAAGGCAGGGATGCCTGCTTTGGTTCAAGCTTGGCACACAGCTTCTCAAACGCTCCTGACCCCAGCTCTGTAGGAACGTAAGATTCCTTAATCCAGGAGTTCTCAAACTTGTGTCCGCCGATGTCACAACTCCCGTCATCTCCAGCCACGATGGCCAAAGGTCCCACATCAACTGTGGGCTCAAGTCTGAGAACTGCTGTCTCAAGTGACGACATTGGTTGAACTTCAGCCTTTCCTTATTCCTTCCACCTTGAGATGTTCATGTGCTAAGGCTGGGGGTTCTCAAACGTGGGTCCCCAGATGCTGCTGGACTACAACTCCCATCAGTTGCCTTTGGCCATTGGGGCTGGGGATGATGGGAGTTGTAGTCCAGCAACATCTGGGGACCCAAGTTTGAGAATGCCCTGCACTGAGGTTTTCTGATCAACACCTCCCATCTCAGGACATCTAGGGATGTCAGTGGTATCTGGGACCAGTGTGGTGTAGTGGTTAGAGTGCTGGACCAAGGAATGGGGAGATCCAAGTTCAAATCCCTGCCCAGCCATGAAACTCATTGGGTGACTCTGGGCCAGTCACTTCTCTCTCAGCCTAACCTTCCTCACCGGGTTGTTGTGAGGATAAACATAAACCATGTACACCACTCTGGGCTTCTTGGAAGAAGAGTGGGATATAAATGTAAAAATAAAATAATATAAATACAATAAAATCTGTTGATTGGAGGCCAGAATTGTAAATGCCACTGATGACCAGGTGAATGGCAAAGAAGGAATCCCAGGAAGGGAAGTTTTTGTAATCTGGAGGGAAGTTGATTGTATTTTTCTCTTAATCTGGTTGCTCCACCAATGTTCCCCTTTCTGGCTTAGGAAGTACTTCTATGGGTTAGTAACTCCAGACTCTTTTGGCAAGGGGGTTGTGGCTTGTTAAGAAAACCGTTCCCCCTGCAGCTTCCAGCATGTCTAATTTGACTACTGTTGATGGCTGGCGTGTTTGCAAAACTGATGAGAGGCGGAGTGTATGTTTGCCAAGAGGGTGTGTCTTGGGGATGTGTTTTTGAAGTGAAACACAAGAGTTGCTCCTTCAAGCCTCTGCTTTGCCGTGGAAGATTGCCAAGGAGATGGGAGCTTTCTGTTGGTTCAGGTGGGAGTGTGTTGGCTTCTCTAATACTGACCTTCCAGCCTGTGGTCACCTTTTCCAGGTAGAGAACGCCTCAAGGAGTGGGCTTCACTGTTTTTCAAGCGGGGGCCACGTTGGCAAGAAATGTGAGTCATTTCCCACTGTGCTGACCTCTGCAGAGGACTGTACTTTTCTCAATGCAGGGTATTCAGCTTCAACCGGAGCTTTGCACAGGCCCAATAAACAATTAGCCAGGAGGCCGCACTGAGGGTTGATGGGGGCTCCCACTGGCCCCCAGGGCTTACAGGGAAGAACACTGTCCTGAAGGCTTATTTCCTCTAACTCAAGCTTTGGCAGAGTTTCTTGGGAAGTAGGAGCCAGCCCCAAAAATGTATGAGCCGGACAGTGGACACTTGACAAAATTAATAGACTAAGTGGGAGAGTGAATGGGCTTCTCTTTGTCCCCTTTACAGGTAACATCCTTAGAAATTAAGGTTATAGATAATACGAATACAGGATTCTGTTAAATGCCTCTGCCTCTGAATATTCTACTCTAGGCGCCACAGTTAAATTTCTAGGTGCCATGGCTCCCTGGTGCTTGGGATTAGTCAAGCCCTGTTCTAAAACCTAATTTCTGGGAATGTGAATTCTCAGTCACATTCTCCCTCTCTCTTTCCTCTTCCTCCTCCGCTCTTTGAGGTGCATGCTGCAGGTCCATCACACCTTAACATCGAGCAAGATGGGCCTGCTGCAACCGCTAATATGGCTACCTCCCCCAGGGATGTGTCACATTAGCAGGAATTTCCTGTCTGAAATGGATGGTTCTTTAGGGGTATGCACACTGCCAGCACGTTGGGCCTTCAGGAACCTGAGGGATTTTTCTCCTTCCCTCTGCCGCTGACGGAATTGCTAAAGAAATGAGAAGGCAGAACAAGCCGTTGATTCTATAGCTCCATCTCTGCTGAACTATTTTGTGGCATCATGTGGGTCTAGCCAGGGGTGGGCTGTTGTTGAACTACAGATCCCATCATCCACAGCCGCAATGTAATGATGGGAGTTGTAGTTCAACAACAGTTGGAGGGCCAAGTTTTCCCACCCCTGGTCTGGGTATTCAGTCTGTCTTACCACACTGAGTTCCTGTTATGAACGATGTCTAATTTGCACATTACATTGCATGTAAGTGAGCACAATTAGCATATCATTGAATGCGGGAACTATTCTTTGAAATGTGGAAAGGGGGAAAAAAGATCTTGGTTATCTTGGAAAACCCTCAGAACTGGAGGAAATAAACACTGGTTTCTTTGTCCCTGCCTCCTCGTTCCTATGCCTTAGTGCTCTTGCCACCATGGTTTTTATTTTTATTTTTTAAAAGCCTATCTTTGTAACCAGGAAGACTTGCACTGCTAAAATCTGTGGAGATTTTGTAAAGGCCCATGGGCCAGAACCACACCTTCTCCACCCTTGGCCTAGTCCCACTTGGCTCATCCAATCCCACAGCACAAAGCCATTCTTCCTGTCCTTGGGCCCTATATGTTTTTTGCTTTTGTCTGGGCAAAGCTACGGTGTTCTTCAGTATCCCTTGCCCAGGTTCCATGTTTCTCTCTGCTGCTAGAAAATGCTTGAGAGCATCTGGGGAGATGAAGCGAAATGCAGAGAGTGAGGAGAAGTTCAGCTAGCAGGCAACCCCCGGTTCTTGGCATATTGTCGGGCTTCTCAGACTTGGGTCCTCAGATGATGTTGCACTAAAACTCCCATCCTCCCCAGCCCCAGCGGCCTTTGGCTGATGGGAGTCGTAACTGAACACCTGGGACCCAAGTTTAAGAAACCCCTAGCATCTTTGATACATACCTGTACATGCAAACATGTGTATGTACACATGAGGGGCTTCTAAGGGGCTTAGACAAATTCATGGAGGACAGGTCTTTCAATGGCAACTAGTCTGGTGGCTGTGGGCCACCTCCAGCCTCAGAGACAAGATGCCTCCAAATCCCAACTGCAGGGGAGCAACAGCAGGAGAGAGAGAGAGGGCATGTCCTCATCTCTTGCCTCTGGGCTCCCCAGAGGCATCTGGTGGGCCACTTTGGGAAGCAGCATGCTGGACTAGAGAGGCTTCCTTGGGCCTGATCCAGCAGGGCTGTTCTTATCCATTCTTTTTGGGTTTGGATTTTATCTTTTGAGGATATAGTGTTCCTTCCTCTTATATCTAAACTCTTAACTTGCATGAAATAGACCCAAATGTAAATTATGGGAAAGCAGCATTTGAGCCGTCTGGCTTGTACTGTGAGCTGCACTGAGGGATGGCTAATTAGGAGGAATGGCTAATTAGCACATTGCATTGCAGGTAATGGATTTATTAGAAGACAAAATCTATAGCTCTCACTGCAGCTCGGGAATTGAATACATTGCCTAGTGAAGATGTGGAAGTGCCTTCGTTGGAGCCTATCAAGAAAAGATTCATAGGAAGCTGCCTTACACCGAGTCAGACCCTCCGTCCATCTAGCTCAGTATTGTCTACTCTGACTGGCAGCGGCTCTCCAAGGTTCCAGGCAGGAATCTTTCCCAGCCCTACCTGGAGCTGCTGCCAGGGAGTGAACCTGAGACCTTTTGCATGCTAAGCAGATGCGCTGCCACTGAACTCCGGCCCCAACCCTTAAGGGGAATATTTTGCAACAGGCAGTGCTCACATGTAGTCGCTCATCCAAATGCAAGCCAGGATGAACCCTGCTTAAAAGATGGGACAACAAATGCTCACAGGACCAGCTCTCTTCCCCAATCAGGGACTTTATATCTAAGATAATATACTGCAGGGTGGTTGTTTCTGGCTAGAATATACCCAGTAACATCCCAACGCTTAATATTCTGTAGTTCACGACTGTTAGAAAATCACTATAATGGGAGCTGGTCTTGTGGGAGCAAGCATGAATTGTCCCCTTTTATAAGCAGAATCCACCCTGGTTGCATATGAATGGGAGACTACATGTGTAAGCACTGTAAGACATTCCCCTTAGGGGATGTGGCGGATCTGGGAAGAGCTTTTGTATGCAGAAGGGTCCAAGTTCCTGCCCTGGCATTTCCAGATAGGGCTGAGAGAAACTCCTGCCTGCAACTTTGGAGAAGCCACTGCAGTCTGGGTAGACAATACTGAACTAGATGGACCAATGGTCTGACTCAGTATATGGCAGCTTCCTATGTTCCTATGCAGAAAATGTATGCTTCAAAGGCGATGAATAATCTGGATCCCAGCATATATAGACTGCCCTTCAGATGAATACTTGTAGTGCAGGTTTCTAAATATATTGAAGCCTAAAGCAGACCTGCCTGCTTGTGTGTTTCCCCTTCATGTTGATCTAATTTGGTATTCAGTTTTTCTATAAAGAAGAGCTGGGTAGCCAAAAATAGGTTGGAATTCAAACTACTCATAGTTTCCCCCCAATAACTTCTGCAGTTTGTAGTGCCTTTGCATTTGGTTTGGGTGGCACCACCTCCTTGTAGCATTTTAAATCGACCAGAAACTTAACTGCATCTCCAGATTACGTTTTTTCTGTGTGTGTGTTTTTTGGTTTTTTTTTTTGACACATTGGCTGCCTTGAGGGAGCTGAAGTTTTGCTTCACAGGCATGGAGATGAGACAGTCTGTTTGCCGCCAGCAGTTGCTGTCGCCAGCTGAAGCCAGTGGGCGATTGGGCCCTCGCTCAGTGGGAGAGCATCTGCTTGCATGCAGAAGGGCCCAGGATCAGTCCCTGGCAGCATCTCCAGGTAGGGCCGGGAGAGTCGCCTGTCTGAAACCTTAGGGAGCTGCTGCCAGTCAGTGTAGAGTCCAGGGCTACTCAACTTTGGTCCTCCTGCAGATGTTGGCCTACAGTTCCTATAATCCCTGGCTATTGGCCACTGTGGATGATGGCAGTTGTAGTCCAAAAACAGTTGGAGGGCCAAAGTTGCACAGGCCTGGTGTAGACAGTACTGAGTTAGATGGGTCAATGGTCTGACTCGGTATAAAGCAGTATGTGGCGCAGTGGGGAAATGCTTGACTAACAAGCAGAAGTTTGCCGGTTCATATCCCCGCTGGTAGTATATCGGGCAGCAGCGATATAAGAAGATGCTGAAAGGCCTCACCTCATGCTGCGAAGGAGGAGGCAATGGTCAACCCCTCCTGTATGCTACCAAAGAAAACCACAGGGCTCTGCGGGCACCAGGAGTTGAAATCGACTTGACGACACACTTATTATGATGTTCCTATGATGCCCACTGCGTTCCATACAAACCATGAATTGTGGGAGCTATAGTTCATCAAGAGCTGGAGGGCCATATTTGCCCATCCCTGGTGCAGACAATATTGAGCTGGATGGACCAAGGGTCTAAGGCGGTTTCCTGTGTCCCCAAGCAGATGCTTCTCCTTTCAAGCTTGTTGACTGCAGCTTTCCTTGTGCTCTTACCTGGAGGCTCTGAGCACAGCCCTTCCTCTGAAACCTGAAACTCTTGGTTTCCTTTAACCTTAGCCGAGAATGAGAACTCGTCTTTGTGTGAGAAAAGCCGAGGGGCTGTGGGATGGGGCCTTGTTTGCCCTTCGTGGATTTGGTTGGAGACCCTGACATGCCACTTGCTTCAGTTACCTGTCTGTAAGGGGGATGTAAATGGTGCCCTGAGAATAAATGAGGAAAATAGCACCGTCTTCTACTTTGCCTAGAGATGTAAACTTTCTGGAAATCTTGAAGCCACGAAGTCCCCTGCTGACTGAGCAAAGAGGCACCTTTTTAGTAGTGATTCTCTTTATTGAGCAGGGGGAGAGCAACTGGCCCTATCCATCCCCAGCACAGCATCCTTCCAGTGGCTGCTGCTGGTGTCTAGCTTAGGTTTCTTTTTTAGATTGTGAGCCCTTTGGGGACAGGGAGCCATTTTAGCCACTTAGTTTATTTACTTTATTTCTATGTAAACCGCTTTGGGAAACTTTTTGCTGAATAGTGGTGTATAAATATTTGTCATATTGGTATGAAAAAATCCCATGTTTTGTTTTGGAAGAAAATGAAATTTTTGGGAAAATTGAAGTATAGGCAATTTATATCTCGCCCTTCCTCCAAGGAGCCCAGAGCGGTATACTACATACTTGAGTTTCTCCTCGCAACAACCCTGTGAAGTAGGTTAGGTTGAGAGAGAAGTGACTGGCCCAGAGTCAACCCAGCAAGTATCATGGCTGAATGGGGATTTGAACTCGGGTCTCTCCGGTCTTAGTCCAGCACTCTAACCACTATACCTGGATAACAGCCTTGCTGTATCCAAGGCCCTAACCACTACACCACACTGGCTCTAAATAAGTATAGTTTATTCAGACCATTAGTCCAAATGTAGTAATTTACTTGTAAATGTTAGTTTTTGTTACATCTGCTGACTTATAGAAATAGAAATAGATAATTTATATTTCTCTATTTATATTTAAATAAATATATTATATTTGTCTTATTTATATTCCTGTTAGAAGAGCCAGCATGGAGGTTAGAGTGTTGGACTAGGACTGGGGAGTCAAATTGCCATTCAGTCATGAACGTCACTGGGTGACTCTGGGCCAGTCACGTATCTCTCAGCCTAACCTACCTCACAGGGTTGTTGTGAGGATAAAAATAACCATGTTCGCTGCTCTGGGCTCCTCAGCGGAAGAGCAGGATACAGATAAATAAATAAATTTTTTTAAAATATTTTATTCATAATTCCACAAGAAAATATTTCATAATCTATTCCCCCCCGCCCCCGGCACCACCCAGTTTTTCAAAAAACAAAATGAAGAACTCCTTTGTGGGAAAACTGGGTTTCGAAATGATCCCCCAGCCTTGACGTCTCCAGCTATGCCAATTAATATATCTGTGCATTTGTTCTTCCTTTCTTGCAGGTGTGAGCTGTTGAAGCCTCTATTGGTGTATGTGCGGTAACAACATGTCTGTCCCCCTCCTTGCTGATGCCGTGACCGTTTCAGGGCCAGAGCGGGAGACTGCAGCGGTAAGGGCGTGCTCTCCCAGGCCTACCATCTGTTGGGATCCAGGAAGATTAGGGGATTTATCTGGATTTCTTTCCACCGTCCCCGGCTGCTAGCAAAGAGGCCGCCATCCCCATAACTCGGTTTGAGAGCGTGGGGGGTGTGGGAAGGTGTGGGAAGAGATTGACTTTGTTCCTTTCCAGCAATCCACATTGTGTTGTTTGTGTAGGACCTGCACAGAAACCGAACTGCTGCCTTGGGCAGGTAATTAGCCCCACTGCTGCTACTGCACTAACCAGAAAATAAATGAGCGAGGCTTGCTTTCCCCCATCTTAATGCAAATGTGGGGCTGCTGTAGCAAACTCCCACGGCCTGGCCTGATCTGACCTGGCTGCTCCACAAAAATAATACTGGCATCATCAGGCTCCAAAGCTAATCTAATTCTCACTCTTGTTGCTGATCCTGGATATATTCACACCATCAGCTGTGCCCTAAGATTTTATTGCCGACCTGTCTGTATTCTGTGCCCTTCACAAAAATCTGGATTCTGCAAGAATGAATTCCATAAATCGCAGATTCTCAAACTTGGGTTCCCAGGTGCGGTTGGACTACAACTCCCATCACCCAAAGGCAAATGTGGCTGTGGATGATGGGAGTTGCAGTCCAGCAACATCTGGGGACCCAAGTTTGGGAACCCCTGACATAAATCAAACACGTTTGCCAAATGGGCTTATTTTATATAATTCTGATTCTAGTGTTCAGCAACTCAAGCACTGAGAGTGGAGGGAAGATATAGGGACAGGTGAGCCGTAGGGTCATTGTCTAGGGGGAGATTGCTGCGGAAGACGAGAAATTCTGCTGAACTCTGAAGCTGCTGCATCTGGGCGCTCTCAGCTCTGCAAAGCTGCCTCCACCACTTGGGGTGGAATAGGGACACCCAGATGTTGTTGATTACAAGGCCCATAATCCATTGCAGCTGGGGATTACGGGCGTTGTAATCAACAATATCTGAGAATCCCTGTTACAGGGAACACTGGTCACAATCACCGTGTGTGTGTGTGTGTGAGAGAGAGAGAGAGAGAGAGAGAGAGAGAGAGAGAGAGAGAGAGAGAGAATGAATAACTTCTCCACAATAATCCTAATGACCAGTAACTTGCCTTTTCAAAACTGAGAGGGCCAAGATACTCCCAATACTGAATTCTGCACAATTTGTAGTATTCTGTGGCTTGTGTGGCTATTTAGCATTGCTGGCAAAAACCAGTTAATCTCTAAGTCGACTGTTAAAACAATTGCCCAATTCCAGGATCAGGAACGCTTGTTTTAGGGCTGAGATGGAAGGACAGGTGAGATGGAATATAAAGTGGGGAGTGCATTGTGAGGAGGAGTCTGTGTTGGAGGACAGAACTTGGCTAGAGGGCCAAATTCCACTTCCGGCAGTATTCCCTGACAGTATATGACTGACTTCAGCGGTAGCCATTTAAACGGGAAGCTTAATCTGGAGTAAATGGCCTCTTTTGGAATTTCTCTCTGTAGGAGGCGGAAGAGGGCCCCCAGTGGACTGATAGGTGCTGTACAGAAGCAAATATTAAGTGTGCATTTCCCTGATTCCTTTGATTCTGCCCAGCTTCTTTTGTGAACAGTAGCAAGTTTGAAGCAGATCTGCAGATGGGGGCCTGGAGGTTGCTGGTGGTGCGAAGAGACTTGCCTGTGAGGAGGCCCATCACTGCCAAAGGACAACTGGGTTTGTCGTGGGCACCTGCGTCGAAGACATGCCAAGTAGCTGAACAGCTGGCCGGCGCAGGCTTTCTAACCCCCTGAGCTAGATCTGAATTGCTCATGACCCTAGACTGTCTAATGATCAGGCCTGTTCTGTCTCAGGAAGGCTAGAACTCGTGTTTGTCAATAGAAATGAAAAAGCAAAGTGCAGCCGGCAGGTCCTAGATGGCGTTTGGTTCAGGAGTGTGGTCAGTCTTTGATGTTAGACTCGAAAAATTATTATTATTAACGGGGTGGGGGTGGAGGATGGCAGATGGTAATTTGGTATCTCCACGATCATTTCCAGATGATCTTTTAAAAATATTTATAGTAACTCGTCCTTCAGGCAGTCTCTCCCAGGGCAGCTAACAATATTAAAATAAACGATAACAATCAATAGACCGATGATAGTAAAGGCAAATTCAGCAGCACCAGAACAGGAGTTGATAAAACCCTTGACATAAAAAAGCCTAGGACTCTTAATGGGTTTTCACCTTGTGCCAAAATGAATGCACCAGGTACATCTCTCTAGAGAGGGCATCCCCCAAGTGGAGTACCACCAGAAAGAAAGCTTCACGCCACCCTCATCTGCTTCACCTCCGATATGGCAGGAACCTTGGAGCAGAGCTTTCAGAGCTGATCTAAATCCAGAATCTGTGTGAAGGGAAGCTGAATGCAGCAGCCTGCATTAATTTTGCGGTTTTGCATAATAATTGATCTTATTTTGCATAGCAGACAACTTTTACTATTTACACAACTGATTTGTTGGTCATGGGGGCAAGGAGTTTTGCAGTGCACCGGAACCCCAACCATTGGAAGTGGTATCCTGCTCTTTCTCTGGCTCTGGGATTTCAGCTGGCCCATTGGCCTCTCCCTTTCAGGCACGGGGTTGTGGCCCTCAGGGCTAGAAGTATGCTCTCAAAAAGAAAAAGAAAGCTGAGATCCTCAGGAAGCCAAATGCTTCCCACCTTGCCTAGATCAAACCCGTTCCCTCCCTCAATTAACATTACCCCCCCCCCCCCGTGTTCTTCACTGTAAGGCCCAGTGGCAGCCCCACCAACCCTAGATGTGGTCCCCGGAGTAAGTGTTTATTGGGCTTGAGTGAAGCTTTGGCCAAAGCTGAATCCTCTGCACAGTGCCCCTGGCCCCATGAGGCCTAGGACCATTTCCACTATGCAGTGCTGCACTTTGCCCAGTGTGGGGGCCGGGGGAGGCTCCTTTAAGGGAAACGGAGCCCCCTTGAGCCCCTGCACCATCTTGGAAGGCCTGCACAGAATGCCGGGAAGGGTAGCGGGCTTTCCCCACGGAGCTCTGAAGAGAGGGCCCCGTCTCTCTTAAAGGGGCCCTCCCAGCACTGAGAAAAGCACAGTACGGTGCAGAGGTCAGCACCGTGGGAAACGGCTCTCACACTGAAGGCTTTTTCTTCGTCTTTTTTTGGCCAGACTGGCCCCTGCTCGAAAAGCACAGAAGACCACTGTCCTATGCAGTCATGACAGACCTGCAACCCTGCTGTATATTTCATTTAATGGTGGGAGAGGAGGGAGGGAAAGGGAAGGGCTTGATCTAGGCAAGGTGGGAAGGGGAGACCGCAGCCTGTAGGATTAACTCACAGACGGTGATAACCGAGGCCAGCAGCAGTGACTGCCTGTGTGGTAGGGTGGGGCTTTGGGCTTGCCTAGATCTCGAAGTCCCAGGTGGTGGGGCTCCCTGACCCTTGCCTCAAATGCAAGCGAGAGCTGGGCGCTCCCTCTCCAATTCCCAAAGGCAAATGTGTCCACAGTGACTTCCAGGGAATTTGGGGGTGGAGGAGGGCTCTCTCTGGTTACACCCAGGGCTGTATCAGCCAAACACCGCCAGTGACCTGCAGAGTCACCATCCTCACTCAGCCTTTTCTGCCCACCAGCAGTTGGATCCTTCCTGCTCCTCCTTGCCTGTATAACGTCCATTTTGTTTTGTTTTGGGCAACTAATTGGCCTCACCCAGCGCTTCGCCAGTGTTTTCTCACGTGTTGTGCTAGCCAATGTGTTTATCTTCTGCTTGATTCCGCAGGTCATTTTTTTACATGGGCTTGGAGACACAGGGTGAGTATTCCAGGACTTGTTGACTGGGGGGCCGCTTTGTTGCAATCAAAGCTGTGCTGCTGGGTGGGTGGGTGCGTGGTAGGACCCCTCCTCATGGCAGCAGCCCAGACCAGAAACGAGACCAGTTGCCGTGTTTCTAGCTTTAGAACTGGGCAGGCCAGTATCCTAGCACAAGAGTTCCCAGCCATGTGTCACTAGGTAGTGTTGGACTACAGTTCCCACAAGCCATTGGGGCTGGGGATGATTTAGTCCAACAGTGTCCGGGGACAGAAGGTTAGGAACTTCTGCTATAGGCAGCCTCAGGAGGGAATTATTTGCAGGGGCCAGGTCAGAATGAGAAGCTGAGAGAGCTGCCTGTCAGAGCATTGGTCCATCTAGTTCAGTATTGTCTAGAGCAGGGATCCTCAACGTTGGGCCCCCAGATGTTCTTGGACTTCAACTCCCATAATCCCCAGCCAAAGGCCACTGGGGATTATGGGAGTTGAAGTCCAAGAACATCTGGGGGCCCAACGTTGAGGATCCCTGGTCTAGAGCACAGATTCTCAAGATTGGGTCCCATAATCAGGTCCCATAATCCCCAACCAAAGGCCACTGGGGCTGGGGATTATGGGAGTAGTCCAGGGATTATTGAGAATCCCTGGTCTAAGAGCAGGGCTTCCCAACCTGCGGTACTTCAGATGTTGCTAAACTACAATGCCCATCACCCCCAGCTACAGTTTTATTGTGGCTAGAGATGGTGGGAGTTGTAGTTCAGCAGAGAGTCTGGAGTGGTGCTGGTTGAGAACCCCTGATCTGTGCCGACTGGCAGCAGCTTCTCCAAGGTTTCAGGCAGGAGTTTTCCCAGCCTTATCTGGAGATGCTGCTAGGGACTGAACTGGGGACGTTTTGCATGCAGAGCAGGTACTCTGCCACTGAGCTATGGCCCCATTCCCAATACAGGAAACTGCCCTATACCCTTGGTCCATCTAGTTCTCAATTGTCTATACAAACTGGCAGTTGGCTTCTCCAAGGTGGCAGGCAGGAGTCTCTTGGAGATGCTGCCAGGGAGGGAACTTGGAACCTCCTGCTTGCAAGTGTGCAGATGCTCTTCCCAGAGTAGCCTCATCCCCTGAGGGGAAAATCTTAACAGTGCTCACATGTATCCCATTCAAATGCAAACCAGGGTGGACCCTGCTTAACAAAGGACAAGTCAGGCTTGCTCCCACCAGACCAGCTCTCCTCCCATACAGTGTTCCCTCTAACAGGGATTCCCAGATGTGGTTGACTACAACTCCCAGCATCCCCTTTGCTTGGGGATTATAGGAGTTGTAGTCAACATCTGGGAACACCACTCCCATAGATCATCTCTCAGTCCATGGCACCTCCACTTAGGGCTGGGCGGGATTCCTGTTTGAGACCCTGGAGAGGGTCTACTACTAGTCAGTCCAGACAATACTGAACTAGATGGACCAAAGGTCTGGCTCGGTATCAGGCAGTTCCTATGCTACACGGGTCCATCTAGCTCAGTATCATTTCCACTGACTGGCAGCAGCTCTCCAAGGTTACCGGCAGCCCTACCTGTAGCTGCTCTTTCCCAGCCTTACCTGGAGACGCTGCCAGGGGTGGAAGCCGGGACCCTCCGCATGCAAGGCAACTGCTCGACTCCTGACCTACGGCCCTGACCTACGGCCCTGACCTCCTGACCTACGGCCCTGACCCTCATCCCCGTCACCTTCCCACTCCCAAATGGGCTTGTGACAAGGTGCCTCCCTGCCTCCCCCAGTTCTTCAGTGCCACCCTGAATGCTGGGCTTCTCCAGAATGAAACGGGGCTGTGTGTATTTACTTAGTCCACGTGTGACCCCTGCTGTGGATATTCTCTGGCCAGCTGCTGCCTGAATGCCAGCCTCTCGATATCCATGGCTTCCAGCCGGCTTGGTGGTGCTAAGCCTCACTGCCGGGAGAGGATCGAGCAGTGGGGAGGAAGTGATGTGAGCCAGTAAAAAGGGAACCTGTCGTCTCACCTTCTTAGGCAGCTGAGCAAGGCCAGTTAGAAGGCGCCCGTCTAAGCAAGGGAGGAGAGGGGCCTGCCTATTCAGAAGGCCGGCGGGAAGAGAAGCCCCCCTTCCAGTAGCCGCTGTCCTGACAGAGAGCATAGGGCAGCCTTCAACTTCCTCGGAGCCAATCCGAGTGTTCACAGAACGCACCATAGTGCAGCCTTCCTGTGCCTGTCCTCCCAACATGCAGATTCAGTGGCGCATGTATTTGAATGCTACACCAGTGTGGATAAGACTGGCCTACCTTGCAGGATTGTTGTTAGTGAGACATGCCGCGGGAAGTGTTTTGTGTACACAAAGCTCAATTGTGAAGCGCCACGTAAATGCTTATTCCCCTCACAATGGTGGCGGTTTGGGGAATGTCTCAATGCAGGGATTGCCTTTCCTGGAAAGGGTCTGGGAACTGCTTGCCTCTCCTCACCTTTCGCTTTGGAAGGAACATAGGAAGCTGCCTTATACTGAGTCAGATGATTGGTCCATCTAGCTCCATATTATCTGCACTGACTGGCAGCAGCTCTCCAAAGCTTTAGGCCGGAGTCTCTCCCAGCCCTACCTGGAGATGCTGCCAGGGAGTAAATCTGGGGCCTTCTGCATGCAAGCAGGCAGGTGCTCTTCCACTGGGCTGTGGCCCCATCCCCTGAGGGGAATATCTTACAGCGCTCATAGGAAGCTGCCATATACTGAGTCAGACCATTGGTCTATCTAGCTCAGTATTGTCTTCACAGACTGGCAGCGGCTTCTCCAGGGTTGCAGGCAGGAATCTCTCTCTCAGCTCTATCTTGGAGATGCTGCCAGGGAGGGAACTTGGAACCTTCTGCTCTTCTCAGAGCAGCCCCATCTTCTAAGGGGAATATCTTACAGTGCTCACACTTCTAGTCTCCCATTCAAATGCAACCAGGGCGGACCCTCCTTAGCTGAGGGGACAAGTCATGCTTGCTACCACCAGACCCGCTCATGTGTAGTCCCCCATCCAAATGCAAACCAAGGAGGGCCCTTTTTACCAAAGGAGACAATGTATGCTTGCTGCCACAAGACCAGCTCTCTTCCCAGTGCCTGTTTCTCTGCAGCCCACACTGCCCTGCAGGTTTCAGTCTCTGTCTCTGCCTTCTCTCTTCCAGGCACAGCTGGGCTGAGGCCCTCTCCTCCATCCGGCTCCCCTATGTGAAATACATCTGCCCTCATGCGTAAGTGTTGCTCCTGGCCTGGCTTAGAGTGAATGTTGGTTTGTACTTCAAGAAAGAAGTGTCTTCATGGGTGTGTGCGTGTCACTCTGGCTGGCCAGCCTGGTCCTCCCCAGCCAGAAATCCAGCTTTCTTGGAATGTTTAGCTGCTCGAAGCCTGCAGCCAGTTGAAACAGAGATGTGACCCTCAACCCCATCTCCCTCCCTTGTGCACCAGTTCCTCTTTGGATTTGTGTTTCTCAAACTCCTTTCGCCAGCTACCTTTCCTCTGGCTTTCTCGTCTCCTGAGATTTACTTCCATTCCCCAGCCCATTGCACGGTGCTGTTCCTAGCCTTTGAGCCTGCCTGTGGTTTTAAGTCCAGCCAAACTAGAAATGTTCCCTTCCCTCAAAGCAATGCTACAAACATTCTGACGGCTTCGTTCCCTGGCACCTTGGAGCCTTCTACGCCCTTCACACCAGCTCAGCCGTTCGGAACATAGGAAAGTGCCCGATACCGAGTCAGGTCCGTCTAGGTCAGTATTGTCTACACACTGACTGGCAGCAGCTCTCCAAGGTTTCGGGCAGGAGTCTTCCCTGGAGATGCTGCCGGGCATTGAACTTGGGATGTGTGCAAAGCCGATGCTCTGACATTGAGCTACAGCCCCATCCCCCAAGGGGAACATCTTATTACAGACGACACTTGCATCTGGTCACCCATCCAAGGTGAACCCTGCTTAGCAAATAGGACAACTCATGCTTGCTACCACAAGACCAGCATTGGATTTGGGACCAAAGGCACAATGCAGTATAAATTCAGCTATTAGTGGAATGAGGAGGGAGTTAATATTCTTGTAGGACTCCACTTCTGCCTCTTGCTTATATCTGGGTATGAAGGCAGAATTTCAGCCCCGTCCCTATTACTTTCCTTGCTAGTTCATGCCAGCTCTGGCTCTCGCAAGGCAAGCCTGCCTCTTTTCTGCTGCAATGCAGTAACTGTGTGGTACTCTTCAGAGCTGTGGGCTTGGGTTTAGGATGCCCACTTGAAATCCTACCCTTTGGGAAGAACCTCTGATTGTAAATCTTATGACTGTGGCATCCAAGAACCTGGAATCCTGGGGCCGCAAGGAGTCCAGATGGTATTACTGGTACCTCCCGAAACACCGGATCCTCCATGTTCAGACACCCCACACTTCAGCTCCTTGCGTCTCCCACAAAACACACACATTAGCCTGCACCAGCCATTCAGAGCCTTCTGTGCTGCAGAGAGCTGTGCCATTAACAGAACTAAGAGGCACCTTTTAAAGTGGTGGTTCTCTTATGTTTATGGGGGGAGAGCAATTGGCCCAATCCAAACCCAGCACAGTATCCCTCTAGTGGCTGTTGCTTGTGTCTACCTAGTGTTGCTTTTGATTGTTTTTGTTTTTGTTTTTTTACATTTTATATCCCAAGGAGCCCAGAGTGGTATACTACATACTTATGTTCCTCTTCACAACAACCCTGTGAAGTAGGTTAGGCTGAGAGAGAAGTGACTGGTCCAGAGTCACCTAGCAAGTCTCACGGCTGAATGGGGATTTGAATTCGGGTCTCCCCAGTCCTAGTTCAGCACTCTAGCCACTACACCACGCAGAATTATGAGCCTTTTGGGGACAGGGAGCCATTTTATTCATTTAGTCTTCTACTCAAACCACTTCCAGAACTTTTGTTGAAAAGTGGCATATAAATATCCATAGTAGTAGTAGAATCCAGGAAGTTAGATGCCACACAAGAGAGGCATTTATTTCAAAGAGGCTTGAGTAAAGTCCAGCAAAATTCTCTGGATAGCAAAGCACACGGCCTCTGCATCCCAGCCATAGCTTGATTTCATTTGAAGGAACATAATCCAGAGGCTCTCAAACTAGGGCCCCCAGATGATATTGGCCTACAACTCCCATCAGTCTCAGCCACAATGGCCTTTGGGGCAGGGAGTGATGGGAGTTGTAGGCCAACAGCAGCATTCGGGGACCCAAGTTTGAGAACCCGTAATTGTAATCATTCAGGAGCTCACAAACAACTCTGTAGAATTGTCCCAAACCCTACGCTTCCACATCGCATTCTCCTTGCCGTTCGGCACTAACCGCTGCCAGGTGGCCTTTCCACACAGTCCCCCACTCACCAGCAAAGCCACCATACGTTCTCTGCCAGGGAATGTTTGGGCTTTGAGCCTCTCTCAGCTGCAACCCTCCAAGGTGACTAGCTCTTGCATGTCAGCACGAGAGTCTGCTAGCAGGCGTGGCTGAACGGAGGGGGCTGGCGTACAGGGTGATGTGCGGGCATCATATTATCTTTGTAAGGAAGGTAAAGTGTGCCGTCAAGTCGGTGTTGACTCCTGGCAACCACAGAGCCCTGTGGTTTTCTTGGGTAGAGTACAGGAGGGGTTGACCATTGCCTCCTCCCTCACAGTATGAGATGATGCCTTTCAGCATCTTCCTGTATCACTGCTGCCCAATATAGGTGTTTCCCATAGTCTGGAAAACATACCAGAGTGGATTCGAACCAGCAACCTCTGGCTTGCTAGTCAAGTCATTTCCCCGCTGCACCATTAGGTACCCCGCTGAATTTGAACTTGCTGATGAGAAGGCTAGGAAGAGCAAAAGACCCCCAGAAGACTTTTCCAACTAGCACTGCCGGCTCTTGCTTCATCACATTCTGTTTCCTGGGAAGAACCACACAATCTCTGCCTCGCCCTTCTCCTCCCCTCCCCTCCCCAATCCCCCCTTACCTTAGAAAGTGGCTTCATCCCTTCTTGCAACACCTTCTGGATCAGGTTCCACTCCAATGGGGGCTCCTTGCTGACTGCCCCTGCTTGAGGCTGGCTCTTCAAGTAGTCAGAGACGGACACTTGCCAGCCCTGGGCCCATCTTGGGCGAATGCGGGCCCCCAAGCGGCTCAGCCTACAGCAAGGGCTTGTTGCTTTCTCAGCAGCTTCTCGGCAAAAGCACCAAGCCTAGGCTAAACGCAGTCCCCAAATGTCCAGGTCCCCGGGTGGACTGCTAGGCAACAGCACCAAACACTGCCTCATCCAGGAGGGACTCTGTGCAAGTTGGTATTAGGGAGGAGGAGGAGGAGTGGGGCAGAGGGAACAATCGTGCTTATGGAAAGATCTCTGCCATCTGCTTGCCTGAGAGCCTGACCCAACCCTGGATAGAACCCTGTGATGGGGAATTTGTGTGAGTGTGTTGAGGGCTGGGCGGTTTCCACAGCTGTCGGCTCTTTCACCAGGGCTGGGTCAGATACATTCCATACCCTGGGGCAGCCCTGCGTAGAGCAGGGTTTGAGACTGTGTGCAGCCTTCAGCGGTCCTAAGAACCTCAGTCTTATTAGGGGGTGGGAATCGGTGTTCTCTTGGGGTTTCCAGGTAAGTGCAGGTTTCCCAAGGGCAATTCCATGGGTAACAGAATCGGGCACGTTGCCACTTTTTCAGCGGACTGTAGCCGTACACAATATTTTAAGCTGATATTATGTATATCTCCTCCTGTAAGGCCATATTTTTATAAAGCCCTTCTATTATAAATAGTGTCTGAACAGTGCAGAATACCTCAGTAACAGAATCAGAATGTTTGGACATTGTTCCTGCTTCCATTCCCAACACACTTTGCACGTTTCAGACACTGTATATAATATTTGAGGATTTGGTAAACGTACGGCTTTTCTCTTGCCAGTGGCTTCGTATAGTATCAACTTGGAAATTTGCTTAATGGCTACAGTCACCGAGAAAGGGGCCACATGCCTGATTCCATTACCTTTGGAATTGCCCCCTGCATCTTGTTAGGCACTTTTCAGCCTGGAGCCCCCTTCCTGCCCGGCATTGTGCTTACGTCTTGCTTCTCCCCATTTTCCCCGCAGGCCCCGGATCCCCGTCACCCTCAACATGAAGATGGTCATGCCGTCCTGGTTAGTATAAAACATTAGCTGAGGGGCCAGCAGGTCAGCGGCACCTCCTTGCCTGCTTCTCCGGGGCTGCATCCCGTGCCTTGTGCCCTGACGTGTGTCACGGTGGCTGGGCTAGTAGCAGCCCCTGGAAGTGGCAGGTGGGATGCTGGGTGAGGGGAAGGGAAGAGGCCGTAGCTCAGCGGGTTGCGTGGAAAGGTTTGGTGGGCCTGATGTGGTCCGCTCATGAGCTGCTGCTTGTAGGCGACTAGTCCTCTGCTTACACCTGCAAGGATTGGATGCTGATTCTGCCTTGTCAGGGGCAGAAGCTGGATCTCCTCTTCCTGTTTATTTTAGTCAGCCAACAAGAGCAACCCTGCTGGATCAGAACCCCCAAAGCCTCTTTAGACCAGCAGGCTGTTTCCCACAGTGGCCCACTAGATGCCTCTGGGAAGCCCACAGGCGAGAGGGGAGGGCATGCCCTCTCTCCTGCACCTCAGTTGCCCTGCAACTGGTATTCGGAGACATCTTGCCTCTGAGGATGGAGGTGACCCATGGCCACCAGACTAGGAGCCATTGATAGACCTGTCCTCCATGAATCCGAGAAGCTGCCCTTCAGCACAATGCTTCTGGGGCAGCATGCGTTCCAGAAACAATAAAACAATCTTTCAATAGAAAGTAGCGGAGTGCGGTGCTCATGCAGTCAGCAAAAGAGGCGGCATCCTTTACTACAGTCATAGATCCTTTACTACAGTCATAGGCCAGCAAATTTACAAAATGAATCAAAACAAAAAAAACCATTACCGAACATCTGACCAGATTTTACATATAACAAAACCTAGCCATTTTATTAATAACCTCCCCATCAGGGCTAGACAATAGACATTTTAAATGAACCATCATCTGAATGGCCAGGAAAATTTTGCAGCAAGGGAGACACAAATCTTAAATGGGCCTCCCTATAGAGATTACAATAAAGAATAGCCTGAGCATTTGTCTCCACCAAATCCAAACCACACGGGCAAACTCGAGCAGAGAGGGGAATTCCTTTGAATCTTCCCTCCATAACCACAGATGTAAGCGCACTTAGACGGGCAAGCATCATGGCACGTCTAAATTTAGGAATAACAATAATACTCAAATACCTTGCTGATTTACTGTTGGACAATTGATCCCTCATAAAGATGTTCTTGGGCAAACAAGCAGCTTCCTCCTGCAGTTCCATATCTAAAATGCGTAGCTTGATCTTACTTCTTGCCTGATCAAAACCCAACTTAATAATTTCATCCTGGGAAAAGCCACAGTGAGCCAATTTAATGATAAGGGACTTCCATTTAAACTTACAGCAATCAGTCAATATAAGCGAGGCCAGACCCGCAGAGGACAATACCACTTTTAACCAAAATAAAATGATAGCTCTCCAATAGCAGGTTTCCAGTCTGATTAAACCCACCTCTCATCTCAATGTAACATTAGGGACACAATGGGGGACCTGCAGTACGGATCTTAAAAAATTTGATTGCACAGCTTACAAAGGCGAAAAATTACTGACAGGGCCAAGTTGGGAGCCATATCATAATTGAGGGTGCACTTTAGTTACAAATAATTTTATCACGGTGGGAATCTAAGAGGCCCCCCTCGAGTAGTGAAAAGCTGTAATAAGATTTTTAGATAATTTGTGTCATCTGTAAAATAGATTTTGAGTGGCATTGCGTGACCCTGACGAGTGAAAAACCAATCCTAGATATTTAGAGGAATTAACTTGGGCGATCTTATGGCCATTAATGGACCAATTATACTGCCTGGGGCACTTGGCAAACAATAAAACTTTAGTTTTTTGATAATTTAATCTCAAATAGTAATTCGAGAGGAGGACAGAGGCATGTTTCAGCCCAGTCGGGGTTTGAGACATGATTGCCATGTCATCTGCATATAAAAGCACACAAATGTGCTTGCTTGCTATTTTAGGAGGATGTATCGAGGGAATAGCTCCATGAGAGACCACCGAGTTAATATAAAGATTAAATAGGATGGGAGCTAGAATACAGCCCTGCCTCACGCCTCTGTGGGTAGGAATCGCCGCCAAGAGGGCCCCCAGCGAATTACACCGGACTTTCCGATGGGTGCCAGGCAGCACAATAAAAGAGTAGTTAAGAAACGGCCATGCAGGGTGGTGAAATAGCTGGGCAATTAAAAAAATTGTCTGACTCTGAAAAGCCGCCAGCGGTGGTGCCAGGCAAGCCTCTCTAGGAGGGCATTCCAGCCCTCTTTCTGGTCACCGGTCCACTTGCAGGATAGGTGTGGGGAGGAAGGGGACAAATACCCCAGCTGAGTGGCAGCTTGCTCTCCCCTCTCCCCTTCCTGCTGCTCCAAAGACAATGGATGGGGGTGGGAGAGGTGTGGTCATCAGGGGCCCATCTTCCCTTCTTGCCCCAGGGCCCACTCCAGCCTTGCCGCGCCCCTGCTTTCAGGTACCCGGACTCCAAGCCGTGTAGGGTTTTCAAAGAGGATAACCAGGACTACCGGTACCTGGGCACGGAGCAGCACAGCCTCTGAGCCAGATCTCTTCCCTCTGGCTGGTCCCAGTTAGTAATCTAGAAGCTGCACTTGGCACCAGCTGGAGTTCTGGGGGAGCCTTCAAAGGCAGCCAGAGTCTTGGTCCATCAGCTCAGAATTGCCGACGTGTTTCCCCAGGTTCCAGACAGGAGTCTTTCTTGGTCCTGCCTGGCATTGCCAGAGAGATTGAACCTGGGAATGTCTGCATGGGAAACCTGTGCTTTCCTTCTGAACCACGCCCCCCCGCCCCCCCTACAACTGTGGGCGCATAAAAAACAGCAAAAGTGGGGGAGAATGCAGAGTCTCAACTTCTGGATGAATTTCATGTTCATGAATTGGTGCATTAGATTACCACATTTGGGAGTCCCAGAGAGAGTAGTGGGTGGGATTCTCTTTCCATCTTTCCCTGTGGTACTTCTGTATGTAGGGAATCTTTAAAAGAGATTTGTTTCTGTAATATGACTTATGCCCTTGAGTTTCACATGATACAGGTGACCTGTCATTGCGCCATAAAACTCCTAATGTACTTCCTCTAAGACAAACCCATATAGGGTCTTGAGGGACCATGTGGCTGACCTGCATTTTCCCCCTTCTAGGTTTGATTTGATGGGCCTAAGTCCGGATGCCCCCGAAGATGAAACTGGAATTAAAAAAGCTGCTGAGAACAGTAAGAGAAGTTCATCCAGGGAAACTGGGGTTGGCCTGTATTTCGCTGCTTCATAACTGCCAGCATTGGAAAACTTAAGGGAGAGTTCAGTTCCTTCCCTTGGCCCATAGCCCACCTGCCCCTTCTTGCCCCATTTCTTGGCTCTTGCCAAAAGTAAATCCCATCAAAATGGTCAGGTATGGGCAATTCCAAGAATAATGGAGTCGGCATGTTAGCACTTTTTCAGTGACTTTAGCCATAAGCAGATTTGAAGTGGATATTATATATATCCGCTGGCAAGAAAACATCTCCTATTATAAGATCATATCTTTACAAAACCCTTAAATGTTATAGATAGTGTCTGAAACATGCTGGTAACGGAATCAGAAGTGGTTTTTCCATTTCTTATTCCGTTACCGACATGTTTTGCATGTTTCAGACACTATAATGTTTAAGAATTTTTTAAAAATATGGCCCTATAGTAGGCGTGCTCTTGCCAGTGGGTATCTATAATATCAACGTGAAAACTTGTTTATGGTTAGTCTGTGAAAAAGTGGTAACACGCTTGATTCTGTTACCCTTGGAATTGCCCATATATTTGCATTCTGAATGTATGGAAACATTGTTAGAGGCTAGGGTTCACTGCAGATCCTGGACTGCATATTGAGAACCATCCTCAGGAGTGTCTTCCTGCCTCTCCCCTCTTTCTGTGTTTAAATGTGCACCGATATATACCAGAGGTTGAAACCTATGTCATCGAAGTGATTTTCCAAAGCATGATCACAAGTAGAGTTTCGTTTGGATTGACTAAAAATTTACCCCAATTAATTAGGCAGCAGATCTCTTTAAAATCTTAATACAGGCCAGGGGTTCTCAAACTTGGGTCCATCCAGATGTTGTTATGCTACAACACCCATCATCCGTAGCCACAGGGGCTTTCAGCATTGTGGCTGGGGATGGTGGGACTTGTAGTTCCTCAACATCTGGAGGACCACTGGTTGGGAATCCCTACAGGAGAGTATTAGAATCTCTGTAGAAGGCCTCCTGTCCTCTCCTGCCCGATCATCTTTTCTCCTGCCTTCTTGGGTGTGATCTTGCTGCCTCTCTGGCTCCCAGAAAAATCTGTTGCTTGCCTTGTGGAAAGCCCTCCCCCGACACAGGGTGTTTTAAAAATGCAAAACCGACTGTGATAAAATGCTATCAACGTTAGGGGAATGGAAATGGGCCGGAATGTCCTGCAAAGATTACTCCATGGAGAGAGAACCACAATTTGTTCGTTGTTACCCTGACCCTTTCCTCTGTGCAAAAATGAGTGCAAATTTTCCATAACCCTTCCGGGGGGGGGGGAGGGATAAAGAAGGGGCAAGAAGACACAGGGAGCTGTCAGTGCAACAGTGCTGTCCCCTATTTACCCTCCCCAGTGTGGGGTAGCTGTTGCCAATCATTACGATGAGCATTCAGCCCCTGAGATGGTAACCGATGGCCAAAATGTGTGGGCTTCGCTTGTGGACTACATAGAGCAGGCCTGCTCAACTCCCCCCCCCCCGCTGTTTTTGGACTACAACTCCCATAATCCTCAGCCACAGTAGCCAGGGATTATGGGAGCTGTAGGCCAATCTGCAGGAGGGCCGAAGTTGAGCAGCCCTGACTTCGAGACGGTGCTCCTTTTCCCCACTTGCATTTCCAAGTAAATGGTACCAGCTGACTTTCTGAATTTACGGCCTATGATTTCATGCCACTTTGAACTCTTCCGCTCCCCCCCCCCCCCTTCTAGTTAAAGCAGTAATTGAGCATGAGATAAAGAACGGGATCCCAGCCAATCGAATCATCCTGGGAGGCTTTTCACAGGTGAGCTGCAGGGGTGGGGAAAGAGGCCAGGCCGGGAGTGGGGGAGGGTGCAAGCATCTCTGGCACTGCACACCTGTGTAGAGGCCACAGGACTGGCCATCGGGCGTGGGAAGGGAGCCCCGGCTGTGAAGGCACTTGCAGCCCTGGCTGCTGCCGTCTTCCTGTGGTGGGGTTGGGTGGAAATGGGGCCCCCCCGCCCCCACTGGAAGACTTGCATGGGATTTATGAGGCTCCTGCCTGCAACCTTGAAGAAGCTGCTGCCAGTCAGTGTAAGTCACACACTCAGCGAGATGGACCTGACTCGGTAGGCGGCAGCTTCCTGTGCTCCAGTTGTTGCGAGGCTGCTTTGGGGGAGGGAAGTCTAGAGGGGAGGAGGGCCGCCTAGTGAGCATGAATGGGTCCCCTTTGCTAAGTACAGGGGCGGAGTCGTCACTGGGCAGCCGTGTTCGAAGAACATGAGCCACACAGCATTCAGGAGCTGCCTGGCCTCCCCCTGCCCCTCCACCGACGGCTCGCTCGCTGCCCAGCCTGCCAGCTACTCCTGCCACTGCCATTCACCACGCTGCCCTGCTGCCTGCCTGACCGCCTGCTCACCAGGCTCCTGGGCCAAGCCGGTGGGAAGCAAGAGAGCCCTGAATGGGGCCTTTCTGCTTCCTGCCAACTTCCCGGAGCTGTCTGGCAAGGCAAGATGCGCACGCACCCTTTGTCTGCGTCATCAGACCGGTTCATTCCCGGCCCGGGCAGCCGGCAGGAGCAGCAGTGCTGGCAGCCAGAAGGCGGAGCGGCACCGATGCAGGTGAGCAGAGGCCTCCCCCTACCCCGCTGGGGGGCGCCTGTGCCAGGAAGGTTGGGGGGCCGCCCATGTTTGTGTGCTGAACATAGGCCTCTCTGCTCCCGCTATGCCACTGGCTCAAGGGGTCCACCCTGGTTGGCACTTGGATGAGTGACTACCCGTGAGCACTGTGGGCTGTAAAATACTTCCCTTCGGGGATGGGGCTGCAGCTCAGTGGAAGAGCATCTGGGCCTCAGGTTCCATCCCTGGCAGCATCTCCAGGTAGGGCTGCCTGGAACCTTGGAGAAGCCGCTGCCAGTCTGTGAAGACAATCCTGAGCTTGATGGGGCAGTATAAGCTGCCACATACTCCGCATAAGGCAGCTTCCTCCATAAGGAAGTCCAGGAGTGCCCTATCTGTGGGAATGCAGCTATAATACAGGTTGAGTATCCGGAATTCGGAATGCACCAAAATCCAGACACCACACCGTGACAAAAACCATAACCAAAATGCCTCGGCTCACTCGCTCGCAGACTCCCAATTCTGCTGCTTTGAAACGTGCAGTCAAAACGTATTTATTTCGGAAGGCCGTTAGCGACAGGAGTTTTGTCTGTAATTCTCTCTAGTTGCGGCTCTGTTTTTCTTGTGAAGCTTTTTAATGTTTTTGATGTCCTCACTTTGGCGCTAGAGGGAAAAGGGAAAGCCCCCCCACCCCCCATTCACTCCCTGCTCAGTTTGGCGCCTGCTCTGTTGCCGTCTGTTTTGGCGCTCTGGATCCCATGCCCAAGATATTTCATTATGCAAATATTCCGAAATCTGGAAAAATCCAAAATCCCAGCGCACTTCTGGTTCCAGCAGTCTGGATAACGGATACTCAACCTGTAGACGTGTGTGGGGTGGGGGCGGCATTGGCGGAGGGGCCTCTCCGTTTTGAGCAGGCCCTGACTGGCTTCCTTCCTCCTGTTGGGTCCCAGGGCGGCGCACTCTCCCTCTACACGGCTCTCACGTGCCCGCACCAACTGGCTGGCATTGTGGCCCTCAGCTGCTGGCTCCCCCTGCACAAGGCCTTCCCTCAGGTACTGTAGCCTTCTCTTTCTGGGGTGGGACAGGCGCAGGCCAGGCCCTTGAATGGGGGCGCATCCCAGGGGAGGCGGCCATTGGCGGTCCAGCTGGTGTTGAACTGTAACAGCCGTGGCAGGGGATGATGGGAGTTGTAGTTCAGTGGAAGCTGGAGTGCCGACGATTTGTCTACTCTGGGCTAACCAGAAATGTGGAACTGGTCCTCCATAGTGGGGAGAGCTGGTCTTGTGGTAAAGTAAGGTGTGCCTTTGAGTCGGTGTCGACTCCTGGCGCCCACAGAGCCCTGTGGTTGTCTTTGGTAGAATACAGGAGGGGTTGACCATTGCCTCTTCCTGCGCAGTATGAGATGATGCCTTCCAGCATCTTCCTATATCACTGCTGCCTGATAAAGGTGTTTCCCATTGTCTGGGAAACACACCAGCGGGGATTCGAACTGGTAACCTCTGGCTTGCTAATCAAGTCATTTCCCTGCTGCACCGTTAGGTGGCCTTGGTCTTGTGGTAGCAAGCATGACTTGTCCCCTTAGCTAAGCAGGGTCTGTCCTGGTTGCATATAAATGGGAGACTTGATGTGTGAGCACTGTAAGATATTCTCCTTAGGGGATGGAGCCACTCTGGGAAGAGCAGAAGGTTCCAAGTTCCCTCCCTGGCAGCATCTCCAAGATCGGGCTGAGAGAGATTCCTGCCTGCAACCTTTGAGAAGCCGCTGCCAGTCTGTGAAGACAATACTGAGCTAGATGGACCAAGGGTCTGATTCAGTATATGGCAGCTTCCTATGTTCCTATTGTTTTTTTATGGGTTATTACTTTTTAAAATAGAGAATTTTTAAAATATTTATATTATCTGTACTTTTGTATTTAATTTATTTTATTTACATTTGCATCCTGCACTTCCTCCACGGAGCTCAGAGCAGTGTACATGGTTATGTTTTTCCTCACAACAACCCTGTGAGGTAGGTTAGGCTGAGAGAGAAGTGACTGGCCCAGATTCACCCTGTGAGCTTCATGGCCGAATGGGGACTTGCACTCTGGTCTCCCCAGTCTTAGTCCAACACTGTAACCACTACACCACAAAACTGTGTGTTGAAGAGAGGGTTGGATATGTGATTATGCATTGTTTTAATTCTATTGTAAGCCCCCTTGAGATCATTTTAATGAAAAGCGGTATATAAATTGAACAAACAAATAATCCCCAGCCTCAGTGGCCCATAGCCAGGGATTATGGGAGTGGTAGGCCAACATCTGCAGGAGGGCTGGAGTTGAGCAGGCCTGGTGTAGACAATACTGAGCTAGAAGGACCCAGGATAGCAGCTGACTTGGTAGGAGGCTGCTTCCCATGTTCCTATCCCGCATTCATGGCTCCTGAAGTGGTTGTCTTCCCCAGAAAGCAGTGTGCTGGCTTCCCATTTCTCGGCACGCTTCACAGCTCAGTGTCCTGGCCCTGCTGCTCAGCGTGTGCTCACTTGCTGCTTTTCGCAGGCGGCAAATAACAGCATGAACAAAGACATCCCCATCCTGCAGTGCCATGGGGAGATGGACCCCATGATCCCAGTACGCTTCGGGGCCCTGACTGCCGAGAAGCTGAAAGCCGTCGTGACCCCTTGCAGAGTCCAGTTCAGAACCTATCCAGGAGTGATGCACAGCTCCTGCCCTCAGGTGAGTCGGCAGCTGAGACCCCTGGGATGCTCCACTGGCCTCGCCCCCGTTGGGCTGCTCTCCGCACAGGTGGCGGGCCCGGCGGGAATTAGAGTGCATGCTGGGAGATGTAGTGCTTTGGAGCTGTTGTTGTTGTTGTTATTTTACATTTATATCCCACTCATCCTCCAAGGAGCCCAGAGTGGTGTACTACATACTTGAGTTTCTCTTTCACAACAACCCTGTGAAGTAGGTTAGGCTGAGAGAGAAGTGACTGGCCCAGAGTCACCCAGCTAGTATCATGGCTGAATGGGGATTTGAACTCTGGTCTCCCCGGTCCTAGTCCAGCACTCTAACCACTACACCACGCTGGCTCTCTTCCCACACTTGAGTCATTGTTGGGACTACAATTCCCATCATCCCAGAATGGATGAAAGGGAAGATGGAAGTTGTAGTCCAACATCTGGGGACCTAAGGCTGAGGACCACTGTATTAGTCTTTTAAGATTATCTCAGAGGTGATGGTGGTGACGGTGGTCTTGGCCTTGGCTGTTCAGTTGTGTTTCCTTCACCAGTCCATCTTTATTTTGTTTGAATGTATATTAAGTTGGGTGAGCTGGCTTGCAGGCCTGTGTTGTGGCCCATTGCAATTGGTTTTTTGCATTTTGCTTTCACTAGCAAGTTTCTAGCCCTCATGATGGCACAGAACAGCTGGAAGCTCTAGGAGCAGACAAATGGGGCTTTCACTGATTGTTCCTTTGGACTGTCGTGATTTGGGAGGGGGATGCTCCCTTGGGTCCTCTCTGTGCTTGGGCTCCTCAGAAAGGGTGTGCCTTTCTGGGCCCGTGAGTGTCAAAAACACTCCTCTTTCTTTCATTTTTGTGCAGGAGATGATGGCCGTGAAAGAATTCATCGAGAAGCTGCTCCCCAGGATTTAAACAGAACTACTCGAGACTGTTGCAGGGAGGGGAGGCAAAGGGCATGACCGACGACCTTTCACCCTTGACCTGCCAGCTGCAACCGGAAGCCGTGGCAAACCACCTCCACTCCAGCCGGTTTCCTTTCTCTGGCCCTCCCCTCCCTCCTCCACTGTGCCCCTCCTGCCCAAAGTGAGGGGCAGTGCCCCCTCTGCCCTGTGCACATGGAGGGAAGGTCTGGAGCGGTGCGAAGGTGCGGCTGAGATCCCCACACGGGCTGCCCTCTTGCCAGTTCGTCGTTGGGTCGTTTGATTTCCATCTTTCCCTGCCTCCTCTCCTCCAGCCCCATTCAAACGCTTACTGTGGCAAAGAACTGAGTGGTCATCAAAGGCTTAAATCCAAGGTATTACGAGGCGGTGTGTGAATGCTGTTACAATACTGGCCGGGAGTTTTGGCCACCCCCCCGGCGGGACTGGCAGCCCCACCCTCCCCGCTTCCCTCCTCTGTGGTGTGGGACCTGTCCTCCTCGGGCACTCCCATCCCAGCCATCAAGGTTCCTCTCGCCAGTTGTCAGTGCTCAGCTCTTCTCCCGGCTGGGGAGGCAGGGTGATGATCCTGCCCCCACCCAGGAGATAGCGGCGGCACCCAGCCCCCCCCCCCGGTCCCTGAACTCCTGCTCCAAAACCCCATCGGCACTGCCAAGCAGGGTGGGATGGGATGGTTCAGCCGGTGGCCGCAGTCTGCCCTCCCTCCAGCTCCAGGCACTTCCTGTTCAGCACTCACACAGCTCCCAGGTCCTGCTGGAGTTGCCGTGGGTTGGAGCGCTGGGGTGGCCGAGGGGCCCTCGCCACACTAGGAGTCATTCCCAGTGTTGCTTTTCCCAAACAAAACAAGCAGACGTGTTCCTTCCTGTCCCATCCGTCTCTGCTAGGGTCCGTTCTCTTCTACGGCTACCCCAGCGGTGAAGGATGCTGAGAGGGCTCTTGGTAGCCTCCGGGGCTTTACGGTCCTTGGGCACTCCTGCGGACAGGCCAGCATTTTGGGGACTGGGCCGGCTGCCTGTGCCCGTCTGGAGCCCAAGGGGGCGGCTTGGGCCACCTTCCGCTCCATATCAGCGCCGGCTTCTTGTGTGGGGGTGCCGCCTGCCCCTTAGCCCTCCCCCGAATTGTCATGGGGGCTGCTGAGCCCGGCACACCCCTCCGAGCCCTGGCGGCTGGCCCCTTGGCCATGCTGTTGCCTGCGTCTTGGCCCCGTGTTGGTTCTGGGGTCCCTCCCTGTCGACAGGGGCCAGGGTTTCCTCCTCCTTTTCAGCAGGGGGCTGTGCTGTTGAGCGGCAAAAGGTTCTCCCTACCCCCACCCTCAAACCCCCCTCCCATGTGGACTGACACCCAAATGGCCAGCTGGGGACAGGCTGTCTTTTCTAAAGGAGCTTTTTCATTCTCTCTCTCTCTCTCATATTTTCTTTTCCAGCGAAGGGCTATTCTTGCCTCCCATGTTGTCCTCGTGTCTTGCTTTTTGATGTGTGGCCTCTTGTCTGCTCCCCCCCCCATACCATAGAGGCCTCTGTGGTTGTCACAGCTGCGAAAGGAATGCTGGGACCCTGTGGGGCAGGACATCCCTCCTCCCGACCCCTCTCCCAGCGCTTGACCAGGCTTTTTGGGAAGGGCGATAACCAAGCGGGGTATGACCATCTCCCCCATGGGCCAGGGGTGCCCTCCCCTCTCCCCCAATGCGCTTCAGCCCTTTCGGACCATGCAGCACACCCTGGAATCCCCAGAGAGCCTCCTTTCCTGCTGCTTGAGTGGTTATGGCAGCAGCTGGCCTCACTCCCCCCCCACAAAGCCTGCTTCTCCTTGCTGAACTTGGAGGCCGCCGGGATCATGGGGGGCGGGAGGCGAGCTCTAGCTTCAGTGGCTATCCATGCCTTCCCTGCGAGATGCCAGTCTCCGGCTTAGAGCTGGCAAGGGTCTGAGTCTGCAATGCTTCCTTTCTTGGCGGCCACCCTCTTGTGCGTCCTGCCGGCTGAAAGGCCCGGAAGAGGCCGGGGCACTCCGCGCAGCCTCTCTCTCGATGTCACGATAAGCAATAATCTCATAGCCATACACGGAGTCGTGTTCGGCCTTTTAAAGGATCGGCATACAACTGCCGCTTGCCTCCCGCCACCCCCGGAGGATGCTCCTCTTTCTCCAGAACAGAGAGGAGGCTGTTCCACTCCAGGGCGGTGCCGCTTTTGAACGTCGCCCCCCACCCCCACTGGAAAACAGTGCCCTGGCGGTGAAATCTAGTGCAGCAGGCCCTCTGCTAGTTGTCTCCCTGGAAGGAGGACTGCTGTGCTTGTGTGTGTGTGATGCATGCATTGATGTGCTGCTCCCCCACTTGCACCAGGAAGTGGTGTGGTTCACCACTACCACCACACTTCCTCCTTTCTGCTGAAGGCATCGACCAAGCCTCAGCTTGCTTCTCCAAACAGGCTGGCTGCAGCTCTCTCCAACTTGGATTGTGCTTGCCTAGCAATTGCCCAGATCAGCGCCTTAGCCGCCCCTGCTGCTGTTGCCACCGCCATTTTGGCTGGGCTCAAAGCAAAGTGGGGCACGGCCCATAGGTATCTCTAGAGTGGCATGGTGCGGATGTGTTAAGGATGTGGCCCAAGGAAGGTGGCTGCTTCTCTCTCTCCTTGCGTAGGACTCTTCAGTTTCTTTCGCACGCTCTCTCTCTCTCTGCCCTTCCCTTCTTGTCTTCCTTGTACATCGGTTTTATTTTTTGTGTTCCACTGACTCAGTTATAAGATTAAACAAACACAACCAGCTGCTTCTCAGCCCACTTCTTCAGTGCAGTAAAAATCACATTGTGTTTTCTGCAATCTATGGTGTTCAGTGTACTTTACAGTGGCTCTTATGCAGACGAAATAACAAGCCTGCAGGGCGCCTGGCTGATCGGGGAGCAGAGGGGTGTGCCTGAGGCTGCCTGCTCGTCATCAAGGAGGTGGGATTTGAACCAGAGATTCCTGGTCCAAACCCTAATGATGGTTACAGCATCGCAGGTCTGCAACATGGAACAGAAGTTACTATATTTACCTGAATCCAAGACCAGGTTTCCCCCAAGTTCTTTCATGTTAGAAATTAGGGGTTCATCTTAAATTCAGTTATCTTGTATTTTGCTAAATATGGTAATTTCTGGAGCAGAGTTCATGAACTAAAACAGGGATCCACAGCGGCCAAAGAATGATGGGAGTTGTGGTCCAACAACTTCTAGGGACCCCCCCATTAGAGCCCCTGAACTAAAGGAGAGTTCATGAACTGTGGCCTTCAAGGTGATTCTCCCCCCTCCCGCTCCCTTTGCCTCTTTGGAAAAAACAGTGAGGGCTGGGCTGGCTTTTTCTTTTTACATTCAAAGGGTCTTTGGAGCCCAGCCTAGCAGAAGACTGGGAAGAAACAAGGTGAACTACTTGTTAGGCTGTGGTTGTCTTTTTAACATTCAAACTAAGTGAGGGTGGGGCAGATCAAACCAATATATGCACACAAGGGAATCTCCAGCTAGCTTGGAGTAGGGGGTGAATTGTCGGTGGTCTGCAGGTAAGGAAGCCCCACTAACGGATTACTTTTGGGGTAAGAGGTGGGTGGTTTTGCATGGAGTTGTGGGGCAAGGCATCCTTGGTGGGAGGACTGACCCTGTCCATGGAAGGGAAGAAGCCAGCATCTCTGCTTTGTTCATGGCGGCTGGCTCACTCACCTCTCCTTGTTGCTGCAAAGGAGAGGATCTTTCTAAAGACAAGGGACACAGCTGGGCGTTTTGTCTCTCAACAGCCGCAATATTAAGAAATCGCTTTTGAAACGCTTTGAAAATGTTCTCCCAGGCAGTAGTGCCCTCTTAGAAAAATACAGGGCTGGGTCTCATGACTAAGATCAGGGTCAGAGCAGCCGCCAGCCAGACCCCTGCACATTCTGGAGAAACGGTTGTGTGTCTGCAAACAACTGAGGAACAGGAAGCAATTGTGGGCTCGCCTCAATCTGGGTAGGATGGTGCAGGGTGTGTTTTTCCTCCATCCCTGTTGCATTGCTGGGTACACTGGAGGTTGGCCATTGTCCTGCCCAGATCACGGCTAGCAGCAGCCACCACCACCCTTTGCTGACACGCAAACATTCCTCAGGATGTGCCAGAGGCTTGGAGCTGGCTGGATGCTCTTGCTCCCTTGAACTTGGTTATCAGAAGGCTCCAAGTTCCCTCCCTGGCAGCATCTCCAAGATAGGGCTGAGAGAGCCTCCTGCCTGCAACCTTGGAGAAGATGCTGCCAGTCTGGGTAGACAATCCTGAGCTAGATGGACCAATGGTCTGACTCAGTATATGGCAGCTTCCTATGTTCCTATGAGAACCAGCTCACAGTATCTTCAAGTTCTGAACTAGTTTTGAAGGTCTCTGGCACTTGTTTCTAATCTACTTTCCTTAAGGAAAGTAAGCTTATGAGTTCACAATGCCTGGGCAGATTTGGACCAAATTTGGTACAATTGTAGGGACACACAAGGATACATCAACGGTATCATCTGTGATGATGTCCTCCACCCCAATTCCTAACGGCAGATGTGTTGAACATTTGAGGCAGAAGCGGGCTAACTTGTAAAGATGGTAATTCTCAATTAAGGTTATAGTAAAAAGAAGGCAGGCAGATTAGTTCTTACTTAAACTTCTGGTTTGTGTATCCGGATGTGCAATCAGTTCCATTAAGGCAAGGAAGCAAGTGCCTGGATTAAACTCCCTGGGCTAAAATAAGCAACAATGCTCACAGGATTCACCCCGCCACCTCTTCGGCTTCCTTAGGACAGGGGCTGCTGACTTTGGCAGCAGAGTCCCACAGAAAGCAGCACCAAAATTGGGCACCGCCCAAAGCTCCACGCACTGCACCTCCCACTAATCTCTACAAGCTGCGCTTCCAGCTTGGCTCGTCCCTGACAGAGCATGGCATTTTCCTCCTTTTGCAAGCCCTGTTGGAGAACTCTTGGAAGGTCCTCCAGAGCTCAACTCCTGCAGTTGCTTTCAGTCTTAACAGTTTGGAATTTTAAGTTTTGCCTCTTCCGCAGGTGCCAGAAGTGCCAGCCAAAGCTCCACCACCTTCAGGAGCCACAGAGGAGGCTGCCTTATGCCTTATGCCGGGTCAGACCATTGCTCCCTCCAGCTCAGTACTGTCTAGAGCAGGGATTCTCCACACTGGGTCCCCAGATGTTCTTGGACTTCAACTCCCATAATCCCCAACCAAAGACCACTGGGACTGCAGATTATGGGAGTTGAAGTTCAATAATAGCTGGAGACCCAATATCTTGAGAACCCCTGGTCTAGAGGGCCAAAGACCATTTGCCACTGCCTTTAACAGAATGGATAGTGTTTCAGTTGTAATGAATGCACTGGCAAATGTTTTCCATGTGTATAATGTCTCCAGCGGTGGTCCTCCAGATATTGCTGAACTTCCATCATCCTCCGCTATGATTTATTGCAGCAGGGGATGATAGGAGTTGTAGGTCAGCCACACCTAGTGTACCACCAGTTGGGAGCCACTGGTCTGCATTGCCTGGTAGCAGTCAATGGAGTGGTGTACCCAGACAGGCAGTGGTTCTCCAGGGTTCCATGCAGGAGTCTCTCCTATCCCCTACCTGGAAATGCTGCCAGGGACTGAAGCTGGGCCCTTCTGCATGCCAAGCAGATGCTCTTCTGCTGAGCTATGGCCCTAGCCGCCGCCTCATACCCCAGCAATCACTCCGTCTGAGCCACTTCTGAAGCGCTGTGGCCCTAACAGCGTTTCTAGGTGGCGGTCAATGGATGTTTCAAGCCCAAGATGCTAGTTTCCCATTTTAATTCCATTCGTTTTGATTTTTCTTCTGAAGAGAGCCAGTCCCCTCATGAAGGTGATGTACAGTTAAGTAAGACCATCTCCCAACCAACCAACCCCCCCATTTTCCAGCCCCCCGCCTCCCATTTCCCCCACGCACCCCTTGATCCGCTTACATCTCTTGGGACCTCTGCTTTCACCTTGAACTTTCAGGCCTTCCTTCTGCAGGGCAGAGCTTGTCCCCCCAGCAGGGCGGCTTGAGCATGACGCACCCCTCCAAGCAGGGCTGCACCACCTTGGCCTTCCAGCTGCTGTCCGTCAGACTAGAAACTCCCATCATCCCCAGCCACAGGGGGTGCCAGTGGGAGCCAGAGCCCCGGCAGAGGCTGACCAGCTTCCAATTCTCCTCCCTGCTCAGCACCAACTTGTCCGGCACAGAAGGCAGAGGGAAGACACACAACAAGAGGGCTGGATCATTCTCTCTCTCCAGGCCGGCTCAGTGTCTGTGCATCAGTGGCGGGAGGGGAAGGATGGGGAGCTGTGCAGAAGAAGAGCTGGCTTCTTCCCCGAGCGAGACACAAACCCACCCGGGGAGCCAAGAGGTGGGAGAGGGGGGTGGACAGCGTGGGCTGGCGGCTAGTTCTTGCTGAAGCCAGTGGGGTTCTGAGACTGCCACCTCCACAAATCTTCACCTGGAGACGGACAAAGAAGGGGAAGGGAAGGGGGAGAAGAGGCAGAAGTGCACCTAGGTCATTTAGGAGCCTGGACCTAGGAGCCTTTGGAGCGCCCCCCCCCCCCGCCAGTTAAGCATCACCCCTGTACACACACACACACACTGACACATGCAGTGTTTTTAACATGGGTTCTTGAGGGCAAACACAGCAACTGAACTCACAAGAATGTAAGAATACAGGTGAAACTCAGAAAATTAGAATATCGTGCAAAAGTCCATTAATTTCAGTAATGTTCTATTCTACAATCCTTGTCTTCTTGGTTCCATGTAATATTCTACTTTTCTGGGATTGTGGATTTGGGGTTTGCATGAGCTGTACGCCATGATCATCACAATTATAACAAATTAAGGCTTGACTTATCTCGCTTTGCATGTAATGCGTCTGTCTCATACATCAGTTTCACCTTTTAATTTGCATTACTGAAATTAATGGACTTTTGCACGATATTCTAATTTTCCGAGTTTGACCTGTATAAAATAGGCCAATAGGCACTAGCAAAAACATTTCAACATGCAACTTAATATATCCCCCATCCCACATATTTCTGTCCCCTCCTCTGTGTCTAAAGCAGAGCTCACGCTCAGCCACCCGGTACAGTGTGGTGACCACCGCACCCGGGACAGACTGAAGACACCACCCAGAGATGCACATATCAGGCGGTATAAAAATATAAGAGGATTTGTGGGGGGCCCCTTGGGATAAGAAAGTACAGGGATAAGAGCGCCCGGAAGTCCAGGGATAAGAGCGCCTCTGGACAGATGTGCTTCAAACAGTCGCAGACTGCTTCTCAGACACAAAATCATGCTGCTAGACGCCACGGAGGTAGAGACTGGCAAAGCCAGTTGGCTGAAATTGGACGAGGGGGGAAAAGCATCGGAATCTGCCTTACACCGAGTCAGAGCCTTGGTCCATCTAACTCAGTACTGTCTACACCAGGGCAACTAAACTTTGGCCCTCCTGCAGATGTTGGCCTACAACTCCCATAATCCCTGGCAGTTGGCCACTGTGGCTGGGGATTATGGGAGCTGTGGTCCAAAAACAGCTGTGGGGGGGGGGGCAAGGTTGAGCAGGCCTGGTCTATGCTGACTGGCAGCAGCTTCTCAATTCCAAGCATGAGTCTGTCCCAGCTCTAGCTGGAAGCGGTGCCAGGGATCGAAGCTGGGACCTTCTGCATGCAAAGCAGTTAGTCTACCAGAGACGGAGAGGCGGGTTTCCCCCATGTTCCCACCAGCAGCACAGGGCCAAGGTTAGGTTCCGGCAAGAGAAGGGCAGGTTGAGGGGAGGGACCCCCCCCCCCAGTACGGAAAGGTGGTACTCACACATCTGATCCAGGCCAAAAGCTGCTTTCCAGCCCAGCTCCTGTTCAGCGAGGCGGGGGTTGGCGTAGCAGGAGGCCACGTCTCCCTCCCGGCGAGCAACAATCTTGTATTTGATCTAGAACCACGAAAACAAACCCGTCAAGCTCTACGAGAAGCAGGATGAAAGGGGACGAAAGGGCTGGGGGGGGGCCCTCCAGCTGCAACCCCCCCACCAGGAATTCTTATCTCAAGTCGGCCTTTATTACAGTCAGAGACCAGCAGGAAAACCCAACAACAACTACATAAACTAATACAGAATTATGTACTTGCACCATCCGTGCAGATTTAACAGCTGCTCCCAGAGACATCATTATTATAATGATGATAGGATGCCTCGTAGATCCCACCAAGGAAAGACAGGACATTTTGCTCCCTTATATGCAATATCTGTTAGTTTCTCCATTAAAAGAAGCGAAACACAGAATTCCTCTGGATGGCCTGGCGAATGCTTTAACAAGCCCCTACCCTCCCCCCAGCTCTTTTGACTGCTGATGGGCCAGGAGATGCCGCTCCTGAAGGCATCGTATGTTAGCCCTAGCAACCCTACGGACCATTCGGGGTAGAAATAGTGAGCGAGAGGATTCCCTCTCCGACTAAGCTTTCTCTACCCCAATCCTGCTTTCTTGGACTGAGAGGCTCAGGTTTCATTCCCGCACCGGAGAGACAGACTTCCTCCCCTTCCTGATGTAGCAAGCAGCTAGGCATGTCGGCCTCTCCTACCTCCCTGATGTATTTCCCAAATAAAGCACTTCAACTCCATGCCTCTAGACAACATTAATTAACTGGCAGTGTGAGTGGGGTAGATAAAACAATCTGCCCTCCAGGGTTCCCTCTAACAGGGATTTCCAGATGCTTGTTGGGACAACTCCCAGAATCCCCAGCCAAAGCCTAGGGCTGGACTAGAGGCACTGAGAGGGCGGTGGAATATATGTGGGGAGGGTGTCGGGTTTTGAGCAGAATGGGTCATTAATGGTGGGAGTTGGGGCACAGGGTGGGGTGCACCGGGAATATGCCCTGTTGCCCTGTGGGCCAGCCCGAGCCTGCCAAAGGCCACTGCAGTGGGGAATTCTGGGAGTTCTAGTCAACAACATCTGGGAGTCTCTGTTAAAGGGAACAGGGCTTCCCTCCAATCTCTCACACCAAGAACTTCCTTCAATGACACCAGGGCGGGTGCATTCCCAGTAGAGTTGCCATGCCCCCCAGAATTTCGGGTTTCATCTGGATTTTAAGTATCTCACTCAGATTGCTTCGCTCACCCAGATTTGCCCGGATTTCAGCTTTCTTTAAAAAAAAAAAAGCAAAAAAAAAAAAAAGCTAAGCTTTAGCCCTTGTAGAAGCGGCGTTATAGAGCAAGACGTGCAGTCACTCTTCTGCTCAAAAAGCATTTCCAAGCCAATTTACATAATATGCAAATTAGGCACCCGGATTTGGAAAGCCAGAACATGGCGACCCTAATTCCCAGCCTTAATCGTGGTTCGTGGGGGCCGTGCTCATCTGTAGCAGTCCAGTGTGGCACAGCCGGGGCCTGCCCACCGGAACAAAAGGTGACCCACCTCAGAGGGGTGGAGAACTAGGGACCTGCAGCTCCTGGGCGAGCCTTCTAGTGCAAGAGCATGGTTATGCCCCCCACCACAACAGCAACCAAGCACCAATTCGGAGATTCAGCAGAGCATAGGGGGTATATTCCCATGGGACGGTTCCACTTCAGATGAGCACAGGGATGGAGGAAGGACACAGGCTGAATTTCCCCACACTGCAAGCCCAAGGAATATGCTCTGGCCAAAGTGAAGTTAACTTTGAGGCAAGGCACACATGGTGGGAGAGGCCACACTCCCCCTGGAGCAGAAGGGCAGAGATTTAAGACCACACAGCGGCCGGACGTGGGCACTGAATGGCTTTCATGCAGCCCACTGGCCATCGACGACAGCCCAGCCATCTAGAGAAGGACATTTATTCGGTCACATCCCACGGCTTTGGTTTTCCAGGAGTAAAGTTGGCACTATGAAGAAACCCAGATGGTCAGGACCAGTGTTCCCTCCAAGGCGTGCACATGTGAGTGTGTACACACAAGTTTGATAGTCCGCTCAATTAATCTTAGATCCCACTCAAGCTGAATCAGGCAGGCCCCACTCTGAATGCAGGTGGGCACACCCTGCCTTGATACCGCTGCCCAGAACAAAACTCGTTCTGCACAGAGATGAAGGGGGGGGGGAAAAGGGAGAGACCACTGGAAAACCATCACAAAAAGCCGGCTGAGCAGGTCGGCAGCTGCTGATCCTTGCCTCCATCCCTGGACACCCGCAGAGCCGATTCCCTCACCCACCCACTGCCCCTTGGACTGTGCTCTACCTCTTTTCCCGACGCCTTCTCCATGGCCTTCACCATCTGCAGGACTGAGCAGCCAGTGCCGGTCCCCAGGTTGTATATCTGCAAGGAGGCAAAGTGGGCGATTAAGGCTTTTAACAAATACTGCTTCTGCCTTGGGACATGGTGCTTTACAAAGAGAGCGAGCGAGTGAACAAGGTCCTTGTCCTGGGTTTGCTACCCAATTCAAACGCTGCAGCCTACAGGAGGAGGGAAGAGGGAGAAGGAAAGAGCCGGGTTTTCATAGCACACAGCAGGCTTGGACTCCCTACAGGGCAAAGGGGTTCTCAAGCTTGGGTCCCCTGGTGTTGGACTACAGCTCCCATCAGCCCCAGCCACAATGGGGATGATGGGAGTTGTAGTCCAACAGCATCTGAGGGTCTGTTAGCATCCTGCTAACTGAACAAGAACCTAAGAACAGCCCTGCTGGATCAGGCCTATCTAGTCCAGCATTCTGCTTCACAGAGTGGCCCACCAGATGCCTCTGACAAGCCCACAGGCAAGAGGGGAGAGCAATCCCTCTCTCCTGCTGTTGCTCCCCTGCGACTGGGATTTAGAGGCATCCTGCCTCCAAGGCTGGAGGTGGCTTGTAGCCACTAGATTAGTAGCCACCGATAGACCTGTCCTCCATGAATTTATCTCGCCGCCTCTTAAAGGCTATCCAGGCTGTTGGCTGTCACATCTTGTGGCAGATAATCCCATCAGTTTCATGGGATGGCACCTGGTTCTAGTGTTATGCGAGAGGGAGAAAATTTGAGCTGCTGGCCCCATCCACCCCCAGCACAGCATCCCTCCAGTCAGGCGCGGAGGGTGTGGTCTGGCTGGAGGCTCTTGTTCGGGAGTTGGAGTTTAACTCCCGAAGGGGCCCCGCGGCCCCCGCTCAGGAGCTAAACTAGCACCCCCGTGTCTGACGTCAGACACAAGGGGTGTGTCGGGGCCCCGAGAAGAGGCCCTTGATCGGGCGCGGCCTGGGTTCTTTGAACCCAGTAGCTCAATGGTGGCTCCGCCCCTGCCTTCAGTGGTGGCTGCTGGTGTCTATCTTAGGTTTTTGTTTTTGTTTTTTTTAGATTGTGAGCCCTTTGGGGACAGGGAGCCATTTCATTGATTGACTGATATTTATGTAAATTGCTTTGGGAGCTTTGGTTGAAAAGTGATATATAAATATTTGTCGTATTTGTATACTGGACACAGAAGACTGGCCCACCTCACTTGCTACTGTGTGCTCTTCACTGGTACTACAAATCCAGTACGTTTTACCTGCCCCCAGAAGGCTTTACCTAGTGGCAAAGGGAGGGCACAGGCGGGCGGTCCCGGTGACGGTGGCATGCTCCCCTGCCCCAGCAGCCCAGGGGGAGGCTGCCTGGCCCTGGCCACTCAGCTGGCCCCTGAGCATGCACAGAGGCCATCTGAGTGGTTGGCACAGCAGTGCATGTGCAGAGGCCAGCGGAGCGGCAGGGCAACCTCCCCACAGGCCGCTGGGTCAGGGGGCAGTGGGGACTGGCAGGGGTGAGCGAGGAAGCCCTAGAAATGAGAGGGGCGGCCCCAGAGGAAGGGCAGCACAGATTCTTGGGGCCGGGGTGCCCTCTTTCAGCCCTGCTCCTGGCGTTACCATCTTGCTGATGCAGCTCTTGTGCCAAGAAATGCCTTGAGCCAGTGGAGAAGATCTGGGTAAGTGGGGGATGATGTTTACACCACCACAACTCTGCCTGAGCTCACACAGTGTGCACTTTCCCGATAATCTCAACTTTCATGAGGTCTTTCCGTTTAAGCAAGTTCCAAGTGATGGAATCTCGGGAGAAAAAGGAAAGAGCGATTTCTGGGAGGAGTCCAGGGAGCTGTAGCGGTTCCAGCAGCTGAAAGCAACCAGACCGACAGCCTGAGCTGGACTAGCCCAGGGGTGCCCCGCCTGGGGCCCTCCAGGTGTTGCTGAACTACAACTCCCATCATCCCCGGCCACAAAAAATTGTAGCCAAGGCTGATGGGAGTTGTAGTTCAGCAACACCTGGAGGGCCCCAGGTGGGGAACCCCTGGGACTAGCAAAACTCAAAATAAATCCCGTCGAAGATACAAAGCTGCCTTTGACCGAGTCAGACCATCCGGTCATCTAGCTTAGTACTGCTGGGAAGAAACTGGGAGAGAAAGTGATTTGCCTCCATGTCTGGCTTCTGGGCTTCTCAGGGGCATCTGAAGGGCCACTTGGGGAAACAGGATGCCGATCTTCCGGTCGGATCCAGCAGAGTCTTGAAGACTGGCCTGGCTGGTAGCAGCAGGCCAGGGCAGCCCCTGGCCCCATTATCCCCCCCCCCCAATGCCTCCTGTGCCACGTTTCCCGTCCCCCTATTGTGGCTGCTTCACCAGTTGGAGCACAGCAGCCCCCTTGCCCCCATCCTCCCCAGCCCCAGGCATGCCCCCTACATTAGCACAATGATGAGCTGGGGGGCATGGCTGGCATGGGGTAGTGCACCCGGCCGCAGTGGAGTAGAAATGCAGGCGTCCGTCCCTGGACCGCCAACCGGGTTGCTAAGCCCCTGCTCCAGGGTTCCTATCCTCAGAACTCCCAGCATGCAAAGCAGCTACTCTACCACTGAACTTCAGCCCGTCAAGTTTTTATTTATTGTTAAATGTATATACCGCCTTTCATTTAAAACAATCCCAAGGCGGTTCACACAGAAAAAATAAGACTATCAAAATACACAATTCAAATATGAAGCTAAAAATACAATAACATGAATCTAGCTAAAAAGATTTTTAAAATGCAAGCATAAAATAATGTGTATTGCAAATAAGTTGCAAGATACATTATGGAACGTGAGAAAAATCTGGTAAATATGCATAATATTTGCAGGATGCAGCTTGTGGCAGCATTGACACTCCCACCACTGTTCCCTCCAACAGGGATTTCCAGATGTTGTTCACTGCAACTCCCAGCATCCTCAGCTGCAATGGGCTTTGGCTGGGGATGCTGGGAGTTGTAGTCAACAACATCTGGGAATCCCTGTTAGAGGGAACACCAACGCCCAGCCACCCTAGGCCAGGGGTTCCCCACCTGTGGCCCTCCAGAGGTTGCTGAACTACAGCTGCCATCATTGATTGTGGCTGGGTATGATGGGAATTGTAGTTCCGCAACCTCTGGAGGGCCACAGGTGGGGAACCCTTGCCCTAGACCAAGGGTTCTCAATGTTGGGTCCCCAGATGTTATTGGACTTCAACTCCCATAATCCCCAGCCCTGGTGGCCTTTGGTTGGGGATTATGGGAGTTGGAAGTCCAATAACATCTGGGGACCCAACGTTGAGAATCCCTGCCCTAGACTACAATGAGAGAGCCACAATGCATCTCTCTTATTCAAACCATCAGGACAGACAGCTGAAGTCTGCAAACAGGAATAATGCAGAAGTTGAAGGCTCAGATGCAAATTCTGCCGCAACTGGACCAGGTTCTTTTTGCAGTCAACCAGAAGCCATGCTTCTTGCTCACCCAACACGCTTCCCCTACCTTGCAGCCACAGTTCTCCTTCAGCTTCTCCAACGCCGCAATGTGGCCCTTGGCGAGATCCACCACGTGGATGTAATCTCGAACGCCTGCCAGAGGACAAGGAAACCAAGGTGCTGTTCAGCCAAGTAGGGCAGACCCACATCCCCTCAGGAGGGTTTTAGGAGAAGATGGACAAGTGGAACCCACAACAAAAGGGTCACAATAAAGTTGGAATTCCCTTGCTCTCCCCCTCCCTCTCCCAGACTCCTCTTCTCAGCCTTCCAATGTTATTGGCTGTTGACCAACGAGAAGAGAACTCCCATTGGAACTTTGGTTGGAGGATCTCAGGGCTACAGAGCATATACATGCGCTCTGATGCTTCGGAGCTAGTCTTCCAACAGCGAGCATGAATGGTCCCCTTTGCTAAGCAGGGCCTGCCCTGGTTTGCATTTGGACGGGCAACTACATGCAAGCACTGTAAGATCCTTCCCTTGGGGAGGGGGCCATAGCTTAATGGTACGGAAGGCCCTAGGTTGCTTCTTGCATGCAGAAGGCCCCAGGTTCAGTCCCTGCCTGCAGAAGGCCCCAGGTTCAGTCCCTGCCTGAAACCTTCGACAGCCGCTGCCAGTCAGTGCCAAGCTAGATGCAACAATGGTCTGACTCAGTATCAAGCAGCTTCCTAGTTTTTTGGATCCAGGGCAGGGGTTGCAAGGTCCAGGCTTCCCCCCACAAAAAAATTAACATTTGGGGGCACGCTTCGTTGTCCTTCCCATTAGCCCTAAATGCACCCCTTCCCTTAACAGAAGTCTGGGAAGGCTCTATGCCTATACACATGCTTGCTTATCAGTCAGCAATAGCTACTGTATTTACCCGACACCAAGACCAGGTCCCCCCCACCCCCACCGCCCAAGTTTTTTGCTGTCAGAAATTGCGGGGGGGGGGGGCGTCATAAATTCAGAGTCCTCTTCCTTTTGAGTAAATATAAGGTATAACCTCTATTTTTAAAGGGGGTTGTTTAAATTCAGAGTCGTCTTCTATTTGGGTAAATACGGGATATCCTGCCACAACTGGGGAAGTGAAGTAGCCCAGATTCCTCCTTCCTCCTCCTCCAAGTGGTGGCAGCTTCCGCTCATCAACAGTCTCCTCCTGGGAACCCGCCTGTCCAAACAGTGACCTTATCCTTTGCTCACTCACAGCAGGGAAGGAGCCTTTTCTGGGTGGGCAGATTCTACTGCCACATTTTGAATGGACCAGCAGGATGCATCAGAGATAAAAATGTTTTGGTGTGTTTCCGTGTTGCAACAGGTGCGTGCATTTCCTCTGGCAAGCATGCCCACCCTCCCCGTAAACCCTCCCGCCTATTAAGATCTTCTGGGGAGGTCCGGTTATGGTTGTCGCCGGCTCGTTTGGGGGCAACTCAGTAGGGGTGTGCACAAAACTGGATTCGCTGGTTCGGTTCGAATCCGAACCGACCTGGTTTGGTTCGAATCCGAACCGACCTGGTTTCATTCTGGTTCCAGACTAGTTCAAACTGGTTTGATGCTCCACTGATAAAGGGGAATCCAGTGAGGTTTCCCCTTTACCAGTAAAGGGCAGGGGGAAATGGATGCCCCCTCCGCCACCCCCCACTGTTGATAGTACTTGTAAGTACTAACTGACTGCCCACACACACCCTCTAGGCTTAGGGAAGCCCCCCTGCCCCTTTACTGATAAAGGGGAATCCTCACCAGATGCCCCTTTACCCGTAGAGCTCCAATTCGGTTTGAACTTGGACAGGCCGACGCCAGTCTGGTTTGACCGTGAACCTGTCAACCCGAGCTGGTTCGAAGTCGAGCCCAGCTCGCACACCCCTTCTGCTGGGGACCAGGCCTTCTCTGTGGCTCACCCCATCAAAATAAGAGCTTCTCCATCTCTGGTGGCTTGTAAAAGAGACCCTCAACACACACCTGTTCTCTCAGGCTTTTAGCCAAATCGTACCAGTCTGCCTTGTACCTAGTCAGACCAAAGAGCCTTCCTACCCAGTATTGCCTGCTTAGGACCAGCCAGCAGCTGTCTCTCGAGTCTCAAGTAAAGAAATGTCTCCCCACAGCTTGGCTGCCATGGATCCATTCAGTGGAAGTATTGGGGACTGTGGTTTTCAGCCTGCAGAGGAGCCTCTCTACTACCGAGCGATGCTTTTTCCCTCTAAATGCGAGCATACAACGCTGCTTTCTGCTGATATAGGTCCAGGATTGTCTACTGACTGGCATTGGTTCTCTAGCGCAGGGGTTCCTAATTTTGGAACCCCAGGTGTTGCTGGACTACCACTCCTATCATTCCCCCCAGTGACATGGGTTGATGGGAGTTGTAGTCCAATGACCTCAAGGGATCCAAGATTGAGAATTCCTGCCCTAGAGTGTGTCAGGCAGAATTTTTCCCCCACCCAAGATCCTTTAACAGGGAGCCTGCAGGAAGGTGAACCTGGGACTTGAGGCATGAAAAGTAGTGAGCTACAATCTCCGTTCTACTCCTGTGTGGACACATTCAATTATTTTATTTATTTAAAAATTTATTTATTTATTTATTTTATTTTAATTTAATTTAAAATATTTATATTCCACCCCTCTGGTATACAACTGCTTGGAGTGACTCAAAAAACCCCAAAACACTAAAAATCAGCCTATAGTTAAAACCAAATTTAAAATTACAGGTTAAAACCCACCATATATAAACTGCAGCTAAAATGCTTCCCTATAGATATGGGTCTTCAGCAGTTTTTTTAAAAGCCCCGAGGGAGGAACTCCTCTGGGAAGGCATTCCAAAGCCAAGGGGCCACAACCGAGAAGGCCCTGGCAATCCGATCTCAGTTAGTGGAGGGGATCAAATCCAGCGTTTGGGGCGGGGGGAAGCACTTCCATTTTAAAGCCAGGAAGATGTCAGACAACTCACCTGTCCCATCCACAGTGTTATAATCATTCCCAAACACATTCAGGCACTCTCGACGTCCCACGGCCACCTAGAACAGAAAGGACAAGAAGACACAGAAGTTAAAACCATCTCCACCCAATAGATCAGGTCTGCTCAACTTTGGGCCCCCAGCTGTTTGTGAACTACAACTCCCATAATCCCCAGCCACAGTGGCCAATAGCCAGGGATTATGGGAACTGTAGGCCAACATCTGCAGGAGGGCTGAAGTTGGCAAAAGCAGAGAGAACTCTCGGAAGGGTCTCGGTACCTGGGCAACATAGGGCATCAAGTTGTTTGGGATGCCCTGGGGGTCCTCCCCTATCCTGCCTGACTTGTGGGCTCCGATGGGGTTGAAGTATCGCAAGAGAACAGCGTTCCAGTCCTGGGAGGAGAGGCATGGAAATCGGGTCAGAAAATGACATTCAGGGCAGCTCTGCCTGGAGTGGGACCTCCAAGCTGCAAGGATGCAACGGGGCACAATTGGTGCTTCCTTACCGGTTCTGCCTTGCACACGTCTCGGATAATCTCTTCAATGAAATACTTGGATTTGCCATAAGGGTTGGTGCAGCCGCCGACTGGGTGGTTTTCGTCAAGGGGGAGGTAGGCAGGGTCTCCGTAGACGGTGGCCGAACTGCTGAACACAATGTTCTTGACTTCGTGTGCTTTCATGGCCTGCAGGGTGGAAAGGAGAGGTTTTTTTTTAAACTGGATTTAGTTAGTTAACCAGGGTCCATTTAAACTTTTTATTTAGTTATTTGTACCCCACCATTCCTGCCCGAAAGCTTGGAGATCAGCTGCCAGTCTGGGTAGACAATGCTGAGTCAGATGGACCAATGGACTCAGTATAAGCCAGTGACCTATTATTCAGAGGAGAGCTGGTCTTGCAGTAGCAAGCATGACTTGTCTCCTTAACAAAGCAGGGTCTGCCCTAGTTGCACATGAATGGGAGACTAGAGCTGTGAGAACTGCAAGATATTCCCATCAGGGGATGGAGCCACTTTGGGGAGAGCAGAAGGGTCCAGGTTCCCTCCCTGGCAGCATCTCCAAGATAGGGCTGAGAAAGATTCCTGGCTGCAACCTTGGAGAAGCCGCTGCCAGTCTGTGAAGACAATACTGAGTGAGATGGACCAATGGTCTGACTCAGTATATAGCAGCTTCCTATGTTCCTATTCTACTGCTTCTGACGTAACAGAGAGCCAGCATGGCATAGTGGTTAGAGGGGTGGACTAGGACCGTGAAGACCCAGATTCAAATGCCTGTTCAGCCATGAAGCTCATGGGGTAACTCTGGGCCAGCCACTTATCCCTCAGCCTAACCTACCTCACAGGGTTGTTGTAAAGATAAACATAACCATGTTTGGGCTCCTTGGAGGAAGAGCGGGATATAAACGTAAATAAATAAATAGAAACAAAGCAAACAAACAAACAGGTGCCACGCAAGAAGATACCCCAGAGGCCTTTGGGGAGATTTCTCTCACCTTGTAAAAAGCAGAATAGCACCTTGCCAAGTATTTAGCATCACCCCAGGCACCGGTTCCGACTCTGGAAAGGGCACCACGCAAAGTGATAGAGTGCCTGGAACCCATCACAGCAGCAGTGAGCTCAGTGCTGAGGGAGGAGGGTCTGATCCCCAAGCTACTGAGCCAGGGAGGATCCATTACCACCACCACCTCCTCAGACTGAAGAAGTCAGCCCTGTCTAGATGATTCAACTTCTTCCTCTTCTTGGCAAAAGATGCTAAAGCCACTTATAGGCCTCTCAAGGCAGACATTCTCAAAACGTGCCCCCCCCCCGGATGTTGCTGGACTACAACTCCCATCATGCCACCCACCCCTGAAGCAGGGGATGGTGGGAGTTGTAGTCCAGGGACATCTGGAGTCCCAAGTCGTGTGCGGCTACATGCCACTCACCTCCAGCAGCCGGATGGTCCCCGTCAGGTTCACCTTGTAGTACTGCAGCGGCATCTGGACCGATTCTCCGACAGCTTTGAGGCCCGCAAAGTGCATCACAGCCAAGAAACGATGCTGCCGGGAAGCAGAGGGGTGGGGGGCTGGTTTCAGACACATAATACTGTTCATGCTGCACTCAGAGTGAGGAGTCACAGACCCCATTCTTAAGTGGGGAGTTGCTTTCAGATCTGCATAATATCAGCCCTCCAGCCATTACTCGACTACAACTCCCATTATCCCCAGCCATAGTGGTCAACAATCAGGAATGATGGGAACTGTAGTCGAACGAAGACTACAGTTGTATTCTGAAGTGGTAGTCCAACTTTGGCAGGGGGGACAAAGTTGTGCAACCCTGTTTTTGATGTCCCTGCAATAAAGAGCTACCAGAGCACGGAACGCTTTGGAGCACATGAGCCAGCTGTGGGGGTTGGTAACATCTGGTGATGGGGGAAAGAGAGAAACGCCAACTGACAAGGTCTGCACCTTGGGGGGAAAGAGGCGATAGCATTGCAATACTTTCAGCATGTTATCACGCTGTTATGGTCTTGACCAATTGGGTTAGGGTTGACACAATAACAGCAGAGTTCCCTCTAACAGGGATTCCCAGATGTGGTTGACTACAACTCCCAGAATCCCCAGCTGCAATGGCTTTTGCTTGGGGATTATGGGTGTTGTAGTCAACAACATCTGGGAATCCCTGTTAGAGGGGTCGCTGGCTGGCAGGAGTCAAATTTGCAATGGTGTTTAAAAAGCGATTAATGGTTTTAAAGTCACAAAAACCAAAATAGAATTTGATCCATGTCAGAGGAATGGAAATAAAAATTGGCAGGAATCTCCTCTACAAATCACTCCACGTGAGAGAGAACCACCGACTTGATTATCAAGCCAGAGGCTGCCGGTTCGAATCCCCGCTGGCATATTTCCTAGACTATGGGAAACTCCGATATTGGGCAGCAGCGATATAGGAAGGTGCTGAAAGGCATCATCATCTCATACTGTGTGGGAGAAGGCAATGGTCAACCCCTCCTGTATTCTTCCAAAGACAACCACAGGGCTCTGTGGGCACCAGGAGTCGACACCGACTCGGCGGCACAATTTTACTTTACTTTACCCTTATCCTGACCCTGACCCTTTCCTCTGTGCAATGTTGCCCTAATGGTTTGGGGGTAGGAATAAAGTAGGGATGAAAATGCACAGATAGCTGAAAACACCATCTCCCGCTCTGTAAGCATTGACAAAACTACAACTCCCATCATCCCTAATGGTGGCTGTGCCAGGGGCTGATGAGAGTTGTAGTCCAACAACAGCTAGAAGGCCCAAGTTGTGCATGGCACAAACCTTTTCGGCGAGGCACCTTTTAAATGGGAGATTCTCTTATATTTAGCAGGAGGGGGAAGCAACAGGCCCTATCCATCCCTCCAGTGGTTGTTGCTGGTGTGTCCACATTATGTTCTTTTTAGATCCTGAGCCCTTTGGGGAAAGGGAAGCATCTTTATTTCCTGCCGCCCCCACCCACCATGTAAGCCACTTTGAGAACTTGGTTGAAAAGTGAGCCTTCTCTCTTGCACAATTGAATGCATTACCATCAGCCGTCGTAGAGGGCCGAAATAAGAAAATCTCTATTAATAATCGGATCTGTCCTTGTGGTCGAGGTGTAGAACTGGTGGCTCATGTTTTGCTATACTGCTTATTTTCCAAGGATATTCATTCTGAATTGATTTCCCCCTTTTTAAAATTGAATATCCCTGGTAGAACAGAGGATGGGTATGTTTCTTTTCTGTTAGTAGACTGCTGTGAACGCATAACACTGAATGTGGCTAAATTGTGTGCAGCAGCAAGTAAGATTAGATCCAAATTGTTTGAGTAAATCATATTAGAATGATTGGCTAATTAATATTTTATTGTATTTTGTGAAATGAGCTGTATTGTGTTGTTTCTGTTATGGGTCATTGACCGTAATAAAGATTCATTCATTCATTGGTTGAAAAGTGGTATATAAATATCTGTAGTAGCACAGCCCTGATGTAGACAATACAGGGACCAAGGGTCTGACTCTGTATACCGCAGCTCCCTATGTTTATCTGGGGAACTGGCAATGAGACAAGTCCATAGGAAGCTGCCATATACTGAGTCAGACCATTGGTCCATCTAGCTCAGTACTGTCTACACAGACTGGCAGCGGCTTCTCCGAGGTTGCAGGCAGGAGTCTCTCTCAGCCCTACTTAAAGACACTGCCAGGGGTTGAACCTGGGACCTTCTGCGTGCAGAGCAGGTGCTCTACCATTGAGCCAGGATGCTGCCCTGCAGAAGGAGCGGCCCCCAGACAGCATGGGCTGAGCCAGGGTGGGAGTGGGCCCCCGTACCCATCACAAAGGGTGCAATGAAGAGGTTGGCATTCTCCTGCTAGATCAGGCCCTCACCTTCTTGAAGAGCTCCTGGAGGCTTGCCTCGTCAAGAAGATCCAGCTCTTGGAACAGGATCTCCGTCCCCACGATTTCCTGCACACGTCGGATGCTCTCAGGCAGCGCCTTGCCCCCTGCAGAAAGAAGCCGGCTTTTGACCCCGCGTCAGAGAGGACATCCTTCCTATTCAACAAGGAGAGACTCACCACAGATCTCCCCTCCCCAAGCTCACACAGCCCACAGGGATGTCTTACACTGGAGCATAAGCGGCCCTGGTATTGGGTTTTCAAGCGAAGTTTTATTGTCCGTGGGCTATGAAAAAGCCAGAATATCGGCGCAACGTTCAATAGATTTAGACCTCCAAGAGGATATAGCCAGTTTACCAAGAGATGTTTTTCTCAGCAGTGGTTCTCCTCTGCTGAGACCTGCTAGATATTTATATTCCATCACGGTCCCCAAGCTAAGGAGAGCCTTGACATTAGTTAGATTTAATATTTTACCTACTGCTGTTCTTGAAGGCAAATCCAAGGAGGTTCCTTATGGGGCCAGGGGTTTGCTCGTGTGGAGCTGGGGTTGTTGTCTCTTCTGCTCATGTTCGATTGTACTGCCCATATTGCAGAGATGCTCAGGCTCAATTAATCTTACCACTGCAGGGCACTTGGACACTTTCTATTTGCAGATTTTATTGTCTGATAATAATGATGCCATTTCTTTAAAAGTTACAAAATATTGTTTTGCTGTCTGCAAGCTATGGCCTGAGTTAGCGGGATTGTCGTTATTTTTTTAAGCTTTAGATGATTGATTGGCATCTATTGCTGTTATTATTGTCTGGTTATGGACTGTATTTGTTAAACAATAGTCTGTGTTTCTGATCCTTGATCGTAAAATAAACCTGGCTCCAGCCAGGGCCCGCAAGAGTGACGGGTCTGGCTCTCCTTACCTCGGATGGCATTGTGGAAGTTGTCGATGACCACAGGGGTGTAGCCGGCCTCGACCAGCTCCAGCACACAATGGCTGCCGATATAGCCAGCACCACCCGTCACGAGGATCTTCTCAGACATCCTGACCTGAAAGCAGAGAGCAGCCACTGAGAAGGGAGAGGGAGCGGACCCCCAGCAGCAAGAGCAAACAGCAGCCTGAGAGAGGACAGAGCAGTGGGGGAGAGTTCTTAGCAGATCACTGCCTGTGCAGTGTGCATCGCTGTCTGTGAGCCAGAATCCCACTCCAGCCAAGGCTGGTTCTCACAACCCAAATCAAGGAGAACATAAGAACAGCCCTGCTGGATCAGGCCCAAGAATGCCCATCTAGTCCAGCATCCTGTTTTGCACAGTGGCCCACCAGATGCAACAGGCAGGAGTTGAAAGGGGCATGCCCTCCCTCCTGCTGTTACTCCCCTGCAACTGGGACTCAGAGGCATCCTACCTCTGAGGCTGGAGGTGGCCTAGAGCCCTCCAACTAGTAGCCGTCGATAGACCTCCCCTCCATGAAGTTATCCAAACCCCAATTAAAGCCATCCAGGTTGTTGGCTGTCACCACATCTCGTGGCAGAGAATTTCACAAGTGGATTATGCGTTGTGGGGAAAAGTACTTCCGTTTGTTGGTCCTAGATTTCCTGGCAATCAATTTCATGGGATGACCCCTGGTTCTAGTGATAAGTGAAAGGGAGAAGAGGAGGAAGGAGTGTCCGGCCAGGCTCCAAGACCTGTGGACACTCCAGAGAAACAGCCCCACATGCTGGCAAAAGCCGAGGCAGAGGAGGGGAAGTGGTCATCTGCTCACTTCGATCTGGGTAAGGCAGCCGTGGCCATACTGTACCGAGAGTGGCAGAGAAGTGTGTCCCATGCTGTCCTGCCCAGACCCCAGCCAAATGAGCAAAGAGACACCTTTTAAAGTGGCGATTCTCTTAAATTTAGCAGGGGGAGAGCAACCGGCCCTATCCAACCCCAGCACAGCATCCCTCCAATGGCTGTTGCTGGTATCTGCCTTATATTTCTTTTTAGATTATGAGCCCTTTGGGGGACAGAAGACCATCTTAATTAATTAAGCATTATTTATTTTTCGGTGTAAACTGCTTTGAGAACTTTGGCTGAAGTTCTGTTGAACTTTGGTTGATATATAAATATTTGTTGTAGTAGCAGATCCAGGGCTAACACACTTTGAAGCTCTTGTCACAACCAAAAGAGGTACGACAAGTGTGTGTACTCCCAATTTTCGGTTGTGTGGGAGCAAACCACTGGGTGGGAGAAGCGATTGTGTGGGAGGCAGGAGCTAGGGAGGGTAGCTTTTCCTCCTACCTTGGTCAAATGGTGGTTATGAAAGCTGGGTAGGATGGTGCCATCCTACCCAACATTTGTCTCCCACACAGTCACTTCCACACAAACGAAAATTTGTCTCCCTGTCTCCCACGGCTGGGTAGAAGCTCCCTGTCTCCCACACAAGTGACTGTATGGGAGACAAATGATGGGTAGGATGGCACCATCCTACCCAGCTTTCATACCCACCACTTGACCAACGTAGGAGGAAAAGCTGTCCTCCCCAGCTCCTGCCTCCCACACAATCGCTTCTTCCTCCTCCCACCCAATTGTTTGCTCCCACACAAATCCAAACTGAGAGTTAGCTGCTCTCCCCCTGCTAAGTATAAGAGAATCGCCCCTCCTAAAGGTGACCCTTTGTCCGGTTAGCAGGGCTAGTCAGGAAGTGGCAAAGACATGGGGACACCCCAGGAGGCTGCCTTGGGCCAGAGTAGTGCACTGGATACAGTTCTGGATATGGGAGACCTGTTTTCAGATCCTTACTCTGAAACAAAGTGGGTGGTCTTGGCCAGATTTAGTAGTTCTCTACCTTACAAGGCTGTTGTGAAGGTCATCAAGACAACTACTTCTGAAGTAGTCCAAACTTTAAGACGGGAATATTGGCGTGCTATTATCTCTGAAGATATCATTGGCACAGCAGGGGGGAGAACTCTGTGTATGCTTTTGCGTCTCCCACTCTTCTTTAACAAAACAAAACAAAAGCCTTTTAGGAAGGAATTGCAGGGTTTCTTTAACCTTCAGTTGCCCATCCGCTAGACTCAAGTCCCCTTCCCATTTCATAGTAGCCTTTGTGCTAGAAGCTGCATAGGACCAACGTTGTCCTTGAGCAGGTAGGAAAGAAAACTGCAGTTTCTACAGCTGGGATTGGGGAAGTCAAGATATTCCAGTTTCCAGGGTGGTTTAAAAATTAAGTTGGAACTCTGCTGCCTGCCTGAATAGGTACCCTGATCAAGAGGCTTTTAAAATGGTTAAACAAACCAACCGTCTTCATGTACACCCCCACCCCAAGTCCTTTATTTATGGAACTAGGGTACACACACAGACAGACAAAAAGGTGAAAATCTACCCAATGACTTGGTAAAGTCACCCCCAGCAAGTTGGCCAATGAAAATGCAGAGGCCCTCTGATGATTAAAAGCCATGTGTGTGTCAGTTTTAGTAAGATTTTAAAGATGTACAGAAATACGAGGCAGATAACTGGAGAGGAGAGTTGCTCTTGTGGTAGCAAGTGTGACTTGTCCCCTTAGCTAAGCAGAGTCTTCCCTGGTTTGCATTTGAATGGGAGGCTACGTGTGTGAGCACTGCAAGATATTCCCCTTTAGGGGATTGAGCCGCTCTGGGAAGAGCATCTAGGTTCCAAGTTCCCTCCCTGGCAGCATCTCCAAGATAGGGCTGAGAGAGATTCCTGCCTGCAACCTTGGAGAAGCCTCTGTCAGTCTGTGAAGACAATACTGAGCTTGACAGACCAATGGTCGGACTCAGTATATGGCAGCTTCCTATGTCCCTATAACTTTATGCATTGCTTCAGGAAAATCTGAATATAGTTGGTCCGTTTCACATGGACTCCCGACAATCCAGGACCTCTTATCTCAGGCATTAGCTAGAAATGTTTCCCCTCACTCTCCCAGATGCATAGCCGGAGCTAGACCTGCCCCCCCCACCCATGTTTTTCTCTCTCCACCCTCGATTTTTTTTTTTAACAAACAAATAATTTTCAAATAACTGAATGTTGCTTGCACAAAGGACTGATGGGGGCTAGACAGCCCACCCCTACATTTTTTGCACAGACACAAAAAACCAACACCCCTAATCCTTAGGCTGGCTACAGGCTCTGACCCTCTTTCTCCACTTGCAAACTGTCTGGAAAGAGCACCTCTGAGCATGTGCAAAATCACCCCGGGAAAGCCATCGCCATTCCCTCCAAATCTGGTCTAGACTAGAGCCTTATCTTTCAGGCACCTCTCGGCTCTCACACGTTACAGCCGATGCCAACAGGGAGGAGAGAACGTTGTACGAAGCCCTCTCCGTTTCCCTGCCCCTCTTTTCCCATTCAGCGTTTTCCCACAGCCAAGGAAAGGCACTGGCACAGTCCACATCTTAAAACGTCATTCAAACAGCCAGTGCTTTGCCAAGAAAGTTACCTTCTGGGGTTTGGGATTTGGAGTGCAAGTCCAATAGTCAATACCAGCGAATGCCTCCAAGCGGGAAACGGATTCTGCTACTGGAGGAGGGATGACGGACTCTGACCAGGAAGAACTGAGTCAGTCTGCAGAGATCCACCCTGCCTTGCCTAGGAAGAGACAGCCACCCCAAAAGCACACCTCCACCACTGCCACGTAGGTCTCTCTTCCCTGCAGGCGGACGGACGGGCCAGCCCAAACTCACCGTGAATGAGGTCTCTGTCTTTCTGCTCTCTAGGGCCCATGGCAGGCCCTAACAGGAAGGGATGGGCAGAGGTTCCCCACCAGAGAACAAACTCACTTTGGTCTCCATAGGGTTGAGTCTCTGCCTGGAGGAGACGCTCCCTGAATAGTGGCGAAGGAAGATGCCAGGTGGACAAATCAAAAGGATCTGTGCACACACCGAACAGCACTTGTGAGTGGAGCGAGGCAGAGAAGAAAGCACAGCTAGGCAATTGGGCATGGGTCTGGGTTCAAATCCCACCCTCCCAAGCAGAGCTGGGCAAATCACGATCGCCAAGCTTCACAGCCAAGTATCCTTCCCCCATTTAGCCCTCCTCTCCTCCCGCTTCCTCTGCTGTGTTGCCAGCGTTGAGTTTTAGATTGCTCGCTCCTTGGGGCAGAGACCAGCCCTCTTCTAGTTGGTAAGCGCCATGCATTGTGACGGTGCCGGATACCGAAGGTGGAGCAAAGAGGTGGAAAGGAAGCAGCGCCTGGCAGCTTGCCGATACACAAGCCCCCCAATTCAGGGATGTTATGGAGAATCCTAGAATTTTAGGGCCGGAAGGGAGAACTGGTCTTGTGGGAGCAAGCATGAATTGTCCCCTTTGCTAAGCAGGGTCCATCTCGGTTTCCATTTGAATGGGAGACTACATGTGTGAGCACTGCAAGGTATTTCCCTATGGGGATGGGGCCGCTCTGGGAAGAGCTGCATGCAGATGTCTCCAAGACAGGGCTGGGAGAGAGATTCCTGCTTGCAACCTTAGAGAAGCCGCTGCCAGTCTGGGTAAACAATACTGAGCGAGAGGGACCAAGGGTCTGACTCAGTAGAAGGCAGCTTCCTGTGCTCCTAAGGGACCTTGGAGGCCTGTCCAGCCTCTGAGAACGGCCAGCGAATGAGAACCCGCCATGGCAGGAGGCAGACTTTTCCATGACAGCCAGCAGGAAACTGTGCCCGTTTGCTTCTGTCGTCATTTCAAGCCCTTGGTCCTAGTCCAGCTCTTAGAAGCAACAGAGAACCAGCCCGCTCTGTCTTGTGTGACACGCCTGGGAGGAGAGCTGGTCTTGTGGGAGCAAGCACGAATTGTCCCCTTTGCTAAGCAGGGTCCACCCTGGTTTGCATTTGGATGGGGGACTAAATGTGTGAAGACTAAGATATTCCCCTTGGGGGGGTGGAGCCGCTCCAGGAAGAGTGTCTGCCTGCTTGCATAAAGAAGGCTCCAGGTTCCCTCCCTGGCAGCATCTCCAAGATAGGGCTGAGAGAGTCTCCTGCCTGCAACCTTGGAGAAGCCGCTGCCAGTCTGTGTAGACAATACTGAGTAAAACCGACCAATGGTCTGACTCAGCGGCTTCCTATGTTCCTCAGAGGCCGAGCTCAGAGAACTGTGTCGCAAGGGTCCTCAAACCCGGTTCCTCAGAGGCTGTAGAACTACAAAGGCGATTGTGGCTGAGAATGATGGGATTTGTAGTCCAACCGATTCGGGAAGCCTCGTACTAGGGCCGGGCTGTACCAATCCAGTCCAATCCAGCTGCGACTGGACTACAGCTCCCATCACCCTCTGCCACAGTGTTCAATAGCGAGGGATGATGGGAGTTGTAGTCCAACAACAGTTGGAGGACTGAAGTTGTGCAGCCCTGTACTAGCATGTATTCACACACACACACAACACATAACAATCCCTGTAATAGAGAGGCCATCGGAGCATCTGAGATTCTCCTGCCACTTAAGGCCTAACCTACTTCACAGGGTTGTTGTGAGGAGAAACTTAAGTATGTAGTACACCGCTCTGGGCTCCTTGGAGGAAGAGCGGGATATAAAACGTTAAATAAATATATAAATAAATAATAAAAGTTATCATGTGCCTCTTCACCTCTGCAGATGCAATTGACTAAGCATAGCACCCAGAATTTTTATTATTTTTAAAATCTCTATAAAAGCAAGCTCCCTGACGGCTCTTGGCAGCAGTAACCCTCCTGGCCTTTCCGATCCACCCCACTTCTCGCGGCGGCCAGACCAGCTGTCCAGCACCCTTTGGGGACTGCCCTGGCATAACCTCACTCTCCTCCACCCATTAATGCTCAGCCTGGGCCTCCCCACCCAAAGAAACATATATATATGTCCTCCACCAATTTTTTGCTTGCTTTATAATCTGCAACCCTTGCTGCCGAGTGACTAACATGCAAGCTTTTATTGCTAGGACAGACAAAAATATTTGAGTGCTTTTGGCAATATCACAGTTCTCCCCTCCCAGGTTGCCAACTTTTTGACTGGCTATGCTCCTCTGTCTTAAACATTAGCTTAGCAACAAGCTGGGGTTTAGCAGCCGATGCTTCCCACCCCATAACTTTATTCTCAGGTGAGGAAAAGGTCAACGGGCCACATTCCTGCTTTTCAGACTGCTGTTAAAGGCAGAGGAGCAGGGCCAGAAGAGAGAGTTGGCTCCCTAAATCTTGAATTACCTGTTCCGAGGGGAAAGAGAATGAAGGTCAGCACTAGGCCAGCCCACTTCCTGCCCTACGGTGTGGGAACACAGCCACGTAGTCTGGGCACAGAGCCAGCCTGACAAAGAGCTGCAAATACTCCGATAAGAGACAAGGAAATGCACGAGTGAACAGAACTCCCCTGTGCAAGGTGGAAAATTCCACTGCAATGTTATTAAATCACAGCTTTGGCCCTCCTGCAGATGTTGGACTACAACTCCCACAATCCCTGGCTATTGGCCACTGTGACTGGGGCTGATGGGAGTTGTAGTCCAAAAACAGCTAGGGGGCTGATGTGGTGGAGCCCTGCTCTAAACATTAGTGCATTAGTATGGCAGCATGCTGTGGGCTTATAGAGGCCAAGTTGTTGACATGTATACCCCGCTCTTCCTCCAAGGAGCCCAGAGCAGTGAACATATTTCTCCTCACAACACCCCTGTGAGGTAGGTTAGGCTGAGAGAGAAGTGACTGGCCCAGAGTCATCCAGCGAGTTTCACAGCCGGAAGGGAATTTGAACTCGGGTCTCCCCAGTCCTAGTCACGCCAAGATACAGGAGCCATCCTGGGTTTGACCCAAGTGCCCATGGTGTGCAGCATCTCGTTTCCCACAGCAGCCAAGCACCAGATGCCTCTGAGGACTTTACAAGCAGGGCCTGAATGCAGATGCCTGCACCTGCTGTTTGCCCCCAGGCACCTGGTATTCAGCGGTACACTGCCCCTGACTGTGGAGGCTCCACCTAGGCACTGTAACAAGTAGTCAGTGCATGACCATACATTTGTCTAAAGGTAAAATGTGCTGTTAAGTCGGTGTCAACTCCTGGCACCCACAGAGCCCTTTGGTTGTCTTTGGTAGAGTACAGGAAGGGTTGACCATTGCCTTCTCCCGCACAGTATGAGATGATGCCTTTCAGCATCTTCCTATGTCACTGCTGCCCTATATATATACACATGGAAAGATGTGTTAGTACCCCTCCACGAAGAAAGAAGAACCCACAATTGTCTCTGAAATAACTTGAAACTGACAAATGTCTGTCCAAAGGACATTCTCCCAGAAGCACTGTGGCTTGTCAATATGCATTTTAGCAAATTCCAGTCTGGCTTTTTAATGACAGAACTGGAGCTTTTTGGCAAGCCACATCAGCTCTATGTCCACAGATGAAATAACGAAGCTTTCAAAGAAAAGAACACCATACCTACTGTGAAACATGGAGGAGGCTCGGTTATGTTTTGGGGCTGCTTTGCTGTGTCTGGCATGGGGTGCCTTGAGTCTGTGCAGGGAACTATGAAATCTCAAGACTACCAAGACATTCTGGAGCGAAACGTACTGCCCAGTGTCAGAAAGCTCTGTCTCAGTCGCAGGTCATGGATCCTCCAACAGGATAATGACCCAAAACACACAGCTAAAAGCACCCAAGAATGGCTAAGGACAAAACAATGGACTATTCTGAAGTGGCCTTCTATGAACCCTGATCGAGATCCTATCGAACATCTATGGAAAGAACTGAAACATGCAGTCTGGAGAAGGCACCCTTCGAACCTGACACAGCTGAGGCAGTTTGCTCAGGAAGAGTGGGCCAAACTGCCTGTTGACAGGTGCAGAAGTCTCATTGAGAGCTACAGGATTCGCTTGTTTGCAGTGATTGCCTCTACAGGTTGTGCAAAAAATATATATTAGGTTAAGGGTCCCATCATTTTTGTCCATGCCATTTTCATTATTATTTGAAATATTCTGTTGCATCAAAACTCTAAAGCAAAGTCTGATTTTTGTTCAATGCGGAACAAACAATGATGGGTGCCAATTACGTTTGTCAGTTTCAAGTTATTTCAAAGACAATTGTGGGTTCTTCTTTTTTCGTGGAGGGGTACCAACACATTTGTCCACTTGCGTAGGTATTTGTCTAATTCTATTTAAATCCACCTGTGCCAGCAGTCGGCACCACTTTCTCTAGCAGCAAACGCAAGTCATTTTGCGTTGTATAAAGGTATTTTATTTTGCCCACGCTGCCAAGCAGTTGTATTATGCTATACTTTATATCTACTGCTGATCTGTTTTATTCCAAGACCCAAACTCCAATATTATGCAGGGAAGAAAAACAAGAATGTAGCCTACTCGTTTCTTGTGCACTATGCACTATTTCAGAGCACACAGGAAGCCGCCTTCTATCAAATTAGACCCTTGAGCCCATCCAGCTGAGTGGGGAAGACCCCTGCCGGGAACCTTGCAGAACTGCTGCCAGTCAGTGTAGACAATACTGAGCCAGATGGACCAAGAGTCTGACTCAAGCCTCTAGAGGCACGTTGCCTCTCAATACCAGTTGCAGGGGAGTAACAGTAGGAGAGAGGACATGCCCTCCCCTTTTGCCAGTGGGCTTCCCAGCGGCATCTGGTGGGCCACTGTGGGAAACAGGATGCCGGACTGGATGGGTCTTGCTCTTGGGCCTGATCCAGCTGGGCTGTTCTTATGTCTCAGCATAAGGCAGCTTCCTAATGCGCTCCCTGCTGAAATAAGAGCCTCCCCATCTCCGACAGCTTTAAAAAAGTCTCTGCAGACACAATTATTCACCCTAGCTTTTTAACTAGAAAATGTTGTTTTAATTTGTTCATATTGCTGTAAAGTGCCCAGAGACCGACGTTTGGGTTGGTGTACAAATACAATAAATAAATATCCCTTCCTGAAGATGCTGCCAGGGATGGAACCTGGGACCTTCTGTCTGCAAAGTAGGTGCTCTACCTACAGAGATGCGGTCCCATCCCCTATTTTACGAGTGTCTAATGCTCTCCCCTTTATTTTTTCTAAACTAAGACAGCATCCCTGTTTTAACCTTACATCACTTGGAAGGTGCTCTCTAGCATTCTCTTTAAGGCGTGCGCATGTGCACACGCACGGACGGTTTTTAAAATGTCTGCACAGTTAGTTTTCGATCCCGCTCAGGTTGACTGGGGCAGGCCCCATTCTGAATGCACATGCGCACACACTGCCTTGATGCTGCCGCTCAGAACAAAGTTCATTCTGCACACAGATGAAGAATATTAGAGGGAACACTGGACCCAGTCCCCTGGCCATTCTGGTGTGTTTTTTCCACGCATGTGTGTGTTTTAGAGGTAGCACGTAACAGCCTGCGTCAAAGGCATGAAGCCAACAGGTAAACAAACTGGCTTGCAGCCACATCCGAGGGCCCCGCCCATGCCACGGGGCTCTGCTGCCACACCTCGCACGCACCTGGCCGCTCTTCCAGACTGGAAATACAATCTCAATTGAACTTTCAGGGTTGAACAGTGAAGGTCAAAACTTTAGAGTGATTCCGTTACCAAAGATCTTGCTGGACGACAACTCCCATCACCCAAGTCAAGGATGGTGGGAGTTGTAGTCTAAGTTCTAAGGAGCTAACACTGCAGTGGGAATGAAACTTGCCTGATCCTGGGGTTGCCACCAGGCTCGGAGAATTGGCCCATGGTCTCCAGCAAGGGGCATTCATCTCTAGGAGTCTATTGAAAGCAATCCTGGAAGTGTCAATGGCTTAATATAGTAGAAATGTTGGGCCAGGGAGGGCAATCTCTAGGAAAAGCTAGAGAGTGAGCAACCCTGCCTGCCACTCCTGATGCTGGGTGGTCGGGTCCCTATAGGCCTGTTTCACACACTTGGTCAAATCTAGGTTCAATGTGGGTTACCAGTGTTAGCATGATTGTGTGAACCCACACTAAGATAGGAATTTCAGATTCATCTCAGGCCATAAGTCACTTTGGTGTGGATTCACACAATCATGCTGATGTTGGTAATCCACATTGAACCTAGATTTGAACAACTGTGTGAAACAGGCCATAGAATGGGATTTCACAGTGGCTACAGTGTGTTGCGCTTCGCTGATGCGTAGTTTGTTGCACTACACCATTCTGATTGCGAGAATGCGGATGACCTGCAAGCTCTAGTAATGAAAGTCAAGGAGAACAGTGAAAAAACGGGACTACAGCTAAATGTAAAGAAGACAAAACTAATGACAACGGGTACAGGAACCAGCCTCAGAACTGACAATGAAGACACTGAAGTGGTGGATAGCATCTGCCTTTTAGGATCGACCATCAACAGTCAAGGATCCAGCAGTCAAGAAATACGCCGCAGACTAGCACTTGGTAGGGTTGCCATGAAGGCCTTGGAAAGGATATTTAGATACCGTGACATGTCTATACCTACAAAGATTAGAATCATTCGGACAATGGTTTTTCCTGTGACACTCTATGGACGCCAAAGCTGGACTTTGAAGAAGCAAGACAGAAAAAGTATTGACACTTTTGAACTTTGGTGCTGGAGAAGACTTTTGAGGATACCATGGATAGCCATGGAAACAAACAGATGGATCATAGAACAAATCAATCCAGAATTTTCACTTGAGGCACAAATGACCAGGCTCAAACCATCATACTTTGGACACATTATGCGAAGACCCAGCTCCTTGGAGAAGTCTATAATGCTGGGGAAATAGGAAGGAAAGACAAGAGGACGACCAGCAGCAAGGTGGATGGACTCGATTACGACAGCAATGAATGCACCACTGAGAGACCTTAAAGGCCAAATTGAAGACAGATTGTCTTAGAGAGAATCTATCTATGTGGTCGCTAAGAGTCGACACCAACTTGATGGCACTCAATCAATCACAGTGTGTTCAAGGCACAGAAGCCCACTCAGGGGTCCCTATTCTACACGGACCCTTCCTCCAGCACCCAATAAGGACATACATTTCACTGCTTAAGAGTCCAGCCAGCAAACACAGGGAAATATAGTTTACATTTCCCCTTCTTTTCATATATACAGGTGAAACTCGGAAAATTAGAATATCGTGCAAAAGTCCATTAATTTCAGTAATGCAAATTAAAAGGTGAAACTGATATATGAGACAGACGCATTACATGCAAAGCGAGATAAGTCAAGCCTTAATTTGTTATAATTGTGATGATTATGGCGTACAGCTCATGAAAAGCCCAAATCCACAATCCCAGAAAATTAGAATATTACATGGAACCAAGAAGACAAGGATTGTAGAATAGAACAATATCGGACCTCTGAAAAGTATAAGCATGCATATGTATTCAGTACTTGGTTTGGGCCCCTTTTGCAGCAATTACTGCCTCAATGCGGCGTGGCATGGATGCTATCAGCCTGTGGCACTGATGAGGTATTATGGAAGACCAGGATGCTTCATTAGCGGCCTTCAGCAATTCTGCATTGTTTGGTCTCATGTCTCTCATCCTTCTCTCGGCAATGCCCCATAGATTCTCTATGGGGTCAGGTCAGGCAAGTTTGCTGGCCAATCAAGCACAGTACACTGTATACTTTTCAGAGGTCCGATATTGTTCTATTCTTCAATCCTTGTCTTCTTGGTTCCATGTAATATTCTAATTTTCTGAGATTGTGGATTTTGGGTTTTCATGAGCTATACGCCATGATCATCACAATTATAACAAATTAAGGCTTGACTTATCTCGCTTTGCATGTAATGCGTCTGTCTCATATATCAGTTTCACCTTTTAATTTGCATTACTGAAATTAATGGACTTTTGCATGATATTCTAATTTTCCGAGTTTCACCTGTATGTGATAAATGGAAAACCATTATGATAAGAGTTCTCAAACCTGCATCCCCAGATGTTGTTGGAGAACTCTGGTCTTAATAGTTTTCCATTGATCACATATTTGGAGACAGGATCGAAAAGAAGGGAAATACTGAAAATAAAATTACAACTCCTTATTCCCCTCTCCAGCCACCACAGCCTTCCATGTGGAGGTTGGGAACTGTAGTCCAACACAGCATCTGGGGACCCAAATCTGAGACTCCCCTTCATTAAGATATTCCTTAAGAAAATGTATATGCTGCTCCTTCTCAAGAGAGTCACGGGGCAGCTAACAAGAAAATGAATATTTATTAATAAAATCTAAACACATTAAAAGTACAGTGTTAAAAGATATAAATAGATCCTTAAAAGATAAAACCAAAACAGCAACTCATCCACAGGATCCTTCATGTACCGTGAGGCGGCCAAATCACAGCTAAAGTCATTCTCTGCTTTTAAATTCTAAACTTAAGGGGTTGTTGTTTTTTGCTTAATGTACTCAACATGGGGCCACCTAATGGTGCAGCAGGGAAATGACTTGACTAGCAAGCCAGAGGTTGCTGGTTTGAATCCCCGCTGGTATGTTTCCCAGACTATGGGAAACACCTATATCGGGCAGCAGCGATATAGGAAGATGCTGAAAGGCATCATCTCATACTGCGCGGGAGATGGCAATGGTCAACCCCTCCTGTATTCTACTAAAGACAACCACAGGGCTCTGTGGGCACCAGGAGTTGACACTGACTCAACAGCACAACTTTACTTTTACTTTATGTTATAAGTACTGTAATTATAAATAATATATTTTTATACATTATATATACATACACACATTTGAGTTCTTGTGTCTTGAAATCCTAGAGAGTCACTGACAGTCAGTGTAGAGACAATACTGAGCTGGATGGACCAAGGGTCTGACTCAGTATATGGCAGCTTCTTTGGTTTCTTACTCTATTCCAGGCAGTTTTCCCAACAGTCCCATATTATACGGAAAGTCCCGTATCGGAGGCAAAAATCTCGTCTCATAACAGTACACTGTTTTTCTGGGTTTCTCTCATCCCTCAATATATTTGCACTGAGCCCTTTGAAGTCTGGATGAAGCTCATATGACAATGTGAAACCAACATCAAAGTTCACAAAAGCAGCCGCAATTGCTCTGCCCACCAGCAGGAGCAATTGACTGGGTTTATTTACATCTGACAAATTGCTAATCATTTACCCATCTAATAGAAATAGACCCACAGGCTCCTGCTAATGAACTCAACACTTCGGGCAGATAAAGCAGCCTTTCAATGAGGCTTTCAGTGACAGCCACGGCAAGATGTAGCGAAGATTTAGCGTGTGTGTAAACCTGGGCGATTCTCTTAATTTTTGACCTGACTCTCCACGTTTAAGCGAGATGGTCTGTGTGAACAAGAAGCTTTATGAAATCATGGGCTTGTGCTTGTTTTGTTGTTGTTTTACAAATGCACTCAGGCTTCCAATTACCCTTAGGATGACCCCCCTGCCCCCAAGACCTCCTCCCCACCTGTATCCCATATTCAGGCCATGGAATGTTGGCAACCCTAATTCCAGGTCAGCACAACCCAAGGCCCAGATCTGGCCCACGGGGACCTTTTTTTTAACTGACCTGCAGGTAGGAATATCCTGCAGTGACAGTACCCAAGATAGGTAGAGGGCCACACTTTGGGCAGGACCCTCTTTTTCGAGGGGCGCCATCCTCCACCCTCTCCGAAAGGGCCTCACAGCACCATCCTATGCTTATTTACTCAGAGACATTCCCAGTCTTCCCAGAGAGGCTTACTCCTAGGTAAGCATGCAGGAGAGCTGGTCTGGTGGTAGCAAGCATGACTTGTCCCCATAGCTAAGCAGGGTCTGCCCTGGTTGCATATGAATGGGAGACTAGAAGTGTGAGCATTGCAAGATATTCCCCTCAGGGGATGAAGCCACCCTGGGAAGAGCAGAAGGTTCCAAGTTCCCTCCCTGGCAGCATCTCCAGGATAGGACTGAGAGAGATTCCTGCCTGCAACCTTGGAGAAGCCGCTGCCAGTCTGTGAAGACAATACTGAGCTAGATAGACCAATGGTCTAATTCAGTATATGGCAGTTTCCTATGTTCCTATGTTCCTAACCTGAAAGCCACACCAATTTAGGGAGAGAAGAGAGAACTGGATATTTGTTTGGGGCTGGCATGCACTCCAGATTCCCCAGTGACGGAGCAGGGACAGGGCCTATTTTTCTCACCACTCCCATTCGTTAAAATTGTGGCCCCTTGATGGCAGGGGTGGGGGAGATCCACAAATAACTAATAATTGCTTTCATTCATATTTTAATCATTATTCTCAATTAATAATGGGGCTAAAAATTGACCTCAGCCCCCAAATGCTGCATTGTGCTTGGTTTTGACCCACTGGGGCATCTGAGGTGTGTACCCTGGCTCTATTCACACATCTCGTTGACGTTTTTCTACCCATTTTGCAAATACCTCAACCAAGTTAACAGCCCCCACATCACAGAGGAGCGTGCTAGCCTGCCTCCCCACACATGCCTTGTAGTGGCTATATTTGTGATCAGAGAGAACAAGAGGAGCAAGCATAGCAAACCTGCCCTGCCTGGTCACCTGGAGACAAGTCAGACTCGCCACAGGTGACCAGGAAGGTGACGGTTTACAAGCCACTGTTAACAGCACACCTTAAGAGTGATACAAGATGAATATAGGGCCACCTTGGGAACACTTTCCACAGGTCACTTGAAGCCATTATTCATGCAGGAAGGGGCATTGTGGCGGGTGTGTGTGTGTGTGTGTGTGTGTGTGTGTGTGTGTAGAGGGGCAGTTCCTCACCCCAACCCCAGACTGAGCCAGTCCCCACTGAATTCAAGAGCATACTCCCAGGGAGATTGGGGGGGGGGAGTATTGCATTGCTGGATTTGCCTCCTCGCCTCTGGAAAGAGGCAGGCAGACACCCATGTTTCTCTGCACACTATGCTTTTACTCTGCAACAGCCTGTCCCAGAAGGACTCACAATGCAAAAATAGTCATTGGCTTAAACATGTCTTAGGGGGCTGCACAATTATCCCATGCAGCGTTAGTCCAGAGTCAGTCCGCCCACCAGCTACAGCATGGGAACAGCGTGCGCCCCGTAGTGTGTTTCAGAAGCCAGATGCAGCTCCTCCCTCCTCCTCCTCCTCCTCCATTTAACTTTTAGAGCTCCAAGAGAAAGAAGCACTCGAGCTAACAAAAGGTTAGCTTTTGCAAAATCCCCGCGGCTGCCGCCAGAAAGAAGGCAAAGAGGCTGCGATTTGCAAGAGGGGCAAGGACCAGGGAGTAGGCACCTCTGAGCAGCAGGCTGAGCGCGAGCGGATGAATGGGTGGCTGTCTCTGTCCCTTTAAGTTGCCACCTCTTTTGCTAGTTCTGCTCCTGTGCCCTTTAACAGCGGGCGAAGCTTCTCCTCGCAGGAAGATGAAGCGCTTCCGACCACAAAGCTGCCGTTAAAGGCACAGGAGCAGAGCCAGCAAAAAGGTGGCAACCTGAAAGCACAGGAACAACCACATTTTCAAGCTTGTGTTACCTACACAGCAGCACAGCTTCTACCTAAAGACCACCCCCCGCCCTGGGGAGGGGGCAGTATTCCTACAAGAGTCACCCCCCGCTATGAGGTTAAAGCCTCCGCCCCGAAGACACTCCATCTCACTCACCTATAACCCTGCAACGTCCTTCCAGGTTCATTCTGTAGCGGCGCGCGGCTCCTTTAAGGCCTGCTCGCTCTAGCCCCGCCCTTCTGCTCTCCCGGCCCCGCCCCGCCCCGTAGCATAGAGACACGCAGCCGCTTGCCATAGAAACATGGAGTTCTTTGCTTCTCCCTGCTCCACCCACCTGCTACGGGAAGCTGCGTGGGTCAAAAAAGAAGAGTGACGATGATGACGTAAAGAGCGCTTTGCCGTCTAGTCCAAAGCGTTCCCTTATTATTTCTAAGCAGGAAGCCAGGCTTTTAAAAATACAATGCAACTTGCTCTTGTACTGCGACATGGCCATGCTAACATAGGGACATAGGAAGCTGTCATATACTGAGTCAGACTACTGGTCCATCTAGCCCAGTATTGTCTACAACACAGACTGGCAGCAGCTTCTCCAAGAGTCTCTCTCAGCCCTATCTGGAGATGCTGCCAGGGAGGGAACTTGGAACCTCAACTTGGAACTTCCCTGAGCGGCCCCATCCATCTTGCAGTGCTCACACATGCAGTTTTCCCATTCAAATGCAAACCAGGCCAGACCCTGCTTAGCAAAGGGGACAATTCATGCTTGCTTCCACAAGACCAGCTCTCCTCCCTCATTCCTTACTGGTCAATGACCAGAAAAGCTGCTTTCTTGTGAACATGTAATAGTGTTGCTGCAGAGAACTCTTAAAGATACACATTCTAGGAAACTGAGCGAGATCTAAGAGTTCCTAAACAATGTAGCTGGGGATGATGGGAGTTGTAGTTCAGCAACATCTGGAGTACCATAGGTTGGGAACCCCTGAAGATGAAAGAATATATCTAGTGCAGAAGTTTTCATGTTTTTTGATTTCTTAAGTGAGTTCTTCTGTGGAAGTTAGACATGGATTAAAATGCAGTGACCTGACATAGTATAGCTTGTTTGTTTCCTCATCATTCTGTGAAAGTCCGGGCTTTCTGTCTCTAAAAGTAACTGAGAAAACCGCCAAAGTTTGACAGAAGGTATTATTTCTAATGCTTTTCCAATGGGAGAGTTTTTCCTAATTTTCTGGGAAATTAATGAATTTTGGGGGGAATTTTTAATTTTTCTGGGAGTGTTGGCGAGGTCTGGAACCTATCTGAGAAAATGGCATGTTTCATGGTTTGGTCTGGGGATTGCATGTCAGTGAGTGAGTGAGCGAGGCCCAAACATCTTTTTATATAGGTTTTGTAGGTGGGGACAACAGGGTAATAAACAGAAACTAAATACAATACTATGGTATATGGTTACACAGTATGTGTACAGTTATTTAAGAACTAATATGTGTACAGTTATTTAATTGTAGAGAAATATATATTTCTCTAAGGTGTACCTGTCGCTAATCCCATGTGTGGCAGCTCTCACAAGAGTTCATGAGTGAGGGGGAGAGGAAAGCACTGGCACCGGCAAAGAGGCTTGTGGGCGAGGCGGGAAAGATGGCAGGGGGAAGAAAACGAAGATGGCAGCGGTGGGTGGGGAAATAAAATGGCGGCGGGCAGGAGGAGAACTAGAGGTGCAGATGCTGTGTGCCCGACCCAGCTAGTTATTATTTCTGCATTTCAGCAAAAATGTTCTCAGGGCAGTATGCAGAGAAAAATAAAAAGAAGATTGTTCCCTGTCCTCAAAGGGCTCACTATCTTAAAAAAGGTTTTCAACATTTAAAAATAAGTAGCTAGTGCTTAGTCATCATTCCTTTGCAAAGTCACTGCAAAGTTCATTGGCCAGAACACTGGAAGGGAAGAGCTGGTTTACTTCCTTGTGAGTAATGGAATCTATATATATATTTCTCCTGGGTGTGCCCAGGAGAAATGCGTCCCGGCAGCCCAGCTGATTGGCTGGGCTGCGGGGGCGCCTGATTGGTCCTGGCGCACCCAGGAGAACGGTGGCGGCCATGGCTGGGAGCCAGGCGGGCCCGGCTGCGGAGGCGAGGCGGCGGGCCTGGCCGGGCCCGGCGGCGGCGGCACCCTCGGGCCCGGCGGCGGCACCCTCGGGCCCGGCCGTGGAGGTAAGGCGGCGGGCCTAGCCGCAGCGCAGGCGGTGGTGGGCCCAGCCGCACTAGAGGCACAGATGCTCTGTGCCCGGGCCCACTAGTAGATTATATTTCCTGTGTATTTTCCCATAGGTGTCCACAAACACAAAGGCCAGAGAATTACTTTAATAGATCTATCTATATAATATGCTAAGGTCCGATGTGGCAAGCCCCGCCCACACAGTGCTTTACCAATCAGATGTAACAGAGAAGAAGTACCATGGTGATTGGGCAGTGGGGATTCGATATGCAGATAGGGAAGATGAGCTGGGAGGGGCAAGTGAGTGAGCGAGCAGTAGGGAGGGGGTGAGTAAGTGAGCGGGCAGGGAGGGGCGAGTGAGTGAGTGAGTGAATGGCAAGGAGTGAGTGAGCTTGTGGCAGGGAGAGGGTGAGTGAGTGAGCAGCGGAAATGGGGTGAGTGAGCGAGAGGCAGGGATGTGGTGGCTGACACTGAGCAATAAAGCAGGGGCTGTGGGGGTGGGGTGGGGTGGGGTGGGGTGGGGGAGAAGAGCAACAAAGTCCTAGCACACAGGTGCACTGTGTGGGTTCAGCTAGTATATATTTAAAAGCGACATTCAGGGAAGGGATAAGAAGGGACATCAGAAGCTGCCTTATACTGAGTCAGACCAATGGTCCATCTAGTTCAGCATTGTCTGCACAGACTGGCAGCGGCTTCTCCAAGGTTGCAGGCAGGAATCTCTCTCAGCCCTGTCTTGGAGAAGCCAGGGAGGGAACTTGGAACCTTCTGCTCTTCCCAGAGCAGCTCCATCCCCTAAGGGGAATATCTTCCAGTGCTCACACTTCTAGTCTCCCATTCAAATGCAAACCAGGGCAGACCCTGCTTAGCTACGGGGACAAGTCATGCTTGCTACCACAAGACCAGCTCTCCTCTCTAAAGTCAAGGCACCACAGTTACATTTCTAGGCATCATGGCTCCCTGGGATTTTGCCACACCCTGCTTTGGTAGTTCTTGTCCTATTTAAATCCTGTCCTATTGTCCTATTTTAATCTTGTCCTATTTAAAAAAAATAAATAAATCTTGTCCTATCTTGGAGATGCTGCCAGGGAGGGAACTTGGAGCCTTCTACATGCAGGCATGCAGGTGCTCTTCCCAGAGTAGCCCCATCCCCTGAGGGGAATATCTTACAGTGCTCACATGTATTCTCCCACTCACATGCAAACCAGGGTGGACCTTGCTTAGCAAAGCAGACAATTCATGTTAGCTACCATTCATGCTTGGCGTGGGGTCTTCTAGATTGTGAGCCCCTTGCAGAAAGGTTACTGATTTTTAGGAAAATGTTGTCAGCTGCTCTGAGCCTCTGGGATAGGTTGAATTGCCCACCCTCCAGGACTGGCCAGGAATATCCAGAAACTGGCATGAATCTCCAGGTCACTCCTGAAAGCAATTCAGAATGACTTGATATTAGGAAACTATTGTAAAACATATTGGAAGTGGTGGGTGGTGGGGGTGGGGAGCTCTAGCTACATCCAGAGTTGTATTTAGACGATTATCTTGAGAAAGAATTCCAGTCTCCTTTCCCTCCCCTTTTCATCATTTGAAGACATTGGGATTTGGGAATTTGCAATTAGCAGGAGATTGCAACAAGAGCAGGTGTCTTCTTCAGTATCAGGGAAAAACATGTTTCAGGAGAACAAACAGAAGCTTTGCCTACGTGATGAGAAAACACACACGCTTGTCACATCTTTGAATATATTTTTATGACCAGACCTATTGGCATATTTGAAAGCACTCAGGACAATTTAGAGTGATCAGTAGCAGACATGCTTTGGATTAAATAACTTTATGGCCTGTTCAAAGACTCTAAACTGTATAGAAGGCTGGGCCGCGAGACAGAAGGCCGCTTGTTCTGAGAACCTCTCTCAGACAGGCTCACTGAGTTTGCAAACAACCACCCTACTAGGTAAAGCTCCACCAAGATTTGGTTTGTCAGCTGTTTCTCCTGTGGAGGAGAGGCTGGGGCACAGCCAGTATCTACAGCCTGCACTCTCTAGCATCAAATTCTAGCCATGGTCTGTTTTGCTGCCAGCCACTCCAAAGCCGAGTAATCTGACAAGCCTCTGTGTTTCTCCTCTCTTTGAGGATTCTAGCCTCCATCTGCCTTCCCCTCCTTCTTTCCCTTTTCCTCTTCCCCTTCTCCTCGTGATAATTTTTCCTCTTCCTCTTCTCCTTGTGATGATTAGGAATGCTAGGAACTGTTCGCTTGTAGCCTATATAGTGATGCACACACTTTCTCCTGCCAGCTCTTAGATCCACTGTTGTGTTTTATTCTTAGATTCACTGTTATGCTTTTATTAGGTTAAAAAAATCCCTTTTTATAAAGTCATGGTCTGTCTGTCTTTCCTTTTCTGCCAAAAACCCAAACAGTGTCTCACATAAGAATAAGAGAGCCCTTTTTGTCGAGGGCAGTGTTGCTAAAACTCCTTCTCACTCCAGTGTATTTCTCGCGAGCATACACAGAGTGCAAAGTGATTTTGTCGCATGATTTTTCGCATGACAGAGCTGAAGCAACTTTAGGTGCAGGGTTTTCTCTTTGGGAGCTGATGTGATCTGCTGCTGATTTGTAGAAGCATGCTGCTATTTCAAGTCCATCCAATGCTCAATGTGTACATTTGTAAATAAACCAAATGTTACAAGACATCATAAGCCTCCCATGATCTCTCTTCCAACTGAGCCAGAATCTAGGTAGCAATGCATTCCTGGAACATCCCAGGAAGTGAGGAGTGTTCAAAATGAGAGCCAGTGTGGTGTAGTGGTTAGAGTGGTGGACTAGGACCGGGGAGACCCGAGTTCAAATCCCCATTCAGCCATGAGACTAGCTGGGTGACTCTGGGCCAGTCCCTTCTCTCTCAGCCTAACCTACTTCACAGGGTTGTTGTGAAAGAGAAAATCAAGTATGTAGTACACCTCTCTGGGCTCCTTGGAGGAAGAGCGGGATATAAATGTAAAAATAAATAAATAAATAAATAATATAATATAATTTAGATGAAGCTGTCTTATACTGAGTCAGAACCTTGATCTATTTAACTCAGCTCTGCCTGCTCTGACTGGCAGCGGCTTCTCCAAGGTTGCAGGCAGGAGTCTCTCCTTGCCCTACCTAGAGATGCTGCCAGGGATTGAACCTGGGACCTTCTGCATACAAAGCAGATGCTCTTCCACTGAGCTACATCCTCTAAGGGGAATATCTTACAGCAGACAGCACTCAGATATGGTCACCCATCTAAATGCAAACCACCTTGCTGAGTAAAGGGGACAATTCATGTTTGCTATGGCGTAAGACTGTAAACAATAATACCTTTTCTATTAAGGATCTCAAGGCATCTGCAAACAAACCATCTTGCATGGGCAGACACATGAGAAGTACTCGTGTGAAGCAACTGGTAGCTCACTTTAAATCCATTAGCCAACAAATGAATTGATTCATATACTGCTGGCATTTTGTTGAAATTTAAGGAAGATCACTTTATCTTCACAACATGAAGACAGGCACATTATTAGGGTTTTTTTGGAAAATCAAAGAGAGCTTTGCCTGATGTAAGAACATTAATTATGCAGATTGTGAAACATTGTATAGGTCTGAGATCCATCTCCCATCCCCTGGAATGGCTTCATGTCAGCAGTGACTTCTTAGGGTACATCGCCCTCCAGTGGCCAAGTCCATTGATAGACTTCAGCCTTTCATTCTGAAATACAAGACTCCCTCTGTGCTTTTCCCACTAGGCTCCGTTGCCACATGGTGGCACTAAGGTACTGCATGCCAGGCAAGGCACATAGACCCTTCCAAGCAGAAGCCCTTACTGGATCAGGCTAAGTCCCATCCAGACCAGCATGCTGCCTTATGCAGCAGCCAACCCGGTACACTTGGGAAGCTTGCAAGGGGGAGAGGGGAGAAACCGCCCCTCCCTTGGTGCTCCCTAGCTCCAGCTGTTCAGGACAAGGGCCACGCCCCCTCTGATCCTAATGGAAATATACAGCTACTAGCTTAACCTGCACAGAACATCTGCACACTAGAACTGGATGGCTCCCCTCACTCCCTGCCACAGACCCCCTCACCTCAGAGATCTCTCTCCACCCTCATCTGAGCCACACTCCTGCTCCTCCTTCTCCTCCATCCCGTTGCTTCCATCCCCCTCATTCCTCTTGGTTGCGGCTGCAGCATTGCCGGCACCTATTGGCCAAGCTGCAGCCCCCTAAACCCAGAGACCTCCCCACCCTCACCTGAGCCCCACTCCTGCTCCTCCCCACAGGAGCAGCAGCAGTGGCTGACTGGGCCCTTTCTTGCTGCCGCCATCACCATGGCCACTTATTGCCCTCAGGCCAATGACAGGCCCAGGCCCGCCCCTCGCCTTTACTTCTTTCTCTCTTCCCCTCCCTTCCTTTTCTCTCTTTCTCGTTCCTCCACTCACTCTTCCCTTCCATCTTTCTTCCCCTCCCTTCTCTCTTTCTCTCTCTCTCCCTTCCTGAGTTAACAGATCTTGTTTCCTCATCTAATTCACACAACGGCAGCCTCCTTCTCCAGAAGGGGCTCTTTTCTGCCTTACCACCCCATAACAATTGTGGCATAAAGCAATGAATTGCATATAATTATACTTCTAGATCGCTTATGAACAAATTAAAGAGCACTGGTCCCAGTACCGATCCCTGGGGGGCCCCACTTCCTCCCTCCCTCCATTGTGAAAACTGTCCATTTATTCCCACTCTCTGTTTCCTGTCCTTCAACCAGTTACCGATCCACATATGAACCTGTCCCCATATTCCATGACTGCTAAGTTTACTCAAGAGCCTTGGGTAGGGAACTTTATCAAAAGCTTTTTGGAAGTCTAAATATACGATGTCAACCAGATCCCCTTAATCCACATGCCTGTTGACACTCTCAAAGAACTCCAAAAGGTTAGTGAGGCAAGACTTGCAGAATCCATGCTGGTTCTCCTTCAATAAGTCCTTTTCTTCTATATGCTTAATGATTTTGTCCTTAAGTATGCTTTCCATCAATTTACATCAATTCACTGGTTAAGCTGACTGGCCCGTAACTTCCTAGATCCCCCCTGGATCCCTTTTTGAAAACTGGAGTCACATTGGCTACTTTCCAGCCCTCTGGTACAGAGCCTGATTGTAGGGACAAGTTATATGAAAGAGGAAGCTGGTTTCAGACCAGGTTGATCTACTATTGATCACTGCATTTTACTGCAACATCTTAGTTGAAAAATATGTAATTAATCCCCAAGGATTGCTTTATGCCACAATTGTTTATTTTAAGGTGGTTTTTGACTTGATATCATGTATTTCTCTATGGTCCAAGCTTAGGAAATCGATAATTAATAAACTGCTGCTGCTAATATTCAAAATTTACAAGGGATCTACTTTGAGGGTCAGATGCAATCATTCAGGACTCCTTTCTAATTCAATATCCACCTTCAGAGGTGTCCACCAGGGATGCATACTGGCCTCGACCATGTTTAATACCTATATCTATAATTCTCTTAAACATACCCATCACTAATCCCATGTGTGGCAACTCTTGCGAGAGTTCACGAGTGAGCTGCTGGGGAAAAAGCGAATGGGCAGGCTAATGGATGGTTGAGAGAAAGTGGTGCTGGGGAAAGTGGCCGCTGGGGAGGCGGGAAAGTGGTGGCAGGGGAAAGCAGTGGCAGGGGGAAGTGGGAAAGCGGTGGCCAAAATGGGCTGAGAATGAGGGAAGGGGGCTGAGAAAGGTGGGGGGAGCCAAGAGGGATGGGTGTGTGTGAGAATGAGCAGGGAGGGGGGAGAACTAGAGGCACAGATGCCCTGTGCCCAGGCCAGCTAGTTTATATTAATTTGCTTATTCTTTGACTACAAGATTTAGATCTACATGCTCCTAAACTGGCAGATAGGCAACTTCCAGTCCTCTAATACATAGATGATGCAGTCATCCTATCTCAAACACAGGTAGGTTTGAAGCAAGCTGTTTCGTTTCAACACTGCCAAGAGGAATGCCTGGTGATCCGTTATCAGAAAACCAAGATAATGGTCTTTCCCCATAGACCTAAAGTTTATAAGGAGACAGTAGCAGCCAGTGCGGGCGCCACCGGTGGAGGGGAGGGGCAAGAGGCATCTTTAAGCACAAATTAGAAGGTGCTCACCTCTGCTCCGGCCGCACCTGCAAACTGCTCTGAGCAGCAGCACGCTGCCCAGCACTCCCAGCGGCGGGGGGATCAGCTCCGCCACTTACCTAGCCACCGGTGGGGGATCGGCTCTGCAGAAGCCAGGTGAGTGGCAGAGCCAATCCCTGCTGCAGGGAGTGTTGGGTGGCGCACTGCTGCTTGCAGGTGCAGCTGGAGTGGAGGTCAGCACCTACTAATTTATGCTTCAAGGTGCCTCTCACCCCCCCCCCCAGGCAGCGCCCACACCGGCTGCTACTGTAAATGGACCATTGGTAACCATGAAATTGAACAGGTCAACACCTTTACATGTCTTGGTGGTGTATTCCAGGCCGATGGGAAGAGGGCCACCCATGCCAACGATGTTTCTGACCTTGCCCAAAGGAGTGCGACAGCAGTTGTCTGGTGCCATCATACACAAGGAAATAGCTTTCTGCCTGCCTCTATTAAACTATTTCAGACAAAGCCATTGGCGCAACTTCTATATGGGGTGCTATTGGGCCAATACACCAATTTTGGGCCACTTAAGCATGTACAATCTAGGTTTCTTAGATCCCTCTTTAATACTCCTATGTGTGTTTGTTGGTTTGTTTGTTTGTTTATTTATTTATTTATTTATTGTTGAATTTCTATATCGCCTTTCATTAAAAACAACCCCAAGGCAGTTTACAAAAGTTAAAAACATACAATAAAAATGACAATTAAAATATTAAGCTAAAAATATAAAACAAATCTAATTTAAAAACTATAAAATACAAGCATAAAAACACATAGACACAAGAATAAAAACACATAGAAGCAGCATAGAAATGGTCATGTAAAAGCCTGGGTAAAAAGCCAAGATTTAAGAAGCTTTCTAAAAACTGTGATGGAGTCTAAGGAGTGAATGGCCACTGGGAGAGCATTCCAAAGTCTGGGGGCAACAACAGAGAAGGCCCTGTCCCAAGTGCATGACAGACGAGCCTCCTTCATTGTAGGCACCCAGAGCAGAGCCCCCTCAGATGACCTTGTCAAGCGGGCAGCAACCCTTGGGAGCAGGCGGTCCCTCAGACACCCCAGGCCCAAACCGTTAAGGGCTTTAAAGGTCAAAACCAGCACCTTGAATTGGACCCGGAAACGAACTGGCAGCCAGTGAAGCTCTTTCAGGATGGGTGTGATGTGCTCCCACTGGGCAGCTCTGGACAAAACCCTAGCTGCCAGTTTTGCACTAGCTGCAGTTTCTGAATATTCTTCAAGGGCAGCCCCATGTAGAGTGCGTTACAGTAATCCAGCCATGACATGACTAAGGCATGGGTAACTGTGGCCAGATCTGCCTTCTTGAGAAAGGGATGCAGCTGGCGCACTAGCCGAAGCCGTGCAAAGGCACCTCTGGCCACTGCCTCCACCTGAGCTTCCAAAAGCAGAGCTGGGTCCAGTAGTACCCCCAAGCTGCATACTTGCTCCTTCAAGGGGAGCGCAACCCCATCCAGAACTGGTAAAATCTCCTCATCCCGATTGGCTCTCCTACTGACCAACAGTACCTCCGTCTTGTCTGGATTCAATTTCAGTTTATTAGCCCACATCCAACCCATCACGGCCTCCAGCCCCCGATTCAGGACATCCACCGCCTCCCTGGGATCAGATGACAAGGAGAGATAGAGCTGAGTGTCACCCGCATATTGCTGACAACTCAGTCCAAGTCCCCGGATGACCTCTCCCAGCGGCTTCATGTAGATGTTAAACAGCATGGGGGACAAGACCAAACCCTGCGGGACCCCACAGGCCAGAGGCTACGGAGCTGAGCAGTATTCCCCCAGCACCACCTTCTGGACCCTCCCCCCAAGAAAGGACCGGAACCACTGCAATGCAGTACCTCCGATTCCCATACTCAAGAGGTGGCCCAGAAGGAAAACATGGTCGATGGTATCAAAAGCCGCCAAGAGGTCCAGCAGAACCAACAGGGACGCACTCCCCCTGTCTAGTTCCCGGCGTAGGTCATCCACTAGAGTGACCAAGGCAGTCTCAGTCCTATACCTGGGGTGGAAGCCAGATTGAAAAGGGTCCAGATAATCCATATCATCCAAGACCCTCTGCAGCTGGGACGCCACCACACGCTCTATCACCTTGCCCAAGAAGGGCAGGTTAGAGACCGGTCTATAGTTGTCCAGGTTGGAGGGATCAAGGGAGGGCTTTTTTAGTAGTGGTCTTACCACCACCTCCTTGAGGCACAGTGGCATCCTGCCCTCCCTTAATGAGGCATTAATAGTCACCTCCAACCGTCTACCTGTACCCTCCCTGGCAGCTTTTATTATCCATGAAGGGCAAGGGTCAAGAGCACACGATGTTGGCCGCACACTGCCCAGGATCTTGTCCACATCCTCAGGCCGCACCGACTGAAAAGAATCCAACACAACGGGACCAGATGGTACCAAAGGCACATCTGCCGGAACTGCCAAAACTCTGGAGTCCAACTCGGCACGGATGCGAGCGACTTTATCTGCAAAGTGACAAGCAAACGGATTGCAGCGAGCTGTAGATGGTTCCTCCCCCCTTACCTGGGGGGATGTGTGGAGCGTATGTGTTGCTAATGTGGCATTGTGGCTGGAAGCTGGGCTTGTCAGAGCAGAGACCAGACTATGGATTGCTGCAATCAATTATTGGTACAGACTGAACTGCACTCCTATGGGGCCGGCCCCTCTTACCCTGAGTGAAAATGTTCACTCTAGCTGGCGGAAATGTATCATCCACAAAATACTTACTTGTGGGCTATCTTCGGATATTAAATAGGGAGCATGCTAAATAGGGAGGCCAAAGAATTAATTGCACAATAATTCTTAGATTTAGAGCTCCAGTTTAATTTGAGCTGGATACCCACTTTTTGTGGGACACCAAGTGAGACCAGTGGGAGATCCAGGGCTGCTTAACTTTTCACACTCACATATTCCAATTATCACGGGGCTTTTACAAGAGCACAACTTAATGCCCTCCCTTCAGCACTCCTGGAGGGCACTATCCCCACTATAAAGTGTGTCCTTGTGGTGTGGGAGAAATTGAATCGATAACACATATGCTTTTATATTGTAGATTTCATTTGGATGTGCTATCGTCTGATTTCTCCTTTTTAAAGTTGGAATTTCCGGGTCTTTCTGATGATTTTTTATGTATCATTTCTTTGAGCAGACCATAAGTTTCAGGTTACTTATAATGCTGCCAAGTTGTTTCTCAGTGTCAATGGTCAACCATTTGATTTCAGCTTGGTTTATTAGTTACTGTCAATTGTATTATTTTTCTTCTGCTGGACTCTGGCCTTCATGAAGAAATTCATTCAGCCCTGTCCTACATGGATTTATCTAAGAACCTTTTAAAATTATCTAGATTGGTGGCCATCATCACATCCAGTGGTAGCGAATTCCTTAGTTTAACTACACATTTTGTAAAGAAGTAATTCCTTTCATCTGTCCTGTTCTTCAGTCCCAAATAAAACAAGAATATGTGTTTCTTTTCGGACCTCATTTTTTCCTGACTTCTCTGAATTTGCACCATGAGTCTCATACACTTTAAAGGTCTCATACACTTAAAAAAAAATTAAATGAACGGCCTTGGCTGCTGAATCATTTCCAAGCAAATCACAAAGTTCTGGTTATTGCCTATAAAGCCCTTAACGGCTTGGGTCCAGAGTATTTAAGAGGGCACCTTCCGCCTATTGAGATCTCATGCAGAGGTTTGATTACAGCTGCTGCCAGCTTCTCTGGTGGCGACTTGGGGCCGGGCCTTCTCTATGGCTGCCCCAGGGCTTTGGAATGTGTTCCTTGTCAATATAGGAGCCTCTCCACCTGACTTCAAAAAAATCACTTAAGACACACCTGTTTTCTCAAGCCTTTTGCTAAACTATTTTTAAAAAATGCTTCTGTTAAAACTATTTTTTTAAAATTGATTTTTTAAAATCATTGAAATTTTAAAAAATTGTTTTAAGTGTTTTTACTGATTTTTATTTATTGTTTTAAGTTGTGTATACTGCCTTGAGATTCAGGGTAGTTTATACATGTAATACATATATACATAAAATATCCACATCTGCACTTTTGCACATATTTTTACCTCCACTGAGCATGAGTGCCAATTAAACATATCATTTCCCCAAGCAAAATACAAAGTGCTGGTTATTGCCTATAAAGCCCTTAATGGCCTAGGTCCAGAGTATTTAAGAGAGTGCCTTCTTTGTTGTGTGCTCTGTCGCCCATCAGCTGCCCAATTAAACATACTGGTGTGTTTTTAAAATTAAAAATAAGGACATGGTGGTGCATACTATGTACTATGGGGCTTACTCCCAGGAAAATGTGCACGGGGCTGCAGCCACATGGGGGGTGGGGGCAGTGGAAGGTACTGACAACATTCCCCTCCTGGCGTGGATGGAAAATAGCAGCAGGAGGGTGAAAGATGGCCCATGAGAATTGCTGTGTGTGGACGTTTCTTTACCCTTCCACATGTGGTTCAGTGAGGAAGCCCATGGAAGCAAGTATAACAAAGCCATCCTTCCTTTTTTTGGAAGGCAAACAGAAAGGGAAATTTCTCTTGACCTACATGCAATTCTGTTCACCAGACTACATGCAATCATGGTTTACACAAGGGAAATTACTCCAAGTGGTTTCATTGAAATGAAAGGAACAAGTCAGGCATTTCAGTGGGAATACTTTGAGTAATTTTTGTCATCATGTCAGCCAATTAGTAGTTGTGTATAGTTTTAACCCTTCCTTCCTTCCTTCCTTCCTTCCTTCCTGTTCCCTCTAAGGCATGCATGTGTGTGTGCGTTCACAAGTTTTCTGATGTCCGCTCAGTTAATTTTAGATCCTGCTCAGGTTGAATTAGGAAGGTCCCACTCTGAATGCAGGTGCTCACACAGTGCCTTGATACTGCCTCCCAGAACAAAACTCATTCCAGACAGAGATGAAAAAAATTAGAGGGCCCACTCCTTCCTTCCTTCCTTCCTAATACAGCCATGGAGGCTACAATTTGCGGTACAATATTGCAACAGGGCAGTGGGAAACGGAGGGGTGGCGGGTAGCTGAGGCTTCAATCTTAACCCTTCCTCCTCCAGTAGTTTTTCTGCTTTAAAACATTCTCCAGTTACTTTCCCCCTCTATGCGGGGTGGAGGGAGATATTAATTTATTATGAAGATTTAGATTTCTGTATTAGAGCAGCGGTTCTCAAACTTGGCTCCCTAGATGTTGTTGAAGTGCAGCTCCCATCATCCCCAGCCAAAAGGACATTGCAGCTGGGGATAATGGGAGTTGTAGTCCAACAACATCTGAGGACCCAGGTGTGAGCGCCTCTGCCTGACACGGCTTCCCTGAAAGGTGATGCCTTTAAAGGTGAACCAGCATCTTGCAATTCACAGAGAAATAGACAACCAACCTGCACAGCACAGCGATGGTGGAACTGTGCTCCCCCAGTCGGGCACTGCTTGAAATTTTATTTATTTATTTATTTATTTATTTATTTATTTAACATATTTTCATACTGCCCCAAACTGTACGTCTCTGGGCGGTTGGCAACAAAAACAGAAAAGTTAAAACATTAGTTAAAACAGATAAAAGACAACAAAGAAATTAAAACATTGGTTAAAATAAATGACAGCAAAAAGATAAAACATTGCAACAATTTAAAACAATATTTTAAAATGAAGTTAAAATTATTAAAATGGTATTTAATTAAAAACCTGGGTGAACAAATGTGTCTTCAAAGATTTGTTTAAAATTGTCAGAGATGGGGAAGCTCTTATCTCAGCAAGGAGTGCATTCCAAAGCCATATTGGCTCAAGAGACTTTAAACAAAAAAAAAGAAGATAAACTTTTTAGTTTTGTTTTTATTACCAACATTTTACTGAGCACTTTTGATAAGGAAGCTCAGAAATCTAGTTGTGGCCCGTACGAATACAACAAATGTTTATATACCACTTTTCAACAAAAGTTCCCAAAGCTGTTTACACAGAATTAAATCAATAAGATGGGCTGCCTGTCCCCAAAGAGCTCACAATCTAAAAAAGAAACATAAGACAGCCACCAGCAACAGCCACTGGAGGGATGCTGTGCTGGGGACGGATAGGGCCAGTTGCTTTCCCCCTGCTAAGTATCTATTTATATTTATATAAATCTGCAGATTGCAGTCCATTTGTAACAAAAATTACAAGTAAATTACTAAATTTGGACTAATGGTCTGAATAAACTATACTTCTAAATGTAATATACCATACATGATCAATGTTATGAGCAAAGCAAGTTATACATAATAAATGCTCCTACAGAAACAACGAGACTTTAGAACTGTAAAGGGTGCTTTAAGAATGAATTGCCTATACTTCAATTTCCCCCAACATTTCATTTTCTTCCAAAACAAAAAATGGGATTGTTTTCATACAAATATGACAAATATTGATACACCACTTTTCAGCAAGAAGTTTCCCAAAGTGGTTTACAGAGAAATAAAGTAGATAAATTAAGTGGCTAAAATGGTTCCCTGTCCCCAAAGGGCTCACAATCTAAAAGATACATAAGGCAGACACCAGCAGCAGCCACTGGAGGGATGCTGTGCTGGGGATGGACAGGGCCAGTTGCTCTCCCCCTGCTAAAAAAAAGAGAATCACCACTTTTAAAAGCTGCCTCTTTTACTCAGCAGGAGTAAAATCATGTGGCAATGGGTGGGAATAGTGCTGCTGTATGGAAGAGAGGACAGTTCACCTGGACTGAGACACACGGAAGAGGGAATTTCAGCAAGTGCAGCCTGTTATGCAGGGGGCAGTCATTGATCAGGAGAATGCTAGTCTGTGTAGACAATACTGAGTTAGAGGGACCAATGGAGCTAGATGACTCAGTATAAAGCAGCTTCCCATGTTCCTATGTTTCACTTCTTCACAGGAAGGGGAGGATCTGCTGGGCTTAAGTCCTTCTTGAAAGCACCAATAATTGTCCCTCCACTCGCTGTCATAGCTGTCACCCCAAGTTTGGTGGCCAAGGAGAGGCCTGCAGCCCCTGCAAAGAAAAAGGAGAGGTTTGAGGCCATCACTGTGTGTCCGTTCTCCATCATTTCTCGGAGCAGTGCCACAGACACAGACTTGACTCCTGCCCCGTGGGGTTCACAGACGGTAGAAAGGAAATGGGTACCTGCTGAAACAGACACCATGTGGCACTGGGTGAGGCTAGGGCTGCTGAGTGGAAGAGAGGGCAGGTCACCGGGACCGAGAGGCACGGAAGAGGGAACTTCAGCATGTGCAGCCTGTTATGCAGGGGGCAGAAAGACGGTACCCACTGGAATCCCCTCTTCTGTGCATCTCCTAAGGCAGGGGCACACAACTGGTAGCAAGCATGCATTGTCCCCTTTGCTAAGCAGGGTCTGCCCTGGTTTGCCTTTAGCAATAGCACTTACATTTATATACCACTCTATAGCTGGAAGCTCTCTAAGCGGTTTACAATGATTTAGCATATTGCCCCCAACATTCTGGGTACTCATTTTACCGACCTCGGAAGGATGGAAGGCTGAGTCAACCTTGAGCCCCTGGTCAGGATCGAACTTGTAACCTTCTGGTTACAGGGCGGCAGTTTTACCACTGCGCCACCAGGGGCTTCATTTGAATGGGAGACTTCATGTGTGAGCACTGTAAGAGATTCTTCTGCAGGGATGGGGCTTCTCTGGGAAAGCCACCTACATGCTTGCGTGCAGAAGGTTCCCAGTTCCCTCTCTGGCAGCATCTCCAAGATAGGGCTGAGAGAGACTCCTGCCTGCAGCTCGGGAGAAGCCGCTGCCAGTCTGGGTAGACAACACTGAGCTAGATGGACCGAGGGTCTGACTCGGTAGAAGGCAGCTTCCTATGTTCCTAACGCAAATACCCCGGTGGGCTGGAAGCAACCACCCCACTTGGCGTGCAGGGGCTGAGGTCAGAGTTTAGCACATTAATTGTGACATTAAAATGAATCATTAGGAATATTATTGAAAGTGAGGGGGCAGAGGATTGGAGTCAGCGGAAAAGGCAAGGGGGAAAGAGGATGGTCTCTGTGGGGCCGAGGACTTCAGCAGCATATTGCACTGATCACTGCTCAAGAGCTCTTCCTGGATTCTGCTGCGCTCCTGTTTTGCAATTATGAGAAGTAAGAAGCAAGGCAGGAGGCGGGGAAAGTGATCATGTGCAGGAGGCTCCTGCTGGGCAGGAGGGCTCCCGTCCTACCCAGCAGCTCTGCCCAGCTGCTGAATGGGGGAGGAGGAAAAGCTGACCAACTCAGTGCGCGCCTCGTACACGATCACTTCTCCCCCCGCTCCCACTTTTCTTTTTATTCTCACACCATTGCCAAACAGGCGTGGGGCTGGGCACAGCTCTTGAACTTGGGTAGGGTGCTTGTCCTACCTAAGTAATGATCATGTGAACAGCTGTACCATGTGACATGGGGTGAAAGTAGGGCTACACTATGGAAAAGAGGGCGGGTGTCCTGCAACCTTAAGAGATGCACAGATGAGGGAATTTCAGCAGGTGCAGCTTGTCATGAGGGGAAAGAAAGGCTGAATCTGCTGAAATTTCCTCTTTTGTGCATCTCTTAAAGGTGCAGGACACCTGCCCTATTTTTCCATATAGCAGTCTTAGGCAACGCCCAATGATGTTTCCCTTGACAGCTTTTATTTCCTACGTCTAACTTGCTCCAAAGGGTCAGGGGCTCTAACCACTGTTCCCTCCAACAGGGATTCCCAGATGTTGTTGACTACAACTCCCAGCACCCTCAGCGGCAATGCCTTTGGCTGGGGATTATGGGAGCTGTAGTCAACAGCATCTGGGAATCCCTGTTAGAGGGAACACTGGCTCTAGCCCAGTTCTGTCTTTATTTCTCCCTCCCTGTACAGCAACTGTGTGGGACGAAACTCAGAATGCACCAGCCAACCACACACTCTGTACTAATGTGCTCACTGGCTGTGTTCCAAGTCTCTGAAATCTGGCCCATGCCCACAGAGGGCAGTGTTGAATGCAGGAAAGGTTCCTCCAGATTTTGTCCTGTCCCATCCCATGGCAAGAGTCCACAAGATCCAGAAGGCAAGGCGCGTTTCAGCACCACGGACAGCTCCCTGGGACACATTCCAACACCAATCAGAAATAGACCGAAGTCCTTGGAGTCCTGGTGCCCCCCAGTGGGGCAACTGTCCTATCCCTAGAAGATCCTCCATTGTCCCCCAGGAGCAGAGGCAATGCCATGCCAAGTCCAAGTTCCAGTTGCAGAGTTGGAGTGCTTGTTTGGCTGTTCAGGGCCTTCCTCCCAATAGGTTTACTCGGGAGGCAGGGGAGGCCAGCTCTGGCACTGGTTTTGGATGGGGGCTGGCCTGAGATCCAGGAAGGCAGTGGGACTCCTGGCTAGTATGTAACCCCTCTATTTGGGGCTAGGTTTTGCTGGGTCATCAGCTCCTTCATTGTCTTGGTGGACACATACCACTCTGTAGAATCTATGGCCATTACTGCAGTACTGTTTAGCCACTATAATGAGCATGGGTGGGGGGCAGTTGCCCCTGGACTGAGCCAGTCCCATTCAGTGTTCCCTCTAACAGGGATTCCCAGATGTTGTTGACTACAGCTCCCAGAATCCCGAAGCAAAAGCCATTGCAGCTGGGGATTCTGGGAGTTGTAGTCAACAACATCTGGGAATCCCTGTCAGAGGGAACACTGGTCCCATTGAATGGAACACATGACTTCCAGGTGAGTAAGTAGTCAGTCAATCTTTATTACGGTCCAATAACTTCCAGGCAGGGCCGGTGCTACCATTGGGCCAACTAGGCAGCCACCTAGGGCGCAGACCTCAGAGGGGCGCAGAGTGCAGAACTCAGAGGGGTGCAGAGTGTCAATGTGTTTGCCTAGGGCACAAAATAGTCTGGCTTCCAGGTAAGTAGGTATACGATTCCATTCCCCCGGAAAAGGTCCTGTGGACACCCAGGGCCATAGCCAGCTTAGATGTTTTGGGGTGTCCCCAAAATAGGGAGGGGGCAGCTTATCTGGCCCTCATCAGTCTGAAGTGCAAGCAGCATCCAGTTACTTAAAACTTATTTGTTTAAAAAAAAATTAAGGGAGGGGAGGAAAAGATTTGGCGGGGGGAGGCCTGTCCTAGTCCCTCCTACTACAGGCGCCACTATGTGCCTAGCTTCAGAGACCCAACGGAATTTCAGCCCAGCCTCCAAACAGAAAGGGTTTGGACCTTGCTGTCTTGCAGACTCACCGACCGACTGGAGTGTTGCCACCAGACCGCCGGCGGCAACGCCTCCACCATTGGCAACGGCCGAGGCAGCCATCATCTTGGAACCCAAAGATGCACTTGCGATTCCTCCAGCGGTGAATCCCACGGCTTTAAGCACCACTGGGACCACCAAGCACGTGCCCCCTAAATGAAAGAAGCAGGAAAGACCATAGCTCAGTACCTAAGACCATAAGCTCTGCTGGGTCAGGACCAAGGTCTATCTAGTCCGGCATCCTGTTTCTCACCAGACGCCTCTGAGAAGCCCCCATCAACCCTAAGTGAAGTTCCCTTATTGGGCCTGGGTGAAGCTTCAGCTGAAGCTATGCACAGTCCCCTGGGCACCATGTGGAGATGGCCTTTCCCATTGTGCAGTGCTGCACTTTGCCCAGTGCCCGGGTGTGTGTGTGTGTCCCTTTAAGGGAAACGGAACCCCCTTGAGCCCCTGCACCATCTTGGAAGGCATGCCACAGCATGATGGGAAGTGCAGCCCTTCTCAGCCTTTCCTCCTAGAGCTCTGAAGAGAGGGCTCCGTCTTTCCCAAAGGGCCCTCCCAGCACTGAGAACTGAACTCATTTATTTACGGTCAACGACCAGATAAACACCACAGCAAAGAGCAATACAGTACAATACAATAACGTAAGTAAAAAATTTAAAAACCAGTTTGCAGACACCTTATTTGACATGCCTCCGAGCAAACGCAAGCCATCCTATGAGTAACTCAGCACTGAGGATAGCACACTTCTGTGCAGAGGTCAGCCCAGCTCTCACACTGAAGATTATTAGTATTATTATTATTTCGCCAAAGTGGCCTCCACGCGAAAAAGAGCGAAGATCGCTGGCCTAGCGGGGATGAGAGGAGGGGAGGAGAATCCCAGAACCCTTTTGGACCGTGGAAGCAGAGATACAGCTTCTGTTGAAACTCACAAAGAGCGACTCCACTCCTCTGGGGCAGAACACTCTGCCTTCATTCTTCATGTGTTGTGAGCTGCCCAGAGAACAATGTGTTATAGGCCGGCTCACAAGGAACGTTTAGCATCATCCACGGCAGCTGCCACCGCCCGTTTATCATTTGGGGAGAGAGCCAGGTTGTACTTTAATTAACTAACTAACTAACTAACTAACTAACTAACTAACTTTGTTTCTATACTGTCCAAAACTCGCGTCTCTGGGCGCTTAATTAAAATCATTTAAAACAGTAAATCAATTAACAATTAAAATAATGAAAAAGATTAAACTCATTTAAAACCCAGTGTTAAAATTATTTAAAACTATAGATCTAATTAAAAGCAGCCTGGGTGGATAAGTGTGTCTTCAGTGCCTTTTTAGAAGTTGCCAGAGATGGGGAGGCTCTTATTTCAACAGGGAGCGCGTTCCAAAGTCCAGGGGCAACAATGGAGAAGGCCCATTCCCGATCCTGAGTAGCCACCAGATGAGTTGGTGGCAGCTGCAGGCGAACCTCTCCAGATGATCTTAGCAGGCGGTGCGGCTCATGGCAAAGAAGCCCATTAGAGGGCTGCAACTGGGCATCTGGAAGGCAGCACCACTGAACTCAGCACCACATACCTCCAAGTAAACATTCCAAGGATCGGGCGGCAGCTGCCTCTGCTTACCTAGTCCGAGACCTGCTCCGATTGCAGCTCCTGCTCCCATTTTCATCAGGAGTCCTGGGTGAGGAAAATGGCGAATGCAGTTCAATGTCTGCAAGTGTAAAGTGATGCATATTGGAGTAACCCTCCCCAACTTCTCATCTACACTGATGGGGTCTGATCTATTGATGACTGATCTTGGGGTCACTGTGCTAACTTGGCAAACTTGGCACCTTTTAATGTGGCGATTCTGTTTATTGAGCAGGGGGAGAGTAACTGGCCCTCTCCACCCCCAGCACAGTATCCCTCCAGTGACTGTTGCTGGTGCCTATCTCATGTTTCTTTTTAGATTGTGAGCCCTTTGGGGACAGGGATCCATCTTATTTATTTCTTATTTCTCTGTGTAAACCACCCTGAGCCATTTTTGGAAGGGCGGTATAGAAAATAGATTAAATAAACAAATAAATAAATAATTGTGGACAGTGCATTGAAAGTGTTAGCTCAGAGCACGGCAGCTGTGAAAAAGGCAAATTCCATGCTCGGGATCATTAGGAAGGAGACTGAAAATAAGCATGCTAGTTTTATAATGCCCTTATACAAATCTACGGTGCGGCCACATTTGGAGTACTGCGTACAGTTCTGGACAATGCATCCTAAGAGGGATGTTGTAGAACTGGAAAAATTGCAGAAGAGGGCAACCAAGATAATCAGGGGACAGGAGATCACCTTCCCTATGAAGCAAGGCTACAGCATCTGGGGCTTTTTAGTCTGGAAAAGAGGGCAACTATGGGGAGACGTGATAGAGATGTATGCAATTATGAATGGAGTAGAGCATGGACAGAAAGAAATTTTTCTCCCTCTCTCACAACACTAGAATCGGGGTCATCCCATGATACGGAAGGCCAGGAAATTTAGGACCAACAAAAGGAAATACTTTCCCACACAGCGCATAATTAATATACGGAATTCTCTGCCAACAGCCTGGATGGCTTTAAGAGGGGCTTAGACTAATTCATGGAGGACAGGTCTATCAATGGCTACTAGCCTGGTGGCTGTGGGCCACCTCCAGCCTCAGAGACAAGATGCCTTTCAATACCAGTTGCAGGGGAGCAACAGCAGGAGAGAGGGCATGCCCTCAGCTCTTGCCTGGGGGCTTCTCAGAGGCATCTGGTGGGCCACTGTGGGAAACAGGATGCTGGACTAGATAGGCCTCCTCAGGACTGATCCAGCAGGGCTGTCCTTATGTTCTCGCAGCTCCACTCCTGTGGGCCGGATTCCATAGGAACCTGCCATATACTGAGTCAGACCATTGGTCTATCAAGTTCAGTGTTGTCTTCACAGACTGGCAGCGGCTTCTCCAAGGTTGCAGGTTGGAATCTCTCTCAGCCCTATCTTGGAGATGCTTCCAGGGAGGGAACTTGGAACCTCCTGCTCTTCCCAGAGCAGCTCCCTCTCCTGAGGGGAATATCTTACAGTGCTCACTCTTCTAGTCTCCCATTCAAATGCAATCAGGAAGAACCCTGCTTAGCTAAGGGGACAAGTCATGCTTGCTACCACAAGACCAGCCCTCCTCCAGGGCGCCTTCCAGACTAGCTGCTCATTAGAAGCAAAATGCCTCTGTTCAGGCAAGTTGCATTTGGAACGGAAACAGCAGGGAGAGCAGTCTCGCAGCAACGAACAACCCGACAAAACAGCAACTTCTCTGTGCCGGATGTACAACATCTTAGCTCCATTTTGCAGCGATTAGATTCGAAACAAGGCATTGGAAATGTGAACGGCACCCTGCTCTCCGCGTAGGGACTGCGGTGTCATGACGCAGGAAGTGTGGAAGCACACTTCCGAGATCCGCCGTGACCCCGTTGCAGGGTCTAGTCTGGAAAGCTCCCAGACTAAGTTGTTGTGGTTTAGCAGACTTATGTCATTCATGACTAGCTTTACATCCCACTCATCATTTCTGTCCTTAAGATCTAAGGCAGACCCTGCTTAGCAAAAGGGACGAGTCATGCTCGCTGCTGCAAGACCGGCTCTCCTCCCTGAACGCAACCATCCATCCAGGGCCTATGATAGGGGGGTGTAGGGAGTACATCGTACCCGGGCCTGGGGTCCAAAAGGGGTCCCGGGAGCCAAAGCATTAACTGTAACCTATATTACCGGTTATTGCAACACATCTTTGGCCTGTGTGTTAATGTCAGCTGCCGGGTGCTACAAAAGATTAGCTGGCATAGCCATTTGCAACAAGGTCATCCAAGCTAGAGATGCCACACTGGATGTTGAAGTGGCAAACACACAGAAACTCTCCTCACAGAGCTGACACAACTCCGAAACAACTGGAAATGCATGTGGAATGAAGCCAAATTGGTTGCGTCAAACCTAGAGATAGGGGGAAAATAAAAAATAAAAACACCCCACGAAACTAATGAAGAAGGGAAGAGGGACCCAAGGAAACTTTGTACCCCCTGATACAATCCCTCTCTCAGAGGCCCTGCATCCGCCCACCCGGCGGACTGCTCCAAAATATCCAGTCCAAACGCTCTTCTAAGGGTTACTCACTTCCTCCCATCTTGGCAACGGGCAGAGAACGAGCGATGCGGAGGGAGGCTGCGGGAGGAGAGAGAAGGAGCTGCAAAGCCTGGTGGTGATGATGAAAAGACGCAAAAGAAGGAAACTGGGAAGCCACTCCAGGAAGGGTGGAGGCTGGACTGTACCATTGCAAACGGCAAGGTGGGGAATAGCTGGTGTCAGGCCGGACCCCTCTCTAGGCACACTGTTCTTTTCACACCCCCACCCGACAATCAGCTGTCCGGTGGGTGGGCGGGGCTTCCAGAGACCTCTCTGCCGGCCTCTCTGAAGCTCTCCAGGGAGTGGGGATCTAGCGGGCTACTCCAGAGAAGAGAAGACTCCGAGCACTGAGCACACCCCTGCCCTACCCTCCTGTGCTGAGCCTGAGCCTGCCTCCTTCTTCTCGGAGCCAGCCATGGAAGGAATGGGATTTCCCTTTTGTGGTTATCCCCCCCCCCCCCGCCCCGCAACATGGAGCAGCTTGCTATAGGGCTTTGATATCGGGCACAGGGGTAGGCAGGGTGGGAGGACTCTGCATATTTAATTTGAAGTGGATTGGACAATCTGATTTAATAATTTTTCTGATCCCACCCACCCCTAAAAGCATCCCCAAAAAGGTCTTATACAGGGCTTGTTTTATGGCAGAAAATTACAAACATTTCTGGAACGGAAGTCTCCCCATGGACCATCATTCCCACCCCCATGCGGCGGAATCTGTCCTTTGCCTTCATAAAAAAGGACAAAGCACCCCCCTTTTGCCCCCCACCCTTTAGATCTCCTGGAATGGCTTGACAGAAGTCTTTGATATTGAGCACAGGTGTAGGGCAGGGTCGGGGGCTCTTTTAATATGAAGCAGGCTGGTCCATCCATTGATTTTTAATCATTTTCCTCCACTTCAATAAAGCTGCCAGAAAGAGTTCTCTCTATCCATTGAGTACTTCACACCAAGTGAAAGTGGAGATAATGGTAAACAGCAGAAAAAACAAACATGATGTGTGTGTGTGTGTGTGTGTGTGTGTGTGTGTGTGTGTAAATCAGGGCTGCACAACTCAAATGCCTTGGTGGGCCAGAACCACCCACAACTTAGTGTGCAGGGGCAGAGGTCAATTTTTAGCACATGATTACATTCAGATTATAAATATTATTAGTTACTTGCGGCTCTATTTCCCCTGTCAATGGACCCATAGTTTTTAATAAGGATAGTAGCTAGAGAATAGGTCATGTCCCTGCTCAATCAGTGGGTCCCCTAGAGTGCATGCCGGCCCCAAACAAATGCCAGGTCCTCTCCTCTCCCTAAGTTGTTGTTGCTTTCAGGCTGCAATGCTAGGCATGCTTGCATGGGAGTCAGCCTCACTGGGCAGACCATTCTGAGAAATCATGCACAAGTTGGTGCTATAAGGCAGTTTTCCAGCTCCTGTGTTACTACAGGATACTTGAGGGCCAGCAAAATAGTCACTGTGGGCCAAATCTGGCCCCAGGGTCTTATGTTGTGCAGGCCTGGGTAAATTCACTAGGCTTAAGTTGGTTTGCAATCCAGAAAGTCTGAGTGAGAACTGTGAAGCCAGCAGAATGTGTTGTGCTTTAAATTTTCCGCTTACAAATGCACTATATGTCCAAACTGGTTGGGCATGTCCAAACAAACAAACTCACTCACACTATTTACACGGTATGTCATCAGTTAGTATGATTCTGTAATCATATAAAATGTTAAGGAGGCCCTGTACATTCTGATTCGCACCTCCCTAGGGACAGCCCTGCTGAAAGACTGTTTCTTTAAAGCCCTTCTCCCCTGAGTACTAGTTTTCTCTGTGCAGGGATTTTTATTTTTTATTTTTTTGCAAGAAGGCGGAGGAGAAGGAGACTTCTGCCAGGGGATGGAGTGGAGAGTGGAAGAACACCTGCTTTGAATGCACAACTTACATTCCGGGTTCGCTCCCTGGCAGCATCTCCAAATCAGGCTGAGAGAGACTCCTGCCTGTAAGCTTGGAGAAGCTGCTGCCAGTCTGTGTAGACAAGACTGAGCTGGATGGACCAAGGGTCTGACTCAGCATAAGGCAGCTCCCTATGTCCTAAGCAAGCAAGGAGGGCAGGAACCAACTGTCCGACGTGGTATTGACAGCTTCCTACGTTGCTATAATGTCAGCCCCTACGTTTCTGGTTTGAAGTGGCACAGGTATACTTCCCCCCTCCCCGGGTAAGGATGCACTCAAGGTGGCACAGAGTTGCTACTTCCATCCATTTGGAATTCTTTCTGAGACTGAAAAGGCTCAATTTGGGTTCAAAGCCCAACATTTAAGGCCTCCTTTTGTGCCTTCCCACAACAGCCACATAAACAGCTTCTCTCCGGAAGCCACAGTAGGATGAGGCCTTTATTAGGACCAACAAAAATGCCAGAAAGTCGTGAGAAAGCTTCCAGATGCCGCAGAACTCTTCTTTAGGCTGGAGAGTAAGAGAAACAGTAAAAGGGGGTGGCAGCAGGGGCGGAAAAACTGAGTGTGATGGAAAAGCCTCCCAAGCTTGCAGTTTGTAACTATATGTGGGATTTGGGACCCACCCTTTCCTCCCCAAATACTCCAGCCAGATCTGTTTCTCCTCTCCCCCACCCCGCTTCCTCCACCTCCTCCTCCTTCAGGGTGACCACTGTCCATCTTTCGCATTAGGGCACTGCCAAGCTATATATGGCAAGCAGCTTGAACATTGGCTTCCTGGGAACTACACTGTATGGTAACAGAGGACAAGTATTATTATTACAATTGCTGATTATGTATTAGGACAACAGGCTCAACCCCACTTCCCTTTGTGTCTATATTCATCATAGCGTGCAAAGAAAGAATAATAGAATCACAGAATTTTAGAGTTGGAAGGGACCATGGAGGTCTTCTAGACCACCCCCTACTCCATGCAGGAAACTTCTAGAACACGGCTGGACAACCTCAGACCTCCAGCTGCTTTACAACTCCCATAATCTGCAGCCACAGTGGCCAATAGCCAGGGATTATGGGGGTTGTAGTCCAACATCTGCAGGAGGGCTGACATTGTGCAGTCCGGAGCGAAAGAATCCTTATGCAAAAGCATCACAGAAGAGCAAACTGCTTTGATTTCTGACCTCTCTTTGCTCGGAAGAGCACACTCAGTCCAGCGGGAGGTGCACCAAAGGGGCCACCCGCAAGGAGGTGTGAAAGCTTGCTTCCAATTTTTTCCAAGACGGGACAAATACTGGATGATCTTCTTCTTCTTCTTCTTCTTCTTCTTCTTCTTCTTCTTCTTCTTCTTCTTCTTCTTCTTCTTCTTCTTCTTCTTCTTCTTCTTCTTCTTCCCCCACTACGGATATTTATATGCTGTTCTTCAACCAAAGTTCGCAAAGCGGTTTACATAGAAAAATAAATAATACATCAAGAAGATGGTCCCCTGTCCCCAAAGGGCTCACAATCTACAAGATACATAAGGCAGATACCAGCAACAGCCACTGGAGGGATGCTGTGCTGGGGATGGATAGGGCCAGTTGCTCTCCCCTGCTAAATATAAGAGAATCACCACTTTAAAAAGTGTCTCTTTGCTCAGTTAGCAGGGGTTTTCTGCAGACATGCCCTCTCGAAATCCAGATGGAGCACATTCACTTGAGTTGCAGTTCTGTCCCTGGCATGAAGAAGGTTTCCCAGGTTGTGGGAGCCAGTGAGGAGTTCTCTGGACAGGTTAATGTGCCGTCATGGGGCAGAGAAAGATATTTGCTCTTCAACCTAACATGGATTGGGTGTGGTGGTGGGAAGGGGATGGCATTGGGGAATGTCCCGAACAGGATGTCAATTCCAGATAACATCTATTTACGCACCAAAGCAGGTGCTCTACTGCTGAGCACCATTTACGTGCACTTCTTTTAAAATCAACTTTTTAATTAAATAATTCTAACATAACTAATCATACACAATTTCCCAATAAGCAAAAGAAAAAACAAACAAAAACAAATCCCAAAGCAGGAAAATGCCAAAAAATAAAGATCAATCCAGTTATACATTGACATTACACATGCATTTAGCAAGCAACCGAATTCCTAGGTTAAAAATAAAATCACTGCCTGTAAGTAAATAATAACGAAGATGGGATTTAATTTTATTTCCAGTGTTTCCTAAAAGTGTAAAATGTTGCATATTATCTTCATTTTTATCATTCTAATAAGAAATAAATATACTCCATTGATAAATGAAATTATCTTCTGGCTGACAACCTTCTCTCCAGGAGAGGAGGGATTACTGGCGTTTTTGTTTTAAATATACTAACAGATCTTATACCTTGTAGGATGCTTTGGCTAATGTCAGATTCTTTGAGAACAGTCTGTGTGCTGGGGGTTTACTTCACAGGATTTTAACATTGTTCCCCACTCACATTTTAAAAAGGACCTTTCCTTTATTCTCCCCTTCCCCAATACCATTTTTCAAGGATTGTTTAACTGTTCCCTCATTAGATGGAAGCAAGACCCACTGACTTTATTGGAGTTTACTTCTTTCTAATAGAAGCCACCTAGTGGTGCAGCAGGGAAATGACTTGACTAGCATTATTTCTGATTTCTCTGTATAAACCGCCCTGAGTCATTTTTGGAAGGGCGGTATAGAAATTGAATTCATCATCATCTTCATCATCATCATCATCGGGTTTAATATTGGCTGCAAAAGAACAGGCACTAAGAACAAATGCAATAAGAGCAAAAGTAGACAAATCAACAACAAACAGCAAATGCCACCTTTGTAAAGAAGCAGATGAAACAGTGGACCATCTAATCAGATCACACAGACTGACTACAAACAGGAGGAATGGAAAAACAGAGAACCCATATTTTGCCTAGGATCGATTCTGGTCCTGATTCTTATGTGTGTTTACTCAGAAGTAAGCTCCAGTGGAATCAATGTACTTACTTTCTAGTAATTTATTCCAAGCTTTGCTGAGGACCTCTGCTTCCCCCCTTTGGTGGGGATGAGTGAAAGGGGACAGAGGGAGAAAACAAATGCCCATGAAAGGAAAAGGAAGGGAGGACTGGTTGTTCAACTATACAAGAGCCAGGGTGCTCATAGACTGTCCTTATCAAGTATCTATGTTCAGAACCAGGACGTCACTTACTAGAAATTGCCAGGACTTGCCCCTCCCAACTTTGGCTTCAGAATTCTCAGTGGGCAAACTCAGTTATGTTCTTAGCTAACTTTCCCTTAATTATTTTTCCCGTTATTGTGGGGATTTTGAAAAGTAAGGTAAAGTGTACTGTCAAGTCAGTTTCGACTCCTGGCACCCACAGAGCCCTGTGGTTTTCTTTGGTAGAATACAGGAGGAGTTTCCCATTGCCATCTCCCGCTCAGTATGAGATGATGCCTTTCAGCATCTTCCTATATCGCTGCTGCCCGATATAGTACCAGTGGGGATTTGAACCGGCAGTAATTACTCAAATATCACTAGACTGATGTTTTTCAAACCAGCCAAAGGCACTAGTCCCATATAGACCTGAATGTTTGGGGGATGCTAAAAAGACATAAAACATTTAAATATATATATTATCTGTTGTGGTGAAAAAACATTGCCAACACTTTGAAACCATTTTTTAGGAGTTAAACAACTTAAACTGCTGTATCTCAGCCGTTGTGTGACGGATTAGCACTTAATTTGGAAGAGTGGTGTTTCTTGTCCCCTAGCTGATATATGCATGATTTCAGGTGGTGTTTCTTGGGTGGAGAACCTTTGACTTTCTAAGCAATAGAATGTTCAGGACTGATAATGGCAGAATGTTGACAACACTCATCGTAACTATACTAGCATGACTGTGCCAATATAATATTGGGCCCATTCACACAATCAAAAGCTAGGTAGGAGGATCATCTATCCAGGATCCCAGACCTGTGCCTGCTCCGAGAACTAGTCATGGGTTGGCAAAAATTGAGGTAATCACAGGCTGCCCATTGGAGAAGGGAGAGGGAGCCACACAGCACCACAGCGGCTCATTTGCCTGCCCACCTGTCTTTTCCCTTGTTGCTAGTGGCAACAAAGGACCAGTGCACAGGCTAATGATGCTGTCATTAAACAGCATGCCAGGTGAGAGGAAGACAGGGAGAGAGGCAGGCAGGCTGTGGTGGCTGTGGAGGGAGAGAGAGAGGAGGGCGGGCAGGCAGGCAAGTAGGCGGAATTTAGTGGCGGTGGGATACGCCCAAAAAATCTAGCCAGAGGCCACCACATATATCACTATGCTAGTGATTTGCATGCCTTTTGGGGAGCATGTTTACTACTTTGCATTAGCAGGGAGAAGCAAAAAAAGCTTCACTGAAGCACCATCCTTAGACTATCCAAAAACTGCATTTAACGTCTCCAGGGTGCTTTCCAGATTAGCCGCTCAACAGCAGAAAATACCTCTGTTCAGGCAAATCGCTTTCAAAACGTAAACAGCAGGGGGAGCAGTCTCGCGGAAACTAACAACCCCAAAAAACATGATGTCATAGCACTAAATCGCAGCGATTCAATTCGAAACAAGGCATTGGCAATGTGAACGGCACCCTGCTGTCCCCATAGGCACTGCGTTGTCACAACACAGGAAGTGTGGAAGCACACTTCCGAGATCCGCATTGCAGGGTGTAATCTGGAAAGCACCCAGGTCCTGAAAGCTCATCAGACATCGCCCTCGTGGCACATCTCTTGGCAAGCATGAGGGCTAGAAAGTTATACAGGTGAAACTCGGAAAATTAGAATATCGTGCAAAAGTCCATTAATTTCAGTAATGCAAATTAAAAGGTGAAACTGATATATGAGACAGACGCATTACATGCAAAGCGAGATAAGTCAAGCCTTAATTTGTTATAATTGTGATGATCATGGCATACAGCTCATGAAAACCCCAAATCCACAGTCTCAGAAAATTAGAATATTACATGGAACCAAGAAGACAAGGATTGAAGAATAGAACAATATCGGACCTCTGAAAAGTATAAGCATGCATATGCATTCAGTACTTGGTTTGGGCCCCTTTTGCAGCAATTACTGCCTCAATGCGGCGTGGCATGGATGCTATCAGCCTGTGGCACTGATGAGGTGTTATGGAAGACCAGGATGCTTCATTAGCGGCCTTCAGCAATTCTGCATTGTTTGGTCTCATGTCTCTCATCCTTCTCTCGGCAATGCCCCATAGATTCTCTATGGGATCAGGTCAGGCGAGTTTGCTGGCCAATCAAGCACAGTACACTGTATACTTTTCAGAGGTCCGATATTGTAAGCTACTGCTTACAGCCTCACACTGTGGGCTTCTGAATCAAAATAAATAAATGACTAAATTTCAAGTTCTTTATAATGCATTTTCATTTAAAGGTATTTGTAATGCAAATGAACTTATTGTAAAGGTAAAGTGTGCCGTGGAGTGAGTCGGTGTCGAGTCCTAAGATCAATGTTTTTGTTGGAGTGTTAGTATCTCACTGAGTTTTTGCCAAGTAAAAATAAAGCTGCATCCATTATATATGTTGAAGAGTTTGTGGGTGTGTTTGTCTGACAGAATTCCTGATTATCTACAGATAACAAATTTTGCATACACAATCTTGCCACTGAAATTAGCCAAATGAACTACTTCTGACACTGGAATATGCTGGGGGAAATGTTTAAAAAGGGGTGGTTTTTGTATATTTAAAAGAAGAAATTCTGAATATGATCATCAGATTTTAACTTATTTGTTCTCAACAGATTTTTAACGCTCAATAATCAGATCAATAGTTCAAAAATGACATTATGCCCAAGCAGAAGATCTTTCCAGATTCAAATGTACTGTGATTCAGATTTATCATATATGGTAATTATTCAATAAAACAAATCATGCTTGAAGTTGACATCCTACAAATTTCAAATTGTTCTTTTATTTCCCTTTTGCAAGCACATTAATTTTAAAAAGTCTTACATACTGTATATAAAAATTGTATCTATTCTATATTTTGAAGGGTTTGTTTGTGCAAAATAAAGCCACACTTCCCAATTACTTACAGACACCAAATTTTGCATAGACAATCCTGCTGCTTAAAGTAGCTGAATGCACTACTTTTTACACTGGCATATGCTAAGAGAAAGCTGTAAAAAACTTTTTTAAAAAAACAACCGCAAAATGACTTCCCTTGATCAACGACAGCCCTCACCTACTAGTTATTTCCATTTTCATTGTCCTTCTTGTTAGAATAATTTTGGGGGCTAATGCTATGGGGCCTTTCAGGATTTCAGCAGATAATAATCTGGCCTGGGTTGGGATTTTTCTGCACTTAAGTAATATTTATTGGAGACTTTGTTAAGCCGGACGGATATGCAGACGGCTACATGTGCTACTACAGCTGGTTGAAGGGGACCAAATCCAGTTGCCAGTCGATCTGGTTCCTTTTGACCAGCCCCAGGGGCACAAAAAGCATCCTTTGTCTCCCTTGAAGAGCTGCGGCCCTTTTTATCTCATCAGCTGGAGTAGTTCCTTCTTCTTGAAGCACAGATGGAAGGCCGACGTTTCCATTCCAGGCAGGGATTCCGTCCCAACAATACATACTTCTTAACATTCCATAACGCCGGCCGACTCCATATGGGCATATGAAGAAGTATGTAGGCTCAGGAGGGAAGGAGAAGGCGAGAGGGAGAAAACTGCAGGACCTCGTGCCTTGTGCCGTTCAGTGGAGCCCAAGAAATCGGAGAAGGAAGGCGGTGCTCAGTGGCGGAGCTGCACCAGTCTGGCAAGCTGAAAGGCCCAGGTTCAGTCCCCGGCGTCTCCACCAGCTGGGAAAGACCCGTCTCTGAAATCTGGAGAGCGGCTGCCAGTCAGTGTGTGTGGACGATACTGAGCTAGAGGGACTCAGAGTCTGACTCAGCAGGCGGCAGCTTTGTCCGTCTTTATGTTGAAGATCCCTAGAAAACATAATTTAAAAGCCTGTTAGCAGAGATTAGAGGAACAAAGAGATGAGGGAGTTTAGATTAGAGAACCTCAAAGATAAATGGAAATAGATTTATTAGCAGCAATGGCAAAATGCGGCTTCCATGATCAGAGGCAGTATACCTGTGAATACTATTTATTTATTTTACATTTTATATCCCGCTCTTCTTCCAAGGAGCCCAGAGTGGTACATACTTACGTTTCTCCTCACAACAACCCTGTGAAGTAGGTTAGGCTGAGAGAGAAGTGACTGGCCCAGAGTCACCCAACAAGTATCATGGGTGAATGGGGATTTGAACTCGGGTCTCCCCGGTCCTAGTCCAGCACTCTAACCACTACACCACGCTGGCTCTAAACATTGCAGCAAACAACCACCACCACCAGGATGTGGATGTCATTTTTATAATCTGTTTGTGAACTTCTTTGGAATGATCTGACTCCCTAAAGCGCTGCCTTTATGTATGCATATTATTACTGTTGTTGTTTACACAGTCAGACAGGTGTTGCTGACTGGTTTGTTTTATCCAGACATCAAGACCTTCCCAAGGACCTGGGATGGCTGAATTTTATTATCAGTGTTGTTGCTGTTGTTATTATAGATATCGTCGCAGAATATAGGCTGTCCCCAGTAAAGTTGATTTTTGCAATTGGCTGATGGTGATTTCTGTGGCCCCTATGGTGTTGAGGTGCTCTTCAAGGTCTTTTGGGATTGCACCCAGGGCGCGAATGATCTGGCTCTCTAAAGTGCTGCTTTTATGTACAGTGGTCCCTCGACTTACGTAGTTAATTGTATACTTCTTCTTCTTCTTCTTCTTATTCTTATTCTTATTATTATTTTACATTTTATATCCCGTTCTTCCTCCAAGGAGCCCAGAGCGGTGTACTACATACTTATGTTTCTCTTCACAACAACCCTGTGAAGTAGGTTAGGCTGAGAGAGAAGTGACTGGCCCAGAGTCACCCAGCAAGTATCATGGCTGAATGGGGATTTGAACTCGGGTCTCCCTGATCCTAGTCCAGCATTCTAACCACTACACCACGCTGGCTCTCATGTGCCATCATCTACTACTACCACCACCACCACTACCACCACTACTACCACTATGACGATGACAACAACTACTACTATTACTTATATACCACTCTTTATATACTTTGTATATACCACTCTCAAAGCAGTTTACAAACAAACAAATGGATGGTTCCCTCTCCCCAAAGAACTCATAGTCTAAAAAGAAACAGAAGGCATTTACTTAATTAGATGTAATGGGATTGTTAAGATATTGTAAAAACCAATAAGATTTTAAAAAGCAAAAAAAAATAAATAAAAAGAAACAGAAGGCTTCATAATGCAATAAATAAATAATAAATAAATAAGGTTGAGACTAGCAACAACTGCTGGAGAGATACTCTGCTGGGGTTGGACAGGGCCAGTTGCTCTCCCCCTACTAAATACAAGAGAACCACCACTTTGAAACGTGTCTCTTTGTCTAATTAGCAGGGGACTATTTTATAAGCCCTCCCTTACATTTTCTGTTATCTAAATAATCTATATATATATCATTCTCTAAGTCGTACCCGTGGCTAATCCTATGTGTGGCAGCTTTCGCAAGAGTTTGCAAGCGAGCTGCTGGGAGTGGGAGAGGAAAGCAGCAGCGGTGGCGGGGGGTGGGGGGAAAGTGGTGTGTGTGTGGGAGAAAGTGGTGGCGGGGGGAGAGAAAGCGGGGGGGGAGAGAAAGTGGCAGGCAGCCACAAAAAAAGGTGAATGGGTGGGCGGGCGGTGGGGGCACAAAAAGGAAGCCGGAAAGAGGAAGCAGCAGGCACTAGCAGGCTGGCAGTGGCTGGCCAGGCGACTGGGTGGAGAGAGAAAACAGCAGGCAGCCTGACCATGGTCATCCCTCTCACGAGGAGACTGGCTGAGCAGGCAGCAGCAAGGGCGGTGCAGCCTTCTTCTCCGGGCCCGCCTGCTGGCCAAATGACAGGTCGGCCTGCACTGGGGCTGAATGAGGCCTCTCTGTGAGGCAAAGAGACCAGCTGAGACCATGAGGAGGAACGCGGTGGTGGTGGGGAATGATGAATGGACAAGTGGTGAGTGGGTGGGGGAAAAGAACGGGCAAGCACTGAGCAAGGGGGGGGAGCGCGAATGGGCACAGCTGCCAGGTGAGTGGGCAGGGGACAAACGGGCGAGCTCAGCGAGCGGCAGTGGGGAGGAATAGGCGAGTGGCGAGTAGGTGGGGGGAGGAACAGGTGAGTGTGGGGGGACAGGTAAGCAAAGTCTCTGGAGGGGAGGCCAAAGGCTGAGTGCAGTAGTGCACAGGTGCTCTGTGCGGATTCAGTTAGTTTTATCTAATTAACTATCTCTTGATTTTAAACCATTTGCAACCCACCTAGGACCACATCCAGCTTTTCTTATAGATAAGGCTTTTACATTTCCATGTGGGACTTCAAAGGAATGGCTGGAACATCAGTGTTTTCCTCAGAACCAGCAGAAACTTCCAGAAGACTATCGCTAAGCCACAGGATAACAGGATTTGCCCATTCCCACTTGTGCAGTTACTTCCCTGGAGAGATATACCAGGTCCAACACACACTTTTCTTCTCCAGGCTTTTAACAGATTTATTGTTTCCTTTGCTGGTTTTATAATAGCAGATTGAGGGGCACCCCTTTCATGAGGTGAAATGAGGCAGTCACCTCAGGTGGGAGGCACCGGCAGGGCAACAAGATGTACTCCATTGCTGCCATTGGAGGTGCCTCACTTCACATGCTGCCTCGGGTGGATTTTATGTTGCTTATAATGATTGTAACGCTGCCATCTATATACTGTATATAATTTTCTAAGGTGTACCTATAGCTAATCCCGTGTGTGGCAACTCTTGTGAGAGTTTGCGAACAGAAGCACCTGATTGGGCCGTGGGGATTCCATATGCAGATAGGGAGGAGGAGCCTGTTGCACCATGGTGATTGGGCAGTGGGGATTCCATATGCAGATAGGGAGGAGGAGCCTATGATGGTTAAGGACAGTTGGAACGCAACTGTTACTGGTTGAAATATGTTCTTGATTGTAGAGGAGAGGAATTTATATATATAAAGGATAGTAGGCAGGGGTCTGCAAAGAGAGGGGTCGTGAGGGAGGAAAGAGCCCCTTCAGGAGAAGGAGGATGTCATTGTGTGAATTAGATGAGGAAACAAGATGAACAAGATCTGTTAACTCAGGAAGGGAGAGAGAGAGAGATAAAAAGAAAGAAAGAAAAGAAAGAAAGAAAGAAAGAGTTGAGGAACAAGAAAAAGATGGGAGGGGTTAGGGTTAGGGTACTCCCATAATCGGGCGCTTCCGTAATTGATCCAGTCTTGCAATCCCTAGAGTGCCCGCTACCATGCATTGAGCGTTCCCCTCTTCAGACAAGCCCTGCTGTAAGCATGAGTGGCAGAGCGTGATTGACACAGCATGGTGATTGACACAACAGGGGCAGGACTTCCTCCCCCGGGCCCCCCTGTAACGCCTGTATTAGACTACAGTTTCACCTGGAAGCAGGACCAGGGATGCCCCAGAACCCTGGACAGCTCCCGGGGAAGAGGTCAGGACCACGTTCAGAGCTGAGCAGGAGAATTCAGAGGTGGGCATCACATCCCAAGCGGAAGTTGCTCCAGCAGGGTCTCTTCCTCAACTACTCCTGCTCTCCTCAGGCAGGGTGACTTGGCTCCACCGCTTCCAGGAGCAACCTGTGGTCCTTAAAGGGGCCATGCCTGGATGCATAGGCACCTGCTCTGATAGCGATGGGGAGCTTCCATCATAGCATCTTCCTCCAAACTGGAGCAGATTGGCAGGGCCTTGACCTCAGGGTTTGCTGGGAGTACTGACTGGGCTTCTTCCAGTTCATCTGGTGTGAAAGTCCCCAATAGCAGGAGGCCACCAGGTGCCTAGGTCAGTGGGGCCTCTCAGTCCAGCGCCTCTCCCAGGCTCTCTGCCCCATTCCTTACTCAGGATGTGAAAGGCTCTGGGGTCACGACAGATGGCCAGGACGTCAACCCCCAAACCATGAAGGGGGCCCACAAGGTATTGGCCAAAGCCCTCCACCAACCCGACGCCAAGACCACCAAGGTCCATCTAGTCCAGTCGCCTGTGGTCGCCAGCATGAATTGTCCACTTTTGCGAAGCAGGGCTAGCCTTGGTCTGCATTTGGATGGAGCCCTGTCTGCTGCAAGGCATTCCCTTTAGGGGATGGCGTCATGGCAGAGCACCTGCTTGCATGCAAAAGGCCCCGGTTCATTCCCTGGCAACATCTCCAGGTAGGGCTGGGAAAGAGGCTTCTCCATCTGAAACCCGAGAGAGCTGCTGCCTGTCAGTGTGGCAGTGGAGCTGGGGCCCCCTCAGGAGCTGGGGCCCCCGGGTTCTTTGAACTCTCAACCATGACAGGGGAGGAGAGCTGGTCTTGTGGTAAAGTAAAGTTGTGCCTTCGAGTCGGTGGCGACTCCTGGCGCCCACAAAGCCCTGTGGTTCTCTTTGGTAGAATACAGGAGGGGTTGACCATTGCCTCCTCCTGCGCAGTATGAGATGATGCCTTTCAGCATCTCCCTATATCGCTGCTGCCCGATAGAGGTATTTCCCATAATTCAAGTGTGAATTATCACCTTTGCTAAGCAGGGTCTGCCCTGGTTGCATTTGAATGGGAAACAACATGTGAGCGCTGAAAGATATCCCCCTTAGGGGATGGGGCTGCTCTGGGAAGAGCATCTGTATGCAGAAGGTCCCAGATTCCTTCAGTGGCATCTCCAAGATCAGGCCGAGAAAGACTCCTGCCTGCCTGCAACCTCGGAGAAGTCGCTGCCAGTCTGTGTAGACAATACTGACCTAGATGGACCTATGCTCTGACTCCGTATAAGGCAGCTTCCTATGTCCATATGGTGACACGTGCCTTTGGCCCTGGTGCCGCTGACAGGTGTTATTGACTGGTTTGTTTTATCCAGACATCGAGTCCTTCCCAAGGACCTGGGATGCCAGAATTTTATTGTCAATTGTTATAGATATCGTCACAGAATATAGGCTGTTCCCAGTAAAGCTGCTTTTTGTAATTGGCTGATGGTGATTTCTGTGGCCCCTATGGTGTTGAGGTGCTCTTCAAGGTCTTTTGGAATTGCACTTAGGGAGCCAATTACCACTGGGATTATTTGGGTCTTTTTCTGCCACAGCCTTTCAATTTCAGTTTGTAGATCTTTGTATTTTATTATTTTTTCTATTTCTTTTTCTTCTATTCTTCTATCCCCTGGTATTGCTATGTCGATTATTTTGACTTGTTTTTCTTTCTTCTCAACTACAGTTATATCTGGTGTATTGTTATTATTATTATTTCTTGTTCACACAGTCAGACAGGTGTTATTGACTGGTTTGTTTTATCCAGACATCGAGTCCTTCCCAAGGACCTGGGATGCCAGAATTTTATTGTCAATTGTTATAGATATCGTCTTTATTTATTTATTTACACAGTCAGACAGGTGTTATTGACTGGTTGTTTTATTGTTGTTGTTGTTGTTATTTTACATTTCTATCCTGCTCTTCCTCCAAGGAACCCAGAGTGGTGTACTACATACTTGAGTTTCTCTTCCACAACAACCCTGTGAAGTAGGTGAGGCTGAGAGAGAAGCGACTGGCCCAGAGTCACCCAGCTAGTTTCATGGCTGAATGGGGATTTGAACTCGGGTCTCCCCGGTCCTAGTTCAGCACTCTAACCACTATGCCATGCTGGGTCTCTATGCCTTTGGGAGGGACCCGTTGTCTGCTGTAACCTGACCTACGACCTCCTGCAGAGCTCCAGTAACCGCTTGCTGAGCAGGTGAAGCAGCCGGCCAAGTAGCCAAGGCAAGCATTTCCCACTCATCTGCCTGCCTGCCTGCCTGCCACCTCACCAGTGTCCCCTGTAAGAGGGAATCCCCAATGTGGTTGACTACAACTCCCAGCATTCCCAGCCAAAGGCCACTGCAGCTGAGGATCCTGGGAGTTGTAGTCAACAACATCGGGGATTCCCTCTGACAGGAAACACTGCATCTCACACCCAGACCCCTCCCTGTAAAGCAGCACCCAAAGATTCAGTCCAAGCCATCTTAGGCAGGCAGACCAAGGGCCAAATGCAAGACACTAAAGCTCTTCTCGCGATCAGTGAGAAGAGCTGTAAGGGGGCTCCTCTCCCTGCAGACGATTGGAACGAAGCCCTGGGCAGCTGGATCGTTCGCCCACACGACTGCCGGTCCCGTCATGGAGCTGGTGGGGTCTGCAGGGATCGGGGGCCGAGCAGCCCCTAGAAGTTCCAGGATGCCCCGCGCAAATCCTGGAGAGACCCCTGATCCCGGGAGGCTGCTTGAAGCCTCCCGGTTGGGGGTCTACTCTTGTGTCGCCACGCCCCACGGCGACACATGAGCCCCTCGGCTAAGGGGAGGGGTATTTTGGGCAGCTGTGCAGCTCCTGTTGCAGCAGACGATCACCCAAAAGCGGGCTAGGCTCCCTTAGCCCGCTTTTGGGCGATCCTGAGAATCCCCTCACCCAGTTCCACACAGCCAGATGCTCTCCAGGCCGCTGAGGCAACGTTCCCTTCAGAAAGCAAAGGCATTCTACACACGGCCTCAGAGACAAGGCTTCCCCATTTTGTAAAGAGAGACACAGGAAGTTGCTTTAGAGCTGGTCCGGTGGTAGCAAGCATGAATTGTCCCCTTTGCTAAGCAGGGTCCACCCTGGTTTGCATTTGAATGGGTGACTAGATGTGTGAGCTCTGTACAAGATTCCCCTGAGGGGAGGGGGGCCATATTAGCTCAGTGGAAGACCCTGGCATCTTCAGATAGGACTGGGAAAGACTCCTGCCTGTAACCTCGGAAAGCTGCTGCCAGTCAGTGTAGATAGTACTGAGCTAGATGGACCAAAGGAGTATACTCAGTATAAGGCAGCTTCCTAGGTTCCTATGTACCGAGACAGAGCCTTGACCCATCAAGCTCAGGATTGTCTACTCTGACTGGCAGCAGCTTCTCCAAGGTTCCAGGCAGGAATCTCTCCCAGCCCAACCTGGAGATGCTGCCAGGGACCGAACTTCCTGCATTCACGCAGATGCTCTACCACTGAGGTCCAGCCCCACCCGCTAAGGGGAATAACTTACAGCAGACAGTGCAGTCACCCATCAAAATGCAAAGCCAGGCAACTCCTCCTTAGCAAAGGGAACAACTCATTCTCACTTCTGCAAGACCAGCTCTCCACCTGACGCACTAAAAGTGGAGTAAGGGTGGCCGAGACTAGAGTCAGCCGAAGGCAGCCCCCAAAGGCCCAGTGAAAAAGCTGGGGGCGCTCCTGGTGCCTGCCCTGGACCCCTGGGGAGGATCAGGCCTAGCTAGTAACCAGCAGCTGCTGACTCAGTGGGTCCCCTCCCTTTGCTGTGGCCGACGACATGGGCTTCTTTCCACATTAGCACCGGAAAGATTCACTGAGGCCATTCACACAATCAAAAACTGTGTTCTACCCAGGTTTGGGAGCTGTGTGTGCTGCCAGTTTTTGGTTGCATGGAAGTCAGGGAGGAGGGAAACCTGAGTAGAAGTGATTGTGGGGAAGCAAGGCAGGAGGATACGCTACCCAGCTTTTCCTCCTCCCTTGCTTCCACACAATCACTTCTACCCAGGTTTCCCTCCTCCCTTGCTTCCACGCAACCAAAAACTGGCAGCACACACAGCTCCCAAAACTGGGTAGAACACAACTGTTGATTGTGGGGATTTATTTATTTTACATCATATTTTGAATGATCTCATTGTTTTAAATAGCTAGTTTCACCCCCCCCATCAAACGTCTAAAACTGGGGTCAGCCGCTTTTCAGAAGTGGTGTGTCAAGTATTCATTTATTCACTTGTTTTATAGTGGATCCCCTCATAAACACAAAGAAATCTTATGTAGATTTAGGTAAAGGTAAAGTGTGCCGTCAAGTCGATTTCAAGTCCCGGCGCCCACAGAGCCCTGTGGTTGTCTTTGGCAGAATACAGGAGGGGTTGACCATTGCCTCCTCCCGCGCAGTATGAGATGATGCCTTTCAGCACCTTCCCATAGTGCTGCTGCCCAATATAGGTGTTTCCCATAGTCTGGGAAATATACCAGTGGGGATTCGAACTGGCAACCTCTGGCTTGCTAGTCAAGTCATTTCCCCGCTGCACAACTTAAGGTGGCTTATGTAAATTTAACTAAGTGCTTATTGAGAAACAACTCCATTTTCTTCTTCTCCTTTCCCTCCCTTTCCCTTTCTGACTCCACACCCCACACGCTCAACAGGATCCCCACTGGGACAAACTTCTCAACAACACAATGTAAAAGAATCTGGATAGAATACCACATCACTCTAAGGTTTCGTGTGCAAGAAATACGTTTTAATGTGGGTCTCTCTCCCCCTCCCCCCGCTCTATAATTAAACAGTTGTCCTTGTATCTAAAGTAAATAATTTTCTTAAAATACTTAATAAACTTAATTTAGAATAAATTGAAAAATAAATCTCACCAGTTTAGTGTGATCCAATGTGATTCACTGGTAAGGTTCAGTGGTCTCTCTGTTTTGTATCTAGTGGGAATTTGCAGTTCGGAAATGCAATAAAATTTGTGCCCAGTCTAGGCTTTTGCCCTGGACCAGTAGTGGCATGTCCTAAGGAGCCAGGGGGGTGCAGCAGGAGATGCAGCTGCCTCTGCTTCCTGGCAGCTCAGGCTATTCCCTTCTCTCCTGCCCGACCCATGCTGCCTGCAGGCTGGCCATTCATCAGGTAGAGCTGCATGGTTAACTGTGCAGCTCTACCTGATGAATGGACAGCCTGCAGGCAGTGTGGGAGAGTGCTTCTTGGGTGGGGCAGGAGAGAGAGGAACAACTTTTGGTCGTCCCCCCCCGGCTCATTAGGATGAGCTGCTACTGTCTTGGACAAACAGAATTTCTGAGAAGCTCCCACCAATAATGTATTTTACTAGATACAGACAATGAGAAATTTCAGCATCCCTTTCTGGAAACTGGGGATGATCTACCACAGAAGAACTGGCGTCGGCTAAATTCAGCACTGCAGACTCATTTCAGGAGTCCACGTACGTGCGGTTGAAAATCATTCTGCACATCACTTTTGGCACCCATGCCATAGGTTGCCTATCCCTGGCCGAAAACTTTGTGTGTGGGACAGAACTAAGAAGTAGGGTTGTAGAATTGTCACTGTGCTGAAAAAACCAAAGCGGCAGTGTGTGTGTGTGTGTGACGCAGATTTTGAAGTATGCCCAGAAATGTCCAGTTCCAGCCCTGCTGGATGCACACGACTGCCCAAGCCACGGGCCTGCACCTTCCCAGATGGCTTACAAAGAGACTACAAGCCTTGCCAGGCTGGGCTGGGAAACCAGTTTGTTCCGCGACCTTGCAGAGGCTGGGAAATTCTTGGCAGAGTCACCTCTGCAGAGAACTGGCATCAACAAAGAAACACCAACATTCTGAAAGAATGGAGATGCCCAAAGGGAAATGGCTAGGCCTCTTCCCACAACACACAAACACACACACACCCCTCCAAAACATCATTCCATGTGCAAAATCTAGAACTGGTTGCTGGAAGATGTTTCCTGCAGCATCCGCGTGTTTTTGAGCTGATTAATTTGCCGAGGGCAGGGGTTCTCAAACTCGGGTCCCCCAGATACTGCTGGACTACAACTCCCATCACCCCTTGCCAGAATGGCCTTTTACTCTTGATTGCAACATCATGTGATGATCTACGTGTGCGAATGGACCACTGCAGATAGAAGTCCCTTTGGCAGAAGAGCTCTATCCGTTCCTCTGCGGTAGGCTGGTTCTCACAATTCTAATCAGGATCAGAGGTGCACCCAGCCAGCTAGGAGAGCTGGGTGTGCTCCCGATCAATGGTCATGAAAACCCAAACAGCAAGGTAAGAGCCTAGAGGAGGGAGGAGTGATTGTGTGGGAGGCAGGTGCTGGCAGGAGCTGGGTCCCTATCCAGCCCTTTGGGGACAGAGAGTCGTTTTAGCCATTTTATTTATGTATTTACCTTCTTTCTATGTAAACCGCTTTGGGAAACATTTGTTGAAAAGCGGTATATAAATATTTGTTGTGTCGTATCGTATCGTGTCGTATCGGACAGGCAGGCCCTACCCAGATTCTCTCTCCAGCATTTTGGTCCTGCTAACTGAGCAAAGAGGCACCTTCTAAAGTGGTGGATCTCTTATATCGAGCAGGGGGAGAGGACGCAGGGAGAGCGCCACTCGGCTCTGCTGGCGTATTCATAACAAACAAACAAACAAACAAACCCACCCAAAACAGAGTATCGCAAAGAAGCCATAAGCCTCCAATGCTTCTTTATCCAAGAAGAAAGAAGACCTTGTGGCATTAACCACGTGGGGAAGTGGGGAGCATATTACCCCACATCTGTTGACAGTCACCAAATGTAAGGAAAGGAAGTGATGACCGTGCAAAGGCAGCCCTTCCATGAGGCAAGGCGAGACAGTCACTTCAGGCAGCAGATCATTGGGGTGTCAGCAGAGCAGTAAGATGACCCCGGACACCCCCCTCAGAGCAGTACTTTGGGATCGAGCTGACCTTTGCAGACTTTGCAAGCAGTGCCTCTCCTCACGGTCTTTGCAAAGCCCGCAGAAGCCCAAGGAGAGGAGCTGCTGGCAGCCTTCTCTCCTGTCTCTTCCCCAAGCACTTCCAAAACTTGCAAGGCTTCATTTTGAAAGGGGGCTGCCCCCCCCGCCCGGGTGCACACCCCCATAACCCCCAGGCAAAGGCCATTGCAGCTGAGGATGCTGGGAGTTGTAGTCAACAGCATCTGGGAATCCATGTGACAACAAGCATGGGTGTACATGGTTATGTTTATCCCCCAACAATCCTGTGAGGGAGACGAGGCTGAGAGATAAGTGACTCAGAGAGATAAGGCCCAGAATCACCCAGTACGTTTTATGCATGGATGGGGATTTCAACTCAGGTCTCCCCAGTCCTGGTCTAGCACTCTAACCACTATACCACGCTGGCTCTCTGGGTCCGACAAATTTAGGACCGACAAGAGGAAGTACTTTTTCACACGGCACATAATCTATGGAATTCTTTGCCAGGGGATGTGGTGATGGCCACCAGCTTGGATGGCTTGAAAAGGGGCTTAAACAAATTCATGGAGGACAGGTCTTTCAGTGGCTACTAGTCCGGTGGCTGTGGGCCACCTCCAGCCTCAGAGGCACGATGCCTCTCAATACCAGTTGCAGGGGAACAACAGCAGGAGAGGGGACATGCCTTCACCTCTTGCCTGTGGGCTTTCCGGAAGCATCTGGTGAGGGGCCACTATGTGAAACAGGATGCTGGACTAGATGGGCCTTGGGCTTGATCCAGCAGGTATGTTCCTATGTTCTTATGTCCCCAGATCAGCGTGTGGATGGACACCTCTTGATTTTTTCTGTGCTTGAGAACTGTTACATTTGTACTTGCTTCACACCAATGTTCCCTGTAACAGGGATTCCCAGATGTTGATTACAATGCCCATAATCCATTGCAGCTGGGGATCCTGGGAATTGTAGTCAACAACATCTGGTAATCGCTGCTATAGGGAACACTGCTGTGACGCAGGTCCAAACGTAAACGCAGGTCCAAGAGGTGTCCATCCACACGTGTGTGAACCAGCCCTGTGGCGCCACATTCCAAGGTCTGCACCTTTGAAATGATCTGTTGACTAACTACGGAGCTGGAATGTTTCTGAGCAGAAGAAGGGGTGGATGACACCAGAAATCCTAATATTAATTTGGGAAGATCCTGAGGAAGGAGAGCTTGTTGATTCTGCCCAGCTCAGGATTGAATGCCAGAATACTTGGACTGGGGTTCAGCAGCGTATGGAGCAATCCAGCCAAGTCACAGCACTGATGACGTGTTCCTTGGAGAAACTGCCAAAGGAGGATTGGATAAAGGGAAGCACAAATGCGTACGTACACACACACACACACACACACACACACACACACACACACACACACGCTCCTTTTGCTGCTCGGCATTTGCTATAAAAGGAAGTCTCTCACTGCTTAATCTGCTCGCTTCCAGCTCTGGCCCATGGCTTCTGCAGCCTCTCACTTAACAGAGATGTTCCAGGTTCCACTACTCACTGCCATGGCTTGGCCTCGTTCCCGCTTCTGCCCCCTTCCTCCGCCAGCTCAATCGATCCCATTATAAAGTGACTGCATTAGCCACTTTATCAGATGAACACATTAAAAAAAAAAGAAAAAGAAAAGAAAGAAAGACCAAAAAGAAAAAAGAAAAAAAGAACAGAGTGGCTCCAAGAAAATAAGTCTGGAACTTCTTCAAATCCACACCCTGTTTTACATCAACAAGGTTTGCTGGTTAGGGAGCGGAAACCCTAAACCACTCATCCCCCTGTCTCACCCAAAGCAATTCGAGCTGGAATGTGTACGACTGGTCCAGCAAAAGGGATCACCTTGGCTACTGGAGCAGCCAAGGTGGAAAACACACGACACCAAAATTCAGTCCCCCAGTCAATCGAAATGGCTGGTCTCCCAACTTGGTGGCAGCCACCTTTTGCCCACAAATGACAACGCCGGCTGGGGAAAAAAAATATTTCAAAGATCGAGGAACCTGCATGAAATGTTTAGGAGCCCCAAGCAAGCTGATGCCTTGATTTCACCCCCCAGGGCTGCTATTCAATTTACACTTTCCAAATTAGGGGAGAGAGAATCCTTTAATAGAGGTGGGTGGGCCCACTCTTAGAAAGGCTCTTCCATTCAGATTTCTTTGAGGGGAAAGCTGCCAGTCAAGAGAACAGCAATGCGATAAATTCCCTGGTGATATTTCCATTTTAAAAAAATAAAATATTGATTTTATAGTACAGACGCAAGATATTTCTAGCGGTGAACATCTACATAGGACTGCTCCCCACCACCTCCAGGATTTGAGGCCTAGGGCCCCTGAGAGTAAATCAACGCACCCTTGCCAGCGACTGGAAGCTTCTGCACTTTGGGTGCCCGGGGAGGGTTGAAGTGGGAGAAGGATTGTCATCATGCATCCCCCAACCCCTCTGCATAGGGATCTGTGTGGTTGTGCTCAGAGCTTCAAGCAGGCGCTGATGAATCCTGCTCTTTGAATTGAATCCAAGACCAAGAAGTCCCCCAAAGTTGCAGACCTCAGTGGGACTGGACACTTGATCGGTGCTTCACTTTGCACAAAACTCCCGGGGGCAGAGAAAAAGAAGGTGCAAGCACGAAGCACCTTGCGGCCATCCCTTTCGGAGCCCCCACCCTTGGATGCCACATCCTGCCCATCTCTCCCATCCCTGGCGGTGCCCTTAAGGAGGGGGTCTTCGTCCCGGACCCCCTGGAAAGGAGACCATGGCAGCCCTCAGTCCCACTTGGGAGCCAACCCCTTTGCTCTCAGGAGGAGGAAGACCCCCTGGCCTCCCCAGAGAAGGCCACCCCTTGCAAAGCGGTGAGGCCAGGACCCAAAATGCAGGAGGGGTGTGTGGTGGTGGTGGTGGTGGGGCGTCCCGTTCTCCATGTGCCGGCTGGCCAAAAAGGTGTCTCTAGGGAGAAGGCTGCCTGCCCACCACCAGCACCACCAGCAGCAGCAGCAGTTCTGTACTGGTGAAGGTTAAACACGCCCAACTCTTCTGCAGTGTGCCCAGAGATCCGCCCCCCCCACCTCTTCTGCTCTGCCCCCTCTCCCCACCCCATCACTTACAGTCCTGGAGGCGATCTGCCATCCTCGCGGGGGGGCTCGGGGCCCTGCGGGATGGTGCCCTGCGCCGCCTGCCAGCATCTCTCCCCCGCGCCTCCCAAGCGCTTCTCTGCTGCTGCTCCTCTTGACTTTGCCACAGCAAACTCCCAGCGCATCGCGCCCGCATTCTCTTCCCTGGAAGCCGGCAGCGGCGGCAGCGGCAGTTCAGCTTGAGAAGTTCCTTCCTCGCAACGGAGGAGGGGAGGGATCTCGCCACAGCAGCAGCAGCGGCAGCAGCGGCACGGAAGGCGAGCTGAGCGTTGCAGGGGTTTCCAGGTGCAGAGGAGGTGAGGCGGCTGCCTGCCTGGGCCCCCCCGAGCAGCGACCGAGCGACGCTTCTTGGGGCAGAGTTCGGGGGCTCCCCCCGCCCGCCCGCATCAGATTCTCCAAGCCCCCTCCCCCTTAAGAGACAGCCCCTCCAAATAAGAATGAGTGCCACCCTGGGCAGAGGCGCGTCCATGTGCGTGCACTACACACACATGCGTGCACATGCACGCACACACACACACACACGTGCGTGCACACACAGAGTTTACTTTCCAACTGTCCGGGGATGAGAGTTTGCAGACTTCTGCTCATGAAATCCCTCCTAATATTGCCAGGGGTGTGTGCACATTGCAGAGAAGGCGCCCTTGCCTTCTGCTGTACACGGACCCCCGGCATGTGAATACATCTGGAGTTTGTTTGCCTTCTCTCCTGGGCAGGTCTGTGGAGCCTTCAGAAATGAAATGTTGAACTGGTGTGTGCACAGGTAAACCCGCCCGCCCCCACGAATGCATTGCACACACACATGCAGGTATACGCACACACGTATACACACATATCCACTTTCAGATCGTGTTTAATAATTCCTTTCCTTTCCATTCTTGATAGAACAGAAAAGAAAGTTTAATTTCTACTCTTCGAGTCTTTACAGATCGCAAAGCTCTGGGCGTGGCCCGTGGCAGAGTCAGTCCATGGCCTCAGAGCAGACCCACAGCCAGGGAAACTGGCGAAGGCAGAGGGAATACTTCCAGGTCCATAAAAACAGGGCACTTTCCAGATTACCTGCTCCGACAGTGTCACTACATGTCTGCTGTGTGTGCTTCTGTACTGCCTGTTTTGTGACACCGAAGTCCCTGTGCTGTCAGCCAGGTGCCGTTCACCTTTCCAATGACTCCTTTCGGATTCTACCCTGGCATTTTAGTCCTACGACGTTGCATGCGCGTCGCAGGGGGGAAAAGCAGCTGTATTTCCCCGCAAGCTATTTACGTTTTCAAAACGATCCTGCCACGCTGAAGGATTTTACTGCTGAACAGCGTGTCATCAGGAAAGCGCCCAGGTGGCCAGCTCTGTTTAATTAAACCTGTTTCATTGGGATGACTTCTTCGGGCACAATAATGGGAGTAGAATTCTACCTACAAGCTCCAGGTTTCTGGAGGTCTTCAGCAGGCCCCCTCCTACCTCCCCCCACCCCCGGCAGGTCCGGGACCAGACTATTTTGCATCCTAGGCAAGGCTAAGTACTTGCACCCCACCCCCCAAAAAAGGTTTCAACTTCGATTTTCAAAAGCAGATGTTTTGTAGGGGGGGAAATGAAAAGTACAAAACTTGAGACTGCTAAATTTATTTTATATTGCAAGAATAGGAAATACATCAATTTTTGATTATCTTTCTCAAATACAAAAGATTGAGATATTTTGGCACACAAATTGTTTTGATTGATTTGATACACTCTGCGCCCCTCTGAGGTCTGCGCCCTAGGCGGCTGCCTTGTTTGGCCTAATGGTAGCACTGGCCCTGCCCCCCAGAGAGTTGCTCTGCCTCTCCCCGCTACACACATGAAGGCTGTGTGGGCACACAGGTGGTCTCAGGCATCAACGGTGGCCTTTGCTAGCTGCTCGACTACAGCAGCAGCTGCTGCTGGCCCTGATGCCTACATACTATTCCTTACTGCGGCATAAGTATTCATTAAAAAATTAAAATTAAAATTAACATTCAGTGAGGGAGGCCAAGACTATCCCTCCACCACCTCTTTAAGACTGCCCTTGCCAAATGCTACATACACTGTCTTGGCTTTCACTTGGTCCCAATCTGCCGCTTCCGACTTACTCAGGGTAGAACATAGCAAGATGCATTATACTGAGTCAGGCCATTGGTCCCTCTAGTTCAGTATCGTCTGCACTGACTGGCAGCAGCTTTTCAAGGTTTCAGGCAGGAGTCTTTCCCAGGCGTACCTGGTGATGCTGCCTTGAATTTGGGACCTTCTGCATACAAGCAGACATTTGACCTCTGATCTACGGCCCCATCCCCTAAAGCAGGGGTGTCAAACTGCGGCCCTCTAGCTGTTGTTGGCCTACAACGACCATCATCCCTGGCTACTGGCCACAGTGGCTGGGAATGATGGGAGTTGTAGGCCAGAAACAGATGGAGGGCCGCAGTTTGACACCTCTGCCCTAAAGGGAAGATCTTACAGCAGACAGTGCTCCCATGTAGTCACCCATCCCAATGCAAACCCAAGGGGACCCTGCTTAGCAAAGGGGACAATTTGTGCACACTACTGTCAGATCAGCTCTCCTCCCTGGATCTGGGCCACAAAGAGCATGTCCTCCTGACTGTGCTCCAGGATCATGTGCACCACCCCAGGGCAGGGTTTTTGTTGGCCCTGCAGGAGAACCCTGGTGGGTTTCCCTAATATGGCTGGTTGCCCTGGCCCTGCCCACATGCTCTTAGCTCCTCCCCCTCACTGCCACTGGTCCAGTGGGGGTGGAGGAGGAGCAGCTGCTGTGGAAGGCCCAGAAGGGCAGCCAGGCAAGCAGCTTCCCCCTCCCCTCCCTCCTCTCCCCTTCCTTCCTTTCTTCCTTCCTTCCCACCACAGCCTGATCTCCACTGCACTGCAGCGCCACCCTTATAATGGCCACAGATGGTAGTGCAGTTCTTCACCCCAAGTTCTTGGCCAAAAATAGCACAAAAATGAGAGATACGCAGCACGAGGGGATGAGGGGAGGGGTGGATAGCCATGAGAAACCACCAGCGGCTGCTGCATTGGGGGGGAGGGAGGGAGGGAGGCACCTGACCGCAACTCCTGGGGTGCCAAGGGGCTAGGGAAGGCCGTGCCTGAAACCCTTGAGACAGTGCTGTAGAGTAGGGATTCCCAACCAGTGGTACTCCAGATGTTGATGAACCACAACTCCTGTCATCTCCAGCCACAATTTATTGTAGCAGGGGATGATGAGAGTTGTAGTGCATCAACATCTGGAGTGCAACCAGCGGGGAACCCCTGCTGTAGAGGATCTCTGGGGCATTAATGAGCCATTTGGAAGGGCAGTATACAAATCAAATAAATAAATAGATAAATAAATAAATAAAATAAAATAATGTGCACACTCACATTCCTCTTCACTGACTGCAAATTATGTTTACCTCTCCCCCAAGGAAAATTAGGGGGCCCTTTGAGATCAGATTGTCACTGCCCCCCTCAACAAATGCCAGTACCCGCCAACCCTGGCTTTGGGCAAGATCTCCATGCTCCAAGCCAAGTCGAATCCAGCCCCTGATGGAAGTTGTATTATATTGGGATTACATCCTCCCTCAGAGGAAGCCTGGGCAGCTCCTTTTATCCTCGCAAGAACCCTGTGAGGTAGGTTCAGTGGTGATGCAGCCAACGTCGCTCAGCAAACTGCACGGCTGAGCCAGGATTTCAGCTGCGGTCTCCTTCCAGTTCCAAATCCAAAATCACTGCGCTATGAATTCCCAGCCTGGGTTCCCCAGATGTTGTTGGACTACAACTCCCATCATCCTGAGCCACAACGGCTGAAGGTGATTGTGGCTGGGGATGATGGGAGTTGTAGTCCAACAACATTTAGGGCAGGGGCACCCATTTTGGGGAACCTGTTCAATCAACCAGGCAGACCCATCCTCTAGTGGCATTTCTGGTTTCAGCATGGCTCTGTCGCTATTCCCATGCTGCCTAGATGTTTAAGTGCTATAATTTGTTTGTTTGTTTGTTTGAAACATTTCATATACCGCCCACTCCGAAGACTCTGGGCAGTGTACAAAAACATGCAAAACAAGACAGCATTAAAATTACATTCTAAATAAAACTAAAGTAACTAACAGAGGGGGGGAAATAGATAAACTACAGGGTAAAAGCATGGCGAAAAAGAAAAGTCTTCAATAGGGATTTAAAAATCAACAAAGAAGGAGCTAAACGAATCTGCAGGGGAAGGGAGTTCCAGAGAAGTGGGGCAGCAACTGAGAAGGCCCTTTCACGGGTCCTAGCACACCAAACCTCTCGGAAATCAGGTACCGACAAAAGGGCCATCTGAGCAGATCTGACCGGACGGGATGTAATTGGATGGGAGAGGCGAGTCTGTAGGTAGACAGGTGCCAAACTCCACAAGGCTTTGAAGGTCAAAACCAGGACCTTAAATTGAACTCGGTAACGAATAGGCAACCAGTGCAGTGACTGCAGGAGAGGTGTTACCCTGTCATATTTTCTGGCACCCGTAAGTAAATGAGCCGCTGCATTCTGGACCCGTTGTAGCTTTCCGATCGTCCTCAAAGGTAACCCTAGATAAAGAGCGTTACAATAATCTAGGCGGGAGATGACAATGGCATGGGTCACTGTCATTAATGCTTGCTGATCAAGGTAAGGGCATAATTAATGAATCAGATGGAGCTGGGCAAAGGGACTTCTGGCCGCAGCCTCCACCTGCTGTTCAAGCAGGAGGTGCGAGTCCAAAAGGACCCCCAAGTCATGTACAAGCTCCTTCGGGGACAGCACCACCCCATCTAAAACAAAGTTCACATCCAGCTGTTGGCCAGTACGAGGGCTGAGTAAGAGTAGTTCAGTCTTGGTGGGATTCAGTCTGAGCTTATTTTGATTCATCCAGACCTTAACCAGGGCCGGATTAAGCTAGTGCAGGGCCTGTAGCATATGTTATAAAGGGGCCCTAAATTTTTTAAAAAATCCACATAAATATTAAAACATAAATTATTTACTTGCATAGTAAAGTGATTCATTTTTTTCATTTGCTATATTTTGGAGTATGGGAGACCAAGCCACAAACTCACCCTTACTACAACATCAGTGAACATGTGTATACAGTTTTTCAATTCAAAATTCTCAAAGTGGTTTACATAGAAAAATGAAGAGTGGATCGATGATTCTCTGTCTCCAAAGGGCTCACTCGCTAAAAATAAAAATGTGGAAGGCACCAGCAACAGCCACTGGACAAATGCTGTGTTGGGCCTTCTCTTAAAAGGGACATTTAGCAGAAAAGGGATATTTTATCTAACATGCACCAAATAAAACAGGTAAAGTTTTAACTTTAATTCCCAGTTGGAAGCTGGACGTGTGGGGCCCTCAAAAACGCGGGGCCCGTAGCAAATGCTACTTTTGCTACTATGTTAATCCGCCTCTGACCTTAACAGCTTCCAGGCATCGAGTAAGCACAGAAACAGCATCCCCAGAATGGTCTGGGGTGGCAAAGTGCAGCTGAGTATCATCAGCATATTGATGAAATCTCACCCCAAACTGGGAAATGACCTGACCCAGCAGCCCACTGGATCATGTGGATTAAGGTGGCCAGATCCAAACCCAGAAGACCCCTTGCTCTGAAAGTTTCCTAGAAGAGAGAGATTCTCCTGGTGCTGCTTTTGTCATCACAGAGAGGCAATGAACAGAGAAGCTGCACCGGCTAGAATTCTCCTCTCTGTGCAGCTTCTAAAGGTGCAGGAGCCATTGCGGGGGCTGCAGTTGGCAAGTCGAATGTATATAGCAAGACACAAACCACCCTGTGGTACAACAAGTGTTGTGTACAGTGGTGCTTTTTGGACAGACACACACATGAGCAATATTCAGGGTAAGATTAGGGGCGTCGCTGCCACAGTGCGGGGGAGAGGAATAAAGGAGTCAGCCGTGGCCCTGTGTTAGCTTGCTGCCTCTCTTTCCTGGCTGAGGTCGTGTGTCTTTAGGCTAACAGGCAGAAATGCAACTGGTGTAGCTTTTCTTGGCAGGGAGATGCCACAGTGGGGGGAAAATGTCCCCTGTTCTGTTTGTCATACAGCTGTTATAATACCAGCTCAGGAACCTTTAAAAGGCAGAGCCCCAAATTCCAGTGTGGCTCTTGCGGAGAGGGCTGTCAACTGCCCTGATTGTGTCAAGATCATCTAGAAAAATGGCGCTGGCGTCCTGAATAAAAATAAGTTGCTTTCGGGACAGGAGAACAACTGCCCCACATTTTAAATACACAGACATGAAACCTACAGTGATCAGTCTCTTCCAGAAACATAACACTACTGCACACCCTACTACAGGATTATGCCGTCTTGTTATTTAAGAGCAGCGCATCCTCTTAAAGAAGCAGTTGCTAGATTCAGCAATAGGCATCCGCACAGAGGAGGCCAGCAGCCATTTTGTGGGCCCTACTCGGGAGTAAGGTTGATGACTCAGGCACTGCTTTGGAGCCGGATCCAGGTTTGAGGGGGCCCTCGGTAAAATGACTGAGGTGGGCCTCTTTGCATGGTGGTAGAGAGGGGTTATTTTCATTTTCTATTTTAGGATGACACGTCCACCAGTAGCAACTAGTTGAGAAGGATAACCTCTGAATACCTTCCTTATGGCCAGACCATTTTAGTTTGGAAAAGAGGTGACTACAGGGAGACATGATCAAGGTGCATAAGATTATGCATGCAGTAGAGAGAGAGGGACATTTTTCTCCCCCTCTGACAACACTAGAACCAGGGGTCATCCCATGAAACTGAAGACCAGGAAATTTAGGACTGACAGGAAAAGGACAGAAGGACTGAAAAGGAAGTATTTTTCCCCACGTGGCACATAATTAATCTGTGGAATTCTTTGCCACAGGATGTGGTGATGGCCACTAGCTTGGATTACTTTAAAATAGGGTTCCCATATTCAAGCTTCTCAAATCCATATATTTGGAATATATGGATTTAGGCCATATATGTGGCCTAATATGCAAATTATGCAAATTATGCGGCACCTGATTTGCATTTTATCTATCTATTTGACAGATTTGTATACTTTCCCCTCCTTCTCTGCCCTCCCATGTGATTGGATCCTGAGTAAAATCTGGGCAATCTGGGCAGCGCATTTGAAATCTGTGTAAATCTGGGTGGAATTTAGCAGTTGGGTGGAGGAGCCAAAATCTGGGGGCTACCCTAAATTCTGGGGGACATAGCAAGGCTACTTTAAAAGGGGCTTAGAAAATGGCTCTATCAATGGCTATAGGCCACCACCAGCCTCAGTGGCAAGTTGCCTCTCAATACCAGTTGCAGGGGGGCAACAGCAGGAGAGAGGGCATGGCCTCACCTCTTTCCTGTGGGCTTCTTGGGGGCATCTGGTGGGCCACTGTGGGGTACAGGATGCTGGACAAGATAGGCCTTGGGCCTGATCCAGCCGGGCTGTCCTTATGTCCTTAATACCAGCTACAGGGGAGGAATGGGAGAAGAGGGGCTTGCTGGTGGGCCACTGTGGGAAACACTGAGGCCTGATCCAACAAGGCTCTCCTTATGTTCGTAGGAAGCTGCTGTCTACTGAGTCAGACCTTTGGCCATCTAGCTCAGTACTGTCTACACTGACTGGCAGCAGCTCTGAGTCTCTCCCAGGCCTACCTGGAGATGGACCGCAGATGCTCTTCCATGGACCCATCCCCTAAGGGGAGCGCTGTATCTTATAGGGCTCACACATGTAGTCTGCCATCCAAATGCAAAGCAAGTCAGCTCCTGCTAATCAAAGGGGCAATTCATACCAATGCGACGATGGATATGGCGCATATTTATATACCGCTTTTCAACAAAGGTTCTCAAAGAGGTTTACATAGAAAAATAAACAATACATAAATAAGATGGTCCCCTGCCCCCAAAGGGCTCACAATCTAATTCATGCTTGCTCCCACAAGACCTAGCAAGCTCTAATAATGAAAGTCAAGGAGCACAGTGAAAAAACGGGACTACAGCTAAATGTAAAGAAGACAAAACTAATGACAACGGGTACAGCAACCAGCCTCAGAACTGACAATGAAGACATTGAAGTGGTGGGTAGCCTCTGCCTTTTAGGATCGACCATCAACAGTCAAGGATCCAGCAGTCAAGAAATACGCCGCAGACCAGCACTTGGTAGGGTTGCCATGAAGGCCTTGGAAAGGATATTTAGATGCTGTGACGTGTCTATACCTACAAAGATTAGAATCGTTCGGACAATGGTTTTCCCCGTGACAGTCTATGGATGTGAAAGCTGGACTCTGAAGAAGCAAGATAGAAAAAGCATTGATGTTTTTGAACTTTGGTGCTGGAGAAGACTTTTGAGGAGACCATGGACAGCCAGGAAAGCAAACAAAAGTTCCCAGAACAAATTGAACCAGAATTTTCACTGGAGGCATAAATGACCAGGCTCAAACTATCATACTTTGGACACATTATGCAAGAACCCAGCTCCTTTGAGAAGTCCATTAAGCTGCGGAAAGTTGGAGGAAAGAGAAGAAGAGGACAACCAGCAGCAAGGTGGATGGACTCGATTACGACAGCAATGAACGCACCACTGAGAGACCTTAGAGGCCAAGAGGAAGACAGATCATCCTGGAGAGAATCTATCTATGTGGTTGCTAAGAGTCGACACCGACCTGAAAGCACTTAATCAACCAACCAATCAATCAATCAATCAACCAATCACCACAAGACCAGCTCTCCTCCTCAAGGGTTGTCAAACAACATTCCCACCAGTGGCTACCGCCTGCCATGTTTTATGCCCTATGTAGCATCACTGGCTTGTTGAGAATGAAAGATTCTCAGGTCCACCATTGTAAGGAGGTTTGCACATCAGGCATCAATCACTTGTTGCTGGTTGGGCCCAAGCCACGCCACCCCACGGGTAGGGATGTGCCTGAACCAGTTTGATACCTCCTTAGGGAAGCACCGAACTGTTTAGGGCACTGGCATTTGAACTGGTTTGGCGGGGTGGGGATCAGTTCCTTTTAAAAGCAGTTGAGCGGGACCTTACCTGCTCCTCCCCACTGCTTTTCTGGGCGAGGCGCTTGCTGTTCAAAAGGCTGTGCACAGCTGCAGTGCTGCTCATCGATACACATGTCTGAGCATCAGCAGTTCTGTCTCGGGAGGAAATGAAATACATCCTAGGGACGACAGTTTGTGGAACACTCATTGACCAGTGTCAGAAAGCAGCAGGGATCATTTTTCCCCACAAATGACAGGGGACACTGGTGGGGACAGGCACTTGGTGTGAGGGCCAAACCAGTTAAAGGAGTCCACCAAGCAAGAACCAGTGCCGCCATCTTGGTTCTCCGTCCGGTGTCTAGCCAGGTCAGAGGTCATGGCATAGTCTCTGTGCTGACCAGGTTGGGTGGACACCAAGTAAACACAAACCCCAGAGAGTGCTCTCTGATGCTGCGGAGGACCTGGAGGCATGCCCAGTCTGTAGATCATGTTCCTCTCTGCCCTTCAAAGGCTGCATTTCCATGTCCCCCTGCCAGGGGGGACATGGAAATGCAATGGGATGCTTCTTAGACTGCACTTCCCAGGCACACACACACCCCTGCCCCCCGCCCAACACCAAGCATAACTGAGTCAATCCTGGAGTTATTCACAAAAAGATTCTTCCCACCACATCTCTTACAAAACCACCTGCTCAGTTGAAATTAGCAACTGCTTTCCGGCGTTTTGGCTAAGATCAAGTGTAGCAGGGGTGGTCATACTGTGTGTGTGTGTTTTTTTTTTTCAAAAGGAGAGAGCAGAATTTCTCTGTGCCCCAACCACCAAATCTATGACTTTGTGGTGGTAATAATACTTTTTTTTCCTTTTAAAGAGAGAAGCAGAAGTTTTCCATGCACCAAATCTATGGGTTTTGGGGGGTAATAAATATTGTTTTTCTTTTAAAGAGAGAGCAGACATTTCCCGTGCCCCAAACACCGAATCTATGGCTTTTGGGGGCCTCCCAGTTTTTCTCCCTTTATCGCTTTAAAAAACAACAACAACCCTCACATAAATAGCCAGCTGAGGGCAAAGCCTAGCTAGCCCCCTCTGGGTTCAGACGCTTGAGTGACCTCAGTCAAATCGCTTCTCTCTGAGCCCCAATTTGTAAACCGCAATTGGGACCTCCTCACAGGATCGCTGCAAGCACAAATACGCAAAAGAGGGTGTTTTTTTTAACAAAACAAAAAACCTCTAATACACTCAACGAGGAGGCTATGCCAGAAGTTACATTCCTACCTCTGAGTTTATCGTCTTCGCCACATGTCACGAAAAGAACGCCATCAGAGCTGAAGCTCGCTGTCCTTCCCCATAGTCCAAAATATTAAAATATATAACCCCGATTCAAAGGCCCTGGCAGGACCTTACACCAGGACAGAGGAATACTCTGTTGAAACCGAGCGAGGCTGGGACATCTCTCTGCCCCCCCCCTCCCCACATCGTACAACGTTTGCTTGCTATTTTTGGCCGGAGCCTCAAAACTCCGCTCCGCCTATTAATAAGGAGAGTGAGAAATCCTTTTGGCCTCTGCTATATAAGGAAAGGTAGAAGGTTCCACACAGCTAAATATACTGGGAGCAGGCGAGGGGGGGGCGGGGAGGCAGGGGGGAGTCACACTTTTGGCACAGTGTGTGGAAAAGAGATTGTGTCAGGACAATTCAGAGGAGGCAGGCGCCTTTGCTCACGTACACTGTCTCTGCACGTGTAAGGGGAGAGAGTTCACAGCTCCAGCGTCAACTCAGCACTGCATCATGCGAAGACCTTCGACTGCTCGCCCTGCACAGTTTCCGACAGGGCTGCGTTCCAAAGCCTCCAATCTTTTGCAGAAGAAAAGAGAGAATTTCTTGTGCGTTTGGAAGACCCCCTTTTCTCATGCCATGATCACTATCCGGTTCCTTCCATGTACCCACCAGGACCTCATTCAAGCAATCTTTATTTCGGTCAGTGACCATTACTGAAGGCAGGTCTTGCAGCAGTGAGCATTAATGATAATAAATAATTATTACGAATAAACAACTTTATTTGTTAGCCGCCCCATAACAAATTGTTCTCTGGGCGGCTTACAACACAACATTAAAACACGAGATAAAAACACATAACACATTAAATCATAACAGATTTTAAAAGGGGGGGGGAGAGAAAATATAATATAAAATAATTAAAAAAACATTTTTAAAAAAATCAGTCGCAATCAGATCAAAATTTAAAAAAAATTAAAAGGCCTGAGTGAACACAAAGGTCTTTACCTGGAGTCTAAAAGAACAAAGCGATGAAGTCTGGTGAACCTCGCTGGGGAGGCTATTCCATAAACGGGGTGCCACCACTGAAAAGGCCCTCTCACCTTGTTTGGCAGGGGCACCTCCAAAGAAGATCTTAAAGACCAAGGCACTCCCTCAGGCAACCTGGTCCCAAGCCATTGTGGGCTTTCAAGGTTAAAACCAGCACCTTGAATCGGGCCAGGAAACAGACTGACATGAACTGTCCTCTTTGCTAAGCAGGGTCTGCCCTGGTTTGAATTTGGATGGGCAATGGCATGGGAGCGCTCGCTGCTGTAAGCTATTCCCCTTAGGGCAGAGGCTCCTAGTTGAATCAGTGATACTCCAGATGTTGATGAACTACAGCTTGCATCAATAAATGGTAGTTGGGGGTGATGGGAGTTGTAGTTCAGCAACATCTGGAGTACCACAGATTGGAAACCCCTGCCTTGGGGGATGGGACCATAAGCTCAGTGAAAGGGCATCTGTTAGCATGTAGAAGGGCCCAGGTTCAACCCCTGGCAGCATCTCCAGGTAGGACTAGGAAAGGCTCCTGCCTGAAACCCTGGAGAGCTGCTGCCAGTCAGTGCAGACAGGAGTGAGCTAGACGGAGCAAGGGTCTGACTCGGTAGGCAGCAGCTTCCTATATTCTATGGTGATGATTTCATTTACTCTGCAGCATCCGGCCAGAGCGGATTTGAAAGAACTGTTGGTGTTTGTGGGGTTTCTTGTGTTTTTGTCCTCCTGGTTACAGCAGGGGTTCCCAAACGTGAGATCCCCAGACGTTGCAGGACTACAACTCCCATCACTCACTGCCACGGTGGCTGAAGGCAGGGGATGATGGCAGTTGTAGTCCAACAAACTTCTGGGGGCCCAAGGCTTGGGATGATGACAGTTGTCGCCCAACAGCAGCTGAGAACCCATGTTTGTGAACCCCTAGATACATGTATGCTCACAAAGCATAACTTCCTTTTGAACCTACATGCTGCTGTTGGTTCAAGTGGAACCTTGCCACACCGCAGTGACTGTGCGCCAGAGGGTGCTTTAGTGCTCATGCGCATGTCTTTCTGAGCATGGGCACTACGGACAACGATGCATTCCTCTCCCTCACCAAGTACCCCCATTCAAGAGTCTTGCATTCAGATGAACACACAATGCTTCCTTAATCAGAGGCAAGACCACTGGCTCACCGAGCTCAGTTTTATCCACAAACACTGACTGGCAGCAGCATTCAGACAGAGAAGAGTCTTTTGTAGCCCTACCTGCTGGGGCGTGCCAGGGATTGACCTGGGACCTTTTGCATGCAAAACAGAAGTTCTTCCACTGACTTGTGGCTGCACCGTCTCTTGTATTTAGCAGGAGGAGAGCACTCTCTGGTGTATCCCTTGTGTTTCTTTTCCGATTGAAGCTAGGGATGCCATATTCAAACTCCCCAAATCTAGGTGACCTATTTTGCATATTATGCAAATCATGCAGCCACTGATTTGCATTTTATTTATTTACTTAACAGATTTTTATGCTTCCCCCTCCTCTGCCCTCCCATGTGTTCAGATCCAGAGTAAAATCTGGGCAATCCGGGCAGCACATGTTAAATCTGTGTAAATCTGGGTGAAATTTAGCAGTTGGGTGGAAGAGCCAAAATCCGGGGGCTACCCTAAATTCCGGGGGACATGGCAACCCTAGATTGAACACCCCTTTGGGACAAGGAACCATTTTCTTATACCTCTTGCTATGTAAGGTGCTTTGAGATTTTATTATTTTTATTTTTATTTGGGGGGGATAAAAATTGGTTTATCATAACAATTTTTATGGCAGAGACTGGTACAAAAAGCAAAAATAAAAATAAAAATGAATTCATTCTAATACCCAAGGTAATACGATTCCTCCACCTTCCATCCAGTCTCCTAAAACAAATTATTAATTTTCCTTCAAAGGCATCACTACCTGTTAATGAGCAGGCCATTAACTTCAACAGGATCATTGCAAACCCGTTAGCAACACTGGCTCATTAGGGGCCAAGGATAAAGAAAAGGCACACAGGACACTTGGGAACTTGATTTGCAGAAAGAAAGAAAGTTGGCCTGGGAGGACATTTCCCCAATGAAATGCAAACCAACGTTTCAGGAGGACCAACACAGTTCCGCAGTATTAACAACAATTTCTCTGGTGTGAAGAGACTACGTTTGGGCCTTTAGAGTTTAGAAAGAAGGTGGATAAGGAAAGACATCATGATAGAGGTGTGTAAAATCATGCATGGTGTGGTGGATCAAACGGGGGGAGAGAGATAGAGAGAGATGTTTTTCTTCCTCTCTCATCACATTAGGTCATCCAGCATTGGAGCGAAATGCTGGGAGATTCAGGAGAGACAAAAGGAAGTACTTCTTTACACAACAGCTGGCTAAACTTTGGAACTAGCTGCTCCACTGGATGTGGTGATGATGGCCATCAATTTAAAGTAAAATGTGCCGTTGATTTAGATTCCTGGTGCCCACAGAGCCCTGTGGTTGTCTTGGGTAGAATACAGGAGGGGTTGACCATTGCCATCTCCTGCACAATCTGAGATGTAGATGATGCCTTTCAGCACCTTCCTATATCGCTGCTGCCCAATAAAGGTGTTTCCCATAGTCTGGGAAACATACCAGCGGGGATTTGAACCGACAACCTTCTGCTTGTTAGTCTGCTGCTCCACTTAAGGTGACTGGCCACCAATTTAGGTGGGTTTAATGCTTGACTAACAAGCAGAAGGTTGCCAGTTTGAATCCCCGCTGCTACTATATCAGGCAGCAGCGATATAGGAAGATGCTGAAAGGCATCATTTCATACTGCGTGGGAGGAGGCAATGGTCAACCCCTCCTGTATTCTACCAAAGAAAACCACAGGGCTCTGTGGGCACCAGGAGTTGAAATCAACTTGATGGGACACTTTACGTAAAAGGAGATTAGACAAATTCATGGAGGATAGGGTGGTCAATGGCCACTAGCCTTGGTATATTATATTTCCATCAAGATCAGAGGAGACATATCCCCGAACACCAGGTTCTAGGGAGCCCCATGGGAAGGGTGGATTCCCTCTTTCCCCTATTTGTGGGTTTCCCAAGAGCAAATGGTTGTGTGTGAAGCAGGATGGGGGACTAGATGGACCTTTGGACTGATCCAGCAGGACCTTTCTTATGTTGTTCTTTTACTTATTAATAAACAATATTATTATTGCAACTGGGGCGCTGGGTACCTTGGGAGACCATCTGCTCCCAGCTGACTAGATCGGCCGGGAGGGTTCTGATCCATGTGCGGACACCTGCCTGAGGCCTGTTTGTCAAGCACACGGGATGGGGCCTTCTCAGTGGCTGCACCCAGGATGTGGAACTCACTCGCAGCTGAGATCCACATGGCTGCCTTTTTCCCAGCCTTCAGGAGGAAAATGAAGACTGCATTTTTTTATCCAGGCTTTTGCCGAATGAGCTCTCCCTGGCTCTTTTTAAACTTTTGGCCGAATTTCTTCTGTTTTGATGTGTTTACCAATTAAAAAAAAAAATCTTGTTAACCACCCTGGGGACTTAGGACATACATACATACATACATACATACATACATAAATGAGTAAATGAATGAATGAATGAATGAATGAATGAATAATAGGGGCCACAGAAATCACCATCAGCCAATTACAAAAAGCAACTTTACTGGGAACAGCCTATATTCTGCGACAATATCTATAACAACAGCAACAACACTGACAATAAAATTCAGCCATCCCAGGTCCTTGGGAAGGACTCGATGTCTGGATAAAACAAACCAGTCAATAGCACCTGTCTGACTGTGTAAACAATCATCATCATCATCAGCAGCAGCAGCAGCAGCAGCAGCATCAAGGATATTTTTGCCACATTAAGAAGAGCCCTGCTGGTTCAGGCCCAAGGCCTATCTAGTCCAGCATCCTTTCCCCCCACAGTGGCTGTCTCTGAGAAGCCCACAGCCAAGAGGTGAGGGCATGCCCTCGCTCCTGCTGTTGCTCCCCGGTGACTGGTATTGAGAGGCGTCATGCCTCTGTGGCTGGAGGTGGCCTATAGCCACCAGACTAGTAGCCATTGATAGCCCTGTGCTCCATGAATTTGTCTAAAATTAAAAGGCTCTCCCTTTTAAAGCCATCCAAGCTAGTGGCCATCACCACATCCCGTGGCAGAGAATTCCATAGATTAATTATGAACTGTGTGGGAAAAGTACTTCCTTTTATCAGTCTTCCTAGCCTTCAGTTTCATGGTATGGCCTCTAGTTCTAGTGTTGTATGAGAGGGAGAAAGATTTCTCTGTCCATTCTCTACTCCATGCATAATTTTATACACCTCTATTATGTCTTCCCACAGTCATCTTTTTTTCTAAACTATATAGCCCCAGATGTTGTAGCCTTGCCTCATAAGAAAGGTGCTCTAGGCCCCTAATCATCTTGGTTGTTGCCTTCTTCTGCACCTTTTCCAGTTCTACAGTGTCCTTAACACATGGTGACCAGAACTTCACACTGTACTCCAAATGTGGCTGCACCATAGATTTGTATAAAGGCATTATAACACAAGCATTTTTAATATCAGTCCCCTTCCTAATGACCTCTAATATGGAATTGGCCTTTTCCACAGCTGCTATGCACCGAGTCAACACTTTCAGCAAGCTGTGTCCACCACAACCCCAAATTCCTCTCCTGGAGGTTTTTCACACGGGGCTTTTAAAGCCCTTTAACTCGCATCTCCCCCGAAGTCCATGCAAGTTATCAGGGAGCAGTTCACACACAATTCAGGGTTTTCACTGTGCGTTAGAGTGTAGCCCAGGGTAATTTATATCTGGGGTAAAAAAAATCCACTATTTGTGTCGTTTTGGGGGGACAACTTCGAGTTTGCAGAAAAGCCTCCCAGTAAACTCATGGTAAAGCTTGCTGTGTGTAAAAGTCCCTGGACAGTCACCAACAGCTTAGACCCCATCAGTTATATGTGAAGGGGTTTTTTTGCCCCAATATCTATCATTTTACAATTGCTTACATTGAACTGTATTTGCCATTTTGTCACCCACTCACCCAGTTTGGAGAGATTCTTTTGCAGCTCTTCACAATCTGTTTTGGATTTCACTACTGTAAAGAGGAACATAGAAACATAGGAAGCTGCCATATATTGAGTCAGACCAACTCTAGTTCAGTATTGTCTACACAGATGGGCAGCGACTTCTCCAAGGTTGCAGGCAGGAATCTCTCTCAGCCCAATCTTGGAGATGCTGCCAGGGAGGGAACTTGAAACCTTCTGCTCTTCCCAGAGCGGCTCCATCCCCTCAGGGGAATATCTTACAGTGCTCACACTTCTAGTCTCCCATTCAAATGCAACCAGGGTGGACCCTGCTTAGCTAAGGGGATAAGTCATGATGCTTGCCACCACAAGACCAGCTCTCCTCTCAGTTTGGTGTCATCTGCAAATTTGGCCACTTTGCTGGTTATCCCAACTTCTAGATCATTTATGAACAAGAGCACTGGTCCTAGTACAGAGCCCTGGAAGACCCCACTTTTTACGTCCCTCCCTCCATTGTGAAAATTGTCCATTTATTCCTACCCTCTGTTTTCTGTCACTCAACCAGTTACCAGTCCACACATTAACTTGTCCCCTTATCCCATGACTGCTAAGTTTACTCAAAAGCCTTCGGTGAGAAACTTTGTTAAAAGCTTTTTGGAAGTCCAAGTAAACTAAGTCAACCGGATCACCTTTATCCTCATGCCTGTTGACACTCTCAAAAACTCCAAAAGGTTAGTGAGGCAAGACTTGCCCTTGCAAAAGCCATGCTGGTTCTCTGTTCTTCTATATGCTTAATGATTTTGTCCTTAAGTAGGCTTTGCATCAATTTACCCGGCCCAGAAGTTATCCTGTAGTTCCCCAAATCCCCCTCACCCTGGATTCCTTTTTGAAAATGGGAGTTATATTACCTACTTTCCAGTCCTCTGGTACAGAGCCTGATTGTCGGGGACAAGTGACATATTTTTGCTAGGAGATCAGCAATTTCACATTTGCCTTCCTTCAGAACTCTTGGGTGGATGCCATCTGGCCCTGGTGATTTGTTAATTTTTAGTTTTTCAAGCCAGTTTCGAACATCCTCTCTCATCACCTCAAATTGGTCCAGTTCTTCAGTCTCCAAGTCCGAGAAGCTTTCCTCCAGTGACTGCTGCTGGTGTCTATCTTATGTTTCTTTTTAGATGGTGAGCCCTTTGGGGACAGGGAGCCATCTTATTTGTTTGTTATTTCTCTGTGTAAATTGCCCTGAGCCATTTTTGGAAGGGCGGTATAGAAATGGAATGAATGAATGAATAGTGAAGCTGACAGTGGCCCTGTTTAAGTGCCCTGCTGCAGCACCCCCCACCCCGTACCCTAGCCACGCCCCTGCTGTGTCTGACATAAAATGCAGGGGGGGTGGCCAAATGTGGAACAGGGCCACGCGGCCCCATCCGCACACCGCTTCAGCAGCCAGCACTGCGCTTCCAGCATGCCCAGGAGCACCTTTCCCTACTTGGAAAGGCAGAGAGACGCACTCCTGGCCAGGCTGGGAACCCAGCGCTGGCTGAAGCTTCTCACAAATGGAGCCCTGGCTGATGTCAGGCACAGTGGGCGTGGCTAGGGTACCAGAGGGGCGTGGCGGCCCGGATTCTTCAGATCCGTTCGGTCAATGGTTGCTAAGCCCCCAGCCGTGAAGACAGATGCAAAGGACTCATTCAGCTTCTCTGCAATCTCCTTCTCCTCCTTAATAATCCTTTTCGCACCTTCATCATCTAACCTTTCTCCTGGGCAGGTTTTCAGCTTCTGATATAGAACTTTTTATTATTCCCTTTGACGCTTCTAGCTATATACGACTCAAACTCTCTTTTTACATCCCTTATTGTCTCCTTGCATTTCTTTTGCCAGAGTTTATGTTCCTTTTTCTGTTCTCCTAATTTGGGCAGGGCTTCCATTTTCGGAAGGAAGTCTTCTTCCCTTGTATAGCATCCTCGACTCTACTAGTTCACCACCCTGGCATCCTCAGGGACTTGGTGGTACCTTTTCTCCTTCTTGGTATACATTCCAACTGAGCTTCTATTATTGTGATTTTGAATACGGTCCATGCTTTCTGGAGTGATTTGACCCTTCTGACTTCCCTTTTGAGCTTCCTTTTTATTTTTACATTTATATCCCGCTCTTCCTCCAAGGAGCCCAGAGCGGTGCACTACATACTTGAGTTTCTCTTTCACAACAACCCTGTGAGGTAGGTTAGGCTGAGAGAGAAGTGACTGGCCCAGAGTCACCCAGCTAGTATCATGGCTGAATGGGGATTTGAACTCGGGTCTCCCCGGTCCTAGTCCAGCACTTTAACCACTATACCACACTGGCTCTCCAGCCCCCTTGTTTTTGAGAAGTTTCCTCTTCTGAAACCCAACACATCCATGTTGGACTTCCATCCTTGGCAGTGCTCCACTCGCATATAAGCTGAATGAGATCATCACACTGTGGTCTCCAATGGTTCTTCAGCTCTGACATCTCGCACCAGAAGTGCATCACAGTTCTCATCACTGAGCTCATGGAAGGAGGATCAAGACGTTATGTGGAGCAGGGATTCTCAACGCTGGGTCTCCAGATGTTATTGGACTTCAACTCCCATAATCCCCAACCAAAGCCCACTGGGGCTGGGGATTATGGGAGTTGAAGTTCAATAACATCTAGGGACCCAACGTTGAGAATCTCATCTCAGTTCTGACATACAATGCAACATCCGAGGCTGTGGAGGAAACCTGGGAACCATTGGTTCATCTAGCTCAGTATTGTCTACACCAGGGCTTGTTAAACTTGGCTCCCCATTGTGTTCAGGGATGATGTTGTAGTCCAGAGACATCTGGGACCCAAGGTTGAGAACCCCTGATGTGCACAGTGACTAGCAGTGGCTTCTCCAAGGTTCCAGGAAGGAGTCTTTCCCAGTCCTACCTAGAGATGCTGCCAGGGACGGAACCTGGGACCTTCTGCATGCAATCAAATGCCCTATCACTGACCTACAGCCCCACCCCCCAAGGGGGAACATCTTACAGTAGACAGTGCTCACGTGTAGTCACTCATTCAAATGCAAATCAAGGCAAAACCTGCTTAGCACAGTGGATGATTCATGCCCGCTACTGCAAGACCAGCTCTCATCCCCAATCTTGGGGCCCTTCTTCTGCATCTCCCCAAATGCTGTCAACATAAACCAGAACATTGGGGGCCTCAGCCTTGGGAACCCCTAGGGTACCTTACCCCCCCTTGGCCCTCCACTATACCCCTGGCTGGATTATCTCCCTCGCTGTTGTGTTTTAAAATCACTCTCCCTAGCCCTACTTGCACTTCTGTATCTGCCCACTGCAGTGCTGAAGCGCGTTCACTGAACTGGCAGACTGGGTAGCCGTTCGTTAATTTTCTTCAAGGACTCTGCTAATTAATCAAGGTTCTTTGGCTTCGTTTCGAGGCGGTGACATCCTGCGCTCCGTTGCAGTTTGTTGAAGGTTGATCCCTGAAGCTTCAGCATTTTTTGTTTCCTCCCCCTGAAATCAATAGCTTTCATCTGCATCTCAACTGGCTTTCTGGGCGCAGACCAAGGTAAAAGGGACGCTGCTGCCGGTGCGCCTTCTCAGCCCAATTTCCGCTCAGAGATCTTCGTGGTTTAGGGTGTGGTTTTGGCAGAGAGGATGAGGGCTGAGTTCTTTTCACCAGCCACAAGGAGATAACCGGCTGTGACTTTGGACATGGCTGTACTGTTGCCCTACTCCAGGCACTACCACAGTCTTTTCCAAGATAAGGACCAGGGATGCCCCAGACCTTGGACAGCTCCCAGGATACCAGGTCAGGACCAGTCAGAGCTGAGCAGGTAGCACAGCAAAAGGGAATGTTGCTCCAGCAGTGAGCTGGTCTTGTGGTAGCAAGCAGGACTTGTCCCTTTAGTTAAGCAGGGTTTGCCCTGGCTGCATATGAATGGGATACTAGAAGTCTGAGCACTGTAAGATATTCCCCTTAGAGGATGGAGCCACTCTGGGACGAGCATCTAGGCTCCAAGTTCCCTCTCTGGCTTCTCCAATTAAGATAGGGCTGAGAGAGATTCCTGCCTGCCACCTTGGAGAAGCCGCTGCCAGTCTGTGAGGACAATACTGAGCTAGATAGACCAATGGCCTGACTCTGTATATGGCAGCTTCCCATGTTCCTATGTTCCAGTGTCTCATGGTGAACTGCTGGATTTTGTAGCCTACTACTCAGGCTGGGTGACTGGGCCTTGCCCCTTCTAGGAGCATCCTTTGGCCTTTAAAGGGGCTTTGTCAAATTTTGCATGCACCTGCTCCTGCAGTGAGGGTGGGGTTTCCATCCTGGCCAGAATATTCCTCTACGTTGGAGGACTTTGGCAGGGTTGTGTCTTGGTGGAGGTATCAACTGGGGTTCTTCTGCTTCTGTGTCTGCATTCCTAATGGCAGGGGCTACCAGTTGCCTGCCAGTGCTGCCTCCCAATCTGACTCCTCTCCCATACTCTGCCCCACCCCCTACTCAGGAGGCTCTAGGATTTGGGGTTTTGCCAACTCTGGGACTTGTGAGAATGGGCACATGGATCTTCTGTGCACCCGTACAGCACAATCCATTGCTGCAAGCCATACAGGACCGGAACTGGTCCTCGTGAAATTCACAGGAGAGATCAGGGGACCTGAAGACAGACAGCTTGGGCTGAACATATCTCAGAGCCCATCTCCTTTTTTTGGTCTTATTAAAGTACAAAGGTAAAAAAAGGTGCCATTGAGTCAGTGTCGATGCCTGGCGCCCACAGAGCCCTGCGGTTGTCTTTGGTAGAACACAGGAGGGGTTTCCCATTGCCTCCTCCTGCGCAGTGTGAGATGATGCCTTTCAGCATCTTCCTAGATCGCTGCTGCCCGATATAGGAGTTTCCCATAGTCTGGGAAACATACCAGCAGGGATTCAAACCAGCAAGCTTCTGCTTGTTAGTCAAGCATTTCCCCGCTGCACCACTTAAAGTGGTCTTATTAGAATACTAGTAAATGGGCTTGCAGTTTGCAAACTTTCCTTCAGGTGTGTCTGTGACTGTAGACTTGATGTAGCTCGAGGAGGTCTCATTCCCCATGCTTTCCAATGGGAGAGTTACCCCATATTTTCTGGGAACTTAACACTTCTTTTCCAGGGTTTTCATTTTTTATTTATTTCTTGGTAGTTTGGGTGAGGTCTGGAAACTACCTGCAAAAATGGTATGTTCCTGTCTTTCGTGGTTTGGTCTGGGAGTTGTATGTCAGTGAGTGAGTGAGCGAGTGAGTGAGGCCCGGTTTATGTCAGTGAGTGGTTTATGATGAGTGGGATGAGTGGTTTATGACGTTATGATTATGTTATATTATAATTATGTTATGATTCTGTGATGTGATGTGTTATGTGACGCAATATGTGATGTGATGTTATAATTAAAACGTCCGATTATGATTATGTTATGAACATAGGGATGAGTGGTTTATGATGTTATGAGTGGTTTATGTCATAAGAACAGCCCTGCTGGATCAGGCCCAAAGCCCATCTAGTCCAGCAGCCTGTTTCGCACAGTGGCCCACCAGATGCTGCTGGAAGCCACAGGCAGGAGTTGAGGGCATGCCCTCTCTCCTGCAACTGGTATTCAGAGGCATCCTCCCTTTGTCAGTGAGTGAGTGAGTGAGTGAGGCCCAATCAGCTTTATAATATAGATTTAAAGGATATTGAAGGGCTAGGTGTTACATTGAGCCCACCACGAGCTCAAACTGGCTTATCTTTTCTTCCAAAAATAGCAGTTGCTGGGGCGGGGGGAGGCTCTAGATTGGAACAACTGCAGCAGGGGTAGCTGTATCACACTGCACCCACCACGGTCCCGATTCAGAGTCTGTCTAGAGGTTAAATAGCCATCTGTCAGAGATGCTCTATAGTACACAAGCCAGTAGGGATGGTTGTTGGTACCATCAGGGAGGACAAAAGCTCATTGTGGTTGTTGATATGCCCCTAGAGATGGAGGTGATAACACTGCAGTAGGTTCAGCTGTCATTTTGTTGACCGGCTTTTATGGTCAGTGTCCTGACCAACAGGCTTCAGCGTCCCAGTCTGCAAGGGTGTTTTGAAGGCTTTAACAAGTTTTAAAAACACGAAATGGAAACAGGCAGGGATGTTTTCCGAAGATTACTCCAGGGAGAGAGGATAACAGTCGGTTCACTGTTACCCTGATGACCCTCTGTGCTAAAGTGACTGCAATTTTACCCTAATCATTTGGTGGGCAGGGATAAAAAAAGAGGTGATAATACACAGAGACCCATTCTCCACATTGGGAAATGTGTGTGTGTGCCAAAAATCACTACGAGCATTCATCCCTTAAGATGGTACTGTTGGTCAGAATTTGTGGGCCTGGCTCATGGATGAGTAGCACTTTCCTGCACTGGGTTGGGTGGGGGTGGACTAGAAGGCCTCTAAGGGCCATTCCAACTCTAAAATTCTATAGTGGGATGACCCCGCCCCTCTGTAGCTGCTATTTGACATGGTAGGGGGAGGCTTCTGTTGTGTCCCTGGTGGATCCATCTCTATGTAAAAGCAACATTTTTGATGTCTGCTTCCTCCAATAGAGTCAGTGTGGTGTAGTGGTTAGAGCATTGGACTAGGACTGGAGGAGACCAGAGTTCGAATCCCCATTCAGCCATGAAACTCACTGGGTGACTCTGGGCCAGTCACTTCTCTCTCAACCTAATCTACCTCACAGGGTGGTTGTGAGGAGAAACATAACAATTTATACTCCTCTGGGCTTCATGGAGGAAGAGTGGGATATAAATGTAAAATTTTAAAAATGCATAAATCATGGAGTTTTCTCTTCCTGCAGACTCACTTGGGTACAATCCTGAGCACCTTCTGGAAGTGCTGGAAAGCCTTTCCTCTTGGAAGTTTCCAGGCTCAGAATTTGGGGAAAGGGTGCAGAACAGTGCTCCCTCTAACAGGGATTCCCAGATGTTGTTGACTACAGCTCCCAGAACCCCCAGCTGCAATGCTTGGGGATTATGGGAGTTGTCGCCAACAACATCTGGGAATCTCTGTGAGAGGGAACATTGGTGCAGAAGTCTGTAGGGGGTTTCCTTGCATTTTCCCTCCTGCTGTGAGGGCTGGGGTTTCTGTTTATTAGATGTATTTATTATCTGCCCCATAGAGGGGAGCTAGGAATCTAAACCAATCAGTCGGTCTGCCAGTCAAAGCGATGTGTTGGCTTCCTACACGACACGGTGCCTCTCCTCACCTCTTGTGGGAATGCTCCTGTGCTGCCATTGGCTACGCTATGCAGTAAGCGGAGGAGCACACAGATGGAGAAAGGCAGAGCCCTCACATGAGTTATTAAGGAATTCTGGCAAAACATTTTGTTCACATTAATCACGGAGCTCAGCGAGTTCTGGAACACCCATGGAGTCGGCTTGGTATCCAGCGTCGGTATTATATGCGACAGCAGCAGACACCCCCCATGTCTTTCAACCAGAGGTTGACCCCATGGCACTAGCAGAAAGGGGGCACAAACTGCCCCCTCAATTGCTGGCGCCCTTCTGGAATCATTCACTCAGAATCACAATAAGGCTGCAATCCTAAGCATGCTTCCACAAAAAGCGAATGCCATGAAAAACCCAGTAAGACTTACTCCATATATTCCAGATGGGATTGTTAATGCAAAATATACAGAAATATACGCAGCTTTTCAGAGTTTTTTTTCAGAAACCCAGCATATGAGATAGAGCTCACCCCTCTCGCCGAAATGCATCCTGTTCTTTCTGTGGGCTCAATATTTGTTTCCACTTCTAACCCCAGTCACATATAAAGAAAGGTGGGCATAGAATATGCCTTAGGACCATATGAAGCTATACTGAGTCAGATTATTTAGCTGAGCACTCTTCACACTGACTGGCAGCCGTTCTCCAGGGTTTCAGTGGGGCATTTCCCCATCCTACCCAGGATCGAACCTGGGACCTTCTGCATATAAAGCAGATGCTCTGCCACTGAGCTACAGCCCCACCCCCTTAGAAGTGGCAGTATACTGAGTCAGACCCTTGGCCCATCTAGCTCAGAATTGTCTACACTGACTGGCAGCAGTTCAAAGTTTCAGGCTGCAGTCTTTCCCAGGCCTAGATGGAGTTGCTGCCAGGGAGTAAACCGAGGACCTCCTTCATGCAAAGCAGTTGCTCTGCCATCAAGCTATGAGCCCAGCCTCTAAAACACCCAAACACAAAGCAGCTCTTTATTTTAGAAAGAAGATAACTAAGGGGAGACATGATAGACGCTTATAAAATTCTGCATGGTGTGAACAGAATGCATAGAGAGTAGTTTTTCTCCCTACATAGAACCAGGGGTCATCCCATGAAACTGATTGCCAATAAATTTGGGACTCGTACCAGGAAGTGCTTTTTCACACAGCACAGAATTAACCTATGGAATTCTCTGCCACAGGATGTGGTGATAGCCACCAGCTTGGATGGCTTTAAGTGGGGCTTAGACAAATTCATGGAGGACAGGTCTATCAATGGCTACTTGTCTTGATGGCTATAGAATTAACCTATGGAATTAGGAAGAATTGACCTAGAATTAACCTATGGAATTCTCTGCCACAGGATGTAGTGATAAGCCATCAGCTTGGATGGCTTTAAGCAGGGCTTAGACAAATTCATGGAGAACAGGTCTATCTATGGCTACTAGTCTTGAGGGCTATCGGCTACCAGGCCTCCGGCTACCAGCTGTAGGGGAGCAGTGGTAGGAGAGGGGGCATGCCTCCATCTCCTACTGAGGGCTTTCTAAATGCATCTGGTGGGCTACTGTGGGAAACGGGATGCTGGACTAGATGGGCCTTGGGCCTGATCCAGCAGGGCTCTTCTTATGTTCTTAAAATTTGCCCCAACCCCAATGCATTTTGCCCCTTTTGTGCCTCCCGCGTTTTCTAGCACTGCTCCTGCCTTGCTCATGGAATCAGTCCTATCAGCCCAACACAAAATGACGGACATCTTGTGGAAGGGAAGAGATGGTGCTGCTACTAACGGAGACAGGAAGAGATCGTAGAACCTCCCATCTCTGTAGAACATTAGGATGTGTGGGTGAGTCGGCAATTCCTTGACACCATTGCTTGCTCATAGCTGAAAATCACAATTCTATGGCGCAGTCTAGAAGAGAACAGACCCGAGAGAAAAGACAGGACAAACAACAAAACTTCCCTTGTTTGCACATATTTGAAGAGAGCAGGGAGGGAAGAGATTGTTTTTCTCATTCCCTCTTTGCAAAGCTCTGCAATCCAACACAATTAAGCCAAGAGGTTCAGATTAGTTTGGTGGCCCCAGCAGATACAAGGAAAGGAGAAAGCTCAACATCAACTGTTTAAAATTGAATTGTAACAAAGGGGTCCCCCCACCACCACTTTCTACCTTTTTAATGGTCCTGACACCTTTATTAATACATTTTAAAAACAAGGACTGTGTCTGATTGTTGGGGAGTGGAGTGGGGGTGATCGAGGAGAGAAAACAAGAACATGATTTGGGGTGGAGGATGGCACAGAGTTGACCAAAGCAGAGCTCTCTGGAGTTTTAGCTTCCATGTGTGGGAAATTGTAACTACTGTGTCTCTAATTGGGAAATCATAATGCATAGTCATGCAGAACCATTCTCAAGGTCAACATAGGCTCAGGATGCTTATGTATCAGTGAATAAGGATATCAAATGGTGGATTGTGAGATCTCACACTAGCCTTTTTGGCTAGCAATCAGGGTTTGGTAGTATATTGAGGCTTCTTTTTAAAGTCTTGCAGCACCTTAAAGCTTAGCCCATTTATTGTGGCTTAAAGGGTGAAAAAGTCAGGCGACCTCATCAAGCATCACCTGGAGGTTATTCACACTTGGCTTCAGGCTTCGGGGTAAATGTTGAGTGAAGCCACTTTGAAGGACACTCGTGGCACTGAAGGAAGTAGCTCCTCCCCTCTGCTCTCGGGTTCTGTTTTTGCAAGTACACACGGCAGGTGTCAGTATTTTCCTTCCTAGCCAATGGGAGTGGAGGGTGAGAGAGAGCTCCCTGCAGAGATAGATCTGCATTTCTGAAAAGAGCATGCCTCTTATCATGCTAATGATTCTACGTCAGCACCTCTCCCTGTTTGCAGGGCACTTTCAGAAAAAGTAGCTTAAAATCAGCATTTTTAAAAATCCGGAAATTCCTTGAGATAAGCTAGAATTTGCATCACAAAGCCCGACGTGTGTGTGTGTGGAGTGGGTCCAAGGATCTCGTCAGGAGTTCACGGTAAGTTTGGTGTGTGAACACACACACACTCTCTCCCGAAGGAGATTCGGGGCAGAAGCCCTGTGTGAAAAGCCTCCTGGTGTCACATCTTTTGGCCCTGTGCTGAAAATGTGCGGGGAGGGGGACTTAAGAAGCGGATTTAGAGCGAGTCAGACCATCAGTGCCTCTAGCTCAGTATTGCCTGCACAACTCCCGGACTACGACTCCCAATATTGGAGTACAACTGGACTACAACTCCCATTGACTCTTAGCCACTGTGGCTGGGGAAGATGGAAAGCATAATCGAAAAACAGTGGAAGGGCTGGAGTTGTGTAGCCCTATGCTGACTGGGGGTGGCAGCTCTGCCTGGTGGATTCCTGCCTTTTCACCCCTTATTTTCCACACACCCCATCTCCCTCTGTTCACCTTTCAGTTGTAAGTTCCTTGGGCAGAGGCCTCTTTTTAACTTGAGCAACTCTTGAAATGCTATGTCAATAGCAACCCCGATTTTTTTGGCAATCAGTTTCATGGGATGACATCTGGTTCTAATGTTATGCGAGAGGGAGAAAAATTTCTATCCATTCTCGCCACACCATGCATAATTTTACAGACCTCTATCATGTCACCCCTCAGTTGTCATCTTTCTAAACTTAAGAAGCCTTCATTTAAACTAAGAAGCCGTAGCCTTAGAAGCCCTCTCATGACACAGTGGGAAGTAACTTGCCTAAGGAGCAAGGGGTTGCTGGTTCGAATCCCCGATGGTCTGTTTCCCAGACAATGGGAAACTCCTATATCGGGCAGCAGCAATATAGGAAGGTGCTGAAAGGCATCATCTCATACTGCGTGGGAGAAGGCAAAGGCAAACCCCTCCTGTATACTACCAAAGACAACCACAGGCCTCTGTGGTGGCCAGGAGTCAACATCAACTCGACCACACACTTTTCCTTTACTTTATTTAGCTGCATAAACAAATACTACTAATAAAACTGGGATTCATACCATTTAATACGGTGGTGCTTTCTGAGGGAGGATGCGATGTGATGTGTAATGTGTGGGTTTTTTGTTTTTTTTTAACGAGGGTTTAGCAAATTTTTATTGGGTGGATTTTGTGGTTGCTGGTTTGATAGGATGATTACTCCAAGTCCTGTTCAATATTGGTAGCTACTGCTACACATTCTCTCAAGACCACAGCTCTCAACCTTAGTCTCCATTGGTTGTTGGACTACAACTCCCATCATCCCCCAGCCACAATGGTCAAGGATGGAACGAGAGTTGTAGTCCAACAATATCTGGGGAGCCAAGTTGGACACCCCTTAACTTCAAGGGACAATTCACCATTCATTCACTAGGCCTGAATATAGCAGTGTGTTGTATCCTTTGGGACATGGGTCTGTTTTCCAGCCCTGCTGTCTTTAATGGTGCCCAGCCTTCACAACTTTGAGCACCAGCTATCTGACATGACCATTGTGGCTGCTGGGGATGATGGGAATTGTAGTCCAACTATATCTGGGGACTAGGGATTTGCACGAATTGATTTTTTAAATTCCCTTTGTACCCAAATCAAATCACCCCCAATTTGTTTTGGGTCTGAATCTGGCCAGCTAACACAGGGGCAATTTGTTTTGTCCACAAACCGCCCATAACAGGTAGATTTGGGTACTAATCGTTTTGTCCCCAAATCAATTCGCACATCCCTACTGGGGACCCAAGTTGGAAAACCCCTTTCTTAAAATCTTAGCTACCTGTGGTATTGCTGGTGGGTTTCACACTGTGTTTTGGGAGACTGTGTATGAGCAGATGAGAACATCCACAATGGCAAGTAAGTTCCCCTGTAGGGAACACCTTCCTTAGGGGGCAAGGCTACAACACCTGAGGCTTTTTAGTTTAGAAAGAAAGACAACTGAGGGGAGAGATGATCGAGGCAAGCTGTAAAATCATGCATGGTGTGGAGGGTTGTTAAGAGATTTTTCTTCCTCTCACATAACTCTAGAACCAGGGGTCAGCCCATGAAATGGATTGCAAAGCAATTTAGGACCAATAAAAGTACTTTTTCACAATACACATAATCCACTTGTGGAATTCTATGCCACAAGATGTGGGGACAACCAACAACCTGGATGGCTTTAAGAGGGGTTTGGATAACTTCATGGAGGAGAGGTCTATCAAGGGCTACTAGTCGGAGGGCTATATAGACCACCTCCAGCCTCAAAGGCAGGATGCCTCCGCGTACCAGTTGCAGGGGAGCAACAGCGGGAGAGGGGGCAGGCCCTCAACTTCTGCCTGTGGGCTTCCCAGGGGCATCTGGTGGGCAACTTTGTGAAACAGGATGCTGGACTAGATGGGCCTTGGGCCTGATCCAGCAGTGCTGTTCTTACGTTTCAGGAAGGTGTCTTTCACAGCCCTAGCTGGAGGTGTTGCCATAGATGGAGCCTGGGACCTTCTGCATCCAAAGTGGATGCTCTACCACTGAGCCATGCTCCCCAGCCTCAGCCAGGTGCCATTTGGTGCATCATTTATTTTATATGGTGCCACCACATCTGAAATACTGCATATAGTTCTGATCACCAGAAAGATGGAGGAATGATGGTGCAAAAGGTGTGGGAAAGGGACCTAGAGGTCAGAGCATTCCCTGTACAAGGAAAGGTTAGGAAAAAGGCAACTAAGGTTTATAAAATTATGCATGGCCTGGAGAAAGTGGACAGAGTTAAAAGGTTCTCTTTCCTAAGCTAAACACAGGTTTCCTAGTCAGACATTACATTGTATCTGAGTTCAGGATTCTCCACACATTAGTGTGCTTTTGTGTGACTGATTGTACATTTTAAAAGCAGACTTGGGTCCAGGCCTCCCGAAATGCAAGATCTAGACAGGAATCACATTGCTGTGACCTGCATTCAACATAACATATGAAGAATTTTACTTACATACGATCTGCACCTGTGTACACTATTCACAGACAGCATATGGTATGTTGAATATAACACGTGAAAAGGGCTGGGGTCATCCAAGGAGACTGATTGGTAGTAAATTCAGGACAAACAAAAGGTTCTTCACAAAACATGTGGTTTATTTACCAAACTGAGTGCCACAAGATGATAGCCATGGGCTTAGATGGCTTTAAAAGGGGATTAGATGGACTAGGAAGGATATAGGTCTATCAATGGCTATTCATTAGGAAGGCTATATGGAACCAACTGCTTCTGACCCTCATGGGACATTTCAGGAGGTAGCATGCTTGTTTTTCAAATATTCACTTGTTGGGCAAGAACCCTGTGAGAGAGGCTCAGCTGAGAGGGAAAGAAATGACTGGCCCAGAGTCACCCAGTGAGTCTCATGGCTGAACGGGGATCTGAACTCGGGTCTCCCCGCTCCTAGTCCAACACTCTAACCACTATGCCTTGGCTCTCCCACAGAGTGGACACAGGCTTCCAAGCTGGCCACAGCTTATAGCAGCAGCTGACCAGTGCCCCCGCAGGTCAGGGTGACCCGACACCCAGCCCTGGCTACCAGGTTTCCTTATGGCAGCCTACATATGCAGGACCCATAAGAAAACACAGCAGCTGGGAGGAGGGTGTGGATAGACACAGATATAAACTGCCGAAAAGGTGTGTGGCATAGAGGGCATTTATTAAGGATCCTACATAATACAATCTCCCGGAGGAGACACACCCAAGCTCACCCCAAGCTCCACCATGAGTTGTTCATCCCCGGGGCCATTTTTGACAGCCTTCCCCAGCCCAGCAAGCGGCTCCTCCATTCACCTTGCCCTGGGACATTCACATTCAGAGGCCCCGCCTTTTCTAGCACAAACGCTGGATGCCATGGAGTTAGGAGGTGGGGCTTTTCAAAGGGGTGTGTGTGTGTTTAAAAAAAGCCCCATCCCGATTACAGTCACTGTTATACCACATGATAGCATTCCAGTTCTCACTGAGAAGTACAGTGTACCCCCACCCAAGTGACCCTTAAAATGACGCAATTCCAGGCAAGGAGACAGCTAGATTCCTTCCAGAGAGCCCATGCAGGAAAACCACCTACCCCTACGCTGGGAGCAGGAGGCTCCCTCCCTGGAAACCATTAGCATCCAAGCAATAAGGAGCTGCTGTCTGACATTCAAATGTATGGGGCAGGGGGAGAGAAAGTGAAAGAAGACAACAGCCTTGACTACAATTCAAGGGGGAGAAAGGCCCCCACAAGTAAAGCAGCATATTTAATCTTCATCATCTTCAACACTTCAGTAGTGCAGCAATGTAAACACAACCCAGGAGAATGTGAAAACTTTTTCTTTAAAACCTCAAGCAAAGATGACCAACTTCTGCATTCTCTGGGGCTGCTTTATTTTCCAGACAGTGGTTTTGGGGCAAGTGCATAATGTTCTCGTCCCCAAGACTGCCCCAACTGCATGAATGAAAGGACTAAAACTTCTTTTTTGATATCTCTGGAGGGCCACATGAAATTGCTTCAGGAGCCAGATCTGGCTTGCAGGCCACCCCACTGACTTTGAGAAAATTTGAAAATTCAGGATATTTTCCTATCAACTCCTATCATCCCCATCTGCCAATAAGTTAGGGTTGATGGGAGTTGTAGTCCAACATCTGCAGGCGGGCCCAAGTTGTGCAGCCCCACCTTAGAAGCAGGAAAGTTGCCCTTTGGTGTTAAGGTGGTGGAATTGGGGGGAGTCTGCTGTAGGTGCATTCATCATCTTTGCAGAGAGGCAGAATGCTTGCCAGGTGAGAAGCAGGTGAAGGTGGAAATAAGCAAGTACTGAAAGCAGGGGCATAAGAGAAAGATGAGGGAGCGTGTACACACCCACACCCACCTTCCGATGTCTCCAAAAAAAAGAAAAGAGGGGGACTTGACTTCTACAGTCTGGAAGTACTTCACATTAATCATATGAGGAGCTCAATGAGATTCCTCTAGGTTTGCTTTAGGAAAAGCGAAAGGTTTTCCAGTGACACAGAAAGACCAACGTTTTCGGTGCAAAGTAGGCAATGCACATGTAACAAACAGCAACGAACAGAGAAGTGCAAAGGGGTGTGTGTGTGTGCATTGAGCTATTAGGAATTGAAGGAATCAACCCTCCCTCCTTTACTGTTTTCAACTTGTGCAAAGGTTTTTCTGAGGCAGCATGTCAACAGGTGTCTGTCAACTGGAAGAGGAACTTCCTACCCTACAGTGTTATGGACTTTAAGGACGGGGGCATTGGGTACATTGTGGAAGAAGGGGTCACAGACGTGGCAGCATGCCCTCTGTCCACACCAGTGGCATGACTGACAATAATTTAAAACAAAAAGGGAAAAAAAATAACCCTTCACAACCGTAAAACGTGACTAAAAGGTTGTCTCCAGAGCGAGGTGGGAAACCAACAATGCTCTGGGTTCTGCAAACTTGGCCTCTTTCCCCCCTTTCTGGAAAGAGAGTGACGAAGAGGGGTTTCCAAAGCTGCCTTGCTGCAGCCGAGGGTGCGTTTCCCAGAACACACCGTCAAGTATTTTGGCTTTCGAAAGAGGCGAGTGCTGAGTTGTGAGTCTTGCAGACTAACCACCCCACTCTGCGAGAGAGAGTGTGTGGAAATTTGAGGGTGTATGTTGCAGAGCTGGGGTGGGTGGGTGGGGGGCAGGCTGGCACTCTCCACCATCTCACGGGTGTGGCTTGCAGGCCTGCGGCAATGCCCTTCACAGTCTCGGTTTCACAGCTTCTTTTGCCAGAATTTCCCTTGACGTCCAAATTCAAGTAGAGGGAGCTTTGCTTCCCTTTCTCCCCCCACTTAAAAGATCAGCAGTAAACAAAAGGTGGCCCTCCAAGTCCACGGTAGCAGCGGCATCCTCAGCAACGCAGTGGGGCTCCAGAGGGTCCTTGTATAGGAGTGCTTCATCCTTTTGCATCCTTTGCTGTCCCTTAGCAAAGGCTGGCCGGCGGCTATAGGATCTCCTCTCGTGGGGTCTTCGCTTTGGGGGCCACTTGCCCATTGCGCAGGAAGCCATTCTGGCTACGCAGCAACTTCCCCTTTTCCCGGTCTGGCCACGTAAAGATGGCTTCGTCACTGTCCAGCTCGGATTCGGAGTGCATCAGGCTGGTGTTCTGCACCTGAGCTTTCTGTTTGCTGCCTTTAAGAAAAACAAAAGAATACACCGAAAGGAAGCTGGATGTTAAGAGAGATCTCTGGTAAAGAGTCATGATTCTTAATTTTTCTATACCATATTTAGGAACATAGGAAGCTGCCTTATACAGAGTCAGACCACTGGTCCATCTAACTCGGTATACCCCAGTGATTCTCCAAGGTTACAGCAGAAGTCTCTCGCAGACCAATCTTGGAGATGCTGCCAGAGAGGGAACTTGGAACCTTCTGCATGCAAGCAGGCAGGCGATCTTCCCAGAGCAGCCCCATCCCCTGAGGGGAATCTCGTACACAGTGCTCACAATTCATGCTTGCTAACACAAGAGCAGCTCTCCTTCCCATTTACCTGAACGGAAGGCAACTCAGTGTAAGACGATGCCTTAAAAGACAAGGGTTAAATGCAGGTTATATACCTCTATTTACCCCAAAGGAGGGAGACTCTGAATCTATGACTCCCATATTTAAGAGGCAAGAACTAGGAGAAAACCTCATCTTAGAGTTGGATAAATATAGTACACATAGCTTACACTCTAAACTTCAACAGAGGGAGGCTACAGAGAGAGGAAAGAAGATGGAAGTGTGCGTGTGTGTGTGTGTGTGTGTGTGTGTGTGTGTATGGGGTGGGAGAACGGGAGCCAATGGAGGAAGAAGAGGCATTCAAGTAGACAAACTTCAGGCTTCATATCAATAAGGGATGAGAACTAAGGGGTCAAGCTGAGGCCTTCCCAGAAAAAGGTGGGGCTGCTACAGGATGACTCCGTCAAAGCAACTACAGAAGCCAGCAAAGCTCTCCTGAAAGAGGCTCAATGCTTGGGGCTCAGGAGAGCTTTTCTCAAGGACAGGTGAGCTTTTTTTCTCCAGTATGACCTTCATTTAATGTGCAATTTTATGCTGGTCTCTGACCATAATAAAGCTTGATTCTGATTCTGACAGGTGAGCTTTACAAGCCTCCAAATCCTCCATCCCTGGGGCGGGATTGCCTTGCCCGGCCCTGAAGACTGCTGGCAGCGGTTTCTGAAGCTGGGCTGGATTTGGAGAACACAGCTGCCGGCCACATGACATGACACCCCGCCCCACGCGGCTACCCAAAGCGGCCAGACCAGCCTTGGGCTGCTGGTGCAACAACGGAGGGTGGGCGAAGGATGCCCTTCATGAAATGTAACTCAAGGTAATTTGGCCCCTACTGGATGGAAAGGAGCTTGCTGTGCTTCTAGGGGCATCTCAAGGCACAAAAGCCTCGTCTCCCTCTTGGCAAAAGAGAACATCTAATCCCTCCTGCTGCCAGGCTGGACCAACACCCTGCTCCTGGGGTGGGCAAGCCTCTTTCAAAGGCCCTAGTGGCCAGCCAGATGCCCGCAGGCCACCCACCCTCTGCCACTGCTGTTCAGGGGCAGGCAGGCTGAGCCGGATCCCGGATCACCAGGCAAACCTCTCTCGGGGAGAGGGAAGTGATCCAAAGTGCTGCCGCAGTGCCCTCTAGGGCTGTCATTAAGGGACTGCTCACTTGGCTGGAACATCATTAGATGAGATAAGATGACAATAAGCAATTACTTTCAGTGAGCAAACAAGGATGAAAGGCTCGCTTTTTGTCCTGAGCTGCTGAAATCAACCCTCTCTTTAGAGACCAAGGCGGGTCACTCTGGTCTGGGGAGCGCATGAATCGAGAAGCGATTCAACCGAAGATTCAGCTTCCAAACAAACACCCACATGAGCAGCCAGCTTCGCTGTGCCACACAGCGATTTCAAAACCCTTGTGAAGAGAAACTGGCCCATGGCAGCATTCTGCCAGGGCTAACCTCTTTTTTGCATGACTTACCTGCTTTGGGATTTGGTTTTAACTCCAGGCTCTCTTGGTCTGTGGCGTCCAAGATCTTGTACTTGCTCTTCCTTTTCGGCTTCCCTTTGCGTCTTAAAGGAGGAAGGGGGGGAAAAAAAGGCTGAGGCTTCAATGGGGCTTGAGGAGCATTAGCATCTAGCTACAGAGGAAAGCCAGGGAGTTAGCAAAAAAGAGGAGCATTTAAAGGGCTCGGATTCTTACTCACCTCTTGCAGCAGCAAACCACAGTCCAGGAGAAGATCCCAACGGATACCACAATGACAAACGATGCAATGACGACATACAGCACACTCCATTCTGTAAGAGACATGGAAGTCAGAGACTCTGGCGTTTGGGACCTCACCCAGGGAGCTATCAGGGGCTTTGTGCACTGAGCCCTTTTGACTGCACAGCCCTCTATAGACACAGAGGAAAAGAGTTGTGTGCAACATCAGCTCCTGCAATTGGTTCACAATACAAGGCCCTGGGATTGGCCAAGCCCATATAAACAGCAGGAGCCTGGCCTTCTGCCCTTGCGTTGCCAACAGGCTCATGCCTAATCCCCAAGCACTGCCTGGATGGACTCTTGGGGCAGCCCCCTGTCCACCTTCCCAGGAGTACTGAAAGACCCCTGTGCCCTGAGAGGAAGGCTGGAGAGGAAGTCAGGGCGTTCTTGTCCTCGGCTCCTGAAAAGACCATCAGTGGCCTGAGATAACAATACTTTGCAAATCTTAGGCAATTTGTTCATTTCGAATATTTTGTGTGTGTGTGTTTTTAATTTTATATCCCGCTTTTCCTCCAAGGAGCCCAGAGTGGTGTATTACATACTTAGGTTTCTCCTCACAACAACCCTGTGAAGTAGGTTAGGCTGAGAGAGAAGGGACTGGCCCAGAGTCACCCAGCAAGTCTCACGGCTGAATGGGGATTTCAACTCGGTCTCCCCGGTCCAGCACTCTAACTAGGGTCCAGCACTCTAACCACTACACTACTTTGGGTGCCTTGGTCAAGGCAGAAAGGCAGCATAAAAATGCAACCCCCCCCCCCCAAAAAAAACCAAAAAACAAAAAAACCCACCAACCCAAAACCAAACAACATAATGTGGCTTCAGTTTCAGCCCCCAGAAACTGACCACAGGGACCTTGAGTTGGAGAACACACACTTCAGGTGTGGATTTGAGTATGGCTGCTCATAGTCTGGCCGACACTCCGAATCAGCAGCTTCGTGAGATGTCAGGGAAGACTGGCGAGATGGGAACACAGGAGGCTGGCCAGACCCTTGGTCCATCTAGCTCAAGATTGTCTCCTCTGACTGGCAGCGGCTCTCCAAGGTTTCATGCAGGAGCCTTTCCTAGCAGTGGCTGGAGATGCTGCCAGGGAGTGAGCCTGGGGCCTGCTGCATGCAAAGCAGATGCTCTCCCACTGAGCTGCAGGTCCATCCTAGCGAACTGGAGTGGCATCAACCCATTATGATCATGTGCCACATAGGAGATCTGGAAGTCCTTATTCCCATTACGTTTCATGCCTCGTTAAGAAAACCTGCCAGGAGGGCAGCGGAGGCCGGCGAGCAACCTGTAGCAGGGCGGAGAGGATGCTCGCTGTGCCACGGGAGGACTCCTGCAGGGCAGGGCAGTGGCAGGCCCAGAGGGACTGGGCAAGAGTCTCCTGCACCACCGTACACTGGCCCAGGCAACAGCCAGGCTGGCTTTTAATGCCTGCATGGACTAGAAACAGGGAGACCGCTGGGAACGTTGCATGGTGGCGCTGCTTTTGATGCCTCCACTGGCTCTGATGTGGGACTGAGCCCCACGGAGGCCCTCCCCACTGATCAAAGACAAGGCCAGCAGCTGCTCAGTATTTAAGTGGCTGGGGATCGCTTTGCCATTTATTCCTGATACTTCAGAAGCCAGAAAGATTCCCTGAGAAAAGACTGTTAGCATCCCCACATATGGACACACTTCTCTGGCTCCTTGCCACCACTTTCCACTCAGTGCTCTTCCCCCCTGATGGCTCCTTTAGACAGTGGGGTGGAAACAAGGAGCATAAGTCAGCTGCTGCCTACTGAGTCAGGCCACTGGTCCACCTCGCTCAGCACTGTCGACTGACTGGCAGCAGCTCTCCAGGGATTCAGGCAGGAGTCTTCCCCAGCCCTACCTGGAGGTGCCACCAGGGATTGAACTGGGACCTTCTGCATGCTAAGCCGATGCTCTACCACTGAGCTACAGCCCCATCCCTCAATGGGACATACAACCCTCGAGGAATCTGAACCCTTGTGCCTGGGAGAGAGTGCTCTGCAGCCTCTGTGGCACTCCTTCACAGGGAAGGATGGAGATACATCGCATACGTACCACAGTTGCTCTCGCCGTCACCCATCTGCACTTTGATGAAGTTCTCCATCCAGAAAGGGTCGCAGATGCAGCGCTTGGTGAACGAGTCACAGTGCCCGTGCTCGGAGCAATTCAGCTGGCATGCTGGGGAGAGGACAGACCAGTCAGCACAGACACAGCCACGGTCAGGGTTCAGCCAAGGAGCACACTTTCAACCCCCACTTGGCTTTTTGGTCTCGGGCCCGACTGTAGGTGTCGACACAAGATCCCACCCAGGTCTGCCGTTTCCTAGCTCAACCCACCTGCCCATCACTGCAGGGTACAGAGCTTACTAGAGAAGACCACAAGTCTCTCTTTAATATTTATTTATTTGATTTATTTGATTTATTTGATTTGAACCTTTCCAAAAATGGCTCAGGGCAATTGACATCAAAATAAAAACAAAACAAAGTCAAAACTAAAAAATCATTTAAAACCAACATTAAAAATTTTAAATTTTTAAATTTGCAAGAATCCCAACCCTTCCGGCTGTACCCCTGTGCTTATTTTATTTCATTTTATTTTATATTTTATGTATGTACCATCTGACTCCAAAGGCTCTAGTTGGTTCACAAAAATCAACACAACAGAATAAAACCAACTATTAAACAACAATTAAAAAATCCAAAACGTTCAAAGATTACAGCAATTAAATATTTTTAAACGGCAATTAAAAATTTAAAAACAAGCATCCAGAGATTACTAAAAACCTGGCTTAAAAGTGTGTCTTAAGGGCTCTTTTAAAAGCTGGCAAAGATGTTCAGCCACGGAGGTCTACCGGGAGCGCATTCCACAGCCCAGGAGTGGCTACAGAGAAGGCCCACTCCCAAGTCACCACCAGACCAGCTGGCGGCATACGGAGACAGTCCTCTCTTGATGATCCCAATGTGCGGTGGGGATCATGCAGAAGAAGGCACTCTCCCAGGTAACCCGGTCCTAAACCTGTTGTTGAGAACTGGTATAAATGTGGTGGCTAAGAGAAAACATTCACTAGGTGGCTTTAGGTCAGTGTTTCCCAATGTTTTTAAGATGACTGCACATAAAGCCCCCACATCCCACTCACTGCAGCAGGTTGGAGCCCCAACTGTCCCTGCCCCCCCTCCCCGGCCATGCAGTTTATTTATTTAGGAGCTGGGTAGTTCAGTCATACACCAGGAGGGCCTTGCCCTTCCTGGAGCATTATGGGGGTGAGTCCGCGCCAAAAGTGGGGAGCTTAAATACCCTGCTTCTGAAGCCCATCCACTTCCTTATGCACCAGGACAGGTATGTCCCTCCTGGTGCCTAAGGGAGCAAGCCAGCTCCAAAGCAGAGCTAAGCTGCCTCACTCCAGAACGCACCGGGAAAGGCACAGGAGCGAGTCAGCTCCGAATGCAGGGTGCATCCTCTTTTGGAGCTGAGTTAGCTGGCAGACTGGGGAAAGGCTAATTTAGGCCATCCACCAATCCAAGGATAGGCAACTTTGGCTCTCCAGCCGCTGCTGAACTACGACCCGAGCGACAACTTATGCAAACATCTTGGGTGGATACTGATTCTGATTGGAAGGCATCTGGGAAGGAGAAGTCAGCCTGGAAAGCTTTTGCCAGCAAGCCTTCCAAAAGGGAGAGAGAAACAGATTATTCTGAAGCTTGCTTTGGGGGATCTTATGATTTTTGCTATTGCTACGGCAGTTTGCTTTTTAAAACGGAAAACCTCTAATGAAGTTTTGTACCTTGACATAATGTCAATGCTTTAGTTTTCTATTTTATGTGCAACTTTTTCTTTAAGAAATCTGCCTTGGCCTAGTGGCAATGTTTATTTTGTTTGTTAACAGACAAATTTATTTTATTTAATACATTTATATACCGCCTAAAATTCAAGTTCTCTGGGTGGTTTACAGGACAATAAAAACAGCCAATAAAAGATTAAAACATTTTAACAATTAAAATTAAAAAATTAAAACTATTAACACACCAATTAAAACAGTATCTAATTAAAAGCCTGGGTGAACAAATGCGTCTTGACTGCCCTTTTAAAAGTTGTAAAAGATGGGGAGGCTCTTATTTCAGCAGGAAGAGTGTTCCAAAGCCTCGGGGCAGATGAGCTGGTGGCAACTGCAGATGAACCTCTCCAGATGATCTCAATGGGTGGTGGGGTTCATAATGTCTCAAATAAAGAGACATTAAAGAAAAAACCAATCCCACTTCTTCTTTTTTACTTGCCCGGACTATCCTTGGATTAGCCTAGCCGAGTTTATTGCAGCTGGGGATGATGGGAGTTGTAGTTCAGCAACAACTGGAGTGCCAAGGTTTCCTGCCTCTGCACAACTTCCTCACCCCCCTGCCCTGCTCCTACCTGCAACATGGGAATAATAATACTAGTCTTCCTCACAGGGCTGTTGTCCAGAATGCTTATTGAGATAACCTACCATATTTTTGCAGATATACGCTGCACAAGAGTATAACTAAATCTGATCATGGGTCCTCTTTTTAAAAAAAACCCTCTTTATTGCCAGCACTTGTACATTACCCATGGGTACCTATGCAGAAATACAGTATTGCTATCCTGTTAGTGTCTCTCCCCCCCCCCCCCCCCGCAGCCTCCAGGGAGGGAGCTGATCCAGTTGCAGAGGAAAAGGAGCTGGAGAGGCACTCGGGCAAGCAGCAGGGGACAGCACAGGACGGGGCCAGTGGCTCCCAGAGGACCTGAGGCAGAGGGAAGTGCACCAGCTCTGGCATCTTGGGACTGGGAGGTTGCAGGGGAGAGGCAAGTGGGGAGGGTCATGGTTGCCGTTCTCTGGAGGAAAGGCTGTGAGGCCCAGGAGGGCCAGCCAAGCGCTTCTCCTCCCACGCCAAGGAAAAATAAATGTAAAAATACTTCTGTGTAACCCACACTCTCTTCATCCTCCACCCCCCTCCATGAGAAACAAAAAAGGGTTCTATGCATAAAAACACAGGACACAAAATGCTCTCAAAACACCTGAAATGCCCTGCATAACGTTGGAGGCAGACACTATTATTGAAAGAGAGGCGGCCATCACGGCCTGTTCGGGGTGTGTCGACGCTCGTTTATTTGTTTCACTGCCAGCTTTAGAACAACAGGTGTCTGAAGCACCACAAAAGTGTGCAGAAATGAGATGGCGGCAGCAGGATTATATCGGCGGTGGGTAATGATGCCTCTACAAGATCACCTTCAACTCTCTGGAAAAAATCACCATCTGTTCCCGGCCCAAGTCTTATTGTTAGGATGACTGACAAGCGGGAGGCACATGAGCGCCTCTTCGGAGCTTCTCTAAGGAGAGAAACAGACTCCCCTCCCCACCTTATGGCGCACCTGCAGATGCCATGGGGTTGGGGACAGCTGGGGCAGGGGAGCGGGGGAGAAAAACCTCCGACTGGAAGGAGGCATCAGGTGTAGAGGAACAGGCAGCCATGACCCCAGCTGTTTGACTTACTGACTGTGTTGATCTCCAGCGCTCGGAAGATGAGGAAGTCTGACCGCTGCTTCCGCAGCTCGCTCTTGAGAATCCATGCGACATCGTAGCCTTTGAAGATCTGGTGTGGAGGCTGATTCTGCACATAGAACTCCATTTTTGTACTGCAGTGAAGAAGAAGAAGAAGAAGAAAATTGCAGTTGCAGGGAACGAAAACAGGCAGTGGCTGTCAGAATTACAACTCCTGGGGTGGAGAAAGGGGAAGGAGGATAAGGAAGGAGCTCTCAACCTGGGGTCTGCAGCTGACGCTGGACTGCAACTCCGATCCAGGACTACAGCTCCCATCACCCCCAGCCACAACATCCAGAGACCACCATTTCATTGTGGCTGGGAATGATGGGAGTTGTAATTCAACACCATCTGGGGAACTAAGGTTGAGATCCCCTGAGGGGAGGAGATGTCTGTCATACAAACTCTTCCATGACCTGCAAAGCATCCCTTGTCCCCCAATACTCCAGTATTGTCCTCCAGTTTTTGCCAGGAGATCCAGGTGTTTCCAAGACATTAAATCTTGGAAGCACAATCATGATGCAAACACAGGGAACTGCATGTGTGCACACATCTGCTCTGCCTGTGTGATTTATTTACACTGCAGACTTCAGATTCTTTTGTCCAGAGGGGGAAACACAAAAAGACGCAGAGCTCCACTTATGGGCGGAAGCCCTTGCCCTTGGCCACAGGGACAAGCTTTGCAAAACCCCACCCTGTCCACCTGGCACAGATGAAATTGCTCCTTAAGAAGAAAAAGGGGAAGAAGAAGAAAAAACACTGGAAAGAAAAAGAAGAAGAAGAGGTGGCCATGTTCCATTTACTTAATGCTCTCCTTTGCAGCCAAACACATATTGATCAGAAGCAACCCTCTTCCTCTCCTGCTTGGAAGAAGAATGTTAAGTGACTGCCTCTGAGACAGGGAGAGAGAGAGAGAGAGAGAGAGAGAGCGCATTAGAACAGAACATTCAAAGTTCCTCTTTTCTCAGCTCAAGTCATTAAGGGGGAAAAGTTCATCAAAGTCAAGGAAAGACAAGAACTTCTGCACGCCAAGTTTGGGAAATCCGGCAGGAAGCAGATTTTGGAAGAGATTGGTTATTGCAGCATTAAGCATGAGGGGGCAAACGTGGGAGGGAGCTCCCGTCTCCAGGGCCGGAAGCTCAGGCAAGAGAATCATGCTGCTTTGATTCCCGAACAATGGATTTTGCCCTCCTCCACAATGCAGCTTGTAGTTCCAGGCCTGGGTTTCCCCCACCTGCCACAGAATACATTCCTTATCCTCGTCAAGGGTTTAAGCTTGCATGCAAGGTGAGGCTTACAAACTAGTCTTCTAAAGAAGTCAGCAAAAAAAGAGAAAAGTTTGAGAACTGGTGTGGGCAGTTTTGCCACGGGGAAGTGCTGCTTCCGCTTTGCTCCTCAAAGAACATCTATACCTGGCTCCAACGTTCTCTCTACTTTTTCCAATCTGTCTGCGGAATGAGTTTTGTTCTGGGCGGCAGTATCAAGGCAGTGTGCGCGCACATGCATTCAGAGTGGGGCCTTCCTGATTCAACCTGAGCAGGATCTAAAATGAACTGAGTGGACATCAAAAAGCTTGTGAGCTCACGCACATGCGCATGCCTTAGGGAACGCTGCCTGGCTCCAAATTTAATATGGATTCTTCCCTCCCTACCCCAAGGGATGATATGGGGAGAAAGGACAGCAGCTCAGTAAAAAAGCATGTGTCTTGCATGCAAGAAGGTCTCAGGTTCAATCCCAAGCATCTCTGGGTAGGGCTAGGAAAGAGTCCTCCCTGAAACAGCTGCCAGCACTGCCGTTCTGCCGGCTCCCAGAAGCCTCTCTGCTTACGTCCGGGACAACTGGCTTGCAGTTCCCACTCTTAACATGCTCAGAGTCTCAGGGGATCAGGGGCTGGCCGTTTGTTGGCACATGAGGATGTAACAAAACCATGGAGAGCTGCTCCCAGTCAGTGTTGACAATACTGAGCTAGATGGACCCAGAGTCTGACTCAGGATGAGGCAGCTACACATACTTATATGTAACCAGAGATTCAAGCAGACTCTCTGTTTTGTTTTTAAGGCACATGCCTATTTGTCTGCTCAAATATTTGTTTGGCACTTTCCTTTCCCCCGCACTTAGCAATTTGCTCAAAAGTTGGAGGCGGAGCAGCCTCCTGACTGACACAAGTGCTGACCAATCAGTGCAGTTGAAGCAGCATTTGCACAGCAAATTCGAAAAACAAGCTTCCCTCTGCAAGCTCGATCTTTGGAGAAGACAGCAGATGCAACTCAAACACAGGAAAGGTGCTTTCACAGTGGGCTCCCCCTGTCTTGCACACACCCTGAAAATTTCATTAACCCACAACTCACAAGAGACCTTTTGTCAAACACAGACACGACTGCACTGGGTTCACACGCAGCTGCTCAAATAGTCCATTCTTTTAAAAACAATGCTGTCCTGGCACAGTATCCTGGACGGCACACATGTCAAAGGGGACTCTCACTTTTCCAGCAATGTTTTCAAAACCAGCTGGTCCCTCTTGAGGCACAACTCCATGTTCCTGGTCTCAGAAACTCACTGGAGGGGAAAGATCCTCTCCAGGGCCTCCTACCTCTTCTCAGTGTAAGGCTGGATCTTCTGCACAGTGATGTCTGAATCCAGGACCCCCAGCAGAACAGCTATCTGACGGATGAACATGCCCTTCTGCCGCTCGATCAGCTGACTGACACCCACATCCAGTATCATCTCCACAAGGTTATTCTTCCTTGGATCTGGAAAGAATGCCGAGAAAGGGTTTGGACTGGCGGGAAATGGGGTAACATCGCAACTCTGTATTTTGATTTTCAACTTGGAATTTTAGCTTGCCCCCTTCCGAGGTCTGGGGATGGGCTGCAATTGACAAACACTCCAACCAAAATATCCAAACATACATAAGAACAGCCTTGGTGGATCAGACCCGAGGCCTATCTAGCCCAGTACCTTGTTCCCCACAGTGGCCCACCAGATGCCTTCAGAAGCCACACAAGCAGGAGATGAGAAAATGAAAGTACTGTGAAAATCCTTGCATTGGCTTGGTCCAGACCAAACAGGTAGCGCAGAACCACCAAGAAAGGCTCAAAGCCCGTTCACACAATTACTCACTAGGGTAGGACAAGTGTCATACCCTTTTGTGGAAGCTGTGTGCACTCCAATTCTGTGATCGTGTGCACGGGAAGAAAGCCAGGTCAGAGGGGGAGGAAGGGATCGTCTGGGAGAGAGGAGCTGGGTTGGATGGTGCTGTCCTACTCAGCTCTCATAGCCAGCACTTTACTGAGGTAGGTGCAATTGTCTGACCCAGCTCCAGTCTCTGGCAATCATTTCTTCCCCTCACACAAGATCATAAGACGGCAGCACATGCAACTCCCAAACTAGGGTAAGGACACTCGTCCTACCCTAATAGTAACTGTGTGAATGGGCCTTCAGTGTTTGGAAAATCTCAAAGTTTCAAGCAGTCTGCCAAATCCTCACAAGTCAAAGCTAATAGTCTTTCCTCATAGGGAAGTTGCCCTCCTCGCCCCATCATTTTGGCTACCCTTCTCTGCACTTTTTTTAGCTCTTTAATATCCTTTTAAAGGTGCGTTGACCAGAATTGTGCACAGTATTCCAAGTGCTGTTGCACCACAGATCTATAAAAGGGAATTACTATATTAGCAGTTTTATTTTCAGTCCCTCTCCTTTACAGCTGCCACATAACGGGTTGGCATTTCCAGTGCTCTGTCCACCATGACCCCAAGATCCTTTTCCTCATCATTCACTGCCAGCCCAGACTCCATCAGTGTAGACATGGCTTGGATCTTTTGCCCCAGTGTGCATCATTTTACACTTACTTACACTGAGAGCTGCATTTGCCATTTTAAAACCCATTCACTTAGGCAGGAGAGATCCTTTCGGAGCTCTTTGCAATCCTTTCTGTTTTTACCCCCCTGAATAATTTGGTGTCATCAGCAAACTTGGCCACTTCACTGCTCAGTCACAACTCCAGATAATTTATGAACAGGTTAAAAAGCACTGGTCAATGACTGAAATAAAAATTTATCTATCTATCTATCTATCAAGTTAAAAAGCACTGATCTGAATACAGATCCTGGTGGGTGGGGGAACCCCTCTTCTGAGAATATTGCCCACTTGTTCCTACCTGATACTTTCTGTTCTTTAACCAGTTACCAATCCATAAGAGGACCTGTCCTCTTATCCCATGGCTGCCAAGTTTGTTCAGGAGCCTTTGGCGAGGGACCTTGTCAACACCTTTTTGAAAATCCAAGAATACAGAATCTAACTGTTTTATTGTAGCTATTTTTCAGCAGATTTTGTGAGTTGCCTTGAAAATCCTGTATTGAAAGGAATGCTAAAATATTTTAAACGTAACAACAAGCAGTAATCGGGTTTCTCCAAAAGATAAGCCTCTAGAGAGCTGAGGCAGGGGTGAGGAATGAGCAACTCACCTGGTTTTACTTCCACAGTGGCTCGGTCTGTATTGCTCTCCCCTTTGGCATCAGTCACCTTCAGATGAAATGTATAGGTCCCCTCCACCAAGTTGGAGAGGAAAAGCACTGGGTGGTGGTGCGAATTATTTAATACCTCCTGTATTTAGACAAAATATACAATAGTGATCCACCTTTCGCCCTTATGCAACACAATGGAACATATCAGAAGGGAGACAGGTCAGGTCTAGGGTGACCCCCATTACAGACACATCTCCAGGGCTGCAATTCCTTGGAGCATTTCATGTATGCCCTTGTCTTACAGGTACTGGACTCTTTGGAACAGAGGAGAATTGAAAGCAGACTTGGGCTGCATTCTCACAATCTCAGCAATCCTGGTTAAAGAGTTAACCAGGATTGCTGAATTCTGCAGAGCTGTTTGTGAGAATACAATCTTGGTCAAATCACTGTGGTTAACCTGCATTTAACCAGGATAGATAACCAGGATCAGATCAAATCAGATCCTGGTTATCTATCATGATTTAACCACAGCAGCTTGATCAGAATTGCCCAGGAAATCTGCGTTCTCACAACCAGCTCTGCAAGGCTCAGCAATCCTGGTTAACTCTTTAACCAGGATTGCCATGATGACTAAGGTTGGGATTCTCAAACTGGGGTCCCCAGATGTGGATGGACTACAAATATTGATGGCCAAAGGCCACTGAGGCTGGGGATAATGAGAATTGTAGTCCATCAAGATCTGGGGACCCAGGTTTGAGGACCCGGGGACTAAGGTGTTTTTCCAAGACCAGCCAACAATCTAGAGGCAGGGCTCTAGGAAGCTTTGAAAAGTCTGCTTCTTCTGGGTGCTTTTTTGTAACCAGTGATTTTGGAGGATACCACAGCTCTCATCATACCTCTGTGGCAGACTTCAGCTTCTGATGTGGCAGAATTTGGGTAATTTTCATGCAGAATTCAGATTTTTAAAAAACTTAAGTACAGAGTACAAATAAGTAGTTGCAGCAGGCATGAAACATTTCAAAAGGCCATGAGCAATAAGGAACAGCTTTATGCTCAAAGCAGGTGTATTTCAGAAGCACAGCTGCCTTTATACAAAATATTTGTTTTTGCTGTAACTAAGACTAAATCCTCTCAGGAATTCAACTCCTATTGCAGGTCCCCAAAGAACTCCTCTGTGTCACTGGTCTAAAAAAGATTTTGCCAGGCCCTGAAGGGGGAAAACAGTTCAATACACCAGATTGTCTTTAGCAACTCGAACAGCCAAGTGCAACAGCTCATACGACAGTCCCTGATCTTTGCTGAACTCTGAAAGGTCATTTACTGGCACAAACACGGCAGGAGACAGAGTAGCAACATTCACGCTACTCACCCCAGCTGCAGGGCTGCTCTCGTCCCGAGTCCACAGGAAAGTGACAATGCCCTTGTCGTCTGTGGATCTGGACCCATCGAGCTCTGCTGTGTTGGTAGGAAGTGTGAGGACGACGTTCCCGGCAATCTTCGCAACGGGCGGTTTATTTATCTCTTGAGTACAAAGGAGGATGGAGGTTGGAGGATAAGAATGCAAGGGTTGGGCGGGGGGGGGGGGGGCGGGGAGATAGAATAAGACAACAGATGAGGGCTGCCCTGTTCTGACCATTCTGCTTCTGATTGGCTGAGAGAGGGGAAACCCCTGCCTCGGGGTGTATGCTTCTATGGCATATAGACTAAAACTCTAGACAATGATACAGACTAAGGACAGGGGTTCCCAACCTTAAAAAAAAACCAGATTTTTTTTTTTGCCCAATTCCTTTCAAATAATTCAGGTAGCTCCTTGCCCACCCTAGGAACTACCAGCCACCACACAGCACTCTATGACACCCCTTTCCCCCCCGACGTGAAGCTATACATTTGCTGCAATCCTCATTATTCTCTATGAGGAGTTCAAAAATACTTTAACAATTCACCAATAATCAGAGGAGTGTCAAAATATTTTTCAAAAATTCATAAAAAAGCGTACGAGTGTCCGATTGCTTTGGGGTTTGGGTGACAGGTACCCCTGGGTGCCAGCTTCCATCCTACCAATTTTCAGGTGTCCAAACCGGACCTAAACGAACCACCCCCAGTTCGGTTTGAATCCGAACCAAACCGGGGGTGGTTCGGTTCGGATCCGAACCGGAACCGGTTCAGATCTGAACCACCGAACCGGAACCGGTTCGGATCTGAACCGGTTCGCACATCCCTAGCTACTTACAAGACAGTCACTTCCAGCAACTGAAATTCATTTCACAGCTAAAAAAAAATAACCCTAGACAAACTGAAGAGCTATTCTTTTAGCAAATCTAAACCATTTATTACCGCAAGACAAATTAATTATGGCATGCAGCAATGGCCTGTGACCTAGGCGGGTTTGGAACTGGGAGAGCCAAATTAGAAGTACTGCCCAGCCATGAAGCTTACTGGTGGCCATGAGCATACCATTATTTTATTTATTTATACATGTCAATCCTGCTTTTCCTCCAAGAAGCCCAGAGTGGTGTACATGGTGACTTTTATCTTCACCACAACACAGTGGGGCAGGTTAGGCTGAGACTGCGCTATGGCCCAATCCCCAATGCTCTGCTTCCAGTGAGCTTTGTGATGAGAATGGGGCTATAGGGGCATCTGCTGGGCATGCGGAAGGCCCCCCGTTCAATCCCTGGTGGCATCTCAAGTAGGGCTGGGGAAGACTCCTGCCTGAAACCTTGGAGAGCTGCCACTGGTCAGTGTAGACTGGGGCTGCTCAACTTCGGCCCTCCTGCAGATGCTGGCCTACAATTCCCATGATCCCTGGCTATTGGCCACTGTGGCTGGGGATTATGGGAGTTGTAGTCCAAACACAGCTTGGGGCGGGGACAAAGTTGAGCAGGCCTGGTGTAGACAGCACTGAGCTAGATGGCACAAAGGTCTAACTTGGCATAGGGCAGCTTCCTGTGAGACCAAGCAGGAGTCTGAACCCAGGTCTCTCTCATTCTAGTCCCAGATGCTATCCACGGCACCCTGGCTCTCCAGGAAAGGCATTCCGTTCCTGCTTGAGGGACTGCACTACAGTCGAGTTGCACAAGTTTGGCCCTCCAGCTGCCGTTGGACCACAACTCCCATCATCTCTAGCCATGGTGGCCAATACCCAGGGTTGATGGGAGATGTAGTCCAACATCTACAGTTGTGCACCCCAGTGGGGGCCTTCTGAGCCAAGGGCCACCAGCCTCTCCCGCTGCTCACCTTCCGTGACGACGACGTTGACTGAGCTGCGGCTCTGCAGATTCCTCTCGTCTTTGACGGTCAACGTGAATTCGTACGTCCCGACTTCGAGCCCAGTGACCGTCACGATGCTGCTGTTGGCATTCTCCAGCCTCACGCCATCTGGCCCCCTGCCAAAAGCCCCCCAAAGATTAGCCTGTACTTCACAGAACGCTTTGCACAGAGAAAAAAAGGCAGGGCATGGAGGGAGGGATTCTCCAACATCTCAGCAAGATGCTGGGCTTCCCCAGAGGCATCACGGCAGGGCATCACTCCAGCTGCTCTGTGCCCTGGGCAAGAATTGAGCCCTACTCTTCCCTGCCGCGGGCTGCACATGGGGAGGCCGAGAATCTGCTTTCTCTTTAATGATTTCTCTAACTGCGTTCGTGTACACCGAGACTTTTGCCCCCACGTATGTGTAGGGGGATGCTGGGTGCGATCGGGAAACCTCGGCGGGAACACAATTGTTCCTCCCACACTTCAGAGCAGGTCTAGAGAGCTTTCCTGATAAGCCCAGAGCTCCTGCAATTCTGTCATCTTAGGCGGCCACAGGTATCACCCAATCAAATGAGGACTCTGACTACAAATGTTTACATATCGCTTCTCAAGACAAGTTCCTAAAGTGGCCTACGCAGAAAGAGAAATAGGCTGGTTCTCACCATCAGCAACAGGGCAGGACAAGCGTCCTACCCACGTTCGAGACCTGTGCGTATTACTGTGTTGTAATCATGTGTGAGTAAAATGCGAGAGCAGGCGGGGGGCGGGGAGTGACCGTGTGTAAGGCTCCTGCTGGGTAGGAGGGCTTTCCTTCCTACCTCATCCAGCAGCTGGGTAGGACAGAGCTCTCGTGCCCAGTGAGCGCCTCGTGCACAATCACTTCCCTAGAGTCCTACCTTGCTTTTCACTTGCACACAATCACAAAACGGGAGTGTGCACAGTATTTTATTTGTTTAGCATTTATATACCGCTTTCCAGGCAAACCTCCCACAGTGGTTTACAAAAAACTTGAAAACAGAACAAGAGATCAAGCCACACATTCCCATCTTTGCATGGGCCTAAGTCTCACTTCTCTCTTCCCCTCAGAGCAAGATGGTCCCTGGTCGCTCTGTGGGGCAGCTGGGGGTGGGAGGGGCCACCACGGCTGGAACATGGGAGCTCGATGGGGGCAGCTTCCCAGCCTGTCTTTCTGCTTGGTCTGCCCTATTGCTGGTCATGAGAACCAGCCTATTAATTAAGACGGTTCTCAGTCCCCAAAGGACTCAACTAACTTTAAAAAAAAACTTAAAAGATAGACACCAGCAACAGCCACTGGAAGGATGCTGTGTGGGGCTGGCTAGGCAACTGCTCTCCCCTAACTAAATATAAGAAAATTACCACTTTAAAAAGGTACCTCTTTGCTCAGCTAGCAGGGGAACAAATGGGTGGTACCTGTGGCTACCTATGAGAATAGAATTGCAGGGCTTCTGGGCTTATTAGGAAAATGCACCAGTCCTGGCCTGAAAAATAAGAGTGACTTTATTTATTGTTTTGGTCTATGACCGTAATAAAGTTCTGTTCTGTTTATTTATTGTTCAATTTTTATTTATTGTTAAGTTTATATACCGCCTTTCATTAAAACAATCCCAAGGCGGTTTTAAAACAATCCCAAGGTTTTGTTTTTAAAACAATCCCGACAATCCCTGTCCTCCCCCGGGGTTTTCCAGATTGCACCCTATTTCCCTCACATTCCATACATAAGTGGGGGCAAAAGTCTCTTCTCTGTGTTTCATGTACTCGAATGCAGTTGGAAAAATGTTTTTGAGAAAAGACTATGCACACAACAGTCTGTGCTGGGGGTAGGTGGGGTGTGGTAAAGTTTTGCTTTCTTGCATGCAAGAGCAGGCGTGACAGATACCCACTGTGTTTTTTCCCAAAGGTAAGAGGTTATCTTCTGGTCATCGGAGCTCTTGCTTCCATCTAGAGTGGTGCTGTCCACAGGGAGGGTCAGTTCTTTGTCTGGTCCAGCATCTGCCTTCGGTGGTTTGTTGTTTTCTGGGGAAAGTCACAAAATGAGATGAGAGGGAAGCCATGAGAGGCAGCCAAGATGAGCTATTTACAAAGAGGCGGCTGGTTTAGATGTCATGGAACCTCCTGGCACAGCCCTCCCTAAGCCAGAAGCACACACTCATGTTTGCACAAACCTACATAGGAAGCTGCCTTATATCAAGTCAGACATTTGGTCCATCTAGCTCAGTATTGTCTGCACTGACTGGCAGCAGCTCTCCAAGGTTTCAGGCAGGAGTCTTTCCCAGCCCTACCAGGAAATGCTGCCTGCCAGGGATTGAACCTGGGACCTGCCACTCTTTCACTAAGCTACGGCCCCATCCCCTAAGGGGGATGTCTTACAATGCTCACATGTAGTCACCCATCCAAATGCAAACTAAGGTAGATCCTGTGTAGCAATCAGACGCAATTCATGCTTGCTACTGCAAAACTGGCTTTTCACCCCACTGTTTCTGTTTCTGATTTTGGTTAAAATAAACCAAGGTAGGTTGTGACATCTGAACCAACAAATCTTGGTTTATCCTAACTAACCTGCTTGAAAAAATGTTGTTATCTGAAACTAAGGTTTGAAGCGAGTTTCAGACTGCAGTTTATGCCTAAACAAAGTTGGTTAGAATAAACCAAGATCTGTGGCTGGTTTGGATGTCATGGCCGATCTTGGTTTATTTTAACCTAAATTGGAAGCAGATGCTCATGCGAGCATGGGAAAAGAGTGCACACTCCTGATGTTCAGGATGCCATGCAGAGCCAGGCTTTAATGGAGTTTCCATGTGATATCTGAACCAGGCCTAGCTTTCTGTTGTTCAGAGGTGCTTTTGACTTTTAGCTTTTCCCTGAACAGTTGCTACCTGTTGGTAGCAACATGGCAAGCTGCTTCTAAGACTCAAGGGAGTTTCAAGGGTTAGTTTTGTGATGTAGCAGTGGCTGGTGCTGGGAAACCGTATATGAGCCAGCTGGGGTGGTCAGTACCATCCTGGGGTGGGGGAGACAAATGCTCATGGTGATTTGGAGAAGGTCTACGCTCCTAGAGATGGAGAATAGGTGACAGCATTGCAGCACTTTCAGCTTTCAGTGTGTTCTCATGCTTTTATTGTCCTGATCATCTGGCCTGCAGTGGCCAAATTTACAATGGTGCTTTTAAAACACCACTGTAAATAATGCTGCTTCAGGGCCGATGGTCAGGTTTTAGAAATGCAAATACTACTATAAAATTGTATAAATGTTGTCAGAGGGATGGTAATGAAAATTAGCAGGGCAGTCCACCCAGTGGAGCGTGTACAACCATTTGTTCATTGTTACCATAACCCTGACCGTAACCCTTTGCTCTGTGCAAAAGTGACCACAATTTTAGCCTAATTGCTAGGGGGTACAGATAAAGAAGAGGTGATAAAACAGAGAAACCTGCAAGTGCAACAATGGTATGACCTATTTTCCACCTCTTGTGGGAAATAGGAGACATTGCCAGAAGTTACTATGAGCATTTGTTCCCTGAGATGATACTGACGGCCAAAATGTGTGGGCCTGGCTCATGGACGAAAAGGGGCTAAATGCCAAGTTCAAATCCCCATTCAGCCATGATACCTCCTGGGTGACTCAGGGCCAGTCACTTCTCTCTCACCCTAACCTACTTCACAGGGTTGTTGTGAGGAGAAACTCCAGTATGTAGTACACCACTCTGGGCTCCTTGGAGGAAGAGCAGGATATAAAATGTAAAAATAAAATAAATAAAATAATGAAACAAAACCCCCAAGGGCATGATCCAATAATCAAGTGCTCTCAAGCCCCACTGGTTTCAATGGCAGAGTTAAGCAGCTGCTTGACTCAGCAGAAATCAGCAGGACTTAAATGCGTATGCCTTGGGATGGATCAGGCCATACTCACTTGGCCTAGCTGGAAGCGCATGCTGGATTGTGGCCAGCAAGCCCAACATCCTGTATTGGGACATTTGACTTCAAAAATTCTGGCCACCAGATGTTTATCTAGGATCCAGTGAGGTTCAGCTGTTCTCCAACCCCTTCTACCCCTTGCTTTGGCCCACAGATATTAACCCTGATGAAGGGGGTTTGTGGGATTTAAACAAAGCATTTAGCTTCCTTAGACAAAACTTGAGAGCGTTACACACTAGATTTCCTATGGAAACTTACCAGGCTGCACAATCACTGTGACCTCAGCAGTGGACTGATGGCCGGCAGAATCCGTCACCGTCAGCTGGTAGGTGTAGTCCCCTTCTCGCATCGCAGAGAGCTGCAGAGTTGAAGTCCTCACGCCCTTTAAAAACAACACATTCAGGGAACTTAAGTCTCCAAGTAGCAGAGAGGGAAATGGGGAGGTGCGTTAAGGAGTATTAATGGCTAATCTTATCAAACTTTATGCCAAGGTTTCCTAACCTTGGGTCTCTGGATGTTGTGGGACTTCATTTCCCATCATTCCCAACCACAATGGCCTTTGGCCAAGTCAGCAGGGCCTGATCCAACCCAAGGTCTGCACTTTAAAGTCCCACTGGTTTCTGCTGAGAGTTAACTCTGCCATTGAAACCAGTGGGGCTTGAGAGCACTTGATTTTTGGATCATGGCCTTGGGTTTTTTGTGTGTGGTTAGCTAGCCCCTTTTAGTCCTGCTTCCTGAACAGCAGTTCAAAGGCTAGCTAGAGACAGAGATTTTTATAGAAAGGAAAAGTTGCCCAGAAGAGGCTTTGCTATTGTGTGTGTGTACACGCAAATGTGTGCCCCCTACCCCCTTTGTCCCATCATCTCCAGTTAAACTGGCTTGGCAGGTTTTTGAAACAGTGCAATAGCTTGCCTATCAAAGGCAACACTCTAGATGAGCGTGCATGCCACACAAATGGCCATAAGCTCTCTGAAAGCAATCCTCATCTCTCCCCAGTCTTCAGCTCTCTCTCCAGCATAGCTGTTCTCTAAAGAGAGACTCACTGGGTACCCTGGGATGTTGTTCTTTCCTCAGCTTCCCAGTTGCAAATGGGGAGGTTGACTCGCTTCTCAGCTCTAGAGGAGTGGCCATGTTAGTCTACTGCAGCAAAAGGTGAGAAAGAGTCCGCGGGGACCTCGAAGACAAGCTAATTAAATTGTAGCATGACCTCCCATAAGGGCTCACTTGCATCTGAGCAAGGAAAGCCTTGCGAAAAACAACGCATGCAGCGATAAAGTGGCGGGTCTTTAGGGGTGCCACGGGACTCTCTGGGCCAGATGACACACTGCTTCTAACACATGCTTTGACACTGCATGTCGGGGCAGTCCAAGACATTTGGCTGCCCGAGGCCAAGGATCACTCCAGAGGGAAGGGGAATGCTTGCACACCTCCGGTGCCCCTCCCCATATCCTTTCTAGAGGCAACTGCCTCACCCTGCTTCACGGAAGGGCTGCCTCTGCTGCATGCCTTGCCTGGCTTTCCAAACTGTGCCACCCTTGTGCTAACTGAGCAAAGAGGCCCCTTGCCTATTCTTGCATATGGAGCGGGGGGGGGGAGCAACTGACCCTGCCTAACCCCAGCATTGCAGCCCTCCAGTGGCCATTGCTGGTGTCTACTTTATCTTTCTCTGTTAGACTGTGAGTCTTTGGGGACAGGGAACCATCCTATTCATTCAGTAATTGGTTGTTAATCTGCTTTATTTAAGTAATAATGATTCATTTACTAACTCTAGGCCAGTCACTCATCTCTCAGACTAAACTACCTCACAGAGTTGTTTCGAACATTAACACAAAACCATGTACACCACTCTGGGCTCCTTGGAGGAAGAGCAGGATATAAAGGTAAAGCTAAATAAAATAAATACATTTACTGTACTATTTATTTTTCTATGGAAACTGCTTTGGGAAGTTTTATTGAAGAGGGGGATAGAAATATTTGTAGTAGCTGCTGTAGGAAGGGGCCCAATCCAACTGGGACCACGGAGTGGAACAAGGGTTTTTTTTTTGTTTTTTGTTTTAACCCTTTGCCTCACCAAGGTCCCAATCTGGATTGTTTCCCCTTCCCTGTCTCCACAGCCGCTTTTAGTCCAGGAGGGAAGTTCCTATTGGCACCAATGGGAGATTCCCTTTGGGGGCTATCAGCAGCCGCAGGGTGGAGGTATGCAGATCTAGTCTGAGTTCGAACTGAGGGGATGCAAAGTTAGCACATTCATGGGAGTTTAGATGAATCACAATAGGTGAAAGTGGGCTGGAATGGTTACACGGATAATTCATGACTTAAATGACTTATACAAAGAATATGTACCCAAATGTATACAGTGTGCTTCAGCCAAGCCACCAAACCTTCCAGCTGGGGCACACCCTTAAGAAATTATTAAGATACAAATATATGCTTAAATGCCATGCACTTAAAAAAAACAAATTAGATAAGGAAATATTGAATGGAGTTGGGACAGAAACGTTGACAGGTATTAGGATAACCTTATTTAAACCAGACCTTTATGAGTATATTGGGAATGATTTCTGGAAAGAACTTGGCTCCACTCAGACTGGGCACCACTGGAATGCCCACAGATCTTACCTGCATCTCCACTACCTTCCCTTTGCTGTTGGGGCTGAGAGACCACTCGTAGCTGACAATGCCGTGGTCATCTGTGCTCTGGTTCCCGTAGAGGGTGATGGAGTTTTGGGGCAGAGTGATCACTTGGTTGGGGCCTGCGTTCGCCACAGGCGGGTAGTCCACTGCTTTATTGACAGTCAAGCTGGCAGTGGTGGAGTTGCTGGCCCCATCTGAGTCCACCACAGTCAGGCTAGAGAGGGGGAGAGGATGGAAAAATTTAAAGGCAAGGACAGAGAGGGAAGAGCTCAAGAGGATAGGCTGATTAGATCCCAACTGAGTGACAGAGAATGAGCTGGGATTCTCTAGTGTAGAAGGTCTTATTATGCTATAGCTGGGAAAGGAAAGTCATGGATTAAACTGAATCCGCTGATAAATAAAGTTGACAGAAAACAAGGAGGGGGTATGGGAGGAGAGGATATGCAGAAACACCAAACATGCAATGCCCAAAACAACAGAGTTGCATTCATAATCAAGAAAATAAAGATACAACAGTGCCAGGTATATAGTTGGCTGGTTCTCACAACCCTAATCAGGCTGCCAGGCACACTCCCAATCAGCAGTAGTGTTCTGAGGCGTGTGCACATGTGCACGCTCACAAGTTTTCTGATGTCCGCTCAGTTAATTCTAGATCCCGCTCAGGTTGAATCAGGAAGGCCTTGATACTGCCTTGATACTGCTGCCCAGAACAAAATTCATTCTGCACACAGATTTAAATAAATAAATAAATTAGAGAGAACACTGATCAGCAGTCATGTAAACCCAAAGAACAAGCTTGGAGGCAGGGGCGTAGCTACCGTTGTGCTAACGGGTTCAAAGAACCCGGGCCGCCAATGAAAAGGGCTGCCAAAGCCCTGTGGCTTGGGCTCTCGGTAGCCCGGGTGGGAGGGGGGAATTTGCTCACGCCCATGTGCGTGTGATGTCACACGCACGCATATATCTGGAGGGGGCCGCTGAGTGGGGCCGGACGCAGGCTGCCGTTCAGCTGGCTCCGTGGCTGCTTGGAGGAGTGCAGTGACTGGGTGGGAAGCAGGAACATATTCTCTCCCCAGCACGGATGAAAAGCTACCCAGCTCCTGCCTCCCACACGACCACTTGTCCCTCCTCCCACTTTCTTGTTTGGGTTTACATGACAGCCAAGTTGGAACACACCCAACTCTCCTATTCCAGCTGGCTGCTCCTCCTACCCCGATTGGGGACCTGTGAATAAGCCTAGTCAGTTTCAAAGAGTGAAGAAGTTATTGGGAATAGCCTATTCACACTTTGAAGTTGACCCTATACCTGGCATTAATGATCCATAAACACCAATGACAGAGTTCAGTCCGTGGTGTTGTATCACAGATAGCCCATTCAGCCAGGCAAGTCATCACTTGATGTCGCAGTCAAGGGATAAATGCATATGTGTGAACAAGCCCTCTCATATGAAACAGCAAGCGATGAGGAGGACTAAGTCGGCCCGACAGTCGACCTATCTTAGCATTCTATTTGCCTGCTGGGACCACTCAGATTTTGCCTCTGAAAAGATATATCATGCTTCCAGTCCTCATATAAAAGTAAAACTGCCGCCCTGTAACCAGAAGGTTACAAGTTCGATCCTGACCAGGGGCTCAAGGTTGACTCAGCCTTCCATCCTTCCGAGGTCGGTAAAATGAGTACCCAGAATGTTGGGGGCAATATGCTAAATCATTGTAAACCGCTTAGAGAGCTCCGGCTATAAAGTGGTATATAAATGTAAGTGCTATTGCTATATTCAGTAGCACCCAATGGACTTGTCCATAAATGAACTGACTGGACTGTTACATAAGCACTCCCTGCCCCCACCAAACATTGAATCTGAGCCTCCATTTGGGGCAAGCAATATGGTCACCCAGGCAGAAGCTTGTCCCTTGAGGCTGCCAGCCTGGGAAAGCAGTTAGAGCATGAATACGATGAAATTTATATACCACTTTTCAACCAAAGTTCCCAAAGTGGTTTACATAAAAAATAAGTAAGAGAGGCTGCCTGCCCCAAAGGACTCACAATCTAAAAAAGAAGTGTAAGGCAGATACCAGAAACAGCCACTGGAGGGATGCTGTGCTGGGGATGGATAGGGCCAGTTGCTCTCCCCCTGATCAATAAAGAGAATACTCCCTTTTAAAAGGTGCCTCTTTTGTTCAGCTAACAGGGATCCTGATCCTTCAGTTAGCAAAGCAACTCCAGGTCCTCTGCTTTGTGCCTCACTCATGACCCTTCACTGAGTATATCTGCATACAAACTCCCACCACCCTGCCATCTTTAGTCTCACAGGAAGCCCCTAGGCAGAAGCCTCCCCTGCCTTTGTTTTAACCGCTATGATTATTTAACCCCTGTGATTTAGCAAGCATGCAAAAAGGGAGCATTATGGAGACAGCTTGGCAACTTAATTAAATATGTGGTCCGTGGTTCAGCACAGACTTAACAAGCCCAGGAAATCTTTGCAACCTGAGTTTTGATTGTTATATGGCAAAGCAGAGGATCTGCTTCTCTTAGAAAGAGGTGGTGCAACAGGAGACTTGCAGATGGTTAATTATTTAAAACTGATGGCAGAGGAGTCCAGCAAACACCTCTAACTCTGCAGTTTAACATGGTGACTGGGCGTACAATATACCAAATGGTAATTGGGCATATACCAAAAATGATATTTGGATAGGCTTAGCACTGACACCTCCCTCAGCCAGATGGCTTCCTTTTCAGTCCTTTGAATCTTCCTGCTAGGTGAATGTCAATGCACTCACACCCTAATCCCAGAGGCTCCCCACTTTTTAAATCAAGTTCATCCCTTCTACTGCAAACCTTCAGCTCAATTACACGAGGGGCGGGGGAGGGAGGGGAGAGCAGAGCTGGTCTTGTGGTAGCAAGCATGACTTGTCCCTTTGCTAAGCAGGGTTTGCCCTGGTTGCAGATGAATGGGGGATTTGATGTGTGAGCACTGTAAGATATTCCCTTTAGGGGATGGGGCCACTCTGGGAAGAGCAGAAGGTTCCAAGTTCCCTCCCTGGCAGCATCTCCAAGATAGGGCTGAGAGAGACTCCTGCCTGCAACCTTGGAGAAGCCGCTGCCAGTCTGGGTAGACAATACTGTGCTAGATGGACCCATGGCCTGACTCATTATATGGCAGTTTCCTATATCACAGAGAGAGAGAGAGAGAGAGAGAGAGAGAGAGAGAGAGAAAACAAGAGCACACATAAATCTAAATATAACAGTTATGAGAAAGGCTACTCCAGTCACTGGGCTACATCCACACTAAGTTAGTAATGAGTACTCCCACTGAAATTACTGGGACAAATTTCAGTGTGAGTAAAGGTAAAGTGTGCTGTTGAGTCGGTATCAACGCCTGGCGACCACAGAGCCTGTGGTTGTCCATTGTCTTTGGTAGAATATAGGTACTCCGTGCTAATTTTCTGAAGCCTGTCAGAGTAACTGGCCCTATCCACCCCCAGCACAGTACCTCCAGTGACTGTTGCTGGTGTTTCTTTTAGATTGTGAGCCCTTTGGGGACAGGGATCCATCTTATTTATTTGTTATTTCTCTGTGTAAACCACCCTGAACCATTTTTGGAAGGGCGGTATAGAAATCGAATGAATGAATGAATGAGCAGGTCTTCGCCCTCCTCCCTCCCCTTTTGCAGTGGACATATTGCTGAGGATACACCAGCTTCAAGCTTGTGATCCTCAGATGGGGAACAAATAGCCCGGCTGCAACATGGAGAACTCAGAGTACCTAGGAGTACTAGTACCCCTTGTTGGGAACGCCTGCCTTACCCCATCACTGAATATGAAGAAAACTGAATTGTTATTATGGGATTCAGAAACACTCCTCTTTAGTAGGCACGAACCTTTCATAAAAGAACTCATCCAAAGATATCTTCATTAAATTTCCTCATATCCAGTTTATTGCTTTAGTGTAATAAATTTGCACTGGAACCTTTTATTCCCACCCAGGAAACCCATCTGAGATATCCACAGTGCTGTTTAATGGGTACATTACACCCAATCCTATACTTAAAATATTTCCTGGGGGGAAAACAAGTTGAGCGGGTTGCGGGTGGGGGGAACCAAGTAGGACTGATTTATATTTCATTCTTCCACTCATTTATTCAGCCCACATAAGCAGTCTATTTGTTTAAGGAGCGGAGACAGTGTTTAAATGCAAGAGATGTCAATTTCACCAATTCAGCAGCAGCTTCTGTGATGCGAGGAGATACAAAACGTGGTTAACATGCAGCAAAAGAGAGACTGTTTTGTAAATTGTCAGCCGACATATTACTTGTTCACATGAACAGACCAATCAACTGAGCTAAAAAGGAAAAGAAGGGAAGGCTGAATCAAATAGGTCAGATTTCATTAACTGAGTTGTGCAACCCAGATTAATATAGTGTTCTAGACTTGGAAAATCTAGCAAGCTAGAGGTGCGATTCCAGTCTCTGTGTCTTACCTGAACGTGTAATTTCCGGGCACTAAGTTGGTGAGTTTCAGAATGTCAGTGTCTGCAGAAACCTTCTCTTCCCGAAGAGGCCCCTTCAGTTCTTCCCAGTGGTAGCTAACAATTTTGTCATCGTCCGTGCTTTCTGATTCAATGAAAACAGCCAATTAATTTTTGTTTGTTTGTAAAGAAAGACCACATTCTCAGTAATGCTGATCTGAAATATTATTTATATCTAATTAGCCTGCTTTGGGGCAGAGAGATCTCTCTCTCCGAGACCCTTAAGAGCCACTGCCAGTCAAAGTAGACAGGACTGTGCTAGACAGACGAGTGGCCCGATTCTACACAAGGCTGCTTCATATGTTCAAACGATCCAGCAGATGCAGGGTTTTTGTTTTTACTGGCAGTTTGAAAAAGCTCAAAGAAAGACAACAGTGTTTGGGGCTTTTTAGTTCAGGAAGGAGGTAGGTAAAGGGTGGGGGACATGATAGAGATGAATAAAATTATGCAGAGTGTAGATAAAGTGATACAGAGAAGCTTTCCTCTCTGTCTGGATTCAGGACAGATAAAAGGAAGCACCTCTTTACACAATGTGTAGTTAAATTATGGAATTTGTTGCCACCAGGTGTGGTGATGGCCACCAATCTAGATGGTTTGAAAAGGCGATTAGACAAATTCATGGAGGATAGGGCTATCAACGGCTACTAGCCTTGGTAGCTATATACTTTCATCAGGATCAGAGGGTGCGTGCTCCTGAACACCAGATGCTAGGGAGCACCAAGGGAGGGTTGGTTTCCCTCTTTCCCCCACTTGCAGGCTTCCCAGAAGCACCTGCTTGGCCACTGCATGAGTCAGGATGCTGGATGGGAAGGGCCCTGGCCTGCCGGCTGGGCTTTTCTTAGGGCCAAGACCACTGTGGCAGGGGGTGATGGGAGTTGTAGTCCAACTCTGGGGACCCAAGCTTGAGAAGCCCTCGCATAATAGATGGCCTTTCCTTGCCTCTTCCGGTGACTTTTCTCTACTGCTCACAGGGGTGGGTTACACTGTCTGTGGTAGGTACTTACGGCTGCCATCAATGACTGTGGAAGTGGTTGGCAGTGAGATCTCCAGGAATCGGGGTGACACAATGGCCACAGGGGGCTGATTCACTCGAGGCTCTGCAATGATAATCAGCCACAGTAAAAATTTACCATCCTCTTCAGGCACAGCGTGATGGAGAAGGAAGGGCTATGAGAAGTCACCAGTTCAAATATTACCTCCATCCAGCTCACTAGATGGCCTTAGGCAAGCCACTAGGCCTGTTCACACAACCATTAACATTAGAGTAGGAGCTGGCTCACTCTGTTTTGCATGACTGTGAGGACTTACCCAGCCCAGGTTACTCAATGCAGGGAAACCCAGCTTTTGTACCCTCCTCCTAACCAAGGCAGGAGGTGAGGAGAGCTCTCCTACCTTGCTTTTTTGGTTGTGTGGATCCACTTACCTTTTCAACACAACCACTGGGACCCAGCAGGCATGGAAACAATGGAAAGCTGTGGTTACAGGGGCTGCCATCCATGGATGTGCCACTCTGCCAAGCACACTCTATGATTCTGTAGCTGGGGCCATTTCAGCATAGCTGAGTTTCGCCTCTTGCTTCTTTGTGGCCAATTAGAAGGCAGCTGCTGATGTCAATCGACTGACAGCACAAAGCATGCTAGGAGGGCCTAATAGGCCTTCGGAGGACTTTCCATGCTTGTGGCTCTCAATTTCAGCAAAAGACACCTCGCCTGGCTTAATCATGTGTTTCCAAGGTTTGCTGACCCCAACAGAAATTCTGATCGTTTGCTGCTACTGGGGTAAGAGCTCTCTACTCTTCCAACCCACTCCCAAATGGTCATGTGAACAGGCCTACTCTCAATCCCAGCCTTGACTCCTCATTTGCAATATGGGCATAATACTGCTAAACGCCGCTTATAGGCTTGTTGAAAGGATTACTGAGATTTTGCTTATGTAGCGCTTTGAGTTGCAGGAAGACCAACACTGAATGATTGCTCCTCTTAACACAGCTGTTCCTAGAAAGACCACCAGGTGCTGCAAGTGAGGCTTGGTTTGTGGCAGGGTTCCTCAAGGCCCTGTCTTCGACAAAGAAGGCAGGCAGTGCATGGGGCATTCGCCTCCCTATTACATGGCGTAATCACAGCCACCTCACTCCCACTTGGGTTCAGTGGGTCAGAGGCTCAAGTGTGGGGACGACTTTTCATGGTAGAAGTCAGTCACTGGCTACTACTCAGCACTGGGTACACTCCTTCCCCTTCCTTGGAAGGCTGGCAACAAGATCAGCCAGGCCTGTAATGGCTTTGCTCCCCCACAGGGGCAGTTCCACATCGTACGGGCCCAGTACCCATGACAGGGTTCATCACAACAGGGTTCATGCTCTCACTTTCTTACTGGTCGCTCTTCCCCACAATAATACATCCGCTTCCTCTCCAAGAGATAGGAGCATAAGAAACTGCCATATACCAAGTCAGACCATCTAGCTCAGTATTGTCTACATAGACTGGCAGTGGCTTCTCCAAGGCTGCAGGCAGGAGTCTCTCCCAGCCCCACCTTGGAGATGCTGCTGCCAGGGAGGGAATTTGGAACCTTCTGCAAGCAAGCACGCAGGTGCTCTTCCCAGAGCAGCCCCATCCCCTCAGGGGAATATGTTCCAGTGCTCACAGATGTAGCCTCCCATTCCAGACCCTGCTTAGCAAAGGGGGCAATGCATGCTTGCTACCACAAGACCAGCTCTCCTCTCAAGATGAGAGCAGCTGCTGGGCACTACTAGCCTAAGTTGCCCCGCAATGCCTACGGAAGCAAGGAGAGGTGCCACACTCCCCTGGGCAGTGCCTGCACCAAATGCTGCCTAGTGGTGCTCATTCCCGCCTCCCTCTGCCTGGCAGCATTCCCCCTTCCCTTCCCCTCCTCAACAGCATACTAATGTCGCTGCTGCTCTTTCCCCCATTCCTTGGAGTGAGGCCACCATTCTAGCCCACCACTCCCCGCCCCACTTCCTCTTTTCCTTTTGAAAATCCAGGAAGTGGATTAGGTGAGGGAGCAGCAACCGTGGCGGCTGGCATGACACTGGCACATCCCCAGCTATGGGAGTGGTACTGCGTGGAGGCTGGCTGGTGAGCGTGGGATTCCCAAACTGCCCCTCCCCCTGCCAATCTGCCATCAGTGTTCCCTGTAACAAGGACTCCCAGATGTTCTTGACTACAACTCCCAGAATCCCCAGCTGCAATGGTCTTTGGCTGGGGGTTATGGGATTTGCCAGCCACAACATCTACTGTCTGCCACTTGGGGGTTGTCTGTGGCTGGAGACAACTGCCATTCTTTTCAGAGAGGCGGAAGAGGAGAACATGTAACCAGAACTTTCCCCTTGGCATGCTCATTCATCCCACTACCATCTTGATCCGCCTGTATCGCAGGTTTCTTTACTACTACTACTACTACTACTACTATTTACATCTCTGCCACAGGATGTGGTGGTGGCCACCAGCCTGGATGGCTTTAAGAGGGGCTTCGATAAATTCATGGAGGACAGGTCTATCGCTGGCTACTAGGCTGAGGGCTATAGGCCATCTCCAGCCTCAGAGGCAAGAAAAATGCCTCTCAATGCCAGATGCAGGGGAGCAAGAGCAGCAGGAGAGAGGGCATGCCCTCAGCTTTTGCCTGTGGGCTTCTCAGAGGTATCTGGTGTGCGAAACAGGATGCTGGACTGATGGGCCTTGGGCCTAGATCCAGCAGGGCTGCTCTTACGTTCTTAGCAGGGCTACTCAACTTGGGCCCTCCTGCAGATGTTGGCCTACAACTCCCAGCATCCCAGCCAACAGTTGGGGATGTTGGGAGCTGTAGTCCAAAAACAGCTGGAGGGTCGCAGTTGAATAGCCCTGATTTATATTCTGACTTCCAATGTAGAAGTTCTCCATGCAGTTTACATAGAAAAGGAAGGCAAAGAAGAAGGAAGCTGCTTTCCTGTCCCCCAAAGAGCTCACAGTCTAAAAAGAAACACAAGAAAGACACCAACAATAGCCACTGAGAGGATACTGCGCTGGGACTGAACAGGGCCAGCTGCTTCCCCCCTACTAAATGCAAGAAAATCACCACTTTGAAAGGTGCCTCTTTGTCTTTAGTTAGCAGAGGATTTCTTTTGAACACAATTTTCTTTTGATTCAAAAGCCAAGAAAGCCTGCATGCCCAGTGACAAAAGAAACTGGCAGGGATACCAGAAACAACGAACACGGCTTCTATTGCACAGCCTCCAACCCTTCCACAAAAATACTGACTCTTTCTAACTTTAGTAGTAGCCTAGGTCTTCTTCTGTGCAGTTAAAACGAGGCAACAGAACACGGCATTCTGACATATCTGGAGCAGCAGCGTCGCCCCCTCTCTCTTTGTGGAGACAGGCTATTTTCGAACAAGCCCGGGGAATGGATCACCCACAAACTGAAGGGATGCAGGGCAGAAGTGCTGAGCATACCTGGCTTGACGGTCACATTCACCATTCCTTCTCCATGTGCATTATCACCATCTACGATCACCTTGAATTCGTACAGGCCGAGAGTGAGCTGGTGCAGAAAACAAACAGGAAACATTAGACACAGGCAAGGATGTGGCTGCCTGCCAAAAAGATTAGATTGCCAAGATGATGCTTGGTGCCCAAGGAGGCAACTAAGTTATATGAGTTGGGGAAAAGCAGTCCACCATCTGGAACTTCTGTTGCATCTAATAGTTCACCGATGACTTTACTCTCTGACTAACTCACTTGTTTAAAAATATATATTCTTGAGAGCTGCCTCAAATTGTTGAAGAGGCAGGACAAATATTTAAATACCTAAATATCTAGGGGAAAATGTTTTAAGAATTTTCATTTCCCAATAATTTGGGGGAAACAAGAAATGTTCTATTCCCCGTATTTCTTGAATATTCTCTCCCTTAAGTACACAGGCCAGGAACCAAAGAATCACGTAAATATTCTGCAAGTCCAAGAAGACTTTAGACATTTTTCTGGAACACAAGCTTCCACTGTCACATGGCAACTTATTTTTTAAATGAACGTAGTGGGGGGCGGGAATCAACAGTTCTACTAGGATAGCGAATGCCCCTTCTATGAGGCTAAAAAGCTGTTTGGATCTCAGTTACAGTGATTTGTGGAATTCACAGCTACAAGACGCAGTTTGATAAATAGTATAAACTGGGTATTAAAAAATCACACACACACTCTTGAAAATGCAGAGATCGATGCCTATTAGCCAAAGTGATCAGAGCTTCATCAAAGATTTAGCAGCTAGATATTAACAGTGCAGCAATAAGTTAATTTCATAAAACATTAGGAAAATCCTCCTAATTCTGCCTTCTCATGACTGAACCCACTGCTTCCTGTCCTCTTCTCTACTGCTCTCATTGGAAACAGCTGTTAAAGATGGTTCCTCCTTATCCTCTCTCATAGCCTCTCCAGATATTTGATGTCTATTTCCCCTTTGATCTTTTCAGACATGAGAATCACATGCAGGGGCACTTCCAGCATTGGGAAATTATTCAGACAGGATGAAACCCTCAGACAACAGCAAACACAGCACAGAAGACTTCACGACTGAGTGCTGTTTCAGCAATCACAGAAGCTGTTCAGATTAGGAGATGTTCCTTAGTTACTGTATCATTCTTACAGTACTGAAGGATCACATAAATATTTTAGGACAGATCCTGCAAAGGAACATAGGAAAAACATAGGAAGCTTCTGTATATAGAGTCAGTCCAGTGGTCCATCTAGCTCAATACTGTCTACAATAACTGGCAGTGGCTCTACAAGGTTCCACACAGGAGTCTTTCCTAGCTCTACCTGGAGATGCTGCCAGGGAATGAACCTGGGCCCTTCTGCATGCAAGCAGATGCTCACTGAACCAGGGGGTCATCCTATGAAACTGTAGGACAGGAAATTCAGGACCGGCAATAGGAAGTACTTTTTCACACAGTGTATAATTAATCCATGGAATTGTTTGCCATGGGATGTGGTGATGGCCACTAGCTTGGATAGGCTTTAAAAGGGGCTTAAACAAATTCATGGAGGACAGGTCTATCAGTGGCTACTAGTCTGGTGGCCATAGGCCTCCTCAAGCCTCGAAGGCAGGATGCCTCTCAATACCAGTCACAGGGGAGCAACAGCAGGAGAGAGGGCATGCCCTCACCTCTTGGCTGTGGGCTTCTCAGAGGCATCTGGTGGGCCACTGTGTGCAACAGGAAGCTGGACTGGATAGGCTTTGGGCCTGACCCAGCAGGGCTGTTTTATGTTCTTGTATGTAAGAGCTGTTACTAGTAAAGATCCCAATATGCTATAACGCATATCGGATTAAAGGTCCAATATAAATTAACTTACTTAAATTCTGGATGTTGCCCTCTTTTTTCCACAAATCTGAGGGATGAGGCTCTAGCTCAGTGACAGAGCACCTACTTTGCAAGCAGAAGGTCTCAGATTCAATTCCCGGCATCTCTAGTTAAGGTGGTTTTGAGTAGCAGGGCTAGGAAAGGTCTCTGCCCGAGATCTTGGAGAACTGCTGCCAGACAGAGCAGACAGTACTAAGCTTGACAAAACAACATCAGGACAGTGTAAGGCATGGAGGCATGTTCCTATGATCACCGGTCCTGCATTTGTCTCCTCTAGCCAAAATCTTGCACAACGGTGCTGGCAGCTTAGAGCTCTCTTAGGGCTCTACACAGTTCTGAGAGAAATCCACAGACAGCAAGAGATTCACCTTGGATAATTTGAGGATCTGCGAATGCTTGCCCTCCATCTCCCCGCTATAGTCAGTGGGGTGTGTGATCAGCCTCCAGTCGTAGGAGTAGTCCATTTCTAAATGGAAAATGATCCTCAGAGGTTAGGAGAGCCCATCATTAAAAGAGAGAGAAAGAGAAAGAGGAGAGAGGGAACAGAAGATCAAAACAGCGCAGGAAATGAAGTCTTGTCTTAAAGTCCCACTGTCTCAACCAGGAAAGAATCTTCCCACAATGACTCTCATATGCTTGCATTTCCTTGGCATGTCAAAAATTGCTCAAAGCTGAATTCAGTGCACGGTGGGAGCATAAGGAGAACCCTGATGGAGTACGCCAAGGCCTATTTAGTCCAGCATCCTGTTTCCCACAGTGGCCCACCAGAAGGCTCAGGGAAGCCCGCAGGCAGGGAATGAAGGCATGCCAGCTTCCCTGCCATTGCTCCCCCCAACTGGTATCCTGCCTCTGAACCAGTTATGGAGCCCTGTTCTGTTGGGCAGAGGTCTATCTGGGAAGGAGGTGCATGCACACAACCTGTGCCATTATGGGGGTGACACAGGTCCCTCCCGGGCTCCCCATGCACATGAAATCATGTGACTGCCAAAGCTGGACTGGCGGAGAGTTTATCAGCTGTTTTAAACTGATATTAAAACTGGCCTGTGCATGTCTTGCTCTCTCTCCTAAAGTGACATTTTCAAGGTTTGCTATCACAAACCATGCGGCATTCCCCTTAAGGCCTACCTTTAGATGGCGTAGGGAAGACATATGCATTCAGCTCCACTTCATTCTTCGGCAGAGTTACCTCAACTCCGTCTCCAGCAGAAACAATCAGTTTCTTAATAACTGTGAAAGAATTAAATCAAAAGACTGGATAAAGTTGAGGATAACTCACATGTTACACTTTCAATCCCTATTTCCGGATACTCGTGCAAAGAGCATTGTGGGAAGCGGTTACGTGTGCCCCAGTTAATTCTGCAATTGTAAACCGCCCAGAGACGCAAGTTTTGGGCGATACAGAAATATGTTAAGTAAATAAATATTCCAGAGCATGAGATCTCATAGCAGGAGGACAGCAAGGCTGGAGGAGCCCCTGGGACAAAATCTGGAGATGCCCCTCCCTGCCTGCCTGTGCCACCCGCCCACCTGGATGGCCATGTTCCAGTTGAGCTGGTGCAACCTGATGATGTCACTGAGATGGAGCAATTGCACCAGTTCAGGGAAGCAGGGCTGCCCTGGTGACAGCAATAACAAGCCTCCCTTCAAGTTCTCACTGGGATCAAGGCTGTTCTAACTTACTAGTCCTGGTTCACCGATGTTTGAGAGCAGCAAATACCCCATCGCAGTGTGTGTGTGTGTGTGTGTGTGTGTGTGTGTGTGTGTGTGTGTGTACGTACACGCATGCACACATGCAGAGAAGATGGCAGGCTGGCCCCCAAACACCCGAGGTCACCAGGGACTCACATCTGCCCCCGACTCCCTACTCAATAGTGGCTGCACCCCTGGGCATCAACATACATGATTTTTTCGATGGAGAAGCGAGGCTTGTGTTCTGATATCAGGCATGAGAATGACTTGCAGGAATCATTCCATGTCTCCAGACTGGGCAATGCAAGACAGCCCTTCGATATACAAGGTTGAAAGCAAAAACAAGCGACCAATGGCTTTATGTACCATCTAGTCGTTCTAATGCAGCTGCCTTTCAAGATTTTGACCTCAAAATGGAAACACCACAAACACAGAATTGCTCAGAGACGAGATTGTTCTTCTGGGAGATGAAATGTGCCCCTTGTGCCCTGTACTCAGACAGGTGCAGCAGAGATGAGACGGGTTTAACCAGATAGATTTCAGGAGACAATCTCGCTTCTTTCTCTCTTACAGACAAGAGCCCCTATTTATCCAACTGAAAGCTTAGCCCTTTGTGAACATACCAAGAATTCACAATATTCTGAGCTGGAAACAGAGAACAGGTCAGAGTAAGTATGCAAATCCCATATAACTTAACCCTCTGGTACTTGCTGTACCTTTGCACACTGGACAGTATCAATGGATTTTATCTTTATGGTCTTATTCCAATTTAACACATATTGTTGCTCTTTTGAAACAAGTTCAGCTCTTATTTGCCCCTTCCAACCAACATACAACAAAAGTGAGATGATTTTTTTAAAAAAAGATCCTTTTAAAAAAGGATCACAGGAGAAAAACACACTCTAGAAGCAGTTATAGCAAAGCAGTTAGGAGTAGAAATGTGAAGGCTGGTGGGGGAAGCAAAACTTGGGGGAAATGTCTCCCCCCTCCATTCTACCTCCCCCACTGAAATTTTTTGGGGAACTAAGAAAAACACAACCTCCTCCCCTGGCTGCAATTTCCCCATTAGGCCTTCAAATCTCTAGATAGGAGTATGAGTTGCCCAGCTGAGAAGACAGCAATTCAAATCTCATCTTACGACAAACTCACGAGGTGACCTTAGGCAAGCCACTATTCTCTCAGGCACAGCCCCAAGCCAAATCTACAACAGGAGGAGGAGGAGGAAAATTCTGGCATACCTTACAGGGCTGTTGTAAAGTTTACTGCAAAGCATGTGAAGCTCTTCAGAATCTTGGAATGTGATATACAAATGCTAAACTATTATTGAATTATTATGAGCTCAGAGAAAGTGCACCAGTAGTGTCACTGTGATTTTTAAAATAGATATGATTGTAGAACTCTGCCAATAAATGCATATTTATTGCATATGCATTTATGCCCCTGCTAACTGAGCAAAGTGGTGATTCTCTTTATTTAGCAGGGGGAGAGCAACTGGCCTTATCCATCCCCGGCACAGCATCCCTCCAGTGGCTGTTGCTGGTGTCTGTCTTATGTTTCTTTTTCCCCCTTTTATTTTCAGATTGCGAGCCCTTTGGGGACAGGGAGCCATTTTATTTATTTGTATCTGTGTACTGCTTTGGAAACTTGGGCTGAAAAGCGGTATATAAATATTCGCTGATTTGTATTACATTGTATATTTTAATAGGGTTTTTTGCTGCTGATTGCCAGGAAAGAAATGGGGTGGAAACTTGGGGGGGGGGAGCTCATGTTGGCCACTCAAATGCGTGGAGGCTAGCTGAGTACTGGGGGTAGAGCAACCTCCCTGCGTAATGCCGGGTGGGCCGCCAGCAGTTCCCAGAACCTCCAGGGTAACCAAGGCAGCAAAGAGCACTGGTGGTGTTTTTTAAAAATTAAAAATAAATAAAAGGGAAGCACATGCTGTCCTTGCCACCCACCGCAGAGCAGCCTCACTGGCCAACACTGCGGCCCCTGCTTCAAAAACAGTGAAGATCACGGCTACAGTTGCTTTAAAAAAAAAAAAGTTTCGAATTAAGATTTTAAAGTCTATAGCTGCAAACTGTGTGATTGACTGATTTGATTTTATCCTGGAAAGAACAGGTTTTTCATTTTAGAATGTACAAGTTCTCTTACTGAAATATACCCCAATGTCTTTCGTGTGAACAATTTACATTAGGGTAGGAGAAGCCGTCTATCCAAATCTGGGAGCTGGGCGTTTGGTCATGGAAGTGGGGTGCTTGGTTGGCAGTCAAGCTGCAGCTGGGGAGGACAATTTCCCCACCTACCTCGTTCAGAATCTGGGGAGGGCATGCTCATCCTACTCTGATGGGTCTTGACTGACGGCCAAGCCTTTCCAGGAGGATTAGGAGATCACCTGGCGTTCTGTGTGTGAGTGTGTCCCCTTATCAACCTCCCAATGCCTGGACCAATATGAACCAAATCAGGTACAGTTGTAGGGACATCTCAGTGGTGTAGTTTGTGATTATGTCATCCACCTCAATTCAAGATGGTGGGTGCATAAATGTTTGAGGAGCAAGTGGGCTAACTTGTGGACCGCCTAACCGATTTGAACCAAATTTGCTACAGTAGTAGTAAGTGATACACAAGGACACCTCTGTGGTTTGTGATGATGCCATCCATCCCAGTTCAGGATGGCAGACACGTGAACGTTCGAGGTGCACTTGAGAACTGTTTTGGACCAAATCTGGTACAGTTGTAGGGACACATAGACACCTCAAATGCATGGTTTGTGATGTCATCCACCCCAATTCAAGACGGTGGATGCATGAACATTCTGAGGTGCGGGTGTGCTAACGTCAACTGCCTAACTCATAAGGATCAAATTTAGTCCAGTTGTAGGGATAACAAAAAGGAAGTAGGCAGATTAGTTCTTAATAGAACTTGTTATATAAACACACAACAGAAAACTGTGCGTTATATTTTAAAAAGACATGTTTTTATATAACACATACCCAGCTTCCTGAATTAGGATAGGAGGCTTCTCCCACCCTGATGTCGATTGTGTGAACTGCCCTACTAAATGGTACTTTGATTTTGTTTTGCAATGCACACATTTTTTATTTTGGAATGTATAGGCTCTTTTATTGAAACACTATAATAACCAATGGTTACATGCAATAAACTAAATGAGAGAGGGAGATACATGCCTTTGGTCTGCTTAGGCAAGGGACACATAGAGCATGGCAAAATGGCAGCGGAGGCAAAGGACAGCAGCAGAACGGTCGGTCCCCAGATCTGGTGGTTGCACCAAAGGAGTTAGCTCAACTTCCAAGTGGAGATAACCAGATGCGCTATTTTTAAATAAGTGCTGGAGGAGACCCTTTCTTAATGCTCTGCTGGCAAAGGGATATTCAGATTAGGAGTAGGGACTATGGAGCCTTGCCAGGAGAGCTGAAGAGAGGGGTGGTGGCAGCGTCCTGGCCCGCGGTTGCTCTTACCTGGCGTTGGGGCAGCAGTGCTGGGTAGCACAGCAGGGCTTGTCGGGACTGCGGCGACACTGTTGTTGGTAGGAATGCTTGTTGGAATGGAGGTGACCACCTGCACCTTCACAGCATCCTTCCCCTGAAGACTGCTAGAAGTTGGGACGGCTTCCTCCAAGGGGAAGGGCTGGACAGAAGCATTGGAGGGGCTGGCTTTCTCAGCGGCTGTCAAGCCCAGCACAGCAGGGCTAGAGAACGGAGCTGCCAGCAGGGGTGGCGGCGTGGTGGCTGCTGCAGGGGCCTAGGAAGAAAGAGAGCTCATTGATACAAATTTTAAGGTGGCTTTATTTATTTCATTTCTATCCGACTCTTCTTCCACAGAGCCCAGAGCAGCGTACATGGTTATGTTTAACCCCACTATAACTCTGCGAGGCTGGTTAGGCTGGGAGAGAAGTGGCTGGCCCAGAGCAGTGTTCCCTCTAATTTTTTTTCGCATCTGTGCACACAATGAGTTTTGTTCTGGGCAGCAGTATACCAAGGCAGTGCACGTGCATTCAGAGTGGGGCCTTCCCAATTCAACCTGTGCGGGATCTAAAATTAGCTGAGCGGAAATAAAAAAGTGTGCGTGCGTGCACACATGCGTACGCCTTGCAGGGAACTCTGGCCCCATCACCCAGCACTTTCACTGCTGGATGAGGATTTGAGCCTGGGGCTCCCCAGTCCTAGCACAACACTGGAACCACTACACCACACTAGCTCTCCAGGGGCCCTTAACCATTTTGCACTGACAAACTGCTCCCCCACAGATCCTCATTATTACTCATAGATCCCCACCCCATTTATATATGTTCATAAGGCTCCTGTAGCAACCAGAAGGGGAAAGAGCTGGTCTTGTGGTAGCAAGCAGGACTTGTTCCCTTAGCTAAGTAGGGTCCATCCTGGTTGCATATGAATGGGAGGCAACATGTGTGAGCGCTGTAGGATATTCCTCTCAGGGGATGGGCTGCTCTGGGAAGAGCAGAAGGCTCCAAGTTCCCTCCCTGGCAGCATCTCCAAGAGAGGGCTGAGAGAGATTCCTGCCAGCAACCTTGGAGAAGCTACTGCCAGTCTGTGTGGACAATACTGAGCTAGATGAACCAAGGGTCAGACTCAGTATATAGCAGATTCCTATGAAAAAAGTCCTGCATTTTCACAGTAAGAACCCACATTTAATACTACTTTTTACAAACAGAAGTGGGGCAGGCGGGGAGGGGACTTAAAAGGGTGCCGGCTATTTAAACAAATTTCTCTCCCTGCCACTTCTGTTGCTTTCCCTGCAGCCTTCCACTGCCTCTGTATCCCCCTTCCCCCCCCGCCCCAAGCACCCCATGGAGAGCAGCTGGGTGCGGGCTTTCAAATTTCCTTTTTTCAAGGAACCTTCTGAAGTGTGGGCTCTAGCTAGGTGCAGGTAGGTGCTTTGGGTGGAGACTATGCATGAAAATATGGTACTCAGGATAGCTATTTTCAAGAACTTTATTCTGGTTCAACAGGAAGCAAACTGAAGCATTTTAATCAGTTAGCTCTATTAATTATTTTTAAAGCAAATTTAAAAGAGAGAGAGAGAGAGAGAGAGAGAGAGAGAGAGAGAGAGAGAGAGAGAGAGAGAGAGAGAGAGAGATGGTGGCAAGAAGAGTCATAGTTGGAGCTTCCACAGTAATCAAATTCAAATTCCACAGTAGTTTGAAGCTGACATTTCCCAACCTCGTCCCCCCAGAGCCCACTGCTGCCAGGAAGGGCCAGGAGCCAAAAACTGCCCAATAATTTAGTAGTGGCCAGTCTGAAGCTCTCCAGCTATCGTTGGACTACAACTCCCATTGCAAGTTACAGCAGCTGCAGATGATGGGAGTTGTAGTCCACCAACAGCTGGACAGCCTCAGGCTGGCCACCGCTGCAGTAGCTTGTGCAAGAAGGTTCTCTCTCTCTCTCTCTCTCTCTCTCTCTCTCTGCCCCCAGGAATGAAGCGATCTGGTGCTGCTGGGCCCTTGTTGTAGGAGACCATCCCTTCCATGAGGGCTATTTTCCCTTGTGGCCACTGCGGAGACTTTAGGGCAGCTACAGGAACTATTATTGGTGTTTCTGCTGTTTTTGTTATGGTAGCCAATTACTGTGTTATTGTTTAATTGTTTTCCTACTTTGATAATAAGTTGTCTTGGGCGCTCTTTGAGTGGAAAGGCAGGACAAAAAAATCCTCCAACAGAAGTAGATAAGAGTTATACCAGCATACATTAACAATCTTGAAAGCAGGCCAGAACTGGACTTAAACTGCCATTCGGGAAGGAGCACATCTTGAATGCAAACAAGATTCTTGGCTTTATGGTCAGGAAGTAGTTTTATACTGGTACATTTTAACTGTTTCACTGCTGGTTTTTCCATTTACTCCTTTTGGTTTGTTAGATGTAAGCCACCTAGATTAGGGGGGAAATTGGGGCACACTGAGCCCTGGGAGTGATGGGGTGGGGGTGATGGTAAAGTTGCTGCACAATTTTATAAATTCATTTTTTACCCTCTTGGTGCATTATGGGATGCATCGGTTTGCAGCTGACTTGCTTCATTATGCCTGGAAACGTGGCGCCTCCTCACTTGTGCATTACAGGGCGAGTCAGCTCCACATGCTGAGAGTTGAAATCCCCACTTTTGCAGCGGACTTGCTTCTCTATGCATCAGGAAGGGGGCATCTCCTTCCCAGTGCATTATGGGGTCAGCCAGCTGCAAAGTGGGGGGGGGGAATACCCCACTTTTGCAACCGACTTAAAGCAAGTCAGTGCAGCATGCCAGCAGATGTCCCAGGATGGATGTACCAACGGGCAGGCCCCAGCAATCACCACCTCTGCCACAGGCCACCTGCCTGCCCTGCCATTCACTGCCCGGGGCCTCTGCCACTCTCCCTCCCATCTGTCTCCCGCTGGCCTCTGTGGCCCTGCTAACCACTGCTACAGCCAGTTGCTGCCCTTCGCGGCATGATATGATGTCAATACCTGGTGCCAGGTGGTGACATCATCATACTGTGCTGTGGTCAGCAAAGGGCAGAATCCGGCTGTGGTGGTTAGTGGGAATGTGGAGGCTGGCAGTGGCTGGTAGAAAACTTGGACACAAATCACCGCTGCTGTTGCTAGGCCACTGAAGTGTGACATGGCACCCTGATTGGGCAATACTGAAATAAACTGCTGGGTGTGTGTGTGTGAGAGAGAGAGAACACAAGAGAGAGAGAACAAACTCCTTTGAAAAGTGTTTCCTTTATAGTACCACAAAGAACTGAACAGGAGAAAACAGTTTCCTTCCTTTAATCAGGAAATGCCTTCACTCGACTCCCCCCATTCCGGTGGATAGCCTGGAGCAGCATGAACAGGACATTTCGGCTTTTACTGGGCTTATCTATAGATGAAGCATATTTTCTTGACCTGATCTCTTTTGTACAGGATTGGCTGAACATTTTAAAACTGCGGCACTCAGATATATTAACAACCAGCACTGGATTTTTATAACCAAAAAATGTAGGACGTGTTATTGTGGTAGAGTCCATGGAGAAACTTGGAGAGAAGTACTTCTTTCTCTCCCAATACACTAGAACCAGGGGCCATCCCATAAAATTGATTGCTAGGAAACTTAGGATCAGCAAATGAAAATATTTTTTCACACACCGCAGAATGAATCCACAGAGTTCTCTGTCCTGGGATGTGGTGATAGCCACCAGCTTGGATTACTTTGACAAATTCATGAACTCCTGATGGCTAGAGGCTCAAGGTTCAGAGACAGGATGCCTCCGAATACCAGTTGCAGAGGAGGAGCAGTAGGAGAGGAAGCATGTCTTAGTCTCCTGGTTGTGTGGCTTCCCAAGGCATCTGGTGGACCACTGTGTAAAACAGGTTGCTGGACTAGATAGGCCTTATGTCTGATCCAGCAAGGCTCTTCTTTACTCTGGTATCACAATGTGTAATTTTAAAAGGGGATTCTGGGCTCATCAAAGATCTAAAAAATCTTTCTTTGTAGATATATTTTTGGAGAGGTGATTCAATTTCCAAGTGGCTGCTCCAATGAGGTAGGTATGGGGCAGATGAAACCAAACTATATTTCCCAGGGAGCAATAAAATAATGTGCATTGGCACAGCACCTTTGGTAAACTGGTAGCAATACTACATGCAAGCTAGAACAGAACTCTCAGAAAACAAGAACAGAACAACCCTGCTGGATCAGGCCCCAGGCCCTTCTAGTCCAGCATCCTGCTTCCCACAGTGACCCACCAGATGCCTCTGAGAAGCCCACAGGCAAGAGGTGAGGGCCTCAGTTTCATGGGATGACCCCTGGTTCTAGTGTGTGAGAAAGATGGACCAAGGGTCTGACTCGGTACAGGAGCAGCTTCGTATGTTCCTAAGCATTTCTGTTGCAGGGAAATGGCATCTTTCTAGCTCTCAAGATGGTTTGTTACTGGCAAAACTGATTTCTGTCCCTGTTTTACATAGGAACACAGGAAGGTGACTTATACTGTGTCAGACCATTGGTCAACCTAGCTCAGAATTGTCTACACTGACTGGCAGCGACTTCTCCAAGGATTAAGGCAGGAATCTTCCTCAGCTCTTCCTGGGGGTGCCAGAGATTAAACCTGGGATCTTCTGCATGCAAAGCAGATGCTCACTGAGCTACGGCCCCATCCCCTAAGGCAGTAGTTCCCAATCTGAGGACCTCCAGATGTTGCTGAACAAAAGCTCCCATCAGCCCCAGATACAATTTATTGTGGCTGGGGCTGATGGGAGTTGTAGTTCAGAAACATCTGGAGCCCCCCCAGATGTTGCCCTAAGGGAAAGATCCACTGCCCCAAGGGAAAGATCTTATAGCAGGCAGTACTTACATGTAGTCACCCATCCAAATGCAAATCAAGGCAAACCCTGCTTAGCTAAGTGGACAATTCATGCTTGCTACTGCAAGACCAGCTCTTCACGATTTCTCAGCGTAGCTATCTGATGAGTGAAGAAATGCATCCAGATTTCACTCCTCCCACCCTGACAGCATCATAATTTTAATCATAAAATGTCATTTGAAATGCTGGGGCACAAGTCTCATCTGAGTTCTGAAGGCACTCTGCTCTTGATCTCTGGTCACCGTACAGAACTTACAGGACTTTAAATCCCAAATTTAGTGCAAATCGTCATATTATGAGGCAGGCAAGCATTTGCCAAGCATAAGGGTACTTCTTCTACCACATCACAATGGAGGTGAAAGTCCAGAAACTTTGCTGCACTTTATAGTGGTAAGTGATGGATGCCAAGTTTATTTCCCTTGGCTCTGTTGCATTTTAGAAGCCACAGCATTTCTAGGAGTTGCATCTGCAGCAGTACTGCAGTGATGCAGCAGCCAGCCAACTTAATCAGCAATGCTGCACTTTAGCACTACTGTTGACTGGCTGCAATTCACAGCACTGCTGTTGGGGTGTGTGTTTAACAACAGCAAATGTTTCAGCAGAAGGTTGGCAGCCAGAGAATGTCACTCATTTTAATGAACACACACTAATTTATAGAAACAGAAGAAGCTGCCTCCTACTGAGTCCAACTCCTGGTCCACCTAGCTCGCCACTGTCTACCCTGACTGGCAGTAGGGTTTCAGGCTGGAGTCCTTCCCAGCCCTACCTGGAGATGCTGCCAGGGAGTGAACCTGGGACCTTTTGCATGCAAAGCAGATGCTCTCCCACTAAGCTATACCCCATCCCAGTTGGGGATCTTTCCAGATTGTCTGGAAAGGTCCATAATTGTCATATTGTGGATCTTGCCAAACAATCTTTTTTTATGTGCAATCTATGCAGAGATAGCTTCCCATTAAGAAGTATTGCAGGGAAATGGTTTCCCCCCAGCCTTCACAATGCAATTCCCTCCCCAAACCCAGACCCTCAGTCCATACTGCAGCAGTTTGGATGATGGTTCTACAAATGCCACACGGGCAGCTATAAGCTAGTGCCTGCGATGTCAATGGCAATCAACAACAGCTGCTGCCCTCCCACGTCTGCACCATTTGCACAAAGCAAGCTTGCCCTCTATTCCCCCCACTTTATCATGTGCGGAAAGGATCTTGTTACTGGTACAGATCTGGTTTAGCACTAACAAAAACATGTGGTTTCTTTTTCTGCTTGCAACATCCGTAGAACAGCAGTAGGGGCACAGAGGACTCTAGTTAACATCTTCTCCTCTCATTTCCCCTCCAAACATTATTTGATCTTTCAGCATATGCTCATTAGAGTCAACGTTTGGCAAGCCAGCCGGGGTGCTGACAGCAGAAACAGCATTACTATATGCAACAAAACAAGCAGCAAACTAGCCAGCTCACAACAAACCGTTAACAGGCATGACTACAGGCAAATCTTGCATGTGAACAGGACTTCCTCCAACACCCTACCCTCTTAGAAGCCTGTAAAACAAGCTGCTTTATTTCCTTATAAATATTTTTACCTCTAAGTACCTTCAGCAGTGCAAACCCCAGCATTTCTCAACCTAGGAAGGCAAGAGGTGCCAGTTCGCCATGGGAAGTGGCCAAGTAGTTTTCAGGGGCACTCTTGGAACGTGGCCTGGAAGGACAGACCCGTCAGAACCAGGAGGATAGGTTCATCCGAAGCCCTAGTTTTACATTCTCTGCACAGCAGGGAGAGGACCTGGCAGCTCAGCACCCAGCACTGGGCTGATTTAAGGGATTTATATCCCACTTTTCCAGCAAAAAGAAAAAAAGCAAGCTCAAAACCAAGAGCATAATTTAACCAAACACACACACAAAATTAGAGACAGCAGAAAACCAAAGCAATCAAAACAAAATCCCTGAAAGCCAGCTACGAAAGCAACACACATTTCACAGCAAAGGTTCTCAACTTCTGTCCCCCAATTGTTTTTGGACCACAACTCCTAGCACCCCCAGGGACAGTGGCCTCTGGATGACATCTGGGAAACCAAAATTGAGAAGGCAAAAGCAGAGCTGGTCTTGGGGCAGTGGGCATGGATTGCCCCCTCAGCTAAGCAGGGTCTCCCTTTAGGGGATGGGGCCGTAGCTCAGTGGTAGAGCATCAAGGTCTCAGGTTCAATCCCTGGCAGCATCTCCAGGTAGGGCTGGGAGAGACTCCTGCCTGGAACCTTGGGGAGTTGCTGCCAGTCAGTGTAGACAACATGGAGCTAGATGGACCAAAGGTCTGACTCGGTAAAAGGCAGCTTCCTGTGTTCCTAATCTCTGCTTTGCAGTCTGAATAGGCAGGGAGATGAGGTACAAGCAACTGTTTCTCACTCGGGGCAGACTAGAAAGCATCTTCCCCGTGGGAGTGGGACTGTAGCACAGCCTCTGCCACACGAACATTTCGTGAGCGACAACGTGAGGTAGAAGGCCAGATGGTCACACTTTTAGGGGAGTGTCATTTTCACTATATTGCTGAGACAGAGAAACCAAATAGCAGCTCCTGAGTGACTTGTCAGGAATCACTAGCAGAGGGAGAGCTGAGTCAGCAGAGGCAAAGTTGAGCCACATGGTCGCTTTTCATTAAAAAAACTAGGCCAGCCCCAAGTTTCCAAGCAGCATCTTTGGCCCTGGGCCATCTTTTGTTCCACCAGGCTGGCAATTCTTGCTTCACAGGCACAGTGTGACCGAGCACTGCGGAATCTGAAGATACATGGGAATCTTGTCTTCCAAGAGCCACAACCAACAGACACCTTTTTTTTACAAGTGCATCCCTTGTGTCACAAACCTTTAGCTTGGGTGCCCCATAGAGATTTTTAGTGTGCGTGCACGCGTATATGCTAGCACAAATGTAAATGTTACGGATATGAGACAGGCTTACATTCAGCCACTGGCTTACATTCAGATTAAGTTACACATAATCAGTTTTATTGAAATTAAACATGTCCTATTAATTTCAATAAGTCTGCCAATGTAATAAATAAACAGCACTATTTGCCCAGCAAGTTGCCATTGTGGTTTTTATTTTCCCTACAAAAATACTCTATGTTCAGCAAATTTGTGAGCGATCCAAGGAGCTGTGCATTTGAACTGCAAAGCAAGGCAGGGGCATTGTGTTGTGGTTTTTATTTTTGCACTTGGTGTGAGTGTGGATGGTTCAGAAGATGTGTGGTGTAAATTCCACCCCGCTAAAAATGCTTTTTTCTAAACATGCCCTGCCCCTGAGACCCCCCCTCTGACTTATGTCCCATATTCAGACAACAGAATGTTGGCAACCCTACCAGTGCTTTCTCCTGAGAGTGAGGGCTCTCTCTCTCTCTCTCTCTTACACTTACACACACACACACACACACACACACACACACACACGGTCCTCCCAGCACTGAGAAAAGAGCAGTACTGTGTGGAGGTCAGCACCATGGGAAATGGTTCTCGCCTTGAAAGGCTTTTGCCAAAGTGGACTCTGCTTGAAAAACAGTGAAGATCACAGCACTCGCTCATTGCCCAATTCTCCCGTGCCTCTTTCTTCTCCTGGTTCAAAGTATACAAAACATGTACAATCCCTGCCACACAAAAAATACCTAGCTGGGAGGGGCTGGCATCTTCCTTAGCGAGTTCCTGCCCACCTTCGCTAGGCAGTATGAACCACAGCACCATAATTAGAAAGAATTATCCACCCCATTGCAGAATCTATGTGTACTGTTCCCCGAGATTCTTAGCCACATGCTTGAATGTTTTCTGCTGTCAAAAGTCACATGTGCTTGATGTGTCATAATGCGTGACTAAACAAGTGCTCGGGAACAAGGCCTTGAACTTTTCTATGAATCAGCTTCCACGTAAGAAAGCTTGAAGCAAGGCCTCTTTAAGAGTCCAGGTAAGAATATCCGATACAAAAGCAGATAAGAAGGAAGCAGAATGTCCAAGAAATCCTAGCAAGAGACTCCTATTAACGAAGAGCCTTGAAGTCACAGTGCTTCAAGCTGAGAAAGGGCAGAACAACAGGTCTGATTCACGGTGGGGTCTTTGGACACACTGCTCTCTTTTATAGGTTTCCCTGTATTCACTGATCCTGGATGTCTGTTGCCTGCTACAGCAAGGAGCAACACTCCAGCCAGAGGCAGGCAGCGGACATTCTGGCGACTGGTCTTCCCCATGTACACTCTCTCTCCTCTCCAGCAACTAACTTCTGCACTTTGTCTGCTCCCAAAATGGAGCAGACAAAGCTCAAACGTTTGCAGAAGGCAAGAGGCAGATTAGCTGGTAATGCTTAATGCTGGTTGGAGAACAGCTCTGAGCGCTCCTGGGAAGTAGGGAGACAGTGATCATCACAGGGCTTCCAGCCCAGCAGTGAGTCTGGGGGCATGGCCAGTGATGTGGGAGGGGCAGCATCATGGCTTGGTTGACACGGGTTGTGGGGTGGGGCGCTAGCAAAGCTGGGGTGCCATCCTTGCTTTGACGGCAACCCTCCTTGAGCTGTCCTTGAAGACCTGGCACACTGCTTCTGAAAGGTTGCCCACCCCTGCAACAGAATATGCATTGGTTGCAACATTTGCAATGCGGCCATTTCAAAACACACACTTACCCCTAACGGGCCACTTCCAGCAAGGTCACTTGGCCTGTTCGCGTTACCATTCATAGGAAGAGAAGTGCCTTTGGATTCGGACCCCCTCGAATCTTCACTACTTGGCTGCAGGGTTTTCTCTGGATTAACACGGCCTGTGGGAAGGTTGGCTTCTTGTCCTAAAGTCTGAGGCTCTGCCAGATCCTTACGGACAGATTTACTATCCAAGGGCTGAGAGGCTGTCGGATGGCTAGCAGGACTTTTACTGCTGGAGCTTGTGTCCCTCTTTAGAGGATGCTTCTGGGTGTGTGCCAAGTGTGCTTTCTGGGCCAGAAAGCTTTCTTGGAAGGACCTTCGCAACCTTGCTTTGCTTTGATGGTTCTCCCGCCAGTCCAGCCACTTAGGAAGCTGAGCTTTCCTCTCCACTGCAGACTGGGAGTCCAACATGTGCTCAGACTTTACGTACATCAGGATGGAACCAGCAGAGTCCGTACGGAAGGTCCAGCACTGGTGAAGCTTGGTGCAGTTCACCTGGATGCACGTCTTTCCCGTCAGCCAAAAGGCATCACAGGCAGAGCTCCGACAGCAAGCGGCTCGACAAGACTGGACTGAGTGAAATCCTTCCAGCAGCTGGAGATGGACACCAGCCAATGACCTCAAGTGACCCCCCGACAGAGGCCTCCCCGGCTGGCACACACTTCTGCTCCAACCTGCATCTGGGCAAAGGGAAGGAAAACCATAACCAGGTTGGGGCGGAAAAAAACATTGATTTGCTGTTCCGACAGAACAGAGGCGGTGCGCCCTTCCCCAGAGATAAACATATATTTGGTCATGTACTAAATCAGTGTTTTTCACTGGAAGGCCTGGGAGCCAGGGGCAGCCCCTGTTGACCCCAAGTACAGCTCCCCAATTAATTGTTTATTGGGTCTGTGTGAAGCTTTAGCTAAAGTCAGATCCCCTGCTCAGCTCTGCTACAACTCCCTGTGACAGGAATTCCCAGATGTTGATGACTACAACTCCCACTATCTCCAGCTGCAGTGGTCTCTGGCTGGGGATTCTGGGAGTTGTAGTCAACAACATTGAGAAGAACATTGAGGAGAATCCCTGTTACAGACAACACTGCTCCCCTGGCACTGCTGAATGCTATGCTTTCCCCAGCACTGATGGGGCTCCTTTAATGGAAACTGAGCCCTCTTGAGCTCCAGCACTGTCTTGGGAGATAGACATGGAACACTGGGATGTGCAGTCCTTCCCAGCGTCTTCCCCACTGAGCTCTAGGGGGAAAGCTTTGGGAAAGACTACACTTCCCAGCAGTCCATGTGCACCTTCTAAGATGGCACTGGGGTTTGGCACCCATGCCCACACTGGAGGAAACACAGTACAGCACAGCGGGAAACGGCTCCCTCACTGAAATTTTTTTTGCCAATGAACAAAATCACGGACTATTTGCTGTATTTTTATAGTATTCTATTGGTCACCTGACTTAGGTCAACTCACCCAGCCTAATAAGAGGGACAGCCCTAAAACAGACTTGGCTGGATCCCCATTAGAAAACCAAGCCAAAGAAAGAACGTAGGACAAGGAGGAGAGCTGGTCTTGTGGAAGCAAGCATGACTTGTCCCCTTAGCTAAGCAGGGTCCGCCCTGGTTGCATATGAATGGGAGACTTGATGTGTGAGCACTGTGTGAGATATTCCCCTCAGGGGATGGAGCCGCTTTAGGAAGAGCCTCTAGGCTCCAAGTTCCCTCCCTGGCATCTCCAAGATAGGGCTGAGAGAGATTCCTGCCTGCAGCCTTGGAGAAGCCGCTGCCGGTCTATGAAGACAATACTGAACTAGATAGACCAATGGTCTGACTCAGTATATGGCAGCTTCCCATGTTCAAGGTTCCAGGGATTTGATCCTTCTCTGTTACTGAGCCTGGGAGGAGAGCTGGTCTTGTGATAGCAAGCATGACGTGTCCCCTTTGCTAAGCAGGGTCCACCCTGGTTGCATATGAATGGGAGACTACATATGTGAGCACTAGGAGATATTCCCCTTGGGGATGGGGCTGCTCAGGGAAGAGCAGAAGGTTCAAGGTTCCCTTACTGGCATCTCCAAGATAGAGCTGAGAGAGAGACTCTTGCCTGCAGCGTTGGAAAAGCCACTACCAGTCTGGGTAGACAATACTAAGCTAGATGGACCAGTGGTCTGACTCGGCACATGGCAGATTCCACAAGCATTTGTGAAACAGCACTAGCAGCTGTTTTTGTTCTGCTCATGTTCCCTGGAACCAACCCCTGTGAAAATACTTTCAACGAGAACCAAAAACGATATTCCGCACTGCTACAATCTCTGCTTCCATATGTACAGCAGTATCCCAAAGAAGAGAAATGCCAGTTATTGAGGGGTGAGGAGAGTGGAGTTCTAAAACTCAAATCTATTTAAACTGGGAAGTGGTTCTCTTCAAACCTTTATAACTGTTTTGCAAATTGTCTTGCCAAGGACTGAAAGATCATTTTGTCCCTGGTCAGGAGTGCAGGCATAGAGGTATTGGCAAAGGTCCCATTCATACATAACAATGGACAGAATTCTTACTGCATTGTTATAATCTGGGTGGGCCTGTTTGCCCCAGTAATCAACAACGTGCAGTTAACAGTGTACACAGCTTTGGACTGCAGGGTTACCTCATGTAGTTACAAAGTGTGGAAGGACAATTTATCAGAAACTTAGTTAAAACACTGGTTTTCCAGGTCCTGAACATGGAACATTCTGTGCAATGAAACATGGGCAGTACAGACCAGTAACGGCTTCTGCTAATGAGCCTGGGGAGCAGCAAACAAGGCAGTTTGGGTGGTTCCTCTCTCTCCCACACTGCCTGCAGGCTGGCTCTTTGTCAGGGAGAGCTGCGTGGTTACACAGTTTGTGTTCTGCTACTAAGCTGCAGTAAGCGGGGTGGGGAGAACTACATTATGGGAGAAGAGCTGGTCTTGTGGTAGCAAGCAAGGATTGTTACCTTTGCTAAGCAGGATCCACCCTGGCTTGCATTTGAATGAGAGACTACATGTGTGAGCACTGTAAAGTATTCCCCTTAGGGGATGGGGCCACTCTGGGAAGAGTATCTAGGTTCCAGGTTCCCTCCCTGGCAGCATCTTCAAGATAGGGCTGAGAGAGATTCCTGCCTGCAGCCTTGGAGAAGCCGCTGCCAGTCTGGGTAGACAATACTGAGCTAGATGGACCAAGGGTCTGACTCAGTATAAGGCAGCTTCCTATGTACCTACATGTTAACAATCCAGATCATCAAATAAACCTCTTACATATCAATAGGCCAGAGTGGGTCATGTGGGTTACATGGTAAGTAAGGCCCGACTCTAATCAGAGTTTCCAGGTCGGTTTGTTCTCTGTTCAGGACAACAAGAGGGTTCTGCTGCTGCTTTCTGGCAATAGACCTGCCTTGTTGCTTCTTTGCCTCTGCCCCACTGGACACAGCCTTGGCTCAGTCCCTGGACCTCGCCCCCTTAACTTGGCAGGAGCTGGGTTTGGCACAGCTACCGAGGGCCATTTCTGCCTGTGCTTTAACAGCTCCCAAGTCAGATGAGGCTCTCCCACAAGAACATACAGCAGAAAAACGACAATTTCTAATAGAGCCACCACCCGTTGTACAGGCTACTCAAGATCTCCACACTCCCCTGGACCAAACATTTTGGCTTGTTGGGTAGCTGGGGGGAAATGACTAGTAGGAAAACACACCTGCTTTGCAAGCCTGCCAATCGAATTTCAGCCTGGAGCATATTTGAAATGACTACATTGTCAAGGAGGCGGCTTTGAATGGTAACACTGCAGAGCTAACATCCAACACTGCTGGTAATGATGTGGTTGTCACAGATTCCATCTGTTGAGAACTGAAGGCCTGAAACTGTACAATAGCATCCAAGGGCAATTATGAAACTACTGTACATACGGTGCTCTTCCCTCCCTCGATACTGGGGGAGATTATTAGCTGAGATTCATTCCTATCTCTTAGCCGCACACAAAGAAAGCCAGCAATGTGTACCTTTTTTTTTTTTTTTAAGGAAGAAACAGGGTGCCTGCCCCATCCCCAAAGTACTCTTTAAGAACCCGAGCTGCTCATTCTTTAAATCCAAAGCTAACTGTATTTATATTATTTAAAACAGTTTTCACCAATAGGTCTCAAAGTGGTTCACAACAATTTAAAACAAGATAAGTTGGGATAAAAATACAATTTAACACAAACAACACACACAGTGCTACTAACAAAAGTGCCTGAAACAGCATCTTACTACGATGCTAGCTGGCCAAATCCAGAACAATATCTAAATAAGCTTGAAAAACCCATTTCCACAAGGGCCGAGGTATGCATGTGTCCAGTTTCTCCTTCCAGCCAAGCCTGATGCAGCTCATGAAATATCATTCCGGAGGGCCCTGGGGGAACCTTTGGAGGCAATTTTGAGAAGAGCATGTGAGGCTGCCACTGGAAAAAGAGACTAAAAATCTCCCATGTGCATGTAATATACCGAGGTGGCCAATCTGAGGCTTTTCAGCTGCTGTTGGACTACAGCTCCCATCATTCCCAGCTGCAATAAATTGTGGCTGGGGATGATGGGAGCCGGAGTCCAAGAAGAGCTGGTGAGTCTTTAGTTGGCCACCCCGATGATATACAGCGTGCAGCCCTATGGATTGTGGAAATGGAGAGTGTGTCACAATTAGCAGCTATTTTACAGCTAGGATTAATAAATGTATAGATGTATAAGCATTTTTGAGCAAGAATTACCACGTTTCCCACAAAGGGATACAACAGAAGCTCCTCTGTACATTTATTTTGGTATTCTTGCGTCCACCACAGTCATGTTATCTATACACACTCATATGGAACTACAGAGAAACCTTGATTTTCCAGACTAATTGGAGGGAAGCAGTATTCCCTATAAGGTGCATGTGTGTGCATGCATGCTCACACGGTTTTTTTTAATGTCCACTCAGTTAATTTTAGACCCTGTTCAGGTTGAATCAGGAAGGCCCCACTCTGAATGCACATGTGCACACACTGCCACCCCGAACAAAACTCATTCCGCATACAGATGAAAAAATTAGGAGAGAACACTGGAGGGAAGGTAAATCCAGATTAGGTGACTGTCTGGATTGGCAAATTGCATCAGAAAGCATGTGGTCACAAAAGCTGCTATACTAAGTTTTCACAGCACAAAACATGCAGTTTTGGGAACATGGGAGGTGATAGACAACAAAAAAATAATAAGTGAACACTATCGCAAAAAGCAAAAAGCACTCTTTGGGACATGGAAAGGGATTTTCCTGCATGAGGTCACACAGCATGTGCCCAGCACAGCCGTTGAAGAAAAAAGATGCCTGAACTTCCAGTTCCTCAAACACTGTTAGGAAGTTCTGGAGTATTGGGGTCCAGGGAACTGAGGTTTCTCTGTATTTCATTCCACACATGAACTCCAAACAAAGAGGCTTATAAAACAATAATTATTCTCCTCTCTCAAACAATGCTCGATTTTGAGTCATCCAATGAAACCAATTGGTGGCAGACAAAGGATGCACTTCTTCATTCAATGCATAAAAGCCTATGGAATTCACTCTCACAAAACATAGTCATGGCCACTAGCTCAGATGGCTTTGGAATGAAGACAAGACAAATTCAGGAGAAGCTAAAATTAAAAAATTAATTAAAATTAACTAAAATAACTAAAACCAAAAGTTCCACACTTGGAAGTGGTATACCTCTAATTTTTGGATGTGAAAAGCAAACAGCAGGGGATCTTTCTCTCTACCTTGTGAGCTTTCCGGGACAATTAGACTGGCCTTTGTTGAAGACATATAGCCACCTAATGGCTTAGCGGGGAGGTAACTTGCCTAGGGAGCAAGAGGCTGCCGGTTCAAATCCTGACTGGTATATTTCCTAGACTATGGGAAAGGCCTGTATCAGGCAGCAGCAATATAGGAAGGTGCTGAAAGGCATCATCTCATACTGTGTGGGGAGAAGCAATGGTAAACTCTTCCTGTATTCTACCAAAGAAAACCACAGGGCTCTGTGGTCGCCAGGAGTAGACACCGACTCGACGGGACAACTTTACCTTTTTGTTGAAGACAGAATACTGGACCTGATCCAGCAAGGCAATGCTGAGACAAGCTGCAAGTTGATAAAGATCAAGTGAGTTTATCCTCAACCCAAAGCACAACTCTTTGTTCTGCATAGTGCAAACCAATGCTTTGAAACTTGCAGGAGTTTTTTTAAAAGGAAAAGATGGGCCAGGGAACGGCCTTTTACAACCCCTTGCCAAAGGAGTTCATCCTAACACTATCACCACCAGCCTTTGCTGCTCCAATAGATTAGATCCCTATTTTCAGTGTTCCAAGGATTAAGGGCACTCTAAAATAGACAGCCAACTCCTACAGCAGGGGCAGGAATTGGGTAGCTCATCAGCTACTGATAGCTCTCACTTGGGCTCACTTCTCCCTCCCTTCCAGCCAATACTGAAAGTCTGATTGCCTGGTTGAGTGGGGGCTGTGCCATTTTTAATCTCTCTCTCTCTCTCTCTCTCAGTGATCAGGGTTGCTTTTACTTTCTTGCCTGTTAATTTCTCTCCAGCTGCTTCTCCCACAAGGCAGCCTCTCTTGCTCCTCTCCTGCTCTGCAGCAAAAGTCTCCCAGAGATCATGGAGTTTTGTACAAGCTGCCATTCTGTGACTGGCTCCACCTCCCAAAAGCTGCAGGGATGTGCACAAATAGTTTCAGGCAGTCATGGGCAGCGGCGAGAGCAGTAGCTTTAAGAATGAGGCACGCAACACTGCCCCACCACTGTTTCAGACACGGTGCTGACCTTCCCAAAGGGGCATGTGTGGTGGCAGCGCTAGGCACATGCAACTTTTGGGAAGGACAGTGGCACGACCGGAACAGTGGCAGGAGCAGGAGGTAAGGACCGCGTGCCTTATTCTTAAAGCTGCCGTTCGCTCCCCACCGATACATTTCGGATGCAGCCGCCTGAATCGGTTTGGCACCTCGCTAATGAGGTGCTGAAATGATTCGGACACATCCCTACAAAACTGCCATTTAGTGACCGACTCTGTGCCCCCCAAGCCACTAATTCATGCCAGTAGCTCCCAAGCTTCTGGCAAAGGAAGTCTTAAAAGCTTGCTGTGCTGGGGTCTCGGAGCATGAAGTAGAGGCACATGATACAGCCACCGTGCTGGAGCTAAGCAGGTCTTGGTGTAATCAGTTCATGGATGTGAGACCCATGTATGCCACCTCTATGGGGATACAACCACAGCTCAGTGGTAGAACACTTAATTTGCAGGCAGAAGGTCCCAGGTTCAATCCCTGGCAGCTCCAGGTAGGGCTGGGAAAGACTCCAGCCTGAAACCAAGGAGAAGCCACTGCCAGCCAAGTGTTGACAATACTGAGCTAGATGGACCAATGGTTGGCTCGGTATAAGGCAACTTCTTATGTTCCTGTGAATAGAAGCCACTTGGCAGATTAATTCGTAAACCAGGAATATTGCAACAAACCAGGTCAGAACATCTTTAGAGCAAGCTGTTTTGCAAATAACTAATACAAATAAAAATCTATTGATCTATTGATCTATCTATCTAGAACAGGCTGCCCAGTTGGCTCAGGATATTTTCTGCTGCTACTGAGACATTAAGAGAAAGATCATTAGTTCACTTACAAACAGTGTTCCCTGTAACAAGGATTCCCAGATGTTGCTGACTACAACTCCCAGCATCCTTAGCTGCAACAGCCTTTGGCTAGGGATTATGGGAGTTGTAGTCAGCAACAATGAGGAATCCCTGTTACAGGAAACACTGCTTACAAATGGTGCAATTTCATTTTTTAAAGGGGGGCGGGGAAGGATAGAGAAGGGAAGCTTAGATCTACAACAGAGCACCTGCATGCAAAACATTCCCAGTCCAACCCATGGCATTTTCCCTGCTAATTTGGCAAAGTCCCCTGCTAACTTGGCAAAGAGGCACCTTTTAAAGTGGTGATTCTCTTTATTTAGCAGGGGGAGAGTAACTGGCCCTGTCCACCCCCAGCACAGCATCCCTCCAGTGACTGTTGCTGGTGTCTATCTTGTGTTTCTTTTTAGATTGTGAGCCCCTTGGGGACAGGGATCCATCTTATTTATTTGTTATTTCTCTATGTAAACTGCTCTGAGCCACTTTTCAAAGGGCAGTATGGAAATCGAATGAATGAATAAATGAATGAATTTCCAGGTAGGGTTAGGAAAAGCCCTGTTTGAAATTCTGCAAAGCCCCACCCATCAGTGCAGACAATGCTGACCAATGTGGACCAAGGGCTGGACTCCATGTCAGACAGCTTCAAACATATATTCATATGGCTAGAAAAAGCTATCACAGCAATTACGGAGTTAATGCAATGTAGTCTAAAAGAACTGCTTTTCTCCCCTAACCCCTGTGTGCCACAACACTTTCACTTGGGGCTCTTCTCTCTCAGTCTGCAATTCCTACTAGGATTTCTTTTGGGATGCTCACACTCACTGGCCTTGCCAGCTGGGGAGCTGGGGAAGCCCTTTGGGCGTTGTTCTTCTTGGCGCTTCCAAGTTTCAACCTTCCCGACTTTCGCCTTATTTGAAATGTAACCAAAGACAGTGTTTCGAGCCAAACAAACCTATCAGTCTAATGAAGTCTCTAGAAAAATTCCTGGCTGAGAGCATCTACTTGCCCCTTTCTCTGCTTTCAATTACAGTTCTCATCTTTCTCACTGTACAGGGGGCTGAGGAGAGAGGCTGACAAACTGAGCTCCATTCAGGCCTGGATCCAATTTCTTTTGATCTAGGAGCCAGCCCAAAAATTTGGGAGCCAGACAATGGACACTTGACAAAATTGCTGAACTTAGTGACCGACATTATGGGGCAGGGGCAAGACAGAGCAGACAGCCTTCTCTTTATCCCCTACAAGAAAAGAGAAACAAGGCTGCCTGGGATAAGTAACAAATTAATAACTCTACCTCTGAATCTCAGTCTGGTTGAAACTTGGAAGCACCAAGAGGAACAACGCCCAAAGGGCTTAGTCTGGTGCCACAGGTACATTTCTAGACACAATGGCTCCCTGGCGCCTGGGATTTGTTAAGCCTTGGTTTAATTTAGGAACATATTAAACTGCTTTATACCGAGTCTGACTGCTGGTCCATCTAGCCCAGTATTGTCTACATTGACTGCAGTGGTTCTCCGAGGTTTCAGGCAGGAGTCTCTTCCAGCCTAACCTGGAGATGCCAGGGAGTGAACCTAGGACCTTCTGCATGCAAGTATGCAGATATTCTTCCACTGAGCTATGGCCCCATTCCCTACAGGGGAATATCTTGCAGTGCTCACATGTCTACCCATCTAAATGCAAACCAAGACAGATCCTGCTTAACAAAGACTCCATTCATGCTTGCTATCACAAGATCAACTACCCTTACAAGGCTAAACAGCCTAGTGAAGGGGTTCCCAAGCTTGGGTCTCCAGATGCTGGACTACAACTTGCATCAGCCACCACAGCCTCTGTGGCTGGGGATGATGGGAGTTGTAGTTCAATGTCTGGAGACCCAAGCTTGAGAGTCCCTGGTCAGCGTCAGCCCCAGCACTCAGTCCTGAAATATATGGGGAAACTAAGAGAGAAACACAAACAATGTACTGAGTACCTTTCCCATGCAGTGAACCACTACAACCAGTGTCCACACATCTAGACCTTGGAGTAAAGGACTGACAGGCTGGCAGAAGTGGGAAAGCAGGCAGGATTTTGAGGCAGGCTTGAACTCCAGCACATCCCACCACAGAAAGCATGCCCTGGGTAGAAACAGGTGACGGCTTCCAAGGTGAAGCCTTCTCAGGACAGTCTAGCCACCTTGCCAAGGTCTTTATCAGCACAAAGCCCTTTGCTCCAAGACGTAACAAGCACGTGGCCTTAACAGCTGGGAGGGAGTGCTCAGATGATGAGCACATGGCAGAGACAGTGACCTGAAGTACTGCTTTCTCGAGACACCAGAGTTGTTCTCCGCACATTTTTGTTTCAAAAGGTAGTACAGATAAGGAGAGGTAGATAATCTGAAACATATCCTGTATTACCCAGATGTGCTGCATATTCCTATATTCTTGTATATACTTGCTTTCTTTTTGCAGCCTGAGCTGGTATACAGGCAGAGATAATGGGGAGGTCAACCAGTTCTAATCTCACCTTGGTCAATTCACTAAGGTAGCCTTATAACCCCTTAATTTAGGCCCATTAGGTCTAGTCCTGTCCTCTGGGGCAGCAGAGAACAAATTTTTACACTCTTACATGACAGACTGCCCTTTAGATATCTGAAGATGGCTACTGGGTCCCCCTCAGTCTTCTCCAGCCGTTCTTCATAGGACTTGCTTTCCATCCCCTGAAGTTGCCCTCCTCTGAACACACTCCAATTCATCTGTATCACTGCGTAAAGTGACCAGTTTGCTAACAAAAATGTTACAGGGAACTTCATCAAATGCTTTGAAGAAATCAAGATAAATTATACAGGTTGAGTAACCCTTATCTGGACACCCGAAATCCAGAATGCTCCGAAATCTGGACACGACGCTGTAACAAAACAAACAACAAAAAAACCACCCCCAAAATGCCTCAGCTCACTTAAAAATTTTGAGTCAAGCTGCCTTCCCCAGGGTCAGAGTCATCCTGCCACTGCCTCCCTCAGGGCCGGGCCATCCTGCTGCTGCCCTTCCACCCGTCCCCACCACCTCCGGCCTCCTCCGTTTGCCTCTTCAGCCGTCCACCTCCTCGCCACCATTATTGCTTGCAGCTGGAACTCTTGCGCACTCTTGCGAGAGTTCCACTCGTACCCTGTATAGTACTGTAAATAGAAGACTCCAAAACCCGGAAAAGTCGGAAATCCGGAACACTGCTGGTCCCAAGCAGTCCGGATAAGGGGTACTCAACCTGTATCCACAAAATTCCCACAATCCACTCAGTCAGTAACCAGATCAAAAAAAGAGATAAGTTTAGGCTGGCAGGATTTATTCTCAACAAATCCATGCTGCAGCATCATCTTCAAGATGCTTGCAGATGGATTGTTTTATAATCTCTTCTGGTATCTTCCCCAGCACTGAAGTTGGACTGACCAAACAGTCTGTACTTCTCTGGAACCTCCTTTTCCCTCTTTTTGAAGCTTTTGCAATTCAAATGCTTGATACTATGAGCACAATTGGCGCAGTGAACTTTTATAGAAATGAATCCTGCAGATGCCACTAAGTTTTGGGCAATGGGCATGCATTTTTTTTTTAAGGGGAAAAAAAAAAACACCTGTGTTCCTCATTACATCCTGCAGTGCAAAATCTTGTGTTTCACACTCCATGTCTGAGTCATAACAGCATCTCATTCTGGAGCAAAGAGGCTGTCAGGTACAAGTGTTCATTACATGGGTTGAGGATGGGCAGGTGTCATAACATCTAAGGTAAGATATCTGTAAAGTCAAGGTTTCCATGATACTTGCAATTTGTTATGGAAAATTGTACTGACAGCTTTAAAGAAAAATTATATGTTGCTGTCTCTTACAAGGTGTGGGTTTAACTGTTCAGCCTTTCCCCAAAGTTCACCTAAAAGAAAACAACAAAGGAGTTCTCGAATGAGAGGGGCTGAGGGCCAACTTTCAAGGGGGTTATTCAACAAATCCCTGAAGATGTCTTAGACTAGTCCTCCAGCACGTGTTAAAAAATAAATTTGAAGCAAAGCACAGTTTAGATTATTGCAAAATTTGGATATACCCTGTTGAATGATTAATTTGCAGAGCACCATAAAAATTCATCACAGCATAATTAAGACAGACAATGCAGTATTCTTGCCAGAGTGGGGCGGAGTGGGGGGGGGGAGGGAAATGGGAAGCACACTTGGCCCCTGAACACAGTTGGGCAAAGCAGAACATCTGAAACAATTTTGTCTTGCCACTTGGCTTCCACTAAGCATTTAAGACTGCAAGTTTTATATTTGCATTTGTATCCATAACTCAGTGGTAGAGCATCTGCCTTCACGCACAAGGTTCCAGGTTTAATCCACAACATCTCCAGGTAGGACTGAGAAAGACTCCTGCCTGAAAGCTTGGAGAAGTCACTGCCAGTCTGTGTAGACAATACTGAGCTAGAGGGACGAATGGTCTGATCAAGCAGCTTCCTGAGTTCCTATGTTTATGTTCCCAACGCACACAGTAAATTAAAATAAACCCTCTATATGCTTAACTCAAATCACTAAACCCCAGTCACTAAACAGAAATCGAACACAGCTTCCGAAAGATGTTCAGGCTTTGGTGAACCTCCAGGGGAAAAGGTGCTATAAAACATACAGCAGAAATGAAATCCCTCAAGGGCTTTGTTCATACTTGCTGCACAGGTGGCATTGTGAAGCTTTTGAGAGAGCTTGGGATTTTATGCGACACTGGTGAGTACTGAGTAGGTAGCCTCCAAGTTCTCTGAGAGGGAATCAAGTGACCTTTGGGGCTTAAAACTAGGAACGTCATAGTTTGTGGCCACAGTTATCTCTGCAGCTAATTTCCCCTGCTCTTCCTCCTCCAAACACATGGGGAACATTAGCTGCTATGAGGAGAAAGGGAGGCAAAAGGATAGAGAACGATAGACAACAAACCTTCCCTTGGCACAAGAGAGAGAAAGAGATTTCTACTGCTTCAGTTTTATTTGCCTTGGGAACCTTGAAAATTCCCAATGGGCAGAGCCCCAGGAAGTGGGGCTACTCCCACATAGCGAGTATGATGTGTAGCTTAAGCGACCACACAGCTGTGATGCTAAATCACAGTTTTGAGCTCTGACAACCAGAGGGCTGGTTCAGATGAACATCCTCCTGTACAGGCAACGAGGATGGAGCCGTGGTGAGAACATGCTCACCCCTGGCAAAACCCTTGCAGCCTGTTTAGAGAGGTGATTCAGATGACCACCACTCAAATGCAATCAAAGGATGTGCCAAGATCACACCCGCATATCCTTTAGTGACACTGGGGAAGGTGCATTCTCTCAAATGTAGAGGAGGATGTTCTCATGAACTGGCCCTAAGGGGAAGACAAGTGGAATGAATAGAAAAAATCCCAGGGCCTAGCTGTGCCTAGAACCCATTCCAGGGCCTCAAAGACCTGCAGAGCAGATTCCTTCTGGGCTTTCTCAAAAATCTGAGGCCTATGGCCAAGACAAACAATTAAACAGTCATTATGTCACCTGACCACTTTCCCAACCTTCCACTGAATGGCTGTGAAGTGCTCTTTTCTTATCCAAACAAACCTGATGGCACCAACGAAAGGCTTTCAAATCCCCTCCAAGTGGTTCAAGCAGGTTTCACAGGCATTGTGGCCACAGAACAGCCAGCTGAACTGCTTAAATAGTTACTGAGAGGAAGCCAGTGTACTCCACCAATGACTCGCTTCATAGCCTTCACGCAGAATCTCGATGCTTACTCGATGCCTGGAAGCTGTTAAGGTCTGGATGAATCAAAATAAGCTCAGACTGAATCCCACCAAGACTGAACTACTCTTACTCAGCCCTCGTACTGGCCAACAGCTGGATGTGAACCTTGTTTTAGATGGGGTGGTGCTGCCCCCCAAAGGAGCTTGTACGTGACTTGGGGGTCCTTTTGGACTCACACCTCCTGCTTGAACAGCAGGTGGAGGCTGTGGCCAGAAGTGCCTTTGCCCAGCTCTATCTGATTCGTCAATTATACCCTTACCTTGATCGGCAAGCATTAACGACAGTGACCCATGCCATTGTCATCTCCCGCCTAGATTATTGTAACGCTCTCTATCTAGGGTTACCTTTGAGGACGATCGGAAAGCTACAACGGGTCCAGAATGCAGCGGCTCATTTACTTATGGGTGCCAGAAAATATGACAGGGTAACACCTCTCCTGCAGTCATTGCACTGGTTGCCTATTCGTTACCGAGTTCAATTTAAGGTCCTGGTTTTGACCTTCAAAGCCTTGTGGAGTTTGGCACCTGTCTACCTACAGACTCGCCTCTCCCATCCAATTACATCCCGTCCGGTCAGATCTGCTCAGATGGCCCTTTTGTCGGTCCCCAAATTCCGAGAGGTTCAGGGCGCTAGGACCTGTGAAAGGGCCTTCTCGGTTGCTGCCCCACTTCTCTGGAACTCCCTTCCTCTGCAGACTCGTTTAGTTCCTTCTTTGTTGATTTTTAAATCAAAGACTTTTCTTTTTCGCCAGGCTTTTACCCTGTAGTTTACCTATCGGTTGTTTTATGTTATCTGTTGCATATGTCTGTATGTTTAGGCAGCAATTTGGTTTTAAAATTATTTAAGCCATGGGGGGCCAAGAGTTGTCAGAAAATGCAGGTCAAATACAAACTTTAAAATGAGACAATTTCTAATGAGATTAATAACCATTAGATAAATTAATGACCATCAGAACCACCTATGAAGGATGGGTAGCAGATGAACATTCACCTCAGAAGATCACTTGTGCGAACACTATTATACTCGCACTTCTTTGGATGCAACCCATTGTATATGCACTAAAATATGGAACTGGAACTTTTGCCATATCTGTCAATTAAAAAGGGAAGGTAGGCAGGCAGGCAATCCAAGAAGAGTGGTTGTGGAGTCACAGAAATGTGGCAAGAACCTTGATCTCAGTTAACCTTAATGAGTTTAAACTTAGAGTGTTTTCTTAAGATTAAATATTGATTTGATCCTCTCCCATTTAAAAAAGTCTGCATAACCTTCCTGGGCACTATTGTTAAATAATAATTTATTTATATTATTTTATAATCTGCCTTTCTTCCATGGTAGACCTCAAAGAGGCATACAAAGGGTTCCCAGGTGGTCTCTGATCCAGGCATGACCAGATCCACCCATGTTTTGCTTTAACAAAGCAGTTGCATCATGTGCTCCAAGACCACACACCTACTACTGCTACTATTTATATACCACTTTTGAACAAAAAGTTCACAAAGCAGTGTACATAGAAGAGGAAGGTTCTCTGTCCCCAAATGGCTGAGAGCCACTGTTCCCTCTAAGGCATGCACACGGTCACAAGTTTTTGGATGTCCGCTCAGTTCAATTTAGATCTTGCTCAGGTTGAATCAGGAAGGCCCCACTCTGAATGCAGGTGGGCACACACTGCCTTGATACTGCTGCCCAGAACAAAACTCATTCTGCACAAAGATGAAAAAAGTTAGAAGGACCACTGTTCAGAGCATCCCTCCAGTGGCTGTTGCAGGTGTCTACCTTGTCTAAAAAGGAACACAAGGTAGACACCAGCAACAGCCACTGGATGGATGCTGTGTCAGGGCTGGATAGAAGCCTGTTGCTCATAGTGCAAAGCCACTACTTTGAAAGATGCCTCTTTGCCTAGTTAGCAGGGATAAGTGTCATGTGCAGATCTTCTGGAATGGTACAAAGTCTTTTTGGGAAGAAACACTAGAAATTGTCAAGAGCAATATGGTTTGGATATTCTTCATAATCCAAGAGTGGGATATCTGGGGATATCTGAAGGATTTGGTTTTAGTTAAGGATCTGGATCCAGCAAGAAGTTTGCTAACAGAATTAAGACTTAACACAGCAGCTCAGCGAAAAAGCTTCAAGAGCTTCTTTTGCCTTTGACTGGTATAAAAAGATTTGGCCAACAGCTCTGATGTCCAAGCTTACTTATTATAAAATAGGGCAAACAATAGATGGATTTATTTATTTATTTATCATATTTTTACACCGCCCAAAACTTATGTCTCTGGGCGTTTTACAACAAGATTAAAAGCAAAACATTAATTAAAAAACAAAAAATTTAAAAGCAAGAAATTTAAAACAATTTAAAATTCTAAAACAATATTCTAAAAACAACATTAAAACAATCAAAACAATGTCAGTTAAAAGTCTGGGTGAAGAAATGCGTCTTTAGGGACTTTTTAAAGGATGTCAGAGATGGGGAGGCTCTTATTTCACTAGGGAGCACATTCCAAAGCCTTGGGGCAGCAACAGAGAAGGCCTGTCCCTGAGTAGCCACCAGACGAACCGGTGGCGAATGCAGACGGACCTCTCCTGATGATCTCAATGGGCGGTGGGGTTCATAACAAAGAAGACGTTCTCTTAAAAACCCAGGGCCCAAGCTGTTTAGGGCTTTATAGGTTTTCAAGAAACTGTTCTTATTTGACAGCTGTTGGATCTCAATGTTTTATGAAGAAATTTATCCTGGCTTTGCTTGCCTGTTTATAAGCTCCACATATATCTTTTCCTTTGAGTGTGTATTTTTCTTCACACTTTCAGGACAGTAATAGTAATGCATGAATTCACCCACATTCATGAATTCCTTCCTCACAAGAGGCCCCTCCAATTGTAACTAACTTCGGGGGGGGGGAATACTTATTTAACTGAAACCATTTGTTGTTGTTTGGAAACAATTGGGTCTTTTAAAACGGCATCTAGACAACACCTACTTGTTCACATACCACGAGTGAGCAGAAAACCGTTCCTGGCAAGAAAGAATTCATTACTTGAGAAATGTGAATCTTTGTTGTTGGGTTTCTTTGGGGGCGGGGGGAGTCTTACAAAAAAAAAATACCATGCCAATCTAGCATGCTGGAGTGATCCTTCAAAACACGCTCATTTCACGCTCATAAGAATGATCCCAAATCATCCTACCAGGAAACCTTGGGGATTCATTTTGTAATATGCACAAAACTGGCAATTTGGCACTTTCAAGCAGAAGTTTCACCAAGCAGAAGTAGATTTTGAAATGACTATTTAAAAAGGCCATGATCCTGCCAATGCTTTATGTCACAGAAACCTCAATGTATGGGCAGCAGGGGTGGGGTGAGAAAAACGTCTTTGCTCAATAAAAACTTTGAAACCTCTAAGTACAAATAATGGGCTGGATACAAAGAAAGTTAATCCTGACGAAGTTTCATCAAAATTAATGGGACTTAATTTAATCAAGACTAACATCTTCACTGATTTCAATGGTACAGGAAGCCCTTGAATACTGAGGGCAGGGTGGAGAAAGTTACACAGAAATGCCATGAAAGTTAAAAACACAATATTCAAAACTTTAAAACTAACCTGGAAAATGGGGTTAGGCTCCTGGAAGTTTCTGAAAAGAAGTGGCAGGCTTTAACTTCTAAGTTCCCAACCTCTTCACAGCTGAGAAGAGGTGCAGGCTGTTCATTCATGAGTTTGGGGATTTAAAATTTAAATCAAATAGCAGCCCACCACCACTTCTCAGCTGAGAAGCTGGAATAACCCCTTTAACTTTTAAATCCCCCACCCCTTCTCAAGCCATGCAGGCGGCTCATTTCCCCTTTAATGTTTACGTCCCAACCGGAAAATGCCTCCAAAAACCGAAACTACCCTGCACTAACTAAATTTTTATACCCGGAAGTTGGCTGCAAAAGGTCAAGACTGCTGAAGGTAACCCTGAGACATCTGCGGGTGTTCTGTACTTCATCAAGATTCACTTTCTTTGGAATCAATTCCCCTGTGTACATCAGGGGAGGCTCGTCTGTGGCTACCTACATGTCACCTGGTGGCCACCCAGGGACGGGCCTTCTCTGTTGTCGCCCCGAGACTTTGGAACGCACTTCCTGTGGGAATAAGAGTCGCCCCGTCTCTAGCGGCTTTTAAAAAGTGTCTGAAGACTCATCTTTTTACCCAGGCTTTTTAACTTTTTAAATTGTATATGGTTTATTGATTTGTTTTAAATTGTTCTTAGCATTTAATTTATTTTAATGTTTTGTTTAGCTAGGGCGGTATACAAAAATATTAGATAGACAGACAGACAGACAGACAGACAGACAGACAGACAGACAGACAGACAAAGTTTCTGTGCATGCATTCCTCCTATTGTGGCTCATATCTGTGTTTGGAGTACTCCTGAAAACGCTGCTGCTATGATTAAACTGAACAAAAAAGCCAGTAGTTTCTCAAACACAACTTTGATAAGCCCAAGAAACAGGAAACTAACCTCAGGGAAGTGAAACAGGCCAGCAGATAAATTCTAACTAAACAAAAAATTATTACAACCCAACCCCGCAAAATAAACCCAGGATCTTTAATCAACTCTCTGTGTGCATGCCAAGCTGGAGATTAATGACTCATTTACTGCACATCAGTTTAATCAAATTTCCCACTTGCTAAACAGAGACAACAGCAGCCTGGAGCCACTACATGGGAGACAAGGGGGTTAGAAGAAGAGTTTCACAAGCTACTAACCCACTGAGATCAAATGCAACGATCTCCATATAAGTGATCCTGCTGTGCTTTCTAACAAACAAACAAACATGAAAATAAGAACAGCCCTGCTGGATCAGGCCCAAGAATGCCCATCTAGACCAGCATCCTGTTTCACACAGTGGCCCATCAGATGCCGCTGGAAGCCACAGGCATGTGTTGACCCCTACTAACTTGGCAAAGAGGCACCTTTTAATGTGGTGATTCTCTTTATTTAGCAGGGGGAGAGTAACTATCCACCCCCAGCACAGTACTTCCAGTGACTGTTGCTGGTGTCTATCTTATATTTCTTTTTAGATTGTGAGTCCTTTGGGGACAGGGTTCCATCTTATTTATTTGCAATTTCTCTGTGTAAACCGCCCTGAGCCATTTTTGGAAGTGCAGTATAGAAATCGAATGAATGAATGAATGAATGGAGGGCATGCCCTCTCTCCTGCTGTTACTTCATTGCAAAGGCATCCTGCCTTTGAGGCTGGAGGTGGCCTTTAGCCCTCCAACTAGTAGCCAATGATAGACCTCTCCTCCATGAAGTTATCCAAACCCCTCTTAAAGTCATCCAGATTGTTGGCTGTCACCACATCTTGTGGCAGAGAATTCCACAAGTTGATTATGCGTTGTGTGAAGAAGTACTTCCGTTTGTTGGTCCTAGATTTCCTGGCAATCAATTTCATGGGATGACCCCTGGTTCTAGTCTTACGTGAGAGGGAGAAGAATTTCTCTCTATCCACTTTCTCCACACCATGCATGATTTTATAGACCTCTATCATGTCTCCCTGCAGTTGTCTTTTTTCTAAACTAAATAGCCCCAGGTGCTGTAGCCTTGCCTCATAAGGAAGGTGCTCTAGGCCCCTGATCGTCTTGGTTGCCCTCTTCTGCACCTTTTCCAGTTCAACAATGCCCTTTTTTAGATGTGGTGACCAGAATTGTACACAGTACTCCAGGTGTGGCAGCACCATCATTTTGCATAAGGGCATTATAACATTAGCGGTTTTATTTTCAACCCCCTTCCTAATGATCCCTAGCATAGAATTGGCCTTTTTCACAGCTGCCGCACATTGAGTTGACACTTTCAACTAGCTGTCCACCACAACCCCAAGATCCCTCTCCTGGTTAGTCACCGACAGCTCAGATCCTATCAGCGTATACTTGAAGTTGGGGTTTTTCGTCCCAATGTGCATCACTTTACACTTGCCAACATTGAACTGCATTTGCCACTTTGTCGTCCACTCCCCCAGTTTGGAGAGATCCTTTTGGAGCTCCTCACAATCCGTTTTGTGAAAGAGTTTGGTATCATCTGCAAATCTGGCCACCTCGCTGCTTACCCCTACTTCTAGATCATTTATGAATAAACAAACATACCAACACCAAAGACCTTGATAGTTCAAGTTTACCAACTGGATATCTTATTTTAAAACCATGTTTCAAATTATTTATTCCTCACATTTTTATACTGCCAAATCAAAAAGACTGAAGGTGGCTTACAACAAAGATTAAAAATTATAAAACAGCAAGAAGCATTCTAAACAATCTAGCAAAACTAAAATTATCAAGAACAAGGGAGGAATAAAGAATATGGGAAGAGAGCTGGTCTTGTGGCAGCAAGCACGACTTGTCCCCTTTGCCAAGCAGGGTCTGCCATCAGAGACTACATGCATGAGCACTATAAGATATCCCCCTCAGGGGATGGACCTGCTCTGGGAAGAACAGAAAGTTCCAAGTTCCCTCCCTGGCAGCATCTCCAAGATAGGGCTGAGAGAGATTCCTGCCTGCAACCTTGGAGAAGCCGCTGCCAGTCTGAACTGAGCTAGATGGACCAATGGTCTGACTCGGCATATGGCAACTTCCTATGTTCCTAATTCACTGAGAAAATTCTGTGCAACTATTTACTGTTTGAAGATACTTAATAAACTACTCTGCTACCTTTTCTGCTTTCAAACGAGTGTCAAGTATTCTTAATCTGAATAATTTAATTATGTTTTTTTATTTGAATCAGAAATGGAATTAAACTGCAAGTACTAATTTGAATACTTTTATACCACCATTTTGAACCAAGTTCAAAAATAAATAAATAAATAAAGAGGGTTCCCTGTCCCAAAAGGGTCAACAATCTAAAAGAAGATTCACCCCGCCTTGAAATCTGGCAATGATGAACCAATTGAGTGAGGGCAGGGGTGTTTTTCATACTTATTTTTTGCACCTGGGTATGTATGCCCAGACACCTTAAGTGGCGCAGCGGGAAAATGTGTGAGGTCTCCACGTGAAACAGGATGAGGCCAAGTGAAAGAACAAAGTGTAAGGCGGGGCTGTGCAATTTCGGGCTGCCAGCAGTTTTTGGACTACAACTTCCATTATCCCCAGGCACACTCCAGGATGATGGGAGTTGTAGTCCAACATCTGCAGGAAGGCTGCTGTTATGCAGCCCTGGTGTAAGGAAACCACTGATGCTACCTTGTACATCAGTAAGTGTCTGCTGTGTCGGGTCTTGCTCTGTTGCTTCCCAGCCATCTCCCCTGGGCCCTTTGATGTCAAAGTCCCCCACAGGAGTGGGGGGGGGGGATAAGAGGTCACATCTATGCTGCTCAGCTCACTCTTGCCCAGACCTTGAGACTGGGACTATTTCAAACTATTAGAAGCAAGTTCAGATTTGAGGCATTCAGTTAGAAACAACAACATTATTGCAGTTTTACTATTAAAACAACGGCTCAGGAAAGAGAACTGTGAATAGTCACCTGTAGAAGAACAGAGGGCATTGAGGCAGGCACACATGTAGAGCAGGTGAAGACGGCCCAGGCACTTGGCAGCTTTACCAAGGAAGTCTCCTAATAGGTTCAGAGGGCTGATGCTGAAATGGTCCTCCAGCCTCTTCTCCATGGCCTTTGTGGACACACCCAGAACTCTACAAATACACAAGAGACAGTTCACCTTCCAAGGAAAATGGAGGAGAGGGTAAGACTCTTCAACTGAGACCACCTTCCACAAGACAATTACAAGTATCACTTAGGAATGTTAAAGAAAATGGAGAGAGCAGAAAAATCTTGTTTTCATTGTTTACCATTAAACCGCAAGGTCTGCCCCTTCCTTTACCTTTGGAGGACTCTCCAAATCAGGGGTTCTTAAACTTGGGTCCCCAGATGCTGTTAGACTAAACTCTCATCATCCGCTTTGGCCATTGTGGCTGGGGGGATGGGAAGTGTATTCCAACACCAGCTGGGGACCCAAGTTTGAGAAGCCCTGTGCTGAATTGTATCTTGATCTGACAGTAGTTTGGTCCAAAGCAGGGGCCCTCTCAGGAGGACTGGAGGAAACGATAAGATCAGTCTTTAAACCTGTGAGCATCTACACTAAGCGATGTAAATGAACCTTTCTCATTCTGTTGCAGCAGCCACCCACACAAACCTAGAAGGGTGCTTGTTTCCTGATGGGCAGCTGCTTTTGTGCAGTCACCCGGAAACAAGCCCACGTTTGGTAACAGCAGCATCTGAAAACACTGCAGGCAATTCCAAGCAAACAGTGCTGATCTCATCCAGCAGAGTTTGAACAAGTGAGTCTTTGAGACACTCTGTTTGAGAACTCTGATGCAGAGGTGGCAGACAGCCAGATTGTTCTACCTGGATCTGCCAGACTCCGGCAAATCCAGCCCATCCGCTAAGCAGGTGGAACTAAATGGCAGTGCTTGCTTCTTTGCTCTGTTTGGCGCCAGCCAGAAAACAAGAGACAAACGGGAGCTGAGCAGACTGACCAGGCAAACATCTTACGAGAAGCTTCTAGTAGCTATCCACTATCTCTGAAAGACGCATATCAGGGCATTATCAGTCAAGCAAGCTGTGAGCTTCCCAACGATGCTAGGAGAAAGAAAACAGGTGTTCAGCTAGAAAACAAAATACTTACAACCTGCCATCTTATGCATGCTTCCCAGGAAGGAAGAAGCCTAACTGAACACAGTGGCGCTTATTTCCCAGTAAACATGCCTAGGATTTGGGTTACTAAGGGCCCAACCTTATGCATGTTTACTCCCAAACAAGCCCCAATAAAGACAAACTAGGTTTACTCACAAGCAAACATGGACAGGAGTGCAGCTTTATAAGTTCCACTAGTACATGAGTCAGCTGGGGGTGGTGGTAGTGGTGGTGGTTGGTACCATCAGAGGGTGTTGCAATTATGATTTTTGATAAGGTCTACACCACTAGAGATGGATACGATTGTAAGACTTTCGGTTTTCAGTGTGTTATCATGCTTTTATTGTCTGGACTATCGGGCCTGCAATGCCCAAATTTCAAATGACGTTTTAAAAGCTCTAAAAAGTGATGTAAAATAAAAGTGATGTAAAATATTATCAATGCTGTGAGAGAAATGGAAATGAAAATTGGCAGAAATGTCCACCAAAGATTATTCCATGGAGAGAGTACAATTTGTTCATTGTTACCCTAACCCTTTCATCTATACAAAAATGACTGCAATTTTACCCTAATAATTTGAGGGTAAGGATAAAGAAAGAGTGACAACACAGAGAAAGCTGCAAGTGCAACAGTATTATCACCTATTTTCCATCTCGGGGGGGGGGCGGGGAGGGGGCGGCAGACATTGCATTTGTCCCCCAAGATGGTTCCGATGACCAAAATGTGTGGGTCTGGCTCACTGACTAAACTAACTTCAGCCAGACGGCCATTGAGATGGAGCTGAAAAAGGGCCAGTTCTTGTTCGCTCCCATCATCCCCAGTCACAATGGCCTTTCCATCTGGGGACCCAAGACTGGGAAACCAATCTTGTAACCAATAGGGCAAAAGAAACCGAGGGACAGAGCCCTGAACTTCAGGGATCAAAATGAAAGCCACATTTGGGTGGCAGAACCAAGAGCAAGAGTGGAGAGTTGCTCTACATGATGTGTTTGATACCAGAAGTGCCAAATGGCATGGAGACCTCTTAATGTAACCTGACTCTTTAGCCATTTCCAAAACTACCTGAAATTTCAGGCCATTCCAGGCTGCCTCCAGGTAGTATTCTCCTATGCTGCTGGTTGCTAGAATTAGCACTAAAGAGGAAGGTTGGGAGGTGATATATGGACAACCGAGGTACAAAATTAATGGAACATAGGAAGCTGCCTTCTACCGAGTAAGACCATTGGTTTATCTAGCTCAGTGTTGGCTACACAGATTGGCAGCAGCTCTCCAAAGTTTCAAGCTCTAGCTGGTGATTCCCAACTCTGCCTAGAGATGTTGCCAGGGATCGAACCTGGGCCCTCCTGCATGCTAAGCAGATGCTCTACCACTAAGCTACAGTCTCATATCTTTCAGCAGACAGTGGTCACACAATCACCCATCCAAAGGCAAACCAAGGCAAACTGTGCCGAACTGCCACCTCAAGACCAGTGTTCCCTCTTACAGGGATTCCCAGATGTTGCTGACTACAACTCCCAGCATCCTCAGCTGCAATGGCCTTTGGCTAGGGATTCTGAGAGTTGTAGTCAACATCATCTGGGAATCTTTTAGAGGGAACACTGTGCAAGACCTGGCTCTCCACTCCAAAGAAGGGGTCCCTAGCATTTCAAAAGCAACCACTCCTTTGGTCAGTGCCACCAATAATGCTTCCACTAGTCCCAGGATTTAGTCTTCAAGCTAGCATGGGTCAGTTTGTACAGTCCCCAAGTAGCTTCCAGGCCTTGGTGTGTTGAACTGGCATGCTTGAAGTCTGAAATACCACAAGATGCTTGCTCCTCTGTTCAATAGCACAACTGCTCCATGATGACCAGGGCTGACTCTAGTTTATTACAATTCTATTCCAGATAAGGTGGGGGGGGGGAGTGTCCCCAAATGATCCAAGAGTGTGCCCCATATTCTCCATCAGATAAAATTCTGGGCACATTCTCAGCTTGCACAAAGGGCTGGTCATGCAGGAAGCCTTGCAGCTCCGACAGTGCTCAAAATAACCAGAATATAAGAACATAGGAAGCTGCCTTATACGAAGTCAGACCATTGGTCCACAGAGTTCAGTACTGTGTTATTGTATATATGGCAGTGGCTCTCCAAGGTTTCAGGCAGGAGTCTCTCCCAGGCCCATATTTTGGAGGTGCTGCCAGGGAGTGAACCATATCTTACAGCACCCACATGTAGTTACCCAACCAAAGGCAAGCCAAGAAAGAGCCTCCTTAGCAAAGGGGACAATTCATGATCGCTACCCAAGACCAGCTCTCCTCCCCAAAGAGGAAGAGAAAGGTAAGGGGACTCTTAATAAGATATACAAGCACTTCCTAATTCCCCCAGTTTTAACCAAACCATTACCTCTCCCTTCATAGCCTTTCAAAAGAAGCAGCTAAGGGGTCTGTCACAACACATGAGGTGGCAGTGGCATCTGGTCCCCTTGCAATTCAAGCACTTACCCTGTAACCTATGAAGAGAAGATGCACCTCAGAAACCTCTGCCACACTGCAGTGGGAGGTTTGCCGTGGGAGCTGGCTATATGGGACTCAGCATGACAGCCTGGACTCTTGGGTTGCTCTTTGAACTGTGCTTGCCCTGTGAAGAGCCTAGGCACAACATCTGAAGCAATGTTTTGTCCTGAACGCATATACCAGAGGAGAAAGAAACAAGGTTTCTGACGCTGCACAAGTCTTCTTTAAAACCATCTGAGGCCACAGGACTGGATCAAAGTTCAGTTCTGTCAGCTACATACGAAGTATGTTTACCCAGTGCTGTTTGATTAAGAGCTTAAGAGTTGTGAAATAAGATATTCAGCTGCAACAACAAAGAGCAAATGCATTCAGGTGGAGCAAAATGGACCAAATTAGTTGCAAATTGTGGATATATATCCAGAGGCCTTTAGGTACAAGCAGTGTTCCCTCTAAGGTGTGCACACATGTGCACGTGCTCACAAGTTTTTTGATGTCCACTCAGTTAACTTTAGATCGCGCTCAGGTTGAATCAAGAAAGCCCCATTCTGAATACACATACGCACCCACTGCCTTGATGCTGCTGCCCAGAACAAAACTCATTCCGCAAACATATGAAAAAAAGGGAGAACTCTGGGAACAACAACAAAAAATATTTATATACTGCGTTTCAACAAATGTTTCCAAAGTGGTTTACATAGAGAAACAACAAATAAATAAATAAGATGAATCCCTGTCCCCAAAGGGCTCACAATCTAAAAAGAAACACAAGATAGATACCAGCAACAGTCACTGGAGGTATTATGCTAGGGATGGATAGGGGCAGTTACTCTCCCCCTGCTAAAATAAAGAGAATCTGAGTACCCAGAATGTTGGGGGCAATATGCTAAATCATTGTAAACCGCTTAGAGAGCTCCGGCTATAGAGCGGTATATAAATGTAAGTGCTATTGCTAATCACCACATCTTTGCCCAGTTAGCAGGGGTCATTAGCAGGGGTACAAGTTTAAACACCAGCGAGCTGTTCCTCCCTCCATTTGCAGACTTTTGTTATTACTTACAACACCCCCACATTGAGGAGGTGGTCTGGGGAGGAAAGCTGGTCTTGCGGTAGCAAGCATGAATTGCCCCCTTTGCTAAGCAGGATCTGGTTTGCATTTGGATGAGTGACTACATGCGAATGCTGTCTGCCATAAAGTATTCCCACAGGAAAGGGGTCATAGCTTAGTGTTAGAGTACCTGCTTGCAAGCAGAAAGTCCCAGGTTCAATCCCTGGCATCTCCAAGATAGGTCAGGGAGAGCAGCTGCTAGTCAGTGCAGACAATACTGGGCTAGATGGACCAATGGTCTGACTTGGTATAGGGCAGCTTTCTATGTTCCTAGGTTTGTTTATTAAAAGGAAAATGTTTGGTCCTTCTACCAATGAAGGAAAAGTAGAACCATAATGGCAATTTGTGTCACAAACCAGGGCGAGAAAGGTATGAAACATTCATCGACATGTTACATGTTCTTGTTGAACACCCATCAGCAGGAAAATGTAACTTGGTCTGAGGCATTTTATTGCACATTGTTCCTAGTGGCCTGGCCTCTCCTCAGCTGTGCTAATGACACACTGTGGGGTCATTCACACTACCTACTGGGCGGGGGGGGGGAGGCTTCCCAAACCTTCCCTTCCCCCCCCAGACGATCCTTGTAAACTCAGCGGGAGTGTGCTCCGTGCTCCCACACCATCAGCCCTGCTCTGTGCAGCATAGATTGATCTGAGGCCAGGACTCAACATGGCCTCCGTGAATCCCACAATGCAATGTGTGACACGTGAGCTGCATTTGGGGATTTCCCCAAGAGACGGGCACTCTAGGCACTCGTGTCTGTGTGTGGCCAGGCTGGAAGCAGCCTATGCTCACACAGGAGCAAGTAGCCGGGGATAAGGTAGCATTCGCTCCCTTAACCTTGGCTAACAGTTGGGCTAGGCGACACTGGCCTGCTGGGATCGGGCCCAATCCCGGCAGTTCTCACGTGCAGCCTGGGCATCTCTCGCCTGGGTTAGGCTGCCTGTGAGCACAGCCTCAGTAATTAGTTGCCTCTAAAGCGCAAATTAAACCTAGCCTTCCATAACACAGTGTGCTCCCAATATTATCTTTGGCACCAAATTAATGGACTCATTGAGGGGCAGCTCACAAAATTTATTGATATGGCATTATTCTCAGTCAGCTTTCAAAACATAATGTGCTCATATAGTACTTGCAGCTTATTATTTACTGGTATTCACTTCATATTCAAGATAACACACTTTAAGGCACCTTAACATAAATGAATCCAGTTTAGAGCTCATGGATTAAGAGAGCTTTCTACTTCATGTATTTTTTTAAAAATTGTATGCAGTTCTGGGACAGTTCTGGCCTCTGGGGCAAGTTCAAAATTCACACACAATGTGTTCCCCACTTCACTCAATCTGGGTGCATTTTCCCCTTATCACTGTGGCTGAACATCCTATTTCACAACCAAGCTCTTGATATGATTAACAATAACATAGTGGTTACAGCTACAAAAAGAAAAGACACCAACATTCTTCGGCATCAAGAGCTTTAGAAGAAACATCCCGTGTGACCAGGTGTTCAACTGTGCAAGCAAGGTGTTCACTGAAAAGGTTCCTCGAGCTGCTCCCAATACCTCCTAAGCCAGTGGCCCCCATCAACCCTAAGTGAGGCTCCCTGGCTAATTGATTACTGGACCTGCGTAAAGCTTGGGCCAAAGCTGAATACTCTGCACAGTCCCCTGGCACCACATGGAGATAACCATTCCCACTATGCAATGCTGCACTTTGCCCAGCGCTGGTGGAGGGTATTCCTTTAAGAAACGGAGCCCTCTTAAGCTCCTGCACCATCTTGGAAGGTGGGTACGGAGTGCTGGGACGTGTAGCTCTTCTCGGTGCTTTCTCCCCAGAGCTCTGAAGAGAGGGCTCAGTCACTCTTAAAGGTCACTCCCAGCACTGAGAAAATCACAGTACTGTACAGAGGTCAGCACAATGGGAAATGGCTCTTACATTGAAGGTTGGTTTTTGCCAAAGTGGCTCCCGCTTGAAAAGCAGTGAAGATTACTGTCCCAAGCAGTTGACAACTGAAGACGTAAAGGCTAGGCCACTATTTCCCAAATATCTGACAGCTGAGGTACATATGTTTTCTAAACTGAAGTCATACTTTTACACCCAAAAGGTTTCTTCTCAGAGATACAGCAAAAAAAAATTTACTTATTGGACCTCCTTTGCCTCTTTGTGTCACTGTTCTAGGTGTACTGACTGCTCTAGCCAAGGCAGAGCACTTACTCAGGCAGAGCCATGCCAGGCAGCCTCCTCTGAAGGTGAATAATTCTGCTGCATCTCTACATTAGGAGTGGATGAATTATACAGCCACCCCCAACGAAAAGACAGGGCATAACTACCTACCTCCAACAGGGGCAGGGCCAGAGCCACTGTAAGTCATACAGAGGCCGAGCTGGCAGCCATCTTAATCAGTGGGTGCTTTGGGCTCACAGGAGTCCTGGCACTCTGGATGGAAATCAGCAACTTAAGAGAAAAAGTAAATTCAAAGCAGATACCACTTTCACTCTGCACATAATAGATATTATTATTATTATTATTATTATTATTACATTTATAGCCCGCTCTTCCTCCAAGGAGTCCAGAGCGGTGTACTACATACTTGAGTTTCTCTTTCACAACAGCCCTGTGAAGTAGGCTAGGCTGAGAGAGAAGTGACTGGCCGAGTCACCCAGCTAGTCTCATGGCTGAATGGGGATTTGAACTCGGGTCTCCCCGGTCCTAGTCCAGCACTCTAACCACTACACCACGCGTACCTCTTTTTAACTAAATGTTCTCAGAGCAATTTACACAGAAAAAAATATAAGATGGATCCCTGTTCCCAAAGGGCTCACAATAATAAAAAAAAGAAACAACAGAAACACCAGCAACAGCCACTGGAGGGATGTTGTGCTGGGGCTGAATGGAGACAGTTGCTCTCTTCCTGATAAATACAAGAGAACAACCACTTTGAAAGGCACCTCTTTGCTCAGATAGCAGGGCACTGTTGGAAGATTCTCTGACAAGCATCTGGCTTCCAAACTAGCACAGCTGGTCCTCCTCCATTCAGAACTCTTTACATTCATGGGACTAATCTATATTTCTCTTAGGCGTGCCCGTCACTAATCCCAAAGTCTCTTGCGAGAGTTCGTGAGCAGCTGCTGGACTAGCGAGGGGGAGAAAATAGGGACAAGGAGGCGACAGTGGGCCGGGCCGGCCGCTGGGAATTGGCAGGCGGGAAGAGGGGGCGGGCCGGCTTTCTGGGCCAGCTAGGAACCAAGGGTGGGGGAAAGAAGTGGGCTGCTCCCGCCAGCGGGCAGCCAGCTGCCAGGAGCAGCGGGACGGCTCGGCCGCCAGGAGCGGGTTGCGGCGTGCCAGCCTTGTCCCCAGGAATTGGTGGGCAGGTGAGAGGAGATGGCGGAAACTGTGCGGGGAGGGGGAAGCAGGCCGGGTGGGCCGGCAGAGGCGCAGATACTCTACGCCCGGCCCAGCTAGTAATATCTATTTCTCAACATTTCTAAAGCCTTCCAAAGGAGAACTAAGAGGTATGCCTTCCTCCTGATCTACAGGTTAATCCAAGTTTTAAGTAAACAAGAACTAAACCCAAGCAGGATTGACTGGAAACATACATGTCCTGATTGCTAGAGCAGGAATACAATATATAAGCAAGCATCAAGATGACAATTATTTACTTTATAATTGAACAATTGAACCACCACAATCCTTATATAAATTCACAAATGTAACAAAGTCTCTCTTGCTTCAGCTGTTAATTTAAGATTGTTGGGGGTGGGGTGGAGTAGAAGGTGTGTGTGTTAAACAGTCATTCTCAGGTCAAAGACAACCTCCTTAAACGACCCAATACATACTTGTGAAGACCAGACTACAAGAGCCTATCAGAGCACAACTGTTATAGGGCAGCTAATAAATCAAGTTATTATTGCTATTAATACACACACACCCCAAACGAAGTCCTGCAACAACCCAAGATATATATCAGTATTATTTTGTCAACCCGCTCAGACCCCAAGAGCTCAAAGCTTTTGACATGAGCACATGTTTTGTATGGAGAGCAATTGTTATGGGGCAGCCAATAAATCAAGTCACCATTACTCAATATTATTGTGCAAACGCTTCCGCCAAAGGCTCTCAGGTAGCAGGGCTAGGAGAGACCCCTGCTTAGGACCATGGAAAGCGGCTGCCTGTCAGAGCAGACAGAGCTGGGCTAGGTGGGCCAGGGGTGGCACTCAGGAGGCAGCTTCTTATACGCTCGTTCTTTTTTTCTTTTTCTTTCCCCCAGTGTGGTTGAGAACTTTTTATTGGAAAGGGGCACAAGACCCCGCTCTCCCCCTCAGGGAGCCAGGACCCACTTGCCAGCCTGCTTCTTCTCGCACTTGTCCCATGCGAGGGCTTTCAGCGAGGTTTGGGGAGGTGGCAGAAAGGAGGAGCGGCCCCAATACCTCGTCCCCCATTAGAGGTGATGGAGCGACAGCTCGCCCCGCAAAACAGCACGTATACCCGCCACTTACCAGGGGCGCATGGCGAAGGAAGCACCACCGGGGGGAAGGGGAACGGGGCAGGGGAACCAGAGTCCACAGCTGTGGGGGAGGAGTGGGGGAAGACAGCGGCTGCCCTGCGGGGTGAGGGAAAGCGGGGAGCGTCACCCTCGCCACATCCCGCTCAGGGCCAGAGCCCGAGCGGAGGGCCTCCCCATCGTCATGGCAACCGCGTAGGCCGCAGGGTCCTGCCCACCACAGTGTGAAGCTCGGCTTCGGGCGACGACTCTGCCGCAGCTGCCCGAGGAACCCACGGAGACACGCCGAGTCAAGCGCCTCACGCGGCTCTGCTTCGCTCAGTTCCGCCCCCTCCCCCCAGCCCGGAAACGCAGAGCTAGGCCTGGACCTCCCGCAGCGGCGGCCCACCAATCAGAGCTCAGGCTGGCGGAAGCGGAAAAGAGCCTCGCGCCGTTGCTAAGGTGGCGCCAGCAACGCCTCTCCTTCGCAATCCTCGACAGCAGAAACTGTGTCGATGTCCGAATGAAGGGTGGAGGGGGAAGGGGGAGGGAGAAGTAAGGGGATTGCCCTCATCAAAAATGGCGGCAGCGGCTTCCTGCGGACGTTCGAGCAACTCGAAGCGCTATTGGCCGGCGAGCGAGCAAGGGGCGTGCCAATTGGCTGAGAAGGGCTGTGTGGGCTGCGGAGAGCGGTGAGCGTGAACGCTGGCAGGAGGTGAGGTAAGGGAGCAGCGAAGGTAGGTGCTGCCTGGGGAAAGGCGGAGGGGCGGCTTCTGGAAGTGCCAGCAGCAGAATCAAGAGGGTTGTTTGTGGAGGACCAGGGGGCTTTCTCGGTCTTGGCGTTGCGGGGAGCGACTTTCTTACAGAAGCTGATTGAGTGGGTGACCAGTTCCTCTCTCCTCCACGATAGACTGCACCTGTCCCTGGAGACTCGTCGGTGACCGAGTGGGAATCGTGGTAAGGCAGAGGCCAAAGAAACTGGAAGCTCAGTGTTGAAACAGCGGCTTCGTATGCAGAAGGTCCCGGGTTCAGAACCTGGCACCTCCAGGAGGTCTAGGGGGGAAGACTTCTGTCTAAAACCCTGCAGAGTTGCTGCCAGTCAGAATAGACAGTGCTGAGCCAGAGGAGCCAAGGGTCTGACTCAGTAGGAGGCAGCAGCCCCGGCGTTCCTAAGTTTCTGCTGGATGGGAGGGGCAGAGGGTGGAGAGCGAGCTCTAGCGCAGTGGAAGAGCATCTGCTTTGCACGCAGAAAGTCTCTGGTTTAATTCCTGGCATCCCCGGGGAGATCTTAAAAAGACTCCTGCCTGAAAGCTAGAGCTGGAAAAGACCCCAGTCAGTGCAGAGGATACTGACCTAGATGGACTAATGGGCTGGCTCCATATAAGGCAGTTCCTGTGTTCAAATCCCACCCTGGTTTCCATTTTGTTTAGCATCTCCATCAGGCTCATAGTGGTAACAGTGCAACATGTCTGCATGCAGGTTCATTGGATCATCATAGGTCAAAGCCCTCTATATGCATCCTCTCAGTGATCCTTAAAACTCCCTAGAGAGCTTGGTAGTGATATTGTCTCTGTAACGCAGATGAGCTGAGACTGTGAGAGCGTGGCTTGCTAAGGGCACCCACTGAGTTTATGTTTGAGAATGCATTTAAAGCGAGGGCTTTCTAGTTTGCAGCTTGGTCTGTTAGCAGCTATCTTACTGTTACCTCCCTGGAATGTCTGGAATTGGGAGGACTAGATCTATTGATCTATTTTTGAAAGACTAGGGCTAATACCTTTATATTTTTCTTCAAAATCCAAGAACCCAAGATCTATCTTCAGCTTACAAAAGGTAAAAGTGTGCCATAAGCTGATATTGACTCCTGGTGACCACAGAGCCCTGTGGTTGTCTTTGGTAGAATACAGGAGGGGTTGACCGTTGCCATCTCCCGTGCAGTATGAGATGATGCCCATTAGGTGGCTTGTGAAATACAAAAGAAGCCCTATAATTGTAGATGCTGGCATTCGTTTTCGTCCTACCAGCTCAGTACAGGCTGAATCAGGTCTTGGCAGATTTTCTTAGGAACTAGAGCCAGCTCAAAAATTTAGCAGCCAAACAATAGTCACTTGATAAAATTATTGGACTTGGGGATGGATGTCCTATATAGGGAGGGTAAATTGGCTTCTCTTTATCCCTTTTACAGTTAGCATCCTTGGAACAGAAACAGCTTCCTAGGACAAAGATTTTATTTAAAAAAACTCTGCCTCCTGAAAAGTCTAGTCTAGGTGCTACAATTAGGCTTCTAAACCTTCTGCTGTGGGTCCTGGTGCTTGGAATTTGTCAGATCCTGGGCTAGAAAAATAGCTCTGACCATTCAGTTGTGTGTTTCCCTCCCTGCATCTTACTATAATTATACATAAAAATGACTCTTGTGCTATTTGGACCAGAAAATGCCTCTGCCCTGTTATATGATAATCATGGTGATCTTCCTTACAGATACTCGGCAAAATGGCTTCAAGTGCAGGAATCGCTGCTGCTGCTGATGTTCTGAGCAGCAAGAATCTCGCTCTGGAGAGGTGTCTTGATGTGCTGAAAGATGCAAGTAATGACAGTGAACAGTTTGCTGCTTTGCTTCTGGTAAGGATTTGATTCTGCATTGGCTGGGGAGCTAAATGCAACAATACAGATAATCTTTTCCCCCAATCCAGATATTCCAGGAAGAAAGGTGTCCAGCTGCCTTTGTTTCCCAGCCACAAAACGGCAGTAATCACTACAAATAAACAATGCTTGGCATCTATATAGCATTTTTTGAGTATTTTTACATTTATATCCACTCCTCCTCCAAGGAGCCCAGAGCAGCATGGATGGTTATGCTTATCCTTGCAACAACCCTTTGAGGTAAGCTAGGCTAACTCCTGCTAAGTGGTCAGAGGGGCACCTTTCAGAGTGGTGAGTCTCTTTATATTTAGCACAGGGAGAGCAACTGGCCCTTTTCAGTCCTAGCACAGCATCCCTCCAGTGGCTGATCCTGGTGTCTGCCTTGTGATTGTGAGCACTTTGGAGACAGAAAGCCATCTTTTTCTTTTTCTTTTGAAACATTTTAGTTGAAAAGCAGTATGTAAATAATTATGCACGTATAAGTGACAGACCCAGAGTCACCCAGTGAATTTCATGGCAGAATGGGGATTTGAATCCTGGATTCCAGTTATAGTCCAACACTCTAGCTTGTAACTACCCTGGTTCTTTTCAAAGTATTTAAGTTGTTTGCACCTCCCCTGATAGAATTAAAGGGAATTGAGGGGTAGTGTTTCCTGTAACAAGAATCCCTAGATGTTGATGATTGAGTGACTGGTTGATTGGTAAAGTGCCATCAAGTCAGTGTTGACCCAGTGACCACGTAGATGGATTCTCTCCGGGATGATCTGTCTTCAGCTTGGCCTCCAAGGTCTCTCAGTGGTGCATTCATTGTTGTAATCGAGTCCATCCACCTTGCTGCTGGTTGTCCTCTTCTTTCCTTCAACTTTTCCCAGTGTTATGGACTTCCACTGGGGATTAAAGGCCATTGCCACTGGGGATTATGGGAGTTGTAGTCAACAACATCTGAGAATTGTTACCAGCTGAGCTTATTCCACTCGCTCCCAGAAGCCTCTCTGCTTACAACTGCATCTCCAGGCTTGGAGATTGCACTTTTGCTATGCTCAGGAGCTGGACTGCAATTTGAGCTTCCAGTCTATGTTATATTGGGGACAAGTTGCTTAGCTGGCAGTGGACTGGTTGCCCCTAGAGTTGGCTGCAAGCCCCACAAATTGGAAAGGGGATTAGCTTCACACTCTCTATGAGGGGTGCCCAGCTAAGCAGGCTCCCAGGACTAGCTACTGCAAGTGTCTGGCATCTAAGATCATTCCAGCCTTGGAATGAAATCTAAACTTCCCTCTTCCTCTCACAAAGAGAGACAATACCTGGCCATCAGGCCAGGGAGAAAAGACAGATAAGACAAGTTTTTTGTCTGCAGCCTCCATTACAAAAGGGATGAGTGAGTGATGCAATTTTGGAAGTGTGCCTATTGAAACTGTTGATAGAATTTTGGGGAGAGTCACTCCCAGCACAGGAGATTCTTTAAACGCACCTGCACACTCCAATTGTCCTCACAATCAGCCTTGAATACCATAGGCGAGTCACACATCTTCCTATCCAGGAAGGACTATCAAGACATAACGCATTCCAAAAAAAGGTTGCCTGGGCTCCCCTGTTCAGCAGAGCAGGACAAAAGACAAGTGCCCTCAAGGCACGTTCTGGGATATAAGTATCCCTAATTTCATGACCCAGTGTGCTTCCTTGTATAATTACACCTGGGACTCCCACTGGGAAACATCTCAGTGTTCCCTTGTGCCTCTCACTCTGGACCCCAGCAGACTGCAACAAGAGACTCCAGCAGACCACCTTGGTGTTCCCCTCTCCAGGACAGGTGATATAGCCTCTTGCCCATCTTCTTCAGGGCTGAACCTATCCCTTTCTCTTATTTCTGGGAATTTACACATAATTTGGCACTTTAAGCTAAATGTGCCTTACAATAGTCTGTTTCTTAGCATATTTGTAGTGCTTTTAAACCAGGGCCACATAGTAATTTAGTTTGATTTTATTTTTAATAAACTCCTTTTTTATTTAATTAAAACCTTTTTCTGAAGCCGATTTCTTGAGTTTGTACGCTTGCACAAATTAAGGCGGATTGGAACTGTCTCCCGTTTTGAGCTAAATTCCCCACATCCACCCAAACTAGGAGGTGCAGGCCAATCAACCTCAAGGCAGTTTCATTAAAAGAATCCTTGTTTCAGGGAACACTGGTGAGGAGTCAAGTTACAGCATCTGCTCATGTTATGTGGGCCAGGGATAGAAAGAACAATGTAAAAGGGAGAAAACAAAGCATACTGGATCTATCGCATACTTGAGAAGCACCCCCCCAAAAAAATGAGGGGGAGCAATTCCCCCCCTCTTCACTCCATCGGTCATCCTAACAAGTGAGCATTCTCACATCTGCAGGGAAGAGAGGGCTAGTCCAGTTGAGCTGTACTAGAACCTTGCAAACTTCTGATCTGTCCAGTTGAGCAGTTTAAATCTTGCCAACTTCTGATCTTTTGGAACCTCGCAAAACACTGATGCATGCTGGCTTATTTTGCAGGTCACCAAAGCAGCCAAAGCTGGAGAAATTGACTCCAGTACCCGCCGGAGGATCTTCGATGCAGTCGGCTTCACGTTCCCAAATCGCCTTTTGGCCACCAAAGAACCCCCGGAGGGCTGCCCCCAGCACACCTTTCAAGCCCTCGGCCTCACGCTGCTGGCCTGTTTCTGCACCGACCCAGATCTGGCGCGACATTCCCAGATCCTAAACAAAATCCCGACTTTCAGCGATGTGATTCTAGCTACCAAGCCAGGAGACAGTTCTTGTAGCTCCATGATCGATGATGCCTACCAGTGCCTCGGTGCGATCTTGGCCACTCCCAAGGGGCCCAGGGAGCTGGTGAACAGGGGAGCCCTCTCGGCACTGTGTGAAGCCTACGTCAACCATGGCTACGGCTACGACCAGGCTCTTCAGCTGCTCGTGGGGCTTTTGACGATTGTGGAAGCTAAGTGTTGGCAGAGAGCCACTTCTGACCTCCTGGGTGTACTGAATGCACTCGGTACCGAGTTCCAGAAGGCGGAAGACGTGACCAAATTCCAGCTGTGCGAAGTCCTGCCCCACTTTGTCCCTCCCCGCCTCCCGGTGGACTCCGCCTGCCTGCCGTCCCTCTATCGAGGCCTCTCCAGCATTCTGACCAGCAAGCTGAGTGCGTCCCAGCGGGACCCTGCCCTGATGCTGGCGGCCTGCCTGGCTCAGGCCTGTGGGTCCAAGTGGGTTCCAGCCGGGAGCTCTGGCGGCAAGTTCTTTGCCTTGCTGGCCAACTTGGCGTGTGTGGAAGTCCGCCTGTCTCTGGAGGAGCTGGACCTGGCCGAGGTGGACAAGAAGCAGGAGCTGGTGGCCGCTTGCTACTCCCTGATGGAGCTCGCCATTCTGGAGTGCACGAAGGAGGAGGGCTCTCTGCTGCGAGAGACACAGAAAGTGCAGCTGGTGGGGATCCTGGAGGAGGCTTTTGGGGCTGTCATTCACTACCTGAGACAGGTAAAGTGAGATTCCTCCTGGAATTTTCCAGCCTGCTTTGTTAATGATCCCTCTGGGTGTGGGCCTGAGGCTGTCAGCTGGGCCAGGCTGGTAGCATTCATCCTGGCATCCGAAGTGAAGCGCTCGCAAGGTCAGCATCCAGGGAAGCAGGCCGTAGCACAGGGCAAGGAGCGGAAAAGGGAGCGGGCAGAGGCAGAGGTGGTGTTCCTGGGCTGAAAGGAAGTTCTGGATTTCTGCCCTTAGGGGAAGGGGCAGTTGTTCCCAAAGTGGGGCTGCAGGAATTCAAGTTTATATTGGGCTTCGGGCTGGGCAGGCTGCACTGGGAGCCATTCGAGGCTGAGAAATTCTTCAAGGAAGTGTAGGAAGATTCTCCAGCTGCTACTAGTCGGAGGGCTATAGGCCACCTCCAGCCTCAGAGGCAGGAAGCCTCTGAGTATCAGTTGCAGGGGAGTAACAGCAGGAGAGAAGGCATGCTCGCAGCTCTTGCCTGTGGGCTTCTCGGAGGCATCTGGTGGGCCACTGTGCGAAACAGGATGCTGGACTAGATGGGCCTTGGGCCTGATCCAGCAGGGCTGTTCTTATGCTCAGACTTCTCGTGCTGGTTGAGCAGCTGAAGCATCACCCTTTGAATCCAAAGGAAACCTTTGGTCCCGCAGGGGCTGATGGTAAACAGCATTGAGACAGTAGTTATTGGTTTCATGTTAATCCCCTCTTCCTCTTAGGAGCCCCAGACAGCATACAGAGTTCTTCCCATCTGGTAGAGAGTTGAGCTGTTCATTTTCCATTGGCTCATTGTGTGTCTGGTCCCAGCCCTTCTGCTCCTCAATGCATGTCTGTTCTGATGGTTCTGTCCGTCCCAACAGGTAGGGCGGGAGAAGCAAACGGACCCTTTCATCTTCGCCTCTGTCCGAATCCTTGGGGTCTGGCTGGCCGAAGAAACGTCCTCCCTCAAGCAGGAGATCTGTGACCTCCTCCCTTTTCTCATGCATTATGCCAAGACCCTGTTCGAAGAGGAGAGGAAGGTCAAAAGCGGTTTGCAGCATGAGATGGAGCAGGCTGGGCAAAGCTGCACCCAGAAGCCAATGTTGCGAAGGGATGCTCTCAGGTAAATCACTTTGACCAGGAGTTCTTGGGGTGGGATACTAGTACTCCTAGGGGTACTTAAAGGGCTCCCTGGGGTCCTCAGAGCCAGCCTGCTTCCCCACAGTTCAAGTACGCTATTTGTTCCCCATCTGTGGACCACCAGCTTGAAGCTGACATGTCCCTTAACAAGGTGTCTGCTGCAGAAGAGGAAGGAAGCTCAGTATGCCCCTCCCTTCCGCCTGATTGACAGGCTTCAGAAAATTAGCACTCCGTACTCTCAGTGGAATTAATGGGAAAAGTAAACTTATAGCTAACTTATTGTGGACGTGAGCCAGGGACTGTAGCAGCCAATCTTTCTTCTACTACAAATATTTATATACCCCTCTTCAACCAAAGTTCAGAAAGTAGTTTACATAGAAAAATAAATAATACACAAATAAGGTGGTCCCCTGACCCCAAAGGGCTCACAGTCTACAAAGAAACTTAAGGTAGACACCAGCAACAACCACTGGAAGGATGCTGTGCTGGGGTTGGATAGGGCCAATTGCTCTCCCCCTGCTGAATATAACAGAATCACCACTTTTAAAAGGTGCCTCTTTGCTCGGTTAGCAGGGATGTTTCTAACTGTAACACTTTAAATGTGTGCTTCTGCGTATGTATGTGTAAACACGCCCCCCCCTCCAAGTAACTGTAACAATTTCCCTTACAAGACGGAGTACTCCATTCACTGGCTTACCACAGCCAGTCTTGTGGGATTAATTTCAATGAGAGTATTTATGAGTAACTTAGTCTGGATGTAGGCCAGTGTCTGGAGTAGCCTTTCTCAGAACAGTAACTTGTGTGTGTGTGTGCGCACGCGCGCTCACAAACACACACACCTACCCCTACCCCTTTTTGGAGTTCCTGAGCTGAAGGTTTGCAACAGAAGTGGTACACTTGTTAAAAGAGGTTAGGGGGTCCTTACTTAGTTGGCTGAAACGCAGTTGCTTTGCGACTTGAAGTAATTCCCGCATTCTAATTTCCTGTGTGGAGCTTGGAGCTGTCTTGTTCAGCTTGAATTTGGTGTGTTGAAGCAGAACAAATCCAGAAGTGCAAGGGTTTTTGGACGTGGGTCCCCTGAGGATGTTGAACTAGAACTCCCATCATCCCCAACCACAATGGCCATGGTGGCTGGGGATGATGGGAGTTGTAGGCCAATATCATCTGGGTACACAAGTCTGAGATCTCCCTGCAGCCATGCCAGAAAGAGCCTGGTTCAGGTTTCTTCTTAGGCGTGAAGTCACTGTTGGCCTTAGGCAAGACACTAGGCTAGCTCACATGATCCTCAAGTTCTAGTATGAACTAATTGCCCACTTTCCTTTCACTATCCCTACAACTGAACTAAATTTGGTCCAAATTGATTAGGCAGTTCACAACTTAGCCCACTTGGTGCCTCAAATGTTCATGTGTCCACCATCTTGAATTGGGGTGGATGACATCACAAACCATGCATTTGAGGTGTCCCTACAACTGTACCAAATCTGATCCAAATCGGTTCCCACTTGCACCTCAAATGTTTACTTGAACCTTGAATTGGGGTGGAAGACATCACAATCTACACCTTTTTTGAGATCACCCTGTGTGTCCCTATAACTATCGGATTTGGTTTATATTGGTCCAGGAGTTGCAAATTTGATGGGGATGGAGACACTCAGATGGACATACACAGACAGAATGCCAGGTATTCTCATAAGCCTACTGGAAAGTAGGCAAAAAAATTGGGGACGACAGCAAGCTGTGCGTGCTCCTGTTTTCTGATCTTGTGTGAGTAACCGATAAGGTAGGAGGCCTGGATAGTGATAATCTGAGAGGCTCATGCCAGGTAGGAGGGCTCTTCTGCCTACCTTATTAAATAGCTGGGTCGGACACATTTATTTATTTAGTACATTTGTATACCACTCCATACAAAAATGCCCCTGGGAGGTTCACAGTCTATCTATTTGTGAATCACACAAGGACATGATCACTACTCATCCCTCCTACACTGTTAATCGCACATGATCAGAAAATGGGAGCAAACTCAGCTCCCAAACTGAGGTAGGACTCTTTTCCTTCCCAGTTTTCAATCCTGTGAATGAGTGTAGTGTCTCTCAGCTTCCGCCTGCCTCCGCTGTGAGCCCTGGTAAGAACAACAACTTGGACAAAACTGTGCTTCTGCATTTTAGAAACTCCCCCCCCCCCCCCCAAACTCTGAAGAATTCCCTGGTAGCTGCCATTGCCCTGAAGTATGAATGCGAAGCTTCTCCTTCTCATTTTAACTCTATTGTGATGGCCTTGGGTGTGGTTTTGTTCTTTCCCTTTCAGGATAATCCCCAGAGGTTATCAGGCAAATGCTGTGTGGTATTCTTCTTTCTAACACTTTGCCTTCCCCTTCCAGGTTTCTGTTACCTGGACTAAGCCATCTGACTGCAGAGGATCGACCCCGTGAGATCCTCATTTCAGAAGGGGCGCCTGTTCTCCTGTGCCAGTATTTCCTGCACCAGTGGGAGGTGTTTGCTTCAGATTCTAATACCCCTTTTCGCTCGGAAGTCGTCAAAACCAGTCTTCAGACGGCTTGTGAAATTTTCCTGAATTTGGTTGTGACTGCTCCTTATTTAATCAGGTAATAGGCCCAGGAGGGTTGCAGTTGGGTTGATGCCTTCAGGATTTGGAAGCCCCACTAAGGAATGTATTTATTTTTATATGTATATCCTGCTTTTCCTCCAAGGAGCCCAGAGCAGTGTACATGGTTCTGTTTATCCTCGCAGCAACTCCCTGAGTTAGGTAAGGCTGAGAGAGAAGTGACTGGCCAGAACCACCCAGTTGAACGCCCCACTTGGGGAAATAGCTTTTTGCTTACTGCTGATGGAGAGAGTGGTGTTCTGGTTTCCACACGTGGATTCACACATGCACGTTTGTGACCGGATGGTTTTTACGTGCAGAAAGCCACCCTAGTTCCAACACCAGATGCAAAATTTTCATCTCGCTGCACAACTCAATGGGCAACATCCAGATTAAGTCCCATTGAAGTTAATGGGACTTAAGTTACTCATGATTTGTCTCATTGATTCAGTAGTGCTTAGTCATGACTGACTAGTCAGGGTGTTGCCCAGTGCATTTTACTGGAGTCAGTTTGCACACTTAATAGCTGCTCATCCTAATGGCAAGGAGAAATCAAACTCTGCACTGGCATGTGAACCAGCCCTTACTTTATACGTTCATAGAAGCATATGCACATGTAATCAAAAGCCATAAGCCGACTGAAAAGGTATCTCCTTCTCTCCCACCCCCAGTTTTCCATGGCATTTTCTGCCCATTTTCTATCCCCTCTGCACCATCAGCATCCCTAACCTTCAAGCAGCCACTCCTTCCTGGTCTCTCCCTGATCTGCATCTTCAGTTCTTCTTGCCATAAAAGTGCTCTTTCATATTAGCTAACCTAAGAGTGCTTATTAGCTGGCAGGGGGTCAGCTTGTGGGAAAAGGGTAGGAAGGGGGTTCCTTGGAGTGAGTGAAGGAGATGATGGGGTTATAGCTCAGTGTTGGAGCATCTGCATTGCATGCAGAACGTCCAAGGTTCAGTCCTTGGCGATATATCCAAGTAGGGCTGGGAGGGACTCTTGCTCTCAGACCTTAGAGAACTGATGCCAGTCAGGGTGGACAATACTGAGCTAGATGAGGCAATGATCTGACTCAGTATGAGGCAAATTCCTATTTGCCTTATACTGCAAATTCTTTACAACTCCTATGAGTTCTAAAGATTCATAGAAATTGAATATCTGGTCTCTCCTGTTCTGAACTAACCAGCTTCCATTAGGTGATTTGTGGTTGACTTCTTGTATTTGGTGCTCTTCCAGATTTCATTTTGCTGAAACGAGTTGTACTCATGACTGATTTTACGACTTGTGGCTCCTGCAGTGTCTTTGCACCCTTCTCTTGGGAGGGCCATCTTGGTGCTTTAATCCGGGGGTTCTCCACTCTGGGTCCCTAGATGTTGGACTACAACTCCCATCATCTCCTTTGGCCATTGTAGCTGGAGATTATGAGTGTTTTAGTCCAACAACAACTTGGGGATCTAAGGTTGAGAACCCCCAGCTTAGAGAATACCAGTTCCTTGGAAAGAAGGTGGGATACCAATGTGGTTGGTAATACGAACTCAGAAGGCATTTCCTGCTTTCTTCTCTCCCATCTGTAGCCGAGAAGAGAGTTTTGTGGCATTGATGGACGTGTTGCTGAAGTCGCTTCCTTCCCTCTGTGGCAGTCCTGAGCACCTTAGCCTGATGGCCAACATGTCAACCTTGGGGCTCATGATGGCCAGGAGGCTGTCCGCTCACCCAGGCAAGTAGTAGCAGCCCAGGCAATGGGAGCCGACTGCACTAAGAAAGGTCAGATAAGGAGCTCGGTAAGGGCAGGTGGCCCAGCCTCCACTGAGTTGGTAAACCTGTGTGTGGGCTCCGTTACTTCAGACTGCTTGCATGACTCAGTGTTTACCACATGACACAGGCTTGCATGACTCAGTGTTTGCTCACTCAGTAATTTATTTATTTTTTTTAAAAAAGGTTCCCTGCACATGTAATGGAGGAGGATCCTAGCCTAATCTTCCAGGCAGGGCATTTTATTTTTGTATACAGGAGCATTCCAGTATATGAGCGCTCCCGCCCCCCCGGCAGTGTTCCCTCTAACAGGGATTCCCAGATGTTGTTGACTACCAACTCTCAGAATGCCCAAGCAAAAGCCACTGCAGCTGGGGATTCTGGGAGTTGTAGTCATCAACCTCTGGCCATCTATCCACTATGGCACACTGTGGCTTCTCTCACACAGTCGTTTGAATCTAGGTTTAATGTGGGCTAACTGACATTGGTGTGATTATGTGAAGCTTTGCCAAGGCGGTTTATGGCCTGAGGTGAATTTGGGATTCCCACCTTGGCGGGGAGTTCACACAATCGCATTAATGTTGGTAACCCACACTAAACCCAGATTCGAACACTTGTGTGAAGCAGGCCTCTGGGGCCAGGTGGGCATGCCACTTCCTGCCCCATCCAAGGCAAAAACTGGCCTAGGAAAAGGAAGGGAAGAGCCTCGGCCATTCCTCGAACTGACCTGCCTTGTGCAAATTGAGGAATGTGTTGTTTGTCTATCAAGTCAAAGATACGTGGGGTTTCAGCCGGCGACAGTGGTAGGGGGATGTTCCTTCCCAGTCCTGAAGCAAGCAGACCCCCTTGGCATGGGCCCATCATGTGTGACTTCCCCCTTTTTACTTTCAGTTCTCCAGGGGACCCCGGAAGCCGAGGGCTTCTTTGCTGCCGCCATCCGATTCCTGGCAGGAGCCTACGTGGCCCAGACCGCTCCTGCTGGCGAGAGTGTGGTCTTGAGCGTTTCCCCAGCCTACGAGGCAGCCTGGCCGGCCATCCGCGAGTTGTGGTTCCTGGGGATGCAGGCCTTTGCCAGCTGCGTCCCGCTCTTCCTGTGGCTGCCGCAGGACGTCCTGCGCTCCGGTTGGCTTCAGGAGCTCCTGGTGTTGCTGGGTTGTGTGGTGCCAAAGTCGGTGGATCTGGAGCTTGTCACTGCCTTCCAAGGGGTCTTGGTGGAGTTGGCCCGAGCCAGTCAGCCCTGTTTGGAGGTGATCCAGCAGCACCGGGGGCTGGAGCTGGCCAATCTGTATGGCATGGCGGCCTTGGAGCAATGTGTCTGTGAGCAGTGAGCACGCTTTCGAAAGCGTGGTGTGTTGCATTGTGTTTCCTTCATCCCACTGTGTGCATTTGTCGGACAGATGCTCTGTGATCGGTAGGACATGATGTCTTGGGCCTTGCTTCCCAGATGGCTGCGATTTGTGTTGCCAAAGTGTTATCCAACCGATTGTGATCTCGAATCAAGTGCCGTTTCCTTGCTCTCTGTAGTACCGTTGAGCAACGCGAAAGAAAACAGGCCTGCCCGCCCATGATGGGTCAAGAAAGAGTTTATGCCGATGCATGTTGGTGCTGTATGACACTGTGAAGTGCTGTAATGCATGTAATGAAGTGCTGTGATCCAGAACCTACAGGTTATGTTTGTGTGTTTATGTATTTAAAGGATTTAAAGCCCACTTCTTGACCGAATGGTCCTCAAGGCAGCTTACAACGGATTGCAGTAATAGATTTAAAAACGAACAAAAATGCACGCATGTACAGCTTTGTAGTTGTTAGCTCTCTGGCCCATGGCAGAGACTGCTTCCCTCTTCTTCTGCCATCCCCTGAACGCTGGATGTGGAACAAAGAAATGCTAAAGAAACTCTGGTAGTCTAGGGAGGAAGAGGAGGAATGTCTTGCAGTATATAGCTACAGAAAGCTCATTGTACCTAAGGTGCCCTTTCAGTAACCTCAACTGGAGTCCTGGGTAGGCATAAGCCATGTTTTTGGGGGTCATAATGGGTAGATTTCAGACGATCTCATTGGTGGTTGTCTCAGGACTCTGGCGTTGTTGGAGCGGTTTTCTTGAGAGAAGGTGAATTTCTCGTGGGTTGGGCAACAAAGTCAAAGCAACTTCTCTGTTCAAAAAATGGATCGCTTTTTTGAATCGACCGTAGTTGATCGGAGAGGGGCCTCCCAGGCCACGTGTGAACTTAAATGGGACCTTCTGAATGTAAGCCAGACCCTCCGAACCGTCACGCTTGCTTGTTTTGGCCTTTTTGTATCGTTCAGAAGCTGGGCTCCTGGATGCAGCCAATCTGTATCGTGTTGTTGAGTGGCGGGTTGGAGCAACCCATGATGCTTTTGCCTTGGCTCACTTTCTCCTGGCATTGCCAGCACAATCAATAAAGTGGTTTGGCTTATAAGAGCTGCCTGGTTGTTGTTGATGTGGGGGAAGAGGAGTCCTGTTCACCAGACGGGCAGGCACTTGGAGCAAGCGTTCTGTGCCCCGGCGTCTGCTCATACTTGCAAGGAGGCTACATTAGCCAGCCCAGACTCAAGGCAGAAGGATGGAAGGTCCTGCTGGATCCAGCCAAAGCTCCATCTAGCCTGCTGTGACAGGTGGAAGCTCCCAGTGCTTTTAAAATATACTACCCCATTGTCCACAGTGCCCAGTTCAGCAGTGTGCATATAAAAGAGCAGTTCACACCATTGGCGTCAGAGCAGGAGAAGCCGCCTACCCTGGTGCAGCAGTTGTGTGGATCATGTGCCAGTTAAAAACAAATGTGGGAGTGGGGAGCTTGACTGTCAGTCAAGCCCCAGCTGGGTAGGATGGATAGATAAAGTTTATTATGGTCTCTGACCAGCACAGAAACATGAAGGAAGGAACATAATGTCTCACCCATGCAACAATATAGCAGGGTAATAAGGGTTAGGATCAGTGTGTGTGCAGAATTAGTTTTGTGTGCAGAATTAGTTTCTGTGTGCAGAATTAGTTTTGTTCTGGGTGACAGAATCAAGGCAATGTGTGCACATGTGTATTGTGTGGGGCCTTCCTGATTCGGTCTGAGCAGGATCTTAAAATTAACTGTGCGGACATTTAAAAAAAAAAGAAAAGTGAGCACTCAGCACGCGCATGTGCTCACGCCTAGGGGGAACAGCGGTTAGGATGGTTTCCCTGCCTACCTCATTCTGAAGCTGGGGAAAGAATCTGACCCATCTGGGGCTTAGCTCATAACCTTGTCTTTTAACCGATGTGCCCAGCAAATCGGAGCCTGCCCAGCTCCTGAATCGCGTTAGAAGGCTTCTCCTACCCTAACGTCAGTTGTGTTAACTGCCATAAAATGGAGTCTGTAGCACCAGAGTCAACCAGAGTGCTTATGGGGCAAGCCTCCTGCTCCTCGTGGTGGCTCTGTCCCCTGCTGGTCTTCTGACAAAACCCCAAAGTGCCAATCATTCAGTCCTCCTCCTTCCTCCCCCACCTGTTCTCAACTGCCCTGCTCCCAGAATTTCACACCCCTTGGCAACGGCTGCCTTGCACCCATTGCCTGGACACTCGCCATGATGTCAGCTACACCTGCCATTTTGTTTCCAAAAGTGGGCAGCTAAAGGCCTTATGGTTTGGGGTTCCCAGCTTTTGGGCCCCGGATGTGGTTGGACTGCAACTCCCACCATCCCCAGCCACAATAGCCTTTGGATGGTAGGAGTTGCTGTCCATCAACATCTGGGGCCCCCAGGTAGGGAGCCTCTGCCTTATGGACAGTTAAGTAGAAACAAAGACAACATCCAGAAGCCTCTTGCTTCCTTGTATAGAGGTCCTATTTGGCTAATAGCCATAGACAGCCCTATCCTCCACAGTTCTTTAAAAAATATCTCAAAATTCCAAGCTGCAACTTCCAAATCTCCCATAGATGACCATGAGTGACTTATTTAGTCTATTTTGAATTGATGTTTTGCCGGTCTTGTGGTAGCAAGCATGACTTGTCCCCCTAGCTAAGCAGGGTCCACCCTGGTTGCATTTGAATGGGAGACCACATGTGAGCACGCTAAGATATTCCCCTCGGGATGGAGCCGCTCTGGGAAGAGCAGAAGGTTCCAAGTTCCCTCCCTGGCAGCATCTCCAAGATAGGGCTGAGAGAGATTTCTGCCTGCAACCTTGGAGAAGTCTGTAGACCAGGGATTCTCAACGTTGGGTCCCCAGATGTTATTGGACTTCAACTCCCATAATCCCCAGCCAAAGGCCACTGGAGCTGGGGGTTATGGCAGTTGAAGTCCAATAACATCTGGGGCCCGAACGTTGAGAAATCCCTGGTGTAGACAACACTGAGCTAGATAGACCAATGGTCCGACTCAGTATATGGCAGCTTCCTATATTCCTACTGTCAGGAATTCTCTTCTGCTTGTTTCTAGATCAGGGATGTACAACTTTGTCCCTCCTGTGGATGTTGGACTACAACTCCTGTCATGATGGGAGTTGTAGTCCAAAAACAGCTGGAGGCCCATCTGAGCTTCTGAGTGAATGTATGACTATAGATCAGCACAGGGTGTGGGGCTCAGCTGTTCTTCTGGGCCTATCTGTGCTATGTTGCCGTAGGCCACTGCCAGTGAGCATAATAAAAAGGTAGCTGGCCTTATTGGACATATGAGCTGTTCTTCCCTGATATATGAACAAAGACTGGGTTTGTCAGAATTCAGACCACATCCATTTAAACAGTGTCTAATGTGGTTACTAAAAAATGGAATTGCAGTGGCATCATGAACCCCCACCCTGCCCACTAAGAGAAGAACCCAAGGTGATGTACAACTATACCATTGGATCATCTGACCTTGTGCATTTTGGGCTATAAGCTCTTCTTCACAGGCAAAACTGAATTATCATGAGGGTTATTACGAACAAAATGATTTATTCCTACCCAACACAGTGTTACATATGCACAAGTGTTTCTAAAAGTTAGGTCGGATTGGGAAGAGGATGCATTTCGCCTCTAGTGCAGATGCACGTGAATTAATACTATGGCCATGTGGGGTGCAGCCTGCATTTCCTGCACACTGAGGTCTGTTTAGCCTAGATCGGGGATTTTCACACTTGGGTCCCTAGATGTTGTTGGGCTACAGCTCCCATAGCTCCCTGCCACAATGGCTGAAGATGATGGGAGTTGTAGTTCAACAAGATCTGGGAGCCCAGGGTTGGGAGCTCCTGCCCTAATCTGGAATCCTTTTACCTCCCACCCCACCCCCGTATTTCTGTTCTTGTTCATCTTCTCCGCTGTGCCCACCCCCAGTTTACCCACACCCTTTGATCACAGAGCTCTTCAGAGAACTGACTGTTAAGGAGGGCATGAGCATAGGAGGCAGAATAGTCTGACTTCAACAACATGCAGGACTGCCCAGAAGCTGGGGCAACAGGCAAACCCACTTGGCCCCCACAAAGCCATGGGGCCCTGCCTCAACTCAGTCCTTGCCACAGGAATGAGCATGGAAAGCCCATTTGTTCCCTGGGCAAGGAAGAGCTAGATGTGAGAGTTCTCACATGTAGACCATCCATTTAAAAATTCTTGCATATGGTTCCCTAACATGGGGATTATCAACATTGGGTTCTCAGATGTATTGGACTACAACTCCCATAATCCCCAGCCCCAGTGGTCTTTGGTTGGGGATTATGGGAGTTGAAGTCCAACAACGTCTGATGACTGAAGGTTAAGAACCCCTGCCCTAACACATGTGCCTGACTCCTCTTAGAGGCCTGGGCCCCCCAATATCACATCTGTCCCAAGTCTTGTAAGTCCTCTGGGCTCCCCTGGCAACATGTGGCATTGTGGGTAGGCAGGCAGATAGGGCAGTGATCCTTACAATACAAGCAGGAGGGGTTATAAACACACTCACATCTGAGAAATTCTGGAAGGTTTGTTCCTTAGCAGGTAAGCTCAAGAATTTCTACGAGTCCAACCCACTATTTGTTTTTTTAATTGTATCTTGCTTTATAGCCCCAAGGGACTCTCAAAGCACCTTTCACAAGATTCTCACAATAAAATTCCATTAAAGACTGTTTCTAGTATTCATGTGATTTCCAGGCAGGGCCAGGCCCTCCGTTTCCTGCCCTCATCTTCCTTCGTTGTGCCCTTCAGCAATTGCTTTCCAACAACTTAAGGCAAGGGTTCTCAAACATGGAGCCCCAGACTCTGTTGGGCTACAATTCCCGCCATCCGCGGCGACAATGGCCAAAGTAATCCAGGGACCCAAGTTTGAGGCACCTGGCTTAAGGACTTCCTCGCCCTTGGTGGAGGAGACGAATGTTCCCTCGCTGGCAGCTCTCTACATTCTGGGAACAGTCTGGCGAAACTAAGAAGGTGGCCTCCATCCAGTCCTCTGAATGGGAAAATAACTCTCCTTTGGCTTTGTGAAAGAGTGGTGCCTATTGTTGAGGCCAAACTTCAGCTTTATGGAAAGGAAGGTATTTAAAAAGCGGGCGCGATGTTCTCAAGTTCCCGGTCACAGAACTTTCCTCTGTAATTTGTGTCCCAGTGGGGTGAAGTGGGACAAAGGGGTCATTGACACAGTTCTGGGCTCACCCGGATGAGGCACAGCTTCTCTGCTGGTGAGGAAGGCAGCCCTCCCTCCTCCAAGCCCGTAAAACCTTTAATAGCTCCTTTTGCTCGCATCATCCTCGCCCCTAATCACAGGCCTGTATGGACAGGTGAATGCGGGAAGCACTGGCCTCACTTGCAAGCCTGCCAATCGAAGGAAGTTCAAGCAAGGGCCTTTATTTGCCTGGCCAAATGTTCCATGAAAAAAAAACAAATTCAGGGTGGGGCGAAAAGGTCTATAATGAACGGGCTATTGAGCATTTTCAAACTGGGGTCTCTAGATTGCATTGGACCCATCATCCCCAGCCATAGTGGCTGGAAGTCTATCAATGATGGGATTTGTAGTCCAACATCTGGGGATCCATTTGTCAACCCCTAGGCCAGGCCTGCTCAACTTTGGCCCTCCTGCAGATGTTGGCCTGCAATTCCCATAATCCCTGGCTATTGGCCACTGACTGGGGATAATACAATACAATACTACACAGAATATTTATATACCGCTTTTCAACAGAAGCTCCCAAAGCGGTTCACATAGATATAAATAAATAAGAAAAATGGTTCCCTGTCCCCAAATGGCCCACAATCTAAAAAAGAAACATAAGAGACATGCCAGTGGCAGTCACTGGTGGGATGCTGTGCTGGGGATGGATGGGGCCAGTTGCTCTCCATGCTCAATCACCACTTTCAAAAGGTGCCCCTCTGCCCAGTAAGCAGGGGACTAAGTTATGGGAGTTGTCCAGATACAGCTGGCAGGTGGTGGTTGCAAAGGTGGGCAGCCTTGTCCTGGGCAATATGGATGCTCCAGATGGAGGCATGCCTTTAAAGCAGGGTCCCCCAGAACATGGTGGATTGCAACTCCCCTCATGCCCGTGGTGGTGGGAGTTGTAGTCCAGCAACATCTGGGGTAGGCCACCTTGGCTTTCCAGCTGTTGCTGAACGGCAACTCCCATCATCTCCGGCCACAACAATCAGTTGTGGCAGGGGAAGATGGGAGCTGTAGTTCAATAACAGCTGGAGAGCCAAGGTGGCCGACACCTACCCCAACATCTTGGGCCTGAATCTTTGATGAGATCAATAAGGGCTGGTAAGTTCTGATTTCAGCAACGGAGGTCTGTGAAGGCACTGGAGGGTGTGGTGACGTCTTGCCCACACAGTTATTTGCAGGGCGATGCAGAAAGGAGCTTCTTGGATGGGGCTAGCCTCAACATCCTTCCCCTCCACCATGGTCTCTCTCCAGCTTCCACCCACCTCACCATCATCGCTTTGTATTGCAATGGTAGATCTATTGTTAGTCCAATGGGGCAGGGTGTGTGTGTCATTTTAGATCAAGGATGTCAAACTGTGACCTTCCAGCTGTTGTTGGCCTCAGGTAAAAGGTAAAGTGTGCTGTTAAGTCGATTTTGACTCCTCGCGCCCACAGAGCCCTGTGGTTTTCTTTAGCAGAATACCAAATAGGGGTTTGCCATTGCCTGTTCCCGTGCAATATGAACAGATGCCTTTCAGCAACTTCCTATATCGCTGCTGCCTCATATAGTAGCAGTGGGGATTTGAACTGGCAACCTTCTGCTTGTTAGTCAAGCATTTCCCCGCTGCGCCACTTAAGGTGGCTTTGTTGTTGGCCTACAACTCCCATAATCCCTCACTACTGGCCACTGTGAGTTGTAGGCCAACAACTGGAGGGTTTTACCGGTATTTTAGCGACCTAGGTAGGCTTGCTCTATAGAAAGGTCTGTGGGAGGAGAGCTGCTCTTGTGGTGGCAAGCATGAATTGCCCTCTTTGCTAAGCAGGGTCTGCCCTGGTTTGCATTTGAATGGGAGACAACATGTGAGCCCTGTAAGATATTCCTCTTAGGGGACAGGTCCGCTTTGGTGGGAAGAGCACCTACATGCTTGCATGAGAAGGTTCCAAGTTCCCTCTCTGGCATCTCCAGATAGGGCTGGGAGAGGGACCCCTGCCTGCAGCCTTGGAGAAGCCACTGCCAGTCTAGGTAGACAACACTATGCTAGATGGACCAAGGGTCTGACTCAGTATAAGGCAGCTCCCTGTGTTTCTCTGTTCCTCCTCTTCCCTTGGGAAAGGCCTGCTATCTAGGGGGCTGGTGCTCACAAGTCAAATCAGGGTAGGAGGAGTGTCCCGCCAGCCTCCAAGCCCCATATGCACGCCTGAGAAACCACTGTGTGTCTGCAAACATTGAGGGAGGAGAAGGAGGGAGTGATCAACTGCTAGCCACGGTCAGAGTCGGAGAGTGGCAATCAGCCCACATTGTGTGAAGGTAAGGTGTGCCTTCAGGTCAGTGTCAACTCCTGGCGCCCACAGAGCCCTGTGGCTGTCTTGGGTAGAATACAGGAGCGGTTGACCATTGCCATCTTACGCACAGTCTGAGATGATGCCTTTCAGCACGTTCCTATATCGCTGCTGCCCAATATAGGGGTTTCCCATAGTCTGGGAAACATACCAGCGGGGATTCGAATCGGCAACCTCTGGCTTGCTAGTCAAGCCATTTCCCCACTGTACCTAGCATTTTATCGAGGGTGAGGGCAAAACACACCCTGCACCATCCTATCCAGACTACGATGAGCACACAATCGCATCCTCCCCGCCGCCCCCGCTTCTACCTTGGAGTTTGCTTACACCCTACCATTTCTTGGAAGCGTGCACGACTCTGAAAGCCTGGCTGGCTGCTTCTCCTACCCATCTGCCGGTCATGAGAACAAGCCCACGCTTTTTAGAAGGCTATGTGGGCCTTATGATTTGGCTAAAAATGAAGGGAGGTGTTTTGCTCAGGCTGGCTGAAGCGATTCCTGCAGATCTTTATTGCTTCCAGTCATGACCTGGAGATTGATGCTCATTCCTGGAGACACCAGGCCAGCCCTGGAGGGTTCCCTAGACGGGATGCAAGAGGAAGGGCTTGTAGGAATATGAAGATGACGTATATTTATATACCGCTTTTCAACAAAAGTTCCCAAAGCGGTTTATATAGATATAAATAAATGAATAAAGTTGGCTCCCTGTCCCCAAGGGCTCACAATCTGAAAAGGAAACATGAGATAGACACCAGCAACAGCCACTGGAGGGATGCTGTGCTGGGGATGGATAGGGCCAGTTGCTCTCCCCCTGCTAAACAGAATCAGCACTTTTTAAAAAGGTGCCTCTTTGCTCAGTTAGCAGGGGAAACAATGTAGATCTCATTATGCACCCCCTCTGACTTTCTCCTCCGTAAGTCAAGCACTGCCTACGATGCAGCCTAAAGAGGAACCCTTGAAAGCCCTTTCTCTGGAGGAAAGCCACTGGCTGTTTTGAGTGAAACTGTCAAAAAGCTATCAAACCCATTTTTTTTTAATTAACTGTACTTCAAGGGGCTGTAACTCAGCCATTTCCCTTCTTTTTCATGTGAAATTTCACATGGATAATCTTACAATGGACCTTCCTAACTGTGGGAAGTTTCAAGCCAACTGGATCCTTCCTGCAATAACTATAAGCAAAGCCCCCCACTCCTGCATCCTATTTATAATGGTAGGATGCAATCTGCATCACACACCCTTAAAAAGGAAGTGCCAGCCGGTACACCATAATAATAGATTACGGACGTAACATGATGGTTAAATGATAAAAGTACGTAAGTCCACAACAATACCAAGACCAATCTACAATGTGGTTGGATCTATATAGTAAAGCAGTTTGTAGCAAATGGTTCTTAAAAGCAAATCATTCAAACAATTTGTATAAATGTATTTTAATGAAAGCAATTTCTATCAATAAAGGTATTTATAGATCCCAGTCGTCATCTGTGCAGTCTCCCTCCTCATGTTTCCTTCTGTCCTCGATGAACTGCAATTATCGGAATTAAGAATATAAAGATACGAGGATCGTTTTGCCGGATCAAATGAAGGTCTATGTCAGGGATTCTCAAACTTGGGTCTCCAGATGTTTCTGGACTACAATTCCCATTGGCCATTGTGGCGAAGGATGATGGGAGTTGTAGACCAACAATATCTGGAGACCCAAGCACTGTTTCTTGTAACAAGGATTCCCAGACGTTGTTGACTACAACTGCCATAAACCCTAGCCAAAGGCCACTGCAGCTGGGGATGCTGGGAGTTGTAGTTAGCAGCATCTGGGAATCCCTGTTACGGGCAGCACCAGACCCAAGGTTGGGAAACCTTGTTCCACACCATATAGTTTGATGGTTGATCAAGCTCATTCTTAGGGCAGGTTCAGATGACCACCAAAAGTCCAGTTCCTGGGGGAGTGTGTTCCCAGGTCCCTGGGGATGGAGTGTTGTCCAAACCTGCCAACCTTTGGATCCCAAGCCACTCAACATTCAATACTACTACTACTACTACTAAAAACAAAGAGTAATAATTTTAAACTGCCCAGAGACACAAGTTTTGGGTGGTATAAAAATATGTTAAATGAATAAATGAGAACAACAACAACAACACATTATCTTAACCCACATAGAGCATCTGCACGCTAGTCCTTGATTGCAACACCCCTGTCTCAGCCCCCTCACCTCCGAGATCTCTCCACCCTCACCTGAGCCGCACTCCTCCTCCTCCTCTTCCTCCTCCTCCATGCCGTTGTTCCATCCCCCTCACCCCTCTTGGTTGTGGCTGTGGCATTGCCAGCACCAGTCGGCCAAGCTGCAGCCCCCTAACTCCAGAGACCTCCCCACCCTCACCCTTCTGTTGAAAAGCGGCTGCACTTAAAGGCAGGGAGAGCCATTCCGGCCACGCTGCCAATGCAGCACAGGCCAATCTCTCTCCTAAACGGGGGGCCATGTGGCCCCATTTGGGCGGGAGATCAATTGGCCCTACTGCGTTGGCAGCGGGACCAGGAGTGGCTCTCCCTGCCTTTCAGGCAGGGAGGATCACTTGAGCCGCTCTGCCAATTTCAGCTCCAAAATAACCCCTCTGTGTCTGGGGCCCTGCTTGCAGCCCCTGATTGGGTGTGGCCCAGGTTCTTTGAACCCATTCACCCAATGGTGGCTCCGCCCATGGCCTAGAGAAAGAAGGCTTCTGAGAAACAGGTTTTTGGATTTAGGAAGAAGCAGGGATAGGGAGAGGCCCAGAGAGGCACAGGGGGTTATTAGATTACCTCACTCCTTATGGCTTCAATGCAACCAAAGGACTTCTTTCCTCTGGACTGGACTCAGGAGGCAGCAGCGGAGAACTGTTCGGGGGTTAGGCAGTAGGGGTAAACCAAAAAAGGGATCTGATCTTGTGTAGCCAGCTTCTTCTTCTTTCTTTTTTTTTGCAAATTAAATTTTTATTGATTTTGACAATATTCTTATTAACATTCACAACAAATAAAGAAATAGGGACTTCCCACTCAGACGTGAATCATCAACTATCAAATTTACCTTTGCTATAATAATAATTCAAAACATAGATTTAAACCTTACAAACACAATTTTAATCTACCCAACCTGCTATTATTACTAAATTTCAAACCCTGCTGTAAAGTCCATAGTAGGAAAATAGTTCTTTAGATACAACAAGAATTGTTTCCAATCTTCTTTAAAGCATTCTAAATTTTGATCTCTTATCAATACTGTAAGTTTTGCCATCTCCGCGTATTCCAAAATTTTTATCAACCAGTCTTCTTTTGTGTAGCCAGCTTCTTGTAGCAGCGAGGCATGCTGGTCCGATCAGACTAGTAAGGAAGGCTGATCTGGAGGCGGAGAGCAGGAATGGCACGACGAACAAGACACAACGAGATGTTATGGCGGGTGTGGGGTCAATCACCCAAATGGCGGGTGACTCCAAGGTGTGGAAACCCAATGAAGCACACTGGTTCATGAAACCAGGTCCTGTGTGCCCTGAGGCAAAATGCTGATTCCTCCTCCTTTCTGAGGCGAGGAATTCCTGTGGATCTCAAAATAATCTATTGTCTTTGTTGGGTGTGCTAGCACAAGCATATTTGAAAAGGTCAAGAACAACCTGTATGAAGATGGATTGAATGGACACGCAAGGACTTATCTGTCAGGTCGGAAGGACCCAAAACCAATCAGTATTTTTAATGAGCACATCTATGTTCCTATGGCTTATCTCATCCTCTTTTGTTGAGGAGGGGAGCAGCATTCACGGCGCCTTATCTGCTTTCCTGCGGAGATGATGAGCTTAGCTTGTTTGAGACAACCAAGGAAAGGAGGTAACAGGGTCAGTCTCTGGACAGAGAGACCTTGAAGTTAACTTGGACGCTAACTCAGGTCTGCTTAGACATTCCCAATAGAGGGAAAGGTGTGAGGCTAATCCCTTTTCAATTCGCTTGAAAACTGGTGAACCTGGGGGCGATTGTCCAACTGCCTGCTAAGTGACCTGTCCTCATGTGGTGATCCCATGATCCCGTGAGGCTCGGAGCATGTTAAGAGTGGGAATTACAAGCCTGTAGTCCCAGACATGAGCAGAGAGGCTTCTGGGAGCCCACAGAACAGCAGTGCCCAACCTGTGGTACTTCAGATATTGCTAAACTACAATTCCTACCATCCCCAGCCACAATAAATTGTAGCTGGGGATGATGGGAGTTGTAGTTCAACAATATGTGGAGTACCACAGGTTGGGAAGCCCTGATGGAGGCCAACAGCAGCTGGAGGTCCGCAGCTTGACACCCCTACCTTAGGGGATGAGGCCATCACTCAATGGTGGAGCATCTGCCTTGCATACAGAAGGTGGTCCCAGGTTCAATCCTTGGCATCTCCAGGTGGGGCCAGGAGAAGCTACTTCCTGAAACCTTGGAGAGCTACTTCCAGTCAGTGGAGACAATACTGAACTAGATGGACCAGTGGTCTGACTCGGTATAAGGTCGCTTCCTAAGTTCCTATGTAGGTTGATGAGTTCGGACACGTACCCTCCAGGTGTGCACATTCCCCAGGAACTGGACATCCATTGGGCTGGTTGAACTTGCCCTTACTTTTCTATTGTTGGCGGCTTCATACTCATCCAGTGGTTCATTTCCAGTAATAAACCAAGTCTGTATTGATCAGGAGTGGCTCCATACCCCACATGCAATTCTTTGGGTTTTCACGTCTCTGTTGGAAAGGGGAGCCTGATCACTCCAAAATGCGTGTAAGTGTATTAGCAAAAAGACCCTGAGATTCAAGCAGTGATCTTGTTCTCCTGTTCTTCTTACCAACACTTTTGACCTGGCAAATGGCCATGGGTCAGGTTCCTCTCGCCATCGGTGCCTCTGCTCACAAGCTCAGCGTTGCTTTTACTTTTAGTAAGTAGTAGGGACGTGCAAATCCATTCAAATTTGAATTGATTCAACTTGAATCCAGTTGATTTGAGTGGTTTGAATGCAAATAGAATCACCCCTTGAAAGGGCAATTCAATTCAAATTTGATTTGAGAGCCATTTGGCACTTTCTTAAACCATTCAGGCCCCCTGATTGCTTTTAAAAGGCTCCAAAACAAGGTCAAATTTATTCAAATTTGAATTGAATTTTTGGATCTGATTCAAATTTGATTTGAATTCAAAATGAATTTTCCAAATTTTATTTGAATTCAAGACGAATAGAAGATTCGTTTCATGAACATCTCTAGTAAATAGAACTCTAGTTCATCAACACAGGCCCCTTTAAGGTGAGGCTATCACCTCCAGTGAAAGATTGTAAAGGTGGCAGTAGGGCACAAGATGCCCCCCACCACCAGAGAAGCTTTTTGGAACAGCTCAGATCCTTGCAAACGTTTGAACAAGTGCCTTCTCCTCACCCCCCATACAAAGCTTACATGACGCACGAGGAGAGGAGGAGGCGGCAATCTTCTCGCCTCTCTACTTTCCCATGCACTTACAAAACTTGTTTTGAAAGGGCAGAGGCGTATCTAGGGAAAATAGCACCTAGGGCAAGCACTGAAATTGCGCCCCCTGTCCAAACATCTGACACCCATCTTTCAGATAACTTTACCATAATATCAGCTGAAAAATACAAGTCAAGCTCGTTAATCTTTTAATATTTCAAAAACTATTTAGCAGTGGACGTAGCCAGACCAAAAAATGCTGGGAAACTACAAATTTCAGTATGTTGGGTCTCATGAAATACCCAAATACTATGTGGAAAGTATACTTGGAAAACTAAACTGAAGTGCCTGTCTGATTCTCTACTCTGCATTGTAGCATCACTATTACATAAGTTTTAAAAATAAATGGAGAATTTGACTTTTCCCAGATACTCTGAAAATAATTAAAGGATATGCAGAGTAAACTGTTTCACCACTTGGAATATATTCTAGTATTTCAGAAAGACAGTTAAAATGAGAGAAAGAGAGCAAGAAACTCCCAGTGGGCCTTATACTAAGGATTTCACACTGATTCAAAGACAAACTCACTATTCCCCCTCCCCCCGCTGGCTTTTTAATTCACTGCCACAGCCCGTCCCGGGCTGATTTTTGGGCCTGTTTGGGCCTGCAAAGATCGGCTTGGTGGCCATTTTGGAAGCTGCAATGCATGCTCAAATGGCCTCTGTGAAGCTTGGCAGGGTCTAGGGCCTCACAGGGACCATTTGAGCAAATGCAGTGGCCATTTAAAAATTTTTTAATGGCCTCAGAAAACAAAATGGCCACTGCACATGCTCAAATGGCCTCTGCAAGGCCTGGCATGGCCTAGGGCCTCTTAGAAGCCATTTGAGCATGCATGGTGGCCATTTTGGTTTTGGTGGCCATTTTTTTTATTTTAAGAAATGGCGCCCCCCTTCAAGTGGCGCCCGGGGCATGTGCCCTGCCTGCCCCACCCTAGATACGCCCATGCGAAAGGGGGCTAACCCCTACCACAGGGGGAATGGGGGAAGGAACATACCACTTCCAGTGCTTTGGACCACCCTTGCGTCATCAATATGGCTTCTTCCTAGTTATGCATTTATTTATTCATGAAAACTTTATACCACCTAACCAATGTGCCCTGTAACAGGGATTCCCAGAGCTTGCTGACTACAACTCCCATCATCTGCAGCTGCAGCGGCCAAAGGTAGGGAACACTACACTGCACTGATGACTGGAGGCCAGGGGTGGGCAAACCTGGCCCTCCAGCTGTGTTTGAGCTACAACTCCCTACATCTCCAGCCAATAGTGAGGGGTGATGGAGTTGCAGTTCATAGTTCATAGATAACTTGCCCATCCCTGCTCTAGGCAGTTCACAAGACTAAAAACAAATAGAATCACTGCCCAGAGCCATTTCGATGGGGCAGTATAGAACTGTAATAGATAATAATAAATAAAACAAATTACCCATTAGAATGATTAAAAATTAAAAGAATGTTAAACCATTTGAATAACTGAAGATCAGGCTAAAAAAAATGTGTCTTTAGGGCTCTTTTAAAGGCTGCTAAAGATCTTAAGCCTCGGATATCTATAGGGAGCAAATTCCCCACTACAGAGAGGCCCGAAACTGAATCGCTGCCAGGCAAGTTGGCAGCAGCAAGAGATGGACCTCTCTCGATGGCCTTAATGTGCAGTGGGGATCATGCCAAAGAAGGTGCTTGTGCCATTCCTTGGTCCAGGCCAGCTTTTGAATGGGACTTTAGTTACTAGTATTCCAGTCCTGGAGTAGAGGCAGGGCTAACAAACAGCCAGCAGCAAAAGCACTGAAGGCAGACTGCATTTGCCTCTGGTTAATCCATTCCGTGATCCAGGCCAGCTTTTGAATGGGTCTTGAGTTACTTGTATTTCAGTCCTGGAGTAGAGGCAGGGCTAACAAACAGCCAGCAGCAAGAGCACGGAAAAGAAGTCTGCACTTGCTTTTCTGTGCATAATATCTATTTAATTAAGCTATTAATATTCCTGATTCCACTCCACTGCCTTGTCCTTGCACACCACATTTCTTTCCCTTGGTTTCTACAGCGCTCTCCCAGATAACCTGGTCCTAAGCCATTTAGGGCTTTAAAGGTAATTATCAGCATTTTGAATTTTGTCCAGATATCATATCAGCAGCCAGTGCAGCTGTTTTAAAGCAGGCATATAATGTGGTCTCTCCGAGAACCCCCTGAGACCAATCTGGCTGCCGCAGTTTGAACTAACGGAAGTTTCTGTGCTGCATACAAAGGCAGCCCCATGTAGAGTGTGTTGCAGTAGTCAGGCCTAGAGGTTACCATCAGTGAGTGCACCACAGTTTTGAGATCATTATCTTCAAGGAGCAGATGCAGCTGTTGTATCAAACAAAGTTGATAGAAAGCATTCTTGGCTGCAGCCTCATTCTGAGAAACCAGGGTGGGGCTTGGGTGCAATATCTTGTACACATTGATTCAACAAGCTGGCCAGCAGATCTCAAATGGCCGGTAATGTTTGCCCAGGACGACTTTGTAAATCCCAAAGAAGAACCTGACTAATTCTTACAATCCTTGTCAAACTGAGCAAAGAGTCATCTTCTAAAGTGTTGATTCTCTTATATTTAGCAGGTGGGGAGCAACTGGCCCTGTCCAAGTCCAGCACAGCATCCTTCCAGTGGCTGTTGCTGGTGTCTGTCTCCTTCTCCTTGGAGACCTTGGAGAAGCTGCTGCCCGTCTGTGAAGACAATACCGAGCTAGATAGACCAATGGTCTGACTCAATATGTGGCAGCTTCCTATGTTCCTATGCTATGTGTGTGAGATAAATATATCCTAGAAATGAGGGGGAAAGACAGGCCATTTTCCCAAGGCACTTCTCAGAATTTGCCACTAGGTGTCACTCTCGTTACATAAAGGCTTTCCTGCTGTTTGGGGTGGGGGGAGGAATTTCCTCACAAAACCCACAGGAATTGTTTTGTTCTAGGGCAGACAAGCGCCTCTTCACATTTTAGGCTTTTAAAATGTGGACATGGTCATGTCTATTCTCACAAGAATCCCATGAAGTAGGTGAGGCTGAGAGAAAGTGACTGAGTTACCCAGTGAGTTTCATGGGTTAACAGGGATTTGAACTCGGGTCTCCCTGGTCCTTGTCTAACACTCTAACTACTATATCATACTGGATTGTTTATTATTATTATTATTATTGTTGTTGTTGTTAATAATAATATTTTTATTTTATTTTATTTGTTATTATAGGCTTCACATTTCAAGGTGTGCACGCTCATGAATTTCAGTCATGTGTAAAAATCAAGGTTGGAGGCACGGAGCACGATCATCTGCTAAGCCCCAGCTCAGCTGGGTAGGATGACCGTGCCCTCCCCAGTTTCTGAATGAGGTAGGAGGAAAAGCCGTCCTACCCTTGAGGCTTAGCAGATTATCATGCTCTCTGCATCCTACCTTGATTTTTACTGGCACACGATCGAAAATCAGGAGGGTACACAGTTTCCAAAGCTGGGTAGGACGCTTGTCCTACCCACTTCATGGTTGTGTGAACAAGCCTATTACATTTTCCCCCTACTCAGGTATATACAGGCATAGATGGGGAAAGATCTCTAAACATGCGCACATCTTGAAACATGCACAAACATCTTTTGCAAACATGCAAAAGCTCTATGAACATGCAAAAGCTCTATAAACATGCACAAAACCTGCCAGACACCAGTTAATTGCCCCACGTTTGATTAATTTTCTGGGTCGTGGAGATGATTTTTATTTAAACTATTTGCTTACTAACCTTAACCCGGATGTTATCCATATTGTGGCCAAATATTGCTATATAATATGCCAAATGCGTATTAATGTAGTCTGATTTTACATGATTATCTTATTCTTTTTATTTGATTTATTATTTGGTCTACAACCAAAATAAAGTTTTTACTTCACTTAGAAAACCAGTGATATTTTGTCTCTGGTTTAGGAGTTCTTTCTGAGGCCTGGGGAAGATGACAGAGCACATATAAGGTCCCGGGTTCAAGACCCGGCATCACCAGTTAAAGGGGCAGCAGGCCTTGAATAGACCTTTCCCTGAGGCCCTGGAGAGCCATTGCTGGTTAAATCACTGCGCTGCAGGGACCAGCAATTTGATTCTGTGTAAAGCCACTTGAGCACCATAGATTCATGTGCATCCAGGCCGCACGGCATCGTAAAAACCTGCACCATGTTTACACACGACCCTGTGCTAGTCTTCCTCCCTTCCGACTGCTACACTTCCTTCCTTACTACACACACGGACACCCATCGGTGTTCATGTCATGTAGGAAGCCGTAGTGTAAAGCTGCTCAACTTTGGCCCTCCTGCAGATGTTGGCCTACAATTCCCATAATCCCTGGCTATTGGCCAATGTGGCTGGGGATTATGGGAGTTGTAGTTCATAAACAGCTGGCGGGGGGGGGTAGGTTGAGCAGGCCTGCAATAGTGCTTTCAGTAGTGGCTTGTCCTCATAAGCCTGGGGACGGGGGTGCCAAAGGAGCCCAGCTGCCTCTGCTTCATGTTTGCCCCTCTCTCTCCGGCCCCACCCGAGAGCTGCGATGCCTGCAGGCTGGCTATTCATCAGGTAGAGTTGTGCGGTTAATCAGGCTGGCCATTTGTCAGGTAAAGGCTGCACGGTAAACCTGCAGGCCGCAAGAACCCCAAATAGAGTCTAAATCCTCAAGTACAAATCCTCATTTAATCCAGCATATAACATATATTATAAAACCCTAACCCTCTCATGTCAGATATCTCATACTCTAGTAAAACCTGCAAAAAATGATAAAAGCCACTATAAACTATAGTGGGGGGGGGGGCGGCGGCTCAGGAGCTGGGGGGGGGCAATTCTTTGAACCCATCTGCTCCATTATAGCTACACCCCTGGCTGCAAGAGATACAGGCACAGGATGTATGGGGATGCATCTACAGCAAGCCTGCTCAACTTAGCCCCTCCGCCACAGCTGTTTTTGGACTACAACTCCCATAATCCCCAGCCAGCTGCAGTGTCCAAGAGCCAGGGGTTATGGGAGTTGTAGGCCAACATCTGCAGGAGGGCTAGGGTTGCCAACGTTTCATTGCCAGAATGAGGGACACAAGTTTGTGGGGGGGCTGGCTGGCTGGAGGGGCGGGCGGGCTGGGAGGTGTATGCAGTGATAATCAGGAGCCTGGGTATCACTGACGTATATGTAATTTATTTATTTATTTATTTATTTATTTATTTACATTTATATCCCGCTCTTCCTCCAAGGAGCCCAGAGCGGTGTACTACATACTTGAGTTTCTTTCACAACAACCCTGTGAAGTAGGTTAGGCTGAGAGAGGAGTTACTGGCCCAGAGTCACCCAGCTAGTTTCATGGCTGAATGGGGATTTGAACTCGGGTCTCCCCGGTCCTAGTCCGGCACTCTAGCCACTACACCACGCTGGCTCATGCTGCTGAATAAATGAGGGACAAATGCTGTCCCTATAGGGACCAACATTTCATCCCTGAAATGAGGGACATCCTGTGTAATGAGGGACAGTGGGCAACCCTAAGGGAGGGCCCAAGTTGAGCAGCCCTGATCTACAGGAACACTAAGTCTAGCCCCTTTTGGCTCTGATTTCTTCTGCACCGATTGACTCCACTTCTGTTCTCGCAAGGCTCCGAGTTGGTGGTGCGAACTGATGTCCTCTTGGGACTGTGAGCCCTGTTTATAGTCTGGAATTGGCTCTGCATAGGAGGTGAAGCATCTACACCATCCATACATCACCATTGTTATTATTCTACCACTTTTCAACCAAAAGAAAAGTTCTCAAAGTTCTTTGCATTGCCTGCAGCCGAATGAAGGTGGTTAGATATAACGGCTGAGCGCTGGGTTAAGAATCCATTGTTTTCTTATCCTGCGTTATCGGGTGTGTGTGTGTGTGTGTGTGTGTGTGTGTGTGTGTGTGTGTGAGTTTCTGTGCTTGTTGGTTGTTTTCACTATGTACTTTGCTTTATTATTATTAATATTATTATTAATAATAATAATAATAATAATATAATTAATAATTAATAAGGTCTGTGGACTAAAACAAGCTATTTGATTGAAAAATTGAAAAAGTTGAAGAAAATGGATGCAAAAATATTATGGGACTTCCGACTACAAACAGACAAACATCTGCCACACAATACACCAGATATAACTGTAGCTGAGAAGAAAGAAAAACAAGTCAAAATAATCGACATAGCCATACCAGGGGATAGCAGAATAGAAGAAAAAGAAATAGGAAAAAATCACCAAATACAAAGATCTACAAATTGAAATTGAAAGGCTGTGGCAGAAGAAGACCAAAATAATCCCAGTGGTCATTGGCGCCCTGGGTGCAGTTCCAAAAGACCTTGAAGAGCACCTCAACACCATAGGGGCCACAGAAATCACCATCAGCCAATTACAAAAAGCAGCTTTACTGGGAACAGCCTATATTCTGCGACGATATCTATAACGATTGACAATAAAATTCTGGCATCCCAGGTCCTTGGGAAGGACTCGATGTCTGGATAAAACAAACCAGTCAATAACACCTGCCTGACTGTGTAAACAAGAAATAAATAATAAATAAAAAGGTCTGTGAACTAAAACAAGCTATTTGATATTTGGTCTGCATAGCAAAACAAACAAGAAAATGGATCCCCATCCCAAAGGGGCTCACAACCAGTGTTCCCTGTAAGAGAGATTCCCAGATGTTGTTGACTACAACTCCCATAATCCCCAGCTACAATGGCCTTTGGCTAGGGATTATGGGAGTTGTAGTCAACAACACCTGGGAATCCCTCTTACAGGGAGCACTGCTCACAGCCCAAAATAGAACACAAGGTAGATACCAGCAACAGCCCCTGGAGGGGTGCTGCATGCGGATTGAACAGGGACCATTGCTTTCTATATGATACTATATAGAGATAAAGGTAAAGTGTGCTGTCGAGTCGGTGTCAACTCCTGGCGCCCAGAGAACCCTGTGGTTGTCTTTGGTAGAATACAGGAGGGGTTGACCATTGCCTCCTCCCGCACAGTATGAGATGATGCCTTTGAGCATCTTCATATATTACTGGTGCCCAAGATAGGTGGAAACACACCAGCAGGGATTCGAACCAGCAACCTCTAGTTTGGTGCACTCTAGCCTGGACCTAAAGGCCTTTGGCGCCCCCACTCCTGCTGCAAGTGAAGCATCTTCCCCCTACACACAAACACACATGGACATGAACACGTGGGGTCTATTTATGCAAACATGCATTAGCAGAGACGTTTCAACAGGCAACTTGACATATTCCCATCCCACATTTTTTCTCTCCCCACTCCCACCTCTGCCTCTAAAGCATGTCACAGGTCACAATCACACTCAGCTGCCCTGGTGCAGTGAAAGGCCTGCATTGACCACACCACACCGGGGACCATCTAAAGAGGATTTGGGGGCCCCCAGGGTGTGTGGAGGCCCTGGACTTTGGCCTCAAAGTCCAGGGGTAAGAGCGCCATTGATACTCTACTCTATACTCCACTCCACTCGACTACTAATATTTATATCCCGCTTTTCAACAACAGTTTGCAAAGTGGCTTACATTGAAAAATAAATGCATAAATACATAAATCAGATGATGCCCTGTCCCCAAAGGGCTCACAATCTAAAAAGAAACAGAAGGTAAACACCAACAACAGCCACTGGAGGGATGCTGTGCTGGGGATGGATAGGGCTAGTTGCTCTCCCCCTGCTAAATATAAGAGAATCGCCACTTTGAAAGGTGTCTCTTTGCTCAGTTAGCACGGGTGACCTGTAAGACAGCAGCCCCATTAAAGGGTGTATCCTTCCCCCATTAGCAGTGGCGCACTGTTCTTTATGAAAGCTTCACACACACTTCACGGTGTCCTCCACACACTAAGACATGTCCTAGCTTGGTCCGCTCAAGAAACACAGGCAAAAACCCGGCTGCAAAAGGGCAGGGCAGTGCTGCTGGTCTCCCAAATTGCTTCCTCTGCTTTCTTAGGAAGGCAAACTCCCTTTCTGGGAACAGTGAGCGGACTGTCAACATCCTCCCTTTTGCAAGCCAGCCTAGGAGTGGAGTTGCGCATTCTGCGAAGATCTCATGGTAAAGGCCCTCGAGGTTGCTGGTTCGAATCCCCGCTGGTATGTTTCCCAGACTATGGGAAATACCGATATTGGGCAGCAATGATACAGGAAGATGCTGAAAGGCATCATCTCATACTGTGAGGGAGGCGGCAATGGTCAACCCCTCCTCTATTCTACCAAAGAAAACAACAGGGCTCTGTGGTCGCCAGGAGTCGACACCGACTCGCCGGCACACTTTACCTTTACTTTAGTAATAGTACTACTACTAGTAAATAAATAAATTGAATAAACAATCCAGTGTGGTATAGTGGTTAGAGTGTTGGGTTTAAGCCAAGGGGATCCAAGTTCAAATCCCCATTCAGCCACTAAGCTCACTGGGTGACTGCGGGCCAGTCACTTAACTCTCCGACTAACCCACCTCACAGGATTGTTGTGAGAGTAGACATAACCCTGTACACCTTGGGCTCCTTGGAGGAAGATTGGGATATAAACCAATCACACTTTACCTTTAAAGGCCTCCGATACAGCAAGGAGGTAAATCTCATTTTCCCCTGAAAAAACACTAAGGGATGGGGCCTCAAAGGTAGAGCATAAGCTTTGCATGCTAAAGGGTCCAGGTCCTATCTATCTATCTATCTATCTATCTATCTATCTATCTATCTATCTATCTATCTATCTAACACATTTAATAAAATATGTTCCCTGGCAGCATCTCCAAGTTGGGCTGGGAAAGACCCCTGGCTGAAACCTTGGAGAGCTGCTGCCAGTCAGTGCAGACGATAGTAGGCTAGAAGGACCAATGATGTTCCAATGTTCCATGCTTCCTAGATTTAAGGCGGGGGGAAATAGCACTTTTGCAGGTAGAAAGCTAGTGCATCATGGAGAGAGTAAAGGTAGGTTTTTTCCTGCTAGTTTTCTACAGTCAGGAAGATTTTGGTGCTGCAGGGCACTGAAAAATTAAATCTTCAGCTTGCAGTCAAGTGGTACAGACCTGAAAAGTGACTTTACCCTAAATCAAGGGGAAAGTGGGGGGAATGGAAGGGTGTGGTTTTGGGGTTTTTTTAGCCTTAGCAATTACAACTGGGAAGTGATCTCAAAGATCACTTTACTTACCCAAATGGCTGGTCCCAAATCATGCGTTATCACCTTGCTGTGGGCACGTTGTTGAAAAGAGAGGAGTTGTACATGAATAAAGTGGGGATCCTAACCAGGATTCGGGCTGATGGGTTACTTGACAGAGAGTGTCAGGAGAGTACAAGGGATAAACCGAACGCGGTGACAGCAAACCTGGGCGTATAACTGAAGCTGCTGCAGAATCCAGAGTGTCCTGCTTCCTTTTAATTTGGGTTCTGGTTTCTAGCTAGTTTTTAGCCCTGTTTTTTTAAATACCGCTTTGCTGCTTGTGTATGTATCTATTATGATTTCGAGTTATTTTATTGTGATGATCCTTGGGACTCACCCCAGTGTATTTACTTATTTTTACATTTATATCCCACTTTCCCTCCAGGGAGCACAGCGCAGTGGACATGGTTATGTTTATCTTCACAATAACCCCCTGAGATAGGTTAGACAGACAGAGAAGTGACTGACTCAGAGTAGACAACAGTCGGCTGGAGGGGGGAGGGAAAGGGGGAAAACAGGGGGAAAGGGGGAGTCCCCCCCTCCAGTTCTCCCCACCCCAAGACTTCACATTTCTAACTCACTTACCCAGGGAGTTTCATGGCTAAATGGGGATTTGAACTCGGATCTCCCCGCTGCTAGTCCAACACTGACAACCATACCATGCTGGCTCCAAGCAGCATCTGTGGTGGACAGGTGAGATAAAAATATTTTAAATAAATAAATGACATGAACGCCCCCCACCCCAAGCCATCTCTTTTAGCTGTTTTTGTCCTGGTGGGGTTTAAAAACCAGAAGCAACCCCTCCCCCCCGCTGAACAAACTGAGGTTTAAAATGATTTGGGGGAGTGGGGCAGTGCAAGTGTGGAGGGTTTTTTTTTTTAGCTTCAGACCTGTTGATGTCATGTCTCGGTACACCCTAAGATGTAGCAACTCGCTTGCCGGGAAAAGCATGCTAATTCTCAGCCTAGGAAGGAAGATGGTCAAAAGAACGAGGATCTGAGAGAGGAAGAGGAACAGCATAGGCCCATCTCAAAGATGTATCTTTTAAAAGTAGTTAGTCACCACATTCAGACAACCATATATACCTGGGTATAGCCTCTGACCTGGGTATGCATGGTTGTGTGAATGGGCATGTATGTACATGTTCGGGAGTTCCCAGCTTGTCTCTGGAGGAGTGCAGAGAGTGCCTAGAAAAGTCCTCACCCTGAGTCCAAGAACTCATTTTAATTCCCCCTCCCTCTTCTTGCTGGAGAATCTCTTCAGACTGAAAGGCCCACCGGTTCACCAGGTAAGCCAGGTAAGTTGAGGCTGTGCCAGGTTCTTGCCCTGCACCCGGTCTGAACTATAACTCCTAGGCTCCCTTTTGGTGCTTCGAAGAGCTGGGCTTCCAAAAAGTTGCTGCAGAACTTCCTGATATCTGTGGCTGCCATCTGCAAGACAGAAGTTAGGGCATATGTCCAGGGTGGGGTGGTCATCACTGAATGCAATGGAAGAGTCACGCTAAGCCACAACCTTGAGTTTATCTGGCTGGGCAAGCCCCTCTTCACTCTCATCTTATTTATCTATTATTTATGTATTGATTTAACACATGGGGTAGTGGTTAGAGTGTTGAACTAAGACCAGGGCAACCAGAGTTCGAATCCCCATTCAGCCATGACACTCACTGGGTGACTCTGGGCCAGTCACTTCTCTCTCAGCCTAACCTACCTCACAGGGTTGTTGTGAGGATAAACATAACCATGTACACCACTCTGGGCTCTTTGGAGGAAGAGTGGGATAGAAATGGAAAAATAAATGAATAAAATTATCTGTTATTTATCTTTCTATGTAAATTGCTTTGAGAACCTTTATTGATGGGGGGGGGATAACAAGGGAGGGTGCCTTGTAAGGCCATTAGGAAATTGCCTAGCTGCCCCTCTGTGCCCTGCCCTATTTTTTACATGTCTGGAAATGACAAACCACAAGCTGGCCCAGCATCATCTCCTGTTCTTGGGAGGGTAGGGCTGGGGGCTGCCGATCTTGTGGCAGCCGGCATGAATTCTCCCCTTTGTATACTGCTCCTGTCCATGGAGGTTCCTCAAATTTTGCTCGGAACTTGGTGACAAGTTGCTCAAATTTTGTGACAAATCAGGATGAGCTCCGGCTGGCTTCTTCTTCTCCTTCTTCTTCTTCTTCTTCTTCTTCTTCTTCTTCTTCTTCTTCTTCTTATTATTATTATTATTATTATTATTATTATTATTATTATATTTTATTATTTTATTTATCGAATGTACATACCACCTAGTATAAGAAATCTCGAGGCGGTGTACAGAATTAAAACATAAAATAGAACACCTTTAAAATCCATAAGATAAAAATGAGATTTAAACATGTTAAAAACACATTAAAATTTAAAGACCGAGTCTCAGTTGAAGGCCTGGGGAAACAAGTACGTCTTCAGGGTCTTCCTAAAAGCAAACAGAGAAGGAGATGCTCTTGTTTCAGCAGGCAGCATGTTCCAAAGTCTTGGGGGCAGCCACAGAAAAGGCCCGGTCCTGAGTTGCCATCAAACGGGTTTGCGGCACCCGTAGTTGGACCTTTCCAGATTATCTTAATAGGCCACAGGGTTCATGACAGAGAAGGCGCTCTCTTAAATACCTGGGACCATATTAGCTCCTGCTGCCTCTCCAGATGTTTCTGAACTACAACTCCCATCATCCTCAGCCACAATTGATTGTGGGGAGCTGTCATTCAGCAATTACAACTGAGTTGCAGTCCAACAACATGACTGGAGTTGTAGTTCAGCGACGTCTGGAAGACATCTGGAGGAGAGCTGGTCTTGTGGTAGCAAGCATGACTTGTCCCCATAGCTAAGCAGGGTCTGCCCTGGTTGCATCTGAATGGGAGACTTGATGTGTGAGCACTGCCAGATATTCCCCTCAGGGGATGAAGCCGCTCTGGGAAGAGCAGCAGGTTTCAAGTCCCCTCCCTGGCAGCATCTCCAAGAGAGGGCTGAGAGAGATTCCTGCCTGCAACCTTGGAGAAGCCGCTGCCAGTCTGTGAAGACAATACTGAGCTAGATGGACCCATGGTCTGACTCAGTATATGGCAGCTTGCTATGTTCCTATGTTCCTATGACCCCAGGTTGGGAACTCCTCTCTGCAGTTCACCTCTCCCTCTTCAAAGAGAACTGGTCACAAGCCCCACCCCACCCCACCCCACCCCACCACCCACCATTGTCTTTTCTGCCACTAGCTTTTTGCATGCTTCCAACTCTTTCCCAGTGAACAGCTCATCGGGATTAGGAAGACTAGACAGGCAATGGGCAGAATGAGGTGGAAAATCCCTGCAAAATGCAGCATGTCTGATCCAATTTTTGCGAATGAAACAGATATGGTGGGAAATAAATACAATTCCACAGAACTTCCAGCCCTCACATCCTCGAAACGTCCATGGGGTTGTCTTTGTTTAAAAAAGGCGAAGGGACCACAGAGGTGGGGGGAGCAGAAGCCAATGGAGGAGGCCCTCTTGTGCACATATACCTGTGCCCCACTTCTCCCCTCCCATTTCATTGTTCCCTTTAATGCCACATTTAATAGAAATAAATTAGAATAAACAGCCAGCCCTCGACGTTTAAAGACAGGTGGCAGAGCAATATTAAAAGAAAGGAATAAAAATCCATTTAATGAGCATTGTTAATTAAACCTGGAAATCAAAGAGGCCTGAGTTGTGGGAATTCAGGGGAAAAATGAAAATGAAGGGAACAATGGCTTGGGGGCAGGAAGAGTGGAATGAAATTAAATTTAATGTGGGATTCTGTTTGTTAATGTCTATCACACATCACAGCATATTACAGTTTAGGCTAAAGTGTTTACTCCGCACCCCCATGGCTGCAATGCTCTCCCCCCACCAATACTCTCTCAAACGGGGAGATTTCTGCAGTGCATTGGGCATCTTAAGACAAAGAATTCTTGACAAAGAAGGCAGGAAGGCCTCTGCGAGCTCTAAGAGAGACCCTGGGCCCCACCCGGCCAATCTTTATAGGCTCAGCAATGTCAGCGTGCCAGTTTGCCCTTGGTGGTGTGGCAGGGGTGCCATTTTGGGGAGGGCACCTGAGACTTTGTGGAGGACAATATGGAGGGCACCCCCCCCCCATATTTCAGACCACACATAATTATTCCTCAGGGGCGCCAACATTCTACGTACTGAGCGGCTATTGTGGGGAACAATGAGATGGGCCAGCGAGAGACGGGGGTGCCTGCCCAAGGCCGAAATCTCTTCCTGCCCTTGAAAGACAATGGCTATGAGAAAAGGGTGACTGGGTGACCTTTTTGCCACCTCTTGTGGCATACAGTTTGGGAATCACCCCTGCTAACTGGGCATAGAGGCGCCAGTGGTTGTTGCTGGTATTTTTGGCTTTGCGTGAGACTCTGAGTTCCTTTGGGAAAGGAAACGACCTTCTCTTCCCTTTTGCTCTATAAACTGCTCCGGGAGCTTTTATTTATTTATTTTATTTTATTTTATTTTATTTTATTTTATTTTATTTTATTTTATTTAGTCGACAAGTGGTATATACATATTTTTGATAAGCATATTTTTATTTATTTCTACATGTATATCCCACTTTTTCTCCCCAAAAGAGTGGGATATAAATGAAAGCCCAGAGTGGTCCTCACAACAACCCTGCGAGGTACATTAGGCTGAGAGATAAATGACTGACCCACAGGCACCCATGAAGTTCATGGCTGAATGGAGATTTGGATTTGGGTTCCCGCAGGCCTAGTCCAACACACTAGCCACTATACCATACTGGCTTTCTGTCATCAACATGAATGATGTTGGTGCAAAGGGTTGCATTGAACCACTGACCATATTTTACCAGTGGCTTTTTAACTCTCTGGAGCCTGTTCGGTTTGAACTTTCTGCCTTTCTCTCATCTGGAATAACCAGGAGCTGCTCCAAAGTGGTATTTTACATGAACGAAGATATTATTCCAGTAGGTGTTTATTTGACATTAACTAGAGCAGGAGTTTCAACTGGTGGTACTCCAGATGTTGCTGAACTACAAATCCCATCATTCCCAGCCACAATAAATTGTAGGGCTGTGCAAAAAAATTGATCAAATTGATATGAATTTGAATCGGTTCAACTTGAAACTGCTTGCACATAATGGGATTCATTGAAATTGATTCAGATTTTCCTGAATTTGAATCAAATGCACATTGAATTCAAGCAAATCTGATTTGAGTTCAGGCAAATTCGAATCAATTCAAATGAATCCCATTCTGTGCAAGCAGTTTTGAGTCGAATCGATTCAAATTCTATTGGAATTCGAATCGATTCAGTTGAATATTTTGCACATCCCTAATAAATCGTGGCTAGGAGTGATGGGAGTTGTAGTTCCGCAATATCTGTAGTTCACAGGTTGTGAATACCTGACTAGAGAGAAAATAGCATTTGAAAATGCCTGCCAGGGCCAATACTCCTTATTTCAGGAGTTAGAGGCCAAAAGCCCACCCACTGTAACTTTTAAACAGTGAGGGATGGATGAGGGGAATAGGTATTGTTTTATTTTATTTTTGTTGAACAATTAGTTTTAAAAAAACAGGCACAAGGTGGGTGTGCAAAACCTAAGTCCTCTGGGAGGTACTCTCAATTTGGATTCCCTGTATTTGTGCCCCCACTAAGAGTTCCACAAAAAGTGAGAGCCCTCTCTATGCTGGAGGACTGAAGACTGGGAGGCATACATTATCTCTCACTGAGCATCCAGGAAGGTCAGAGACAGAAGGCTCATTCACACAACCGCCAGCAGGCCCGGAGGTGTACCCTACCTGGTAGGAGAGCTGAGTGTGCTCTCAATGTCCTGTTGTGTGCTTGCAAACATTGTGGTAGGAGGCAGGGAGTATAACTGTGTGTGAAGAAGCTTCTGGGTAGGGCGAGTGTGCACCACCCAGATTCTAAAGGTAAGGTAAATTGTGCCGGCAAGTCGATTTCGACTCCTGGAGCCCACAGAGCCCTGTGGTTGTCTTTGGTAGAATACAGGAGGGGTGTACCATTGCCTCCTCCCGCACAGTATGAGATGATGCCTTTCAGCATCTTCCTAGATTGCTGCTGCCTGATATAGTACCAGCGGGGATTCAAACTGGCAACTTTCTGCTTGTTAGTCAAGCATTTCTCCGCTGCACCATTAGGTGGCCTCACCCAGATTCTACCCCCAGCATTTTACCAAGGTAGGAGGATAAGCCGTCCTATCCAGCTGCCACTTTGCACACGATCACTCTCCCTGCCTCCCACCCTAATGTTTGCAAATACACGGCTGCCAATTGGGAGCACACCCAACTCTCACACCCAGGCTGGGCCCTCCTCCAACCTTGCCAACAGTTGTATGAATGAGTCTTTAGACTCTCCTTGTCTCTGACTTCATCACTGCATCACAAGAATGGCTGTGCTCCTGGAGATTTGCTGGCTTCTGGGTTTAATCAAATGCCCCCTCTTGTCAATATCCCACCCCGGTCTCAGTCAAGGCAAGGCAAGATCTGCAGGACCTTGGAGAGCTCCAAGGGAGCAAAGTGATCTGACAGAGTCCCAACTCCAACTGAGCCCTTTATGTCTCTTGGTCCTGACTTTCTCCCTCAGGCCCCACCTTTCTGCTGCAGAGGGTGGATCCTTAAAGAGGCAGCCCGCAGGCCTGGAGCTGAGCACTCCACCATCTCTCAGCCCCTCTCACCTGATGCACTCCTTACACTGGCAAACAGACACTGATGGGCCAGCAGTTTCTGAGGCATTGGGAACTGACCCCTTGGGTATGTTTAGCTCAAGGGGAACCATCACTGGGGTCCTGGGTGTGAGTTCCTGGGACTCTTCACTGCTGGGTTCAACCTCATTGCCAGCGCCTGCAGCCTACACTTCAGCAGCTGGTGTTGGTGCCAGAGTTTTGTCTTATTCTTCCATCTCAAGATCTGAGTCCTGGCTGATCTCTTGAGGTTGGGGCTATGACAATTGACTGCCAGCATTGGCCATGATGCCTATTCTGATCAGAGAGGTGTGAAAGAAGGGTGGACTCGGGGAAAGCTGTTGTTGTTCAGTCCGCTGGGCAGAGACCAAAGGCCCACAACCACAGTTCAAATCTCACAGAGATGCTTATATTTTTGAGAAATATCCTGTGGGTTTCTGCCCTGTTGTCAGAATCAGGGAGGATCTCCTCCTCCTCCTCCTCCTCCTCCTCCTCCTACTACTACTACTACTACTACTACTCCTCCATCATCATCATCTGCCTTGACTAGTGATGGAAGATTGGGTGGCAAGGAGCAGCACCCACTCCGTCTCTCCTTCCCCCATGTCCACAGGATAGGTTTCCCAGGAGCTTTCCCAGGTAAGTGGCTTTATGTTAGTGCCTGACATTAGTGCCTGACATTAAGCCAGTCTGAGCACTGCACTGACGTTCTACTTTTTAAGGATGCACATAACACACAGTCACTGCAAACCATCAGGAGCAAAGCTGAATAATACCATTGGCTTCATGAATGCCACCTCGTGTCGCTGTCCCAACCACTGTTCCCTCTAACCCGGAATTCCAGGTGTTGTTCACTACAACTCCCAGCATCCCCAGCTGCAGAGGCCTTTGGCTGGGCATTATGGGAGTTGTAGTCATCAACCTCTGGGAACCCCTATTAGAACACTGGTCCTAACTTTTCTGTTAATTTTTCCATTGTATGAACTCCTCACCCCCACCCCAGCCTAAGTGTAGCGAAGCTGTTTTCAGTCGCAGTTTGGAAAATCTGGTGCTAGGGAACCCATCGACAGCCACATTTGGGCTCAGAAAAGAATATGACCTAAGATCTAATTGGCTAATGATGCCAGGATAGAGGGATTTGCTCCAGAGATAACTTGGCTCTCTGCCATGAGTAATCTGCACTGGGCTTCTTCACAGGTTCCTTGTGATGGTGAACTTTAGTCACTACTTATGGTCTATTGTCATAGAGATTTTATAGAATTATAGCTGAGAGGTGCTATTAGGAACAGACTGAGTCTGACAATGGGTCCATCTAGCTCAGTATTGTTTTACACTGACTGGCAGCAGCAGAGTTTCAGAACAGGGGTCTTCCCCAGCCTTTCCTGGAGGTGCAAGGGATTGAACTTGGGACCTTCTGCATGCAAAGCAGATGCTCTGTTACTGAGCGATCGCCCCATATTGGCTGGACTGTCCTACATAAATACAGAAGACAAACAAGCTGTTCTAGTATGAACTATTCTGTCTCCTTTCCTTTCACTATCCCTATAACTGGACTAAATTGGTCCAAATTACGTATGCAGTTCACAAGTTAGTCCATTTGCTCCTCAACAGCTCATGCCATCTTGAATCAGGGTGGATGACATCATTACAAACTACTCCCTTGAGCCATCCCTTTGTGTCCGTACACTTGTACCACATTTGGTTCAAATCGGTTAGGCAGTTCACAAGTTGGCTCAATTGTGCCTCAGATGTTCACACATCCACCATCTTGAATTAGGGTGGATGACATCATCGCAAACCACGCCGTTGAGGTGTCTCTGTGTGTCACTCACTACAACTGCACCAAATTTGGTTCAAATCAGTTAGACCATCCACAGATTAGCCCATTTGTGCCTGAAATGTTTATACCATCTTGGATTGGGATGGATGATATCACTAATTATGCCACTGAGGTGTCCCTATGTGTCCCTATAGCTGTAGCAAATTTGGTTCAAATCGGTTAGGCAGTTCGCATCACAAGTTAGCCCACTTGCACCTCACACGTTTATGTGTCCACCATCTTTAGAGAGCCAGCATAATGTAGTGGTTAGAGTGCTGGAGTAGGACCGGGGAGACCTGAGTTGAAATCCCCATTCAGCCATGAGACTTGCTGGGTGACTCTGGGCCAGTCACTTCTCTCTCAGCCTAGCCTACTTCACAGGGTTGTTGTGAGGAGAAACCTAAATATGTAGTACACCGCTCTGGGATCCTTGGAGGAAGAGTGGGATATAAAATGTAAAATAATAAAAATAAAATAAATAATTGGGGTGGATGACATCATTGCAAACCATGCAGCTGAGGTGTCCCTGTGTTTCACTCACTACAACTGTGCCAAATTCGGTTCAAAACGGTCAGACGATCCACAAGTTAGTCCACTTCAAATGTTTAAGCATCTGCCATCTTGAATTGAGGTGGATGACATCATCACAAACTATGCCATTGAGGTGCCCCTATGAGTCCCTACAGCTGTTCAAATTGGTTAGGCGGTCCACAAGTTAGCCTATTTCACTTCAAACATTTATGCATCCGCCCTCTTGAATTGGAGTGGATGACATAATTGCAAAACATGCTATATACAGTGTGTGTGTGTGTGTGTGTGTGTATATATATATATATATATATATATATATATATATATATATATACATACACACACACACACACACACACACACACAACCTGATATGTACATCTCTAGGTGGTGTACAAAATTGAAAATATTTAAAAGTTACAAATTAAAATACATGACAATGAAAACTACAGAATAAAATAGATATTAAAACAAGGTTAAAATATTAGAAATCTAATAATTGTCATTGAATTATTGCTGCTGTTGAAGTGTCCCTGTGTGTCACTCACTGTAACTGTACCAAATTTAGTTCAAATTGGTCCAGGCATTGCGAAGTTGATGTGGCGGGCTGGGTGGGGAGACACACACAAGGACATACGGACAGACACACAGAATGCTGGGTGATCTCCTAAGAATCCTGGAGTAGGCGAAAAAGCACAGACTGTAGGGGAAATTGCAGCTTCTAGAGAATCTCAGCTTTCTTTCCAATAACCACAAGTTTCCATCCCTAATGGCTGCAAAGATCTACTTGGAAGACAATGCTGGATAGGAAATCTCCGAAGGCACAGAAGTTGTCCACAGATCTGTGGCGGTCAGAGGTGACTTGTATGGCTCTTTGCCTCTTTGCCTCTTTGCCCACGTAGCCGGGATAAAATGGGGCACACATCTCAAGTCCCCCTGGTGGGCCAGAACCAACCATGACTCGCTGTGCAGGGCCGAGGTCAAATTGATGAATGTTAATTACGACATGAAAATTAATTATTTAAAATATTAATAAAAGTGAGGGGGCAGGTTGTAGTCTGGGGGGAAAGAGGGGCGGTGTCAGTAGGCTCTAGGCCAGGGGCGGAGGACATGTGGTCTCCAGTGGCCAACTGCATTGAGCTGCTGCCACTCATCATTCGGACAGGCCAAGAGCTCTTTGTGGCTCCTGCTGTTGCTGCAGGATATTCCTACCTGGGGGCCAGCAAAAAAAAAGTCCCCGTGGGCTGGATCTGCCCCTGCTCGCCGGGCCTTATGTTGTGCAGGCCTGACATGGACAGAGAGACTGATCCCAGCTAACTAGGCAAAGAGGCACCTTTGACAGTGATGATTCTCTTTATCATGATTCTCTTTATCATCACAGGGGGAGAGCGGCTGGCCCTATCCAGCCCCAGCACAACATCCTTCCAGTGACTGTTGCTGGTGTCTCCCTAGTGTTTCTTCTTAGAGGGCGAGCCTTTAGAGGACAGGACATGGAACCCAGGGCATAAGAAGGTTGGAGTGGGCCCAGGGACAAAACATGAAGATGGGTCCCTGTGCCCCAGCTAGCTTCTTCTTCTCAGAGGCGTAAGGGGGTGGGTGGGAGCAAAGAGGAAGCTGTCACCCAGCTGGTGGGGCCCCCTCCCTCAGGGGCCTGGAGGACATTTGTCCCCCCCCCCTTGTTCAATTGCAGCTAGGTCCCTGCAGGGAACCTTCTTCTTCTGAGGTCTTGCTGTGTGAACCACTTTGAGAACTTTTTGGGGGGTTGAAAAGCCATATATAAATAGTAGTTGCAGCAGCAGCCGTAAAGACAGACTGATATCCTAATAAATCTGTGGACCTGAAGAGTGCTGTTCTATTCTTTATTGCTTTTGCGTCACTGACCCAGCCTGCTTCTTTCTGCGATAACTTCTGGAAGACATAACAGTGCCTCTGAGCATAAGCAGAGTATACGCCTGTGGGCACTGGCTATAACCTCGGCCAGGTCCCACCTCTCTGGGCTTGGTGGGCAGTGCTAACCAGATGGGGTGGGGGTGGGGAGCGGCTTCCAGGCTAACTTGTGCCACATGGCTGTTTCTGGAGCCAACCCAATTCGCCCCCCCCCCCCCGCCCCAAGCGGTCGCTCTGGGGCGATCCTTTGAAACTAGAAACTTTTCCAAGTCGGAAAGCGACCTCCCAGCTCCCGCAAGAAAAGGAAGGAGCCGCGATTGCATGTGCCAAGCTCCCAAGGAGCAGCCGGATCCGAGGAGGAGGTGCCGGTGTAGGAAATCCTGGCCTGACCGGTCCCAAAGCGGAGCGAGAGAGACCCTTTGCAGTCGCCGCCACCGGGACACTCCATCAAGCCGCCTTGCTCCGAATTGGGGAGCGGGGCTGAAATGGCAGCCCCCCCGCAGCACCGGGGAGGAGGGCTCGGGAGGAGGCCTCCGGCGTGCCAGAGCAGCTGCTGATCCCTCCGGGCTGAGCCAGCCTCCCTGGTTTTGAGGCTGGACGTGGTGGCGGCGGCGGAGTCTGCTGGGCGGGCTACTCCGAATCGCGTGCCACTGGCCACGCTCCCCCCCCCCCCACCGCCGCCCCACTAAACACACCGGCGCGCGCGCTTTGAGTCTGGCTCTTCCGAGCGCGGGGAGACTCCGAGCAGGAGCAGGGCGGCGGAAGGAGGCGAGTTTCGCTCCTCTTCCCCCAAAGCCAGCGCCGGGTCTGCGGCGATTTCCCTCGGCGCCGCTTTCCTGGCACGCCGGCAGGATGCACTGGAAGACAGGCAACATCAAAGAGGAGCGCTACTACCTGCAGGTAAGGAAGCCTCTCCCTTGCTCCTCCCCTGCAGCCGGGATCGGGGCTGGGGAGGCGATCCTCCGGGGCTCGGAAGGCAAGCCGGACCGGTGCGTGTCTGCTGCCGGTCCTGAAGTCGGCAATGGTATACTCGCTTGCTCGGGGTGGGAAGTGGGTTGCATCATGCAATCCAAGCGGCGGATCGGGATCCGGGCTGCGAAGCGCTTGGCCTCGGCCGCGTGGCATCGAGGAAGTTCCGCGTCAAAAGAAGTGGGTCCTCCCGGCTGATTCGTGTTTTACTTGGGAAGATTGAAGTTCGTGGATTTCCAGATTAAAGCCTCATTTCTGGGGAAGGCCGTTTAGCTGAACTCGAGATTTATTTCTGAGTAAAGGTTCAGGGGGAAAAGGTTGTCCCAGAAGCTTTGGGGATGCTTGCTGAATCCTTTGAGTTCAATGGGCCTCCCTTACTCCTAAGTAAGTGTGCATAGTCTGCAGCCTGCTTCCCGATCCAAACAAATACTTCCTTGGGAATCAATGGAGTTTAGATCCATGCAGCACGGCGAAATCTGTTGCAGTGGGATGTTAGACCGTGAATTTATTTATTGTTATTTGTTTGTTAAATGTGTATACCGCCTTTCTTTAAAACAATCGCAAGGCGGAATTGCCAGACTAGGAGTTTTACTACTAGTAGTAATCCTGTATTTATTTATTACTGGATTAAAAAGAGTGTAATCTCCAGTGCAGAGTGGAGCTAAGTGTCTGAGCTGCAAGTCCCTGGTTCGAATGTCATCTCGGTTTCCTTAGGCAGCCTCAGCCTCAGTTTCCATCTGTAAAATGTATCTTACAAGTCTACCTTGCAGGGTTGTTATAAAGATGACAGAGCTGGCCTCTGAGTTTTTCAGCACTTTGAGCTAGAATTCAGTGGAAGGGATTCACTTCCCACCAGTTTTCTTGTTGCAAAAACCCGTTGGCTTTGGTTGTCCTTTTACTCTAGAGGAATCCCATTACAGTCAACGGGGAGGGAGTCAAAGCTGCAAACAACATAGGAACATAGGAAACTGCCTTATATCGAGTTATTTTTTTACATTTTTATTTTATTTTTTACATTTTATATCCCTCTCTTACTCCAAGAAGCCCAGAGCGGTGTCCTATATACGTAGGTTTCTCCTCACAACAACCCTGTGAAGTAGATTAGGCTAAGAGAGAAGGGACTGGCCCAGAGTCACCCAGCAAGTCTCATGGCTGAATGGGGATTTGAACTCGGGTCTCCCCGGTCCTACTCCAGCACTCTAGCCACTACACCACGCTGGAGTTAGACCATTGGGCCATCTAGCTCATTATTGTCTACACAGTCTGGCAGCGGCTTCTCCAAGGTTGCAGACAGGAGTCGCTCCCAGCCCTATCTGGAGATGCCAGGGAGATAATTTGGAACCTTCTGCATGCAAACATGCAGATGCTCTTCTCAGAGCGGCCTCATCCCCTGAGGGGAATATCTTAGATTACTCACATGTACTCTCCCATCCAAATGCAAACCAGGGCAGGCCCTGCTTAGCAGAGGGGACAATGCATGCTTGCTACCACAAGACCAGCTCTCTTCTCATCCCAAAAAGATGCTGGTTTGTTGAGAGACCCTCTTCTTTTTCCTTCTGCACACTCACCTGTTCCCAAAAGGAACAGATTTCTTCTAGAGCGGCAGGGTCCGGATCGCCAGCGCCCCCCTGGAATTTCCCCAACCGATGTCAGTCTGCTTTGGCCGCAGGGTGGCCTTCAGACAGCTGCGACTTAAGGGTGAGGGTCTGACGGGAGTTTGGCTGCTCTGCAAATCACTATCGATTATTGATTATTCTTTGTGGTTGCTAAGAACATCTTGGTTATGAGATACCAGTAGACCAATAGTAGATAACATTTTTTTTAAAAAGCGCGTTCTACTTGAAAATGCGATCGAAATGAGAAAACAATGCGTTTGTATCTTTCAGAATGCATGATTTAAACTCCCCTTCCACCATTCACCCACCTCAGGCTAAGGCAGGATTTGCACGTGAACAAATTTCATTATTAATCATCGTGTGTGTTATTGCTGGCTTTCCAAGACAAACGATGAAGAAAGATCCAGCCAAAGCGAAACTTTTTGCGCAATCCGATCCTATGCTGCTTTACGTAGAAGTCCTGCTTAGTTCAGAAGGATTTCCTAGGAAAGTGTGCATAACATCGTAGCTACACGTCCCAGTGATTTTATTTTATTTTATTTTATTTTATTTTATTTTATTTTATTGTTGCTTCGGGGCGGGGAGGCACAGTGATTTTTTAAAAAAATTATTTTATTTTATTACTTTATTTTATTTGTACTTTAGAGGTCGAGCGGAAAGGAATAAGTCCCAGTGAATTTAAGCAGATGTTTAACTCTTTCCTGCTAAAATCAGGGAGCCCTACAGCCCGATCCCAGTCATGTCTACTCAAGAGAAAATCCCACGGATGCATACTCCTTCTGAGTACGTTTTTTTTAGGGCTACATCCTTAGTTAAGCGTTTAAAAGGCCTGAATCGCGCGGCTAATTGCCATTTTATTGCCATTTTGTTTTATTTTATTTTACGCTCTCCGTTCTCCTAATGCTTTGTAGGGTCTGTAGGGGTCCCCGCCCCCGCCCCGCCGCCACCCCATCGCAGTCTCCCTGCACCTGGCCCCTTCTCCCCCTCCCTCCCGCCCCCGCCCCTAAAAGGAACCAGCTGGAAGAAACGCCACGCGACCATGTCCTAAGGCTTCGCAATGATTTATTGAAACGGTCTAAGCGACTCAAAAGGCCCATCAAATGAATGGAGACCGCTTGAAGTGGCGGGAGGGCAGGAGAGCGGCAGGGAAGTATTGGGGGGGGGCGGAAGATGTCCCTGCTGCTGGCGGGTCTGTTGGTGCAGAGGACACGATCCCACGGGCACGATCCCAACCCACAGAAGTGTGTGCGAGGAACCCGCTGTCCATGGCTGCTAAGGAGTCCTTTTTTGTTTAACTAGGAGCCTGCGGGACCCCAGGGATCTGTCACGCGTCTTTATGAAAAAGAAAAAGAATAGAGGAGGAGGGGGAGGCAACTCCCGCCGAAATGAATAGGAATGGTCGTTGTAAAACAGAGGTTCTCAAACTTGGTTCCCCGGAGGTTGCTGAACTACAGCTCCCATCACCGACTCTCACGACGATCTCTGTGGATGATGGGAGTTGTTGTCCAACAACCTCTGGGGAGCCAAGTTTAAGAACTCCCAGTGTTAATATATGTCTATATAACGCTTTGCAACAACAAGTTCTCCAAGTAGTCGGCATAGTAAAGAAAAGAGGAGAAAAGGGTCCGCAGCTCCTGAAAGCCTAGACCTCATACGCACGTCTGCAAACGCCGTGACTTGGGAATCGGTCCCGTAGAATTCAGTGGGACTGACTTCCGAGTAGACGCACCTGAACTCCCGCTGTCGGTCCTCTCTCTAGATGGAGAATTTTCGCGATTCTCTCTCCCACTGAAAATTTTGCCTTGATTTCAATTTGGTTCAGATCGTGGGATCGTGTCCTTCGGGTTTCTTGTTTTTGTGGGGACGAGGGAAACAGGCGACCCTTCAGAAGGCGTGGGTGAGGAAGAAAGAGGTTAAGACCCCCATAGATTGTTCACAGTTGTGGAGAAATAATATTTATATAATTTGATCCCAATGCTATTCTTTCCAACTTGTCTCCTGCAGATCTCTCTCTCTCTCTCTGTGTATATGTATATGTATATGTATATGTATATGTATATGTATATGTATATGTATATGTATATGTATATGTGTATACACACACACATAGACACACACACACCACTGAAGACCTTTCTTAAAAGGGAATTGTTTCTCTTGCAAACCCGTGACACTTTTAGTGCAAGACAAATTGCCTTGATCCCCCTTCCAGCCTGCCGCTTAACTGCCATCTTTAAACTTTGTTTCGACACTGCCTGGAATTCTTCCAGTTCTTAGATGTCTTGGCTCTCTGATCTTCCTATGGCCAGGCGTTGTGGGAGAGAAAGGCGTACTACAGATTTTTTAAAGTTTGTGTTGTTGTACTCCTTAAATTCTGGGGCTCCTGCAGCCCCGTCTTAAAAAAAAAAAGCGGGGGGGGGGCAGTTTTAGAGAACTGAAGAAAACGCAGGAAAGGACGACCCAAAATTATCAGGGGGCTGAAGCTGGGGCTCCTTCCCTAGGAAATAAGGCTAAAGGGTTTGTGGCTTTCCAGGAAAGAGAGGGCTGGTAGGCTAGCGAGGTACGATAGAGGCGTATCAAATGAGTGGCTTAGAGGGGATGTTTTCCACTCACTCCAAATATTAGGACTCGGCCGGGCCAATCAATTCAATTGACTAGCCGTAGATTCAGGGCTAGTAAAAGAAAGCACTCCTGCATACCAAGGCGCCATTAATGTCTGTAACTCACTTCCACAAATGTGGGGACGGCCACAAGCTTAGATGGACTTTGGGGGGGGGGTTGTTTTTAGCTCTATCCGCAGCCGTTGGGGGTGATCAATCTGCAGGCACAGAGGCTGGAGAGAAAGTCCTGAGGGGAAGCGGCCGCCTTCATGGCCGTCCTGTGAGCTTCCCAGAAAGATCGCGCCCACGGCCCCCACCCCACCCTCACCCCCCAAGCCCCTCGACTGGACGGAACATTCACTGCTGTCTCCTGCAAGGCCGCTCTGGGGAGAAGGCGAACAGCGCGAGAGCGTCGCCCGTGCCATTTCACTCCCGGGGCTGCCTGTGTGCGTGTGCATCTGGAGATTGGGTGTCGTTAATCTAGGTGGCTGAATGTACTCGCTGGATGGTTTGCAGGGAAAGGGGAACAGGTAGAATGGCGGTCTATGGCGCTGGGCGGAGGGAGACGAGCTCTAGGTGGATGAGGGGGAAACTGAGGCAGAGGGGAGGCGTTGGAGCTGCGAGCCTGTGACGAAGTTTTTGTGTGGGGGTCGCTGGAGAGAGCGCGCGAGAGAGAAAGAGGGGGCGCGCCAGGGGTCCTGGATATATTCTTAAATCACTTTTCTCACTCCATAATATATGCTCCTTTTTATTGTAAACCACCGGCTCGAAAGCTGGGGAACTAAATATCTATTTTAAAAGCCGCATGCATCGTTTATGCGTTCACACACACACGGTGCACGTGTAATCCTTCATATATATATGACGCGTTTCTCCGTATTGACGAGGATTGTCTATAGATGAGATGTACTGTAGTTTGAGTTTATTAATTAATTTATTTATTTGGAGAAAAGGCCCACTGTGTTCAGTGGCTTACTTCCAGATACTGGCCTTTGTAGCTTTCTTACCCTGTAGGTATAAGAACAAACATGGATACACATGGTTAGAGTAGGACCTGTATATGCCAGGGGTTAATCCATGTATTGTGTGTGCATAGATGCATGCACACTCTGTGTGTGTGTGTGTGTGTGTGTTTACCTGCGGACCTATGCAAAACACCTTTGTGTGTGTGTCACTGGAGCCTCACAGATTCTTTGGGCATTCAGAAGGCCCCAGGTGCACTCCCTGCCCTGGCATCTCTGGAAAAGACTCCTATCTGAAACCTTGGGGAGTTGCTGCCAGTCAGAGCAGACAATACTAAGTAGATCACCTGACTCGATAAAACAGCAGCTTCCTATGTTGCTAAGGTGTGCCAAGACGTTGGATCGGGCAATTCTTACGTTTTGTAACAGTGATTTTCCGGCAGTCCCTCCTCCTCCCTCTTTTCAACCCTTCGGGGGAAAAACTCTTTCGTCTGTCTGTGTCTGAGCAGGCTTCTTTCGTCCTGAATCTTAACACGAACCAGCCAATCAAGGCACCTGCAAAGTAAGGGGGCCGCACCAGCAACGCCCTCCCCCGCCCCATCCGTTTTGGGTTTTCTTGTTTTTGTTTTTAAATCCAGGACCCTCAAACACACACACACCCCAATCCAGGCTTCGACTCTCCGGCGACTTGCTGATCTTGTTCAACAGGAGCCGGAGGACCCTCCTAGTTTTAACCTGGTTTTCTTTCTAGGCTTCTGATGAGACTGAAAACGCAACAATCAGGCCAAGAACTATGGCTTATTTTTTTTTGTTCCTGTTGCAGTGAGAAATGTTAATAGCTATTTTGGAACTGTTAAGAAGCGGGTCTTTTTAAAAGAAAACGTCTCAAATTTTCGATAAATGTTTTTCTTTTCCGAATCTTGAGATCCATGCAAAAGACAGCACTTTTTAAACTCTGCCACTTTGTGTAGGGTGACTCAATAGTAATCCTATAAGGAGTGCATAAGAGTAGAGGTACAGGTCCCTTTGATTTCAACGAGAGAGAGGCCCATTACTCGGAAGTAATACTCAATATTCAATGCGATTGACTCCCAGACAAGTGTGTTGTGCATAAAACTGCAACCTTAAACACGTCTTAACTCCAACTGAAATCAAAGGGATTTAAAAGGGCTTCAATTTGCTTGGAGCGTGCCCTCAGCTGTTTCCTGTAGTCCGCCTTATGACATCATAGAGAGATCTTACAGATAACTTGTCTTCCGTTGCATGGCTGATCTCCACCCACAACGTTAGGGAGAAAATTTGGTATTAACCTTAATTTCGTAAAGAGGAAAATAAGTATACAGAGATGCAGATCCGTAGGGTTGGAAGCAAAAATAATATTACAAAAATGGTGTGTGGTTTTTTTTTTTTTTTTAAACCAACTATGTGGGCTTTCACGGGTATCTGTGAAATAGTGCCTTTGGGGTTTCCTTTCGAATAAATTTCCATAGGCGCTGGTTTGCTCATGCTGGTTTGCTCAGAAGTAAGGCCCACTAAATTCAGTGAGGATTATTGTCCTGTCGGTGTGCAAAGAATTGGCCAGATTTTTTTCAAACTTTCAGTTTATAAAACTGGCCATCTTATTTCAAACTTTTACACACACAACCAGGAAAGATCGTTGCCATTAAGAAAAACAGCTTCAGGTCAGGGATCAGACGCGAACCCCGATTTCCTGGTGTCATCTGGGCTCTTTGCCTGACGCGCCGCTGTCAGTTTCTAAAAGGACTCTTTCTCAACTGGAACTTAAACGCGAGGATTTTTCTTTGTCAATTTCACCAGCCGCGGAAGTCGCGTTTGGGAGCTGTTTTCTTTTGCATGGAAATTATACTCCAAGCTGGGCGGATCAATGGTTTTCCACAGTGGCCGGGGGTTCCTCCCCCCTCCCTTTTTTCTTGATACGGAAAAAGAAATGGGGTGGTGGGGGTGGAGAGAGATTTTAACACCTTGCTGGGGCTAATAGAATTAAGCTTCAGAGAGATTCGAGAAGGCTGCCTTCAGTCGCCCCCTCCCCACTGCCCGCCCCTCCCCACAGATGGGATTCGCTCCCACCAGGCGCCCTTCTCAGATACTAACCCACTCCAGACACAGCAGATATGAGTGGGGCGTGTGTGTGTGTGTGTGTGTGTGTGTGTGTGTGTGTGTGTGTGTGAAAAGTTAAAATGTCTCCTAAGGAAAATCGGTCATTTATGAAAAAGGCCACATGTTGGCATTCAGATATTTGTTATATATTTTGGGGCTGGGGGCGGGAGGCACTTCGGGCTGGAGTGGGGGAGAGAAGGTACATGTCCCCTCCTGTTAAATATGAGGAAGGAAGTGTGTTGTTGGAGGTTGGATGAAACGCCGAGGACCATTATAAAACTGGATTTTGAACTGGTCGTAGATGGTTGCATTCCAGTCCCCGAGAGGGTCTGGTTGAATGGGCAGGTTGATAAAGTCACTACAATCGTTCTGACTAGAGAACGGGGTAAATGGAGGCCGCAATCCTCAATGGAATGAAGATGCAGGCCGACACTGAGTATGTTTACTCGAGAGTAAGTGCCACGGAGTCCAGAGGGGTTTACTTCGAGGGGACTGTGTTTAGGAATGCAGTCTTGAGACTCGATGCCCTGCACTTAAAACCCCCCAAACAAAACAGAACAAAACTCAGAATTCAGACCCATGAAGTTCAAAGAAGGGGCGACTCCCAAGGAAGCGTGGATAGGATCGCAGCCCTACAGCCCGATCCTATCTCACGCCCATTCGGAAGTAAATCCTCACTAGGTTCCTTTGAGATCAAAGAGCATATGATCTAAGCCCCATTGAACTCAATGGGGTTTGTTTCTGAATCGAGGTATAAAAAGATCAGGCTGTTGGGTGTTGAGGACCCTCATCTGGCCCCGCACCAGTTAACTTTCGCATTCGCGCCCCTGGGCGCAGTGTCGACCCCTGAAACACCAAGGCGACCTCGGTGCGCTATGTCTCTTTAACGCGCGCCCCCGGCGCTTTGTGCGCGCTCCCGCCTCTATAACTGGAGTCCATGGAGTTGCATTGGGCTCAGAGGGAGCACGGACTAGGAGGTAGGCGCAGGCGTTTTAAAGTGAAAGATCTGAATTTCAAGAAGGAACCAGCGTCCCCTTCCCTGAAGCCATCGCTTGCCATGGAAGAAGAGACTGCCACTAGATTATAACGGATTCCTTTGCTGGGGGCTAGGGGGGTGTCTTTTGTTGCTGTTATCGTCATCCCCCCCGTTTGGGGCACTTTCAGAGAATTTTTGTTGCTGGTTGTTTATTGCTGCCGCTACCCAGATGTTAGTTCACACGTATTCCGCCATGGTAAGTTGGAATTGGGCGGGGGGGGGGTTTGCGCGGGGGCAGAGATGTCTTCCTCTCCCTATAGGGCTCATTCGAAGAGAAAGTTAATTAAAGCAACCCTATACCTCCAAATTAAGCGAGATTTCATCCTTTAATGTTGGCCAGATGTCAGGGCTCCGCCGCGTCCCTAGTTGATGGTTTAATTCCTTTTTCCTATGGAGGATTGGGGAGGGGGAGGCCGCAGAGCCAGTTACAAAAGGAACGGGGGAGGCTGCGGGGAGAAGGGCAGGAGTCGAAAGAGACCTGGCCAAGGTGGACCTTTGCTACCCGAGAGAAATCGGCCGAGGAAGGAGAGCGATTTCTTCCTTCCTTCCTATTTTAGCGGCTGCCTAGTTTTTCCTCTGTTTTGTGGTTGTTGTTTGGCGGGGGTGGTATCTCCTGCTCGGATTTCGTTGTGTGTCTCCCTGGAGAAGAAAGCAAAATAAGGCGGGGGCAGGAAGGGTCCTCCTAGTAGTTTAGCACGGGGCGGGGCGGGGGGGCAGGTAGTAAACAAAGAAGAAAACAGATTGAGGGGCTGTCTGGGGGGCCCCAACCGACGGGAGAGGAACGAGGCGCTGCTCTTTGGCCTCGCCCGAGAACGCACTCTTTCACTCTCGCTCTGCCCCCCCCCCGCCACCAACAACCACCTAAGATGATTCTCAACATTGTATGCCTTGACTGGCTTTTCTCCGCACCATTTTAAAAAAAAGTTGCCCTTTCCCCCTCTCAGCAGCAAAGCGAGAAAATCGGGAAAGGCTGGTCGGGAGGTTTCTGGAGCGCTTTTGGAGAGGGCAGCGGCTCGGCTGCGTTTGGGGCACGGCGCGCTCTCCGGGTGGCCCTCGGGGAAGGCGAGGGACTGGGCTCGGCTGACCGGAGACGGCCTCGCCTGTAGGCTCAGGTGTTCCAAGCCCGGCGCCCTCCGGGAGCCGCGCTTGGCAGCCTCGGCGGCGACCCGCCCTCCCCTGGTGGCACGCGATGATGCCCGGCTCCGTGCGCCAGCAGGGCTGCGATGGCGACTGCTGCGCCCGGAGCGCTTGCGGCTCCCTGGTGATCGGGGGTGTCGCTAGCAAGATGTCCCCGGCCCACCACGAGGGAGCCCCGCCGCCACGGGCTGGGAAAGGGTCCCCTCTTTCTCTTTGCTTTCTCCTTTGGCCCCCGCTGCGCACCGCCGGCCAGCTCCTGGCTCCTCACCAGCGGCTGGCCCATGTGGGGAATTATTTGCTGGGGGGAGCAGGACGGGGGGGGGGGTTGCTCTGGCTGTGCGGGTGAGTGACCTTCTCCCGCCCCTCTCCGGCCTGCAGGACCGCTCCGACGGGCTGAACGGGAGCTCCACCGGCGGGCGCCTCTCGCAGCTGTCCTCGCTCAACCAGGCGGCGGCGTACTCCTCGGCTCCCCCTCTGTGCCACACGCCGGCCTCGGACTTCCAGCCGCCCTACTTCCCGCCGCCCTACCCGCAGCCCCCGCTGCCCTACTCGCAGAGCCAAGAGGCCGGCTACCCGCACCTGGGCGACCCCTACGCCGGCATCAGTCCCATCCACCAGCACCAGCAGGGCGGCTGGCACTCGCAGCGGGCGCGCCAGGAAGAAGCCGCCGCCGCCGCCGGCCTCCTCTCGCAGACACACCGCGCGCTGGGCCTGGATCCGCGCAGGGACTACGCCGGCGTGCCGCGGTTGCTGCACGGCCTAGCCGACGGGGCGCACGCACTGGGCGACGGGCCGCTGGGACTCCACGCCCTGGGCCACCACAGCCTCGAAGACATCCAGGTACTGCTGCTGGGCTCCCGGAGGAGGAGGAGGAGGAGGGTTTGGGGACAGGCAGGGATTGGTTGGGGCCAAGGCGGAGGCTGGAAAGGGGCTCTTTGGCCCCTCTCTGGGCAGCCTGCAGCCTCTGCCTGGGGCGCATCCCGTCTGGCGAGGCGGAATCGACGGATGGGCAGGTGGGCTTCCTGAAGGTGGTGTCGATGTCTTGCCGGATCCTCCTTAAAAGGCAGCAATGGCATCTCTAGAACAGCCCTCCGCTTCGCTGCTTTTTGACCCGCAAAAGTAGTCCCACAGACTGACATCCGGACTCAGTGACTCTTGAGTAGTCCTATTGAAATTGCCAGTCCTCGAGCGTGAGTCCTGAGTCCGGCGCTCTTGCGTCACCTCGTCTGGATGTCAGCCAGTGCTTAGAACGGCAGCTCTTTCCCCGCCACGTTTCCTTCAGAAGTCAGTCCCCCTGGTTTCCAGAGCTTGGGAGTGAGCACAGCAGGGCCACCTAAATATCCCTGGCAGATGGGGATGTGTCTAGTTCCAGCCGTTCTACACCTTCCAGAAGGGCTGCAGCGAAAACAAGCGTCTTCTAACCCCTTCGAGCAGGACGGACAATTGTATGTGTCAGCATCAGTTTTCGCCCTGAGGGTCTCCAGATTATGTCGGACTACAACTCCCATCACCCCTAGCCACAAGGCCATTATGGCCGGGGATGATGGGAGTTGTAGTCCAATGACATCTGGGAAACCCAAGGTTGGAAACCCCAAGAGTCAGCTTGAAAAGTCTTCTGCAATTAGCTGCTATAATCTATCCTCAGTTGGCCATGGACTCATGTAGATGGAGAAGGGTGGGGGCGGGGAATGTAAAAATGGGGGATGTGGGTCAAAAGATCATGAGATGGAAGGGGTATCGCTGGAGTACGCACCTGATTAGGTCAACTAAAAATGTGAGAACACTGTGGCCATCAGCAAAGGGAAAAGGAGATAAAGAGTTTCTGACTATGCTAAGTGAATTGCCTGAAAACACTGAGACAGGAAGAAAGGTTTGCTCTGAGAACGTGGGGGTACTGAGATCGTGGGGGGTGGGTGGGATCAGACTGCCAACAAGGGGGCCAAAAGGGAGAGCTACGGCGGGTGATTATTCTTTTGTGTACGCCTGAGAGAGGAGGACAGTGATCAGTTACCCCCCGCCCGAACAGGTGAGAAATACAGTCTTCCTGGCTGAAGTGTAGTATGTCGTGAGATAAGAAGCCTTTGTCTTTGTTTAAGCCAAAACGAATCGAATCAAAGCTCTTGATGCAACCTAGTTCCGGGGTCTCCTCTGGAGTCTCGCTGTGTCTTTCTTTTTATCGTCGGAGGGTGACTCTCAGGTCAGCAGCAGGAGCGTCCTACGAGAGGGAAATTATCTCTAATCGGCTTCTGGGAATGTTGCAATTTTTTAAAAAAATAAATAAATGCCAGGTTTGTTATTTTTGCAAGACAGGGGCCTTATTCCCTGCTGCACTCCCACGGCTCCTCCTTCCGAGTCGACATGCGCAAATGTTCAGCCCAACCCGATTTACTCAGGAGTAAGTCCCACTGTTGCAACCGAGCTTACTCCGGGGTAAGTGTGCGTAGGTTTGCAGTCCGAGACTATCCGTCTCGTCTTCTCGGAAGGCGAGAAAATGGGGTCGCACACAGAGCAAGTTAAGCTTCCTTTCCCTTTAGGATCTCGACCCTCTTTGTATACTCACTAGGCAGCCGAAGCCGATCTTTATAAGTGAATTCGGCGAAATGGACTTTCGAGTAAACTCGGAAGGGCTGGAAAAGTCTCGGCGGAGCAGTCAAGTCCAAATGCTCTGGCCGTGTGGCGCCTCTCTGCTGCTTAAACCGAATTAATCTCAGCGTCTTGGTGGGGAGATTCTCTCTCCCACTGCCCTCCAAAGAGAATGTGGTCGATCCTACTACTATCCCCTACCTTGCGGCCTCTGCCCCTCCGAACCCGATCTTTTACAGTCTTAAAAAAAGACAAGACCTCGATTTCTGCGAAATTGACTGTTAAAGGGCGATGCAATTTGTCGCATCCTTCTCAACCTCTGATGGATTCATTAAAAAAAAACGACAGATCGTGTTTTATTTCAGATGCGATTTTTAAAAATGATACTTTTAAAAAATCAGGATAAAGGTTAATGACCCTTTGTTGTGGGGTGGGGAAAGAAAGAAAGAAAGAAAGAAAGAAAGAAAGAAAGAAAAGGTTTGGCTTTCTCCCCAACCACATGCCTATTGCGGAATAAGCCTGACTGCAATCAGTGGGACTTACTCCAGAGTAATTATATAGTTAGGATTCCGCTCACAGCTGCTGGGCAACTTGGATCTATCTTTCCTGATTTCCCAAACTCCCTCCTCCTTTCTATTTTTAATTTTTTTGCTTCATCGACTCGTTTAGTTGCCCTTAAATCAAATCCAGACCCTTCTCGCCACTGCCCGGTCCCAATCCTTCTGCTCACTCCTGAATTATCCTTTCCACAAATCCTTCCTCGATCTAGCATCATCTCCTCCTGCCTTCTAACTTTTCCCGGCGGGTCGACGCCGCCGCCTCCTTCTTATTTCGTATCTCAGTCTCTCTCTCTCCGCGAAAAGAGGCGGAGAATCGGGCAGAAGTTTACAAAATGGCTTTGAACCGGATTCCAACAGAACAAGGCGCAACAAAAGCAGAGTCGAAAAAGTCAAACCGAATCTGAGAAGGGTAGACGGGGCAGAGTCGCACCTTCGGGTCATTTCCAAGAGCGTCGGGTGGTTGTTGTTTTTTAAGCCCATCCATATTTTGCCCTCCTATCCACGTGTTTACTCCGAAGTAATCTCCACGTGTAAACCCTCGTCCTCTTTCTGCACGCAGCCAAGGCCACGATTCGGCCAAAGCGAATAACTTTTCAGCCCCATTAATTTCGCAGAAATTAGTGACTGAAGGATCTGCTTTACTCTCTCCCATTGAAGCCAGTGGGATTTAAACACGCTTAAATTTGACCGGATCGTGCCCCGACATCTTTTGAGTGCAGTCCTAACTAAGCGCATGGAACGTGTCCCTTGAAGCCGCTTTATTTCTGAGAAAACACTCATCGGCTCGGCTCTCAATTCTGCTTTTCAGCTCGGGAACTTTCTAAAAGTCGAGACGCCGAGAGCTCTTTTTAAACCCCTTGAGCCATTTCCGAATTTGTAGCTTGTAAAGGGAGTCGTCGCCTCTTTTTCTGGACGACAGGCAGTTTCTCTGCTGCAATCCAGAAAGAAGCAAATTGAATTCTTTCACAAAAACACAAAACAATACAGCGAAAATTCAGGATCTATGTATCTACAGGATCTATGTAGATATATATGCATGTATGTGTGTATATGAGTATGCATGAGAGTCTATCTTCATTTTCATTTTCTTTTTTAAAAGCACACCGGCACAGAATTATGCTGGATTATTGACTGGGTGGGATCGGGTTTTTTTAAATAGTCGGTTTTCTTTTTTTAAAATAAATTTTGAAAATGCCCAGGGGAATTCAAGGAAAAAACAGATATGAAAGAGGTTTTAAAAAAGGATCATGTTTTCTTTGTAAATCTGTAAATTTCCTTGTAAATTTTGGGTTCCAACCTAATCAAAATCAAGTACTTATTGTCCAATACTATGCATGTTTACCCAGAGCTAAACCACACTTTATTCAGTAGGGTTTACCAGGGCTGCCTCTAGCTTCTAGGGGGCCCAGGGCAAAAATAGTTTGCAGGGGCCCCTATGCTGGAATCAACGTGTTATGATTATTGTTAGTTTTAGCTTATGCCAGCCAATCTTAACAATGTTGGGGATGGGGATGGGGCCACTCTGGGAAGAGCACCTGCATATTTGCATGCCAGGTTCCCTCCCTGGCATCTCCATGATAGGCTGAGAGAGACTCCTGCCTGCAACCTTGGAGAAGCCGCTGCCAGTCTGGGTCGACAACTCTACACTAGCTGGACCAATGGTCTGACTGACTCAGTTTGGCAGCTTCCTATGTTTCTAATGTGTAGCTAGAGCTGTCTCTAGCATGATTATGAATAGCTATTTTCCCAACTCTGCTACTAGAAAGGTTTCTGTTGGGCAGCAGCATTGGTGCCCCTGTGAGGGTGGGGTCTGGGCAGCTGTGGGACTGACAGATTTCAGCCTTCTGTCCCAATGGTTTGAACGATAGTTAAGCAGGTCTTTAAATCTCTCCCAGCGGGAGCTTAACAGGGACTCAGTGAAGCTGAAACATGCTTGCCTTTATCTGAATTATACTGTATGTATTTAAAGAGAAATTTGAATTCTCTTGAGGGATCCCCCCTACCAATAAGAAATTCCCTTTTTTAAAATTTTGTTTTGAATACTAACTAGAAAGGGCCATTTTGGGTCTTTTCTTCTTTTTCTAGAAATGAAAAATTATATATTAAAAAACCCTTTCCTGATGTTTAGCCATACATATATATTAAAATAACAACATCCCGTTTTAACTCCACTTTTGAAACGGGATGTTTGTAAAAAGAAAATTTTATTTCCTCTAAGATAGGGGTTCCTTACCTGTGGTCCTCCCGATGTTACTGAAATACAACTCCCATCATCCCTAGCCACAATGTGGCTGGGTATGATGGGAGGTGTAGTTCAGCTGCATCTGGAGAACTACAGGTTGAGAGTCCTTTGCTCTAAGGACATAAAGTACCACTCTGAATCTCTCTATGGAATCCCCAGACTTGGCTAAAACGAAAATTCATTTGGATAAAAGGAGTCCTTGTCCTCCAACAAAATAACCAACCTGGTAGTGCTTTCTAAGGGCACAAAGCACTTCACTTAGATTATTTCAAGAATTCTTGAAACCAACTGCATTTGGTAAGCCAATTTAATTCGTTGCTTGTCGCTCTTTCAGGCAGTGGATGAAACGGGCATGAGTCTCTTGGACCAGTCTGTGATCAAAAAAGGTAAGGGAGAGCAGCTTATTGGGCAATTAATTTGCAGTTGTTCGTCATCATCATCATCATTATCATTTTAAAATGTCAACCTTGAAAATAGGGATTAGCATGCAAAATGGGGCAGAGTGCTTAGATTATTTATACAGAGATTGATTTTATTATTTATTTACATCTAGGTAAACCGCTTTGGGGACTTTTGTTGAAAAGCGGTATATAAGGATTCATCATATTGGTATTCCTAAGTGTACCAACGAATATCTGTGGTTTTTGTCTGTGTGTTTGAATGATAGATTGAAACTATCCCTGTCCACCTCCAGCACAGTATCTCCAGTGACTGTTGCTGGTGTCTATCTTATGTTTCTTTTTAGATTGTAAGCCCTTTGGGGACAGGGATCAGTCTTATTTATTTGTTATTTCTCTGTGTAAACCGTCTTGAGACATTTTTGGAAGGGCGGTATAGAAATTGAAATAACAATAACAATAACAACAACAACAACAATAATAACAATAACAATAATAAAATGATAAATAACAGCAACTACATTGATAATAAAATCCAGCCATCCCAGGTCCTTGGGAAGGACTCGATGTCTGGATAAAACAAACCAGTCAATATCACCTGTCTGACTGTGTAAACAACAACAATAATAAATAATAGATAAACCAAACTGTTGAGCCCATTCCCATTGCCTCTGGTCTCCTCTGTCTGCTCCCTCTCTGCTCCTAAGCCTGCCTGCCTCCATTCCCAGATCTATGTTGGTTAGCCCACTCCTTTTGCAATGTATAGAGAGTGACCCCCCCACCCCGCATTTGCTTTCCTTAACAAAAGTCATTACTTGGGGGCTCCCTGGCCTGCATTCCGAAACATTCTCTTACCTTTTAGAGAGGACTGAGGGAAAATAAAAGAGCATTATTGTGGTGGAGGTGTCAGAAGAAATAAAAGCAAGAAAAATGCAGGGGTTGGGAACAGAAGAAGAGAATGTTTGTGCCTGTAGAATCTCCTAATCCATCCTCCCCCATGTTCCCAGTTGTGCCACACAGATGCCAGCTAGGCACTGGGAATGGGGGATGCAAGTTCTCAGACTTGGGGGTCCTCCAGAGGGGATCAGAACCTGAGAAGTATTGATTTACCCCTCTCTGCTGCTGTGTCGGAGATAAGGGCCCTGTGGTGACTATGGCAGAGTTTAAGGCTGGGGTTTGTGTGCGTCTTTCCCCCTCAAGGCAATCTGGCCTGCCTCTGTTGCTTTCTCTTTAATGCACCCCTCGCCATCAGATCTAACCGTGTCCCAGTTCCAGCCAGAGCGAAGCCATTTGCAGGGAGGGAGTTGAGTAAACAGAAAGCTTTCCAGTTTTCCCATCTGGGCTTCATGAGTCTTCCAAGCGCCTTCTTGAATGGACCCTCTATTATTCACCAAGCAGTTCTTAGAACTGCAGATGCAGAGTGCAGCACTGGCTTCAAACTGGACTGGTTTTGATGGCGTGCAGGAAGGAGGGGAGGGCAGAGCTTGGGGCCCGTGTCTTTAAAGCTATTTCTGTCATTTTTTGTTTAACCCAATAATTCATACAAAACAGCAGTCATTTAATCTTCCATTCACAGAACTGGATGGTTAGAGTAAATCTAGGCTTTTTATTCAGGCTTGAACTCTTCTTAAACTTTAGCCCTTTTAAAACTTTTAGCTGCATTTCTTATGTTTTTATTGCATTGGTTTTATCTTGTTAACTGCCCTGGGGTCTTAGGATGAAGGGCAGTGTATAAATATGAATGTAATATAAATGTAATAGCCCAATCAATGAAAAGAAAAGTACTTAAATTGCAGTGTGATCCTATGCATGTCTACTTAGATGTAAGTCCCATTGGATTCAATGGGGCTTACTCCCAGGTAAGTTGTGGCTCTAGAATTGCAATAATTTGGGTCCAGTTATTTCCGTGGTTCTACTCTAAACCTTGAGTACAACCTGTTGTGTTTTGATTTCTATTTACATGCCTTTTCTGCCTAATTGTCCCTCTCACCCGTGCCACCCAGCCACGGGGGGGGGAGGGGGGAGATCTGCAATGGCTTTTTGCACATCTCCTTGTGTGTGATGGTCCAAAAGTTGGTGTGGCCCAGTATCGACTTCTGTGATCTCATAGGGCTGGGTGGGCATCTTGTGCCTGTTAACTTGAAACCTGGTGTGCACCTTAACCTGGCAGCAAGTTTCACAGTAAGCTTAATATTTGGCCTTATTTCTGAGCACAGATTCAGCAAGCAGTAGTAGTAAGTTTATTACGGTCCTTAGACCAGCTTAACAGATTCAGCAGCAAAGAGGGGTAACACTTAAGGCCTAGCAGGAAGGAAACCCAAGCACAAGAAGTGCTATGAGAAACAAAACTCTTTGGCGACATTCTCGGATGCCTTCTGCTCACAGCTGACAAAGTGCATTGAATCTCTAGTGCTTTGCACACCTTTCAATTTTTGCTGCCTTGTATTGTACCTGTGCTTAGCTTGACACATGTATAGTTAATCATACCTTTACGTGTTATCTTATACATTTTATATTAAACATTCCCTAAGTGGGGTGTTTCCCAGCACTGATTGTGTCTGGGTTTCTTACTTGTGAGTCAGCCTGCATAAGGCCAGGCTGCAGAAGAGGTAAAAGAAGACGGCGGGAGGAGGGGGGAGAATCCGTGGCTGACACCTGGACTAAGCCATTCATGAGTAATCACATTGAAATTAGTGGGGAGGAGTCATGACTAACTTCTGTTAATTTCCGTGGGGCTGCTCAAGCAATTTACTCCATCCACCTGTAAATATAGCCGCCTAATGGCACAATGGGGAAGTAACTTGCCTAGGGAGCAAGAGGTTGCTGGTTCAAATCCCCACTGGTGTCTTTCCCAGAAACACCGATATCGAGCAGCAGTGATATAGGAAGATGCTGAAAGGCATCATCTCATACTGTGCGGGAGGAGGCAATGGTCAACCCCTCCTGTATTCTACCAAAGAAAAACCACAGGGCTCTGTGGGCGCCAGGAGTCGACTTACCTGTAAATATGAGTAATTTGGGAAGGGGGTATAAACTTGAATGCTTGTGAACAGCCAATGGATCAGTTCATTTGCTTGGCGTTCCTTAGAAAAACTTGAGCTAAGTAATCAAGTGTCCCCTCCTGTTTAATTGTTAAGGGCAAAAGGGCAGGCGTCCCGAGGAGGATCCCTTTTGTCATACAAGCTGGGATATTAAATTTCCTAGCAGAGGCCTGTTAAAAAGCCACAATTGCGTTGTAAGGAAGGCCTGTTGCTGGCATGTTGCTTCGAGGGTGCTTAGCCTCACCTGCCTGGAACAGTGGTGTAGAAAACAGAGGGAGGGAGATCAGTTAACACTTCCATTGACATCTCATCAAAACAGACCTGGCTAGATAAAGATCTCTGAGCAAATCTCCAGTAATGCAGAGAGGTGACAGAGCCAGTAGGAAGGTGGAATTCGCCCTGTTATTTTTGCATCTCCCGCTCATCATGAATAACCACAGTTCTGGCCGCTTCCCTTTAATCTTGCTATCATGGGCTTGTTTTAAGGCCGGCTCCTTATTTGTATCCCTTTCTGCCCTTCAGCCTGCTGAAAGGCCCTCGAGGTGCCTGTCCAATGAAATCAGCAGTGCCAAACAGAATGTGGAGAGCCCAGAGCAACAAGCAAAAACGGCAGTTTTCCAGCACCTGGAAGAACAGGCCACATTGCTAAAGGGTTTCTGCACCCCACTCTTCCAAATTAAGTCAGCCTTTGCCGGTTTTGCACAGGGACTGAAGGGATTGTGTCTGGCAGGAAGAGGCCACCCCCAAGAAGGCCCTGATATCAGCCTACCCTTCCTATATGATGGCATAGATGGTGGTGGTGTATCATGGTTAAAAGGAGCTGTCCTCTGACTTTGTCCCTTGCAGGTTTTTGCAGGTTTGCAGGGTGCAGGTTTTGCTTGTAATTCTTACTGATTTTATTGTGTTTATCGATTGTGTTAAGCTTCCTTGAATTTTCCCCTGAAAAGGGGACACAGATTTGAAATACTAGTAATGGATCCCATTTGAGAGAGCCAGCGTGGTATAGTGGTTAGAGTGCTGGACTAGGACTGGGGAGACCCGAGTTCAAATCCCCATTCAGCCATGATACTTGCTGGGTTGACTCTGGGCCAGTCACTTCTCTCTCAGCCTAACCTACTTCACTGGGTTGTTGTGATGAGAAACTCAAGTATGTAGTACACCACTCTGGGCTCCTTGGAGGAAAAGCAGGATATAAATGTTGTTAATAATAATAATAATAATAATAATTATTATTATTATTATTAATAATAATAATAAATAATTTGTGCCACAGACTCCTGGGCGACTTTAGCCAATCCACCCCTTGTAATATTGGAATAACTATATTGATCTGCTGGGACCAATCTGAGGGTGTGCATAGAGTTCCAGAGTGGAACAGCATAGGTCTGGGCTTGAATTCATCTTAAGCTGTTCACTGGGTGACTTCAGGGATGGGGTCGTGACTCCAGGCTCACCCCCTGGGGAATACTGAGCTAGATGTAGGGAGGACAACTGGTCTTGTGGTAGCAAGCATGAACTGTTCCCGCTGCTAAGCAGGATCTGCTCAGGTTTGCATTTGAATGGGAGACCACATGTGAGCACTATCCGATATTCCCCTTTGGGACTGGGGCCGCTCTGGGAAGAGCATCTGCCTGCCAAGGTTCCAAGTTCCTTCTCTGGCATCTCCAGGGAGGAGGGAGAGACTCCTGCCTCCTGCGACCTTGGAGAACCTCTGCCATCAGAGCAGAAAATACTGCGCTAGCTGGACCAAGGGTTTGACTTGGTATTGCAGCTTCCCATGTTCCTAGGCGGAGTAGCCCAACTCACAATGTTAGTGTGAAAAATAATAATATTAATGGGGGATCTGTCCACATATGTAGCCCTCAAGTCCTTGGAGGAAGGATAGGATACAAACATGATGAAATACTCTCTACATATAGAATACCTAGGAAAAGTGCTATATAATTCCATTCATGTAAGACATAAGAACAGCCCTGCTGGCTCAGGCCCAAGGAAGCCCATCTAGTCCAGCATCCTGTTTCTCACAGTGGCCCACCAGATGCCTCTGGGAAGCCCACAGGCAAGAGCTGAAGGCATGCCCTCTCTCCTACTGCTACTCCCCTGCAACTGGTATTGAGCCTCTGAGGCTGGAGGTGCCTATAATCACCAGACAAGTAGCCATTGATAGCCCCATAATATATAATGATGAGTAAGAGCAAAATTCACAAATACAGCATCAGTTATGATGCTGGTGTATTATGTGACTCCTTCTACAAGACATGAAAGCAGGGATTGTGCATTCTTAAAGAGGAAAGGCAATGTTTGAACTGATATGATCGGCCTGTACTTGGTTATCTAAATATCTCCTCCCAAGTTTAAAGGAAGGCCAGTCCCTGAGTCTAGTCGAGGGCTATTTGTTTGCATATGTGAGTGTCAATGTTGCACGGAAGGTGGAAGAGAAATATTTTAAAACTGCATTTAAATTTTAGCCACTGTTGCCTTTGCATTTGAATTTCAAATGTGGGAAATAAAGCAACAACAAACCACCACGAATGCTAACATAAATTAAACAACATATTTAATGGATTGACTTGGCCTCACTCAGTTTTAATAGGTGGGCCTAAGAGTTGTTTTTGTTTCTGGTGTGCTATTATAAGAGGGAATAATAATATTATTTCTTGTTTACACAGTCAGACAGGTGTTATTGACTGGTTTGTTTTATCCAGACATCGAGTCCTTCCCAAGGACCTGGGATGGCTGAATTTTATTATCAGTATTGTTGTTGTTGTTATTATAGATATTGTTGCAGAATATAGGCTGTTCCCAGTAAAATTGCTTTTTGTAATTGGCTGATGGTGATTTCTGTAGCCCCTATGGTGCTGAGGTGCTCTTCAAGGTATTTTGGAATTGCACCTAGGGCATCAATTACTACTGGGATTATTTTGTAATTGGCGCCCTAGGTGCAATTCCAAAACACCTTGAAGAGCACATCAACACCATAGGGCCACAGAAATTGTTGTTGTTGTTGTTGTTAATAATATACACCATAGGGGCCACAGAAATCACCACCAGCCAATTACAAAAAGCAGCTTTACTGGGAACAGCCTATATTCTGTGATGATATCTATAACAACAACATCAGCAATATTGATAATAGAATTCAGCCATCCCAGGTCCTTGGGAAGGACTCAATATCTGGATAAAACAAACCAGTCAATATACCTGTCTGTGTAAACAAGAAATAATAATAATAATAATAATAATAATAATAATAATAATAATAATAGTCAGAAAAATCCTCAAGTCCAAACTCAATGGCGGGAACATCATACAAGCCATAAACACCTGGGCTAGACCTGTTATTAGATACACTGCAGGAATAATAGACTGGACCCAGGCAGAGCTAGAGACGCTAGATCGTAAGACCAGGAAAATCATGACCATCAATCGTGCTCTGCACCCCCGCAGTGATGTAGATAGGCTCTACCTCCCTCGCAGCTCAAGTGGAAGAGGAATGCTGCAAGTCCATCAAACAGTAGAGGAGGAGAAAAGAGACCTTGAAGAATATATAAGGGACAGTGAAGAAGATGCACTTCAAATGGTCAAGAACGCGAAACTATTCAACACCAATGAAACAAAACAGGCCTACAAGAAAGAACAAGTCAAGAACCGAGCAGAAAAATGGAGAAATAAGCCCCTGCATGGTCAATATTTGCACAATATAAGTGGAAAATCAGACATCAGCAAGACCTGGCAATGGCTTAAGAATGGCAACTTGAAGAAAGAAACAGAGGGTTTAATACTGGCTGCACAAGAACAGGCACTAAGAACAAATGCAATAAGAGCCAAAGTCGAAAAATCCACAACAAACAGCAAGTGCCGCCTTTGTAAAGAAGCAGATGAAACAGTGGACCACCTGATCAGCTGTTGTAAGAAGATCGCACAGACTGACTACAAACAAAGGCATGACAAGGTAGCAGGGATGATACACTGGAACATCTGCAAAAAATACAAGCTACCTGTAGCCAAGAATTGGTGGGACCATAAAATTGAAAGAGTTGAAGAAAAAGAAGATGTAAAAATATTATGGGACTTCCGACTACAAACAGACAAACATCTGCCACACAATACACCAGATATAACTGTAGTTGAGAAGAAAGAAAAACAAGTCAAAATAATCGACATAGCAATACCAGGGGATAGCAGAATAGAAGAAAAAGAAATAGAAAATATCACCAAATACAAAGATCTACAAATTGAACTTGAAAGGCTGTGGCAGAAGAAGACCAAAATATTCCCAGTGGTAATTGGCGCCCTGGGTGCAGTTCCAAAAGACCTTGAAGAGCACCTCAACACCATAGGGGCCACAGAAATCACCATCAGCCAATTACAAAAAGCAGCTTTACTGGGAACAGCCTATATTCTGCGACGATATCTATAACAATTGACAATAAAATTCTGGCATCCCAGGTCCTTGGGAAGGACTCGATGTCTGGATAAAACAAACCAGTCAATAACACCTGTCTGACTGTGTAAACAAGAGATAATAATGACTATAAAATTGACCTTTTCTTCTAAACAGGAGTGGTAGTTAAAGGGTAAAATGATCTCTCACATATTTAGGATTTGGTAATATGGACAATTTTAGTCAGTCTGTTAAAATGCTGGTGAATAATTACTTAATTGGTGAATATTTATTTATTTAGTTGGTCAGTTTATATAGCGCCCTTCCTAAAATGGCTCAGGGCAGTTTACATTAAAATAAAACACACACACATAATAAAACAATAAAAATAAATAAATATATATTAAAACTCATTAAAAAGCACACAAACAAACCTAGATCTCATTGAAAGCCCGGCTAAAAAGATGGGTCTCTAAGTCTTTTCTGAAGGCCTCCAAGGAAGATAATCCTCTCCTATCCACCGGGAATGCATTCCACAACCCAGGGGTGACAACTGAGAAGGCCTGATCCCAAGTTGTCACCAGATGAATTGGTGGCACCTGAAGACAGACCCTTCCTGATGATCTTAATGGAGCCATTGGGATCTTGCAGAGAAGTGCTTTTAAAAGTAAAATCGCCCTAAATTTAGTGTTGTGTCCTCTTGATTGACTCTGTTGTCTGCTCTGTGCCCATGAGTGTCTGCAGGACTTTCCCCAGGTGGGTGGTGGCAACACCAGAAATCCTGTACCTCCCTCCCTGGAGTTTGCCCTATTAAATCAACTGGTGGCTGGCTCAATCCAAGGGGCCAAATGCTCCCCTCTTGCCCCTCCTCTGGATGCCCATGCCATCTTGTAGAGGGGGGCTCTTGGATGTTACACCATCAGTGGAGGCTCCTTTTGTGGCCATGCAAGAGCGATCCTTCTCTGTGGTGGCCCCCTTCCTTTGGAACTCCCTCTCACAAGAGATCCACTCAGTGTCCTCCCTGTTCAGTTTCTAGCAAGCAGCGAAGACCCATTTTGTCCCCGCAACCTTCCCTCAATAAGTGTGAGTTTCTGCTGCAGTTGTGTCTGTTTTTTCTCTTCTGCTCATCTGGTGTTCTGCTGCTGTTAAGATGCAATTCTGAAATGTTTTCAATATGTTCGTATTTCATCTGTTGTTGGCCTTTCTCAAGTCAGTTCTTGAGAAAGGCAGATTCTTTAAAAAAAAAAATCAATTACTTTTTAAAGTGTGAAAAGGCCTCTACAGACTTTAGAACTCCTAATGGGACATAATTATGTCATAATGGGACAGAATGAGCCACCGTGGTGTAGTGGTTAGAGTGCTGGACTAGGACCGGGGAGACCTGAGTTCAAATCCCCATTCAGCCATGAAACTAGCTGGGTGACTCTGGGCCAGTCACTTCTTTCTCAGCCTAACCTACTTCACAGGGTTGTTGTGGGGAGAAATTTAAGTATGTAGTACACCACTCTGGGCTCCTTGGAGGAAGAGCGGGATATAAATATAATAATAATAATAATAATAATAAGGAAAAGTCTATGTAGGTGTTTAGTTTTTAATGTGTGTGCAAGCATCTGTGTCTTAAAATGAAGCTTGCTATAGGGAAATGAAAGAAGACTCCCTTAATAGATCAGTTGAAACTGTGCTTAATCAATCAGTTGATTGTGCTTAATTGTTGGGATCAGAATTTCCAGGATAACACACACCCATATAATCTATTTCCCCCTATTATAATGGTGGATTTTTTTCACTATTATAATAATGTACCTTTTTGTACTTACTTTTAGTCTGTATTGTACTGCTTCATACTGGAAACTGTACTTTAAAAAAGTCTATATGGAGCCCAAATAGTTCAAAATTATAAAGCACACATAATTAAACTTGCTTCCTCTTCCTGCCTCCCAACAGTACCTGCTTTCTAAATCCTCATATCAAACTTTCAATCTAAACCAGAAATAGCACCATGTAGACGCCCCCATGGCCCAGTTAAATCCTGGCAGGGCCTAGTATCCTAGAACTGCAGCACCCAGCCAGCCAGCTGGGGGACCTCTTGGTGGATGGGTTGGATGAGCTTGAGGTGGTTGATCAATTGATTGCACACCTTCAAATTACAAACATAAAGCTCTGAAGCGGCACTGAGCAAAAGTGCAATAGTTTTGAATAGCTATGAACACAAGTTACCCCCAAACGACAGAAAGTATGCAGGCTTTGTAGCAGCCAGTATCACTTTAGCATTCCCTCCTGGGTGAGAGATGAGAGGTAATGACTTTACAGTTTTTGCAAGTATTACATATACAGCCACCTAATGGTGCAGTGGGGAAATGACTTGATTAGCAAACCAAAGGCTGCCGGTTCAAATCCCCACTGGTATGTTTCCCAGACTATGGGAAACATCTATATCGGGCAGCAGTGATATAGGAAGATGCTGAAAGGCATCATCTCATTCTGCGCGGCAGGGGGCAATGGTCAACCCCTCCTGTATTCTACCAAAGACAACCACAGGGCTCTGTGGGTGCCAAGAGTCAAAATTGACTAGATGGCACTTTTCACCTTTATTCTACCAAAGAAAAACCGCAGGGCTCTCTGGTCACCAGGAGTCCACACCAACTCGAAGGCACACTTTACCGTGTGTGGGGTGGGTGTGGGGTGTGTGGGATTCGAACCAGCAACCTTCTGCTTGTTAGTTAAGCATTTCCCTGCTGCTTGGTGGTGGTGCATCTAAAGCAATATTATAAGGAAAAAAAGGTCCTCCCCCAAGGAACTTACCATCTAAGGGCAGAATCCAGCCTGATAAGCCCTGTTTTTAACGTCTTTAGATTGTCCTGCTGAAATGAATAGGACTTAAAGTTTGGCTAGATTGTGCCCTGGATTTTAAATTAAATTAATTAATATTTAATTTAAATTAAAATAAAAAATAAATCTGGATTTTAACTGGATCGTGCCCTGGATTTTTGGCTGGATTTTAATGTTTGGCTGAGAGAGAGAGAGGTATTGCTGATCATCCAATCGCCCACTAAGAATCTTCTGTTCTTTCTCTCCCACCTCCCAATTTTATGCAAAATGAAATGGAAAGATTTGTTGTGCGGGGGGGGGGGGGGGGCGCGGTGATCAAAACATAGTTTGATCGTTTGTTCTTTGCTTTTAACCTCCACCTCGTTTCCGCAAAAGTTTGCCCTCTCGCCAGCCAGTGAGGCAGGGCCAGGTGTTTGCTACGTTTTTGTAGCCCAGGGGGAGATCAGATTTTAAAAAATAATCAGAGGTGACAGCATACCATTTAAACATCTCGGCACTGACTCCGGGAGAAGGGAAAAGGGGAAAAACACACCGCCCCAGCCAACCCCAAACTCTGCTTTTCCAAGGTTCGTCTCTCCACGTTTGACTTCCAAAAGTGCCTTCCCGCAGATATACCGGGCTTATAACCCCCCTGGGTTAAATGGGGCGTGGAAAGGGGGAGGCATCTTTCGGAGATTTCGTGCGCACGATTCTTCTGGACTGTGTGTGAAAAGCTGGGACTTTGCAGAAGAAGTCGCGGATTGGGGAGAGATCCCTTTTTTAAAACGGTATAAATCCCCCCTCCCTAAATTATTAGAACGCGCAACTTTTTAAACGGAGAGTAAAAGAGAAGCGTACAAGGAAAAGCTGCGAAAAGAGTGTATTTCTGTACTTACAATATTTGTATTCCACCCCTCCAGTGCAATAGTGCTCCAGGCGGATCACAACAATGCAGTTTTGAACCATCAGAGTTTGGGGAACACTCGTACATTCAGACCAGCATTAGAGGTCTGGGTAAATTTCATTTTTTCACTTTGTGAGCTGCCCAGAGAACAATTGTTATGTGACATCCAATCAATGAAGTTATTTTATTTTATTTTTTTACCCGGGAAAACCACTGGTAAGGCGTTCCACAATGTGGAACTTTTCAGAAATGATGGCGGATGGTCATCATTTATGGGAAGAGAGCTGGTCTTGTGGTAGCAAGCATGACTTGTCCCCTTAAGCTAAGCAGGATCGTCCTGGTTGCATACGAAAGGAACACTAGAAGTGTGAGCTCTGTAAGATATTCCCCTTAGGGGATGGAGCTCCTCTTGGAAGAGCATCTAGGCTCCCAGTTCCCTCCCTGGCAGCTTCTCCAAGATAGGGCTGAGAGAGATTCCTGCCTGCAACCTTGGAGAAGCCGCTGCCAGTCTGTGTAGACAATACTGAGTGAGATGGACCTATAGTCTGACTCAGTATATGGCAGCTTCCTATGTTCCTATGGCCAAAAATTCAAAATTGTATCTAGCACAAAGAAAGTGTGAACTAATTTTTTTTGCAGCACAGCCAGATTTATTTCTGAAAGCCAAGTGGCATTCCTGGCCCGAAGCAGCTTTTATCAGCGGTGGCTAACACACCAGCTGCACCCATCTTTGGAGGAATAGGGCTTTGGTTATATCATGCATGCAGAGATACTGTGTTTTGCTCGGTCTTGTTGTTTGCATTTTGTTTTACATTGTGGTGGTATGAGACCTTGTTAGCCACCTAATAGCGCAGCGGGGAAGTAACTTGCTCAGGGAACAAAAGGTTGCCGGTTCAAATCCCCGCTGGTGTTATGTTTCTTTCCCAGACGATGGGAAACACCTCTATCGGGCAGCAGCGATATAGGAAGATGCTGAAAGGCATAATCTCATACTGCGTGGGAGGAGGTAATGGTCAACCCCTCCTGTATTCTACCAGGTCACCAGAAGTTGACACGGACTCCACAGGCACAACTTTACTTTATGTTACCTTGTTAGAATTTGGGTAAGCTGTCTGCCTTGTCTCTTCTCTGCCGAGGAAAGCAGGGTACACATTTTAATACAAATTATTACAAATAAAGTTCTACTTTCGCTACTGTATTTACTCTGAATCCAAGAGTAGGGTTTCCCCAAGTTTTTTAAAAAATATATATATTAGAAATCAGGAGGTCATCTTAAATGCAGAGTCCTGTTCCTTTTGAGTCAATGCAGGTATAACTTGCAGGTATACGATGACTCTACTTTTTAAGGGGGTAATTCAGAGTCATCTTCGATTCGGGTAAATATGGTACTAAATTTCTCCCCAGGGAGGGAGGGAGGAGGAAGAGATTGCTTCATTTCCACGGTGAAATTGACTGCTTACCGCCAGCCCTCGGATCCTTTTGTACGTTCACCTGGGAGTGAGTTCCACAGATTTTGGTGGAGCTTCTTCCCGGCTGAAGTTGTCTAAGGCTGCAGTCTCAGAATCACTCCCCACCACCCTGGCTATGGATTTGGGTCCCTTAAGGGAATCCTACAGACCAGAAGAAATAATAATAATCCCGTGGACGGGAGCAACAAGGGAGCATTAGAGACACTCCGCGCGACGTGAGCAAAGCGTGCACGAAACTCACTCGCAAAGTTGCGCTCCATCTTTAGAGGTTCTGCGGGGTCTCTTGGATGAGTCCGTGGAGAACGGGCAGGACAGGAGGCATCTGAGCAGAGGGCGGAACTAGGGCTGCCTTGCTTGTATGTGAGGTGGGAGGAGGGGACGGGAAAGACCCCGAGCCCATTTGCTCAACAGACCTTCCTAAAAAGGGTTCCTTTGACTAAATCCCACAAATGGGCTTTGCTTGCAAGTCAGCAATTGATTGCAACGGTTTCTTTCGACTTCCTCATCACACGTTTGCTTTTTATAATCGGGGTTCTCCAACGTGAGTCTCCAGATCACAGGAACATAGGAAACTGCCGTATACTGAGTCAGCCCATCAGCCCATCTGGCTCAGTATTGTCTACACAGACTGGCTGCAGCTTCTCCAAGGTGGCAGACAGGAATCTCTCTCAGCCCTATATACTTCATAACCTTGTGGGTTTCCAAATCCTTGTGTGTAAATCTTTGTAGATATATCATGTACAAACAACCACTTTGTATATAATTGTGCTTTGGCAACGTACTGTATGCTTTGTTGGTTCAATAAAAAAAATCTTGTCCTATAAAAATAAAAAATCTTCTCCTATCTTGGAGATGCTGCCAGGGAGGGGACCTGGAACCTAGATGCTCTTCCCAGAGGGGCTCCATCCCCTGAGGGGAACATCTTACAGGGCCCACACATCAAGTCTCCCACTCATATGCAACCAGGGCAGACCCTGCTTAGCTATGGGGACAAGTCATGCTTGCTGCCACAAGACCAGCTCTCCTATCTTGTTGGACTACAGGTGACAGGGGATGATAGGAGTTGTAGTGCAATGTCTGGGGGCCGGGGCCCACCTTTGGGAACCTGAAAAAGTCTAGTGGGCAGGCCAGGGGTGTAGCTTGGGGTCAGGGGAGTAGCTAGGGGAGAGGGGGCCGTGTTCACCTCTCTCCCTAGCAGCCCCTTGGAGTGAGGGAGATGATGAAGAAAATAGGGAGGGGTGGGGCTGGGGGGACCGCAGGAGTTGGGGGGCTGCTTGAACCCCTCTGCTCAATTATAGCTACCCCTGGTGCGGGCTATCTCTCTTCCTCCTCGATTTACGGGTCCCAATCCAGAGAAACATTGTCATGTTTTCCAGACAAATGTTGTCACGTTTAAGCATTCACAAGCCATTTGATCCTGCCTGTTTGTTTTGCTTTTTGTTTAACTGCTCAGATTCTGCACGAAAGAAGAGACAGAGACAAACTATCCCTTCTGTCTTGTAGAATCTGAGCAGTTAAAAATCATGGAAGGAAAAAAAAAATCAAGGAAGGAAGAAACCCTAAGTACTTTTACATAAGCATAGTTTATAACATGTTTACTCGAGAGCAAGTCTCAGCGTGTGGCAGCCCAGAAGTGTCTGCTTAAGGCTACAGCCCTAAACACACTTCTCTGAAAGAAACTCCTCTTGGAATCAAGGGGACTTACTTCCGAGTAAAATGGTTCAGATACGATTATAATGCTCTATGGGTCCAGAGCTTACTGGGGGTCTACTTCTGAGTATATGTGTACAGGATCAGGCTAAACAGCCCGACTAACTTTATCTGGATCGGGGCCCCTGTCACTGTCAAGCCCATCTCCACCCTTGACTAAATATATGTTTATTTTGTAGACCTAACCATTACTCTTTGGTTTCCTGCTTCCTTTCCAAGTTCAGCATCCCTCACCTACACAAGGTTCATTTTTAAAACGACTCAAATCATGTTTCAAGTGGATTTATTTCTTCTCTTTAAAACAACAACAACAACAATAACGTCAAGCCTATCACAGTCTGTCCCCTTTCCCAATCTGGGGCAGCATTAAACGAGTTTTTTTTTTTAAAGTCAAGAAATATCTGTACTTTTCCCCCTGAGGAGCGGGTGGGGTAAGAAAAATGACACTTCCAGAGACCTTCCTTGTTGCTGAGATCCTATTTAATGGATGGTGTTAGATGCCTTGGAAATTCTGGTTCTTAAGAGAGAGAGAAATATGTTTAAATAAAAGACATTTCCAAATGGTTTGTGGCTAATCTTGTTAGTTTTAAAGGGACAGACTACTGTTCTCCCATGTGATTGAAATCCCTTAGAGGGGAATGATTGATTGAAATTGGTCTGCTGGCTGAAAGGGATGCACCCACAAATGGTGAAATAACCACAAGAGTCTCATATTCAGCCATTTTTTGTGCAGCTGTCGGAGTTGGTTGACTCTTGGAAAGAAGCTGTGTGTGTGTGTGTGTGTGTGTGTGTGTGTGTAGACCAGGGCTTCTCAATCTTGGGTCCCCAGATGTTGTGGGACTACAACTCCCATCATCCCCAGCCACAAGGGCCAAGTTGGGTCCACCAACATTAGGGAACCCTCAGTGCAGCAGGTGGGAGCCTGCATTTGCGATATCATGCTCCCAAGTACCATTTTTGTTTTTAAACTGGACATAAGCAATATTTATCATGCTTTTAAAAGCAACGCTGCTCGCAAGCGGTGTTTGCTTGTTTGGAATTTGCTTTGTGAATTCACCCATACATTGGCCAAGATGTACAGTGTTGCCAATATAAAGTGCCTCCCTTCTCCATCTTCTGCCCTGTCTGCATTCACGTATGCGTAGGATACACTCAAAGGAGTGCTGCTTGTGGCACGTATGAACATGAATGCCTGATATAGTATATGACCAGCTGGGCTGGTTCTTGTGGTTTTTGACAAGGTCTGCTCCGTTAATGGCGCAGTGGAGAAGCAACCTGCCTAGAGAGCAGGAGGCTGTTGGTTCGAATCCCCGCTGGTGTGTTTCCCAGAATATGGGAGACTCCTATATCAGGCAGCAGTGATATAGGAAGGTGCTGAAAGGCATCATCTCATACTGAGCGGGAGGAGGCAATGGTCGACCCCTCCTGCATTCTACCAAGAAAACCATATAGCTCTGTGGGCGCCAGGAGTCCACACCGACATGACAGCACAACCCTTTCCTTTCCCACACCCCTAGAGATGGAAAATAGGTGATAGTATTGCAATACCCCCAGCTTCCAGTGTATTATCATGCTTTTATGGTCCTGACCATCAGGCCTGCAGCTGCAATGATGTTTAAAAGCTTTAAAAGCCCAAAAATACAATACCATTTTTTTTCCAGTGTCAGAGGAATAGAAATGAGAATTAGCAGGAATGTTATCCAAAGAGTACAACAACTTGTTCATTAACTCTGACCCTAACCTTTTCCTGGGTGCAAAGTCACTGCAATTTTACTCTAAACATTTGAGGGTAGGGATTAAAAAAAAGGGTTAGGGTCATAACACAAAGAGCTGTAAGTGCAATAGTGCTATTTTCAGTCTCGGGGGTGGGGCGGGCAGATCTATCTCTCTATCTCTCTATCTATTAAAATTTTCCTATTTTAATTAATATTTTTATTATTTATTTATTTTCTTACTGCCTCCTCCAAAGACTCTAGGTGGTGAACAACAAGACCAAAAACAATTAATTTAATAATAATAATTTGAAAATAATATTTATAATAATATTATAAACATTTGTGAATACTTAGAATATTTATAATAATATTATAAACGTTTGCGAATATTATTCACAAGTGCCTGGCGAAACAGGTGGGTCTTAAGAAGGGCCTTTAAGGCAGCCAGGGAGGGGGCTGAACAAATCTGGGGGGGAGGGTGTCCCAAAGAAAAGGGGTGGCCACAGAGAAGGCCCTCCTATGGGCCCAGGCACTGCGCACGACACCAGGGCCTGGGACACTAAGGAGAGCCAGGAAGCAGCAGGTTTAAGTAAAAAAAAATTAAGTACATATACATTAGTAAGTTGTATAATTAATCAGTGGAACTCCTTGCTACTGGGATGGCTGTGAGCATAAATTGCTCTTTGAAAGGACTGGTGGCTATTAAGATGTGGGATTAGATTTACCATTAACTGCAGTTAGGCATGAATGAAAAAGTCATCTTTGTAGCTGTACACAGAATGCAGATGCTTTACCTCTGAGAATGACTCTCTTTTAAAGGCAAGATGATTGCTTTGCTTGCATTTTCTGTTTGTGCCGCTTAAACCCTGAACACATGCAGTTTCCATTTTGGGTCCCCCCACTTGATTTCCTAGGAGTATAAAGTGCATCTCTATTAATAATGGTCAAGATCTTGAATAGATCTTGGTGGTGATGTTACATGAGCAGATTTTCTTTGGATAGGGTTTCATTTGCCATCTCCCAGTCAGGATGATGGATTTTGTCTGAAAGAGTTTTCCTTGTGCAAACAGCTGTTTTCTATTAGTTACGTTAAGCGAATATAACTTTCCGTCAGCCAGTCTGTGTGTGTTTGTGTGTGTGTGTGAGTGACCATCAGCCAGTCTCTCTCTGTGTGTGATGTGGACATAGCCCTATAGCAGGCTTGCCCAACTTCCTGCTGATTGTAAAAACCAGCCCAACAGGTTGATGCTGCTATGTTTTGGATGTCGCCCAGTGAGTTCCATGGCTGAATTGGGATTTGAACTCAGTTCTTCCCACTCCTAGTCCAACAGTCTAACCACTACACCATGCTGACTGTTGACCAAGCACCCCTCCCCAAATGAATCTTGCAATTCAGGAACACAGGAAGCTGCCAAATACTGAGTCAGACCATTGGTCTATCTAGCTCAGTATTGTCTTCACAGACTGGCAGCAGCTTCTCCAAGGTTGCAGGCAGGAATCTCTCCCAGCCCTATCTTGGAGATGCTGCCAGGGAGGGAACTTGGAACCTTATGCTTTTCCCAGAGTGGCTCCATCCCCTGAGGGGAATCTCTTCCAGTGCTCACACATCAAGTCTCCCATTCATATGCAGCCAGCATGGACCCTGCTTAGCTAAGGAGACAAGTCATGCTTGCTACCACAAGACCAGTTCTCCTCTCCTAATTTCAGAGGGGTATTCTGCCATGAGAATGGCAGGCATCTTGATGTCTTCTGCCTCCTTGGGCAGGGGAAGGTGTGGGTGCAGGAGGTCAGCAAGCCAGTCTTCATTACCTGGGGCACCAAAAATCCTTGGTCTCTGGACCTGAGGGGGTGACATTTTCCTAGGCCTGACCATTCCTTTTCAGGCTCCAGGTGGGAGATACCCTCCATGTTCAGATGCTCCCCGCACAGGGCAGAAACCTTTTCCTGTATCTAGGAAGAGGTCAGGGCCAGTGTTCGCTCTTAACAGGGATTCCCAGATGTTGTTGACTACAGCTCCCATCATCCCAACTGCAAGGGTCTTTGGCTGGGAGGTGATGGGAGTTGTAGTCAGCTTGCTGGGAATCCTTGTTGGAACACTGGTCAGTCAGGGCTAAGAGTTCTAACCTATAGAAAACTATGCTAGTTTTCCATATTCAAAGCATTTGGTCTGTAGCAGAGACCCTATTCATAGCCTGAAGAGGAGATAGAGGAGAGCTGGTCTTGTGGTAGCAAGCATGCCTTGCCCTCTTAGCTAAGCAGGGTCCACTCTGGTTGCATTTGAATGGGAGACTTGATGTGTAAACACTGTTAAGATATTCCTCTTAGGGGATGGGGCCGCTCTGAGAAGAGCATCTAGGTTCCAACTTCCCTCCCCGGTAGCATCTCCAAGATAGGGCTCCTGTCTGCAATCTTGGAGAAGCCGCTGCCAGTCTGTGTAGACAATACTGAGCACGATGGACCTATGGTCTGACTCAGTATATGGCAGCTTCCTATATTCCTATGAAGAGCTGCAGTGAGTTCAGGAGAAGAGTCACCTGATCCCTACGTTGACACAATTAGGACACAAGAGTCCTATCCTCAGTTGCAACCTATGCAAATAACTGCTCACGGTGGTGTTTTATCTGTAATTACGCTTAATACTACCTTCATGTTTGATGTATATTGAAAGCCTCCCTGGTTTCAAAGGGAAGGATGAGATGCATATATCCCGAATGAATGAATATGCAAGTAAATGATTTTGTCCAGTATAAGAAGCACGTCATCATAAACACACATGGTGTGACTAAGTACATTGTGATGATTTTGGAGTTGCATATCATTTTGGGGGGTGGGCGAGAATATTTGAATCCCTCCCCCAAATGAGTCTCTGGAACTTCAGATGGGAAATCTGATTCAAGGGTATTGTACATCTGGCCTGACATTTGGCTTCAGTGAACTCCAAGGTAGAATTTGAGTCCAGGTTTCCTTTTAACAAGACGTCAAAGATTTAGTGGGCACCAGAGATGTAGTCATGGGCATCTGGGTGGGTGGGGGGAATGGTGTAGTTGCCCCACCCAGATTGATCCAGTCTCCTTTGAATTCAATGGGGGCATATTCAGAGGGAGGGGGATGTTAGATAACTGACTTTGCCCCCATCCTGGAAAAGGTTCTGCAGTTGCCCATGAATGTAGCAAGGATGGAGGGGGCCCTAGGAGAAGAAGATAAGAAAACGCTGAATGTTTGAAAAACACAGTGAGGACATTCACACAATCAAAAACTATGTTCTACCTCGGTTTGGGAGTTGTGTGTGCTCCCAATTTTTGGTTGTGTGGAAGCAAGGTAGGAAGAAAACCTGGGTAGAAATGATTGTGCAGAAGCAAGGAAAAGCTACCCAGGTTTTCCTTCTCCCTTGCTTCCACACAACCAAAAAATGGGAGCACACAGAACTCCCAAACCCGGGTAGAACACAGTTTTTGATTGTGTGAATAACCTTTCAGTTTGTGTGTGGTTTTTAAAAAAATCATTATTATTGTTTACACAGTCAGACAGGTGTTATTGACTGGTTTGCTTTATCCAGACATTGAGTCCTTCCCAAAGACCTGGGGTGGCTGAATGTTATTATCAATGCTGTTGCTGCTGTTGTTGTTAGGGAAATGTCTACAATGGTTACTTTCAACCCAAACATTTAAACAGCAGAAGATTCAGTATAGTTTTAGGTTATGCTCTCAGTGTGGGGTCCACTCACTGCGACCCTCCTTTAGCTTATTTGCGGAGCAAGCCGTACCTACTTGTCCCAGCCTGGGTATTTTCAGGCCACAGAACACAGGATGGGCATCTGGGATGCCATTGTATCTCCGGAGTTCCTACTGTCTCTGCTCCCTGCCTGTTATGTCACCAGCCACTCAAGCTGCACCATGCCCTGTCATTGAAACAGCTCAGCTCTGGGTAAAATATTTTCCCAATCAAAAGCTTTATCAGTGTATTGGTCGGAGGGTGAAGGCAGACAACCGATTTCGGCAGTGGCATGATGGCAGGCATGAAATGTTCAAGCCCTGCCTGGGTCTCCCTTTGTGGGTTTGAAGATAGCAGTGGAGGCGTCTGCACAGAGCCGGGGGAGGTTGCTCCTGGCTCTGCTGCATCCGCCTTCATAGGGGCTGAATTCTAATATTAGAGTAGAGTTGCTATGCCCCCCAGAATTTCAAGTTTCACCCGGATTATTATTCTTATTATTCTTATTATTACATTTATATCCCGCTCTTCTGCCAGGGAGCCCAGAGTACTACATACTTAAGTTTCTCTTTCACAACAACCCTGTGAAGTAGGCTAGGCTGAGAGAGAAGTGACTGGCCCAGAGTCACCCAGCAAGTCTCATGGCTGAATGAGGATTTGAACTCGGGTCTCCCCGGTCCTAGTCCGGCACTCTAACCACGACACCACGCTGGCTCTCATCTCACCCAGATTGCTTAGCCCATCCAGATTCGTTCGGATTTCAGTTTTCATTTTAAAATAAAGCTCAGCTCTAACCCTTGCAGAAGTGGCATTATGGAGAAAAACGTGCAGTCACTATTCTGCTCAAAAACCATTTTCAAGCCAATTTACATAATGGGCAAATTAGACACCCGGATTTGTAAAGCCAGAATATGGCAATCCTTTATTAGAGGCTTTTAAAAACATACATAATTATTCTTGGTTGGGGGGGTGGGGGGTGGGGAAGTATGATTACATTTAATTATCAAAAGATAATTATCTTTTAAGTACCTAGCAACACCTGTCTAGATTATCGAATTAATAATAATAATAATAAATAAATAATAGATCTTTATTTCGAACCATGGGAGTGAGGTGGGTGGGATGGAGGTATACATTGTTGTGAAACCATTTCCCCTGGAAACGGTGTCCTGTGGATCATCTCGTGTCACTGCAGGGTACCGATTTTGTACACTTGATGTGTTTGTTGCATGTATGCAACATGGATGCATGTCTGCAGCATGTGTAACCCGGGGAGCACTGCAAATGCAATGTGTGAAAGGGAAGCACATGGGATGTGGGCAGGGGGAGACTCTGGGGGAGCCCTGATTAGCGGCAACCCACCAATCTGTTTGCCTTAGGATGTGGAACATTACAGTTTACATTAGGATTTGAGGATGAGGTCACTGCTCAGTATTGAAAGCAGAGGGAGAGCGGGTCTTGTGGTAGCAAGCATGACTTGTCCCCTTAGCTAAGCAGGGTCTGCCCTGGTTGCATATGAATGGGAGACTAGAAGTGTGAGCACTGGAAGATGTTCCCCTTAGGAGATGGGGCTGTAGTTTGGTGGCAGAGAACCTGCTTTTCATGTTGAAGGTCCCTGGTTCAGCCCCTGGCATCTCCAGGTAGGGCTGGGAGTAGAGTTTCCATGCCCCCTGGAATTCCGGGTCTCACCCGGATTTCAAGCATCTCACCCAAATTGCTTAGCCCACCCGGATTTGCCCATATTTCTGCTTGCTTGCTTGCTTGCTTGCTTGCTTCCTTCCTTCCTTTTAAAGCTAAGCTCTAGCCTTTGTAGAGGCAGAGTTATGGAGCAAAACATCAAAATTCTGCTCAACCATTGGACTTGGATAAAGAGAGGGAAAGCACAGGATGCTAGCTGGGAGGGTTTCCCTTTCACAAGTACAGTAATCCCCTGAGGAATGTTGCTTTGTTTGTTATCAGCAGGGGATCTCTTTCAGGCAGTTGAGAGGATAGCTTGCTTTTGATGTGAATCACTACCAGGCTGTGTACTGTAATGTTTAGGGACTGTCTTGGCTTTACGTTCAATGCATGGCTACTTAGAAATAAGCATCGTTGGTTTCAATCAGATCTTCTCTCAAATAAGTGTGTACAGAATTGCTGCCTTAATTAAAAAGCTGTGCTTTTTTGTTTTTGTTCTATTGCTGCTGTTAATATGTCAAGGAAAATGGTCAGGCAAGGATACCTACCCCAACTATTGATGGTAGATATCCAGAGCAACTACAAATCAATTGGAAAGTGCCGCTGCTAATTTGCACATGCAAAATTATTTTCAAGCCAATCTACATAATATGCAAACTAGGCACCGGGATTTGGAAAGCCAGAATATGGCAACCCTACTGGGAGAAACTCCTACCCGAAACCTTGGAGAAGCCGCTGCCAGTCACTGGAGACCGTAGTGAGCTAGACAGGCCAATGGTTGTGTCAAGGCAGGCATTAAACAGCAAACTGAAGATATGAAACATCAACCTGACATGAATCTCATCCCTAGATATTATAAACTAGAAATAATTAATTGTTGTTTTAAACCAGCAGAACATCTTCCGAGTCACCAAAAGGGCATTTACTATAGCCCAATGTAACACCTTACCCTTGGCCTTATTATCTGGGAAATATCTAAAATACCTTGGTGGTATCTGGTGGGCCACTGTGTGAAACAGGATGCTGGACTCGATGGGCCTTGGGCCTGATCCAGCAGGGCTGTTCTTATGTTCTTATTTTGCAAACAGAGTAAATTTCCATGATGTCTTTCATTTTGTAATCTTCTGCATTTTTTGCACATTTGGAATAATTTATTCCAGTGTTCCCTCTAACAGGGAATTCCAGATGTTGTTGACGGCAACTCCCAGCATTCCCAGCTGTGATGGCCTTTGTCTGGGAATTATGGGAGTTGTAGTCAACAACATCTGGAATTCCCTGTTAGAGGGAACACTGCAGGCTGCAGCTAGCAGTTTACCCCCTAAACACAGGACCATCTTGTAATTTAAACCCCCACTCAGTGTCCTGAGATCCCCAGTGGATACAGTAAATGATAGCTTTCCTTCTTCCTTCTGACATGCTTTTAAATATTTCAAAACCATCAACATGCCCCCACTTCCACCATAATCTCTCCCCACCCCCAGCTCCTCTCGGCTGAACAGACTGAATTCCTTTAGCCTGTCCTCCAAGGACATGCCTTCCAGACCTTTTAATCATCCTTGAAGTTTCCCTCTGAGTTCTTCCCAATTTGTTAAGACTGTTCTTAAGATGTGGCAGCCCCCAAGCAAAGACATAGTCTCATACACAGCCTTGCTGAAGCTGAGGAAAAGGCTGTTGCTCTTTCCAAAATTTGGTCTTGATGGTTCATGCAGAGTCCCAAAGGGACTCTGCCTAGGTAAAACCCTAAGCAGGGTCTTTTCGATCACCACACTCATGTATACAGAGTCTTGTGGGTGTCCAAAGTGTTAATCACCCCAGCAGAGCTATGACATGGTGTTTGGGCACCCTAGGCAAAGTTTGACACTTAGGCTCCCAAGGAAAATATGAAGTACACACTTTCCCCACTCAAAACCAGTCCCCATGCTGGTTCTCAGCTCCCACCTAATGACATTTGAAGTTGGGAAGAGAATCTCTGGGGGAAGTTGGTAACTGCCAGAGGAACCAGGGGTTGGTGGGTTCATGTCCACCGGGAGTGTATGCTCCCTGGGAACCTCTGATTCCCATCTTGCTTATTTTTGGGTGGTCATGTGAACCAGCCCTATATATAAAATAGGGCCCTGCTATCCCTTCCTGCCATAAACAGCAAGGTTGTTCACACAACCAATTCTGCTGGGGAGGGCTGGAGGAAAGGCCGGAGGAAACAGCCTACCTACCTTTCCGACATGACCGTTGCTTCTTTGGGATGCCTCTGCTCTCACGCCCACATGACTGGTGCTGTGGTGGTTGCCCAGTGTGGGATCCTACCTCACTTTAGGAACATAGGAAGCTGCCACATACTGAGTCAGACCCTTGGTCCATCTAGCTCAGGATTGTCTTCACAGACTGGCAGCGGCTTCTCCAAGGTTGCAGGCAGGCACCTCTCTCAGCCCTACCTTGGAGATGCTGCCAGGGAGGGAACTTGGAACCTAGATGCTCTTCCCAGAGTGGCCCCATTATCCCCTAAGGGGAATATCTTCCAGTGCTCACACTTCTAGTCTCCCTTTCATATGCAGCCAGGGTGGATCCTGCTTAGCTTAAGGGGACAAGTCGTGCTTGCTACCACTAGACCAGCTCTCTTCCCACTTTCCCCCTGGTTAGCGGATCTGGGCTACCAAGGGCTTCTGTAGCTGCTGGGGTGGGAGACCTCCCAGTCTCCCAAACAACATGGGCAGCTTGGGTGGGAGGGGTTTCACCCAAGCAGCCCGTGTCATGTGAATGACCTTAATATATTTTTAGCTTTCTTGAGAATCAGTTGGATCGCGCTGATCCGATCTGGAGAATCAGTTGGATGGTTCAACTGATTAGTGAATTACTGTTGAAAGGGGGTGAGATTCTTGTTTTGCACTGTAGCTGTGTCCGTCAATCTTTTGTGATGGTTCTGGTAATTCCTTCCTCCCCCACACCGCATATCACCAGATATCCTTGCGATACTGTCCACCAGTTTCCCCTCTCCCTTTTTTTGTTAATTTGTGTGTGGAATGAGTTTTGTTCAGGGCCAGGCGCGAAAGAAGGCCAGTGGCAGCCTGGTTTCTGCCATGGCCCCTTAGCCCCACCCCCTGCATCTGACATCAGACGCAGGGAACATTTAGCCACTCCCCCTGCATCAGACGTGGGCGTGTGGTTTAGCTCCCAAATGGGCCCGGGCGGCCCCGTTTGGAAGTTAGATTAGCAAGTGCTGTGTTTGCAGATACCTGAAGTCTGATGTGGGAGGATTGTCTGGGGTGCAGAGCATGGCCCCTGAGGGGCAGCGTCCCGGGTTCTTTGAACCCGCCCGCTCAGTGGTGGCTCCGCCCCTGTTCTGGGTGGCAGTATCAAGGTAGCATCAATGCAGTATCACATGCATTCAGAGTAAGGCCTTCCTGATTCTTCCTGAGCAGGAGCTAAAATTAACTGAGCGGATATAAAAAAACTTGTGAGTGCGTGCACGTGTGCCCACCTTAAAGGGAACACTGCTATCCACTGAAAGGCTCTGAGTAACTATTCTGAGTAACTGTTTTAACTAGGATCCTTGTGATTGTGTGAATTCAACCATCATAAAATACACATCCAAACAGAGATGGAAACGTCAAGAAGCTGTACACAGTAGCAGCTCAAGATCTCTGTGTACCTGAGACAGGGCACCAAAGACCCCCCCACTCCTGTGCATGTATTCTCTGCCCCCCCTTTCCCCATTTTAAAAGGAGGGCATCGTGCCCTTTGCAACATATTCTGCCTCCTGAGGCAACTGCCTCACCTCGCCTCATGGAAGGGCCGCCCCTGGCTGCCCAGAAAATGAAGCAACCTCCTTTGTGCATGCCAATTCAAATAATGAAATCAGTTCCAACCATGAAATACCACTTTGGATCATAACACATGAAATACTTAATGGGGAAGAGAATACTAACAGGACATCAAATGTGCTCGTCCCATTTTTGCAGTCCACTGCAGTCTTAGTAATAACCAGCGGGCAGGTGGGGGGGAAGGAGATGGGCAGGTGCTGGCAGACAAAAAAGCAGCGGTGGGGGTGGCGGCGGCAAACTAGGAGATCTTGGAGAGGAGAGCTGGTCTTGTGGTAGCAAGCATGACTTGTCCCCTTAGCTAAGCAGGGTCTGCCCTGGTTGCATATTAATGGAAGACTAGAAGTGTGAGCACTGCAAGATATTCCCCTGAGGGGATGGAGCCACTCTGGGAAGAGCAGAAGGTTCCAAGTTCCCTCCCTGGCAGCATCTCCAAGATTGGGCTGAGAGAGATTCCTGCCTGCAACCTTGGAGAAGCCGCTGCCAGTCTGTGAAGACAATACCAAGCAAGATAGACCAATGGTCTGACTCAGTATATGGCAGCTTCCTAGGTTCCTATGTAGGGGTGCAGATGCTCTGCGCCAGATCAGCTAGTCTGATTAAATGGGACAATATATTCTTTCTGGGGTCAGCATCCAGCCTACATTGCAACAGACAGCCCCATTTCCACAAATGCATGTGTGGAATATTGGGGGATATTGTAAGATTCCACCCCATCAAGGAATGCTGACGGCATAGCGAAGAGATAAGGTGGCATTGTGGCTCTGAAGAGGGCTCGGAGTTCCACGTGCACGAAACAGTCCCTGGTTCTTTTCCAAGTTATGCCCCACTCGAGAGGGATGGGAGCTGGTCTTGTGGTCGTGAGCATGAATTGTCCCCTTTGCTAAGCCGGGAGGAGAGTCTCACCATTGGGCAAAAGTGGGCGAAGGGAGCCTAGCCCGATTTTGCCTGATTGTCTGCTGCCATGGGAGCTGTGTGGCTCCCGGCGGCAAGCCCTCCTAATTCCCCCTCCCCTTAGACGAGGCTAGCGGAGCGAGCTCCCCGCGAACCCCTTCTTTTCAATTGTGTTTTGCCGCTCTGTGCCATGGCAGCTCATGTGGAGACCCCCGCCGGGAGGCTGAAACAAGCCTCCTGGCCCTGGGGGTCTCTCCAGGATGGAGCTGGAACTTCCAGGGGCCACGTGGCCCCCAATCCCTGCAGCCCCTGCCGGCTCCATGACAGGGCCGGCAGTCTTGCGGGCAGCCAATCTGGCCACCTAGGGCTGCATTCCTGCTCGTCTGCGGGGAGAGTGGGCTAAGCCCGCTCTCCCCGCAAACCCCTTCCTGATGAGTCTCACTGCTCGTGAGACTCGCCTCAGGGTCTGCCCTGGTCTGAATCTTGGCTGTGAGATCTTTCCCTTAGGAGATGGGGCTGTAGCTCAGTGGAAGAGCATCTCTTGGCATGCAGAAGGTCCCAGGTTCACAACAGCATCTCCAGATAGGGTTGGGAGAGATTCCTGCCTATAACCTTGGAGAGCCCCTGCCAGTCAGTGAAGGCGTTACTTAGCTAGATAGACCAATGGTCTGGCTCAGTCAAAGGCAGCTTCCTAGGTTCCTAATCTCAGGCTCTGAGATTCCTGGTACAAATCCCAGAATCCCTTATGGGGGAGCCAGTAATAAGTGAGCTTGTATGGAGTCGAAGGGGGGAAAGGCACAGGGGCAGACAAGGCGACAGAGTTTTTAAAAGAAGGATGAGAAGTTCCCAGCAAATGTGGAGAACATGGTGGCGCCAAAGACATTGCAGGTTCTGTGATCTTTGCAAAGGGAGAGAAAGATGAGTTTAATATTTGGGATGTCCCTCCAGGCAAGTTGAATAAAGGAGGCCATACGTTACATGCTCATGCAAGAGTGACAGCCCAGAATATATTTTTTTTCCTTGAGATCTGGGGAAAGATAGGCAGCAGTTCACCACTTTGTGCGTTGGAGGAGACATTTATAGGATCCAGGTTCCCTTCCCAGCCCAGCCAAACCATGGACTGCCTTCTGGCTGACCTTGAAACAACAAAAGGGAAAATAATAGAATGAGACACACAGGAATAATGCAGTTAGGAACATAGGAAGCTGCCATGTACTGAGTCAGACCATTGGTCTATCTAGCTCAGGATTGTCTTCACAGACTGGCAGCGGCTTCTCCCAGGTTGCAGGCAGGGATCTCTCTCAGCCCTATCTTGGAGATGCCGCCAGGGAGGGAACTGGGAACCCTCTGCTCTTCCCAGAAACTGGAACCTTCAGCTCTTCCCAGAGTGGCTCCATTCACCAAGGGGAATATCTTAGCCAAAGGTTATGGTAGGAGAGCTGGTCTTGAGGTAGCAAGCCCTTGCTAAGCAGGGTCCACCCTGGTTTTCATTTGAATGTGTGAGCACTGTAAGATATTCCCCGTAGGGGATGGGGCCACTCTGGGAAAAGCAGCTGCTGCATGTAGAAGGTTTCAAGTTCCCTCCCTGGCAGCATCTCCAAGGTAGGGCTGAGAGAGACTCCTGCCTGGATCCTTAGAGAAGCCGCTGCCAGTCTGGGTAGACAACACTGAGCTAGATGGACCAATTGACTGACTCAGTATAAAGCAGCTTCCTCCCATGTCATTGCAGCTGGGGATTATGGGAGTTGTAGTCAACAACAGCTGGGAATCCCTGTTAAAAGGAACACTGGGATAGAGACCCATTTTCACCTTTGTGGCAGGGCTCACTGCAAATGTGCTACACCCCAGGATGCAATTTTTCTTTGTTACACAAAAAGACAAGTCACATGGTGACCTCTTTCTGCAGGAAAATTGGCATTATTGCAGATTAAGAATGTCATTTCATTTAAACAAAAAAGGAAAGCAAAACCCTGAGCCAAGCACTAACAACTGTAATGATTTTCGCTTTAATTAGAACATAACAAGCTTTTCATTACATACCACTGAATAAGAAATGATTTACCAGCCGGGAACACAGTGTGTGTTTTGTGCATTCATTACATGCAACCATGTGCTTTTTTGTGTGTGAGTGCCAAGAGAGGAAAAGATAATACATAGAAAATACGCTTCAGCACAAACATATAAAAATAATTTTAAAACAAAATTTACGAGACTGGAACATTTGGTTGTAATTACAATGTTGGGGTTTGTTGTTTGGTTCAATTCCTTGTCAAAACTCATGATTATGCAGAAAATCAACCCTCCCCACCCGTGAAAGGGTTATGGAGTGTTATCACGTCTCAAAAGATTTTTCAGCATCTTTGTTTAAAGAAACATATGTTAAAAGTTGAAATGTGCCAATTTCACTCGTCTGACATTGTGTGGCCTCTTTTCAGCCAATTTTCTCGGTGTGTGTGTGTGTGCGCGCGCACACACACATACACACCCTCCTCTTTGGAATTTTAAGATGAGCAATCTTTCTTAAGTCTCAATGAGGGTTTTCAGGGGAAACTCACATTTTGCTTCTGCACAGTCTTTGGTGGTAGCATTACTTAAAACAAGAGTTCTCTCAGACTTGGGTTCCCAGATGTTTTTGGACTACAACTCCCATCATCCCCATCAAAGGCCACTGTGGCTGGGGATGATGGGAGCTGTAGTCCAGCACTATCAAGGAAACAAATTTGAGAACCTTGGACTTAACAGATACATTCATGGAGGGAAAAGGCTATTTGGCTAAAAGAAACTTCCTTGTTCAGTGGCAGTATATCTCTGAGTATCTGAGGAGGGGGACAAGCAGTGACAAATGGCTATTACTAATTGTCTTGGCCACTGCTATCAACAGGATGCAGAGGATTTTGGGGGAAGTTGCAAGATGGCTGTCCTTTTAAGGCACGGGTTCTTGGACTTGGATCCCCAAAGGTTGTGGGACTACAACTCCCATCACCCTCAGCTATTGTGGCTGGGGATGATGGGAGCTGTAGTCCCCACAACATCTGGGAACCCAAGTTTGAGAACCCCTGCTATAATGCAGAGAATGTAATTCCACTGATTTTTCGGGGGGGGGGAGTGCTCCCCCCGCTCCCCGTGTTTCCCCAAATGGCCAGTTGCTTCAAGCTTCAAGAAACAGGAACAAAAAGAGAGAGGGAAACTCCCCCAATTTTCTGAATATTTTCGCTTCACTTTCTTTCCCTGCCCCTCACATCTATAGCAGGAAATCCTGGACTGGGCAGCTTCTTTTTCCTCCGTGGGCTGTGGCCTCCCTCCTTCCCAGCAGCCCCCGAGCCAGATGGCAAGTGGTGGACGCAGCAGGAGTCACCCTGGCCAGTGGGGAGAGCGGGGTGGGAGCGAGGGGCATCGGGCGGCAAAGGTGCCAGCAGCTGCCATGGCGGGTGGGGGAAGGAGGGGGAGCAGCAAGGGAGCCCTGTGCAGGGTTGCCATGTTCAAGCTTCCCAAATCGGGGCGGCCCAATTTGCATATCATGCAAATTATGTGGCACCTCATTGGCACATTTATTTATTTGACAGATTTGTATGCTTTCCCCTCCTTCTCTGCCCTCCCATGTGATCGGATCCAGAGTAAAATCCGGGCAATCCGGGTGGAGCATTTGAAATCTGTGAAAATCCAGGTGGAATTTAGCAGCCAGGTGGAATTTAGCAGCCGGGGGGAGGAGCCCAAATCCAGGGGCTACCCTAAATTCCGGGGGACATGGCAACCCTAGCCCTGGGGGGCCTTCGGCAGCCCACCCCTTGCAGCCTGTGTTCAAGGAACACGGGCAAACACCAGCAGCTCTGCCCCTGGCTATTGCCATACCTTTACTGAGGAAATACTTGCCCTCTCCCTGGCCCCCAAATCTAGGAGGCTCTCTGCTCCCTTCTGAAGAAGGGCTGAAGCAGCATTTCTTGTCGTACTTCCAGGGCTCTCCGAAAATTTGACAGGAACCAAAGATGGCGCCTAGCCCTGAACCGGCACTGTGCAGAATCAAATCCCTTGCAGCCATATTTATGTTGGCATCTGACTGCATCATTCTTTCGTTGCTTGTCTCCACCTACACATTGCAACTGCCGTTTCCAGGAGCTGCAGCAGCAGCCTAGCCCAAAGAGACGGGAGAAGCCACCCTTGCAGGCAAAAAAAAAAAGAGAAGTAACAAACAGAGGAGCCATTAATTAGGTGTGATCCGAGTCCAACAGGATGCTGCCTGTTGAGCCCAATGTTGTGTCATCAGCTGGAAAGCCGATTGCCCGGGCTGAAAGGGTCACGTTAAGCCTTACTACTGAGCTGGAATTGTGTTTTCTGCTGGCTCACCGAAAGTCAGGTGGCAAAAGCAAATGGGAAGGGCACGCTTTTAAGCTCTCGTGATTCGAAGGCAAACTCGAGATGTAAGCACCTACTGTTTTGTGCATGTAAATCCAATGCATGGGATGGAACTGGGAGGAAAGCAGAGTCACAGCATGGACAAGGAAGCACAGGTGCGGGAGAAGACCTCCTTTTCCTGCTCGGGCTATCGGCAGCATCCTAGAATGCCATCAGGGGAAAAGGACGCTCCAGAGGGGGTCCATTTATTTATATATTTATTTGCTCATTGAACATATTTCTGTACCTCCCAAAGCTTGCATCTCTGGGCGGTTTAGAATTAAAATCATGTCGCCATGAAAACCAATTAGCCAATTAAGACCATTTAAACATTAAAATCATTAACATTAAAAAAAATCAGTTAAAACCCAACATTAAAAGTATTCAAACTATTAAAAGTATTCAAACTATAACTCTCATTAAAAAGATTCATGAGAAGAATAGGGAGCAGGTCGGGCTTAGGAGTGAAGGCCCACGGATGGCCCACGGTATGGCGTTGTCGGAGGGGATCTGGCGGATCCTGCCTTGTCCCCTGGCCCGGCTGGGGGCCCAGCCCCCTTTCAAAACCAACTATGGCGAGCTTTGAAAGCAGCCCGGGTCTGAGACGAGGGAGGTGGGCAGGTTGCCACTAGTCTCCTCTTCTCTCGTCATGCTTCTTGCAAGCATCACAAGTTGTGTGAGGAAAGCTGCTCCCGGCAGAGCTTGCAAGGCTCCGCCTGGAGCAGGATGGTGGCAGTAGGGGCCATTTTGCCACCTGGCTGGTGCCTCGGTAATCTGGCACCTGAAGCCATGGCCTCCTCTCGCTTCACGAAAGGGCCGCCCACCACCCCCGGGCGAAAGCCTGCTGAAAAACAAACTTATCATAAACAGGTAGTTCTAAGCAGTACTTCACGGAGGACGGGTCTACCAATGGCTACTAGTCTGGTGGCTATAGGCCACCTCCAGCCTAAGAGGCAAGATGCCTCTGAGTACCAGTTGCAGGGGAGGAACAGCAGGAGAGGGGGTGTGTGTGCCCTCAGCTCTTGCTTCTGGGTTTCTCAGAGGCCACTGTGGGAAACAGGGTGCTGGGCTGGGCCTGGTTCAGCAGGCTTGTTCTTATATATGCTCTTATGTAGAACTGATGGTACCTACTTTCTGCTTCTTTTAACAGGGTGACTCTTAGCTAGCCTCCACACCGTGTGCTATACATTTGGTTTGTATCCAGCCATCAGCACATGAGTTACAAATGGGGCATTGCCTATACTTGGAATGGCCGCCATTTTGAAACAAGATGGTGGATTGGCAATGGCATTGGCACCCTCCCCAAACAAACAAACAAACAAAACCCCTCAAAACCCTGTTGTGGTTCTCTAGTCTGCCCTCCCATGTTCTGTGAATTTGGTTTATATCTGGCTACAACTGCAAAAGTTTCTAGAACAGGGCACATGTGCGCACGCACACAACACACACACACACACACACAACACACACAGAGATCTCAGAAGCCTTCCTCACTTTGGAAAACAGGCTAAAAGATATCAGGGTGTGCCTAAAAATGGATATATACTTTTAAAAAGTTATGCCTTGGACAAGTACCCCAATATCCACAATTACTGGTGCTGCTTTCAATGAGGCAAGAAATACAAGAATAAGGCTGGGGAAAGCTGTGTTAGACAAATCCATCCAGTTTATATTGTCAAGCCATAAAAGTTATGAGGTGAGGAGATTTATAGGAGAGGGTATTTCTCAGTCAATTTCTCCAAACAAGACACACAGGTAGAGGAACAAAGATGTTTAAATGAACCAACCTTAGCAGTAAATTGCTTCTTAATCCTAAATAATATGCCAGACAAGTAAAATCAAGAATTTATTCTCCAAGCATTCTGTCTGTACCTGGAATAAATCTGATGTATTTATGCACCTGGTATCCATTTGGTCTGCCAAGTTAAAAAAAAAACCCAACACTAATTAAGACTGGCAACTGAGTAAAGAATGTTTAGCTGATTGATCATCTGCTTGTTAGTGGATCAGTTAATGAATTGGATTTAAAGAATGTTGCATGTTTTAAAGTCCTTTTTTTAGATACTGAAAAAGGTATAAAAGCATTCAAGAAAGAGAAAGAAAGAAAGAAAGAAAGAAAGAAAGAAAGAAAGAAAGAAAGAAAGAAAGAAAAACTTGCTGGAAAAAAGGTTCCATGTGCTAGAGCAAAGGTTTCCATTCTTGGGACCTTAGATGTTGGTTGGACTACAAATACCATAATCCCAAGCCACAATGGGCAAATCAGACCATTGGTCCCTCTAGCTCAGTATTCTGGCAGTAGCTCACAGCTCTCCAGGAGGTATCGGGACAGGGGCGGATCAACGCATAGGCAAGTTAGTCACTTGCCTATGGGGGCAAATTATGAGAAGCCGGGGCGGCAAATCTTTTTTCCTATAGGTGGCAAAAAGATTAATCCGCCCCTGATCAGGGATTGAACCTTGAACCTTCTCCATGCAAAGCAGATGCTCTGCCAGTGAATTTCGGCCACATCCGCTTTGTCCTCAATGGTGTTTTGCAGGTAACACCTAGACTGCGATGCTTGTGCTTGATAGGAGATAATGCAGGACAGAAGGCAAAAGAGTCATTTTTATCCTATTTTCCAGTAGGCTTATGAGATCACCCGACATTCTCTGTGTGTGTGATTTCCCCCTGCCCCCCGCTATCAACTTCGCAATGCCTGAATCAATATGAACCAAATTTGCTACAGATGTAGGGACACACAGGGACACTTCAATGGTATAGTTAGTGAGGATGTCATCTACCCAGATCCAAGATGGTGGATGTGTGAGTGTTTGAGGTGTAAGGGTGCTAACTTTTGGGCCACCTAAGCCATTTGAATCAAATTTGGTGCAGTTGTAGTGAGTGAAACACAGCGACACATCAACGGCATCATTTGTGAGGATGTCATCCACCCCAAATCAAGATGGCAGACATGTGAACATTTGAGGCACAATTGGGCTAATCTGTGAACTGCCTAACTAGTTTGAACCAAGCTTGCTACAGGTGTAGGGACACATAGGGATGGCTCAAGGACGTAATTAGTAATGTTGTCATCCACTCTGATTCAAGATGGCGGACTCATTTAGGTGCAAGTCAGAACCAATTTGGACCAAATTTGGTACAGTTGTAGGATAGTGAAAGGAAAGTAGGCAGATTGGTTCTTCCTAGAACTTCTTATAAAAATGCAGTGTATATTCTAGCTTAATTCCAGACTTTCTTCCTAGAAACTCTGGCATCAGAGGCTCCTCAGTAATGTCAGGAATTCCCAACCTTGATTCCCCAGATCTTATTGGACTACAGCTCTAACCATCTTCAGGCTTTGGCCATTATGTCTGGGGATGATGGGAGTTGTAGCTGAGCATAAAATAGTTGGCCTGCCCCTGCCATTACTGATCTGCCCTGTGTACATTTGGGAAGCAGCCACTCCGTTTGCAGAGGATATCAGCCTGTGTTCCAGGATCCTCAGCAACTTGCAGGGCGATTTTGCGCCTGACACACAGGGCCATGTTGGCAGACAAATTAATATGAAGAAGGTTCCCTGCAGGTAGTAAGAGGTCTGCAACCCACTGGTCTAGGCAACGATGAAGTCTCAACATTCTAATTGCTGATGTGGGGAATGTACAAACTGATTTAATTTTGCTTGTGAAAACAGCCCGTCTTTCCTGTGTAGCCACAGCATCAACCTTTTCTGTGCCGACTGCTGACTTTTGCAATATCCCTTCCCACCCATTCCTGCCTGTCAGACAAGCTTAACGGAGAACTTTTATTTTGAAGCGGGGTGGGGGTGGATGGGGATAAATATCCATCAGGGATTATATATTTATCCTTAATTAATTTTTCTTTCTGCATAAGGGAGGCGATTCTACAAAAGCATCCCACTCCAAGCAGGGTTACGAAGGCAGAAAAGGAGTGTGCTGGAAAGGGATCTATATACCAGTTAGTAGCCATTTCTTGATTTTTAAGCCAGTCTTTTTTTTTAAAAAAGAATTAATATTTTATTGGTTCTCTAGTATTTAACAATTGCAAATAATCATGCTGATAGTCAATAATACACATCAGTCTTAACTGTATGGTACATGAAAGCTTTTGAGCAGCTACAGAGGTAATTTGGGGGGGAAAGGAAGTGGAAGGAAGAGAAGGGAAAAAAGGGAATCCATCCACTGATTTACTTTTTTCTGTTCTTGCTTACCAAGTGTGTGTGTGTGTGTGTGTGTGTGTGTGTATCAATCATGAGAGATCTAAGTGATCCTTTTATCTTTCCAGATATTATATGAATGGCTGCGAGCGTAATAATAATAATAATAATAATAATAATAATAATAATAATATTGATTGTGTTTAAGTCAGTCAGCCTTGCGATTAGGAATAGCTGATTCTGGATTCTTGAGGCTGCCACAGCTGCAGCCGATAGTCTCTTCCAGGAACTAATGTATCTGACAGACGCCTGTCTTTCCAGCCAGGGAGGCATTTAATTTGGGTAAAAGCAAAGTGAAGCTAGAAGGAAAGGGAACTCACCATCGGTGACCTCTGAACAAGCTTGTAAACAAGAAGATCTGCCTGCATGAGAGTCCCCAGGGTACATTATTCCCCGTCTCTTTAGTACAGCACGGTAATTATAGATCTAGTTGGAGTGAATCCATACTCCCATTGCACAAATTGATACTTACACTGAGTCAGTGAGTATTTAACACAATCTGTTTAGCAATGGAGTAATTGAACTGCGAGGCAGCAGCAGAAGGCTACGGAGCTTGGGGTTGGGAGGGAACAACTTGCTTCGAGGCTTGACAGCAGAAAAGGTGGCTCCAGGTCTCGACAGGATTTGCAACAAATCACGGCCACAGCGGTCCCCGTTTAATAGGCGGGGAGCCTCTCAGGGGGGCCCACTAGGCCGTCCTAGGCAGCCGTCCAGGGCTGTACTAAACTCTGGTATGTGTGTGTGCACGTGCATGCATGCATAAACAATGCCAGAACATAGCACTGACACTTATTCATTCTCTTCCTCTTGTATTGCACCCTGAAGGAATATAGGAGCATAGGAAGCTGCCATATACTGAGTCAGACCATTGCTCTACCTAGCTCAGTATTGTCTACGCAGACTGGCAGCGGCTTCTCCAAGGTTCCAGGCAGGAATCTCTCCCAGCCCTATCTTGGAGATGCTGCCAGGAAGAGAACTTGGAACTTTCTGCTCTTCCCAGAGCGGCTCCATCCCCTAAGGGGAATATCTGACAGTGCTCACACATCATGTCTCCCATTCATATGCAACCAGGGTGGACCCTGCTTAGCTAAGGGGGCAAGTCATGCTTGCTACCACCAGACCAGCTCTCCTGCACCTTGCACCCTGCTCCCCAAAGGGCCTGCACATTTTGTACCCCCCAAAAGTCTTCTTTGCTCCTTGCCCCTCAGCCCCCAAGAAACAGCTAGTCCCATCAGCTGCACTCCCTCTCTTGAAGATGAATTGCCTGCCTCTGCATTCCTTTCCAGAAAGAAATGGTCTCAGACTGGATTTCCAGATTAACAGCTGCATCTTTTCATTTCTGAAGTGCTTCAATTTTGCCCCCCATTACAGACTGGGGAACTCTCGTCTACTAGATCCTCAAACCAGCACAGGCTGGTCATTTATTCAAGCCCATAGATAAGCAGCATGCATGGCTCAAGTTAAAGTTGGGGCCAATGGCAGAGCCAGCCAAAAGGTGGCCCATGTCCCACCCAGCTGGTGGCCCCGCCAGTGATGCCCCATGCGTGTGATGTCACGCGCATGTGGGCATGCCCAGGCTCTGGAAAGCCCTGAGCGAGCTCTCCTGAACTCATTTCCAGCCAGCACTTGCTGGCTGGCAGTGTTTATTTCTCTTCCTCTCCCTCTAGCGAGGGAGAGGAAAGGAAACACATGCATTCAGGTAGCAAACGCTGCCTGGAAATAAGATTGGGAGGACTGGGGCGGGCCCTCTTGCAATTGGGCCACGCCCCCTTTGTATGTGACATCACACACAACAGGGGCTCTGGTGGCCCTTTTCATTGGCGGTCCGGGTTCTTTGAACCCATTCGCTCAATGGTGGCTCCAACCCTGGTCGGGGCTCTGCGCTTCTCAGTTGGGGGTGCCAAAGCCAAACTTCGCCTAAGTTTGCCAAAAACCCGGGGGCCAGTCCTGGACTCTCCGGTCTCGGATTATACTAGTTGTTGGTGTATATTGCCTTTTTGTGCAGTTATGGAGCACATTGTGCTGCAATAATATCTGCTGGTGCTACTATAAGATCCAGTTTGGAAGAAGTCTGGGTCAGGCCATACGCTTGTTATAGTTTGGTGTGAGTTCCCACGTGGGTTTCACATGCACTGTAGCACAACAGCCCTGCAGGCTATATTATGATTTCCCCCACTTTGCAGCAGAGGGAACTGAGGCTAAAGAACTTGCCAGTGAACATGGAACTGAACCTGAGTCTCCCAAATCCACTGCACCATCTACTCACAAAGCCACTGCACCGTCAAATAGGGATGTGCAAATTGATTTGGATTTGAATCTATTTGACTTGAATCTAGGTAATTCAAGTGATTCAAATTCAAACTGGATCACTCCTTAAAAGGGCAATTCGATTTGAATTCTAATCAATTTTTTGGAATTCGATTCAAATTTGATTTGAGAGTTGTTTGGCACCTTTTAAAAACCATTTAGGCACCCTAATTGGTTAAAAAGGGACCAAAACAGGTTCAAATCGATTCAAATTCAATTTAAATTCAAATCAAATTTTTGGACCAGATTAGAATTTGATTCAAATTTGAAATGAATTTTCAGAATTTGATTTGAATTCAAAATGAATTGAAAAAGTTCTTTTGTGCACATCTCTACCATCAAATGACTGATGGGCAGACCCACTCAAGCCTACTGCTGAGAGCCGAATGTTCTTTCTGAATACTGAATTGAATATAGACCAGAACTTCAGCAACTGCTAAATCCAGGGGCGTCAGGCTCTTTTATGGCAATCCGAAGAGATCTTCTGCCAGTCTCATTTCACACATTGTGCAATTTATTCAGGGTTTGATACTGTCAATGCTGTAGTGCATGTTTGCCAGAGTGGAGTCTCTTGGACCATTGCAGAATTACTTTGGACCAAATCAGGGTGGTCTGGCATCTTTGGGGAAGGCAGCTGGCCTTGTGGTAGCAAGCATGAATGGTCCTTTTTGTTAAGCAGAGTCCACCCTGGTTTGCATTTGCATGGGAGACCACATGTGAGCACTGTAAGATATTCCCTTCAAGGGACTGAACCACTCTGGGAAGAACAGAAGGTTCCAAGTTCCCTCTCTGGCTTCTCCAAGATTGGGCGGAGAGAGACTCCTGCCTGAAACCTTGGAGAAGCTGCTGCCAGTCTGTGTCGGCAATACTGAGCTAGATGGACCAAGGGACACAGTATATGGCAGCTTCCCATGTTCCTATATCTGTGAGCATTGTAAGATATTCCCCTAAGGGGACGGGGTTGCTCTGGGAAGAGCATCTGTGTGCCTGCTTGCATGCAGAAGGTTCCAAGTTTTATACATGGAACCCTGGCATCTCCAGATAGGGCTGGGAGATACTCCTGTCTGCCACCTTGGAGTAGCCGCTGCCAGTCTGTGTAGACAATACTGAGCCAGATGGACCAAGGGTCTGACTCGGTAGAAGGCATTTCCCTATTTTCCTGACCCAGAATGGCAGTTCCGCTCTCTCCCATTTCTGAGACCTCCCTATCTATCTTTGTCCACTGTGACTGAAGCTTCTCCTGGAGATTCCCTCCCCGCAGGGGCATACCTATCATAGGGCAAGGGGAGACAGTTGTCTGGGGGCCCACTGCCTTGAGAGACCCCCAGAGGCAAATCACATGATTGACTCCCCCAGCCGCACACCCGCCCAGGCTTCCTTCAGTTGTAGTCATCCTCCGAAATTGATGTGAGCGTTAAGACCTGGAGCTACCAGAACAGCATGTCTTTCTCTAGTACCATTAAATGTTTTGCATCGTCCACAATTTACAAAGCAGCCTAATTTGAGCTGAGCTTCAGTGAGGGGGGGGGGCATTTTAAAATCTTGTCTCTGGGCCCACTCCAACCTTGCTACACCCCTGCCTCCCCCACACTTTTGCCCATTATCAAATAATTAAAAATCTCCTGGATTGCTTTCAATCGTCCTCTGGAGAGGGATGCCAGTTCCTGGAAACACCAGGCGAGTCCTGGAGGGATGACAACCCAAGCCCCAGCTCTATAAATGACCTCATGTTCTTTTGCATGTAGGTATTTATGTGGGGACCCCAATATTCAAGCCTGTGGGGAGTGTCCTTCTCTTACCTTTAACCACAACCAGTCCCCACAAATACGTATTTAAGCACGAGGGCTTTGTGGACAGAAGGTGTGACTCTTTGAGTCTCTGTGCCTCTTGTTTTAGACATTTGTCAGTCATTTTGTCCATATGAATCTAAATCAGTCATCCAAAAATCTTCAGTTTAAGCTGAGAGTAAAGATGCTTTACATTTTCACTCATGCTCTAAAAAGCATGGAAATCCAAAGTTAGGGGCCATATAAGCTATAATTCTTTGTAAGGTCTGGTATATTATGTTGGCTTCAGAAACGAGGCGCCATGCACTCATACTTTGCCTTGATCGTTCAGCTGGACAGTAGGCTGGGGAAGGATGCAACCAGGCAGACATTCAACAGGTGTAACTTCCTCAATCACTTCCTAGAGATGCCCCTGATGAATTTCTGCCTGATGCATCTCTACAAGGCACAGTACTTCCCTAAAATGTCACTGAAATTCATTCCATATGAATCTAAATGGACACCAAGAGTTTTCCACAGAAGCCTGCTCTCTGGTCCACATCCAACTCACAGGGCTTTTTCTGTAGTGGTGCCACAGTTCTTAAATGCTCACACTGGGGGATATCTGCCTAGCCCCCTCCTTTGCTGTACTGAAAAAGGCTATAAAAACTCTCCACTGTTGTAAAGCTTTGTTGAAGCTTTTAGTCGATTTCTCTTGCTGCAGCTGTGATTGACCCAGTGGGCTTAATTTTGCCACTTCTTTCTATGCTTTTTAAAAATTTGCCTATCTGATTCTTTCAGCACTTTATTATTTTAATGCTGTTATTTTTTATTTAAACTTGTAAACCATTACACAACCCTTTGTGCAAAAAGAAAAAAGAAAAAAGAAAAAAGAAAAAAGAAAAAAGAAAAAAGGAGGGGATATTAAATAGATGTGAAAAATATGAGTATTACAACATCTCCAAATCCCAATGTGTTTCAATGTGTGTATTTTATTTTTAAAAGCAAGAAGCATCTTTTGAATCTCTGTTATTTCTTGATTATTTTCCTATGATGAAGAGCACATAGCTTGAAACTCGCTGGGATTTTGGGATTTTATAATACACACGTATTTTTCTGCATCCATCTACTATTCTTTTCTTAGCTCTGTTTTGGGTGTTCCCCCTTCCCTCCCACAGTTTTTCCTAAGTACAATTTGAAACAAACTTTTGACAGGAAATGGGTTATGTTCAAATTTACAGTGCTCAACGGCCTGGCTAAATTTCTTGACAGAAGTCCCACTTAAATAAATAGGACAATTTAGTCAGGACTAACTAATGGGAACTTCTGCCAACTAATTTAGTCAGGATATCATCCAGAGACATACTGAGAAAAATTACTCGAAGTAGTCACGTTGAAATTGAAGGGACCAGTTTTTAATTTCTATAGGACTACTTTGAATAATTTCCCTGAGTACATCAGCCATTTAATAATTTTACATATTTAGCCAACAAGTGTGTTATCATATGTATATTAATGTTTCTTTATTCTTTCCATTTTGGTTTATTGTTATTACTTATTATGCTGAGTATTCTAGCAATACAATTGCATCTATTATAGCTACTATTTAAATGATGAAAATAGCTGCCCTTGTGAAATCTGTGCCTGAAAGGCGGGATACTGGTGTTTTAAATAAATGAAGGAATTTAAACACTTCCTGAGGTCATTCAGCTTCAAGCAGGTTTCCCTCCTACCTTGCTTCCACACAACCGAAAATTGGGAGCAAACATAGCTCCCAAACCTGGTAGAACACAGTTTTTGAGTGTGTGAGTGACCTCCCTATCAAACTCCCACTGAGGCGCTTCACACAATTGGTGTCAAGCGCCCTTAGGGTTCGTGCAGGGAGAGTGGGCTTAGCCTGTTCTGTGTTCTCCCCGCACATGCGCAGGGAGCTGTCCCTGGACGGCCGGATCGGCCACCCACATGATTGCCGGCTTTGTCACGGAGCTGACAAAGCAGGGGCGGCAAAAATGGTTTTGTTTTAATTGCAAACCGCCTGGAGCCATTTTGGAAGGGCAGTATACAAACCGGATACATAAAATCAATAAAATAAATATTGTCTACACTGACTGGCAGCCGCTCTCCAAGGTTTCAGGCAGGAGGCTCTCCGAGCCCTACCTGGAGATGCTGCCAGGGATGGAACTTGGGATTTTCTTCATGCAAAGCCGATCCTCTCTCACTGAACTACAGCCCCATCCCCTAAGGGAACAGGGTACTTGCATGTAGCCACCCATCCAAATGCAAACCAGGGCAGACTCTGCTTAGCAAAGGGGACAATTCATGCTTGCGACCGCAAGTTGAGCTCCACTCCCTTTTAAAGGGGTTGATTGTGACTGAACAACTTGATTGTGAGTTGCCCGGTCTTCTTTGAACATGCAGTATTTTTCAAATGCAATAGAACAGTCTCCTTCTCCTACATAACTTCCCTGCTGCCGCCCTGTATAAAATTACCTAATCAGCAAAACAAAGGAAACTTAAAAGAGAGCTTACCCCCTCAGGTGAAGCCCAAATAGCAGCCCCTTCTTTAATATGATATTTATAATGTCTAATTAAGGAGAATACAGAATCAAGGGGTGTGTGGGTGTGTGTGTGCGCAAGAGAAAATGCTCAAGAGAAAATGCTCCAGGCACCATGGAAGGCCGCGGGTTTCTCCTCAGCCCTCACCGCGCCTGCGAGGCACCGGTTATCTTGAAGCTCCACATACCTTGTTATAACTTGTCTAATTAGAAGTCTGCAGAGTGTGTGTGTTAACAAAGTTTGGGGGTTTTTTGGCTTCAGGTATGACAGTCTTGTTTTAAAAACTCAGATTTTTTGGCATGGCTTCTCATTTCCATGGCTTTCATGTGTGTAAACCCTCCCCCCAAAAAACAACAACAACAACAACAACAAAAACCAGCCACCAACAACCATAAAATACACCATACCATAATCTGTCCTGCAAGAGGACAGGGCCTTTAGCTTAACACATTTTCAGAACACATTTTCTTGTGAAGGGCAAACATTCCCACAGTTTGGTCCAGTGTATTTTGCTGGTGAACCTTTTTCAGGGGTGGACGGTAAACTTTGGACTAAATATTGTGGATGGCAGCAATCCCATCTATTCTTACTGAAATTATCTTTTTTTTGGACAAAAAAATTATTGATGGATGGATGGATTGATTGTTAAATTTATATACCGCCTTTCATTAAAAACAATCCCAAGGCTGTTTACAAAAGTTAAAAAACATACAATAAATGTTCTCAAAGTTTGTTTATATAGCAAAAGAAATCTGCTTTCTACCAAGTCAGACCACTTTCCCATCTAGCTCAGTATTGTCTACCCAGACTGGTAGCGGCTTCTCCAAGGTTGCAGGCAGGGGTCTCTAGTCTCAGCCCTATCTGGCGATGCTGCCAGGGAGGGAACCTGGTACCTTCCCTACTCTGCTTAGCAAAGGGGACAATTCATGCTCCCTGAAAGTTAAACAGCCTGTTCCTGGACTGTACAACTTCAGCTCTCCCACAGACATTGGACTACAACTCCCACCGTGCCTGACTCTTGCCCACTGTGCCTGGGGATTATGGGAGTCAGGGGTGTTGCTGTGTATTTAAAAGGTCTGGTGCACACAGACACCCTTTTGATAATTAAACTTTCTTTCTTTCTTTCTTTCTTTCTTTCTTTCTTTCTTTCTTTCTTTCTTTCTTTCTTTCTTTCTTTCTACAATCACATTTGTACACCGCCCCAAACTTTCATCTCTGGGCGGTTAACAATAGCATTAAACCAGTTAAAAACATATACAAAAACTTAAAACAATTTAACAATTTAAAAATAAACCAGAGATCAAAACCTAATTTATTTATTTTTTAGGAAGCTGAGAAAGCTTGGGCGAAAAGATGGATTTTCAGATGTTTTTTGAAAACTGCCAGAGATGGGGAGGATTGTATCTCAGCGGGGATCCAGTCTGGTGGATAGGGGAGTGGGAAATATTTGGGGGAGCACCCCTTGGAGTAATCCCTGTGTAAGGACCTGTAATGTTATGTAGTGTATCCATTTGCCAGTCGGGACCATGCTTGTCAGACGGTAGTCTTGTTTGGAATTTGGGGGTCAGAATTATCCATTCTCCACGGTTGCCCCGAGTCTCTAGAACTCAGCATCTACCTCCAGGTGATTTGAATGCAGACCTGGAGATCTGAATGGCTTGAAATTAAGAAAAACATATGAGAAATAAATCTCGAGGAAAGCTTCAATCAGATTTGGCAACCCTAGTGGGAGACCCGGAATGCCATCGAAACAAGCTTTGCCTGGGCTAGCAAAGGCCTTGGAGGTCATTATATTGAACCATATTGTAGACCTTGTTGCCAGTCTGTTTCCAGGTACAATTTGGGGGTGCTGGCTATTACCTTTAAAGCCCTAATCAAATTGGGCCCCAGGTGCCAGGAGTATATCAAGGTTGGAATGGGCCCTGGGACAAAAAGTTAAGATTTTTACCCTGGGATTTTGGAACACGCTCCCTAACAAAACCAGAGCCTCCCCTTCTCTGGATGTCTTTAAGAAAAATCTGAAAACATATCTGTTTAATCAGACTTTTCATTTATAGTTTTAAAATCTTAGGATCTATCTATCTATCTATCTATCTATCTATCTATCTATCTATCTATCTATCTATCTATTTATTTATTTGATTTATATACCACCTTTCCAAATTGGCTCATGGCAGTTTACAACACGATAAAAACAATTGAAACAAGTTAATGGTTAAAATCAAACTATAAAAACAGAATAAAACCAATTAAACAATTCAAACAGCTAAAAAAAACACCCTGGAAACCAGGGCAGCAATTTAAAACAATTTAAAACAGTTTGTCAAATCATTTAAAAACCCTGGAAGGCCAGGCCAAACAGCTAGATCTTAAGGGCTCTCCTGAAGGACAGTAATGATCTCAGATTACTAATTTCTGCCAGGAATGCGTTCTATAGCCCAATTTTTATCTATATTTTAAATTGTTTTAACTGTATTAGTGTTTTAATTATTGTTGTGCTTTAAATTGTAAACCGCCTGGAGATTTTTTTTTTTATAAGGGACAGCATAGAAATGTGCCAAATAGATACATAAATAAAGATGCCCCTCTATTCTCACCGTCTTCTTCCTCAGGTAGGTGTGAGGCAGTGAGCAAAGAGAAAGTTGTAACCCAGCCAGTGGGGGGCCCCTCCCTCAGAGGCCCAGGGACACTTATCCCCCTCCCATTCCATTATAGCTTTGCCCCACCAGGTACCTTAAGAACTGTCTGCTCCCAGCTGACAAGGCTATCTGGAAGGGCTCCACATGCCAGGCCCTGCTGAGGCTTGTTTGTTGAGCACATGGAACAGGGCCTTCTTGGTGATTGCCCCGAGGCTGCAGAATTTGCTCTCATTTGAGGCCCGCATAGCTCTCTTTATCCCAGTATTTCAGAAGAGCCTGAAGACAGTCTTTATTATTCAGGACACGGGCCAATGAGTAGTCCTCTGATTTCTTTTTAGTTGGTTGTAGCTGAGTTTGCTTATTGTGAGGTGTTTTTTTTTTAATGGTATTTGTTTATTGTTTTATTAGTTTTGTTATTTTTAAATTTTTTATTTACTGGCCTGGAGTCACAGGATTAAAAATAATCTCTTCCACTAGCAATAAGGTTGCCACCTGTCCCCGTGTCTTTCCAGATACTACTTACATTGAACAAGTAACTCACATGTGAACACACCAAGTCAACTTATTCTGGGTGCTGGCATTCCAAAATGCCCTTTCCTTTCCTTTAAAAAATAAAAATAAAACATTTGGGCAGTTCCCAGGGTAACGGAATCAGGCATGTTACCACTTTCTCCAAATGACTGTAGCCATAAGCAAATCCCCAAGTTAATACTATAAATACTCACTGGCAAAAGAATATCTCCTACTATAAGACTGTATTTTTTTTTTACAAAATCCTTAAATATTATAGATAGTGCCTGAACTGTGCAAAATTTCAGAATTATGAAAATTCAGAAATACAGAATTCGGTAACGGAATCAGAAACAATGTCCAAAAATTCTGAATCCGTTACCAACATCGCTAGCCTCTGCCTGCCTGCCTCCCTCCCACTACAGCTGCCCAACCACCTTTCTCTCTCCCCATTGCCACCGACGGCAAAGAGGCATGGGTGAATGATGTCCCTGCCTGGTGTGTGTTGCTGGGTGGTGACATCATTAGCCAGTGTGCCAGCTCTTTGCCACTCGTGGTGATGGGGAGAGATGCAGGTGGTGTGTGGCAATCCGGGCTCTGGCCCCACCTAGCATGAATATGTACATCTAATCCCTTTTTTAAGCCATCCAAACTTCCAAACTAGCTGCACTGTCATAATCACTGCCGGAGGTATGACCAGGTCCTGGCCGCTGATTCTGTTCTGAGGAATGAGGTTCACCCAGAAGCAAACTTTATCCCGAGAAACTCCCTACAGCTACTGGAAACCACCAAGCAGATGCCTTTGACACACCGGTTTGCTTTGGTGTCAGGCTGTCTGAACTACTGCCCTGACCGCTGCTGATATCTCTATTTACCATCTTTAATTTGCCAAGGCTGTGCAACTCTGTATGCATTTGGCTCCTGACAACCCCAATGACTCCAACTTCATAGACACAGAACTGAGAGTAAGTAACCTGCCCAGGGCCAGACAGTGAGTCTCGGTCGCAGAGCTTGGCATTCTTTGTAGTCTTCCAGATCCAAATCCGGCCCTGTAGCCTTTGGGTAAGAAAGTTTTGGGCACATGACCTTGTTGAAATTCCCCTTGTTGAACTGAGGACTTTATTAAATCATCAAATCATTGTAAAGGAGCATCAAGAGTCACTTAGCTCTATGAACTGCAGACCCTCTCTTTGAGGGTCCACTTGCTCAAAAGAATGGCTTTCCCTCATATTTTATCCCTAGCACTTGGTACTCAGAGTTATAATGCCACTGATCACGGAAGTTAAATTGACTTCCATGGCAATTCCATGTAGCTATCATGGTTCCTGATTTGCTTCTGCTAGAAAAAGCAAATTGCACATGCAAAATGCTCTTTAGTTTAGACCAGGACTACACAACCTGGGCCTTCGAGCAGTGGTTGGAATACAGCTCCCATCATCCCCAGCGGCCAGGGGATGATGGGAGTTGTAGTTCATCAGCAGCTAGAGGGTCAAAGTTGCGCATGAATGATACTCACATACCGTTGCGCAGTTCTGAGTTTTCCTTTTAAAAGAAAGCCCTGATGCAGCTGCTGCTCTCATTCATGTCTGCACATTACCCACAATGCCTGGTGAATATACACAATGGCCAGTCTTTACGCTGATGCGCCATTCAGCTCACGTCAACCCAGGGGCGGAACTAACACTGGGCCACCATGCCCAGTGAAGGCGGACCACCCAACCGGGCCAGGGCTACTGACCCCCAGCAAAGAGCCAGCACATATGAGGCCAGGGCTGGGGGAACTGCCCACCTTCCGCTTGCCAAGTCACCCTCCAGCTGCCCACTCCTCACTCGCTCACCTGCTCACCTGGCTCTCACCTTCCCCCCTCGTGCACAGGCTAGGGACATCGCCACCTGGTGACATGCGCCAGATGGTGACATCATAAGCCCATGCAGGAGCGTGAGAGGCAGGCAGGTCAGGGCTGGGGGACAATGTCCGACCGGTGGCTCCCCTGCCCCCTGGGTGTTCCTGTGACAACTCCGGCAAGGGTTTCCTTTCCCCCCGGGGCGGAGCCACCGTTGGGCGAACAGGTTCATAGACGCAGGGGGTGTCATTCCGCTCCCAAGTGGGCTGCGTGACCCCGTTTGGGCCCGAAATCGGCCCACGCTGCGTTTGCCGCACAGCCAGAGTGGCGCCTCCCTGCCAATGCAGTGGGGCTGGTCTCCCTACCCAATGGGGCCGTGTGGCCCCATGTGGGAGGGAAACTGGCCCATGCTGCGTTGGCAGCCGGGCTGGAGTGGCTCTCCTTGCCTTTAAAGGCAGGGAGGGTCGCTCAGGCCTGCACTATCCAATGTATCCTGGGCTGATCTCCCTTCCAAACGGGGCCGCGTGGCCCTGTTTGGGAGAGAGACCACGCCCCCGCGCCTGGCATCAGATGTGGGGGCGTGGCTAGCCAACCCCCTGCCTTTGATGTCAGAGGTGGGGGGCAGGGCCAGGGGCCCACGGTGGTCACTGAAGACGGGCTGCCAGCAGCCTCCCCCTGCGCCTGGTTTCCCCTGTCAGTGGCTGGTGGAATCACTGAAAGGCAGCTCCTTTTCCTCCCTTTCAGTGATTCCGCCAACTGCGGAAAGGGGAAACAAAACTCAGCCGGGGCTGTGACAGCCCGTTCTCCGCAATGGCCCCGCCCCCTGCATCTGACATCAGACACAGGGGAGGGGTCAATGCCTGGCGTGTGCCGAGTAATGAGCCGGTGGGGGGCACCAAAGGAGGCCATAGCAGCTGCCTCTGCTTCTTGGCAGCCGCTCCTCCCGCCCTGCCCGAGAGCAGCGTTTCCTGCAGGTTGGCCATTCATCAGGTACAGTTGTTTGGGTGGCTCCTCTCTCTCCTGCCCAGCCTGAAAGCTGCATTGCCTGCAGGCTGGACATTCATCAGGTAGAGCTGTAGGGTTAAGCGGGCTGACCATTTGTCAGGTTAACCATGCAGCTCTACCTGACAGATGGCCAGCCTGCAGGCAGTGCAGCTGGTGAGAGAGGAGCCACCTGACCTGCTGCCGGGAAGCAGAGGCACCTGCGCCTCCCCACCGGCTTGTTAGGACGAGCCACTGCTGGGCACAACCCTGAAAGAAGAATGAAAGATTGCAATCCAAATGTTTTTGCAGCTTTTAGTTGGGGGTCTATGTCCGGTGGCATGGCACCAATATATTTTGCCTGGACTCGTTTATTTATTTATTTAAAACATTTCTACATCGCCAAAACCTGCGTCTCTGGGCAGTTTACAATTAAAATAATTTAAAATAGCAAGTCAATTAACAATTAAAATCTTTTAAAACATTAAAAACATTAAAAACCCAATATTAAAAATATTAAAACTATAAATCTAATTAAAAGCCTGGGTGAATAAAATGTGTCTTCAGTGCCTTTTTAAAAGTTGCCAGAGATGGGGAGGCTCTTATTTCAACAGGGAACACATTCCAAAGCCCAGGGACAGCAAAGGAGAAGGCCCGTTTCCAAGTAGCCACCAGACAGGTGGGGGCAACCGCAGATGAACCTCTCCAGATGATCTTAACAGGCGGTGGGTCTCATGGTGAAGAAGACGTTCTCTTAAATACCCAGGGCCTGGGATTTCAGCCCAGAAATCCCACAAAAGGGACATTTACATTCTGCAATTGATTTATTCTTCTGTGATTGATTTACATATTTACAAGGGCAAATTAAAAAGGCATACTTACATTCAGCGACTGGCAGCTTTACTACCATCATATCAGTGGTCTTGTGAATCAACAGCTAACTCTGTGCATGGGAAAGTACGGGGATAATTATTGTGACCCGCCAAGCGTTCTCTTTGCTGAAGAGACCGTTTGGTGCTTGAGAACCAAAATGCATTGGAACAAACTGAGAGCAAGGCTTGCACAAGATATGGAGCCTGCTCCCAAAGACTGTGGGCTTTTCTTCCCTGCTTTCTGTCTTCATGTACACCAAAGCCCCCTCCTACCTTGGTTGCACAGCAGGGAAATGACTTGACTAGCAAGCCAGAGGTTGCTGGTTCGAATCTCCGCTGGTATGTTTCCCAGACTATGGGAAACCCCTATATTGGGCAGCAGCGATATAGGAAGATGCTGAAAGGCATCATCTCATACTGCACGGGAGATGGCAATGGTCAACCCCTCCTCTCTTCTACCAAAGACAACCACAGGGCTCTGTGGTTGCCAGAAGTCGACACCGACTCGACGGCACACTTTCTCTTTACTTTACATCCAAAGCCAAGCAAATCCAGGCCTTTCAGCAGAGAGTACAGTAAAGCCGTCTCTAGTGCATTATTTGTAAAATGGATTATGCTGCTGGAAAAACCACAAAAAGACTCCCACCACCTCATATGCCTTGCCAAGATGTAACCTGAGTTCTTCTAGTGCTGAATGAACCACCCGCTGAAAGCTCCAGGAAAGAAAGTTTACCCGTCTCTAGAAATTTTGTGGTGGTGGTGGTGGGGGGCGGGGGCATTATAAACCTATGCAGAATAAGAAATTCCCATACACAAGTTGCCTGATGGGTTTATGTATTTATTTTGGTATTTATTGTATTTAGCACATTTTAATGCCGCCCCATATACAAATCTTTGGTCGCTTACAATGTTAAACCACGAACAACAGTTAAAAACATCAATCAAAACAGTTTAGTATGGAGAAAAATAACTTGAAAACTTTAAAATTATATAAACTAAAAGCCTGATGATGTTTTCAGACATTTCTTTAAAAACAACCAGAGATGGGAGGCTCTAATGTTGTTTGGGGTTTCAGTTTCAGTTTCTTTTAAACTTTAATGGCTGACTTGAGGAGAATTCTGTAAAATATCTTAAATATTTTGTTAACAAATACAAAAAACAAATATTAATGTTTTTAATATTCGAAGTTAATGTTTGTAATGTTAGTTGTTTGATAGACTTGTAATGTTTTTAAATATATTGTGAACCACCTTGGGGTTATTTTTAATGTAAGTTGGTACATAAATCTAACAATAAATATAAAAAATATTTTTTAAAAAACAACAACCTCAAAGTCATTCTATTAAAATCAAAAGGACAAGTTAGGTATTGCTGGTTAAATGTCCATGTGGCAAACTTAGGTTTGCTCTGTGTGAACCATGGAATGGCTCACCTTCATCACTCTTACTATCTCCCCACCACCACCGCCTCTAAAGCTGAGACTAAAGGGCAGGATCCAGGCTAATAATAATCCCAAAAGAATCCAATAACTCTATATAAATAAAAATATTATTTTAAAAGCCATGAAACTTCCAAAAGAACATACAGTAGTGTAGAATCCAAGGGAAAGCACTGTGGTATGCAAGGGCAAGGCAGTGGAGTGGAGTCAGGAATATTAATAGTTCAATGAAATAGATATGATGCACAGAGAGGCAAGTGCAGACAGCTTTTTAGTGCTCTTGCTGCTGACTGTTCCTTAACCCCGCCTCTACTTCAGGACTGGAATACAAGTAACTAAAGCCCCGTTTAAAAAGCTGGCCTGGATCGAGGAATGGATTGACCAAAAACACCACAAATAGCACAGTAATGAGCTGGATGAGGGACAACAATTTAAAAAAATATCTTTATTATGGTCTCAGACCAGCATAAAGTATAGGAATAATTACATGGTAAAAGCAAGATTAGATAGAAGAGATGCTTGCATATAAAATAATATGTAATACATATAACAGTACTAAAAATACTGAGCCAGTGTTAAAATATAAGAGTGATTATGCATTAAAATGAGGTTAGAGAAAAAAAGGATTACATATAAAGATTGAAAATTAAAAATTAAGAAAATAAGGACAACAACACAACATCAGGGCCCTCAGTGCTCTTCTGATGCCAGTGGGGGTCCAGGATGGCTGTATCATCCGCATATAACAGGATGGCATTGTGTCTCCCCGCGAGCTTAGGAGGGTGGAAATCTGGATTGCTGAGCTGGCCCACCATAGAGTTGATGTAGAAATTGAATAGGAGTAGGGCCAGAATGCATCCTTGTTTGACGCCCTTCTGAGTTGATACAGCTCTTGTAAGGTGGCCTTGCGGGCTACATCTCACCTTGAGTGAAGTGTCCAGATGCACGGTGTGAAGAAGATATAGCAGATGCCGGTCAATGGAGGAGGCCTCCAGCTTCTCCCATATTTTGACACGTGAGATGGAATCAAATGCTGCCTTGAGATCAATGAAGGCGGCATAAAGTGAGGTCACCCTGCAGGAGGAGTATTTCCCAATGAGATGCTTTAGAACTAGGCATTGATCAATAGCAGAGCGCCCTTCCCTGAAGCCTGCTTGTTCCTCAACAGGGAGATGGGACAAGAAATTGAAGCTGAATCCAAGCAAGATAGAAGTGCTCATTGTGGGGGAGCGGAATTTGAGGGATGAGATAGATCTCCCTGTCATAGATGGGGTTACATTCCCCCAGAAGGAACAGGTATGCAGTCTGGGAGTGCTCTTGGATCCAGGCCTTACCCTGGTATCCCAGGTGGAGACTAATGGCCAGGAGTGCTTTCCATCAGGTTTGGCTGATTCACCAGCTGCGTCCATTCCTTGAAGAGAACGACCTCAAAACAGTGGTGCATCAACTGGTAACCTCCAGACTTGACTATTGCAATGCGCTCTACGTGGGGCTGCCTTTGTACATAGTTCGGAAACTTCAGTTAGTTCAAAATGCAACAGCCAGACTCATCTCTGGGGTAACCCAGAGAGACCATATTATGCCTGTTCTCAAACAGTTGCATTGGCTGCCAGTATGTTTCCGGGCAAAATACAAGGTGCCGGTTATTATCTTTAAAGCCCTAAATGGCTTAGGTCCGGGTTACCAAAGAGCGTCTTCTTCTGTATGATCCCCATCGCATGTTGAGGTCATTCAGAGAGGTCCATCTCCAGTTACCACTGGTGCATCTGGTGGCGACTTGGAGCCGGGCCTTATCTGTAACTGCTCCGGGCCTATGGAATGCGCTCCCGGGAGATATCTGCAGTCTGGGCTCATTGTTGGCCTTCAAGAGAGCCCTAAAGATTGACTTGTTTGGCCTGGCCTTCCAAGGTTTTTAAGTAGTTTTATTTGGTTTTAAATGGCTCTGAACTGTTTTAGATTTGTTTTAATACTGTTTTAACCCTTTTGTTTTAAATGCTGTTTGTTGTAGTATTTTACCTGTTGTGCACCACCCAGAGCCTTTGGATGGGGTGATATAGAAGTGCAGTAAACACATACAAACATACATACATACATACGTACATAAAATTTAATATAGATCATGTAAACACTATTATTTAAAATCATAAAATGTACACCATTACTCACTAAAAATCTGATAAAACTATATTAATTTCAATTTCATCAGATTTTTAGTGAGTAATAGTGTATAAATTCTACAAATTTTACAAAATTCCTGTGTTGTACAAATGCAAGTATGTACAACTTGCATCCAAGGTCCATACTAGCATGTGTACAACACAGGAATAGTGTACACTATGGTTTTAAATAATAGTGTTCGCATGATCTATATGAAATGTGTTGCACTATATATATTTTGGAAGTTGGACGATTTTTAAAATTTTTATATCTATATCTATAGATAGATCTAGATCTAGATCTATAGTCATAACTGGGATTGTTAGTGTTGTTTGTGAATTCAAAGAATATTGTCTTTGTGCAATCAGGATCCAGGCTCAGTCTGACATGTCTGTCCTGTTGAAATTAACAGGACTTCATTCATAGACAAACTCCTCTCATTTATTCAATGGTTTTTCGTTACAACTAAATAGTCTGGATCCTGTCCATTATGTGGACAGGAGACAAGACCAGGCAAGATTCCAGAAGCTCTGCTCCAATCCTGAAAGAGATTTCAAGCCTAAAGGGAGCAGAGATTTTCCGAAGTTTTATCGTTTAACTGAAGGGTTCTCCAACGTGGACTCCGAATGTTGCATCAAGGAAGGTTGGTGGCATCCCTCAGCTTCCTTGCCTCCCCCACCACTGCTGTCACTTACCTCTGGCCTGGGGGAGGGTGATGATGATCCATGTTTGAATGCCGGCCATGGTCCTTGTGCTAGCATCAGAAGCATGTCGGTGCAGGGGGTGTGTCTGGCATTGGAGCATGGCCGCCTTCTCCTAGCTAGCAAGTAATCCCTTCACCGGCTGCAGGGTTCTTCTTTTCTCTCCCTGGCTGCAAGGCAGGGAGCGAAAGGAGCACTCACCTGGCAAACAAGAAGCTCACCAACTGGGAGAGGGGCAGGTGATAGGTGGCATGTGTATGCCTCCATGCCAGTTACGCCCCCTGCATCGATGCGCTTCTGATGCTGGCGCAAGGAGCGTGGCCAGCTTTGAAACACAGTAGCGCCATCTGCTATGCTCCCCACTAGCGAGCAGCTCATTTGCCAGCTGGGTGCTTGCGAGGTGGCTAAGGGCTTCCCGGGGTGCCCTGGGCAGTCCCCAGACATCGGTGGCCTTGGGACATTTGTCCCTCCAGTTCAAGGGTGGCTATATAGCCGTTGTGGCTGGAGACGATGGGAGTTGCAGTCCAACAACAACTGGGAACCGCTGGCGTAGAATATTGCCGGCACCTTGGTCCTTTAGGGCCTTGTCAGATGCGATCCGGAGCCACAGAAGCTACCGAAAAGAAGAGGATAATCCCCTCTGCAGATGACCCAAGAGCAGCATGGTTTGTTTTGCTGCTGGCTGGCTTCTTTGGCCCCTCCATCCACCATTCGCCCAATCCACGGCTGTTTCTTGGCTGCTTTGGGGCTTGAGTTCAAGTTCAGATTGACTTCCTGATCAAAGCACCATCTCCTTCCAGATTAATATATTCAGTTGTAGAGGCCCAAGAGCTTTAACCGATGCACCTCTGGGACTCTTTAAGGGTCAATCACCCTTAATCATCCTAGTGTCAAGTTTGATAGATAGAGAGAAAATAAATAAATAAATAGTTTTATAATATTTATAATAATACATTTCCCTTCCAGTTTTCCAATAGATTTACATCTTATTTAGTGAACAGAATCAAATAAGAACAAATATAGCTATAGAGCCAGAAGATGCACCATTAATTATCAGCCTCCCCACGATTCTCCCATGCTTTTAATAATTACATCAGACAGGACATAGCCTTAAGATACATGTTGCATGGTGTAGCTAAGCAGGCCCAGGTCTGGTTGCAGCCTCAGGGAGACCACTTAGAACCTGCCAGCATAGAACAATGAAATAAAGAGCCAGTAAGGTGTATGGCAACTTTGGCTCTCCAGCTGCTGTTGGACTACAAATCCCATTATCCCCAGCCACAGTGGCCAATAGTCAGGGATGTTGGGAGTTGTAGTTCAACAACATTTGGAGGGCTGAAGCTGTGCATCCATGGTGGCGTGGTTGACATACTAACTATGAGAACCACACCACTATGAGAAGCCTATGGCCTTCACACCCAAGCTGTAGACTTCATGGAGCCACTGTAGGAAGCAAGATGAACTTTTGGTCTGATCCAAGAAGGCTCTTCTTATGTTTGATTATTAAATCGCTTTATCTCTATCAGTAAAAAGACGAAGGTACAGTTCAGATGCAACCAGTGTTCCCTCTAACAGGGATTCCCAGATGTTGTTGACTACAACTCCCAGAATCCCCAGCTGCAATGGCTTTTGCTTGGGGATTCTGGGAGCTGTAGTCCACAACATCTGGGAATCCCAGTTAGAGGGAACACTGGATGCAACGCAGAAGCTCAGTTGAATTAGAACATTCTCTGTTGGCTCGTCCATCCGAATGCGCCTCCCTAATTCAACCGTGGTTCAGTTTTGAAACCAAGGTGTGTAGTTGCCTTGTTTGTTTTAAGAGCAGCTAGGTTTGTCATTGAGTTGTGTCTGAACTGACCCTCAGGCTTTATTCTCAGCTTGTTGCAAGAAGCATTCATCCAAATTGCCCCTCTACACACACCACAAAACACATAGGGTTGGCATGTCCTTTAGTGATGTCGAGGCGGGTGTATCTCACTGCGGCTCCATCCTCACATGTAGAGGAGGGTGTTCATCTGAACTTACCCCATGAGTTTAAAAATAATACATATTCTTTTCTCAGGAACATAAAAAGCTGCCTTATACTGAGTCAAAACATTGGTCCATCTAGCTCAGTGTTGTCTACACAGACTGGTAGCGGCTTCTCCAAGGTTACAGGCAGGAATCTCTCCCAGCCCTATTTTGGAGATACTGCCAGGGAGGGAACTGGGAACCTTCTGCATGCAAGTATGCAGATGCTCTTCCCAGAGTGGCCCCATCCCATAAGGGGAATATCTTACAGTGCTCACACATCAAGTCTCCCATTCAAATGTGAACCAGGGCAGATCCTGCTTATCAAAGGGGACAATTCATGTTTGCTGTCACAAGATCAGCTCTCCTTCCGTTAACTCATGGCATTCACTTATAGATTTTATTGCAAGCAACAGGTTTGATATTATTCTGCATGAAATGTATCTAAACTGCTTCAAGGCATCTGTATTTGGTTACCAAGACACTTACAGTACTTAGTGTCTGAACTAGAACGAGAGGGTTAAAAAATACAGATTAACCTGAACAAGAATGGAACTCAGATTGAATGAATGAATCTTTATTTCGGTCATCAACCCGAATAAGCATTGCAGTTTACCAACAATCAATTGATTACAACCAATTATACAATTAATTAGCAACAACCATTCGATCTAAACACAGGAAAAATTACCCAAAAAATTTTTTTAAAAACCCTATACCTGCTTAAATACATAAAACTAACACCCATAATGTTGCTAGTCAAATTGAAACAACCATCTTGTGGCTCACTTTATTTGCCATTAGACAGAACTGAGCCCCTGGTGGCGCAGTGGTAAAACTGCCGCCCTGTAACCAGAAGGTTACAAGTTTGATCCTGACCAGGGGCTCAAGGTTGACTCAGCCTTCCATTCTTCCGAGGTCGGTAAAATGAGTACCCAGAATGTTGGGGGCAATATGCTAAAATCATTGTACACCGCTTAGAGAGCTCCGGCTATAGAGCGGTATATAAATGTAAGTGCTATTGCTATTGCTAACTTAGCAACATTTAACAATATCAGCTCATTTACATCAGATAAAAGAAGGTTCACATAAAAATTGCCCCACTGTCCTGGGTAACCTTTTAAAAAAAGGAACTCAGATTATCAATGGTTCAACTCCCTGAGTTTTATATGGGGAAAATGAGATCAACACTGAAACTTAAGGCTTAACTTAAGGTTTTGCAAAAACATCAGAATGCAAAAACGAAACCTGATCACACAGCTGTTAGCCTATCTTGAGACCAATTCATGGAAGAAAGGCAATTTAGAGTAATCAGATAAATTAAAAACCAAGTTGACCTTAGGGGAAATTCCTTCTTGGCCCCAAATAGGGTGATCTGTTAGCCCCTATGCATGGAGGCCAAACCTGTTCTTCAAGGGAAGAGAAATATTCTCTGCTGTTTTACACAAGTCTGTCTGCCCCATCTGGTAACTCTATATTCACTTGCAATGGCTGGTGGTGTTGAAAAAAGATCACAAGAGAACACAGAGCTTAGCAGGACGGGGGCTCCTACAACCTGCATCAGTCTGGGGTCAGTAGCCTTGCCATGTCCCCCGGAATTTAGGGTAGCCCCCAGATTTTGGCTCCTGCTAAATTCCACCCGGATTTACATGGATTTAAAATGCACTGCCCAGATTGCCTGGATTTTACTATGGATCCGATCACATGGGAGGGCAGAGAAGGAGAGGAAAGTATACAAATCTGTCAAATAAATAAATAGATGTAAATCAGTCGCCACATAATTTGCATAATATGTAAATTAGGCCACCCGGAAGCTTGAATATGGCTACCCTAGGGGCCAGCCATTTTGCTGCTGCTTTTCTTTTTTAGAAAAGAATGTATCTTATATTAAAAAATACTTAAGTCACAAGGAAAAAAAAAGGGATCTCATACATCTTTAGAAGAAAATGGGGTGGGGGGACCCCAAACAATGTAAGCCATGAAGAACAGCATGTAAGAGTGATTCAGAACGTTAAAGTCATTATTCCAGTAACTGATAAACAGAACCCACTTATTTACAAATTTATATACGGTATCATCATTGGCATTTTAATAAGATGATTCAATTGAAAACACGAGTTTCTTTCTATTTAGTATTAAAGGCCGTAACTCTATAATAAAAAGACATAAAATTTCACATTTATTTGCTTTTTTACTGTCCTTGGTTCCCCCTCCAAGAAGGTCTCAGAATTCCTCAACAGAACAAAAACAACCCTTGAGGAAAACATATTAAAGTTTGTCAACCGCCCAGGGCCTTTTTTGGTACGGGGCAGTATATAAATGTACTAAATAAAATAAAATAAATAAATAAATAAATAAATAAATAAATAAATAAATCAAACCTACAATCACACGGGCATCACGCCCCAAGAGAAGGTCTAAAGCAGGGCTTCTCATCCTTGGGTCCCCAGATGCTTCTGGACCACAGCTCCCATCATCCCCAGTCCCAAGGGCTGAAGGGAGTTAGGACCATGGGAACTGTTGTCCAACAGTGTCTGAGGAGCCATTTCATATATTGGTTTGTTTTCACATGTCTATCCCATGCTTCCTCCAAGGAGCCCAGTACATGGTTAGGTTTATCTTCACAAGAACTCTGTGAGGTAGGTTAGGCTGAGTAGTAATTTAACTCAATGCAGTAAATTAACTCAATTTGGTTAATTTTATTACTTTTACTGTATATTGTGTCTATTTTATTGTGAGCCGCCCCGAGCAGTAGTGTACTGGAGGGGCGGGGTATAAGTATTTTAAAATAATAATAAATAAATAAGGTGACACCCAGCATGACCCAGTGAGTTTCATGGGTGAACAAGGATCTGAACTTTGGTCTCCCCCAGTACTAGTCCAACACTCTAACTACTACGCCGTGCTGATGATGATGACGCCACTTTGCTGAAGCTAAGCAGGTCAGAGTCTGGGATTAAAAATGGAGACAGAGGAGAATCTCAGGCTTGCTTCCTCCCACCCCCCGAACCCCATCCTCTCCTTCCTTTTAACACTTGTGAGGCTTGTGGTACTCTGGCCGTGCGAAGAGGAGAGAGAACAGGAAGGCTGGGGAAGGCTATATTTCCCAGGGGCCACCAAGGGAAATATAGTCCTCATGGAAGAAGCATGCAGGGGAGGAGAGGGAGGGAAAGATCTCTTCTTGTGGTCAGAGTGCTGGTAAGTGCTAAAAGGAAGGGGGTTTAGGGAATCAGGATGTGGGGGTTAAGTGTGTGCAATGGAATTTGGATCAGCTTGCAAAAACACAGCAAGCGACCCCCCTTTTAATAACAGGGGGGGCATTTGCCTATTTGTAGGCAAAACCTGCTCTCTACCCCCCAAATGTGAGTGGTCTTCACAGGCCTTCTCAGAGTGGGATCTTAAATGTGGAAGCAAAGTGTCTCTGTGCGCGCAAGGCAGATGGCACCTCCTCAGAGTCCTTGCAAAGATACAGGTCCTCTCTCCAGACAGAACGTTTTCATTGGCCAAAACTCCATTTTGAATCCCCCCACCACACCATTTTGAATCCCCCATTTTGAATCCCCCCACCACACCAAAGCCAATAGACTGGGGAGGAGTCAACACATCACATTCTTTATTTATGGAATATCCTGCCTCTTTTCTATGATGGAACTCAAGGTAGCTTCCACAGAGCGTCCAGGTGACCTCTCACCAGGGGTGGCCATAGAACAACTCCTATAACCCCTGGCTATTGGCCACTGTGGTTGGTGATTATGGGAGTTGTAGTCAAAGTTGAACAGCAAGCCTGGTCTACCTAGACTGGCAGTGCTGGCTTCTCCAGGGTTGCTGGCAGGAGTCTCTCTCCTCCCTATCTTGGAGATGCTGCCAGGGAGGGAATGTACAGTCCTGTTGTATTGTAAAAGCTTCAGTCTGTGGGATGGGGGGAATGAAAGTGGGAGCAGGAAATGTTTTGGGCGTAGCCCCTGCCCTTTTGGAGTCCTGAGGCCTCTCTTCCGAGCAACGACTGAAACCAATCTCCTTAACTCACCAAGGTGGTTGCGTCCATGCCCTGAGAATTATGTAGAGCACATGGGCATACATTTATATTTAGGAGCAGACTTCCGAAAACAGCCCGGGGCGCCTCCATATGGGGCCAATCACAATACCCCGGCATTTGTACACATATGACTTAGAGACCTATTGAGCCACTGCAGGTTATGACTGCCCGGTTTGGAGCAGATTAATTCGTACGCAGAAGCACTTGCGGCAGTGGAATGTCGTAGCAGATCCCCAGAGTGGCCTGTAACCCACTTCCTTCTGAGCTGGGTAACTTCTGCTCTGTATTTTGTGCTCCCCCCGCCCCGCACACTCCATTTGTCATTCACCTGCATGACTCAGGGAATTTGGGAAATGCTAAGAGATTCTGGAAGATCTGGAGGCATCCCCTCCATTTCAGAAGGGGAGGCTTGTGGGAGAAAGAGGCGGGGGTGGGTGGGGAGATCTTGGACACAAAGGCTGTGCTCAGGTTGCACATCTGAGATAAGAGAATACCTGAATCATCCCCTCTGGGGGAGAAGAAGCTAATGACAGAGGGCAAGCTTGACATATTGCTGAGGGCTGCGACCTCCTCTGAGTGCCTAGCCATAAATACCTTCCCTGCTGGATTGCTGGCAAGATGGAACAATCTGAATTTTGGATTGAAAAGAGGGGCTTGAGGAGTTAGGGGAGGGGAAGATGCCCTGCGGGGAAACTGGGCCTTCTGAAGCACCCCCTGAATGTCCAAGCTAGGCTTCCCGACCCTCTTCCCTTGGTAGCAGGCACCGCAAAGGAGACCTCTCTGCAGGCTGAGTTTTTTTTTCTGGAGGAGAGACCATTTAGTTAGAGCAGGGGTGGGCAAACTTGGCCCACCACCTGTCGTTCGACTACAGCTCCCATCATCCCCCCTGGGGATGGCTGGGGAAGATGGGGGTTGTAGTTCGACAACAGGTGGAAGGGCAAGTTTGCCCACCCCTGAGTTAGGGGTCACATATATTGGTAAGAGAATCCCTCTGTGTTTCTAAGCAGAGGCCCAGACTGCCAGTTTCCCAGGGACAGTCCCTGAGTCTGTTCTCGCAACCATAGATACCTGGGCAGGAGGGGGTTAAGCCAGGAACCTGTGGTCATCTGGGGCAGCAGGACTCCTCCTGGACCCAGCAGTTCCGAACCTGGGTAGCTCAGATCCACTAAACTTGTACTGTCGAATCGGTGTCGACTCCTGGTGACCACAGAGCCATGTGGTTGTCTTGGGTAGAATACAGGAGGGGTTGACCATTGCCTCCTCCTGCACAGTATGAGATGATGCCTTTCAGCATCTTCCTATATCGCTGCTGCCCGATAGAGGTGTTTCCCCTATTCTGGGAAATATACCAGCGGGGATTTGAACTGGCAACCTCTTGCTCCCTAGGCAAGTTATTTCCCCTCTGCGCCATTAGATGGCCCCAGATCTGCGACCCGGGTTAAAAATGAGGTAGGACAAGAAGAGAGCTGTCCTACCGTTTCCTTTCGGTTGTCTACAGCACTGGCACAGTTTTAAGTGTTCTCAGGGAGCAGGTTGAGCATAGAGTCCTGTGGCTTGCAGGGCCAGGCAGAGCAGAGCTGCAGGGCTGCCTCTCCACCACTTTCTCAATGCATTGTGGGATAGCTGGAGGCCCCAGGTCCCGATTTCGGCTCTGGAGAATGTTGCTGCGGCGTCTGTGTGGGCACATGAGCTGTAGAGCCCAACTGGCAGCAGGAGAGTAGGATCCTCTACCCCCTCCAGCCCAGCTCCATTGAGTTGTGAGAACAGCCACCCTATTTTCTAGTATCTGTCCCCGGTAAATTGCTGGCCCTGTTTTGTCCCTAGTTTTGCCTCTTGTGGATGCTTTGTTCCAGTCCCCCACCCCCCACCCCCCCTGCGATTCAGGAACAGCTCTACCACTGAGTGGCTGTGTTCTCTGCACCCAAGCCATTGGGGCTTCCTCCGGTGGGTGGGGGCAGCACTGCGGGAGATGCTGCAGAAACAGGGGCTTCCCATCTTGTTTCTGCCTGGGCAAAATCACCCCTTCCCCATTGATATTTTTTTGGGAGAGGAGAGCTGGTCTGATGGCAGCAAGCAGGACTTGCCCCCTTAGCTAAGCAGGGTCCACCCTGGTTGCACATGGATGGGAGACTTGATGTGTGAGATATTGTAAGATATTCCTCTCAGGGGATGGAGCCGCTCTGGGAAGACCATCCAGGTCCCAAGTTCCCTCTCTGGCTTCTCCAAGATAGGGCTGAGAGAGACTCCTGCCTGCAACCTTGGAGAAGTCACTGCCAGTCTGTGTAGACCACACTGAGCTAGATGGACCAGTGGTCTGATTTGGTATACGATCTTACTCAAGAACAAGTCTTTATTTCAGAAACTACTACAATTCAAGCTGAAAGCCACAGGAACAGTATCTCAAACCTGAGGGATCAAAAACACTCCTCAGCGGAGATCTCTGAAGGACCCCGTACCATCCAATACACAATTATTTTTATAATTTTAATGATGATAGTTGCTTACTGCTTTCCGATTGGCTCCTCACATGTTTATGCACATTACATGACCAGCCCCACAATAATGCATGTACCATGTCAATGCATCAGATGCTTGCAGTGACTTGTTTACTGCCTTTTGCCTCCATGTTGAAAGATTCCATTGCCCAAAGCAAAACATTTCCAGGAACAGAAAAAACATGGCCTACCATCTTAAAAGTACTAGACCAGGCTTGTGCAAAAGTTTAGACAAGCTAGAAACTCTATTTATCAATAGCTATTGCCAAAATGCTTTCTAATAATCAGAAGTTACGCACTGACACTCCAACACCCTCCTGGGCATCTCCAAGATAGGGCTGAGAGAGACTCCTGCCTGCAGCCTTGGAGAAACTGCTGCCAGTCTGGGTAGACAATACTGAACTAGATGGACCAATGGTCTGACTCAGTATATGGCAGCTTCCTATGTTCCATCCCTGCATTTGGATCTGGATACCTTTGTCTTCATATTGACCTGATTCTGTTTGTCTTAAGGCAAATCTAGGCATGACATTAAAGATAATAATAATGTTGTTGTTACTGTTATTTAGAATATATCTATATAAACATAAGTACATAGAAAGCTGCCATATAATGAGTCAGACCATTGGTCTATCTAGTTCAGTATTGTCTACACCAGGTTTTTTTTAACCTTGGGCCCCCACATGTTGTTGGACTACAACTCCCAGAATCTTCAGCTGCAATGGCTTTTGCTTGGGGATTATGGGAGTTGTAGTCCAACAACATCTGGGGGCCCAAGGTTAAGAAACCCTGGTCTACACTAACTGGCAGCGGCTTCTCCAAAGTTGTAAGCAGGAGTCTCTCTTGGCCCAATCTTGGAGATGCCACGGAAGGAATCTAGGACATTCTGCATGCAGATGCTCTTCCCAGAGCGGCTTCATCCCCTGAGGGGAATATCTTACAGTGCACACACATGTAGTCTCCCATTCATATGCAACCAGGGCAGACCCTGCTTAGCTAAGGGGACAAGTCATGCTTGCTCCCACATGACCAGCTCTCCTAAAGCTGCTTGGGCCTCACTCAGTGCCTCATATGAAACTCCCGGACCAAACCACGAACTATAGAAACATGCCGTTTTACAGGTAGATTCCAGATCTTGTTCAGACTACCTGAAAAATGGAAAATCCTGGAAAAATTGATTCATTTGCCAAAAAAGCTGGAAAACTCTTCCACTGGAAAAGCATGGGGAATGAATTGCCAGAGTTTCTGACAAACTTTGTCAGTTTTCCTGGGTACTATTCGAGACAGAAAGTTCAGACATCCACTGAATTATGAAGCAGTGGACAAGCTATAATGTATCTTTTCAGTCCACTGCATTTCGATCTGTGTCAGATTTGCATGATCACTGAAGAAATAGAAGAACAGAAAGCTTAAGTGCTGGAGATAGAAATGCATTTTTCTAAACATTGCAGTGTGAAATCCTTAGTATTAAGGCCCACTGGGAGTTTCTTGCTCTCTTTCTCTCATTTTAACTGTCTTTCTGAAATACGAGAATATATTCCAATCAGTGACTCAGTTTACTCTGCATATCCTTTAATTATTTTCAGAATATCTGGGAAAAGTCAGATTCTCCATTTATTTTTAAAACTTATGTAATAGTGATGCTACAATGCATAGAAGAGAATTAGACAGGCACTTCTGTTTAGTTTTCCAAGTACACCTCCACATAGTATTTATGTATTTCATGAGCCCCAGCATACTTAAATTTGTCATTTTCCAGCATGTTTTGGTCTGGCTACGTCCACTGCTAAATAGTTTTTGAAATATTAAAAGATTAACGAGCTTGACTTGTATTTTTCAGCTGATACTATAGTAAAATTATCTGAAAGATGGGTGTCAGATGTTTGGGCAGAGGGCGCAATTTCAGTGCTTGCCCTAGACGCTATTTTCCCTAGATACGCCTCCGGGAAAGAGCATCTGCAGGCTTGCATGTGGAAGGTTCTAGTTTTTCTCCCTGGCATCTCCATGATTAAGGCTGAGGGAGACTCCTGCCTGCAACCTTGGAGAAGCCGCTGCCAGTTTGTGAAAACAATACTGAGCTAGATGGACCAAGGGTCTGACTCAGCATAAGGCAGCTTCCTATGTTCCTATGGGAATAGAATAGGAAAGAATAGAAAAGAAAAGAAAATAAAAGTGAAAAGAAAAGAAGAAGCCTTTATTACGGTCATTGACTAGCCACTGGAAAGAATGGTACAAGAATGACAAGGTTTGCTGCCACCCCCACTTGGAAGGTTGGGGTGTCGGGCCCACCACCCACATACCAGTCATTGCCAGGGACCCTCCTGTAAGACCCACAGCTGACCCAGGTTTTCACATCAGCCGTTCATTTTTAAGCTCCATCTCAACTACATTAAAACAACCACCCAGCTCGCTTCCCTTTAGCCTTTTCAGACCCAGGTCAAAGCCATCATCCCAACCTGCAAAATGATGGGCCCACATTTAATTACAGCCTTCCTCTCCCTCTTCATCAGTCTTCCCAACCCCACCCCACCCTGCCTGTCTCCTTTCCCCCTCCTCTATTTTGTCTACTAGAAATCCTAATTTTTAAAAAATTAAACAGTGGGGGGTGCTTCTGGTGCAGCTCACCTGAAGTTAGAGCTCAGACTAATTGTGGGCCCCAGGCCACCCATCAAAGACCCAACGCCTCGCTTAATGGCTATTCTGCATTTATTACTGCATAAATGAATCCCCTTTATCTCACAAGTTATTGGGGTTTCTTCTGGTAAGCTGTTTGACCTTCAGTTTGGAGGAAAGCAGGGGTAAAGCTTTGCAAGAAGTGAAAATAATTTATTTTCTGTCCCCCATCCCGCCCCCCGCCACTTCTAGTCACATGTAATGTGTCAGTTTTGCGGTTAGGGTCACAACCCACTGCTTGCATGGAAATTCTGTCTGCTAGAAATTTTTGTTCACATCCGACCTGCAAAGACAGAGAGGCTATTCTTACGATGGAGGGAAACTGGGCTAAGGGAGCCCAGCCCGCTTTCCCTCTATCAGAGGGAGAGCCAGCGTGGTGTAGTGGTTAGAGTGCTGGACTAGGACCGAGGAGAGCTGAGTTCAAATCCCCATTCAGCCATGAGACTTGCTGGGTGACTCTGGGCCAGTCACTTCTCTCTCAGCCTAACCTACTTCACTGGGTTGTTGTGAAAGAGAAACTTAAGTATGTAGTACACCGCTCTGGGCCCCTTGGAGGAAGAGTGGGATATAAATGTAACAATAATAATAATAATAATAATAATAATAATAATAAAAATATCATGAGAACCATTGGGTGAGCCTGGTGGTTCAACAGTGGCTAGCCTGCCTAAGAACCCCTCCCCTAGAATGAGGTTAGCAGAGCGCTTGCTCCGCTGTTTTACTGATCATGTGCCGACGTGACATGGCTCCACAGCGCGGCGACAAATGAGTAGACCCCTGACTTAATTAAAGAAATTAATTAAATCTGGAGTAGACCCCCGACTTAATTAAAGGTTGCAGCAAGCCTCCCGGCCTTGGGGTCTCCCCATGATGCCCAACGCAAGAAGTCCTGGGCCTTCTGGGGGCTGGGCGGCCCACTATCCACAGAGCCAGTCATCCTGTGGGCAGCCCTCTGCTCGTTTGTGGGGAGAGCCCAATTAGGTGCCACATGTTGATCATCTGTTGAGCCTCCGAGGTTGGGTTTAAAAAACAACACACCCCAAAATATGTCCTAAGGCCGTGATTCCCAAACTGTGGTTTATGTATCCCCAGAGGTACTTGGGGGCTTTCCTGGGGGTACCTTGTAGGCAGGGGCAGCTGGTGGAGGCTCAGGTGGAAGGTGGGGGCAGAGCAGAAGGCAGAGGCTAACTGTAATGCTGGGAGAACAGGCCTGCTCAACTTAGGCCCCCCCCCAGCTGTTTTTGGATGACGACTCCCAAAATCCCCAGCCAGAGTGACCAGGAGCCAGGGATGATGGGTCAGCATCTGCAGAAGGGTTGAAGTTGAGCAGCCCTGTGGCAGAAGCTCTCACTACCACCCAGCATCCCACGCAGGCAACCACATGTGCCCTGCCCTGCTGCTCCGCTGGCTGATGCATTCCTAAAAAGCAGGAAGCTGCCTGCTACTAAGTCAGAGCATTGGTTCATCTCGCTCGCTGACTGGCAGCGGCTTCTCCAAGGTTGCAGGCAGAGGGCCTCTGACCCTTGGATTTGCGGGCTGAAATCTAGGGCCTCCACAGCCCCTGGGAGGCCCCAAATCCTCTTTAGTTGGTTCTGGGTGGGGTGATCACCTGGCAGAGCATAATTATGCTTAATTTTCAGGGGAGGGGGTCCTCCAAAGGCCTTTAGGTCCAGGCTCCAAAATGACCTAGGGGCGCCTCTGGTTGCTGGCAGGAGTCTCCCTCAACCCTATCTTGGAGATGCCAGGGAGGGAACTTGGAACCCTCTTCATGCAGATGGTTCATGCAGCGGCCCCATCCCCTGAGGAGATTATCTTACAATGCTCACACATGTAGTCTCCCATTCAAATGCAAATCAGGGTGGGCCTTGCTTAGCAAAGTGGGGATTCATGCTTGCTTCCACAAGACCAGCTCTCCTCCCCAACAGGTGCTCTTCCCAGAGCGGCCCCATCCCTTAAAGGGAATATCTTACAGTGCTCACACATGTGCTCGCATGTCTCCCATTCAAATGCAAACCAGGGTGGACCCTGCTTTGCTAAGGGGATGATTCATGCTTGCTACCACAAGACCAGCTCTCCTCCTGCACATGTGTGGCAGCCATTTGAGGGGGTCAGTAGAGCAAGTTTAATACTTTCACCAGGAGCATTTCCGGACAGCAAGCTTTCCCATGAGTTTACTGCGAGTTTGAAGTTGCCCCAACAAACTGACATAAAGAGTGGATTTTTTTTTTTTACCCCAGGTATAAATCAGGCTGCACTCTAATGTAGAATGAAAAACTCGAATTGTGTGTGAAGTGCTCTCCAGTAGCTCACGGGGACTTTGGGGGTAAATCTGGCCGATAGATGAACGCACATCTCAGTTCCGGAGGAGATGTGAGCTAAAAGCCCTGTGTGCATTAAAATTTATTCTCAGCCCCAGCCTCCACCAACCACCACTGCTTGTTGGCCCGCCTCTCTCTTTTCCAGGGCTCCATTGCTTAACTGTTGGGGTTAAACATTAGTTGCTCCTGTGGGTATCCAACAGAAATTGCACTGCTCTTCCCATTAGATTTAGTGGCTCACAGACCAAAAGGAGATGAGCCAAGCCTGGACCCTCCACCATGCCGCACATAGAATTGGTGGCCAGCAAAGACTGCTGCCCTTGCCCCCACCCCCCACGAGATTGTTTCCATGAAATACGGATGGTTCCTGGAGAAGGCAGCAGTGCAGAACGAGGGGAAAGCCTGAAGAGGAACTTCTGAGTTAAAATTTGGGTGTGGGGAGAGGAAAGACATTTGGCAAGTGGGGAGAAAAATATCTTTTGGAGACTGAGGATATAGGTTATATTAGGTTTGGTGGGGGGTGGTTTCAGTAAAATGAGAGGAAACTCCTCAAATGCTTACAGGAGAATGTGTCCCCCCGAAGCACTAGTGGTGGCTTGTCCTAAACCAAAGGAGGCGCAGCTGCTGCTTCACAGAAGCACGGATCGCTTCGTTCTTTCCCACCCCACCTGGGACCTGTGCTGCCTGCAGGCTGGCCATTCCTCAGGTAGAGCTATGTGGTCAACCACACAGCTCTCCCTGATGAATGGCTGCCTCTTTTGGTGCCTCCATGACTCGTTAGAGTGCACTGTTACTGCCCTGAAGGAGAGAGAGGCCGCATTCGCACATAACATGAAACCGGAGGGGAAGGGACCGGTTTCCATTTGTGTGCATCCAAATGCGGGCAACTGCAGCTACAACAAAAAATGGCCCCACATTCCCCTCCCCCTCCAGACTCTGGTTTGTACCTTAGGTTTGTAGTGAGGTTCCCCACCTGAACCTCCAGTTCTGTAGTGCCAGCATTACATCCGAACATGTCACTGCAGTGTTCCAACCAGAGGTGAGGGAGGACGCTCCTCCCATGCTCCGGCTGCTATTGGCTGCCGGGGCTATCCTTCAGTAAAGAAGGAAACCCCAGAAGGCAGTCCCTCGTCCTCTCTGATAACTGCAGAGAGGGAGCTCTCCGTGCCTCCGAATTCATACAGGAGAGTGGGGGGGGGGGAGGGGAGGGGAACCGCGGGTCCATTGGACCTGCAGTTCCACGTTACATGTGAATTTGGCCTGTGGAAGCCTCTCTACCACTCCTGTGTAATATAGTTTTAGCCCTGAGCACCAAACTTGCCATGAGCCAGCTGAGATCTGTGTCACTGAAAGGTGTATTCTCTGCTTATCCCTCAGGGCCTGCAGGTCAGGTCATGACCAAAAAAAAGTAAAAAAGCTAGTTCATGCATCCATTTGCTCTACTGGATTTTTCCTCTGCTGGCATACTTCATGACTTGCATGCAGGCAGACTTAGGAACTGACTCCACTGGAAAGAACTGTATTGGGGGAAATCTGCGAGTTCTGACCATGGTTTTAGATCTGTGATGGCCCATCCACAAATGCAAATCACCACCAGATCTTGCAGGCATTGAGCTGTGTGTGTGTGTGTGTGTGTGTGTGTGTGTGTGTGTGTGTGTGTGTACCAGTCCTTGGTGACCAGCAGCAAAATAGTAGGGATGTGCACTGGACTGGTACACACACACACACATACACACACACTGCTCAATGCCTGCAAGATCTGGTGGTGATTTGCATTTGTGGATGGGCCATCACAGATCTAAAACCATGGACAGAATTCTCAACTTTCCCCCAATACAGTTCTTTCCAGTGGAGTCAGTTCCTAAGTCTGCCTGCATGCAAGTCATGAAGTATGCCGGCAGAGGAAAAATCCAGTAGAGCAAATGGATGCATGAACTAGCTTTTTGACTTTTTTTTGGTCATGACCTGACCTGCAGGCCCTGAGGGATAAGCAGAGAATACACCTTTCAGTGACACAGATCTCAGCTGGCTCATGGCAAGTTTGGTGCTCAGGGCTAAAACTATATTACACAGGAGTGGTAGAGAGGCTTCCACGGGCCAAATTCACATGTAACGTGGAACTGCAGGTCCAATGGACCTGCGGTTCCCCTCCCCTTCCCCCCCCCACTCTCCTGTATGAATTCGGAGGCACGGAGAGCTCCCACTCTGCAGTTATAAGGATTGCAGAGAGGACGAGGGACTGCCTGCTGGGGTTTCCTTCTTTACTGAAGGTAGGTGGCCAGTTTGGCGGTGCTTGTGGGTTACCTTTAAGGAGCAGGGAGGATCCTCTTACCCCCTCCACCGTGTTCCCCCTGCTGGTGCCGTGCTCAAAATCATGGGCACACGCACCGGCTGCTTCCGGTCTGACGCTGACCGGGGCAGCAAAAGGGTATGCTGTTATCCCATGCCAGCAATTTTGAGCAAATGGGCAGTAGAGTGGCACCCTCCCTCCTCCTTAAAGGTAACTGCCCCGCTGCTGAGCTGGCTGGACCGCTGGACCGGTCCGGAGGTGTGGAAAATGGCCTCCAAACTGATTTGTGCACATCTCTACAAAATAGGATGATTCTCATGATGGTAACCTGGGTAGGACACAAGAGTCCTCTCCGGCTTTGGGAGCTGGGCATGCCCCCAATTTTTGGTTGTCTCTCAGCAAAAACCTAGGTAGGAGGAGGGGGAAGTTATCATGTGGGAGGTGGATGCAGGCTCCAGGGGTGCTCTGCTACCCAGCAATTTTAACCAACAAACTGTATTTACCCGAATAGAAGACAACTCTAAACTTAAGACCCCCTTAAAAATACAGGTTAAAATACAGGTTATACTGTATCTACCTAAAAAGGGGGGACTGAATTTAAGAAGACTCCCTGATTTCTTTTTTGCATTTAAAATTTTTTATTGGTTTTTACAACATCTTAACAGTGAAATTACATTTAATTAAATAAATATTTTATTTATTTTATTTTTATTTTTATTTGACTTCCCGCTCACCAATCTGCGCCGTTCGTATTAGCTTTACAAATCTACCATTGCTATAATAATTCAAAACACACATAGTCCACATTGCAAACTCGATTTTACCCTACCTGTTTTCCCTGATTTCTAACATCCAGGAACTTGGAAAAAACCTAATCTTGGATTCCGGTAAATACAGTATTATCAAGGGTGGAGGAAACCCCAGTGGAGCCTATGCTGGCCTTCCACACCATCATACATCCCTCCCACTACCTGGGCTTTTGCTGACAGATGCCCAAACACCAGCTCTTGAAGCTGTTCAGAAACAGCCGAACGTGTGGCAGATTTCACTGTAAAGCATTCTGTTCAAAGTGTTCTGAAAGCTCTGTCTGTAGTGCTATATCTGGGACAGGCATTTCACATGTGCAAGTGGACCCTGGATGGGTCCCAGAACATGGCACAAGATAGAGCCACCTTGATGGAGCTAAGCAGGTCTTGGTGTGGTCAGTGCCTGGATGGGAAACCCCGATATGCCGCCTCTGGGGATGGGACCGTAGCTTAGTGGTAGAGCATCTGCTTTGCATGCAGAAGGTCCCAGGTTCAATCCTAGGCATATTCAGATAGGGCTGGGGAAATCACCTGCCCGAAACCTGAGAGTCAGCACAGATCATGTTGGGCTAAGAGAGACCAATGGTCTGACTCAGTATAAGGCGGCTTCCCATGTTCCTACCCTGCAGTAAGTGGATTTGTGAATGTGCCCAGAATAGCACCATCTTCCAGTTGACTTGAAAGGGCTGGGTACTGCTATCAAGTCAAATCCATGCCTGCTGCTATGCGTCGCTCACTACGACTAATATAATAATTCATGATAGAAAACAAATGGGAACTGGCGTTGTGCGGGTGGAGTTCTGGCAGAATTCTTGATTCATAAATCACTACCCATTAGGTGCTCATGGATTCACAATTGACTATGTTGATGGCTGGAATTTGGCCACACGGGTTAGTCATGAATGCATCGTTCGCAAGTCCCTGTCCATGAACTCCCGGGTTATGTAAGTTGTTTTCATAACAGCTGATTGGATATCTGGGCGTCACATGGAACCACAGTAGAAGAAGGAGGAGCTTTCCTTGCTGTCTGAAGTTGTCAAAGCAAATTAAGGGAAATCTAAGTTCAGGAAGGATTCTCTTGTCTCCTAGGAAAGGGATGCAACATTGGAGGATTCTTTTTGCCAAGGGAATTGTGCAGAAACAAGGATACCCGAGAACAATCTGACTCATGTCGTCTCAAACGAGAAACAGGTTTTTTACAATAATATGTCTAGATTGTTCAAGGCTCGCACTGTGAGAACCCTCGAGCAGTAAACGTTGGGGACTCAGAGCAGGAACCTCACAACCTGAGGCTGGGATGGGGATACGGTTCTACAGTGTGTGAGCACTGTAAGAGATTCCTCTCAGGGGATGGGGAGACGGTTCCAAGTTCCCTCCCTGGCAGCATCTCCAAGATGGGGCTGAGAGAGACTCCTGCCTACCACCTTGGAGAAGCTGCTGCCAGTCTGTGAAGACAACACAGAGCTAGATAGACCAATGGTCTGACTCAGTATATGGCAGCTTCCTGTGTTCTTTTGTTCCTATCAGCACATCGCCTCAGACACCACAACACCTTGGACCACCTCTATCTTTAATATAGCTATGCTCCCCCGCTTACATATCTTTTACATAGGCACAGCAGGCTGGTACGCCTAGTGGTACCAGTTTGCCTTTGGACCCTTGAAGTCCAAAAGGAAACCTGCACCTCGCTCTACCAGCCACTCTGCCCTTTCGTGGGGTCTCACGCTGAGAGCAAGTTGCCTGGGCTTCAGCGGATTTGCATTCATCTCTTGGCCTTGGAAGCATTACATGTTTTTATGTAACATGTGCTCGCTTTTTATAGCCCTGCTAACAAGTTGGGGGAGCTGTCGGCTCACAATGTACCGATTGTCAGGGCCCTCTTAATGGGTTCCCTCTGCTCGGTCCTTTCTGATTGAGTTTCGCGGCTGCTTGCCCCATTTGGGCATGTCGCTTTCCTTTATACAACGCGGTGATGTGTTGATCCAGCCATATGTGTCATTGGAGCATGGGCTCCGAAGCAGTCATTACTCAGCACGCCAAGGCGGACCTGAACTGGGGCGGTGGCATTTCTCGCTAGCTTGGGTGCCTTCCTGACTCTGAGTTCAAAGGGGGCCTTGTTTGCAATCCGAGCTGGGCATAAATGCTAACTAAGCAGAGACACCTTTTTGTGGTAGCAAGCACGACTTGTCCCCTTAGCTAAGCAAGGTCTGCCCTGGTTGCAGATGAAAGGGAGACTAGAAGTGTGAGCACTATAAGATATTCCCCTTAGAGGATGGAGCCGCTCTGGGAAGAGCAGAAAGTTCCAAGTTCCCTCCCTGGCTGCATCTCCAAGATAGGACAAGATTTTTTTTATTGAACCAACAAACTACCAAAGCATACAGTACGTTGCCAAAGCACAATTATATACAAAGTGGTTGTTTGTACATGATATATCTACAAAGATTTACACACAAGGATTTGGAAACCCACAAGGTTATGATGAAGTTTATGCAGGTAGTACTGTAACTCAGGGGTGGGGGATTACAAGGCACATCAGGTAATCGGGGGGGGGGGGTTACGTCCAACGTCCATTTCCACAATTTGTCCCATTGCTGTTTAGAAGAGATACTCTTGTCTTTTTGCACATAACCATACAAACTTTTCCAGAAGAGATTTACTGTCTCATCTGTGTGAACCTCTTGGTCGCGTCTTCCCTCCCTATTCCTATGCAGGAGCATTGCATAAATGACATACAGGTTTACTAACCTGATTACGAGAAGGGGAATGTTCCAATTCCCTAGTATGAGGGCACCCATTCCGTCCCATTTCCTTGAAGGTTTCGATCTGGGACCTCGAAAAGAGGTTCTATCGCTTAAACCCGAGGTTAGTTCTTCCCAAGTCTGTTTTTCCAAATCAGTCCACTCCAACAGCTTGCTTACTCCCTGCCACACTCTTTTGGCTAACACACTCTTCTAAGAAATGTGAGTGGGTTTCCCTGAATGTTTTACCTAGCTCACTAGCTTTCTGTTTGCAGGTGATTTTAGGGCACTTTTGCTGGTCCTCTGGGAGCCATGGCTTAGCCGCATTAAGTGGTAGTACTTGATGGTACAAGCGCCACCTTGTTTCCCATAAATGGAAAGGGACTTTTTTCTCCTTAAAGAGTGCGATAGGGTGATCGGGTTGCAACAAGTACTGTGAAGTGCATTGTTTGTAGCGTTTACGTTCTAAATCAGGTTTTAAGAAACCCACTTCTAGAATCTCTCCATAAATTGTTTTCCTTAGCTGCTTAACTGAGGAGGATCCTTTAAATAGATCCAGTTCAACCTTCCATTTTTTAAGTGTGAATAACAAATCTCTCAAGTAGTCCGGGTGTTCTCTTTTTAATACTTGTGTGATATTACCATTGAAAGATCCTTCCCCCACCATGCTATGCCCCATGCTGACCTGCGCCAATGCAGAGCGAAAAGCGAGACCCAGGTTTTTTGCAGGAGGTTGGACATATTATGGACATTCACGAAAATCCAGTTTCCAAAATTGTAGGACATGAATTCAGTTACAAAATAGGGTTGCAGGGCAGGTATGGCTAGGCCTCCCCGCTCAACCTCCTTAAATGCTACCGCACGGGCCAAAGGGAAGGACGCTGTGTGCCATACTAGATGGAAGATCTGGCTTTCAACTCTCTGAAGGAGATCGAGCGGGGGAGGATAGACTACTGCCAGGTTATGCACCGGGGGTATCAGGTAAGTCCGGATGTAAACCGCTTTCTGGTACATGGCAAGGCTCCATTTTTTCCACATGGTGATTTTAAGCATTACCTTTTCTTCCCAATCTGTTCAATTTCCCCCCCAGACTTTTTCCTTAATCCCATATTCAGTCCCCAAAATGTTTACTGTATCTACCCACTTCAGTTTGGACTCTGGGGCCCCTTCGCTTTTACATTCAGAGATGGGTAGGCACGAGAGTTGCTGGCATCCGGGGTCCATTTTAACAAATATACTTTTGTCAGCATTTAATTCTGAGCCCGAGATCTTGCCATATTCCCAGAAGAGGTCTAGTATTACAGAGATTTCATTTTCATTCGATAACAGTAATGTAACATCATCGGCATGAGCTACAAATTTTACCCTAAACTCAGTATGCGGTTCTGAGTGGACAGGTGGTTTGGCTATCCCCTCACTCTCCCTCCTCCTCCCTCCCAGGAAGATCTCGCAGGGCGGAGGGATAGAGACCGAGAGACCTTGCAGATGGGGTTCTCTCTGAATCCTGATCAGGATGAGATCCAGGGCAAAAACATAAAGTAATGGGCTCAGTGGGCATCTTTGGAGGACACCCAAATGCAAAATAATCGGGTCGCCCCGCCATCCATTAATCTGTGGTGTCACCTTTGCATTCGTATAGAGCAGCTGTATCCAAGTCACGAATAGGGATGGTATACCTTTAGCTTTCAACAATGTCCACAGATAGTTGTGGTTCACTTTGTCAAAGGCCTTAACTTGATCCAATAAGAGGAGGTGACCTTTCCAACTTTCATTCTGTATAGAGTAAAAAAGTTCTCTCAGCAGACACAATGAGTCTGTCATCTTTCTTCCCGAGATAGCGCTCGTCTGCAAGCTGTGGACCAATTTCGGGGCCACTTTCTCCAATCTATTCTTTAGGATTTGGGGCTGAGAGAGACTCCTGCCTGCAACCTTGGAGAAGCCACTGCCAGTTTGTGAAGACAATACTGAGCTAAATAGACCAATGGTCTGACTCAGTATATGGCTGCTTCCTATGTTCCTAAGGTGGTGATTCTCTTATATTTAGCAAGAGGAGAGCAACTGGCCCTATCCAACCCCAGCACAGCATCCCTCCAGTGGCTATTGCTAGTATCTGCCTTATGTTTCTTTTTAGATTGTGGGCCCTTTGGGGACAGGGGACCATCTTCTTGATGTATTATTTATTTTTCTATGAGAACTTTGGTTGAAGAGCGGTATATAAATATTTGTAGTAGTAGTAGTAGTAGTTTGTAGTAGTAGTAGTAGTAAAGCTTTCACACTGTTTGTAAACAATACTTCTCAGTTGTGACTGAAAAGACTTTTCTCTGGGGGTTTTACCAAAAGGATAGAAGGAAATCAGCTAGTTACTGTCAGTGGCCACCGCCACTCGCTACTCACTTATCTTGCACCCACCAACCGCTCTCCCACCTGCCTCTCTTTGCATCTAATGATGTCCCTGCATTGGTGCGAGCTGGTAGCAGAACATTATTGGACTGTATTGTGGCTGGCAAATGGAGGTTGGCCCGCTCTGGGGGTATATGGCCAACCAGATGGCCAGCAGAGGCAACAAAGCCAGATGGGCCTTGTGGTGTTTTTGGTTAATCCATTCCTTGATCCAGGCCAGCTTTTGAATGGGGCTTTGGTTACTTGTATTCCAGTCCTGGAGTAAAGGTGGGGCTAACAAACAGCCAGCAGCAAGCACACTGAAAAGAGGTGGGGCTGACGGAACAGAGGCAGAGCTAGCAAAACAGAGGCGGGGCTAACAAACAGCCAGCAGCAAGAGCATAGAAAAGCAGCCTGTGTTTGCCTCTCTGTACATAATAGCTTTTTCATTAAACTATTAATATTCCCAATTCCACTCCACTGCCTTGTCCTTGCATACCACAAGGTACATCCTTGCATACCTTGAATACTACAGGCCCCATGCCTGGGGGCAGCGGAAGCAGCTTGGCTTGGCAACAATGGGTGCCCCTGCTCTGTATCCAAGTGCCCCAAAGTGGCAGAACATGGGGGGCGAGGAGGATGGATGGCCCTGGATACTGGCAGCCCAGGGACAAATTTGTCCCTGAATGCCAGGGAGCTCAGAGAAAGTTTAAAGGTAAAGTTGTGCCATCAAGTTGGTGTCGAGTCGACTCCTGGCGCCCACAGAGCACTGTGGTTGTCTTTGGTAGAATGCAGGAGGGGTTGACCATTGCATCCTCCCATGCAGTATGAAATGAGATGCCTTTCAGCATCTTCCTATATCACCGCTGGCCAATATAGGTGTTTCCCATAGTCTGTGAAATATACCAGGAGGGATCTGAACCAGCAATCTCTTGTTCCCTAGGCAAGTTAAACCTCTTTGAGTTGGGTAGCTTTCCCTCCTACCTTGCTTCCACACAACTGAAAATTGGGAGAACACACAGCTTTAGGGGCGTAGCAAGGTTGGAGTGGGCCCAGAGACAAGATTTTAAAATGCCCCCCGCCCCGAAGCTCAGCTCATGAAGTAAAGAAATCTTAAATCAGGCTGAATAGTGGTAACAAAAAGCAGTTTTGTAAATTGTGGATGATGCAAGTCATTTAATGGAGAAAGACCTGCTGTTCTGGTAGCTCCAGGTCGTAACACTCACATAAATTTTGGAGGATGGCTACAACGGAAGGAAGCCCGGGCGGGTGCGTGGCTGGGGGGAGTCAGTCATGTGACTTGCCTCTGGGGGGCCCCCCAGACAACTGTCTCCCCTTGCCCTATTATAGTTATGCCCCTGCACAGCTTCCAAACCTGAGCAGAACACAATTTTTGATTGTGTGAATGACTTCACTGTGTTCTATTTTTTATAAAGGGGGAACGGAGTTTTTCCTCACTCTTGCCTTTCATGGCTTTTGTTTACATGTGTTGTTGTTTTTTTAAGCTATATATCTGTACTTGCTGACTGAAGAGACCACTCCTGCATTTGACAAAGTGGGTTCTTCCAGGGCACTGCCTTCCCCGCTCAATTATACATACGCGCCTGGTTACTGGGTGTGCAATGCAGAATTTCCAAATCTTGCAATTTCATGGCAAGCCTTGCCCTGTGATTGTGGGGGCTTCTCAAAAGTGAAAACTGCAAGGCGAGTGGCAACCTCACCATCAGCTGTCCAGGGTTGCTCCCAATGGCTGGAGTCTTGGATGTGAACGAGGGAAACTGCATTCAGATTTTCACTCTGTTTCTCTCTTTCCTCCACTTGTAAAATGTCAGAACAGTCAACCTTATAAGGTGGTAGTTAGGATGAATGTGAGACAATGTTATAAAGGAAAAATTTAAAAGGCATATAAATTAATATGAATCACCAAAAAGAATCAAGTATCTGGTCCTCTTGGTTGTGATTCCATGCAGAGGCACTCTTACCCCTGGACTTTGGGGCCAAAGACCAGGGCCTCCACACTCCCTGCCCCCCCCCCAAATCCTCTTAAGTCTGACCTGGGTGGGGTGGTTACCGCTGGCCTGCACTGCACCCGGCAGCCAAGTGTGATTGTGACCTGTGATGGATGCTTTAGAGACAGAGGGGGGAGTGGGGAAAGAAATATATGGGATGGGAATATATTAAGTTGCATGTCAAAATGTTCCTGCTAATGCATATTTGCATAAATATACCTGTTTATATTCTTGCATTATTGTGAGTTCAGTTGCTCTTGGTGTCCTCAAGAACCCATGTGTTAAAAATATTCTGTGTGTGTGTGTGTGTGTGTGTGTGTGTGTGTGTGTGTGTGTGTGTGTAGGGAGATGATACTTAATTTGCAGCAGGGAGGGGGGCCTCCAGCCAGGGAGTGGGGGTGCTCCAAAGGCCTTTAAGTCCAGGCTCCAAAATTACCTAGGTGCACCTCCAATTCCATGTCTCGGGGCTCATTCACACAGGGGTGCTCCAATGCCTGAGGGACGGCACCAAATTCTGCCTTGCCTTATAATCCTGGTGAGGGACAAAAGTGGCACAGGACTTAGGGAGGAGGGAAGGTTGCTGGCGGTGTTCTCTGTAACAGGGATCCCCAGATGTGGTTGACTATAACTCCCAGAATCCCCAGCCAAAGACCTTTATCCTTCCTATCTATCTATCTATCTATCTATCTATCTATCTATCTATCTATCTATCTATCTATCATATTTGTATACAGCCAAAACGCAAGTCTCTGGGTGGTTTACAACAAAACAATAAAAACAAGTAAAAAGGTTAAAACATTACAACCATTTCAGACTTAAAACAGCGTTAAAGCTATTAAAAACAATCTAACTATTAAAACAGTATCTAATTCAACGCCTGGGTGAACAAATGTGTCTTGACTGCCTTTTTAAAAGTTGCAAGAGATGGAGAGGCTCTTATTTCAGCAGGAAATGTATTCCAAAGCCTTGGGGCAGCAATGGAGAAGTCCCGTCCCCGAGCAGCTAGTCACCAGATGAGTCAACTGCAGACAAACTTCTCCTGACCATCTCAATGGGCAGTGTGGTTCATAGCAAAGAAGACGTTCTCTTAAATACCCAGGGCCCAAGCTGTTTAGGGCTTTATAGGTTATAACCAAGACCTTGTATTTTGCCTGGAAACCTATCCGCAGCCAGTGTAGATCTTTCAACACAGGAGTGATATGGTCTCTCCGAAATGACCCAAAGTGCAACTTGGCTTCCGCATTTTGGACCAACTGCAATTTCCAGACTATGTACAAAGGCAGCCCCACATAGAGTGCATTGCAGTAGTCAAGTCTGGAGGTGACCAGCAGATGTACTACTGTTCTGACATTAAAGCTGGGGATTCTGGGAGCTGTAGTCAACAACATCTGGAAATCCCTGTTATAGGGAACACAGATTCCTGGGAACACAGATTCCTGGGAACACAGAAAAGCAGCCTCCTTTTCCCTCCTTGTGCTTCAAGGCACACCTTGCAAAGCTTTCAAAGGAGCTGAACATAATGTCCAAACAAGATTCGTAAGATGCATGTAGCTGAGAGCCAGTATGGTGTAGTGGTTAAAGTGTCAGGCTAGGAGAAGGGAGGCCTGGATTCAAGTCCCTATGCAGCCACAAAACTCACTGGGCGATCTTGGGCCAGTCACTCCATCTCTGCCTGGCCTACCTCATAGGGCTATTGTGAGTGCAAAGGTGGGGCACCCCATGGACACCTTTCAGAGCTCCTTCTTTGAGGAAGGGTGGGATATACATGAAAATAATCAGTAAAAACTTAAGAGAGCGCCTTCTCTGTCGTGAACCCTGTCGCCTATTAAGATCATCTGGAGAGGTCTGATTATGGTGCCAGCTCATTTGGTGGCAACTAGGGACCGGGCCTTCTCTGTGGCTGCCCCAGGGCTTGGGAATGCACTCTCTGCTGAAAGAAGAGCACCCCTTTCTCTGTTTGTTTTTAGGAGGACCCTGAAGACGTACCTGTTTCCCCAGGCCTTCAACTGATACCAAATTTTAAAATTTTAATGTGCTTTTATCTATTTCATCTTTTTATGTATTTTAAATGTTTTATATTTTATATTATGTTTTAATTTTGTAAACCGACTAGAGATTTCAATATTAGGTGGTATATTATTATTGTTATTATTATTATTATTATTATTAATTCGATTTCTATACCGCCCTTCCAAAAATGGCTCAGGGCGGTTTACACAATAAATCTTGTGAAACAATAAATAAACAAGATGGCTCCCTGTCCGCAAAGGGCTCATATTCTTAAAAAAACCACAAGATAGACACCAGCAACAGTCACTGGAGGTACTATGCTAGGGGTGGATAGGGCCAGTTGCTCTCCCCGTGCTAAATAAAGAGAATCACCCCGTTAAAAGGTGCCTCTTTGCCCAGTTAGCAGGGGATATATGCATTCAACAAATAAATAATAAATAATAAATAATAAAAATCGTGTTCTCAGTTGGCAGGCTTCATTCACTCTTGCCTTTCACGGCTGTTGAGCCCTACTGTTTGCAGGGTTTAAATAATAATAATATTAATAATCTTGTTACCTACCTATGAATCTGTACTTCCTGACTGGAGAGAGCCCTCCTGCATTTGACAAAGTGGGTTCTAGGATCCAAAGCTGGTGCCACCCTAAACATACTGGCCTTTAGGCAGCCACCAGCCCTTCTGTGAGGCGAGATGAGGCACTTGCTTCAAGTGACAAGAGAGCTGGCCTTGTGGTAGCAAGCGTGAATTGTCCCCTGTGCCAGGGCTGCTCAACTTTGGCCCTTCTGCAGATGTTGGCCTACAACTCCCATAATCCCCGGCTATTGGCCACTGTGGATGAGAGGATTATGGGAGTTGTAGTCCAAAAGCAGCTGAGGCAGGGGGAGATCAGTAGGCCTGCTTTTGCTAAGCAGCAGGGGCGTAGCTTCCATTGGACACGAGAAGACAATTGCACCTGGGCCGCCATGGTTTGAGAGGGCCCCCAGGGCAGTCCCCCATTGCCCACAAATCGCCCGCTCTGTCGCCCCACCACCCCTCCCCACTCGCCGCTACTTCCCATCTTCGTTGCCGGGGGAGTGGCGAGGGTGGGCAGGCTTCCCCCCACTCGGCTGGCACACGGGCTTCACTTCTCCCAAACAGCGCGCCTGTGCTGTTTGAGTATGGAGACCGTTGTGTGCCGTCACGTCACGTCACGTCACGTCACATGACGGTCTCCACACTCAGACAACGCAGAAGTGCTATTTGGGAGAAGAGAAGCCTGCACGCCGGCCGGTAGTAGAGTGGGGGGAAGCCAGGGAGAAGCCCGTCTGCCACCGCCACTCTCCTGGTGGTGAAGATGTGAAGTAGCAGCGGGGGTGATGGCGCGGCAGCAAGGCCCCCCCTGAGGTAATTAATGGGGGGCCTCGCAGATGAGCGGGGGCACGGTCGTGGCCCCCCGCCTAACTTTGTCCCCTGACCGCTGGGGATCTCGCTACGGCCCTGCTAAGCAGGGTCTGCCCAGGGTCCCATTTGAGTGGGAGACTACATGTGAGCACTGTAGGATGTTCCCCTTAGGGGATGGGGCTGATCTGGGAAGACCATCTAGGTTCCAAGTCCTCTCCCTGACTCAGTATGGTCTGACTCAGTATGTGGCAGCTCTCATGGTGGTAAACTTCGGGAGCTGTGTGCCCTCAGGGATGCCCCAGACCTTGGACAGCTCCCAGGACACCAGGTCAGGACCAGAGTCAGAGCTGAGCAGGTAGCACTGCAAAAGGGAATGTTGCTCCAGCAGTGAGCTGGTCTTTGGGTAGCAAGCAGGGTCCGCCCTGGTTGCATGTGAATGGGAGACTAGAAGTGTGAGCACTGTAAGATATTCCCCTCAGGGGATGGAGCCGCTCTGGGAAGAGCAGAAGGTTCCAAGTTCCCTCCCTGGCAGGATCTCCGAGATAGGGCTGAGAGAGATTCCAGCCTGCAACCTTGGAGAAGCCGCTGCCAGTCTGGGTAGACAATACTGAGCTAGATAGACCAAGGGTCTGACTCAGTATGTGGCAGCTTCCTATGATCCTAAGTGGCCGATTATTTGTGTACCAGCAGGGCGGTGAGAACAGACGCTCTCCATTGCCACCATAAGAGCCGCTCTTTAGGCCTGAGCTGACCCGGGTGAGCTCAGCAAGGAGTCCCTCTCCTTGCCCTCCTTGCAAAGCTTGCCAGAAGCACCAGGAGAGAAGGGGAGGCTGCTGGCAACCTTCTTTTCTCCCTCCCCCTTTTGAAAGGGGGCTGACCCCCACCAGGCAAGGTAGCACTTGGCACTTGACTGCAGGGGCTGGAATAGCTTTGCCACCCCTGGCCACAAGCAGTGTTCCCTGTGACAGGGATTGCCAGACGTTGTGGACTACAGCTCCCAGCATCCCCAGCTACAATGGTCTCTGGCTGGGGATTATGGGAGTTGTAGTCAACCACATCTCGGAATCTCTCAGTGTTTTTTAAAAAAACCCAGTTAAAACACATCTTTTTAAAGAGGCTTTTAAACATTTCATCTGCTCCTGATCTCTGGTAGGTTCTTTGGTTTTTAATAGCTCCCAGTTAGCTTTTTAAATAACTTAATTCAAAACTTTTTTTTTTAAAAAATGTAATTTTAATTGTGGTTTTAGCCTGGTCTTTTAACTTCTTTAACTTAATTTGGTTAACTTTATTAGTCTTATTTTACATTGTATCTATTTTATTAATGTTGTGAGCCACCCTGAGCAGTAGTGTACCGGAGGGGCGGGGTATACATATTTTAAGCAAGAAAGCAAGCAGATAGCAAGCAGATAGATAGATAGATAGATAGATAGACAGACAGACAGATAGATATCCCTGTTAACAAGGAACATTGATCTGGGGGCCCAGAGAGTTAGCGTGGTGTAGTGGTTAGAGTGCTGAACCAGGACTGGGAAGACCTGAGTTGAAATCCCTATTTGTGTATGAAACGTACTGGATGATTCTGGGCCAGGAGTCACTTATCACTCAGCCTAATCTCCTTCACAGGGTAGTTGTGGGGATAAATCTAACCATGTGCACCAGTGTTGCCTGTAACACGAGCACAGGAACGTAGGAAGCTGCCATATACCGAGTCAGACCCTTGGTCCATCTAGCTCAGTATTGTCTTCACAGACTGGCAGCAGCTGCTCCAAGGTTGCAGGCAGGAATCTCTCTCAGCCCTATCTTGGTGATGCTGCCAGGGAGGGAACTTGGAACCTTCTGCTCTTCCCAGAGCAGCTCCATCCCCTGGGGGAATATCTTACAGTGCTCACACTTCTAGTCTCCCATTCATATGCAACCAGAGTTGACCCTGCTTAGCTAAGGGGACAAGTCATGCTTGCTACCACAAGACCAGATCCCTTCTCTTGCCAGGGATTGCCAGATGACTACAACTCCCAGTATCCCCAGCTGCAATGGCCTTTGGCTGAGGATTATGGGAGTTGAAGTCAACAACATCTGGCCACAAGACTCTTTGTTGTTTTTTACTGCAATGGACTAATGTGGCTGCTGTGCTGGAATTTGTCACAGACATTACCACAACGCTGGCGTCTAATCTTTATCTGGTGGCTTCACTCTGATGTTTTTTCCTCTTTCCAGTGCCCATCCCCTCAAAAGCCAATGGCACCACCATCTCTGCCCTGACAATGAACAAAGACACCCTGATCGGAGGGGTGACCAATCCGAACGAAGTCTTCTGCTCAGTGCCTGGCCGCCTGTCCCTCCTCAGCTCCACCTCCAAGTACAAAGTAACTGTCGGCGAAGTCCAGAGACGCCTCTCGCCCCCTGAGTGTCTGAACGCCTCCCTTCTTGGTGGGGTCCTCCGGAGGTGAGAAAGACAATGATCAAATCAATGGCCTTACGCTTGGTTGTGTTGGTACCGTTGGGGAGCAACAATAGATCTGAGAGACGCTCTTAGTGAAGAGATTTTTTCATGGCACAAGGGAGGGTTATTATATCCCCTTGGTGTGGCATGGGTTATCTCGCTCTTGTGACCCACGCCTCTTGAATTTCAGTGGGATAGGAGCATTTCTAAAATTAATTTCAGAATTGAGTGTGCAGAGGCTGACATCCTGACAAGAAAATTGTGTAATTCTGTGATGGGTTGGGAATGTTCGAAACTGCATGCTCGCAATTTCCTGCAAGAGTGAAAAAAGTTTCATGCAGAACATTTCCTTCAAAAACACTGAATGAGGTCATATACAGATCAGCTGGGAATGGTTTGGGGAAGGAAAGAGCCCACATCTGGTTCCCAACACATGAGGAGAGGCTCCATGTGTCTCTACTAACTGTTCCCGCAGACGATGGAGGGTCCCAGTGTTCCAGATCTGCTGGTGGCCACTTCTATCATAGAGTCGCAACCCTACAGGAGCCAGGCAGAAGAAATCTGCTGCTGTGCCTCAGTACAGCAGCAGATCTCCTCTGCCTGGCCCCTCTAGCCTCGGGACCAGAGGCGTAACTATAGGGGGGGCACGGGGGGCACGTGCCCCGGGCGCCATCTTTTCTGGTCACGTGGGGGGCGCCGCCATGACCAAATTTTTTTAAAATTTTTTTTAAATTTTTTGTTAATACAAATGTTTCCTGCTCAGTGCAGCAGCGCTGCAGCAGTCAAGGGAGCGCGTCGGTGCCCCCTTCCCCACGAGCAGCCCCTTACGTGCTGCCTGGGCCCCCCCCCATTGCTTTTCTGGCGCCTGGCAGCCAGTCAGTGGCCTGGCTTGGCGGCGGCGGGCGCTTGTGAGGAAAAACCTAAGTATAATGTAGTATGTTGGGGGGGCAGCGGGGGGGCACGGTGGGGGGCACCATTTCAGTGCTTGCCCCGGGCGCCGTTTTCCCTAGTTACGCCTCTGCTCGGGACTCTATGATAAATATGGTTGCTGGCAGCCGCGAGGCGTTTAAAATGGCGAGTGCATCACATGACCAAACTCCAAGGTACGAGGGCTTCTCTTTCCCTCCAACCTTGGTTAAGATCAAGGTACAGAAGTTGGGCGTTACAGGTTTGAACGGGCTGGGTAGGCGGGCTTCCTGTGTGTTCTCATAATCAGCAGTAGCTGCTTTTATTGCCCCTACTGTTTGATTTCTGATCATGAGGACAGGCTCAGTATCTTTTTCAGGGAACCTTTGCACCATAGTAGGGTCAAGTGTGCTTCTTGTAAATGGTGACAGGCAGTGATGTCATCAGACCACAGTAAAGGGAGGCAGGCCAGCAGCAACAAGTCCACAGCCGAGCGGGGGCTGCAGAGGGAGGCAAGTCATCATTGCAAAATAATCTTATGATTATTATCTTGATCCCGTAGTCAAGAACAAGAAAGAGCTTCAACTGGTTTCAGTTGTCTTTTTCCTTTCCTTTATCCACTGAACTTTATCCATCTCATCTCCTCTCCTCTCTTAGAGCAAAGTCTAAAAATGGTGGTAGATGCTTACGGGAAAGACTGGAGAAGATAGGGTTAAATCTACCCGCAGGGAGGCGCAAAGCTGCAAATGTCACCTTGCTAACGTCGCTGGTGGAAGGTAAGGCTTCTTTTGACTGGGCACCTTGGGACATCCTTTGAGCTATTTTGTGCTCGAATCCTCACTTTCCCACTGGAAATGAGAGCGCTCCATTTTATCTGTCTTGTGTCATCTGGTCAGCGAGGATTCTCAAACTTGGGTCCCCAGATGTTGTTGGACTACAACTCTCATCATCCCTAGCCACAATGGCCTTTGGCCCCAATCTGGCTGAGAACCAATTTTGAGAACCCCTGGACTATAGGATATGAGGGTTCCATTCCTTTGACACCATTTTGGAATCTGATTGAAATGCCCAGACTCCAAAATGAGCCTGAGAAGGTCACAAAGAACCAGGAGCCTCCGCTGAGGGTTCTAGGCCCCAAAGCTCATCTAGTACATCATTGGGAGGGTACCATTGTACCATGTTGCTGGATTACAGTTCCCACCATTCTTGTAGCTGGGGGTGATGGAAGTTTCCAGGGTAGGATACCACTGAGGTAGAGATATGCTGCAGGTCTCCCATGGTGGATCAGGTCCTCCATCCTCCCATTTTCACTTGGATTACTCCATTGTGGTGGTGGGAAGCAACGGGTGGGTGCAGTGCCCCCGATCCATGCCAGAAAGGCTGCAACAAGTTATTATTATTTATTTATTATTTAATTAGCACATTTTTATACCGCCCTAACCCAAGGTCTCAGGGCGGTTCACAAGTTGGAAGACCTCTTTGACCTTACTGATGTCATTGACTACAGTGCTGGGATCTAGGAGCTTTGGTACACTCTGCATCCTTCCCAACTCAGATAGGACTGTCTTGGCTGGCCTCCCAAATTGGCTTGGAGTTTCCAGGCATTGGCATCTATCCTGGAGATTTTAATGGCTTGGTATTGGGCAAGTCCAAGGATAATGTAATCAGGCACCTTACCACTTTTTCAATGATTGTAGGCATAAACACATTCTAGATATATAAATACCCACTGGCAAGAGAACATCTCCTACTATAAGGTCCTATTTTTTTAAAAAAACTGTAAATATTATAGTGTCTGACACACACAAAATATGGTGGTAACGGAATCAGAAATGATGTCCCCAAAATTCTGATTCCGTTACCCATGTGTTTTGCCCGTTTCAGACACTATCTATAATATTTAAGGGTTTTGTAAAAAAACCCTCCTTGGCCTCATAGTAGGAGATGTTCTCTTGCCAGTGGGTGTATATAATAATCCCAGCGTGCTATTTTTCTTATGGCTACATGAAAAAGTGGTAACGTGCCTGATTCCATTGCCCTTGGAATTACTCTATTGCGAAAAATATTGGAAGCCATCTTGCAGAAGGGCAGAAATTTCCAGGAATAGCTTAAGTCAGTTGGCAACCTTAGGCTGCTCTAGCTGGTGGGGGGGGGCGGGGGGAGCAGTGTGGGTCTCGTCAATGCCAGGAAAGACACAAGATACTGGGAGGCTTCTGGCCCTCTTTATGAGGCCAGTGACACTACCACCCACACAAAGAGGCCTAGAGGCCAAGCCCATCTGTAATTAATCTGGGGGAAAGATGTACTATTAGATGTCTGGAATGGACCAGGGAGGGGAGGGGGTTAGCCTCTGCCTTAATGCAAGGGAAAGCGGTTGTCTTCGTTCGTGGTGACCTGATGTGAGAAGCCGTCGTGTTGGAGGGAGCTCTTGGACTCGTGGTTTTCTTAGCTCTCCAAGCCATTGTGGTCGAGGGGCAGCTGCTGGAGAGGAACAGAAGAATCTCATCTCCTTTGTTGGCAGCAAATGAAACGAAGAGATCTGGGAGGCAGCGGTTATTCCCAAAGGCGCTTGGGCCAGGTTCTCGTGAATGGCTGATTTCCATGAGAAGAGAAGGAAAGGACGACATGGAAAAAAAACCACATTTTTAACGTAGCTCAGACAGCTGGGGGCTGTCACTGGCTACTGTTCAGGGGGTCAAAGTGAATTACAGATTATGGGAGTTTGGACCAAGGAAATCCAGGCCAACCCACACACACACTGGAGTGAGCCTCTCCACCCCGGCGCGGCCTTGTCAGCGAAGCCGTCGCAGTCTCCAGTCCCGTTAGTTTCATCACCACAAATCCCCACTCTGGAACATTTCATAAGCAAGGAGGGGTGGTACCTGCGCACATGCAGAGTGTGTCCCCCTTCTCAGCAATGATGCCTTTTGTGTCCCCCTTCTCAGCAATGATGCCTTTCTGCCAAGGTGGCTGAACAGCTTAGGAACATACATAGGAAGCTGCCATATCCTGAGTCAGACCCTTGGTCCATCTAACTCAGTGTTGTCTACACAGACTGGCAGCGGCTTCTCCAAGGTGGCAGGCAGGAATCTCTCTCAGCCCTATCTTAGAGATGCTGCCAGGGAGGGAACTTGGGACCTTCTGCATGCAGGTGCCCTGCTTCGCAAAGGGGACAGGTCATGCTTGCTACCACAAGACCAGCTCTCCTCCCATCCCAAAATTCTTGTAAAAATGGCAGTAGGTTAAAAACAGAAAACAGCAACAAATCCAGAAACATTATTATTTACATTTATATCCCGCTCTTCCTCCAAGGAGCCCAGAGTGGTGTACTACATACTTGAGTTTCTCCTCACAACAACCCTGTGAAGTAGGTTAGGCTGAGAGAGAAGTGACTGGCCCAGAGTCACCCAGCTAGTCTCATGGCTGAATGGGGATTTGAACTCGGGTCTCCCCGGTTCAGCACTCTAGCCACTACACCACGCTGGCTCCCCGGATGTTCCCCAGATGTCATTGGACTTCCTGACAAACGACCAGCCTGCAGGCTGCACAGCAGGATGGGAGAGAGAGAAGCAAACTGAGCTCCCGGCAGGAGATGCTGCCACTCCCCTGCCACCCCCAGCTTGATAGGACCAGCCCTCCTGCCTACAGCTGGAAAACATACGCTGCCTTCTCCCATGCCAGACCGCTGGTCCCTCCAGGTCGGAGCTGGCTACATGGAGCTTTCCAGGATTCCAGACAGGGGTCTTTCCGAGCCCTACCTGGAGATGCTAGAACTAGGCATATTTATATGCCATTTATCAACCAAAGTTCTCAAAGCCGTTTACCTAGAAAAATAATCCACAGGTGTAGAAAATGGACCCCTGTCCCCAAACGGCTCACAATTTACAAAGAAAGACATGGTAGAAACCAGCAACAGCCACTGGTGGGAGGCTGCTGTAGTGGGGGTGAATTGGGCTAGTTGCTCCCCCCCCGCTAAATATATGAGAACCCAGGGGCAGAGCTATAATTGGGCAGACGTGTTCTTAGGAACACGGATGGTCCAGCTCCAGAGAGCCCAATTGGCTTGCCTTCCGACCCAGCTCTGGCTAGCCTCATTCACAGTGGGCTTCACTGTGGACTTTGTGTTTGCTTCCTCTTCTCTCTCGCTTGAAGCCAGCACGGCCCCTGTGTGTGACATCACATAAAGGGGCTGTGGCTGGCACATGCAAGGGGCCATGGGGTGGGGAGGCCCCACACAAACCCACCTTCCCCTACCTATGCTTTAAACCAGCACTTTAAAAGATGCCTCTTAGCTCAGCTAGCAGGGGTTTCAGACAGGGATAGCTCCCAGCCCCACCTGGATGGAACCCAGGACCGTCTGCCTGCAAAGCCGATGCTCTTCCACCAGATGGCCTGCCCCCATTCCTAGCCCCGCTACCCCCTTTTAAACCAGAAATGTCAGAGATCCTATGTGGGGCCTTCTGCTTTGGGACCTGTGCTCTTGGAGACAGGACCTCCATCCCTGCCCTAAACTGGAATGTGGCTTTTCTCTTGCAGCCATGCAGCAAATCCAGAGAGACCATCAAGTAGTGAATTGTAAGAACACTCGCCATGGACAGAGGGTCGGGTGGGGGGGAAGGTCTGATGACTTTCTTCATGGAGCAAGAGAGGAGGAAGCAGGAGGCAGAGCACTGAGACCTCCTCAGCCCTCCAGCGGGGGATCCATCACTGTACAGAAATGCCCTCTCATTGGCGAAATTGATCCAGCTCCAGGCATTCCTGTGGAAGTAATCCGAGCTGATGGCAATTGATCACACTCGCCCCCCCCCCCCCGCCGACACCCCGGTTAGACAGACAGAGTTAATTCGTCTTGGCTTCCCTGCTGCTCTCTGGATTAGGCCATCCATTCCCAGTGTATTAACCTAGTTGCCAGCAATGCTTTTGTCCGCCCTGTGGGAAGCTGTGCTATGCTTTAGCAGGACTGAACAGAGTCTGGTGTAGGAGAGGCCTGGTGTGGTGCCCTTGCTAGCTGGGCAATGTGGCACCTTTTCCGTTTAGCAGGGGGAGAGCAACCGCCCCTATCCAGCCCAGCACAGCATCTCTCCAGTGGCTCTTGCTGGCATCTCCCGTTGTGTTTCGTTTTAGGTTGTGATCCCTTTGAGAAACCCTTATCTCCTACATTTTGGCTATGGAAACTGCCCTGATAACTTTTTGGGGGTTGAAAAGTGGTAGGGAAGTATGTCTCTTATCTATCTATCTATCTATCTATCTATCTATCTATCTATCTATCTATCTAGATTTATATGTTGCCCTACCCCCATAGGACTCAGGGCGGCTTACAAGCAATAACATACAAAGCAACACAGTTCTATAAAATACAACATACATAACATCATAACCACAACCCCATACAGTACTCATTACAAGACATAATAACTATGGATTCCCAGATCACTCTACGACCAGCTATCTCAGCAACCGAACACCCGACGAAACATTTCCGTCTTGCATGCCTTACGGAAAGCCAACAAATCATGGCCAAAAATATCAGCTCTGATATTACCGGGAGACCGTTCCATAGAGCCAGGGCCACCACTGAAAAGGCCCTGGCTCTCGTTGATTGCAGTTTAACATCCCTAGGGCCCGGGATCACCAAGTTATTACTTGTGGCTGATCTCAGGACCTGGTGAGGGACATAGCATTGGATATAGCACTAGAACAAAGTTGACTTTTTAGATGGTTTTAAGAGGCATGTGTTAAACATTAGAAGCTGCTTTATACTGAGGCAGACCATTGCTCCATCTAGCCCAGGCCTGCTCAATTTAGGCCCCCCCAGCTGTTTTTGGACTACAACTCCCATAATCCCCAGGCACAGTGGCCAATAGCCAGGGATTATGGGAGTTGCAGGCCAACATCTGCAGGATGGCCAAAGTTGAACAGCCCTGATCTAGCCTTACATAGTCTACTATGGGAGAGTATTCCTGGGAGTCTGGGAGTACTTCTGGATTCACACTTCTCCTTTGAGGCGGTGGCCAGGGGTGTTTTCTATCAGCTTTGGCTGATACGCCTGCTGCGCCCATTTCTTGAGATCAATGACTTCAAAACATGGTTCATTTGTTAGTAACCTCCAGACGACTTCTGCAATGCACTCTAGTGGGGCTGCCTTTGTATGTAGACTGGAAACTCCAGTTGGTCCAGAATATGATGGCCAGGCTGGTTTCTGGGTCATCTCGGAGAGACCACATTACACCTCTGCTGATGGAGTTACACTGGCTGCCTATAGGTTTCTGGGCAAAATACAAAGTGCTAGTTAAAGCCCTAAATGGCATAGGCCCTGGGTATTTGAGAGAATGTCTTCTTCATTATGAGCCCCACCGTCGATTGCGGTCGTCTGTGGAGGTCCGTCTCCATTTGCCGCCAGTTCGTCTGGTGGCCACACGGAGACGGGCCTTCTTGGTTGCTGCCCCGAGACTATGGAATGCGCTCCCTATTGAGATACGATCCTCCCCATCAATGACAATTTTTAAAAAATATTTTAAAACCCATCTTTTTACTCAGGCTTTTTCAGCTTCGTGATGATTTATAGGTTTTAATTCTGTGACTGATATTTAAATTGTTAGTTCTTATTTGTTTTTATGAGTTTTTATATGTGTTTCTAACTGTTTTATATCATTGTGAACCGCCCAGAGACGCGAGTTTTGGGCGGTATACAAGTGTGATTAGATAGATAGATAGATAGATAGATAGATAGATAGATAGATAGATAGATAGATAGATAGATAGAATACTCCCTAGGGTACTGATGTAGGCACTGCGGCCTGCGGCTAGATCTGTTGGCGACTCCTGCTCCTGCGATGGCTGCCACCACTAGCTTCCGCTCCCCTGCCTCTTGTCCTCTGTGGCCCCTGCCTGCCCCCCTCCCTCTGCATTCATCAGTGCCAATAAAATGCACTGGCCAATGTCACTGCCGGGCTCCCCTGGCTCTAGCCCCATTAGATGGCCCCACAGCCCTAGCCCCGTTGGGTGGCCTAGATTCACTGCACATAGTCGCCCAATGGTCAGTCTGCCCCTGGGTCTACTCTGGTGCACCATAGTTCTCCAGAGTGAGGCTCTGGGGACTTTGCCAACCCTGATAACTGGTGGTGTCAGGAATGGAGAGGAAAGCTGGTCTTGTGGTAGCAAGCATGACTTGTCCCCTTAGCTAAGCAGGGTCCATCCTGCTTGCATATGAATGCGAGACACCAGCCAATTAGAAGGTAGAGCAATTAGGTAGGTTTTTAGATTGTGAGCCTTTTGGGGGACAGGGGGACATCTTATTTATGTATTATTTGTTTTTCTGTGTAAATCGTTTTGAGAACGTTGGTTGAAGAGCAGTATATAAATATCTGTAGTAGTAGTAATAGGTCATTTTTCGTCTGCTGGCTTACTGATTTGTCGTGCTTGGCGATCAGGAATTCTCAGCAAAAGTGATTCTGTAGAGCAGATGTTCTCAACGTTGGGTTCTCAGGTGTTATTAGATTTCAGTTCCCATAATCACCTACCAAAGGCCACTGGGACTGGGAATTATGGAAGCTGAAGTCCAATAATGTCTGGGGACCCAACGTTGAGAACACCTGATATAGAGGATTGAGATGCCTAGGACCTCAGCAGGCCAGGTGGCACTCTTTTGCTCACGGGGATATTCATTTTTGCAGGAGAAGCCGTTCACCTTGCCCGAGATTTTGGCTACGTGTGTGAAACAGAGTTTCCAGCCAAGGCCGCTGCGGAGTACCTCTGCCGCCAGCACTCCGACCCTAGTGAACTCCATGCCCGGAAGAACATGCTCCTGGCAACCAAGTGAGTAGGATGCCCGTACACAACTCTTGTTGCTTTCGCACTAGAATGGAAGTTCTCAGCCTTGGGGTCCCCAGATATTCTTGACCTCAACACCTAGAGCCCCAAGCAGTAGTGCACTGGAGGGGCGGGGTCTAAATATTTTAAAATAAAATAAATAAATAAATATCATCTCCAGCCACGGTGGCAAAAGTCTGGGGACAATGGAAGTCATCCCTTGGGGCCCCAATAAAATCTCAGACCCAAGGATTGAGAACCCCTGGATGCAAGCTTCCGTAAAAGTAAGGCTGAAATGACATTTTATCCAAATGCTGGCAGGAATTCAGAATTCAAGTTGATATTTTGGGGCAATTTTGAATTATGATTTTTTTCAAATATGAAATTCAACTTTGGGAGATATACAAACTTGCATAATGCATTGGAGACTGCAAATTATGAATCTGAAAGGCCCTCCCTTACAGAGGTGAGACCGGCTGGCTGCATTGCAGTCACAAAGGCACAAAACATGCTTGGTGAAGAGCCCAGGTTGGCTTACCTAGGGTATGATCCAGCTTTGCAGCTGATGCATGTTTTCTTGGAAAGGATTCCTAATGAATTCAATGGGACTTAGGAGTAAGTGCACACAGCATGGCAGCCTTCAAATCCCATCTATTCCAATTAGTATATGAGGCAGCTAAGGTGGTCAATACTATCTGGGGGTGGGGGGGTGGGATCGGGGATGCATGCTCACGGGGATAGATGCCCATGGGGATAGATTTGAGCAGGTCAAAGATGGAAAAGAGGCAATAGCATTGCCAACCTTTCAGCTTTCAGCGTGTTATCACGCTTTTATTTTCCTGGCTCTCAGGCCTGCAGTGACCACATGTGCAATGGTGTCTTAAAAGCCTGTAAAAGTTTTAAAAACACAGAAACTACTACGCACCTCGATCAATGTTGCCAGAGGAATGGAAATGAAAATGGGCAAGAATGCCCTCCAAAGACCATACAATGGAGAGCATACAACCATTTGTTCGTTGTTCCCCGGACTTTAACCCTCCCTAACCCTTACTCTGACCCTCTCCTCTGTGCAAAAATGACTGCAATTTTACCCTACAGGTTTGGGGGTAGGGATAAAGAAGGGGATGAGAAAACCCAGATAAAGCTGTCGGTGTGATGATGCCTATCGCCCGGGGCCAGCCTGTCTGTTGAGCTAAGCACCCGCTTAGGGCACCGAGTTGTCAGGGGCAGTGACAGCCTGGGTCACATGGGACTCAGGCTCGCTGCCCTTTGCCCACAGCAAAGAGCCTCCCCACAGCCTCTGCCCCACCCATGCTTTTGTAGCGGCTGTGAGTGGCCGCGGGTGGTCAGTGGGGACCACCCGCCGGCTTACCCTCCCTCTTTGCTGCCAGCTCCATCCGCAGCTATCATGGCGAGTGGAGTCGGAGGCAGAGGCAGCAGCGAGAAGGGTGGATGAGAGGACGGGTGGTCCCCATCACCTGCCCGCCCACCTGCCTTCCATGCAAAGCAGCAGGTAGAGGAGGTAGCAAAGAGGGCAGGTGCGTGCTCTCCATCACCTGCCCACTCCCTCAGCAGCGTTTAACTGTGGCAGAGACTGTAGCCAAGAGGGTGGCCGGGCGGGGGGAGCTCACACCGCCTCCCTCCACAGCTGCTCACCTGCCTGCCTCCCTCCCGTCATGGCCCCCTCTCAGCTGGGAACTCACCGCCACTGGCAAAGAGCCAGTGGTGATGTGGCCTAATGACATCACAGCCGGGCAGTGACATCATTAGACCACAACTGGCGAAGATCGCCAGCGACGAGGGCTGTGCTGAGTCCATGGCCAAGATAACTCCCACCGTCCCCCAGTCTGCCCTAGCGATGGAGGGAGGCAGACAGGCAGGAGCATGGACAGGTGGAGACTACTGCAATCAAGCCATGCCTGCCCACTGTTGTCACTCCACTAGTGAAGTCACGGCTTCTCCTCCCTTTCTTTCTAGGCAAATCTGCAAAGAGTTTGCCGATTTGATGGCCCAAGATCGCTCTCCACTTGGAAACAGCCGCCCATCGCTCATCTTGGAACCCGGCGTTCAGAGTTGCTTGACCCACTTCAGCTTAATAACTCATGGTTTTGGGGGGCCGGCCATCTGCGCGGCCCTCACGGCGTTCCAGAACTACTTGGTGGAGTCGCTCAAAGGGTTGGATAAAATGTTCATGAACAGCACAGGCAACGGCCACCCCGTCAGTGACTCCAAAACATCAGAAAAGGAGGTGAAACATCGGAAATAACCCCCACCGTCCCCCAGTCTGCCCCAAGCAGAGGGCTCTTCCACTCCCCAGTTCATGAGATAGGAGGCCTGGTCTTAGCAGCGCTGGAAAACGAAAAACCAGTTAAGACCCAACCCTTCTGCCATGTTTCCCAACTGTGACACAAGTAGCTCTGAAACCAAGTAAACAACAAACGAAGATTGAAGGAAGAGGAATATCTCCATGGACCTCATCGCGACGGAAGCCAGTCAAGAGAAGTTGATGGCTTCTGCTGACACTTTTGATGTTCTGTAGCAGGTTCCGGAAGCTAGGTCACATGTGCAATTCCACCCCCACCCCCACCCCATTTTTCTTTTTGAACAAAGGCCAAGGCCACAGTCGCAAAATATGGAGGCGTTCCTGGAGATGAGCAACATAAAATTGTGGAATCTACTTCAAGTCAATGTGCCAATGGATATTTATTTGTGTCATGGGACAGACCTGGTTATGTAAAGCCGTAGAGAAAGGATCCACAGATATCCACTTTTGGTGTGGTCCTATGGTCACAGAAAGGGGAACCTTGCCAGTGATGCTATCTCTGAGCAGTTCTGTGGCTTTGTTTACTTATTTTGACCAGTTGGAACTCACTGAGCATCTTCTCTAGGTCCAGAGAAAGTTTTGCAGAAGACAGATACACCAATATGTACCTTTTGGAAGGTTCCCCTAAAAGAAGCAGAATCCATGTTAACCTTCCATTCTATCCTAGGGTCTTTTGGCCAACCTGAACCCAAGACGAGTGAGGTTCTACTACTAGCTTCCCTTCCCAGGTTTTCAAGACATTAGTAATAATATTAAATAAAATAATAATAATAATAATAATAATAAATTAATAAATGATTAAAGCACAAGGAGCAGGACTTGAAAGAGGCCAAACCGAACTGTTTTGAAATCTGTATATATTTATTTATGTGTAATTAAATCAAAAAAGTTTTAAAATGTCCAGTGCGCGTTATTTATATCCAATTAAGTTGGGACTTCTTAAAAAAAAATCTTTTTGAAAGATAAGTTGGTTTTTGGAATTTTCTGGAATGATGTTTTGGATACACAACATGTAGCATGGACAATAGCCTGTGATCCTATACAATTAGAGACATTTAGCCCGGTTTGGTTATTTTTCTTTTGTACGTGCTGTTGTTTCTCTTTTAAAAGCTGCAATAGATGTACAATGCCGCCGCCACCACAATGTCAGTCATTATCTTAATAAAACCTCTTTTTATTTGGAAACAGAACCCCATCCCTGTGTTTGTGATATGGATCGTGGAACAGTCAGATTCAGAGCCAAAATTCAATTTTTTTAAAAAAATGCGGGAAGTCACAGAAAGAAAAATCCAGGCCCATCCCTCTCTCTCCGTCTAACCTCCAGGGTTTCAAATCCTGTGGTCCTCCAGATGTTGCTAAACTACAACTCCCATCATCCCCAGCTAAGCTAGGAATGATGGGATTTGTAGTTCAGCAACGTCTGGAGGATCACAGGAAGGGAACCCCTTGTCTAACCCCATCTCAAAACACCTACAAGATGTATATATCAGGCGGTAGATACACATGATAAATGAATAAATATAAAGAGGGGCATCTCATGTGTGCAAAAGTAATTGCTTTGCTTGATGAAGAGCTGTTTGCAACAGGAATTCTCTTAGTAGTACTACATGGGGCAGCTGGAGTGGGACAAATGCTCCAGGGAGTGATTCGCACATGGCTTCATGCTGCAGGGTAAATGTTGAGTGAAGCCACTTTGAATCACACTGGTGGCATTGAGGGAAGCAGCCCCTCCCCTCTGCTCTCAGGTTTTGTTTTGATGCAAGTTCACATGGCATGCCTCTGTGTTTTCCTTCTAGCCAATGGTGGTGGTGGGGAGAAAGATTACTAAAGAGCTACATCTGCATTTCTAAGGAGAGCATCCCCCTTATCATGCTAATGATTCTACGTCAGTGCCTCTCCCTATTTGCTCCAGCATTTGTAGAAAAAGTAGCTTAATACCAGCGTTTTAAAAGCCCGGAAATACACCGAGATAAGCTAGAATTTGCAAGACAAAGCCCTGGTTTGTGTGTGGAGTGGGTCCAAGGATCTCGAAGGGACTTCGGAGTAAGTTTGGCTGGTGTGTGAATGCACACACTCTCTCCCGAAGGAGATATGGGGTAACAGCCCTGTCTGTAAAGCCTCCTGGTGGTTTTTGACAAGGGCTACACCCCTAGAAGGTTATTTCTATATCATAAATGAATGAAAATAAATAGAGATGGAAAATAGGCAATAGCATTGCGAGACTTTCAGCTTTCAGTGTGTTCTCATGCTTTGATTGTCCTGGCCATTGGGACTGCAGGGGTCAGATTTGCAATGGTGTTCTAAAAGCTTTCTAAACGTTTTAAAAGCACAAAAACGACAACAGAATTGTATCGATGTTGTCAGAGGAACGGAAATGAAAATGGGAAGGAATGTCCTTCAAAGGTTACACCACGGAGAGAGTGCAACCGTGTGTTCATTCTTACGCCAACCCAGGGGATCCCAACTGGTGGTCCTCCAGATGTGGCTGAACTGCAACTCCCATCATCCCAATCAAATCCCATCAGCCACAATAAATCCAGTACCACCGGTTGGGAAGCCCTTTATTCTGTGCAAAAATGACTTGTAATTTTACCCTAATCTTTTAGGCATAGGGATAAACAAGGGACGATGATGCACAGGAAGCTGCAAGAGCAAAAATTCAATCACCGGTCAGTTTTCCAGCTCTAGGTGGGGTCGAAGTTGGCAAAAAGCACAATGAGCATTCATCCCCTGAGATGGCACCTACAGCCAAAATGTGTGGGTCTGGTTCATGAACTCAAACAAGGGCCAAGCACCTGCACTCTAACCAACATAGCATCAGTCAACCTCCTTCCTCTTCCTCCTCCTCCTTCCTCTTCCTCCTCCTCCATTCAGACAATCCTCAGACTCAGGTTAACCTCCTCACTACACAACACCTCCAAATTATCTTTCTCATTTTTGCTACAACGTATGCCAACAGGCGCCCTCTTTCTGGTTACCTACACCAGGGTCTCCCACCCTTGGGTCCCTAGATGTCATTAAACTACAACTCCCATCATCCCCCACCCACCGTGGCCTTTTAGATCGGGGGATGATTGGAGTTGTAGTCCAACAACATCTGGGAACTCAAGGTTGGGCTCCCCCAACCTACATCACTGTTGACCTGTGCCCCTTTCTCTGAAATGGAATTCCACATAATTTCTCTAGCCACTCCTTTCTGGATGAGCATTAACGTGCACAGGAGGATTAAAAAATAATAATAACAGTGCAGTTTCCCATAGAAATTGACGGAGACGACAGGATGCTGGAGCCAGTCTAGTCAATTTCAGCATTCTGTTCACTTGTTGCCATCAAAATGCAGGACAATGCACAGATCGCGTGCTTTTAGCCTGCCCTGCACCTTTTTACATGTATACAGCCACTCCTGCTTCATGAGGACTAGTGCCATGAAAGCAGTCAAGAGGAAGTTCGCTTCTGCTGCTACGGTTGCCACCTTTCTGTCCGACTCTGCTCCTGTGCATGGGGAATGGGAGAGTATAATTTCAGGAACATAAGTAACTGCCTTGTATCATGTCAGATCATTGGTTGGTCCTTAGAGTATTGTTTACTCTAACTGGCCGTGGGTCTCCAAGGTTTCAGGCAGGAGTCTTTCCCAAGTTTACTGGGAGATACTGCCAGGGGCTGAACCTGGAAACCTCTGCATGCAAACAGATGCTTGACCTCTGCGTTACGGCCTCAACCCCTAACAGGCCGTGCTCACATGTCGTCTCCCATCCAAATGTAAATCAAGGTGGACCCTGCTTAACAAAGGGGGAAATTCATACTTCCTCCCACAAGACCAGCTCTTCTCCCAGGAACTTCTCACGGAATGTTTCAGAGTGATTTCCATCATTGTTTGCATAATTACATCAACCAACATGATGTGTCCTCATTTCTAGATGGACTATAAAGGCAAAGAATACAAAACAGCATCGAATTCTATGCTGGCTTTGCATTGTTGATCATAGCCTGGAACTTGCTGGCACGATATATTCAAATGGCAGCCATAGTGGACCCAATCTGGAGTGGGACCATGGTGCAGGCAAAGGGTTAAAGCCCCTTCCCCACCAGGCCTTGATCCTGATCAAGAGGGAGCCTCGCTGCGCTGCTTTTTATATGTCGAGAACAAAATCCACCCAGAGCCACATCATCACAGGGCCAAAGGACACGACTAATGGCGAATCTAACCTGGGGCTTGCTTTTGTAATGCACAATGAACATACGATGCTGTTTTATTCTGGGTGGCTTTGCATGAGCGCAAGGATGTCTGGTTTGCGGGGAAATGTTGTGAATTGGGAGCAGATGCTCCAGGTGTGCATGGCATGCAAAGCCGGCCAAGTCCGGTTCTGGAGCTGTCTGCCGAACATTCGGAGGCCATTCGCATGACCTACCGGGAGGGCGGCGGGGAGGCTTCACAAAACCTGCCTCCCCCACCCCGCAGACAAGCATTCTGAGCCTGGTGAGGTCACACTCCGTGCTCCCACATGATCCCTGCTGCTCTATGATCTAGAGCATAGATCTGCTGTATGATCTGCCCTATGATGATCTGCCTTATGATCAGCCCTATGCTCTATGATCTCTATGATCTAGAGCAGGGGTGGGGAACCTTGGCCCTCCAGCTGTTTTTGAACTACAACTCCCTTCATCCCCAGTGCGAGTTGTAGTCCAAAAACAGCTGGAGGGCCAAGGTTCCCCACCCCTGCTCTAGAGCATGATCCCTGCTGCTCTATGATCCCTGATGGTCTGCAGCGCAGAGTAGCACAGATCGCTCGAGGCTGGGTCTTGTTACCCCGGCCTCCGGGTATCCCACAATGCACCATGCATTGTGCTCTAGGCCGAGTGCTCTAGGCGTCCGTCTCTGTGTCGGTGTGAGCTATAAGTAGCCTGTGCTGACACATGATCCTGGGCAGTGTTCCCTCTAACAAGGATTCCCAGATGTTGTTGACTACAACTCCCAGAATCCCCAGGGGGCAATAGCCTTTGCTTGAGGATTCTGGGAGTTGTAGTCAACAACATCTGGGAATCCCTGTTAGAGGGAACACAGGATCCCGGGAGCTGGGTTAAGGGTGCGAAGAGGCAGGCTTCAGTGCTCCATTTGGTGCTACAGCACCGTTGGCACATGGATCCTGGCAGTTCTTACGGTTCTGCCTAAGCCCGGCCTACTTCTGCTTGTGAGAACAGAATGTCTGCCAGCCATTCTACTGGCTTTCTCTGCCCAACTTCAAATCTTGGTTCCAAGCAGGGGGAGAAAGTTGGCAGGATGTCAGGCACACAGCTCAGGAACCAGACTTCAGGGCTGGCCCATCCACTAGGCAAACCAAGGGCTCCTATACTGGGGCAGGGGGGTCAGTGTTCCCTCTGACGGAGATTCCCAGATGTGGTTGACTACAACTCCCAGAATCCCCAGCCAAAGGCCATGGCAGCTGGGGATGCCGGGAGTTGTAGTCAACCACATCTGGGCATCCCTGTCAGAGGGAACAGTGCAGGGGCTAACGTACAGTGCCAGAATACAGCACTGCTAATGCTTCTTTTTCTCCTTCTCCCTTGCACTGCTGAGATACTGCACCATGGTGGAAGAATGGAGGGTGTAATCCTGCCCCCTGCTTTGGGGCAAAGCTAGGGGAGAGGAGGCCCATGTTCACCCCTCTCTCCGGTGGCCCCTTGGAATGAGGAAGATAATGAAGAAAAGAGGGAGGGGTGGAGCTGGGGGCCCCTCAGGAGCTCAGCCCCCCAGGTTCCATCCACTCAGTTATAGCTATGCCCCTGCCCCCTGCCCCCCAAAGGGCCTTCACATTCTGCACCCCCAAATACACAGTCTTCTTTGCCCCTCAGCCCTCAAGAAACTGCTAGTCTTATCAGCCGGACTCCCTCTCTTGAAGATGAGTCGCCTGCCTCAGCATTCCTTTCCAAAAAGACTTGGAGCTTTCCCAGGCAGTCGGCTTTATCTATCACAGGTTTTCTGCGAGTTCAAAGTTGCCCCCATAAAATGACACAAAAAGTGGACTGTTTTAACTCCAGATATAAATTGGGCTACACTCTAACGTGCAATTAGACCCAAATGGTGTGTGAAGTGGTCCCCGATAGCTTGCAGGGACTTCAGGCTAAACCTGGCCGATATGTGAATGCACACCCTCCATTCTGGAGGAGATGCCAACTAAAAGCCGGGTGTGAAAAACCTCACGGTCTCAGACCGGATTTCCAAATTGACAGCAGCATCTTTTCATCTCTGAAGTGCTAGAGTTTGGGCCCCATGCTAGACTGGGAACTCTCTCCCACTGGATGCTCCAACCAGCACAGGCTAGTCATTCGCTGCTCATCTGTGCTGACTGATCTTCCAACCTCATGAATGAGCAACCCGCGTGGATCAAGTAAGAACTCCACACTTCTGAGTTGCGGAGGTGGTGGTGGGTGAATAAAACTTCACCGTAGGGCCATGACACGCCCATCAGGAGCACCTACTCCTGGTTCCTGACATTTTCCCCGAAACCAGACTTTGTGGTGATCTTGCAAAGTTGCCCTCTTTGCAGGTTATTGGTCCATCTAGCTCAGGACTGCCTACAGCAGCTGATATTTCTCAGCATCTGGGACTTCTACAAGCAAGGCATGAGGGCTATGACTGACTGAGCTATAGACACGCCCACCCCCACCCCTCCACCCCACACTAGTTGTAGGAAACTGTCTTTTTACCAAGTTGGACCAACTAACTGGCAGTGGCACTCCAAGGTCATAGGAAGGGATTATTCCCAGCCCTACTTGGAGGCTTTACACACAGGGCTTTTACTTTGAATCTCCTCTGGAATGGAGTGTGCCAGTCCAGATATTAGCTGGATTGACCCCAAAGTCCCTGCGGGCTATCAGGGACCAGTACAGACACGAATCTGTTTCTTCCCGAATCGAAGCTGTGCATTCTGGCTTAGCCCGAAGTATGTCCAGCTTTAAAAAACACCTCTCTAGTTTAGCTACTTTGTGGGGGAAAATCTGAGGCTTCTGTTATGTCCCGCCACTTCTCCCCTGATGTGTGGAGTGGCCATGCCAGTAATTCAGCTTTTCAAAATTCAATGAAGGGGAGTTTACATAGGCTTTAGATATGCAGAATGGATGCAATCTGAGCCTTTTTGTCTGTGCTGATTCCATTAGCCTGCAGTTTTCTTCATGACAGAGAGAAAGCTCCGATTTCTGCTTTAAACTTCTCTGCATCTTAAATCGTCTGGGATATGTGTGTGTTGTGGGGGGGGGGACATGAGGTGATGAAGGCAGTCACTCACAAAGGCAAGGGTTAAGCGTTCTGCTGTTTGATCCAGCTTTTGGCAACTTGTCATGCCGGTCTTCCGTTCCTCTGTAGGTCAAACTACCAACAGCAAAAAAGCTCTCTTGCCTCCTCATCTCTGTGATGTGATTTGTGATTGGTTGGAGGAAAAACCCGGAGCAAGCCGGTGGGAACGCACAGGAAAAAGATCTGCCAGGGATTGCAGGGAGGAGCCAACCTTTTGTGAACTGTCCATTTAATCCCCGAATTAAACATCTTGCGAATCTGCTGTGAAGCAGATTTGCTCTTCAGATACCCTGCGGCATGAAGGCATGTGGGAATAACTCCCTGGAGATGCTGCCAGGACCTGAACCAGCATCCCTCCAGTGGCTGTTGCTGGGGTGTTTGTTATGTTTCTTTTTAGACTGTGAGCCCTTTGGGGACATGGAGCTGATTGATTGATTGCTAGGTAAACTGCTTTGAGAATTTTTGTTGAAAAGCGGTATATAAATATTTGTCATATTGGTAAACCACCACCAGAAACTCTGCTGCTGACATTTTGATTGTGGAAATTGCCAAGGCTGCTTTTCAGGTGTTTTCTTTTTTTCAAGTCCATCATGGTCAAGTCCATCATGTTGCATGTTTTTAGCCCTAAGAAATCAAGGGAACACCTGGGTGGGGATGGGGCACTTTGCTACCTCCTTAGGGACAGAGCTGGCATTCAGGCAACAGCCTTCCTCTCTACAGTTTGGTAGCATTTCTTGCATGCATTAGTTGCAGAACAGAAATTAAAACACCTCTCTCTCTCTCTCTCTCTCTCTCTCTCACACACACACACACACACACACACACACACACACACACACACACCACAAACAAATCTCTAAAGCCTCTAGAACCAGGGGTTATCCCATGAAATTGATTGCCAGGAAATCTAGGACCAACAAATGGAGGTACTTTTTCACACAATGCATAATCAACTTGTGGAATTCTCTGCCACAAGATGTGGTGATAGCCAACAACCTGGATGGCTTTAAGAGGGGTTTGGATAACTTCATGGAGGAGAGGTCTATCAACGGCTACTAGTCAGAGGGCTATAGGCCACCTCCAGCCTCAAAGGCAGGATGCCTCTGAGTACCAGTTGCAGGAGAGAGGGCATGCCCTCAGCTCCTGCCTGTAGGCTTCCAGTGGCATCTGGTGGGCCACTGTGCGAAACAGGATGCTGGACTAGATGGGCCTGATCCAGCAGGGCTGTTTTCTTATGGTCTTAAGTAAATAAATGCTCCTCACACTCCCCGCAACGTAATAAATCCAGAGAAGACTTTGATAGGAGTTCATTTCCTTTGGAAGAGAGTATCCTGGAGACTGAAGAGGAACTTTGGAAGCTGCCTGTCCTGCACAGTGTCAGGCCATTGGTCCATCTTGCTCAGGATTGTCTACACCAGGGCTGCACAGCATCAGCCCTCCAGCTGCTGTTAGACTACAACTCCCATCATTCCCAGACACAGTGGCCAATAGTCAGGGATGATGGGAGTTGTAATCCAACATTTGTAGGAGGGCCAAAGCCTACCCAGACCAGCAGCAACTTCTCCAAGGCTTCAGGCAGGAGTCTTTCCCAAACCCACCTGGAGATGCTGCCAGGGATTGAACCTGGGACCTTCTGCATGCAAGGGGACCTTCTCTACTATTGAGCTACAGCCTGATCCCTGTGGTGTTTTTGTGATCATCCATTGTGATCGTACAGAAATGTTCAGGCGGTGCACAGCCAGTGCAATCCAGCAATCAGCTCAGTACCCTAAAGCAGCTTTGGTAGTACTAGAAAAATCTCAAATTGTTTATTTCCTATGCCCTTTGCCTCTCCCTCCAGCCTAGCCGTTTCTCATCTGGTCAGGTAAGAATGACTCCAGGTATGTTCAAGGAGCTCGAAATAAGCTGATCGTGCCCTGAGCATCTCCAGTCCCACCCCCCAGGGATGTTCCTAGGTGCTTAAAAGAGAGGAAGCTGCCTTATACTGAGTCAGACCCTTAGTCCATCTAGCTCAGTATTGTCTTCACAGACTGGCAGCAGCTTCTCCAAGGCTTCAGGCAGGACTCTCTCCCAGCCCTATCTGGAGATGCTGCCGGGGAGGGAGCTTGGGACCTTCTGCATGGAAGCCTGCCGGTGCTCTTCCCAGAGTGGCCCCATTCCCCTAAAGGAAGAATCTTACATTGCTCACACATGGAGTCTCCCATTCAGGGGCGTAGCAAGGTTGGAGTGGGCCCAGAGACAAGATTTTAAAATGGGCCCCCTCTCTCTGAAGCAGAGCTCATGAAGTAAAGAAATCTTAAATGAGGCTGAATAGCGGTAACAAAAAGCATAGTAAAATTTATATCTATCTATCTATCTATCTATCTATCTATCTATCTATCTATCTATCTATCTATCTATTTATCTATCTATCTATCTACCCTATGTGCCACAATAGAACATCATCCTAAATTATTTTTTTAAAGGTTTTGTAAATTGTGGATGATGCAAGTCATTTAAAGGTACTAGAGAAAGACAGGCTGTTCTGGTAGCTCCAGGTCTTAACACTCACATCAATTTCAGAGGATGAATACAACTGAAGGAAGCCCGGGCAGGTGCGCAGCTGGGGGAGTCAGTCATGTGACTTGCCTCTGGGCCCCCCCCCAGGCAGTGGGCCCCCAGACAACTGTCCCCCCTTGCCCTATTATAGTTACGCCCCTTCTCCCATTCAAATGCAAACTAGGATGGACTCTGCTTAGCAAAGGGGGCAATTCATACTTGCTACCACAAGACCAGCTCTCCTGCCCTAGACCAGCTCCTGGCCCTGGGCTCACAGCACCCCCTTTGATCATTAAAGTCCGTCATGCCCCCACTAAATAATGTTTTTAAAAATATTTAATATTGCAATACAGCAGCTATGAAGGTGGAAGCAGCAGAGATCCAGGTGAGGCCAGGAGGGAGAACCCTCCTCTGCTCTGTGCAGGTACCTCCACGGCTGCACTCTCTTTCTGGAAGAGGTCATGGAGAAGGGAGGAGGCTGATGGGATTTGGGGCTCGGAGACATTCATGGGGGTCCATGCCCCATGGGTGCCTGTGTGCTAATGACGCCCCTGCCATCCATCAGAGTCCAGAAACTGGGTCATCATTCTCCCTTGCACAACAGACTGCAGTGGTTACCACAATCAACGTTTTACTGGATTATTACTGGATTTCCATGAGAAGTCCTCCCTTGGAACTGGTATGGTCTCCTCCACATGCATCGAATTTTTGGCCCTGAATGGATTCAGATGAGTGTTGGTTGTGCCAATGTATTTTTTTCCATCCACGCCAGACACCTTGTTTAATAAGCAAGCCGTGCTCCGGGACAGAAAAAAGCAATCGTTTTTTCACAGTCTTTTTTTTTTTTTTTTTTTTGAACATAAAGGACCTCTTGGTTTAGCTGCCTGCAGATTTTTGGAAGCAAACGTGATTCAGGTGGTGGGGTGGGGTGGATGAAAGAGAGAGATTGGCTCAAAAAAGCCATTGGCCCTGGTTAAACATTTGGGGAGAGGGATTCCGCCAACATGAACACCCCCTGGCAATGTTTTTGCAGCCAATTTGCCTGCCATGCCCTTGAAGTGTTGGGTAGGCAATATTCAAGTCAATGCGAATGCACAAACCCAGGAATATTGGATAAACTCAAATGCACAGCTTATGCAAACCGGCTTGGAGAGAATCTGCAAGTTTGCCTTCCACCAAAGCTGTAAAAACAGGTTTTGTGCTTTATAAAGAAAACAGATCTAATTGGCCTTTAATAGAGTCAAGTTTGCCCGCCCCTCAGATTAATTGCAAAGCAACATTATTAACATTATACACCTTGTAGACATTTGTGGGATTTGTAACCATGAAAACATTTCGGCCCTGGTGCTGTAAACCACAGATATTTTTGTTTCCACCTCTTCCACACCACACCACTTAAATTGGCAATCGTCAGCCAGAAAAAGTCTCTAAATTTGTTTGCACATATTCATTTCAGAAAACTTGTCCAAAATAATCTAAGACTAGTGTGGAAATGTTTTAGTCAAAATATAGTGCTACAGTTTCAAAAATGATTATATATATATATATAAAGTAAGAGCTGAACTAGACATTATCTATGCCACTTAATGGCGCAGCAGGAAATAACTTGCCTAGTGAGCAAGAGGTTGCTGGTTCGAATCCCCGCTGGTATGTTCCCCAGACTATGGGAAAGATCTCTGTCGGGCAGCAGCGATATAGGAAGATGCTGAAAGGCATTATCTCATACTGTGCGGGAGATGGCAATGGTCAACCCCTCCTGTATTCTACCAAAGATAACCACAGGGCTCTGTGGGCGCCAGGAGTCGACACCGACTCGACGGCACACTTAACCTTTACTTTACTAACATCTTCAAGATTGCTTTTGATAGTTCCCTGGAGACTCGAGTCTCTCCCTGGAGATTTGGCAGCCCTAAGAAGCACTTGCAGACCAAATACATCTACAGGTGAAACTTGGAAAATTAGAATATCGTGCAAAAGTCCATTAATTTCAGTAATGCAAATTAAAAGGTGAAACTGATATATGAGACAGACGCATTACATGCAAAGCGAGATATGTCAAGCCTTAATTTGTTATAATTGTGATGATCATGGCGTACAGCTCATGAAAACCCCAAATCCACAATCCCAGAAAATTAGAATATTACATGGAACCAAGAAGACAAGGATTGTAGAATAGAACAATATCGGACCTCTGAAAAGTATAAGCATGCATATGTATTCAGTACTTGGTTTGGGCCCCTTTTGCAGCAATTACTGCCTCAGTGCGGCGTGGCATGGATGCTATCAGCCTGTGGCACTGATGAGGTGTTATGGAAGACCAGGATGCTTCATTAGCGGCCTTCAGCAATTCTGCATTGTTTGGTCTCATGTCTCTCATCCTTCTCTCGGCAATGCCCCATAGATTCTCAGGCGAGTTTGCTGGCCAATCAAGCACAGTACACTGTATACTTTTCGGAGGTCCGATATTGTTCTTTTCTTCAATCCTTGTCTTCTTGGTTCCATGTAATATTCTAATTTTCTGGGATTGTGGATTTGGGGTTTTCATGAGCTGTACGCCATGATCATCACAATTATAACAAATTAAGGCTTGACTTATCTCGCTTTGCATGTAATGCGTCTGTCTCATATATCAGTTTCACCTTTTAATTTGCATTACTGAAATTAATGGACTTTTGCACGATATTCTAATTTTCCGAGTTTCACCTGTATGCAACAGTATTAAAGGGGGAATCGAGAAGTCTGTAGTACTATATGATGAGGGGGCAAGGCGCTCTGCAATGGTCCGAATTGGGGCTCTACCAGTGTGTCCCTGTATTCATTTGTGGCACACTGGTGGATATGCAGCCATGCTCACAAGAAGAGAAGAGAAGCCCTGCTGGATCAGGCCAAAGGCCCACCTCGTTAGTCCAGCATCCTGCCTCACGCAGCGAGGTGAGTGGAGGGAAGAGGGCAACCACACCCTACCCGTTGGCGTCCCCCAGAAATAAACAGCTACCCAGGCTAGGAGCTAGCCACGGAGAGCCCTCTCCTCCCTGCATTTGCCTAATCGCCATTTAAGACCGCCTCGCTTGGTGATCATTGCCACATCTGGGGGCAGCAGACTCCATAGTTGAACAGCACGTGGCATACAGTGTTCCCTCTAACAGGGATTCGCAGAGGTGGTTGACTGCACAACTCCCAGAATCTCCAGCGCTTTCTGGGTCCGCTGCTGTGACTGGCACCCCTTCTCTCCCCACTGCAAGCATGTAGTGTCACACCCCGCCCCGCCCCCCCCCGGTGACAGAGGACTCCCCCCTGACTGATCAGCCCAGGGTAGGCTGCCCTGCCCCACAGCTCAGCTGGCCACCATGCATGCACAAGGGCCAGCTGAGTGGTTGGCCTGGCATTCAGCTGCCTTGCCGACCACTCAAATGGCTGCTGCACATGTGCATATATTTTATTTATTTATTTATTTATTTATTTATTTATTTATTTATTTTACAGTCAGACAGGTGTTATTGACTGGTTTGTTTTATCCAGACATCGAGTCCTTCCCAAGGACCTGGGATGCCAGAATTTTATTGTCAATGTTGTTGCTGTTGTTATAGATGATATTATTTATTTATTTATTTATTTATTTATTTATTTTTACATTTATATCCCGCTCTTCCTCCAAGGAGCCCAGAAGGGTGTACTACATACTTAAGTTTCTCTTCACAACAACCCTGTGGGGTAGGTTAGGCTGAGAGAGAAGTGACTGGCCCAGAGTCACCCAGCAAGTCTCATGGCTGAATGGGGATTTGAACTCGGGTCTCCCTGGTCCTAGTCCAGCACTCTAACCACTGCACCACGCTGACTCTCATATGTGCATGGGGGAGCAGGGAGAGAAGTGGCACCAACCACCCAGGGACCTTTTTGTATGGGGTGGTATATAAATGTGATAGATAGATAGATAGATAGATAGATAGATAGATAGATAGATAGATAGATAGATAGGGCTGCTGTTGTGTAGAGGGAAGTGGGTGGCCAAAAATACAGAGCACCTATGCCCTCCCTATGTCAGTGGTACAGGTTATACCTGCATTTACTCCAAAGGAACAGGACTCTGAATTTAAGATGACTTCTTGATTTCTAATACCAGAAAACTTGGGGGAAACCTAGTCTTGGATTCGGGTAAGTACAGTAGAAGAGATACTTTGGGAGCTCCTGGCAATTTTTAAATTTTTGTTTCATTCTCAATTTGTCCATACTTATGTATGGATTCAAGACACCTAATGGTGCAGCAGGGAAATGACTTGATTATCAAGCCAGAGGTTGCCAGTTCGAATCCCTGCTGGTGCGGTTCCCAGACTATGGGAAACACCTATATCAGGCAGCAGTGATATAGAAAGGTGCTGAAAGGGATCATCTCACATTGTACGGGAGGAGACAATGGTCAACCCCTCCTGTATTCTACCAAAGAAAACCACAGGGCTCTGTGGTTGCCAGGAGTCGACACCGAATCGAGGGCACACCTTTACCTTTATGTATGGATCCACCCTCAGCTGTCCAACAGCAAAGAACTCTCTCCGGTACACTATGGGAGAGAAGATCCCCTTTAAGCACCTGGGCAACATACCTTCTGAGGCAAGGCTGGAGATGTATCCAAATATCCAACTTGCCAGCATCAAAGAGCTTCCTCCGCCATCACACCTGTTCATCGCTCAGCTGCGCTGCTGCTCCTGAGCTCCCGTCTCAGAGCCAGCAAAAATAACTACTTAACAATTAGCTTGGCTTATTTACCTGCTCCTCCCCTGGTGCGATGCATCTGTCTGGAAAACAGGCAGTCTGCCTTCCTGCGCCTTACTAAGGGACTGTTCACATGGGAGGGGGGAACTGAAAGGTGTGGATTCCCAGCCTTGTTTGGATTCAGGTGTTTAGTCCAGGTGAGTCCCAACTTCCCTTCCCTCCTTAGAGGTTTGTAAAGGGACCAGAAGCAAAAGGGATGGATACATACATGTCAAAATGGATGCAGAAGAGAGGCATTGCTTTGTGCTTTGACTGCATACCTATTTAAAAGCATCGATACCACTGGTTTAACCTGCTTGAACCGCTGTTCCCTCACCCCCAGGAACCCTGGGAAATGTAGTTCTCAAATGGGTGGGGTCATAGCTAGGAACATAGGAAGCTGCCATATACTGAGTCAGACCATTGGTCTATCTAGCTCAGTATTGTCTTCACAGACTGGCAGCAGCTTCTCCAAGGTTGCAGGCAGGAATCTCTCTAAGCCCTATCTTGGAGATGCTGCCAGGGAGGGAACTTGGAACCTGCTGCTGTTCCCAGAGCAGCTCCATCCCCTAAGGGGAATATTACAGTGCTCACACTTCTAGTCTCCCATTCATATGCAACTGGGGTGGACCCTGCTTAGCCAAGGGGACAAGCTAAAAGCTAAATTTTATTGAATTTCTTTACCACCTAACATAGAAATCTCTAGGCGGTGTATAGATTAAAACATCATATGAAACATAAAACATTTAAAATCCATTAAAACAGATGATAATCAAGAGAGATAAAAACACATTAAAATTGAATGGCATTTTTAAGATGCCAGGGATTCAGGGGCATAGCAAGGTTGTAGTGGGCCCAGAGACAAGATTTTTAAATGGGCCCCCCTGTGGACGATGCAAATCATTTAAAGGTATTAGTGAAAGACATGCTGGTTCTGGTAGCTGCAGGTCTTAACACTCACATCAGTTTCGGAGGATGAATACAACTGAAGGAAGCCCGGGCGGGTGCGCGGCCGGGGGAGTCAGTCATGTGACTTGCCGGGGGGGGCAAGGCAGTGGGCCCCCAGACAACTGTCTCCCCTTGCCTATTATAGTTACGCCCCTGCAGGGATTCAACCTTCTGGGACCTTCTGCATGCAGAGCAGATACTCTACCACTGTGCTACAGCCATGCATGTCCCTGGACACTAGGCCATTATCTGTTACACACAGGAATACAGGAAGCTATCTTCTACTGAATCAAGCAATTGGTCCACCTAGCTCAGTATTGTCTACACTGACTGGCAGCAACTCTCAGTGTTCTCTCTAATTTTTTTCAACTGTGTGCGGAATGAGTTTTGTTCTGGGTTGGGAGTATCAAGGCAGTGTGTGCACATGTATATTCAGAATGGGTTTCCTGAGTCAATCTGAGTGGGATCTAAAATGAACTGAACTGCCATCCAAAAACTTGTGAGCAGGCACACATGCACATATCTTAGAGGAGACACTGGCAGCTCTCCAAAGTTTTAGGCAGGCGTCTTGCCCAGCCCGCCCGGGAGATGCTGCCAGGGAGTGAACCTGGGACCTTCTGCATGCAAGCAGGCAGGTGTTCCCTTCCACTGAAGGAAGTGGCCCCAGGAAGGGGTTCTCAAATGTGGGTCCCTAGACGTTGTTGGACTTCAATTCCCATCCTCCTCCACCACAGTAGCCATCATGGATGGAAGTTGTAGCCCAACAACATCTGGGGACAGTGTTCCCTCTTCAGGCATGCACACGTGCCTGCATTTACAAGTTTTTGGATGTCTGCTCAGTTCATTTTAGACCCTGCTCAGGTTGAAGCAGGAAGGCCCCCATTCTGAATGCCGGTATGCACACACTGCCTTGATACTCCCACCCAGAACAAAACTCATTCCGCACATAGATGAAAAAAATTAGAAAAATTTAAAATTTAAATTTTTAAAAAAACTGTCTGGGGACCCAAGTTTGAGATCTCATGCCCTAAAGGGGATACCTTATAGCCCTCCCATGTGGTTTCCCATCCAAAGTCAAACCAAGGCAGACCCTGCTTAGCAAAGGGGGGCAATTCATGCTCTCTCTCCACAAGACCTGCTCCCTTCACTGAATTCAGAGAGGATTGGTCCCAAAGAGTTTCTCCATGGTGTGGAGAAAGTGGAGAGAGAGAAATTCTTCTCCCTCTCCCATAACACTAGAACCAGGGCTCATCCCATGAAACTGATTGCTGGGAAATCTAGGACCAACAAACGGAAGTACTTTTCCCCACAATGCATAATCCACTTGTGGAATTCTCTGCCACAAGATGTGGTGACAGCCAACAACCTGGATGGCTTTAAGAAGGGTTTGGATAACTTCATGGAGGAGAGGTCTATCAACGGCTACTAGCTGGAGGGCTGTGGGCCACCTCCAGCCTCAGAGGTAGGATGCCTCTGAGTACCAGTTGCAGGGGAGTAACAGCAGGAGAGAGGGCATGCCCTCAATTCCAACCTGTGGCTTCCAGAGGCATCTGGTGGGCCACTGGGCGAAACAGGATGCTGGACTAGATGGGCATTCTTGGGCCTGATCCAGCAGGGCTGTTCTTATGTTCTTAATGGAGGTGGCACGGGACATCCGATGCCCCAGTAATGGGCCACCTGAGACGACTCTCTCCCCCTTGCCTCACGAACGGGCCGCCTATGCATCCCATCCCCTTCCATCCCCTGCAGACTCCCTACCACCTCATTCGGCCCCACATGGCCAACCCAGAGCCCCGTCCCCATTTCTGAACGCGGCCCTCCCCACTGGCCCTCTGTTTGCCATTAGAGCAAATGTAGCCATCTTGAAAATGGAAAGTGACATCCGGAGCGGCTGGGTTCGGTGCTAATGTGCCATTAGGTAGTTATCCAATCAGTGTTTTCATGTAGCTTAATTCAAACCAGCTGTCTGGGGAGCCGAGGAAACTCTTGAATGTCCATGTTAAGGTCCCCCTCCCTGCCCCGGCTTATTTTAAAAACTGAAAATACCCATGCTGGAATTACAACTATTTGCTACTGCCTGAGCAACTAATTCTGTTAACATAGAATGGGAGAAGCGAGTGAGTTGTTTACAGGGGGTCTTTCTCTCTCCTTCCTTCATCCAGGATATTCTGGGCTCTCTCTCGCTCTCTGAATTTTCAGGTTTCTTTAATAAAGTAAGTTTTAAACTCTTTTATTTGCAGAGATATAAGAATCCCCCCCACCCCCACGGTCCCTTAGGATTAGGCAGTAAACACAAGAAGCGGGCTGCTGGATTGTACCAATCCAGCAGAAGTTTCCAGCCGTGGATCACCAGGGACTACATTCACTGTGACATCAAATCTGGCTGTCCTAGCTAGCGAGAGGACTCCTCCTCCATGAATTTCTCTAATCTAAGCCAACCAAGCCAATGGACATCACAACATCTTGTGGCAGTGAGTTCCACGCACTAATTTTTATTTATCTATTTTTATACTGCCTCACCCAGATGGCTCTAGGCATTGTGCATCATGTTTTGCTGTCATCCCCAAGGGCAGCCCAAGAATCAACAGGCAGCTTCCATCCACACTACTTGGTAATGACTACGTCACACTGAAATTAATGGGACTTGGGCTAGTCATGACTAATGTAAGTCTCATTACCTTCAGTGGAACAGTCATGATTATCATAGGTTTCCCATAAAATTGTAGTGTTGGAAGAGACCTTGGAGTTCTTTGTCTAGGCATTTTGTCACCATGGCTGTGGACGATGGGAGTTGTAGTCCCAAAACCATCTAGGGACCCAAGGTTGGGAACCCCTGTCTAGTCAACCTGTAACCTCACCTGAAAGTGACCAAAGTTTGAATTTCTAAGGTCAAGTCGGCTTTCTCCAGGAATAAGCAGAGCTGGTGAACAAGATGAAGCTGGAGTATTAATTGGCTGTGGTTAATATGGACCACTCACCTCTGCCATCCAGGACTGCATTACCCCCTACTTGGTCACAAACCAGGCTCTTCCAGAAAGGTTTATCATTTTCTTCTGCCGTAGACTAAGGGTCTCGTGACACCTTTAAGACTAACACATTTATCATGGCATAGGTTTTTGTCAACCACTACAGTCTGCTTCATCACATGCATGACACGTTACCCTTAGCAGGCAAAAGACCCCTCTCTGGGCACCCCTCTTGAGTGGTTACAAGGGAGAGGTCACACTAGGCAGAGAGTGGGGCGTTGAGGTACCCCCTCGCACCAAAGTTCAAAAGCTTTAATACATTTTCTATCTTGCTTCTTGATCCCTAAACACTTGAAATCCTACCCAACCCTTTTTAGCTTCCACAATTTCACCTTCAAGCCTCTCTTATCAACCATGAGGACTAGAAACTTAGCTTAAAACAAAACAAAAAACCCTGACCTCTGCTGAATGCTGTGCCCAGAACTAAATTCCAGACAGATGTAGGATCCCGCCCTGTGTTTTCTCTCTAGTTGTTTTCAGTGGTAGCCACTGTATCTTTATTCTTTTCCAAGCTGGGAAAGGCCTACCCCAAACGGTACACGGAATGAATATATTACTGGTTCTTCCTCCATTTGCTATTCCCCGTCCCCCATCTGTTTAGCTTTTAACATCCACTTCTTTAAAGGAATGAATTAATCAGAAGGAAAATGAGAAAAAAGTATATTTAAAAAAATCTGTTTCCATTTGAAACCCTTGGGATTCCCTATAAAATAAATGCCAACAACAACAACAAGAAGAAAGCCCATAGAAGAACAAAGCGTTCCATGGAGAGATCTGTTTTGGGAGCTCCTGCCAACTCTTCTGTCGGGTGGCTTTGCGGATGGCCACTTTTCATGTATTCTGAGTGCTTGCCGCTCTGCCCTCTCCTATCTCCACAGCCAGCGGATGATTCGGAGCGGGGTCTCTTGCCCGGAGGCAAAACATATGTTCCATTCTAACCTATCTCCAACCAGTCTGTTTGGGGTAAGATCATTAATAAACATAAAACCATCACCTGCTTGTATAGGACAGCTAAAATATTCCATACACATCTAGTTTGCCGGTGATCATTCAGAGAGCAAATCATCGTAGGATTTGTATTCCGCCCCCCACCCCCACCCCCGAAAAAGACAAATTAATTCCTTTGCTTCTTTTAAAGCACAGGCCATCTTCAATTGTGGCACCACTAAATCCATTTTCTGCCTGGTATGCAGCACGTAACCGTGACTTCTGCATCAACCAGGAACATACAAAAGCAGCTGAGATTGGTGGTGAAATTAATTAGAGGGAAGGCCTATTTTAAAAGGAGCGACATTAATGCAACATGAAGGGAGAACTGCCACACAGCCAGGGTGTCACAAATTGGTCGGCCACATCTGTTTATATTAAGAGAGGAATGCCCATATATCCCACTTGCATTCGGGCCTTTCAACAAAGGCGTTCTCCAGCTTTAAAGTGGGAACCGTCGTGCATAAGACCTAGTTATCGCCTAGTCAACTCTCCCAAACTTCTGACCATTAATGCACATCTTCCCCGCACCCCCAGCAATGAAACTGGAGGCACAATTTTAATTGTGGCTGGCCGATTTGTGACACCTTGACTGGGTGGCAGTTCTCCCTTCAGCTTTCTATGCTTACTAAATTGGAAGAGCTGTAGGCAGAGATGGGAAAAATACTTCTAAAAAGTATTTTAGATACAAAGATACTGGAGCAAATGTATTTTAGATACAAAATACTTGATAATCAACCAATCAAAAAACAAAATAGTATTTTAAAATACAACTTAAAATACAAAATACAATGCCCAGAGTGGCAGCAGCTTCTCCAAGGTTGCAGGCAGGAGTCTCTCCCAGCCCTCTCTTGGAGAAGCTGCCAGGGAGGGAAGGGAACTTGGAACCTTCTGCATGCAAACTCCCATTGTCCCCAGCCACAATTTATTACGAGAGTTATAGCTCCATTTGCTTCTCTCTCTTCCATCCCGCCACACTGTACCTTTTTTCTCTCACAACAGCCTGTAAAGTTGGTCACATTGAGAGACAGAGAGGGGGGGGGGACATGCCTTACAGTGGCCCCACAGGCCACTCCTGTCAGTTCTGGGCACAGAGCCCTGTGGTTGTCTTTGGTAGAATACAAGAGGGGTTGACCATTGCCATCTCCCACACTGTATGAGATGATGCCTTTCAGCACCTTCCTATATAGCTGCTGCCCAATATAGGTGTTTCCCATAGTCTGGGAAACATACCAGCAGGGATTCGAACCGGCAACCTCTGGCTTGCTAATCAAGTCCTTTCCTTGCTGCGCCATTAAAGATGGCTTTTAATCCAGTCCAAGCAAGCATGGCTGCTTAATTTCCTGTATTATTCTGTGTGTCCCGTAGTGATGCTGAGGCTGTTCTCATGACCAGCGTAACACAGGCTAGGACAGTCCTGCCCAAGTTAGGCTGGTTGTGTGAAGGGTTGGGATCCTCATGGATCCCGTTGCTCCCATGCAGCTGACCCCCTTACTAAACCTGGGTGTGAGCACACCCTTAACCCGGTTGCTGAGTATCAGGCTGTGTGCAGCCTGAGGAAACACAGAGATGGGGGAATCTCCTAATGCACCTTGCATGGTGCATTGTGGGATACGTGGCAGCCCAAACAATGAGTTCTGGCCTCATATCACTCCACACTCTTCCATGGAGCGCTACTCAGCTGAGTGCATGGGAGGTGTGCCAAAGATCCAGGGCTTGGTTGTCTGTGAGGAAGAAGAGTTAAAATCAGCCCTCCTCGCCTGCTCTCGGTGATTGTGAGAATCGCCTCAGGGTGTCCCACTCCCACCACAGCCGGGTAATCTGGAAAGCTAGCTAAGCACTCTGCATGCCCTCCAGCAATCTGAACACAATGCCCTGTAAAGATAAACTTCAGACAGAGATTATGCGGATGCTCTGTTTCACAGAGAGGAAAGAAATGGACATTTGCTACCATTAGTCAGCCACAGGCAACAATAGGGGACACAGCCAGGGCGATATTGGTAAACTACTCTGCAAAACAACTGGACTGAGCCATAGGCAAGTTGCAAATTTACACAGAGACTGGACCAGAAGAATTTCAGCCTCTTCAGGTCAGATCAGGTTTCTAGTTGCAGCTAGAGGGACAGAGAAACTTTAAAGCAAGCAAGTTGGGAGGTAGGGAGTTCTCTTGCATCCAGAATCTGGGGGCGGGGGCTGCTCCTTTTTGCCGCTCCCACATGGACTCCCTTTCCACCTTCATCCCTCATTTCCCATCTTACTCACAGGGACAGTCTCTCTCTCTCTCTTTCCCCTGATTTTCAAACTTGGCTGGCTGACCAGTCAGCAGCAGAGTAAAACTATTCAAATTTCAGGGGGCAGAGAGGGAGGAATAGAGCACACACACATAAGGATGCTTGGAAGCCAATGGGCTGCCTGCTTGCAATAAAAAGCCAGCTCCTGAAACAAGCAAGCAAAGCAATGATTGGTTGAGATGTACCTTGGTTTCGGCAATGTATTTTAAAAATACAAAATACCTGGACAAATGTATTTTAGATACAAAATTCAAGAGTATTGAAAATATGTACTTTCAATACTTGTATTTTAGATACTGACCATCTCCGGCTGTAGGTCAGGGCATCTATTTTGCATGAAGAAGGTCCCTGCCTTTTCCCACTACCCTCCAGGTAGAACTGGGAAATACCTGCCAAACCCTGGAGCATGGCTGCTAGTCAGTGCAGACAATATTGAGTTAGATGGACAAATAGGCTGACTCAGTAGATGGCAGCTACCTATGCCAGACTCTGCCTGGCTATACACTGTGGACCATCAATCCCCATAGAAATATAGGAAGCTGTCATATACCGTGTCAGACCTTTGGTCCATCTAGCTCAGTATTGTCTGCCCAGACTGGCAGCAGCTTCTCCAAGGCTGCAGGCAGGAGTCTCTCCCAGCCCTCTCTTGGAGATGCTGCCAGGGAGGGAAGGGAACTTGGAACCTTCTGCATGTAAACTCCCATTGTCCCCAGCCACAATTTATTACGGGAGTTATAGCTCCATTTGCTTCTCTCTCTTCCATCCCGCCACACAGCTCGTAGACTGGCCAATCATCAGGTAGAGCTGAGCAGTTACCACACAGCTCCCTGATGAATGGCCAGCCTGCAGACCGCGTGGCTTTAACACTGGGGTGGGGCAGGATCGCTCACACACACGTGCGCGAACACGCAAACACACACACACGCTCATTAGGACTAGAGATGTGCATGGAGCTGGCGCAGGAAAGTTCGAAGTTGGTGCACATGCTCACCGGATACTTCCGCTTTCCCCCCTGACGAGGGGACGGGTCAGCAGAGAGGTACGCTGCCGCCCCGCCAGAACCATTTACAATGGTGGGGGAAAGCAGCAGGAGGGGTATGTGCACCCTCCCCACCCTTAAAGTCACTCTCTGCCTTCGAACCGGCGGAACCACCGGTCGTTCGAACCGCTCCAGAGGCCTATAAAGGGCTTCCGAACCAGTTCCGTGCACATCCCTAATTAGGACCAGCCATTCCTGTCAGGACTTAAGTTGCGGGGCCCTGTGTCCATACCTGCCAAGGTCTCCCCGGGGGAAAAAATTGCTCTGCTCAAGCAGCCTGACCAGAATGAGCTTCCTTATTTATTGTATGTATTTTATTTATATACCGCCCTTCCAAAAATGGCTCAGCATCCTTCCCACCTCTGATTCCCACACAACCTTCCCACACAGAGGGGTTCCATTCCCCCCATCAGGGCTCTCCTGTTTCCAGCAGCAATGCTGCTCCTCGTGTTCTCCCCGCCGTGCAGCAGAGAGGGGAGCTCCGTGCTGTGCTTTTCAGCGAAGAAGGAAGACGATGCTTGCAGGTGGGCTCTGCAAAAGCCTGCCGCAAGCCCAAACCGGCAGCAGGGCCGGCCCGAAGGCTTTGGGCACCCTAAGCAAAGTTTGGTTTTGGTGTCCTCCCCAACCAAGACATGTAGGACCCCGGCTTTAAGTGGAGCTGTGCAAGCTACTCATCTGGGAGGTCGAATGACCAGCTTGCATGGATGACCAGTGCATAACCAGCCCGCGCTGGTTTGGGGATACAGTGAGAGAGTTCCCAGTCTATCATGGGGACAAAACTCTAACACTTCAGGGATGAAAGGATGCTGCTGTCAATTGGGAAATCCAGCCGGAGACCCTTTCCTTTTGGTCTCAGGAATGCGGAGGCAGGCGATTCATCTTCGAGAGAGGGAATGCAGCTGATGAGACTAGCTGTTTCTTGGGGACTGAGGGGCAAAGAAGACTGTGTGTTTGGGGTTGCAGAATGTGCAACTCTGGGGATCAGGGTTACATATTATTTGTCCTCCATCACTGTGCAGGACTCCAGTGGTGCAGAGGGGAGGGGGAGGGAGGGAGAGGGAGATAAGTGGCAGCGCTATATTCTGGCACTGTTCATGTGCCCCCCAAGGATTGGTGCCCCAGACGACCACCTCGGCCTGCCCCAACCGGCAGGTACACAGCCTTGCAATCATCTCCGCTTGTAACCACCGTCAATTAGCACTTGTCCCAAGATGCTAATTACTTGGGCAAATAAAGCCAGCTTGCAATCTTCTCAACAGTTGATGGACTCCTGTCTTGGCCAGCCTGCTGGGTGGGGGGGGGGGCACCACTCTAGAAAACTGGGAAGGCAAGACCTGCCTATGAGAACTAGGGATGTGCACGAAGCTGGAAAAGGAGGCCCTTTTATGATTTGAACCCCCATTGGTTCAGCTGGTTCGAAGGCGAGGGGATAGCCTGAAGGGCGGGGGAGGGTGCACTCCCCCGCCCCCCCAGCCACATTTCTCCCACCAGTGCTTTCTCCCACCAGTGCGGTCCCCAGCCACATTTCTCCCACCAGTGCGGTCCGAGGGGCGGCAGGGTACCTTCCTGCTGCCCCGGCCTCTTCTCGGACTGGGATTGACTGGAAGTTGCCCACATGCACATGCTACTTCCAGTCCAGGGAGAGGACAGGGCAGCCGCCGCCCCACCGGACTGGTTTTACACAGTGCCAGTGGGGGAAATGTGGAGTGGGGGGGGGAATGCACCCTCTCCCACCCTTAGAGTTATCCCCCCCCCACCTTCAAAATGGCCCCCGCTGGTTCCGTGCACAACCCTGAGAACCACAGGAAACAAGAGAGGTGAATCCCATAAACTTCCCCCGAGCCAAGATTCATACAGCTCACATCTTATACATCGATGGGAATGGAAAATATGGCCCTAAGCCAGTGGTCTCCACTATTTTTTAGCCAAAAAATAAAATCAATTAATATGAGCGTCATTTCCCACTGTGCTGACCTCTGCACAGTATTGTGCTTTCCTCAGTGCTGGGTGGGCCCCTTTCAGAGAGTCAGAGCCTTAAGAGCTTGTGATGAAAGGGGGGGAGGGGGAGGGGGACTCTATGCTTGCCTGGGGTCTACCCTCAGTAGGGAGATTGCTCTGATCTCAATCTAGCAGCACGCCGCTCCTTCGAGGCAGGCCACCACCAGCTGAAGACTGATCTAGAACCACTGACCAGGCTGAGACACGGCTTCAACCACCTAGAACTCTTTGGCTTCTTAGTCACAGAGCAATAGGAGGAAAGCTCTGGGACAGGCTACACTCCCCAGCACTCGTTGCATGCCTTCCAAGATGGGGGCAGGCTCAAGAGGGCTCCAATTCCCATAAAGAAGCCCCCCTTGGTGAGGGGGCAGGGCACAGCACGGCACGATGGGAATGGTAAGTTTCTGCCCAGAAGGCTGTGCCGAGGATTCCGCTTCAGCCCGAAGCTTCACACTGGCCCAATGAACAATTTAGTCAAGGAGCCTCACAGATGGGGGCCCCCACTGGCCCCCCGGGGGACTTCACACTGAAGCACACGGCCGTATTCAGACATTATGTTGAGCAGAATGTGTGATGGGGGCTGATGTTGATTGGGGTTTGCAGAACCTTGGAAGGGGTGTCCCATTGGTGGGCGGTGAATGGAACTGGCAGTAGGGAGGCAGGCCATACAAGCGAACTGTGAACATAAGAACAGCCTTTCTGGGCACACCAAGAAGGCCAGCCAATCCTATTTCCAATAGCGGCCAACCAGATGCCTTTGGGAAGTACACAAGCAGAGCAAATGAAGGTGGTGGCGTCCATTGGGTTGTCCTGAGCGCCTGGCAGTTAAGGATATATTGCTACTGTACAGGTGAAACTCGGAAAATTGGAATATCGTGCAAAAGTCCATTAATTTCAGTAATGCAAATTAAAAGGTGAAACTGATATATGAGACAGATGCATTACATGCAAAGCGAGATAAGTCAAGCCTTAATTTGTTATAATTGTGATGATCATGGCGTACAGCTCATGAAAACCCCAAATCCACAATCCCAGAAAATTAGAATATTACATGGAACCAAGAAGACAAGGATTGTAGAATAGAACAATATCGGACCTCTGAAAAGTATAAGCATGCATATATATTCAGTGCTTGGTTTGGGCCCCTTTTGCAGCAATTACTGCCTCAATGCGGCGTGGCATGGATGCTATCAGCCTGTGGCACTGATGAGGTATTATGGAAGACCAGGATGCTTCATTAGCGGCCTTCAGCTCTTCTGCATTGTTTGGTCTCATGTCTCTCATCCTTCTCCTGGCAATGCCCCATAGATTCTCTATGGGGTCAGGTCAGGCGAGTTTGCTGGCCAATCAAGCACAGTACACTGTATACTTTTCGGAGGTCCGATATTGTTCTATTCTACAATCCTTGTCTTGGTTCCATGTAATATTCTAATTTTCTGGGATTGTGGATTTGGGGTTTTCATGAGCTGTACACCATGATCATCACAATTATAACAAATTAAGGCTTGACTTATCTCGCTTTGCATGTAATGCGTCTGTCTCATATATCAGTTTCACCTTTTAATTTGCATTACTGAAATTAATGGACTTTTGCACGATATTCTAATTTTCCGAGTTTCACCTGTACATGGAAGTTCTTTTTAGCCGAACATGACTGCCAACAGATCTCTCCTCCACAAACTTCTCTATTTTCTTTTTAAAGCCATCCAAGAGCATAGCCGTTATCACAAGTTGTGGCAGTGAGTGCCGTATATTAAACTCCATCCCTCTTTCACCAGTAGAGTGGACTGGTTGCAGGATCAGCACTGCTTTCAGTTACTCCTGAACCTTCAGCCCACTTCTACAGATACTGCATTGGTCAGAGAGGGTAGGAATAGACCAGGGGTCTGCCTTGGTTTGACTTTGGATGGGTGACTACATCCAAGTGCTGTAAGATATCCCGCTTAGGGCAGTGGTTCCCAAACTGGGAGCCGTCAGATGTTGCTGTACAACAACTCCCATCATTCCCAGGCTGTGTTGGGCAAGACTCCTGCCTGAAACAGCTGCCAGTCAGTGTAGACAATACCAAGCTAGATGGAGCAATGGTATGACTCAGTATAAAGCAGCTTCCTATGCACCTCTATGTTGATGTGTCCTTGGTTTTTAGATTTTAGTCTGCATTGACACTAACACAGGAGTTCTCAAACTTGGGCTCCTATATTATTATTATTATTACATTTATATCCCGCTCTTCCTCCAAGGAGCCCAGAGCGGTGTACTACATACTTGAGTTTCTCTTCCACAACAACCCTGTGAAGTAGGCTAGGCTGAGAGAGAAGCGACTGGCCCAGAGTCACCCAGCTAGTTTCATGGCTGAATGGGGATTTGAACTCAAGTCTCCCCTATTATTGTTTACACAGTCAGACAGGTGTTATTGACTGGTTTGTTTTATCCAGACATTGAGTCCTTCCCAAGGACCTGGGATGGCTGAATTTTATTATCATTATTGTTGCTGTTGGTTATTATAGATATTGATGCAGAATACAGGCTGTTCCCAGTAAAGCTGCTTTTTGTAATTGGCTGATGGTGATTTCTGTGGCCCCTATGGTGTTGAGGTGCTCTTCAAGTTGTTTTGGAATTGCACCTAGGGTGTCAATTACCACTGGGATTATTTTGGTCTTCTTCTGCCACAGCCTTTCAATTTCAATTTGTAGATCTTTGTATTTTGTTATCTATTATTATTATTATTGTTATTATTTTATATTTTATATCCTGCTCTTCCTCCAAGGAGCCCAGAGCATTGTACTACATACTTAACTTTCTCCTCACAACAACCTTGGAAGTCTCATGGAACCTAGCAAGTCTCATGGCTGAAAGGGGATTTGAACTTGGGTCTCCCCGGTCCTAGTCCAGCACTCTAACCACTACACCACACTGTCGCTCTCAAACTACAACTTCCATCTTCCACGGCCAGTGGCCAAATGCTGAGGATGATAAGAGTTGTAGTCCAACCCAGAGACGTAAACATTCCAGAAATTTTCAAACGAAAAAACCCATTTTCCTGCATTAAGAAAATGGAAATTTGGGGGGAAATCAGTTGTGGCTGGGGATGATGGAAGCTGTAGTCCAACAACAGCTGGAGAGCCAATGTCACTGACCCTGATCAACACATTTCCAGTCTGTTGCTCAAAATATCAAGGGCTATAAGCATCCTTGAGTGGAACCATCCATCTATCCACCACCACAGAAGCTGACAGATATACTTTCCAAGTAGGAATTTTTTTTAAGTCTATGAAGGGACTTCAAACCCTTGACAGATGATATGGCAAAGACCTAAAGATCTGGAGTCACTGAGGAAGCAGAGACAAAAAATGCAGAATTGTCAATGCACTAAGAAATTGCCTTGGAAGGAGAACTGTAGGCCTGGGAGAATCAAGAGAGCTTTGTAAGAGGAAATCTTTATTAGTCTTTGCAAAGTGCAGGACATGAGCTGTGGGTTCCAAACAAGTACAAAAAGCTCCAGAGAGGCAGAAGAAGGACCGCTTGGGCATTCAGGCCACCGCTTTCAGGAGAGGGACGTTGGTCACTTCGTGGATGCCATCTTTGTCGATGAATCGGGCATTGAATGAAGGCAGGTTCAGGATGAAGCGTTTTTGGAGCTGAGGGAGGAGAGGAAGGAGATTGGATCAGGGTTTATGGCAAGTCACCTCAATGCCTTTCAACTTCTCAAATCCAGGGGGGTCCCAACAGGGGGGTCCCAGTACCCTTAGAGAGTCTTCAGATCCCTCCTACTGCCCCACACTATTTTCCTGCTGCCCCACACTATTTGTTCCCCATCTAAGGATTGCTGGCTTGAAGCTGGCCTGTCTTCAGCTGTGTGTCTGCTGTAGAAGGGGAAGCAGGAAGGTGAAGACCTGTCTCCTCTGCTCCTGATTGGCTGGCTATGTGCTGAAGCTCAGCGTACCCCGCCCCTCAGCCTGAGCGACAGGCTTCAGCAAATTAGCACTGAGCACTCCCATTGAAGTTAACAGAACAAGTAAATGTGTCCCATTAATTTCAACAAGACTGCTTATGAGTAACAGTCTGGATGTAAGCTAGTGATTGCAATAGCTTGTCTCCCTCACAGTAACACTTAAATTAGTGTTTTTATATATACACAGGCAAACCTTGGCATTTGCGGACCCCCAAGTATCTGTGGTATGCCAACACCCTTGGCATATATGGAAAAAAGGGGTCAACAAAGGCTTAATTTGTGTACACACAAAAGTTAAGTGTTACAGTTATGAGACTGGCTATTCCAGACACTGTATTAATTATTATTATTATGTATTATTATTATTATTAATTCGATTTCTATACTGCCCTTCCAAAATGGCTCAGGGCAGTTTACACAGAGAAATAAATAAATAAATAAGATGGCTCCCTGTCCCCAAAGGGCTCACATTCTAAAAAGAAACACAAGACAGACACCAGCAACAGACACTGGAGGTGCTGTGCTGGGGGTGGATGGGGCCAGTTACTCTCCCCCTGCTAAATAAAGAGCATCACCACGGTAAAAGGTGCCTCTTTGCCCAGTTAGTAGGGGATGAAAATTAAGTTACTCATAAGCAGTCTTACTGAAATTAATGGGACGTTTACCTGCCCTATTAATTTCAATGGGAGTACTCATGAGTAATAATCTGTACCAGTAGCTGAGGTAGCCTGTTACATAACTGTAATGCGAGAGGGAGAGGGAGAGAATGAATGAATGCATCTCTCTGGGGTAAATGAGCTGAAGGTTTGTGACAGAAGGGACATGCTTGTTTACAACGGTTAGGAACCCCTGCTCTAGTCCATTGATCCACCTCCACAATTAAAAAAATACACCTGTTTTTTCTGATTAAGGTACCTGAAAGTCATGCCAAATATTCACTGTGAAATTGTATTTCCATTTTCAGATAGCTACAGTCCAGTCCACGGGAGAGCAGGATTTTGATCCTCTCTGGTCTGCTCGGCAAGTGATTCCCACCTCCCAATCTTCACTTTCACCAAGAATGGATATCTGATTGGCTGGCTAAGCAGGGATCGGGCCAGAAGACGTTCGATCCCTGTCTCTCCTTGGATGCTCGGAATTTCCCCCCTCTCCTCCTCGAAGCCTCTTCTGCTCTCGCTCCAAGAATGTCCTCCTCATACTACCAAACCAAGAATCAGCTTTGTACTCCCAGTCTCCACTCCCCCTGCAAAGTAGGCCAACCAGTGTTCCCTCTAAAAGGGATTCCCAGATGTTGTTGACTACAACTCCCATAATTCCCAAGCAAAAACCACTGCAGCTAGGGATTCTGGGAGTCAACAACATCTGGGAATCCCTGGTAGAGGGAACACTGGTGCCAACCCTCTTCCAGGCAGCTAGTTTCTCCATTTCAATCACCGATACATTTTTTAAAATTTTATTTTATTTTCCAACAAGGCAGCTTTCTATGTATGTTGACTGGATAGAAATAGCAGATGTGAGCTTTAGCTGGTACCAAAAACAAATTATTGGTATTAGCATGTGCTTAGGAGCTCCCCATATCCTAGTTCTAAGTGTGCGTCTTGCCTTATCACAAGAAAAAGGGGGAGAATTCTTGGTGGGGGAGCCATGTTTTGCTGAAGATCTCACAAACGCGGAGTGGATCTTGGTATGGAATGTAGACTGGAGGTACAGGTTGGTAAAGTGGCAGCTCCTGTTTAAGTGTTTGGGAAGAGCACAGGCTGCAGTTGCCCATTAGCAGGTGAAGGGAAAGGCACTCTGCACATTCTCAGAGGCACACTGCTCCTTGCTTTAAGAGCACGGAAGGGAACAGGTTGCAGGTTCCTAGCAAAAGGCCCTCTGCCTCAGATGCTCAGCCTCATTCTCCTCCAGGGGAAGAGAGCATGAATGGTCCCCTTTGCTAAGCAGGGCCCACCCTGGTTTGCATTTGAATGGGACACTACAAGTGAGCACTGTAAGGTAGTCCCCTTAGGGGAGGGGGGCCGCTCTGGCAAGAGCACCTGCCTGCTTGCATGGAGAAGGTTCCAAGTTCCCACCTCGGCATCTCCGGATAGGGCTGAGAGAGACTCCTGCCTGCCACCTTGGAGAAGCTGTTGTGCAGCTAGATGGACCAGTGGTCTTGACTTGGTATAACATCTGACTCCCACGTCTGTCTACCCCCTCCCTTTCCCAGATCTGCCCCACACATCTACTCATGCACAAGAGCCGGTGCGTTCTCGTCTACACACTGCAGGAGGGCATGCAAGACCTCCCTGATGGTCTCCCCAGTTCCTCCCACTCTCCATCGCCTCCCATCCTCCTCGCGTCTGCTTCTGCTTGAGGCTCTGCCGCTGCTCACCCGCCTCCCATCTCGGCAGCCAACTTTTCTTTTCCTTTCTTTCCACTCCCTTCCAACTGACTAGTCTGACCAAGCTTTAGGGCTGGCCAAAAGGCAGAGAAGTAAGGTGCACACCCATTTTGCTATCTCTCCTGTAAAACAATAATCCTCTCCAAGCCTTGGCAAGACTGCAATCACGTGCATCATGACTTGAGTAGGCAAGTAAAAATGTACAGGATCAGGCCAATAGCGGCTACTGGTGTGGAAGGGATGAGAATATGTTCATATGCAATCTTTGGCACATTCTTCTGCCTGGGCAAAACTCTGTAACTCTGAGCTTCAGTGTGCCCTAACTCTAAAATGGGACTTTAAGAATGCTGATCATTTGCTGTCTGTTAAGATAGTTAATAACAAATAAATAAGCAAACAAATAAACAACAACTTCTGCCACAGATTCAATGGATGATCTTGGGCATCTCTCTCAGCCTCAGTGCGTCTCTCTATAGTTAATATACAAATATTAACTATATTACTTTATCTCTTTAGTTAGTTTCAGGGCCACTGCCACACATGCATAAGTGACCCCTGCAAGCCCTGGCATGACCCAGGGCCTCACAGAGGGCATTTGCGCATGTGCGGCGGCCATTTTCAGGGGTCATTTGCACATGCGCGGCGGCCAAAATGGCCACCGCGCATTACAGAGGCCCGAACGGGCCAAAAATAATCAATTTCCCGGGCCGTGGAGGTGACTTCAGAGGCTGGGGGGGGAGGGGAACCCTCATGGACCCCCTATGGCATACAGGAAGCCCCCCAAAGGGGCTAAAGGTACTTAAAACTTTTAAATAAATAAATAAATAAATAAATTTGTGAACATGTCCGGAGGTTCGGTTCCAGTCTGGATGGAACCGGGGTGGGGTGTTTGGTTCGATCCCAAACCCCCAGACTGAACCTCTGGACCAGTCCGCACATCCCTAGTGGTGCTTCCCACGCATCTGTGCGAGGGCTGCTGCTCGTCTGCATGGGGCCTCTTTCCTCATCATCTTGCCACAGCAGGGAAGAGAGCTGGTCTTGTGGCAGCCAGCACAAATTGTCCCCTTGGCTAAGCAGGGCCTGCCCTGCAAAGCTTGCATTTGATGGGAGACTACATGTGAATGCTGCAAGATATTCCTCTAAGGAGAGAGAGCCAGAGCTCAGTGGAGCAGCATCTCCTTTGCATGCACAAGGGCCCAGGTTCTGGGAAAGTCACCTGCCTGAAAACCTGGAGAGCCGCTGCCAGTCAGGGTAGACAATCCTGAGCTAGATGGACCAAGGGTCTGACTCAGTATACGGCAGCTTCCTATGTCTCTCCCCACCAACAACTGTTGCAAGTTGTTGTTGTTGTTATTTATTTGATTTTTATACCGCCCTTCCAAAAATGGCTCAGGGTGGTTTACACAGAGAAATAATACATAAATAAGATGGATCCCTGTCCCCAAAGGGCTCACAATCTAAAAAGAAACATAAGAGAGACACCAGCAACAGTCACTGGAGGTACTGTGGTGGGGTAGATAGGGCCAGTTACTCTCCCCATGCTAAATAAAAGAGTCACTATATTAAAATGTGCCTCTTTGCCAAGTTAGCAAGTTGACTTTAAAAGCGACACATCTTTAAGCGGTGATGGTATCATCCTCTAAGAAACATCCTCTAGGATTAAGTCCTGTGGTGGGGGTGGGGAGAAACTGTCTTAAGTATTGTAGAAAGAAAAGTTTTAGTTTAAAAACAAAACACAGAACGAAAACTGTATGATCTGGATGACATGAAACAAACTAAGATAATGGAGTGGGTGGTGGGGCTTATTTCCCAGTAGCCAATTTTGCATTCATTTCCCCTTCTGGGAAGAATGTGGGGCGGGGGGGGGGGGAGAGGAGAGAAAAGAAAAGAACTGGCCCCCAAAAGGCAACCAGACATTAGTCCTTTTGCTCTAGGCAGGTCACTCACCTCCTCAAGACATTTTTTAAGGATCTCCACTGCCTCTTCACGGGTGAGACCTGGAGGAAGGGGGAAAGTTATACATATACAGACACACACAGAGAGAGCGCAAAAGAGTGAGCTGCAGACTGCTTTAATTAGCAGCCAAGGCTCTCAACCCCCTCGCCGCCCCGAAACTCTTTATGAAGTTTGAAGAGCTTTTCAGTTGTGCACAAAGGAAAGCGAGTCTCTTTCCCAGCCCTGAGAAAACTCGTTCCACATGCAGGAAAGATCACCTGTGCCCTGGCTCCCTTGTCCAACGAGCCATCGAAAATTGATTTATTCCACCGTAACGGAAAGCCCGGCGGAATCCTGCCTCCCACGGCCAGGGGCCGGGGGTGGAGGAGCTGGGCCACCTCAGCCTCCTTGAGCTTATTACTGCTTTAAATCAGCTCCATCTGGCCACGGCCGCTGCGAATCCCCCCCTCAGCCGGGGGGGGGGGGGGCTGGGTTTTTAGGGCTGCGCTCCCTGCTGGGCGTTCGCTTTTGACAATGGGAGCGGCACGCGTGCCCAGCGCCCCAGCTATCACACATTCGAAGAAAAGACTGCCCGTGCTGGGGATAGAGCAAACGGTGTCCAAAGAGTGGATTGGCGGAGTTGGCTTGATGCTGCTCCCACCAATCGTCAGAGGGGGGGTTTGTTGCAGGAAAAGAAAAGGCGGCAGAGACATTTTACAGAGGTGCAGAAGCAAAGGGCCTTTAAAAAGCAGGGCAGAATTAGTACAAGGCTGCTTCTTCAAGGAGCCTTTGCTTCAATCTACAACCAAAACAAAACATTTGTAAATATATATAAATATATATATATATATATATATATATATATATATATATATATATATTTTAGAGTTCTAAGATTCCAGTTTTGCCACCTAAATCCTTCCTTACTGATCTTCAAATCTCTATTGAAGACTTTTCTTTTTCACCAGGCTTTTGTCCTGTAGTTTTACCACCACCACCCCTCTTTTTTTTTGGTTAGTTACTTTAGTTTTTAATTTAGAATGTAATTTTTAATGTTGCCTTGTTTTGCATGTTTTTGTGCACCGCCCAGAGTCTTTGGAGTGGGCGGTATACTAAATGTTCCTAATAAATAAATAAAATAAATCTTGGATGCACACCTTCACTCCAGCTCACCTTCACTCATGCAAACCTGCACTCCAGCTCAGTGCCTAGTTTGTCCCCACAGCTGGGACAGCTCTTTGTACAGAGACGCAAAATAAACACAAAAAATCAGCAAGAAACTGATTTCTGTGACCTGCACAAATCACGCACTCACAGAAACGGATTTTTGTAACCTGTAGAATTCACGCATTTACAGAAATTGCCCGATAGGCTGCAAAACTGTTGTACCCAGAGCCTCTAGATGAGGCGGTTTATAAATGTAACAAACAAACAAACACATTTCTACTAGTCCCCAAGACTTTAGATCAATGAAGGCTCACCTCCAGAATCCCAGAAAACCTGCCCAGTGTATTAGATAAACTACCAGGTAATGCTCACACAGACTGCCAAGTCTTAAGAGCTAGAAACTTGGTCTTCAGAAAGGAAAATATAAGCCGGAATTCCCAGGATGCTGCAGCAGGAGAGGACCACCTGATTCCCCGTGACACGCCTGCCATGCTTACCTGGTTTGTAGTAGCGGTCCAGAATGCTGAGAGTTAAGAATGCACCGTAACCGTGGGCTGCAAAGGGAGCTTTTGCCAAGGAGGCAAGGTAGTCCATGTAGTAAAGGGCAGGGCCGTCCTGTTCATCGTAGCCTGCGAGGAGGAGGTTGACGTGATAAGGAGTCTGGCGGGAGGGAAGGCAAAATAAATAAATAAATACATACATACATACATAAATTTTAAAAAATCAGATTTGGGTGCCACAGGAGGACTGGCAGTATTTTCACTCTGCATTTCACTCAACACTCTGCATTTTCAACACTTTGTTTTACAGTGTAAGTTAACAGACAAACTGACACCAGAGAGCATCTCTAAATTTCAACCAAAGCGGTCCATTTGAAATGTTGTGTACAATTCTGGCCACTGCATCTCAAACAGGGTATTGTAGAACTGGAAATGGTGCAGAAGAGGGCAGCCAAAACAATCAGGGGGCTGGAGAATTTCTTTATTACAGTGGCCAAGACTTCTTAGCTGAGAAAAGGACAAGGCGGAGCATGATTGAGGTTTATAAAACTATGCATAGTGTGGAGCGGGGTCGGAAAGCTTGGCACTCCAGCTGTGTTTGGATGACAACTCCCAGCGAGTATAAGAAAAAATAAACCAGGGAGTATAAGAAAAAGCAAGAATGGTGCTGAGTGCAAGATTCTACTCACCAAGAGTCACAGCTTTTTATGCAACTTTGCATTGTTTACACAAGTTGCAGAATTGTGCAGAGCTACAGAGAGCCTGGGTCTTAACTGAACTTAAGGGAGGGAAGGACTACTGAGAAACATGGGCTGTTTTCTATCCCTCAGGTACAGAGGCTTACTTAAAGGACAACTTGCACCTTTTCCAGATCTGCAATTTCACCTCCGAGTTCTTTAAGAGCTCTCGGGTAGATACAGTCTGTACCTGGAGATTTATTTATTTTTTAATTGCTTAAATAAGATCCAGAAATTCATCTCCCGTCACCTCTATTTGCCTCAATTCTTCAGATTCCTTTCCTGAAAAGGCCTTTTCAGACATAGGTATCTGCTCAACATCTTCAGTAGTGAAGACAGACACAGAGAATTCATTCCACTTTTCCACAAGCTTAGATTGCTGAATTTGGCAGAGTGACCGTGTTCAGATCTTAGTTTGGGTGCAGAGCGCTACTTTTGACTCCATACATTGGAAAGCCTTTTTCCATTTATAAAATAACGAGTTGCTTTCCTTTGTGAGCTCATAGCAACACACAGTATCTCCACACACCAGTTAAAAGCTACCCGAAAATCCTGCCCCTGCTGCAAATGCTGCCCAGTCTCTTAACTATCCCTTTCCCCCACATCTGCTAAAAAGAGAGAAAAAGACACAATACCCACAATGAAGAAATATAAACAAGATTAAATAAAATTGTTTGGACTTTAGGAAGCGAGAATGTGAGTAACAAACCAACCAGGGTTTTCCATCCAAACTTAAATGGAGGGAGGGGAGACCAGCTTTCATTTCCAAAATGGCAGACCATCTGCCTTAGTCCATTCTATTCCACTGAAGAGTTACAGGAATGAGTTCCTTTCAGAGTATGAAGCAGTAAGCACCCACAGCAAGGGAAGAATTCAAAGAGAAGGTCTATGGAAGAATGTCAAGAGTTTCTGACAGTGACAAGTTGTTCCCCAACTCTAGCATTATTGATTTAATTAGCCCATCTAACACCCCCTTATTTACGCCTAAACACCTCGCACCTACCGAAACTGGCAAATCGAAGCCATGTCATAATTGCAGAGCTGGGCTCCCTGACACAAGCCTGGCTCTTAAACACCAACTTTTGCCTGTGTGTGTCAGATGTCAAAGCATACATGCATAAGTGATGTGCCGGCTAATTAGACCCAGGCAGCTGTGCCACTACTTGATCAGGAATGCGCCCGCCGCCCCGCCTTCCTTTTTGACACAGGCAACTGCCGAAGACATTTCAAGCCCTCTCCTTCAAATTTCACATGCCCCGTTTCCCACTGTGTTAGGGTGTCTGCGTGCACATAGGAGAAACAACACATGGCAAGAAAGGCAGGGCTGCCACCAGACCCAGCAGCATTGCTTGATCCCAGTCGCGAATGGTGTAGAGCAGTGTTTCTCAAACTTTTTGGAGTCAAGGACCGCTAAATTCTTCGTGCAGAGTTTCAAGGACCGCTACATTCTTCATGCGCAGTTTTCCGGACCAGCGGTTAGTAAAGGGGTTTCAAGTCTGTCTGTCTGTCTATCAGACTTCTATACTGCCCAAAACTTGCATCTCTGGGCAGTTTAGAATGAAAATAATATAAGCATTAAAATAATTAAATTTGGAATCTTTTGCAAACATGGAATATTAGGGGTTCTTAACCTTGGGTCCCTCAGTTAAACTCCCATAACCCCCAACAACAATGGCATTTGGCCATTATGGCTGGGGATTATGGGAGTAGAAGTCCACCAACGTCTGGGTACCCAAGGTTGAGAACCCCTGAATCTAAAAGCCTGGGTGAACAAATTTGTCTCCAGTATGTCTGGAGTGGAGGTGCTTGTGATTACTCAATGGAGAGGGGACGTTGGGCCATTAGAAAAATTCAAAAGCTACATGGGGCCAATGAAAACAACATACAAGCAAGCCCCACTGATGCAAGAGGGAAACAGCGTTCCCTCTCAAGGCGCCTCGACCACAACAGGCAGCTGGGTTTCAATCAACCAATCTTTGGCTGCAAACAATGAGCATGCAAGAACCAGCAGCCCTTCAAGTGGCGCCCACTGCCATACTTTTTCCTCCATGCCCCCGCATCGCATACAGTTTGAAGCTGTAAAGATAGGGAATAAGATAGCTGTAGGAAGATCTCAGCAGCAAGTGGAGGCAAGGCACAAGAAGGGTCCCATGCCTCCGTGATACTCTTCCTCTTCCGTGCCATGTGCAAAATTGAGGAAGTGAGTGCCTTGATTTCAGTTGGGGGGGGGTTGACTCCCAGTCAGGGACCGGCACTCAACCCTTCGGGGACCGGCAGCGGTCCAGGGACCGGTGGTTGAGAAACACTGGTGTAGAGCAACTTGACCTCCCCAACACATGCTCGTGCTGCACGTTTCCAAACCTGCATCAGTCAAGCAGCAGAGAAGCAAAGTACACAATCCACTGCAATCCAGAGTTAGTTATGACTAAGCACCACTGCAGTTAAACGAGGCCACTTCAGTTTGCCACAACGAGTCTCGCTGATTTCAGTGGAGCTTAGCCATGGCTAACCCTTTTTTGGATTTCCCATTGGCAGTGAGGTCGGGCAACATGCTAGGCCAGGCATCCCCAAACTGCGGCCCTCCAGATGTTGCGAAACTACAACTCCCAGCATCCCTAGAGACAATTTTTTGTGGCTGGGTATGCTGGAAGTTGTAGTTCAGCAACATCTGGAGGGCCGCAGTTTGGGGATGCCTGTGCTAGGCCATACGAGTGCAATGTGGGAGAAAATGTGCACATGGGATACGAGGTAGGCGATAGGGCAGTTCACACGATGAAGACGACGACAACGACTAGGGTAAGAGATGCCTCCTTCCCTAGTTCAGGAGCTGCACATGCTCCCAATGGGTGATCGTTCGCAGGTTAGAAACAAAGTCAGAGGCAGGGAGGTTGCTTTGTGCAAAGCCCCAGCTGGGGAGGAGCATTTCTCATCCTACCTCATTCCAAAGCTGGGGACAGAATATGAGGAGGGCGTGCTGGGACTTCCCTCACGAGCAAGCTCCCCACCCGAGAGCTTATTTTACAATCACGAACTGGGAGCACACACAACTCCTGAGCTAGGGTAGGAACACAGGAACCTAGGAAGCTGCCATATACTGAGTCAGACCATTGGTCCATCTAGCTCAGTATTGTCTTCACAGACTTGCAGCAGCTTCTCCAAAGTTGCCGGCAGAAATCTCTCTCAGCTCTATCTTGGAGATGCTGCCAGGGAGGGAACTTGGAACCTTCTGCATGCAAGCAGGCAGGTGCTCTTCCCAGAGTGGTCCCAGGCCCTAAGGGGAATATATATGCTCATATATATATATATAGCCTCCCATTCAAATGTAAACCACGGCAGACCCTGCTCAGCACAACCAGGTCTCTCTAGCTCCTGAGGTCTTGAAGATCACCCATCTGCTGTCCTGATAAATATAAGAACATAAGAACGGCCCTGCTGGATCAGGTCAAAGGCCTATCTAGTCCAGCATCCTGTTTCACACATTGACCCACCTGATGCCTCTGGGGAGCCTACAGTCAAGAGGTGTGTGCATGCCCCCTCTCCTGCTGTTGCTCCCCTGCAACTGGTATTGAGAGGCATCATGCCTCTGAGGCTGGAGGTGGCCCACAAATTTCACCAGATGAGTAGCCACTGATAGACCTGTCCACCATGAATCTGTCTAAGCCCCTTTTAAAGCTATCCAAGCTGGTGGCCATCACCACATCCCATGACAAAGAATTCCAGAGATTAATTATGTGAAAAAGTACTTCTTGTCGGTCCTAAATTTCCCAACCTTCAGTTTCATGGGAGTGACCCCTGGTTCTAGTGTTGTGAGAGGGAGAAAAACTTCTCTCTGTCCACCCTCTCCACTCCATGCATAATTTTATACACCTAGATCACGTCTCCCCTTAGTTGCCTCATTTCCAAGGTAAAGAGCCCCAGATGCTGTAGCCTAGCCTCATGTGCTCCAGGCCGTTGATAATCTTGGTTGCCCTCTTCTGCATATTCTCCAGTTCTACAATATCCTTCTTAAGATACAGTGACCAAAGCTGTACGCAGTACTCCAGATGTGGCTGTACCATAGATTTGTATAAGGGCATTCTAATATTAGCATTTTTATTTTCAATCCCCTTCCTAATGATCCCCAGCATTTTTCACAGTTGCTGTGCACTGAACTGACACTTCCAATGAGCTGTCCACCACAACCCCAAGATCTCTCTCCTGGTTAGTCACCGACAGCTCAGATCCCATCAGCATATATGTGAAGTTGGAGTGGGGTTTTTTTGCCCCAATATACATAACTTTACATTGAATAATACATGTACATGAAGTACATGAAGAATATACACCAATAATGGTCTTCTCTAGAAAAGAAGCAAGGTCCACATTGTGCATATCAGCGTGTTAGCAAGTCGCTAGAAATCATGTAATTTAAGGCCCCTATAAGTTGAAAACACCCAGTCACAGAGGAGGCTGTCTGCTACAACTATGTATGCTATACTGTTCTGGGCTGGCTTGCTTCCCATCAACCTTTGCTGGAGTAGGGGAAGGCAATTCTGGGGCAATTTTTGGGATCGAGTGTGCAGATCAGTGGGTTATCATGCTAGTGAAAATAATTGAATAGACGGTCCCTATGAGTTCAAATGCGCCAATCACAGAGGATGTGGTGATGGCCACTAACTTGATCGGCCTTAAAAGGGGGCTTAGACAAACTGGACAGTTCTATCAGTGGCTACTAGTCTGGGGGCTATAGGCCACCTCCAGCCTCAGAGGCACAATGCCTCTCAATACCAGTTGCAGGGGAGCAACAGCAGGAGAGAGGGCATGCCCACAGCTCTTGCCTGTGGGCTTCTCAGGGGCCTCTGGTGGGCCATTGTGGGGAACAGGAGCTGCACAGGATGGGCCTAGGGCCTGATCCAGCAGGGCTGCTCTTATGTCCACCTTGCCAGGCAGGCTACCCAGAGAAACGACGGCTGCTCTAAGGCCACCCAGGAAGCATCATGGCTGAGCAGAAATTTGAGCCTAGAATCAAACACAACTAGCCCTGAGAGTACCTTAAGTGGCGTAGCGGAGAAATGCTTGACTAACAAGCAGAAGGTTGCCGGTTCGAATCCCCGCTGGTACTGTATCAGACAGCAGCAAAATAGGAAGATGCTGAAAGGCATCATCTCATACTGCGCAGGAGGAGATGGCAATGGTCAACCCCTCCTGGATTCTACCAAAGACAACCACAGGGCTCTGTGGGCGCCAGGAGTCGAGATCAACTTGACGGCACACTTTACCTTCTACCTTACCTCTGAGCTCCTTCAGGAGTCCTATAGAGTTTAGAGACTCCCATGACTCAAGTACACTGCATTTAAAAGGACCAAGATGTCCACCCAGTGAAGTTTAACAAGAGAGGGCTGGTTCAAGAGGCAGCATTGTACAGGAGAGAAAGTCCCCCCCACTCCCGTGCACACACACACATTTCTTTTAAACAAACAATACGCAGTTGGCGTTGTGCTTTCAAAAGGATGGAGGGAGCGGATTGTTGCCTTTCCACTGTTTAAGTCATAATAGCCGCAGTGATTAGGAAGAGCGTGAAATCCTTCAGAATTTACAGCTGAAGGGAACAGTGGTGACAACTGCACACACACATACACACACAAAACATTGTCGGGGAGGGGAGGCTGGAGTGGCAGTGTGACATCTGGCGGAAGCCAAAGTCACAGGGAGGGGAGGAAGGCATCCTACTAAGCGTGGACAGAGAGCGGGGAACTGACAGCCTGCCTTTGGACCGGGGCCAGGCTCCGCCACCTATAATTAAGTGTATCTTCACAAGGAGCTACACTGTACTGGATGGTGGGGGGAGTGTCTTGTGGGGCGGGGGGGGGGGGGAGAGGGAGAGCATCCAGCCGTCCCATCATCCCACACCGCCTGAATCATGATCCTGCAAAGGGCCACAATGGCTTGATTCACACATGCTTGTACATCACTTTCTCAGCGCTGGGCACTTGCTGGGCCATTTGCATGTGGGGACCGAGGAAGGGCGCCTTACAGCGAGTCAGACCGCTGATCCATCTGGCTCAGTCTCGTCTTCGCCGACTGCCACGGTTTCAGACAGAAGTCTTTCCCGGCCCTGTCTGGAGATGCTGCCTGCCGGGGATTAAACCTGGGACCTTCTGCAAACTTGCTGATGCTCAGCCACTCAGCCCAAGAGCCAGGCCCACAAATCTGGGCCAGCGGTAACCATTTCAGGGACCGGAGGAATGATTAGCTCACCGGAATTGTTGCAACATCTGCCCCACTAGAGAAAAGAAGCGCTCGCTCTGTTGCTCTTTCAGCTTTCAGTCTGTTTTCACCCCTTCTTTATCGCTACCCCCCAAAGATGAGGGTAAAATTGCAGCCGTTTTTACACAGAGGAAAAGGCCAGGGTAACAATGAACAAACTGTTGCATTCTCTCCATGGAGTAACCTTGGGAGGACACTCCTGCTATACGTTTTCATTCCTCGGGCAACATCAATAAAAGCGTATAGCAGTTTTTGTGTAAAAACGTAAACCTTTTAGAACACCACTGCAAATCTGACCACTGCAGTCCCAATTGCCAGGACAATAAAAGCACGATGAGGTCTCACAATGGATCTCCTCTTTCCTATCTCTAGGGGTGTAGACCTCATCAAAAATCCCAGCGGACATTAGTCCCCCCAGATGGTACTAACCACTCCAGCTGGCTCATGTCATAACTGAGCTACGGCCTCAACCCCTAAGGGGACTCTCTTACAACAGGCAGGGCTCACATATAATCACCCGTCCAAATGCAAACCAGAGTAGAACCTGCTTAGCAAAGGGCGATGATTCAAGCTCGCTAGCTCAAGACCAGCTCCCCTCTAGAGCGGCTCTTCTCCCTATAAGAAAGAACTACTGTATTTACCTGAATCTAGGTTTTTTCCACATTTTTCTTTGATGATAGAAAGTGGAGGTGAGTGGATTTCGTCTTAAATTTAGAGTTCTCTTCCTTTTGAGTCAATACAGATATAAACTGGATTTAATCTGGATTTTTAAGTGGGGGGAGTCTTAAATTCAGAGTCATCTTCTATTTGGGTAAGAACGGTAACCACAAGGAAACTAGACCCATGTCAACAGTTTTGTCAGCACCACCCACCAAGGCAAGGGCCAGGGTGCAATTTCCACTGACTGGCAACTACACGGCAACTGTTATAGGGCACCGTGCTTCAATAGGCAGCTTGAAGGCAGGATCAAGCCCATCAAACCTCTTGCACCAGTCTCTGCCTCTTCCCTTTTCAACCTCCCCATTGGCCACCACATCCGATTTCTGTCCCAGAGGGCAAGTCTTATGTCTTACCACAAGTTGGTCTTTTGGTAGCAAGCATTAATTGTGGTCAAGTTGTGCCGTACATCCGTTTGTCGCTCCTAGATTTCCCGGCAATCAATTTCATGATGAGCTGCTGTCAGCCAACACACACAATACTGAGCTAGATGGACCAATGGCCTGACTTGGTACAGTATAAGGCAGCTTCCTACAGTTTTCTATACCATGATCATGTCCTCCTTTAATGTTACTTCTGAATTTAAAAAAAAAGCACTCAACGCTTTACTTTTGGCATTTATATACTGCTTTTCAGGCAAACCTCCCAAAGCAGTTTACATAAAAGCATAAGTAAAGAATCATACAAAAAGGAACACGTTGACTTCAGCCTGTCCCTCGTAGAAAACACACTCCAAGCTATTGAACTTGCACCCCATCTCTGCCATCAGCTCCAGACTTTGCCTGCTCCTCTTGTTAGAGGAGCAACCAACCCGCTGTAATCAGGAGAGCCTTCAGATGTAAAGACTTCAGAGGCAACATGGCACAGATGCCTTAGCTAATCCGAAATGTCACTGCTACCCAGTAACCATAATTTTAAAGACCCAAGGTAGTAGATTCAGGGCATGTCAAACCTTTCCAAAGGGACCAGCCCAAACTAGCAGAACAGTTCTCTATCTTTAAACAGGAGGTAATGAGAAAGAGGGGTCATCTTTCCACTGCCACTGTTGTCCTTGGTTTGGTAGGGTGGAGGAGCAAAACCAGACAGAGACAGGAATGATTCTGTCAGTTACATGCAGGAATCCCACCCCTGCACCCCACCCCCCAAAACAAAACAAAACTTAAGAACATTGAAAACTCTTTTAAAATTTCTTTACAAAATTGATTTGAGAATAATGACTCAAAAACTCAAAAAATGACTCATAATAATGAAACAATAATATGGAGAGTAAAGTATCACGATAAAAGATGAAAGCGGGGGGGGGGGGGAGACCAGTCAGATTTTCAGTTAAGCTTTCCTAATTTAACCTTTAAGAGCTACATTTTGAGCATCTGGCAGAGCCCAGCATGTTATATCATGCCAAAAAATTTAAGTGGCAAGTTTCGCTCAGCAATTTGCTTCCTGCAGCCATGCAAGCTTGTAGTCCTTTTGAAAAGACTGCATGGGGAGGTTCTTGGTTTCTGAATGCCACACTGGATTCCAAACGCCAAACTTGCACAGGGCCCCGCCAGCTTTGCCAGTCAATGGCAGAAGGTCATCCATGCCTGTAGACTATTCATTCATTCATTCAATTTCTATACCGCCCTTCCAAAAATGGCTCAGGGTGGTTCACACAAATAGATAGATAGATAGATAGATAGATAGATAGATAGGATGGGAACCCTGTCCCCAAAGGGCTCACAATCTAAAAATTGCTGGTGTTTTACTGGGGACAACTCCGCCAATTTCCAACACACTTAGCATGGACTCCCCAGAATTACAAGCTGCAAGACACACACGGAGAGCTACCAATACGAGACACTTGCTGCGGGCAACAAATATAATCGCAAAGCACAGCAGCCATACAAGATCAACTATGCAGATGAGCAAAGGGAAGGCAGCAAGGGTGGCGAGGGACCCAGCTAGCATCCAATGGCCAAGCTGAGCTGAGGAGCAAAACTGGGGGAAGCCATTATTTAAGCACGACCAGCTGCGACAGCAATCGAGTCCAGTGCGTGGAATTTCAACGCCACTGATCTGGCTCACCCCAATGCCTCTATATTGTTCTGCTGGCAGAGAGGCAATGCAATGTTCACGGATAAAATTCACGGTGTGGAAAGTTACTTCTTCCCCCTCACAGAAATCACTCATAGGGAAACCTCCTGGCCACTCTCCATATATTCAGACTGATGCTTTGAAAACAGAGACTGCTAGCTTGCTGCTGCCCTGAAGAAAAGCCTTATCTGAGCCCCCACCAGCACTACCAAATCTGATATCAAAAGTCTGGCAAACATTTTCTCCACCGTTGGAGTCAGAAAGAATTGGTTTTTTAAAAAAGGAGTATGTGAGTGCCTGCCTTCTTTCTCCTCTTCCACACTTGAATTACTGCTGCTTGGACAGTTCCGGTGAAAAGGACACCTCATGGGCTGGCGTAGACCTAACACTATCAGTTTGCTCAGACATGTGGATCTTCTGGAAATTTTTTAATTTGAGAGTTGCTCTTGGGGAAGTAAGCATGAACTGCCCCCTTTGCTAAGCAGCATCCACCCTGGTTTGCATTCGAGTGGGAGACTACAGGTGAGTACTGTAAGACATTCCCCTTGGGGGATGCGGGGGCCGTTCTGGGAAGAGCACCTGCCTGCTTGCATGCAGAAGGTTCCAAGTTCCCTCCCTGGCAGCATCTCCAAGATGGGGCTGAGAGAGACTCCTGCCTGCAGCCTTGGAGAAGCCCCTGCCAGTCTGTACAGACAATATTGAGCTAGATCAGGGATTCTCAACGTTGGGTCCCAAGATGTTACTGGACTTCAACTCCCATAATTCCCAACCGACGGCCACCAGGCCTGGGGATTATGGGAGTTGAAGTCCAATAAGATCTCAGGACCCAACATTGAGAATCCCTGAGCTAGATGGACCAAGGATCTGCCTCAGTAAAAGGCAGCTTTTTATGTTTCCATGCAAATTTGTTGTTTGGTGGTGGAACACCTGCTTTGCAAGGAAAAGGGCCCAAGTTCAATCCCCTAGAGAGGCTCCTCTCTGACACCTTGGAGAGCTGCTGCCCCTCAGTGTTAACCTGGGCTGAGTTGCCTCTGCCATGTGAGGCAATTCGGTGTGGCACTCCAACTGGCTGCTGGAAAGAGAGGCTGAGGAGGAAGTGCATGGAAAGGAGACGGAGCAGCCCTGCTCCTGACATCGGCGCTTCCTCCTCAGCCTCTCCTGGGCCAGCTTGCAGTCAGTTCTCTAGCTGGGAGGTTTCCTCTGTCTAGGAAGCAAGCCTCCCGGCTAGCATACTGGGCGGAAGAGGCTGAGGGAGTGCACTGAAGGAGGCAGCCTGGCCCCGCCCCTGTTGTTGGCATGAGGGGCATGGCTGGTGGCTTCTGGGCGTTGCCTCAGGAGTCGGCATGCCGCTACAAAAGAGGTTGCTGACCCCTGGTTGTAAGTGCCTGACCCAGTAGAAAACCACTTCCTCGTCCACCTATGAGGAGCGGATTGAAAATAAAACGGCTAATATTATCATGCCCTTCTACAAAACTATGGTGCAGCCACACCTGGAGGACTGCGTACAATTCTGGTCACCACATCTTAAGAAGGACATTGTAGAACTGGAAAAGGTGCAGAAGAGGGCAACCAAGATGATCAGGGGCCTAGAGCACCTTCCTTATGAGGCAAGACTACAGCACCTGGGCCTTTTTAGTTTAGAAAAAAAGACGACTGCGGGGAGACATGATAGAGGTCTATAAAAGCATGCATGGTGTGGAGAATGTGGATAGAGAGAAATTCTTCTCCATCTCACACAACACTAGAACCAGGGGTCACCCCATGAAATTGATTGCCGGTAAATCTAGGACCAACAAACGGAAGTACTTCTTCACGCAACACGTAATCAACTTGTGGAATTCTCTGCCACGAGATGTGGTAATAGCCAACAACCTGGAGGGCTTGAAGAGGGGTTTGGATCACTTCTTGGAGGAGAGGTCTATCAACAGCTACTAGTCGGAGGGCTATAGGCCACTTCCAGCCTCAAAGGCAGGATGCCTCTGAGTACCAGTTGCAGGGGAGTAACAGCAGGAGAGAGGGCATGCTCTCAACTCCTGCTGTAGGCTTCTCAGAGGCATCTGGTGGGCCACTGTGTGAAATAGGATGCTGGACTAGATGGGCCTTGGGCCTGATCCAGCAGGGCTGTTCTTATGTGGATGAATGTTTGAGCAGCTCCCAACCACACCACCACGGTTCGGTCCCCAGGCAGCATTCTATCTGCACATGGCCCATGCGTTGGTCTACAAAAGCTTCCAACCAGTGTTCCTTGTAAAAGAGGTTCCCAGAAGTTGTTGACTACAACTTCCATCATCTGCAGCTGCAATGACCTTTGGCCGGGGAAGATGGGCATTGTAGTCAACAACCTCTGGAAACCAGGGGACTACAGGGGACAGTGCTCTCAACTCACAGAAAGGTTTATTGGTCTGCCTTTCCACACATACCTACGTCAGTCATGTGCAGAACAGCAACCACTTGAGAGGAAGAGAGCACCCACTCCCTCCCGGATCACAAAATCTTATCCATCTGCTTGCAAACATTGTCCACCACAGGAAACCAAGCAAGCAGCTATTTACTAACTTCTGCCACTTTTCTATAAACACTCATTCACACTTGTTCTGGACAGGCAAAGGGCTGATTGCCTAGCATCCGGCCTGCCTCTGGAGGGAATCTTTTGGGACAAGACCCTTAATTGCTGATTGGCACCAACACAGGAAGCTGCCTTCTACCAAGCCAAACCATTGGTCCATCTAGCTCAGGACTGTCTACACAGATTGGCAGCAGTTTCTCAGAGACTCCCGCCTGCAACCTTGGAAGCGCCAAAGACAGGTGCTCAGCCCTACTTTGGAAATGCCAGGGCAGGAAACTGGGTGGTTTCCCTTCCACCGCATTAGAGTGAAGAGTGCATGTTCTCTCGGGCTTCCAATGGAGATGCAGCGAGAGGACATGTGGTCTTTCACAGCTGATTGGGAGCATGCACACACTCTTGACTTGAAAGGTAAAAGACTTCCTGGCTCTGGCTGGTGGCCTGGACAAGAAGTCCGTTCTGTCCAGCGGTAGGCTTGGCTCCATGCAGAGTGAAGGCCCCCCTTGTGCTGCTGCTGCTGCTGAGTCCGTCATGTAATTTGGATCACAAGACCTTTTGAAACTGGCCTCGACGGTTTGCCCTAGAGGCTCGCGGGTCAGATGGGCAGAGTCATGCTCTCCGTCTTTGTGCACATGAAAGTGAAAAGAGACGGGCCCCCACACAATGTGGGAGATCTGATGAGCCGAGGCCAAAAAGCTCCGGCGCTATTTTGACTCTTGAAAGAGGCACATGCTCTTCTCCACCATTTGAGGCTTGAACCGACTGCCACATTTTGGGGTCGGGTCGGAATGTTTCTCTCCCGTCAGGCTGGCTGATCACTTTGATTAAAAATAGGAAGACATTTTTTTAAAAAAATCTGTAACAAATCCCTCTTTGTTTTCTGGCACTTGGCATCAGTTTGGTCCTGCGGGGTTCTGGCCGCCATTCCAGAGACTGGCAAGAGTCTGAATGTCATACACAAGTTCGAAGGGTGACTCGTGGCAAATGTGCTACTCTTGAGTAAGGGCTGGGCAACAGGAGTGGGGATCTGGTTAAAAGACAAAAAGACTGCCCACCCAGCCACATTACTGCTTTGCGCCACAGTTGTGTTGTGCATTACAAGCTTGGAACGGCAAACAGGCAGGGTTATGCCTTTGTTTTTCAACCTCTGTAAACAAAGCCAGCTTTCCAATCTTCCAAGAGCCACAGAGGCTGTAGAAGACAAATGTCATCCAGGTGATTAAAATCAACTGTCACCAACAGAATGCAAACTTGTCTTTAAAACCTGCAGCAAACAGACCACAGTCAGGAACGTAGGAAGCTTCCATATACAGGGTCCATTGGTCCATCTCACTCGGTACTGCCTACGCTGACCGGCAGAGACTTCGACAAAGCTCCAGGCAGGAGTCTTGCTCAGCCCTACCTGGAGATGCTGCCAGGGAGCGAACCTGGGACCTCCTGCATGCAAAGCAGACCCTCTCCCACTGAACTACAGCCCCATCCTCTGAGAGGAAAGGAAGATCTTATAGCAGACACACAGTGCTCACATGTCGTCACCCTTCCAAATGCAAACCCGAGTGGACACTGTTCAGTTTAGTAGCAGAGGGGACTATTCATGCTCGCTGCCACAAGTGTAAGTCTCTTCCAGTGTTCCCTGTAACAGGGATTTCCAGATGCTGTTGACTACGACTCCCACAATCCCCAGCTGCAATGGCCTTTGGCTGGGGATTATGTTGTTGCTGTGGTCAACAACATCGGGGCATCACAGGGAGCACTGGTCTCCTTCCTCTAGTTCCTTGTCCCTTAATTTTATGTATTAATTTTATTGATATCTCGCTATTTATTTATTTATTTTATTGTGGAATTTATATACTGCCTTTATTAAAAACAATTTCAAGGCGGTTTACAAAAGTTAAAAAACATACAATAAAATGACAATAAAAATATTAAGCTAGAAATATAAAAAACCAAGCCTAATTTAAAAACTATAAAATACAAGCATAAAAACTATACACGGGTAAAATCACATAGAAGCAGCAAGAAAAACAATCATGTAAAAGCCTAGATAAAAAGCCAAGATTTAACAAGCTTTCTAAAAACTGTGATGGAGTCTGAGGAGTGAATGGCTACTGGGAGAGCATTCCAAAGTCTGGGGGCAGCAACAGAGAAGGCCCTGTCCCGAGTGCACGGCAGCCGAGCCTCCTTTATTGTCGGCACCCAGAGCAGAGCCCCCTCAGATGACCTCGTCAAGCGGGCAGCAACCCTTGCGAGCAGGCGGACCCTCAGGTACCCCAGGCCCAAACCGTTAAGGGCTTTAAAGGTCAAAAGCAGCACCTTGAATTGGACCCGGAAACGAACTGGCAGCCAGTGTAACTCTTTCAGAATGGGTGTGATGTGCTCCCAAAAGGCAGCTCCAGATAAAACCCTAGCTGCCGTGTTTTGCACTAGCTGCAGTTTCCGGATATTCTTCAAGGGCAGCCCCACGTAGAACGCATTACAGTAATCCAGCCGTGACGTGACGTGACGTGACTAAGGCATGGGTAAATGTGGCCAGATCTGCCTTCTCAAGAAAGGGACACAGCTGGCACACTAGCTGAAGCCGTGCAAAGGCACCCCTGGCCACTGCCTCCACCTGAGCTTCCAAAAGCAGAGCTGGGTCCAGTAGCACCCCCAAGCTGCGTACTTGCTCCTTCAAGGGGAGTGCAACCCCATCCAGAACCAGTAAAATCTCCTCATCTCGACTGGCTCTCCTACTGACCAACAGTACCTCCATCTTGTCTGGATTCAATTTCAGTTTATTAGCTCACATCCAACCCATCACGGCCTCCAGCCCCTGATTCCTCATCACGGCCTCCACCACCTCCCTAGGATCAGATGACAAGGAGAGATAGAGCTGAGTGTCATCCGCATATTGTTGACAACTCAGTCCAAGTCCCCGGATGACCTCTCCCAGCGGCTTCATGTAGATGTTAAACAGCATGGGGGACAAGACCGAACCCTGTGGGACCCCACAGGCCAGTGGCCACGAAACCGAGCAGTAGTCCCCCAGCACCACCTTCTGGACCTTCCCCCCAAGAAAGGACCGAAACCACTGCAACACAGTACCTCTGATGCCCATACTCAAGAAGCAGCCCAGAAGGATAACATGGTCAATGGTATCGAACGCCGCCGAGAGGTCCAGCAGAACCAACAGGGACGCACTCCCCCGTCTAATGGAGAGTAAACCCCACTGACCTGTGCAGGACCAGGTAGGCTATTGCCATTTCCCCAAAACTTGGGAAAGATGGAACAAGGCAAGCCTCTCCAGGGAGGGCATTCCACAGCTACACAGCCACAACGCCGATGGTGCTACCCTGTTCCCCCAATGGCAAATGCTATCAAGAAAAGATAAGCCCTGCTGGACCTGGCCCAAGGGACATCTAGTCCAGCATCCTGTTTCACACAATGGCCCACCTGGGGAGCCCAAGGCAAGAGATGAGGGCATGCCCGCTCTCCTGCTGTTGCTCCTCTGCAATTGGTATTTAGAGGCATCCTGCCTCTGAGGCTGGAGGTGGCCTATAGCCCCCAGATTAGTAGCTGTTGATAGGCCTGTCCTTCATGAATTTATCTAAACCCCTCTTAAAGCCATCCAGGTTGTTGGCTGTCACCACATCTTGTGGCAGAGAATTCCAGAGATTAATTATGCATTGTGTGAAAAAGTACTTCTCTCTGTCAGTCCTGAACGTCTCGGCAATCAGTTTCATGGACTGTGGAGCTTGGCCGCTGTAGTCCTGTCCCTCTGAAATCCCATCTGCTTTGTACACTGCAATCGACCCACAACACAAGGTGGGTCATTCGGGAAAGGAGTTGTTCTACTGGACCCTTGTGGCATACTGTATGCATGGCTGGAATGGGGGCAGATCTGATGCACCATCTGGGGGTCGGGTATTTCTCCTCATGCTCTCCAATCTGCAAAGGATTAATCTCAGTGCAAGGGTAATCCAAATCCTTCAGCAACAGAAGTTGAACTCTGCAGCCTGTGTCATTACACAAATGCAGCATACCTGCAGACGTACTTTTATTCTTGCCCTTTGAAGCTGTTTTGCATCAAGTTCTTCCCTATTCTTGGGAAAGGGGAAGCAAATGGGAGGTTTTGAAGCCCAGCCCGTCACTCAATGGGACTTTTATTCAAGGGCCCCTCTAGCTCCTGAGCTCGCAGGGAATGAGGCTTCTCCACACACTCGTTTTAATCTAAGTTTAATGTGAGTTACCAACAGCGAAGTGATTGTGTGAACTCATGCCAAGGTGGTTTATGGCCTGAGATTCCCACCTTGGCAAGGGCTGGCACAGCAACGCTGATGTCGGTAACCCACATTAAACCTAGATTCAAATGGTAGTGTGAACAGGCCTAATGTTTGCTGTTAAGCATATCTTTACAGCTGTGAGGACCAGAAACTTGTGGTGGTGGGATTCTACAGCTCCTAGCATAATCTGAAAACCTTCCTGTGCTTCTGCAGAATAAGGGCACACACTGGCTACGATCTCAGTTAATTGTGGTTAATCTGGCCCTGTGGGTTAGCTTTGGGATGGGGACATTGCAGCCTCACAAATGGGTTCTGGAGCGGACCCATTTAGACACATTTTTGTTATATTTTTTAAAAACCCTACAATTTGAAACTTGCAACCTGCCTTCAGCCCATGGACTAGAGGCTAGAAACCCAGGCCTAAACGCCTCCAGTTCCGAAATTATCTGCAGGTGAGTTTTTGAGCAACCAAAATAACTCTGAATACAGCCCATTCGGCTTGGAATGAATCTGTCTCCGTGAATCAGTGTTGACTTCTAATAATGCAGAGAACGGTTTTCTCGGCCCCTTTCCCAAAGTTCTCTCTCTGCAGGGGGGCAGCGGGGTTTGAAGGCGTTGCTTTCTTTTCTCACTCCTCAAAAGCTAAAGGCAGCAAGCTGCCTGCTGAGATCGGAACTCCCTGTGCTAAATGGCCCTGTCGGAAGCATGCAGCAATTTCCCACCTCCTCTATGCCTTTGGCTCAATTGTATATTTATTTATTTTTACCTGGCCCGACTTGGCTATTCCATTCCTAATGGAGGCAGTGTTCTCATCCCAAAAAGGGAAGGTTCAACACTAACTGAATTTAGACGACATTATGGTGTTATAATGGAAGCCCCCAAACCATCAGGAAGGTTCTTGATGGGTAAAGTGGTGGGTTTGTTTGTTTGTTTGTTTGTTTGTTTGTTTGTTTGTTTGTTTGTTTGTTTAGCAGAGGGGTCTGCAGCTGGAGAGCTGATCTTGCAGTAAATGTAAAGTGTGCCGTCAAGTTGATTTCGATTCCTGCACCGAGCCCTGTGGTTTTATTTTGATAGAATACAGGAGGAATTTACCATTGCCTCCTCCCACGTAGTATGAGATGATGCCTTTCAGCATCTTCCTATATTGCTGCTGCCTGATATAGGTGTTTCCCTTGGTCTGGGAAACATACCAGCGGGGTTTGCCTTGGCTTGTATGGGGATGGGTGACTATATGTGGGTGCTGTGAGATATCCCCCTTACAGGATGGGGCTATAGCTCAGTGGTACAGCATCGGCTTGCATGCAAAAAGTCTCAGGTTCACGCCCTGGCAGCTTCTCCAGGTAGGGCTGGGAGACTTCTGCTGGAACCTTGTAGAAGTCACTGCTGGTCAGTGTAGGCAGAACCGAGCTAGATGGACCAGCGGTGTAACTTGGTATATGGAAGCTTCTTATGTTCCTAACTGTAGTCTGAGCTTTTCCTATCTCAAGAGGGTCGGTGTTGCCAATAATTACTATGAGCATTCGTCCCCTGACATGGCACTGACAGTCCATGAGCCAGGCCCACAAATTCTGGCTAAGTGGTAGAACATCTGCACACATGCAGAAGGTCCTTAGTTCACTCCCTGGCAGCATCTTCAGGTAAGACTGGAAAAAGACTCTCACCTGAAACACTGGAGAAGCCGCTACCAGTCAGTGTAGATGACACTGAGCTAGAGGGACCAATGGTCTGACTCAGCATAAGGCAGCTTCCTATGTTCCAATTCACAATGACTTGATTGCTCAGAAAAATGCCTGCTAGTGCTGCCTAGTGTTTTGAGATGCATACTTTCCCCAGCCCTGTGCATGGCTGATGATTAAGATTCCATGGTGAGTGAAAGTTGGAGAGCAACAGAACAGAGAGCTAGCATAGTGTAGTGGTTGGGGGGGGGGGACTAAGACCAGAGTTCGAATCCTGATTCAACCATGAAACTCACTGGGTGACTCTGGGCCAGTCATGTATCTCTCAGCCTAACCTATGTACACTGCTCTGAGCTCCTCGAAGGAAAAGCCACCGGACGTGACTATTACTGGACTTGACTTTTACCCAGTGGGAGCTGGACTCTTACCGGATGTGACTTTACCAATTATGACTTCACTGGACTGACCTTTACTGAGCTCGACTACTGGACTGACTGAACTAGACTGACCTTTTGCCAACACTGACTAAGTCTTGGAGTTGGCTGTTTTTCATCGGCCCAACTGCAGCAAATGGTCAGCGACCGAGGAAGGTGCCTCCACTGGCCAAAGTTAAGACTTAGTTTTCAAATTCTCTAAAACTTCCAGATTTTGACGAGAATTCTATTTTGCCATCATCCATCTCCAGAAGAATGAGATGATTACTGCTGCACCTGCATTCTGTTGTGGATCATTTTGCCATTTAAGGCAGCTACACACCTGTACACTACAGTACTTCCCACCACTGTTCCCTCTAAGGTGTGAGCGTGCGCTCACAAGTTTCCTGATGTCCGCTCAGTTAATTTTAGATCCCACTCAAGTTGAATTAGGAAGGCCCCACTCCGAATGCACGTGCACACACAGTGCTTTGATACTGCCTCCCAAAACAAAACTCATTACGCACAGATAGAAAAAATCAGAGAGACCATTGCCTCTCACCATTCCATTGTTTTGCAGCACATCAAACCTACTTCTGAAACACTGATCATGGTTATTTCTTTCGTCATTGTTACCACTGAGAAAAGTTTTCTATAAGGACAATAGACTGTGCAGAGGAGGATATGTCCTTCCAAGCTATTCTCTTTGATATTCTTATCAAAGGAGAGGAGAGCTGGTCTTGTGGTAGCAGCAAGCATGACTTGTCCCCGTAGCTAAGCAGGGTCCACCCTGGTTGCATATGAATGGGAGACGTGATGTGTGAGCACTGTAAGATATTCCTCTTAGGGGATGGAGCTGCTCTGGGAAGAGCATCTAGCTTCCACGTTCCCTCCCTGGCAGCATCTCCAAGACAGGGCTGAGAGAGATTCCTGCCTGCAACCTTGGAGAAGCCGCTGCCAGTCTGGGTAGACAATACTGAGCGAGATGGACCAAGGGTCTGACTCGGTATATGGCAGCTTCCTGGGTTCCTATATATGAATGCTCTCAATAGTTCCCAATTTTTCCAGTATGTGAACCATTTTTGTCTACAGCATGGGCAGCATTCTAAGAGAAGAGACATCACAGCAGCTTTTGCATCCTTCTATCCACTTTGTACCAGCAAGAAGAATTTTTTAAAAAGACATTTTTGGAGAATATGGAACAGTAGGAACTGGGTTACATGTTTTTTGGGGGGGTGGGGGGATACTGTAAACAAGTTGTTTTCTCAATCTGAATTTGTCTGACATTCATTAACAAGCCAATTAATTTTCTTTTCCTTTATAGTGGATGGGAACCAACCACAGTGATTTTTTACTGAAGGTTCAAGTTCTTATTACCAACGGGCTATTTTGATTTGATGGCTTTTGCAAGAACAGAGCAGTTTGCTTAGCTATGGAATCAGATAGACAAATTTAAATGGGTATAGGTCATTTATGCAAATTAGTTAGCAGTCAATGGCTTATTTTCTAACGGAAAAGACCCAAGAACACAGATGGCCAAGAGTTGGCCATTCGATCATAGACAACTGACAGATTTCAACCTAATATATTTCTGAAAATGCAGCAATGTAGCAATTCCTAATTTCTGTAATTGCAGCAGCCCATAATTTCTGCAAACTAGATAATCATGATCATCAATATCTAATCATTCTAAAATAGTGTCTTTCTAATTGAACATGGGTGGTATCTTCAAATCAGACGTGGCCTATCAAGACTTAAGTACCCCAAACTATTCCCTTGGGAGGCTAAAACCTTCCCCTGGGACAAGGGGAGGAGAGCTGGTCTTGTGGTAGCAAGTATGAATTGTCCCATTTGCTAAGCAGAGTCTTCCCTGGTTTGCATTTGAATGGGAGGCTACATGTGTGAGCACTGCAAGATATTCCCCTTAGGGAATGGAGCCACTCTGGGAAGAGCATCTAGGTTCCAAGTTCCCTCCCTGGCAGCATCTCCAAGATAGGGCTAAGAGAGATTCCTGCCTGCAACCTTGGAGAAGCTGCTGCCAGTCTGTGGACAATACTGAGCTAGATGGACCTATGGTCTAACTTGGTATAAGGCAGCTTCCTATGTTCCTATGATTATAGAAGTTTGGATTATGGATTAGAATTTGAGAACTTTCCATTTTTGAAAAACTGGAAACTGAACTGCCGTACTAACAGTTTTTACTAGTCCAACTGTTAAAACGTGCTTATGAAAGTCACTCATGGGTGCATCGGCAGGATACAGAACCTGCTAGAAGTATTTCCTAAGTCATACTAAAATAGCAGCCCAGAAATGGAAGCAAGATCTTCAAAGTGACCAGGGCACACCAGTCGTTGGAAATCTGTTTGCAAATCTGGCAAACGAAGAGAGATTCAAAGAGGAAGGAGCCCTCCCCACCCCCGCCCAAGTGGCACGACCGTGGTGTCAAAGTGCACCGTTTGCTGGAGGGTGCTGCCATCTGCAAGAGCGCAACATTTCATCTCCGGTAAACAAACACATCTGCTTCTGCCAGTGTCCTCCCTGCTGCGTGGCCCATCTGGAGCAGGTGAGCTAGAAGGCAAACCCAGGCACTGGGAGGGGGGCAGCGGGGGAAGAAAGGCACAGGCAGGATCAGGCCCCAAGGGACCTGGCACACAGAGGGAGGAGGCAGAGTCCCGCCATGTCGCATCCTGCTAACCCCTCTCTGCCAAGTGGCATGCTAAATTGCCCTCGTTAGTGAGGATGCTCGGAGCCAGCGTCACCTGGCCCATCTGCTGCAAAGGTCACGTGACCCTACAGAGCAATGCTGCTCTTTAAAGGCGGCGGCGGCGGCATTCAGAAATGAGAGGGGATGGGAGAAGGGACCCCACAACTTTCGGGGGGGGGCTGGATCTGGAGGCCTTCCCAATAAGCCAAAAAAATGAAAATCCCAGAAAATCTGTGAAGGAACTGCATCAACATGTATTTGTTCCCCGCACCACCAACAGCTCGGTCCTGAATATGTAAACTGCTTCGTTACATATGCAGAGAAGACCAGATATAAGAGGGTATCTTTCACTCCAGTTAGTCACTTCTGTGCACCACTGAAATCAATGAGACAAGTTCAATAATACTAACGCAAGTCTCACTGTCAATGGGACTGCGGTCATTATGAACTTGGGACATTGTCCACATCTGGCTGGGTTTAGGTCGTTTCGAGTTCAAAGGGGAAAAAAAACCCTGGGTCAATTGATTAGCCACATAGTCAAAGAATGATCAAGTATTTAAAGCATTAATTGTACAGAAATGAAACAAAGGACAAAAATATTAAGTGCCACAAAATAAAGGCTGGGTTTACACCATAACAAGGATCCTGATTAAAAAGTTAACCAGGATTAGTTAGCCCAGAGCCGGTGATTGTGAAAACTCAGAATTTTCAGGCAAGCCTGCTCAAATCACTCCAGTTAACCAGCACTTAGCCACTTAATGGTGCAGCAGGGAAATGACTTGACTAGCAAGCCAGAGGTTGCCAGTTTGAATCCCCGCTGGTATGTTTCCCAGACTATGGGGAACGCCTGTATCGGGGAGCAGTGATATAGGAAGATGCTGAAGGGTATCATCTCATACTGTGTGGGAGATGGCAATGGTAAATAGTGGTGTGCCCGAACCGGTCCGGCGGCCATTCCAAAGAATGGCCGAACTGCCGGACCGGTCCGGCCCTGCCTGGTCCGGGTCCGGGTGGGGGGTATGCCCTTAAGGGCGGGAGGGCTTGCTTAGCCCTCCTGCCTCCTTGCCCCCGCCAGCGCCCGTATTTTCTAGTATAGGGGCGCTGGAAACCAGCCGCCCCCCCCCCCCGCCGCGGCGAAAGTACTCCCAATGCCAGCCCTCCCTCCCTCCCTCCCAGCTAGCTGGCCGCCCGCCCGCCCGCCCACCGTTCACCGGATAGAAAACAAGAGGAGCTCCGGCACAGAGCTCCTCTCGTTTAGAAGGCCTCCGGCAGAATGGTGTTTTGCACGCGCGCGCATGCGCACGCCGCAAAACACGCCGTTCGCCGGAGGCCCGGTCTACCCGCCGGGAAAGGGCCGGGTAGACCGGGCCTCCGATCGCTGGGTAGACCGGGCCTCCGATCGCCGGCACTGGGAGTACTTTCGCCGCGGCGGGGGGGGGGGGGCGGCTGGTTTCCAGCGCCCCTATGCTAGAAAATACGGGCGCTGGCGGGGGCAAGGAGGTGGGAGGGCTAAGCAAGCCCTCCCCGCCCTAAAAACAAGGCCCCCCTTCGGTGCCGGTCCGGACTTCTCCGGAACGTGCACATCACTAATGGTAAACCCCTCCCTGTATTTGACCAAAGACAAGCACAGGGCTCTGTGGTCACCAGGAGTCGAAACTGACTCGATGGCACACTTCACCTTTAACCAGCACTTAACCAGGATAGATAATTAAGATTCAATCCCCCTTCAATCCTGGTTAAAGCCATGACATCTGATCAGGTTTACTTGGAAATTCTGGGTTCTCACAATCAAGTCCACAAGGCTCACTAATCCTGATTAACTTTTTAACCAGAATCCTTGTGATTGTGTGAACCCAGCCAAAGAAAGAAATTAAATTCGACCTTATTGTAATCCATTATTTATACCCCAAAATGCTGTGAACATTCAAACACACACGCTATTCCAAGATTGAACGGCTCTTCTTCTCTTTGCTATGAAGTCCAGAGACTGCCCAAGAAGTTACCAATTCTGCTCTAAGAGAATTAAAGGTGACCAACGCAATTATTAGAGCCAGAACTCAGTGCCTGCTCCTCAATGAGTGAGTGGGCATACGTGCCGTTCTTCAGATGCAGCATTCAAACTGTGTTGGAAGGCATGGGTGAGCTGCATGCTTGTGTGTCCCTCCTTCCCCAAGCACTCTAATCCCCTCCCCACATTGAACAGGTTGCAAGTTTGCCTCCAAACCAGAATAGGTTTGCTCAAACTGCGGCTTCCAATTGTGGTATGGAGGCAAACCATGGTTTGCCCAAACCAGGGAGGGAGGGAGGGAGGGAGGGAGGAGAATATTCACCACTCAACCATACATCCAGACTAACAAAGCCCTTGCACAACATGTTGGATAAGGCACTAGCTAGTTGTGCAGTCTGGAGTGTGCGTTCCAGCCTAGTGTTGCACTAGTGCACAACAAGGTGCGCAACCTGTCATGTGCCCCTACCGGGCCACCTCCACCCGCTAACATTGTAGGGAGCTCTTGGGATGCAACTTGGCTGAGGCAACGGCTTCAAACCACATCTGCTCGGAGAAGGAAGCAACATTAAAGGCTGTATGCAGATGGCATCTTACTCCAGTCTATATCACTAAAACAGCATCCTTGTTCTGCTGGCGGGGATGCAAGAACAAAGGCGCTCTCTTCCATTTATGGTGGGGTTGCCCATATGTGAAAGGCTATTGGTCGCAAATGGTTCATGTACAAGAGGACCTTGTTACTCGTGGATCCAGCAACTGCGGTTTCACATATCTGTAGTCGAGTAATAGGCACCTGACCTCGGTATACACAAGGGGAAAAGTAGGGGCGGGGGCAAATACGTGTATCTGTAGATTGGGAGAGGCCAGAGCGCTGCAGCCATTTTGTGACCCCTTTTCACTTAAAAAAAAAAAAGGCTTGAAAATCATGATTTTCGACCAAAAAATGGCAGAGTGGAGACTTTTGGGGGGCATTGCTGGAACACGGGGGAACCGCAGAGCACAGGAGGTCACTTTATTTGGCGCCCTCCCCTGCCCATTTGAAGCTATTTCCCTGCCCTTTGGAACCTAACCACCAGATTACAATTGCCCCAATTCCTTGGCAGTTCCGGTATCCACTGAGAATAGAACCCCCGCAAATACCGAGTTTTTACTGTAGTTTCTCAGTTGAACTTGATCTTCAGCCTGACCCAGGGTTAGTGTTTATATCAATCTACAAAAGTACTTAACCTCATAAAGAACTAATAACTCTACTGTTACAGAGGAAGCGAAACATTGGAAATCCTCAAAGGTTCTGTCCACTGAAGGTTGATTCAATAGGGTCTGGCAAATCACATTGTCTGAACAGCTAATACATCAAATAGGATTAGCTAGAGAGGCAACAAGACAGGTTTTTGGAAATATGGTGTCGATTTACTGAACATGTCAATAAGGGATAGCTAGTTTTCCTATTTTCCCAGGCTTTTGACTGAAATTTAAATTTTAAGTTTTAACGTGTGTTTTTATCTACTGTGATTTTTATCTGTTTTTATGAATTTTAAATGTTTTTATATTATGCTTTAATTCAACCAACAATCCTTTCTTAACACTGGATTTGCATATAGTCTCAAAAGGCTTTCAACGTCTGGCTTATATTTGGGTTTTCTTGTTATTTGTTCTTTTCTGCTACACAGTCTTTACACATGTGCTAAGTTTGTTGAATATAAAATAAAAATTGGGTGGGGGGACTATTGCAGGAAACTTTTGCATTAGAGCCTAACTTCAGAATTTTGCATAGCTACAGGATTTTCTGAGATGTGGACAACTTTGTTGAGCAAGCAAAACCATGGTTTGCCTAGCATACGCCTGCTCAATTTAGCCACCCCCCGCAGCTGTTCTTGGACTACCACTCCCATAATCCCCAGCTACAGTAGCCAATAGCCAGGGATTATGTATCTATATTTTTATACCGCCTGATAGGTGCGTGTACAAAATTTAAAATATTTAAAAATCAACACAGATTAAAATACACAATACAATAAAAACAATAGAATAAAAATTATTCTATTCTAATTATTAAATAATTTTAAAAATTATTAAAATTCTAATGAAAAGCCTGTGAAAACAGGAGAGTCTTGAGGTTCTTCCTGAAAACAAACAAAGAAGGAGATGCTCTTATTTCAGCAGGGAGCATATTCCAAAGCCCTGGGGCAGCCACAGAGAAGGCCCAGTCCTGAGTCTCCACCAAATGAGCCAGCGGCAACCGTAATCAGATCTCCCCTGGTGGTCTTAACAGGTGACAGGGTTCATGACAAAGAAGGCGCTCTCTTAAATATCCTGGACCCAAGCCATTGAGGGCTTTATAGGAAATAACCAGCACTTTGTATTTTGCCCAGAAACATATTGGCAGCCCATGCAGTTCTTTTAAAATTGGTGTTTTATGGTCCCTTTGGGTTGTCCCAGAGACCAGTTTGGCTGCCACATTCTGTACCAATTGTAGTTTCCAGACTACGTACGAAGGCAGCCCCACATAGAGTGCATTAGAGTAGTCAAGCTTGGAGGTCATCAGCATGTGTACCAGTGTCATTCACCTCTAGACGTAGCTGACATATCAGCCTAAGCTGATAAAAAGCACTCCTGGCCACCACCTCAACCTGAGAAACCAGGGAGAGCTTTGGGTCCAGGAGCACTCCCAAGCTATGTACCTGATCTTTCAGGGGGAGTGTAACCCCATCTAGAACAGGCAGATCTAAACCATCTCTCGGGTCCTGGCCCTCCACAGTCAGTAAGTAAAGTGTGCCATCAAGTCGATTTTTACTTCTGGCACCCAGAGAGCCCTGTGGTTTTCTTTGGTAGAATACAGGAGGGGTTTACCATTGCCTCCTCCCACGCAGTATGAGATGATGCCTTTCAACATCTTCCTATATCACTGCTGTCCAATATAATACCAGCAGGGATTCGAACTGGCAACCTTCTTCTGGTTAGTCAAGCATTTCCCCGCTAAGCCGCTTAAGGTGTCTGCCACAGTCAGTATCTCTGTTTTATTTGGATTCAAATTCAGTTTGTTATCCCTCATCCAGCCCATTACTGCCTCCAGGCAGGCATTTAGGGAAGATATGCCATTTCCTGATGAGGTCGACATGGAGAAGTAGATCTGGGTGTTATTAGCATATTGAGAACACCCAGCATCAAATCTCCTGACGATCTCTCCCAGCGGTTTCATGTAGATGCTAAAAAGCATTGGAGACAATATGGAGGCTTGAGGGACTCCACACTTCAGTTCTCGCTTAGCAGAACAACAGTCTCCACGCGACACCATTTGGAATCTGCCAGAGAGATAGGAGTGGAAACACTGTAGAACGGTACCACCCAATCCCACCTCCTTCAGGCAGTCCAGAAGGATACCATGGATTAAATAAATAAATAAATAAAATACCATGGTTGATGATATCGAAAGCCACAAAGAGATCACAGAGGACCAGCAGAGTCACACTTCCTCTGTCAATAGCCAGTTGGAGATCATCCATCAGGCCAATTAAGGCAGTCTCAACCCCATAGCCCACACGAAAGCCAGTTTGAAATGTGTCTAGATAATCTGTATCATCCAAAACTGCCAGGAGCTGAGAGGCCACCACCCGCTCACCTTGCCTAACCATGGAAGATTAGAAACAGGTTTGTAATTAGCCAACCGAGGGATCCAATGTAGCTTTCTTCAAAATAATAGTAATAGCCTCCCAAAGACCAGAAGGCATCCTGCCCTCCCTCAGAGAAGCATTTATAATATTTATGGGAATTATAGGCCAACATCTGCAGAAGGGCTGAAGTTGAGCAACCCTGTCCTAGCACAACTGAACCAAGACCTAGGCTCCTGCAGGGCTGGGGAGCAAGGAACACCCCCACTCCTTCCTTTGTTGTCAGGTGACACATTAAAAAAGGATTCTGCCCCCTACATCAAGCTTTGTGGAATCTCTGACCAGTGTCAAATTTTGCCAGACGTAGGGTGGTCAACAGACACCCGTCCCAACCCTCACCAGGTTCTTGGGACAACGTGAGTGATGCACCTAGCTTCAGTTGGGATTTAGTATGGGTGTAAGGGTGGGTGGCTATTGAGAGAGCATGTTACTATTTTCCTGCTGGAAGAGGCAGCTGTGGAATCGGCTTCCTTAGTAGTTCCTTGTGACAGGGCCATGGAGAACGCGGTAATTGCTTTCCTGTCTGAACATACGCACGGTTCAGTTTGGTCTGATTTTTACTCAAGGCTCCATGTTCAGCTTTCACAAAAGGAGCTTGTTTGGCTCAGCACATCAAACAGCTTCACTTCATTAAATTGTTTTCGGAGAGAGATTAAGCAGAATCCACACATTTGCATGAGAACTGAAGGCCTTATCTCGGTTTTTAAAAGGGCTTAATTCTTTTCTGCTGTCTTGGGGTGTGAGGGGGGGGGGGAGGCTGTCATTTTAACAAGTCGAGAAGTTAGCAAACACCACTGCCTTTCCAAATCACAGGGCTGCTCAACCTGCAACTCACCAAGTCAAATGCAAAGATCTACTCCTGGTTCCCCACCCCGCCACTCAGGTCTGCAAAAATACAAATTTGGGGGTGGGGGGGGAGAGCACATGACATGACACAATAGATGGTGAGGGGCTGCATTTGGCTTGGTGGATCACATTATGCAGGCCTGGCCTAACAGCTACATGTAAATCCCTTAATAGCTCAAGACAGGTAAAGCAATGAAAGGCAGAAAACAAAGAGTTATTGCACTTGTGATGGCAAGGTTAACCATGAACATCAACGGTCTGGGAGAAGCTGGAAAGTCAGAGATGGACGAAAAAAACCACAAGGGAAAGGGACAGACAGCAGTATTGAGAGGCATCGTGCCTCTGAGGCTGGAGGTGGCCCAGAGCCCCCAGACTAGCAGCCATTGATAGACCTGTCCTCATTATCGTTCATCAGTATACAGAGTGACTCGTGTTACATTCAATAGCAGTTAGATTTGTACTCTGCATTTTTCAAGGGTACAGACCCTATGCTAAATGGCTTGGGACCGGGTTACTTGAGAGAGTGCCTTGCCCTATTGCGTAATCATAACACCCATTTATGGAATAGCCTCCCCAGTGAGTTTCGCCTGGTTTCATCACTTTGTTCTTTTAGATGCCAGGTAAAGACCTTTTTGTTCACCCAGGCCTTTTAAATCCCGTGTTTAAAAAAATGTTTTAAATTCCATGTTTCTAAATTCGGCTTTTCAGATTTGATCTGATTTTTAACTAATTTTAAAATGAGTTTTTAATGCTGCTTTCTATTTTATTTTGTTTTCACCTTTTTTTGTCTGTTATGATTTAATATGTGTTTTTATTGTATGTATTAGTCCTCTGTTGTGAGCTGCCCAGAGAATAATTTGTTACGGGGCGGCTAACAAATAAATGATTAATTATTATTATGGCCTAAAATGAATGAACATGAAGATACAGTGGGCTGGTTCTCGCAAGCAGAACTGGGCTGGAAGGAGCATCCAGAAAGGCTCCAAGGCCTGTGCTGAACATTCCTGTTCTGAGGCCCAAAGGCAGGCATGTGTCAGCAAACATCGAAGCTGGAAGAGGGGTGGAGTGATTGTTTGCTAGCCTCCCCATGGGTAGGACGGTGGCAGCCAACCCCAATTGTGTACTCAGCACTGTATCGAGGGTGGAGGAAAGGCACATCCCTCCCCATCCTCCCCATAGAGAGGCTAGCAGACCATCCTATCCCCCTCCTCCTCCCTCGATGTTTGCTGACATACAACTGTTTCCCTGGTGCACACACAGCTCCAAAAGGTCAGCCTGGATGCCCCTCCTACCCACTTGCCAGTCCTGAGAACAAGCCCAGTTATTCACACAAACGCATGTAAACAACCACAAGCGTTTGCAGACAAGAGGACATGGGAACAGCACCAGAGAGAGCATACATAAGGGATGAGGTGGAAAGAATAAGAAAAATGGCCTCCCATGGTCTACAGCAGGGCTCCTCAACTGCAGGCCTCCAACTTTTTTGGGACAACCGCGCCCAGCATCCCCTGCCCACAGTGACCAACGGTTAAGGATGATATGGGAGTTGTTGGCCAACTTTTGCAGAAGAGCCGAAGCTGAGCAGCCCTGACCGACAGATTAGGTAACCAGGCTGGGTTGTGTTCACTGGATTGGTCAAACCATCCACTGCAGGCCTCTAGTTACAGACAAACCGGGGATACATGTATGCACACTGGATGCCAGTTAGCAACATATGACTGAATGAGACGGTAAAGAAGCAGTCGCTCCCGGGACTGTGCCTTCCTCATGGTCGGCAGGAACAAGGTGCTTCTAATTCCACCTGCGATACTTTTCACCCTAGTATCAGAATCGGAGAATCGCCGCCAGTTTCTGCTACCCTTGAATATACAACCAAGTTAATCCCATATTGACAGCCCTTCAGCAAAAGGTGTAATGTTATCACGGCATTAAACAATTGGAATTCTCCACAAAGGAAGCCCAGATCTGAAAAAGCGTATAAATATTTTCACCGCCTTTGGTGAAACATGCTGCAACTTCTCAATACCTCGCAGGTATTGTGAGATATTATGGCCCCGGACATAAGCAAGGTTATGCCTATCAGCTTTAGGGTCTACACTCTGTCCAAAGCGCTACGTCGGGGTTCCCCTCCGGTGGCCCTCCAGATGGGGCCAAACTACAACTTCCATCATCCCCAGACACAATAAATGGTAACTGGGGATGATGGGAGTTGTAGTTTAGCAATGCCAGGAGTGCCCCCAGTTGGGAACCCCTGTGCTAAGTGATGTAACTGGGCCAATCCAAGTCCACTAATTTATTTGGAACAAGAAGACGAGGCACCATACAAGTGGAGGCCAGGAAGGTCATTATGCAGTGTTGTCTGCAGATTTAAGAAGAGCAACACAGAATGACACTCCCAGTCAACAACTGGCAGAACATCCTGCCAACAGAATTTTGCAATCTCCCAGTAACTCCATCACGGGCTAGCCAATTTCAACCACAGGCTAAGATAGACACGCAGGCAAGGGCATGCTTCCTAGTTGGCAACACAGTTAATGTAAGAAATGTCACGCCACTGCAGACCATTCAAGCCCAAAGGCACCCTTGGAAGTTCACAAGGAGGAATACTGTAAGACATTCTACTTAGGCGATGGGGCTGTAGCTCAGTGGTAAAGCACCTGCTTGCAGGCAGAAGTCCCAGGTTCAATCCCTGGCAGCATCCGCATGTAGGGATGGGCAAGACTCCTACCTTGGAGCAAACTTGGAGAGCTGTTGCCAGTCAGAGTTGGCGGCACTGAGCCAGAAGGACTAATGGTCTGACTCAGTATAAGGCAGCTTCCTATGGGGAGGAGAGCTGGTCCTGTGGTAGCGAGCATGAGTTGCACAGGGTCTGCCCTTGGTTTGCATTTGGACGGGTGACCACATGTGAGCACTGTCTGCTGTAAGGTATCCCCCTTAGGGGATGGGGCTACAGCTCAGTGGTAGAACATTCTGAAAATGCAGAAGGTCCCAGGTTCAAGCCCTGGCAGTCAGCATCTCCAGGTAGGACTAGGAAAGATTCCTGCCTGAAACCTTGGAGAGTTACCGCCAGCCAGTGTAGACAATACTGAACCAGCTGGACCAGTGGTTTGAGCTGGTAAAAGGCAGCTTCCTAGAGAATGACGGTGACGGCTTCCCACTTGTCTCCAGTATCTGTTACTCAGAGGTATCATCTCGGCACAAAAAAGGCTTCATGCACACTTCCACTGTGGCCCTCAACATCAAGCAAGCAGCATCCCCTGGTCCTGCAGACCACGTACAACAAAGACCCATTATCTGCTATGCACGGAACGGCTTTTTATGGACGTGTCAGTCTGCAGTTAAGAATGAGAGAGTCCCAACTGAACCCGTGGCAATGAACGCAGCATTCTCCATATACCTGAAGGGCTGCCACACAGGAGAGGAGGGAGACTTGTTCTCTGCTGCGCCAGTGGGCAGGAACGCATCTAATGGGCTTAAGTTACAGCCGGGCAGATTCCGGCTCAACAGGAGGAGAGACTGAATGGAAAGAGCAGCCCGACAACAGAGCCAGTTACCAGTGGGCGGGCTTTTCCTCACAGGAGGACTTCGAGCAGAGGGTGGGCAGCCATCTCTCAGGGATGCTCTGGCTTTGAAGTCCTGCATGGAATATTAGGCTGGCCTAGATCAGGGGTGGGCCAACTTGGCCCTCCAGCTGTTGTGGAACTACAACTCCCAACATCCCCAGCCATAAGAAGCTGGGGCTGGGGATGAAGGGAGATTTAGTTCAAGTACAGCTGGAAGGCCAAGTTGGCCTACCCCCGGTCCAGATGGCCTCTTCACACTCTGCAATTCGAGTTAAGCACTGGAAGCAACTGAACCTAACACGGAAGCTACCAGTGGGATTTTGACTGTCGTCGTAATCGAAGTTAGGAACAGAGGAAGCTGCCTTATACCAAGTCAGACCATTGGTCCATCTAGCTCAGTACTGCTTACCCAGACTGGCAGTGGCTTGGTAGGGCCCTGCCCTTTCTCCTTACCTCCCATGATCTGGGCTTGCCTCTCTCTATGCATGAGCCCTGAGAGGGCAAAGCTAGTCAAAGCAAGCCAACATTAAACAACGAGAGCAGATTCAGACATCACACAAGACTACAGTTAGGACAAACCAAGTCCAAACCTTGGGTTCGGACTGCCTGCCTGAAATAAGCCACAGTTTGTTGACCAACGCACATTTACACTTACAAACCTAACCACAGAGAGGCAAAATAAACCATGTTTCTGCGTGGTGTCTGACAACCCACAGAGCGCTGTCAGTCTCATCATGCACATAGTTCTTTATAGCATGGAAGGTGGCCTCTGACTAGGGAATGAAAATTGACCTGCAACCAATAGAGATGTGCACGAACCGCTGGCACACTTGAACCGTTGAACGGGTTCGGCTTTGAACCAGGGCACCAACTTTGGTTCATGCACATCTCTAGCAAGCAACCACTCTGAAGTGCCAGCCATGTTGATTTTGAAACTAATCTGATATTAAAGAATCCTTTAAAGCAATTCCAGTGTGGCTGGAGAACAGATCTTGCAGTAGCAAGAATGAATTGTCCCTTTGCTACACAGGTTTCACCTTGGTTTGCATTTGGATGGGTGACTACACGTGGGCACTGTCCGCTGCAAGGAATTCCCCTTAGGTGATGGGGCTGTAGCTCAGTGGGAGAGCATCTACTTGCATGAAGAAGATCCAAGGTTCAGTCCCCAGCACTGCTGGCAGCATCTCCAAGCACAGCTGGGAAGGACTCCTGCCTGAAACCTGGAGAGCTGCTGCCAGTCAGTGTTGACAATACTGAGCTAATTAAACCAATTGTCTGACTCAATTTAAGGCACCTTCCTACATTCCTAATGACAGAAGTCAGCTATGGTTACTCTGTGTCAAAGACAGAGATATAAGATTCCTGGAAAAATTCTCTTTTTAAAAAAGTTTGATGAAAATTGCAATATACTTATTAAACCTTGTTTGTTTTTAAAAAAAGATGCTGGAACCGGCAAATCATGGTCTGTCTACAACAGGGCTGCTTAAATTCGGCTCCTTGCAGATGTTGGCCTACAATTCCTATAATCCCTGGCTATTGGCTACTGTGGCTAGGGATTATGGGAGTTGTAGTTCAAAAACAGCTGGAGGGGGCTAAGATGAGAAGGTCTTGGAGAGGAGAGCTGGTCTTGTAGTAGCAAGCATGACTTGTCCCCATAGCTAAGTAGGGTCTGCCCTGGTTGCATCTGAATGGGAGACTTGATATGTGAGCACTGCAAGATATTCCCCTCAGGGGATGGAGACGCTCTGGGAAGAGCAGAAGGTTTCAAGTTCCCTCCCTGGCCTCTCCAAGATAGGGCTAAGAGAGATTCCTGCCTGCAACCTTGGAGAAGCCGCTGCCAGTCTGTGAAGACAATACTGAGCTAGATAGACCAATGGTCTGACTCAGTATATGGCAGTTTCCTATGTTCCTAAGGTCTGTTCTACAATAACCTTAATTCTGCACCACAAAAGGTGAAATTATATATATATATATATATATACACACACATACTGCTAGACCCAGCCAGGCAGTTTTTATGTAATGCCACAGCCCTTGGAGCAAAAAGCCAATACCAGAAAAGCCAAAACCAGATCCCCAAAGACCGAGCAGTGCGACCCTAACACCAACCACGCTCAAAAAGCACCTTTTGTTTCTGAAGAAGAGGCAGACTTGGCCGGTCACATGCCATTTCCATTTTTAATAGGCATTTTCAGCCTGCAGCACTCAGTCATGTGTATGCACATGTCTGTCTTTTTTTTTTTTAAGAGAAACAAAAGGATCAAACAAGATTTGCATCAGAAAGAACTGAAAAAATATTGCTGCGAAAAGGAACTGCATGAGAAAAAAGGGCGAGAACACAAATGCAGTCTTTGCTTTTGTGCAGAGATCTGAGTAGCTGCAATTGTTTTTGGCCCGAAGTAGGTGCAGAGCAGTGGCTGTGAGCTTGAGTTGGAAATCGGGACCTACAGATCTGAATACCGCCTCTGCCATCACCCCACGAGGCACTATTAGGCAAGGAACTGTCTCCTAGCCTCAGCCACATCCATATACATCAGCAATACGAGGACAGTATTGTTCTACTCTACAGGAATGTTCTAGCAACTACGACAAGACCATAGGCTGGTTAATGCAATCTTTAAGAGGGTTGGGCAAGTGTCCTATCCAAGTTTGGGTGCTGTGTGCACCCATTTCGCGTGATTGTGCGATTTTCAAAAACAAGATGGGGCAGGGGAAGTGATCATCTGCGAGGCTCCCATTGGGTAGGTGGGCTTTCCCTCCTAAATCATTAAACATTTGGGCACAGCTACTGAGCAGGATGAACCCCTCCAACCCAGCGGGAGTCTCACAATGACTTGCCCACTGCATGTTGGTTTTTTTTTAAGAACACTTGATGATCACAAAACAGGAGCATGCACAGCTCCCAAATATGGATAGGACACATGCCCTATTTGATTAAAGATTGTGTGAACTAGCCTAGTGCATGTTAAGCACTTTTAACATTTAAATGCATGAGATGCTAAGTTATCATTCTGCAGAGCTTCCAAGGAAGTACAGGAAAGAAAGAGGCATTACAGACTACGGCACCAACCACAACATCACCTTCCTGAGAGAACTGACTCTTTTTTTAAAAAAATCCAGCCATTTCCCACTGTGCTGACCTCTGAACAGTACTGCACTTTTCAAAGTGCTGGGAGGGCCCTTTAAGAAACATGGAGCCCTCTCTTAAGAGCTCAAGGAGGAAAGCACTGGCAAGGGCTACACTTCTTAGCACTCTGCACATGCCTTCTGAGATGGCGCAGGGGCTCAAGAGGGCTCCGTTTCTCTTAAAGGAGCACCCTGATGCTGGGCAAACACAGCACTACATGGTGATAATGTTCGCCTTTGCATGGACTGTCGGGGGACCATGCAGGTTTTCAGCTTCGGCTGAAAACTCCACACAGACCCAATAAACAATAGTCAAGGAGCTGCACTAGGTTGATGGGGGCCACCACTAGGTGGACCAATCATCCAACTCAAGATAAGGCAGGTTCATAAAGTTTAAGCTTGGGAATAGTATTAACATAGTACATACATGCTATATGCGAGGAGGGCTGATCTTGTGGTAGCAAGTATGAATTGTATCCTTTGCAAAGCAGGGTCCACCCTGGTTTCCATTCAAATGGGAGACTACATGTGAACACTGTAAGACATTCCCCTTAGGGGATGGGGCCATTCTGGGAAGAGCATCTGCATGCTTGTGTGCAGAAGGTTCCAAGTTCCCTCCCTGGCAGCATCTCCAAGATAGGGCTGAGAGAGACTCCTGCCTGCAACCTTGGAGAAGCTGCTGCCAGTCTGTGAAGACAATACTGAGCTAGATGAACCAAGGGTCTGACTCAGTAGAAGGCAGCTTCCTACATTCCCATCCAGGGAGAGGGAGGCATTTTCAATCCAAAAGAGCACAACCACAACTGTGGCAATTTAAGAACATTCCCAAAAGACACACATGCTCTCATTCTTCTAAAGAGACATGGCCTTAATGCCTGCGATTTGTCGCCAAAAGGAAATGCAGCCCTCAAACACTCCTCCTGGAAGCTTGGCCAGTCTTGCACTAGGAAACAATATCCAAGGGTCTTTAAAAGTAATTGCTGAACACGTATAATAAAAGCCAGGAAGACATCATTGTGCAGACATGAAAAACTCACTCAAGTCCAGCCTGCACAAGTGGCCTTACCCTGCTCCGCAGATAGTCAGCCAGATTTCGACGTGTGAAGTTGGCAGCTGCAGTCGGAGACAGCTCATATCCTGCCATTAAAAACACACACACACACACACACACACACGTTCACAAAATTATAAGGGTGAATGGAAAGGCATTCTAGGGTATTGCTTATACTGTTATGGCAATTTCTTCAGCTTGCATTTGATTTATTGCATAAATAGGAAACACAGGACAGAGAAACGCCAGGCTCGTGAGGTCAGGACTGGAAGCATCCTGCAACAGATGTGCAGACATCTCAGCAGTCCTACCATACGGGAAGGAGAGCTGGTCTTGCAAGCATGAATTGTCCCCTTTGCTAATCAGTGTCCAACTTGACTTACAATTGGATGGGGAACTACAAGCATTCCCTGTAACGGGGATTCCCAGATGTTATTGAATACAGGTCCCAGCATCCTTAGCTGCATTAGCCTTTGGCTGGGGATGATGGGAGTTGTTGTTAACAACATCTGGAATTCCTGTTACAGGGGACACTACATGCAAGAACTGTCAGATATTCCACTTATGAGGTGGTGCCATAGCTCAGTGGAAGAGCATCTGCACCCTTGGCATCTCCAGGTAAGACTGGAAGATTCCTGCCTGAAACCTTGGAGGGCTGCTGCCAGTCAGTGCAGACAATACTGAGCTAGAAGGACTAATAGAAGGACCCATGAAAACCAGACATTCCAAATGGATCTGATCATAAAAACAGGGAAGAGGGAGCAGGGTTTCAAGGCACCATGGAATGCTAATAGAGCCAGTCTGATGTGATGGAACTATACCTTCTCAGACTGTGGGTGGGAGGACTGCATCTTTGAACACATGCCTCAGTAAAGGACTCCCTGCCTTTAGAAAGATAGTATTTCAGGACTAGAACAGAAATTCTTTCCCTGAAGTACTAGATTTCTAACAGCAGGGAAGCTTGGTTTTGTTGTTCTTGAACTACCTACAATTTGCAGTGGTCCATTCATGTAGACTAGCTCTTAGAGACTCCAAAAGAAGTGGAGAAAGGCAAAGCATCAAAATTTCAAAATTGACCCATTGCCTCCCCACCCCGGCATTGTCATTCAGAACTAGAGAGAAAACATAGTACAACAGTTGGGACACAGAATCAGGGGCATACTCTCTGTTGACAGGCTGAACCAAGATGCAGACCAGGTCAGGACGAGTAGGCATCTCACTGATCTGATCTAATGGCACATCTAGTGGTTTTGTATGGACAACTTTGATAAGTGTATGGCTCATCGCTGTGGAATTCCACACCCCTCCACCTCCAGGTAACATGTGCAAGTGACTGGTACTAGTCTCCACTCACCGTTCCTCATCTTGTAGAGCTGGACATTTTTCTGGATGTATTCTGCAAACTGGACCGTGTCTCCAGCCTCCCCAACGCAAAGAAGCAAAATTTTCTCACTCATCTTGAACATCTTGTCATGGTCTAGGTCAGCAGAGGGGAAGGAGAAGAGGAATACATGCCACAGTTAGAAGCACAAAAAAGGTACCATAATTTATTTATTTTTAAGTCAAGAGACAGAAGGGTAGAGTCTTCTAATTTATTCTTTCCTCTCCCACATAGAGTTTTGGTTTCTTATGGAAAAATACAACTGTAAGTGAGCCTTTTTAGTCAGGCCTTTGGTCAATGAATGGCTCCCCTCCAGTCCTTTGAGAGATGGTTATAGCCATGCTGATTGGTGCATTTTTAATTAAATTTTGTGATGGTTTTAAGTTTGTTGTTCACCAGCCTGGAGACCAAGGATGAAAGGCAATATATACGTGTAAATAAAATAAATATTTATGAAGATCCACATTCTCACAACTGCTATCTACATTGAAGGTTTGTGTAATATATGAAAATACTTAAATTTTCTAAAGTTATCCATTAAAAGGCAGATCGTTGCCTTGATAAAGTTGATCAGAGAAAGAGAAAAAGGTCTGAAAGCACCAACTACCATTTAGGAATGTGCTAAAAATAACTTAGGGTGGAATACTTAAGTGGCATTTTCTTCTGGAACTAAAATTTCAGAACACAGGTGTTTTGCGGAAGGAAAATCAAGCAAATCTCCATTATGCCATCAAATTAGTAGAAACATACTACGTGAATGATATTTATCCTGCAGTCTTATCTTATCCTCAGCCGGAATTAATTTGATGAGAGATGTAAAAAATATATTCTAGGGGCAACTTGTGTCTCTGGGAAAAGTAGCTTTTTCTATTTTCAGTCTAAATCTCCATATCAGAATTTCACTTTCATTTTCTATTTACAAAATACTGCTGAATAATCTTCCCTGGAAGACATGTTTAAAAAGCTTCTGATATGTCCCAATCCTTTAATAGGATTAGCAAAGTATTTTGCAGTTGTTAAAATACTTCAAAAAACTTCTGTGCTTGAGAGTTTAGAACCAGCTTCACTGGCATCTGTTTATGACAAGAAGCAAATCGGGGAAAATGCCAAGGGCATCTTTATCGCTAGTTTTCAAGAATAGAAGGTGAGCCGCCTCATGAGAGTGCCGATAGCTGATGCTGCTCCTTTGCCTCTGGATTGGGCCGGGGGCAAAGTGTCACAAAGGGAGCACAATTCAGTGGTACGGCACAAGCTTTACATGCAGATTCAATCCCTGCCACCTGATTCAGGATAAGGCAATCCCATATGTTCCTACTCCTGTGTTGCTTAAAATAATACCCTCTTACTTCACACGTGATTGGAGTCAATCTGTGCTTAAAGACATGGATCTGCCAGCAACATGGGTAGCTTGGCACCAAGCAGGCATACTTAGATGCTGGCCTGCAGCACCAAGGTTGGGTGCACCTGGTCATTTTTAGTATACAATTTTATACTAGTCATTTTAGTATAAAGACAAGAACTGGCAAAGTCTAATGGCTAGTGTGCCAGATTAGGGCTTGGGAGGCCCAGGTTCAAATCCCCACTCAGGGAAACTCTTATGAACATAGGAAGCTGCCTTATAGCGAGTCAGACCACTGGTCCATTTAGCTCAGGGTTGCTCAACTTCAGCCCTCCTGCAGATGTTGTCCTATAATCCCCAAAATTCCTGGCTATTGGCCACTGTGGCTGGGAATTATGGGAGTTGTAGTTCAAAAACAGCTGAGAGGCCTAAGCTGAGCAGGTCTGACCTAGCTCAACATTGTCTACACTAACTGGCAGCAGCTCTCCAAGGTTTCAAGGAGTCCCTCCCAACCCTACCTGGAGATGATGCCAGGGACTGAACTAGAGATCTTCATGCAAACAGATGCACTACTGCTGAGCTAAGGTACCAACCGCTAAGGGGAATATCTTACAGCAGACAGCACACATATGTAGTCAGCCATCCAAATGCAAACCAAGGCAGATTCTGCATAGCAGAGGGAACATTTCATGCTCATTACTGCAGGGCCAGCTCTTCTCCCCAACTCTTGCCCAGTCTAACCCATCCTGCAGGGTTGTTGTGAAGATACAGGTTCCTTGGGCAGCACATGTTATTCCCATCATTTATCCTCATGACTACCCTGTATGGTGGGTTACACTCAGATAAAGTTAGTGGACCAAGATTACCCAGTGAGTAGGCAGGGCTATTGTGAGGATAAACATTCCTTGGGTGGCATAAATGGTCTTATCCCCCTACCCCACCACCATTTTATCCTATGAGTCGAAATAGAAGATGCATTTATCTTGTAGAGTTGACAAAGTCTTATTCTGAGCTACTTCTGAGTTGCAGAACTTTTTTGTCTGGGTTGTCTTTAAGCACAAACAGGCTGGAATGGGGTTAATCTTTGAGACAACCCCTACAACTGCTCTCATATGTTAGCATCTAGGTTCCTCTGCTTATGGTCAGGGCAATCATTCTATTTTTGTGAAAGTGCTCAACCATTTGCTTGGCTACAAGCAAACCCACTTCTCTTGAGATCATGAGGCTGTAGTGAGATTCCATCAGGAACTGATGGCATGTGCTTATTTTTATACTTATAAAAGTATAAAAATCCTGCTCTTCGAGCCCAGAGCAGTGCATATGGTTATGTTTGTGTGACTGACATTACTATTGGGGTAGGGGTGAACTGCAAGGCCCCTTCCAACTACACAGCCCTACTCAGGCATTGTGTTCAGTAAATGCATGATCTTTGTACAGTGTACATACACACAGTTATGTTCAATGTATGTTATCCGTGGTCTGCATTTGAAGGGACATGTATCCAGTTCACTTTGAAAATGAACACATGCACAGTCATTCACACAAAAAGCTGTACATGTGTACAAATGTCTGCCTCTACACACACACACACACACCACCCCATGGATAGAACCATAGCTCAATGGTAGATCATCTGCTTTGCATACAGAAAGTCCCAGGTTCAAGCCCTGTAACTCCAGGTAGAACTGGGGGAAACTCCCGTCTGAAACTCTGGAAAGCTGCTGTCAGTCTGAGTAGACAACACTGACCCAGATGGACCAATGGTCTGACTCAGTATAAAGCAGCTTTTTCCATAACGCGATGTCTGAATAAAGCTTGTCATTCTATTGGACCCCCTGGTCCAGCTTCTTACACCTCCTTGCCCAGGACATTGTTCCCTCCCGCCTTCAACTAACTCTTTCCCCTTCTCTGTGTCTTCCTACACCACCATCACCAAATCCTTTCAATTTTATTAACCACCAGCTCTCAACATCCAAAAATAATATCCTAAAAGGCGGTTTTTGACACAACACACACAAAAATTATAACACCCTCAAACATATACTACCCTAACCCAAGACATATCCTACCTACCATACATGGAAAAGGAAGAGAAAAAGGACTAAACTAAAAAAAGAATAAGCTAAAGCAGGGTCTCCTAGATCTCGTTGGGCTATAACTCCCATCACTCCCAGCCATAAGGCCCTGGTGGAAGGGGATGATGGGAGTTGTAGTCCAACAAGATCTGGGGACCCACGTTTGAGAAACCCAGATCCAAAGAAAACCCAGGCGCCTAAGCTAAGCAAGAAGAAACGGCTTGTGGGCCTCCTACTCCTCCCAGCCCCTTTCTTGCTGCGCCTGCCTCTCTCTTCCCTGCAGTCCTAACAGGAGCTCAGCGACTGACCGCGCTTCATGTGGACGATGCTGGAGGCGGCGATAGTGTCGGCGGCCACCAGCACGAAGTCTGGGCCTTGAATGCCGATGAGGTACTCCATGAGGGCCTCCGAGGGACAGGCAACTAGCGGCGCAACAACGAGACTTCAGGACAGCCGGAGCGGGAAGCGCGCCGCAATGACACAGCGGCGACGAGCAGGCGGAGGAAGCCGGCAGCGCGACGCGGCGCAGGGGGATGACGCCACACTCATGCAGCCCCAAGTATCATCTCGCGAGGATTGGGAGGACGTCTCGGGTTGGAAAGAGGGGAAGGGGAGGATCGGTCGGCGGCGCACGTGATCAGCCTTTGGCCCCGCCCACTGCTGGTTCTCGAATCTCGTCTCGCCTCTCGCGCGCGGGTTTCGCAATGTGCGCAGATCTTAGATGGCTTGTCAAATATGATGTGTTTTTCTTGCTAGTCATCTCTGGTAGCCACCTCTTAAAATTCCTTTATTTAATGAAGCCTTTGGCCAGCTGTAGGGTGGTTTGATTGTTGTTATTGCTGTTTCCAGTTATTTTTTGACTGTTTTCATTGTTGGGTTTTTTACTGTGTTAAAAACTTGTAAACCGCCACGAGACTTTGGTTTGGTTTTTTAAAGTGGGATAAAAATGAAATAAATATGTCAGTCATGTTTATTTACGGTCATGGACCAAAATTTAAAGCATACCTAATAATACACATATGATATAATAGTAATATATACAGAGATCCAATATTATCTCATCCTAATCATCCTAAATATTACTCGGTTACATTTTTCTTTAAGTAAAGCAGGGGGTTCCCAACCTGTAGTACTCCATAGGAAGATGCCACATACTAGATAGACCATTGGTCTATCTAGCTCAGTATTCTGGCAGCGGCTTCTCCAGGGTTGCAGGCAGGAATCTCTCTCAGCCCTCTCTTGGAGATGCTGCCAGGGAGGGAACTTGGAACCTTCTGCTCTTCCCAGAGTGGCTCCATCCCCTGAGGGGAATATCTTCCAGTGCTCACTCATCAAGTCTCCCATTCATATGCAACCAGGGTGGACCCTGCTTAGCTAGGGGGACAATTCATGCTTGCTACCACAAGACCAGCTCTCCTCCCCTGAACTACAACTCCCATCACCACCAAGCCCCAGCTACAGTTTATTGTGGCTGGGGCTGATGGGAGTTGCAGTTCAGCGACTTCTGGAGTACCACAGGTTGGGAACCCCTGAACTAAAACCATGATCAACACGTACATTTTGTAGCTACAAACCAGGAGTGAACCACTTGTGTCTGCCTGCAGATGTTGAACTACAACTCCCATCATCCCTGACTGTCGGTTGGCCACTATGGTAGGGGATGATGGGAGTTGTCCAGCAACAGCTGGTGGGCCAAAGTTTTGCAGCTCTGAAATTAACAGTACACTTGTGGAGGGGAGGGCTCACCCTCCTCTTGGTCCCCTGAAGAAAGCCCAATACTCTATGCTTGGAGACAGTTTCTCTAGAATGTCGGTTCCTCAGAGGAGGGCTGCGGCTGTGGTGTCTTGCTGATGGGCTGCTTGGAAGCATGTGGCTGGCCGCTATGGGTAGAAGGATTGCCACTAGCCCTCCAGGACTGGCCTGTGGAGTCTCGAAGAACTGGTGTCAGTCTCCAAATGACTTTTGAAAGCAATTCTGAGTGTTTTAATAGCTTGATAAAGGAAAGGAAAGGTTAGGGACATAGAGACATCTCAAGCGAGTAGTTTGTGATGATGTCATCCACCCCAGTTCAAGATGGCGGGCGTGTGAACGTTTAAGGCTGAAGTGGGCTAACTTGAGAGGATGGTAATTATCAATTAAGATTATAGTGAAAGGAAAGTAGGCAGATTAGTTCTTTCCAGAACAACTTATTGCTTGTGTAGTGGATTTTCCAAACAATCGCTTAATCTAGTCCGCAATTAGTCCGGAAAATAGAGGTTTTTCTGTATTTGAAGCCGCCCTTGTAAACCGCCCAGACAACTTGCGTTTTGGGCGGTATAAAAATGTGATGAATAAAATATAAATAAATAAATAATGATATATATATATATATCCCTTTCAATCCAAGAGTGCCTCATTATAAGACTACCAGTTAATTTAATCCTGGGAGTTGCCCATAAATAAGCAGATTCATGAGAGTAGAACAGATAGACCGCTGCTCGACACCACTCTGCCATAGTTGTTGTTGTTGTGCCGTCAAGTTGGTGTCAACTCTTGGCGACCACAGAACCCTGTGGTTTTCAGAATACTGTGGGAAATAATTTGGGGTGCGGGGAGTATCCAGGAATAGGTTTTGGCCAGAGTTGGCAACCCTAGAGCAGGGTTGCTTTTCTCTGGAATGGCTTCCTGTCATTCGTGCAGTTATTACAGAACATCCAAAAGAAGTTTCTGGCAGACTGTTTCATTCCACCATTTCCCTGGCTGTCCTTCAGTCTCTCCCACCCCCGCTTCTGACCTAATTAATGACAATTTCTCAGGCTTGCATTGGACTGGCTCTATTGATTTGCTTGCATTTCCACCTTCGTATCCCTTCCCCCATTACATTTCCACATTGCATCCTGATGATGTGAATAAAATAAACAAACGCTTGCCACTCAGAAGCGAACATGCAGTAATACATTGGTCCCACTTATAGCCCTCATCTGTAAGGAGAGTTGAGCTGGGAAGCGGAGACCTCTTGCCAAGTTCATCTTTTACTTTAAGAGAGATGGGGTAGCTCATGGCTAGGAGGGAAGCTCTGTAGTTCTGTGGTACAGCACCTGCTTTGCATGCCAAAGGGCCAGGTTTAATTCCTGGCGTCTTCAGGTACGGCTGGGAATGACACCTTCAGCCATCCTTCAGGTTTTGGTCTATAATTCCCATCATCTCTGGCTGTTGGCTGGGGATGAGGGGAGATGTAGCTGAAAAACAGCTGGGGGGCCAAGGTTGTGCAGCCCTGGTGTAGACAATACCGAGCTAGATGGACCAATGGTCTCAGTTAATCCTCATGGTCACATTGGAAACTGCCTTATACTGAATCAGACCACTGGTTCATCTAGCTCAGTCACGACTACTCTGAGCTGCAACTCTCCAGAGTTTCAGGTGTGTATTTCCCTGCCTTACCTGCAGTGGTATGGTACCATCATAGGCAGGTACTATAGCACTTCTGGTTATATTTTGCTTGTGTAGCAGGTTGCATGATTCTTGCACAAATGGAAGAGCAACTTGTATGTTTCTCACTCAACTTCAAATTCACATGCTCTACTATGACAGAGTGGTGTGGAACAGCTTTCTATCTATTCTAATCTCATGAATCTGCTTATTTATAGGGAACTCCCAGGATTAAAATAGCTGGTAGTTTTATAATGAAGCGCTCTTGGATCGAAAGGGATATATTTATCATTATCAATCCCCGCTGGTATGTTTCCCAGACTATGGGAAACAGCTATATTGGGCAGCAGGGGCGTATCTAGGGTAGGGCAGGTAGGGCATGTGCCCTGGGCTCCACTTGAAGGGGGGCGCCATTTTTTAAAATTAAAACATTTTTTAAAATGGCCACTGCACATGCTCAAATGGCCTTTGTGAGACCCTAGGACATGCCAGGCCTCACAGAGGCCATTTGAGTATGCACGGCAGCCATTTTGTTTTCAGCGACCATTTTTTAAAAAAATATTTTAGAAAATGGCCACCGCACATGCTCAAATGGTCCCTTTGAGGCCCTAGATGCCAGTGGTGGGAGGGGGAACCCTTTGCAGACCCCCCGGCCTTTAGGAAGACCCCAGAAGGGGCTACAGTTTTATATATATATATATATATATATATATATATAAAGTCACTGTACACACATTCAGTTTGGCACTATGTACAGAGAATCAGGGCTTGTGAATACTGAGCTGAAGCTTATGAGCTAGGATTGTATTCATTTGCTCTTACTTTGCTTCTTGTGATAAGTGAGTTAAATGTGATGTCTTAATAATATGGCTGTTCATGGTGAGTGTCTTTGAATCAGTGTGAAATCCTTAGTATTAAGGCCCACTGGGAGTTTCTTGCACGCTCTCTCTCTCTCTCTCTCTCTCTCTCATTTTAACTCTCTTTCTGAAATACGAGAATATATTCCAAGCAGTGACACAGTTTACTCTGCATATCCTTTAATTATTTTCAGAGTATCTGGGAAAAGTCAAATTTTCCATTTATTTTTAAAGCTTATGTAATAGTGATGCTACAATGCATAGTAAAGAATTAGACAGGCACTTCTGTTTAGTTTTCCAGGTACACTTCCACATAGTATTTGGGTATTTCATGAGCACCAGCATACTGAAATTTGTTGATTTCCAACATTTTTTGCCACAACATTTTTTTTCTTGGTCACTGGCTACGTCCACTGCTAAATAGTTTTTGAAATATTAAAAGATTAACGAGCTTGAGCTGATATTATGATAAAGTTACCTGAAAGATGAGTGTCAGATGTTTGGACAGGGGGCGCAATTTCATGCTTGCCCTAGATGCTTTCCCCCCTAGATACGCCTCTGGGCAGCAGCTATATAGGAAGGTGTTGAAAGGCATCATCTCATACTGTCTGGGAGGAGGCAATGGTAAACCGCTCCTGTATTCTACCAAAGACAACCACAGGGCTTTGTGGGCACCAGGAGTCGAAATCGACTTGATGACACATTTTACCTTTACCTGAAGGCTTCAAATACAGAGAAATCTCTATTTTCAAATCTAATTGTGGTCTGGATTAAGCAATTGTCTGGATAATCCACCACTTCACATGCAACAAGTTGTTTTAGAAAGAACTAATCTGCCTACTTTCCTTTCACTATAATCTTAATTGATAATTACCATCCTATCAAGTTAGCCCACTTCAGCCTTAAATGTTCACACGTCTGCCATCTTGATTTGGGGTGGATGACATCATCACAAACTAGTCTCTTGAGATGTCCCTGTGTGTCACTCACTACAACTGTACCAAATTTGGTTTGAATTGGTTAGGCCAGGCTTCCCCAACCTGCGTCCCTCCAGATGTTGCTGAACGACAACTCCCAGCATACCCAGCCACAATTGTGGCTAGAGATACTGGGAGTTGTAGTTCAGCAACATCTGGAGGGACACAGGTTGGGGAAGCCTGGGTTAGGCGGTTCATAAGTCAGTCCAGTTATGCCTCAAACATTCATGTGTTTGCCATCTTGAATGGGATGGATGACATCATCACAAACTATGCCATGGAGGTGTTCCTGTGGTTCCCTACACCTGTAGCAACTTTGGCATTCACAAGTTAGCCCACTAGCACTTCAAACTAGTGATGTGGATGGACTGGTCTGGAGGCCATTCTACAGGCCTCCAGACCAGTCCGGACATGGGGTGGTTCGATGCTGGGGTGGGGGTTACTTTAAGGGCAGGGGGAGGGTTACTTACCCCTCCCACCGCTTTCCCCCCACCAACGCGCATATTTTAGTAAGCATTTGGGGCAATGGGAAGGGGGAAGGGGTGGCAGGGAGGTACCCTGCCACCCCAAATGCTTACTAAAATACGCATGCCGGTGGGGGAAAAGCGGTGTGTGGGGGTAAGGACACCCTCCCACTGCCCTTAAAGGAACCCCCACCCCAGTGCCGGCCCACAGCTCCGCGGTTCCATACACATCCCTACTTCAAACATTCATGTGTCCACCATCTTGAACTGGGGTAGGGGCACCCTACGAGTGCACCTACCTTCCTTCCCAACTGCCTGAGGTGTCTTGTGGAAATTCCTGGGGCCAGTTCGCTCCTTCCCCTGGCCTTTATGATTTTAATGGCTGCCAGCAGCCCGGAAGGAGCTTGCTGGCAGTCTGTGTGCCCACATGACTGGGTGGTGAGATAGGAGGGTGTTGCTTCACTTTGAGCCTGGGTACGAATTCTGGGAGAGCCAGCAGAGGAGCACCAGGATCGGGACTGATTCTGGAGGTTCTAACGGCCAGCATTTTGTTTGCCTCTTCAGACAAATGCAGATGTGACAGTGAGTAGCGTGGCGGACAGGGGTGGTGAGCGAGGCACCAGGGAGGGGCTTCCGACCCATTTTGTAATGCGATGAGGCCTTTTAACCTTGACATCATTTTTGGCAGTGTTCATTGTAAGGCCCAGGGCCAGTGGCAGCCCTCATCAACCCAAAGCACAGCTCCCTGAGTTAATCGGACCTGTGTGAAGCTTTGGCCGAAGCTGAATATAGGAGAACCCCATTATTCACGGTGGCTCTGTTCCTTGGGGGGGGCAAAGATAGGGGGCAAAGATAGCGAATCTGTGGATGATGGAGCATTAGAGCTATGGGAATCGGTGGGGGGTTGGCTCCTGGACTGCCCCAAATCGCCCAAAGTCGGCCCAAAATAGCTGTTTCCTCCACCCCCGCCCACAGATCACCCCCAAGTACCCTACCATGCTCCGGAGTAGCCCATGATGCCGAAAAACAGCAGAAAATCACGGGTTTTGCCCTGGTTGTTTTAGTCAATGAGGCATAAAATGATTCCCAAAAGCAAAATGGTGGCCGGGAATGACCTCTGAGGTCATTTATATGATAATTAATAAAAATAAATAAATAAATAAATAAATAAATAAATAAATAAATAGCAGTCATCCCCGACCCTCGGATATGCTGGTTTAAACCTCCCCCTCCCCGCTTCCCCCCACCCTTGTATGCCGAGGTCGGGTGCTAATTACCTGACTGGGGATACACGACACCACAAGTGCTGGACCCCCGATACTCTGCAGTGCCCCCCACCACCCTGTGGAGATGACTGTTCTGTTTATGCTAGATGTTAGATGGTTAAGTTAGTGACCGGGGGGTGGGTGGGGCTCCTTTCAGGGAAACAGAACCCGCTTGCTTGAGCCCCTGGACCACTTTGGAAGGTGTAGACAGAGCACTAGGAAGTGCTTTCCCGACAGGGCTCTTAGGAGCGGGCTCCGTCTCTCTGAAAGGGCCCCCCCAGCGCTGAGAAAAGTGCATGCGGAGGTCAGCACAGTGGGAAGCAGCTCTCACACTGGCGAAGGTTTGTTGTCAACGTGGCACCCGCTTGAGAAATAGTGAAGGGCCTCGGCATGTCACAATCCAGCCCTCTGTGTGTGTCCCACTGTGGCCTTGTGTGGTCGCCTAGTCTGTGGATCGCATGGATGTTGCTTTGGGCCCCCACAAAGCACCACCCAGGACTGGAGAGCTGGGCTTTGGAGCCCCTCCCTCGCACACTGCCGCTTTAAAAACATGTCGGGGAAGGGGGATGAAAAACCAGCAACAAATTGTCTTTAGGAAACAGTATAAATGAGAGTAAGGCACATATTCACCATTTTGACTGTTTTCCAATCGCCCACAGCTACACTTGTTAAATTGAGCGCCACACGTGTAAATCAAAACAGGATGTTTCCCTTTACTGAACAATGGCAAAGCCCCATGCCAGTTTTTAAGTGTGTGTGGAACCAATTTGGAGTTTGAAAATATGTTTTCCCAGTAGATTGTATTGCACAGATACACAAAGCCAGCCAGCCTAACTTAGGGGCTTGCGTTGTTTCGTTTTAAAAAGAAGTTTAACCAAAACCAAATAATAATAATAAACAGCTATCGTCCTTGCTGATTTTTTATTGTGCCCTAGGGTGCAATTAAATGCTAAGGTTGTTATTGAATTGTCTTGACAGATTGCATTTTCAAAAGAAAGAATTATCAGGAGGAAGGAAGGAAAAACATATAGACTGGATTTTCAAAGGGAAGGAAGAAATATATAGAACCATAGGCTGACAGCCAGAAGAAATTACTCCTAAGTAATTCTATTGAGATCAAGGAGTCCTTTTGAGTAATTGCTGAGTACTCTGAATAATTTAGTCTGGATGTCAGCCATAGAATTTTAAAGTTGGAAGGGTCGTAGGAGGTCCTCTCATCCAACCCCCTGCTTAGAAAGGAAATTGCTGTAGCAACTCTGGCCGATGGCTCTCCAGGAACTTGCCTTCTACCGAGTCAGACCCTTGGTCCACCTAGCCCAGTACTGTCTACACAGACTGGCAGCAGCTTCTCCAAGGTTGCAGGCAGGAACTTTTCCCAGCCCCACCTGGAGATACTGCCAGGGATTGATCCTTGGGCTTTCTAGGTGCAAAGCAGATGCCCTACACTAAGCTATGACCCCACCCTTATTTTCAGCCAAAGGCCATTGTGGCTGAGGATGATGGGAGTTGTAGTCCAACAACATCTGGGGACCCAAGCAGTGGTCCCTCTAATTTTTTTCAATTCTGTGTGGGACGAGTTTTGTTCTGGGCGGCATTATCAAGGCAGTGTGCGCGCACATGCATTCAGAGTGGGGCCTTCCTGATTCAACCTGAGTGGGATCTAAAATTAACTGAGTGGACATTTAAAAATGTGTGAGTGCACACACACACACGCGCATGTCTTAGAGGGAACACTGGACCCAAGATTGAGAACCCATGGATTAACATATCAATTTGGGGAGGGGAGCTGGTCTTGTGGTAGCAAGCATGAATTGTTATTTTGCTAAGCAGGGTCCATCCTGGTTTGCATTTGAATGAGTGACTACATTTGAGCACTGTCTCCTGTAAGATATTCCCCTTAGGGGATGAAGCTGTAGCTCAATGGCAGAGCATCTGCTTGCATGCAGACGATCCCAGATTCACTCCCTGGCAGCATCTGCAGTTAGGGCTGGGAGGGACTCTGCCAACTTGTAGAGCTGCTGCCAGTCAGAGAAGACAATACTAAGATAGATGGACCAAGAGTCTGATTCAATGAGGCCAGGGGCGGAGCCACCATTGGGTGAACAGGTTCAAAGAACCCAGGCCGCCACCAATCAGGGGCCACAAGCGTGACTCCAGACACACACACCCCACACGTCTGACATCAGACACGGGGGCGTTATTTCGGTCCCAAACAGGACCATGTGGCCCTGTTTGGAGCCGCCCCCGCTGCATTGGGCAATGCAGCCAGACTGACTCTCCCTGCTTTAAAGGCAGGGAAAGCCGCTCCTGGTCTCGCTGCCAACGCAGCGGGGCCGATTGCTCTCCCTCCCAAATGGGGCCCCGCGGTCCCATTTAGGAGAGAAATTGGCCCCCTTTAAGGCAGGGAGAGTCGCTCCAGCCCACGCTGCCCAAGGCAGTGCAGGCTGATCTCCCTTCCAAATGGGGCCACGGGGCCCCATTTGGGAGGTAGACCATGTCCCCCGCGCCTAGGCGGGCCCTTGCATCTGACGTCAGATGGGGGGCCAGAGGGCCACAGCGGAGGCCACACATGGGCCGCCACCAGCCTCCTTACGCTCCTGAATGAGCCTTTTCCCACAACCAGCCTAACCCTGCCTGGACCAAGCAGGGTTAGGCTGGTTGGGAGAAGTGCCAGGATACCCACGAATCCCTCCGCTCCCCTGCCGCCTAACCCCCTTAATAAGCCCGGCTTTTCGCTGAGGCTAAGGGTGCTCTTGCACGCTGAACCCAGCTGCTGGGAATCGTATGATTCCTCTGGCTGTGCGCAACCCAAGGAATCTCAGAGATGGGTGCACAGAGCGCCCATCTGAGGCAGGAATCCCCAGTGTGCCCTGTGTTGCGGCCTTCTCCCCCCGCCCCCCGCGCTCTCCCTGCCTGTCCAGGGCGACCGTGAGAATCGCCCCAATATACGGCAGCTTCCTATGCTCCCTCTTCCCTTCAGGAGTTAAGGTACAATTAACCCTTTACTCTCCGTCAGAATAATCGCTGCTATTGCACTTCCAACACAGCAAACGCTTAGCAGCTGCAGAGTTGGGCAGAAGGTGGTGGCTGGGTCTGCCAACACTTTCCCTCACTCTTAATGAGCTGCATGCCCAAGAGTGTTCCTAATAGTCCAAGAATAATCCAAGCTAATCCAAGAATAGCTTCAGACAGAGTTGGCAACCTTACTCATGGGCAGCCACCATGGCCAGGTGGGAAGTGGGACACTTGTAACTGGATCCCGTGACTTGTTGCCTTTGCCCGGGTTGCCAACTCTGTCTGAAGCTATTCTTGGATTTCTCTCTCCCTCCAAAATTTTTATTCTTTATTTTTCCACAATATCAATCCATCAAGACCTCCAGGACTGCTTTCAATAGTCTCTGGGAGCTTTCTCAGACAGTAGGCTTTACTGTGGGTTTTCTGCAAAGCTTGACTGCGAGTTTGAAGTGGCCCCCTTTTAAAGACCTTTAACTTGCATTGCCTCTGGAATGGAGGGGGATTCTCTGGAATGGAATCCCCCATATTGGGCAGATTTACCCCCAAGTCCCTGCAAGCTATCAGGAAGCACTTCACACATAATTCAGGTTTCTCACTGCTCATTAGAGTGTAGTCTGATTTATATCTGGGGTTTAACAAAAAAAAAATCCACTTTTTGCGTCAATTTTTTTGGACAACTTTAAGTTTGCAGTAAAGCCTCCCCGTAAACTCATGCTAAAGCCTGCTGTGTGAAGAATGCTCTGGAGGTGCTGCCAGGGAGTGAACCTAGGGTCTGGACCCTTCTGTGTGTAAGCAGATACTCTTGCACTGAATGTTATAGCCCCATCTGTGGTTTCAGTCCTGATTGAACCGCAATGTTCTGGGCTGGCAGCGGCCTCTCCAAGGTTGAAGGCAGGAATCCCTCTCAGCCCTTTCTTGGAGAAGTCAGGGAGGGAACTTCGAATCTATATGCTCTTCCCAGAGCGGCTCCATCCCCTGGGGGAATATCTTCCAGTGCTCACACTTCTAGTCTCCCATTCATATGCAACCAGGGCAGACCCTGCTTAGCTAAGGGGACAAGTCATGCTTGCTACCACAAGACCAGCTCACCTCTCCTCCAAGTCATGCTTGTGACAGCAAGCATGACTTGTTCCCTTAGCTAAGCAGGGTCTGCCCTGGTTTGCATTTGGATGGGAGACTACATGTGAGGAGAGGAGAGCTGGTCTTGTGGTAGCAAGCATGACTTGTCCCCTTAGCTAAGCAGGGTCCACCCTGGTTGCATATGAAAGGGAGACTAGAAGTGTGAGCACTGGAAGATATTCCCCTCAGGGGATGGAGCCACTCTGGGAAGAGCAGAAGGTTCCACATTCCCTCCCTGGCTTCTCCAAGATAGGGCTGAGAGAGATTCCTGCCTGCAACCTTGGAGAAGCCACCCAGTCTGTGAAGACCATACTGAGCTAGATAGACCATGGGGCCATAGCTCAGTGGAAGGGCACCTGCTTGCATACAGAAGGTCCTACATTTGACCCCCCGCATCCTCTAGGGCTGGGAGACACTCCTGCCTGAAATCTTGGAGAGCTGCTGCCAGTCAGTGTAGACAATACTGAGCTAGACGACAGTTCTGAGCTGACTTGGTATAAGGCAGCTTCCCTTGTTCCTATCTTCCTCCCCATGTGCAGCTTCATCCTGCTAGAAAGCTTTCCTAAAGACAAAGCATGCGACTAGGATATCAGCAGCTTCTATTGGACCTCAGAAACATATAGGAATGTAGGAAGCTGCCATATACTGAGTCAGACCCTTGGTCCATCTAGCTCAGTATTATCTACCTAGACTGGCAGTGGCTTCTCCAAAGGCTGCAGGCAGGAGTCTCTCTCAGTCCTATCTAGAGAGGCTGCCAGGGAGGGAACCTGGAACCTCCTGCATGCAAGCAGGCAGATGCTCTTCCCACAGCAACCCCACCCACTAAGGGGAATATCTTACAGTGCTCACATATGTAGTCTCCCATTCCAGTGCAAACCAGGGCATTGTTAAGTGGGAAAAACTAGCTCAGATTGCTCTAGATCAGACCAGGGGTTTCTCCAAGGTTGTCACCGTGATCGTAAACAAAGGCAGAGGAATAGATTAATCAGGGCTGCTCAACTTCACCTGTCCTGCGATGTTGGCCTACAACTCCCATCATCCCTGGCTATTGGCCATTGGGGCTGGGGATGATGGGAGTTGTTGTCCAAAAGCAGCTGGGGGGGGGGCTAAATTGAGCAGGCCTGGATTAGATGGTCTTCTCTTCCTCCCTTCCACTGGAGCCTGATGTGTGGACGCATCAGCGGCGTTATTGTCTTGTCTCAAGCAGGCCAGTATGCCCTTCACAGTAACACCCAATGGATTACTGCAGGTCATGTCTTTGCTAGGAAGGGTCACCTTTCACCTCTCACCAATCCTGTGAAGTGGTGTTTACTCTCCACCCAAGATAGGGAATCGATTGGTGTGTGCAGGTGAAAATGGATTACAGTCCACTTGTCTGGTAGTGTCAATGGCGCTGATTAGCACTCGCGTCCCTTTTCAGTTGATTGATAGCACAGGTGAGAATCACGGCAAGGCCAGCCGGGACCCCACTGCCATGGCTTCTTGCCTGGCAGAGAACTTCCCTCTCAGCTGTCAATATGGACATGTTGGCTGGAGAAAGGCAATTTGTACTTACTACTGGAGCTTGAAGGGGTTTAGGGAAGTAGAAGTCCGGAACAGAGTGACTACAGGAAGTACTTCTTCATCCATGCATAAGGAACATCTGGAATGCACCATCATAATGTGGTTTGGGGTTTTCAACAAGCTAGACTGATGTTGCATTGGGACCAGTGATCAGCGAGGAGAGCTGGCCCCCTTTGCTAAGTGGGATCCACCCTGGTTTGCATTTGAATGGGAGACTACATGTGTGAGCACTGTGAGATATTCTTCTTAGAGGATGGGGCTGCTCTGGGAAGAACACTTGCTTATTTGCATGCAGAAGGTTCCAAGTTCCCTCCCTGGCAACATCTCCAAGATAGGGCTGAGAGAGACACCTGCCTGCAAGCTTGAGGAAGCCACCTCCAGTCTGTGTAGACAAGACTGAGCTAAATGGACCAGTGGTCTGACTCAGTATATGGCAGCTTCCCATGTTCCTATATGTTTCTGTGTTCCAATGGAAGCTGCTATACCAATGGTCTGGCTTGGCAGAAGGCAGCTTCCTACATCCCTATATTCCAAGTGCAATCTGTGCGCTTGCTCCTGTGCCCCCGTTATGCCGACGAAACCTGCACAATAAACAGATTATTCCAAAAGCACCATATGTCTCTGATATTCTCTCTTTTAGATACCCCTGCTTCCGTTTCTTTGAAGTCTGGGCTGCTTCACATATTACATCTTCAGGCATTATATTTTATTGATTAATTGATTGAGTGATTCATTCATTCATTCATTCATTCGATTTCTATAATGCCCTTCCAAAAATGGCTCAGGGCGGTTTACACAGAGAAATAACAATTAAATAAGATGGCTCCCTGTCCCCAAAGGGCTCACCATCTAAAAAGAAACATAAGATAGACACCAGCAACAGCCACTGGAGGTCCTGTGCTGGGGGGTGGATAGGGCCATTTACTCTCTCCCTGCTCAATAAAGAGAATCACCACATTAAAAGGTGCCTCTTTGCCAAGTTATCAGGGGTATGTACATTATGTACATTCATACGGGGCTTTTGAAGCCCTTTAACTCACTTCTCCTCCGGAATGGAGGGGGTGCATTCACATATTGGCTAAATTTACCCCAAAGTTCCTATGAGTTATCGGGGAGCAGTTCACACACAATTCAGGTTCTTCACTGCGCATTAGAGTGTAGTCCGATTTATATCCGGGATTAAAAAATCCACTATTTGCGGCAGGGTTTTGTTTTTGTTTTTTGACAACTTCAAGTTCGCAGTAAAGCCTCCCTGTAAACCTGCAGTAAAACCTGCTGTGCGTAAAAGTCCCAGGAAAATGTTAAAGCTGGTTTTGGCTCTGCTGAACTTTCCATTGCTTGCTGCTTTCCTAGATAAACACACAGGACAGGAAATACATTTTCCAGGGAGGGGGGGAAGGAGTTACTATGCTATTTTTAGGGTTGGCGGTGGCGCAGGCTGGCCCATGCGCTTGAGAGCCCCTTCTCTGGCAGAAAGCAATGCTCATCTCCACAGGTCAGAAGCTGCCTGTAATGATGACCTCGAATGGATGGAGGCGCCACTTCTTGAGACAAATCCCATCTGACAGTTTTTACAGTACGTTCGTTCGGAGCAAAAAATGCCCTGTCCCCTGTCACCCGGATTGAAATTATTAAGGAAGACAGACATTCACTGACAACACTTGCCGGAGGGCAGAAAATATTCCTTCTGTTCCCCTCTGAAGGTCAGAGCTTACATCATGCAAACGCATGCACCAAACACACTCATGTGTGTTGTATTCACACGCAGAATCAAAACTTTGCCTTCGTGGGGAGTTGTGATTAGGGCATTAGAGCACAAAGCCGTTGATCTGATAATTAGCAAAGAAGTCTGTGAAGGTTCTTTCATATTCAGTTCTATTCTTTAAAAGCTATTCCTCCCCCCCAGTAGAGTGTTCTTTCTTTCTTTCTTTCTTTCCTTCCTTCCTTCCTTCCTTCCTTCCTTCCTTCCTCACCCATTCATTTGTGCACTTTCTGCACAATCATCCATTCACCCATTCTTCTACACTCCAGGCATTATATATAAGGATATAAGAACAGCCCTGCTGGATCAGGCCCAAGGCCCATCTAGTACAGCATCCTGTTTCCCACAGTGGCCCACCAGATGCCTCTGAGAAGCCCACAGGCAAGAGGTGAGGGCATGAGCTTCCCCTGCAACTGTTATTTAGAGCCATCTTGCTACTGAGGCTGGCCTAGAGCCACCAGACTAGTAGCCATCGATAGACCTGTCCTCCATGAATTTGACTAAGTCCCCCTCTCAACCTTGGGTCCCCAGATGTTGCTGGTCTACAACTCCCATCATTGCCAGCCACAATGGATGATGGAAGTTGAAGTCCAACAACATCTGAGGACCCAAGACTGAGAATTCCCACCTTACCCTCCAACCATTATCTGATAAAAGCAGTCCAACATGAGACAAGGAGGTCTTTCATTCACACAATCAGAAACTGTGTTCTGTATGGGTTTGGGAGCTGTGTGTGCTCCCAGTTTTAGGTTGTGTGGAAGCAAGGAAGGAGGAAAACCTGGGTAGAAGTGATTGTGTGGAAGCAAACAGTAGCAGCCGGTGTGGGCGCCACCAGGGGTAGAGGCAAAAGGCACCTTTAAGCATAAATTAGCAGGTGCTTACCTCTGCTCCCGCAGCTGGAGAGGAGCTAAGCACCTACTAACTAATTTATGCTTAAAGGTGCCTCTCGCCGCTCCCCCCAGTGGCGCCTGCACTGGGCGGAGCGGCTATAAATCTTTACATGGGATTTGTATTGATGTGCAATAACCCCCCCCCCAAAAAAAACACACAACCCAAAACAAATATGCCCTGCCTGGTATACAAATGAAACATGGAATAGGAAAAGAAAACATTTATCCTTAAAAGACATTTTATAATTTTGACATGAGATCTTGTTTATTTGAAAACTAAGAGAAAATACAGTTAGAAATATTTTTAAAAATAAACTTGGGGTGCGGGTGGTAAAATATATATGTAGGCCATTTAACCTTTGGTAATTAAAGAATAACTAATTTTTAAAATATATATACTCTGTCATAATAAAATAAAAATTTACCCCAGATCCCCAAATTGCAACTTGATTCATACAAAGCCACATTTTTGAAACCATCGATTCAGAAAACTTGCCTTTTGCAAAAATTACTGCATCATATTTCTATCAGTGGAGCTTTACAAGCTTGACGATTTGCAAATAAATAAATAACTGTCGGAGCGTTGTTGTTGCCTGTGCACACACCCCAGCCGGGGACCCCTCTGGACTGCCGGGCCCCGTTAATTTGTATGGGCTCCCTCCCCATCTCATCGGCCCTCCTGGCTGCTACTAGAAACAAGGTAGGAGGAAAAGCGACCCAGGTTTTCCTTCCTACCTTGCTTCCACATAATCACTTCTGCCCAGGTTTTACTCCTACCTCGCTTCCACGCAACTGAAAATTGGGAGCACACTCAGCTCCCAAACCCGGGTAGGCTGTGTGGAGAGCTGGGATCCAAGCAAATCCCGGTGCTCCTGCTCAGCCTAACTGTGCTCCCAAACCCGGCTCTTAGCCAAGGTTAAGGGAGCAAGCGCTCCCTTAACCCGGCTGCCAGGATCATGTGTCACCTTGAGCTTCACTCAGCTTGTGGAGACACAGAGACGGGCACCTACAGTGCCCATCTGATGGGGAATCTACACTCTTCTACACTCCAGGCATTATATATAAGGACATAAGAACAGCCCTGCTGGATCAGGCCCAAGGCCCATCTAGTCCAGCATCCTGTTTCCCACAGTGGCCCACTCAATGCACCGCACTCGTGGCATAGTGCATTGTGGGATATCTGGAGGCCGCGGAACATCCCGGCCCCCAGAACTCCACGCTGTGTGGCCCGGAACTCTGTGTGCTGAGGAGCAGGCGTGGAGCATGTTTGTGCTCGTCTGGGGGGAAGATGATTTTGAGCAGCCTCCCCGTCCCGCCGTCCGCCCAGTTGTGTGAATGGTTCCAGGTTTTGATTGTGTGAATGACCTCAAGGTGAGGCCTGCAAGCAAAACAGGGCCTCCGCCACTAAAGCTGCAATCTCTTCCCAACTCTTGTAACGGAGTCTGGGCTCCACTAAAGGTTGTCGTCCCTGGCAGCATCTCCAGGTAGGGCTGGGGAAGACCCTGTGCCTGAAACACCGGAGAGTTGCTGCCAGTCAGAGTAAACCATACTAGGCTTGAGAGACCAAGGGTATGACTGAATGGGTTGGTTCCCGCGAGCAAAAAGTGGGTCAGAGAAGCTTCCTAAACAGCTTGGGGAGCTGTGCACACTCCCAATTCTCAGTCATGTTCTCGCAAAAATCTAGGTAGGAGGAGCCAATTGAGGAGCAAGGAGCGTGAAAAAAATTATGATCTCATCTGCTGTCAGGTTAATAACCCTGCTCACTTGGCAGAGAGGCACCTTTTAATGGGGTGATTCTCTTTATTTTGCAGGGGGAGAGTAACTGGCCCTCTCCATCCCCAGCACAGTACCTCCAGTGACTTTTGCTGGTGTCTATCTTATGTTTATTTTAGATTGTGAGCCCTTTGGGGACAGGGATCCATCTTATTTCTTTGTTATTTCTTTGTGTAAACCACACTGAGCCATTTTTTGGAAGGGCGGTATAGAAATCGTATAAATAAATAAATAAATAAATAAATAAATGGGGAGTCAAAGGTCCTTTTGCCACTAGAGATGCCAGAGACATGGCGTCTATGTCCCTATGACCCCTGCTTTGACTCCTCAGGTACTTCCTGTAGTGAGTCAGTCCTCTTCCATTTCTCCTAGAGAGAATCTCTCTCTCTCTCTCTCTCTCTCTCTCTCTCTCTCTCTCTCTCTCTCTTCTCTTTCTCTTTCTCTCATTCACTACCTATTATTCATTATGTAGCTGATCGATAGGTTAGGTCTTTCCTATCCCAAATGTACTTCACCAATAAATCAATTTAGTTTAGATTCTACAGTGATCTCTGTGCATGTTACTTAAATGGCTGCAACAACTAAACTCTGCACTCCGTAACTGGAGTGGGCGCTTCCTTGGTGCTTTGCTTAATAATCACAAACTCTAACAGCTTTTCAGACAGCAGGCGTTACCGTGGGTTTACTGTGAGGCTTTGATGCGGGTTTGGGGCATATTGGATACTCTGATGCAAAAAGAGGATTTGGGGGGCAGAGTTCCAATGAGGCGGGAAAACCTCAAATTGTGTGTGAAGTGCTCTCTGAAATATCACATGGACTTCGGGCTAAATCTGTCCGATATGTGAACGCAGTAAGTGGTGGTAAAGTCGCCGTCTGAAAAAGCTCCTGGCTCTCTGGGAAGGAAAATGTTTGCAAGGAAATGTCTGCAAATAGAAATGAAGATGCTAACATATTTTTTTAAATGGCAGACAGAAGAGATCATGACCACTGAAAGTGGCTTCTCCTCACTTAAAAGGGGCCAACAAATGGCCATTGACATATTTACATGTCACATATAGTTTGGACTAAGGGTCTGGGAAAGGAAACACTAGACCGGGGTGGTCATGATGTTTTTTTAAAAACAGGAGTCACTTGGGCAAAAGACCACCCATGTGAGAGCCATCTCCTACTGCGCTGATCACCAAACAGGACAGCATTTTTCTCAGTGCTGAGAGGGCCCTTTAAGAGAGGCCCTTCCAATAGAGTGCAGGTGCTCAAGAGGGCCCCCATTCCTCTTAAAGGAGCCACACAGCACTGGGCAAATCATAGCACTGCATGGTGGGAATGGTAGTCTCCAAATGGTGCCAGGGGGACTATGCAGAGTATTCGGCTTTGGCCAAAGCTTCACACAGGCCAAGTAAGCAATTAGTCAGAGAGACACACTTAGGGTTGATGGGGGCCACCATTGGCCCCCGGGCCTTGCCGTGAAGAACACTGCACTAGACACGAGAGAGTTTTTACAAGGAATCCATCCCATGGTCATGCCCCCAACTGCCACCACAGAGCGGCCATCTTGCTCTGTGCGGAGGAGAGAAGAAGTGAGACTAAGGCACATGTAAAGGTGTAAACGTGTAACTTGATATATTGTTCTTTAGTCAAGTTCTTTGTAAACTGCTTTGGGAGGTTAGCCTGAAAAGCGGTATATACATGCAAAATAAATCAAAATAAATAAATAGAATGACCTCTCTCCTCCGTCTCCCACTTCCAAAAGCCAACTGGCATCTTCTTTTCTGTCTACCAGAAACTTGCAAACTTTTCCTTCTTTCTTTCCCCTCTCATTCTCGCTTCTTTTCCCCCCACTCTAAGTTTAATTCTGAACAGCCGGCTGCGTTCAGCCTGACTGGTTTGTTATGGCTTATAATTTGTGTTAGGATTAATTAACTAATTACCGACAAATGTCCGTTGGCAAGATTCTGCTTCTGCTTGTCAACTTGAAGTATTTAATTATTTTAATCATTTACTTTCATCTTCAGAATTTATGCTCTTCCAAGAGCGTTTCTAGGCATCTTTTAATTATTATTCTAGGATGGGGTTTTTTCCCTGAGATGGTAGTCAGGGTGGGGAGTGGGAGGGCTGGAATGGAGGCTGGTATAATTCCATATTAACTATTTCTTGCTACAGTATTGGAAGACTGTCTCAGATTTCTAAACCTTTCAGTATAAGGGACTAATTGTGCATGGAGTCTCTCCCCACACCCACTGTTTGCCTCTTCTGTAACAGTGAGTAGGAACAATTAGTACTGGCAGGAGTGGTATGAAGGCAGTAGGTACATTTAATCTGAAAATAATTCCAATTTCAAGGCATCCCTCTTCTAGAATGGATTCAACATGGAAGCTGCCGGATTGGTCCATCAAGCTCAGTATTGTCTACTGGTAGCGGCTCTTGAAGGTTTCAGCCAGTGGTTCCCCCAGTCCACCTGGAGATGCTGGGGATTGAACCTGTGGCCTTCTGCATGCCAAGCAGATGCTCTACCACGGAGCAAAAGGCCTGCTCAGTGGCGGAGCCAAGGAATGGAGGCATGGGGTCTGCCCTGTCTAGGGTTGCCATATTCAAGCTTCCCAAATCCAGTTGGCCTGATTTGCATATTATGCAAATTTTGTGGCCACTAATTTGCATTTTATTTATTCAATTCATTATATTACCATCGAAGATCAGCACAGCCTTTTATTTATTTGACAGCTTTGTGTACTTTCCCCTCCTTCTCTGCCCTCCCATGTGATCGGATCCCGAGTAAAATCCGGGCAATCCAGGCGGCACATTTGAAATCCATGTAAATCTGGGTGGAATTTAGCAGCCAGGTGGAGGAGCCAAAATCCGGGGGCTACCTTAAATTCCGGGGGACATGGCAACCCTAGCCCCATCTCTAGTAGCCCATTGTGCACATCATGTGCACATGTGCACATGGGCACGGCCCAATCGCCGGAGGGCCCACGCAAGCCCTCCAGAGCTCACTCAGCCAGCATTTACTTGCTGGGTGCATTTATTTCCCTTCCTTTCCCTTCAGCAAGGGAGATAAATGGAAATAAATGCACCCATCCAGCAAAGGCTGGCTGGGAATGAGCTCCGGAGGGCTTGCACAACCCTTCTGTGGCTCGCAGCCGGGTTCTTTGTCCGCTCAGTGGTGGCTTTCCACCCCTGAGTCTGCTATAAAATATACTATGTACAAAGTTACCTTCGGCTGAGTCAGACCTTTGGTCCATCTAGCTCAGTGTTATCTACACTGACTGGCAGTAGCTCTCCAAGGTTTCAGGCAGGAGTCTTTCCCAGCCCAACCTGGAAGATTTTCACACCTGGCTTTTAGTTCGCATCTCCTCCAGCATTCACATATTGGCCAAATTTACTCCGAAGTCCCTGCGAGCTATCAGGGAACATTTCACACACAATTCAGGTTTTCCATTGAGCGTTAGAGTGTGGCCCGATATATATCCGGAGTAAAAAACCAACACTTTTTGCAATGGATTTTTTGAGCAAACTCGCAGTAAAGCCTTGCAGAAAACCCACAGTAAAGCCTGCTGTCTAGGAAAGCTCTGGGAGATGCTGGATATTGAACCTGGGACCTTCTGCGTGCAAAGCAGATGCTATATCACTGAGCTACAGCCCAATTCCCATTCAAGGAATAGCCATTCTTTTTGACACACGTTGGTTTTCCTCTACAGCGGGGCTTCTCAAACTTAGGTTCTCAGATGTTGTTGGACTACAACTCCCATCATCCCTGGCTAAATGACCAAAGGCTGCGGATGCTGGGAGCTGTAGTCCAACAACATTTGGGAACCCAAGACTGAGAAGCCCTGCTCTACAGTTAACCCATGCTGCGAACTATATTGAACTGGGACTTGAGTCAAGTCTAGCCCAGAGAAACACGGGGTATTTTCACCTTGACACTAAAAGCACCTTTGAGTTTTTCTCATACTATTTGTGTGCATGTGTGAATGTTGTAAATATGGGGAAGTTAGTTGAAGGCACTTTTTAAAAAAAATCACATATACATTAGGAAGCTGCCATATACTGAGTCAGACCATTGGTCCATCTAGCTCAGAATTGTAATGTCTACCCAGACTGGCAGTGGCTTCTCCAAGGTTACAGGCAGGAGTCTCAGCCCTATCTTGGAGATGTTGCCAGGGAGGGAACCTGGAACCTTCTGCATGCACGCATGTAGGTGCTCTTCCCAGAGCAGCCCCATCCCTTAAGGGGAATATCTTACGGTGCTCACACATGTGTCTCCCATTCAAGTCCAAACCAGGGCAGACCCTGCTTATGTTCTTAAGTCTCCCAAAGAGCTGGAGGAGTCTCCTGAGGTCCTCCAAAATCATTGGAGCCAGTGCTTATGAAACTGGGCCAGACTCCTTTAAGCAACAGATCCTTCCCTAGGGAAGAGGCGTGGCTTAAGTGCCTGGGTAAAGGTAAAGTGTGCTGTCAAGTTGATTTCTACTCCTGGCGGCCACAGAGCCCTGTGGTTGTCTTTGGTAGAATACAGAAGGGGTTGACCATTGCCTCCTCCCACACAGTCTGAGATGATGCCTTTCAGCATCTTCCTCTATTGCTGCTGCCCAATATAGGTGTTTCCCATTGTCTGTAGCAGCCTTAAAAGCCAGCAGCCTGCTCCAGGAAGTTCCTGGCGCAACCTCCTATTCATCTTGCCATACCCAGCTCCTACAGTCCCACTCATTGCTCACCAAGATTAGGAGGAGAGCTGGTCTTGTGCCAGCGGGCAGGAATTGTCCCCTTTGCTAAGCAGGATCTGCCTTGGCTTGCATTTGGATGGGTGACTACCTATGAGGGCTGTAAGATAGTCCCCCTAGGTGGTGGCAGGACCACAGCTTAGTAGGAGAGCATCTGCATGCATGCATTCAGCAGGTCCTTGGTTCACACACCCCTCCCGGCAGCATCTCCAGGTAGGGCTGGGAAAGACTCCTGCCAGAAACCTTGGAGAGCTGTGGCGGGTCAGTGTAGACCAGGGGTGCACAGCTCAAATGCCCCGGTGGATTGGAACCAGTTAGGACTTGGTATGCGGGGGCTGAGGTCCGTTGTCAGCACATTAATTATTACATTAAAATTCATTGTTAAAAATGTTCATGAAAGTGAGGGGCCAGGGGGTTGGAGGGAAGATGAAGACAATAGGGGATAAGTCTGTGGGCTCTGGGCAGCAAGGCAGGTGCGGGGTGGGGGGGATCTCGGCTCAAGGAGCCAAGTGCATTGGGCTGCCACTGCTTGTCACGGGACAGGCCAGGAGGAGAGCTGGTCTTGTGGTGGCAAGCATGAATTGTCTCCTTGTGGTGGCAAGCATGAATTGTCTCCTTGGCTAAGCAAGGTCCACCCTGCTTTGCATTTGAATGGGAGACTACATTTGGTGCTGGAGGAGGCTTTTATTTATTTATTTATTTGATTGATTGATATACTGCCCTTCCAAAATGGCTCAGGGCGATTTACAGTTAAAACAAACCACTAAAAACAGTAAAGAGCTAAAACAAATTAAAAACAATATAACAACTAACAATTTAAAAACATTTTAAAACAACAATTAAACCATTACAGTAATTAACCCCCCCCCCCAAATCATCCTTTTGAGGATGGACGGCCAGGAAAAACAAACAAATGGATAATAGAACAAATCATTCCAGAAGTCTCACTCGAGACACAAATGACCAGGCTCAAACTGTCATACATACATTATGCGAAGACCCAGCTCCCTTGAGAAGTCCATAATGCTGGGGAAGGTTGAAGGAAAGAGAAAAAGAGGACGACCAGCAGCAAGGTGGATGGACTCGATGTCAACAACAATGAATGCACCACTGAGAGATCTTAAAGGCCAAACTTGAAGACAGATCATCCTAGAGAGAATCTATCTATGTGGTCGCTAAGAGTCGACACTGATTTGACAGCACTCAATCAATCAATCAATCAATCAATCTGTTCCTCTTAGGAGTTGGGGCCACTCTGGGAAGAGCACCTGCCTGCTTGCATGCAGAAGGTTCCAAGTTCCCTCACTGGCGTCTCCAGACAGGGCACCTCCAGATAGGGTTCTGCCTGTAACCTTGGAGAGGATGCTGTCAGTCTGTGTAGACAATACTGAGCTAGGTGGACCAAGGGTTTGACTCAGTATAAGGCAGCGGCAGCAAAAGAGGGGTGTGGATGATGGGGAGTGCCACTCGTCCCCAGGCCCACCTACATCCCCCTCAGGGACAGCCCTGACCATATCTTAAGAAGGACATTGTAGAACTAGAAAAGGTGCAGAAGAGGCCAAGATGATCACGGGCCTGGAACACCGTCCTTAGAAGTCAAGGCTACAGCATCTGGGGCTTTTTGTTTGGAAACAAGGTGATTACTGGGAGACATGATTGAGGTGTATTCAATTATGGAGTAGGGAGTGTAGATAGAGAGAAATAGAGTCTATCAGTGGCTACTAGTCTACTGGCTATAAGCCAGGCAAGACGCCTCTGAATACCAGTTGCAGGGGAGCAACAGCAGGACAGGGGGCATGCCCTCATCTGTGGGCTTCTCAGAAGCATCTGGCGGGCCACTGTAGGAAACCGGATGCTGGACTAGATGGGCCTTGGGCCTGATCCAGCAGGGCTGTTCTTATGTAAGAGTAGCTGACTCAGTTTGGGGAAATAAACAATCAAATAAATAAATAATAGTTATTGTTGTTCCATTTCACCGCTTTGCATTAAAATAATCCATAATAAATGGACCATAATAAATGGTCCATCGTTTTTATTTCTCTGGATAATCTCAACTGCAAAAGGCTGGTTTCCTGGGTTTAGACTCAGAGCGCCGAGTGCAAATCAGCAGCGCACCATTATATCAGCTGCAAAGAAACTGGCGTGTTGACTTAGAGAAGCATCAGCCCTTCCCTACCCCCAGCCTACAAGGAAGGGTCTGGGAAGAATTTGGCCCCAAGAACTTCCCCCCCCCACACCAATGAAACACCAATGAGCCCCTCAGATTTGATAGCAGACAAGGCTGCACTATTTAAACGATGTCTCCAGGGTACATAATTAGAGGGGAACTAATTAGGGGCAGTGCCACAGTATAATTATGACTGATCTTATCACTCTCATAATAATCTGGAGTGATGTCTGGCAGGATGAGGGAAGGCTGCCCTTGGTAGCAATATGGAGTAACTTTGGCTATCAACCCAATCTTGATAACGTCGGCTAGTTTTCTATTTTTAGCCTACTTTCCTTAAGGAAAGTAAGCTTATGAGATGACCCGGCATTCTCTTTCTGTGTGTGCGTCTGTGTGTGTGTGTGTCTCCATCCGTCTGTGTGTGTGTGTTCCCCGCCCCCCATCAACTTCGCAATGCCTGGACCAACATGAACCAAATTGGGTACAGCTGAAGGGACACAAAGGGACACTGCAATGACATAATTTGTGATGATGTCATCCACCCCAGTTCAAGATGGCGGGCGCATAAACATTTGAGGCACAAGTGCGCTAACTTGTGAACCACCTGATTTGAACCAAATTTGCCGCAGCTGCAGGGACGCATAGGGACACCGCAACGATGTAGTTTGTGATAATATCCATCCCAGTTCAGTATGGCGGGCATGTAAATGTTTGAGGTGCAAGTGGGCTAACTTGTGAACCGCCTAACCGATTTGAACCAAATTTGCTACAGCTGTAGTAAATTTGGGCACCTCAACACATATGGACACCTCAGTGATTTGTGATTATATCCTCCATCCCAATTCAAGATAGCAGATGTGTAGATGTTTGAGATGTGAGTGGGCTAAGCTCTGAGGATGGTAATTATCAATTAAGAGTATAGTGAAAGGAAAGTAGGCAGATTAGTTCCTACCAGAACAACTTGTTTTCACTGTTATTCAAATATCCCCTTTTTGCTAAAGCATCCCAAGTGGTTCATGGTTTAAAACAGGCCTGCACATCTTCGGCCCTTATGCAGATGCTGGACTACAGTTCCCATCATCCCTGACGGTTGGCCACTGTGGCTGAGGATGAAGGGGGTTGTAGTGCACAAACAGCTGGAGGGCCCCAATTGGGCTGCCCTGGTTTAAAATAACGAGTTACAATTTAATAGGCATGGCACACAATGGGGAAAGGGAAGAGGAAAATCAATTCAAGTACCGTCGCCTTGGCACCATGAGACAGTTCTGGCAGGGGAGGAGGAATAAAATTATGGGAGTTGTAGTCCAACAACCTCTAGATATACACAAGTCTGGGAAGCCCTGCATTGAAGGCAGAGTTAGGCGACCTTGGCTCTCCATTTGTTGTCGAACTACAACTTCCATCATCCATCCCCAGCCACAATTTATTGGGAATTTCAATTTATGATGGGGATTGCGGATCAACAACAAATGGAGAGGCAAGGTGGATGTGCACCTTGGAACGTGCACAAAGCGTTTCGTGCACCCTGCGCACGGCGTCGGCATGTGCAGCCTGCTGGGAGCAGCACTGCAGCTGTGTGGTGTGGCTTTTTAGAATGGACAGTGGGAAGCAGGAGGAGCAGGTAAGACCTACATGCCTCCTTTTAAAGCTACCGCTTGCCCCCACCAAAATGATTCAGCTGTGGCAGCTCGAATCATTTCGGCACCTCCTATGGGCAGCTCGTCCCACCCGAATCGTTTCGGGACCTCCTCATTTCGGCACCTCCGAATCATTTTGGCACCTCCGAATCATTTCAGTACCTCCGAATCGTTTCAGCACCTCCGAATCGTTTCGGCACCTCCTCATCCCGCTCAAATTATTTCAGCACATCCCTAATGGGATCCATACTATAGCTCAGTGGTACAGCATCTTTTTTACATGCAGAAGTTTTCAGGCTTAATCCCTGGCAGCATCTCCAGGTAGGGCTGGGAAAGAGGCTTCTCCATCTGAAACCCGGGAGAGCTGCTGCCTGTCAGTGTGGCAGTACTGAGCTAAACAGAGCAAGGGTCTGACTCAGTAGAAGGCAGCTTCCTGTGTCCCTATGATGTGGAGGGAAGCATATGTCTGTGGCTTGCCAGTCATCTGAAAAGTGATCCTGGGCCATTTGGAGTCCTGACAGACCATCGCACCATGTGCTCCGTGGAGAGAATGATGCCTCCCCAGCAGATCACCAAAAGCGACGTTGCTCCCACGGAAAGAGCTAAATGAGACTGGAAAGATCGTCTTAATTAGCTTCCATATCCTGCTAATGAGAGGCTTCGCTACATGCAAACACTGCTTCAGCAATTGGACCAGGTCGTGTCTATGGATGAACCCTGGTGAAGAAAACAGAGCTTCAGTCTGGCAAACAGCTGCATCCAATCCACCTTTGGGGATCTGTGCAGGGAGTGAGGGACGGATGCTTTAAGTTCGAATGCCACGTACATCTCCTGGGGATAATTTAGGACTTTTCCTGGCAAAGACATGTCCCATTATGGCCCTCATAGCTTTTCATCTGGGTTTACAAGCTCCATCGCCATGAAGAAGATCTCAGAGACAACCTCTGGTTTCTCCGGTTAGATCTCAGGTCGCAGGACATCTGCGTTATTTCATTTCCTGCGTTATTTTAAAGCCCTTTAGCTCTTGTCTCCTCCAGAATGGAGGGTTTACATATCAGCCAGATTTACCCCAAAGTCCCTGCAAGCTATAGGGGAGCACTTCACACACAATTTGGGTAGTCCACTGCATGTTAGAGTGTAGCCCAATTTTACCCAGGGATAAAAAAACCCCTGACTTTTTGCATCAGGTCTTTGGGACAACTTCAAGTTTGCCTCACAGCTAGGGTTGTCCTGTCCCCCAGAATTTAGGGTAGCCCCCGGATCTTGGCTCCTCTACCCGGCTGCTAAATTACACCCAGATTTACACGGATTTCAAATGCACTGCCTGGATTTTACTCTGGATCCGATCACATGGGAGGGCAGAGAAGGAGAGGAAAGTAAACAAATGTGATGAATAAATAAACAAATAAATAAATGCAAATTAGTTGCTGCACAATCTGCATAATATGCAGATTAGACTACCTGGATTTGGGAAGCTTGAATATGGCAACCCTACAGCCTCCTGTCTGGGAAAGTTCCTGGGAAATGTATGTCAGTCTGAGAAGACAATCCTGAGCTTGAAGGACCAACGGTCTAGGATGAAGCAGAGGCTGTGCATGCTGAAATTCCCAGGTTCAATCCCCTGGTGTCTTTAGTTAAAAATGAAACCTTGGGTATCAGTGCTGGGAATGACCCTTCTCTCCCTGAGACCTTGGAGAACAACTGCCAGTCAGAGCCAGGCCTGCTCAACCTAGGCTGCTCCCTCACTGTTTTTGTACTACAACTCCCAAAATTCCCAGCCACAGTGGCCAATAGCCAGGGATTATGGGAGTGGTAGGCCAAAATCTGCGAGAGGGCCAAAGTTGAACAGCCCTGGAATAGACAGTGTTAGGCTAGATGAACCAGGGGAAGTTTGACTCAGTATATGGCAGATTCCTATGTAATTAATTAATTAATTAATTACATAGGAACATAGGAATCTGCCATATACTGAGTCAGACCATTGGTCTATCTAGCTCAGTATTGTCTTCACAGACAAGTCTCCCATTTATATGCAACCAGGGCAGACCCTGCTTAGCTATGGGGACAAGTCATGCTTGCTACCACAAGACCAGCTCTCCTCCACATCCTTGTGGATTGCCCAGGAAGCTGAAGAGGGCAGCCTTACTTCTGCTTCAGTGCAACCTTCACCAAACCACACCGATCCTTCATTTCTGTGGGGGGATCTTGCCCGCCCCATCTTTCAGGACCACATTTTATGCTAACACTAAAGATTGGCAGCCAGAACCAGCCAAAAAAATGCAGATACTAGATAAATGCAAATCAAGAGAATTTTTTTTTTGTAATTTTTTTTTAAAACCCTTTAGAAATTATTACACATTTGCGAACAGTGAGAATGAAGAGCAGCTGCCCATGGCAAAGAGAAAAGGCCAAGAGGCTGTCACAGACCACCAATCAATATCTTCTGCCCACCTGGCCTTCTCTTCCATCATCAGCAACAATCCTGCCACAGTTGGTGCCTTGAAAAGGCAGCTAGAACATAGGAAGCTGCCTTCCACCATTGATCCATCTAGCTCAGTATTGTCTACACCAGGGATTCTCAACGTTGGGTCCCCAGATGTTATTGGACTTCCTCTCCCATAATCCCCAACCAAAGGCCACTAGAGCTGGGGATTATGGGAGTTGAAGTCTAATAACATCAGGGGACCCAACGTTGAGAATCCCTGGTCTACATCAGGGGCTTAACGATAGGGAGGGCAGGCAGGGCACGTGCCCTGGGCGCCACCCCGGTGGGTCACGTGGGGGGGTGCCAAAAAGTGGCATCCCCCGACCCCCCTGGATCGCCCGCCGAGTGCGGCGGCGGTGGCAGCAGATCGCCCGCCGAGTGCGAGGAGGTTGAATACCCTCCTCCTCTGCTCCCGATTGGCCGGCTACAGCCAGAAGCTCAGCATACCCCTCCCATCATCCTGACCGACAGGCTTCAGAAAATTAGCCCTGAGTGCTCCCATTGAGATTAATAGGACAAATAAACTTGTCACATTCAATGCAAAGGAGTACTTATGAATAATTTAGCCTGGATGTAAGCCAGTGACTGGAGTAGCCTTTCTCATTACCGTAACATTTAAACTTGTGTGTCTGTGAGTACATACACCCAAACAATTTAAAAAAAATTATACGAAGCACCTAAGCTGTAAGTTGGCAACAGAAGGGGTACATTTGTTAAAAGAGGTTGGGAACCCATGGAGTAGGCATATATGTTTCAAAAATATTTCTGAGCCAGGGGAATGCATGAATGCAAGCAAGCAAGCATGTTTGTGTTTGAAAGTGTGTGCGTTTGTAGAGAGTGTGTGTGACATTATTTGCATAGGAGATAGGGCATGCCAAAAATGTTTTGTTTTTCCTCATGTTCATATGCTGCAGTTCTTTTGCAGCAAAGCCGCAGGAGCATTTTTAGACAGCAGGCTCATTTACTGTGAGGCTTTACTGCAAGTTCAAATGTGCCCCCAAAAAACCGATGCAAAAAGTGGATTCTTTTTTTTAACCTGGGACATAAATTGGGCTATGTTTGAATGCCTCATGAGAAACCAAATTGTGTGGAGCTCCCCGATAGCTTGCAAGGATTTCAGGGTAAAATCTGGCTGATATGGGAATGCACACCCTCCATTCTGGAGAAGCGAGCTAAAAGCCCCACCTGGAAATGTTCCAGGTGGGTGGAGGAGCAGGTGGCAGGGGACCCAGAGGCCCATCTTATTAGGGAGAAAAGCTGGGTCTTGTGGCAGCGAGCAGGATCTGCTTTGGTCTGCATTTGGATGGGTTATTACATGTGAACTCTGTAACATGCAGCATTCCCCTTAGTGAGGTCATAGGAGAAGAGCATCTGTATGCTTCTACTGCATGCAGCAGGTCCCTGGTTCACTCCATGGCATCTCCAGGTCAGACTGTGAAAGAGCCCTGCCTGAAACCCTGGAGTGCTGCTGCCAATCAGTGTAGACAATACTGAGCCTGATGGACCAAGGTCTGACTCTAGCTAAGGCAGCTTCCTAGCTCCCTCTGTTTGCTTCTTGTCCCAGGGCCTGCTCCGATTGTGCTACACCCCTGCAGAAGGGAACCCCCTCCACCCCCAATCTACTTTCTCTGGCTTGGACATCTTGCTAGGATTGGCCCAGTTCTGTGAAATGCGAGATTCACACAGGATCAGAAGGGTGTATAAATGTGGAGCTGCTTTATGAGGCTCGCCCTATTGCAAGCTGACAGCCTGAACTTAAGTTGACGCCCCCGGCGGTTTCTTTCCAGCTCAGCTCTCCCATTTCAGGCTGCAGAGCCAGTGGAAGGAAACGAAGATCGCTCCACTGACCAGCCAGTACATTAACTGCCCTGTTGCCCTGATCAGATGCGGTTTTACAGACAACCGCCACTGGCTGTTTAGGCAATGTATAAATTAGCATAGGCTGCACAAACAAGGAACATATTTAAATGAGCGGCAAGGGAGCCCTGGCGATCTGGCTCCTGCAGAATGGCAACCTTTGGGATCATGGGTATCTCCTGTTCTTTGTCATCATGGGAAGAAGAGATGAGTGTGTGTGTGTGTGGCGGGGGGGGGAGGATTGAAAGTGTCCCTTTCCCCACACCTCCTCTCCTCTTTAATTAGAACAACTCTTCCCTCCCACCCCAGTGTGGCTGTGTAGCTTTATGACCTTCCCGTCAGAACACCTTTATGTCCATCTCACTATGCAGCAACACTCCTGACACACGAGGGTCAGGACTCCCAACCAGCAGGCATCTGAGCCACATAAAAATGAAAGTAGGAATATCGGCAGCTGCCTTCTACCGAGTCAGACCGTTGGTCCATCTAGCTCAGTATTGTCTACCCAGACTAGCAGCGGCTTCTCCAAGGTTGCAGGCAGGCAGGAGTTTCTCTCAGCCCCATTTGGAGATGCCAGGGAGGGAACTTGGAACCTTCTGCTGTTCCCAGAGCAGCCCCACCCCCTAAGGGGAATATCTTGTGGTGCTCACACATGTATTCTCTCATCCAAATGCAAACCAGGATGGACTCTGCTTAGCAAAGGAGACAATTCATGCTTGCTACCACAAGACCAGCTCTCCTGCCCCGCCCTCATATTAAAAATGAACCTGGCTAAGGACCCCTCAATTAAATGCATGATATAGGAGGTTTACTACTGTAACTGTGTTTAACATAATATGTGAATAACTTTATACACTGACTGTGTGTTTTGTAGCTGCTTCCATCATAGACACAAAGGAATCTTAACTAAGAGTTTTTTTAGAAACAATTCCATTTTCTCTTTCTTTTTGCCTGCCTTTTCCTTTCCACCCCCCACATCCTTACTACAGGATCCACACTGGGACAAACTTCTAATTAAGAAAACATAAAATATTACTAGATAGAATACAACACATCCCTCCCCTTTATAACAATCAGAATTGAATTAATTCAAAACTCAGTGGAGTCCATCCATCTTATTTAGTTAGGAACATAGGAAGCTGCCATATACTGAGTCAGACCCAGGGGTGTATCTGGGGTGGGGCAGGCAGGGCACGTGCCCTGGGCGTCACTTGAAGAGGGGCGCCATTTCTTAAAATTATTAAAAAAAAAAAAAAAAGGCTGCCGAAAACAAAATGGTGCATGCTCAAATGGCCTCTGTGAGGCCCTAGGCCAGGGGTGGGGAACCTTGGCACTCCAGCTGTTGTTGAAGTTGTAGTTCAACAACAGCTGGAGTGCCAAGGTTCCCCACCCCTGCCCTAGGCCATACCAGGCCTCACAGAGGCCATTTGAGCATGCGTGGTGACCATTTTGTTTTCAGCTGCCATTTTAAAAAATATATATATATTTAAAAATGGCCACCGCACATGCTTAAATGGTCCCTGTGAGGCCCTAGAGGCCATCAGGGGGGAGGGGGAACCTTTGCAGGCACCCCCCCACAGCCTTTAGGAAGCCCCCGAAGGGGCTACAGTGATATAAGTCACTGTACACATATTCAGATATGTGACTTGTATGTGACCTTCAGACTTGTATTTTCCCGCTGATATTATGGTAAAGTTATCTGAAAGATGGGTGTCAGATGTTTGGACAGGGGGCGCAATTTCAATGCTTGTCCTAGGTGCTATTTTCCCTAGATATGCCTCTGGTCAGACCATAGGCCCATCTAGCTCAGTATTGTCTACCCAGACTGGCAGCCGCTTCAAGGCTGCAGGCAGGAGTCTCTCTCAGTCCTATCTTGGAGATGCTGCCCGGGAGGGAACTTGGATCCTTCTGTTCTTCCTAGAGTGGCTCCATCCCCTGAGGGGAATATCTTACAGTGCTCACACATCAAGTCTCCCATTCATATGCAACCAGCAGGGGCGGAGGTACCATTGGGCCAATAGGTTCAAAGAACCCGGGCCGCACCCAATCAGCGTCTCGCGGCCCCGACACACACACACCCCAGGTCTGATGTCAGACACGGGGGTGCAAGTTTAGCTCCCGAGCAGGGGCTGCATGGCCCCTCCAGGAGCTAAACTAAGACTGGTGCTGCGTTTGGTGCAGCACTAGCCTAAGTAGCTCCTCATCAAATTTTGCTGCCCCCTCTGTGGGCAGCGGTGGCTGCAGCAAGAGTGGAGTGGGTGAGGAGAAAGTACCCTCCCTTTACCTTATTTTTTAAAAAGGCAAACCATTTTTGTTTAAGGTAAAAGGGCAGCAAAATCCGCCCCTGCTTAACCTATCTTAAAATAGGTTACATTAAAATCCATTGGTCTTCCCTGAAGGTTCTCTAAAAGAGGTAAAATCAATTTGCTACGTGGACTGCTGTAAAATTTACAATGAAGTAAAATTATCAACTGAATTTTCCCATTACCTTGGGTAATCACTTAGTGTGGGTGTGATCCTCCAGAACGAGGGTGTCAATCTTCTTGGTTGGAATTTTAGCTTTAGCCAATATTTAAAGACTGCCAACCACACTCTGGTCTCCACCTTATTCACCCCAGCCTCCAGCCTTGAGGCTGAGTTGGATACACCTTTGGGCATTTGAAAAACGATTCTTAGAAATTTAGTTTGGACAACCTCTGTGGGAGTAAAGTTTGAAAACGGATCCAATTGAGCTCCAAAGAGCAGCGGGGCCATTGACTTGGCTTGAAGCAGCTTAATAGCTCCTGGGACAAATTGTTCCCCTTTGGAGTGATAAACCTTTGAAATCCCAGTAGCACTTCACTGCGCTGTTTGTGTTATATATTCTAAGTGGCTTTCCTCCCCCCAGAAGTGTGAAACACCCCCCACAAGTACTTAAAACACTTAACCTGTTCAATCACATTGCTATTGATTCTCCATCTGCGAGATTTTGGTCTCTTGGCAAAGACCATACTTTAGTTTTTTGGTAGTTAATTAGCAGTTAATTAGTTTAAGGCCAATGGGTGTCAAAGATAAAATCACTGCATCATCAGTGTGAAGAAGTATAGAGATCTGCCTACTTGCTATCTTAGGGAGGTGCATGTCTACCCTATTCAGATATTTAACAAATGAATTAATATAGAAGTTGAATAACGGGGGGGGGGGGGGCTAAAACACACCCTTGCTTAACGCTAGTGCCTGTAGGAACTAAGCTGGATAAATCACTGTTGGGATTATGTCTTACACAAAGAGATGTACTGTTGTATAATTTATGAATAAAAAATTACAGATTTTGTCAGTTGAGGATGCACTAAGCTTGGACCATAACAGGTCTCTTGGGATAGAGTCGAAAGCAAATTTGAAATCAATGAAGGTAGCATATAATGAGGAACCAGATTTACTGCCATATTTTTCCGCAAGGTGTTGGAGTACTAGGCTTTGATCTATTACAGAGTGGCCAGCTCGAAAGCCAGCCTGCTCCTCAGCCAATGGGAGAGACCCATTCTGATGCATCAACAGACTCTATTATGTCAGCATACTGTAGTCTTAAGTGTTTCTTGTAAATAAGATGGAAAATGATAGTGTACGGAGAACCAGAATCAGCCATCATCCACACTTCATGGCCATTAAGTTTAACTTGAAAATGTGGAGAAGCAAGTTCTGATTCAATCACACTCAAAAAGTGGCCAGGAACCAGAACCCCTGTCTTAGGAGAATCCTACAGAAGGACTCTGGGCTCCACATGATTGAAAAGTGGGTAGGAGAAGCATCCTACCAAGTTTCAGGAGCTGTGTGTGCTCCCATTTTCTGCTTGTGTGTGAGGGAAAAACAAGATAGGAGGTGCAGGTGGTGACTGGGAAGAGAGCTGGTCTTGTGGTAGCAAGCATGAATTATCCCCTTTGATAAGCAGGGTCCACTCTGGTTTGCATTTGAATGGAAGACATGTGTGAGCACTGTAAGACATTCCTCTTAAGGGATGAGGCCACTCTAGGAAGAGCACCTATATGATTGCATGTGGAAGGTTCCAAGTTCCTTCCCTGGCATCTCCAAGATATAGCTGGGAGAAACTCCTGCCTGCAACCTTGGAGAAGCCACTGCCAGCCTGTGTAGACAATACTGAAATAGATAGACCAGTGGTCTGCCTAAGTAGAAGGCAGCTTCCTATGGTCTTATGACTGGCTGCTAAGCTCCTGCTGGGTAGGAGGGCTCCGTTCCACCCAGAAGCTGTACACAACTGATAGTGTGACATCATGTCAGTGTGATGTCATGTGCAAAGGGGGTGTGGCGGAGGATGGAGGGAGAGAAAGGGAAATATAGGCTGTCAGGCAGCAAACACTGCCCGAAATGGATGGAGGAGAGCTCATTCAGGGCTCTCTAGAAACTGGGCATGGGCGGAGGAGGGCTCACTTCGGGCTTTCCAGAGCCGGAGCCACAGTCACACACCCCTGTGGGCTTTGGCGGGCTTTTCCATTGGCAGGCTTTTCGGCAGGCTTCTCCTGGGTTCTTTGAACCTGTTTGCACAATGGTGGCTTGGCCCCTGGTGGGAAACAGGATGCTGGACTAGATGGGCCTTGGGCCTGATCCAGCAGGTCCCCCCAGCACACTAGAACATAAGAACAGCCCTGCTGGATCAGGCCCAAGGTCCATCTAGTCCAGCATCCTGTTTCACACAGTGGCCCACCAGATGCGTCCGGGAAGCCCATAGGCAGGAGTTGAGGGCATGCCCTGTCTCCTGCTGTTACTCCCCTGCAACTGGTACTCAGAGGCATCCTGTAAACATCCAGAGGCATAAAGTAATACTGATAAAACCAGGCCTGGTTCCTTTAAGTACACAGCCTTCCCTAGGGTGTTTACCAGGGGTTAACAGGAGACAGCAGTCCAGCAAAGCAGTAACAGAAGATTTTAAAAAATTCCATTAAAGGGAACAAGTAGCTGGGTTTTGAAAAGGAATGCCACATTGTATTTATTTATTTGAACACTCTTATCTCCAAAAAGCTGGTTTCCAAGGTACAGAGGTGCAGGGATTGGATATTGGACCTTTTGCCTGCAAAGCATGCGCTCTCATAATACGAATACGGCAGTTATTTATATACTGCTTTTCAGTGAAAGTTCCCAAAGCAGTTTACATAGCTCTAAATAAAATAATAAGATGGCTCCCTATCCCCAAAGGGCTCACAATCTTAAAAAGGCACATAAGACAGACACAAGCAACAGCCACTGGAGGGATGCTGTGCTGGGGATGGATAGGGCCAGTTGCTCTCCCCCATTAAATAAAGAGAATCACCACTTTTAAAAGGTGGCTCTTTGCTCAGTTAGCTATGATTCCTGTGACAATTTAATTGAGGTTGACGTCATTGACCTGCTGGCATTCTGTCCATACTCAGGTCTACCAAGGCTGTAAAGGGGGACGGGGGGAGGGATGTAGGAGCTAGGAGCCCCTCCCCTTCCGGGAATTCAGGCTCACCCTGATCCAAAGCAGGTGCCTGAACTGGCCTGCCCCTCCTCCTAAGTAGGCTCATTGAGAGAGAGGCAGTTACCACTCAGAGTCAGGGGCAACTCTAGAAAGAACTAGTTTGGGGGAGTATATGAGTGGCATTATTGGGGGAGCAAGGATTTTGCTATACACTGAACCCATTCATATAACCATGAATTAGAGGGTAGAAGCAGTTTAGGAATTTCTATGGGTAGGAAGGGCAGGGAGCAGTTTCTATGGTTTCGGGAGCTGCTACAGCAGAAAACCCAGGTTACGGCAGTGGTAGAATCCGGGCAAAACAATGCCCTTTAGAACCTGAGGTTTTGAAGTCAAAACTCACTACAAACCAAAGGCTCAAAATCAGGTTTGGTGTAAACAACAACAACAACAACAACAACAACCCTACCGCAGTTTCACGCATTCAGACAACCACAATCTCGAACCTCTGGCATGTTTGTCTCTGGTTTGACATTACGTCCAAAGGTGGCCAGTCTAAAAACGTCTCTCCGTAACAACTTCAGGGAGACAGTTGGCTCAAGAGGCAGCAGTATATGCTTTCCAGTATTTAACTATAGTTAAAATATGAAGATAAGACTGTCTGCAGGCTGTCTTCATATTTTAACAATACTTAAATATAGGAAAGCTTCCAAAATGTTGTTGCATTTGGCCCTGTACCCCACTTTAATGGCGAGCAGATATTGTTTGCCTCCTACAATCAATGGTCAATCTGGTTTTTATTTTTCTCTTAGCGTAGGTATAATATCTTCTAAGATGGGGTCAGGAAAGTTCTACGGAGTTGGCTTTATAATTTAACTTCTTCTTGCAGGAACTGGGATAAGAATCTGTCAACATCAGTGCTCAATAACAGGTTGGAACTGGGGACAGATATAAACAGATCCAGAAATTCAAAGTTTGCAAGTTAAAGCATCAACTGCAGGGAGCTCAGCTTCCAGTCTCAGTGCAGCATCCTTAACACATCTAGGTAAGCTTAGAACTGGCCTCTTTCCATATCCTGAACCAGCTTGGAATGCCATATAGCAGTTTTATCACCACCTTAGCTTTATATACTGAAAGTACTGAGGGGGCAGAACAAATCACGGCTGCTGATAAAATGGCTGTGCTTTGTTACTACTCTATGCCCTACCCAATTGAGAGATGTGTGAAATGTGATTCCTAAGTAATTAAAATGATTCACCTGCTCTATAGAATGGCAATCTGTGATTCTTTAATATCTTTCTTGTTCCCCGGAGAACATTAGGACCATAGTCTTCTCATATTTATTGTCAAACCCCATGTACACGGCACTTTGAAAACTATACTACCAGTCTATACAGCTTTGTGTGTGACAACAATACCACATCATCAGCATATACTAATATGAGGATTTCCTTTCCAGTCAATTTTGAGAGATATTTTATTTTTTTAAATTTATTTTACATTTATATCCTGCTCTTCCTCCAAGGAGCCCAGAGCGGTGTACTACATACTTGAGTTTCTCTTTCACAACAACCCTGTGAAGTAGGTTAGGCTGAGAGGGAGACTAGAAATTGAGCACTGTAAAATATTCCCCTTAGAGGTTGGAGCCACTCAGGGAAGAGCTGAAAATTCCAAGTTCCCTCCCTGGCAGCATCTCCAAGATAGGACTGAGAGAGACTCCTGCCTGCAACCTTGGAGAAGCCTCTGCCAGTCTGGGTAGACAATACTGAGCTAGATAGACCAATGGTCTGACTCAGTATATGGCAGCTCCCTATGTTCATCCAAACGGCCTGGAAAATTTATTAAAAATATGAATACGATTAATATTTCTAAACATTTTTATATATAAACATACAGTATATAAACATATATATGTGTGTGTTTATATATAAACATTTTTATATAAAATGGAGTTATATGGATATTACGAATGTCCCTATAATAGCTACAGTATAATCGTCCAGGGATTCCCAACCGGGGGTCTTCCAGAAGTTGCTGAACTACAACTCGCATCATCCCCAGTTACAATGTATCATGGTGTCGCTTCAACGGCTCCATCTACAGCAGGAGAAAAAAAAATAAACAAATGCACCTCGTCACTGGGACTGCATTGGTTAAGTCTTCAGATCTCCAACTGAGAGGATCTGATCATACTCCTGGTCTCCCAGCCCTTGCTCTGTTTCACTGGCTGTCGCTTTTGAGGATAAGGAAATTTGGAGCATGCTGATATCAGAAGGCTTGAAGCTTTTGAATCATGGATGTATAGAAGAACGTTGAAAATATATTGGGTAGATTGCATCGCCAGTTTAGAAGTTCTGCGAAGAATGAATAAAAACATGGAAATTTTAAGAACAATAAAAGAAAGGAAACTGGAATATTTGGGGCATGTGATGAGATGTCTGAGATGTCGTTTTCTGCAATTAATATTGCAAGGAAAGATGGAGGGCAGGAGGAGGGCAGGAAGAAGGGAAACATCATGGTTGAAAAACCTTAGAGACTGTGTGGTAGAAGCACTGCATTACTATTTAGAGATGCAGTGCCAAAAGATCAAGTAGCCTCAACGATAGCTAACTTCCAATAGGAGGAGAAGCAACTAAAGAAGAAGAAGATATCAGAATACATGTGTTGCTTACTTGATGTTACTGAGGCAGAGCTACTGTTTCCAGCAGCCTTCATATCACTTTGTTTCAGCAGACAGCTCTGGATCATTTGAGGCCTCTGCTGTGACATAATTGTCTGTGAGTTGTATATAGGAAGCTGCCTTGTAGTGAGTCAGATCATTGGTCAATCTAGCTCTGCATTGTCTATTCTGACCAGGGATAACTCCAAGAGGCAGCAAGGGATAGTGGGTGCTTCCCACAAAATATTTCTTGCTTCTCGTTTTGCTTCCCCACCCACCAGACTGGAACTTTACAGCAAAGTGTCAGACAATACAGTCATAGAGGCTATTCACATGGCGTGCAAAACCGGGCTGAGGGAGGCCAGCCTGGTTTTGCACACTCGTGTGAACCACCAAGATTACACCCGATCCTGGTGGTTACATGGTGGCAAACCGGCCTATGTAGCCTCCCTGATAAATGAGGTTAAAGGAGTTAACACCTCCCATAGAACAATTTGTTATGGGGTGGCTAACAAATAAAGTTTATTTCTACATGACTTCTGCACTGATTGATTGATTGAGTGAGTGAGTGAGTGCCGTCAAGTCAGTGTCGACTTTTAGCGACTACATATTTAGATTCTCTCCGGGATGATCTGTCTTCAACTTGGCCTTTAAGGTCTCTCAGTGGTGCATTCACTGCTGTCGTAATCGATTCCATCTACCTTGCTGCTGGTCGTCCTCTTCTTCTCTTTCCTTCAACTTTTCCCAGCATTATGGACTTCTCAAGGGAGCTGGGTGTTCACAAATGTGTCCAAAGTATGATAGTTTGAGCTTGATCATTTGTGCCTCGAGTGAATCCAACCTTATGAAATGATAAGTGTGTGTGTGTGTGTGTGTGTGTGTGTGTGTGTGTGTGTGTGTAAAGCATTGTTCACAAAATCCTAAATGAAGGAGTGCCCAGCCAGGGTAAGAGAGCCATGCACATTTCCGATGGGTGGCTGTATATTTGCTAAGATTAAGGTAGGAGGAGGGGAGAGTGATTGTGTGGGAGGCAGGAGCTAGGTAGGGCATGCGAGGTCAATCCACTAGGGATGTGCAAGTCAATTTGAATCCAAATCAATTTGACTCGAATCTGGATGATTTGAGTGATTAAAATTCAAATTGAATCACACCTTAAAAAGGAAGATTCAATTCAAATTTAAATCAAATTTTCACAATTTGAATTGAATTCCGTTCAAGAGCCTCTTGGCATCTTGAATCGATTCTAATTTTATTCAAATTTGAATCAAATTTTTCAACCAGATTTGAATTTGTTTTGAATTTGAAATGAATTTTCAGAATTTGACTAGAATTTCAAATGAATTGAAAAATTCATTTTGTGCACATTTCTACAACCCACATTCTGCCCCCAGCATTTTATCAAGTGTGGGCTAAAAGCCATCCTACCCAGCTCTCACTCTCCCCTCCTCCTAACTTGATCTTTGCAAAGACACAACTGCCGATCATGAGTGCACACGGCTCTGCTACCCTGGCTGGCCACTCCTCCGAGTCTGTTTAGGGCTGTGTGAACAGCCCTAAAGTCTCTTTGCAAAATTTGTCCCTCTCACGTCTGTTCCTTGTAGCCAAAGACTGACACCTCACTAGCACGCGCAGACCATCATGCTAATATAAGCGCCAGATCAGCATCAATCAGCATCTTCCAGTCATTCCCCTGGAATAAACTGCTTAGGATGCCAGCAGCAGGTTTGCAAAGACGGGGGAGCCCGTAATGGATACATGGTTGAGTGAGCTTTCAGCATTCGACTAACTGCCCCGAGGGTTGCGGCTACATTCCCCCCTCCCACTGCTTCTATTTAGATAATAAATGCTAGTTAGTTTGTTAAGAAGCTGGGCCCCAAGGACCCATAATAGGGGCCCTCTCCTACATCTCACGCCGAGGCCTCTCGTAAAAAGTCTTGCTAAGGAAGTCCCTTCATCTATAAAATGCTAATTAAAAGCAGCATATAAACTGCCACTCCTTTGTTGATCTTTCAGATCCATTCAGTTCACACTGTGCAGGAGACCAGTTTTGAAATCCATCTCACCGATGAGCTAAAAACACACCTCATCGTACGTGAGCCAGCTGGGGTGCTTGGTACCATCTGGGGGGATGGATACTCATTGTGATTTTTGACAAGGTCTCAACGCTAGAGATGGAAAAGAGGCAAGAGCAATGAAAGACTTTCAGGTGTTAGTGTGTTCTCCTGCTTTTATTGTCCTGACCATCCAGCCTGCTGCAGCAGCCAAATTTGCAAAGGTGTTTTAAAAGCTTTTGAAAGTTTCTTTTAAAACACCTTGTAAAATGTTATCGATGTCAGAAGAATGGAAATGAACGTTGGCAGGAATGCCCTCCAAAGGCTGATCTGTGGAGAGAGTATAAGAATTTGTATACTGTTAGCCACCTAATGGCACAGCGGGGAAGTAACTTGCCTAAGGAGCAAGAGGTGGGGAAAACGTGGCGGTGGGGGGGGGGCAGAGCACCCTCCCTGCTCCTTAAAGGTAACCCCCCCACACCTAACCGGCTGTCTGCCAGTTCAAAAAGGGATCCAGAGGCAATTGGGAAATTACAGGCCGGTTAGCTTAACATCCGTTACAGGCAAATGGATGGAAAGCATCCTCAAGGATAAAATTGTAAAGCACATAGAAGAACAGGCCCTCCTGGGAGAGAACCAGCATGGCTTCCGCAAAGGTAAATCTTGCCTCACAAACCTTGTGGAGTTCTTTGAGAGTATAAACAAATGTGTGGATCGAGGTGATCCAGTTGACATAGTCTACCTGGACTTCCAAAAAGCTTTTGACAAAGTTCCTCATCAAAGACTCCTGAGGAAACTTAGCAGTCATGGGATAAGGGGACAAGTACATATGGAGATTGCTAACTGGTTAACAGAGGGTAAGTATAAATGGAGAATTTTCACAATGGAGGGGGAAGTAAGAAGTGGGGTCACCCAGGGATCTGTACTGGGAACGGTGCTTTTTGATTTATTCATACATGATCTAGAAGCAGGGGTAAGCAGCAAGGTGGCCAGATTTGCAGATGATACCAAACTCTTCCGGGTAGTGAAATCCCAAACGGATTGTGAGGAGCTCCAAAAGCATCTCTCCAAACTGGGGGAGTGGGCGACAAAATGGCGAATGCAGTTCAGTGTTGGCAAGTGTAAAAGTGATGCACATTGGGACGAAAAAAACCCAACTTCAAGTATACGCTGATGGGATCTGAGCTGTCAGTGACTGACCAGGAGAAGGATCTTGAGATTGTGGTGGACAGCTCGTTGAAAGTGTTGACTGAATGTGTGGCAGCTGTGAAAAAGGCCAATTCCATGCTAGGGATAATTAGGAAGGGGATTGAAGATAAAACTGCTAATATTATAATGCCCTTATACAAAACAATGGAGCGGCCACACCTGGAGTACTGTGTACAGTTCTGGTCACCACATCTAAAAAAGGACATTGTAGAACTGGAAAAGGTGCAGAAGAGGGCAACCAAGATGATTAAGGGCCTAGAGCACCTTTCTTATGAGGCAAGGCTACAACACCTGGGGCTTTTTAGTTTAGAAAAAATACAACTGTGGGGAGACATGATAGAGGTCTATAAAACCATGCATGGTGTGGAGAAAGTGGATAGAGAGAAATTCTTCTCATGTAAGACTAGAACCAGGGGTCATCCCATGAAATTGATTGCCAGGAAATCTAGGACCAACAAACGGAAATACTTTTTCACACAAAGCATAATCCATTTGTGGAATTCTCTGCCACAAGATGTGGTGACAGCCAACAACTTGGATGGCTTTAAGAGGGTTTTGGATAACTTTATGGAGGAGAGGTCTATCATTGGCTACTAGTTGGAGGGCTGTGGGCCACCTCTCAAAGGCAGGATGCCTCTGAGTACCAGTTGCAGGGGAGTAACAGTAGAAGAGAGGGTATGCTCTCAACTCCTGCCTGTGGCTTCCAGTGACATCTGGTGGGCCACTGTGTGAAACGGGATGCTGGACTAGATGGGCCTTGGGCCTGATGCAGCAGGGCTGTTCTTATGTTCTTATGTTAGGTTGCTAGTTCGAATCCCTGCTGGTATGTTTCCCAGACCATGGGAAACACCTATAATGGGCTGCAGTGATATAAGAAGATGCTGAAAGGCAACATCTCATACTGCGCAGGAGGAGACAATGGTAAACCCCTCCTGTATTCTACCAAAGACAACCACAGGGCTCTGTGGAAGCCAGGAGTTGACACCTACCCGACAGCACAACTTTACCTTTACTCTAGCCTAAACCTTTGATCTGGGCAAAAACAGCAGCAATTATACTCTACACAGGCAGTGCTGGGGAGGAGTCAGCTGTCGTGGTGCACTTTGGCACCAACGATGTTGGGAAATGTAGTCAGGAGGTCCTGGAAGCAAAATCTGGGTTGCTAGGTAGCATATTGAAGTCCAGGACCCCCAGGATAGCATTCTCAGAAATGCGACCTGTTCCACACACAGGGCCAGTGAGACAGGCAGAGCAGAGGGGTCTTAATATGTGGATGAGATGTTGGTGCTGGGAGGAGGGGGTTAGATTTGTTAGGCACTGGGATACATTTTGGGGGAAAATCAAGCCTGGTTAAAAGGGTGGGGCTCCACTTGAACCAAGACAAAAGCAGACTGCTGCCGCTTAAAATCAAGAAGGTCACAGAGCAGCTTTTAAAATGACACCTGGGAGATAGCAGGTAAAGAGCAGACAGAAGGATGTGCTAGCTGGTTAAAGAGGTCAAAGAGCCAAAAGAGAGAGAGCACACACCAGGTAAAAGATTCAGAGTATAGGTGCTAATATGCCAATGCCAGAAGCCTCTGAGCCAAGATGGGTGAGCTGGGGTGCTTGGTTGCCAATGAAAACATAGATATCTTGGGCATAACGGAAACCTGGTGGAACAGTGAGAACTAGTGGGATGCTGTTATTCCTGGATATAAACTCTATAGAAAGGACAGGGAGGGGCATCTTGGAGGTGGATGTTAAAGATGTATGTTAAAGGTGTATGTTAAAGAAGGGATAGAATCTAATAAGCTAGAAAACCTAGGAAGACCAGAGTCCTCCACAGAAACTCTGTGGGTGACAATACAAGGCCTGAAAGGGAATGTGATACTAGGAACATGCTATCGCCCTCCTGATCAAAACACTAATAATGACTGAGAGTTGCAGAAGGAAATCAGGGAGGCATCAAAGAGAGAAAGAGCTGTAAGAATGGGTGACTTCCATTACCCACACGAAGACCGGGTAAATTCACATTCAAGTAATGACAAAGAGGCCAAATTTCTAGATACGTGGACTGACAGTACCCTAGAACAGTTGGTCACAGAACCAACCAGAGTGGAGGTGACCTTGGACTTAATCCTAAGTGGTGCACAGGACCTGGTGTTAGATGTCAGTCATCAAATCTTTAGAGAACTATGACCATCGTGTGATCAAATTCAGCATATATGCAAGGAGAAAACTGACAAGGAAATTGACAAACACCAACACTTTGAACTTCAGAAGAAGACACCTCTCCAAAATGAGGAGTTTGGTGAAAAGAAAACTGAAAGGGAAAATCAGGAGAATCACTTTGCTCCAGAATGCATGGAGTTTATTTAAAACCACAATAATAGAAGCTCAATTAGAATGTATACCAAAAAGCAGGAAAGGTACCACCTAATCCAGAAGGATGCCAGCATGGCTAACAAGTAAAGTCAAGGAAGCTATAAAAGGGAAGAAGAATTACTTCAGAAATTGGAAGGCCTGCCCTAATTTATTTATTTATTTATTTATTTGATTTATATACAGCCCTTCCGAAATGGCTCAGGGCGGTTGAAGAAAAATGAAGAAAACAGAAAGGAACTCAAACTCTGGCAAAAGAAATACAAGGAGACAATAAGGGAGGTGAAAAGAGAGCTTGAGGATCATTTAGCTAAAAGCATCAAGGGGCAGGGGCGTATCTAGGGTAGGGCAGGCAGGGCACATGCCCTGGGTGCCACTTGAAGGGGGGCGCAAATTCTTAAAATTAATTTTAAAAAAATAAATGGCCACCAAAAACAAAATGGCCACTGCACATCCTCAAATGGCCTCTGTGAGGCCCTAGGCTATGCCAGGCCTCGCAGAGGCCATTTAAGCATCCGTGGTGCCCATTTTGTTTTCAGCGGCCATTAAAAAACCCACAATTATTTTTTAAAATGGCCACTGCACATGCTCAAATGGTCTCTGCAAAGCCCTAGAGGCCAGCAGTGGGAGGGGTAACCTTTGCAGACCCCCCCCCCCAGCCTATAGGAAGCACCCCGAAGGGGCTACAGGTAAATAATAATAATTTAATATAATATAAGTCACTGTACACATATTCAATTTGGCACTATGTACAGAGAATCAGGGATTGTGAATACTGAGCTGAAGCTTATGAGCTAGGATTGTATTCATTTGCTCTTACTTTGCTTCTTATGATAGGTGAGTTAAATGTGGTGTCTTAAAAATATGGTTATTAATGGTGAGTTGGTCTTTGAATCAGTGTGAAATCCTTAGTATTAAGCCCCACTGGGAGTTTCTTGCTCTCTTTCTCTCATTTTAACTGTCTTCCTGAAATACTAGAATATATTCCAAGCAGTGACACAGTTTACTCTGCATATCCTTTAATTATTTTCAGAGTATCTGGGAAAATTCAAATTCTCCATTTATTTTTAAAACTTATGTAATAGTGATGCTAGTAGATGCATAGTAGAGAATTAGACAGGCATTTCTGTTTAGTTTTCCAAGTACACCTCTACATAGTATTTGGGTATTTCATGAGCCCCAGCATACTGAAATTTGTAGTTTTCCAGCATTTTTTGGTCTGGCTATGTCTACTGATAAATAGTTTTTGAAATTTTAAAAGATTAATGAGCTTGACTTATATTTTTCAGCTGATATTATAGTAAAGTTATCTGAAAGATGGGTGTCAGATGTTTGGACAAGGGGCGTAATTTCAGTGCTTGCCCTAGGCGCTATTTTCCCTAGATACGCCTCTGTCAAGGGGAATAACAAAAATGTTTTTAAATACATCAGAAGCAGAAAACCTGCCAGAGAGGAGGTTGGTCTGCTATATGAGAGTGTGAAAGGGATTGCAGAGAAGCTAAACGGGTTCTTTGCATCTGTCTTCATAGCAGAGGATACTGAGCGTATGCCTGTGCCTGAATCAAGCTTCTCAGGGACAGAGGCGAAAGAACTGAGTCAGATAGAGTTGATGAGAGATGATGTTCTAATCTGTCTGGAAAAACTAAAAATTAACAAATCACCAGGGCCAGATGGCATCCACCTGAGAGTGCTTAAAAAACTCAAATGTTAAGTTGCCAATATCCTTGCAAAACTATGTAAATTATTCCTACAGTCAGGCTCTGTACCAGAGGACTGGAAAGTAGCCAATGCAACATCGATTTTCAAAAAGGGATTCAGGGGGATCCAGGAAATTACAGGCCAGTTAGCTTAATGTCTTGCTGGGCAAACTGATGAAAAGCATTTTCAAAGATAAAATTGTTAAGCATATAGAAAAACAGGCCCTGCTGAAGGAAAACCAGCATGGCTTCTGCAAAGGTAAATCTTGTCTCACTAACCTTTTGGAATTCTTTATGTAAGCAGGCATGTGGATAAAGGTGATCCAGTTGACAGTAAACATGGACTTTCAAAAAGCATTCAGCAAAGTTCCTCATCAAATACGCTTGAGAAAACCTAGCAGTCATGGGATAAGGGGACAGGTTCATGTGTGGATTGGACAGGAAACAGAAGATATGTATAAATTGACAGTTCTCTGAATAAAGGGTGGTAAGAAGTGGGTTCCCCCAGGGATCTGCACTGGGACCAGTGCTTTTTAATTTATTAATAAATGATCTAGAAGTTGGGGTAAGCAGCAAGGTAGCCAAATTTGAAGATTAGGGTAGTGAAATCTAAAACAGATTGTGAGGAGCTCCAAAAGGATCTCTCCAAACTGGGTGAGTAAGCGAAAAAATGGCAAATGTGGTTCAATGGTAGCAAGTGTAAAGTGAGGCAGATTGGCGGGGGAAAAAACCCCAACTTCACATATATGTTGATGGGACCTGAGCTGTTGGTGACTGACCAGGTGAGAGATCTTGCAGTTGTGGTGGACAGCTGTGAAAAAGGCCAATTCCATGCTTGGAATCAATAGGAAGTGGACTGAAAAGAAAACTGCTAATATCATAATGTCCTTATACAAATCTATGGCGCGGCCACATTTAGAGTACTGTGTACAGTTCTGGTCACTATACCTCAAAAAGGACATTATAGAACTGGAGACGGTGCAGAAGAAGGCAACCACTATGATCAGGGGCCTAGAGAACTTTCCTTACGAGGTAAGGCTACAACACCTGGGGCTTATTAATTTAGAAAAAAGATGACTGCGGGGCAACATGAGAGAGAGATATATATAAAATTTTACTATGCTTTTTGTTACCACTATTCAGCCGCATTTAAGATTTCTTTACTTCCTGAGCTGAGCTTCAGAGAAAGAGGGGGCCCGTTTAAAAATCTCGTCTTTGGGCCCACGCCAACCATGCTACGCCCCTGAGCAAACGATCAAGCTTTCCAAAGTTCTGATCATAAGAATGAGCCTCCTGTCTGATTGCCTTAGATTAGGGATTCCCAGCCTTGGGTCCCTAGACGTTGTTGGACTACAACTCCCATCATCCCCAGCCACAATGAGCCATGTGGCAGGGGATTGTGGAAGTTGTAGTCTAACACCTGGGGGACCTGCAGTTGGAAATCCCTGCCTTAGGTATAGACACCAGGCACCTTTAAACCCGCAACTCACCATTCCACTTTAATTAATGGCATTAATGAATTGATTTAAGAGCTCACGGCCTCACTTTCTACCTCCTCCTGGATTTGTCCTTGTGCCCCTTCCTGGATTTGCACTCCTTCCCTGGCTTCCTTCCCCTCCAATATTGCTCTTCCCACCAGCAGGAGACCAACTCTGCAGGAGGATGGAGAAAAAGGCAGAAAACGCAAAAAAGAACAGAACGCCAAAGCACAGGAGCAGCAGAAGGCCATTAATCACCTCCTTGCAGTGAGAGGCTCGCTGCACACAGGTTGCCTGGGGGGTCCTTTCTGCTCCTGGATTTCCGACTGCCCCAGTTTGCAGTGCTGTGAAGCAAGCAGGCTCCAAATGCACGCAAGGAGACTTCAAGCCAGAAAATGCTGATATGGATTTCTCATCCCAGACTGGGATTCCTTCCCCACCGCTTCCTTCATCCCGATCCATATAAGAATGGAGAGGTGCCTCTCAGGAAACTTAAAAAGCCAGTGTGGTGTAGTGGTCAAAGTGGACTAGGACCAGGGAGTTTAGTGGACTAGGACCAGGAAGACCCGAGTTCAAATCCCTGTTCAGCCATGAAACTCGCTGGGTGACTCTGGGCCAGTCTCTTCTCTCTCAGCCTAACTAACCTCACAGGGTTGTCGTGGCAATAAGCATAACCATATAGACCACTCTGGGATCTTTGGAGGAAGAGCAGGATATAAACATAGTAAATAAATACATAAATGCTGGATATTCTGTAGGTTGCACTGGAAGCAGAGAGATCAAGAACCAATCTGCACTTTTAAAAACAAAATCCTGTAGCACTTCAGGCTGCAGGCTGCTTTCCAGATTACACGCTGTTCAGCAGTAAAATGCTTTGGCTTGGTAGGATCGTTTTGAAAATGTAAATATTTATTTATTTATTTATTTATTTACACAGTCAGACAGGTGTTATTGACTGGTTTGTTTTATCCAGACATCGAGTCCTTCCCAAGGACCTGGGATGGCTGAATTTTATTATCGATGTTGTTGCTGTTATTATTATAGATATCGTCGCAGAATAGAGGCTGTTCCCAGTAAAGTTGCTTTTTGTAATTGGCTGATGTGTGATCTTCAGTCTGTGTGATCTTTTTACAACAGCTGATTAGGTGGTCCACGGTTTCATCTGCTTCTTTACAAAGGCGGCACTTGCTATTTGTTGATGGTTTTTCTACTTTTGCTCTTATTGCATTTGTTCTTAGTGCCTGTTCTTGTGCGGCCAGTATTAAACCCTCTGTTTCTTTCTTCGTTGCCTGTCTTGAGCCACTGCCAGGTCTTGGTGATGTTTGATTTTCTGGTTATAGTATTATTATTTATTCAATTCCTATACCGCCCTTCCAAACATGGCTCAGGGCTGTTTACACAGAGAAATAAATAAATAAATAAGATGGATCCCTGTCCCCAAAGGGCTCACAATCTAAAAGAAACATAAGATAGACACCAGCAACAGTCACTGGCGGTACTGTGCTGGGGGTGAATAGGGCCAGTTACTCTCCCCCTGCTAAATAAAGAGAATCACCACATGATTCAAATAGCTTGCACCACCCTCCTACAACGGGGAAGATACAGCTATTTATTTGTGATGCACATGCAATGTTGTAGGACTAAAACTCAAGGATAAAATCTGAAAGAAGGCATCGGGAATGTGAACGGCACCTTGCTGACAGCGCAAGGACTGTGATGTCAAAACACAGACAATATGGAAGCACACTTAGTGGATGGTAGTAACACTGTTGTAGAGTATCTAGCTTTCTCCTTGCCATACTAGTTTTCCATGATAGACAGATAGATCTTTATTACAGTACATTACCAGATACAATAAATAGCAATTACAGTTCATAACAGCCCACAGTCAATACAATCAGTCTATCACATTAACCCCATTTCAATAAGAAAGTTTCTCCTAGTAAGGTAAACATCATCACCTTACCGACTGAGGGAACCTTAGCCACTGTTGGGCAAATTTTATACACAATCGTGTAGAAATTGGAAACACAGGAAGTAACAATTACTCTGTGTGTGTGTGTGTGTGTGTGTGTGTATTCTCCTTTATGCAGATGATGCAGTTATTTTATCTTTATCACTCATTGGTCTCAAGAGAGCACTGAAAGCACTTGCCCGTTTTTGCTCAAAAGACCATTTACTAATAAATTATCAGAAAACCAAAGTAACTAGTTGGGCCGGGCCTCTAGTCCGCCGCCACTGCTGACCCCCCCAGCCCTGCCATCACCGTCTTGTTCCCCACCTGCCTGCCCACCTCCGCCGCCATTTCACGCTGCCCACCCGCCAGCCTCCATCGCCATTCTCCCCAGTGCTTCACCCACCCACTGCTACTTCCCCCGCCTGCCCGCTGTCACCGCTGTCATTTTCTTCCCAGCTGCCCAGCCACTTGCCCTCTTCCCGTCGCCAGCCAGCTGTTCGCTGCTGCTGTTCACCACTATTTTGTTTCTCCACCATTTTCTTCCCTCCCGCCCTTCCCCATCGCTAACTACTCGCGAAATCATGCAAGAGCTGCCATGCATGGGATTAGAGACAGGTATGCCTAAGTTTTATATATATATATATATATATATATATATATATATATATATATATATATATAATCCCCAGCCACAGGACATTGGAGCTGGGGATTATGGGAGTTGAAATCCAATAACACCTGGGGACCCAACGTTGAGAATCCCTGCTCTAGAGCAAGTGGTTTGGGGAGGTAAAGAAAGTTACCAGGAGAGTGAGGATTTTGCTGTTCATGGAATACTTATAGAGGAACAATGATTAATATTGTTAGTTTATCTTACTAAGTTTGCTTTACATCTTCACACTTATTCAGACATGGGCCAGGTTCCTCTTAGAAATTATTGTTTTGCGGTGTTAGGCTAAACCTTGTAGTCTGCACTCCAGGCAAGTTTCCTCTTCTGTTCAAGGAAAAGACAGGGGCATGATTTCCTGCCATGGGGCAGGAAAGACTGAGGTGGGGAGAGAGGTCAGTGCTAGAGTAGCTGAAATCTGCAAGGACTCCCCCACCCCCCTGCACACATGGCCTCACCCAGAGCAGTTCCTGGCCAGGAAGGAAGTGAAGGGGTTGGCCTGGCTCCTGGGAGGCTGTAGGGGTCCCTGCCTACTTGGCTGCACTGGCTTCTGCAGCTTGTTCTGGGGTAGCAGAGTGAGCAAGTGAGGCTCCTTTAAACAACAGAAGCTAGTGCTAGACAATATGACTGTTTTGTCTGACACTTGGCTGTTTGGTTGTGGTCTGGGGGATGGGGGAGTGGAAAATATTGGGGGGGGAGTGCCCTCTACCCCACTATCCCTGTTCACAGATATTGGTCCCAATGGCAAAGTGCCTTGAGCCAGTCTCAGGAGGGCTTATTAGATGGCAGAGCTAGGGCTGAGACAGGGGCTGCATTCGTGCATAACAGGGGACTGGAGTTAGAGGGACCCACAGTTTCCTTACCGTAACATCCAAACCCAGCCGACTCTAGTCACATCTGTAGCGCAAACCAAGGTTTCTCTGGGACTCCAATCTGAACCCTCGGTTTGTAGTGAGTTTCGCTGCTCCAAACCGCGGGTCCGGGGAGCCCCCTTTTGTCTGAATTCAGCTGGATTGGAGTTGAGGGAGGAAGCTCCTCCCTCCCTCCCTGATTGGCTGTGTGGGCTGTCCTTTAAGCTAGCAGGAGGCCCACACAGACAGCTCCTGTGCCTCTCTGCAGGCTCACTGACTGCAGAGAGGACACTCTCCGGTACATCCAAATTGTGGACAGGGGAGCGGGGCATGGAACCACAGGTCCGTTATACATTACATGTGCGACAGGTAGGAACACCACTGGAACCACAGTCACAGCATTAGACCTGTGGGCAGGAGGCCTCAGTCCAGGAGTAGCAGAGGCCAAGTTCTCTGCACAGAGTCAAAGACCAGCAGCTAGGAGGAGACTGGATCAGGCAAGGCAGGAATCTGGAGGTTTCCACACTTGAGCTGGCAAGAGCGCTCAGAAGCTTTGTCAGCAGCTGTAACCAGCCACTGCTCAGGAAGAAGTGCCTCAAATATCCTTGGGAAGGACCATGCCTCTTTCCTGGAGGGGAGTTGCAGACCAGGCTTACTCTTGAGCAGTTCTGCTGTAACTCTTCCTCTTGAGGATACCTACTAGGCTTCAGGATCCTGGTGACTAGGTGAGCACTTTTGCAGCGTGAAGGAAGGGCTTCACATGGGCAACACCGTTGGTCGCAATGGTGTGTTGGGGACCTTGAGCAGGGTTCCTGGTGAGTCCTGGGGTCTCCTGGGCCTGGGTGGGGAAACCAGCCAGGGTGGGAGTGGGAGGATTCCTGGGGGTGGGGGCTGGCTGGAGCTGAAGGTGGTGGCAGCCTAGCCTTCTCCCCCATAGGTACTTCAGGGCAGGGATCCTCAACGTTGGGCCCCCAGATGTTCTTGGACTTCAACTCCCAGAATCCCCAGGCCCAGTGGCCTTTGGCTGGGGATTATGAGAGTTGGTCCAAGAACATCTGGGGGCCCAACGTTGAGGATCCCTGCTTCAGGGGGCTCGGTGAAGCAGTGGGTAGGGAAGGGTCAGGAAGATCCCAGGGGCTCTGGAAAGGGGTGTTCCTTGGGGATGGGCACCAAGGCAGGTTCGAGGTCTCCTGCTGGGATATCTTCTCCCCAGTCCACGTCTTCTGAGGGTTCCTTGGTCTTTTGGTGTGCCAGCCCATCTGAATTGGCCGGGTTCCCGGCAGTGGGGTGGGGGGCTCTGACACAAAGGCTTGCTTGAAATGAACCATTGCTTCATTAAGAACATGGGTTCAGATGTCATGTGCACCTCTGCACCCGGTTTGCCAAGCCAATTTCAAATCTTGGTTACGCTTCTTGGTTTGAGAACCTCCAGTTCCTGCCTTGGCGTGGGCTGGGAGACAAACAGACAGTCAGTTACCGCCTCTGCCAGTGAGGTCCGCATTATGCGTAAAACCGCCACCGCATTTTCAAAAGTATCCATCACCATGTTGCATTTCAAAACATAGACCCAAGTTTGGGTCTGTGTTCCAAGTTTGAGAAGTCCAAGTCAAATTCTAGCACTTGGGCAGATGTGGAATGTGTGCACCATTCTATTATTTTCCTTTCTTTCTTTTCAGCTTGGCTTTCCCTTCTTTCCGGCTCAAGCACGAGATCAGGCAAGTTTGCAATTAAAGGTCAAGTTCTAAATGCTCAGAGGGAAAAGAAAATTGCTAGTGCTGCTGGATGAGCCTGAAACTCAGAAAACGGTGGGGGAATCAAATATTTTTTATATATAATATATATAAAATATATATAATATATATATATAAAATATATATATATACTGGCAAGGAGAGACGTCCACCAAGTATCCTTGCATGATCTCCCTCTGCTGCTGCTCCCTGCTGCCCGTCCAATGAATGCTTGCTTCATTCTGCATCTGTTGTTCTTGCTTTTGAAGTGGTTTTTAAACAAAGACATACGAGTCCCATTAACACAGGGCTTCCACCCCCCACCCCCGCCTTTTGGAGATCTGCCAAAGAAAATATTGCTGGATTTCGATTAATGGCAAAAAAAAAAAAAAAAAAAAGTAGGCCTGGAACTCCATTGCTGGGAAGAGAACTGTCCCCTTTGCTAAGCAGGGCCCACCCTGGTTTGCATTTGAATGGGAGACTAGATGTGTGAGCACTGTCAGATATTCTCCTTAGTGGATGGGGCTACTTTGCAGGCCTGTAACCAGCCTCAACAATTTATTTTGGGGGTGGGTGGGATTGCAGAAGTAGGGAAGGCAGGCTATAAAATGTTCACTGAAAGCAGTCAGTGAGCTGGGGAGGCAAGAGAATCTTTTGGTGTGGCAGCTACAGACCGTGCTGCCAGCTAGCTACAGGCCTGCCGCTCTGGGAAGAGCAGAAGGTTCCAGGTTTCCTCCCTGGCAGCATCTCCAAGATAGGGCTGAGAGAGACTCTTGCCTGGAACCTTGGAGAAGCCGCTGCCAGTCTGTGTAGACAATACTGAGCTAGAGAGACCAATGGTCTGACTCAGTATATGGCAGCTTCCTTTTAAATTTTATTTTATTTTAACTGGGCTACAAAGGCATCAGCCACTGAAGGCCCTCCTGGGTGTCCCCTCCCCAGAAGAAGAATGAGATGCAAGTGAAAGAGAAAACATTAGAATCCCGTGGCACAGTTCTTGCTAGGCTGTACTCCATCCCCACCCCAGACTAAGGGAGCATTCAACATGCATATTTTTTTTAAAAAAGCTTTATATTGTCTTCTAAACTGTCTGTTTAATGCACATGCTCAGTAGGCAGCATAAGGGAGTAGCAGCAAGCACACGGGTCATACTAGTTCGAAAGCAACACCAGTTTTCGTGCCCCATTTCCTCATCGACTGGAGAATTCAGAATAGTTTCCTCCAAACTCTATTAGCAATTTGCTGCTATAAAGTCAGGCAAAATAAACGTTCTGGGAACCCATTGCTTCAGGGGAGCCCATTGCTAGGGGAGAGGGGGCCTGTGTGTATCCCTCTCCCCTCAGAATGAGGGAGATAATGGAGAAAATAGGGAGGGGTGGAGCTGGGGGGGCCCAACTCTTTGAACCCACCTGCTCAATTATAGCTACAGCCCTGCACTGCTTGCTGATTGGAGTATAACTTCCAGGTACACTCCACAGGTTTTTTGATTCAGTTGATTACCCATTATTCAGGTACCATTAGCTAGGGAGAAAAACAGGTCTCCATCTGGTATGACCAACAGAGTCATACTCCCTCTGTCAATTCCCAATTGCAGATCATCCATCAGGCTGACCAAGGCAGTCTCCACCCCATAGCCCACCTGAAAGCCAGTTTGAAATGGGTCTGGAATGATGATCAGTTTCCTCCAAGACTGTCTGGAGCTGGGAGGCCACCACCTTCTCATTCACCTTGCCCAACCATGGAAGGTTGGAGACAGGCCTGTAATTATTTAGCTCTGAGGGATCCAAAGCAGGCTTCTTCAGAAACGGTCTAATCATTGCCTCCTTAAGACAAGGGGGCATCCTGCCCTCCCTCAGAGAAGCATTTATAATCTCTACCAGGCCCTCTGCAACCGCCTCCCAGGTAGTATAAGCCATGTCAGGCAAGGTTCAAGAGGCCAGGTGGTAGGCTGCACCATTCCAAGTAACTTGTTGCTTCTGTTTTGCTAATGCAAGGGTTCCCAGCCTCAGGACCCCAGATGTTGTTGGACTACAACTCCCATCATCCCCAGAAAAAATGGCCAAAGCAATGATGAGAGCTGTAGACCTAGAACAACTGGAGATCCCAGGTTGGGAATCCCGGTGTTAATGCACAGTTTACCCTGCAGGCTTTCACTTCTGCCTTACAAGGCATCTTGTGTTGGAGATGGAGTTCCAGTGCTAGGGGCATTGGGAGTAGAGGTAGCTAGTTAGTGAGGGTCTCCTTACCTGTCCTTGCTTGCCTCTACTCTATGACCCCTGCTTTGACTCCACTGAAAATTAGAGGAAGAGACACAGGGAGATTGACACTGATTTCTAAAGACTCCAGACCAGTGTTCCCTCTATTATTATTATTTTTTCATTTGTGTGCGAAATTAGTTTTGTGCTGGGCAGCTGTATCAAGGTAGTGTGTGCACATGTGCGTTCAGGGTGGGGCCTTCCAGGTTCAACCTGAGTGGGATCTAAAATTAACCGAGCGGCCATCAAAAACATTTGAGCGCACGTGCTTGTGCACGCCTTAGAGGAAATGCTGCTCCAGACCAGTAAAATCTACCAGAATTTGAAATTTGCTAAAACGTGGTGTTCTCCGAGACTAAGGCAAAATGCAGAAAACAGTTAACATGATGCTGTCTCCCCGAAACATCTTTTTCCTGTTTAGTAATTTTTTAAAAACATCCTGAGTGAGGAACATGAGAGCTCTCATACCACATATTATTGTTTGATCTTAATAAGGGTATTATTTTACTGTCTTTGCAAATGTTGTTGCAACGAGTCAACAAGTTTTCCTGGTTTTGATCTACAATGGAGAACAGAATGTCCTTATTTTGCTATCTGCAAAGCACTTGTTTCCAACACTCCCCATGAACATAGGAAGCTGCCTTATACTGAATAAGATCTTTAGCCCATCTAGCTTAATACTGTCTACTCTGACTGGCAGCAGCTTTCTACGTTTTCAGGCAAGAGTCTTTCCTAGCACTACCTGGAGATGCCAAGGATGGAACCTGGGACCTTCCACATGCAAAGAAGATGCTCTACCACTGAGCTACGGCCCCATCCCCTAAGTGGAATATCTTACAGATGGCAGGGCTCAAATGTAGTCACCCATCAAAATGCAAACCAGGGCAGACCCCGCTTAGCAATGGGGACAATTCATGCTCGCTACCACAAGACCAGCTCTCCTCCCCATAGGAAGCTGCCTTATACTGAGACAGACCCTTGGCCCATCTCTCTCAGGCCTGTTCAACTTCAGCCCTCCTGCAGATGTTGGCCTGCAACTCCCATAATCCCTAGCTATTGGCCACTGTGGCTGGGGATTATGGGAGCTGTAGTCCAAAAACAGCTGGAGGGGCAAAGTCGAGCAGGCCTAAATTCTAGCTCAATATCGTCTACTACGCTGACTGGCAGAAGCTCTCCAAAGTTTCAGGCAGGAGTCTTTCCCTGGAGATGCCACCATGGATTGAACTTGGGACCTTCCGCACAGAAGCAGATGCTCTGCCACTGAGTTAGGGCCCCATCCACGAAATATAACAGAAGACTGTGTTTTGCAAATGAATTCGCCCATGTGATAAGCAGATCAAATATGGAAGGGTCTTGTTCACTCCGCCCACTTCCACCCGGCCAGTTTTCGCACTTCATTTTAAGTTTACAAAATGTGCCAAAGTGGAAAGAGAGACAGAGAGAAAGAGAAGTAGCACATTCCCTTTGTGCGACGGGGTTGGGTTTTTTTCTTTTCTTTTCCTTTTAAAAAAAAAATCCCCGTTAAAGTTCCTGTACACGCTGACAGTTTTACAATTTACATGACAGCTGGCTTGCTCGGAGGAGGGCTCCGTTAATTAAAATAACACAAAGAGGGAAAGAAGTGAAATCGTGTCAGCGGATAATTAATTCGGAGCAGGGCACAGGGCTGTGTGCTGCTCTTGCAAAGAAAACACGGCAGGAATTCACAGCATTGCAGGGCACCTTGTCGCTTACACCTCCCGGAGCCACCCTTGCCCTGGGCACTCCATCTCGTAGCACACTATGCAGTGTTGCCAGGATGCGCGGAGAGGTGTTTCTATGCATGCCTTTCCACATTGGATGCTGAGTCGGGGTGGGTGGGCGTGGTACGCTTGAACTCTGTATAGGTTCTCGGATGTGACGATAACCACCAGCTTTATCAGGCGATTCAATAAAACATAAGAACACAAGAACAGCCCTGCTGGATCCGGCCCAAGGTCTATCTACTCCAGCACCCTGTTTCCCCCAGTGGCCCCCCACCAGAAGCATCTAGGACAGGGGTGGGAATAGCTGGCCCACCGGCTGCTGTTGAACTATAACGCCCATCATCTCTGGACAGGATAAACTGTGGCTGGGGGTGATGGGAATTGTAGTTCAACGACAGCTGGAGGGCTCGGTTTGCCCACCCCAGATCTAGCAAGCCTGCAAGCAAGAGATGAAGGTGTGCCCTCTCTCCTGCTGTTGCTCCCCTACAGCTGGTATTCAGAGGCGTCCTACCTCTGAGCCTGGAGGTAGTCTGTAGCCATCAAGATTATCGACAGAGTCAGATTCTCTCTGAGTCTTGTTCAAGGTTCATGTTCAGGATTCTGTCTGTCATGTTCAAGTCTTGTTCAAGTCATGTTCCTTGTCTTCAAGTCATGTTCAAGTCACGTTCAAGACTCTCTCTGAGTCATGTTCTCTCTAGTCATGAACTGCTACCAATGCCATTATGCCACTGGATCAACCCAACGGCCTCTCTAATTCCTCTCCTGCTTCCCACAGTATCCAACCAGCTACCTCTAGGGAGTCCGCAAGCGGGAGATGAAGGCACATCCCTCTCCAGCCTTGCTCTCCTGAAACTGATATTCCGGGTGGGTATAGGGTTGCCATGTCCCCCAGAATTTAGGGTAGCCCCCGGATTTTGGTTCCTCTACCTGGCTACTAAATTCCACCCAGATTTACACAGATTTCAAATGTGCTGCCCGGATTGCCCAGATTTTCCTCTGGATCCAATCACAGGGGAGGGCAGGGAAGGAGGGGAAAGTATACAAATTGGCCAAATAAATAAATAAATAAATAAATAAATGAAATATGCAAAGACCATAAGAAGAGCCGTGCATAATGTGCAAATTAGGCCTCCCGGATTTGGTGAGCTTGAGTATGGCAACCCTAGGTGGGTAGCAGTCTGCCTCTGAATACCAGTTGCATGGGAGCAGTAGCAGGAGAGGGGGTCGGTCTGCCTTCGCCTCTTGCTTCTGGGCTTCCCAGGGGCATCTGGTGGTGGACCACTGTGGAAAACAGGATGCGGAATTAGGGAGGCCATGGTCAGGTCCCGCACGGCTCTTCTTATGGTCTTTGTTGTAACACCTAAATGGGTGAGGTGATAAGTACCCCCACCTCTCCAAATTCCATGCAGATCTATGGACAGAGAGATTGAAAATTGAGCCCTAAAGAGCTGATTTCACCTGTTGGTGACCTATATTTGGCCAAGGGTAACCACTCTTTCTTGTTTTCCCCTCTTGGCCTTTTAAAAGTATCCAAAAATTCAGGTCTATAGAGCAGAATGTGCTTTTGTTGTTTTGAAAAACAAATAACTATGGGATGTTTCTTGAGTTGTTAGGCTTTGAAGTATAACAGGGTAATCATACCTCACAGCATATGCCAAATGGCTCGATTACTAATAGGAAGAATTCATCCTTGCCCTCAGTAAAGATGGCTATTGCCACCTGCCTTTATCATGATCTGGGTAGGCCAAGTGAGCCACCGTATCAAGCTAAGCTGTGTGACTAACCTGACTGAGGAGAGCTGGTCTTGTGGTAGAAAGCATGAATTGTCCTCTTTGCTAAGCAGAGTCCACCCTGGTTTGCATTTGAATGGGAAACTACATGTGAGCACGGTAAGATATTCCCCTCAGGGGATGGGGCTGCTCTGAGAAGAGCACTTGCCTGCTTCCATGCAGAAGGTCCCAGATTCCCTCCCTGGCATCTCAAGATAGGGTTGGGAGAGACTCCTGTCTGTAACCTTGGGGAAGCCTCTGCTAGTCTGGGTAGACAATACTGAGCTAGATGGACAAATTAGCTGACCCGGTATAAAGCAACATCCTATATTCCTATATTCTTATGACCCTTGGTCAGAGCATAAATTACTAGCTTGCTGGGCCTCTTTTGTGTCTTCACCAGCTGCCCAAGAGTACAGTCATTTGCACATTTACCTCAGAGTATGCTCTACTGCTAATAAGGGGAGAGGAGGTGGGAAGTAAGGGAAAGATTAGGGATGTTCAAATTGATTCAAATTCAAATCAATTTGACTCGAATCAGGGTGATTCAATTGATTCGAATTTGAATCTAATAACCACTTAGAAGTTTCAAAATTCAATTCAAATTCAATTTGAGAGACGTTTGGCACCTTTTAAAAAACTATTCAGGCCCCCTGATTGGTTAAAAAGGATGCCAAAACAGTGTTGAAGTGATTCCAATTTGATTCAAACTTGAATCGAATCTTTGGATCAGATTCGAACCGGATTCAAATTTGAAATGAATTTTTGGAATTTGATTTGAATTCAAATCGAATTGAAAAAATTGTTTTGTGCACATTTCTAGGAAAGATCACAGTAAAAATGGCATTGTAACTGAAAATTCTTTTCAAATTGCTGGGGATAATGGAACAATCCCTGTAAAAGTTTGTGTGGGTTTGGGTTTTAAAAAAAAACACCATAGGAGAAATACAGGAAAGATCATTTTTTAAATGTATGGGAGTAAAAGAAAGATGTGGAGTAAAGGAAAGATGTTCAATTTGTGCGGTGGGGGGGTAGGAATAATGGGTTCACCATTTATAAATATGACAAAAGGGAGTAATGAAACCATCTCTTTTCAAAAGCGGGGGCGGGAGGACTCAACTCCTCATTGCTCAGCACACACACTGTACTCATATAATCTGACATTATCCACACAGCATCCCACAAGGGATGAAATCTGTTAGCACATTAAAAAATAAAGAAAACAGAATGCCAAGAACTCCTCCTCCTTACTTTGTAGACATAAATTCATTGGGTGTAGCTCTAGCAGGTGGTTGGGGAGGCTACACCTGCTGAATTTCTGCCTAGGTGCATCCTCCACAGCCCAAAGGCAAGCTGAAAGACCATGGCAAAGTGTAGGGGCATGACGCCACACTTTTCTAAAGCCAGCGTGATATATGCAACTGTGCAAAGTGTTGACTGCTTACATAACATGGAAACTAAGATGAGTGCCTTAACTTGCAACTGCCACACTTTCTAGGGCACGGGTGAACATGGTAAGCACCTTAACTCTCATCTTAAGCCAAAGGGTTGGGTTTTTAAAAACATTCTCCCAGATTCCAGGCGGAGGGCCAGCTGCAGCAGAGGCCAACCCTGTTTTACAACAGAATGTCTTGTTTATCTCACCACTCCAGCTCTGATCATTGCAAGAGAAGCTATCAGAAGTGAGGCCAGCAGAAGCTGGAGCTATGCATGACACCCTTTGCTGCATATGGTCCAAGTCTTCCAGAGCCGGAGCTAAGCAGCTGTTCCTGGGATGTATCCTAAAGAGGAGAAGGAGCTGGTGGGCATTGCCTCTCCAAGCTGGACTGGATGCAAACTGGCAGTCAGGAATGACAGCGTTTGCATAATTATATTATTACGCTGACTCTGATTGTCCTACTTCCCCAAGCGGCAGGAAGTTCCAGAGGCTCACAGCATGCCTTGGATTCTGGTTTCCTTTGGAAGGAGCATTACTGCAGACTGACGCAGTCTTTGCAATATTTGGCTTGGCTTATTTATATTATTATTAATGTATTAATTATTGTTATTGTTATTATATACTGCTTTTCAACGACGTTTTCAAAGTGTTTTACACAGAAAAATTAAGTGAGTAAGTAAGTTAGTAAATAAGATGGTCCCCTGTCCCCTGTCGCCAAAGGGCTCATGCTCTAAAATGAAACACACCACCAGCAGCCACTGGAGTGATGCTGTGCTGGGGTTGGATAGGGCTGCTTATTGGTTAATATAGGTGTTGCATGACTTCATCTGCTATTTATGCCAGTTAATAATTTGAACATGGTTGGCAGGCAGGTGATCGGTCTATAAGTACTTGGAACCACACCTTCTGCTGGGTCTTACATTATGAGGTGAGTTTTGCCAGTTATTAACCATTGTTCACTATCACTTCCTTGCAAAATGTGATTGAACAGTTTTGATAGTTGTTGATGAAGGCCTGTTAGATGTTTAAGCCAGAAGCCATGCAGTTCTTCATCGCCTGGTGCAGGCCAATTTTTAATTTTCTTTGCTCTTTCACTTCTCAATTCTTGTGTTATTATTAGATCTTGTGTTTGTTGGTTATATTTTTTGACCTCTTTTACCCAGCCTGCTTTATTATTATTTTAGTAGTAGTAGTAGTAGTAGTAGTAGTAGTTCAACTATGGCTGGAGGGCCATATGCCCACCCCTGCCTAAGGGGATGGGGTCGTAGCTCAATGGTAGAGCATCTTCTGCTTCCCAGATTCACTCCCCAGCAACATCTCCAGGTAGGGTTGGGAAAGACTCCTGCCTGCAACCTCAGAGAGCCGTTGCCAGTTCTGCTTGGATGCCCTTCGTGGAGGAGGTTTACTGTGTTCATCCCTAGCTGTCACCCGCCTGGTCTGCTCAGAGATCACAATGGGAAGGAGGTGTATCTGTGTTTGTAGTTGTAGGGAGGTTTATAGAAAAGTAGTTGTACATAAGAACATAGAAGCTGCCTTAAACTGAGTCAGACCCTTGGTCCATCTTGCTCAGTATTGTCAACACTGACTGGCAGCATCTCTCCAGTATTTGAGGCTGGAGTCTCTCCTGGGCTACCTGAGGTGAAGATGGAACCTTCTGCATTCAGGCATGCAGATGCTCTTTCACCTAATTAACTAAAGCCCCATCCCCTAAACAGCATGTCTTACAGTGCTCACATATAGTCACCCATCCAAATGCAAAGGGAAGTGGGCCCTGCTTAGCAAAGGGGACCATTCGTGCTTGCTACCACAAGACCAGCCCTCCTTCTCAGGTATATGGTGTTTGCAAAGGTGGTAACATGGAGAGAGGCAGAAAAAGAGGCCGGTCTCAGAAACCTGCCAGCTCAGCTTTTGATGTAACTGGTTCTCTCATGGAGGATGTTCATGTTTCAGCTTGTATAATGCACACCTATGAACCCACATGCGATCTGCCTGCCAAGTCCTGAAATCTGATCTGGCTTGCTCTTGTTTTTCTATATCTCCCCTTTCATTAGAAATTGTGGCTGGGAATGATGGGAGTTGTAGTTCAACAAACAACATCTGGAGGGCCACATTTGCCCACCCCACCTTAGCTCAGTGGTAGAGCATCTGCTTTGCATGCAGAGGGTCCCAGGTTCAATCCCTGGCAGCATCTCCAGGTATGGCTGGGAAAGACTCCTGCCTGAAACCAGGGATGTAACTATAATAGGGCAAGGGGAGACAGTTGTCTGGGGGCCCACTGCCTTGCCCCCCCCAGAGGGAAGTCACATGACTGACTCCCCCCAGTTGCACACCCGCCCGGGCTTCCTTCAGTTGTATTCATCCTCTGAAATTGATGTGAGTGTTAAGACCTGGAGCTACCGGAACAGCATGTCTTTCAGTGAGTGGGGAGGGGGACATTTTAAAATCTTGTCTCTGGGCCCACTCCAACCTTGCTCCGCCCCTGCCTGAAACCTTGGAGAGCTGCTGCCAGTCAGTGTAGACAACACTGAGCTGGATGGACCAATGGCCTGACTCCGTACTCGGCAGCTTCCTATGTTCCTATGACCTCGACTCTATACACACTCAATTCATACTTGAAAGTTCCCGATGTTCTCAGGGGTAGCCATATACCTGAGAAGGAGAGCTGGTCTTGTTGCAAGCATGAATGGTCCCCTTTGCTAAGCTGGGTCCATTTCAGTTTGCATTTGGATGGGTGACTATACGTGAGAATTGTAAGAGACGCTGTTTAGGAGCTTTAGCTCAGTGGAAGAGCATCTGCATGCCTGGTTCCGTCTTCACTTCAGGTAGCCTGGGAGAGACTCTGGCCTGAAATACTGTAGAGCTGCTGCCAGTCAGTGTTGACAATACTGAGCAAGATGGACCAAGGGTCTGACTCAGTCTAAGGCAGCTTCCTATGCACACCTACTTTTCTGTCAACCTCCCTACAGTTACCAACACAAGTCAGCCTCCTTCCCATCGTGATCTCTGAGCAGGCCAGGCGGGTGACAGCCAGGGATGAGCACAGTAAGCTTCTGCCATAAGGGACATCCAAGCAGAAGGGCTGGGAATCCCTCCAGAGCCCCCCGAGCTGAGTAAGCCAGAGCGGGCCTGTGCCAGGCTCACCAGCTGTGGCATTACCAAGCGACAGAACCTCTTAAGGCGGGACCAGTAACAGGATTTCACTGGGGCTGAAGGAAAGCCGATCACTTGTGACCTTGGGCGGCCAGCTGGAGCAACAGACATGCCAGAAAGACAGACTGCAGAAAAGCAGGGAGACAACCCGCGGCCTGGACAGCTTACCTTTCACACTTTGCACATGGGCCTTAACCACACAGTGCTCTTTGCAGCCAGGAATTCTGATTAATTCTTTTTAATTGACCTTAATAGAGTGTCCTTTGTCCTGGACAGCGAGCAAAGATTTTTAAACCATGATAAAACCTAATAAACAAGAAGTTCTGGTAAGAACTTTCCTTTCGCTATAATCTTTCACTATAATCTTCACTTTAAAACTATTACTTTCCTTTCACTATAATCCTGATCAACAGTGACCATATCCCCATGTTTGCCTACTTCTGTCTCAAACATTCTCGCATCCACCATTTTGAATTGGGGTGGATGACATCATCACAAACTACACCGTTGAGGTGGCCCTGTGCGTCGCTCACTACAACTGTACCAAACTTGGTTCAAAACAGTTAGACAGTTCACAAGTTAGCCCACTTGTGTCTCAAACGTTCATGCGTCTGCCATCTTGAATTGTGGTAGATGACATCATTATAAACTATGCCATTGAGCTGTCCATATGTGACCCTACACCTGTAGCAAATTTGGTTCAAATTGGTTAGGCGGTTAACAAGTTAGCCCACATGAACTTCAAATGTTCATGTGCCCGCCATCTTGAATTGGGGTGGATGACATCATCACAAACAATGCCATCGAGGTGTCCCTCTGTGTCCCTACAACTGTACCAAATTGGTCCTGGCATTGTGAAGTTGATAGGGATACACAAACACAAACACGCACACAAAGCTCGGTGATTTCATAAGCTTAAGTACATACTATAGTATGTACTTAAGGAACGTAGTCCAAAAATACATGTATAGATCCCTTTACTAGATTCAAAGTGCATTAGAAATCAAATTATTATTATTATTATTATTATTATTATTATTATTAATACAATAATAATATACATTAGGTTCATTGACACAATCCAAAACTGGATAGGAGGCGTGTCCAGCCAGGATTATCTATGATTCCGATTTCATCAATATCTATGAAATCTATGGTTTCAGTGAATAATCTAAACTAGCTGGGCCACCCACCCACCCCGACCAGCACAGATTTCTTTCCCCACCCACCGGCCCACCACCATTTTCTCCTTCCCACACACAAGCCTGTCTGGCACTGCTGCTTTCCTCACTCCCTGCCAGCAGCTCGCTTACAAACTCTCACGAGAGCCGCCACACATGAGATTAGCAACGGGTTCGCCTTAGAGAAATATATATATAGATGTTGGAAATGTTATGATGCTTATGGACACCTAACTGGAACACCTACCGGTAAGAGGATAGTACTGGCAGACTCTAGGGAACCCACAGATATGTGGGTTTCACAAAAATCTGAAGGAAAAAACTATAGGAACAAAACAAAACCCCAAAGACCCCAAACTGCCCCAGTATAACTTGAATTGTGTGGACTGTTTGTGGACTCAGAGGGCAGTTAGCAGACAACTAGGTTGGAGGCGGGGGAATCTAACGAGACTGAGTGGCAGGGAGGAAGGCTTGAGCAAAAGAATGGAAAATTGTTCAACCTGAAGCATGTTCCCTATAGATTGTCACAACCCTTTCTGCTTCTGAGGGGGAAAGGTGGCTAAAACCTTCACCATCCTCAGATAGGGATGTGCACGAACTGGACCGGAGGTCATTGTAGAGGCCTGTGAATCGGTTCGAACGTGGCGCAGTTCGGCAGTTCAGCGCCAGGGGGTGGTTCTTTAAGGGCAGGGGGATGCTCTTACCCCTCCCACCACATTCCCCCCGCTGGCGCTCCTTTTTAAAAGCAGTTTGGGGGCGGCAGCATACCTCCCTGTCCTCCCTGCCCCCGTTTTCAGCCGGAAGTGGCCGGAAGTACTGTGCTGGTGCATGTGGTGTACGTGACGTGCGCGTGTGCGCACGCAACTTCCGGCTGAAAACGGGGTCAGGGGCGGCTGGGAGGTATGCTGCCGCCCCCAAAACTCGTTAAAAAAGGAGCGCCGGTGGGGGAAAAGTGGCGGGAGGGGTAAGAGCACCCCCTGCCCTTAAAGAACCAACGCCCTGACACCAAACCACGGTTCCGTGCACACCACTATCCTCAGGCACAGGCTCCGATAACATATGAACACCAGGGATATACTGCAACATTTTGTCGTGGGTCCATATTTCTAGCTACATCATTCCAGCCTGGTCTGCCTTTAACACCACATTCCAACAAGAACCTGAGGAAATGACTCGTGGTATATGCATTATGCCATTCATACCTGCTATCCCAACTGATCACTCAGTGAAGTCAACATTTAGCCCTTTCGGGTTTCCCCGATGTAGGTGGTTGGATGCTGGACTGGATGGGCCTTTGGTCTGATCCAGTAGCAGCTCACCCTGATGAACCGGGGGTGGGGTGGGGGGTGCCAAGGGAGGTTCAGGAGTCTCGCTTTGCCTGCAGGCTGACCATCCATCAGGTAGAGCTGTGCAGTGAACCATGCAGCTCTACCTGATGAATGGCCAGCCTGCAAGCAGTGCGGGAGAGAGAGGAGTAACCTGCACTGCTGCCGGGAAGCAGAGGCACCTACACCTCCTTTGGTGCCCCACAGCCTAATTAGGACAAGCTGCTACTGACCTGACCCAGCAAGGTTTTTCTTATGTTCTTATGTATGATCTAGCTAAACCAACCCTTCCTTCTCATGGTGGACATGGTGGATTAAAAAAATAGGGCAAACCTGCATGATGTGATATCCCATGTGCTCCTGAGTTGATCTTGTGATTGGTCAAATGCTTACGTGTCAAGAAAAATTCTGTCCACCTCACAAACGTTTAGCTTTCACGCTTTCATGTACTGAGATCCGTGCATACAATGGTGATGAACTCGTTGGATGAACTCATCTCCTCCGCCAAGAAGATGAGAACGAAGATACTGATGGTGAATACAGCAACTGAATCTTAAGCAGGGCAACAATATTAGGAAGTTAGTTCTTTAAAAAGAAAAAAGAAAAAAGTTCGTATTCGGTTGCGTTATTGTGCTATATATTCTGCTATCCCCTGGTATTGCTATATCGATTATTTTGACTTGTTTTTCTTTCTTCTCAACTACAGTTATATCTAGTGTATTGTGTGGCAGATGTTTGTCTCTTTGTAGTCGGAAGTCTCATAATATTTTTGCATCTTCATTTTCGACAACCTTTTCAATTTGATGGTCCCACCAATTCTTGGCTACAGGTAGCCTGTATTTTTTGCAGATGTTCCAGTGTATCATCCCTGCTACTTTGTCATGCCTTTGTTTGCAGTCAGTCTGTGTGATCTTTTTACAACAGCTGATTAGGTGGTCCACTGTTTCATCTGCTTCTTTACAAAGGCGGCACTTGCTGTTTGTTGTTGACATTTGTTCTTAGTGCCTGTTCTTGTGCAGCCAGTATTAAACCCTCTGTTTCTTTCCTCAAGTTGCCATTCTTAAGCCATTGCCAGGCCTTGGTGATGTCTGATTTTCCACTTATATTGTGCAAATATTGACCATGCAGTGGCTTCTTTTTCCATTTTTCTGCTCGGTTCTTGACTTGTTCTTTCTTGTAGGCCTGCTTGGTTTCATTGGTGTTGAATAGTTTCTCGTTATTGACCATTTTAAGTCCCATAATATTTTTGCATCTTCGTTTTCTACCACTTTTTCAATTTTATGGTCCCACCAATTTTTGGCTACAGGTAGCCTGTATTTTTTGCAAATGTTCCAGTGTATCATCCCTGCTACCTTGTCATGCCTTTGTTTGTAGTCAGTCTGTGCAATCTTTTTACAACAGCTGATTAGGTGGTCCACGGTTTCATCTGCTTCTTTACAAAGGCGGCACTTGCTGTTTGTTGTTGACTTTTCTACTTTTGCTCTTATTGCATTTGTTCTTAGTGCCTGTTCTTGTGCAGCCAGTATTAAACCCTCTGTTTCTTTCTTCAAGTTGCCATTCTTAAGCCATTGCCAGGTCTTGGTGATGTCTGATTTTCTACTTATATTGTGCAAATATTGACCATGTAGTGGCTTCTTTTTCCATTTTTCTGCTCGGTTCTTCACTTGTTCTTTCTTGTAGGCCTGCTTGGTTTCATTGGTGTTGAATAGTTTCTCGTTATTGACCATTTGAAGTGCATCTTCTTCACTATCCTTGATATATTCTTCAAGGCCTCTTTTCGCCTCCTCTACTATTTGATGGACTTGAAGCATTCCTCTTCCACCTGAGCTGCGAGGGAGGTACAGCCTATCGACATCACTGCGGGGGTGCAGAGCATGATTGATGGTCATGATTTTCCTGGTCTCACGATCTAGCATCTCTAGCTCTGCTTGGGTCCAGTCTATTATTCCTGCAGTGTATCTGATAACAGGTGTGGCCCAGATGTTAATGGCTTGTATGGTGTTCCTGCCATTGGGTTTGGACTTGAGGATTTTTCTAACTCTCCTGATGTATTCACTTCCCATTTTTCTTTTAACTTCAGTGCGTGTGATGTTATCAGCCTGGAGAATGCCCAAGTATTTGTAAGGTTCTTTCTCTTCCAGGTTCTTGATCTTGCTTCCATTGGGCAGTTCTATTCCTTCTGTTTTTCTTATTTTTCCTCTGTTCATTATTAATGCAGCACACTTGTCTTGTCCAAACTCCATTGCTATATCGCTACTGAATATTCAACAACTTTTAAAAGACATAAAAACACACAATTAAAAACATAGTGATAAAAACAATTCAAAAACAATTAAAACCATTTAAAACCAATTAAAATACCTTTAAAAACAACAACAACAATGGGAGACTACACATGAGAGCACTGAAAGTTATTCCCCTTAGTGGATGGGGCCTTTCCATGAACAGCATCAGCATGCTTGCAAACAGAAGGTTCCACGTCCCCCTTCCCTGGCAACTCCAAGGTAGGGCTGAGAGAAATTCCCGCCTGCCATCTTGGAGAAGCCGTGGCCAGTCTGTATAGACAATACGGAGCTAGATGGACAGAGGGTCTGACTTGGTATAAGGCAGCTTAATAAATAATAAAATAATAACAACTAACCGGCCCAGTCGCAGAGCCTCTGCACCTCTAGTTCTCCCTCGTTCTCGGCTCCGCTCCCTTGTTCTCGGTCCTCCCACCTCCTCTTCCCTCTTCCTCCCTCCAATGTTCTTTCTTTCTGGCCGGCCACCTGGCCAGCTGCTTCTTCTGGCCAGCTGCCGCTTTCTCTCCCCCACCTGCTACTGCTGCCGCCACTTTTTCTTTATTGGGGCTCTGGCTGCTGCTGCTGCTGCTGCTATATAGGGCAGGCTAGCCCAAGGGCCTGGGGGAAGAAGACAGAAGGAGAACAGCTTGGGTGGGGCACTGACTGACTGCTGTCTCTGCCCCTGCCCCACCTTTCCTCAGGTGTGTGTAACATCTCCTTGGGCTGCTGCTGGGGCTCTGGCTGCTGCTGCTGCTGCTGCTATATAGGGCAGGCTAGCCCAAGGGCGCGAGCCTCTTGGCGCGAGCCGAAGGGCGAGAGCACAAGGGCTCTCGTCCTTGTGGCTCTCTGCCGTGGGGCAAGCTGCCTGTGGACCAGAAGATCTCTCTCCTTCCGCCCTGAAGAGCCATCTTCTCACAATTAAGAAGTCAGCAGGAGACTACGCAAGCCTGGTTTTGTTTTGTTTTTAATTAAGCCAAGAAGCCGTGGTGGGTTAGTCTGGGGAGATGTGTCTGGGGGAGCGAAAAAGTGGGTCTGGAGTGGGGACGGCAATATCACGAGTAGCGGGCAGAGGGAGGTATGGCGGTGGGAGTTCGGCAGGCCGTTACAGGGGAAATCGGTCCAGGCAATTGAGGCCTGTTCCTTTTTCCGGCCCTTCTCCCAACCCTCTGACCCTAGGGAGCTCTGGGAACACTCCTTCGAGGATTAGGGTGCTGCTGCTGAATGCCAGGTCAGTTAACGCAAAAACATCTCTCATCCACGATTTGATTGTGGATGAGCGTGCTGACCTGGTATGTGTGACGGAGACCTGGTTGGATGCGCTGGGCGGGGTCGGTCTCTCTCAGCTTTGTCCTCCAGGTTTCCAGATCGTGCAGCAGCCCCGCCTCGAGGGTCGGGGAGGAGGCGTTGCAGTCATCTTTCGAGAGACCCTCCCCGTTTCCAGGTGCCCGGTCAGGCAATCTCAGAATTTCGAGTGTTTGTCCTTGAGGGTGGGCCTCCGAGATAGGCTGGGGATTCTGTTGGTGTACCGACCACCCCGCTGCACTTCAGTCTCCCTACCTGAGCTGGCGGGGGTGGTCTCGGAGGTGGCCTTGGGTTCCTCCAGGCTTATTGTTTTGGGGGATTTCAATGTCCATGCTGAGGCCCCCCTAGTGGGTGCGGCTCAGGATTTCATGGCCTCCATGGCAACCATGGGCCTGTCTCAATTGGTATCGGGCCCTACCCACGTGGCGGGACACACTCTGGATCTGGTTTTTGCCGACCGGGAAATAAATGATCTGGAGGTGGGGGAATTTGAGACCACTCCCTTGTCATGGACAGATCATCACCTGGTGGGGTTTAGTTTGACTGCTCCATCTGCCCTCTGCAGGGGTGGTGGGCCAATTAAGATGGTCCGCCCCCGGAGGCTTATGGATCCGCTTGGATTCCAGACGGCCCTCGGGGAGTTTCCAGTGTCCAGAGCTGGTGACCCTGTCGACGCCTTGGTTGATCTCTGGAATGGAGAGATGGCCCGGGCTGTTGACACGGTTGCCCCCAAGCGCCCTCTCCGGCTTAGTGGAGCCCGTTCCGCTCCTTGGTTTTCCTCGGAGCTTAGGGCGATGAAGCAACTCGGACGACGGCTGGAGCGACGCTGGAGGAAGAGTCGTCACGAATCCGATCGAACACGGGCTAGAACCCATTTTAGGGACTACGCCGTGGCGGTGGGGGCGGCGAAGAAACGTTTTTTCTCTGCCTCCATTGCGTCTGCTCAGTGCAGGCAAACAGAGCTGTTTCGTGTGGTGAAAACATTGCTCCACACATCCCCCCGGACAATGGGGGAGGAGCCATCTACAGCTCGTTGTGATCGGTTTGCCTGTCACTTTGCAGATAAAGTCGCTTGCATCCGTGCTGACCTGGACTCCAGAGTTTTGGCAGTTCCGGCAGACGTGCCTTTGGCACCATCTGGTCCCGTTGTGTTGGATTCTTTTCGGTTGGTGCGGCCTGAGGATGTGGACAAGATCCTGGGCAGTGTGCGGGCGACTTCGTGCGCTCTTGACCCTTGCCCTTCATGGCTAATAAAAGCTGCCAGGGAGGGGACAGGCAGATGGCTGGAGGTGATGGTTAATGCTTCATTAAGGGAGGGCAGGATGCCATCGTGCCTTAAGGAGGCGGTGGTAAGACCTCTATTAAAAAAGCCCTCCCTTGATCCCTCCAGCCTGGACAACTATAGACCTGTGTCTAACCTCCCCTTTTTGGGCAAGGTGATGGAGCGTGTGGTGGCATCCCAGCTGCAGAGGGTCTTGGATGATACGGATTATCTGGACCCTTTTCAATCTGGCTTCCGCCCCGGGTATGGGACTGAGACTGCCTTGGTCGCTCTAGTGGATGACCTACGCCGGGAACTAGACAGGGGGAGTGCGTCCCTGTTGGTTCTGCTGGACCTCTCGGCGGCGTTCGATACCATCGACCATGGTATCCTTCTGGGCCGCCTCTCGAGTATGGGAATCGGAGGCACTGCGTTGCAGTGGTTCCGGTCCTTTCTTGAGGGGAGGGTCCAGAAGGTGGTGCTGGGGGACTACTGCTCGGCCCCGTGGCCGTTGGCCTGTGGGGTCCCGCAGGGTTCGGTCTTGTCCCCCATGCTGTTTAACATCTACATGAAGCCGCTGGGAGAGGTCATCCGGGGATTTGGACTGAGTTGTCAGCAATATGCGGATGACACTCAGCTCTATCTCTCCTTGTCATCTGATCCTAGGGAGGCGGTGGATGTCCTGAACCGGGGACTGGAGGCCGTGATGGGTTGGATGTGGGCTAACAAACTGAAATTGAATCCGGATAAGACGGAGGTGCTGTTGGTCAGTAGGAGAGCCAATCGGGATGTGGAGATTTTACCAGTTCTGGATGGGGTTGCACTCCCCTTGAAGGAACAAGTACGCAGCTTGGGGGTACTACTGGACCCGGCTCTGCTCTTGGAAGCTCAGGTGGAGGCGGTGGCCAGGGGTGCCTTTGCACGGCTTCGGCTGGTGCGCCAGCTGCGTCCCTTTCTCGAGAAGGCAGATCTGGCCACGGTTACCCACGCCTTAGTCACGTCGCGGCTGGATTACTGTAACGCGCTCTACGTGGGGCTGCCCTTGAAGAATATCCGGAAACTGCAGCTAGTGCAAAACGCGGCAGCGAGGGTGTTATCCAGAGCTGCCCGTTGGGAACATATCACCCCCATTTTGAAAGAACTGCACTGGCTACCGGTTCGTTTCCGGGTCCAATTCAAGGTGCTGGTTTTGACCTTTAAAGCCCTAAACGGTTTGGGCCCAGGGTATTTGAGGGACCGCCTGCTCCCAAGGGTTGCTGCCCGCTTGACGAGGACATCTGAGGGGGCCCTGCTCCGGGTGCCGACAATGAGAGAGGCCCGGCTGTCGTGCACTCGGGACAGGGCCTTCTCTGTTGCTGCCCCCAGACTCTGGAATGCTCTCCCAGTGGTCATTCGCTCCTCGGACTCCATCATGGCTTTTAGAAAGCTTGTAAAGACTTGGCTTTTTAACCAGGCTTTTACATAATCATTTTTACTGCTGCTTCTGGGTGTTTTTATTTCTTGTATTGTTTTATGCCTGTTTTTATATGTTTTTATACTCTTAGCATGTTGTTTTTATTGTATGTTTTTAACTTTTGTAAACCGCCTTGGGGCTATATTTTAACGAAAGGCGGTATAAAAATGCAAAAATAAATATAAATAAATAAATTCCCCCCCCCCACCGCTGCTGCTTTCTCTCCCTGCTGGCCTGTCCATTGACCTTATGTTCCCAGCCCCGCCACTTTCCTCTCCCCTCCCCTTGCTTGTGAACTCTCGTGAGAGCTGCCACGCATGGGATTAGCAACGAGTACGTCTAAGGAAATTATATAGCTAGAGGAAGAAGAGGAAGAGGAAAAGTCTGCCCTGATTTGCATTTGAATGGGAGACTATACATTTAAGCACTGTAAGATCTCCCCCTCAGGGGATGGGGCTGCTCTGGGAAGAGCATCTGCCTGCTTGCATGCAGAAGGTTCCAAGTTCCCTCCCTGGCAGCATCTCCAAGATTGGGCTGAGAGAGATTCCTGCCTGCAACCTTGGAGAAGCCGCTGCCAGTCTGTGAAGACAATACTGAGCTAGGTAGACCAATGGTCTGACTCAGTATATAGCCGCTTCCTGTGTTACTATGTCCCTAACGCTGGAGCTCCGCGCTTCTTGCCTGGGGGAGGCACCAAAGTCAAACTTGGTCTAGGAGTCCAAAAGCCCCAGGCCACCGACGGCCTGTCAAGCATCCTCCCATCTTGCGCCCAGAAGTGGTGAACAAGAACAAGCAAACCCAAAAAGAACAAGCAAACCCAGAACAAGCAAACCCAAAAAGTCCTCCTCAAAGAAAGGGAGCCGCAGTACCCAACAGATTTCTTCTCTCCCCTCTTCTGTACACAAATGTCTGGAAATCCAGCCCATCAGCAATTTCCAATGTCCGTTTCTTGTATCCCCCACCACACGCGCCATGCCGCTCCCAGCTTTATGTGTGCGAGCTCAGAGATGGAAGGAAGAAGGGAGGGGTGGAGAGAGGCAGGAGAAAGATAAGTTTTTGGTGGGGGTTTTTTTTAAAGGGAAGGGGGGGGAGAGAAAGAAAGGGGGAAAGCAAAGAGAAAAAGAAGCCCAGGGCAGCAAACCAGCTGAGGTGTCAAAGACAAAGATTTAATGAATGTGCCTGCGGGTTCTACCTGAACAGATTATCACAACCTAGAAGGAAAATACCAAGAAAATGGGAACGAAGCAAGGATCATTTTTCAGACTGGCAGTTCCCCTCGCAGACATCTTTTAACAAGAAAAAGAATTAAATAAAATAAAGAGGAGCCTGGCTTCTTCTTCCTTACTTCCTTTTTTTAAAGGGCCAGCATCATCACTTGGGTGGGAGCAGTAGCGGGGAAAAGTCGGGTCTGTTTTGTTTTTTGTTTTTAAATGATCCAGCCCTGATAAAAGGGGCAAGGTGGCGTAGCATCTTTCTCTTCAGATTTATTTATCTGTCTGTTTATCTTTGCATTTATATCCCTCTCTTCCTCCAAGGAGCTCATGGTTCTGTTTATCCCCACAACAACCTTGTGAGGTAGTTTAGGCTGAGAGAGAAGTGACTGGCCCAGAGTCACCCAGTGAGTTTCATGGCTGAGTGGGGATTTGAACCCGGGTTTGCCCAATCCTAGTCCAACACTCTAACCGCTATATCACGCTGGAGGCCGGAGTTGTCTGTGTTAGGAATATCTTGTATTATTTGTTCATGCAACAAGACATAGGAAGCTGCCTTATACTAGGGCAATTCTCACGATAGTAAACTGGGTAGGAAAAGATAAAGCTCCAGCTTTGGGAGCTTTGAACACTCCTGATTATTAGTCATCTGTCAGTCAAAGCCTAGGTGGGAGGAGGGGAAAGTGATTGTGTGAGAGGTGGACACAGGCTCTAACAGCAGCATCCTACCAGCATATTACTGAGGATGGAGGAAGTGCTGTCAAAGCACTGAGAGCCAGTGTGGTGCAGTGGTTAGAGTGCTGGACTAGGACCGGGGAGACCCGAGTTCAAATCTCCATTCAGCCATGAGACTTGCTGGGTGACTCTGGGCCAGTCACTTCTCTCTCAGCCTAACCTACTTCACAGGGTTGTTGTGAAAGAGAAACTCAAGTATGTAGTACACCGCTCTGGGCTCCTTGGAGGAAGAGCGGGATATACATATAATAATAATAACAATTTCCCCTCTTCTTAACTCTTTTTTTGTTGTCAGACAACCAAAAACCAGGAGGGCTCCCGAAGTTTACCACCAGTTTACCATCTTGAGAGCTGCCACATACTGAGTCAGACCACTGGTCTATCTAGCTCAATAGTGTCTTCACAGACTGGCAGAGGCTTCTCCAAGGTTGCAGGCAGGAATCTCTCTCAGCCCTATCTTGGAGATGCTGCCAGGGAGGGAACTTGGAACCTAGATGCTCTTCCTAGAGCGGCTCCCTCCCCTAAGGGGAATATCTTCCAGTGCTCACACTTCTAGTCTCCCAACCAAATGCAACCAGGGCAGACCCTGCTTAGCTAAGGGGACAAGTCATGCTTGCTACCACCAGACCAGCTAGCACGGTCTACTCAGTCTGGCAGGAGCTCTCCTGGATTTTAGAAAGAAGTCTTTCTCAGCCCTGCCTGGAAATGCCAGAGATAAAATGGAGACCTTCTTCATGCAAAGCAGATGCTCCACCACGTAGCTACAGCCCCAGCCCCAACGTGAATACCTCCTACACATATTCACACATTTCTGTATGCATGATGTCCCTTGCTTTCTTCCTTTCCCTTTATGAGAAAAAGAGGTTGAAATAGCATTAAGGCCTTTCACAATAAGGCGCTCTTTTTCCAAGAGATGTGAGGCAGATATGTTTCTGTACGCTCCCCAAATAATTTCCCATGGCTATCTTGTTCTCCCCTAATCAGAACCATATCCAAGCCCTTGGTTTTCTTCTGACCCAGCTTATATTTGTTTAAAAGTCCAAGGGAAGCTTTGCTAATAATGAAGCTATATTTAACGCACAGCTTTTCCAGACCGGTGGCTTCCTTCCCTCCCAAATTTTCAGCCTAGACTGAACAAGTCCCCTGAAGAACCAAAGCAGCCAGTGTGGGGGGAGGAAATACTCTGATCATAGTGAGAACAGATTTCTATCTCAAACGAGCTCCCCAGGCCCTGAACGGCGATAATAACATCTCACGTTCCTAGGATAATGTTGATTCTAAAACAAATTAGCCACTCAGGAGATACAATCTTCGCAAGCAACAAATGTGATTTCATGGGAAACGGAGGACCCCTTTCATCAGAGGCGTTTGGCACTCGGGGACCATAATGAAATACGGTGCCCCACACAGAGCGGCCCTGCCCGTGGCCAACCCATCTGGTGAAAAGCTTTGGGCCCTTGTCTTAATCCCTGCAATTTGAAGCATCCCAGCCACATAATGGTGCAGCAGGGAAATGACGACTATCAAGCCAGGGGTTGCCGGTTCGAATCCCCGCTGGTATGTTTCCCAGACTATGGGACACGCCTATATCGGGCAGCAGCGATACAGGAAGTTACTGAAAGGCATCATCTCATCCTGCGCGGGAGGAAGCAATGGTAAACCCCTCCTGTATTCTACCAAGGAAAACCACAGAGCTCTGTGGGCACCAGGAGTCAACACCGACTTGACGGCACACTTGACTTCACTTTGAAATATATGCCGCAGAAGGAGGAATTTCCTGATATTGAAAATATGTTTATAAAGTATAATGCTACAAAGTTAAAACTGTCATTTGTTAAGGCCCTACGTGTGCTGTGCTCCTGGGCAGCGCCCTTGCTAGCCTACCCCTCTGTCAAGTAGCCCATTTAGTTTTGGCTTGTGTTTGTTCTCGCTTTGGGGCTCTGACAAAAAGTGACCTAGAAATGTAAGAACAATATAAAACAAGCCATTCAAGTAAGAACTCATTATTATTAAATAAATAAATAAATAGCTCATTTGCCTACTTTCTGTGTGGCCGCCATCTTGGATGGGGGGGTGCATGACGTCATCACAAACCACACCATTCACATGTCTTATGTGGCACAACTGTACGGTGAAATTTGGTGCAAATCAGTGCAGGCCAATGTTTCCTCTCACAGGGATTCCCAGATGTTGTTGACAGAATCCCCAGCTACAATGGCTTTTGCTTGGGGATTATGGGGGCTGTAGTCAAGAACATCTGGGAATCCCTGTTAGAGGGAACATTGGTGCAGGCATTGCAAAGTTGTTGGCGGGCCGGCACACACACACAAACAGCAAGGTGATCTCTCCTAAAGGCACTTTTCCATGTGGGGGAAGGTGGGCTCATAAATAATAAAATTTCCGGAATGTGCCTGCACCTGTATGTTAATCGCTTTAAGGAATAGGGGTGCCAGCTCTCCATTTATTTACTTACTTACTTATTTATTTACTTATTTATTTATTTTTCAGTTTTTATACCGCCTTTCATAAAACATCCCAAGGCAGTTTACAAAAGTTAAAATACAATAAAACTCCATAAAAATCACATTTAAAACCTTAAAGTCAGTCAATCAGTAAAAAACATGGAACACTAAAAAAACAACCATAAAAAGACAAACAGAAGCAGGAAAGTTGAAAGAACCCGGCAAACTAAATTGCAATCATGTCCGTGCTTTACCATTTTAGAGTAATTTAACTGCATAGCTTCTGAAGTGTCTCAACATCATAGCCACGTCTAAAACAGCAAATGAGTCAAATTTTAAAAAGCAAAGCACAAATATCAAGATTTTCTTTTTTTGAAAGATCTAAATAAATATTATAATGTTATGCCCTGTAGCTAAAAATAATGTATGACTGGCCTAGAGCCTCCAGGGATCAACATCCATCTCCAGGTGACAACTGAAACCATCCTGGAGATGTGACTGGCTTCATTTTGTGAAAAATAGGGAGAAAAAATATCAGGAAGAAAACTCAAAGAGCAGCTTGGATCCGAATTGGCAACTTGATCATGGTAGCAACCACAAGGTGGCTCATTGTGGTATACAGGAACATTTGGGGAAGCTTATCTATATATATAATTCACTAAGATGTACCCGTGGCTAATCCCACGTGTGGCAGCTCTCACGAGGGTTTGGGGCAAGCGGAGGGAGGGATGAACGGGCGACAGGCGAGTGGAGGGGGAAGAATGGGCAAACAGCGAATGGGGGGGATGGGTGACCAGCAAGTGGGTGGCAGGGAGGAATGGGTGAATCAGCGAGCAGGGGGAGGGAAGAAAAGGCGGAGGAGAAATGAGCGAACAAGTTGGGGGGAGAATGGGCGACGGGCGTCCAGTGAATGGGGAGGGGAGGAATGGGCAACGGGGCGGGGGGAGGAACGGGCAAGCTCAGGGGAGCCAAAGGCTGAGTGCACTAGCGTACAGATGCTCTGTGTGGGTTCAGCTAGTTTATTTTATTTCTTTAAAATATTTATGCCCCGCTCCTCCAGTACGTTACTGCTCGGGGCAGCTCACAACATTTATAAAACAGTTACACTATAAAATCAGACCAATAAAATTAGCCAAATCAAACAAGTTAAAAATCCAAGCTAAAACCACAATTAGAATTCGCTTTTAAAATTTCAAATTAAATTATTTAAAAAACTAAAAACTAAGAATTATAGAAACTAAAGAACCTACCAGATTTATATAACAATGAAACATTAAAAAGCCTCTTTTAAAAGATGTGTTTTTAGTGGGTTTTTTTTAAAAAAAAACCTACGAGAGGGAGCATGGCGAAGTTCTTCAGGGAGGGCATTCCAAAACTGAGGGGCCACAACTGAAAAGGCCCTGTCTCTAGTTATAAGTCTCTAGTTATAAGCTGCCTTATAATGAATCAGACCATTGGTCCATCTAGCTCACTGACTGCCAGCAGCTCTCCAAGGTTTAACATAAGAACCTAAGAACAGCCCTGCTGGATCAGGCCCAAGGCCTATCTAATCCAGCATCCTCTTTCATACAGTGGCCCACCAGTGGCCTCTACCACTGAGTTATGGCCCCATCCCCAATGAGGAATATGTAGCAGACACACATGTAGTCACTCATCCAAATGCAAACCCAGGCAGACCCTGCTTAGCAAAGGGAACAATTCATACTTGCTATGTGCAGTAGGGAAATGACTTGACAAGCAAGCCAGAGGTTGACGATTTGAATCCTCGCTGGTGTGTTTCCCAGACTATAGGAAGCACCTATATTGGGCAGCAGGCAGCAATATAGGAAGATGCTGAAAGGCATCATCTCATACTGTGTGGTCTAGTTCAGCATTGTCTACACTGACTGGTAGCAGCATTCCAAGTTTTCAGGCAGGAGTGGTTCTAAGCCCTCCCTGCAGATGCTGCCAGGGACTGAACCTGGGACCTTCTGCATGCAAAGCAGATGCTCTACCACCAAACTATGGCCCCATCCCCAAAAATGCATAGGTACTGCGCGGGAGATGGCAATGGTCAACCCCTCCTGTATTCTACCAAGGACAACCACAGGGCTCTGTGGGCGGCAGGAGTTGACACCAACTCGACGGCACACTTTACCTTTACAAGACCAGCTCTCCTCCCCCAAGTAAACCATGGTGGCAACCACAAAATATGCTCCTTCACTCACCCCCTTCCCCAGTTCAGCTCATATAAGGCTGGGGTTCTCAAGCTTGGGCCTCCAGATATTGACGGAATGCAACTCCCATCACCCCCAGCCACAATGGTCAAAGGCCATCTGGGGACCCAAGCTAGGAAAGCCTGGCTACGGCGGACGAACACCTCCACCCCAACCGAAAAGTGTCTGTTTCCCCATCTTGGTTTTTCTGAACGTTGGCATCGTATCTCCCACAACTGAAGGGAGAGGCACGCCTAAGACAATTAGTGGTTTCCAAGTTTCCGTATAGCTGCAGGACAACATTGTTTGAAGGCAGAACTTTCCTCAAAGCTTTCTTTTCCCTTTCCTTTTTCAAATGTGCATTCTGGCCCCCCTTTTGTCTCATTACTTAAGCAAAGGCTGATATTCCCCAAGGCTCCCTGGCTCAGGGTTAGGCCTACTGCCTCCGCATAATCCCAATTCTGCCTCCCCCCCCCCCCCGACCACCCCATATAGCCTCAACGAGGTGCACCGGGAGGCACAGGGAAGGAGCGGATTGAGTCCTAATTTAGACTTGAAGCAAGTTTGTTTGCAGGCCATGTTTGGAACGGAAGCTGCCAATTAGGCTCAAAACACTGAACTCTTGTCAGTTTAGGTTTCTGTCATGGAAAGCTGGGCCTGGATCTAATGTGTGTTTTTCTTATAATGTTCTCCTTTAATGACACTGGAGTGGAACCCCAAAGACAGAGCCAAAGGGAAGGCCACAGAATCTGCTAGGAGGACACTTCAGCGTTCCCACATAACGTCCCCTGGGCTCTGCTATCCCCATGCAGGCCTGGGAGTCTCTTAAACCTAACAAATATGACACTGGACAGCTTAGTCGCTCTCCCTGCGCAAGGAGATAGCAACACCCTCTGCTGGACAAAAGCAGGATATTTCGGCAATGTAGCAGCAGCACTCCTAGACATCTATTGGCCAATTTCTCAAGCAAAATGGACCTCTCTAGAGCAGGGATTCTCAACGTTGTGTCCCCAGATGTCATTGGACCTCAGCTCCCATAATCCCCAGCCTCAGTGGCCTTTGGTTAGGGATTATGGGAGTTCAAGTCCAATAACATCTGGGGACCCAACGTTGAGAATCCCTGCTCTAGAGCAATATGAGTGGTGAGCTCCTTCCCGACTCTCGGAACTCCTGTGCCTTGTTACACAGGAATGTAGCAAGTGAAGCTTGTCCTGGCAAGGAGACAGGGAAAAGCTTCACCTGCTAAAGATCCACAGGAGACATCCCTGAAGTTCAGGAGAAGCTGGGGAGGAATTATTTATCATGGCAATGTCCCCCCTTTTCACTACTCTCCTACTTCAAAAAATGAGCAATTAATCAAAGTATTAAATTGATGATGATGATGATGATGATGATGATGATGATGATGATATTTACACACAGTCTACCAGATGTTATTGACTGGATTTGGTACTTTAATTATTGGGCACTTTCCAAGGGTCTAAGCTAACTAAAGAAAAATTAAAGATACCATTGTAGAATTCATGCTGTCCCAAGTAGTGTGGCCTTCTGTAGTTGATGTGTTGTAATTTTATTGATGCCCAAGGTGTCAAGATGGTCTTCAAGTTCTTTTGGTACTGCACCAAGGGCACCAACAACTATTGGCTATGCTATTATTTTCTTTTTCCAGAGCTACTCAATTTCAATCTGAAGTTCCTTGTATTTAGTTATTTTCTCCAATTGTTTTTCGTCAACTCAGCTATTCCCTGGGATTGCAATATCAATTATCAGAACCTGATTCTTCTCGATGACTGTCAGATCAGGCGTATTATGCACTAAATGCCTATCAGTTCGTATTCAAAAATCCCAAAGGATTTTTGCCCCTTCATTTTCTGTGGCCTTCTCAATCGGATGATTGCTTGCTCGCTCCTTGGTCTCCATCACAACTTTTAGAAAGAGTGTAAAATCTTGGCTTTTTGCCCAGGCATTTATTTGATTCTCTGCTGCTGCTCTTTGTACTCTGTATTGCTTTGATGCTTTTGTTTTAAATTTTTAAATCAGATTTGTTTAATATTTTTCACTTAATATTTTAATTGTGCCTTTTTTACCATTTTGTGTTTAAATTTTTGCTGTAAACTGCCTTGGGATTGTTTTAATGAAAGGCGGTATAGAAATGTAACAATAAAATAAAATAAAATAAAATAAAATAAAATAAAATAAAATAATGTCATCTGCTCCTTGTTCTGGCAGTCAATCCTTTTTTATTTCTCCCTCTCCCCACCCCCACCACTTTTCTTTTTCTTTCTTTTTTTGGTCTTGAGTTCCACAAGACCACAAACTTGGCAAACCAATTATGTCATCTGCCTCCTTATTCTGTCAGTCGGTGTTCCGCAACATTACCAGGCATTTTTTTAAAAATGCAAAAATCCCACGAGGCTTTAGGAAAAGTCACTCTATCACTATGGCCCCTCTATACATCTCAGAAGAAATGCAGAGGTACTTCAAAGTATCCCAAGAAGCAGTGTAAAAAGTGGAACTTTTTTGCACGGGCATAATACGGGCGAAGCTCCAATGCGCAGGGGGGAATCCGAATCGTGTATGGAGTGCACCTCGATATCTTGCAGGGACTTCAAGGTAAATCCCTCCCAACACACCCACCACTCCTCTGAAGTAAATTTGCTATCTGGGAACGGCCCTGGCATTGTGGTAGCAAGCATGAATTGTCCCCTTTGCTAAGCAGGGTCTGCCCTGGTTTGCATTTGAATGGGTGACTACTACCGCCCTGAGCCTTCCTGGAAAGGAGGTATAAAACTTAAATACATACATACATGTGTGAGCCCTGTAAGATATTTTCCTTTAGGGGATGGGGCCATAGCTCAGTGGAAGAGCACCTTCTTGAATGCAGAAAGTTCCAGTTCCCTCCCTGGCATTTCTAGGTAAGGTTGGGAATGCCCCTCCCCTTGGCCTAGTGCAGAGGGGAGGGCAATTTGTCCCAGCCTCTCTGCACGAGGCCCAAAAGAGAGCCGATTGGTTGAAGGTGAGTCGGGGGCGGGGCTTGCGGCAGTTCGGAGGCCGGCTCCCGCCCCGAGTCTTCAGTTTGGGCCAGGCATCCCCCTCCCTCCCATCCCTTTTGCAGAGCGGGTTTAGCGACTGGTCGCCCTCGGGGGCCGAGTAGGAATTTTTTGCTCCCAACAGATTGGCCATAGTTGGGTTTTTTTCCGCCTACTCTGTTCTGCATGTGGGGGAAAGCAGTGAGTTAGGCAGGTCACAACGAGGCAGGAACAGTGCAGGCTGGGGGGGTATCTCCAGGTAAGAAACATCGGTGAGCACCTTTGGACATTTAAAAGGTGGAATGGTCAATCGCTCCCTTGTGGTTTGTGCGACCCAGGGAGAATTGGTTGGCCACGAAACCAGCTTCAAGGCTTCGCTAACCCTTGAGCTGAACGGTCCGGGGTGGGCGAAGGCCTAGAAGTGTCCAGGCCCTCTTACGAAAGGGGGTTGGCTTTGAAGGGGCGGGGTAGGTTCCTCCTGCCCATTTTCCTGAGCCAGGGTGTGTCGCCCTGAAAGGTGCGGGTAGGATAGTGGATTCCTTACCCAGCCTTAGTAGGCCCACACTGTTGGTTGGTGGTGATGAATCACCCTGTTTTTTACAGTTCGCTATGCCTTGTTTGCTTAAATAAAGTTGTGGCCCTTTTCACCCAAGAAATTATGTCTCTGTGTCTCTTTTGGAACAGGGTCTGGGGACAAAGACTCCTGCCCGAAACCTTGAAGAGTCTCTGTTAGAGTAGACAGACAATACTGAGCTAGATGGACCGATGGTCTGACTCTACCTTTTTAATTCTCACTAAGAAGAACATTCACGATTAAGACTTGGTACTGAGTTCTTGAAACCCTCTCCAGCAGGAGGAAACACACACACATATATTAAATGGTTTCATCTGCATGAAAGCCGGTGAAGGAATGGGAATAGAGAGCAAAATATACTTCTCTTTCTACATTTAAAGAGATTAAAAAATCAATTTTGGGAAAGAAAGAAAAAACTACATTACTAAAAAAAAAAAAAAAGTTAATAAATGTCCATACCGCAACAGATTGGCAGGGTGTATGTTTCTTTCAGCATTTACATTTTTCAGATTAACATGCACAAGAGAAGATAGAAAGTGCACAGGGCCCTGAGGAAATAATTTGAGGAATCTTTGCATATTTTATTTAAAAGCATGGCGTGTTAGGTAGAGACTAGACTAATAAAGTAGAGAGATAGTGATTAGGTTAGGCCTGGAGGGATAAGAAGAGCCTAGGACCCATCCTCCCCTCTCTGTGGTTTTTCTCTGTTCAGCTGGCCCTTATCTCTCTCCCCACTTTCTCCCCCCGCCCGCCCCACACACACACCTGAACTTTTACTTGGCCTGGTTACAAAACCCCAACCATTAAAAGGTTGTGGTTTAATTCACGAATTTGAACTTCCGGTAAATCTTTGTGGATTTGGTGTCGCATAATGTCAGGCAGGCTGGCATCCCCTGGCATTGTGGGGAAAACATTCTTTGATCTTAAACTTGCCAGAGTGAATAAAATGACAAGAATTGAGCAAGAAGATGGATTTGAAAAACTCTGATCAAACAGGACGCATGGTTATGTAAGCGTAAGCTATTATGGAACAGACTAGATGCGGGGTAGAGCTGGTCTTGCAGTAGTGAGCATGAATTGTCCCTTTGCTAAGCAGAGTTTGATTTGGTTTGCATTTGGATGGGAGACTACATGTGAATGCTATCAGGTGTAAGAGACTCGACTTACTGGATATGGTCGTAGCTCAGTGGAAAAGCATCTGCTTGCATGTAGAAGGTCCAAGGGTTTCTGAATAAGATACTTCCCACTGACTTGCAAAGAGAGACAGAGAGAGAGAGAGAGACCACATTTTGCATGGACAATCCTGCCACTTCAATTAGCAGGCTGCTCAACATTTGGAGGCCCCCCCAGGCCAGGATTTTGAGGCCCCCGACCAGCCCTGCAGGAGACTGAACCTCAAGCCCAGTCCAGTCAAAAAGAGCCAGTGTGGTGTAGTGGTTAGTGTGCTGGACTAGGACTGGGGAGACCCGAATTCAAATCCCCATTCAGCCATGAGACTAGGCTGGTGACTCTGGGCCAGTCACTTCTCTCTCAGCCTAACCTACTTCACAGGGTTGTTGTGAGGAGAAACTTTAGTATGTAGTACACCGCTCTGGGCTCCTTGGAGGAAGAGCGGGATATAAATGTAAAAAGAAAAGAAAAGAAATGAAATGAAATAAATAAGTCCGGTCCAAAGAGCACCACTAGCATGTGTGTCGCAAAGAAATAGCTGTCTTTTCCTGTTGTAGGAGGGTTGTGCAAGCTCTTTACATTTTCAAAATGATCCTGCCAAGCCGAAGCATTTCACCGCTGAATCGTGTGTAATCTGGAAAGCTCCCTAGCCTCACCCAATCCAGTTCCTAGAGAGGAAGGACGCGAAGGGGTTGGCTTGGCTCCTGGGAAGCTACAGAAGTCTACCTGGCTGCCCTGGCTTCTGTTGCTTGTTCTGGGGTAAAGGAATGAGTGGATGAGCCCTCTTTAACCAGCATGGAGGCCTTTTTAAATAATCAGATCAAGACTATAATATACGATGACTGTATTGTCTGACCCTTTGCTGTAATGTGCCAGTCTGGTGGTGGATGCAGGGGCGTATCTAGGGTGGGGCAGGCAGGGCACGTGCCCCGGGCGCCACTTGAAGGGGGGGCGCCGTTCTTAAAAATAATAAAAAATAAAAAATGGCTGCTGAAAACAAAATGGCCACCATGCATGCTCAAAATTGGGCTCTGTGAGGCCCTAGGCCATGCCAGGCCTTGCAGAGGCCATTTGAGCATGCGCAGTGGCCATTTTGTTTTCAATGGCCATTTAAAAAAAAAAATTTAAACGGCCACCGCACATACTCAAATGGTCCCTGCGAAGCCCTAGAGGCCAGCAGGAGGAGGGGGGACCTTTGCAGACCCCCTACACATGGCCTTTAGGAAGCCCCCCTGAAGGGGCTGCAGGTAATTTCTTTAAAATATATATAATATGTCACTAAACACATATTTAGAGTGGATTCATGGTGTCTCATTGAAAATCTCATTTGCTATCATAGAATCCACACTCAATACCTCAGAAACAACAGAACCCTGTACCCCATGGGTTAGAAACCCATGGGGGTGGTTGGCACCCTATGTGCACTCACTCTGGGCCACCCTATGTCCACTCCATAGGGTTGGCACCCTATGTCCACTCGCTCTGGGCCACCCCAGCACCCCCCAAGTGCACTTATTGGGCTGCTGAAAGCTCCATTATAACTTATTATGAGGAACAACCTTAAAGACGTGTAAACTTCAACAATTAACCAAAAATCAGCCCTCTGCCCAAATCCTTTGAAAAAATTCAGGTAGCTTCCTTGCCCCTACCTGGCACTACCACCAACCCCACACTGCTCTAGGCCACCCCTTTGCCCCCGATGTGAAGCTATACTTCACATTAATTGTAAACCGCCCTGAGCCATTTTGGAAGGGCGGTATATAAGTTAAATAAATAAATAAATAAATAAATAAATAAATAAATAAATAATATACATTTGCTGACACCTCCATGCTTCTTTATGGAGAAAAACCTTAAAGACGCGTAAACTTCAAAAATCACCCCTTTGCCCAATTCCTTTCAAGTAATTCTTATGGCTTCCTTCCCCACCCTAGGAACTACCAGCCACCACACTCCACTCTATGACACCCCTTTCCCCCCGACGTGAAGCTATAAATTTGCTGCAATCCTAATTATTCTCTATGAGGAATTCAAAAATACTTTAACAATTCACCAATAATCAGAGGAGTGCCAATTGCCTTGGGATTTTTTGGGTGGTAGGCACCCCTGTCTGTCTACCACCCACCCTGCTTTTGTGCCCCTAGGTGCTCCACAATAGGGGATATGGACTGGTTCAGGTCCCATTATACACTATGAGAAAAATAATTTAAAATATTTCAAATATTCATAAAAAATCATAGGGGTGTCTGATTGCTTCAGAGTTTGCATGGTTGTTGGCACCCATGGGTGCTCCACAATAAGGAATAATGGCCTAGTTCAAGTCCCATTATATCCTATGAGAAAAAAATATAAATAATTTTCAAAAATTCATAAAAAAATCGTACGAGTGTCTGGTTGCTTTGGGGTTTGGGTGACAGGTACCCCTGGGTGCCAGCTACCATCCTACCAATTTTTGGGTGTCCAACTCAGTCCTAACCAGTCTGAACTGGTTTGGATCCTAACCGAACCAGTGGGTGGTTCAAACAAAACCAAAACCGAACCACCCCCTCCTGGTTCGGACCCGGTTCGGATCCAAACTGAACCGGGCAAACCGGTTTTGTGCTCATCCCTAATTGTAAGTTCTGTCACATTGCCCATAGGAACACGGGAAGCTGCCATTTACTGAGTCAGACCACTGATCCATCTAGCTCAGCATTGGCTTCCCAAACTGGCAGCGGCTTCTTCAAGGTTACAGGCAGGCGTCTCACTCAGCCCAATCTTGGAGATGCTGCCAGGAAGGGAACTTGGAACCTTCTGCATGCAAGCAAGCAGGTGCTCTTCAAAGAGCGGCCCCCTCCCCTAAGGAGAAGATCTTCCAGTGCTCACACATGTTTCCCATTCAAATGCAAAACAGGGTGGACCTTGCTTAGCAAAGGGGACCATTCACGCTGATGACCACAAGACCAGCTCTCCTCTCACCCCCATGTGCTGATGCTCAGCAGAAATGTCCTGGGAAATGTGGGAAGGGCATGGAGTCCCCAAGCTTGACAGGAGGCTGTCAGGCCACAGGTCGGTCTCCCAACTTGGCACCCCTCTGTGAAAGCCAGCAGAAAGTGGATTCAAGATCCTGATTGTCTTTATTTCATGCAACAGACAGGGGTGGTCCTTTCGCGAGTGATACTTCCATATCATGTCTTGCTGTCTTTCACTGTGTTTTACTATGCTGTTTTACTGTCAATATTATGTTTTTTAATGTAAAGTAAAGTTGTGCCGTTGAGTTGGTGTCGACTTCTGGTGCCCACAGAGCCCTGTGGTTGTCTTTGGTAGAATACAGGAGGGGTTGACCATTGCCTCCTCCCACATAGTATGAGATGATGCCTTTCGGGAAACATACCAGCGGGGATTCGAACCGGCAACTTCTTGCTCCCTAGGCAAGTTACTTCCCCACTGCACCATTAGGTGGAGCCACTATGGATATTTTAAGTGAATAAATGAGGCAAGGGGAGGCAGTCACCTCCTCAGGTGGTCGATTACTGGGGTGCCAGCAAGGCAGCAAAATGCCTCCAGCCAACACCATCAGAACAGCTCTTTGGGACTGATCTGACCTAGAGATGTGATGGCCTGGGGGGAACTGGGAGTAGGGGGTGGTCAACAGTTTTTTCCATTTCCCCCACCCCCACCCCCAGGAGCTTTCCCTCGTGGGATGTCTGCAAGGCTTTACTGTGCGTTCGAAGCTGCCCCCCCCCCCCAAAAAAAACCCAACACAAAACATGGATTTTTTACCCTGAATATAAACCCAAATATACGCTAATGTGCAATGAAAAACCCAAATCGTCTGTGCTCCCCGATATATTGCAGGGACTTCAGGGTAAATTTGGCCAATATGTTAACATACACCTCCATTCTGGTGGAGATGCATACTAAAAGCCAGGTGTGAAAAATTTCCTGGAGAAAAACCAGCTTTGGGGGGGGGGGGGTTGGGAAAATCCTGTTTTTCCCCAGGTTTCCCCCAGAATTTCACATCTCTAATCTGACCCTTGCAAGCTTGATAAGGAATGCCTCTTCTCTATAAGCTCTATAAGGAATACCTCTCCTCACGCAAAGCTGGCCAGAAGCTCAAGGAATCCTCTTCGGTTACATCAAAGGGGTAGTTTAAAAGCAGTTCCCAACCAGTGGTACTCCAGATGTTGCTAAACTACAACTCCCATCATCTCCAGCTATACTTTGTTGCTGGGGGTGATGGGAGTTGTATTTCAGCAACATCTGGAAAACCACTGGTTGGGAACCTCTGTCGAGAGGATGGTTTCAGGTTGGGTTTTGTTTGTTTATCAACTGCCAGGCTCTGTATTTCATCTCCATGTTCACAGCCGCCCCCTCATTAACAGACTGGTATGAACATATCTGGGATATTGCACTACTTACAAAATTAACTTATTTTAAAAGAGCAGAACTGAATGTAAATGCAGACAAATCTATACAACGATGGATTTTGTGTATTACTTTTTGGAATTCGAAATGTAATGATGATGTACTCTCTTATGCTTTGTTTTCTTTGTTATTATGACTGTATAGTATTTTTTGCATTAAAATATTTTTCATTTAAAAACAAATTAAAAAGAAGCAGGAGGAGAGCAGGGAAGGCCTTCTTCCCTGCTCCCCATGCAAGTTCAGAGCTAGGGGGAGAACTGGTCTTGTGGAAGCAAGCATGACTCGTCCCCTTTGCTAAGCAGGATCTGTTCTGGTCTGCATTTGAATGGGAGGCTACATGTGTGAGCACTGTAAGATATTCCCCTGAGGTGATGGAGCCACTCTGGAAAAGGTATCTGCATGTAGAAACTTCCATGTTCCCTCCCTGGCATCTCCAGATAGGGCTGAGAGAGACTCCTGCCTGCAACCTTGCAGAAGCTGCTGCCAGTCTGTGCAGATAATACTGAGCTAGAGGGACCAAGGGTCTGACTCAGTATATGGCAGCTTCCTTCCTATCAAGGGCCAATTTTGAACCAACCACTTTACCATAGTAGTCTAGCAACCCAAGCTAAGCAATCTACAATGAACTGGTGACCTGCAAGATACCTTGGCATGGACTCATCCTGTCAGGGAGCAGCCTGAGGTACTGTGCCCCCTGTGGTAAGGTGCCACCAGTGCTTTTGACATAGAGGAACCCCCGGAAAGAAACACACCTCTAAAGGTGTGCTTGTGTAGATTTGCATGCTTGTGTAGATTGACAGCAGGGCTTGCTGCTGTTGACAGGGGATGAAGTTATAGCTCAGTGGCAGAGCATCTGATCTGATTTGCATGCAGAAGGTTCCAGGTTCAATATCTCCAGGTAGGGCTGGGCAAGATTCCTGCCTGAAACTTTGGAGAGCCGCTGCCAGTCAGTTTAGACAATTCTGAGTTAGACACACCAATAATCTGACTCAGTATACAGCAGTTTCCAACGTAAAGGTAAAGTGTGCCATCAAGTTGGCGACCACACCTGGTGACCACAAAGCCCTATGGTTGTCTTTGGCAGAATACAGGAGGGGTTGACCATTGCCTCCTCCCGCGCAGGATGAGATGATGCCTTTCAGCATCTTCTTATATCGCTGCTGCCTGATATAGATGTTTTTCCCATAGTCTGGGGAACATACCAGCGGGGATTTGAACCGGCAACCTCTGGCTTGCATGTCAAGTCATTTCCTTGCTGCGCCATTAGGTAGAGCCACTATAAATAAACAATTTGGGGGGGATGGGGCCATAGTTCAGTGCTTTGCATGCAGAAGGTCCCAGGTTCAATTCCTGGCAGCATCTCCAGGTAGGGCTGGGAGCCACCCCTGCCTGAAAACTTGGAATGCTGTTACCAGTCAGTGTAGACAATGCTGAACTAGATTGAGCAATGGTCTGACTCAGTAGAAAGCAGCTCCCTATGTTCTTATGACATGCAGGCAAAACTCCCCTTGAAAGCCTCGGTGGTAAAAGAATGAATGCCCTTTTTTAAAAAAAACTTCCCATGCAAAGAGCAGGGGTGGAACACTGAAGAACCTCCATGGCTTTTGCAACGGAAAGATTTGTATCATCTTGCCTGCTTTGAAGTCAGCCAATAAATCAAGGAGCCTCTTAAAACACAGCTCAGCACCCAACACGTTATGCAGAATATCTGTTTGAAAAACAGGCTTCCCTGAGTTGCAAAGCCCGCAGGAAAGCAACAGGAAATTGCAATGATCTATCATAAACGGTGTTCTGTTATGCCGCACACTCACTGCTACCGCTCTCGGAATACATTGATGGGAAAGCACATGACGACGAAGAGGTCTGCAAATGTATCCCTCTATTTGTTCCCTGGTCAGTTTCAAAATTAGAATAAATGTCTTCGCTTCTGCCCTCTTCTTTTCTGATTCCTTTCAGCTACAAAAATTGAGTCAGGGATTCCTTCGGCTCTCTTTTAGTTGTGTACAGAATAAAGAAAGCACCAGCATCGCAAGGTGGGAGGCGGCCTGCGGCGAGGTTTGCTGGCGACTTCCAAGGCCACCACCAGCCTCTGCCTGCCCGCCCACCGGGCTCCTTTCCTCCGCAGCCACGCAAGTGCTCACCTGCTCTCCTGCCTCTTCTTCCACTCCCAGAAGCAGCAAAGGCCCAGTGCACAGGCTAACGGTGTCACTGCCCCACACATGACACCATATCGCCTGATGATATCAGAACCCCACACGTCACCCAGTACTGACATCACCGGACCTTCTTGGCGTCAGCAAAGAGCCAGAGCACAGACTGATGATGTCTCCACCCAAAACATGTCACCTGATGATGTCACCACCCGACACGTGAGCTGGCACTGACATCATTGGCCCTTGCAGCCAACAGCAACGAGTCAGCACACAGGCTAATGATGTCACCACCCAACACATGTTGTCTGATGATGTCATCGCCTTGAAATCATTGGCCTTTGCTGCCATCAGCAAAGAGCCCGTGCACAGACTCATGAGGTCACCACCCAACACAATTCACCTGATCGTGTCATTGCCCGATGCATGTCGTCTGATCAGGGGCGGAGCCATCATTGGGCAAAGGGGTTCAAAGAATCCGGGCCGCCGCCAATCATGGGCCATGAGCACGGCCCCAGACACGCCCCCCTGCACCTGATGTCAGACACGGGGGCATTATTTTGGTCCCAAACTGGGCTGTGCAGCCCCATTTGGAGCAGAAATCGATCCGTGTTGTGTTGTCAGCACGGCCGGAGTGACTCTGCCTGCCTTAAAGGCAGGGAGAGCCACTCCTGGTCTCGCTGAAAATGCAGCAGGGCCAATCGATCTCCCTCCCAAACGGGTCTGTGCGGCCCCGTTTAGGAGAGAGATCGACCCGCACTGCACTGGCAGCGTGGCCAGAATGGCTCTCCCTGCCTTTAAGGCAGGGAGAGTCTCTCCAGCCCACGCTGCCCAAAGCAGCATGGCCCAGTCTCCTTTCCAAACGGGGCTGCACGGCCTCATTTGGAAGGGAGACCACGCCCCCATGTCTGATGTCAGATGTGAAGCATGGCTAGCCGGGCCCCCACATCTGACGTCAGATGCAGGGGGCGGGGTCAGGGGGTGCTGCAGCAGCTGCACACCGTCTGCCGCCAGCCTCGCTCTGCTGCTGCATATGATGAGGTCATTGCCCCACACATGTCACCTGGTACTGACATCACCGGCCCTTGCTGCCGTCAGCAAAGAACCCGAGCACACACTGATCATGTCACCACCCCACACATGTCGTGTGCTGGCTCTTTGCTGACAGGAGTGACAGGGAGAGGGGCAGGCAGGTGGGTGGGTGAAAGAGAGGCAGGTGGTGGCTGCAGAGTCTGGCAGTGCATGGCTCCCACAGCCCTGGCCCCATTGGTCAGCTTCTGTCCGCTGAACACAGTCACCCAATGGTAGATCCACCACCTCTGGAGAAAAGGAAAGGATGAAGCTCTCCCGATAATCTGCTGCCTGAGGCCACCGCTTCGTCTTGCCTCACGGAAGGGCTGCCATTGAATCTGCCCTGGGACTGCTTATCGCTGTGCTCTTTCTCCCCAACTCCATTTGCAAAAGGGGCGCATGGACATGATGTCATTCGCATGAATCCCCCTCACCCCCCGGCACCGTCCCAAATGTCTCCAGCACACCCAAGCCTCCCCAGAAGCCCTGGCCGTTTCTCTCCGCTTTGGTATCTGAAGCAGAGCAGAAGAGAAAGACACTTAAGCACGGCTTTCTCTCTCTTGTCCTTTCCTGTCATTAATAAACTCTGAAAGCTCCCTTTCTGAGCTCTAATGAGATTAGTGTTCTTTCTATGCCTCGCCGGAGGGCGAAAGGCTGGGTGTGTGCATGGAAACCTGGCCAAGCTGTTAACTAAAGGGTGCTAATCTGTATCGAGTGTGGGTCCCCCTCTTCCCTCGTCCCCATGGCCCGAGGACAGAAGGGGTTGGGGTCGAATTGATTAGAAGAGGGAGGATTAGGCGTCTTGGTCACTCACCATATTGAGGGCACCCTAACACACTTCTGAAAACAAACAGCCAGCAGCCATTGACTGGGTGTCAGCATGCCAGAGACTGGTTGATGGGAAGAGGCAATTCTAACTTTAAGGTGGTGGCACTTTCCAAGGGGATTGCTGCCCTGATGGAGTGGCTAGCTGGCTGGCTCACAGCCCAATCCAGCCATTGGGGTATGTCAGTGTCGGCTAGCAAAGCCACCATAATCTGTGCTGGTTTCGTTTGATTTTCAGCTTTTTGCTGGACTCATTCGAGACTGATTGATACACTGGAAAACGAGGCCCAAGGCAGTGATGAAAAGAATGAAAATACAGCCAGAGCCCCCAAACCATTGAAAACAGCCCCCTTCATACAAAACAGGGAAGCCTTCTATAAGATCTTTCCAGACTGCAGAATACAAAAATGGTGAGCTGGATAAACCATTGGTCTCTCTAGTTCAGTATGGTCTACACTGACTGGCAGCAGCTCTCCAAGGTTTCAGGCAGCAGCCTTTCTCAGACCCACCTGGAGATGCCAGGGACTGAACCTGGGACCTTCTGAATGCAAAGCAGATGCTCCACTACTGAACGATGGCCCCACCCCCAAGCACAGTCTCACCTCCCATATGCACACTAATTCAAACTTCTGTGCAAAACCTGAGTGCAATCTTACCCTCTGTGCCAACCAGGTGTCTCTGAACCTCTGTACTTCCAAGCATCAGTATGCTCGGATCTTACCCTCTGTACGTGTCAAGCAGAGACCTTGTGCAATTTTTGCAGCGCCACCTGCTGACCAGCTCTTGCATTCCAAGAAGAACCTACCATTATTGATTACTACTTTTGTGGTGACTGGGGGAAAGGTGGATTCTTCTTGGAAGAATTGACACAAAGATGTTCCTTTCTAGCCAAGCCTTTGGTTCTTGATTGATTCTGCGAGGATGCCTGCTGTTCAGAGAAATATCAGCTGCTTCTGGTTTTGTGTACATTGAATTTTCTATTGAATTCAATGGGCAATACTCCCCAGGAGGGGGTATTGGATTGCTGGCATTGCCCCCCCCCACTGGAAAACGTCCATGGCTCCGATTACAAGTCCCCAGACTTGTAGGCCTGCTCTTGTCATAGGAGCAGACCTGAAACATCAAGCTGCATCAAGTCAACCACAGTGTAGTCATCCAAGCAGGTGGGTGGTGAAGGCAAGTATATGGCAGGTGGTGAAGGCCCCTCCCAGGGGCGTAACTATAATAGGGCAAGGGGAGACAGTTGTCTGGGGCCCACTGCCTTGGGAGCCCCCCCCCGGCAAGTCACTTGACTGACTCCCCCAGTTGCACACCCGCCCGGGCTTCCTTCAATTGTATTCATCCTCCAAAATTGATGTGAGTATTAAGACCTGGAGCAACCAGAACAGCATGTCTTTCCCTAGTACTATTAAATGACTTGCATCGTCCATTGGGCCTGATTAATTGACTGCAGCGTTAGTTGATATATCTACTGATTAAACTGATGAAAGCTTGCAGTCTTAAATCGTGTACTTATCTAAAGTCCTGTCCTCCCTTCCTTTCTTGGGTGAGGATTACCCAGCCACCAAATACTGACTGGTGGATATTTGGTGGGGTAGGCAGAAACCAGGCAGTTCAAGGGGCAATTGGCCTATGACTGTGACGCATCCAGAGCGAATTGGCTTCTGAGGTGTGTCAGTTTCCAATGGCAGCAAGTCATGCAAGAATGTACACACTGTATCCAAATATATCTGTCTTGCTCTTTGTTGCAATTCGTCAAGGTGGCTTTTACAGCATAAAAACCAGATATATATGATTAAACATATAAAATCAACACAATCAGGAACAGGAAGCAAAAAGTAACAAAGCAAAAAGCAATAAGAATTTTAAAAGCAAAAAAGAGCCGCAAAACAAGAAACAACGTCCTCAGTACAACAGCAGAGGACCCCAAACATCCTCTGTAGGAGCGTGCAAGCCAGCTCAGTTCAAGCTGGACTCGACATCAAGCCAGCTCGGCTCAACAGGTTCAGGGTCAAACCGGACTGGCCTCAGCTGGTCTGAGTTCGAACCAAACGAGGCCCATTCTAACCAAGCCGGCTCGGAGGTCTACTGGTAAAAGGAAATCCCAGGAGGATTTCCCTTTCCCAGTAAACGGGCGGGGGGGGGGCTTGCCTAAAAATAGAGCAGGCGGGACGGAAGTAAGTAACGATTTACAAGTGCCGGTGGTGGTGGCCATGGGGGGTGGGGATCGACGGGGTCGGCTGTGGCTCTGCTCCACCCCTGCCGGCCTGCCCCAGAGTAGGGAACAGGTCATGCAAATGGCCCCTCTGCACATGCACAGAGGTGGCTAAAATGGTTTCCACTCAAGCGCAGAGGCCCGAACCGGGCTGCCACTGGCCCCGCCTACTCTGGGGAGCTCGGAGGGGTGGGTGGGAGGTGCTACTGCTGCCCCTGCCACACACACCCTTGGCATTCAGCGGAAGCACTGGTAAGTAGTTACTTATGCGACTGGCGAGTTGTGAAGCGCGCCTGCACCGAGGGGGGAGGGGGCGCCGCCAGCTGTCCGGACTCGGAAAAAAAAATTTCAATAAATTTTTTAAAGAAATTGTTGTCGTGGTGGGGGCGGGGGCAGGGCATGGCAGGCACTTTTGCGCCCTCCCTTCAGCGGCGCCTAGGGCACGTGCCCTGCCTGCCCTACCCTGGTTACGCCTCTGGTCCCACCTGCTCTACCATTAGGCAAGTCCCTTTCCTGCCTCTTTCCTGTGAGGTGTATCTTCACCCGATTCCCCTTTACCAGTAGACATCCGAGCCAGTTCGAACCGGCTCAGTTCAACCAGGCCTGTGATGTTTTTGTTTAATCCATTCCTTGAGCTGGGCCCGCTTCTGAATAGTGCTTCATTACTTTTATTCCAGTCCTTGAGTACAGGCAGAGCTAACAAACAGCCAGCAGCAAGAGCACTGAGAGCAGGTTGCACTTGCCTCTCTGTATACAGTATCTACTTCAACAGACTATGAATATTCCTGGTTCGACTTCACTGCCTTGTCCTTGCATACCACAATTCTTTCCACTGGATTCTACCAGGCCCAAAACTGGACCAGGTCACTTCGAATCTGGTTCGGATTCAAGCTGAACTGGCAAAAGCAGTTCTGTGCAAATCCCTAGTCCTCTGAAACAAAACCATCTTAGGGTTCCTTTTCAAATCAAATGGCATCCTCAATGCTAACATGCTGCTGCTGTTTCTTCACAGCAGAATGCACCAGCTTCCATGTAAAAGAGCCCCAGGGCTTTGGCGTCACCACAGAAAAGGCCCTGTCCAGCTAATTCTGCCGCCATACTCCGAACAGGGAGGGGATCTGAAACCAGCTTGTGTAGTGGTTAGAGTGTTGGACTGGGAGTGGGGAGACCCGAGTTCAAATCCCTATTCAGCCATGAAACTCACTGGGTGACTCTGAGCCACTCACTTAACTCTCAGCCTTACTGACCTCACAGGGCTGTTGGGAGGATAAACATAGCCATGTACGCCACTCTGGGCACCTTGGAGAAATTGCTGGATGTAAGTAAGTAAATGTAGAATCCAAGGGAAAGAGTTGTAGTACGCAAGGACAAGGCAGTGGAGTTGAATCACGAATATTAAAAGTTTAATAAAATAGATATTGGAGCTCTTCTCACGATCGGTGAGAAGAGCTTTGGGGCTGTCTGCATGGAAGGAGGATTTAACTTACCTTCCCTGCAGACGATCTCCAGTCCGGCCCTGAGCAGGCAGATCGCCCACACAACGCAGACGACTGGCTGTGCTCCCGCAGATCCAAGGGCTGCAGATACAAGGGTTGGGGTGCTAGGACGTGCTGCCGTGCATCACTCTGCGTCCCCACCCCACTCCCGGCAAGCAGCTGCAGCTGACACACGATTTAAAAAATGAGGAACTTCGTTTTAGAGGGAGGCTACTTTGGTAGGTTTGCTGCCATGTAGCCACTGGGATCAGGCCCAATCCCAACAGTTCAAATAAGCATGCAAAACCAGGCTAGGCTCCCTTAGTCCAGTTTTGCATGCTCGTGTGAATAGCCTCATTATACAGAGAGGCAAGTGCAAACTGCTTTTCTGTGCTCTTGCTGCTGGCTGTTTGTTAGCCCCGCCTCTACTCCAGGACTGGAATGCAAGTAACTCAAGCCTCATTCCAAAGCTGGCCTGGATTACGGAATGGATTGACCAAAAACACCACAGTAAGTAAGTAAGTAAGTAAGTAAGTAAGTAAGAAAAGAAATTGAGGAAAGGCATGTCCCTGATTTAAATCTCACAGGCGGTAAAGCTGCCCCCCCAACATGGAAGGAGAACTCTTTCTTAGCAGTTTTGAAATGTCTCAGACAAAGCAAGAAGATCTCCACGCAGCAACCTCCTCATCTCCTTCTTCTTTCCTTCTTGAGCGTTATATCCTGGAGCAAGGAACTGTCCTGAATTTCTTGTGTGAGGAAGAAGAGACAGACTTGCTAATGTGTTTAGCACCCCAGAACTATCACCCAGACAGCTAACAATCTTGGAATTTGAAACACACACACACACACACACACACATTCCTATTGGTTTAGAACACGGGTTCCCAACCTGCGGTACTCCAGATGTTGCTGGACTACAACTCCCATCACCCCCAGCTACAATTTGTTGTGGCTGAGGATGATGGGAGTTGTAGTCCAGTGATTTCTGGAGTACCACAGGTTGGGAACCCCTGGTTTAGAGTAAGGGTGGCCCAACTCAAACCCTCCAGCTGTTGGAAGAGAGCTGCTATCACTCCCAGCAGCAATCTGTCTGGTTCTCACAAACATTCATTGGGTAGAACAAGCATCCTACCCAAACTCCAGAGCTCTTTGCACTCCCGTTTTCTGATTGTGTGTGAGTAAAGAACAAGTTAGGAGGCAGGGGGAGTAATTGTCTGCTAAGTGGCAACTAAGTCGGAGAGCTTTCCCTTCTACCTCATTAAACAGCTGGGTACAGATGCTGGGTATATAAGAGTATAAGAACAACCCTGCTGGCCTAAGGCCAATCTATTTCTACAGGCAAGAGGAGAAGGCATGCCCTCTCTCCTGCTGTTGCTCCCCTGCATCTGGTATTTTGAGGCAGTTGGAGGCCACCTGGAGGTGGCCTAGAACCACCAGACTAGTAGCCATTGATAGATTCTGCCCTCCATGAATCTACCCAAGCCCCTCTTAAAGCCACCCAGGCTGGTAGCCATCACCACATACTGTGGCAGAGAATTCCACAGATTAATTATGTGCCGTGTGAATAAGTACTCCCTTTTGTCGGTCCTAAATTTCCTAGCTTTCAGTTTCATGGGATGACCCCTGGTTCTAGTGTTGCAAGAGAGGGAGAAAATTTTGTCTCTGTCCATCCTCTCCACTCCATGCATGATTTTATAGACTCCTATCATGTCTCCGCAGTCACCTCTCTTCCAAACTAAGGAAAGAGACAGAACCCCACTACCCAGCAGGAGTCCTGCAGAGAATCCCTTCCCCCACCTCTCCTAACCTGCTTTTTACAAGCACAGAATATGGGAGCGTACACATTTCCCGAACTGGGATGGGATGCTTGTCCTACTCAAGGAATGCTCCTTGGAGTCAGGGGCGGAGTCACCATTGAGCAGCAGGGTTCAAAGAACCTGGGCCGCCAATGAAAAGGGGCACCAGAGCCCCTGTTGCACAATGTCATGGCCTGAAATCATTTCCAAGCAGCGTTTGCTGCCTGGATGCATGTATTTCACTTCCTCAACTTTGTTGGAAGGAGAGGAAGGGAAATAAATGCTGCCAGCCTGCAAGCACTGGCTGGAAATGAGCTCGCGGGAGCGCGCTCAGGGCTTTCTGGAGCCTGGGCATGCCCCATTTGTGCATGATGTTGCACGCACATGGGCATGCCTGGGCTCCGGACAGCCCCGCGTGAGCTCTCCTGAACTCGTTTATTTCCCTTCCTCTCCCTCCAGCAAGGTTGAGGAAGGGAAATACATGCATCCAAGCAGCAAACACTGCTGGGAAATGAGATCGGGAGCGCTTGCTCAAGGCTCTCTGGAGCCCGGGCATGCCCATGTGTACGTGACATCATGCGCATGGGGCGTCACTGGTGGGGTCACCGGCAGGGCTGGACATGGGCCACAGTTTGGCTGGCTCCACCACTGCTGGGAGTTGTAGTCCAACAACATCTGGAGACTCTCAGGTTGGTCACCCCTGGTTTAGAACTCTAAATCCAATGGCTGACATGTCCCGCAGCATGATGTGGGCAGTACAGACCCACTCATGCCATTATAGGACTTGAAACTACCTGGTGACGTTGCTGTGCAAGAGAGCAATAACTTACTGAGTAGCACTGGCAGTGGCTTCTCCAGATTTACAGGCAGGGGTATTTCTCAGCCCTATCTTGGGGATGCCAGGGAGGGAACTTGGATACTTCTGCATGCAAGCAAGAAGAAGCGGCCTCATCCCAGAGCTGCCCCATCACCTGAGGGGAATCTCTTATAGTGCTCACACATGTAGTCTCCCATTCAAATGCAACCAGGGCAGACCCTGCTTAGCAAAGGGGGCAATTCATGCTTGCTACCACAAAACCAGCTCTCATCATTTCTGAGTGATGAGGTGGTTGTAGTACTGTATTTACCAAACAGAAGGTGTCTCCAAATTCAAGATGATGCCTTTAAAAGCAAAGAGATTAAATACAGGTTATACCCAAAGGAAAGTGGACTCTGAATTTAAGATGATCCCCCTATGTTTAACAAGAAATAACTGGGGAGGGGGGGACCTCATCTTGGATTCGGGTAAATACGGTAGATATTATATGTTTAAAAGTGTTTCTGAGCCAGGGAATGCATGCACGCAAGTGTATGTGAGCATGTGCCTGTGTGCATGGGTAAAGGTAAAGGTAAAGTGTGCTGTCGAGTCGGTGTCGAGTCGACTTCTGGCAACCACAGAGCCCTGTGGTTGTCTTCTGTAGAATACAGGAGGGGTTGACCATTGCCATCTCCTATGCAGTATGAAATGATGCCTTTCAGCATCTTCCTATATCGCTGCTGCCCAAGATAGGTGTTTCCCATAATCTGGGAAACACACCAGCGGGGATTCGAACCGGCAACCTCTGGCTTGATAATCAAGTCATTTCCCTGCTGTGCCATTAGATGGCTGGTGTGTAATATTATTTGCATAGGAGCAAGAGAAGGGGGCATGCTGGGAATGTTTCATTTCCCACTGTATGCTTACAGTTGTTCTGCAGCAAATCCCTGGGTGGGGAGAAGGAGGAGAAGGCAGAGGGCCCAGGGGCTCAGCTTCACAGCTTGTCTCAGGAGCCACTCCAACCAGTAGCAGCGCATCCTAATGAGCGGGGGGGGGGAGCACAAAACAAGGCAGCTCAAGTTGCTCCCCTCTCTCTCTCTCTCTTCCTCCCTCCTGAGAACTGCACTGTCTCCAGGCTGACTACTCTTCAGATAGAGCTACAAGAATATTGTGTTAGCTACATCCACTAGGTCAGGGGTAGAGAGCCGGTCTTAGGCTGGAGAGCTAGTCCTGTGATAGCGAGCATGAATTGTCCCTTTTTCTAAGCAGGATTCAGCTTGGTTTGTGTGGTGCTTTTGGTTAATCCATTCCCTGATCCAGGCCAGCTTTTGAATAGGGCATGAGTTACTTGTATTCCAGTCCTGGAGTAGAGGCAGGGCTAACAAGCAGCCAGCAGCAAGAGCACTGAAGGCAGACTGCATTTGCCTCTGGTTAATCCATTCCTTGATCCAGGCCAGCTTTTGAATAGGGCTTGAGTGACTTGTATTCCAGTCCTGGAGTAGAGGCAGGGCTAACAAACAGCCAGCAGCAAGAGCACGGAAAAGCTGTCTGCACTTGCCTCTCTGTACATCATATCTGTTTCATTATATCTGTTTCATATCTGTTTCAAAACCTGACACAGGTTTTGGGCGGTATAGAAATATTTTAAATAAATGAAAAATAAATTAAACTATTACCATTCCTGATTCCACTCCACTGCCTTGTCCTTGCATACCACACAGGGGCGTAGCTAGGGAAGAGGGGGCCGTGTTCATCCCTCTCTCTGACAGCCCCTCAGATTGAGGGAGACAATGGAGAAAACAGGGAGGGAGGGACCTGGAGGGCCCTCAGGAGCTGTGGGCCTGTGTTCTTTGAACCCTTTTGCTCAATTATAGCTACACCCTTGATACCACAACTCTTTCCCTTGGATTCTGCGGTTTGCATTTAGATGGGTGACTACATGTGAGCAGAGCTTCCCCTTAGGAGTTGGGAGCCATCGCTCAATGGTAGAGCATCTGCTTTGCATGCAGAAGGTCTCAGGTTCAGTCCCTGGCATCTCCTCCCGGTAGGCTTGGCCAAGCCCCCTGCCTGAAACCTTGGAGAAGCCGCTGCCAGTCAGTGTAGACAATACGGAGTCAGACGATGGCCAAGGGTCTGGTTCAGTAAAAGCCAGCTTCCTAGGCTCCTACGTAAGTCAGGAGTTTGCGTTCCAGACTAGCATTGAGCTGGTAGCACAGGTCACACTTAACGCAACCTGTGGTGCGCCCCCTGCTGTCAAAATCCTTTCTCAGCCCATATATGTCACAGGGGATCACAATGCCAAGCTCTCTTCTCTCTTTGCTGCACACGCACAACACTTGCGCAAGCAGAGAGGGCAAGAGATTGCACAACTTTGAGCACCCGTTCAGCTGGGATGGAGCCATAATCAGGCAGAAGGACCAGTTCAAAGAACCGTTCTCTAATTTCTCCGTTCTCTCCCTCACTCGGAAAACGTGAAGCAAACACCTGGCTGGCAAGGAAGCCACCTGGGAAATGAACTCAGGAGGGCTGGGCTGGCCCTTCTGGGTTCTGGCCATTCCCCCTGCATGTGGCACCGCACGCAGGGGGTAGTGGCTGGTGTGCTCAAGGGGCCACCTGGGAGAGGGGCCAACCCGAGCCTCCTCTCCCCTAGCTAAGCAGCTTTCTTGTGTGTGTGCCTCTTTGCCCCATTACACAAGCACAACGCGACTCTGGATGTTGGCCACCGAGCTGTAAAATTGAAAGGATCTGGCATAAGCACGCCCCCAAGGCAAAACACGCGACACTTTTGCCACCGTTCTTATTGGCTTGCCTTTCCTTTAGTTTTGTTCCATGACATGGTCTGTTGGGGTGATAAGCGCGTTGCTCTCCATCAGATGAATGCTGTCGATGCAAAAGTGGGAGTTGGGGGGGGCGGAATGAAAGCAAATGGGAACAGGGCGGGGGGGGGAGGCAAAATCCAGCAGATTTTTCTGTGCAGAAAAGCAACACCTCCTTATCCTCCTTTGGCAGAAAGGTCTTTCTTGATTCCTAACATGCTGGAGGGGGAAAGCAACATCCTAAGCTGCCAGTCCCTTTGGTAGCAGGCTTAGCCTGGCCGGTCTCATAGTTCCATACACTTCATTATCATGCGGTTGGTGGATTAGGGAGCGGGCCCCGAACCTCCTTTTGTCCCACCCTATTGTGGAGCATTTTGCTTGCCTCTGCTTTAAAACCTTGTAACCGTTTTGCTCCCTTTAAAAAAAAGAAGGAGAAAGAAAGGAAAACAGGCTCAATAGAGTGGGCCGGAGTGAGTGGGGGGCTGTAAAAAATGGAGGGGGGTGGTCTTTGAGGTGGGAGAAGCATTCAGCCTGCAGCTGCCGTCTTCCCAACCACCCCCACAGGCGCCCAAAGACCACGCCGGCAGCTTGGGAGTGGGTGGGGGGAACAATACACCTGCTTTCGGCAGGAGCGATCACTTTCACGCCCGTTGGGATTAGGGATTTTAAGTGTCGTTCCAAATTGTGCAGATAAAACAGCCTTGTGAAGACTTGTTAGGGTGGCAAAGAGGCGGCTTAGGCGGTGGCCTTTTGTCTGCTGTGATTTTTATTGGCGGATTGGATTTGATGAGGTTTAGGGTTTATTCGAAGGACTCCATTGAAGAGCTGGGCCTTTTGTCTTCCGCCAGGGAGTGTGAAGATTAGCAAGCAGAGGGCCAAGCTAAGCTTGCATTTTCACAGGTATTAACCGCCGGGATACACCAGGACCACCAGACACAGCAAGAGGCGGGCCGCCTGCTTCTCTGCCCATTGCCAGGGTTCTGCCCACCCTCCTCCTCAGGGTTTGCTGTCCCTCTCTTCCACCCTAGACCCCTTCCACAGCTGGCACAGATGGGGCAATCAGATGCCAAAGAGGACAGGAGCTGCCTATGTCCACATGCCCCCCAACAGGGGCATCATTTGAGGTGGTGCTTGGGGCACAGACCCTCAGGGGATTGCTCAGAGCCCTGGGGCAGCTCAGCCACCAACCTCCTCCAGGGCACTTTCCAGATTAACCTCTACTACAGCATCACTACAGATCTGGTAAGTGTGCTTCCCTACTCCCTGTGTTGTGACACCACAGTTCCTCCGCTGTCAGCAGGGTGCCGTTTGGATTTCAGATGCCTTGTTTGGGATATTTATTTATTTACTTATTTGTTTATTTTTACACTTATATCCCGCGCTTCCTCTGAGGAGCTCAGAGTACATGGTTATTTTTCGTCCTCACAGCAATCCTGTGAGGTAGGTTAGGCCGAGAGATACATGACTGGCCCAGAGTCACCCTGTGAGTTCCATGGGGATTCGAACTCGGGTCTTCCCGGCCCTAGTCCAACACTCTAACCACTACACTATGCTGGCACTATGCAACACTATGCTTTATCGCTGCGATTTAGTGCTATAATGTTTCAATACAATACAATATGATACAATACAATACAATGGATACTTATATAGCACTTTTCAACCAAAGTTCCCAAAGCGGTTTACATACAGAAATCAATCAATCAATCAATCAAACAATCAATTAAATGGCTGCTTGTCCCAAAGGGCTCACAGTCTTAAAAAAAACATAAGAAAGACACCAGCAACAGCCAGTGGATGGATGCTGCGCTGAGGTTGGATAGGGCCAGTTGCTCTCCCCCTGATAAATGAAGAGAATCACCCCTTCTAAAAGGTGCCTCTTTGCTCAGTTAGCAGGTGTAACTTGTATGTCCCTTGCAAAAAAGTAGCTGTATTTTCCCTTGTAGATTCTGGGGATCGTTTTTCAATTCGATCCTGCCAAGCCAAAGTATTTTACTAAGGTTGTAGGGGTTAATCTGGAAAGTGCAGCAGTGGAGGCACCTGCACAGAGCAGGGAAAGGAGCTCCTGGCCTCACCTGTCTCTCTTTCACCCAGAGGTGCACCTAGGTAATTTTGGAGCCTAGACCTAAAGGCCTTTGGAGGCCCCCACCCAGACTGGAGCCCCCCCTTCAAGCTAAACATTATTCCCCTACACACACACACACACACACACACACACACCCCGTGACACACACAGTATTTTTAGCACATGGGTTCTTGAGGGTACACACAGCAACTGAACTCACAAGTATGAAATAATATTAAAAAGGTCCTAGCATCTGCACCTCTCTAGTTTCGCAGTCCCTACGTGGAGAGCAGGGCGCCGTTCACATTTCGAATGCCTTGTTTCGAATGTAATCACTGCGGTATAGAGCTAGGACATCGTATAATCACAGTGAATGTAATCACTGTGGTATAGAGCTAGGCCACCGGCATTAAAAGGTTGCTGTTTTTTCAGGTGGTTAGTTTCCACGAGACTGCTCCCCCGGCTGTTTACGTTTCGAATGCGGCTTGCCCAAACAGAGGCATCTTGCTGCTGTTGAGCAGCTAGTCTGGAAAGTGCCCTGCATTGCACCGCCTTTAAAGCCTCTCTGTTTTGTTCACAGAATTCAGACCCCAATTTCTGAGGGAAATCCAGATAAGTGCTTCCAGGGACATATCTAGGGTAGGGCAGGAAGGGCACATGCCCCAGGCGCCACTTGAAGAAGGGGGGTGCCATTTTTAAAAATGATTTTTTTTTTTTTAAAGGCCAACAAAAATAAAATGGCCACCATACATGCTCAAATGGTCCCTGTGAGGCCCTAGGCCATGCTAGGCCTCGCAGAGGCCATTTGAGCATGCATGGCGGGTATTTTTAAATATATATATATATTTATTTATTAAATATATTTATTTATTTAGGCCATGCTAGGCCTCACAGAGGCCATTTGAGCATGCGTGGCAGCCTCAAAAATGGCCACTAAGCTGATATTTGCAGGCCCAAACAGGCCCGAAAATCAGCCCAGGATGGGCTGCGGCAGTGAATTAAGAGGCTGACGGGGGGAGGTGGACATTTGCAGACCCCCCCAGCCTTTAGGAAGCCCCCCTAAGGGACTACAGGTTAAAAAAAATTAATTTAATATAATATAAGTCACTGTACACATTCAGTTGGGCACTATGTACAGAGAATCAGGGCTTATGAATACTGAGCTGAAGCTTATGAGCTAGGATTGTATTCATTTGTTCTTACTTTGCTTCTTGTGATAAGTGAGTTAAATGTGATGTCTTAATAATATGGCTATTAATGGTGAGTTTGTCTTTGAATCAGTGTGAAATCCTTAGTACTGAGGCCACTGGGAGTTTCTTGCTCTCTATCTTTCATTTTAACTGTCTTTCTGAAATACTAGAATATATTCCAGGCAGTGACACAGTTTACTCTGCATATCCTTTAATTATTTTCAGAGTATCTGGGAAGAGCCAAATTCTCCATTTATTTTTAAAACTTATATAATAGTGATGCTTCAATGCATTGGAGAGAATTAGATAGGCACTTCTGTTTAGTTTTCCAAGTACACCTCCACATAGTATTTGGGTATTTCATGAGCCCCAGCATACTGAAATTTGTAGTTTTCCAGCATTTTTTTGGTCTGGCTACGTCCACTGCTAAATAGTTTTTGAAATATTAAAAGATTAACGAGCTTGACTTGTATTTCTGAGTTGACATTATGGTCAAGTTATCTGAAAGATGGTTGTCAGATGTTTGTACAGGGGGTGCGATTTCAGTGCTTGCCCTAGGTGCTATTTTCCCTAGAGTGCTTCTCCTGATTCTTTTGGAAGGGATGTTGCAAAGTCACACCCTTCCTCTGATCTAGGGCTCCCGGCACAGCTGCCTGTGGGCGGCCCCGCATCTGTCTTTTTGGTAGATTTCCTGGTTAGAGTGCAGGTCTTTCTTGAGGTATCCTCCCTGTGCTGAGAGAGAAGCCTCTGCTTGTCTTTCCCTTGCTCTGTCTCCTTCCCCTCTCCCTTCTACCACCTCCCTCTCCTCTTTTATAGGACCTTTCTTCCTCCTCTAGCCACACCCTTTCTTCATTTGTCCCAGACAGTAATTTTACTTTGGAAGGGCAGGTGTGCATTCACATATCATCCAGATTTACATTGAAGTCCCTGCAAGCTATTGGGTAGCAGCACTCCATACACAATTCACGTTTTTCATTGTGCATTGGAGCTTAGCCTGATTTACGTCCCACACCTGTAGCTGCTGGCTGCATCAGAGCTCTGCTGGTTCCTGCCTTCCAAGCACTTGGCTTAGCTCAGAACTGCACAACTTTGGCCCTCTAGCTGTTTTTGGACTACAACTCCCATCATCCCCAGCCACAGTGGCTAATAGACAGTAATTTTGGAAGCTGTAGTCCCACTTTGCCACAGATTAGCACTTGGTAGGGTTGCAATGAAGGCATTGGAAAAGATATTTAGATGCCGTGATGTGTCTACACCGATAAAGATTAGACTTGTTCAGACAATGGTTTTCCCCCTGACACTCTATGGATGAGAAAGCTGGACTTTGAAGAAGCAAGACAGAAAAAGCATTGACGCTTTTGAACTTTGGTGCTGGAGAAGACTTTTGAGGAGACCATGGACAGCCAGGAAAATAAACGAATGGATCATAGAACAAATCCAGAATTTTCACTGCAGGCATAAATGACCAGACTCAAACTATCATACTTCGTACACATTATGCAAGACCCAGCTCCCTTGAGAAGTCCATAATGCTGGGGAAAGTAGAAGGTAGGAGAAGAGGACGACCAGCAGCAAGGTGGATGGACTCGATTATGACAGCAATGAATGTACCACTGAGAGACCTCAAAGGCCAAGGTGAAGACAGATCATCCTGGAGAGAATCTATCTATGTGGTCGCTAAGAGTCGACACCGACTTGACGGCACTTAATCCATCAATCAATCAGGCCAACATCTGCAGAAGGGCTGAAGTTCTGCAGTCAAGTGGTAAAGGTAAAGTGTGCCGTCAAGTTGGTGTCGACTCCTGGCGCCCACAGAGCCATGTGGTTGTCTTTGGTAGAATACCCCCTGAACCAGCCATTCCCACACAGAGACTCCACCACCACCTGAACCCATCACTTTTGCAGAGGCCCTGCCAGTGCTTGAACCCACCACCGTGGCTGAGGCCACATTGCCATCTGAGCCCACCACTGCTGCAGAGGTTCTGCCACCCACTGTTGCCCCGTAGAAACCTCAGAGGAGACAAAGGATCCAGCGGCCCCCAATGGCCAGCCCTCCACTGCCCTTGAACCCTCTGCCTCACTCCCAAGTCCCCAGGAGAGGAGATGGCAACGCGCCCCACGCAGAGATCCAGCAAAGGAGGAGAAGTGCACAGTTAGGGTCTTGGGGCTTGCTCCTCAATGGGCCTACTCAGGAGGAAGGTGGAAGCCTGAACCAAGTTCTCCTCTAGACCAAAGCATTCCAGGCAGGGCAGGAAAGGGCGTGGCTCCTCCAAGACTCTCATTTCCGCTCTGGTCTTTGCTGGTTCAACAACTAGGTATTTGGGTTAGCAAGGATGAACTGTCCTCTTTGCTAAGCAGGGTCTGTCCTGGTTTGCATTTGAATGGGAGACTACATGCATGAGCACTGTAAGAGGTTCCCCTTAGTGGATGGGGCCATTCTGGAAAGAGCATCTGCATGAAGGTTCCAGGTTCCCTCCCTGGCAGCATCCCCAAGATAATGCTGAGGGAGACCCCTGCCTGCAGCCTTGGAGAAGCCGCTGCCAGTCTGAGTAGACAATACTGAGCTAGACAGACCAAGGGTTGGACTCAATATAAGGCAGCTCCCTCTGTTCCCAACACTCCCACTAGTTCTTTGCTCCCTTGCCTTGTGCTCCTGACTTGCTGCCAGGGTTTATGCCAATGTGCAGCTAGACACATTTTGTGCAGTGGGGAAATAATGTATGCAGTGGGAACTAGGTTTTTGTGCATTTGGGGATACAGGGGTTTAATAAGGAAGAGAGTTGTAGAGATAGATGAGAAGAAAATGGCGTTCCATCCATCCTTCATAATATGCTGGGTAGAAGTCCTGGGTCAGATGCCACCGCTGGGGTCAGCTCCTGTCTCCCACATGATCACTTCCCCATCCTCCTACCTCATTCTTTGCTGACAGATGACCAAAAATTGGTGTGTGGGGGGGGGGGTGGCAGCTCCCAAGTTCATGATCATGAGAACTTAGTTAAGGTCATTCACACAACCATTCGCACCAGGGCTGTGGAGGTGGGGGGAGAGACAGGACACAACCCCGCTTCCCCCACACAATCCCCACCACTCCTGGGCTCTGCCATGCTACACACCCACACAACCAGCACACGAACAATCCCAGATCGGCAAAGGACCAGGGGGAAAGCAGACTGTATCCCACAATGCACTGCACAAGGGACCACTGCTGGGTCGCTCCTTTTCCCTGGCTCTATGGAATCATCATCATGAGAACTTATTTATTTATTATTCCTTGTTTACACAGTCAGACAGGTGTTATTGTCTGGTTTGTTTTATGCAGACATCAAGTCCTTCCCAAGGACCTGGGATGGCTGAATTTTATTATCAATGTAGTTGCTGCTATTATTATAGATATCGTCACAGAATATAGGCTGTTCCCAGTAAAGCTGATTTTTGTCATTGGCTGATGGTGATTTCTGTGGCCCCTATGGTGTTGAGGTGCTCTTCAAGGTATTTTGGAACTGCACCCAGGGCGCCAATTACCACTGGGATGATGATGATGATGATGATGATGATGATGATGATGATGATGATGATTAACATATTTCTATACTGTGCAAAACTTGCATCCCTGGGTGGTTTACAATTAAAAACATTAAAACATTAAATCAATTAAACAATTAAAATCATTTAAGCATTAAAATCATTAACATCATTAAAATCAGTTCAAACCCAACTTTAAAACATTAAAACTATAAATCTAATTAAAAGCCTGGGTGGAGAAACATGTCTTCAGTGCCTTTTTAAAAGTTGCCAGAGATGGGGAGGCTCTTATTTCAACAGGGAGCGCATTCCAAAGCCCAGTGGCAACAAAGGAGAAGGCCCGTTTCCAAGTAGCCACCAGACAGGTGGGGGCAACCGCAGATGAACCTCTCCAGATGATCTTAACAGGCGGTGGGGCTCATGGTGAAGAAGATGTTCTCTTAGATACCCAGGGCCTAAGCTGTTTTGGAGCCACCTAAGAGAGCAGCTGGGAAGTAATTTGTCAAGGGAGCAAAAGGTTGCCGGTTCAAATCCCCGCTGGTATGTTACCCAGACTATGGGAAACACCTCTATCAGGCAGCAGCGATATAGGAAGATGCTGAAAGGCATCATCTCATACTGCGTGGGAGGAGGCAATGGTCAACCCCTCCTGTATTCTACCAAAGACAACCACAGGCCTCTGTGGGCACCAGGGGTTGACACTGACTCGATGGCACAACGTTAGTTTAAGCTGTTTAGGTAATAACCTTGTACCATAGTTGTAACTGAGTAAGGTTATTCACACAACCATTCGCACTGGGGCTGTGGAGGGCTCGGGGGTGAGGCAGGAGGCACATGCACATGTCCTCCTACCTCACATTTAGCCCAGGTTTAAAACCCAGGCTACCCAGAGGAGGAGTGCAAGGATCAGGACTGAGCCCACCATTTCTCACAAACAACCCTACCAGAGCTGAGCGACAGCACTCCTACCTGGGTAGGGCTGGTTGTGAGAATGACCTCAGTATGTTTTTCAAATTAAAAGGAGCTGTCCAATTGGTTGAAAACTCAGTGTCCATCACCGAGACCTTGTCAAGACCAAATGGCATGCAAGTCATGCTGTGGCTTCGTATCATAGCGTTCCTCGTCGCTCTTTCCGGCATCTTCTCTCAAGTCCCAGCACATGTGAATGCTGAAGGCCTTCTTTGCAAGCAACCCAGCACAGGGCTATGCTGAATACCTGTCACATTTTCCTTTGGTTGCTAGACCCCAGAGGGCCTTGGGGGCTTGCTCTCCTGTGCTACGAAGGCCATTCCTCAGCGCCGGTAATGGGACGTGTCAGAGCAAGGCCGGCACGGGGGAGGTGGGGCTCCCTCAAGAGCTGCTTTCAGATGAAAGGTAGCCTGTAGGGCAAAGCTTCCTCCCAAATTACCCTGTTGATTAATACCTCCCCCAAGCGACTGATGAGGAACAAAGCGATTAAAAGACGGGTCTGCCAATGCAGGTTGGATGTTTTCAAAGGCGGGAGCCGAAGGAAAACAGAACATACCAAGAGTCTGAGACACTGTTCATCAAATATTGCAGAGCTGTCTCAGTCCCCCTTTATGTGGCAAGAGGGCCATCCCACAAGCAGGGCTGGCCCAAGGATTGCAGGGGCCCCAGGTGGATACTGGCTTTGGCGCCCCCCATCACCGATGCTGGCGCCCCTTTTGTCCCCTTCACCTACACAGGTGTGCGCCTCCCGTCATCCGAACAAGTTGGTGGGTAGGTGGGTGGGTGGTCCCTGTCATCCTCCCGCCCACTAGCCTGCCCAATTGCTGGCCTTGCCGCTCTGCTGCCTCCGCTGCTGCTCCTGCCACAGCCAGCTTCTTCTGGGTAGCTGGCCTGCCACAGTGCATTATGTCATGGCAATGCCATGCAATCCAGCAGGCTGGCTGCCCAGAAACAACCGGCAGCATCAGGAGCGGCAGACGGAAGTGGTGAGGGGAGCAAGTGGGTAGCCAGATGGCGGACAGGGATGGGGAGTTCCTGCTAGCATGCCCACCCCGAGGGGCGGGGGATGTCTGCATGGGTGAAGGGGTGGGGGTGCAGCAGCTCGGGATGTGCAAATCGATTCAAATTTGGATCGATTCGACAAGAATCTGGGTGATTCAAGTGATTCTAATTGAATCACCCCTTTAAAAAGCAATTCGATTTGAATTCGAATCAAATTTTTGAAATCCGATTCAGATTCGATTCGAGAGCCATTTGGCACCTTTTGAAAACCATTCAGGCCCCCTGATTGGTTAGAATTTGATTTGAATTTGAATCGAATTTCTGGCCCTGTTTCAAATTGGATTTGAATTTGAAACAAATTTTTAGAATTTGATTCAAATGTGAAATGAATTTTAAAAAATATATGTTCCATACGCCTCTCTAGCAGCAGCATACCCCACTGGTTGTTGTCTCAGGTGGCCACCTAGGTCTGCCTAGCGGGCAGGCTGGCCGGGTAGTGTATGACCCAAGCTGCTGACACCCCACTCTGCTTGGCACCCTAGGTGGCTGCCTCTAGTGGGCGGGTCAGCCCTGCCCACAAGTAAAATCCAAAGTATGAGAGAACCCCACACTAGAGCTCTCAAAAGTACATATGCAGCCTGCCCCCCCCTTACAATGCTGCTGCTGTTTCTAGTCCAGTGGGCTGAGAGCCAAGAAACTAGAGAGCCAAGAAACCCGTGGCCCAATCAAGGCCCTCCAGCCAGCCACAGCCTCACAATCTCTAGCCTTTGATACCATCCATGCTACAAGACTGACCTGGAATCTCCAGAAATCATCACCAGTCTCCAGGTCACTGATCAGCAACCATGGACATTTTAAATGGCTTGATATTCTGAAAAATGTTGGAACAAATTTCAGGAAGAAAATCTGTAGTAGTCGTTTCAGAATTGGGAAGCCTTCTTTTAACTGCCAGGATTAGCTTTAGTCAGAGTTGGCAACCCTAGTCTCGCCTTAGGTTGCCAACTATCCAGACAATAAGCTTAAAAAAAAATCTGCACTTGTTACTAGAGCTCTCACTCAGTTTAAGAGGAGGAAATTGCAGAACACAACATTGGCTGCAAATTTCCTCAGAAATCTCAGCAGTGATTTACAAAAGGAAAAAAAGCACTTCTCTAGTCCTCATGTTTTTGCAAAGATAGGTGGGCCATTCACAGGGACTAGATAAATCTCTCGGGAACTAGATAAATTATTAAATAAAAATCCCAGGTTTGTTGGAGGAAAATTTCAGCACCCTACACAACTCTTTCTGCTTCCCTTTGACTGGCTAAATGACATTTTTGGTATGTTACTGATAAATAACACCTGAAATGCAAAAGTGTGTAGGAAGATGTCCCCAAAAAGCCAATCTGCACATAACAGCATGTACTAATTATGATGCAAAGCTCACATACATAAGCAATAAACAATAAACCCAGGGTGGCTGTGGGTAATGGGAGCTGCAGTTCAACAACAGTGGGACTGCCTTGTGGCCTACCCCGAAAATAAACATTACATAGGAAGCTGCCATATACTGAGTCAGGCATTGGTCCATCTAGCTCAGTATTGTCTTCACAGACTGGCAGCGGCTTCTCCAAGGTTGCAGGCAGGAATCTCTCTCAGCCCTATCTTGGAGATGCTGCCAGGGAGGGATGTAGCCTCCCAGAGAGGCTACATCCCCTGAGAGGAAGATCTTGCAGTGCTCACACTTCTAGTCTCCCATTCAGATGCAACCAGGGCAGACCCTGCTTAGCAATGGGGACAAGTCATGCTTGCTACCACAAGACCAGCTCTCCTCCCTTGGTGTCATGACCCCAGGCCCTGAAGCCCCCCAGCTAGTGGATGGAGTGGAGAGCCCAAAAGAGGACCTGGATTGGGAGGCATCAATCCATCAGTAACTCAAAAATTATTTTGGTCTATTGACCAATAAAATAAATACGGGGGTGGGGGGTGGATTTAAAACCTTAAATACAATAGGCATGGCTCAAGGTGGGAGACATCAGTGACCCAGGCACCTGGTTACCGCCCTGTTCTTAGGATGAAGCATAAGAACCCCAGTCAATACCCTTGCCAATGGGAGAAGTACTGATCGTGTGGAAGGAAGCGTGGATTGTCCCCTTTGCTAAGAAGGGTCCACCCTGGGTTTGCATTTGAATGGGATTCTATATGTGCACACTGTAAGATATTCCCCTCAGGGGATGGGGCTGCTCTGGGAAGAGCACCTGCATGCTTGCATATGAAAGGTTCCATTTTCCCTCCCTGGCATCTCCAGATAAGGCTGAGAGAGACTCCTGCCTGCAACCTTGGAGAAGCCACTGCCAATCTGTGTAAACAATACTGAGCTAGATGGACCAGTAGTCCGATTAGGTATATGGCAGCTTCCTATGTTCCTAACACCCAAGAAGAACGCAGCCCTGCCAATAAAATCTTTGATTTGGAGGAATATTCTGAGAACCTCCCACCCATGCTGGAAAACACACACACACACACACACACACACACACACACACACACACACACCACTCTGGGCAAGGCCCCTTTAAAAGACCAAGGCTTGCTTCTGGATGGGGCATGGCTAAGTTACGCTGCCTGAGCAGTAGCCTCCAAAACCTAGCAGTTCGCTGAGAAACACCACTGGAGCAACATCCCCTGTGGTTGTGATACCCAGCTCTAATGTCTCCTGATCAGCTCTGTCCATGGTCCTGATCTGTTGCCCTGGGAGCTGTCCAGGGTCTGGGGAATCTCTGGTCCTGGTGACAGAAAAGATGGTGGCAGCCCCTGGAGCAGGACACTCAGGGGTCCCCAGCCTAGTGTCATGATTTAGGGATACAAATGGCCCTGCTCCTTTGGATCTGACTCAGAGTGGGCGCTAGGATAGGCTGTGTCATGACACAAGTTGAAGCAGACAACGAGAGGGTCCTGTCTCAGCCCTACTGCAAGGTCCTCAGGGTCTGGTGGTGGCCAACAAGGGTAGTTGAGCAGCAGGGCTGGCAAAACTGCAAGGCTCAACCAAGCAGCAAGAGAGGCTCAGGCGGCAAGGCAAGACAAGTTCCAGGCAGCAGGCCATAAAGCACCATGGCCAAAGCCATGAGACATGTTGACCCAACGGCAGGCAGAGGCCTGAAATATCCTGAGCCCTGCAACAGGTATTCCCAGATGTTGTTGGTTGTTAGTTGACTACAACTCCCATAATCCCCAATCAAAGACCGTTGCAGCTGGGGATGATGGGAGTTGTAGTCAATACCGTATGGGAATCCCTGATATAGGAAACATTGCATCCTGAGCCCAATCTGCCCCTGCTGGACTCTGCCTCTCTAGCTAGAAAGCAACTTTCTTAAAGGGGCAACCTGCTGGCTTGAATTCTGGCCGGTCCTCCTGTGGCATTGCTGCCACAGACATTGAAGGCAGCAGTGAAGGAGGAAGGGCCATATCCTCTAGGCTCTGAAGGTGTCATCTCCACGGGCCCAGGCTCCATGAATACTCTCAAGTAGCCCCATTCCTGGAGCTCCCACCAACTGGTGTCAGGATGGGGGTGGGGGGTGGGTCCAGTTCTGGTCCTGCCTCCTCCAGATTAAACTCTAGTGCTTCCTCAGGCTCAGGACCATTACTGGGGCTTGGGGCTCTATCTGGTGCTGGCCCTGCCTCTTCTGGGCCATCCTCTAATGCTCCGGGGTTGGGTCCAGGGCTGGCCACACCTCTTCAGGATCGGACTCTGATTCACTGGTGAGGGCAGGGCTCATGACAGAGAGGGGGGAAAGGGGCAGGTCTGCACTATTGCACCTGCAGTAAGGAAAGGGGTCCACCCTTCCTGATGTCACCAGAGGATATTCTGATTCAGGGAGCCTGCCTCAATTGTATGAGAGCTGCATACACTACAAATCCCTGTTTCAACAGAGATTTGGAGGACAAGTAAAGGGATGCTTCAAATGAACACTCCACATGCAATCAAAGGATGTCCTGAGCAGGGGCGTAGGCACTATTGGGCGACTGGGTTCAAAGAACCTGGGCCGCCTCCCCTCAGGAGCTGTGCCTTGTAGCCCCGACACCCCCCCGCGTCTGATGTCAGACATAGGGGGGTGGGGTGAGCGGGGCCGCCGCCACGGCCAGACACAGGCACCCCTGGTCTGGCTCTGCTAGTGGAGAGTGTGTCAGGATGTCCTCTGGTGATGTCAGGGTGGGCAGGCTGGGTCTTGGAGCATTCTGAACCTTATTACATGCACTGGTTGGCAATAGGGCAAAGCAGGAGGGGGGAGAGAGGGAGGGAGAGGGGGAGAGGGAGAAGGAGATAGAGGGAGAGAAGCCTTCTTCAGACATTACGGGAGCCCTGGACGCTCACGGTTACAGCAGACAAGAGAGGAAGTCCCCGCTCCAGCCAACGATCACAGTTAGGGCACTGTTCATTGGAGGCAGCAGCTCTGTACGTTTGATCACAGCCAATCCGTCAGCCGCACCTTGGATCAACCAGGTTGTAACTCACGGATTTGCCATGATCACATTTACGTGATAAGTTCAGGGTAATAAGTTTGGGGTGGCTTACAGCTAAAGTTGCCCTATTCTTGCTTTCCAAATCTGGGCGCCTAATTTGCATATTATGTAAATTGGTTGGAAAATAATTTCTGAGCTGAATAGTGACTGCACGTTTTGCTCCATAACTCCGCTTCTACAAAGGCTAGCTTTTCTTTCTTTCTTTCTTTCTTTCTTTCTTTCTTTCTTTCTTTCTTATGAAAGCTGAAATCTGGGCGAATTTCAGTGGGCTAAGCAATCTGTATGAGATGCTTAAAACCCAGGTGAAACCCAGAATTCCAGGGGGCCTGGCAACTCTACCTACAGTGGGGGCGGGGGAGCAAGACCTCCTCTCCACTTTTGCCCACTGTAACTATGAGTGGCCTCTTGTCTGAAGAGGGCAGGAGAGAGAGATGAATCTGCCTGGGGGTCTATGCAGAGCAGCATGTCTACAGCCTGTGTAAGTGTTGATTTGCCTCCACCTTTGCTCTATTTATATATAAAGCAAAACATTACATAAACACCCAAGAGGGCAGACAGTCCACGTGATCAGTGCTTGAGTAGGACACGCAGTGTGGAATGTAAAACAAGACTGGAGGCAGGGAGGGGAGCTTAATCATTCGCTAAGCCCCATTTGGGTAGGACGGTTTCCCCTCCTACCTCATTCTGAAGCTGGAGATAGAATCTGGGTTGGACACACTCGTCCCTCACAGCTGGGAATTAGCAAATGGTCAGCCTCCCACCCTCTGACCTTAGGAACATAGGAAGCTGCCATATACTGAGTCAGGCCATTGGTCCATCTATCTCAGTATTGTCTACCCAGACTGGCAACAGCTTGTCCAAGGTAACAGGCAGGAGTCTCTCCGAGCTCTATCTGGAGATGCTGCCAGGGAAGGAAGTTGGAACCGTCTGCTTGCAAACATGCAGATGTGCTTCCAAGAGCAGCCTCATCCCCTGTGGGGAATGTCTTTCAGTGCTCAACCATATAGTCTCCCATTCAAATGCAAACCAGGGTGGATCCTGCTTAGCAAAGGGGACAATTCATGCCTGCTACACAAAGACCTTTGTTTACCTTGTTTACACTCACACACGCTCACAAGCCAGGAGAGCACTCAGCTCTCACACTTGGGCAGGACACCTCTTCCACCCAAGTACCGACCTTGTGAACTGCCCTAGAGACACCGGCACTCTTTGAGCCAAAGGCAACCAAACCCAGGAAGTGCTATCCTTTGAACTTCTCACCGCTTGAGATGTGGGGAATGCACGACGACGTCATTGCATGCTACCCAGGGGGACATGCAAAATGTAGCCCACGCACGCACACACATGAAAATATATCTGCCTACTTCCTGATGCAGTATATATCCCCTCGCTGTCTGATTTTTTGCGGGGGGGGGCCTTCGCTCCCCACCCCCTCCACCTTAGCTGCCTGATAAATGAAGGATGGGTGGGGTTGGAGGGTTAAGCTGTTTCCCCCCGCAAGGCCTGAAGCTCTGGCTTGCCTGCTATCACCGGGATAAATGCAGGCTTTTTGGCCTGAAGGCAGCATCGTCCGTCCCCCCCCGCCAACTCCACCCCGCTCTTGAGTTGGGTTATCAATCCAAAACTCAACACTGCTCACCCCAGTATGGGCTCCTTCTCTACTGGGAGTGCCGTTCCTGCCTCCTGGCCATGAGGAAGGCCAACGTGACTTAATTCTACCCAGTATCAACACCAAACAGACTCCGTCTCTCCAACGGGCTGCCTTTCATTCTTCTTTTTCAAGAATGTTTTTCACACTCTCTCTCACTCCCTCTCCCCCTCCCTTTCCCCACAAAATAAATGGATGCATAAATCTGTGCTTTCGCTGCCATTGCCTTTGTCTATGCTCCCCAGTTTAAAATTTTGATTCTTTCTCGGCCCTCTGGAATGACGTTTCTCTTCTTGTTTTGAATCTCAGTCTTCAGAGCTTGAGTGAGCGCTCAGAAGACCTTGACATTCACTGCAGGCAGAGAAGCAACCCCAGGACACATTTGTGGCTTGAACCAAGTAACATTCTACAGGGAGCCTTGAAGTTGCAGCTAATAATGACTTAGGCGAGGTGCCGGAGCCGGTGGGAAGTCCGTAAGTACCCGGGAGGAGTCATTTGTCAACTGATTTCCAACCCCAATCCACAGGCAAAAGGGCAGACCATGCTGAATCTGGACACTGTTTTTAAACAACCAAGGTGTGGCCAAAAGTGACTGTGACTACACCTGATATTGTTTTGCAGAAGCTCTTGCAGCAAAGACCACCATCAAAGCTATCTAAAGTTTTGCCCTCATATGTAGCTGCAAACTGGGAAGAGAGCTAAGCAGGGTCCATCCTGGTTTGCATTTGAATGGGAGACTACATGTGAGTGCTGTGAGTTATCCCCCTTAGGGGAGGGGGAGCCGCTCTGGGAAGAGCACCTGCCTGCTTGCATGCGGAAGGTTCCAAGTTCCCTCCTTGGCATCTCCAGATAGGGCTGAGAGAGACTCCTGCCTCTAAGCTTGGAGACGCCGCTGCCAACCTGGGTATGGCATCCTGCCATCCTAAGCGAGATGGATCAATGGTCTGACTCAGTAGATGGCAGCTTCCTATGTGCCTGTGTAGCTACAAAGTGCTCTTTCTCCCGAAGTCATGATGTCTTGGCATAACAGAGTTGGATGTGGCCCAGGGACAAAATCCAAAGCCTGACCCCTTGCTCACTGCCTGCTCCTTCTTCACTCATTGGCTGTCAACCTGCACTTGCTTCTTACCACTCACCAGGCCGGATTTGCCCCGCTGACAGCAAGAACAGACTGACTTAAAGGGGCCACCAGTACTTATTCATTCATTCATTCATTCATTTATATTTATGCATATAAATATATGTATATATTTATATAAATTTATTTATATAAATACGTTTGTTTGTTTGTTTGTTTGTTTGAAATATTTCTATACTGCCCCAAACTTACGTCTCCGGGTAGTTTACAATTAAAATTTAAAACATCAAAGTCAATTATCAAGTAAAATCATTTAAAACACTAAAAATATTTAAAACCCAGTATTAATTAAAAATAATAATAAAACCACCTATAAATCTAACCAAAAGCCTGGGTGAATAAATGTGTCTTCCATGCCTTTTTAAAAGGTTGCTAGAGATGGGGAGGCTCTTATTTCAACAGGGAGCGCATTCCAAAACCCAAGGGCAGCCACGGAGAAGGCTTAGGCCAGTTCCCGACTAGCTGCCAGACGAATTGGTGACAACTGCAGATGAACCTCTCCAGATGATCTTAATAGGCGGTGTGGCTCTGTTTTTGATGGGATCAAGGCCATGCCCGTGCAGAGTTGGAGTGAGCACCTCCTCGAAGCTGGGTGATAACAACTGAAGGCCACGATGGTGGGGGCAAGCACCCATGGGTGGGGGAGGAGGCAAGCGCAGTGTCTCCCAGGCGCTCATGGGCTCCTGAGGCCCAGCTTCACAGCACACCTTCAGTCAACAGTGGCCCCTGTGCAGACAGATGGATCTTTCATAATCTTCTTCAGACCCCTATCTTTGTCTGTATCAAAGAACTGGGAGGCAGCATCACATCCCAGACAGGCACATAGCTAAGGGAGGATGGGTTCATGTTCACCCCTTTCCCCGGCAGCCCCGTACATGCCCATCCATGCCCCTGCATGTGATGCCACACAGAGGGGGCGTGGCCAGCACCCAAAAGGGCTCTGTGTGGCCCTCTGCAGATCATTTCCCAGCCAGCTTTGTTGTCGAGAAGAAGTTTTCTTGGTTTTCTCCCTCACTCTGTAATGATGAGGCAGGTTTATGGTCAAGAAATGGTTAAAAGAGTCTGTATCACCAAGCTGCTCTAATTACAATTGCTAACAGCGCAATAACTCTTGTCACTTGCTGGTATGCAGACTGGGCCCCTTGCTATCTGTAGATAGCAACTTGCTGACCAGCACTCGCTCAAGGCCACAGTAGGGAGTGAAGATGTTGAAGAAGTATGCAGAGAGGGAGGGGAAAATGCTTAATTATAGTTAGTAGGGAAATGTCTGATTGGTAATAAGTGTAAGATGACGATGCTTACTAATGAGAATTGTATCCACTGTATGTAAATTGTTATGAGTATAAAAGACGAAGACACAATGTAAACGGGGTCTCAGGCTTTGGAATTTATTCCACTGGGACCAAATTACTGGCAATAAATCTGCTTTTTCTCAACTTGGTGCCAGTCTCTGTCTCAGAACCCGGGGATTTCTGCTACAGTACAAGGGAAAATATTATTTATTTATTTATTTATTTTATATTTTATATCCTGCTCTTCCTCCAAAGAGCCCAGAGCAGTGTACTACATACTTAGGTTTCTCCTCACAACAACCCTGTGAAGTAGGTTAGGCTGAGAGAGAAGTGACTGGCCCAGAGTCACCCAGCTAGTATCATGGCTGAATGGGGATTTGAACTCGGGTCTCCCCGGCCCTAGTCCAGCACTCTAACCACAACACCAATGCCCAACCAACAACAAAGCCAGCTGGAAGTTAGACCGGCCAGAGCTTGGGGGGGAGGAGCGAGCCAGGTGGCTCCCAGTAGCTGGTTAGCTGGGTTCTTGGAATGTGTCTGCCCAATTATAGCTCTACCCCTGATCCCAGAAGGACATGGATGAAGAGCAACCTGGTCTAAACTCAGTGCTGACTCGGTGGCTTGAATATTCCAGGTTCCGTTTTGACTTCTACCCTGTTTTTGTTCTGCTTTGAACCATGTAGAGTCCAAGTGAAAGAGTTGTGGTCTGCAAGGACAAGGCAGTGGAGTGGAATCAGGAATATTAGCAGTTTAAATGAAATAGATATTATGCACAGAGAGGCAAGTGCAAACTGCCTTCAGTGCTCTTGCTGCTGGCTTCTAACAAACAAAGTTAACGAAGTTTGCACTCTAGAACTGGAATAAAAGTAACTCAAGCCCCATTCAAAAACTGGCCTGGACCAAGGAATGGATTAACCAGAGGCAAATGCAGTCTGCCTTCAGTGCTCTTGCTGCTGGCTGTTTGTTAGCCCTGCCTCTACTCCAGGACTGGAATCCGAGTAACTCAAGCCCCATTCAAAAGCTGGCCTGGATCAGGGAATGGATTAACCAAAAATGCCACAAACAGCACTGCTCTACTCCACAAGTGCACACAAAAACTTAGTCGTGCCAAGATATGAGTGTCTCTGCAACCACAACAGCACCTCTTTGTGAAACAGCATGCATCCTCTGCGGCCTGTGCAATGAGGAGGTGTGCACTTTGTGTGGCTTATCAGACATCTAGCTTGTTCCAGTCTGTCACTGTTGCTTGTTAACCTTGTTGGCTAAAAAAAAAAAAGGGGGGGGGAGACCAGCCTCCTTTATTGTCAGGATCATGCTTGGAGTGCATTTAACAACTTGTGAATACCAACTTCTTCAGCATTGTTGTCAACCCTGATTGGCTAATAAGCAACGACTCCCGAGGCAATGCTGGGTCATGACTTGTCAATACTCAAGGGGCTCATGTCAAGTAGGAACTTCTGTACTTCAGAGGAGAGCTGGTCTTGTGGTAAAGAGCATGAATTGTCCTCTTTGCTGAGCAGGGTCTGCCCTGGTTTGCATTTGAATGGGAGACCACATGTGAGCACTGTACGATACCTGTGGCCCACGTTATTCATGGTGGTTCTGTTCTCGCCCATAGGTGCAAATACAGAAATCACGAATAATGAAACCTTACCCCTATGGCAATCCAGGGGTTACATTCCTACAAACCTTTAAAAGGCTTAAAAAAACAAAAACGGAGAGGAGGCAGAAATAAGAGAAATAAAGTACTGTACCCTGCTCTCCATCTCTCTAGCAATGCCCCCCCCAAAAAAACTCTTCTGTTTCCCCCCCACAAAAAATTACAGGACATTTGTGTGTGTGTGAAAAAAGAGCCACAAAATGGACCGGCAGCACTGAAAAATGGTGGCCGGAAATGACATCAGAAGTCATTTCTGTCCACTCAAAACTGTGAATAGGCAAATTTTAGCCTATTTGTATACCTCGGATAAAGAAACGGGGTCTCTAAGACCTGTCCACGGATACACAAAACCACAGTTATTGAAAACACGGATAAAACCACCATTTTAATACTTTTTACTTGTTTTAAGTTTGAAATGGTTTTAATGTTTAAATTTTGTTTTATTGTGTTTTTATTGTAAACCACCCGGAGATATACGTTTTGGGGTGGTATCGAAATGTGTCAAATAAATAAATAAATAAATAAATAAATAAATAAATAAATAAAGGGGCCATCTATATTCCACTTAGGGGATGGGTGCCACTCTGGGAAGACCACCTGCAAGCTTGCATGCAGAACGTTCCAAATTCCCTGTGTGACATCCCCGGATAGCGCTGAGACAGACTCCTGCAGCAACCAATGGTCTGCCTCAATATAAGGCAGCTTCCTGTGTCCCTATGAACCTTTTCAGCATCAAGGGAATCTTGTTTGTCTTGCAAATGAAACATTTTTGTGTTGTTCACTTGTGGTTGTGTTCACACAATCAGAAGGATCCTGGTTAAAAGGTTATTCAGGATGATTGAGCCCAGCAGAGCTGATTGTGTGAATGCTGAATTTTAGGGCAATCCTGGTCAAACTGCCCCTGTTAACCAGCATTTAACCAGGATAAATAACCAGTATTTGATCTTGCACATTGGGTTGTTTAGCTTTTATTCAGTAGATTAAGCAGCAACCAACATTTTAGTGGATAAATGTGCCTGAGAGTTAAGGACACACTTGTTTGTTCCTTGAAAATACTTTGGTTATTGTGTGTTACTCTACTAGGGCATGAGGAAAAATAAATAAATATATCCTTTCCTTGTGTGTGGTTCCTTTAATTTATTAAAAAGTATGTTATCTCATATTTCCTTCAATAACTTCAAAAAGCATCTATAGTGAGGTTTGGGTAATATGAATGCATATCTAATTTAATTGATTAATTAACTGCTTTAAAAGCCAGGTGATTGATCATTTAAATTTTTTTAACTGCTTGACAGCCCTAGGGTTTAAATCTTAAGGGTGTTTCAAGATCACAAGAGATTGTTTTAAATGATGCATTTAAGACTTTCTATTGCCCTCTGGTTTATGATGCACCAGCAGAACAAACAATTCTGTCACGGCCATTTCACGTTTCACAAGTTCTAGGCCAATGATCTTCACTATTTTTAAAGCAAGGGCCACTTTGGCAACAAAATCATCAATGTAAGAGCCATTTCCCTCTGTGCTGAGCTCTGCACTGTACTGTTCTCGGTTCTGAGAGGTCCCCTAAAGAGAGATGGAACTTGGAAGGAACCCTCTCTTAAGAGTTCTAGGAGGAAAGTGCTGGGAAGGGCTCCACTTCCGAGCACTCTGTGCATGCCTTCCAAGATGGTTCAGGGGCTCAAAAGGTCCCCATTCCCCTTAAAGGGGCCCTCCAATGCTGGGCAAAGCACAGCACTGCACAATGGCATCAGCCACTTCTGCATGGTGCTGGCGGGTTATGCCGAGTATTCAACTTTGGCTGAAGCTACACTTAGGGTTGAGGAGGACCGCCACTGGGCCTTACAATCAAGAACGTTGTTCTGGGCCAGGGGTCCCCAACCCGTGGGACTACAGACGTTGCTAGACTACAACTCCCATCACCCCCAGCTACAGTTTATTGTGGCTGGGGATGATGGGAGTTGTCATACATGGGCTGGGTGATCAAGCCCTGTTCTAGGTGATCAGCTAAAATGTTCTAAAATTGCAAAGTGTGGGTGCAGGCTAAGGAAGCTGTTCTCCTGACACAGCCCCTTGGGTTACCCTCGGCAGCTAGTGTTGTCTGGTTTGCCGGGAGCGGAGGGCTGCCGTTCAGAAACAGTAGCTTGAAACCAGCATTTTAAAAACCCAGAAAATACATCGAGATAAGCTAGAATTTGCAAGACAAAGCCCGATTTGTGTGTGGAGTGGGTCCAAAGATCTCAAAGGGACTTTGGGGTACGTTTGGCTGGTGTGTGAACGCACACACTCTCTTATGATGGAGATTTGGGGTAGAAGCCCTGTCTGTAAAACCTCTTGGCTGGTTTGAATCCCTGCTGGTATGTTTCCCAGACTATGGGAAACTCCTATATCGGGCTGCAGCGATATAGGAAAATGCTGAAAGGCATCATCGCATACTGTGCAGGAGACAGCAATGGTAAACCCCTCCTGTATTCTGCCAAAGAACACCACATGTCTCTGTGGTCACCAGGAGTCAACACCGATTCCATGGCACACTTTACCTTTAATGTGTGAAATCACCCTAATTCACGAGGATGAATCTCACAGTCTCTTCCTCCCCAGAATAAATTTCTTGTATGGCCCAGCAGTACCAGGAGGACAAGACAGGCATTCAGACAGACATTCACCACCCTCTAGCAAGACCAATTGATGATCAATTCAAATCAATGGTGATCAAAAAAGAAAGGGAGAATGGGAAAAAGTAAAATCATCAGGACTCCGGAACTTCTAACTGAAAGATTAGCCCTGATCACAAGGCAGAAAAAGCTGCAATGCCTGGCTTTCAATATATTATTTTTCAAGAACTGCGTGAAGAAAAAACCCACTTTTCGGAAGGTTTCTCTATCATCAGAATGTAAATGAAAACAGACACAAAAACAATCTGAATTTCCAGTGGAGCCACTCTTGCTTAATATTCTCCCCTGAAGGGTCTTCAGCACACGTGACCGCATTTCAAACAGGATCATTAACGAAGGCAGACTCAAACTGTGTTTTCATCAGATATTGCAGCCTAGTTAAGCACTCGGTATCTTGCCATTATAATGCTGTCAGGAAAGGGGTAGGAGCAGGGTGGGCTTTGGGAAATCCAAATTAGACAGCAGTGGTTAGCAGTGCAAAGTGCAGGGTTTTTACATTTAGAACACCAGCCATCATGATAATCTGAGCAGTGATAGAACATACTCCAGGTGTTCAGAGAAATGTCATGTTCCTTTAGAAAATCCTTACTATTAATTATAAGGGCCTGTATAACGTAGTCCAGTGTTGTCATTAAGGTTTCCGTCTCTAACTGAAGCTAAAAGACGAAAGTTTGGTCAGTATCGAAGTTTAATCCTCTATAATAAGAAGCTCCAGCGTGATCCCGTGCCTGTCTTCGACCCGTGTCTTTCTCGGCTGTTCTGGGCATGCGCGGAGTGCATGCCCAGAACGACCGTGAAAGATACGGCCATCCAGACATGGGCGGCCATGTTGCTTAGCGGAAGGGGGACCGGGAAAAACTGAAGCAGCAGCGGGGGAACTGGGAGGGCTGAGCTGGCAGCGGGGGAACCGGGAGGGTTGTGAGAGTAGCGGAGGAACCATGAGAGCAGCGGGGGGGGGGAAGGCCGGGAGAAAAGAAAAGAGGGGGGGTTCCTTTAAGAGCGGCGGGAGGGTTTACTTACCCCTCCCGCCGCTCTCTCACTTGCCACCACCAGCCGCCCCCCCCACCTGATTAAGGGCCAAATCGGCCCAAACAATTGCCGCCGCGGCCACCGACCACCCACCCGCTCACCCTCCCAGCTGCCCGAGTCCTCCTTACCCCCGTCTTCGGCCCGCGTCAGTTGGGCAATCAGGGACCTTAATCTGAGAAGGAGAGAGAAGCTCGCAAATAGAGCTCCTCTCTCTCTGCAAAGCCTCTGCCCGAACTGGCGCTTTGGGCGCAAAGGACGCAACAGGCGTCCATTGCGCCCAAAGCGCCAGTTCAGGCAGAGGCTTTGCAGAGAGAGGAGCTCTGTTTGCAAGCTCCTCTCTCCTTCTCCGATTAAGGTCCCTGATCGCCCAACTGACGCGGGCCGAAGACGGGGGTAAGGAGGACTCGGGCAGCTGGGAGGGTGAGCGGGCGGGTGGTAGGTGGCCGCGGCGGCGGCAATTGTTTGGGCTGATTTGGCCCTTAATCAGGTGGGGGGGGTGGGGGGGAGATTAGAGCCGGCAGAAGTGTCTGGCCTGACCGCTATTGCCTTTACTGCTTTTACAAAAAAAGGGGGGGGCAAGAGAAAGGAAGAAGGAATAAAGGGGGGGGGAACCTAGTGCCCATTATTATAACGGGCTAAAAAATACTAGTTAATTTATAAAACAGGATAACCTTTCCCCCCCTAAACTCTCAACAAAAAGTCCTTTTATTGCACAAACAAAGAAAAACTAAAAATTGGTAAACATAAAGCCATATAGAAATCAAATTAATAAAATAATAATAATAATAATAATAATAATAATAATAATAATAATAATATCAGCTGCATTAATAATGAACAGAGAAAAAATAAGAAAAACAGAAGGAATAGAACTGCCCAATGGAAGCAACATCAAGAACCTGGAAGAGAAAGAACATTACAAATACTTGGGCATTCTCCAGGCTGATAACTTTGCACACACTGAAGTTAAAAGAAAGATTGGAAGTGAATACATCAGGAGAGTTAGAAAAATCCTAAAGTCCAAACTCAATGGCGGGAACATCATACAAGCCATAAACACCTGGGCTATACCTGTTATGAGATACACTGCAGGAATAATAGACTGGGCCCAGGCAGAGCTAGAGACGCTAGATCGTAAGACCAGGAAAATCATGACCATCAATCGTGCTCTGCACCCCCACAGTGATGTAGATAGGCTCTACCTCCCTCGCAGCTCAGGTGGAAGAGGAATGCTGCAAGTCCATCAAACAGTAGAGGAGGAGAAAAGAGACCTGGAAGAATATATAAGGGACAGTGAAGAAGATGCACTTCAAATGGTCAAGAACGCACAACTATTCAACACCAATGAAACAAAGCAGGCCTACAAGGAAGAACAAGTCAAGAACCGAGCAGAAAAATGGAAAAATAAGCCCCTGCATGGTCAATATTTACACAATATAAGTGGAAAATCAGACATCAGCAAGACCTGGCAATGGCTTAAGAATGGCAACTTGAAGAAAGAAACAGAGGGTTTAATACTGGCTGCACAAGAACAGGCACTAAGAACAAATTCAGTAAGAGCCAAAGTCGAAAAGTCAACCACAAACAGCAAGTGCCGCCTTTGTAAAGAAGCAGATGAAACAGTGGACCACCTAATCAGCTGTTGTAAAAAGATCGCACAGAATGACTACAAAGACATGACAAGGTAGCAGGGATGATACACTGGAACATCTGCAAAAAATATAAGCTACCTGTAGCCATAAATTAGTGGGACCATAAAATTGAAAAAGTTGAAGAAAATGAAAAAAAGAAAAAGTCCTAGTCTTTGCAAAACGACCTAGGCAATATTGTTGGGCCATCAATGGTCATAGGATTGCACAGGTCAACTCCTTTAAATACCTAGGAGTGGTTTTTCATTCATCAGGCTCACGCAATGCCCACCTCAAATCTACTTTGTTGATGGCACAGCTAACTACGAACCTTATTACATCTCTTCATTTCTCGAGGGGGGCTTCTTATATCCCCGCTGCAGTTAAACTATTTGTTTCTAAAGTCCACTCTCAAGTGCTGTACGGAGCCCAAATAGGACCTGTTAGCAACTTTACGGCTTTAGAAGCCCTGCAGTCTAAATTTCTGAGATCTATATTGTTAGTCCCCCAATGTGTGCCTAATGTTGCGTTAAGATGAGAGGTGGGTATGATTAGGTTGGAAACTTGTTATTGGAGGAATATCATATTATTCTGGTTAAAATTTGTCTTCTCTTGTGTAGGATTGGCCCCCCTTATTAAGACTGATTGTTCCAGATTTAAGTGGAAGACCCAAATTATTGACAAATTGGCTCATTATGGTTTCTCTCAGGATGAGATTATCAAAATGGGATATGATCGAGATCAAACAACGTATCATGGACATGGAACTGCAGGAAGAAGTTGCTTCCTTGCCCAAGAATATCTTTCTGGGGGATCAAATATTTAACATTAAACCAGCTAGCTATCTGAGTCTAATTACCATTCCTAGATTTAGACGTGCTTTGACGCTCGCCCGTCTTAATGCACTTCCATCTGCTGTTATGGAGGGAAGATTCAAAGTTATCCCTTTCTCTGCTCGACTTTGCCCTTGCGGGTCTGGTCAAGTGGAGACAAGTGTGCATGCCATTTTATACTGTAATTTTTATAGGGACGCCCGCTTAAGACTAGTGTCCCCTTTGCTGCAACGTTTTCCTGGGCATTTGGATGACTTCTATTTGAAGTATTTACTGTCCAGTCTTGATGATGACCTAATCAGCAAAATGGCAAGGTACTGTTATATCATTTGCAACATTCGCTTAGGTTTTCAATAATGTTCTGCTTTCTTCTTTCCGTGATTCCTGTTTTATGATTGTAATGGAGGGTGCTCTGCTCTCTTTGGCTTTCAGTAAGTTCACCACAAGTGTCCTAATTTTAACCTGTCAGTATTGCATTGATTGTTTGTTTTATTATGCTGAGTTTTGTGTAAGTATGTTTTACTAAATATTGGTCTATGACCGCAATAAAGGATGACTGACTGACTGAAAAAGTTGTAGAAAATGAAGATGCAAAAATATTATGGGACTTCCGACTACAAACAGACAAACATCTGCCACACAATACACCAGATATAACTGTAGTCGAGAAGAAAGAAAAACAAGTTAAAATAATCGACATAGCAATACCAGGGGATAGCAGAATAGAAGAAAAAGAAATAGAAAAAAATCACAAAATACAAAGATCTACAAATTGAAATTGAAAGGCTGTGGCAGAAAAAGACCAAAATAATCCCAGTGGTAATTGGCGCCCTGGGTGCAGTCCCAAAAGACCTTGAAGAGCACCTCAACACCATAAGGGCCACAGAAATCACCATCAGCCAATTACAAAAAGCAGCTTTACTGGGAACAGCCTATATTCTGTGACGATATCTATAACAATGGACAATAAAATTCTGGCATCCCAGGTCCTTGGGAAGGACTCGATGTCTGGATAAAACAAACCAGTCAATAACACCTGTCTGACTGTGTAAACAAGAAATAATTAAAAAAAAAAATTGAAAAAGTTGAAGAAAATGAATAATCCCAGTAGCAATTGGCGCCCTGGGTGCAATTCCAAAACATCTTGAAATGCATCTCAGCATCATAGGGGCCACAGAAATCACCATCAGCCAATTACAAAAAGCAGCTTTACTGGGAACAGCCTATATTCTGTGACGATATCTATAATAACAACAAGAACAATACTGATAATAAAATTCAGCCATCCCAGGTCCTTGGGAAGGACTCCATGGCTGGATAAAACAAACCAGTCAACAACACCTGTCTGTGTAAACAAGAAATAATAATAACTGAAGCAGGAAGGTAAATGGGTGTCTCTCCCCTTTTCAAGCAACATACTTAGAACAGAAATATGGCTGCCTGGGACAAATAAATATGTCATCAAATAACTCTACTTCAAATATCACAGTTAACATCACAGTTACATTTCTAGGTGCCACAACTCCCTGGAGTCTGAGATTTGTCAAGTCGAACACCACTAATCTGGAACGCAATTTCCAGAATGAAGTAGGTAGTGCACAGTAGTCTCGCCCTCGTGCCACATCCATGCCCAAGCGCACCATTAGGATGTCGGCCTGAATTTTCCAGTGGTGGTAGTTGGAATTGTTGATTTGATTTTTTTAAAAAAAAAATCAGACGGTAGATCAAAAACAGTAATTACAGGAGGTTATTGCTTTTAATAATCAATCAATGATTGTTTTAAAATGGCCTTCTGATTTTGCTGTGCGCTGTTGCTGATGGTGGGTTTAAGTGATGATATTATTGTTTTATCGATTAACGTAAACAGCCCAGAAACTCTGGGGAAGGGTGGGGTAGAAATCATATACACATAAATAAATGTAAATACATATTCGAGTCGTTAAAGTTCACACATCAGGTAAATTGAGGAGGGGTGGTAAACGAGCCTCAGCTGAAGTTCATTCTCATTCCTCTGCTCCCATCCTGGCTGCCTTGCCCGGCTGCAGCATTAACCCTATGTGCACAGAACCTTGTAAATGACCAGCCGGCGAGCAAGGAGTTAACGCCATGGCCGGGACTGGCGAGGGAGAGCAAGGCAGCTGGGACCAGGTTGGAACAGTGAGAATAAATCTCACCTGAGCCTCATTTACCACCCACCCCCAATCTACCCATATCGGCTGCCACTGCACATGCATATCCATCACTTGATGACTGCAGCATCAAGTGGCGACTTGCGTGTGTGTCACAGATACCTTGCGTCACCTCGCACACAGAGCTTTTTCCGTGGCATCAGTTCACACATTCAATTGATGAGAAATCTCATGATCGAACCTCAAGCATGTGCGAATCAGTCCTCAGAGGAAACAGAATAGGCTGATGGTGGACCAGGCTCCCAGGAAAGGTTATTAAATTCTTCAGGTTCTCTGATCCTCACCTGCCCTGGGGCTGCCGGTGAACAAGGAGAGATGGGCGGCTTAGTAGAGGATGCTCAAAAAACACCTGAGCTGTGAATCTGCCAGAGGCTTCGTGGAGATTAAATAGGCTACTCAAACACTCCTTTGAACCTTCATTCACTTTGTTTTGCCTTCTCCTCTTTTTCAGTCTGCCAGAATTCAAGGAAAGACTGAGCGCATAATAGCAAGAGAGAAAAGAAACCAGACTGCATTAAACAGGTAGCCTGGTCCTGTGATTTCGTTTTCTTTAAAGTTAAATATTCATGGGGACTATGGCACACAGGGAGATATTTAATACGCAAACTTTTCCTCCCTTGTTGCAGTCCCAGCAAAATTGTACTGCTGAAATATTATATCCCCTTGTGAGGAGAGGTCTCATTGGTAGATAGACAGACAAACTTTATTACAGTCTTTGACGAGTGCAGTCTCATTGGTGGTATCAGAAGTTTTTCTCTGGGTCTAATAGCAGGAAAGAGAAGAAGAGGATGACCAGCAGCAAGGCGGATGGACCCGATCACGACAGCAATAAATGCACCACTGAGAGAGCTTAAAGGCGACCTTGAAGACAGAACATCCTGGAGAGAATCCATCAGTGTGGTCACTAAAGGTTGACACCAACTTGATGGCACATAATCAAACAATCAATCAATAGCAGCATTGGGGAACCTGGTTAGAATCAAGTCCATGGCACATGGGAGAGGATACCCTCCCATGTGCCACAGTCCTGATACGGATTGTTCATCTCGCATGGCTTTTTTACTTAATAATAATAATTAAAAAATGCAGGGCCAAACTATGCCTTTAATGCAACTTGCAGGTTGACCCAGAGAGGAAGGTTCTTATTGTTTTCCTATTTGCTGGAGTCAAAGAAGCATTTAATTCTATGTACAGATGTGATGGCGCAGCGGATAAATGACTTGACTAGCAAGCCAGAGGTTGCCGGTTCAAATCCCTGCTGGTATGTTTCCTAGAGTAGACTATGGGAAACACCTATATCGGGCAGCAGCGATATAGGAAGATGCTGAAAGGCATCATCTCATACTGCGCGGGAGGAGGCAATGGTAAACCCCTCCTGTATTCTACCAAAGAAAACCACATGGCTCTGTGGGCACCAGGAGTTGACACCGACTCAATGGCACAACTTTACCTTTTACCTTTAAACTGCCTTAAAAAGTCTTATAGGTACCCTTCAAACTCAGTCTTGTAATTCTACCTTTTGTCCATCTTGCCTCAAGCCCTGCCTCTTGAAAGAAAACATTTAGGGCACTTCTAGATGGGTTGTTTAGACCAGAATTTTCACACTATGTTCACTCAGTCTGTTGGGGGCAAGGTTGCATGGCATCATCCATTGCCAGCCTATACTTTCCCTGCATTACAATTGACACAGTGATGATTAACTGAGTTTTTCTGACTCTTTGAGATTGCAGCGCATGTGCACGGATTGCGCATGTGCATTGAGGCTGGAGCTGCTCTTCTGTCTTTTTGTGCTGATTGGCTTTTTGGATAGTGCTGCAAATGTGCACAAACATATGCTGGTGTAGGAGTCGTGATGCCATTCAATCTGCAGCCCAAAGCAGAAAAGCAATGACAGGGATGTGCTATAATCCCTGACTCTAGTGCCCTTAATTCCAACCTTTTGGGTGGAGATGAAGCAAAGTGAGTAAATTCAAGACCTGAAAGACCTGGGAAACAAGATAACTGAAGGAAGAAGAGGCGGGAGGGCAGAAATGCAACACTCGTATTATTTTGGTACTTATGCAGTACCTCAGTACTATCCCTTGCGAACTGAGCAAAGGGGCACCTTTTTAAAGTGGCAATTCTCGTTATTTAGCAGAGAGAGAACACCGGGCCCTATCCATCCTGTTTTTATTTATTTATTTATTTATTGTCTGCCTCCTGCCTTTCAGCCTTTAAGATCTTATTGAAGATGTTTCTTTTCCGCAAGGCGTTTACCCTTTAAATCAATCTCCCTCTCTCCTTCCCTCCCCCCTTTCAAATTTTAAATCTCGGATGCTGTTCTTGCCTCTGTGGAATGGGTGGTATATTAAATCTCTTAATAAATAAAATAAAATAAAATAAAATAAATTTTATATCTATGTAAACCGCTTTGGGAACTAGTGATGAAAAGCGGTATATAAATATTCATCATATTTGTATTCGGTGCATAGTGGGCTTGGCGGCAGCTTCAGGACAGGCCATCGCAGCCTGCCTTTGGGGCTGACTCACCACCACATCCTCATGCCAGCCACGGGCGAGGGGCACATGGCCCTTGGGTGGTTCCCAGCCAGTGTCAGCACTTTGTCCATTGGCTTGGTGTCCTTTCCGTTACGCTGAGTGACAAATGGAAGGGACCAATGGCTGGCATCTTTCTCTCCGAGCAAGTCACCCAGCAAGTCTCATGGCTGAATGGGGATTTGAACTCTGGTCTCCCCAGTCCTAGTCCAGCACTCTAACCACTACACCACGCTGGCTCCTTTTCTCTTTTTCTTTTAGAGGAAGGAGGAAGAAAGGGAAGACTATTATGGGATTTACAAAACTTCCTCTGCCTTTGCTTTTCTGGACTGCTTGTATAGCCTTATTTACCCAATACTCCAGGCAGGAACAGACAGGACTTCAGTCCTAATCACAGAAGGAAGCCAGTTGCTTACAGGAGCAGCTCTGAGGCTTTGATATAGTTGCTGAGTTATTCTTTGATTGCTTGAGAAAATAACCAAAGTCCTCACTGGGATTCATTGGGAATGAATAACTGTGTTGAGTACTTGACCAAAGCAAACAGAAACTCCAGTCCATTCCGCAAGGAGAAATTCAGTAAGCTCTGGGCCTAACATAACTTAATCCAAGCATCTCCTGGACCAAGAGCAATACATGACAAATACACCCACTGACAAAATATGCCCACTAACTGGGTATGTAAATATGACAAGGAAACCCAAACTGGACAGCACTGCACTTTGGCTCAGAATTCTAGAAGTGAAATGAATCCAAATGAATATGGATGTTTCACTTTAGCCCCATTCAGACATTATGTTGTACGAATGTACATACGTCTGTACACTCGTACATGTTTTTGTGCGAATGACTGTACCTGTGCTCATCTAAAAGAGAACCTGGATCCAAGCCCTTCAAATGCATGGCACAGCTAGGAAGTTTACTGCTGTTCCCGTGTTCAACATAACGTGTAAATAACTGTACCTGTGTATGCTGTGCACTCCTATGAGTGTTGAATACAACAGGTGAATAGGGCTTCTGTTAATGGTGTATTTATGCCTAATGGAGTTTACTGATGGAGTTACACTGGCTGCCAATAGGTTTCCGGACAAAATACAAAGTGCTAGTTATAACTTACAAAGCCCTAAACGGCTTGGGCCCTGGGTATTTAAGAGAACGTCTTCTCCATTACAAGCCCCACCACCCATTGAAGTCATCTGAGGAGGTCCATCTCAATTTACCGCCAACTCGTTTGGTAGGTACACAGAGACAGGCCTTCTCGGTCACTGCCCCGGGATTGTGGAATGCGCTCCCTGCTGAGATACGATCCTCCCCATCTCTGGCAATTTTCAAAAAACCTTTCGCCCAAGCTTTCTCAGCTTCCTAATATTTTTGGGTTTGAATTTCTGGTTATTTTTAAATTGTTAAATTGTTTTAAAGTTTTTGTATATGTTTTAAACTGGTTTTATGTTATTGTAATCCGCCCAGAGATCTTTGTATTTGGTGATTTTTTCTATTTCTTTTTCTTCTATTTTGCTATCCCCTGGTATTGCTATGTCAATTATTTTCACTTATCTTTCTTTCTTCTCGACTACAGTGATATCTGGTGTATTGTGTGGCAGATGTTTGTCTGTTTGTAGTCGGAAGTCCCATAATATTTTTACATCTTCATTTTCTTAAACTTTTTCAATTTTATGGTCCCACTAATTTATGGCTACAGGTAGCTTGTATTTTTTGCAGATGTTCCAGTGTATCATCCCTGCTACCTTGTCATGCCTTTGTTTGTAGTCAGTCTGTGCGATCTTTTCACAACAGCTGATTAGGTGCTCCACTGTTTCATCTGCTTCTCTACAAAGGCGGCACTTGCTGTTTGTTGTGGATTTTTCTACTTTTGCTCTTATTGCATTTGTTCTTAGTGCCTGTTCTTGTGCAGCCAATATTTGTCCCAGACAGCCCTATTTCTGTTCTAAGTATGTTGCTTGAAAAGGGAATAGACACCCTGCTGCTGTTGTTTTTATTATTGTTGTTGTTGTTGTTATTAATTACATTTATAAACTGTCCCAGCCAATTTTTTTTTAAAATGTTAATTTTTACAGTTACTTACCCTCCATCACTAAGTCTGGTAATTTTGCCAAGCATCCATTGTCTGGCTTCTAAATATTTGGAACTAGTTCCTAAAGTCAAAGAAAATTTGGCAAAGCCTGCAGTAGTGGAAACATGTTTGTGCTTGCACAATCAGTGGCACGTGGTGAACTTTTGTACAAGAGCTTTTTTTTTTTTTTTGCACAATTCCAAAAAGCTGTGTGGTGTGTGTGTGTGTGTGTGTGTGTGTGTGTGTGTGTGTAGCTATGCAATCTTCTTGTGCTAGTGGAACTTTGTTCCGCGAGCACACCGTTTGTCACACTGCCATGCCCTCTCTCCTGCTGTTGCTCCCCTGCAACTGGTATTTGGAGGCATCTTGCCTCTGAGGCTGGAGGTGGCCTATAGCCATCAGACTATAGCCATTGCCATTGACAGACTTCATGGATGGAGAGATGGTTGCAATAATTGGGGGGGGGCGGGTTCTGTTATAAGAAGGCAAGGACAGTTTCATAATCCAACAGAGCTTGGACTTCATGTGGTTAATCCCCCAGAAGAGCAGTCTGGATTATCAACCACAAAGGGTGGAGGATCCTCCTTGTAACTGAAGACGGGAAGAATGGTAATATAATCAATTCTAGTCTGATATTCAATTATATGTTAAGTTATGTAACAACCTGTCAGAATAGCAAAAGCAGTGTCTTATTCCCATTTACAAAGCTAGGGCTTTGCACCCCTGCTGAGACCCAGGAGGAGAGGAAAGTATCAGGACTGGATCCTTGCCCAACCCTGCAGCCCAAGCTTCCAACCAAAGAGGTGATTAATAATAAATTCTGGCAGAAGACGAAATGTTTTCTTGAACCTTTATTCATACACAGATTGAATGCTGTTTATCATCTATTGTGGGTGAATGGTAGCAATGACAGGCAGTTGCTCCTACAACATTTAGTACATTGGCACATTTCAGGATATCAAAATTGTTCTCATTAATATTGTGACCTGGTGGTTTTCTGTCCACCTGCAGCCCACTTTCTGCAATTTAAAAGTGTCCCAGTTACAGCCTGCCCTTCGCAGATCTTTCCATGAGGCAGTTATAAACACTGGCTTTTTAAAACCTATGCATTCAGCCATCCCTAGGATCAAGGTTGTAGCTCCACATTGGTGCTTCCAAACCACAGATAAAAGAAGATTCCGTGTACATTTTGAAATGTGGTCAGATTTCAAAAGCTGAAATGTTGCATGTTGTGCTCGCTACACAGGAACATGGGAAGCTGCCTTGGTGTAACACAGGGGTGGTCAACCGGAGACTCTCCAACTGCGGTTGGCCTACAACTCCCATCCTCCCCAGTCACAAAAACTTCTGATTGGGGATCATGGGCCTTGTAGTCCAACAGCAACTGAGTGTCTCCAGTGGGCTAGACCATTGGTCCATCAAGTGTGGTTATGTCTACTGGGACCAGTGATGGTTCTTCAAGATCTTTCCTAGCCTTTCTTGGAGACACTAGTGATTGAAGCTGGGATCATGCAAAGCATAGAAGGGCTGTTCTCACGATCATTAATAGGGTAGCACAAGCATCCTACCTAAGTTTGAGAGCTGTGCAGGCTCCTGTTTTGTGATAATCTGGGAGCAAAAATCAAGGTAGGAGAGGAAGTGACCGTGTCTGAGACACACACTGGGAAGGAGGGCTTTGTCCACTCAGCCCTCCTACCCAGAGCAAACGACCCAGCAATCACAAAGCAGGAGCACACCCAGCTCCTGAACTCAGGTAGGACACTTGTCCTACCCTATTTCCGATCATGTGAACCAGCCTGTAATCTGCAACTGAAGACAAGCCTTCTGCCCAATTCATTCCTAACCTTTTGCAAAAGACTCCCATCAGACAAAGCACGTCCCAGCTGAAATGGATTCTTTGGGCAACATTTCTGCCAAAACCCACTCATTAACAATAGCACGCTATCCCACATTTATTTACGAGATTCTTACCCTGCCCTTCCTCCAACAAAGAGGAAGGGCAAGCTAAGTGTATCTCTGGGACTAGTGTCGCCTCCCCAATTTTATACCCACAACAACCCTGTGAGGTAGGTTATGCTGAAAGAGAGTGAGTGAGTGACCCATGGTGAGCTCCACACTCAACACTATATCTATTAAACCACACAGACTCTCATTTAGGTGCATATGCTACTCTGCATGCACACCTTTTTAAAAAAGCCCTGGATGTATATTCTGGCACAGGGAGGGGTGCACAAGTCAAATTATTGGGGAAATAAGTGTTGAATGAATTAAAAGGTGGAAGCAGAGTAGAGTAGGAGGCAGAGTGCTGATGGGAAGGTAAGAAAAACTTGCTGCACATCACCATTAATTAAAACATAACGTTAAAGCCACCAATGGAGGAGATGAACTTTTCTGTAAGCTGATAAGTGATGATGCTTGCTTAAATGAGCACTAATGGCTGGTCACTTCTGAAGAGGAACACCACCACCTGCTTGGATGGAGGCTGGAGAAAAGCAGTTTGGCATCTGGAATGCAGCCAGCACAGGAGAAAGAAATCTAGGTGCTTTGTAGCTGGCTAGCAAGGAGGAATTTTGGGGGAATGGGGGGGGGGAGCTTGCCGTTTATGTTAATTTCATTATAAACTGTTACCAGAAGTCTCCGGTACTTTCACACAAAGTAACTGACCCCATAAAGACTGCTACTAAAAGTTAAGCTAAAAAAATAGAATTTGCAAAATAAAATAACATAAAATAAGGGAATCGACAAATTGGAGGATGTGTCACTTTTCACTAGGGGACATCCAATAAGTGCCACAATCCACACTGCAATCATAACAGCAAAATATGATCTCTTTGATCAAAAGTATCACATTTTCCAGTCTGAGCATTTGGAATACTTAAAAACTCCCACACTCAAAGTGCAACCTTAAGGGCAGATTTAGCAACATTGGAAGCTGCCTTATACTGAGTCAGACCATCAGTCCATCTAGCTCAGTATTTTCTACATAGACTGGCAGCAGATTATCCAAGGTCACAGGCAGGAGTCTCTCTCAGGGATGGGGATGCCAGGGAGGTAACTTGGAACCTCCTGCATGCAAGCCTGCTGGTGCTCTTCCAAGAGCGGCCCCATCAAAGGGAATAACTTACAATGCTTACATACAGTCTCCCATTCAAATGCAAAGCAGGGCAGGCCCTGTTTAGCAAAGGGGACAATTCATGCTTGCTACCACAAGCCCAGACTACAGCCCTATTCATACATTATGTTCAAGATGTGTACAATCTGCATTGTGTGGATTATTCAATTGTGTGGATTACTCACACAATTGAAAACTTGTACACTTGTCCTACCGTGGATGGGGAGCTGTTCATGGAAAGGTAGGTGCCGGGGAGCTTGATCATCTGCTAGATTGGAAGAGCACAACCTACCCAGATTCCATCCCCAGCTTCTGAACATGGTTGGAAGGAAAAGCCCAGTTGGGGCTTAGCAGACCATTAAGTTGTCCGCCTCCTTCCTTGTTTTTCTTGTGCACACAATCAAAAATTGAGAGTGCACCAAACTCCGAAACTCAGTAGGATGCTTGTCCTACCCAGTCTATGATCGTGTGAACAGCCCTCCTTTCTGCTCCTCACATTTGAAGGAGCCCAGACTCAGCTTCTCTTTTTAAATGAATGCATGTAAAGTCGTTCACACACGATCATGCACATGTGTACAACATAATGTCTGAATACGGCTTGTGTATACAACAAACAAGAAATGCAGGTACATTTGTTGCACAGAATCAGAACTACAGAACACCTTACAGAGAATAGTTCCCAGACTGTAAAATCAGTTTAACTTCTCATGTAGATATGCCATCATTCCTGCCTGCATTATCACCGATCTCTGAGATCTCAGACTTCACCAATAAAGGCTACTTTTTAAAGGTGCCTTAAGGCATCCACAGCACATTAAAGCACAGCCCTACTACTCGACCAACTCCCAATATATAAATATGCTGTACCAGCAGTTCCCAACATGTGGGAACACCAGATGTCACTGGACTACAACTTCCATAACCCCCAGTCACAATTTATTGATGGGAGTTGTAGTTCATCAACATCAGGAGGACCACAGGCTGGGAACCCCTGTGCTATACTATATAATAAATTCATTCTTAAAAAAATAATAATAATACACAAAGGCAACAAAACATTCATATCAAAATCCCTCTCTGCCCTGATGTTGGTGATATAATATCCATCCCCTTCAATCTGATTAGGTCTGGCGGGGTTTCAGTTTGAGGAGGATTGGTGGTTCCAGAAATGGCACCAATTGTTAGATATAGAGATATAGACACTATATATTTATATACTATAAATACTATAGAGCAGAGCTGAGGGGGAGGGGTATGAAGATCAGGACAATGTGGAGGGGTTTGTGGCCCCAGAGAGAAGCAGAGGCATGGAGATGTGGGGCCCCATTGGCACAGAGGTTCCTGCCTGGAACCTTGTTTTTCCCACCACTGCCGGTCCCGGAGGATGGCTCCCACTTGCCGCAGCAGGCCAGAAGCTGCCCTCTGGCCCCAGTCAGGGCTCTCTGGTTGGCCCAGAGAGGAGTGCAGCCCAACCAGAACTGCCACCGCATGCAGGTAAGCAGAATGTGCCACAGGATCCCAGCTGTGGCGAGCAGGAGCTGTGAGATTCCAAGCATGAATCTCCACGCCATTCGCACAGGGCCCGCACTCAGGTGCTTGCCTCAATTTGTTGTCCCCTAGAAACGGCACTGCTATAGAGCCATCTACGTTTTTTAAAAATAATTCAAGTAAACCTTTTAAATAGTGAATCTTAAAAAACAACAACTACTTTGTAACAAATAAAATTTGAATATAATTTAAACCAAGCTCAGGGATAGCAGCATTAAACACTTCGGCAGGGATAAAAGTTGAAGATTACGGACATGATCCAGCTCTTTGCAGAGCTCCGCATATGCATGGAGCTTCACACAAGGAGGGGATCCTCATTAGCTTCCGTCAGGGGATATTTTCATTCTGCGGTTGGCATCTGGCCAGTTCCAGAAAAGAAAAAGAAAAAAACGTCTTGGTCAATCGGCAAGTCAAATGTTGCCAAAGAATGGCCAAATATTTGAAGCACTAGCTTATTCGAACCGTAACGAAGCTCAGAGGGATATTCTGCCAATCGTAAAAAGATTGCTGCATTCTAGATCTTTCTAGAGTTCAGTTCTTCCCAGAAGACTCTAAGAAAGCCCTTCCTTCCCATAGGAAACAAAATGTAGTCTGGACCTTCCCTTATGCAGGTTGGCTTCCTGTTTCCTCCCGCGTCCCTGTGAAATATGCCTGCAATTACACCACCTGGCTAGACCATTGGGAGAAGGGAGAGTAGACACACTCAAGTGAGAGTTGTCAGCTGGAGGTGGGCAGAGTGCCTACCAATGTTCTCTCTCATTTTTCTCTTCTATGTGCAGAATGAGTTTTGTTCCGGGTGGCAGTATCAAGGCAGTGTGTGCCCACACGTGCATTCAGAATGGGACCTTCCTGATTCAACCTGAGCAAGATCTAAAATTGACTGAGTGGACATCAAAAAACATGTGAGCGCACGCACACACACACACAGAGACATACACCTTAGAGGGAACACTGGTGCCTACTTCAAAATGAAGCAGGAGCACAAAAGTGCAAGACCCTAATTTCTGCAGGTCCGTAGAGGAAATTTGCATAGAAACTCCCATCACTGCTGACACCAAAAGGGAGATTGCCATTTTCATAAGAATGGAATATTTGCCAATATGTGGCCATGTAGAACATGAGCCAGATGGAGTGGCCACTACCATAATGGGGAATGAATGCTCATTGTGATTTTTCACAAGGTCTACAACCCTAGAGATGGACAAAGTATTCCCTCCCCTAAAGAAGGAAAGTATTGCAATGCAATACTTTAACATAGGAAGCTGCCATATACTCAGTCAGACCATTGGTCTATCTAGCTCAGTATTGTCTTCAGACTGGCAGCAGCTTCTCCAAGATTGCAGGCGGGAATCTCTCTCAGCCCTATCTTGGAGATGTTGCCAGGGAGGAAACTTGGAACTTTCTGCTCTTCCCAGAGCGGCTCCATCCCGAGGGGAATATCTGCTCAAACATCAAGTCTCCCTTCCATTTGCAACCAGGACGGACCCTGCTTAGCTAAGCGGACAAGTCATGCTTGCTACCACAAGACCAACTCTCCTCCTCTTTCAGCATTCAGTGTGTTATCATGCTTTTATTGTCATGAACACTGGCCTGTAGCAGCCTAATCTGCAATGGCATTTTAAAAGCTTTTAAAAGTTTTAAAAACACAAGAACTACTATGAAATTTTATTGATGTTGTCAGAGGAATGGAAATGAAAACTGGCAGAAATGTCCTCCAAAGATTATTCTACGGAGAGCACAATTTGGTCACTGTTACCCTGACCCTTTCCTGTGTGTGAAAATGACTGCAATTTTAGCCTGCATGGGAGTAGGGATAAAGAAGGCTGATAACACAAAGAAAGCTGTAACCGCAACAATGCTATCGCCTAATTTCCATTTCTATAGGGGTAGTCATTGCCAAAAATCACTATGAGCATTTGTCCCCTGAAATGGTACTGATGACCAACATTTGTGGGCCTGGGTCACTGGTTCATCAACAATACTTGGCTTCCCATCTATTATCCCAGCATTCCTTCATGAGCACCCATCTCTATCAAAAGCAGATACAACATCTGAAAATGTCCCAAGGCAAAAAACTGATCGTAATTGGACACACTCACTCCCCTGCTTGCTACTTTGCTGCGCTGGAGCCTTTTCTACCAGATGGGAGTTGCACCATCCAAGAGCTTCACACATTGCAGGAGAGTTCAGTCGGAGAGACGAGGCATCTTGTCGACTCTTCCTGAGCAGGACAGACACATCCAATCTGTTCTCCGACAATCCATCTGGTATCAGACAGGCTCCAATGCAGTACCTGCTGTTCTGGCAATAATGAACAGCTCTAACTCCAGTCCATGGTTTTAGGAGGCAGTGAGACATGTGACCATGGCCGTTGCTCAATGCATGGGGCAGCCAATCAGCAGGTTCACAACAGAAAATGTTGCAATGGGGTGGATAATGATTAATAAAACTCATCAGTCCAGAACAGTTATTGAAAACAAACACTCGCACGCTTTCTCTTGGGTGCAAAGCAAAAGAGAGAAAAAATAGGGTTGTCCGCATCACAATTGGCAAAAGGGCAGGAGAAACCTCCCAGCCTCATCCAGTTCCTGCACACTCCCAATGGACTATCATGAGAGTTCTACAAGCAAGGGAGGAGGAGGAAAAAACAATGGCCTGCAAGCTGGGTATGGAGGCGGGAGGTGTGTGGAGTGCTTTCCCTCCACCATCACTTGGGAGCTGGGTATAATTTCTGGGCTCACCACTGCCACCCACCTCCATACCCAGCTCACAGATGGCCCTCTCTCCCTCCTTCTACCTTGCTTGTGGAATTCTCAGGGTCGCCAATCAGTAGTGCGCATGCGTCCCGAATTAGGGTTGGAGGCGTCTCCTCCCTTAATGCTGATCATGCGGACAGTCCTACCAGATTGTATCCTAACGTAGGACACCTAGGCCTCATTGAAATGAATAGGACAAGTTATGGGACAATGGGATGAAGCACTATTGAAATAAATGAGACAGGTTAATTGTGACTAAAGTCCCATTCATTTCAAGGGGACTTAGGAATCCTAATTTCCTTAGGATGCAAACCCAACGTGATTTGGTAGACTTTCTGTTGGACAAACATTCTCAGCAGCTCTAAGACCCTAGAATCCCCTAGGTTTGTCTTAGCCTGGTTTCCAGTGAAGGAAGTGCAAAAGATAAACACTTAAAAACAAAGCAATGCAAAGCAAAACAAAATAACAATCCCATTACTGTCGCAAGTGCTTGCAAGAATCCCACATCTTCTTGCAAGCAGAATACCAACACTGTGTGCCTAGAAGGTTTTTGCATAATTCCAATACTTCTTAACTGGGGGGGGGGGGATGAAGCAATCGTCGCCTTTGCAGGGGGTCTTTTGCAGAATTTGATGTTCTTTCTTGTAAGGGATTGCAAAAGGGGAAACAAGGTTAGGATCATTAAAATAGGACAACAGGACATTAAGACAGTGGAATTGAGGGTCACAATGAGGTATCAGTATCTTTTCTCCCACTGGTAGAAAATCAGCTGGGGGAGGGATGACTTCAAGCAGAAAAACAGCTGGAGAGGAATGGACTAAGTGGCTCCTAACCCTCCCACAATTTCTCTGCATAAACACACAACCGTCTGTGGCTACTTTTGGTTTAAAAAAAAAGTCAGCAGAAAGCTACATGCAACTGAGAGAGTTTGGCCCCGTAAGTGGTTAATTCTTACTGTCAAACATTCTAAGTAAACTTTTCTGAATATCTCAGTAAAGTGCATCTCAAACTAAATTCAAGGGGCGGGGGGAGAAAGCTTCATCAGCTATCCGTTTGAGGAACACAGATTTACCTGTTTGCTCAGTTCATACAGGTTCGCATTAGTACCTGCAGACCTGGTTTTGTATTGGGAATCCACTCAGAATCAGAACAAACCCACAACTTTGGGCTGGTTGATCATGGCACTTTCCAGATTACACGGTACAACGGGGTAAAATGCTTCGGCTTGGCAGGATCATATTAAAAACGATCCCCAGAATCTCAAACTCCTACAACAGGGAAATACAGCTATTTTTCTGAAATGGACTTGCAACGTTGCAGCACTATATCGTAAAGATAAAATCCAAAAGAAGGCATTAGAAATGCGAACGGCACTTTGCTGTCAGAGCAGGGACTGCAGTGTCACAACACAGGAAGTGCGGAAGCACACTTAGCAGATCTGTAGTGACACTGTTGTAGGGTGTAATCTGGAAAGTGCCCATACGAAACTGCCTTCTGCTGAGCACAGGAGTGGCCGGTGTCAGGTTAGGGTTAGGTGCTTACCTCCACTCCGTCACCTTAAGTGGCGCAGTGGGGAAATGCTTGACTAACAAGCAGAAGGTTGCCGGTTCGAATCCCTGCTGGGTCTATATCGGGCAGCAGCAATACAGGAAGATGCGGAAAGGCATCATCTCATACTGCGCAGGAGGAGGCAATGGAAAACCCCTCCTGTATTCTACCAAAGAAAACCACAGGGCTCTGTGGTTGCCAGGAGTCGACACCGACTCAACGGCACACTTTACCTTTACCTCCACTCCAGCTGCAGCTGCAAATGACTCCGAGCAGCAGCGCACTTCCCAGCATTCCTTGCGGCGGCAGGTCGGCTCCACCTCTCACCTGGCTTCACCAGTGGCCAGGTGAGTGGCAGAGGTTTTCTGCTGCAAATCTTCACTCACGTACTCCACAGAGATTGTGTGTGTGTGTGAGAGAGAGAAAGAGAGTGTGTATGTGTGTGAACACACACACACACGAATCTGATAGTTATGAGCCAGGCTGCTCCAGTGACTGGCTTACATTCAAACTAAGTGATCCATAAGTATTCCCACTGAAATTAACGGGACAAGTTTCTCTGCCCTATTAATGTCAACAGGAGCACTCCGTGCTAATTTTCTGAAGCCTGTCAGTCAGACTGAGCGGGGAGGGGTATGCTGAGCTTCAGCAAACAGCCAGCCAATCAGGAGCAGAGGAGGAGGGTCTTCACCCTCCTCCCTTCCCTTCTGCAGTGGACACATCACTGAGGAAGCGACAGCTTCAAGTAGCAATCCTCAGATGAGGAACAAATTGTGTGGCGGCAGTGTGGGGAGGCAGGAGGGCTCTAAGGACCCCCTGAGAGCCATTCAAGCACCTCAAAGGGTACTAATACCCCCTGCTGGGACCCCCTGTTCTAGACACATGTTGATCCATTCACAGAACCACTGCCATCAACCCAGGCTGACAAAGGGGGAAAGATCAAACAATAGTTTAAAAAGAACGAGAACTGGCCGCTCACTGACCATTCTATAAGCCCCACCAGAATATATCTTTTTTTAGTGCCTGAGTCTGGTTCTGAGTGCTGGAAGGGTCAGGATTAATGGCTGAAGAGTTTGCAGGCAGCTGGTAGCAGAGGAGATGGGACGGCATAGCGAGTTTGGAGACCAAACGCAGAACCAAGCCAATACCTGTCGAAGAGAAAGGACAGGAAAGGAAGCTAACTTGTGGGCTGGTGTGGGAGAGGCCACAGAGAAGCAGGTAGCAGGGAAATCATCCAGAAGCACAGCCAGCATGGCCCGGGGGCTGCCCTAAGCAAGAGGTTGTCCTGACTGAGGGAGTGCAGCACGCCAGGAAGCTATATATAGCAAGCAATGGTACAGGATTGGCTCTCTGGGATCACCTGACACCCAGGATCAGGAAGTTGCTTTTGGTCTCCGGGTTATAGCCACCCGCAGTTTCCTCCTCCAACCAGGCGCTCTGGTGACATCGGAAGTGGCAACTGACTCAAGCCCCACGGGGCCAGAAATTCTCCAGAACTCGCCAGCGTCTTTTCAGACTCTTCTCCGCAAACTAGAGGTCTCCTCACAGAACTGCATTCTCCTCCTTCATGTCAGCACGCGTTCAGTTTGCATTCACCAGGAGAAGCCATGCACCACAATGAAGCGTGAAGGAAGTTAATGGCAGCTACTCATAAATAATAGGGGCCTTTTGCTAGGCCTGGGGTCCTCATGCATAATGGTCTGGTGATGCTCACGTGGGCCGCAGGGAGGGACCTCAAACATGACAACAAGCCTCCCATGCAGGATGCAGGCAAATCCGGGAATCTGCAGGCCCCCTCCACCGGGTGACCAAGCTAAGGACTCAGAGAGAGAGAGATGGGGAGTCCCCCTCACAACTCTGCCTGAGCTGGGTGCTTGGTGCAGGACATGCCTTGCTGGACACACCGAATGAGCTCTTTGCGGTTGTCCAAGATGGTGTCGAAGCTCTCCTGCAGCCGGTTCTGCTGGTCAACCACCTTCTGCTGCAGGCTGTGGATCCACCGGAGCAAGGCCAGGCGTCGGTACATCACCAAGTGGACGTGGTGCTTCTCTTTCTCCTGCTCTTTGAACTTCTTCCTGTCCTGAAGGTTCCGGAAGGCCTCAGCCAGGGCTGGGAAGAGGGTCTCCGAACTCGGAGAAGAGCGTTCCGCCTCAGCAGCGGGGGACTGCGGTCCACCGTGACCCCTCCAGTCTTCACTGGCAACAGCGGGCACCTCCCAAGCACTGGCGCCGCCACTATCGGGGCTATCAATGCTGAGGGAACTGCTGGCATAACCGTTGTCTTCTAAAGGGGAGCTGGCTAGCTTTCCGCTCTCTGTCATCCTCTCCTCTGGGGCGCTTTTCTCCGGCTCTAGGCCACTGACTTCTGCGCCCTCCGGGGGTCTGCGGATGTCTTCCTCCTTGTCAGAGCCAAACGACACGCTATCCGACTTCTGGCCCTGGGGGACCTTCCTGGGCCGGCTTTGTGCTTTCTGCCTGTGCATAAGCAATATTTGGTTATCGGAGACCATTGGCGCGTGGTCCCCTAACTGCTCCAGCTCCCCCAGAGCCACTGGGCTCCAGTTCTCATTGCTGTCATAAGCCTCCTCTCCCACAAAGTTGAGGTTCCTGTCTGGTCGGCAGTCCCTCCCGGAGAGGGAGGCCACGTCCCGTTGCGTGTTGCCCTGGGCCTCGTGGAACAGCGGGTTGAGGGGCACCTCTGGCTGGCACATGGCAAACATCTGTCCACCCTCCTAGCTGAGGAAGAACAAGAGAGAGAAATATTGGGGGAGGGGGAGGTAACTGACACACAGCATGTCATGAAAGCATGCAATTTACATTTGATTGATTGATTGACTGATTGATTTGAAAGCAGTGTTCCCTCTAACAGGGATTCCCAGATGTTGTGGACTACAACTCCCAGAATCCCCAGCTGCAATGGCTTTTGCATGGGGATTATGGGAGTTGTAGTCCACAACATCTGGGAATCCCTGTTAGAGGGAACACTGTTTGAAAGATTAATATGCCACCATTTTTTTAAAAAATGGAGAGTTTATTGAACGTTCTTCTCATTTGCAATGTATTCGTTCCCTCCCTGGCATCTCCAGAGAGGGCTGAGAGAGACTCCTGCCTGTAACCTTGGAGAGGCTGCTGCCAGTCTGGGTAGACAACAATGAGCTAGGTGGACCAAACGGCCATGGAATGCATTGAATTTCTGAATGGCCAATGGCCATTTGGAAATTGAATGCATTCCTATGGCCATTTGGAAGGAACCAGAGCTTTTCAGCAGGCATTCCCTGTCATTCATTTCAGTACATTTCCTAGAGCATCAGCTTTGCATGAAAGAAGTCCCAAGTTCCCTCCCTGGCAGCATCTCCAGATAAGGCCGAGAAAGACTCCTGCCTGTAACCTTGGAGAAGCTGCTGCCAGTTGCTGTCTACCCTCCCTCAGAGTAACTAGCTCCCTTGGAGCTCTCCATGGTCCTGGAAACTAGAGCTGGTCTGCCAGCCCCCATGTGAGACCAGGACAGGACAGTTTTCTACATTAAAAAACAGACCTCAACAGTTGTATGTGAGAGCTGGCAATGGTGTAGTGGTTAGAGCATTGGACTAGGACCAAGGAGACTCCAGTTCAAATCATAGGATCATAGGATGCTACCTTATACTGAGTCAGACCACTGGTCCATCTAGTTCAGCATCCTCTATCTAGGTTCCAAGTTCCCTCCCTGGCAGCATCCCAAGATACGGCTGAGAGAGATTCCTGCCTGCAACCTTGAAGAAGCCGCTGCCAGTCTGTGTAGACAATACTGAGCTAGATGGACCAAGGGTCTGACTCATTATATGGCAGCTTCCTATGTTCCTAGACTGACTGGCTGCGGCTCTCCGAGGTTTCAGGCAGGAGTCATACAAGGGATCGAACCTGGGACCTTCTGTGTGCAAAGCAGATGCTCTACCACTGAGCTTCGGCCTCATACCCTCTTCAGCCACGAAATTCACTGAGCGCCTCTTGATCAGTCACTTCTCTCCCAGCGTAACCAACCTCACAAGGTTAGGAACATAGGAAGCTGCCATATACTGAGTCAGACCATTGGTCCATCTAGCTCAGTATTGTCTTCACAGACTGGCAGCGGCTTCTCCAAGGTTGCAGGCAGGAATCTCTCTCAGCCCTATCTTGGAGATGCTGCCAGGGAGGGAACTTGGAACCTAGATGCTCTTCCCAGAGCAGCTCCATTCCTCTGAGGGGAATATCTTACAGTTCTCACTCATCAAGTCTCCCATTCATATGCAACCAGGGTGGACCCTGCTTAGCTAAGGGGACAAGTCATGCTTGCTATCACAAGACCACAACATTAATCATGTACACCACTCTGGGCTCCTTGAAGGAAGAGCAGGATATAAATGCAAAAATGAATAAATGGCAGCTGTGCATTGCATAGCAGCTCAGGGTTCATGCGTAGCATTGCACACAGCTTTACATGGATGCGTGCTAGAGCCAAAATGCATCTGCCCATTCACTCCAAGACTTAACTTCTAGAGCTGGGGTGGGCAAACTTGGTCCTCCAGCGGTTATTGAACTACAACTCTCATCATTCCCAGCCACAGTTTATTGTGGCTGAGACCAAGTTGGCCCACCCTGCTGTTCTAGAGACTCAAGGGAAGGAAGTGAACAGTGAAGAGCGGCCATTACATAAGAACATAGGAAGCTGCCATATACTGCGTCAGACCATTGGTTCATCTAGTTCAGTATTGTCTTCACAGACTGGCAGCAGCTTCTCCAAGGTTGCAGGCAGGAATCTCTCTCAGCCCTATCTTGGAGATGCTGCCAGGGAGGGGACCTGGAACCTAGATGCTCTTCCCAGAGCGGCTCCATCCCCTAAGAGGAATATCTTACAGTGCTCACACATCTAGTTTCCCATTCATATGCAACCAGGGCAGACTCTGCATAGCTAAGGGAACAAGTCATGCTTGCTACCACCAGACTAGCTCTCCTTCATTCTAGCAACAAACAAACTCTTAACCAGGCACCCCAAGAATGAAAACTAGAGACAATACAAGGAAACCACCTACAAGGGAGGGAGACCAGCTGAACAAGATCATCCCTGGCAAAAAGGGACTGTCGGAGCTGATCCATCATGATCTGAAAAGAGACCATGCTTGACCCACCATGCTGGGCGACTCTTTGTAGCTGACAGATACACACTGGAAGCAGGAAGAGATGGAGGATAAAACCAGAGGTATAGTTTTGACCGGGAGAGGGGTTGTAGCGATTTTAGGTGGCTGAGGATCTTCTGCAGGACGATGTGAAGGAGGAAGCTTGCTGACCACCCAGCATGCCCTCTTCCTCAAAGTGCAGCGTTTCCATCTCTCTCTAAGCAGCTTTAGAGACCAAACAAGGGAAGAGGCAGAGGAGGGAAAGGGGGTAATAATAAGTGTAACATGATGAAGCTGTGCATGGGGAGAACCGACAAACTGAACAGCTGTGGGGATGAGGCTTATCAATGCAGCATCCAAGCAGAAAGACAAGCAGGAACACACACACACAGTCAGGCAGCTAAAGAGTCAGCCTCTGCAGCACCACAGCAGACGCCTGTACAATCTACCGAGGAGGAACCCACAAAATAAGAAGCTGGGCATGCCAGCAAATGCATGGAGGAAACAGGGAGCCGCTTGGCTGCCTTCCCTGCCGGGATGCCTCCTGGCAACCTCTTGACTTCACACCCTTGCCAGCATCTAGCCCTCCTTGCCCGGCTCTCTCCATCACAGAGCGAGGGACAGGAAACAGGAGGCCGTTTGGGCGTGCAAAAATAAATGCACGCTGAAAAAAAATATATAAATATAAAAACCAAAATCCCATGGCACCCCTTGGGGCCTAAGGCGGCCAATGCCAACACAGGGAGCCCGAGCGGGTGGGGGGGGCGCCACAGGAATCTGCCCTGCCTTGGGGCAGCGAGAGGAAGCCGGCTGCACGCGCACACGACCACCCGCGCGCCCCCGCGCTTGGCAGCTCCCTCCAGTTTCCTGGAGCTCCCCAGGCACTCACCGCCAGAGTCTCAGAGCAACTGCGGGGCGCAGGGGCATTGGAGGCGGGAGGGGAGCGGCTGGGTCTCAGGCTGCTGCTGCCGCCGCCGCCGCCGCCGAGCTGGTGGGGAACGGAAATCGCATTAGCCGCTGGAGCAGGAAAGCGTCACGCACTGCCCACTTCCTCCGAGAGGAGCCCCGGCTGCTGCTGCTGCTGCTGCTGCTGGCAGGGAGAGCGGCTGCCAGGGGATGAGTGGCACGCGCCGCAGCCAGCCAGGGCAGGCAGCAGCCGCTGGCTGGGCTGCGAGGCTGGCATCGCGGCGGGACGCCCGGAGCAAGGAGACGCCCGCGGGAGAGGGAGAAGCTTGCTGGCTGTTGCTGCTGGGGCGAATGCTGCCAGCAGCAGCAGCTCCCCCGTCGGGGCCGGTTCCCACGACCAAACTCGCGTGCTGAGAAAGAAGGTCGGGGCGGGGAACTGCGCAGGAGCGGTGGCGCCGCGGAAGTCCGCTTACAGCCCAGCCCAGCCCAGCCTAGCCGGCGTTTCCGTGGGATGGGCCTGGCAGCTGGACAAAGGCATGGCGGGTTTTTGTCTGCACTCGTCCTCTAAGGAGCCCAAGAGCTGTCTGCCTGGTTATGTTTATCCTCATAGGAAGCTGCCAAATACTACTGAGTCAGACCATTGGTCCATCTCACTCAGTATTGTCTACACAGACTGGCAGCGGCTTCTCCAAGGTTGCAGGCAGGAATCTCTCAGCCCTGTCTTGGAGATGCTGCCAGGGAGGGAACTTGGAACCTTCTGCTCTTCCCAGAGTGGCTCCATCCCCCGAGGGGAAGATCTGACAGTGCTCACACTTCTAGTCTCCCTTTCGTATGCAACCAGGGTGGACCCTGCTTAGCTAAGGGGACAAGTCATGCTTGCTACCACCAGATCAGCTCTTTTCCCATAGACCAGCTCACAACGATCCTGTGAGGTAGGCTAGGCTGAGAGCAAAGTGACGGGCTCAGAGTCACCCAGCGAGTTTCATGGCTGAATGTGGATCTCAACTCGGGTCTTCCTAGTCCAAGACTCTAACCCAGGGCTGCACAACTCCAGCCCTCCAGCTGCTTTTGACCTACATCTCCCACAGTTCCCAGAAACAGTGACCTATAGACAGGGTTGATGGGAATTGTAGTCCAACATCAGCAGCCAGGCTGAAGTTGTGCAGCCCTGTGTCTAACCACTAGTTCAGGGTTTCTTAACCCTAGTGCAATAGCCCACAGCTTAGCCTACAATCAATCAGATCATGCAATCAGTTTATTAAACCAGTCCACAGACTTCCATCAACAAAACAGAACGATCCTATGGTATATAGCAGGTGTGTCCAGCCTTAGGTCCACAGATGTGGTTGGACTACAACATCCCCTTTGGCCATTGCGACTGGGGATGATGGGAGTTGTAGTCCAGCCGTATCTGGGGACCCAGGGCTGGGGACCTCTGCTCTATAGTATTGCAAATTGAAATTCTTAAAACGATCATAACACAGCTAGGCATAAGTGCAGAAGAATGTGATTAACATAATATAAAATAATATAAGAACTGCTAACTGGATACACCAAGCACCCAAAGCCCATTCACCCATTATGCTCAACACTCGTTAGGGATGTGCATGAATTTGTTCAGGAGGCCAGTGGGGGTTTCTTTAAGGTGCAGGGTGGGTGCTCTTACCTCCCCCGCCACATTTCCCCCTCCGGCGCTCTCCCCAAAATTGCTGCCGTGGGCCTGCAGCGTACCTCCTTACAGCCTCGGTCAGCGTCCTACCAGAAGTGGCCCACACACGTTTGCGGAGAGCACCAGAGGGGGAAATGCAGCAGGGAAGGTAAGAGCACCCTCCCTTAAAGAAAAAAAACCCCAGCCTTCCAAAACGGCTCGGACCTCCGGACCGGTTCGGTGGTTCGTAAAAGGACCGCCGAACTGGTTCGTGCACATCCCTGACACTCATACAACAAGATACCAGGTACCAGAGATACCAGAGGGGTAGGGAGCATGGCCGTGACTGGAGGACAAAGTCCTCCAGCAGCTCTCCCATGCCCTAAGCCACGCCCCCTTTGTCTGACATCAGACACAAGGGGCGGGGCCAATGTCGAGAACGAGGCCCATCAGCCCTGGGAGAGCTTCCTCTCCTGAGTCAGCCGTTTGTGGAATTGCTGTTGGGGGGCTGTCTCAAGGAGGCAGGGGAAAGAGCTCCCCGTCAGCGATTCCATGAACCGTTGGCTGCGGAAAGGAAACTCTGCCAGGGCCAATGGGCCAGGTTCTTGGCATTGGCCCCGCCCCCTTGTTTCTGATGGTAGACAGGAGTGGGGCAAATACTCAGGAGACGGTCCACTCGGACCGTCTCCCATCCCTCCCCAGGGACTTCTACACACAGCAAGTTTTACCATGCGTTTACAGGGAACGGCGAACTCGAAGTTGTCCCCCCAAACCGCTGCAAAGAGTGGATTTTTTTTACCCCGGATATAAATCGGGCTACACTCTACTGCGTAGTGAAAAACCCGGATTGTGTGTGAACTGCTCCCCAATAACTCGCAGGGACTTCAGGGTAAATCTAGCCGATATGTGAAGCACCCCCTCAATTCCGGAGGAGATGCAAGTGAAAGGTCTTCAGAAGCCCCGCGTGAAAAGCTTCCAGTCAGCCTTTCATTGAAACACTATCTGGCTGGGCTTATCCCACCCCCAGCATAGTCATTTCAGTGAAACCCGGGCTGGAGAGGAGAGGAGCCTCCCAGCCAGAAAAGCACTTTGTTCATCTGCTGGGGGTGGGAGGGGGAAAGGGGGTGCCGGGGGTCAGGGGAAGCCGTGGTGGCCCCCACAGGCCCTGGCAGCGAGGGGATAATCATCTTCCTTTGGTCCATGGACCCTACGCCCCTACAGATACAGATAGGTATGCAGATACAATCATTTGCATGTTCTGTTGACCACTGGAACAGCAGTGAACGTCCTATCTGTGCCTTGCATTTGAAGGGCGTGTATCCAAGCTCACTTTCCAAATGAACACAGGTACAGCCATTCACACAAACCCATGTAGCCCCTGCTAACTTGGCAAAGAGGCATCTTTTAACATGGTGATTCTCTTTATTTAGCAGGGGGAGAGTAACTGGCCCTGTCCACCCCCAGCACTGTACTTGCCCAGTGACTGTTGCTGATGTCTATCTGATGTTTCTTTTTAGATTGTGAGCCCTTTGGGGACAGGGATCCATCTTCTTTATTTATTATTTCTCTGTGTAAACCACCCTGAGCCATTTTTGGAAGGGCGGTATAGAAATCGAATAAATAAATAAATAATAACAATAACCATAATAATGTAGGAGTGTACCTGTACACTTCTACAGCATAATGTCTGAATAAAAGACATTTTGTAATAAAAACTACAAAAGAACAACATAATGTTGCTTAATCTACAGAGTCAGCAGATTATGTGGCAAAATTGTTCCTGCCGTGTTCCGCTTCGAACGGATTGGGAGTGGCATGAGGAGCGAGTGTGTAGGTATGTATATATAATAAAGTTAACTATATTTATTTACTTATGTTTAAAATGTGTCTGTCCTGACCTTGCAGCATGCTGCTGCTGGAGACAGTTTGCAACAAAAGCTTCAACAATAAAATACGGGGGAAATCAACATAAGACCACAATAACAAAAATTTATAAACAATGAACAGCAATGACAGGGAAGCTAAAATTTTGCATGTGCCTCTATTATATATTTTGAACAGTTTATTTTTGTGTGATATAATGTCATATTTCCTGATTACCTACAAATACTATACTTTGCATACACAATCCTGAATGTACTTCCTTTTACACCAAAATATGCTGGGGAGGAATGATTAATTTTTATTTTTATTTTGCTTTTTTGAAGAAATTCAGAATTGCTACACAAACTTAAATATTAAATAAAATTATTATTAAATATTAAATAAAATATCAATTTAAAATTAATGAAATTAATATTACTATTAAAATAGTGATATTTTGTTATTGTTGTCAACGGATTTTTAGCACTCAATAATCAGATCAATAATTCCAAAATTACATCATGCTCGAGAGAACACAAGATCTTTCTCAGATTCAAATTTACTATCTATGGCAATTATTCAATAAAACAAATAATGTTTGAAGTTGAAATCCTGCAAATTTAAAACTGTTCTCCTTCACAAGCACATTAATTTTAAAAAATCAATTACATATATTTAATTCCTTGAACTTTCTTATAAGTATAATCAATGCAAAATGACTATCCAGTCAACAATGGGCCTCAACTCGTGGATGTGTGTGGGTCTGTACGCACGCACACCCAAACACATGTGCTTTATTTATATACCACTGTTTGCCGTACAAAGATGATCAAAGCAGTTTACAGCAAATAAAAATCATTATTGTTGTTGTTGTTGTTGTTGTTGTTGTTGTTGTTATTATTATTATTATTATTATTATTATTATTAATTCGATTTCTATACCACCCTTCGAAAAATGCTTCAGGGCAGTTTACAAAGAGAAATAATAAATAAGTAAGTAAGTAAATAAATAAATAAATAAATAATAAGATGGATCAGATGAATAAAATGACAAAATTGAATAAGAGAAGGTAAGATAATTCATCTTATTTTATTCAATAAGATGAATAAAATGACTAAAAAAAAAAAAAAAGCAGGTGAACATTAATACTTAGTACAATATATAGGTCTACTCTAGTCTAGAGATGTGAAGGCCTAGAAAAAACCCAGCCAAAAAAAAAGCCTCCATATTTTTGGGGGGGGTGGGGGGGCAGGATTGATTTCTTCCAGGCCTTCACATCTCTACTCTAGTCTTTAGCCTGACATCCTAGTTTTTAATGCAATTTCTGTATGGTTGTGGGAAGTCAGGGCCGACGGTGACGGGGGGGGGAGCCAAGACAAATTACCGAGGTCCCATGGTCTGGAGGGGGCCCTAGGGCCCAACTATGTTGCATATGTTTTTGTCTTGTCTCCTACCTCCACCCCACCCGTGCCTGACCCGTCTCTGCCACGAGGCTGAACCACCGATCTTTAAAATAATTCTAGCCACCATGTGTGCGGCAGGGGATGGGGGATGAGCCGAGCACACACACACCCATGGTGGTGGCAGCGGGCAGAGTGGGAGTATCGACGCTCCTCTTTTTTAAAGAAACACACCAGCAACAGCCGCTGCAGAAATGCTGTCCCGGGGTTGGGTAAGGCCAGTTGCCCTCCCCCTACTAAATATCACTTCAGCAGGTGCCTCTTTGCCCAGTTAGCCAGGTTCGCTTGAGGCCAAGATTAGCAGAGATTGGAATACTCAGGATGGTAGAACCAAGAACCTTAAGAGTATTCCGTGCAGTTGGAGGCTCTTAGAACAGGGATTCCCAAGCTGTGGTCCTCCAGATGTTGCTGAACTACAAATCCCATCACCCTCAGCCACAATAAATTGTGACTGGGGTTGATGAGAGGTGTACTTTAGCCATATCTGGAGGACCACAACTTGGAAACCTCTGCCTTAGAATATGCTTTTTTTTTTAGCAGCTATTGTGGAATTATGCTTATTTATTTATTTAACATATGTATATCCTACCCAAAACGTTTGTCTCTGGGCGGTTCACAATAAAATACAAATTACAGTCATCCTTCTCCAACCGCGGGTTTCCCAGTCGCGGATTTGAGTATCCATGACTGGGAAATTGTCACCAGTCTCACCAACCATGACCTGTATCTGTGGCTTGGTGAATTTTCCAATTTGTGTGGATTGGGGGTAATTTTGGGAGTCAGGGGTCATTTCTGGGGGGGTCAGGGGCAATTTTGGGGGTCAGGGGGTCATTTCTGGGGGTCAGGGGGTCATTTCCAGAGGTCAGGGGTGATTCTTTCTGTTTTTTACCATGTTTTTCGGCCCTTCCATACCCTGTTTTCCCCTAATCCCCCTTTTCCATTGCTTTCCTATTGCTCATCTACCGCAAATTTGCCAGCTGTGGGGTTTTCCAGGAACGGAACACGACTGTACAACAAAATAAAAAAGGATAAAAAGACTCACAATAATATACAGATTACACCAAAACAAAAAGGATAAAATCACAATAATTTAAAATTTAGATAATGTTCAAAACTATCAAAACAGTGAGGCTATTCCCACGACCCCTGGAAAGCGGGCTAAGGGAGCTTAGCCCATTTTCCAGGGATCATGGGAACCACTAGGCTCACAGGCGAGCCTGGTGCTCCCAAGGCGGCTAGCCCACCTAATTCCCCCTCCCCTTAAATGAGGTTAGCGGAGTGAGTGTTCCGTTAGCCTCATTTAGTTGCTTGTGTGTCGCCACAGCGCAGAGCTTCAGTATCTAATTAAAAGCCTGGATGAACAAATGTGTCTTGACTGACTTTTTTAAAACTTTCAGAGATGGGGAGGCTCTTATTTCGGCAGGGAGCACATTCTAGAGCCTTGGGGCAGCAATAGAGAAGGCCCGTCCCTGAGTAGCCACCAGATGAGCCAGTGGCAACTGCAGACAAATCTTTCCTGATGATCTCAATGGGCGGTGGGGTTCAGAGCAAAGAAGACATTGTCTTAAATACCCTGGGCCCAAGCTTGTTTAGGGCTTTCTGGGTTATAACCAGTACCTTGTATTTTGCCCTGAAACTTATTGGCAGCCCGTGTAGTTCTTTCAGTATAGGTGTAACATGGTCTCTCCGAGATGACCCAGAGAGCAAACATTCTGAACCAACTGCAGTTTCCAGGCTACATACAAAGGCAGCCCCACACAGAGCGCATTGCAGTAGTCAAGTCTGGAGGTGACCAGCAGATGTACCACCATTCTGAGGTCGTTTATCTCAAGAAATGGACTCAGCTGGCTTTTCAGCCAAAGCGGATAGAAAGCACCTCTGGTGCTTAGAGGGTTGCATCACCCAAGCCTCTTCATGCCACCCCTCCTCACTACCATCCCCACAGGCAATCTGCTCTCAAAAGGCTACTTATGACCACTCCAGGCCCTGCAGGCGGCTCGTAAACATTAAATGAAAAGAAGGAGACTGTGGAAAAAGACAGTGACACACGCTGGAAAGTAACGTGGGGCGCTGAAGGGGGCTGAGTCACATGAGATGCCGCACTTGCCGCAGGCATAAAGGGGGCTTGTTTGTAGGCTTGGAGGGCACTGGAGCCAAAGAGAGGGTGGGGAACCATGAAGAGTGTGGGAGAGCTTTGGTTGGCGATGTGGCAGACCGCAACTTCTGTGTGCAATGGGCCGGAGTGATTCAGGAGGGAACTTCTATGCAGTGGTGCATTTAGGTCATTTTGGAGCCTGGATCTAAAGGCCGTTGGAGGCCCCCTCCACACTGGAGGCCCCCCTCCCGCTGCAAGTTAAGCATCATACCCCCCACACACACACACACACACAGACACACCATGACAAACACAGTATTTTTAATACTTGGGGCATATTGATGCAGATATGCGTTATCAGAAACATTTCAACACGCAACTTAACATATTTCCATCCCAACTTTTTCTTTCACCACTCCCCACTAGTGGGTGTGGAGGCCCTGGACTTTGGACCCAAAGTCCAGGGGTAAGAGAGCCACGGCTTGTCTGTGCATCATCTCTCTTTGCAGCCTTCACTTTAACACAAGGAGCATTTGTGTCAAAAAGGGACTCTCCGCCTTCTTTTGTATTGCAAGCTGCAAAACCGCAAGAAAAGGTTTTAAAATGTACACATTCCGACCCCCACTTATCAAAGAAGCCCTTCTCAACACCCTCTCCAAGGCAATTGGTTGTTCCAGCTCATACTGTATATTCACTGGAACAAGGATGCTCCCAGCTCTTGCTTCCTTCCTCAAAAATGTGGGGGTGGGGTACCCATGCAGGTGGCACATGACCCAGACCATTGGCGCCCCTCCACACTTGGTGCCCTAAGCAACTGCCTAGTTCTCCTAAGGGATGGTCTGGTTCGGAAGCAAGGCCCAGCGGCTTCTCCTTCCTGGCAGCCCCATTTGCTCCTCTCTCCCATCCCGCCTGAGCGAAGTCCGCACAGCTCTACCTGATAAATGGCCAACCTACGGGCAGTGTGGCTCTTGTTAACTCAGGGGCAGGTGGGGCAGGATGGGAGAGAGAGGAGCAAACAGAGCTTCTGGGAAGGAGAGGCAGCTGTGTCTCCTTGGATACTCCCCACCCCTGGCTTGTTAGGAGGAGCCACTCCTGTTTGACACAAGTCTAGCTGCTTATCGCCCCACTTCCTCACCATTCTTGTTTATTTCAGAAGATTCTTGCTCCCCGCAAAATCCACAGCTGCCGATTGCCCCCTTCTTGCAGTTTGGACTTGGAAACCTCATCCAAAAAAACAAAAAACAGCAGCTCCCTAAGTACAGCAGTCGCTTGCTATGTAGTAGATAATAGCTCACTCGAGCCCTGATCCAGCATCCGTGCAAGCCGCCATGGCCACCTGCTTTTCATCTGCTGTGTTTTCCGTCTGCCAATCCGGCCCCGTGTGCCACAGCCTTTGAACAAAATTGGTCCCAGCAGAGGCCCGGAGACCTCACTCTGCATCCTGATGACGCCAGCATGTGTCACGAGAGCCTGTTGCTCTAACCTTTTTCCATCAGGAAGGATGAATAATCGGATTCTAACCAATCCTGCATGTGACAGGAGGCTTTGAAGGCAAACATGGCCGGGCGAAATGCACAACGGCAAAACCACCGAGTCAGAAGGCTGGAATGTTGTGCCACCAGCTATTCAGTCTAAACTTATCTTCTGTGCTTTAGACCACGTCTGCTTCTCACATCAGCCCCAGTTCATTTTGCCCTTGTTCACATTGGCTGACATGCAGACAGCAGGATCCAGCAAGGTGCAATGCACACCAGTAGGGATGTGCGAACTGGTTTGATTCGAACCGCAGTTTGAATCGAACCAGCCCGGTTCGGCTGGTTTGAACCAGCCTGGCTCCAGTTCTAAAAGAACTGGTTTGCAGGATGGTTCGTGGGAGATACTTGTAAAGGGGAATCCTGCAAGGGTTCCCCCTTACAAGTAAAGGAGCATTCCCTATACTGAGGTGGGTGGGAGAAAAAGGGTACTTAGTAACTTCTCTTTGCAGGCAGTGGAGCTGCACCGTTTGGGAGGGAGATCGGCCCACGCTGTGTTGGCGGTGCTGCCAGAACGGGTCTCCCTGACTTTAAAGGGGCTGCACGGCCCCGTTGGGGAAGAAGACCACACACCCATGTCCAACGTCAGATGCGGGGGGTGGGGCCAGGGATCCGTGGCGGTGGCCAAACATGGGCTGTCGCCAACCTCCCTCTGGCTTTCACCACTGAACAAAACAATATACGGCTTCTCTTTCAGTATATTGTTCATCACTCTAGATCTTCCCATGGAGTGGCTGAGCCCCTTACAATTCAAATAAAATATTTTCAAATCATTAGCCATAAGAGAACAAATCGATTTTCTTCTTCCTTAAAAACATTACACCCTTCTGATTTAGTGTGATCATAGAATAATCCTTCTAGTGATCATTTTGAATTGGAAAGTCAGAAACAAAACAGCTGATGATAGGTGTTCCCCAACAAACCTCCCACCACCCCCACATTTCTCTCCCCTTTTTAACCTTTGAGCTGCTTGGCTTCAATGGCCCTCTGAAATACTTCACCAAGTTTATTTCTGTTCCAGTCTCTCTCCCTTTGTGGTGGGGTTTTCTGGGAAGTATCTCTGGTTCCCTCTCATAACATTCAACTGAACCTGAACTGAAACAAACTGAGACCTGGATTTCTTCTTCTTTACAAATGGAGTAGACAACAGGAAATAATAATTGCAAATGTTCAGTCCTTGCACTTTTGACACGTCTTCCATTTGCCCAGGTTGCAGTTTCTTCTATCTCTTCTCTTCTGCCTTTTTTTGCAGAGGTGATCTGGGATTGGGAAGCCCAACTGTCTTCAACATTGCACAGCCCTCCACGACATCCCCTGCTGATAATAATTATCCTTTGAATAAGATCATTCATCTAAGTGGGAAGCCCCATCTGTATTTATACTCTGCTTTGGCCAGGGCCTCTGTGATATCTATGAAGGCTCTTCTGGGTGCCAGTGTCTCCTGGAACAGATCCTGAAATTAGTGATGTGCCCGGACCGGTCCGGAGGCCATTCTAAAAGCCTCCAGACCGGTCCAGACATGGGCGGTTCGGATTCAGGTGGATTGGGGTGGGGGGTTCCTTTAAGGGCAGGAGAGGGTTTACTTACCCCTCCCGCCGCTTTCCCCCGTCCATCGCCGTATTTTCTTTAGTAACTGGGGCGGCAGGATACCTCTCTGCTGCCCCTTCTCCCAGCACTTGGCTGCACAGTGCAAAAGGCTTTTAGAAGCCTTTTGTGCCTGCATGCAATTTCTTTAGTAATCGGTGCAGTGAATGCACCTTCCCCCGCCTCCTTCCTTACCTTCCCCCACTTAGTGCAAAAGGCTTCAAAAGGCTTAGTGCAAAAGGCTATGCACACGCCAGTACTCTCTTCAGTAAGCGGGGCGTCAGGATACCTTCCTGCCGCCCCTTCTAGTGCTTCGCTGCAAAAGGCTTTTTAAGAAGCCTTTTGCGTGTGTGCATGTCGTATCCTGCCACTGCAGTTACTAAAGAAAATACGGTGACGGACGGGGGAAAGTGGCGGGAGGGGTAAGTAAACCCTCCCCCGCCCTTAAAGGAAACCCCCACCCCAGTGCCGGACCGCAGCTCCACGGTTCCATGCACACCCCTACCTGAAATACAGTGATGTTGCTTCCATGATAAGCAAAGGATGCTTCAGGCTTCCTTTAAGATCTTGTCCCTTGTTCCCGCTTCCAAAAATTTAGCTATCATATCCCTTGTTTTCCCATTAGTAATACAGTATTCCTTTATTTGGGAGGGGACCCATCCTAAAAACATGCTCCAACATTGTAGCAACTCCATCTTCTAATTGCAGGGCACCTGCCAGCCATCCCGACAAGAAACCCTGTAAATCTGCTCCTTTGCATCGCCCTGCAAACCAAGGGTGTAGCAAGGTTGGAGTGGGCCCAGAGACAAGATTTTTAAAATGTGTACCTGCCTCACTGAAGCTCAGCTCATGAAGTAAAGAAATCTTAAATGAGGCTGAATAGTGGTAACAAAAAGCATAGTGAGATAGATAGATAGATAGATAGATAGATAGATAGATAGATAGATAGATAGATAGATAGATATCCTTTGTGCCATAATAGAACATCATCCTGCTGTGGTCGCTCCAGGTCTTAACACTCACATCAGTTTCAGAGGATGAATACAACTGAAGGAAGCCCGGACGAGTGCGAGGCTGGGGGATTCAGTCACGTGACTTGCCTCTGGGGGGGCAAGGCAGTGGGCCCCCAGACAATTGTCTCCCCTTGCCCTATTATAGTTACGCCCCTGCTGCAAACCCCTGGAAACGCAGGGAATTTCTCCTCTGCTTGACATCTGAGTTGGGGCTTGATTTGCGTATCTTGTTCGTTTCTCCATTCCTAGGCACAGGCCTAAGTCCATCACCTCACTTTCTGTTTCAGCCACGTCAGTTTGTTTCTTTGTGCTTTGATCTAGTTGCTTATTTATGGGTCTCAGGAGCTCTTATCAGCTACAAGGTCCTGATTGGCTCAAAGCCCCACTTGTAAAGGGGAATCTGGTGAGGATTCCCATTTAGCAGTAAAGAAGCGAGGGGAGTACTTACAACTCACGTCGGTGCCAGCAGCAGCCACGGGGGGTGGGAGTGATAGCAGCTCCCCCCACACCTGCCAGCCTCCCACTGAGTCTGCTAGCTGCAGCCCACTTTAGCCCTTCTCCTGCCCATTTCAGGCCTCTGTGCAGGCATGGGGGCTATTTAGAGACCTCTGTGCACGTGCACAGGCTCTTGCGCATGCGCGGAGGTCTCTAAAATGGCCTCCACGCCTGCACAGAGGTCTGAAATCTGGCAAGAGAAGGCCCAAACTGGGCCACAGCTGGCTCTGTAGATTCAGGGGGAGGTGGGCAGAGGTAGGGGGAGCTACCGCCACCACCCAGTGCTACTGACCCCCAGCCCCACTGCAGCTGCAAGTTGTAAGTACTTTTTACTCCCCTCTGTGCTTAGCGAAGCCCCACCCCACCCCTTTACTGGTAGGGCATTGAGCCGGTTCGAAACATCTGAACCCATTCAGGTTTGAGCTCGAACCAAACAAGGTCCGGTCCGGTTTCAGGCTGAGCCTTCAAACCAAGGCAGTTTGAACTCGAACCAGCTCCATTTTGAACCAGTTCACACATCCCTAAGGAGCTTTCCCTTCAAGCATCCTCCATCTTCAGCAGCAACACTCTGCCCCCCTCCCACCCCCGACCACCCAATTTCTAACATCAAAGAACTTGGGGGAAACCTAGTCTCGGATTTAGGTAAATACAGCAGCTCCTGCGGAAGTTTCATATGATTTCTCTTTATTCTCCTCCGCAGGCTCCATCTCCTATTTGTTCCTTGTTGCTTATTAAACCCCCAATCTCTTCCTCTGCTTTTCATCTTTGTATTTTTTTCTAATTGTTTTATTTATTTATTTATTTATTTATTTATTTTTATACCGCGCAAAACTTGTGTCTCTGAGCGGATAAAATAAATTATCTTCCTCCTTTAAAAAAAAAAAAAAATCTCAGGACTCCTAGGGCAGCATCCACACTGACACTCATGGAAGAAGTATTAGTGGTCACAACACTGTCCCATCTTGAACAACCACTGCTCACATCAGAGCATTACCATTTGTGGTAGACACCTCTAAATGCCTCTCATTTCCTGTATTTTACCTAGCTATCTAGTTATTTGGGGCCATTATATTATCATCATCATCTAATAATAATAATAATGTCATCCAACAAGAACGAATGTTATATTATTGATATGAATGCTGTCCAAAGATTATTCCATAGAGAGAGTACAACTTTTTACCTGAATCTATCCCCTGAATCTGGGGTAGGGATAACGAAGGGGTAATAACACAGAGGAATTTCTAAGTGCAACAATGCTATCATCTATTTTTCACTTCGAGGTGGGGCAGATGTGGCCAAAAATCACTATGAGCATTTGACCCCTGAGATGGTACCAGTGGCCAGTATTTGTGGGCCTAGCTCATGAACTACTTCTCCTCCAACTTTTATTTCTATGTTAATATTTCTGCCTAAAGTTAGACTTGGCAGGGCCTATCTTTTAATGAGTTTTGTACCACATCTTGTAGGGGCTTTATATGTCAATGCATGAAAATAATTTACATTTACACAAATTTAAAATGATTTCTTCCCGATTTAGAAATGGATTTGTTCATCCCGTCTCTCAAGAAAAGAACAATGAACTGGTTTAATTGTCAGGGTGGTGGAGCAATTCATCTCTAGAACAAGCTTCCAAGGAATATTGTTGGACATATCAGGCTGCCTGTCCCCATCTCCCAGAGTAGCAGATTGGTAGCTTGATGACTACCCAAAGACAATGGGAGGGGAAATTTTGTTGTGGGAGGAGCCTGTAAATTGTGTCCTAGCTACGAGGCTGTGGGGTGCTTACTAAGACCTGGTGAAGAATGAGCTCCAGCAAGAGAGTCTTAGGCTCTGCAGGACCATGGAGAGTTCCTAGGTTAATCTTAGCTTTGCAGGACCATGGAGAGCTTCTAGTGAAGGCAGATGTTTTTCTAATACAGGGTTATGCAACCTTGGTGCTCCAGCTCCCACCATTCTCAGCCACAAGTTCACCTACAGCTGGAGCACCAAGGTTGTCATCCCCTGATTGCTCCCTTCCAACAAAGTTGCAAGGAATTTAAAAGACAGTGGTGGTGCACTAACTTGGAGCCATGTAGTATGGCACCACTGAGTTTGCCTTGTGCCTTCTCCATTGAGATCCCCCAGGAGAGTGAACAGCTTTTGGGAGACCGACACTGACTCCTCACCTGAAAGCTTTGAGCTGCCCTCTCCCACCAGGTTCAGAAAGTGGCAATGAGTCATCCTCAGACAGTATCCCATCCTGTCTCACAAGACATTCCCCTCAGGGGATGGAGCCACTCTGGGAACAGCAGAAGGTCCCAAGTTCCCTCCCTGGTGTCAGTATCTGGCCACCTGGCAGGGAAGTTCATGGTCTCCAACGGAGTTGCAGAAACACGATACGGCACGGACACAGTTTTTCTTATCGGGCTTGGCTGCAAGCTGTCGACACGGAAGTTGACAGACATTGCTTTCCAGCAGTGAATAGAAAGCTGGTGACGCAATTTATAGCACAAGCTGAGAGCTCCCAGCTGGCAGAAATTCAAGGTTTATCAGCCCTCTGCAAGAGACTTTTACTCCTCCTAATAGTCTCTAGCTGTGTTCTTCGTCTTGTAATTCTCCTCTGTTGTGGAGTCAGTAGAGGTTGCTTGCATAGCTCCTCTTCTGATTGGTCCGTCACGGTTTCTGCTGTCTCAGGTTGTTGTGCCTGCTTGGCTGGAATGCTGACAGCTTCCCCTTCCTCCTCGCTGTCTGAGATCGAGGGCGTGACACCTGGCAGCATCTCCAAGATAGGGCTGAGAGAGATTCCTGCCTGCAACCTTGGAGAAGCCGCTGCCAGTCTGTGTAGACAATACTGAGCTAGATTGACCTATGGTCTGACTCAGTATATGGCAGCTTCCTATGTTCCTATGTAAAACCTGGAAGGTGATGAGACAAGTTGCAGCACCATGGACATCTCCATGGAACAAGTTGCTCCAACAGTAGTCAAAAGTAGACTAAGCTCTTCAACACTCCTGAGTTCAGGTTGCCCCTCCTGCATGGAGAGTGGAAGCCTTAAAGGGGCAGCCTTCCAGCCCAGAATCTAGAACTCATCGTCCTCTCTACCTGATCCTGCCTAGCCTGTTGCTGGTGCTGGCATGCCAGTGCTGGCGTACAGAGGAGCCAGCTCTTGCGGCGGGGGCTCGGGTTCCAAGGGTGGTGTTTCTAGGAGTTCAGGCTCTGAAGGTGCTGTTTGGGGAGATCAGTTCCTGGGATTCTTTCAGGCTCCAACCCAGTGTCAGGCCTAGGACTGGGTGCAGTGCTGTTCCTGCCTTCTCAGAATCAGCTCCGCGGTGTGGCTACTCACAAGTAGACCCCCGGCCAGGAGGCTTAAAAGCAGCCTCCCGGCTCGGGGATCTCTCCAGTATGCCCTGTGCACTCGCGCAGGGCATACTGGGGCTTCCGGGGGCCACGCAGCCCCCGAGTGCCCCAACCCCCGTCGGCTCCGTCTCAGAGCCAGCCATCGTATGGGTGGCCGATCCGGCTGCCCAGGGCTCCCTGCCTGCTCATGAGCGGGGAGAGCGGACTTAGCCCGCTCTTACCGCTCACCAGATGAAACCAGGTCTCACTGATCGTGAGACCCGGTCCAGTATCTTGCCCTGAGGCGGAATGATGACCACTACTTTCTGTTGACAAAGGAGTACATCTTTGTCCTATTCAACTTTGCTGGGTGTGCACCTTCAGCACAAAATGTGAATAGGTTTGAGAATGAAATGGGTGCATCAGAGCGTATCTTGAGTTTTTCAGAAAACCTTGGGTGTGACTAGAAATGTTTTAACAAGCTAGCTTCCCGTGCCCCAAGCCAGCCATTAACACTCTGTTAGAGAAGGAGATGAGCTTGTGACCTCTTATCTGTCCCTTCCTGCGAAGGCAATAAGACTGAACTGAACCGATGTGCCAACATAGTGGGAGAGTATGTGGCTAGTTCTTTAGAAAGAATAGCGCTTAATTAACTCATGTCTACTCTGGCTTCCCTACCTGAAGGCAATCAGGGAGGCAAGCACAGGGATAGCCCTCCTGCAGTCTCCTGCAGTCCCGTGATACGGTGTCTGGGGGTGGGTTTTTTCATGTTGCTGTTGTTGCTGCCATGTTCATTCAAGATGGTGGCCACTCAAAGTATAGACAACACCCCTTTGTAGCCCATTTGGCAGATAAAAAGTTTACAAACCAACTTCACAGCACATGAGAGAGAGACTTCAACTGGAATGCCTGTTCCAATGTGCAACATTGATTCAAGATGGCGGCCCTCAAAGTATAAAAAACATCCCTTTGTAATCATGTGCTGGCAATCAGATACCAACCAAATTCACAGGACATAGGAGGGAGTCTTAGGGGACTCCTACAGGGGTATATATTTTTATTATTTCTTGTTTACACAGGTGTAACACAGGTGTTATTGCCTTCCCAAGGACCTGAGATGGCTGGATTGTATTGTCAATTTTGTTGCTTTTGTTATATTATTATCATTATTATTATTATTACATTTATATCCTGCTCTTCCTCCAAGGAGCCCAGAGCGGTGTACTACATACTTGAGTTTCTCCTCACAACAACCCTGTGAAGTCGGTTAGGCTGAGAGAGATGTGACTGGCCCAGAGTCACCCAGCTAGTATCATGGCTGAATGGGGATTTGAACTTGGGTCTCCCCGGTCCTAGTCCAGCACTCTAACCACTACACTACACTGGCTAATCCACCATCTTGTTTCAGAATGGCAGCCATTCAAAATATAGGCAATGCCCATTCGTAATCCAGGTGCCGACAGCTGGGTACAAACCAGATTTATAGCACATGGGAGGGGGGTCCTAGGTAGTAGTCAGCATATTAAAAGAAGCAGTAAGCAGGCTTCATTCGTTCTGCTTCGGACTATTTGCTTGGAAGATCCTGTTCCACCAGTCCCAGATCCAGAAGGATAGCACATTTTCCTCCTTCAGGGAATTCAGAATCCTCAGGAGGATTTGGGTGCTATGGCAATTGATGGGACTCTCCAATCCAGTTACTTCTGGAAGGTAAGACGTGAGAAAATGACACTTAAAGTGATCTAAAACCAGTTTTAACCAGTGCAGAAATATCCAAACATACTCATCCTCCTCACCAATGGGTTAACGCTTCTTCTTTTTTTGAAACTTCCCCGAACCATCTGTAACCTAACGCTCCTCGAATGCATCATCTGAATTTAATAAAGCAAGAGGGGAGTTGGGGAAATCTCACAAAAAGCTTTCATAAAAATTAAAGTAAACAATGCTTTGACCTCAAGCCCTTCGCTGCCCTGCTGCTGACTTGGTCCTGTTGTTACAGTAACAGACGGTTTGGCGTTTTTGTTTAATTGTAAACACATTTGGTAGATACACCGGGATTTGGTGGTAGTTCCAAAGGGGTCCATTAATGCATGGGTGGAAAACAGCCGGGAAACGTCTCCCAGGGTAGGATTGGAAATCTCTCACGTGAACAGAGAGGGTAAAAAAAAAGGTGAGGAGCTACACAGCCAGAGCCAGTGGCCAGATAACAAGAGAGAAATCAGTCTCTTGAAAGACCTTGAAAGAGGGATGGTAGCCATCTTGAATTTGATTCTGGGCATATCAGCCAGGGGACTGTCTTCTCTCCAACTGTACTCCAACTATCCAGAGATGGTCCCTGTTTCCTAGTCCCCACTGCTGGTGAACCACTGTCCCTATTTTTTTATTTTTTATTTTTTGGATGTGGGGGGAGATGCCTTCAGACAGTGGCCTGGTTTCAGTGCTGGATTTAGGCACAAGCTAAGTAAGCAAGAGCTTTCGGCCTCACATTCTGAGGGGCCTCTGAAGACCAAAAAAAAAAGGACTACAAGTTTTGCAGAAGTGGTTGAAAAATAAAGAAAAAATGCTCTAAAACAGACAATATAGGGCTACACATTTATTTACTGTACTGAGCTTGTAAATCTGTGCAGAACTAACTATAAATTATATCAAAATTTTATCAGACCAGGGCTCGGTTTAGACCAACACCCGCCATCATGGTTACAAAGTTTGCCTCTTCAGATAAATTCTGCTTTAACTAGTGTAGCGTGGAGGGGGGTATGGGGAGTGACACGTCCGTGTGGGACTTCTGACCCATTTTGTAATGTTATGGGGCCTTTTGAGCTCAACATAGCTTAGGGCTTCAGCATGTCTGAGCAGTTAAATCTACATTCACAAAAACACAAGAATCCTGGTTAAAAGGTTACTCAGGATTAGTGAGCCCAGTTGAGCCGATTGTGAGAATCCAATATTTCAGGGCAAACATGGTCAAACCACTCCCATTAACCAGCATTTAGCCAGGGTAGATAATCAGGATTCAATCCTGATTAACTTTTTAAACAGGATCCTTGTGATTATGTGGATACAGCCTATATCTCTGGAGCAGAGGAAGAAACAGCCATCTTTTCTCCAACACCAATGCATCTAAGGCAGGGTTGACTAAGTTTTCAACTTCAGCAGTCAGCCAAACTTTTGCTGGTAGTGCTGACCTGAAACCCTGGGTACATTCATAAGGAGGGGGTGTACAAAATAGGGGGGGAGGGGTTTCAGAGAACCTACTGAAGGCAGCAGTGGTGGTTTCATGGTAGTGTTTTTGCTTAAACCACACTGTAAAGGCTGCCACCTTTCCAAGTAGTGGTATTGGAGAAGATCCCCTCGTCTCTTGGTCTGTGCCGTTTTGCTTCGCATAAAGCACTGGGAAAGGATGCAATGCCAGCCTCTTCCTCCAGGCCCCCTTAGAAAAAGAAAGATCAAGATGCTGCATCAAGGTAACTAAAGTCTGTGTCCCCAAAAAGTTTAAATTCTGCAACCTAGATAAAGGATTGCATAAGTTATCCTATCTTGCATCCTTTATTTGCTTGTTTGTTTACACATACATAGTAAAGTGTGCCGTCAAGTCGATTTCGACGCCTGGTACCCACAGAGCGCTGTGGTTTTCTTTGGTAGAATACAGGAGGGGTTTACCATTGCCTCCTCCCATGCAATATGAGATGATGCCTTTCAGCATCTTCCTATATCACTGCTGCCCAGTATAGTACCAGCAGGGATTTGAACCGGCAACCTTCTGCTGCTCTTCCTCCAAGGAGCCCAGAGCAGTGTATATGGTTATGTTTATCCTTACAACAACCCTGTGAGGTAGGGCACTGGCTCAGAATTACCCAGTGAGCTTCATGACTGAATGGGGATTTGACCGCAGGTCTCCCCCATCCCAGTCCAATTTATTCTACCTTGCCTTCTGTTCTGCACAAGTATATTATCCTTCTGACCTTCACAAAGAATGGCAAGGAGCCATGCAGGACACTGAACATCCCCCACATAAACACTGCTGCTGCTGCTGCTGCTGCTGCTGCTGCTGCTGCTATTACTACTACTACAAATATTGTATACAGCTCTTCAATCAAAGTTCTCAAAGCGGTTTACATAGAAAAATAATACATAAATAAGATGGTCCCCTGTCCCCAAAGGGCTCACAGTCTAATAAGAAACATAAGGCAGATACCAGAAACAGCCCCTGGAGGGATGCTGTGCTGGGGTTGGATAAGGCCAGTTGCTCTCCCACTGCTAAATATGAGAATCACCACTTTAAAAGGTGTCTTCTTGCTCAGTTAGCAGGGGTCACACACATACGTTAAATATTGGATAGCTTATTCAGCAACCCCTTTGGCCTCTGCAAGATTGCCCATATACACATTCTTATCATATGGGCTAGAAACTTGCTTTTTAAAAAAAATGCAAAAAAATTGGGTGGAATTCTGCATCCCACAATACCACATTCTGTGCTTCTCCATTTGCACTGAAGCGTGATGTAGACACAGTCCTTCACAGAGCTGGTTCTCTGTTGTAGAAGTCATAAAATACAAAAGAACAACTTTGGGGTGGGGGGATATGTGATCTTATCAAAGGAGATGATTCCCCCGGACTGCTCTCTGCTCTCTTAACTCTCTCCTCCCGCCTCCGCCCCTCCCAAGTGGTGGAGGAGAGTTGAAGAGTTATCTTGATCCCAGCAGATGATGCCTGCCAGGAGGAAAGCTGGTGTCCCTTAGAGGCTTCCTCTGTGGTTTTATCTGCCGCTCAGCTACAAAAGAAGAACTTGGAGGCCAGCTCCTTCCCTTCCATTAACGCAGGGTCCAAGAAGAGAGGGGGGGAAATCCACCATTTCCTCCCGCTCTGTGAATTGCTAATAAACTCCAGACAGAAAGGCCTGATTAGGAAATTGTTTAGGAAATTGAAAGAAACGGGTGAGGAGGGGGGGGTAGGCTCTGCTCTCTCGAGGAGCCAATGCTATTTCCAAGCAAGTCAGCCCAGGCAAGTCTGCTCAGCTTTCTGTTTCCATCAGACTCCAATTCGTCCCACTTTGGTGGGTCACATCTGTGGCAGGGTTATCTGTTCTGGGAGTCAAATCAGGCTCACGAACTGGGGCGTTGTTGTGTGAGATGCCGCAGTGCTCCTTCCCTGTTTTGTTTGGTTTTTTGCTTTCGGGGTTGTTGATGTATTGATTAAGTTTCAAGTTCTTTGACTAGTGGCAGTAGAAAAAGAAGTAATAGCTTGAGGAGGACCCATAGAGGAGGACCCATAGAGATGGGCTCAGTACACGGAAGGTTCCAGTCTCACCCCAGCATTTCTAGTTAAGTGATCTTGGATTACAGGACGGGCAGGCAGTCTTTATTACAGTCTTTGACCAATAACACAACATCTAAAACAATATAAAATTTTAAGCATAGCCATATTAATAACATAATTGTGGTGGCGCAGTGGTAAAACTGCCGCCCTGTAACCAGAAGGTTGCAAGTTCGATCCTGACCAGGGGCTCAAGGTTGACTCAGCCTTCCATCCTTCCGAGGTCGGTAAAATGAGTACCCAGAATGTTGGGGGGCAATATGCTAAATCACTGTAAACCGCTTAGAGAGCTTCCAGCTATAGAGCGGTATATAAATGTAAGTGCTATAACTGTACATTAGATCTACCCATTAGCGAGCAGAGTGCGACGAACTCGTATTGCAGAACAACAAAATTTCGCAACCGTGTGTGTGAAAGATGAATTCGCATCTATAAGCAAATATTTGATGTAGAATTTGTCCGATCAACCTGGCAGATCATGTAAAAGGGGGTCAATTAACCTTCACCACCTTAAGTGGCGCAGTGGGGAAATGCTTGACTAACAAGCAGAAGGTTGCTGGTTTGAATCCCCGCTGGTACTATATCAGGCAGCAGTGATATAAATGCTGAAAGGCATCATCTCAGACTGCGCGGGAGGAGGCAATGGTCAACCCCTCCTGTATTCTACCAAAGACAACCACAGGGCTCTGTGGGCACCGGGACTTGAAATCGACTTGACGGCACACTTTACCTTTAAGGTCTATATAAAAGACACAGCGCAGGATCGCATGTGCAACTAACTCAATATCATCGGAGTTGCAGGGACACTATCTCTGCTCAGCTGGAATTCTATTGTATCTACCAGCTAAAAATTCCAAAGGGAAGGCATTCATATGGTCCCTCGAAAAGGCCCATCTATGTTTGGAGAAAGTAAGGAGAAATAGGATAACAGGACTGAAGGCCTTTGTCTGTATGAGATTTAGAGAGACGCAGCATTGTTACTAAAGCTTGATCCATGGAGCCCACTATAAAAAATCATTAAGCTCCCTTCTCCTTAGAATCCAGGGGTTCCCAACCTGTGCCCCCCACCTATATTGCTGAATGACAACTCCCCTCATTCCTAGCCACAATGGTATTTCTAGGTCACTATTGGCTATTTTATGGTATATTTTCAAAAACAAAAACCAAATCCTGCTGGTATCTCCAGAGTTAAAGCTATCTCATTTTGGCTCAAGCCCCACAAATTCAGGAAACTAGAACCCAAGGCTGGTGCCTTAACGGATGTGCCACCTGATCAGTAAGGCTGTTGTGCAATGTCATCTGGGCGTTTTTCACACAGGGCTTTTAGCCCGCATCTCCTCTGGAATGGAAGGTGTGTGTTCACATATCAGCCAGATTTATCCCGAAGTCCCTGTGTGTTATCGGGGAGCACTTGTCACACAATTTGGGTTTTTCATTGCACATTAGAATGTAGCCTGATTTATATCCAGGGTAAAAAAAAATCCAGTTTTTGCATCATTTTGGTGGGGCAACTTTGAACGTGCAGTAAAGCCTTGCCATAAACTCATGGTAATGCCTGCTGTGTGAAAAACGCCCAGTTGTCCTGACTTACAACTTGCCTTGCATGTACCCCATTTTCTTGGTCTTTGAGACCCAACTCAAGAGGAGGAGGATGGAGTGCCTGGCACCAGCAAAGATGCCCAATGGTGACCACGAGGATGGCATGTGGGTGCATGGAGGGCAAGCATAATTGATGACATTGCACAACATCAATACTGTGGCAAGTCTGTTAAATCATCATCAGGCTTAGGTTCCAGTTCCCCAACCAAAATGAGATAGCCTTAAATCTGGTCTTGAAGCAGCTGGGTTGTTGTTGGTTTTTTTACCATAAAATTTCTGTGATTTGTGAAAAGGACTTTTATCGTTACAGTGTTGGCAATCCAATACCAATCTCAGTGTAATGTTTAGTGCTAGTTTTAAACACACTGTGATTTGCTTTATATTATGAGCCGGGTCTCACGATCCGTGAGACCCGGTTTTGTCAAAACTGCGGGGACAGTGTGCAGGGAGCCCTGGGCGGCCAGACTGGCTGCCCACACGATGGTCGGCGCCGAGATGGAGCCGGCGGGGGCTGGGGAGCTCGGGGGCCGTGTGGCCCTCGGAAGCCCCAGTATGCCCTGCGCGAGCGCGCAGGACATACTGGGGAGACCCCCGAGCCAGGAGGCTGCTTTTAAGCCTCCTGGCCGGGGGTCTACTCACGAGTAGCTGCAGCGCGGAGCTGCACCGTGGCTACTCACGAGCAGTTAGCCCGGGTTTGTGGAGCGCTCGTTTGTGCAAAATCAAGTCATACTGGGCAGCAGTGATATAGGAAGATGCTAAAAGGTATCATCTCATACTGTGCAGGAGGAGGCAATGGTAAACCCCTCCTGTATTCTACCAAAGATAACCTGGGGCGCCAGGAGTCGACACCGACTCGACAGGACATTTTCCCTTTACAGATACCAGATTTTGCATAAACAATCCTCCCACTTAAATTAGCTGAATGCACTACTTTTTACACCAGAATATGCTGGTTTAAATCATTGTTTTTGTATTCTGAATATAATAATCAGACTTTAAGTGCTATTTTTAAAAATTTCAACAGATTTTTAACAATAATCAGATCAACAATTCAAAAATAACATAATGTCCAAGAAAAGCAGAAGATCTTTCTCAGATTCAAATCTACTATGATTCAAATTTGCTACAGATGGTAATTATTCCATAAAATGAATAATTTTTGAAGTTTAAAACAAATTTAAAACTGTTCTTTTCCTTCCCTTTTGAATGCACATTAACATTATATTACAGATATTTCATTTCTTGAACATTTCTCTAAGTGTAATCTACGCAAAATGACAAACCTACCTGCTATTTCTGAAACAGTTGTATATTTGCATTATAGCAGACACTTAAAGTTATCACTGTAGTATACTATATTTACCCAAACAAAAGACTACTCTGGATTTAAGACATCCTTAAAAATTACAAATTAAATACAGGTTATATTTGTCTTTATCCAAAAGGAAGAGGATTGATGACCCTCCAATTCCTAACATCAAAGAAATTGGGGGGGGGCTATTTTATTTATTTATTTGTTATTTATTTATTCGATTTCTACACCGCCCTCCCAAAAATGGCTCAGGGCAGTTTACACAGATAAATAATAAATAAATAAGATGGATCCCTGTCCCCAAAGGGCTCACAATCTAAAAAGAAGAATCAGATAGACACCAGCAACAGTCACTGGAGCTACTGTGCTGGGAGTGGATAGGGCCAGTTACTCTCCCCCTGCTAAATAAAGAGAATCACCACGTTAAAAGCTGCTTCTTTGCCAAGTTAGCAGGGGTTAGGGACTAGTCTTGGATTCAGGTAAACATGGCACTACGGCATGTATGACAGTTTCTGGGAAGGTGCAATGCAGAATGCCAGAGGAAAATCTCTGTGGAGGAGATGCTGGAAACTTGGAAAGGACTATACTTCCCAGCATTCTATCTGTGCCTTCCAAGATGGCGCTGGGGATTGACAGGACTATTGATGATAAAGCCCACCCTGCCCATGCTGAGAAACACACAGCACTTAATGGAGGCGAGAAATGGCTCTCACATTGGAGAACTTTTGCCAAAGTGGCCCCCACTTGCAAAACCGTGAACATCACTGACCTTATGGAGTTTTCCCCTTATAAAAACAAAGACTTCCTTCCCCCATAAAGTCTAGGAGAGAGAAGTTAGAGAGAAGGGAATTGTGGGATACATTGAGCTCTGTGAATAGACAGTCAATGAGCTAAATTTTTGCTGGGATTACCTGTTTCCCCCTATAAAATAAGTGTCATTAAAATGGCCCACTTCATTGACATCAAGGGGGCCTTCGTATTGCAGATGTCTAGGGCAGTTTTCCTGTTAGCATTCTGACAGTGGGGGGTGGGTAGCAGGGTACTCAGGGGTGTAGCTATACTTGAGTAAATGGGCTCAAAGAACCCGGGGGCCCCAACTCCTGAGAGCCCCCCAGATCCACCCCTCCCTATTTTCTTCATTATCTCCCTCACTCTGAGGGGCAGCCAGAGAGGGGTGAACACGGGCCTTCTCTCCCCTAGCTACTACGATGTGCATGGAACCAGGCAGGGGAGGCTTGAAGGCGGGGAGGGTTCTGCTTTAAAGGCGGGGAGGGTGCACTTATTGCAGCGTACCTTCCATCTGCTTCCCCCTGCTGGCACTCCGTCTTTTCAAAGTCCACCAGAGCGGCAGCATACCTCCCTGCCTCCCCGTTGCCACCTTTATCGGAAGTAGGCGGGAGTATCTGTAAAGTAAAGGTGGCAACAGGGCGGCAGGGAGGTACGCTGCCGCCCTGGTGGTCTTTTAAAACTCAGAGCGCCAGCAGGGGGAAAGCAGAGGGAGGGGTAACTGCACCCTCCCCCGCCCTTAAAGCGGGCGGGGGGGAACCCACCTTCGAACCAGCGGAACCACCCACCGTTCAAACTGGTTCGGAGGCGCCATACGGTTCCATGCTGAGGAAGGGTGAGGAAGGCACTCAGGGTGAGGAAGGCACTCACTCTCTGTGAGGCACTCTCCATGAGGAAGGCACTCTCCGTGCTGAGGAAGGCTGAGGAAGGCACTCTCTGCCCAACACTTTACTGATGAACGAGGGGGTGGGGTGAAGGGGGGTGCTACAATCCTGGGCAGGCTTCCTCAGAGGTAAGCCCTTATGAAAAGAGATGGCTTTGGGCAACTATTATCCTGAATCTTTTCACTGATACAAATCTACACAACTGTGTGAGAGTGTGTGTGTCTGTGTCCGTGTGTGTGCATGTTTTTGCATTGTGCATCTGTGGTTGTATGTGTGTGCGCATACACATTTGTGTGTTTGCTGTGTGTGTTTGTGCATGTGTGCTTGTGTTGTGTGTGCATACTTGCATGCACATGTGTGAATGCATGTTTTGCGCATGTATGTTTGTGTACTTGTACATGTGTTTGCATGCATGTGTTCGCATGTGCGTACGTTTGCATGTGCACACATGTGCATACTAGATGTTCACACATGCATGTATATTTGCATGTGTGCACGTGTGTTTTTGTTAAATTGTGTGCATTTTATATGTGTGCTTGTGTACGTGTGTCTGTGTGTGCTTGTTCATATGTTTGTGTTCTGTGCATGTGCTTGTGTTTGCATATGCACTGTTTTCATGTATCTGTATTGTATGCATGTGTGTGTGTGCATTTGTGGTTGCAAGCAGGAGTCTCTCTCAGACTCAGCCCTATCTTGGAGATGCCAGGGAGGGAACTTGGAGCCTTCTGCATGCAAGCATTGAAGATGCTCTTCCCAAAACGGCCCCATCCACTAAGGGGAAGATCTCACAGTTCTCACATGTAGTTCCCCATGCAAATGTAAACCAAGGCAGACTCTGCTTAGCAAAGGGGACAATTCATGCTTGTCGCCTTAAGACCAGCTCTTCTCTCCACACACAGGACAGTGGAAATGTCTGTGCTGCAATGGTGGTGGAAATAATGGGTGTTGTGCAACTACATCGGCACCAATCCAGATTGGATTCGACCCCCAGTAGCTATTGCAGTAAACAAAAGTTAAATAGTGCATTGCCAACTGTGTGTTTAACATAACATGAAGTTTGCTCCTGAGCCTGCTCAGTGCCAGGATTGGAGACCAAATGAAAACCCATTCACGTTCCATCATGGAAGAATGTAGGGATGTGCAGAACATTTCGGCGTCGAAACGTTTTGACTCAAAATGGGTCATTTTGAGAGCTTCGAGCTCAAAACAGAACACCCTTTTCAAATAAAGGGCCTGTTTCAACCTGTATTCTACCAAAGACAACCACAGAGCTCTGTGGTAGCCAGGAATCGACACCAGCTCAATGTCACATTTTACCTTTCCTTTTCAAGCTTGGAACAAAACAACCTTGTTTCACGTCGAAACGTTTCGACGTTTCGAGCAGCATTTGGGAGGCCTCTTTTCCCCTTGCTGATTGGTTTTCTGACACTGGCTTCCAAATGGCTTCCGGTCTCCTTGCTTCTTGATATCATACAAATCAAGTGTTGTCATGGGCAACTATGCCCCCTTGGCTAGCGGGAGGGAGGGAAAACCCAAAAGGAGGGAGTTTCAAAATGTATAGGGGCTGGGAGGGAGAAAAAGCCCTTATCGTTTGCCTCTCTTGAAGAGAATACATCAGCATGGAAGGAAGGAAGATTTGATTTCGTGGTTTTCTCAGCACTGAATTTAATATGCTTTGCAATTGCTGCTATAACTATACGGTTGGGGTTTTTTGGATCTCAGATTGACAAGGGCAGAACTTGGGTGCTTGCCTTCCTTGAGTTGTGGTTTGGTTGGATGGTGTTAGGAGAGGTTTAAAAAACATTAAAAATCACCTGCTTGCCCATTTCTTTTGTGGATTGGGTGTTAGGTAGTTATTTCAAGCCCTACCACACAAACCCACGTTGGTGCCCCTTGGAGCTACCCATGGAGAACAATGGGGTGTTTCAAGTTTCACCATTGTTCCCTATGGCAGAAACACTAGAAACATTTCGAGTTTTGTTTCATCGAAACAGCTGGGTCGACTGCTGTTTTGATGAAATGTTATTTGCGTTCCATTTCGAGATCGAAACATAACACTAAATCTGTTTTGTGCACAGCCCTAGAAGAAAGGGTAGCATATAAATGTAAGAAGTAAAATATATATTCTCCATGAACTATACAATGTGCAGATTTGAAGTGAGTGGAGAAAGCGGCTTACAGGATGTGGTGCTGAGTTCCGACACGAGAGGAGAGCTCACTAGTGATCCATAACTGGCTTTGCCAAAATAGTTTTGGCTCCTTGCTAAAATATATAACTCATCCCTGCAATCAGGCTCTGCACCAGAGGACTGGAAAGTAGCAAATGTAACACTGATTTTCAAAAAGGGATCCAGGGACGATCTGGGAAATTACAGGCCAATTAGCTTAACGTCCATTCCAGGCAAACTGATGGAAAGCATCCTCAAGCATAAAATTGTAAAGCACATAGAAAAACAGACTCTGCTGGGAGAGAACCAGCATGGCTTCTGCAAAGGTAAATTTTGCCTCACAAACCTTTTGGAGTTCTTTGAGAGTGTCAGCAAGTGTGCGGATTAAGGTGATCCAGTTGACATAGTATACCTGGACTTCCAAAAAGCTTTCAACAAAGTTCCTCATCAAAGACTCTTGAGGAAACTTAGCAGTCGTCGGATAAGGGGACAAGTACATGTGTGGAATGCTAACTGGTTGAAGGACAGGAAACAGAGGGTAGGGATAAATGGAGAGTTTTCACAATGGAGGGAAGTGAGAAGTGGTGTCCCCCAGGGATCTGTACCAGAACCAGTGTTTTTTAATTTATTCATACATGATCTAGAATTTGGGGTAAGCAGCGAGGTGGCCAGATTTGCAGATGATACCAAACTCTTTCAGGTAGTAAAATGCCAAACGGATTGTGAGAAGCTCCAAAAGGATCTCTCCAAACTGGGGGAATGGGCGACAAAGTGGCAAGTGTGGTCCAATGTTGCCAAGTGTAAAGTGATGCACATTGGGACGAAAAACCACAACTTCAGGTATATGCTGATGGGATCTGAGCTGTTCGTGACTGACCAGGAGAGGGATCTTGGGGTTGTGGTGGACTTTCACTTGAGTCGTTGAAAGTGTCGACTCAATGTGCAGCAGCTGTGGAAAAGGCCAATTCCATGCTAGGGATCATGAGGAAGGGGACTGAAAATAAAACGGCTAATATTATAATGCCCTTATACAAAACAATGGAGCGACCACACCTGGAGTACTGCGTACAATTCTGGTCACCACATCTTAAAAAGGACGTTGAACTGGAAAAGGTGCAGAAGAGGACAACCAAGATGATCAGGGGCCTAGAGCACCTTTCTTATGAGGCAAGGCTACAACACCTGGGGCTTTTTAGTTTAGAAAAAGGACTGTGGGGAGACATGATAGAGGTCTATAAAATCATGCATGGTGTGGAGAAATTGGATAGAGAGAAATTCTTCCCCACTCTCACATAACACTAGAACCAGGGGTCATCATCTGAAATTGATTGCCAGAAAATTTAGGACCAGCAAGCAAAGGTACTTTTTCATACAATGCATAATCAACTTGTGGAACTATCTGCCACAAGAGGTGGTGACAGCCAACAACATGGATGGCTTTAAGAGGGGTTTGGATTACTTTATGGAGGAGAGGTCTATCAATGGCTACTAGTCGGAGGGCTATAGGCCACCTCCAACCTCAAAAGCAGGATGCCTCTGAATACCAGTTGCAGGGGAGTAACAGCAGGAGAGAGTGCATGCCCTCAACTCCTGCCTGTGGCTTCCAGAGGCATCTGGTGGGCCACTGTGTGAAACAGGATGCTGGACTAGATGGGCCTTGGGCCTGATCCAGAAAGGCTGTTCTTATGTTCTTATGTAACCTCTGGACTCATAGACTCCAAAGCAGCAGGACAAATATCTTCCCAAGTCATTTTTCTTTTTGTACATTCTCATAATCATATTATTTCCATTCTTAGCCATCAAAAGCCCAGAAGCTGACGCACTTGTTTTTCAGTACGTCAGAAGCCACTTATTTTTCAGCCCTAAGGGTGGGCCATTTGCTAGATGCCACAAAAGAACTGAGGGAATGAGCGAGGGTGGGGGGGGAGAAACGAATGGTATCTTTAAGCATAACTATCTAAAAGGAGGTAAAAAGTCATAACAAACTTTCCAGTACGCCGTTTTGAGAACTTCTTTGTTTGTGTTGAAAAGCAGTATCTAAATATTTTTAATAATAACTGCTGCCTTGCAAAGTGTGTGCAGATTCCTGTGGGGGAGGAGGGTGACCCGATAGGCCTCCTAAACATTAAAATGTCTACCTGTCCATGACAGTGGCCATATGTTACAGCAGGTTCAGCCTCCAGGTACAGCGGAGAATGACCCCTCTCTGGAACCCTGGAAAGCCACTGCCCGTCAGGGTCGAACAGCCTCTACAGAAGAAAGCGGCTTCTACCCTTCACACACCAGCAATTGCCACCAATTAACATTGTGGTGGGATACAAACATGACTGAGCACCACTGAGATGAGTTAATCATGAACTTAAGTTCCATTAATTTCAGTGGGACTCCGCCGTGACTCCTTGAGTCTGGATCATGCCCATTGCCTCCAGTCTGACTGATGGGCCTGTCTCTCTTCTGGGTCTCCATCGGAAACTCTCTGAGGCTGTTCTCACGGCCGCAGGAAAGCGGGTGAAGGGAGCCCAGCCATCTTTCCTGTGGTCGTGGGAACCGCCTGGAGCTGCACATCTCCTGGCGGTAAACCCACTTAAGTCTCCCCCCCAAACGGGATTAGTGGAGCAAGAGCTCTACTAACACCATTTTACTGATCGTGTGCCACCGTAGCGCAGCTTCGCGCCGTGGCAACACACAAACAGACCCCTGACCAGGCAGCTACAAGCAGCCTCCCGGCCTCAGGGGTCTCCCTAGAATGCCTCGTGCACTCGCACTGGCCATCCTGGGACTCCGATCCCCACCGCCCCTACCAGCTCCATGACGAAGCCAGTAGTCATGTGGGTAGCCGATCCAGCCTCCCAGAGATGGCTCCCTGCTCATCCTTGGGGAGAGCGCGACCTGCAGAGCCCGGTAAGGCTCTCCACACTGCTCATAAGGAGAACCCCCTGGCCTTTTCTGAATGGCATTTGATTCAGTAAAAGAACATTACTTTATTTACCTGAATCCAAGACTAGGTTCTCCCACCCCAAGTTCTTTCCTGTCATCAGGGGGTCATCTTAAATTCCGAGTCCTCTTCCTTTGGGGTAAATAAAGTAAACCTGTATTTCACCTCTATTTTTAAGGGGTTCATCTTAAATTCAGTCATCTTGTAATTGGGTAAATACGATACAGAACTGGGAAAGATGCAGAAAAGGGCAACCAAAATTATCAGGGGGATGGAGTGACTCCCCTATGAGGAAAGATGTTTGGGCATGATGGAAGATGTTTGGGCCTTTTTAGTTTAGGAAATAGTGACTAAGGGGAGACATGATAAAGGTTTATAAAATCATGCATGGTGTGGAAAGAGTGAACAGGGGGAAAAAATTTCTCCGTCTCTCACAACACTAGAACTAGGGGGTCATCCCATGTAACTGATTACCAGGGAAGTTAGGACCGACAAAAGGAAGTAATTTTTCATATCACTCCTAAATCTATGGAATTCTCTGCCATGGGATGTGGTGATGGCCACCAGCTCGGATGGGGCTTAGACAAATTCATGGAGGTCAGGTCTAACAATGGCTACTAGTCTTGATGGCTATAGGCTACTTCAGTTGCAGGGGAGCAACAGCAGGACTGGGGACATGATTTCATCCCATGCTTGGCGGCTTCCCAGAGGCATCTGGTGGGCCACTGTGGGAAACAGGGTGCTGGATTTGATAGGCCTTGGACCTGATTCAGCAGGGCTGTTCTTATTAACCTATCAATTGACATCTACGTGCTGGAACCCGATCCTTATGAAGCTTTAACAAAGCCCCACTTCTTTGAGGCTGCTGGTCCTCCAAACCAAGATAATATTACATCCCATTCTGTGTAATTTTGCCCAACCAAAATTAACACAACCACACAACTGTGGATATGGGAAGGCTGCCAATCAGCATCCAGTAAGAACACGATAGTTGGCAGTCCCCATGCCTGTAACTTAGGCCAATTAAGCCAGAAGAGCTGGCTTTTAAAGACATCATAAAAATGGTGATATGCCCACTTACAAAAGCAGAGCAACTATTAGGCAGCAGACAAACAGCTGGGAGAGAGATCCCTGGCTCCAGTGCTTCCTGGTGACTGTCTGATTGCTGCGGAAGAACAAAAAGGGAGAGAAAAAGAGAGTTCCTAACCTCCTAAATCTTCAAAGCAGGAAGTAGACACATCTGTCCATTCCAAGAGGGATAAGCCTGAAGACAGAGAGAGATCTCCATGTCCAAAATTGATTCAATTTCCTTCTGTCTCCTAAATTTAGCATTGGCTGCCTTCAGACATCACAGGAAACCTGAGGCTAACTTACCTCAGGTTGGCCCCCTGTGACGTCCGAATTATTGGAACCGTGGTTGCAGGATCCAACCACAGTGCTGATTTCTCCCCCCAACCACTGGTTGAACCTTTGGTTTGTAGGAAGGTACACTTCCCAAACGGAGGGTCCAGAGGCTCCAATATTTTGTCCAGATTGGGCAAGTTACCCACCAGAGTTAAGGGAGGAAGCTCCTCCCAATGCTTCATTCGATTGGCTCCCACGGCTTTCCTTCCAGGGATGGCGGAATCTCATGCAGGCAATTCCCTCCCCTTTGCTGTCTCCCCAACTGCAGATCTAGGAAGTCACATCAGTTCTGTCCATAAGGCTTTGTTGATACGTCAGGTAGTGCACCTAGTGGCCAGAAACTGGGTCTGCATTTGCTCCCCTGTGGCCTGTGAGATGGAAAATGGCTAAAAAGAAGCCAGCCAGCAACTCCAGAGGCAACGGGCATGGAGCACATGATGAGGCAGTTAAGGAAACCAACACTGGAATTCTTCAGGCTGCATGATGAAGTTATGAAACATCTCTCTCAAGTTATCATGTGTCCCCTCGCGCCCCCGCGAGAAGGAAGAATGTCTCTTTCAGGATGTAGCTAAACCTCAGCACTTCCCCCTCAGGGTTGAGAGATGTGGGGCACAGCTATTAAAAACACACCACCCCAGAGTTCTTCATCTATAGGAAAACGCTTTGGGGCTGATGGTTGCTGGGAGGTGCAGCAGGGTCGCCTGCCCTGTCGCAGCCTAAAAGACAATCAAGGTGTCCCATGTTGTCATGGCGAGGAAGGAAGAGGGAGAGTGGAAGGCCATTCCTGTGACCTTCCATTGGACATCCTGCCATTTTAAAGAGCAGAGCCACATGGGTAAAACTTCAGGAAGATGTAGGGCCTAGCGCACCAATTCTTGAGGGCGTGACAGCGGGGGCAAACCAGGGTATCTCTTCCCCTCAGATGCTGGCATGCATGTTTGTCATAAGAACATAAGAACAACCCTGCTGGATCAGGCCTGAGGCCTGTCTAGTCCAGCATCCTGCACCTGGGCAGCACCACTTCACATTGCCAGAGTGGGTATCCCATGGCCCTCCATACGAATAATTCCCTCAACACAGAAAACTGGTTTGTCAGGAAGAAGAGTTCCAGCACTGCCACACTGGTTTTCAAGGTGCACCGCCTTTTAAGAAAGAGATTGGGCTTGTTCACGTGGCCATTTGGGGCTGCCGCTCTGTCACCCAACCAGCAAGCTGCTCCCCCTTCAGTAGCACACAAGCAGCACCCCAGCTTGGGTCTGCCAACCCAGCAAAAATGTGAGTACGGCTGACGAGGGCTCAGGCAGTGAGATCATGGAAGTCCTCCAAGGGCCCGTATGTCTTCCCAGCATGCTTTGTGCTGCCAGCAGACTGGAAAAGCCTCATGACATCAGCAGATGCCCTTCCATCGGCCGTGGAGGAGCAGCAGGCAGATGCAGCCCTCCCGAAACTGCTCCAGCTTCAGGATAATAGAATCTGCTTTGCAGAGTATTGCGCCCATTGATGGTAGCCGCTACCAGAGGCGCTCTTACCCCTGGACTTCAGGGACAAAGTCCAGGGCCCCCACACACCCTGGGGCCCCCCAAATCCTCTTTAATCTGCCCTGAGTGGTGTGGTTTGTGCCCTCAAGAACCTACGTGTTAAAAAATGATGCTTGACTTGCAGCAGGGAAGCCTCCAAAAGCCTATAGGTCCAGGCTCCTAAATTACCTAGGTGCACCTCTGGCCACAATTCTCTATGGTTTCCATGTGGGGAAGGGTGTGCCGAATGCTGATCATTGGTAGAAGTGGCACAAGGGCTCTCACAACCAGGAAATCAGAGCAGGAGGCCTCTCCTCTCCTCAGTAAAAGCTGGGTAGCCCTGCTGGGAGCCACCTGAAGCTTTTCCAGACAGTCCTTTCAGCAATTGGCGTATCTGATGAGCAAAGCCACTTTGGATAAGAATTGCGTCATTACAGAAGCGAGTAATGGAGTAAAAGAGTAAAAACTCCTATCCGAGTTTTCTTTTGTGTATGCTCACACTGCTTGCTTCCGGGTTTTCCTTCTGGCCAATGGCTTCCTAGAGCCAGCCAGCAAAATGTACAGGTAACTTGCTGCCTGAAAACTGGTTTCCCCACTATTTGCACTTGTAGAAGGCAGCTTCCTGTTTTCATCTCAAAAGCTTGCATCTCAAAAGCTTGACTGGCCGGCTGCTCTTGCTTTATCCAGAAAAAGTTGCTGGAATGCACGCTTTTTTTTTTTTTACCCCCGACATAAATCGGGCTAAGCTTGCATTCGGAAGGGAAAACCCGCATTGTGTGTGAAGTGTTCCCAGAGATCTCGTAGTGACTTCAGTAAGAATCTGCCCGATGTGCGAACCCACACACTCCCTTCCAGCAAAGAATCGAGGTAAAAGCCCTGTCTGAAAAAGCTCCCGGGCTGGGTGCTTTCCAGATTAGACCCTACAACGGGGTCAGGATGTATCTCTGAAGTGTGCTTCCACACTTCCTGCATCGTGATACCACAGTCCCTATGCAGACAGCAGGGTGCCGTTCACATTTCAAATGCCTTGTTTTGAATTTAATTGCTGCAATATAGAACTAGGACATTGTATATCTGGTGTTAAAAAGTTGCTGTTTGGGGGGGTTATTAGTTTCCGCAAGACTGCTCTCCCTGCTGTTTATGTTTCTAATGTTATTTGCCTGAACTGAGGTATTTTGCTGCTGTTGAGCAGCTAGGCTGGAAAGTGCCCTGGAGGAAATTGCATAGGTTCTGATGATCATGAAAATCAGGCGAGCCTTGTGGTAGCAAACATAAATTGTCCCCTTTGCTAAGCACTGTTTGCCTTGGGTTGCATTTGAATGGGAGACTACACCTGTGAGCACTGTCAGACATTCCCCTTAGGGGATGGGGCCACTCTGGGAAGAGCACCTGCATGTTTGCATGCAGAAGGTTCCAAATTCCCTCCCTGCCATCTCCAGATAGGGCTGAGAGAGACTCCTACCGCTGCCAGTCTGTGTAGACAATACTGAGCTGGATGGATCAAGGGTCATCTGATGGAACTGCTCCCTATTTCCCCACTTCATTATTAATGGTCATGTGAATCAGGCTGTTTTCCTAAGACATAAACTAGAATGCGTTCAGAGGAGAGCAACCAAAATGGTGAGGGATGTGGATGCCAAGTCCTATGCGGAACAGAACAGTTGAAAGAGCTGAGTGGTGGTTTCCAGACAGCAACCTTTACACCGCAAAAAGTGGTGTAAACTGCAGCATTTTGTGATGCCAATTTAAAACTGCAGTTGAAATCTGTTGTCTCCTACGATGGGCAAATACAGCTATTTTTTTGCAACGCAGATGTGACGTTATAGGGCTGTAACGCAGCAATAAAACCCGAAAGAAGGCATTGAAATGTGAGTGGCAACTTGCTTACTGCACAGGTAAGTGTCTGTGATGTCAAGACACAGGCAGTACGGAAGGACACCTAAGGGATACGTCGTGACACTGTGGCAGCGTGCAATCTGGAAAGTGCCAGTATGTGTAGCCCAGAGGAAAAAAGACTAAGGGAAGATGTGTTCACCATCTTCAAGTATCCAAAGAATTGCCACACAGAAGAAGAAGCAAACTTGTTGTTCCTGAGGGCAGGAATAGGACCACTGGGTTGAACTTACACGGAAGAAGATTTCGGCTACATGTTAGGAAGAATAGGAGCTGTTAGAGTGTGGAACAGTCTGCTTCTTGCTGTGACGAGCTCTTTATTGGTCTTCAAACAGTGGATGATGCAGCCGATTCCTGCCATGAGCAGGGAGTTCGACTAGAAGACCTCCAAGGATCCTTCCAACTCTGACATTCTATGGTTTCACTCTCTCACACACAGCTTTTAAGCAGACATGTACATCCAGGCTTTCCCTCTAAAGTCAAACTGTGGAAACTTGATTTGAGAGAATCACAGGAACCAGACAGATCAATCTGGGGCCTCAGTCTGGTCTGTTGGCCAACTCAATGAATGCAGAAGACCCACTGCATTCCAAGTATCACTAGAAAAGAAGGGCTGCCACGCTGACTCGACTGATTGGTCAGCTTAATAGAAAGAAGATGCGGTGCAATGCATTCCAAAAGGAATAAAACCCTTCCAATGGACTAAAAGGATACACTGAGCAGCAGCTTTTAAAAAATATATATATTTAAATATGGCCTTCTCTGTTGCTGCCCCGGACTTTGGAAAGTGCTCCCTGTTGAAATTAGAGCCTCCCCATCTCTGGGGAGGTTCCATCTCTGGAACTTTTTAAAAGGCACTGAAGACAAATTTATTCACCCAGGCTTTTAATTAGATTTATAGTTTTAACACTTTTAATGTTGGGTTTTAAATGATTTTAATGTTAATGATTTTAATGTTTAAATGATTGTAATTGTTTAATTGATTTAATGTTTAAATGATTTTAATTGTGAGCCACCCAGAGACGCAGGTTTGGGGCGGTACAGAAATATGTCAAATTAATTAATTAATTAATTAATTAATTAAAATAAAATAAAATAAAATAAAATAAAATAAAATAAAATAGGATTTACGGAGATGAGTCCAAGAGGTAGCAAGGGGGTAGCTGGCGGGTGGGTGGGCTTGCACACACACACACACACACGTACACACACACACCCCTTTTACTCCCCTATCCACCAGACTGGAACTTTACAGCAAAATGCCAGACAATACAATCAAATTGTCTGGCACTCACTTTAAAAGACCTCCATTGTTTAAAGAAGCCTCATTCATTTATCCCTCTACCCCAGAACAAGAAGTAGATGCTAGTGCACCCAGCTGGGACAGAAATTCCTCCAGCTTCCCAGGCGCTCGGCCAACCCCTTCACTTCCTTTCTGGCCAGGAATTGGTGTGGGTGAGACCATGTGTGCAGGGGTGGGGGGCAGGGGCAGGGTCATCTCCCCCGCAGTTTTCAGCTGGCCTGGTACTGACCTCTCGCCCCACCCTGGCCTTGCCTGCCACATGGTCTTGGACAGGAAGGGAAAGCTACCCTGCAAAGTAAAGTGGAAAGTCTGGCCTAATCCCAAAAGACAGTAGGGCGGTTCACACGATCAAGAATAGGGTAGGCAATCTCTGGCACTCCAGATCTCGCCGAACTACAATTCCCGTCGCTCCCAGCCAGAATTTAGTGTGGCTGAAGTCAGGGCTGGAGCTGTGACTGTGCGCCTGGGCTCCGAGAACCTGTGCGCAACTGCCGTTGGGGCCACCGCACTCGCCACACTCCCCCTAGTGCCCCATTTCTCCCTGCCACGTGCACTGTGGCCCTTATCTTCCTGTTGGGTGTGCGGCAGTGGCAGCCTCCCTGAGGGAGCAGTCCGCCACTCAGCCGCCACAGCCGCCATAGCCTGTGCAAAAGTGGCATGGGAAGGGGCACCCCTGGGGGACGCCAAGGGGGAGGGGTGCCAAGGGGGGCTCCGCCAGCGGGTGGGGGGGCCCGAATACAGGCCGCCCGTGCCCTCTACACTACTGGTTGATGGGCCAAAGGTTGCTTTCCCCTGCGATAGGAGAAGCCTCCTGCCCTAATTCAGGAGCTGTGTATGTCCACTTTGCCGATCGTGTATCAGTTAAAAACCAAGGTCAGAGGCACCATCCAAGGAGGGGAGGCCTCCGACCCAGCTGCTGCTCAGTACACAAGTACGGATGGCACCTCCCATATTGTTTTTAAACTGATGATCAAATAGCAGAAGCGTGCACAGCTCCCCGACTAGGAGAGGGAGCTTCTTCTCTGACTCTTTTTTTTTTTTTTTGATCATGTGCAGAAGCGTAACATTTCTTATAAGGCATTTAGCCCATGTTCGGAAGAGGTCTGAAAACGTCAAGCAAACTTCATTAATAAGACAAACTAATAACCTCAGTTCACTTACCTCTCTTTAAAAAATAGTGCCTTGTAACATTGTGTTAAATTTTAAATTATTTTAATGTTTTAACATTTTGGTTCTCTTTTAATTTGTATTGTTTTGTTGTAAACTGCCCAGAGACATACGGTTTGAGCAGTAAACAAATATGTTAGATAGATAGATAGATAGATAGATAGATAGATAGATAGATAGATAGATAGATAGATAGATAGATGTATTTAATTCATAGCAAAATCTTTGCCCCCCCATAAGGTTCTTTGCCACCCCTTTGCTCCCCCAAACTAGTTGTTCTAGAGTCTGTCCTGACGACTTATAAGATAAAAACGGCAGATGATACAAATCACCTGGAAAGAAGCATCTCCTCCTATACACGACAAAAGGGAGACTACCTCTGCTGTGCTAATGATGCCTCTTGCAAAACACTCAGAGACCCTCCTACACAATACCCTCCTACGCAACACACTCTGAAACATGCATAACAAGGCTTTCCCCGGGCTCCACAGAAACATCCCTTTAAATCCTTGCTTATTGAATGTTTATCAAGACGAAGAAGAAAGAACAACTTTCACAAGCCAGTTGATCTTTCAGGAATGCACCCGAGCAGAGCTTTCCTTATCTCTCACAAGCTTGCCCCAGGACACTTCTGTATCATGGGGTATTTTTCCCCCTCTAAGGTTAAAACAGTTGGATGAAGCTGGTCATTGGCTTTCCTGTAAAAAATAAATAGGAACCACTTAAAAGAAGCAACATGGGCTGCACAAACACCACTTGTGCCCAACTGAGGGTCAACCTAACAAGACACGGGATACCCACAGGACACAGGAGAGCCAGTGTGGTGTAGTGGTTAGAGTGCTGCACTAGGACCAGGGAGTTCCAATCCCCATTCAGCCATGAGACTTGCTGGGTGACTCTGGGCCAGTCACTTCTCTCTCAGCCTAACCGTCTTGTTGTGAGGAGAAACTCAAGTATGTAGTACACCTCTCTGGGCTCCTTGGAGGAAAAGCTGGATATAAATGTAATAATAATAATAATAATAATAATAATAATAATAATAATAATAGTTATTTATTTGTTGTATTGTTTTATGCCTGTTTTTATATGTTTTTATACTTTTAGCATGATGTTTTTATTGTGTTTTTATTGTATGTTTTTAACTTTTGTAAACCGCCTTGGGGCTATCTTTTAACGAAAGGCGGTATAAAAATGCAAAAATAAATAAATAAATAAATAAATAAATAAATAAATAAATAAATAAATAAATAATACCCTGTGGTCTCTTGGGTCTTGGGATGGAGAGCTGGTTGTGCATTAAAGTAAAGGTAAAGTGTGCCGTCAAGTGGATTTCAACTCCTGGCGACCACAGAGCCCTGTGGTTGTCTTTGGTAGAATCCAGAAAGAGTTTACCATTGCCTCCTCCTGCGCAGTATGAGATGATGCCTTTCAGCATCTTCCTATATCGCTGCTGCCCAATATAGGTACCAGTGGGGATTTGAACTGGCAACCTTCTGCTTGTTAGTCAAGCATTTCCCCACTGTGCCACTTAAGGTGGTTGCGGTTGTGCATTAGAGAGCATGAATTGTCCCCCTGGGCTGAGCAAGTTCCTTCCTGGTTTGTATTTAGATGGGTGACTACATTTGAGCGCTGTCTGCTGTAAGGTATTCCCCTTAAGGGATGGGGCTGCAGTTCAGTGGTAGAGCATCTGCTTGCATGCAGAAGGTCCCAGGTTCAATCCCTGGCAACCTCCAGTTTGGCTGGGAGGGACTCCTGCCTGGAACCCTGCAGAAGCTGCTGCCAGTCAGTGTAGACAATACTGAGTCCGATGGTCTGACTCTGTATAATGCAGCTTCCTATGTTCTTATGTTCTCTATGTGCCCACAAACAGAGCCAGCCCCTTCATGCAGTAAACTGAAGCACGGTGCACCGAGTGGCCAATTGAGGGGGCATCTGTCCATCTTGCCTGCTCACTCCCAGCTCATTGACAGACTTGCTCTTCATTGGCTCCAACTGTCTCACCAGGAAGAGCCCCTATTTTCTGGAATCTGTCCCTGGTACAGATTCCTCCATAGTTCCAGCCCTACACAGAGGTGCTGCCAGGGACTGAACCCAAGACCATCTACATGCAAACAGAAGGTACACCAGGGAAAAATGAGACATGGCAACTCTCTAGCTCTCCAGCATGGATAAGATGGTTTTTCTAAGACTTGGAATCTAGTTCCTGAATGTGCTCAGGTTAGTGGGGGGAAACTTGTACTCCAGAGCCCTCTTCAGGCATTATGTAACTGTATACACCTGTGGGTCCCAACCTTTTCCTTTCTGCAGGCCACTACATTGCCATCGGAAGCTTTTGCGGACCACAACGTAAGCAAGCCATTTTCAACATTGTTGACACTGCCTATGGCTGATGAGAGTCCAACTTCTCTTTCAAGGGGTATTTAAAATGCAGCTATTTCTAATTATGCTTGCTCACAAACATATTGTACTCGTCACAGCACATTTACCTGCAGCAGGCCTGCCAGTGGGAAGACGAATATGATACATAAGGGGTGCACAGGATTATCTATCTATCTATCTATCTATCTATCTATCTATCTATCTATCTCTAAGGCATACCCGAGGCTAATCCCATGTGTGGCAGCTCTCGCGAGAGTTTGGAGAGCTGCTGGATAGCCACGGGACAGGCAGGACGGGGGGGGGGGGGAAATGGTGGCAGCCGGTGGGCGGGGGGAAAACTGGCAGCGAATGGCGCCAGCCGACCAAAGAAAACCAGTGGCCGGAAAACTGGTGGCGGGCTGGCGGGGAAACAGAAGGTGGGTGGGCAGGCAGGGAATGAAGAAGACAGTGGGCAGGGGGCGGGCAGGGAAACAAGATGCGGTGGGCAGGGAAAGACGAAGATGGCAGGGAAACAGACTGCCAGCAAGCGGAGAAGGAAGAAGACGGAGAGCGAGGAGTGGGTGGGGAAGAAGACGGGCGGGGGGAAGAATGTGGTGAGGATGGGCAGGCAAAAAAGTGGGGGTGGGGGAGAAGGCAGCGGCGAACTAAGGGTGCAGATGCTCTGCATCAGATCAGCTAGTATCATCATATTATCTTTATTTCCCCCACGGACCAGCTGCAGTACCCGCGTGGACCACCAGGGGTTTGTGGACCACATAGGAACATAGGAAACTGCCATATACTGAGTCAGACCATTGGTCTATCTAGCTCAGTATTGTCTTCACAGACTGGCAGTGGCTTCTCCAAGGTTGCAGGCAGGAATTTCTCTCAGCCCTATCTTGGAGATGCTGCCAGGGAGGGAACTTGAAACCAGGTTGGGAAGGGAACCACTAGTATACACTGTTTATGGTTGCAATGTTTACAGTACACCAGCAAGCCCCGTCCATCATGCCAACATGATCCATAACCCTGTCCCCACCCCCCACCCCCGCCACTGTCCTCTTCAAATGAGATAAAAACTGGGGACACTATACTCTTGTACAGTGTTCCCAAGAGCTCACTCTGAATCCCTGTCTCTACATGGACTCACCCAGAGGCCCCACCACACCCGGCTGTCCACAGTTATGGTGTTTGTCAGCAGAGACAAATGCTGCACTCATGGACAGATTGTTCCCGTGATTTGAACACTGTGGCTGTGCACGTAAACGGTAAGGTTGTTCACATGACCAAAGTGCAGAGGGCTGAGCTGAAGGCCCTACCTGCCATCCTCACACGACCAGAGCCCGAACAGGGCTCCACCACCCAGAAAAGCAGCATGGTGGCCAGTGGCAGGGTGATCGGGAGGGGCGGGGGGAAGCCAGGCTGCCAGGTATCCCACAACGCACCACTCAAGGAACACGGTGCATTGTGAAAGGTCCATGTTCCTGGGCTTCTCCTTCCCTCCAACTCTATGGTAATGATGGCTGCCAGCAGCCCAGTGCAGAGTCTAAGGGAAAGAGTTTGGTATGCAAGGACAAGGCAGTGGAGTGGAATCAAGAATATTAATAGTTTGACGAAATTGATATTATGTATAGAGAGGCCGGTGCAGACTGCTTTTCAGTGCTCTTGCTGCTGGCTGGTTGTTAGCTCCTCCCCTAATCCAGGAGTGGAATACAAGTAACTAAAGCCTCATTCAAAAGCTGGCCTGGATCAAGGAATGGATTAACGCAAAACACCACACCCGAGAGCCACTCCCAGCAGCCCCATGATCCACACAAGCAGAGAGTGAGGTAGGAAGCACGTGTTTCTGCCAGGGTAGCGGATCACGGCTACCCAGGGAGAAGCGGCAGAATCAGGAGTGATCCCAGGGCTACTCATGGCCAGCCCTACCTAGGCTAGCCCAGTCCTAGAGCTGGTCATGAGAACAGCTGTCGTGTCTCCAGTTTTTATAATGACTGAAGACTCAAACAAGGGAGAGGAGAGTAGCACCCAGTCAAGCAGGTAAAGGAAGTGCTGGATGGATGGATGGATGGATGGATGGATGTTGGTACCCTGCATCAGCAATGCTAATACAGCATTGCTGTAGCAATGCTCCCTGTATTAGCATGCTAACGCAGCCAGAAGGGGCATGGGGTAGCATGCCTAGTGGAGCATGGTGTGGGAGGAGAGCTGGTCTTGTGGTAGCAAGCATGACTTGTCCCCTTAGCTAAGCAGGGTCCGCCCTGATTTGCATTGAGTGAGCTCCGTAAGATATTCCCCTTAGGGAATGGGAAGAGCACCTGCATGCTTAGGAACATAGGAACATAGGAAACTGCCATATACTGAGTCAGACCATCTAGCTCAGTATTGTCCTCACAGACTGGCAGTGGCTTCTCCAAGGTTGCAGGCTGGAATTGCTCTCAGCCCTATCTTAGAGAAGCCAGAGAGGGGACTTGAAACCTTCTGCTCTTCCCAGAGCAGCTTCATCCCCTGAGGGGAATATCTTGCAGTGCTCACACATCAAGTCTCCCATTCATATGCAACCAGGGTGGACCCTGCTTAGCTATGGGGACAAGTCAGGCTTGCTACCACAAGACCAGCTCTCCTCTCCTTGTATGCAGAAGGTCCCAAGTTCCCTCCCTGGCAGCATCTCCAAGATAGGGCTGAGAGAGACTCCTGCCTGCAACCTTGGAGAAGCCGCTGCCAGTCTGTGAAGACAATACTGAGCGAGATGGACCCATGGTCTGACTCGGCAGCTGCCTATGTTCCTATGAAGGCGAGACTCCTGGCAGCAGCATGGCGCCCACCCTACGGTCTTGATCTGGGTCTTGATCTACGGTCTTGATCCAGCAGCCTTCCTGCACCTCTGGAATTGGCACAGGGACAAAGCTTGCTGGGATACTCTTGTTAGCATTTTAGCTGTATACAGTGCAAACCAGGGGTTCTTATTCTTTGGGTCCCCAGAAGCTGTTTGACTACAACTTGCATCCTCCCCAACCACAATTGCCCAAGGTATAACACTGAGGAGATCTCATTTACCACTTATATGAAGCTTTGCTTTAATGTATTGAAGATATTGGCTGAGTTCTGATGTCATGCAAAACCATGGGGGCCAATCAGCTAGGATCTGAAACCATGGTTTAAATTTGGCTTGCGAAGCACAGTTGGGACTCACTATACTGTTATATCTGGATGCTGTTGGGACTCACTATACTCACTATCACTGTTGGGACTCACTATACTGTTATATCTGGATGCCTAGACCTTTGAAAAACCACAGTTAGGGCCATGCTTGCATCTCAAGAGGGCTGCTGTGCTGTGGGAACAGGAGGAAATGTCTGAGATTAAGTCCTGAGCAGAGGGGAAACAAGAACAGACAAGCAGCTCAGAACCAGGGTTAGCCAAACTATGGTGTGGATTCATGAACAACGAGACTGTTCACACTCGCAGTCAAGACCAAGCTAAAGCAGCCAAGCCCACTCTTGGCTGCATGTGTGAACCCGTGGGAGCTGACCTGCTGCTGACAATGCTGTGCCGGTAAACCCGCCTGTGGAGGCAGCCACTTAAATGAAGTTAAGGAGCAAGCACTCCCTTAGTCCCATTTTTCAAATTGTGTGCAGCCCCAGCTGCTTTTAGCCAGTGCTATAGCAGTGATGGGTGAGCACCAGTGTTCCCTCTAACAGGAATTCCCAGATGTTGTTGACTACAACTCCCAGAATCCCCAGCTTCAATGGCTTTTGGTTGGGGATTATGGGAGTTGTAGTCAACAACATCTGGGAATCCCTATTAGAGGGAACACTGGTGCCCACCCATTATTAAAGGGATCCCTGCAATGCACCATGCACCCACACAGTGCATTGTGGGATTTCCAGGGGCCAGGATGACGCATCCAGGAGGAGGATCATCTGGGTGCGCGGTGAGCATGCCCAGCAACAGAGGAGCAGTCGTTTGCAGGGAAGGTAAGTTTAAGAAGCCTTGCCTGACACCCACCCTCCAGCCCTTCTCACTGATCATGAGAAAGGGCTCTCTGGTTAACAAAACCATGGTTTTGTGTTATGTCTGAACCCAGCCATTAATTCCCAAGACTTTTTCCACTGTTATAATCTTTTGTATGGCTTTGAAAACAGAAGCAGCCGCAGCAGCAATGGTTCCTACTGTTCATACTTTAGTGTGAGATTTTACTGGTTAATAACAGCCTGCAGCCATTGGAAATGAACACGTTCATTTCTTAGCAGGAGGCAGGAAAAACCCCTGGAGTTTTAAAGGCAGACCAAGTCCTTTAAGGCCATATGAAGTCATCTTTATGAGGCATCCCTCTGCCGATGCTGCCATGTCACTCTCCCAGTTCAACAACATGACTCCTTTAAAGGTCTCCTTTTACAAGGATATTATGGTCTGATCAGGAGCATGAAAGAAAATCCAAGCATGTTTATTAAAGCACCGTTGCCTCAACAAAGCCTAGCTGTTTGCATAAACTTAATGAACTTTGGAGAAAGAAGTTGGCAGAGAACCCAACGCTTGAGAAATGGGCTGCCCAACCTTCCTTCCAAAGAAGAGAAGTCACAGTTGTGACCCTGGGCACGAGGAAGCTCAGAAATCGCATGAACCAAGTCAGGCTGGAGGTTTAGATTGGCCAACACAGAGTAGAGAATGTGACCATCTCAGATTCCATATATTAATAGAGATGTGCAAGAAAATAAATATTTGTTTTGTTTAGAAACATAGGAAACAAGGAAGCTGCCATATACTGAGCCAGACCATTGGTCCATCTAGCTTAGCATAGCCTACACAGACTGGCAGCGGCTTCTCCAAGGTTACATGCCAGAATCTCTCTCAGCCCTATCTTGGAGATGCTGCCAGGGAGGGAACTTGGAACCTTCATCCTGCAGATGCTCTTCCCAGAGTGGCCTGCCCCATCCCCAGAGGGGAATATCTTACAATGCTCACACATATAATCTCCCATTCAATGGCAAACCAGGCTGGACCCTGCTTAGCAAATCATTATTCCTTTGGGGAAATTGGTTTGGGCACTTGGGGTATTACTCCATACATTTTCATTACCCTAATTGGTTTTCTTATGGAGAGGTTTACAGCAGAGTGGTGGTAATCTTTAAGTGTTGAACACCAATTCAAAACTTAAGTGTCAACACCAATTACTGTAAGTGTTGGAAGGCATGGTATCCCTTTGGTGGATGCTTTCTAGCAGCACCATTTTCCCTTCCCCATCAGCCACAAAAACATGTTGTCCAGAATGCTCCAGAACAGGGGGGCACAACTCAAATGCCTCAGTGGGCCAAGAACAATCATGCCTTGATGGGCGGGGGAGGGAGGTGGCTAGGTGCATTTGTGGTGCATTGATGAATGCAGTATAATTAATTATAAAAATGAGTATTAATTACAGCACTTACTAGTTATTTGTGGGTCTGTCCCTCTCCCCAGGGGCCCACAATTTTAATCAAGGAGAGTGGTCAGAAAATCTCTCTGCTCAGACAGTGGGGCACCTACATGTGCCAGCCCCACACAAATGCCAAGTTCTTTGTGGCTCCTGCTGTTACTGGCTATCTGTGGGCCAGAAAAAATGTCCCCATGGGCCGGATTCTGCCCCCGGGCCTTACGTTGTGCAGACCCGAGGGAGAAATGGCCATAGCAAAAGGGGGCTGCCAAAAGGAACTCTGCAATTCCTTGTAACATTTAAATGCAGTTCAAAGACAGAAAAATAACCATGACTCTGCTGGAGCAACATTTGTCTACCCTCTTGTACTTAGCTCTCCTGATCTCCCGCATGGAGCTATCTAACTATATAGATAGTTCTAAATCAGGGGTTCTCAACCTCTAGTACTCCAAATGTTGATGAACTACAACTCTTATCATCCCCAGCTACAATATCATGGCTGGGGATGATGGGAGTTGTAGTTTAGCAACATCTGGAGTGCTGCAGATTGAGAATCCCTGGTCTAGATGAATGTTGCTCCAGCAGGGCTATGGCTCTTTTTCTTTTTTAAAACTGTATTTAAACTGCTTTCCATTGTAGTTGTCTCTTTAAACTGTATTTAAACCTCTTTTTTCTGACCTCCCACCCACCGCCCACCGTGGAGCTGCCTGAGGTTCAGGTCCCTCCTGCATCCTTGCCTTGGGGGAGTACCACTTTTGACTGCTGGTGAGGACTCATCTGCTTTTAACAGCAGCCCTGCATACAATGCATTGCACTAATCTTGCAGGTATCACAAGAATTTGCCTTAAAATACTGCATTATTAAAACAAGAGTGTCTTTCAGAAGTCGTGTGCTATAGTCCACCTCCAGCCTCAGAGAGAGAAGTTGCCTCTATATACCAGTTGCAGAGGATCAACAGCAGGAGAGAGGGCATGCCCTCACCTCTTGCCTGTGGGTTTCTCAGAGGCATCTGGTGGGCCACTGTGGGAAACAGGATGCTGGACTGGATGGGCCTCCTTGGGCCTGATCCAGCAGGACTGTTCTTATGTTCACCTCCCACTTTTGTTCCCTTCCCTTTTCAAGCCTCTTGCCTGCCCTTTCCACACCTGCGCTCAGCACCGGCTCTCCCTCTGTTTGGGGCAAGAGCCCCGCCCCACCACTTCCACCCGCCCGCACCTGGAGAGGGATGTCATGCCGGCCCCAACATCCCGCAACACTTTGGGCAGTAGGCATGGCATGGCATGGCATGGCTGGCCATGAGTGCCACTCATGGCCAGTGAGTGCCACCCGTGGCATCATTTCACATGCCACATCTGGCACATGTGCCACACGTGCCACAGGTTGCTGAAAGAAGGAGGGAGGGAGGGAGGGAGGGAGGGAGGGAGGAAGGAAGGAAGAAAGAAAGAAAGAAAGAAAGAAAGAAAGAAAGAAAGAAAGAAAGAAAGAAAGAAAGAAAGAAAGAAAGAAAGAAAGAAAGAAAGCCACTAACCAAACAGGAAGAACAAGTGCTTCTTATCCTGCCATTCAGTTGTAGTGATAATGGGACATCACCTGTTATATATTTGCTTGTCATGCAGCGATCAAAAGCACAGAATTGTTGCCAAGAAAAACAAAAGATGGTGATCTTCCGTCCCACCCAAGCTGTTTGGGAGTGAGGGGGCAGGAATCACTGCCCTTCTATTTCCTTAATTGTGCTCCCTGCCCCCCAATTTACCTGCCCCATATCTGCCCTCCCCCCCACAGATATTTGTCTATTTTATTGTTAAGGGGTTGGAGTGGGAATTGAGATCCTTTGGCCAGGCCTAGGCCTGTTTACTTTGAAGCCGTAGACTTGGAATGAGGATGCCTGCCGGTTCGGCATCTGCGGAAACATGGGCTTTCTGCAATTATAGCAACATTCCACCCCAAATTCGTACTTCCTGGTGGCGCGTTTGTTTCCATTAAGTTGTTTGGGCCACAGAGTAAGTGGATCCCTGTGTAAGGTCTACGACGCAACGGCTGAAATAGTTTGGTAAATTCTCTCTGCATGGGTGAAATTCCCGGCGCTACCAGAGGTTGTTATCTCTGCACAGGAACCTACAATATCCTTTTCATTGAGATGCTAATTTAAACAATGTGTTCAGAAGAAAAACTGGGCTGGCAAGGAGGGAGGGAGGGAGGCCGGACTGCTTAGGGATTACTGAGAACTCTCGGAAGAGACCCAGCCAGAAGAGACTCTGCTGATTCCGTTCCCTGCACTGTTTTTCCAAACAGCGTTTTCTTCCCTGAACCCATGTTAAATCTGCTTTCATTGGACTGTAGTCGTGAGTACAGTTGTCCCTTGCCAGCCGCAAGGGTTCTATTCTAGGAAAACCTTGTGGCTGGCAAATTTGTGGTTAGCGAGGCGTTAAAACCAGTGGGAAACAGGGGGTTAGGGGAATTGCGGTCACAAAAAGACAACAAAATAAAGTTAAAAATAGAGGGGGGAATCACTCCCGAACCCCTGAAGATCACCCCCTGAGCCCCGTAAATCACCCCGAGCCTCAAAAACCACCCATGAGCCCCCAAAATCACTCCCAAACCCCTGAAAATCACCACCTGACCCCCAGAAATCATCACCTGACCTCCAGAAATCGCAAAAACAAAATACCCAAATTACCAAAAAAATCTCACCAGACCACTGATACTCAGGTCGCCCATTGGAAAGACCTGCCACAATTTCTCTGTCGTGGATACTTAAAACCGTGATTGGGAAACCCGCGGCTGGCGAGGGGTGACTGTAGTGTGGTAGAGAGCATTAATTCTCCCCTTTGCAAAGCAGGGTCTGTCCTGGTTTGTATTTGGATGAGTGACTACATGTGAGCGCTGCCTGCTGTAAGATATTCCTCTTAGGAGATGGGGCCATAGCTCTGCTTAGGTAGAGCCTCTGCTTGCATGCAGAAGGTCCCTGCTTCAATCCCTGGCAGCATCTCCAGGTATGGCAGGGATGGACTCCTGCTTGCAACCTTGGAGTGCCACTGCCAGTCCGTGTAGACCAGGGCTGCTCAACCTTGGCCTTCTTGCAGATGATGGCCTACGACTCCCATAAGCCCTGACTATTGGCCACCGTGGTTGGGGATTAAGGGAGCCGTAGTCTGAAAACAGCTGGAGGGCCGAAGTTGAGCAGCCCTGGTGTAGACAATACAGAGCGAGATGGACCAAATGTCTGACTCAGCCTAAGGCAGCTTCCTATGTTCCTAGTCAAACTAAGATTGTTATCCATCCATCAACACCAGTTTAGTTTTCTGCTTCTATCAAGAGCCAGCCAGACACTTCTAGGAAGCTCATAAGGAGGGCATGAAGGTAAATGTCCCTTCTTGTCCTCAGCACCCGGGATTTAGAGGTAAATGGCCTCTGAACATGGAAATGTGCACATCATAGGGAACCAGTACTACTATTACTGTGATATACAGCTTTTCAGCACCAAAGTTCTCAAAGCCGTTTACACAGGGAATAAAAACAATAAACTGGTTCCCTGTCCCCAAAGGCCTCACAGCCTAAAAACAACCACACAGGCTGTTCACACGGCCCTACACAGGGTCAGTGTAGCACCTAGTCCAGATTGGATAGCCATGCAGGCTCCCAATTGGCTGGTCATGTATCTTCCAAGATCAGTGGAGAAGGAGGGGAGAGTGATCGTGTGGGAGCCGGGAACTGGGGAGGACGGCTTTTTCTCCAGACTCGGTAAAATGCTAGGGACAGAATGTGGGTTGGCTGCACCCATCCTACCCAGCTCCCGGCTTCCACACAATCACTCTCCCCTCCTTCTACCTTGACCTTTGCAAACATGTCGCCGATCGGGAGTGCACATAACCCACCTACCCTGACTGGGTGTTCCTCTGACCTTGTTTAAGGTCATGTGAACAGCTCTAGTATGTATGTAGACACAAGCAACAGCTACTAGAGAGATGCTGTGCTGGGGCTGAATAGGGCCAGTTGCTCTTCTCCTGCATAAAACTAAGTGAGGCTTTACACACGATCAGTGTGTAGAGCCTTAAGAGGTTCTGCAGGGGGAGAGGCCTGGCCCACTCTTCCCGCAAATTAGCAGTAGCTCGTTGCTGGGTGGCTGATCCAGCCACCCAGACAAGCGGCAGCTTCGGTCGGGCACTCCCGCGCCTGGCCGCAGCTCACTCGGGAGCTCTGGGGGTCAGGGGGAGGGCACCCTGGCCCCCGGAGCCTGAGGAATGCACCATGCGAGTGTACAGCACAATCTTGGGGTTCCCCTCCCCTCTTACCCACGCTTACAACAAGGTTAATGGAGCACTCGCTCTGTTGACCTTGTTTAGAAGGAAGGGTATTTAGGCGGGCTAGCTGCCATTGAACCACCTGGCTTGCCCGCAAGTCCTGTGGTTCTCACGATGTGGGGGGAACGGACTGATCTCCCTTAGTCCAGTTTTCCCCCATTGTGGGAATACCCTCAGAGAATCACTTAGTTTGATTCTTTGAAATCACTTTGAAAGGTTCCTCTTTGCCCAGTTAGCAGGAACTCTCTCATCCTAGTTTGCGCTGGTAGCCTTCAACTTCAAGAGCCCTTTGAGAAACATTCATAAGGCTGCCAAAATGCTTAGTAAACTAACTTGCCGTGTGACCTTTTTGTAGTACTGCCTTGAAGAGGGCAGCCAAGATGATCCAGGGCCTAGAGTACCTTCCTTAGGAGCCAAAGGAAAGAGAGCTGGTCTTGTGTAGGGATGTGCACAAACTGAGGTTCGAGCACAGGTCCATCGCCGCACCGGTTTGGACAAGGTCTGAACCAGTTTGGTGCCACACGTAGGTGGGAGCCATGAGCAGGCGCTTTGAGAAAGCGGAGATGTGCAGGGAGTGTTTCAGACCGGAAGCAGCACTGTCTTTGGGAAAGACAAGCTTTTCATGAGGACTGGGCCACAGCTCAGTGGAAGAGCATCGGCGTTGCATGCAGAAGGTCCCAGGTTCTATCACTGGTAAGGCTGGGAAAGACCTCCATCTGCCCCCCTTGGAGAGCTGCTGCCAGTCAGTGTAGAACAGTGTTCCTCAACCACCACATGGACCGGTGCCAGTTCATGAGGAGTTGAGTGCCGGTCCATGAGGAATTAATCCCCCCACCAAACAATTTTGAGCCGCTGCGGGCCGCCACTGCTGGGAGCTCTCCGGAGCTCATTTCTAGGAATGCAGCCCTTGCTGCTGGGATAACATTCATTTCAAGGAAGCTAAATGAGTGTTATCCCCGCAGCGAGGGCTGCCTGCCTAGAAATGAGCTCTGGAGAGTTCCTTCCCAGTGGCAGTGCCCGCTCCGCCGCCCCGGCTTGAAATTTACTAACTGCTGGTCCTGAAAACTGCGCACAAAGGATGTACCAGTCCATGACTCCAAAAACATTGAGAAACACTGGTGTAGAAAAGACTGGAGTGGATGGACCAAGGGTCTGACTCAGTATAAGGCAGCTTCCTATGTTAAGCTACATCAACGCAAGCCTGCAAACAGCAAGCTCCACGGAGATTAGGCTAATGCACGTTTTTTTTGTTTTGTTCTTTCTAAAGATGCTGGTGAACCTTTAGGGGGCTATGTCTAGAATTTTGTGACCACCCGGCCTTAGAGCTGCTGTGGAAAGTAGTCTGCTGGCAGCTACTGTCTGGTGCCGCAAATGTCCCGTTTTCCCGTTTCCTACCAGCAGTATTTCCAGTGGCTAAATGTGTTGTACTGTGTTAGGCTGCAGCGCCCATGAAATCAGCAGTAACTGGCTGTTCACACTAAGCCTTTGAGCAAGCCCCAAATTGGCTCCCCCTCTATGATTTGAGGATGGGGCTGTCACTCAGTGGAAGGGTATCTGCTTTGCGTGCAGAAGGTCCCAGGTTCAGTCACTGGCAGCATCTCAGGTAAAGCTGGGGACGGCAATCTGAAACCCTGGGGAGCTGCTGCCAGTCAGTGTACATAGGAACATAGGAAACTGCCATATACTGAGTCAGACCATTGGTCTATTTAGCTCAGTATTGTCTTCACAGACTGGCAGCGGCTTCTCCAAGGTTGCAGGCAGGAATCTTTCTCAGCCCTATCTTGGAGAAGCCAGGGAGGGAACTTGGAACCTTCTGCTCTTCCCAGAGCATCTCCCATCCCCTGAGGGGAATATCTTGCAGTGCTCACACATCAAGTCTCCCATTCAGATGGGACCAGGACAGACCCTGCTTAGCTATGGGGACAAGTCATGCTTGCTACCACAAGACCATCTCTCCTCCCTTTGGTGTAGACCAGGGATTCTCAACGTTGGGTCCCCAGATGTTATTGGACTTCAACTCCCACAGTCCTTAGCCCCAATGGACTTTGGCTGGGAATTATGGGAGGAAGTCCAATAACATCTGGGGACCCAGCCTCCTGGTGTAGACAATCCTGAGCTAGCTGGACCCATCGACGTCACCTTCCTATGTCACCAAAGTCTTGCTGAATTACTCCATGATGAGAAGGAAATGGGACATCATTTCAAACGGCTGTCAATGAGGCTGTTCTCACAAGCGGCCAAGAGCGGGCCAAGGCACCCAAGCCCACTCTTGGCTGCTCGGGAGGAACAGCAGGAGGCAAGTGCCTCCGCAGCAGCGGAGCCTTCCTTCAAATGAGGAAAAGGGAACAAGTCCTCTCTTAACCTCATTTTTATTTATTTATTTATTTATTTTTGTCATCTGCCAGCCCCAGACTGCGAGGTCCCCGGCTGGTGTCAGGGGAAGCCCCACAATGCATCGCGCACTCACACAGTGCATTATGGGGTTTTGGGGTGGGGTGGCAATGCTTCCCATCCCCCGACCCTCCGTGCTGCCAGCAGCTACCAGCAATCATAGGAACGCAGGAAGCTGCCATCTACTGAGTCAGACCATTGGTCTATCTAGCTCAGTATTGTCTTCCCAGACTGGCAGTGGCTTCTCCAAGGTTGCAGGCAGCAGGAGTCTCTCTCAGCCCTGACTTGGAGATGCTGCCAGGGAGGGAAGATGGAATCTTCTGCTCTTCCCAGAGCAGCTCCATCCCCTGAGGGGAATATCTTACAGGGCTCACACATCAAGTCTCCCCTTCATATGCAACCAGGGCGGACCCTGCTTAGCTAAGGGGACAAGTCATGCTTGCAACCACAAGACCAGCTCTCCTCTCAGTGGGCAGGTGATTGGCAGGGATCATCTGCGGGGAAGTAAGTGCTAGCAGCCTTCCTCCCCGCTTTCTCTCGAGCCCTTTCTCACCAATCGTGAGAAAGGGCTCAATATGTTACCTCAGAGGTTCCCAACCTTGGTTCCCCAGATGTTGTTGGACTGCAACTCCCATTATCCAACAATTGTGGCAAGGGATGATGAGAGTTGTAGTCCAACAACATCTGGGGATGTTGAACCTCTGTAGTACATGACCATCGATCATCATTCTGCACTTTCTCTGGTTTGTGCCCCCCCAGGCAGCAGGATCACTGCCCAATTTGCACCTGAAACATCTGTGCTTTCAATCCTTTGATTCCAAGATTCTATGCTAGGACTAGACAAACTGAGTCCTTGCTGTTTTGGGTGCTTTGCCCAGTCGTGGGGGGGGGAGCTTTTTCTGCTTTGCTAGAGAGCTGAGCCTTAAAATCACAATTTCCATACAGCTGGAGGCTGCAATAAAAATGCTTTTAAATTTGTTCTGTCATAAACCTCACATTAAGCATCAAGAAAAGCCAGGGTATATAATTGATCATTAGAAAAATAAATTAATTCCTGTCCTTGGCAACCGACAAGACACACATATCCAAAAAATTAAACAGGGGTATGTACATCTAGGCAGGATACCAAGAAGTTCTTTATTTTCACAAGGCAGGGAGAGAATCAGGAGCTCGGGATGAGGGTGGGCAGGTATTTGGGCGGGCAGGCAAGCTGAGGGCTAAGCCAGAGGCAAGAAGGCTGGACGGGTGGAAGCCAGAAGTCTGGACTCTGGAGCAGGCATGGAGCCAGCTGAATGGCGGCCTGGGTCTGACCCCACCCGGCGGCCCCTCTAGCAGCGTCCCATGCACATGATGTCATGCGCACGGGGTGTGGCTCAGGCTCCAGAAGAGCCCCAAGAAAGCTCTAGAAAGACCCGAGCAAGCTCTCCCCTGTCCTTTTCAGGCAGCAAGCACTGCCTGAAATGACAGGGGAGAACGCGCTCGGGCTCTCCGGAGCTCAAGGCCACGCCTCCTAGAGTACTAGGTAGGAAGAGGGAGAAGTGATTGTGTGGAGTTGGGTAGGGCAGTGTTGCCTCCTACCTTGGTCAAATGCTGGATATGAAACTGGGTAGGACGGTGCTATCCTACCCAGCTCCTGCCTCCCACACAATCACTTCTCCCTCATCCTACACAGTTCCTTGCACTCACACAAGCGAAAATTGGAATCCGGCACAGCTCCCAAACCTGGGACAAACACTTGTCCCATCCAGTTTTCATAAGTGTGATCAGCCTCTATGTCTGTCTGTCTGTCTGACTGCAGGGTGTTTGTTTTTTTTTTTTTAAATCTTTCAGCTGCTGTTATGGACTATTTTATTCGGTTTTTAAAAATAATTATTTTATTGATTGTCTTATACAGAGCTAAAAAGCACAACCATTTATTTCCACTCTTGTATGCAACATATTAGTGAATCAATAACAGACAACAAAAACATGATTGATCAGTATAATAATCCCAACTAGCAAATGCCAACATACAAACCATCTTTAACAGGAGTGCTGACCATTTTGGATGATTCTACTGATGTTTATTTCACTCCCAGGTTACTGCATTGTTTGTTGATTTATTATTATAATGCTATTTACACACAGTCTACCAGATGTTATTGACTGGATTTGGTACTTTAATTATCGGGTCTTTTCAAGGGTCTAGGATAACTAAAGAAAAATTAAAGATAGCATCGTCGTATTCGTCCTGTCCTGAGTAGTGTGGCCTTCTATAGCTGATGTGTTGTAATTTTATCGATGCCCAAGGTGTCAAGATGGTGTTCAAGTTCTTTTGGTACTGCACCAAGGGTACCAACAACTTTTGGCACCACTACTGTTTTCTTTTTCCAGAGCTGCTCAATTTCAATCTGAACATCCTTGTATTTAGTTATTTTCTCCAATTGTTTGTTTTTCACTGACTCGTCTATCCCCTGGGATTGCAATATCAATTATCAGAACCCGATTCTTCTCGATGACTGTCAGATCTGGCGTATTGTGCGCTAAATGCCTATCAGTTTGTATTCTAAAATCCCAAAGGATTTTTGCCTCCTCATTTTCTGTGACCTTCTCAATTGGATGATTCCACCAATTCTTGCTTGCTGGCAATTTGTAATTCTTGCAAAGTTCCAGTGGATCATCGCAGCAACTTTATTGTGTCCTTCCTTATAATCAGTCTGTGCGACTTTCTTATAACAACATACAAGGTGCTCAATGGTCTCATCCGCTTCCTTGCATAACCAACACTTACTGTCTTTCTGGGTCTTAGCAATTTTTGCTTTTATAACATTTGTTTGTAGTGATTGTTCCTGGGCTGCAAAAATGAGACCTTCTGTTTCTTTCTTCAGCGTTGCCTTCTTTAATCACTGCCATGTTGTACTATTGTTGACTTTTGATTGTATGTCATTAAAGAACTAAGCATGCAATGGTTGTTTTGCCATTTTTCTCGTCGATTCCTCATCAGCTGTTTTTTGTATTCATCCATTCCTTTATTTTCAACAGTCCTGTCTTACTCACTTCCTGTAGCATTTCTTCTTGGCTTTCATAGATGTATTCCACCAATGCTCATTTTTCTTCTTCAACAGAGTCAGACCACAGGTCCATCTAGCTCAGTATTGCCTACACAGACTGGCATTGACTTCTCCAAGGTTGTAGGCAGGAGTCTCTCTCAGCCCGATCTTGGAGATGCTTCCAGGGAGGGAACTTGGAACCTTCTGCTCTTCCCAGAGCAGCTCCTTCCCCTGAGGGGAATATCTTCCAGTGCTCACACATGTAGTCTCCCATTCATATGCATTCCAGGGTGGACCCTGCTTAGCTAAGGGGACAAGTCGTGCTTGCTACCACAAGACCAGCTGTCTCTCAGGATGAAAAACAACAACAGTGGCATGAAGCCCAGACTGGGAGCGATTGCCAGGGGTCAGGGGTCGGGGCAGGACTCTGCCTGTCAAAAGCATCAAAACATCTGAGCAGTGTGGCATTTGACGTCAACATTCCTGACATTTTATTTTGAATGCAGCCGACGTGAAGCGTATGCATGGCAGCTGTTTTCTTCTACAGGGAATGTCGCAAGAGATGCTATGTTTTTAAGAGAGGAAGGGGAGAAAGATCAACCTTTTTGACGCTGAATTGAACATGTTTTTGGAATGGCCACAGTTTCAAACCACAAGAAGCGCCCAATTGCCCACTTGTTTTAGAAGACAAAATGGCAGCCATGAGTGTTTCCCAATCAGGCTTGGAACCAAAGCATGCGTATAGGAGGTCTAACTTTTCCCCTTATACCATGGTGCTGAGGAAAAATTTTCCCTTTTCCAAAACTGCTAGAAACCCTGAGAGGGAGGTTCCCACTGGCACCAATGAAGGCTTCCTTTCCTTGTTAAAAGGGATGGTAATATTATGTAGAATATAAGATGTTATCTCATGCTTCATATATATAGTAGTGGTGGTGGTATGGCATTGTTCTTCGTTATTTATTTTAGACTGGCTTGAACCTGATTTGATTTGTTTGTTTAGTGTACATCAACTTATTGTCATGCACTTTAACAAACGGGCGGTGTTCACATCTATAAAAAATAGCAAGAAAAGAATGAAAACGTGCCCAAGACCTCATGCAGAAAGTAGTGGCTTAATCACATGGGGCCTTTCCAGACAATAAAGGACACGGCACACTTGTGGTGTTGGGCCAAGCCACACATGATGTGGAAGACCTGTCATGTGGGGGGTGGGAGGAGAGTGACAAACCTTAGTGGAAGAGCATCTGTTTTGCACACAGAAGGGCCCCAGTTCAATCCCTGGCGACATCTCTAGGAAGGTCTGGGGAAGACTACGACCTGAAAACTTGGAGAGCCACTGCCAGTCAGTATGAGGCACCTTGATCTGATCTGCATAATTATGGCTTAAAAAACAAACCCAAACTTGGGGGAAGAACCTTAGCTCAAGGGAAGGATTAAACCAGGTTTTGCCTGGTTTTCCAGGGTTTTCAAAAACGGTTTAAAATGTTTTAATAATGGTTTCATGTTCTTACAGTTTTCGGTTTTAACAGTTAATTGATTTCAGTTTTATTTTGATGTAAACCGCCCTGAGCCATCTATGGAAGGGTGGTATAGAAATCAAATAAATAAATACATAAATAAATACATAAACAAGGAAGAAAGAAAGAAAGAAAGAAAGAAAGAAAGAAAGAAAGAAAGAAAGAAAGAAAGAAAGAAAGACACCCACCCTGTTCCAATCAATTCTGGACGCACTGTACTTAAGTACATAGGAAGTTGCCTTATACTGAATCGGACCCTTGATCCATCTTGCTCAGTATTGTCTACTCTGAGCATCTGCTGTTTTCCAGGCTTTCAGAATGGTATTTCCCCGCTCACTCTGGAGATGCCAGGGAGGAGAGCTGGTTTTGTGGTAGCAAGCACGACTTGTCCCCTTAGCTAAGCAGGGTTCACCTGAATATGAATGGGAGACTTGATGTGTGTGAGCACTGGAAGAGATTCCCCTCAGGGGATGGAGCCGCTCTGGGATGAGCAGAAGGCTCAAAGTTCCCTGCCTGGCATCTCCAAGATAGGGCTGAGAGAGATTCCTGCCTGCAACCTTGGAGAAGCCGCTGCCAGTCTGTGAAGACCATACTGAGCTAGATAGACCAATGGTCTGACTCAGTATACGGCAGCTTCCTATGTTCCTATGCCAGGGACCAAAGCGGGGACCTTCCTCATCCAAAATAGCCCTTCCTGAAATTTTTTGTTTGCTTTTTAAAGCAGAAGTCATGCAGTTTATATGAAGCTGCCTTATACCGAATCAGACCATCAGTCCATCTAGCTCAGTTTTAGGGATGTGCACCAACCGCAGTTCGAACGGTGGTTTGAGCACATTATGGGAGGAGCTTTAAGAAAGAGGAGAGCTGGTCCTCACCTGCTCTCTGCTGCCCCATGCAGCTTCCTGCTGGGGGCAGCGCACGTGCCAAGAAGCCGTGAGTGGCATCAGCATGCATATGGCTCCCACGCATGCGCAGACTTCTTGGAGCATGCGTGGGGCTTCTTGGCACGTGTGCCACCCCAGCAGAAAACTGCATGCTCGCCTCTTTCTTAAAGTTCCTGGGCCCCACTCCTGAAATGTGCTTGAACCACAGTTCAAACCGTGGTTTGTGCACATACATCCCTACTCAGTAATGTCGACACTGATTTGCAGCTGCTCTCCCAGAGAAGGGTCTTTCTCAGCTCTACCTGGAAATGCCAGGGATTGAACCTGGGGCCTTCTGTATGCGCAGAATGTCCTCTTCCACTGAGCTACAGTGGCATCACCTTCCTACCACATGCCTGTTCTAACATCAACATAAATACATTATTTAATATAATTTTTTCTAGGGTTGCCCTGAGACTTTGGAACACACTCCCTGACAAAATCAGAGCCTCCCTGCTCTATTCTATCTAATAATATTTTATGTTTTCTTATTTAGAAGTTTGTCCCAGTGGGAATCCTGCAAAGGGGAAGGGGGGTTAAAAGAAAGAAAGAAAGAAAGAAAAGGGAGGGGAAGGGGGAGGAGAAAATGGAGATGTTTCTGAATAAATACTTAGTTAAACCTACATAAGATTACTTTGTGTTTACAAAGGAAGCAGTTCTAAAACACTCCCCTTCTCTGGGTGTTTTTAAGAAAAATCTGAAGACATACTGTAGTTTTAAAGTTTAAAGTTTCAGAGTTTTTATCTATATTTTAAAATGGTTTAATAATGCGAACGTTTTTTATTGTTGTGTTTTAAATTGTGAACTGCCTGGAGATTTTCATATGGGGCAGGCTAGAAATGTGCTAAATAAATAAACAAGCAAGCCACCCACCAGGTATTCTGATCACAGATCTTTCACATCAACCTCTGCTAACTGGGCAAAGAGGCACCTTTTAACGTGGTGATTCTCTTTATTGAGCGGGGGAGAGTAACTGGCCCTCTCCACCCCCAGCACAGGACCTCCAGTGACTGTTGCTGGTGTCTATCTTGTGTTTCGTTTTAGAATGTGAGCCCTTTGGGGACAGGGAGCCATCTTATTTATTTATTATTTTTATCTGTGTAAATAGGTGGCATTTCCCTGAGCCATTTTTGGAAGGGTGGTATAGAAATTGAAATCATCAGCATCAGCATCAGCATCATCATGTGTGGCTTGGCCATGCACTACAGGTGTGCAGTATCTTTCTATGGCTTGGAAAGGCCCTGCATGGCTGTGGTGCAACTTTCTGTCGTCTTCCTGAAATCCTTCTCAGCCATGGCAAAGGTTGTTGTCCTGGCGGGCGCCATCAGCGGACGAGTTATTTAAAGAAAACAAGTCTTGGTGCAGAACTTGGTGGAGTTAAGCTGCTCACACAGATGGGGTAGAGGGTCACCCTAGTCGTCCCGCTCCCCTTCCCTCCTTCCTCAATTGGCAGCTGGCTGAGTGGGACATAATCACTTCTTCTGTTCCGAGGGAGGCCCCCCTTTGAGTGGTACAATCCTCCTTGCCTTTTTGTGTGCCATCTATTGAACCCCCTAAATGGTTCTTTGGTCATGACAATGTAAATATAGCTTTTCATGGACTTAAAGCCCTTTTCTGCAGGCGCAGGGACGTGCACACACACAAACACACACACACTTAACCACTTAACCCCAGCAACAAAAAGAGCAGTGAATTAGCTGTTTTCGAGTCCGCTCGTGCAAGTGAACCAGCCTGAATAGGATTTGGGGTACTGGGTGTAGATAAATTTCCATGCCTCGCAGCGTATCAATGGGAGATTCAGAGTCAAAGCATGTGCAGCTGAAAGACTGCTAGGATACTAAGGCGGGGGGAGGTCTCAGAAGCAGCTGCTTCCCTTTAAGGAAACAATGATTTATTCATACCAATTCAGGGGGAGTGGGATACTTTGCAGAGCATCCTATGGGGACTCAGGTCTTAACACCATCGGTGCCCCTTCCTCCCCTGCTTTGGATCTTGAGTGACAATATGATCCGGCTATTGTTTCCAGGAAAGGGGCCTTAATAGAGACTTACTGAGCTGAGCAATATGGTCTCAGAGTGAACGAGGTTCATCTGTGTACAAGGATGACTCCAAGAGGTAATGCCCCCCCCCCTTAAAATATTTCACACTCTCCCATCCACCAGGCAGGAACTTGACCGTGTCAGACAATACCGCTATAGTACGTATGCATCCCAAAAGACAAACGTACCAAGCTGCAAAACAGGGCAGTGAAAGGAATTCTCGTTGGTTACAGCGGATGCTCCAAAGGATACAGAATTCTAGACCCAAACACAGATAAAGTGACTATTAGTACGTGTGACATTTGAGGAAAGCTTGGCTGATGATGTCATGACTTTATTACAAGAATCAGAACTACCACCCAAAGACACAGAAGAACTTTCTGAAGAAACAGTTGACGTTAATATATAGCCAGCAGAATCAACAGATGTTGAGCTAAGACAATCATCCAGGACAGACAAAGGTAAACCACCTCTCCACCTGTCATATAAAGCTAGAACCAATAGGTTACCTGAACCATCATCCTGGGAAGAGATCCAGCAAATGCCAGAAGGGGGAGCCAACAAATGGGCTAAGGCAGCAGATGAGGAAATGAAGTCCCTGCACAGCAATAGTACCTGGACGCTTATTCCATTACTGCCAGATAGAAAGCCTATAGGCTGTAAGTGGACATTCAAGATTAAATATAATGAAGAAGGGAAAACTGAGCGGTACAAGGCTCGGCTTGTTGCAAAAGGCTACTCACAAAAGTTTGGAGAGGACTATGATGAAACATTTGCCCCAGTTGTTAAGCACACAACAATTAAGACACTACTAAGTGTTGCAGCTGGAAGAGGAATGTATGTCATCACCTAGATGCACAATAAATACAGCCTTTTTGCATAGCAGACTTTAAAAAGAAATCTATATGGAACAGCCGCCAGGCTTCAAAAATATGACTTTGTATGAAAAACCTGACTTTGTATATAAGTTGCACAAGAGCATATATGGACTTAAACAGGGCCTGGAATGCAAAAATAAATGAAGTACTCATAAATGAAAACTTCACCAGAAGTAAAGCAGATCCTTGCCTATGCTCGAAGAAAGTGGACAATCGAGGGATCTTTCTTCTGGTCTATGTGGATGACCTACTGAGATGTTTTGAACAAGAAGGGGATGACAGTTGAATAATGAAAGCATTAAATCAACAATTAAAAATGAAAGATCTGGGAAATGTAACCCACTACTTGAGAATACAGATAGAGAGAGAAGATTATGGGAGCCACCTCCTTAGTCAAACTGCAAAATAGAAGAAATAATAGAGGACTTTGGAATGAAAGATGCAAAGGCAGTAAATACTCCCATGGAAACCAGTTACTTAAAGGACTTAAAGAACAAAGTACATTGTTGCCAAACAACCAACAATATAGAGAAGTCATTGGGAAATTGATATGCATCGCCACTGTCACACAACCCGACATTGCAGCAGCAATTGGGAGGGATCATTTGCAGGAAGGTCTCACCACCAAGTCAGAAGGACTGGAATGCCGTGAAAAGGGTTGTACGTTACCTAAAAGGAGGAACTTTACACCTTAAGCTATGACTTCCAGCAACTTCTGAATGCAACCTCATGGGATACGTGGGTGCAGATTGGGCTGGAGACAGTTCTGATAGAAGATCTACCAGCATTTATTTGATTTTGCTTGGAAGGGGACTCATCAATTGGGCCAGCAGAAAACAAGCTTCAGTAGCACTTTCGCCTACAGACACGAAATATATCGCAGCTGCACAAGCTAGTCAAGACATAATCTGGCTACAACAACTATTGGCGGACTTGGGTCAATGTCCAAGAGAACCCACACAAATCTTGGAAGATGATCAAGGGTGTATTGCACTTGCACAAACTGAGAGACTTAACCCTAGAATCAAGCCTATAGATGTGAATTATCACTTCCTGAAAGACTTTCCGGAACAAGGACTTATAGACCTGCAATATTGCCCAACTGAGAACATGATGGCTGACGTTCTTGCAAAGCTTTTGGTCAGAGAGAGGCATTGTAGGCTGTCAAGGGTAATGAACTTAGTGGGTTAATGCTTCAGCTCCGGGATGGATTAAGCTCTTTGCTGCCTTTAAAGATCTGCTGCCCCAGTGGCGAGGGAGGAAGGAGGGGGGAGTTTAAATCAATTTTGAAATGTTTAAAATTGCTGCTGTGCAGTAGCAGGGCAGCAAGAGCTCCCTCGCACATGCGCACGCACCTCCCAAATTATGACGGTGGAGGATGCGTGTTTGGAGGGTGGCAGAGAGAGCAGGCAGGCAGCAAGTGATGCCCTGTCCTAACCCAAGCCCGCCCACCTCCCATATGACAGCAATCACCTGGTTTGGGGCCATGCTAAAGGCCCAACACCGGGCAATTGCTGTCGTTTGGGAGGTAGGCGGGCTTGGGTTAGGACGGGGTATTGCTGCTCTCAGGGGTGTGACGAGGCTGGAGTGGGCCCAGAGACAAAATTTTAAAATGGGCCCCTCGGTCACACACACACACACACACACACACACACACACACACACACACGTCATGTGACTTGCCTCCGGGGGGCCCCTTGAGGCGTGGGGGCCCCCAGGCAGCCGCCTCCCCTTGCCTAATGGTAGTTACGCCCCTGGCTGCTCTCTCCGCCATGACGGCGGAGAGAGCAGTGATACCCCATCCTGAAAATTTTTCATTTGACCAAAATTTGCCACTGTGGGGGAAATGCTACATTCTTTTTAAAAAGAAGACGCAATGGAGAAACTTGGGAGGCAAATTGTCTAACCAATTTAGAGTAATAACACAGAGTACTAATGGTCAAAGTGCATCCTTGTTGTGTGGCTCTGGTGCTTCCCGAATAGCTTTCACCAAATCTCTTTTGGGACGTATGCCACTCTGAGATATTGAGGTCGTTCACGCAACCGGGTGGGCGGGCAGGGGGAAGGAGTCACTTCACTCACCTTCCCCCCAGATGACGAGAGGATGGTGCTGGGACCGCCATCCATGCTCCCACATGATCCATCCCTGGAGAGCCAGACAATGCATCCCAGCCTCCAAGTATCCCACAATGCACCGCACGCCGAGCATGGTGCATTGGGGAATTGCAAGCTGCAAGCGACTGGCACGGACACACGGACCCAGCAGCCAGGTGAAGGGCACATTTGCTAAGAGCCGGGCTTCAATGCTGGGTTTGGCACCACAGGGCCACCAGGATCTGCATGGATCCTGGTGGCTCTCACAGTTCTCACCTGTTCGCACATTATATTCAACACTCATACAAGGAACGTACACTGTACACAGGTGCAGTCAGTCACATGTTATATTGAATGCAGGTACAGCAAGACACTTCCCTTCTGTACCATGAATTTGAGGAGCCTGTACCCAGGTTCACTTTTAAACTGATCACCGGTACAGTCATTCACACAAACACATGTACAAGTGTACAGAAATCTGGACACACGTCCTGCATAATTTCTGAATCGGGCTAATATCTATCCGCTATTTACTCCCAGTTCTTCCTCTAGAGAGCTATGCAGTAGTGGAGAGCAGAGGACTCCGGATCATGTCCCCTGCATTGCAATGCGAGCAAGAACCCTAAAATTACTGCATGAAGACTAGGACCCACTAGGCCAGTTCTCACAATCCCCATCTGGGTATTGGTGCACCCAGCCAAGGTGGGAGAGCTGGACACCCTCCCGATCAGCAGTCATGTAAACCTAAACAACATGGAAGGAGGGGAGAGTGATCGTGTGGGAGAAGGATTGTGTGTGGACAGGCGCACTCTACCCCAATTCTCTCCCCAGCATTTTACTGAGGATGAACAAAAAACTGTCCTACCCGGTCCCTTCCTCCCACATCATCACTTTCCTCTCCTCCTACCTCATTGCTTGGCTTTGCACGAGCATTGGAGCATTGATTGGGAGCATGTCCAACCCTCCTCCCCTGATGAGGACCACATGCACAAGCCTAATAACTCTGAACAGAAGTGCAGCAGATTCCAGAACAGAATATAGCTAGCTTCTGCATCTCCATCACGGAAATAAAGCAAAGCAATTGTTGGCACTTGCTGGTCCTTGTCACAGCGAATGCCTTCGGGAATCCTTCCTAACTCTGAGGGTATTTGGAAACTATCAAGGGCATGGTTGTGACTGAAACAGCTGAAAGTCCTCAAGAGTTGCCAGGTCAACTTACTCGTTTAACGCATGTTTAGGGCAAGAGCATAAAGGGAATGGACAAGGTGGTTAACTGGGTTCACATGCTAGTTAATTGGGTAAGACAAGCATCCTACTTTTATTTATTATCTATCTATCTATCTATCTATCTATCTATCTATCTATCTATTTTTACACTTATATCTCGCTCTTCCTCCGAGGAGCTCAGAGTGGTGTACACGGTTATTTTTATCAACCCTGTGAGGTAGGTTAGGCTGAGAGATACATGACTGGCCCAGAGTCGCCCAGGGAGTTTCATGGTTGGATGGGGATTCGAACTCAGCTCTTCCTGGTCCTAGTCCAACACTCTAACTACTACACTATTCTGGCTACCTACCCATCTTCCTACCCATCTTCAGGAGCTGTGTGCGCCCCCAAGTTTCAGTTGTGTGCTAGCAAAAACCTAGGTAGGAGGAGGGGGCAGTGATTGTGAGGCAGGAGCTTGGTAGGGCTGCTTTTCCTCCTACCCCCTTAAAATGCTGGGTATGAGAACTGGGTAGGATTTTACCAGCACACACTTGAAAATCAGGAGTGCGCACAGCTCCCGAAGGTGGTAAGCATCCTACCCAATGAACACTCATATGAACGGTTTAATAAAGGAACAGCAAGGATAACAGGGAATAGGGAAGCCAGGGGTGGAGCTATACCAGAGCAGATGGGTCAACCCGAGCTACCCTGCATCTGGCAGCCACCAAGCATCCAGAAACGGCCGAGCTCCCCCGCCCTCCCCGCCGACCGGTTAGGAGCTCCTGCCGCTGCCACCATCATCTGCCTGCAGCTGCTCCCAGCCGATGGAAGGAGTGTGCACATGGGCTCCCCACTGGCCGGTGGAAGGAGAGCTCGCACTCCCAATGGCAGGCCTGAGAGCTGGGTGGCAGGAGGAAGAGGTGGCCGGTGGCAGCAGTGGTGGCGGGAGTGCCAGCCAGGTGGGCGGCTAGCTGGAGCAGGGAGGGAAGCATGGCGGGAGAGAGTGGGGGGTCATATGCACATGAGCGCATGTGCCTCCACAGGGGTGCCGCCATGAGGAGGGAGGCTGCCCGTGTTCACTATGTGAACATGGGTCCACGCTTCCCTCACTACGCCCCTGACAGAAGCTTAATGGCTAAGGTGATGTGGTACAGCCCCCCTGAGACTGTACCACTTCAGAATCAAATGGAAGGAATCTCATGTCTGCAGGATCTCTAAAGATTTCCCTGCATGTAGAAAATTAGATCACCAGGAGAAAGGTGGATTGTTCACCCGATAGGCTATTGTTCTGGGTTTAAGGAGCTTTCCACATGTGCAGGGCGCATTCGGATATTCCCTACCTGCACCCTAGTGAATTGCAGCAGGAGATCAGCCATGACCGTTGACAGGTTAACCATCGTCCACCAACCAAAGATATTACATTGGCCAGAAGATGTTTTTGGCTGCTTTCAAAATATGAATGAAATTGGGCATATTCTACCACAATTTTTAGGTGCAAAGCAGCCAGGACCATTCCAAACAGGGCTGCCTTTAGGTGTTCCACAGCCTTGGCCAGTTCTTGGTGCAGAGAGCTGGTCTTGTGGAAGCAAACATGAATTGTCCCCTTTGCTTAGCAGGATCTACCCTAGTTTGCATTTGAATGGGAAACTGCAAGTGTAAACACTATAAGATATTTCCCTTGGGGAATGCAGCCGCTCTGGGGATAGCACCTTCATGCTTGCATGCAGAAGGTTCCAAGTTCCCTCCCTGGTAGCATCTCCAAGATAGGGCTGAGAGAGACTTCTGCCAGCAACCTTGGAGAAGCCGCTGCCAGTCTGGGTAGACAATACTCAGGTAGATGGACCAAGGGTCTGAAAGCTTCCTGTGTTTCTATGACCCACCTAACAGGTTTCAAAAGACGAACATTGATCTGACGAGATGGAGGGACTTGCTTTCCCCTGTGTGGAGCTCCACCATCAACACTCTCACCAAATGCCTTCTGCCCAGATGTATTATCATACTTCTTGGCTCATGTAATACACTTCCCAGGAACACATGCACTGGAAGAGAGCAAGATGAGAGAGCCGAGGCCATCATAACAAGGCCGATAAGGCTTTGATATCCTTTCCCCAGGAGAACAGCTCTCATGGAGGGCTATTCCAACCCCCCTGGCCCTCAAGCACAAGCACAATGGAGAACACATGTCTCCTCTTGCTTTAATTAACTTGGGTTCAGTTGTTATTTGCTTACCATTGCCTTTCTTCCTTTGTCGTTCGTTAATTTGATCTCCATTACTCGGGCCAAGAAGTGCATTTCTTCCTCCAATGCCGTCCTTGACTACAGTGACTAAGTATAGCAGGCCAGCAACTGAAACATGATTTGGACATGACCTGAACAACAGATGGTGGAGAAACAAGTGAGTGTCCTGCTCCTCCAACACACTGGAGTTGCCAATCCGTTGGGATTGGTTGGAGGTCTCCAAGAATTGACATACATCTTCAAGTGCATAAGTACGGCCCTGCTGGATCAGGTCCAAGGTCCATCTAGTCCAGCATCCTGTTTCCAGTTCCCACAGTGGCCTACCAGATGCCTCTGAGAAGCCCACAGGCAAGAGATGAGGGCATGCCCTCTCTCCTGCTGTTGCTCCCCTGCATCTTGTCTCTGAGGCTGGAGGTCTCTATCCATCAGACTATTAGCCATTGATAGACCTGTCCTCCATGAATTTGTCTAAGCCCCTTTTAAAGCCATCCAAGCTAGTGGCCATCAACGCATCCCGTGGCAGATAATTCCATAGATTAATTATGCGCCGTGTGAAAAACTACTTCCTTTTGTCGGTCCTTGAGTTTCATGGGATGACCCCTGGGTTCTAGTGTTGTGAGAGAGGGAGAGAAATGTCTATCCACTCTCTCTACTTCATGCATAATTTTATACACCTCTATTATGTCTCCCCATAGTCGCCCTCTTTTCCAAACTAAAAAGCCGCAGATGCTGTAGCCTTGCCTCATAAGGAGGTGGCTCCAGGCCCCTGATCATCTTGGTTGCCCTCATCTGCATCTTTTTCCAGTTCTACAATGTCCTTCTTAAGGTATGGCAGCTAGAACTGTGTTTATTGAAAGCAATCCTGGAGATTCTGATGACTTGACCTTGTGAAAAATATTGGGGAGTGGGGAAGGGATACCTTCTATCAAGAGTTGGCAACCCTACTCAGAGACCATCTTTGAGACTGTAGGAAGACCAAGGGCATAGCTATAATTGAGGGGGTGGGTTCAAAGAACCTGGGGCCCCCAGCTCCTGATGCCCCCCCCAGCTCCACCCCTGCCTATTTTCTTCATTATCTTCCATGGGACCACTGTCTGGGGAGAGGGGTGAACATGGGCCCCCTCTCTCCTAGCTATGCCCCTCGGGTAGACATTCAATCATGGTGGAGTGGGGTGAAAAATCAGTCACCCACTCTACTTCCGAGTGACAGAAAGACTCTCTATCTTCTCATCTACTCAGCTCAGTGGCCTAAATATCCCACTGCAAGAAGAGAGTCCGCATGAGGCAGAAGGTTAGTAACCTACTCTGGGAATGACCTGGAATCTGTAACGTAGGTAGACATGTGCTCCAGCAAATGCCTGGGAGGGGTGTCGTCTTGACCGGGATGATTGACAGCCCTGCTGATGTCAAGGACATGGGCTGATTGATGGCTGCTTTAGCTGCCTGCCCAGGGCCTCTTCACAGCTCACCGAGGTGAAATGTTCAGCCAAAGGATGGGAGCGTGTCCCCAGAGGAGCACTGAGGACCTTTGACCTTTCCTTTCTCCTTGCTCACTGCTCAGAAGCTAAAAGGGGGCTTTGACAAACCCTTGCCCTCTTCCAAGCTAGCTACAGTGGAAGATGTTAAATATTACCTTTTAAGGGCTAGGTAACCCCATACCTTGCTGGTTTTGCACAGAAACTGGGTAAAAATTCAGCATTGCCCATTTAAATGCTTTCCCACATATCACTGAGAGTCTGTTCATCCAGCATTCAGCCAATTACTGTGGTTATTCTTATTTATTTTTATTTATTTAGTACATTTCTATACCATTGTATCCAACAGCCCCTGAGCAATTCACCATCTAAAAACCACTAAAACAGGGTTTCTTAACCTTGGGACCCCAGATGTTGTTGGACTACAACTCCCATCATCCTCAGCCACAAAGGCCATGTCTGGGGATGATGGGAGTTGTAGCCCAACAAAATCTGGGGGCCCAAGGTTAAGAAACCCTGCACTAAAATATTAACTCAACTAAAACAATTTAAAGATACAAATAAAAATATGGATTAAATTATTAAATTATCAGGATAAATAAAATAAATAGAATGCGTTTGGCATATTGCTGCAGAAAAAGAGTTCTGTCCTTGACTCGTAATAATAAAATTGTGCTATGAGAGCAAACACAGTGAACATGGGCTTAAAAGGTCCATCAAGCAAACAAGCCAGCAGGCAGGAGAAACAGCAGAAGCCACAGCAATGAGAAAGTTAGCAGGGAAGAACAATATATTTGACTGGTCAACAGAAGGAGAGCTGGGGCAGTTCTGGACAGATTCCCTAGGACAAATCCTTCCATGGACTGCAGATGACCACAGAAGAAACCCTCCTCTTCCTCTCCGCCTCCCATTCATGTCAGCTCAGAGCAGGGATTCTCAACGTTGGGTCCCCAGATGTTATTGGACTTCAACTCCCATAATCCCCAACCAAAGGCCACTGGAGCTGGGGATTATGGGAGTTGAAGTCCAACAACATCTAGGGACCCAACGTTGAGAATCCCTGGACCAGAGCACAAAGGTTCTTGCAGGAAAGGCAGGAGCCACTGTGGTGTCATGGTGAGAGTGTTGTTGGACTAGGACTGGGGAGACCCGAGTTCCAATCCCCCTCCAGCCATGCAATTCACTGGGTGATCCCAAGACACCTCTCTCTCAGCCTAACCTACCTCTCAGGGTTGGGTTGTAAGGATAAGCATAGCCATGTTCAGGTGGACCTTGCTATACGCGGCCCCGACATCCGTGGTTCTGCATATCCGCAGTTAGGCGATTGACACCCAACCTCGATATATGCAGGGAGAAGGGATTAAAAACTGCATGTCTGCAGTTCCTAGATGGCCAGAAATGATCTCCAAGGTAATTTCCAGCCATCAAGAGGAGGAGGAGGAGGAGGTAATTTGTTTTCCATGATCTTTCATGGAGAAATGGTCAATTTGGAACGGGGGGGGGGCATTGCTGAACAGCTGGAGACCTGCAGAGTATAATACGGCACTTTATTTCAATATTTTCCACCATGTTTCCAGCCTCCAGGAACCTAATTCCCCGATTCCCTTTGCCTCAAAGCCTCATTATCCACAATTCCATTTTCCACACTTGTAGTAGAGAACGGAACCCCTGTGGATAATGAGATCCACCTGTACACTGCTCTCGGCTCCTTAGGGGAAGAGAGGGATATACTGTATTCACCTGAATCCAAGACTAGTTTTCCCCCAAGTTCTTTGATGGGTCATCTTAAATTAATCCTCTTCCATTTGGTTCAATAGCCTTCCAGGGTTTTTAAATTGTTCTTAATTTTTTTTTTAATTGTTTTTAAACGTTTCTAAACGGCTGTTAATTTTGTTTTTTCTATTGCTTTAAGCTGATTGTCTTAAATGATTGTCGGTTAGTTTTTGTTTTGTTGTGGAGTCTCTGGATAGGGTGGTATAAAAATGTAACAAATAGAATGAATAGAGGTATCACTTGTGTTTAACCTGTATTTTTAAAGGGTATCATCTTAAATTAAGAGTCTGCTTCTATTCGGGAAGATAATATGGTAAATTTATAAGTAAATAAATATGAGAGAAGGCAAATGTATCTGGGACAAGGCAAGGCAAGGCCAAATCTGCAGGACCTTGGAGAGCTCCAAGGGAGCAAGTTGCTCTGAGGGAAGCCCAGCTCCTAATGGTAAAGTGTGCCCTTGAGTTTATGTCGACTCCTGGCGCCCACAGAGCCCTGTGGTTGTCTCTGGTAGAACACAGGAGGGTTTGACCATTGCCTCCTCCTGCACAGTATGAGATGATGCCTTTCAGCATCTTCCTATATAAACGTAAAGTTGTGCCATCGAGTTGGTGTCGACTCCTGGTGCCCACAGAGCCCTGTGGTTTTTCTTTGGTAGAATACAGGAGAAGTTTACTATTACCTCCTCCTGCACAGTATGAGATGATGCCTTTCAGCATCTTCCTATATCGCTGCTGCCCGATAGAGGTGCTTCCCATAGTCTGGGAAACATACCAGCAGGGATTCGAACCAGCAAACTCATGCTTGCTAGGCAAGTCATTTCCCCCTGTGCCACTAGGCGGCTTCCCCAGCTCCTACTGAGCCTTTTTTCTGACTTCTGACTCCTACCCCTAGGCTTCAGCCCCCTGCTGCAGAGGGTGGATCCTTAAAGGGGCAGCCCCCAGAGCTGGGGCTGAGCACTCCACCATCTCCCAGCCCCCCTCTCCAGATGCACACCCTGCATCAGCAAGAGAAACACTAAAGAGTGAGAGGTTTATGGGACATCCAGGGCTGCCCCTGGCTTAAGGGAGACCATCCCTGCGGGGGGGTCCCTATTGTCCAGGACTTCTCAAACTTTGGGACCTGGGACCTGCCCCTCCACAGCTGGGGTTGGTGCTGGGGATTTGCCGGCTCTCCCCACTCAAGATCTGAGTCCTGGCTGTCGCTTGATGTTGGGACACTAATGGCAGCAGGACAAGACATGGAGCATTCACAATGACTGCTGAGAGGGGCATCCACCACCCTCCGGCAAGCCAGGGCCCAGAGGGTGCTACTGGGTGGCAGTGGCAATGAACGAGATTGGGGAGGAGAGCTGGACATGCGGCGGTGAGCATGAATTGTCCCCTTTGCTAAGCAGGGCCCACCTTGGTTTGTATTTGGATGGGTGACACCTCTGTGAGCGGGGTCTGGTGTCAGTGGTTCCTCTTAGGGGGTGGGGCCGTAGCTTGGTGGGGGGGCATCTGCTTTGCATGCAGAAGGCCTTGGATTTCATCCCTGGCAGCATCTCCAGGTGGGAAAGAGTCCTGCTTGAAACCTTGGAGAAGTCACTGCCGGTCAGTGCCGACAATTCTGAGCCAGATAGACCAAGGGTCTGACTCAGTATATGGCAGCTTCCTACGTTCGTAAGATGAGCTCCACATGCCCCAGTCTCAGGTATTTATTTATTCATTGCTGCCCTTCATTCTAGGACCCCAGGGTGATGTAAAAGAGTCTAAATGTGTCACAATGTAAACATATTGAAAACATATAATAAATAAGCACGTAAAAACACAACTGCGAGAATTTAAAAAGAAACCAATCCAAGGCACTGAACAGCTACACTCAGAAGTGGTCCTTTCATGAGGAACAAGACAAGGAGAGCTGGTCTTGTGGTTTAAAAAAACAACAACACACAAAACCCTGAATTGCCCCCTTTGCTAAGCAGGGTCTACCCTGGTTTGCATTTGAATGGGAGACTACATGTGTGAGCACAGGAAGATCTTCCCCTTAGGGGATGGGGCCACTCTGGGAAGAGCACCTGCCTGCAGAAGGTTCCAAGTTTGCTCCCTGGCACCTCCAGATAGGGCTGGGAGAGACTCCTGCCTGCAACCTTGGAGAAGCCGCTGCCAGTCTGGGTAGACAATACTGAACTAGATGGACCAAGGGTCTGACTCGGTAGAAGGCAGCTTCCTATGTTCCTATGCTTTAGGTGGCAGACTGTGAAACACCAGCATGATAGTAAGATGCCCCCCACTGCTGCCCTTGGAACCTGAGACCAGTCTGACCCCTGCAAGCTTAGCAGGGAATGCCTCTTCTCTCATTCCTTGCAAAGCTTGACAGAAGCACGAGGAGAGAAGAGCGCTGCTGGCTACCTGCCCTCCTCTTTTCCCCTTCCAGCCCCCATGACTTTCAAAACTTGCAAGAGTCAGTTTTGAAGAAGGCTGACCTTCCCTGGGGCATGGGGCTAGGACACCCTGGACGCCTTTCCTCAGGGTCTGCAGTACCATAGGCTACCCCTGTCTACCCCCAACCTAAAGCTCAAATATCTGGGCAAATAGGACCCTCTTCACCCTTCTCTTGAAAACTGGGATGATGGAGCAACTCATGTCTCTTCTAGGAGGGAATTTCATAATCTGGGGCTATCACTAAGAAGGCCCCGTCTTGCATGCATGACAAACATGCCTCCACAGGCATCGGCACATGGAGAGGAGGCTGCCTAGCAAACCCGTCAGGCGGATAGGTTCTGCTGGGAGCAGCTGGTCCTTAAGGTTTCTGGGGCCCAAAACACATAGGTAATAACCAGGACCTTGAACTGTAACCAGGTACAGATCAGCAGACAGTGCTACTCTCTTAGGATACATGCACGGCAGGTGGCTCCTGAGAGTAAGCAGTTTGTAGTCAACGTCATTTGTACTTGCTGGAGTTTGTACTTGCTGGAGTTACCAAATTGTCTTCAAGGGCAGCCCCACACACGCTACATTGCAGTAATCCAGGCAGGAGCGTGAATAATTGTGGCCAGGCTCTTTCTGTCTAGGAGGGCCACTTAGACAGGTGGCCAGATGGGGGACTGTGCCACGAAGGCCTCTGGGGTGCCGAAATGGACAGCTGGATCAAGTACTCATTTCAACATCCTGTAAGGATCCATTATTATATCTCAGACCTAGTACTTGATAAATACCCATCCATCAAAACCAAACAGGCAGTGCTGTGATCCACAATGGGCACCTTCTAACTCATGCTCATGAAAATCTTTAAGGATCTGACAATCTCCCCTCTTCTTTTTCTTTTAAAGAAACGCAAAGTATCAATACTTTCTAGCTGCTGGTGGTTGCATTATGATGATTATTAACAGCATATACTTTATATCAAGTTCTCAATGGAGTTTACATAGAAAAAGGATATAAAGGAGGAGTCCCCAACTTTGCATCCCCAGATGGAAGGACCTGCGTAGGCCTTTGTAGCAGGGGATGATGGGAGTTGTATTCCAACAACATCTGGAGACATGAGGTTGGGGACCCCCTGGTCCAAGAATTTGATTTGATTTGACCCTTTGGCAACTTTTTAAACCCATCAGGGAGGGAGTGCTGAATAGTTTTTTAAAGGTGCCAAACCGCTCTCAAATCAAAACTGAATCAAATTTCAAAAATTCAATTTGAATTTGAATCGAATTGCCCTTTTAAGCGGTGATTTGATCAAAACTCAAATCACTTGAATCACCCAGATTTTAGTCAAATTTGAACCAATTTGCACATCCCTAGTTAAAAACAGTCACCTTATGTAGCACAGCAGGGAAATGCTTGACTAACAAGCAGAAGGTTGCCGGTTCGAATCCCCACTGGTATGTTTCACATATCGGGCAGCAGCTAAAGATAATCAAAAATTGATGTATTACCTATTCTTGCAATTTAAAATAAATTTAGCAGTTTCAGTTTTGTGCTTTTCATTTTTTCTACAAAACATCTGTTTTTGAAAATCGACATTGAAATTTTTTTTTTGTAGGTGCAAGTACATAGTCTTGCCTAGGGTGCAAAATCGTCTGGCACCGGTCCTGTACATGGGTCTCCCCATCAAGACACTGACCACCCCAAAAGCTGCATAGCTTCAACACAGTGGCTGTATCGTGAGCCTTAAAACCATGTTCTGGCACCCCCCCAAAAAGAAAAGATGAGCTGAAGGAGGGAAAGGAGGTCAGTCCAAACCATATGGCACGCTCCAGCCATGGCCACAAATACCTTATCGTACCTGAATTCTATATTTTTGTTTGCCACATAGATCTGGGGAAGAGGACTGGACTTGTGGTCATGAGCGTGAATTGTCCCCTTTGCTAAGTAGGAACTGCCTTGGTTTGCATTTGCATGGGTGACTATATGTGAGCACTCTCTGCTACAAGATATTCTTCCGGAGGGGTGTGGGTAGGGCACTACCTCAGTGGCATCGCATCTGCTTGGCATGCAGAAGGTTCCAGCTTCCATCTCTGGTATCTCCAATAAAGTAAAATGTGCGGTCAAATCGGTGTCGACTCCTGATGCCCACAGAGTCCTGTGGTTGTCTTTGGTAGTATACAGGAGGGGTTGACCATTGCCTCCTCCTGCACAATATGAGATGATGCCTTTCATCATCTTCCTATATCGCTGCTGCCTAGTATAGTCTGGGGCATGTAACAATGGGGATCCGAACCGGCAACCTCTGGCTTGCTAGTCAAGTCATTTCCCCTCTGCGCCATTAGGTGGCTTAGACATCTCCAGTAGGACTAGGAAATACCCATCTGCATCTCTTAGAGAGCTGCTGCCAGTCATTGTAGACCAGGCCTGCTCAACTTCACCGCCCCCCCAGCTGTTTTCTGACTACAACTCCCATGATCCCCAGCCACAGTGGCCAATAAGGTATTATGGGAGTTGTAGTCCAAGAGTCGCAAGAGGCTCAAAGCTGTGCAACTCTGGTGTAGGCAATACTGAGCTAGATGGATCGATGGACGGAGACAGTGGGTGGCAGCTCCCAACGTCCCGATGTTCTGTGTCGCACTCTGGGCTTCTGAAAAATAGCAAGCCCCTTTCCTGGCTCCACACGCCCCTCCCCAAATGATGCTACATGGAAAATACCAGGTTTAGTTGGGGGAAAGTGGTATGTTTCTCTGCTGCTTTCACCCTGGGGGTTTTCCACCAGATGTTCTCGATAAGGGTTTGTGATTCCTTTTAATTAATCACAGCTGTTCTCATCTAGGCTGGGGCTTTATTACTGCTGCATGGCAGGGTGGCGGGGTGTGGGGGACAAAGGGACCCTCCCCCCCAAAAAAACAGGTGACAGACACTGCTTTGATCAACCTGGATCTTCTTGCAGCCATATAAAGTGAGTGCAAAGGTTGGGCAAATCCTTCGACACACAAGCTGCATCTAAGGGCGAAGAAAACCCAGACTATATACAAGATTCCCAAGGTGGGAGAGAAATGGGGGAACTCATCAGATTTTGCTGCCACAGTGGCAGACACTTCTCAGAGGCGACTAGGGATGTGCATGGAACTGGGGGGGGGGGCTCGAAGGTGGGGGGTGCCGCTTTAAGTGCAGGGGAGGGTTGACTTATCCCTCCCACCGCTTTTCCCCAGCCAGCGCTCCTTTTTTAGTAAGTCCATGGGGCGGCAACGTACCTCCCTTTCGACCCATTTGCCCCCATTTACCGGATATACCCAGAAGTATCAGGTGCAGCAGCATGGCGACGCACACATTGCGCCTACCGCACGCCTGTGCGCACCAGTGAGCAACGCACATACCCCTGTGCACAGAGGCGTAGCAAGGTTGGGGTGGGCCCAGAGACAAGATTTTAAAATGACCCCCCCCCCCCCCACGGAATCTCAGCTCATGAAGTAAAGAAATCTTAAATGAGGCTGAATAGTGGAAACAAACAAATATATATCCTTTGTGCCACAATAGAACATCATCCTAAATTATTTTGTTAAAGGTTTTGTAAATTGTGGACGATGCAAGTCATTGAATGGTACTAGAGAAAGATATGCTGTTCTGGTAGCTCCAAGTCTTAACACTCACACCAATTTCGGAGGATGAACACAACTGAAGGAAGCCCGGGCAGGTGTGCGGCTGGGGGAGTCAGTCATGTGACTTGGCTCTGGGGAGGCCAAGGCAGTGGGCCCCCAGACAACTGTCTCCCCTTGCCCTATTGTAGTTACGCCCCTGCCTGTGCAGTTGCGCCCGATACTTCTGAGTATATCCGGTAAATGGGGCAGCAGGGAAGTACGCTGACTTACTGAAAAAGTTGTGCCGACAGGGGAAAAGCGGCGGGAGTGGTATGCTCACCCTCCCCTGCGCTTAAAGTGGAACCCCCACCTTCGAACCGGTAGAACCACCCACCGAACCGGTTCAGAGGTCCATAAAGTGCTTCCGAACCGGCTCCGTGCACATCCCTAGAAGTGACCTTTGAGCAGGAGGGTTGGGCTGAAAGCATCCTTGGGGTATTCAGCCCATGGCAAAGCAGCTATGTACCCCGATTCTATTAGGTCACCCATCCTGCATTGGTTAGTGCAGGATATATCTATTTCTCTCTCCTTGGCCTTGGTTTTGGTCTCTCCTCCCGCCCACCCCACCAGCCCCACTCAACGGCACACGCCAAGCAAACAGCAGCCTCTCTCAGACTCATCAGATTTTAGAAAGGGGACCCTAGAGGTCTTCTGATCCATCCCTGCTCTCATCCATCTACTGCATCCTTGACAGATGCCTGTCCAGCCTCGGAAAATGTTATGAAAAACATAGTATCCCACTAACAATCAGGAGCTTTCCCAGACAGCAGGCTTTTCTGCGAGTTCGAAGTTGCCCCCAAAAGCCAATGTAAAAAGTGGATTTTTTTTTTAACCCCGGATATAAATCAGGCTGCACTCTAATGCACAGTGAAAAACCTGAATTATGCGTGAAATGCTCCCCAACAGCTCACAGGGACTTTGGGGTAAATCTGGCCAATATGCGGACACACCTCCTCCATTCTGGAGAAGATGTGAGCTAAAAGCTGGGTGTGAAAAACTTCCTGGACAACTATAATTAAGCACACACACACACACACACACACACACACACACCACCAGGATACATGAACACAGGTAGGACAATTTAATTAATGAAGTCCATGTGGTATGGAGAATACAGACTGAGAGCACGGTTTCTCCCTATCTCATAGCACTAGAAGGAAATTAGGACAGTTCACACGATCAATGATAGGGTAGAAGGAGGTACCTCCTACCCTAATTGGTGAGCTGGGCATGTGCTGATTGTGTGCCAATGGAAAGCAAGACCGAAGGTGGGGAGCTTGTTTGTCAGTCATGCCTCAGCTGGGTAGGAATGTTTTCCTGCCTACCTCATCCTGAAGCTTCATTCTGAAGCAGAGGACAGAATCTGGGTAGGGTTTGCACATCCTACCCAGCTGGGGCTTAGCTCACGATAAAGTTCCCTGCCTCCAACCTTGTTTTTCACAGATATACAAGTGAAAGTTGGGAGCATCCACAGCTCTCGAATTATGGTAGGAAGTTCTTGCTATGCGAATGTCGACCATGTGAACTGCCCTGTTGAACATAGGAAGCTGCATTCCACTGAGCCAGACCCTTGATCCATCTAGCTCAGTATTGTCCACACAGACTGGCAGCGGCTTCTCCAAGGTTGCAGGCAGGAGTCTCTCTCAGCCCTATCTTGGAGATGCTGCCAGGGAGGGAACTTGGAACCTTCTGCATGCAAGCAGGCAGGTGCTCTTCTCAGAGCAACCTCATCCCCTATAGGGAATAGCTTGTTGTGCTCACACTTGTAGTCTCCCATTCAAAGGCAAGCCAGAGTGAGCTCTGCTTAGCAAAGGGGACAATTCATGCTCGCTACCACAAGGCCAGTTAAGGACATAAGAACAGCCCTGTTAGATCAGGCCCAAGGCCCATCTAGTCCAGTAGTCTGTTTCACACAGTGGCCCACCAGATGCCGCTGGAAGCCACAGGCAGGAGTTGAGGGCATGCCCTCTCTCCTGTTGTTACCCCCCCTGCAACTGGTACTCAGAGGCATCCTGCCTTTGGGGCTGGAGGTGGCCTGTAGCCCCCCAACTGGTAGCCGTTGTTAGACCTCTCCTCCATGAAGTTATCCAAACCCCTCTTCAAGCCATCCAGCTTGTTGGCTGTCACATCTTGTGGCAGAGAATTCCACAAATTCCCTGTCAGGCAGTATTTGGAGGACTGCTGGCTGTCCAGTGATGGGTAGTATATAATGAAGGCTCAAGCTGGCAAGAATCCCGGGGTTCGTAGTAAGGCCAGGGCCGACACTTCTTGGAAGGGCTTGTGAAAGCAACAAGGCCCTTGCTATAGAACAGGCTTCCCCAACCTACGGCCCTCCAGATGTTGCCAAACTACAATTCCCATCACCCCCAGCTACAACCTATTGTGGCTGGGGATGATGGAAATTGTAGTTCAGCAAAATCTGGAGGGCCGCAGGTTGGGGAAACCTGTTCTATAGAAGCCATCTCCACCTCCCTGAGGACTCCGAGGCGAGTCGGGATCACCCTCTCGGATACCAGGAGGCAGCAAAGTGTGACAGCTCCGTTTCCCTTAAAGGAGCCCCCCCCCCCCAGTGCTGGGCAAAGCACAGCGCTACCCGGTGAGAAAGCTCATCTCTTCATGGTGCCAGGGGAACTGGGCAGAGTATCATATGGGCACAGTCATGCCAGTAAAGTTAAGATGAGGAGCAGTATTCCCTCCAACAGGAATTCCCAGATGTTGTGGACTACAACTCCCAGAATCCCCAAGCAAAAGCCATCGCAGCCAGGGATTTTGGGAGTTGTAGTCAACAACCGCTGGGAATCCCTGTTAGAGGGGACACTGATGAGGAGTGTTTTCATCATTCTGCCATTATAATTATAACTGCCCGGAGATGAAAGTTTGGGGCAGTATACAAATTTGATAATAAATAAAATAAAATAAAATAAAATAAAATAAAATAAAATAAAACAGCTCTAGCTGAAGCTTCACACAGGCCCAATGCACAATTAGCTAGAGAAACACCCTTGGTGTTGATGGGGGCCATTCCTCCCGCCCCCGACAGGCCTTAGGAACATAGGAAGCTGCCATATACTGAGTCAGACCCTTGGTCCATCTAGCTCAGTATTGTCTTCACAGACTGGCAGTGGCTTCTCCAAGGTTGCAGGCAGGAGTCTCTCGCAGCCCTAAGGTGGCACTTATACCACCAAGTACTACTACTTAATGCGGCTAAGCCATGGCTCCCAGAGGACCAGCAAGAGTGCCCTAAAATCACCTTCAAACAGAAAGCTAGTGAGCTAGGCAAAGCATTCAGGGAAACCCACTCACATTTCTCAAAAGAGTGTGTGGTAGCCAAAAGAGTGTGGCAGGGAGTAAGCAAGCTGTTAGAGTGGCCTGATTTGGAAAAACAGACTTGGGAAGAACGAACCTCGGGTTTGAGCGATAGAATCTCCTTTCGAGGTCCCAGAACGAAACCTTCAAGGAAACGGGACGGAACGGGTGCCCTCATACTAGGGAATTGGAACGTTCCCCTTCTCGTAATCAGGTTAGTAAACCTGTATGTCATTTATGCAATGCTCCTGCATAGGAATAGGGAGGGAAGACGCGACCAAGAGGTTCACGCAGATGAGACAGTCAATCTCTTCTGGAAAAGTTTGTATGGTTATGTGCAAAAAGACAAGAGTATCTCTTCTAAACAGCAATGGGACAAATTGTGGAAATGGACGTCGGACGTAACCCCCCCCCCCCGATTACCTGATGTGCCTTGAAATCCCCCACCCCCGAGTTACAGTACTACCTGCATATACTTCATCATAACCTTGTGGGTTTCCAAATCCTTGTGTGTAAATCTTTGTAGATATATCATGTACAAACAACCACTTTGTATATCATTGTGCTTTGGCAACATACTGTATGCTTTGGTAGTTTGTTGGTTCAATAAAAAAATCTTGTCCTATAAAATCTTGTCCTATCTTGGAGATGCAGCCAGGGAGGGAACTTGAAACCTTCTGCTCTTCCCTGAGCGGCTCCATCCCCTAAGGGGGAATATATTATGGTATTCACATGTAGCTTCCCATTCAAATGCAACCTCCTTAGCTAAGGGGACAAGTCATGCTTGCGACCATAAGACCAGGCCTTACAATGAAGAACACTGGTTTATAATATTAACATTACCAGAATATGGTTCATTCCACCTTGGGAGGGCATGGGATACTGACTGCTTCCCTCAGGAAAATCCCCCACTCTAGAGAACAGGATGGTTTGATCTTCCTTGTGAAAGATGGAAAGACAGGAACATAAGAACTTGCCCTATACCAAGTCAGACCATCGGTCCATCTAGCTCAGCATTCCTCTGTTGCCAGATTTGGCTTTTTTAAAGCCAAATTTTGGGTTACGGCCCATTTGACTCACAAGTATACCCCTGAGGTTCTGGCCACAACACTGATGGGCAGCAAATTCTCTATGGTTTCAGGCAGGAGTCTTACCCAGCCCTACCCGGAGATGCTGCCTGCCAGGGATTGAATCTGGGACCTTCTGCATGCAAAGTAAATGCTCTGGCACTGAGTCCAACCCCCACAAAGCACTTTTGCGCATAAAGAACAGGAGAACAGAAGGCGGCAGTGACAAAGTTGGCATCCACTACTTGTAGCATAGAGCCAGCGTGGTGTAGTGGTTAGAGTGCTGGACTAGGACCGGGGAGACCCGAGTTCAAATCCCCATTCAGCCATGATACTTGCTGGATGACTCTGGGCCGGTCACTTCTCTCTCAGCCTAACCTACTTCACTGGGTTGTTGTGACGAGAAACTCAAGTATGTAGTACACCGCTTTGGGCTCCTTGGAGAAAGAGCGGGAGATAAAATGTAAAAATAAAATAAAAAATAATATACCCAAGACTGGCCTGAGGGAACAGGATATAGCCACCTTGCTGAAGCTAAGCAGGTCTAGGCCTGGTCAGTAGCTGAACGGGAGACCTTCTGGGAACCACTGATTTTGCTCTGTTGCAGTTGCCTCTCCCTGATGGTGGGGTTCAAAGAAAGCAATCTGCAGCTTGTTGCTTGTATCTAGAGAAGTACCCCCTTGAGTCCCATGATGGAAGGAGGGTGGGAATGAAAGTGATAAACAAATAGGCCAGTGAGTGATTTGCTGCAATTCTATAGCCACACGACCATTTAAAACAGAACTCAAGAGTGCATTTACAATGCCCCGAGTCTCTTTTTTAGCCTACTTTCCTTAAAAAAAGTAAGCTTATGAGATCACCCGGTTGGTGAGAAGTGTGTATGTGTGTCCCTATCCGGTTTGCAATGCCAGGACCAATCTGAACCAAATTTAACACATAGGGACACCTCAATGGCGGAGTTTGTGATGATGTCATCCACCCAAGTTCAAGATGGAGGACACGTGAATGTTTGAGGCACAAGTGGGCTAACTTGTGAAACACTTACCCAATTCGGAACAAATGTGATACAGTTATAGTGAAACATAGGGACACCTCAATAGCGTCATTTGTGATGATATCATCCACCCCAGTTCAAGATGGTGGACGTGTGAATCTCAGAGTTGCCAGAACCTAAGGGGTATACTCATGGGTCAAATGGGCCGTAAGCCAGAATTTGGCCTTTTTAAAGCCAAATCTGGCCACCTAGGTGTGAATGTTTGAGGCGCAAGTGGACTAACTTGTGAACTGCCTACCCCATTTGGGCCAAATGCAGTACAGTTGTAGTGACACATAGGGAGACTTCAACGACATACTGAGCTGGGTCTCACAATCAGTGAGACCTGGTTTCTGAAGCTCAGCGGGGAGAGCGATGGGAGAAAATCAGGCTCGCCTCCGCGAGCCCGATTTTCTCCCATCGTGTGAATAGCCTCAATTTGTGATAATGTCATCCACCCCAATTCAAGACAGCGGATATGTGAAATATTTGAGGCACAAGTGGGCTAATTTGTGGAGGTGGTAATTGTCAATTAAGGTTATAATGAAAGAAAAGTTGGCAGATTGGTTTTTATCAGAACTTCTTGTTAATATATGTCCGTGTTCTCTCTCTAGGGGAAATGACTTGACTAGCAAGCCAGAGGTTGCCAGTTCGAATCCCTGCTGGCACTATATCAGGCAGCAGCGATATAGGAAGATGCTGAAAGGCCTCATCTCATACTGCGCGGGAGGAGGCAATGGTCAACCCCTCCTGTATTCTACCAAAGACAAGCAAAGGCGCCACAAATCTACACCGACTCCGCAGCACAAACCTACTGGTCTTTGGAGACAGCAATAGACTGCAAATGGTGATGGGGCAATGCTGCCACCTAGTGGACAAAGAGTCCACGCCACTGAACAAGGCAGGTCCTGCCACCCCACATTCCAGCATCCGAAGAAGCAGAAAGTGCAAGGACGCCTTTACAGCTGTGGTTTGCAAAACTCCTAGCTGTAGGGGCCCTTTCCACACACATCTGTTTGTCAAGAGATTCTCACATGTGGGTCATGGAGAGTCCATCAGCCCGCTGGGGTGGCTGATACCATCCGTCAGTATGTTTAGGGTAAAATTGCAGTCATTCTTTTACACAAAGAAAAAGGCAAGCGTAAGGGTTGGGTTAACAAGGGACAAATGGTTGCACGCTCTCCATGGAGTAATCTTGTTGCCGTGAGCCTCCTTTAGTCCATGGCAGTCACAGATTTGCATCCGTCTCGACCACACACAGTTTTGTGTGGCTTGTCCCTTGGCGAGTGAGATCTCAGCACATGGCAGTAAAGTCCCAGCACTACGGTCCTGGAGGGTGATGAGAACTGGTCTTGCGGCAGTGAGTTTGTCTCTTTTGCTAAGCAGGGCCTGCCCTGGTTTTCATTGGGCTGGGTGACTGCGGTGAGCAGAGCACTCTCTGCTGGGGGAGGAGGGCTGTAGCGGAGAGGTAGAGCATCTGCTTTGCATGCAACAAATCCAGGCGGGGCTGCGAAGGACTCCGGCCTGAAACCTTGGAGAGCTGCTGCCAGTCCTATAAGAACAGCCCTGCTGGATCAGGTCCAAGGAAGCCGATCTAGTCCAGCATCCTGTTTCACACAGTGGCCCACCAGATGACTCTGAGAAGCCCACCATCAGGAGATGAAAGCATGCCCTCTCTCCTGCTGTCACTCGCCAGCAACTGGTACTCAGAGTCATCCTGCCTCTGAGGCTGGAGATGGCCTGTAGTCCTCCGACTAGTAGCCGTTGATAGACCTCTCCTCCATAAAGTCATCCAAAGCCCTCTGAAAGCCATCCAGGTTGTTGGCTGTCACCACATCTCGTGGCAGAGAATTCCACAGGTTGATTATGCATTGTGTAAAAAAGTACTTCCGTTGGTTGGTCCTAAATTTCCTGGCAATAAATTTTATGGGATGACCCCTGGTTGCAGTGTTACATGAGAGGGAGAAAAATTTCTCTCTATCCACTTACTCCACACCATGCATGATTTTATAGACCTCTATCATAAGAACAGTCCTGCTGGATCAGGCCCAAGGCCCATCTAGTCCAGCATCCTGTTCCCCACAGTCACCCACCAGATGCCTCCAAGAAGCCTACAGGCAGGAGTTGAGGACATGCCCTCTCTCCTGCTGTGACTCCCCTGCAAATGGTATTCAGAGGCATCCTGCCTCTGAGGCTGGAGGTGGCCTATAGCCCTCTGATTGTGTAGGCAATACTGAGCCAGACGAACCAATAGTGAGACTCAGTATTAGGCAGCTTCCTATGTGCCTCAATTCACTAGGAGCCCACAGGAAAAGCCAATCCATGCTCACAATTACAAATGGCATCAGCAGTCACCTGACCACTGTAGAGTATAGCACCACTGACTGCAAGTCAAGCCAGACAGATTAAAAATCACAGTTGCTTAGAATCCTAAGTATCAGATACTTGGACACACTCCAGCTCTGTGATTTTCAAACTTCTGCATTTTAAAAGTTTCTAGTTCTCAAGAACTTTTTTTTTAAAAAAAAAACAACCAAGATGCTTCAGGTATGATCCAGTTTGCTTCCTGGGAGATTGCCTTTCTTCCACGCCTCCTGCTGCCAACCCTGGTTTCTATCAAACCATAGAAGCAGCCCCTACACCCTCCTTTTCTGCCACAACATCACTCATTCCTCAACATTCTCAAGTGAAGTCCTAATGCCTGATCAGAGTGTGCACAAAACTGGCTGGCCCGTTTCGGTTCAGACTGGGCCAGTTTGGCACCCCAGTCACCTCCAGGTCAGTCCGGGGGGTGGTCCCCGTAACCTTTTTTTAAACAAAGAAAACTTATTTTATTTTATTTATTTATTTATTTTACTTACACCACACCACCACCACCCCGGAGAGCTTCTCCGAGGCTGCAGGGGCGTCCTCTCCGTAGGCCATGCAGAGGCCCATTGGGCATACGTAGCAGCCTCCAAATGGCCACCAACACGGGGGTGAGGCCCAAAACGGGGCGAAGACTGCCTGAACAGGGCAGTCTACAACATAATGGAGGCTGGCAGGGCGAAGGGGAACCTCCGGAGAGACACACTCCCGTGGCCTCGGAGAAGCCCCCCGGAGAGAATAAGTAAAAAATTTACAAACAATGTAAAAACATTTTTTTAAAAAAATCACAAACACACACCCCACAAACGGTGGGTGTGTGTGTTTCAGTCTGGTACTAAACTGAACTGGGCTGGGTGTGCGGTTCAGTTCAATACTGGACCATCGAACCAAACAGGTCTGATGTCGAGCCTATTCGACATCGAACCAGTTTGAACATCCCTCATGCCTGCTCCATTGCAAGTATCAGAAGAGGGCAGGCAGAGACTCCGCTCTGTTAAATTTCAATTTTTCCATTCAACTTCAGGGCATTTATTAAAATGCACTCACATGCTGGGAGTCAAGGATTCAACAAGGAACACGCCCCCCCCCCTTCCAATACAGCGGTAACTTTATCAAGGCTCCAGTACAGGGCAGTGATAAATGGAGTATCCCTCTGGTCTGTCAGAGGCAGATTAATGCGGTGGGTTAAATGGCCCTTACATGGCTGGGAGGCCAAGCATTTCGTAGGCACTGGAAGAAGAGACGGGGCTGGATCTGCCCCGCGCCCCCATGCAGAAGGTGAATTGAGATGCTACCTTTTAGCAAAAAAAGACACCATCAGTTCTCCTCTCTGCACCTGTGAGAGCCAAAACTTTTCTCCTTTGCACCACCACCAGCCCACATAAATAAATAAATGCACACCCTGCATTTATTTTTAATGAAGTCATACATTGATGAGAGGGGTTTTTTTGTTCTCCAGAGGGTCAATACAGAGCTAGAAACATAGGAGACTGGCTTATACAGAGTCAGACCATTGGTCCGTCTAGCTCAGTATTTCCAACACCGACTGGCAGCAGCTCTCCAAGGTTTAGTAGGAGTGAACTTGGGATCTTCTCTACCACCAAGATACAGGCTTAAGAGGAATATCTTACAGCACTCACATTGGGGCTCTCATCCAATTGCAAACCAAGGTGTACCCTGCTTAACAAAGAGGACAATTCATGCTTGCTACTGGCAAGACTAAACCACCTAATGGCGCAGCAGGGAAATGACTTGCCTAGCAATCAAATGTTTGCTGGTTCAAATCCCGCTGGTATGTTTCCCAGACTGTGGGAAACACCTATATCGGGCAGCAGCGATATAGGAAGGTGCTGAAAGGCATCATCTCATACTGCGCGGGAGATGGCAATGGTTAACCCCTCCTGTATTCTACCAAAGACAACCACAGGGATCTGTGGGCACCAGGAGTCGTCGACACCAACTTGACAGCATAATGTTACCGCAAGACTAGCTCTATACAGCAGCAGGGAACAGAAGATAGGAAGTTTTCTATGGACAGGGGCAGATCCACCGTTGTGCAGCGAACATGGAACGTCCAATGTGACCGGGGGGGGGGCAACTGCTGGGGGTTGTAATTTCTACCCCCCGATTAATTATCAGAGCACTCAAAAAGCTACCCACTCCAGTTACATTGTAGAATGCAGAGTTTAGTTGTTGCAGCTGTTTAGAGAAGACATGGAGATTCTTGTTGAACTAAATACTAAGTATTTATTGTTGAAGTACACTTTGGATAGGAAAGACCTAACCCTAACCTATAGAACTACATAATGAATCGGTAGGGGGAGGGAGAGAGATGTTTCCATCTACTCTCTAAGAGGAAAGGAAGGGATTTTGTCTCAGCACAAGAAATACCTGTAGAGTCATATCAGTGGTCATACAGTAGAGATGGGTAGCACAGCTAGGGAGACCCTTACGCACTATCTCTCCTCCCAATGGCCCTAGTGGTCATTGGGATAGCAGGTGCAAAAGGTGATGCACTGGAACTCCAACACCAACCTGCCTCCACAGCTGTCCAACCCAACCCAACCCACATGCCTCCCTCTTCATTGCCACCACTGGTAGAGAGCCAGCACACCGGAGGAGGAGGAGAGGGAGGGGTGCTGGGCTTGTGGTAGCAAGCCCAAATTGTCCCCTTTGCTAAGCAGGGTCTGCCCTGGTTTGTATTTTAATGGGAGACATGTATGAACACTCTATGATGGATGGGGCCACTCTGGGAAGAGCATCTGCATGCAGAAGGTTCCAAGTTCCCTCCCTGGCAGCATCTCCAAGACAGGACTGAGAAAGACTCCTGCCTGCAGCCTTGGAGGAGCCACTGCCAGTCTGTGTCGACAATACTGAGCTCGATGGGCCAAGGGTCTGACTCAGTAGAAGGCAGCTTCCTTACTCCATCACACGCCAACCTTTCGCCCTCCTCTCTGTCTCCGGCTTGTTGTGCCAACATACAAAGAGGCCTGTTAGACACCACACTCGCTCAGCCACTGGCTCTGCTCTTACCCTCGGACTGGGATGCTGGCTTCTTTATTTTGCAGCTTTCAGCACAGCTAGATGGACCAAGGCACGACTTGGTATAAGATTCAATCATTTTATTTACGGCCGTAAGCCAAACAACATTAAAACTTTAGACAGTTACCATAGATAAATATACAGTATAAAACAACCAAAAGATACACAATCAGCCTCATAAAACCCCATGACGAGAGGTCAGTTTCATAGCCCCATCTAAAAAATTAGCAACCTGTTTAGTGATACCCACATTAACATCAGCAAGACATAAATTAAGATAAAATGAGTCAGGCCTGCCTGGGAGGTGTAAAACAGCTTCCTACATTTCTGTTTTCCTCCTTCCAAAGGGCCATATGCCTTTGGCCATTCAGAAATTCAATGCATTTCATTGTCCTTTGGAAGGAAACCAGGGCTTTTCAGTGGGCATTCCCTATCATTCATTATAGTACATTCCCTAGAGCATCTGCTTTGCATGCAGAAGGTTCCAAGTCCCCTCCCTGGCAGCATCTCCAAGAGAGGGCTGAGAGAGACTCTTGTCTGCAACCTTGAAGGGGCTGCTGCCAGTGTGTGTAGACAATACTGAGCTAGATGGCCCAAGGGTCTGGCTCAGTAGAAGGCAGCTTCCTGTGTTCCTATGTACTCCTAATGACGTCCCCACCTAGCAATATGCACCAGGCATTGAAATCATTAGCCCACACACCATACTTTTGCCCCTGGTGGTGTAGTGGTTAGAGTGCTGGACTAGGACCGGGGAGACCCGAGTTCAAATCCCCATTCAGCCATGATACTAGCTGGGTGACTCTGGGCCAGTCACTTCTCTCTCAGCCTAACCTACTTCACAGGGTTGTTGTGAAAGAGAAACTCAAGGATGTAGTACTCTGGGCTCCTTGGAGGAAGAGCGGGATATAAATGTAAATAATCATCATCATCATCATCATAAATAATAATAATGAGGAGGAGTGAGGCAGGTGACTGCAGAGGGAGGCAGACGGGCAAGCAGAGGCTAGTAGCGGCACTGGTGATGGGAGCCACCAGAAACATCTAGCCAAGGGCTGCCACTCACATCCCTATGCTAGTGCAACTGCAAGTGCATTGAACGTAATGTGTGAATAACGATAAATGTCTACACCGTATATAGATTGTGCCACGCACTGAACACAACAACTTGCAGAGAGGGCCTCTGTCTACCACATTTCTCGAGCTCTTGGAAATCCTTTAATAAAGCAAGGCAACAAAAATAGAATAAACATTCTGCTGGTCACACTCATTTGTTTCCCATCTTTCTTTTCCCCAATCCCACCCCTAACAAAAGAAACACAGACGTTCTGGTAAGAACTAATCTGCCTACTGTCCTTTCACTACAGTCTTCATTGGTAATTACCATCTTCACAAGTAAGCCCACTTCCACCGCAAATGTTCAGGCATCAGCCATCTTGATTTGGAGTGGATGACGTCCTCACAAACTACGCCGTCGAGGTGTCCCTACAACTGTACCAAATTTGGTCCAAATCATTTCAGGCATTACCGAGTTGATAGGGGGACACATGTATGCATGCATGTATGTATGTATGTATGTATGTATGTATACACACACACATATTCTAATTTTCCCCCTCTGTGTGCAGAATGAGTTTTGTTCTGGGAGGCAGTATCAAGGCCATATGTGCACACATGCATTCAGAGTGGGGCCTTCTAATTATAATATCAGACTTACATAGGAACATAGGAAGTTGCCATATACTGAGTCAGACCCTTGGTCCATTAAGCTCAGTATTGTCTTCACAGACTGGCAGCGGCTTCTCAAAGGTTGCAGGCAGGAATCTCTCTCAACCCTGTCTTGGAGATGCTGCCAGGAAGGGATCTTTAAACCTTCTGCTCTCTTCCCAGAGCGGCTCCATCCCCTGAGGGGAATATCTTACAGTGCTCACACTTCTAGTCTCCCATTCAAATCCAACCAGGGTGGACCCTGCTTAGCTAAGGGGAGAAGTCAGTCCTTGCTTGCTACCACAAGACCAGCTCTCCTCTCCAAACTCCTTAGCTTACTTCTGAAAGCTAAAGAATAAAATGACCATATTTCCCCCATTATTGTGCTTTCTGGGGGTGGGGGGGGGTGAGGGAAACCAAACCCCAAGGAAAAGAGAAGGCTGGTGACTACCACAACTTCAGGCTCCTTCTGAAAAACCTCACTTAAATACATATTTCATTGCTCCAGAGATATGCCCCAGTCATCACTCACTGAAGATATTTAAAAGTAATGAGATAGTTTCCAACATCCGAGACAAAAATTATGATGGGTGCTTCCTTTTTCAAAAGAGATGCATGGTTCTCCTTCACCTCCAGGCATGATTCTGGTCCTTTAAACCCATGGCCAGGAGGACTTGTGGGAGGGATGATGAAAGATGCAGGACAGAGAACAAGGGAGCTCCTGCCAAAAAAAAAAAAAAACCCCAACACATCTTCCTGGTATGTCCACTCCAAAGCCATTTTTCACATTTTGAAAATACAGATCATTTTTAGCCTGGGTCCATCTGGTTTCTCAAATAGCCTGTCTCTTTGATAAATAACATAAATTAAATTAGACAAGACAAACAAATAGGTTTTTTGCTCCCCTCCCTCCCCCCTGCCCCTTCCTCCGCCTCAGCCCTTCTCACTCTCACAGGAAAAAACAGAAATATAATTCAGCAAGCGCCTCCAGCCCCCCAGGAGCCCCGGTGGTGGTGGCAGCAGCAGAGAGAGAGAGAGAGAGTGATGATTAGAGACGTGTCTGCAATGTTAACCTTTCACACCCACTGTAGGCCACTGCTGGCCCTTGCGCCTTTTAAAGTCTTCTTAATTTCCTTTCCCGTGAACTAACACTGCTAACAAGGGCAGAAGGTTAACAGCTCCGGCGTTCTGCAGTTCCTAGCGCCTCACAACTGCAAGACGCCTTTCTGCAGCCCTACTCCTCCGCTCTCACAGATTCTCCCTGCACTTGGCTTGGCGCAGAAAGGTAAACCAAAAGGAATCAGCATAAATCCTTGACTTTTAAAGCCTGGGGGGACCACATTTGCCTAGAGCTCCAGATGTTGCGGAACTCTAATGCCCATCCTCCCCAGCCAGCATAAATTGTTCAGCAACACAGGTGGACACCTCTGTGCTACAGCAATCTGCCAGGGTGCTTCATTCGGCAACTCTAGCCCTGCCTGAGTGAGCCAGGATGGCTGAGATTTGGCCAGCGCGACCCAGAGGCAAGGCCTCTACAGGGGTGGCCCCTTGGCTTTGGAACGCACCCTGCCCCTCCACCCTGCTCCCTCCCTCAGGAGCGTCAAAAGGCTCTTGGAGACCTATCCTCTTAGAGAAGCTTTTTAGTGTTTTTATCTGCAGTCTGCATCCGGTGGTTTTTAAAACTTCTTTAAAAGTTTACAACTTTTAAGTTTGGTTTTAATTGGGTCTTGTTTTTAAGCCAACTTTTTAAAACAAAACAAAACATGATTTTATTGTCATCATGTCTTATTGTACTGAAAGGGCAGGATATCAATATTTTAATTAAATAAATACAAAGTTTAAGTGAGGTTACATGATTAAAAAACACAAAAAAACAATTGTCATCGGTAATATTTATTACTAGCTCAGCCCGCGCAGAACATCTGCACGCTAATACTTGATGGCTCCCTTCACTCCCTGCCACAGCCCCCCTCACCTCAGAGATCTCTCCACGCTCACCTGAGCCGCACTCCGGCTCCTCCTCCTCCTCCTCCATCCCTTGACTTCATCCCCCTCACCCCTCTTGGATGCGGCTGCAGCATTGCTGGCACCTATTGGCCAAGCTGCAGCCCCCTAAACCCAGAGACCTCCTCACCCTCACCCTCATCCAAGCCCCGCCCCTGCTCCTCCCTACAGGAGGAGCAGCAGCAGCAGCGGTTGACCGGACCCTTCCTCACTGCCATTACCGCCATGGCCGCTTGTTCTCCTCAGGCTGCTGACAGACCCGGGCCCACCCCTTGCCTGACTGCCTGCCTCTGCCAATGGCCTCGGTAGCCCCAAACAGCAGCAGTGGTTGACTGGGCTCTTCCTTGCTGCCAATAGGTGCCACCATGGATGCTCGTTCCCCTCAGGCCGCTGACAAGCTCAGGCCTGTCCCTTGCCCTTCCTTCTTTTTATCTCTTTCTCTCTCCTCCACTCTCTCTTCTCCTTTGTCTTTCTTCCCCTCCCTTCTCTCTTTCTCTCTCTCTCCCTTCCTGAGTTAACAGATCTTGTCCATCTTGTTTTCTCATCTAATTCACACAACAGCAGCCTCCTTCTCTTGAAGGGGCTCTTTCCTCCCTCACGACCCCTCTCTTCGCAGACCCCTGCCCACTATCCTTTCATATATAGAGATTTCTTTTCTGTACAATCAAGAACATCTTCAGACCCGTAACAGTTACATTCCAACTGACCTTAACCATCACAGGCTCCTCCTCCCTATCTGCATATGGAATCCCCACTGCCCAATCACCATGGTGCTTCTGCTCACAAACTCTCGCGAGAGCTGCCACACACAGGATTAGCCAAGGGTATGCCATAGATAGATAGATAGATAGATAGATAGATAGATAGATAGATAGATGGCATTCAAGTAAATTCATGGCAGCGTAATAGGCATGGAAAGAAGAATGGTCTTTTGTAGGTTATGAATGCATTTGGACCCCTGCTAAGTGGGCAAAGAGGCACCTTTCAAAGTGGTGATGATCTTATATTTAACAGGGGGAGAGCAACTGACCGTCTCCAGCCCCAGCACAGCATCCTCCAGTGGTTGCTGCTGGTGTCTATCTTGTGTTTCATAAAGCATCTTTATTTTATTTATTTATCTTTCTCTGTCAACTACTCTGAGAACTCTTTTTTAACAGCAATAGTGGTTTTGGATTTAATATTATGAATTTGCAAGTACATATGTGTTTTGTATTATAGCTTTTTAAATGTTTTCTTGCCTTAATAAGACCTAAAATGTTTCTCACCAGTTTCTTTAAAGAAGAAGCTTAGAAACACCTCCTCCATCTGGTGCCAAAGGAAGAAAACTGGCATTACAGGACCAAACATATATTTTAAAAAAGAACCAGTAACAGGGGTTTTTTCATCCCACAACTTACAACTCTGTCAAAAAAAAAAAAAAAAAAGCAATGTGATGAGCTTTGTTAGACCAATTTTGTTCAGTGCAAGAGAAAGCAAAGGTTTGAGCATCTCAGAACTTTGTGCCAAAAGAGTTTGGAGAAAGACAGGCAGCCATCAGTTAACAAGAAGGAATCCACTTGAATTCTTATTCCTTGAATCTAACAAAAATCCCTCTCCTCTCTGAAGGGCTCTCTCTCACTGCCCTCCAGTGGCTGAAACTATAAGCAGCGTTTGAACAGAAATAGGAGAGGGAAAGTGGAGAGAGAAACATGGTAAGCTCCTCCAAGAGTGGACAGAATTGCTCTCTAATGTCCTTGACCAGCAATGGGATATGGTTTTCACGCTGATGCCTGGAACTTCATTTAAGAACCTTTTTGCGGTGCTGCTTTTTGCGATTGTAAGGGTCCATTGTAACCAGAAATACGGCAAACAGACAAATACAGTGCATCTTAAAGTAAAGGTAAAGTGCCGTCAACTCGGTGTCAACTCCTGGCGACCACAGAGCCCTGTGTTTTTCTTTGGTACAATACAGGAGGGGTTGACCATTGCCATCTCCCACGCAGTATGAGATGGAAATGTACCAGCGGGGATTCGAACTGGCAACCTCTTGCTCCCTAGGCAAGTTACTTCCCCACTGCGCAATTAGGTGGCTACAGTACATCTTAAGTAGTAAATATTTGCGGGGGGCAAGAGCAAAGACTGGTGCCAGTTTATTCAGAGGCGGGAGCAGATTAATGTACCTCAGTGGCCAACATAGGAAGCTGCTGTTGACTGAGTTAGACCACTGGTTCATCTAGATCCCTGTCTATTCTCACAGCAGCTCTTAGTCTTGAGGCCTTCAGGCAGGAATTCTTCTGAGTCAGGAGTAAGGATGTGCATGGAACTGGGGGGGCCAGTTTGATGTCGGGGATGGATGCACTTAGCCATGCGCACGCACACACACACACTGCATTTCCCCTGCCAGCGCTCGGTTCCTTAAACATCCCCCGAGGCGACAGCGTACCTCCCTGCTGCGCCCCTTCACTACATTTACCCAGAATTAGCAGATACCCCTGCGTATGACGTGCGTGAGCATGCACACGTTGGGCATGCGCAGGAGCATCTGCTACTTACGGGTACTTCCAGTAAACATAGCGAAGGGGGCGGAAGGGAGGCAGGCGCAGAGCCTGACTGTCGGCAGCCCGTGTACGGCCAAAGCGGTAGCCCCGCTGACCCCACCCTCGCATCTGACATCGGGCGCGGGGGGCGTGGCCTGGCTCCCGAATGGTACGCTGACACCCCAGGGGATGTTTAAGAAACTAAGCGCCAGCAGGGGGGGTAAGTGCATCTTCCCCCACCCTTAAAGCTGCACACACACACCGCCGTCGAACCGGTGGAACCAGCCACCGTTCAAACTGGTTCGGAGGCCCACAATGGGCCTCCGAACTGGTTCCGTGCACATCCCTAGTCAGGAGCTCTACAACTGGGCTACAGCTAGCATCGAGAGCCGAAACAATAGGACAACCACTACCATAGGTAGTGTGGTATAATGGTTAGTCAGACTAGGAGAGGGAGAGCCAAGTTCAGATTCCCAGTCAGACATGATGCTCAATGGGCAACTTGGGGCAAATCACTCTTACTCTCAGCCTGACCTACTTTGCAGGGTTGTTGTGAAAATACAAGGGGGGGGAGAGAACCACTCATGTGGCCCTGCTCTCCTTGAAGGGCAGGGTAAAAATGTAATGGGTGGCAAAGTTGGGCAGTAGCTAACCCCTCTCCTTTCTGCCTAGAGCTCTCTCCCAGGACAGCTGCATGGCATCAACTCTCTCAAAAACCTCACTTCTGGAATAAAGCCTTTGGCTTTACCTCTTAGTAGGGATGTGCAGTTTGGTTTGACAGCTTGATGTCAGGCTGGAAATGTCACCCACCCACCCCCAGTTCAGCTCACAGGCACACAGGCCAATCCAGGTAGTGATTTCAAGCTCTTTTCAGGGTGTAAGGGAGCACGGAGGCTGCTGGTTGGAGGCCCAAGTATGGCACACGGTGGAGTAGACAAGGAAGTCTGAAGATTGCTTGCTGGGCACCTTGGAGTCTCCAGTATATCGCACAGGAGAGCACACTGGGTCATGGAACTGGGGAGACTTGTATCCCAAAACATGCCTTGGGGACACATTTCTCTGTCGGACTTTACTGATTAGAAGGACGAGGGTGGGCCTGGACAGAATGCATTGTCTGATCGTTCTTTCTGGGTGTGGGAGAGAATCACCTTTTGTGTGCAAGGTTGATTGTGACGAAAATCAGAGTATGCAGGTGCGCCAGAGGGTATCCAAGCGGGGATGGGCTCTCCAGTAGTCCTATCAATAATTTCAATGGGTACATCTCTAGGTCTACGTCACTGACTCATCTCCTTTGTGATGGGGAGACCTTTGCTGCCTTATCTATTTTTCTTCCTGCTTGGCATAATCGGCTCATTAGTGTTACCTCCTGCAAAAGGAGGGAGGGGAGCGAGGTGGTTCAATTAACTCGCCACAGTTAACTCTCGAGTCTACTTAGTTGGGGCTCCCACATGGGGAGAGGGGGGTGCATCTGGTCCCAATTTGCTTTGTTTGCAGCCAAATCTAGGGGATGCCAGCCCACTGCTAAGTAAGTAATTTGTCCCCATGTGTACCATAAACTGAGAGCTCACATTGCAGTGCAGCTCCTGAGCATATCCAAAGTGCAGTCTCCAAGGCTGCCCTGAAGATGCAACTGCAAACTGGGAGGCAGGTAGAATAAGCGTAGCTGGTAACACACTCTTGCTGTTGCTCCCCTGCAACTGGTATTCAGAGGCATCTCGCCTTGGAACCTGAAGGTAGGTTATGTTACCCTGTAATGCTCTATATACTTTGACAGTGCTAAAGAGAGAGAAAACGGTCACTGCCCCCTCCCAGAGCAAAATTACTTTACCCTTGGTGGGAAATGATACAAAATTTTAAAAGGTGTCAAGAGTCTAGCTTAGCAAGGCAGCAGATTTAAACAAGAGAAAAGGCTCTTGATATCATGATTTCACCAGCCCCTCCACCACCAGAGGAATTAGGAACACCGTTTGAAAAGCTTTCAACAAAACCTTTAAGCTGGGAATAATCCATTTCTGTTTCTACAGAAAATTAAAAACACACCTGTTTATTACACCCTGTACACCAACTTGTTTTACACAGTACAGACAGACACACACATATTGTGCTTACAGAATAAATTTACACTCGGAGATTACTATCTTGGAGGAATGAACTTGGAGGATTTTAAGAACCTAGCATGACATTTCCATAAAGCGTATTTGGTGTATACACTTTTGAAATGTAGTCAGAAGCGCAGTGCAGAATTCCATTCACCTCCCAGACTTTAGATCCTGCCTCCAAATTAAACATAGCTATAAACAAGGTCCGTTCTCCAGATCTCAAACTTTTCATTTAAAAAGGTTTAAAGTGTCCAAATAAACTTGTGGAGGACTGAAAGAGAGAGGCATGATTAGAAGAGGACTGTCCCTTTCTCTCTAGTTTCTTCCTTAATACGGATTCAAGTTTTGTTAAACAAAGAAAAAAAGGATGAACGTGGGGTGTGGGGAGCAGATGAAAAGCATACATATCTCTTGTTTAGGAAAGTTAAAATAAAATTTGATTAGAATATAATGTAGACCTTTGCAATACATAGAATTAGGGTGCTGTCTTCAATGTCAGAAGCAGCATAGGACCCAGGGGGTGGCGGGGAGGCAGAAAGCAAGTTCCTTCAGCCTTGGTTGTGATTAGCAAAATACACACAAACACACACACAGGCCTTTTAATGCTTCTTTTCCTCCACCCAGAGTACTTTAGTGACTGTGCAGCACAGATCAAGTGACCCTTAGAGGAAAGCAGTACAGAGATGAGCAGATTCAAATCGATGCTCAAACTGGAGTTGCATCTGATAGATACAAGTGCACCCTTTGCCCTATTTTGCTAGTTGTACCCAAGGACTAGAGGTGGTTCAGAGGCCTGGATGCAACGTGCAAAGTGGCAGCTGCACAAATAGAATCGGATGGTTGCAGACTAGAAACAGAAACTTGTCGGTTCCTTGCCGTTGAACCCTCGAGGTCTGTAAAACGCGGAGAGCTATCCACCTGCAGCTTTATCTCTCCAAGAACTGGAATATACTCCGGGTTTCTTTAGTCAAAGCACCATCGAGTCGAAGCCGTTTAGGAGAAGGCATCATGGTGGTGACAGGAGCGTGTTTCTTCACCTAGAAGGTGGCAGGAGTTATTTTTAATTTTTGACATTTTATACTGTACTTCATGATGATTCAGGAGAGAACTGGTCCTCCTCCTCCTCCACCATTATTACAGTCACAGACCAGCATAAAAGTACATATTGAAGAATACATGTTTAATAATAAATAAATGTAAGTTTTAATAATAAATAAATAATACGAGTAAATAAAAGTGGAAGTAGAAGGTGGTTACATATATGATGATGCATATTAACATTAAAAGAACTAATAATACTGAAAATGTAGGAGGGTGATTACATGTTAAAAATACGACTATTAAAAAAGCTAAAAGTACTAAAAACGAAAATGAATAAAATAATAATAATACTATTACGATTATGTTTAAAAGTCGTAAAATGCAGTGCAATGCAATAAAACAATAGGTATGGAGGCATGGGCAAGGGCAAGGGCAAGGTCAATCCAGAGTCATCAAGAATCGGATTAAGGGGTTTCACAGCCTATCATCCTTCGATGGATGCCAATCGCAGCTGCACAGAACTTGGCAACACGATGTGTAATGGCATCCCCCCCACAAGCATCCCTTCCACACTGTTGCTGGTGTCTATCTTAGGTTTCTTTTTCGATGGGAGCCCTTTGGGGACAGGGATCCATCTTGTTTATTTATTTTATGTAAACCACTTTGGAAACTTTGGTTGAGACGCGGTATATAAATATTCATAGTAGTTGTTGTGCTTTGGATTCAAGGGATGAGTCTCTTAAACTGCTTGCTTGCCAGCCAAGAGTGCAAACTCTGCCCCCAACCATTCTTACTGAGGCGCTAGCAGCTCAGAGCTTAACGCTGCAATACAGAATAAAGAACCGACTGACACACACACACACACCCCCGCTCAAATATCCCGTGAGGGACATCTACTACCTGAGGCTTGGGCTTCTTCTGTGCCTCTTCATTCTTAACTGGGGAAATCATCTGGAAGACGAAGTTTCTTGAGTTCCGGGGGGCAGTGGGGTTGAGGTCCGATATTGCTGCCAGTTTCTGCAGAACTGCCTTGGGCTGGTTTAGCAGCGAGCCACTCTTCAGCTGTAAGAGAGGGAGGGGATTACACACAAGCAACATTATTATTATTATTACATTTATATCCCACTCTTCCTCCAAGGAGCCCAGAGCAGCGTACTATATACTTGAGTTTCTCTTTCACAACAACCCTGTGAAGTAGGTTAGGCTGAGAGAGAAGTGACTGGCCCAGAGTCACCAGCTAGTTTCATGGCTGAATGGGGATTTGAACTCGGGTCTCCCCGGTCCAAGTCCAGCACTCTAGCCACTACACCACACATGGCAGCAGTGCACTGGGGACCATTTAGGACAGGGGCAGGCAAGCTTGGCTTTTCAGCTGCTGTTGAACCACAACTCCCATAATCATCAGCCACAATTTAGTGTGGCTGGGGATGATGGGAGTTGAAATACAACAGCAGGAAAGCAAAGCTTGCCTACCCCTGATTTAGGTCTTCATAAGAACAGCCACAGTAATAGCAACTCATTTAACATTTCAGTTTATCTGTGGAGCATTTGCCAATAAGTGAGATGTCTCTGTCTCTTTGGCTGTAGTGGAAATGTGTGAATATCCAGATCAATGGTTTGAGGACATAACAGGAGGCTGCACAACCCTCAGGGACATATTTCTGGAAGGCAAAGAACACTTTTGCAGGTAGCTGAGATAAAAGAAAATCACCACACACACACACACACACACACACACACACACACACACACACACACACACACAGAGACAGCGCTGCTGAGGAAGCCTCTGGCTGTGAGGATGCAAGATGCCCAATACAGAGAGAGTCAGACCACTGGTCCCCCTAAACCAGTACCGTATTTACCTGAATAGAAGATGACTCTGAATTTAAGATTACCCCCTTAAACAAGGAGGAGGTAAAATTTAAAAATAGAGGTTAAGGTGATCCCCTTTAAAAAAAATAGGGAGGTATTTACCCAAAAGAAAGAGGATTCTTAATTTAAGATGACCCCCTAATTTCTAACTTCAAGGGACATGGAAAAAGCTAGTCTTGGATTCATGTAAATATGGAATTGTCAATGTCGAGAAATTCTTCAACGACTCAGGCAGGGTTCTATCCAAGCCTTGACATTCTCTGACTGGAGAAGCCTGGGATTGAACCTGCGACTTCCTAGATGCAAACCACATGACTCTACAACTGACTGACAGCCTTCAAATGTTGCATCCTGCACTTGTTGCCATGCAGACCCCCACCCAACATCTTTTTTTTAATAGTCCTTTTTAGAATTAGTACTGGGTGGGGCCCCCCTTACCCATCTTTAAATTTATGCCACATAGCTACTAACCCGCGGATTGCTGGCAGGCAAGAAGGCTTCAAATGGACTTCTGGGTACCGATTTGGTTTCCTGAACATCTATCACCGGGGTTGCTAGAAGAAAGCCAGGATGGGGGATGAGACGTGAAAGCGTTAAAGATGAAATAGTGTCGCATTTAATAAAACAGATCTGCTGATGTGCTTTCTAGAGGCTGAAAACCAATTTTCACAACTGAAAACCCAGTTGTGCTTTCTAGAGGCTACAAGATTTCAAGTGGACTCTGAGAAGTGGATGTGCTGGAAGCAGCTAAAGAGGAACTTGAAAAATCAACCATGGAGATATTTTAAAGGCCACTGCTTGGAGAAAGCAGCAAGTTGATGCCATCATCAGATCTTGCAGGGAGCAGGGATACATTTGTATACCAGAGACTAAGTGTTTTACACTCTAAATTTCATAAGATTTGAGAAACCAAGAATCTTGATTCAATAATATACACATGTATTACATATTTTGACAATATATGGTTAGTGGCATTGTTTGCATGAAATAAAGTCATACTTCCCAATTATCTACAGGTACCAGATTTGGCAGGCACAATCCTCCCAATGAAATTAGCTGAATGCACTGATTCTTACACTGGAATATGCTGGGGAAAGGTTTAATTTAGTGTTGTTGTTGTTTTAGAATAAATTATGTCTAATCATCATATTTTAACGGTTATTGTTCTCAGATTTTTTAACACTTGGTAATTCTAAAATGACATCATGCCCAAGAGAAGCACAAGATCTTTCTCAGATTCAAACTTGCTACGATTCAAATCTACCCTCTGTGGTCATTATTCAATAAAATAAATGATGTTTGAAGTTGAAATCCAACAAATTTAAAACTGTCCTTTCACTTCTCTTTTGCAAGCGCATTAATAAAAACATTCTATGACATATATTTACTTCCTTGAACTCTCATAAGCAGTGTGATTTATGCGAAGTGACTTTGCCTGGTCAACAACGGGCCTCACCTACTAGTTATAAATATTTATTTATTTATTTTATTACATTTGTATACCGCCACAAACTTGCGTCTCTGGGGTGCAAACATGGTCCAATCACAGTTTTGATCACAGAATTTGTGTTATTCAGTGATAAAGTGCAAGCTTTCTGCCTTGTCCTACTCAAAATGTTCTCCTTACAACCACAAATTTCCAGCAAGAAATAAGCCTTACCTTTCCTTTGCAGAGACTTAACAGTGACTTTCTTAGCTAGTTTCAAGAACTGGCTGTTTTCATCAATATCTTCCTCCTCCTCCTCTTCCTCCTTCCCTTTCTCTGACTGAAAATAAGCAGAGCCTTCATTAAAATGGGTGATCCTCAACACGCGGTACAAAACAAATAATGCAGAGACATGGGGCTGGTTCTCAGGAGCAAGATCAAGTGAGGGGGAGTGCCCACCCAGGCTACAAGCCCTGTGGATGCTCCCAAGAAATGGCCGTGTATCAGCAAAGGTTGAGGCATGAGGAGTGGGAAGTGATTGTCTGCTAGCTTTCATATGGGTAGGAAGGCAACAGCCAACCCAGATTGTGTACCCACCACTGTGGCGAGTGGGGGAAGAAAAGCATGCCCTGTGCCATCCTAACCCAGATCATGGCCAGAACATGATTTATTTTATTGTTTATTTATTTAAAATATTTCTATATCACCCAGAACTTGTGTCTCTGGGCAGTTCACCATTAAAATCATCTAAAACATTAAATCAATTAACAATTAAAATCATCTAAAACATTTAAAACCCAGTATTAAAAATATTAAAACTATAAATCTAATTAAAAACCTGGGTGAATAAATTTATTTATTTTATTTATTTATTTTTACATTTATATCCCACTCTTCCTCCAAGGAGCCCAGAGCGGTGTATTATATACTTAAGTTTCTCCTCACAACAACCCTGTGAAGTAGGTTAGGCTGAGAGAGAAGTGACTGGCCCAGAGTCACCCAGCAAGTCTCATGGCTGAATGAGGACTTGAACTCGGGTCTCCCCGGTCCTAGTCCAGCACTCTAACCACTACACACCACGCTGGCTCTCAATGTGTCTTCGGTGCCTTTTTAAAAGTTGTCAGATCATTATCACTCTTTAATTTTAGGGAGGAGAGCTGGTCTGGTGGTAGCAAGCATTACTTGTCCCCTTAGCTAAGCAGGATCCACCCTGGTTGCAGATAAATGAGAGACTTGATGTTTGAGCACTGCAAGATATTCCCCTTAGGGGATGGAGCCACTCTGGGAAGAGCATCCAGATCCCATGTTCGCTCCCTGGCAGAATCTCCAAGAGAGGGCTGAGAAAGATTCCTGCCCGCAGCCTTGGGAGAAACCACTGTCAGTCTTTGTTAACAATACTAAGCTAGATGGACCAAGGGTCTGACTTGGTATTTGGCAAGTGCCTATGTTCTACTTCCCCTCCTCCTGCCTCAGTGTTTGAGGGGTTTTTGAGCTGTCTCCTGGGAAATGGCCATGTGTCAGCAAGGACATTCCTCCTTCCCAGCTGCTGGTCATGAGAGGAAGCTTGAGCATGAACGCCACTTTTACTAGGACAGGGATATAATATTTTAAAATTGTCAACGTGGGGCCATTCCACATCAGTATCATCCCACCTTTGTTTAGATAAACCTAGAGGGTGGTATTTGGAAGATTGTGTGCAGGGCTGGCCATCCTGTCTATTAAAAAAAAAAAGAGATATTGTAAACTTGGAAGAGGTGCAGTGAAGGGAAACTGGAATGATCCAAGGGGTGGAGCACCCTCCCAACCAGAAAGGACTAAAACCAGGAAGGGGTGGAGCATTTCCTCCTCCTCTTGCCTTGCCTTCAGAATTCTCATATAAGGGTGTGCTCAAAACTGGTTTGCCAGGTTTGGTTTGAGTCTCAAACTGAATCAGGCATGTTTGGTTTTGTGCCTCCCAAATATTCCCTCAGCTCGAATTAGAGCTCGTTCGGGGGTTCTAAGTTTTTAGTTTTTAATCATGACCTGGCATTGGGCATGCATGGCGGCCTCCAAAATGGCCACCGGAGGAAGGGCCAGAATAGCCTGAAAAAAGGCCAAAGAGGCCCTTTTTAGAATGGGAGGCCGGCGGGGGGAGGGGGAGATGGCAGAGAACCCCCACCCCACCCCTGCGGCCGCTGACCTGGACCCAGCGGTGAGTGTTAAAAGTAAAGTAACAGGAGGAAATATTTCAGCTCATCTCACAATCTCTTGTACTTGGATAAAGGCAGGTGGGATGAAATGGTCCAGGAAGCGTCTGGACAAAATGGATCACCTGTTCCCGAAGCCACTGCTCACGTTCTAACCGTTCCTTTCTCCACTTGATCTCCGTCTCATCAAGATGTTCTTCAGTCTCCTCCTCGGCGTCAGCATCTTCATGAAACATATCCATCTGAGAAGCATCATCTGCAACAAAGGCAGAAAGAGAATTAGCTCTCCCCAGTGCAGGTCTGCAAGACCCACTGCTCCATTTAAAACAAAGAGTTACAAGGATAACAGCAGAAAAGCATTACGAAGGAACATAGGCAGCTGCCTTATGCAGAGTCAGACCACTAGCTCAGTATTCTCTAATTGGCAACGGCAAGTTTTTCCCCAGCCTTACCTGGCAATGCCAGGGATTGGACCTGGGACCTTCTGCATGCAAGCAGATGCTTTGCAAATGAGGGATCAGTAATATGAAGCTGCCAGACTCAGTCAGGCCATTGGTCCATCTAGCTCAATATTGTCTACATCAGGGCGACTCAGCTGCTGCCCTCCAGTTTTGTAGTGTACCATTCTCACCATCCCCAGCCACAGTGGTCAACAGTCAGGGATGCTGGGAGGCCTACATCTGCAGGAGGGCCCAAGTTGAGTAGCCCCGGTCTGCACTGACTGGCAGCGGCTCCCCAAGTTTGCAGGCAGATTTTCCCCAGCCCTACTTGGAGATGCTGCCAGGGAGTGAACCTGGGACCTTCTGCATGCAAAGCAGATGCTTTACCACTGAACTGCAGCCTCATCAGTGGAAAAGGTACAAGGATTTGGGCTGGGAGTCAAATCCTGACTCTGCAAGAGGAACAAGAGGCGGAATCTCTGATGGCCTGTTGAGGAAGCTAAGAAGTACTAAGAAGTTGGAGGGGGCAGAAAACTCAATTCTGGCTCTGCCGTGGCTGTAATTTCACTGTGCAGGTTGGACATTTGTTCAGTAGGGGAGAGAATCCATCCTGCGGCAGCTTCATCGGTTACCAGTCCACTTCCAGGCTAGATTCAAGGTGCTGGTCTTGACCTTTAAAGCTCTACACAGCTTGGGGCCGGGATACCTGTTTGACCACATTCGTCCATGCAAACCTGCCAGGGCCCTCTGCTCATCATCTAAGGCCTTGCTCATGGCCATGCCACTAATAGAGATCCTGTTGGTGGGGACTAGAGACAGGGCCTTTTCAATTGTGGCCCCTCTGCTTTGGAACACCCTCCCTGAAGAGCTTCGCCATGCTCCCTCCCTTAGTGTTTTTAAAAAACAATGGAACACACATCTATTTAATGTTTCATCTCTGTTTATATCTGGTAGAGTTTTGAGTTTTTATAGTTCTTTGTTCTTTAGCTTTTAAACTAGCTTTTAATTTGGAACTTTTAAAAAACAAAATTGCAGTTTTAAATGTGGATTTTAACTTGTTTAACTTAAATTTGGTTAACTTTATTAGTCTTAATTTACATTGTATCTTTTTATTAATGTTGTGAGCTGTCCCCAATGGTCTGCACCAACTCAGACCATTGGCCCATCTAGGTCAATATTGTCTACACTAACTGGCAGAGGTTTTTCCAGGGTTTGGGACAGGAGTCTCTCCAAGCCCTACCTGGAGCTACTGCCAGGGGATGATCCAGAGACCTTCTGCACGCTCTACCACTGAGCTACAGCCTCATCCTAAAACAAATGACAGGAAGTGCCCCCTGAAATGCACTGGTCCCCAAGGACCATAGGAATGGATGGAAGTTCCAAATGGCCATTTGCTCCATCTAGCGCAGTATTGTCTACAAAGACTGGCAGTGGCTTCTCCAGAGTTTGGGACAGGAGTCTCTCCCTGGGGTTGATCCAGAGACCTTCTGCATACAAGCAGATGCTCTACCACTGAGCTATGGTCCTATCCCCTGATCATTTCCAGCACTCCCCTGCTGAGTACGGTCCCATCCTGAGCAGTTCAGGTGCTGCTGGATTTGTCACTGTCCAAAGAGGCATGGCAAAACCAGAGCCCTTTCTCACAAGAAAGGGCTTGAAGGGGCAAGGGGAGCAAGTCTCAAAAACAAACAGACAACACCTTGCCCACAGACCATCCTTTTCTTGTTGCTGGGCGGGCGGCTCACCCACCCAGACGACTGCCGGCTTTTGCGGGCAGCAGAGAGGTTTGTGGGCCAGGAGGCCCCCGGAACGCCCATCATGCATTGTGTGATTGCGCCATGCATGATGGGGAGTTCCTTGACGCTGGCTGGGAGGCTGCTGGGGTGCGGGTGCCACGCAGAGCCAAGCAGCAGCGACACATGATCAGACAGCCTGGGCAAATGGCGCATTTGCGGCCTTAACCCGGACTAACAGCCAGGGCTCCCTTGCAGGTTGGCGGCTCCCGGCGGTTCTCACATGCAGGAAAAACCGGGCTGGGCTTCCCTAGCCCAGTTTTGCCTGTGCACAAGAACCACCTCATGCTTGTTGTTTTTTAAAAGATGCATCACACATACCCAGCACACTGGAGTGAGTAATTCCCCCTCCCACCCACCCCCAGGCAATACACTCTGAGGGCTTTAACAAGGCTGACAGGTGTACCTAGGTTCTTCCATCGGAACTTCCTCATTCGTCCAGGACCATCACTGTGCAAGTCTCCATCAGCAAGGTACCTCTCTTGGTATAGGCGGAGCTGCCGCTTGTCCTCATCTAGCATCACCTTCCTAAACAGAGTCCGCACACAAGGGAGGGCGGGAGGGAAGGAAAGCTGGGATTAGTCTTCACTCAAAGGCGTGGTTGTTGCTTCCAAGGATGCACAAGCACAGCTTAAATGCATGCAACAAGGCCAACAGATCTGCAGCTACTGACATATGAATTTTGTTGACTTGATCCTGGAGTTCCACATCTGTGGGGAGGACCTCTTCAAGAATTTCTTCTTCGTATTCATCAAGTTCCTCGCCGTCATATTCGTCCTCACTTCCCACTTCACTCCCCGACAGCTCAGCCTCCTCTTCCATGAAGTCCTGCAGCTTACTGAAAAGTTTCCGAGCGGGGTGGGGAGGAGAAAGAAAAAGTAGACATTTATTTATTGTTAAATTTATATACTGCCTCTCATGAAAAAACAATCTCACGGTGGTTCATAACAATACAAATCTATTAAAAACTAAAAACAGTAGGAATATTAAATACAAACCTATCAAATTAGAAAACAAACACTCAAAACAATGAAAAGCAGCATTAACAGAAATGGAAAACAGAACCCTTTATATAAAAGCCCAAATAAAAAGCCCCTTCCTGAAAACGATGAGAGAGACCGAGGAGCAGGTGGCCTACTGGGAGAGCATTCCAAAGCCTGGGGGCAATGACCAAGAAGGCCCTGTTCCATGACAATTCTAAAGGATTTAAGGAGCTACAACAGACCAGTGACTCATCTTCCGCAGAGAAGTCAGCACTGGTCTAGCAAGGAGTCTCAAACCTAGCTCTTCAAGATCCCGCATAGAGACACTTTTCAGCATCATCAGATATAAAAGGGTTTTTGTAGTAAAGCAGAAAGTCAAACACAAAACCTCACACCCACACAACACATGTTCCAACTCCACACCGAACCCATACACACACGACACAACTACAGCAGCATACAGGATCCTTGAGTTTCAGAATCCTTAGTACAAATCCAGGTTTCCAACTTTAGGTCAGCTTTGCAAACAAGCAAGTCCGCAAAAGTTACAAGCCTACAGATATTTTCACGAGCCTATGTTAGCCATTCATGGTGCATCAAGCGCTTGGAAACAATGACAGCTTTAAAAAAGCAACAGCTCTTCTAGATTACAAAAATCATCCCTGCTGGTTGATCAGAGATAATTCTTGCTTGCCACAGGCAAGTTAAGTGGCTATTTACAAGCCTGCATGATGTACATCAAGATCCATTTGAAAGCCTGGACAGGCACCCTATTCCAGTTCTTTTTACCACTAGGTATTTCGGATCGTTCCATGGCATGCTTCCAGGCAGATATAGAAACAATACTAAAAACCCTTGCTACTTGGAGCTAAGTAGGTACTTGGGAAGCTGACTTCTACCAGGTTAGACCATTGATCCATCTAACTCAATAGTGTGTACACTGACTGGTAGCATCTCACCACGATTTAGGAGCATCTGAAGCTGCCTTCTTCCGAGACAGACTCTTGGTCCCACTAGCTCAGGATTGTCTATACTGACTGGCAGTGGCTCTCCAGGGTTCCAGGCAGGAGTGTCTCCTAGCCCTACCTGGAGATGCAGCCACAGATTGAACCTGGGACCTTCTGCTTGCAAAGCAAGTGGCAGGACTAGGGACACCCAGGTGAGAGAACGCCTCTGAAGCAGGCGGTCTTTCCATGTGGGGATGGTGTCGCCAAGGCCAGCCTTACTGGGGCTGCTGTCTGCACAAGTCTGTTTAAGGAGTGATGCTCCGAAGTTCACAGGCTGTGTGCAAAAATCAAACCAGGTTCCCAAGGTGGCTGATGACCTCATGTGAAGTGGAAGCAGTTCCTGAAGACCTCTGTGATGGGGCAAAGGCTGCTGGACAATGGTCTCACTTCACACACTACTGCTCCACTGGACACTGCTCATCTATGGCCTCAAACCACAATCGCAAAATCTTTTCAGAAGCTCCATCCGTTTGAACACACCACAACCAGACAAACCTTTGCATTCTTTGTCTGAATCAAGAACATCCTCTGCTGAATCAGTGTGGTCTCTTCGTTATGTAAACTGTTTTGTTTTTAATGGAAAGTGATACCTTAACTTTTGAAAATAGTAATAATAATTCAGTGGATGGAAAGGACTTTGACTCCGGTCCAGAAGCAACACTAACACCGGATCAGAGGAAGCTGTCTTCTACTTAGTCGGGCGATTGATCCATCTGGCTCAGGATCGTCTACACCAGAGCTGCTCAACTTCAGCCCTCCTGCAGACGCTAATCTCTTCAGAAAGCAACATTAGGTATCTGACAACCTGAAGGAGTCCTAAGAAATTTTTCTGCAGTAACTGCATTAGTCCTTTTGACATAAATTGTTGTCTACATCTTAAGTTGGAAGTACTTCTTTACAACAAGAAGTTCCAGTCTTCGTAAAGGATTATCTCCACTACAGTATTCTACATCTTTCCACTTGATAACGGACATAATTCAAAAGTGATGTCACTGGCTCACTCTAGGGGACTTTGTACTACATGTGGACTTTGTAACAAGTGGATCATTTGGATTCAGTCAAGTCAAGTCAAGTTTTATTTACGGTCCTAGACCAAACAGATGGATTCAGTTATTTATGGTTACAAAAATCCGTGGATATATTGTCCATGTGGACTTTACAGTACATGTGGATTTCATAACAAGCGGATGTTTTGCATTGATATTTACAGTTGCAATAACTTCTGGATATATGGTTCATGACATTAGCTGTGTCTGCTATAGTGGTACATTAATGAGCCTTTCTGGAAGGGCGGTATAAAAATTTAATGGATGAATGAATGAATTAATAAAATAAATAAATAAATGTTTGAGTACATTTACATTTTACATTTACTTAGTTGCATTTAGTATGACTCAGTTACATTTACTTACATTTAGTGTTATAAAGATGGGGCTTCAGTGCCCAGGCATACGGATCGTGTCATCTGGACTACAACTCCCAACATTCCAGACTATTGGCCACTGTTGCAGGGGATGAAGGGAGTTGTAGCCCAACAACAGCTGGAGGGCAGGAGTTGTGCAGCCCTGTTCTATACTGACTGGCAGCAGCTCTTGGAGTCTCTCCCAGCCCTACCTGGAAATGCCAGGGGGTGAGGCTAGGACCTCCTGCATGCAAAGCCGATATTCTGCCACTGAGCTATGCCTCCACCTCCAAAGACACCCCATGGAGCCACATTTCCCGTAACCATATCTCAGCCTCCCTTTCCAGTTTACACCACACTGTGGTCCAAACAGAGCCACCGCTGGTCTGTGATGATGAAGTTTTCGTTGAAATACCAAATCCCTGCACCTATCACAAGACATGTATTAAACTTCTCAGGCACGCTCCTGCAAAAATGTCTTTCAAGCCTGGCCAATGGCACCGTTTTTTTGTTTATAACTTCCCATGATCATAGTACTATATGAGCTAGAACAGAATACAATGGTGCTTTCTTTGCTGAGAAGGCTAGAAGCTTTTACTCACAATTTCTTCTTCAGTCCTTCTCTGCGTCTCAACACTTCCTCTTCGTCATCTACTTCGGCTTCCTCTTCGTCATCTACTTCGGCTTCAGTTTCCTCCTCCTCCTCCTCCTCTCCTTTGCTTTTCTCATCCTACCAGTTCAGAAAACACCAGATTCATACATTACTGTAGCATCTTACCACCCTTCTACTCTTTACCACTTTACCATTTTAACCTCTTCTTCTTCTTCTGTTTAAAACAGCAGGACTGTATGTATGCTGGGATTCTGAGCTACACAGAATGGGATACTGGGTGTGGGTGTAGAGATCGGCTTCATGTAAATCACAACTTGCTTGCTTTCCCCCCTAAAAAGCACGTTTCTGGACCTTTAGTTGCAAAGATACCATCATCCATGCACTTTCGAGACTCTTGAAGCCAGAGGATGGCTGAACAAGATTTTAGAGTTATAAGAGGGGGTTTCAGTGCCCTGCAGAGCTCCTCCCTGTGACTAGCAAAGGCACAGTAAGTTATGCAAAAAGAAAAATACATAATATTAAGACCTAATATTAGAAAAAGAGCCAGCGTGGTGTAGGGGTTAGAGTGCTGGACTAGGACCGGGGAGACCTGAGTTCAAATCCCCATTCAGCTATGATACTTGCTGGGTGGCTCTGGGCCAGTCACTTCTCTCTCAGCCTAACCTACTTCACAGGGTTGTTGTGACGAGAAACTCAAGTATGTAGTACACCGCTCTGGGCTCCTTGGAGGAAGACCGGGATATATAATGTAAAATTAAAAATTACTATTAAGCTTAGGTCGCAAAACTTAGCTATTCTTGGTGCAGACTTTCTCTCAAAAAACCACAGAAGTAGAAGGTGCCCAACCAGCTGCTTGAGGCAGAAAATCCAGAGCTAAAGCATTTGCGACAGACGGCTGTCGAGCCCCTGCTTGAAAACCCCCTTAGGAACACAGGAAACTGCCTTATACCATGGGTCGATCTAGCTCAGTATTGTCTGTTCTGACTGGCAGTAGCTCCTTCAAGGTTTCCAGGCAGGAGTCTTTCCCAGCCCTACCAGGCGATGCTGTCAGGGCCTGAACCTAGAACCTTCTGTATGCAAAGCAGATGCTCTACCACTGAGCTATAGCCCCATCCCTTAAGGGGAGTATCTTATCGTAGGGATGTGCCCAGAACCGTTTCGGAGGTGGCGGGGATGTTCCCTTAAGGGCGGGGAGGGTGCACTTACCCCTTCTGCCACATTTCCCCTGCCGGCACTCCGTTGCATCAAAGCCCCTCGGGGCAGCAGCATACCTCCCTGCCTCCCCGTTGCCATCTTCGGCCGGAAGTACCGGGCGTGAGTGCACGTGCACAGCAGGCATGTATGTGTGCATGGCATATGGGCGTGCGCACCCATTACTTCCAGCCACTTCCGGCCAAGGACAGCAACGAGGCGGCAGGGAGGTTAGCTGCCGCCCCAAGGGGCTTTGATACAACAGAGCGCCGGAGGGGGGAATGGGGCAGGAGGGGCAAGTGCACCCTCCCCCACCCTTAACACCACCGCTGCCTCCAAAAGCCAAAACGGCACCGGTAGCCAAAACGTTTCGGAGGCCTCTACACTAGCCTCCGAAACATTCTGGGCACATCCTTATCTTATCATGGATAGTGCTTGCATATAGTTCCCCATCCAAATGCAAACCAGGGCAACCTTTCATAGCAAAGGAGACAATTCATGCTTGCTATTGCAAGGCCAGTTCTCCCCAAGGCAATCAGCTGCATTGCCAAACTGCTCTTACAGTGGAAATATTTCTCCTAAAGTCCAACCAAAAAGCTACCCTCTCATCCCTCTGGGACAGGAGAGAACAAGTCTTTGTCCCCTTCTATGTGACAGTTCTTCAGGTATTTGAGGAGTGCTATCATGTCCTACTCCAGCCTAAACATTCCAAATTCCTGCAACCTTTCCTCACAGAATTCGTTTTCCAGACGCCTGATCATCTTTGCTGCCCTCCACTGAACCTATTCCAATTTCTCCACGTCCTTCTTAAAGAATGCCAACCAGAACTGAACACAATACTTCAGATGAGGCCTGACTGGTGTGGGATAAAGAGGGACTCCCTTTTTAACCTGAAATCAGCACAGCCCATGAAGTCCTCGTTAACCTGGACATGAATCATCCCAGAAGGGGCTTGAGCTAGAACCTTGATGCATTTGTTGCACAGTTTTTGGAGCACAAATGGTTTCTGAGATGGAGGCTGCACATTTTTATATCCAGCTCGAGCATCACGGCAACAGGGTCTCAGTACTCACATCGTCACTCTCAAATGCATGGTCATCTGTTAAAAGCTGGAAGTCTCCAAACTCTTCCTCCTCTTCATCTTCCTCTTCCCTACAAGAAAAGAGGGTTGGTGTTGTTTTTGTATATTCACTAAGCAGTGGGAATGTAATGGGTAAAACATGAAAGCTGTCACAGGTAGTTAGTTGTGAGACAGGGCCTTCTTGGTAACTGCCCCTAGGCTATGAAACGCATTCCAGGTGAGATCTAGGTGCTTCACTCACTCCAATCTTTCAGAGATGACTGAAGACTGTTGGGATAGTGAGCAGTTGTCTTCCAACTGCCTTTTAGTTGGCTTTGTATCTGTGTCTATTGTTGTCTTTTCTTTTTTTTAATGAATTGTTGTTCCAATTACTTTGATGATTAATTTGTTATTCACCACCTTGGATGAAGGGGAGCATATAAATGCAAATCAGTGGCATGGGGACATTGGTGGCGGCCGGTATTTAAATTTTTGGGCAGCCCACCACTGTCACCATAGCCCTACTGGCCTCAGCAGCCCCCAACCTCCATCTGCCATTGGCCTCCATGGCCCCCTGCAGCTTGCTTCCTTTTGCCAGCCTTGACGCAGAATGATGTCACTGCCCCAACACTGATGTCCCGACATCATTATACTGCATACCAGCCAGAAAAAGGAAGCAAGCCATCCGTGGCAGTGAAAAGCCCATTAGAGAGGGGCTGCAGAGGCAGATGATGGGCAAGTGCAGCCACCCCACCTCTTGGGAGCCCATGTCCAGAGGACATGGCCATTCATCCGTAGACCTGCCTCTGTAGTAAAGTAAAAGAAATGGTGTTGGGGCACCTTAGAGGCCAGACTGTTTTTCAGGGCAGTCCTTCATGAGTCACAGCATTTCAACACCACCTAACAGCTACAGACTACTCATGGCTAATCTCCTGGAATTTACCTTTGAGTAATAATAAGGAACTAGCTGAACCAGGCGCAGACCATCTGCGCCTCTAGTCCCCCCTGCTTTCTCCCCCACCCAAGCCGACCCACCAGTCGCCGCTTTCTCCGGCCCACCCACCGTGGCTTTCTTCCCCCTCCCCCGCTGCTGGCATCCACTTTCTCCCTCCCACACACCCCTGCCACAGCTTTTTTCTACCCCCCCCCATCCGCCTGCCGTGGCTTTTCTCTCCCCCATCTGCCTGCTGCCGCTGCTTTTTTCTCCCCCCCCATCCACCCACCCACGCTGCTTTTTTCCTCCCACCCCCATCAGCCTGCCGCTGCTGCTTTTTTCTCCCCTACCCATCCACCCACCCGCCAGCCACTGCTGCCACTTTCTTCTCCCTCTCCTCCTCCCTCCTTACTCGGCGGGGCCGGGCCACCTCCATTATTATTGCCGGAACTCTCGCAGCGTGTCGCGAGAGTTCCACCGCCAAATCCTGGGCACGCATGCCGGCTAAGAGAATTAAATATATAGAAGATAGGAATAATAAGGGAAGTACCAACCTCTGTCAACTCAGGCAGGTAAAGAATCCTGAACAAAAAAAAAAATAATTACGTGCTTTGGTGAAGAGGAGCTGGACTAGATGGGCCATGGGCCTGATCTAGCATGGCTGTTCCTGTGCTGTTACAGAAGCGACAGTCACAGACCTTGTTGTGCACCGCCCAGAGCCTTGGAAGGGGTGGTACGGAAATGCAACAAATAAATAATAATCAATAATACTGTGGTCTCCCATTCAAATGCAAGTAGGGCTGATCCTGCTCTGCAGGTGAAAGCACCCTCGCTCACCCCAATGTAACCAGTTGTTATGGTCATAGGGGCGTGTAATGTAATAAATTTGTTAGTGTCCCATACCAAGTGTTGCGTAAACACATATCATGGTAGCAGCATAGACATGGTTATAAGGCTGTGACTCAGCCTCTAAGGGAGGAAACTTCCACAGATGCCATATAGTTGGCCAGAGGAGCATTTTTCCTCCCTCCACTCGCCCTTTACACCCTGGAGGTTCCAGGGAAGGAAAAGAGTATTTGTCAATATAACCCCTAGAGGGCCATGCATGATTGCACCCTCACAAAATGGGCTCTTTGGCAAAACTGCAGGGAGGGCCCTCCCAGGTTTGCTAGGACAGCTGCCTACAAGTGAGCCAACCGAGCTTAGTGCAAACAGCTCTTGTGGCAAGGGTTAAAAACTCCAACAGGGTAAGGAGTTAGGCCTAGGGGAGGGGGCCACCGCCTAGGCAGGATTGTGGCCATAGGGAAGGGGCCTGCTGCCTCCATCTTATTTTACATTTATATCCTGCTCTTCCTCCAAGGAGAACATAGGAACATGGGAAGCTGCCATATACTGAGTCAGACCATTGATCTATCTAGCTCAGTACTGTCTTCACAGACTGGCAGCAGCTTCTCCAAGGTTGCAGGCAGGAATCTCTCTCAGCCCTACCTTGGAGATGCTGCCGGGGAGGGAACCTAGATACTCTTCCCAGAGTGGCTCCATCCCCAAGGGGAATATCTTACAGTGCTCACACTTCTAGTCTCCCTTTCATATGCAACCAGGGCAGACCCTGCTTAGCTAAGGGGAGCCCAGAGTGGTGTACTACATACTTGAGTTTCTCCTCACAACAACCCTGTGAAGTAGGATAGGTTGAGAGAGAGAGAGAGAGAAAGGTGACTGGCCCAGAGTCACCCAGCAAGTATCATGGCTGAATGGGGATTTGAACTCGGGTCTCCCAGGTCCTAGTCCAGCACTCTAACCACTGCACCATGCTCGTGCCAGTTCTGGTGGGCTCTCCACCCGGGAAGTGCTAGCGAAAAGATGGGGGGTAGCTGAGGCTGTGGTGTCTGGTACAGCTCCCCTGCTCCCCGCATGGTGGGTTGCAGCACTCCTGGGCTAGATCCAGGTGCTTTGCCTCACTGCTGTGAACAGAGGGAGTCAGTCGCTGCCGCTGCTCCCCTCCGCTCCCCGCCAACTTCTTGAGCTGCTGGAGCCAGACTTTCTTCCCGCCGGACCTCCAGCCATTTGTTTGCTGCCGGCCTGGGTCCAGGGCTGCCTCATGGAGACAACGATCAGGCACCCGGAGGGGCGATCTTGTGCTGAGGCCAGGGCTGCAGAGGTGAATGGGCAGGCGATGAGCGGGCCCAAAGCCTGGAGCAGAAGCCTCCTTTGGACTTGCTGCGGCCCAATATTCATGGAGGAAGACCCGATCTCTCTGAGAGGGGGGAGGCGGGGAAGGGGAAGAGACTCCGCTCCCGATGCTCCCTGCTTGTCTCTCTCTGGGCTGCCTTTTGCAGGAAGCCTGCGGCATTCCTGCCCCTTTGTGTTCCTCCCCGGGAGGAGGATCCCTCCTGCTGCTTTGGCGAGATCTTGAAGAGAAGCCTTAAGAGCCAGGAGGGAGGGAAGGGGGGACAGAAAGGGGGGATTCAGAGGGACGGAGAATCAAGGGCTTTTTTTAAAAAACAGCCTGTCCTCCGTGTGTCCTGATTTAGGCAAGCTGCTAGGCTAATTGGGGAGGACCCACCTTTGAGCTGCCCTCCCCATGGAAAGAGCTCACCATTTTTCCTTTGTCCCGTTGTTTTAGGTCTTCCTCCCAGCGCGGCTGCTGTCGCTTTTGGCGGGCTTTTTTATTGCGGGGCGGCATTTTGTCTCCACAGAGTTGTTGCCGCAACGCCTTTTGCCGCCATCTTCGCACCCCCCTTCCCTCAGGACTGCACCTGAGTTTGGGGGTGGATTAACCAGGGGGATTCGGCTCTCCAGCAGGGAGAAGGGCTCTAAAGCCTCTGCCTGCCTTTTTTCCTCCCTGGATGTCGCCTCACACCGAGTCTCATAGGCCGATGGCCGGAGACTGGCTGCGACCTCATCCTGCGGCCTGCAAGTCGCCTTACGCCGAGGCTCGGGGCCCGAAGGCGGGAGACTGGCTGCGACCTCATCCTGCGGCCTCTGCATGTCGCCTTACGCCGAGGCTCGGGGCGCGAGGGCCGGAGACTGGCTGCGACCTCATCCTGCCGGACGGCTCTGTGGAAGCCGGCAAGGACGCGAGTGGTGGTGGAGATCCGAGCGATCTCGTGTCCCTCGGGAACACACTCCTCCTTCTCCTCGCGGGAACGGAGACATTCTCGGCCTTCCTGCGCGCTCCAAACAGTTAGAGAAAGCAGGAGGGGGAAGAGGAGAGAGGACTGAGGGACGGAAGCAGAGTAAGGCTTGATGGAAATTCAGGAATAAGAAACAGCAAAGGAAGATCGGAGAGAAGAGCAAGGCTGCCTGGAGCAACGCAGGACTGTCAGAACTGGGCGGGGCCATCCCTTTCAAGAGCCTTCTCTCTTTCAGCTAATTAACATAGTCCTGCCCTGGAGCACGTGAGAGGGGATAACCTATCCAGATGGCCGAGAAAGGAATAATAAGAGAAGTGCCAACCTCTGTCAGCTCAGGCTGGTAGAGAATCCTGTGTAACTGAAAAGCTTTCCTATTCCAGTGCAACAAGCACTGAGCTAATTAAGAATCCTGAGTAACTGAAAAGCTTTCCTATTCCAATGCAACAAGCACTAAGCTAATTAAGAATCCTGTGTAACTGAAAAGCTTTCCTATTCCAGTGCAACAAGCACTAAGCTAATTAAGAATCCTGAGTAACTGAAAAGCTTTCCTATTCCAATGCAACAAGCACCACCCAGATCCTGGCATACCCATCAACACACACACCCCTCCTGGGCAAGGAAACTTCCCCTTCCGCCTCAATGCAGTTCTGCCCACACATGTTCTGGCCATGCTGCCTCCTCCCCCTAGCTGCAGTGAACAGCAATACTTATGGAGAAGGGCAATGTTTGCGCATCTCAGGCCTCCTGGAATCACCTGTCGGTTGGGAAAGAGCCAGAACAAAGAGCTACTGCCTCAGCCGCTGGGTCATCTAAGCTGCTCCCTTTTTCGAGTCTAGAGGTTGCTGAAGAGCCACGCATGGGAGAATCTGAAAAAGAAACCAGAGTTGAGGAGTCATTAGACTAGGGCCCAGCAACAGGTGGCTCATGCACAGAATCTCCTTCCCAGTTTCAGTGACATTGGAACAAGCAGCAGCTTAACTTCCGAGTCAGTTCATACTAGTTTGGCTACCAAAAAGGCTGCAGCGGCAGGGTGTAACTTTGCATGGAAGGGAAATGGGCAACTGGATGGGAGAGAAAGGGGGAAAATTGGTGCAAAGTTAAGTCTTCCTCTCTGAAAAGTTATACCTGGGAAGGTCCAATTATGGCTTCCACCATAATTAGGTAGGTCCAATTATGGCTGCCACCGGGTGGCGACTCGGGACAGGGCCTTCTCTGTGGCTGCCCCAGGGCTCCGGAATGCACTCCCATGTCAAAATAAGAGCTTCTTTCTCAGTTTTTTTTTAAAAACCCTTAAGACACACCTGTTCTCAGGTTTAGTTTAGTTAACCAAATTAACTAAAATGAATAAATTAACTAAATTAAATTTAATTAACTAATTTAATAAATTTGCTAGCTAGGTAACTTTAAATAGCTTGTTTTATATCATAATTGGTTTTAATCATTTTATCTGTGTTATATTTTAGATTATGTACACCACCGAGAGATATTATTATTATTATTATTTTTACATTTATATCCCACTCTTCCTCCAAGGAGCCCAGAGCGGTGTACTACATACTTCAGTTTCTCTTTCACAACAACCCTGTGAAGTAGGTTAGGCTGAGAGAGAAGTGACTGGCCCAGAGTCACCCAGCTAGTCTCGTGGCTGAATGGGGATTTGAACTCAGGTCTCCCCGGTCCTAGTCCAGCACTCTAACCACTACACCACGCTGGCTCTATATTGTATACATTTTGGGCAGCATATAAATATGATAAACACACACACACACACCACTGCCCTTGCTCCTCAACTGCAATCTGCAGCCCATTTGCAACTAATTCCTCTTTCCTTGCCCTGCCATCAGAAACCTCCATATGTGTGGTGTTAATCAGGTAGGTGGAGGCATAGGGGTGGCCCATAGGGCTTGATTCACCCAATCATGATTAGGGCAAGAGAAGCCACCTGCTCTGATTCAGGAGCTGCGCATGCTCCCAGTTGCTGATCATCTGTCAGCTGAAACCAAGGCTGTAGGTGCCCTCCATGCTCATGTGCCAAGCAGCAGTGGGGCTGGGGGACTCCCTCCTACCCAGCAGCTGTATCCAGATTTTTAATGAGGCAGGAGGAAAAATCCTCCTACCCACCCTCTGCTTAGCACAGGATCACAGACGGTGCCTCTGTCATTGGTTTAACTGACACATGATTGGCAGAGCATGCACCATTCTGAGATTAGGGTAGGAGGCTCCCCCTACCCTAACTCTATGCTCGTGAAATCTACCTGCAAACAAGGGCACTAGAAACACAGTCCTTTCCTTCTGGCTATCCAGAAAGTATGCAACTGCAATAGTATAGAGTATACAACTGCAGAAATTCTAGTCAGCTGGATATTATATTATATTATATTATATTATATTATATTATATTATATTATATTATATTATATTAAAGCCAACCAACCAAAAGCCACCACAACAGTTCCAGACAGACTTAGTTAAAGCTTACTGGCCAGAAGTAGGCATTTACTAGCCCCCTTCCGCTGCTCTGCCAACAAGCACTTAGATTTCAGCAATATATTCTGGGCACAGGATATGGCACAGAACCACCAGAAGGTGCAGTGTACAGCCCCAGCAGAGGCACAAAACCAGGGCCACTCGTCCTATCAGGACAGCCAAGACTTGCCTTGAGATGCAAACTTCCCAGAGCACAGATCGAGCAGTTCATCCATGTTCTGCTTCTTGCCACTGTAAGTGTCCGGAGGGAGCTTGTCCTGGGAGGCAAACTGCCCGGAGCACAGATCCAGCAGCTCGTCCATGTTGGCATCCATTGCATTCTCGTCCATGCTGGCCAGAGGCAGGTGACTCTTGGAGGACTGGTATTTATTCCGGTGGTGGCCAACGTTCAGAAATCTGGAAGCCAAGTTTGTGACCACATCTTACAAAATGCTGCTGCCATCACAGCAGGCTCAGGCAGCTCAGGAAGTAGAATGTGAATAAGATACAGGTCTCCAGGCAGACTTTGGGAATATGAAGACGACAAGTATTTATACACCGCTTTTCAACCAAAGTTCCCAAAGAGGTTTACATACAGAAATTAGTTAAATGGATGCCTGTCCCCAAAGGGCTCACAGTGTAAGAAACATAAGAAGACACCAGCAACAGCCACTGGAGAGATGCTGTGCTGGGGTCGGATAGGGCCAGTTGCTCTCCCCCTGCTCAATAAAGAAAATCACCACTTCTAAAAGGTGCCTCTTTGCTCAGTCAGCAGGAGTTCCTATCACTGCTGCACTGAGATGCAAGATAATGCCAGAGCCATTCAGCTTCAAGCAAACACTATCAAAAGCAGAGATGGCCAACTTCTCGGCTGGTGTCGGAGATCACCCAAGCTTGGGATTACATCCCCCCACATGCTCCAAAAGGCAGGAAGTAGTCATACTTGAAGATCCTTAACCCAGTGCATGTGGGCGGATCTCCTCGGTTCTACTTCTTGCCTTTGCTCCAGAAGGCTCGCTTTTCAGCTCGCTACTTTCTGGCCATGCATATTCTGATCCTTTCCTTCGTCGCTTTTAGCTATCTTTATCTGTTTTTTCTTTACTACTCAACTATTATCTAGTTTCACTGTTTAAAAAAAAAGATTTCTGGTTTTACTTGTCCATCTTTATTGTCTATACTCTGGAGTATTGTCTATTCTTCCCTGCACCCTTTGCTGACCCTTTGGCCGATGTCCACCAAGAAGACAGTCGGTTCTCTGGGCTATTTTATTCTCCACAAAAGGTCAGGAGCAGAAGTATATCTTTGCCTCATCAGCGTACCTCCTCATGGAGGTCAGGCTCCATGAGAAATCAGACATCATCCCCAAATAATAAAGGCTTCACATTTATGCAGCATGTGTGTTCAGGCATAGCTGTGAGTGTGTTCATAGGAGGCATAGGACATCACCTTATACCAAGTCAGACCATTGATCCATCTTTCTCAGTATTGTCTGCACTGGGATAGGCAACCTGGGCTCTCCAGCTGCTGCTGAACTACAATGCCCAACATGCCCATCCACAATAAATTGCAGTTGGGGGATGATGAAAGTTGTAGTTCAGCAATATCTCGAGAGCCAAGGTTGACTACCCCTGGTCTTCAGTGAGTAGCAGCAGCTCTCCAAGGTTTCAGATGGGAGAAATCCAGCCCTACTGAGCTGGTGGGACGCATTTTAATCACCCTGGGCCACCATTCTCCAGCCTCATACAAGTTGGGAAGCAGTATCCATAGGCAAGATCAAACCTTCCCAGTTACATACCCATCTGCATCAAGAAGTTGACTTTGGGTGTCATCTTCGAGGGAGAATTGAAACTGGAACCTCCCAGTGGCTGGAACTGGGCTTTTTTCCTCAGGTGTAGCATTATAGAGATCTTGGGAGTCCTCTATGGGGAGGGAAGGCTCAGATGCCTTTCCTGAACTCTAAGCAGATATAAAACAGAACACATTTATAGAAATGAATGACTAATTAGAAAGCAGGCACAAGCAAGAGTTCAGTCTGGAAGGGATGGGGCAGAGGAAGACCAGCAAAGGCATAACTATAATTGGGCAGTTGTGTTCAAAAAATATGAATCTCACACCGTTATATGTTTATCTGTATATAAAATGTTGGTTTTGTAGATCTGTATGTATAAAGTGTAACATCACGTCGATTTCGACTCCCGGCGCCCACAGAGCCCTATGGTTTTCTTTTGGTAGAATACAGGAGGGGTTTACCATTGCCTCCTCCCGCGCAGTATGAGATGATGCCTTTCAGCATCTTCCTATATTGCTGCTGCCTGATATAGTACCAGCAGGGATTTGAACCGGCAACCTTCTGCTTGTTAGCCAAGCATTTCCCTGCTGCAACATTAGGTGGCCATCTGTATGTATACACATACAAAATCATCTTACATTAGACTCCTGTGAGTAAATTAAGTGAGGCTTCATGGAGTAATCAACAATGAAGGGTTCCCCCCACCTCATTATAATAATCCAGACTTATAGTAAAGCTTAAGAGACATTTCAGTCGTCGTATCTGTCCCCTCTCCATTACTGAGGAAGGAAGCACATTTTGGGATTAACCTCTTTCTTATAATTGTTGTACATTATTAGATGGATAGGTCTCAAGAAAAAATTGTTGTTGGATACAATTGATAGGGATGTGCAAAAAATTTCGGGCACAGAACGATCTGTGCCCGAAATGAACAATTTCGGGTGATTCGGGGCCGAACCGAATCACCCCCGATGTCCCCCGATATTTTTCGGGCACGAGCCGAATCACCCGAATTTCGGGCACGAAAAATTCGGGTGATTCGGTTCATGGTTGATTTTTGGTGAATTTTTAAAGTTTTAGTGACTTTGGGGCAGTTCGGGGGCATAGCATGGGATCTGGGCAAAAGGAGTGGGGTGGGGTGGTAGTGCCTAATGGGTGCAGGCTACCACCCCAATTTCAGGGGGATTGGGCCAAGGGCTGATTTTTGGTAAATTTCTGAAAATTTCATGTCTTTGGGGCAGATTGGGGCATATTGGGGCAGAAAGTGGAACCTGGGGCAGAATAGTGGGGTGGGGTGGTAGTGCCTAATGGATGAAGGCTACCACCCGAATTTCAGGGGGTTTGGACAAAGGGGTGATTTTTTGAGAATTTTTGAAGTTTTAGTGACTTTGGGGCAGTTTGGGGGCAGAAAGTGGATCTGCCCCAAAATAGTGGGGTGGGGTGGTAGTGCCTAATGGGTGGAGGCTACCACCCCCATTTCAGGGGGATTGGGCAGAGGGCTGATTTTTTGAGAATTTTTGAAATTTGGGTGTCTTTGGGGCAGATTGGGGGCAGAAAGTGGATCTGCCCCAAAGGAGTGGGGTGGGCTGGTAGATAGTGCCTAATGGCTGGAGGCTACCACCCATCCCCAATTTAAGAGTGATTGGGCAGAGGGGGGAATTTTGGTGATTTTATTTTTATGAGATTTGTCTTCATAAGGTGAAGTGTGCTAAATTGATTACTTCCTCATATTATTCATAGTAAAGGAAAGTGTGAAAAAGTGAAAGTGGGGTCATGAGAGTTGTTTAATTGAAAAAAATCTCATTTGCTATGATAGAATGAGAATTCACACCTCAGAAATTCACCAAAATTCCCCCCTCTGCCCAATCACTCTTAAATTGGGGATGGGTGGTAGCCTCCAGCCATTAGGCACTATCTACCAGCCCACCCCACTCCTTTGGGGCAGATCCACTTTCTGCCCCCAATCTGCCCCAAAGACACCCAAACTTCAAAAATTCTCAAAAAATCAGCCCTCTGCCCAATCCCCCTGAAATGGGGGTGGTAGCCTCCACCCATTAGGCACTACCACCCCACTATTTTGGGGCAGATCCACTTTCTGCCCCCAAACTGCCCCAAAGTCACTAAAACTTCAAAAATTCTCAAAAAATCACCCCTTTGTCCAAACCCCCTGAAATTCGGGTGGTAGCCTCCACCCATTAGGCACTACCACCCCACCCCACTATTCTGCCCCAGGCCCCACTTTCTGCCCCAATATGCCCCAATCTGCCCCAAAGACATGAAATTTTCAGAAATTTACCAAAAATCAGCCCTTGGCCCAATCCCCCTGAAATTGGGGTGGTAGCCTGCACCCATTAGGCACTACCACCCCACCCCACTCCTTTTGCCCAGATCCCATGCTATGCCCCCGAACTGCCCCAAAGTCACTAAAGCTTTAAAAATTCACCAAAAATCAGGATTTTGCTCAATCCCCCTGAAATTGGGGTGGTAGACTCTAACCATTGGGCACTACCACCCCACCCCAAAATTTTGCCCCTGGGCCCCTTTTTACCCACCCGAATCGATTCGGATTCGGATTCGGATTAAATCCAAATCCGAACCGAATCAAGGGTGATTCGGGTGACCCAGATTCGGGCACAAAACAGAACAGGGGTGATTCGGTTCGGGTCCGAGCCGAATCACCCGAAATCCCGAATTGCACACCCCTAACAATTGATGAGAGTTTACCAACTGTTACCTTCCAGTGCTTACATTAAATAATTAATGTACAATAGTATTTCCTAGTAGGTAATTTCAGAGCAATTCAAGTTGATTGCAAAATGATTGTGGGTGAGGGGAAAGGGGAATTTATAAATATAGAAAAAGACAGTATGCCTCCAAAGAAAGATCAGGATAGGAAATAATTATTTAATGTATTTAAATAATTATAATTATGTAATAATAATTACATAAAAAACTTATGTATTTTTTATTTTTCTATGTAAACTGCTTTGAGAATTTTGTTGAAGAGCAGTATATAAATATCAGTAGTAGTAGTAGTAGTAGTAGTAATGTATCATATGAGTGTATTTATTCATTTCTTGTCTTGTTTGACTATTTACTATGTTGTCAGATATATTCTGTTATGATGTCTGCATCAAGAAGTTTATAAAAATGTGGGATTTGGGGGCATAGTACAAGGGAGCAAGTCCTTTGTTTTCTACCCTGAAGAGTAATGGGCATATATAGACAGAGAAAGGTCATGGGGAAGAATCACCCAGTTTGTTTCAATATGGCGAGAAGGTATTTAATTTCCAGCCAATGGAAACTAGAGAGTTCTCCTTGCATGTAGGATGTGTACAACATACACCACAAGATGAATACTTCACAATTACTTAAGACTCCAAAGAAGCAAGAGAAAAAGATTACCTTGGATGCAGAGCTAATAAAGCTGGTTTTGAAAAAGCCAGGAGAAGGAGAGCGGACACCTCCAAAGGCAGACAGAAAGTTGCCCCCACGAGCTGCCTGCTTATTGCAAGGCTGGTAGGAAGGAATCATGGAGCCGATCAGCTCAAAGCTGCTGTTGTGGCTGTTCTCTTTGGCCAAGTTCGGCAGTAAAACGGAATCTTCATCTTCTAAGGAGGGAGAGGAGGAAATCTACTGATCTTAGAGGAAAAAACCCACCATCTTGGTTTCAGATCCTGAGATTATTTCAAGCAAGTTGGTTAGAAGAAACCAAGAATTTGGTTGGTTAGAAGAAACCAAGAACTGGCCGTGATGTCCGAACTGACATCACGGCCAATCTTGGTTTATTTCTAACCATAATAAAAACAACTAGCTGGGCCAAGCACAGAGCATCTCTGTCTCCAGCTGGCCCACCCACCCACCCCCGCCGTTTTCTCCCCCACCCCACCCACCCCTGAGGTTTTCTGGTTGGCCAGCCAGCCCACTTCTCCCCCCCACACACCGCTTTCTGGCTGGCTGGCCCGCTTCTTCTCCCCCCACCCCCTGCCCACTTCTCCCCATTTTCTTCCCTCCAGCCTGTACCCGTGGCTATCTGGCAGCTCTCTGAACTCTCGCAAGAGCTGCCACGCATGGGATTAACCACGGGTATGCCTTAGATAATTAAATATATAGATAGATAGATATTTTCCATCTCCCGTATGGCCATGGGAGGGAGCATGTACTTCCAAAGAAAAGAGATGTCCCATGGATCCAAGGTTTAACTGTGGTTCCACCTAACATCTTGAGTTGTCCAAATGAGTCACCAAGAGAAAACAGCCTAAATCCAGACGAAACGTCTACCATCTCAAATGTTAAATGCTTTATTACAGTCAAACTACCTCAAAATGTTCAACAATGCTTTGAGCAAGCACCAGGAAGTCGGGAGAGACAAGGCAGTATGGGTCTTCCGTGGAGGAAGTTAGGAATATAGGCGTTCCAAAGCTCTGCCCCACGTGTGTGCTTGCTTGCTTATTTATTTATTTATTTTATTATTCCTCTGTGTAAACTCCGCCCTGAGCCATTTTTGTAAAGGCAGTATAGAAATTGAATGAACAATAATAATAATTTGTTCATTGCTATCCTAACCCTGTGCTCCATACAAAAATGTCTGCAATTTTACCCTAATCATTTGGAGGTAGGGATAATGAAGGGGTGATATGCAAAATGCTTTAAGTGAAACAATGCTATCACCTGTTTTCCATCTCTAGGTGGGTAGACATTGCCAAAAATCACTATGCAGATTCTTCCACTGAGATGGTACCAATAGCCCAAATTTGTGGATCCGGCTCGTGGACCAACAAAGAGAAAAGAGAGCCACGAAGAAGCAGTCAAGACAGACAACAATTTTACCTGGCTTGTCGGGTCTTTTGCCCACCGTTTCTTCCATCTCAGCTTTTTCACCTGGAAGAGAGTACCTGCAAGAAACAAGCATAGCTCTGTACATGATGGCGTAGCAAGGAAAACGGAGAAATGAATGTGAACAAGTTATTGTTCGTCAGGGTGCCGGTGGTACTATCTAGCAATATTACAACATACCGTTTTGTAATGGCTCACGGCGTTTGCACTTTAGGTTTACATCAAACACAACTTTTTTGTTCTGTAAAATTTTTTTAAAAAACAACCTCACCCTGTTTTTGAAGAGTTATCCTTGAACAGCAGCAATGTCGATTCTGTGGAAGAAGACTTGGGGGCAACAGGACAGTGCATGGTTTGGGCTGCATGTTCCTCATCGACCAATTCTTTGTCGGTTTCTTTTTCACCCTCTTCAAGGCCCTGCTCTCTCAGCTCCTCATTATCCTCCTCTGCTTCACCAAGAAGGTACTCAACAGTCTAATGGAGCATGCACACACCAAATTAGGAACATAGGAAGCTGCTGCATACTGAGTCAGACTACTGCTCCATCCAGCTCAACATTGTCTACACAGACTGGCAGCGGCTCTCCAAGGTTTCAAGGCAGGAGTCTTGCCCAGCCCTACCTGGGGATGCCAAGGACTGAACCTGGGCCATTCTGCACGCAAAGCAGATGCTCTGCCACTGAGCTACGGCCCCATCCTCTAAGGGGAATACCCTACTGAGCTCACATGTAGTTGCCCATCTAAATGCAAATGATCTCCCTGCTTAGCAAAGCAGATCATTTGTGCTTGCTACCACAAGACCAGCTTTTCTCCCCTAAAAGGACAGGGAAGAATTCCACATAGTGAGTGATGCTATTTATCTGCTTAAAATACTGATAGCCTAGAGCTTTAAAGTTCCCCATAGGGCCATAAGTGCATCTTCTGCTTTGCCCCACAGAACACCTGGCGAGGGAGGGAAGCACTGCACAGAAGAACCGCAGGAAACAAGGCCAGGGATGGAGCCGGAGCAGCAGCAGCATCCTGTACAACTCACAGCCAGACTGACTGTTGATCCAGCTTCTAGGAGCCGCTTAGGAACACAAGAAGCTGCCATTTACTGAGTCAGACCACTGGTCTATCTAGCTCAGGATTGTCTTCACAGACTGGCAGCGGCTTCTCCAAGGTTGCAGGCAGGAATCTCTCTCAGCCCTATCTTGGAGATGCTGCCAGGGAGAAAACTTGGAACCTAGATGCTCTTTCCAGAGTGGCCCCATCCCCTAAGGGGAATACCTTACAGTGTTGACACATCAAGTCTCCCATTCATATGCAACCAGGGTAGTCCCTGCTTAGTTAAGGGGACAAGTCATGCTTGCTACCACAAGACCAGCTCTCATCCTCGCTTGGTGGCTGAAAGCTGTGCAGGACCCAGCTGTGATTCCCTCTCTCTCTCTCTCATTTCCCACAATCCTGTGCTGCATTGCTGCTGCACAGTGCAGAGCAAGGCAATGCAGAACTGGCCCTCCAGGATTCCAGGGCTGGAGGTCTGGATTGCAGCGCCTGCCTCCGCTTCCTAAAGTTGCTCCATGGTTATCAGAGCTGCTCTGGGCATGAGAAGATGGGCATACACAAGAGTTCCTGGCTGCAGGATTGCAGCCCTCTCCAGGAGCTGGGTGTACACTTAAAAAAAAACAACCACCAACAAAAACCCAACACATTTCAGTGCCTCGCTCCAGGCAGTTCTTTAATCATTTCTCACTTCAAAGAACTGTAACCGTTTGGCAAGTGGCCAATATTAAATATGGCACAAACCCCCAATTCTCTTAGTTCCTGGCCAATTTAGGAGACGTCAGCAACACACTAAATCTTGCCAAAGTAGGCAAAACAAGCGACCGGGGGGGGGGGGGGAGCAAACCTCCAGATTGCCTTCTTCGTCTTCCTCCTCCGACTCATCCGTCATCTCTTCCTCCTCCTCTTCCTCCTCCTCCTCCTCCTCCATCATGTCCTCATTATCCAATTTAAACAGGGTGAGCCGCTTCTGCCGTTCCTCCATCCTACGGAGCTTCATGGCCTCCTGCAGTTTGGCCTTCAGCATTTGCAACTTTTCACCTGGGCATCCAGGAAGGCATGAATACATGAGATGCTCGTTTTAAAAACACACACACACACACACACACACACACACACACACACGGAAGCATCGCCACCTCGGGCAAACCATTTAATGAGGCTATGCACAATTATCACTGCTTTTTAAATTCATTTGAATGGGGGTGGCGGGGGGAGCTTCAGGATATGCTGGCTGAAATAACCAAGCTCTAGGAACATGGGAAGTTCCCTTATACCACATCAGACCATTGGTCCATCTAGTTCCATACCGTCTGGCTGGCAGCAGCTCTCTTTGAGATTTCAGGCAGGAGTCCTGCCTGGCCCTACCTGGAGATGCTGCCAGGGAGCGAACCTGGGACCTCCTGCATGCAAAGCAGGTGCTCTGTCACTGAGCTACGGCCCCATCCTTCTAGTTAGAATAAGCCAAGTCTACATGGGCAGCAGACTCAAGATGTAGAGATGTGCATGGAACCAGCTGGCCCGGTTCAAGGCCAGTTCAGTTTGGGTTCCTGGAGGCGGAGGTGGTGGCGGCGGCAGGTGTGTGTGTGTGTCCACGGAGGTTCCCCCTCCCCCCGCCGGCCTTCTAAATCACCCCCTCGCCCGGTTCAGGCACTCTTCGGCCGGTTTCTGGCCTTAACCCAGAAGCACCTGTTTTTTTAAAAAGATCGCAAACCCCCCGAACTTGGGGTAGTGGTTTCGGTTTGACCCCGAACCATTGAAACGAACCGGTTCGATGTCAAACTGGTTCAGGGTCGAACCAGTTCGCACATCGCTATCAAGATGAGCCAAGCCAGGAACGGACAGCTTCTGTTCTGGGTCCACATGAATAGTCCAGCCATTAGCCAAGTTCCTGCTTTGTATCCTCTCCTCCAGTACCTGTAGGGGCAGGATGGGGGGGTGGAGGGCGGCATGAGAGAGAGGGCCTTTCCTTGCCATGATTTCGGAATGCCCTGCTTGCTGACGCTGGATATCATTACGGTTCAGATGCTTTTAAGTGTTTTATTAAATAACTAGCCAACCCCGCACAGAGCATCTGTGTGGCACTTTGGGGCCGGCTGTTTCCCTCTTCCTCTGACCCCGGGCTATCCTCTCTTCCCCGTCCCTCCAGCTCGCACTCTCCAGCCCTTCTCCCCTCCCGTTCCTCCACGTTTTGCTCCCTCCCGCCCGCCCGCCACCGCCTTCCTCTCCCCCCGCCCGCCACTTTCCTCTCCTCCCTCCTCCACCCGCCAGCCGGGCAGCCACTGCCGGCACTTTCTTCCCCCTCTCCTCCTCAGTGGGCACGCATGTCCCACTCACCCCCTCTGGTGCCAGGCCAGGGCCAGTCCTTCCCATTGCCTCCCACCTCCCAGCCCAGGCTGCAGCCGAGATGGCCCCTCCTCACAACAGCCAGGCACCTCCACCGGCCAAACAGAGCTCAGCCAATCAGGTGCCTCCCTCGCCGGCACGCGTTGCCTTGCCACATCTCCACGCTGGCTGGCTAAGAGACTTAATTATAAAGATGTTATATCTTTTCATGTGATTTTTAATCCTGTGAGCTGCCTGGACAGTCCTTGTGAACCGGAAAAGTAGGGCAGGGCTTGGCCAAGTCAGATGATGTATCGAGACCCATCTACCTACCTAGGGAGGACACACCTACCAATGGGTACTAGACTTGATGGCTCAGAGGCAGGTTGTCTCTCAGTTGCAGGGAATACCAGTTGCAGGGAAGCAATGGCGGAAGAGGAGGCATGTCTTCATCTCCCACTTCCGGGCTTCCCAGGCGCATCTGGTGGGCCACTCTGGGAAACAGGATGCTAGACCAGATAGGCAGGTGGTTGGCTCAATTTATCAGCCAGACAAAATATTTTACTGAAGTTATGTTGCAGGCCTGCTCAACTTTGCCCCCCACCCCCACCGGTGTTTTTGGACTACAACTCCCATAATCCCCAGCCACAGTGGCCAATAGCCATGGATGATGGGAGTGGTAGGCCAACATCTGCCGGAGGGCCAAAGTTGAGCAGCCCTGCTATGTTGGAACGTTGCTCATCAGGGCCTTTTTCACTCGTCAGGAATCATTTTTTCACTCGTCACAGACTAGTGGATTTCTGCAGCCCTGCAGACGGGCCCTGGGCCTGATCCAGCAGGGCTGTTTTTACTTTATGTTGATGCCATCTAAAGAGTTCTTCTCTCACAATACAGAATCAAATGTCTTTAAAATGAGTCATTCCACCTGCAAGTTTCAGAAGTACTACTGAAAACAAACATTAAAAATGGTTTACACCTCCTGTCCAAGAAATCAGAGGCACCTTTAAAAGTGGTTTTTCAAATATGGACTGACTAAACGCTGCAGCCAGGACATCTTACGCTCTTCCTCCCACCAGCAGAATACCTGGCTTTGTGTGGATTGCATCCTCTTTGTCCTCTGCAGCTAACAGCACAGGCACTACATCTGCTTTTAGCTCCTCCTTGCCCTCATTAGTGGTCTCTTTACAAATAATATTCAGGTTCACCGTTCGTTCAGCTTTCGGTTTTGGTGTGTGAAGCGCATGCTTTGCAAAACGTTGTTTCAAAGCTTCCAGCTCTGCATTTTGGTTTTAAAAAGAAGAAAGCATTACTATAACCATGCATTTGTAAAAGGTTTCATAGTTTTCACTTTTTTTTAAAAAAACCTAATTAATTTCTCTTCAACTGGATTCATCTACTTTGCAGGGAGGTGCCAGTCAAGCTGAAAAATATGAGCTTCTGTATTCAGAAGTTGATTTGACATTTGGTAGGATTAGGGTTCCTCAGATCCCCCCCCGCCCCACCTTCAAGGGGAAACCTGGTTCCTCAGCCCCTTCAAGTTTCCCCTTGGGGGCAGGAGAGAAGCTAAGCTTAAACACCTCAGATCTTGGGCAAGGACTCAACTCAAAAATTAAGACTGCTGTGCTTGCTCCAATACCCTTCCCATTTAACAAGGGTCATAGGCTGTTCACACAACCCTAAACAGGGTCAGAGGAGGGTCCAGCCAGGTAGGAGAGCCGTGCGTGCTTTCAGTCCATGGTCGTGAGAACTCAAAAGGCAAGGGGGGTGGAGGGAAGAGTGATTGTGTGGGAGGCAGGAGCTGCGTAGAATGGCTTTTCATCCACCCTCGGTAAAATTCTGGAGATGGAATGTGGATAGAGTGCATCCATCTGATCCAGCTCCCTAACAATCATTCTTCCCTCCTCCTACGTTGCTTTTTGAGTTTTCACCACTGCAGATCAGGAGCACACACAGCTCTCCAACCCTGGCTTCTGACCCTGTTTAGGATCAAATGAACAGGACTTCACTCTGGCACATAACTGAGAATCTCTCAAATGGCAGCTCGGCTGGCAAGAATAAAGGAAGCAGGCTTCTATTCGCCTAGGATGACTAGAAACCCCTTCCAGGCCACCATGATAAGAAGCAGCTGTACAACAGGAAAGAGGATGGGTTTCTTTTTCCCCCTCTCAGGCCTTCCCAAAATAACTAACACGTGTAGGTGTGGGCTGGTGACTTGTGAAAACAAATGAGATAGCAGTTTCCATATCCGCTGTTATGGTTACAGGAAAAACAAGTGACAGGAAAATAATCATGAATCAGATCTACTGTATATAGTTGAGGTTGAGTTAAACATGCTAGCCTAGCAGTGTGATACGATGCCATGATCTTAAGACACAGGAAATGAGTGTCACTGGATTTCAGTACTCAAAGATAGTCCATAAGCCAGTCCCACAACTTTTCACCATCATTATCATCTCAAGGGACAAATGCTCATCATTATTTTTTGGCAAAGTCTATCCCCCGAGATAGGAAATAGATGATAGTATTGTTGCACTTACAACTTTGTGTGTGTCCTCAGCCCTTCTTTATCCCTCCCCATCAGCTGATTAGGGAAAGATTACACAAATTTTTGCACAGAGCAAATTTTTGCACAGGTCAGAATGAACACATTGCTGTACTCTTTGGAGTAATCTTCAGAGGACATACCTACCCATTTTTATTTCCATTCCTCTGACAATATCAATGTAATTTTATAGTAGTTTTTGTGTTTTTAGAACTTTTAAAAGCTTTCAAAACACTTTTGCAAATTTTGCTGCAGCAGGCCTGATGGTCAGAACAATAAAAGCATGGTGAGACAATGGAAGTTGAAAATCGCCTCTTTTCCATCTTTAGGTTGGTTGGTTGGTTGGTTGGTTGTGCCGTCGAGTCAGTGTCGACTCCTGGCGCCCACAGAGCCCTGTGGTTTTCTTTGATAGAATACAGGAGGGGTTTACCATTGCCACCTCCAGTGCAGTATGAGATGATGCCTTTCAGCACCTTTCTATATCGCTGCTTCCCGATATAGGAGTTTCCCATATTCTGGGGTGATTTGAACCAACAGCCTCCTGCTCTCTAGGCAGGCTACTTCCCCACTGCACCATTAGGTGTGTAGACCTTGTCGAAAATCACAATGAGCATTTGTCCCCCAGATGGTACCGACCACCCCAGCCGGCTCATGTATTAAGAGGCAGATGGCAGCCAATCAGTTAATTCAGGGGTTCCCAAGTGTGTGTCCGCAGATGTTGCTGGGCAACAATTCCCATTATCCCCAGTCACTATGGCCATTGGGGCTGGGGGATGATGGGAGCTGTAATCCAACAATATCTGGGCCCCCATGATTGGGAAGCCCTGAATTAAGTGAGGCACTTTAGGAGAAGGTGCAGTAGGCGAATAAAGAGCACACACACCCCAATTCAAGTTAACATAGAATGGGGAGTCCTTTCGTCAGAAGCACACTGCTGCCCCTGTGGAACCCATACAAATAGCCAAAAGCTAATCAGGATCCAGTTAGCCCAAGCAAGGTCCTAACAGTTAGAGCCATACCTTTGTTCAACTGAGGCTCATCAAGATTAATAAATGAATCATCCCTGGAACAGAGTGTAGGCTTAATGGTCAGGTCCACCCCCAGCTCCCGAAGCCAGTCCAACCTGGACTTCTTTCGTTTTTCACCCGTTGCTACCAACACTGTCCTGGGAGGCTGAACAGCTTCTTTGGGCTCTGCAGAGGATTCCAACAATGGCTCCTCTCTCTGCTTAATCGCATCCCCTTCCACTTTATTCTCCACCGGCACACTGTATTCAACAGCGATTAGTTTAGTGTCTTCTTGCTTTTCATAATTTGTCTCCTCAGTAGGGCTTTCCGTTCTGGGATCACCACTCTGCCCATTTTGCTCAAGACATTCTTCCATCAAATTCTCCACCTCTCCAGCAGAAGAGCCATCTGTTCTGGCAACACAAGAGTTCAGGAGGGTCGAAGTCTGAGGATTGGGTCCTGCTTCTAACTCCCTAGTTGCTGGTTGGTCGGTTTCTTCTCTCCCACTCTCTCTGCAGTCAGTGCCTGGGTTCTTTGGCACAGCATTTTCTCCATCAAGTGTGAGCTGATATTTAGTTGATCTACCAAGAACAACAGAGGCAAAGCTTCACCACCCTCTTCTGACCTTTATATAATCACTGCAAAGTGTGTGGAAGTCAGGCTAAAGAACTTAGTTGTTTAGCACATGATTTTTCAGAAGACAGAAACGAAAATTAGACAGTTGTCACAAAATTATTGCAGATTCCTTCCAACAGTAATATATAAAACACCCCTTCTTTCAGGGCAGAGGGAGATCTCCTACTGGCCCCCATTTTATTTTAGTCCACTCTGGCAAATTCACACATTACGACGACATGTTTCAGCTGGACTCTTCCTTGGTAGACAGTTTCTAGAGAAGAGGGTGGCAGTGCTACTATAAAACAGGATCCATTACAAACTGAAACCGATGTTACATGCCATGTCATCAGATGTGGTCTATTCTGAAACCAACTACTCTGCATGAAAAATAAACTAGGATTCTACAGCAAAGACAATTCACATTCTGCCCAAGAAAATGTGCAATTCTGAAATCTGGACACATTATGCAAATGTATTCATTTTATTTTGAATTGTACATTTAGGTTTTTGCTATTCACTGGAGAAGCATGAGGTTGTGCTATACAGGTGGACCTCGATATTCTCAGGGGTTCTGTTCCGCGGTGGTACCACGGATATGGGAACCCCAAATATCGGATAATTGATTCCTATGGGATCGTGGGGGCTAGGTTCCCAGTCAGCTGTTTTTGCCCAAAACAGGCAGAAATCAGACCATTTTTGTGAGGAGGGGGGAGTTCCTTACTTGTCTCTGCTGCTCCCACCAAGTCACACTGTGCCCCTCAACTGGCCGAAAATTGTTTTTTGTTTTTTTTTTTGGGGGGGGGGGTTGACGGGAGCCATTTTGTGGCTCCGATTCCTAATATGGCAGCTGGAAATGACCCCTGTGGTCATTTCCCACCACCCCCGATACATGGATACACGAGGACGGTGGTTTTCTCCCCGCCCCTCCCCCCCGCATGTGCTGAGACAGGAAACCGCAGATCATGAATCCACAAGCGAGGAGGTCCACCTGTATACTAAAGTCTTGCTCTTAATCCCCAGAAATCTTACTCAGTCAGCTCAGGCTTCTGAGATTCCAGTCGTCTTTGCTGTAGTGGAAAAAAATCTCTTTCCTGATTCAGGCCAGGTTAATGGATAATCTACCTGACCAGTCTAAACCAGTTCCTCAACAGAGGGAGATTTTTGGGCTGAGCCATCCCTTTCCTGTGCTCTGAGAAGCAGACTGGCTAGCTTAAAAATCTTTTTAACTTTCCAAACCTAGAAAAGCTAAGAAAAGATTCTGGTAAACCCAGAAGTTCTGGTAGGTTCCTGCTACCACCAAGTACTCTAAGACTTGACTAGAACCCATTGGATTGAGTGCTTTAGTCCAAGATCTCTCTATAGCTGGGTCCTGGGCAAAGGCAAAAATCTGGTCCCCTTTTTCCTAACAAGCAAGACTAAATGGGGAAAAAACCTTTCCCTCTCGTGCGTTTTGCCTGCACGTGGAGCTAATTTTCAATTTGGCCAAGTTGCCCTTTGAGACATGTTCTGCACCAGAAAAATCCCCCGCCTCGTACTGGGTTAATAATCAACCCTCCGAGGCTTGGAAAAAAGAACAGAGAAAAGAACTTTTATTCAGTTACTACAGACAGGTTCTATCTGAGGCTTTTAGCATTTTTGATAAACTTAAAGTTGCAAAAATACTTCAAAAGCATCCTGAATGATGCTGGAGTGGCATACAGTAAAACTTAGTTACTCAGTTGCAAAGAACAGATATTTAGGAAAATGCAAAGCACGCACACAAAAGCAAAATATATTCCTGACGCCCAGTCTGACTTAACAAACTGTTCCCTATGCTGGGTTCCCGAAGCCAACAAAGTCATGGCTTCCCCTTTCCTTGACTCACCAAACTCTTGATGAGAATCAAGCCTCCTGCAGATCTCTCACCCCAAGAGATTATCCTGCAGTTCCACCATGAAGCATCCGACCTCATGTTAATCTGCACTCTCTGACAAGACTTCCTTTCTTGTTCTCAGAATTTCCCCCTGCAGCTCTCGTGTCCCACCCACCTATTGGACTGATTGGGTGAGCCCTGGAGTTCACCAGCCTGTCAGTCAAGACAAGAGTTCACTTCCTGTTAACTCTTTAGAGGGAGAGGAGACTGTTCACTACATTTGTCTTACACACTTTCAAGCAGATATTCATAGCCACAGGGACTAGAAACCCACCCACCCACCCCCCGCTTTTTTAATGAAACCTGAGTTTCTCAGGAAGCTGAACTCTGCACCCAGCACATTCTACAAAGGGGTGTGTGTGTGTGTGTGTGTGTGTGTGTTAAGCACTACTGAGAAATTGCAACACACTCAGACATGTCTATACTATGAAAAGAAGCAACAATTTAGAAGAGTTCAATCAAGCTGGACTTACTTCAGCAAAGTCATAGCACTTCCCTGGAAAGCAGGCCGAGGTTTGCGCTTGAAGAATTCGTGGACACTTTTGGCTTCTGGGAGATGATAGGGGAGAGGCACACTGGCTTCTACCAGAGAAGAAACACAGAGGTTAAACTGTTCTGATTTCCTTTTGACTTTATTGCTTTGCCTTTTTGCCCAGGATTGCCGTTTTGTTCTCGTGATCAGAAACCAGCCTACAACACAAGCCACCAAGCCCTAAGTGCGGACATCATCCCCTGTTCTGGACTTCAGTGGGGAGAGGGGCCCAGGGCAAGCAGGAAAACAAAAACATAAAGTGGAAAAGAAAATGCCAAAAGACCAAGTTGAAAATAGCCTCAGGTCTTGTCTATCCATTGTATTATTTGCCTTGAAAACTTGTCTTTTCCATTTGTGCTGATGGTTGGCACCCAGGGACTTAGTCTCAGGATGCTGTCCCTACATAGGGGGAGGGAATTGGCAACTCACTTGCCTGTCTTTCTCTCAAGTAAACAGGTCAGGAATGGTTGCAGTGGATGGGCTCTAACAATAAGATGTAAGGAAGAGGTGGCTCCAACTGAGATTTGGGAGTTTTGCATGCTCCTAATAGTCATTCCTGGGGTGGGGGGGTGTGGCATGTTATATCATGGCTGGAGGACCCAGAACTGAACATGCGCTACAAGCAATCCCAGTCGGGCAGCACGAACAGCAGAGCTCCTCCACCCTGTATCAAATCCCAGATTTGAGGAGGAGAGCTGGTCTTGTGGTAGCAAGCAGGAATTGTCTTCTTTGCTAAGCAGAGTTCACCCTGGTTTGCAGTTGAATGGGAGACTACATACTGGAAGATATCCCCTTAGGGGATGGGGCCACTCTGGGAAGAGCACCTGGATGCTTGAATGCAGAAGGTTCCAAGTTGTCCCTGGAAGCATCTCCAGATAGGACTGAGAGAGACTCCTGCCTGGAACCTTAGAGAGGCTACTGCCAATCTGTCTAGACAATGCGGAGCTAGATGGACCAATGGTCTGACTCAGTATAAGACAGCTTCCTATGTTCTAGATCAGGGGTTCTCAACCTTGGGTCCCCAGATGTTGTTGGACTTCCAACTCCCATAATCCCCATACAAACGCCTTTGGGGCTGGGGATTATGGGAGTTGGAAGTCCAATAAAATTGGGAACCCAAGGTTGAGAATCTCTGTTCTAGATCACCTATGTCAGCTATCCCCGCCACCTGACTGGGACTGTTTTTCCATAAACTATCACTGCCCGGTCCTTCACCCGACATGACAGATTATCCCACATCTCGACTGTAGCTTCCTCCTCCTCCTCCTCACATCTAATCCCAAGAGCCCGTTAAAAAAGCTAATGCAGTTCAGCTGCATTAATAGAGATACAATATTCAGATAGCAAGAAATAATAATCCCACTCCGTTTCTGCATCCATTAGCCCTCACACAGAATACTGTGCCCAGTCACAGACACTAAGAACAGCACTGATAAACAGGAATGGGTTCAAAGGAGGGGACTGGAAGCCAAGACCCATGGGGAATGGTTAAAGAAGCTGGGGAGGTTTGGCCTAGAGAAGAAAAGACAAAGGGGGGAAGATGACAGCCTTCGTTAAATATCTGAAGGAATATCACAACAGGGGAAACAGACCTCAACAGGGGGTTAGGGGAACCATGACTACTGATAGTGAAACTGCGGATAACGGGGGAACAGGGCAATGGGAGGTTAGGTTCCGGAGGCAGTGGGGCAAAAGGGCGAAGACGGTGAAAAGGGGCTGGTGAAAAGCAGACAAAAAACAGACTGGAATTAGGGAAAGGTGGGGGGGATAGTGCCCTACCGTGCTGTGCCCCCAGCTGTCTAGCAATACCCCCAAAGTTTGTTTATTTTTAAGGGGTTTTTTTCCAGGTAAAAAGTTCTCTCTCTTTTTCCCCTTTCCCCCCGCTTTTACAGAAAGGAGCCACAAAGTGGCAGGCGGAAGTGACCTTGGAGTCATTTGTGTACCATCATATGTACCGCAATTGTCAAATGTGTACCATCCTTTTCTGCCCATCCCCGAACTGTGGATATGCGAGTCCTAACCTCTTAAATACACAAAACCGCGGATGCCAGATCCACAATTAACGAGGTTCTCCTGTACCACTTTTCCGCCTGGTGCCCAAAGCAATGCATATATTCATACCCTGCCTTTCAGCCAAAATTGCAACAATTAAAAGCAGTCAAAAGATTTTAGGGGCACGTCGGGAGAGGAAAGGATCTTTGCAGCAGTGTTCCCTCTAATAGGGATTCCCGGATGTTGGTGACTACAACTCCCAGAGTCCCCAGCTATAATGGCTTTTGCTTGGGGAGTCTGGGAGTTGTAATCAACAACATCTGGGAATCCCTGTTAGAGGGAACACTGCTTTGCAGGTCACGGGACTTGCTTCAGGTTTTCACATTGTTTGCATTTAGTGTTTCTCTCACCAAAGGCTGCTTGGCTATTCATCCCCCACTGCACATTTCCCCCTCCATAAAAGCCAGTGACTGAGACTCCCCCCCAATATGATCAGCAATCTGACAACTGCAGAGGCACAAATTTGAAAACATTTCATCAAATACTACAACGCCTGTGGACAGCAACGACAATCAAAACCACAGGGTGCTACAGATACAGGTTGACATCCAGACTCATGAGTAGTCCCACTGAAATTAATGTGACAAGCCAGTCATGACTAATCACATTAATCTTAGTGGGACGATTCATGAGCAACTTAGTCTGGCTGTCAGCTACTCATTCAAGGGCCACAACCAGGATCTATCTTAAAGGTTCACAGAATCCTTCAAGGGTATAAATCTTACCTCTAATAAGTCGCTGAGTCTCACTATGTAGTTGTTTGATGGCTTCTTTACTTAGCTTGGCTGCCTTCCGTTCCTTAAAAAAAAAAAAAGTATTGTTTTGGATTTATAAACAGTTTAAAGCTTAATATAGTGTCAGCCTGCATGTAGCTTAAGTCAAATAGGAAGATGACATCATGCTCTAGATAGATCAGAGAAGATGATGTACTGCTATGTAGATACCATCTGTGGCAGAGCATCTGCCTGGCACGCAGAAGGTTCAATCCCTGGCAGCATCTCCAGGTAGAGCTGGGAGAGACCCGTGCCTGGAACCTTGGAGAGCCACTGCCAGTCAGAGTAGACAATACTGAGCTAGATGGACCAAGGGTCTGACTCAGTATATGGCAGCTTCCTATGTTCCTAAAAGGTTAAAAAAAACCAGATATGATATATATGTTACCTTTCTAGGTTCCTTTAACAGTGGTTCCTCATTCCCATCAAGTGCATCACTGTAATCTTCACTCTCAGAAAACAGCTGTTTGGACCAATGTTGAGAAAGAAAGTTAATTTGTCTGCAAAAAGAGGTTGCTAAGAGGAACTCTTACAGAATGGTCAGAGACTAGTATTTCCCTTTATCCAAGGGATATCTGCATCTTTTGCTGCTCATCATCACAGACTACGGCCCAGTGCATTTTATTTATTCAGTTTATGTATCACCCTTCCTAAAGTGGCTCAGTCAAATTAAAATTTAACTGCCATGCTCTGAAGGCATTCTGTTACAGTACTTTTGGGAACACTGTTCCCTCTAAGGCATGCGCACATGCACGCGCTCACAAGTTTTTGGATGTCCATTCAATTCAATTTAGATCCCACTCAGGTTGAATCAGGAAGGCCCCATTCTGAATGCAGTTATGCACACATTGCCTTGATACTGCCAACCATAACAAAACTCATTCCACACAGAGATGGAAAAAAATTAGAGGGACCACTGTTTGGGAACCTCCTATAACTCTCTCCTCAATAAACTAACCTCCTGGTATCTCAGTCAGTCACTGTGTTTATTTGGTCCACAGACCTCTCTACAAGCAAAACAATAAAATAGAAAAAAATTACCAAAAAAGTGCTAACACCATATTATAAAATTCTGAATATTCTTTTAAATAGCAACCCTGATAAACACAACACTCCTATGTTTCATAAAATATAAAATAAAACTGCAAGCTAAAATGCTGATCTTGTGATAGTGAGCACGAGTTGTCTCCTTTGCTATGCAGGGTCCAAATGCTTGGTTTGCATTTGGATGGGTAACTACGTGTGAGGGCTGGCTACTATAAGGTACTTCCCATAGGGGATGGGGCCATAGCTTAAGGGAAGAGCATCTGCTTGCATGCAGAAGGTCCAAGGTTCACTCCTTGGCATCTCCATGTAGGGCTGGGAAATCTCTCTGCCTGAAACCTTGGAGAAGCCGCTGCCAGTCAGTGTAGACAATACTGAGCTAGATAGACCAACGGTCTGACTCAATATAAAGCAGCTTCCTACAAAAATAAAAAATAACTGTCTTTAAAATCATTAATAAACTGTTAGTTTTTAGCCAACTGGGATCTTGTTTTAATAGCAGCAGCAAGATATTTAGCTATATTTTCAGCTACTGCTCTGTCTGAACCAGCCAAGAGATATGAAACACTAAAACCCTCTGGTGCTGCCAGGGAACAAGAGCAAACGAGGAGTAATAAAACGTTTCCTCATATTATTAAGAAGATACATTCTATCAAAACATGTTCCATGGTTTCAACAAGTTGCAACACACAAGGGCACAAGCTTAAATCAAGAGGGATGGTGTTAAAAAAAACTGCAGAATAGGCTTTCCTATACTGTACTTAAAAGGTAAAGTGTGCCGTCAAGTCGATTTCGACTCCTGGCGCCCACAAAGCCCTGCGGTTGTCTTTGGTAGAATACAGGAGGGGTTGACCATTGCCTCCGCCCGTGCAGTATGAGATGATGCTTTTCAGCATCTTCCTATAGTGCTGCTGCCCGATAAAGTACCAGCAGGGATTCGAACTGGCAACCTTCTGCTTGTTAGTCAAGCATTTCCCCGCTGTGCCAATAGCCTGTAGATATGCACTTGGTCCTACACCCCATTTCAGTGGCAAGCAGACACAGTTTGCCTGTGACAATGTTTCCCAGAAGTCAATATCTATATTTTGTCTGTCTCTTAGCCACTATGTAATCATATCTTCTCAGAAGTTTAATTCATTCTCGCTTATATTTTTAAGAGCAAAACAGTTTTGTTTAAAGGCTAACACTCTCCCCCCACCCGCCCCACTGCCCCCGACCACCATTAACAGCAACCAGTACCGGGGCAATTCAGAGAGGCTATTAAAAAGTGGCAATTACTCACTGACCCCCAGCTGAGATCAACAGTAAGCAATAAAACGGCTGAACCTGTAAAGTCACAGAAGTCCTGAAAAGACTTAATCACACTTTTTTCTGTCCATACTGGACAGGCTGGGACTGCAATTGCATTTCATTACCAAAAAAAAAGGTTACCACAAATCAGATCTGTAAAAAGTGCGGAAGAAGAATACAGGAAAGACTGAGCTGCAACAATCTGATGGTAATGACATCATCCATGCACTGTATAAAATGAATGAAAAACGGATGGGAATTCCAGAGAAAAGGGGAATTGTGGAAGCAACCTGAAATAAGAAGAAGAGGAGAGCTGGTCTTGTGGTAGCAAGCATGACTTGTCCCCATAGCTAAGCAGAGTCTGCCCTGGTTGCATATGAATGGGAGACTTGATGTGTGAGCACTGTAAGATATTCCCCTCAGGGGATGGAGCTGCTCTGGGAAGAGCAGAAGATTTCTTCCAGTTCCCTCCCTGGCAGCATCTCCAAGATAGGGCTGAGAGAGACTCCTGCCTGCAACCTTGGAGAAGCCGCTGCCAGTCTGTGAAGACAATACTGAGCTAGATAGACCAAGGGTCTGACTCAGTATAAGGCAGTTTCCTATGCTGCTAAGACCAGCTCTCCTGAATGTCTGAATAGAACTATCCATTAATGTTCTGGGCACTGCACTTTAGTCTCAGCATATCCTACTCTGCTTGCAGCCAAGAACCTGACATCTATCACTCACCTCAAAACTAAGGTAGAAATTACCAGTTCCCTGCCACAAGTAGGGTAGGATATGCCGAGATTGGTGAGTTTGAACATGCCCAATCTCAGCATATCGTTACCGAGACCAGAAGCAGTGGCCCGTACAGGGATGGGGGAGGGAGCATACACTCCCAAAACGGCAGCAACCCAAGTGCCACGGTTGGGCCTGAACCTGACTGTACACATCCAGTTCTAGAGGGGTTGCTGTTCTAAGAACTGTGTGGCACTTCAAAGGCCAACAGATTGATTGTAGCTCCTGCCACAATAAAATCCGGTAATCTTTAAGTGCCAAACGATTCTGGGCTGTTTTCTGCATTCAGGTACAGCTTCCTTGGAAGGTTTAGCATGACTTACCTTTTGTTTTCTCATTTTCTCTTTTGCTGCAGCTTTTATTGACTCTAGAGACTCTTCATCCTGAAGAGGACTTTCCTCCTCTTCCAAGCCATCATCAAAAAGGTCTTTATCAGCCAGAAGGCACCCGCTGTCATTGAAAGGAAATCCTTCACCAAGCTCCTGAACCAAGAAAAGTAGCAAACAAAACTTGAATCCTTCCTTCCCCTGGACAGGTGGAAAGAAAACACTTATAGTGCAAACTGATGCACATTAACTCAGAAGTAATTGCTACTGGCTGACAGGAGGAAGATTACTCAAAGTAGTCCCACTGAAATTAAAAGGACAAGTTTGACAATGCCAATCTGCCCTTTTAATTTCAATGGGATTACTTTGCATCTGGTGGGCCACTGTGCGAAACGGTATGCTGGACTAGATGGGCCGCCTTGGGCCTGATCCAGCAGGGCTGTTCTTATGTTCTTTGGGTAACGTTCCCCATCCTGTCAGCTCTGTCCAATGGAGCTTACTCTGATAAATGTGTCTAAGACTGAAACCTTAAGGGGGAAAGGTAAAATTCATGACAGAACCAACTTGTCAAATATATATAAGGTTCGTTCACATGACTGTTTCTGGAAGGGTGAGGAAGAGGACACAATATCGCTTCCCTCACACGACCCTCACTGTTCTGTGATCACTGCAGCTGCATGCCCACACAACCGGCGCAAGAGCTATTCACAAGTGGTGAGGGGGCAGGGGGAAAAGCAGGCTGCGGCCTCTCACAACCCACAGTGCAAGGAGTGTGGTGCATTGGGGGATTTCCCTGCTGCTGGACTCACTTGCCGCCCAGCTCTGTGGGCACTCGGATTGCAGGCAGCCGAAGCATTCACACGACCGGGAGTGAGGCCCAAGGCCCATCTAGTCCAGCATCCTGTTTTGCACAGTGGCCCACCAGATGCTGCTGGAAGCCACAGGCAGGAGTTGAGGGCATGTCCTCCCTCTTGCTGTTACTCCCCTGCAACTGGTACTCAGAGGCATCCTGCCTTTGAAGCTGGAGGTGGCCTGTAGCCCTCCAACTGTAGCCAATGATAGACCTCTCCTCCATGAAGTTATCCAAACCTCTCTTAAAGCCATCCAGGTTGTTGGCTGTCACCACATCTCATGGCAGAGATTCCACACATTGATTATGCATAGTGCGCTCAAGTCATTCTACCTCACTAGAAGCCCTGGGTACAAAACTCAAAACTACCCCGGTGCAGAGCACAGGGATTGGGACCGATCCTGGCACTCCACATGACCAGCACTACCCGGGTAGGGCTGCGCAAGCACAGGTAGGGGTGGTCGTGTGAATGACCTTATAATTTCACACACTGCAAAAATCAAACTAAGCACACACAAAACAACACCAGACATGCACACACAAAGCTTTTATTCTGTATCATATAAAACCTCTTTCTGGACTGTACTACTTCAGACGACGAATGAATAATGAATAATTGTACTCCTCATACAAAAGAAAATCTCTCTATAGAGGTATGCTGGCCTTGGGCCGAAACAAACAAATACATACTCTATAGATGGAAAGCTAGCATGCAAGGGAAATGTTACTAAAATGCTTATTCCCGGCATCTAGCTTTCTATGCACAAGGAGCTTTTGTTTAGAGCTTTATAATACAATGACAGCCATGCAATTCCTGCCAGAAGTCTGAAGAATTACAGTCCAAGAACAATTTTGTCATGCAGTGAACTGTTCATCTAGATAGGACCTTATTCTCTCCTGCTATGGCAGCACGTTGGACTTCCACAATGCCATAACTAGGGAAGTGCACAGAACCGGCTGGTTCGGTTCCAGTCTGGACCATACTCGAACCAGACCGGGCCAGTTCAGTCCAGCACCCCCTCGAATTCTCACCCCCAGTTCAGTTTAGTCTGTGGGAGGGGCATGTGCGTGAACTTTTTTTTTTTTTTTAATTCAAAAAATATTTTTAATGACACTTACTCCCTTCAAGGGAGTTGTTGGAGGCGGCCGGTGGGGGGTGTCTGCAGAGCTTCCCCCTCCCCCCGCCAGCCTCAATGCAGCCTGAACTGGCCTCTTAGAGGCCAATTGTGCAGGCGCAGCAGCCTCCAAAATGGGGGCCGCGCTGAGGGGGAAGGCCCGAATGGGCCAGTTCGGGCTGTATTGAGGCCAGCGGTGGGAGAGGGACCCCCACCCCCCACCACCTCCAACGAAGGGAGTAAGTGCCATAAAAAATGGTTTGGGGTTTTTTAAAAAAGTTCACATACCCCTGAACAGTCCGGAGGTGTTCGGTCTGGGGTCGGACTGAACAGGGGGTGGTTCGGTTCGACCACTAACCATCGAACCGAACCGATTCGACATTGAATTCGCTTGACGTCAAGCCGGTTTGCACATCCCTAGCCATAACTGGCATTTCAGAAGAACATGGAAGCTGGGGGAACACCCACAATGCAAGATGGGTAATCAAACACACATCAAGACACAACCTGGCATTAGATTACACATTTTATATTGTGTACATACAAGGAATTCCATAAAATCCACTTTCAAGGCATTCTCCTCTTCCCATCATACCTTTTCTTCTTGCTTCTCTTCCTTATCTTTCAGCTGTCTAATGGCCTTCATTTTCTTCTCCTTCTCTGTTCTCCTTTTCCTTGAATTGTGCTTTTCTTTTCTTTCAGCTTGCTCTGTACAATTAATCTTGTGGCTTTTGTATTTTTTCCTAGGTTTTGCCGATATCTCGGAGTTCTCCAACTTAAGCCCAGGTGAGCAAGGCTCAGGGTCTTTTCCAAAGTTTGCATTATATAAAATGTTATCAGTATCATCATCACTGTCTAGCAGAGCCCGGCAAATACGGTGAGATTTCTTCACCTTAGCAGCCAAAGTATCATTCTTTTCCTCCACGTTCTCCACATCTTCTTCTGCAGTCTCCAATTTGTCAGGGGCAAGATCTTCTCCTTCACTGTCACTGTCTGGGAGCAACTTCTTACACTTGATTCTCTTACTCACACAAATCTCATCATCTGAGCCTGCAAAAACAAAATGTTACAGATCCGTATGGCACGCACCTCCCTTTAAACACACACACACATTTTTAAAGTGATTACTAAACTCTGTTCTTACCTTCTCCTCACTTCAGATACTGCACTTTCAGTTTTCTGGTAGTACTGGTCAATATCACTTAACTGAACTTTATTGGGCAATTTAGCTCCTTCCAGCAGAATATTTCCTTTTTCTCTGGAAACAATCCACAAGCTGTTCCGACTCATAGGACAGTGATCTTCACTGTTTTTCAAGTGGGGGCCACTTTAACCAAAAAACCTTCAAGGTGGGAGCCATTTAGAAACATAGGAACCTGCCATACACCGAGTCAGACCATTGGTCCATATAGATCAGTATTGTCTTCACAGACTGGCAGCGGCTTCTCCAAGGTTGCAGGCAGGAGTCTCTCTCAGCCCTATCTTGGAGATGCTGCCAGGGAGGGAACTTGTAACCTAGATGCTCTTCCCAGAGCAGCTCCATCACCTGAGGGGAATATCTTCCAGAGCTCACATGTCCCATTGTGCTGACCTCTGCACAGTGTTGTGCTTTCCTCAGTGGTGGGCGGGCACTCTGTGTACACCTTCAAGGACAATGCAGGGGCTCAAGAGGGCTCTGTTTCACTTCAAGGAGCCCCCTTCCCAGCACTGGGCAAAGTGCAGCATACACAGTGGAAATGATCATCTCCGCATGGCACCAGAGCTCTGTGCAGAGTATTTAGCTTTGATCAAAGCTTCACATAAACTCAATAAACAACTAGTCAGGGAGTTGCACTTAGGGTTGATGGGAGAAGCTACTGGCTCCCAGACCTTACAATGAAGAAAACTGTTACAGGAGCACAAGGGCTGGATCCAAGCATATAGAGCAGGGATAGCTAACGTGTGGTTCTCCAGATGTTGCTGAACTACACCTCCCTGAACTACAATATAAATAAATGGTGGCTGTGGGTGATGGGAGTTGTAGTTCAGCAACATCTGGAGAGCCGCACGTTGCCTACCTCCGATAAAGAAGAACTGTGTTAATTCTCCTTCAGTACAGCAGCCCCTCGTATGTTTGCTGCTTTTGAAACTCAGTAGAGATAGGGGTCAAACACGCATGGAATACAGATTCAACAATCAGCTGCAGACATGCAACTGGGTAAGCTGGATTGTGGTCAATTTCTACCAGATGATTCTTATAACCCAATTCTATGCTAGAGCTAAAACAGCACGCTTACTCTGGAATATTAGCTTTCTCTGAAATAATGCACAATCTCTGTCCTTTTATTTTTAAGCAAAGGAGATTCAATAGGAAGTTACAGACCATCATCAGCAGATGCAATTTCCTTCTTTGTCTGTGCCGAAGAGTTCATTTCACAGCTGCCCTGCCCACTGTCTGAATCACTGTCAGAGGTGTCCTGAGATTTCAGATCCTGGACATCCAAGTTAAGCTATAATCAAAGTACATTTATTAGTACTGCAGAAGAAGTTTAAACATGTGCAGATATTTTAAGAATTTTCAAAATATTTTAAGAGTTTTCAAAATAGAAGCCAAGCCCAGCACTATCCAGTTTCCAAATTCAACGACAACAGTTCTGGAGTCCTAATTACTGATTTCTGGAGGGTTCCGTTCTAAAGCCCCTATAATTTAATGTCTACATGGCAATATTGTCCATATATTCTGATGCCATCAGTATGTCAATGACACCCAGCTTTATTTCTCATTTCACTCAGATGCACTGACAAAGGGTAGAACATTTTCAAAAATGAAAATGTTTCCTTTGCTGCTTTTTTAACCACAAAAATTTCCATATCTAAAAAACGGTTTCATAAAATGAAGTCAGTATCATAATTAATGGGTACAATAGCAATCAAACTGGGTGCTTTCAAATTTGGAATGAACTACTTGATTACCATGACCTTCCTTTCACGCTCTGGCCATGCATCAGATCAATATGCTCAGATTGCTCTGAGCTGGGATCCTTATACCCACAAATTGATTGAGAACAACAAGATAATTGAATAGGTTCAACCTCCTTTCCCATTCAGAAGGGCAAAGGTGAGAGTTGACAATTCTAAATGAAGGGCTTCTACCCTACTGTTCTGGAGAGATGGAGAGGAAACTAGCTCCTCTTAACTCTTTGGTCTATGACCTTGGAAATCTAGGCAGGTCTATCCATTAAGAATCACCGAGTTTATAATAGAGGAGCTGATTAACTTGCTCTCTGGCCATGATTCAATCACAACTTGCAGGTCTTCTGCACTAATTCAATCAGTGAGAGGAAATCTGTTGTCAAGGAGGGGATTGCTCTGGCTGTAGAATATTTCCTATACTTCCATTCATTTTGCGAGAAGTAGTTTAGCATATGCATACCAACAGTACTGCTGCCTGTGGCTTCCTCGGGGCCTCGATTCTTAGAATAAAACCCCCTCTGATCTACCCACACCTACTGGTGCAACAGCGAGTATCCCTTCTCCTCTTCCCTCCCTCCCCTTCTGCTCTGCTTCTCCCTCTTTCTCTTTCCATCTCTCCTTTATTTTCTCATCTCCCCACAACCAGCGCTGAATGGGGAAAGGAAGGTTGGGCTCTGGGGTAAGGGTGAGGGACTTGGAAAGATGTTTGTAAAATACAAAATGTAAAAAACATTAAATAAATACATAAATAAACGACAGAAGACCTGTTCCAGGCCATTGTTGGCAGGTGTAGGAGGGGAGCTGCCAGTTTGCTCTCAGAACTCTCTTCCAAAGGTCTTTTTCTCTTTAGTCTCAGGTAGCACAGATCTGGGCCTAAAAATCCTGGTCTTGCCTGGGTTTGGGCTGATAAGAGAGTGCAATCTAACAATGTGTAGAACCGGCTATACATGTGTAAAGCCAGATCTTACTTTCCACAGAAAATCTGGATCCTACTTCCCTCTCCACATGTCAACAGAATGTGCAGACAGAGCACAAAAAAGGATTTATACAGGTTTTTTGAATACAGCTCCACCATCCTGAGCCCAATGAGCATGGGACATTATTTATCTTACACCATGAGTTTAATAATCATATATAAAAGAAAACTTCACTGATTTCAGTGGGATTTCCTGTCCCATACTGTGTATAAGGATCAAGAAATACATTAAATAAAACTGGAGATATTTTATTTTTAAAAGCATTTTTAAAAGGGAGTTCTGAGAGCAAACTGGCAGTTCCTCTCCTTCACCTGCCAAAAATGGGCTGGAATAGGTCTTTGAAGAATCAAGGACCTAAGAAAACTGAACCCTGCTGAGCCCAGAGGCACCTTTTTAAAGTAGTGATTCTCTGTATTTAGCAGGGGGGAAAGCAACTGGCCCTATCCATCCCCAGCACAGCATCCCTCCAGTGGCAGTTGCCAGTGTCTTTTATGTTTCTTTTTTTAGAATGTGAGCCCTTTGGGGACAGGGAGCCATCTTATTTATTTAAATCTATGTTAACCACTTTGGGAACTTTTTGTTGAAAAGTGCTATATAAATATGCTTCGTATTCATAGAGAAGGGAAAGATGATAGATGAGTCTGAATAGAGACACTGAAAGATACCTAGTTTGGCTCCACTCTACTGTGGGGAGGGTGGAGCTGCAACTGTCATCCACTCTCATGGATATTCTCCTCCTTCCTATCATACCCTAAATGACAGGCATTTTACCATCATTCACACATAGCAATTCCAGCTGAATATGTGAATACCTCAAAATAAAGATTTTGTCAGACATATACAAATGAATGCTGACAGCATCATTAAGGAGACCACCACCATTCACTCAGATGTCTGAGTGTTCAGACATTCCCAAAACATGTCTGGGTGGAGATAGATCTGTTCCCTGCTTGACTGCTACTTCACATCATTCTCCACTAAGAATGCAACAGGGTGTGTGTGTGTGGGTGTGTGAGTGTGAATAAGAGAGACTTAAGACAGCCCTCCAGGTTGGCAGTCCTCTACACAAATTATTCTGTGGTAGTTCTTACAACTGCCCTGCAAGATAAGCCAAAATTAGCTCTATATTACAGACTGAGGGGCTGAAGCTGAAAGAAAGCACATAGTTTGCATAAGACCATCTAGTAAGTACATGGCAGATGCAAAATTTGAATCAAGACTTCCAGATTTGTTGCTCACAGGTTTATTCCACACATTTTATTCAGAAGGTAAGTTCCACAACGTTCATGGAGTATACTCCCTGGTAAAATGTGCACCGGATTGGAACCTCAGTCTCTTACCCACTAGTTTAAATTAGATATTAAAATTCATCAATCAGTCAAGGGAGGAAAGAAGAATCGTTTTAGGGCACCTTACTTTTCCAGCATGCAACATTCCACAAGTGGCATAAAATACCAGAAAAAGTCAGTGAGGCAACACCATTTGTCCTACACACAGAGCCAAATGAGCTGATATGGTCCGGAGGGACAGTATAGACTGTGCCACTTCAGAATGCAAAGGAGGAAAAATCCAATTTTTGAATGTCCCCTTATGCAAATAAACAAAGCTCCCTCAAACAAAGCATGGCAGAAACTGGGCTGAGCTAGAAGCTTTCTATTAGGTGCCCAGATCATTATCTAGAGGAGAACTGGCAACCAAATATGTCAACATAAATATGTTTTGTATACGAATAAGTTGATGTCAAGGGAAGGATTGGCACCTATGTGTTAAAATAAATATATTTTATATATGAATACACTATGGTCCTAGTCACCACATCTAAAGAAGGACATTGTAGAACTAAGAAAGGTGCAGAAGAGGGTAACCAAGATGATCAGGGGCCTAGAGCACCTTTCTTATGAGGCAAGGCTACAACACCTGGAGCTTTTTACTTTAGAAAAAATACGACATGATAGAAGTCTATAAAATCATGCACAGTGTGGAGAGAGTTGATAAGAGAGACATTTTTCTCGCTCTCACATAACACTAGAACCAGGGGTCATCCCATGAAACTGAGTGCCAAGAAATTTAGGGCCGACAAAAGGAAGTACTTTTTCACACAACATATAATCAACCTATGGAATTCTCTGCCTGAAGATGTGGTGACAGTCAACATCTTGATGGCTTTAAGAGGGGTTTGGATAACTTCATGGAGAAGAGGTCTATCAACGGCTACTAGTTGGAGGGCTATAGGCTACCTCCAGCCTCAAAGGCAGGATGCCTCTGAGTACCAGTTGCAGGGGAGCAACAGCGGGAGAGGGGGCATGCCCACAGCTCTTGCCTGTGGCTCCCAGTTGTATCTGGTGGGCCACTGTGTGAAACAGGATGCTGGACTAGATGGGCCTTGGGCCTGATCCAACAGGGCTGTTCTTATGTTATGTTCTTAATGTCTTGCAGGAGCAGCACAAATATATTTTACATATGGTTAAATTTTATTATTATTAATAATAATAATAATAATAATAATAATAATAATAATAATAATAATAATAATAATAATATTTGCATGGGGGGCCTGTAAAAAGAGAAATCCCTACCAAACTTTCTGAAATGGCACAGTCCATCCTAGTACCTTACCATGCCAGACCAAAGAACTGAGCAAGACAGAGCTGCAGTGCATGCTGGGACACCTGCCTCCTCCCAAGCAAGAGCGCGGTGCACGCTGGGAGTCGTAGTTTTAAACCGTTGAGTAGGCTTCCGCGGGACCGCCAACGATAGCGGGGGTAGTGTTTGCCGCCCCTACTGCCAAATAGTCGACCGCTTTCAACTACACACCAGTAAGGCTCACCTCAGTCGTGGTCGCGGTCGTGCTCGCCGCTGCCATCACTTCAGACTCCCAAGCCACCGAGAAAGGACCAATGACTCCGCGACGGCGCCAAATCTGCCCAAGCACCTTCTTCGAGTCTTCGCGCTCTTGCTCATAGTTTGCCCCCGCCCCTCAGACCCTAGCCAATCAGAGCTTACCTCCTCTCCGGCCACCACGCCCTTCCTCTGTCCCCATTGGTTATCACGCTAAGGGTAGCCCGGCAAGCGTTCTCCGGACCAATGGTGAAACCGCATTTCCTCGACAGCACCGCCCTCCTGCATCCAGCCTCGCCTTCCAGGATTCCATAAAGATAGGAAAGCGTAGAGTCACATTTGCACGGAATTTCATGGTTCTGCCACCTTTTTATCCCCTCCCGCAGAGCATTTTCTCCGTTAATTCAGGCTAAAAACCTGGCTTGAAAGCTGGGTTTGGCGCCGCGACAGCACCAGGATCAGGCATTCAAGCCCAGGCCTGGTTGCCTAAGTCTAGCCTTGGCTGCTTATGAGAACAGACCCAGACTCTTGCCCCTTTCATTTATCATTTTATGGGCTAGGATGTCATAAAGCCAAATCAAAAGCAGCACATTTGTGCTAAAGAATTACAAAGGGATCTGAGTTCTAATTCTCCTGATACGATCATTCGGTCTGCTTTTCAGAGTAAGAGACCTGCTCCAGCCACCTATCTCTGGAATCTCACAGTTCTGAAATACCAAAAGAGCATTTATAAAACATGCATCATGTTTTGCTTTTGGCTCTTTTAAAGGGGAGATGCTAAGTTCCCTACAGTGGAAGGCTGTGTCTGTGTGACTTGTATCCTTTTATGTTGCTCTTAGTATCATGACATACATATAACTTTATTTCCCCCATTATTGCCAAATTTCCTGGCAGATCTAATGAGTTTTATGTCTCTTTAATTTTATCAGACCATGACTGGTTAATTACTGGAAGAATAGCAAAATAGATTTCTGATGCTATTTGTATTTGAGCCACCAGAGCCCCTGGTGCCCATTTGAGCCACCAGAGCCTGGTGCCTCATTTGAGCCACCAGAGCCCCTGCACCACCAGAGCCCCTGGTGGTGCAGTGGTAAAATTGCTACCCTGTAACCAGAAGGTTGCAAGATCAATCCTGACCAAGGGGCTCAAGGTTGACTCAGCCTTCCATCCTTCTGAGGTCGGTAAAATGAGTACCCAGAAATGTTGGGGGCAATATGCTAAATCATTGTAAACTGCTTAGAGAGCTTCCAGCTATAGAGCGGTATATAAATGTAAGTGCTATTGCTATTGCTATTTGTTTTGGTCCTTTCAGCACTTGCTTGCTCGGAGAGGAACAGGGAGGCAGTAACAGGAGGAGGAGCAGGAGATCCAGGGAGTTCCAGGAGTTGGCAATAGACCCCTCGTGTGTTATGGGCTCCAGCAGAGGCCCAGCTATGCTGACCCCTGATGCCAGCCCTAAACAGCATCTGTTCAAAGTGCAAAGCAAACTGGCAACTGACAATTCTAACTACCAACAAGTCAAAATATATTTAATGTTGTACATATCAGCCACCCATTTCTTGGGCCACACCCTGCTCTTCTTTTCATAGCCACTTGTGCCAAGTCTGAAAATGGCTGCAAAATGTCTAAAACTGGTGAATGAAATTGAGGAATGCACATCAGAATATAGGGTTGTGCCTTTGCAGGTATTCCTTGATTTATGTGGGTTTGTTTTTCAACTAATAGCCAAGGTATTGTAAAGAGTTGGGAGGGAGCATGTGTTGGACTACAACTCCCATCATCCCCTGCTGCAGTGGCCAAAGGTCTGGTTTAGGGGTTCTGTTACTATTATTTATTTATTTATTTATTTATTTATTATTAAACTTCTATACCGCCTAAACTTTCATCTCTTGACGGTTAACATAAAACAAAACACATAAAAAGTTAAAACAATGCAACAATTTAAAATCAGCCATAAAAATTCAAAACAGACAGTTTTTAAAAGCTGGGAAAGCTTGGGTGAAAAGATGGGTTTTCAGATGTTTTTTAAACATTGCCAGAGATGGGGAGGATCGTATCAGCAGGGAGCGCATTCCACAATCTCGGGGCAGCAACCAAGAAGGCCCGTCTCTGTGTAGCCACCAGACGAGTCAGCGGTAACTGGAGACAGACCTCCTCAGATGACCTCTATGTGGCTGGTAGTGAAGAAGACGCTGTCTTAAATACCCAGGGCCTAAACTGTTTAGGGCTTTGTCAGTTATAACTAGCACTTTGTATTTTGCCCGGAAACCTATTGGCAGCCAGTGAAGCTCCATCAGCAGAGGAGTAATGTGGTCTCTCCGAGATGGCCCAGAGACCAGCCTGGCTGCTGCATTCTGAACCAACTTAAGTTTCCAGACTACGTACAAAGGTAACCCCACATAGATCGCATTGCAAAAGTCAGGTCTGGAGGTTACCAACAAATGTACCACTGTTTTGAGGTCACTGATCTCGAGAAACTGGCGCAGCTGTCATATCAGCCAAAGCTGATAGAAAGCACTCCTGGCCACCGCCAACCTGAGAAACCAAGGAGAGGTGTGGATCCAGAAATACTCCCAGACTGTGAACCTGTTACTTTTGGGGAAGTGTGACCTCATCTAGAACAGGTAGATCATAAGTACTCCGTCTTATCTGGATTCAGTTTCAGTTTATGTTTATGTTCTGTTTTTTATACAAAGTTCTCAGCGGTTTACATGGCCAAAGGGAAGAGAAAAAGAAAGAGAAGGTCGCTGCCTGTCCCCAAAGCAGGGGTGGAACTGCAGAGCTACCATTGCACGGAGGGGTTCAAAGTACCCAGGCCACCGTGCTCAGGGGCCACACCTCACACCCCAGCCATGCCCCTGCATCTGAAGTCAGACGCACATGGCCATGCAAGCAAACGGGGCCGCACACCCCATTTGGAAGGAAATTCCAGCCAGCGCTGCCTTCACATGACTCTGTTTTTAAGAGGTTTCAGCCAGTGCTAGGCTCCCAACCTGGCTGGGAACGCCTCTCCCTGCTTTTGCAAGCTGGGAAAAGCCATCCTGGCCACACTGTGAAGGCAGCACTAGCTGGAATTTCCATCCAAACAGGGAGCGTGGCCCTGTTGACTGGCATGATGTCAGATGCAGGGGTGTGGCAAGGATGGTGGGGGCAGGCTGGATGGGGACCGCTGGCACCCTCCGTATGCCACTGCCCCAAAGGGCTCAAAACCTAAAAAGAAACACAAAGAAAACACCAGCAACAGCTTCTGAGAGGGACTCTGTGCTGGGCTGAATAGGGACTATTGCTCCCCTGCTATTTAATTGTTATTAAATTGTACTGCGTACAATACTGGTCACCACATCTAAAAAAGGACATTGTAGAACTGGAGAAGGTGCAGAAGAGGGCAACCAAGATGATCAGGGGCCTAGAGCACCTTTCTTATGAGGCAAGGCTACAACACCTGGGGCTTCTTAGTTTAGAAAAAATACGACATGATAGAAGTCTATAAAATCATGCATGGTGTGGAGAAAGTGGAGAGAGAGAATTTTTGTCCCCTTTCACACAACACTAGAACCAGGGGTCATCCCATGAAATTGATTGCTGGGAAATCTAGGAGCAACAAACAGAAGTACTTTTTCACACAACGCATAATCCACTTGTGGAATTTTCTGCCACAGGATGTGGTGACAGCCAACAACCTGAATGGCTTTAAGAGGGCTTTGGATAACTTCATGGAGGAGAGATCTATCATTGGCTACAGTCGGAGGGCTACAGGCCACCTCCAGCCTCAAAGGCAGGATGCCTCTGAGTACCAGTTGCAGGGGAGAGAGGGCCCGCCCTCATCTCTTGCCTGTGGCTTCCAGCGGCATCTGGTGGGCCACTGTGCGAAACAAGATGCTGGACTAGATGGGCCTTCTTGGGCCTGATCCAGTAGGGCTGTTCTTAAGTTCTTATGTAAATAGAAAAAGAGCCACTTCCTTAAAAGGTGCTCCTTTGCCCAATTAGCTGAGAATGTCAAAGAGCATTTGCTGCACATAAGCAGTAATTGTCACCTTTGCTAAGGAGGGTTCACCTTGGTTTGCACTTGGATGGGTGACTATACGTGAGCACTGTCTGCTGTAAGGTTTTCCCCTTAAGGGATGGGGCTGTAGCTCAGTGGCAGAGCATCAATGCTGATGATCGCACAAAGACTCCAGTATGCATAAGTATTTGCGAGACTGAGAACCATTAATAACGCCTCTTCCGAATGCTTCAAGATGAGCATGGAAGTGGTTGCAACACCAGGCTTTTGTATAAGGGTAGGCTTTGACATTTGTCTTTATTAGCTGACTTCAAGAAAAAATACATTTTACTGTGGAGTTCGTTCTGAGTAAATCTTCCCCATAGAAGCAATAAATGCTACCACCACTTCAATCTAAAACTGCAACTTACTTTATGACAGATGAGTGAATTGCCAGAGGAGGGAAACAATAAAAATAGACTGTATTTTGTGAGGACTGTAAAAATACACAGCCAATATAGAGAGGTGAGGCTTGCTTTCTATTAGCTACTGTATTACTGGCACAGCAAACTCCAGTTTGCGGCCAACAAAAGAGAGTCAAGAAGACAGATTAACCATGGTGGCAGCATCATGATGAGACAAACAGGGCCATTCTAGGTTTCTGCAAAGGACTTGAGGGTTGACTGTGGACAGAAGTTTTTGTGACCTAGGAAAAAAGTTCCCAGCCTTCCGTCCCACGATATCGTTGAACTACAACTCAACGACAACTGAGAGTAGAGCTGGTAGCAAGCATGATTAGTCCCCTTAGCTAAGCAGGGTCTTCCCTGGTTGCATATGAGTGGGAGACTTGATATGTGAGCACTGTAAGATATTCCCCTCAGGGGATGGAGCTGCTCTGGGAAGAGCAGAAGATTTCTTCAAGTTCCCTCCCTGGCAGCATCTCCAAGATAGGGCTGAGAGAGACTCCTGCCTGCAACCTTGGAGAAGCTGCTGCCAGTCTGTGTAGTAGACAATACTGAGCTAGATGGACCAATGGTCTGACTCAGTATATGGCAGCTTCCTATGTTCCCAACTCTCATAATCCTCAGCCACAATGGCCCACTTCATCAGATGCATGCTATCCTCAGTTCAATACCAAATAAAAATCTGTTCTTCTTTAAAGTAAGACACTTTGTTGGTTTTGCTGCAGCAGACTTGGGGCCAAATTGGATTTGACATGGGAGATTTTGCCCTCTTTAGCCCTATTATCACATTAGCCCCATTCAGACGTTATGCTGTACGAGTGTACAGATGTACACTTGTACATGTGTTTGTGTGAATGCCTGCATTCATGTTCAAAGTGAACCTGGGTACAGGACCCTCAAATGCATGCTACAAATAGGAAGTGTACTTGCAACCCACCAGAGGATGTAGTACTTGGTTCAGGCTGGTGGATGTTGTCAAGTAGCAATTCTGTTATGAGAATACACAGAGGGAGCTAATGAATGGATGTCTGTCTGATGCATGTCTGTCTACCCCTGCTAACTGGGCAAAAGATGCATGTCTGATGCATGTCTGTCTACCCCTGCTAACTGGGCAAAAGAGGCACCTTTTACCGTGGTGATTCTCTTTATTTAGCGGGGGAGAGTAACTGGCCCTATCCACCCCCAGGACAGTACCTCCAGTGACTGTTGCTGGTGTCTATCTTATGTTTCTTTTAGATTGTGAGCCCTTTGAGGACAGGGTTCCATCTTATTTGTTTGTTATTTCTCTGTGTAAACCACCCTGAGCCATTTTTGGAAGGGTGGTATAGAAATCGAATTATTTTTTTTTCCTCTTGTTTACACAGTCAGACAGGTGTTATTGACTGGTTTGTTTTATCCAGACATTGTTGTTGTTGTTATTATTATCTCTAGTTTACACAGTCAGGTGTTATTGACTGGTTTGTTTTATCCAGACATCGAGTCCTTCCCAAGGACCTGGGATGGCTGAATTTTATTGTCAGTTGTTACAGATATCGTCGCAGAATATAGGCTGTTCCCAGTAAAGCTGCTTTTTGTAATTGGCTGATGGTTGTTATTATTATTTCTTGTTTACACAGTCAGACAGGTGTTATTGGCTGGTTTGTTTTATCCAGACATCGAGTCCTTCCCAAGGACCTGGGATGCCAGAATTTTATCATCAATACTGTTGGTTATTATAGATATCGTCACAAAATATAGGCTGTTCCCAGTAAAGCTGCTTTTTGTAATTGGCTGATGGTGATTTCTGTGGCCCCTATGGTGTTGAGGTGCTCTTCAAGGTCTTTTGGGACTTCACCCAGGGTGCCAATTAACACTGGGATTATTTGGGTCTTTTTCTGCCACAGCCTTTCAATTTCAATTTGTAGATCTTTGTATTTGGTGATTATTTCTATTTCTTTTTCTTCTATTCTGCTATCCCCTGGTATTGCTATGTCGATTATTTTGACTTGTTTTTCTTTCTTCTCGACTACAGTGATATCTGGTGTATTGTGTGGCAGATGTTCGTCTGTTTGTAGTCGGAAGTCCCATAATATTTTTACATCTTCATTTTCTTAAACTTTTTCAATTCTATGGTCCCACCAATTCTTGGCTACAGGTAGCTTGTATTTTTTGCAGATGTTCCAGTGTATCATCCCTGCTACCTTGTCATGCCTTTGTTTGTAGTCAGTCTGTGCGATCTTTTTACAACAGCTGATCAGGTGGTCACTGTTTCATCTGCTTCTTTACAAAGGCGGCACTTGCTGTTTGTTGTGGATTTTTCTACTTTTGCTCTTATTGCATTTGTTCTTAGTGCCTGTTCTTGCGCAGCCAGTATTAAGCCCTCTGTTTCTTTCTTCAAGCAACCATTCTTAAGCCATTGCCAGGTCTTGGTGATGTCTGATTTTCCACTTATATTGTGCAAATATTGACCATGCAGGGGCTTATTTTTCCATTTTTCTGCTCGGTTCTTGACTTGTTCTTTCTTGTAGGCCTGCTTTGTTTCATTGGTGTTGAATAGTTTTGAGTTATTGACCATTTGAAGTGCATCTTCTTCACTGTCCTTGATATATTCTTCAAGGCCTCTTTTCTCCTCCTCTACTGTTAAATAACCTCTTCTAGTTGTAATAGCAGATCATTATTTCCTTCTTGGCATTTTTCGTATATTTTTTTTGGTTAAGCGACATTTCTTCCAGTAACTTTGCTGTCTCCAGCCCTGGTTGCTCAACTTAAGATCCTGAGTCCTGTTGCCCTGAGTCCTGTTGCCCACTTGCCACCAGATGTCCAGGGACTATAGCATCTGGTGCAGTCCTTGTTGACCCGGGCGACGACCGATCCGGTATAGATTTATTAAAGTTACGTCTCACCATATTGTTGATGGGAGAGGCACTCTTTGTCTGGCTCCTCTGGTGAGACCTGTCCAGTATGGTTGGACCTCTGGCATAGCTCTCACCTTCATCAGAGCACACAAGCCCCACAACCACGCCAAGGTAGTGCCTCACTGGGGGTATTATTATTATTATTATTATTATTATTATTATTATTATTATTATCAGCATACTGATAGCACCCTGCACCAAATGTCCTGATGATCTCTCCAAGCAGTTTCATGTAGATATTAAACAACATTGGAGACAATATGGAGCCTTGAGGCACCCAATTCAAAAGTTCAGATTTTGAAGAACAGCAGTCTCCAAGGGACACCATCTGCAAGCTGCCCAAGAGGCAGGAGTGGAACCACCGCAAAGTAGTGCCTCCCACTCCCAACCCCCTCAGACGCTCCAGAAGGATACTATGGTTGATAGTATCAAAAGCCGCCGAGAGATCCAAAAGGACCAACAGAGTCACACTTCCTCTGTCCATTCCCAATTGGAGATCATCCATCAGGCCGACCAAGGCAGTCTCCATCCCATAGCCCACCCGAAAGCCAGTCTGAAATGGGTCAAGATAATCCATTTCCTCCAAGACTGTCTGGAGCTGGAAGCCACCATCCTCTCAATTAGATAAATAATAATAAATCAATAATAATAGCACACCTAGTTAACTTGGCTTGAGCCACAGAGCATGGGCTCTTTTAAGTGTGGTGCATGCTCATCATGTAGGCATTTACAAGAAGGTTCACAATTTTCACATTCAGGCACAGGCGAAACTTTTATTTTTCATACATTTGGGACCTGCAATACAAAAAAATGTAATCTATATGCTTATATGTCCTTGTGGCTTGTTGTATATAGGCCAGTGATTTCAAAGTTATGATAACTGACCAAGCACACTCCTATAGGTTTCAGATAATTAATATACAAAAACTATTGTCACAGAAGGAAACAAGGTCGATGTTCCTTTTAAAGAGTGTGTTTCCTTCAGGCCTTGATAGGTTGGACTTTACTGCTTTTCTTTGATGCCTCTTTAAGAAGCAGAGTTCTGATGGCTATTTAAGAGCACAAGATACAGCTGCTTGTTCATTACACCAGCTCTTTCATTTTACTTGCAGAGAGTAGTTTTTACTCTCAACAATAAGAACTTTGGAGTTTTCCCTATTCTCTTATGGGGAAATCATAAGTTCGCTTATTTGAAGAGACAAACAATTATTCATATTATTATTATTAAAGACAGATCTACATTTTTTTAAAAAAACATGAATCGTGTCTCAGCATCAGACCAACAAGAATTTATAGAAGCATAAAGTAGCATTGGGTCCTGTGCCGTGGAGGAGACAACAAAGTGAGTGCTGATGCAATAATTCTTGCTTTCTCTATATTTCCATTTGTGGTATTTTAGTTGTATTATCATTCTGTATTTTTATTTTAAGATCCTGACTGAAATTATTTGCACTGAAGAAGCATCCAAAACTTTGTGACAGTGCTGTGGATCTTCACTTGTACATTCCTATATTCCGATACTCCATTATTAGTCATCTGTATATCCTTGCATTTTGTTCTTTATATAAATTATTTCTTGTTTTTGAAATTGTTCAGGAATCTGTTATACGTTCTGTTATCTTTAATATTGAAATAGATGTCTCCATTTATTAGGTACTTTGTTTTGTATTATGGCTATGAGACTTGACACTTCTGTAGTCCATGGTGGCTACTGGTTCTGTTTTTTAAGCCTCAGCGGGCACACAAAGCACCAGAGGGACAAATGAGAAGGAGGAAGAGGAGGATGCTATGGCAGAAGGTGAAGGGGACAGTGCCCCAGGCGGAGAGGATTGCCCTGGTGTGCCAAGGGGCTGATCGCATTGCCCAAACCTTGCAGCCTGTGCTGAATGATATGAGAATTCCGGTTTCTTACTCTGGAACTGGGACTGCAACAGAGTTCTGAGGGAAGTTCATTATCGCCCAGATGTTTCAAAATGCAGTATAGGACCAGAACAATGTGGGCATCTTTGCTGGTGCTGGGGAAGGTGGGGCATCTTTGCTGGTGCAACATGCAACATCTCCCTCATCAGGCCTCAAAGACCAAGGGAAAGTGTGGGTGTATCATGGGCAAGTTGGAAGCAAGCACAACTTGTGACACTGCGCAGCAACATTACTGATCGTGTGGACGTGGCTCGACTGTTAAGTGACAATTCTCCAGTTCTGTGGAACTTGAGCATAAATGAGAGAGCCTCAACTTTGGTCTTAAGCCAGCAGGTATGTTTTACCATCCAATTATGCTCAACTATGCTATCAGGAGTCAGTGTGCATACTGGTGTGTGTTCATAAGGCTGCAGTCCAGCAAACACTCACTCTAGGGTAGCCATGCTGAAATTACTTAGACTTCCCTGAAGCAAACACAGGGTTGTTGCTTCAAACTCCTTAAGATTTATTGTGTATGCTGGTGCATTTGAGTGCAGTGCCTTGTAAGGATCAGGACCTATTTTTTAGCTGGTGAAGGACTAATCATACCAGCCAATTAGTCCCACTCAGGGCTAAATTCTGAGTGACATCCCATGATTGCTATTGATCTCTGCTCTCTGTATTAACTTATTTGCTACTGGGTACTAATCAATCATTAATACCACTGAGAAGAAGTATTAGATTTATCAGTGGAATACAAACCTACACACAATATTTAACTACAAATAGTGAATTGTTGTAAAATGAAAACTGAGAACCAGAAGCTATGAAAAGTGATAGCATGCAGGTTAGTTTAAGATTGTAGCCTGCATTTGCAATAGGCTTACAGGAGGGCTTCACAACTCTGGTCAGCTGTCCTTGGACTACAGCTCCCATCATCCCTGATGTCTGCTGCAGTGGGGATGATGGGAGTTGAAGTCCAAGGACAGCTGGTGGGCCCTACAGCTTAACATGTAAGGTAGACTTTATGTGTTTACTTGGAAGTAAATCCTAGTTATTTCCAAAGTAATTTTCTCCTCAACAAGCATAGTTAGGATTGCAGCCCTATAGCTTAAGCCTGAACGGTGGGTTCCCCCCTGGAAATAAGCCTCACTGATTTCAAAAGACCTTACTTTCTGGTAAGTGTGTACAGGATTGCTGCCAGAATAGTTGTCATAAGCATGGAAACATCTCAGATATCTTCACTTTGCATAGTGCATGTCTGAAACAAAAGCTCCTATAGGGTATAGTTTTGGACTTGCTAACTTAGTAGGTGATTTAAACATGGATTTCCAAACAGTTGAAGAAATGCAGGGAAATATCCAAAGAGTTTGAGAGAAATTGTATTACTGTGCATTTTGAAACATGAGCTGACCTAGTCAAAGTTTAATGCTTACGAAATTTTAAAATGAATAAATTAGTGTTCTCAGTCATCCTTGTGTAGCAGAATTCCCTGGGTTCTGTGACAGAGACTTGACACCAAGTTGAGAGAAAGCAGATTTATTGCCGGCAATTTGGTCCCAGCGGAATAATTTCCCAAAGTCTGAGACCCAGATTACACTGTGACTTCGTCTTTTATACTCATAACAATTTACATACAGTGGATACAATTCTCATTAGTAAGCATCGTCATCTTAACAATTCTACCAATCAGACAATTTTCTTACTAACTATAATTAAGCATTTCACCCCCTCCTTCTTCTGCATACTGCTAAAAACTATTTCACTCCCCTTCAGCTTGTGGCCTTGAGAGACTGCTGGCCAGCACTTTGCTATCTACAGATATCAAAGGGGCTCTGCCTGCATACCAGCAAGTCAACAAGAATTATTGTGCTGTTAGCAAGTTGCAATTAACGCAGATTGGTAATACAGACCCTTTTTAACCATTTCTTGACCACAAACCTGAGTCTGCCTCATCACTTGAGTCCCCAGATGTTGCAGCCCAACAACTTCTGGGCATTCAAGCTGGAAATCGCTGACTTAGAATAACTTCCAATAGTAGTAATTGTATCTATACTAATATGCTTCAAGTGCTATATTAACTCAAGAATCCTCACAATAAACCTTTAATGTAGGTGAGTGTTAATACTGCAGCTAGGAAGAGTAGAGGAAACTAAGTAAAAACATGGTCCTCAACAGGGAACTTGAAGTTCAAATTCAGTCCCTAAGTATCTGCTTGATGCTAGTGTCTTGTCTTTTTGGGATAAGTTTAACTGAGGACATTTTTCAAGTGCTCTTGAACCATAGGTCTGCTTTATTGCAGCCTTCATATCCCGAATATTGTTGGTTTATCTGCAAACTGTACCAAATAAGGTCTTGGTAACTGGACCCTTACTTTGTCAGAATGAATGGTGAAATCCTAAATATTTAAGAGCTTGAAAACTAAGGGGTCTTTTTTCTGGAGAGAGGGAGTCATCAAACTCCACCCTGAGCAGTTCCCTTTCTCTGGTCTGTTTTGTTCCTAAGGGCCAGTGTGCATGTAGTCCTCATAAATAGGTCATCTACTGCCCAAATATTGTGGCTTGCTGGTTTGTGGCCAACGCACACCTTGCTAGGTTTATGCCCATACTTACAGTTGTGGATTTGAGTTTTAAAACTGCTGTTCAACTAGTTGAAGGGAAGTGGGCATCTCAAGCCCATGTTGTTTATGTGAGAAGTAGCACTGGATATATGAGAACAGCTGTATATACCAGATCTCTTCTAATAACACAACTATTTATCGTTCACAAGTCACTAGAAAAAACTCAGTGCATAAAGCTGTGTGTGTGTGTGTGTGTGTTTCTTTTCCTTTTACAAGCTTATCCCGAGACTGCCTATGGCTTCCACTCCATCTGGGCCTAAGGTTGTTAAAACCCTGGGGCAGGTTACAGCATAGATGTGAACACCGTTCAGGCCCAATTGGGGCCTGGGGTTTCCCTTACATAGGTTTCTGCCACAAAACAAAAATGATTTATTTAAATTCACTCATGTTGTTCTACCCCAACAAAGAGAGGTTCTTTTCTGGGTCAGTAGCCAAAACACTTCACCAGCCGAGAACGATGTAAAAGGCTTTATTTTGCTCTATAGTAGCAAAGGTCTTGGATAGCTCACACTCAAGTCCAAGACCCCGTTCATTTACAAGCATGACATATTTATAACCTAGGAGATGATACATAGGTACTGCCCCTTTCCTTTGTCTGGACTCTCAGTAATTTTCCAGCTAACTTCTGTGCATGTATTCTTTTAGGTGAATACCTCATCACCTTCTTATCTAGTCTCTCCTGGCCCTCCTTAGCACAGAAAAGCAACTTCTTATAAGGAATCCCCTAGGCCCCCCTTACATAGACAGAATATATCAAAGGTAACATGGCTTCGGTCTGGTTCAGGCCTACACCAATTCCCTCCTTTTTCTTTGTACATATTAATTCTTTAATATAGGTTTTGCATATAGAGGGCTTGCATAACTGGTCCTTGGCTTGTGGGGTTTCCTACTCTAGTAGCATGGCACACGTCCCTAGCACATCTGGTTATGATAGGAAAACATTGTAAGCAGCAACACATTATTACACAAATTCCTATCCCCAAAACAAAAAGAATAAACAATCCCTTTATCCAGGAAAAGCTGGGTAACCATCCTGTTAACCAATCCCACAAGTTCCAATCCGGATCTGGTTTCATATGTATTTCACTAGCTAAGTCTCTGAGTTTCTGTTCACCCAGTTTGATCATTCTGCTCTGATTGAAATAATAACAACATGTTTGGTTAATGAAAATACAGATAGCATTCCAGAGAGGTGATAACTGCTTTCTCGCCCATTGTCCACAAATCCAATATAGCACAGGGGTTCTGCTGCATGGTAAACAAAGGTTCTGGTCTGCTGACGCTTCCTAACTCCAGAACCCCTTCTCTGTGATGCAGCAGCGTGTTTATACAGCAAAGATAAGAAATAAGTTCCGTTTCTCAAAAAGATGAGCTCATTCTCCCAACAGTGTAGATAAGACAGAAGAAATAGGTTTCACTTTCCAACAGGACAAGAAATAGCTTTCATATTCCCCTCAGCCCCCGTCTTCACAGTTCACACTCCTCTACTAACCATCTTTAGTGCATGCCCAAGCCTCATTATGCTTGTTCTCTGCTTGCATGGCCATTACAGCAAAGAAAGATAACAGCACCCAATAAAATAATACTCCACAGCCCCGCCCCAATCTTTGTGTGCTACATGTGTGATCCTAAAAGCAAATGGCGTTACTGTGGTTCAGGCTATACGTCAAGCCCTCCTCTTGTTTGAACCAACCTAAATCTTTAGGTTAGCATTTATGTCCTTAACTTTGCCTTGTTCACTAAACTTGAACTTACCAGCCACAGTCTTTAACACATGCTGAGACTGATTCTGACTACATCAGTCACAATTTAAGGACTAAATAGTACATAGTTGCTATGAGAAAGTGGATCAAATCAACTCTCACCCCCCTTTTGTGTCCTTTAGGGTTTGTCATGGCCAAAGGAAACCATGGAGAGCCCTAGAATTTAAAAACCAAGAGTCTTTGGTCTTGTTCAGTGTCACAGGATTTTGGCTATCCTGGATGTCCTCTGCTCCACTCGTATTGCTTTGGCTTGTTTGGCTAGTGTTCATAGACAAGCTCGGATGTCCATGTGCTTGAGAGCCTTGGCTCCCCCCTCATGGGCAATTTGAAATAATGTCTTATATCTTCATAGAAAAATAAAGAACAAAACAGATACTTTAGCAGTTCAATATCTGGCTGGCCTGTTAGCCTTCAGGCCTTCCTCAGATATTTGGCATCAAATCTTTAACTACAGCACTCTGGGATGCAGGAGGATCAGGAACAAGAAACCTGCATCATGGCCTTTTCCTCTAACACAAGACAGGGCAGCCGATGGATGTTCCGTCATCATTGGCCTGGACTGGTAATGCAGATGGGGAACCCCCCTCAGGCAGCAGCTGTAGCTGATGATGGTTAGCCCGGCCTGTCACACTGCCGGTCCTTCTGGGTCAGGACTGCTGTCCTCTGAAGGCTCCCTTTCCTTTCACTTGACCACTGCTTTGGTCTGTAACAGAAAGACATCCCTCTCGGGAAAGACAGTTCAAGGCAATCCTGCTTATGTTAGAAATAAAAGACAGATGTGTGAATTACCAATTTCCCTCCCCTGGGTAGGGACAGCATGCTGAGACTGAGTCCCTGAGTAGCCCAATACAATAAATAAACCTGAGGCTATTTTCAACTTGATCTTTTGGCATTTTTTTCCAATTTATGTTTTTGTTTTCCTGCTTGCCCTCTTTCTCCCCCCGAAGTCCAAAACAGGGGATAATGTCCTCATTTGGGGCTTGTGACAACTGCTATGGCTTTGCCACAAGAAGAAAAGGCTTCACCTGATGAGCAATCCTGAGCAGGAGGCAAAAACAATAAAAATCAAAAGGGAAAATAATAATGTTCACATTCATACTCCCTTGTGGGTTTGTGACTGAAAGGCATTAAAATCTGACAGGTCAAACATAGTCTTATCACTCGAGAGGCCACAACATAAACTCCAGTGCTCAAATTTCACAAAGGCCTTTTGGGTGGAACTACTGATAGTCCCGTTCACCTGTAGCCTCATAGAGTCTCTTTTATATCCAGCTGTTCTTCCGAAAAGTCCAGAGCAGTGTACTACATAAGTTTTTTCTTTTCACAACAATCCTTCGAAGCAGGCCAGGCCGTTTAAGTGGCTGGCCCAGTGTCACCCAGCAAGTGTCATGGTCGAATGAGGATTCAGACTCAGGTCTCCCCAGTCCTAGCCCAGCACTCTAACCACCACGCTGGCTGCCTACATACTTACAGACTTCTGTCAGGGCAATCAATCTCCATCCAGTGTATCTGACTTCATGATTCGTCAGTGACATCTGGCCTTTAGGATTCTCACTGTCTCCATCTAAGCCACGTGTAGATAGTGTTCCAGCTCTCTGTCTTCAGCCTCATCTCTAGCAAGCTTGGTAGGGCAACAATATCCTCATAAAAACCTATAAAAGAAACAGTCCTTGCCCCAAACAAAAATACTATACCTTGTTGAAATTGGATTAAAATATCTTTCACGAGGTCTAAAGTCTCATGAAACAAACAGGCTTCTTTAATAAAAAATGTTATCAGAAAGATTGTCCATAGTCTTGCAGAGGAGTGAAGCCTGTGATAAACACAATTTATTATCAAATCTCTAATCAGGAGCTGTAAAAACAGGGTATGGGTTTTATGATAACACACAAAAACTTGATCCCTTTTAAACTGGGAGGTTTTCCAGGTAAAATGCAAACCAGTCCTTTGGAACTCTCTGCTACTTGGTATAAATAATCTGGAGTCCTAAAGTTCCCTGTGAAAGCAAAGCAGGGCTGGTGGTAGGACAAATTTATAAATTTTGAAGCCTCAGACCCATTGATAATACTCTTAGTTTACATCAAAATCAATTAGCAGAAATATTTCATACATATTACAAAAATATAAAACAATAACTCCATTTGACTATTTGACTTGAAATCTCTTTTCCTTCTCACCCACAATAACAAGTTGCTGTTCAGAGATCTTCCTTCTCACTCAATATTTGGAGTGGGGAGACTATACTCCGGTCATAGTCTACCATTGGCTCTGAATTCGACCAATTCCATGTTGGAGACACTTTTCCATGTATAGTCTATATAAAAACAACTTAAACAAAGTTAGAGGAACCTAAGAGCCCCCCTCTTTCCCTTTCAAGGAGATATACCTGCTTGGTGTACCTATACACTTACACTCAAGCAATTTCATTACAGCCATAGGCCATACAGAAAACGTGAAGAAAATTAAAAGTATACATTAATACAAAGCTTTTCTCCAGCCTCCCTTTAGCTCAAGAAAGTATTACAGGTTTGTAATAAAGAAATCACCAAAAACCAATACTACAGTATAAAATCACATTTGGCAAAAGCAATTGCAACTGAATGACAAGAAGGACACATACAATCTGACATCGGGAGAATGGAGTGAACAGAACTTGCCCTTTCTTCTGCATATACATTTGTAGCCCAGCCACTAAAACACTTTCACAAATACAACAAAAGTCCCACCTGTACCAAGATGAGTGGCAGAATACTCTCTGTATTTTAACAAAATATGGAATCCCACACAGAACTTAACAGAAATAAAGTTTTCAGGAATGGAATCTCTGGGCTCCCATTAGAAACACACACACACAGCTCCCCTGAAATTAACATCAGGCACAGTTAGCATTTAAACAAACATTTTTTATGGGAAGCAGGGAAGTTCACATGTTAGTGATAGAATTAAATACCATTTTAAAAACACAACAAAATGAAGAGCCACATATTTTAAACTGCATTTAAACAAAATAAACTGTGATATAACATTTAAGCATGTTTAGGGCTTAACCGATGAACAAGTTAACCATTCTAGCGGAACACAAAAAACCCCAAGAAAACACAGTCATTAGCAAAATGGTCTATAAATCAACATTCTTTTCCCAACCTGTCTCAGATTGCATTCCTTAAGACATTGTTGCATTTCGTTCCTTTTCCATATACCATCCAAAAAAGAACCTTTCCTCTTGACTACAATATCTCCAGCATGCCAGTTCCAACCTTTAAATCAGCTTTCCTTCTACCTCACAACCCACACTACATACATTTTATTCCGTTTAAATAGAAACTTCCCTTTTGTCCTTCAAATTTCAAACCACATTGCAATACATTCCATTCAGAATTCCTTTTCTCTATTAAGTTCTCTCCTTCCTTCCTCCCTACTTTCCCTTTCCTAAGCAGTGCTTGATGACAATTACAGCAGGATAAGCGAAGAAAGAACTGAGGTTAAGTTTTCATAGTGCTCAAAAATAGCTAATTAAGCAACAACAAAAAACTGGAGGAGCGGCGTGCACTTTCACCCTTGCTCCCCCCCTTTCTCTCAGCTGAAGCAACTAGCAGCTGTTTGAGGAAACAGAACACAGACAGCATGATTTTAGCAAATTACAATCATCCCTTCCTCTTTCAATTCCATTCCATAAACCTTTGAACATATAATATTAAACAAACTTCCCAGGCAGAATTGAACGATTCTCTGATGATAATACGTATGGGGGGGGTCTTTTTAGTGGGCAAGTAGGTACCTTGCCGACGGCGACCAATGTGGTCTTCCAGAACCCACAACCTTTCATCAGCTGGTCTCGAGACCATAACTCCACAAAGGCCTGCGCACATATTTATGCTCCTCAAACTTCCCCACCCGGGTGCAAAACAATAACAGCTGCAATATAACTTCTGAAGGCCATTTTATTCTGGACTCCAATTCATAAAAGAACCATAAATTTTGACAAAAACCAATCATTTTTTTCCCTTAATGGGTCGCCGCCCGTAAGAACCTGCCAGTTCTTTAAAACACATTCCAGCGGGGTACATGACTCCCCTCCCAATTTGCTCTGGGCTTTCCCCATCACTATGTGGGGCTTGGGACTTTTAACCCAGCGGGTGGGACTAACCCAATGAGTGGGACTTTAACCAAACTTGTGCACCTGGACTATATTAGGACCCTAACTCTGCGTTGTCTATAGTGTCCAGGCTTGCACAACACTCACCCGCTCCTTGGGACTCTAACCCTTGTGCGCTTCTTCCTCACCAACGCCTTCCTTCTCTTTTGTCTGGCACACTGCTTGTGGAGGAGCTCAGACGGTCTGGACACAATGCGACGTCCCGCAAAATGCAGGTGTAGCCGGCTTGCGTCGATTCGGTCCGGATTCGCCGGGGATCCTTCCACCCAGTGGGAGCCAGTGGTGCCTTACTCGCGTGTAGGGAACGTGGCCCCAATCTGAGTCATGGCACCAAGATTGTTGTACCCCAACAAAGAGAGGTTCTTTTCTGGGTCAGTAGCCAAAACACTTCACCAGCCGAGAACGATGTAAAAGGCTTTATTTTGCTCTATAGTAGCAAACGTCTTGGATAGCTCACGCTCAAGTCCAAGACCCCGTTCATTTACAAGCATGACATATTTACAACCTAGGAGATGATACATAGGTACTGCCCCTTTCCTTTGTCTGGACTCTCAGTAATTTTCCAGCTAACTTCTGTGCATGTATTCTTTTAGGTGAATACCTCATCACCTTCTTATCTAGTCTCTCCTGGCCCTCCTTGGCACAGAAAAGCAACTCCTTATAAGGAATCCCCTAGGCCCCCCTTACACAGACAGAATATATCAAAGGTAACATGGCTTCGGTCTGGTTCAGGCCTACACCAAATTGGCCTTTCTTATCCTGAGTTTCGTTCTTTAAAAGTTTGTGTGCAATAGAGAATATCAAAAGGCTTCCTCCACAAGCTGTGCTTATGGACAGATATGGCTACAGAGGTGGCTTAGCTTATCCAAGCGTCTCCTTCCTATCCCTGGAAGCATGCCCGATACTCCCTCGGCCATCCCAGGAGCTTAGAGGAAAGGAGGTATCTCTTAGCCTTGGAAGCAACAGAGCCCTGTGAATGAACATATGAATGTTGAAAGCGATGTGAGGAAAACTCAGCTAGCACTGCATAACCCAAGATGCTTTTTTTTTAAATCTAGGAGTCTACTATATGTTTGAGAACACAAAATGGGACAATTAGGTTACAGCAGGGTATTGGTGGGTTGTACACTGCAGGAGAAAGGGGCAGTAGGAGGCAGCTTGGTTTGTTTCTCTCTTCTCTCTCCTCCCCCCCCACCACTGATTGCAGGCTGGCCGTTCATCAGGTAGAGCTGTGTGGTTAACTGCACAACTCTACTTGACAAATGGGCAGCCTGCTGGCAGTGTGGGGGAGAGAGAAGCAACCTGAGACACCTCCTTTGGTGCCCCCCATGCAAAAGGGCATGATGAAAGAAAAGTGGTTTAAGGTGAATGTTTCTCGTCTGGACTTGTGATGCCAGGAGGAAAGCAACTGGTGTTAATAACTTATGGACTATGGCAACATTTTGCTCCAAAAGGATCTCTCCAAACTCGGGGAGTGGGCAACAAAAAGGCAGATGTGGTTCAATGTTAGCAAGTGTAAAGTGATGCCTATTGGGGCAAAACAAAGCCCAACTTCACATATACACTGATGGGTTCTGAGTGGTTGGTGACTGACCAGGAGAGGAGAGAGAGCTTGGGGTTGTGGTGGATAACTCGTTGAAAGTGTCAACACAAAGTACAGCAGTTGTGAAAAAGGCCAATTCCATACTTGGAATCACTAGGAAGGGGATTGAAAATAAAACAAATATCATAATGCCTTATACAAATCTATGGTGTGGCCACATTTGGAGTGCTGTTTACAGTTCTGGTCACCACACTTCAGAAAGGACATAGAACTGGAGAAGGTGCAGAAGAGGGCAACCAAGATGATCAAGGGCCTAGAGCACCTTCCTTATGAGGTAAGGCTACAACACCTGCAGGGGCGTATCTAGGGAAGGGCAGGCAGGGCATGTGCCCCGGGCACCACTTGAAGGGGGCGCCATTTTGTACAGTTAATTTAAAAAAAATGGCTGCCAAAAACAAAATGGCCACCATGCATGCTCAAATGGCCTCTGTGAGGCCCCAGGTCATGCCAGGCTTTGCAGAGACCATTTGAGCATGCGCAGAGGCCATTTTGTTTTCAGTGGCCTTTTTAAAAATAAAAAAAGATTATTTTTTAAAACGGCCACTGCACATGCTCAAATGGTCCCTGCGAGGCCCTAGAGGCCTGCGGGGTGAGGGGGAATCTTTGCAACCCCCCCCCCAGCCTTTAGGAAGCCCCACAAAGGGGCTATGGGTAAAAATAATAATAATAAGCAACATCAAGAACCTGGAAGAGAAAGAACCTTACAAATACTTGGGCATTCTCCAGGCTGATAACATCGCACACACTGAAGTTAAACGAAAAATTGGAAGTGAATACTTCAGGAGAGTCAGAAAAATCCTCAAGTCCAAACTCAATGGCGGGAACACCATACAAGCCATAAACACCTGGGCTATACCTGTTATCAGATACACTGCAGGAATAATAGACTGGACCCAGGCAGAGCTAGAGATGCTAGATCGTAAGACCAGGAAAATCATGACCATCAATCATGCTCTGCACCCTGCAGTGATGTAGATAGGCTCTACCTCCCTCGCAGCTCAAGTGGAAGAGGAATGCTGCAAGTCCATCAAACAGTAGAGGAGAAGAAAAGAGGCCTTGAAGAATATATAAGGGACAGTGAAGAAGATGCACTTCAAATGGTCAGGAACGCGAAACTATTCAACACCAATGAAACAAAGCAGGCCTACAAGAAAGAACAAGTCAAGAACCGAGCAGAAAAATGGAAAAATAAGCCCCTGCATGGTCAATATTTACACAATATAAGTGGAAAATCAGACATCACCAAGACCTGGCAATGGCTTAAGAATGGCAACTTGAAGAAAGAAACAGAGGGTTTAATACTGGCTGCACAAGAACAGGCACTAAGAACAAATGCAATAAGAGCCAAAGTCGACAAATCAACCACAAACAGCAAGTGCCGCCTTTGTAAAGAAGCAGATGAAACAGTGACCACCTGATCAGCTGTTGTAAGAAGATCGCACAGACTGACTACAAACAAAGGCATGACAAGGTAGCAGGGATGATACACTGGAACATCTGCAAAATATACAAGCTACCTGTAGCCAAGAATTGGTGGGACCATAGAATTGAAAAAGTTTAAGAAAATGAAGATGCAAAAATATTATGGGACTTCCGACTACAAACAGACAAACATCTGCCACACAATACACCAGATATCACTGTAGTCGAGAAGAAAGAAAAACAAATCAAAATAATCGACATAGCAATACCAGGGGATAGCAGAACAGAAGAAAAAGAAACAGAAAAAAAATCACCAAATACAAAAATCTACAAATTGAAATTGAAAGGCTGTGGCAGAAGAAGACCCAAATAATCCCAGTGGTAATTGGCGCCCTGGGTGCAGTTCCAAAAGACCTTGAAGAGCACCTCAACACCATAGGGGCCACAGAAATCACCATCAGCCAATTACAAAAAGCAGCTTTACTGGGAACAGCCTATATTCTGCGACGATATCTATAACCATTGACAATAAAATTCTGGCATCCCAGGTCCTTGGGAAGGACTCGATGTCTGGATAAAACAAACCAGTCAATAACACCTGCCTGACTGTGTAAACAAGAAATAATAATATAAGACACTGTACACATATTCAGATTGGCACTATGTACAGAGAATCAGGGCTTGTGAATACTGAGCTGACGCTTATGAGCTAGGATTGTATTCATTTGCTCTACTTTGCTTCTTGTGATAAGTGAGTTAACTGTGATGTCTTAATAATATGGCTATTAATGGTGAGTTTGTCTTTGAATCAGTGTGAAATCCTTAATATTAAGGCCCACTGGGAGTTTCTTGCTCTCTTTCTCTCATTTTAACTGTCTTTCTGAAAGACTAGAATATATTCCAAACAATGACACAGTTTACTCTGCATATCCTTTAATTATTTACAGAGTATCTGGGAAAAGTCAAATTCTCCATTGATTTTTAAAACTTATGTAATGGTGATGCTACAATGCATAGTAGAATATTAGACAGGCACTTCTGTTTAGTTTTCCAAGTACACCTCCACATAGTATTTGGGTATTTCATGAGCCCCCGCATACTGAAATTTGTAGTTTTCCAGCATTTTTTGGTCTGGCTAAGTCCACTGCTAAATAGTTTTTGAAATATTAAAAGATTAACGAGCTTGACTTGTATTTTTCAGCTGATATTATGGTAAAGTTATCTGAAAGTTGGGTGTCAGATGCTTGGACAGGGGGTCAGTGTTTGCCCTAGGCGCTATTTTCCCTAGATACACCTCTGAACACCTGGGCTCTTTAGTTGAGAAAAAAGTCCGAGGGCCGACATGATAGAGGTCCATAAAATTATGCATGGTGTGGAGAGTGAGAAATTTTTCTTTCTCTTGTGTAACAATAGAACAAGGGGTCATCCCATGAAACTGATTGCCAAGAAATTTAGGACTGAGAAAAGGAAGCTCTTTTTCACACAATGCATCATTCACCTACAGAGTCCTCTGCCACAGGATGTGGTGACTGCCACCTACCTAGATGGCTTTAAGAAGGGCTTAAATAAATTCATGGAGGACAAGTCTATCAATGGCTACAGGGCTATACGCTACCTCCAGCCTAAGAAGCGAGATGTCTCTAAATACCCATTGCAGGGGAGTTAATTATAACAAAATAATTAATGAGCTCCACCTCTTTTCTCTTTTCCCTCCTTACAGAGAACTCTCTGATTCTGGTGGGCTACAGACTTAGGATTGCCAACAGTCCTATACTGGGGACATTAACAAAAACACTTGCATTAACAGCCATCAATTATTGTCTAACTTCGCATTATCCAGGTATCAGGATCATAAAAATCATGCAAGTGATGACTACTAGATAGTGTTCACATGTGAAACCTATTTTTACTAGCTAACCATACTTATCTTTCTAGAAAACAAAATCACATTACACCCAGTTTGACTAACTGTGGTTATATCTGTTGGGGAAGAATGATAGTTCAGTCCCTAAATAACAGAGCAAAACCAGTTTGAGAAAGCAGCAAAGCAAGAGGTCTTGAGACAGTTCTTTAGTATTGAAGAACTATAAGGATTTAAAGATTTATAGAAAATCTTTAACAAATGGTTAAAGAAAAGGTTACAAACAAATGTGAAAGAGCCTACAGCTTATTTCAGCTGTAGCTCATGGCTGGAGAGAGACCAAAACAAACAGCCATCTCTGGAGAGACAAAATGGAGACTAACCCTAAACAATGTAGGGTAAATACTGTACTGCTCATGTGTGCAGCGGGATTTCAGCTGGCCTGGTACTAACTCTCTCTACACCCCAGTCTTAACTGCCACATGATCTTGGACAGGAAAAGGAAACTAGCCTGGAAAGCAGACTAGGAGATGTGGCTTAAACAAAAATAGTATTTTCTAAAAGGAATCTGGGTATCTGGCTCATTTTCTGAATACGTTTGAAAACATCAAGCAAAATTTCAGAGCTTTTTATTTTATTAAACAAAATGCAAAAAAAAAGCATATGCTTGTCCTCCATTGGCTTGCATGGGTATTGAAATGGAAGTTTGTCAATGTCAATCTCTTGAAGGTTGTAGGTAGATTTGCTTCTTGCCACAATAATCATATTCAGTATTTATAAGGTAAGTGAACCTTAGCTCTAACGTATAGCAAAATCCTCACTCTCCTAATAATGTTCTTTGTTCCCCCAGACTAGCTGTCCTAGAGTTACCTTGAATGAGGATGGGTAGTTGTGGTCCTCCCAATAAGCTTTTTCTCTGGGAACTGTGAAGGATAGTTAGGAATCTCTAATGCAAGGGTTTCCAACACTGGGTCCCCAGATGCTGAGGGATTAGAACTTTCATCATTGCCTTCAGCCATTGTGGTTGGGGATGATGAGAGCTATAGTCCCATATCATCTGGGAATCGTGGCTTTAATGGAATTCTGGATTACACTTGCCAAGCCACAATTCCCAATGGCTGTTGCTGGTGTGTGTCTTGTCTTGTTTCTAGACTGAGCCCTTTGAGGATAGGGAACCACCACCTTCTTAATTTCTTTAACTGTATACAGCCCTGAGAATATTTTGTCAAAAAACATATAAATAATGTTCATATAGAACTATAGCTCTGATAGTCACAGCACCCCCCCCCCAAAAAAAAAGTTGTATGGCACAAGCAGACTGGTAATTATCCTGACTGAGCAGTGGCCTGGTAAGGCACCTTTGCAGCACTGACTGTAGACTATTATAGTGTTTAAAGATGGGCTGTAAATACCAGGCTTTAGGAACAAGCTGCTGGTTAGTGGTGGAAAGAAAAACGAGACAGGCTGCTCTACTAAAGGATCCCATTGGGAAAGCCACTCTTCAGTCATTCACAGATTTGTACAATTCCTCACAGATCTGTAGAAGTTCCTGCTAACTTGGCATGGAGGCCCCTCTCAGAGAGGCAGATGTTCTCTCATATTTAGCAAGGGGAGTGCAACTGTCCCTGTGAAGCCCAGCATGACATTTCTCTAGTGCAGCGATCTTCCCTGTTTTTCAAGCGGGGTCCACTGTGGTATAAAACTTCCTGTGTGAGACCCATTTCCCACTACACACCTCAGAGTACTGACCTCTACACAGTATACCACACCAAAGGCAGAGCCACCATTGCGCGAAGGGGTTCAAAGAACCCGGGATGCCGCACTCAGGGGCCGCGCCTTGTGCTGGGGCCGCACCTCATGCCTCAGCCACGCCCCCAGCATCTAGACTTCAGATGGGTTTGCTCACAGAGCAACACCCCCCCCCACACACACATTTGTGTGGCCCCGTTTTTCAGATGCTTAGCCAACGCCGGCTTCCCAGCCTGGTCAGAAATGCATCTCGCTGCCTTTTAAATCAGGGAAAGCTGCTCCCAGTTGTGCGGTGAACGTGATGTTGGCCGGAATTTGCTCACAAACGGGGGACAAGACCCCTCTTGCAAGTGAAACCGTGCCCCCTGTGTCTGACGTCAGACGCAGGGGGAGTGGCTGCTGGCGGCAGGCTGAACCAGGGCAGCTGCTGGCCTTGCTATGCCAATCAACCATGAAATTGATTGCCGGGAAATTTAGGACCAGCAAACAGAAGTATTTTTTCACACAACACATAATCAACTTGTAGAATTCTCTGCCACAAGATGTGGTGACAGCCAACAACCTGGATGGCTTTAAGAGGGGTTTGGATAACTTCATGGAGGGGAGGTCTATCGACAGCTACTAGTCGGAGGGCTACAGGCCACCTCCAGCCTCAAAGGTGGGATGCCTCTGAGTACCAGTTGCAGGGGAGTAACAGCAGGAGAGAAGGCATGCCCTCAACTCCTGCTGTAGGCTTCTCAGAGGCATCTGGTGGGCCACTATGTGAAACAGGATGCTGGTCTAGATGGGCCTTGGGCCCGATCCAGCAGGGCTGTTCTTATGTTCGCTGCTCCCCACCTCAATGCTGGGAGGGGCTTTAAGGGAAATGGAGCACTGCCACGCCCCAGTGCCTTTTTGGAAGGTACATATAGGCTGTTGGGAAGTGCTGTCCTTCTCAGCACTTTCCCCCTCAGCTCTATGGGGAAGTGTTGGGGCGGCAGAGCTCCATGTGCACTTTGCAAGATGGTGCTGGGGCTTGAGGGGGGCTCTGTTTCCCCCAGAGGAGTCCCACCAGCGCTGGGCAAAGTGCAGAACTGCACCAGCAGCACCATGGCTTCTGTGCAGTGCTAGGGGAGCTGTGCAGATGTGGCTTTCAGCTGAAACTTTGCACAGGCCTGATAATTATCCAGGGAGGGAGCTGCACTGAGGCTCAGCAGGCGCCACCATGGGCTCTTGGGCCCTGCCATGAACAACACTCTGTTCCAGTGGCTTGGTTTCTGGTGTCATCTTTGTGTTTCTTTTTAGATTGTGACTGAGCCCATTTGGGAGAGGGGATCATGGTCTCTCTGTCTGCTGTGTGTAAACGCCTCTGGCAACCTTTTTTGTTGTGGAAGGTTTCTTTATTCTTTCTTTCTTTATTAATTTATTAATCTTGTGGCAATGCACAGGTAGCCTTGAGATACAAGGTTGTCTTTGTTTTGTTTCAGACGCACAATCTCCTTCCCTCTTGCATACAGAGGCGCAGGTGCTGCATGGACATGAAGGGTGTGTAGTAGTAGTGTGTATGGTGAAAATGGAAAGCGCACAACCTTTGAACAAGGAAAGTGCTGGACCACCTTCCTACGTAACCACAGGGGTGCCTGTGGGATTTCCGTGCGTGCGTGTGGCTACTCGGGGAGGTGAGTGAAATGGCACTCTGCAGGTGCTCAGGAGCTCCACACACGGTGGGCTCTTTTTCTTCCACCCACAGGCTTCCTTCGCACCCACAAAGCGCTGGGTGTGTGGTGGTGACTGACTGACTGACACCAGCGCCTCAGCAGAGCGAGGGGTGGGTGGGTTTGGGTGGGAAACGCCTCCAGTGTGGGCCGGGTGAGTGCGCCAGCTGAGGTGCGGAAGACGCGACGAGAACGCGAGTAGGCACGCGCGCGCCCGTGCACGCCGCCCACCAGCTGCCTCAGCCTGTCAAGAGCGCGAGAGCGCACGCGCGCAGGACGGCCGCTGAGGGGAAAGAGTGCTGCGCCGCGCTCTTGCCTCACGAGCGGCTGCCTCCTCAACGCTCTTCCTCCTCCTCCTCTCTCCTCCTCCCTCCCTCCACGCCTCCGTGGTTCAGCAGCAACCATCCTATTGGTTGGTGTCGACGGAGTTAGTCGCCACCCAAGGACACCAACGTCGACAAGACAGCGGCGAGGAAGGCGGGGCCGGCGAGGGCCAGGCTCCGCCCCCTCTTCCTCATCCCTGAGGGTACCTGGGCGCGCGCACGCACGTTAGGGCCCTGAGCGAAAGGCGCCGGCGGCCCCGGGAGCTCGCGCTACCCATCTCCCCAGCTTGTCGTCCTCGGACCCCCACCCCACCGCCGTGAAGAGGAGGGGGCGCGCGCGCGCATATCCGCGCGCGCGGCCGCGGAAGGGGGGGCAGCAGCGCTCGGGGCCGCGAGAGAGGAAGGCGGGCGGGCGGGCTGGTTCCGCCGCGGCCGTGGGTGTTTCGCGAGGCGGGGGCAGCCCCCTCCCCTCACGCTGCTCCCCGTTGCCTATACCGACCCTCACCCCGGAGCCAATATTCCCGAAATCAAGAGATACGCGGCGGCGGCGGCGGCGGCTGGAGCTGCGGGGCCCGGGGCGGCCGGGGTCGTGGGGGACCGCAGCGAAGCCGCCGCCGCCATGGAAGCGCTGGGACCAGGTGAGAGGCCGGGGGGCCCGGGTCTGTGAAGGAGGAGGCCCGCAGGTGTGTGGAGGGGAGGGGCCAGGAGGGCCGCATGGCCTGGGGAGGGGGAGGCATCGGAGGTCTGGGCTGGCGGGGGCTCCTTGCCCTTGGAGGATTGGCTTCGGGTGACATTGACACCGGAGGCGGTAGGAAAGGGGGGGCGGGGGTGTCGGGGCTGGCGGGGGTCTAGAAGCAGCAGCAGCCGCCGCCGCCGCCGCCGCCCGGGAGTTGGAGGCCAGTTTCCTGCTGGTAGCTTGCACTGCTCTGCTGGTCAGTGGTTCCTGCACTTAGGCCGGCGCTCTCCCTCTGAGACCTCAGACAACTGCAAATACCCCCAACCTTTTAAGAAAAAGATCTTGCTGCAATAATATGTGTTAATAGTTATTTACAATTTTTTTTTTTTTTACATGGAGCAGAGGGAGGCTGGCCTACAAGGTACTCCGGGGAGAGCTGTCAGGTGCACAGGGGTACACAGTTTGGGAGCTGCTGGTTAGGGTGGAAAGGGGTCGAGAGCCTGAAAGTAAGGAGGACTCTCTCTTCGGTGTGTTCACTGGTTTTGTACAATTTGCCACAGGGTAACACAGACAACCACAGGGTTCTGTGGTCACCAGGAGTCAACACCGACTGGATGGCACACTTTACCTTTGTGCAGCAACAGCTGCAGTTCCCTGATGGGGGTCCCTGGGTGGTACAGGTGTTGGGAACATGTTGAATGTGCACTTAGAACATCTTAGTGTACCCTTTTTAAAATGTGGTGTGCCCTACCTGATAGGTAGTGTGAACTCGAACCTGTAGGGAGATGTGTCCTGGCTGGTATTGTTAGTGTATGGACAACCTGTAACATTTCAGTACTTGGACAGCTAGCTCAAGATGTGTGTTATGCCTTTGGGGCTTAGTTTTGTATAGTATCCCGCCCCCTCATTTGTCCTGCCCCTTCCCAAGGACTTTGGGAGAGTAACAGTTTAAAGGGAGAAAAACAGAATACTTGGTGGTTGAATGACAACTCAAATAGAGAAGTCTTTATAACCTGTACCAAAAGGTATTTTGGTTAAGTCCGGTTAAAGTAAGGAAATGGTGGAATGTTCTTTGATCCATGGTTCTCTGTGTGTCTCAGAACCTGATGTTACAACAGTGGATGTGTGTGTGGGTAGTACTTGGTGACACTTCACTCTGAGTCTAACTGGTCTCTTAATACACAGAAGGGAGTTCTCTTTTGGCTAAATAAGGGCCAGTCCAACCTCACCATGCCAGTGGAGTTGCAGGGAGCGGGGAAAACATGTGGCAATATTAGGTTCTGGTTTATTTGGATATTCTATAAGTGTGAAAGTAGCCTTCACTTTGCTGATAGAACTTGGATTATTGTGTTCATAAAGCAACACTGAGGCTAGTACATTCTCAGTTTGAGGAGTCAAGTAGGGATTCCTACCTTTTACTTTGGATGTTCACATTTGTCTCGGAAAATGGTTCAGTTGGTTTGCTTCCTCTTTTTCAAAACAAACTCCAACTCCTTAAGAATTAGGGTGGCTAATGTCTGGTGACTATAGGCCACCTCCAGTCTCAAAGGCAAGATGCTTCTAAACACCAGTTGCGGGGGTGCCCTCACCTCTGTGGGCTTCTCAGAGGCATCTGGTGGGCCACTATGTGAAACAGGATGCTGGACCAGATAGGCCTTTAGTCTGATCCAGCAGGGCTGTTCTTTGTTAGACATAAGCTAACAATTTTTGGTTTTCTACAGTATTTGTATGTATTTCTTTTGTTTTTAAAAATGCATGCTCCACCTTTTCAACTGATCTCCAAAGTGGCTTAGAATAGATTAAGGAAAATGTAACTACTATGCACTGACCCTTGTTCCTCTTTTGGCTTCCATCTCCTCATTTCTGCAGTTCCAGGGCAATTGGCAGTTGGAGCAGAGTTTTGCTGGCAGGCTGTGGGAAAGCAAGTGTCCTACAGCTGCTTTTTCTAGTCCTGATCTGTGTTGTATTATACCTAGTTTGTTTAGAAGCTTAATACATATCATTTAATACTCTCCTGAAAGAGGCACCTTCTAAATTGCTATCTCTGTGAACAGCACTGTCCCTATTCAAATTCAGCACGGTATGGAATCTCCCAGTGACTGTTGCTGGTGTCTCCCCTGTGGTTTATTTTGAGATTGTGAGCTCAATTGTGTAAAGTGCTTTGAGAACTTCTTTGTTGAAATGCAGTAAATAAGTATTCTTAATAATTAAAACAGCCTTGCATGGACTTGGATGGTCTGAAGTTGTGATGGAGGCAGTAGTTAAATCCTAGATCTGCCTCCTTACCTCTTTTACCCTGCACCACCTTTGACTCTCCCACTCTTACATTAGTGGTAGATTGAAAAACAACCCTTTTGATTGCTAAAGTTACTGTTATTTGGCATGCATTTGAAAAGTGTGAAGGCTAAAAGCTGTTGCCATGTAATGGTAAATCAGACACCTCATGCTGCTAAATTAGTCACTTATGTATTTTCCATTTCTATGCTGCCTGCAGCTAACAATTTCAGAATAACAAAGTACAGAAAAATAAAATCCAATGATGTCTGAATGCACTGAGCAAGGGAGTTAGACTGTTAATTTTATTTATATTATTTTTATCCCACCTTTCTCTGCAAAACAGACACACTACAGCCTACAGCAATCCAGATAAAACAATATAACTTAAAGTACAGATCAATAAGCAATACAAATGGACAGAGGCAGTAAAAGGAAATACTAAAATGCACTCTGAAACAAAATAGCATTGGCTGGGAAAAACATTTGGGCATCACCTTGAGGTCCCCCAAAGTATACCCAGCTGATTTCCAGCAGCTTCAGTGAGTGTTGGAACATAGGCACTGACTGAATATGTGTTCTTCACCTGGAAGTGTTGTCTGTTGCTCATTCCAGTTGCTAGCTGGAGGACTTTTACCAAGCCACTTTGCACTTCGATGAGAGAGGCAGATTATACATATTTCTTAAAAATAAAAAGAAATATATTAGCCTCAAGCAGCTTTCAGAGGTGAATCACTGCTGAAGAAGCAACTTGGGGTCATTACTTAGGGTATGGACAGTGGGCTTAATTTTTGGACTGGTCTGTTCAGTTAATTTTTGTTAGGCCTTCCTTTACATTTCTGGTTTTAATGCTCATGAAGGGCTGTGTGGCTCATGCAGTTATAGGAAGTAGACCAATGAGTGGGCTATTTCCCTCTCTTTATTTTTGCTCCTGAGGAGAGCTAGTGTGTGGTATGCTAAATATAGTGGTGAGGATGTGTCAAGTCTGTGTTCTTGTACCAGTGTTCTTGCTTTCCCCCTAAACGAAGCTCCTTCACAGTATGTTGTTTGAGGCTGAGGTCTGCTGAGCAGAGATTAGTGAGTAGATCTGGCAGTGCTGGGAGAAAGTGATGGTCTCTATTTTCTATTCCACTCTTTTTTGAAACAGAACTCAAAGTTGCATAATTCTCATTATATGGGAGTGATAAGACTTAAGGGAGAAAGGGTAAACTATTGTGCTCTCCTGGCTTTCTGCCAAGCCCTTCACTCCCAGGGAACTTGGTTAGCATCCACTGCTCTTTCCACTTGTTTTAAATGCAAGGTAGGTCCAAAATTATTCATAATTTAATAACTGGACAAAAGATTGATCTTGTGTATTATGAAAGCTTGGCTAGATGAATCAAATCGACTGATATCAGCTGGATACTTCATCTCGGGCAGGTCTTTACAATTTCAGCTGCCCTGCAAATGTTGGATTACATCTCCTGTCATTCCTAGCTATTGACCACTGTGGCTTGGAATGTTGGGAGTTGTAGTCTAACAGCGGCTGGAGGGCTGAAGTTGTGCAGCCCTGATTTGGGGGCATTATAGGGAAACGGGCAGGAGAGTAGATTGCTGTGCTTCAGAAGGCTACAATGTCTCTGGGTGGTTTACAACAAACAAAACAAACAAATTAAAACATTAGAACAGTTTAAAATCACAATTCTAGTTGTTAAGCTTGGTTGAATAATTATATCTTAAAAGATCTAACAGCTTTTAAAAGCTGTTAGAGATGGGGAGGCTCTTATTTTGGCAGGGAGCACATTCCAAAACCTTGGGGCGGCAACAGAAAAGGCCCATCCCTAAATAGCCGCTAGACAACTGGTGGCATGTGCAGATGGGCCTAGTGTTTGGCAGGACAGAACAGGGATTATTTGGGTGTTATCACCCACCTCACTGCCTGTCTGCTTAAATGAACAGACAGGTAGTCTTGGAGGTAGTGTTGAGCCCTCTCTCCTGCAAAGTTGTTGTCCTAATAGAAGAAACCCCAGGAAACATCCACCAAAATGCCAATAAGGAAAGACCATGTCTCAAGGATGCATTTACTGCCCAATGCATTTCAGCCAAAAAGGCTTCCTTCAGGGGCAGTTCCATAACAAACATGAAACCAATTATCATGATAAATGTTCTGATTTTATGTTATAGAATTTCCCCTGGAGAAGGCTTTTTTGGCTGAAACATGTTGGGCTTCAATAAAATACATCCTCAAGCATCTTGAGTGGTCTCTTTGTTGGCAGTCCTTGCATGTGGAAATGCATGTAGCAAATGCAAACTGAAACACATTTCAGTTTTGTGTTTTTCTGGATTGGAGACAGGTGATTCATAGATGGAAGTACACGTGGTTGCTCCTCTGTCTTAGATGGTTCACTATCAATGGGGAGTGTTTCAGGTTCCTCTGACTTTCTCAGGGGGACCAGTTAAGAGGATCAGTCTCTGAAAGCTGATTGATCCAGATGGTTTCCAGTTGGCCTTAAGAGAATAGAACGTCCAGCTGATTTGCCTCCTGGCAAACTCATGAAATTGGTTGATTTAAGAGCAGGAGTGAGTATCTAGCAGCTAATTAGAGCTCAAGTTTCTCCAAAGCTCTGGTTGCAAGTAATAAGGCACTTGGGGCAATAGTTTGAGTACAAGGGGACAAATGCAACAATTTAGACTGGGGTGGGCAACCTTGGCTCTCCAGCTGTTGTTGAATTGCATCTCCCATAATCCCCAGGCACAATAAATTGTAGCTGAGGATGATGGGAGTTGTAGTTTAACAGTTGAAGTGCCAAGGTTGCCTGCCCCTGCCTTAGAGCACATTTGAATGACTACTTTGTGGCCGTGATGAGCACTTGTTAGTACACTGTGGCAATTTTAATGAATACTTTGCAGATAGAATTGCTTGTACCCATTCCAGTTTGGGTGCCACTGTAGACAATAGCCGAGAGGGCTAGAGTTTTGTCTTATGCTGTTTGTTATATGTTCTAGTTGCTGATGCCTGAGAATGTGGACAGAGTGAATGGATTGGTTTGCCTTCCAACAACTTGGTTATTTGATTCTTTTTAGCCTTGGCTAGTAAAATGCTGTTGTGGGAAGCCCTTAAATTGATTTTTGAAAATTATTAGAGGGTCTGTGACAAAAAATATTTGGATCTAGGAGCCAGGCCAAATATTTAGGATCCGAAAAAGATGCTTTACAAAATTACCAGACTTAGTGACAGACATTGTGGTGGGGAGAGAAAATGGGCTTCTCTTTAACCCCTTTACAAGTAACACACAGAGAGCAGAAATAGGGCTAACTGGGGCAAATAAAGATTTTATTAAACATCTCTGTCTCCAAATATCCAAGTCTAGGTGCCATGGTTCTCTGGTTCCTGGGTTTGTCACACCCTGGTCTATGAGAAGGAGTAGTCCTGTTCTTGTTGAAGTTCCTCTGTTTAAAGAAACAGAGAAACTGCTAACTTGGCAAAGAGGCACCTTTTAATGTGGTGATTCTCTTTATTTAGCAGGGGGAGAGTACCTGGCCCGCTCCACTCCCAGCACAGTAACTCCAGTGACTGTTGCTGGTATCTATCTTATGTTTCTTTTTAAATTGTGAGACCTTTGGGGACAGGGTTCCTTCCATCTTATTTGTTTGTTATTTCTCTGTGTAAACTGCCCTGAACCATTTTTGGAAGGGCAGTATAGAAATAGAATAAATAATAAATAATAGAGAATCCTTCTTGGATCCTCTTGTGATAAGAAATTATAGGCCTTTTTCCAGTCTCCCCTTCCTGCCCAAGATGGTTGATTCTGCAGTGGTTTATCAGCGGCCTTTCTGATTATATAGATTCTAGCTCCTTTTAAATCTGACTTTTGGGCAGGGCTTGGGATCAAGGTTCCCTGTAACAGATTTTCAGATGGTGACTACAACTCCCATCATCTTCAGCTGCAATGGCCTTTGGTTGGGGATGATGGGAGTTTCAGTAAATAACTTCTGGGAATCCTGTTACAAATAACACTGCTCAGGGTGGAAGCCAGCTTGGTCACACTGGGTGATCTTTAGAGATGTGACCCTGTTGATTCTCCTGGATTTTTTTGGTGGTCTTTGATAGTAACAACCATTATATTCTCCTGAACCAGCTGTCTAAATTTGGTCTGCTCAGATCAGAGTGCAGGTGCTGAAAAACTACTACTCTGCCTTGTGGGAGTTATTCAGAGAGGTTCCACACAATTCTATTATGTCCGACATCTGCATGAAACTGGGAGAGAGGTCATTTGGGGATGTGAGGCACAGTGTCATTGTCATTCTGATGCCAAGATTTTTTCGCATCGGGTGCGACTCTTGAATGTCTGAACTCAAAAAATGGGCTGAATGAATGTGAATAAACTCAAGTCCAACTCTGATAAGACAGAGGTGCTCATGGCCAATAGTTCTGTTGACTGGGGTTTTCTTTGGCCCTCCAGCTGTTGTTGGACTAAACTCCCATCATCCTCAGCCAGAGTGGCAAGTAGGGATGGTGGGAGTTGTAGTTCAACAACTAGAGGGCCAGAGTTGTGCAGCCCATTTAGCAGAAATGCAGCCTCTTGGCTGGTATTTGGATCACACTCCTTCTCAAGGAACAGATCTGCAGTTTCAACGACATTACTGGAACTGGCCCTGCTGTTGCATATTCCAGTGGCAGCTGTGGCTAGGAATGCATTTTTCAGTTGTAGTTGGTATGCCAGCTGAATTCTGTTCTGGAGACTAAAATTACTCCTTATCAGGCATGCTGTGGTAGCATCTCAATTACAGTTGTAATGAAGTTTTGTGTGGAGCTGCCCTTGCAGACCACCTGGAAACTTCAACAAATCCAGAGTGCAGTAGCCTGATTTTTGTTAGGTGCCACTTTCTTGGAGCATGCAAGACTAATCCATATGGGGTTGAATTTGATGGATTCATTAAAGAATGCATCCTCCTGTGAGTTGAGATCAGCAGGAGAAATTGCTCTAGGTGCTGCCACAACCTAAAAGTAATATTCCAAATAGGTTTCTTTCAGTGGTGGATTCAGTCCCACACTCCTCAGTGAGACCTACCAGATGTGCTCAGTATTTGGCATCACTGGTGAAGATGCTTTTGTTCTGCTTGGCCTCTGTATTTGCAAAAAGGCTTCATTAACTTGTTTCAAACTGAATTTTTAAAATATTTTGTTTAATTATGTTGTAAATGGATTTGAGATCTCTTAAACTATGAAAACAAAACCGTCTGCATGTTGCTTTCTAGTGAATAATTTGAAGAAGAATGTATATGCAATGGGTTCTCAGTTGGGACCTCAAATGTTGGACTACAACTCCCATCATCCCAAGCTACAGTGGCCTTTGACTATTGTGTCTGGGAGTGATGGGATTTGTAGTCCAACCATATCTGGAGACCCAACTTTGAGAACTCCTGGTACAGCAACCTGTTGCCACTGATGTAAGCAAAAAAAAAAAAAAAAACCCCACCCATAGGATTCTCTTTCCTAAAATGTCCTTAATTTCTCAGTATGATGCTCCAGCAGTGGTGGTTGAGCTTTTAAGGCAATTGGCTTGTAATGAGTGATAGATAGATATTGTTTTAGTTGGTAGAGTGAATATGTAGGGACTATGTCACCTTTAATCTTTACATTTCACTTTTGCACTTACAAGAAGAGGAACACTTCTTGTCTCCTTACATTGCCATCTCTGGGCAATGTAAACCACCCAGAGATGGAAGTTTGGGGTGGTATATAAATAAAACACGACAGGTTGCTGAATTTAAGCACCTTCCGCTAAACTCAGGGTTGTGTATGTACTCTACCATACCTGCTCAAGAAGCCCATAAAATAAAATTCACCTGTAGGAATTGCTCATAGGCCTGTTGGGTAGGCTAGCCTGAGAGGTAGTAATGGCCACGTTTAATGCCCGAGCAAGGATTTTGAACTGGAGTTTCCCACATGCAAACCAACATTCTAATTACTGTGTCACACTGCCTAAAGTTTTAGAAAGCTAATTCACAGAACTGCTTGAATGGCTGTTCCTTTTCTAACCCAGATTGCATTGTACAGATGGTAAATGGGCCCATTGCAGCATTTGTCATTAGCACAAATTTGTAGCCTGACACATGCATTCTTTATCTTTGTTTACTTGTGGCACTGTGATTTGTGCTCATACTGGCAATTTGGATGACCACACATTCAGCATAGTTTGGACTGAGAAATGAAGCAGTTGGCCATGTGCAGAGTGATTGTGTTAATTGTTCTGTATTAGTACATACAGTGAAGTGTAAATAATGCATATAAGGATAGATAATTAAATGCGGAAAGGTTGTTAAACTAATCGAGACAAGACACAAACTGGAGATAAATCATTTATAAACTTAGTTCTTTGACATATGGCATAATACATAGGTGTTGATGAAATATCTGAAAGATGCTTCTTAACTCCCTGATGCCTATATTTAAGCTAGTTCTACTGACTGAGCTTGTTTGCATGTAAATGAAGCGTAAAAACAGCTAAAATATGAATGCCGTGGTCAAGAAACTAAGACTGCAGGCTGCAATCTTGTACATTTAATAAAGTGATGTTGTTGCAGATTGGTTTATCCCCTTAATTACTGTGGTTGTCAATAAGAAGGTAGATGCCAGGTGAAGACCTTCTTGATCTCTGTACAGATCCATGGTCACTCACAACTGGATCTTCTGCACCTGCACAGGAGGCCCCTTGGAAGAATTTCTAGCTCCGTTTAGGCGCTCTTTGGTCCTTTAAAGCGCAGTGATATCGGAGCCTATAAAGCTGAGTGCAGAGTGCCTCCCTCTTTGGTGGTTCCTCTTCCCCTGCTCATGTTGCCTTGGGAAGGATCAGCTCCAATTTGATTCCCTTGTTCCTGTGAGAAAGTGTTCTTTGCTATTTAACTGACTCTATATTCTGGTTTTGACTCAGACTCCAGTTTTGTTCTTGGATTCCCTTTTTGCCTGTCATTTATAGTAGATTTTTCTGGGGTTTTTAAAATCCTGAACTGTTTTGTACTTGTACTTGGTTATTCCCTAGGATTTGAACTTGAGAGATATTTGGCTGACGCTGGAATGTTTATTGGACGTGGCTGTGTATAATCCCCAAAGCTTTAAGCATTGTAAGGGCACGATGCCCTCCTCAGATGGGCAGTGAGATTGCCTCATTTGTTTGGGAGATGGGCACAACAAAAGTACCTGCAAAGTCTTGCTTGTCTTTCAAAAAGAAGACTCGACTTAGTCGAGAACTTTGACTGAAAGCTTCGCTTTATGAGAATATTCTGCCCCCTGGAATGCCATGTCTGAGCCCACCATTGCCACCAAGAGCCTCGACATTGAGTTTGTCAGCGTCTTTGGTGCCAACCCCGACACCCACCCCATCGGCGCTGAGCACTCACATAAACACAAACATGATCGACGTCACTCCCCCTCGGATGAGCCACACAAGAAAAAGGACAAGTCCTCCTCATCTACATTAACTGGTGTCTCACAGCCATGCTCAGAGTTGGGATTGATGTCCGTGGTGGCATCCCATGCTAAGCCACCTACTTCGGTTTCAATGCCATCTCCTACGACAGCCCAGCCATCTCTCTCCTACTCTCTTCATGTGAAGTCAACAACTATTTCTTCAGCATCAAAGACAACAAGGCCCTCGACTCTGCCATCGGTTCCAGGAGCTGCGACTGTGCCTGCTCACTTGGTGCCTTCTTTGGTGCCGTCACTGAAGAGTTCGATGTCCATGGTGATGACTCGACACCCTCCAACGTCGAGTGCTATGTCTGTGATCGACGGGCGGCGGCGCTGAGGGCGGCGGCTTTGGCCGCGCCGGCATGTCCACTGGACACGATGCTTCCTTTCTCTGGTATGATCGAACCACTATCTCCCTTGGTGATCTCCTGTGTGTCGATGCCGACTCACTCACCTCATCATCGATCTCCTTCACAACCTGCAACACGGTCGCTGGATTCACCAGCCCTCCAGAACCTACTTCAGCAAGAGCTAAGATGCCTGTTAGGCTCTGCGAGTTCCACCCTGTCAGGTTCCACTTTTAAGGACTTCACCCTTTCGCAGGGCTTGGATGCAGATGAGCCAGAGTCTCCTCTACAAGTCCCTCACACGCCAACTGGTGGTTTGTCCACTTCGACAGCATTGTGCCCTTCAGCAGTTTCTTGGAGGGACCGTCTCCATTTTTCTGCTTCTAATGTCCTGAGAAGACCCCTGGACTATGACAGCTCCCCCGGGGCTTTTACTTCACCTTGTATCAGGGCCATGGACCATTTCTGCTCCTGCTCCCTGTGTACTTCTCCAGCCTTGCCCTATGATTATGAAGAGCATAGGTTCTGGAAATCTAGGCACCTGAGAGAACCTCTCCAAGCACCTTTGACAGATGCTGTGGACAGATAAGATGCTGACAAACTCAGTGTCAAGGCTCTCGGTGGCAATGGCGGGCTCAGACATGGCATTCCAGGGGACAGAATATTCTCATAAAGAGAAGCTTTCAGTCAAAGTTCTCGACTAAGTCGAGTCTTCTTTTTGAAAGACAAGCAAAACTTTGCAGGTACTTTTGTTGTGCCCATCCCCCAAACAAATGAGGCAATGTTCTGCTCCTACCTCTCGGGCAGGTTCCAGATGGTGTCCCTTGGAGACTGCTGTTCTTCAAAATCTGAACTTTTGTATGGTGTCCCTCAGGGCTCCATATTGTCTCCGATGTTGTTTAACATCTACATGCAACCGCTGGGAGAGATCATCAGGAGATTTGGTGCAAGGTGCTATCAGTATGCTGATGATACCCAAATCTATTTCTCCATGTCACCATCATCGGGAGCGGGTATAACCTCCCTAATGCCTGCCTGGAGTCGGTAATGGGCTGGATGAGGGATAACAAACTGAGACTGAATCCAGATAAGATGGAGGTACTCATTGTGCGGAGTCGGAACTCGAGAGACGAGTTTGATCTGCCTGTTCTGGATGGGGTCACACTTCCCCAGAAGGGACAGGTACACAGTCTGGGGGTATTTCTGGATCCAAGTCTCTCCTTGGTGTCCCAGGTTGAGATGGTGGCCAGAGGTGCCTTCTATCAGCTTCGGCTGATATGCCAGCTGCGTCCATTTCTTGAGTTAGACAACCTCAAAACAGTGGTACATCTGCTGGTAACCTCCAGACTGGATTACTGCAATGCGCTCTATGTGGGCCTGCCCTTGTATGTAGTCCGGAAACTACAGTTGGTCCAGAATGTGGCAGCCAGGCTGGTCTCTGGGTCATCTAGGAGAGACCATATTACTCCCGTATTGAAGGAGTTACACTGGCTGCCAATATGTTTCCGGGGAAAATACAGGGTGTTGGTCATAACCTATAAAGCCCTAAACAGCTTGGGCCCTGGGTTTTTAAACAGGCTTCTTTTTAAGGCTTCTTCGTAATGAACCCTGCCGCCCATTGAGACCATCAGGAGAGGTCCGTCTGCATTTGCCACCAGCTCGTCTGGTGGCTACTCAGGGACGGGCTTTCTCCATTGCTGCCCCGAGGCTTTGGAATGCACTCTAGTGCAATAAGAGTCTCCCCATCTCTGTCATCCTTTAAAAAGTCCTTAAAGACGCATTTCTTCACCCAGGCTTTTAACTGATATTGTTTTAATTGTTTTGAATGTTGTTTTTAGAATATTGTGTTAAAATTTTTAAATTGTGTTTTACATTTCTTGCTTTTAAATTTTTGTTTTGTTTTGCTTTTGTTTTTAATTAATGTTTTACTTTTTAATCTTGTTTTAAACCACCCAGAGACGTAAGTTTTGGGCAGTGTAAAAATATGATAAATAAAAATAAAAATAAAATAAAAATCTGACTGCCCACCTGAGGAGGGCATCGTGCCCTTACAATTCACACAACACTTAAAGCTTTGGGGGTTAGCCAAATATCTCTCAAGCTCAAATCCTAGGGAATAACCAAGTATGAGTCCAAAACAGTTCAAGATTAAAAAACCCCATAAAAATCTACAATAAACGACAGGCAAAAGGGATCCAAAAACAAAACCAGAGTCCCATTCAAGCGCCCTGCAACTCGTATTGCTCCTTCAGGCCGTTCCATGCCAGTGCCTAGAGCAGCTCCTCCTACACCAATTGTGTCAGACCCATTTGATGGAGAGGGACTCTCTTTGAAAGAAACGGATGACACAGTAGAGGGCATGAGGAAGTCACGCAACACAACAAAGTCTTTTACGCAATCCCATATGTCTTATAACCAGCAAAGGTACCATCCCTCATACAAACAGAGGTTCCAGCCCAAACATCAGGATAGGGGCAGGTTCCATTGTGGCTCCCGTCTGTACTCTCGACACCTTTTCCATCAGCGTGCAAAGGACCACCAAAAAATGAAGCCTCAGGACCAGCCTAAACCATTTTTTTAATGGCTGTGACCTGGAAGTATCTCTACCTGTTCCCTGTATTTCTCTTAGCTTCACTACCTTCCTGGCATCAAGTGACATCAGATGCCCGAGTGTTATGCATAGTAGCCACCGGCTATGCCATCGAAGTTGATCAACTACCTGCCCATGCGGACATAAAATACACCCACTCAACTCCCTATTCTCGAGGAACAGGTGTTGTCTTTGCTTCAGAAGGGTGCCATAGAACCTGTTCCTCCTCCTGCTCTGCATATGGGTTTCTACTCTAGATACTTCCAGGTCCCCAAGCATGATGGTGGGCTCCACCCCGTCCCGGACTTAAGGGAACTGAACAAGTTTGACAAGACCTCCAAATTTTGAATAGTTTCCCTACAGACAATTCTACCACTGTTGTGGGAGGAAGAGTGGTTTGCACCCTTGGACTTGGATGCCTATTTTCATCTTTCAGTATGCCCTCGTCACCGTCAGTTCCTACATTTTTGCCTGGGAACTCAGTCATACCAGTACAAAGTGCTTCCTTTTGGGCTTTGTACAGTGCCTAGAGTTTTTATACATGGCAGCTGTCATTGCCTACCTCTGCCTACAAGGCATCTCTGTGTTCTCCTACTTGATGACTGGCTTTGTACTGCAAAGGAGAGATCTGCCTTGCTGTCGAACCTCCAACTTGCTCTTTCTCTCCTTTTCAGAGCTGGGGCTCACCATTAACCTGAAGAAGTTGATCTTGACTCTGCAACACACCATCCAATATATCGGTGCTGTTCTGGACGCCAGAGAGAAGCATACATACTTGCCTGTGGAATGCACCAGGCCATTTCATCCATGGTCACTGCCTTCCAGTCTGCTTCCAGGCAGTGAGCCCGATCTATCCAGCGACTGCTGGGTCTGATGGCCTCATGCACCACTACTGTTGAAGATGCGGAGACTCCAGCTATGGCTCCTATCTGTGTTCAGCCCAAATCTGGATAACCAAAACAAGTGGTTAGTCATCCTGGACAATATTTTACATGACCTTGTTTGGTGGTCCTTGCCTGACTCCCTTTCACGAGAAGTTCCTTTTCAGTTACTGGAACCAATTATCTCAGTCACCACTGATGCTTCCATGCTGGGCTGGGGTGCCCACTGTGGTTCACTCTGGGCCCGGGGACAGTGGAACTCCCAGCAACAAGAGCTCTATATTAATTGCTTGGAGCTCTTGGCAGTGTTCCTGACTTTCAAAGTATTTTTCCCTGTCCTACGAGGGTGGATACTTCAGGTTCATATTGATAATACTATGGCTATCGCCTTATCACCAGGGGGGCACAGTCTCCAGGTCATTGAACAACCGAACTTTGCAACTGTGGGACTGGTGCTTGAAATTTGATATCTGACCTATGGCTATTCACATTGTGAGAGAGGATAACATTCTGGCAGACTCCCTTAGCAGGGTTGCTTCCTCCACTCTTCATGAGTGGGTAATTAATGACAATGTCATAACGGATGTCTTTGATGCCTGGGGTTATCCCAATATTGATTTGTTTGCCACTGCATAAAATGCAAAGTGCACTCTCTTTTGTTCCAAAGTGGGCATTGGCAGGAATTCCTTGGGAGACGTGTTTCAGATTAAATGGACTGGCAAACTTTTCTACCTGTTCCCCTCCCCTTTCCATTGTTGCCCAGAGTGATGGGGAAGATCCTACAAGAATGCACTCGGTGCATCCTGGTGTGCCCATGGTGTTCGAGGCAACCCTGGTTCCCGGCTCTTCTTCAGCTATGCAAAGGATCTTACCTGCATCTTGCCACAATCTGCTCACCAGGGATGGCTGCCTGGTTCTCCACCACACCCTGCGAACCCTCTCTCTGTGTGGAGGCGTAACTGTTAGATGAAATACTACTTAATGTACAAAGAGCCTCTTCAGGACATTCCTACATTTGCAAATGGAAGCGTCTCATGACTTGCGCTGCCAGCAATGGTTTTGATCCTATGCATGCTTTAAAACTTACTGTGCAATCTGCATGGATATGTCAGCTCATTACTGTCTGTAGTGATTTTAGTTTTTTTTAGAAGATGGAAAAAAGGTGGCATGGCAATTCTACATGAACAGCTACACCAACAGCTTCAGTGCATTTAAACTCGAATCATTCATGGCACTGATGGGTCTTGAGAACATAGTAAAGTGTGCTGTCAAGTTAGTATCAACTCCTGGCAACCACAGAGCCCTGTGGTTGTCTTTGGTACAGTACAGGAGGGATTTACCATTGCCATCTCCCGCATAGCTTGATAGAATTGGAGGGTGCCTTTTAAGCCACTGAGTCTAACACTTAGTGCAGGAAATCTCAAGCTAGAGCATCCTCAGCTGACTGTCCAGCCTCTACTTGAACACCTCCAAGTGAGAGAGAATCACCCATGCATACCCAGCTTATTAGTTCAATTGTCAAACTCTTTTCACCACTGAGAAGTTTCTGCTAATGTTCAACTGTTACCTTTTCTGTAATTTAAGCTCTACTCCTACCCTCCGGAACAGTAGAGAACAAGTCTTTGTCGTCTTCTGTGTGACAGCCCTTCAGAGAGAGAGAGCCATTATGTGCCTTCAGTCTTCTCTTACCAAGCCAAGTATACTGGAAAGGGTAGCTCCTTTCTGCAAAAATGCCTGCCAGTTGCTTCAGTATGATAAAATAAAAGTAATATTGCACTGTAACCAGTTTTACTCTTGAACGCTGCCTTTTTCTTTATATCTTAAGTTGGATGTGACAATTCAGAAATCTGGCAGTATGTGGTGCGATGTCACTGTATCACAGGTTTTCTTGTGCTGCAATCCCTTGTCTGCTACTTGTGGTTGGCAGGGAGACTTTTAGCATGGTGGCATAAGCAGTATAGCTGCCCTGAGTAGTATTGCACTGGAAGGACCGGATATCAATATTTTATATTTAAAATACTGGCTGTTACTGTGGAGAAAGACAACATGCAAGATGTCTGTTTTGGGCAGCAGCCATTTGTGTCCTGTAATGCCAAGTTCCAGTCTTCAGAGGAAAGAGCTTTTTACTGTTTTTCTTAATAAAAAAGTAAAGAGACATTCTAAGCAAAAGGCTCAATCTGGACACTGATTCATCTTGTATTCAAGGAGTGTGAGTTTACTCTGGAATTATGAAGCCTGATGCTTGGATATGTGTGAGTTTGAATGGGAAAATAAAAGGACAGAATAAAAACTGCTGTATGCTTGGCACAGTATGACCTATGTGGTTGTGTTGGTCTTTGTGCTAACTGATGCTACCGAAGCATGAAGCAAATGATTGCCCATGGGATTTGGATCTGCTTACTGGAATTCCCATTGTTTTATCCTTATTGCGTGTTGGTTCCTAAAACCTTTTGCCCCCAGGACTAGTGCAGATGATATTTGAGTGCTGTGTCTGGGAGACTTATCTGTGGGGCCAGGGAGTGCCCTACAGTCCAGCCATCAAAGTTAGGTAGGGAGTGTGGGTGCTATTTATATATTCATTCATTCAATTTATATACCGTTCTTCTTAAGTGGCTCAGGGTGGTTTACACTAACATTAAAAATACATAACACTTAAAATAAAAAACCATTTAAAAGCAGGTTAAAATTAAAACTAAATCTTATTAAAAGCCAGGCTAAAAAGATGGGTCTTTAAGATGTTCCTGAAGACCTCCAAAGAAGATAATCCTCTCATATCCACTAGGAGAGCATTCCACAACCTAGGGGTGACAACAGAGAAGGCCCTATCCCAGGTTGTTACCAGATTATTAACAACATTTTATATCCCGCTCTTCCTCCAAGGAGCCCAGAGTGTTGTACATACTTAAGTTTCTCCTCACAACAACCCTGTGAAGTAGGTTAGGCTGAGAGAAGTGACTGGCCCAGAGTCACCCAGCAAGTGTCATGGTTGAATGGGGATTTGAACTCGGGTCTCCTTGGTCCTAGTCCAGCACTCTAGCCACTACACCACACTGGCAGATGAACCTGTAGCACCTGAAGACAGACCACTCCTGATGATTGCAGTGAGTGGTGGGGATCTTGTAGAGAAAGGGGCTCTCTAGGGTAACCCAGACCGAAGCCATTCAGGGCTTTAAAGATAATAACCAGCACTTTGTACTTTGCCTGGAAACATTGGCAGCCAGTGCAACTGTTTAAAAACAGGCATAATGTGGTCTCTCTGGGGTACCCCAGAGACCAATCTGGCTGCCACATTTTGAACTAACTGAAGTTTCTGAACTACGTACAAAGGCAGCTCTACATAGAGCACATTGCAGTAGTCCAACCTTGAGGTTACCAGCTGGTGTGCCACTGTTTTAAGGTCATTTTCTTCAAGAAATGACATAGTTGTCAAATCAGTCGCAGCTGGTAAAAAGCACTTCTGGCTACAGCCTCAGCCTGAGGCACCAGGGTGAGACACAGGTCCAAGGGCACTCGCAAGCTATGAACCTCTTCTTTCTGGGGGAGTGTAACCTCATCCAGAACAGGAACTTCTACCCCATTCTGCAGATTATGACCCCCAACAATGAGCACCTCCGTTTTGCTTGTATTCGGTTTCAGTTTATCATCCCTCATCCAGCCCATTACTGCCTGTGTAGGCAAGCATTTAAGAGGCTAACATCATTTCCTAATACTGATGACAAGGAGAAATAGCATATTGATAACACCTAGCACTAAATCCCCTAATGACCTCGCCCATAGGTTTCATGTAGATGTTAAAGCATTGGTGGCAGAATGGAGCCCTGAGGGACTCCATATAGTAGCTCCTCTTTTGAAGAGCAAGTGCCACCATCTGAAACCTACCTAAGACATAAGAGCGAAAATATTATGAAATGGTGCCTCCTATCCCCAAATCTTACTTAGGAAAATAAGAACAGCCCTGCTGGGTCAAGCCCAAGGCCTATTTAGTCCATTCTGTTTCACACAGTGGCCCCCCACCAGATGCCTCTGGGAAGCCCACAGACAAGAGCTGAGGGCATGTTCTCTCTCCCACTGTTGCTCCCCTGCAACCAGTGTTCAGAGGCAAGATGCCTCGAAGGCTGCAGGTGGTCTATTGCCCTCAGACTAGTAGCCATTTATAGACCTGTTCTCCATGAATTTTTCTAAACCCCTCTTAAAACGATCTAGGCTGCTGGCAGTCGCCTCGGCGGCAATACATACATTGGGGGGAAATGAACATAATGTCACCAGAGTACAGTTGAGTAGTTTTTAGTAATAGTGGACAAGCTCTGTTCTGCAATGCTGAGAACCTTGCTTTAGATGGCCACAGCAGTACAAGTGGTTCAGAACTGACCACATTGCCTTGCACAGTGTGTCACCCACTGAGATCATAGTGCCAGTCTTCGATGTGGGTGTTATGGCCATCAGACCCAGTACCTGTCATCAGAGGTATGCAAGAAACCTTGTCACTTGGACAAGAAAATCCCAGGTTTTGTTTTCCTTAAAGGATACACAGCCTTAAACCGAACTGGGCTACCGGGAATGATTGGGATGGAATTGTTTGCTGGTAGGCTCTCTTTTCATATCTGTTTCCATTTTTCACAGGTCCTCCAGCCAGCCTCTTCCAGCCGCCCCGGCGGCCTGGCCTGGGAACAGTTGGGAAACCAATCCGTCTGTTAGCCAATCATTTCCAGGTGCAGATCCCTAAAATTGATGTTTATCACTATGATGTGGATATCAAACCGGAAAAGCGTCCCCGAAGGGTGAACAGGTGAGACTAACCTGACAGGCTTGAAACTATATTAACAGTTCTCAAGCTGCTGTTAGTTTGTTTTTAAATAGGTTTCCACCCCAGTAAAGAACTAGAGTATGCAGTGTGCACTGAAGTACTACAACTGAAAATACTATGGAACAATCCTGGAACCAGCCCCTCAGCAGACTTGAAGACAGTCCGATACTGCAGAAATAATTTATTCTTTGACTAAAATTGTGTGTTGGAAACTTAGGAAGCTGCCTTGTACAATGTTGGACCATTCGTCCATCTTGCTCAATATTGTCTACACTGACTGGAAGCAGCTTTCCAAGGTTTCAGGTGGGAGTCTTTCCCAGCCCTATCTGGAGATGGTGTCAGGGATGATGAAGATGATGATTTTTACCTTTATATCCTGCTCTTCATCCAAGGAGCCCACAGCGATGTACTACATCCTTGAGTTTCTCTTTCACAACAACCCTGTGAAGTAGGTTAGGCTGAGAGAGAAGTGACTGGCCCACAGTCACCCAGCTAGTTTCATGGCTGAATGGGGATTTGACCTTGGGTCTCCCCAGTCCTAGTCCAGCACTCTAGCCACTACACCACGCTGGCTCCTTCAAGTAAACCTGGGATCTTATGAATACAAGCATGCAAATGCTTTTCCTCTTAGCTATGGCTCCATCCTGAAGGGGAATATCTTGCAATGCTTGCATGTAGTCTCCCATCCAAATGCAAACCAAAGCAGATCCTGGTTAGGAAAGAGGACAATTTATGCTTTCTACTCCAAGATCATCTCTCTTGATCCATTGTTCTGAATACTGTGCTTTTTATGACTCTACAGGTAACTTGGACTGTATATAAACACAGTTATGCCAGACTGGATGTTGCCTGTTTTCTACACTAACCTCTGTTAATCTGCCATTCTTTCCAGGGAGGTAGTGGATACAATGGTGAGACACTTCAAGATGCAGATATTTGGGGATCGGCAGCCTGGTTATGATGGCAAAAGGAACATGTACACTGCACACCCTCTGCCTATTGGCAGGGACAGGGTAAGTGAAATCTCTTCTTTAACCAAATTTTTATTTTATTTTCAACAAATACAGCACATGTGTAACTGAGCAACAGTGGAAAAGAACATATAAGGGAAACTCGAATATAAGCCAAAAATTGAGAGCTATTTGAGGTTATACAGTCCAGTGTTAAGAAGAGATTGTCAGTTGCAGGTACAACTTGATGAGAGACAATTGAAAACAAAATTAAAGAAAGGACATCATTCCAAAATTTCATTTGAGTGGATGGAGGGTTACAAACAGACCATCCCTTACTGACATACAGGTGAAACTCGGAAAATTAGAATATCGTGCAAAAGTCCATTCATTTCAGTAATGCAAATTAAAAGGTGACACTGATATATGAGACAGACGCATTACATGCAAAGCGAGATAAGTCAAGCCTTAATTTGTTATAATTGTGATGATCATGGCGTACAGCTCATGAAAACCCCAAATCCACAGTCTCAGAAAATTAGAATATTACATGGAACCAAGAAGACAAGGATTGAAGAATAGAACAATATCGGACCTCTGAAAAGTATAAGCATGCATATGTATTCAGTATTTGGTTTGGGCCCCTTTTGCAGCAATTACTGCCTCAATGCGGCGTGGCATGGATGCTATCAGCCTGTGGCACTGATGAGGTATTATGGAAGACCAGGATGCTTCATTAGCGGCCTTCAGCAATTCTGCATTGTTTGGTCTCATGTCTCTCATCCTTCTCTTGGCAATGCCCCATAGATTCTCTATGGGGTCAGGTCAGGCGAGTTTGCTGGCCAATCAAGCACAGTACACTGTATACTTTTCAGAGGTCCGATATTGTTCTATTCTTCAATCCTTGTCTTCTTGGTTCCATGTAATATTCTAATTTTCTGAGATTGTGGATTTGGGGTTTTCATGAGCTGTACGCCATGATCATCACAATTATAACAAATTAAGGCTTGACTTATCTCGCTTTGCATGTAATGCGTCTGTCTCATATATCAGTTTCACCTTTTAATTTGCATTACTGAAATGAATGGACTTTTGCACGATATTCTAATTTTCCGAGTTTCACCTGTATTCAGTAAATGGATACCATATTTCCAAAATCATGAACTTAATCATTTGTTGATGCTATTCCAAATCTAATGGCCCAGTGCTTAGCTCCTCAAGATGTCATGCTTAACTTGACCTTAGTAATATTAAGTATCAAAATACTGATGAGTACCAGGCTTAACAAGAATGCTAGATAAACAGAACATTCTACAGGAGCTTCAAGTAAAACTTAAAACTAGAGCTCACTGAAACTGCCATGACGCAAGACTTGGTTAAATAGCATGTATTTGCTTTTGGGAGAAGCATGCCTCAAGGGTATTAACACCTTCCTCTGCTTAAGTGGAGCTTCTAGGGAGTGGTGATGTGTTGCTTTTTATGCGGTAAGGTGGTCTTAATGTTTTTATAGTATTCTGGGGCCAAGGATATTGTTGCATTCTCACATTCTGAGCACTTCAAGGCTTTCTTGTAAACAGAGCAAAATCTAGAAACTTGTTTCAGAAATATCTGCTGTAGTTAAACACACACAGACATTCTGAACTGAAATCAGGCAGGTCAAGTACTGACTAGGAGACAAAACTTCAACCTAACAAGGGGAGGATTGCTGGTCTTATAGTAGCAAACATGAATTGTCCCCTTTGCCAAACAGCACTGGTTTCATTTGAATGGGTGACTACATGTGAGCACTGTAAGAAATTCTCCTTTTGGGTGGGTGGGTGGGTGGGGCATAACTCAGTGATAGAGCATCTGCTTGTAGTGCAGAAAGTTCCAGGTTCCCTCCCTCATAGCTTCTCCTGGTAGGGGCTGGAAGGGACTCCTGCCTGAAACCTTGGAGACCCATGGACACTCAGTTTGGATAATACTGAGCTAGATGGAGCAATTGTCTGACTCTTTATAAGACAGCTGCTATGTTCCTAAGAGTTCCAGCTTCATAAATAAGTTGGGGGGCAGTGGAGGCTCTCTTAATATCAGCTGTGTAGCTATGTGGTCTTCATCTTTGATTCCAGGTAGATATGGAGGTCACACTCCCAGGTGAAGGGAAAGACCAAACCTTTAAAGTGTCGATTCAGTGGGTGTCTGTGGTCAGCCTTCAGCTGCTCCTGGAAGCTCTGGCAGGGCATCTGAATGAAGTTCCAGAAGACTCTGTTCAAGCACTTGATGTAATTACACGGCATCTTCCCTCTATGAGGTGAGTTCCAGTGATAATTTGGACTTGTTCTTTTCACAGCTGAAGCTTGTTAAACTATACCTCTTGGGTGTGTGTCTCTGAATTTTACATTGCTGTTGCTAAAATAGCAGTGTATCAGCAAAATGTAGTTTTTTTTGAAACGCTGATCTCGGGGGAGAGTTCTATTCATCCTGTACAACTGGATTTTATCCTTCTTATTCGCAAACTGTACATTAGGATAATATTTTACTTAATGCTTAATACTTGTAATCTTTTGCATACAAATTCTCAAAGGCTGCTTTGAGCAATACCAGTATCCTGCTTATCTGCAAGGGTTCTCTGGAAGAAAACAAAACTGATAAGTCTCCTGTTCTCATCAGGTACACCCCAGTGGGGCGTTCCTTCTTCTCCCCTCCAGAAGGTTATTACCACCCCCTGGGAGGTGGCCGGGAAGTCTGGTTTGGATTCCACCAATCTGTCAGACCTGCTATGTGGAACATGATGCTCAACATCGATGGTATGTGAATGAATGAACAGCTTTATTGTGATCATAGATCAGACACAAACACAACCAATTATACAACATTCAGATAAGAGATCTATCTTTGTTTAAATAACATTAAGCTTCTTCATCCACCTTTTCTCGGTTTCCTGTTTTTCTCTCTATAGTATCTGCAACTGCTTTCTACCGTGCCCAGCCCATCATTGAATTCATGTGCGAGGTCTTGGATATCCAGAACATCTGTGAACAAACAAAACCCCTTACAGACTCCCAGCGTGTTAAGTTTACCAAAGAAATCAGAGGTGAGTCTTTGGAATAAATAAAATATTTTCATGTATAGTGAATGGATTGTTGAATTGTATAAGCAAATGGCTTGATTTCTGAAGCCTGTTCTGATGGTGTTCCCATGTTCCCTGTAATTGAAAGTGAGTGTCCAGTCTACTGGACATCATGGCTTGGACCATTATGACAAATAATGTTTACAGATTCCCACCACCACAGAAGTATTTGTTCTTTTCACTTTCTTTGTGGAACTTAAGTCTCTATCAGCGTTAGCTTGAGTGGCTTTTAGAAGCAAACTTCAGCTGATTTCTGATAACCAGGGTTAAGCTTGCAATAGGTCAGATGTTACCTTCTGGTTTCTATCTGAAGTTCGGAACTTCATCTAGGATTTTGAAATTGCAATCCATCCTGAACAGTAGAGGTCAGCAGATCAAACAAAGTAGGCTTTACAGCAACTGTGTTGTAATTGCGTTGCTTACAAACAGTGTAGGGATTTGAACCTGCTGTCTCACATTAAAACCCTAAACTGTCTCCATTGTGTCACATTGTCCCTTTTACTGATGTATTTGTGTGTGGCTTTCTCTCTTCTGGATTTGCAGGTCTAAAAGTAGAGGTTACTCACTGTGGTCAGATGAAGAGAAAATATAGAGTTTGTAATGTTACTAGGCGCCCAGCCAGCCATCAGACGTATGTATGCCCATCCTTTTGTTTTTTAAAAAAACTTTCAAGTGTTACCTGTTGAAAAGCTGTCTGAAAATGATGCCTGCCTAGCAACCTTGAAATCAACATACTTCTTAGCCTTTGGTCTTTCCCTTTCTGGCGGGTGGGGGGAGTGGTTTGTAGGGAGAGCAGGTCTCAGAGGAGGAATGGTAGAGATACTGCTGCCACCAGCCTGCTGATGGGGCAGTCATTTGGCTGGCCAGCAGAGATGGCAACTTTGCCACCTGGCCCAATTTGCCGCTAAGGCAGCTGCCTCATTGGGCCTCATTAGCGTGGCAGCATGATGTCATTTTTATAACAGTACAAGGCAGTACGGAACCAGTAGTGACAAAATAGATCATCCATGTTGTAATATAATGAAGTTTAATAAACGCAAAATATCTGCCCTCACAGGTTTCCTCTGCAGTTGGAAAATGGGCAGGCCATGGAATGCACAGTAGCTCAATATTTTAAGCAGAAGTACAGTCTGCAGCTGAAATACCCTCATCTCCCATGCCTCCAAGTAGGACAGGAGCAGAAACATACATATTTACCCCTTGAGGTAAAACGATTTGACCAGTTTTCCTTCTCTGCTCCATTGCATTGCAACATGCTCCCAACATGCCAACTTTCTGATCCTAGGTATGTAACATTGTGGCAGGCCAGCGTTGTATCAAGAAGCTAACAGACAATCAGACATCAACTATGATCAAGGCAACGGCACGGTCTGCACCCGACAGGCAGGAAGAAATTAGTAGACTAGTGAGTAACTGACTTGAGCTGATGGGGTTGGAGAGCTGGTCTTCGGATAGTAAGCAGGAATTGCCCTTTGCTAAGCAGCGTTGGCCTTCGTTTGCATTTGGATGGCAGACTATGTGTGAGCAGTTCCCCTTAGGGGGATGGGCCATAGCTCAGTGGAAGAGCATCTGCATGCTTGCATGCAGGTCCCAGGCTCACTCCTTGGCATCTCCAGGTTGGGCTGGGAGAGACTACTGCCTGGAACCTGGAGAACCGCTGCCAGCTCATTATGAAGCAGCTTCCTATGTTCCTGTGAATAAAAAGCTTAAATACTTGCAATAGACTTCCCCCCTCAGCAAGATAGTTCCTCTTTGGTCTTCTAAGCCCCTTACTTGAGTCCAGTGTTAAAGATATTTCCTGGCAACAGGGCTGATCAGGATGGTGTGGTTAAGGCAGGTCCTCCTGCAGACGTTGGCCTATTCCCATCATCCCTGACTATTGGCCACTGTGGCTGGGGATGATGGGGATTTGTAGAGCTGGAGGGCCAAAGTTGTGCTGCCTTGGGTTAAGGTGTGCCAGTTTACAAAGGGAAACTAAAACTGTCTTGTAGACACTCTAAGTAACCTAGTGCCATGACTAGCTGTGCTTTAATCACAGCATCTTTGCTATTTTTGATCCACTTAAACACATCTCTGAGTAAAGCCAAGAACAACAAAGAAAGAGGACCTGAAGCTGCATTGAATAATGTATTTGGCCCAACATGTCAGCTCATCTGACCCTTCTTCAGGGGCAACTGATTTAGCCCATTCAAGGGAAAGCTAAAACTGGCTTTATCTACTCAGTCTCTTCTTGAACTGACCAGACTGGTTGCCCTGAAAGAGCTGTGTTCTGATCTTGGGCTGGAGAGCCAGTCTTGCAGTAATAAGCATGATTTCCCCCCTTTGCTAAGCAGCATTTGCTTTAGTTTGCATATAGGTGGGCGACTACACATGAGCACTGTCTACTGTAAGGTATTCATCTTGTGGGAATGGGGCCTTGGCTCAGTGGAAGAGCATCTGCTTTGCATGCAGAAGGTCCCAGGTTCAGTCCCTGGAATTCTTCAGGTAGGGCTGGGAAAGACTCCTGCTTGAAACCTTGGAGGGCCGCTGCCAGTCAGTGTAGACAATACCGAGCTAGATGGACCAATAGTCTGACTTGGTATAAGGCAGCGTCCAATGTACTATATTTGATGAAGAATAGCAATGGCTTGGCAGTTACCAAGAAACAAATTGAATGGACTGGGTTGAGTCCCATTTGCACAAATGTTCACGTGAAACTGTGTATGTTCAAGAGATGCTCTCTCTGTCTCTAGGTAAAGAGTAACAGTATGGTAGGTGGGCCTGATCCATATCTGAAGGAGTTTGGTATTGTCGTCCATAATGAAATGACAGAGCTAACAGGCAGGGTGTTGCCTGCACCTATGTTGCAGTATGGAGGCAGGGTAAGTTCTTGACAATTTACCACAAATTAACAGCCTACACACACAGTCAGGCAGCATTTAATTACTAGTTGAATGCCAAGCCCAATCTTTTGGTGTTTAGACTGAAGACTATTAACACTAGAACAATATGCTAAAAATTATACAGCTAACATATTCATTTATATTTGCTGGTCAATGACCGAATAAACTTATAACTATTCATTTATATAGGTGGATAAGATTTCTAGAAGAACAATGTGTTTTTTCTGAGATTACGCAGCTTTCTGGGTCTGTATGCCCCTATCAGCTTGGCAATACCTGGACCAATTTGAACCAAATTTGATACAGCTGTAGAGGCACATAGGGACACCTCCATGGCATAGTTTATGATGATGTCATCCACCCCAATTCAGGACAGTGGACACATGAATATTTGAGGTGCAAGTGGGCTAAGTTGTGAAGATAGTAATTATTAATTAAGATTATAGTGACAGGAAAGTATGCAGATTAGTTCTTACCAGAATGTCTTGTTTTAATCTTCCTTTAGAATAAGACTGTAGCTACCCCAAATCAGGGTGTCTGGGATATGAGGGGAAAGCAATTCTATGCCGGCATTGAGATTAAAGTTTGGGCTGTTGCCTGCTTTGCGCCTCAGAAGCAATGTCGAGAAGACTTGTTAAAGTAAGTACCTTTTCTACTTCAGTATTTCTTTCTTGCAGCTGATTCTAGTGATCTTGTTTAATCGAGTAATGTTGTGCTTAGCACTTGTCTATCTGGGGCTCAGTGAGCTCATTAAACAAAAGGTCTGCCTTTCTCTTGCACAGAGAATGTACACTAGAGAGCATATTTTTTCCAGGTTTCAGAAAGGTCTTTCCCAAATAGAAAATAAGAATTCTTAGAACAACTCCCTAACTGTTATAGAATGTTTAAGATTGCGAATGTAAGAATTGCCCTGCTGGGTAATACTGAAAACCATATATTCTCCTTCCGTGGGGGAGTATATCCAATGCTGAGTTGCTCTTCACACCTGCTCTGAGACAAGGCCAATCAGAAAACAACTTTGCCTAGTAATATGGGAGGAGCTACCCCCCTAGTCTCCAGTTCGTTACCTAGTCTTGCTCTGGAACAGGTGCTGATCATTTTATTTATCAGCAGTCTGTTCCCCCTGCCTCATGTCTCCCCTTGTATGGATTAGTGTGAGTTGAGGTGTAGGGAGACGGAAGCATCTTGAATCACCCTTGCAGAGTTAAGGGAGTAGCGTGCCCTTGGCCCACTGTAGCATGTTGTGGCTCTGCCAAAATAGCCACTCGCGCCTCAGGCAGCAAGAGCTGTCCGTCTCTGTCTGTAACTGGCAGAGTGGCTGGTGGCAACAAATCCTTCCACTGAAAGGCACCCTAAGAAGGACAAAGAGGTGAGCACAGCCCACAGAGCTGCACAGGAGCACCAACTTCCAGTTCCAACTTCCCCGTTTCAACGGACCCTTCCAATTCAGTCCCATAGGCAGGGGAGGGCTCAGCAGTCGGTGGGTGAATCCACCCACAGTTCACAGGTTCCCCACATGGGATCTTCACATTGACCTCATGGTCCTCACTAAAGCTCCCTTTTGAGCTTCTTGGGTTGGTTCCCCTAAAGTTCATCTCCTTGAAGGTCTCGTTTCTTATTGCTATTACATCAGCACGTAGGGTTTTGGTGATGGGGGCTCTATCTATGTGAAAGGAGCTTAGTTTGATTCTGTGTCCTACAGATTGGATTCTAACTTTGTTCCTAAGGTTAATTCATTATTTCCCAGATCTAGGAACTGCCATCCTTCTGCGTTTATCCCAAGTCACCTAAAGAAAAGGAGTAGCACACACTGGATGTGTGCAGGGCCATTATGATTTATGAGAGTGTTAGTTACAGTCCCTTTTTGTTTCCTTTCACGACAGCTTGCTGGGATGCAAGGTTTCTAAATCAGCCTTAGCTAGTTGGATTTGCCAGTGTATAGAACTAGCCTTACTTCTAAAGGTCTGCCTTCTCCTAGAGGTGTTACAACCCATTCTGCCAGGAGTTCTGCTACTTCTGCTGCTGTGTCCACCTTGGCTGACATCTGCAGGGACTTCATTGTTCACTTTTATGGGGCACTACAAAATCCAGAGTGGATGCTGCATTTGGGAGAACAGTATTGCAGCAAATGGTTCCTAAATAGGACCAGACTCTCTTGCACTCTGAAGGTTTTAAGGGCTCTGGTACGTCCCGGCATCAGATACATTCCACCACTGAGAGAGAATGAATCATTGGCACTTAGCTGAAAGGTTATTCTCTTCCGTGGTAGGGAGTGTATCCTTCCTGCCCGCATTTTCTGTTCCAAGTTTCTCTTTCTATCCTTTCCAATTAGGCAATTTCCATTCTGGGGTGGTCTGTTCTCCCTGGGGCTTGTGCTATTGATGATAATTATTCCTTGAGGGTCCTTCCTCCCTCGTACATGTTTGTGAATACATTCTTTATTGTTGATGTCATTTAAGTGTATTGGCACCAGAGCGATTCTCCTTCTAGGACTTCAAACTATGGGTAGCTCCTCCCATGTTACCAGGCAAAGTCATTTTCTGATTGGCCCTGTCTCGGAACAGGTAGGAGGAGCAACCCAGCATCAGATACTCTCCCTACCATTGAGAAGAATGACCTTTCAGGTAAGTGCCAACTATTCAGTCCAGCATTCTGTAGCTAGTCGCAGCTAGCCAGAGGCCTCTGGGAGATGACAAGCAGGACCTGAAGGGGATAAGCTTAGTTTTCCTCGGCATCTAGTAGTCGGGCATACTGCTAGTGTACTTCTAGTTACCATGCCTAATGGCCATTAAGAGAACTATCTTTCAGGAATTTATCAGACCAGGTTTTTTTTGTTCTGTTCTAAAAAGACATCTCTGCTGGTGGCCATTATTGCATCTTGTGGTTAATTTCATAATACTCAAAGATAAAACTCATGAGATTTCCAACAGTTGCATTGAGAGTGACTTCAACGAAGGCTCAACTTCTGTTTATAGGAGTTTCACTGATCAGCTCCGCAAGATCTCCAAGGATGCGGGGATGCCAATCCAGGGCCAACCATGCTTTTGTAAATACGCACAGGGTGCAGACAGTGTGGAACCCATGTTCAAACACTTGAAGTTGACTTACGTTGGTCTGCAGCTCATCGTAGTGATTCTCCCTGGGAAGACACCAGTCTACGGTAAGGGGGCAAAACTACAGCTAGCAATTCCAACCCAGTCACTATGTCAGATGTGTGTGTGAATATCTTTTGGGGTGGAGGGGTGTGCACTTGGCATTGCCTTTTTCACCCTAATGTGCATATGCAACTTGATGGCTCTGAACTGTTTTAAATTTGTTTTTGTATTGTTCTAACCTGTTTGTTTTTAAATGGTGTTCTTTTATTTTACTTGTTGTGCTCCGCCCAGAGCCTTTGGATGGGGCAGTATAGGAATGTAATAAATAATAAATAACCCATTTGCTGATTTGTAGTAGAGCACTCCTCATAACTGAAAAAAGAGAGACCTTTTAAAATGGTGATTCTTTTATACTTAATAGGGTGAGGACTGTCCCTATCCAAACCCAGCACAACATTCCTCCAGTTGTTGCTGGTATCTATCTTATGTTTCCTTTTAGATTGTGAGCCCTTTGGGGACAGAGACGCATTGTGTGTGCTTGTTTTGTGATGTAAACAACTTTGAACATTTTGTTGAAGAGTGCTATATAAATATTTGTTGTTGTAGTGGTGGTAGTAGCAAGGCACCCAGTCCTGCTAGCCACAGAGAGGATGGAGTATCACTTGAGATGACCTGAAACAACTTCTCATTTTCCCTTTTCAGCTGAGGTGAAACGTGTTGGGGACACTCTCCTAGGCATGGCCACTCAGTGTGTTCAGGTGAAAAATGTAGTCAAAACTTCTCCACAGACTCTGTCCAACCTCTGCCTGAAGATCAATGCAAAACTTGGGGGAATCAACAACGTGCTTGTACCACATCAAAGGTCAGATTAACCTTTGGAAGATCTAATGCAGCAGGCATGTGGGCTGATTTTTGGTTTATCTTTGAGTAGCAAAGTGCAGTTCAGAATGGGAAAACTATATTACACCAGCCACTTGTATCTTAAAGCAGTCACTTGTCCTCTATCCAGTTAAAATGGCTCTGGACTTCTAATTAGTAGTATACAGAACTTGGAGAATCCTAAAAACTGCTTCTTGGCCCCTTCAGTGTTGGCATCCAGACCCAATAACACTTTCTTACTGTGTTCACCTTTCTCAGCATATGGTGAACTGACTTATTATTTTATTTTACTTTATTTTACTTTATTTTATTTTTTACATATTTTTATACCGCCCAAACCTTACATTTCTGGGTGGATTACAAGATAAAAACAACATTAAAACATTAGTTAAAAACAAAAACAAGAAATTTAAAACACAACAATTAAAAAAAATTTAAAACAATATTCTAAAACAACATTAAAAACAATCAAAACAGTATCAGTTAAAAGCCTGGGTGAACAGATATGTCTTTAAAGACTTTTAAAAAACTGTCAGAGATGGGGAGGCTCTTATTTCATTAGGGAGTGCCTTCCAAAGCCTCGGGGCAGCAACAGAGAAGGCCCATCCCTGAGTAGCCACCAGATGAGCCGGTGGCAAATGCAGACGGACCTCTCTATGGGTTACTTTCTTTAGTTGCTGATGCTGCATGATGAGTAGAATTGAAGCAATTTTTCTAGAACTCCTCATCAAGCCTCTGTAGACCTTCCTAGTTGGACACTGCACACTTGGTGTCTGGAATTGCCCCACAGGAACAAGGCAAAGGTAGATTGGGAAACCAGTTAGAGGAAGCATGGAGCCATGCAGTGATTTCAGCTCAGGATCATTTTGTTCCTGAGCAGGTGGGTGCCCTAACCCTAGTGTTGCAGAATATTCAGCCCTTGTACACAAAAAAGATCAGTATTTCTAGGAGTTAAGACACAAATAAGTTTTCCACAAAGGAATCTTTACAATTCCTTACATAGAACAAAATCAGAACCTTGTTTATAAACTGCATCTTGAACAAATAATTGCCCCGTGCTGACTAGTTCAGGCGAGCAATGAGTACTGCAAATCAGTTTTAGAGAGCTTTGAATCTCAGAGGGATATCGAACCATGCATAGATGGTTTTCTCCTGAGAGCAGCTCTGCTAAGGACAGAGAATGCTGTTGGCCATTAAGGTCAATTGAGGAGGCTGAGTCATAGCAGTAGCCTTGGAGAATCAACTGCTTATGCACTCCAAAATGGAATCTGAGATCTGGACCAACATACCCTGTGAGCCACAGAATAATACCCTCCCAGGTCAACAGCCTTCTCTCCCTCTTCTCCTTTCTTAAGGACCACTGTCAGGTTTCTAAACCTTGTATTTCTTCATGCACATGTTACTGTTTCTGCATAGATTATGCAGTATGTGTATTGCCTTAGCACTTGTGGTAAGTAGTATTGGGTCTTCCTGCTTAATGTGAAATACCCAGTGAGACAGACACACACACACACCCCACATACACACAAATCTTTGTTATAAAGAACCTATATTAAAAAGCTGGGGATGCCCAGCTGGTTTCCTGTTTAGTTTCCAATTGAAACTCTCTTGTCCCATTGAACAGGCCCTCTGTGTTCCAGCAGCCAGTGATCTTTCTGGGAGCAGATGTCACTCACCCACCTGCTGGGGATGGGAAGAAGCCTTCCATAGCAGCTGTAGTAGGCAGTATGGATGGCCACCCCAGCCGCTACTGTGCTACAGTGAGAGTGCAAACCTCCCGCCAAGAAACATCCCAAGAGCTGCTATACAGTCAGGAGGTGATCCAGGACCTGACCAACATGGTGCGAGAGCTGTTGATCCAGTTCTATAAATCCACCCGCTTCAAGCCCACACGGATCATTTACTACAGGGGAGGTGTCTCAGAAGGGCAGATGAAACAGGTATTTGTCTAGCAAAGCTTAAATGGGCGCTTGGCTTTCCAAACCTAGGAGAAACTAACAAAGCTCACACCTCTTCTCAAGGGAGGAGTTTGTGCCACAAAACAGCTTGAAAGGCTGTTCTATCTCTCTATCTAATCTGTATACCGCCCCAAACTTTAGTGTCTGCACAGTTTACAACAACATAGAAACAGCTTAAAATACAGGGAATAGAAATCCTAGAAATGCCCTTGTCCAGAAGCTTGAGTTATCAGGTTTTGAGATTCAGTATAAAGTCTTAAGTGTCAACAGTTTGTCCAGCTGGACCTGGTCAGTGCTGTATTTGTCATTGGACAGACATATGCTTAAAGAACACAAGCTGTCACATTGTGTTCTTCATCCTCCCTCCGCCTGGGCCATGATGTCATGCCATGCCACAGTTGGGAATGCTTCACAAGCTGGGCTACACACAATGAGGCAGTCGGTAATCGGGGCAGGAAGATAAGCAGGGAGGCAACAGGTGAGCAGAGCTATGGTGACCCAGCAAAACATTTGAACATAGTCTGCTGCCAGCATCACTATGCCCAGATTCAAGATCTTGATGTCCACAAGTGTTAACTGTAGCTAACGTGCCTTCTCACTGAAATGCTGCTTTTCATGGGTAGATCAGGAAAACGCAGATAAAACATCAGTGGCTCCTCATGGCTCTGGGTGACTGCTTTGTCACTCTGAGGGGCATTGTCTGAATCCGTGTAAAATCCATGTAGAGCAACTCATCATGTCAGCTGAGTATGGCTGACTTGGACTGGTTTTTGTAATGTTTGAAAAGGCCCATTTACACATTATGGTCAACACTTGTACACGTGTACAGTGTACACAGGTACAGATCTGAACATTGGTTCAGTCATTGACATGTTATGTTGATGCAGGTACAGAAGTACACTTCCCATCTGTACCATGCATTTGAAGGGCCAGTATCAGGATCATTTTAAAAGTGAACACCGATACAGTCATTCACACAAACATGTGTACGAGCATACAGACAGCTGTACACTTGTACAGCATAATGTCTGAATTAGGCTGAAGTGTTCTTTGAATCCTAAAACAATCTTGACAACCGACTTGTATATTATTATTAAGAACAAGTGAATTTTGGCCCGTTGAATAACGGGCGCTAGTAATGGCGCTCCTGGCCCCCCGCCGCCATTCCCCCTCCCTCCGCCGTACGCCCCCCCTACCTTTAAGGGCCAAATCGGCCCAGGCACTTGCCCCCGCCAGGCCGGGGAGACGGAGGCCGGGACCGGGGGCGGAGCGGAGGCCATGTAACTTAAAAAAAAAAATTTACTCCCGCCGCCGCCGACCGCCCACCCTCCCTCCCAGCTGCCGAGTCCCCCTTACCCTGGCCGACTGCTGTCGGCCGAAGACTGCCCTCAATTTAAGAGGCAGAGAGGAGCTCGCAAGCAGAGCTCCTCTCTGTGCAAAGCCTCTTGCCGAACTGCCGCTTTGGGCGCTTGCGTCCCTTGCACCCAAAGCGGCAGTTCGGCAAGAGGCTTTGCACAGAGAGGAGCTCTGCTTGCGAGCTCCTCTCTGCCTCTTAAATTGAGGGCAGTCTTCGGCCGACAGCAGTCGGCCAGGGTAAGGGGGACTCGGCAGCTGGGAGGGAGGGTGGGCGGTCGGCGGCGGCGGCCGCAGGAGTAAATTTTTTTTTTAAAGTTACATGGCCTCCGCTCCGCCCCCGGCCTCCATCTATTTTGGCCGAGGCGGCGGCTCCGCCGCCGCCTCGGTCACTTTCCCCCGCCGCCGCCTCTCCGACTTCTCCGGGGCAGCCGCTTCTGGCCGCCCAAGATGGCTGCTGGTGCCGGCGAGCGTGTCTCCCTTGCCCTGTTCTGGGCCTGCACTTCGCGCAGGCGCAGAACAGAGCAGGGAGGCACGGACACACGCTTGGTGTCCGTCCACGGACGGACACCAAGCGTTTTATTAGAGAGGAAGGGAACCTTTCTCTTTGGGAAAAGATTCTTGCTTTATTCCTTAGATATGGAAATTAGCAAAGGGGACAATTCATGCTTGCTACCATGAGGCCTGTGCTCCACCCCAGAAGAGACCCTCTGTTTTCTGTCAGCAGCCAGGTCTCACCAGTTCCCCAAGTTTTAGTAAGAGGACAATCAGCCTCTTGTGAAGCAAGCTTGCAAGCTGCCATCTGCCCCAGAAAGGCAGGCTCACATGATGCAGATCAGTAGCTAGGTTTGAAGAAAGGTTTGGCAAGCATGTAGAGAACGTGGATGCTCTATCAATGCATATTTAGAAGTGAAAGGAACACTGCAACACACACACCACGTAAGATCTCCCCCTTCAGCAAGTGGATATGGCTGGAGAAGCAGTTTAACCAACACGCTTGGACAAGAGTTGGTTCTTCCTTTCTGGGGGCAGATGGCAGCTTGCATGCTTGCTTCACAAGAGGCTGATTGTCTTCTTACTAAAACCTGGGGAACTGGTGAGACCTGGCTGCTGATAGAAAACAGAGGGTCTCTTTGGGGTGGAGCACTGGCCTTATGGTTGCAAGCATGAATTGTCCCCTTTGCTAATCAGAGTTCACCTTGGTTTGATTTGGATGGGTGACTCCCTATGAGCACTGACTGTCTGCTGCAATATACTCCCATAAGGGGATGGGGCCCTAGTTCAGTGGTAGAGCATCTGCTTTGCATGCAGAAGGACCCAGGTTCACTCCCTGGCAGCATCTCCAGGTAGGGCTGGGAAAGACTCCTGTCCTGAAACATTGAAGGCGCCACTGTCAGTCAGTGTAGACAGTCCTGAGCTGGATGGACCCAATGGTCTGATTCAGTATAAGGCAGCTTCCTATGTAGCAGTGTACACATAACTTGAAAAGAAACTTAGCAGTCTGCTTGAACCATGGTCTAGAGGTGTGGCACAATATAGCCTAGATGTTCTGGGCCATAAAATCTCTGCCTACTCAGTCATAGTTTAGCTAGTAGTAGTCCATATGTGTAAGCAGTGGTTAAACGCCTTTATCTGTTACCTTTAGGGAAAGCAACTGGTCATTTATTTATTTACTTATTTTATTTATTTATTTAACATATTTTTATACCGCCCAGAACTTACGTCTCTGGGCGGTTTACAACAGGATTTTTTTTTTTTTAAGTAAAAACATTAATTAAAAACAAAAACAAGAAATTTAAAACACAATTTAAAATTTTAAAACAATATTCTAAAAACAACATTAAAACAATCAAAACAATGTCAGTTAAAAGCCTGGGTGAACAGATGCTTCTTTAAAGACTTTTTAAAAGTTGTCAGAGATGGGGATGCTCTTATTTCACTAGGGAGCACATTCCAAAGCCTCGGGGCAGCAATGGAGAAGGCCCATCCCTGAGTAGCCACCAGATGAGCCGGTGGCGAATGCAGACGGACCTCTCCTGATGATCTCAATGGGTGGTGGGGTTCATGATGAAGAAGACGTTCTCTTAAATACCCAGGGCCCAAGCTGTTTAGGGCTTTATAGGTTATGACCAGCACCTTGTATTTTGCCCGGAAACATACCAGCAGCCAGTGTCGTGCCTTTTATATTCCTCCTCCCCCACCCCCACCCCCCACTCAGATTGTACCTACTCAAATCCAACAAAACATTGCCTTCCACAATCCCTTTCAGCAGCTGAAATTTCACTTAATTTCTAGGTAGCATGGCCAGAACTCATAGCAATCCGGAAGGCCTGCATCAGTTTGGAAGAAGACTATAGACCAGGCATCACCTACATTGTTGTGCAGAAAAGGCATCACACAAGACTCTTCTGTGCTGACAAAACCGAAAGGGTATGTTTGGGGAGGGGGAGGCGTCCTGTGAAGTTCTACAGCTTGCCAGAGAATGCCAAGCAGCTCTTCCTAGAAACAGTGAATGCATAAGCATGCTCCATAAAGTTATATGCTGCCTATTCTCTGCTACAATCCTGTAATGGGGTTTGATAGGGCATGTTTTAGAGTAGCACAAAAGCTTATGAACTCCTCAATGTGCCCATAACCTAAAGCTCAAGCATAGAACAAGGGCATCGTTCTCTTACAATGAGAACTAGATTATAGAGACTGGGAACATTTACTTTCCGCCATGCTGCAAGTTTCGTCCCCACAGTGTAACAAAGTGCTACTCCAGGTTGCTGGCTGTAAAACCGCCAGTTGTTTTCTGAACCTCAAACTCTAAACGTTGAAAAAGTTGGTATGGAAAACAAGTTAAAAACTGAGGTGTGCGTGAGCCGGATGAATATGGTAGTATGGCTTCAGTTGGGAAATTGCCTGCTTTAAGTTTTTGTTCAAATCGTCTAACCATACCCAATATTATTAGCTGTTTGAACCAAGCTGGTGCAGGATACAAGGCCAAAGAGCAAAGTGGAGGGAATGGTTCAGCTGCTGATCAGGCTTGGATTCTCACCCCCACTTTGCTAGGATGGCGATACAAAGCAAGCAAGCTATAAATGTTCATAGTAAACATATTCCACTGATAAGAGAACTGTTCGTTTGCTTAGATGTTAAGGTGCTTATGAACTTGCCTTTAATAGGTGGGGAAAAGTGGCAATGTCCCAGCAGGCACTACCGTGGACAGCACCATCACACATCCCTCTGAATTCGACTTTTACCTCTGTAGCCATGCAGGAATCCAGGTAAGCTTAGAAGCAGCTTAGTCGATCATGTTTGGTTTGGGCATCTTGGTTATTGGGAGGCTCACTCACAGGTTTGCATTTGTTGCAGCTGTCCAAGGCAACTCTGATTTTCCTTGTGTTAAATCATTAAAGTGTATTCTGATACCTCCTAATGCGTGTGGTGAACTAATGCTCTTAGTTCAGTGGTCCACAGTGATGTGCCACTTAGCTGGTGAAACAGCCTCTCCTTCCTTTGACCTCAGTGGACACTCTTCATCCATGAACTGAGAAACTTGTCCCTTTTTGCTAAAATCTTTGTATCCGAAGGAGGAGAGACTTCGGGGGAAGTGAAAAAGAAAAATAGGGTTCTCTCTCTCACACCACCAGTAAAATAGATTGCCCACTTTGGAGGGCAGGGGTGGGAGGTGGAGGAGGAGAAGAAGATAAATTCATTGGCAAGTTCTCACTCATCTTGACTGTGTGTACATCACGTTTTGACTCTGAGTGGTGGATTAAGTGCTCTCCTGCTTTCACAGGGAACTAGCCGCCCTTCTCACTATCAAGTCTTGTGGGATGACAACTGTTTCACTGCCGACGAATTGCAGCTACTGACGTACCAGCTGTGTCACACTTACGTCCGGTGTACACGGTCTGTCTCAATCCCCGCTCCTGCGTACTATGCCAGGCTGGTAGCATTTCGGGCAAGGTACCACCTCGTGGACAAAGATCATGACAGGTGAGCAGTCATAAGGGGGGAATGAAGCATTTGCTTCTGTCCCCTGCACCGCTAGACTGTTAGGCTGTGTTCTGTTTGAATGGAAAGCAGGGTCGAGGTCAGACGCTTCTCTCTTCAGTCTTACCACAGACTTCAACCAGTCTTCTCTGCAAACAGCTGGCTTTTTATTGATAGATTATATCATTATTATTTTCATATATTGCTTTTTAACTACAAATTCTGAAGTCACTTACATAACAGAAGTAATTGGAAGATGGCTCCCTGTCCCTAAGGGTCTCTCAACCTTAAACACAACTGAGACACCAGCAACAGCTACTGGAAGGGATGCCATGCTGGGATGAGCAGAGACAGTTGTTGTCCCTCAGTATATACGAGAGCTATCACTTTAAAATGTCCCTCTTTGCCTAGTTAGCAGGGGGTTGTCCAGTACCTCCCTCTGAGTTTTGGAAGAAAATATGACTTGCCCTGTATATAAAATGGTATGTCTGGATTTGAATGCTGCTGCTGTCCTTTGTGTATCCTCTCTAAAGAGCAGTTTGCTCCTTTCTTGCATTACAATAATGGATTACTAGCTGAGCCGGGCGCAGAGCATCTGTGCCTCTGCTGGCCCGCTTCTCCCCCGATCTGGCCATGGTTTCTGGCTATCATCATCATCATCATCATCATCATCATCATCATCATTATTATTATTATTATTATTATTAATTCGATTTCTATACTGCCCTTCCAAAAATGGCTCAGGGCGGTTTACACAGAGAAATAACAAATAAATAAGATGGATCCCTGTCCCCAAAGGGCTCACAATCTCAAATCTTTTCAAGCCGGCCTGTCCCCGCCTCCTGCCTGCCACGGCCATTTTCTCCCATCCCCGCTGCTAGACCGGCAGCTGCTTGTGAACCCTTGCGAGAGCTGCCACACATGGGATTAGCGACGGGTACGCCTAGGAGATATTGCCTTGTAGTGCTCTGGGTGGTAGGCAGAGGAGTGCTTCTTTCAAGCTGATCCAGTGTGCGCTTCAGAGAAGCTCATCGAGAGTTTATTGCTTGGGCTGCATTAGCCAGACATGTTGCTACAACCTGTTCGCCCTGCAGGGATATCTTGAGTTGAGTTACAGGCATCCTTAACGAAAGGGTTGCTATAAACAGGTTCTGTCTGAGCCCTGGGGTCCCTTGAAGTGAAACATCTCCAGCAGGCATAAGGGAGTGGGGAGGATATGAGGAACACTGACTGGAATGGCTTGTGTGTTTCTTTCCAGTGCTGAAGGCAGCCATGTTTCGGGACAGAGCAATGGCCGTGACCCTCAAGCGCTCGCCAAGGCCGTGCAGATCCACCACGACACCCAGCACACAATGTATTTTGCCTGATGAGACTCTGAGGCGGCTCAGCTGGGTGTGCCACTGACGACTGGTTGCTAGGGCTTAGTTTTTGCAGGCTGCCCACCACCAGCAGCTCAGGATGGTTGCCCTGAATCGACGCTTGCAGCAACATCTGATGCAGACACAATTGAGCCATTTTTATTTTGTGGTTTTCAGTAAATAGACATTTCATAGACAGTCTTTGCATTGGACTGAATTTTTACCTCAAAAGCGCAAAAGGCTGATCCTCTTAACAAATTTTTAAAGGACTTGGCACGAAAGGTTTTTATTGAAATATTTTGCTAATCAGTTTTAAGTTACCTCCTCGTCCCTCATTTATGCTTATCAAGAAGCTGAACTCCTCCTAGGCTTCTCCATGCTGCTTAGTGAAACTCCAGATATGGCAAAACATCTTATTTCCACTGTTCTACTGTGTGGGGCCATATAGACTTTTATAAATTGAACTCTTACTGTAAACGCCTTTCAACAAACATTAACTTTCAGAGGTATTGTTGGGTTTTCTTTTTCTTTGAGCTTTCCTAGTCCTCTTTTTGTAAACCTTTCTGCAGTCGTGGGCTGCAAAGCAATTGCACTATAACTGCGAATTCAACTAAGGTGGTTCTTGTTCTGTGAGAGTGTAATGCAAGTGGAGAGCCGTGCCCAGTGGCAGGTCTAACAAAGATCGTAGTTTGCACACAATGGCCACTGTTTGGTTCAGAGTGCTGAACTGCTTCCCCCTCTAAAAAGTTTGTGATGAAGTTCTAAAATATTAGTTTTAGGTATTTTTCAGACATTACAAAAGTGCCCATTTTATGCTGCTGTGTTTGATGAATTGAAGTCATTTTTAATACTCTTTTTCATAGAAGGTTTTAACTTTGGCAATAATTTTTTTTTAGAGATACCCTGGCAGTAACTTTTCTAGCTGAATACTTTACATGAGTTACAGCCAACCATCTTGTGTAGGTTGACTTCCTTGAAGAGGAAATTTGTTCTTAAAAAAGGATCAGAAAAGGCTCCCTTCATGCTTTTTACAAATGATTATTTTTAACTGTTTTATATTCTCCATTGGTCTGTCTACTCCTTTTTATAAGTGTGGAAAGTGGCGGTTTTACATTGGAAAGGTTTTGCCAATATGTACAGCTGTGTATAGTGTGACAGTAGCAATCCGAAGACTTTTACCAGCATTTTAAAACTTCGTTTCCCCGAGAATTTAGGTTGCTTGCATGTACAGTTAAGCATTCAGTAGCATGTATGACGTGTAAATTTAATGTTGATCTTGACCCATTTCTAGGACTCTTATTTGCTTAGCTCTCTTCCATTTAAAATGTGTAATACAAATGGGGGAGGGGGGAAACCTGCAGACAATAGTAGTGTTTATGTTGAGACTAGCTTGTGAGTGTTAGCGCAAGATGCTTTAAATTCCTAGATTTTGACTGAGATGACGCGACACCACTGTGAAAGATCGGGATTTTGCCAATAATTGCACTCTAGTCTCTGAAACAAGCAGGTGGTGTCACGGAGTCATGTGCGACCCTGTGAGGTTGCAGAACCAGACCTCCAAGGTCAGCAATATGCTATGTGGTTTTGATTTTTTCCTCCTGTGTTTGACATAAAAGCTTGTAAATAAATGAAAGTTTACATTTCTAAATACTGTCATTCAGCTGTACCAGAGTACGCTGAAGTTAGTCTTCAACAAGCAGTTTCATAAACTCCTTCCAGAACTGTGCATCTTGAGACAGGCTTGTAAAGCTTTCTTTTCCCACTTGGAAAGAGGAGCAAAGCAAACTCGGCTCTGACACGTAGTGTGGAGTGGACAGGTTTAGAAACGAGATTTCTTTAAGCTCGTGTTTTCCTTGAGAATACCTCACTTGGGTAATAAAAATCAGGACATGTGTAGAGGGAGAGTGACCTGCTGCTTCAGTTAGTCTGCTGCTTTCTTTTTCTGTGTTTTGTTGTTTAGGAATACTTGTTCAGGGAGAAGATGCCAGAATTGAACCTCCTGCTGGCCCCATCATATAGAGAACTGAGGCACCTTGAAGAGAGCATAAGCACCTGTTTAGTGTGTAGAATTTTTTTTATTGCACTAGAGAAGGGCATGGCGAGAGAGAGAGAGTACACAACCAAGAAGAATGCATGCTGTATACCATCAGGTAGGCAGGTAGCTGTTCTTGCACCAAGGACTCCTAGTGCAGACAGGGCAAAGAGGGGCTCTTGCTTGCTTACAGTGAACTCTTCTGGATCTTCAAACTGCAGACAGAAACTTCAGCTAGCCCTGGGAAGGGCTTTTCTGGCTCTGTCTTGTCATAAAAATAAGGCCAGGGCTGATTGGAATGGTCTTTTTTCATTGTTTTTATTTTTGGTCTTCTATCATCGGGGAGGGGTGGGTGGCAGTGTTGTGATCAGCATATTTTTCTTTATTACAGACAACAGCTATCTAGTCTATCTTTATTTATTTATATATATATATACACACACACACACACACACATACACGCACGCACACACACACACACACACATATACACGCACACACGCAGCAGAATTTCTTTTTACATCGTCACAATGGACTTTATCACCCAAAAATGTCTATGGATTTAAACTTTTTGCCAACTTTTGCACTTTCTTGGAATTTTTCATGAATTTTCTTTTTTTCTTTTTTTTTTCTTTTTTGCCCCATTAGAAATTTTTTCGTGCAGAAAAAGTCTTAGTTGTTGTCTTAGTTGCTGAAGAGTGCAGTGGTGTCTTTTGGGTGGGAGTGTGTTCAAAGCTTAAGCTGCATGGGGAAGGCCCAGCAGCAAGGGTCTTCAGGACTAATAACTGCAAGATCCAGTTGCAGCCATGCTGTGCTGCTACGTGGCAATCCCTTGACTCCAAGGAGCAAGCCCCCCTGGGGATGGACTGAATTGTTATGCATGTGTCAATCAATGGGAAGAGGTGCATTCTGTAGCTGTAGTTCTCGGGGTGTTTGGGGTTTTATTATTATTACTGTTTGCTTCCCCCCTTTTGTTTGAAGCCTGTTGGCTACTGTTTATATGTTGTGGAAGCTGTTCAAATGTAGCAAATCTGGGGCAGTGGTGCGGAGAATGGGGAGGGAGCATTTGGCTTCTAAAGGGCAGCAAGCTCCTTGCTCGTTTTCCAAATCCATTCTGCTTTCTTGGTGAGCAGTTGTGTTGGGACAAGGCTCTAGAAAGCTCTTGGTCTGCCGCAGAGTGAGTGAGTGTGTGTGTGTGTGTGTGTGTGTGTGTCATTTTTGCTTTTATGCTGTGACTTTGCCTGGCACCAGAAGGTGACATCCAAAGAGGCGCCGTAACTGGATGCAAAAGATGTCTCTTGCAGTACGTGTGTTCCGGAGATGTGTGTCTGCCTTGCCCCCGCCCCACACCCTTATATCAAAAGCCTTTGCCTGCTCAATGGGGAGGCAGGCAAAGCCCATTCTTGTTCTGACTGATTAAGAAATCTCCAACCCTGACCCTCCCCTCTCCCCCAAATTACCTTTGTGGATATGGATGTGCTGTAGGGTTTTTTCTTCTTGCTCAATAGCAAGGCAGTTGCTCTGCTTTCATTTTAGGAAGGCAGAGTTTGGAGGGCATTGTATCAATACTGTTTCAACTGCAAGGTTTTTTCCCTTGTGCAATTTGAGGAAAGATCATATGTGAATATCACTTAAGAGTTTCTTTATACCTTGCTATTGACACTTTTGTGATATTTCTATGTCTAGAGCCTGAAACTTGTATGTAAAACTTGTTTGCAGTTGTTCATTTTTGACTTCTAATGTATTTTTCTTTTTTGTTTCTATATTGTTAGACTTGTAATGTTTTAAATTGTATTTTATTAAAATTGGACTGGATGTATGTCTATAGCAATACGAGGTACTTTTTTCTTTAAAGAAACAAACCCCGTTTGGGGGAGGGGGGTTAGCAGCCCCCCATTGCGATAATATGCTGGCTGTGTATAACTGCAATGTATTTTTTTTTTCTAGCCTGCAGGGATTTTGTGTTAATGTGTCCAAAAAAATAAAGGCATTTGTGTGCCAAATGTTTTTCTTTATTGGTGTATAATAAAAAAAAAATAGCCTGCAGTACATAGCCTTGCTTGTTACAGAAGCGTCTTTACATTCTTTATAATCACATCTAACTATATAAATCTAAACATATCTTAATACAGAACACACAAAGCTTGCATAACACCAGTGTCCTCATGAGCAGAACTAGGATAGGATAAGCCTCCTACCCTTGTTCAGGAGCTGTGGGCACTCCCGATACTTGATTGTGTGTTCGATAAAAGCAAGGTCAGAGTTGGGAACTTGGTTGACTGTCAAGCCCCAGGTGGGTAGGATGAGCATGCTCTAGCCAGATTCTGTCCCCAGCTTTTGAACGAGGTAGGTGGGGAAACTGTCTTACCCAGCTTGAGGCTTGACTGACGGCTTGATCAAGCTCCTCATCTTTGACCTTGTTTTTATCATATACATGACTGAAAACTGGGAGCCCCTCCAGCTCCCAAATTAGGGTAGGACCTCGTAATTGTGCGAATAGCCCTCCTGAACATCAAGCAGCATAACTGTTTGCGTGCTTTGCTGTGAACCAGATGTTTGAGAAATTGCAACCCTTGGAATATCCTGGTTTAGAGCAGTGTGGTGCGTAAGAGCAGAAGCACAAGTGATTAGAAGGGGCATGAGAAAGTTAAATAAAGTGAAAAGCGGCATTTGTAAGGCAAAGAGACAAATAAACCCTAGTTTCCCATTTACCCTCCCTGATGGTGGTCAAAGATTAATCAGGAAAGAGATCTTAGTTCATGTTAGCTAGTTGAATGAAAATGAGTTCTGTCAAACCCTCAAATCCCACGGTAGGGATTGTTACGAAAGGGGCGGAAAATAAAAGGGCCACTCTTGCATCATGTCTTATACAAAGTGGTGGTGTGTACTATTCCTAGTTGTGGGCATCTTCTCTCAGAGTATGGTAGAGGTAGAATAGGATGACTAAAACGATCAAGGGTACTTTCGCTCCAGGAAAAGGCTCAAACATTCTGTCTTGAATAGGAGAGGGGGAGAATCCTGAGAAGGGAATTTATGCTAAATCAACAAAGGCAGCCATGGCTTTTGTGGAAACCTTACAGCAGGGGTATGCAACCTTGGTGCTCCTGCTGCTGCACTGCAACTCATATTATCTCTTGGCTAGAGAATGTCCTTACAGTGATCCCTTTGCTTGAGGGTGCCAGTCACTGCTTTGGTCTAGCCAGGCACAGTACAAATGGAAATGGTTACTGGGAGCACTGGCAGGGAGACAACTGCTGCTCAACTCTGTTCTTCCTCTGCACCTGTCACTCATTCAAGGAGGAGAGCTGGAGTGGTGGTAGCAAACATTAATTGTCTCTTTTTGCTAAGCAGCATCTGCCCTGGTTTGTAGTTGGATGGGTGCCTGTATGTGAGCATGGTCAGCCGTGAGATGTTCCTCTTAGGGGATGGGGGGCCATAGCTCAGTGGAAGAGCATCTGCACGTCAGCTGAGAAGCCAGGAGAGAACTTTATACCACCTCAAGCTTCTTGGCTGATCCAAGATGGCAGACACATGAACATTTGAGGCGCAAGAGGTCTAACTTGTGGACCTCGGTTTGCACCAAATATAGCCCAGATGTAGAGAACGTGAAAGGAAAGTAGGCTGATTAATTGTTAGTGCAATACAGCAAAATGGTCTGGTCAGTGACAGACTTCACCTGATCGCCAACTAGTTAATTTTAAAAGCCAGTAAGAGCCTGACTCTTTGCTTGGGCTTTTACATTTCAAGAGGTGGTGTTTTTATTGTTTGTTGTTGGTTCTTCTGTGTCTTGCATTTTTACTGTTTTATTGGTTTTAATTTTTATAGATTTTATTGCTTTTCATTATGGTGCGAACTGTCTTGGGATTTATTTTAATGAAATAGATTTACCAATAAATAAAATGATTTTAGTAGCTCTTTAGGCTCTAAAGGAATTCTCGTTCATCTGTTTACCTGCCTTTTTATTTTAATGTGTGGTTTTATTGTATTATTGATTATACAGTACCTTAATAGATTTGGCAGGGGACACTGGTGGTTTATTAGAAATATATAAATTGTATATTCTGTTTTATTAAGTCCTTCACCTGAAGAAGAGGCATACCACCTCAAAACACATTGGGACCTACATATATATTTTAATGAACCATCAGTGCACTGTTCAGCTCACCGATCGTCTCACCGTGCCGGGTTCAGTGCACCTGCTTTTTTTCTCTTGTTACTGTCTCCTGTTTTTTTATATGGATGATTCCATGTTTTCCATGTCTGCACTTAGAGGCCAAGAGCCTAACAACAGTGGACAGCAAAAATTAAAGGAAGAAAGGATCTTCATAGGAACATAGGAGGAAGTTGCTGCCTTATACTGAGTCAGACCACTGCACTATCTGGCAACAGTTCTCCAGGGTTTGAGGCAGGAGTCTTTCCTAGCTCTACTAGAAAAAGGCAGGGAGTGAATCTGGGACCTTCTGCATGCAAGCAGATGCTCTACCACTGAGTAAGGGCCTCATCCCGTAAGCAGAATACCTGACAGTGCTTATATGTAGTCACCCATCCAAATGCAAACCAAGGCAGGCCCTCCTTAGCAAAGGGGACAACTCATGTTCGCTACCAACAAACCATATCTCCTACCTCTTCAGAGCCCTTTATTCATCAGGTGTCTGGCAACAAAATTTATTCCTTTGACATTAATGGCTGTTCTATACATTGGAATGGATTTGAGCTGGCATTTATAAATAGCTCTGCTGTGTGGGTGTATGTGTATGTATCTGGCTGCCTGCCAGCCAGCCAAGGCTACCCCCACCCACCACATCACTGGATGCCCGGAGATGCTAAGGGATGGACAAATGCAGATATCTAAACAGAACAATTCCGGGCTTCCTAAGAGCAAGGAATCAGTTGATCTCCTGCTCCTGTTTGCCTTATATCTCCAGCATCCTGGACTGACCAGCATCTTCCTGCTGCTCTAAGCCAACTTGTTTAAGGCTGCAATGTGAGATAAAATTCCATTGAACTCACTCCCATGTAAACATGCAGGGGGGATTGGGCAGGGCTGGCCCGGCCCTAAGGCTTTTGGCAACTTGGGCAAAATTTGACTTGGCTCCCCCCCGCTTTAACTTGAGCCACACAGGGCACTCATTTGTGAGGTTGAATGACCAGTACACATGGATGGCTAGCAAATAACTAGCACATGTTGGTTGGAGGATACAGTGGGAGAGAGTTCCCAGTCCTACGGGGGCAAAACTCCAGCATTTCAGGGATGAAAAGATGCTGCTGTTAAATTTGGAAATCCAGCCTGGGACCATTTCTTTTTGGAAAGGAATGCTGAGGCAGGTGATTCATCTTCAAGAGAGGGAGGACAGCTGGTGAGACTAGCTGTTTCTTGGGGGCTGAGGGGCAAAGAAAATGTTGTAAGGCAGTCTCCATCTATGGGGTTGAGACTGCCTTGGACGGCCTGATGGATGATCTCCAATTGGTGATCGACAGAGGGAGTGTGACGCTGCTGAGCCTCTTGGATCTCTCGGCAGCTTTCAATACCATTGACCATGGTATTGGTATCCTGCTGCGTCACTTGAAGGAGGTGGGATTGGGTGGCACTGTCTTACAGTGGTTCCGTTCCTACCTCTCTGGCAGATTTAACATCTACATTAAACCACTGGGAGAGATAATCAGGAAGTTTGGTCTGGGATGCTATCAATATGCTGATGACACCCAGATCTATTTCTGTATACCAACTTCATCAGGAAATAGCATGACCACCCCCATAAGTGCCTGCCTTGAGGCGATATTGGGCTGGATGAGGGATAACAGACTGAAGTTGAATCCAAACAGGATGGAGGTACTGTCTGTAGGGGGTCAGGATCTGAGAGATGGTTTAGATCTGCCTGTTCTTGATGGGGTTACATCCCCCCTAAAAGATCGGTGCATAGTCTGGGAGTGCTCCTGGATCCCAAACTCTCCCTGGTTTCTCAGGTGGAGGCTGTGGTCAGGAGTGCTGATACGCTAGATACATCCATTCTTGGAGACTAGTGATCTTAAAACAGTGGTACATATGCTGGTAACCTCCAGGCTTAACTACTGTAATGGACTTTATGTGGGGCTGCCTTTGTACATAGTTCGGAAACTACAATTGGTACAGAATACAGCAGCCAGACTGGTATTTGGGTTTCCCCCTGCTAACTTGGCAAAGAAGCACCTTCTAACGTGGTGATTATCTTTATTTAGCAGGTGGAGAGTAACTGGCCCTATCTACCCCCAACACAGTACTTCCAGTGACTGTTGCTGATGTCTATCTTATGTCTCTTTTAGATTGTGAGCCCTTTGGGGACAGGGATCTATCTTATTTATTTATTATTCCTCTGTGTAAACCGGCCTGAGCCATTTGTGGAAGGGCGGTATAGAAACCAAATTAATTATAATACTTATTATAATTATACCTGAAGGGACTATATAACATCGATTCTAAAAGAAATGTACTGGCTGCTGATAGGTTTCCGAACAAGATACAAACTCATCTCATCATGAAAGACCCAGCAAAAGGTGTAGTTCCAAGTAATTATAGACCGATAACCTGCCTGCCAGACATGTTCAAATTATTTACTGGAATAATAGCAGATGAAGTGATGCAACACTTATTAACTAACAAACAGCTTCCAGCTGAACAGAAAGGAAATTGCCTGAACACCAGAGGCACAAAAGACCAGCTGTTGATTGACAAAATGATTTTCGAAAATTGCAAGAGAAGAAAAACAAATCTAAGTGTTGCATGGATTGACTACAAGAAAGCCTTGATTCATTGCCTCACACATGGATACTAAAATGTTTAGAAACAACTGGTGTCAGCAAAAACATTCAAATATTTATTTAAAAAGCAATGAGCATGTGGAGTACACAGTTAACAATCAATGGCGAGACACTTGGACAGGTTAGCATTAGAAGAGGCATTTTCCAAGGGGACTCACTATCCCCTCTGTTGTTTGTAATGACCATGACTCCACTTTCACAAATACTAAACAAAACACGCCTTGGACACTAAACATCTAAAACATCAAGTAAAATCAACCATCTGCTGTATATGGATGATTTGAAGTTGTATGGAAAGTCCCAATCAGAAATTGAATCACTGCTAAACACTGTCTGTATATTCAGCAGCGATATAGCAATGGAGTTTGGACTAGACAAGTGTGCTGCATTAATAATGAACAGAGGAAAAATAACAAAAACAGAAGGAATAGAACTGCCCAATGGAAGCAAGATCAAGAACCTGGAAGAGAAAGAACATTACAAATACCTGGGCATTCTCCAGGCTGATAACATCGCACACACTGAAGTTAAAAGAAAAATTGGAAGTGAATACATCAGGAGAGTTAGAAAAATCCTCAAGTCCAAACTCAATGGTGGGAACACCATACAAGCCATAAACACCTGGGCCATACCTGTTATCAGATACACTGCAGGAATAATGGACTGGACCCAGGCAGAGCTAGAGAAGCTAGAGATCGTAAGACCAGGAAAATCATGACCTTCAATCATGCTCTGCACCCCCGCAGTGATGTCGATAGGCTATACCTCCCTCGCAGCTCAGGTGGAAGAGGAATGCTGCAAGTCCATCAAACAGTAGAGGAGGAGAAAAGAGGCCTTGAAGAATATATCAAGGACAGTGAAGAAGATGCTCTTAAAATGGTCAACAATGAGAAATTATTAAACACCAATGAAACAAAGCAGACCTACAAGAAAGAACAAGTCAAGAACCGAGCAGAAAAATGGAGAAATAAGCCCCTGCATGGTCAATATTTGCACAATATAAGTGGAAAATCAGACATCACCAAGACCTGGCAATGGCTTAAGAATGGCAACTTGAAGAAAGAAACTTAGGGTCTAATACTGGCTGCACAAGAACAGGCACTAAGAACAAATGCAATAAGAGCAAAAGTCGAAAAATCCACAACAAACAGCAAGTGCCGCCTTTGTAAAGAAGCAGATGAAACAGTGGACCACCTAATCAGCTGTTGTAAAAAGATCGCACAGACTGACTACAAACAAAGGCATGACAAGGTAGCAGGGATGATACACTGGAACATCTGCAAAAAATACAAGCTACCTGTAGCCAAAAATTGGTGGGACCATTAAATTGAAAAAGTGGTAGAAAATGAAGATGCAAAAATATTATGGGACTTCCGACTACAAACAGACAAACATCTGCCACACAATACACTAGATATAACTGTAGTCGAGAAGAAAGAAAAACAAGTCAGAATAATTGACATAGCAATACCAGGGGATAGCAGAATAGAAGAAAAAGAAATAGAAAAAAATAACCAAATACAAAGATCTACAAATTGAAATTGAAAGGCTGTGGCAGAAGAAGACCCAAATAATCCCAGTGGTAATTGGCGCCCTGGGTGCAGTTCCAAAAGACCTTGAAGAGCACCTCAACACCATAGGGGCCACAGAAATCACCATCAGCCAATTACAAAAAGCAGCTTTATTGGGAACAGCCTATATTCTGTGACAATATCTATAATAATAACAGCAACAAAATTGATAACAAAATTCAGTCATCCCAGGTCCTTGGGAAGGACTCGATGTCTGGATAAAACAAACCACTCAATAACACCTGTCTGACTGTGTAAACAAAAACAATAATACCCGAAGGGACTATGTCACACCGATTCTAAAAGAAATGTACTGGCTGTTGATCGGTTTCCGAATAAAATACAAAGTGCTAGTTATTATTTCTGAGGCCCTTAATGGGATGGGTCCAGCGTACTTAAGAGAGCACCTTCTCTGTCATGAACCCTGTCGCCTATTAAGATCATCTGGAGAGGTCCAGTTAGGGTTACCGCCGGATCGCTTGGTGGGACCAGGCCTTCTCTGTGGCTGCCCCAGGGCTTTGGAGTGCACTCCCTGCTGAAATAAGAACATCTCCTTCTCTGCTTGCTTTTAGGAGGATCCTGAAGACATACCTGTTTTCCCTGGCCTTCAACTGAGATTCGATTTTTAAATTTTAATGTGTTTTTATCTATGATTTTTATCTTTTGTATGAATGTTAAATGTTATATCATGTTTTAATTCTGTATACCACCTAGAGATGTTTATACTAGGCAGTATATAATTTTGATAGATAAACAAACAAATAAATTAGGGTGCAGAATGTGCAGGCCCTTTGGGAAGCAGGGTGCAGGGTTACATACTGTATTATGTTCTTACACCACTGTGCAGTACTTTAGGGGTGCAATACGAGAGCGAGAGAATAGTTGGCAGTGCTATATTCTGGCACTGCTTATGTGCCCCCCAAGAATTGTGGCCCAAGGTGGCTGCCTACGTCTGCCTATTGGATGGGCCAGCCCTGAGACAGGGCTGAAAAGCTCCCATTAACCTTGCAGTTATCCCTGCCCTGAAATCCTTGTTCATTTGCTTGCAAGCAGATTTCTATAAGAACAATTTGGGATAACCAACACCTCTAAAGACAGGTGAACAAATTCAAAATGATCTCGATAGAATGGAAAACTGGTGAAACTAACAAAAGGAAAATCAACAGAGACAAATGTAAAGTTCTACACTTAGGCAAAATAAAATGCACAGAAAATGCCCTCCTCTCCCCCGCCCTGCCCTTGCCATGCTGCTATATCATGAGGCTGCAGGTGGACTATACCATTGCTGAATGCTCCTTCATATAAAAACAACTCCCTGCAGGTAGAAAGTTAGCACAGAATATAGAGGAGTTCAGCCTGCACAGCTAGTTTTCTATTCACAATTTTGTTTTGTTTTGAAATGTAGGGAAGCATTAGAACTGCGACTACTGTGCCCACCTTTCGACCTCTATCACTTAACTGGGCAGCATATACATGCCAGCATCCAGCCCTTTCAGCAGCCAACCACTCAGCGTTGAGTTTCCCCGGAACCTCGTTTTGGTTTCAAAATGGCGCCCATTCTGCATACCCTCTATAATTCCCCTTTGCCGGTAGATACGCTCTCCTTGCACTTGCCGCAACTCTCCGCTAGAGGGCTCTACCGCACGACCGGTTCGCTTTTCCCTTTGTTGGCAACAGGCGACCAGGCAAGAGAGAAAGAGCAAAGGGCTACAGTCTTAATGATTTTGTATGTAGATTTCCGGATCCGAATTGCACTTTCTAGAGACTTTAATGAGCAGGGGCTACAGCAATGAAAATACATTAAGGTAAAATCTAATGCAAGGTAGTCAATATGATATTGCAGTTATCATTATATGTTAAAGACGTTCATGGTTTGTTGGGGTATATCCCCAGCATATGGAGTTTAGCACTACATCAAGAATTGTGGATTCTTCATGCTTGTGGGGTTGCCAGAAGGATTATAATATAACACTGGGACGACAAATTTACTCCTGAATTACAATTTTGGATTACAGATATGTATCTTCATTTGAACTGGGTTTTTTTCATTGTCAAGGTAATGAAGAAGAATTCTTAGCAATTTGGTCAAATTTCAATGAACTCTTTATGCTTTGAAACACAAGTCAAATATCCTTGAAGAAGCTGTGTTTTTTAAAAAAGTTTTTTTAAAAAAATCCCTTATTTTTCTTTCCTGCATTGGTTATATCCTATTATGTTAAACTGTGTTAAGGGATTCCACCCCCCACCCCCGCATCTCTCTCTCTCACTTTCTCTCTAGTTATAATTACATGTATTATTATTCTTGATTATGTCTATGAAGAAGATTGTGCTGTTGAGTCGGTGTCGACTCCTGGCACCCACAGAGCTCTGTGGTTTTCTTTGGTAGAAAATATAATTTGGTAGAATACAGGAGGGGTTTACCATTGCCTTCTCCAGCACAGTATGAAATGATGCCTTTCAGCATCTTCCTATATTGCTGCTGCAGCAGGGATTCAAACCAGCAACACTCTGCTTGTTAGTCAAGCATTTTCCCCACTGCATCATTAGGTGGCTAAGGTCTATATACTGCAATCTTATTGTAATAAAGTGGAGGTGGGGGTGTAAAATCTCAAAGAAAGTCAGGAGGGCTAGAATTTCCTTTCACTACAGTGCTTCAGAGTAAATGTTCTTTTCTCCTTGTAAATTGCAATGGGGAACTGATTAGGATTCCTCCTCCTCCTCCAGTTCTGACATTCCTGTCACTTACATACTCCATAACAAGCAGAAATTCAACATAACAGAGGGAGATGCAGTTATGACACAGCATACTTCTCCTGTTGGATTTATAACTTGTCATCTAGGTTTTTCTTTTGCTTTTTAAATCAAGCGGTGAAACTTTCAGGCTCTTGAAGCTTTTCTCAAAGCATTTTATCTGGGTCATCAACCTCCCTGAGCAATTTTTAGAAAGGTGGTATATAAATAAAATAAAATAAAGTCTCGGAGAGACCACCATATTACTCCTGTGTTGAAAGAGCTACACTGGCTGCCGACGATAGGTTTCTGGGCAAAATACAAGGTGCTGGTTATTTAGGAGAAGTCTTCTTCGCCATGAACCCCATCGCTCACTGAGATCATCTGGAGAAGTTTGTCTGTAGTTGCCACGGGCTGGTCTAGTGGCTACTCACAGATTGGTCTGCTTTGCTGCTGCCCCTGGGATTTGGAAGGCACTCCTTGCTGAAATAAGAGCCTCCCCATCTCTGGCAACTTTGAAGAAGGCACTGAAAACATATTTATTCACCCAGGCTTTTAATTAGATTTATAGTTTTAATAGTTTTTCATGTTGGGTTTTAAATGATTGTAATGTTCTAATTATTTTTAATTTTGTTTGTTTTGTTTTTGTTGTACACCGCCCAGAGACACAGGTTTGGGGCAGTATGTAAATAAGTAAATAAATCCCAGATAAGCCTGACATGTTGTTGTAAAGAGAAACTTAAGTCTGTAGTACACTGCTCTGGGCTCCTTGGAGGAAGAGCGGGATATAAATGTAATCATCATCATCATCATCATCATCATCATCATCATCATCTCCAGGAATCAGCCTCAATCTCCAGCTCACTCTTAAAAGCAATCCTGGAGAGGGTGAAGGCCTGAAATTGTGGGAAATGCTGGGGAAAACATGAGGGCGGCAGCGGGGTGGGTGGGGGATTGCACAGAAATGTCCAGAAATAGCTTCTGTTAGAGCTGGCAACCTATGAAAGCAATCCTGGAGACTTGAATGGCTTGATATTGTGAAAAGCATTGGGGAGAAATATTAGACCATAGGTAGCTGCCTTATACAGAGTCTGACCAGTGGTCCATCTAACTCAGTATTGTCTACACTGACTGGCAGCAGCAGCCCAGCTTCAGGCAGGAGCCTCTCCCAGTCCTACCCAGAGGTGCAGCCAGGGACTGAACCTAGGGCCTTCAGGAGGAGAGCTGGTCTTGTGGTAGCAAGCATGAATTGCCCCCTTTGCTAAGCAGGGTCCAGTGTTCCTTCTAACAGGGGTTCCCAGATGTTGTTGACTACAACTCCCAGAATCCCCAGCTGCAATGGCTTTTGCTTGAGGATTATGGGAATTGTAGTCAACAACATCTGGGAACCCCTGTTAGAGAGAACACTGGCAGGGTCCACCCTGGTTTGCATTTGAAAGGGAGACTGCATGTGTGAGTCCTGTAAGACATTCCCCTTAAGGGATGGGGCCACTCTGGGAAGAGTATCTACTGTAGGTTACAAGTTCCCTCCCTGGCAGCATCTCCAAGATAGGGCTGAGAGAGATTCCTGCCTGCAACCTTGGTGTTGTAGCTTTGCCTCCAAAGGAAGAGAGGCGACTAAGGGGAGACATGATCGAGGTGTATAAAATTATGCATGGAGTGGAGAGAGCGGACAGAGAGAAATTTTTCTCCCTCTCTCACAACACTAGAACCAGGGGTCACCCCATGAAACTGAAGGTTGGGAAATTTAGGACAGACAAGAGGAAGTACTTTTTCACACAGCACATAACTAATCTATGGAATTCCTTGCCATGGGATGTGGTGATGGCCACCAGCTTGGATGGCTTTAAAAGGGGCTTAGACGGATTCATGATGGACAGGTCTATCAAGCACTGAACCACATTTGCCAGTTTGTTGCCCACTCCCCCAGTTTGGAGAGATCTTTTTGGAGCTCCTCACAATCTGTTTTGGATTTCACTACCCGAAGGAGTTTGGAGTCATCTGCAAATTTGGCCACCTCACTGCTTACCCCTACTTCTAGATCATTTATGAATAAATTAAAATGCACCAGTCCGAGTACAGATCCCTGGGGGACCCCACTTCTTATTTCCTTCTCCATTTATACCTACCCTCTGTTTCCTGTCCTTCAACCAGTTAGCAATCCACACATGTACTTGTCCCCTTATCCCATGACTGCTACGTTTTCTCAAGAGTCTTTGATGAGGAACTTTGTCGAAAGCTTTTTGGAAGTCCAGGTAGACTATGTCAACTGGATCACCTTGATCCACACACTCGTTGACACTCTCAAAGAACTCCGAAAGTTTGGTGAGGCAAGATTTACTTTGCGGAAGCCATGCTGGTTCTCCCTCATCAGGGCTTGTTCTTCTATGTGCTTTACAATTTTTTCCTTGAGGATGCTTTCCATCAATTTGCCTGCAACAGACATTAAGCTAACTGGCCTGTAATTTCCCAGATTGCCTGGCCTGTAATTTCCCAGATTGCCCCTGGATCCCATTTTGAAAGTGGGTGTTACATTTGCTACTTTCCCAGTCCTCTGGTACAGAGCCTGATTGTAGGGATAAGTAATATATTTTTGCAAGGAGGTTGGCAATTTCACATTTGAATTCTTTAAGGACTCTTGGATGGATGCCATCTGGCCCTGGCAATTTGCTAGTTTTTAATTTTTCCAGACAGTTTAGAATATCATCTCTTGTTACTTCTGACTCAGTTCTTTAGCATCCATCCCTGAAAAGTCTGGTTCAGGAACAGGTATACGCTGAGCATCCCCTGCTGTGAAGACCGATGCAAAGAACTCATTTTTCTTCTCTGCAGCCTCCATATCCTCCTTAATAATCCGTTTTACTCCCTCATTGTCTAATGGTCCAACCACCTCCCTGGCAGGTTTCCTGCATCTGATGTACTTAAAGAAGTTTTTGTCTTTCCTCTTGGTGCTTTTAGCTAAATGTTCTTCAAACTCTCATTTCGCCTCCCTTATTGTTGCTGTGCATTTCTTTTGCCAGGGTTTGTGTTCCTTTCTGTTCTCTTCATCTGGGCAGGCCTTCCAATTTCAGAAGGAAGTCTTCTTTACTTTTATGGCTTCTTGACGGTACCTGTTAGCCATGCTGGCATCCTCCTGGACTTAGTGGTACCTTTCCTCCTTCTTGGTATACATTCTGTCTGGGCTTCTATTATTGTGTTTTTGAGTAAACTCCATGCATTCTGAAGTGAAGTGACTCTCCTGATTTTCCCTTTTATTTTTCTTTTCACCATACTCCTCATTTTGGAGAAGTTTCCTCTTCTGAAATTCAAAGTGTCTGAGAGACTTCTTTGGTGATTCTCTCTTTGCATACATGCTGAATTTGATCACAATATGGTCACTGTTCCCTAAAGTTTTCATGACATTGACATCTTGCACCAGGTCCTGTACACCACTCAGGATTAAGTCCAAGTTCGCCCTCTCTCCGGTTGATTCCAAGACCAACAGTTCTAGGGCACAGTTATTCAGCACATCTAGAAATCTGACTTCTTTGTCATTACCTGACTGTGAATTTACTCAGTCTGTGTGTGGGTAATTGAAGTCACCCATTATTACAGCCCAGCCTCTCCTTGACGCCTCCCTGATTTCCTGCTGCAACTCCCAGTCACTGTCAGCGTTTTGATCCAGAGGGTGATAGCACGTCCCCAGTAGCACATTTCCTTCAAGGCTTTGTACTCACCCAAAGGGTTTCTGTGGAGGACTCCAGTCCACCTATGTTTTCTAGCTTGTTAGATTCGATGCCTTCTTTAACATACAGTGCTACTCCACCTCTAAGGCACCCCTCCCTGTCCTTTCTATAGAATTTATATCCAGGGATAACAGTGTCATGTCCCATCTTTCTTTTGCCTAGCCTCACCATCTCCTCTGGTCAAATAGGGCATGCAGGTTTTTGAAGCCATCCAAATCCTGCCTGACCTGTTTACCCCAAGCACGACTGTTTGTGACTCTACAGACCGCAAGCAGCCATCCCTCTTTCGAACCATTTGCAACTCAGCAGGGAGTCGGGGCTGACTGTTGGATATTGAATGATTTGGAAGTATGTTTTCAGATTCCTTTTATGTGTTTATTTATGGTTAGGTATTTTGTGAAACAAATTACATTCCCAGACACAGGGAAAGAAAACAAAACCATACGTACACCACGTGGGGTTATATTGTAAGGTCCTGTTTCCAAAATACATAATGACCATTTGTGGTATGGCAAACATCATGGTGATAGTTGGCAGAAATCATCAGTGGGAACCAGCAAGTAATAAAAGTGTCTGAATGAGAAAATCTGGAAGAGGGTTGCGGCTGTTGTGTTAGTGTGCCCATTTAATGCAAATTCCCAGAGTCTGGTGTACGGGGGTTGGGAGCTCAAGGTGTAGGGATGCCTCACTTTCCCCATGGATTGCAATTTCTATCTTTGCTGCTTTTAGTCCAAATTCAGTAAAGCCTTTGATTTCAGATTCTTAGACAAGTGGTGGTCCAAAGCATCACCTTCCATCCATCTTTAATTCCTTCACCAGCATCCTGAGGCATGTGAACTTTTCTCCCACATGTAGTGCAGTTAAGTTCATTCCGGTGATGTCTCAGAAAGAAAACTTCTCAAGCGTCTCGGACAGTTGTGTGAGCCCTGCGGCTGTGCCCAATCAGAATGCTGTTCTGGTCCCGCATCCTGTTTTCGGTGATGTCCAGCCTTTTGGTATTTTCTAGACCAGGGGTTCTCAACGTTGGGTCCCCAGATGTTTTTGGACTTCAACTCCCATAATCCCCAGTCAAAGGCCACTAGAGCTGGGGTTTATGGGGATTGAAGTCCAATAACATCTGAGGACCCAACATTGAGAATCCGTGGTCTAGACTATGAAGGCAGCAGTCCTCCCCTTCCTTCGTCCCAAGCACCTAGTATTCAGAGATACACTGCCTCAGAACTTGGAGGCTCAGTTTCATTTTGGTAGGTGATAGTCACTGATAAACCACCTTCTTCTCTGTTAATTTTTTTTTTAAGCCATCACCAACACATCACGCATGGTAGCAAGCATGACTTGTCTCCTTAGCTAAGCAGGGTCTGCCCTGGTTGCATTTGAATGGGAGACTAGAAGGGTGAGCACTGGAAGAGATTCCCCTCAGGGGATGGAGCCGCTCTGGGAAGAGCAGAAGGTTCCAAGTTCCCTCCCTGGCAGCATCTCCAAGATAGGGCTGAGAGAGATTCCTCCTGCCTGCAGCCTTGGAGAAGCTGCTGCCAGTCTGTGAAGACAATCCTTAGCTAGATAGACCAATGGTCTGACTCAGTATATGGCAGCTTCCTATGTTCCTAAGTGTGGAACTATCTCACAGACAGGGGCCATCAGTTTGAAGGGCACTGTTCCCCCTCCCTTTCTCAGGGTGGAATAAAACTTTACAAGAGACACAGGGCTGCCCCTTAACTGGCACACCTGTGTCTTGGGTGATTCATGCCCCTTCCTCTCCCCAACTCATAGCATAACTGACTCATGTCCCGACTGCATTACTCTAGGAGTTTCCTGATCCTCACCAGTGATAGCTGAGGACACGGACTGGGAATGGGGCAATGTACAGTGCAGAAGTTAGGATACGGGGCGAGTTGCACTGCAATTTACAGGGATGAGGAGATGTGGGGAGGAGAGCTGGACTTGTAGTAAAAGTAAAGTGTGCCGTCGAGTCAGTGTCGACTCCTGGCGACCACAGAGCCCTGTGGTTGTCTTTGGTAGCATATAGGAGGGGTTGACCATTGCCAACTCCTCCCACACAGTATGAGATGATGCCTTTCAGCACCTTCCTATATCGCTGCTGCCCAATATAGATTTTTCCCATAGTCTGGGAAACATACTAGCAGGGAGTCAAACCGGTTTCCTCTCGCTTGCTAGTCAAGTCATTTCCCACTGTGTGACAAGCATGAATTGTCCCCTCAGCTAAGCAGGGTCCACCCTGATTTGCATTTGAATGGGGGACTAGATGTGAGACTAGATGTGTGAGCACTGGAAGATATTCCCCTCAAGGGATGGAGCCACTCTGGGAAAAGCAGAAGGTTCCAAGTTCCCTCCCTGGCAGCATCTCCATGATAGGCTGAGAGAGACTCCTGCCTGCAGCCTGGGAGAAGCCGCTGCCAGTCTGTGCAGGCAATACTGAGTTAGATGGACCAAGCGTCTGACTTGGTAGAAGGAAGCTTCCTTTGTTCCTGTGCATGCGAGGAGATGCTCTATCACTGAGCTTTGGTCCCATCCAGGAATAGTTTCAGTCAGCACTGGCAACTCTGTGAAAGCAAACCAACTCCAACTTGCATATCAGAAAAAATGTTGGGGGAAATGATTATCATTGATGACATTTTTATACATAGCAGTTTTCTTTAAAAAGACAAAGATGAAAACCACAATTAAAACAAAAAAATTAAAACAGGGTAAAATTAGTTTAAAACAACAATAACAGTTGCTCAAAATAGTCTAGAACCGCAGCAGCAACAGTAAATAACAGTAAGTAAAGACAGCCCTGCTGGATCAGGCCCAAGAGGGCTATCTAGTCCAGCATCCTGTTTTCTACAGTGGCCCACCAGATACCTCTGAGAAACCCACAAGCAAGAGCTGAGGACATGCCTTCTCTCCTGGGTGCCTTCCAGATTGATCCCTACCACAGTGTCACTATGGATCTGCTAAGTGTGCTTCCTGTTTTGGGACACCACAGTCCCTGCGCTGAGCTGTTCACATTTCCGATGCCTTATTTTGGAGGTTATCTTTGCATTATAGTGCTACAAGTACAAGGTTGTATGTGCGTTGCAATAAAGTTGCTATATTTTCCCATTGTAACTAGTCTTTAGAGGCCTCCGAGGTGGCCTATAGTCATCAGACTAGTAGCCATTAACAGCCATGCCCTCCATTAATTCGTCTAAGCCCCTTTCAAAGCCATCCAAGCTGGTGACCATCTCCACATCCCGTGGCAGAGAGTTCAATAGGTTAATTATGCACCATGTGAAAAGTAAAGCGGCTAGCCCGCTTAAGAGCCGACTGGAGGCTCGATTAAATAAATGCGTCTTCCAGAGAGCTCTTCCAAAGGCAGCTGGAGATTATTTATTTCTACACGTATATCCCGCTCCACAGTGCACAGTCCAAGGTGGTGCACATGGTTATGTTTCCTCCCAATGGGCAACCCTACCGACGGACAGAACCCGCGCTATGGGCTCCGCCAGAGCAGGCAGGGTGCAACGGAGAACCGAGGTTTCCAGGCGCGCTCTCTTCTTCTTCTAGCTCTTTGGGGCGCGAAGCGGCTCCTTTAACCTAACGCGTCGCCGGCGCTTCTGGTTGGCCGAGTGGCCGCGCACGCGCAGCACGCGGCCCAGGCGCCTGCCTGCTCGCACAGAGCTCAGGCTGCGGCTGCAGCAGCGCGAGCGGCGCCCTGGTCCCGCTCCCGGCGCGCGCGCTTCCCCCCCCCCTCCGCCCTCCCAGACACCAACCAGCCCCCCCACGACTCCCCCGCTAGGCTCGGGGCACCGCCCGCGTGGATGGGATGGAAGCGGGACCCTCGGGAGCAGGTACCGGCGGTGCAGACGGCAGATAGGCTCGGGGGCTGAGGGGCAGCAATAGGTTCGGGGGCTCAGGGGCGGGAGTGCGGCGGGGAGGAGGGGGCCCTGGAGCCGAAAGCAACGCGGGGCGGGGGAGGGGGTTGCTGCAAAATGGAACTGTCGAAAGTGGGGCTGCTCAGCGCGTGGACCGACTGTGGCGGGTTGCAATAGGTGGGGGGGCTTAGGGGGTCAAGAGCCTGCCCAAGGAAGAGAGGAGGAGACAATGGAAATGGGGGGGGCAGTAGGGCTGGGGTCTGATGATAGGGGCAAGGGTTCCATAAGAAAGGGGGCTTGAGTGGCCACAGAGATCTGTAGGGGAAAGGGGGTGCCGGTGAGCTGGGTTGGAAGGGGTACCCAAGTGTGTGTGTGTGTGTGTGTGTGTGTGTGGTGGGGAGGTGGTTCGTATGGTGGGGTGCAAAAGGGGGGAGGTGCTGTGAAGGGGCCTGAGGTTTGCCAAGGAAGGAGAGGAGGGCACCGTGGGGATTTTAGCAGGGAGAGGGGGCTCTGTCAGCCAGGAGGTGGGGTCCTAGAAGAGTCCGGAGCTTATGGGAGCAACTGCAATTGAGAGAGTTTGGGGGGGGGGTGCAGTGTGCTTCGATGTTGATGTGAGCAAGGGCAATTGAAACAAGGGGGCCTGGGGACAAACTGGGTGTGTGCATTTGGGTAGGTGGGGGAGCTGATGGGGTCAGGCAGGGGCAGCCTGGAGGGATGTGGGGTTAAGCCATGCTGGGTGGGGGAGAGACTAGCAAACTGGGAGGGTGAAAAGGTTGCGGGGTGTGTGTGTTGGAGTTCCTCCCCCCAAGTCACCAAGAAGAAAGGTGGGTGGGAGACCCCCCGACCCCCCCCCCTCTGTTCTCTGGGGAAATATGGAGTGGGAGTAACTGACTGTGTTGGAAGAGGAAGAGGAAGAGTGGGACTCAGCCGGGTTGACTTGAGATGGGCCACAGGGGAATGAATGGATGTGGGGAGGGTAGTGACCAAAAAGGCTGGCCAGTTTTTCTCCTTGGAATGGCAAAGCGGGATGAGAAAATGGGGGGAGCCGAGGAGGTAAATAAGGTAGAGGGTGAACCTCATTTGCGGTGCTCAAGTGAAGACAAGGAAGCAGCTTGTAAGGGGGAGATCTGGGGAGAAGAAGGGAGTGCCTCCATGCACCTGAGTGGAAAACACGTGCGGAGCCGGTAGGAGGAAGCCGCCGTAGGGAGAGCTGGGTTGGGGGGTTGTTAGACCCTGAAGTGGGGCGGGGGGGGGGAGACAGGAAAGTTGGATGGGGCCTAGGCACAATGTGTCTTGGTTTTGTATGGGAGTTGCAGATGATTTGTGGGGAGTCAGCAGTTGCTGTGCCTTGTGGGGTTCAATGGGGTTTCAAAGGCTGGGCCTTTACGGGAGCAGACAGCGTTGGAGGGGGGCTTGAACTCTGCGCTTAGACTCTGTCCTGAAGCCCCCCCCCCTCGAAGGAATACAAAGAGCCTCCCCTTGTCCTGGATCAGTGCATTGGGAGCTTGCATTCAAAGCTGTCTGGCTGATTCAGGAGTCAAAAATCGATGTGGGTTGCATTGCATTAGAGGGAGCAGATGGGGAAGGGGTGTCTCTCTGCTGTCACTGGGGAGCGGGTGGCGGGGCGATTCAGGGTCCTTGCAGGGATGGCTGTTTGTGTGGACGCAGGCTGCTGTTTCACTGAGTTTGGGGAAATGATTTGATGGGTGCGGGAACACACACACACACACACACACACAATGAATTCATCCATCATTGGTGCCCCCACCATGAGTGGGAAGCCAGGGGCTTCTGATCGGAGCTGTGAAGCGTGTCAAAAGGGGGAGGGCACAGAAGGATAACGATCCCTTGTTAGGACAAGGCGAGCCAGTAGCAGCTGGGGTTTCTGTCTCCCTCCAGGCAGAGCAAGGAGTTTCCTGGGGGGTGGGGGGTGGGAGGAGATGCACAGCCCCAGGGTTTCCACTCAGCTTTGGAAAGCTGCAAGGAGGCAGCCGCTGCTGTTTTGTGGACAGAAGGAGGGACAATAAAATAAAGCAGGCGTCTTCTCAAGACCCATCAGTGTTTTTTCACCCTTACAAAAAAACAAAAACAAAGCAGGAATATTCCAGTATGTGGTCCCACCCACCCAAATATGCTGCAGGAATCTACTGTTTAGTATCTATTTTGAAAACTGTGCAAAGCAATTTGCCGTCTGTAATCTGCTTGTCTTCACAACAATTCGGTGGCCATTATGGCAGAGTTGCATGGTGTGCATAGGGTCTTGGATGGAAAGTGAGTGACTTGTTTGTGCCTTGTGAATCTGGGAGTCATGATTTGTTGATCTTAGGTCTCTGAAAAAGGACTTGAGTCTCCTGAAAAAGCACCTCCAGCCCTTTTTCTGTTAATTTCCCGTCTGGGTGTTTGGCAGGAAAGGAAGAACATAAAAAAGTCAATCCTTTGGTCCATCTAGCTCAACATTGTCTACACGGACTGGCAGTGGCTTCTCCAAGGTTGCAAGCAGGAGTCTCTCTCCACCCTATCTGGAGATGCTGCCAGGAGGGAACTTGGAACCTTCTGCATGCAAGCTTGCAGGTGCTCTTCCCAGAGTGACCCCATCCCCTAAGGGGAATCTCTTATAGTGCTCACACATATAGTCTCCCATTCAAATGAAAACCAGGGCAGACCCTGCCTAGCAAAGAGGACAATTCATGTTCTCTACCACAAGACCAACTCTTCTCCCTTAGGAGGTTTGCTTTCCCATGTTTCAGAGGGTTATTCTACTTGGAGTTGCTGATCTGCTGTGTGCTGGAATACAAACTAAGTTGCATAAGTTGGCGCTCCTACTCTAAGGCCTGTTTCTAGTGATGTGCTACTTTCCAGATGTGCTGCCATAAACTGGGATGGTGCCATAGCTCAGTGATAAAACATCTGCTCTGCATGCAGAAGGTTCAAGGTTCCCTCCCTGGGGGCATCTCCAAGACAAGGCTGAGAGAGACGCCTGCCTGCAACCTTGGAGAAGATGCTGCCAGTCTGTGTAGACCAGGGATTCTCAACGTTGGGTCCCCAGATGTTATTGGTCTTCAACTCCCATAATCCCCAGCCAAAGGCCGCTGGGGCTGGGGATTATGGGAGCTGAAGTCCAATAAGATCTGGTGACCCAACGCTGAGAATCCTTGGTGTAGACAGTACTGAGCTAGATGGACCAAGGGTCTGACTCAGTATATGGCAGCTTCTTATGTTCCGATGTTTGTTAACTTTGGTATTAAAGTCCTCCTTTTGGAAGGACTTATACCCGTATCTGTTTGGAAGTCAGGAGTGTCTGAGTGCATTTACTTTAAACCAGGGCTCAGACTGGTGCATCGGAGCGTGTCCAAGCGCTGTGTAAGTGCAGCCTGTAAATAGTGTGTGTGGATCCCAGGCCAAAGGGTGGGACTTCTTTTTGAGGCAAACTTGCTCCCAACACTTCTGCTTTTAGAAATCAACCTCTGAAAACCTGAACTGTGCACAGCATCATAATGTTGCCATTATGATGCCTCTCCTGGATTTATAGCGTGGTAAGGCTGCAGCATTTAATCAGTTAGATCATCAGTCAAAAATGTTTGAAATAAAACTGTACTAATGAATCAGCAGGTTTTTTTTAAAAAAAACTTTAGGAAACATAGGAAGCTGCCATAAAGAATCAGACCCTCGGTCTGTCTAGCTCAATATTGTCTATACACAGACTGGTAGCAGTTTCTCCAAGGTTGCAGGCAGGAGTCTCTCTCAACTATCTTGGGGATGCCAGGGAGGGATCTTGGAACCTTCTGAATGCAAGCAGGCAGGAGCTCTTCTCAGAGCGGCCCCCATCTCCTAAGGAATCTCTTATAGTTGTAGTCTCCCATTCAAATGCAAACCAGGGCAGACCCTGCTTAGCAAAGGGGTTCATGGTTGCTACCACAAGAATCCGTAGTTGGAAATCATCTTAGAATCCCTGCTTTTCTCATGTGCAGGAGGGAGTGCCTCTTTCCAGATAATCCCTTCTGCTGTGTGTGTGCATGCATGCATCATATGAAAATGGGGAAAGTATCTCTCCCCGCCCCCGCCTTTAATATGCAGGTTTAATCAACTGATTGATCAGTCCGCTAAAATCCATATGGGTGACAGCCAGTGTTCCCTGTAACAAGGATTCCCAGATTTTGTTAACTACAACTCCCATAATTCCCAGCTGCAGTGGCCAAATGCCACTGCAGCTGTGGATTATGGGAGTTGTAATCAACAATGTCTGGGAATCCCTGTTACAGGTAGCATTGGTGACAGCCCTAATTGCTGGTTGGTATCTTTTTTGTGGAGAGAGAAGCATCTTTGAAGTAGTCAGTGGCTACAGAGGCTGTCAGTGAGGAAACCATTGCAAAAGTTGTAGCATCCCTCTTAGATTGCAAGACTGAGAGGTCATTTACACAATCAAAAACTGTGTTCTACCCAGGTTTGGGAGCTGTGTGTGCTCCCAGTTTTCAGTTGTGTGGAAGTAAGGTAAGATGAAAACCTGCGTAGCAGTGATTGTGTGGAAGCAACGTAGGAGCAAAAGTTACTCAGGTTTTCCTCCAACCTTGCTTCCCCACAACCTAAAATTGGGAGCACGGACAGCTCCCAAACCTGGGTGGAGCACAGTTTTTGATTGTGTGAACCACCTCTGTGTATGTGGACAAGCAGATCAGCTAAAAATTCTGTGGACTAATAATTTGGAAGGCTGGTTTGGCAAAGATTGATTTGATATTTGCGAAAAGTATTAGAAAGATCAAGAACTTCCCTTGCAGTGAAAGAAGGAAGTAACGTTTCATGTGAATGGAAATGAATCCTAGAATGTTAGAATTTGTCAGGGAACTTGGCTTGGAGGTCTTCGGGGCCCGTGCAGGAAACTATTGTACTACAGAAGCTCTGCAGCCTCTAGGAATAGGAATATTTATCTGAAAGCAAGTTCAGTTGGAATTGGTGTTTGCCGCAGCAGAGGGAGGCTGGCGGCAGCCCGTGTGTGGCCGTCACCGTGGCCCCCTGGCCCCGCCCCCCACATCTGACGTCAGGCGCAGGGGCCCGGTGAGCCACGTGGCCCCATTGGGAGCTGAAATCCACCCGTGCTGCGTTGGCAGTGCTGCAGGAGTGACTCTCCCGCTCCTGGTCTCGCTGCCAACACAGCGGGGCCAATTGATCTCCCTCCCAAACGGGGCCACGGGGCCCTCTTTGGAAGGGAGATCGTCCCGCGCTGCATTGGCCAGTGTGGGCCAGAGCGACTCTCCCTGCCACGCTGCCAATGCCGTGTGGGTCGATCTCTCTCCTAGATGGGGCTGTGGGGGCCCCGTTTGGGAAGGAGATCGATTCCCCCCGCTGTGTTGGCAGCGAGACCGGAAGCAGCTCTCTCTGCCTCTAAGGGTGGATTTTGGCTCCAAACGACCATGTGGCCCGGTTTGGGACGGAAATCACGCTGTCTGACGTCAGACATGGGGGTGTCTGGGGCTGCACTCGTGGCCCCTGGTTGGTGGCAGCCCGGGTTCTTTGAACCTGTTTGCCCAATGGTGGCTCTGCCTCTGGGTGTTTGGGTCCCAGCGCATGGTCTAAGGGTGCACGACGCAGTCACCTTGCTGAAGTTAAGCAGGTCTTGGTGTGGTCAGTGCCTGGTTGGGATACCCATGTATGCCTCCTTTGGGGATGGGGCTACTTGCTTTTCATGCAGCCAAGTTCCCTCCCTGGCAGCATCTCCAGGTAGGGCTGAGAAAGACCCCTGCCTGAAACCCTGCAGAGCCGCTGCCAGTCAGTGTGGACAATACAGAGCCAGATGAACCAAGGGTCTGACTCAGTATCGGGCAGCTGCTTATGTTCCTGTTGCTGGTGTGATGGCTTTCCAAGGAGGTATGTTGGGACTGCTTTTGAGCGCCTGCGTTCATCACTTGACCGATGTGCATGAACGAGCCGTTGTGGATTCTGACGCCTTGCATTTTAGATAATGTCACTTTCATCTCACCGATGACATAGGAAGCTGCCTTATACCGAGTCAGGCCATTGGTCCATCCAGCTCAGTATTGTCTACACAGACTGGCAGCGGCTTCTCCAGGGTTGCAGGCAGGAGTCTCTCCAAACCCTGTCTAGGAGATGCTGCCAGGGAGGGAACTTGGAACCTTCTGCATGCAAACAAACAGGCAGGTTCTCTTCCCAGCGTATCCCTATCCCCTAAGGGGAATATCTTGCAGTGCTCACACATGTAGCCTCCCATTCATATGCAAACCAGGGCAGACTCTGCTTAGCAAGGGGGGCAATCCATGCTTGCTACCACAAGACCAGCTCTCCTCCTTTGCTGTGTCTTTCACTCTGTGAAGTGTTCTTCAAGGGAGCTGGAGCATCCATTCAGTTGCCTGGCACTCAGTGGGTTGGAAGGAGGTCAGAGAACTAGGTGATGTGCATGATTGTATGAACGTGCTTTAGGTTGGAGAGACAGGCAGGCCCAAACAACGTTTATTAAAGATCTCAGGGTGCATGATACAGCCACTTTGCTGCAGCTAAGCAGGTCTCATTGTGGTCAGTGGCTGGATGGGAGACACATGCATGCCACCTCTGGGGATGGGCAATAAGCCTATTGTGTGATTGGTGCCCGTTGTGGTTGATTTTCTCAAATGTAAATAAGAGCTGTTCGAGGCTCTGATCCGGTTTGAGACTGCAGCATGGGGGAGGTGGGATTTAACCCTTTGACCCTGCCATGGACCCAAACCAAATCCATGGTGTCCATGGGAACTTGTAGTCCCTGGTGAAATAGCAGCTGTGCTGGGAGGAATCCAGAAATAGGAAGCTGCCATATCCTGAGTCAGACCCTTGGTCCATCCAGCTCAGTATTGTCTACACAGACTGGCAGCGGCTTCTCCAAGAGTCAGCCTTGTCTAGAGATGCCAGGGAAGGAAGTTGGAACCTTCTGCATGCAAGCATGTGGGTGCTCTTCCCAAAGTGACGCCATATCTTACAGTGCTCACTCATGTGGTCTCCCATTCAAATGCAAACCAGGGCAGACCCTGTTTAGCAAAGGGGACAATTCATGCTTGCTACCACAGGCCCGTGGTCAGGGTGGATTTGATTTAAATCAAACTGATTTAAATCACGATTTAAATCACTAGCAGGGTGGATAAAAATAAAAAAAATCCGATTTAAATCAAAAATCCGATTTAAATCAAAAAAATCGGATTTTTTTATTTAAATTGGATTTTTTTTTATTTTTATCCACCCTGCTAGTGATTTAAATCGTGATTTAAATCAGTTTGATTTAAATCAAATCCACCCTGCCCGTGGTAGAGGCAGTACTAAAACTGCTTCCTGGGTGCTATAGTCTCTACCAGGGCTGCATAAAGTTTGTTTACATTTGAAAAATCAAGCATACAAGCCCCAACTGTACGATAGGCATATTGTCTAGTTCTACAGTGGGCAGACTTAAAGTTTTCACTGGAATGCTCTCTCCGTGGGTGTCTGTTCTCTGTGGCTGCTTTTAAGAAAAAAAAACTGGTTAAATAAATTGTTCAGGCGTTTATCCCTTAGGGGTTGCAGATTTCTCCTTTCTGTCTGCTCTGTGTTTGTTTTTATGGCTGCTGCTCTTTTTTGTGTGTTATGTGTTTATGGTTGTACAGTAATTGAGTGATTTTATGGAATTTTTTGTATTAACTTTTGTAAACCGCCTTGGGATAAGTTTTATGAAAGGCGGTTAGAAATTGACCAATACATAAAAATAAACAAACTCCAAGGTCCACCAACTGGAGACAGGTGAAAGCCAGTGGCTCAGGGAATAGAGACATACTTGGAATGAAGAGCACCTTTGAGCTCATGCTTATAAGCCACCTAATGGTGCAGCGGGGAAATGACTTGACTAGCAAGCCAGAGGTTGCTGGTTCGAATCCCTGCTGGTGTGTTTCCCAGACTATGGGGAACTCCTCTATCGGGCAGCAGCGATATAGGAAGATGCTGAAAGGCATCATCTCATATTGCACCGGAGATGGCAATGGTCAACCCCTCCTGTATTCTACCCAAGAAAACCACAGGGCTCTGTGGGCGCCCGGAGTCGACACCGACTCGACAGCACACTTTACTTATACCTTTGAGCTCATTCTTAGCTCAGGAATTGGTTTTCAGACCCAGAACTGGTCTGGTCTGGGGAGGGGAGCTGGTCTTGTGGTAGCAGGCATGAATTGCCCCCTTTGCTAAGTAGGATATGCCCTGGTTTGCATTTGGATGGTAGACTGCATGCATGAGCACTGTAAGGTATTCCCCTCAGGGGATGAGGCTATTCTGGGTAGAGCAACTGCCTGCTTGCTTGCAGAAGGTTCCGTGTTCCCTCCCTGGCAGCATCTCCAAGGTAGGGCTGAGAGAGACTCCAGTCTGCAACCTTGGAGAAGCTGCTGCCAGTCTGGGTAGACAGTACTGAGCTAGACAGACCAATGGTCCGACTCGGTATAAGGCAGCTACCATAGGAATGAATCCATCATTCTTATACCAGGCCTTGACAAATTTTCCTTGGATCTAGGAGCCTAACGTTTTAGTAGCCAGACAGTGGACACTTGACAAAATTCCTGGACTTGGTGATGGGCATTATGGGTGGAGGGAGAGTAAATGGGCTTCTCTTTGTCATTTTGACAAGTAACATACTTAGAACAGAAACAGGGCCTGCCTGGGACAAATAAAGATCTTACTGTATTAAATAACTGCCGCTGAATATTCTAGTCCAGGCGTCGCAGTTACATTTCTAGGCACCAGGCCTCCCTGGTGCCTGGATTTCTCAAGCCCTGCCTTAAACACACAGATCCACTTTTGTTTTGGTTTTCCTCCAAGCTTTCTTTGTTTCAGCTAACTTGGAAAGAAAGCTCTTTTTGCAGTTGCTGTTAAACTCCTGAGAGTCTCAAACCTTCGGGAACCTACAGTAACTGTCTTAAGGCAGGCTTCCCCAACCTGCAGCCCTCCAGATGTTGCTGAACTACAACTCCCAGCATCCCTAGCCACAATTTATTGTGGCTGGATATGCTGGGAGTTGTAGTTCAGCAACATCTGGAGGGCCGCAGGTTGGGGAAGCCTGGTCTAAGGTGGCCTACCCATAAATCCAGACCTGCCTTCTCCCCACCTCAGCCTAGCTTGGTCCCACGTTCACGGCATTGCTAAGGTATATTTTGGTTTCCTAGAAACCAGTGGGAGGATGTAACCTTAGTGTACCCTTTTGTAAAGCAGACACACTTTCCTTGTGGATTCCCCTCTGAGGAATGCACCCATGTCATTTTTGTGTCAGACTGTTCTTGGTGGACCTCTTGGTTGGAAGGAAGTTCGCCTAGAACTGACACTCATGCATCCGGAGTGACTGAACACTCCAACCGTGTCTGATGCTGAGACAGGAGAGTATTATGTTGTCATAGTAGAGGGTGACTGGAAGGAGGCAGAGCCAGAGGAGTGTGGTCCATGCTGAGGTGCAGTGGCATTGTTAGCCCTGCTAACTGAGCAAAGAGGGACCTCTTAAAAGCGGTGTTGAGCTTTTGAGCAGGAGGAGAGCAGCTGGCCCTCTCCATCCTCAGCACAGCATCCCTCCAGTGGCTGTTGGTGGTGTCTATCTTAGGTTTCTTTTTTTAGACTGTGAGCCCTTTGGGGACAGGGAGCCATTTTATTTATTTATATAGTTAGTTATATAGTTAGTTATATAGTTATTTGCAAACTGCTTTGGGAACTTAAGTTGAAAAGTGGTATATAAATATTTGTTGTATTTGTCATATAGCGACATTGGAAATCTTGTGGCTAGATTTTCTGGAGGGTCACCGCTCACCCCTGCAGCCCCCTGCTTACCGCCTCCATGTGAGCTAATGAAGTCCCCACCCTGTGGCCCGTCATCGCTGGAATGAGCTTGCGCTGGGGCCGTGATGTCATTAGATCAGGGGTTCCCACCCTGTAGAACACCAGATCTTGCTGAACTACAGCTCCCATCATGCCCAGACACATAATAAAGGCACAAAATAATACATAATAATTGTGGTTGGGGATGATGGTAGTTCAGCAATCTGGAGGACCACAGGTTGTGAACTCCGGCATGAGATTGTGTTGCAGCCAGCAAGACAGTGGTGGGGGGGAGGGAGTGGCCTGCTGGGGGCTGCAGAGGTGAGCAGTAGGCCCCCCTCCCCGGGTCTGCATCGGGAAGTGCGTGGCGGTTCCCCTCCGTGGCCCCACTGGGTTTCCCATGTGCGCTCCACGCATTTGTTCAATTATAGAGCTGCCCCTGCTGAGCTGGAAAGGGCAGCCTCCTTTCTTGGGTGGGTACTTGAGTATTTTATTTAATGTTTTTTCCTGCCCCCCAGCATGGGAGTCTCTGCTCTAAATGTGTTTGCTGCTTCTGAGCTAGGCAAAAACTGAGACCAGCACTGATACTCCACAAGATGGCTCTCTCTTATATAATGTTGGTGATCTCTTTTTAAAAGTTGAGATTAAGGCTGTGTTCACATGTGACATTATTCCTGCTGACTGGGGCGGCAAGAGGGAATGCTGGTAACACCACCACCCCGCCACTGGACTGGTTTGCAGGTCCGGGAAAGGACCTCCGAACTGGTTCGTGCACATCCCTAGTTGCATGGCATAGCTAACCTAACGTTGCCTCTCTACCTCTTTGTAGCATCCAGGAGGGATGAGCTAATTCTCCCCTCCCCAAATTATTGCAATGGAATGAGTCCTCGTGTGCCTTTTCTGTACTTCCCAAGTTTTCTTGCAGTGAGCAAGATAATATTGAAGTGTGTTGGGGGAACTGCACTTCGCCTGGGCTGTCTCTCCCTAGGAAGAAAGATGGAGGTCCAAAAAACCTATACTGTCTCTTCTCATTCTCTGCCTGCCCAGCATCTCCAGGTATGGGTGGAAAAGACTGAGGGGGCCTGAATTCAAATTATGGCCATTGAACTGCCTGGGTTCAGTGACCATCTACTGTCTGGGTTCAGGCAACGCTAAACCATGGTTTGTTTACTAAACCATGGTTTTGTGGTGTTGTGGAATTGAGCCTGCCCGCCAACCATGGTCTGTTGGAGGGGGGGTAGACCAAGATCTGAAAATATGGCTTGCTGTTGATTTGCAACCCACACTTTGTGTGTACAGTCATTTGGTGTCGCATCTGAATTCAGAAATTGTTGATAATTGTTGAGAATGGGAGTAAACCTATAAAGTTGAAATTCAAAGCTGAATCCTGACCAGTGTTCCCTGTAACAGAGATTCCCATCTGGGGATTATGGAAGTTGTAGTCGTCAACATCTGGGAATCCCTGTTACAGGGAACATTGATCTTGACCGGATATGAAATAGCAGCAGACCAGAAGCTCTAAACCAGAGGAGGCCAACTTGAGGTTCTCCAGCTGTTGTTGGACTACAACACCCATCATCCCCCAGCACAGTGTCAGTTGTGGCTGGGGCTGATGGGAGTTGTAGTTAAACAATCTCTGGAGAGTCTCCGGTTGGCTACTCCTGTTCTAAACTATAGTTTGCTGGTTGTATGTCTTGGAGTCCAAGCCATAGCTTCAGTGCTTAACCATGGTTAGCACAAATCATGGTTTCATGTTATGTCTGAACCCAGCCACTATGTCTCAGCGTAACCTACCTCACAGGGCTGATGTGCGGATTAAAAACTAGTGGCATGACAACATTGCATGTGGCTTTTTAGCTATTTGGAGGAAAGGCAGGGTAGAATTAAGTTGGTTATGCAGGCTTTGCTTTCTTAAAAGATCTTTGCTTAAGCTGGAGTGCTCAGACTTGGGTCCCCAGATATTGTTGGACTACAACATCCATCATCCCCAGACACAATGGCCTTCATCCAACAACAGCTGGGGACCCAAGTCTGAAAGCCCCTGGCTTCAATGCTACCGTTGTTGTTGTTGTTGTTTACACAGTCAGGTGTTATTGACTGGTTTGTTTTATCCAGACATTGAGTCCTTCCCAAGGACCTGGGATGGCTGAATTTTATTGTCAATGTTGTTGCTGTTGTTGCTGTTGTTATTACTATTATTACATTTATATCCCGCTCATCCTCCAAGGAGCCCAGAGTGGTGTACTTGCGAGTTTCTCCTCGCAACAACCGTGTGAAGTAGGTTAGGCTGAGAGAGAAGTGACTGCCCCAGAATCACCCAGCAGGTCTCATGGCTGAGTGGGGATTTGAACTGGGGTCTCCCTAGTCCTAGTCCGGCACTCTAACCACTACACCACGCTGGCCTGTAATTAGGGCTGGTGGCTCTTAAAGCGTTCTCTTTTATTTGAGGAAGGAAGAAATTTTGTGCAGGACCTACGATGGATAACAGCAAAAATCCTGCTTAATTTTGCAGAAGTCAACTTCCCGCCAGCATTTTAAAGAGAAGTTTAGAAGTATGGAAGTAAAGAGAAGTTTAGATGTATGGAACAGCTTTTTTTGTCGCCCCTTTTTAATTAAATGAAATTTGCTGTTAATTATAAAGTGGCAATCATACATAGAAAAAATAAATGAATTTTTGAAGCCTTTGGATTAGGGGTGTGCACGGAACTGCCAAACTGGGGTGGGAGTTTGACTTCCAGCTCTAAAAACAGTTGCTAAAAAACCACTTGTTCAGGCATTAAAAGATGTCAGTGCTGCACTTGTAGAAATAGCAACCAAGAATTTGCAAGAAACAAACCAATTAATGTACAGTACAGCAACAATAACAACACAAGAGCTTGGATATAAGATCAGTGGACCTGTCAAAAAAGAAAGTAGTACATCACCTAAATGGAAGATTAGATTAGAAAATAAAATCTCCAGGCTTAGATCAGATGCTAGTAAATTCAAAGATATGAAAGACAAGAAGCTGAAGAATGAAAACACCAAACAATATCTGATCCAAAAATACCACCTAGATTCAAAGAAAATTAGAGAATTCCTAGAAATAATAAAGCAGCAAATAACAGCAGTGTCAAAGTTTTCCAGGCGATCCGGGAAATTACAGGCCGGTTAGCCTAACGTCCGTTCCAGGCAAATTGATGAAAAGCATCCTCAAGGATAACATTGAAAAGCACCTAGAAGAACAGGCCCTGTTGGGAGTGAGCCAGCATGGCTTCCGCAAAGGCAAATCTTGCCTCACCAACCTTTTGGACTTCTTTGAGAGTGTCAGTGAGTGTGTGGATCAAGGTGATCCAGTTGACATAGTCTACCTGGACTTCCAAAAAGCTTCTGACATAGTTCCTCATCAAAGACTCCTGAGGAAACTTAGCGGTCATGGGATAAGGGGACAAGTACATGTGTGGATTGCTAACTGGCTGAAAGACAGGAAACAGAGGGTAGGTATAAATGGAGAGTTTTCACAATGGAGGGAAGTAAGAAGTGGGGTCCCCCAGGGATCTGTCCTGGGACTGGTGCTTTTTAATTTATTCATAAATGATCTAGAAGCAGGGGTAAGCAGCAAGGTGGTCAAATTTGCAGATGATACCAAACTCTTCCGGGTAGTGAAATCCAAAACGGATTGTGAAGAGCTTCAAAAGGATCTCTCCAAACTGGGGGAGTGGGCAACAAAAAGGAAATTGTCCGAACACCAGAGGCACAAAAGACCAGCTGCTGATTGACAAAATGATTTTTGAAAATTGCAGGAGAAGAAAAACCAATCTAAGTGCTGCATGGATTGACTACAAGAAAGCCTTCGACTCATTGCCTCACACATGGATACTAAAATGTTTAGAAACAACTGGTGTCAGCAAAAACATTCAGATATTTATTAAAAAGGCAATGAGCATGTGGAGTACACAGTTAATCAATGGTGAGACACTTGGACAGGTTAGCATTATAAGAGGTATTTTCCAAGGGGATTCACTATCCCCTCTATTGTTTGTAATCGCCATGACCCCACTTTCACAAATACTAAACAAAACAGGCCTCGGATACCAAACATCTAAAACATCAAGTAAAATCAACCATCTGCTGTACATGGATGATTTGAAGTTGTATGGAAAGTCCCAATCAGAAATTGAATCACTGCTAAACACTGTCCGTATATTCAGTAGCGATATAGCAATGGAGTTTGGACTAGACAAGTGTGCTGCATTAATAATGAACAGAGGAAAAATAACAAAAACAGAAGGAATAGAAATGCCCAATGGAAGCAAGATCAAGAACCTGGAAGAGAAAGAACATTACAAATACTTGGGCATTCTCTAGGCTGATAACATCACAAACACTGAAGTTAAAAGAAAAATTGGAAGTGAATACATCAGGAGAGTTAGAAAAATCCTCAAGTCCAAACTCAGTGGCGGGAACACCATACAAGCCATAAACACCTGGGCTAGACCTGTTATCAGATACACTGCAGGAATAATAGACTGGACCCAGGCAGAGCTAGAGACGCTAGATCGTAAGACCAGGAAAATCATGACCATCAATCATGCTCTGCACCCCGCAGTGATGTCGATAGGCTATACCTCCCTCGCAGCTCAGGTGGAAGAGGAATGCTGCAAGTCCATCAAACAGTAGAGGAGGAGAAAAGAGGCCTTGCAGATTATATAAAGGACAGTGAAGAAGATGCACTTAAAATGGTCAACAATGAGAAATTATTAAACACCAATGAAACAAAGCAGGCCTACAAGAAAGAACAAGTCAAGAACCGAGAAGAAAAATGGAAAAAATAAGCCACTACATGGTCAATATTTGGACAATTTAGGTGGAAAATCACCAAGACCTGGCAATGGCTTAAGAATGGCAACTTGAAGAAAGAAACAGAGGGTTTAATACTGGCTGCACAAGAACAGGCACTAAGAACAAATGCAATAAGAGCAAAAGTCGAAAAGTCAACAACAAACAGCAAGTGCTGCCTTTGTAAAGAAGCAGATGAAACAGTGGACCACCTAATCAGCTGTTGTAAAAAGATCGCATAGACTGACTACAAAGAAAGGCATGCCTGCAACCTGCCTGCAACCTTGGAGATTCCTGCCTGCAACCTTGGAGAAGCCGCTGCCAGTCTGTGAAGACAATACTGAGCTAGATAGACCAATGGTCTGACTCAGTATATGGCAGTTTCCTATGTCCCTAAGGTAGCAGGGATGATACACTGGAACATCTGCAAAAAATACAAGCTATCTGTAGCCAAAAATTGGTGGGACCATCAAATTGAAAAAGTTGTAGAAAATGAAGATGCAAAAATATTATGGGACTTCCGACTACAAACAGACAAACATCTGCCACACAATACACCAGATATCACTGTAGTCAAGAAGAAATAAACACAGGTTAAAACAATCAGCATAGCAATACCAGGGGATAGCAGAATAGAAGAAAAAGAAACAGAAAAAAAATCACCAAATACAAAGATCTACAAATTGAAATTGAAAGGCTGTGGCAGAAAAAGACCCAAATAACCCCAGTGGTAATTGGCGCCCTGGGTGCAGTTCCAAAAGACCTTGAAGAGCACCTCAACACCATAGGGGCCACAGAAATCACCATCAGCCAATTACAAATAGCAGCTTTATTGGGAACATCCTATATTCTGTGACGATATCTATAATAATAACAGCAACAAAATTAATAACAAAATTCAGCCATCCCAGGTCCTTGGGAAGGACTCGATGTCTGGATAAAACAAACCAGTCAATAGCACCTGTCTGACTGTGTAAACAAGAAATAATAATCTAAAACTCTCACATGGCTGGGACTGTAGCTCTGTGGTGGAGCATCTGCTTTGCATGGAGAAGGTCCCAGATTCAAACCCCAGCATCTCCAGGTTGGGCTAGGAGACACTGCTGCCTGAAACCTGGGAGAAGCTGCTGCCAGTCAGTGTAGACAATACTGAGCTTAGTGGGTCTGACCCAGCAGCTTCCTCTGCACCTCTGTAGTCTCAAGGAATACAACGGCAGGACATGTGTAGAGATGAGAAAGCTGTGCTGCTGGGCCAACTCTTCCCTTTTTTGAAGCTTTTCAAGCTAAGAGTCATGTGGCAAGCTTTGGGAAGCTGTCATTCTCTTCCACTCCCGTCAGCCACGGGCCAGCACTTTGGGCACTTCTGGTTTGACACTGACTGGGGCTGCAAGGAGGTACGCAGCAGCCCCACACCAGCTGTTTCGGCAGCAGTGCCAGCGGTGGGGAAAGGCGGGGGTGGTGGTGTAAGGGCACGCTTCCTGCTCCTTAGAGGTAAACCTGCCCAGAGCACATCCCACCGCCTAACTGGTCGGAAGGCTGGGCCTCCGAACCGGTTTGGCGGTCCGGAAAAGGACTGCCAAACTGGTTTGTGCACATCTCTAATGAAGTTGTAGGTAGGGTGTTGGGCTAGGACTGAGGAGGCTTGTGTTCAAATCCCCACTCAGTTATGAAATCCCTCGGGTCAGTTGCATGCTCTCAGCCTAACCTGCCTCATGGGGTTGTTGTAGGGATAAACTGTGGCAGAGTGGAAAACCGCTCCTCAGTCTCCATCACCGTTTTAGAAAGCAAGTGAAATCTTGACTTTTTAGCCAGTGTTCATGTGTGTGTGTGTGTTGCTGTTGCTCTGTATTTTATGGTCCTTTTGTGGATGTGTTTTAAACATATATATATATATATATATATATATATATATATATATATATATATATATATAACTATATTAAACACTCTCTCTCTCTCTCTCTCTCTCTCTCTCTCTCTCTCTATATATATATATATATATATCACATATATATAAATTTGAAATCAATCAATAAATAAAAACCATGTATCACTCTGGGCTCCTTGGAAGAACGGCGAGATCAAACCACCATCCATAAAATTCACCTTTTTGTCTGCACATCCATGGACCATTTTTGCAAAGAGCTGAAAAGTCCAAAGTACCAAGCAGCTGGGTTTCTGAAATTCAGATGCAGGCACCTAGGTGCTTAAACCATGACAGCTCTATGGTGGACTAGTGAGTGCATTAAAAATAGAATGTGGGAAGCCAGCAGGAATTGGCCATAACTTGTCCATCTCTGCTCCCCTTTGCTGGCAACCCTTGGCAGAGATGCAGGTGGTGTTGGGGACTCTTCTATGGATGGGAAACTTCATCTTGCATCCTTTGTGCACATTAAAACTAGACCAAAGGCTGCTGTGATTAATGACATGTGTCGTCTGTAGAGCCTGCTTTTAGCTGCCTTTGTAAAGTGAGGGTGTGGGGTGGGAGTGTAGTCTTTCCCCCATCTCCCCTTTGGGATCCCCCTGAAACTACTTCTCTCTCTGCCCCAGTTAATTTATTATAACAGCAGGAGAGTGTGTGGGAGAGATGGGTGAGTGTTTGTGTGTGGGGGGGGGGCGGGGGCGGGGGTTTATCCTCCCAAACATTGCGAAGAAAAGAAACCGCTCCTTGTGTCTGGGATCACTGGTGCATCCTCATCCCCCCTCTCCTCTCCCCGCACCCTCTTTGTTGCGGGCACAGGATCTAAATAGACATGTTAATTTCATGCCGTCCTAACTGGGCATCTCCCATCAAGCAGCTGTTGATCCAGAGCTTAGCTGACAGCTGTTGAGACAAGTCCTTTGTTTAAGATGGGCTTATGAGAAAACCCGGAGGTGGAGTTGCGCTTTCTCCCCAGTAAAGGTGCTGGACCGATCAGGATGGAGTTTGGGCTAGAGTTGTCCCGAGAAGTTCTGGCTGGAACCTAAACTCCTACTCTCTCTTTGGTCTGTGAATGTCTACACGCAGCCCAGTTTCGGAGTGCTCGTTCGGCTGAATGCATTGTGCACCAGTGGAGAAATAAGCTCTCTTTCTCATCCTTCCCTCCCCACCCCCCATCTCACCTCCTTGTGCCCCTCCTCATTTGCATGACAAAGTGGGGATTTAATGCAACTTTGCCATGGTGAGTGGAGGTATGCAAGCACAAGCACCCCCTTGTCTCCAGGCAGAAGGGGGGCAGGTCTTCATGAAGACGGGCTGAATGGGCTGGTTTCCCAGCGCTTGGCTTGGCCTGGCGTCAGCTGCCTACGTTTGGGGGTTTCAGATTGTGGCACAGGACTCCGACTTGCTGTTCACTGGGCTACTGGATGGAGCAGAAGAGTGCAAAAGGAAATCCTAGTTGACTCTCGTTCCCTCCTTTACCGATTTCCTCTTACACCAGTCTTCCTTTTTATTGGGGTGTTGTCCCCATTTTACAGCTGGAGCACTGAGGCCAGCCTCAGAGGCAGGGTGCTTCTGAATACCAATGGCAGGGAAACGACAGCAGGAGAGAGGGCATGCCTTCAACTCCTGCCTGTGGGCTTCCCGGAGGCATCTGGTGGGCCACTGTGCGAAACAGGATTCTGGACTAGATGGACCTTGGGCCTGATCCAGCAGGGCTGTTCTTATGTTCTGTACTAATGTCTTGCAGGGGCAGCACAAATATATTTAACATGTGGTTAAATATGTTCTGTTAAAAGTAAAGGGCTGTTCTTATGTTCTTACCACATTGCATTATGTTCTGCAGTAGGACACACAAGTCCCTAATCTACTTTTTAGGTTTTGTGCATTTAATTTTAATGTTTCCATCATTACACTTCTATCAGGGATTCTCAAACTTGCATCCTTGGATGTTGTTGGACTATCTCACCCATCATTCCTAGCCACAGTAGTCAAAGGCCATTGTAGCTGGGGATGATGGGTTGTAGTCTAACACCTGGGGACTCAAGTTTGAGAATCCCTGACTTACATTATATATAATAATCCAATAAACTAAATACTTTGTTCAAAAGTACTGATAAATATCCATATGGGATACATAAAGAGAAAAAGTTACCTGCATGCAAAATAATCTATTAGTAACAACATACTTGTATACATAAATGACCACATTCGGATCATCCCAGGGAATATAAAAACTTCACATCTAGCTTTCTTTGAACAATCAATCAAATGGTTTACCATTGCCATCTCCCGCACAGTATGAGATGATGCCTTTCAGCATCTTTCTGTATCGCTGCTGTCCGATATAGGTGTTTCCTGTAGTCTGGGAAACATACCAGTGGGGATTCGAACCAGCAACCTCTGGCTTGCTAGTCAAGTCATTTCCCTGCTGTGCCATTAGGTGGCTGTTTTCCATCTTACACATCCTTCAGCCTTACACATCCTCAAACAAATACATACAAAACCAGATCTTCTTGTGCTGCTTCCTCCTGGAAGAAAGGAACATCCACTTGACAGGAGCATATTTTAGTTGTGGTAAAGGAACATTATTTAATGTAACATGATCTTCCATAACATGATCTTCCATATGAGCCCCTGGTGGCGCAGTGGTAAAACTGCCGCCCTGTAACCAGAAGGTTACAAGTTCGATCCTGACCAGGGGCTCAAGGTTGACTCAGCCTTCCATCCTTCCGAGGTCGGTAAAATGAGTACCCAGAAATGTTGGGGGCAATATTCTAAATCATTGTAAACCGCTTAGAGAGCTCCGGCTATAGAGCGGTATATAAATTTAAGTGCTATTGCTATTGCTATTGCTACTACTACTACTACAGATATTTATATACTGCCCCTCAACAAAATTCTCAAATCATTTTACATAGAAAAATAAATAATACATAAATAGGAACATAGGAAGCTGCCATATACTGAGTCAGACCATTGGTCTATCTAGCTCAGTATTGACTTCACAGACTGGCAGCGGCTTCTCCAAGGTTGCAGGCAGGAATCTCACTCAGCCCTATCTTGAAGAAGCCAGAGAGGGAACTTGAAACCTTCTGCTTTTCCCAGAGCGGCTCCATCCCCTGAGGAGAATATCAATATGGTGACCTGTCCCCAAAGGGCTCACAACCTAAAAAGAAACAGGTAGACACCAGCAACAGCCACTGGAGGAATGCTGTGTGGGGGTTGGATAGGGCCAGTTGCTCTCCGCCTGCTAAATATAAGAGAATCGCCACTTTAAAAGGTGTCTCTTTGCTCACACATGTAGTTTTTAAAAAAAAAAAAAGATTTTGAGCCCTTTGGGGACAGGGAGCCATTCTATCTATCTATCTATCTATCTATCTATCTATCTATCTATGTAAACCACATTGGGAATTTTTGTTGAAAAGTGGTATATAAATATCCGTCGTCTTTGTATTCCTACCTTGGTTCAGCTCTGTACATACATACACTGTACCCAAACTACATGCACTGAAAATGCATTAGATTCAAGGCCATGTTCTAACCTTTTAACTTTTAAAATTTTAAATACTGTAAATTGTTTTTGTTTTTGGGCTGCTTTTTGGCATTTTAATTGATTTTAATGTTTTGGTTTTTTGTATTGTTTTATTATTGTGAACTGCCCCGAGACTTTGGCTTGGGGCGGTATAGAAATGTATAAAATAAAAATAAATAAATGTTTTGGAACTGGCGTCTATGGGGTGATGGTCGGTGGGGTGGGAAACATGGATCCCATGGAGGAGTGGAAGGTGCAGGAATAAGGGTCCCAGCTGGCAATGTCGCTAATGGAGCTCCAACTTGCCAGCTGGGATGCTGAGACGCAATTGATGTCTTGCGGTCTCTCTTTCCTTGTCTGTGGTTCGGCCTTGAACCGGCAACGCTCCTTCTTCTGCCGTATATGGGGAACCACTTTTAATCTGTGCATTGATTCCTTGACTTCATTAATTAATTTGCGAGCCTTTCCAGAAAGCGCTTGGCGGCAGTCCGAACCCTTCAGTAAATGTGCATTTGTGTGTTTCTGTGTGAGAAACCCTGCGGCGTTGGTAACTTGGATAACAGCTCCCCTCCCCGCGCCACTCGGCGGTGTGCACCCCCCCCTTCAGTATCCTTGAAACTTCTGAAGTTGTCTGGTGTCGAGATGCCTTGGAAAAAACCTCGCTGAGTGGTGGTTCTTTGTTTTTTCGTTTTTCTTTTATGGCAAAAAAAAGGGGGGGGGGGAAGCAACAGCTAATCCCCAGCTCGCTCTGGACTGCAGGTGGGGTGTGGGCTGTAGGGGAGGGAGGGAGAGATGCATTGAAAAGAATGAGCCCGAGGGGGGAGATGTGGGAGTCGGGTCTCCATTGTCCCTGGCCAGTTCACAGCTGTGCCTTCTCCATTCATTCTCTCCTCCCCCCCCCCCCCCGCAAACGTGTGCAGTGACACGGCAGGAGCTCTGGTGTCTCCCGTTTCCAGCCCGGATCTCTCAGTAGAGAAGATGGTTTTTAGTCTGTGGCCTTCTCTGGGCAATACTGCAAAGTGTGACCCAACCATCTCATTCCCGTTGTTCAGCACTCACGAGTTCCCTTGTGGTACTATATCTGGCACCATAGAATCTATGGGGATGTGGGGTGGGGGGTGGGGTGGACAGCCAGTCTAGTGTGGAGAACTGATCTCGCAATAGTGAGCATGAATTGCGCCCTTTTCCAAGCAGGGTTTGCCTTGGTTTGAGTTTGGATGGGGGGCTGCACGTGAGCACCATCTGCTATAAGATATCTCCCTTAGGGGGTGGGGCTGCAACTCGGTGGTAGAGCATCTGCTTGCTTGCGGGAGGTCCCAGGTTCCCTCCCTGGCAGCATCTTCCGGTAGGGCTGGGAAAGGTTCCTGCCTGTAACCTTGGAGAACCACTGCCAGTCAGTGTAGACAGTACTGAGCTGGTGGACTCATGGTCTGACTTGGCATAAGGCAGCTTCCTGTGTTGGGGTGTGCCTTGACATGAAATGGAATCACCTTGCTTCTGAAGTTGGTGGAATGAAGATGCAGTAGCAAAATGTCCCATTTTAAAAACTATATACATATGAGAGAGAGAGAGAGAGAGAGAGAGAGAGAAGGATGGGTTAAATGTGCACTCCAGCACCAAAGCTGAAGGAATGCACCAGTTGCTTCCTGCCCTAAAAGAAATGTTATGTTATCTTGCCTTTCTCCATATGTCCCGACTTAGACCTTTAAGATCTTTTTCAAAAGGCCCTGCTTGGAGTTCTCCTGCCAAAGGAGGTGAGGCAGGAGAAGGCCTTTTTGGTGCTGGCACCCATTTATGGAGTAACCTCCCCAGAGAGGCTTGCCTGGTGCCGTCCCTTTGTTCTTTTATATGGCAGGTGAAGACCTTTCTGTTTACTCGGGCTTTTAAAAATTGATTTTTTTTAAAAAAAAGGTCTTAAAGTGTTTTATGGTGTGTGTGTGTGTGTGTGTGTGTGTGTGTGTGAATGTTATGTTGTGAGCTGCCCAGAGAACAATTTGTGATAGGGCAGCTGACAAATGATGACGACGATTTTGTCACTTTCACTTCTGCTGTTGGAAGTCCAAGGTGTGACATTCAAAAGGTTTTTGCTGTCCACCTTCTTGCAGAGTCCAACAATAGTGTCTCAGCTGGGAAGTCCCTTGGCAACGCTTGGAGAACGTCCTTTGCTGGGCGTCGTGCTGAAGCGTAACTGCCAGAGTTGTGTCTTCTCCCTGGATGTTACTTTGACAGTCTCTAAGTAACATCCAGGGAGAAGACCAAACTCTGGACTCAAATTGAGACCTGTTTCTCTTTTCAGTGGTGAAGACAGAAACCTGCCTGCAGAAAGACAAAGGGTAAAGCAGCCCTATTATATTCTGTTTCTGGAAAGATATATCCTTCCTTTTAAAAATTCAGAATTGTCAGAGTTGCTTACAAACCTCAATTAAAAGAACAGTAAAACTGAGTATCAAGAAATGCTATATCTGAAGAAGCTACAGTGGCACCATGGGCATAGAAATGGTAAGAACAGGAAAATGTCAGGGCCACTCCAGACTCTTTATGTGGACTCCCTTGCAGGAGGAGGAGGCAGCACCAGCATCATCTGGTCCTGACCAAAGCCCCATTAGATTCAGAGCTAGTTCCTCCTGTGGAGGAGCCCTGCAGTTTTTGAGACCTGCTGTCTCGCAGAAAGGCTCATGTCCCCAGAACCGCCTCCATCGCCCTTGGGGTCCCAGGAGCAGAGGTGATGTAGTACCAGGGCCAATGGATGGGAACATAGGAAGCTGCCTTATACTGAATCAGACCACCGGTCCATCCAGCTCAGTATTGTCTACACAGACTGGCAGCGTCTTCTCCAAGGTTGCAGCCAGGAGTCCCTCTCAGCTCTCTCTTGGAGATGCCAAGGAGGAAACATGGAACCTTCTGCATGCAGGCGCTCATCCCAAAGTACCCCCATCCCCTGTGGAGATAATATCTTACAGTGCTCACACTTCTAGTCTCCCATTCATATGCAACCAGGGCAGACCCTGCTTAGCTAAGGGGACAAGTCATGCTTGCTACCACAAGGCCAGCTCTCCTCTCTACTAGCCTGGAGAGCTGTGTATTTCCATCAGGTGTTAAGGATCATCATTGAGAGGGGGCATCTGCCTCTTTCCCCAACTTGAGGGCTTTCCGGATGTGCCTGGTTAGCCACTATGTGAAGCAGAATGCTGGACTAGATGGGCCTGTGGCCTGATCCAGCAAGGCATCTCTTAGAGGAGGACCAAACCAGTACTGAAGGTGAAACGCTCCTCTGGCTGCCCAGGACCTCTCTGCCAGTGGGTCTGTTTGTGAGGAGGGGAGAGGCGATATAGCAATGTAGTTTGGACTAGACAAGTGTGCTGCATTAATAATGAACAGAGGGAAAATAACAAAAACAGAAGGAATAGAACTGCCCAATGGAAGCAACATCAAGTACCTGGAAGAGAAAGAACAGTACAAATACCTGGGCATTCTCCAGGCGGATAACATTGCACACACTGAAGTTAAAAGAAAAATTGGAAGTGAATACATCAGGAGAGTTAGAAAAATCCTCAAGTCCAAACTCAATGGCGGGAACACCATACAAGCCATAAACTCCTGGGCTATACCTGTTATCAGATACACTGCAGGAATAATAGACTGGACCCAGGCAGAGCTAGAGATGCTAGATCGTAAGACCAGGAAAATAATGACCATCAATCATGCTCTGCACCCCGCAGTGATGTCGATAGGCTATACCTCCCTCGCAGCTCAGGTGGAAGAGGAATGCTGCAAGTCCATCAAACAGTAGAGGAGGAGAAAAGAGGCCTTGAATAATATATCAAGGACAGTGAAGAAGATGCACTTCAAATGGTCAATAATGAGAAACTATTCAACACCAATGAAACAAAGCAGGCCTACACGAAAGAACATGTCAAGAACCGAGCAGAAAAATGGAAAAATAATCCCCTGCATGGTCAATATTTGCACAATATAAGTGGAAAATCAGACATCACCAAGACCTGGCAATGGCTTAAGAATGGCAACTTGAAGAAAGAAACAGAGGGTTTAATACTGGCTGCACAAGAACAGGCACTACGAACAAATGCAATAAGAGCCAAAGTCGAAAAATCAACCACAAACAGCAAGTGCCGCCTTTGTAAAGAAGCAGATGAAACAGTGGACCACCTAATCAGCTGTTGTAAAAACATTGCACAGACTGACTACAAACAAAGGCATGACAAGGTAGCAGGGATGAAACACTGGAACATCTGCAAAAAATACAAGCTATCTGTAGCCAAAAATTGGTGGGACCATAAAATTGAAAAGGTTGTAGAAAATGAAGATGCAAAAATATTATGGGACTTCCGACTACAAACAGACAAACATCTGCCACACAATACACTAGATATAACTGTAGTCGAGAAAAAAGAAAAAGAAGTCAGAATAATCGACATAGCAATACCAGGGGATAGCAGAATAGAAGAAAAAGAAACAGAAAAAAAATCACCAAATACAAAGATCTACAAATTGAAATTGAAAGGCTGTGGCAGAAGAAGACCAAAATAATCCCAGTAGTAATTGACGCCCTAGGTGCAATTCCAAAAGACCTTGAAGAGCACCTCAACACCACAGGGGCCACAGAAATCACCATCAGCCAATTACAAAAAGCAACTTTACTGGGAACAGCCTATATTCTGCGACGATATCTATAACAACAGCAACAAAATTGACAATAAAATCCAGCCATCCCAGGTCCTTGGGAAGGACTCGATGTCTGGATAAAACAAACCAGTCAATAACACCTGTCTGACTGTAAATAAATAATAATATTAATAATATAATGTTGTTAATATTAATAATAATAGTGTGAGTGCTGTCTGCTGTTAGATATTCCCCTTGAGTGATGGGACTGGAGCTTGCTTGCTTGCTTGCTTATTTATTTATTTATTTATTTATTTTTATACCGCCCAAAACTTAAGTCTCTGGGTGGTTTGCAACAACAAGCTTAGGGGTAGAGCATCCGTTCTGGATGCAGAAGGTCCCAGGTTCCATCCCTGGCAGCATCTCCAGGTAGGGCTGCGAAAGACTCCTGCCTGAAACACAGGAAACTTGGAAGCTCTCCCAGGTAATGGTGCTCTCTCTCTCTCTCCCTCTCTCTCTCTCCTCCAGCTGCTGCCTTTCTAGACTTAGTTACAGACAGAACATCTCCCTTCATATCACGGTCCTCTTTCCTTCAGAGAAGGCTGCCCATCCGTGCCTAACTAACCTATGGAGGCTGCATTGACAAGACTTGGAGAACTCTGGCTCCTTGGCGTTCTCAGAGTAGCTTCCCCCCGCCCTTTTCCTTTTTTAGGGAAAGGATGACACTGAAGAGAAACCAAAGAGCAGCCTTGCAGAATAATCCAGAGTAGAACAGTAATCCCAGAAGCGGCGATGCAGCCTGGCTTGGGATAAGAGGATTTGCCTACTTTCCCTTAAGTGTTGCTCTCGGGCCCGTGGGTATAATAGGGTCAGAGGACGTTTAAGGTGAAAATACGTCTGGCGATGCTGACCACGAAGTCGGTTCATTTTGGCACCGTTGCCTGTGTTGTTGCAAATGGTGGTAGCAGAACAACTTTTATCATACTTTTTTCTAACTTTTTCCCTCTGTGTGCAGAATGAGTTTTGTTCTGGGCAGCAGTGTCAAGGCAGTGTGTGTGCACATGCATTCAGAGTGGGGCCTTTCTGATTCAACCTGAGCCGGATCTCAAATTGACTGAGCGGACACCAGAAAATGTGTGAGTGTGTGCACATGCCATGCCTTAGAGGGAACAGTGGGCACAACCAACCAGGATAAAGAAGGGGTGATAACCCATAACAAGCTGTAAGTGCAACAGTGCTATTATGGACTACAGCCATTCCTTGCTCCCCTTGGAACTGGTGCTCAGCATGTGCAAGTGTGTTCATTGAAAGCCTGCCCTAGACATAGCTATAGACATAGCTATGTCTATAGACAACCTAGACACAATTGTAGGTCCTGAGCTGCGGCTTCTGCTTGCTGGGAAGAATCTGTGGCCATGTTCCAAAACACTGACTTGTCATTCGTCTTTGTCGTTGTCGTCCTCCTTTTTTGTTTTCATAATAATTTCGAATATTTGAGCTGCTTTTCTGAAAAGTATTCAAAGCAACATGAAACAATTAAGCGTAACAGCATGCAGTGACGTAGGGCGGTCAGCATTCTGCAATGCTCTGGTCTTGTCAGAACTCCATGCAAGGATTTTGCTCCACTCTGCCTCCAGTGGTGACTCATCGCATTGCAGCCCCTGGCCAGCCCCCAACCCTATGCCATTGGAAGACGCAGGGGCCAGTGGCAGCCCCCATCAACCCTGAAAGACCTCCCAATAGTTGGTTGGACCTGTGTGACGCTTCAGCCAAAGCTGAATCCTCTGCACAGTCCCCCTGGCACCATGCAGAGGTGTCTGTTCTGGCTGTGCAGTGCTGTGCCCAGCGTTGGGGGTCTCCTTTAAGGGAAATGGAGCCGTCTTGAGCGCCGGCACCATCTTGGAAGCGGTGTTCCCAGTAGCAGGGATTCTTAGATATGGTTGACTACAACTCCCATAATTCCCAGCCAGAGGCCATCATAGCTGGGGATGCTGGGAGTTGTAGTCAGAAACATCTGGGATTCCCTGTTAGAGGGAATGCTGCTTGGACGGTGTGCACAGAGGGCTGGGAAGTATAGTCCTTGCCAGTGCTTCCCTCTTAGAGCTCTTAAGAGGACCCCCAGAGCTCAGGAAGGGCAGTGACTTGCTAGGCTCAGCCCTGAAGGCACTCTCTGTACCAGAGGCAGGCCCCAGTATGCTAAACCCCCAACCCCACCCCTCCACTCAGCACATTTACTGCGCCCTCACAGAACTTTGCCAAACCAAGAAAAGAGGGGGTGCCTTTGGCTAGAGGGTGCTCCCAAGGAAAACACCCCAACCTGGAAATGGCCTCTGTCTGCTTTGCATGCATATGGTGGTCCCAGGTTCAATCCCTGGCAGCATCTCCAGGTAGGGCTGGGAGAGACTCCTGCCTGAAATCTTGGAGAAGCCACTGCCAGTCTGGGCAGACAAGACTGAGCTAGATGGACCCATGGCCTGACTCGGTAGAAGGCAGCTTCCTATCTTCCTACTTAAGCATAAAATCATAAAATGTGGCTCAAAGTTTTCAGGAGTCCTTTGGCAACAACAAATAGCTTCAGAAACCTATTTTGCTATCCTTCCGGTTCTTAACCAATCACGATCTATTAAAAGCAGAGAGATGGCAAAACCCCTCAGAAATGCCAGGAAGTTTGGCAGTAATGGGGAAACCATTTAAGTAAGTTTTTTAATGTGATGTTTTGGAAAGTAATTTTTATGCCCCTCTGTGGCTCCACAACCAGTTAGGTGCTCGCTTTCTTTGGTGCCTTTCTCCCCTCCACCGCATCCAGTTTCTCTCCCCAGTGCTTCCTTTCCCACTGAGGTTTGTAAATCATGCCCCATCCTTGGAAAGCAGTGCCAACTTGACAATAGCCGCGTGGGAGAATGGAGATGCTGGCCTCTGTGTGACCTTGGATGGGAGCAGACTAGGCATTCTGTTCCCCCGGGAAGTGGGTGGGTTAAAGGGCAGAGTGGGAGGCAGCTGAGTTGGAGTTCATGGGCCTGTTGCTGACCTGGGTGGGGTGGGGGGGAGGACCCGGTAAGCATTTACCCCTAAAAAGCTTGTTTAAGAGTAGTCTTCACTTCTCTTTTTCTCCCCTCCCAGAACGTCACTTTTGTTGAAAGAAGCATCAGAAAAAGTGGGGGGAACCCTATGGAATTTCCCTTCCTTTCACCAGATTATCATCCAGTTTTGGCTTAACTTGCATATAGCAGCAGAATGAGGTAGTAGAACAGATGGTACCATTTCAGGCTGCAGAACAGGGGATTACTCTGTTCTGCTCCCCTATATAATTGCAGACCTCTCCCTGCAAGTAGAAAACTAGCTTAGAGGATAGAGAGGGGTTGGCTAGAGTTGTTGTTGTTGTTGTTGTTCGCCGACTTACTTTAAGCAAAGTTAGCTTCTGAGATCACCCAGCTTCCCATGTGTGTCTGTGTCTGTCTCGTTAACTTTGCAATGCCTGGACTGATTTGAATCAAATTTGTAGGGACATCTCAACGGCGTCGTTTGTGATGAGGTCATCCACCCCAGTTCAAGATGGCGGATGCATGAACATTTAAGATGGAAGTGGGCTAACTTGTGAACCACCTAACTGACTTGAACCAAATTTGGTACAGTTGTACGGACCCATAGGGACAGCTCAATGGCATAGTTTGTGATGAGGTCATCTACCCCAGTTCAAGATGTTGAATGTGTTGAACACTTGAGGTATAAGTGGGCTAACTTGTGACCATGGTAATTATCAATTAAGATTACAGTGAAAGGAAAGTAGGCAGATTGGTTCTTACCAGAACTACTTGTTGTTTTTCTAGTAGTGTTTTAGTATTTTTATTCGACGTAGTACTCAAAAATGTATCCCACAGTCTGTAGTACTCCAGCACACCAAAACTGTTGAGTTTCATTTGCTTGTCATGTGTAAAACATGCCTTAATTATGGGGTGGGGTGGCAGTGGTCCAGATCTAACACCTGGAAACTCTGCTTTGATGCTTCCCTACTGCTGCCACTTTTTTGTTCTACCCAGAACTATTTGCTGAAGTTGGGGCTTGAGTCTTGGTCTCTGGTTGCTAAGGCCGATGTCTTCTTTAGGGACACGCCTTAATTATGGGGTGGGGTGGCAGGGGTCCAAATCTAACACCTGGGAATTGTGCATTGGGAGGGACTGTAGCGTGGTGGTGGATTCTGTCCTTTGCCTGCAAAAGATCCAAGGTTCCATCCCTTATCTCTCAGACTTGGCTCACAGGGTTGTTTTGAGGCTAAATATAGCTATGTACATCGGGCTCTTGGGAGGAAGAGCAGGGATAAAATAAGTAGATATATAAGTAGAAATAAGTAAAATGACTAATCTTTGGCCACTGTAGCTGGGGATTATGGGAGTTGTAGCCCAAAATCATCTGGGCACCCACGGTTGAGCACTTTTGGTGTGGCCAATATTGAGCTTGATGGACCAATAGCCTGACACTGTATATGGCAACTTCCTACATTCATGGGTCCTGTGGTTCTCCTGCAGAAGTGCCGGCACCCAAAAACTACTCTGAATCCTCCTTCCGATTGCAAACCTTGGAACTGCTGTGCTGGATTTTTTTTCTTTTCTGAGCATAACGAGTGTGAAACTTCCCAGCTTTTTCCTTCAGATTTGACTGAACAATAACTCTCTCCCGGCTCCCAGACCATACACTCCCGTGTTCTGCTAACCATCAAGGTGCATGCATTGTGTCCATCTATGCACATCTTTGCAGATTTGACAAGACTTTCCTTGGCTATTTATAGGATTCTCATTATAACTAAGCTTCCTCTGTGCTCTTCTTCAGTGCAGATGGAGTTAACTCTTGCTGCTGTTCTGAAACGAAGCCAGAGACCCCAGAAAATGAAGCTCGGGAGTTGTTTTTGATAGGCGAGAGCCATCCGATGGCTAAGGTTGCAAGAGATATGGGGGGGGGGATTGCAGTGGGAGGACATCCTGGCATGAATAGTTGGAGAAGCGTTGGCTTAAAACTTTGACATGAGTTTCTTTATAGTATTGGCACATTATTGGGGATGTAACTTAGTGGTAAAGCATTTGCTTTGCATGCAGAAGGTTGCAGGTTCAACCCCTGGCATAGAGGAGAACTGGTCTTGTGGTAGCAAGCATGAATTGTCCCCTTTGCTAAGCAGGATCCAGCTTGTTTGCACTTGGATGGGTGAATACATGTGAACCGTAGCTCAGTGGTAGTAGAGCATCTGCTTTGCACGCAGAAGGTCCCCAATTCATTCTCTGGCAGTATCTCCAGTTGGGGTTGGGAAAAGCTCCTGCCTTGAAACCTTGGAGAGCCACTGCCAGTCAATGTAGACAGTACTGAGCTAGATGGGCCAATGATTCCAGCTTCCTATGTGCCTGTGGTCATCCACCATGGGTTGATTTGAACTACCAGCCTTGTGCTGCTGCTTTTGCTCCTGGATTTTCCTTTTTATGTAAAGAATAATAATGGAAGAAATGGTTGCAGATATAGGATTTGACAGTAATTGCAAAATACACAAGGTTACGTAAGTACATAGGAATTGCATTATATCCAACACTCATCCTTAGAAAGCCATCACACCAAGATTAGGAACATAGGAAGCTTACACCAAGTCAGACCTTTGGTCCATCTAGCTCTGATTTGTCCACACTGACTGGCAGCAGCTTCTCCAAAGATTCAGGCAGGAGTCTTTCCAAGTCTTACTTGGAGATGCCCAGGATTGAACCCTGGACACTTTACATAAGAACAGCCCTGCTGGATCAGGCCCATGGCCCATCTAGTCCAACATCCTGTTTCACACAGTAGCCCACCGGATGCTACTGGGAGCCTACTGGCAGGAGTTGGGGGCATGCCCTCTCTCCTGCTGTTGCTCCCCTGCAACTGGTACTCAGAGGCATTCTGCCTTTGAGGCTGGAGGTGGCCTATAGCCACCAGACTAATAGCCATTGAAAGACCTGTGGCCTCCATGAAGTTATCCAAACCCCTCTTAAAGCCATCAAGATGTTGGCTGTCACCACATCTTGTGGCAGATAATTATACAAGTTGATTATGCGTTGTGTGAAAAAGCACCTCTGTTTGTTGGTCCTGGATTTCCCGGCAACCAATTTCTTGGGATGACCCCTGGTTCTAGTGTTATGTGAGAGGGAGAAGAATTTATCCCTATCCACTTTCTCCACACCATGCATGATTTTATAGACCTCTAGCATGTCTCCCCGCAGTCGTCTTTTTTCTAAACTTAAAAGCTCCAGGTGTTGTAGCCTTGCCTCATAAGAGAGGTGCTCTAGGCCCCTGATCATCTTGGTTGCTCTCTTCTGCACCTTTTCCAGTTCTACAATGTGGAGACCAAAATTGTACGCGGTACTCCGAGTGTGGCTGCACCATAGTTTTGTATAAGGACAATATAATATTAGCAGCATTGTCTAATGGTCCAACTGCCTCCCTGGCAGGCTTCCTGCTCCTGATGTATTTAAAGAAGTTTTTGTTATTCCCCTTGGTAGTTTTAGCTAAATGTTCCTCAAACTCTTTTTGCCTCCCTTATCGTCACCTTGCATTTCTTTTGCCAGAGTTTGTGTTCCTTTCTGTTCTCTTCATCTGGGCAGGCCTTCCAATTTCAGAAGGAAGTCTTCTTTACTTTTATGGCTTCTTGACGGTACCTGTTAGCCATGCTGGCATCCTCCTGGACTTAGTGGTACCTTTCCTCCTTCTTGGTATACATTCTGTCTGGGCTTCTATTATTGTGTTTTTGAGTAAACTCCATGCATTCTGAAGTGAAGTGACTCTCCTGATTTTCCCTTTTATTTTTCTTTTCACCATACTCCTCATTTTGGAGAAGTTTCCTCTTCTGAAATTCAAAGTGTCTGAGAGACTTCTTTGGTGATTCTCTCTCTGCATATATGCTGAATTTGATCACAATATGGTCACTGTTCCCTAAAGTTTTCATGACATTGACATCTTGCACCAGGTCCTGTACACCACTCAGGATTAAGTCCAAGTTCGCCCTCTCTCCGGTTGATTCCAAGACCAACAGTTCTAGGGCACAGTTATTCAGCACATCTAGAAATCTGACTTCTTTGTCATTACCTGACTGTGAATTTACTCAGTCTGTGTGTGGGTAATTGAAGTCACCCATTATTACAGCCCAGCCTCTCCTTGACGCCTCCCTGATTTCCTCCTGCAACTCCCAGTCACTGTCGGCGTTTTGATCCAGAGGGCAATAGCACATTTCCTTTCAGGCTTTGTATTGTCACCCACACGGTTTCTGTGGAGGACTTCAGTCCACCTAGGTTTTCTAGCTTGTTAGATTCTACCCCTTCCTTGACATACAGGGCTACTCCACCTCCAAGGCGCCCCTCCCTGTCCTTTCTATAGAGTTTATATCCAGGGATAACAGAGCAAAGCAGATGCTCTAGCATTGGGCTACAGCCCCATTCTCAAAAGTTGCATACTATTTTGTGAAAAAGCAATTTACAGACAAGGTGATTAATGAAAAACAGGGTCAATAAACTGATAAAACCTCTGCAATTAAACCGATCAGTAAAAATAAATATTCTACAGGAGGCTGCATTCTCGATCAACCAAAGAGAGCAATGTCATTTGATGTGAAAGAATTCAGGGTTTGACCAAACCCTTGAAAAGCAGCATGCATTGGTGGTTCTTACATTGCATCTGTTTGTTCGTGCTCTCTCTCTCTCTGCGCCTTCACCTCTAGTGTGTGGTTTGAAAGTATAAGAATCCTTTCTCACACAGCACACGATTAATCTATGGAATTCTCTGCTGCACGATGTGGTGATTACTTTAAAAGAGGCTTAGACAGACTCATGGAGGACAAGTCTATCAATGGCTACTGGTCCTGATGGCTATAGGCTACCTCCAGGTTCAGAGGTAGGATTCCTTTGAATGCCAGTTCCATAGGAGCATCAACGAGAGAGAAGGCACCCCTTCATCACCTGCCTGTGAGCTTCCTAGACGCATCTGGTGAGCCACCGTGGAAAAACAAGGTGCTGGACTACCTGGGCCCTGGGCCTGATCCAGCAGGGCTGCTCTTAAGTCCTTATGACTCATTTCCTTAACCCACAGTTACTTGCTATGCAGAAGAGAGAGCCCTTTAGAGGGGAGGGCCTTGGAGGTCACTTCTAAACACCTTTGAGTTCCATTTTGCAAATTAAGCACCTATTATCATTCTTGGGTCAGTTCAGACCTTTGAGAACATGTTTGGGAATTTATTTAGTCATTGTTTGATTTATATACCGTCTTCCATAAAACTTATCCAAAGTTAATACAATCAAATTCCATAAACACATTAAAATCAATTACAAGATAACTTAATAAAATATTAGTACCTAGTTTCCAGAGGGCTCTGACGCTGGCCCGGTGTAATGCCTTAGAAACGGCTGTCCGGGAGGGGAGATACTGCAAGATCCCCTATAAGGAGCATGTCTGCCCTTGTGGTTCTGGGGAAGTGGCGTCTGTGGCCCATGTTATCTTGAACTGTCAGTTCTATCGAACTTTGCGGGAGAGAGATACAAGTCCTTTTTTAACAGCATACCCCAGTTCTGAGCAGTTCTATCTGGAATTAATTTTAACAGACCATTGGGATGTAGTATCTTATAACGTGGGGAAGCATTGTTTTCTGGCTAACAAGACTAGGATAAGAAATGTTGAGAAGTGAGATATGGGGTTGGATTGAATTAAATTTTAGATTATTATAATGCACGGAGCCCTCTGTTTTATGTAATGGATGAACTCGGGTGTTACGGCTCTGTTTTATGTTTTAACAGTTTATTACTTATTTGACCAAGTTTGCTTTTATGTAAAGTTTTTGTACTTTGTGTTTTGCTGGTCGAATGACCGTAACGATAAAGATTTGATTTGATTAAGACCATAGAAACAACCAAAAGCGACAGCCTTAAAAACAAAAACAGAGCAGTCAGAATGGATAGATTGGCAACCCACAAGGGGTAAAAGCCTGAACAAATAAAGAGTTTTCAGTAGTTCTTTAAAAGCAGCCATAGATGCTGGGAGAGCGTTCCAGAGTCTGGGGGCAACAACAGAGAAGGCCCTGTCCCATGTGCACAGGCTTGTGCACACTCAAATGGCTCCAGGGCCGTTTGAAAGATGCCCCACATGACCTGGTGCACCCGTGGTTCTAGGTGGCACTTCCTAGGGGTGATTCACATGAGTGCCACAGCTGACAAGTGTGGGGAGAAAAATATGGCAGGAAGCAGCACTTATGATTGTGGTCATGCCTGAGAAGGTAAGCTTCCTCTAGAGCGGCACATGTAGCAACACCACAATTCTCAAACGACCATACTGGCTGTTCTGAATTCTGACTCTAGCCCTTTTGACACATCCTGTTGAACACTCATACAGTTTGTGCAGTGTGCACAGGTGCAGAACTGTATACAGGTACAGTTATTCACACGCTATATTGAACACAGGTTACAGCAGTACACTTCCTATCTGTACCATGAGAGCCGGCGTGGTGTAGCTGTTAAAGTGTTGGACTAGGACCAGAGAGACCAGAGTTCATGTTTCCGTCTAGCAAACTGACAGATCCAATAAGATAACAGAAAGGAAAATAACCAATAAATATATAAATATAAACTATATTAATCATGTCAGGCAAATTTGCTGGCAAAACATAAGATACTTCCAACAACAAAGAATTGAATAAGAGAACTGTATAGTCCATCAAATGAAATAAATAAATGCGCAAACAGCACTCTGTTAATAACCTTGTTTCAACTAGCTTTTTCAAGTATTCATAAAAGTTCATATATTCTTCCAAAAATTTCAATAAGATCTTCTTCAGAACTTGAATGTTGTGGAATAAATTTTTCATTGGGGGGCGAGGGCAACAGGTCTTCTCCAATGATGCAATAATTCTCTTCAAAGGTTCCTGAGATAGTATCAGAACAATGATCATATCAGAACAATGTTCAGAACAACATTGAAGTTCTGAAGAAGATAACTTATACATGATTTATAATGTATAAATCGATCTGTACACTTGTACAACATAATGTCTGAATAGGGTTTCTGTTTAGCATGTTTAGATGATTACTCAATGTTAATGTAGTTTATATTTATTCTTTATGTTATATTATTAGATCTGTCAGTTTGCTTTTTGGATTCTTCACTTCAGATCCTTTATGCTAGTTGTTTGGTGCATGTTTCCATTCAGCCACGGAACTCACTCAGTGAATCTGGGACAGTCACTTAACTCTCAGCCTAAATTACCTCACAGGGTCATTGTGAGGATAAAATCTGAGTGCCTTGGAGGAAGCGTGGGAAATAAATGTAAAAATAATAAACAATAATAATGCATTTGAGGGCCCTTTATCCAGGTTCACTTTGAAAATGAATTTGGGTACAGTCATTCACACAAAAACATATGAGTGTACCGCAATCTGTACACTTGTACAACATAATGTCTGAATAGGGCTTCTCTCCATGCTGCATCCTGCTTGTGTGACTGTGTAAATCAGCCTATGTTTCCAGGATCTTGGTCTTTAGCAAAATGCCTGAGAGACTGAGCTGTGAACCCGAAGTCCTCATTCCAAATGTTCCCGTCACCAGTTGGTGGCCTTGGGCAAACAGGGCAAGCTCTCAGCCTGCATTCTGCCATGTGACAATAACACTGACGTACTTTGTAGAGTTGTTGTGAAAACTGCAGCAAGATTTGTCTGCATTCGGAATACTGCACACAATTCTGGTCACCACACCTTAGGCTATTGTAGAGCTAGAAAAGGGCAGCCCAAATGACCGCCCTGGACCATTTTTGGAAGGGCAGTATATAAATCAAATAAATAAACAAATTAGGGGGTTGGAGCAACTTCCCTATAAGGAAGGATTTCAGCATGTGGGCCTCTTTGGAAAGAAGGGGGTAAGGAGGGCATGACCGTGCGAATAAAGTGGATAGGGAGAAGTTTTTCTCCCTCATAATATTGGAATTCAGGGCTTTCCTTTGAAGCCAAATGCTGGGAGATTCAGGACAAAGGAAAGTACTTTACACAATGTGCAGTTAAACTGGCTGGGGATGATGGGAGTTGTAGTCCAACATTGTCTGGCGATGCAAGGCTGAGAACCTCTGCTCCAGAGTCTGGGGAGAACACACCCCAAGTGCATCCAAGCTGCTCTCCTGTGGCACAAGGGAGATTGTCCCCTGCTAACAGAGCAAATAGACACTTTTTTAAAGTGGTGATTCTCTTATATTTAGCTGGGGGAGAGCAACTGGCCCTATCCAACCCCAGCACATCATCCCTCCAATGGCTGTTGCTGGTAACTGCCTTGTGTTTCTTTTCAGACTGTGGGCCTTTTGGGTTAGGGTTAGGGTAAGCAGGCAGCCATCTCATTTATTTATGTAAACCGCTCTGAGAACTTTGGTTGGAGAGCGGTATATAAATAAATATCCATAGTAGTAGTAGAATTTGCTGCCATTGGCTGTGGTGATGGCCACCAATTTAGATGGTTTTAAAAGGGTATTGGACAGATTCATGGAGGATAGGGCTATCAACGGCAGCCACCTAATGACACAGCAGGGAAATGACTTGCCTAGCAAGCATGAGGTTGCCAGTTTGAATCCCTGCTGGTATGTTTCCCAGACTGTGGGAAACACCTTTATTGGGCAGCAGCGATATAGGAAGATGCTGAAAGGCATCATCTCATACTGCACGGGAGGAGGCAATGGCAAACCCCTCCTGTATTCTACCAAAAGAAAACCACAGGGCTCTGTGGTGGCCAGGAATCGACATCGACTTGACGGCACGCTTTACCTGTAGGGCTCTTAACAGCTACTAGCCTGGATAACGGTATATTTCCTCCAGGACCAGAGAAGCATGCCCCTGAACACCAGGTGCCAGAGAATGCCAACAGGAGGGGGCAGTTCCCCCCCCCCCACTTATGGGCTTCCCAGATGCATCTGGTTGGCTGCTGAGTGAGGCAGGATGTGGGACTCAGTGGCCTGATCCAGCAGGGCTTTTTTCTTATGTTCTAAAACAGGGGCCAGCCATCTCTGGCATGCATGTCAAAAGTGGCGCGCACAGTGATCTTGAGTGCCATTCTCACTGACTGCTGATGGGCTGCACTACTGAACTTAAGAGGAGCCAGCTCTTCTGTGCTAGATCATCTTTCTCCCCCATGTCCAGAAAGGGACACTGGAATTTCTCCATGTCTATATCCAGGAATGGACTTCATTAGTGGGAGTTTCTCCGAAATTCTGCTTGTCCAGGAACAACTAAGCTGGTGGATTGGCAAGATCTGCATTTTAATTTAATTCAAGCATTTTAGAAACATTTACTCTACATACAGGGATAGTTTAATTAGATATACAGAGAGCCCTTCAACTTTAAAAACATATTACTGGCACACACAACTTTAAATGAGAGTGATGAAGATTTGGCATGCCACTTCTGAAAGGTTGCTGATCTCTGTCCTAAGATAATTGCATGACCAGAGTGTGACTATTAGATTATCAGGACCAGCTGAAAGACAGAGCTGGTCTTGTGGTAGCAAGCTTGAATTGTCACCTTTGCTAAGCAGAGTCTGCTGTGGCTTGCATTTGAATGGGAGACTACATGTGTGAGCACTGTAAAATATTCCCCTTGGGGGTGGAGCCGCTCTGGGAAGAGCAGACGGTTCCCAGTTCCCTCCCTGGCAGCATCTCCAGATAGGGCTGAGAGAGACTCCTGTCTGCAACCTTGGAGAAGCCGCTGCCAGTCTGTGCAGACAATACTGAGCTAGATGGACCATTGGTCTGACTCGGTAGAAGGCAACTTCCTATGTAAAGGACACGGTCACGAGCAGCAAGCTTTAGAGTTCTCCAGGATGTTTGCTGCTCACAGCTGTGAGAGCAGCGTGGTGTAGTGGTTAGAGTGCTGGGTTAGGACTGGGGAAACCCGAGTTCAAATCCCCATTCAGCCATGAAACTAGCTGGGTGACTCTGGGCCAGTCGCTTCTCTCTCAGCCGAACCTACTTCACAGGGTTGTTGTGAAAGAGAAACTCAAGTATGTTGTACACCGCTCTGGGCTCCTTGGAGGAAGAGCAGGATATAAATGTGAAAAATAAATAAATACTGTGATGTTTTGGTTGGCCCTTATAAAGGTATTAACCATGAGTGGTTTCTGGCTTTTTAAAATTTGGACCCCATTACAATTTTTGTGCAAGAAGATAATCATTGTGAAGTGCTTTGAGAATATTCCTAACAGCCATAAATATAGAAGTGTTTATATTTTCAAATCTCCCCTCTTTTTGTTTCTTTCAGCAGCTGCTGCGGGCACTTACCTGCCCCCCCTGCAGCAGGTGTTTCAAGCTCCTCGCCGGCCCGGGATAGGAACCGTTGGGAAGCCCATCAAACTCTTGGCCAACTACTTTGAAGTGGACATTCCCAAGATCGATGTCTACCACTATGAAGTGGACATCAAGCCGGACAAGTGCCCCCGCAGAGTCAACAGGTAAGGCAAGTATTAGCGTTTAGCAATTTCTCGTCCTGTCCAGCCTCTTTCATTGGGAAGAAGCAGAATGTCTCAGGAATCTGGGCTGTGCCCCAGTGTTCCCTGTGAAACAAGGATCCCCAGAGGTTGACTACAACTCCCCGTGCTCACCAGCTGCAATGGCCTTTGGCTGGGAATGATGGGAGCGGGAATCAACAACATCTGGGAACCCCTGTTACAGGAACACAGGAAGCTGCCGTATATGGAGTCAGACCCTTGGTCCATTGAGCTCAGTATTGTCTACACTGACTGGCAGCAGCTCTTTAAGGTTTCGGCAGGAAGTTCTGCCTGGAGATTCCAGGGATGGAACCCGATACCTTCTGCATGCAAGAAAGTGGATGCTCTTCCATCCCCTGAGGGGAATATTGGGGGACACTGCTGTGCTGCACTCCGCCTTCTCTATCTCCCCAGGGGCTACTTCCCAACCACTCTGAGAACCCCACTTCTGATCACACCTCTTACAGCTGTGCTTGTGGCATAGGAAGCTTCCTTTATGCCAAGTCAGACCATTGGTCTCTCTTTCTCAGTATTGCCTACAGATGCTCTCCGGGTCAGGTCGGAGTCTTCCCCCAGCCCCACCTGCCAGGCAGCGAACCTGGGACCTTCTGCGGGCCAGCAGATGTTCTACCACTGAGCTGTGGCCCCATCCCCTAAGGTGGGACTATCTTCTAGCGCTCACACACAGTCTCCCATCCAAATGCAAAGCAAGGTGGACCCTGCTTGGCAAAGGGGACCGTTCATGCTTGCTGCCACAAGACCAGCTCTCCTCCTCCTCCTGTATGTTGCAGTTGCTTGGCACTGCTCCGCTTCTGCCCCTGCGGCGGCTGCCCTTGGCACAGGTGGCTTTTGCCCTGCAAGTCAACCCACAGACCGGGAGCAAGAAAGCTTTCCTGTGCCCCCTCTCTCTTGCTTGCTTGCTTCCTTCCTCCCCGCCCATGTTAGGTATTGTGTGTCTCTCTCTTCCCTCCCGGCCATGCACTGGGCAGCTCAGGAGATAACCGGGTTTGGGGCTCGGTCGCTGGTCAGCTTACAGCAGCTGTGTGATGTTGGCCATGGTCCCAGATGTTTAAAATAGCCGTCCTTCGATGCTGGGTGGGTGTACTGCTGCTAAAATCTGCTCTGCGTTGCGTTGAGAGCTTGGGAGGGTTGAGGCGGAGTGAGCTCTGCTGAAAGAGAACGTTCTGGGTAGGGATGTGCAGAACGTTCCGATCTCGGAACGGGCCGTTCCGAGAGTTCCGAGCTCAGAACAGAAAGCCCTCCTTGTAGCAAGGCAGTGCTCTGTGGGTCTGTGAATTTAAACGACTGGTCCCATTTGCACCGACTTCATGGTTGAAGACTTCAGGGCTCAAACCTGCAACCTCATAACCTGGAACTGAGAGACACCTCCTGAGCTCTTGTGGATTCTCTGTCCTTGAGCTTCAAAGGCCTGCTTAAGCTCTGGAGGGAATAGGAGCATGCAACATCCACTCAGACGATAGGCCGGCAGTATGAAGCTTCTGGATTGGCTAGGCCTGGTATAAATACTAGGAGCCTGGCCCTCTCTCTTTGCTTTGATGAACAGAGCAGGGACCTTCTGCTTGCTGCATGCCAGCGCGTCAACTTCTCCAGCCTCTGAGACACTAAGCGCCTCCCAGGATTTTCTTATGACTGCCCAGTACTACAGCCTGGATTTGGTGTGCGTTATTTCTTTCTTTGGGGAGCAACCCCCACCCCGAAGACCCCATTACCTGCAGGGGTTGAAGTACGGAGAAAGACGGCAGGGAGTCCAGGGCAGGGAGTGTCTCCGGCAATCTGAGGCATGGAGGCTCTGGCGGTGGAGAGGGTGCCACAGAGCAGGCAGAGATGAGCCGCACCATTGCTGTCTGATGATGCCTGGCTTCCTTCCAAGCTGAATCCAGGAGCAGGCCAGAGGCAGACAGTGCCAACAGAAGGGTGGGGAGAGCCAGAAATGTGGCATTCGTTGGGAGAAGAGCATGAGGAAAGGGTGGCACCAGCCTCTATGGCATTAATAAAGGCCTGGGTAATGGGAAGGAGCCACATAATGGCACAGTGGGGAAATGACTTGATGATCAAGCCAGAGGTTGCCGGTTCGAATCCCCACTGGGATGTTTCCCAGACGATGGAAAACACCTCTATCGGGCAGCAGCGATATAGGAAGATGCTGAAAGGCATCATCTCATACTGCATGGGAGGAGGCAATGGTCAATCCCTCCTGTATTCTACCAAAGACAACCACATGGCTCTGTGGTCGCCAGGAGTCGAAACCGACTCTATGGCACACTTTACCTTTTCCTAATGGGAAGGGACTTTGAAGAAGCAAGATAGAAAAAGCATTGATGCTTTTGAACTTTGGTGTGCTGGAGAAGACTTTTGAGGATACCATGGACAGCCAGGAAAACAAACAAATGGATCATAGAACAAATCAATCCAGAATTTTCACTCAAGGCACAAGTGACCAGGCACAGACTATCATACTTCGGACACATTCTGCGAAGACCCAGATCCCTTGAGAAGTCCATCATGCTGGGGAAAGTTGAAGGAAAGAGAAGAAGAGGATGACCAGCAGCAAGGTGGATGGACTTGATTCCTACAGCAATGAATGCACCACTGAGGGACCTTAAAGGCCAAGTTGAAGACAGATCATCCTGGGGAGAATCTATCTATGTGGTTGCTAAGAGTCAACACCAACTTGAAGGCACTTAATCAATCAATCAAAGGGAACAGGCAGAGCTTGGGAAGGGAACGGTAGGGGAGTTCTCTGTTTAAGCTGGCGGTGACCATGGGGGCAGCTGAGTATGTGGAGCTTGGGACTTCCAGTGAGAGGCCAAGCAGTGAAAACAGCAGAACCCTCTGTATAGATGAGGTAACCCTGCCAGGGGAACTCTGAGGCCATCCAGACCGCCTGGGCTTACCAACAAGGGACTACTCCTGGACTGGCCAGGTGCAGGGTGGACAATCTCATTCCTTTATTTAGTGTATTTCTATACTGCCCAACATGTGTATCTCTGGGTGGTTTACAAAAATACACCGGAATTTGAAGCAGAACCAAAATCAATTAAAGCAGTTTAAAAATGGTCAAACACAGGTTTCATTATATTTTCCTACCTTCGTTTTCTGCTAGCAGCTGCGTAGCAACACTGGTGGTGGCCTGTGTCTAAATTTCTTTGTGGTCTGCTGCAGCCTCCTCTGTCAGCCACTACACACACACACACACACCCGCTCGCCCTTGGTTGCCACCGGTTGCCTGCCACTAGCCTCTGCTCACCACCATGGCCGGCTTGCTTCCCTTTGAGGGCTGCAATATGACGTCACCTCTCGGGGCCCATTATCTCTGGGGTAATGTCGTACCCTGTACCAGCAAAGAAAAGCAAGTAGGTGGTGCTTAGCAGGGACTGTGGAGGCCAGCGAGGGGTGGGTGGGGTTGGGATGACAAATAGTGGGGGTGGGAGGGCTTGCACTGAACGGCGGAGCCTGTGGCAACTTCCCTAACAGCGGCCCCAGCAGCCTGTGTGCAGAACTTACAGGTGCTCAACAGTAGATCCTACCAACTTCAATTCACTGTTTCCCTTACCGGTCGCCCTGGGGCGTAGCAAAGTTGTAGTGGGCCCAGAGACAAGATATTAAAATGGGGCCCCCAATCACTGAAGCTCAGCTTGCCCCCCCCCCATCTATATAGCCTATGTGCCACAATAGAACATCACCCTAAATTATTTTTTTTAAGGTTTTGTAAATTGTGGACGATGCAAGTCATTTGATGGTACTAGAGAAAGACATGCTGTTCTGGTAGCTCCAGGTCTTAACACTCACATCAATTTTGGAGGATGAACACAACTGAAGGAAGCCCGGGCGGGTGCGCGGCTGGGGGAGTCAGTCATGTGACTTGCCTCTGAGGGGGGGCCCCAAGGCAATGGGCCCCCAGACAACTGTCTCCCCTTGCCCTATGATAGTTACACCCTTGTCGCCCATCCCTTATTTTATTTTATTTTTTTACTCTTTGCAGGGAGGTGGTGGAATACATGGTACAACACTTCAAACCTCAGATCTTTGGAGATCGGAAGCCAGTGTACGATGGGAAAAAGAACATTTACACCGTCACTGCCCTGCCTATTGGAAACGAAAGAGTAAGAAAGCCATGATGCCTTGGAGTGGGTGGTCCACCGGGGGCACCCCTGGGAGGGAAGAAGTCAAGAGTATTGGAAGATAATCGGAGTCACGATGATGTTCCTTTCTGTCCCTGTAATTTCCAACTTATAAGGCAGCAGACTGGAGTGTGTTTAAGAGTTCCTTTTTAAATTGGTAGGCAGTAGCTATGTTTGCCTGTGACAGAAAAAACAGAGTGGGATCCAACACAATCTCATCAAAATTTATGGAATTAAATTAAGCTAGTCACATCTTCATTTATTTCAAAAATAGGAAGTTACCTTATATTGACTAAGACTATTGGTCCATCTATGCCACCTAATGGCGCAGCGGGGAAATGACTTGACTAGCAAGCCAGAGGCTGCCGATTCAAATTCCCGCTGGAATGTTTCCCAGACTATGGGAAACACTTATATCCGGCAGCAGCGATACAGGAAGATGCTGAAAGGCACCATCTCATATTGCACGGGAGGAGGCAATAGTCAACCCCTCCTGTACTCTACCCAAGACAACCACAGGGCTCTGTGGGCACCAGGAGTCGACACCGACTCAATGGCACACTTTATTGGTCCATCTAGCTTAGTGTTGTCTATACTAACTGGCAGCAGTTCTTCAAGGCGTTTCAAGCAGGAGCTTCTCCCAGCCCTACCTAGAGATGCCGGGGAGTGAACATCGGACCTTTTGCAGGCAAAGCCAGATGCTCTTCCACTGAGCTATAGCCCCATCCCCTAAGGGGAATATCTTGCAGCAGACAGAGCTCACATCCAGTTACCCGTACAAATGCAAGTGAAGGCAGACCCTGCTTAGCCAAGGGGACAATTCATGCTCAGGACCACAAGCCCAGCTCTCCCTTCTCCATTGGGAGAAGCACAGAGCCGCGTGGTGGAAACAGTTTATCATATTAACCTAACAATCCAAGACTCGGTTTCCCCCAAGTACTTTGATTTTAGAAATTGGGGGAAGGTTTTAAATTCAGAGTCCCGGTCCTTTCGGGTAAATAGAGGCATAACCTGTATTATGCATAATGCTGCCTCCACCACCATGTGGAGTTATCGTATTTACCCAAATAGAAGATGTCTTTGAATTTAAGAGGACCCCCTTTACAAACAGAGGTTAGTTTTTTAAAGGGGGTCCTCTTAAACTCAAAGACATCTTCTATTTGGGTAAATACGGTAAATCCACATGGTGGTGGTGGCAGCGCCAGCTTTGGCCTAAGCTTTGTACAGGCCTAATCAGCGATTTTTCAGGAAGCCACCCTTGGAGCTGATGGGAGCCCACTGAGTGGCTCTTCCACTGAGCTACGCTCCTTCCCTTGAGTCCTGAGAGAGGAACAGGGTTCTCCACTGCAGAAGTGGACCCAGACCTGTGAACAGGTCATGTACAGGAGGACCTTGATATCTGCGGATTTGCGTATCCACAGTCGGGAAATAGACACCCGACTTTGGCATGCCCAGAAAAAAGCGGGGCGGGGGGATACGACAATGTTTCCCCCCGACGAGGAACCCAATCCCCAATTCACCATCGACTGTCGAACATTCAGCAGTTCGACTCGGTATTCTTGGTTTCTGTGTCCGCGGTTGTACTGTGGAACAGAATCCCTGCACATATTGAGGTCCTGTATTGGAAGAAGTTGAGTATTGGAAGTTTGGAAAACAGAGCCTTGCTTTTCAGTTCCCCACTCTGACCACTGGATTGTGCAACTTCTGTTGCTTGCCAACACTTTTTCTATAGGATGCTTGAGAACACCATTACATCTTTATCCCTTGGCATCCTTAATGACTCTTTCTTCTCATGTTGTTTTCCTCATTGCAGGTTGACTTTGAGGTAACAATTCCGGGAGAAGGCAAGGACCGAATCTTCAAAGTGTCCATTAAATGGATGGCCATCGTGAGCTGGCGGATGTTGCATGAAGCCCTGGTGAGCGGCCAGATCCCTGTTCCCCTGGAATCCGTTCAGGCCCTTGATGTTGCCATGAGGCATCTGGCCTCCATGAGGTAAGGCACCCCTGCAGGTGCACATGCCATTATTTGCTGGAGTCCTGCATTTGAAGTTGGGAACCCAAAGATTCTCAAAGTAACTCCCCTATTTAGCAACGTACCGTATGCTTTGGTAGTTTGTTGGTTTGATAAAAAAATCTTGTCCTATTTAAAAAATAAATAAATATTGTCCTATTTAGCTGCAGGAACCTTTTGAGTCGCTTGGAGGTAGAGCATCTGCTTTGCATGCAGAAGGTCCCAGATCTTATCTACAAGTAGGGCTGGGGAAAATACCCCCTTTTCAAAACCCTGGAGAGGCCCTGCCATTAAGTGAGATGGATGGACCAATGGTCTGACTTGGTATAAGGCAGCTTCATATGAACTGCATCAGTTATGCTGCAGAAGGACTGTCGCTCAGTGGAGGAAGGCTATATGTCGGAGGGCTACAGGCCACCTTTAGCTTCAAAGGCAGGATACCTCTGAGTACCAGTTGCAGGGGAGTAACAGCAGGAGAGAGGGTCATGCCCTCAGCTCCTGCCTGTAGGCTTCCAGCGGCATCTGGTAGGCCACTGTGTGAAACAGGATGCTGGACTAGATGGGCCTTGGGCCCAATCCAGCAGGGCTGTTCTTATGTTCTTAAGAGCGTCTGCTTTGGAACTGGAAGGTCCTGGGTCCAACCTTCTGGCTTTTCTGGGCAAAGAGGCACCTTCTTTACGTGGTGATTCTCTTTATTTAGCAGGAGGAGAGTAACTGGCCCTATACACCCCATCACAGTACCTCCAGTGACTGTTGCTGGTGTCATGTTTCTTTTAGATTGTGAGCCCATTGGGGACAGGGATCCATCTTATTCATTCATTCATTCAAACCACTTTGGAAACTTTTTTTTGTTGAAAAGCGGTATATAAATATTTTTTGTTGTTTTCCAGGTAGGGCTGGGAAAGACCCATCAGAGATCAGGAAGGGATGTTGCTAGTCAGTGTAGACAGTCATGAGTGAGATAGACCAGTGGTGTGACTCAGTATAAGGCAGCATCCTATATAATCTATATTTGTCAGACATATCAGGCAGACGCCTTCTTGGAGATGTTGCTTCTGGCTAAATGTCACCCCCTTTGAGAGATCTGTTGGGGATCAGCCAGGGGGTGTTTGGGGAGGGGGCTTCTTGACTGCTGGGAAAGGAGGAGTTTATAATGTTTGAACTTGGCTGACTTTGGGGGTTGTATATTAGTGCTATCCCAAAACTAGTGGTTGTATATTAGTGCTATCCATCTTATTACTTTATTGTTTTCTCTGTGCACACCGCTTTGGGAACTTTTGTTGAAAAGCGGTGTATAAATATTCATTGTTTGTTGCTAGATTCTCTCTCTGTTAAGCAGGGAGAGAGCAAGTGACCCTAACCAACCCTCCAGTGACTGTTGCTGGTTTCTTCCTTGTGTTTCATTTTAGACTGTGAGCTACCTGGAGACAAGGAACCACCTTCTCCTTATTATCGTATTTTCATGACTATAACTGCATGCACCCAAGTATAAAGTATAACACATGGAAAATGGGGACCTCTTTTAAAACAAAAAATACTTGCATAGCCTGCACTCCTGTATTGTTTGCATTTTTTAAAATGTGTTTTAAAAAAAACTTGCCACATAACGTTGCCGTCTCCAGTTAGTTAAATGTGCTGCTTTCAGGAAAGCACCCATCTAGCCCCCTAGCACCATGCCAGCTAGCTGGGAAATGTTCATGGGTAGGTGGCAGCAGCATCAGGGAGCAGCAGATTTAAACCAACTGTTTTGTGGCAAGTTTTTTCCCCGTTTCAAGCATGTAAAAAAAAAGTTTGCATACCTCTTAGCCGCTTAAATCCCTACATGTGGGAGGGGAAAAATTATATCCAGTGGGGTGTATATGTGAAAATATGGTATTTTTTCTTTGAAAGCTTTTTTGTTGAAAGTGTTGTGTAAATAATGTATGTATTTGTTTATTTCGGCCCATGGCCAGCATATGTGTAAATAATAGTACTGTTTCGTTTTCTTGTACACTATTATTATTGCTGTAAACTGACATCTTAATGGGGGGAAAGGGCAGGATAAAAATGTTTTAAAATATCTCAGGGCAAGGCTAGTGCTTTTTTTTTTTTTTTTTTTTTAAGCGTTCCATCCATTGAGCTGTTGTGGCCTCCCCCAAAGAATCCTGGGAGTTGTAGTTTTCTGAGGTGCTAAATGACATGTTGGGGATCTCAGTGCTTTTCAAAGAATTGCATTTCCCAGAGTTCTTGTGGTGTGGAAGAAATGGAAGTTTTGCACACAACCCGGTTTATAGTATGCTTAAAGATGGAGCTCTTATGAGGAGACCTGAGGCCTGGGAAACTGCTTGAGTCTTTTGTGCTTTGATCTAGATTTAACACATTTGCTGGCTTTTGTGGAGTCACATGGATTGATAGCCCTAATTTATTTGGTCTCCTCAGGTACACCCCAGTGGGCCGTTCCTTCTTCTCTCCTCCTGAAGGATACTATCACCCGCTGGGAGGAGGTCGGGAAGTCTGGTTTGGTTTCCACCAGTCCGTCAGACCGGCCATGTGGAAGATGATGCTGAATATTGACGGTGATTTAATGCTCATAGAAACTGCTCTCTACATATTCATGGTAGTTAAATCCCTCAGTGGCTACTAGCCCTGGCAGCTAAATGGAGCCTCCATATTCAGGAGCAGTATATCTCTGGATGCCAGTTGCTGAGGGACAAACGGGAAAGTGCTGTTGCCGTCACGCCTTTGCTTGTGGGCTTCCTCAGGGCATTTGGTGGGCCACCTTTGGAAACGGGATGCTATATTAAACAGACTCCTGGGCTGATCCAGCAAGGTGGTATGTGTTTCCATGGGTTTAATATAAATGGGTTTATATTAATATTATTATATTATATTATATTAATATAAATGGGTTCCATGGGTTTAATATAAATAGAAGGAAAGAATAGAATTTTATTGATTAGTTAAATGACCATATCAAATTGAATAAACAAACACAAACAAATACATTATATATATATATATATATATATAGAGAGAGAGAGAGAGAGAGAGAGAGAGAGAGAGAGAGAGAGCGCTCAGAGCACTGAAGAGCTGAAAAACAGGGTGGTGGTTGTGATGCTCGAGGTTCCTGTTTAATGCTGATCTCCCCAGTGACCCCCTTACCGTGGCCTCAGCTGGCGAAGGGGGATGCAAGGGAGTGGGGAGGTTCTTTGCACCTGATCCCTCCTCTCTCCTGGTACTGCGGTTCACTTTAACTCTTCAGTGCACTCTCTCTGCTTAGTCCCAGACTTCCCCAGACCCCCACATCTGCTGCAGCCTCTGTGCCAATCTCATCATCAGCCTGGCGTTCAAATATTCCCTGTTAGGCCTCACAACTCTCGTAGGAGGCTGAGGTAGCATCTTGCGAGATCTCAAGCTCTTCCCAGATCTCAATTGCTGCTCTTGCCTCCGGGCCTTTTCTCGGTCTACCAGGCCTGCTCAACTTAGGGCCCCCCAGATGTTTTTGGACTACAACTCCCATAACCCCCAGCCACAGTTGCCAATAGCCAGGGATTATGGGAGTTGTAGGCCAACATCTGCAGGAGGGCTGAAGTTGAGCAGGCCTGGACTACACCCTGCTTCTGGCTCCCCATCCTTGGTCCTCCAGCCTGTGTTTGGCTTTGCCTCTGAGCACCGCGACTGTGGTTGAGCCTGTTCTTGGGACGGTAGCACTGCTGAGTGGACCCAGCAGTTCTGTAGAGCCCAAGACTGGGCTGTCCAACTGCCGGCCTGCGGATCAAATGTGGCCCACAGAGCTCAGCAGCCCAGCCCCTGACAATGTTTCACCACCACCGCATTTCTCCCTTCCATGGCGTCGGTGATGTTCCTAACCCCCACCGTGGCGCTTGCTACCCCCTACCCTTGCAGCGCAGCTTCCCACCGCAGGACTGCTTACCCCCGGCCGTGGTGCTTCTTGCCCTGCCCCCATCTTGTGTGGAAGTGGCAGATGTCCAAGGCCTCAGAAGAAGTGGAGGCTTGCTTAGTTCTTCACTTGGGTTGGCTGAGGCAGGTCCTGGGCAGTGGGGAGGGAGAGATGGTGAGCTGGCAGGCTCAGAATTTCTTTGTTTAAAACAATAATAATAATAATAATCAACCTGCCCATGAGCATATTCCCTGAGCACATTCAGCAAATTATAAGTGGCAGGTTTGTCCATGCAAAATTTGGTAGCTGCCGGTCATAGGGAAGTAAGTTCAAAATTTCTTTTATTTATTTATTTTTAAATCAACCTTTCCCTGAGTATATTCTGGTGTAAGAAGAAGAGAGATGGAGGAAGAAGAGTGTGAGAGAAAGAGGGTGGAGGAAGGAGGAAGCCAGAAGAAGCGAGGTGGATGCAGCTCCCTGGAGATGCATTGGAATCAAATCCAACCCACCGCATGATTTGAGTTAGACACCGCCAGCCTAAGATTAAGCATTGCATGAAGTTCTGAGGACCCCCCCAGTCAAATTTTAGCTTATATTAAAATGGTGTTTATCAGCTTAGAGCAGAAGTTCTGCTTAGGAAATGGATCAAACAAGAGTCCATCTGCCACAGGCAACCAAGAGATTCATGCACAGTGAGCCCGCATGTCTGCCTCTCTTCCTGGGACACTGGAGTACTAATCATGAGCTGGGAATGGCTTAGGATGCCAGTGTACCAGGAGGGGTGAAGGATATGCATACATGCTGTCATAGCATGTGGCAAGCTGGGCAGATGGACTAGCATCCAGACAGGCTTGCAGTGGAGTCTGGGGAGCATGAAGAAGTTCTTCCTGGAGGGCGTTGCGAACCAAGAGGCTACAGCTTAAAAGGTCCACATCAACAGAATCTCAGTCCACAGCAGGACTGTGAGAAGGGCCTGAGATTCTGAACAAGGGCACTGGCAGGTTCGTATGGGTGAGGGGTTCCCAACCGATGGTACTCCAGATGTTGCTTAACCACAACTCCCATCATCCCTAGCCTAGTTTAGCAACTTCTGGAGTACCACAGCTACAACTTCCATCATCCCCAGCTACAATTTATTGTGGCTAGGGATGGTGGGAGTTGTAGTTAAGCAGCATCTGGAGGGCCACTGTTTGGGAACCGATATGGTCCGACAGATACTCTGGCCCCAAGCCATGCAGGGCTTTAATGGTCCGGACCAGCCTTCTCACCAGTACACCTGTCTGCTGTCCCCACCACAGTGTCAGCCACAGCGTTCTACAAGGCCCAGCCTGTGATTGAGTTCATGTGTGAAGTCCTGGATATCCGGAACATTGATGAGCAGCCGAAGCCCCTTACTGACTCGCAGAGAGTGCGTTTCACCAAGGAGATCAAAGGTAAAAGAGAGCAGAAATGTGAAGGTCCTGGTTAGCCGTTCATTTTCGGGTGGAGGGGAATGGTCATTGTGATATTTGACAAAGTCTACACCTCCAGAGATGGAAAATGGGTGATTGTGTAATAGCGGTTATAATACAGTGTGTTAGCACTCTGCCACAGGATATGGTGGTGGCTACCAGCTTGGGTGGCTTTAACAGGGGCTTAGACAAGGTAATGGAGAACAGGACTTGGTATAGGGCAGCTTTGCATGATCTGGAACATAGGAACATAGGAAGCTGCCATATACTGAGTCAGACCATTGATCTATCTAGCTCAGTATTGTCTTCACAGACTGGCAGCGGCTTCTCCAAGGTTGCAGGCAGGAATCTCTCTCAACCTTATCTTGGAGAAGCCAGGGAGGGAACTTGAAACCTTTAGATGCTCTTCCCAGAGCGGCTTCATCCCCTGAGGGGAATATCTTGCAATGCTCACACTTCTAGTCTCCCTTTCATATGCAACCAGGGCAGACCCTGCTTAGCTATGGGGACAAGTCATGCTTGCTACCACAAGACCAGCTCTCCTCTCCTCATAACTGCATCAGTTATGCTGGCAAAGGACTGTCGCTCGGTGGTGGAGGGCTAATAATCGGAGGGCTACTGGCCACATCCAGCCTCAGAAGCAGGATGCCTCTGAGTACCAGTTGCAGGGGAGTAACAGCAAGAGGGAGGACATGCCCTCAACTCCTGCCTGTAGGCTCCCAGTAGCATCCGGTGGGCTACTGTGTGAAACAGGATGTTGGACTAGATGGGCCACGGGCCTGATCCAGCAGGGTTGTTCTTATAGGAACATAGGAAGCTGCCTTAAACCAAGTCTGACCCTTGTTCCATCTAGCTCAGTATTGTCTACACAAACTGACAGCAGCTTCTCCAAGGTTGCAGGCAGGAGTCTCTCTCAGCCCTATCTGGAGATAGTGCCAGGGAGGGAACTTGGAGCCTTCTGCATGCTGATACTCTTCCCAGAGCTGCCCCTTCTTACCGTGCTCACATGTCGTTTTCCATTCAGAAGCAAACCAAGCTGGAACCAGCTTGGCAAAGGGGACAATTCATGCTTGCTTCTACAAGACCAGCTCTCCTTATGTTCTTATCATGCTTTCGTGGTCCTGACCATTGGTCCTGTAGCAACTAAATTTGCAGTGGTGTTATAAAAGCTTTAAAAAGTTTTTTAAAGACTTAAAAGCTACGAGAAAGTTCTATTGATGTTATCATGGAAATGGAAATTGGCAGGAATGTCCTCCAAAGATTACTCCATGGATTACTCCAAAGATTACTCTTAACAATTTGCTCATTGTTACCCTGATTCTTTCCTCTGTGCAAAAATGACTGCAGTTTTACCCTAAAGGTTTGGGGGGTAGGGATAAAGAAGGAATCGCCTTCTTTAAAAGCTGTAAGCGCAGCAATGCTATCACCTATTTTCCATCTTTAGGGGGATAGACATTGCCAAAAATTACGATGAGCATTTGTCCCCTCTCATGGTAAGTAAAGTAAAGTGTGCCGTCAAGTCAGTGTCGACTCCTGGCGCCCACAGAGCCCCGTGGTTGTCTTTGGTAGAATACAGGAGGGGTTGACCATTGCCATCTCCCTTGCAGTGTGAGATGACGCCTTTCAGCATCTTTCCTATATTGCTGCTGCCTGATATAGGTGTTTCCCGTAGTCTGGGAAACATACCAGTGGGGATTCGAACCGGCAATCTCTGGCTTGCTACCAGTGGCCAAAGCCTGTGGCCCTAACTCATGGATTAAGCCTTGTATTCTGTGCATCCTCCGTGTTGTCAGTCATGCTCTGTATCCAACATGTCATTTGACATCCCGAGAAGCTCTGCTTTTATTTAAGGTTTCTAGTCCTCATGGCTGAGCAGGCAACTTTGAAACCTATAGGCAGTGCATGGTGAAAACCCTGGAGTCAGACTGGGCTGCAGATAGGGTAGGGTGCTGAGCACAGCTGGCAAGGGCGAAGCTATGGGAAGGATCACGCGGGAATGGCGGAGAGGAGCCACAGTGCAGGCTTGAAGAATTGTGATTGTTGGGAGAGGGGGCTAGTTAAACTGAGCCTGCTGGGTAAACTGCCTGTTTTTGAATGTTTGGAATAACCACCGAAGGCATGTACCGCAAACTGGGAATTTAATAATGTCTAAAATGAAGGGATGGAGAGCTGGCCTTGTGGTAGCAATCATGACTTGTCCCCTTTGCTAAGCAGAATTCACACACTGGTTTGTATTTGGATGGGTTACTACATGCGTGCAGCAGTTGCTGTAAAAAATTCCCCTTAAGAGATGGGCTCAGAAAGTCCAAAGTTCAGTCCCTGGCAACATCTCCAAGTAGGGCTGTAAAAGACTCCTGCCTAAAAACCTGGGGAGCTGCTACCTGTCAGTGTAGACCAGGCCTGCTCAACTTTGGCCCTCCTGCAGATGTTGGCCTACAACTCCCATAATCCCTGGCTATTGGCTGCTGTGGCTGGGCATTATGGTAGACCAAAAACAGCTGGAGGGGGCCTAAGTTAAACATGTCTAGTGTACATAGGAACCTAGGAAGCTGCCATATACTGAGTCAGACCATAGGTCCATCTAGCACAGTATTGTCTTCACAGACTGGCAGCAGCTTCTCCCAGGTTGCAGGCAGGAATCTCTCTCAGCCCTATCTTGGAGATGCTGCCAGGGAGGGAACTGGGAACCTTCCGCTCTTTGGTGGGGAGCAACAGGGAATGAGCTAACATAGTGCAACTCGTGGTAGGCTTAAAGGTCTGTTTCTTTCACTAGGTTTGAAAGTGGAGGTAACTCACTGCGGGCAGATGAAGAGGAAATACAGAGTGTGTAACGTGACCCGGCGGCCAGCGAGTCACCAAACGTAAGGCAGGCAGCTGGGGTGGGAGGGGGAAAGCTCGAGGGAGGGGGCACCTTTTTAGTTGCTGAGTCATGCCGGATGCCCTGGGAGAGAGACGCTGTGCTGTTCGACTTGTTGCCACTAGAAGGAGATAATAAAGGTTCCACCGAAACCCTTCTCTGGGTTCTGTGGAAGCTCATTGATACTTACCCTGTCCCCTTTTGTCTCTTCTCCCCTCCTGTGCTCTTGTTGTGTTTGAATCAACTTAGCCCTTAATTCGTTCATATAGCTCAGGGGTTCTCAACAAGTGGTACTCCAAATGTTGGTGAACTACAACTCCCATCATCCTCAGCCACAGTAAATTGTGGTTTGGGATGATGGAATGTGCACGTCATTTATAACCAACATGTGTTTGCTTTTAAACTGGTATGTAAGAATTACCTATTCACGCTCAATGCAGAGATCAAGACAGAGTTAAGAGCTCCCAGTGTAGACTGATGGGAAGCAGGCAAAGCCAGAGCAGAGTGTCATACAGAGACACAGCTTCCTCTGCAAATGGGCAGATACAAATAGAAACAAATCTATGGTGTGGCCACATTGGAGTGCAACTTACCCGAGTTTAGAGATGTGCATGAATGTTTTTTCCAATTCTATTTGACCTCAAAATTAAATCGCAAAAATTCAAATCAGCTAGCCATTGCAGGCTGGTTCAACGACTCAAATCGAAAATTCGGTGTGGGGTGTTGTAATTTGCCCATAGGGAACAATGGGGAACTCGAATCACCCCATTGTTCCCCATAGTTAGGTCCTAGGGATACCAAAGTGGGTTCGGTGGTAGGGCATGATGGGTGCTACCTACCACCCAACCCTCAAAAGAAGTGGACAAGAAGGCGATTTTTATTAAATAAAAAAACACTTGTAAAAAAAACACCCATAGAATCGTGTGGGGGGTTAAGTTTAAAAAATATGAAAAATTGCCCATTTCTTTTGTGGGTTGGGTGGTAGGTAGCACCCATCATGCGATGGGGGGATTCAAGTTCCCTATTCTTTAAGGGCAAAACAAGCAGAGTGCACCCATTTTGCAACCCTGCCTCAAAAAACTCTTCAGAACAGAAGTACATAGTCCTTCCCAACAAAGAACAACACATTTTGCCAAACACACAGTCCAAAGATGCCCAAAGAAAAATCACTGCCAACAACAGTGCCTGTGCTGCTGTAACATCATTGGCACAAGTTGCTTTCTTGCATGCAATTATGACTCCATCCTTACTTGCAACAGCTGCTATAGCAGCACCCTTAGCTGCCAGCAAGCCATAAGCTTAACTAGAACAATGTCTTCACAGTCACACTTTGACTAAGTACACCTTGCAATGCAGACTGCAGAGCAGTGAATGAAGCACAAGTTAGTCTCAAGGCTCAGCACAGCAATCATGGAGCTCATCACAGCAATCACCAAGAAATATTACAGAGAGAGCTGCCACTGTTCATTTCTCACCACAACTCAAGGAAGGCAGGCAGGCACTGAAGTTCTGCTTTTGTCAATCTGAGATCCAGCAAAACCAGATAGTTAACAGTAAGCAATAGCACTCTAAGCACAACAAGCATATTAGTGCTGAGAGGACCACAAAATCAAACCTTCCTTCCTTCCATCCTACCTGCCACAGAGAGACAGCAGGACAGAACAGCAGTCATGGCCTGATGGACCAAAGGTCTGACAAGGAAAAAAAAACCTCTAGACTCTAACCATGAGAAGTATTATTTCTTCTCTTCTTCTCCAGTGTAAGCATACATGCCTGCCTGTGTCTGGGTAACACCATGACCTCAGATTGGTGGTGTGTCCTGGCTGACAGCCAGTCCATGTTTCATCATCAACCATGGCAGTGCCACGTGTGCGTGTGTGTCATCAGACTGCGACACATCTGGGTTTTGGGTTGGCCAGGGTGAGGCAAGTTGCCAGTGGTGTTGGGGTGGGCGGGTGGGGGACCATGAGTCACTCACTCTCTGTGGGCAGCAGTGAGAGGTTGGCCTTTAGGGAGACCAGCCACTCCACCATGTCAACATTAAAGAAAATAAATAAATAGATAGACATCCAAGTGTGAGCAGTGGGGAGTCACCATACCCCCAGACATGGAGAACACCCTCTTGCTCTGGATGCTGGTTGATGGGCACAAGAGAAACCGTCTGGCAACTGTCACCAAGTCTAGCCAGACTTGGAACGTGTTGCCCCAAACTGGATCGGCTCCATCACCTGGCCTGCCACCGGCTCCGGCAGATACTGCAGCACACACTGCTGTAGGGCTCGGTGGGCTTCTTCTGCCCCCCTGGCAAGGCGCCAAGGAACCCCTCGGTGAACCACAGGGTGGAATGTGGAGGCAGAACTGCCGCCCCACTTGGCCCAGCCAGGGACATCACGCTGTTGGACCAAGAAGGGGTGGTGATGCTGCTGCTAGGAGTGGACTGCCCACTAACAGCAGGCACTTTTCCATAAGAGCAGCCGTGGCAGCAGCTGGATGGCGCCCAGATCCGGCAGAGGGGATGTCCCACCTGACTGCAGCCCCAGAAGGGCCAAGTGCATCCTGCACAGCCAGGTTCAGAGTGTGCGCCATACAACGGATGGACACAAACTTGCTCAGCTGCCTTCATTATGTTGGTGGCATAGTTGGTGACTGTGAACCCTTGGTGAAGGTTTGGCTGCCCAGACAGCCATTCTCCCAGCTGGCAATCCATGGCTGCCGATAGCTCACCTGCCATGTGTTCAGTGTCCAGCACCTCCACATGCCCACCAGCAGCAGATGTGCCCTCGCTCTCCTGCCCTCACCAAGTGTGCCGTGAGGGACAGGAATGCAGTGTGCCTCCCACTGGGGCTGTTCCACAGACCCACAGTTAAGTGCACGCCAATGTCAGGCATTGCTGTGCACAACACTCCCTCTCTGCACTCCTGGTACAGGGAGGGCACCACCCGCCTGCTGAAGGTGGTGTGTGAGGGGATGTTGTGGTTGGGGGCAAACAGATGGAGCATTCTCCACCACCTGAAATGGCTGGTTGTCCAAAGCAACCATCTCTGCAATGGCCTGGGCGACGAGATGAGGCTCTGGGAGACCAGACCGCTTGCCCACCAACTGCAGACAGCATTGTGTGGTCATCAGAGCAGAGCGCAGAGTAGCCCAAACTAGGCTGCTATTGGCCCAGAACCATTTTGGTGGCGGTGGTACTGGGGCTGCTGGTTTGTTCTGGGGCCACCACTTCCCTCCATCTGGGGCTGAGAAGCAGAAGTACTTCTTGCTCCTCTGTCTCAGATGGGGGATCACACGTCCAATGGGGTCGAGAGAGCGTTCTGGCTGGGCTGGAAGCTGACGACACCTCCTCCGCTGCCATGGGAAGAAGAGCTTCTTCCCTGACAGGGGAGGACCTCCCCTCTACTTTTACCTCAGCTGCCAGGCTGTGGGGCCAGGCTCATCCAGACAGGAAAGCCTGCGCACAACCACATCAGTGGGGATGACTCAGGGAGTTAGGCCCCTTTTGCTGTCATACTCCACGGCCAGCATCACCCCCCTCACCTCGCTCTGCTTGTCCAAGGCAAAGCAAAGGGCAGGAGATTACTGTGGCCTCTTTCTAACCTACTCCTACAGTCCTGCCACCTAATCCCTCCCATTCCCAGACTAGGCCCTATTTAAAGAACTTAACCTGACCAAGGCGCTCTCACCTTCTGGCGTCTTCGGCTGGAGTCTGCCAGGTGTTGTGTGGAGGTGAAAGCCACACAAGTTAAAGCCACTGGGGCTGCTGTTAAAAAAAAGAGAGAGAAGAAAATAAGAGTAGTTGCTGCTAGCACTGCAAATTCAAAGGTTAAAAAATAGAGTCAGATAAGGCTCTGTCTCTCCACTCATTGAGCCGGGCTAGGCAAGCCCAGATCACCACCACCACCAGTCTCTGCTCTCCCCTCAGGGCTGCTGTAGTCTCTCTCTGATCGTTCTCTCCTGAGGCTCTTATCTCTCTGTCTCCAAGCAGCCCCTTAAATACATTTTTGGCCTCCCCCCTTCCTGCTCCCTCGTCCCAGTCAATGGGGGCACAGTTGCCCATGCCAACACTTGATTTGAATGACAACAAGCCAACCAAGAAGCAAGGAGATCTCAAGCCAATTGGAAGCCAGTGCCAGACAGCCAGTCAGCAAGGGAAAAACACAGACACAAAATGGTGCCTGCGACATGAATTGCTTGAATCTATTCATGTCTAATCGGGGCTGCTTCAACTTCGAATCAGGCCCTCAATTTTAGGAGGGATTCGATTCAAGTTCGAATTTGCGAATAGCCCCAGATTCGGCGCGAATTGATTCATGCACGAATCAAATTGCACATCTCTACCTGAGTTACTGTATGCTTGACTTGCAGATGAATTATGTGTACAGACTCCATTGAAACATACCGTGTTCTGGTCACCATATCTCCAAAAGGACATTCTAGAAATGGAAGGTGCAGAACAGGGCAACCAAGATGATAAGGGGCCTAGAGGCTCTCGAAGCAAGGCTACAACATCTGGGGCTTTTTAGTTGAGGAAAAAGGCAACTAAGGGGAGACGTGATAGAGGTCTGTAAAGTTGTGCATGGTTTGGAGAGGGGACTTGCCTTCAACTTCTGCTTGGGGGCTTCCCAGAGGCATCTGGTGGGCCACTGTGAGAGGCAAGATGCTGGACTAGATTGGCCTTGGGCCTGATCCAGCAGGCCTGCTGTTATGTTCTGACGGACTTTGGGTTCACAGGAGCCATTAAAGCAGTTTAATTGCTTGGAGCACCCTAGGATGCTCCAGTGCATGCAGCTCAGGAGTGACCAGAGTCAAAGGTTTTCTTAGTTCAGCCCACAGGCTCCCTTAGCAGTCGCCTTTCCCTTCTGCCCAACAGGTTCCCTCTGCAGCTGGAAAGCGGTCAGACGGTGGAGTGCACAGTAGCTCAATACTTCAAGCAGAAATACAACCTCCAGTTGAAGTACCCCCACCTGCCTTGTCTTCAGGTTGGCCAAGAGCAGAAGCACACGTACCTGCCTCTAGAGGTGAAGGCCTGTTCCAGGAGTTAGGGTGGTGGTGGTGCTTGGAAAAAACCTTGGGGACCTTCTCCTGCAGTCATCCTCATGTGTGTCAGTCTGCATGCCTTGCACAACTGTTGCAGCTATGTTTTGTTCTTTGCAGCCTCTTGGCCCTCTTTTTTCCTTGGCTACCAGTAGGCTGAACTACACTTTCTCTCTCTCTCTCTTCTGCCCCCCGGTAGTCTGGGTTAGCCTTTGACTGAGGGGCAAGTCCAATCAGGCACGTTACCATTTTTTCAATTACTGTAGCCGTAAGCAGATTTCCAGTTTGATATACCTATTGGCAACAACAACAAAATATTTATATACTGCTTTTCAACAAAAGTCTCCAAAGTGGTTTTACAGAAAGAAATAATAAATAAGATGGCTCTCTGTCCCCAAACATAAGAGAGAGACCAGCAACAGTCACTGGAAGTACTGTGCTGAGGGTGGATAGGGCCACTCATTCTCCCCCTGCTCAGTAAAGAGAATCACCACGTTTAAAAGGTGCCTCTTTGCCCAGTTAGCAGTGGTATTGGCAAGAGAACATTTCCTGCTATAAGGCTATATTTTTACATATATTACAAACCCTTAAATATTAGAGTTAGTCTCTGAAACATGCCAAATACTTCAGTAGCGGAATCAGAAACGATGTCCCAAAACCTTGATTCCGTTACTGATGTATTTGGCACATTTCAGATTGTAATATTTAAGTGTGTTGTGTTTGTGTGTGTTTCTTTAAAAGGCCTTTTATTAGGAGACTAGTGTTTCAGGCCCGTTGTGATAACGGGCTCTAGTAGGGAAGAGTTCCCCCCCCCCCGCCCCACTTCCTCTGGCCTCCCCCCCCCCACGCCCTCCCAGCTGGCCGAGACTTCCTTACCCAGAGCAGCCCGCGACAGTCGGGCGATCAAAAATCCATTTTTTGCGAAGAAGAGAGGAGCTCCGGAACAGAGCTCCTCTCTGTGCTAAGCCAATGCCCAAACTGCTGCTATGGACGCAAAGGACGCAATAGGCGTCCTTTGCGTCCATAGCAGCAGTTTGGGCATTGGCTTAGCACAGAGAGGAGCTCTGTTCCGGAGCTCCTCTCTTCTTCGCAAAAAATGGATTTTTGATCGCCCGACTGTCGCGGGCTGCTCTGGGTAAGGAAGTCTCGGCCAGCTGGGAGGGCGGTTGGCGGCCATGGCGGCGGCCGCGGAGGCATTCTTCTGGGCCGTTTTGGCCCTTAATCATTTGCGGGGGGGGGGAGCGGGGAAGGAGTATGTGGGCAGCTGGGAGGGCGGGAGAGTGGGCGGTGGCGGTGGTGGTGGCCGGGCAGACTCTGGGGGCGCCGCTGCCGGTCCGCCCCCGCCTCACATTCCCGGCCGGTCTCCCCGGACGGGCAAGGGCCCCAAGGACTCGCAGCCGCCTGGCTGCGGCGGCGGTGCCAGGCCTCGGCGGCGGCTCTGCCGCCACCTTGGCCGGCTTACCCCGTCACCTCCTCCCCCCGCCCGGCTTCGGCGGCGCGGCTCCACCGCCGCCTTGGCCGCGCTGCGTCCTCTGGCCGAGGCGGCGGCTTCGCCGCCGCCTCGGCCAGTCTCCTCCTTCCCCGCATTCCCGGCTTCTTCGGGGCGGCCACTTCTGGCCGCCCAAGATGGCCACCGGGTGCCGGCCCTCATGTCTCCCTTGCCCTGTTCTGCGCCTGCGCTTCGCGCAGGCGCAGAACAGGGCAGGGAGGCACGAACACACGCTTGGTGCCCGTCCACGGACGGACACCAAGCGTTTTATTAGAGAGGATGCTCTCATGCCAGTGGGTATATAGAATACCAGCTTGAAATTTTTCTTATTATATGACTACAGTCACTGAAAAAGTGGTAATGTGCTTGATTCCGTTACCCTTAGAATTGCCTCGATCTTGCTTGCTTTAAATTTGTAATCTGTCCTATTCCTTAGGTTCAGAATGACCTGCAATGTCTTTAAAGCCCTCCTTGCTTCCCTTGGTATTAATCCCCTGAAGACACTGGATAACAATAATTGCCCCATGCCCATTCTTCCCACCCTTGAGTCTAATTTGCAGATCATTCCAGCCTATTTTTCCATTACTAGGGAGTTCCCAGCACAAGCTATTTCACCTAGCTGAAGTCAGAGTAGCTGGTTTCCAGCTACTCTGAGGGGTACATGGGCCACCTGGTTTGTCCAACCATCTTAGCCATTAATATTTAGTTATCATATCTGCATATAGCCTGGTGTGTGTGTGTGTGTCTGTCTGTCTGTCTGTATAGGCAGTGTACACAATTTAAAACAACAAATTATAAAACGGAGTAAAAACAACTTCACAGAATCAAAAACAATTTCACAGAGTAACACAAGTAAACAGTTTAAAATTAGTTTGAATCAAAAGCCTGAGAAAACGGGTGTGTCTTGGGGTTTTTTATAAAACCAGTCAGAGATGGAGAAGCTCTTATTTTGACAGGGAGTGCTTTCCAAAGCACTAGGGCAGCAACAGAGAAAGCCCAACCTCAAGTTGCCACCAGATGAGCTGGTGGCAACCATAACCGGACCTCCCCAGATGATCTTAATAGGCAGCAGGGTTCATGACAAAGGAGTTGCTCTCTTAAATATCCTGGACCTAAGCCATTCAGGGCTTTATAGCTAATAACCAGCACTTTGATTTTTTGCTTGAAAACATATTGGCAGCCAGTGTAATTCTTTAACAATCAGTATTATATGGTCCCTTCGGGTTCTCCTAGAGACCAGCCTGGCTGCCACATTCTGTACCAGTTGTAGTTTCTGGACTACGTACAAAGGCAGCCCCACGTAGAGTGTATTACAGTAGTCAAGCCTGGAGGTTACTGGCATATATACAGTTATAATATCATTTACCTACAGAAATGGGCATAGCTGATGTATTGGCTGAAGCTGATAAAAAGCACTCCTGGCCACAGCCTCAACCTGAGAAACCAGAGAGAGTTTTGGATCCAGGAGCACTCCCAAGCTATGTACCTGATCTTTCGGGGGAATGGAACCCCAACCAGAGCAGGCAGACCTTAAACCATCTCTTGGGTCCCAACACTGCACAGTACCTCCATCTTATTCAGATTCAACTTCAGTTTGTTATCCCTCATCCAGCCCATTATCATCTCCAGGCAGGCATTTAGGGATGTTATGCCATTTCTTGATGAGGTTGATATGGAGGAATAGATTTGGGTATCATCAGCATATTGATAACACCCTGCACCAAATCTGATGATCTCGTTCCAGTGTTTTCATGTAGATACTGAAGCATTGGAGACAATATGGAGCTGTGCTTTAGTTCTCACTTTGGAGAGCAACACCATCTGGAATCTACCAGAGAGGTTGGAACGAAACCACCGTAAAACAGTGCCACCCAATCCCACTTCCCTCAAGCGACCCTGTCTCCAGATAGGACTGGAAGAGACTCCTGTCTGAAACCAGGAGAGCTGCTGTCAGTCACTGTAGATAATATTGAGCTAGATAGACCACAGGTCTAAGGCAGCTTCCTATGTTCCTAAGACTTATATATTTTTGGCTCTTTTGTACATCTTTCCATGGCTTTGGTCAGATGGAGTGGATGTGGCCCCTAATTCAAATCTATATAAACGGCCCTATATCCTGCAATCATCTGGAGAGGACTTGCTTTGTATTCAATTGTCATTGGAGGGAAAATAAGTTGCCATGAAAAGCAGTGTCTTTTCGGGGGTGGCATCAGCCTGGTGCAACAGGTGTGGCCCACTAAGTTTCCCAGGAGGTTAGTGAACATTTCCTTGTGGTACTAGGCTTTTAGGGACATAGGAAGCGGCCATATACCGAGTCAGACCATTGGGCTATCTAGCTTAGTTTTGTCTTCACAGACTGGCAGCGGCTTCTCTTAGGTTGCAGGCAGGAATCTCTCTCAGCCCTATCTTGGAGATGCTGCCTGCCGGGGGGGAACTTGGAACCTTCTGCTCTTCCCAGAGCGGCTCCATCCCCTGAGGGGAATATCTTGCAGTGATCACACATCAAGTCTCCCATTCATATGCAGCCAGGGTGGACCCTGCTTAGCTAGGGGGACAAGTCAGGCTTGCTACCACAAGACCGGCTCTCTTCCTTTTGGAACTGGCTGATCCAGCTAACAGAAAATTGCTACTTAAAAAACAACAACATGTGCTTTGTATGTTGCTGCTGCTAATTATAGCATCTGATCTGATTTTAGGTATGTTAAAATTTGTGTAGTGTTTGTGGTTTCCTTGTTGCGAGTGGTTCGAGTGTTGGACTAGAACTGTGGAGATCCGAGTTCGAATCCCCATTCAGCCATGACACTCACTGGGTGACTCTGGGCCAGTCACGTCTCTCTCAGCCTAACCTACCTTTCAGGCTTGTTATGAAGATAAATATAACCATGTACACCTCTCTGGGCTCCTTGGAGGAAAAGCGGGATAAAAATGTTTTAAAAATTAAAATAATTTTAAATAAAGTTTATTTAATGTTAAATAAACATTTAAACATGTTTGGATTTCTGTTGCCGTTTTGTCAGGTGTGTAACATTGTAGCTGGCCAACGGTGTATCAAGAAACTAACGGACAATCAGACCTCCACCATGATCAAAGCAACAGCGAGGTCTGCCCCGGATAGGCAAGAAGAGATCAGTCGACTGGTATGTGCATCTCACCCCTCTACTTTTGTGGGAGGAAAGCAGGATATGGAGTGCTTATGAGCTTTTTGTTTGGGGGGCAGTGGGTAAAGAGGCTATGTGTTGAGAAGTAAGATTTTATTTATTTAAAATATTAAATATGCCACCTTCCAGGCCGGAAGGTTTAGCAAAATTCTGACAAGCCAAAATTCCATTAGAGCACTTTGGGGACAAAAAGGACTCTAGTCCTCATGGTTATACAGCCAAGATACATAGCGTAGTTCAGAGTTTCCTGACAGGGGGTACTTGAAAGTCTCCCTGGGGGAACCCGGAGCCTTCCTGCTTCCCCACGCTGCAACTGTGCTGCTCATAAGCAGTCTTATTGAAATTAATGGGAGAAGTTTACTTCAAATGGGAGTAACCCACAAAAACTTTATTTTAATGTGAGTTAAGTGATTGACTTATGAGTAACTTAGTCTTAATGTAAACCAGTGACTGGAATAGTCTGCCTCGTAACTGTAACATTTACATGTGTTCCATGCATACACACAATTGGGAGAATTATGGTGGTCTTCTTACCCCAGATAATAGTAGATTGTGGATGGATAGCTGAATTGGCGTTTGTTATATGATGTTTTGCCATTTGTGTTTGGATTAATTCTGTTTTGCATTGTAAATTTTCTTCTAATCAAGTTTAATTTAAAAACAGAAAAAAGAAACCCCGGGCACAGTTGATAAATTTAGAAGAAATAGAAAAGAAAATAATAATCAGGGGATGTGTTTTTTGAAAGCCTGCATTTTGGTTTTAAAGCTTTCAGGAGCTCTTAAGTTCATGTCCGGACTTTCCTGTTTCCCAAGATTTTAGACTGGTGGGTGGGGGGAGAAGTGGGGACTCCATTGGGCTATGGCAAGTAGATGTGGACAGAAATGGTAAAATAGCTCTCCTAAATTCATCCCCGTCTGACTGGGTCCCACCATTACATGAATAAATCTGCCTTCTGTACTTTACATAAGAACAGCCCTGCTGGATCAGGCCCGAGGCCTATCTCGTCCAGCATCCTGTTTCCCACAATGGCCCACCAGATGCCTCTGAGAAGCCCACAGGCAAGAGGGGAGGGCATGCCCTCTCTCCTGCTGTTGCTCCTCTGCAACTGGTATTTGACTATGTGCAGCACCACAGTCCTTTGAGGGGATTTATCTGAGTCTCCTCAGGCCAGGCAAGCAGCATTTATTATGATTACGATGAATATTTATATACCGCTTTCAACAAAGGTTTCCAAAGCGGGTTATGTAGATATAAACAGATAAAAGGGCTCCCTGTCCCCAGAGGGCTCTCAATCTTAAAGCAAACATACAACAGACACCAGCAACAGCTACTGGAGGGATGCTGTGCTGGGGATGGATAAGGCCAGTTGCTCTCCCCCTGCTAAATAAAGAGCATCACCACTTCAAAAAGGTGCCTATTTTTTCAGCAGAGTATCATGCTTGTTATAAGTTGCTTTGCTTTGGGTAAAACTGCACTTACTATTTATATTCTCTCTTCTGAAGCGAGCTTTATTCCCTGCCCATGTCTCTGCCAGAGAGCCCGCTTTGTTTGAAGGCATCTGTTCCTTGCTGTCTTTCAGATGAAGAACGCCAGTTATAACTTGGACCCCTACATCCAGGAGTTTGGCATAAAGGTGAAGGATGACATGACGGAAGTAACTGGACGCGTCTTGCCAGCCCCAATCTTGCAGTATGGAGGCCGGGTAAGCAAAAAGCGGTGTCGGAGGGTGGTTCCATTCGGTTGTGAGGATGGTGAAATTGGAGTTCTGATGCTGGTACTGCATTTAGCCGGATCTAAGACAAGGTTTCCCCCCAGTTCTTCCCTGTTAAAAACAGGGGGGCTTGTCAGTTTTCAGATTCCCTTTTCTTTTGTATACAAGTATACAAAAAGTATAACCGGTATTTAGCCTCTGTCTTTTAAGGCATCATCTTACATTGAGATTCACCTTCTATTCAGGTAAATATGGTATTGGCTGTGATGATGCTTGGATCCTGTGACATTGCCAGCGGCCTGTGTCTAAATGGTTTGTTGAGCCACCACAGCTGCCTCCACCACTGCCTTATGGCCATCTCCACTAATTGTGGAGGCAGTGAATGAAGGGCTGTGATGGCTCCCTTTAGTTCCTTTCCCCCGAACATAGGAACAGAGGAAGCTGCCATATACTGAGTCAGACCCTTGGTCCATCTAGCTCAGTGTTGTCTACTCAGACTGGCAGCGGCTTCTCCAAGGTTGCAGGCAGGAATTTCTCTCTCAGCCCTATCTTGGAGATGCTGCCAGGGAGGGAACTTGGAACCTTCTGCTCTTCCCAGAGCGGCTACATCCCCTAAGGGGAATATCTTACAGTACTCACACATCAAGTCTCCCTTTCAGATGCACCCAGGGTGGACCCTGCTTAGCTATGGGGACAAGTCATGCTTGCTACCACAAGACCAGCTCTCCTCATGAGGCATCTGGTGGCCCACATGCAGAGAACACAGCTGCTCAATGGTAGATGTACCCCAACTTGGATCTTGGGAAGCCTGAAATCACAAGAACATTCTTCAGAACCTGTGGCAGAATTTGACAATTGTATAATCTTTGCTATCTTTTAAAACAGGAGAAGAAATAGGTTTCTGGTCCTCGTGATTATCTCTTTCTTCTGTAACACTTTCCCGCCCCCGCCCCCAGAAGTGCATGCACAACGCTTCAGTCTCTTTTAAAGATAATCACAAACACCAGAGACAGAGAGGCAGGCAGCTCTTCGAAAACATAACTATTAGAAAACATTACATCAAGCATATTTAACACCATTTAGACTGAAAATAATATATAATTTACCTCATGATAGGTGTTAGCGATGTGGAGAACTACATTCCAGTTATTAACAGTATTTTCTCAGCGTGTTGCAAAATCAAGCAATATTGGCAATTGATATTGTTCTGTATTGACCCAATAACAGGCTGTCAGTTGCTTGAGTTAAAATCCTTTAAGGATTTTACTGAATTAATCTAAAAGATGTTCTAGATAAAGATGATGTCAAAATGACTATCAGCTTATTAACTGCTGCAAAGATTTCCATAGTATAACTGCTGCGAAGATTTCCATAGCAGCATATTGGGAAAAGAATCCTTCTTTGGGAAATAAATCCTCCTTTATTTGGTTTTTGTTTTGTTTTGTTTAGGATATGGAATATAGCTCTGGTGACAAAGCCTACTTATGTATATAGGAGCTAGGGACAATCAGATATATGATTCTCACTTTGTTAAGAAATGGTCACTTTTTGTATCTTTTTGGAATGATAAAGAGCCAGTGTGGTGTAGTGGTTAGAGTGCCGGACTAGGACCGGGGAGTCCCAAGTTCAAATCCCCATTCAGCCATGATACTAGCTGGGTGACTCTGGGCCAGTCATGTAACTCTCAGCCTAACCTACTTCACAGGGTTGTTGTGAGGAGAAACTCAAGTATGTAGTACACTGCTCTGGGCTCCTTGGAAGAAGAGCGGGATATAAATGTAAAAAATAAATAAATATAAATGCTGCCTGCCAGCACTCTAGCCAGAGCCCCACATCTCTGCGCTGCTGCCCCTGCTTCTCACTCGACTGTGAATAAGGTGTTAGAGAATACTCCATAGTGTTTAAAGCATGTGCCGGTGGGGTGTTGCTTGAAAATCTTTTTTTTCCCCTCTTCCCCTACAGAACCGGGCCATCGCCACCCCCAACCAGGGGGTTTGGGACATGCGGGGGAAGCAGTTCTACAATGGCATTGAAATCAAAGTGTGGGCGATTGCTTGCTTTGCCCCTCAGAAGCAGTGCAGGGAAGAGGTGTTGAAGTAAGTCAGTGGCCTGTTTGGGAGTCAAAGGAACTGGTGTTGGAACTAGGATTGTATGTTGGGGAGGCGGTGGGGGGCGGGCGGGCACTGGGAACGGGGGCAACGTGTTGACTCTGCCCACAACTGCCATGCCACTGGCCACACAGCTGCTACTGCTTTGGCTTAGCATATGTTGACAGGACCTCTGCGGCTAAACCAGTATGGTAACCGTGGTGATTCAAAATGGTGGCTGTGCTGGTGGAGAGTGGGCAGAGGTGACAGGCCAGGCTGAATGGCCAGATGTGGTTTTTTGCAGGGGTTTTAGCAGGGAGCAGAGCAGATGGTGAAATGTCTGTCCCTCAGATCTCACCCGAAGCTTTGTTCTCAGCCCTCGTCTTAATTAAAGACAGGGCATGTTAGAAGCCTTAATTTGGGTCCCCAGATGACGCTGGGCTACAACTCCTTTTATTCCCACCCACCATGGCGCTTGGCCTTTGTGGTTGGGGTTGGACATCATCTGATTTGTACAGCAAAGACACCCACAGAATGTGATCACAATAACCATGATAATCCAAGTTGTCTTAAAATTCCAGATGTTATAAGGCCTGGGAAGGGGGAAAAGGTGAAGATCTTCACCTGGCAGAAGACATCAGTGAAGGCGTCTGACAATCCTCATAGGAAGCTGCCTTCTACCAAGTCAGAACATTGGTCCTTCTAGTTCAGTCAGCTCTCCAGGGTTTCAGATGTGTCTTTCGCAGCCTTACTTGGAGAAGCAGATATTCTACCACTGAGCTATGGATGCACCTGATTCACATTTGAAACTGCCTACTGAGTCAGACCACTGGTCCATCTAGCTCAGCATTGTCTACACTGACTGGCAGCAGCTCTCCAAGGTTTCAAGCAGGAGTCTTTCTCAGCCCTACCTGGAGATGCTGCCAGGTATTGAACCTGGGACCCTCTGCATGCAAAGCAGATGCTCTGCCACTGAACTATGGCCCCATCCCCTAAGGGAAATATCTGATAGCAGACAGTGCTCATATGGAGTCCCCATCCAAATGCAAACCAAAGTGAACCCTTCTTAGCAAAGAAGTCAATTCATACTTACTACCACAAGATCAGCTCTCATACCTTCCCTGGTGCCTGTGAATGTTTGCAATCTACATGCCATGGGCGAATTGAGAAACATAGGTGGATCTGAATATATTTGAGCAGAATCTAGAAAAGCCCACTTCAGGTACCTGTTTTTGAGGCCATGACTGATAGTCAGGCAAGTCAGAAGCCCTCTTCAGGCATGACATTGTATGTGCATACGGGTGTCTGTATTGGTTGCACATGTGCTTGTGTGAATGAGTGTGCATACATCTATTTTAAAAGGGAACCTGATTGCAGGCCACATCAAATGTAGATTAGATTGGAAATGTACTATTGTACATGTGTTGGATGTAAATGTGAATCCGTACACATCTGAAGGGGGTGTGCTCTGTACAGAGCTTATACTTGCGTTTAACAAAACGTGTAAATGGTCTAAACTAACAAACTGAGCAAAGAGGCACCTTTAAAAAGTGGTGATTCTCTTTATTTAGCAGGGGGAGAGTAGCTGGCCCTATCCAACTGCATTCCTCCAGTGGTGGTTGCCGGTGGTATCTACTTTGTTTCTTTTCAGATTGAATTTATTATTTTTCGGTGTAAACCACTTTGAGAAAGTTTGCTGGAAAGCAGGATTTAAATATATTTAGCCGTAGCAGAGTCAAGGCTAGATGGACCAGTAGTGTGGCTTGGTATAAGGCAGCATCAGAAGTTCACAGTCCCCTGTCCAGACCGATGGTTGGTTGCTACTCAGTACTGTGATAACCAGCTGAGTAGCTCTTCCTGTGCTTTCCCTTTGAACGCCGCTTTCTCCTTCCTTTGGGCGCAGGAACTTCACAGACCAGCTGCGCAAGATCTCCAAGGACGCGGGGATGCCCATCCAAGGCCAGCCGTGCTTCTGCAAATATGCACAGGGTGCCGACAGCGTGGAGCCCATGTTCCGGCACCTTAAAAACACGTATTCTGGGCTCCAGCTTATCATAGTCATCCTTCCGGGAAAGACGCCGGTGTATGGTATGTCAGCAGAAGAATGCTGCAGAATTGGAGAGGAGGCAGTCTTGTTACCAGAACACTCTTTTAAATCCAGAAGTGGTGTTGGCGGCAGTGGGGTGGGGGGGACGCTACTTCCCTGTGTGTAGAAATCTAGCACATCAGGAAGGCAGACTAAATACTTTCCCCCGACATACCAACTTTCTAATTTAAGGGAGTTGTACTTAGGGTTTTCCCCCACTTCCCATAAGAGCATCTAAATATGTGAGCATCCAAACTCTGGCAGTTTGAAGTAATAAAGTACAGAAGAATGAAGCTGTGGGCTTCTGTCCGTCCCGTCCATCCTTCTCTCGTTTGAGTCAGCTGTAGAATTCTCACTTATGCTTAGAAACGTTATCCCTTTGAATATTGCATCAAGTTTTTTTCCATCATGTCTCTGCCCACTTTAAAAGCGAATGTTATCCTCTTCTGTCCCCAGCGGAGGTGAAGCGAGTGGGCGACACGCTCCTGGGAATGGCCACTCAGTGTGTGCAGGTGAAGAATGTGGTGAAGACATCGCCACAGACCCTGTCCAACCTCTGCCTCAAGATCAACGTCAAACTCGGAGGGATCAACAACATCCTGGTGCCCCACCAGCGGTATGTGGGAGTGTGTGGAAGTAGGACAGAGAGAGCAGCTTCCTCTTTTTACTTCCTGTGATGCTTGGGGGGGGGGGGGCGGGGGGGGAGAAGAAAGCTTTTTAGGTACTCATGCACACAACCACTTCTCCCCGCAGTCACTCTGCACAGCTGTATAGGGACCCATAATCCTACAATTCTCAGTTTAATATAGGACATGTTTCTAGTCCTGATTGTCACAGAGAGCGTTTTTAGTCTACACAACTTCGGTCCTCCAACTGGTTTTGGACTTTAACTCCCAATTTCTCCACCCACAGTGGACAGTAGTGAGGGATGGTGCGAGTTGTAGTCCAACATCTGCAGGAGAGCCGAAGTTGTGCAACCCTGCTCTAAAACAGGGTTTCTCAACATGTGGGTGCCCAGAAGTTATTGGACTTCAACTACCATAATCCCCAGCCCCAGTGGCCTTTGGTGGTTAATTATGGGAGTTGAAGTCCAATTACATCTCAATTACATGTTGAGAATCCCTGCTCTAAAACACACATGAGCTTAAAATACACTAATTAAATGCCAAGCAGAGGGAATTTGTGTCCCTAAATGAATTATGTATATGAAGTACAGTTGCCTGCAGTTGTTTCGCCTATTGCATATATTTTGTAAGTATTTAAAATGTTTACATGCCACATTCTCTTCCGTTCCCATGCTTAGCAGCTTGTGAACCAGAATAACCACTTACAACCCACTATAAAATCATAACTCTACAATTAAACAGTAATAAAAGAGCCACTTGAAACTTGCCATGGTTAGAAACAAGACAGCCAATTTGAAACAGAGCAAGTCTGCTCACAGGAAGAGCTTCCTGAGAAAAGCCAGGGTTCCCCTCAGAAATAATTTTTTTAAAAGGGAGGCTGACATACCAGGGAGAATGTTTCATAGCGTGAGTGCAATTTTGCTTTGGTTATGCCACGGGAGAGGAGCATGGCCCTTGACACTTTTTATTTATTTATTTTTATTTTTAACATTTATATCCCGCTCTTCCTCCAAGAAGTCCAGAAGTAAACTTCATAGGAGTAGCCCACAGGATTTCAGCCTGACTGTTGGAGCAGTAAGGGCGAGGAGGAGGAAACGTCTCAGATGCTGAGTCTGGCATTTGATACCATATGGGTGTCTTGGGGTGGTGTAATTGCAGAAGTGCAAATGCTCACAGCCCTTCCTATAAATGTTTGGAAGATACTCTTAAGAGTGCCTTTGCAGTTCTCCATGCCTTCCACCAGTCTTGCTTTTCCCCCACCACTGTGCCTAGGCCTGGCCTACACATATGGCAATTTTTAATTTTTTTAAAATTTATTTACATATTTTTATACCGCCCAAAACTTATGTGTCTGGGTAATAGATAAAAACAACATTAAAACATTAGTTAAAAACAAAAATGAGAAATTTAAAACACAACAATTTAAAAATTTTTTAAACAATGCTCTTAAAACAACATTAAAAACAATCAAAACAGTATCAGTTGAAAGCCTGGATGAACAGGTTTTTCTTTAAAGACTTTTAAAAAGCTGTCAGATTGAAGTAGCAGAGCAGGTTGTACCATTCCCAACCGCCTGAGAAATAGCCGTTTGAAATCGTGTTGATTGCTTCCCGTTTGCGTGTTTGTTTGTTTTTAAACTCCCCAGCCGGCAAAGAATTAGTGCATTGATGGGGAGAAGTCATAGTCCAGCCACTTCTTTTACGCTACTTCCCAACTTTGTTTCTACTTTGCATAGGGGCCATCTTCACAGTGGGCACCCCTGGCGGCGGTAGTTTGAAATACCACCATCCATTTTACCGCCTCTGTCTAGTGCAGTAATATTTATGCTGACTGGCATCGACTCTCCAAGGTTTCGGGCAGGAGTCTCTCTCAAGCCAGATGCTCTCCCGCTGAGCTACGGCCTCATCCCCTAAGGGGAATATCTTGAGAAATGCTCACTTGTAGTCACCCATCCACATGCAATCCAAAGGGGACCTTGCTTAGCAAAGGGGAGAGTACATGCTCACCACTACAAGACCACCTCTTTCGTCTGTCATTCTCACAGCTCTGCAGTCTTTCAACAGCCAGTAATATTCCTTGGAGCTGACGTGACTCATCCGCCAGCAGGAGACGGGAAGAAGCCCTCCATAACGGCTGTAAGTTTTTGCACTCACAAATGTTGGGGTCTCTTATAAAAGGCAAATGCAAGATTCACCATCAGACACACTCTGGTACCAGCTCTACCTTTTTGCTGTGGTGTGTACAGCCGGACTTCTTCAGGATGGGGTGTAATATCTATTTCAAAGGCATAGAACATAACATTGGGGAAGAGTGCAAATCTGCAATCCTTAGGGTAGTGGGGAGATCCAGAAATAGTGTTGGAGTGAATTTGTAGACTGAGGCCTGGGTTCTCACACAGTCATCTGAATCTAGCTTTAATGTGAGTTACTAACATTAACATGATTGTTTGAACCCACACCAAAGCAGGCTCAGACCATCTTGGGCCATAAACCACCTTGGGGTGCGTTCACGCAATCACACTAATGTCAGTGACCCACATTAAGCATAGATTCAAACGATTGTGTGAACCAGGCCCCGGTCTCTCGGGGGGCTGATGGCAGGCAGAGCTAATGATATGTAAGTGAGTAGCAAGTTAAAACAATATATCAGATCATGGTGAATGTTGCAGGGGAGCAACAGCAAGAGAGAGGGCATGCCCTCACCTCTTGCCTGTGGACAGAGGTGTATCTAGGGAAAATAGCGCCTAGGGCAAGCACTGAAATTGTGCCCCCTGTCCAAACATCTGACACCCATCTTTCAGATAACTTTACCATAATATTAGCTGAAAAATGCAAGTCAAGCACATAAATCTTTTAATATTTCAAAAACTATTTAGCAGTGGACGTAGCCAAACCAAAAAATGCTGGGGCGCATGAAATACCCAAATACTAGGTGGAGGTGTACTTGGAAAACTAAACAGAAGTGCCTGTCTAATTCTCTACTATGCATTGTAGCATCACTATTACATAAGTTTTAAAAATCAATGGAGAATTTGACTTTTCCCAGATACTCTGAAAATAATTAAAGGATATGCAGAGTAAACTGTGTCACTGCTTGGAATATATTCTAGTATTTCAGAAAGACATTTAAAATGAGAGAGAGAAAGCAAGAAACTCCCAGTGGGCCTTAATACTGAGGATTTCACACTGATTCAAAGACAAACTCACCATTAATAGCGATATTATTAAGACATCACATTTAACTCACTTATCACAAGAAGCAAAGTAAGAGCAAATGAATACAATCCTAGCTTATAAGCTTCAGCTCAGTATTCACAAGCCCTGATTCTCTGTACATAGTACCAAATTAAATATGTGTGCAGTGATTTATATTATATAATTTTTTTTCAAAAATACCTGTAGCCCCTTCGGGGGGCTTCCTAAAGGCCATGAGGGGGTCTGCAAAGGTTCCTCCTCCCCCCGCTGGCCTCTAGGGCCTCGCAGGGACCATTTGAGCATGTGTGGTGGCCATTTTTAAAAATAAATTTTGTTTTTTAAAAATGGCCGCTGAAAACAAAATTGCCACCACACATGCTCAAATGGCGTCTGCGGGGCCTGGCATGGCCTAGGGCCTCACAGAGGACCTTTTGAGCTTGCACGGTGGCCATTTTGTTTTCGGCAGCCATTTTAAAAAAATTATTTTTTTAAAATGGCGCCCCCTTCAAGTGGAGCCCAGGGCACGTGCCCTGCCTGCCCTACCATAGATACGCCCCTGCCTATGGGCTTCTCAGAGGCATCTTGTGGGGGACCACTGTGAGAAACAGGATGCTGGACTAGATGGGCCTGGGGCATGGATCCAGCAGGGCTGTTAAGAGGGGTTTAGATAAATTCATGGAGGACAGTCTTATTAATGGCTACTAGTCTGAGGGCTATAGGCCACCCCCAGCCTCAGAGGCACGGTGCCTCTGAATACCACTTGCAGGGGAGTAACAGCAGGAGAGAGGGCATGCCCTCAGCTCTTGTCTATGGGCTTCCAGCGGCATCTGGTGGGGCACTGTGTGAAACAGGATGCTGGACTAGATGGTCCTTGGGCATGATCCAGCAGGGCTGTTCTTATGTGAGAATGAATGAGGGAGAAAGACCATAGATGAGGGAGGCTTAGGAAAAAACAGTTCCCAGAGCCCCTTTTGCTCCATCCCACACCATTCCCAAGGCTCCCCCAAGCCTTAGGTGTGGGGGGAGGGGGGTTCTGGGAGTTGCTTGAGGGAAAGGGAGGGTAGATTGCATGAGTGCCATAGCCCTTTTGCTTCTTAGGATGCGACCTATGTCTTTAGGGGGAAAAGCCACCAAGAATTAAATCCTCAAACTAAGAACATTTCCATTTGCCCTCTTTTAAGCTCATATGACATTGGATTTGTCTAGCATGGTATCGCTTACTCCGTTCAAGATTCCAGATACTATTTCCCTAGCAAAATTTTCTTTGGGGGTGCGGGAAAGCTTATTAAAAACCTTCCTGGAGCTTTGTGTTTGAACAGTAATGTTCTCAGTTTGCACCATTTAATCATTGGTCAAGTGGATTCTTAAAAATGAAATTTTTTAAAAGCGGGGGGAGAGGGAAGCATTTTTTTTTTTAAACACACCTATTTCATTTCTGCTTGGCCAGCAACAGGCACTGAAGGCGGAGATATGATGCTTTTGCTCTCTCTTGGATGCAGGTGGTGGGCAGCATGGATGCCCATCCCAGCCGCTATTGCGCCACTGTGCGGGTGCAGCGGCCGCGCCAGGAGATCATTGAAGACCTGTCGTACATGGTGAGAGAGCTCCTCATCCAGTTCTACAAGTCCACCCGCTTCAAGCCCACCCGCATCATTTTCTACCGCGACGGCGTGCCCGAGGGGCAACTCCCACAGGTGAGGGGGCCATCTCTTCCTCAGTCCTAGAGCAATGCAAGAGCATACTAGGCGCTGTTCAGAAATGGAAGCCACGCGGAAGTCTCCAGTGTGCCTTAGAAAGGGCAGGGGTGTGTAGAGGGTGGAGGCCAGGGGCTGCTCTGTTACTAATAGGGACGTCTGGTAGACTGAAACCCTAAGGGTTAAGTTGAACACCTGTACAACGAGGTACAGATCTGCACAGGTACAGCCGTTCTCTCTCACACACAAATGTACAAGAGTACAGACATCTGTACTCTCGTAGAACATAATAGACCGGTTCTCAAGACTGCTAAAATTGGCGTCTGGTCTACCCAGATTTGCAACATTTGTCGGAAACTTCCAGCTCAGGTTGTTTGTTGCAGGGCTACCCAGCTTTCTAGTGATGGTGATCGAGAGCAGAGCCTTCCTACCCTGATCATCCAGTAATGAGAACCTCTGTGCTGTTTCTACCTGGGCTGCCAAAACAAGCTAGGCCCATTCTTAGCCTTATTGCAGTCATAGACACCTAGGCCCAGAGTGCCCATTGGCAAAGTACGCACTAGGCTCCAAAGCGCCCTCTATGCTCCCGAAGCAGCTTCAGCAGGGTGTCCACCTCCTGCTCCTTCATGGTCAGTGGAAGGGCAGCTTCTGACATCATGAAGCTTTGCCAGTCAACAGGGAAAAGGATGTTGGGAATGCATCCTGGCCCTTGGAGTGCTTTCCGTGGGGGTGTCAACACAACTTGAAGCAGCCAGTTTCATCAGCAGACCTGTTGCCAGCCATGATCATGTGCAGGTTGGGCTGGTGGAGTCCAGCAGAAATGTTGAGTGTATGCCACCATGCAGGGTAACCTCTCACCTAGGCTCCACCTCAAAACAGTAATGTGAACAAGTCTGAAGTCTGAATAGGGCTTGAGTTGCAGATGAGCTTCTTTGGATCAGACCAAGAGTATGTGCTAGTGTCACAGCCTTTTCCTTACAGCGACCTCCCAGAGGCCCCCCAGGAACTCACAAGCTCAGCATGAGGGCATTAGCCCTTACTTCCACCAACAGCTCTCATGCTTCTGGACAGGAGCATCCTATTTAGCTGTTGATTGCCTGATCTTCCACAAATTTGGGCCTGTTCAGATGTCACGCAAAGCCACGGTCATCCAGACTCCTCTACTACAAACCAGTTGGCAGGGAAGGCGTATTGTGGCTGGGGCTGATGGGATTTGTAGTCCAACATTGAGGGACCAACATGGGAGGAGAGGTGGTCTTGTGGTACCAAGCATGAATTGTCTCCTTTGTTAAGCAGGGTCTGTCCTGGTTTGTATTTGAATGGGAGACTACATGTGAGCACTGTAAGATATTCCCTTTAGGGGATGGGGCCATTCTGGGAAGAGCATCTGCATGCTTGCATGCAGAAGGTCCAAGGGTCCCTCCCTGGCAGCATCTCCAGATAGGACCAAGAGAGACTCCTGCCTGCAACCTTGGAGAAGCCGCTGCCAGTCTCTGTGTGGACAATGTTGAGCTAGATGGACCAATGTTCTGACTCAGTATAAGGCAGCTTCCTATGTTCCTATGACTCAAGCTGGAGAACCCTAGTCTAGGGCCTCCTAGAGCACGTGGGGCATGTGGAGTGGGGTCCTGGCATAGCCATCTCTTATCCTTCCTTCCTTCTCTTTGGTTCCTGCTCTCCTAGATCCTTCACTATGAGCTCCTGGCCATCCGGGATGCCTGCATTAAATTGGAAAAAGATTACCAGCCGGGCATCACGTACATCGTTGTCCAAAAGCGGCATCACACTCGTCTCTTCTGTGCTGACAAGAATGAGAGGGTGAGGTTCAGCAACGGCGTTTTAAAATGTGGCGTTTCTGATGCTAGAGGGTTTGGGGGGCATCTCTGTTGCTTTTTTGTCCCGAGCACTGGGAACTGACCCTGCCCTGAACTGATCATGGTTTAGACAGCAAGAGATTTTAGGAAAAATGGAAGCCCATATGGCAGAAAGGGCTCCATACAGGGACAAAGGATTATGCCCCCAACCTTCCAGTCACAGAAACTAGCACAATCACACTTACAGCATTTGTTTCTTCAGATGATGGTAGGTGTGAAGAGGAGTGCCAGGAGGGTGGGTACAGGCCAAAGGCAGGGCCTCTGGCCTCTTGTAGCCCTGTAAATGTGTTTGGTAGCGTTCTACTGAACAGGGCTTGTGTGTCCCTAATAACATGCCTGCTTACAATCCAATACAAATGAAATTTAGGAGGGGCTTAAGTAGCACAGCAGGGAATTGCTTGACTAACAAGCAGAAGGTTGCTGGTTCGAATCCCCGCTAGTACTATATCGGGCAGCAGCGATATAGGAGGATGCTGAAAGGCATCATCTCATACTGTGTGGGAGGCGGCAGTGGTAAAACCGCTCCTGTATTCTACCAAAAAAGAAAACCACAGGGGTCTGTGGGCACCAAGAGTTGAAATTGGCTTGACGGCACTCTTTACTTTACCTTTAAAGTAAAGTTGTGCCGTCGAGTCGGTGTCGACTCCTGGCGACCACAGAGCCCTGTGGTTCTTCTGCATGGTCTTCTCTGCCTTACACCTATGGGTTTCGCGCGTGCGCAGAAGACCCATCCAGATTGTTCCAAGCTTCTGAGTTTAGGCGGGAACCCCGCCCTCCCCATGCCCTATGGGGCTGTGTGCTACCCCTTTTCCCAGTCTTTCTTCATCTGCAGATGAGAAGACACCTCTCCTATCGCTCCATCTTCCTATTGCTGCTGCTTAATATCGGTGTTTCCCATAGTCTGGGAAACATACCAGTGGGGATTCGAACCAGCAACCTCTTGCCCCCGAGGCAAGTTACTTCCCCATGGATTTTATTTTGATCCGTCGTCTTGAAACAAGACGGTGGCCTCCCAGGCAATCAGCACCACCCCTTGAGCTCTCAGGTGTTCACAGCCCAATATGAACCAAACTTAAAGTATATGGGAGATAGTTTGAGGGCATCGTAATGAGGAGCATTGTAATATGCGCCATGCTGAAAGAAGCCAAAGGTAGGGCTCCATGAACTTTACTTGGAACTTCTTGCTAATCTTCAAGTTTTGAAGCTAATTTCCCCCCCTTTTTTCTTTTAATTGTAACTCTTCCTGAACTGACTTGCCTGAGATCCCCAAGGGATCGCTCTATAGGAAAGTGGAAAGACAAAATTCGCACCCTGTTCTTTCCAGCATCCTAGGTCGATTGTCTTGCTAAGCTTATCTATCTATCTATCTATCTATCTATCTATCTATCTATCTATCTATCTATCTATCTATCTATCTATGCTTATTTTTCTCTCTCTCTATCTATCTATCTATCTATCTCTCTGTAAACCACTTTGGAAACTTTTGTTAAAAAGCAGCATATAAATATTTTTTTGTTGTTGGAAGTTCATGCTTGTTTTCTCTTGCAACAAACTTTGCAGATTGGCAAAAGTGGGAACATCCCAGCAGGAACCACAGTGGATACGAATATTACACATCCCTTTGAGTTTGACTTCTATCTGTGCAGTCATGCTGGCATTCAGGTACCACATGCTAACAGGCTTCTTTGCAGTGGGCTTAGAGTGTAGTGGTAGTTCCAGAAATACTCTTCAAATTAACCAGTGCTTTAATCCATGTTCTCATCTTACGGAGGGAAGTGAGAAAGTGAGGAGGGAGCTGGTCTGGTGGTAGCAAGCATGACTTGTCCCCTTAGCTAAGCAGGGCCTGCCCTGGTTTGCATTTGCATGGGAGACTACATGTGTGAGCACAGTAAGTTATTACCCAATCAGCTGGGCGCTGGAACACACAATCTAAGGTGAGGAGAGGAGAGCTGGTCTTGTGGTAGCAGCAAGCATGACTTGTTCCCATAGCTAAGCAGGGTCTGCCCTGGTTGCATATGAAAGGGAGACTTGATGTGTGAGAACTGCAAGATGTTCCCCTCGGGATGAAGCCGCTCTGGGAAGAGCAGAAGGTTCCAAGTTCCCTCCCTGGTAGCATCTCCAAGATAGGGCTGAGAGAGATTCCTGCCTGCAACCTGGGAGAAGCCACTGCCAGTCTGTGAAGACAATACTGAGCTAGATAGACCAATGGTCTTACTCAGTAGATGGCAGTTTCCTATGTTAAGACGCACCCAGGAGAATTAAATATATAGATCCTCTTCTGCTCCCCTGGTGCTTTTGACCTCTGCTCCAGGAAGAAACAGCCCCCTCCCCGCTTGATTCCGGTTCTTCCTCCTGCCCAGGGTACGAGCAGACCTTCCCATTATTACGTTCTTTGGGACGACAACCGGTTTACAGCAGATGAACTCCAGATCCTCACCTACCAGCTCTGCCACACTTATGTCCGCTGCACCCGCTCCGTCTCCATCCCAGCACCAGCATACTATGCCCGCTTGGTGGCATTTCGGGCACGATACCACCTCGTGGACAAAGAGCATGACAGGTGAGCAGTCGGTCCACCGTCATTCAGTGCCTTGGGGAAGAGAGCTGGTCTTGTGATAGCAAGCATGGATTGCCGTCTTTGCTAAGCAGGGTCTGTCCTGGTTTGCGTTTGAATGGGAGACCTACATGTGAGCACTGTAAGATATTCCCCTTAGGGGATGGGGCCACTCTGGGAAGAGCATCTGCATGCGGAAGGTTCCAGGTTCCCTCTCTGGCATCTCCAGTTAGGGCTCCTACCTCTGACCCTTTGAGAAGCTGCTTCCAGTCTGTGTACTGTAGACAATGCAAATGGACCACATTTCCCATGTCATCTCACATTGGGATCCTTGTCTTGAGTCCTGCCCATTTCTGAATGAACGAACTGATTTTTAAAACTGTATTTACGACGATATCCAGTACATGGAGGAAGAGTGCATTCGGGTAAATCTTGAATTAAATGCCAATTTTTGAAAATATGCCTAACTAGCCAGCCCCGCACAGAGCATCTGTGCGCTCTTTAGGGCCGGCTACCTCCCCCCCCCACCTTCTGCCCCAGTTTCTGCCGGGCTGAGTGCCATGGCTGGGCCGAGTGCTGCCGCGGGGCCCACCACCTCCTCGCCTCCACGGCCGGGCCCCACCGCTGCCTTGCCTGGGTGAGCCTCAGCCAATCAGGTGCCTCCACTGTCCAGCCAATCAGCTGGGCGCCGGGACGCACATTCCAAGGCTCACCCAGGATAATTAAATATATAGATAGCCCAGACTTTGAAACTAAACTCAACCAACCAGTAGAGTCTCTTTGGTTTATCCTCACTTCACTTTTCAAAAAGTTTAGATCTAGGAACTTCATCCAATCGTTTCTTAGCCACCTCTATAACTTGCTGGGGGTACGCTCTTGATATTAATGGAGATGTATATGCAGCTCTTTGTTGACCAAGTGTTTTTGGAGATGTTCAGTTCCTTTTCAGTCTTAAAAACTGGCCAAATGGTATGTTATCTTTAGTATGTCTTGGAAGAAAACTGCCATAATGTGAAATAGAATGCCTATCTGTAGATTTATCATATTTTTACCAGATTGTTTGTATATCCACACATTCAAAAAGGATATGTGATGTGTGTCCATGTGACTGGAAAATTGAATATGCTCATTTATAGTATTAATCCAATCAGCAAACAAGTGAAGTGGGCAATCTGATTTGGAAAGGATCAAAATATCCTCAATGAAACGGCCATAATGCAGCCGATATTTATAATTGGGATTTATACATTTCCATTTAAAATCACCTCTGTTTCTTTGACAATACTGGGAGCTGCAGGGCTCCCCTTAGCAACCCCTTTAACCTGAAAACAATATGTATCCTTAAAACAAAAGTAGTTTCCCCCCAACATTATATCTTAGAAGTCTGATAGAAAATGAGTTGCGGGGTGTAATGTGACTCCAGAATTAAGGACAGTTTCTATTACAGATCTACATATTTATTTCTTAGGTTCCACCCCCCCATTTATTGTATTACTAGCTGACCTGGTGCAGAGCATCTGCACCCCTAGTCCTCCCCTTCCCAGTCTGCTTTCCCTTCCCTCCCCACCCACTGGCCTGACCAGCACCCGGCACTTTTCTTCCCTGCCCACTGGCCTGGCCATACTTTCACTCCCTGGCTGGGTGCGGCGGCGGCAGCAGCATACTCGTAGCTACCTGGCAGCTGCTCGCGAACTCTCACGAGAACTGCCACGCATGGGATTAGCCATGAGTATGCTTTAGAGAAGTAAATGTAGAAAAGATTGGATCTGTTGGGTTGTGATTTCAAGTCTTCGTTTCAGATCCTTTTTAGCTATTTGTGAGTTCCCATGCCGAGGGGGCCTTGCAGCTTGTCCCTGCAACTCGGGAGATCTGGAAACAACGGCACGTGTGCTCTTTTATTGCCAATTTTACCGAGATATACAGCATAAATATATAGCTTTATTAGCTGTCATCTAGGCTGTACAGATTATTTGATTGATTGATGCAGAGGTGAGCATTAACACACTGTGCGATGCTACACTTTGTCCAGTCCTGGGAGACTCCTGTGAGAGGAGCAGAGCGCTGTTGAGCCCCTGCACCATCTTGGAAGGCATGCACCGGCTGCTGGGACGTGTAGCCTGTCCAAGAGGTTTCTCTTAAAGGGCCCTCCCAGCACTGTGCAGAGAGCAGCACAGCAGGAAAGAGCTCTCACCTCGAGGTCTTTTTGCCAAAATTGCCAAAGAATACAAGCTACCTGTAGCCAAAAATTGGTGGGACCATAAAATTGAAAAAGTTGTAGAAAATGAAAATGCAAAAATATTATGAGACTTCCGACTACAAACAGACAAATATCTGCCACACAATACACCAGATATCACTGTAGTTGAGAAGAAAGAAAAACAAGTTAAAATAATCAACATAGCAATACCAGGTGATAGCAGAATAGGAAAAAAAGAAATAGGAAAAAATAAAATACAAAGATCTACAAATTGAAATTGAAAGGCTGTGGCAGAAGAAGACCAAAATAATCCCCATAGTAACTGGCACCCTAGGTGCAATTCCAAAACACCTTGAAATGCATCTCAGCACCATATGGGCCACAGAAATCACCATCAGCCAATTACAAAAAGCAGCTTTACTGGGAACAGCCTATATTCTGTGACGATATCTATAATAATAGCAGCAACTACACTGATAATAAAATTTAGCCATCCCAGGTCCTTGGGAAGGACTCGATGTCTGGATAAAACAAACCAGTCAATAACATCTGTCTTACTATGTAAACAGATGATGATGATGATGATGATAATCCTTGTTTTCCTTTTTCTTCCCTATTCAGTGGAGAAGGGAGTCACATATCTGGCCAGAGCAACGGCAGAGATCCTCAGGCCTTAGCCAAGGCTGTTCAGGTTCACCAGGACACTTTACGTACCATGTACTTTGCTTGAAAGCCTAACTTTTTTTACCTCGCTCCAGAAAGCTTTCAGATTTGTAGGAGCCATAATCTTTTTTTTTTAAAGGAAGCATTGGGAGCATTGCGTGCACATCCAATGAGAAATCACTGCAGGGCGCAGATGGCGTTGGAGGCCGGAGACCAGCATCCTCCAGGGCAAATGCAGGAGAGCCGCTTAACTGACGGACACACCTTTGTAGTATTTCAAAAGACAGGCTTTGTTCTTCAGGCTTTCCAGTTACCTGACCAAACAGACAAGAAAAGTATTTAAACAAAGGAAGGATCCAACTTCCTATCAAAAGAAAGCTGGTTTTCATTGGGCGGTGGTGGGGGGCGGGGAAACGTCATATTAAACTTCCAACTGTGAAATCATTATTTTGGTCCTCCAATGCCAAATCAAACACTGATGAGATCTTTCTGTTGTTTGGGGTGGGTGGGTGGGGGGAGGGATTTTTAGAGCCTTAAAACAGATGACTAGATTTATAAAAACTAATATTTTAGGATACAAGATGCTTTAATTGGTTAAGAAGAAAAAGAAAGAAAAGCCAGTAGTTTATAGGAGAATTTTAACACTGTTACCCCTTCCCCCTTGAAGAATGAATTTTTCTCTCCTATATAAGGCGCCCCAGCACTTATTGCAAAGCTGAGAAGGAAATTGTCTTCCGTTTGTTTTTAAAGTGGGTTCGCTGCTGCCCCTTCTGACACAACCGTCACATACTTAACTGTGGGCGAGTGCCTTTTTCTGCTATGCTGCAAATGTTGACATTTGTTCACCTTCTGAGGGCGGGGAAAGAGAACTAAAGGTGCTCTCATCGTGGGATGGGATGCTCCAAGGCCCCCCCATCTCAAAAGAGTCAGGAGTTCCCCATCGTTCACCAAGATTACACTTTCGTGTCCTAGCTCACAGCCTCACGATGGGTTAAATTTCTGTGCACTTTTAACATGACATACGCATTTGGAGAGCTGCTGATAAACTTGTTTTTCGGTTGGGTTTTGTTTTGAAATGGATGTTGATTTCGTTGTTTCTTTCTGGTGTGTTTCTTTGGTGGGCTTTTTTCTTTTTAATTTAAAAATGAAATTTCTGACAAACGGAGTGTGTGAGAGGAAGAATGTTGCTTGTCTGCCCTGCCGCCAGCACAAAAAGAGAACTCCATTTAATCAATTGATGTCCTGATTTTATATATCTATCTATCTATATATATATACCGATGAAATTTCCTATTGCCAAGTGTTATTTTTATATGTTGCTGAGTCTGTTGCCAAAACGTACTCAACTCACTCCTATTCTGTGTTTCTCCCCCGAGGCTTTGGAGCGTGCATGCATGCGCATTGCAAGTGTGTGCATAGCGCATGTGTGCACATAGTGCATGAGAATTAATTTTCTTTCCTTATCGTGTTCTTGAACAGCTTGTTTTCCAGCTGTCACAGTGTATAAGTCCAGTGTATTCTCCACCCACCCTGATGGCTGCTGTGGCTGTTAATTTTTGCCATTTTGTTGTATATGGGGCGGGGAACCTGGGGTTTCTTCCCCAGCCAAAAATGGCTGCCAGGCTCTTCCTAGAGCAGAATATCAAAATGCACTTTGCTGTCTGTTTTGAAATATTTCATGATCTGTCTTTGTAAGAGGGATCCTTTCTAGCCACAACCGTGAATTTCAACCTCACTGCCTGCAGTAATCAACATCTTGCACATGACAGGTAGTTTTCTGGCACTACCTGGACTCCTTATAGGCTTTTTTTAGTACAGAAGCAAGTCGGGGGAGGATGGGTGGGTGGGGTCCAGGGAGATCTTCTACACAGTCTCTTTAGAATTTTTTTTCCTACACTGCCAAAGTGAGCCTTCAAAAACTGAAAAGTGGAGTGTCCTGTGCAGCTGCACCACTCTCCTGTAAGCACATATTTCTTAGGACTGCCTCGCCGTTCATGGGATGATGCTGACCTATCCGCTTGCGCTTCCAGTTCAAACGTCCCGAGCTTTTATCCTCTCCCAGACCTCCACCCCCCCCCAGCTGTGCCGCTTTAGGACAGAATGTTCCCCCCCCGAAAAAAAACGCTATGCAAACCAGAATGGCCACTCAGAATGAAGCACCACCGTCTTCTACACAGCTTGGGCATTACGACTCCTGTTCTGTAACCAGGATTTAAAGAACTGCTGTAGGTGCCGCGTGGCCTGCACTCCATGGGATTTCTGACTTTGAGCCTCGGACCTCAATGTCATATCGCAAACCACTTTTGCAGCTCTTCAAGGCTTCGAACATGATTTTCTAGGAACTTGGGGATAGGTGGGTTGTGGCTGGGTTTTGAAGCACAAATCCCAGCACTGAGTGAGTGAGTGATGCAGTTCTTTGGATCTTTTTGTTTCGTTTCCTTTTTGCTGTTGCTCGGTATTCTGCAAGGCTAGGATTGCTTTGCATTGAGCACAGTCTTGTGGGCTTAAAGCATCGGTACAGAAAATCCAATGTTCCTTTTAACATTTAAGTGCCTGCATGGGTGTAACACATCAGCACTTCCCAGCCAGAATCCAATTTTCCCCAGGGACGGGGGGTGGGGGGGGAAAGCTGGGAGTCCCCCAACCAGGTTTGTGAACAAGATCACCTTCTCTTATTGAAGTATCATTTTGAGTTGCTTGGCATCTCTTCGCATTCTGCCTGCCTCCACTTGAACTGGGATTGTCAGTTCAGTCACCAGCATTGTAACAAAAACCCGTTGTTGCTGCTGCTTGCTGGCTTTTTTCTTTTTAATTTAAAAGTTTGGGATTCTGAAGCAGTTTGAACCAAAAATGCCAAGGACATTTGCAAAATGGAAAAAATAAAATAAAATGGCAGCTTTTAAAAAAAATTGCTTTAAGACAGACACAGATCTCTAGGACTCGGATTATCAATGAAAATTTTCAATCTTTTCCTTTTTTTTTTTTGCACTTCAGTAGGCGCTTTGGATGCAGGGGTGGTGGCATGGTAGAATGAGACATCAGCAGCTGAGGAAGAACAGATATTTCAAAGCGCTCTTCAGCGATCACTGACCTCTATTCTCTTCTCCCCTTCCCTCCCCTCCCCACCTGGTGCATGCTGAATTTTCACTAAGTGCCGTAATTGAGGTCATTGCTGCATCCTCTCTGAAACAAAGTTTCTGGGTTTGGGGTATCTTTTTTCTATTTTTTTTTTAAATATAATGAATTGGTTAGAACTACCTGCATGTTCAGTATAACAAAGACTCCCCTGTTTCACTCCTGCTGAACTTTGGCAAACTTCTTTTCTGTCCTCTTTAAAGTTGGAGAGAGCAGATCATCAAAGATGTGTCTCTTTTTGTGTGTGTGGGGGAGCGTTGCGCAACAGACTCTTTGTTTCAGTGCGCTGTGAGGCCATGAACATATCTTGTAACCTACGGAAACCCAGTTGGGCATGTTTCACCTTGCACCTTAGTCTGTCTTGTTTGCTGTGCCTCTGTTTCCCTTCTGTGGCTGGAAAATGCCCACTGGCTGGGAGGGGGGCGGGGGCGTGTAGCACCATAATTTTGTAGCTATTGCTTCTTGGCTGTTTTCTGGGGTTTTTTTAACCTGCACTGCTGGTAATTTCAATAAATGCTTATATTTGAACAAATAAAAAGGGGTGATGGCAGGAAGAGTGTGCATTTCAGAAGAGCAAAATGAACTTTAGACTGAGATCCAGAGACAGGCTCAGACGAATGCAGGGGGCTTGTGCTAGTCCAGTGGGATCTTGAACTCCGGTGCCATGTTGTCAACTGTTTTTGAAAAATCCCATCGGTTTCAAAAACAGTTTGCCATGTAGGTGTGCGTGTTCATGTGTGTCTGTCTGGCCTGCTGCCTGCAGGAAAATGGATCTAAAGCTCTCTTCCTGTTTCTCCCCTCCTTTGGATCCTGTCCATTAGTGTCTAAGAGCATGCCTAAATGCTACTGATAGGTTGCAGAATAGTAGTAGGTTGGTTTATCTTCTCATATGGTGATTGCAGACTTTCTGAGTTACACAGCATCCTCAGGCACTTCAAGAAAAGTTGGTATTCAGCAATTTATAAGACAACGTATTGGAAACAGGTGCAAATTTTTAGACGTTATCCATATGTATCATTCCTGTTAGGGAACCAATGCTGTTCTCTGTGGTTCTGGGGAAGAGCTGGGGCTCTTAGTCTGTGGAAGAACTCTGTATAGCTCCAAAATGTCTTTGACTACCAAAGGTTGGTCCAAAATGTAAATCCGCCAAACCTGTTTTGTATTTTATCCTTTTGGGACCAACAACTCAACTGATGTCCATAAAAAGTTGATGTTCTAGAAAAGCCTAACAAAGTAAATCTTACAAAGATTTTTTTATTTTAAAAGCATGGCAGCGCAGCACAAACGTGTGTTGATCCTGTTCAGAGAGATATGTGAGCAACACAGCTAAACAGCAATAAAAAGTGAAACCTGTATCACACATGCGCATGTAATTTTGCACTTCAAAATATTTGTGGAAGTTTTAAACTGATGGGAACTCTGGTTTGCGTTCAACTTTTGTTTTTGTTTTTTAAGCCTGTTACAAGGAAGCATTGAAGTGTAAATAGAATGTTCACAAAATACGCTCCTGGGTAGGATTTTGTTTTTCTCGTTTGTGGGGTTTTTATTTGAACCTGAACATTGTATGGTCCATTTATTAAACGGATTTGAACAACTGCTGTACAGTCCTTATTGAGATGAGCCTGAGGTTTGAGTTGGTCAAGAAAACAATGGCTTCTCTTCCAGAAGCTGGATATCAGTCTGTGTTTTCCTCTTACAGAAAGGCAAAATGCAACAGTTCACTTAAAGGAAAATCCCAAGAGAATACAATTGTATAAAACTGCAAACGCTTAATTTAGAATTAAAGAAAAATCCTACAAGGCTGTTGCTTTAAAGCTTGCACAAAGGTCTGGAGGTCTTGCTTCAGAGGTGGGTGGGTGGGTGTGAGTGAGTGCCCATACGTGTGTACCCTTGCATTTCTGAAGTGTCTGAACACATGCTAAATGCAGTGTTTACATGTTGGGTGTGATCCCTTCTAAACTTGACCTGTTAAGAGAGAAACGGCCAGCACCTTATAAAATTCTTTTCCCAGTGACTTGATCGTTTATACAGTCTTGAAAGTGTGATGAGGTGATTTGTGGAAAACACATGATGTGGTCAGACAAGTGAACTCCTATGTTAAGCTAGTTCCTGTGGGTGTTAAGTCTGAGGAGAAGAGGACATGACCTACATCTATGATGGGGGCATTATGCAAGGTGTCCTTTGTAGATCCATTTAATATAGTGCCTCTTTAGCAAAAGGTGGTGCATCACAAACACCTAAAATACAGGACAAAACCCAAATCTAAAACCCAATACCTAATCCTATAATTAAGCAAAAACAGAAGATCAGAGAGAGCCCCTGTCCCACCAAAAGGTTGTTATCCCCTTTTGTGCAGGACTGTTGACTACTAAACAGGATGCCTCTGAATACCAGCTGCAGGGGAGCAACAGCAGGAGTGGGGGAATGCCTTTATCTCCTGATGGTGTAGTTTTCCGAGGTATCTGGCAGGCCACTGGGTCTGCCAGTCAGTCTTTATTACAGTCTTTGACCAATATCACAGCATCTAAAATGATGTGAAATTTTAAACATAGCCATATCAATAACATAACTGCACACTGGATCTAACTGTTAGCAAGCAGAGTGGGATGAACTTGTATTGCAGAACAGAATTTTGCAACTGTGTGTGTGTGATAGACAAATTTGCATCTGTTAGCAAACACTTGATGTAGAATTCATCCAATCTGACCTGGCAGATTATGTAAAAGAGGATCAATTAACCTTCTAAGATCTATATCCTCCCTTGAATAAGAATTTGGAACCATCTATTACCCACTGTGATATGTTTAATGATTTCTTTGTGGATAAAATCTCTCATATTCAGGCCGACTTGGATTCAAACCACAATTACTGCAGGGTCTGAATCAGAGATGTCCAGCGACTCCTCTTATGTGGTTAGGCTGGATCAGTTTCAGTTTGTGACTCTTGAGGATGTGGATAATCTGCTTGGAGCGATACGACCTACCACCTGTTCTCTTGACCCTTGCCTGACATGGCTAATACTATCTGGCAGGGAAGTTGTAGAAGGCCTAGTAGAGATCATAAATGCTTCTCTAAGGGAGGGCAGGATGCCTCCTTGTCTTAAGGAGGCAATTATTAGACCACTTCTGAAAAAGCCTGCCCTGGATTCCTCAGAGTTGAGCAACTACAGGCCTGTCTCCAACCTTCTGTGGCTGGGCAAGGTACTTGAGAGGGTGGTGGCCTCCCAACTCCAGGCAGTCTTGGATGAAACTGATTATCTAGACCCGTTTCAGACCGGCTTTCGGGTGGGCTATGGGGTGGAGACTGCCTTGGTCAGCCTGATGGATGATCTCCAATTGGGAATTAACAGAGAAAGTGTGACTCTCTTAGTCCTTTTGGGCCTCTCGGCAGCTTTCGATACTCTCAACCATACTATCCTTCTGGAGCGTCTGAGGGGGTTGGGGGTGGGAGGCACTGCTTTGCGGTGGTTCCACTCCTATCTCTTGGGCAGATTCCAGATGGTGTCCCTCGCGGGCTGTTCTTCAAAAACTGAACTTTGGTATGGTGTCCCTCAGGGCTCCATATTGTCTCCGATGTTGTTTAACATCTACATGAAACCGCTGGGAGAGATCATCGAGAGATTTGGTGCAGGGTGTTATCAGTATGCTGATGACACCCAAATCTATTTCTCCATGTCAATGTCATCAGGAGAAGGCATAACCTCCCTAAATGCCTGCCTGGAGGCAGTGATGGGCTGGATGAGAGGTAACAAGCTGAGACTGAATCCAGATAAGATGGAGGTATTTATTGTACGGAGATTTATTGTACGGAACCCCTCAGGAGATTATTTTTATCTGCCTGTTCTGGATGAGGTCACACTTCCCCAGAAGGAACAGCTACACAGTCTGGGGGTGCTTCTGGACACAAAACCCTCCCTGATGTCCCAGGTTGAGGCAGTGGCTAGAGGTGCTTTTTATCAGCTTTGGCTGATACGCCAGCTGCATCCATTTCATGAGATAAATGACCTCAGAACAGTAGTACATTTGGTCACCTCCAGACTTGACTACTGCAATGCACTCTGTGTGGGGCTGCTTTTGTATGTAGTCAGGAAACTGTCATTAGTCCAGAATGCGGCGGCCAGATTGATCTCTGGGTCATCTCAGAGAGACCATATCACTCCTACACTGGCTGCCGGTACGTTTCCGGGCAGAGTACAAGGTTTTGCTTATAACCTATAAAGCCCTAAACAGCTTGGGCCCTGAGTATTTAAGAGAACGTCTTCTTTGCTATGAACCACACTGCCCATTGAGATCATCTGGAGAGGTTCGTCTGCAGTTGCCACCAGCTTGTCTGGTGGCTGCTCAGGGATGGGCCTTCTCCATTGCTGCCCCGTGGCTTTGGAACACAATTCCTGCTGAAATAAGAGCTTCCTTGTCTCTTACACCTTTAAAAAAGGCAGTCAAGACACATTTGTTCACCCAGGCTTTTAATTAGATACTTTTAATTGTGTTTTAATAGTTTAAACTTTTTAATTTCAATTGTTGACATGTTTTAATCTTTTTTTGGCTGTTTTTATTGTTTTGTAAACTGCCCAGAGAACTTGCGTTTCTGGTGGTATAGAAACTTATTAAATAGATAGATAAATAAATATATAAAAGACACACTGCAGGAGCACATGAGCAACTGACTCAATCTCACCAGAGTTTGTTTGTTTGTTTGTTTATTTAAATATTTTTATACCACCCAAAACTTATGTCTCTGGGCGGTTTACAACAGATAAAAACAACATTAAAACATTAGTTAAAAACAAAAACAAGAAATTTAAAACACAACAATTTGAATGTTTTTAAAACAATGCTCTAAAACAACATTAAAAACAATCAAAACAGTATCAGTTAAAAGCCTGGGTGAACAGATTTTTCTTTAAACACTTTTAAAAAGCTATCAGAGATGAGGAGGCTCTTATTTCACTAGGGAGCACATTCCAAAGCTACAGAGTTATGGGAGCAATATCTCTGCTGAATTGGAACTCTACTGTATCTATCAACCAAAAGTTCCGAAGGGAGGGCATTCATACGGGCCCTTGAGAAGGCGCATCTATGTTTAGAGAAAGTAAGGAGGAATCGATAATCTGCTGGGTGAGTTCTCATCCCACCACTGAGCAGGTGGAACTACCTAGATCTCCTTGACAGGTCTTTCTGAAACTCAGTATCCCAGATCCTACATTTAATAAGTTCTTTGGCCCTGACCAAACCCACAGAGAGGACTGCCTCAGGTGAAAAACCACAGGTATGGAGTTTCATGACACAGTTCTCCCACCAGCTTGAGTTGTGCCTATCCAATAACGTGGGCCACTGTGTAAAATAGAGTGCTGGACTTTCAACCTGATCCAGCAAGGTTCTTAAAGGATAATTTTGACACAGCTTGTCAATATGGGTTTACTGTGTCCAAATACATACAATTTTAGTGTTCAGAATAAAAGGGTAGGTGCACTTCCCAGCTGCAACCCCATCTTCAATGTACTGGTTCATGAGTTTTCTCTAAGCACACGTTCATCAACTTTTGTATTAATTATGGTAGAGGAAGAGGAGAGAAATCTTTCCCCACAACACTTAGGCAGCTGAAGTTTTCCTTCATTGCTGTGCATCTTCTAGCTCCAACACAAACAGGTGGACAGTTTTCACTAGCCAAAAGCCTAATTCACCAATGCTCATCTAAGCAAGCATCGTCTATCAGTGCCCACTGAAGAAGCATCACGTTTTCTCTAGACTCTCACATTACTTAACAGCTAATCTGTAATCCTGAAAAGGCATAACTCCCAAACCGCATCTCGAAATGTGTTTATTCAGTCATTGAAAGGAAATGGTTTCACTTGTTGAAATAGGCAATTGGGTAACCTCCCAGGGTTGTGGTGGTGAGAGAGGAAGGTGTTAAAAGATTAGTCAGAAAGGGAAATGACTGCATACATTCTTGTATTTGGAGGTGGTATGAGACATCTCTGTTTGGCAATCATGCACCTCTCTTGCCTTGGCAAGGTTCTGTGCTTCTTCAGACTCTTGGCAGGCAACTGTCTGAAAAACTAATTAGTTACCAGTCTATTTTGCAAATCTTAACATAGATGCAGAGGTAAGACTGTGTGTGTGCACACACAAAAAGGTGTGACTGTCAAACAGCAAAGAAGGTGTCATTCAGAGAAGCCTGTGTTAAATCGCCTGTATCAACAAGTGTCACACAACACTGTTCTTTGCTCATCTCTCTCTTTGATTGTGGTGGACACTTCCATTGTGTCCTGTTTTCAATATCTTAGACTGCCCAGAAATCAGGTTTCGGGGTGTGGAGGCTTGTCACCCACTGCGACAACCTGCTGTCACCCTACTGTCACCCATCAGAGTATCCCTCAGAGATCTAATCACCCTGATGAATAGTCTCCCTTGTTTTGGCATAGGCATGGTATCTTACACAGAGATAGCCACATATTATTTCTTAAGTGAACGTTGGGCCCTGTCTGAGTCACAAGTCTTCAGTCTGTTCCTCTCACTCTGTTGCTGGCCAGTTAACTGTCTGCTAGGCTCCCTGTGAAGGTACAGAAATAAAGCTCCTTAGAGCAGGAGCGGAGCAAGGTTGGAGTGGGCCCAGAGACAAGATTTTAAAATGTGCCCCCCCCCCCGAAGCTCAGCTCATGAAGTAAAGAAATCTTAAAGGAGGCGGAATAGTGGTAAGAAAAAGCAGAGTAAAATAAATTGTTCTCTCTCTCTCTCTCTCTCTCTCTCTCTCTCTCTCTCTCTCTCTCTCTCTCTCTCTCTCTCTCCTATGTGCCACAATAGAACATCCTAAAAAAAATTTTTTTAAGGTTTTGTAAATTGTGGAGGATGGAAGTCATTGAATGGTACTAGAGAAAGACATGCTGTTCTGGTGGCTCCAGGTCTTAACACTCACATCAATTTCGGAGGATGAATACAACAGAAGGAAGCCCAGGCAGGTGTGCGGCTGGGGGAGTCAGTCATGTGATTTGCCACTGGGGGGGGCAAGGCAGTGGGCCCCCAGACAACTGTCTCCCCTTGCTCTATTATAGTTATGCCCCTGCCTTAGAGGAGGCCATGGGGACAGACACTCTCAGCTCTTTTGAAGGTATCTGGGGCTGACCCAGTCTCCTTGCTGCTGCTGCTCCTCAGCCCTTTCTAGTTATCAATTTCTTCAGTGTCTTCTTTCTGCTCTCTTAAGAACATAAGAACAGCCCTGCTGGATCAGGCCCAAGGAGGCCCATCTAGTCCAGCATCCTGTTTCACACAGTGGCCCACCAGATGCCGCTGGAAGCCACAAGCAGGAGTTGAGAGCATGCCCTCTCTTTTGCTGTTACTCCCCTGCAACTGGTACTCAGAGGCATCCTGCCTTTGAGGCTGGAGGTGGCCTGTAGCCCTCTGACTGTAGCCAATGATAGACCTCCATAAAGTTATCCAAAGCCCTCTTAAAGCCATCCAGGTTGTTGGCTGTCACCACATCCTGTGGCAGAGAGTTCCACAAGTTGATTATGCATTGTGTGGAAAAAGTACTTCCGTTTGTTGGTCCTAGATTTCCTGGCAATCAATTTCATGGAGTGACCCCTGGTTCTAGTGTTGTGTGAGAGGGAAAATAATTTATCTCTCTCCACTTCCTCCACACCATGCATGATTTTATAGACCTCTATCATGTCTCCCCGCAGTCGTCTTTTTTCTAAACTAAAAAGCCCCACGTGTTGTAGTCTTGCCTCATAAGAAAGGTGCTCTAGGCCCCTGATCATCTTGGTTACCCTCTTCCATACCTTTTCCAGTTCTACAGTGTCCTTTTTAATATTTGGTGACCAGAATTGTACGCAGTACTCCAGGTGTGGTCGCTCCATTGTTTTGTATAAGGGCATTATAATACTAGCAGTTTTATTTTCAGTGCCCTTCCTAATGATCCCTAGCATGGAATTGGCCTTTTTCACAGCTGCCGTACATTGAATTGACACTCTCAACGAGCTGTCCACCACAACCCCAAGATCCCTCTCCTGGTCAGTCACCGACAGCTCAGATCCCATCAGCATATACTTGAAGCTGGGGTTCTTCGTCCCAATGTGCATCACCTTACACTTGCTAACATTGAACTGCATTTGCCATTTTGTCGCCCACTCCCCCAGTCTGGAGACATCCTTTTGGAGCTCCTCACAATCCGTTTTGGATTTCACTACCTGGAAGAGTTTGGTGTCATCTGCAAATCTGGCCACCTCGCTGCTTACCCCTGTTTCTAGATCATTTATGAATAAATTAAAAAGCACCGGTCCCAGTACAGATCCCTGGGGGACCCCACTTCTTACTTCCCTCCATTGTGAAAACTCTCCATTTATACCTACCCTCTGTTTCCTGTCTTTCAGCCAGTTAGCAATCCACACATGTACCTGTCCCCTTATCCCATGACCGCTAAGTTTCCTCAGGAGTCTTTGATGAGGAACTTTATCAAAAGCTTTTTGGAAGTCCAGGTATACTATGTCAACTGGATCACCTCGATCCACACACTTGTTGACACTCTCAAAGAAGTCCAAAAGGTTGGTGAGGCAATATTTACCTTTGCGGAAGCCATGCTGGCTCACTCCCAGCAGGGCCTGTTCTTCTAGGTGCTTTACAATTTTATGCTTGAGGATGCTTTCCATCAATTTGCCTGGAACGGACGTTAGGCTAACTGGCCTGTAATTTCCCGGATCGCCCCTGGACCCCTTTTTGAAAATCCATGTTACATTTGCTACTCTCCAGACCTCTGGTACAGAGCCCAATTTCAGGGATAAGTTATATATTTTAGCAAGGAGGTCGGCAATTTCACATTTGAGTTCATTGAGGACTCTTGGATGGATGCCATCCGGCACTGGTGATTTATTAGCTTTCAGTTTTTCCAGACAGTTTAGAACATCATCTTTTGTCACTTCTGTCTGACTCAGCTCTCTAGCCTCCATCCCTAAAGAGCCTGGTTCAGGAACAGGTATATACTCAGTATCCTCTGCTGTGAAGACAGAGTCAAAGAACTCATTCAGCTTCCCTGCAACCTCTATATCCTCCTTAATAATCCCTTTCACTCCTTCATTGTCTAATGGTCCAACCGCCTCCCTGGCAGGTTTCCTGCTTCTGATGTATTTAAAGAAGTTTTTGTTATTCCCCTTGCTACTTTTGGCTAAATGTTCCTCAAACTCTCTTTTTGCCTCCCTTATGGTCACCTTGCATTTCTTTTGCCAGCGTTTGTGTTCCTTTTTGTTCTCTTCATTTAGACAGGCCTTCCAATTTCGGAAGGAAGTCTTCTTCCCTTTTATGGCTTCCTTGACGGTACCCGTTAGCCATGCTGGCATCCTCCTGGACTTAGTGTTATCTTTCCTCATTTTGGGTATACAATCTAACTGGGCTTCTAGTACTGTGGTTTTGAGTAAACTCCGTGCACTCTGGAGCAAAGTGACTCTCCTGATTTTCCCTTTCAGCTTTCTTTTCACAATACTTCTCATTTTGGAGAAGTTTCCTCTTCTGAAACTAAAAATGTCCGTGTTAGACGTCCTTGGTGATTCTCTCCCTGCATGTATGCTGAATTTGATGGCACTATGGTCATTGTTCCCTAAAGGGTTGATGACACTGACATCACGCACCAGGTCTTGGGTGCCACTCAGAATTAGGTCCAAGGTCGCCTTCTCTCTGGTTGGTTCCAAGACCAACTGTTCTAGGGCACAGTCATTTAGCGTATCTAGAAATTTGACCTCTTTGTCATTACCTGACTGTGAATTTACCCAGTCTATGTGTGGGTAATTGAAGTCACCCATAATTACAGCCCTGCCTCTCCTTGACACCTCCCTGATTTCCTCCTGCAACTCCCAGTCACTGTCGGCGTTTTGATCCGGAGGGCAATAGCATGTCCCCAGTAGCACATTCCCTTTCAGGCCTTGTGTTGTCACCCACAGGATTTCTGTGGAGGACTCCAGTCCACCTAGATTTTCTAGCTCGTTAGATTCTATCCCTTCTTTAATATACAGTGCTACTCCACCTCCAAGGTGCCCCTACCTGTCCTTTCTCTAGAGTTTATACCCAGGGATAACAGTGTCCCACTGGTTCTCACTGTTCCACCATGTTTCTGTTACGCCCACTCTTCTTCTTTCTCCAAAGCTCTCACTGACACTCCAGATGACTCTCCCAGTCAGCACGCCTGCCCAGACCATCTATTGATATTCCAGTCCCTAGAGAGGGGTAGCCAACTTTGGCGCTCCAGCTGTTGTTGAACTACAATTCCCATCATCCCCAGTCTATGGGAGGAGAGCTGGTCTTGTGGCAGTGAGCATGAATCGTCCCCTTTGATAAGCAGGGCCCACCCTGGTTTGCATTTGAATGGGAAACTACATGTGAGCACGGTAAGATATTCCACTTAGGGGATGGAGCCGCTCTGGGAAGAGCACCTGCCTCCTTGTACTCAGAGGTTTCCAAATTCCCTCCGTGGCATCTCCAGATAAGGCTGGGAGATACTCTTGTCTGTAACCTTGGAGAAGCTGCTTCCAGTCTGTGTAGACAGTTCAATTTATTTGCGATCGCTGACCAGAAAAAATATATAAACAGTCCAAACAGTAACAATAACTAATCCAGATATCCATAAACTTCATGAAATCTAACTATACAGGTGCTCTCTTACTACAAATTCTAATGGCAACAAGGCAGAAGTTAGCAACTGCATAAGTGGTTTTGGCAAAGAGGTACCTTTTAATGTGGTGATTCTCTTTATTTAGCAGGGGGAGAGTAACTGGTCCTATCCACCCCCAGCACAGTACCTCCAGTGACTGTTGTTGATGTCTGTCTTATGTTTCTTTTTAGATTGTGAGCCCTTTGGGGACAGGGAGCCATCTTATTGTTTTTAATAATTTCTCTGTGTAAACCACCCTGAGCCATTTTTTGGAAGGGTTGTATAGAAATCGAATCAATCAATCAATCAATTTTTGTCATTGTTGTCAGATAAAAGATAACTAACATAGAATTTATCCGGATGGCCAGGGTAATTTGCTAGAAGGGTCACTATTCATAGTGAGTGTCCCTGTAGAAACTACAGTATAGTAGAACATGGGATAGTATCTCGATAGCTCCTGCCTTGCAAAGACAAAACCGCTCTGCATAAGGAACTTTTAAAATCCTATCCTCAAACACAGCAGAAGGTGGAATGTCAAAGCGTGCTAGCGAAAAAGCTCTACGGGATTTTGCTATTATAAGCTGATCTAAATAATTAGCAGGCTTCATATTCAGAAGTTGGTTACCCACCATTAATCTCCTTGATCTAGTGTAGACAATCCTGAGCTAGATGGGCCAATGGTCTGACTCAGTAGAAGGCAGCTTCCTATGTTCCTAATTAATTGTGGCTACAACGTAAGAACATAGGGAACTGCCATATACTGAGTCAGACCATTGGTCTATCTAGTTCAGTATTGTCTTCACAGACTGGCAGCGGCTTCTTCAAGGTTGCAGGCAGGCATCTCTCTCAGCCCTGTCTTGAAGAAGCCAGGGAGGGAACTTGGAACCTTCTGCTCTTCCCAGAGCAGCTCCATTCCCCAAGGAGAATATCTTACAGTGCTCATACTTCTAGTCTCCCATTCATATGGAACCAGGGCGGACCCTGCTTAGCTAAGGGGACAAGTCATGCTTGCTACACTACCACAAGACCAACTCTTGAACAAACAGAGGTATACTCTTTATAAGTAAATATACTGTTACAAGTAAACTTGTAAGTTTACTCAGTGGCTTTGAGCTAGATGTTCTCTGTTTCTGCCTAACCAGCTTGACAGGCCTATGAGGATAAAAGTGAGGAAGAGCCATATGCATAATCCTGATCGCCTTGGAGCAGGGCTGCACAACTTTGGCCCTCCAGTTGTTGAACTACAACTCCCATCACCACCACCATAATGGCCAGTAGTTGAGTATGCATGATGGGAGTTGTAGTCCAACATCTGCAAGCGGGCGAAGTTGTGCAACCCTGCCTTGAAAGAAAGATGGCTAAACGATACTCTTAGTTGGCATTCTTCTTCAAGGGCACCTGAAGTATGATGTATATAGAGGTGCTCTTACCCCTGGACTTTGGGGCCCAAGTCCAGGGCCTTCACAGCCCTTGGGGGGCCTCCAAATCTTCTTTAGTCTGTCATGGGTGGTGTGTTCGCCCAGCGGAGCATAATGGTGCTTAATTTGCAGGGAAGGGGGCCCCTCCAAAGGCCTTTAGGTCCAGGCTCCAAAATTACCTAGGTGCACCTCCGGATGTATAATGTGACATACAATCGACTTTGTGTTTAATAAATTTAATTTTGGGTTTATATTTGCTTGTTTTCATCAAGCGGCTTTTATTTTCTCTAGAGCGCCTTGGAAGACAGGTAGGTTATGAAAAACCTTTCATAAAATACCTTGATAAATATGATTTCAATAAGGCAAAACAAATATAGTGTTGTAAAGACTTAAATGTATTACCAATAAAATAGGCAAAACACAAGCTTTATAATAGGACAAACTTGATTAAAAATACGTTTTTAATGTTTTCACGTTTTCTTGGTTATTTTTCTCCTCTTTGCTACTAACTAGATTATGTATTGTATACTAGTAACTATAGGAACTATACTGACAACACTCGCCCTTTTCCCTTCTAGCCCCGCCTCTTTAATTTACATACGCCAAACTAGAGGGGCGGTGTTGGAGCTATGCTGAACCAGTACGCATGCGTGACTTTGCCTCTTTCATTAAGTGAGAATGAGCGCGAACTTGGGCGCGTAGCGGAGGGGTGGTATGGAACAGAGGGAGAGGAAGAACTTCCGGCAGCAGAGTGGGGAGACAAGCACGCCGGCATCCGTTAGGCTCCGCCCACAGAGAGAAAAACCCAAGGCAGAGTGATACATCTCATATTCTTTGCAGGGATGTTTCGGGTTTAAATTGAATAATTGAATCCTCTGCAAACTGAGCAAAGAGGCACCTTTTAAAAGTGGTGATTCTCTTTATTTAGCGGGAGTGGAGCAACTGGCCCTATCCAACCCCAGCACAGCATCCCTCCACTGCCTGTTGCTGGTGTCTTTCTTATGTTTCTTTTTTTAGATTGTGAGCCCTTTGGGGACAGCGAGCCATTTGTATTTATTTATTTATATCTATGTAAGCCGCTTTGGGAACTTTTTGTTGAAAAGCGCCACAGTATATAAAAATTCGTCGTACTCGTAATTATTGCTGCTTTAGGAGTTGCATCCCCCCCTCTGCATTTTAAATTGCTTTTATCAATTATATTTTAAAGCCACCTTGTGAGGGCAGTGGCCTGAAAGGTGGAGCACTAAATCCACGGCACTTAATTAAAAAAAAGAAAAGAAATAAAATATAAAAACCCCACCACCCCGGCACACACACACACACAAAATAAGACCTGGTTCAGAGAACAGGAACTCGGTGACTTTACTGCTACCTTTTATTTTTCTGTGTGAACTGCTTTGCGAACCTTTTGTTGACAAGTGGTGTATAATTAATAATTAGCACTACCTTTTTGTTCCGAGGTGGATCGGAGCCGGTAGCAACTCCCCCCGCCCCCCAAGCCTCGCTCCCAACCAGCAAAGTTCCCGGAACCGGAAGTTGGATCCCTGCGGTTTCCCAGACATTTTCCTAACTCTAGGGCTTCACCGCCGCCGCCGCCGCCGCAAAGTCCTTCGCTGGAAGAGCGGTGGTTCTCCCCCGGGTCCAAAGTGGGCGGGGGGACGACTTCCGGCGGCGAAGGCGCATGCGCGCGCGCTGGCGGATGCCGGGGACTGGTCCCTCCAGAGCGAGCGAGCTCGAGCCTCAGTGCGCTGCTGCTGAGGGGGAAGGAGAGTCGGTTTCCTCCTCTGTCCTCCCGTCGGTCTCGAGCCGGGGCTGCGGGCGGCCACGCCACTTCCGCTCCCCTCCCCAACGCTCGAGACCGGCCGGAGCCAGCCGAGGACCGAGCAGCGCCAGAAGACGGAGCTGAGAGGCAAGAGGGCCGCGCGGGCTGAGCTAAGAGCCGCCGCCGCCGGCCAGGGCAGGCGTCTGGAGAACGAGCGGCAGGACCCGGACCGTCACCCGCAGCCTCCGAGCGGCCGCGCCGAGCTCCATGAATGGAAATCGGCAGCGCAGGTGAGGAGGAGGAGACTGAGGCTGACAGGAGCTTTGCTGGACGGTGGGGTAGATCTTGACAGGACCCGGCGAGGCAGGCAGGCAGGCAGGAGGGGAGGAGCGTCTCTCCGGGGACCCGGCCGGCTCAGGGTCCCGCTCCCCTGGCGGCGGCGGCTGCTGCTCCCCTGCTAACGGCCCCTGCCTGTCCTGGGTCTCCAAAGTGGGGGGGGGGAGGAGGAAGAGGGTGTCTGACCTTGACGCCCTGTCCGCTGCTACCTGATCAAAGAGGTAGCTTCTAAAGTGGTGGTTCCTCTTGATTTAGCAGGGGGAGAGCAGCTGGCCCTATCCAGCACCCCCCCCACTCGGTACAGTATTTCTCCAGCTGTGGTGGAACTACAACTCCTTTCATCTCCTAGCCATAACTTATGGTGTCTCTGGATGATGATAGTTCAAAAAGCAGGTTTGCCCACCCCTGCTGCTCCCTGGGCTGGTGTTTCTGTGTCTCTTCAGAGTGTGGGTCATCTGGGCACAGGGATCCACCCCATTTATTTATTTCTCCATGTAAACTGTTTTTGAGTACTTCTTTTGAAAAGCAGTATTTAAGTAGTAGCTGTAGCGCACTTAGGGCCTTTCTGTGGCTGCCTCTGAAGCAGCTTTGGCAACTTTGGGCACTCCAGCTGCTGCTGAACTACAACTCCCTTCATCCTCAGATGTACTGTCCCTAGGGATAATGGGAGTTGTGGTTCAGCAACAGTTGTAGTGCCAAAGGTTGCCTACCACTGTTGCCTCTAACAGGGATTCCCAGATGTTGTTCACTACAACTCCTAGCATCCCCAGCTGGTGATTATGTCTGGGGATTATGGGAGTTGTAGTTAACAGCATCTGTGAATCCCTGTTAGAGGGAACACTGTTGCCTACCCCTGAGAAAGTGATGGGGATTGGAGCTGCTGGTAACTATGGAGTAGACCTCAGCATAGACCTGAGCTTAAAAGGAACTTGTAAGTGTAATTAAGATTGCCACCTTTGAGGCGCATGGGTGCTGAATAGTTGCCACTTCACAGAACCGGCCATTATGCCTGAGAGTTTTGTCAGGGAATATTGGGTGGATCCCTGAAGGAGCCTCTAGGAAACGAAGGCTTTAAATCTGCCACAAGTGGTTTTTGGTATGTGCTTTTTGGAAGAACTGACACAGTATGTATGTAGGGTGGATTTAGGGGCTTCAACTCTTTCTGGTAGTTGAGGGAAGACCTGGAGCTAATAGCTGTTACTTTAGGGGTAGATCTTGTGGGAGTAATAGCTTTTCTGGTGTAGCATGGATACTTTCAAAATATATTGAAGTTCTCTTCAAATAAGTCACCTAAGAACTCTAAATCTGTATGGTATATTTGCCTCTGACCATACAATTTTTTTTCTAATTTATCATCTCTCCCCACTGCTGCCCCTGGTACTATGTGCAGAGTATCAGGTGCATGTGGGAAAACTTTTGTCAGTTGGCTTGTAGAGATGTAGGTTGATGTTTTAGTGAGGTTAGGCATCAGTATTAAATCCAGAATGTTACTCAAGTTCTTTCCCAGTAAAGCATACGTATTGTGACTCCATGGGGATTGTAGTGTGAAAGTGAAGTTGAAGCATGATAGGGTTGTTACAACAGTTAGTATTTAAAGTTTTATCTGCTTCTAGGTTGAATCTAATCCTGGACCTCTAAACCTGGTTCACTGAGTTGACATTTTTTTAGGTTGATCTCTGGTATTTGAGTGGTTGAGTGGAATGAAATGCTTCTTGAGGTTTGCATGTAACTTGGCTAGCCACCTTGAGAGATTTCTGTGGATGCTGGAGTGGGATGAACTCTCATTTACAGCTTGTTTCCTGTTCTCCCACAATGGTTTATTTCAGTATCCTTACAAATGTAGCTGACAGTTTCTTGAGCTGTGCCATTATGAGAGAGCTACTCTCTTATTGAGAGCTGGTCTTGTGGTAGCAAGCATGATTTGTTCCCTTAGCTAAGCAGGGGTCCGCCCTGGTTGCATATGAATGGGAAACTTGATGTGTGAGCACTGCAAGATATTTCCCTCAGGGGATGAAGCCGCTCTGGGAAGAGCAGAAGGTTTGAAGTTCCCTCCCTGGCTTCTCCAAGATAGGACAAGATTTTTTTCCGGAGAGGAGAGCTGGTCTTGTGGTAGCAAGCATGACTTGTCCCCATAGCTAAGCAGGGTCTGCCCTGGTTGCATATGAATGGGACACTTGATGTGTGAGCACTGCAAGATATTCCCCTCAGGGGATGAAGCCGCTCTGGGGAGAGCAGAAGGTTTCAAGTTCCCTCCCTGGCTTCTCCAAGATAAGGTTGAGAGAGATTCCTGCCTGCAAGCTTGGAGAAGCCACTGCCAGTCTGTGAAGACAATACTGAGCTAGATAGACCAACGGTCTGACTCAGTATATGGCAGTTTTCTATGTTCCTATGAGTGGGGGTAGACTATAGAAGACGAACTAAAGCAACACTAGTAGCCTCCATTGTCATACAATTTGTTGGAAGTCGGAAGTTTCATCAGTTAATGCTGACAAAAAATAGTTTATTAATGTTCTTCATAAATGATGAGCAATTAGTGACATGAAGATTTCTCAACATCTGCATGAGACCTCTGCAGTGTCCCTCTAATTTTTTTCATCTGGGCATGGAATGAGCTTTGCTCTGATGGCAGTATCAAGGCAGTGCGCATGCATATGCATTCAGAATGGGGCCTTCCTGATTCAACCTGAGTGGAATTTAAAATTAACTGAGTGGACATTTATAAACTTGTGTACACACACACATGTGCATGTCTTAGACATGGAGAGGGGAGCCTTTTGACTTTAAAAGCTCTCGGGATAGCTTACAAAAGTCATAGCAAACTTGGAGCTCTGCTGCTTTCTTCAGCTATCAACATCTTTGGTGATGGGGGCTGGACCTCTCACTCTGCAGCAGCCAGGGGAAATGGCTGCAGATGGACACAGTGCATGGGTCCAGTGTTCCCTCTAATTTTTCTCATCTGTGTATAGAATAAGTTTTGTTCTGGGCAGCAGTATCAAGGCAGTGTGCGCGCACATCCATTCAGAGTGAGGCCTTCCTGATTCAACTTGAGCAGGATCTAAAATTAACTGAGTGGACATCAAAAAATGTGTGTGCGCATGCACATGAGCACGCCTTAGAGGGAATGCTGCATGGGTGGTGCTTGATCTACTGTTCGGGCAGGGGGGTTGCAGTCCCCTTAAATAATCAAGTAATCACTTCAACCTGAGGTGCTCCTTAATCCATCACGGCTGCTTGAAGCTTGAAGTGGCCTCTTGACATGGAATGCTTCTTACAACTCTGGGGCTGGTAGATGTGCTGCAGCCTCTCCCGGACAGATATAGTTTGGCCACAGTTATTCATGATCTCTTAACTCCCAGGACTTTGAAGGAAGGGGTTGCCTTTGAAGACTGCCTGGAAATGTCAGTTAATTCAAAATGCAACTGCTAGGCTATTAACTAGGACTGCATTGTAACAGAGTAACACTGCCTTTCAGTCTGTTTCTGAGCAAAATCTCTCTGGGAAAGCTCTGGGAAGAACACCTGCTTGCTTGCATGCAGAAGGTTCCAAGGTACCTCCCTGGCATCTTCCAGATAGGGCTGAGAGATCATACTTCGTAAGGCCAGTATCTAGGATGCAGCACTTACACTCCAACAGGAACATGAGGTGACATCCTTAGTACTTTGGAATAGAAAGAAAGTTTTGTTGCTTTTTTGTTTTGAGCTGGAGCATTAAGAAATGGTAACTGATGGGCAACTCCTGTAGTCACTGAGAGGAAAAATTGTATGTTGTATATGTTAGCATTGGGTGTGTGTGTGTGTGTGTGAGAGAGAGAGAGAGAGAGAGAGAGAGAGAGAGAGAGAGAGAGACCCTCTCTCTGTCTGTGTCTCTCTCTCTTCCCCCCACACCCACTTTACAGAATGTAGCTGCTTAACAGTCTGGAGAATTGCTGGGATCAATAAGTAGGAATTGTATAGCTGGTATCTGCATATATCCAACAGTTGTGTGTTTGTTTTTTGTAGAGGGGCTATTATTCTTCATCTCCCTTCTTGGTGTACAAATAGAATGAGAAGTATTTATGCAGAGCTGGAGAGGGTGCTTGTCTCTAAGTAAAAAGGTTGATGGCTACAATTATAATTATTTATATCATGGAGAGGTGAATTAATGTTAGTCTGCAAGGAAAAATAGTTTAATTACAACACTGTGTCTGGTAAAGGATTAAAAATCAGAAGAAAATAAATTACAGGGTTGACACTAGTTCTTTTAGTCTATGAACTGAGGCAGTCTTCAAAGTAAGTCTCATTAAAATTGGTGGGATTGGCTTCTAAATAAACATGGATCAAGTCGGGCTGCACAGTTCTCCGAGGTAGTTTAGCTGTCACTTGTCCTCCCCCATGCATGTGTCTATCATATAATATGTGGGAAACAACACTATTTCTGGGGGTTGTATCTATATTTCACAAAAACAAAATGAGCAAATGGGAGCATATTGGAAGGGTCAAAGTCAAAAAAGTCACATGCAGCTATCTCAAAATCTTTTCTGCAGTGTCTGCCTACAATTTCAGGACCTCACTACTGCATGCATTCCATGTACTGGGAAAAGTGTATCTAAGAGAGGCATTTGTGTGTGATGGACATAGATATCTTGGAAAGAAGTTGTCTCTAATTTTCTCATGATCAAACAGTTCAGGGATATGTGTTAATTAAAAACAAACATAAAAGTAGATACTTGAGCTTATCTGTTGTTTCACCTCCCCTTTTTCATATCAGAAGCAGAGTTTAAATGTATTAGAGCTGCAGTTTTAAATCCTTACAAACCTAGGGCCTGTGCTTGGCCCTATCCTGCTATATAGGAACCTCTTTTAATATTTGACATATATCTTTCTCCTATTCTCTCTCTTCCTACAAAGTTTTCTTTCACTTTTTAAAAAAAGCCTAACAAAATTATTGTACTGCTGGTGCAGTCCACCTTAAATGGTGGTACAACCCACTAGTGGGTCCTGAGCCATAATTTTGAAGACATGTTAAATTATAGTTAAACTGCGTAAAAGAGGTTTAATGGTATCATCAACTGAGGCATTTTATTTCTTTGCAATGGTATTTTCTGTTGAGGAAACGAGAAACAATTAAACCTTGAATACCTGAATGAGACTACTGCCAAACTTAATTCATAAAAGTTGTGTTCAACACTGAGTTGTTCTTGTATTCAACACTGAATGTTCAATATTGGATTTTTTTTAAAGTGCTACTCAGGTCTAGCTTTCATGACTTGCTTCAAAATGCTCTAAAGGCCTGTTAACATGCAGGGTGAGAAAGCACTATGTTATCAAGAGAGCTCTTCAATATTCACTAATATAAACTTGAAGTATAAGGACTTCTCTTCTTTCCACCTGTGCCCCCACCCCCCAAGTCCCTCCCTGGCTATAGAAATGGACATCAGAGGAATGGATTGGGAGGGGGGAATCACATCTTATTTTTCTACATAAATTGATTTGAGAACTTTTTGTTGAAAAAGCAATATAATAATAATAGTGCTTGGGTAGGGGTAAAAGGGTTTGCAGTAGCAGAAATGGAAGTTCACCTGTCCTTGCTGCTTTCCTTGCCTCTGGTTTCTTTGCATTTGTGGAAGGAATGAAAATGTTAGCCTCTGGACTTTTTAGCCACCCCTTTCAAAACTGGATAATGGTTTGCACTGAGTGCACTCAAATCATTCACTTAAACAAAAAAATAGCCATAAACTTGGAAAACTATTTGAAGCCAACTTCTGGCTCAGGAGGAATTATCTAGAATGAAGCCACAGAAACAGTGAGAGGCTCATAGGTAAAATGTATTTAATAAATGTTTAATATGCTAATAGGTGGGGCTGGTGTTCATGTGTATAGTTTAAAAAGTAGAGTTCTGCTTTGAACTTTCTGGGGAATTTTGTGAGTCACTAATATAATTGTTCATGTGTGTTAAAACCTACATCTTAGAATAATTAACTTCGTTCTAATGGCCTAAATGGCATCAGGAATATGTTTTGGTGACCTTTTGGAAGAGATAAACACACTCTCAAAATGCACCACTACTAAAAGAGGATAAGTAAATTGGTGATCAGCTCCCTGTATCTCAGTGTGCTGGATCTGTGGATAGAGGAGCTGGCCACACCAGATGCTGTGCTGTTTAGGGTTTGCAGTCTGGCATGAAAGGGGCAAGGAGGAATATAGTGGTAGGAAATCATCTATAGCTCTGTTCTGGGATGCGGGTTCAGACACTCCAAGTCTGATAGGTTGCAATTGCCATGGTGGGGGCAGAGATGCTGTCTGGAGGAGAACAAGAAAAAAGATCTATTGACAGCAGCTGAGGACTGCCATCCTTCGGTCATTCCAGCCAAAGGGCTCCAGTCACGTCAAGCTGGGTTCTCATAAGCTGCCAAACACAAATAATCACCTGTCCCACTCAGGGCTCCTCCTCAGCCTAAACTGGAGCAGAAAAGTACAGAATCAGTTCCACTGGATCTGCCAGATTCCTGCCTAACCCAAATTTGGAACCATCTCTTTTCCCGCTAATTGGGCTCTCCTCCTTCACTCAGGATGTGTAGGTGTGGACAGCAGCTACTAAGATAAAAACAATCCTGGGCTAGATAGCCCACTGGTATAAGGTAGCTGCTTAATAACTACTGAAACTTAAGAACATTTTAACAAGCAGGATAAAGGATAACCTTTGAATTTTTCATCATACTGTTTTCCTCTGATGAAACGTTTTAGCTGCAAATTGAATTCTTCCATTGAAAGTTTGTACAATGAGCACACCATGTTAGGGTGGTGGTGGTGGTGAAGAAATACTGTTAGAAACCTGGCATTTGCATTAAAAAGTGGAATAACCCTTAGGGTTTGGTACTTCCTTTGGTTCCTCTGTGATTGGCTGCAGCCCTGATTGACAGTTTGTGAAATGAAGAATTGGCTTAAGACCAGTAGCTGGCTAAACCCACATGTAGATAGTGGCTACATGACACTTGTAGGTGGGCTGGTTAATTTTGTCTGCTAGGGTGTGCTGTTGCACATTTCACCCAAGCATTTTCCCATAAGTGTATGTGCAGTAGCTCTGCTAGTGTGGGTGGGGGACACCAGAGAAAATCCCCTGTCAACCTAATAGAGGTTTGTTTTTCCCCTAAGCTTTAGAGGTTTTGGTAATTATGTACAGCTGACTTGTGTGTATCATTTAGGGATCTTGTTCAGGGTGGCAACTGTGAGGTTCCAGGTAAGTGGCAAACCCAAACTTGCTTACCTTCAGTAAGGTTTAATGTAGACACTGCCATGACCCCAAACATGTTTAAATAGCTTCAGGTTTTCTCCAACTTTTATTTCTCTTTAAATCCATCTTGTTACCTGTATCTGCCTGGGAACAAGTTAAGCATATTTATGGTATGAACTGTCAACTCATTCGAAAGCAGCATTTGGCAGATGTATTCAAGGAGTGTTCTACAAAAAGTAGTAAGGTTGAAATCCTTTGATATTATATGCTGTTTTGCTTGAGTTCTGAAAATTCTAAAATTTGTAGTAAAATGTGTAGCTGTATGGCAGCTTTTGCCAAATGTGTGTTTTTCCTGCAGTCCTTTAGCCCTTTAACACACAAGGCTAAATGAAGTGTGTGACATCAGAAGATATTCATTACTGTGCAAAACTGCTTGCTTCGCTTTTGAGTTTCTTACCTTTGACATACTTTCACAATAAAATGAAATGCTGCCATATTGTTCAAGTGTGTATTCTGGACTAGTAGTGGTATATTGAATAGGTTTACTTTGTCCATTTTTGCAGAATTAAAAAACAGACAAACATAGCATTTGGCTGATTCCTTTGATAGCATGCTGCTAGTTTCAAACATTCTCTTGCGTAGACCTGCACGTTGATGGGGTTTGACTAGAATAGCAACTTCCTGTTCTGTAAGTTGGTTGTGCTTGATCAGGAATAGAGACTGTTGGCTTGCAATTGGCACCTCTTTTTTTGACTAGAACTCAATCCAAAGATTATCTAGTCCAGGGTTTCTCAACGTGTGGGTCCCCAGATGTTATTGGACTTCAACTCCCATAATCCCCAGCCCCAATGGCCTTTGGTTGGGAATTATGGGAGTTGAAGTCCAATTACATCTGGGGACCCACACGTTGAGAATCCCTGATCTAGTCCAACCCACTGCAGTAAGGCAGGTTTTTCTATTCACTAACCAACCTCTACACCACACACTCGGCACTAGCCTCCTTCCACACCCATATAAACTGTGTCAGTAGTAGATAATGATGTCAGGAGATGAGTGAGGAACGCTATGTTTAAGCCTGCTGAAGTGAAGGATGGTTAGAAAGTTCTAGCAAGTTGACCAAGGGAAGGGGAAGAGAAAATCCAGGCTAATTAGTTTGACCTAGAAGAAGAATTACTCAGTTCCTGGACATTTTAATCTGTTAAATCCTGAACATGAAGCAAAATGCATCCATCACACTTTTCCAGCAGAAAAATTGCTTGGCCTGTAGAACAGCTCTATCCCACTGAATGGTCTGTTCCTAAGAATTTTGTGCTTCCCAGGAAGAAGAGATGGATGGGAGGGAAATGACCTTATTTTGAGTGAGTGCTTGGATTATGATGTCCTTGTAAATTTATAGTCTTAAAGTATAATTCATGTATCATATGATATGATCACAAAGATACTTGTGGCTTGGTTAGTTGAATACTTGTTTACTCTTCCCAACCATCTGGTTTGTTAGGACTTACCTGAATTTGTTACATTTCAAGTGGTGATTAGGTTGGTTATGAACTTGGTGGATAAACAAGTTCCTATAAAACATGAGGAAAGCTCATGTTGTAAAAGCATTTCCTTGTGTGATGTGCTGCCCTTGTCCATTATGGCTTGTGCTCATTGTGATTAATTCCCAAGGACAGTTATCTAAAGCTGTCCCGACCCACAAGGGCATCAAACAAGGTTGCATACTTGCTCATCACCTGTTCGACTTCTATATTAATGACATGGTGGGCCATCCAAATAACCCGGACTTCCACCCTCCGAAAGTGGTAGAGAAACATATCTCCACCCTGCTTTGTGCTGACGATGTGGCAGTCCTCTCAAGCACCCTCACAGGACTTAAAAGTCCACTGGGGGGCCTTGCCCAGTACTGCAAGCAAGACCTACTGGAGATCAGTTACCATAAAACCAAAATCATGGTCTTTGCTAAAGACCTAGGACACACCGCTGGTGTTTAAATGGGAATGACATTGACCAGGTGTCTTGCTCCAAATACCCGGAGGTGGTTTTCCATGCTTCTGGGACTAGGAAGGCTCATGGCGGATATGTTGCCCAAAGAAACCCAGAGAAGCTGAGCTGCCATTCTAAAATTCTTCTGATCAAAAGGGGGCCGATACATACCTGCAGCCCTTAAGCTATATGAAGCTTCTATATGGTGCCCAGCTCAGCCCCTTTTCCAACAGTGTCCCCCCAGAGCTGTTCCTGAAATTTCTGTCCCTGAAATTTGGATTTTAATATGTCTTTACTCATTGAGATCTTTTACCTGTTTTATGAATTTTAACTGTTTATATTGTTCTTTATGTTTATTAGCTTATACACCACCTCGAGATTTTTATATCAGCCAGTGTAGAAAAATATGATAAATAAAGATGGATGGTTTCCAGTGCACATGGAAGTGATCTCTATCTGTGAAACTATCCTTACTTGGACTCTCCCCTCCCCACCTTCTTTCCGTGGGTTACAACGAGCAGGCGAGAACATTAATCAAACAACGCATAATCGATGTAGAATGCCAAACTGACCTAGATAGGTCCCCGAACTTTCTTCTCTCTGAAAATCTAAGGTACATAACTACACCTGCTGGATACCTCACACAGCTAGAAATACCTAATCACAGAAGGGCCTTTACTCTTCCCTTGGCTGTCCTTGAAGGAAGATACGGGAAGATATCTTTCCCGAAACGCCTTTGCCCCTGCGACTCGGGGCAAGTCAGAACTGTTGAGCATGTCCTCCTTCACTGCCTCTTCTACAGAGATGGACAGAATGCCCTTATCCTCCTGCTCCTTGACAGGTTGCCAGGACGCTCAAGCCAACTCTGTGTCTCCCTATTACTCTGACTGGAATCCATCTAAAACATGCAATGTTGCCAAGTTCTGCGTGGCAGCATGCAGGATTTGCTGGGCTCTGACCATCACAATCATTCAGACCTACTGCTTTTAACGTTTCCGTTTATCTTCAGTATTTTAGACACTGTCTTACTGAGTTTAGCTTCACAGCAATTTTATAGCATGTAACTTTTTAACAGCATCTCATAGATTTTAGCCCTACTGTGACTTCATAGACACATGCTAGAAATTTTACACTTCTTTTACAGGTACTCATAGTTCTTAGCTTTTCAGTAATTCCATAGTAATTTTTATACTAACCTTACAGCCTCTATGCAAACAGGCATAGACTCTCATTTTTATCTGCTTTTAAATTTTTCATGCTCCTTTTACCTTATGCAGGCCTAAGACCATAATAAAGATTGATGGGTACTCTTTGTGCTCTCTGAAAGCTCCTTACAGTATAGAGTGGCTTGTGTATGTAGCCCTTGAAGTAATGAACACAACTCATTTCTGTGTAGGCAAAAAGCAATATTGTGCTATTTTATCTCCCATTTACTTTTCTTCACGAGCCAAAGTTATGTTAACAGCTGAAGTCAGTAGGTGGAAACGCATACAACCTCTGACACAAGTAGGAGTGAAAGGGAATTTTTGACTTCGTCACATCTGAAAACAGTGACATTTGTAGTGTGAATCACTCCAAGAACTCCAGCGTAATGCTCAGTATTTATATTTTGTGAAAGTGTCCCTTTTTGTTTTGAGGAGCAAAGAGTGAAATGAGAATTGACAGTAAACGCATTCTGCTTCCTCTGCAGGGGATCTTTACAGAAAATGCAGATTAAATGCTAGAATTGGGAAGGGAGGAAACTAAGAAAGCAGAGTGTTTGGACAAATATGCCTGTTCATAGTAAGAATGTCATTTTCCTGTTGGAGAAGTACTGGTTTCCTCAAATGCTTATGTCACTGAAATTGACTGCTATAAGCAGTAAGAATTCTTTGGGCCGATGTCTCAGAGCAGTCCACAGCTGGTTTCATTGTGTTTTAAACCACTGGCTGCAAGGGGAGGGGTGGGACTTTAGCTGATCCTGCCTGCGCCCCGCCTTCAGAAATGTCCCTAATAGTTAGGGGAATAATTGGTAACAGGCTTGGGATGGGGCACACAGGACGCTGCAGAAGGAAGGGATGTCTGCAAAAATCATTCCTGCCCCCCTTTGTATGAGTGAAATGTCTTCTGTTCCCCTAAGTATTAGTCTGAATACTGCTTCCTTTATTGCTTTGAAGTTAACCACAATTCCTCCTTGTGTCTGAAGTTGAACTCAGAACTGTAGTTTATGGTTACTCCAAACCACTGTGAGGGGGGGAAACAAACCAGGATCAAAGAGTGGTTTCAGATCCTGTTTTTCCACCTTACTGTGGTTTGAAGTAACCATAAACCAGTGCTTGAGTTAAGTGCAGAGCAGTGATTAACTTCAAAGTGAAAATCCGAAGGTTTCCTTCTTCTCCTTTTGCATGTGAAGGAGGAGGACCAGTACAGGTATTGTGTGATATTTGTTCAGTTTCTGTTGGGGATGGACAGTCCTTCAGAACTTTCACTTAATAATTTGGGGCAACGTTTTTTGCAATGGCACACTTGCAAAAGACAAATGCCCATATTTTACATAATTGCAATATGTTATGAGAATTGCAGTATGGAAACCCTTACCACTCAGATAGTGAGGAAGAAATAGGAAGTCTGCTTTTGATTACTGCTCTGAGAGCTAATGGCTTACAAAAGTGTACTTTGAATGACCAGTTGGCAAGATAACCTGGCACAGCGTTGTGTTAAAATCCTTTTGCTTCAGGAGACTGAGCCTTTCCCACTAGACAGGGTTGTGATGCTGTGCGCTTACCTCTAAACAGATCTCTTATCATTTGGCAGATGTGTGTTTTTATTTACATTTTATTGAAACATTTATATTTTTAAAACATGCAATGTATTAAAACATTGAGAAACAGAAGAAAGGGATTGTGAAACAAAAGGCAATTAACCTAAGATTAAGTCTTAAGATCTCCAAATTTAGGGTGATCTGAAGGGCAAATGAGTTTTGGAACATTGTTAGAAGGGGGTATAAAGAAAGTGTCGTGATTGACTCTTTAAGGCATATATTGGCTGCCCTGATATTGGTTGTATATGATGACTAGAGGCCCAATCAGTGGGATGGCAGGAAATCTGAACTGATAAATGCAGCATTTATAATGGCTATAGGAAAGTATTACAAGCCTTGAGCCATGAGCTGAAAGGGGCTTGCTCAGTGTATTTTCAGAAGAAGATTCATTCAATTTGAAAACAGATGACTTTTGGAGTAGAGCAAAGTGCCTGTCCTATTTTGCTTTAGCAGGAGAGCCATAGAGGACAATATAGTAGTATTCTTAGTATACTAATATAATATAAAATAACTATATATATTAGTGTGTGTGTGTGTGTGTGTGTGTGTGTGTGTGTGTGTATATATATATTAATAGTATAAAGCCATTCCACTTGGCTACTGCAGAGGAAGAGATGGGACAGGAAGGTGCACTCCATCAGCCTGGGTAGGACTAGCTGCCACTCAGCTTCTCCTTGCCCAGAACTTTTCCTTTGTCCATTCCTCCTGGTCACTGAAATATTTTTCCTTTTGCATCATGTCTGTCAGGCTGCAGGCGGGACCATCAAAGTAAACGTTAGCTAAAAGGTGAAAATACTTCAGGTTTGTATAGTTCTTTTGAGTGTTCAAAGCACTTAACTGAAATATCTTCTTATCCTTTCAACAGCTCTACTACTACTATGATGGTTTATATTCCGCTTTCCAGCAACGTGCTCAAAGCGGTTTACACAGGAAAAAGAAATAAGGTGCTTTCCTGTCCCAAAAGGGCTCACAGTGTAAAACACACACAAGATAAGACACCAGCAGCAGTCGCTGGGAGGATGCTGTGCTGGGGTTGGAGAGGGCCAGTTGCTCTCCCTCTGCTAAGTATAAGAGAGTCCCCACATTAAGAGGTTCCTCTTTGCTCATTTAGCAAGGATAGCTCTGTAAGGTATGCATTATTATTTGCATATTGCAGCTGGGCCTGAGGGGAGAGTGTCTTTCCTAAGGCCACCTAAAGAGTTCATGTTAGAGGCAAGATTCAAACCTGGAAACATGTCCCTCAACCACTAATAATCACTATGAACATGTTTAAGTTGGAAACCAGTGGGAGAAATCAAACTGCTGGAGGTGTAACATTCTGAAATAGGTCTTCCTGGAATAGTTATGAGAGCAAAGAACTTTGTTCCCTGGGTTAGAAATAGAGTTGGGTGAATTCATGAAGGATTTTTCTTTTGGTAACTTGGTTGTGACCTGTTGGGATCCGTGAGGATTTTTCTCCTTGTATGTGATTTGGCCTTGAGATCTTGTGGTGCTTTTGCTCATGTTCTGTGCCTGCCTAATCGCTGTGAAGAACTTTCCCTTGGGTGACGTTGGCTGGTGACACTGGTATCTTTGGCTTCTCCTGCAGCGTGTGGATTGGCTGAATTGCTTGAGTAATCAAGAATGGTTTGCTCTGCAAGCACTTTTTATCTCCCTACAAGACAAGTTTGAATTGTATCGGGTGAACTGTGTCAGGCAGCTTATGTCTGGCCCACATAAGGGTTGGACTTGATTCCTTTAGGCATGGTCTGATTTTTATTACTGTTTTGTACTTTGAAACTAAGAAAGCTTATTGCCTTTTCATTTGCTGTGTTTTGGTTTTATTCTCATAAATAAAAGGATCTTCCAGGGTGAACATGCATTTTAACTTTGGTGGAACATTTTTAAATTTAGTTACTTGGCTTGCATTTGGACATGTTATTTCTTCAGTAAAGCTTGCTCAGTTTCCAGCTCTAACTATATGTGTTTTTGTGTTTTGCAGGACCCGTTGGGGCTCAGCCCCTGCTCATGGTGCCCAGACGTCCTGGCTATGGCACCATGGGCAAACCCATTAAATTGCTGGCCAACTGCTTCCAAGTTGAAATCCCAAAGATTGACGTCTACCTCTACGAGGTGGATATTAAGCCAGATAAGTGTCCTCGGAGGGTGAACAGGTAAGACAAAGTAATTAACCTTACTGCATAAATCTTAGTGCATTGAAGTCATTGATAGAGTGCTGGGCACTGTCATACTGCAGCTATCCAAGAAGTGACATTTAAAGTTCACCAGACATCTGTTTTGAGCAAAATATTTGCCCCGTTGATGATTAGACCATCTTCTGGGTGTGTTTCACAGATGACACTTAAGGCACCTTTCCGCCTGGGACATGGCATTTGTGAGCATTAATATGAAATGCTAAGCCAAAGAGAATAATCTATAAATGGAGTATACATTAGTTTACCTTAGAAACACAAACATTGTGAAAGTGGACTATTTCTTTAGCATTTGATGTGTTAAGAATAGTGAAACCAAAATAGGTGGATGTGTTAATATGCTTAGAAGCAAATAGTGCCTTGCTTTTAGGAATCACTAACACTTAGGAAATGTGAAATCCAATCCATAATTAAGAATAGCTCTTGGAATTTAGCATTTCATTATGAATAATCTGGCACTGTCTTTACTGACAATGCTCTTTGTTGGCGGGAGCTGTGCAGCGGGCTTCTGAGTGTTTCTCATGTCCCTAGTTTCCCGTTCCTATTGGAACTGTATTTGTTTTGGTAATATTTATTTGCATGACTGGGCCGATTAAATCACTTGGTGGGCTGCTTTCATTTCTGAGCGCTGTGGTTCACTGGGAAAGCTGGCTTCATTTTGGATGGACACAATAGGAATTTAGCTGGTCTTCATTTGAATTTGGTTCCATGTTTACTTGTAAAATGAGTTGCAAAAAAAATCATAATCTTTAACTTGGGTGAACCGTGGTTTTCCCTTTCTAAAAAAAACATGACTTTGTGATTAGATGAAGCAGATGCTTGGACCATGTCACATAACTAAAGTACACACTGAGCTTTAAAACCTCTGTTCTTTCTCTGGTGTCCAGAAGAAAGTTCCTCCCTTCAAAGTTGCTGGAACTGATGATGCCTTCACTGTATTGGAAAATGGGGTGAGGGAGCCAAGATTTCTCTCCTGCCTTACAATTTATCTGATCAATAGATCTTGTTTAGTTTTTTTGTTCTTGCAAAAGTTTTTGTGGTGAAAAGCTTTGAGGAATTCTGGCTTGTTCACAGATCCAGTCCCCTTGAGATTGGAAGTCTGTGAATCCTGCCTTCTGATCAAGAGGAGGCACTTATCCAGCTGTTGTGACCATCCAACATCATACTTTTCTGAGTCTGAAATTCCACAACCAGTGGAATTTCTTGCAAGTGTCAAGAGGTTTTTCTGTGCCCTTGAAGAATATGCTGAAACATGTTAGACGTTCTGGATTTTTCTTTATAAACCCCATGTTCTGAATCTTGTTGAAGCCTTGCTGATTCTGCTTCTACTTCTTCTTGTGATCCAATCTGACATTGTGGAGAACAAATACACACTAAGAAAACTTAAGTTTTTAGTGTTGTAGTATAACCTGTTCAGATACTTGAAGTAGAACTGACTCAATTTTTTTTTAAAGTTGCATGCAATAGTAAATGTCTCTGTGTCCACATAATGGGGGTTGGGTCTGTAGCATCTGCTTTGCATGCAGAACGTCCCAGATTCAATCCGTGGCATCTCCAGGTAGGGCTGGGAGAGAGCTGCTGCCAGTCTGTGAGGACAACACTATACTGAGCTAGAGGGACCAACGGTCTAATTTGGTATAAGGCAGCTTCCTATGTTCTGATAAGTGCAAGTTCTTTATTGATCCAGTCGGTTGAAAACAAGTTGCTAAAAATGACTCATTCTGCAGTTTTACTTTTAGGAAAGTGGAATAACTTGCCAAAGTTTTGTGGATTTAATTGTTTTAATACCAAAAACTTAAAATATCACTTCTGTTGATAGTTCATGCAGTACAGTATGTTTCTCCCCACTTGGGAAGCAAAGTAATATTGTGTAACTGACTGAGAATACAAATAACTTTAGCTCGCTGTAGACTCTGCAATATTCTCTTGGTATGAAGTCATGTTTTTGTAGCTATGACTGACTTAATAGCTGATGTGGAGTTTCATCAGCTAACAATTGAATGTTATGACAGAAGCCCTATAAGAGCTGAGGATAACTAGACTGCCTATTTAAATCTTTGTTATGGCCTATAAATCTTACTGGATGTTAAAATATTCATCCTTTGTGGGTGTATATTGAAAATACCTGGTTTGAACTTTGGATATACCAATGTGAAATAGGAAAGCAAGAAAAACCCCTCTGTATGACCTGATTGTGCTAACTATTGGTCTGTTTTGGCTCTTAATTTGGGAGCAAAGTGCTTAAGTGAGAGAGGGTACACAGTTCCAGACACTCTTAGATGATATGGATAATTGGGTATTAAACCTGACTTGATCATCCTGTTCGATAGAGATATGAGGTGGAAAGTGCTCTCATACTTTATTTTTTTATGGTGGACATTTTTCTGTTTCTGAAATTTGACATCCAGACTAGCCTTTTTCGTGTGCAGCAGTGGTGAGTTGCAGACTGTCAATTTTCCCTTCCCTCTCAAGCCCACTGTGCATCACCAAAATATGTCCCTGAAGGTCACACAGCTGTCAGGGATATAATTTGGTGAGGGGAGAACTTGCATGGAAAATTTCCTGGAAAACCCCCATCTCTGTTGGTAGATGACCCATGCTTGGTAAAACACAGGGAGCATGCAACCCTTAGATTCTACTGGATCTCTCAGCAGCTTTTGATACCATTGACCATAGTATTCCTTAAGATAATCTGGCTGGGATGTGGGTTGGATGCATGACTTGTTAGGCTTCACCTCCTGCTTGGGAACTTTAGCTAATCCAGAATGTACTGCCAGTTATTAAATGTCTGGAGCATACTTTGGTGGTATCAGAAAGATCTTCACTGATTTTCAGTTTGTTTCTACATTTAGTTCATAGTGTTGGTTTTGACCTATAAAACTCTGGAGTGACCAAGTTCAACCATTTGCGGAGAACTCCATCAGAGGCATTGCTTTGAGTGACCACATCTTTAGAGTTTAGACAGGTAGCAAGGAGAGAAGGCCTTCTCTGTGGCAGTGCTCACCTATGGAACACTGTCCCCAGAGAGATTCATTTGACACAATCTCTTCAGTCCATTAGATGGCAAATCAAATTGGTGAATTTGCCTGAAGATCCTTCTATTTAATTCTATCTATCTATCTATCTATCTATCTATCTATCTATCTATCTATCTATCTATCTATTTATTGTTTCATTTATATACCGCCTTTCATTAAAAAACAACCCCAAGGTGGTTTACAAAAGTTAAAACATACAATAAAAAGACAATTACAGTGGTCCCTCGACTTACGAAGTTAATCCGTTCCGAACGCACGTTTGTAGGTCGAAATTTTCGTTAGTCGAAAAGCGCACCCACGGAGGTCTGGAAACATTCGTAAGTCGAGGAAGCCGCATCTAAACCGCAACGACTTCCGGTCATTTTTGTCGTTCGTAAGTCGAAAACTTCGGATGTCAAGTAGTTCGTAAGTCGAGGGACTACTGTAAAATATTAAGCTAAAAATATAAAAACAAACCAAGTTTAAAATCTATAAAATACAAGCATAAAAGCAATACAGCAGGTAAAAACAAACACACAGAAGCAGCGGTAAAAATGATTATGTAATTGCTGCTCATTGTTCTGTGTTCGTCCCTTATTTGGTGACTGTGTGGATTCCTCTGTGGATTTTATTGCAGATCATCTTATTTCTTCTTCTCTTGCAGGCCTATTGAAGGGGAAAGGTGGGCTAGAAATCTTTTCAGTAAAATAAATTAGGTGAGAGTGTAGCTGTTGGATCTCCAGGACAGGGAGCCAAAGTATTGTTGATGCACATCTGATGTGTGTGACTAACAGCCTGGCAAACTGATGATGGTGGGTGTCTGGAGGGAATGACAAAGCAGGCAGGGCTGTTCTGCAAAATCAGTGGCATTTTGCTTTTCTTTACCAGCTTCAGTGCTATGCTTGTAAAGTTAGACTGCTGCAGGCCATGTAGTGCAGCTCGATGCCTCAGGGCAGCTCTGTCGGTCCAGCAGTCCCTCATCGCCCTGTGCGATCTAGATGGCAGCCTGCTCCAAATAGAGAGTGTGCACTCTGGAGAACAAATGGATCTGGACAACAGGAACAAGAGAGCTAAGGCTGCAGCCCCAACCACACCTTGTATTTTTAACCTGGGGCAAAATGTGTGTGCGGATTTATTAGTGACACTTCTGTGTGGCTCCATAGTGAGTAGTTTGCAATAAAGCAGAGTAAAATCCATTTGTGAAAGATAACAAGCAATACAATCAATAAGGCCATAAACTGCCTTGGGATTGTTTTAATGAAAGGCGGTATACAAATGTAACAAATAAATAAATAAATGCCATAAATAAATAACCAGGCTATGCATTAAAAAACCAATTCAGTTAACATTCTTTTGGAATGAAAAAAAATATATATTTATATTTATATTTTTATATACCTGCTACCTGAAAGTGCAGTGCCAAGCAAAACTCCTTGGGTAGGAAGTTTGATAACCAGGGCACCATATTGGAGAAGGCTGTAGCGTACCCCCTTGCTGGCACCCCCCCACCCCCGCCCGCCGACTGAGCTTCAGACAGTAAAAATACTCTGGAGAGCTATCTTGGTTGAGGGTGGTACATGGGGTTGGATGGGGGAAAGAGGGGTTCTTTCAAATCAGCAGGTTCTCCACCCTGGGCCCCAGATGTTGTTGGACTACAACTCCCATCATTCCTAGCCACAATGGCTGATGGGAGTTGGGACCCATTGTCTAGGCTTTATAGGGTTTCAAAGGTTAAAACCAGCACTTTAATTGGGTTTGGAGATCAGCTGGTTACCAGTATAGATATTTTAGGCCTAGGGTTAGATGGTTCTTGCAACCTATACCAGTTAGTTCTAGCTGCTGTGTTTTGAAGCAACTAAAATGCCTAAAATAACTTCCAACAGACAGTCCCATTTAACAAGATTTTCATGAACTTAGTATAATTCTGCATAAACAAGTGGGTCCCTAATGCTAAACTAATTATTTTTGAAGATGTTCTGGTCTCTGTGCTTGTATCTTGTATCTTGCTTCTTGTAGGCAAAAAAAAAAAAAAAAGGAAATAGCTTTATACTGAAATTACCCACAAAAACTGTCCTATCCCAGTCCACAGTTAGACACTGTTTCTTCTTAAAGGACTGACAGCTCCACACTTGCTTCTCTCTTGTTGTTTGTATTGATATCTACTACTTCCTGCAAGAATAAGTAGAAAAGGTTCTTAAGACTTCCTCATAATGCACATTGCAATAGTCCAATTTGGAGGATACTGAGGCATCAGTTGTGAAGATAAGTGCCTGATCAACTGGCAGAGCAAGTGAAGCTGGAAAAAGTGGTGGTTGAGAATGCCTCACATTCTTAAGAGCAAAGCTGGATTTGGGAGCACCCTCAAGCTGTGGATGGCTCCTTCAGGGGAAGGGTGGCTCCATCTATAGTAGGCCATTCACCACCTCCTTGATTTAAAGCCGCACCTTTCTGTCTTATCTGGCCTGAGTATATTGGCTCTTATCCAGCCCTTTAGTGACTTCCAGGCAATGATTCAAAGATTCTGTGCCTCCCTGAGACTTGAGGGAGACAGTTGAGTATCATCATAGCAGCGTGCTGATGACACTACTCCGTATCCCCAGATGACCTCCCCTTGCGACTTATCATAGGTTAGTGATCTTCACTGTTTTTCAAGTGGGGGGGGTCACTTTTTCAAAAAAACATGCAATGTGAGAGCCATTTCCCACTGTGCTGACCCTCCGTACAGGCCTGTGCTTTTCTCAGTGATTGGAGGGCCCTTAAAGAGAGGCAGAGCCCTCGCTTAAGAGCTCTGTGGGGAAAGCACTGGGAAGGCCTACACTTCCCAGCATTCTGTGCATGCCTTTGGAGATGGTACAGGGGCTCAAGAGGGCTCCACTTCCCTTAAAGGGGCCTTCCCCATGCAGCAAATGAGTGTCATTGAAGAGTACGTCTGGCCATATTTTGGTGATCTGCTTTGTTAACCATATCGGGTAATGTAGTGGGTGGCGTGGGGAGACGCACTGAAGACTACTGTTCCTTCTAGCAAGGAGTGTTACCTTTTTGTTTTGAATTGCCTTGCATGTTAGTAAGACTTTCCTGTTGAGACTTCTGGACTTTAGCCAACTAATAATTCTTGAATCATTTTGTAGCCCTAAAAACCCCCAAATGCTTATGCTGTACTGTATTGCAAATGAGTTAAATAATCGATGTTACAGAATGCACATACGGGAATAGATCTTGGTTCTTTTAGAGCATAATCTGATTTCAAGGACATTCTTACTGAATCTGTCGTTCAACAGACAGCTTAAACACTTTCCAAGGAGCGGTGAATTCTGCCATATGCAGCAACTGGAAGTATAAAACTTCAGAGCCGTGGGGAAACCATGAATATGATGGTGTTTTATAGCAGGGCACTTGGAGTTTAAAGGGCAAGCTCGATGAGATGATAGGAGATCAAGATTGGCTCACCCACAAGATTTTTTTTTTAATTAAATTAAAGGCAGCAGTATATGTGTATAGGAGTCAGACGGGAGTGGGCGAGTAGCCTGTAATGCTGGGGGAAAGGGGGTTTAATCCCTTCCCCTCACACCATGTTCTCTAACTTGAATTCTGTGGTCATCTGTCCCCCCCACACTTCTACTTGCTATTTGCCCTGTATGGGGAAATATACAGCTGCCTGTATAATACCTGTGTGCCCTCCTGGGCAAATAGCAGCTGGGGGTGTGGGGGGGTTAGATCTGTGGAAACAGCACAAGAGGAAAGGGTTATCCCCTATGCCAAATGTGATTTCTCTGGTCTGATTCTCCACCCTCTCTTGCTTTCGACCTTTTATTTTTTTAAAGCAACATGCAGGAGAATTGATTGCAGGTTTCCCACTGTTTCATCTGGTTGTGCCCTCAAACTATCACTAAACTTGAGTTTATTTTATTTTGCTGGTTTGTTGGTTTGTTTGTTTGATTTCTATACCGCCCTTCCAAAAATGGCTCAGGGCGGTTTACACAGAGAAATAATAAATAAAAATAAGTTTACAACATGCTGGGCAAAATATTGGTCAGGAAAGCAGTTGGCAATTGAATGTGCATAATCTAATCATACCTTCAAGGAAAATAAGTACAAGGGTGCAGTCTCAGAAGGACTACTGTTCAATAAAAAGCACTAGCTAAAACCAATATTTAATGGTAAAATATCATCATTATTTCTCTTTTCAACAGAATTCTGAAAAATTGGTTTACATAGAAAAAAATAAGATAGTTCCCTGTCGCTAAAGAACTTGCAGTCTAGAAAGAAATGCAAGGTAGACACCAGCAACAGCCACTTGTTGAGAAGAGAACTGCCACTTAAAAATTGCCCAGTTAGTGGGGGTATCCACACTGGAGAGTGCTAGGTTTTCAAATATCAAAATGGCTATAATAGATGGGCCTTCTCAGTTGCTGCCCCGGGGCTATGGAATGCGCTCCCTATTGAAATACGATCCTCCCTATCTCTGACAATTTTTAAAAAATATTTAAAGACCCATCTTTTTACTCAGGCTTTTTCAGCTTCTTGATAATGTATAGGTTTTTTAATTCTGTGATTGTTTTTTGAATTGTTAATTGTTTTTATGTGTGTTTAACTGTTTTATCATTGTGAACCGCCCAGAGTCACGAGTTTGGGGCGGTATAAAAGTGTAATAAATAAAATATTCTTGATATTCCCTAGCACTCCACCATAATCCTGTCTGCTGTGTTGTAAAGAGCAGCACCCTTAAATGCTCCTCCAGTCTCAAGGCTCTTCTTGCTGTGTCTCCCTGTCACTTTCTTGAAGCACCGCTAGTGCAGAAATATGCCTTCCAGCCCATCCTTCCTCTCAGTGTGTCCCAAACCTGGGTTTGTCATCAACTTGTACCCTTGACAGGAAGCTACAACAAATTTGAGTGGACCTATATGAACCTCTGCATGAATCTATATAACTAAAGCCTTCGATATGAGAGCCATTTCCTAGTGTGCTGGCCTCTGCACTTTTCTTCAGTCCTTGGAGGGGCCTTCTTTGAAGCCCTCTCTTCAGAGCTCTAGGAGGAATGTGCTGGGAAAGGTGCAGGGTCTTGAGGGCTCAGTTTCCCTTAAAGGAGCTCACCACCAGGCTGTTCAGCACTACCTGGTGAGAATGGCTGCGTTCGCATGGTGCCGGGGGCCCGTGCAGAGTTTTCAACTTAGCTTCACACAGGCCCAGTGAAACAGTTAGTCCAGGATCTGCACATAGGGTTGCTGGGGGCCACTGCTGGCCCTCAGGCTTTACAGCGAAGAACACTCTTGTACATCTTCGTTTGCTCCCTTTAAACCTTAACTGCCCCCCTAAAAATACTTAATTTCTGAAGAGACCCCATACGGTTGGGTTTAACTTTTGCTGAGGGTGGTGAAATACGGAATCTTCAGGGAACCACGTTCCGTGGAGAAAATGGCTACTCAAATATAAGGATTTTAGGGTAGGGAAACGTGTGCATCCATTTCGCCTGCCATGCAGGCATTTGTAAAGTGAATGATTCTAACTCCTCTGTTTCTGAACACTGCAGTTGGGAGGCTCTTTGCGATGAGTCAGTCGGGACTTCTTCTGTCTGCTTCATTTTGTTTCTGTAAGCGTAGGGCGAAAGTTGTGAATGACTGATTATGGACACTTTGTGTTCTGAGGCCTAAGACAACACTCTCTTTTAGCAGCATAAGATGCAGCATCAAGGCCATGGAAGTTATTTTGTGTTGTAATTGTTGCCAGTGCCATCAGATGAGGTTGCAGTCGCAAGAATTAGGGAGATATGTGAGTAACTTGGGTGGTTTGCAGCTTCCCTTAAGTTGAGGGAATGAAGAGTGTTGGGAAGCTCTGGTACACCATCACATTTGGAGGCACCCAATGAGTCATTTGTGTTTGCTTTAAATTAATTTTTTAAAAAGGATTTGGCACTAAGGGAAAAGCAGTCCCCATTCTCTTCCATCACATCATGCACAGTACTCAAACTTGTTTTGTCTTGATAGTATAGTTCAATTTGGTACTTTTTCAATTAAGTGCTTGCGCCTGGCATAGCTAGATGATTCTGTGAACCTCTTGAAAATGCTCCAGCTAAAGGGGAAATTGTCTGAAATGTGGTAGGGTATTTTTACTCCCTCTTTTCCCTTCATGTCACTCTGAATGCAAATCTACGTCTTTGTTTGTTTCCTTAGGGAGGTGGTGGATTCCATGGTGCAGCATTTCAAAGTGACAATATTTGGGGACCGTAGACCAGTTTATGATGGTAAAAGAAGCCTTTATACAGCCAATCCACTCCCTGTGGCAACAACTGGGGTAAAGTAGTTTGACTTGCCTTAAGTTTTAATTGCTCGTAAGCAAAAGGAAAGTCCTTCCTAAAGTACTGATTTTTGGTGCTTGGTGGTGGTGATCTCATTTTTGTAAGACTCGTGTGTAGGCAGGCTGAAGAGAGTAAATCCTACTGTCACAACAGTCAACTTGCTTTATGGTGAGTATGGTTTTTATATGGAGCCATCACTGTACATGTTACTCTACAAAGTGACATGAGCAAAAAAGACAGTCTGAACTTGCAGTCCAAATCTTGGCTTGGTCAGGCAAATGTCAAGGAAGGAAAAATCAGGTTAACACGGGATGGTGTACACATTCAGCTAGGTTTCATCTTAGCCAAGGCTGAGGGCTAAGCAGTTGGACTTTATTTTTTATTTATTTTTACACTTCCATCCTGCTCTTCCTCAAAAGATGCCAGAGTGGTTATGTTTATCCTCACAAAAACACTGTGAGGTAAGGCTGAGCAAAATGTGACTGGCCCAGAGCCTCCCGTTGCATGTTTGAGTGGAGATCTGAATTTGGGTCTCCCCAGCTCTAGTCCAGCACATCAGAACAGCCCTGCTGGATCAGGCCCATCTAGTCCAGCATCCTGATTCACACAGTGGCACTCTGACCATTATACCACACTGGCTCTTGCACACTGACTTTCGTAAGTAAATTGTGCAGCACAAAATGGACAGGATCATTCAGGCTTTTGCAGCCAGAAGTGGCTCATCAAAGGCTTTGTGGGGAAGGCAGCACACCTGGTTGCAGTCTTCCGATGCAAACCTTTGGTCTGGTGTGGATGAAACACTGCTCTCCCATGCACATGTGATGGGGAACATTCAGATTCCTCTTTCCGTAAGAGACACTGAGTATGCATGTGCTTACAGTTGCTAGAATTGTGGCCCATGGGCTCAGTCCAGCAGGACCTGCTCTGATGCAACCTTCATTTCTAAGGAGGTTCTGATATGTGTTGGCAAACAGAACTGTATCCTGTAAGAGGCGGGGGTGGGTAGGCTTAGGGAGCTTCAGGGCAGCAGTTGTGCCAGACCTCTAGTACAGAATCTGATAAATGTTGGTGACATTTTTGGAGTTTCTAACTTCAGAATAGGTCTGTGAGGCGGCCGGGTGGTTAAAATAGCCTTCTCTGCCCATGATGCAAAATCTGAACAAAATCCAGATTTTGCATAGTCTATTGATGTTTAATTTTGCCAGTTTTAACAGTAAACTACTGCAAGTAAACTCAGGCATGTTTGATCAGATGTCCTTTTGACACCTCATTATTTTTCCTAAAACTGCACTCCATTTTGGCCGCTGTTATGACTTCGGCTACATTTGTAGCCAAAGTCTGAATGGTGTATGAAAATGCAACCATATGTGAGTGCAAAAGTATATGAAGCTTTGTTGGTTGTTTTGGGTTTTTGTATATGTGCTGAATTTACAATTCAGGAAGTGGAATACCAGACAGTGTATGAGGTTCATAAATGTAATTTGGGTCTTGGTTCCTGCTTTCTGGCCACTCTTCCCCATCTGTTGAATTTACACAGAATACAGTTGCACTGTCATATGTAGGTGTCCGTGTATTTCTCCTCTACCTGATAAAAGCAGAGAAAATATTGTTTATATGTTTATACTGCCCTTCATCCTAAGACCCCAGGGCAGTTAACAAGAAAATAAAAATGATGATAAAATCTCAACAAGAACAGCCTGAAAATAAAACACAGCAACATCCTAAAAAGAGAGCTGGAGGCCACTCATTGGCCCAAAGCTTGGTTATATAAAGGGCAGTCTTCAGTTTCCTTTGAGAGGCTGGGAGAGAGAGAGAGAGAGCCATGTGGATCCGAACCATGAGCAAGTTCCACAGCCTGGAGGCAGTCACTGAGAAGGCCCTGTCCTGCATGCTGGGCAAATGAGCCTCAGCAGATCTCAGCAAGCAGAGCAGAGCCCTCCCAGCTAACCTAGTCAGGAGGATAGATTCAACTGGGAACAGGCAGTCCCTAAGGTACGTGGGGCTTTAGGACTTTAAAAATGATAACCTTGAATTGGACCTGGAAACAGATTGGCAGCTCATGCAGTGCTTTCAGGATTGGTGTAAGATGCACAATGCATGCAGTCCCAGACGTCAATCTGGCAGCCTCATTGTGCACCTGCTGTAGATTCGGGGTACAGACGTAGCAATTGACTGTGCCAATTGACTTGAAGTTGAGGCTTATTTAAATCCATTGGCAGAGTTTGGACAGAAGAAGACTCTGTAGTGAAGTCCCATGACTTGCTTCTGGATTTCCCTTTCATATCTTCTCTTGTGGCTTTCCCCCCAACAGGTGGATTTGGATGTAACGTTGCCAGGCGAAGGTGGCAAAGACCGTCCCTTCAAGGTATCAATAAAGTTTGTGTCCCGGGTGAGCTGGCACTTGCTGCACGAGGTTCTTACGGGACGGACTTTGCCTGAACCTCTGGAACTAGACAAGCCAATCAGCACTAACCCTGTTCATGCTGTCGATGTGGTGCTGCGACACCTACCCTCCATGAAGTAGGTTCTCTGTTACGCTCTGAACTCTTTTTGGAATAGACTTCTGTGCAATAACAGTGGAGAGGGGAGCAGTAAGAAGGCATTAGCATGCAACTTGCATTACTGCGTTGGTCAGTTTACTCACTTTCCAGCCACGCTCAAGGTTCGCCTGGAAGACCTTGAGTTAATTGGAAAGCCTTTCTACAATGAGGTCATTCAGGAGAGATCAAGGGCACTGAGATGCTTGTGCTGAATTTGGCAAGTGGCAGCTGGTAATATAATGGGCACAAAGGAACAGCAAAAGAATATCAAATGCACTGTGGCAGATCTCTGCTCATCCAGTCTGTATTGTGTTGGCTGTATTGTGAAACTGTAGAATTTGTAGTATAGCTTATGTGTTTAAAGCAGCTCTCCATGTATGTACATTTTCAGAAGACTGCTTTTAAGAAACAAACATATGTGATGGGATTCTTTAAAACAGCACAAAGTATTTGTTTCACCTTGAAGTTTCAGAAGTTTGAAATTGGGTTTTTCTTAATTTCATATTGTGACAGAGGGCACCAGAACATAACACACAAATGTCAGTGACCTCAGATAAAGTACAATATTTATTTAATCTGTTAAAACAGCCTTTTGTGGCTCTTTTGAGGGGGAAATTAAAATTTGATGTAGTGGCTGAGACTGAACTACACGTCAGAGCAGTGTAGTGGTTAAAGTGCTGAACTGAAGCTAGGGAGACCTGAGTTCAAATCCTTGCTTGGCCGCAGAGCCTGCTAGGTGATCTTGAGCCAGTCATTGTATCTAAGCCCAACCTATTTCACAGGCTAAAGGGAGAGCAGTGGGGACATACATCATCCTGAACCTTTTGGTGGAATGGTAGGATAAGAAGGTGATGGATGAAAACAGTGAACCAAGAAGACTGTGTTTCAGATTTTGCCTCTGCCATGAACTCACTAGGTGGCCTAAGGGGAAGCCCACCCCAGCTGTCTTACCTTCCAAGACTATCAGGGGATAGATGGGAAGATGCTCTAAATACTCAGAAAGCACTGTCAATAAATGGGAAGTGCACTTTTGGGTTGGGTTTTAAAGTGGCCGAACCTGGGATGCTGTCAGGCACGAAGTCCTATTTCTGAAAACGTTTGGAACTTCTAAAATGTTGGAGGATCCCATGGATCCTATGCAGAAGCATTGGTGCTGCTTTTGCTAGTCAGATCCAAGATCCCATTCATGTAAGTGAGGCTTGCTCAGGTGAAAATCCTGGAGGAATTTGCTGTGCTCCTTTTTTTGTTAGATACTTAACTAATAAACAAAATCTGTGTGGCCTTGTAGCATAACCTGACTTCTTCTTCTTCTTTTAAATTAAACATAGGTATACACCTGTAGGCCGTTCCTTTTTCTCTGCACCGGAAGGCTATGATCACCCGTTGGGAGGTGGCAGGGAAGTCTGGTTTGGATTTCACCAGTCTGTTCGGCCTGCTATGTGGAAAATGATGCTAAATATTGATGGTAAGCCAACAGTTGCCGTTATGAGGTCACAGGGAAGACTGTTACTTGTACAAATGGTGGTGGTGGTTTTATAAGACACAGCATCATTCATTGTTCTAACTCTTGAGGATTACTCTCATTGCAAAACATTTTGTATTAATAGATCTAACCTTTCCTCCTTTGCAAATAATTTCTACACATATGGCTTGATGCATTTCCACGCATGTTATACACAAAATATTGTTAAAAGGAAATGTTATTTGTAGTAGTAGTATTTTTATTACTGTTAACTTTTATATGCTGCTTCTCAACAAAATGTTATCTTGCAGTTTACATAAGAAAAGGTATAAGAAAATGGTTTTCTGTCCCAGAGGGTGCTTAGTCTATAAACACTCACTCACTTTACTACTACTATGAATAGTTGTATACCTCATTTCAACAATAGTGCTCAAAGCAGTTTATATAGAAAAATAAATAGTAAACAAGATGGTTCTTGTTTACATGATAACTTCATGGAGGAGAGGTCTATCATCGGCTACTAGTCGGAGGGCTATAGGCCACCTCCAGCCTCAAAGACAGGATGCCTCTGAGTACCAGTTGCAGGGGAGTAACTGCAGGAGAGAGGCCATGCCCTCAACTCCTGCCTGTAGGCTTCCGGTGGCATCTGGTGGGCCACTGTATGAAACAGGATGCTGGACTAGATGGACCTTGGGCCTGATCCAGCAGGGCTGTTTTATGTTCTTATGGTTCCTGTCCCATAAGGACTCGCATTCTAAAAAGAAACACAAGGTGAACACCAGCAACCGCCTCGGAATGGATGCTGTGCTGGGGTTACATAGGGCCAAACACACATGCATGTGTGGAAGACATTAGCCCAATTCAGACATGATGCTGTATGAATGTACAGATGTCTATACGCGTGTGTGTGTGTGTGTGAGAGTGAATGTGAATGAATGACTACCTGTGTTCATTTTAAAAGTGAACCTGGATAGAGGCCCTTCAAATGCATGGTACAAATAGGAAGTGTAATTCTTCATCATGATCTCTGTGCATCACATGCGTGGGATTTGCGCCTGCACAGAGACCAGCCTCTGAATCTTCCAAAGATCTGAGAAAGATATTTTTGGTGGTAGCCCTGCCCCTTTTGTATCCACTAGGCAGCCATCCCTGCTCAGGTCTTTAGTTTTTCGCCAACTGCCAGAATTCTCACTGCTTTGTGCCTTCTGGGGGCGCGGGGGTGGTGGTGTAGGGTTGGGGGAAAACTTTAGAGTTTTTCCCTACTGAGCAAAGAGGCACTTTTAAAATGGCGATTCTCTTTATTTAGCAGTGGGAGAGCAACTGTCCCTATCCATCCCCAGCTCAGCATTCCTCCAGTGGCTGTTGCTGGTGTCTATCTTACAGTGAGGGAAATAATTATTCGATCCCTTCACAAAAGATGTCTTAGTACTTGGTGGCAAAACCCTTGTTGGTAATCACAGAGGTCAGACGTTTCTTGTAGTTGGCCACCAGGTTTGCACACAACCCAGGAGGGATGTTGTCCCACTCCTCTTTGCAGATCCTCTCCAAGTCAGAAAGGTTTCGAGGCTGATGTTTGGCAACCCGAACCTTCAGCTCCCTCCACAGATTTTCTATGGGATTAAGGTCTGGAGACTGGCTGGGCCACTCCAGGACCTTCATGTGCTTCTTCTTGAGCCACTCCTTTGTTGCCTTGGCTGTGTGTTTTGGGTCATTGTCATGCTGGAATACCCATCCACGACCCATTCTCAATGCCCTGGCTGAGGGAAGGAGGTGCTCACCCAAGATCTGACGGTACATGGTCCCGTCCATCGTCCCTTCGATGCGGTGAAGGTGTCCTGTCCCCTTAGCAGAAAAACACCCCCAAAGCATAATGTGTCCACTTCCATGTTTGACGGTGGGGATGGTGTTCTTGGACTCATAGGCAGCATTCCTCCTCCTCCACACACGGCGAGTTGAGTTGATGCCAAAGAGCTTGATTTTGGTCTCATCTGACCACAACACTTTCGCCCAGTTCTCCTCTAGATAATTCAGATGTGCATTGGCAAACTGCAGACGGGCCTGTACATGTGCTGCCTTGAGCAGGGGGACCTTGCGGGCACTGCAAGATTTCAGTCCTTCACGGCGTAGTGTGTTACCAATTGTTTTCTTGGTGACTATGGTTCCAGCTGCCCTGAGATCATTGACAAGTTCCCCCCATGTAGTTCTGGGCTGCTTTGTCACCGTTCTCATGATCATTGCAACTCCACGAGGTGACATCTTGCATGGAGCCCCAGACCGAGGGAGATTGACAGTTATTTTGTGTTTCTTCCATTTGCGAGTTATCGTGCCAACTGTAGTCACCTTCTCACCAAGCTGCTTGGCGATAGTCTTGTAGCCCAGTCCAGCCTTGTGCAGGTCTACAACCTTGTCCCTGACATCCTTCGACAGCTCTTTGGTCTTGGGCATGGTGGTGAGTTTGGAAGCTGAGTGATTGCTTGCTTCTGTGGACAGGTGTCTTTTATACAGGTACTGTAACAAGCTGGGATTAGGAGCACTCCCTTACAGAGGGTGTTCCTCATCTCAGCTCGTTACCTGCATATAGTGAAAAGACACCTGGGAGCCTGAAATCTTGGTTGATAGGGGATCGAATACTTATTTCCCTCACTACAATGCAAATCCATCGCTGACTTTTGGGCACTGGGCTTTTGAGGGTTTGTTTGTTGTTGTTCTGTCTCTCACAGCTACAATAAACCTACCATTCCAATTATAGCCTGGTCATTTCTGTGTCAGAGGGCAAACGGACAAAATCAGCAGGGGATCAAATACTTATTTCCCTCAGTGTATGTTTCTTTTTTAGATTGTGAGGCCTTTGGGGACAAGCAGCCATTCTATTTATCTGTTATATTCATTCTCCTGGGTGTGTCTTTGAATGTGCGTCCCAGAGCCCAGCTGATTGGCTGAGGCGCACTCAGGAGGATTGGTTGCTGTGAAGGCCAGAGGTGGCGGGCCCAGCCCGGCCACGGAGGCAAGGCCCAGGACAGGGGAAAGAAAGTGTCGGGGGGCAGAAGTGGCAGTGGGAAAGAGAGGTGCCTGGGCCCGGAAGCAGAGAATGGGGCAGAAGGGACGGGGGAGAGGTAATCGCCGGTCCCAAAGAGCACACAGATGCTCTGTGCAGGGTCGGCTAGTTTATTTAAATCAATGAAAACTGTTTTAGGAACTTTTGTTGAAAAGCAGTATATAAACTGCCTTTCTTTTCTCTTGTTCCTTCCTTCTATCAACTAGCATTTTTGTTTCTATCGGTACCCACCATCCACCCCTTCTCTTCGGTTTGTGGTGGACAGTCTTCTTCAAGTGCTGTGTTGCCTGCTCTGCCAAATTGCCAACTTCGGAGACACAGTCTTGCTGCTTGTTCTGCTTGGGGGAAGGACATAAGGTTGAAGTGTGCTTAACTTTCCAGAGGGCTCACCATAATCGGGCCTCACTCCTACACTCCTCACTTTGGGAATGGGCTCTTCTAGCCCAGCCCTGTCTGCCGATGGGGGTAGCCATTACATTTCCCCTCACTACCCAACAAAACCAGACAGTTAAAGCAACAAGCAATAGCACAGCAAGCATATTATAACCAGTGCTGGAAAAACTTAGGAAAAAACCACAAACGTCCTTGAGAAGATCTCTTGTTTCTTCTCTTCATGTCTGGAGAATAAGCCATGGCCTCAGATTGGCTGGGCCCCGGCTGAAAGCCTGCCTCGCTGACCCATGTCAGGGCACCACCCCACCTACTCATCACAGGCCGTGTTTGGGGATGCATGCATGTCTGTGTTGCTTGGGGAGGAAGTTAACAGCAACACACACAAGCCTGCCTGCCTGCTCCACCATGGTCTCCAATTGGTGCTGGGCCTCAGGGCCCCAGTCCATCATCATCCTGGGCCACGGCGATGCATGTCTGCTTGTGTCAGCAGCACTAATGGCCAGATTGCTGCGCGTCTGGTTTTGAGGTTGGCCAGCGTGGGGTGAGCTGATAGTGGTGTTGCAGTGAGTGGGGGTGACCATGTGTCAGTCTCCCTCTACATCCAGTTCAGGTTAGCCCAGCAGGGGGAGGTTGGCTTTGAGGAAGACCAGCTTCTCCACCAAGCCAGCATCCAAGTTCGAGCCATGGGGGTTCACCATGTCCCTGGCCATGGAGAACACCTTCTCCATGAACACCTTTTCCAATGTATGGTTGGCAGACATGAGAGGAGAGCTGGTCTTGTGGTAGCAAGCATGACTTGTCTCCTTAGTTAAGCAGGGTCTGCCCTGGTTGCATATGAATGGGAGACTTGATGTGTGAACACTAAGATATTCCCCTCGGGATGGAGCCACTCTGGGAAGAGCAGAAGGTTGCAAGTTCCCTCCTTGTCCTGGTTCAGACCCAGCCTCCTTTTCTTGGCCTGCCTAACCTCTTGAACTAGGAGGTTCTTCCACCTGGGCAGCTTATCTGGGTGACAGCGTTGCCCTTCATCGTTGGCTCACATAGGCAAGACAGAACATACTCTTCCGATTGACCCAAGATGTTGCTGAGCTGCTCCACCACTCCAGTCCTCAGTTGACCTGCCAGGGCATGTGCTTCCTCTGTGGTCAGTGAGGTCTGGAGGTCACCCATCTTCTCCAGGAAAAGAGCAGCGGGCAATGCCTGGCTCAGTGTTGCTGTCTCAGCACCCAAGCTGTTAGTGGCAACAAGGAACGGCTCGAGTGTCAAGACCACCTTGGAAATGAGCTTCCAGTCCACATTAGATAGGTCACATACTCACAAGTCATACCTCCTTGCCAGGTCGTGGATGGACACCTCTTGCTCCTGCTGGCCCTGGAGCAAGAGAAAGGTGGAGTTCTACCGGGTCAGAACATCTGAGGGTTCAGGTAGGTGGAGCTCATGCTGCCTACCCTTTTCGCTCCGGTGGAAGCGGGAAGCACATCTCCAGAAGAGCGGCCGTGACAGCAGCAGGCCCTTCAGTGGGGAGGCCTTGCAGTTGCCTGGCCTGAGCTTCCTTCAGACCAAGCGCATCCGACACGACCAGGTGCAGAATGTCGGCCATGCAGTGGATGGTCACAAACTTCAGCTGACGGGCTGCCCTCAACACGTTGGCACCATTGTCTGTGACGAGGAATCCTCTGTGAAGGTCTGGCCAGGGCCATGCTTAGGGCGGGGCAACCGGGGCTCCCCCCGCCGCCCGAGCCCTGCAGTGGGAGACACCCTGTGGGCACACATTGGCTGAGGTTCTGGGTGCTGGAGGCTCGCAGTCTGAGCAGTGATTGCAGTCTTCTCCCCTCTGCTGCAGTCACCACTGTGGAGCAGCTGGCAGAGAGGCAGCAGCTTGTGTCTCGCTGCGGTCCCAAACTTCCGGGTTGAGGCTCTAAGCAGTGCAGCTGAGCACACCCGCACAAAGGGGTTGCTTCTCATTCAGCCAGTTTCAGCAGCCGCGCAGTCTCTCCGTCGTGCACTGGGATGGCTGGTGCAGTTGCCCCTTTCCTCAATGCCATCTTTCCCCTTGCCTCCCAAGCGACAACGAGGAAGTGAGGGCTGACTGCTTCGGCCTGTCCGCCTGCAACCCGATCCCGCCAGGCTCGGCATGGGGGGCAGCGCAGATGAGAAGGCTGCCAAACAGACAGCTGCTTCTGCTTGCCATTCTCACTGCGCCTGTGCTGTGTGTGCATTGGACACATGAGTTGTCGCCATGCAGGACACACACACAAGTCTCAGGCGAGGGAGGACGAGCGCGAGGCAGCAGCAACCAGGAGGCACGAGCTGCCGCAGTAGACTGGAGCCGAACAGCTGCCCTCAGGTCTCTCTCTCACCTCCCACTCCGCCCCCTTTGCTGCTCTCTCTTTCTCCTTGTCCCCTTCCTCCTCCACTTCATCTCCCTGCTCGTTTCTCTTTTTACTTGTTTGCTTTTCTTCTTTGGTCCTTACTATTTCTAGTGTTACTGTTAGCTCCTAACAGTTTTTCCTCCTTTCGTCCTCTGCCCTTTGTCTCTGATGGGACTCTTCTGGAGTCAGAGTTTGGGGTGCAGTTTTTGGTTGCTGTTTCGCCTCCTCTTTGAACCCTAACTTTGTAGTTTCCGGACTACGTGCAAAGGCACATTACAGTAGTCAAGTCTGGAGGTTGCCAGCATATATACCACTGTTTTAAGGTCACTCACATCTAGAAATGGATGTAGCTGACGTATCAGCCGAAGCTGATAAAAAGCACTCCTGGCCACTGGCTCAACCTGAGAAACCAGGGAGAGCTTTGGGTCCAGGAGCACTCCCAAGCTATGTACCTGATCTTTCAGGGGGAGTGCAACCCCATCTAGAACAAGCAGATCTAAACCATCTCTTGGGTCCTGACCCCCTACAATCAGTACTTCCATCTTATTTGGATTCAACTTCAGTTTGTTATTCCTCATCCAGCCCATTACTGCCTCCAAGCGAACAATTAGGGAAGATATGCCATTTCTTGATGAGGTTGACATGGAGAAGTAAATCTGGGTGTCATCAGCATGTTGATAATACCCAGCACCACACCTCCTGATGATCATTCACAGTGGTTTCATGGTTTCTAAGAGCATTAGAGACAGTATGGAGCCTTGTGGAACTCCACACTTGACAGAACAACAGTCTCCAAGCAACACCATCTGGAATCTACCAGAGAGGTAGGAGTGGAACCACTTTAAAACAGTACCACCCAATCCCATATCAGAAGGATACCGTGGTTGATGGTATCGAAAGCTGCAGAGAGATCCAAAAGGATCAGCAGAGTCACACTCCCTCTGTCGATAGACAGTTGGAGATCATCCATCAGGCCAACAAAGGCAGTCTCAACCCCATAGCCCACATGAAAGCCAGTTTGAAATGTGTCTTGATAATCTGCATAATCCAAAACTGCCTGGAGCTGAGAGGCCACCACCCGTTCAATCACCTTGCCCAACCATGGAAGGATAGAAACAGGTTAGTTGTAATTAGCTAACTCCAAGGGATCCAATGCAGCTTTCTTCAAAAGTGTTCTAATAGCCTCCTTAAGACAAGGAGGCATCCTGCCCTCCCTCAGGGAAGCATTTATAATATTTACCAGACCCAATCTGATAATATAATTATCAGATGCGATAAGCCACTTTGGGCAAGGGTCAAGAGAACAGGTTGTAGGGTGCACAGTCAGAAGCAGTTTGTCCACTTCCTCAGGAGTCACAAACTGAAAATGATCCAATCTAATCCCATAAGAGGAGTTGCTGGACACCTCCAGAGCAGACTCTGCAGTAACTGTGGAATCCAACTCAGCCTGAATGCGAGAAATTTTATCTTCCAAAAAGTTAAAAATGCCACAGTGAGTCACCAATGGTTCCAAGTTTAAATTCAAGGGGGAAGGGGGTACATATTAGTCCCCTCACAACCCTAGACAATTCAGCTAGACGTGAGTTTGCGGAAGCAAAGCGGACAGAAAAGAACTGCTTCTTTCCCACCCGCACTGCCAGAGCATAGCTCTTTAAATGTGCTCTGTCTTGTACCTGATCAGACCCGCGTTGAGTCTTCCTCCACTTGCACTCTGGTCGTCTACCTCACTGCTTTGGCTCCCGTAGTTCAGCTGAATACCACGGGGCTTACTTTAAAGCAAGAGGACGCTTAGGAGCGATTGTGTCTAGTGCTCTAGTGAGTTCATTGTTATGTGCTTGCAAAGCCCCTCTTTCCCCACACATCATAGTGGGGTAGCCAAAAGGCCACATGAGGTTAAGGAGGTGAACCCACATGGGAAGGTGATGTTTTTAGAGAAAATTTATTTCATCAAAATAAATAATTCAAAAATAATTCAAAATATTAAATATAGGAATTTAATAAGTTCCTATAAATATTTACTTATTTTGATGAAGTAAATACTGTCTGGAAGAGGCACCACTTACCATACAACTGGAATAATGCTGTAAAGTTGTGTGTCTCACTGAATATGCTCCAGGTAGGAATAGAACCATTTCCCACAATCAGTCAACCGCCCTGAGCCATTTTTGGAAGGGCGGTATATCATCATCATCATCAGCCAATCAATCAATCTTTATTACGGTCTTAGACCAGCATAAAGTAAAAGGGGGATTACATAAAAGAACAAATATTAAAAGCCTGTGGATGAATGACTAAGTACAAGATACAAATCTATCTTGAGGCTACAGGGGACCAAAAATAGAAATAAAATTCAAATTAAAACGATGGTTATAAAAGAGTGAATATTAAAAGCCCGTGGGTGCATAACAAAACAAACATATACTAAAAAGCTATTAAAAAATCAGGAGTAGAAACAAAGTTAAGATCATCATAGAAAGACTATAAAAGGACTAAAAATAATACACCAAATGCATGAAGGCCTAAATGCCTGAGAAATAGTAAAGGTCATAAAAAGAGGGCATAAAATTGTAATAAGGTTAAAAGACATAAGAAAACAGAAATATATAAAATCTTGGGTAGTAAAACCGGGAAACAGCCAGATCGAGGGTTATAAGGAGCAATAGAAAGGGAGGCCTGTGAGCAATTGCAAGGCCTGCCCAGCGTCACAGGGAGTCAGATGAAGGCTGATAGGGCTCACTGCCCGTCATCCATTGACGAATGCTGATTGTACCTTTCCACAAAGAAACCATTCCTTGTAATGTCTATGCTGCTTTTTAGGTTTAAATCATTCAGCTTTGCTTCTGTCTTGCTTTAGATTTTGCCTTGTTTTTTATTATACTTAAATATGAAGTTTAAGAAAGTAAAAATCCAATTTTATAAATAGAATAGAATTGTAAAATGCATTTCTTTCCTTCCAAGTTTAGTGAATGTTAGTGTGTACGTGTGTCATATATCTATAGTGGCACATAATAATGCACATGTGTGCACACTGCCTTGATACTGCCGCCCAGAGCAAAACCCATTCTGCTCACTGATTTAAAATATTAGAGGGAACACTGGTTGGAGTGTTGGCCTAGGACTGGGGAGACCCGGATTCAAATCCCCACTCAGCTGTGAAACTCACTGGGTGACTCTGGGCCAGTCATGTATCTCTCAGCCTAACCTACCTCACAGGGTGGCTGTGAAGATAAACGTAAGTACGCATGTACACTGCTCTGGGTTCCTTGGAGGAAGAGCGGGATAAAATGTAGGATAACAAATATTGTGTCAGAAACAGATTTATTATTTTCTCCCTTTGAAATGGAGGAGCAGTAGGCATTCTGTGAATAATTTGGGTGGATGGTGGTATGGGGCTATGGTGCTTTCCAACTTGAATTTTGGGATTCAAGTTTGGAATGCAAATGTGTTAAACTGCATATATGTTTGCCTTTGTTTTATTTATGTGAAGTCTTAAGGGGCCTCGCACATGCTGGCTTTCCCCCAGCCCTGCACCCCGCTAGGGACAGCCCTGGGTCTGGCTGCCTGGTCAGCCATTCCTCCACCTGGCATTCGATGACAACCGACAGCTCATCAGTTCGGGGCTGAGAAAGTCCAGGAACAACTGGAATGACTTTCTCCTGCTCCTCCTCAGCCTCATACCAGGGGGTTTTACTGCCAATGGGGATTGGGGATGAGGATGGAGAGAGCAGCCTCCTCCTCCTCCTCCTCCTCCTCCACCACGAGAAGAGCTTATTTCCTGACAGCTAAGCCCCTCCTCCCCTACTTCTGCCTTAGCCGCGGCTACGTTGGTGGCGCAGATGGCACCACTGGATAGGTGAGCCTGTGCACAACGGCCTCTAGGGGGACAGCAACGACTTGGAGAGTAGGCCCCCCTCATCCAGCAGCATCAGCTGTCTGCTGCTCTGTCTGCTGCTCTGCTCCGAGCTCTCTCCTGCACCCTCCTGGAGGACATCTTGTGGCTTTTTAATTAAAGCCTTAGCTGTGTGGGGCTGGGGGTGTTCTGTCTATTAAGTTTTCTGTGCCACACACGATGCTATCTATAGCACTGTAATTTATACACAGAAGCTGGAAAAATTAAATCCCCTCCCCCCAAAAAATAAAGAAGCAGGCTTTATTTGTCCGGGGGGGGTGTTGTAGGGAGCAAACAATGGGGTAAGTCTAAGGGAAGGGAGGGAGAGGGGATTACTGTGGCCTAAGCTACTCAGTACCCCCCTAACTCTTCCACCCTACACAGTCCTATTTAATCCCTTCCCCCAAACTAGGCCCTATTTAAAAGCAAGAAGTAGAACTCTAACCCAGCCAAACAGTGTTTGGGAAGTTGTCGTATTGGTGTTTTCAGCTGGAGTCTCCCTGACCAGGAGCTCCAAGCAATCGGGTCGAGCTCACACTGGCACCCAACAGCCATGGGGGAGGGCTGATTGGGGATGGCAGGCAGCATCCCCCCCCCCCGCCCCAATGAGAAAAGAACAGAACGTGGTGGTGGTTGGGGGGGCAGCAACCTGTTAAACTAACTGGAGTGCTGGTAACCTAGGAAAACAAAAAATTCTACTGAAAAAGAAAAAATGAGACATCTAAGCCTCTGCCTCTCCACCAGCAGAAGGCCCAGCAGTGTCTGCTACAGTGAGTGATTCAGCAGGGGTCCAGTAGGCCCTCCAGCATGCAGGCCCAGCAAAAGCAAGACAAGGGAGCCAGTTCTCTTCCTCCAGATCCAGAGGCAGAGTGAAGCCAGGCACTGTCTGCCTGGGCTTTGAACACACGTTGAAACTCCCCTCCTTTTTGCTTCCCCCATCCTTGGTCCCTTCCCACCCCCCCGCCAATGGGGGCAGAGTTGCCCTGCCAACATCTTATTTGGAATGATGATAAGCCAGCTAGAGCAAAGGAGATTGCAAGCCATTTGGAAGGCAGTGGCAGAAAACCAAATCCAGCAAGGGTGAAAAACAAGTAAACGAGGCAGACAAAATGGCGGCTGCCATAGCCACTCAGACCTTCGAACCAGTTCAAGGACTGGCCGCCTTTCCTGAGGGCCAGTCTGGTTCGAACCATTTGTGCACACCCCTAAGGTTGTAGGTGAGCCTCTGAAATACTTACTTAAACTCGCACTGTGTGAAGAGCCGTATTCAGAACAGCTAAACAGGTTGTCTTCCTAATTGATGTGGCAATATTCATTCCAGTTAGTAAATAACTACAAATGGAAGGAAGTGGAAATAGCTGCTTATCCTCTTTTGTGAATACTCGCTCAATAATTCATGCAGTCCTATAAGAAGTGAGCTGTATAGCAATTCTTTTGCTTTGGCCTGCACAAGAGATGGACAGCCAACAGCTTTGAATGTAGGTCTGCTATTTTCACACCATGTTCTAGTGCAAGGTGTAGAACAGCTCTTCTGGGTGCAGATGTCTCTGGATCCAACCCAGCGAATATTGTATAGTAACTGGGCACAGAGGGGGAATAGAAAAGCAGGTGCTACTAATGGAAGCCCTACCATTGTTTGCTTTTGGGGGACTTTTTCTGTAGACTGACTTATTTTAGGTAACAATCCAAATCACACTGAAAGACTTTTTGGCGTTTGAGTCTCGAACAGGTCACTGAATTGGGCATCATTGGGAAAAGAAATTTGAACGTGGAAATTATTTGTAATGCTTGCAGCTTTTCAGAATGAGCCCCCTCCATACTTGCATCTCAGTTCTAAAGTCTTTTTTGCCTTTAACCTCATGGCTGGAATTGACTAAAGGAGCCGGTCTTGGCTAAAAAGCAGGATATAATTATAATTAATGTGTAAATGCAACATGAATAAGAGCAGAGAAATAATAACCTCTCTGTATATTTATGTTTACAGATTCTGTTCATTTCCATGTATTTTTTACTGGTCCTTTACCATAATGAAGTTTTACTGAATCATCAATATTTAAAGGCTATAAGCAACAGCCAGAAATGCCTGTGTAAATACTACATTTGTGTTTAAAAAAACAAAACAAAAAACTTTTGTCATGGGAACATTTCCCTCCCAACTGCGAGAAAATGAAATCTAGTGAAACTTTTTACTTGCTGCCCATCGGATGCCAAGTACTTCCAAGGTCTGTTCTTATTGGTTGAGCACATGTAGTTGCTGTGGTGACGAGCTGCAGCAGGTTGGGTTTTGGTGTGTTTGGGGGAGGGCGAGCTAATTGTGTTCATTCAGTTAATCGGCATCTGTAGGCGTTGGCTAGTGTGCGTCATGTGAAGTTGGCGGGCTGGTGGTGGTGACGCATGTCTGAAGAATGTTTTGTTGTATTTGTATGGGGACGTTCTGTTTGGTGCATTGGAGGCCTGGGAACCTCTGAAATGCCTTGTTAACCATTTCACAGCCTACTAGTTCAGCTTTGTGAAAGGCACTCTAAACTTATTACATCCCTGCCTTGCATTTGTGCACAGTTGTCGAAAGCCGGAACAAAGAGGTTCATCACTTAGTCCATCCATTATACTGTAGCAAAGCTTCAGGTGCCCACAAATGCTTGCTGAGCACATCTAATGATGCACAGTGAAGGCCTTGTTCTAAATATGATAGGGGAAATGACCCTTGTACATGTTGCATTCCAGTTGTTTGTCCAGAAATTGTTGGGTACCTGGTTAGTCATTCCTGGAACTCTATATTAGTGGAAAGGTTGCTGGCTGACTTGTTTCTGTACTGGTTGGGTGATAGGTCAGATTGCAGGTAAACTCACAAGTGTGGCATTCTGTATAAGCATGCAAATACAATAGACATCTAGTCCCCTCTTCCTTCCCAGGGAGAAACTGAGGAGTATTAAGACTGGTTGGAATTACCAACTGAATCATATTAGAGCAAATATGTATAACAATGTATAATTTCTATTTTGCACTAGTCATGGGGATGGGCAATAAAGCCACAGTCCCATGAGACCTAGAAACTTGAAACTTATTTTAGGAAAAGAAGGCAGAGATGCTCAGGAAAATGCATTTTGTGTCTGTTACCACATTCTGTGCCCATAGATTCATGACATACATCTGGCCCTGATCTAACCTTTAAATACAACTCAATGTGTTTAAAATCTAGCTGACTTGCAAAACGCCATGCCTGGGAGACTCATTCAAACTGTTTCTGACAGTGTTTGTTAGAACAAGAAACCTCGCAGGTGCTAGATGAAAATATTATTCCACAGCTAGGCCCAAATGTTGTGAATGTCTTCCGAGAGAACATGCAGAGACATAACCTACCTGGCATAATGCAGTGTTTGCAACCAGAGGAGTGACTTGAACTGAACCTTTGTATAAGGCATCAGAAGTCTTGAGCATGCATTCCAAATACAATGAGGTTTTCAGATGCCTTGCTTGCACAGATTGTTCTTTGTGGCATGCAGACCTCTGCTTAACCTTCAGAAAGAGGCCAGTTTCATCTTTTGGAAAATATTCTGCTTTCTAGTAACAAAAGTTCCACTTCTGCAATTCTCTCCAACTAATGAAATGGGGAAATAACCTCATCATTCCTATACTTTTGCTCATGTTCTTCAAAGTTGCATAATAACTTCTGGTGAATAATTTTAAGTGTCTTAAAGCTGTTATGAAGATATGTCAGATTACCTTTTTGACCAAAGGTAAAGTGTGCCATTGAACTGGTGTCGACTCCTGGTGACCAGAGCCCTGTGGCTGTCTTTGGTAGAATACAGGAGAGGTTTACCATTGCCATCTCCCGCGCACTATGAGATGATGCCATTCAGCATCTTCCTATATCACTGCTGCCCGATATAGGTGTTTCCCATAGTGACTAGAGACCAATAAATTCATGTCATTTTTTTTAATGCATGATGCAACTTGCAAGTGTGGTGTTAGTATACACTATCATGTGAAGTGTGATGTAACTATTGTATCTCAACTGCATAAGTCAGGAAATCTTTTCCCATATGGAGTTGCAAATTGTCACTGGTGATGTAGGCTTTAACCTGTTTATCACTGACCCCACCCTTTCTGAAATTCAGTAAATCAGGAAGAAACATTGCAAGTTGTATGAAATTACTATATTTTGGGAATATATATTTTGGGAAGCTTAGCAAGATGTACCTTCCAATCCTGACGAGAGTGAGATGTGAACTAGTGATATTATATTTTTAAATCTGAGAATGTGTGCCTGCATCTGTACTTACTACATGAGATTTAGTTGTCCCAAAACTAATGCTGTCTGTTAAAATCTGAATGCAGAACTGATTCTTGCATGCTAAAAGCTTTCTTTGGTCTACCAAAAAAGAAATAAAGAAACAAAACTCCACTTAAAGCTTTGAAGAAGATCCGTTTCCGTAATGGTTTTATTTTCTCTCCTTAGTTTCTGCCACTGCCTTTTACAAAGCACAACCTGTAATTCAGTTCATGTGTGAAGTTCTCGATATTCACAACATTGATGAACAGCCGCGACCTCTGACTGATTCTCACCGGGTAAAATTCACCAAAGAGATAAAGGGTAAGTAGAAAAACAGAGCACTGATCCATGTGAAGTAAATTCTGACCCTAACCCTTTCACTGGCATCTCACAACCATTAAGCTTATCTCAAAATGACAGGAGACCTGCTTCCCTCCTTAGCTCTCTGCCTGTGTGCCAGAAAAGGATCTGAGGAAAGAGGAGATTTGTGGCAACCACAAATCATGGTTTTGCTAGTGAACAAATCATGAATTTGTGCATCCCTGTGCATACTTGAGTGAATTTGTATGGGTAATATCACAAATACCAAGCGATGCAGTTTACTGTATGTTTTGTGCCCTCCTTGCCCAATTACACAATATGTGTGCAATGTCATGTAAAAACAGACTTGAGAATTTAAACATTATCCATGCAAACACCTCTTTGGACCCTAGCCCAATTCCATTTTTGAATATAAGCAGTGCTCAGAATGCACTACATCTTCTAGAATGGATCCATACCTGTTGGGCATTGTTCTACACTACTAGTACACATGTTGGGCTATAAATCTGCTTGTGCATCTATCCCACAACCCTTTTGTAAGCATCTATTCTTTGACCTCGGTTCCTTGCTTCCCCATTGTTTTCACACAGGTCTGAAGGTTGAAGTGACTCATTGTGGAACAATGAGACGGAAGTACCGTGTCTGCAACGTTACAAGGAGACCTGCCAGTCACCAAACGTAAGCCGGGTGTTTGAAACGAGAAGCCTAGAACCACTGGCCATAATACCGGTTACGTGGACGCACTTAATCAGCTGACATCTTCCATTCTGCTTTGATTTAAAATGCACCTTGTCTTCCCAGTTTCCCTTTACAGCTAGAAAACGGCCAGACTGTGGAGAGAACAGTAGCACAGTACTTCAGAGAAAAGTACAACCTCCAGCTGAAATATCCTCATCTTCCTTGTCTACAAGTGGGACAGGAGCAGAAACACACCTATCTGCCTCTTGAAGTAATTGATTCAGCACACTGCTACTTCGTACAGTCTAGGAAGTTTTGCCAGTTCTTATAGCACAACAAAATTGCCAAAACTTCCTAGTAACTCTGACATCTTTCCATATAGATGTATAATCTGTGTGGGCGGAGGAGGCCTGCTCAATTTAGGCCCCTCAGCTGTTTTTGGACAACAAGTCCCTTAATCCCCAGCCAAAGTGGCCAGTCGCCAGGGATTATGGGAGCTGTAGGCAGGAGGGCCAAAGTTGAGCAGCCCTGGCGTAGAGGGAGGGGGATAAGGAGACAAGTGGATTTTAAAACTGCAGACAGAACTCCATACATGTGCCGTATTATGTACCCGAATAGAAAACAACTCTGAATTTAAGATGACCCCCTTTTTTAAAAAATACAGGTTATACCTGTATTTACCTGAAAGGAAGAGGACTCTGAATTTAAAATGAAACACGTGCCCGCCCCCCTCACAATTTCTAACATCAAAGACTTTTGGAAAAGCCTAGTCTTGGATTCAGATAAATACAGTATTATCTGGATCATGGAAGGATGCAGTTTAAAAAAAATAGTATAAATTTATTCTTGATTAACAAAACAGAAACATAATGGGCAAAATGTTTCAGCTCCTGTCTTCTCAGAGCAACTGAAGAAGGTGGAAGCCGAAGCATTTTGTCTATTTTTAATATATCTGCATGCATGCATACATTTATTTATTTATTTTTGATTTTTATACTGCCCTTCCAAAGTGGCTCATGTCTGTGTGCACCCAGCAACACTGTGTGTGCAAAATACATGTCTGTGTGCGCGCGCGCACACACCACAGGTGGCCCTCGTTATTCACGGGGTTCTGTTCAAATATGGGAACCGCAGATAATGAAACCTTGAATCAATGGGAATTGGGGGAGGGTTAGGTTCCTAACCCAAAAGGGGGCCAAAAAATCAAGTGGAGCAGAAATGAGAGAAGAGGAGGACAGTAGCTTATTCTTCAGGTCACCTGAAAACAGATATTGGCCTATATATCTCTGTCTCCTCCTCTACCTACCTACCTTTTTTTTAAAGCCACAAAATGGCTCTCTGCTGAAAATTAGAGCAGGCAGTTGTTGGCTAGATGGACACAGTGCTGATTTGGCGAGAAGCTTGCCCTCCATTCCATTCTCACCGAGAAGCCCCAAGGTTCCCTAGGACACAGTTGGAAGACTACTGTTGCGTGGCTCTTCAAGGATTCATTCAGTGGCTGCAGGGTTGACTAGTGCTTCATATTTTTATAGGTTTGCAACATCGTGGCAGGCCAGCGATGTATCAAGAAGCTAACAGACAATCAGACATCAACCATGATAAAAGCAACAGCAAGATCAGCACCAGATAGACAGGAAGAAATCAGCAGACTGGTTAGTTGACTCTTGAATTGGAAAGAGGGTTTGTGTGCCCTTGAAGTACTGACAAAGATAACTTGTGCTCTTTCCTGGCTTGTTCTTAAATCCCAATCCACTTTCCCACCTCCATTTTTGCTGTTTTCTCAGCTGACTTTCTGCTGATTTCAGTAGCTATTATCTCTGAAATATGTCCTCTGGGACAAGCACTCATGCAAACATGCTTCACAGGGGAAATTTAGTGTAACATCTTTATCTCTGTTCCTCCCAAAAGGCACAGAATGCTGACCGGCACCTAAAGCTACCTTCTTTTCTTTCCTGTAGGCTTCAAACAGATACTTTGTATGTGTTTGGCTCACCATAGCTGAAAGGCCAGATGCTTTTGACCTCTGGTTTGGTTGGTCAGTGGAGAGAGGGCCCTTGGTGTGTAGACAGTGCAAGAGCGGATTTTGAGTTGCTCCTGTTCCCCTTCTGTGTGTAGAATATGACTTAGGCTATGGTGCGTACTCATTACCTACATCCTTTGTCTTCCCTCCCCATCATACATGGATTACGCATGTTTGCGCACTCATCACTTGTGGTGTTCTACATGCCATGCTCCAAGCATCATTGTATGTAGAGCCTTCACACCTAGGGGTTATGTGGGCCAGCCTATGTGCCCCGGAGCATTTTTTGTGTGCAGGAGTGTCTCCAGTGAAGCTGGAGTGTGCCATCTTTCATTGCAGCTTAGATTGAGCTTTTGTGGGAAACGCTGCTTCTTATTCACAGAAGTGAGTGGCTTGGGTACCTCTTCATCCCATTCCAAAAGGCAGCTTCTACTTGGCTGCATTTGGATTAAAGGCCCGTTGTTGGGGAAATCAAGTGCAGTTGGGCATGGCAAAGGTATGGGCTTTCCTTGAGTGCCATTGGCCCAGGAAACTGGCACAGTCTAACTGTGCCAGCCTTGTTATGCATGTTCAGCCGTAAGGACAAATTGTGACTTTTGATGGACAGCTGTGATGTTTAACATACTTACTAACGGCTTTGAAAAAGATGTGAACCGCTCAATCATTTTGGAAACAAACACATTGTAAAATGGAGCAAACTTTAGGTATCAAATTTCCTTTCCTACCAGAAATCTTTTAAGTTTGACAAAATCTTATATTCCGGTGAAGTATACTGAATTGTTTCTGTATATGATCACGGCAGCGAGGATTCTTTATGCGGCCAATTGGCGTTCTTCTGTAATCCCCTCTTTAGCTGATTGGTTTATTAAATTATGGGACTATGCCTCTGTTTCCAGAGTTTCCGCTTATGTGAAGAACTCTCCATCAGAATCCTTTTTATTAACTTGGGAACCTTTCATAAAATATAATGTTCAACAAGGTCATTGTTTGTTTCCGAGATCTGGTTTTGATTTGTGATCTATTATTTTGTGATTGAAATCCAGTTGGCGGAAGTTGTCTGTCTTGTTGTTGTTTTATTTCTCTTTTTACTTTATCCTGACTATTGATTCTTGGCATAAAACTTTGTGTGCTTTGATTTCAAGAGATGGAATTTCTTTTTTCTCTGTAATAAAAAAAGAAAAAGAAAAAAAGAAAAGGACGTGAATAGTAAAAATCACGGAAAATTTTGCTAATGGCTCCAAACCAAAGTCCCGGCATATTGAAGAATTGCATAGGACCTGGTTCTGCATATGGAATACTGGGTTTCATGCTGGCTTGGAGCAGTAGGGGAAATGGAAACACTTTGCTTGTACCTCCCTGCAGTTTCAGCTTCCTGTGCTTAATAGGGCTGTTTATGTTCTGAATTCCCACAGGTGAGAAGTGCAAACTATGACGCTGACCCATTTGTTCAGGAGTTCCAGTTTAAAGTCCGTGATGAGATGGCTCATGTGACGGGGCGTGTGCTCCCAGCTCCCATGCTGCAGTATGGAGGGCGGGTAAGAAACCAGGCATGATGACCATCCTTATCTAATGCGAAATGGGATTGTAGCTCCTGAACTGTCTTGATCTGTAGATTGACAACTTGATGCAGATAGTGTAGATTTGTCCTCTCCTCCAGTACCGTGATTTCATGTTTTGTTTTGTTTTGTTTTGTTTTGTTTGTTAAATATCCTCAGAATCGAACAGTGGCAACACCAAGCCATGGTGTGTGGGATATGCGGGGAAAACAGTTTCACACCGGTGTGGAAATTAAGATGTGGGCCATTGCTTGCTTTGCAACACAGAGGCAGTGCCGTGAAGAAATACTGAAGTAAGACCACTCTTGTTCAGACAATAAGCTTATCTTTCCCCCGCTCTCCCCCCCCCACACACACTCTCTCTCTCTCTCTCTCTCTCTCTCTCTTCTTGTTCCTTTCCCCTCCCTGTGTTCGTTCTTATTTCTTTTTCTTAAACGGCCTGGTCGATTACTGGTTTGAAGTGGTTGTGAGGGAATAGTTCAATGCTTGTGAAACTGAGCATCTTTTCAGCTCAAATTGTTCACAGATTGTTTTGTTGTCCAAAAGCTGCTTCCTTCAGTAGGCTCAGCAGGAGCTGTTAAGAAGGAGCAAGCGGTTTCTGCTGACACAATACAATGCCTTGATTCTTGACTGTCACTGTATGACCACGAGCCAATTCAAACGATGAGCCGGCTCATCACATGATCAGGACAGAGATATGCCAAGAGTGTGCCCACCCTGACATCATTGCAGGGTATCCTGTCACTCTGTTGAGACATCCTTTAATTGTGTGGGAGGGGTGATCATCTATGTTACTGTTGAAGCAGTATTTTATAGGATCTGCAGGGGGGCAATTTAGATGATCACCCTTCTCACACAATGAAAGGACATCTAGACAGTGCAGCAGGATGTCCTGCAATGACATCAGGGCATGCATGCTTTCGGCACATCCCTGCCCTGATTGCACAATGACCTGGCTCCATGATTATCCATACATAATGTTTTTGGCCCCTTATCTGTGACGAAAGAATTGGCCACATGATTATGTGTTTCACCAGCACCTCAGCCCTTGCTCTTTTAAATGCAATTTCGCCTCCAGCCCACTCCCATCAGCTTTAGGCATGGTTAAGAATTGCGTTGGCACCACTGTTAATCATAGTTACTGCCAGCCTGTGCTCACTGTTCCACTGCTATATTGTCTGTTTGTCTCTCCCCACCCCCCTCCACTTGGTGTGATGAGTCCTCTGAGCGAACGCATCACATCACGCGGTTTTGGGTATACTCTGTTTGCTGGCAGCATCCCACTCTACGTCTGCATCCCGGATTTCTCTCTCTCTCTCACCTCACATCTCCAAGTGCTTCTCTGATAATTTTTTTTGGAAGCTTAAGCTCAGTATGTCAAAGGCCAAACCTCTCAACTTCTTGGTTGCTGCAATCAAGGCATCTCATTGGGTTATCCTCGTCACGTGCTCCTGGGCAGGACTATGTAAAATACTAATAGAAAGCCTTTAGAGCCCAACGGGGATAACCCCACCCCAGTTCTTATAGTCCTGCGTTGCTCCTTTCAGGTTTTCCTTCTCTCTCGTGATCAGGTCGTTCTTTTTCTCCTTTGTACATTGTCTGGTTTCCCTGTTTCTCCACACTTCTCACCTCGCGTCTGTCTTTTTTTTTTTAAAAAAAAAGCTTGCTTGTTTTTTGTCTGTCTTCTCCTCCCTTCTTTTGTCCCCCTCCTCGCCCCTCTGTCCGTTCCCCTGTGTATGGAGCACGCAGGGAGGGTTATAAACGTTTGTGTCCCAAGGGGTGAGTAAAACCGGAGTTCCCTCAGGGCGCTAGGGCTCCCAGCTCCCGCCTCCCACCCTCCAACAGCTCGCTACCGGCTACTCGACTCCACACTTGGGTCATCTCTTGCCTTGACACCCGCAGTCTTTTCCTCTTTGGTCTTCCATTGTCTTGCATTGGCCCCCTTGCTACCAAATATCTCGCCCCCTGCTGCCAACCTAATTCATCTCCTGTTGCTCCAACCCTAAATCTCTGTGTTGGCTTTCTTTCCTCTCCTACTATCAGCGTCTTGTCCTTAGCCACAAAGCCTTCCATAGCTTTCCTCCCCCACAACTGCTCAGTCTCTGCATTCTTCTGTCCCTGTCTCCAAATGTCACTCCACCACCCACGGCTGTCCAATGGCCTCTTGCTCCCACAAAGAACATACATAGGAAGGAACGTAAGAGACAGACTTATACAGAGTCAGTCCCTTGGTCCTTCTAGCTCAGTCCTGTCCATACTGACTGGCAGTGGCTCTCCAAGGCTTCAGGAAGTCTTCTTTCCCCAGTCCTCCCTGGAGATGCTGCCAGGAGGTGAACCTGGGACTTCCTGCGTGCATGCATAAGTTCTGCCACTGAGTCGTGGCCCCATCCCCAAGAGGAAGGAGGAGCTGCTTTCTGCCGAGTCAGACCATTGCGCCATCGAGCTCAGTATCGTCTACTTTGACTGGCAGTGGGTCATCCCCCCTCCCCCCGCTTTCTTCCCTGCCCTACCTGGAGATGCTGAGGATTGGACCTGGAGCCTCATGCAAGTAAAGTAAATGTTCTTGCAGTGAGCTGTGGCCCTATCCCCAGGATTGAGAGACCCTGAGCCCACACTGAATGGCCGCAGTTCCCCCAGGTGTCAAGCAAGGGTCTTTCCCAGCCACACCAGGAGATGCTGCCGGGGATTGAACCTGAGACCTTCTACATGGAAGTAGATGTGCTACCACAGTATACCCCATCATATGGGGCATACAGTATGCCCCATCACATACTTTTTTCTTCCTTCCTGCTTCTTTTGCCTGGGACGTCCTCTCTCAGTGCCTCCAGGATGCCAGCTCTCACTTATTTCAGGTCCCTCCTCAAAACCCACCCTTTCGATGAAGCCTTTGTCACAACCTCCCTACTCCGCATTCCATACTGTAACTAAGCCCAAATTGCACACACAGGAAACAGTTGCATATTCTTCCCCAGTTTACTGATCCTCCCTTTCCTTCCCCTTCCTTTGTGGTCTCCCTTGTAACTTTATTTTAGATTGTAAGCTCCTTGGGGTAAGGGAGCTTACATTCCTGGTCTTGTGATGGGAGGAGAGCTGGTCTTGCGGTAGCAAGCATGAATTGTCCCCATTGCTAAGCAAGGTCTGCTGTGGTTTGCATTTGAGTGGGTGACTACATGTGAGCACTGTAAGATATTCTCCTTGCGGGGGGGGCGCTCTGGGAAGAGCACCTGCCTGCTTGCATGCAGAAGGTCCCAGGTTCCCTCCCTGGCAGCATCTCCAAGATAGGGCTGGGAGAGACTCCTGCCTGCAACCTTGGAAAAGCCGCTGCCAGTCTGTGTAGACAATGCTGAACTAGTAGAAGGCAGCTTCCTATGTTCCTGTGTCCTCTGCCCCAAGGAGGATCCTCTGTCCTCTCATTCTTTGTAAAGTGCCATGGATCTAGATGGCATCTTATATATAACAGTAAGCCTTCTCTTGTAATTTATTTATTTTTTCCCTTTTCTTTTTTCTTTTTTGTCCAGGGGTTTTACGGACCAGCTGCGCAAGATCTCCAAGGACGCGGGGATGCCCATCCAAGGCCAGCCGTGCTTCTGCAAATATGCACAGGGTGCCGACAGTGTGGAGCCCATGTTCCGGCACCTTAAAAACACGTACTCTGGGCTCCAGCTCATCATAGTCATCTTGCCAGGGAAGACGCCAGTGTATGGTAATTCAATATCAGAAAGCCGTTGTTTTGCATTCATTTTGGATTGTGCCCTCTTAACTTCAGGCCTTCAGACTGCAATCTTAGTATATAAGTATAAGAAGGGAGGAATTGGGGAGACGGCGCTGGGTCAGAGGAATTTCTTTACAAAGCCTTGCTAGGTTGTTGGTGGGACTGCCCAATGAATTGGCCGAGGGAGGGAACGCTGATGCGACGATGCAGGAGTTCTCAAACGTGTGTCCCCAGATGCTGTTGGACTATGACTCCCATCATCTCAAGTTTGAGGACCCATGGGATAATGGAATAACCCTTTCCACTGGAGAAGGGGAAAGGGAGCTCTTCAGTAGAAAGCAGGCTGGAGAATATTTGGGTGACGATGGAGCTTTCTGTGGGGCGATTACCTTTAAGTTAGCTTTACTAGTCCAACCCCTTCCCTTCATATAGATAACTTGTGTGGAGAGCTGGTCTTGTGGTAGCATGCATGAACTGCCCTGTGCTAAGCAGGGTCTGCCCTGGTTTATATTTGGATGGGGGACTACATGTGTGAGCACTGTGAGCTATTCCCCTGAGGGGATGGGCCCGTTCTGGGAAGAGCACCTGCCTGCTTGCCTGCGTAAGGTTCCAAGTTCCCTCCCTGGCAGCATCTCCAAGATAGGGCCGAGAGAGACTCCTGCTTGCAGCCTTGGAGAAGCTGCTGCCTGCCTGGGGAGACGATACTAGATCGACCAAGGGTCTGACTCCGTATAGTGTGGCTTCCTGTGTAACTTTTAATTGTGGGCCCTACAAAGACTTTCCCTCTGCAAATGAAAAACTGGAAGTACTTCCATAATGCTACCTGGAAGTCGGTCTGCTTGTGACATTACAGGAAAAGTGGCCCACTTCTCTTTGGAGCTTTGGAAGGCCCTCGCCCTACAGACCAAGAAGGCTGGAAGGCCTTGAAGTCCGATTATAAGGCAGGGGTTCCCAACCTGTGGTACTGTTGATGTTGCTGAATTACAGCTCGCATCATCCCCAGCTATAGTTTATTGTGGCTGGGGAAGATGGGAATTCCCGTTCAACAACCTCCGGAGTGCCACAGGTTGGGAATCCTCTGCTATAAGGAAAGAGGACCTGCTAGTTAGAGTGCTTCCTTCTGGCGTTTCTCTTTTTACGGCTGATTTTCCCTCTGCTAGGGAAGATCAGCCCTGATGAGGGGGAGCAATTACAGGAGGGGGAAAGAAAGCCAAGCCAGCAGTGGTTCCTTCCTTCTGAGCACGGCTTCAAGCACCTCTAGGTTTCTTTGCCTGTAGATAGAAAGCCTTCAAAGTTCTGAACCATCAGAACTGGGCTGCTTTTCTCCTTGCGTCAGGTAGTTGGCTGTTTTTGGAGGCGTAGGGCCAGACCGAAGTAAACTGACAGCCTAACAAGAGGATTTGGGATTGTGTTGTGACTGGTGAAATCCCTTCACATCAATGCTTGTTTCTCAGCGGAGGTGAAGCGTGTGGGAGACACCCTTTTGGGGATGGCCACGCAGTGTGTTCAAGTCAAGAATGTCATTAAAACATCTCCTCAGACCCTCTCAAACTTGTGCCTAAAGATTAATGTAAAACTGGGAGGAATCAACAACATCCTTGTACCTCATCAACGGTAAGAAACCCTCCTTTATGTTTGGTTAAGCATCTGTCGGGTTTTAGTGCAGAAATATGCCCTTGTGTCTGTTTGATGAGGTGTCTGCCTGATGAGGGAAGTTTTCCTTGGAGGTGTTGCCTAATGCACGGGTTCTCAAACTTGGGGCCCCAGATGTTGTGGGGCTATGACTTCCATCATACCCAGCCACAATGGCCAAAGGCCACAACATCTGGGTACTCAGTTTGAGAAACCCTGGACTAACATAAAATGGCTCAAGAATTCTGTACTCCAGTTTTATATACTGCTAGCTTCCAGAACATCCCATGCTTGAAATACTTGGAAACATCAATACACCTGAGCCAGTTAACAAGCTAAATTTTAGCTGTTGATCAGACTTTTCCTTCCTAATTTACTAATTAATCAGTAGGACTGAGAAGCAAAGGGTTGAGAATTGAAAAGTTACACAGAAATGTTGCCTGTCTTCCTTATACTGTGTTTAACACAACTTTGGCTGTAACCCTCGGCACAGTTACCTGGGAGTAAGGTAGCTCCATTGACCACAGCAGGTCTTATTTCTGAGTCAACGTGCTGAGGATTGCAGTGTTAAAGATGTGCCTTTTCCTAAGGGTTAGCAACTGTTTCCCTCTTTTAGGATAACTTGTTGCAACATTAAGAATTCCAGGTAGCCAAAACAAACAATATTGGGTTGAAATTTGTCAGTACAGAGCCTGAATCTACAAGGTTAAACTTTTTATTTTTGAAGAGAATTGGGCTCTGAGATACCATCGCAACAAAGTGTAGTCTGATTTTGAGAGAGATAACTGTTGTCCTCTGATGTGAGCTTTTTGTCTGTTACAAGTACTTGAACTCAAGGAAACGGTCTCCTTTCAGGATCATCAAAAAGCACCACGGATCTATACCATGGGTAGGCAACCTTGGCCCTCCAGCTGTTGTTGAACTACAACTCCCATCATCCCCAGACACAATAATTTGTGTCTGGGGGTGATGGGAATTATAGTTAAACAGCTGGAGGACCAAGGTAGCCTACCCTGGTCTATATGATGCATTAATGTATTTAAACATACATTCTATTGGTATATTTAAACTATGCTTAGCCAGACTTAAGATTTTGAAAGACCTTGAAATGAAGGATTCGTTTTAGATAACAGGTATGCTTCTGCTAGTAAAATATGGACTTTTCTAGGACCTGGATTTCGCTCCCCCATCAGGCTTGGTAGGAAACAACCACAAGACACTCTAAAAGGGTGGGAGTGGGGATCTTGAGAGAGGTAAAAGGAATGATGATTTGCTATCTTCTGTTCACTGGGAGCCCCACTCAGACATCCAGGGTTTGGTTTTTTGAGCCAGTGCACATCCCTGGAATTGGTTGTGAAGCCGGGTTTCCTGGGCTTGTGAGCTGAGATCCAAAGAGTTGCTCTGGAGCTTGCGCTCTCTGGAATTGTTAGCATTTGAACACCAAATTCCCTCTTTGTCATGCACGCTGCTTTTGCAACTCCACTTGTTTCCAAAAACTGTTTGCCGATGGTGGGGGGTTTCTGCCTTTTTGATAAAGTCCAAAGCCACTTTCTATGTACACTATTCTGTGGCTCCTGGCTATATCATTATGACTCTAAAGTAGGCCTGCTCAACCTAGGCCCCGTCAGCTGTTTTTGGACTACAACTCCCATAATCCCCAGCCACAGTGGCCAATAGCCAGGAATTATGGGAGTTGTAGGCCAACATCTGCAGAAGGGCTGAAGTTGAGCAGCCCTGCTCTAAAGCCATGACATCATTGGGCTGGTTCACACAATCAGAAATAGAGTAGGATTCTTGTATGTGCTCCCTTTTTGTGATAGTATGCAAGTAAGAAACAAGGTAGGTGCAGGCAGTGATGGTCTGCTAAGCGTCAGCTGGGTAGGAGGGCTCAGTCCTACCCAGCAGCTGTACTCAGCTGTACAACAAGATAGGAGGAAAGGTCCACCTATCCAGGTGACACTTAGCAGAATTTCACTGCTTTCACTCATACCTTACTTTTTACCCACACACGATCACAAAACAGGAGTGCATGCAGCTCCCAAACTTGGCTAGGATGTTTGTCCTACCCTATTTCTGATCATGTGAATTGGCCTATTGAGTGGCTTGCTCTTCTTACTGAATAACTGCAGCTGGCCCTAAATTTGAGTCTGGGGAAGGTCAGGGAGTGTGGCTTTCCATCACGCGTAACCCGACTGTGTCTCCCTTCTAGATATCAATCACTTCACATATTCTCTGGCTTCCCCATATTTAGCACAGCTGGTCCATGTTTCCCCCTCTGCAGCAATGATGGTATGTTTGTGGTTAAAGCAGAGAGTTCTCGACCATCAAAAAGCATCTGCCAGGTTCAGTTTCCAAAAGTGTAATTCTTCAGTCTGCAGCTCTGTTGTGAGCATGAAGACTTGTTAGGGCCAGTGTTCCCTCTAACAGGGATTCCCAGATGTTGTGTACTACAACTCCCAGAATCCCCAGCTGCAATGGCTTTTGCTTGGGGATTCTGGGCATTATAGTCAACGACATCTGGGAATCCCTGTTAGAGGGAACACTCGTTAGGGCCTGTACATACGTGGCAGGAATTCTTTCCTCTCTTACAAAACCCAAGAAACATAGTTTAGGACCTAGATGAATGATCAGTGTTAGATTGACTTGTTACCTTTTTTTTTTTTTTTTAAAGACCTTCTGTGTTCCAACAACCAGTGATCTTCTTGGGAGCAGATGTTACTCACCCACCTGCTGGGGATGGAAAGAAGCCATCCATCGCTGCTGTAAGTCCCGTTGATTTTTATTATTATTATTTTTGTCTGACAGACTTGAATGGGAGAGGGGGAAACTGAGAATTGGTCGTCTGAATTTACCCCTTGACTTTGTCTCCTTAGTCCTCCATGCATAGTTTTCCAGTAATGTTTCCTGATACAAAATGAGGTGGCACTTGAGCGTCCAGGGTTGTTTATACTCCATGTGCATCGGAGGCATTTTCAGGAACGAAATGGCCCATCTGGTCTCCGCAGCCAAACGCGCTCAGTCCGCACTTGTCTCCAGCACATTTTAATGCAGACAGAATAGTTGACCGCAGTGAAGGAGCAACATTGGTGTTGAAGACGATTGACTTCTGTCTCAGCACTGCCAAATGGGGTCCAGAACTCCCAGGTAGATGCACTGCTTGTGTCAGATTGAGCACCACCATGTACATGTTTGTGTGTGCTGTTTGTGTATGTTGTGAGAACCTCCCGTCAGTTGGGGAGGCACATTAGTGCATAACCCAAGCATCCTTCACATGACAATTTAGCACTCGCTGCTTTCCTCCTCCAAAGTGAAATCTGTTTGGCTTCAGATGAACAAAATATACATTGAGCAGGATCCAGACTAAGTTAGTCATGACTAAATCCCATTGAAACTAATGGGACTTAAGTTAGTGATGATTAACCTGTCTTATTTATCTCAGTGGTGCTGAAGCATGACTAATCAAACTGTCCTAGTTTTTCATTGTCACAGTATGTGATGGAAAAATATCCCCCAGGTATGTTTGAATAACTGAATATTGGCCTGTTTCAAAGTGGGTGTATTTTGTTGTTTTTTAAATTACTTACAGTAATGTTGAAGTGACTTTATTCTGGATTTAGCAAAATCCTGTGCTGAATTTGCTCATCATATTATAGTTTGGGTGGTAGGGATTCAGGATGTATTGATTTTAAAATAAGTGGATGGTGTGTAGCTAGGATCCTGTGCTGCATTGTAGGTTGTTATTGCTAATAACTGGAACAAAGCTGAACTATAATTGTGGCTCTTTTAAGGTTGTAGGTAGCATGGATGCCCATCCGAGCAGGTATTGTGCCACAGTGAGAGTACAGAAGCCACGCCAAGAGATCATCCAAGATTTGGCCTCCATGGTTAGAGAACTTCTCATCCAATTTTACAAGTCAACACGTTTCAAGCCCACCCGAATCATCTTCTATCGTGACGGCGTATCGGAAGGACAGTTTCGACAGGTTGGCTCAGTGCACTTGTTCTGAGTCAGGATGCTCATTTCCAAGTTAGAAATGCAACCTCAGCCCAATTTTGTACCAACCCCACTGTCTCACAGTGCTGCCTGCCTAAGACTGTGAAAGCCAGAGAAAATGGTATATTATCTTCTATATAAGCCTACTAAATTTAGCAATGGGGGACAAGATGGGTCGTTATGGGTAAGAGAGAGTGACGTCTGTTTACTTCCAACTTGCTCTTCTCGAGTAACTTTACTCAAGTAACCTCTTAGGATGAGCAATTCAGAAGTGTGTGTTTTGCAATAAAAATTTGATTTAAATTTTCTTTGGTGTTCATGCTTACTTTTGTGTTTCTGCACTATAGGTGTTATATTATGAGCTGCTAGCAATTAGAGAGGCCTGCATCAGTCTGGAAAAGGATTACCAACCTGGCATAACATACATTGTTGTGCAGAAGAGGCATCACACAAGACTCTTCTGTGCTGACAGGACAGAACGGGTAAGGCTTGCCCAAACAGGAAGTTGTCCCCAAATAGATGGTTGAAGAAAGCTTTTAAGTTATATTTCTTGGCATGTATATAGCATGATACACCGCAGACTAGCACTTGATAGGGTTGCAATGAAGGCCTTGGAAAGGATATTTAGATGCCGTGACATGTCTATACCTACAAAGATTAGCATCCTTGGGACAATAGTTTTTTCCCATGACACTCTATGGATGCAAAAGCTGGACTTTGAAGAAGCAGGACAGAAAAAAGTATTGACGCTTTTGAACTTTGGTGCTGGAGAAGACTTTTGAGGATACTATGGACAGCCAGGCAAACAAACAAACAAACAAACAAACAGATCATGGAACAAATCAATCCAGATTTTTAACTCAAGACTGTTAACTCAAGACTGTTAACTCAAGACTGTTAACTCAAGACTGTTAACTCAAGACTGTTAACTCAAGACTGTTAACTCAAGACTGTTAACTCAAGACTGTTAACTCAAGACTGTTAACTCAAGACTGTTAACTCAAGACTGTTAACTCAAGACTGTTAACTCAAGACTCAGGCTCAAACTTTCATACTTCGGAGACATTGTGTGAAAACCCAGCTCGCTTGAGAAGTCCATAATGCTGGGAAAAGTTGAAAGAAAGAGAAGAGGACAACCGGCAGCAAGGTGAATGAACTCGAACATGATAGCAATGAATGCACCACTGAGAGACCTTAAAGGCCAAGTTGAAGATGGATCATCCTGGAGAGAATCTATCTATGTGGTTGCTAAGAGTCGATACTGACTTGACGGCACTTAATCAATCAATCTAGAACTTTAGTTCAAAACACTTAACATATATTATCTTGTTTAGGAACATAGAAAGCTGCCTTATACAGAGTCAGACGGTTAGTCCATCTAGGTCAGTATTGTCCACACAGACTGGCAATGGTGTTTCCAAGGTTGCAGACAGGAGTCTCTCTTTCCCCTTTCTGGAGATGCCAGGGAGGGAACCTGGAACCTTCTGCATGCAGGTGCTCTTCCCAGAGCGGCCCCATCTCCTAAGGGAAATATCTTACAGTGCTCACACATGTGGTCTCCCATCCAGATGCAAACTAGAGTGGACCCTGCTTAGCAAAGGCTACAATTCACGCTTGCTGCCACAAGACCAGCTCTCCTCCCTGTTGTTTCCTTACAACAGTTCTATAATTGTTTGTTAGATTCAGTTTCTTGCTACTGTGAGAGATGTTTTTAGCTCCTTCACTTTGTAAATGTTAAAATGAGAGGCCTTATTACAGTTGCTGTCTTTTTATTCCATTAAGTGTGAGTTTTGCATTACATATTACAGACACCTTTATATCTATGTTATCGGTGAGGTGAGATGCATACTGTTGTTCTGTTTTTATTTAGACTTGTATGTATAGTCAACAGCTGATTACAGCTGTTCTGTGTGAATGACTTGTTGTGAGATAATTCTCTGGAAATCACTCTAGTAATAGCTAAATGCTTGTCTTGCTAGCAAAACTAGGAATTGACAACTAATTAGTATACAATACACTTGCATCAAACTGCTGCAGCTATAAATATTTATACTGTATACTGCTTTTCAACAAAATGCTCAAAACAGTTTACATAGAAATATAATAATTAATAAATAAAATGGATCCCTGTCCCCAAATGGCTTACAATCTAAAAAAAAGAACGTAAGACAGACACCAGCAACAGCCGCTGTGCCGTGCTGGAGCTGGATAGGGCCAGTTGCTCTCCCTCTGCTAAACAGAAGAGAACCATCACTTTAAAAGGTGCCTCTTTGCTCAGTTAGCAGAAGGCTCTACAACCTTCTCTTTTTAAGGATTAGCTAAAAACATAGGTACTGCGACTAAACTTTGTTGGCCAGTTGAAGGGTTGGATTCTATCTTTAGTTTAGAAAAAAAGGTGACTTAATGGGAGACATGATAAAGGTTTATAAAATTATGCATGGTATATATAGAGAGAAATTTTTCTCCCACTCTCATCAGGGTAATCAGTTTCCCATGAAACTGATTGCCATGACACGTAGGGCCAACAAAATGAAGTACTTTTTCACACAGTGCATGATTTATCTGTGTAATTCTCTGCCATGGATGGTGGTGGTGATCACTAGCTTGGATGATTTTAAGAGGGGCTTAGACAAATTCATGGAGGACAGGTCTGTCAGTGGCTACTAGTCCTGATGGCTATAGGCCGCCTCCAACCTCAGAGGCAGGATGCCTGTGAATACCAGTTGCAGGGAAGCAACAGCCAGAGAGGGGGCATGCCCTCATCTCTTGCTTGTGGGCTTCAAAGAGGCCTCTAGTGAGCCATTTGGGGTCCACAGGATGCAGGCCTAGGTAGACCTTGGGTGTGGTCCAGCAGGGCTGTTCTTATGTTAATTTTAAAAAGTGGTATTTTTTAATAGGAATATGACAAATATTTATATACTGCTTTTCAGCAAAAGTTCCCAAAGCAGTTTACATAGATATAAATAAAATAAATTTAAAAATAGCTGTCTCACAATTTAAAAGATGGATTTAAGATAAAAGATTTAAAGATGGATCTTTGTCCAATGTAACGAATACCCCCAAATCAAGAAGCAGATTGCCTTCCTTCACAGAATGGAAGCAAATGGCTGAAGTTTTAGCCATACTCTTTTGTCCCCTTTGCATTTGCTGTAAGAACTGGCAGGCAGATTTCACCCTGGGGATCTAATCTCTTTCTAGGTTGGAAGAAGTGGCAACATCCCAGCTGGAACAACTGTAGATACAGACATTACACATCCATATGAATTTGATTTTTACCTCTGTAGCCATGCAGGAATACAGGTAAGAAATAAAACGTGTGCTGTGGACAACTATTTCTCCTTCATAAATTGCACTCACAGCCAGTGGAGCCAAAACCTTTCATCACTCCGTGTCTGGCTGAGATGTTGAGTCTGCCGATGAGAGAGATGACTGAATCTGCAAAGTGGAATGGTTTTTAGACCAAGGCAGTTTAAAGCAACAGCACTCATTCTGACTGGTTACTTATAATAAGCACATACAAATTGATTTGCAGCTAAACAAGCCATTAGTCCCACCTACCAGGGTGAGATCAAAATCCGGAACCTCTCTCAGATAACATTTATGTATGTTGAAGTGGTTGATGGGATAAACTCTGGTGGTTTCCTTGGAGAGGCAGAAGTGGGTAGAAGTCTTGGCAAGGTCTGATGTGCCGAGTGTACAAAGGGTGAAGCTAAAACATCCGGGGCTTCCTTTCAACAGCATAGCGGGCTTGCCAGCTGGCCCATCAGCCAGCCACGCCCCTTGCCCCCATGGCAGATGCACACCAGCACAGAGGGCGTGGCCAGCTGCTGCTTTGTTCAAGGGAGAGAAAGACAAACCAAGCAGCGAACGAAGCGCTTGCCAGGTGGATGGGACTGACAGGCCACGTGGAGCAAGGGAGGAAAAGAACATCCAGCTCAGGGGCGAAACTATAATAGGGCAAGGGGAAACAGTTATCTGGGGGCCCACTGCCTTGGGGACCCCCCAGAGGCAAGTCACATGACTGACTCCCCCAGCCACACACCTGCCTGGGATTCCTTCAGTTGTATTCATCCTCCGAAGTTGATGTGAGTGTTAAGACCTGGAGCTACCAGAACAGCATGTCTTTCTCTAGTTCCATTAAATGACTTGCATCGTCCACACTTTACAAAACCTTTCAAAAAATAATTTAGGATGATGTTCTGTTGTGGCACGTAGAGAGGTGTGTGTGTGTGTGTGTGTGTGTGTGTATGCATGCGCTTTTTGTTACCACTATTCAGCCTCCTTTTCATGAGCTGAGCTTCGGGGGGGGGGTGGATTTAAAAATCTTGTCTCTGGGCCCACTCCAACCTTGCTCCGCCCCTGATCCAGCTGGTGGACAAAAGCGCTTGCTGGCTGGGAATGGGTGGGGGCTGGCGGGAGGAGGAGGCATTGTGGCGGCCCCTAGACCCTGACAGCCCAGGGACATTTGTTCCTCCTCCACCAAAGGTGGCCACACCCCTGATCCTTTTTTGGTATCAACAAGAATTGTGTTGGTTATGTTGACCAGTTCACTTTGCTACTGTGTAGGAATTCCAAGGAATTGTATGTGGAGAACAAATTGGACCACTTGAACTGATGTTCCCTTCTCCCTAGGGTACCAGCCGTCCCTCGCATTATCATGTATTGTGGGATGATAACTGTTTTACTGCAGACGAACTTCAGCTGCTAACTTACCAGCTTTGCCACACCTACGTGCGCTGCACGCGATCTGTGTCTATACCTGCACCAGCGTATTATGCTCACCTGGTAGCATTCCGGGCAAGGTACCATCTTGTGGACAAAGAACATGACAGGTAAGAGGGAAGAGCTGCCTGGCTGTGGGCTACCTGCCAGAGTGTTTTTTAATTGGGTTTCTGAGCAAAAGCCAACATCATCATTATTTAGGGCACTTGCACATGAGGATACCAGGTTGTTGAGTTCAGGCCCAGCATATCATTTCAAATGCTGCTGTAAGAGAGACTGAAGGGTGATTCCTAGTCTTTCCCCTTCCATTGACCTCAGTCAGGATCTTTTGGGCCACAAAGCACTGTGGTTCAGTCCTAGTATACCAGAGCACACACAACACAGGCCCAGTTCTGCTCAACTTCGGCCCTCCTGCAGATGTTGGCCTACAGTTCCCATAATTCCTGGCTATTGGCTGCTGTGGCTGAGAATTATGGGAGTTGTAGTCCAAAAACAGCTGGGGGGCCTAAGTTGAGCAGGCCTGATTTATTCCCTCATTCCATTGGTATGCTGGGGAGTCTTGAACACTCATGAGCTCCTACCACACCTACAATCTAATGGGTGGTGCAGCTGTATTATGCGCACATACTGTAGTTTGTGCTATCCATCACCTTAAAAATTGTGTGTGCACATCAGCGGGGGAGGGATTGTGCTAATGGTTAATGCAAGTGGCTGTATCACAGGTTACATGTTAGATGTTGCAGGGTTTTCCAAGCTTCCATGCTGTCCCTACAGAGGGCCTCCTTCAAATCACTGTAGAAGTGATTGGGACGTGTTCCAGTGATCTGTTCTGTACTGAAATTTGGAATATAGAAAGCTGCCTTATACCAAGGCAGACCACTGGTCCATCTAGCTCCGTGTTGTCTACTCAGACTGGCAGCAGCTTCTCCAAGGTTTCAGGCAGGAGTCTCTCTCAGCCCTATCTGGAGATGCCAGGGAGGGAACGTGGAACCTTCTGCTTGCAAGCACGCAGATGCTCTTCCCAGAGTGGTCCCATCCCCTAAGGGGAAGATCTTCCAGCGTTCACACATGTACTCTCCCATTCAAATGCAAACCATGGTGGACCCTGCTTAGCAAAGGGGGCAATTCATGTTTGCTACCACAAGACCAGCTCACCTCCCTCCTAAGGAGAAGAGATGTGCATTTACTCTTTCTCCCCCCCCACCCCCGCACGTGATCCCATTACTGAAATGCCATCTGTGTTTTATATTTTTACTGGCCTGCGCCTTTAAGAGTTCAGAAGAACATAGAACAAAACAGTTTTAAAAGCTGTTCTGGCTGGCTTATGTGAAGTAGTTCGGGGACTAGCCGAAGGACTACTCCACACAGGATATCTGTCTTTGCAGCTTAGTTGTCTAAAAAGTGCAAGAAAGGAGCATGGTTCTGTAGAGTGCATCTTGTGCCTTAAGGTGTTTGCTAAACCTATTTCCCACCCCTTTCCCCTCTTTATCTTACAGTGCTGAAGGAAGCCATGTTTCAGGGCAGAGCAATGGGAGAGATCCCCAAGCTCTCGCTAAGGCCGTACAGATTCACCAAGACACCTTACGCACCATGTACTTTGCTTAGCTATATAGATACTTTTTAAAAAACCACAACCCAATAAGAATGGAGCCTATTCACAAAAGGAAGAACTGCAGAATTAAGCCACATACAGTGTATGTTTCCAGAGAGGGTCAGTTCATGGGGGAGTGGGGTACTTCTGCTGCTGCTGCTGAAGCGGATCCTATGAAGAAGCGCAGGCCTTATCCTTGGATTGATGCAAGGAAGATTGTTTACTTCACTGAGAACACGGCACTATTATGCAATATGAAACCAGCCAACTGCTTTCAAAGTGGCTTCCTGTGGGGAGCGCTGCCGTCATCATCTTCTCCTCCTTTCCTGTGTGTTTGTCTGGGTGCGTGTGTGCGTGTGCGTGCGTGCTTGTAGTCTAACCCTTTTTTATGCCTTTACCTCAAGTTGCTCAGCAGCACAACAATTTCTGCAAAAAAGAAAGAAAGGAAAGAAATCATTATGGTATTATAACTTAATAGGAACAATCAAAGCGATTGTTGGAGGGAGGGGAAGTAGAGAGAATGTGCAAAAACGTTTTTATCTTTTTTTGTACCCTTGTGGGTTGCAGGTAGCTTCCCCTCAGTGGCTGTCGGCCCTTGACTGTGACCATATCAAGTGTGCATTGTGAGTGAACAGCTCTGTGGAATATGTTGCCGGAAGTGGGGTGGGTTAGGGTGTGTGTGTGGGGGTGGGTGGGTGGGTGGTTCTGCACATGCAGATCCACAAATCCCAGCATAGTTTAGCCAACTGCTGTCTTTCATGTCTGTTGAGTTGAGCAAGTGTCGTGGAGTTGCTCAACTCAAAGTCAGTTTCCTTAATGCGGGGAAATACCCTGTATGTGTCTGCCGGCAGTAGATCTAGAAACTGGTGAGATGAATGAAGCTTCTGCTCTCTCCTCATCCAGAAGTTCCGGCTACTTTTCCATCTTGCGTGCTGTGCATATGCTATCTGAACTGCTTGTGACATCAGAGCTCCCCTGTTTCACAGAGTGACATATAACACACGCAAGTACTGGCACTAAGAGTTGACATCTCTCTCTTTTATTTATATATAGAATTAGTTGGCTTCCTGCATCTCTCACACTTTAATGTGATTGTGTACACACACACACACACACACACACACACACACACGTACACGTATGTACTTTGAGGTTTAGCTTCCTCTTTTCTTATTTATTAGAGGAGAATAATAATGCTTTAATTTAAGTCAGTGTATTTGCAACATCAGTTTTTATGTTTAGAAACATAACTATTTTGTTTAAGAGAACTGACAGCTTCTTTTTTGCTATCTTTTAGTGCAATAAGCCGTCGTAAAGGAAAACCTGTCCGTTTTTTGCTGTGTATGAGCAAGCAGCAGTTTGCCCCACTCACTGTGGGAGAATGGATATGTCCGCATATTTAAGGACAAAGTTAGCCTTAATTTTGAAAGGAAAGTCTTGTAAAGGCAAGAGGCCTTTTTTAATCCAAAAGGGCCAACTCCCTCATGCTGCTAGCAGTCTGCAAGCTTTAATGCTGTCTAGTGACGCTGATGTTGATTCCACAAAGGATCAAACAACTTGGGGTTTGAGGGCACAATTTGCTTCCCCCGCCCTCTCCCCAGCTTACCAGAGATCCACATTTTTTAGCTCTGTCCAAATGAAATTGTGCAGACATCTAAAGAAAGCATGAAGTTTTTTTTAAAAAAACAGTTTTTAATTGCATAGACTTTCCTTTTGAAACTGAGCACTTCATTTCACTTTACAAAAAACGTTACTGAGGGCTGGGATACGTCTAGCAAGGGAGATCACTAAAATGTGAATCCGCTGAATGGGCCTCTTCGCTTTTGCTTTGTTTCATTCCACTTTAAACCTGAAGCAACGCATTTTGTGTCAGAGGTGAGCATTTTAACTCAGTCGCAGGAATTCAGGGGAGTTTTTGCACTTTTGTAAAACACATGAGCTGCATTGTTGACTGCTTTATTTGCACTGGTCTTATAGTATATCTGCATAGATATATACTGCAGATGGTTCATATGGGCATTGTCGGTAACCCAGCCCTACTGAAACAAACCAACCGTTCTCCACATGAAAACCATTTGATTGCTTGTAATATCTTGCTTCTCCTTTTTTTGTTGTCCTCAAGCAACCCACTATATTTGCCAACTTACTGTATTTTGAGCTGAGAAATCTGAGCCCATTTTGCTCCAGACAACATAAACTTTTGCTGTTTGCTTCTCCCCCCCACCCTCAAAATCTCCTGGCACCAGAAAACTTAAGTACTGTATTTTGTATGTTTCCTAGTGCGGGCTGCTGCTGTGGTCCTAAAGTGCATCAGCGCACTTGCAATCTTGCCAGGTTTACTCCCAGTTTTTGCGAAATGGTACAATGCACATTTAACTTCTTGGGGGCAAGAATCAAAGTGTGCTTGAAATGGGGGAGCAGCAGTCTGGAAAGTGGGCGCTAGGGTGCAAGGGAAACCACTCGCGTCGAAAGAGTTCTCATGAATTGCGTCACAAGTGGGTGTTTTTGTGCTCCAGTCTCTAGAAGGGTCCTCCTCCCTGGGGATTCTTCATGCACTGCACTTATCTTTTTGCATAAATTGACTGCAGGGAGTTTAGTAAAAAGAGGTGGGGGGGGGGAGAGCCAGGATGTGACCAATGGACTCTCTGACTTCCCCTCCTTTGCTCCTCTTTCCCAGAGTGTGCATTGCCTGCTGCCAAGATAGCCTACTGAACCTCACTGGAGCCTTAGTCAAATTTGGGGGTTCTTCTGTGAATGCATGATAGACTTGCGACAAGCTTTTACACATGTCAGCATTCAATTTTTTCCCCCGTTTCTAAGTGATTGGGGCTCCAGTGGGTATTCTTACTGAAGTAAGTTTCTCAATTCAGTTTTTGGAAAGATGGGTGTTTTTATTTTTATTTTTAAAGGGCATTGTGTAGTGTTGGGATCTTGGCCTCCAGATTTTTTTTCAAAAAAAATACCTTTTAGCGGTTTACACCAAGATGCACTAGAACAACCTTTCCTGTCCTGCCCCAACACTGAAAAACTGTGGCTCTAAAGCTGCCTTGTGGCATTCGCCTTCCTCATCTCTCTGCAAAATAAAATTAATTTAAAGCCTTTCAAGGGAGAGCCTCTGGAAAATATTAGCGCGAGGGTGCTCTTGCAGTTGGTTTTCATGTGGAGAGGACTTGGGTGTTTAAAAACAAGACCCTCTCCAAGAAGTTTGAATTTTGAAGCTGTCTTCATGAAGTGCCGATAAACATTTGTGATACAATAGCAACTTACTGGCATTTGAGAGTCACTCTTGTTATGATACTGTAGCTGCTATATTTATTTGAAAATGAGGTGGACAATTACTGCACTAGGGAGTGAGGGCAGGTGAGCAGGAATCCAGGCTTTGCGTTGGGCGTGATATTCTGGTGTTTTGTAACGTTTCAAAAGAACCTTTAACCGTGCGATATAACAAGTATAACAAAGGGTGCTGTTATAACCGAGATTCTGAAATAGCCAGATATTCTTCCTTTGATTTTCAAAAGATATACGTGGATGTTTGCCGTGGAGGGGAGGGATGTGGGGGGGATTTAAATGGTACCTCATCTGTGGTGGCAGTTTCCAGTATATTTTTCCCAGGACTATATGGACTTTTATTTTTGTACGTGCTCTTCTTTAAGGAGGGGGGGGGAGCTTTCTAGACTTTTTAATGTGCTTTCGTGGAAATCCCCACGCCTGGTGTGCACACATGCCCACTCTGCTTGCTCAGCTGAAATAGCTGTCTGTCTGGCCGAAGTTAGTAGGGGGGCAGAGGTTGGCTGTCTTAATGACTATGTCCAGCTTGGCCTTGTTTTAATATGCATATTTCTGCCTAGAATGGTGGCTCCCGCCCAGTTCCACCCAACAGGTCCCAGACCTCACTTGGACTGGCAAGTGCCAACTGTTCTTGTTCTTCTTCCTCCCTTAGAGGCTTTGGGAGGTGCCCACGACAGCCTGGGGTTCTGTCCTCCCCAGGAACACTGGGGCAATGTGTCGATAAGCTAACTGAAGGTGCTCTGCCGCAAGCCATGGCTTTCTCTTGGTGCCATAGGGCTCACAGTCTCATCAGGCACACCGTTCCCTGCCCGTTTCCACTGAGACTTGTGTGAGGAGCGGTTCTTCCCCTTCCCCAGTCAGGCAGTAGCTATGGAAGCAAAGGAGAGTCCTGTTGGCTGAGCTTGTTGGAGATCGGGTAGCAGCTGCCAAGTGGTGCCCTGTCAAGACTTCAGCCTTCAAGCTTCATATTGTGGACCACAGGGTGTGCGCACAAGTATGCGACTGTGATAAAATTAAAAACAAAAACACGCCTTGGGAGGGTTAAAAGGACTCTGCTACAAGCACTGGCCTGAAGTCTCCTTTATGGGTGGTTTCCCTAGCAAGTTCCCTGCAAGGCAACTGCATTCCTGAAGGCTGAAAGTTGAGGTGTCCTTTGGCCTTGTTTTGTGTGTTTCTGTGCAAATTCTTGTGTTTCGAAGCCAGGCGTTGGGTACACTTCTTAAATTCCTGTGTAATCTTCCTGTTGCATTGCTTTGCTTTGAGACCAAGGGGTCTCAAATGTAGGTCCCGAGATGTTGTTGTTGGACTACAGCTCCCAACATTCCCAGCCACAACTTGTGGCTGGGCATGTGGGGAGCTGTAGTCCAACTACATCTGGGGACCCAAGTTTGAGAACGCCTGTCTTCAACAATAGCAACAGACTTCCCCCCCATTTGTTAGATCAGGAATAGACAACTTTGGCTCTCCAGATGTTGCTGAACGACAACTCCTAACACCCTCAGGTGCGATTTATTGTGACTGGGGATGATGGGAGTTGTAGTTCAGCAGCAGCCGGAGAGCCAAGCTTGCCTACCCCTGTGTTAGCTGAATCACAGGACCTTAAGAGTTGGAAGGGACCTTGGCAGACTAATCCAGTCCCATGCTCAGGGCAGCCTGAGAAGTTACATGAAGGAAATCTTGTGGTGTGAACTGATGGGGAGAATATCTTTCCAAGCCTATACTCCAGTAAACCCCATCCAAAAGCCCAACCCACCCAACTCTTTGCCTGTTTATGTTGGAGTAAATCCTGTTGAGTTCCATGGAACTTGCTTCCCATATAAGTGTGCATAGGGGTTTTAGCCTTAATTTCCTTTCTTTTCCCTGTGTGTGTCATTGAGAGTTGGGTGCTCTGTGTGTATATATATATATATGGAGTGTGAGGGAGCAAGACTCATCTTTTTAATCAACTTCTCCTTCTGTTTACTTTGGGGCAATTCACACACGCATGGAGTGATTTCGTCTCAAGCACAGTAACGTCTCCAAAGAGGCACTGAAAGAGGCATTCAGTGTGAGATGGAGCAACAAAAATGTGATCTTGAAGGGCAGGGTATAAGTTGGCCGCTCCTGTTAGGCGGATGCAGCGTGCACTTTGGCTTTTAGATACTTTGGCAGAGTTGAGCAAGCAAATTCCCAGAAGCCTGGGCAGGCATGGTAGCACTTATTTTTAGATATAGCGTTTGTGGATGTTTGAATGTTGTGATCACAAGATATGAACTTGGACCCTCAATTATGACTTGCCGGCAGATCCTCTGAAATTTTGATTTGCAACAGATACTGGGATTACTGTTTTGAATAGCCATTGGGACCGCACGGGGGTGGGGGCAGGGTTCAGAGTGCAGCGGAAGATGTCCGCAGTGAGAACAAGGATTGGTTTTCTTAGATTGGACTACAGAAGCAATTCCTACTGGACTAAAGAAGGAGTTCAACAAGATAATCCATGCTCAGAGTGTCTCAGTCTCATTTTCATGTTTAGAATTGTCTGGATGATCTTCAGTAGGTCCATAACCACAAAGAATTGTTGAAAGCAAAGTTCTGCCATCTAAAGCTTGGAGAGATTTATTTATTTAAAGCAAGACAGTCCTCAAAGTGCCTTTTTAGATGGTGCTGTAGAATATATATATATTTTTTGTTCTCAAAGTTGTACATGGCTAGAAAAATATCAACACATTTAGTGAAAACATGCTAAGTTTTAATGATAGTATTGTTTGTGATGTTGGGTACTATGTTGCTTTCCCCCCTATGTCAGGACCAAGATAACCAAGGACCATATTATCGTGGGGGGAAGGAATAGTACTTATAAGCAACTTAAAATCCACTGTGTGGATATGAGATACTTTTTTTTAAGTTTTAGGGGTGAATAGCCCAGGACTCTCACTGAATTGTTCAGAGGCCATGAACATGAAACTGGGGAAGGCCGTATATAGTGCTTGAAGCTGTGTACTCTCAGGCTAGTAGAATTCTTTTTAAAATATCCCAGGTTTCACTTTAAATGAAAAAACAACTTTTAAAAACTAAACTTATAGCTGTCATGCTTGTGACAGGAAAATGTGATGGCAAAAATATCCAGCCGAGACCCTTTTTGTTTTGAGCACACCCGCTGTCCCGATTGACATCTGTCTCTTCCTTTAAAAAAAAAACACAACCCAGTGGGGACTGCTTTTCAGCTGCTGTTGTGACCTTGGCGTTGCAATAACAGTCAGGACAACATGAATAAGTGCTACACCTCAGTTGCTACAGAAGTCATAATAGTGAAGTTGTGGTGATTACGTTGTACAACTTACTTGCACATACCAGCAGAAGAATCCAGTGATGGCCTTAATGGCACCATTAGGACATTTTTTCAAGAAAAGCTGTGTTCCCTTGTGTTTAGACTATTAGCCCCCCTGAGTAGTATGTGAATCAGTTTTGCCAGAGTGTTGACTGGTCTTCTGCAGAAGAGCTTCTAGAGGTGGTACTTTAGCAGGGACCAAGTTACAGACCAGAGTTTCAGCAGGACAAAGCAAAAATTAGTTCAGACCAACCTAATATCCAGCCTCAGGGTCTCGGAACATCTTTGTATTCGCTTCCATGTCCAGAAGATGAAACGATTGATGTACTGCTGGGTTGTAGGGGTGGGATGCAGACGTAGTCAAATCAGCTTACCATGAGAATAGCCTCTTGGCTTTTGGCAGTGGCCTGCTCTGATTTCTCGCGATGCCATCTATTGGCAAGAGCAGGAATTGCAGCCTGCACAGGTGTGCTGCCTTTCTCTCCTGATGCAAGCCATCCCTTCTTTCTCCAGATGCTCTGTGACTGCAAATGTCACTTTGGCCAGCTGCCTTAGTCCGCATGTGCATTCCCTATTCTGCATATAGTTCTGCTTTTTATTCCTCTTGAATAAGCTTATCCGAAGACATTGTATTAAATATTGTTCAGTTTGCACTGTATCACATCTGACTTCATACTAATTCGACTAACTTTTGTAAATACAGTGCATCATGTTCAGTCAACTGAACACTTGTTTTTTGAGTGTCCAAATGTCCAGCCCTAGCTGGATATTAATAGCACATAGCATATGGTTGGAGGTTAAACATGCAGAAGGGTTCTTGAACACTAGTCCTATCCAAAGGAGTAGAGCAAAATGTTGAATATGTAGCAGTTTGAAGGTAGAATGGGATATTAGTGGAAGTACAGACTTCTCTATAAGTGGTGAGTGTGGTGAATCATTAAAATAGGCTACCTCTTGAGTGATGGAGTCTTAAAATTCTTGTACAGGTAAATTTTAGCTATATTAGAATTATAAAGGTGCAGAAGATAGCCCAGAAGCAAAACTCACATTCTTTTAAGTTGGAATGCTCCAGATTCCCCCATGGAGAGATTACAACAATTTGTTCATGCTTACCCTAACCCTTTATTCTGTGCAGAAACGACTGCAATTGTACCTTAATTGTTTGGGGATAGGGATAAAAAAAAGAGGTGATAACACACAGGAAGCTGTCAGTGCAACAATTCAATCACCTCTTTCCCATCTCTAGGTGGGTAGGCGTTGCCAAAAACGACTGAGCATTTGTCCCCCGAGAGATGGTACCATTGGCCAAAAATGTGTGGGCCTAGCTCATGGACCAATAACAATAGCACATGCACAGTAACACAGAATTGAGTTCTTGTGGTGGTGAAGCTTGCGTCGAGGGTGGAGGGACCCTGAAGCCCTAAAAGACTGAGGAACCGGAGGACATACAGATGTGAGCCCTTGTTGCTTTTAATGATGAGAATGGACTGAGATTCCCATTTCTAAACTCTTAAGATGGTAAATAAGATTGATAGTCAGGATCAAGAGGCAGAGGAGCATAGGGGTATGCAACTTGCATGGCCTCCGACCATGGTTCCACCACTCTCAGTATTGTGTGCAGTGACTGGCAGCAACTCTCTCGAGTTCCATACAGGGCAGTTTTCCCAGCCTGATCTGGCACTGTTGAAGGTTGAACCTGGAACCTTCTGCGTTAGAGCGGGGTCTTAGCCACCAAGCTGGGACCCTCCGCCCCTGGTGCCTGTTCCAGATATGTGGTGTTTAGTGCAATTTTCAGCATAGGAACTGGTGGTGAGAAGGGAAGGGGCAGAGGCTAGGTGGGTCAGTCACAGATTAGTGGGAGGTTTTATAGAGCAGAGTGTGTCCTACAAGCAATGACTTGTCTCAAAGGAGAGGTGCTGGTGCTTCGTAGTGACAGGTTCTGGATATTATGGGATGAAAGTGATGCTGTGTGTGTGTGTGTGTGTGTGTGTGTGTGTGTGTGTGTGTGTGTGCGCGCGCACACTCAAAGGTGCTCTTACTGTTACTTCCAGGGTTCAGCCCTAGTATCCAAAGAGCCCTTGATGTGTGGCATCAAACATATTCTCATACTGTAACTAGTTTTTCAGTTTAGCTCCAACAAATGGGTGCTAATGGAGAGTCTAGTGTCAATTGTTTCTCAGAAAAAAAGAAGCTCTCAGGCTGTCTTTGAAGGTGTCATACTCTAAGATTGGCCATTTGGTTGGGCAAAACACTGCCGAATCCTCTCTGTGGCAGTACAACTGCTATCCTCTTCTGGCTCTGCATTTTAATCATGCACCTTTTGTTCCCCCTCTCAGTCACTTGCCCTGTGAGTGAGAAACTGATGTCTTATTTTTAACTGCCCCTTTCCTGAGTCACTACATGTTTTAATATTGTTTATTTAAGGTGGTTGTCTTTTTTAAAGTTGCACATTAAGCTTTGTAGTATTTCTTAAAGTGACTTTTAGATTGTAGTTAATCCTAAGAATTAACATGATCATAAGCCCTATTCAGACTTGATGCTTTGTGTGTGACTGTGACTGTTCCTTCATTCATTTTAAAAGTGAACCTGGATGATTGATTAAGTGCTGTCAAGTCGGTGTCGACTCTTAGCAACCACATAGTTAGATTCTCTCCAGGATGATCTGTCTACAATTCCTATCTGTTCATGTCATTTGAGGGAACCTAGCTACAGGCCCCTCAAATGACATGAACAGATAGGAATTGTACTGCTGTACCTGTGCTCGACATAACGTGTGAACAGCTGTGCCTGTGTACAGATCTGTACCTGTGTGCACTGTTCACTTGTACGAGTGTTGAACATAATGTGTGAATAGGGCTGTAGTGTCACCTGTATCACTCCTTGTTTGATCAGCCTTTTTTGCTTTTGTGTCACGTCGCCTCTTCTGCTTGTTGTTTATGGTGCCTCAGTGCTAGCTGTACACTTGGTTTGACTGGCAGAACCTTCCATTCAGACAGGGCTGTACAATGTCATGCCTCCAGCTGTTGGACTACAACTCCCATCATCCCCAGCCACAGTGGCCAAACAAACAAACGAATATTTATATACCGCTTTTCAACAAAAGTTCCCAAAGATCTTATTATTTCCCACAGAGAAAACAATAATAAAATAGTAAGATGGCTGCCTGTCCCCAAAGGGCTAGCAGACTACAAAGAAACATAAGACAGACACCCGCATCAGCCACTGGAGGGATGCTGTGCTGGGGTTGGATAGGGCCAGTTGCTCTCCCCCAATAAACAGAAGAGTATCACCACTTTGAAAAGGTGCCTCTTTGCTCAGTTAACAGAGGACAATGACCAAGGATGGTGCAAGTTGACCTCCAACAACAGCTGGGCAGCCCTGCTGTAGGTGGTGCATTATGAGGGCTTCTAAGAACGTGGTATGATGAATGCAGTGGAGTTGTGTAAGAAAGGAGGGCATTTGTCGTGGGGGTCGGATGTCCATAAAGCTTCCGAGAAGGGGGTGTGACTTGAGCACACGGCGTGTGTCATGGCATCTTGGGAAAGGTTTGCTGACGGGCTTCAGGAGGTATTGAGAGGCTCTGCAACCATTGAGATGGACTAGATGGAAGCCGGCCTGTCTTGGGAACAGAGCGCTCGCCTTTGCAGGAGCAGATGAAAAGTTCATCTAGTTTGTGTTCTCCCGCCCCGGGACACATTCATGTCTGGAAAGCCCACACATGAGCATGAAAATGGCTTCTCTTTCTGTCTTTCCCTTACATCTGTTGCTTGGAGGCATGCTGTGCTCTAGCAGGAAGGCGTAAAGCTACTGCAAAAAGGGGGGGGGGGGTTAAAAGGGAATTTCCCCTGCTAAGCTGGTTTTGAGGCCAAGGGCATGGCTACAATAGAAGGGTGGCGGGAGCAAATATCATGGGACCACGGAGGGAGAGGGGGCCCATCCGCTGAGCCCCAGCTTGCTCTTTGCTCTCCTCCTCCTCCTGCCTTTCTGAAGGAAAAAGGGGCTGGGACCCATCTTCACTTCTTATCCCAGAGCTTCTTTGAACCTTGCTGCACCCCTGTGTTCGGCAGAGAAAGCCTGTCTAGAGACCCTGGCTTCTCCACAAGCTGCTAAGCTTTTTCTAAACACACACGCACCCCAATCCGAATAGTCCTAATATGGGATGAGGTTCTCAAGATGCCTGCTTTTGTAGTGTTAAGATCATGTATGTACACTTGAGAAGCAAGGCTTCTTCTAATATGCAGCTGGACATCTTTTGAATGGTGCAAAAAACTGTGCAGTAGGAAGCACGTTTTTCTGTGCAATTGGGCCTCTGGAGTTTAATAAGGAAGTAGGTTGTTTCTTAAAAAGAAACAGAGAAGAGAAGAAGCAGCAAATACAGTTGATTCCTGTTTCCTTTCAATATCCATAACCTCATACATAAAGTATATTAGAATCTTGCTTCACACGGTGGGGGGTTCTTTGGAAGTCACCTCCCAGTTTTCTTGCTTCCTCTCTGTCTTGTTCCTTTCCCCTCTCTCCATATCTGTTCCCTTTTCAGTTCAGTCTCCTTTTCCTTTCCATCTTTCTTTCTGTTAGAGAACTCTGGAGTAAGGGGGTGCTCATGGATGGGAGGTGGTTGCCCCCGCCGCCACCTGTGCAATAGGAAAGGACCTTGAAGCCCCTGAATAAGAGTCAGAAAAAACCTTGTTGGGAAGCTTCCTGTGCTTGGATCCAAAGAGCCGCAAGCAGAAGGGAAATAGATGCTAGCTTTGCTCTACAAATGCTTGCACATGAGTTCACTACCTGGAATAGGTAGATGCTATAGCAGAGTCTCTTGTTTCTGCCTTTGCAAACAAAATAACCCATTTGGACTTTGTTTCACTGTGCTGGTGCACTGTTCTAGCACAAAGTTTAAAATGTCTCTTCTGTGAATGGCAACTCAACTTTGCCTCCAACCCAAGGCTTGTCCTTTACATGGAGGTGACCCTCCCAAAGGAGAGCCTTTGCAAGACGTAGCTCCCAAGTTTTGCTGTTTCCAGATGTGGTAGTGCAGGCATACTGTTCCCAGTTGCTTATGCAGTGCTCCCAAACATGTCCCTTGTCCTTCTCTAGCATGCCTTGCAAAGGTGGGAGTGAGAGAGGCTGTGAATCATCCTGAGGGCAAGGCTGCAAGACCACCTGTTGGGATGCCGAGCTTAGAAGCACCCCTGGCTGGAGAGAGAACCAAGTAATCCGAAAGAGTGTGTGCTGTTGCAGCGATCTTCACTATTTCAAGTGGGGAGCACTTTGGCAAAATGCCTCCCATGTGAGAGCCATTTGCCACTGTGCTGACCTCTGCACAATACTACACTCTTCTCGGTGCTGGGAGGAGCCTTTTCAGAGCGATGGCACCTTCTCTCAAGAGCCCTGTGGGGGAAGGACACTCCCGAGCACTCTGTGCCTTCCAAGATGCTGCTGCAGGGGCTTCAAGGTCCTTTCAAGGAGCCCCCGGCACTGGGCAAAGTGCAGCTCCGTGTGGCGGGAGCAGTCGCTTCCACATGGTGGTGTCCAGCTTCCGCCAAAGCTGCTTCACCCAGGCCCAATCAGCAGTTAGTCAGAGGGCCTTGCCTAGCGTTGCCCATGAAGAACACTGGTATAGGTTGATGGGCCCAGATCTTGTTTGGAGAGGGCCACAGTTTTGGACTCGGAAGGAGTGCTTTCGACATGATAAAAACAGCAGGTTTTTCTTGGGCACAGGGTAGTTAAGTGTAGCTATGTAAGGGACTTCTCAATATATGCTGTAGTAGAAGAAGGTTTCTAAGAAAAAGCTGTTCTAACTTGGTCTTTAGGTCATGGTCTCTGGATGTTGGCTAAATGGGGCGATTCCATTCTGCACTCAGTTGTGATTTGGTGGAGTTTGCATTCCGGACTGGATTTAGTTTGAGTGCGGAAGTGTTCCTGCTTTGCTTGAGCACCAGTCTTTGGTGGAGTCTGAAGCACCCCGTGTGTCTGTGTAAGAATACTAGTTTTCATTTTGGCGTTGAGACTAGTCCAGGGGTTCCCAGGTATTGCTGGACTACAACTCCTATCACCCCCAGCAACAGTGGCCATCGCCAGGGGTGATGGGAGTTGTAGTCCAGCAACATCTGGAGACCCAAGGTTGGGAATCCCCAGACTAGAGTGCATAACAGTAAGCCATTCTGATTAATCCAGCTTTCTCCTCGTGGGCGTTGGCAAATTGATTCTGTTTTGATTTTGATTTTTTTTTTACAGACGAGGTGAGCTAGCCGTTGTTGTGTCAGTCTCATAAATGGATGTTTCACGCCATTAGTTTTCTGTGTAGGAAAATGGCATAGACCTCTCTGTGTGTTGTATGCTGTACGTTTTGGCAACATCAAGATAGTGGAGACCTGCTACCACTCTCTGCTTCCCTTCAGATGGATGCACCCATGTGGATTTGTCCCATTTGTGGATTTGTCCCATGTTGCGGTGTACAAGTGGCATGGACCATGTTTTCCTGCAAGGAAGGTTATGTCTGTGTAGAACTGTGTGAGTGAGAGAGAGGCTGTGTGTGTGTGTGTGTGTGTGTGTGCTCGTGCTCAAAAGGTTTCCTTAATGTGCAGCACGATAGTATTAATAATCTGCATGTGCACCTGCCTGCATGCGCGCATGTACAGTTAGGAGGACAGATCTAAGCACCACCCTGAGGCATTCCATCCCCAAGTGTTTAGAACTGCCGCAAGCAGGTGCATCTCTGTAAATGAATATACAGCCTAGTGGATGGAAGCGTCCCCGTTGTCATGGCATGGGGCACTGTGTTGGTGATATCAGCACCACTTTGTGCACCAGGGCAGGGGTGTGGTTTTTGAGAAGCTCTTCTGCAAACGCCTCTGTGTGGCCTTTAAGCCAGCACCCTTGATGGAAGCACTCTTTGACAACTTTCTGCTGTCACTGAGGAGTGTAGAATGTGTTGGACGTCCTCTGGTGTCTCTTCCCAGCCCCCTCCAACAAAAGTATGCTCAAGTCAAGCTAGCTTGTTATATCTGGATTGTTGCCGTTTGCCTTCCAGCGGGTGGACAGATGGATGGCAAGTCCATTGCCTTTACAATATTTACTTTTTAAACCACCTTGACCGTGTGTGCCTCTTTGTATTGCAAATGTGAGCTGCAACTCTTGGGAGAGGGTGGGAGGGTTGGTTTATATATACATTATATAAATAAATATATATTTAAAAAAGATATATAATGACAAATTTGTATTACAGTATGTGTTTAAAATGTGATCCTTTACCCAGAAGCAACATATCCCCATCTCCCTCCACAACTTGCCCCTGCCAAGTAAACTGTCCTTGCCAAAACGGTTAGCTATTTTGGAGTTTTCTTCCAGTTTGGTTCAGTATCAGCTCCATTGTAGTCTCCTCCACTTTAACTGGATCACGTATCTGTCAGCATTGTTAGATTCCTTATGTTGGCTGTTAACACACTCCATTTAAAGAGGGTGGATCTTGTAAGGTGGCCTTTACTAATCAAAGGCCAGGTATTCTTGAACCAGCAAACAAAACCTTGTGTTTGCGTGACAGAGTTTTCTTCCCTCTTCTCCCCCCACCCCTAATTGGTTCAGTGGTGCAGGTCAGTATGTGTGTGTCTAGAGGTCTTGGTCTAATACCCCATGGCCAGATCTTCTGAGGGAATGACCAAGCCTAGACTGCCAAACTTTTGTTGGAAGGAGGGGATTTTTTGTTTTGGTTCTAAATTTGTTCTTAATCTTTTCAATGAAGGGAGTAGGGAATGCTGGGAGTAATAAGGGGAAGGTCCTACCTTTTGTTAACAGGGCTGAAATTCACACGGGCTTGCAATATAAACCGTAATATGTTTGTCGTAAACAAAATGGCACACTGTTTAGGCATGGGTGCCAAAAGCAGAGGAGGTCTGTGGCACACCTGGACAGGAGCAAGAGAGCCCATGTGCCTTGCTTTCAGTCAGCAGTTCTCAAACTTGGGTCCCCAGATGATGTTGGACTATAACTGTCATCATCCCAGTCGCAGTGGCCAAAAGCCGTTGTGGTTGGAGGTGATGGGAATTGTAGTCCACGATCATCTAGGACCCAAGTTTGAGATCTCCTGCTTTAAGACATAGTCTGCTCTTTTCTCCAGGCTGCCTCTCTGTTATCCCTTCCTTTGCTTAGTAAGCGAAAGGCAAAGCCACATCAAGGCATCAGGGCAGGGTGGGGAGGAGAGGTGGAGGCTACGCATGCACTATAACTCACACTCCCCTACTCTGACTTGTGGCACTTTTGCCAAAGAGGTTGGCCACCAATGGTTTATGGAGCAACATGTGTTCTATATCGTAACATGCAGTGCCTCCGGCATTCTGACACCATGTCTTTGAATACTCAGTTAGGGTATGAGATCACCTTGAAATACCTGAAGGTACAGGTAAAGTCTGGACAAGCGGTTGTCTTTCAGGCTTGTCAAAAACTGTCTCTTTGGGTCAGTCCATTGTGTTATGCAACATGTCATGTCCACTGATTAAAGTTACACTCTTCTGTTTTTGTCGAATGTTCTGTTGCTTACAAATATGTAACCGTACAAAATTCAGTCATGGAACTCCTGAGCCAAATCTGTCCCAAAGTTGTTCTTCTGTGACAGATTCCACTCCTTAGTGTGTCTTTGTTTTGTCCATTTTCTCTATACTGGAAGTACTCTATTTTTTTTTAAGTAAAACTATTTTATTGGTTCTAGTGTTGCTTTGCTTCAGTTTGAAGTGTAACTTTCACTAATAACTGCAATAAATACGCTTTGCTCCAGAATTCAAGCTTGTTGTGTCCAAACTTTGGTTATGGCATGCGTTTGTGGGTTGGGAAGCCATATGGAAATGAACATGTCTCTGATTGTGCTTTACAGTGCACCTTTTAATTTTTGGCCCTTGGGCTCCTACGGAAGCCTGGGAGTTTCTGCTTCCTTTTAAAAAAAAGAGTTTCTAGCCCTCATGGTTGCAGGTGGGCTTGGAAATAGGGAAACTTCTGTTGAATGTTAGGCCTTTTTTCTCAAAGAGCGGAAACAGTGCAGTCCAACATCGTCATCCCCAGCCACAATGGCCCTTTAACTTGTGGTGATGGGAATTGTAGTCCAAAAGCATCTGCGAATCCCAGCATTGGAACATATGCTTATGTGGTTGGACTTCCCTAACATGCCTGTGATGCCTGCCCCTTGAGTGGTCCATTGTTTAGGTACTATATGTATCTGTGTGCTGTCCTCAGCTCACATATTTTGGAACAAATATAAGAATCACCATCGCCATGTGAGTAGAAGACTTTATATGTTTTGGGGAGTGACACTGGAGGATCCACATCACCTCAGGTATGTGCAGTTTTCTAGTGGTTGTGAACTTGTGACCAGTATTCCCTCTAACAGAGATTCCCAGATATTGTTGACTTCAACTCCCAGAATCTCCAAGCAAAAGCCATTGAAGCTGGGGATTCTGGGATTTGTGGTCAACAACATCTGGGAATCCCTGTTAGAGGGAACACTGGTTGTGACTTGCTTATGGGATGTGCTTTTCAGTCTCCCGAGACTCATCACACAATCTGAATTTCTTCAAGGAAGCCCATTCACACTGGGACTTTTTGTTCTAGAAAAGCAATCTTTCTTGTCATCTTTAAACAAATGAAAAGGCAGGATGATGAAGATGTTCAGCCCAGTGATGTCTCATCTCTCAGTTGATGCTGGCAGTGAAAATGTACTGTGTGATTCTACAGACTCTAATGATGAATATACCAAAAGGCATGATTGCCATTCTACAAATTGCTCATCCAAGATTCCTGGGGGGGGGGGTTGTCTACTCATAAGTGGTGTTCCCTGTACACAGGGATTCCTCAATGTTGACCACAACTCCCATCATCCCCAGCCAAAGGTCTTTGCAGCTGGGAATGATGGGAGTCCTAGTCAACAACATCTGGGAATCCTTGTTACAGAGAAAATTTCTCATAAGCCAGACATATCACTTCTGTGTGATGGTAGATCAAAGCACATTTAAAAAGTGTACCAGAATCTAGACATCTGCAGCACAACAGAAAACTTCATAGGAAGTTGCCATATACCAAGTCAGACCATAGGTCCATCTAGCTCAGTATTTTCTACCCAGACTGGCAGCGGCTTCTCCAAAGTTGCAGGCAGGAATCTCTCTCAGCCCTCTCTTGGAGATGCTGCCAGGGAGGGAACTTGGAACCTTATGCTTTTCCCAGAGTGGCTCCATCCCCTCAGGGGAATCTCTTCCAGTGCTCACACATCAAGTCTCCCATTCATATGCAACCAGGGCAGACCCTGCTGAGCTAGGGGGACAATTCATGCTTGTTACCACAAGACCAGCAACGCCTTAGTAGATCAAAGTAGCCATTAGCACTCATTGTTAATGGCTTAGCCATGCACAAGTTAAAGGCAACTTCAGAATCGAAGGAGGCATGGTATATAAGGACATTTTTGAGAGATGGACGTGGAGGAATTATGGCTCTGCTGGTACCCAAAATATGTTTGGGCAGAAGTAGTATTTGGCCAGTTAAAGTCTTAACAGGCAATCCACTGGGCATAGAAAGCTGCCATATATCGAGTCAGACCATTGGTCTGTCTAGCTCAGTATTGACTACACAGACTGGCAGTGGCTTCACTGCAGGCAGGAGTCTCTCTCAGACCTGTCTGAGATGCCACCCCACCCATGCTTATTCTGAACCCTGGGTTGCTAAATGTGCGTGAGAACCCTCCCTCGCCTCCTGTCTTAGCCCATGGATCCTCACCAAAAGCCTCCTTTGGAGCTCCCTTTGTCCTTTCTGTCTTTCCAACTGTCAGAATTTAGACTGGGTGGTGCTCCTTGCAAACTGGGGCCTTTTTTTCTTGACTTACGAAACCCTGGCAAGTGCCGTGTTCCTTGAGAGTGTCAGAAGCGGTATACAAATCTACGGTGCCATCAATCAACAATGATCCCTAATAATCCAGGAGGAGCAGGAGAGTGAACGTACCGGAGAGGTGCTACAGGAGCTTCCTTATCAAGGCTGCCCACACCACGAAGTAAGGGGGGTCCTTTTCCTACGTCCTGCAAAGGAAAGAGGAGAGCAGGAGTCCACTAGGGTCAGAAGCGGAGATGGGTTGGGCCAGTTCCTTCATGCCCACCTGGGCCAGCCCATTGGGGCCAGGAGGGTTTTGCTTCCAAATTTCTACACGACCCAAACCCAACCCCTGGTGGTTTTCTCCCACCATTAAACCTCTCTGGGGCAGTGCAGTGAACTGAACTCCTTGCCATGTTCAGCGTTCCCTCATGGCCAAATATAGACAACAATTGGCGTGAGCAGCCCGGAGAGACTGGAAAGCCCTCCTGCCAGTGATCGAGACCAGAGAGTTAAAGGGCAGCAGCGGAACCTCCAGCCCCATCACAATCTGTTGGAACCTCATCGCCATGACGACCAGGTAAACACAGCCGGCCCTGGGATCCAGCACAGCAACTGCCACTTTTTGAATCTATAAAAGCATGGTGGCACTCTCGAGGCCCGGTGATGGATGTGGGGTACTAGCAGGCACAGTTGCCAACTCTTTACCTGGTCCTGCTCCTGTGACTTCAGCAGAAGCCTGGCATGCAAATCTCAAGCTGGTGAAGGGTTTCCCATCTCTTTAGGCTAGAAATGGCTTCACCTGCTCAATTTTGTCAAGCTTTTGTTCAAAGCGGAGGAGCCAGGCCACATCAAGAGGTGCCAATTCCCATCCTCCACATAACTTGCAATACTCATCTGGCAAATCTTGCCAACTCTATCCTCTCTCCAACCCACCGCCCTTCAACATTTCATTTCATTTCAAATTTAAAATATCATAAGAACAGCCTTGCTGGATCAGGCCCAAGAATGCCCATCTAGTCCAACAGCCTGTCTCACACAGGGGCCTGCCAGATGCCTCTGGGAAGCCCACAGGCAAGAGGTGAGGCTGTTGCTCTTGCTCCTCTGCAACTAGTATTCAGAGGCATCTTGCTTCTGAGACTGGGGGTGGCCTATAACCACCAAATCAAAGTGGCATACAAACAAGAGAACCATATAATCTCATTCAAAGTTGTTAAGTCATTGTTAACAACTAAGCCACAAACTAAGAGCCTTCCAGAACAAGAAGGTCCTCACCATCTGTCTAAAGATGGAGAGAGACAGGGAGCCTCCCTTCAGCGGTGCTGCTGGATACTTAAAACGCTCCAGAGCCTGGGCCCTTTTGATCATTAAATCCAATCCTACCCAGCCCTCAAGAATAATCACATTCTCCCCCCCCCCCAAGTCCCTAATATGGCAACTTGAGAGACCTTCAAGGCCAAGCTGAAGACAGATCAACCTGGAGATAATCTATCGATGTGGTCGCTAACAGTCGACACCAATGTGACGGCACTCAATCAATCAATCAATCAATCTAGCAATACCACACCTCTGAAGGGGGAAGCTACAGAGAGCTCAGTGAGGCCAGGAGCTCCCTCCTCTGCTCTGTGCAGTGGCCTCCACCGCTGTGCCTTCTCCTTGGAAGAGATCCTGGAGGAGGCAGGGGGCTGACAAGAGTTGGCGCTCTGAGCCATCTATTGGGGGGCCTGTGCTCCATGAAGACAAAGGGAAGATGGGCTGGGCCTCAGCCGATAATGGCCAGGAGGGACTCGCTTCCTAAATATCTCCCTCCTGACCCAAATCCAACCCCTGGTGGTCTGTTCTCCCCACCCCACCCATCCAAATTAAACCTATTTGAGGCCTATTTGATGAACACGTACTCTGAACTCCTTGCCTGAGTCCATGTTCAGCGCTCCCTGATGGCCAACTATGGACAAAAATTGGCATGAGCAGGAGGAGAGATTGGAAAGTCCTGCCTATGGTCAGGTCCAGAGAGCCCAAGGGCAGCAGTGGAACCTCCAGCCCCATGACAATCTGTCGGAACCTAATCGCCATGGCAACCAGGTAAACACACCCGGCCCTGGGATCCAGCATAGCAACTACCTCTTTTTGAATCTATACCACTATGGCTGAACTCCCAGGGCCCCGTGGTAGGAAAGGTGAACCAGCAGCCAGACATTTTGTTGTTTATACCCCGCTCCTCCAGTGCAATACTGCTTGGGGCAGCTTACAACAATAAGATAGACACAGATACAAGTAATAAAATTATTTTTTAAATGTCATCTCCCTGCCGCTGGCTCATCTGGATCTTAAATGGCAGTTACCTGTGATGTGAATCCTGGTTCGTCCCTGGGTCCGCCTTAAGCCAATCAAATAGACACAGTGGGAATCAATCAGAGGCTTGGTTTAATGCTCTGCAGAAGCAGGTAGACAATGGGGCTCACGCTCCACATTGAATACAAATTGGTTATAGGTGCATCTTACATTTATACAGACAATCTGAATGATGCTGACATAGTATACGTGGCAGTAAAATGGTGGACTAAGTATCTAGTACGCATGCGAATGATTCATTGTTCATCTGGTGATCACTCCTTATTTGGTTACATCCTGTTTTATTAACTTGTCAGCAAAGAACAATGAGAATCTTGCGAGAACCAAGTTTCATAGATACATTTTAGTGGAGAGAGATAATGACATTGGCCTGATGTCTCTGAACTTGGCTGGGGTTACTTTAAGTTAGAATTAGGTTTTCTAAGCAAATTTGGAGATGCTTTGGTATTCTAAGTAAAATGGAGTTACTTTGGTTTTCTAAAACACATCACCTGCAAGGGGTGGAACACAGGCAAGCACTACATTTTAATACCACCTTTCTGCCTTGACAACAAAGCGGTTTACAAGATTAAAAGAAGCAAATTACAGAAGATGAATAAAACGTCGTCTCAGGCTGTTGGTCTTTTCAGGAGCTGAGGACAAGAGCTCTCTGGCCCGGGCGCCTCCTTTCTTGCCTTCCTCTCAGGGCACACTGGTCTTTCTGTATTCCTGGGAAGGGGTGGGGGGCTGTCCCAGCAGTCCTCACAGTTGCTCTACCCGCTCAATTTTGTCAAGCTTTTGTTCAACACAGAAGAGCCACATCAAGAGGGGGCAATTCCCATTCTCCACATCACTTGCAATTCCCACTTGGCAGATCTTGCCAGTTCTATCCTCCCTCCATCTCCCCCTCCCTGCCCCGCCATTTCATTTCTACTTTCAATTTAAAAATATAAGTGGCTTACAAACAATAGGACTCATATAATCTCATTCAAAGTTGTTGTAAGCGACAGAGTAAGAGCCTTCCAAAACAAGAAGGTCGTCACCATCTTTGTGAAGATGGAGAGAGACAGGAAGCCTTCCTCCCTGCAGGGATGTTGCTGGATACTTTCGAATGTTCCAGAACCTGCTCCAGAAATGCTTTTGATAATTAAATCCAGTCATACCCAGCCACCCCCCCCCCCAAGACAGAGGTACTGACTGTGAGGGGTCAGGACCTGAGACATGGTTTAGAACCACCTTTTCTGGATAAGGTTACACTCCCCCTGAAAGATCAGGTATGTAGCTTGGGAGTGCTCCTGGATCTCAAACTCTCTCTGGTTTCTCATGTTGAGGCAGTGGCCAGGAGAGCCTTTTTTATCAGCTACGTCCATTTCCGGAGTTAAATGACCTTTAAAAAGTGGTGCATATGCTGGTAATCTCTGGGCTTGACTACTGTAATGCACTTTACGTGGGGCTGCCTTTGTATGTAGTCCAGGATCTACAATTGGTACAGAATGTGGCAGCCGAACTGGTCTCTGGGACAACCCAAAGGAACCATATAACGCCAATTTTAAACTGCATGGGCTGCCTATATGTTTCTGGGGGAAATACAAATTGCTGGTTATTTCCTATAAAGCCCTCAATGGCTTGGGTCCAGGATATTTAAGAGAGCACCTTCTTTGTCATGAACCCTATCGCCTATTAAGACTGCCAGGGGAGGTCTGATTATGGTTGCCGCTGGCTCATTTGGTGGAGACGCATGACTGGGCCTTCTCTGTGGCTGCCCCAGAGCTTTGAATATGCTCTCTGTTGAAATAAGAGCATCTCCTTCTCTGTTAGGAAAACTCTTAAGATGCACCTGTTTTCTCAGCCCTCTAGAGTAGTTATCTATGTTTTTTCAAGTCTCTAATGTGGCAATACTGCACCTCTGACCGGGGGAGCTGCAGTTTGCTCGGTGAAGCCAGAAGCTGTTTCCCCTGCTCTCTGAAGGTGACTCCACTACTGCCACGCTTCCATGCTGGAAGAGGTTCTGGAGGAGGGAGGAGGCTGAGGAAAGTCGGGGCTCTGAGCCATCGATTGGGGGACTGACTGTGTTTCATCGGCCATCCCCTCATGAATGATGCCCTTGCTGTGTCCCTTAGGGAGGGAGTTCCACAGCTCTTTCTGCTATTCAGAATATCGGGGGTGTAATTATAATAGGCAAGGGGAGATAGTTGTCCGGAGGCCCACTACCTTGGGGGGCCCCCCAGAGGCAAATCACATGACTAACTCCCCCAGCCGCACACCTGCCTGGACTTCCTTCAGTTGTATTCATCCTCCAAAATTGATGTGAGTGTTAAAACCTGGAGCTACCAGAATAGCATGTCTTTCTCTAGTACCATTAAATGAATTGCATCGTCCACAATTTACAAAACCTTTTAAAAAACAATTTAGGATGATGTTCTATTGTGGCTCGTAGGTTCTCTCTCCATCTCCCTCTTTCTCTAGATTTTACTCTGCTTTTTGTTACCACTATTCAGCCTCATTTAAGATTTATTTACTTCATGAGCTGAGCTTCGGGGGTGGGGGTGGGGGGGGCATTTTAAAATCTTGGGCCCACTCCAACCTTGCTACGCCCCTGACTCAGATAGACTGCTTCCATCTCAAGTTGATAGTTTTGAGCAAAAAAGCAGCTCACTAGTATTCTGTCCAACCAGGAATTGCTACCCCCCTGATTTTCTCCCCCCATATACACCACTAAGCCACCTCATGGCGCAGTGGGAAAATTACTTGATTAGCAAGCCAGAGGTTGCTGGTTTGAATCCCCACTGGTATGTTTTTACCTATATTGGGCAGCAGAGATCTAGGAAGATGCTGAAAGGCATTATCTCATACTGCATGGGAGATGGCAATGGTAAACCCCTCCTGTATTCTACCAAAGAACCAAGTGGACCCTACTTAGCAAAGGGGACAATTCATGCTCGCTACCACAAGACTGAGCCACCTAATGACGCAGCGGGGAAGTAACCTGCCTAGGGAGCAAGAGGTTGCCGGTTTGAATCCCCGCTGGTATCCCTAGATTATGGGAAACACCTATATTGGGCAGCAGCAGCGAAATAGGAAGATGCTGAAAGGCATAATCTCACACGGCGCGGGAGTATGAGATTACCATGGCAATGGTAAACCCCTCCTGTATTCTACCAGAGACAACCACGGGGCTCTGTGGTTGCCAGGAGTTGACACCGACTCCATGGCACAACGTTACTTACTTACCACAAGACCAGCTCTCTCCTCTCTCTCCTGGCCCTGCCTGTCCACCTTTGCAAACTACCCCAAATTCGATTAGCAGACTCAACTGGAAATTCCCGCCCCGTCCCCCTCAGACTTATACCACTTCAGGCTATATGTGGTTTTACATATCTGCATGTTCCCCATCCTCTCCCCACCCCGCCAGCAAAAAAATTTATCCCTTCAAGAGATAATAGGCCTTCAAGAAGGCTTCTCCCTGTTTTTTGTTTTTAAACATGCCACTTACCTTCATCGGCAGCCTGGTGCTACATAGCAAAAGCATTACCCTTTGGTTTTGCAGATTACATACATCTTTCTTTCTGCTTTTAGGGGTTCTGAAACGTGGGTCCCTAAATGTTGTTGGACTGCAACTCCCCCAATGCCCAAGCCAATGCCTACTGTGCATCTGTTAAAGGTACAGGAGACCTGTCCTCTTTTCCATACGGCAGTCGTCCTATTTCAGACTTCCAGCCTTAAGCACATTTAATTCGGAGATCAGCCCCACTGGATTTAGTGGGAGTATGCATAGTGCAGTGAACTTGCATTCTGGAATGCTGGCTGGCCTCTTCTTTTCATTGGGCGGCTGATAGTTGTCCATAGCCCATGGCTATCACCCACCCAAGAAGGGAAAGTGATAAGAGGGTAAGTAAATCAGGCGCAGCAGCGAAATGCTTCACTAACAAGCAAAAGGTTGCTGGTTCAAATCCCAGCTGGTACCATATTGGGCAGCAGCAGTATAGGAAGGTGCTGAAAGGCATCATCTCATACTGCACGGGAGATGGCAATGGTAAACCCCTCCTGTATTCTACCAAACACAACCACAGGGCTCTGTGGTCGCCAGGAGTCGAAATCGACTTGATGGCACACTTGTATTAAATCAGGTCCACCTGAAGGGAGAGGCTGATGCTACTGTGAAAGGTGACCTCCTGCCCTCTCTTGCAGTTCCCACCCCCAGGTTTGTCTGTGAGTGGTGAGTGAAAAAATGAAGAGGGAGCTTCTAGGCAAGCCACTGACTAATTTCGGGGAGGCTGATATGGATCAGCGAAGAGAAATGCTTCATCAGAGGATGCAGGCTCTCTGGGAAGTGATGGGACTTCTTGACACGAGGTGTTCTGTTCCTCTTCTAAATTCCATTCCATGTATTTACAGACGATTTTCAGATTCCATTCCATTTATTTACAGGTGAGGCCAATCACTGATCAGGCAAAGTCTTTTTGCATAGATTACACTGATAGGGATGTTAAAGAATTTGAATATAGGTACAGAATGCGTTATTAAAGTGCTTGCGAAAAGGGAAGTACAAGAACAGTTTGTCATGTGTAGGATTTCAACTTCAAACCTTATTCATTTAATGAAATAATTACCATATGGTCAATTTGAATCATAGTAAATTTGAATCTGAGAAATATCTTGTGCTTCTCTTGGGCATGACGTTGTTTTTGAATTACTGATTTATTGTGTGTTGAAAATCTGTTGAGAACAGTAACTCTTCTGGTGGTCCCCCACCCCCCATTAAAACTATTTGGGGCAGGGCAGTAAACACTTACTCTGAACTCCTTGCCTGAGGCCATGTTCAGTGCTCCCACATGGCCAAATATGGACAAAAATTGGCATGAGCAGCAGGAGAGACCGGAAAGCCCTCCTGCCAATGGTCGAGTCCAGAGAGTCAAAGGGCAGCAGTGGAACCTCCAGCCCCATCATGATCTGTCAGAACCTCATCGCCATGGCGACCAGGTAAACACAGCCGGCTCTGGGATCCAGCACAGCAACTGCCACTTTTTGAATCTATACCACTATGGCTGAACTCCCAGGGCCCAGTGGAAGGAAAGGTGAACCAGCAGGCCGGGTTGCCAACAGTTAAAATATGATGATTATGTTTGGAATTTCTTCTAATACCAAAAGAAATATTTAAATGCATTTGGTTAGCACATTCCGGTGAATTCAGCTAATGTCAGTGGCAGGATTTTTCATATAATAATTAGTATCTGTAGGTAATCGGGAAGTATGATATTCAGCATTTCTTATATATATATTTTATAATATATATTTTTTAAATTTCACCAAGCACATTCCAGTGTAAAAAGTAGTGTATTCAGCTAATTGCAGTGGCAGGATTGTGCATGCAAAAGTTGGTATCTGTAGGTCATTGGGAAATATGACTATTTCTCACAAATAGTATGTGAGGCCCATTGTTGATCAGGCAAATTAAATATATGTTATAGATTTGTTTTTAATGAATGCTTGCAAAAAGGGAAGTAAAACAGCAGTTTGAAATGTGTAGGATTTCAGCTTCACACAGTATTAATTTTATTGAATAATGACCATATATGGTAAGTTTGAAGCATCGTGAATTTGAATCTGAGAAAGATCTGCTTCTCTTGGGCATGATATAATTGTGGAATTATGGATCTGATTACTGAGTGTTAAAAATCTGTTGAGAACAACAGGTAAAACATGATGATTATATTCAGAATACATAATTTTTTAAAAACACCTCTGTCCTGAGCATATTCTAATATAAAAAGTAGTGCATTCGGCTAATTTATGTGGCAGAGTTGTTCGTATCTGTAGGTAATCGGGAAGTATGGTATTCAGAATCTCTTCCAAAAAATGACAACAAACATTATTTAGATTTTCACCTAGCATATTCCGGTGTAAAATGTAGCGGATTCGGCTAATTCCAGTCACAGGATTGTGTATGCCAAATTTGGTACCTGTAGGTCATCGGGAAGTATGACTTTATTTCACACCAAGCAAACATACAAACAAATTATTCAAAGTATATAATATTTTTATTATATATAATATAATAGACATGTATATAATATGTAATATAATAGATATGTAAGTTGAGCATCTAGTGCTAGGGAAATCCACCAGCTCATCTAGAGATGACTCATCTAGAGATGAGGTCAGGCCTTTCCTGCGACCACCTTGAGCTTTGGAAGGCAATCTCTGTTAAGAGACATAAGAACAGCCCTGCTGGATCAGGCCAAAGGTCCATCTAGTCCAACATCCTGCTTCATGCAGCAGCCAACCATATGCACTTGGGAAGTCTGCAAATGGGGGGAAGAGGGGAACACTCCTTCTCGTTGGTGTTCCCTAGCACATGGTATTCAGGGGCATGCCTTCTCTCATCCTGATGGACACAATGTTTAGAATCTCGGGTGACCTTCAAGATTTTATGATTTGGCGGTACAGCAGTGCAATAAATACAGTAAATCAAAATAAACTTGCATATATGTATCTAAATATTTCAAAGATGCCATAAGCCTCCTATGAGCTGTCTTCAAGGGGAAAACGGAATCCAAGCAGTGCTGCATCTTTACAGCATCTCAGGTAAATGCGGTTGGGTTGTAATGGTAGGAGAGATTGTCTTTCTGCTACTGGTTTCAATATGGTCACCTTAAGTGGCACAGTGGAGAAATGCTTGACTAACATGCAGAAAGTTGCCAGTGCAAATCCCTGCTGGTACTATATTGGGCAACATCTGTCAACAATAGTTGGGGATGATATCTTTGCCTGAACATTTTCCTTGACCTATTAACAGCAGCAATAGACCAACAACAAAAACAAATGCACAGCTTTTCAGTTAAGGCTGCAATTCTTAAGGCAAGAAAGGAGGCACTCAGGCCAGGAGAGAGCATAACATTGGCTCCCATAGAGAGCAGCTCTGGCTTGTGAGGACTGTTGGGGCAGCCCCCGCCCCCCAATAATGAGACAATGTTTTATTAATCTGTTGTTTGTCTCTTTTAATCTTGTAAACTGCTTTGGGTGTGGTATAAAAATGTAGTAAATAAGTAAATTCTGTACACACTTTCTTGAGAGAAGATCTTATTGAAACTAACAGTGCTTGCTTCTAAGTAGGTATGCATAGAATGTAAAGCCTGGAAGGCAGGCAGTGATTTACATCAAAAGCAAGCTACTGCCCCATAGAGATCACCTGCTGATAAAAAAACAAAGGCAACATTCCTCAGGGACTTACTTGCTTGTGAACCTCTCCCCGCTAGCCTCCTGTGCTTCACCTGCCTTAACCAAGAACAGTGACTGCACTTTTGCTCCATAACTCCACTTCGACAAGGGAGCTTGGCTCTCCCCCCCACTTTTTTTTTTTTTTTTTTATGAAAGCTGGAATCCGGGTGAGCTAAGCAATCTGGGTGACATGTTTAAAATCCGGGTATTACTTGGGAAATCAGGGGAGATAGCAACACCAGTTGCAGGCCAACACCTGCAGGAGGGCCAAAGTTGCAATCCTAGTGTAGGATGGCAGCACTGGCCGGAAACAATTCCATATATCGGGGTAGGCAACCTTGGCTCCCCAGCAGTTTCTAGACTACAACTCCCATCATCCCTAGCCATAGTAAATTGTAGCCAGCGTGATGGCAAGTGTAGTTCGGCAGCAGCTGCACAGCCAAGGTTACCTGCCCTATAGGTGGATGTCAGGCACGAGGTCAACGGGCTTTACTCCCCATCCTGCGCACGTGTACACTTCATCCCCCCGTGCGTCTTTACGTCAGCACGCAAGAACCGCGCTACTGAGCGCCCCCTTGGGAGGCTTTGCCTTCCCGCTATTCCTCTAGCAAAAGCGTTTGACGGGCAGGAGCGCGCCGATCCCGGCCTCTTGTCTCCCGGCGTTTGGCTAATCACCTGTCGAAGGCGAGCCGGGCATTGGTTGACCCGCCCGTCTCTCTTCTCTCTCCCGCCCACAGCCTTCTCTTCTCGTTAGCGTCAAGCACCTCCCTTCTCCTCGCGCACGCGCGCGAGGTGACGATACCGATGAGTCACTAAACCCTTTGCGGGGGAGGAGGGCGAGTTCTCGCGTTCTTTTCTTCGCTCGCTCGCTCGCCCCCTCCCCTTCGCACGCGGTGCCTGCCGGGATACCAAGCAGAGCGCTCTCTGCGTCCCGGCAGGAGGAGTCAAGATGGACGCGGGCTTCTTCCGCGTAAGTGCTGAGGGGCTGGGTGGAAAGAACGGGGCCAGGGAGCAGCGCGGGAGGTGGGGGGGCTTCCTGGGGAACGGCAGTGCCTCCTCGCCTCCCCTCGGCCGCGCCGGTTCCTGGGAGGTCCCCCCTCCTCCCCGCTTTCCCCCCTGAGGAGCCGAGGCGGATAAAATGGCGGCGGCGCGCGGCACAAATGCGGTGGGGAGGAGGGGGAGGAGGAGGGGGAGGGATTTCGCCCCGCTGCCCCCACCGTTCCTCTTCCTTCCTTTCTCCTTCTCCCTTCCTCTTCCCTGGCTACTTCCGTCCTTCGGGTGGATATTCGCCAGTCTCGGCTACGAAGCAGTTGCCCCGAGGAAGGGCCGTGGCGGGGCTCTGGGCCTCGCTCGCCCCCTCTTAAAGCCTACGGGCCTCTTTCCTCCCCCTCCCTCAGTTTTCCACGCTCGTTGCTTTTTTGTTTCGTTGTCCAAATGGACGAAGGTGATGGAAATCACGATGGAAATCACTACTCGAAAGGGCCCGACGCTAGTAGAGGCGTTGTGGTAGGAGCTTTTGCGGACCAAAGGCCACGTCTTTGGATACGTGAACGGTGACACGCTCTCACACGTGGACATTGGTATGAGCACGTGTTGTGTTTGCATGCGCACACGTGTATTAATACACGTGTATACACACTTAAACGTGCCGTGTGTGTGTGTGTATTGACTCTTAAAGCTGCAACCAACTCAGTAAAAGTATTAAAAGCATCTGAATCCTGGAAGGGTGCCCTTAATTTTTTAAAAAAGGTGGTTTCTTATTATTATTACTATTATCAAGCCTGATCAACTTTGTCACTCCTTGCTGTTTTTGGACTACAGTTCCCATAATCCCCAGCCACAGTGGCCAGTAGCCAGGGATTATAGGAGTTGTAGGCCAACATCTGCCCGTTGTCTCTCTCATTACAACAAAACTGTGTGTGTATAAGCACATGCCTGCATATGTGAGGATGGAGGAAGAGTGGCTCAGTGGGAGGCCCAAGGTCATGAAATGCATGGAACTCAAGCCTATGGCATTTACCTTCAAGCCCAGACATTTGCTAGACAAGATCACAATAGCAGCAATTTGGTGATAATGCTGGTGCCCTGCCTTTGCTATGCTAATTTAGAAACCCTGCTGGAGAACTGAAAATGAAAGCCCAAGTGGGAAAGCCAATGTGAGTGCTGCCTCTTTGCTGTGGTTCAGAGAGCAGATTAAAAAATGCACAACTAAAGACATGACTAACATGGGGTGAGTGGGTAATTGCTTTGAAGGCGCAGGGGAGGGTTGGCCTAACCAAGTCAGTGGTTTTTAAATTCCACGCCTTCAGGGAATTCTTTCAGTGTCTGCCTGTCTGCAACACAACCTTAGAATAGGGGTAGGCAACCTTTGGCATTTCATCTGTTGTTGAACTGCAACTCCTATCATCCCCATCATGTGTAGTTCAACAACAGCTGGAGTGCCAAAGCTCACGTAGCTTTTCTTTAGAATATCCAGCATTACAGTGACTTCAGTAGTGATTGGTTTTCTCATTGAATTCCAACAGAAGCATGATTGGTGAAGAAGGGAGACAGGGCCTTTTCAGTTGTGGCTCCTAAATTCTAAAATAGCTTTCTCCCAAGGGTGACTCATCTAGCCCTCATCTGCTTGCTTTTAAAATGGGCTTTTAAAATCTCTTATTCCGGTGGCATTTTTCAGTAAAAATCTATGATGTGTGTTTAACTTGCTGTTTGCATGTGTGGGGTTTTTTTTTAAATGATGTGTTTACTGCTGTTTTATTGTTCAGTTCTTTGTAAGCCCCCTTGAGTATTTTTTAAAGTAGATTTTGATATAAATTGATATGTCAGCAATGAGAGTTTTGATATAAATGTACTGTACTGCAGTGCTAATAATTTGACCTTAACTTATGGCATACTTGTTAAAAAGCTTTCAAGTATGTAAATGTGCTCCCAAGTGCAAATTCCAGGAGATATGTTGACCTGGAGTAGAAAATGGTAGCTTTTGAAGGCTTAAGAGCATATTGGGACACAAGTTAGTTGTCTCGTCAGATACCATCAATTGTTGTGCTGTCATCTCAGATGCTACACAGTCGAGGGTTTTTCTTCCTTTCAGTCAGGTGACCTCACCAGTTGCTGCTTTTGTGGGTTCACAACTACTTGGGTGGGCAAGCTACAGGCAAGGCTTAGTGCACCAGATTCTACAATGTCTGAACTGGAATCAGTTCTCAAATAATGCACTCTGCACATGGTCAAGAGCAGCTTTGGGCTTTTTGAAAGTCTTTTCACCTTGAGAAATAACTGTACATTCTTAAAGGCAGTGATGTGGGTTTTCCAGAAAACACTGAAACTGAAAATTTCTAGAAATATTTCCATTGCCCTAAATCATGTGGGATCTGACTTATAACTGACTTTTGTTTACTTCATAAACAAACAAAAAAATGCCATGCTAACTTTGCATGTTACATGAATATCTCAGAGTATTTGAAGTGTAACATTTTAGGGGGGGTGGGGAAAACCACCTAATGTGGCTTAAGCGTTCACACAAATTCAAAACTTTACATTATTTTTACTGGAATACTGGCAAGTATTTCAAGATGTGACAAATGCAAAAACATGCACTATTGTTTGTACTGTAAGGAGGAAAAAGAAGGCACTGAGAACTGTTAACAATATCAAATTTAGCATGTCCAAAAAGCCACACATTGGTAATATGTATATGCATATGCATGCTTCTTAGGAATGGTAATCTGAAAAAAGGTGATTACTATGTTGAAGCTCCCCAGTTTGACTAGTATGGTATCATCGTATCATCTTACTTAACGTTATGGGAATAAAAGGTGACATTCCTGCAGAAGCCACAAGTGCTGAGGAGTTGAAACTATCAAAGCCTCCATTGCACTGGTAGTGAGGAGAGGCCTCTGTCTGATCTAGCTGCTGAGAGGAACTGGGCTTTTTGGAAGGCAGTAGTTTTTGTCATTTTGAAGAATTAGTAATAAAAAATATTGGGCAGCATGCAAACTAAGTCTGGAAATTAAAATTAAGGGGACTCAAGTTAGTTGTGACTAACTTTTCATTGATTTCAGTTTATTGCTAACTAATCTGGGTCCTGCTCAAGTAGTTCTTGTAATTAGTCAAAACTCAGTTAATACTTCCAGTATTTGACTGGGTCAGTTATGCTGATTCAGCATGTCTGCACTCCATAGACTGCATAACTGTACCAATATTTGTTCTACAGTAGTTCCCATAGCAATTTAAAGCAGTCATGGGGTCAGAGACAACTTCTGACAGATAATTTGGGCAAATCTCAGTGCAAGACAGTGCCTCTGTTTTGGAGTACTGCTTCATATGTTTTAGATTAGCATTCAGGTGCACCTCTGGGCATGTGGTTTACAGTGTAGTACATTCAACAAGTACATTGTTGAATTAAATGTGGAGTTATTTTAGGAATAGCTTGACTTAACTAAAGCAAATTAAATGAGGGTATTATTTAGTATCTCTGCATAGCTGCAGTTTTGTGTGGCTTTTTAGTGTCACCTATTGGTACGTTATTGCTGGATTTTGGTATTTATATCTATTTGCAAGTGTTTATAATTTAGAAACTCTAGTGATGATCTTCTCTGCATGTGGACTATGCTTCATCAATTTTGGGTGGGGTGTGTTCAGCACTCTGGCACTGAATAATATATTTCTTCCTTATTTGTTGTATTTTAGGTTGGAAAATAATTTGTGTTCTCTATATAAGTATGGTTGTGGTTGACATACTTGAGTGTTGCTGGTGCAAAGTACTTTGAGAATTGCACCCCTCCTTTAATATTAATAGGACAGAAGCCCTATTTACACATTCAACACTTGTACACTCTGTGTGCAGTGTACACAGGTGCAGATCTGTACACAGGTAGTTTTTCATTTGTTGAATGCAGGTACAGCAATACACTTTCTGTTTGTACCACCATGCATTGGAGTGATTTGAACCTAGTTCACTTTTAGCATAAAGTGAAGCACAAAGACATGTATGGATGTAAAGTCGTCTAAATGCAGGTACAACAAAATATCTAATAGGTCTATAGTTTGTAACATTTTGTGTAGACGTATGAGATTGTATTGGAATATATATATTTTTAATTCCAGTCTTGGTAATCAGTACAGCTTGTAAATTTTGTGGGCTACACAAAGCTATCAGTTATGGCAAATTCCTTATTTCAGTTCTGAATTGTATGCCTTGATCCTATGAGCTGCTCTGCTGCCAAAAAGGTGTTTAGAAAAGGGAAATTAATACTGTTGCTCCAGGGCATCGCCATGACCTGTTGCTGCATTGTTTGTAGCACATCCCAACCCAACCCTGAATGTCAACAGGGAAGGCTAGAGCTCCTCTGCCGGCAATGGTTGCTGTTGTCAAATGACATTGCATGCAGTCTTTGCGTAGCAATGAGATGGGCGCTGAGATGAGTGAGTGCTTTTGCAGCATTCTAAAGGCATTCTATTTTGACCGCCAGAGAGATCAGGAGCAATTTTGTGGCTCAAAAATGGGCGAAATCTGTTTTATTTTCAGCACCATGAGTGACTCTGCAGCACAGTAGTGACTTTGTGGGGGAACAGGGCAAAAGCTGCGATTTTTGGCATCCGGGAACCTAACTCCCCCAATTCCCATTGCCCCAGTGTCTCCTTATTTGTGGCTTTACTACCCTAAATTAAGTATGGTTGAAGTAACTATAGTATTTTATTCTTACAGGGAACAAGTGCAGAACAGGACAACCGCTTCAGCAACAAACAGAAGAAGCTACTGAAGCAACTGAAATTTGCAGAATGCCTAGAAAAGAAAGTAGGTTCATTTTATTTATATTTAGAGCCATGTACTTTTTTTTTTTAAACTCTTTAAATGTGGAATGTGGTGGCTGGCATCCTGACTAAAGGTGTGAGGGAGTGAGTGACAGAAAAGACTCTGGGGGCACACCAGGATCCTGTGCACAACTCCCCCAATCCTTCTAGGCATGCACTGTTATACCAGAGGGGTAAGATATCCAGTAGTGTAATGTGGCAGGGATGCAGTCCCAGTACTTTTCCTCCTCCAGGATCTCAGCAGGGATGCGAAGCCTTTGGCTTTCTACATGGAAATAATGTACTGCTCTTGCTGTTCCAACCGTTTATTACCATTCTTTCTCTTTTAGGAACATAAGAAGCTGCCTTATACTGAGTCAGACCATTGGTTCATCTAGCTCACTATTGTCTGCATTGGCATTGGCTTTCCATGATTTTCAGGCAGGAATCTCTTCTACCTGGAGATGCTGCCTGGGATTGAACCTGGGATTGTCAGCATACAAGTCATACAGTGGACTAGTGTTAGGACATTCTAAAATGAATGACAGGGAATGCCCAATGAAATGCCATTTGGGTTCCTCCCAAATGGCCACGGAATGCATTGAATTTCCAACGGCCATTTGGAAATTCCTTGCATTGAATTTCCAATGGCCATTTGGAAATTCCATGGCCATTTGGAAGGAACCTGTGCATTTCAGTGGGCATTTCCTGTTATTCATTCTAGTCCATTCCCTAGAGCAGGGGTGGGGAAACTTGGCCCTCCAACTGTTTTTGAGCTACAACTCCCACCATCCCCAGCCACAATAAGGATCTGCATGATCCTTGACTTCTTGTAACACAACCCACCAAATTATTGCATCTATCAAGTGAGGGGGTGCTGGGGCTGTCTGGGAGAGTGCCTGCACTTCTGAATTTGGGACTACATCACTGAAGATATCCAAATGCTGCTCATGCTCCAGAAGCACACCCTAAGATCAGAAAAATGCAACTGAGGGTCAGCAATGTTTTTCTGATCTTATTGAGCACTTTTGGAACGCAAGCAGCACTTGGACGCCTTAGCCCTCTGGTGCCACAGCACGCTGGTAGAAGGACTGGGGTTGTTGTGCACAGGCTCCCAGAGCATCCCCACAGAACCTCCTTACATATGTTTTGTTAGGATGTCAGCTGGATAACTGATGCAAGAAACAAAATGTCAGGCTAACTTGGTTCTCTTAACTAGAAATAGGAAAACTGTTGGCAGTTTTTAAAGCTGCTATAGAATCTGAGTGGATTGGTATAAATACTAAAGTGTGGTTTCTTGCTATTGTTGGTTGGATCATGGTTTCAGCAATATTGCAAAGAGCTCCTGAAGATCACTGACAGAAATCTGAAGTGTATTGAAGACCCATGCCGTGTGAAAGGAGCCATTTTAACTTCAGGCTTCCATTATGGTTTCTCAGGAAGACTCTTTGTGCAAGATGGACAGTATGGTTGTGCTGGAGTGTGCTTGAAGAGATTAAAAATGCTTTTTTTTCTCAATAAATGGTTAGAAATGAATGCTTTTACTGACAGGCAAGAAAACTAATGTACACCATGTGTTTATGCATATGCTTATAGACAGTGTGTGTATTTCCCTTTGTCCTGGACGCCAGGGCAGTGAATGGCAAATTAAAAAACAAACTACTAAAACAATAAACATTCATTAAAAACTTTCAAAATAAACACAACTACAGCCAACTAAAGGGAAATTGGCTACTCATTGATTAAAGGTTGAATAAATAAGGCAGTCTTCAAAGCCTGAGAGTGAGGGAGTCGTGTGGATCTCATTTGAGATTGAGTTTCAGAATCTGATGGCAATCACAGAGAAGGCCCTGTCCCGCTTGCAGATCGCATGTATTCAGTGACTAGTCATTATACAAAGAGAAAGGTGAACATCAAATTTAATAATTAGTATTTTTGTCTGATCAATATAGGTGGACATGAGCAAAGTAAACCTGGAAGTAATCAAGCCATGGATAACAAAAAGAGTAACAGAAATCCTTGGATTTGAAGATGATGTAGTAATTGAATTTATATTCAACCAGTTGGAAGTGAAGGTAATGATTTTGCTGTGGATGTACTTACATGTTTGTAAATGTATTGTGTAATCTCTGGAACTGTGAAATATCTTTATGGAAAACAGTTGATGAAATTAGAAGGCATTTTGTTACAATGTTTATTGTGAATAAATTCACTTTGTAAAACGTTTTAAGGTTGGAAGTTTTAGTGAAGGTGCATAGTTTGCAAAACTGCTCAGGTGGAAAAAAAAATCAGACTTACTGTGTTGATTTTGCTGTTACGTGTTAAGCTACTTTGACAGCAATTTTCTAATGATGATGTGATTTATGATTTAAAAGGCCTGAACCAAAATGGAAGTTATTCCTTGCGTCTGAAGTATAGCACCATCACCTTATTAGGTCACAGCAGAGTGAGTGTCCAATGTCGCTCTGACCAACTCCCTTGATGATGCAGTGTGTGTTTGGAGGTGAGTTGTGTAAAGTGGCCGAACCAAAGACAGACAAAGCATCCAGCAGAGAGCAATTGGGCAAAGCTTTACACTGCTCTTGAAATTGTTGTGACATAGGTCAGTTTAAATGTAAAGCATGAGGTGCAGTTCTAAATTGGTAAGAGACATTCAGTGGAGACGTGCTCTGTTTAGTTCAGATTAATAGGACTATGGCTGTGTTCAGCTGGGGGGGCGGGGGTGCTAATATATAAATTACAGTAAAACTCTGTCAAGTTGATATAGAGAAAATTAAGGGTGCAAGCCACCTCCCACTGAAATCAGGGGCAAAACTTCTGTCTAATCTTAATGGAGTGGATTGCACCACTGGAATACAGCTAATCATTTACCAGTCTTATAACATGAACTGCATAAGTGAATCTGAGTTCATGATAAACTCAGTCTTTTATTTTACACAATCTGCCACTGCATCCCAAGAGACAGTAAAGAGTTTCTCTCAACGATTGGCAAAAACACTCTTGTGCTAATATACTTTATGCTCAATCTTCCTTCCAAAGAGTTCATCTTTATGATTTGACTGAACAGTTGACATTTCAACTGAGAAAGGTATTGCTGTTAAGAGAGGAGGAAAAGTCATGCTATATTTTGAATGTAAGATTTTATTTTTAAACAGCCTTATTTGGAATCTCTTATATGTTTGCATAGAAATCAAGCTGGGGAAGCAGGTTTAAGGGATCAGCTGGATAAAGTAAGAGTTTATATTAGGAAATAACTAGCTAACATGTATTAGTGTAATCTGAATACGCATTTTTAGTTCCCCTTCATAGAAAGCATGATTTAAATTTTAGTACTTTTAAAACAATCTTTTCCTTTTTGTGGTTGTGTACTCATTATTGCTTGTTCGTCTTTTGCAATTTAGATAAATGATATAACATTAAACTCAAGGTGGTTGAGTTGCAGTAGGGAGTCGGAAGCAAGCCAAGGGAACATCTTTCTCTACAGGGGACTTGGCGATTCCAAACCCCCCCCAAAGTTCCAAGAAGAAACTGAAGACACCTGGAATCTGTACTTGCTTTGTGCTGTTGAGCTGTGCTTGTTATATGGACCTTGTTGCTTTGACCGACAGTATTAGAACTAAAGTGCCCACCTGTACTTTGAGCCATTTGACCTCTTAATCCTTTGTGGGCATTACATAATTGTCTTAAAAAGAACCAATATGGCAGCTTCCATTCCATTAACTAGTTTAGTGAAGGCTCAGTCTAGTTTGCTCATGAAAGTAAGAAAATGCATGCATAAATTCTAGTTCAGTTTTCACACTAGGGCTTTCAGGTATATTGTAGATGGTGATTCTGTGATGTTAAGTAAGTGTACAGCTTCTGTCCATTGTATGGATCACAGTGAAAAAATGAAACAAAAAACTCAAAAATATTTTCAAGCAGCAGAACCAAAGAATATTGGGGAAGAATGCTTAGAGCTTAATTGCAAAGAATTTACAGTAGCATCATAATGGTTGGTATGCTAAATTCATGGCCCTCAGTTGTAGCGGCTGCACAGACCAAAATACTTATGAAATCCACAAAGGATTAACAGGCCACTCTCCATGTAATGGTAAAGCAAGAGAAAATTGGTAATCTACTAGGACTATATTACTGAGCAACCTCTAGGTAAAGTTTTTAAACTAGTAATGAGCATAATATATTGTAGCCCCATGGTAGAAGATTAAGTCAAAATTGAGGTGACTTGTCTGGGTCTGTTTTTTCAAATAACCTGTCTTTCTTCCTGTCATATCTCTTTGCAGAATCCAGATTCCAAAATGATGCAAATCAACCTGACTGGGTTCTTGAATGGGAAAAATGCTAGAGAGTTCATGGGAGAACTGTGGCCGCTACTGTTAAGCGCGCAAGAAAACATTGCTGGTATTCCATCTGCTTTCCTGGAGCTGAAGAAAGAAGAAATAAAACAGAGACAGGTAGGATATCTGGAGGGCTGGTTGATCAGTAGAAAAGTGTTCTGGTTTTGTGCTGAAGTCTTATGGGATTGGATGCCAAATGGGTTTTGTGCTGAAGTCTTATGGGATTGGATGCCAAATGGGTTTTGTGCTGAAGTCTTATGGGATTGGATGTCATGAGAAGACTCCAAAGTTTCCATAAGAGAGAGAATCTTTGAAATATTGTGACTGTTGAATCTAGATTTCAGTTTGATTGCTTTGAATTGTAAGGAACCAAATTGGCTTTCCTCACAAAGCACCAATTCAGAGTGAGCCCCACTCCAAAAAAAAAAAAAAAAAAAAAAAGCACTGGGGAGGGCTCCAGTGCACACCTCTGTCATAGGAACACAGGAAGCTGCCATATATTGTCACAGACCATTGGCTCATGTAGCTCAGTATTGTCTACACTGACTGGCAGCAGCTCTCCAAAGTTTCACACAGGAGTCTCTCTCAGCCCTATCTTGGAGGTTCTGCCAGGGATTGAACTTGGGACTTTCTGTATGCAAAGCCAATGCTCTACCATTGAACTGCAGTCCCATCAGAAACCATTCCATCAACTAGTTTTCTTGCTTTGATTACACAGTGAGCTTCAACTTCCTTTATCACAAGGGTCAACAGCTTATTTTTCCAGATGCAAGTACAAATACTCATTGTGTATGAATGCAGTTGACTTGTATAGCACACCTAATTTATGTAATCTGTAGGAAAGTTATTGGATCATCTGCTAGTGTGCATTTTCTACTGTGAAGAAATCAGAGGGGCTTAATCTTAAATTCTCAATCATAATTTTACCTGGAAAATTTCAGTTTCCTGGGCACTTCTGTTTAGTTTTCTGGGTTATTTTACTTCTTTATTAATTAAAATACCATTCCTGCTAGGTTGGAAAATGTAGCAAGTCTTGTTGCACGCTGCTTATTTTCAGCCTTCAGGAGGCATCAGGAGTTCAAGTGTGCTAACCCCAAATGCACAGAGTGATGTGTTACCATCTTGTATTGCCTCATCCCAGCGACTTGTTCCTTGCAAATCCTTTAGCCGCCCCTGCTTTATTGACTATTAGCAAAAACACTGCTGTGTTTAGCATATATATTTCACCCTGTTGGTGTGTTAAATATTTCAGAATCCAGTAGTTGCATCTCAGTCAGGAAACAACTTTACAAATAACAAACTTGGAAATTGCAGTAAAATTGCCCAAACCAAGAAGCACAAAAGTACCAGTGAAACCTGGCCCTTCAGCTCAGTATTATTAGCTGGATAGGGTGGATAAGTGAACGAACTTGGCTCTGGTATTTGCTTGGGCTTTTGGAGTTGGAGGTGCTTGCAATGTACACCAAGATAGTGTGCATATGTAAAGCACTTGAAGCTCTGAAGAATGTCTATAAATGCTAAGTATAAAAGGAATTATACTTGATTCTTTCTATAGTTCCAGCATTTAATTCAGAAGCAAACTAACATAACATTTTGTTTCAGATTGAACAGGAAAAGCTGGCTTCTATGAAGAAACAAGATGAAGACAAGGACAAAAGAGAAAAAGAAGATAAAGAGAACAGGGAAAAGAGGGACCGATCCAGAAGCCCTAGAAGGTATTGCTCATGTGTGTGATTATGGGCATTCTTGCATGGGACACCCTCTGCATGCTGAAGACACTGATTTCCATTGTGATGCAACTTCACCACTGTATTGAATGTGTTTTGGAGAAAGTATCTCATAGGTGGTCTAATACTCTGATTACTAAAGCTTAGTTTTACATGTATTTCTAGAGCTTGTTTCATCTATCCAAGGCAGCAGTTGAAGTTTTGTGGTGGGATTGTTCTCTGTTGCTCTTGCCAGGGACATCTCATGGGTTATCCCCTCCCACTAGCTCCAAGGCAGGACAGATCTGATTTGACAGAAAAGAACAGACCCACTCAGGGCTGAGGGGAATAACCCCACCCCAGTTCTTTCTGTCCTCACTTAGCTCCAGGCAGCATTCATTCTCTCTCTCTCTCTCTCTCTCTCTCTCTCTCTCTCTCTCTCTCTCTCTCTCTCTCTCTATTTGTCTTTTGTCTTGGTTTTTTCTTGCTGATTCTCTTTCTGTTCCTAGTTCAGATACTCTCATTCCTTTCTCTAGCATCCTTAAAAAAAAACACCTTCTATCGGATCCCTTGCCCTTGTTTCTCTCCCCCTCCCCTCCCTCCCTTCTCCTTTCCTATGTTGTATGGAGCAAGGCTTGAGGGGCAAAATAATTTTTGTTCCAAGGGGAAAGTGGCAAGCTAATTTCGGCCTGGGCAGATCCAAACCATTTGGAGCCCCCGTGGCCATTAGGTCGCTTCTCTCTAAAGAGGTAACGGCTGCTAAAGTGCTGCCCATTTCACCTCATGCCTTGGCATTTCTTCTGAGAGCGGCAACAGCTGCTAAAGAGCTTCCTGCCAACCTGACCTCCGCAACAGCGTAGGTGACGGCTGCCTCAGAGCTGTTTGCTCCTGGGTCTGCTTCGAGTCTCCTCACTTTGTGCTGCGAGACTCGATCGTCAGTGGCCCGGCGTGCAGCTCTCCAGTCATCCGGCCCCTCCCGGCTTCACCAGATTGGCTTTCTGAGGCTGCCCTTTGCAAACCCTCCTCCCTGTGCCGTGGAGATTCAGGCAATATGAGAGGCACAAGAGCGCTGCAGACGCAAGGAAAAGGAGCGCTGCTGGCCCCTATCAGGGGAAATGGTGGGAAAGGAGGGCGAAACTGCCATTTTGGACCAAACCAGTCTTCCTTCTGCAGGTCCTTCCAGCAAAGAAGCACCTTTAAGGGAGGTAACCGGGGAGCCTTGGGGTCAGTCTGACTCCAGTGTGGTGGCTGTGGGGGAGCGGGTTACTTTAGTTCCTGGCCCTTCCCTCGCCATTCCAAAGACCGTCCCACCCGACTGGCAGGCCTGGTTTAAAAACACTATTGTAGACACAGTACTGCAGCTCAGGCCTGCTAAAAAAGGAAAGGGCATAGGAAGCACAAAAGGCTCGACTCCTCTTCTGAGAGTATTTGTTCTAGTAACTCCGATAGCTCTTCGCCTAAAAAAACAAAGGCAAAAGTAAAACAGGAGTAAAAAGAGGTCTCAGCGTAAGAAGGATGTGCTCACAATTCATTCCTCTGTCATATCTGAACATGACTCTCAGGATCCCAAGTCTCTAAATCCTAGGCCTATTATAAAGGCTGGCACGGTTACTACACATGTCCTATACTCTGATGTTGAAGGCGATGCTGGCAGAACTGAGGGCCTGGCTCAGGACACAGATCCCCCTGACAGGGAGGAGGGGGAATGGTCAAATGGGGAGGACAATGATAATGCTATTGTCTCCCAAAGGTTATTTGTGGCGGAAGATTTCAATCCCCTCATGTCTAGGGTCATTAAGGCCATAGGACTTCAGCAAAATACAGCCACTGAGTCTAATACTTCGGGAAAGGAGGACTTGGTTTTTCCTCGGGCAAAACCTAAGGACATGCTGTTACCATTACTTGACCTATTTACTGAGGTTATTAAGCAGGAGTGGCTACTCCCAGCGGCTAATAGAAAGCCAATGTCTGTCTCATTCCAGCAGGAGCCTTCTGATTTACTAAAGACGCCTTGCACTGATGCTCCTATTGCACAATTGGTGTCAAATTCTTTAGTGCCAAGAGATGGCGAGGTTGCCTTAAAGAACCCAGCCGATAAGAAAGCTGAATTGGCATTCAAACGGGCACAAAAAAATTCCTCCCTCTACTAGAGTGGCAGCGGCGGCATCTATGGCAGCAGGGGCCTCCTTGTTGTGGATAGATGGCCTCTTGAATGATCCACCTTCTTAAAACTCAGACAACAGTTGGTCAAACTACAGAAGGCGCAGGTGTTCATAGCGGATGCTACCTTGGACTCGATCAGATATACTTCTCGAGTGGCGGCGGCATCTGTTCTGCGACGTCGGCACCTCTGGATGAAAAATTGGTCAGTAGACAATAGCTCCAGGAATAATCTCACTGCAGTCGCATATGATGCCACAAAACATTTTGGAGAGGCCGCGCTAAAGGACATCCTAGTAGAATCAAAGGACAAGCATAAAACAATGCCATTAGCGGCCCGTAAAATTGACAAGCCTCCTTTTAAAAAGAATTTCCAGCAGTTTCAGCCCTTTCGGGGTTTCTGGCCCTTCAGGGGTCAGAACAGAGAGGTTCTTGGGGTCGCCAACGCTTCCCCTATAAAGGGCAAGGAGGTTTCAGACAACAAGCAACTCAAGCTAAGCAAAAACCTCAACAATGACTCACAAGTGATTCACCTAGGGGGCTGTTTGACGGACTTTCTCCCCGCTTGGGAATCCTCGGTAAAAGACAGTTGGGTTCCATCAATTGGGTTCTAAAGGTTATCCAGTATGGATACAGAATAGACTTGGACACCCCTTTTCCCCACAGATTCCTACCCACCCCAAGGCCACGCTCCTGGGCGAAACACTCCCAGATGTTAAAAGCCATTCTGCATCTAATGGATATTGGGGCGGTGGAACCAGTGCCTTCTCGTCAGGAGGGAGGGGGCATCTATTCTATTCTGTTCACCGTCCCCAAAAGGGACGGGTCCAGAAGGGCGGTCCTGGACCTAAAATTTCTAAACAAGTGGGTCAAGTGGGAACGCTTCTGCATGGAGACCTTAAGGTCAGTGTCTGAGGCCCTTCATCATCTAGACCTCCTATCATCCATCGACCTAAAAGAGGCATATTTGCATGTTCCAATGCACCCGGACAGCAGAAAGTTCCTTCGATTCAAATATGCAGGCCGTCATTTCCAGTATGCTGCTTTCCTGTTCGGACTGTTGTCGGCGACCCGTGTATTTACCAAGGTGCTGGCTCCCTTGGTGGCGGAGTTAGTCTTCGCTTTCCTGGACGATTTGCTCATGTGGTCTCACTCCCTACAGCAAGCGCAACAGGATCTGGCTTTTACCATCGCAGTATTGGAAAACCATGGGTTCGTAATAAACCGGCTAAAAAGCCAGCTAACCCTGAGCCACCAGCTTTGTCACCTGGGCGTAGTGATAAACACGGTCGAGGACCGCCTCTTCCTGCCCCAAGACCGATATGAGACTATTGTACAGGAGATACCCTGTTTCCCCGAAAGTAAGACCTACCCCGAAAGTAAGACCTAGCAGTAATTTCTGATGTACCGCTAATTGCCCTAGTGCATTTTGGGGGGCTAAAATTAATATAAGACACTGTCTTATTTTCGGGGAAACACGGTAGGGCGTGTACTTCGGTCGCCAGCGACACTCCTGACTTCCCTGGCAAGCCTCCTGGGTCTTATGGTGGCGACTATAGAGGTAGTTCCGTGGGTGTGGTTACATCTGTGTCATCTCCAGTGGTTCCTGTTGCCTCATCAGGATGCCATCACACGGAAGAGGCGAGTATGGTTAGTGATTCTGGACTGGCTTCAGAAGTACCTCCGCTGGTGGGTGTCCCCAGCCAACCTCTTCCAGGGGAGGGAGTTCCTGGACCCTCCAAAAACAATAGTGACGACGGAGCCAGCGACAGGGGTTAGGAATGGGGGGTGCATTGCCTTCACCTGTCCGCCCAGGGACTGTGGAATGAGCAGGAAAGGAGGCACAGCATAAATTGGCGAGAATTGTGTGCCATCCGCCTAGCACTGGAGGCCTTCCAGTCCACTGTACGAGGTTGCCATGTGTTGATAAAAACTGACAATACCATGGCAAAAGCCCATGTAAACCGTCAGTGGGGTACCCAATCCAGGTCTCTGCACCAAGAAGTGGTTCTCTTCTTGTTTTGGGCAGAGAAGACCCTCAACACCATAACAGCTCATCATGTGCGATGGGAGCTGAATCTCATAGTGGATTGGTTCAGCAGGGAGGACCTTCGTCCCAGCGAATGGACGTTGAATCCACAGGTGTTCCAGCAGATCATGAGAAGGATGGGCAAACCCATAATCGACCTGTTTGCAACCCCAGAAAACGCACAGCTGCAAGACTTCATGACCAGGTTCCCCTGCAGAGAAGCAATAGCTGTGGACGCACTATTGAGCCCATGGCCAAAAGGACTCTTATACGCTTATTCTCCGACTCCCTTGCTTGCCAGAGTCCTAAGGAGGATACAGCTTCTTCAAGCAAGGGTCATCCTCGTAGTGCCGTTCTGGCCCAGGAGACCTTGGTTTCCAGAGCTCCTCCATCTGTCAACGGATCCACCATGGGAGCATCTTCCCATCCACGACCTTCTGTCTCAAGGGTCCTTGCTTCATCCTAACCCAAACTGGTTAAGGCTAGCTGTCTGGAGACTGAGCGGCAAGTCCTGAGCCAGTTCGGATTCTGTGCTGGGGACCTGCTGGCCTCTCGCAGGCCTTCCACTAACCGCATATATCAATGTACCTGGAGGGCCTTCCTACGTTGGACGGCGCAACACTCTATCCCCAGGGGTCATGCTACGCTAAAGCATCTTCTACACTTCCTTCAAGAAGCTCTGGAAAAGGGCCTTCGGCCTAACATCTTAAAGTGACAGGCAGCCTCATTGATATGACTCATTTCTGGAAAGCGGAAGAACTCCTGGCAGGCCTATCCACACCTCAAGAGATTTTTGAGGGGGGCTACCTTGTCACCCCCTGCTGTACACAGATTTCCAACATGGGACTTACATGTGGTTTTAAAGGCTCTTCATTATCCACCCTTTGAGCCCATCTCTCTACAATTCCGATCAAGATTTTGATCTTTAAGTTAGTTTTCCTGGTGGCTATAACTTCGGCTAGACGAGTCTCAGAGCTGAGAGCGTTATCTGTTAACAAATCATTCTGTATATTTCAGGAGGAGGCCGTTCGGCTTATTCCAGATCCTTTTGTTCGCCCAAAGGTCACGTCAGATTTCCACCAGTCACAAGATGTATTCCTGCCATCCTCCTGTCCTCATCCGGTCCACGAGAAGGAGAAGTTGTGGCATAAACTGGACATGTGCAGGTTCCTAAGGAAGTACATAGACAGATCTGCGGCCTATCGAACCACAGATGCAATGTTTGTGTCCTTTCACCCACGGACGATGGGATCGGCAGTAATCTCTACCACTATCGCCTGTTGGATTAGGGCATGCATTGCGATGGCTTACGAAGTTCAGCATATGCAACCGCCTTCCCACATCACAGCGCACTCTACTAGAGCGGTGGCCACAACGGCAACATATTCGTCTAATGTACAAGACATTTGCAGGGCTGTAACCTGGTCTACTCCATCAATGTTCACCAGGCATTACAAGATAGATCCTCACTCTACTATACAGGCAGCTTTTGGCAGGAGGGCTCTTCAACGGGTCCTCCCTCAGGAATAGGCAAGAGCACTCCCGCCTGGTTAGGCCAAGCTGTGGTATGTCCCATGATGTTCCTGGCAACAGCAACTGAGAATGGAGCATTGGTTTCACTTACCATGAAGGCTTCTTTTGGTTGTTGTTGCCAGGGACATCTCTGCCCACCCAGTTTGGTGCTTCTTGCCTCTTCCTGATTGGGGGCGTAACTCTTTTGTGGGGGGTGCTTTGAGCATTGGGGTGGGTACTTCTAGTTACCCTCTCCATTCTGATTTCTGTTATTCTTGCTCGGTTTGAATTGTGTACTGAAACCTACTGTTTTGCTATCTTCATATGTTGGACTGTTACCTGTCTTTCTCCTCATGTTGGTTATATGTGGCTCAGCCCGAAAGAACTGGGGCGGGGTTATCCCCCTCAGCCCCAAGTGGGTGTGTTCTTCTTTTCTGTCAAATCAGATCTGTCCTGCCTCGGAGTTAGTGGGAGGGGATAATCCATGAGATGTCCCTGGCAACAACAACTGAAACCAATGCTCCGTTTTTTGATGATAGGTAATCTTCTTACAGTCTATGACCAGTCTTAAGTGCACTAATAAAATAGAATGAGTTATTTGATGAATATTCTTTGTTGAAATGCACATTGGACTTCATTAGTTGTTTTTTTTTAGAAGTATCTATTTTTGTCCTAGGCGCAAATCAAGGTCTCCTTCCCCTAGAAGGCGTTCATCACCAGTCAGGAAAGAGAGAAAACGCAGCCATTCCCGATCCCCACATCATAAAACGAAGAGTCGTAGTGTTACTCCTGCACCTGAAAAGAAAGAAGAGACTCCTGAACCAGAGCCTTCAATCAAAATAAGAGAAACTTTGATCCAAGAGGCCACGTCTACCAGGTATTGTGAGGCCTTTCCCCCTCTCACTTAATTACAACCTTTATTCTGTAGCTTGGTTACCAACTGTTATATGAAATAGTTTTATTACATGGGGTGATTTCTTCTGTGCACATGTGCCTGCTTTAGGAATATAGGAAGCTGCCATATACTGAGTCAGACCATTGGTCCATCTATTTCAGTATTGTCTACACAGACTGGCAGCGGCTTCTCCAAGGTTGCAGGCAGGAGTCTCTCTGAGCCCCATCTTGGAGATGCCAGGGAGGGAACTTGGAACATTCTGCATGCAGATGCTTCTGGTGCACCACAAATGCTGTTGGCTAAGGAACCTGCTTCTTCACATGGTGGTATCTTACTTTTTAAGCCCAGTGGATATAGCTTCAGAGTCTTAGATGATAAGCTGCCTAGATGGACCAATCTAGTGTACCAGTCTACAGTGACTGGTAGCAGCTCTCCAAGGTTTCAGGCAGGAGTCTCTCCCAGCCCTACCTGGAGATGCCAGAGAGTGAACCTGGGGCCTTATGCTTGTAAGCAGGTGCTCTACCACTGAGCTATGGCCCCATCCCTTAAGGGAAATATCTAACAGCAGACAGTGCTCACATGGAGTCACCCATCAAATGCAAACCAGGGTGAACCTTGTTTAGCAAAGGGGAGAATTCATGCTCACTCCCATTAGACCAGCTCTCTTCTTCTATCTTTTTGGCTTCCAGACAAAATGTTGATGGCTTGTGGGGAAATTGGGGCATAATTTAGAGAGATGTAAATGGTAACATTATTCTAATTTGCTTTCATTACCTATAAAACAAACATTGAAGATTTTTAAGGACATCACATTGAAAATGGAAGCTGAGAGCAGCAGAGGCTTTTCTCTGCTAGTAGATTTGACAAGGTTGGCTTGCAAGTGCCCTGAGAAAATGTGTTCTTCCTAGACAACCAGTTATGACTTGGGCCATGAATTCTTGACTAACCCAAAACATGGTCTAGAACCATGTGCATTATGTCAAGTTTTAGTGTGAAGTCATTTTCTCAGTTTTTTGTAATCCAGAATTTAATTTTTAAAACATCGTTTCAACAGTGATATCTTGAAAGTCCCTAAGATTGAGCCTGTGCCAGATACCAAGGAAATGTCTCCAGAAGGAATTTCAAAGAAGGAAAAAGAGAAGGAAAAGGAGAAGACTCGTCAAAGGTCTCCATCCCGATCTAAGTCAAGGTCTAAGTCTCGCTCTCGTTCTCCATCTCATTCAAGACCAAGAAGGCGCCATCGATCGCGATCCAGGTTAGAAGATTTAAATTTGTTGCAGTTGAGCTGGGTATATGCTATTTTTCAAGTTACATATATGCTGTGTTAATGAGGAAAATTAAAACCTGGTAAAAGGATACCCCATATAAGTTTGTTCTTCATCCTGTTGTGATGGTTAAGTGTTCCTCCTCTCATGTCCTCTTGTTATTTCTTAGTGCTGCCTCTTAGAATCATCATTGGCATTGAAAGGGACTAAATCTTGGCCCCTGTCCATGTAATTTCTTCACGAACATTATCACTGAGCAGCTTGGAATCTTGCCACAGAAAAGCTGCTCACATTCTGCTGCACCTGTGAATTGAACCTTAATTGCATCAGTAGCCCCAAGTTTTGTATGTATGCAGGTGTTGGCTGCCCCACAGATGTGGAACTCCCTTCACCTGGAGTCCTGGCATATCTTCAGCCTGAGTAACTTTGTACGTCAGGAAGTAGTTGTTCAGTGTCCTGAATTTTCATGAATTGTATCAATAGATCATACTCTCCAAGGAGGCGGCCTAGCCCAAGACGACGACCATCTCCTCGGAAAAGAAGCCCACCGAGACGCATTCCGCCTCCACCTAGACACAGAAGGAGCAGATCTCCCTTGAGACGGTAACAATCTCGAATTTAGAAGCAAGAGTCCCTTCTAGCATTTAACAGATTTGGCAATATTTGAAAGTTCTGATGTTTCCGCTTATAAGATGCAATCTTCCTTTGGGTAGGGGAGCGAGAACTGAGAAATAAGAAATTATTTTGCTTGGAATTGGTCATGAATTGCTACTCTTCCTTAAAACTTTGATGCGCAGAGTTCAGTATTACAGTATGAAACTAGAGGAAGTAAGAGGCTTCAAATTCAATTGCTTTTTGTTGCCTATCACTTCATATCCTTCCTGAAATTTATTAACAAATCCTGATAAATCTGATGAGACTTTTTGTGTATATGCTGGTTTCCTCACTTGAAGAGCCTGTCCTAAACTAAAGATTATGAAATATAGGTTATGGAAAATTGTGCATTGTGTTATTTCACAAAAGAAATTTCACATTTATTCCTTGTGGCTTGCTCCTTTTTTTTTTTTTTTTTAAAGTAGCAGAACCTTTGTGATGAAATTATTCAGGTCTCCTAGACCTGAACAAATGAAGAAGGTTTGCTTTCAGAGAACCAACGTAGCTAATGTTAAACATCCTACAGCTGACTTTCAGTTGGCAGCTGTGAGAAACAGAACAGCTTTTAAGCATGGGAAAACTAGAATGCACAGATGCTTTGCATAAAACACATTTGAAAATTCCCCCAGGAAAACAGCATTTTATGCTACTTTTTGTTAAGGCTGCCCCACCCTTCCCACTTTATAAAAATACTATTCTTAAAAGACTTGCAAGCTAGACTAAAATACCTAAATCAGTTGCTTTCCAGCCTTTTATATTCAGGGAACCCTTTCCACATCCACCATGTGTCTGCCATGAAATTCTTGTGGATTGTGAAAGATTCTGTGGCACACAGGTTGGAACATAGGAAGCTGCCTTATACCAAGTCAGTCCATTGGTCGATCTAGCTCAGTATTGTCTACCCAGACTGGCCGCGGCTTCTCCAAGGTTGCAGGCAGGAGTCTCTCTCGCCCTGTCTAGGGATGTCAGTGAGGGAACTTGGAACTTTCTGCATGCAAGCATGCAGACGCTCTTCCAAGAGTGACCCCATCCCCTAAAAGGAATATCTTAACAGTCTTCTCCCATTCAAATGCAGATGCAGGGTGTACCCTGCAAAGACGACAGTTCATGCTTGCCACCTGAAGACCAGCTCTCCTTGCTCTTTCAGGGCATTGATCCAGACCTCTTGGGTCTCCCTCTTGCCTCTCATGAATGGAGACTATCACCTGGAATACACCCAGCACACCTCTTGTACATTGCAGGGGGAAATTGGTAGCATTTAGGCAAGAGAGCTTTCAGGGAAGAAAGATATTCCTGGAATGAAGTTTAAAAACCACTGCTCCCAAACTGCTTAGTGTAGGCCCATATTCCTGATACTCTGATCATAGGATACTGGTAGAGCATGTATGCAGAAGGTTTCAGGTTTGATCCTGGTATCACCATATACCAAGTCAGACCATTGGTCCATCTAGTTCAGTATTGTCTACACCAGTGTTTCTCAACCACTGGTCTGTGGACCAGTGCTCGTCCGCAAGGTGTTGGGTACCGGTCCGTGAGCCATCATCACTAATAAAAATCACTCCCCAAAAAACAATTTTGGGCTGGCGGGAGCTTTCCAGAGCTCATTTCTAGGCAGCCCTTGCTGCTGGATAATGTTCATTTTGCTTCCTTGAAATGAACATTATCTAGCAGCAAGGGCTGCCTGGAAATGAGCTCCAGAGAGGTGTCTGAAATTGGTTTTTTGGGGGGTGCCTGGGGGTGGGGGGCGAGGGGGCCAAACCCTTTACTAACTGCTGGGCCAGGAAACGGCACACAAATAATGTACCTGTCCATGACTCCAAAAACATTGAGAAACACTGGTCTACACAGACTGTCAGCGGCTTCCCCAAGGTTGCAGGCAAGAATCTCTCTCAGCCCTATCTTGGAGATGCCAGGGAGGAACTTAGAACCTTCTCCATACAAGTATGTAGATGCTCTTCCCAGAATGGCCCATCCCCTAAGGGGAATTTCCTACAGTGCTCACATGTAGTCTCCCATTCAAATACAACCAGGGATGGACCCTGCTTAACAAAAGGGACAGTTCATGCTTGCTACCACAAGATTAGCTCTCCTCCCTGGGAGATGGATGGGAGAGACTCCTACCTAAAACTTTGACGTTGCTGCCAGTCAGTGCAGACAATACTGAGCTAGATGGACCAATGGCCTGACTCAGTATAAGGCAGCTTCCTATGTCTCTTGAATTCAAATAGTTCTTTGCAAAAATTGTAACTGGATGCTGAAACCTTGCTTATCTTTTATTTTTTAAAAGGTAGTTTTAAAATTTAGTATAAGTGTAGTTTAACAGCTTTATAACATCATCTAAGGAGTGTTGCTCAAGGTAGGGTTTCTTTTTTTCAGGTTCTCAGAAATTCTGCAGCCAAAGGTGGAATCAGCAGGTACATAATTGCAACAGAACTGACCACAGATTGTGCCGCAGAATTCTAGAGGGCCTATCTTAAGTTTAGTTTAATAAATCAGTCTAGTTCTAACTCTCAGTGCTGATGTGTTCATTTTTTTCATGTTTGGAAAAAGTCACAATTTTTTCAATTTCCTTGAAAACTAAACTAGCAGAACTCTCTGAATCATTAATGCTTTTACCAGTATACTTAAAATAAAAGGAAAATGCAAATAATGATTTTACTGAACTTTTGGGAAACAGATTATGGATTATTATGGATTTGTTACTCTTCCATAGTAGAGCAAAAGCCTAAACCCTATTGAACTCCTGGAAATACTTTAGTAGGAGCTAGTAAGACCTTACTAAGAAAACAAGGCAATGCAAACTTGCTTGTTACGGGGTGTTAAAATGCCTAATCAGAGTTTACTTAATGCCAACTTTGAATTTTGCAGGAGACGACGGTCATCAGCATCTTTATCGGGAAGTAGTTCCTCCTCCTCCTCTTCACGTTCCCGCTCTCCACCAAAGAAACCACCCAAGCGGGTTGTATCCAGCCCTCCTCGTAAAGCACGTAGACTGTCTCCTTCTGCAAGTCCTCCTAGGCGAAGACATAGGCCTTCCCCACCGCCAAGTCCGCCCCCAAAGCCACGCAGGTCTCCAACACCTCAACAGTCAAACCGTGGAAGAAAACCCCGGGGCTCAGTCTCTCCCAGTAGGACCTCAGGTAGAGTAAACCCATTGCATGTTTTTCATTTTAATTCTCAGTTTATCTCTGCAGTGAGCTCTGTGAGGTAGCTTGGACTGAGAGTGAGTGCCTTGCCCAGGGTGACATGGCAACCTTTCACGGTTGAGCAGGGATCTGAAGCTGGGTTTCCACTCCATCCTCTGCACCAAAATGGTGGTGGTTATATTGGTAGGACATTTCAGATAAGCATTATGAGGAGTTTTAGCACACTGAAAGTATCATATGGATAGGGGCATTATCACTATGGATGGAACCATAGCTCAGTGGTAGAGCATCTGCCTTCCATAAGAAGGTCCCTGGTTCAATCCCTGGTGGCATCTCCAGGTAGAGCTGGGAGAGACTCCTGCCAATCAGTGTAGACAATACTGGGCTAGATATAACAATGGTCTGACTCTTAAGGTAGCTTCTTCTGCTCCTATGACTATGTATGTTCTTGTTTCTTTCCAGTACCCAAACACAAAAGTATTGAAAAAAGGGAATCTCCTTCACCGGCACCCAAACCTAGAAAAGTAGAATTGTCAGAATCAGGTAAGGTTCCGACTTGTACTTCTAACTTGCACGTTTCAAACATTGAATGAGTTAAGTATTTTTGAGATTCTGAGACTTAATGCATTGTGTTAAGCACCCAAATACCCATTAATATTCCCAGTAGGTAACATCCAACTTCAGTTTGTAGCTTTTTACATGAAGATGCATCATGATGTCCTCAGTGAATATAGAGTACATTCTACACTATTACCGTTGACATGGAACAAGTTTACAATACTGTACAATCTTTTAATGTTCCAAATTGTACCCTTTTCAGAAGAAGACAAGGGTGGTAAAATGGCGGCTGCAGATTCTGTGCAACAGAGGCGACAGTACAGAAGACAGAACCAGCAGTCTTCATCTGGTAAGGTATTTTTACACTTCTAGCAGTCTGATCTTAAGCACTGGAAAAACATTCGATTTTGTTCCAAGTACGCATGCCTAAGATTTTAATATTTTGTGAAAATGTGGCTCTGTCCAGTAAGGGTCACCAAATAGTGCAGTCTCAATCAGCAGCATTCATAATGCCCCCGCCCCAATGTTCTGCACTCAAGCAGGGATGAGCAGTGCAGATATCAAAAGAGATGGGAACAGGTGCAATGATTGTTCTGAAGAAAGCTGTTAGAGGAGAGAGTGCATCAGAGTAAAACTCTGAGTGCACTGCAGCTAACTTCTTAAATTACTCGTTTGTTAAATGTGAGATACTCTACAGAGGTCAGGATGAGTTATCAGAAGTTCTTCTTTGATGTACGATGTCTTGATGGGCTCAAGCTAATGCCACATAGGAAGGTGTGCACCTTGTTCCCTCTGTGACTGGTTATGCTGAATGTTGGTAGAGCAGTATTTTGCATGTATCTTCAGAAGATTCTCCAGGATCCAGATCTAGAGATCTCATCCAAATCTTGCATAAAGACGCTTGCATACATCTTTAGAGATTTGCTAGTGTATTTCTTTTTACTAGCAAAATGCATTGTCTCTTTCTCCCCAGCCCCTTTTGCATTTCATTTGCTTATCCATGTCCAGTGATGAAAACCGAGGGCCACTTAACAACCATTTGTTTGTGTTCTGTTGCTTTTGTTTACTGTTAACCACCATTTGTTGTGTTCTACAGTGATGCACTGCAGAAGCATCTAGTGATGCACTGCAGAAGTTTGGCCTTTTCTGCAGATGTTGGCCTACAACTTCCATAATCCCGGACTAATGGCTACCATAGCTGAGGGTTATGGGAGTTGTAGTCCAGAAACAGCTGGAGGGCCAAAGTTGTGTAGCCCTGCGCTAGTGATTCAGTGTAAAACATATGTTGCTTGAGTGTGCACACTTTTCAGGCACGTGTGAAGTTTGCTTGCAAATCCAGCCACTTGGCCTGCACTGTATGGGGCTAGTTCTTTTTCTGAGCGAAGGTGTTAATTTGCAAGCTTGCTTCATGTTTTTAAAAACAAATGACTAGCTGTGTTCTTGGAAGACCATGGGTACCAGTGGGACTGGGTTGCTGACAGAAAGAAACATTATGCATGAATTGGAACAAGAATTTAGATAGAGCTCCTTGAAACATCATCTAGTATGACCTAGATGGCAATAACAGCCCTAATTGGCTTATCTCCGTAGTATTAGGATGAAATGAGGAGACAAAATCTACGCACACACTCCCTCCCAGATAGGAAGCATGTTTAAATAGTACCTATAGATTTGTTATCAAACCCTTAGGTAACTAGTTTCACATATTGATTTGTAAACTTGCCTACAGTTACCTCTTATGGTAGACATTTTGATTTTGTAGGCTTATTGATGGAATTTGAAACACACACCCACACCCATACCCACACACACACACACACACCCTCTGCTGGTTGTGGAAAATATTTTAAAGAACAGAACCACAGTTCAGCACAAGATATTGACTTTGATTGTCATCTTCATGCAACACTTTTACTAAAATGTTCCATTTCATGTTAGATTCTGGTTCGTCGTCTTCCTCTGAAGAGGAACGGCCAAAAAAGTCAAATGTGAAGAATGGTGAAGTGGGTAGACGCCGAAGACGCTCTCATTCCCGCAGCCCATCTCCTTCTCCACGCAAATGGCAGAAAGACTCTTCCCCTCGGTAAAGTCATTCATTTTGTATGCATAAGCTGGCATTTCCTAGTAGCAGTCAATGTGCCATTGCTTTCTGGGTATCTTAATGGGCTGATTCAGATGCCATGTGTAGCCAAGTTTAAACCTGGGCTTAATGTGATGCCCCTGAGCCTCAGGAGCACACGTGCCCTCCTTCCCTGACCATGCAAGCCTTCGAAGAATTCTACTTCCTATTTGTGATTTGAAAGAAGCCAAGGTTAGTCATGATGTCTAAATCAACTGATCCTGGAAGCTGAAAATAAAACAACCATCTGAACTTCAGATATCAGGCTCAGGTTGTGGTTTATTCTGCAACTTGGGATAGAATGAGCCAGAATCGATCGATTCGGACTTCACAAGCAATCTCCTTTTCCAGCACAGCTGGAAGTAGAGTTCTTCTGTGACTCTCATGGTCAGGGGAGTGGGGGCATGCATGTTCCTGAAGCTCAGGGATGTCATGTGAAGCCAAAGTTTAATCTTTTGCAATATATGACATCTGTACTGGCGCACTGTATGAATTAGTACTAGTTGTACTTTTTACAGTCAAAACAAAATCCAGCACTTGGTCCAAACTGAGAACATACTGTGTAAAGTTAGCCCTTTCATACGATCTGTGAAGTTCCTGTCTGTTCCATAGGATCTGCTGTTTTCTGTCATTAATGTTCATACTAGGGATTTCTCTTGAGGCAGCACAAAGGGATTACTCAATTGCAGAGAATTGCCGCTCAGGGACTTCCTGCCTGAAAGTTCATCTTAGCAAGTAACTGTGTGGGGTGTTTGACCTTTCATTTTCTTTTCTCCACTGCTGTCAGGATGCAGATGGGAAAGAGGTGGCAGTCGCCAATGGTTAAAAGGTTAGTTAGCAGGTGGACCTGCTAATTAGGATTAAGTTTTAAAGGGCTTTAGAAAAGTTGCTTTTGTGACTGATCTAACCAGAACCATCACTTGCTTCCTCGCTACTGCCTATTAAATAGGAGGATGCTATGGGAAATGGAGAAAGGAGTCTGTTTCATTTCTGCAACTGGGGGCGGGGGGGAATAGCATAGAACAGTGGTACAGCCAGACACTGTGGGGTGTTCCAAATTGTTATACAAAATTTGGTTAGACTCTTTCTCCAACTCTCAGAACTTGGCATCTTCATGAAAATCTCATATTGTATCTTGGAACTCTTAGTGAGTTGCCATTTAGGCATTTCCATTTAGGCATTGTTTATGGTTAATCATTCCGCCTTGGGATTGTTTTTAATGAAAGGTGGTATATACATTTAACAATAAATAAATAAAATTCTAGACGACCTGTCCCACAGAAGGTAGACTCCGCACTTCACCAGCTTCTGTATTGCTGAAAACATCTTGTTACAGAAATATCACTTCATAGCACAGTGTTCATAGCCCTATTCAGATGTCATCTAAAAGATGCTGTACAGACATAGAGTGTCTAAAGCAGGGCCAGAAGTCCCGCCCTGTCACTCACCCAGCCTTCCAGTCACAGAAGTGCCTGACGTCACAGATATGGCATTTGCCTCTTCAGATGAATGTTGGCATATCCGTGAGCAGTGCAGAGTAGGAGGTTAATATGACAGGATGGGGTAGAATTTCTGACCCCGTTTTAAATGCTGTACGCAAGTACAGCATATTTTAGACAACCTCTGAATAAGATGGATATCTAGGGTTTTCACTTGTACAGAGTTGCAATATTGTAGCATAGTTTTACTACTAATTCATGTTGTTCAGAACTCTTTTTACTTTTACTTTTTCCTGAAACCCCCAAGTTACTTATGATTGTAGAAAATATTTCAAAAATTTCAGAAACATGGGATTTTCCTGATTCTACAAAGATTGAAGCTTAGTGGTGATCAATATAATAATGTAGTGGTAGTAGTATTATATAATATAATTAAGGATAAGAAATAAAATTAAAAAGGAAGAAAGCAAACATGAAAAATATCCCTTGACCATTAACATGGTACAAACATAATATACCACCAAGAAGAATCTTCTTCTTAACTTATAGTTCTTCATGCTTTGAAGAACTATAAACTCCGAAGAAGGTTCTGTTTGGTGGTACATTATGTTCGTATCATGAAGTTCATGCTTTGTTCCCAATTAAAACTAAATCCAGTTGCTGAAAATTCCTCACCTTTCTGTTGGGGTGGGGGAAAATGAGTTCAAATGCTGATGAGGAACACATATCATTTATCCAAACTTACAATTCAGGGGTAAATTTGTCCTTCCAAAGCTGTGTAATAACCTTTTTGGCAGCTCCCCATGCACAGAGATTTTTTTTTAATGAATGTAAAGGCTTGTTGGCTACCATAGAGCACCTTAATAATCCAGCTGTACAAACCAGGCAGTTTAGTAATGCAGTGTTAAGCAGGGATTGCAGCTGAAGACTAGATTGGGGTTGCCTTGCCAGTAGGAGGCACAATATGCTGTTGGATCCATATGCATTGTCAGGTCCGTCTACTGAGACTTTTTTCTCTGTTCATTTAGTAGGAGGAGGAGAAGTCCCTCACCACCGCCAGCTAGAAGACGGCGCTCTCCTTCTCCTGCCCCTCCTCCAAGACGGCGCAGGTCACCTTCATTACCACGCCGAAGGTAGGAATGCTATTGGCTGTATTGCTCTTTTTGTAAAATGCACTTCTTTGTGAAAGGGTTGCTATTATTTAAAAATTGCTTATGAACAACATGCCTGATTAGGTACAGCCATTGTTGTTTTGAAACAAGTAACTGAATTACAAAAAACATTGATATATTTAACTATTGAAGCTGCTTTAGCAGCACTAAGAAACATTGTGCACAAAGACTATGTAGTCTTCCTAATCCATATGTGTGCACTGGCTTTTAGGGGCAATTACAGTGAAAGAAAACTGCTTTGCCCACTGAGCACAATTTGGAAATCTTTCTGCACTGCCTAAACTTCCTTTCTGCATTTCTTAGGTCTCCGTCACCACCACCTCGTCGGCATTCTCCTACACCCAGAAGATACTCTCCTCCAATTCAGAGAAGATACTCGCCTTCACCACCTCCGAAGAGAAGAACAGCTTCTCCCCCTCCCAAGCGAAGGGCGTCGCCTTCCCCACAACCGAAACTCAGAGTTTCTCGCTCTCCACCACCCAAACAGAGAAGCTCTCCTCTGGCAAAGAGACGTTCGCCATCAATATCTTCCAAGCACAGGAAGGGGTCTCCTCCCAGCAGGTCCAACCGTGAACCTCGCTCCCCAGTGCAGAGTAAACGGCATTCTCCGTCCCCGCGACCTAGGCCTTCCCGTACCTCTTCAAGTCCCCCACCGCTGCGCAGGGGACCTTCGTCTTCGCCTCAGCAAAGACAGTCTCCATCTCCAAGCACTAGGCCAATCCGGAGAGTCTCAAGGACCCCTGAACCCAAGAAGTCAAAGAAGTGAGTGACTCCTTGGCAGCTTAAAGTGATGCATTTTGTGTTGGGAAGGCAGAGGGCTAAGAAAAGTCTGGGAACATTAGAAGTCCTGAGTCAGTCTCGTGATTTTCCTGTTGGAAAAAAATATAACCCTGTTGAAGTCCTAGTTGGAATGGGTTAATAATTATACAAATCACTTCCCCCTGTGGCTGAGGGTGGATCTCAGAACATGGTCTAGGGGCACATGATACAGCTGCCTTCTTGAAGCTAAGCAGGTCTTGGTGTGGTCAGTGCCTGGAAGGCAGACCCAGGTATGCCACATTCCAGGATGGGTCCATAGCGCAGTTGTAGGGCATCTGCTTTGTATGCAGAAGGTGTCAGGCTCAATACCTGGCATATCCAAGTAGGGCTAAGAGAGACTCTGACTGAAACCTTGGAGAGTTGCTGCCAGTGTGCAGACAGTACCAAGCTTGATGGACTTAATGGCTTGACTTTGTGTAAGGCAACTTCCTTGTGCTCAGTCCATATCAGACATCAGGACACAATTTATGTATAACTGCAAGCATTTGTTATTTCCTCTTATTTTGAAGGGATTGCCCTAGAGCTATAATAAAATGGCAAGAAGGAATTTTAAGTTGGCATTTGCAAAACTGCAAGAGCTACTTTCAGAATAAAGCCTGCACATAGAGTATGTATATACTAACATGCTTATTTGAACATGATGCATTGACTGAGATGCATAATTCTGAGCATAGAAGTGAAGAGTTTTTGTGAAACAAGAGGTGAGGGGAATTCAGAATAAGTAGCTGTGGTTGGTATAGAATAGAAAATGCATAGATCTCTTTTTTTATTTAGGAATAAAAGTAGTGTGTTGATCAAACAGGCCCCTTTGTGTGTAGGCTCAATAAGCCAAGTCGAATATTGCAGCTGATTTTCTATGTACTACATTTTTCCCTCAGAAGAGGCTTGTATCTGGAAGCTTGGGATTGTCACTGACCTCCTGCTCTAGACAGGGCCAGTCAGAAGCTTTTGGCTGGTAGGAGGGAGGGGCCAATCTTTTTCTTTGACCCAGGGGAGAAGAAAGAACATAAACTTCAGGCTGCTAGCAACCTACATCAAGAGAGACCAGATGAGCTTTGTGCTGCTCCACAAGCTCTCTGCAGATTCCTCTCCTTTTATGACTCGGGGCACTGAGTGTGAATGCGCTCAGACACAGTTCCTTAATCCCACATTGGTGGCATGGAACTCTGATGAAGAGTATCCAGGACCACAACAACCTGGTAAAGTTGGTTAGGCTGAGAGAGTGTGACTGGCCCAAGGTTACCCCCAGTGAGTTTTATAGCTTGAGTGAGGATTTGAGCCATACAGAATGTTCTGATTAGGCTTTTTCCTCTTCTAAGGGTTTCTACACCAAGTCCGCATTCTCCGAGAAGGGGATCTTCATCCAGGTCTGCATCGGGATCACCCGAGCCACCCCCCAAGAAACATACAGCGCCTCCATCTCCTGCTCAGTCTCTGTCGCCCTCTGCTCACTGGTCACCAACGGCACCTGCAAAGAAGGCTAAAAGTCCTACACCAAGCCCATCACCTGTAAGGGTGTGTATCTTCTAACACAATGCCCCTTTCTTAAACTATGCAGTTATTTAATCAACTATCTTCTTAAACTCTCACCTAGTGTGTGCTGGAGCAAACACATTTGTAAATCTCTCCTCTGAGCTAAATTGACTATTAACTTTATATTGTGCTTTTATATGATGAGCCAGCTTTAGTTTCCAGTCTGAGGGCCTTGCATGTATGTTGCTGTGCAAATAAATAGCCTCTGCCTAGGAGTCAGCTTGGATTTGTATTCCTTGACAATGTGTGTGGTGTTCTTAATTAGTGCAAGGTTTGCAGCCTTAAATACTGTGTGTGAGTTTAAATGAACTGCTTGATGTTTCAGAATTCTGATCAGGAAGGAGGTGGCAAGAAGAAGAAGAAGAAGAAGGATAAGAAGCATAAAAAGGATAAGAAGCACAAGAAGCACAAAAAGCATAAGAAAGAGAAGGCTGCAGTAGCTGCTGCCATGGCTGGTTTTACCACACCTGCCCAGGATGATCCAGAGAAAAACGTAGAGCCCAAAAAGGTGACTATTGAGGGTGGAGTGGATCCTGACTGATATAGCAAAATATCAAGTTACAAAACCATTGTAACCAAACACTAAGCTTGCATCTTTTCATATGGTTTAAGAATACATGATGATGATGATGATGATGATGATGATGATATAAAGAAATGTGTATATACTGCTGTTCAACATAACTGTTCTCAAATCAGTTTATAGCAAGAGGAATGAGAAAATGGTCCCCCAAAGGCTCCCAGTCTAAAAAGCGGGCATCAATAGCCCCTGAAGAGATGCTCTGCTGGACTGAATGGGGGCATTGCTTTCGCCCTGCTAAATATTGGAGAACCACCACTTTGAAAGGTGCATCTTCGCACAGTTATCCAGGGATAAATGGCAGAAGTGAATATATTCATGGCGGTGAACATACTCCAGGCACCTGAAGACACACTGATCTGCTGCCTGCCACATTTGGCATCCTAAGAGTGTCTGTATTTTAGTGTTTTAAGGAGACATGCTTCCAGCTCCCTAGGTTTCAGAAGAAAGCTTGGAAACGTGGGAGTGCCTTGTCTGGAAAATGGCCAGTAACCAAAGGGTTCTGGGCTTTTCAATGCTGGATAACGCTTTGGCTGCTGTCTCCAGGCCCATTCACCCTGCTGCTCATTCAACACCACTCTTGCAGTGCATCGTGAGACATGCATCCTTGGTGGGTTTAGAGTAAACCTCATTGTGTGCTGAAGATGGGAACAGTAGTATCCATGCCTGGAAGGCAGGGGCCTTGGTCATCCTAGGTGGCAAACAGAATCTCCCTCTTGGAAGTTAGGAGTAAATGCCTCTACTAAGATCAGCACAAATTGGGGGAGGCCCTGCTCTTTGCAGCACCTCTTAAAGGGGCAAGGGGCACACCAGAACATAGGCCCAGTCCCATTACGCACAGCTGAGTTCCATGCAAATTGAGGGTGTGTAATTTGTCCTTGAACGCCAGTGCATAAAAGAGATCATGCCCTGCCAAATTCTACTGTACTAGCTTACAAATAGGAAATGGTATCAAAATCTCCATTTTTGCACTTAGGTTTACAGTGTCTCTCTAATTTCTCAAACTAGAATTCCTGATGCTGACGCTTCTAGTCTAAAGAGCTAGGAATTTTGCTGTTTGTATCATGTAAGTTCTGCTCTGTGGCCAAATCTAACTAGAGTTCATATTCTGTGACTGCAGAAGGTAATGGTTGGTTTTTCCATTATGTTAAGGAGACAGAAAGTGAAGCAGAAGATAACCTCGATGACTTGGAAAAGCATCTGCGCGAGAAGGCCTTGAGGTCCATGAGGAAGGCGCAAACGTCTCCGCCATCTTAGGCAGAAGCAGCATTTGATATAATGTACATTTTATTTGGTTTGTACTCAGACTTCAATTTCAAATTGCTAAAATGTGTTTGAGCTTTAGACTTTAACATTGGTTGTAATAATTGCTAGGTTGAAGTTTACCATGTGTTTAAAAAAAAGGGCATGGATCTTCATTACAGGAAAAAAAGTATTCACAGTGTACTAGTGACCTCTTTCAACAGTTGACATTGTTTCACTAGAACTTTTTTTTTTAAAATGCAGGAAGGATTTCTTGCCTCTTTGCCCCATCCATGGACCTTCAGGAGTTTTAGAACAAGGCTCACAGATCCCACAATGCCTTTAAAGTGCCACAATCCAAAAGTTGATTAAGTTTCTAATCTGATTTCTTGCCCCAAGCTATTGTGGTCTGTACACACAGGGAAGCCACTGTTTAGTTATGAACGACATTGCGTAGGAATACTTGCAAATACCCAGGTTTCTTGGTGGTTGCCTATATCTTCTGCTTAAGCCCAGAATTAGAATTTGAGGATGGTACACACTGGAATTATATTTGTACTTTACTACCCCCACCTACCCCCACTTCAGGTTGTGTTTTTTAAAGGCAGTTCCCATCATCTGCAGACTCTGCAAATTTTTGCATACAGTTTTGTTCTGTGAAATGTTGTTGCTGCCCCATTCATTGTTTTTTCATTTTCTTTTTTGTCTCGTTGTGGGTCTTCAGAATAGTGTGTAACTTTCAGAGCTGTGATTTCTGAAAGTCTGGAGGACCTGAACTTTGGATATTGTCATGTTCTCACTGGGTTTTGTTTTTGGGTTTTTTTTTTTTAACTAAAGCTATTATAAAGCTTGTGGATTAAACAAAATAAATTTCTAAATTTAAAGGATCTTGGTGGTTATTTAAATGCAAATGTGATGTATTCCCTGACTTACTCTTCCCCTCCCCCAACACACACAATTTCAAATAGGTGAAATTACTTACTTAGCAGAAACATCATGTCTATGTAGACCATATGAGATAGATGGAGCAATGGTTTGACTCTGTATAAGGCAGCTTCCTGTGTTCTGATTGTTCTGACTGCCTGAAGGTAATAAGACCGTAGAAATTCTGGTTTTGTACAGTGGAGCTTGTTCCAGACAGTTCCCTGGTCCAGTCATACACTCCCTCTCCAGCAGAGGGGGCACCTTCACATACACATTTAGGTTCACATGGAAGTTGGCCCAATCTGCTGTGACCAGTCGGGGAGCTCCATGTAGAGAAGAGCTCCAGCACTTTCACCTGTTGCCCCTTGTAATCAGGGCAGCTGCCTTTTGTTTTTTTCTCCTTTCAAACTCCTCCTCCTCCTATGAATATTTATATACCACTTTTCAACAAAAGTCACAGAGAAATATAAATAAATAAAAGTGGCTCCCTGTCCCTAAGGGCTCACAGTCCAAAAAGAAACATAAGAGACACCAGCAACAGCCGCTGGAGAGATGCTGTGCTGGGGCTGGCTAGGGCTATCCTATGCCCAATAACCAGGACTAGAAACATGCTGCTTATTTTAAAAGTCATGGGCAGGGTAGAGTTATTGGAGGGGGCCCTCCCCTATTACCCTTCTGTTCTCACCCCCACCCCTCCCCTCCCCATCCCTTGCTCCTGCTGCTTTCTTCCAATGTCTGGGTTGAGGAGGCTTCAGAATAGCAAAGAGTTTCCTGAGTGGTTGCTTTGGTTCTACTAGGTCGGGGGGAGCCTGGTTTTCTCTTCAACGCCAGACTTGAGCCTAATGCAGAGCTACGGCTTGGCACGCTCTCTTGCTCCTTTTCCTCTCCCTGCCTTGCCTTTCCTGCTTGTGCCAGACTTGGTGCTCTGGTTTCCTTCGTCCTTATAGCTCTGACAAAGCAAAACCCGTGTTCCCTGTAACAGGGATTCCCACATGTTGTTGACTACAACTCCCAGCATTCCCAGCTGCAATGGCCTTCGATTGGGGATGGTGGGAGTTGTGGTCAGCAACATCTGGGCATCCTGCTTTCAGGGAACACTGGACAGAACTGGAAAAACTGGAGTATGGTGTAAATGGAGAACTGGTGTGTATGCTCCCTCCTCTGCCCCCTTGCATTTTATGTAAATATTAACAATATATTGGGATGCCATGATTGGGCTCTTATACAATTTGCTTACTACACTAGTCATATTACAATTGCATCTGTGAACCTAATTAAGATGCATTGATGAACAGGCGAAATGGAGCATACCTGGCAGATCGAGAGAGCCTTGAGGTTTTTATACACTGGGTGATTAAATATGCCACAGCAATACATTTTATTCATCTGCCCCCTCTTGAGAGCTAGGCAACTCTGTACACTCTGTGGAAATAAGAGATCCATAAAATTATTGTTACACTGACGCTTAATCCCCTCAATCCCTGCCTTTTAGAGCCAATCCAGTGCTTCTAGGAAACGTTCCGAATCCAGCTTGGACACCTTGGGGCTGGTTCATACCATGCTGCCGTGATTGAAACAACAGGCTGATGATACATGTTGCACTCTTTGGGGTAGTCAAGCATAGGCTAAGGAGTGACTCACTTATTTGAAGTGGGGGCCGCTTTGGCAAAAAATCTCCCGTATAAGAGCCATCTCCCACTATGTTGGCCTCCACACAGTGCTGTGCTGCTTCCCCCAGTCCTGGTGGGGGGGGGGCTCTTTAAGAACCCCTCTGAAGCCGCTTACCATCTTGGAAAGTACAAAAGGGGGGCTGGGAAGTGTAGACCTTTCCAGCGTGTTGCCCAAGGGAAGTGCTGGGAAGTACTATGCTTCCCGGAGTGTGGTGTGCATCTTCCAAGATGGGGCCGGGGCACCGAAATTTGCTTTCCCTTAAAGCTACCCCACCAGTGCTGGGCAAAGTGCAGTGCTGTGTGATGGGAACAGTCACCTCCCCACAGAACTGCGGGGAGAGGAGCTGTATAGAGTATTTGGCCTTACAAATAGTCAGGGAGCACCACTTAGGGTTGACAAAAGCCATCACTGACTTCTGGACTTTGTAGTGAAGATCACTGGGCTGACGACTCCTTTCACAGCAGCCTCTGAGAACTGAGTAATCAAGCCACCTGGTATTGGCCAACAACTCTTATTTTACTTAGTTGTTTTTATGCTATCCTGCCATTTGCTGCGAATAGTGTCAACAATATAGTTCTTTGGTCATTTGACTTGCAGAAGCAAATGATGACCACTAGAGGGCCTGATAGAGCAAGTGGCAGGCATTAGATTTGTTTTCCTGGTTTTCTACATGAAAACCAGGCTTCAGGACGGAGTTAATTTAGAAGAAATAAAAGCCAGCTATAAAGCTAGAAGCCACTGTTGGTCTGTGTAGACAATACTGAGCTACATGGACCAATGGTCTGATTCAGTATATGGCAGCTTCCTATGTTCCTGTAGGAAGGAGAGCGGGTCTTGTGGTAGCAAGCATGAATTGCCCCCTTTCCTAAGCAGAGTCCCACCTGGTTTGCATTTGATTGGGAGACTACATGTGAGCACTGTAAAGTATTCCCCTTAGGCGATGGGGCTGCTCTGGGAAGAGCACCTTCCACCTTGCATGCAGAAGGTTCCAAATTCCTTCCCTGGCATCTCCAGATAGGGGTGATAGAGACTCCGACTTGCAACCTTCGAGAAGTCTGAGTTGGTTAAAGCCTGGATGACTTGAAGAGGAGTTTAGATAAATTCATGGTGGACAAGTCTATCAATAGTTACTAGTCTGAGGGCTGTAGGCTGAATACCAGTTGCAGGGAAGCAACAGTGAGAAAGAGGGCATGTCCTCAGCTCTTGCCTGTGGGCTTCTCGGAGGCACCTGGTGGGCCACTGTGTGAAACAGGATGCTGGATTAGATGGGCCTTGGGCCTGATCCAGCAGGGCTGTGTTTAAGTCGTTGCCAGGCTGTGTAGACCAGGGTTTCTCAATGTGTCGGTCCCCAGATGTAATTGGACTTCAACTCCCATAATTCCCAACCAAAGGCCACTGGGGCTGGGGATTATGGGAGTTGAAGTGCAATAACATCTGGGGACCCACACGTTGAGAAACCCTGGTGTAGACAAGCTGGATGCACCAATGGTCTGCCTCGGTAGAAGGCAGCTTCCCATGTTCCTAAGTATAGATCTGTCCTCTATGAAACCATAAAACAGAAGAAAGTTCTCAGGAAAACATTTTTGTATTTTTATCATTCTTGGCATTAAGAATGAGAATTGTTTCTATGAGGGTTTTTTTTGTTTTAAGCCTTTGAATTAAGGTGCTTCACTGTAGAACTCTGGGCATTCTCCAGGTGGAGACCACTAGATAGTCCTAACTAAAGCAAGACGCCAGGCCTGAGCAAGCATAGGACACCCATGGCACTCCTAGCTGCATCCTTATGACTTTCAATCTTCCTGCTCTAGGAGTTTTTTCAGATGACATTGAGGATGATTAAAGTTGACCAGATATTTCTGAAGCTTTCACCCACCCCGCATCCTTGTCACACACGCTTACACTTGGAAAATAGGATTCGACTCCCATTAAAGATTCATGAACCTATCTGTTGAATTTTTCATTCGGTGAGTGGTTTATGCCTCCCGATGTGAATGGAATCGCCTTTTGGCAGTGTGGGAGATTCTTTAATATGCAAACAAGATGCCTTTGGTTCTGTGGCCACTTCCTCCTGCACCACCACAAGGAGATGTGAGGTGATATTATGTTGCCGCATGTAGTGCATGAATTGCAAAAATTAAAGAAAAAGGTCTGGACGGGATTTTTATTGCATATTTCTTCTTTTATATAGCTAGCCTTTGCAGTTATGAATTATGTCTTTCCATACTGCTACGATAATATTTTATGTAGCCTGCTCAAAATTCATTACGTGGTCCTAACTAGGGTTGTGCATGGAACCGGTTCAGAGGCAGTCGGTTCAAACGGTTCGATGGTGCCAAGGGTGCTGCTTTGAGGGCGGGGAAGGGGGCACTTATCGCTCCCTCCACTCTTCTCCCGCCAGTGCTCCTTTATTCCAAAGTTAACTGGGGCCGAAGAGTATCTCCCTGCCGCCCCGTTGCCCGGATACAACTGAAAGTATCCACTGCACCTGTGTGTGCCAGCACAGGTGTGTGCACATCAGGCGTGTATGTCGACATGTGTGTGCCCATGCCAGTGCGTGCAGGTGCAGCGGATACTTCCAGTTGTATCCGGGCAATGGGGCGGCAGGGAGGTACTCTGCTGTCCCGGTTAACTTCGGAATAAAGGAGCGCTGGCGGGGGAAGGGTGGAGGGAGGGGTAAGTGCACCCTCCCCCGCCCCTAAAGCAGCACCCTGGCGCCATCGAACCACCCTCGCCTGGTTCTGTGCACATCTCTAGTCCTAACAACAATATAATCACAGGTTGCAGCTGCCCGAATCCATTCGAGCTTTGTTTGAGAGAGCAATTTCTTCACACCAATCTCTTTGCTAGCTTGGGAAATGCACAGGTGGTTTTGGAGCAAGGTGCTTGTCTACACGGCCATGTGCTGCATCCTATATGGCCTCGTTTGCCCTACAGGAAATCCTCCGCCTTAGCACGCAATTGGTCCCTGAAAACTGTGTCTTAAGTCGAAAGCGTATTTGCCCATAGCAAGCAATGGTCTAAATGCAGGTTTGGTTCCTGAATCAAGGCCGGATGCCCTATTTTGTTCTGCGGCTGTCAAAGCTGGTGATGTGTTGGTCACAGACACACAGCGGATAAATTGAGGGTGGAGAGAATCAGAAATTGCTCACTCTTGCCATTCGATCCCTTCCTGGCTCTTTCTCCCTTTTCCATGGAAAGGAGGCAGCTGCTTAGCTCTCCTCCTCCTGGACAACGGATAGACGGGGAAGGAAGGAGTGTGAGCAGCGTGTGGGCTGGGCATGAGCCGGGCTGCCTCCCTTGCGCCATCACGGCACAGCAGCTGTGCCTCCAAGAGGCGGAGGAGAGTGATGGGGACAGGATGCGGTGGGGTGCTCTTGGGCAATCAATCAACCCCTCCACAGTTTCGGATGCTGCAGCAGCTGCCCCCAGGACTGCCAGTCTCAATGACAACGTGAGCCTGAGCTGTCATGGCCGCAACTGCCGCTACCTCTAGCCCATGCACCAGCAGCTTTCTGATGGAGTCTCTCCTCCTGCAGCAAGTGTTGTAAAGTTGAAACAAGGTGGCAGTTTACTTGCATCTTCAGTGGCATCCGTCATAACTTTGAGCATCTTATGCTGAGGACTGCCTGTACCAGGTATGGATAAAGGCAGGCGGGCAGGCGCGTACATCCACTGCAATGCAGATGAGGAAGGAACATGCCTGACCACTATCTTGAACTGTATGGGCGACATGCTTGACAACAGTGAGGCCAGTGAATGGTGGTGAGAATTGCACTTTCAAGTTTCACTGAACATAAGAACAGCCCTGCTGGATCAGGCCCAAGGTCTACCTAGTTCAGCTTCCTATTTTACACAGTGGCCCACCAGATGCCTCTGAGAAGCCCACAGGCAAGAGATGAAGGCATGGCCCCTTTCCCGCCGTTGCTCTCCTGCAACTGGTATTTGGAGGCATCCTGCCTCTGAACCTGGAGATGTCCTATAGCCACCAAGACGAGTAATGTTGATAGGCTCATTCTCCATTAATTTGTCTAAGCCGTGCTGAAAATCATCCAAGCTGGTGGCTATCACCACATCCCATGGTAGAGAATTCCATAGAATTCCGTTATGCATGGCGTGAAAAAGTACTGCCTTTTGCCAATCCTACATTTCCTGGCAATCACATTCATGGGTTGACCCCAGGTTCTAGTTTTGTGAGAGAAGGCAAATCAATTTTCTCCACACCATGCATAATTGTGCCTCACCCCTCCTCTGCACCTTTTCCAGTTCCTTAATACCGTTTTTGAGATATGGTGGCCAGAACTGTACACAGTACCCCAAATGTGGCTGCACCATAGATTTGTATAAAGGCATAATATTAACAGTCCCCTTCCTAATGATCCCTAGCACAGAATTTGCCTTTTTCACAGCTGCTGTGCACTGAGTTGACACTTTCAAGGAGCTGTCCACCACGACCCCAAAGTCCTTCTCCTGATCAGTCACTGACAGCTCAGAGCCCATCAGGGTATATGCCAAGTTGGGATGTTTTTGTGGGGGTTTTTTTGTTTGTTTGTTTGCCCCAATATGCATCACTTTACACTTGCTTACACTGAAATACACTTGCCACTTTCTAAGAACGATGCTTGTGAAAAATAATTATTTTTTTCTGTGACTGAAGGACAGGTGGGGGGAAATCACTCGACCTAGCTTTCTGTTCCGCAGCCCTCCACGGGGTAAAATGGGCTGGCTGGCTCTCGTTTCTGTGGAATGGTATGCAAGAGGAGCTCGTTTCCTGCTCCCAAGTTGCCAGGAGATGGCATGAATAATTCAGTTCGCTCCAGGGCAAAAGTATCCGTAGACAGGTGTCATGGAAGGGGGTCCATTTCAATCAAACTGTCCTCATTCTGAAGTCTGGGCAAGGCTTCCTTTGTGTTGGGGAGCTGAGAGCAGCAGTGGAAGGATCATTTCAACCAAGGCTCAGTTTTGTGAGTCGTAGCTACTTCTTTGGGCATGGAGAGTCAATCAGGGCATATATGGAGCCCTTGAACTTGCCTCCAATGCTGCAGCTCTGTTTTCCTACCTTTGAGCTTCCCTGTTCCTCTTCTATGCGGGCTGCTTGGCTCACTCCAAGGTTGCCTTTCCTAGGCTACTGAGGGAGTTGGCCTGGAGTGCAGGTAACTGCCTTCTACTGAGTCAGACCTTGCTCCATTGAGCTCAGTACTGGCATCTCCAGAGAGGAGAAGTTCCCTCCCTGGCAGCATCTCCCGATAGGACTGAGAAAAAACTCCTGCCTGCAGCCTTGGAGAAGCTGCTGCCAGTCTGTGTAGACAATACTGAGCTAGATGGACCCATGGCTTGACGCGGTAGAAGGCAGCTTCCTATGTTCCTGTTGTTGTTGTTGTTTACACAGTCAGACAGGTGTTATTGACTGGTTTGTTTTGTCCAGACATTGAGTCCTTCCCAAGGACCTGGGATGGCTGAATTTTATTATCAATGTTGCTGCTGTTATATTTATTCATTCAATTTCCATACGGCCCTTCCAAAAATGGCTCAGGGCGATTTACACAGAGAAATAATAAATAAATAAGATGGATCCCTGTCCCCAAAGGGCTCACATTCTAAAAAGAAACATAAGACACACACCAGCGACAGTCACTGGAAGTACTGTGCTGGGGGTGGATAGGGCCATTTACTCTCCCCCTGCCCAGTAAAGAGAATCACCACGTTCAAAGGTGCCTCTTTGCCCAGTTAGCAGGGGTTGGACTTGCAGTCTGGCAGACCAGTTCAAACTCGAACTGAACTACCAGAATTGGTTCGTGGATACCCCTCCTTTTTCTTTGATCTTTGCAACCAGCAATTGGGAGCGTGCACAGTTCTCCTACCCTGGACCTGTCAGCAGGGCTGGCCTGTCTACTAGGTGAACTAGGTGATCACCTAGGACAGCCAATGGGGAGGGGCGCCAGCATGGATGCCCATGTCCCCCTGTGGGCAGGCACATGGGCATCCCATCGAAGTGAGTGGGTGGGCAACTGAGTGGCCGCTCGCCATCCCTGTCGCCTGACCGGCCGCCCACTTGCTCTCCTCACCACCTCTGCCCGCTGCCAGCTGTGTCTGGGCAGCCAGCCTGCCACGGTGCATTGTTATCTGATTGCCGCATTGCCTGCCTGATGGAGCTGCCTGCCTGCACAGACAAAGCAAGCGGCAGCAGCAGGAGGAGGTGGCAAAGCCCATCTTTGCCTGGTGTCCTCCCAGTTCTTGGGTCGGCACTGCCTCTCAGTCACGTCCTGCAAAGCACCAGATTAAAGCAGGTAATAAAAAGCCGTTCCCTGCAGTGACGATGTCGGGATCCTGCCTTCTGAGGAACTGTGAGTGTGGCGGCCCTCCCAGTGGGTGTTGCGCCCCTTTTGTAGGCCCAGCCTGTGAAGTCACTTCCCAGGGCTGTGGGGAAGGTAGCCATCTTGGCCCTTCTGAATCCCACTATTGTGAGCTCACCCACAGAGGCCGGGCAGGGAAGTCTGCAGCTGGAAAGGTCAGCCCTAGTCCTCTTGAGAGTGACTAGAATCCCAAACGATGCAGCTGGCAGACAGGAAGAACAGAGAGCGGAGCAGGAGGCACGGAGGCAGGCCGTGCCCAAGCGTGGTCTCACGCCCGCCCACTCCCACCGAGTCCGTTATCGGTCGGCCAGTCAGCTCAAGCCTAAATTTAGCTTGCTTTGGGACAATTAGGGAGAGCAAGGGGGAGCTGTTTCCCCACCCCACCCTGTTGTTTCGGTCTCCGTCAGATTATTTATTTATTATTTGTTTGTTTCTTTGTCTGTTTTTGATTATTTATTTATTTATATTTTATGTAGTATATTTATTTATTTATTTATTTGCTTCTCATTCATTCATTGGTGCACCTGTATTTCTCACTAGCTCATTAGTTCTACGTACTAGCTGCTAGGAAGATATGGACATACGAACCTGCCAAGTGAGAACACTGGTCCATCAGACCATCGAGTCAGACCCTTGGTCTATCTAGCTCAGTATTGTCTTCACAGACTGTCAGTGGCTTCTCCAAGGTTGCAGGCAGGAATCTCTCTCAGCCCTATCTTGAGATGCTGCCAGGGAGGGAACTTGGAACCTTCTTCTCTTCCCAGAGCGGCTCCATCCCCTGAGGGGAATATCTTCCAGTGCTCACACTTCTATTCTCCCTTTCATATGCAACCAGGGCGGACCCTCCTTAGCTAAGGGGACAAGTCATGCTTGCGACCACAAGACCAGTCTTCTAATCTCTGGGCTAATCGTACCCAGCTCCTTCAGCCTTGCCTCACAGGAAGCCCTCAGCTCAGCTCCTGCCTGTGGGTTCCCCAGCGGCATCTGGTGGACCACTGTGTGAAACAGGACACTGGACTAGATGGGCCTTGGGCCTGATCCAGCGGGGCTGTTCTTATGACTTGGTTTCCAGACCCCTCGTCATCTTTGGAGCCTTCCTCTGAGGCCATTAAGAAGGAGTTTATTATTTTATTTATTCTATTTTTACATTTTATATCCTGCTCTTCCTCTAAGGAGCCCAGAACAGTGTACTGCTCAACGTCCTCCTTAAAGCAAAAGCCCAGATCATTTAATAAAGGTGTCGTCTAATCAGTCTATCTCTTCACTTGGAAGAGAGTCAATAATCTGCGCTGCTGAAGTTCTCTGGCAAAGCTCTATTTACACTGAGTCATGGTTCAAGGGGGCATGCTTGCAAAGGGGAATCTGGTGTGGATACAATCAAAGGGGGGGGGGAACCCTGCCTACCTTAAAAGTGACTCTAGTGGGGCAGCAGGAGGGCACCTGTGCATGGCATGGCGGTGACAATTCAGAGGAGCCACACCGCATACAGGTGGAATGCTCAGCGGATTCCCTTTACAAGCATGCCCCCATTGAACCGTCAAACCAGTTCTGAACCGGTTCATTAGAACTGAGGCCGGTTCACTTTGACTCGCTCTGGACCCCTTTTTTGGGGGGTCCAGTTCAGTTTGAACTGGGCTAGTTCTATTCAAACCAGGTTCTGCACACCCCAAGGAGAGAGCGATTGTGTGGGAGGAAGGAGCTGGGTAGGATGTCTTTTTGTCCACTCTTGATAAAATGCTGGGGACAGAATGTGGTCTGGCCATGCCCATCCTGCCCAGCTCCCAGCACCCACACAAAACTGTCAGGATTTGTCACTGCTCACCCCTCAAGGGTGATGATGAGGTTCAGGGGGAATCCTCAGGCAAGGATCCAGAAGGAGCCCCAGAAGAGCCCCAAGAGAAATACTCCAAGTCAGTTCCAGAAGAGCCCCAAGCCAAAGAGGACCCCAACAAGAATCCCAACAGGAATCCCAGGGAAGACCCTGATACCAGCACTGCTGAAACAGCCACTATGGAAGCCCCCAGCAAGCCCCGCTAGATGGAGGACTTCAAGGATCCACAGCCCTCCACTTCATGAGATCCTTGACCACCTCTGGACCCTCTGACAGACCCCTAAGAGTTGATCCAAGAGGAGCTCCAAGCCCCTAAGAGTGCAGGCATCACTGGGCACTGGCTATCTTGTAAGAACGGCAGAGTGCTTGCTTGGCAGCCCAACTCTGCCAGTAGTCAAGCCGCCTCCTTGAGAGCAAGAGGTCTCCTTGAGAGCAACCCTAGAACTGGTCCCAGCTGCTGCCACTAACAAGCCTGAGACCTACTGGCAACTGAAGCCCTTATCACCCCATGGGAAACCATAGCTCAGTTGGCTGTACACCTCAGATCCCAAGTGCCTGTCCTTTGCTCCTAGTTTCCTGGACTTCTCTCAGGCCTTGTTCCAGCCTTGGCCTGCGCCTCAGCAGCCTGAGAACCTACCACTATAGACTCCTGGTTTTGCCAACTCCACCATAAGCTAGACTCCTCTCCAGCCTGCTGTCTCATGTGTGGTGCTTCTGGCTACGTGAGTATCTGCCTTGAATAGGGATGTGCACACACCTGTTGGGGGGCCCTTTTACGGACCTCCAAACAGGTTTGAACACTGGCCAGTTCTAAGAGTTTGGGGTGGGACAAGAGTTCCTGATTCGAAGAGTTTCCAGTTTGAAGAGTTCGGTGGGGGTGGGACAACTCTAAGGGTGGGGAGGGTGCACTTACTCCTCCCTCCACTTTCCACCCACCGGTGCTCGCTGGAAAACCGTTCTGGTGGGGCGGCAGCGTACCTCCTTGCCGCCCTGTCTGTTCTTTGAACAGGAAGTAGGTGGAAGCAGCTCGCCCGTATGTGTGCATGTGCACACTTTGGGGCACATGCACGCACCAATGTGCACATGTGAACGAGCTACTTCCGCCTACTTCCGGTCTGAAGAGCAGATGGGGTAGCAGGGAGGTATGTTGCTGGACAGGTTTTCCAGCAAGCGCTGGTGGGGAAAAGCGGAGGGAGGGTAAGTGCACCCTTCCCCGCCCTTAATGTTGTCCCACCCCCGCCATCGAACTGGCCCCTGCCGGTTCCGGGCACATCCTTAGCCTTGAGTCCTGCGAAGACAAGACACAGTCGTCCTCCTCTCCCCCTGGCTTGATCTTTTAGTTCACATGACTGCTGACCCGGAGCATGTCTGGCTCTCCTCCTACCCTGGCTAGGTGTTCTTCCCGCCCTGATTCGGATCATGAGAACCAGCCCTGTATTTAACATCCACGAGATTTCCTGAGCGCCGCCCAATTTCTTGGTTCCACTCGAGTGAAAGGTGGAAAGGAAAGCAGGCTTGTTCGCACGACCAGGATTAGGGGGTCGGAGAAGCCGAGCAACCTCCCATTTGCCGATCGTCTGCGACTTGAAACCAAGGTCAAAGGGGGAGGAAGTTATTGTGTGGGAAGCCGTCGCTGGGCGGGAGAGGTTTTTGTCCTACCTCAATCGGCAGCTCCCCACATGATCCCTCCCCCGCTGCGGACAGCCGGCCTATGGGAGGCCGCTCAGCAGACGACCGGCCAATGGGAGGCTACTCAGCTTCTCCTCCTCTAATCCTGCTCGTGGGAACAAGCCCAGTGCTTTCCACTCTATCTACTGATGTGGAAGGAGGCAGAAAGAGCTGCTGTAAAAACAACAAAAAAAGTGGGGGTGAGGTGGGAATTGTTTCAACACCTTGCACTGGGATATCCCAAGGATCTGGAACAGGGGTGTGAGTAGGTTGGAGGTGCCCCCCCACCCACAGCTGCTGCTTTCATCACCCCGCCCCCACGTACCTGTTCATGCTGAGCATCATGCTCAGCCTTAATTCCATTCCAGCCACACCCTTGATGCTGATGTCAGAAGCTCAGGGGGCGCACAGGGGACATGGCCGGCATCAGGGCACAGACGCACCACCTGCCACCCTCTTCCCAGCCAGCAGGTGTGCTGCATTCACTGGCTGGCTGCCCTAGTGGGGGGCGAGGAGGGTCCCCAGACCCTGGTGGCTGGTGGACATTTGTCGTACACCTCCCACCCTCCCCACATACAGTTCAATGGCGTCCATGCTGCTGGTCTGGGAGGAGAGGGGAATTGTGTCCTTCTAAGGCAGAAGCTCTCAAGCTTGGCTTCACAGATGGTGTTGGACTACAACTCCCATCATCCTCAGCCACGAGGGCTTTTTAAAAGGGGAAATTCAGAACTGCATTTATGTATTGTTGAATTTCTACACCGCCTTTCATTAAAACAGTCTCAAGGCGGTTTGGTATGATAATGGTACTATGAGAGTGCAATTTGTACATAGGGCATGCTCTGCTACAATACACCCCCCGTGCATTTTCTTTGTCGGTGAACACATAGGTGTTTGTTTTTGCCTAGACTGACAATCAGAAGCCTACATAGAGTGGGAGACAATCCTCAGAACTGGGAAGTTGAAGCCCTATTGCAGGAGAGGGTTACATTTGTTTTTATTTATGTTTATCTTTACATTTATATCCTGCTCTTCTTCCAAGGAGCCCAGAGCGGTGTACATGGCTATGTTTATCTCCACGACAACCCTGTGAGGTAGGTTAGGCTGAGAGAGAAGAGACTGGCCCAGAGTCACACAATGAGTTTCATGGCAGGATGGGGACTTGAACTCGGTTCTCCCCACAGGAAGTGTCATTGGCAGGGAGAGGAGAAATAGGGACGCTTGGTCAGGGCCTAGTTCTAGAGGAGTCTGGACTACTCACTTCACTTTTCTCAAAGTTATCAATAACGTTTTCCATCCTCTAATGTAATGCAACTTTGGTATGACCTGAATTTTTGAACTACACAAATGTTCTTTTAACTTCTGCAGTTTTAAAAAACCTTCACTTAAAAAACCTGCATATTTAATATGTCTGATTGCACATTAGAGAGAAATCCTGCCTGCAGCCATTGCGGCTGGGGATGATGGGAGTTGTAGTCCAGCATCTGGGGACCCAGGTTTGAGAACCCCTATGGTAAAGGATTTTCCCAACTAGGGCTGCCTAGAATGTTGCTGCCCTAGACAACTGCTTGGCTTATCTGCTGGCTCCATCATCCTCAGCCCCAATGGCCAACAGTTAGGGATGATGGGAGTTGTAGTCCAACAACAACTGGAGGGCCAAAGTTGTGCAGGCTCCTGCTGAAGTGTATTCAGAGATGCATCTGTAATGGACTTCATACGTGCACAAGAAGAGAGAGACGACAATCCAACAAGCTCAGTATGAATAAGCACAAAGATAATGGTGCCTTCTCCACCTTCTTAAATGCCAAGATTTCCCTACCCAAACCAGAAATGACATTGTGCTTGCTTAGGGGATGAAGGCCAGCCTGCATCATATATTTCCATGAGCCGGCTTGCCTGCTGGGCCGTGATGCAGGAGCCTGTCCCTAAGCAAGAGAGCCTGCAAACAACGGGTCCTTTGTGTCTGTCTCCATGATCCTCAGGCACAATAGGTTGCCAAGCCTAAAAACACAGCCCGACCCAGAGAAAGCAACCGCTGCATCAAAGATGGGAGGGAAAGCTCTGCGGCTTGAGGGAACAGCGGCAATTGTTCAGCTGCAATTAAAACTTCCTGATTTGTTGGCACTCCGTGGTCCTTGGAACTCAGGAGCTTGGAAAGGCATGAGTTTGGCATTGGCCTTAGGACTGGTGCCGGATCGCAAGTTGTGGAAGTAGGCAACAATATTTGGAAGTAGGCAGGGTTGACTCCAAGGCCGAATGGCCCCTTGGCAAACTGGTGGGCCCCCTCCTAAGTTGTGGGCGGGGGACCTCTCTTCCCATGCAGGTCTTCTGTGATGGTGTTTCAGTGGTATTCTGCATCTGAACATGGGGCTTCCTTTTCGTGATCGTGTGAACAGGTGTTGGTAGTCGTGGGAGAGGAAACCAGGAAAATTAACATTTAAAAAAAAATTAGAGCACTTTGCCCACACCAACACAGAAACACCCCAGATTTATCTATTTATCTCCACATGCTTTACTGTAGGATACAAACAGCCCTATACTGGAAATCCTTGCTTTTGGAGCTGTCTCACTTCTTTATGCACTAGGAACAATGTAACCCTCCTGCTGTATTATGGGGCAAGTCAGGTCCTTCCCGTGACACTCTATGGATGCGAAAGCTGGACTTTGAAACAGCAAGATAGAAAAAGTATTGATGCTTTTGAACTTTGGTGCTGGAGAAGACTTTTGAGGAGACCACGGACAGGCAGGAAAACAAACAAATGGATCATAGATGAGAACTAATCAATCCAGAGTTTTCACTCGAGGAACAAATGACCAGGCTCAAGCTATCATACTTTGGACACATTATGTGAAGACTCAGCTCCCTTGAGAAGCCTATAATGCTGGGGAAAGTTGAAGGAAAAAGAAGAAGAGGACGACCAGCAGCAAGGTGGATGGACTCGATCACGACAGCAATGAATGCACCACTGAGAGACCTGAAAGGCCAAGTTGAAGATGGATCATCCTGGAGAGAATCTATCTATGTGGTCGCTAAGAGTCGACACCGACCTGATGGCACATAATCAATCATATCAATCAGCTCCTTTAAGGGGGGATACATCTAGGTATGTGACGATACGGGAGTGCAGGAGGCTGTGGCACATGGGCCACTGATGCCCAGGACACAACACCTGCCTCTTGCACAGCTACTTTTGAACTGTTCACATGCCATTCAACCACCCATCCTGCCTCCCTTTGCCGGCCACCAGGGCTGTCTTCAAGACAGGGCAAGTTGGGCAGCCTTCTGGGCCCCGCTCTTGTTGCTGCTGCTAAAACTAACTAGCAGGGCCCCCTGCACTGGCTGATTTGCCCCAGGCCCTGCACCCCATCAGGACTCTCTAAGGACATCCCTGTTGGCCGTGATGCAGAATAATGATGTTGGAATAATGATGCCTGTTCTCACTGGGATGGGGCAGTGAGCATGCTCACACTGGCACAGTGATGTTATTTGCCCATGTCACCGCTGGCAAAAGGAGGGAGCAGCCAGGTAGTGCGCAAGCAGCTGGTGAGTGGGGCCACCTCAAATCACGCCCTGGGGCAGTGCTCAGTGTCGCTGCACACCTGGATACATTCTTCCTAGTGCATTATGGGACGGGTCGGCCTCAAAAGTGACGAGTTTGAATCCCCCGATTCTGGAGCTGGTTTAGAGAGAGTCGGTGTGGCACACCAGCCAGAGTCCTGAGGCACACGTTAGTTGGGAAATGCTGGTCTAGTGATCCGGATCCAGCACTTTCTGGAGATGCTGGATAGCTGATTCTCTGCTCAGAAGACACCAGACTTTGTGCCCGGGGCATCTGTCCAGCCTCTTGGCTTTGTTCCAAGGCCTTCCGCTGGCCTTGACTAACCCATCCTTCAGTGCCCACAGTGGCAGGTGCATCTTTGCACAGGTGTGGCATCTGGCACTATAGGGCGGTACACACACACACACACACACACCCCACAGGGGGCATCCCACACGATCGGGTGGATTACTAGGGCAGGAGATGCCTCCTACCCTAGATCAGGAGATGTGCGTCCTCCTTGTAGTTGATCATCTGCGAATGGGAAAACAAGGTTAGAGTCTCCTCCTGTGATCATGTGCTAAGCAGCAGCTGGATCAGACGGCTTTCCCTCCTACCCTATCCAGCAGCTGGGTACAGCTGCTGGTACAGCTGCTGGATGAGGAGATAATATGTGCCTGCCAAAACTGTATACTTTGGCTTTTCCTCTCCCAGCAAAATGAACACCTGTGGTATTAGGCTAGGCTAATCCAAGGATTGTTCACAAAAGTAAAAAAAGAAGGTGGGATTCATTTTCCCTCTAATGCCTCTTTATGCCCCTTTTAATGCCCCTTTCCCCTCTAATGCCAGTTATCAAAAGCAAAACTCAAACACTGACATGCTGTCAGTAAAGTTGTGCCGTCAAGTCGGTGTCAACTCCTGGCGACCACAGAGCCCTGTGGCTGTCTTGGGTAGAATACAGGAGGGGTTGACCATTGCCTCCTCCCGCACAGTGTGAGATGATGCCTTTCAGCATCTTCCTATATCGCTGCTGCAGGGGTGTAGCAAGGTTGTAGTGGGCCCAGAGACAAAATTTTAAAATGCCCCCACCCCCTTAAGCTCAGCTCATGAAGTAAAGAAATCTTAAATGAGGCTGAATAATGGTAACAAAAAGCAGAGTAAAATTTATTTTATATATAACCTATGTGCCACAATAGAACATCATCCTAAATAATTTTTTAAAGGTTTTGTAAATGAAGATTTACAAAAGGAAGCCCGGGCGGGTGCATGGCTGGGGAGTCAGTCATGTGACTTGCCTCTGGGGGGGGCCCAAGGCAGTGGGCCCCTAGACAACTGTCTCCCCTTGCCCTACAATAGTTACACCCCTGCACTGCTGCCCAGTATAAGTGTTTCCCCTATTCTGGGAAATATACCAGCGGGGATTCGAACTCACAACCTCTTGCTTCCTAGGCAAGTCACTTCCTCGCTGCGCCATTAGGTGGCATGATGTCAGTAGTAATAATTTATTTTTGGTCACCGACAAGCAAAAATACAGAAAAACAGATATATAAAATCCGTAAAAACATTTAAAAACAAATGATTCAACTCAAGTTACAACTAACCTACCCCACAAGGTTGTTGCGAGAATAAAAATAACCATGTACACCACTCTGAGCTCTTTGTAGGAAGAGTGGGATATAAGTGTAAAAAACCAAAAAAACCCATCTTCAGTAGACAGTATAGTCATACTTCATTATTCAACTACATAGCATGATCTTCTGAATTCTTCTAGCAATGAGGCAGAATGTGGTGACTACATAAGAAATCTTATTATCGTGGTCTGATAAAAGATAACATATGTATAAATCATCAGAACAGCCTGGAGAATTTAATAAGTATGAAGTCACATACACACTGCAAATGTCCCTGTAAATGCTACAATATAATAATACACGGGCTGTTGTTTCCATGGCTGCTGAATCGCAGGGACTATGTGATGTCAAGACACATAACTTCATCAGATGTTTTCAGTTTCACTGCAGCAGCCATAGTAAGAACAAAAACCAAAAGATTCCAAAAAGCAAGTTTCAGAATAAAAATCTCCCCCCACCCACCCGCCCCTCGGGGCTTGCTAGAAAAAGCTTTCAAAGTTTACTTCTCCATCCAGGGGTGGAGCAACCATTGAGCGGACGGGTTCAAAGAACCCGGGACGCTGCACCTCAGGGGCCATGCCTGGCACTCCAGAAATACCCCCTGTGTCTGATGTCAGATGTGGGGGGGGGGGCGTGATTTAGCTCCCAGACGGGGCTGTGCGGCCCCGTCTTTGAGCTAAATCGGCCAGTGCTTTCACAGTGCGGCTGGAGCAACTCTCCCTGCCTTTTAAAGACAGGGAGAGCCACTCCTTGCCACATCGCAAATACAGCACTGGCCGATTTAGCTCCCAGCCCATTTGGAGTTAGAGGAGCCAGCGTGGTGTAGTGGTTAGAGTGCTGGACTAGGACCGGGGAGACCTGAGTTCAAATCCCCATTCAGCCATGAGACTTGCTGGGTGACTCTGGGCCAGTCACTTCTCTCTCAGCCTAACCTACTTCACAGGGTTGTTGTGAGGAGAAACCTAAGTATGTGGTACAATGCTCTGGGCTCCTTGGAGGACGAGCGGGATATATATGTAAAAAATAAAATAAAATAAAATAAAATAATAAATAAAGATAGCGCTGGTCTGTTTAACTCCCAAATGGGGCCGCATGGACATCAGATGAGGTGGGGCTAAACGCTCCCTGCACACAGGGGGTGGTGCTAGGCAGGCGTGGCAGCAGAACCCGGGCCACAGCTGGCCTCCCCCCGCCCCTGTCTCCATTCCAGATGTCTCCAAACTCCTTCAGTAATTCCTCGAGATATTTTCCTTCTACTGGGTAGGAGGGAGTCCTCCGAACCAGCTGCTGCTTACCACACGGTCACAGAAGGAGCCTCCAACCTTGATTTCCCTTTGCAGACAATAAAATATCATGAGGCGTCTCCTACCCTAGTATAGGGATGTCCCCGAAGCACGGTTCAAAGTGCGGTTCAAGCATTTTGAGGGAAATTAGAAAGGGCACGTGTTTCTCTGATTCTGGGAGAACTGGAGAGAGAGAGCAGCTAAGCACCTGCTATCCATTTTCTTGAAGTTCCCTTTCTAATTTCCCTCAAAAGTGCTCGAACTGCGCTTCGACCCACTCTTCGGGCACGTCCCAAACCGAGTAATCATCACATGAATCACCCTTATATCTTAGTCAGAGCCAGACCTGCCCTGCATTTTGTAGTAGCGAGAGGCCTAAAAGCTCAAACTTTGGTTTGCAATAGCTGCTTCCTCAGGTCTACAACCAGGGGTGTCATTATGGGGTGGCCCATGGGGCTGAGCCTCCGATGAATGGCTCAGATGAGGTGGGGTCTCCTTTGCTAAGTGGGGTCCACCCTGGTTTGCATTTGAATGGGAGACCTGTGTGAGCACTGTAAGATATTCTCCTGAGGTGATGGGGCCGCTCTGGGAAGAGCATCTGCATGCTTGCATTCAGAAGATTCCAAGTTCCCTCCCTGACAGCATCTCCATATAGGGCTAAGAGACGCCTGCTTGCAACCTTCCTTGGGGAAGCCGCTGCCAGTCTATGTAGACAATACAGAGCTGGATGGATGGGTGGTCTGACTCAGTATAAAGCAGCTTCCTATGTTCCTAAGCAGAGACTTGGGTAATATATTATCACAAGGGAACCACTTGACATTGGCCAGTGGTTCACTGGTGCACCACACTGTTTTCTTCCTGGCCCTGGCCTCGCTCACGCATGAAAGCTCTCGAGTTTTTAGTGTGAGTTGTTTTAGCTGCTCTCCCTGCCCTCTGAGCCCCTGCCTTAGAGCTCAAGAAAGCATCTATTGAAACAGAAATAGCAGGAAAGGTCAGCCCAACAACAGGGCGAAGAGCTTAACAGATGTCAGAGAAAGTGGAGGAGGAGGCTGATGCAGCTGGCCAGAAATAAACTGGCTGGAAGCCACTCTGCATGCCAACACCATACAAAACAGAGGCAGAAGAAGAAAAACAGTGGTGTTGAGTGACTGCGGAGCTGCAGTCATCTGGGGTCAAGTCTCCTGATAAAAGGCACAAAAGAGGGCAGTTAGACACAGGAACACAGGAAGCTGCCATATACCGACCGAGTCAGGCCCTTGGTCCATCTCGCTCAGCATTGTCTACACAGACTGGCAGTGGCATCTCCAAGGTTGCAGGCAGACGTCTTTATCGCCCCTCTCTGGACATGCTGCCAGGGAGGGACCTTGGAACCTTCTGCATGCAAGCAGGCAGGTGTTCTTCCCAGAGCAGCCCCATCCCCTGAGGGGAATATCTTACCGTGCTCACATGTCTCCTATTCAGGTTAAAACCAAGGCAGACCCTGCTTAGCAAAGGAGACAATTCATACTTTTAAAAAAGCTTTAAAATGTGATTCAAACAGAAAGGGGCAAAGAGGCACCTTTTAATGTGGTGATTCTCTTTATTGAGCAGGGGGAGAGTAACTGGCCCTATCCACCCCCAGCATAGCATCTCTCCAGTGACTGTTGCTGGTGTCTCACTTATGTTTCTTTTTAGATTGTGAGCCTTTTGGGGACAGGGATCCATCCATCTTATTTATTTATTATTTCTCTGTGTAAACCGCCCTGAGCCATTTTTGGAAGGGAGACCTGGAAGGGAAGAGAAATCGAATGAATGAATGAATGAATGAATGAATGTAGTCTCCCATTCAAATGTTCCTGTTTTAAGATTATGTGTTAGATAAAAATAAGGTCAGAGGCTGGGAACTTGATAATGAACTTAGCCCATCTGGGTAAGATGAGCAAGTGCACCTACCCAGATTCCGTCCCCAGCTTCAGAATGAAGTAGGAAGAAAAACCATCTAGCTAGGGCTTAGCTCACAATCAAGCTCCCAGCCCTTGCTCTTCACTGACACACCATCTTATGCGGGGCTTCCAAATTAGTGTAGGAGGCATCTCCTCCCCTAATGCTGATTATGTGAACGGGCTTAAGATGAGCTATAAAACATGTTCCAAGCAAATGCAAAATGCAAAATTGCCGATCTCCTAGCAAAAATATGTAACTTGTCCCTACAATCAGGCTCTGTACCAGAGGACTAGAAGGTAGCCAATGTGACCAATTTTCAAAAAGGGATCTGGGAAATTACAGGCCAGTCAGCTTAACTTTGGTGCCAGGTAAATTGATGGAAAGCATACTTAAGAACAAAAATGTTAAACATATAGAAGAAAAGGCCTTGCTGAAGGAGAACCAGCATGGCTTCTGCAAGAGAGAGTCTTGCCTCACTAACCCTTTGGATTTCTTGGAGAGTGTCAACTGGCATGTAGATAAAGGTGATCCGGTTGATATAGTATATATATACTTGGACTTCCTAAAAGCTTTTGACAAAGTTCTCCACCAAATGCTCTTGAGTAAACTTAGCAGTCATGGGATAAGGGGACAGGTTCATGTGTGGATCGGTAACTGGTTGAAGGAGAGGAAACAGAGTAGGAATAAATGGACAATTTTCACAATGGAGGTAGGTAGGAAGTGGGGTCCTCCAGGGATCGGTACAGGGACCAGTGCCAGAGGCGTATGTAGGGAAAATAGCGCTTAGGGCAAGCACTGGAATTGCACCCCCTGTCCAAACATCTGACACCCATCTTTCAGATAACTTTATCATAATAACAGCTGAAAAATACAAGTCAAGCTCGTTAATCTTTTAATTGTATTGTAATTTTATTTACAGTCATTGACCAAACAAAGAATAAAAACTAATAAGCATTAAAATGTGTATACATATATATACAGTTTAAAATTGGGATGATGTCCCATTATACCTTTTAAAAGCAATATAACTAAACTTAGCTACAGAAATAGAAATTAAAGCATCTTTATCTGAAAGCAGATGTTTTACAAGGTTATCATCGGATTGATCTTAATATTTCAAAAACTATTTAGCAGTGGACGTAGCCAGACCAAAAAATGCTTGAAAACTACAAATTTCAGTATGCTGGGGCTCATGAAATACCCAAAAACTATGTGAAGGTATACTTGGAAAACTAAACAGAAGTGTCTGTCTAATTCTCTGCTATGCATTGTAGCATCACTATTATATAAGTTTTAAAAATCAATGGAGAATTTGACTTTTTCCAGATACTCTAAAAATAATTAAAGGATATGCAGAGTAAACTGTGTCACTGCTTGGAATATATTCTAGTATTTCAGAAAGACAGTTAAAATGAGAGAAAGAGAGCAAGAAACTCCCAGTGGGCCTTAATACTAAGGATTTCACACTGATTCAAAGACAAACTCACCATTAATAGCCATATTATTAAGACATCACATTTAACTCGCTTATCACAAGAAGCAAAGTAAGAGCAAATCCTAGCTCCCAGATACAATCCTAGCTCATATGTTTCAGCTCAGTATTCACAAGCCCTGATTCTCTGTACACAGTGCCAAACTAAATATGTGTACAGTGACATATTATATTAAATTATTTATTTTAACCTGTAGCCCCTTTAGGGGGCTTCCTAAAGGCTGTGGGGGAGGTCTGCAATGGTCCCCCCCTTGCTGGCCTCTAGGGCCTCACAGGGACCATTTGAGCATGTGCAGTGATCATTTTTTAATTTAATTTTTTAAAAATGGCCTCTGCGTGTACTGGCATGGCCTGGGGCTTCACAGAGGCCATTTGAGCATGCACGGTGGCCATTTTGTTTTCAGGAGCCATTTTTTAAAAAAAATTAATTTTAGAAAATGGCGCCCCCTTCAAGTGGTGCCTGGGGCACTTGCCCTGCCCTGCCCTACCCTAGATACGCCCCTGACCAGTGCTCTTTAACATGTTCATAAATGATCTAGAATTTGGGGTGACCAGCAAAGTGGCCAAATTTGCAAATGACACTAAACTATTTAGGATAGTGAAATTCAAAACAGATTGCGTGGAGCTGCAAAAAGATCTCTCCAAACTGGGAGACTGGGTGACAAAATGGCAAATGCGGTTCAATGTAAGCAAGTGTAAAGTGATGCATATTGGGGCAACCCCCCCAATTTCACATATACATTGATGGGATCTAAGCTGTCGGTGACTGAGCAGGAGAGTGATCTTGGGGTCGTGGTGGACAGCTCATTAAAAGTGCTTACTCAGTATGCGACAGCTCTGAAAAAGGCTAATTCCATGCTAGGAGTCATTAGGAGGGGATTGAATATAAGAATGCAAATATTATAAAGCCCTTGTAGAAATCTATGGTGTGGCCACATCTGGAATACTGCGTACAGCTTTGGTACGGTGGTATCTTAAGAAGCACATTGTAGAACTGGAAAAGGTGCAGAAGAGGGCAACCAAAATGATCAGGGGCCTAGAGCACCTTTCTTATGAGGCAAGGCTACAACAACTGGGGCTCTTTACCTTAGAAAAGAGGCAACTAAGGGGAGACATGATTGAGGTGTATAAAATTATGCATGGAGTGGAGAGGGTGGACAGAGAGAGATTTTTCTCCCTCTCACACAACACTAGAACCAGGGGTCACCCCATGAAACTGAAGGTTGGGAAATTTAGGACCGACAAGAGGAAGTACTTTTTCACATGGCTCATAATTAATCTATGGAATTATTTGCCACGGTATGTGGTGATGTCCACCAGGTTGGATGGCTTTAAAAGGGGCTTAGACAGATTCATGGTGGACAGGTCTATCATTGGCTACTAGTCTGGTGGCTGTGGGCCACCTCCAGCCTCAGAGGCAGGATGCCTCTGAATACTAGTTGCAGGGGAGCAAGAGCAGGAGAATGGGCATGCCCTCCCCTCTTGCCTGTGGGCTTCTCAGAGGCATCTGGTGGGCTACTGTGGGAAACAGGATGCTGGACTAGATGGGCTTCCTTGGGCCTGATCCAGCAGGGCTGTTCTTATGTTCTTAAAACAAATTGGAAGGATAATAATCTGGCATTGCCTTACTGAAGTCATTGATACAATTTAGAGGGGCCAGATGCTCATACTGTGGGACAAGGGTTCCCAACTTTGGGTCCCTCCTGATGTTGTTGGACTATAACTCCCATCATCCCCTGCCACAATGGTAAAATGGCTGTAGATGATGGGAGTTGTAGTCTCAACAACATCTGCAGGGGGAACGATGACTTGAGGCTGGAACCCCTGATCTAAATCTTTGATAAAAATGCTGATGAGTAGAAAGCAGAAACAGGAGGAGGAGGAAGCTGGTTTCCTGTCCCACCTTTGCCAAGCTCAAGAGGGCAGGGGGTGATGGGAGTTGTAGTCCAATGACATGGGCTGGTGGGGGGACTCAAGGTTGGATCTCAGTCTTTAATAAAAATAATAGAAAGCAGAAATAGAAAGAGGAGGAAGCTGGTTTCCTGATCCACTTCTGACAAGCTCAGTCTCATGAGGCAGCTGGTTTCAGACATTAGGTCATTGGGCACTGCACCAGCAGAATTGTGCTGGCAGCCCATTCTTGTCCCTGCCCTGTGGAGGAAAATAGGGAAGTTTCTTCGGTACAGAGCAACAGCATCTACAGTCCCAAATTAGTATAGGGTGTGGCATGAGCATGATTCATGCTGAGGCTTTATACTGCTTTGCTCCCAGATTACGACTGATGGGCACAATGGAGGGATAGGATCAGGGCTCTGAACATCAAAGGTGTAATGGGATTTTATTGGGGGTGGAAGCCAATCAAAATGTGATCTTTAATATTGTTTGCCTGTTCTGGATTCAGTCCTCTGCATGTGCTGCTTACATTAGATTCCCAGATGACTGGAACACCCCCCCCCCCAACCAGAAAATATGTCTAATCAGGGCTATCTGTCTGTCTGTCTGTCTAATTTGTACACTGCCCCAAAGTTTCATCTCTGGGCGGTTAACAATAACATACAAGTTAAAACATATATAAAACTTAAAAACAATTTAAACAATTTAAACAGTCAAAACAGATTAAAACCTACAAATTTAAAAAGCCAGTTCCTCAATGTGTGCAACACAATTTAAAATTTTAGTTGCTCAATGTGTGATCCTCAGGTCCTGGAAGTATAAGGCCTCACCAAATCATAAAAAATGGGTTGAAGAAATGCTAACACAAGCGGCCTGAGATCAATCCACATACATGAGGTGAGGAAATCTGGAAAAGATTTGAGGATGTGTGTGTTATATAGAAATATAGGAAGCTGCCATATACCATTGGTCTCATCTAGCTCAGTATTGTCTTCACATACTGGCAGCAGTTTCTCCAAGGTTGCAGGCAGGAGTCTCTCTCAGCCCTATCTTGGAGGGGAATATCTTACAGTGCTCAAACTTCTAGTCTCCCTTTCATATGCAACCAGGGTGGACCCTGCTTAGCTAAGGGGACAAGTCATGCTTGCTACCACAAGACCAGCTCTTGTCTCCATGTGCGAACCTCCTGATTGATTGATTGATTAATTAAGTGCCGTCAAGTCGGTGTTGACTCTTAGCAACCACATAGATCGATTCTCTCCAGGATGATCTGTCTTCAACTTGGCCTTTGAGGTCTCTCAGTGGTGCATTGATTGCTGTCATAATTGAGTCCATCCACCTTGCTGCTGGTCGTCCTCTTCTTCTCTTTCCTTCCATTTTCCCCAGCATTATGGACTTCTCAAGGGAGCTGGGTCTTCGCATAATGTGTCCGAAGTATGAGAGTTTGAGCCTGGTCATTTGTGCCTTGATTGAAAAGTCTGGATTGATTTGTTCTATGATCCATTTGTTTGTTTTCCTGGCTGTCCATGGTCTCCTCTAAAGTCTTCTCCAGCACCAAAGGTGAACCTCCTACAATGGGAAAATACAGCTATTTTTTAACAACATTGTAGTACTGCAATGCAAAGATAAAACCCAAAAGAATCGGAAATGTGAAGGGCACCTTGCTGACAGCGCAGGGTCTAAGATGTCGAAATCCAGGCAGTACAGAAGCACATTCAATAGACCAATGGTGTCACTGTTGTAGGGTGTAATCTGGAAAGTGCCCATGGAGGGGGAGTTTTTTTCTTGTAGCTCACTGGTGTGATCCTCCTTCATTCCCTTTTGAAGAACTTCCACCTCTGGTTCAAGTCTATCTGCTCTGCTTTTAGTGAATTCCACTTCTTCTCTTGCGTCTTGGGGCTGCTGCCTTTCCCATCAGCATCTTCAGGATGCAAGTTCATCCTCTCTGCTTGCTAAACGAGCCCTGTGACTAGTTAGGTCTGATATTTGTGCTTTTATTCCTATTTTCCCCTCATTCTCCTCGGTAGCATCATGCTGCAGCATGTGGACCAAAGACCCTCAAGTGGGGACACTTTCCTTCCTTTGCTACCCACTTCTCTGTTTTGGGGAGGCTGCTGTGTCCTTTTAATAAAACTGCAAAATTTCCCTTTCAGAAGCTGCATCTCTCTTTTCACTCCCACAAGCAAGGGTTTGCAAAGCTGCCATCTGTTTTGCATGTAGAAGGTCCCAGGTTTGTAGGGGAAGAATGGCAGTTCAGTCCCCAAACAGGAGAGCAAGACATAAGAACATACGAACATAAGAACAGCCCTGCTGGATCAGGCCCAAGGCCCATCTAGTCCAGCTTCCTGTTTCTCACAGTGGCCCACCAGATGCTGCTGGAAGCCACAGGCAGGAGTTGAGGGCGTGCCCTCTCTCCTGCCATTACTCCCCTGCAACTGGTTCTCAGAGCCATCCTGCCTTTTGAGACTGGAGGTGGCCCACAGCCCTCTGACTAGTAGCCATTGATGGACCTCTCCTCCATGAAGTTATCCAAACCCCTCTTAAAGCCATCCAGGTTGTTGGCTGTCACTACGTCCTGTGGCAGAGAGTTCCACAAGTGGATCACGCATTGTGTGAAAAAGTACTTCCGTTTGTTGGTCCTAGACCTCCTGGCAATCAGTGTCATGGAGTGACCCCTGGTTCTAGTGTTGTGTGAGAGGGAAAAGAATTTCTCTCTCTCCAAATTCTCCAAACCATGCATGATTTTATAGACCTCTATCAGGTCTCCCCACAGTTGTCTTTTTTCTAAGCTAAAGAGCCCCAGGTGTTGTAGTCTTGCCTCATAAGAAAGGTGCTCTAGGCCCCTGATCATCTTGGTTGTCCTCTTCTGCACCTTTTCCAGTTCAACGTCCTTTTTAAGATGTGGTGACCAGAATTGTACACAGTACTCCAAGTGTGGTCGCACTATAGTTTTGTATAAGGGCATTATAATGTTAGCCGTTTTATTTTCAATCCCCTTTCTAATGATCCCTAGCATGGAATTGGCCTTTTTCACAGCTGCCGCACATTGAGTCGACACGACCCCAAGATCCCTCTCCTGGTCCGTCATTGACAGCTCCGATCCCATCAGCATATACTTGAAGTTTGGGGTTTTTCATCCCAATGTCCATCACTTTACACTTGCTGACACTGAACTGCATTTGCCATTTTGTCGCCCACTCCCCCAGTTTGGAGAGATCCTTTTGGAGCTGCTCACAATCCATTTTGGATTTCACTACCTGGAAGAGTTTGGTATCATCTGCGAATTTGGCCACCTCGCTACTTACCCCTGCATCTAGATCATTTATGAATAAATTAAAAAGCACCGGTCCCAGTACAGATCCCTGGGGGACCCCACTTCTTACTTCCCTCCATTGTGAAAACTCTTCATTTATACCTACCCTCTGTTTCCTGTCTTTCAGCCAGTTAGCAATCCACACATGTACCACCTGTCCCCTTATACCATTACTGCTAAGTTTCCTCAGGAGTCTTTGATGAAGAACTTTGTCAAAAGCTTTTTGGAAGTCCAGGTATACTATGTCAACTGGATCACCTTGAGCCACACACTCGTTGACACCCTCAAAGAAATCCAAAAGGTTGGTGAGGCAAGATTTACCTTTGCGGAAGCCATGCTGGCTCACTCCCAGCAGGGCCTGTTCTTCTAGGTGCTTTACAATTTTATCCTTGAGGATGCTTTCCATCAATTTGCCTGGAACGGACGTTAGGCTAACTGGCCTGTAATTTCCTGGATTGTCCCTGGGTCCCTTTTTAAAAATCGGTGTTACATTTGCTACTCTCCAGTCCTCTGGTACAGAGCCTGATTTCAGGGATAAGTTGAAAATTTTAGCAAGGAGGTCGGCAATTTCACATTTGAGTTCTTTGAGGACTCTTGGATGGATGCCATCTGGCCCTGGTGATTTGTTAGCTTTCAGTTTTTCCAGACAGTTTAGTACATCATCTCTTGTCACTACTATCTGACTCAGCTCTCTAGCCTCCATCCCTAAAAAGCCTGGTTCAGACCAGTTTGGTGAGAAAGCAGCAAAGCAAGAGACAGTTCTTTAGTATTGAAGCAGGACATAGTTGGGGAGAGGGGGCCTGCATCTCCCTGGCAGCCCCTCAGAGTGAGGGAGATAATGAAGAAAATAGGGAGGGGTGGAGCCGGGGGCCCCTCAGAAGCTGGAGGGCCCAAGTTCTTTGAACCCACCATCTCAATTATAGCTACATCCCTGTATTGAAGAACTACAAGGATTTATTTAAAGAAAAGGTTACAAACAAATGTGAAGGAGCCTGCAGCTTATTTCAGCTGTCACTCATGGCTGAAGAGAGAGACCAAAACAAACAGCCATCTCTGGAGAGACAAAACGGAGACTAACACTGGAAAAACAAAGAGGGGAGGAGTCTGGGCACCTTTATCCCTGACCTCAACCGCCCACCCCGCAGTGGTCACTATGAGGCATTGCAGCTGAGAGCTGATGCTGCCAGGGTTCTAGCTCCAACAGTTCTGTCTCTGGCAGCATCTCCAGATGGGGCTGGGAAAGACTTCTGCCTGGAACCTTAGGGAACTACTGCCAATCAGTGTAGAGAATATTGACCAAGGTGGCCCAATGGTCGGACTCGATATAAGGCAGCTTCCTGTGTTCCAATGGCAGCCTTTTAAGGGGATGGGATGGGGTCAAAGCTCAATGGGAGAGCATCTGCTTTGCGTGCCAGTTCCTGGCAGCATCTGCATCATGAAACCTTGGAGAGCCTTTGTCGGGCATCAGGTGGGTTCCTGGAATTATACACCATCTAGAAGTGTTGTATCCAGTAATCGTTTGTACTATCGTTTGTATCGTTTTGTATCGTTTGTATGTTTGTCCCTCCTGAAGAGAGTCTGAGCCAGAAAGGAAAAGCGAGGGGATAGGAGAAGGAGAAAATGGAGTTGCTGCTGAATAAACTTTTAGTTAGGTCTACGTAAGTTTTCTTTGAGTGTATGAGGGATGCAGCTATAAAACAAGAGGCCACTTGGACATCTCAGGAGGAAGCCTATTGTGCACCTTTTAGGAAAATCAGGAGTTTTCTTTATTTGCATATATATTTGGGTTTTTTTGGTGGTTCTTTTTGGTTTTGAAGGCCATTGTGGCTTGAAATGATGGGGGTTGCAATCCAACAACATCTGGGGACCCAAATTAGAAAAACCATGCATCAAATTTGTTTGTTTGTTTGACATTATGCCTGGGTAGAAGGCATAAAAGTCCAATGTGTTGCTTTGTTTTAATCTTGTCGGTGAATTTCCATCCTAAAACTTCCCAAAGGCCTTTTGCTTCTTTGTGAGAGCCATCGTTCAGTATCTGCCTATTGCTGGGTCTCCTAAAACTATACCACTATTAAAATCAGAAACCCCAGACTAAAAATCAACATCACAGTCTAATTTCCTGCCCCACAATAAAAAAAATGGCCTGGCACTCTACTGCTACCCCTACTGCCTTAGTTGTAGATACCGGTAAGTGTAAAAACACACACAACCCAACCACCACACAAGCGAGACTAAGAATGGGAAGTGGGCAGACAAGCCCTTGCCACAAGAGGCCACACAGGCAACAAAAACATCCTTTGAATCTGATCTGATCTGAAACTATCGTTTGTTGGCCCAACCACAAAAGCTCTTTATAGGTTCCAGCATAGGCGGAAGGAAGAAGTGACAAACCCAGTTGAAGTCTCTCTTAAGAATAACACCCCTTATTTTTTATTATTATTTATTCGATTTCTATAGCACCCTTCCAAAAATCACCAGCGTGGTGTAGTGGTTAGAGCGCTGGACTAGGACTGGGGAGACCCAAGTTCAAATCCCCATTCAGCCAGGAGACTAGCTGGGTGACTCTGGGCCAGTCACTTCTCTCTCAGCCTAACCTAGTTCACAGGGTTGTTGTGAGGAGAAACTCAAGTATGTAGTACACCACTCTGGACTCCTTGGAAGAAGAGCAGGATATGAAATGTCTAAATTAATTAATTAATTAGTTAATAATAAAAATGGCTTAGGGCAGTTTACACAGAGAAATAATAAGTAAATAAGATGGATCCCTGTCCCCAAAAGGCTAACAATCTAAAAAGAAACACAAGATAGACACCAGCAACAGTCACTGGAGATCCTGTGCTGGGGTTGGATAGGGCCAGTTACTCTCCCCCTGCTCAATAAAGAGAATCACCACGTTAAAAGGTGCCTCTTTGCCAAGTTAGCAGGGGTGCCTGCTAACTTCTTAAAGCTAAGAGAAGGTCCATGTATCAATCCCCAAACAAACACCTAGAACACTGTTCTTTGTCGTAATTTTTTTTGGGGGGGGCAGTGGTCAGTGGTCCCTCTAATTTTTTTCATCTCTGTGCAGACTGAGTTTTGTTCCGGGCAGCAGGATCAAGGCCGTGTGACCACACCTGCATTCAGAATGGGGCCTTCCTGATTCAACCAGAGCGGGATCTAAAATGAATTGAGTGGACATCCAAAAACTTGTGACCGCAAGTGCATGTGTACGCACGCCTTAGAGGGAACAGTGCCAGTGGTGATCTCGATCAGCTCTAAATTATTGTTTGTGGGCCTGCGTCGTGAAGCTTCGCCCGAAGTTGAACACCATGACTGGTCTACCTGGCACTATGTGGAGATGACCTTCTAACCATGCAGTGCTGTGCTTTGCCAGTGGTTTTTTTTGGGGGGGTTCCTTTAAGGGAACCACAGCCCTCTCTTGTGACCCTGCTTCATCTTGGAAGGCATGTATGGGGCACTGGGAAGTGTAGCCCCTTTCAGCGCTTTCCCCACGAAGCTCTTAAGCGAGGGCTCTGTCTCTCTTGAAGGGCCCTCCCAGCACTGAGAAAAGTGCAGAACTGTGTGGAGCTCAGCACAGGGGGAAATGGCTCTTCCACAAAATTTCTTGTTTTTTTGGTTTTTTTTGCCAAAGTGGCCTTCGCTTGAAAAATAGTGACGATCACTGGCCTACAATTATTGCTAGTGGGTCACATTCTGTGCAGCGTGACATAAGCAGGTCAGCACTTTTTAAAAATAATGACTCACATTCTGCTCGGTGTAACATGGGCGCCGGTTCAGCGTGCAGTTCGTGTGTGTCTAAAACCTTGCCTGTGGTGTTGCAGAAGAGCTGGTCTTGTGGAAGCAAGCATGACTGGTCCCATTAAGCTAAGCAGGGTCTGCCCTGGTTGCATATGAAAGGGAGACTATAAGTGTGAGCACTGTAAGATCTTCCCCTTAGGGGATGGATCCGCTCTGGGAAAAGCATCTAGGTTCCAAGTTCCCTCCCTGGCGCCTCCAAGGTAGGACTCAGAGAGGCTCCTGCATGCAACCTTGGAGAAGCCGCTGCCAGTCTGTGAGGACAATACTGAGCTAGATAGACCAATGGTCTGACTCAGTAAATGGCAGCTTCCTACCTACCTATGACTTAGTGTGAGGCGACACCCGTTAGTTCCAATAGAAGATGCGTTGCGCAATTGTGCTGGCACAATTTTAGGTCGCAGTGGAATAGGGCTCTTTTGCAACAACATGGGGATACTTTAGACCTGTGGTTCCCAACCTTTTCCTTTATCCGGACCACTATAGCTTTTGCGGTTCACCATGTAAGCAAGCCGTTTTAAACACTTTTAATGTATCGCTGACTAGGGATGTGCACGAATCTTGATTCGTACCCAGATTCGAAGTACAGATTCGGCACCTTTAAAAGTGAGGAGAGCAGGTCTTACCTGCTCCTCTGCCACTCCATGCAGCTTCCTGCAGCGGTGGCATCGGCCCTCATGCACGGCAGCCATTTGCATTGTCAGCAACCATGTGCACCTCTTATGCATCATATTCTTTCTCCCACTGGTTGGCCTCAAGTAAAGTTGTGCTGTCGAGTTGGTGTTGACTCCTGGCGACCACAGAGCCCTGTGGTTTTCTTTTGGTAGAATGCAGGAGGGGTTTAACATTGCCATCTCCCGCACAGTATGAGATGATGCCTTTCAGCACCTTCCTATATCACTGCTGCCCGATAGTCTGGGAAACATACCAGCGGGGATTCGAACCAGCAACCTCTTGCTCCCTAGGCAAGTTACTTCCCCTCTGCACCATTAGGTAGGCCAGTTGCAGGTGAATACACTGTGAAGTCAGCATGGTTGCTGACCATGCAAATGCCGCACGCTGTCCATGCGCACATGGCCGAGAGCTGGTGGCGGGGGGCGGCGCACCACTGCAGCAGGAGGCTGCATGGAGTGGCACGGAGCAGCAGATGGTGCATAATCAAACAAAAATAACACAGAGATGCATGCAGTGGGCGAGCCACTGCCCTTTCCAACTCCAGCACAGCATCCCTCGAGTGCCTGTTGCTGGTGCCTATCTTAGGTTTCTCTTTTAGATTGCGAGCCCTTTGGGGACAGGGAGACATCTTTATGTATATCTACGCAAACCGCTTTGGGATCTTTGGTGGAAAAGCGGTCTGTACGTTTTCGTCGCATTCGACATCGTATTCGCATGATGTGGACTAGTAACTTAGAGACCTCATTTGTCGTTTCCTGGCCGATGCCAGTTAGAGCCGCCAAGGGAGCACCCCAAGCCACGCCCCTCAACCCTATTTGGGGCGGGGGGAGGTGAATATTCCACGACAGCCCCGCCTCCTCCTTTTCCTCAAGCCGCGCCCCGAGGCATGCAAATGAGGCGGCTCCTTTCCCTCCGCTCAGAGGCGCCTCTTTCGGCAGGTCGCTGCCCTCTTGTCCAATCCTGAGTAGAGGAGCACGAAGAGGCTCCCCTCAGCCGCGCTCCCCCTCCTCGGCCCGCGGCTGGTCCCTCCGGCCACGCCCCCTCCGCGACGCAGTCCCCGCCCCTCAGTATAAAGAGCCGGAGACTCGCCCGCCGCCCTTTTAGTCGCGGTCGGTCCCGCCTCTTTCGGCGGAGCTGAGCTGAGTCTTTCTCCGGAGCGCGTTCACCTACGCCGGCAGGCGCGCTCTCTCGATCCCCTGAGCTGTGTGAGGGAAGGCAGGAGGCGGGGGCGCGCAAGAGCCTCTTGGAGGGGCGGCGGCGAGGACGGCGAAGTCGGTCCGGGGAAAGTCTCCACGCAGAGCCGGGACTGAGTCAGGCAGGGCGGGCGGAGCATGGCGCTCTCGGTGCCGGTCAACGGGGTGAAGGAAGAGGAGGGGAACAGCAGGGAGCCGCTCATCGAGCTCTTCGTCAAGGTAAACGGCGGGGGCTCGGAGGGAGGGGACGGTGCCCCACACGGTGTGAGTCTCGCTCTCCCCCGTGCTTGCGTGCTCCTCCATGAGGGCACCGACTTGACTCGACCTGCTCTCCTGGGAAGAAGACAGAAGCGCAGACAGCAGACAGAAGCGGGAGCGCGTTTCTGCTCCCGGGTCTCCGACCTCCTCCCCCTAGCCCACTTCACGCACCCCCCCCCGACGCTTGTTCCTCATTGAGGGAATCGACTTGATGTGCCCGTCGTTCTAACCCCTGCTAGTTGAGCAAAGAGGCACCTTTCTAAAGTTGGTGATTCTCTTTCTTTAGCAGGGGGAGAGCAACTGGCCCTATCCAACCTCAGCACAGCATCCCTCCACCCTCCAATGCTTGTTGCTAGTGTCTTTCTTACATTTCCTTTTTCGGCTGTGAGCCCTTTGGGGGCAAGCAGCCATTTAATCAATGTATGTATGTATGTAAACCGCTTTGGGAACTCTGGTTCAAAAGCAGTATATAAGTATTTGTCGTATTTGTATCCATTCTCTCTTCTGACCCCCCAGGGCAGCCCCATCCCCAGTGGAAAGCTGGTCTCTTTCTCCTTCTTGCTCTCCCCATAGACTGCTTCAGACCCCCATCCTTGCTTGCTCCTTGTTGAGGGTGTCTACTTGAATTGTCCCCCTCTCCAATATCCCAGGAAGAAAAGCAACGTTTTTCTCTTTGTCTCCTTCGTCCCTCCCACTCCACACAGGCTGTCCCCCCCATTCCCCCCCTTGCTCCCTCATTGAGGGTATCGACTTGTCTTGACTTGCTCACTTTTTTTGTTTTTATCATCCTAGGACAGCCCCATCCTCGCCCTTGGAGAAGTTTCCTCTCCCTGTGTCTTCCCCACCCCCTCACTCCCTTTCCATTTGTGGGGATAAAAACCGTCTGACTTGTTCTGCCCCACACTGGGTGGCCCTCCCTGACTAGCAGCTCCCTAAGCAAATAGAGTTTGGGGCAAGTAGGTGAATGCCATCCCTCCCACTTTCTGATGGGAGTGCTGAGAATAAGAGATCCTGTGTGCGCACTTAAGCAAGTTGCACTGAGTTAAGTCAGATTTGCTCCCCTGTAAGTGTGCAATTGATTGCCTGCAAACGAAGCTAATTGTGGGAGTATGTAATTGTGGGTGTGGTCCGTCCTCCACTATCCTTTCCCCATCCACACATCTCTCTCTCCTCTGCCTCTCTTAGCCGACTTCATGGGGTTTCTTGCTGGTTTTATAGATTTCATTGAGTGCTTTATTGGAGAAATACAAAATCTGCCTTGAGCTCTTTTGAAAGTAGGCAGGATGGAAAGAAATCCTTAGGTAAACGGGAGATCAAAACATTTCATACATGTAAAAAGGGATCTAATCAGGCTGATCAGGCTTCTCTTACCTGCCACCTGAGTAGACTTGTCCGCTGTTGCGTGCACCGACTTGGATTAGAAAGAAATTTGAGCTCAAGTGTGTGAAATCTGTCCATCCTCTGATGGATTGAGACAGCCCTTTCCCAGTAAGTCTTCATATTTTGGTGGCAAAAGTGAACCCTCTCCCCTGCCCCACCGTTGCTGCCTCTTGAAAGCATGCAACTCTAGACCATTCTCCTCTCCTCCCACTTCAATTGATGTAGCGTAGCCCCTGAAGCTTATTCATATGCCTGAGTACCAACCCTATCAGCAGGGCCTGCTACATAGGAACATAGGAAGCTGTCATATACTGAGTCATTAGTATATATACATTAGTCTATCTAGCTCAGTATTGTCTACCCAGACTGGCAGCGGCTTCTCCAAGGTTTCTGGCAGGAATCTCTCTCAGCCCGATCTTGGAGATGCTGCCAGGGAGGCAACTGGGAACTTTCTGCCCTTCCCAGAATGGCTCCATCCTCTAAAGGGAATATCTTGCAGTGCTCATATATAGTCTCCCATTCATATTCAACCAGGGTGGACCCTGCTTAGCTAAAGGGACAAATCATGCTTGTTACCACAAGACCAGCTCCCCCCACTGCAGGTCTAGTGACTAGGCATCCTTCCCATCATGGAGCTTTCCCAGACAGCAGACTTTACTGGTTTCCTGCAAGGCTTTACTGTGAGTTCGAAGTTGCCCCCCAGAATTGGCTCAAAAAGTGTTTTTTGTTTTTTTTTAAACCCTGGATATAAATTGGGCTATACTCTAAAGCACAATGAAAAACCCGAATCGTGTGTGAAGTGCTCCCTGATGGCTCACAGGGATTTTGGGGTAAATTTGGCCAATATGTGAACACACACTCTCCATTCCACTCCAAACTAAAAGCCGGGTGTGAGAAACGTCATGGTGCTCTCCATTTGTTTGTCGTCTTGTGTCCTTTTTAGCTTTGGAACAACAGGCCCCTACCCTGGCAGCCCTGGCTTCACATCCAGCTCCTCAGGTGCCTCCCTGTAATGCACCCCCTAATTCTAAAGGTAAATGGAGTGCCACCTTCTTTCTTCTGCTCCTGGTTGGTTATAAGTCTTGGGGAAGATTTCTCCATCCCAAAGGGGCTAGTTAGCTCAGTGTCAATTTCCACACTCGGCTCCAGGTCTCCTGGAGACACAGCCAGTGTGTCCTTTGTGCCGTAAACCTTTCTTCTCAAAGGATGTCACCCCTGAGTCTAGTTCAGCTCCCCTGTTTCCATGGGGCTTTTTGGCCACAGGTAATACCTGACACTCACCTTGCATACACCCAATAAGCCTATTGTTGGAAGGGAGTGAGGGTTAGTAAACTACTGTAATTGGAAGCTCTTAACTTCTGATATCTCAGCTGGACAAATGCTTTCTTTTATGAGCAATTTTCCTGTTTTATCAACACATGGAGGTAGCCTTTTACTGGCTGTTTGTGGCTTTGTGTGTTTCTTGTGGGAATAGTAGTATAAATATAATATTCAGGTTAAAAATATTCCTGGGGTTGTTTGTTCTGCCCATGCCTTGTGCTTGTTTTCTCTCTTTTTGATTCAGTCCGGGATTCTAGGAGACAAAGAGGGTAAAACCAGTCAGTAAGCATTCCTCTCTGTAATGGTACCAGGTGCTACAATACTGATATGCCAGAAATCACTTTAAAAATCTTGGGGTAGTGCAGTGCCAGGCCCTTTCTGTAGAACAGGCAGTGGTGCTGGGAGGCTGGAGTTAACACTCTCGCTTTCATGATCCCTGTGATGGCTTTCTTCCAGTTGATGGAATCATGCAGACGCTCCTTTGGGCGATGTCTCCTTGACCAACTGTAATTCTCCCTCCCCATGGCATTGTTTTCTCTCCTTATCTCCCCGCAACACTCAGCCTAGCTTTTAGTGGTGTTGGGAGGGGAGAGAAGGGGATTTCTGCCACTTGTCCCATGTTCCTGAGGATCTGTTGCTGCATGATTAGAAACTGGTTAATTGTTCCATGTCAATCAGCAAACCAGTTCTCCCATGTTAGACTGTTGGGACACTAGTGGTGTGAAACAACGATTGTGAAATGCAATTTCTGCACTGTAAAGTTGGGTTCTTAATGGTGGTTTTCCCCTCCTCCTCCTGATTCTGTTGGATTAGCGTTTGAATTTCTTCAGTTGTATATTAATGCTGGGCATAACTTTAACAGGAGTTAAAAATTGTGTTGTAAATGTTTTTTATAAGAACAGCTACACTCTTAGTTTCCACTTGGGTGAAGGAGATCAACACATGCTTTATTAAAAGCTCCTTTTTCGAGGTAATTTTTTGTGCATTGCCTCAATCAAGATTTGCCTTGTTGTGTGGTTTGAAACCAATTCTCTGATTTCAAGATTTATGCACTACCTTATTCTGAGAAGTCCCCTCTCCACGCCAGCAAGCTCTGTTCCCTCTGTGCCAGTGTTAATCTTTCACTTTGCATTCTTCCTTTCTTGTGTAAACCTTCCCCCCCCCACTCCACCCCATCCCTCTGGCATGTAAGGGGCACCATTGGGAGCTGAAGTCCTTTGCTGGGAGAAGCTGGGTGGAGACAGTGAGGAGCTGGCATGAAGTAATGTTCTCCTGAAGTCATTACTTCATGCAGGCTATGAATAATCCATTACTCACTTGCTTTTGGAGATGGTGGGAAGAGGATTGGAAAGAGTTCCTCCTTCCACTTCTACAAACTGGGGTTTCACTTGGGATCAGGTGAAAATGCATTTGGGCCTCTTAATATATGTAGGGTGTAGGGTCTAGATTTGAAGTCCCACATGCTTTTGACTAATAAATTAGAGGCATTGGCTCATTACCTCGTTCAGCATCTTGTAGTACAGACTTGAAGCATCTCAGGACTCTAGTCTTTCTCACCTCTAAAACTGCAGAGAAGTGGCAGTGTGTATCTTAAAAACAGAAAGACAAAGGCATCTTCTTTCTTTCTTTCTTTTGGAAATCTCATGTTTAGGTTCATCTCATGATTTCCAGGATCACTCGTCATTATGACGTCTATTTTAGTCATACTAGCTATGAGTAGAATACTCAGTTAGAAGAAGGAGCATCATAGATCTGTTTGCTGAAAATTATTTGAACTTCATGCAACATATCTGAATGGAGAACTTGGCACTGAGTGTTTGGGCAGGGGAGAAATGTACAAGTACCCCAGTGTGGGAATTAAAGAGCACCTTATTATTGTATTTACCCAAAAAGAAGAGGACTCTGAATTTAAGATAACCCCCTGATTTCTAACATCAAAGAACCTGGGGGAAAAATCTAGTCTTGGATTCAGGTAAATTCAGTATAGACATGAATTAGAGCCACTTGGGGTGAAAGGTTTCTTTGCTTCACTTGGGAAGTGACATATTTGTTTGGTGGGTGGAGGGAAGAAGGCTATGACAGAATTGCAATTCAGGCTGCGTCCTTGCTATAACTCAGAGGTTGGCAACCTTTCAGAAGTGGTGTGTCAAGCCTTCATTTATTCACTCTAATTTAAGGTTCCATGTGCCAGTAATACATAATGCTGAGATTCTAACACACACCTTGCAGGGGTTTGCCTTTCTTCCCCCTCTGATTTCCAGCATGAGCTACTGAAAGGCGTCCCTGGAGCCGAGTCAGAGAAATTCTCTCACTTGATGGTGGTGGTTTAGAGGGCTGCATGCTGGAAGTCGAGGAGGCAAGGGGGAGTGAGGCAGCCCCTCCACAAGTGGCCTTCTGACCTTGTGGGGCATTTCCTCACACCCCAATTTCCAGCATGCAGCCCTTTAAAGCCAGGCCTGGAGCCGGGTGCTTGGATTAGCAGTGTGAATGTCAAAATCATTTTGTGTGCCACTTTTGCCATGCTGATCCCTGCTATCATTCTCTTGTGCCAGACTCTGTGGATGGAGGAACACTTCCATGATCCTAGATACCAGTTTCCAAGGGTGCCTATGTTGGTCTTTTGCGGCAGAAACAACTGAATCTTGTGGCACATGAAAGGCTAATATTTATTGTGTCATAAGTTTTCATGGACAGGAGCCCACTTCATCAGATTAAAGTCCTGTTCTGATGTCGTACATGACACCAAATGTGTTCGTATCCTGTCAATAGCCTGGCTGCCGCTGTGACCAGGTAGGGGAGCTGTTGCAAATCGGAGGAGAGTTGATTATCTCTTTCCTTCTTGGTTGTCATTGTTCCGGAAATAACTAAGGTGTGAGCAGGGCTGGCCCTAGGGATTTTGGCACCCTAGATGGCATTTGATTCCCCCCCACCCTGAGCCAAGAAGTCCAGAGCCCTGGTTTTAACTTGAGCCATGCAGGGTGCTCGTTCACTGGGTTGGATGGCCAGCGAATGACTAGCCCACGATGGTTTGGGGAAGAAGTGAGAGAGGGAGAAGTGTTGAGGAGCTCAGAGCCCGCCTGAAACCCACCTTCCTCTATTGCCACTGGTTCCCTTCCCTCCACAGTGCAGGCCCTGTGTTCCTCAGTGCCAACAACACTCTGTCTCCCTGAGAGGCAGCTTTTAACTTCCCTCCACGATCAGCCAGGCTTGACAGCAGTCAACCCAACCACCATGAGCACCACTTGCTGTTTTGGGGCTGGGCACCGGAGGAACCAGGATGTGGGTTCCCACCTGCGCAGCCAAAGCAGTAACACTATTATTTTACATTTAATATCCCGCTCTTCCTCCAAGGAGCCCAGAGCGGTGTACTACGTACTTAGGTTTCTCCTCACAACAACCCTGTGAAGTAGGTCAGGCTGAGAGAGAAGTGACTGGACCAGAGTCACCCAGCAAGTCTCCTGGCTGAATGGGGATTTGAACTCGGGTCTCCCCGGTCCTAGTCCAGCACTCTAACCATTACACCACGCTGGCACCAGCGCTCTGAGGGTGGAGGAGGAGGAAAGCAAGTCGGAGACGAGTTAGGAGGTCAGCCTTAGCTGCTTGACTTCCACCCAAGGAGCTGCAGTGCCCTCCCACACTCCAAGAACTGGTGACCTAGGAGAGCACCTCAGTCTGCCTAACAGATAGGCCGGCCCTGGGTGTGAGTAACAGGGCAGGCTGTAAAGGCATAATCGGCTAGTAATAGCGGTGGAGATATGCATGGCTGCATTTCGCTGTGCACATGAGCAGACTGCATGAACTGTCGAGACAAATATGTGACTGGCTGTGATGTTCCTCCTAAGCAAGCAGTTGTCGTCATGGAGTTTGTGCCAACCAACAGAGTCTGTTAGAAGGCAGTAGTTGTGTGATTTGCGCATACAGAATAATGGCAGTTTGAGTTGGGATGAAACCAACCCCTTAGGGGGACTGACATGTTGAAGCGAACGAAAACTCATTTTATTTGCTAAACGTCTTTGCAAACCAGGCAGTTTAAAAAAAAACACAAATAGGTACTATCTCTGTGGGGAGAAAAAACCAGATGAGCATTACTAGTTCCCAGTGGAGAGTGGCTGAGCATAATCGTTGCAATTTCTGTGGTGTCTGCGGAAGAAAAATATTTATGCTGGGGACTGCTATAATTCATTGCCTTTTCCTGCTCTAAAGCATATTTGCGTTGCAAACCCTAGGCATGCAGATGAAATACAGTATTGCTTGTAGCACTTAGGCTGGCGGTCTGTGGTAATGAATAACTTGAGTTTGTGCCTCTGGTGATCTGCCCTCCCGCCCATGTTAACTTGCAGTGCAAATATTTGCTGTCTTACTGCTGATTAAGCAGAACTAGCGAAGGTATCTCATCCCCTAAGAGGGTCCTGGCAAGTTTGCATGTATAATTGATAAAGGAGGGTTGTTTCCAGTGTCAAGTTGGAACACTTAAAATGCCCTAGTGCAGTGATCTTCACTATTTTTTTTATTAAGGTGGGGGTAAAAAGCCTTCCGTGTGAGAGCCATTTCCCAGTGTGCTGACCTCCACACAGTACTGTTCTTTGCTCAGTGCTGGGAGGGCCCTTTAAGAGCGATGTGCCCCTCTCTTAATAGCTCTGTGGGGAAAGCGCTGGGAAGGGCTGCACACTTTCCAAGATGGTGAGGGGCTCAAGAGCTCAGGAGAGCTGGTCTTGTGGCAGCCAGCACTGTTCCCTCGAACAGGGATTCCCAGATGATGATGATGATGATGATTGCGTTCACTACAACTCCCAGCATCCCTTATGCTGGCCTTGGGCCGAAATAAACAAATACATACATACTCCCAGCATCCCCAGCAGCAGCGCCCTTTGGCTGGGGGTTATGAGAGTTGTAGTCGACAACATCTGGGAATCTCCGTTAGAGGGAACACTAGCAGCAGGCATGACTTGTCCCCTTTGCTAAGCAGTGTCTGCTCTGCTTTGCATATGAATGGGAGCACTCCAAGATGTGTGAGCACTCCAAGATATTCCGCTTATGGGGTGAGGCCGCTCTGGGAAGAGCAGAAGGGTCCAAGTTCTCTCCTTGGCAGCATCTCCAAGATAGGGCTGAGAGAGTCTCCTGCCTTCAACCTTGGAGATGCCGCTGCCAGTCTGGGTAGACAATACTGAGCTAGATGGACCAGTGGTCTGACTCAGTACAAGGCAGCTTCCTATGTTCCTTAAAGGAACCCCTCCCCTCCGCCCTGGCACTGGGCAAAGTGCAGCACTGCATGGTGGGAATGGTCTCCACGTGGTACCAGGGTGGTGGTGGCTGTGCAGAGTATTCGGCTTTGGCCAAAGCTTCACACAGGCCCAATCAACTTGATAGGGGCCACTGCTGGCCCCTAGACCTTACAGTGAAGAACATCACCCTAGTGGGATCTTAGAGGAATAAAGGATGGAGTATAGTGGGATTTGGACTGCTTATGTAGCTGTAGTCAGGATTGAGCATGTTCTGTAACAAGAAAAGCTCAATTCTAAGATGCTGTCACACAGAGTGGCAAACGGGCTTTGTTAACACAACCTTGTGAAGTAAATCATAGCCCCCAAATTCAACCTTCCTTGCTGAGCAGAGAATTTAATCTTAGTTTCCAGGTCCAGGTAGTACTACCTACTAGACAGCACTGGGACTCTGAATACAGTATATCTGAGTTATATATGCTTAGGTTTGGAGGACGTTATGCATATTGTGCACAATGATGTGGTTTTTCTGGAAAAATCTTATGATGCCCTAAATTGGTTGGGATCTGATGTAGCATATTTAGTTGACATTGATATTTAGTAAACAAAAGGAGAAAAGAATGCCATGTTAGTTTTACATGCTACATAAATCTCAAACACTTTTTCCATTAGCCAGAACTAAGTAAATTTAAATATTTAATTAGGAAGAAAATTCAGTAAAGTACATTTAATGTGGTTTAGATAGTGAAGCAACTTCTAGGTTTTATTTGGACATTATTTTTACTGGAATGCTTGTAAACAATTTAACTCATGCCAGTTCACCAGCATACACTTCCTTTCATTTATTTAAAGAAAAAGACACTGGCAACATCCAGATGAACTCCCCACTGACATGCCAGAGCTTGATGTTGCAGAAGTGTGTGTATGTATGTGTGTGTGTGTGTGTGTGTGTGTGTGGTGATTCTTAGCCCCTTCCCTTTGGAGCTGCCTGTGTTTCCCAAGACTGTGTCCTGAGGAGGCACAGGCAGCTGCAGAGGGAAGCGGGAGATCATGCAATAGAAAATCCTGGCATGTTGGCAGAGATTTAGTCTGGATGTTGGCCACTGAAAATTGTTAATATCCTAACTTTAGCACACCCCAAAAGCTATGTTTTTTTTTTTTTAATGAATGCATGCATGCTTCCTAGGCATAGTTATCTCAAAGTTAATTATAACTTTGAGCACTGCCCAGTATGACTGGTATTGTATCCATTAGTTAAGTTACTAATTTTATGAAACAATGCATTTTTTGAGAAATGGAAACTTTCCCACCCCACATCCCTATTCAGACTTTGGGTAAGCAAATTGCCTTCTCGTATGGAGGTTTTCATAAATAGGAAGAATGGGTCCCTCACTCATTCACCCCAGATCTCAGTGTAATACAGATAACCTTTGTGGACTTCATTGCAAGGCTGCTGTGTCAACTGAAGTGTTCAAAGAAGTGTCCCCCTGGTTTCTTTTTTACAGAGCTGTTGGCTACAATCTTCTTGTACAGTGGAGGACAGGAGGAGTTGCAATGCCTTCTCTCCTCAGCTGACTAAAGAATATCTCACTGGGTGATGGGGGGAAAAATACCTGAAACTCCAGACCATAAGGTATGCGATGAAACAATAAGTGTGGTATGTAAAAATTGTGAAGTTGGCTTGCAGCTGCCTACTTTTTGGAAACTGGCTGATGGCAAGCCAGTGGTTTTGGCATTTCAAAGCACTCTGCTGGTCAAGTGTGACTCCATCTCTGCAGACAGTGTAAATACCGCAATGCAAAAATATGAACTTGAGATGCTTTGTGAAAAGACCTGCTCTCTAACATGCTCTAGGATTTCCAGATTGGAAGATACAAATAATTCAGCTTAATCTTCCACCTGTCAGTATCCTCGATACCCTCTCCATCTGCACTGACTTTCTGTGGATTTCTGGACAATACTGTGGCATGAATGGGCAGTGGAGAGTGAATGTGTTGTGTTTGAGAGAGACAATTGTAACTCAGCTCTCTCAAGCAAGTAGGTCTTTCTGGGTTTTTTTCTGGGAAGTTCCTTCCTAGTTGCAGTTCAGTTAATCAGGTGTTGACTTTCAGTTTTCATGCTTAATGTTGGATGATTAGCAGCAGGGCAAATAGTTTCTCTGAGCTTGGCAAACAGTCGGGGCCCAGATCATTCAGGCCTAGTGTGACTAATCGGCCATCTCCCCTTGAACAGCAACCAAGAAATCCTCCTCCAGAGAATGTTATCAATTGTCATATGGTTTAACAATGTTCCTCGGAACCACGAAAGGAAAACAAAGGGGGCAGGAAATAAGCAGTCTGTTCACTCCTTGTGTTGCTCTCAGAAGATAATCTTATCAGAGGTCCAGTTTGCCATCAAAATAATCCCATTAGGCGCAGTCCTTATGTTAGGTGCAGCTCTTGTTAAAGGATAATCTTGTAAAAACCCCTTCACCTGAGTCTGTCGGTTAGGTAGGAAATGCCAGCAGGCTGCCACATGTTCAGAGTGTCAAGTCTGAGTGACTGTGCCCACATCTAGCCTTACAGGGTGGCTTCTTCCTCTTGGGGGTGTTGGGTCACTTGTCAAGGCTGGAGCCTGAGGTGCAGGCCAGACCTGAGCAATCCAGAGGTTCTGAACTGCCTACCAAGCATAGGGGCCCACCTTGCTTCTTGCCAATTCCAAATTCATGTTGTGCGTTAAGAAGGCTTTGCGTTGACTTGCACAGTTGCAGGTAGATCACCAGGCCAGGGGCCAGCCTCGGCCTCCTTCCAATTCAAACTTTGAGAGCCCCTCACGAGGGAAATAGATTTGTCTTTATTATTGATCCAAATCGGTCTGCCCTGCTTTCAGCCTGAAGAAGAGCTCCCCAAGGCAGCTTGCAACAGGGTCTGCCCTAGTTTGCGTTTGGATGGGAGACTACATGTGTGAGCACTGTAAGATATTCTCCTGAGGGAATGGGGTCACTCTGAGAAGAGCACCTGCATGCTTGAATGCGGAAGGTTCCAAGTTCCCTCCTTGGCATCTCCAGATAAGGCCAAGAGAGGCTTCTGCCTGTAACCTTGGAGAAGTCATTGCCAGCCTGTGTAGACAATACTGAGTTAGGTGGACCAAGGGTCTGACTTGGTATAAGGCAGCTTCCTATGTGTTCATATGTGGAGCACACATGGATGGAGATAATACTTGGAACTCGGAGACAGAAGGCAGTTGATGATGGATTCTGTAGTGAAGTTAAGGTAGCCATGATCCTTTAGAACAGGAGAGCTGGTCTTGACGTAGCAGGCACGAATCGTGGCATAACATTTGCTAAGAAGGGTCTGCCTTGGTTTGTATTTGGGTGGGTGACTACACGTGAGCGCTATAAGATATTCGCCTTAGGGGATGGGGCTATAGCTCAGTGCTAGAGCATCTGCTTTGTTTGCAGAAGTCTCAGGTTCACGTCCTGGCATCATCTCCAGGTAGGGCTGGGAAAGACTCCTGCCTGAAACCTTGGAGAGCCACTGCCATTCAGTGTAGACAGTACTAAGCTAGGTGGATCAATGGTCTGATCCAGTATGGAAATATACATGCCCGTGTTCCAGAACTCCAGAGCCTGTTGGCCACCATGGGGAGTAGCTTGTTCACCATGGGGAGTAGCTTGGCATAAGGCAGCATCCTATGTTCCTATGAGGTGAGCACACACCTGTATTAACTTGAGGGAGTTGCCTTTCATAATGGATTAGAAAGCAAGCATTATGAACAAGCTACTCCTCATGGTGGCCAGCAAGCTCTCCCAGAGAGTTTTGGAACACTGGCATGTATATTTCCATTCTGGCTTGGAAATGCTTGGCTTTGTATCTAGAGAGGAATATGTTCCTTAGTATTGTGGACATCTGTCTTTCAAGCCCTGCCGCTCTCAGAATTTCTGCTCAGAAGGTAGTTGGTCTCAACACAGAACACTGCTCTTCTGCCAGCCACATGGACATGTGATGGGATACCGAGTTATTCTATTCACAGGAGCAACTGGTATTTTCCCTGTCAAATGAGTGTTACAGAAGGGTTAAGAACCTGACTAGCAAAGTGATAATTTGAGTGTGGTCCAGCAAGGAAGCACTTAGCAATACTCTTCTTCATTTGCCTGAAGGCACCTCTGTCTTCCCTGTGGAGCTGGTTCAGCCAAGTGGCTAAGAATGAGCAGTGTCACCTTCACTAAAGATCCACTCGGTGGCTTCAAGCCACTATTGTTTCACCCCCACATCTGCTGTATGGGGGTAATGCTGGTCTACTGAAATGAACATTTGAAATGTATAGAAATCCATAGCAGTCAGTCTTCTAGCGCTGTCTTAAAAGCTAAGCTGGTATCCAAGTGACCAGTCCGAGTCCAGCCGTTATTCTGGACTTTCTGAATAGCTGTGAAGTCTTGTCACAAGTCTTCTCTGAATCCTAGCTTACTGTTGTCAAAGCAGAGCTTTTCATACAGTAAGTTTGTTCCAATGGGAGCTTTGATGTTCTGCCTGTGTGTGTGTGTAATGTGAAAAAATGTACTGTAAGTACAAAGGACCTTGCAATTGTTTATGGCGCACCTTGGATCTAAAAGCCTTTTGTGAATGATCTACAGTTCCACAAAATGCAGATTACATCCTGATCTTCTGACAGTCTGGATTTTGTACTGCTTGGCTAAGGCAGGGGTCAGCAGCTTTGGCTCTCCAGCTGTTGCTGAACTACAACTCCATCATCAGAGGAGAGCTGGTCTTGTTGTAGCAAGCATGACTTGTCCCCTTAGCGAAGCAGGGTCCGCCCTGGTTGCATATGGAAGGGAGACTTGATGTGTGAGCAATTAATCCTCTCAGGGGATGGAGCCGCTCTGGGAAGAGCAGAAGGTTCCAAGTTCCCTCCCTGGCAGCATCTCCAAGATAGGACTGAGAGAGATTTCTGCCTGCAACCTTGGAGCAGCTGCTGCCGGTCTGTGAAGACAATACTGAGCTAGATAGACCAATGGTCTGACTCAGTATATGGCAGCTTCCTATGTCCCTATCCTCCACCACAAATTATTACAGAGAGCCAAGGTTGCCTACCCCTGGGCTAAGTGGTTGCTTGTGGCTGTTGCTTTGCTTACAGCTGCCAAGAAATCGGTATTCTTTGCCAGTGGGTGCATGAGAGCAGTGGCACAAAGGAAGCTACTCAGCTGTTCATGTGTGGTGAGACTCTTGCCAAGTGGAACACTTGCGTAAATGCATTGGCTACTCTAGGAAGGTGAGCAAGAGCACCCATGGCTGCAGCTAATCCTTCCGTGGGCAGCTCGAGGATAAAATCTTCGTATGCTAAGAAAGCAGACTTGAGAAGGTAGTCACCTGAAGTGGCTTGAGTTCAGGGTCAGGGCAGCGAGCCTGGTTTCTGGAGGAAGGCAGCCTGGCTTGTAAGGACTGACTTGGAACATCTCTGCCTCTGACACCCATCCTCGCAGCTGGGAGAGAAGCAGAGCCATCTTTGTTGGTTGGAATCATGGCTATTCAGTGTCTGATTCTTTGTGCTCCATACACAGTATTTGGGACTTGTGAATGTGTCCGCTTTCTTGAGTGACTCTTTTTATAAAGTCAGGTGTTCAACTTTGGTGAATGGTTGGCTATTTTCCCTTAGGTCAGGGCTACTCAACTTGGGTCCCCCAGAATGTTTTTGGACTACAGCTCCCATAAACCCCAGCCACAGTGGCCAATAGCCAGGGATTATGGGAACTGTAGGCCAACATCTGCAGGAGGGCTGAAGTTGAGCAGCCCTGCCTTAGATAAATTTATGTTTCTATCAGCCCACCTAAACCTCACCGCCTAGAGATGTACATATCAGGCAGTATAAAAATATAAAATACAAACAACCCAGGACTAGTTTTTGCATTCAAAAAAGTGGAATCTTTTTGTGCCCAGGCATGTCCTCTTTGCATTTAGTATTTGCCCTGCTTTTGGCATCATTGCAGTCTTTGATTCAGTTTTTATGATGAATGTTCTCTTCATTCTAAAAATACATTTTGTATTTTGAGCATTGTGCTGTAGTGTCCTTGGTGTTGGAACCTGTATTCTACTTGGCTCCCCTCGAAAAATGGATCTTGTTCTCTTTTTCTTCTATACCTATTTGAGGACAATTTCACACAATGTTGCTGTGTTGGAAGAAAGCAGGTATGGCCATGTGGACTGGACAGGTTTCCAGTTTGCTGCGGATATGCATTTTTATGTGAAAGCTGAAGTAAGGCTTGGCCTAATGTGTGGGACTGTGCCTCACTTCTGGAAACATGAAGAATAGTTCATTGAAAATGCCCCATAAATGAGCATTTGCTTTGTGAGCCATCCTGGGATAGGCTTGGTCACTCCTACAAATCCTGTGCAAGTGCTGGGACATAGCACATCCAGTGGATAAAAATCCAATTTTTTAAAAATCCAATTTTTTAAAAGTTCAGGGTGATATCCAGACTCACACACCCTGCTCAGGAGGATCTTCCAACCCACAGGAACAGACTTTCAGAAAACCAAGAGAAGGGAGTCATCGGCAAAAATTGCCCCTTCTTTGGGCAAATATTCCAGTAACAACTTGGCATGTAACCCAAAGTGTTTCTATGGCTATAGCAATCAATTATGCACTTTTACCAGTCCAAACCTAATTATTTAGTTTAGTATCTAAATAATTGAAAATCTTAATTGATGATTTAGCCCCTAACTGGGCAGAAGGGCACCTTCTTTTTAAATTGCTAACCATCTATATTTAGCAGGGGAGAAGTGATGGTCTGTATTCAACCCAGCACATCATCTTTTCACTGGCTCTTTCCCTTGTGTTTAGACTATGAGCCCTTTTGGAATGGGAATGTTGTCTCATTCTTTCTTGTTTTGCTGTATAAACCACTCTGGACATTTTTTGTTGAAAAGCAGTCAACACTTGATGGCTTTTCAGCAGTCACGTTTTCTAGATTGAAAAAGTCGGTTTATTTAGAATATTTTAAATAACTTAAATGAACTTCTGCTCTTGTTGATCAAAATCATAGTTTACATTGCCTTGATTCAGATGGATGCACCCTGCGTCATGTACTCATAACTTGTGCTCCATCATTTCCAGCTTGTCTGAAAGTTGACTAGTAGCTTGCCATTTCAGTACATCTGCAGAATTTTTATTTTAAGGAGGTTTTTTGTTTTTTGTTTTGGCCACTTAGGAAGCTGCCTTATACCGAGTCAGACCATTGGTCCATCTAGCTCAGTATTGTCTGCACAGACTGGCAGCGGCTTCTCCAAGGTTACAGGCAGGAGTCTCCCCACCAGGGAGGGACCTTGGAACCTTCTGCATGCAAGCAGGCAGATGCTCTTCCCAGAGCAGCCCCAACCCCTGAGGCGAATATCTTACAGTCCTCACATGTCTCCTATTCAGATGCAAACTAAGGCAGACCCTGCTTAGCAAAGGAGACAATTCATGCTTTTAAGAAAGCTTTAAAACCTGACTCAAGACTAACTTCATGTCCTTAAATAATAAAAAACTTGTGTTCTCTTAGTTGTTGCCACTTTTATTGGGGGGCCTTGATCTGCTTAATTTGAGCTAGCAGTGGTACTTCAAAGTATTTCACAGAGCTCGTGAAGTCAAGCGGAGTTCCTTTACGTTAGGTATATCCTGCTTTAGTGTGCCTATTTATAGCCACACAGATTTGTTGATGCAACGGACTCTGTCATAAGTAATTGTTCTTGAAGTGCTTTGAAGGTGGAGACAATGTTTTCATAGAAGTGGTTTGCACAACAGCGATTTGTAAGAGCTTGTGTTACTATGGCTCTAAAATAGGTGCACGAGCACTATTTAAAAAGATTCTGATGTCAGGTATGTTGTACTGAAGACCTGTATTGGGATCACGGGATGCTTGGGAGGGTGGCAGTTAGCTTTGTATGTTTAGCATCATGAGCCTGGACGAGAAACAAACTAGAACTGTTTGTTTATAGCCTGCTTCCCAAAATACTTGCCCCCTGGAAGCAACTCGTAATAAATGTATCACAAATGTCACAACATTTAAATGCTGCAGAAGGCCCAAACGCCAACAGTCTGCTAAAACATTGATATAAATAGATACACATATGGGGGCAGGAGGAATGCCCCTAGGAGGAAGGGCTTAACCACCTTCCTTAAAGAGGAAGGGCTTAACCACCTTGCTCCTGAACGTTGGATAGGGAGCTGGCCTACTTAGAGAGTTCATTGAATGGATGTTGTCATAAGCTTAACCTGTTGTACTTCAGGCGGTTGGGATTCCTTTAGTCAGGTCCTGTGTGGCTCAGTGCACAGCTGGGGATATTTAAGAGGTGGTATTATTCTATCAGATAACCAGGATAAGGATTGTATTAAAACTGGGGTGGGCAAACTTGACCCTCCAGCTGTTGTTTAACTACAACTCCCATCATCCCCAGCCTCAAATAAATTGTAGTTCAATGAGTTGCCGTTCAGCTCCTTGCTCACCCCTGCATTAAAAGGTCAAATACTTTGAATTATTTCCCAAAACGTACTGGTAACAGGTGGGATTCTTTAAGAGCAGGCATTGCTGGTTTTGGTATTACTTGTATTAATTGTGTTGGTAGTGTGTGTGTGTGGTCTGTAAGTGGCCTTGAGCATTTCTCAATGGAAAGGTAGCATATAGCATTTAAAAATGTGTTCTCTGTGGCTGCTGTCAGTCGGCAACCTTCTTGCGGTGTTCCGGACCAGCTGCAGCATGCAAATGCTCCCCAGAGGCAGCCCCACAAGGAGTGTGTTGCAGTCGAGATTGTATAAAAGTTACCAGGAGATGTTGCATCTGTTGTCTGCAACTGGTGCACCAAGTCAGCCTGGCTACAAGTGTTTTACTCAAGGCTCAACAAAGCCTGAGCATCAGCTTGACACTGAATTTAGACATTTCGTTGTGGTACCTAGAGTCAGGTGCATCTGAAGGGTTGGGTTGGGGGACAAGTGTGCTGAGAGAGTGTACTGTTCTCTGCAATATTTTGTTTGTGAAGTAAATCTGAGTCATTTGTAAGTGAGAGAAGACCGCTAAAACCATGAAGACTGAAAAATGAGCCTGGCTCCTGATTGGCTCCTGGATCCAAAGAAAAATTGCCAAGGCCTAGTTTGACTAATGAGCTTAAAAGCAACAGATGTAGTCTGCACTTTCCGTTATATTTTCTGTAAGATCTTGTGCGGTATTCACACAGAATAACTCTAGGCAGGCACAGATCTCTTAACAAAGCATTTTCATTGAACAGTAAAGGGAGCAGATGCAATAGCATATTTTGTAGTGAATCTGCAGATAGGTTTTGCTGCACGATTTAAACTTCTCTAACATTTTCAAGCTTCTGCAATGACTAGAAATGTAGAGCCCCGAGAAAACAATTTTTAACCACCTTGTATACCAAATTTACATGGTATTTGGTAGAAGGGTGGTCTGAATGTTGCTAGTGCATTCTGTGCTAGCCCCTGGGCTAATGCCAGGACTACCAGAATGGTGACTGAGGCTTTTGTTGAGGGAAAGCCAATTTCCAAAGTCAGTGATTTAAAAAAATTACTTATGTGACTTACTAAGATTCTGTTTTCTTTGGGAAGTTGCCTGTCTGTCCAACCTTTGACCTGGTCATTGGCTGCCTTTAACCACTCGATTATGCTGCTGGTAGCCTAATAAACTTCACGTAGGGTTCTGGAACACCTCTGTGGCCTGACCACTATTTTGGATGAGTAAATGGAATTGAGCTACAATTCTGAAAATGTCTCTAGCAGCTCCCCATTCCGCCTCGAAGAAAGCTACTTGTTTATGCTAAGAATAAATCAGACACCCTGTTAATTGTAGGTTTCTTTGTGTTTCTAAATACATCATTTAGTGGCTGCATTGTTGGCTAAACAAAGGGCAAGGAAGTTTCTTTACATGGAGAAAGGAAGTTGCTGCCTGCCCAGAAGACTTGTCATCCATATTAGGCATAAACTAAATATAGGAGTACAACCCAGGAGTGAAGTCACATCTCTGAATTTTCAAGAGGGCGAGGAGAACAGTCATTGCTACTGGATGGCCTTCAGACTTTTTCTCTTATACTTTAATGCTTTTTGCTTGCCAACCTTAGCATCCAGAGTGTGTTCTGTACTTTGGATTTTTTTAAAAAAACATAAAGTAGTTAATTATAGGGAATGGATTTTACTAAAAATAAAGCAAAGGCAGAATTGAATTATGTCCAGAGTGGTTTTCAGTGTACAAAAAGTCTACAGCTTTCCTCGCAGGGTGGTTGTGAAGCTAAATAAGTTAGGCTGCTATACTGACTTGCTGAGGGCCACCCAGTGAGCTTTTTGACTGTGTAGAGACTTAAATTTGGGTTCCCCAGGCAATATGTTGGCAGTATGTTGGCAGTTGTTTCTCTGCACAGGAGTGACCCTGCCCATTACTGCTGTCATGGAACTAATCCTGATATATGGTGATGGAGGATGAGCCTTGCTATAGGAGTGAAGCCTGTTTACTCTGTGTTTGTGGTTGCAAATACTTTGCGAAATTGACTGGACCAGATAGCTGCTTTCCCCATTTCCAAAAAAGTCAATAGAGCAGTGAGACTGACTGGATCAGACGGCTGCTTTCTATCCGTTCTAGTTAAAATTAACATGCAGGAAAAAAGGGGCAGAGACGAAACTCTAAACTAGTGCTTGAAAACACAAAATCATTGCTAGACATGAGAATCTGTTTTCAAAAGTCTTAATATCTTAATCTGATAACAGTTGAAGCAGTTTCTTTGGAGAATATTTTTCTATTGCCAGTTCTACTCCTTAAGGGACTAATGTCTCTTTCCCTTTAGGGAATACACCGCCATATCTTGCTTATACTGGAAAACCATTGGTACTCATGGCATCGGGGATAGGAAACATCAAGCATCATAGGCCCTATTGAATAGGCATCTGCAGCAGTCACACCAATATGTGTACATGTCTATTGCAGAAATGCTGGTCAGGGGCGTATCTAGGGTGAGGCAGGCAGGCCATGTGCCCTGGGCACCACTGAAGTGGGGGGGGGCGCCATTTTCTAATTTTTAAAAAAATGGCCACCAAAAACAAAATGGCCACCATGCATGCTCAAATGGCCTCTGTGAGGCCCTAGGACATGCCAGGCCTCACAGAGGCCATTTGAGCATGTGTGGCGGCCTCCAAAATGGCCACCACATTGATCTTTGCAGGCCCGAACAGGCCCCAAAATCAGCCCGGGATGGGCTGCGCTGGTGAATTAAGAGGCTAGCAGGGGGAGGGGGAACCTTTGCAGACCCCAGTGCTGGACTGCAGTTGGCGGTTCTGTGCCCACCCCTAGTAAAAACTACTGAGTGAAATGGACCAATGGTCTGTCTTGGTATAAGATAACTTCCTATGTTCCCAGAGATTGATGCCCATTCTGGTAGAATCCTGGCCAATTTAGGACATCTGGCAATTCTATACCTTACTCTTCCAAAACTGGATTGGAGTTTTGCCCTGGCTTTGCCTACTGAGTTCAGGACTAAGGTAAGCATAACTAGCATGTGGGCCCAAATAATTGATCTGCTTTATGTTTAAGTAAATGGCTCTCTCAACAGTTGTAAACCAGCTGGGTTCTTGAAAGGGTCCTTATTGTCTGTGTCTGAATAAAAGAGAACTTAGTAGCATGCTTACTCTTAAGTGTGATGTGAGTAATTGCAGTGCTGAGAGCCCTTCACTTCTTTTAGAAGCCCAATAGCTTGGGGAAGTGGGGAGAAAGATTCCCTCTATTCTAACATGGATTTGCAAGCTTCTGCTGTTGCAGGGAGGCCGGGTAGAAGCAGAGGGATTGCAGATGTGTTTGTGTTGCTGCCAAAGCACATGCTGTACTGTACAAAATTCTTGGATAACAGCTCTTCAGGCCCCCTTGGTAATATGTAACATTGATTCTGAAGAAATGCTTAAACATAGAGCAAACTTGACAGCAGGCAGCTACTTTTGCAATCTTCCCTCTTGAACTCAGCAATGCTTTATCTTGAACTTGGCAACAGGTTCTAGCAGGAAACTGTTGCATTGCACTGCAAGACCATGGCTTTTGAGGGCCATCTTAAAGGGGTGTCTCTAACGGCTGCAGGCCTAGAATGCCTCTGCGGGACCATGGGACTTCTGTTATGGTGGCAGATTGTGCTACTGCACGTTCAGTAGGAATAAGACGTCTTCACGCTTGCAGTAACCTTGTGGGGTTTGGTTTGAGAGAGTGACTTGCCCAAGTCCACTTAGTGAGCTTCGAGACTGAGTGGAGGATTTGAGCCTAGATCTCAATTAGAAAATGCAACCTGGACACATCCCCTGGTGGATATGCTTGGATTGCATCCATCTCTCCCCATTTGCTAAAAGCTAACTGTATTCTGTGTATTGGGCAACCCAGGGGTTCTCAAACTTGGGTCCCCAGATGTTAGGCTATGTTTGGGCCATTGTGGCTGGAGATGATGGGAGTTGTAGTCAAAAACATCATTTGCAGACCAAGTGTGGGAACCCACTCTGCTAATCAAGTGGTCAGATGCTGCTTTAGGGTGGTCAGTGTCTTCCAGTATACTTGTCTGGCCTGCTTCAGATGCTACCAAATGGGAGAATGTATAGATTACCCATCTCTATCTATCTATCTATCTATCTATCTATCTATCTATCTATCTATCTATCTATCTATCACATTTATATCCCGCTCTTCCTCCAAAGAGCTCAAAGTGGTGTTCATGGTTATGTTTATCCACACAATAACCCTGTGAGGTAGGTTAGGCTGAGAGAGATGTGACTGGCCCAGAGTCACCCAGTGAGTTTCATGGCTGAATGGGGATTTGAACTCGGGTCTTCCCAGTCCTAGTCCAACCACTAGAGCTGGCCTCTAGTCCCTGCCATGGATATCAAATAGTTTCACATCTTGACTTCCTAGTTGCAGCTATTCATATGTAGTATCTGTGATGGAAGATAAATGGCATTGGATTCTTCTTGTTTGTGTAGAATTATACTGTGAGAAATAGATAATGTCAAACATGACTTGTCTGCTTTTTTGCTTTGTACAATGCCCTTTTTGTTTTTCCACCACTCTGTTCACTGGCACTTTTGCCAGTATGGCATCATCCCCTTATTGTGGTGGTCCACCTTGAAACGTATTTTTATATTAGAACAGTGTTTTGCTTAAAGATGGTTAAAACCATTCTCTCTCTAGCTTTCTTGCCAGGTGTAAAATGTGGGAGAGGTAAAATGTTTAACCTTTTCTTGAACGAAGCAGCTACAACACAGAGCTGGACCCTGTTGGACAAAAGACACCTTTAGGTTCTACAGGCCAAAATCCCTGTCACCAGATAGACTGTATTCTGCCAAGCATTGAATTAGTGGGTTGCATTGCTTCCCACCGAACAAGACGCAAACATGAGGGCTATCTTAGGCGGTTAACTGCAATCAGGGTTAATCAAAGTGTAGATGTTCTCATGATCTGATAAGCAGCCCAGCTTCTGATTGCAGGCATTCCATGTAGCATTGGTAGAAGTAGGAATATTTCTTTTATGCCCGTGCCAAATAGTGGGGGAGTGGGATGGATAGTGGAGAGGGGGAGGAATGGGGCTGAAGATGCTAGGAATTAGAAGCAGGGGCGGGGAGCACACTTCTCTAATTTTATGGGACTTGCAAACTCTCTCTTTAAAATGAAATATTCAGAAGCTTGAAGATGCTCAAAATGGTGTTAGGAGCCAGGTCTTGTGATCTGTAGTATGGGCCAGAGTATCTATTAATCTGCCACCAAGCTGTCAATGAATAACTTTGCAGTCATGCTGTGCCTGACCCCATTTTAAGGTATAATTTAAGATAAGAAAGATACTCCCTAGTGTCCACCATTTCAGCTGTTCATCTCAGTTGCATCTGAATTAAATAAAATGCCTACTTCGAAGAATCTTGTTTGTTCTAAGAATCTTAAGATACCTAGGAATAAACTTGTCCGTGTGTTAAATGTTTGAATGATTGCTTTTTCTGAAAGAGGGTTACCAAAGTGGTAGCCAAAGGAAGTAAGCTTCATGTGTCCAAATATAGTCAGAAGTCACAAGGTAGAAGGTTTATCTACAGAAAGTATTGTATGCAAATGAGCTAAGAGTCTCAAGCAACTATGAGATGCCATGATGAAGAACATATTCTGTACATAAGAACCAATGCTGGATCAGGCCGAAGGCCTATCTAGTCCAGCATCCTGTTTCCCACAGTGGTCTGCAGATGCCTCTGGGAAGCACACAGGCAAGAGATGAAAGTATTCCCACTCTCCTGCTGTTGCTCCCCTGCAACTGGTATTCAGAGGGATGCTACCTCTGAGCCTGTAGGTAATCTGTAGCCATCAAGACAAGTAGTCATTGAAAGAGCTGTCCTCCATAAATTTGTCTAAGCCCCTTTTAAAGCTATCTAAGCTGGTGACCATCATATCCTTTGGCAGAGAATTCCATAGATTAATTATGCACTGTGTGGGGAAAAAGGACTTAAATTTCCTGGCCTCTGGTTCTAGTGTTGTGAGAGAGGGAAAATAACCTCTCCCTACCCACTCTCTCCACACCATGCATAATTTTATAAATATCATGTCTCCCTTCAGTTGCCTTTTCTCTGAACGACAAAGGCTCAAATGTAGCCTTATCTTGTAAGGAAGGTACTCTAGTCCTCTGATCATTTTGGTTTCTCTCTCTTCTGCACCCTATTTTGAGATATGGTGATGAGAACTGTATACACTATTCCAAATGTGGCTGCACCGTAGATTTCTATAAAGATGCTCTACCATAAAGTTTATGCTCCCCAAACTAAAATAAAAATATAGCTCCAGGTTTTTCAGCTAGATGTGTGGATATAATGGCACAGTGGATTTGAGAACAATTTCATTCCGTAGGATGCTATATACTTAAATCACAAATTTTATTAGCATAACAGCAACCTGAGAAATGAGGAACTATTCCTCTGCTTAATTGTTTTTGCCATATATGTATACTGATGTGTATACCACATAATAGAGAAGCTGGGAGAAATAATTTCTATATTCCCAATCATTTTATTTATTCTTACATTTATATCCTATTCTTTTTCCAAAGAGTCCAGGATGGTATACATGGCCGTGTTTAGCCTCACAGCAACCCTGTGAGGTAGGTTAGGCTGAGAGAGAAATGACTGGCCCAGAGTTACTCATTTAGCCTTCATGGCTAAATGGAGATTTGAACTTGGGTCTCCCCGGTCCTAGTCCAACACAGTAATCTTTTTCGAGGGCCAAGCTGGTCTTCACATGCGGATATATCTCTCTTCAAACAAGGGAGATCCACTTTCAGAGGATCTGAGAAGTGAATGGAATCCCTTTTCTTACCTGTTGCTTATCGGTTCCAGGTCTCTCATGACATACCCATGAAGTAGTTTGGACCTGAAGGTTCTCTGGATTCCTCCATCCCCCAGAAGTAGACTTTTTTTTTTTTAAGCGCCTTTTGGGCAATGCTCATGCATCTCCCTGAAATGTCCTTTGTCAACCTGGTACACAGGTTTGGCATAAGCTTCTCATGTGTATAACTTCTTGGTTTTGGTATTGCAGGTGTTGATTTCAAATTTGGAACTTAACGAGGATGAATAATAACCCTGCAGTAAGATGGATTTGCACAAAGCTAAAACTTTGCAGAAGATTTCCGTGGCTTTTAAAAGTCTCTTCAACTTGTATCTTGTGCATTACCGCAGAGTTCTCCAGCCTTTCAGCAGAATTGTCTTCATCTGTCATGAACTTTGATCACTTTTGCCCTTTAAAAGCTCTATTGACTGATGGCTTGGCTCTTTGTGTGTAGAGAAGTAGTGAGATAGATGGAAGCAATTAGGCTCTTGGAAGCTTGGCTGCAGAACGGAAAAGTGGACTGAGGCACTGGTCCCTCTCTAAAAAAAAAATTGCCTGACTAGCAAAGCTAATAGTACAAAGAATAATCTAACTATGAGTGAATTGAGAGCAGTACCTGCATCTGAACGGTTTAGGAGTGAAATTGACTACACCAGAAGCCATTGCAATCTGACTCATTTAATTTTGCTACTCTTACTTGCACCCAGAGAATTCCCTCCCACCCACCTACCCTGTGCCGTTCCCAATCCCACCCCATTCCTGAGGTTCCCTCAACCCTCAGGAGCAGCTGTTTGGGCAGGGCTCCTGTGGGGTGAAGGGGTGGGGATGTTTGCACTCATGCTGTTGCACAAGTGTAGGCTGTGCTCACTCTCCTTCTGTCTTCGGGGATGTGGCTGTAGCTCAGTGTTAGGACATCAGCGTTCCATGCAGAAGGTTCCAGGTCCAACCCCTGACAGCATCTCCTGGTAGGGCTTGGAAAGGAACATTGGCTTCCCGTGAAGGGTTCTTTTCCCCTGTGTCTGGAGCTCATCAGGTAGGGCTGTTGTGAACTGAGCATGCTCGAGGCACGACTGGATCACATGGTGCTAATTTCCTGTTGCCGGAGGCGCCATAGCCCCAGTTCCTGCACTGCTGCGAAGAGTGTGGAATGTAGGAAATTGCTGAGAAATCTGAATTCGGGAGAGAACAGACTAAACCAACAAAGTTAGGGCAATACAGCCCAGATAGAAGGAAAAACAGGAGAAATAAGCAGACTAATAGATAGTGAAGAGCCTGAGAGCTGCTTTATCCACAAAAACACGTGATGCCCTCCCAGAAACTGAAACAGAACGAACGCCAACTATATACGTCCGGGTGGGCCTGATGAGCTCCAGACACAGGGGAAAAGAACCCTCCACAGTAAGCCAGTATTCCTTTCCCCCCTGTGCTGAAGCTCATCAGATAGGTACTTGCCCAAGCGGTGATATGACTATGGGGCGGGTGGGGGGAAGGATGATTAAACTACCTGTTGAAGGACCCTGTGGCCAAAGACAGCCTGGGGAGTAGAAAAGGAGGGAATCTTGTAGTGCTGGATAAAGGGCGTAATGGATGACAAAGTGGCAGCTTTGCACATGTCCATGTGCCGCAGAGGTGGCAGCACATCTGGTGGAGTGAGGAGTGGTGCCCCCTGGAGGGGGGAGCTTAAAGGTCTTGTAGGAACGCACTATGCAGGATCTTATCCACCGTGAAAGGGTCACCTTGGACACCTTATTGTCCGAAGATGCTGCCTGGAAGGAGACAGTCTGACTTTCGAAGGTCTTTCATGTGTCTGATGTAAAAACGCAAGGCTCAGCATGCATCTGGCTTGTGCCATGCCTTATCCTTTGGATGGGACGGAGCAGGGCAAAAGGAAGGTAGGACCAGTTCTTGGGAGCGATGAAAAGAAGAATTGGTTTTGGGGAGAAAGGTCGGGTCAAGCCCGAGGACGACTGAATCAGTCTGGAAGAGGCAGAGTTCCTTATGGACAGATCAGGCACGGAGTTCTGAAACCCTGCGGGCTGAAGTGACGGCCACCGAGCGGGGAGGGTGGGGGGTGTAGGAAAGGCTGGAGGAACTGCAGGATTTGTGTGTGGGGTGTGTGGGTGGAGCAGCAGCAGGCAGAGGTGCAGCTGGCGCAGGCTGTGGTAGCATCGAAAGGGTAAGGCCGGGGTAGGTATGGAGGTAGGAAGCCTAGGACTTCTTGGCCATGGAGAATCTTTCTGACGAGGAGGAATGGCATGCCCTCCTCCTGTGTCTGGAGGTGACGAGCCTAGGAGCAAAGTGACCGCATTTAGAAAGGGGGATTGCCTGTCTGCGCGGACTGGAGTCTCGAGATGAGAAGAGGTGCGCTCTGCTGCGTCCTGCAACTCATCTGGGAGCCCTTGGCGGCAAGAGCGGGGCTGGAGGACCTGGTGCTGGGGCAGGGGATGGCTGAGACGGAATTTGAGCCGTTGGAAGAACGGGCTCCCTTGGCAACAGGCACGCGCATCTAAAAATTATTTAAACCAAGCTGCCAATTTAGGATTAAATGGTGGGGCCCAAGTCCCCAGGGTGACCGACGGCTTACATTGCCAAGACTTGGTGCTCCCTATTAGCTGAGCTGTCTTAAACTTTGAATATCCTCCCCTTTGTATGCATAGATGTCTGGCAATCTTGGCTAGCCTGGATCCAGATCAGCTGATGGGCGGCAGTTCCTAAATCTGAGTGTGCCTGCTCTCTTCTTCAGTAAGGGTGCGATTCAACCCTTGAGAAATATTTTCCACCCCTTTGTCAAATGCCTTGGCACTCCCTTCCTAGCTTATTGGCAATCCGAATACATTTTTCATCTCGTTAAAGAATTATTTCGTGGCATTCTCAACGAGCGAGTGCTTGGGAGGGGTGGCAGCATCTGATAAGGAGAATGTGTGTGAAGCAAGCCCAAAGGCATTTTTCTGAATTTCTCCTCACTGATATGAAGCTGGAAGTGCAGGAGAATGCTCCTAGGACAGGCGTGGGCAAACGTGGCCCTCCAGTGGCTGGGGAAGATGGGAGTTGTAGTTTAACAACAGCTTGAGGGCCAAGTTCACCCACCCCTGTCCTAGAAGGTGGGTTTGACTCATCTAGCTTACTGTGCAAAGGTGTAAAGCTCAGTGTCGCAGCTCAGAGGGTGTGCATACTCAATCCTGCAGCAAACGGAGATCACTTTAGCAGTTAGTTCCTGTTGTTTGTGACATTTAAAATCAGTGTTAAATGTCATTAAGGTCCCCTTCAAAGGTTCTTCCAGCCATGTCTGAGCTGCATATCCCTGAGGAGCTCCCAGACTTATGGGAGAATGTCTGTGAGCCCATCTTGTTGGCAGAACTTGATCACACACGTCTTTCCCATAATTTTATAGAAGCCCTTTTCATATCCACTCTCCCTTAAATGGGTGAGACCTGGAGCCAACTCTTATTGTTGTGTTGAAGTAGCTGCTGGAAAGAACTGCTTGCCTCTAGCCCAGCTCTGTTAACTTAGGAAACACCTGAAAGTAGGGATGTATGTGGAACTGGGGGTGGGGGGTAACTTTAAGGGCGGGGGAGGGTGCTCTTTTCCCTCCCGTCCCGCCGCGTTTCCCCTGCCAGTGCTGCACTTCAAAAGGGTCTGGTGGAGCAGCAGCGTCTGTCAGGACCCAACAAATTTTACACGCTGCTGCACAAAACTTGGTAACGTTATGTGTTATAACAGGGTTAGTCAGACAGTAAGAGAGAGACATAGAGCTGGCTTGAGCATCCTGGGGACTGGATTAATAACGGAAGGATGAGGGCGATCTGAATGTCCCTGTAGAATGGGCAATAGAGGAGAACATGCTTTGTTGGTGTAGTGGTTAGAGTGGTGAACTAAGACCAGGGCAACTGAAGTTCAGATCCTCATTCAGCCATGATGCTCACTGGGTGGCTCTGGGCCAGACCACCCCCAGGAATTTACAGCATGAGACCTGCTTGATTTTGTGCCCATTTATATGCCAGGAGTGTGTCTTGGGTCTCTTAGCGAAGGCCATGCTTTTGGTTTTGTGAAAGTTAATTTCCAACTGGTCTTCCTTGCAGTATTGAGCAAGGGACCTCACAGCTCTTTGGAGACCTATGCGGGTCCTAGAGAGACTTGCTGCATTGTCTGCGTAGAACAGAGTAGAGGTATGTGTCTCTGCAAGAAGTGACGTAAGGAATGGGGGAAGCAGCTCCAATGTTAAAAAGCACTGCTTAACTGTGTAGTGCAGCCCTTTTTATTACATCTCAGTCATAAAGCTCTTGAGGAAATGGGGCTATTAACATTATTGCCTAAGATGTATCTTGTGGTTGTGGGACAATTTCTTAACACTGTGCATCCAAAATGTTTCTCATAAATGAGCATGCCTTTTTCTCTAGCCTCCAATGATGTGCTCTTATGAGCAAGCTCTCGAGTATGCAGTTGGTTCTAACTTTATGAGGCAGCTGCCAGAAATCTCCTAAAGGTCTAGCTTTGGCTGCCATAGCCCTGTGCTTTGAGTTAACTTACAGGCTGACATGATGAGGAAAACTACCCAAAGTAGTCCCATTTAAATTAAAAGGACAAGGTAGGCAATACCCACCTTGTCCTTTTAATTTCAGTGGAACTACTTTGAATAATGTTCTTCACCATGCCGGCCACTGTTTTTAAAAGAATCTTTTTAAAAGTAAGAATCTTCTCCTTGAGAGGCCCTGCAGAAAAGTTGGTGTGCGTGAGCCTTCTGCTTGTTATGGCTATGCATACTCTGGCACGCAAACACTGATTCCTGCAAAAATGGCTCTCGAATGCAAGCAGGGGCACAACAGAACCAAAACTTGCTTGGCACTCTTGTGGCATTCTTTTTAGAGCATGTCCAAATATCTTGGGACAGTTGGGAGAATACAAATGAGTGTGCACACATGTGTGTGCCCCCCCCAACTTCCTGAAGATTTCGTTTGCGGAACTAGATCTTGATTATATTTTGGCATCATTGTGTTTTTAGATGGCATTTCTGTATCTTCTGAGCCTCATTTATTAAATTGCAGGCAAATCCGCTATTTAGGCTTTTTATTTTGGAAAGCTGCTATTGGAGTATAAGTTGAAAAAATACTACTACGATTACTACTTCTATTTAATGCTTTACAACCAAAAAGTTCTCAAAGCAGTTTCCATAGAAAAAGAGTAAGGAGAAGATGGCTTTCTCCATAGTGAGAAAGCTTGAGCTGGGCTTGACGTGTGAGCCAGCTTGAGCTGGGCTTGACATCAAGCTGGCTCGGTTCAGCAAGTCCAGGGTCAAACTGGACCAGCCAAGTTTGAACGGAGCCAGCTTGGAACTCTACTCATAAAGGAGTAGAAGTGAGGATTCACCTTTACCAGTAAAGGGGCAGGGGGGCTTTCCTAAGGGTAGAGCGGGCGGGCGGGGAGTAAGTAACTATTTATGAGTGCTGCCTATGGAGGCCATTCTAGTGATCTCCGTGCATGCGCAGAGGCCATTTGCCCGGGAGGGGAGGGGTGCATACTGCTTAGGTGCCGCTTTGTTACAGGGCAGCGTACCCAGGGACTGTTTTGTCAGTGATACCCTAAGATTGGGCCTGCCCTACTTTCTCAGATATTAGGTTGTGTGTGCTCTATTTTTCTTACTGAAGTAGTTCCATCTTGAGTACATTTGCTTTCTGGGCGTGTCGATAGTGGAATTTTTGAAAGGACCTGTCCTAGTGTAGCAGCAATGAGTCTGAAAGTGGAATACTGTGGTGTTATCCTGTGTGTTCATTTACAGTATTTAGATGTTGCACTTGCTGTGTCTGGAGCATTCAGGAAAGGCAATCAAGCTTTGCGCACTCTCACTCAGCGGTTCAGGCAGTCCTTCAGTGGGACCGGCTTTCGCCTGGGAGTTTTTCACACAGGGCTTTTAAAGCCCTTGAGCTTGCATCTCCTCCGGGATGGAGAGTGTGCATTCACATATTGGGCAGGTTTACCCCAGAGTCCCTGTAAGCTATCAGGGAGCACTTCACACATAATTCAGGTTTTCATTGTGCGTTAGAGTGCAGCCCAATTTAAACCCGGGGTAAAAAATTCACTTTTTGCATCAATTTTTTGGGGCAACTTCGAATTCTCGGTAAAGCCTGCTGTGTGAAGAACTCCCTGGAGGAAGAAATATGCATTAAAAGTCAATAGGAATGTTTGTTTTCTGTCAGCGCTGTGCTTTTTCAAAGCTATTTTGAAAGGGTGCTACGTAGAATTATTCCACTTAACAAGCTTCAAATTCCAGAGATTCTCAAGAAAGTGCTACATCTGCAAAGCATTAGCATTAAAATCATTTCCCCCTCATGTCATCCTGGAATAAGAAAACTGCTGGTCTTAAGGCTAGAAAGGCTGCATATGGTTCAAGAATATTTGTCCCTCCTTACCCTATTGATGGGTAGAATTGTTGGGATGTAAAGGTAAAGTGTTCTGTCGAGTCGACGTCGACTCCTGGCAACCACAGAGCCCTGTGGTTGTCTTTGGTAGACTACAGGAGGGGTTTACCATTGCCTCCTCCCAGACAGTATGAGATGATGATTTGGCAGCATCTTCCTATATCGCTGCTGCCTGATATAGGTGTTTCCCACGGTCTGAGAAACATACCAGTGGGGATTTGAACCGGCAACCTCTGGTTTGCTAGTTGCGTCATTTCCCGCTGCGCCATTAGCTGGCTTATTTGTTGGGCTGCAAGAGACTGCTGACGTGCGCGGTGGTGGGCACGTGCGCGGAAGTTACTTCCACATTTTGCAAACAAGGGGGCAGGGGCAGCAGGGAGGACTGCTGCCGCCCCGAAGATTTTGCTTAAAACTGGAGCGTCGGAGGGGGAATAGTGGCGGGAGGGGTAAGTACAACCCCCTCGCCCTTAAAGCAACACCCCCCCGGGTGATGGTCCGCCAGACCAGCAAACCGGTTCGCAGGCCTCCAACATGGCCTGCTGACCGGTCTGTGCACATCCCTAGATCCAGCAGGGATGGTCTTATGAAATATGCCACACATGGATGTGATTCCTCGTTTGAGCCTTCTCCCTAGGCCAAGGGTGAGAGGGTGCTCAGCCACCTATTCTAGTACGAGTGACCACAGACGGTCTGCTAATGTGTCCTTATTTTATTTGCAGGCTGGCAGTGATGGCGAAAGCATCGGCAATTGCCCCTTTTCTCAGAGACTCTTCATGATTCTTTGGCTCAAGGGAGTGGTGTTCAGTGTTACGACAGTGGACTTGAAAAGGTAGGAAACATACCGTTTTCGTGAAACCTCTACCCTGTATCTGATTGGCCATTATGTAATAATGTGATAGAGAGAGGTCACTGGTGCAAAATGAACCACAAACACGAAGTTCTGCTCAAAATACCAGATCATCACAACGATGGTACCTTGCACCACATGAAGCAGAATACATACAGTGGAACTCATTTTTAAAAAATAAAAAATTCTTAAGCTGCTTTCTAAAAGCGTTCAGTGATGTAGAGTGTGGTTGAAGGTGGTGAGTCACACCTTAGTAGGTTTAACTTTGGAACATTTGGGCTGGTCAGGTTTGCAAACTGGATTTTTATCCATCTGCTCAGCGTTTGTGGCATTTCCTTAACAGAGGGGTTTTGCCTTTGGGATACATCACTTGAACTTCAGGAAAATAGCTGAAATCAGCGTGGCTACCTGTCGTCTTTATATTCTTGCTCTAGCTAATTGACTATATGAGCGGGTTCACACAATGTGGCAAATACGTTTGCAAACCACCAGCTTCCCACAGGTGCACGCTCCCAGCACAAGCTGCTACTTCTGCGCCAGGCGTGTTGTCCAAACCGAGAAAGCACTTTCCTCTGACAACCCAACATCTGAAGCCAACTTCAAACCTAGGTAACAGGTTGTCAGAGGGAAGTGCTGCAGGACCCTGTGAACTGAGCAAAGAGGTACTTCTTAAAAGTGGTGATTCTCTTATATTTAGCAGGGGGAGGGGACCCTATCCAACCCCAGCACAGCATCAGTGGTTGTTGCTGGTGTCTTAGTGTTTCTTTTTAGCTTGTGAGTGCCCCTTGGGGACAGGAAAGCAGATTCATTCATTCATTCATTCATTCATTCATTTTGTGTAAACTGCTTTGACAACTCTTGTTAAAAAGTGGTACATGCAGTGCTTCCGAGCAGCTCCTGCTAGGAACTCACACTCATGGGGAACCGGCAGTTTGCGGCAGTCTTAGTTGCCACGTTGTGCGTGAACCCATCCTATATATGATGCAGGTTCTGAGTCTGCTCTGCAACTATGCTGGGCAGCTTGTTGATGGAGCTCAAGCAGTCGCTCCTCACAGGTTCAGTCCTTGGACACCAACAATCAGCTGGGCCCCTACCAGTACAAAAGTTCACAAGCAAGCAGTCAGGGGGCACAGGAAAAACTTAATCGCATGAATTTACTGTTCTGTGACATGCATTTTCCTTTGCAGAGGCTTGTTAAATATAGCACTGTGCTCTTTCCAGTTCACTTCTGTTAGTAGTTATGCACACAAGCACAAATATGCATGGACTAAATGGGGACAGGCCAGCAACCCCCCCCCCCCCCGAGCAAGTACTCATGTTTTCTGCCTCTCTGCAGTCACTAAAAACAGAGGCTTCATTCTTTTCCCTCTTCAGGAATGCAACTTGTGTTTGTGTTCAGGAATGAGACTTCTTTTGTTGACAAGAGTGGAGCTGCAGTGTGCGGAGTTGAGTTTGTCCGAGAACACAGAGCAAGCTTGTGATCTGGTTTTTAAATCCTTTGAGAACTACTTGGGGAAAGTCTAAGCCAGTAGCTTTCAAACTGTGTTCCAGGAGATCCCGGGGTTTCCCAGAAGCTTATCAGACTTCTGCAGGGCCATTCATATCATTATTTATTCTGCTATTCAACGGCACAAACTCCTCCTGCCCCCAGCAAAGTTCTCAAAGTGGTTTACCAAGCAAAAGGGATAACAGAATGGTTCCCTGTCCCAAATGGGGATCTCAGAGTCTAAAGAAAGACACTGGCTGACATCCAGATCAAGTTACTTAATAGCCCATTTTTCACCATTATCAAGTCAATTTATTGCAATATAGCAACTTGCCATTATACAGAATTCGCTATAAAATAAGAAAAGCCTTTACACATTGAGCATTAAGTATTACAAATCATGAGTTGTGACACCATGGCCCTATCAACATCTCTGTTGGTCACAGTTGTCCATAGCATTTTTTTAGCCTTAAGATGCTGCAGTGCTTGAACATGAAATTTTGCTGTCCTAAACCTACTCTATGGTATCCTTGAGCAAAAACAGCAATTTATCCTGGGGAGAATACCCCATCTTTCGAGCTAACAGTGTATGGATATATTTAGCAGGGAGTCTCTCATTTGAATACAAACTGAAATTAAAACAATATTAAAATGTTAAAACATTAAAATCATTTGAAATTTAACACAGTGTTAAAAACTGCAGGTTGAATTAAAAGCCTGAGTGAACAAAAATGTGTCTTAACTGCCTTTTAAAAAGTTGTCAGACATGGGGAGGCTCCTATTTAAGCAAGGAGTGCATTCCAGAGTCTCAGGGCAGCAAGGGAGAAGGCCTATCTCTGAGTAGCCACCAGATGAGCCGGTGGCAACTGCAGACAAATCTCTCCCGATGATCTCAATGGGTGGTGGGGCTCATGGCGAAGACGTTCTCTTAAATACCCAGGGCCCAAACTGTTTAGGGCTTTATAGGTTATAACAAGCACATTGTATTTTGCCCAGAAACTTATCGGTAGCCAGTGTATCTCTTTTAGTATATGAATAGTATGGTCTTTTGGAGATGACCCAGAAATAATAATTTATAATAAAAAATAAACTTCTGTGCATGCCCATCCTATCCTAAAGGCTTTTTAAAAATAGCTTTGGCCAGGCCATTGTCTGGGAACCTGTCTTTTAAAAGAAGAAAAATCCTGAATGACACACACTGTAATGATCCACAGTTTGTGCCACTCCCTCCTTGCCAGACTGGAAAAGATGGATGCTTTTTCTGCCCAAGTATTTATAGCAATGTTCCATGATTCACTGCTGTGGTTGGGCTCATTTGGGGCTAAACTGCCTCCACCCCAGGCATACTGCCCTTGCTTCTCTCCTCTTTTGCCTGCCTCTTTAAAATTATCTTTTCTCAGGGTCTGAATCAAAAAATCCAGGTGCTCAGTTAGCCATATGTCAAACTGGATGCTAGTGCTGAAGAACTGATGCTCCCATGACCCGAATTGCTTGCCTGTGGGGGAGAGCCAGTAAGAAATCCAGCTTCAAAACCTTGTTTGCTTAATAGAATTCACTGGGTGGGGGGGGGGGGCGCATCAGCAGTCCAGCAGCTGGGTTCAGACATAACAGAACCATGGTTTGAGCTAACCATGGTTAAGGACCCCCCCAGTTAAGTGGGAATTCACTAGCTGCCATATGGTCATGGGCTTTAGCTATGGGGTTTCTTTAAATAGTTGGGTTGATGTTTAAGTAACATTCGGGCAATTCCAGGGGTAATTTAGAATGTGAGCCCTCTGGGGACAGGGAGCCATCTTATATATATATTATTTTTCTGTGTAAACTGCCATGAGCCATTTTTGGAAGGGCAGTATAGAAATCGAATTAATAATAATGATGATGATGATGATGATGATGGAAAGTCCCAGTCAGAAATCGAATCACTGCTAAACACTGTCCATATATTCAGTAGCGATATAGCAATGGAGTTTGGACTAGACAAGTGTGCTGCATTAATAATGAACAGAGGGAAAATAAGAAAAACAGAAGGAATAGAACTGCCCAATGGAAGCAAGATCAAGAACCTGGAAGAGAAAGAACATTACAAATACTTGGGCATTCTCCAGGCTGATAACATCACACACACTGAAGTTAAAAGAAAGCTTGGAAGTGAATACATCAGGAGAGTTAGAAAAATCCTCAAATCCAAACTCAATGGCGGGAACACCATACAAGCCATAAACACCTGGGCTATACCTGTTATCAGATACACTGCAGGAATAATAGACTGGACCCAGGCAGAGCTAGAGACGCTAGATCGTAAGACCAGGAAAATCATGACCATCAATCATGCTCTGCACCCCCACAGTGATGTAGATAGGCTACACCTCCCTCGCAGCTCAGGTGGAAGAGGAATGCTGCAAGTCCATCAAACAGTAGAGGAGGAGAAAAGAGGCCTTGAATAATATATCAAGGACAGTGAAGAAGATGCACTTCAAATGGTCAATAACGAGAAACTATTCAACACCAATGAAACAAAACAGGCCTACAAGAAAGAACAAGTCAAGAACTGAGCAGAAAAATGGAAAAAATAAACCACTGCATGGTCAATATTTGCACAATATAAGTGGAAAATCAGACATCACCAAGACCTGGCAATGGCTTAAGAATGGCAACTTGAAGAAAGAAACAGAGGGTTTAATACTGGCTGCACAAGAACAGGCACTAAGAACAAATTCAGTAAGAGCAAAAGTCGAAAAGTCAACCACAAACAGCAAGTGCCGCCTTTGTAAAGAAGCAGATGAAACAGTGGACCACCTAATCAGCTGTTGTAAAAAGATCGCACAGACTGACTACAAACAAAGGCATGACAAGGTAGCAGGGATGATACACTGGAACATCTGCAAAAAATACAAGCTACCTGTAGCCAAGAATTGGTGGGACCATAACATTGAAAAAGTGGTAGAAAATGAAGATGTAAAAATATTATGAGACTTCCGACTACAAACAGACAAACATCTGCCACACAATACAACAGATATAACTGTAGTCGAGAAGAAAGAAAAACAAGTCAGAATAATTGACATAGCAATACCAGGGGATAGCAGAATAGAAGAAAAAGAAATAGAAAAAATCACCAAATACAAAGATCTACAAATTGAAATTGAAAGGCTGTGGCAGAAAAAGACCAAAATAATCCCAGTGGTAATTGGCGCCCTGGGTGCAGTTCCAAAAGACCTTGAAGAGCACCTCAACACCATAGGGGCCACAGAAATCACCATCAGCCAATTAAAAAATGCAGCTTTACTGGGAACAGCCTATATTCTGCGACGATATCTATAACAGCAACAACATTGACAATAAAATTCTGGCATCCCAGGACCTTGGGAAGGACTCGATGTCTGGATAAAACAAACCAGTCAATAACACCTGTCTGACTGCGTAAACAAGAAATAATAATAATTGGGTGTGTGGATATGTTTTCTTTCTCTTGGGCTTCAAATGGCCAAAATAAGGTATACATGAGGGTAGTTCCAAGGTTAACGGAATCAGGCATGTTACCACTTTTTCAGTGACTGTGCCATAAACAAACTTTCGGGTTTGTATTCTATATACCTACAGGCAAGATAACATCTTCTTCAGTAAGGCCATATGTTTACAAAACCCTTAAATATTAGCGCCTGAAACGTGTGAAGTATGTGTCGGTAACGGAATCAGAAGTGATGTCCCAAAATTACTGATGCAGTTTTGCATGTTTTAGACACTATTGATATTTGACACTTTTGTCAAGATATGGCCTTATAGGCGATGTTCCCTAGCCAGTGGATATATAGAATATCCAATTGAAAATCTGCTTATAGCTACAAAAGTGGCAAAGTGCCTGATTCAGTTACCCTCAGAATTGCCCTTTTGTTTGTAGTAAAAAAGATTTGCTACCAGGCAGGGAAGTGTTTTGTAAACTGGATGATGTCTGACTATTTCAGGCTGTTGTGCACAGATGACTTGTACAGGTGAAGACAAACCTTTGTAATTTTAGATTAGTTTACCAGGCTGCAATCCTGCTTCCTGCTTTTTGTGCAATGCAGTTACTCATGGCAGCTTGTGATGGATCTCTAGCCTATTGCAACTGGCTATTATTTTTCCTTCAGACTTCCTGAACTCAACCCCCAATATGTTCTCCAAAACAATACCTCTGCTATCCCTAGAAATACAGGAGTCTGGTTTTGCTATTTTTCTACATATTCAGTTGACAGTCACACACACCATCTGAGCTTCTAGTATTAAACTGAAGGTTGCCATTGACTATGATTCTCTATGAATGCAGAATAGCTTCTCTATCTTTCGGCATCTCTCTGAGCACCTGGTTTATACTTCGCATTGGAAAACAGCGCAGAAAGCCAGTTCAGTTTTAGACTGGAAGTGCCAATAAGGATTGGGTGCAGATCATAAATTGTCTCCATTGCTGCTTCTTTGTATATTGTATGGTTATTTTTATGTATGTATTTTTTAAAAAAACTTAATTAGATCTGTTTTTATATTTTAGCATAATATTTTAATTGTGTAATTTTTAGAGTCCTGTTTTAATTTTTCCTATGTGAACCACCTTGTGACTGTTTTTAATGAAAGGCGGTATACACATTTAACAATAAATAAAACAAATAAATAAACTCTTGTGCTCTGGAGCCCTTTTTTAGCCAGGCTTTAAGTAATCTATGTATATTTTAAATTTTTAATTGAGGTAATATTTGAATGTTTTACTTTTTAATTGTTTAATAGTTGATTTTATTCTGTTGCTGTTGTATTTGTTTTTGTAAACCGTCTAGAGCCTTTGGAGAGTCAGGCAGTAGATAAAACAAACAAACAGATCTCTTAACCTTTCAAATTGTGAGGTCACATTTGTACTGTAGATGCTAAATTTCAGAGGAACATAATTTGCAATTACTGTATTGCATCTATAAGCTCATCTTGCGATTTTATTTTATTTTTACTGGTGCAATCATGCAAAGTGAGCATGCCCCATTGACGGAAGCAGAAATAAAGCTAGCATGGAACCGAGTGGTTGTATTGACCTGGGTGAGAAGGATTGTGCCAGTGCTTAGTTTTTGTGGCTTTTTGGAAGACTCATCACACTCTGGAAGACTCCCCCCCATTCCCCACCCAACCGACCTGCTCTCAAACCTTCCCTTTGGCAGTTGATGTTGGCTTGGTTTTGTTCGTTTCCAGGGCCGAACCCTACCAGTTTGCAACATGTTGTCTTAATCTTTTTTCCCCTTTAAAGGAGCCTTTTCCAACCGACAGGAGAAATTGGAGTAGAGCCACAGAAGTAATTTTCTGTAATTATTGTGGGTGTACACAGCAGTATGTTAACTGAAGTTTAAGCTACTTAAGGCATGTAACTGACTCGCAAATCCCTGGAGCTTTTGGAGGAGGGCAAATTAGGAATCCTTGAAGTGTGTGTATGTGTACACAATTGGAGGAAAGTTCACAACGCTCTTGCCTGCATTTTGTTGTTGAATGAAATCCCAGACTGTGTTAATCTGCTGTGGCAAAAATCAGTCTCATGGACCTTAAAGACTAACAAACGTATTCTAGCATAAGTTTTCATGGACTAGAGCTCATTTAATCAGCGATATGAAGTTTTATCCTCCCTTGTCAGGTAGGGGTGTGCATATCGTGCACAGGTGTATATGTCATGGCTTCTAAACCTTTCCAGCAAAGTTTGGGAGTTCTGGCTTTCATGTGAGCCATCCTCTTCCTTGGGGTGCTCCACTTAACCTTGAAGTAGAGGTGTGGTCTAAAGGCATAAAGGCTTCCCAAGTCCTTAGACAAGTTCAGGTGAGTTCACCAGCATTGCTCAACTTGTTGGATGTTTTTTAATATACGCATTACTGTCTTGTGTCTACACCCCAGGAAGCCTGCAGACCTTCAGAACTTGGCTCCAGGGACTCACCCACCCTTTGTCACATTTAACAATGAGGTGAAAACCGATGTGAACAAGATTGAAGAGTTCCTTGAAGACGTCCTCTGCCCACCCAAGTAAGTGTCGCCAAGGGGAAGTGCAGTACAGAAGGTTATTTGGCAGTTGTCCCTGGTTCTCAAGTTGGTAGTGCTAAGCTCTCCTTATTGCCATGGTGCTCTTTATGCCATGGGGGTGGGGGGCCCTGTAGCTCAGTGGCAGACCACTTACTTATGGTCCCAGGTTCAATCTCTGCCACCTCCAGAGAGGACTGAGAGAGACTCCTGTCAGAAATGCTGGAGAGCTGCTGCTAGTCAGTGTAGACCAAGAGTTCCCAACCTGTGGTACTCCAGATGTTGCTGAACTACAATTCCCATCATAAAAGACATTCCCCAGCTACTGCTCATTGAGGCTGGGAATGATGAGGGCTGTAGTTCAGCAACATCTGGAGTACCACCATTGGGAACCCTTAGTGTAGACAATGAGCCCTTCCTCACAATCGAGTGAGAGGGTTTGAAGGTGAGTGGCAGGGTAGGCAGCAGAATGTTGCCTTCCCCACAGACAACCCCCATGGAGTTGCTGAACACGTGCAGCACAGAGGTGTAGGGGTCGGAATGTGTTGTCCCAGTCCCTGGAAATCCCACAAGTGTGCTGTACATTGTGGGGACACCCCGCCCCCAGCTACGGGTGGGTTCCCGTCAGTGTTTCAGCGCCAGCTGAAAGCAGCTGGCACTGACACATGGTCATTAAATGGAGTTAAGGGGGCGCTTGCTGTTAAACCTTGTTTAATAGCCTGGCTTCTTAGCTGGATTTGCCAGTGGGAGCCACACAGCTCCCTTCGGTTCTCACAGGCAGCCAAACCTGGGCTGTTCATTGAGAGAGCCTCAATACTGAGCTAGATGGATCAGTGGTCTGACTTGGTATAAACTTTGCGTGCCCCGGAGTCTTCGGAGTGGGCGGTATATTAAATGGCTCAAATAAATAAATGTGTATCTATACCTATATCTATATATCTTCATGTGTTCAGATGCCGGATCCTTGGCTACCAACTTGTCTCTGGAGATTTAAGAGATGGACAGTAGAAGCAGCTGTCCATATTCCACATCCTCTTTTCTCTTCACTAGTGAGGATGTGGAATTCTATATGTGTCCGTGCAAAAGGTGTAGGGTTGCCAGCCTCTAACCCATCTTGTACTCTAGGCCTTTAATAGCTGAGTGACAAGGAGAATTTTGGCAGGTGTGCCTTTTCAGAATTGACACCTGTTGAGCATCTGCCCATCTCCTCTGTTAAACAAGAACATTCTTTGGGTAATGTATTGGCCTTCCGGCCTCACTCTTATAGCTCCCTTACTACAGGGTGGGCTCTCCCTTTGCAGTCCCCTTAGAAAGGTTACTTTCTCCAGCCCTCCCTCGAGATGCCAGGGAATGTCTGCATGCAAGCAGGTGCTCTAGCACTGAACTGTGCCCCATCCCCTCGCGGAATATCATGCAGCAAACATCATTCACATGTCATCACCCATCCAAATGCAAACCAGGGTGGACCCTGCTTAGCAAAGGGGACAATTCATGCTCACTTTGACAGCTCTCCTCCTACTTCCCCCACTATATGGAGTGGGGAGGGGATTAGAAAGTCAATGTTGGGAGAAGCGTTCCTCTGATCTGCAAGTAATTAGGTGTACCAGGCTGTGGCAATTGCTTCCCACAGTAGAAAAGAGCCTTTGTGTGTCTTCAGTCACCTGTAAAGAGAGAGGCCAAAGGGGATTGAGAATTACCAGGAACTTGCTTCTTCACAGTGCATGAAGTCCACACTGTTGGACCTGCAAGCACTTGGGGATAAAGTAAGCTGTTCGAAGGCTTATTTTTCAGGACAAGTTCTGTGAACATTTTCTAAGTTGCTCAGGAATAGTCATTTGAGGGAGGAGACCTTCTTTAAAAACAGTTGTCCTAGGTAAGTTCTTGATGTAAAACCTTACAATTTTCACAAGCTTCCATCCAAGCCAGCAAACCTTTAGGTGGAAAAGAGTCTAGCTTTTCTTTTTCTGCTCAGCGGAAGTTTATAAATGTGCATGTCAGTGGTAAGCCCTTAAAAAGAAAATAGGGAGATATTTTCCTATCTTGCAAGCTTCTCTGCAGCTCAGCACAAGGTTTCTCTCCACCCCCACCCCCTGTTTTCTTGGCAGAAGAGAGAGGCAGAGGAATCTCCTATGCCTTGTACTCAGTCTGGGCACTTTCCAGATTAGACCCTACAACCGGGTCACGTCGTATCTTGGAAGTGTGCTTCTACACTTCCTGCATCATGGCACCACAGTCCCTATGCGGACAGCAGGGTGCCGTTCACATTTCCAATGCTTTGTTTCAAATTTCATCACTGCGATATAGAGCTAGGACGTCGTATATCTAGTGTAAGAAGGTTGCTGTTTTTTCAGGTTATTAGTTTCCGCGAGACTGCTTCCCCTGCTGTCAACATTTCGAGTGTAACTTGCCTGAACGGAGGCATTTTGCTGCTGTTGAGCAGATAGACTGGAAAGCTCCTCGGAGAGGCTTGCAAAGTAGGCTAGGAATGTAGGAAGCTGCCTTATACCCAGTTAAACCATTGGTCCATCTAGCTCAGTATCGTCTACACATTTAAGAGGAGGCCTTCTTTGTTATGAGCCCCACCACCTTTTGAGATCATCTGGGGAGGTCTGTATGCAGTTGCCACCAGTAACTTGTCTGATGACTGCTTAAGGATGGGCCTTCTCCATTGCAGCCCCAAAGCTTTGGAATGTGCACTCTGCAGACAGAAGAGCCTCCCCATTTCTGACAGCTTTTAAAAAAGCTGTTAAGATGCATTTGAGCATCCAGGCTTTTAATTAGGCTTATAGAGTTTATCATTGCGTTTACATTTTAAATTGTGTTAGAGTTTTTTAATTTGTGGTGTTGTAAACCGCCCAGACACATGAGTTTTGGGTGGTATATAAATACGTTAAATACATATATAATAAACACACACACTGACTGGCACTGCCTTCTCTGAGGATTCAGGAAGGAAACACTCACCCTACCTGGAGATGCCAGGTTCTGAACCTGGGACCTTCTGCATACAAGCAGGTGCTCTACCACTGAGCTGCGGCCTCATCCCTTAAGCAGGATATCTTACAGCAGACAGCACTCACATGTGGTCCAGTGCTCTTCCTAGACCATAGAGGGATGATTCACCTGTGGTCACCCATCCGAATGCAAGCCAGTGTGAGCCCTGCTTAGCAAAGGGGACAATTCATGCTCACTGCCAATATGTGCTGAGTTTTGGAGGAAATCCAGCGCTTCCATGACCATGTGCTTAGAGGCACCCCCCCAAAAAAAAAAGAAAGAAAGAAGAAAAGAAAAGAAAAAAGAAAAAGAAAAAATCAAACTCTGATCTTCAGGAAGCAAGCAGAGGCTTGCCACTGCAATCACACTGGGCATTGGAAGTGCTTCTCTGAGCACCTCTGGAGCTTGGCATGCCATCACAGACAGTGTTGGTGACCACCAATGTCCATGATCCCTGCTTCTCAGGATTTTAAGCTGCATCTTCCTTATTCAGCCTTATCTTCTATTCACCAGTATCTCCAGTTAAAGGATCAGGTATTGGGAAAGACTCTGCTGTGGAGAGCCATTGCCAGTCAGAGTGGACAAAACTGGGCTGGAGCAGGGCTGTGCAATTTTGGCCTTCTTGCCAAAGTGGGACTACAGCTTCCGTAATCCCTGTTGGCTGCTGCGGCTGGGGATGATGAGAGTTGTAGTCCACAAAGAGCTGATTGGTCAAAGTTGTGCAGCCCTGGGCGAGATGACCCACTGGTCTGATTCTGCATGAGGCTGTTCATACAGGGTTGAGCAACAAAGTTTTCTTATTGTGGAAGAAATGCATAACCTACTGTGATGGCTAGGTATACATTGTGAACATAATTTAGAGGCCTTGTCAGAAATGTGGGCAAATACAATACTTGGCCCAGCATCTAGGTTCGGTGGCCTTGGAGCTTTGTTTAAACGGCATCCTTCTAAATATTACTCAAGGAGAGCGGAGCATTAGATGATTACGCTCCACGAATCTGTGGAATTTAACAAAGAGGTAAGCTAGTGTGTGTGTAAATAAAGTCCCAGCACTCTTCCTTCTAACGTAATTAGTTACTGCTTGCTTTGGCAAAATTTCAGCTGCCTGCTGACCCAGTGAATGAATGACCCGCTCTGAGTCCAGGCAGATGGCATTCTCCCATATGGTCTAGGAAGAGCACTGGAGCATTGTCACGTCAGTGTCTCCCAGTTGCAGAGAGAAGTAGCAGCAATGGTGCCCTTTCCAGCTTGGGAAGGGTACTGCCAGATTCATTCCGCAGGCTGGGAAGGACACCACGGCCCTCTGGGGTGGAGAGCTGGTTTTGTGATAGTGAGCATGGATCATCCCCTTTGCTCAGCATTCATGCTTTGCATGTATGTCTGGAACATAGAAAGCTGCCATATACTGAGTCAGACCACAGGTACATCTGGTTCAGTACTGTCTATACAGACTGGCAGTTAGTGGTGTGCACGGACCGGTCCGGAGCCATACAAAAGGCCTCCGGACCGGTCCGGAATTCAGCCAGTCCGGCGGTTTGGCGGGGTGTGTGTCACTTTAAGGGCGGGCGGGTAGTACTTACCCCTCCCGCCGCTCTTCCCCCTCCGGCGCTCGTCTTTAAGCAAACTTTTGGGGGGCGGCAGGGTTCCTCCCTATTACTAAAAATGGTAAAGTTACATAGAATTGCACTAAATGAAAAAATATACTAAAATACACTAATTGGTGAAGTTACACTGCATTAATCTGATAAAATATTATGCATTGCCATGGTGCAGTTAATATGATACGAAGAATATGGAGGCAAGTGTTATCAGGACTCAAATTAGGGGAGCCCATCAGCTATCGTCTTTCGCCAGATGCCAATTGCAGCTGCACAGAACTTGGCAACGACCTTTGTGGTGGGGTGTTAGAGTCAGAATATCTTACGCAGATAGTGCTCACATGTCACCCATTCAAGTGCAAACCAAGGCTAACCCTGCTTAGAAAAAGGGACAATTCATGCTTGCTACCACAAGACCGACTCTCCACCCCATCTTCAACTGGTAAGCAGTTTAGCCAACTAACAGTATTATGGCAGAGTTCTATAGGATTGGAAGGGGGCAAACAAATGCATTCCCTGACAAACTGAACTAACTATCTGCAGATGCTTATTTAAAGGTATACTCCCTTGACAGTGAATCACTAATGGTTTGTGGAATAGTATGCATTCAGGTTGTAAGACTCAACAATGTGTTGTAATCTGAATTGCACCATACATTCAAAATATCCTTCTTTAGATATGCAAAGCTTTCACCAAAACACCCAGAATCCAACACTGCTGGAATGGACATATTTGCTAAATTTTCTGCATTTATCAAGAATTCCAGGCCAGAAGCTAACGAAGGTAGGCAATTGGCTGTTTGCTTTTGTACACCGCATGGTCTGAATCTGTTTGTACTGGTGTTGCCATTTGTCTCATCTCCAGCAAGCAGCCATGGCTTCCAGATGGGCAGCTGTTGGGCACACACGGAGTGTGTAATGGAGTTCTGAGAAGCTGCTTTGAGAAGTTAGAGTGGAGATGGTGGGGCGGGCGGGGGGGACTGTTTTCTAGCCCCTTCTCTGCTTCAAATCCCCCAGGCTGCTGTGACCAGTGGCTTCCAAAGAAGGATTTGCAACCCTTCAGCACAGTGATCTTCACTATTTCTCAAGTGTGTGTGTGGGGTGGGTGGGTGGTGGTGAGTGGTTCATTAAAAAAAAAAAAAAGCTGGGAATCTGGGGGAATTAATAGGAGGGATCCGAATCTCGAATCGATTCGAATCAAACCCTGCGTGATTCAGTTTTGACCTGAATCTAGCCAATGGACCACAGGCATGATTTGTTTTGTCTCCAAATCCCCCGGATTGGCTAGATTTGGATAGCTAGAATCGATTTGTACCCGAATCAATTTGCACTTCCTTACTGCTGGCTCATCCCTCCCTCCCCCCGCATCAGCCATGCCCTTGGCCGTGTGGCAGCTGGAATTGGAATAATTTAAAAACACACACGGAGGTGTTCATGGCAGGGGGGAGGCAAGTGCAATGAAAAAAGCCTTGTGGGCCAGATGTTGTGCAGGCCTGTACTAAATGGACCCTTGGCTTGATCCAGCAAGGCAGTTCTTGTGTTTTGACAGGATTAAACCTCTTGCTGCTTCAGTTGGATGAGTGGTGTGTGTGTGTGTGTGTGTGTGTGTGTGTGTGTGTTTGTGTGGCGTGCTTGGCCCCAGAGCTGGCCTTGCTGCCTAAGAGCAGCAGAATGGAAGGTGTGACTGACCTTTGGAGTACAGCTCTCCAGGAAATTCTGTGGCTGTAGCCTCAGAAAAGACCACACACCCCAGGAATACCCAGGCTGTTTTCCAGCAAGGAAGGATCCTTTTTCAAGCCAAGCCACAGAATGTGGCTGCTTGCTGCCTTGTGGCAGGGAACTAAGAGAGAGGCCAGAACCTTGTATCTTGACCCCTGCTGCACCTGGTGTGTAGTTTGTGGAGTAGGGGGCAAAAAGGGCTGGACCAGTTAGCTTCTCCTCAAACCCACTTTACCCCCAAGGGAGTCAAAGCAGGCAGAACCTGACCAGGTGTCCCCAAAGCTTCATACAGCCCTACAGTAAAGCTCGGCTTGCTACTGCTACTTCAAAGATTTGTATACTGCTTTTCAACCAAAGTTCTCAAAATGGTTTACATAAATAAGATGGTTCCCCTGTCCCCAAAGGGCTCACAGTCTAAAAAGAAATATAAGGCAACAGCCACCAAAGGGAAGCTGTGCTGGCGCTGGATAGGGCCAGTTGCTCTCCCACTACTAAATATAAGAGAATCGCCACTTTAAAAGGTGCCTCTTTGCTCAGTTAGCAAGACTGTTGTGTTCCGTGCCAGTTTTCTGCCTGCCTGTTCTTGAGTGGGTCATAAGGATGGCCCCTTCACAGAGCTGGTTCTGACTTCCGCAGTCACCAGGAAAAGACATTGCAGCCACTGGGAACTGGTCACCTTCTTGGGAGCCCAGCTCTTTCCTCTGCATCCTTTGACTTGCAGTTCAGGGCTGTTTGTGTCCAAACGATGTGCAGGCTCTGTGCGTGGGGATTTTGGAGACGCTGCTGACAACAATGGCCCATTAACAGCCAACGGCCATGAAATTGCCAAAGCCGCTAGAAAGGACAGAGATGGAAGGTTAGTTGGAGCACCCTGCCTTGGCATAAACAGCCCTGCTGTGGTTACATGCTGAGAGCAGATACATCGGAGGGCCTGCTGTTAGTATTCGCTTGCATCTGCTCATCAAGGGGGCTCTTTATATTTCTGTGCAGTGGGGGTTGTTGCCTCCTTGTTCATCCTCAGGTTTGTGTTTTCATGTATAGAATAATGGCCTCATTATTGGCGTGACAGCGACAAACCAGGCTCTTGCTGTCCAAGGATGATGATCTGATTGCAGTTTTGTATGGAGGGGAAAACCACATACTGGAACTGTTCAGTGATTTTAGTACGGAATGGATTCCAAGTGAACAGCACAGACTTAAGTTCATAGAATAATGTGCCCCATAAGCAGGATTTCTGCTCATGACCACTTCTGCACATTGCACTGTGCTCTCAGTGCATTCAAAATGCTCTCAAGCCAGGGTAGGCAACCTTGGCTCTCCAGCTCTTGTTGAACTGCAGCTCCCATCATCCCAGCCACAATTTATATTGGGAGTTGGAGTGCCAAAGGTTGCCTGCCCTTGCCCCAAAGGAAGGGGCAAGTCTTTCCCCTTAAAATTCTTCAAGTTGTCTTTATTGTGAGTACAAGAAGATGATCAGAATCTTGTTTGCTGCAAAGGTGTCCTGAAAGAACATAAACCCGGTGGGAAAATGTCCTTTCTTGAGTTCCATGCGTAGCCCGGGGGACATTGCTCTCTGTGCAGACTCAACTTCTGCATTCTAATTAAGCAAATGAAGTAAATGTGTGTTCCTGTGTGAAAATGTTTCCAAGGAAAGGAGGCAAAAGATACAGATGAAGGACCAGTGAGCAGTGGAAACTGAAAGTGGGTAGGCTTGTTCACATGGCCCTAAACTGGGCCGGAGGAGCTCCTAGCCTGGGGAGGAGCCACGTGCACTCCTGACTGGCAGCCGTATGGAGGGGTCCGCACGGAACCACCCGCTCTGCAGCGTACTGGTTCAAATGAACCAGCCGGTGGTTCTGGTTTGTGCCTAGAACTGGGGTCAGACCACTTTGCCCCCATTTCTAGTGCTTGCAAAGGGGAATTCGGTAAGGATTCCCCTTTACAAGTACTGGGGGAACCCTGCGGAGTTGAAAGTGGGCGGGCGGGACGTTACCTCACCTGCTGGCGCGGCTCTTTGAGGGCAGGCTGGCAGTGACTCCCCTAGGCCCTGCCAGTGCTCCCCGCTCATCAGCTTGGGCTGGTGGGGCCCTGGTTAGGGGCGCCAGTGGGGCCTAGGGGAGCCACCTCCACGAGGAGCTGTGCAGCTGCGGTGTGTGAGCTAACCATCTGCCCGCTGGGAGGTTATGTCTGAGGTAAGCATCCACCCACCCTTTCCCAGCCCCTTAGGGTTCCCCCGGTTCTTTATAAAAGGGAATCCTTACAGAATTGCCCTTTGCAAGCACTAGAACCAGTTGAATCAGGCCAAACCAATTTGATCCAAGCTGGGCCTCGTTCGGCTTAAGCTCAGACTGCCCCCCCCTTTTTGGAGGGTCGGTCGGTTCTAGAGTTGCCCACCCAGATTCACCCAGATTTCAGCTTTCATTAAAAACAACAACCCTAACGCACTGCCCCCACCCCAAACTTTAGCCCATGTAGAAGCGGCATTACGGAGCAAAATGTGCAGTCACTATTCTTTTCAAAAAATTTCAAGCCAATTTACATAATATGCCTCTCCCCTCCTCCTACCTTGATGTTTGGGTCCATCCGTCCACTGATCAGTAGCATGCATGAGTCTCCTATCCTAGCCAGGTGTTTAGGGTTATGTGAACAAGCCTCATAAATGGTTGCCATGAGGAAGGGCTAAATTGGGTAGGGCTCTGGTCCAACCCCTTGGCGTCCTGAGGCTCTTCTAATGCCCCCAGATTTGAGTTTTCACTAGCCAGACAGTGATTTTCACATTCTCCTCAATCTGAGATTCTCAGGATGCTGAAATACGCCCAGAAAGCAGATGCTGTGCAAGTATGAATGCACAAAGCCTGCCTTAGACCTTTCTTAACAGGTCAGCTTTTTCTTGGTAACCTCAAAGGAAAGCATGATCCAGCCATCTGTTTATCAGTTAGGAAATCCATCCTCTCTTAACCCAGATCTTCCTTTTCTGTAGTTCTAACTCTGGAAATGGTACTCCAGTTGAACATTTTCTCAATACTCAACTCTTGTTTCCGCATCCACAACCAAGTTCATCTAATTCCTTCAGCTTTCTTTGTGCGTAGATTTCATAGGCCATAGATATGATAGATTCATAGATTTCAGCCTGGACCAGAAAAGGCTATCTGCTAGTTTGCCTATAATTAGTGGGTTGGGTGAATGCAAATGTCTGACAAAGACTTAATTGGTCTTGGTGGATCTGCTGTTTTGGCAGTTTCACTGAAAGTTCGGCCTAATTTTTCTCTTGGATCAGGAATGCCGGGTTACCTTTGATAGCGTCAAAAGGACACTTTGCTAGTTGACTGGATGCACAAGCCTATGGATCTTGGGTTGTGCTTTGTGCTTGTAAATAAGGGTAGGACATGAAATCCCTGGTTACCAGGTGACCTTTTTTGCCTCAGGGACCTGATCCAGCAGATCAGAGTCAAAAAGCAATATTTATAACCATATCCTTTCTGAAGGGCATTTCCCTGGTGGTTGGCTTTTCTGTCTCTGCTATATTTTCCTCTCTGCATGTTCCTGTGCAAAAGGCTGTGCTTTAGGAGTGGATTGGCCTGTGCGTTATACTTGAGTCCTTTAACAGGTTGAGCTACTGAGGAAAATTGTCTAGGACTTGACTTTGCCCTGACTTCATGAGATCCTCCCAGTCTGTGTGCTCTGTGCTTAGGGTAAAGATTCTGTAGTGTGTGCAGATATATACAAATGTGTATGATCTGTTTTGCATACTCATCATTCTAGTCATGGAGAAAAACTGTATAGAGCACTGAAGATCTTTCCCCCCTAACTCCTTGAAAGCTTACTTTCCAGGCCTTAACCCACATTTTCAAGCATATCTTTGCAGAGGGCTAGGATCTTTCCTTTTTTTTAAAATGAGAGCTGAATTTTCTTGCCCATACCACTTAAGTGGTACAGCGGGGAAATGCTTGACTAACAAGTAGAAGGTTGCTGGTTCAAATCCCCACTGCTACTATATTGGGCAGCAGTGATATAGGAAGATGCTGAAAGGCATCATCTCAGACTGCGCAAGAGGTGGCAATGGTCAACCCCTCCTGTATTCTACCAAGGACAACAACCACAGGGCTCTGTGGGCGCCAGGAGTCAAAATCGACTTGACGGAACACTTTTCCTTTTACCACATACTAAAGTTCTTCTGCAATTAGCTGGAGCTGCAGCATTCTTGAAAATCTTGTGGGCGTGTGCTTTGGGAAACGGGTCCACTCGAGATGTTGGTTTAGAGGGTAGGGCAGAGGAGCAGTCACAAGCAGAAAATATAAATTTCCATCATTTAGAATTCAGAGCTGAAATCTTTGAGTCCACACAACTCTGCTGAGACCTCTGACTCCTGTAACTGACTTCCAGATTCAGGCATATCCTGCTTCAAGAAGGACAGTGTGGGAATTCATTGTTCTGCCCTGACCTGCAAGCATCCTAAGCTCAATCTGCAGGCACATGGGTTTTTTGCTCTGCTGAACTGGGGAAATGCTTTGCATGTGCTCAGAGGGATTCTGCAGAGAAGCGGCACCAAGCACTTCCCTGCTCTTAGAAGATCCCGGGGCTGAGCAGAGAAACGCCTGTGGATCTGAAATGCCTGGGCTGCAGCCATGGCCTTCAAGCCAGGTTTCTGTCAGCTGTGTGAGAAAAGCTAGAAATCACACAGCTGTAACTAATGGAGAATGCAGACAATAGATGGGGGAGTTACGACATAGACAGTCCCACCGAATCCTTCCTAGCCTTCATTGGCTCTTGGTGCGTGCAGAGGTTAGCCGGAGGAGTCCATCTTGACGCTGCCAGAACAATGATGGCACATTGCTCACCCTGTCATGTTTGGTCTGCTTTTGTACATCTCCCAAATGTGTGTGAAGGGCAGGCTTGGCACCAGCTGCTGCTGTGGACAGAAAGCTGGGCTCCATTTGAAATCCATAATGTGGGGGAAAGTGGAAGGAAAGAGAAGAAGACGACGACCAGCAGCAAGGTGGATTACGACAGCAGTGGATGCACCACTGATATGCCTTAGAGGCCAAGTTGAAGACAGATCATCCTGGAGAGTTATTTGGCCTACAGAAGCAGCAGAGCTCTTGTGTGTGTCAACTCATTCTCTTGTACTGTTGCCACTGGATTCCTTGTGTGTGCTGGCTGATTAACAATAAACTAAACGAAATTCCTTATGCCACTCCACACCTTAGCAGTAGCTTCCTGGAATGTCCTAGAGGAGCAGTGCTTATGTCTTCTTATTGCAGGGTTATATAAAGAGAGACCCTGATCTCTTTCTGCAAGACTACTGCTATATTAACACCTTAAGTGGCGCAGCGGGGAAATGCTTGACTAACAAGCAGAAAGTTGCCGGTTCTAATCCCCACTGGTTCTATATTGGGCAGCAGCGATATAGGAAGATGCTGAAAGGCATCACCTCATACTGCGCGGGAGGAGGCAATGGTCAACCCCTCCTGTATTCTACAAAAGAAAACCACAGGGCTCTTTGGGTTCCAGGAGTTGAAATTGACTTGATGGCACACTTTACTTTACTACCGTATTCACCCAGATCCAGGACATGGTTTTTCTCAAGTTCTTTCTGTTTAGAAAGTGGGGGGCCGCCTTAAATGCACATACCAGGAATCCCAGTTGCTGGGGCAACTGGCTGTGATCAACAAGAGAGCAGGAGCTGCACGAGTTGCTCTGAGAGGCAGTGGCTGCAGCCCCTCAGAGCCAGCGCTCCTCCTTGCCACATGCCTGATTCTTGGAGAGTGTGCACACGCATGCCTGAAAGCCTCTTCCTCCTGCCTGGGCACAGGTTCTTCTCAGGTGCCACTAGACTATGCCTCCTCTCGTGCTGCAGTAGAGGAGGAAATTGGGAGAAACTCATAGGCACACTTGCTTAGGAGTACGTATTGCACTCAGTGGGGCTTACTCCTGTAAGATGCCACCAGCGTGCTGGAGTGGCTGGCGTTATAGCTGGTGATAGTAGGAGATAACTTCATTAATTTTTACCACTGGTAAGAGAGAGCTTCATTAATATAATTTGAAAGGTACCTCTTGCTGCTCCCTGGTGCCACCCTCATTATCATAAGATTTTTAAGTTGGGACATTCGGAACGTTCTGGACCATGCTTGTTCTGTTCCAAGCTCGGAACAGGACCTCCTTTTTAAGGGGTATTCTGTTCTGAGCTTGGAACACTCTATAAATGGCCTGTTTTGAGCTCAGAATATTCAGACTCGGAGCATTCGACACATACCTAGTCAAGACTGCCCTCTGCTGTTGCTCTTTATCCCTCTTCAGGATCTAAGCCACACTTGTGGGATGTGGAAACATAAGAAGCCGCCTTCTACCAAGCCAGACCATGGGTCCATCTAGGTCAGTGTTATCTGTGCTGACTGGCAGCAGCTTCTCCAAGGTTTCAGGCAGGAAGTCTTTCCCACCCCTACCTGGAGATGCTTGCAGAGGGATGGAACCTGGGACTTTGACATTCAAAACCCTGATTTAGCATTGCATCTGAATCCAGCCAGTGTCTTGAATAATAAAACCTGTGTCTTTGTACAGGAAACAGCCTGAATTCTTTTTATTGGCATCGATAGCCGAACGTTTTATTTATTTGGAGCATTTTGTATGCTTGAGGTGGTTCACAAAGGTCAAAACCATACAATTAAAACAATAAGAACAGTAGACCACATATTTAAAAGTCCAATAAACAGTAGCATTTAAAAACCCATGTTCCTGGATATCCATTCCCAAATTCCCTCCTTAAACAATGGGTCTTGCAGTCCCTTTTAAACACCCTTGAAGATATACTTTGGCTGATGTCCTCTGAGAGTCCCCTTCACTCCATAAAATGGGCTGCTGCTAAGTCCTGCTCCTTGTTGAGGTCATCTTGACCTCATCCAAAACGAGGAAGCGGATTGAAAATAAAAATGCTAATGTTATTATGCCCTTATACAAATCTATGGTGTGGCCACATTTGGAGTACTGTGTGTAGTTCCGATCACCCTATCTTAAGGAGGACATTGTAGAACTGGGAAAGGTGCAGAAGAGGGCAACCAAGATGATCAGGGGCCTGGAGTGCCTTCCTTATGAGGCAAGGCTACAACACCTGGAGCTTTTTAGTTTGGAAAAGAGTTGACACTGACTTGATGGCTCTTAATCAATCGATCAGAGAGAGTAGGCTGAGAAATTTTTCTCCCTCTCACAATACTAGAACCAAGAGTCATCCCATTAAACTGAAGGTTGGAAGAGTACAAGAGGAAGTACTCTTTCACACAGCACATAATTAATCTATGGAATTCCTTGCAATGGGGTTTGAATAGCTTTAAAAGGGGCTTGGACGAATTCACAGAGGACAGGTCTATCAGTGACTACTAGTCTGGTAGCTATAGGCCACCTCCAGCCTCAGAGGCAAGATTCCTCTAAATACCAGTTGCAGGGGACCAGGAGAGAGGGCATGCCCTCACCTTTTGCCTGTGGGCTTCTCAAAGGTGTCTGGTGGGCCAGTGTGAAACTGGATACTGGACTAGATAGGCCTTAGGCCTGATCCAGCAGGGCTGTTCTTATGTTCTTAATGGTGCATGGAGCCAAGGACCTGATGCACATCTTAACTGGCACCTGCAGTTGTATGAAATCTCACAGTCATGTAGGTCCCAGGTTATGTGTTTCTGTTCTGTCACAAGCGTTTCTTCCCTTTCCCTTGGCTTACGTGATTGCCGCTTCCTTTTCTCCAGCCTTGGAGAGGGGCCTTCTGAAAACACTGCAGAAGCTGGATGACTACCTGAACACTCCTCTCCCGGATGAGATTGACGAGAACAGTATGGAGGATGTCACAGTGTCTACTCGCAAGTTTTTGGATGGCGATGAGATGACGCTAGCAGATTGCAACCTGTTGCCCAAACTCCATATTGTCAAGGTAGGTGCAGCTTGGGTTGGATGCACATGTACCTCTTGACTTTCATTGTCTGGCGAAAAATAGTGTGAATGAAAGAGAGTGGCTACACTCATGCCCATCACTTGATGCCACGCAAGTCTTGGAGAGGAGAGCTGCTCTTTTGGTAGCAAGCATAACTTGTCCCCTTAGCTAAGCAGAGTCCACCACCCTGGTTACATATAAAAGGGAGACTTGATGTGTGAGCACTGTAAGGTATTCCCCTCAGGGGATGGAGCCACTCTGAGAAGAGCAGAAGGTTCCAAGTTCCCTCCCTGGCAGCATCTCCAAGATAGAGCTGAGAGAGATTCCTGCCTGAAGCCTTGGAGAAGCTGCTGCCAGTTTGTGTAGACAATACTGAGCTAGGTGGACCAATGGTCTGACTCAGTATGTGGAAGCTTCCTATGTTCCTATACTTCTGCACATTGGCTAGCTATGGAAACTGGCCCTGGACACCTTGTCCTCCAGTCTAGCACAAAGGCCAAACGCCTGGGTCAAAGATCTGTAGTTTTTCACTTGGCAATTGCACACTTCATTGGAGTGCAGAGTTGGGTTGAAGGTTTCAAGGAGGTTAAAAATAAAACTACTCCTTCTTTCCTTCAGCCATTTGATTCAACCTTGGCCTAGGAAGCAATGGCCCTTTCACCCGAAACTTCATGTCTGTGTGTGTTAGTATGGATTTACGGTACTGTAGTTAATCCTGTTGGTTCCCTGTTCCTCAAATAAAGGAGCAGTGAAGGAATGAAAATCTAAAGGAAAATGTTAATTATATCTGAGTTAGAGTAACAATAGAACAATGAAAGGTATCTGTTTGACAACTGGCTTTCTGTTAAGAGAGGATTGGGGCTGACTATTGTGCTTAGGTTTTTCACTTGCTTTAGGATATAAAACTTTAGACAGATGTCCGGATGCCTCGGATACCTCAGTCTGGTTTTGGTACAGCTTGTGACTAAAACTGTTGTAAGGCCTTGTATTAAGACTCAGCTCCTTGTAATTACTTGTCATGTCCTGTGTAACCTTCTGACTGCTCCAGCTCAAAAAGGCATAATGGAGCTGGAAAAGTTGCAGAAAAGGGCAACCAAAACAATCCGGGGGATTGAAGCACCTTCCCCAAAAGGGAAGGCTAAAGTATCTCTGGCTATGTCGTTTGGGGTGGGGGATGCGGAAGACATGCGGAAGATACTTATCATAGTATCAGAAAGTGGCTAGAAGTTCTTGGTTTCTCCTCTTTCAGTGCCTACAGTTTGGAATCACCCAAGTATTAACATTAAAATTCTGGATGGACAAAAGAGAGCACTGCTTCACCCAAATTCATGATTGACTGAATTCACTGTTGCAAGAGCAGTGTTGGCCACTGATTTAAAAGGGTCTTAGATAAATTTGTGGCAGATTAGTTTAGCAGTGGCTAGTAATCCTGATGGGAGTCCCCAGATTCAGAGACAGGATGCAACTGAATACCACTTGCTGGAGAAAAGATGTAGAGGCCTGGTGCCTTCATGCCCTAGTTCAGGGCTTCCCAGAATATAGCAATAGCAATAGCACTTACATTTATATACCGCTCTATAGCCAGAGCTCTCTAAGCGGTTTACAATGATTTTAGCATATTGCCCCCAACATTCTGGGTACTCATTTTACCGACCTCGGAAAGATGGAAGGCTGAGTCAACCTTGAGCCCCTGGTCAGGATCGAACTTGTAACCTTCTGGTTACAGGGTGGCAGTTTTACCACTGCACCACCAGGGGCTCATACTGGCTGGCCACTTGCTGATTTAGCTTCTATATGGTTTTCTTAAGGGAGGGTATGATAGAAATCTAAAGGGCATTGGTGCTTTCATTTTGACGGCGCTGGAACAGGAGAACATAGTTGTGCCCCATGTCTAGTCTGCGTGGGCTTCCACTTGGATTTTCTCTCCTGGGCACAAATGTGTCCTGTGCCGTCAGAACAGCGTGTAAAATCAATGTGTCCCTTTCTTTTCCTCTAGGTCGTGGCCAAGAAGTATCGCAACTTTGATATTCCCAAGACAATGACGGGGATTTGGAGGTATTTGACCAACGCCTATGGCCGCGAGGAATTCACCAACACTTGTCCTGGAGACAAAGAGATTGAAATCGCATACAGCGACGTAGCAAAGAGACTCACTAAATAAGCAGCCCCTCGTTGCACATCCATAACAAAATGCTTCTTTTAATAGACTTCTCCTTTTTTGTCCTTTTTAAGATAGCAATTTACTTTGCATGAACTTGCAGTTATTCATTGTTACGTCAGGTAGACCAGGTACAGCAATCTGTTTAAAACTTGCAAAGGGATGGCTTGCTGCGTACTAGTTTTGCCTCCTATAGCAAGCAAGATGAATGCAGTGGTTAATGTTGCAGTGAAGCAATTCTGGATCCAACCCAGACCCTGGGCCCATGGCAGTCCGCGGGCCAGCTTTCCATAGTCAGCAGAATCCGAGTGGTTAAAACGTTTTTTGCAGACTGAACAACTTCAGGCTGGGGGAATGGGGTCCATGTTTTGAATACTCCCTCTGGCATGATATGTGTAGGGAGTATTTATTTGAAGAGGCAGGCCTCACCTGCAGCCTGGAATGGTTCAGTCTAGGAAGAAGCAATTCTGCAGATGGTATAAACTGGCCTTTTAGGTCTCGGAAGAGACCTAGAATTCTCAAAACATTGTAGGAGGAGTTTTTGTTGTAGTTCAAAGACTATTTATACCAGAGCTCCCTGAAATACTGTACCTGCCAGTCTGTCTGAACTGTGCACCAAAGGCTTTTATTGCCACCTTGGAAAGAAGTAACTTTCAAGACGTACTCGGGCAAATGTCTTGCAAAGGTCCTCTTGCTGATGAGGAGGACACATTGCATAAACCCAATAGCCTGAGGCTACAGCTGCAAGTGGCTTCTTTTTAAGGCCCTAAGAGCCTCATCAATATATAGGACTCTTCTCTAAATGATATTCAAAACCTGAGCAGTCAAGCAACTTAGATAAGCGCTAAGTTTTTATTCAGTAAATAATTGCTCTTACGTTGCTAGCTAGAAGTGCAGCAGTTGACTGCTGGAGGCGTTTCCCTTCTTGCTTCACTAAAGTCAGGATCTTGCAAAGGTTTTACACACACACACACACACACACACACACACACACACACACACACACACATATATGCGCTCAAGTGACCTTCAGAAACCACCTTCTTTGCCTTAATGGGCCACATATGTACTTCATCACTATTTTCACCTGTGAAGCGAGTGGCACATGATCTATCCCCTCTTGTGTTAGTTTTTCCATTCTGAGTTGTTTGTTGCACATGTTCCCGATCTCCAGTGTTTCACGCCACAATCATATGTGACAGAGGTCAAGTTTTTTGTATAACAGCGTTAAGGAATAGCACTGTAACCTAAAAAAGCAATTTTTGTGTTGCTAAATGGGGTTTCGTTAATAAAAAAGACAAGGGTTTGAGGCATGGAGTAACCTTTCTATTGATTCTTAAATGCCATCAAAGACTACTCCAAAGCACACCAGTCTCTCCACCATACCTTTTTGTAACTTTTACAACAGCGCATTTTTAAAAAGTTAAAATGTAAGGCCACTTTTCTTAACAGCTTTTTTAATATCTAGAAGTTGGTGAGTGCTATTCCTTCCAGGTTTGTGCAACCCAGCTTTGTTAGTTGGGAAGCAGGTCCTTCGGAGTGCAGTCGGTCCTCCTCCCAAGTCAGTGTGCACACGTTGACTGCCTGAGTTACTAAGTCAGTAGTGCAGAGGAGGATTGAAGCCTTTTTGTACAATAACTTCCTGACAAGAGACCTGGGTGTTAGGAGCCTTGTCTCTCTCCCCACCCCACTCCCCACCACACACAAGTATCGTATTTTTTATGGTGTGATCTCTCAATCAAATTAGCAGAAACAGGTGATCGCTTTGTATTTCTTACACATAGGTTTGCGGTGCCTTCTAGCTTCTTCCTAGATTTAAAATGTCCAGTATTATAGCAAGATTTGTTCTGTGTTGATCTCATTGCTGAGTGTGACCACTTCAAGCATCCTGCAACTTGGGCACAAACCTACCATCTTCTCAGTAGTGGTTCATCTCCGTGAGCTGGGGCGGGGGGGATGCCAGAGGAGAGGCGCAGCTGCCTCTGCTTCCCAGAAGCAGCTGTAGCTCTACCTGATGAATGGCCAGCCTGCAGGCAGCATGGCTCTTGGATGGGGCAGGTGAGAGAGGAGGGAGCAACTCGAGCTCCTCCTGGAAAGCAGGCAGCTGTACTTCCTTTGGTGCCTTCCCCCCAGCCCGTTAAGATAGGACCGGCCGCGACTGCCTTTTATCACACGTTTTATTTCCGGTTACAGCTTAGACTGACTTCACATGTCTGAGACCTGCTCCCAACTCCTGCTGACCTTGCCCCCCTCCACCTCTTGATGGTGCAGTTGGTCGATTTGGTGTGCAGATTCAGTAATCGCCTGGCCAAATGCTAGAACTGCACTGGGCAAGCGTGGTGGCGGACCAGCTGCAGGTGACCACTGCTGATCTTTAGTCTAGCAAACCACCGTATTTGTTCCCTGCCCCGTTGTCTTCCCACACAAACTGGCTGCTCGGTGTCTGTATAGCAAGGCAAAAAATTTAGGCCAGTGTTTTGCCCCCCCCCTTCTCAATATGAATTGAGATCTCTTTGGAAGGTACATTCAGTCATTGCCTCCCAACTGCATCGGTCAAAGGAAGAAGCCGCTTGCCAGTTTTTCAAATGATATTGTAAATAACCCAGGGAAACTTTGTTTCCATCATTTGGTGCTGATTATGACTTTGCGCTATTGCAAACTTAACATTTGAAATACAGGAAGTGGTTTAAATCTTGCACGCCTAATCGTATTAAGCTGGAACCAGCAAGTCCTTTGGACACAGTTCAGGAAAAAGCCTTATCTCCCAAGTACCAATGTACATATCATGGCCCATTGTGTGCCCAGTTATCCATGTGTGTGCAATTGAAGGAATTGTTCACACAAATTAGGATGTCTGTGTCCAGTTGGGTGACTTTAATACCGCATGTGGACAAACATATTTTTATCCTGGGGGAATGGGGCAGGGGCTTCTCAACCTCTCTTTTAATTGAGTTTCAGGGATTCTACTTCCAGCCAGCAAAATCTTCAGCACTAGAGGCCCCCACCCTCATAACCCCTTCCCCCAACGGCAGTCTGCAGGCTTGTGATTGTGTTTAGGGGGCCCCCATGAGTCGGAAATATGAGCAGAGACTAGATTCCTAAAACAGAGTTCCTAAAACAGAGTTGCCAAGATCATGGGAATCACTTCAATCCTGTGCATGCAACTTGTCTTGAGGAAAGTAAAGGACCATCAGAGAGGGAGTCTGACTGTCTTGCCACACGTGGCAAAGTTCAAATTTGAAATTGGACTCCTAAATTGAATTCCTGAAGTTCAAATTTGAAATTGAAGTTCAAATGGGGAATTGAGGCACTTCTTTGCCTAAATATAGGCACACACACTTTCAGAATGCCAGTCCGTGTAGGACCTGCAGATGTAGCCATGGAGTTGAAAGATGTTGTGTTGCTATAAGACTAGGCGAAGTAGCAGATTTTCCTTTAAAATCAGCAGTGCAGAAGATGCATTTCCTATTGCATTAGCCACAGATCACTTTCATGTTAATGAGGCGTACACAGGAGATGTCCCCCATAGTTAGGCTGTGTGTATGTGCCATTTTGGATTTGGGAACAGGGCGGAGAGGGAGAGCACGTGCTTTTCATGTAGAAGGTCTTGGATTCAATCTCTGGCATCTCCAAGTAGGGCAAGGAAAGACCCTGTTGGGTTCTGCCCTCCAGGTCGGGCAAGGAAAGCCTTGGAGAAGTCACTGCCCATCAGTGTAGGCCAGGGCTTTACAACTTCAGCCCTCCAAATGTAGCTCCCATTATCTTACAGTGGCCAGTTGCCGGAGATGATGGGAGTTGTAGTCTAACACTTTCAGGAGGGCTGAAGTTGTGTGGTGTGGACAGGACTGAGTGGGGTGGGCCAACCGTCTGGTTCTGTATAAGGCCGTTGCAGGTTGAAATTAAAGCTGACATTTAAAACAACCTTGAGATGGACGAAAAAGTGCCCTGCTTGGGCAGAAGAATTAAAAAAATTCAAGTACTTATTAAAAACACACACACCCTGCAATGGCATGTATCTCTTTAGAAGTGTTTCCCTTTTCTGTAGGAATGCCATTTCTAAGGTGCCTGCAGAGAGGCATCATTTATCTAAGCAAAGTATGTTGCTTGGTGCCGAATCTTTTTACCCCTATGCATATAATTCATACGGATATCAGTTGCTTATGTTGGTTAGACCTGGGGTTCCGAAGCTTGGGCCCCCAGCTGATGATGGACGACAAGACCCATAATCTCTTCAGACAATGGCCTTCAGCCACTGGTGGGGAATGATGGGAGTTGTAGTCCAACATTTGGGGACCCAGGTTTGAAGAGCCCCAGGGTTCTCACCATCTGGGTGTCTAGGCCTCAGTAAAAGGCCTAGTGGAATTGAGGGGAGTCTATGCCACAAGAGCTTAGGGTGTGTGGGCACTTAAATTCTCTGGCAGATGCATGTGGCCTGTATGCAGCAGGGCTGTGTTGAGCCCTCCCCCCTCAAATGGGCCACTCAAGGATATTTCGGCTCTTTCCCATGAAATTTAACCTAAATGTTCCTTGCCAGAAGAGGGTAATGCTAAAGCAACTTCCTATGCTGAAAAACTTTGGCTGTAAATCACAGAAGATGTCTTGTCCCACGTGAAACCACAAGTGCTCAGATACCGTGAAGTTCTTCGTGCTTTTGAGCATATCTGACAAGAATGTTATTTCCAAGTTGGCCGGGGGGTGGTGGTGGTATTTTCAGCACTTCCTGCTCAACTGTTGTATGGGCTGTGGGATTGGGGTAGGGGGCAGAGATTCCCAGAAGGGGCAGGCCATTTAGTTTTGGCTTCTGTATAGAGAGATGCTTGGGATCTCCATACGGCACATTGTCATATGCTTATCTGTTCACTTTTCTGGAATATCTTCTACAGATATACCAGCAAACTGCTGGCAGCTATTGTTAAAAAATAAAATTATATTTTTCACTTAAAGATGGACTTGGTGGCTTCTTCATGAGCAACAGTATATTGGATCTGCAGGGTGGTACCAGACATTGGTCAAAGTCAAGTGACTTTTGTGATGAGGTCTGGGTTCCAGGCTCTTCCCTCTGGAGGCTGAAGGAGCTGCAGGTGGACTTGAAGGCTGAATAACCGTAAAAACATCAGTTTGTTGAAGCAACCCTCCCATTGATTATTATAACTCCCACCTTATATCCCTTTACTCTGGGCTGCACAACTTTGGCCCTCCAGCCGTCTTTGAACTACAACTCCCATCATCCCCAGCCACAGTAGCCAATAAGAATTATGAAAACTATTGTCCAACATGAGGGGGAGGGCTGAAGGCAGCCCTGCCCAGGGGTGTGTAGCTATCATTGAACAAACGGGTTCAAAGAACCCAGGCCACTGAGCTCCAGAGGGCCTCCTAACTCCACCCCTCCCTATTTTCTTCATTATCTCTCTCGCTCTGAGGGGCAGCCAGAGAGAGGGGCAAACATGGGCCCCCTCTCCCCTAGGTACATCCCTTGCCCTGCCTTTGCTTTCAGAGTCTGCAAGAACAGTGCAGAAAGGAGAAGGTTTAAACCCCTTTGCTAGTGACCTCACACGTCCCAAGTTTTTTCCTTCTGGTTTCTTGGAGCTCCTTGCTCTTGAGTCAAGAGTCTTGACCAACATTCACATTTGACTTTCACATGTGGGGTGTGTGCCAGATGAACTTGAAATGGACACTTGCGGTGTGAAGGCAACTCTCTTGGCGCACAACACAGCCAGGAGTTGACAGGTGGGAATTCTGGAATAAAGTGGACCTCCTGCATTATAGTTGGACCTGCTGTTGATTGATTGATTGATTACATTTATATCCCGCTCTTTCTCCAAAGAGCCCAGAGTGGTTATGTACATAGTTATGTTTATCTTCACAACAATCTTGTGAGGTAGGTTAGGCTGAGAGTTACATGACTGGCCCAGAGTCACCCAGCTAGTTTCATGGCAGAATGGGGATTTGAACTCGGGTCTCACCAGTCCTAGTCCAACACTCTAACCACTACACTACATTCTCATTAGACTTACAGTTGCATTTGGAACCATCTGAAGTTTAAAAAAATGATTTTGATTTTTGGCTTTTAATTTGCTCATACTATTTGAGAGACTTAAAAAAAAATCCGAAGCCTATCTAGTCTGTATCTTTTATGGTGGTAGCGTCTGTGTGTATCCGCTTGGCTCAACGCATTGTGGGCATTCTGTTTTCTGGGGCTGTATTTTTTAGCCTTTGGACTGTTTGGCAGGAAATCCAGACACCCCTTGAACAGCAGGACTGGTGAGGCTCTTAACTGGTGCTGTGCGTTTGTCCTGTAGATGGCTCCCTTGTCCTTCTTGATTGCATTCTGGTGTGATCTTCTTCAAAAGACAGATGCATTGCCTTGGAATGGGGAGATGGAAATCCCACCCCTGATTTGCACTTTGTTCTGTTCTTCACACCCAAGTTTATCAGAGTTTAAATAGCAATGGTGCAGGGCTGTTAACTCTGAATGATTCCTGTCACTGGTATAGGGGGAAAAGGGCTTTAGCGTCATCTGTGTTGGTGTGCCTGTGCAGCGTGGTGCCTGCCATCAAATGCCAAGATACTAGAATTAATTTTGGTGTCCATGTGCAGAACACCATTCAAACACTAGCCCAACAGCCAGGAAAAGGTATAAAACACTGTAAAGGGAGACTCGGATCTCAATTTCAAATGCATAAGCACATTCACCATTACAACTCCCATATCCATTTTCAGGTGTGGATCCCAGAGCATGGACTAAGGCAGTGGTTCCCAACCTGGGTTCCACCAGATGTTGCTGAACGATACCTCCCATCACCCCCAGCTACAACTTATTGTGGCTGGGGATGATGGGAGTTATAGTTCATCAACTGGAGGAACCCTGGTTGGGGACCCACTGGTCTTAAGGGCACATGATGCAACCACTTGCTGAAGCTAAGCAGGTCCTCGTGTGGCCAGTGCCTGCGTGGTCATAACATAAGAACAGCCCTGCTGGATCAGGCCCAAGAATGCCCATCTAGTCCAGCATCCTGTTTCACACAGTGGCCCACCAGATGCCTCTTGGAAGCCCACAGGCAGGAGTTGAGGGTGTGCCCTCTTTCCTGCTGTTACTCCCTTGCAACTGGTACTCAGAAGCATCCTGCCGTTGGGGTTGGAGGTGGCCTATAGTCCTCTGACTAGTAGCCATTGATAGCCCTCTCCTCCATGAAGTTATCCAAACTCCTCTTAAAGCCATCTGGGTTGTTGGCTGTTACCACACCTTGTGGCAGAGAATTCCACAAGTTGATTATGCATTGTGTGAAAGAGTATTTCCATTTGTTGGTCCTAAATTCCCAGGCAATTGATTTCATGGGATGACGCCTGGTTCTAGTGTTATGTGAGAGGGAGAATAATTTCTCTCTACCCACTTTCTCCACATCGTACATGATCTTATAGACCTCTATCATGTCTCCCCGCAGCTGTCTTTTTTCCTAAACTAAAAAGCCCCAGGTGTAGCCTTGCCTCATCAGGAAGGTGCTCTAGGCCCCTGATCACCTTGGTTGCCCTCTTCTGGGAGACTCTTGTAGGAGACCTTTGTATGCCACCTTTAAGGGGTGAGGTCATAGCTGAGTGGCAGAGCATCTGCTGGCATGCAGCAGGCCACAGGTTCAATCCCTGGCAGCATCTCTCTAGGTAGGACTGGGAAAGACTCCTGCCTGCAACCTTGGAGAAGCTGCTGCTAGTCAGTGTAGACAATATTGAGCTAGATAGACCAAGGGTCTGACTTGGTATAGGGTAGCCTCCTATGTTCCAGTATTCGGCAGCTTCCAGACTAAGAGATGTGAGTCTGGGAGCAGTACACGGATATGCTGAATACATAAAAATAAAATATATGCTGGTTTAAATACACACTCTTGGATAGAACACAGAACAGGCATTTGAATTTCCCTGCATCCCCACAATCGCAAGTGGTGGCCCTGGAGAGGGCTGGAACTGCCCTTGGATAACCAGCTTCAGATTTTCCTTTCAAAACAAAGCCCAGGTTTTCAAGATAAACTGCTCTTAGCCTGGGACATAATTGAAGCAGGGAGGACTGACTTTGACATGCATTTTCCCCCTTCCACTTCTCTCTGAGGCGCTTGTGGCTTTCTGGGCATCTTTTGAAGTGGTTCTTTTTACCTGTTAGATGGGAACCTCATTTGAACACTATTTCAAAGATCCTGTTGCATGGGAAGACCAGAGACCATTACCTAACACTTTTCTGCTGTATTTCCCTTTGGGCAGTCTTTCTGGACTTGTACAGTGTTGTGTAGTGGGTAGAGGGTTTGGACTAGGGCCAGGGCCATGTGGATTTTGCATCCCACCCCCTTTGGCGATGAAGTGCCTTGTCACCACCTCACAGGATGGTTGTGAAGGTAAAGGATGTGGGTAAGAACCACAGATGCTACCTTAAGCTTCTCAAAGGGATGGTTACTAACCATTGGTTAGCATCAACACAAGGTAGGATGCCTTGTTGAAATATGTCACTAAGGTGCAGCCACATTGGAGTACTGTGTACAGATCTGGTCACCAGATCTTGAAAAGGACATTATAGAATTAGGAAAGGTGGAGAAGAGGGCAGCCAAGATGATCAGGGGACCAGAGCACCTTCCTTAGGAGGAAAGGCTACAACATCTGAGGGCTCTTTAGTTCTGAAAAAAGCGAAGGGGAGACTTGGTAGAGGATTATAAAATGATGCATGGTGTGGAGATAGAAAACCTTTCCTCCCTCTCTCACAACACTAGAACCAAGGTCACCAATCAATCAATCATCTTTATTATGGTCAAAGACCAGCACAGGATAAGGTACAGATATACAATATAATAAAACACATGCTAAGTGAAATATAACTCTAAGTCAAGGTCATCCCATTAAATGGATTTCCAGAAATTTAGAAAAGGCAGTATGTTTTCCACACAGCACACAATTAAGCTAGGGAACTCTCTGCCATGGGATGTGGTGATGACCACCAGTTTGGATGACCAGTGGAGCTGCCGCTTTGTGACCTCCAAGCAGAAAGAGCTGCCCATGCTTCTGCCCCCCACACCCGCTGCCACCGCTGCAGAAGAGAAAGGGAGCGGATGCAAGTGCGTATTCCCTGGGCTCTAATTGTTCAGTTCTAATGTGAGAAATATCCGCGGGGCAGTGGGTAGTTGCTGTGGTGGTGGCGGCAGCAGCGGGGTGCCCCCCCAGATCACTGGGAGGTCTCTCAGGAGGCAGGAGGTCCCTTGATCCTCCAGGGTCCCTTGTCCAATGGACCCTATGCCTATGCAGGGAGTGTGCTGAGGCCAAGGGCAGCCCATTAATGATGCTGTGGGTCAGCTGGCGGCTTGGCCAAGGGAGTCCCCCTGCTGCCCATCTCTGCTGGTCCGCTACCTCGGCCACGCCTCTTACCCCATGGCAGCATATTCCCGTCTCTGCCATTCTCTTCCTCCCCCCCCCAACTCTATAGAACAAATTATATTATACAATTGCTCTATTCTACATTAGTGCCGGTCAAAACAATCCTTTGTGTTGCATCTTCAAAGGGTCAAATGACAAGAATCAGCTTTTATTTCGATCAATGACCAGAACAAAAAACAAGCAAAAAAAGGAGAAAGTAAGACATCATAAAATGGTAATATGCAACTTGCATGCAATGTAACAAAACTTGGCCACAGAGTTAGTACTCATACTATCAAATTTAGACAGTAATAAATCAAGATAAAAGTCATCTGAGCGGCCAGGAAAAGGCTTCAACAAGGGTGAGATAAAATCTAAACGGGCATCCCTGTAGAGGTCACAGTAAAGGATAAAATGTGCAGTCGACTCAATAGCACCTGAGCCACAAGGGCAGAGGCGCAAAGCATAAGGAATCCCCTTGAACCTTCCCTTAAGCACAGATGTTGGAAGAACGTTAAGACGTGCAAGGGTCAAGGCACGCCTAAATTTAGGAAAAGTTATGTTACTTAGGTAATCAGCAGGCTTAAGATTGTAAAGCTGGTTACCTATATACAAACCTCTAGGTATTTTGGAGGCTTCAACCTGTAGGTCAGTATCAATTATTAGCTGTTTAATAACCTTCATAGCTGTAGTAGAGCCCATCCTAACAAGTTCTTCAAGTGGGATCCCATAAAGTTGAGATTTTATTTTAAGCGACTGTTTCCATCTCGAATCAAAGGAGTCGGTCATAGTAAGAGGGACTAATCCCACTTGTGATAACTTCAATTTTAACCAGAATAGGAAAATACATTTCCAATAAACCGATTCCAAAGTATAGAGGCCTGCCTCCCGTCTAATAGTGGCATTTGAGACACTATTTGGGACCTGGAAGATGGATCTAAGAAATTTTGTCTGTATGGCCTCCAGAGGTGAAAAATTGCAGAAAGGGCCCAGTTGTGCACCATACGTAAGCTGTGGGTGTACTTTAGCTGCAAAGAGTTTAATAGCAGCAGGTATATATGCAGCGCCCTTAGTGAAATAAAAAGATCTAATTGAGTTGGCCGAATGCTGGGCTTTCTGTATGGTGTAGTTCAGGTGGGCCTGGCGGCCTCCCGAAGCATGGAAGACTATGCCAAGGTATTTAAATATTTTAACTTGTTCTATTAATTGGCCATTTATATTCCATACATGGGGCTTGGGGCATTTGGCAAATACCAGTACTTTAGTTTTCTGGTAGTTTACCTCAATGGCCTCCTCTGCACAAAAAAAGCTAAGAGATGCAAGTGCCCGCCTTAGGCCGACTGGAGTCAGTGACAGGAGAACCATGTCATCGGCATACAGCAGAATTGATATATGTTTATGAGCCAGTTTGGGCGGATGAATAGAAGGAGCATTCATATGAGTTACTATGGAGTTAATATAGATGTTAAACAAAATAGGGGCTAAAATACACCCTTGTCTGACTCCTCTGTGTGTGGGGATTTCAGCAGATAAGTGACCCCGTGCACTACAACGAACTCTTAGGGATGTATTTTCATGTAGCTTATAAATTAATAATAGGAGATGCTTATCTATGGATAAATCCCTCAACTTAGCCCAAAGGCGGCCCCTAGAGATGGAATCAAAAGCAGATTTTAAGTCAATAAATGCCGCATAGAGGGCAGAGCAAGCTGGGCACCACATGGGGGCTTTAATACACCGGGGGGAAACGATCATTTCCTCCCACCTCTCCCCGCAACCAGATTTAACTGTGGGAGACCCGGTGAGCAGGTTGGATCCTGAAGAACAGCACACTAGCAAAAGCACAGTAAGGACCAACATAGCCATGCCTTTAATGCCCAAGGTCGCTTGGTTTGGTACAAGATGGGGTGTTTTTCTGGTGTGTGTTTTTCTTCAGTCTCTCCCAGCTGATGCTGGAGATGTTCCAAAGATGGGAGAAAAAGGCAAACGCATGATCCTTTTCATGGGAAGTGTCTGTTCTTACCACTGCACATAGAGAGGGTTTCAAGACCAAGATCAAGCCTGTGAACTTCAAACAGAAGAAAGGCCAAGTGACGTCTCCTCTCCTCATCTAGGCTGCCCTAGGCAGAGTCAGAGAATGGTTGTTGTTAGGGTTGTGTGCTTTTCTTTCTTTCGACAAGGGTTTCAACCAAGCAAAAGCTCTGATGGAAGCTAGATTGCTCTTTCGAGAGAGAGGGGGAGATTTTCTCCACCACCTTGCCCTGCAGGGCTGTGGGGTGGAGGGTATAGGTTCATCTGCACTGGGGAGCTTTCCAGCTCTCCCTGAGGGTGTCCCTTTTGCTGCCTTCCAGAGGAATGTTTTCCTGCTCATCCTTGAATGGTGTGACCTGATTTGAGCTTTTGGAGGCCATTGGCCCTGGAAATACTGGGGCCAGAAGATGCCACCTATAATTGTACATAATTTAAAACCTAAATCAGGGCTTTCCAACCTATTGCCTTCCAGATGTTGCTGGGGGTGATGGGAATTGTATTTCAGCAGCATCTGGAGGACCACAGCTTGGGAAGCCCTGACCCAAATCAAAATGTAAGTACCACCTAGACTGGTACCCAAAGCAGCAATATAAGAGGCAGCATTCTCACCCCCCCACTCCAACAATTTATTGCTACCTTTTTGCGGGGTGGGGGTGGACTTGATTTCCCTTTCTGTCCATGTGCAAACCCTGTCCCTTCTCTGTCTCCATGGTACACCACTTTCCCCAAATCAGTCATGTCGGTTTCTACTCCTCTCTCCTTTTTATCTCTTGCCATTGTATGTACAAGCGAACCTTGCTATTCACGGACCTGACATCCGTGGTTCTGGGTATCCATGGTCGAATAACTGACACTTTACCTTAACTGCCCTGAGTCATTTTTGGAGGGGTGGAGTATAAATCAAATAAATAAATAAACATATGCGGAATACAAACAAAGGGTCCACATATCCACAGTGTCGGGGTGGCCAGAAATGTCATTTTCAGCCACCAATTTGGGGAAAGGAGCCATTTTGTGGCTCTTAAAAAAAAAATCCATGATTTTCTTGTGGGGAAATGGATGATTGGGGACATTAGGGAGCATTCCTGGACAGCTGGAGACCCGCGGAGGGTCTCTTTAGGGCACTTTATTCCCCCCGCTTTTTGTTTTGTGTTGTCGTTTTCCTCCTATTTTGGGCAATTTCCCCCCTGCCTCTAGGAGCCTAACCTCCCTTGCCTTAATGCCCCATTATCCACGGTTCTGTTATTCATGAGAACGGAACCCCCGCGGATAACAGGGCTCACCTGTAATGTTATCTGTGGATTGTGTGCTGGAAGATGTGGACCAGAAAGGTGATGATGGTCTAGATCAGTAGTTCCCATCCCTTTCCTTTATGAGGACCACTACATTGACATCAAAAGTTTTTGCAGACCACCATGTAAGCAAGCGGTTTTAAACATTTGTAGCATAGCCTATGACTGATGGGAATCAGTCTCATTTATCAAGTGGAATTAAACAGTGAGCTATTTCTAATAATTTATTACTTTATTTACCTGACTTCAAGACAAGGTTCCCCCCCACCCAAGTTCTATGATGATAGAAATCAGGGAGTTTTCTTAAATTCAGATGCCTCTTCCTTTCAGGTAAATACAATATAGTGGCCAATCAAATAAATAAATACAATAAATATATCCTGTATTTAAGGGGGCTGTCTTAAATTCAGAGTTGTCTTCATATTGCATTTATCACAGTACATTTACCTGGGCACTTTCCAGATTACACCCTGCAAACAAAGCATCTCTGAAGTGTGCTTCCACACTTCCTGGGTGGTGACACCGCAGTCCCTACGCTGACAGCAGGGTGCCGTTCACATTCCTGATGCCTTGTTTCAAATTTAATTGCTGTGATATAGTGCTATAGCATTGTATATCCAGCATTAAAAAGTTGCTGTTTTGGGGGGTTGTTCGTTTTTGCGAGACTGCTCCCCCTGCTGGGTGCTTTGCTATTTACGTTTTGAATGCGATTTGCCTGAATGGAAGCATTTTGCCGCTGTTGAGCGGTTAACTGGAAAGCACCCTGCAGCAGGCCTGCCAGTAGGAAAAAGATAACCCCTAATGGGAAGGGAGGAGAGCTGGTCTTGTGGTAGCAAGCATGACTTGTCCCCATAGCTAAGCAGGGTCCCCCTGGTTGCATCTGAATGGGAGACTTGATGTGTGAGCACTGCAAGATATTCCCTTCAGGGGATGAAGCTGCTCTGGGAAGAGCAGAAGGTTTCAAGTTCCCTCTCTGGCTTCTTCAAGAAAGAGGCTGAAAGAGATTCCTGCCTGCAACCTTGGAGAAGCCGCTGCCAGTCTTTGAAGACAATACTGAGCTAGATAGACCAAGGGTCTGACTCAGTATATGGCAGTTTCCTAAGACTGAAAATGGGGTTGGTTTTCCCGAATTCCACCCTTCCTTCAGCCCATTTCCCCCACAATAAATCTACTCCTGAGGGTTGAGGGACCCTCCAGAGCGGATGGCATGGGGCACAGGAGGGCTACATAAGAGACACGCAGGATTTTATTATTATTACATTATCTTTCCCCACCTACGCACACATACACACACAAACACACAGTGCATCTGCAGTATCCTTGCGGACCACCAGTGGTTCACAGACCACAGGTTGGAAACCATTGGCTTAGATCAGGGCTGCTCAGCTTCCGTCCGCCAGCTGTTTTTGGACTACAGCTCCCATAATCCCCAGCCACAGTGGCCAATAACCAGAGATTATGGGAGTTGTAGGCCAACATCTACAGGAGGGCCAAAGTTGTGCAGCTTTGGCTTAGATCAGGGCTGCTCAGCCCTTCTGCAGATGTTGGCCTACAGCTCCCATGGTCCATGGCTATTGGCCACTGTGGCTGGGGATTATGGGAGTTGTAGTCCAAAAACAGCTTCGGGGAGCAATGTTGAGCAGGTCCGCTTGGTGGCAGAGAAGCTCTGGTTTTTCAGACCCCCAGTACTGGCCACATAACAGAATATGATTCATTTGCTGGACCAGTTCCCTCTGATTGGCAACAGTCCTAACCCCAATTGCTTGATCACAAACGCAACTGCGTGTCTTGTGGCACTTTGGAGACTAAAACAGATTTACTGTGGTCGGAGCTTTTGTGGGCTAGAAGAACTCACTCAGGCTGAAGTGTTTCCCCCAGCAGCTGGATTTACAGTTATGGGAGAAAAATTGTAAATATTGGTGAAGCTGGAGTTAGGATGGAACCAAGTCCTGGTCCCTGTACAGATAAGTGCTCTTCGTTGCGATTGGTTTGACAGCCTGCTACTGCTTGTCTTTTGTGAGAGAATTCTGGGAAGATGGCTAGTTATGAGTGGGCATGTAATGCCCACTTGGGGTGTGTGAAAGTGGCGTTGGGTCAGCTTGAGAAGTTCCTGAGAACCTGAGCACAGAGTTGCCCAGCCCTGTTTTGGTTCTATAACTGTGTGTCAGAGAGATTACGGCTTGCCTCCCTCCCTCCACGAGGAGGGCCTCTCATTCAGAACGGCTGCAGGAGAGTAACCTCGAGCTTCAGAATGCACAGAGTGGATGCTTTGAAGTTTTTTTAACCTGACATCCATCTTGTCCTGAACATCTTTCATCCCTCGCCAACGCTTCCCCAGCAGAAGCTATTAAAGGGCAACTCATTGTGCTCTTGATGTGTTTCCCTGCCTCTGCTGTTAACATCTTCTGTGGTAATGATTTCATAATGCTACCAAGTCACTGCAACAGATGAGCAGAAAAGCCTCTGTCCGGGCATGTCCAGGCTGGTGGAAGGGAAGGTAGTGGGAGAAATTGCATGGGAAGGAGGAGGTGGGTTACGCAACCCCTACGCAGGAAACCGGAGGTGCTGCACAAACTGTTTTTCCCTCATCACAGCTGTTACCATTAATGGAGGAGGACTACACCTGTTGAATGCTGGCCTGCCCAGCGTTCTGCAAGGGACAAAATCTCGGTGCCAAATCTGTGTTTGATTTATTTTGAGGATTTATATATCCTGCTTTTCAAAAGTCGTTTCCAAAGCAGCTTACAAAGTCATCATTAAAAAGCTTTCAAAAAAACTTTTCAAAAACTTTCCCAAGTGGCATACAAAATAATAATCAAAATGTTTCCAAAGCGTCATACAAAGGAATTATTAAAACTGAAGCCATGTGAAAATGCAAGAGCAAGTTTAAAAACAGATCAAACAGCAAGTCAGAAATTGAAAACAGCTCCAATTAGTATATTTCCAAATCAGCTGGTCCATATCCCACTCCATATTTTGCAACTCCAGATGTTGAAGAGAGGAGCTCAAGAACCAGATCACTGCAGACATGAGAAACAGGGGAACAATGTATGCAAGTTTGGTTCACCCTGTTTCCTTCCACACCTTTTGTCACAGATGAAAGGAAGAGATGACTGGGAAAGGGGTGAAGGTAAAGTGTGCCGTCGAGTCGGTGTTGACTCCTGGTGCCCACAGAGCCCTGTGGTTTTCCTTGGCAGAATACAGGAGGGGTTTACCATTGCCTCTTCCCTCCCACGCAGTATGAGATAATGCCTTTCAGCATCTTCCTATATCGCTGCTGCCCGATATAGTACTAGCGGCAATTCGAACCAGCAACCTTCTGCTTGTTAGCCAAGCATTTCCCCGCTGCGCCACTCAAGGTGAAGGGAAAGGGGTAAAGGACTGCATATGTCAGGCATTGGATGGGAGCTGAGGACCATCAGAAGAACTGAGGCCCAGTGACTGACTCAGTTGAGAACTTGGCCGGTGGCAGCATTCTTGGGTGCTGCATAGTAGCTGTGCTGGCTACCACCAACTCCCCGCCCCCTGCCCATAAACATGTGATGCTTTGGTCCCATTGCTGAGTGACTGAGTGACCATCTGGTGGGCCACTGTGCGAAACAGGATGCTGGAGTAGACGGGCCTTGGGCTTGATCCAGCAGGGCTGTTCTTATGTTCTTCTTATGACTATAATGCAGCAATGGATGAGCACATGGCATTGCTTAAAGAAATGGCATTGAGGGTGGGGCCATTGCTCAGTGTGCAGCATTGAACAGAAGGACCCACTTCCATCTCTGGCTGGAGAAAATACACATTTCTCACCTCTGCCCAAATGTGGGGCAAAATGAATCGGGCAGAATGTCCAATGGGGGCCCCCACAACAAAGATGATGGGACCTGTATAAGGAGCAGATCTTTTAGTAAGGACCCAACCTGGATTTCAATTAGAGCCAACATGGGGAATCTTGGGAGAAGATCAAAGGGATGCATTTTTTTTCCATTATAAAAGGCTCAGAATGCCACTTAATCACCGTAGCAAGGGTGGGTCCAAGTGACCGCACTGGGTGCTTGTTGTCAACAGAGAGAGAGAGAGAGAGAGAGAGAGAGAGGGAGGGAGATATTGCTGGCAAACAGGTTGATGTTGCTCTGCAAAATGAGCTTCATGATGAATCATTGCTTCTAGCACCTTAGGAGAATGACTCGCATTCATTCTTGCAACAGTCCCTATGGCTAGGCTCTTAATAGTCCCCTTTTATGGATGGGAAACTGAGGACCTGTTCTCATGACCCCTGGTGGCTGCAGGGAAAAGTAGAGATCGCTTGGAGTGGACCGATTGTAATCAGCCTGACTGGGCATACTGGAACATAGGAAGCTGCCATATACTGAGTCAGACCATGGGTCCATCTAGCTCAGTATTGTCTGCACAGACTGGAAGCGGCTTCTCCAAGGCTGCAGGCAGGAGTCTCTCTCAGCCCTCTCTTGGAGATGCTGCCAGGGAGGGAACTTGGATCCTTCTGCATGCAAAGAAGATGCTCTAGAGAATGTACTAAGATGAATGATAGGGAATACTCCCTGAAAAGCTCTGGGTCCTTCCAAATGACCATGGGATGCATTGAATTTCAGAATGGCCAATGGCCATTTGGAAATTTCAGGCATTCCTATGGCCCTTTGGAAGGAGCATGGGGACATAGGAAGCTGCTTTATACTGAGTCAGACCCTTGAAGAAGCCAGAGAGGGAACTTGGAACCTTCTGCTCTTCCCAGAGCAGCTCCATCCCCTGAGGGGAACATCTCACAGTGCTTGCACTTCTAGTCTCCCATTCATATGCAACCAGGGCAGACCCTGCTTAGCTAAGGGTACAAGTCATGCTTGCTACCACCAGACCAGCTCTCCTCTGGTCAGATGCTCTTCCACTGAGCTACAGCCCCATCCCCTAAGGAGAAGATCTGACAGTGCTCACATGTAGTCACCCATCCAAATGCAAACCAGGGTGGACTCTGCTTAGCAAAGGGGGCAATTCATGCTCACTGCTGCAAGACCAGTTCTCCTCTCTAGGCATTATGCACAGAAGGGCTGACCAAAACCAAGTCATTCACTGGCCAGGTTCAATGCCAAATGTTCATTGTTCATTAGCTGGATAGACAAGACCTGACAGTGCACACGGAATGACCTCAAGCAGCGCTTAGACAAATTCATGGAGGACAGACCAGTCGATCAGTGGCGATTGGTCCTGATCGCTATAGGCCACCTCCATGTTCAGAGGCAGGATGCTGCCAGTTGCCAGTTGTAGGGGAGCCATGGCAGGAGAGAAGGCATGCTTTCTTCAATAGGTTGCATGGCTTCCCAAGGCATATGCTGGGCCACTGTGGGAAACAGGATGCTGGACTAGGTGAGCCATAGCTCTGATCCAGCAGGGCTGTTCTTATGTTTTCATGCCACCATTTGGACTGGGCCAGTCTGGGAGGACAGCTGGTCTTGTGGCAGCAGGCATGAATTGTCCCCTTTGCTAAGCAGGGTCTGCCCTGGTTTGCATTTGGATGGGAGACTACATGCGTGAGCACTGTGAGATATTCTCCTGAGGGGATGGGGCTGCTCTGAGAAGAGCACCTGCCTGCTTGCATGCAGAAGTTCCCAAGTTCCCTCCCTGGCAGCATCTCCAGATAGGACTGAGAGAAATTCTTGCCTGCAGCCTTGGAGAAGACGCTGCCAGTCTGGGTAGACAATACTGAGCTAGATAGACCAATGGTCCAACTCAGTATATGGCAGCATCCTATGTACCCTATGTAGGAGCTGGGCACCCCAGGTTCTTTGAACCCATCCACTCAATTATAGCTGCACCCCTGTGTTAGAATAAATTGCTGTCTGGAAATGCCACATGTTAATCAATGTGAAAAAGATGTACTCATGGTGGGGGTGCAGGCTGGCAACGGAAGGATGCCGATGTTGCGTGAACTACCCAGGAATAAATGAATGAAGTGTGACAATCCAGCCTGAACACCCTGTCTGGAAGTGCCCGTAAATTAAATGTGCCCATAAGTTCACATAAATTAGGAATATGCAAAGCCACCCTAATTATATCAGTGGAAAATATCTCTTTGGGAAAAGGTGATATTCCATGACTGGACATCGATCTGCAAAACTGAATATATAATGTTCACGAGGGATCTTTTGAAATGTTGTCTTTGAATGTTGTTTCAAATGAAAAAATAGCTAATGTAAAATAGGATCAACTATGTCATAAAGTGAAAGTCTCTTTTCCCCAGACATGCAGGAAGTGTTTGGTAACAAGCATCTATATTTGGGAGAAGCATTGCCACTCTGAATACCCAATGTTTTTTCTTGCACATGAGAATCATGGGTATTTCTTCCTTCCGTTCATAAGGAACATGATGGAAATGCAGATAGAATTGATGGTTCTGGGATTGCTAGCTACAAGGAAGTCAGATGAGGTCCTGGACAGTTGCATTAAAGTTGTCCTTTTCTTTTTTTCGTTCTCACACTGTGATCACACTTTGAGAGGCGTGGCAATAAGGACAGATGTCTCTGGGAATCTTTTCTGCATTGAAAGGGAACATTGTTTGCAGTATGGTGGGAATCAATGTTATGCTCACAATCTCATTACATACCCATTGCTATCCGACGGCTTTCCCAAACTTAGAGCACAAAGCAGAATACAATGCACAGCAATAATACTGTACTGATGTCTGTTTTGACCTAAATTTCCCCCTGTTGTTGCAAAACAGGATTGTGTGCCTCCACTGAATGATGTGAGGAGAAAAAAAAAGAGGCATTTACTGCTTTCTTGTATTGTTTGTTTGTTTGTTTGTTCAAGTTGTTTGTTTGTTTGTTTGATTTCCCTTCCCAAAAAATGGCTCAGGGTGGTTTACACAGAGAAATAATAAATAAATAAGATGGTTCCCTGTCCCTGAAGGGCTCACAATCTAAAAAGAAACATAGGATAGACACCAGCAACAGTCACTGGAGGTACTGTGCTGGAGGTGGATAGGGCCAGTTACTCTCCCCCTGCTAAATAAAGAGAATCACCATGTTCAAAGGTGCCTCTTTGCCAAGTTAGCAGGGGTGACTTCTAACCAACAAGGGACTTGTTGTCTTCTAACCAACAAGGGACTTGTGAGGTTTAGTACCACCATGCTAAATGTCCAGCTTTAATGTAACCTTGAATCTAAGTGGATTTAGGTAGAAGCAAGTAACTGAAGTCAATGTGATTTGAATTTAAATACTACCTCTGGTCCAATGAAAGTGAGTTGTGCATAAGTTTCATTCACATCAATGATACAAGCTCATTGCAATGATCCTTAGATCCACTGTGGTTAACTGACTGGAATTTCCAATAGGGTGACAGTTCTGCCAGCTTCTGGAACCTGATTGGTTCCATAGTTCCCAGTCAGAGTTTACCTTCCAGAAATGGCATCAGCTGAAATTTCCATTCATGTTCCAGAAATGAGTGCCGTTGCCGCCATTTTGGAAATAATTACAACTCCGGCAGCCCTGACCCAGTCTGGGACTTCTTCAGACCAAGTGGACATTGTTTCTAATAAATATCTTGCATTTGTGCAGTGGCTTCAAGTTTTCAAAACACTTCACTTAAAATTGGGTGACACTCAGGCCTGCCTTCTCCATATGAAGCTACGCATTAACCAAGATGATGGTCAGAAGCCCTTTTGTGTGAAAATAGGCAACTCTGTGTGAGCTCTGTGGGCTCAATTCTGAAGGCCTGGAGGGCTCTGAGGACTAAGCTCAGAGGGCTCTGTGGGTTCAACTCTGTGCCCATGGGGTAGGCACAGAAAACCAGAGCTCAACTCTGTGTAAGTTCTGTCAATCCCCATCTCCCACCTTTTGCTTCTGAGACCAGCTCGGTGGTTTCCAGATAGACGGCCAGACAGAGGACCTCTTCTGTGGTTGTGCCCAAACTGGGAAACTGTCTCCTTGGCATATCTGCTGGTGCCATCTTTCTTAGATACCAAGCTGGTCTACTCTGGTCTATCATGCTTTTAATGATAATACAAGTTCATTTTAGCTGTCCCTTTTTTGTGTTAGCTACTGTATGCGTGTGCAAGCATGCACATGCACATGTGGTTCTTATTAATAGTTTAATTTTGACATTGTATTTTATTAACAAATCTTAATAAACAAATCTTATTTATTTGTTATTTCTCTTTGTAAACTGCCCAGAGCCATTTTTGGAAGGGTGGTATAGAAATAATAATAATAATAATAATAATAATAATAATAATAATAATAATAATAATAATTCTATTTCTATACTGCCCTTCCAAAAATGGCTCAGGGCGGTTTACACAGAGAAATAATAAATAAATAAGATGGCTCCCTGTCCCCAAAGGGCTCACATTCTAAAAAGAAACACAAGATAGACACCAGCAACAGCCACTGGAAGGATGCTATGCTGGGGGTGGATAGGGCCAGTTACTCTCCCCCTGCTAAATAAAGAGAATCACCACATTAAAAGGTGCCTCTTTGCCCAGTTAGCAGGGGAAATTGAATGAATGAATGAATCAATAAGCATGAAAACAATAAGACACCTTGAGGTACAGAGCAGCTTTTATGAGACATGCAAAGTAGCTTTTGTGTATGAGAGACAGCAATACTAATCTATTTTAAAAGAAAAAAGTCAAGGGAATTATGGCAGGATCCACCAGCATGACCCCATCGGGATGCCGCTGTCAATGGAAACCGCAAAAAGTTAAATTCAAGTAGGCGAATCCAGGGATTCCTACTAGGGATGTGCAAACAGGTTTGGCATTGAATGGTTTCGATGTTGAACCAGTTTGGTTCAACAGTTTGGGGTCGAACCAAACCACCCCATGTTTGGTCTGCCCCCAGATCAAAACCCCCTGCCCCCAGCCGTTTGGGGGGTTCGCGAGTCAAGTTTTTTTTAGTACTTATCCCTCCGGCGGGGCTTCTCTAAGGCCAGGTAGTGGTGGTGGTCTGTGGAGGTTCCCCCTCCCCCCTCCGGCCTTTCATCCTTGTGGCAAAAATCACCCAGTTTGGACATTCTGCGGCCTTTTCCGGGCCTTTCCCCCATCGCGACAGCCATTTTGGAGGCTGTCGTGCATGTGCAATGGGCCTCTACGTGGCCAGGTCATGACCCAGGCTGCTCAGCTTTGGCCCTCCTGCAGACATTGGCCTACAACTCCCATAATCTCTGGCTCTTAGCCATTTTGGCTGGGGATTATCGGAGTTGTAGTCCAAAAACAGTGAGGGGGTGGGTGGCGGTGCAAAGTTGAGCAGGCCTGGTAGATAATACTGAGCTAGATGGATCAATGGTCTGTCTTGGTATAAGGCAGCTTCCTCTTTTCCTAACATTTGGCCCTTGTGGCTGGGGATGACGGGAGCCCACATCATCTGTGGACCCTATGGTAGGAATCCCTGGATTAGCCTACTTGTATTGATGTTTTTGCTGCTTCCATTGACAGCAGCATACTGATAGAGTGGAGGTGGATCCTGCCACATTTCCCCTTGACTTTTTAACAACAACAACAACAACAACAACAACAACAACAACAACAACAACAACAACAACAACAGATGAGTATTGCTGCCTCTCCTACACAAAAGCTATTTAGCATGCAGAGACGCTCTTACCCCTGGACTGTTCAGGGCCAAAGTCCAGGGCCTCCAAATCCTCCTTAGTCTTTCTAGGGTGGCGTGGTCGCCTGGCCAAGCATGATGATGCTTAATTTGCAGGGGAGGTGGGGGGGCGGCGGCTCCAAAGGCCTTTAAGTCCTGGCTCCAAAATGTCCTAGGTGCCCCTCGGTTTGCATGTCTCTTTCTCATCCCCAATTATTCGGGAACAGATACGGAAATAGTACAAGTACAGCAGCAAATGAGGAAGTGCGATGCTTAGCATAGGCTGTAATAAGGAGAGGTGGTCTCGTGGTAGCAAGCATGGATTGCCCCCTTGCTAAGCAGGGTCTGCCCTGGTTTGCATTTGAATGGGAGGCTACCTGTGTGAGCTCTGTAAGATATTCCCCTTTGGGCAGTGGTTCTTAACGTGGGGGTTTGCCAGATGTTGCTGAACTACAAGCATCCCCAGGCACAATTTATGCTGGGAGTTGTAGTTCATCAACGTCTGGTGGACCCCCACGTTAAGAACCTTCGGGCAGGGATTATCAACGTTGGCTCCCCAGATGTTATTGGACTCCCATAATCCCTAGCCAAAGGCCACTGGGACTGGAGATTATGGGAGCTGAAGTCCAATAATATCTGGGGACCCAACGTTGAGAATCCCTGCCTTAGGGAATGGGGAAGTTCTAAGAAGAGCATCTGCATGCTTGCATGCAGGAGGTTCCAAGTTCCCTCTCAGACTTGTTGGGTGAATACACTTTTAGCCGGAGATAATGAAGAAATTACTTTTCAAGTGGACAGGTTTTGTGCTGCGGCTTTCTGAATTAGACGCAGTCAGACTGGTTTTAAGGTGTGTGTTTTTCCTGTTGCTGTAGATGGTACTAGGTATTATGTAGGCTGAGACGTAAGATCTGCTGTTACTGTATTTGTACTGTATCTGTACCACATTTGAACTGTTACTGCTAACCTAGGACTGAAATGAACTTCTAACCCAAACTCCCTGGCAACTCCAGGTAGGGCTGGGAGAGACTCACGCCACGAAACGTTGGAGAAGCCTCTGCCAGTCTGTGCAGACAATCCTGAGCTAGATGGACCAAGGGTCTGACTCGGTATAAGGCAGCTTCTTCTGTCCCTCTGTAAGCTGGAAAGATCCTTGGAAAAGAATGGAGACATCTTGAGAAGAGCAGCTGCCTGCAGAGGTCACCCTTAGCTCGGAAGACGATTGAAAGGGGCTTGCAGCGTGAATCTGTGGGGAGCATAAGCTTGTGCCGGCTGAAGCTGCTCTCGGAGGCATCCTCTAGGTTGCCTTTTAAATTGTTCTCATGCGTTTGCTCCGGCTGTCCCTACTTACTAGGGACAATCTCTGTTTTCTGCTTCCTGTCTCTGGAAAACTATTTCATCCCGTGTATGCCCTGTCAAAATATTGTTAGCTGGGGGCGTTATCACGCATAGAGTTCAGCTGCCTCCCCAAAGCTGTTAGTGGATAAATCTCTGAATGGGTGGGTAGATGCATCATAGCCCCATCGGTTCAACCCCTCCGTGGAGATGGTGAGCACATGGAAGGGAACTGACCTCATGATTTATTCGAGTTCGATGTCTGCTGATTGCTGCCCAGGGCCGGACTGGGGGCACTGAGAGGGCAGTGGGATGTATGTGGGGAGGGTGCTGGGTTTTGAGCAGGATGGGTCCTTAAGGGTGGGAGTATTCACTGCTGCCAAGTGCGGCGGGGCGCAGGGGTGCCCCAGAATATGCCTTGTGGGCCACTCCGAGCCTCCTGCTGCACCTTCAGCGGCATGGACCTGCTCCCCTTTTGCACATCCCACAAACCTTGCAGATATTCCCCTCAAGGGATGGAGCCACTCTGGGAAGAGCCTCTAGGTTGCAAGTTCCCTCCCTGGCAGCATCTCCATGATAGTGCCGAGAGAGCGACTCCTGCCTGCAACCTTGGAGAAGCTGCTGCCAGTCTGTGAAGACAATACTGAGCTAGATGGACCAATGGTCTGACTCAGTATATGGCAGCTCCCTATGTTTCTCCTGTGTCGAAAGCAAGACCAGGAGGCATGGAGCTGATTACCCTCGATGCACTCACTGTGCATGGGGGAAGGCAAGAAGGGAATGGGGTTGCCTGCAGAGAACATTTAGGTCAATGTGTGCCCATGAGCACTAAGGAAACTGTTCAGCCCATCATCTGCCATGTCAAACATGGCAATCGCAGAGATCTGTTTTGGAAAGCTGATAGGGACCGAAGACCTATCCAGTCATTATGTAGTACATCTGTAGAGATAGTCTGTACCCATAAACATGTTTTTTCATGCCAATGCCTGTACATGTAGTCATTTTAAAAACGAACCTCGGAACAGGCTCCGTCAAATGCAGAGTAGTACATGCGCATTGCTTGCACATCACCCATGGCTTCATGCTGCAGGGTAAATGTTGAGCAAAGCCACTTCGAATCATGCTCATGGCATTAAGGGAAGCAGGCCCTCACCTCTGCTCTCGGGGTTTGTTTTGGTGCAAGTTCACATGGCATGCCTCCATGTTTTCCTTCTAACCAATGGAGGGGGGCGGGAGAGAGAGAGAGTTCTAAAGAGCTACATCTGCATTTCTTGATAAGAGTATCCCTCTTATCAAGCTAATGATTCTAAGTCAGTGCCTCTCCCTATTAGTACGGCATTTACAGAAAAAGTAGCTTAAAACCAACATTTTAAAAACACGGAAATACATCGAGATTTCTCTTTTATCTATCATATTTTTGTACCGCCTGATATGTAAATCTCTAGGCGGAAATAAGCTAGAATTTGGAAGACAAAGCCCAATTTGTGTGTGGAGTGCTTCCAAGGATCCCGAAGGGACTTCGGGGTAAGTTTGGCTGGTGTGTGAACGCACACTCTCTCTTCCGAAGGCGATTCGCGGTAACAGCCCTGTCTGTAAAGCCTCCTGGAAGTTTTTCACACTCGGTCCTTTAAGTTGCATCTCCTCCAGAATGGAGGAGGTACGTTCACATATCGGCCAGATTTACCCAGAAGTGCCTGCGAGTTATCGGGGAGCAGTTCACACGCAATTCGGGTTTTTCACTGCAAGTTAGAGTATAGCCCAATTTATATTTGCAGTAAAAAAATTCCACTATTTGTGTCAGTTTTGGGGGACAACTTTGGGTTTGCAGTAAAACCTCTCAATAAACTCGTAGTAAAGCCTGCTGTGTATAAAATTCCCCGGAGATGCTACCTGGGACCTTCTGCGTGCAATGCAAAAAATAAGAACCCCAAGTAAAAACTCTCAATTCAAATACATCAATAGCTTTGATCATAAGATATCTCAATTTAATGTTAAAAATATAACTTCATTAATATCGAAATACTGATCCCAACTACTGTAAGTCCCATCAAATGTTCACACATTACAAACACATCAGGGTTAGGGTACAGAAATACCCTACATGTACATAAATACATTAACAAAGTCTCTTTAAAAAGTCCAAAGATTATATTTTTGGGTGTGCCACAATCCACCCCAAAATGTAACCTTTGGACTTTTTAGAGACTTTGTTTATGTGTTTATGTATGCTTTTTATGTATGTTTTTAACTTCTGAACATTTGATAGAACTTTTAGTGGTTGGGATCAGTATTTTGATATTAATGAAGTGATATTTTTTACATTTGATTAAATTGAGGTATCTTATGATCAAAGCTATTTATGTCTTTGAATTGAGAGTTTTCCTTGGGGTTTTTTTTTTTTTTTTTGGCATTCTTTTCTTTCTGAACCTCCCAAAAGGTTCCATTTCTTCGTGACCATCAGCATGTAAGCAGATGCTCTTCCACAGAGCTATGGCCTGTGGGAATATCTTATGGTTTTGGAATATTTCACATCACTTACATGTAGTACCCCATCCAAATGCAAACTAAGGTGGACACTGCCTAGTAAAGAAAACCATTCATTGCTCATTATAACAAGATCAGCTCATACAGAGCTGTATGTGCATACACTGTACACAGATTGTGCGTACATCGGACATAACACGTGAATAGGGCTCTGTTGTAGGGTAACTTTATCGGTTTGTTTATTTGATGTATTTGTATGCTGCCCTTCAGGCTGAGGCCTCACCAAGTGGTTGACATACATTTACACAATATGGTTTCTGGCTGTGACTGTTGCTAGTTTGTAAAGCTGCAGTGGACAAAAAAACCCCAGGATTTTTGTTTGTTTGTTTGTTATCCTAGTTAACCAACATAACAAGTATTTGAATCTGACTTCCAAAGCATTGGAAGAAGGGCTATTGCAGAGTTAATAGACTGAGCCTCAAGAAGAGCCCCATTCACACGTTATGTCGAACACTCGTGCAATGAGTATACAGAGTACACAGGTACAGTTCTGTACACAGGTATAATTTTTCACATGTTATGCTGAACGCAGGTACAGAAGTACACTTCCTCTCTATACCATGCACTTGAAGGGCCTGTATCCAGATTCACTTTTAACATGAACGCAGGTACAGTCATTCACACAAACATATGTACAAGTGTACAAATATCGGTACACTCGTATAACATAATGTCTGAATCAAGCTAAGGAGGCAGGGGCCTGGCACATTTGAAGTGGGACAAGAAGCAAAGATGGGGCTCTGGGCCTCCTGTCTTCTCCTCGTCTCTCCATCCTGTGTCTTTGCTGAAGAGGAGCCTTGTGGCCATAAGGAAAAACAAAATCTTCTGCACACAGCTTTTCTCTCGCTCCTAGGCAAATAATATCACACACTTCCCCCTGCCCCCCACTGACACTTCCAGATGCACACACTTGCATGCATGCATCTCCTTGGTTCAGAAATTTTTAGCATTAATACCTACTAAATCACCTTGTACAAAGTCACTGTCTGAAACAGCTCCTGCCATGGCTTTCTCAAAACACCCTGGGAATTGTAGTCTGAAGAAGCTGAGAAGCCTCTGTGACAATCCCCAGGGCTCCTGTGGAAGAGGGAATAAGGATTAAAGCTGCTGAAGTCTGTCCTTGTAGAACACCTGTGGATGTTCTTCGAATATGTGTCAATGGACCGTTGTTGTTAATTTGCTGAGTGGGATCCCTCAAGGTAGTGCTTCTCTTTGAGGGCTGCCCTCTTTTCCCAGCGCTCAAACAACAATACTTTATCCCTGGGAAAAGTAATTTTTCCTCCAGCTCTTGCGTTTATTGTAATTGAAAATACTGTGTAGAAAGTGGTTGTAAATAAAGTCCACTTAATTGTAATTCAGGAGCCCTAAGGGTGGGGAAGCTGCTAGAAGCTGGCATGCACCAGGCAAAAGGCCTGCATTCACCAGGCAAGGGCAGAAGATAAGATCCTTGTATTTATACCAGGCTTGGCCAGTCTGGGGGTACAACCACACTGTTTTCCAGTCACAGGAGCTGATCTAGCATATCCCTATCCCCGCTTCTATGCTCGCAGAGGGATTTGAAGCCTGAGAGAGCACCACTCTTGCGGTAGTAGTGAGCATGAATTGTCCCCATTTCTAAGAAGGCTTCACCTTGAACATAGGAACATAGGAAGCTGCCATATACTGAGTCAGACCATTGGTCTATCTAGCTCAGTATTGTCTTCACAAACTGGCAGCAGCTTCTCCAAGGTTGCTTTGCATTGGGATGAGCACTATCTCCTGTCAGATATTTCCCCTTAGGGAATGGGGCCGTAGCTCAGTGAGAAAGCATCTGCTTGCATGCAGAAGGTCCCAGGTTAGATCCCTGACATTCTGAGGTACACCTGCTCGAAACCTTGGAGAACTGCTGCCTCTTAAAGTAGACAACACTGAACAACACAGCATGGGATGTTGTGGTGGCCACAAGCCTGGATGGCTTTTAAAAAGGCTTAGACCAGGGTTTCTTAACCGTGGGCCCCCAGATGTTGTTGGGCTACAACTCCCAGAATCCCCAGCCACAAAGGCCATGTCTGGGGATTCTGGGAGTTGTAGTCCAACAACATCTGGGGGCCCAAGGTTAAGAAACCCCTGGCTTAGACAAATTCATGGAGGACAGTGGCTGCCTGTCCTTGGGGGCTACAGGCTACCTCGAGGCTCAGCAGCCGGATGTCTCTGAAGGCCAGTTGTAGGGGAGCAACAGCAGGAGAGGCGGCATGCCGCCTTCTCCTGTTTGTGGGTCTCCCGGGGGCATTTGGTGGGCCACTGTGGGAAACAGGATGCTGGACTAGATGGGCCTTGGGCCTGATCCACATAAGGATGACTGCGGATGTCCTTATGAACTAGACCAGGGCTGCACAACTCAAATGCCCTGATGGGCCAGAACCATCCACAACTTGGTGTGTAGAGGCCGAGGTCAATTTTTAACACATTATTACATTAAACATGATTAGTCACTTGTGGATCTATTCTCCCTGTCAATGGAACCATAGTTTTAACCAAAAATAGTGGGCAGAAAATAGGTCCTGTCCCTGCTCCGTCAGTGGGGCTCCAACATTGGAGTGCCTGCCAGCCCCAAACAAATGCCAAGTCCTCTCCTCTCCCTAAATTGTCATTGCATTCAGGCTGCAATCCTAGGCATGTTTGCATGGGGGTAAGCCTCCCTGGGTATGCTATGGGACATATTTCTGAGAAAACATGCATAGGATGGTGCTATAAGGCAGTTTCCAGCTCCTGTGTTGCTGCAGGATTCCTGGGGGTCAGTAAAATAGTCTCTGCGGGCCAAATCCGGGCCCCGGGCCTTATGTTGTGCAGGCCTGAACTAGACGGACCAAAGTTCTGACTTGGTATAAGGCAACGTCCTATGCTGCTGCGAGAACATGCGGTCCTAGTTAGCTCACTCGATGGCTAGCTTTTAAGTCCTCAGCCCCAGCCTCCGGGTTCCTGGTTCAAACTACTGGCAGATAGCCAAGTGGGCTAGAGAAAGTGTGGAAGATCCATTTGTTCTAGCCCATAGTGATCAGCCTTTGCTTTCATCCTTGTGTCATGTTGTTGTTGGACACAACTGGCACTATGCTGATAGCTGAATGAACTACATGGAAGATGTTCTGATTCACTGCTTGGGATCCTGAGTACCAATGAACAGTAGCTGGCGGATGAAACCATCTCATGCTAACTGGGCAAAGAGGCACCTTGTTCATATGGTGGCACTTGGAGATTTCACTGGGCACAACAGTTGTCCCTATTCAGCCCTAGCGTAGCATCTGTCCTGTGGGTGTTGCTGGTGTATCCTTTGCTAGCCTACGTTCTTTAATAAACGTAAACTAATGAGATCACCCAGCTCGCTCTCTCTCTCTCTCTCTCTCTCTCTCTCTCTCTCTCTCTCTCTCTCTCTCTCTCCTATCAACTTTGCAATATCTGGACTGATTTGAACCAAATGTGGTACAGTTGTGATGAGTGAAACACAGGGACACCTCAATGGCATAGTTGATGTCATCCAACCCGATTCAAGATGGCGGATGCATCAACATTTGAGACACAAGTGGGCTAACTGGTGAAGATGGTAATTATCAGTTTAGATTATATTAAAAGTCAAGTAAACCGATTAGTTCTTCCCGGAACTTCCTGTGTTTCTCTTGGAACTGTGAGCCCTGTTGGCATGGTGCACCATTTTCAGGACCTCTTGAGGCACACCGTTGGGGGATTGGGGGATTGGTCACAGGTTCCATCCCTGGCAGCATCTCCAGGTAGGGCTGGGAAAGTCTCCTGCCTGAAACCTTGGAGAGCGGCTGCCAGTCAGTGTAGACAAAACTGAGGTGTAAAAAACTAAGTGGGTGCAAGCATGCTCATCCTCATTTAAAAGGTAAGTGTGCTTTATTTATTTCTACCTGATTAAATCAATGGCTGGCATTCGGACTGTAGAAGCCAGAGGAAGGTACTTGTGGTATGCAAGGACAAGGCAGTGGAGTAGAATCAGGACTGTTAATGGTTTGCCGATATTATTTACAGAGAGGCAAGTGCAGACTGCTTTCTGCAGCTTTCCCAGACAGCAGGCTTAACCACGGGTTTACTGAAAGGATTTACTGTGAGTTTGAAGATGCCCCCAAAAACTGACCCCCAAAATGGATTATTTATTTAGTTATTTATTTATTTATTTATTTATTTATTTATTATTTATTTATTTATTTATTTATTATATTTCTATACCACCCAAAACTTAAAATCATTAACAATTAAAATCATTGAAAATATCAAATCAATTAACAATTACAATTCTTTTTTTTACACAGGATATAAATTGGTCTACAATCTAATGCACAATAAAAACCCCACATTGTGTGTGAAGTGCTCTCCGATAGCTCGCAGGGACTTTGGGGCAAATCTGGCTGATATGGGAATGCACCCACTCCATTCCAGAGGAGATGCAATTGCAAAAGCTGGGTGTGAAAAACTTCCCTTGCTGCTGGCTGTTTGTTAGCCCAACATCCACTCCAGGACTGGAATAAAAGTAACTAAAGCACCATACAAAAGCTGGCCTGGATCAAGGAATGGATTCACCAAAAACACCACACTGACTAAGAAAGTGTGTATGCTCCTAACGTTAGTGAAGCATTAGCCCCTGGGTTGGTCTGCCACATTTCCAAATGTGAGCTGGCTTCCACTCTTGTAATGGTAAAGGTAAAGTGTGCCATCAAGTTGATTTCGACTCCTGGTGTCCACAGAGCCCTGTGGTTTCCTTTGGCAGAATACAGGAGGGGTTGACCATTGCCTCCTCCCACACAGTATGAGATGATGCCTTTCAGCATCTTCCTATATTGCTGCTGCCCAATATAGTACCAGAGGGGTTTCGAACCAGCAACCTTCTGCTTGTTAGTCAAGCATTTCCCCGCTGGGCTATTAGGTGGCTTTCCACTCTTGTGCAAGAGCGCAAATACTTCTCAGAGCTCTGGGGGAACCCTGTGCTAGACTGGAAACACTGTGTTTGACCCTCAGCAACATTTTTCTGGTCTACGTGCCATTAGTCAGGATGTCCACCAGTAGCTTGAAACATGGAGAAGGCCACTTAGCTTTATATCGTATTTTAGGGGTTCTGAAAAAACATTTGAGAAACCATGATTGGTTACACAAAATCCTTGCTACCCTCCTAATGTTCTTTGCCACCCCTTTGCTGCCACAAAATAGTTGTCCTAGAGTTGCTCCTGAGCCTGAGACAAAGATCTTAGGGCTCAGGCAGCTACATATAGGATAAGGTGGTCCAGTTTCATGAATGAGGTACAAAGGTACAAAGGTACAAAGGATTGAAGGTACAAAGGTAGAAAGGTTTGTACCTTCGATCCTTTGTACCTTTGTACCTTCGATCCTTTTATACCTTTGTACCTTCTTACCTCCAATCCTTTGTACCTTTGGAACGTTGTACCTTTGTACCTTCGATCCTTTGTACCTTTGATCCTTTGTACCTTCAATCCTTTGTACCTTTGTACCTTTGTACCTTCGATCCTTTGTACCATCGATCCTTTGTACCTTTGTACCTTCGATCCTTGGTACTTTTGTACCTTCGATCCTTTGTACCTTTGTACCTTCGATCCTTTGTACCTTCGATCCTTTGTACCTTTCTACCTTTGTACCTTTCTACCTTTGTACCTCCGATTCTTTTTACCTTTGAACCTTTGTACCTTCGATCCTTTGTATCTTTGATACTTTTTGTACCTTTGTATCTTTGTACCTTCGATCCTTTATACCTTTGTACCGTCTATCCTTTGTACCTTTGTACCTTTGAACCATTGAACCTTTGTACTTCTGTACCTCTGTACCTTTGCACCTTTGAACATTTGTAACTTTGTAATTTGTACCTTTGTACCTTCGATCCTTTCTACCTTTGTACCTCTGTACCTTTGTACCTTCGATCCTTTTAACTTTGTACATTTGTACTTTTATAACTTTCTAACTTCCTACCTTCGAACCTTTGTACTTTTGTACCTTTGAACCATTGAACCATTGAACCTTTGTACCTTTGTACCTTCGATCCTTCATACCTTTGTACCTTTGATCCTTCATACCTTTGTACCTTTGCACCTTTGTACCTTCGATCCTTTGTACCTTTGTACCTTCGATCCTTTGTAGTTTTGTACCTTCCTACCGTCAAACCTTTGTACCTTTGAACCATTGAACCTTTGTACTTCTGTACCTTTGTACCTTCGCAGCTTTGTACCTTTGTACCTTTGTACCTTTGATCCTTTATACCTTTGTACCTTCGAAATTTTGCACCTTTGTACCATTGATCCTTTTTGTACCTTTGTACATTTCTACCGTCGATCCTTTGTACCTTTGTACCTTTGTACCTTCGAACCTTTGTACCTTTGATCGTTTCTACCTTTGTACCTTTGTAAATTTGTACCTTTGAACCTTTGATCCTTTGTACCTTTGTACCTCTGTACCTCTGTACCTCTGTACCTTCGATCCTTTTAACTTTGTACTTTTGTACTTTTGTACATTTGTAACCTCCTACCTTCGAACCTTTGTACTTTTGTACCTTTGAACCATTGAACCATTGAACCTTTGTACCTTTGCACCTTCGATCCTTTGTACCTTTGCACCTTCGATCCTTTTTGTACCTTTGTACCTTCGATACCTGGTACCTTTGTTCCTTCAATCCTTTGTAGTTTGTACCTTTGATCCTTTTTGTACCTTCGATCCATTGTACCTTTGTACCTTTGATCCTTTTTGTACCTTTGTACCTTCGATCCATTGTACCTTTGTACCTTCGATCCTTTGTACCTTTGTACCTTCTTTGTACATTTGACCCTTTGTAACTTTTTACCTTTGTACCTTTGATCCTTTGTACCTTTGTACCTTCGATCCTTTGTACCTTTGTACCTTTGATCCTTTTTGTACCTTTGTAACTTTGATCCTTTTTGTACCTTTGTACCTTAGATCCTTTGTACCATCGTACTTTTGATACTTTGCACCTTCGAACCTTTGAACCTTCGATCCTTTGTACCTTTGATCCTCTGTACCTCTGATCCTTTTTGTACCATTGTACCTTTGTCTACCTTTGTACCTTTGTACTTTTCTACCTTTGTAACTTTGTACCTTCGATCCTTTGTACCTTTGTTTCTTTTTGTACCTTTGATCTTTTTTGTACCCTTGTACCTTTGTACCTTCGATACTTTGTACCTTTGTACCTTCGATACTTTGTAGCTTTGATCCTTTGTACCTTCGATCCTTTGTACCTTTGTACCTTCGATCCTTTGTACCTTTGTAACTTTGTATCTTTGTTCCATCGATCCTTTGTACCTTTGTACCTTTGATCCTTTTTGTACCTTTGTACCTTCGATCCTTAGTACCTTCGATCCTTTGTACGTTCGTACATTTGTACCTTCGATCCTTTCTACCTTTGTACCTTCGATCCTTTGTACCTTTGTACCTTTTTTGTACATTTGACCCTTTGTAACTTTTTACCTTTGTACCTTCGATCCTTTGTACCTTTGTACCTTTTATCCTTTGTAACTTCGAACCTTTGTACCTTTGATCCTTTTTGTACCTTTGTAACTTTGTACCTTCGGACCTTTTTGTACCTTTGTACCCTTGATCCTTTTTGTACCTTTGTAACTTTGATCCTTTTTGTACCTTTGTACCTTCGATCCTTTGTACCATCATACCTTTGATACTTTGCACCTTAGAACCTTTGAACCTTCGATCCTTTGTACCTTTGATCCTCTGTACCTCTGATCCTTTTTGTACCATTGTACCTTTGTCTACCTTTGTACCTTTGTACCTTCGATCCTTTGTACCTTTGTAACTTTGTACCTTTTTCCATCGATCCTTTGTACCTTTGTTTCTTTTTGTACCTTTGATCTTTTTTGTACCTTTGTACCTTCGATACTTTGTACCTTTGTACCTTCAATACTTTGTAGCATTGATCCTTTGTACCTTCGATCCTTTGTACCTTTGTACCTTTGATCCTTTGTACCTTTATACCGTTGATCCTATTTGTACCTTTGCACCTTCTATCCATTGTACCTTCAATCCTTTGTACCTTTGTACTTTCGATCCTTTGTACCTTTGTACCTATGTAACTTTGTAACTTTGTACCTTTCTACCTTTGATCATTTGTAGCTTTGAACCTATGTAACTTTGTGCCTTCGATCCTTTGTACCTTTGTACTTTCGATCCTTTGTACCTTTGTACCTATGTACCTTGGATCCTTTTAACTTTGTACCTTTGTAGTTTTGTACCTTTGTACCTTCCTACCTTCGAACCTTTGTACTTTTGTACCTTTGAACCATTGAACCATTGAACCTTTGTACCTTTGTATCTTCAATCCTTTGTACCTTTGTACCTTTGATCGTTTGTAGCTTTGTACCTTCAATCCTTTGTACTTCTGTACAAAGGTACAAAGTATTGAAGGTACAAAGGTACAAAGGTACAAAGGATCGAAAGTACAAAGGTACAAAGGATTGACGGTACAAAGTTACAAAGGTACAAATGTACAAAGGATCAAAGGTACAAAAGATCGAAGGTACAAAAAAGGGTCAACGTTACAAAGGTACAAAGGATCGAAGGTACAAAGGTACAAAAAGAATCAAAGGTACAAAGGTACAAAGGATCGATGGTACAAAGGTACAAAGGTACAAAGGATTGAAGTTACAAATGTACAAAAAGGATCATAGGTAGAAAGGTTAAAAAGATCAAAGGTACAAAGGTACAAATGTAAAAAAAGGATCAAAAGTACAAAGGTTAAAAGGTACAAATGTACAAAAAGGATCAAAGGTACAAAGGTACAAAAAGGATTAAAGGTACTAAGGTACTAAGGTACAAAGATACAAAGGATCGAAGGTACAAAAAGGATAAAAGTACAAAGGATCGAAGGTACAAAGTTACAAAGGTAGAAAGATACACAGGTACAAATGATAGAAGGTACAAAGGTACAAAGGATCAAAGGTACAAAGGTAAAAAGTTTCAAAGGTACAAAGGATCGAAGGTACAAAGGATCGAAGGTACAAAGGTTCGAAGGTACAAAGGTACAAAGGAACAAAGGTACAAAGGTACAATGGAACAAATAGGATCAAAGGTACAAAAAGGAACAAAGGTACAAAGGATCGGTTCAAAGGTACAAAGGTACAAAGGTACAAAAAGGATCACAGGTACAAAGGATCGAAGGTACAAAGGTACAAAGGCTCAAAGGTACAAAGATACAAAGGATCAAAGGTACAAAGGTACAAAGGTACAAAGGATCAAAGGTACAAAAGTACAAAGGATCAATTGTACAAAGGTACAAAAAGGATCGAAGGTACAAAGGTACAAAGGATCGAAGGTAGAAAGGTACAAAGTTACAAAGGTACAAAGGATCGAAGGTACAAAGGTAGAAAGGATTGAAGGTACAAAGGTAGAAAGGATAAAAGGTACAAAGGTACAAAGGTACAAAGGATCGAAGGTACAAAGGTACAAAGGTACATAGGATCGAAGGTACAAAAAGGATCAGAGGAACAAAGATACAAAGGATTGAAGATCGAAGGTACAAAAAAGGATCAAAGTTACAAAGGTACAAAAGGATTAAAGGTACAAAGGTACAAAAAGGATCAAAGGTACAAAAGTACAAAGATAGAAGGTACAAAGGTACAAGGGATCGAAGGTTCAAAGGTACAAAAAAGGATCAAAGGCACAAAGGTACAAAGGTACAAAGGATCGAAGGTACAAAGGTACAAAGGTACAAAGATACAAAGGTACAAAAATGATCAAAGGTTAAAAAAGGATCAAAGGTACAAAGGTACAAAGGGGCGAAGTTACAAAGGTACAAAGGATCGAAGGTACAAAGGTACAAAGGTACAAAGGTACAAAAAGGTTCAAAGGTTCAAAGGATCGAAGGTGCAAAGCCACAAAGGTATAAAGGATCGAAGGTACAAAGGTACAGAGGTACAAAAAGGATCAAAGGTACTAATAGGATCAAAGGTACAAAGGATCGAAGGTACAAAGGTAGAAAGGATCGAAGGTACAAAGGTACAAAGGTACAAAAGGATCAAACGTACAAAGGTACAAGAAGGATCAAAGGTACAAAGGATCGAAGGTACAAGGTACAATGGATTGAAGGTACACATGTACAAATGTACAAAAGTACAAAGGATCGAAGGTACAAAGGGACGAAGTTACAAAGGTACAAAGGATCGAAGGTACAAAGGTACAAAAAGGTTCAAAGGATCGAAGGTGCAAAGCCACAAAGGTATAAAGGATCGAAGGTACAAAGATACAAAGGTACAGAGGTACAAAAAGGATCAAAGGTACTAATAGGATCAAAGGTACAAAGGATCAAAGGTACAAAGGTACAAAGTTATAAAGGCGCAAAGGTACATAGGTACAAAGGTACAAAAGATCGAAGGTACAAAAAAGGATCAAAGTTACAAAGGTACAAAGGATAGAAGGTGCAAAGGTACAAAAAGGATTAAAGGTACAAAGGTACAAAAAGGATCAAAGGTACAAAGGTACAAAGTTACTAAGTTACAAAGGATCGAAGGTACAAAGGTAGAAAGCTACAAAAAGAATCAAAGGTACAAAGGATCGAAGATACAAAGGTACAAAGTTACAAAGGCACAAAAGGTACATAGGTACAAAGGATCGAAGGTACAAAGGTACAAAAACGATCAAAGGTACGAAGGTAAAAAGGATCGAAGGTACAAAGGTACAAAGTTACAAAGGTACAAAGCATCTAAGGTACAAAAGATCAAAGGTACAAACGTACAAAGGTACAAAAAGGATCAAAGATACAAAGGTACAAAGGATCGATGGTACAAAGTTACAAATGTACAAAGGTTCGAAGGTAGAAAGGATGGAAGGTACAAAGGTACAAAGATACAAAGGTACAAAGGTACAAAAACGATCAAAGGTAAAAAAGGATCAAAGGTACAAAGGATTGAAAGTACTCATGTACAAATGTACAAAGCTACAAAGGATCGAAGGTACAAAGGTCCATAGTTACAAAGGTACAAAAAAGATCAAAGGTACAAAAAGTATCAAAGTTTAAAAAAGGATCAAATGTACGAAGGTACAAAGGTACAAAGGATCGAAGGTACAAATGTACAAAAGATCGAAGGTAGAATGGCAGAAAGGTACAAAGTTACAAAAAGGATCAAAGGTACAAAGGTACAAAAAGATTCGAAGTTACAAAGGTACAAAGGTACAACGGTTCGAAGGTTGGAAAGTACAAAGGTACAAAAGTACAAAAGTACATAGGTACAAAGTATAGAAGGTACAAAGGTACAAAAAGGATCAAAGGTACAAATAGGAGCAAAGGTACAAATAGGATCAAAGGTACAAAGGATTGAAGGTACAAAGGTACAGAGGTACAAAGGATCAAAGCTACAAAAGTACAAAGGTTCGAAGGTAGAAAGGTACAAATGTACAAAGGTACAAATAGCAAAGGTACAAATAGGATCGAAGGCACAAAGGTACAAAGGATCGAAGGTACAAAGGTACAAAGGGATGAAGTTACAAAGGTACAAAGGATCGAAGGTACAAAGGTACAAAGGTACAAAGGTACAAAAAGGATCAAAGGTACAAAGGATCGAAGGTGCAAAGCCACAAAGGTATAAAGGATCGAAGGTACAAATGTACAAAAGATCGAAGGTGCAAAGGCACAAAGGTACAAAGGTACAAAGGTTCAATGATTCAAAGGTACAGAGGTACAATGCTTCGAAGGTACAAATGTACAAAAGTACAATAGTACTAAGGTACAAAGGATCAAAGGTACAAAGGTACAGAGGTACAAAAAGGATCAAAGGTACAAATAGGATCAAAGGTACAAAGGATCAAAGGTACAAAGGTAGAAAGGATCGAAGGTACAAAGGTACAAAAGGATCAAATGTACAAAGGTACAAAAAGGATCAAAGGTACAAATAGGATCAAAGCTACAAAGGATCGAAGGTACAAAGGTAGAAAGGATCGAAGGTACAAAGGTACAAAAGGATCAAATGTACAATGGTACAAAAAGGATCAAAGGTACAAAGGATCGAAGGTACAAAAGTACAAAGGATCAAAGGTACAAAGGTACAAAGGATACAAAGAGTATCAAAGGTACAAAGGTACAAAGGATCGAAGTTACAAAGGTACAAAGGGTCGAAGGTACAAAGGTACAAAGGATCGAAGGTAAAAATGTACAAAGGTACAAAGGTACAAAAAGGATCAAAGGTACAAAGGATCAAAGGTACAAAGCCACAAAGGTACAAAGGTACGAAGATACAAATGATCAAAGGTACAAAGGTACAAAGGTTCAATGCTTCAATGCTTCAATGGTTTAAAGGTTCAATGTTTCAACGTTTCAATGCAGGGGTGTAGCAAGTTTGCAGTGGGCCCAGAGACCATATTTTAAAATGGGGCCCCTTCTCAAAGTCCAGGGCCTAATTTTAGTTACGCCCCTGCCCTAGGATCACTTCATTCCAGTGCCATTCATCCAGTTTCCCTTTTGCATGAATGCACAAAATGGTATCTTGCCTCTCCCCCACACCATGCTGCCTCCCTCAGCCCTCCTTGGTACTCGTTCTTGCTCCCCCTCCCCCAAGGAAGGTCCACCTTCACTCCCTTTCTGCACTTCCATGATACCCCTCTTCCTCTTCTGTGCCATGTGCAAAACTGAGGAAGTGAGTGCCTTGATTGCAGTTGTGGGGCGGGGGGGGGGGGGTTGACTCCCAGCCAGGGACCGGCACTCAACCCTTTGCGGACCGGTAGCGGTCCAGGGACCGGTGGTTGAGAAACTGTGGTCTACACTGACTGGCAGCATCTCTCCCTGGTTTCAGGCAGGAGTCTTTCCCAGGCATACCTGGAGATTCTGCAAGGGAGTGAACCTGGGGTCTTCTGCATGCAAGTAGATGCTATTCCACTGAGCCGTGGTCCCATCCACTTAGGCCAGGGGTATTGTATTGTGCCTGGGGATGATGGGAGTTGTAGTTCAACCACAGCTGGAGGGCAAATTTTGTGCATCCTCCTTGGCTTAAGAGGAGTGGGCCAGTTCAGATGATCCTTTCAATATGTGATTAGATTCCTTGACTTGTGTACAAATGATCATCCAAATTGAAAAACATGCATTCTCTACCCAGGATTTAAATACTACATATAAAGTAGGATTTAAACAAACAAACAAAACCATTGAGTTCAAATTCTAAACACAACAGAGCCCAGGCTAGGCTCATTCACTCTACCCACATTTGTCACTCTGTTCATCTGAATTTGTTTTCCAAGTGGGTTTAAAAAACCACAGATATATTAAACGTGCAGTTAGCCCCTGCTTATTGAGCAAAGAGGCACCTTTTAAAAGTGGTGATTCTCTATTTAGCAGGGGGAGAGCAACTGGCCCTATCCATCCCCAGCACAGCATCCCTCCAGTGGCTGCTGCTAGTGTGTATCTTATGTTTCTTTTTTAGATTGTGAGCCCTTTGGGGACAGGGAGCCATTTTATTTAATTAAGTTATGTCTGTCTATCTATCTATCTATCTATCTATCTATCTATCTATCTATCTATCTAAACTGCTTTGGGAACTTTTTGTTGAAAAGCAGTATATAAACATCCATCGTATAAATATCCATTGTATTCATATTTAAAAGTCTCATCTGATCTGACACAGTATCTTACAGCAGACGGTGCTCATGGGTCATCTCCCATGCAAATGCAAACCAAGATGGCCCCTGCTTAGCAAAGACCAGCTCTCCTCCCTCTTTTCCAATGGCAAAGCTCTTTCCAAATTGTTAATGGGAGAAATGCTTATTACTATCTGAATAGGTAATCAGGAGCCTAGATTTCATAGACTGCAGGTGTGGAAATCCCTGCTCAGTGATCACATCCTTTGCATGCAGAAGGTCCCAGGTAGGCCGGGGAGAGACTCATGCCTGCAACCTTGGAGAGCCATGTAAACAGTGCTGAGTGAGATGGATTCATGGTCTGACTTGGTAACAGGCAGTTTCCCAGCTTGTGTCTAGGTTTCATGGGACTGAACGCTTCTCTGTATAAAAATGGACCTTTTGAGTAGAAAAAACTAGCATCTCAGGTTCTTCTTGATATACTTTCTAGCTTTCTATGCGGAGGTTTTTAGTTTTCTGTTGGAGAGCGTCCAGCCACGTGAGCCAGCGTGGCATAGTGGTTAGAGCGCTGGACTAGGCCTGGGAAGACCTGAGTTCAAATCACCATGCAGCCATGAAGCTCACTGGGTGAATCTTGGCCAGTCACTTCTCTCTCTCAGCCTAACCTACCTCACAGGGTTGTTGTGAGGATAAACATAACCATGCTCTGGGCTCCTTGGAGTAAGAGCTCTGGGATCCTTACTCTGGGATCCTTGGAGTAAGAGCAGGATAGAAACGTAAAAATAAATGTAAATAAAAATAAAAGTGAGCCCTCACCTATAGCCTAAAGCACCTGGTCTAAGGTGAAACAACCTAGACACAGGCTTACAGCTGTTGCTTGTGAGCACTAGTCCCAGATCTCAATCATTTCCCTCTCCATCATCATTCTCCTCAACCTCCTCTTCATTCTTGCCTCTAGTAATTCTGGGAGCAGGGGCGGAGCCACTATTGGGCTAATGGGTTCAAAGAACCCGGGCCACCACCAATAAGGGGCCGCGAGCGTGGCCCCAGACATGCCCCCCGCATCTGCTGTCAGATGCGGGGGCATTATTTCAGTTCCAAATGGGGCCTCATGGCCCCATTTGGAGCTGAAATCAGCTGAAGTGACTCTCCCTGACTTAAAGGGAGCCGCTCTTGGTCTTGCTGTCAATGCAGTGGGGCCGATTGATCTCCCTCCCAAACGGGGCTGTGTGGCCCCGTTTGGGTGGGAGACCATGTGCCCCACGTCTGACATCAGACGCAGGGGTGTGGCTAGCTGGGCCCCTGTGTCTGATGTCAGATGCGGGGGTGGGGCCAGGGGGCTGCAGCACCGGCCACACACGGGCCACCACCAGCTTCCATACGCTCTTGTCTTGGAGTACATAAGAACATAAGAACAGCCCTGCTGGATCAGGCCCAAGGCCCATCTAGTCCAGCATCCTGTTTCGCACAGTGGCCCACCAGATGCCGCTGGAAGCCACAGGCAGGAGTTGAGGGCATGCCCTCTCTCCTGCTGTCACTCCCCTGCAATTGGTACTCAGAGGCATCTTGCCTTTGAGGCTGGAGGTGGCCCTCTGACTAGTAGCCGATAATAGACCTCTCCTCCATGAAGTTATCCAAACCTCTCTTAAAGCCATCCAGGTTGTTGGCTGTGCCCACATCTTGTGGCAGAGAATTCCACAGGTTGATTATGCATAGAAGAACAGTGCTTTACAACCCTAATCTCTTTTTACAAGCCTCAACCTCACACAGCTTCCTTTTGTCACTCCAGCCCCGGAAGGAATCAAGCTGAGGTGATGACACACGAGATGAGCTCCTTCGATAAGAAGCAGAAAGCCTGGGACTCCACCCTCCAACCTCAGCATCCTTTGTGGGTTCATGCTTATTGGCAATATGCATTTTCAGTTGTGATGGGCAGTGGCTACGCTTGCAGAAGGGAAGTTGCCATCCGTGTCTCTTTCCAGGGCTCAGCAAAGTCATCCTTACGTCCCCCTTTCTTGTGGTGTCTGAAGAGAAAGGCAAGAGTTGGTTAATGGCGCAGCAGGGAAATGACTTGACTAGCAACCCAGAGGTTGCCGGTTTGAATCCCTGCTGATATGTTTCCCAGACTATGGGACAGACCTATATTGGGGAGCTGCGATACAGGAAGGTACTGAAAGGCATCATTGCATACTGTGCGGGAGAAGGCAATGGTCAACCCTTCCTGTATTCTACCAAAGAAAAGCCACAGGGCTCTGCGGTCACCACGAGTTGACACCGACTCGAACACCGACTCGACGGCACGCTTTACTTTTACAGTCTCCCACCAATCAGGATAGCCCCCACCGCATCATGGGATCAGCTCCCTTCTTCCTGGCTTCCGATTAGATCCAGTCTTGTGGATCTTCCTCCCCCATTGTCTTCTCGGTCAGGGGTCCCCAACCTGTGGTACCCCGATGTTGCTAAACTACCACTCCCATCATCCCCATCCACAATAAATTGTACCTGGGGATGATGGGAGTTGTAGTTCAGCACCATCTGGAGTACCACAGGTTGGGAACCCCTGTTCTAGTGGCTCGTAATGCAGGGCTGCACACGTTGACTACAACTCCCAACATCCCTGACTGCTGGCCCCGGTGGCTGGGGATGATGGGAGCTGTAGTCCAACAATGGCTGAAGTTGTGCAGTTCTGGCTTAATGTTCAAGTTGACGCGGACAAGATCTATAATGTCCCCAACAGCTAGCTGCTTATGTCAGCCCACTTTTGGCGAGGGATCATTGCTCAGTGGAAGAGCATCTCCTTTTTATGCAGGAAGTCCCAGATTTGGTCCCAAACAGCATTTCCAGGGTGCTTTCCAGACAGTAGCTTAAAATTGCTTCACAAGATATAGGCTTGGTGTGCATTCATACGATCTGGGTTTGGACACCGCCTCGTGTATGGGAACGTCTGCACAGCCACGGCCCGTAATCTTATCTTATCTTGAAGTTTCCGGTCCAAAGCATTGCATGTGCATGAGAAAACAGTAGCTAGTTTTGGGGGTGTTTTTTTTTTGCAGACTTGCTTCGTGTCCCCCCTCTTTCAGCTTCTGAAATCAGACTCTTTTTTTAAAAAAATCCCACTGTTCTTGTGCAAAGCAACCAGCCACGGCAATCAGCTAAAAAACCTAAAATCATCATCCATCATCATCATCATCATCATCATCATCATCATCATCATCATCATCCCTGGATTTTTGTGCAATTGCACAATGATACGAACAGTACCTCTTGGGTTGCAATTGTCCAATTCTTCTTCTTTTTTTTAAAGAGCCTGGTATTCCTGCACAAATTCACTCAAGCAGAAGCCCTCACATTACCCCCCACCCGCTTCTCTCTCTCTGGAAGCACCCTGTGTGCGGATCAGGGTTTGTTTGTTTGCTATCTGTCCTCCTCCTCTCTGCTCTCTCCCCTCAAAGCCTCAGTGGTGTAAATCCAACACGGCTAACTCTACGCTTCAAAACGTTAGGGTTAACTGTAGGATTATACACCACTTCCTCCTTCTCTGTCTGGAAAGCACCCAGGCAGAGCTGCAAAAGATCCTTTTGAAACCAGAACTGCTGCTCGTCCGTCTGAGCTAGACGAAGCAATAGGGAGACGGTGATCCTTCAAGTAATGTGTTCTGTCACAAGAATGCAGGAAGCTGCCTTATACTGAGTCAGACCATTGATCCATCCAGCTCAGGAGTATTGATACTAACTGGCGGCAGCTTCTCCAAGATTTCAGGCAAGGATTCTTCCCAGCCCTACCCAGAGATGCTGCCAGGGATTGAACCTGGGACCTTCTGCATGCAAGCAGAAGTAGAAACCTCCAGAGATAAATGTGCATTTGTTATTTGTGCCTCAGTTGATGCATTCCCAGGCCTTGGATTAACAAACCAAGCCACTCAGTTCCTTGGCAAACAAGTGCCTGTCTGCAGGATGTGCAATAGTCGCTCTGAAGAACGGTTGTGTGAACGGGCCTTGAGGAATGCAGGATGTTTTCCCAACTTACAAACGGATTGTGTTCCAAAAGTGCATGTATGTCGGATGCTCATAATGTTGCAGTTGGGGCGGAGTAGGTTCCTCATCTACCCCTACTGTAGCAGAAGGTTCACAGGAGAGAAAAGTACTGCTAATTAATATTGTCAGGAGACATGGAGGCGATTCTCACGATGGAGAGAAACTGGGCTAAGTCCAGTTCCCCCACATCGTGAGAACCACCGGGCAGAAGAAGTGTGTCTCTCAGGTGAGATAATGAAACCTGAGACTATCACTCTAACCCCCTCAGTCAGAGGAGGTTCCTTTACTCACCATTTCTAATTCCTAATGCCCCTAGTGGTCTTAGCTGGTGCAAGGAGTTAAGAACATAAGAAAAGCCCTGCTGGATCAGGCCCAAGAATGCCCATCTAGTCCAGCATCCTGTTTCGCACAGTGGCCCACCAGATGCCGCTGGAAGCCTACAGGCAGGAGCTGAGGGCATGCCCTCTCTCCTGCTGTTACTCCCCTGCAACTGGTACTCAGAGGCATCCCGCCTTTGAGGCTGGAGGTGGCCCACAGCCCTCCGACTTGTAGCCGTCGATAGACCTCTCCTCCATGAAGTTATCCAAACCCTTTTTAAAGCCATCCAGGTTTTTGGCTGTCACCACATCTTGTGGCAGAGAATTCCACAAGTTGATTATGCATTGTGTGAAACAGTACTTCTGTTTGTTGGTCCTAGATTTCTCGATGATCAATTTCATGGGATGACCCCTGGTTCTACTGTTATGGGAGAGGGAGAAGAATTTCTCTCTTTCCACTTTCTCCACACCATGCATGATTTCATAGACCTCTATCATGTCTCCCTGCAGTTGTCTTTTTTCTAAACTAAAAAGCCCCAGGTGTTGTAGTCTTGCCTCATAAGTTGATGCCTTCAGGATCTGCATCTCCAGTACATAACCCAGAAGGAATGCATATAGTTCTTAAGAGTGATGGCTTGTTTGTATGGGTTGGCATTTGTAAGTTGAGGACTTCCTTAATGTAATGTGATCTGGAGCTTTGTTTGTATGTACAGATGTTTGCAGGTCGGATGATTGTTAATTCGGGGAGTGCCTGCAGTGAGGAACAATCACGCCAACATCTCTTTCCTCAGAGTAGGACTGATCAGGAGAGTGCTCTTGTTTGAACTTGGAGCTTCCTTTCAGTATGTGGGAATGTTAGCACACACGCGGGGAGATTCGGAGGTGGGCAGACAGATGCCACTCCGTCAGGAGGAAGATCTGCTTCTAGAGAAGCGTGCCAGCTGTCCCGATGAGGCAATCCGGATGTGTGGCGGTTCCTATTTAACTAACCAAACATGCCTATTCCTCTGTCATTGCAGCATATTCAGATTAGATTGATTAAGAAGGTGTGGGTAGTCGGATGAGGCCTGGCCATGTTGTAGTCAGAATGAACACTCACCATCCTGCCATCACAACCTCTCCTCCGATTAGGGAAAGTTTTCCTTGTATGTAAAAGGGTGAGGGTGCACGCCCCCCAGAAAAGGGTCTGTGGGTGTTGTGGGATGCTCCAAATAAAAATAATAATGATGAAAAAAATAAAAAAATAATAAAGCAGTGAAGGGCCAACAAAAAGAAAAAGCAAAGAAAGAAAGAAAATTAGAAACAGGAATATATCATGTACTGTATTAAATCTCTCGGGTACAATGAATCATGTCCTAATGAAGAGGACTCCAGAAAGTCTGTAGTTTTAAAAAGGGAAGCGGGGAAGGGAAAAAAGAGAGAGAAACACTCCATGAAATATGACAAAGTTGAACCAAAATGCACATCTCTGTGACAGATGGAGCATGAAGACTCAACTTACTGCGACCTGACTGCAGTTGTACAAATAATGTTGGTAATGAAATAAACCCTAATATTTCTATGAGGATTGCCAGCTTCAGACCCTAAATCATCTTCTATATATTTAAGAGTCATCTTCTAGGCTCAACCCTACGAAGTGCCTCTTTGCCCAGTAACAGGATGCAAGGTTGCTATTCCTAAAACATGTATATACTGCTTTTCAACAGAGAAGCTCAGAAAGCAATTTACATAGCACAAAGCACAGGAAAGTGGTTTCCTGCCCCAGAGAAGTTCGCAGTCTAAAAAGAAAGAAAACACAAGGGAGACACCAGCAACAGCCACGGGAAAAGGTGCTCTGCTGGGACAGTTTATTTATTTATTTATTACATTTATATCCCGCTCTTCCTCCAAGGAGCCCAGAGCGGTGTACTACATACCTGAGTTTCTTTTTCACAACCACCCTGTGAAGTAGGTTAGGCTGAGAGAGAAGTGACTGGCCCAGAGTCACCCAGCTAGTTTCATGGCTGAATGGGGATTTGAACTCGGGTCTCCCCGGTCCTAGTCCAGCACTCTAACCACTACACCACACTGGCTCTCCTAGTTGTTTTTCATCTGCTAAATATAAGACAGCCACAACCTTAATTGGTGAGTCTTGGCCTACTTAGCAGGAGTGTGGGGTTGCCAACCTGCCAGGCCTGGGCTGGCGTCTCCAGGAACTGGCATTGATTTCCAGTTGGCTACTGAATGCAGGGCCATTGCCGGGTACTTAAAAGATCTGAACCCGCTTGAGAGCTGGGGTGGGTGGGGGAAAGTCAAATCATTTTTAAAAACAAAACAAAACAAAACAAAACATTTTTTTAGGCGCAGGGACGGCATCTGCCAGCGAGTATGTGGGCACTCAGGGGAGGGAGGCGGAGGCAAGAGCTCCTTCTTTGAGGCTGCCTGCTTCCCAAATGACAGATTGTGCCATTTTCGACCCATTTAGGGGCTCTCTGGGCACCTGGTGGGTATAGGGCAGTGGCAGGACTCTGGGGTGGCCCCCCAGAAGAAAGGAGGCCACGGACCAAATCCCCATGGTCCATGGGGAGAGGAGAGCTGGTTTTGTGGTAGCAAGCATGACTTGTCCCCATAGCTAAGCAGGGTCTGTCCTGGTTGCATCTGAATGGGAGACTTGATGTGTGAGCACTGCGAGATATTCCCCTCAGGGGATGGAGCTGCTCGTGGTGAAGGAGAGGAGAGCTGGTCTTGTGGTAGCAAGCATGACTTGTCCCCTTAGCTAAGCAGGGTCCACCCTGGTTGCATATGGATGGGATACTTGATGTGTGAGTACTGTAAGATATTCCCCTCAGGAGATGGAGCTGCTCTAGGAAGAGCAGGAGGTTCCAAGTTCCCTCCCTGGCATCTCCAAGATAGGGCTGAGAGAGACTCCTGCCTGCAACCTTCGAAAAGCCGCTGCCAGTCTGGGTAGACAATACTGAGTTAGATGGACCAAGGGTCTGACTCAGTATATGGCAGCTTCCTATGTTCCTGTGTTTTTATGGCTAAGTGAGACTCTGGGTGGAAGCAGGAGAGAGCCAGCTGTGGCTTAGAGCTCCCTCCCACACTCTGTTCAGGTGCCTCTACTGCTTCCCTTCTGGAGGAGTTAATGGAGGAGGGTGGTGGCTGATGGGATTTGGGGCTCCAAGCAATTTGTTGGGGGTCCGAGCATCACAGTCGAGGGTTGCCATATTCAAGCTTCCTAAATCTGGGTGACCTAATTTGCATATTATGCAAATCACAGGCAACTAATTTGCTTATTTATTTATTTATTTGACAGATTTGTAGACTTTCCCCGCCTTCTCTTTCCTCCCATGTGATCAGATCCAGAGTAAAATCCCAGCAGCACATTTGAAATCCGTGTAAATCTGGGTAGAATTTAGCAGCCGGGTGGAGGAGCCAAAATCTGGGGACTGCCCTAAATTCCGGGGGACATGGCAAGGCTACCATAGACCACCTCAAATGATGCCCCTGATTGAAAGTGAGCCTGGAGGTTTTGATGGCTTGATATTGTGAGAAATATTGTGGGGGGGGGGGACGGAATTGGCAGGAATAACTTCAATCAGAGTTGGTAAACCTAGCCGGGAATCCCAGTCACGAAATACGTGGCCCTCAGATGTCATTTTTAGGGATTCTGTGGTGGAGGTTGAAACCTGAAGAATGAAAGTCACGCAATTCACAGTGAAACAGGAATGTGCCTTGGTGGCAGAAAGGGGCACCATAAATTGCCAGGGCCAGGAACTGGCAAAGTGGGGTTGCTCCTTCCTTGTAAACATCATGTGCTTCCAGGGTTGAGTTCTGGTCCTGATAACTGGTTCTGAAGGCAGCTCTGTGGCACGAATCCCTCCTCCTTCCCGTCTGGCTTTACGCTCATACAACATTTCAGAAGCTATCCTTAGCCAGGCCAGCTCAGCTTTCACGGAGGGAACTTCCCAGGACATTGGACACAAACACATGTTTGTTTCTGAAATGGAGCAATCAGAAGACGAGCAAGATTTGGGCAAGAGCAATGATTTTATCAGCTGAACAGCCTGCCGGAGGGAAAAGGGTGCCAAGAGGTGGAGAACGATGTGTGGAGATGCAATCTGGGCACGAATTTATTCATGGCGATTCTTATCTGGCACATCTGTAACCTTGGATATGAAATCATGTGCTCTGTCCGGGAGAAGCCATGTTCTAATGAGGCCAGTTTGGCTTCTGGGCCTATAACCCGAGGCTGCCTCTGCTCCACATTTCCCACATGTAACTCCACAGCGTATGTATGCGGGGAAGTAACTTGCCTAGGGAGCAAGAGGTTGATGGTTCGAATCCCTGCTGGTATGGGAAACACCTATATCAGGCAGCAACGATCTAGGAAGGTGCTACGAGGCATCATCTCATACTCCTCTGTGGCCGCCAGGAGTCTGACACTGACTCAACGGCACAACTTTAAAGGTAATGTGTGCCGTCGGGTCAATTCCGACTCCTGGCGCCCACAGAGCCCTGTGGTTGTCTTTGATAGAATACAGGAGGGGATTACCATTGCCTCCTCCCACACAGTATGAGATGATGCCTTTCAGCACCTTCCTATATCGCTGCTGCCCAATATAGATGTTTCCCATTCCCATAGTCTGGGAAACATTCCAGCAGGGATTCAAACCGGCAACCTCTGGCTTGATAATCAAGTCATTTCCCCGCTGCACCATTAGGTTGCTGCTGGCACAACTTCACAACTTTACATATCCCCAGGGACAGTCCATGTTTTCCCAATATGCAACTGTTGGAGATCCAGCTCCAGATGGCATCAACCTTTTTGTAACAGTAGCCCTAATGACCACTAGGGTCATTAGGAGTAGAGATAGGGTCTCTTTCTCTTTCCGCTTAGGGTCTCTTTTCTCTCTGTTTATCTCTGCCTCTATGACCTTTCTATCGACAGAGTGTAATCAGGAACTTCCTAGGAGTGATTTCCTCCTCCTCCTCCTCCTCCCCCTCCTCCCCAGAATGCTGAATAGAGCCACTGTGGGAAGAGGACCTGCCTGCTTCCCTGCAAAAGATTCCAAGTTCCCTCCCTGGCAGCATCCCCAAGATAGGGCTGGGAGAGACTCCTGCCTGCCACTTTGGAGATGTCACTGCCAATCTGTGTAGATCAAGGCTGCACAACGCAAATGCCCGAGTGGGCCGGAATCATCCACAACTTGGCATGTAGGGGCCGAGGTCAAATTTTTAGCACATTACATTAAAATGAAAAATATTATTCGTTACTTGTGGATCTATTCCCCCAGTCAGTGGACCCATAGTTTTAACCAAGGATAGTGGCCAGAGGAAAGGTCCTGTCCCTGCTCAATCAGTGGGGCCCCTAGAGTGCATGCCAGCCCCAAACAAATGCCAAATCCTCTCCCTAAATTTGTTGTCGCTTTCAGGCTGCAATCCAGTAAAATAGTCCCTGTGGGCCAAATCCGACCCCCAGGCCTTATGTTGTGCAGGCCTGGTGTAGATAATACAGTGGTCCCTCGACTTACAAACTACTCGACATAAGTATTTTTCGAGTTACAAACGGCAGTTTTAGATCCGGTTTTAGATGCGGTTTTTTCGACTTACAAATTTTTAGATGGGGTTTCCTCGACTTACAAATTTTACATGCGGTTTCCTTGACTTGCCTGCCTGTTTACTGCCTGTTTATTCTTGAAAAGAAATGTTCCTGTGCAGTTTGCAAGCCTTACTGGGGGTCTGGGTCTTTTTTCTAGGCTCCAGAACGCATTAATCCGTTCCCAATGCATTCCTATGGGAAACCGCTTTTCGACTTACGAATTTTTCGACTTACAAATGTGCATTCGGAACGGATTAATTTCGTAAGTAGAGGGACCACTGTACTGAGCTAGATGGACCAAGTGTCTGACTCGGTATGGCAACTTCCCAAGTTCCTAAGTACCACTACCTGGGCCAGCATCAGTTTCAACGAGGGCTGCCAAGCCTCCAGCAATCAGCATCCTTCTCCAAGTGATAATGGAAAGAAATAACTTCAGTCAGAGTTGGCAACCCAGCCCTGGGTTATTTATTTTATTTATTGTTAAATTTGTATACCGCCGTTCATTAAAACAATCCCAACGCGGTTCACATAAAAATTAAAATCAAGACTATAAAAATGACACAGTTAAAATATTAAGCTCAAATATCAAATCTGACAAAAAAGATTTAAAATACCAAAATAAGAACTATACAAAATATAAAGAAGCAGCAGTAAAGGCAATCATATAGAAGCCTGGGTAAAACGCCAGATTTAACATGCTTTCTAAAAACCGTGATGGAGACCGAAGAGCAAATAGCCACCGGGAGAGCATTCCAGAGTCTTGGGGCAGCAACAGCGAAGGCCCTGTCCTGTGTGCACAACAACTGAGCCTCCCTCATTTATTTTTTTTAACATTTTCTATTCCGCTCTTCTTCCAAGGAGCTCAGAGCGGTGTACCACATACTTAGGTTTCTCTTCACAACAACCCTGTGAAGTAGGTTAGGCTGAGAGAGAAGTGACTGGCCCAGAGTCACCCAGCAAGTCTCATGGCTGAATGAGGATTTGAACTCGGGTCTCCCCAGTCCTAGTCCAGCACTCTAACCACTACACCACGCTGGCTCTCATTGTCAGCACCCGGAGCAGAGCCCACTCAGATAGCAATAGCAATAGCAATAGCACTTACATTTATATACCGCTTTATAGCCAGAGCTCTCTAAGCGGTTTACAATGATTTAGCATATTGCCCCCAACATTCTGGGTACTCATTTTACCGACCTCGGAAGGATGGAAGGCTGAGTCAACCTTGAGCCCCTGGTCAGGATCGAACTTGTAACCTTCTGGTTACAGGGCGGCAGTTTTACCACTGCGCCACCAGGGGCTCAGATGACCTCATCAAACAGGTAGCAACCCTTGGGAGCAGGCGGTCCCTCAAGTATCCCAGGCCCAAACCTTTAAGGGCTTTAAAGGTCAAAACCAGCACCTTGACTTGGACCCGGAAAGAAACTGGTAGCCAGTGCAGCTCTTTCAAAACGAGTGTGATGTGATTCCCAAAGGGTTGAAAGGGTTATCAGTAACTGAAAGGGTTATCAATTATCTAGCGATAATTGAAAGTAATAACTTCAGACAGAGTTGCCAACCCTGATGCCAGTGCTGGCAGGCCAACACTGTTGCTTCTTCTCCAGTGCAGTTATTTAAATTCCTTGATTGTTTCTCAATGTCCCAACTCATTTCCCAACCAGAGCTGTTCGAGCGGCTTGATCCGACTGTGAAAAGAAACGACTGTAAAGAACGAAAGAAGCGGAAGCTTCAATAAAGCTACCAAACCAAATAACTTGCAAAATACGTGTCGTGCGCTGGCCGGGGGTCACAGTCTCCAACCACCTCTGATCCTGTTCATAGGCTGTGGAAGTGACCTCAGAAGTGTTGGGGAGGGTGTTCATTGTCACCCTATTCTTCCACCAGCTGTCAGGGAGAGGGGTAAGACTGTTCCTCACCGGGAGTCTCTAGGTCCAAATCACCCCCATCTCTCCAGACCTCTTCATCCCTGGCCATCCAAATCTTAAATAAACCCCAACCGCCCTCTCCTGACTCCGCCCTCTCCAATGTAGCTGCCAGCATCCTCCCTTCTTCAGCTATTGAGGTCCTGCCTTCTGGCCCATCCATGGTCTGCAGTATCCTGGCTCTAAGTGACAACTGTGTAAGGTCCCAGCTGGCTTTGCTGGTACCCAGGAGGTGTATTGCCTCTGTCTTCTCACCAGGGGCACAGCAAGGTTGGAGTGGGCCCAGAGACAAGATTTAAAAATGGCTCCCCCTCACTGAAGCTCAGCTCATGCCACAATAGAACATCATCCTAAATTATTTTTTGAAAGGTTTTGTAAATTGTGGACGATGCAAGTCATTGAATGGTACTAGAGAAAGACATGCTGTTTTGGTAGCTCCAGGTCTTAACACTCACATCAGTTTCGGAGGATGAATACAACTGAAGGAAGCCCGGGCGGGTGCGCAGCTGGGGGAGTCAGTCATGTGACTTGCCGCGGGGGGGGAGGCAGTGGGCCCCCAGACAACTGTCTCCCCTTGCCCTATTGTAGTTACGCCCCTGCTTCTCGCCCCCCTCCCCAGCCGGGTGAGAAGGCCCCAACAATACATAAAAGAGATTTTTAGTCATCCAGCGATGAAAACCATAACAAATGAGAATATTTTAAAGAGAAAATGAAAACTGGTTAGCCTTCTTCTACCCCTAATCCAGGGAAAGGCCTCCTAAATCTGGTTAGTGAATCTGAGGGAGATTCAGACCATGGGCATCTGGGGGGGGGCAAGAGGGGGAAGTTTCTGCCCCTGAATTGAGCCAATTCCCATTGAATTCAACGGGGCATATGCCTGGGGGTGGTATTAGATTGCTGGCTTTGCCCCCCCCACTGGAAAAAGTCCCTTGGATGCCCTTGATTCAGAGTGAGGGCCCCACCACTGAAAAGATCCTCAACCTGGTGCTGGGTACTTCTGCGTATCCAGCAGTTGCATGTTGAAATGCTTCTGCCATTGCATATTTGCATAAATATACCTATTTTATATTCTTACATTATTGTGAGTTCACTTGCTGTTTGTTTCCTCAAGCACCCATGTGTTAAAAAATACGGTGTGTATTTTTCGATGTTCATTGAGGGATGGCGCCGCGGGGAAGTAACTTGCCTTGGGAGCCAGAGGTTGGGGTGCAAATCCCCGCTGGTATGTTTCCCCAGACTATGGGGAACCCCTCTATCGGGCAGCAGCGATATAGGAAGATGCTGAAAGGCATCCTCTCATATTAGTGGAGCCAGCGTGGTGTAGTGGTTAGAGTGCTGGACTAGGACCAGGGAGACCCGAGTTCAAATCCCCATTCAGCCATGAGACTTGCTGGGTGACTCTGGGCCAGTCACTTCTCTCTCAGCCTAACCTACTTCACAGGGTTGTTGTGAAAGAGAAACTCAAGTATGTAGGCTCCTTGGAGGAAGAGCGGGATCTAAATGTAATAATAATAATAATAATAATAATATTGCACGGTAAGAGGCAATGGTCAACCCCTCCTGTATTCTACCCAAGACAACCACGGTGAGGAAACGGAGCGAAGGGTTGATTTCAGGGAGGTGGTGAACGCAAGGCTCCCTCTGACTTCCTGGGGAGCAGCTCCTTCGGATCTCCAAGAGGGAGAAGCACCCGCGCCTTCCCTCCAAGTCCCACAGAAACCTCACCCACACAAGCCTCGGCCAAGCACTTTCCTCCCGTGAAACCTCCTCGCCCCCGCACAGCCTCAGAAGCTGCCGGCGATCGCGCCCTGCAGGCAGCAGGAACAGCAGGCTGCGGTGCTGTGCAGCCGCTTCCGGAAAAGCTGTCCGCCGGATGGTTGATGATGGATCTCTGCTTTATGGGTCTCCGGCGCACCTGCAGGCATGCGCCCGCCGTTGCTCCGCCCGCAGGAGGCAGGCAGCGACGCGAGGCGAGCGGCGTGGTGGCCTCCGGGCCAATTCACTCCCCGCTGGAGGAGGGAAGCGCAGCCCGAAAACTGGCCCAGCTGGAGCTGGCTGCGCCGCCCTGTGATGGGGCGCGCGGAGGAGTTCCCAGGAGGCGCTTTTGCGACACTTGATGGGAAACGCGAACAACACCTGCTTGTCTGGCTGTCGGGGGAAAAACAACAAGCGAGCCCAGCGCCCGAGGCGCAGCAGCAGCCACTGCAACAGCCGCGCTCTTCTTCGCACTTGCAGGAGAACCGTCTGAACGCCAACCAGCCTCTCCCGAGGCCGAAGACTCTTGGGCACTTTGGCAATTTTGGAGCCTGGACCTAAAGGCCTTTGGGAACACCCCCCTCTCCTCTCCCCCACTGCAAGTTAAGCATCAGGGGCGTTGCTATAAGCCAATGAATGGCTTCAAAGAATCCGCCCCCCCCCCAGTGCCACCCCTCCCTATTTTCTTCACCCCTGCTAACTTGGCAAAGAGGCACCTTTTAACGTGGTGGTTCGCTTTTATTTAGTAGGGGGAGAGTAACTGGCCCTCTCCACCCCCAGCACAGTACCTCAAGTGACCGTTGCTGGTGTCTATCTTGTGTTTCTGTTTAGATTGTGAGCGCTTTGGGGACAGGGATCCATGCATCTTATTTATTTATTATTTCTCTGTGTAAACCGCCCTGAGCCATTTTTGGAAGGGCAGTATAGAGATTGAATGAATGAATGAATGAATGAATGAATTGGTTAGACAGTCCACAAATTAGCTTGCTTGTGCTTTAGTTGTTTACGTGGCTGCCATCTTGGATCAGGGTGGATGATATAATCACAAACTATGCTGCTGAGGTGTCCCTATGTGTCCCTACAACAGTACCCAATTTGGTTCCTATTGGTCCAGGTGTTGTGAAGTTGATAGCGGGGACACATGGACACACGGACACACACAGAGTATGCCGGATGATCTCATAAGCCTACTGGAAGGTAGGCTAAAAAAACAAGACTGAGTTAAAAACAAATTTACAAGTTTACAGTTACAAGTTAAAAAGTTCAAATCTGTCATATATAAGGTGCAGATAAAATATTTAAAAACGTCTCTCTAGAAATGCAGCTTGCTGGAATACAAGTCCCATAACCCCTAGTCTCATTGCTCTTCAGCTGTTGGAATGCAGCGCCTATCTGGTGTTCCCTGTAACGGTTTCCCAGAGGTTTCCCAGATGTAATGGTCTTTGATTGGGGATTATGGGAGTTGTAGTCAACAACATCTGGGAATCCCTGTTACAGGGAGCTCTGCTCCCATCATGCCCAACCGCATCGTTCTCCAGCTGTTGTTGGACTACAAGTCCCATCATCCCCATCCTCACTACATTTCAACTGTTGGACTACATCTCCCATCATGCCCAGCCACATTGCTCTCCAGCTGATGTTGGATTACAATTCCTATAAAATTCAGCCACATTGCAGCTGCGGATAATGGGAGTTGTAGTCCAACAACATCTGGAGAGTCCCAGGCTGTTCACCCCAGAACTAGAGAGTTGGCAACATGCTTCATTCTCCAAAAGAATGGAAGGTTTGTAATAGAGCTGAAATAAACAAACTAACCAAAATTAGGGAGTGAGGTAGACTTCCCAAACAAAATGAGGAAAATGACTCCAAGTAGTCCCATTGAAAATAAAAGGACAAGTCGGGCATTGCTTAATTTGAATGGGACTACCTTGAGTAATTTAACGTCAGCCCTTATTAATTAATTAATTAATACATTTGTATACCACCCCATACAAAAAGTCCCTGGGCGGTTCACAATATAAAACCATTAAAACATTAACATAATTAAAACAAATACAATAAAACTCTAAAAACCAAAGCTTTCAAACTATAAACTAAAGGCCTGACTAAACAGGTATGTTTTTAGGTTCTTAAAAACATTCAGAGAAGGGGAAACACTTAATTTCATTAGGACGTGAGTTCCAGAGTCCTGGGGCAACTCTAGAAAAGGCCTGGTTTTGAGTCGCCACCAATCGAGCTGGTGGCAATCGCAACTGGACCTCCCCAGATTAACAGGTAGTGGGGTTGATGAGGAAGAAGGCGTTCTCTTAAATACCTCAGACCCAAGCCCTTGACTTCAGTTTGCTTCCAGAATCTCTCAGTTATTTCCCCACGATTCCAGGTAAGATGCTGTTGGGTTGTGAGATGTTTAGAAAAGCAGGACTGGTTGGATGAAGAAGAAGAAGACGCCGTGGCAGGCTGGTTGCCCAGAATTGCCGGCTGCAGCAGGAGCAGTGGGTGCAGGCAGTGAGGAGAACAAGTGGGAGGACAGGCAGGCAACAGGGCTTGGGAGTGCCCACTTAGTCACATGCCCATTTGCTTGCTGAGATGATGAGAGGAGCACATATGGGGGCAGGGGACTCCCAGGTGGGTGAAGGGGGGCAGGGGTGCAACAGCACATCCCACAGGTTGCCATCCCAGGCGGTTGCTTGGGTCCCCCTAGTGGGCAGGCGGCCGAGCTTTGGGCTTGCCAGGTGTCACATCATCATCAGCACCCCTCCTTGCTTGGCGCCTTAGGTAACTGCCTAGTTTGCCTAATGGACAGGCCACTTCAGGGTGGTGGCCTCAAACAATAGCCAGCTGTTGAGTTAAAGCCTAAATGTGTGGATCCTTGCATATAACATCATTGCCTTAACATCAAGATCATTGCGCTAACATCAAGACCAGAGCTCCCGGACTCAGGGATTCCCAGATGTTGTTGTCAACTCCCATAATCCCCAGCCAAAGACTATAACAGCTGGGGATGTTGGGAGTTGTGGTCAGCAACATCTGGGAATTGCTGTTACAGGGTATACTGATCAAGGCTCAAGGACACAATCCCGCAAAAGTTAGATTGTTAGATAGGAGAACTTGTTGTCGAAGGCAGAATATAGGCCAACATCCAGGAACCACTTGTGGAATGAGCACAGTTGCACAAGTGTATAAGGATGGCTTAGTTGTGCAAAAATGGGAATTTTCGGAACTGCGCTCTACTGCACCTGCACAAAAGTTCCCCTGAAAACAAATGAGATATACCACGATTGTGCATCAGTAATCTGGAACACAAGCTCCACATTTAGCACAACTAACTAGTGGTGTCAGCTGGAGTTTTTTTAAAATAAAGAAATAAAACAATAAAGCACTTTCCAGTCACACTGAGTTTCAGTGGGAGAGATTTACAATAAGTACGTATATGGAAGTCATTGGTATCTAAAAGTACTTCACTTTGGCTGGATTGTGCTGTTAAGCGTCCCTCAGATGGAATTTAAATATCAAACCATACAGATGCAGGTATTTGACATTTTGGATTCAGATTTCAAGAATTCATAGCTTTGAATTAGTGCAAACATTCATGTCAGCTCAAATTTGTTCAGTTTGGGGAAATACAAAACTGACAGCTGGAAAATTCCCAGCATTTTTTATGTTGTAGAGAGAGATTCCCCTAAAAAACAAAGTACTCGATTCCCCTAAAAAACAAAGCACTCTTAGACCTGCCATTTCTTCATGGTCCCTGATGTTGTATTTCAAAAGTGGTCGCAACTTTGCAACTACTGTTACAAATGTGCATGCCAGCAAGTTAAACACTAGGTTGGTAAGTTGCTTCCCATGCTAAGAACGCTCTCCTTGCTAGAGACCTGCAAATCAATTTGACTTGAACTGATTTGAGCTCCAGTTGGGGTGATTCGAGTGATTCAAACTCGAATCAATTTGCCTCTATAATGGGGGACATGATTCCAATCACCCCCAATTCGACCCAATAGATTTGAGTGATTCAAACACCATTTTTTTCAGAGGAGAGACGGTCTACCAATTGAGGTTGGCCAGTAGACCAGCCCTCCGCTCTGGACTTCGTGCATCAGCCCACCTCGGAAGACTGGTCTACCTGCATCATGTGGTGGGTAGACTGGTCCTTCAAGGCAGGCCCACGTGCTAAAGTCTGGGATGGAGGGCTGATCTACCTGCTGACCAGCTCCCCGCACAGAAGCACCATTTTGAGGCTATTGTTTCAGGGGAGAGCTGGTCTCCCAACTAGACCAGCCCTCCATCCCAGACTTAGAACATCTGTCTGCCTCGGAGGACTGGTCTACCCACCTCATGCAGCAGGTAGATTAGTCCTCCAAAGCTGGCTGATGTGCAAAGTCTGGGGTGGAGGGCTGGTCTACCTGGGACCCCAATTGCTAGACCAGCTCTCCTGGGGGAAAAGGTGCTCAAATAACTCAAATAGATTTGAGTGATTTGGGGTTGATTCATCCAAACAGCCAGCCAGTCAGCTGTCATAATGAATCAATCTGAGGATTTTGTGCTTGAATCAAATCACAAAATCCAATCTATGCACAACCCTTCCTCTTATGAAGAAGGTAGGCTGAGGTTTTTTTAAAAAAAATTAAAGTCCCATATTTGTTTCTATACACATGCTAATCCTTCACATACACCAAAACATTCAGAAACATTTTCAAGTTCACTTCAGGGACTGGGGAAAGAAAACTGTATTGGTGGTGATGGCCACATGTATTAGCCACACAACAACACTAGCCACACAACAAATGGTTTTCCTCCAGTTCAACTTGAACCATGTTGAAAACTTGCAAAACTGGTTTGGTGTCCCCCCACCCGCAAGTTTGACCCAGGACCAAAAGAACAAGGAAAGGTATGTGTGTATTTTGAAGACTGCAACAGAACTATAAAACTGCCTCCATCCTTATCACAAGGTAGGTAGTGTTTTCATTACTTATGATGGACATGATCCATCATAAGATGACTCTCGGTCATTCTATGGACTGCAGTGATCCATAGAGTGACGGAGAGTCGGACACGACTGAACAGACACAGAGAGAGGACATGATCTCTAGGACAGGTAATGGAACATAGGAAGCTGCCATATAATGAGTCAGACCATTGGTCTATCTTGCTCAGTAATGTCTTCACAGACTGGCAGCAGCTTCTCCAAGGTTGCAGGCAGGAATCTCTCTCAGCCCTATCTTGGAGATGCTGCCAGGGAGGGAACTTGAAACTTTCTGCTCTTCCCAGAGCAGCTCCCTCTCCTGAGGGGAATATCTTACAGTGCTCACACTTCTCATCTCCCATTCATATGCAACCAGGGCAGACCCTGCTTAGCTATAAGGGGACGAGTCATGCTTGCTACCACAAGACCAGCTCTCTTCTCACAAATTTGGCCATTTGGGACTTGGCCATTCAACTCGGTCATTTGGAAGGAAATCCAGTGTCACAAAGACCAGGATTCCAAACAGAGAAAAGAACACGTCTGGACCCACGGTCTCCTCTGTCCAGGCTTTTTGTCTCTGTGTGAGGCTGTATATTATTTCTGCCAGCTGCATTGAGATATTAGGACGTGAATGGGCTTATTTTTTCACTGAAAGGCTTGAAATACTGTTGTTTTAATTGTACACTGGCCAACAAAAGTATTAAGAGCTGTTTCTTCTGCAGTGAAATGGAGAAGTCTGGCAGGGCAGGAACTGTGCTCGGATCCCCAAAGACAGCGGTGGGAGACTCTAAATTGTCTATGGCAAAGTATTCTCTTTTTTCCCCTATTAATGTTTCTGGGGTTTAGCGTATAATGGAGAGCATTTAAAAAAGGAAAAAGAAACCAGAGAAAAATATATTAAAGTGTAACAGTACTGCTCGTTCATGGTTAATGCACTGTCTCTTTTGTTTTCCCAACAACCGCTAGGAACATAGGAAGCTGTCTTATACCAAGTCAGAGCTCAGTATTGTCTATGCTGACTGGCAGGGGCTGTCTCCTCTGTTTGCTGTTTTGGAGGAGATCTAGCTAGCCCCCAAAGCTCGATCTTATGGCTTTATCACCTGGTTCTAGTGCAGGCAAGTGAGATCCCTTGCAAAATATATCTTCTGTCAAAGAGGAGGAAACAGAGGATTATGGGCAGGGTTGCCAGTCCTCCAGGATTGGCCCAGAGTCCCCAGGAATTGGCATCTATCCCCAGGTGACTCTTGAAAGCAGGCCTGAAGAATTCAATGGTTTGAGACAATATTGGGAACAATACTGGCCAGGGGGTAGGGGGACCAGGGGTAGCTTCAGAATCACTAGTCCTGTTAATGCTAATTACTAGGACCCCTACTAACTGGGCAAAGAGGCACCTTTTTACCGTGGTGATTCTCTTTCTTTAGCAGGGGGAGAGTAACTGGTCCTATCCACCCCATCACTGTACCTCCAGTGACTGTTGCTAGTGTCTATCTTATGTTTCTTTTTAGTTTGTGAGCCCTTTGGGGACAGGGATCCATCTTATTTGCTTGTTATTTCTCTATGTAAACCACCCAGAGCCATTTTTGGAAGGGCGTTATAGAAATCGAATTAATAATAATAATGCCACTGCACGAGTGTAATAACACTGCGACAGCTCATGTACTCACTAGCCAGGAAGCAGGAAGGCGCAATCTGGAGTGGAGAAGAAGTGGCGGAAGGAGACCTTGCCTGCCTAAATCATCTCCCTCCTTTCTCTCCAACACTTCCTTAAGGTGCTTCCCCTCACATGAGGTTCGAGATTTCCAGTATGATAAACTATCGTTCTGCTTTCTACCAAACTTCCACAAGTAGCTCTGCCCATCCAATCTACCTACCTCCAGTCAGACAGAAATCATGGAACCTGCCTGCTCCTTCCAATCTTACTTCTGGTCAAGCAGGATTTGCAGGTGTGTTTATGTTGTCTCAGAAACCTGCACTACCTGTTTGATCAGAAGTGACAGTGTGACAAAAGGTGTGTGTGTGTGTGTGTGTGTGTGTGTGTGTGAGAGAGAGAGAGAGAGAGAGAGAGAGAGAGAGAGAGAGAGACTGACTTTCCTTTTCTTCAGATCAAATTATCTCTTCCAGGGTGCTTTCAAGATTACACCCTAGAACAGCAGTAAAATGCTTTGGCTTGGCAGGATCATATTGAAAACTACCCCCGGAACCTAAAGCTCCTACAATGGGAAAATACAGTTATTTTTCTGCAATGGACTTGTAGAAAAGTCTCCCCTCTCCCACTCCTTCCCAGCTGGTGCTCAGTCTGCAGGTGGTGTGCTTTCTTTCTCTCCCTCACGTGGTGCAAGGAAGAGAAAGAAAGCCCCTAGCTGGTGAATGAAGTGCCAATTGGGAAGGAGCAGGAGAAGGGCCATGGGTCCTCCCTTCCGGGTACTGGCCACATCCTCTGTGTGTCAATGTATGTCTGACATCAAGGGCCGTGGCGGCTTGTGTGGGCACGGGGGTGGGGGGGTGGGGAGTGTCAGCTTGTCCCCGATTCGCCAGCAAACCCTTTATGACCCTGGTTGTAACTCAGTTAATTCCCATTCATTTCAAAGGGATTTGGTCATGACTAATTTTCTTTGGATATGATCTTCTTATCACTCACTTACTCACTAGTAAGTGAGGCCCATCATGGACCGGGTAAAGTCTTTTCACCTACATCACACTGCTAGGAAAGTGCAAGAAAGTAATCATATGTCATAGAAAATTGTAATTAATGTGCTTGCAAAGAGGAAGTGATAGAACAGTTTTAAATATTTAGGATTTCAACATTCTTCATTTTATTGAATAATTAGCACATGTGGCAGATTTGAATTATAGTAAATTTGAGTCTGCTTCTTTGGGCATGATGCCATTTTTGAATTATTGAATTGATTATTGTCAATGAGCCAGCATGGTGTAGTGGTTAGAGTGCTGGACTAGGGCCGGGGAGACCCGAGTTCAAATCCCCATTCAGCCATGAAACTAGCTGGGTGACTTCTCTCTCAGCCTAACCTACTTCACAGGGTTGTTGTGAAAGAGAAACTCAACTATGTAGTACACTGCTCTGGGCTCCTTGGAGGAAGAGCGGGATATAAATGTAATAATAATAATAATAATAATAATAATAATATTGAGTGTTGAAATCTGTTGAGAACAATAACAGCTTACATGCATGTATGTATAGATTTATTCATTTAAGTACATTTATATACCGCCCCATACAAAAATAGCCCTGAGCGGTTCCAGGGACTATGATATGATCATTATACTCAGCATTTCTGCTAACTTTTTTTTTAACGGTTTACCCAGCATATCTATATACTTATTTCTCCAAGATGTGCCAGTTCTAATGCGTGGTGGAAATCTCATGAGAGTTCGCGAGCAGGACAGAAAATGGTAGAAATCTCACGAGAGTTCGCAAGCAGGACAGAAAATAGCAATGGTGGGCGGTGGAGCTGTGCCGGCGGGTGGAGGTGGCTGACGGGTGGAGGCGGCAGGCGGAGCCACGCCAGTGGGCAGAGGCAGCTGGCCGGCGGAGGAGGCCGGCAGGAGGAGGAGGAGGCCGGCTGGTGGAGGCGCCCGGCTAGGGGAGGAGGCTGGTAGCTGAGCTGCACCAGCGGGAGGAGGCGGCGGCCGGCACAGCCAAACAGGCAGCGGGCCGACGGAGCCACATCAGCCGATTGGAGGAGGCGGTGGGCAATCGGGAGAAAACGGGCCAATGGGAGGAGGAGGCGGGCCGGTGGAGCCGAGCCTGCTGACTGGAGGAGGAGGAGGCTGGCTGGGGGCAGCTGACAGGCGGGCGAGCAGGAGAAAACAGCTGGGCCCAACTAGGGGCGCAGGTGCTCTGTGCCTGGGCTCACTAGTTCTGGTGTAAAAGGTAGTGCATTCAGCGGGGTGGCAGAATTGTATATGCCAAATCTGGTAATCAAGAAGTATGACTTTATTCTTGTGCAGGTCATAGCCTGTAATAAACCTTGAACTGAACTGAACTGACTTTATTCTGCACATACGTACCCTCATACAAACTCTTCAAAATATGTATAGAATTTATGCCGTCTTTGGAAATAAAATGTCTCTGCCTTTTTCAGTGAGTCACCTCATCTTTTAATTAACCACTTGGCCACAGGTCTTTAGCAACTCATATTTTCCTGCCTCTGTTGAAAGAGTGGAATACATCGCACAAGAAACCACTTTCATTTTCTTTCTGTTAGGGATGGGTTGAGCTCTTTCTGTTAGCTCGAAGTGAGGCTTATCTCCTATCAGTCAGAAGTCTTTCTCGCTTTTCATCTTTCCAGGGCCTTGCATAACCCAAACGACCGACATCTTCCCTACAAGTGACCACTTGCTCACATGCTTTGGTTAGAGAAGAACAACAGCCACCACCTTGGAAGGTCGTATAACAGGCTACACAATGACGCCAGCTATAACCATCATAACACACACCCTCCCACGGCCAAAGCAAGTCTTAATTAAGTGAACGCCAGGAAAATACTTTGAAATCCTCATATGAAAAGCACTGTAGAAAAATGATTATGCTTAAGCTGGAGACGAGGACTTTGAAAATGGTTAACGTGCCTTTTTATAGTTATTGGTGTTCTTCCTTCCTTGGGCATTCGGCTGGGGTGTTCTTGGTGAAGGGAGGCATTTGTGTTCTTTTTCCAAACTAATCTGTGTTAATGAATGCAACATTAGTGCTATTTGTCTTAATATCAGAGTCAAGCTGAGGGCAATGTTGGTAGCAAACTCAGTGGGTATTGAGTTTCCTGGCAAGAAAACATCTTGGACAGTGATGAAACAGTTCCTTTAATAATTTCAACTTAAAAGAAATCAGGGTCACTGGCCTACATAAAGAGCAGATCATATGGTAGAGCTGTTCCTCCTAGACTGTACCAGGGCAGTCCTGCATGATACCTGCCTCTATCCTTCTGGCAGGGGCTCTGTAGAAAATGTTCCCCCATCATCTCTTTCACTGTTGCATTCCCTCAGCAGTTTGTTCCAAATGCTTACAGTTTTGTGCCCCACAAAAGGAGTGCCCCTGTGTGTGTGTTTTGTGTGTGTGTGTGGCGGGGCTTTACAGACAGGGCTTCTACCCCGAATCTCCTCTGGGAGAGAGTGTGTGCGTTGACACACCAGCCAAACTTACCCCCAAGTCCCTTCGAGATCCTTGGACCCACTCCACACACAAGTCATGCTTTGTCTTGCGAATTCTAGCTTATCTCGAGGTATTTCTGGGTTTTTTAAAAATGCTGGTTTTAAAGCTACTTTTTCTGAAAATGCCAGAGCAAATAGGGAGAGGCACTGATGTGCCTCTTATTATTAAATAAATAAATAAATAAATAATAATAATAATAATAATAATAATAATAATAATATAATATGATAATAATAATAATAAGCATGATAAGAGGGATACTCTCTTTACAAATGCAGCTGTAGCTCTTTAGTACTCTCTCTCCCCTCCACCCATTGGCTATAAGAAAAACACTATGTGAACTTCCATCAAAACAAAACCCGAGAGCAGAGGGGAGGGGCTGCTTCCCTCAACGCCGCGAGTGTAATTCGAAGTGGCTTCGTTCAAAATTTACCCCGCAGCATGAAGCCATGTGTGATTAACTCCTAGTCCGAACTGCAGAAGATTGTTTTTGAGGGTTCTCTCATGATAACGCAACTCTGTTGAGGGTGGAAGGCTTTGCTTGGTCTGCTGCTGAGTCAAGTAAGAGTCAGGTCACTGGGCAGGGGGGAAAGGCATAGTGTACTTTTAGCTCCCAGTAGAAGCTCCTGCCACCACTGCCCGGCATCCAATGAGCCATGCGCTCTGCCCTGAGCCGTTATTCAGCTGGCCTATGCAAACATATGGCGGCCATTTGAGGGGTCAGCATGGCAAAAACTGCCATGCTCACCCCTCATATGGCCACCAGGTATGTGCATTGGCCAACTGAGCAGCAGGGGTGAGGTGGGCAGCTCATTGGCCGTGCAGGATGCTGAGCAGTGGCAACAGGAGCTTTTACCAGGCGTTAAAAGTATTCTCGTTGGCCACCACTGATGCATTGCGAACATTTCCTATCTATCTATCTATCTATCTATCTATCTATCTATCTATCTATCTATCTATCTATCTATCTATCCTCTTTTAAAATGTGGAATCTATTTGTTGCATTGTGAACATTTTATATTTTATGTATAGATATAGATATAGATATAGATATAGATATAGATATAGATATAGATATAGAGTGCTTTGCTTGCTTGATCTACAGTTGGGACAATAAAAGCATCTCCCTGGAATCGGCCTCCAGTTTGAGGTGTGAGATGTTTATGTTTGGGTGCTTTCCATGGGGGACAAATTCCTACACAGTAAAACAAGTATGGTTCCATTGGATAATCTCTTCTTTCAGTTTCTCGGCTGAAGATAATAGAAAACAATGAAAATTAAGTTGGGTAGATTCCTCCCTACCTCCGTGAAAATGCTTAGAATGTGTGAATATTCTTCTACAGTATGCTTGATCCTGCTCGGTGTCATCCCTCACTCCCCGCTGCTGCTCCTTCTTTCTCCTTTCTGGGTTAGTTAAAGGAGTGATCCCAGCCAGTCAGGGATCACATTATGGGGTCATTCACATGACCTACTGGGCGGGAAAGCTTTACAAACCTTGCCTTTCCCCCAGATGATCACGCTGTGCTTGGTGGGAGTGCAGAGCATGGTCCCACACGATCAGTGCTGCTTTGTGAATGAATTTGTCTTTAAAAACATAAGAAAAGACCCAATGAGATAACGTATGAAAGACAGGTAAAGGTAGTAGTCAAGCAGAGAGTTTCCCTCCATCTGCTTCATCAGCTTCAGCAGCTTAGTGCATTGTACACTCATGCACATATTTAAATGTATGCCTGCACATGTGCATATGCGTACGTGCATGCACATAGAAGGAGTGGGTGTGGGGTTAATCTCTCTTTCCCCCCTCCTGAATTATTGTGGGACTTCAGTTTTGTGTGTGTATACACCCACAACACACATGAATTAAAAAATTTACTATACTTTTCAGTGACAAGAAAGAAAAATTTGGAACATTAAAAAAAAAAAGTTCTGAAAACATTCCATCATCTGTAGGAATCAAAGGCCCATTGAAAACTACAAAACCCCTTACATTCAAGTTTTTAATGAAAACCAAACTTCTCATTCGCCATGTTTTTCTTTGTGAAGATTTCCAGGGGAATACAACTTAACTGTGGGGCTAATTTAAGGAACTTGGTTAAAAATCTCTCCTCACCCAACAGAACTTTCCGTACGTGTGTGTGCACGCCATAGAGAGAGAGAGAGAGAGAGAGAGACAGAGAGAGAGAGAGAGAGAGCTTGCTTTAATGATCTTATGATCCTTGTATTTTTATATTCTTCCTGCCATGCAAACCTTTGGAATTGAGTACAGTCGATAATTAAAGAAAATCCATGACTTTGTGGGAAGGTGAACCAATTCCTTTGCATGGGGATCACCCAAAGCACTGGTGCCTGGGGCAGAAAATCTAAATCAGGGGTGGGGAACCTTGGCCCTCCCCCTTTTTTTGACTACAACTCCCACCATCCCCAGCCACAGCCTGGAGGGCAGGCAGGCAGCCACAAAAACAGCTGGAGGGCCAAGGTTCCCCACCCCTGATCTAAATGAAACCCAAACAACCGGCTCCCCCGCCAATAAAATATTTGACCATTTGTTGCTCTTTAATGGTGCCTAGAACTGACCACTGCAGGTAGCTGCCTTGTTTTGCCTCCTGACAACCAGTTCTTTTCCTTCTCACTGTGGTAGTGGGTCCTTCCCCCTTTCCTCTCCACCTAGTTAGTGGGCACAGGGACTAAGGGGTCTTGGATGGGGAAGCCAGCACCTTTCTCCAGTGAATATAGGCATTCCCATCCCCATAAATAAATGTCCATATCCTCCAGCTTCTCACCAATGAAACTAGATAAAGTGTAGAGGGTGTGGCCAAGCAAACCGGCAGGCATGGCATGGCATGCAGTTTTGACTGCCGTCATGCCACAAGTGGAATGCAGGCCATAAAATGCATACAGAGCACATGATTGCAGATGACCAAAGGAAATGAGCCGAGTCTATACCCTCCAACATTTCACAGAGGAAAACAGGGATACGCTATTTCAGATGAAAATAGGAATTCACTTGCAACAGTGAATTCTACTGCCCAAGCCTTCCCACCCACTATTACACATTGCTGAAGACTGGATTCTAGCTTCTATTGCCTTAGTGTTGTTCACCCATTGAGATGCAGGTGCACTAGAGACCCACTGCATTCACCCACCCACTTGGAGATTTAGTCTCTCCCAGCCCTACCTGGAGATGCCAGGGATTTGAACCAAGGACCTTCTGCATGCAAGCAGATGCTCTTCCACCTAAGGGTCTACGGAGCCTATTAGTGTGTTTGTGGGGTCTTGGTCCAGGGAACAGGGACAGCTCAAGGTTTCAAGGCCCCCTAAGCAAACTTCCTTCCATGTACCCGCTCCTATCTGGGTGAGACCTCAGAGAGCTGCCTGCCACCACCACCACCACCACATGAAGTCAGTGGGCACAGAAGTATCATCTTAGGTCCTTCTGAGGGCCCTGGACTAGGTTTGCCCATTATGATTTAAGTTTTTCCTGGAGCAGGGGCACAGCTTTAATTCAACAAGCAGGGGGAGACTAATGACTCTGCATCCCTGGAGTGGCGGGGGGATCTGGGTGACAGCTTGCTTATTCTCCCCCTCATGCTTCTCTGAAGAAAAGGGTGGAGGACAGAAGCCCATCTCAACTCTTTGTCCTAGGGTTCACTGCAGCCCTGCTATGCCCCTTTTCATAGCTGCTTCCCTCATAGACACAAATAAATCTTATGTTTATTCAGAAAAAACTCAGTTTTCTCCTTCTCCTTCCCCTCCCTTTTCCTTTCTGACTCCACCCCCCACACTCTCTACAGTTTCCCCACTGGGACAAACTTCTCAACAACACAACATCAAAAATTTCTTGTTAGAATACAACAGCCCCTGGCCTGGAGATTTTTTGCCAAATATTTTTTCCCACTCATGACCACCTTCAGTTACAATGTGGAACCACGGGTCCAATGGATCTGCAGTTCCGAGCCCCCATCTCTTGTCTACATTTGTACATTTGGGAGAGCTAGTCCTTCTTGACAGGACAGCCCGGTGCCCACACAGCCAATCAGGCCGGAGTGAGGGAGGAGCATCCTCCCTCATCTCTGGTTCCATGGGGGCAAAACAGCAGTGCCAGTGTTCGGATGTAACGCTGGCACCACAGAACCGGAGTGAAGGACAGTGAAACTCCACTCTGACTGAAAGTTCATTGCGGAGTTTGGTGAGAGAAACTTCAGGCCCCTTTTTGCCCTTAACTCCAGTTTCCTCAATTCAGACGTGCGGCTTGGGAAAGGTGAAGAGACCTCCGGTTTCCCATTACGTCTGAATCCAGCCATTGTTTGCAATGTCAAACCAGTCAAATCTCCAAGATTGCTTTCAAGTATCACCTGGAAGCAGGTTATTCACCTGGCAGTACTTGTTCTCCTATCTCTGGTCTTGCTTTAAACCTGCGTAGCCAATCAGGGCTACCTGGGGAGAAGCGGTGGGATTGGAAGCAATCCTCAGGCCCCAGTTGCCCAGCCCTAACTGAGCTAGCCCTGTCCTACCCAGGTAAGGCTGGTCGTGAGAATGGGCTCTCTGTCTTGTTTCAGTTCTTGGCATAAACTATTGGATATGTGGGAACCTCTTAGACGTGCCATCAGATTGTGTGTGTGTGTGTGTGTGTGTGTGTGTGTGTGTGTGTGTGTGATGCAGTTGACCTCCACCCTGCCACAGAAAAACCTCATATTCCAAATGGCCCTTAGGCAGGTATGTGAGTGAGCCTCAAACAACTGGACTCGTGGCAACCAAGCCTGGGGATGGAGCTAAAGTGGTAAGGCAGCTGCTGTGCATGCAGGAAGTCCCAGGTAGCCATCTGAAAACAAAACAAAACAAAAAATCTGAAAAAATTATCCTGGGGAGATACCGCTTCACAATCCTTTGCATTTCTTTTTTCTTGGGAAGAACACTGGAATAATCTTCAATTTTCTATTTATCCTTGGGAAGAAAACCTTAAATAGTCTCCAAATTGGGGGATGGGGTGGGAAGCAGGTAATCAACCCAGGTTAAGCATCATGCTGGCTGATGTTGATGGTAGCCTTATGTGCTGGAGGGACTAACCTGGATATGCCCTGACTCCATCCAACTTCCACCGGGTAGAGCAAGAGTCCCCAACCTTGGGCCCCCAGATGTTGCTGGGCTACAACTCCTATCACCCATAACCTTTGGCCACTGTGATTGGGGGTGATAGGATTTGTAGTCCAACAACATCTGGAGACCCAAGGTTAGGAACCCCTGGGTTTGTGCAATATGGAAGTGAATGGGAGGTCCTGATCCCCCTGTTTAGGAATGTTTAAATATCACTCCCCTTCTGTTCCAAAAAGGGAAATGAGGGATAGAATGGGGAAAATGCTGCTTTCAAGGCCACACAAGTTGTGTCAGCCAGAAATGAATCCAGACCCACAGCCTCCTGCTGGCTTTGTTAACCACGAGAAGGCTGTGTGTATTTTGAGGAGACACAGAGGGAAAGCGAGAGAGGTGTATTATTTAATTTTTGAGAACATGGATCCTTTCGGAAGGAAAAGCAACCAAGGGTCGACCTCTTAGACATGAACCTCATATAGCGCTCGCCGTCTCGTTAAGCGGACCCATTGGAACAATTCATTCTTTGAGCCGGGGTTTTAAAAAAGGCCCAACTTTACTTTACAGCCCATTCCATTTATGACCCAGGAATAAAATTACTGTATCAATTTCATTACATACATTAAAGCCTGGGTGTTCCACATTCGTGTTTTTTTTTTTTTTTTAAGAAAAAGAACCCTTGAAAGGTAAACAATAATTACTGCCAAACTGAGGGGAGAGAAGGTAGGCCGCAGCCTTGTGAGGAAGAGGTTTAAAGAGCGTTAGACGGAGTGCCAGTTTATAGTGCTAGCATCAGCCTATGGACCTGAGATTTCCACTGGAGGACTTCAGATTCCTTAAAGGCCATCTAGTCCAACCTCCTGCTTGATGCAGCCACCTAATGGTGTGGTGGGGAAATGACTGGACTAGCAAGCCAGAGGTTGCTGGTTTGAATCCCTGCTGGTATGTTTCCCAGACTATGGGAAACACCTATATCGGTGTTTCGCCTATATTGGCTTTTCAGCATCTTCCTATATTGGGCAGCAGCAATACAGGAAGATGCTGAAAGGCATCATCTCCTCCTGTGCGGGAGATGGCAATGGGAAACCCCTTCTGGATTCTACCAAAGACAATCACAGGGCTCTGTGGGTGTGACACCGATTCAACGGCACACTTTACCTTTAGTCCAGTCCTCTGCTTGATGCAGGAAATCTAGAGCTAGATCATCCCCAACAAACGACTGCCCAGCAGGGAGAACCCACCACCAGCAGGGCTGTCCGGTCCTGTCTAGGGTCCTGTCTAGGGTGCCGATTCTTGAGGGGCATGGGGCAGGTGTCACTATCTCTACCATGAATAGCTGCCCTCTGCATGGCAGTTGGGGTGGTGGTGGTGGGGTTGGTGAGGAAGGGGAGGGTACCTTTTAAAATCAGTAAGACTGCCAGTGCCACACTGACTGACTGCTGCCCAGCTCAGTGCGATCCACTGTGCAGTCCATAGAAATGAATGAACCTGAAAAGATGTTTCTGCCCAAATTCGTTTCCAAGAATCCTCAGTTTCCTCTATATCAACTTGACAACCATTGGTATACAGGGTTAAATGGTGCAATATGACTCTGTAACCCTTTGGACTTGACCGAAGAGGGCCAAAGTTCCACAGTCTCATATACCTTGCTTACTTCTCTTGTTTACATCTCTTGTTTCCTCCAAAAGGAACATTTTTCTTTCTTTATCTGTTCTTCAGACAAGGCTTTTCGTATCCCGACTGAGCCCTTGAATAAAGTGATGGCAAGCAGCAGAGTTATCACTTTAAGCATGCACAGAGTGCCTTTCCTGGCCTGGAGACAAGGGAGTTAGGGCAGGGCAGGGCAGGCCAGACCACCCTCTTCCCTATATTTTTCTCTGCCCCCTCCTTTAAACAACAACAACAAACAAACAAATACTTTTAAAATGACTGAATGTTGTTTGCACCTAGGACGGATGGGGACCAGATAAGCTGTGTTCCCCTACTTTTGGGGCACCCCTCCCATAACTTTTAAACTGGCTATGGACCTATGCCTTTCTCTCACCACTGAGGAACTAATTCCAACTCCTCACATTATAACTCTTCAAAGGCAGAGGATGTGATTTCCATGCCAGATTGAGCTCCAATATTTAAAAAAGTTAATAGGGCATAGTGCATGATTTACCCTAAAAGAAAGGAAAGTGAACCATAGATTGTCACTAGCGGATCACTGATTCACCCAATGCTATGCAAATGCAACTCAATATCAATTAAGAGTGCACTCTTAGGTTTGCTGCCCATCTCCTGCACTGGAAAAACAAGAATATGGCAGAGAATTCTTGGTGACTCTTCTGCCATTTTGCAATTTCTTTGCTTTCTGAGCTGCAGAACCTTCCAAAAGGCAGTGCACAATCTTTTCGACATGGGCAAATGTTTATCAAGGCTGATCAAGGATTTTTTTTATTGTACATTTTAATTTAAACATCTAGTTAATCTTTTCCATCTTGTTTTCTAGCTTCTATTTTACCAAGCTCGTTATCTGCCCCGAAGCCTTGGGGGCAGGGCAGATTATGCATCCAAATAAATAAATACATAAATTAAATGCCTCCTTCTCTGTCTTTGTAGTGCTCTTAGGGGCTACAGGGCTTTGCAGTAGGCATGAGACAGTTCTGTGAGCTACATTGCAATGCATGGCTTTCCCAGAGTTATGAACCTTGTAGCTGGCTTGCTTCAAATGGCTTACATGAGCAATGTGAAAATCCAAGTTCAGCGGTGAATGTAATTTAGGGAAGCAAAGGGATGGCAAAGTACATTATATGGAGAGCAACAATTTTGCTCTACATTAAATATTTAAAGAGGTAAGGTCATTAATGGTAGTTTATTTTCGTTATTTAACAAAATGCTTGACATTTTTAACTGTATTCGGAAAATGAGCCAGATTCCTCTTAGAAAAAATACTGGGGTTGTACACATGACCCATGAGGGAGGGCTAAGGGGGAAGGCCAGACACAAACTGCCTTTCCCCACGCAGGTGAGGGCTTATCTAGATGATGAAATGCTGCATACCCACACAATCTGCGTGGTGGCAATGTTCTGAATGGGGATCTGGAAGTCCTCCAGTATCCCACAATGCATTACATGGGCAGTGTAGAGGCTGCCTTCATCAGTGCCACAGCTCCTGGCTTCCTGGCCACTGTTTAGGTGGCACTCTATGGTGGAGAACCAGCTGGGCCGCCAGGAGCTGCTGTAAACAGTCCCGATTACACATACAATCAGGGCTGTGAGGTAAGATGGGGCTTTGCCCCTCTTACCCTGGTTAAAGCCAAGGGAAAAGGACAGGGTAGCCCTGCTCCGGAGCAGCAGGGTAGGAGCAGGTCCCGGCCGGGGCTCCACATGAGCCTCTAGTCTCTAGGCTAGTTTTCCTGCTCCTACCCTGCTTTGGCTGATTGGTTGTGAGAACAACCTTTCTGAAGCTATTCTCACAACCAGCAGGAACCGGGCCGTTCCTGCTGGTCGTGAGAACCACCGGGAGCCACCTGGCTCCCGGAGTTGGCTCGGCGGCAAGCCCTCTTATGGAGGCCGCTGCTTAACCTGGGGTTTGGGCACAAGCGCAGCCAAAAACTAGCTTTAATGATTGTGTGTCTGCACTGTGGCAGACACACTCTGGGGCAAGGTAGGGGGAAGGGGGCCCCCCAGAAATGCACCGCGTACTTGTGGCACTTCCGCGCACTTATGGCAGGGCTTCCCTTCGCCCGACCCCCGGAGCTGCCGAGCGAGGCACGGGCGGATGGCAGGAGAGCCACTGCTCGCCTGCGCCGCTGATCTGCCTGCGCAGAAGCCTGACTGCAAGAGTCTGCTGGGAGTGGGCAAGTTCTTTGCTTCACCGTCTTCTTGGATTGGGCCCGGCCTTCCAGTCTACTCTCCAGGCTCGTTTTCTCTTCCTGTCCAAGATCATGTGACAGGAAAGACTGGGGGGGGGGAGGTCAGAACCGGGCCAGCTGAGATCTGCTGGGAACGTGAACCTGCATCCCACCTTTCACACATGGGCTCACCCAGCCCAGTTTCTGGCCAGGAGGAAACTAAGGGGATGGCCTGGCTCCTGGGAGGCTGGAGGAGTCTCCTCCCTACCTGACTGCACTGGCTTCTGCTGCTCTTCTAGTGCAGAGTGAGTGAATGAGGCTTTTTTAAACAACAGAGGTCTTTGAAAATAATTAATTCAAGCTAACCATAATATACTATGACTGTATTGTCTGACACTATGCTCTCAAGTTCTTATCTGGTGGATGAGGGAGCAAAAGGAGGAGCAGGAATATTTCGGGAGGAGTGCCAGCTACCGCTTGGAATCATCCCCGTCCATATTGTAGGTGAAAAAAATGAATCTGTGGATGTCTAAGAACATCAGAAGACCCTTGCTGCATCTGACTAAAGACCCCAAATCTATTTATTGATTACGTTTATCTCCCACTTTCCCTCCAAGCTGCTCAGGACAGTGTGCAGGGTTATGTGCATCCTCACAACAGCCCTGCGAGGTAGGTTTGCCTTTGGAGGGAAACAGAGAGATGAATGACTGTCCCAAGTCACCCTGTGAGTTTCGTGGCTGGACGGGGATTTGAACTCAGGTCTCCCTGGCCCTAGTCTGACACTTCACTTCACCACAGCAAGAAACTCATTCTGGAGAATGGTGAGGGAGAATTGGGGACGGGGGGTGCTTTTCTTTTTTGAAACACAAAATGTTTATTTGTGTTATGCAATGCTTAACAAAGGGAAGGAAGAAAAAGACTCTCTTCTAGTACAAGGTGTGGTGCTGGTGGGAGTAGAGTAAAGAAAATCTGATACAATGACAAAACAAGTTGTTCTAGTAAGAACTAAACAACCTACCTTCCTTTCTCTGTCTCTGCAACTGGACTAAATTTGGTTCAAATTGAGGTCCACATGCTATATCTCTTGCACTTCAAATGTTCACGTGTGCACCATCTTGGATCGGGGTAGATGACATCATTACAAACTACACCATTGAGATGCCCCTGTGTGTCACTCACTACAACTGTACCAAATTTGGTCCAAATGGGTTAGCCAGTCTTCAAGTTAGTCCAGCTGTGCCTCAAATATTCACATGTCTGCCATCTTGGATTGGGGTAGATGGCATCACCATAAACTATGCAGTTGAGGTTCCCCCATGTGCCCCTACAGCTGTAGCAAATTTGGTTCAAATCGGTTAAGCAGTTCATAAGTTAGCCCACTTGTGCCTCAAAAGTTTATGTGTCCACCATCTTGAATCAAGGTGGATGACATCATCACAAACGATGCCATTGAGGTGTCCCTGTGAGTCACTCACTACAACTGTACCTAATTTGGTTTAAATTGGTTAGAAAGTCTACAAATTCCACACAAAGTCCACACCTGCATCTCAAACATTCATGTGTCCGCCATCTTGGTTTGGAGTAGATGACATCATAACAAACTATGCCATTGAGGTTTCCCCATGTGTCCCTGCAGCTGCAGCAAATTTGATCCAAATCGGTTAAGTGGTTCACAAGTTAGCTCACTTGCGCCTCAAAAGTTTATGGGTCCACCATCTTGACTTGTATTGGGGTGGATGACATCATCACAAACTATGCCGTTAAGGTGTCTCTGTGTGTCACTCATGGCAACTGTACCTAATTTGGTTTAAATTGGTTAGACAGTCCACAAATTAGCCTGCTTGCGCCTCAGATGTTTACGTGGCCACTATCTTGAATTGGAGTAGATGACATCATCACACACCATGACCAGCTCTCCACCCCAAAGGAACAAAGTCATTTCAAAGAGAGAAATTCCCAAAGGTATATTTGGGGTAGGTTTCTAAGACATGAGAGAGAGTTGACAACTGGAGAGCTGTTGCATGCTAAAAGTGTTGAACTTTAAGCAATGAGAAATACTTGGAAGAAATGTTTGCATCAATATTTCACATCAAAAGCTGGAAGGTTCTCTGTTGAAAATAAAGAGGGACCATGGGAACAAAGTATCTTTCTTCAGAGTGAGGCTGGGGCATTTTAGCCTACCTTCTAGTAGGCTTGTGAGATCACCTGGCATTCCGTGTGTGCGTCCATCTGTTCCGTCCCCCCAATACCTGGACAATACCTGGACCAATATGAACCAAATCACGTACAGTTGTAGGGACACCCCGACAGTGTAGTTTGGGATGATGTCATCCATCCCAATTGAAGATGTCAAATGTGTAAACTTTTGAGGTGCAATTGGGCTAACTTGTGAACTGCCCAGCCAATTTGAACCAAATTTGCTACATCTATAGAGATACATAGGGACGCCTCCATGGTGTACTCTGTGATGATGTAATCTACCTCAATTCAAAATGGCAGATACATAAACATTTGACGTACAAGTGGGCTAACTTGTTGACCATCTAACTGATTTGAACCACATTTGGTACACTTGTAGTGAGTGACACACAGTGACTGATTCAATGGCATACAGTAGTTCTTGATTAGGTCATCTACCCCGATTCAAGAATCTGGCATCGTTCTTTGATATGGCAACCATGTATGATCTGGACACGCAAGTAGGGGGTAAAGACAGACACACTTATAAAGTTTCAATGGGCTTTATTAAGGCAATAGTGCTGATCAGGTAAGTCAAACCCATCAATAAGATCACCCAGGTTTCCCAATAGTGCAATCAAGCAAATCAGTTAAATCAATAATGTTTCCCAGTGTAGTGTAGTATAGTATTTCTAACTCATAAATGTGTTGGTTGCGTGTGAACTCAGTGTTAAGTCAATGAGTAAAACCTAACAAGGGATAGAAAAAAATGGAAAAAGAAGGGAATGTTGCTTACTACTGCTACTACTACTACTAGATATTTATATACCACCTGACAACCAAAGTTCTCAAAGCAATTTACATCGAAAAATAAATAATGCATCAAAAAGATGGTCCCCTGTCCCCAACGGGCTCACAATCTAAAAAGAAACATAAGGTAAACACCAGCAACATCCACTGGAGTGATGCTGTGCTGGGGTTGGATAGGGCCAGTTGCTCTCCTCGTGCTAAATATAAGAGAACCACCACTTCAAAATGTGTCTCTCTGCTCAGTTAGCAGCTTAGGAGCGGGGTGGCAGAATGCCAGAGTTTAGTAGGGAAGAGTGGGGTGAGGAGGAAAAGGCTGAGGGGAGAGGGGGCCTGTGTCCATCCCTCTCTCTGGTGGACCCCCAGAGTGAGGGAGATAATGAAGAAAATAGGGAGGGGTGGAGTTGGAGGGCCCTCAGGAGCTGGTCTCTTTATTCTCTTGTCTGTAAGGGGGGATATTGTTTTAATGGTTTTAATGCTGTTTTAAAATATTGTTTAAAAAAATTCAAATTGTTGTAATGTTTTAAACTTTTTGTATTTGTTTTAACTAATGTTTTACTTTCTGTTTTCATTTTGTTGTAAACTGCCCAGAGTCGTAAGTTTTGGGCGCTATAAAAATATGTTAAACAAACAAACAAACAAACAAACAAACAAACAAACTTCTGCCCTTTTGCTACGCAGCTAGGCAGCAAGCTCTTAGGATGAGCAAAGGTTGCCTCAGCCATGTCCAAAAAGCTAGGTTCTTATAGTCATTTAATCCTTAGATCTGGACATGCAGTTCTTTCAAAATAGCAATTACCGTCATGAATCTAAAAAGTGCCCATGAACTTGTGTCAGAAACTTGCTCACTTGTGACAATTGTTTGTTTGTCATTGCTGGGTTTCAGGAGAGTTGAGCGCAATCATCTGTTATCAGGAATGAATCGTTCTTCTTGTGTTCTCAAGACAATCTGCATTTCTGAACTTTGCAGATTTGTCTCTGCTGTGTGAGCAAACTCTGCCCCAAAGAGATGTTAGGAAGTCAAAAATGTCAAGGGAGAAACACTAATCCTATATGTGAGAAATACCAATCTAAGCAACTTGTGTGTAAATATAATTAATGTGCATTTCTAAAAACATTCCAAAGTGATTGCATGTAAATATATGTGAAACAATAAGTCAGTGGTAACAATTGTAGCAAACATAGCAAGCTGCATAAATATTGCAAAGATACCAAAGGACAGGCAATCTTGCTGGTTTTCCAGAAATTAACCAGTTCACTCAGAATTCACCAATGCCTGGCATCAGGGAATCTCTTAATGGAATGATGATTTTGGACATAGGCTTTTTGGGCCCTCAACTCCAGTCCAGTTGGGGTGACCTTGGCCATAACAATATGCTCCTCAAGCTCTCTTTTTGCACCCCTTATTGTCTGCATTTCTTTTGCCAGAGTTTATGTTCTTTCCTGTTCTCATCATTTGGGCAGGACTTACATTTTCTGAAGGAATTCTTCTTCCCTTTTATAGCTTCCTTGACTCTACTTGTTAGCCATGCTGGTGTCCTCCTGAACTTGGTGGTATCTTTCCTCTTTGTTGGTATGCATTCCTACTGCGCATCTATTATTGTTGTTTTGAATAAGTTCCATGCTTTCTGGAGTGATTTGACCCTCCTGACTTTCCCTTTCAACTGCCTTTTTACCAGCCCCCTCATTTTTGAGAAGTTTCCTCTTGCATGAATGAATGAAAGTTTACTTGACAAATCAGTTGAGGCAATACTCTTTTAAAAAAAACTTTTACTAAATTTTGTAAATTTAGCATTTTACCAAATTTTGAACCTTAAAAATAAATACACCTCTTAAATTTAGCAGCGTTACACAACATCAATGGCTGGCATGTATTACAGGCAGTTCAGCACTGCCTTCACCACTGGGGGAGTCTAAAAGAACATCAATGCTGTTGTGCAAGTGAAATTTTATAATAGTGACATTTTACATATTAGCGCAAGATAACTGTTGCACAGCAGCACTAGTGTTCTTTTAGACGCCTGCAGCCATGTGGGTAGTGCAGAAAACGTTTTCCCCAGCTCAAATTAAAGCTCCTCTCCAGTTAAAGCACAGTTATTTGCTGCTTTGGCTGTCTAGAATTTATTTATATTTGCTTTTTTTCTTTAATCTTCAAATGTTCTAATTATTATTTTTGTCTTGCCATATTATTTACTTTTGTATGTCTCCTCTTTCTCCTCCTTTTATCTTCTTTTATTCTCTTTATTAAGTTTATCACTATTGCTACTAATGTTATGACAGCCATATTTGGTTGACTGCACCTTAGAAAATAAACATTGTTAGCTTTATTGTCATTATTGTTGTTTTGTTTTGCTCATAAAGAAGTGTGGTGTATTTATTTTATTTATTTTACATTTTATATCCTGCTCTTCCTCCAAAGAGCCCAGAGCGGTGTACTACATACTTAGGTTTCTCCTCGCAACAACCATGTGAAGTAGGTTAGGCTGAGAGAGAAGGGACTGGCCCACAGTCACCCAGCTAGTTTCATGGCTGAATGGGGATTTGAACTCGGGTCTCCCCGGTCCTAGTCCAGCACTCTGTGTTGGACTAGGAGTGGGGAGACCCAAGTTCAAATCCCTGTTCAGCCATGAAACTCACTGGGTGCCTCTGGGCCAGTCACTTCTCTTAGCCTAACCTATCTCATGTTGTGAGGCTGAATATAACTGTGTACCCCTCTCTGGACTACTTGGAGGAGGAGTGGGATAGAAATATTATATTAGACTGATGGAAACATTAAAAACAAACAAAAACCAGTCATTTAATCAATCCCTGAGAAAATTCATACAATAAAAAGAATATGTTTGTATATGTGACTGTAAATATAGACTAGGGAACAGAGGATGGGGTGTGTACTCCTGTGGTCTGGGTCAGACCCTCTGGATCCAAATATCCCAAAATGGAAAGGAGCTTGGCCAGTCCAAACAGACACCATAAAGGCAGAGCTTGCTTATATGAGCCTTGTTGGTGGGCCAAGTGTGTTGTAGTGTTTAGCATGTGGGACATGGTCCAGACCAGGGAGACCCAGGTTTAAATTCCTCCTCAACCACAAAGCTCACTGTGCAGACTTACCAATTATCATCTTTCAGTTTAATCTACCCTACAGGTTTGTTGTGAAGATAAAAGGTGACCATGCACAGGGTTCTTTGGAAAGGCAAGTTTAAAGTGTAATCAAATAGGTATACACTAGCTTAATCCACGCAGAGCATCTGTGTGCCAATAGTTGATTGCTCCTCTCACCCCCACCACAGCCCCCTCACCTCCAAGATCTCTCCACCCTCACCTGTGTTGCATTCCTGCTCCTCCTCCTCCATCCCATAGCTTCCACCCCCCTCACTCCTCTTGGTCGCTCCTCCATCCCGTTGCTCCATCCCCCTCACCTCTATTGGTTGCAGCTGCAGCATTGCCAGCACTGATTGGCCAAGCCGCAGCCCCTTAACTCCAGAGACTTCTCCTCCCTCACCTGAGCCCTGCTCCTGCTCCTGCACCTCCCTGCAGCAGCAGTGGTTGGCTAGGCCCTTGCTCGCTGCCGCCGCCATGGTCACTCATTCCCCTCAGGATGCTGACAGGCCCGGGCCAGTCCCTTGCCTGCCTGCCTCTCTCTGCCAATGGCCTCAGTAGCCCTGAGCAGCAGCAGCAGTGGCAGTGGTTGACAGGGCCCTTCCCTGCTGCCGCTGCTGCCGCTGTCATGGCCTCTTGTTCCTCTCAGGCCGCTGACTAGAGGCGTATCTAGGGAAAATAGCGCCTAGGGCAAGCACTGAAATTGCGCCCCCTGTCCAAGCATCTGACACCCATCTTTCAGATAACTTTACCATAATATCAGCTGAAAAATACAAGTCAGGCTCGTTAATCTTTTAATATTTCAAAAACTATTTAGCAGTGGACGTAGCCAGACCAAAAAATGATGGAAAACTACCAATTTCAGTATGCTGGGGCTCATGAAATACCCAAATACTATGTGGAGATGTACTTGGGAAACCAAACAGAAGTGCCTGTCTAATTCTCTACTATGCATTGTAGCATCACCATTACATAAGTTTTTGAAATAAATGGAGAATTTGACTTTTCCCAGATACTCCGAAAATAATTAAAGGATATGCAGAGTAAACTGTGTCACTGCTTGGAATATATTCTAGTATTTCAGAAAGACAGTTAGAATGAGAGAAAGAGAGCAAGAAACTCCCAGTGGGCTTTAATACTTAGGATTCCACACTGATTCAAAGACAAACTCACCATTAATAGCGATATTATTAAGACATCACATTTAACTCACTTATCACAAGAAGCAAAGTAAGAGCAAATGAATACAATCCTAGCTCATAAGCTTCAGCTCAGTATCCACAAGCCCTGATTCTCTGTACATAGTGCCAGTCTGAATATGTGTACCATGACTTGTATTATATGTTTTTTAAAAAAAACTTTTTACCTGTAGCCCCTTTGGGGGGCTTTCTAAAGGGCATCAGGTGGTGGTGGGGTCTGCAAAGGTTTCCCCTTCCCCCCGCTGGCCTCTAGGGCCTTGCAGGGACCATTTGAGCACGTGCGGTGGCCATTTTTAAACGTATTTTCTTTTAAAAAATGGCCACTGAAAACAAAATGGCCACTGTGCATGCTCAAATGGCCTCTGTGAGGCCTGGCATGGCCTAGGGCTTCACAGAGGCCATTTGAGCATGCATGGTGGCCATTTTGTTTCCGGTGGCCATTAAAAAAAAGTATCTTAAAAAATGGCACCCCCCAAAAAGTGGCACCCAGGGCATGTGCCCTGCCTGCCCCACCCTAGATACACCCCTGCCACTGACAGGCCTGGGCCCATCCCTCGCACTTCCTTCTTTCTTGTTTCCCTTCCCTTCTTTTTCTTCTTTTTCTTCTTTTTCAAAGGAGAGCTCTCTCCTCTGCTCTCTCTTCCCTTCTGTCTGTCTTCCTCGATTTCTCTCTCTCTCTCTCTTTCCCCCTACCTGAGTTAACAGATCTTGTTCATCTTGTTTCCACATCAAATCCATACAATGGTAGCCTCCTTCTCCTGAAGGGGCTCTTTCCTCTCTCATAATCCCTCTCTTTGCAGACGCCTACCCACTATCCTTCTCTCTCTCTCTCTCTCTCCTCTACAATCAAGCACATCTTCCGACCAGTAACGATTGCATTCCAACTGACCTTAACCATCACAGGCTACTCTTCCCTATCTGCATATGGAATCACCACTGCCCAATTATCAATTAATTGCTCAATTAGGTGCTTCTGCTCTCACAGGCTCCTTATCTGCATATGGAATCCCCACTGCCCAATCACAACGGTGCTTCTGCTCTGTTACTTCCAATTGGTAAATCACTGTGTGGGCAGGACTTGCCATGTACGTCCTTAGCCATATGTACATACATACATACAAACACACATTAGTAGTGGTAGTAGTATTGTTGTGGTTGTTGTTATTTACACACCTCTCTTCAATTAAAAAATGTTCTCAAAGTGGTTTACACAGAAAAAAGGAATGAGATGGTTCCCTGTCCCAAAAGGAGCTCACTCCCTAAAAAAGAATCGCAAGATAAACACCAGTAACAACCATAGGAGAGATGCTGTGCTGGAGTTGGATAGGAATAGTTACTCTCCCCACCATTTCAAATGATTGGATCCATGACTTGTAAATGGGGAATCTGAAATCCCAGCAGCATGCACACACTCCCAACTGCTAGTTGTGTCAACCTGGAAATTTTCAGCAACGTCAGGTTGGCACTGCGCCACCCCTACATTTACCCGGGATTGTTAATCTTAGAATTGAACTCTGGCTGTCTGTCGATTGTGCCTAAATGCCAGGTTGGCGCAGTGCCAGCTTGCCATCATCGAAAATGTCTGGAATTCACGTGGCTGGAAACCGGGAGCACATGCGCTCCGGAATCTCAGATTCCCTGTTTAGTGGCCACAGTTCAGTTCATGTGAACCACCCCTAAATATAAGAGAATCATGAGCAGGGGCACTTTGCTTGATTATACTCAGAGCCAACTCTATGCCGTAAGTTGAGACAGAGGGACAGTACGTCAGACCGATACCTGTGAGGCAGGCTTGCTGCTTCTGTATGGTTACACCCATCTCTACACTGGTTAACACCAGAAATGCAGAAACCATATGGGTGGGAGGGGTGCTGCCACAGAAAATAACCATTAGTTTCACATATTGCCAGAGAGGAATGGCCTGTAACCACAGGCCTTGGGTAATGTCAGAACTGTCCCTGATACCCTAAGATAGTATAGCTAATAGTATAGCATAGTTTTAGATAGGAAAATACTATGAAATGTGTTGCTGTGCAATTTAACCTTTCTGGAGTTAAGGCCAGAGATATCTGGGTGGTTGTACTTAGGAAGTTCAGTTCTGGGGGGAAGTTTGGAATGTGAAAAAGCAGAACTTATTGTAAAATCTGATGGTGCTCACCTCTCTTTGAATAGAGATTACAGAGACACACAGAGATCGTTCTTTGACCATTATACCCGGGGCCAGGGAGGGCTGGGGGGAGGCAGGATCGTTCCTACTTTCCCCCACAGAACCACCAGTTCTTCTGATGCTGTGCCATTTGGGCATGCACACGATCTGTGCAGTAGCCAGTGGCGTGGCCATCTGGAGGCTGGGGGAAATGAAACCTGGTCTCCAGATATCCCACAATGAACCATGCACACAGCATGGTACATTGTGGAAACTCTAGGGGTTGGGTTGCTCCTTCCCCCGGCCTCTACCATTTCAATGGGGAAGAGAGGAAGAGAGCTGGTCTAGGGGAAGAGAGCTGATCTTGTGGTCGCAAGCATGACTTGTCCCCTTAGCTAAGCAGAGTCCACCCTGGTTACATACGAAAGGGAGACTAGAAGTGTGAGCACTGTAAGATAGTCCCCTCAGAGGATGGAGCCGCTCTGGGAAGAGCATCTAGGCTCCAAGTTCCCTCCCTGGCGGCATCTCCAAGATAGGGCTGAGAGAGACTCCTGCCTGCAACCTTGGAGAAGCCGCTGCCAGTCTGGGTAGACAATACTGAGCTAGATGGACCGAGGGTCTGACGCAGTATACGGCAGCTTCCTAGGTTCTTAATGGCTAGCTGCCGGCAGCCCGGCTTCCCACGCAAGCCGGGCGTGCATGCAAGCCTCCCTCCCTCACATTTAGCCCAGGTTTAGAATCCAGGCTAGCCAGCCAAGGAGTGCCAGGATCGGGACCAATCCCGGTGGTTCTCACAAGATGAAAGCAAGGATGTGAAAGCAAGATGAAAGCAAGGATGTTCTCACAAGATGAAAGCAAGGATGTGAAAGCAAGGAAAGCAAAGATGAAACCCAGGTAGGGCTGCACTAGCCAGGGTCCAGCTGGTCATGAGAACGACTTCACGAGTCAGTCATTTCTCTCCTTTGCTACCTGGTATGTGTAAAAGCACTGGCATCATGTAAATGTCTCCTTAAATGCATACAGAATGTTTGCCACTATTTGCCTGTAACTGACATCCTTGCTTTCATCCAGCATCTGATTATAACCTATGAAAGCTTTTTGGGGAGGGAAATTTAAACAACAACAACAACAACAACACCTAGTCTAAAAACTGCTGCTTTATTCTTGTTTTGATCTCTATCAGTGTTTTTCATGGTAAGGCCCGGGGACCAGTGGCATCCCCCATAAAGCCTAAGTTCAGCTCCCTAATTTTTATTGGGCCTGTGTGAAGCGTCGGCCAAAGCTGAATCCTCTGCACAGTCCCTCTGGCACCATCCAGAGACTACCATTCCCACCATGCAGTGCTGCACTTTGCCCAGCACCAGGGGGCTCCTTTAAGGGAAACGGAGCCCTCCTGGACCCCTGGACCATCTTGAAAGGTGTGCACAGAGTCAGCCTGGCCACCAATGACCCGTGTGCAGCCGCGGGGGTGGCCCCATTCACCCCGCCCCAACGGCTGACATCAGACGTGGGGGTGGTGGTGGTCTGGCTCCTGAATAAAGCCGCTTGGCTCTGTCTGGGACTCATTTGGAGTCTGGCCATTTGACTCCCAAAGGGGCTGTGCGGCTCTGTTTGCGGCTCCTGGCCATGCTGCAAATGCAGTGGCCATTTAACTCCCATTTAACAGGGGCCACGTGGCCCCCGCTCGGGAGCTAAACCAGCACCCCCACATCTGACGTCAGACATGGGGGGGCGTGTCGGGGCCCCTGATTGGGCGCGGGCCGGGTTCTTTGAACCCGTTCACCCAATGGTGGCTCTGCCCCTGCACAGAGTGCTGGGAAGTGTAGTGCTCCAGTTCTTTCCTTGTAGAGCAAGAGAGGACTCCATCTGCCTTAAAAGAATTATCAGTGCTAAAGAAGGCTGTCAGCCTGAGCCTTTCGGGAAGAGCAGGCTATAAATATGACAAACAAACAATTATTATTATTATTATTATTATTATTATTATTATTATTATTATTATTACATTTATATCCCGCCCTTCCTCCAAGGAGCCCAGAGCGGTGTACTACATACTTGAGTTTCTCTTTCACAACAACCCTGTGAAGTAGGTTAGGTTGAGAGAGAAGTGACTGGCCCAGAGTCACCCAGCTAGTTTCATGGCTGAATGGGGATTTGAACTCGGGTCTCCCTGGTCCTAGTCCAGCACTCTACAAACAAACAAACAAATAACCACCCCAACATGTCCAGTATCTCCCCTGTCCCCTACCCAGCACTGAGAAAAGCACAGTACTGTGCAAAGGTCAGCACACTAGGAAACGGCTCCTACATTGAATGTCCCCACACCACAAGTGGCCCCCGTATGAAAAATAGTGAAGATCGTTGACCTATATAATTGACCACCACAGCATATCAGATTTATTTTTACACAATTTGTCCCTGATAGAGAACAGTTCGAACCTTATGCATCACTTATATTACCCACCCATTCATCACCTTGGTTGATGCTAGAATAAGTTATGCCAGATACTAGAAACGTTGGGATGGCTATTTGTTTGTTTGTCACGTTTATATCCTGCTCTTCCCGAAAGGCTCAGGCTTACAGAATTCTTTAGAATTAATCACCATCTCCCCAAATTGCACACAATCTAACCCTTCCCACAAAAAACCAACAACCAAACAAAAGTTAAAAGGGATGGGGAATTTTCAGAGGGGAAGGTCCAGAAGGTCGTCCCCAGGCTGACGGAGCAGCTTGCTGACCCTATGCGGCTGCCTGATGAGAATGGGAAGAGAAAATGAGTTGTTATGCCTTTATGGCAAAACTAATGGCGTATGTTAGGGCAAAGGAGGGGAAAACAGAATTGATTGATTGATTGATTGATTAATTGATTTAATCACATTTGTACACCACCTCAAATTTTTGTCTCTGGGCGGTTAACATAAAACAAGCTGAAATATATACAAAAACATAAAACAATTTAACAATTTAAAAATCATCCACAAATTAAAACCTTAAAATTAAAATTAAACATCAATTTCTGGAGAAATTGACAACCCTTTATTCAGTTGTGGCAAAATAAAGCTCATTCATCTAGGGATATTCCACACATGTTGGACATATTATAGTATTTGAATATAGTATGCTTATAAAGAAGATAGTTGAATAACTATACTATACTATACCTATATTTACTCAAACGGATGAGGACCCGGAATTTAAGATGAGCCCCTGATTTCTAACATTAAAGAGCTTGGGGGGCGGGGGGACCTCATCTTGTATTCAGGTAAATACATTTTTAAAATAACTGTCTCCAATAGAGGGTAGCTTGCTAGAGTCAATGGCTGACATACAAGGCAAGGGGGCACCAATGCAGCAAGAAAGTGGCCGAAGGGAACTTCCTAACTAAAAGTCCCCCTTGTCTCCTGAAAACATGTCCCTGTGGGTTGTGAAGCCCTTGGAGACATATTTTTGGGTGGCGCAAAGGGTAAGCAGAGGATGTGAAAAAATGCTGCTATCCAACTGGACTGCTGCAGTTTGATGGGAAGTTCTGTTAGGTTGCTCTCTTGCTGCATCGGTGTGTACTTGCTCTGTATGTCAAGCAATCTTTCTTATTTGTTTGTTTGTTTGTTTATTACATTTATATTCTGTTGCACTGATGTGTCCTTGCTCTATATGTCAAGCAATCTTTCTTATTTATTTACTTACTTACTTACTTACTTATTACATTTATATTCTGTTGCACCAGTGTCTCCTTGCTCTTTATGTCAAGCAATCTTATGTATGTATGTATGTATGTTTGTTTGTTTGTATGTATGTATATCCTGCTCTTCCTCCAAGGAGCCCAGAGTGGTGTACATAGTTCAGGTTCTCCTCACAACAACCCTGTGAAGTAGGTTAGGCTGAGAGAGAAGTGACTGGCCCAGAGTCATCCAACAAGTCTCATGGCTGAATGGACAGAGGCGTATCTAGGGAAAATAGCGCCTAGGGCAAGCACTGAAATTGCGCCCCCTGTCCAAACATATGACACCCATCTTTCCGATACCTTTACCATAATATCAGCTCAAATATACAAGTCAAGCTTGTTAATCTTTTAATCTTTCAAAAACTATTTAGCAGTGGATGTAGCCAGGCCAAAAAATGCTGGAAAACTACCAATTTCAGTATGCTGGGGCTCATGAAATACCCAAATACTATGTGGAGATGTACTTGGAAAACTAAACAGAAGTGCCTGTCTAATTCTCTACTATTCATTGTAGCATCACCATTACATAAGTTTTAAAAATAAATGGAGAATTTGACTTTTCCCAGATACTAGGGCCTTGCAGAGGCCATTTGAGCATGCGAAGTGGCCATTTTGTTTTCAGTGGCCATTTTTTTAAAAGAAAAACTTCATTTAAAAAAATTGCGCCCCCTTCAAGTGGTGCCCGGGGTACGTGCCCTGCCTGCCCTACCCTAGATATGCCCCTGTGAATGGAGATTTGAACTCGGGTCTCCCCGGTCCTAGACACTTGCCACAATAACACCCCACATCTGTTGTTGGTGTACCCATATCTGCTGTTCTCCCACATCTGCACTGGAGGCCATTCCAGACCTTACTCAAGGGAAACCTAGTGGAAATTCAAGAGGAAGCTGTAGACCATCTTGGTTCCTTGACGAATGTCCCTGTATGATTCATGTGTTTGCCACCTTCAAATGCTTGGGTGTATGCATAAAACTTCTTAGGTGCACATCGAGATGTTATGAGGATTAGATATGCCAGTAGCCTTTTATGACTCAAGATTTTCAAAAGGCGTTCTTTCAGGATAGATGGGGGAAGTGGTTTTATGGCTTGCATGCTGGCAGGCTCATGATACTTTCTGAAAATCAGCGCCTTTTATCTTGCCGAATAGGACTGACTCATATGGCCGTTGCTTAAGCTCTGTGCAGATGGTAATCTTGTGCAGGGGTTCCCAGCTGTTGTTGGACTCCGACTCCCATCATCACCACCATGATGGTCAAAGGCACCGGGGATGATGGGAATTGTAGTCCAACAACACCTGGGCACCTAAGCTTGGGAACCCCTAATCTAGAGCAGAATTTAGTACATGGGGATTGGGGACATGCCCAAATACCACACTTTCTATGTTGCCTGTACACCAGGGTCTACGTGCATCACCCAGGCAAATTGTAAGCTCTCCTTCTGCAAGACACTTTTCTGTTTCATTTTTTGCAGAGTGAATGCATGCAGGCTGGGGTTAGGGCAGCAGCCACAACCCCAGGCCCCCCTCCATGGACTGAGCAGGTGACTCTCAACAAAGGACTTAGTTAGCTTTCTCTAAATCCCCCCCATCAGGGATGTAGCTATAATTGAGCGGATGGGTTTAAAGACTCCAGGCCCCTGAGGGCCCCAAGCTCCACTCCTCCCTATTTTCTTCATTATCCCCCTCACTTGGAGGGGCCGTCGGAGAGAGGGGGGGAAACACGTGCCTCCTCTCCCCTAGCTACGCCCTTGCCCCCAATGTACATTGGCACATGTTGGGTCTTTCCAGGCTTGTTCTCTCTTCCTCTCCAAGACCATGTGGCAGGAAAGACTGGAGTGGGGAGAGAGGTCAGTACCAGGCCAGCTGAAATTTGCAGCTGAGATTTGCAGGGGAGTGCAGATGACCCTGCACATGATCTCACCCAGCCCAGTTCCTGCCCGGCCCCAGACAGGAAGCGAAGGGGTTGGCCTGGCTCCTGGGAGGCTGGAGGAGTCTCCTACCTAACTGGCTGCACTGGCTTCTGTTGTTTGTTCTGGGGTAGAGGAGTGAGTGAATGAGGCTTTTTAAAACAACAGAGGCCTTTTAAAATAATTAGGTCGAGCTAGAGGACTATATGAGGACTGTATTGTCTGACTCTTTGTCGTAAAGTTCCAGTCTGGTGGATGGGGGAGCGGGAAGTATTTCGAGGGGAATACCCGCTACTTTTTGCCACTGTTCCTTCTAAGGCATGCGCATGTGCGCATGCTCACACTTTTTTTGATGTCCAATCAGTTAGTGATCTAAAACTCAGGTTGAATCAGGAAGACCCCACTCTGAATGCACGTGCACACGTGCTGGCTTGTTACTGCCGCCCAGAACAAAACTCATTCCGCACAGAGGTGAGAAAAATTAGGAATATAGGAACATAGGAAAGCTGCCATATACTGAGTCAGACCATTGGTCTATCTAGCTCAGTATTGTCTCCACAGACTGGCAGCGGCTTCTGCAAGGTTGCAGGCAGGAATCTCTCTCAGCCACTTGAAAAGATGCCTCATTGCCCAGATAGCAAAACTTCAGCAGTGAGACAGGTGGTAACCAGAGAGAAGCCTTCTCAGAGAGGCAGGATGGATGGCCACCTGCGTTAGCTGCCTGGTTAAAGATGTTTTATTTGCCTGAGCATTTTAATGAAAACAGAAATCTGATTTGGTCTTCTGAGCCTTTTCATAGACTTCATTGTTGCTACTTCATCCAGCACAAAGTTGCTTTTATTCTTGGCTGTTATTACTTAGGAATATAGGAATCTGCCATATACTGAGTCAGACCATAGGTCCATCTAGCTCAGTATTGTCTACACAGACTGGCAGCAGATTCTCCAAGTTTGCTGCAGGCAGGAATCTCTCTCAGCTCTATCTTGGAGATGCTGCGAGGAAGGAACTTGGAACCTTCTGCCTCCCCATCCACTAAGGGGAATCTCTTACAGTGCTCACACATCAAGTCTCCCATTAATATGCAACCAGGGCAGATCCTGCTTAGCTAAGGGGACAAGTCATGCTTGCTACCATGAGACCAGCTCTCCTCTCTTAGACCGGCACCCCTCTCTTATCTGTTCTTTATATGTTTGTATTTTTAAAGATGTTATTGTATGTGTTTTGCAAATTATTTTATTTTCAAACCTATGATACATTAAAAAAATTAAAATGCAAGTAGATGGTTTCCCCTAGTTTTCACCAATGCCTGAGAAATTGGGGCTCACATCACAATGCTCAGTTTAAAATGCAACCCGTCCTCCTCTCTTTTTCCTTCCTTCTTAGTCCAGCGTCTGCTTCTAGTAAAGGCAGCACAACTGAGCTCCACTTGATGATTAATCCTTCCACTTAATCCAACTGCAATAAATGTTGTTTGCATCGCAGGTAAGTGAAGCCGCAAGGCTTGTAATTAAAATGCATTTAATTGCTTGTATGGTTAGTGAGGTGAAGTCTCTCTGAGTTTTTACACGGTTGAGATCAGAATCTGCATCTCTTTTTTTCTCACCACTTTTTTTGTGGGGATAAAGGATAATGAGCAGGTAGAATCTTTCAGGTAGAGATTTCAAAGCAACTTTTAAACCAGTCTTAAGGGAGATGCTATTGTGTGGGAATATTGTTTATAGTTCCATTTCACAGATGGTAGAATAATACTGAGGATGCATTTGTGACTGCAAGGGAAATGTAGTGCATAAGAACGTAAGATTATAACAGCAGCCCTGCTGCAACAGGCCCAAGGCCTATCTAGTCCAGCATCCTGTTTCCCACAGTGGCCCACCAGATGCATCTGGGAAGCCCACAGGCAGAGATGTAGGCATGCCCTCTCTCCTGCTGTTGCTCCCCTGCAACTGGTATTCGGAAGCATCCTATAGCTAATAGCCATTGATAGATCGGTCCTCCATGAATTTGTCTAGCCCCTTTTAAGCCATCCAAGATGGTGGCCATCGTCACATCCTGTGGCAGAGGAGTCCATAGATTTAATTATACGCTGTGTGAAAAAGTACTTCCTTTTGTCAGACCTAAATTTCCTGGCAATCAGTTTCACGGGATGACCCCTGGTTGTAGTATTGTGAGGGAGGGAAAAACATTTCTCTCTATCCACTCTCTCCGTACCATACATACTTTTATAAAGCTCTATTATATCTAATGGCGCAGTAACCTAGGGAGCAAGAGGTTGCCGGTTCAAATCCCCGCTAGTATGTTTCCAGATTATGGGAAACACCTATATCAGGCAGCAGTGATATCATCTCACACTGCGTGGGAAGAGGCAATGGTGAACCCCTCCTGTATTCTACCAAAGAAAACCACAGGGCTCTGTGGGCGCCAGCACTCGACACCAACTCGATGGCACAACTTTACTATATTACATCTCTCCATAGTCCGCTTTTTTCTGAACTAAAAAGCCCCAGATGTTGCAGCTTTGCCTCATAGGGAAGGTGCTCTTGCCCCCGATCATCTCAGTTGCTCACCTGAGATTTTTACCTACCGTTATTAAACCTCTTTGAAATCACTCAGAGGTTCCTTGGATGCAGAAGCCTAACTTGGAGGTAGAGCCGAAGTCCAGGGCTTCTTCCACACCCCCTGGGCCCCCCCAAATCTTCTTTAGTCTGTCCCGGGTGGTTGCCACACCGCTGGTCTGCACTGTGCTGGGCGGCCTACTGTGACCTCTGCAGTGGGGGAGTTGGGAAAGAGATATGTGGGGAATATGTTAAGTTGCTGGTTGGAATGTTTCTGCTAATGCATATTTGCATAAATATACCTGTTTTATATACTTACATGCCTGTGAGTTCAGTTGCTGTTTGTGCCCTCAAGAACCCACATGTTAAAAATGCTGCGTGTGTCAAGGTGTGTGTTTGTGTGTTGTGTGTGTGTGTAGGGGGGGGGGACGATGCTTAACTTGCAGCGGAGGTCGTGGCTGGGTGGAGGCCTCCAAAGGCCTTTAGGTCGAGCTTCCAGAATTACTCAGGTGCACCTCTGCTTGGAGATTTTATTTGAGCAGAAACTTTCACATTCTCCTTGAAATTTTGCATAATATGAAGTTTGGTGGCATCTATAACCCATGCCTTTTTCTCCCCAGAATAAGAATGTGTGCTTATACCTTTGCATTACTAACTTCTACACTAATCTTTTTCATACTTCTATTTCCTCTTTATTTTTTAAGATGAAAAGGTTTGTGCTTAGAGTGTGGAAAGGCAAGGTTTAGAGTACTTATTTCTTTATTACTGAAGTTTCTGTGGAGCCTTTTGACTTGGATGTAATCAGGGAGGGATACAATAAGATTAAAAACAACAAATTCAATCAGTTAAAACAACAATTGAGAAAGGTATTTAAAAGATTCAGGGCCTGGGCCCACTGACTTCCTTTTGATAATTAAACTCAAACATAACCCCCCAATAATAAATATGTTTTATAATATAGCACTTACAAATGTGGAAGCAGCAGAGAGCCAGGAAGTTTTTCACATCTGGCTTTTAGTTCACATCTCCTCCAGAATGGAAGGTGTGCATTCACATATTGGCCAGATTTACCCCGAAGTCCCTGTTAGCTCACTCAGGGAGCACTTCACACACAAATCGGGTTTTTCATTGCATGTTAGAATGCAGCCTGATTTATATCTGGGGTAAAAAAATTCCACTTTTTGTGTTGGTTTTTTGGTGCAACTTTGAACTCTCAGTAAACATAGCCTAGGGCCTCACAGAGGCCATTTGAGCATGTGTGGTGGCCATTTTGTTTTAGGTGGCCATTTATTATTATTATTTTATTTTTAAAAAATGGCGCCCCCCCCTTCAAGTGGCACCCGGGGCACGTGCCCTGCCTGCCCTACCCTAGATACGCCCCTGGTGCCACGTATGGGATTAGTGATGAGTATGTTTAAGATAATTATAGAAGAAGAAGAAGAAGAAGAAGAAGAAGAAGAAGAAGAAGAAGAAGAAGAAGAAGAAGAAGAAGAAGAGATAAATAAAACAACTTGCTCAGGCATTAAAAGATATAAATGCTGCACTTGTAGAAAAAAAAACCAATAATTTGCTAGAAACATACCAACTAATGTACAGTGCAGCAACAATAACAACACAAGAGCTCAGATATAAGATCAGTGGACCTGTAAAAAAAAAGAAAGTAGTACATCACCTAAATGGAAGATTAGATTAGAAAATAAAATCGCCAGGCTTAGATCAGATGCTAGTAAATTGAAAGATATGAAAGACAAGAAGCTGAAGAATGAAAACACCAAACGATATCTGATCCAAAAATACCAGGTCGATGGACATACCGGATGCATGTACTTACACTGGGAGAACAATAAGAGCTGCTACTGGGAACGTGAGCTATTTCGGAGCCACATATTGATGCCAACAGACTCTGGGCTCCTAATGGGAGTTTACCATTTAACATCTGTTTATGTGTATTGTATTCAATTGTTCATACATTATTATTATTATTATTACATTTATATCCCGCTCTTCTTCCAAGGAGCCCAGAGTGGTGTACTACATACTTGAGTTTCTCTTCCACAACAACCCTGTGAAGTAGGTTAGGCTGAGAGAGAAGTGACTGGCCCAGAGTCACCCAGCTAGTTTCATGGCTGAATGGGGATTTGAACTCGGGTCTCCCCAGTCCTAGTCCAGCACTTTAACCACTACACCATGCTGGCCCCACATGTGGCTTTTAGATGTCTACCAGGCCTTTTTTTTTTTTTTGTATAGTGGCTCAAGACAGGCAACTTGAAGAAAGAAACAGAGGGTTTAATACTGGCTGCACAAGAACAGACACTAAGAACAAATGCAATAAGAGCAAAAGTAGAAAAATCAACAACAAATAGCAAATGCTGCCTCTGTAAAGAATCAGTGGACCACCTAATCAGCAGTTGTAAAAAGATCACACAGACTGACTACAAACAAAGGCATGACAAGGTAGCAGGGGTGATACACTGGAACATCTGCAAAAAGTATAAGCTACCTACAGCCAAAAATTGGTTGGACCACAAAATTGAAAAAGTTGTAGAAAATGAAGATGTAAAAATATTATGGGACTTTCAACTACAAACAGACAAACATCTGCCACACAATACACCAGATATAACTGTAATCAAGAAGAAAGAAAAACAAGTTAAAATAATTGACATAACAATACCAGGTGACAGCAGAATAGAAGAAAAAGAAACAGAAACAAAATACAAAGATCTACGAATCAAAAATGAAAGGCTGTGGCAGAAGAAGACCAAAACAATCCCAGTTGTAATTGGCACCCTAGGTGCAATTCCAAAACATCTTGAAGAGCACCTCAACACCATAGGGGTCACAGAAATCACCATCAGCCAATTACAGAAAGCAACTTTACTGGGAACAGCCTACATTTTGCAGCAATACTTATAACAACAATATTGATAACAAAATTCAGGCATTCCAGGTCCTTGGGAAGGACTCGATGTCTGGATAAAACAAACCAGTCAATAACACCTGTTTGTGCAAACAAGAAATAATAATAATAATGATAATTAATCCCAGTAGTAATTGGTGCCCTAGGTGCAATTCCAAAACACCTTGAAGAGCACCTCAATACCATAGAGGTCACGGAAATTACCATCAGTCAATTACAAAAAGCAACTTTACTGGGAACAGCTTACATTTTGTGACAATATTTATAACAACAACAACAACAATATTGACAGTAAAATTCAGGCATCCCAGGTCCTTGGGAAGGAGTCTATGTCTGGATAAAACAAACCAGTCAATAATATCTGTCTGACTGTGTGAATAAAGAATCATTAATAATAATAAATATCCCTCAACCTTCAGGTCTTGGCCCATCTAACCCTACAGGACAATTTTCAGTATTCCTGGAAAAGGGCTGTGTGGACTAAATTGTCACTACTGGGCTTTACCCCACTTCTCCTACTAGCTATGGGGCCATGACCAGGTGGAAACAGTCATGGAACAGAGGATAATAGAAACAGAGCGCTAGGCTGACCTTGGCAGGGTTCCATCTTTCCTGTGCTCCGAAAGGATCAGATACTCTGCCTCCCCCGCCACGTACCTGTCACAGCTAGAAATCCCAAGCCAGAGAAAGGCTTGCTTGCTTGCTTGCTTGCTTGCTTGCTTGCTTGCTTGCTTGCTTTATTTATTTATTTATTTATTTATTTATTTATTTATTTATTTATTTAATTAATTCAATTCATCAAACTTCTATACCACCCAAACTTTCCTCTCTGGACGGTTAACATAAAACAATTAAAACACGTATAAAAAGTTAAAACAGTTCAACAATTTAAAATCAACCATAAAATTAAAAACAGACAGTTTTAAAAAGCTGGGAAAGCTTGGGTGAAAAGTTGGGTTTTCAGATTATTATTTTTTTAATTGCCAGAGATGAGGAGGATCATATCTTAGTAGGGAGCGCATTCCACAATCTCGGGGCAGTAACTGAGAAGGCCTGTCTCCGTGTAACAGGAGACGGACCTCCTCAGATGACCTCAATGGGCGGTGTGGCTCATAGTGTGTGGCTTACACCCTTGCCCGTGGTCATGCCCTTCCCTCCGCTGTACTGGAAGGCAAATACAGAAAGATCCCAATTGCAGAGAGACTTTGTCCCTGTGACACTGGGGAGGTAGAGACCACAGAACATGTACTCCTCTTTTGCCCCTTTTACAGAGACATTCAGGCCAAGCTTATATTTCCGCTACTTTTCAAGTACCCTGGCCGTCCCAACCATGTCTATATCTGGATGCTGCTTTCGGATGAAGACCCATCCTTCACGAATAACACTGCCAAGTTCTGTGTGGCAGTGAGTAGAACCCTTTGGGTCTACTTCTGCGTATTTTAAAACCCGCTATCTTATCTTTTTTAGACGCCTTATTTTATATACTCCGCTTTAGCCACCACTTTTTGCATCCTATATATTTCACATTTTATATGTTCATAATTTTTTTTAATACAGCTGTTTAATAATCTCATAGATACCCTCTGGATATCAACTTTATAGTATTACTAGCTGACACCTGGCACAGTATCAGCACCGCTAGTTCTCTCTGTCTCTCCCTCATCCCTTCAGCCATTCTCCCCCGTCCCTTCATAAATAGGGTGCCACCACCAAAAAGGCCCTCTCCATAGTAGCCACCCGCCTCACCTCGTTTGGCAGGGACACTCGGAGCCAGGGGTGTAGCTATAATTGAGTGGATGGATTCAAAGAACGCAGGTCTACCAGCTCCTGAGGGCCCCACATCTTCACCCCTCCCTATTTTCTTCATTTTCTCCTTCACCCCAAGAGGCTGCCAGGGAGAGCAGTGAACACAACCCCCCCCCCCCAGCTATGCCCCTGCTCGGAGCAGGGCCTCTGAAGAAGATCCTAAGGTCCAAGTGGGGACATATGGGGCAAGGCGCTTTCTCAGGTAACCTGGTCCCAAGCCCTTGTTCACTGTTCTTGCTATCAAGAAGTTTCTCCTTGAGGCTGTTCTCATGCGCAGCCTAAACTAGGCTAGGGATGCCCAGCCCGGGTTAGGCTGCGCATGATAACTGCCTGGATAAGGTCTGATCCAGTGGCCAGAACCACCCAACTCCATTGTGAAACCTGCCTCCTAAATGAACTTAAGGGGGTGAGTGCTCCCTTAGCCCCCCCCTTTTTTTTATCGTGTGCAGCGCTGGCTGCATTTAGCTGACTCTGTAGCAGTGACGGGCACATGCCCATTGCTGTGGGGATCTCCACAATGCACCATGCACTCACATGGTGCATTATGGGATTTCTGGGGGCCAGGACAATGCTTCCCGGCCCCTGACCCTCCACTCTGCCTGGGGCAGTGGAGGCTCGTCTGGCAATGGAGGATCACGCAGCAATGGAGGAGCAGTCATCTTCAGGGAAGGCAAATTTAAGTAGCCTTCCTCGCGGCCCGCCTGGTAGCCCTCTCACTCAATCACGAGAAGAATGGGCTCCTTATGTTCCACTGAAATCTACCCCTGCAACTTAAGTCCATTAGATCTACTCCTGTCCTTTGGGGCAGCAGAGACCAAATCTTTGCCCTCTTCGGTGTAACAGCCCTTCAAGTATTTGAAGAGTGCTGTCTTGTCAGTCTTTGCTCTTCATGCTAAACTTACCCAATTCCTTCAATCTTCCCTCATGGGGCTTATTTTCCAAACCCCTGACCATCTTCATTACTCTCTGCTCTCCAATTTGTTTACATCCTTTTAAAAGTGCAGTTCCCCAAACTGAATGCAATATTCCAGATGAGGCCTGGCGAGAGCAGAATTAAGTGGAGCAATTCCTTCTCATACCTTGATTGTGAGCCCTTTGGGGACAGGGATCCATCTTATTTATTTATTAGTTCTCTGTGTGAACCGCCCTGAGCCATTTTTGGAAGGGTGGTATAGAAATCGAATCGAATGAATGGATGGATGGATGGATGGATGAAATGGTGGTTCTATTAATGCAGACAAATTTGCACATATTTAGCTTTTGATCAGCTGTACCTGATGGTACTACCCTCTACCCTTCAATTTGACCTAATCAAAAAGGACTGCTAACCAAAATTTCAGGAGCAACTTTGTCTTCTGTCTTGCTCAAAATCAAGATAAATTATATCCTCAGCATTTCCTGAATCCACTAAGAAAAAGAGATAAGATCAGAAAAGAAATAGGATTATTCTGGCAGGATTTATTCTTGATGAATCTGTGTTGGCTTCTACGAATCATTGTGTTATTTTCAAGATGCTCATAGACTGCTTTATAAAATCTTTCTCCCCCCCCCACTTTTTTTTTAAAAAAATGATTGGGACAACAGCACACCTCTATTCTTGTGGCACTTCATCCATTCTCTAGGATTTCTCAAAGATTATTGGCTGTAATGGTTGGTTGAATTGCATCACAGGGAAACAAAAGAACTTGCTAACGTTCAAAACCTGTCTGCATACCTTATTTAGCTGAACAGAAGATGACTCTGAATTTAAGACACCCCCTTAATAACAGAGGTTAAATAGAGGTTATAATTGTATTTGCTCAAAAGGAAGAGGACTTTGAATTTAAGACAATCCCTTGATTTCTAACCTCAAAGAACTTGGAAAAAACCTCGTCTTCGATTCAGGTAAATATGGTATATCAGCAAGTTATTTTGTTACCTTACGATGCAATTCACTTGGCCCTGAAGATTTGAACTTATTTGGGGTAGATGGTGAGGCCATTCCCACAAGCCTCAAAAAGAGGAATCCACTGGAATCCCTCCAATCCAAGCCCTGGGTCTGGCCCCTCACCATTCATGCTGCTTTTGTGAGGCTACACACCATTCCATCCTTGGGAGAAGATAGAGGCAAAATATAAGCTGAGCACTGTCACTTTTTCTTTGCCACCCATTAACATTTCACCATCCTTGCTGAGCAGTGGGCCTACTGTTTTCTTCCTCTTACTTTGTGTTGGAACTGAAGGACTCTGCGTTGTCTCATGTCTCAATGACAGAGGGGGACAGATTAGTGAATCAGAGGGCTAGAGGGGTCAAGACATTGGTCATCCCTTCTCTACTGTTCTGACACTATCCCTTTGATATGTAGATTGCTACTCTCAGGGACTTCCTGCCTGCCTGCCTGCCTGCCTCCCTTCCTCTTCCCTTTCTTCTCCCTTGCAGCACACACGCTCCTCTCTCTTTGCACCATTTGTGCAGAGATGCAGAAACCATCCCTCTGCATCCAGCTAGCTAGCTAGCTAGCTAGATTAGAGATCCTACCTCTCCACTTTCCTATCTAGAATGGAGTTCACCAATAAAGACTCCTTATATTGATTTGAAACTATGAACTGGCTCCAAGTTTCTTTTACTCTCAGCATACATGCATGCCTAGACAGACTCCTCTGTGTTGTGCCTCAGTGCTGTAATAGAAGGGTATCTCTTACCAGAGAGAATTCCCAAAACTTTGAACGTATGTAGGAAAGCCTATCAGCAACTCTCACCAGCTTCAGCTCGTCCTGATCGTTAGCTTTTCTCACACTGGGTCCCTGCAAATCTGGACTGCTTGTTTGTATTCATTTTTGGTGGCCTGTCCCTCCTTCTTCTTTTTTTTTTTTAACATATCATCTTTTATTTTCAGCTGATCACTCAGCTTTTTGTGCAGCCAACCAGCCTCTGCTGCATTTTCTGTTCTCACTGCCATAATGAAAACGGATATTGCAAAAATTCTACTGTAAAAGCCATTACAGCTGCTGGCACTTTATATCTGGCTGTACCCCACAACATCTTCAGCCACTGAAACTATGCATGCTCTTTTTCCCACACAAGCAATGAAGATTGCAAGATGTACTCAATTAGCAACTCGTTAAGTTGGGGAAGGGCTGCAGGAAATGAAGCAAATGAGATCTTAAATATTCAAGGGGGGAAAAATCATGCCTGGATACCTGGATATCTTTGCAACAACCAGATCACGACATATCTCTGATTGGACAACCTTAATTTTGACCTTCTAATTACCCCCTTCCCCTCTATTATTTCCTTCATTTCCCTGCAACCCGTTCCCAGCGTAATGAGCTGTGGATGGTTTATTTAGTCAGATATCAGGCTGGGAGGATGCAGTTTGCAAATGGGAGTGCTGTTCAGGCTGATTGTACAAGGACAGAGTTACATTTACAGGTGATAATTCCTGGGGTTTGGTAGGAAGTGTCTATTGAGTGACAGGAAAGAGAGATTACATTCTGGGGGTTGAAGGGAGGGCTCTCGGCAGCCCAGGCCACACTCCCTTGTCACGTGCAAAGGGCCCGAACGAGCTCTCAACTTGTCATTTCAGGCAGCATTGGCTGCCTGGTAGGACGTTTTCCCCTTTCTTTCCCTCCAGAGAGGGAGTGAAAGGGAAAAACCTTCTATCAGGCAGTCGGAGCTGCCCGAAATAATTGGCGAGGAGTTCGCCCAGGCACTCGGTGGCCCGGGCGTGGGAGGGGGGAAGCTCTCGGCAGCCCGGGCATGGGAGGGGGGCTTCGCTCTGGGCTCCTCTGGAGCTCAAGCCACGCCCCCGTGCGTGTGATGTCACATGCACAGGCGTATTGGAGGGGGCCACCGAGTGGGGCTGGCCACAGTCCGCCGCCCGGCTGGCTCCACGCCTGCATGGTGGGGTGGTAGAATTAAACCCCCCTGCCCGCTATTGTGTGTAGCCCCAATCTGCAGGGTGGGGGGAGGGTGGGAGCAGAAGCTGCTATTTGTTCCGTTAAAAACGAGCTCATTAGCCCCAATAATGGGCTCAACATCGCATCATAGAGTTGTTTACACAGCTGCCAGCAGAGTCGGAGGAGGAGTGCCCATCCTGGGTAGGAGAGCCAGGCATACTCCTGATTGGCAGTCATGTGCATGCAAACATAAAGGTCAGAGGAGGGGAGAAAGATGGTGTATGAGGCAGCAGCTGGGCAGGACAGCTTTCCCTCCTAATCTTGGTAAAATACTGGGGACGGAATCTGGATAAAGTGCACTCATCCCACCCAGCTGCCTCCTTGCACACAACCACTTCAAGAGGATGCAGGCTCACTGCTTCCGAGTTAGTCAAGAGCCCATCTAGAAAGTTCCCGTACATGGTAGGGGGGGAAAGGAATGATGGGAGTTGATCACAGTTGCTTTGACACATAACTTAATATGCACAGAGCAGCCCCCTGCTTGCTGCATGGTATGTCAGCCAGTAGTAGTAGTAGTAGTAGTAGTAGTAAATAATAATAATGCTCTCTGCTTCTATGATCCTATGTCAGAATTCTGTACTAGAAAATTCCTGTCAAAATCAATAAAAGAAATCTTTAAAAGAAGCAGGCCTTCCTCAGTTCTCAGAATCAAAGAACCCTTCTGACTTGAGCTCTTGGCCACTCTAGGATTGGGAGGACTAGCTTTTTTTAATGGTGCCTACTCAGGCCTGTTGACTAAATGTTTGCTGCTCTAGCTATAGGAGGACCAGCTTTCAATGGCGCTACTCAGTCCTATTGGCCCAATGTTCATGTCCCTCCATTTGACCGGAGACCTTTGCTGCTCTAGCCATGGGAGGACTAGCTTCTCTATGGTGTCCACAATCCCATCGGTTCAGTGTTCATTTCCCCCTTTCTAGCTATGCCTGGATGTACACACATGTTGACTCAGGAGCGATTCAAGCTTTTTTCCCTTGTGGCTTCATTTAACTTTCCTAATTAAAACCATCTATCTTTCCCATCATCTCTTGTGATTCAAAAGTAGAGTTAATGAGAATAATTGTTCTCCATATTTCCCTATCATGCCACTTTGAAGTTTAAAACTTAACTTTCATTCTCCATCGCTCGATGAAAATGAGTATTTACTGTAGCGAGCTGGACAAGTTATGCCAAAGACATGTCGTTTCCATCAGTGTTATGTCTTGTCTGAACACTGCCAAAAACAAAAGATCCACAGATTAGCAATGCGTTTTAATTTCTGCCGTCTCTCTCTTCTGCTCTCCAACCTGGCAGTCTAGCCAAATCTCTGTAAGGTTTCCTGGGCAAGAGACACCCCTCTTGGATTTCCCCCGCTACTCTCAGGGAATTAACATCTTAAAAGTCAATGTTGTCTGCCTTGTTAAAAATAATTCTTCAGCTACATCTCTGTGTAACATGAGTACATTGTGTTCTTAGGCTGCTGAATAGGTGGGGAGATCTCAAATGTTTTGTATCAACGGGTTTCATAAGACAGAACTGGTGCAAAACTACAGCAGACTACTTGGGAGATGAGCTGGGGCAGCACAATCTTGCTAGGAGGTTCTCCTGTGCAGGACCACTGAAAGTAACGAGGGTTTGAACAGGAGAATTTCCTTGTAAAATCCTGGTCAATTGTGCATGAGAACTTGCATTTCCAAGGATGTGAACGTGGAGTATCTGCAGACAGAGGCTGATTCCTGGAGACCCCAGGCCAATTAGGATTGGCAACTCTAGAAAAGCTTCATTTGCTTAATGCTTCATTAACAAAAAAGATGGCAACTCTACAAACAAGATTTCCAGGATTTGTAAGGCTGCCAACTGGCCAGGAAAAACAAAACAACAACAAAAATCCTGCCTTGCTTCAGTATTTTTAGCAATAACTTAGTCAACAGAAACAACTGCCAGAGACGTTTAGGCTCTCTCATGGCATGGAGAGAAGCAAGTACGTTGTGTTTGTGGATCCAGCTTGTTGTTGAAAGTAGAGTGGCAGGGGCTGCTGAAAAAGCCAGGAGCTTTTTCACACTGTGCTTTTATTCAAATCTCCCCCAGAAGCGAGTGTGTGCTTTCACACTTTGGCCAGATTCTCACTGAAATCTGAGAATCTTTGGGAGCATTTCACACACAACTCAGATTTAGGGTTGTCATATTCGAGCTTCCCAAATCTGGGTGGCCTAATTTGCATATTATGCAAATTGTGTGGAAACTAATGTGCATTTATCTATTTATGTATTTGACATATTTGTATACTTTCCCCTCCTTCTCTGCCCTTCCATGTCATCAGATCCAGAGTAAAATCCAGGCAATCCGGGCAGTGCATTTGAAATCTGTGTAAATCCAGGTGGAATTTAGCAGTTGGGTGGAGGAGCCAAAATCTGGGTGCCAGTCAGGCTTTTGAGATGCAAGCTTTTATTTATTTACATTTATTTATTTTTTACATTTGTATTCCACTCTTCCTCCAAGGAGCCCAGAGCGAAGTACACAGTTAAGTGTCTCCTCACAACTACCCTGTGAAGTAGGTTAGGCTTTTAAGATGCAGATAGGAAACTGCCTTCTGTAATGCCTCAATTCTTCTTCTTCCAAGTGGCTTCCCTGGTGGTATACTCCGAGAGCGCTGAAGCACTGTGTGAGAAACTCCCGGGGCTGAGCATGCCCTGGTCCTTGCCGACACCTTTGGCAGATAAATTGGCCAGCCCACCTCAGAAGTCAACTGAGGATCACTAATTATGGGGCATTGTGTCTCTCCCATAATGCGAAATAATTACAGCTCTTTCCTCAAGGCATCCCTTTCTCTCTCTAAAAGAAAGCTTCTTGCTAGCCCACTGGGGTTTGGGGGCTGTTGTGGAAGATGGCACCTCCAGGCCCGTGGCCTGCCTCTGCTGATTCAGAATATATCCTCCTTTTTCCATCAGAAGCCTCCCAGATTTGCTGATCAGCAGTTCTCTCCTGCAAGCCTCTGACTCAGCCTGACCCCTGGCAGCGCTGGGCTTATGAGAGCAGCCAAAGAGGCAGCAAAGCCTCGCTCGGATTCACAGGGCTTGCTCTGAGGCAAGACGTGCAGCTTTGCTGAAGCGTCCTGGCCAACTCTTGTCCAGAAGGCCTGTGAGAACTTTGTGTGGAAGGTGCCTCCAGCCTTGGTATGAAAGGCCGAGTAGGGATCCTTAAAAGAAATAAACAAAATAAACATTCCTTGAAGGGACGAACTCTCTGATAATTCAGCCGAAGAAACCATTCTCCCTCAAGGCACAAAGGGGTCCGGCCTAGTCAGTGAAGGTGGATGACGTCGAATGCAACCCTTTCTCAGACAGCTCATGAATCTGCCATGTTCCTTTCCTTCCCTCCCCCCACTCCCCCACACCAAAGTTTTTTTTTTGGTTTTCAATGGCTGGCATTCATAGAATGGCCTTTTATGATAGGCCATGCTGGGGGCAGAATAATATGAGGCTTAATGCACGTTGCAGGAGGAAAATGGCGCCAGGGTCTGCTTGAGCCTTCAGTTGAAATGCTGAGGCATTTTATAACAGGACATGCCTGGCCTTGGGGACTGGGCCACTTTTGGATGGGCTCTCCGTTTTCTGCCTTCTCATCTCCTCACATCTTTAATTTTTCATTTGTTTGTTTGTTTGTTTGTTTGCATTTCATATCCCACTCTTCCTCCAAGGAGCCCAGAGTACTACATACTTAGGTTTTTCCTCACAACAACCCTGTGAAGTAGGTTAGGCTGAGAGAGAAGTGTCTGGCCCAGAGTATCATGGTATCATGGCTGAATAAATAGATAGATAGATAGATAGATAGATAGATAGATAGATAGATAGATAGATAGACCCTTCACAGTAAACCCAGGGTGAAGTTTGCTGTCTGGGAAAGCTCCTGGTCCTTTTTACCGGGGACAGTCCCTGTTTTCTGGAATCTGTCCCTGATAAATCACTGGACCTCTTTTGTCCTTCGTCTTGACTTGTTCTGTCCCCCACCCCCAGCCAGTGAGCTGATAGGAGTTGTCAGGGGCATAGCCAGCCCGCCGGTGGCCTGTGTGCGGCCGCGGCAGGCGCCCCGATAGCCCCGCCCCCTGCGTCAGACGTCAGACGCAGGGGATAGCCACTCCCCCGCATCTGACATCAGACGCGGGGGGGGGGGGCGTGGTATGGCTCCCGAACGGAGCCTTGAGGCTCTGTTAGGGAGTTCAGAAGCAGCTTAACTGCTGAAGGGGCCGCGTGGCCCCTTCGGCAGTTAGACGAAGGCTGGTGCTGCATTTGCAGCGCAGCCCAGAAGTGCCGCTCCTGTGCTGCGCTGCGAACGCAGCGCCAGTCTTAGCTAGTTAGGCTGGCACTGTGTTCGCAGCGCCAGCCTTTGTTTAGCTCCCGAAGGGGCCGGGCGGCCCCCGCTCGGGAGCTAAACTACCGCCCCCCGTGTCTGACGTCAGACGCGGGGGGCGTGTCGGGGCTGCTCTCGCGGCCCCTGATTGGCCACCGGCCCGGGTTCTTTGAACCCGTTGGCCCGATGGTGGCTCCACCCCTGGGAGTTGTCATTTTTCAAATTCACCCCCTGCCCAGAGTCTCTCTAGAAATTCAGCCTCCAAGTGGGTGGGCGGGAGAATCCACATGACTGCCTGGGCGCTTTCCAGCTTAGCCGCACAACAGCGGCAAAATGCTTCCGTTCAGGCAAATCACATTCAAAACATTAATAGCAAAGCGCCCAGCAGGGGGAGCAGTCTCACGAAAACGAACAACCCAAGAAAACAGCAACTTTTTTTACTCCGGGTAGTTATAGCACTATGTCGTGTCAGTGTAGGGAATGTGGTGTCACAACACAGGAAGCACAGAAGCACACTTCAGAGATACATTGTGACCCCATTGCAGGGTTTAATCTGGAAAGCGCCCAGGAGTCGTAGGAGAAGCGTGCTCCCGATTTTCAGTCGTGTGTTTTGCAAACAGCAAGGTAGGAGGAGGGGAGTGGGATTGTGTGTGAGGTGGCAGCTGGGTAGGATGGTTTTTCCTCCTACCTCGGTAAAAATCTGGGGATGGAATCTGGGGAGGGCACATGTTGTATCCTATCCAGTAATCTTTTGTATATAGTTGTTTGGACGTTTGTCCCAATGGGGATCCTGTAGAGAGCATGAAGGGTAGAGTCAGAAAAGGAAAGGGAGGGAAAGGAGAAGGAGAAAATGGAGTTGTTGCTGAATAAACCTTTAGTTACATCTGCACAGTGGGGAAATGACTTGCCTAGAGAGCAAGAGGTTGCCGGTTCGAATCCCCGCTGGTATGTTTCCCAGAATATGGGAAACACCGATATCGGGCAGCAGCAATATAGGAAGGTGTTGAAAGGCATCATTTCATACTGCATGGGAGGAGGCAATGGTAAACCCCTCCTGTATTCTACCAAAAAAACCCACATGGCTCTGTGGTCACCAGGGTGCTTTCCAGATTAGCCGCTCAACAGCGGCAAAATGCTTCCGTTCAGGCAAATCACATTCAAAACATTAATAGCAAAGCGCTCAACAGGGGGAGCAGTCTCGCAGAAACGAATAACCCGAAAAAACAGCAACTTTTTAATGCCTGATATACGACGTCATAGCACTATATCGCAGTGATTAAATTCGAAACAAGGCATTGGAAATATGAACGGCGCCCTGCTGTCAGTGTAGGGGCTGCAGGGTCACAACACAGGAAGTGCGGAAGCACACTTCAGAGATATGCCATGGCCCTTTTGCAGGGTCTAATCTGGAAAGCGCTCAGCAGGCGACACCGAATTGAGGACACAGCTTTAGTTCACATCTACATAAGATTTCTTGGAGTGTGTGATGGACACAGCTATACAATATTTGGTGATGAAGACAGGATCTGCAAGAGAACTTGTAACATTCAGCCATCACATTCAAACTAGGGTTGAAATGATCATCTACGCCCTGAAAAGCAGCTTCATACGAATTGGCATCCATTCCAAGTTGCAGGAAAGGGCAAATGATTAAACATTCTCTGGCCTTCAGGGCCCAGGCCGTGAAGCAATATAGCCTTCTGCTTAGCTGGAGTAGGATCAGGCCCCGGTGTGGTGAGGAGGTAATTGCTGAAATAGGACCTTTATTGTTTCCAGGGAAGAGCAGCTTCTCCTGGGGTGGACAAGAAAAAATGGTGGTGGTAGGATCTGAGCCATGCTGCAGTGGGGATCCAGTGAAGACCAGAGTCCAGGGTTGATAAGGAAAAAGCACCTTCAGGGGCCGTGCAGGTCAGGGAGCTGGAGGTAGTGAATCAGCAGCAGCTATAGCAGAAAGCCGTTCAGGAATATAGGCCCAGGAATGCAAGGAAATGAGGTTGCAGGAACATGCACAAGCTTTGCGGGCTCACACGCTTAGCTGGTTCAAAATCTCATTACCAAATGTTTTATAGCTGCTCCCCCTCATAGACACAAATAAATCTTACGTAGATTTAACTAAAGGCTTATTCAGCAACGATTCCATTTTCTCCTCCTTTCCCTCCCTTTCCTTTTCTGACTCCACCCTTCATGCTCTCTACAGGATCTCCATTGGGGCAAATGTCCAAACGGCTAAATACAAAAGATTACTAGACAGAACACAACCGTGCCCTCATCCAACCCAGCTGCCATCTCACACACGATCACACTCATGCTTAATGTTAACATACTGTTGTGTTGGGTTTTTTAAAAAAACCAAACCAAACCCTGGATTGGGATCCCATTGATGTGGGAAGAAGGGAGATTGAACTGCAACCATCCCTATCCAGATTCCCACCCGCATGGCTGTTATTTGCTGTTGGCACAAATGGTCACTTTTTTCCAGGGCAAAGAGCAGCCGCAGAGGGTGGGGTCTGATCAGGATCATGGTGGGGGGAAGAGTTATCCTCCCTCTCACACCATGGGTCTGATCAGAGTGTGTGTGTGTGTGTGTGGGAACTAATCTAGCTACAATTTACTGAATAAAAAACAAGCATGCTAGCCCTAATTGTGTGTTTAAAGTTTGACCCTCAGTTTATTGCAATCTTTTTTACCACCAGGGGGCCCCATTTAGATATTCTGCCTTAGGTACCAAAATGTCTTGGGCCATCACGGGCTTATACACAAGGCGCAGCAGTCACAGGGCTGGCCTGACCCCACACACAATCCTAGCAGTTCCTTTGAGTGGAAGGATTTCTAAGAGTACCAGGACGTGCAAGTTGACGGGATCCTGCTGCATGGAAAACCTGTTAGGATGGGGAAGGTGGAGCCATAGCTTTGTCTATGCATTTAATTAATGGATCAAGAGGCCAGTGACCGATGAACGAAAATGCTTTAATCTGGCCCAAGTTGAATTCATTTTGATCATGTGCAAGCTAAGCAAAAGGATAGCTGAAGATCAAAGGGAGCAAGGGAGCAATGCAGGCTTGCTATCACAAGACCAGCTCTTCTCCGCCTGCCTCTCCACTGCTCATGCAATGTATTGTGGGAGAGCTGGAGAATGCCCCGGTGGCGGCTACATGGCGTGCCAGCTGCAGAGCCGAAAGGAGGCTCTGGGAGCAGGAAGGGAGGAACCTGCCTGCTCTCCAGCCCACCCCCACTCGGTAAGGCTGTTCACATAATCGGAAGCTTGAGCAGATAATTGAAAACTCCCAGCAGGAGCTGGGTAGGACAGCATTGCCTGAAGGTAAACCCAACTTTCCTACCCAGCGTTTGACCAAGGGAGGAGGAAAAAGCTGCCCTGCCCAGTTCCCGCCTCACACTCAATCACTCCCCTCTCCTCCTACCAAGTTGTTTGCTTACACACCAGCAAAAATTGGGAGCTCACGCCGCTCTCAGACTGAGTGTCCTGCCCAGTTTTCAACTGTGTGAATGGCCTAATCGAACGACTGCATGTTAGGGTTGGAAGGGACCTTGGAGGTTTTTTAGGTCAGTGCAGGTGTCTGCTACAGCAGCCCTGGCAGAAAGCCAGTGGCGCTCGGACCCCTGGACTTTGGGGCCGAAGTCCAGGGCCTCCATTGGGGGTGTAGCTAGGGGAGAGGGGGCCTGTGTTCGCCCCTCTCCTGGGCAGCCCCTTGGAGTGAGGGAGATGAATGAAGAAAATAGGAAGGGGTTGGCGCTGGAGGGCCCTGGGGCCCCCGGGTCCTTTGAAGCTGTCTGCTCAATTATAGCTACAGCCCTGGCCTCCACACCCCCTGGGGCCACCCAAATCCGTATATCCTGGGTGGTGTGGTCACTGCTAGGCAACACTGCCCTGGGCAGCCAAGGGTGATTGTGACCTGTGCCTGGTGCTTTAGAGACAGAGGGGGGCACGGGGAAAGAAAAATGTGGGATGGGAATATGTCAAGTTGCCTGTCGGAATGCTTCTGCTAATGCAGGTTTGCATAAATAGACCAGTTTTACTTTCTTACATCCTTGTGAGTTCAGTTGATGTTTGTGCCCTCAGGAACCCATGTTTTAAAAATACTGCATGTGTCTGTGTCTGTGTGTGTGTCTGTGTGTGTATAGGGGGATGATGCTTACTTTGCAGTGGTGGTGGTGGGCGCTCCAGTGGGGAGGTTGGAGGGCTCCAAAGGCCTTTAGGTCCAGGCTCCAAAATTATCTAGGTGCGCCTCTGCAGATGGCTGTCCAGCCTCTCTCTGAACATTCCTAGCGAAGGAGAGCTCAGCCCACCATGCGTGAGGCAGACTGTTCAAAAAGGTATTAGAGCCAAGAAATTCCTCCTCCTGTCTAGCCTAAATCTGTTTCCTTGCCTTTTCAACCCATTTGCTCGAGTCCTGCCTTCAGGAGCAAGAGAATAGGAAATGACTTGACTAGCAAGCCAGAGGTTGCCGGTTCGAATCCCTGCTGGTATGTTCCCCAGACTATGGGAAACACCTACATTGGGCAGCAGCGATATAGGAAGATGCTGAAAGGCATCATCTCATACTGAGTGGGAGATGGCACTGGTAAACCCCTCCTGTATTCTACCAAGGACAACCACAGGGCTTTGTGGGCACCAGGAGTTGACACCAACTCGACGGCACACTTTACCGTATCATTGCGTCGTCTTTTCTTCTCCAGGCTAAACAACCCAGCTCCTTTAATGGTCCTCACAGAACTTGGTTTCCATATCCCTCACTGTCTTTGGTGCCTTCCTTTGAATCTGTTCCAGTTTATCAATGTCTTGCTTAAAATATGGTGCCCAGAACCAGACACAGTTGTTAGGAAGTAAAGTCATAGCAGCATTTGCTTCTGGGTCAGTGGGCCTAGGGGCACGCTGCATATTTGAAAACACTTCTCTACCGGGAATTCCTTACAACAGGGATTCCCAGATGTTGCTGACTACAACTCCCAGCATACCCAGCTGTAATGGTCTTTGGCTGGGGATTATGGGGGTTGTAGTTGGCATCTGGGAAGCCTTGCTATAACATCTGGGAATCCTTGTTATCCTGGAATCCCAGGAGAGAGGGCATGCCCTCACCTCTTGCCTGTGGGCTTCCCAAAGGCATCTGGTGGGCCACTGTGTGAAACAGGATGCTGGAATAGATGGGCCTTTGGCCTGATCCAGCAGGGCTGTTCCTAGGTTCTAGGTTCTTCCAAGGTTATTCTCCAGTCCAACTGGAGGTCCTACAGAGTCTTTGGTGGTTTCTTCAACATTCCCCCTCCCCCTGGCCCTTTTGAGTCTTAAATTCAGCTCCAAGAAGTGTGGATCGATTTGGAACGGAAAGTTCCTACCAATAATGGTCACACCCTGGGGGTGTTTCCTTTCCTAGTAGCTGTGATAAAAAGGTGGCTGTGTGTGCTACGCAGCTACGCTAGAAATACATTTCCGTTAGTCAAGGCTGTGAAGCAAAATTCTCACCCATGTGAGCGTTTCTTGTGGTTTTGTTTTTTCTAAATGCAGCTATGGGGCATGCAGCAGTGTGCAGAAGAAGGGTCAAAATAATTGCTAGGCGTCAGAAAGAACTCCGGTCTCATTTTTTAACTGAGATCCTGAAGCACTTCAGGGCATGGTTAAACACACACACACACACACACACACACACACACACACACACACTTCTGACCTGGGGAGAAAAGCTGGTCTTGTGGTAGCAAGCATGAATTGTCCCCTTTGCTAAGCAGGCTCTTCCCTGGCTTGCATTTGAATGGGAGACTACATATGTGAGCACAGCAAGATCTTCCCCATACTGGATGGGGCCTCTCTGGAAAAGGCACCTGCATGCCCAAGGTTCCATGTTCCCTCCCTTTCAGCATCTGCAAGACAGAGCTGAAAGAGACTCTGGCCTCTTTGAGACTCTTCTCAAACTGGAGAAGTTGCTGCCAGTCTGTGTAGACAATACTGAGCTAGGTAGACCAGTGGTTTGGCTCAGCAGAAGACAGCTTCCCATATTCCTAAGGTAAATATACAGGTGAAACTCGGAAAATTAGAATATCGTGCAAAAGTCCATTAATTTCAGTAATGCAAATTAAAAGGTGAAACTGATATATGAGACAGACGCATTACATGCAAAGCGAGATAAGTCAAGCCTTAATTTGTTATAATTGTGATGATCATGGCGTACAGCTCATGAAAACCCCAAATCCACAGTCTCAGAAAATTAGAATATTACATGGAACCAAGAAGACAAGGATTGAAGAATAGAACAATATTGGACCTCTGAAAAGTATAAGCATGCATATGTATTCAGTACTTGGTTTGGGCCCCTTTTGCAGCAATTACTGCCTCAATGCGGCGTGGCATGGATGCTATCAGCCTGTGGCACTGATGAGGTGTTATGGAAGACCAGGATGCTTCATTAGCGGCCTTCAGCTCTTCTGCATTGTTTGGTCTCATGTCTGTCATCCTTCTCTTGGCAATGCCCCATAGATTCTCTATGGGGTCAGGTCAGGTGAGTTTGCTGGCCAGTCAAGCACAGTACACTGTATACTTTTCGGAGGTCCGATATTGTTCTATTCTACAATCCTTATCTTATTGGTTCCATGTAATATTCTAATTTTCTGGGATTGTGGATTTGGGGTTTTCATGAGCTGTACGCCATGATCATCACAATTATAACAAATTAAGGCTTGACTTATCTCGCTTTGCATGTAATGCGTCTGTCTCATATATCAGTTTCACCTTTTAATTTGCATTACTGAAATTAATGGACTTTTGCACGATATTCTAATTTTCCGAGTTTCACCTGTATATACAAAGCAGCACATCCTGGGTGTCGTTCTCACTGAAATGGTCAGCCTGTGCATGTGGACTGAGTTACTTTAGACTGCAGGTAGGGTCAGATGTGACTGAACACTCCTTCATAGAAAAAAAGTATCATTTCACGTAGAAAACTAGCATGTTTGGGGGAAAGACTATGCTCGAACCCTATTTCCTGAGATGCAAGGAAACCTTTTTCTAAAGAGAAGCATTGAACAGTTTGGGCCCTGGGTACTTAAGGGAACGCCTTCTTCAGCATGAACCCCACCACCCACTGAGATCTGCTGGACAGATCCGTCTGCAACTGCCACCGGCTCATCTGGTGGCTACTCAGGGATGGGTCTTCTCCGCTGCTGCCCCGAGGCTTTGGAATGTGCTCCCTGTTGAAATAAAAGCCTCCCCATCTCTGACAGCTTTTTAAAAGTCTTTAAAAACACATCTCTTCACCCAGGCTTTTAATTAATGTTGTTTTAATTGGTTTTAATGTTGTTTTAAAATATTTTAAAATTTTTAAATTGTTGTAATGTTTGTGTCCACCCCCCCCCCCCATTTTTGTCTTAATGAATGTTTTATTTTGTTTTTATTTTGTTGTGAAGCGCCCAGAGACGTAAGTTTTGGGCGGTATAAAAATGTTTTAATAAATAAATAATAAATAAAAATAAACCATGTGGCTTCCTTGCCCCACCTATGGCATGAAGAGGTACAACCCCATGCAGATTTGCCATCAAGTCAATTTCTACTCCTGGTGCCCACAGAGCCCTGTGGTTTTCTTTGGTAGAATACAGGAGGGGTTGACCATTGCCTCCTCCCACGCAGTATGAGGTGATGCCTTTCAGCATCTTCCTATATTGCTGCTGCCCAATATAGTACCAGCAGGGATTTGAACCGGCAACCTTCTGCTTCTTAGTCAAGCATTTCCCCACTGCGCCACTTAAGGTGGTCAGTGCAGATTTACTGCCATTCAAACTGCATATGAGGGGAACTCTGAATCCTGCTAATTATGGGTCAAAGAAGCAGCTTCGGGGAGGGTGATTTTAAGCTGGATAAGGACCAGAAAGGAAATTATCTTTTTATTTATATGTTTACATTTATATCTCGCTCACCCTCCACAGAGCCCAGGATATGTTTCTCCTTTATTAGCGACTTGTGTCTTTTTTCCTAACTTGACTTGCAGTCTGAGCAGCTGACTTTGGGATCTTACAAAATGCAGAGGGAAGAATACTAGAGTTCCTCATCCTTGAGCCTGAGAACTTGGCCACTTTTCAGCCATTCTGAATCCAGAATGGTGCTATGAAGAGAGGCATAAGCTTCATGCCCAGGTCTCCATCTTCCTCCTTCCCTGTGTCAGCTCTGGTCTGGCCCTAAGAAATGTCCTTGGCTCCTAAGTTTTGCACAGAGCTGGCACCCCTGGAAATGTGTCCTCTGATCTGCTCTGCAACGTGGCAAGGAATGTGATCACGCTGGTCACTTTTCTCATGACACTAGTCACATGCAACAGTCAGGGCTGGCTCTAGGGGATCTGGCGCCCAGATGCAACATTCTGTTGAGCGCCCTTAGTTATCGTAAAAAATAAAAATTTGAAATACAATTAGTGTGTATTCAAAATTTAATACACAAAGATTTTATGTAATTATATACATAACACTGTATATAATATAATTATGTATATAATACATGGACTTTGAAGCAGCAAGATAGAAAAAGCATTGACACTTTTGAACTTTGGTCCTGGAGAAGACTTTTGAGGATACCACGGACAGCCAGGAAAACAAACAAATGGATCAGGTTGGGATAATTATACTGGATTTGGTTGGGATAATTATACTAAGTTTTCAACCTTAGTTGAAGTAAACTTAGTTGAGTAAATGTCAGAGTGCTAATTGTTTAGTGCAAATGCATGTAAATGAATATTCATGGCCACAACAAACCACCATAGGATAATTATACTCCTGAAGAAGCAAGATAGAAAAAGCATTGACGCTTTTGAACTTTGGTGCTGGAGAAGACTTTTGAGGATACCATGGACAGCCAGGAAAACAAACAAATGGATCATAGAACAGATCAAGCCAGAATTGTTCACTAGAGACACAAATGACCAGGCTCAAATGATCCTACTTCAGACATATCATGCAAAGATCAAGCTCTCTTGAGAAGTCCATAATGCTGGGGAAAGTTGAAGGAAAGAGAAGAAGAGCAAGGTGGACGGACTTATTTGTGACAATAATGAATGCACCACTGAGTGACCTTAAAGGCCAAGCTGAAGATTGATCATCCTGGGGAGAATCTATCTATGTGGTTGCTAAGAGTCAACACCAACTTGACAGCACTTAATCAATCAATCAGTCAGAACTGGCCCTCTCCATCCCCAGCACAGCATTCCTCCAGTGGCTGTTGCTGGTGTCCATCTTATATTTCTTTTTTAGATTGTGTTCTCAGACTGAAGAAGGGGGAATAAAATAATTCTTTTCGTTTTACCCAGTTTTTGCTAATCTCAAGGGTGGCCCTTTTAAAATTTAACCCATCTGAATTATATTATCCATCCAGCTAGTCCAGTGGTGCAAAGCAATTGGGGGGGGGAGGGGGCTCCCAGTCCCAGCTCCTTCACCCTCACCCAGTCCCACTCACGCGCTCCTGTTTTCAGCTCTTTTCAGGGCGCAACAGCTCCTCCACAGCTTCTCACGCTGATATAATATGCTCAGGCAGGCAGCTCCTCCCTCAAGAGCAGGGAAAGAGGAACCTGTTTCAGCTCCTTTCAGGGCGCAGCTCCTCCACAGCTTTTCACTCTGTCTGATATCATATGCTCAGGCAGCTCCTCCCTCAAGAGCAGGGAAAGGGGAACGGTCGGACCCGCACGCAGGAAAACAACACAGGCTAGAGAATTGGTTTGGTTGGTTGCTGCTGCTTGTTGTTTAAACCTTGCTTTCCCCCAAAATGCCCACAACAAGCTCAGAGCGGAGTCACAGCAAGCACAGTGTCTCAGCCTGGAGCGCGGGAAGACGAAGGAGGCGCTGGTGGGAGATGGTTGGGATGCTGCACGCATGCGCCAGGCAGGTCCACATGACGCACAGTCACAGCGGCGCCAGCAGCATGTGATCGGGTTGGAGGGACACACACCAGCGCGTTGCTCTTCCTTTGGCACTTGGCACCCTCCTCCAGCAAGCTGCACTGTGCCCTGAACCAGCGCGCAGTGCAAATGAGGAGTTTGTTGCTATCTGAGCCTGTTGCTTCTTCAAGTTCTGTTCCATCATTGTCAGCACCTTCCTAGCGGGCGGCGCTCTGCACCCCCCAGCAAGCTGCGCCCCGATGCAACGCATCTCTTGCTTACTCTCAAGAGCCGGCCCTGGCAACAGCCAAGGACAGCATCAGAAGTTGTCTAAGTTGGGCGCTGGTCTCAACACTCACAGCTGACCCCTAAGGCCCCAGATGGGGGGTACTGGGAAGTGGAAGCATAGCTGTGAGTCTTTCCCCATCAGCCTTCCCATCTGCCAGTGGGAAGATGTTCCTGTTTGCAGATGGGGAGGTTGGTAGGTGGGAGAATGGGGTGGGGAGGAGAGCTAGTACTGCAGCATGAATTGCTCCCTGCTTTGCATTTAGATGGGTGATGCATGCGAGCACTTGTCTGCTGTAAGAGATCCCGCTTAGGGGATGGGGTCATACCTCAGTGGTAGAGTATCTGCTTGCATGCAGAAGGTCTCAGTTTCACTCTCTGGCATCTCCAGGCAGGGCTGGGAGAGACTCCTGCCTGAAACCTTGGAGAGCTGCAGACACTCAGTGTAGACCAGGGTTTCTTAACCTTGGGCACCCCAGATACTGTTGGACTACAACTCCCAGAATCCTTAGCTGCAATGGCTTTTGCTTGGGGATTATGGGAGTTGTAGTCCAACAACATCTGGGGGCTCAGGGTTAAGAAACCCTGGTGTAGACAATACTGAGCTAAATGCACTAAGGGTTGGAGTCTGTATCAGATTGCTTCTTTAAGAGGCTTTCAGCATTGCTGTCTCCTCCCTTGGCAAATGGCCTTCCGCCCACACCCCCTGTGATGAAGCAGGGGCTTCTTGGAAGTAGGGCCATTTGTCAGGAGAAGGGAAGTAGCTGCTCCAGCCTGCTGCCGCCACTAGGTTTGTGGGGTGTGTGTTAGGGGACATGGGGGGCCCCAGAGGGGGCTCCAATGCAGGGTGTTGCCCCGGGGTTCCTTGTCACTTGGTACAGGTCCTACCAACAGGCTGATGTGCTTGACTGTCTCCGGATGCCTTTTATTGGTTGAATGGGTGTCTAGAGCAAGGATGTCAAACTGTAGCCCTTCTGCAGATGTTGGCCTACAACTCCCACAATCCTTGGCTACTGGCCATTGTTATTGGAGATGTTGGGAGTTGTAGGCCAACAACAGCTGGAGGGCCACAGTTTGACACTCCTGGTCTAGAGTGTGGAAGGCAATTTGAGTCAGTTGGAAACAAATTCTCTCCTAGCTAAGGCATCAAAGAGCAGCAGCAGCAACACACACACCCCGCCCCCAACAAAGGCTGCTCTGATGCACCTCTCTACGGACTGTTTTCTTGCAAAAAAGCAGGAACCTCTGTGGGCATTTGCCTTCCATCCAAAGCTCTGGGTGCAATGCAGTATGCCTGTGGAAGCTAGAATCATGCAGATTGACTATTTGGTGGGAAGGGGGAGCAGGGAAGGACTGAACCCGGTTCCTGTGTATGTGGACATCCTCCTTCCTTCATGTCAGTAAAAGGAGCATTAGAAAATAAAAGCAGCCTCACTGGATCAGGCCCAAGGCCCATCCAGTCCAGCATCCTGTTTCCCACAGTGGCCCAGCCAGCAGATGCCTTGGGGAAGCCTACAGGTAAGAGATGAAGGTGTACCCTCTCGCCCGCTGTTGTTCTCTTGCAACTGGGATTCAGAGGTATCCTGCCTCTGAGCCTGGAGGTAGTCAACAGTGGAGATTCTCAACCTTAGATTCTCAGACGCTGTTGGACTTCAACTCCCTTAATCTCCAACCCAAGGCCACTGGGGCTGGGGATTATGGGAGTTGAAGTCCTATAACATCTCGGGAGCCAATGTTGAAAATCCCTGGCCTTTAGCCATCAGGACTAGTAACTATTGATACACCTTTCCTGCATGAATTTGTCTAAGCCCCCTTTAAAGCCACCCAAGCCGGTGGCCATCACCAGACCACATCCTGGGGCAGAGAATGTCATAGATGAATTATGGGCAATGTGAAAAAGCACTTCCTTTTGTCGGTCCTAAATTTCTTGCCCATCAGTTTGAGGGGATGACATCATGGAACAAGATTCAGCGGAGAAGAGGCAAATTCTCGTTCAGTAACCATACATTTATTTATTCCACATGGTAAGGCATTCAAATGACTACACGTGACACAGCCATATAACAATGTCTATCTGATACAGCACGTGGACTTTTTTTGTTTCCTTCGTCCAGGAAAGAGAAATACGTACGGGGCTGTCCACGCTGCAATGGCTCAGTACAGGCTGGCCTCCCTAGCAGTCCACAGAGTTGACCGGCCAATGAGATGCCATTCTTCTGTCTTGCTGACATCATCAAGCTTCAAGAGGAAGCAGCCCTGGTAAGGGGCTGTGGCATACGCCTGTTCGGACATTCGTAAAAGCTTTCTGTGTCTTCACCAAATGTTGGGTCGGGACCATCAAATTGTGCAGCAGAATATGTGTCCCAGATGGTTACAACAAGTGCTACCAGTTATCAGACAAAGTTGGGGGGGGGCAGGGGGGGGGCTACATTTCAAAATAGAGAGAACACCAAATAGGGCTGGAATATTGCGCAAACCCTCATCTTTTAAATATTATTAACATCTTTTAAAATATTCATTGTCAAAATCAGCTCCATTTAAAAAGAAAGAAAGAAAACCAAGTTGCCATGTTCAAACACAGCATAATATCTCTAGAATGTAGGTTCTCCATTCAAATATCATTAACATTCTCTTTTTTATTTTGCTTTTTATGTTTTTTTAAACAGCACACACCTTCCACATATAAATTCTAGGACTGGGGTTCTCAAACTTGGATCCCCAGGTGTTGTGTACGACTCCTATCATCTCTCGTGGATGATAGGAGTTGTAGTTCAACAACATCTGGGGACCCAAGTCTGAGAACCCCTATTCTAAGAAGCAATATTTAAGAACTGGGATCCTTCAGCAACATTATTATTTTTTTAAAAAAGAATTATATTATTATAACAAATACCAAAGTAGATTTACTTTTTTTTTTACAGTTAAATATTCCATGAGCCAAAAGAAAGATTTTACTGTACAAGCAATTGTGCATTTTTTAATTTTTATTATTTTTTAAAAAGAAGCATATCATAGTGCAAAGCATTTTCCCCCAGGCCAGAATATCTGACCACTTGCATAAAACAGATGTGTTTTCCTTCACAGCCATGCATGACTATCTGTCATAAACTTGAAAGAGCTGGGCTGTTGGAAATTGTACTTTCTGCTGCGGTTTACAAGTGCACACCAAAAATGCTAGATTGTCCTGAACGCTTTTGGGGGGTTTCCAGAACAGCCATCAAGACTTAAAGGCAACAAGAAATTAACAACAGGAACAGCAAAAAAACCAAAACCCTCTTATACTCAAATTTTTACACCAAATGTAAACAAAAATGGGTGGTGTTTAGGTGTGGGATCTGACATGTTACTATGAAGTGGTCTTGTGGTAGCAAACATGACTTGTCCCCTTAGCAAAGCACGGTCTGCCCTGGTTGCATATGAATGGGAGACTTGATGTGTGAGCACTGCAAGATATTCCCCTCAGGGGATGAAGCCGCTCTGGGAAGAGCAGAAGGTTCCAAGTTCCCTCCCTGGCAGCATCTCCAAGATAGGGCTGAGAGAGATTCCTGCCTGCAACCTTGGAGAAGCCGCTGCCAGTCTGTGAAGACAATACTGAGCTAGATGAGTCTATGGTCTGACTCAGTATATGGCAGCTTCCTATGTTCCTATGACCAGTACAAAATTGTAAAAACGTAGGGACGTTCTAACCTGACATGAGCAAGCATGGATTGTTCTAGCACTCAGTGGAGCCCTCCTCCTCTCTTGGTGAACATGCACCATCCATGGTGTGTTGGTTGGTATAATGTTGAGCCGTTGTACTTCCTGCGTCCCCATCCAATCCTCTCCAGTGTGGAATCTTTTGTGTTGGGCTGGGTGAGGAGAGATGAAGTGCAAGAGATGCCCACAATAGGTAATGCTCAGCCTGCGCTGAGGAGGAGGGAAATTAGCCCCTATAATTCAGTTGTGGCTCATCCTACCAAATCAGGGGGTGCCACAGGGGTTGCCTAAGAGCCAAGGAACTGCACAGCTCTACCTGGCAAATGGCCAGCCTGCAAGCAGCATGGCTCTCAGGTGGCGGGGGGGGGGGCAGGGGGGGAGAGAGAGGAACAGCCTGAGCTGCAGGGAAGCAGAGGCAGCTGTGCCTCCTTTGGTGTCCCGTCCCCCCAACCCCCTGGCTCTGCCAGACAAGCTGCTACTGCTATAATTCGTCTGCACACCCATGCGCGTGGATTGTGGCATTGCATTACAACACCTTTTAAAACCAGAACTGTCACAGCACTTCTTTGCGTACTTGATAGCTGCTAGTCAAAAGCAACTTTTTTCAAGGCCTGGGACGGCGCCCACTGGAATTTAAACTGGGGTGGTTTTTACTGCAAACAGGAGTCTCTGTATGTCCTCAGGGAAACCATGAACCTTTGACAAGGCTGCATGATGGTCTGTTTTGGGCTGGCCAATCTGAGGCCCTTGAGCGGTTGTCGGACTACAGATCTCATCATCCTCTTGGCCATTGTGGCTGGAGAGGATGAGAATGGCAAACAACCGCTCTAGCGCAGGGCTCCCCAGTCACAATGGCCAATGACAGGAGTTGTAGCCCAACAACATCTGGGAATCCAAGGGCGGGAATTCCGGCTACGTAACCTCAAGTTGGCCATTCTTGTTGTACTTCTTCCTCAGATGGTCAACTCATCTCTGGTCTGTTCGTACAGGAACTTGGAGCCAATTTTCTCCCTGACACACTAGTTTTCTTTGCAGGGATGACTTTTTCGCGAGGGCTAAAAATGACTCTCCCCACCTCCGCCATCATGAGTCCCAAGCAGCTGTCTGGAGTGGTCCCGGGTTTAGCGCCTCAGCTGTGATGTACACTGCAGCGGGAGCTGTGCTCACATTGCCTGTCAAAGAAGCTGCAAGCAAGCTGGCCCGCTGTTTGGTGGGGCAAAGACGCACTTAATGGAACCCCGACTCTCATCCCCTCTTCTGACCAGCTCGTTAGCATAATGCCCGTGCATTTCACTTCTGCCGAATCATGCCAGGGAATCACATACATACACAGTGCCTTCTCCCGTGCTAAATTCCACAGCCAGCCAGGTCACTCTGGCAGATGTAGGGAGTGTGTTTTGGAGACCAGTTAGTTTCGGGCTTGGTCTAAGACATTGCAGGGCCTGAGGCAGAGGATCCAAAAGGGCTTTCCCACACACTACTGAACCTGAGACAGGGAGTGCTTCTGCACAACCCCCCTTGAAATGAATAGCGTTTGAGTGGAGCTGTGTAGAAGACCTTCCCAGTAGGCTAGTTCACACAACCATGATTTGGGTAGGCTAAGCAGCTTCACCCATGTTGGGGAGCTGTGTGTGCTCCCTTTCTGTGACTGTAAACTTGTAGAAAGTAAGGTACGAGTTGGGTGAAGTGATCATCCGAGAGGTTCCCATTGGGCCGGAGGGTTTCCTCCTAACTTATTGAACGGGTTTTCTCCTACCTCATTAAATGGTTGTTGGGTAGGATGGAATCCTCCTACTCAGTGGGCGCATCACGGATGATCATTTCCCTCACTTCCCCCCTACCTTGCTGTTTACGAGCACAAAATGGGTGAGAACTAGCCTGGTTTATCATTCCCTGCGTGAGTCAGATCCGCTTGCTCCCTCCACTGCCTTTAACGACACCCCAAAATCTGCTGCCAGAAGCTATCTTCTCGCATTGCCTTCTGGTGCAGCCGCCACAGTATAGCAGAAGCAGAATGGTGCAGAATACCAATGGTTCTGTGGCTTCATTTTTGTCTTTGCTTCACAGATCTCTCTCACCAGCATCAGAGGGCTAAACACTTGGTCAGCTGTTCATTCTTTCTGAAACATTTCATTATCCTTGAGGTGACCGATTGGGGCTTTTCATACTTGGCTGTATTGCCAAACAGGAGTAAAGCATTTCCATCCTATACATTCCTATGTACATTCTGAACACAGTGGACATGGGTCAAGGGGAACCTTAAGGAGCGATAAGAATTTGGTTTTGAAATGTATACAAACTTCAGGTCAGCTTCAGCCTGTCTTTGCTTAATTAACTGGATTACCTATAATTGTACAAGAGCAATCTCACTTTGTGATGTGTATTGGGAAGTGGGGTGTTGAGGGGGAGGGGTTGGCCAGTGGCTCCTTGTGATGATCAACTATCATAGCACACTGCTGGATAATCAGTTAAAGTAAAAGGTGCCTGGATTCAATAGGGTCTCCAGACAGCCTCATCCATCCTCCCGGTAGTTGTCATGGCTGTCGGCGAGTTACTATGGCTACCATCTGCCTCCACACCATCGTTCTGATTGGCAAGGTTGGGGTTAATCAAGTTGTTACCCGCTGATGCGCTTGGGCAAGAGGGAAGCATCCTCGTGGGCGAACGCTCTCCCCCCGCCACCATGGAGAACTGGTACGACCCGGACGACGTACCATAGTACAAGTGGTAAGGGGAAGGGTTGGTCTGGAATGGTCCACTCTGGTTTTGGGTGGAGCTGGGGTATGGCGGGGGAAGGTAGGTATGGTGGAACCGAGTCGTGGTGGGCATGCTGGTCATGCTAATGCTGCCGATTCCAGTGGCAGACGGTGTGGCTGTGTATGGGAAGGCCGACATCGCACCAGGGTAATGCATCCGAGGGTCCGAAAACCTGGTCTCCGTGAGGCCAGTTAATCCAGAAAAGGACCGGTCAAACTGCCGTGGGTCAGAGAATGGGCTCAGTTCAGAGGTACCTAGTTTTGGAAAAGGAGACAGAAAGATGGAAGGTTACTGTGTTTGGAATTCTTCGCTTCCTCTGGTAGCATTTAGCTCAGCTAATTTCATGTGTAGCTAATAAAAGAATGGTAACGATTGCCATTTATTTCATTATCATTAACAATTGCAATAAACAAGGGAAAAGAATATACATAGCCCATAGCAAAAGAGAGGATGAAAACAGAATGTTCTGCTTCATCGAAGCTTGTATGCTTTCATAAGAACATAAGAACAACCCTGCTGGATCAGGCCCAAGGAAGCCCATCTAGCCCAGCATCCTGTTTCACACAGTGACCCACCAGATGCTGCTGGAAGTCACAGGCAGGAGTTGAGGGCATGCCCTCTCTCCTGCTGTTACTCCCCCCCAACGGGTACTCAGAGGCATCCTGCCTTTGAGGCTGGAGGTGGCCTGTAGCCCTCCGACTAGTAGCCGTCGATAGACCTCTCCTCCATGAAGTTATCCAAACCCTTCTTAAAGCTATCCAGGTTGTTGGCTGTCACCACATCTCATGGCAGAGAATTCTACAAGTTGATTATGCATTGTATGAAAAAGAACTTCCGTTTGTTCGTCCTAGATTTCCTGGCAATCAATTTCATGGGATGACCCCTGGTTCTAGTATTATGTGAGAGGGAAAAGAATTTCTCTCTATCCACTTTTTCCACACCATGCATGATTTTATAGACCTCTATCATGTCTCCCTGCAGTTGCCTTTTTTCTAAACTAAAAAGTTTCATTGTTTATTATTATTATTTCTTGTTTACACAGTCAGACAGGTGTTATTGACTGGTTTGTTTTATCCAGACATTGAGTCCTTCCCAAGAAATTCGATTTCTATACCGCCCTTCCAAAAATGGCTCAGGGCAGTTTACACAGAGAAATAATAAATGGAGATGGCTCCCTGTCCCCAAAGGGCTCAAATTGACAACTGAAAGGATTCTTTTGGGGGACGCCATGAAGCCATAGCTGGGCTGGGACTCCTGGTGCCCCAACCATAGATTCCAGGGTAAACCCACCCCCCTGTGGTCGTAAGAACAACCCTCGTGATTGATCAGGGCAAATTCCAGAAAATAAGGACTATCCTAGGTAAATAGAGACAGTTGGACTCTTTGATAAACTCCATACAAGGTTTTGATACATGTCGACAAACATATACAAGGGAGGCATAGATTTGTCCCTGGTATACCGGCACACATAATGACAAAAGAGTGGTGAGGGAAATAACTTGTTGAGGTGATAGAAACCTATAATCCACTGCAGCTCCAGATGCACAGTGGTGTACTGGAAGTGTGCCTTCAGAGGTGTTCTCTCTGCTTCACATCCCACAGCCATTGGGGGTGTAGCCAGTGGGTATGCAGCAGGATAGGGCTTTCTCACAGGGTGTGGAACCTCCTGTGTCAGGAGGTCCCACTGGCTTCCTCTCTCTGTGCCTCTGGGTGCCAGTTAAAAACAGCATTCCAGTACACTTTTCCAGTAGGGTGTTCCTAAAGAATTTGCTGTTCCGTCTTGATAGATTATTGCTGTTACATTTTTTCTTGGTTCTGTTTTTATGATTATTGTCAGCTGCTTTGAGGGTTTCCTTAGGAGGACAGAAAGGCAGGGTATAAATATGTGTATATATAAAGTTGCCATTTATAGGGATGTTATCAGCAATGAGTGTCACGATCTGCCTGTTCATAAAAACATAACCCCTGTCCAAATTTAACCCCAAATTTATGATGTTATCTTAGGCCAGTCAAGTTTGCTGCCCTAAATTCGTGTGTGTGTGTGTGTGCAGCAATACACTTCTACTCCAGCTTTCTTCCAGCATGATTATAAACACAGAAATAAAATTGTTTAGCTGTTCTCCAAGATTGTGTAGTAAATAGACAGTGCAGCCCTTTGACAGTGAGTCCCCAAACTAGTCAACCCGTCTGCTTCGGCATACAAACGCGCACACAAACACAGGGACAGGGAGGGGAACTGGGGTCTATTCCAGGTCTTCTGAGGCCTTCATGTGGGTGGTCTGTTTGTGCTGATAGGTCCAAGGGACAGAGCTGATAAACACACAGTGGAAAACACACTTACTGTAAATCGTGCTAGTACTGTTTCTTTCTTTCTTTTTTTAAACTCTGAGGGCTTTTTTTTTTTTTTAATTGAGGAAATGTGATTTTTCTGGCTGGCAATATTTCATTGAGGAAAGTGGGGCTGGCCCAATATGGCCGCTTCTCCAGTTGGCCACTCTTGTGTCCGGTGGCCTGCTGATGGAGCTGAACAAGTGGTGAAATAGATCAAGTTCACTTAATAATGGATGCTAATGGAAGCTGGCCAGTGGTCTCAAGAAGTCAGCAGAGCTTCCGGGACTGGCTCATTTGAGGGGGTTAAGCATCATTCCAGGGGGGAAATGTAACATGGTCAAAATAATGAGGTAGGTTGGGCTGCCCCCCTCTAAAATAACTACAAGCTCATTCACACAATCAAAAACTTGGGCGTCTGGGAGGGGCAAGAGGGTATTAGTATTAGTACTGTGCTGTTGTTTCTTACTGTTGTTGTTGTTGTTGTTATTAAACTTTTCGACACAGAGAAGTTCTGGAAGTGGTTTACATAGTGGAATAAAATGAAAAGATAGTTCCCTGTCCCCAAACAGCTCACAATCTAAACAAAAACAAATTGTTCTGGTAAGAACAAATCTGCCTACTTTCCTTTCACTATAATCTTAATTGATAATTACCATCCTCACAAGTTAGCCCACTTCAGCCCACAAGTTAGCCCACATTCACAAGGCCACCATCTTGAACTGGGGTGGATGACATCATCACAAACAATGCCATTGAGGTGTCCCTGTGTGTCACTCAACTGTACCAACTTTGATTGAAATCAGTTAGATGGTCCATAAGTTGCATGGCATCATTACAAACTACGCCCTTCTGATGTCTGTATGTGCCCCTACATCTGAAGCAAATTTGGTTCAAATCGGTTAGGTAGTTCATAAATTAGCTCAGTTATGCCTCAAATGGTCACATATCCGCCATCTGAACATGGTGGATGACATCATCACAAACTATGCTGTTGAGGAGTCCCTATATGTCACTCACTGCAACTGAACCAAATTTGGTTGAAAGTGGTTAGACGGTCCACAAGTTAGCCCACTTGCGCCTCAAACGTTTACGCATCCGCCATCTTGAACTGGGTGGACGACATCATCACAGATTATGCGATTGAGTTGTCCCTATGTGCCACTCACTACAACTGTGCCAGATTTGGTCCAAATCGGTTAGAAGGTGCACAAGTTAGCCCACTTGCTCCTCAAATGCCATCTTGAACTGGAGTGGATGACATAATCACAAACTACGCCACTGAGGTGTTCCTATGTAGCAAATTTGGTTCAAATCAGTTATGTGGTTTACAAGTTAGCCCACTTGCACCTCAAATGTTTATGCGCCCACCATCTTGAACAGGGGTGGATGACATCATCATAAACTATGCCGTTGAGCCTATGTGTCCCTACAACTTTACTCAGTTTGGTTCATATTGGTCAAGGCATTGTGAAGTTGATAGGGACATACAACACAAACATGGCCACACACACACACACACACACAGCCAGGTGATCTCATAAGCTTACTTTCCTTAAGGAAAGTAGGCTAACAAAAGGAAGACATCAGCAACAACCACTGGAAGGATGCTGTGCTGAGGCTGGATTGGGACCGTTGTTGTTCTCCCCCTGCTAAATATCATAGTGCCACCACTTTAAAAGATGCCTCTTAGCCCCATTAGCAGGGGCTTATTCACTTGAGATGGTTTTACTGATTGTGTTTGGGGCATTTTAATAGTGTACCTTGCTCTGGGTACTTGGGAGTAGGTGCACAGCAAAGAAATATCATGGATAAAATAGGACACAAATAAACAGGAAGAAGTTTATGTTTTCTAAAAGGTGGCCATTAAGCTTACTAAATATGATGCAGGCGATTCATGATCAGAATGCCTGATGTTTCTTTGAGTAAAGGCAGCCCTGCGGTGGCAGCGGCGGCGGGCCTTGGATTGGGGCCATGGCCCTAGTGGAAGGCACTTAATCCCTCTCCCTGTGCCATTCCATCCTGCTGACCAAAGCTGCTATTAGGGGCTTTGCTAGATAGCAGTGCTTTTCTGCACTTAACCCTTTCCCCAGCTCCCGCACACGCGTACTTCCCACTGGGTTCTCGTGCAGGATCCACGCCTCGTGCATGGGCTTCTGAAGGATCTCATTCTCCCTGCTTGTGAGTTTTGGCTCTGAAGCCAGATGCTGAGCACCTCCTTGGTGTTATTTTTACAGCCCCACCTGGGACGTTTACACACGGCAGGCTTTACTGGGAGCTTACTGGGAGGCTTTACTGCGAACTTGAAGTTGTCCCACAAACCCGATGCAAATAGTGGATTTTTTTTAACCCCGGATATAAATCAGGCTACACAATAACGCATAGTGAAAAGCCTGAATTGTGTGTGAACTGCTCCCCGCTGTTAACTCACAGTGACTTTGGGGTAGATCTGGCCGCTATGTGAATGCACCCGCTCCATTGCGGAAGAGATGCAAGTTAAAGGGCTTTAAAAGCCCCTGTGTGAAAAACTCCCTGCGGGACAGCACTTTCTTTCCATTTCTTTTCATGACGACTTGAAAGTAGTAGACATGAAAAGAGACAGTAAAGTTAGGGCTGGCCAACAGGGGGTGCTGTACAAATAACGCAAAAGAAGTGCTCAGCATCTGACCACAGAGAAAAACCTCGCAAGCAAGGAGAATACGATTCTTCAGAAGCCCACGCCTGGATCCTGCACAAGAACCCAGCAGGAAGTACTGTGGGAGCTGAAAAGAAGGCGAGATCAACGGCCATCTGTGAAAGCTCTGGCTGTGGCAGGAAAGAAGCCAGGTGTCCGTTGTATCTGTCTCCTCTACCCCACCATGGCAAAGAGCTTTGGGGAGGGATTTAGATCAGGTAATTCAGGGGGTCTCAAACTTGGGTCTCTAGACGTCACTGGACTACAACTCCCATCACCCCTTGCCACAGTGGGATTGTGGCAGGGATGATAGGCACTGTAGCCCAGCAACATCTGGGGGATGAAGCCTGAGAAGTCCCAGAATAAGTGGCACAGGAAGGGGAAAGGGTTAATCCCCCTCTCAGTGCCACAGCTCTGTTCCAAATCACCCCTGCCTAAAGGCTGTTTTTAAGCAAAGGGAAATATTTCAGGAGATAGAATCACTACTCTTCTGCGTCACATCGAGCTGGGCCCTTAGTTAAACAAACAAACAAAAAGGAGAGGCAAGCCCTCCGATATGCTCAGGGAGAAACATTTTTTATAATATGTGATATGCCCAACACGTTTCGACAATTATTTTCCTTAGGGGCAGAACAGTCTTTACCTTACCCTGACGGAACCAGCTAGAAGTAGTCAGTGGGAGGATTTTGGAACCAGGACGTTTTTCCAGCACACCGTTTTGGCTGGCCTCATCCCACGTCAGAATAGAAGGCAGTCCACATGACCGTTGACTGGGCAGGACAAGCATCTGGGCCAGCTTCAGAAGCTGTGTGCGCTTCTGATTTCCAATTGCGGGCTAGCAAAAAACTTGGCAGGGGGTGGGGGGAGTGACTGTGTATGAGAGAGGAGGGCAGGCAGGGTGGCTTTTCCTTCTGGTTGTGCTGCTGAATTGGTGTCGACTCCTGGCACCCACAGAGCCCTGTGGTTTTCTTTGGCAGAATACAGGAGGGGTTGACCATTGCCATCTCCCACGCAGTATGAGATGATGCCTCTAAGCAGTAGCGGGCAGTAGCAGACCAGCGGCGGCCCATGTCCAGCCGCCACCGTGGCCCCGTTCTCCCTGCCCCCTACATCTGATGTCAGACGTGGGGGGGGGGGGGGGCGTGACGGGGCAGCGAGGTCCCTGAGGGGCGGTGGCCCAGGTTCTTTGAACCCGGTCACCCAATGGTGGCTACGCCCCTGCCTCTTAGCATCTTCCTATATTGCTGCTGCCCAATATAGGTGTTTCCCATAGACTGGGAAACACACCAGTGGGGATTCGAACCAGCAGCCTCCTGCTCTCTAGGCAGGTTGCCTCCCTGCTGTGCCATTAGCTGGCTGGCTTTTCCTCTGACCTGCTTAAAATGTTGGGTACCACAGCTGGGTAGGACGGCCCCATCCTACCCAGCTGCTGCCTCACACCCGATCACTCCAGGGGCGTAGGAAGTTTGTTTGCAGCCAGGCAACAAACACCTGCCAGTGTTGCCCACCCAGCACTAGCACACATGCCCTAACCACCCACCCTGCACTGCCAGTATCAGAAAATGAGCCACTGTGATCCTGTGTGAAACAGGATGCCGGACTGGAGAGGCCTTGGGCCTGATCCGGCAGGGTTGTTCTTATGTCCTTAAACAAGTAGGTAGGAAGAGAGGGGGGTGACACACAGTGGCCCACCAGATGCCGCTGGGGAGCCCACAGGTAAGAGGTATGCACATGCCATCTCTCCTGCTGTTGCTCCCCTGCAACTGGTATTGAGAGGCATTGTGCCTCTGAGGCTGGTGGTGGCCTATAGCCCTCAGACCAGCAGCCATTGATAGGCCTGTCCTCCATGAATTTGCCCGAGCCCCTTTGAAAGCCATCCAAGCTGGTGGCCATCTCCACATCCTGTGGCAGAGAACGCCATACATGACGTGCTGTGTGGAAAGGTCACCCCTTTGGTTGGTGCTAGATTGCTCATTTGTGATCAAAACATCTGGAGCGCACACAGCTGCAAAGGTGGGTAGGATGCTTGCCGGGCCCAGGTTTGGGTTGTGCCTTTACAGCAGGCCTGCTCAACTTAGGCCCCCCAGCTGTTTTTGGACTACAACTCCCATAATTCTCAGCCACAGCAGCCAAGAGCCAGAGATTATGGGAATTGTAGGCCAACATCTGCAGGAGGGCCGAAGTTGAGCAGCCTGCTTTAAAGGAACTGCCTTTCAATGCCGACTCCTAGATGCTGAGGTCTTGTTCCTGCTTCTTCTGGCCTTTGGGTGCTGCTCCTCACGATTTCTGTTTGAGATCAGCTTTGTTCCCCTTACCACTTTCCAAACCCTGCCTTACAATTTTGAGCTGCTTCGTGTTCTCTTTGGATCGTGCCTGTGCTTTTGCCCATGCCATCCTCCTCCTCCTCCTCCTCCAAGGCGATGCTGGCTGTGAGAACTCACAAAGATGAATATCTCGAAATAAATGGCAGGTAGGCGCCACAAACCACTCAGCGGCTTGAGCAGAGCAAGGGAAGGGTTTAAGTTCCTTCATTATGTTTCATGTGGCCATAAATAATATTCCATAAAAAGCAAATTCAAATGAAAAGCTAAGTGCTCAGGGCACATTTCCCTTTTCTTTTCCTCTCCAACCCTCTCCCAAAGTTTTTGGAGAGGCCAGATTTTACGAGTCTGTGCTTGCAACTCCTGGCAATTGCCACCCTGTGCTAATATAAAAGCAACAGTGTAAACGTGTTAATTACTGACGGCTTGCAAAACAAAACAAAACAAAACAGAAAAGGTGGGGGGAGCTACGCAAAATACCATCAGTAGACCTCTAGTTTATAGAATCCGCTGCTGCTGCCTGAAAATAGGGGCACACAGCAGATCCAGGAGCTGTTGCTGCTAAAGAAAGGTTTTCTATATCAAGAGTTTAAAAAAACGATCCTTGGAGCAAGATCTAGAGACTACATTTGTCATGACTAACATGGGATTCAATGAGACAAGTTAGTCATGACGGATTTAGGCTGGATATTGTCCATGGTCTTTAGGACTTGGAATAGAGCCCCCAATCCATTTTTTAAAAAGAAGCAAAGCCCTAGTCCTCATGAACCATCGATTTTATAGGGTTAAAAAGTGGCACAAGCTCTTGTCTGGGGCACAATTTGGGGACAACCAGCCAGTTCACACAATCATAAATTGGATAGAACAAATGTCCTACCAGCTTGGGAGCTGTGTGAGCTTCCGGTTGTGTATTGTCTCTGACCCAGAAGTTGGGTACGATGCTTCTGTCCTAGCCAGCACTTGTGCCCAGCATTTCTTCGAGGGTGGACAGAAAGGCGTCCTACCTGGCTCTTCTCTCACAGACCACCACTCTCCCCTCCTCCTACCTAGGTTTTTGCTAACACACGGCTGAAAACTGGGAGTGCACACAGCTCCTGAAGCTGGGTAGGATGCTTGTCCTACCCAATTTGAGATGGTGTGCACTGGCTGAGAGAGTGGGGAAGATGGAACCTGTGAGACTTCCCACGGGCTGAGGTGAGGTGGTCACCTCAAGCAGCAGAACTTTGGGGTGCCAGCATGAATGGCCAACTCAGTCTGGATGCTTCCCACCCACCATCCCCACATTGGAGCTTTCTGTGGGCTTGAGCTGGTCACGGCTAGAATCAAAACTCTGGACTAGATGGACCTTTTGTCTGACCCCATCAAGCAAGTCTTATTTATTATTATTATTTATTTATTTGCTCAATTTTTATACCGCCCTTCCAGAAAGGCTCCGGGCGGTTTACAAATGCATTCAAGAATCAGTGGGACATGAGCCACTGTCAAGGTGCTGGAAAACACCATCTGCCAAGGACTCAGTGAGTGAATGATCAACTCTGGGAGGCAGGACCTGTGATGGCTTTGCTGCCGATATGAATCCTATTACATCAGTCTTTGGCCTGTTTGAAAACTTAGCAAGTTGTTTGGTTGGGGGAACTAGGTAGATGTTACTTGGCTACTGCAGAAGATGGGGCCGTCACTCAGTGGTAGAGCATCTGCTTTGCATGCAGAAGGTCCCAGGTTCAATCCCTGGTGGCATCTCCAGGAGGCTTTACACACAGGGCTTCTGCCCCGAATCTCCTTCAGAAGAGAGTGTGTGCGTTCACACAGCAGCCAAACTTCCCTCCAGGTCCCTCTGAGATTTTTGGACCCACTCCACACACAAACCGGGCTTTGTGATGCGAATTCTAGCTTATCTTGACATATAGCTGGGTTGTTTAAATGCTGGTTTTTAAGCTACTTTTTCTGAAATGGGAGAGGCACTGACCTAGAATCATTTATTTATTTATTTATTATGTATTTATTTATTTACATTTTATATCCCGCTCTTCCTCCAAGCAGCCCAGAGCAGTGTACTACATACTTAAGTTCCTCCTCACAACAACCCTGTGAAGTAGATTAAGCTGAGAGAGAAGTGACTGGCCCAGAGTCGCCCAGCTCATATCATGGCTGAATGGGGATTTGAACTCAGGTCTCCCCGGTTCTAGTCCAGCACTCTAACCACTACACCACGCTGGCTCTTCATTAGCATGATAAGATAATCATTAGCATGATAAGAGGCATGCGCTCTTCAGAAATGCAGATCTTTCTCTGTAGCAGCTCTCCCCCCCCCCCACTGCCCCATTGGCTAGAAGGAAAACATGGAGCATGCCATGTGGACTTGTTTCAAAACAAAACTGAGAGCAGAGGGGAAGGGCTGCTTCCTCAATGTACTTCGAAGTGGCTTCGCTCAACGTTTACCCCGAAGCCTGAAGCCAAGTGCGAATAACTCCCAGGTAGGGCTGGGAGAGATTCCTACTTGAAACTCCGGAGAGCTGCTGCCAGTCAGTGTAGACACGGCTGCCAGTCAGTGTCAGCTAGATTGGCCAAGGTCTGACTTAGTAGAAGGCAGCCTTCTATGTAATCCTTAGCCATTCAGTGCATGTGTGGGTCCCGGCAGTGCAGCCCCACATCTGCTTTTCCTGAAGGACTGCTGTGAAAACAGCCATTTAACTTGAGCACGTACCACACCACTGGATAGATTCTGCCCGAAGAGCTCTGCTCCAAACATGCCGGGCGTTCATTCTTTTAGGTCATAAGCCATGCATAATGTACCTGTAGCTTTTGTTCTTCCGTTAATTAGATTTTGCGGGTAGGGACTGGCCTATTTTAATTTCTATTGTACAGCACTTAGCATATTTAATATTGCTGCCTTGTGATGATAAAGACACAGTTGACGAGGTGGTGCAAGTCTGGGAGGAAAGCACTCTGTGATTTCCCTGCACGGTTTGAACCAGACACATGAATCAAGCACTTGAGGGACACTCCAGTAGAGAATAGAGCAGGTGCCACAAGCAAACCTAGCCAGTTTAGACAATTACATGGCAAAATCCTGTAATAATTCAGGAGGAGGGCAGGGCTGCATATTTAAATGCTCCCATAGATTAAAAACACAATGACGGGTGTGGTGGGGGGAAGCAGAAATCTAGAATGGCAGGAAGAAGGATCCAGCCTTGTCTGGGAGGAGAGTGGGTCTTATGGTGGCAAGCATGAATTGTCTCCTTTGCTAAGCAGGGTCTGCCCTGGTTTATATTTGAATGGGAGACATGTGTGAGCACTGTAAGATATTCCCCTTAGGGGATGGGGCTGCTTGGGGAAGAGCACCTGCCTGCTTGCATGCAGAAGGTTCCAAGTTCCCTCCCTGGAATCTCCAAAATACGGCTGGGAGAGACCCCTGCCTGCAACCTTGGAGAAGCCGCTGCCGGTCTGTGCAGGCAGTACTGAGCTAGATGCACCAGTGGTCTGACTCAGTATATGGCAGCCTCCTATGTCTTTTCCTTGACACTCTAGAGATTAGTTCACATGATCAGAAATTGGGTAGGACAAGTGTCCTACCCAGGTTTGGGAACTGTGCACACCCGTTTTGTGTTTGTGTGCAAGTGAAAACCAAGGTAGATGGCACAGGCAGTGATCATCTGCTAAGCGTCAGCTGGGTAGGAGAGTGTTTCCTCCACCTCAGTTAAAGAGCTGGGTAGGATGGGGCCTTCCTACCCAGCTGACACTTAGCAGACAGTCACTGTTCATGCCTTCTACCTGTTTTTTCCACTCTCACACAGTCACAAAATGGGAGCACATACAGTACCCAAACTAACCAATTTCTGACTGTGTGAACTAGCCTCAGTTTTACTGTGTATTAGATTTTTTCTTTTGAAGTGAGGAAGCAATTAAACTTGCAACCCACCCTGCAGCCCACATGGGTACAATCCAGGAACAGTTTTGTCACTTGTTTCTGCTGATTGTATAAACTAGCCCCTGCATAGCATACCAGATTCCGCAGAGGTGACCCAAGAAATGTTCACACCTGAGACTGAAAATCTAAATCTCCTCCCATTCCTGGCCACCAAGAGTGCACACGAACCCAGGTGGCTTTGTTGCAATGATGCTATTACAGTGAATGGTTTACATTGCATTCTCTGTTCATCACCTGAGCACACCAAAAATTCATCTTAGAACCTCAGATCTTTGGCAGAACAAGTACCGCATTTACCCAAATCAAAGATGACTCTGAATTTCAGATGACTCCATTAAAAAGTAGAGCTTAAATACAGGGTATACCTGCACTTACTCATATGGAACACGACTCTGAATTTAAGTCGACTGCCTGATTTCTAATATTAAAAAAAATGGAGGAAAACCCCCCTAGTCTTGTATGCAGGTAAATATAATAAAAGGCACAAGATGACTTTTTAAAAGTAGGTGTGATGGATATGGTTGTTGGACACTCCCTCCCCCCCCCCCCCCGAGTCCTGGGAAATCTCAGGGATAGCATTACTGGGCTTGGTTTCCTTAGGGTGAGAAAGCACTGTAGACTTAATGGCATTGCATAATAGCTGTCTTATTGACAAGCAGAGGGCAGATCATGGGGGCAAATAGCAGACACTTCTGTAAGGCAGCAACATTTTGTGACCCCAGAGAGTTTCTGATCTCTCTGCCCCCTTGAAGATGAGTTCAAACTTCAGCAAACTCACCACTGCTTCCCTCTCCTGTTTCTTCATGGGCACAAAGACATAACTCATCCCCTCCTTTTACCTGGAGAGGAGAGCTGGTCTTGTGGTCGCAAGCATGACTTGTCCCCTTAGCTAAGCAGGGTCTGCCCTGGTTGCACATGAAAGGGAGACTAGAAGTCTGAGCATTGGAAGATATTCCCCTCAGGGGATGGAGCTGCTCTGGGAAGAGCAAAAACTTTCAAGTTCCCTCCCTGGCAGCATCTCCAAGAGAGGGCTGAGAGAGACTCCTGCCTGCAACCTTGGAGAAGCCGCTGCCAGTCTGTGAAGACAATACTGAGCTAGATTGACCAATGGTCTGACTCAGTATATGGCAGCTCCCTATGTTCCTATGCACTTTCCCCAAGTTCTGATGGGTCTCTCATTCCAACATAGGAAGTCCCCAAATATCTCCAATTAGCTAATCTCCCATTGTGCTTCAGATCTGCTGCCTGAGGCCAGCACTTTACTGAGCTTCACGGCAGGGCTGGTTGGGAGAAAAAGGGGAACTGCAGTTCCGCTGCTTCCCCCCCCAACCCCGTCCCTTTTTCTGTCTGCTGAGCTGACAATGCTTCCCCCGCACCGCCACCCCCACTCAAACCACACGAGGAGTCTGCCAGTTAAAAATAATTCCAAAACCCTACAGATTTTGATGGCTTCGTCTCTGAAAAAAGAAAAAGAAAAAGAAAATCACTACAGCCCAACTTGTGTTTCTAGATCTGGCCGGCTCCTGGATTGCTTTCCGAGGGCCCTGGCAATTCGGAGGGCGAGTATTTTGCTTGTCGGGCTGCCAATCAAAATATTTGAAGGAAATGTTTATTTTCTTCTCAAAATCGCACCAGCTGCTGCCTTAACTGAATAAGCCCATTTAGAGGTAAGAATTTAACCATTGTGAGGGGAAAGCAAGTGCCCGCACACTCCAAATATCTGAGCCGATCTATCAATGGAAATGGCGGCACTGTGGATCGGGGCCCTGGGAAGCCAGGAATGCATGTTCAGCCAGAGGTCATTGTCTCGGTCAGTGGGACATCCTGGCTTCTGGGGGCTGACCCGCTCGCTCTGCCCTGGGGGTCGTCAGTGGCACGGAAAGGGGAGTCCCATCATGCAACTGGCTCCGGTTTCTCATTGTCGTCGGTAATGCCTTTCTGAAAGGGCCCCCCCTTCAGAGCCAAGCGACACATCAACCGCTCCTCAAGCTTCACAGCCCCTTTCCAGATTAAACAACCCACTCCAATGAAAGGCCACGGCTATTTTCATACCAGCTTCGGAGAAAATCTAGGTCTTGACTTGACTTAATGGAATCCAAGGCGCAACGCAAGCTGTATTCTCAAGGAAAGCCTGTTTTCTCCAGGCAGGACAGGCCGTCACTTGGATGGATGCTTTGTAGCCAGGAGGCCCCGGGTTCAGCCTCCAGAATCTCCGATGGGGCTGCAGGGCTGGGGGGGAAACCTCTGCCTCCGACCGCAGAGAGCCACCACCTGTCAAAACGGGCCACACTGGACCAGATGGGCCAAGGGTCTGGCTCAGTAGGTATTATTTATTCATTGGAAATATTTGCACCCCTGAGAGAGGAGAACTGGTCTTGTGGTAGCAAGCATGACTTGTCCCCTTAGCTAAGCAGGGTCTGGCCCTAGTTGCATATGAATGGGAGACTTGATGTGTGAGCACACTAAGCCCTTAGGGGATGGAGCCACTCTGGGAAGAGCAGAAGGTTCCAAGTTCCCTCCCTGGCAGCATCTCCAAGAGAGGGCTGAGAGAGATTCCTGCCTGCAGCCTTGGAGAAGCCGCTGCCAGTCTGTGTAGACAAGACTGAGCTAGATAGACTAATGGCCTGACTCAGTATACGGCAGCTTCCTATGATCCTGTGTTCCCTCTAGTTCCCTACTGCTTGGGGCAGCCCACAACATTAACAGAACAGATACAATGTGAAATAATGCTAATAAAGTTAAACAAGTGAAGTTAAAAGACCAGGCTAAAACCACATTTAAAAGAACAACGAGGCTCTCCACACGAGCAGTTTGGCCCGCTCTCCCAACAGAAGATCGGGCGACTAGCCCTGGGCGGCCGGATCGACCACCCTCCTGATCACCAGCTCCGGCATGGAGCAGGTAGGAGTGGCGAGGATTGGAGACTGCCCAGCCCCCGGAAGTCCCACCATGCCCCACGCGAGTGCACGGGGCATTCTGGGGAGACCTCCGTGCCGGGGGACTGTTGAAGCCTCCCAGTGGGGAGTCTCCTCGTGAGTCGCCATGGCGTGGAGCCACACCATGGCGACTCACAATCGAAAAAACCGTGTTAGGGGAGCATGCAGCACATGAGCAGGAAAAACTGGGCTAGGCTCCCTTCTCCTGGTCGTGGGAACTGCTTCAATTTCTTTTTTTAAAAAAAAGGTTTTAAATTAAATGTTATTTAAAAAGCTAAAAACTGAGAACAGTAGCCGACAGTGTCAAAGGGAGAGAGGAAGCTGCTTTATACCGAGCCAGACCACTGATCCATCAAACTCAGTATTGTCTGCACTGATTGGCAGCGACTCTCCAAGGTAACAGGCAGGAGTTTCGCCCAGCCCTACCTGGAGATGTTGCCAGGGAGTGAACCTGGGACCTTCTGCATGCAAATCAGATGCTCTTCCACTGAGCTACAGCCTCCTCCCCTTAGGGGAATATCTTACAGGGCCCACATGTGGTCACCTATCCAAATGCAAACCAAGGCAACCCCTGCTTAGCAAAGCGGACAGCTCTTGCTCGCTCCCACCAGACCAGCTCCCCTTTCCTTCATGTCAGGAAGCATCGGCTCTGCCTAGGAGAGCTGCATATCCTCACGGCTGGCACATACCCAGCCCTCCAAAACGCAGCCCGGGTTTGCATTTGGATGGGTGACAACCTGTGAGTGCTGCCTGCTGCAAGAGATTCCACTTAGGGGGCGGGGCCATGGTTCAGGGGAAGAGCATCTGCTCTGCATGCAGAAGGTCCCAGGGGCACCTTCAATCCTGGGCAGCATCCCCAGACCACAGACAATACTGAGCGAGCTGGACCAATGATCTGACTCCCTTGAAAGGCGGGGAGATCTTTGTTGCATCTGATGGCGAACGCAGGGGGCGTGGCTTGGGGCACGCATGATAGAGAGGCCCCCTACAACAATTTTGTCCCTGGGCCCCCGGGGATCTCGCTACACCCCTGGCCCACAACATCTGGCTGCAAACTAGCATGGGCTCATTCCTGGCACAGAATATTGCATGGGAGGAGGCAATGGTAAGGTAAAGTGCCATCGAATCGGTGTCGACTCCTGGTGCCCACAGAGCCCTGTGGTTGTCTTTGGTAGAATACAGGAGGGGTTGACCATTGCCTCTTCCCTCCCACGCAGTATGCAGTGATGCCTTTCAGCATCTTCCTATATCGCTGCTGCCCAATAAAGGTGTTTCCCATAGTCTGAGTAACATACCAGTGGGGATTCGAACCGGCAACCTCGGGCTTGCTAGTCAAGAGGTCCCGCTGCGCCAAACCCCTCCTGTATTCTACCAAAGACAACCACAGGACTCTGTGAACACAGAGTCGACCCCGACTCGACGGCACACTTTACCGTTACCACAAGACCAGCTCTCTTCCCAAGCTCCCTTTCTTGCTGGGAGGTGGGGAGTGCCAAAGGCAAACTTCTCCTTTGGGTGCCCCGAATCCTGGAGCCGGCCTTTGTGGAACCCCTTAAAGCCGGCCTGCTCAACTTAGCCCCCCCCTGCTGTTTTTGAACTACAATTCCCATAACCCCCAGCCACAGTGGCCAATAGGCAGGGATTATGGGAGCTGTAGGCCAACATCTGCAGGAAGGCTGAAGTTGAGCAGGCTGGCCTTAAAGGGTTGGGTTTGGCCAGGCACCGCCAGCTGCTGACCAGCATTCCCAGATGCTGTTGACTACAACTCCCAGCATCCCCAGCCAAGGCCACTGCAGCTGGGGATGATGGGAGTTGCAGGCCAACAACATTTGGGAATCTCTGTTACAGGGAGCACCATGGCTGACCTGTTATCCTGGGTGTACCACTTCACAGGAGTAGCCTGTGAACATCCCCAAAAGCTGAATAAGGGAAACCAAAGCCCCACACACTGAGAAAAGAAGCTGGAGAACCATCCTGGCTTGCCCCTTCCTTTCGAACAGGAACTCAACTTTGGCCCACCAGCTGTTTTTGAACTACAGCTCCCATAATGCCCAGGCACAGGGGCCAATCAGCCAGGGATGAAGGGAGTTGTAGGCCAACATCTGCAGGAGGACTGAATTGCAGCAGCCCTGCTTTAGAAAGGGAGCCTGCAACAGCGCTGAAATATTCACTTTCCTTTCGTGCTCGCTTCGCTTCCTTTGGAAAACCATGTTGCTGCTGCCTAATGGAACAGATGTTTTTAGTCATGAAGGAATGGTTATTTTAAGCATTTGCGAGACCCTTTGGAGACTTCAGAAGCCACTTTGCCAGAGCTCTGTCGGGGCGTCGGGGTAGGTAGGAACGAATGAGCACAAGGGGGCACTGGGGGCACATCCATGGCCCTGCTCCCAGCCTCCGAGCGTGCAGCAATCGGACCTCTTTATTTTATTTTATTTTATTATTTTATTTTTATTTTTACATTTATATCCCACATTTCCTCCAAGGAGCCCAGAGCGGTGTGCATGGTTATGTTTATCCTCACAACAGCCCTGTGAAGGAGGTTAGGCTGAGGGATGTGTAACTAGCCCAGAGTCACCCAGTGAGTTTCATGGCTGGACGGGGAGGATTTGAACTCAGGTCTCCCCAGTCCTGGTCCGACACTCGAACTCACTGCACCACACTGGCTCTTGCCCCACTCCCCGTGCGCTGAGCCCTTCCATCTTCCTCTCCTGCTCTAGTAGCAAGCAAGCCTCTTGTTTTGCCCTCCTGCCCGACAACTGTCTATCCAGATAGGAGGCTAGCCCACAGGACTGGAAACGGGGGCCGGAGACGCAAGCGGCCCAAGTTCAGGAGCTGTGTGTGCTCCCCTTTGTGGGGCCGTCAGAGGCGCAGCAGTCGGGCTGCAGGGCTACATCCAACCCAGCAGTTTTACCCAGGTCTTTAACAAGGTAAGAGGAAAAAGCTGTCCGACCCAGCTGCGCTTAACAGGCAGTGGACTCTTACACACAATCAGACGGGGTGGTGTGCAGCCTGGAAGGGTCATTACCCGACTGGAGACAGACGAGCAGAGTCTCTGGTCGGCTTTGCAAGTTCAGGCACCCCCAGCCACCAGGAGCAGTGCAAGTGTGAAGTCTCTGAGCACTGGGGAAGCCTCCCCAGGAAGCTCCATGCTGCCAGGAGAAGGGAAACCACCTGATGTCATCAGCTTCCCTCTGATTGGTCACAAGAGGGAAGGAGGCGGGGAAAGGTAGGGTAGGAGGAAAGCCCAGCCTGGGTAGGAGAGCCGTGCGCGCCCTTGACTTTGGGTCATGTACTTGCAAACTTAATAGCACAGCAGGGAAATGACTTGCCTAGGGAGCAAGAGGTTGCTGGTTCCAAGCCCCGCTGGTATGTTTCCCAGACTATGGGGAACTCCTCTATCGGGCAGCAGCAATATAGGAAGGTGCTGAAAGGCATCATCTCATACTGCGTGGGAGGAGGCAATGGCCAACCCCTCCTGTATTCTACCAAAGGACACCACAGGGCTCTGTGGTCGCCAGGAGTCGACACCGACTTGAGGACACCACTTTACTTTTACCTTTACTTGTATACTTTAAGGTGGGAGGAGGGGAGAGGGATTGTGCACAAAACATCAGCTGGAAAGGAAAGTTTTGGGGAGGAGACCTGGTCTTTATATTTGTTTGTTTGTTTGTTTGTTGTTAAATTTATATACCACCTTTCATTAAAAACAATCCCAAGGCTTACAAAAGTTAAAAAACATATAATAAAAATGACAATAAAAATATTAAGCTAAAAATATAAAACAAAACTAATTTAAAATCTATAAAATACAAGCATAAAAACTAAACACAGGTAAAAACACACAGAAGCAGCAATAGGACAATCAAGTAAAATCCTGGATAAAAAGCCAAGATTTAACAAGCTTTCTAAAAGCTGTGATGGAGTCCGAGGAGCGAATGGCCACTGGGAGAGCATTCCAAAGTCTGGGGGCAGCAACAGAGAAGGCCCTGTTTTGTGGTTGCAAGCATGACTTGTTCCCTTTGCTAAGCAGGCTCTGCCCTGGTTTGCATTTGAATGGGAGACCACATGTGTTAACTGCTGTAAGATATTCCCTTGAGGGGATGGGGCCACTCTGGGAAGAACATCTGAGGTTCCAGGTTCCCTCCCTGGCATCTCCAGATAGGATTGAGAGGGACCTTCTGCCTGCCACTTTGGAGAAGCCACTGCCAATCTGTGTAGACAATACTGAGCTAGTCTGACTTGGTATATGGCAGCTTCCTATGTTCCTCTTACCTCAGTAACATCCTGGGCACAGAATCTAGATAGGAGGTGCTCATCTCGGACACGTCTTGCACACAATCACTCTGCCCTCTTGCCTTAACATTTGCAAGCATATGAGTGCCGATCAGGAGCACACCCGAGTCTCCTAACAAGACTCAGTGCTTTTTCTATCCTGCCGGCAGTCATGTGAACAACCCTAAAGTGTCGATATGATTACATTCCCGAGGCCTGTTCTTTTGAGCAGAAGCAACACAACCGATCCCAAGGAGCATTGTTTTCCCACACTTTAAACACTTGTTTCCAACTGGATCATGTAAAACAGACCAGTGGCCCAAACCGGTTGTGGGTTGCATCTCATCTGGCTGTAAAAACGAGCCCCCGGAATGGGTTTCTGAGAAGGTTAGCGGTGGGGCGGGTGATTTTACGGTTCATTCCCTGCAGCAAATGTCACTTCTTCTCTTCAAAGGAGCATCTATGAACTGCGTGACCCCTTAGGGAGCCCAGAGGAGGCAGAAGTGAGCTGTTTCTCATAGACCACTCAATGTCTGGAGTTGCTCAGTTATTCTAGCTCAGAGACTAAATCCTCGAGGTGAAAAGGGACGGGGAGGGGAGAGATTTGGCAGCCTGATCCGAGCACAACACCCCAAGAAGAGGAAGAATGCAAAACTCACGGGCCTGCTTTCAAATCAAATACCACACTGGATCTTCACTTTCTGTCAACCTGCTGGGCTCTCCCAGTGTCCTGTTTGTCTACAATGGCAGACTTTCTTTAATAAAGTGTGAGGACTCTTGTTAACTGAGAATAGAGCCACCTTCCAAAGTGGTGATACTCATAGATTTAGGACAGGGAGAGCAACTGGCCCTATCCATGCCCATACACAGTGGCACCACATTCTTCCAGTGGCTGTTGCTGGTGTCGATGTAAACTGCTTTGGGAATTTTGGCTGAACTCTGATTTTAGCTTGGTCTTTGTTTTAATTGTATTATTTTTACATTGTTTTTTTAATTGCACATATATGTCATTAATGCTGTAAGCCGCCCTGAGCATTAGTATACTGAAGGAAGGAAGGAAAAGAAAGAGAGAGGGAGGGAGAGAGAGAGGGGAGTATAACTTGAATCTGTTTCCTTGTAATTGGGGGGTCGCTACTTGGCATGCGAATAGGGCTCTTACAAGTATGTCCCTATTTTTCTTTGTGATGTATATTATGATAATATCTCTACAGGCAGGCTTGGGGAGATGGAAGGGAAGTGAATGCACTAGAGCACACATGTGTGTACATCAAACACTAACAATGAAAGGAAAAAATCCTCCACGTCTCTGCAAGAGACAAAAACAGGGACAGAGATTTACCAGGTGCAATAACAAAGGGATTGACTCTGGTAAATAAGAGCACATGCTCATGCCAACCCCTCCTGCACCACGACTGAGTCACACGCAGCCCAGCTCGCCACATGCCTCAGTCCAGAGCGAGCACTCTTTCTGCAGAAAGTTCCAGATGACGCCAGCGACAGTTGACTCCAGTCAGCCTGCCAGCTTGCTGAGGTCTCCGTCGCCAGCGACGTGGCTCATCCAAGCCTGACCCCAAACCATCTGCAGAGAGGCCTGCTGCGGCAAAACCGAACACGCCCTCTTACCTTGGATCTGACTCTGCGCTTGCGTCCCAAAGTGCCCAGGCGTGCTTAAGGCTCCTCGGGGGTTGGGGGTCGTGGGGTTGACTCTCATGGAATGCCGCAGCCTTTCCAGCTCCCCAAAGCGATCGGGGTAGGATTTTGCTTGCTCTTCAAGCTTCTGTCTGTGCCCTGAAATGTGAAGGAAAAAGTAATTCACTGCAGGGCTCTTTTTAAATGTGCAACCAGACACCAAATGTGCAGGGTTTTGTTTTGTTTTTAAAGTGCAGTTCTAAAATAACCTCTGTGCAGTTCAAAAATTCAAGTATTGAAAAAGCTATATAATGTTAGATCAGGGTTGGACGACTTGGACTCTCCTGCGGTTTCTGGACTACAACTCCCATCACCCACAGCCACAGTGGCCAATAGTGAGGGATTATGGGAGCTGTAGTCCAGGCAGATCTTCAGGAGGGTTGAAATTATGTGTTAGATCAGGAGTTCCCAACTGCTGGTCCTCCAGGTGTTGCTGAACTGTAGTTACAATTTACTGTGGCTGGGGATGATGGGAGTTGTAGTTCGGCAGACTGATAATCATGACAAAGGTGAAGTGAGCCTGGCTACCCCGATCAAGACCACGATCAAGACCCCAGACCCTGATCAAGCATCTCCACTTCTCCCCCTGCCAAAGGAGTTTTCTGCAGACTCCAACTTCAACTTTATTGCTATTACAGCCAACGGCCTCTCACATTACAACAGAACCACACAGAAAACTACACATCTCATCACATCAGTAGCATCAATAGAAACTACAATAGGAACAATACAATAAAAACTACAGCATCGTGCATAAGAAATTTTCAAAAAAATAAAATCTGTTCACCCTCCTAATGTGCTATGCCCACATCTACCCTCTCAACATTTCTTCAGCAGACTCCACTGTTTCTACTACCCACAGTCTGCCCCAATGGATATCACCTTCTTCTGCAATAGTGCTGTCAGATTCCCAGTGCTGAGGATTTTCTCCCACTCTATGTAAGCCACAAAATGTCATGGACTGTGACTCAGAATGTGTGCACAGACAAGAGAAATGCTCAGAGGTGTGTTGTAGTGGCAAATGTGACACGTTATTTCTTGTTTACACAGTCAGACAGGTGTTATTGACTGGTTTGTTTTATCCAGACATCGAGTCCTTCCCAAGGACCTGGGATGCCAGAATTTTATTGTCAATTGTTATAGATATCTTCACAGAATATAGGCTGTTCCCAGTAAAGCTGCTTTTTGTAATTGGCTGATGGTGATTTCTGTGGCCCCTATGGTGTTGAGGTGCTCTTCAAGGTCTTTTGGAACTGCACCCAGGGTGCCAATTACATCATCATCATCATCATCATCATCATCATCATCATCATCATCATCATTATTATTATTATTTTGATTTCTATACCACCCTTCCAAAATGGCTCAGGGCAGTTTACACAGAGAAAAAAACAAGCAAATAAGATGGATTCTTCTCCCCAAAGGGCTCAGATTCTAAAAAAAAAACACAAGATAGACACCAGCAACAGTCACTGGAAGTACTATGCTGGGGGTGGATAGGGCCAGTTACTCTCCCCCTGCTAAATAAAGAGAATCACCACGGTAAAAGGTGCCTCTTTGCCCAGTTAGCAGGGGTGAATCCCCCTCGCATACTCCTGTGCAGCAGCACCCAGCAGAGAAAGTGGACCAATCAAGAAGAGGGGAGACTCAGAAGGGGGGCCACGGCAGGAACGCACACCCCCCCCCGTGCATACTCCCTCCCTCCCTCCCTCCCACCTCTGGCTTCCATAGACCCACTCACTTCACAGTCTATGCAACCGGCCTGCTTTCCTTTGCTAGCTACAGCACACGATATTCCGTATTTACCTGAATCCAAGACTAGGTCTTTTTCCAAGTTCTTTGATGTTAAAAACATCAAAGCAGAGCAAAGAGGCACTTTTAAAAAGTGGTGATTCTTTTGATTTAGCAAGGAGAGAGCAACTGGCCCTCTCCATCCCCAGCACAGCATCCCTCCAGTGGCTGTTGCTGGTGTCTATCTTATGTTTCTTTTTTAGATTGTGAGCCCTTTGGGGACAGGGAGCCATCCTGTTTGTCTTTTTTTTTTAATCTATGTAATCCGCTTTGGGAGCTTCTGTTGAAATACATAAAATACGTGAAATATGTATTTCTGTTGAAATACGTGAAATAAATATACGTATTCGCATTTATATTCATAAAAATCAGGGGGTCATCTTAAATTCAGAATCCCAGGGGTGTAGCTATACTTGAGCAGGTGGTTGCAAAGAACCCGGGCCCCCCAGCTCCTGAGGGCCCCCCAGCTTCACCCCTCCCAATTTTCTTCATTATCTCCCTCACTCTTAGGGGTCGCCAGGTAGAGGGGCGAAAACAGGCCACTCTCCTCTACCTAGGCCCCTGCAGAGTCCTGTTCCATTTGAGTAAATACAGGTTTTACCTGCATTTAATATCTATTTTTAAGGGGCTTGCCTTAAACTCAGAGTTGTCTTCTATGGAGGGAAACACTGTCATGACACAGGATCATAGGAAGCTGCCATATACTGAGTCGGACCATTGGTCTATCTAGCTCAGTATTGTCTTCACAGACTGGCAGCAGCTTCTCCAAGGTTGCAGGCAGGAATCTCTCTCTCAGCCCTATCTTGGAGATGCTGCCAGGGAGGGAACTTGGAACCTGGATGCTCTTCCCAGAGCAGCTCCATCTCCTGAGGGGAATATGATGTCACGGCCCGGCACCTGTTATCCCAAGGACAACAGTCCCTGGGCCCTGAAGTCATTAAACCATGTTGTGGCTGGCAAAGGGAAGCAAGTCAGCCATGGCAACGCAGGGTTGTGGTGGGGTTGCGGAGGCCAGCAGAGGTGTCAGCTGAGCAGCAGCAGGGGAGTTGGGTTTGCAGTGGCAGGGGAGGCCTTTGGTGGAAGTGGCCATGGTGGCAACAGCCCACCATAAATTTTGGATGTGGACTGCTGTCAATGCCTCTATACCACCAATCCATAAGTCGGACCTCGCTACGCTGTTGCCTCGATGGTGCCCAAAACCTACCACCTGAGCTGGCTCCCTCATGGCAAGGTTGCCTCGGACACATTGCTCGCTTGGAGGAAGCCTGGCTAGATCTCTGCAGAGCAGAGGCAGGGCACCAAATACTGCCTCTCCCACTGTGTGTGTCTCCATCTGTTATCGTTTGAGGCTGTGGGGAGCAGCAGGAAGCATCTTGCCACCCCACGGCTACCTCAGGAATCTGCTGCTTGAGGCAACAATCTCACCTCGCCTCATGGAAGGACCGCCCCAGTTACAGACACCCTTGGGTCAAGTCAAGCTTCCCACTCAAGTTGTTGCTTCCCACCCTTCAGCAGGCTGGTTCACACCGGTGCGCCCTGTAACAAGGATGCCTAGACATTGTTGACTACAACTCCCATCATCCCCAGCCAAAGGCCACTGCAGCTAGGGGTGATGGGAGTTGTAGTCAACAAAATCTGGACATCCCTGTTGCAGGGAATGCTGATTCACAGGTGGTCATTCGTCACTTGACAGTTGTGACATCCAAAATAATGTGACAGATTCATAGCACTGGAGGAGGGGACTCCCACAACAACTTGCTACTGAATTTGTTCGCCTCATGTGCACAAACATGTTTGAAATGAAGACAGATACAATTTTGCATTTAGCACAGCCTGACATCATGGCATGAGCATGTCGGGTTGCCCAAATAATAATAATAAGATCTCTATCACCACATCAAACGCATGAAATGCTTTCCATATGGATGGATGGATGTGAATCTGATAATCCAGGCAGTAATAAAAAGCATACTGGTAGTTCGGGGCATTCTGGCGCAGTGCAGAGATACTGAAAAGGCAGCATGGAATGCTGAAAGATGAAATGGGTCCTTCTCCTTGAGAGCTTTGGAAGGCAAGCTGCATATTGACAATGTGAGGCCACTGACAATTTAGAGCCAGTGTGGTGTAGTGGTTAGAGAGTTAGACTAAGACCGGCGAGTCCAGAGTTCAAATCCCCATTCAGCCATGAAGCTCACTGGGTAACTGTATCTCTCAGCCTAACCTACCTCACAGGGTTGTTGTGAGGATAAATATAACCATAACTGCTCTGGGTTTCTTGAAGAAAAAGCAGGATATCAATGTGAAAACAAACGATCAAACAAAAATGTAAGAAAAGCCCTTCTTGACTGGAATCAAAGTCCATAAAGTCTAGCATCTAGACATTTCAAAAGACGTCCACAGGGCTGCATGAGAAGCTCGTATGCATGGGGAGAACATGTCCCTTTCCCCAGTCATCACAAAAGCAGTGGGTGGGTTCTCAGAAATTCAAGAGCTGGCCAGCAGGTGGTGCTATGAAAAGTGTGCGAGGTCCTAACTCAGCATATAGCAAGAGAGTAAAATTGCACTTGGAAGGAGCAATGAAGCCTACACAAATCTATGGACTGTGAGCAAGGCAGATTTGGGAGCTTATGCAGAACCCTTCAAAATCCTGCATTTTATGGCCGTCTGGAAAACCCCTACATAAAATCAGAAGTCATCTGTTGAAAGAAGCACCCAGCCAAGGCTGTGAGTTGTACTGGCTACATCTGATATCCCTGCAGTTCATGCCATGAAGCTTCATTTCGATATTGGCTCTTCCCTGCACTAATTTATTTGTGATTCTCCTGTGTGAGAACGTGTGTTACACTTCATAATTAGCTCATCTACAATGCATGATGATCACAGCTGTGTGGAGGCAGGGAGCGGCTGTTGTTGATACACGCACCTTAAGTAATTAAATTAACATACCGCTTTCAAGCCTTATCTGTCAGCATACTAACGCTGCATTACATATTCAAATAATCAGTTGGGGCAATTTCCTTCCAGTAAGCCACAAGGCCTCCATTTCCAATAGCAGAGTTTCAAAAAGGGCTCTGTATTGAGAAGGCATGACCTCCACAGTGCAGTTTAACCAACTGATCCCAGATGGGATTGGGTCCCAAAACAGATATTTGCCCATGATAACCCTACTGGATTTTAATCAAGAGGCCTGTTCACACAATCCTTTGAATCTAGGGTTAGTGTGGGTGACCAACATCGAAGTGATTCTGTGACCCTATGCCAAAGTGGGAATCTCGGTCCATAAACCACCTTGCCATGAGTTCACACAATGACTTCCATGTTGCTAACCCACATTAAACCTAGATTCAACTGGTTGTGTGAACTGGCCTACGTTGTGTTAAGAACGGGCCATTATTTTCCAAAAATTAATTAGAGAGACTTCCATAATTTTATCATTGTTTAGGTTTTGTATGAGATATTCTGAGCATGTCCCCATAACAGTGATGCCTAATTCACACATTATGTTCACTGCAATGTATACAGTCTGTGTACAATTTACACAAATACAGTAGTATGTTCAATGGCCCTTGAACTTAATACAGTAGTATGTTCAATGGCCCTTAAACTGCCCCAGCGTAACTCATGGAATGGAATGTTCATGTATTCAGAAGACAGTTAACAGGCAACCAGATGGGTGACGCGAATGGACCTCAGTGGTGAGAAGGAGGTGGGATAGGTGGTCTTGCACAAAAAGACTGGGAAATATCTCAACCTGAAGAATACTCAATACACTCAAACATACTCAAATATTAGGCTTCCTATGTATCCCCTGCATTTGAGGGAGCCCTGTACCCAGATTCACTTTTAAAATCAATGCATGAACAGTCGTTCACACAAACACATGTACATGTGTGCAGACACCTGTATGCATGCACAATGCCACATCAGAGCAGGCTGAAGCCCATCACCTAATCTGCAGCAGAGCGGTTGGTGTTACTGGAAATGCCGCTGATCACAACCATTACAGACAACAGGAACTTTAATCTGCAGAGTTGTCTGTTTTGAGGGGAATGGAGCCAGCTATGTTCTTCTGGGCGGATGAAAGCCACCACAACTCCAGTGTTACCCACAAAGCATAGCAGCCCGCCCCGGACCCACAGAGAGACCCACAGAACTTGATGTGAGGAGCAGCAGAGAGGCAGGAAGCCTGCAGATGGCGCTGTAAGACAAACTACAACTCGTGCAGTGCATTGAATACACACACATTAAATAAAACTACAACTCGTGCAGTGCATTGAATACACACACAATAAATATAAATTAAAAATACTGGGCTCAATCCAGAGATGATTTCCATGGAAAGGGAGTAGCCACTCATGGCTGACACCAGATGTGACTAGTGAAACACCGGACTCTGCATTAGTCCTTGTGCCCAGTGGCATCCATCCTGTTAGGGTTGAGGTGCTCTGTGCGACTTTCTGGATTGGTTCCTTTTTCCTTGCAGAGAGGGGTGGGTGGGGCTGGGAGAGACCCGCCGCTGCCAGTCAGTGCAGACAATACTGAGCTAGGTGGACCAAGGTCTGACTCTATAAGGCAGCTTCCTATGTACGTATGTTCCAGTCTCTGTGCATCAATCTGCTATCAACAGCACAAGCACGGGGGAGTGTGGATCAACTGGCAACTCTGTTAATTAGTAAGGGGCAATTGTAATGGTTTGGGCTTAGAGCAGTGTTCCCTGTAACAGGGATAACATTGACTACAAGGGAATCAAAGTCCATGCTAACCCCTGCTAACTTGGCAAAGAGGCACCTTTTTAGTGTGGTGATTCTCTGTATTTAGCAGGGGGAGAGGAACTGGCCCTATCCACCCCCAGCACAGGACCTCCAGTGACTGTTGCTGGTGTCTATCTGATGTTTCTTTTTAGATTGTGAGCCCTTTGGGGTCCAGGGATCCATCCAACTTATTTATTTGTTATTTCTCTGTGTAAACTGTCTTGATCCATTTTTGGAAGGGCGGTACAGAAATCGAATGAATGAATGAATGAATAATACAACCCCCAGCATCCCCAACCAAAGGCCACTGCAGCTGGGGATGCTGGGACTTGTAGTCAACAATAGCTGGAATTCCCTGTTAACAAGGAACACGGGCCACGAGTTAAGTCATTTTGGTTCCCTTGTGTCACAGTAATATGGAATGGAAAATAAAATATTAAAGAGGGCTCTTTCCTTCTAATAATGTAAGCTGTATGACACTGCCTGCAAAAGATAAACAAGGCAACTAGGTGGAAGTTTTGGTGATGTACCAATTTATTTGAATGTAATCCCCCAAGGTTTAATCAACTAGGAATGGCCAGTTCAGCTGACAGCACTAACTTGAAAAAAATTAAGCCACATGAAAAGCAATCCTTGCCAACTTCAAATACCTGCTGATTGCGGCCAGCCACACTCCCACGATACCTGGAGCACCTCCCCGGGAGCCTCTTCCGAGGAGGGTTACCATAGGGCCTCATTTCCCCCGGACACGTCTTCTTTTCCACGGAAGAGAGGAATGGCCTTGAAGAAAGGCAACCTGTCCGGTATTTGCCTACCGTCTTTGAGCCCGTGGCCAAGTCTAGCAGTTCCTAGAGGCCAGGGGCACAAGCCTAATCAAGGAAGCTGGCCAGTAGGCCTGGCTACCTTTGTACCAGCAGCCTGGGCCACTCTGGCAAGGGAGGCCAGTTCTACCCACTGTGCACAGGACCCCCTTGGAGATGGTCTCCATTACGCCAGTGGCCACATCTACTAGATGAACAGAAGGTGGGGGATTGAGATAGGATGCATCCATTCCCCCATTTTGAGCACATAATTTTATTGATTAGTCAAATGACCATACCAAACAACTAAATGTAAAGTGTGCTGTCAAGTCGATTCCGACTCCTGGGGCCCACAGAGCCCTGTGCTTTTCTTTGGTAGAATACAGGAGGGGTTGACCATTGCCTCCTCCCGCGCAATATGAGATGATGCCTTTCAGCATCTTCCTATATCGCTGTTTCCCGATATAGTACCAGTGGGGATTTGAACCAGCAACCTTCTGCTTGTTAGCCACTTAAGATGACCACCAAACAACTACAGATTTAAAAACAAAGCAAACATAAAACAGTAAGTTAAATCTAGAAGGAACCATATCAAATCACCACACAGGTCTGAAAACAGGGCAGAAATAAAACAGGATTAAACCCATTGGGACCATATCGAGAGACCTTGGGACTATAAACAAGGCAGATGCAAGATATAAAATTTAAACCTAGAAATGACCATATCAAAAGACCAGGGGCTTAAAGCAAAGAAGGCGATAAGACATGATATTTTACTTCTAGAGAGAACTGAGGGAGAGGAATAAACCCTGAAGAAAGCCAATGCTAGAAAATCACACCACCAAAATATTAAATGGACAAAATCAAAAGGCAGAAATGGGGACAGGATAGGTACCAGAAAATGGACAGTTGGGGCATATATTTTCACACAATCAAACTTTTTGAGTCATAACTCATCCCCTGCTAACTTGGCAAAGAGGCACCTTTTAACGTGGTGATTCTCTTTATTGAGCAGGGGGAGAGTAACTGGCTCTATCCACCCCCAGCACAGTACCATCAGTGACTGTTGCTGGTGTCTATCTTATGTTTCCTTTTAGTTTGTGAGCCCTTTGCGGACAGGGATCCATCTTATTTATGTATTATTTCTCTGTGTAAACTGCCCTGAGCCATTTTTTGAAGGTGGATATAGAAATTGAATAATAATAATATTAGTGATGATGATGATGATGATGGTAAAGTGTGCCTTCGATTCTGATTCGTGCCAACCGTTGCGAACTTCTGACACAGACACCCACCCACCTCTTCAACGCTTTGTTGTTTTTCTCCGCTCCCCCCCCGGCTTCCTCCAACCACATCAGCATGCTCACCTAGACACAAACCCACCACCTCTTGATCAGTGTGCACCACAAGTGCAGGACAGGAGATCAGCAAGGATGGACGTGACTCTCCTGCTGTACTGCTGGGGATGTGATGCTTTGGGGTGCAACACAGAACAAAGAGGCTCGCTGCTTGCAGTCATGAAAGATCCACGGAATACACAGAAGGGGTGTTCTCCCTGATACCTTGGCAAATTTCAGTGTGCATTAATGAGTCTCTGTTTCCCAATCCCCGCGAGTTTTAATGTTCTGATGGGACTGCTCTATTTGGTGCGGACCAAGGTAGTATGATACCTGAGGCGAGTTCCCAAACGCTGCCTTGCCTCACACCTCTGCTGGGGCAGCCCCCTTGCAGAACCAACTCTTCTAAGTATTAAGAGTGGCGTAAGGGGCGGGGAAGAGGGCAGGCAGCCATCAGCCTCCTCACCTCTCCCCTCTTCTCCTTGTGCTTCTTGTAGGTTTTGCGGGGAGTGAGGCGAGGCACCGTCTGCAAAGCTTGCCAGGGTCAGGGCGGTCCCAAAGTGTTGCTCTGAGAACAGCGACGGGGGGCATCTTGCTGCCTTGATTCCCCCCCCCAACAAGCTGCCTGCGGCAACAGCCTCACCTTGCCTCATGAATGGGCCGCCTCCGTGTTCTATGTACTTATTCCTTTGTGGCAGTTTCTGTATCACTCTGCTAATGATTTCAGAAACTACCAGGGAATCACACAGGCAGCTGCCATATACTGAGTCACCATTGGTCCATCCAACTCAGTATTGTCTACCCAGACGGGCAGCGGCTTCTCCAAGGTTGCAGGCAGGAGTCTCTCTCAGCCTTATCTTGGAGATGCTGCCAGGGAGGGGACTTGGAACCTTCTGCTCTTCCCAGAGCAGCTCCATCCCCTGAGGTGAATCTCTTACAGTGCTCACACATGTAGCCTCCCATTCATATGCAAACCAGAGTGGACCCTGCTTAGCAAAGGGGACAATTCAAGCTTGCAACCACAAAACCAGCTCTCTTCACAATTTCCATGCTTACCCCTCCTCGTGGAAATATCAGAGATTTATCTTCAGTGCTCGCAGTGTCGGGAAGACAGATGGCTAATATTTTTCCAGGGCCTGGATATGTAGCCTATCTCTAGACAGCTATTGAAACCATTAACGGACAACCAATTTTGTTTTCATTTGGTGGTGGTATCTTACATTCTTGGTTTGCCAAAGGAGTGCACAACTAGGAATGTAAGAAGCCTGTTGAGTAAAGCTGCAAAGTTGCAGGAGAAAGGTGGAGATACCACTGCACTCTCTGAGGGTTGTCAATTTTTTTCACTGACCCTGTTGTTCTGCCTTTAGCAGCAGCCTGACAAAAAGAAGTGACAGGATGTCCAGCTACTGCTACAGGTACAGCGTTTACCAGTACAAACGCTGGCTCCCTTACACCTGCCAGATCCTGGATACTTCCTGCCAATCAGAGTAGACCATACTGGGCTAGTTGGATCAATGGGCTGATTAGGCATAAAGCAGTTTCACAAAGCAGTTTCCTGCGCAGGGTGGGGGTCAGACTAGAAGACCTCCAAGGGACCCTCCAAGGGCTCCTCCAGCTCTAACATACTAGGCGAATTCTCACAACTGGTAAAATGAGGGTAGGAGGTGGGCTACTCAGATCTGCATGATTGTCAGAACCCACAATTTCCCCTCCAGCCCCCAGGTTGCTGCCATTATACCACGTTGCGGTCAGCAAGGGGAACCAAAAGAAAACAAAACCCTCTCTGGAGTCAGCAATATGTTAGAGCATATTAAAAAAGAAGCCAAATATTATATATGAATACTTGAATAGAATAGAAATAAAACTGTACAGTTTAAGAACACTGTCCAACTATGCAAAGAATTATAAAACTGGATCAGTAAAAATACGACCATGAATCTCAATAAAACTAATACAAAATGAGATACTCAGGCTCCTCCTTCCTATCTGCATAAGGAATCTTCACTGCCCAATCACCACTGTGCTTCTGCTCACGAACTCTCGCGAGAGCTGCCACGCACAGGATTAGCTACGAGTATGCCTTAGAGAATTATATATAGAGACAGTTCATATCAGAATTGCTGATTAAATGGGAGAAGTGTGGATGACTGTTCCCAGTATTGTGCTTTAGCTGGAAGACGAAGCATCACATTGTGATTTTGCCAGCATCTGATCACTTGCGTCAGTAGTGTAGGGAGGCCAGCGGTGGCCCCGGTTCAGCCCGCCGCCAGAGGCCCCCCTAGCCACACCCCCTGCACCTGATGTCAGGCACAGGGGGTGTGGCGGGGGCACGAGGTGCGGCCCCTGAGCGCGGTGGCCCGAGTTCTTTGACTCTACCCCGACTCCCGCGTTGTTGCCAGAGGCGTTTCGATGCTATCAAGTCTTCTTCGGAAGGCAATCGTCTACTTTGAGCCTCCACCCAACCTAAGGATTGGACGTCTGTGGGAACCAAGCCAGCCGCATTGGCGAGTGGGGGCTGCAGAAGCCAGCAGCGGACAATCAGCGGTAATGGTGGCGGTGGGTGAGCAAGGACCAAAGGGGCAAGTGGTGAGTAGCGGTGGGGTGGGGGCCCCAGTGGCAGTAGTGGCCTGCTCAAACATTGAGGCCCCAGCCGCCGCCAGTGTCACTACACCACTGCCGCTGCTGCTAATGAATTTATGCAAACAATCAAGATCCCATGGCAGCACATGACAAAAGGTCATCAGTCGCCCTCTGGGCACTTGCTGAATTATAATGAGGGTGTATTTTTGGAGGGCACTGAAAAGCCACGAGATCTTCATTCTGTCTGCTGAGCAGCACATTTGACTGCTTTGAGTAGCAGGGTTCCCAAGCTTGGGCCCTCAGCAGAGTTCCCTATTAGAGGGATTACCAGATATTGTTGACTACAACTCCCATAACCCTCAAAAGCCTTTGACTGGGGATTACAGGAGTTGTAGTCAACAACATCTGGGAATCCCTCTTACAGGGAACACTGGTCCTCAGATGCTGTTGGACTACAACTCCCATCATCCCCAGCCATGCATACAAGCATGCTCCAAATGGAATGCATACTTAGCACATGGGCCTTTTTAGCTTATTTAAAAAAATGGTGAAGGGGAGACATGATAGAGGTTTTTTAAATTATGCAGAGAGTAGAGAGAGTGGACAGAGATAAATTTATGCTCCCCCTCTCACAACACTAGAACCAGGGGTCACCCCATGAAACTGAAGGTCGGGCAATTTAGGACCGACAAAAGGAAGTAATTTTTCACACAGCGCATGATTAATCTGTGGAATTCTCTGCCACTGGATGTGGTGACAGCCACCAGATTGGATGGCTTCAAGAGGGGCTTAGACAAATTCATGGAGGACGGGTCTATCAGTGGCTACTAGTCTGGTGTCTATGGGCCACCTCTAGCCTCAGAGGCACGATGCCTCTCAATACCAGTGGCAGGGGAGCAACAGCAAGAGAGAGGGCATGCCCTCACCTCTTGCCTGTGGGCTTCGGGTGGATCACTGTGTGAAACAGGATGCTGGACTAGATGGACTTAGGCCTGATCCAGCAGGGCTGCTCTGATGTCCCCAGGGTTCTAGATCACTGAAGCAGCTGAGCCAAGCTCATACCCTCCGACATTTTGCAGACAAAAATAGGCACACGTTTGTGTCAACCAATTCTCATACAAGGATGGTTGCCCAAAGATGGGGCTGTAGCTCAGTGGTAGCTGAGTGGCAGAGAACCTGCTTTGCATGCAGAAGGTCCCAGGTTCAATCCCGAGCATTTCCAGAGAGAGAACTTGGAGAAGCCTTGGAGAAGCCGCTGCCAGTCAGTGTGGACAATACGGGGCTAGAGGGACCCATGGCCTGACTTGGTATAAGTCCACTCCCTGTGTTCACCAACTCCCCATTCGCTTCTGCACACGTCTGACGTCTGGATTCCCTCTGTTTTGTGCTGAGCACTGCCTAGTTCCTTAGCACTGTGCCATGCAGGTGCACTAGAGACAGGATCCATCCAGCCACAAACCTTTGGAGACTGAATTTCTAGAGACAACCAGGCAGGGAGCTGAATCCTGGAAAATGTCAATTCTAGCAACTCATGTGGGGCAAAAAATGGAACAAGGCATCCCTGAAAGGCAAGACAGGGGACAAAAGAGGGACGGCAATTTATTAGGGACAGAGTCCAGAAAATAGGGAGTATCTCTGATAAACAGGGCCAGTTGGAGTCTGCCTTATACCAAGTCTGCCCAGTATTGTCTACCCAGACTGGCAGCGGCTTCTCCCAGGTTGCAGGCAGGAGGCTCTTTCAGCCCTCTCTTGGAGATGCTGCCAGGGAGCGAACCTGGAGCCTTCTTTATGCAACACAGATGCTGTAGGGAATGTACTGAGACAAATGACAGGGAAACCCCACTGAAAAGTCCTGGTTCTTTCCAAAATGACCATGGGATGCACTGAATTGCCATTTGGAAATCCCACGCATTCCTATGGCCCTTTGGAAGGAGGAACAGAAGAAGCTGCCATATACTGAGTCAGACCCTTGGTCCATCTAGCTCAGTATTGTCTTCACAGACAGGCAGCGGCTTCTCGAAGGTTGCAGGCAGGAATCTCTCTCAGCCCTATTTTGGAGATGCTGCCAGGGAGGGAACTGGGAACCTTCTGCATGCAAGTATGCAGATGCTCTTCCAAGAGTGGCCCCACCCCCTAAGGGGAATGTCTGAAAGGGCTCGCATTTTAGCAAAGGGGACAATTCATGCTTGCTATCACAAGATCGGGATCCAGCTCCCTTGAGAAGTCCATAATGCTGGGGAAAGTGGAAGGAAAGAGAAGACGAGGACGACCAGCAGCAAGGTGGATGGACTCAGTTACAACAGCAATGGATGCCCCACTGAGAGACCAGAAAGCAGGGGCATAACAAGGCTGGAGTGGGCCCAGAGACAAAATGTTAAAATGGGCGCCTCGCTGATACACACACACACACACACACACACACACACACACACACACACACACACACTTCACAATATATAGTCATGTGACTTGCCTCTGGGGGGCCCCTCGAGGCGTGGGGGCCCCCAGGCAGCCGCCTCCCCTTGCCTAATAGTAGTTACGCCCCTGCCAGAAAGGCCAAGTTGAAGGCAGATCATCCTGGAGAGAATCTATCTATGTGGTCGCTAAGAGTCGACACTGACTTGACGGCACTCAATCCATCAATCAACCACCACAAGACCAACTCTCTTCTCCAGCCTTCTGTTCCAAAAGAAGCCTTCCTTGAAAATCAGCGTGTTGGAGAAGCACTCTGTTTCCAGCAGCAGAGAGAACCTTTCCCTCTCTAAACAGCACGCCCCCCTCCCGCTGCCACCGACCCCTGGCTGCAGATGTGCAAGGGCTGGACCAGATTTCCCCCTAAGAAGGGGCTCCATTTCAGGGGAGAGGAGAGAGGGACAGAAGCATCCCAGCCAGCAGGCCTTCCGATGAGTCTGCCCTACAGCTCTTCTTCTTCGAGGGCACAATCTACATCTGCCAAGAGTGGCAGGGTCTGGGAGGAGGAGGGGCCAGGAAGGACCCAGGACCATTGGCCCTCCTGCTTCTGGAAAGGATCGCTTACTTCAGGGCTGTGGGGCACACACATCCCTGGTTTCCAACCTAGTTTGCACGATTGCAGTGATCTTCACTATTTTTCAAGGGGAAAGGGCACTTTGGCTGAAACCTTCAATGGGAGATCCGCTTCCCACACTGTGCTGACCTCTGCACAGCTCAGTGCTTTCCTCAGTGCTGGGAGGGCCCTTGAAAGGAGACGGAGCCCCGCTCTTCAGAGCTCTGGGAGGGCCTGTGCATCCTTTCCAAGATGGTTCAGGGGCTCAGGATGCTTCCAGTTCCTTTAAAGGAGCCCCCCCACCGGGGCGTAGCTAGGGGAGAGGGGGCCCGTATTCATCCCTCTCTCTGGTGGCCCCTCAGAGTGAGGGAGATGATGGAGAAAATAGGGAGGGGGGAGCTGGGGGGCCCTCCGGAGCTGGCCCCCCCCAGGTTCTTTACACCCTTATCTTCCAGTGCTCACACTTCTAGTCTCCCATTCAAATGCAACCAGGGCAGACTCTGCTTAGCTAATGGGACAAGTCATGCTTGCCACCACAAGACCAGCTCTCCTCTCCATTGATGTGCTCTGTGTAACACTGAAGCTTGCCTGCATAAAAGCAAAGTGGACTTGATCCCTTAGGGGGCCTGAGGACACTGTGTTCAGATTGGGGCCTTGATAAACCAGTGCTAAATGTTCCTAGTCTAGGCAAGCCGTAACTGAATTAAAGCACCACAGGCTGCGAACATGACCGAGCTGAGAAAAATCCTCTAGTTTTCCACTTTTTTTGTTTCTTGAGTCTGCTGGCAATTTGCCTCCTCCCATTTATGGACGGGGGAGAGTAATGAATGAACACATGCCCCATTTAACTTAATTGTTTGACCCTTATGTAAATCATATTTCTTCGAGGTAATTGAAACATGTTTCTTTTTTCCCTTAAAAAAAAAAGAACTTAATATTAAGAAAGCCCTAAAGAACTGCTCTTTGTTACCAGTAATTACTGAGGAGTCAGAAATTTGGCCAGACTTGATAATTGTTGTTTCTGGAGGGAGGGGAAAAATTCCCAAGCTAGCAAAGAAACAGCCAGGCCCTACATATTATTAAACTAGAGATTTCATGAGAGTTCCAGGAACTGGAGCCGTTAAGGCCTGAAAGTAATATTAAAACTGGCCAATGAACGGATCTCATGCCGTTTGCTGCTACTGGTGAAGATACTGAAGACATCCACACCCCTACAAGCTTTTCAGGACTATGCAGACCCCCCGCCCCGCCCAAAGTCACCTTAAGTGGTACAGCAGGGAAATGCTTGACTAACAAGCAGAAAGTTGCCGGTTCGAATCCCCGCTGCTACTATATTGGGCAGCAGAGATATAGGAAGATGCTGAAAGCCATCATCTCATACTGCGTGGGAGGAGGCAATGGTCAACCCCTCCTGTATTCTACCAAAGACAACCACAGGGCTCTGTGGGCGCCAGGAGTCAACACCGATTCGACCGCACACTTTACCTTTATATCAGTGGCAGCCGGTGCGGGTGGCGTGAGGGGGTGAGAGGTACTTTTAAAAGCCTTTACCAGCAATACAGCAGGCATCTGGAATCCATGGGGAGCAGCAGCGTTCTGCCCAGTATCCCTGCCCCGCCTATGGCACTCCCCTGGCCTCTGCGCATGTGCAAGATCTTGCTGACCATGTGGAGTGCCATGTGAGTGCAGTAGGCAGGACAGGCGCAGTGACGAATGCCACACGGGGTGTCTCTGCTCCCCAGAACTTTCAGGTGCCAGTGGTATCGCCAGTAAATATATTTCAAGGATCCCCGCACCATGCACACACACACCCCTGGCTGCCACCGGGTTATATCTATATTTACTGGAAAAGAAAAAGACTTTTGAATTTAAGACACACACACACACGATTTCTAACATCTCAAAGAACTTGGGGGGAAAACTAGTCTTGGATTCAGAGTGGTGGGGGAGGATTAGAATCTTGGGTAGGGAGCATGATATGGATGCAGCATGCCTCCAACCTTTCCACCTTTCCTGAGCTGGCAGAGAACCATGAATCCATGAGAGCACAGCTGGTGTCTTTCTCCTCTCTCTCTCTTTTTTTTTGCCCTCCAGCCCTAAGGTTCACAGTGATTTCTCTTATCACTTATCAGCTCCTCCGTCTTATCTATCAGAATGTACAAGCAGATAATGCAAGAATGATGCTATTACAGGGAAGCCATGATCAGACAGAGTCGGTTGATGTCTTTGGTAAAACAATGCCACACACAGGGATGTGCGCAGCCGGGTTGATCCACGGCAAGCCGCATGGGTGGTTCCATTCTCAACACCCCCTGGAGTGGAGGAGAGCTCTAGGGCAGCCTTTTTGTCGGGTCAGCAGACCTAGGCTCCTGCCTGTGACTAACTGCTGGCCAACCCATGTACAGGTTGAGCAGGTGGGAAGCAAGCATGGACACAGAGCGTATTTGTGCTCAAATTACAGGGGGTTTCGGCAGGGACAGCCCTGCTGCCTCTTGTGATGGCTCCCTTCGCAATTCTAGGCACATAGGAAGCTGCCATATACTGAGTCAGACCCTTGGCCCATCTAGCTCAGTATTGCCTACCCAGACTGGCAGCGGCTTCTCCGAGGTTGCAGGCAGGAACAGGGGCGCAGCAAGGTTGGAGTGGGCCCAGAGACAAGATTTTAAAATGCACCCCCTCACTGAAGCTCAGCTCATGAAGGAAAGAAATACTAAATGAGACTGAATAGTGGTAACAAAAAGCATACACACACACACACACACACACACACACACACACACACACCCCTACCTATGTGCCACAACAGAACATCATCCTATATTATTTTCAAAAAGGTTTTGTAAATTGTGGACAATGCAAGTCATTTAATGGTACTAGAGAAAGACATGCTGTTCTGGTAGCTCCAGGTCTTAACACTCACAACAGTTTTGGAGGATGCATACAACTGAAGGAAGCCCGGGCGGGTGCGTGGCTGGGGAGTCAGTCTTGTGACTTGCTTCTGGGGGCCCCCCAAGGCAGTGGGCCCCCAGACAACTGTCTCCCCTTGCCCTATTATACTTACGCCCCTGCGCAGGAATCTCTCTCAGCCCTATCTTGGAGATGCTGCCAGGGAGGGAACTTGGAACCTTCTGCATGCAAGTAGGCAGATTCTCTTCCCAGAGCAGCCCCATCCCTTAAGGGGAATATCTTTCATTGCTCGCACATGTCTCCCATTCAAATGTAAACCAGGGCAGACCCTGCTTAGCAAAGGGGACAATTCATGCTTGCTCCCACAAGTCAAGCTCTGCTCCCACAGACCAGTTCTCCATCATTCTGATTACCAAGTTCCTAATGCAGTGACAGCATTAATTGCCCGTCTGACTATTAACGGACGATCCGCACCAAGCAGAAGCAAATTATCTTGGAAGGTTAGAAGTGGCTTTTCAATGACCCATGGACTTCAAGGAGTGGAGGTGCACATATTCACTCAGACAAATCATTTGCAAGGGTGTGTTGATGACACCATTCCAGGTTCCTGACTGGGATTTCAGAACAGCCGGTGACTGCAGGGTGGCCTCTGAATACACTTCCGGCGTGCCAAACCTCCCAGGTTTCTATCCTCTATAAAGAACTGTCAGTAAGAAAAGTATTCTCCCATCATGGCATCAGAGAGAACTTAATATCTGGACAGGAAAATGATGGGTGATGGAAGGGGCTAGATGGTGTTCCGGTGTGTCGACTTTTTGCACCAACGATCCTAAAGACCACTAGGAGCATTGGGAGTAGAGATTGTGAGTAAGGGTCTCCCTAACAGTTCTACCTGTCTCTGCTCTATGACCCCTGACCCGACTCTTCCGCACTTCCTGTGTGCTGAGTCACAATCCTTCCTTTCCTCCTAGAGAGCAGATGGAAACATCTCTCTCCCTCCTTACCAATTAGGGTTAGGTCTTTCCTATCCAAGTGTACTTAACCAATAAATACTTAATATTTAGTTCCTCAAAAATCTCCATATCTTTTCTCTAAAGAGCTGTGACAACTAAACCATCCTCTGCTACCTACTCTGCAACTGGAGTGTGTGCTCTCTTCCTTAGTGCTCTGCTGAGTTACCTACTGGGGGTAAAAATTAACGACCCCCAACAAGGTGCACCTAGGTAATTTTGAAGCCAGGACCTAAAGTAAGGTTGCCATATTCTGGCAACTCTAACCTAAAGGCCTTTGCAGGCCCCCCTCCCACTGCAAGTTAAGTATGGTTTCTTAACACGTCGGTTCTTGAGGGCACAAACCACACCACCCACGACAGACTAAAGAGGATTTGGGGGGTCCCAGGGGATGTGGAGGCCTTGGACTTCGGCCCTGAAGTCCAGGGGTAGAAGCACCTCTGCCTACAACGACACTTGGCCGGGGACATGATGGACCTGTAGCCAGCTGGGCTATCACGCCCATTGCAGAAGAATCCTGCCTTGATCACATTTCCACACCTGATCAGGAACGAGGGAGAAGGGCAGCCTCCTCCTCGCCAGCTGGCAGCAGCCTCACACAAGCCCCATCGCAGAGCCCGAGGGCACTTGTGTGGCTGAGCTTAATGGCTTTGACGCCTGTTGGAAATCGGCTCGGAGGATCAATGGAGCGGGCATGTCTCCAGCTTGCCTCGCTTGTTCTCTTTGCTAGCCTTTCGCAACCGCCCCGGGGCACTGGCTTTCCAAGAAGTGGGCCAACCCAAGGCTGCCTCCTGAAAGATCTCCCCAGCAGTCATTCCCCCCGCTGTGGTTTGGGCTGCTGAAGTCTCTGCATTGCTCCTTCCTCTCTCTCGAGGGATGGCTCTGCTTGGCATGCAGAAGGTCCCGGGTTCGACACCTGGCAGCATCTCCAGGAAGGGCTGAGAGAAATGCCTGCCTGGAGCCCTAGAGAGACGCTACCAGCCAGAGTAGACAATACTGGATGGACCAATGGTCTGACTCAGTAGGCAGCAGCTCCCTTCCCTAAGGCTTGCCACTGTACTCCTCACAGTGCTTATCTTGCCTCAGTCTCTGCTCACAATGTTTGACTGGTAACTTCATCGACTGGTAACTTCAGCCCTATTCACACATGATGTTCAACACCCGTTCTGTTTATATACAGGATACACAGGTACAGTTATTCACATGTTATGTTGAACTCAGGCACTTCCTATCTGTACCATGCATTAAGGGACCTCTAGGCAGGTACAGTAATCTACTCAAAGTATGTATGTGTGCACAGACTTCTGAACATAGGCACAACGTAATAGGCGCTTGCACACGATCAGAAGGGGATGATTTGGGGCAGGTGATCATAGAGTGTGCTGTGCAGAGTGGCACATTCACAGATCACAGCCCCTCCAGCTGCAGTGCTCTCTTAAAGACATGGCAGCCCACTGCCAAGACCCACAAATGGAACAGACAGCAGGCACACGATCCACAAACCCAGATACACAGGGTTAGAAGCAGGGCAATCTGGTTTGGAACAGTCTGGGCTTGGAGTTTTTGCCCTGGTTCACACGTGCATGCAAATCTGGGTTAGTTGCCGACAACCCAGGTTTGGGTGATTGTGTGTAGCGGCTTCATGTCTGAACAGGGCTTTGGAGAGAGGTCTCCATTTGGAGCCAAACGAGCAGTGCGAAGAGCCTAAAGGGGGTCTGCGGGGAGAGTGGGTTTGACCCGCTCTCCCCATCGATGATCGCTTAGTTGTCCCTGGGTGGCCAGATCAGCTACCCAGATGATTACCGGCTCCGTCATGGAGCTGGTGCAAGTGGCAGGGTGTGGGGGGCCTCCTGTCCCCCGGAAGTCCCTGAAAGCACCATGCAAGTGCACAGTTGCCCGTCAGGGGGGTAGTCATGAGTTGGTGTGGTGCGAAGCCACGCCACAATGACACACAATCACTGAACCTGCCTTTCGGGTGCCCTCATGCCCAAAATCTGGGTGAAGAGGAGGGCTGCCCAGGACAGAGGGTTTGCCGCTGCGCCTCTGCCAGGAGCCTCTTGGGCTCCTGTTGGTCCTCACACGTGGCTAAGGTTGGGCTGGGCTTCCCTAGCCCGATTGTAGCCGTGTGTGAGAACAGCCTCTATGTCTTAGAATGGGCCTTTGCTTCATTTATTTGCTTGGCTTTGACAGAGACCAAAGTCGGATTCCAATGAGCCCCACTGCACATATACTCCACACGGAATCCCTGTTCAGACATGACACTGCACATGACTACCAGTGTCTGTACTGGTGCTCATGTTGTGGTGTCGGGGAGCAGGGGACTCTTGGGAGTGAAGCTTTTCATTTCATTTCATTTCATTTATGTATTTATTGTCTGATTTCTATACTGCCTTTCATAACATTATCCCAAGGCAGTTTGCAAAAGTTAATATAATAAAATTCCATAAAAGCACATTCACATATTAAAATCAACTAGTGGGCCTGGGCACAGAGCATCTGTGCCTCTAGCTGGCCCGCCTGCGCTGCGGACAGGCCCGCCGCCTTGCCTCCGCGGCCCGCACAGCCAGGCAATTATCCTGGGTGCGCCAGGACCAATCAGGCGCTCCCGCAGCCCAGCCAATCAGCTGGGCTGCCGGGATGCATTTTTCCTGGGCACACCCAGGAGATACAGATAGATAGATAGATAGATAGATAGATAGATAGATAGATAGATAGATAGATAGATATGGATATAGATATAGATATAGATATAGATATAGATATAGATATAGATATATATGGCTTTTGATGCTTTGACGCCTGTATAAATATAGATTAAAAACATACAACCGCCATAAAACCAAAATGGAACGGCTTGAAAGGAGAGGCCAGTAGTGTTTTCGTTGTTGTTTAAAAAAGCAGCCTCAGACGCCAGAGAACAGACACCCGCAAGGAGATCATTCCTGAGCCTGGGGGCAACAACAGAGAAGGCCCTGCCCCGCATTGAGAGCCAGCGTGGTGTGGTGGTTAGAGTGCTGGACTAGGAGCGGGGAGACGCGAGTTCAAATCCCCATTCAGCCATGAAACTAGCTGGGTGACTCTGGGCCAATCACTTCTCTCTCAGCCTAACCTACTTCACAGGGTTGTCGTGAAAGAGAAACTCAAGTGTGTAGTACACCTCTCTGGGCTCCTTGGAGGAAGAGCGGGATATAAATGTAATAAATAAATAAGTAAATAAAATAGAAAAATTCATGGCAGCCGAGCCTCCCTCGGTGCTGGCACACAGAGCAGAGCCCCCTCCGTTGACCTTGTTTGCACAAGGTTCACCCCCACCCCCATTTCTCAACACCAGGCTTCTGCAGGTCACTGATCCGAGGTGAAGTGGTTTATTGGGCACCTGGGATAGAAAGCCGGAGCATTCCCTCTTCTTGTGCACAGGTTCTGAGCAAAACCACGACGAGGGATGAGGATGTCAGCTGAGTCTGCCAACGTTGCCCGCAACTGGCATCCAATCCTCTTGTTTTGAATGTCCCTCTGCATCGGAATCATCACACACACACACACACACACACACACACACACACACACACACACCCCTTTCGTTTGGATGCAGAAGAGTGGGCAAAGCTGCAGAAGCTGCTAACCACAAGGCGATGCTCTGATTCCTTGGCAATGGGTGTGGTATGAGAACCAAGATAGACAGGACAAGATACCGAGGGTGTGGGCAGCTGGAATTGAGGTGTGTCTGCCTGGTCGCTATATTACTGCACGGGAAGCTGGTACCATATAAAGAGAGGTGTGTGTGTGTGTGTACCTGTGGGTTTTGTTTTGCTTTTAATCAGCCTGGGCTCGGGTTAGCGGCATTATCCCGAGGAGCTTACGTGTGCTTCTAAGGGCAGCAACTGTGTTAGGTAGGTCACTCCAAATCATGGCCTGCCAACACTCACCCTTGATCCTGCCCCACTGTACATCTTGTAAACACTGCACGGAATTAACCTCAAGGACACTTCCAGAGGGTGGTTTGAGATCTGGTGTGCCGATACTCAGGAGCCCCATTCCCGAGGTCTTCCGCTCGACGGCACACACCCCCACAAATGGAGGGCAAGTTGAGACAGCCACTTGCAGCAGTGTGAACAGCCCTCTTCGCACATTACATCAAACACACATGTGGCCTGTATACGGCGCACACGTGCATGAACAGATCTGCTGGTTTGACAAGCATGCATTGTCCCCTTTGCTAGGCAGGGTCTGAGAGAGAAGTGACTGGCCCAGAGTCACCCAGCAAGTCTCATGGCTGAATGGGGATTTGAACTCGGGTCTCCCCGGTCCTAGTCCAGCACTCTAACCACTGCACCACGCTGACCACCATAAATTTACGAATACAACAGATATTTATATACCTCTTTTCAACAAGAGTTCCCAAAGTGGTTTACAGATATATAGAGAGGAGAGCTGGTCTTGTGACAGCAAGCATGACTTGTCCCCCCGAGCGAAGCAGGATCTGCCCTGGTTGCATATGAATGGGAGACTAGAAGTGTGAGCATTGTACAATATTCCCGTCAGGGGATGGAGCCACTCTGGGAAGAGCAACTAGGTTCCCAGTTCCCTCCCTGGCAGCATCTCCAAGAGAGGGCTGAGAGAGATTCCTGCCTGCAACCTTGGAAGAGCCGCTGCCAGTCTGTGAAGACAATACTGGGCTAGATGGACCAGGGGTCTGACTCAGTATATGGCAGCTTCCTCTGTTCCTATGACTCATTAAAAGGCAACTTTATCATGTGCTCATAGCTCAAACGGGGATTGCAAATGCTCCAAGAGCTGTCTAGGTCACAGCTCAACACACTTGCAGCACACCTGCTCGGTATCTTATCCTGAGCACACCTGTCTGTATTGTACCCTGCCGATGTTTGACAAGCCTCCTGTTTTTGAAGTCCCAGGAAAGTGGAGGGGGAAAGCGGGGGCAGGTTATCATGCCTTGGGTGAACTACCATATGGGACCGATTTGAATGCTGAACATCCACATTTTGAAATGGAATGGACTCTGGAACGCAAAGTTCAGATGCATCCGAATTTGGGATCCTAGGCCTCAAGAATAGAAGAGTATAAGGTCCCATCCGGCCCAACATCCTGCCTCATGCATTGACCATCCAAGCACACTTGGGAAGTCTGCAAGTGAGAGGAAGAGAGAAAACGCCTCCTCCCTTGGTGCTCCCTAGCGGCCGGTGTTCAAAGGCATGTCAGCTCTGATCCAGATGGAAATATATATTATTTATTATTTATTTGTTTAAAATATTTCTATACTGCCCCAAATCTGCGTCTATATAGCTAGAAACATAGGACGCTGCCATATACCGAGTCCGACCATGGGTCCATCTAGCTCAGTATTGTCTACACAGACTGACAGCAGCTTCTCTAAGGCTGCAGGCAGAAGTTTCTCACAGCCCTATCTCAGAGAAGCCAGGGAAGGCACCGGGAACCTTCTGCATATGCAAGCTGGCAGGTGATCTTCCCAGAGCGGCCCCATCCCCTAAGGGGGATACCTTACAGTGCTCACATGTAGTCTCCCAATCAAATGCAAACCAGCTCAGACCCTGCTCAGCAAAAGCGACCATTCATGCTTGCTACCATAAGACCCGCTCTCCTGCCGTAGCCACTGATAGCCCTTTTCTCCATGAATTTGTCTACTCCCCTTTAAAAACCATCTCCACTGGTGGCCATCACCACATCTGGCAGCAGCAAATTCCATAGTTTAACTACATATTTTTGTAGACCACCATCTACAAATTTCAATTTGAGTTTTATAATTTTTTTAAAAAATATTTTTACATTTATATCCCACTCTTCTTCCAAGGAGCCCAGAGCGGTGTACTACATACTTGAGTTTCTCTTTCACAACCACCCTGTGAAGTAGGTTAGGCTGAGAGAGAAGGGACTGGCCCAGAGTCACCCAGCTAGTATCATGTCTGAATGAGGATTTGAACTCGGGTCTCCCCGGTCCTAGTCCAGCACTCTAACCACTACACCACGCTGGCATGGGATGGCATAAAACAGGGATTCTCGAACTTGGGTCCCCAGACGAAGACCACTGTGGCTGGAAATGACGGGAGACGAGGGAATCCAAGTTTGAAAATCCCCTGGGATAAAACTGATTTGTTCCCATTTAGAATATTCCCTTTTCCGCATAAAGAAAGAGCTCTGTGCATGTGCATAATTTGATCCTGTGCCTGCTCTTGTCTGGGAGTAAATCCCATTGATTTCCAAGGGATGCTTCCCCAAAAGAAGATTGTTATTTCCGCAGGATTCTTCCCAAAGAAGAATGTTAAGGATTGTAGCATTCGCCTTCCAAGAATAACTTCTACATTTCAAGTAAAGTATTAGAATTATATCGGCTGCAGTGGCACAGAGTGGAAGCAGCTGCCTAGAGCACAAGAGGCTGTGAGTTCGGATCCCCGCTGGTGTGCTTTCCCAGACTGTGCCTAGTAAATATATCTATAAAGTAAAGTGCAGCGTGCCGTCGAGTCGGTGTCGACTCCTGGCGACCCCAGAGCCCTGTGGTTGCCTTTGGTAGAAAATGTCGTTGGACTCTGGAATGCGCTCCCTGTTGAAATAAGAGCCTCCCCATCTCTGACAAGTTTCAAAAAGGCACTGAAGAGCAGTGTTCCCTCTAAGGCAAGCGCACGTGCGCGCTCACAAGTTTTTTGATGTCCACTCAGTTAATTTTAGGTCCTGCTCAGGCTGAATCAGGAAGGCCCTATTATGAATGCATGTGCACAGAGACAGTGCCTTGATGCCCCCGCCTAGAACAAAGTCATTCCGCACACGGAGCAAAAAAATAAAAATAAAAATCAGATTGAACAATGCAGAAGAGACATTTATTCACCCAGGCTTTTAATAAGATTTATAAGGATTTTTTTTAAATATTAATAATAATAATAATAATAATAATAATAATACTGAATTTTATATATTTTAAATGTTTTTAAATGATTTCAACTGTTAATTGATCTGATGTTTTAAATGATTTTAATAGTAAACCGCCCAGAGATGCAGGTTTTGAGTGGTATAGCTATATTTTAAATAAATAAATAAATAAATCATGATAATAATACCTAATAAGGCTGTGGCAGAAGAAGACCAAAATAATCCCAGTCATAATTGGCGCCCTAGGTGCAATTCCAAAACACCTTGAAGAGCACCTCAACACCATAGGGGCCACAGAAATCACCATCAGCCAGTTACAAAAAGCAGCTTTACTGGGAACAGCCTATATTCTGTGATGATATCTATAATAATAGCAGCAACAACATTGATAATAAAATTCAGCCATCCCAGGTCCTTGGGAAGGACTCAATGTCTGGATAAAACAAACCAGTCAATAACACCTGTCTGACTGTGTACACAAGTAATAATAACAATAACAATAACAACAATAATAATAATTATTATAATACTGGAGGGGTTTACCATTGCCATCTCCCGCGCAGTGTGAGATGATGCCTTTCAGCATCTTCCTATATCGCTGCTGCCTGATATAGGTGTCTCCCATAGTCTGGGAAACATAGTCTGGGAAACATACCAGCGGGGATTTGAACTGGCAACCTCCGGCTTGATAGTCAAGTTATTTCCCCACTGCGCCACCTATATTGGGCAGCAGTGACATAGGAAGGTGCTGAAAGGCATCATCTCATACTGCGTGGGAGGAGGCAATGGTCAACCCCTCCTGTATTCTACCAAGAAAATCCCAAGGATAGACAAATCTATGTGATTGCTAGGAGTTGACACTGTCTCGGCGGCACAATCATATAAGGAGGGCAAAGATCTATGCCTATTTAGTGGTGGGAGTGGGAAGCAGAAATACCTTTCTAGCTAATAATTTGCACTGCTGTATCTGAGACAGCTGCTGCTGTGCTCTTTCAAAGGCGGCTGGACTAAGACAAGATAATAGAAGGTGGAAGGGAGCGAAACAAAACCACACAACTAACCCCTACTTATCCTATCAATATGCTATCAGCTCTAAGGGCAGCAAGCAACCTTTCATGAATCAATCACTCTGTCTGCTCAAAGCATTTGTCAAGGCATTGGCGCAATGAACTAGTGCACTCGTCACCTTGTGAATTTGGAAGTATCATCTACACTGACTGGCAGCAGCTCTCCAAGGTTTCAGGCAGGCGTCTTTCCCACCTCTGCTTGGAGATGCTGCCAGGGAGTGAACCTGGGACCTTCTGCATGCAAGCGGATGCTCTGCCATTGAGCTATAGCCCCATCCCCTAAGGGAAACCACACACATGCCACCCAAATAAATGCAAACCAGGGCAGACCCTACCTAGCAAAGGGGACAATTCATGCTCGCTACAGCAGATTGTGCAAGGGGAAATGCCTCATCTCTGTACACCAAGACACTCAAAAACACAAATGCAAATTTTCAGCCAAGCTGTGTTGAATGAGTTGTTCAACTCTTGCAAGTCCCACGGGGACTCTGGGGCTGGTGGTATAATCTTCGGAGACGGGGCAAAATGGATAAGGTCTGCAATTAGAGCGGCATTGCTGAATTTCGCCTCCACCGAAATTTCAGAGTGAATTCAAAGCTGGGGAGGAACTTCCAAGAAACTTTCTGGGAACGCAGTTCTCAATAAGGGAATGGGACAGTCTCTGCAGGATTTTGCACATCTCTACTATGCAGGAGAAGGGATTAATGAGAAAAAAAAGAAAGGCCTCTTAAAGAAAAGCAGAGGAATTTGCCACATTTAAACAATATCACAATCGCCTAATCTAAATTAGCATGGGATGAGTGATATACATCCGAAGGGGCCTTGCCCCAGAGGGAAGGGGAAAGCCAAGTGGAATCATTTTGTTCATTTCTGCAGAACAGAAGCCTGCCTGTTTGTCTCCTCGTATTAAAAAAATCTTGCTGGAGGGAAAACATCCACATTAATCAGGTTTTCCAAGTGTAACAGTAAACATTAAAAACAGACTTTAGGCCTGGAGTTGCCTTTGCTGTAAACATCAGATGTTTTAGAGTAAAATATCCTCTTTACTTGGCTTACACAAATGCAAATGACATTAGCCCAGTGCAGATTTAACACAGCCCAATTCCTAACCATGGTTACACTGGGAATGTCCTATAGGGGCATGTGCTATTGCTCCCCCTCCTCTCCCCCACCTTGTACACACATTTCCTCCATGTATCCCTTGGCAGCAGTAACAATGGTTAGCCTTACATCCACACAGGTATATTTGCTAACCATGGTTAGCTCAAAGCCATGATTTTCAATGAACCCACTTCTAGCCCACTCCTCTACCATGATTGAAGCTGTGGTTAAAGGCACTTCTCTACCATGATTGAAGCTAACCATGGTTAACTCTACCGGTTAACCATGGTTAGCTTGAAACCATGTCCCTTTTGTATGATCTCATAAAAGGGCTGCAGGGTAGACTGCAGGGAAGGCAGCAGAAGCTCGCCTTCCCCACAGATGATCTAGCTGCAGTGTCTAGGAGGGTCCAGTCATGGAGGTCTGGGGGTCAGAATGTGTTGTCCCGGCCTCCAGAACTCCCACAATGCACAGGATGAGTGTGCGGTGCATTGTGGGGATACTTCCAGTGGCAGGTGGGTGCCCATCAATGTTGCAGTGCTGCACCGTTGGCTGAAAGCAGTCAATGATACAGATGATTTTAAAAAGGGGCTAAGGGAGCACTTGCTCCCTTAAGGAGGCAGATTTTGCAATGCCCGCCAGGACTGGGCCCGATCCTGGCGGTTTTCACATGCAGCCTAATCTGGGCTGCGTGCCTGGGCCGGATTAGCTTGCATGTGTGAACAGCCTACATGATCTGCACAACTTTACTTTACTAATCAGCAATGCATCCACCAATGTCAGGCAACGTGGAGTAGGGATGTGCGAACAGGTTCGATGTCGAACTGGTTCGGTTTGACTCTTCAGGGTCAAACCAAACCACCCCATGTTCAGTCCGGCTCCGGACTAAACCCCCCTGGAGGTTTGTGATTTTTAAAAAATTATTTATTTTAAAATTACACCTAACCCCTCTAGGGGAGTTGTTCGAAGTGGGGGCGAGGGCGGTGGTCCGTGGAGGTCCCCCCGCCAGCCTAACAATAATATGCCATCATTCGGCCATTCGGCCACTCGTTGGCCTTTCCCCCTTGGCGCAGTGGCCCAGGGCACGCAGAAGCCCACTGACCCAGGCCATGCAGAGGCCCATTGCACAGGTGCTGTGGCCCCCAAAATGGCCACCGTGCTGAGGGGGAAAGGCTGGTGCTTGGTCAAAAAGCGGTCAAATCATAGCATAAGGGAACCTCCATGGACACCTCCCCCCGCCCGCTTTTGCCGCTTTGAACTCCCCCGGAGGGGGTAAGTGTAATTAAAAAATAATAATTTTTAAAAAATCACTAACCTCCTCCCCGAAACTGAACTGAACTGGTGGGGGTGGGGGAGGTTTTCAAGGGGGTGCCAGATCAAATTGGCCTGGTCTGGTTCGGGTCCAGTTCAGACTCGAACCAAACCGGACCAGCCGGTTCCGTGCACACCCCTAGCGTGGAGGACCCAGGCACTAAAGAATGGATCCCGAGCACATGTCCAGGTGGCCCAATGCTAATGCCCCTGCCTCTCCGGGTGAGACACTTCAAAGACTCGGAAAAAGACTCTCAGTGAATTGTGCCCCTCCCAGTCGGATGTGTCTGCTACGCTGCTGTCCTTAATGCCACTCACACCCTGCTGCTTCACGGCCTCATGGGAGGAGCCGGGGCAAGGACATTTTCTTTCTGTCAATGGCTAAAAGTTGCTTCTTTGCAAGGAAGCCGTAGCAGTTTGTCTGATTTGTCCGCTTTCTAAAATAAAAGGCCGAGTGTCGTTTGAAACGAAGCTCATACAGGAAATGACATGGGAAGCTCAACTATTTTATTACTTCCTGTTTGTAGGCGGGTGTCAACATTTGGCACCAGAAGCACAACTGGTGTGGATGAGAATGTGTCATTTTGCAAAAAGCGTTCCGGTGCAAAGAGTTGGTGCACACTAATAATACAGTTAAAGAGAAAGCGTGTCAGAGGAAAACTTCCCAAGTGATTGCAGCTCTTTCTCTGATGAAAAGGCACTCAGCATATGAATGAAAGGGTGCATAATAGGGCTGTTGTGTTCTCTGTCACTCACCACCACCGTGTGTGTGTGTGTGTGTGTGTGTGTGTGTGTGTTTAAACCTGCAACAGCATAACTGAAACCAAGGAAAAATGCACATATGGAGACCAAATATATATATATATATATATATATATATATATATATATATATATATATTGTAGAAGGATATATATATTATGTTGTGTTCTCTGTCACTCACCACCACTGTGTGTGTGTTTAAACCCGCAACAGCATAACTGAAACCAAGGAAGAATGCACACATGGAGACCATATATATATATATATTATGTAAATGTGCACCCCATTCTTGGATACACTTTTGCTTTGCTTTCAGGACTGAGATATTTTAAGGCATTGGCAAGAAGTCGAAATAGGTTACTGGGGAAGTGAATGGAGTTTTAGAGCTGCTGGATTAGTTGCATGGAGAAGAGCAGACCCAAAGCTGTGAGGAGAGCCGGTCTTCTAGTAGCAAGCATGATAGGTCTCCTTCACTAAGCAGGGTCTGCCTTGGTTCACATTGGAATGGATGACTACATGCAAGCTCTGTCTGCTGTCAGATCTTCCCATTAGGGAACAAGGCCATAGCTCAGTGTTTGAGCATCTGCTTGCATATAGAAGGACCCAGGTTCAATTCCTGGCAGCATCTCCAGGTCGCTTTCCAGACTAGACCCTACAACGGGATCAGGACGCATCTCGGAAGTGTGCTTCCACACTTCCTGCATCGTGACACCGCAGTCCCTATGCAGACAGCAGGGTGCCGTTCACATTTCCAATGCCTTGTTTCGAATTTAATCGCTGCGATATAGAGCTAGGGAGTTGTATATTCGGCATAAGGAAGTTGCTGTTTTACAGGGTAGTTAGTTTCCACGAGACTGCTCCCCCTGCTGTTTACGTGTTGAATGCTACTTGCCAGAAGGGAGGCATTTTGCTGCTGTTGAGAAGCTAGTCTGGAAAGCGCCCAGGTAGGGCTGGGAGAGACTCTTGCTTGAAACCTTGGAGAGTCACTGCCAGTCAGTGTAGACAGGACTGAGCTAGACTGCCCAGTGTTCTGATTTGGTACAAGGCAGCTTCCTTTGTTCCTGTGTAGGACACATAAGACCACCATAAGAACATAAGAACAGCCCTGTTGGATCAGGCCCAAGGAAGCCCATCTAGTCCAGCATCCTGTTTCACACAGTGGCCCCCCACCAGATGCCTCTGGGAAGCCCACAGGCAAGAGGTATGTGCATGCCCTCTCTCCTGCTGTTGCTCCCCTGCAACTGGTATTGAGAGGCATCATGCCTCTGAGGCTGGAGGTGGCCCACAGCCACCAGACTAGTAGCCATTGATAGACCTGTCCTCGGTGAATCTGTCTAAGCCCCTTTTAAAGCCATCCACGCTGGTGGCCATCACCACATCTCATGGCAAAGAATTCCATAGATTAATTATGTGCTGTGTGGGGGGGAAAATACTTCCGCTTCTCGGTCCTTAATTTCCCACCTCCAACCCCTCACCTAGATTTCAAACCCCACATGATTCCCAGTTTTCCTTTTCACCCGGAAGGACTCACATATTTTTTGAATGGAAGAACGCTCATTTTACTCATCCTCTCCATAGCCACGCGTCAGATGCCACCCATTTCCATTTTATCAGCAGGAAATACAGGCAGGGAGATGGTGACTAGATCCATGATCATGTGTTGGATTGGAGCCCAAGCGGACACAAAGACGGACACCTAGAAAGCCCGTCTCACGGGGCTAACCTTGTCGCAAGGTGCATTGAGGGAAATCTGGAGGCTGGGGAAACGAGTCCCAGTTTCGAATGATCCGCGCTGCTTGGAGCAGAGCGGATTGTCTAGGCATGTGGTGGCGTGCTGAAGACTTGTTAAAGGATCATCTGGGGGGAAAGTAAGTGCAGCCTTCCCCCGTCCCCTGCGCCCGCCTTCCCTGCCTCCCAGTCGTGAGAACAGCCTCATTGCATTTTAAGTACGTTTTCGAGATCCTAAGTAACTTCTAGAGAAGGCATCCTCAATCTTGGGTCCCCAGACTTTCTGAGACTACAACTTCCACCATCCCCAGTCTTTAACTATTGTGGCTGGGAATGGTGGGAGTTGTAGTCCAACGAGATCTGGGGATCTAAGGTTGGGAACTTCTGCTCTTGGGGGATGGCTGTGTCAGTCCCTTGCAGCAAAAGCAATAGAGTCCTAAGACATCTTTAAGATTTAATAGCATTCATTTCTACGGACTTTGGAGTCCACTTCATCATATGTGGGATTTCAGATGTATACCGACTTATATTGATTTCTTTGTGTATCCAGAAGAATGAAACCTTTACTCACTTTTATGTGTAGTCAAACAAACGTGCTTCTTTACTGCTGGACAGAAGCCACACACTACGTTTGAAACCGAAAAGAAATAACTCCAGCCCAAAAGAGAAGATTCTAATATTTGACTGTTTAATGGTCATGTCACGACTTCTCTGAATTGGGATTTAAATTCAGGTCCTGCCCTAATGATCTGTCTAACAGGCCACTGAAGTAATTACATTTCAAATGCCCTTACAGCCACCAGTCAGCACTCAACGGTAATCTGAATTCATTACTGGCCTTCAGGAGAGCCCTCAAAACCTATCTCTTTGGCCTGGCCTTCCAGGGTTTTTAAATGGTTGCAAATGTTTTTAACCCTGGTTTTCTGGGAGATTTAAACTGTGTTGAATGTTTCAATGGTTCATTGTTTTATGGTGTTTTATAGTCTCTGTTTTTAACTGTTAGTTGATTTTAATTGTTTTGTTTTAATGTAAAGAGCCATTTTTGGAAGGGTGGTATAGAAATCGAATAAATAAATAAAGAATAATAAATAAATAAGCTTTAAAAGCAGAGGAGGAGGAGGAGGAGGAGGAGGAGACTGAAACATGAATCAATTAATCAGTCCAATTAACTGATGAACAGCCTGATTGCAGTTTTTTAAAACACACACACACACACGCAACACAGAGAGCTTTTTAATCAGATCTGGCCACCTGGATTCTTGCACTTCCACTACTGAAAGAAGAGCAACTTCTTGCCTATCTCTATCTTCATTTGGCAACCCCACCCCATCTCCTCTGTTATTTAAAAAGAAGTGCTTGGGAGGGTTGGAGTCCAGGCTGGTTCTGCAAGCTGAGTGCCAGAGAGCAGAATGGGTGGGAGGCAGAAAAGAAGAGAGCGAGTGTGGTGTAGACCACGTTGGACTAGGACAAGGGAGAGCAGAGTTCAAACCCCCATTCTGCCATGAAACTCACTGGGTGACTGCAGGCTAGTCAAGTATCTCAGCCTAAGCAACCTCACAGGGTTGTTGTGAGGAGAAATATACATCACCCAGGGCTCCTTGGAGGAAGAATGGGATATAAGAGACAGAGACAGAGACAGAGACAGAGACAGAGACAGAGACAGATAGATAGATAGATAGATAGATAGATAGATAGATAGATAGATAGTGTGTGTGTGTGTGTGTGTGTGTGTGTGTGTGTGTGTGTGTGTGTCGGGGGTGGGGGTGGGCCTTGGCTGCCCATGAGTACTGTCAGGGTCCTCACGGATCCCGGTGATGCTGTGTCACCATACCCAGTGCCACAGCCCTGCTCTTAGCCGAGGGTAAGGGCCAGGGATCGTGTGACAGCACAAGTTGCTTGCAGCTTGCACTGACACAGAGATGGGCACCTAGAGTGCACATCCTCTGGGGGAATCTCTTAGTGCATTGCACCTGGTGCATGGTGCACTGTGAGATTCATGGAAGCCGGGACACAGGAACATAGGAAACTGCCATATACTGAGTCAGACCATTGGTCTATCTAGCTCAGTATTGTCTTCACAGACTGGCAGCGGCTTCTCCAAGGTTGCAGGCAGGAATCTCTCTCAGCCCTCTCTTGGAGATGCTGCCAGGGAGGGAACTTGGGACCTAGATGCTCTTCCCAGAGCAGCTCCATCCCCTGAGGGGAATATCTGGCAGTGCTCACACATCAAGTCTCCCATTCATATGCAACCAGGGCAGACCCTGCTTAGCTATGGGGACAAGTCATGCTTGCTACCACAAGACCAGCTCTCCTCTGAATGAGTCCCGACAACAGGTCCCGACGATGGGTCCTGGCAAACCCGCTCTGGAACCCCTGTTACAAAGCAGGTTTGCGGAGCGAGCGCTCCATCAAACCTGCTTTTTATGATCGTGAGTAGCCACGGCGCGCCTTCGCGCCACCCCTATTCATGAGTAGACCCCTGGCCAGGAGGTTGCACATTTGGAAAAAAAAGCTCTGCTTCTTTAGAAAGCAAGACTCTGCAGGGCTGTTTTCCACACAGATGTTCCTCACTGGAGAACTGCAAGCGTCAGATGTTGACTTGCAGCAGTGTTCCCTCTAAGAGGGATTCCCAGATGTTGTTGACTATAGCTCCCAGAATCCCCAGCTGCCATGGCTTTTGCTTGGGGATTCTGGGAGTTGTAGTCAACAACATCTGGCAATCCCTCTTAGAGCAAACACTGACTTGCAGGATCAAATCAGACACAGGCAGAACTTCCATATTGCCTAAAACATATTCAGTGCCTGCTGTTGTGCAGTTCATACATTCAGCTGCAAGCCACTAAGTGCTGGGAAACCCAGTGGTGGTAACTGATTTACCCACTGTAGCTACTCAGGCTTCTAGGTTTCCCCGCCAAGCAAGGTATGCCCGTTACAGCCTCTCTAACGCCTATTGCAAAATGTCAACAGTTAATGAAAGAAAGAAAAAACTTCTCCTAGCACATAAGCATTACCCACACAATGTTGGGGCACCCACAAGCTTAACTTGATAGAAACCCGTCCAATTAGAACAGGCTAATCTCAGATGCAGCAGCTCATCAGCCTATCACTACAGATCTTTAATTTCCGCCCTGTGTTGAAATGCAGGAGTGGGAATGATTCACAGGTATATCTGGGCTGCATTAACAATTATGCTTTCGTGCGGAGGCGGGCAGAAAATAGACCAACAGCAGACCACTTGACTCATTTCCAGGGGACAGCCTCGCAGATGCACCATATTTATCTGAATCTAAAAGGTTCTTCCCCACCCCCAGTCCGTGTGTGTGTGTGTGTGTTAGATTCAGAGTCCTCTTCCTTTTAGGTAAATACAGATATAACCAGTTTTAACCTTTATATTTTAAGGCATCGTCTTAAATTCAGACTCACTTTCTATTCAGGGAAATATGGTACTAGCACCAGTCCCTATTTTCTGGAACCCAGCCCTGATAAAACCAAGGTCCTACTTTTTTCTTTGGGGGATGTCGTCTTAAAATTGTGTAAGTCTGAGTTGCTAGAGTTGCCACTCTTTAGGGTTCAGTTCCTTCTTTGGGTCGCTCTAGAAGCAGAGGCGGCCCTTCCATGAGCCTAGATGAGGCCGTCACCTCAGATGGCAGGTTATTGGGGCGCCAGCAGGATGGCATGGTCCCCACTCCACCCCATTATCGACATCACAGCAGCTCTTTGGGATCTGACCTTTGCAAACTTTGCAAAACCTCAGGCTATAAACCACCTTGGCATGGCTGTACAAGATCAAGTCAGTGTTGGTAACCCACATTAAACCAGGATCCAAACGATTGTGTGAACCAGGTCTTGGAGTGTCTTCTGATGTTTTTTTAAACGGGTTGCAGCTCTGGGGTGCTCTTCAGGACTCCTCTGACCCCTGCAAGCTCTGCAATGTGCAGCTCTCCTCACACTCCTTGCCAAGCGTGCAAGAAGCCCAGAGAGGGAAGAGGAGACTGCTGGTGACGATGCAGAGAAGCCATACCAGCAGACACACTAAGGTGGCGTCCAGCCCTGATGCTTCCAAATTTGGCCATGTCTCAACAACAAAAAGTCTCCCACAATACACACGGCATCAACATGACGACTCCTGCCAGTGAGACACACACACACACACACACACACACACACACACACACACACTTCAACTTCCATAGAAAGACATAACTTACTTCTCGGTTCCCGGGGCCCATCGACGGTCACTTTAATGGCTCGGTGATATGTAGCAACTTGGGTGGGGTTTGTGAAGACGGTGATTGTTAATGTAAAGCTTTTTCCTAAAAAGCAAGGAGGGAAAAGAAGAGAAAATATCCATGAGCCGAGGATATGAAGATATGGAAGCGCCCACTCTTCCATCTTGGAAGCAAAGGCTGGTAGGCTTTGCTCCCTCTCTTTGAACAGAGGCTTTTCGAAGGGACCTTAGAGGTCTTCTACTCCAACCCCCACAGGAAACCTATTGTTGGGAACTGAAATGGCGGGAGCCAAGCAGAGGAAGTGAAATTCGGAGCTTGAGTAGCCAATTTCAGGTGTGACATTGTGTGTGCATCCAGGTGTCTGCACACTTTAGGGGTGTGCGCGGAACTGGTTTTGGCAGTTTGGTTCGAATCCAAACCGAACCGTTGGTCCGTGAGCCAGTTCAGTTGAACCAGCTGGTGATCCGGTTCATTTGGCCGACCCGGTTCGAGGGACTCGGCTTGTAAATGGAAATCAGGTGAGGATCCCACTTTACAAGCAAAGGGGAATCCTGCCTCTAAAAGGGTTCTAAGGGTGCCCAGAGGGGGCAAGGCTCCTCTAAACCCCACCGGTGCTCTCCCTCAGCATCACAGGCTGCCGGGAGGCCGCCACGCATCCGCAGAGGCCGGAACTGGGCCTCCGGTGGCCTGTGCTGCTGGGGGGAAGCACCGGTGGGATTCAGAGGAGCTGCTGCTGCGCAGCCACCGAAGCCTGTAAGGTGCCCTCTTGCCGCCCCCTTTCCCAACTGCCCTTAGAACCCTTTTAGAGGCAGGGTTCCCCTTTGCTTGTAAAGGGGAATCCTCACCAGATTCCCCTTTACAAGCAGAGCCCCTCGAACCGGGTCAAACTGGTCCGTATCGGACTTGGCCCAGTCTGGTTCGAACTTGGACTGGCCACCTTTTTTTGAGGCCAGTCTGGTTCGAGTTCGAACTGGGTGAACCAGCCCAGTTTGAGTCAAACCCACCCCTAGTACACATGTACATGGTTTTCTGTGAATGGCTGTACATGTGTTTGTTTTAAATGTGAACTTGGGTGCAGGCTCCTCAACGTGGGGGACAGAAAGAAAGTATATCTGGCTGCCTTGAAGGCCCTTCTCAAGACACACCTGTTTCACCAGGTGTTTGCCCTTTAATAATTTTTTAAAAATTGATTGTTGTTGGTATTTCTGTTGTTCACCGCTTAGAGTCTTTGGAGGAGGTGGTATACTGTATAAGAAGTTTCATTCATTCTATCTATCTATCTATCTATCTATCACTTTATGCATGTTGAACATAAAGTGTAAATAACTGCAAGGGCACACTGATCTGTACATGTGTACACCGCATACAGATTGTGCGTGCATTGGATGTAACACGTGCTTAATGACAAATTGACAACCCCTGCTAACTGTGCAAAGAGGCACCTTTTCAAGTGGTGATTCTCTTTATACTTAGCAAGGGGAGAGCAACTGGCCCTATCCATCATCAGCACAGCATCCCTCCAGCGGCTGTTGCTGGTGTCTATCTTAGGTTTTTGTTTTGAAGACTGTGAGTCCTTTGGGGACAGGGAACCTTCTTATTAATTTGTTATTGATTTTTCTATGTAAATTGCTTTGAAAACTCTGGTCAAAATGTGGTATATATACAGTAAATATGTGTATTAGTAGTAGTAGTAGTAGTAGCAGCAATAGAAAATCAAAGACATGACTCTTTGTATAGGTAGTAATACACAGTACGGAAGCACCATTTGAACTATGTTTGTTTTACCTTGTAAATTTTATCAAAGGATTCATAATAAAAAATAAAGTGTTGGACTAGGACCTGGGAGACCTGAGTTCAAATCCCTGCTCAGCCACAAAACTCACTGGGTGACTCTGGGTCAATCACTTATCTCCTAGCCTAACTTATCTCACTGTTTTGTTGTGAAAATAAACGTAACCATGTACACTGCTCTGGGCTCTTTGGAGGATGAGTGGGATATAAATGTAAAAATAAAATCAAAACCATACCCCTTTTGTCATCCTTATCAGGGCGATGAGAAAAGTTTTGTGTGTCAAATTTGCTGGCAGTCCAGAAATCATGAATAACTTTTGCAGTGTCCAAATTCTGCGCCGCAGTTTGTATAATAAAATGTAACTTAAGAAGATGCACAACTTAATAAGATCTACTCAACAAGCAGCAGATGGTAGAAAGGGGGTTGGTTGTGTTGTTGTAATGTGTGGTGTTTATGTAGTGAATTTATTGTTGTTGGACTGATTATAGACTGAATAAAATTGAAACGGAATAGAATGGAATTTGTTTTGCCAGAGAGCTGCTTTGAGAAATGAGTGGGGTGTTAAGAGGCTCCAACCCACCCACCCCTGCAACTACTAGCATCCTATCAAAACTCGTTGCCGCAATGCCTCTTAATCATACTCGTCTTTTTGCCTTTGGGGTTGGAAACTGGGCGGGGGCGGGGGGCAACGGCCGATTTTGCAGAGGCTGACACTTGCTGACCGCAAGTGGATTTAGAGCAGGAAATCATACAACAGCCCTGCACGAGAGGCCAGCATTATCACCCACTTATTGAAGAGGAGAGGGTGACCTGAAACCACCTAGCAGATTCGTGGTGGATTCATGAAAGCCAGCATGGTGTAGACGTTAAAGTGTCGGACTAGGGACGGGAAGGTCCAAGTTCTCATGGGAAGGAGAAGAAAGGAGAACGAGTGCTGTGCAGTGGTTAGAGCAGTGGTTCCCAAACTGGGAGACTCCAGATGTTGCTGAACTACAACTCCCATCAGCCCCAGCTACAATTTATTGCGGCGGAGAATGACGGGAGCTGTAGTTCAGCAACATCTGGAGGCTCCCAGTTTGGGAACCATTGGGTTAGAGTGTAGGAATAGGATTTCAGATCCCTTCAGCCATGAAACTTACTGGGCGACTCTGGGCCAGTGACTTTTCTCTCACACCTCACAGGGTTGTTGTGAAAATTAGGGATGTGCGCGCCGGCTTGAGGCTGAGCCGACTTGCACTTGAACTGTTGGGCCGGGCTGCGGCCAGTTCGGGTTTTTTTTGTTTTTGTTTTAAAATATAAATAAATATGAAAAAAGGCACATTCACCACCATTGCAGGGCTTCGAGGGGTGTTACTGCAACCATGGTGTGTGTGTGGGGCTCCTGAGGTCCCCCCTCCCCCTGCCGGCCTTCACCGGCCCGTTTCAGGCCATTTTCACCGGCCCGTTTCAGGCCATTTTCAGGCCATTTCCAGCCCATTCGGGACCTCTGTGCATTGGCGGGGGCCATTTTGGAGACCGGCGTACATGTGCACTAGCCATCTGCACAGCCAGTCGACCCGGCTATGCAGAGGGCCAGTGCACATGTGTGGCAGCCTCCAAGATGGCCACTGACAGTGCACAGAGGCCCGGAATGGGCCGATAAGGGCTTCGAATGGGCCGGTGAAGACTGGCAGAGGCTGGTGAGGGCTGGGGGAACCTCAGGAGACCCTCACCACCACTCGAAGCACTCCCTGAAGCCCTGCAATGGCGGTAAGTCCACCATTTTGTTCCCCCTCCAAAATTTCACACACACCCCCGAGCTGGGCCTGAACCGTTTCAGACTCGAGTCAGACCAGGCCTGGTGCTAGTATCGGACTCTACTCGAACCGAACCGGGTTTTCTGGTTTTGTGTACACCCCTAGTGAAAATGAGCATAAGCATGTAAACTCTGGTCTCCTGGGAGGAAGAGAATACTATAAATAAATACAAATGAGCAATAAATAAAACGGGTGAGACAAGATTCAAACTGGGGACTGCTTGCAAATCCAAGTGAATCGCTGGGGTGGGGTCTAAGTTTGACACTGACCAGAAATGAGGTGCAGGCCCTCCAGAAGCGTATCTAGGGGAAATAGTGCCTAGGGAAAGCACTGAAATTGCGCCCCCTTTCCAAACATCTGACACCTATCTTTCAGTTACGTTTACCATAATATCAGCTGAAAAGTACAAGTCAAGCTCGTTAATCTTTTAATATTTCAAAAACTATTTAGCAGTGGACTTAGCCAGGCCAAAAAATGCTGGAAAACTACACATTTCAGTATGCTAGGGCTCATGAAATACCCAAATACTATGTGGAGGTGTACTTGGAAAACTAAACAGAAGTGCCTGTCTAATTCTCTACTACATAGTAGAGAATTACATAAGTTTTTAAAATAAATGGAGAATTTGACTTTTTTTTTTTTACAAAAAATTACATAAGTTTTTAAAATAAATGGAGAATTTGACTTTTCCCAGATACTCTGAAAATAATTAAAGTATATGCAGAGTAAACTATGTCACTGCGTGGAATATATTCTAGTATTTTTTATTTATTTATTTATTTATTTTTATATGCATTTAAATCCCACTCTTCCTCCAAGGAGCCCAGAGTGGTGTACTACATACTTGAGTTTCTCCTTACAACAACCCTGTGAAGTAGGTTAGGCTGAGAGAGAAGTGACTGGCCCAGAGTCACCCAGATAGTTTTATGGCTGAATGGGAATTTGAACTCGGGTCTCCCCAGACCTAGTCCAGCACTGAGAGAAAGAGAGCAAGAAACTCCCAGTGAGCCTTAATACTAAGGATTTCACACTGATTCAAAGACAAACTCACCATTAATAGCCATATTATTAAGACATCACATTTAACTCACTTATCACAAGAAGCAAAATAAGAGCAAATGAATACAATCCTAGCTCATAAGCTTCAGCTCAGTATTCACAAGCCCTGATTCTCTGTACATAGTGCCAATCTGAATATGTGTACAGTGACTTATATTAGATTAATTTTTTTTTAAAAAAAGTTCTTTACCTTTAGCCCCTTTGGGGGGCTTCCTAAAGGCCATGTGGGGTATGCAAAGGTTCCCCTCCCCCCACTGGCCTCTAGGGCCTCACAGGGACCATTTGAGCATGTGCAGTGGCCATTTTTTAATTTTTTTTTTAAAAAATGGCTGCTGAAAACAAAATGGCCACCGCGCATGCTCAAATGGCCTCTGCAAGGCCTGGCATGGCCTAGGGCCTCAAAGAGGCCATTTGAGCATGCATGGTGGCCATTTTGTTTTTGGCAGCCATTTTTTAATCTTTTTTTTTTTATTTTAAAAAATGGCACCCCCCTTCAAGTGGTGCCCGGGGCACGTGCCCTGCCTGCCCCACCCTAGATATGCCCCTGAGGCCCTCCCACCTCCCTGAGAGCATATCTGTACCATCCTCCTGAGTCTTGCATTCACATTTCACATCATCAGGCGTACGCAGGGGGATGGCCCCGGACACTGCAGCACCCGAGGCAAGGTGCAGAAGGCTGCCTTCTTGAGTGGAGTCCAGGCCCCATTCAAAAGACACCCTCACAAACTTTGAAAGTGCTTGGGGCCAAGGAGGGCAGAAAGCTGCTGGCAGCCTCCTCTCCTTGTGCCTCTTGCAAATTTTACAAGGAGTATGAGGAGAGGCGCTCCCCGAAAGGTTTGCAAGGCCAGGTGGGCCCTAAAGAGATGCACTAACAGCTAGGGGAGCCACTACAGGAGAGAAGGCATGCCCTCGCCTCTTGCCTGTAGGCTTCTCAGAGGCATCTGGTGGGCCACTGTGTGAAACAAGATGCTGGACTAGATAGGCCTTGGGCCTGACCCAGTAGGGCTGTTCTTGAGTATTTATTTTGTTTGTTTTTTACATTTATATCCCACTCTTCCTCCGAGGAGCTCAGAGCAGTGTATATGCTTATTTTTATCCTCACAGCAACCCTGTGAGGTAGGTTAGGCTGAAAGATACATGACTGGCCCAGAGTCACCAGTGCGTTTCATGGCTGAATGGGGATTCAAATCCGGGTCTTCCCGGTCCTAGTCCAATACTCTAACCACTACACTATGTCTTATGACGACCACGGAGGGCGTCCCAATGTCAGGGAGAAATGGGCACAGGGGAGGAGGAACAGGACCAACATACTTCCACCATCGGTCGGTCCCACTCACAGCTGCCCATGCCATCCCCAACTGATGACATCACGGGCCGCATGCCAGCCTGTGCGGCTGACGAGCGAGTGAGTTGACCCAGGTTGGGAGGTGGGCCAACTCGGACCCACAGCGGCCCCCACAACTCTCATGCGAAGGTGGCACACCCTGCGTGGGACTGGGCTCTGCCTCCTGTGGCAGCTGCGGCAGGCTATTTGAGGAGGAGCCGGCCTGTTATGAGGGGCTGAGCTCCGACGAGGGCCAGGAGCAAGGAGAGGCCCTGTGAGTCAGTGGACAGAGCCAGCCTGCGAGGCAAGAGAGAAGGGGAGGAAGGTGCATAACCTTGCCCAAGATGCTCTGAGCCCATTTGGCGACTTTCCTGTGAAGAGGCCACCACCGAGCCTGAGGCCTCACACCTAGTAATCTGTCGCTTGAGGCAACTGCCTCGCATTGCCTCATGGAAGGGCCGCCCCTGTGAGTACGCATGGTAAAAGCCCACTTCCTTGCACACCTGAAAGGTGTAATGCCTGAAGCAGCCCAGCACCTTCAGACAACGGCCACTAGCTTCCAAGAAGCAAAACTCAGGAGCCAAGAATCGGGAAGGAACAAAGGAGCCCTGAAATCCTGTTTTCTAACCACAAAACCACAGCTTCCTTTGTTTGTTAGATACAAACCCTTGCCAGCAGAGATATATTGATAACATCGTCAGACTGGCTGGCTATGGATCATGGCTGAACAAAGACAATTGATGATAGATGGTATTTCTGCCAGCATCCATGGCAGTTGCGATAAGCTAGTTTTACCTTGGTTACTAGCAGCTGTACAAGACTTTGAAATCAAACAGCTTTAGGGGACCACAGCAGCATGTTGTGATCAAGTTGAGGATTTTTTGTAATGGCGCCGCAATTATGAAAAGCCCTCTCTTGTGGGGCGGGGGGGGGGAGGGGGATCAGCCAGACTGCATCTGAGTTAGGTTTAAGGTGGCTATCAAAACATTTCTCTTTGGCAAAGTTTTTAAATGAGCTTAAAAAAAAAAAAAGCTGCTATGGCTTTAAGAATGTCTAGGTACTTCTGCAATTTGTAGTTGATAATTTTTACATAATTGTATATAATTACCGACCTTATTGTAAGCCACCTTGGGCCCATTCTCACAACCGAAAGCTGAGTAGGAGGAGCACCGAGCTTGTGGGCGTTCCCGAGAAACGGTTGTGTGTCGGCAACAATCAGAGGCGGAGGAGGGAGAAGCGACTGTGTGCTTGCCACAATCTCAGCAGAACAGTGGAAGCCAACCCACACCATGTACCCAGTACTGCATCAGGGGTAGAGGAAAAGGACGTCCCGCCCCATCCATCCCAGATCACGGCTAGCACACGATCACTTCGCAGATTGCTGCGTAGGAAGGGGTTAATTTAACACAGGAATCTGTGGTTGTCTGGGGCACTGGGAGCCCCCCTGACCCAGCAGTTCCAAACCTGGGTAGCCCAGATCCGCTATGCAGGTTCAATAACAAGAAAAGAGCCACCCTGTCTTTTTGTTTGGGTCATCTGTTGCAGCTGGCACCATTTAAACTGTTCCTGGGCTGCTGGCGGCCATGTTTATCATAGAGTTTTGTGGGAAGCTGGATCAGGGAGAGGAGAGCTGTTGCAGTACTGAGGGCTGCCTCTCCACCGCTTCTGCAATGCATTGTGGGATATGTGGAGGCCCCAGTTCCCGATTTCAGCAATGGAGAATGCCACTGCGGCGTTCGTGTGAGCGGCAGAACCCAAAGAAGGCTCTGGTCATCTGGGAGGCACATGGTAGGAGTGTGCCTTCCCTCCAACCCACCTCCATATGGTTGTGAGAAAGAGCCCACTGTTTCTCAAGAGCATGCATGCCTGGACGCTCCTCCTACCGAAGCTCCTCCTACCCAGGTGTTGGTCATGAGAACTACTGAATTTATAAAATAAATACGAATATGAATACGATGAATATTTATATACCGCTTTCCAACAAGAAGTTCCCAAAGTGGTTTACATAGATATAAATAAATAAATAACATGGCTCCCTGTCCCCCGAGGACTCGTAATCTAAAAAAGAAACACAAGACAGACAACAGCAACAGCCACTAGAGGGATGCTGTGCTGGGGATGGATAGGGCCAGTTGCTCTCCCCCTGCTCAATAAAGAGAGGCACCACTTTTAAAAGGTGCCTCTTTGCTTAGTTAGCAGGGGACTAATTTAATACAATAATTTGCTCTGAACCAGAGTTGACCAGCTACAAGCCCGGACCTTGCTTTGAATGTACTCAGCACTGGAGTGTGGTAAACAAGAATGCCTCTAAGTATGTTCAGAATGCATTCCTTCACCTCTGCACAGCCCATCTCCATGAATCTAAAATTAGGGGACAAGACCTCCAGGGCAAACCAATAGGACATCATGCTCTACCTGTGCTCAGATGTTGGTACACAAGTACATTTTGTGTGTGTGAACGACTGTACCTGTGTTTGTTGTAAACCTTGGTACAGGCCCCCTGAAATGCAAGCTACAGATAAGAAGTGCACTGCTGTGACTGTGCTCAACGTAATGTGTGAATAACTGTATCTTGTACAGATCTGTACCTGTGTACACTGTACATAGACTGTACACAGGTTGAATGTAACATGTGAATTGGACTTTGGGCCATAGAAATTCACCACTTCATTTTGTCGTCGAATGAAAGAGATATAGCTGCCATTTACTAAGGCGAAGTGATCCATCTGTTCCAGTCACATGATTTATTTGGGTAACAGTTCTTCAGACTCTTATTCAGATTTCACAGAACAGGATTTCACTGAGAGGAGAGCTGGTCTTGTGGTAGCAAGCATGACTTGTCCCCATAGCTAAGCAGGGTCTGCCCTGGTTGCATATGAATGGGAGACTTGATGTGTGAGCACTGGAAGATCTTCCCCTCAGGAGATGGAGCTGCTCTAGGAAAAGCAGGAGGTTCCAAGTTCCCTCCCTGGCAGCATCTCCAAGATAGGGCTGAGAGAGATTCCTGCCTGCAACCTTGGAGAAGCTGCTGCCAGTCTGTGAAGACAATACTGAGCTAGATAGACCAATGGTCTGACTCAGTATATGGCAGTTTCCTATGTTTCTACGTTCCTACTGAACAGGACTTGAACCTGGGGTCTTCGGTAAGCAAAGCATGTACGTACGCTGCCACAGAACTGCAGCCTCATGTCTCTAGTGCCCCAAAACCAAAGCGGCAACCTTTTTAATGGACCCTGCTCCTTGCCTTTAGCAACAGCTTGATAAGTCGAAATTCAACAGGTACAGCTTTTCCAGTATTGACATGACAAAAATGGCAGAACTGTTCTCAGGATTGGTATTATTAATTATTATTATTATTATTAATTCGATATCTATACAGCCCTTCCAAAAATGGCTCAGGGCAGTTTACACAGAGAAATAATACATAAATAAGATGGATCCCTGTCCCCAAAGGGCTCACAATCTAAAAGAAACATGAGATAGACACCAGCAACAGTCACCGGAGGTACTATGCGGGGGGTGGATAGGGCCAGTTACTCTCCCCCTGCAAAATAAAGAGAATCACCACATTAAAAGGTGCCTCTTTGCCCAGTTAGCAGGGGTAGGAGACATCTCCTACCCTGATTTGGGAGCCATGCACGCTCCAGATTAGCCATCATAAGAATTCTACCAGCAAGGGAGGAGGAGGGGGAAATGATGGTCTGCAAGCTGGGTATGGAGGTGGGAGGCACAGGAAATGCTTTACCTCCACCCTCACTCTGGCGTCTGCTGCAAGTTCTGGGCTCGCCAGTGCTGCCTGCCTCCATACCCAACTTGCAGATGAACATTTCCCCCTCCTCCTTCCTTGCTTATCGAATTCTCACGGTGGCCAGATGGGAGCACGCATGGCTCCTGCATTATGGTCAGAGAGAGGCTTCTCTCCTACTCTGATGTCGATTGTGAGAACAGCCCTCATTTCACCAGGGCGCTTTCCAGATGACACGCTGTTCAGCAGTAAAAAGCTTTGGCTTGGCAGGATCGTTTTTGAAAAGAGAAATAGCTCGCACAACCCTCCTATGATGGGAAGATATAGCTATCTATTTGCGATGCACATGCAACGTAGTAGGACTAAAACGCAGGGATACAATCCGAAAGAAGGCATCGGGAATATGAACGGCACCTTGCCGACGGCACAGGGACTGTGATGTCGAAACACAGGCAGTACGGAAGCACACAGCAGTGACACGGTTGCAGCGGGTAATCTGGAAAGCACCCAGGAGGTTTTTCACACCCGGCATTTAGTTCGCATCTCCTCCAGAACGGAGGTGTGAATTCACATATCAGCAAGATTTACCCCGAAGTCCCTGCGGGCTATCGGGGAGCACTTCATACACGATTTGGGTTTTTCACTGTGTGTTAGAATGTAGCCTGATTTATATCTGGGGTAAAAATAAATCCACTTTTTGCATCTGGTTTTTGGACAACTTCAAACTTGCAGTAAATTCACAGTAAAGCCTGCTGTCTGAAAATTTCCCTGCTCTGTGTGTCATAGACTCAGGGACATAAGACCTTGTCTTATACCGAGTCAGACTGTTGGTCCAATTATTATCTCCACTGACTGGCAGTGGCTCTCCAGGTTTTCAGACAGATATCTCCCAGCCCTCGGAGGGAAATCCAAGATGCTAAGGACTGAACCTGGCCCTTCTTCATGCAAAGCAGGTGCTCTTTCACTGAGCTACGGTTCTTCCCCTGGAAGCAATTTGAAGCGCTTAACCCAAATGAGGTTCCCCCGCACTGCCTTATACCAAGACAGACAACAATTGGTCTACACTGGACATATTGTCTACCCTGACTGGCAGCAGCTTCTCCAAGGTTTCAGGCAGGAGTCTCTCCCAGATGTATCTGGAGATGCTGCCAGGGATTGAACCTGGGGGCCTTCATGGCTGGTCCTAGGGTCTTTGGCACCAGTGTTCCCTCTAACAGGGATTCCCAGATATTGTTGACTACAACTCCCATAATTCCCAAGCAAAAGCCATTGCAGCTGGGGATTCTGGGAGTTGTAGTCAACAACACTGGGGAATCCCTGTTAGAGGGAACACTGTTTGGCATCATAGGCAAAGTATGTCCCCCTCCCCGTTAAAATTATATTATGTGCAATACAGAATGTGTGTGTGTGTGTGTGTGTGTGTGTGTGTGTGTGTGTGTGTGTGTACAAGTCATACTTGGTGGCTGCTGCTGGCTGGGGTGGAAGTGAGAAAGCGGATACCTTTAAATATTGGCTAGATGTCCCGCCACTCAGCTGGTCAGTGCACATAAAGTTGTGGCCATTTGAGGGGTCAGTGTGGCAAAGTTTTTTTACTGGGCTGGCTGCCTCGCAGAGACATCAGCCAGCTGAGCAGAGGGAGCAAATTCCACGTGGAGTGGGGCAATAGCTCAGGCGATGGGGATGTGGCAGCAGCAGGACATTTTTGGGGGGATTTTTAAAGGCATGGTCTGCTTATTCACCACCGCACCTGCTCCAGCCACCACTGGGAGCCATGGTGGCTATTCACTGCAGGGGTGGAAGTGAGGGCAGCAGGGTCCATACCAGAGATGCCCCCCGCCCCCGCAACAAGGCTTGGCACCTAGGCGAGTGCCTGGGTCCACCTAGTGGAACATAGGAAGCTGCCATATACTGAGTCAGACCATTGGTCTATCTAGCTCAGTATTGTCTTCACAGACTGGCAGCGGCTTCTCCAAGGTGGCAGGCAGGAATCTCTCCCAGCCCTATCTTGGAGATGCTGCCAGGGAGGGAAGTTGGAACCTAGATGCTCTTCCCAGAGCGGCCCCATCCCCCAAGGAGAATCTCCTGCAGTGCTCACACATCAAGTCTCCCATTCACATACAACCAGGGCAGACCCTGCTTAGCTAAGGGGACAAGTCATGCCTGCTACCACAAGACCAGCAGACAACCTTTCACTGCGCTCCAGTGCTTTGCCTGTGAAAAGCTCTTAAAAGGCCTGACCTTGCAGTGAAAAAGAAATCCTTGCACACCCAGAAAAATGGAGCATCGGGGAAAGCTAGGTTGAACCCCACTTCTCAGAATTTGTTTGGAGTTTTTCCTTTTAAAAGCACCATCCCCCAGTCTGCAACAGAAAGTGGCATACAGTGGAAACAATGACATGCTAGTCTTCTGCATGCAGGGAGATTTTGCGTGTGGTGAAGCATTATGCAACCGCCCGCCAGAAGTGGAACAGTCCAGGAAAAACTTCACCTCTTGTTTCTGTTAATTATAGACACACAGGCTGTGAAATCATGCAAGCAATGCCTATTAATAGAGATTTCTCCTCCATACATTTCACTTGCAGTTACAGAATTGGGGGCTTTTAGTAGACAAGCTGGTCTTGCAGTAGAAGAGCATGAATTGCTAAGCAGGGTCTGCCCTGGTTTGCATTTGGATGGGTGACTGTATGTGAGACAAAAGTCTCAAATCCTGTCTGTTGTACGATATTCCCCAAAGGGGATGGGGCTGTAGCATCTGCCTTGTGTACAGAAGGTCCCCGGCTCAATCCCTGGTGGCATCTCCAGGTAGGGCTGAGAGACTCCTGCCTGAAACTTTGGAGAAGCCGCTGCCAGTCAGTACAGAGAGAACTAAACAAGATGGACCAATGGGCTGACTTGGTGTAAGGCAGTTTCTTACAATAAATGTTAGACCCCACTCAAAAAGATAAGATCTGTTACACTGGGAAACCAAGGCCGTTCTGCTGACTTCAGTGGGCTTTGAGCAGGCTCCTAGTTGGAAGGAGAAACCGAACACCTAATATTCTTTTCAAGGACTCCAGACTACTGTAATTTCTTAGCCCAGACATGGAGACCCACATAAGGGGGTTCATAATGAATTCAAGAGTCAAGTTCAGATTGAGCTGCGTTCCGTTTGGAAATTTGTGTAAGAAGGGTGGAAAAAAGGAAGGGGGGAGGGAGGAGACCTAAGCAAATAATTGAGTACAGAAATGAAAGCTTAATTCATAAAAGCAAAACATTTTCCATTCATCAACCTGCAAGTAGTTAAGTAGGGAAAAGAAAAGCCCTGCCACTCGGGAAAGGAGCCAACAGGAAAGCGGAAATGTAAGAAAGAATGTAAACTATTTGGGTTTCACAGAGAGCAACAAGTAAACAGTTATTACACGCAAATCATTCTTAAGATCACTCGGCTGAGCGGCCGAGAACCCAAAAGGGCTTTGACGGTTTGCGTGGATACATTGAGAACGCCGGGAGAACGGCTGGCGTGTGGCCGGCAAAGTCAGAAGGGTCTGTTTCTGTGGAAGAAGCGTTCAAGAAAAATGGTGGAAAATGTCCAGAAGGCGCATGTGCTAGACGCACCAGAAAGCAAGCTGTGAACTCTGTTCTGCATGGAACGGAAAGGGGCGGGGCCCAGAATTGATAGCTCTGCCCATCACTCCCATGCATTCATCAGAAGCTCCATCCAGAGCCAACAGGGTTGCTGTGCAGAAGATCTGCACGGAAGCTCTGCTGAATGCATGGGATCCCTCTTGGGTGCGCAGACCACTGTACAGCACTGTCTTTACATGAATAGAAGATGACTCTGTATTTAAGACGCCCCCATAAAAAACAGAGGTTAACACACGTTTCACCTGCATTTGCCCAAAAGGAATTGGAAGGAATTTAATTCAATGCAAAAACTTTGAATTTAAGATGAACGCCCCCACCCCAGTTTCTACGATCAAAGAATCTGGGGGAAAAATAAAGGCTCTTGGGCAGGGGGGGGTGGATCCAAGCAGGCCCCAGGAGAGTGCACAGGGGATTCTGGGGTGCCCCCTGATGCTTGGAGGCTTGTTGTAGCCTCCCGGTCAGGGCAGGGGCTACTCGTGAATTGCCGCGGTGGGCAGCCACACTACAGCAACACACAATCAAACAGATGGGATTAGAGGAATGCACACTCCACTAACCCGGTTTAAGCCTGGTTGCTCGACACAAGCAAGCCGCAGGGAAGAGGACGCCAGAAACACCTTCCCCTGGCTTGATGGCTGCTGCAAGGAAGCAGTCCAAGCAGTCCCTCTGCCTGTCCGGTCATCCATGTCAGGGGCGTAATTATAATGGGGCAAGGGGAGACAGTTGTCTGGGGGCCCACTGCCTTGCCCCCACCGAGGCAAGTCACATGACTGACTCCCCCAGCCACGCTCCTGCCCGGGCTTCCTTCAGTTGTATTCATCCTCCGAAATTGATGTGAGTGTTAAGATCTGGAGCCACCAGAACAGCATGTCTTTCTCTAGTACCATGAAATGACTTGCATTGTCCACAATTTATAAAAGCTTTAAAAAATAATTTAGGATGATGTGCTATTGTGGCACATAGGAGATAGATAGATAGATAGATAGATAGATAGATAGATAGATAGATAGATAGAGAAAAATTAATTTTACTATGCTTTTTATTATTGTTGTTGTTGTTATTATTTCTAATTATTATTTCAATTTCTTTTTGTTACCACTATTCAGCCTCATTGAAGATTTCTTTACTTTATTAGCTGAGCTTCACTGGTGGGGGGGCACATTTTAAAATCTTGTCTCTGGGCCCACGCCAACCTTGCTACGCCCCTGGTCCATGTAACACACATATCCATATTTGTTTTTAGCCTGGTATGACTACTCTACTTTCCTGGGGTTGCTCCCCTCTCCTGCAATTCAAAGTGGTGGCTGGTCTGCATATGCTGCAACAGGGGTCCAAACCCAGAAAATTTGAATGAGAGTAAAGATGTATCCCTGGTCCCTGTGTTCCCCTAGTTTGCCCACCCAGTGCCGCCTGGACACATGGAGCGGCCACATATTCCTTGGGAGAATAAAAGGGTTGCCTGGAGAGGAGGGCGGTCATTTATCAGCCCCCTGCCAACTGAGCCAAGAGGCACCTTTAAAAAGTGGCGATTCTCTTCATTTAGCAGGAGGAGAGCAACTGGCCCTACCCATCCCCAGCACAGCATCCCTCCAGTGGCTGTTGCTGGTGTCTACCTCATCTTTCTTTTTAGATTGTGAGCCCTTTGGGGGCAGGGAGCCATTTTTGTTTGTTTGTTTATATCTATGTAAACGGCTTTGGGAACTTTTGTTGAAAAGTGGTACATCAATATTTGTATAAGTATATAAGTTCTATTATTTACCAGAGAGAACGGGGCCTCCACACAAGCAGGCCCCCCCTTGATTTGGACGGCCTACCCCATGAGAGCACAGTCCAACGGAGAACAAAGCTTACTGAGTCTCTGGTCCTCCCCAGTGGACTGGGCCTCATATGTGATCCCCGGGCAGCATGCCAACAAGGAGCAGGGGTGGATTAAGCTTTTCGCCACCCTCCTACCTTAAGTAAAAATGGTTTGCCTTTTTTTTTTTAAGGTAAAAAGGGGGACTTTCTCCTCACCCACTCCACCCTTGCTGTAGCCACCACTGCCCACAGAGAGGGGTGGCAAAATTTGAGGAGGGGCAAAATTTGCTGCGCCTCAAACTTTGCCGCCGTAGCAAATGCCTACTCTGCCTCTCTGTTAATCCACCCCTGGGCAGGAGTGTGCTTGGGTGTTCCTGGACTGCTTTGCCCGGGGCCTGCCCGGCAAAGGGCATCGCATAGGGCATCACAAGAGCATCCTTGGCCACAGTGGACCAGACCCCAGGATCCTTTGCCTTCCCTCATATACATATTCCCTCCTCGGAAGTCACCGCAATCCCTTCCTGGAGTAAGAGAAAAACAGTGCCCCCCTGCATCCCCCCCCCCATTGCCAGCAATTGTGCTGGTGTGAGACTTCTTTGGTGCAGGGTTCTTATGAGGGCGGCAATATGGTTGCTGTCAGAAGGGCTGGAATGCCATTGAAAGGGATTTAAATGCCCTCTCCCTGTCGAGGGTGGGCAGTCCATTCTGAAAAGACACGATTACGCTCGGCCCGCCCCCTTGAAGATCCTGGCCAATGGCTGCTGCCCTGCAGACATACTGATGCTTTGCCTGGAGTCTGGAGATGTGGACGCTACAGAGCTTGCCGGGACGTAGCCGAGGGGCTGACTAGGTAGGGGAAGTGGCTCCCACTACCCTGAAACCGGAGGTTGCCCAGGCTATGGTTGGACAAATGTCTGCGATGCGATTCACAGATACAAAAATTAACCACAGGTTCGTCTACGTTGTGCCGTTCCGTGCGAATGGGGCCATTCATTCTTCAAAGATGGATGACCAAGAACAAGATGTTCAAATCATATTCACAGATTCTGAAACTTGCCTAAGCTATAAGTACGGCTGCCAACTCCCCTGGGGGGGAAAAGGTCTGGTCTCGTCTTGTGCTGTTCACAGCACTTGATGTGCAAAAACCAGCAGGCAAAGCTCTTCACAGCACAGATTAGCATAAAAATGTGCTACTTTCTGCACAGAGAGATTCCGAAAGGCACAGCTACAGCAGAGAGTTGAAAAGTTGGCGAGCCGAGCTAGACGACCCCATCTACACGACAAACATATGGTTGGTTTTCATACCACTTTTAATTGGGGCAGCCAAAGTTATAGCGAAGCCTGAGAAGCAAAGGGCTGCCTTGCCCCATGCCTGGGGGAGGGGGGGCCCTGAGGGGCCTTGCCCCATGCCCCCCTTTCAAAATAGACTCTTGCAAACTTTGAAAGTGCAGAGGGAAGGTTGCCAGCAGCTTCCTCTTTCTCACCTCGTGCTGCTCGCAAGCTTTGTAAGGAGTGTGTGGAGGGTTGCTCCTTGCAAAGCTTGCAAGGGTCGGATCAGGCCTGAAAGGCTGCTCCGAGGACAGGGGTTCCTTGCCACCCTTCTGGTGCCCCAGGAATCTGATGCCTGAGGTGAGTGTTTCACCCCACATCATGAAAGGGCCGCCCTCTTTTAATTGCCATGGCTTCCGCCAAAAAATATTATTATTATTATTTCTTGTTTACACAGTCAGACAGGTGTTATTGACTGGTTTGTTTTATCCAGACATCGAGTCCTTCCCAAGGACCTGGGATGGCTGAATTTTGTTATCAATTTTGTTGCTGTTATTATTATAGATATTGTTGCAGAATATAGGCTGTTCCCAGTAAAGTTGCTTTTTGTAATTGGCTGATGGTGATTTCTGTGGCCCCTATGGTGCTGAGGTGCTCTTCAAGGTCTTTTGGAACTGCACCCAGGGCGCCAATTACTACTGGGATTATTTTGGTTATTATTTTGGGATTATTTATTATTATTAATTATTATTATTATCTGAACCCACACAGAGCATCTGTGCGCTAGGACTTGTTTGCTCTCGTCCCCCCACCCGCCACAGCCCCTGCTTTCTTGCTCAGCCACCCACTCTAACTTGCCCCCTCGCTGCTGCTGCTCGCTTGCTCACTCCCTGCTCGCTTACCCGCCCACCTGCCCACACCCTCCCCACAGCTTGCCTGTCCCTCCCCACTCACTCACCCACCCCCTCCCTGCTCCTCTTCCCTATTTGCATATGGAATCCCCACTGCCCAATCACCACAGTGCTTCTGTTCTGTTACCTCTGATTGGTAAAGCACTGTGTGGGCGGGGCTTGCCACATATGATCTTAGTGTATTTATCATCATCATCATCATCATCATCAATCATCATCATCCCACCCCATCCAAAAAAGTCCCTGGGTGGTTCACAATATAAAACCAAACAAAACATTAACATCATTTAAACAATTTAAAATACAATAAAAACTCTAAAACCAAAGCTTTAAAACTATAAACTCAAAGCCTGACTAAACAGGTATGTTTTTTAGGTCCTCCTTTAAAACATTAAGAGAAGGGGAAACTCTAATTTCATTAGGAAGCACGTTCCACAGTTCCAGGGTAGCTCTTGAAAAGGCCCGGTTTCAAGTCGCCACGAACCAAGCCAGTGGCAACCACAACTGGAACTCCCCGGATGACCTTAACAGGCAGTGGGGTTGATGAAGAAGAGGCACTCTCTTAAGTACCTTGGACCCAAGCAATTTATGGTTTTATAGGTAATAACCAGTACTCTGTATTTCGCCTGGAAACTTATTGGCAGCCGATGGGTGTAATATGATCACTTCGGGGAGCCCCGGAGACCAAACTGGCCGCTGCATTCTGTACTAACTGCAGTTTCCAAACTGCATACAAAGGCAGCCCAATGTAGAATACATCGCAGTAGTCAAGCCTGGATGTTACCAGCACATGCACCACTGTTTTAAGGTCGTTTATCTCCAGAAATGAACATAGCTGGCGAATCAGCCAAAGCTGAAAGAAAGCACTCCTGGCCACTGCCTCAACATGAGAAATCAGGGAGAGGTTTGGGTCCAGAAGTACTCCCAGACTATGTACCTGCTCTTTCGGGGGGAGTGCAACCCCCAAGAAAAACAGAACAGGCAGATCTAAACCACTTCCTAAGTCTCAATTCAACCTCAGTTTGTTCTCCCTCGTTCAGCCCATTACCACCTCCAGACAGGCATTTAGGGAAGTTAGGCCATTTCCTGATGAAGTTGACATGGAGAAATAGATTTCAGTGTCATCAACATACTGATAACATCCTGCACCAAATCCCTGATGATCTCTCCCAGCGGTTTCATGTAGATGTTAAAAAGCATTGGAGACAGTATGGAGCCTTGTGGGACTCCATCCTGGAGCTCTTGTTTTGAAGAGCGACAGTCTCCAAGTGATACCATCTGGAACCTACCTGAGAGGTAGGAGTGGAATCACTGCAAAGCTGTGCCTCCCATGCCCAACCCCTTCAGACGCCCCAGAAGGATACTACGTTCGATGGTTTTGAAAGCCGCCGAGAGATCCAAAAGAATCAACAGAGACATACGCACCCTGTTAATTCCTATATCTTGGTTATTATAGTCAGGCAAAGTGCTGAGGAGTCTCTGTTTGAGTTCCTTGCCCTCCTTTCATAGAATGACATAGAATGACAATCCCCAGGGGAAAAGGAGAGACTGTTCAATGACCAATGCAAAATCTATTGAACAGATGGCCACTCTGAGGGTCTCCAGGAACCCAAGGTTGGGAACCCTCTCTGTGTAGATCAGGGCTGCTCAACTTCGGCCCTCCTGCAGATCTTGGCCTACAACTCTCATAATCCCTGGCTATTGACCACTGTGGCTGGGGATTATGGGAGTTGTATTCCAAAAATATGCAATAAATAAATGATAAAAACAGCTGGGGGGGCCAAAGCTGAGCAGGCCTGATCTGGGGGGAAGCATGACAACTCCGATTCACTTCACTATATCCTTCCAGGGCTAAATGCAAGCGAGTACAGCACTGGAAACCATTTAGAAAGCCAGATCTCAGCCTTAACTCATGAGAAATAAAAAGCAGAAAGCACCTTTGTGCATGTGCAGAGTGAAATTCAGGGGTAAATCCTGGCTTTTAATTCATTGCTTTTAAATGGTTTTAGACACAAGTTCTTTGTTAATATTTTAACCATTTTTATTTTGTGTTTTATGTTACATTTTAAATGGTTTGAATTTGTGATGTAAATCACCCTGAGCTGTTCTAGGATGGGTGGTATAGAAATGAAATGAATAAATACATAAATAATCAAATGTCGAGGTTCCTGCCCAGGCAAAACTCCTGCGGAATTCCAGTGGAAGCAAAAAAAAAAAAAGGGGGGGGGGGGGTTTCAATAAAACAAGCCAAATTTCTCAGGAAGTTTTTGCACATCTCTTTCTGAGATCTGCAGAAAACATTAGAGCAGATGAAACTCTGTCTCCCTCACCAGCCCTGGGCAGGGTTTCCATATAACCTTGCCAGCAGAGCTGCCAGAAGCGGGGAAGAGGAGACAGTTGACCAGGGTCTCACACTTCCAAGAGATCAGGCTGGCAGGGATTGGAGAGGGGGCCTTTTTGTTGTGGCCCCTCCTGAAAAAGCTCCATCATTCTCCTTCCCTCAGGGTTTCTAAGAAACTTTAGAGAGGCATTTTAGATTTTAGCTGAAGCCTCTGTCTGATGAGTTTTAACTTTTTAAACTTGTTATTTTCAATGGGGTTTTAACTGAGGCTTGTTTTTAGCTAATTTCTATTAATTTTGTTTTGTATTATAGAGTATCTGTTTTATCGATTTTGTGAGCCACCTCAAGCAATAGTGTACTGGAGAGGTGGGATATAAATATTTTAAATAATTATAAATACATACATATATGGGGAGCCCGCTCTGTAGCACAGCAACAGAAGGCCCATTCACACATTATGTTCAACACTCTTACAACAAGTGTATAGTGTACCCAGGTACAGATCTGCGGGTACACAGGTACAGTCATTCACATGTTTTGCTGAATGCAGGTACAGAAATACGCTTCCTCTCTGTTCCATGCATTTGAAGGGCCTGTATCCAGGCTCACTTCTAACATGAACACAGGTACAGTCATTCACACAAACACATGTACGAGTGTACAGATGTCTGCACACTCGTACAGCATAATGTGTGAATCAGGCTAGAGACTCGTCTGGTTCTTGCAGGGCTGGAACAATACTGATTCGCCAAGGGACATCCCCACAAGCTACTTTTGCTCTTGGCCCCGCACAAGCTGGGCAGCCCTGTCTGCTGGCGCCTCCCTAGCAAAAGAGCACAGCCCTTCCCTACGAATCTGGGACTAGGCCGAAGGGCTACCAGGTTGGAAGGGAGAGCTTCCAAGCAGGTGTTTGAGCTTCCCTGCCCAGTTCCTTTCTTGTTCGAAATGGGTCCTTCCACAGCCGAGCTGGAGTGTAAGAAAAGCCATGCCACTCAAGTATTGATGTAGGAGGCGGCCCACAATTAGATCTTTGGGGAGCTCCTGCTGCTGCCATCACCTCCACTAGCCTCCGCCTACCTTCCCGCCCACCTCCTTCTCCGTCACCGCCGGGGTCAGCACTCAGCGTGTGCCCACCAGGCAGTGACGTCATTAGCTCAAGCACAGGCTCTTTGCCACCCGTGATGGGGTGGAGGGAGGGAAAGAGGCGGGCGGGAAGCCAGCTCCAGAGGCAGGTGGCTCCTCCGGCCCTGGACCCATTGGGTGGTCCGTGTTCACTGCACACAGTCACCCAATGTAGATCCGCCCCTGCCAAGTCAGACCCAAAGTCCATCTAACCCAACGCCCTGCTTTCAATATCCATCAACCAGATACTTTGGAAGCCCACAGCAAGGTATGACGTCAACAGCCCTCCCCAACTGTTTGTTCAGAGCACCTGCTGTGCAGAGGTTGACTGCCTCAGAACATGGAAGTTCCATTTAGCTACCACGGCTAAGCACCCCTAACAGGTTTATCCTCCATAGGTTTGCCCAGTTCTCCTCTAAAGTCCTCGACAAATTGGTTCTCTCTTCGTTCCCCTCCCATTGCCTTACCTCGGCCACTCCGTCCAACAAAGCGAAGGTCGTTAAACCTGGCCACTTGGTTTTTCATGACCGCGGAGGCATTCCGGAGCTCAGCGGAATAGTTTTCGTCATTACCGGCCATGACTGTTACCACGGTCCCATCTGGCACGTCTCCAAGGGCTACAACCTTGAAAGTGTCAGCAATGAAAAATGGATTTATTTTAGAATACAGGACCAGCGCAAGAAGTGTAGACCCCTAAAAAAACCCCCATCCTGGAATCCCCCACAGATGCATAATTTACCTGGAGGTTCCACAGCACAAACCAGGTTGAACAACACTTAACGTTAAACCTGACTTCACAAGATTGACAATGCAGAAGCGGACTAGACATAGTTTTTTTAATTTTTTTAAATTAGCTGTGAACCCCATCCCCAAGCCAGCCCAGGAACATGGCATGTGGCAAGCGGCAGATAACACTTTCCCCTTGCATTGTCTTCACCCTGAAAATCAACCCCACCATGGCAATTCGGGCCCCCCCCAGCAGGAATGTGCAGGAAAGGCCACTTTAACAGCACCAGGGGCGTAACTATCATAGGGCAAGAGGAGACAGTTGTCTGGGGGCCCACTGCCTTGGGGGGGGCCCCTAGAGGCAAGTCACATGACTGACTCCCCCAGCCGCGCACCCGCCCAGGCTTCCTTCAGTTGCATTCATCCTCAGAAATTGTTGTGAGTGTTATGACCTGGAGCTACCAGAACAGCATGTCTTTCTCTCATACCTTTAAATGGCTTGCATCCTCCACAATTTACAAAACCTTTTTAAAAATAGTTTAGGATGATGTTCTATTGTGGCACATAGGTGTGTGTGTGTGTGTGTGTATAATTTTACTATGCTTTTTGTTACCACTATTCAGCCTCCTTTAAGATTTCTTTTCTTCATGAGCTGAGCTTCAGTGGGCGGGGGGGGGGGGCATTTTAAAATCTTGTCTCTGGGCCCACTCCAACCTTGCTATACCCCTGAACGGCACATATAGGATACAGACATATAGGATACAAAAAGGTCTGCAGACTTTTTTGGGTAGAAGTCCCATTGAACTTAGTGGGATGAACTTCTGAGTAAACGTGCATAAGACCATGTCATGAAAGAAATAAAATACCATGTGAACAGACCTTTAGAAAAATACCATGTGAACAGACCTTTAGAAATAGAAAGGAATATATGTACACATAAATATATGAGGGCTGTGCATTGACGTTCAGTAACTCATCCTATAGTTATTCCACGGTGGACCATTTCAAGAGTTAATAGTCAGTTGTCCATCTGCCTATACACACACACACACACACACACACACACACACACACACACACACACCTACCTTTATTATGGTCAGAGACCAGCATAAAATTATACAAGTTAAAATGTGTCTGTTGAAAATGTGGGAGAATAAAGGTGATTGCAAATATGATACATATAGAAGGGCTAAAATTAGACTAATTGCAATTTTAAGTGATTAAATTTTATACACACACACACACACACACACACAACCTCAATGATGCCTTTATGAAATGCTTAAGGAACTGAAAGAATTTGAGTCAGAATGTAGTCAAAATTAAAAGAAGGGCTGTGCTGGAGTGGAAGAGCCTCTGCTTTGGATGTGGAAGGTCCCGGGTTCCGTCCCGGGCAGCATCTCCAGGTAGGGCAGGGAAAGACTCTGCCTGAAACCTTGGAGAGCGGCTGCCAGTCAGTGCAGACAATACCAAGGTGTTGATTTCATATATGTATATATTTAGAACTTCCATTGATTTCAACTGGAGAATTAACCCCGCCCCCCCACACACACTCCACTCTCTCTCCCAGTAGAATCAATGGGACTTAAAAGCATTTGACTTCAGCTGGATTGTGCCCTTACAGTTTAATATATGAACAGCTGGAAGCAACGGCCGTCTTGGAGATTGTCTCTCATTCTGCATTAGAGTAACAACACGTTGGATCAAAAGAGACACAAACAGGGGCATTACTATAATAGGGCAAGGGGAGACAGTTGTCTGGGGGCCTACCTCCTTGGCCCCCCCTGAGGCAAGTCACATTACTGACTCCCCCAGTTGCACACCCGCCTGGGCTTCCTTCAGTTGTATTCATCCTCCGAAATTGATGTGAGTGTTAAGACCTGGAGCCACCAGAACAGCATGTCTTTCTCTAGGACCATGAAATGACTTGCATCGTCCACAATTTACAAAACCCTTTAAAAAATAATTTATTTACTGTGCTTTTTGTTACCACTATTCAGCCTCATTTAAGATTTCTTTACTTCATGAGCTGAGCTTCAGTGAGGGGGGACCATATTAAAATCTTGTCTCTGGGCCCACTCCAACCTTGCTATGCCCCTGGACACAAAAATAACGGACAACAATAGGAAGCCTAGCCTGAATCCATGGCTTCACCAATGGCTCCTTGTTATGCATCAAGTCAGAATACAATCCAGCCAAAATCCAGCATTTCCCCACACATGCTGTATTGCAATCTCTCCCATTGAAGTTAATGAGGCTTTGGAACGATTAACTCTTTGATTCTATCACACACAACTTGGCTTCATCGGATTAATCTATGCATTAAGCCTATGAAGAACTTGCAGCCCTCAATTATTAAAAAGCACGTTGCGTTTTGAGTCCAAGGATCTCTTAGAAGGAGTTAAGTGCAGATGAGAAAGATACATTGAACCAGGCAAGAGGAGTGCTGGTGCGGAATCATTCCACACTATAATGTCAGGATAAGGATTTAAAAACAACAACACTTGAGTGCCTGTGTTACTGTGACTGACATCCAGACTAACTTATGTAATAGTACTAAGTACTAATAGTAAATGCAATAGTACTAAGTAATTAGAACTAATAGTACTTACTAAGGAGTTACTCTATAGTTACTAAGGAGTTACTCTATAGTTACTAAGGAGTTACTCTATAGTTACTAAGGAGTTACTCTATAGTACTCAATAGTACTAAGGAGTTACTTTATATAAGCCCTCAATTCCTGCTGTAGGCTTCTAGTAGCATCTGGTGGACCACTATGTGAAACAGGACACTGGACTAGATGGGCCTTGGGCCTGATCCAGCAGTGCTGTTGTTATGTTCTTAATTTCAATAGGTCTACTCAGGAGGAATTTAGTCTGACTGTCAGCCAGTGTTTCTCTTTTGGGGGGTGGGGCGTGGAGGAGAGGAAAGGGTGTGAAGGAGGAAGAGGTAGAAGCTCAGAGCATCTTTTTTGCATGCCGAAAGTCCTAGGTTCAGTCCCCTGGAATCATCCAGATAGGGCTGGGATTGGGAAAGACTGCTCCTTGAAACCTGGGAGAGGCTGCTGCCAGTCAGTGTTGATAGTACTGAGCTAGATGGACCAAGGGTCTGACTGGGGAGCTTCCGCTGGTATGTTTCCCAGACTATGGGAAGCACCTATATGGGGCAGCAGCGATATAGGAAGCTGCTGAAAGGCATCACCTCATACTGTGTGGGAGGAGGCAATGGTCAACCCTTCCTGTATTCTACCAAAGAAAAACCACAGGGCTTTGTGGTCTCCAGGAGTCGATACCGACTTGACGGAACAGTTTACTTTTACTCTTACGTAAAAAAAGAAGAGATGCATCGAAAAAGCCCCGTCGCATCTCTTCGAGGATATATAGCTGAACGTGTGCTTTGGGGTTTTAGTACATTTGTAATTGAGCAGAGTTCTTCCTGAGGCTATTTTGAACAAACACCTGTTTGGCAGAGCAGCCAGCTAATCTGCAGAGAAAGAATGTCTCAATCGCCGAGTTAGAGTAGTGACTGTAACAAGAGGCATTGACCTTGGCTCTGCATCTAACGCCTCCAACCACGTGCCTGAGGAAGAGTTCTGCGAAACTCGGAAACCTGCACTGGTGCACTTCGCGAACGGTCCTTGGCCTCTACCGAGTCCCACAGCCGGTTTTTTTTTTCCCCCTGCGAGCTAAAGGGACTTGTGTTTGGCTGGATCGGGCCCCTAAGGAGGGTTAACTGTCATTATATGATAGTTCGTTGTCATTTTACTATTCCTGAGAACGGAGTTGTAATAAAGTATTACACGGCTACTGTTTTTGTTTTTTTAATTATTTATTTTACCTGGGGTGGGGGCGGGACGAGATGATGGGAATCCTTTTAGGTTGGATTCTCCAATTGGACATTTCCAGACAGGAGAATGAGATCAGCTGGACGTTGCAGCCCAGACTTCCCCATATTTACTCAGAAGTAAGTCCTACCGAGTTCAATGTGATTTGATTCCAAATTAAACGTCCCAGGTCTACAGTTTTAGCCTTCTCTAAGCACGTAATTCTAGTTCTGAGCTCTTAAAAGAGAATATTATATTTTCTCCCCCTTGAGGATATATCAGAAAATTAGAAAAGCAGATGTCTGTTATTTTGATGAGGGTTTTAAATACATATTATTGTTTTATGTATTAGTATTTCATTTTTCAAATATTTAAAATACGATTGCTTCCTTGGGAGAGAGGGGAAAACAGAAAAAACAGTGGAGATATAGATAGATAGATAGATAGATAGATAGATAGATAGATAGATAGAGCGGCCGACAACATTTCATTCAAACTCAAAAAAACAACTTGCGTGTGATCAATGTCACCTTTTCCATTTTCCCTCCTCTGCCTGCAACCCACGACCTTCTTATTCTGAAACAACCCTATTTAAATATTTAGTGTAGATTTGCTCAGAATGACAACTCTGGTAGGCTCTCGTTTCCCTTTATCCTCTACTCAACTCGCACCGTACAGCCGAGTCTATCCATGTTTACTCAGAAGTAAGTCACCCAGTATGCACTGACAACGTGTAGAGGATTGTGCCATGCAATCCGATCCTATGCAACAGTATGCATGTTTATAGAGAGGCAGGCAGTCCAATGGGATTTACGCCCAGGTAAATATGCAGTCGCAGTCAAGACACCCTTGTCTTCTCTCGGCCGAAAGGGATGCTGAGACTAATTCTAGGATCAATCAAACTCCGCATGTGTGATCAGAACATATGCACACACACAGATATGCAGAGAGAGAGAGAGAGAGAGCGGGAGAGAGACCAACAGATTGACAACGCGCTTTCCCAAGTGCATGTTCCATTCAGGTTAATTTGATTTTCCCTAACGAAGCCTCATCTGTTAACATGGAGACAAAGAACATCAAGAATGTGCTGAAACACCGAGCAATTATTTCAGATAGATAGATAGATAGATAGATAGATAGATAGATAGATAGATAGATAGCGTCGTGTTGCAATAAGATGGGGAAAAATATTTTCCGCCCATCCTGTTTTTGCAATTCGCGGTCTAAGATTCTGACTCTGGCCACGATGCAGACCATCCTATTTTTAGGAGAGATATTTCACTAGCACCCTCCATATAGGCACAATATTTTTGTACTGGCAGAGAGCTCCTTGGGGAAAGCAACAGTCAAATCGCTCGGCTTGCATAGTGAATGCAAGTAGTTAATGCAAGCATCCGCACTAGATGGATTTCTTTCTTCCGGTTTTAAAAATCGCCAAAATACTACCCCGTCATCACCGTCCCATTTAAAAATAAATGAATGGGAAATGAATGGGAATTTCCGATAAACTGTGTGTAGGGTCAAGGTGATAGATAGCTAGATTTCACGGGGCTTTTGTTTCAAGTCTTGATTTGGAAAGGGCCTTATTTCAATGGGTCATTATCCCCACTCCAGGCGTTAAGGGGTTTAAAAGCCCCTTTAAATCCGCTCTCCGCTCTTCCAGTGCCCTTATACGATCAGTCTAGTGGATTCCTGAAATATGTGCAGGGATCCACCTTCCTTTGTTTTCCTCGCTTTCTTTTTTTAATGCCTGTTCAAAATCCACCATTGGTGGGGACGTGGAATAGCTGTAGTTTGTTAATTTCCCTAAGCGACGACAGATTTTTTACGAATAAGAAGGCTTTCGTTGGTGTTTTTATTGCTGTTTCTGCTTTCTGCCTTTCAGACTACCTGTCAATCCTAGTTACATTTCTCCCCTCACCCCACTTCCCTTGGCATCTCTCCCGTGATCGACATTTAGGACACGATCCAAAAGTTAAGCACTTTCCCCCATATAATTCAACGGGAGAGGCTTCAATCTCTCCGGTTGAAAATCCATGGCGAAGGGAAACACTGTTAAAAGCCCCTTGAACTTCAACAGGAGAGCTGCAGCAGGAACCCCAACATATTTACTCGAAAGTAAACCCCACTGAGCCTGGAGTTCGTAGACGCAGATATTTGCAAACTCTCCACTGCATACTACAGTCCAGTCTGGTGGGCGTTTACCCAGAAGCAGCAAGTCCTACTGAATCTAATAGAGCTTATTTCCGAAGTATGCATCGCAATGCAGCCTTAGGAATCCGGACTAACGCATGGATTCTTAACACGCATAGAATCCGGACTAAGGAACATCCATTTAGGAATGGATGTGCTACTGCAAGGACCAGATTCTCCTACTGAAATCAATGAGATTTCAAAATGCCAAATTTTGGCTGACTGTGGATTTAGATTGTACATTCTTGGGGACAGGAATTGGTGCGCTCTCTCTCTCTCTCTCTCTCTGTGGTTGCTTAGGTTGCACTCCGTAAAAGCACCCTCTTACTCTGATACTGCAATTGTTTAAAAAAAATCTGACACCCTATCCTAAACGCAACTACGGTACTTGGCAGTTGTTTGGTGGTTGGTTAGGTTTACACTGATTTCTTTTTGTAAGCATCATGTACTCCGAAGCTGCAAAATATGACTGTGAATCATCATAATTTGGCATCGGTCGTGAAGACCTTGGATTTGGGCCACTTTTGCAGAAGCATCTTGATTCTTTCAAGGACAGCTTCTTTCGGATCTGGGCCTCAAGGTGCGATTCTGGCCAGGGCAAGCAAGGGGCCCTCCCTCTTGGAAATCCGTGCCTTAAGAGCGCGTATACAATGACACAGATCAAAACAGGGTAGCTTAAAAACAACAACGACTTTCCAGAGGTGATGGACTGAATTAAATTAAAATTAAGTAACTGCGGCGAGATTAGTAGTAGAGCAAAAACGCTTATTAAAAAGAGGAAGGGGAAGGGAACTGGGTTGATCACAGACTGCCGAGCTGTTCTCGTTTATTTTTGGAGATTACATCTTTCCTCCTCGGGTCCTCCTACCCGCTTCAGCTTTTTTCTGTTCTGTTCTTTTCTCTTTTCTTTTTTTTTTCTAAATCGCGGTTAGTTAATTAGCTTAAACTCCCTCTACACTTCAAAGTTTCCCGAGCACTCCTAAAGAACGAAATAATCAGAGATGAGGCCGGGAGCCTCAGGGAAGAGCGCCGAGGAAGTTTGGCTGGAAAAGGAAGACGCAGCTCGCTCCAGTTCCCAGGAGGGGGAAAAGACAAGCTTCATTAGGGGCTGGGAGGAGGCGGAGGCAGGCAAGGGTGGGGGAGATCTGGGGTGGGAATCATCCCGCCACACGGGGAACCAAGAGGTGGCCCTGCCTGGGAAGTGATTGAGGCTTGCCTTTTCAGGGGAACCCAGAACCCACAAACCAGAACGCAGAACCCACAAACCAGAACCCAAGGCGGTTTGCAGCGCACTACTGCGTCCTCGTTCCATTCAGTGGAGCCTAGGCCCCACTGGATCTGCATTCGATGGGGCTTAGAATCGCAGCCTCAACCCACAGCTAGAAGCTGGCACGTCTGGACTCTGCTAATGATTTAGGAGGGTTAATATGGCGCTGCCCAAGGACATGGAGCATAATAGCTTAATATAAGAAGAGGCAGGTCTTTGCCCCGAGGTGCGCACAAACTAAATTTAGACATGGGCCGGGGGATTCCCAATTTCGGGATTAGCTGGGATTCCAGCCCTTGGATTCTAACCACATACTAGGGGCGAGGGGAGAAGAGGAAGTCCACCGATTTTTACCACTCTTTTCCTTGATCGTGTGTGCAGAAGAGGTCGTCAGTTATGCTAAGGAGGCATATCTAATCCATTGGTTAGTAGACACCCTTCTCAGAAGTGCGATCTCGGTTGACCGCCAAGTAGGGCAGGCCGAGAAATTAGCAATTAGTATGAGTTTGCGTTTTGTGCAGGGGCCGGTGTTTATTGTTATTTATTCGATTTCTACACCGCCCTTCCAAAAATGGCTCAGAGCGGTTTACACAGAGTAATGATAAATAAATAAGATGGATCCCTGTCCCCAAAGGGCTCACAATCTAAAAGGAAACATAAGACAGACGTCAGCAACAGTCACTGGAGGGTTGCTGTGCTGGGGCTGAAAAGGGCCAGTTGCTCTCCCCTGCTCAATAAAGAGAATCACCACATTAAAAGGTGCCTCTTTGCCAAGTTAGCAGGGGTTGGGAACTTTATGTTCCCAAGTATGTAGTGGAAGCTCTCTCACATTTTCCAAGAGCTATATATAGTATAGTATAGTATAGTATAGTATAGTATAGTATAGTATAGTATAGTATAGTATATATTCTTCCAGCGACCATGAGGACTAGGAACTTCAACCGCCCTTCCCTCAAGGCTACAGTCCTCAGGCGCCTCATCCAAAGTAAATGGCACTGAGTGTGCTGGAATAAATTGCTTGAGATTCGAGGCAGGGGTGGCTCCAGGGGTGGCAGGCATTGGAGGGCAAGCACCCCCCAAATAAGCAGTTCGCCCCCTCCCCCCCTTATAAAATCAACAGGATTTATTTCATGAAAATAGGTTCAGGATGAGAGTGTTAATGTGAAATATACTATGATTTCTGTTTCGAAAAAACCTAACATGTGGGAGGCGGCTGGCCCACCAAGAAATGCTCTTTGCCCCTTCTATGCCCCCCTCATTTTTTTCCCCTGGTGCCGCCACTGTTCGCAGGAGATTCTACCCTCCCTTCACTCTCTCACACCCCATTTTAATAAAAACCAGGAGCGGCCGGTGGGATAATCATGGGGCCACCTGTCGCATTGCGATCAAAGAGATCTCGTCGACTTCCACAGAAGCTGTCTTCTTGGATCTGGATGGAGACCAGAGAGGAAAGCAAAGCAGCTGGGCAGGAGGTGGCTTTCACAGGGGCTGATCTGGAATGCCCTCTCTTACTAGACACTGCCAGCTGGGGGCGGCTGCGCGGACGGTTTAGACCCGGAACTGGGGGGACTACCGTTCGGGACACGTGTGGATCCAAGTTGGTATGCTTTCCCAGAGAGATGGGGGGTGGGCTTCTGAGAAATCGTCCCATCCTACCTGAAAGAGTAAGGCAGGGATCTCCATGACCCCTCCTCCAGGGGTTGCCCTTTGCAATCAGGATCGCCCCCATAGATCAGGGGTGGGCTCAGTTTCTCTGCGTCATCTGGGAAAAGATGCTGGACTATGGTCATTTCGTTTTCACGGCCGAAAAAGAACGCGGGCAAGCGTGGGTTATTAGTTATGACTGACCATCTTCCCGAGAGCCTGCCCGGGCGGAATTTTCAGCTGGAGCAGAACAAGAGGTGACTCTGATTTGCTGGAGGGATGTTCACAGGTGAGGCTAAAATGGACTAGAGCACCGCCTAGGACTGGAATACGATTTTAAAAGGGCCTTTTCTTTTGCTTTCTGCCTGGCCACTTGCTCGCACGGCCGGGCCACCAGGAGTCAGAATTCGGACTGACTCCTGCCCGTAAGGCACGCAAGAGTCTGCTCTGGAGCGTACCGGTCACTTTCGGATTCTTTTCTTACCATATGCGACTTCAGCGGCTGTCCGATGTCTGTGGGAGACATTCTATGGAGTGAGTGTGAGTGTGTGTGTGTGTGTGGGGGGGTCATAGTGGAGGAATTAAAAAAACCACGGAGGGGGCACAGAAGGGGCAAGGTGCATTTATGGGGGGCGAGCTATGTCGCACATACTTATTTATCTACTTGATTTCTATACCGCCCTTCCAAAAACGGCTCAGGGCGGTTTACACAGAGAAATATTAGATTTCTGAAAGAGAAATGGGGAGGTGGGGGCAAGACACTTGTCTGGGGCGGGACCCTTGCCCACCCATGCCCCCTCCACTTGGAAAAATGCGCCTAAAGGGCTAGGAAATGGGTAACGACACTTTCCTGCTGCGGTGAAGTCTATTTTTTGCCGTTTTATTTATTGTTTCTCCCTTGTGTGTGTGTGTTTTAAAAATCTGATTTCTGTTGTGTTTGTTTTGATAGCCGCCTCCAGCACAGCGCTGAGGTGGGATAGAAATAATTAACTGGATTCTCTGAGGGCTTGGGGGCGTTCTAGGGTTCTTGGGGAGGCCGGTTTCTTCCGCAGAAGTGGATGCACGTCTGAACTAAGGGGACACGTCTGGACATCAAGAGCATGTGGCAGCAGGCCTGCCTTGGAGGCTCATGTGTGTCCCGGGCCGGGCGAGGGCTGCGAAAGGGGCAAACTTTCCCGGAGTCCCACAAGGCTGAGGCCCCCGACGCATCCCCTCCTGACTCCAACTTGGGGTGGGGTGCAGGAGGAGCGCCCCCAAACCTATGCTTTGCCCCGGGTTACCTCTCTGCAGCCGATCCAGCAGCCCTGAGTGGTCTCTCGCTCTGGGGCGCCCGGCCCGAGCAGACTGTACAGGGGCGGAGGCTGGTTGTGTGTGTGATCCTGTCTCCCACCTTCCGCGGGGCTGACACCACTGCGGCGGCGGCGGCGGCATTCCAAGGAAGAGACTCGCCGATTAGACCGCGGCGGCGGCGGCAGTGTCCAGGCTTGTGGTCTGGCCGCAGCAGAAGCAGTTGGGAACCACCGCGGGCGGGGGCCTCCCTTGTTTTGGATCCTCTGCGCAGCGCCTTGCACCGGCTGCTGGGATCGAAGGAGGAGCAGCCCCCACACGGCGGAGGAGAGCTGCTGCTCCCCCGCTCCCGCCCCTCCGCCTTTGCCGTTAAACCACCAGTGCAGTCCTGGGCGCCTGGGAAGCGGGCTGAGCAGGAAACATCTGCGCGCCTCCGCCTCCTCCTCCTCCCTCTCGCCCTCCGCCCGCGCCCCTCTCCGCGCCCCGCTCGGGCTTACCTTGAAGGCCACGGGGAGGGTCTTGTTGCATCGCCAGTGGGAAGGCAGCACCGAGCACAAAAAGTTGGGGCTGTCGGTCCTCACGAGCTCGCCCGGGTGATCCGCCAGGACATCCACCACGGAGCGCGCCTCCGGCCGGCTTCTGGGTCCCGAGGCCGGAGCGCTGAGGGCGCCGCTGTTCTCTCCCATCTTACCGCAAGGGAAGGCCGTGGAGGGAGGTGTGAAGCGCCTGCTGGTGCTGGGGTCTACGGGAATACGCATCACAACAGCGGGCGTTAGGGGTGGCGGGAGGCCGCGGACGAGAGGCGAGCAGGGCGCCGCGCACAGCTGCCGAGGGCGCACACGGCCAGATGCCCAAGAGCGCACGGCTGCCCTCTCCAAAGCCAGGCGCGCGGGAAAGCGGCCCCAGGCGCTCGGGCAGGGCAGCCCCAGTCTCAGCCCGGCGTCGGGCTCCTCTCCAGCGGGTGAGGCAGCAGCAGCAGCTCGGCTGGCAGGGCGCAACTTCTCCAAGGGGCTGGTCTCTCTCCTCTTCCCCTTCCCTTTCCCCGCTCTATCTGGCAGGCGGCACGGGAGAAGTCCCCCGCTCGGCTGCTGGCTCCCCCAGGCTGGAGAAATCCGGTCCGGACGCTGCCGCCTCCTGTCCGCCTCGTCTCAAGCCCGGAGCTGAGCTCGGCGCTCTGGCTTGGAGAGAGCCAGCGACTCGTGGGCGGCCAGCAAACAGCGAGGGAGTCCCACGCAGCCAGGCACGCAAACAAGTCCTCCTCTTGGGTGCCTCCTGCACAGAACTGGAGCGCGTCTCCGAGCCGTTCCCTGCGGCGGCCTCTTCCCCAGTCAAAATAAACTCGGATCAGACAAAATAAACCTCGCATCTACCGCTGCAGCAGCGCCTCGCCGGGTACCCCGCGTCGCCCTCCAATTCCAGCGCCCTTTTTCGCTTGTTTCCCTACGAATGCACGAAGGCGGGAGAAGCTCAACAGGTTGCTAGTTTCTTTTGAAAGGAGGATTACTGTTTCCTGCTCTGCCTCGCGCTCGCACGAAACACTCGATCTTTTCCGATCCAACCTCCTTCTCTTTACGGTCCTGACACCAGTCAAAAAGTGTCAGCGGCTGTCTACATACTGGGTTATTACTTTATTTACTCAGAGGCAGGGAGTGGTGCCCTGGGACGGAATGGCAGCGAGCAAAGCCAATCCGAGGATCGAGGCGAGGCTGAACTAGAGAAAGTGACAGAGGAAGAGGGCGGGGCAGGAAGGGCAGGAAAGGAGGAGGAGTCTTGGGAAGCCGCGCCCCTTCTCAAGCCAGCCCCCACCTCCCTGCTTTCTTTCAAACCGGAGTGCCTATGATAAAACTATTGTTTTGGATCTAACATTGTTTCCTTCATTAGCACTGGAAGAAGAACACACTTAATTCGGTTTAACTGAAATGCCTTCATTCATTTACAATCTACTCAAGGGCAGCGCGAGTTAAAATTAAGTCCAACTACTATTTAAGGCAGGGTAATCCACCGACTTTCACCATTTCGAGGAAGTGATGAATGGAGTAGTCCATCCTCATTTACTCTCCTAATAATTTACCCCCTCTCTCAAATATTTGATAGCCGTGAATAACATAGCCCAAACAGGCCGAAATCCTATGCATGCTTAATGGGAATATGCCTGCCTCATTGAATCCAACGAACCTTACCAAATAAAATTGCCTCGGATCTTTTTCTGCGCCTCCGCTTCAAATCAAAACCTTGCACCGGAATCTTTAACACCTCCAATGTAAACCGCATCGACACCCATCCGGTTTATGCCCACATCAATTATGTTTTGCCTTTGGGTGCCTTTCCAGGATACTTCTAGTCTACCTAAAAAAAACCCTAGTACTACGTCCTATTGGACAAGTGGTGGACCAGACACTTACTCCGAAGTCGTCTTGAGGACTTCAAAGCAGAAATGGAGTTAAATAAAGGTCATTCGATTTCATTAGGACATTAACATCCTTCCAGGCGTCAGGCTGCAATCAGCCACCAGGTTTTCTGGAAGCAAGTTCTGGAGACGTTAAGAGCCAGCCTGGTGCAGTGGTTAGAGAGTGTTGGACTGGGACCAGGAAGGCGGAAGACTCGAGTTCAAATCCCCATTCAGCCATGAAACTCCCTCTCTCAGTCTAACGGTAACCTACCTCACAGGGTTGTTGTGTGCGGATAAACGTAAGCATGCAGACCGCGCTCTGAGTTCCCCGGATGAAGAGCGGGATGGATAGAAATGTAAAAACAAATAAAATAAAATTGAGAAGGAACCCTTTGACAGAGGAGGTGCCCGAGGTCAATTTGAAACCCACGGGTCTGATTTCTAAGGAAATCTTTAGTGTAGGGTGCAAAGAAAACAAGTCTGGAGAACTGGCCCCATTCCTCACCCGCCTTAGCAAAAAATAACCAAGATGCAAATTGGATGCTGCCAGTTCGGATCAAGGGACTACGTTGCGTTCAGTGGCAGCAGCTGTCATCAACAGAAGCAAGTTCTCCGTCCGCGGTTTGAAGAGGGGACATGCAAGCCTCGCAAATCAGGAAGAGCAAAGACCACATTCTCTGCAGAACGCAGGAGCGAGCCTCGGCGGAGGGGATTTTCAGTAGCGATCCTCAAACCCTCGAGAGTCCCCTTAGAGTCATTTGAGAACCGCAGCCCTTTCAAGCCAATGTGAAGAAGAACCAGATCAGATCCGCTTTCTACAGTGGCCAGACAGATGCCTCCGGGAAGCCCACAAACCGAGCGCCAAGGCAACAGCTCTCCAGGTCAGCTCCCCCACCAGTATACTGCCCCTGAATGTGGAGGCTCCATTAGGCGCCATGCTTAATAGCGATGGATAAACCTACTGTCTAGGCATTTGTCTAATCCCTTTACAAGCCATCACCAAAACGCGTGGCGTGAAAGAAAGGAAGGAAAATGAGAGATGATGATGATGATGATGATAATAATAATCTAAGTTACATGGCGACTTACAGGATAACAGAAACAGCAACACCAGTCCCTGCCCCGAGGACACACAATCAACATTTTGAAGTGGGGGAGAGCACGGGAAGGGGAGACCGAAGCAAGAGTAACCGGAAGAAGAAAGCGCGGCGAAAGGCGTTTACACGGACGGCGGCGGTGCCCTTTCTAACCAGGCTGAAGAGGACCGAAGGGTTACTCCGGAGACCATAGCTAAAAAGGTGAGGAGTGGGTTGGAAAAGAGGCGAGAGAGAAGTGGCACCCTGGACTCGCCCACCTAACAGCACCCCGGTCTTAAAAGTCAGACGAACCGGAGGGACTCCGGATTTCAACCAGAAATGACCGGGGGTTATTTAAAAATAGAACAGTCCACACTTCAGAACAAAAGCGCAGGGAGGAGTCTGTTTGCTTTTGCTCTTTCTGTCTCTTAGCAGGCCTGTTTCTATTTCCCTCCAGGCCCTGCAAGCTCTGCTGCGTCGTCCCCCACCCCAAGCATTTCTTGAATCGAAGTGGCACCCAAATCGCCCACTGACTCCCCCACTCCCGTCGCGGGAACCTTCCAAGAAATACGGATCAATGCCACGCTTTAGCCAGCGAACCTTCCGGTTTATCCCTTCATAGCTCCACAATACCAAGAATGTGTGCCTACTGGCAGCAGGACCCCTATTTTGGCCCCCGAAGCAGATTATCCAGAGAGGTCTGGGGTGGAACTGGAATAATTCCTCCGCAACAATCCATTTGCAATATCGCTGCCGGACAGACTCCGAGGGAGAAAGGGAACTGAAAATAGCTCCACACAGAAAAGTCCCTGAGTTGACATGTAAAACGGATTCGGGCCTCTGCCCCGATCCGGACCCATAACACATTTTGGTGGAAGAGGACCTTTATTTTTAGGTAAATTAGTAACAGACCGGAGCATTCAGTAGCTTCTCAAGGGACCCTTTGAGGAGACACCTTTTATGGTCTGTATAATACAGACTGTATTTCTGGCGTTGACAGAAAGGAGAGAAACATACCGCATTTACACGGGCTTGATCTTTACGTTTACCCGGTTTTCTCGGATTCGGGATCGAAACGAAGAAGAAATCTGCTCAGCGAAGATCTGAAGAGTGTGGGGGAGGCGGGGAGAGAGAGAGAGAGAAGGGAGGAACAGCGACGTCATGCCAGCGGTTTTACGTCATTTAATTAATTTGTTTGCGTTTGTTTTCCAGAAGCAGGCAGGAAATAAGAGCATCCATGGGCACGATCCAGTCAAAGAGGAGCACTTTCAAAATTAAGTAAACCCCCTAGAAAGCAATAGGATGTACAAAGAGGCAGAGCATTTGGCTACCTGATTTCAGTGGGGAAGATACACCTTCAGTCTGTGGCTATTTACTCCAGAGTAGCTGTGCGCAGGATTGCAGCTAAACCCAGCCCCGATCCCATCAATGCCAGGAAATCCAAATATCTTCGGTGAGACTACTTCATCCCCGAAGGTTTGCAGCCCCGCCCGAGCCACCTGTTTAAAATGCCTTCTGTTGACATCAAAGAGACTTGGCACTCGATCCTGAGAGGCAACCCTACCGATTTCAATAGGATTTCTTCCGATCCTATTGAACCGATATTTATTTGGATCTTCCGGTCCAAAAAAATAAAATAAAAAATACCCTAAGGACTGTAGTATTTGATGGCCATTATATTTCACCCAATTTCTTTCCATCTCCAACTTAGACTTGTTCAGGCTGAGACCCCGTGGTGTACATTTATTTACCTGAAAGCAAATTCCATGGCCGAACACAGTGGGACTTACTTTCGAGCAAACACTCCTAGCCTGACTGCACAAAGGAACTTTTAAATGCACAAGAGGTGGGTTTGCACTTTAAGACAATTTTTGTATGGGAAGTTTAATTCAGATTAGCGAATAGCGGGGCGTTCAGACGGACATCGCTATCCTTCTAAGCAAGTTTACTTAGCAGTAAATCCCACTGGAACCTCACTCAGCCGGGGCTTCCTCCCTACTAACTCCTCATTTAGGTTCCTCCCGAGAACTCTGTGAGCACACGTGGGACACCCATGAGTAAATGCGTGTTGATCACATAGTACGGGGCAGTATCCCATGGTTGCTAACAGGCATGGCACCCCTTCTAAACTCTAAAACCAATCGGTCTTCGATTCCCACGGTGGGTGGGGGGTGGGGAAGGGGTAGCAATCCGTTTCCATCTAATCCGTTTTGGTTTTCCTTTGATTGTTTGGACATGGGCCCAAAATGTTGCGAGGAAGGATATACTTCGATTTCAATTTAATTCGCGTTTACTGTTCGGAAATTCACTTTTAAAAAGAATGATTCCAATGTGTATTATTCTGGTGAAAAATTGTATGTGAGGTTCCAAACCGTGGAGGCATGATGCAGTCTAAAGCTCAACATTTTTTTAAAAAATAAGACTTTTATTCAGTGTGTATATGCTTATTTCTTCTTTATTTAAAAAGACGCGACGTTAAAGCTGCAATGGTATACATACTAACTTGGGAATGTGTCCTTTGGAAATCCATGAGGTTTACTTGTGAGTAAACATGCAAGGCCTCGGGCCGCGCGACTGTAACCTTAATACACTTACTTGGGAGCAGAACCATGTGAAATCAGTATTTACTTTCCGGCAAACGTGCCTAGCCCGAGGAAACAATGGTAAGATATCTACACCGGTGCGAAACTCCACTGCAATCAGCGACATACTCATATCCATGTATAGGATCGGCTCCAAAGTGCTTAAATTTGGCTGGATCGTGCCCAAAGTGAGGAAAGGGGCCTGCACTGACCGTGTGGGGGGAACGATCCATATTTGCTCAAAAAGCACGATAGTTCAACCTGCTTAGCAGGTGTATCTATCGAGTTGCAGACGAACTCGATCCTAGGTATGATTACTCGGAAATAAGTCCAGCTGCTTTCAGTGGGGCTTACTCCCAAGTAGGTGTGCATCGAATTGCACCTCCCTCCCTCCCTCTCACACACACGCCATAGACAGCCTAAGCATTTGGGGGGGGGCTGGCCAAAAAAGTAGGGGGCTTATCTAGCTCCTCCACCATCGGTCCTCAGTGCACTCGATCGTATAAAATTTATTTGTATGCAGAAAATTTGTGTGTGTGTGTGGGGGGGGGGTTAGACAATTTTTGGAGGGGCAGGACCGCCCTACCCCACCCACCCACTCACCCACACGACAATAGATCCTATTGCCACTGAAGTGACTGGCGTTCACGTCTTCCAAGTCAATTTACACAGGATCGGGGCATATAGCAAATGTGGCAAAGACCTCAACTCATCCTGTGTGGCAGTGGGGATTTTTTTTTTTTTTTAAGGGTGGAAGGGAGAGGACCACTAAAGCGCCCGCCGCACAGCCGCGGCTTCCTGGTCGCCTCTCCGCGGCTTGTGCCTGCAATCGGTGCGGCCGCGTCTCCCGGTCCCGAACTGCCTTGCACAGCCGCCTGGCCTTTTCAGGCGAAAAGCCTGCGAGGTGGGTTGGCTGGTGCGTGGATCCCCGCGGCTCTCCTTGCAGCGCAGAGGATGTCGTGCTTCTGTTTAAAACGGGCCCAGGGCTTTGACGTGACCCGTTGCCACCCAAACCCATCCTGACGTCGTATGTTTAAGGGCGACACAACCGGAGAGACAGAAGGAGAACCATTCGAAGGCAACTGGGCTCTCGCCAAAAAAATCTGGTTCCTGGGAGGTGTACTGTGGACATCTTTCATTTTCCTTTGAGTTCATTATTGGTGACAATTCCTGCTTTAGAGCTGCTGAGGGGAGGAAGGAAACACACACCCCCAGTGGCTCCCCCCCCCACATCTCTTTCACAAATCTCATATGTGGGACAGAGCTCCTCCGTCCACGAGTACACTTTGTATCTTCTGCCCCCGCCCCATGCTGCCACTGATGTTTAATTGCTTTATTTATTTATATTTTATTTTTTACATTTATATCCCGCTCTTCCTCCAAGGAGCTCAGAGCGGTGCACATGGTTAGGTTTATCCTCACGACAACCCTGTGAGGTAGGCTAGGAAGGTACTGGCTACCTTCTTATCGTTATGGCTGGATGGAGTGCATGATTATTACTCCCCCCCCCATACTGTGCATTTTTACCAATTTTCAGGGGGTTTTTTTTGCTATGGTCTACCCCATGACTCACGCAAATAAAAACGATCTGGTTTTGTTTTGCTTTGAAGAATCAGCTCTTTTTTTTTTAAGTGCCACGATGCTTTTATAAATGGTGATGAACGCAAGGACGTGTTATCTTAGTTATTGAAGTGTATCCCCCCCCTCCTCTGAGGGCTCTAAAGATGGTTATGCCTCCTTTTTATTCTCGCAGCCTGTGAGGTACATGCGGCTCAGAGACAGTAACGCTCCAAGGTTAGCTTCGTGTGTGGATTTGAAGCTGGCTCTGACGGGTCCTAGGGCATCGCTAACCGCGACACAGTATTGTCTCTGCGGGTGGCTGTGGGCGCTCTAACCACTACACCACACCACTCTGCCTGTGCTGGGGTGTGTGTGTGTGAGCGTTTGTGTGCATGAGATTTCTCTCCCACTCGCCCTCCCTTCACCACACACACCCCATTTTAATGTATCAGAGTTCAAACCAGAAATGTAAAAAAACAAAAAAACCCAAACCCCTTTACCGGGACATGAGGGAACTGCTAGAAAAAGAAGTTCATTGAAATAAACAAAAAAAGAACCAAAACAAACAACAAAAAACAAACAAAGAGGAGGTTGTTCCCCCACATCCTGTGTCTCTGCCTGATTCATCGCTCTCTGTCTTTACCTCCAAGCCGCCCCCCTGTGATGTGCAGAATCCTGCCACAGCACAGATATCTGTATTGGATATGACTGGTTCATTGACTCCAGAGACACAACAGACTCCCCCAGCTTGCAGACGAGGGTGTCCTGCGTGTCTCTGCCTGAGTCCCTGCTTGGAACAAGCCTCCTTCGAATCAGGAGTCACACCTAGATCAGTCACTCATGCAAAAACACAGAGGTGGGTGGAACACATTCTTATTCTTTGAAAGCAGCCCTTTTGGGATGAAAGAATGAACTGTGACGCCAGTTTAATTTCTGGGGAAGTAGTGTGTATAACTATAACTAGTTTATTTATTTTTAAATACTATATATATATATATATATATATATATATATATATATATATATATATATATATAAAATTCTATCTATCTATCTATCTATCTATCTATCTATCTATCTATCTATCTATCTATCTGTCAATCAATAGGTGGTTCTCCTATCTAATAGAAGAGAAAAACATACAAAGATTAGCATTTATTATTTCAGTACCCTATAAACAAGCTCCACTCTTCCACGAATTTGTCTCAGCATAGGTTAGCATGGTGTAGTGGTTAGAGGGCTGGGTTAGAACACCAGTTCAAATCCCCGTTGAGCCGTGGGTGACTGGGTGACTCACCTATCTCTCAGCCTAGCCTACCTCACAGGGTTGTTGTGAGGATAAATACAACCATGTACTCTGGGCTCCTTGGAGGAAGAGCCAGATATAAATGTAATTTTAAAAAAAAAGTCTTCTGATGCCCTCTGATAAGGAATTAATTTTGACATTAGGACAATGCTCCATCCTTTTTCAAGTAAGGCCATACCAACTCACCGCTAAATCTTCCTCCTCTTTAACATACTCAAATAAAGCCTCATCCTGCTTACTAGGGGACAAATACCTAGTGATGGCTTTTATTTCCCTTATTGTTTCTCCCCAGAACTTAAGCTATCTGAAGTCCGTGAAGATGCTGTGCTGTTTAGATCATAATTAACTAATATCTAGTTAATAAAAACAGTATTTCACCAAATAGTAATCTGAGATGACGTTTTCACGTTCTGCCACTAGTTGGCGCTTTAACCACATCCTTCAGGGCTGCTGCTTCTTTGGAGCTGCTGTTGCTTCTGCTGCTGTTGGAGCTGCCTGCTGCAAAAGCCCCTTGGGTATTAAAATGATCAAAACCTCACTGGCAATGGAGGTTTTCAGAACCCACAGCCAGTTTACCTCCCACCAAGTATGCAGTGAAAAAGCATTAAGCTGGCTCCCGCACGCCTCCCTCTCCCCTTAATGCTTTTCTACTGGATTTTCCGAAGTCACAAAAAATATCTTGTCTGGTCTTTTGAGATCAGAGCATGCGTGGCCCGGTGGCTGAGAGGCTGTGCTGTAGATCAGTCGAAATATTGTGCTGCAGACTCACTGGGTGGCCTCAGACCCACCCACCCCACGGGTGTGTGTGTGTGTGTAGCATACTGACCTTCCTTCTAAGACAGGAGCTTGCAGCCTTGGGCTGTTAGACTACAACTCCCATCACCCCCAGTCTTCAGCCACTGTGGCTGGGGACGATGGGGGCTGTAGTTCAACAACATCTGGGGAACCAAGTTTGGAAACCCCTGACCTAGGTCAATGATAGTAAGAGTATTAGTCTTATATGCGAATGGAGAATCCAGATGGGGACCATAGTTTTAGTGGAGGGGAAATCCCCCTTTCCTCTGTCCCATTCCCCCAGTTAAAATCCCCCCAGCTTCTGTTTACCCCATGGAACAAAACATGCAGGTAGCATAAAGGTAAAGTGTGCCGTCGAGTCGGTGTGTGGTGACCACAGAGCCCTGTGGTTTTCTTTTGGTAGAATACAGGAGGGGTTTACCATTGCCTCCTCCCGCGCAGTATGAGATGATGCCTTTCAGCATCTTCCTATATCGCTGCTGCCCAGTACTGGTGTTTCCCATTGTCTGCAAAACATACCAGCGGGGATTCGAACCGGCAGCCTTCTGCTTGTTAGTCAAGCATTTCCCCGCTGTGCCACATATGGACACATAAATAGCAGCTTCAGGGTGTGTGGTTTTATTCGGGGGAAATAGTGCGGGTGGAAAGTTAAATCCTCACCCCAGCACTGTGATCTTCATCACAGAAGCAATGGGCTAAAATTACAGGGAAGCAGAATTAGGCCAGGCACTAGGGAGAATTTCCTAACTGTAAATGTTTTCCAACAGTGGGGCAGTCTGCCCTGTGCAGTGGTAGGGTTCCCCACTAGAGGTTTACAAACAGAGGTTGGACACCCATCTGTCAGGGCTGCGACACTGGGAAGGGATGACCTCCAACTCTAAAATTCCATGATTCTATCCAAATTCCAGGATTCTATCTGAATTCAACCCCTACTCACAGCTGCAATTAACATGCTTTTTTAAAATGCAGATCCTCTTTACAGATTTCCCACATGTCTAAATTATCCCCCAGAAACGGTATACTCGAGTCACTAAAAAATGTTATAGAAATCCTCATTCTTTCCCCCCTAATTTCTATAATTGCTTAAACATTGTTTTCCTGAAGTCTCACCCCACTTCCCAAATGCCCAATCAGCAGGGGTGCCAGCAAGCAAAGGGACTCTTGAATACATTTCTTTTGCTCCTCATAATTCTATCACTTACCCTGCCTGGTTTAAGAAGCAAGAACTCATCAGATTTCTGCAAAGCGTCCACCAAAGGAAGATGTCAAAAAATCAGGTTTGTTTAAGGAAACAGTGCTCTCGTTCCAAAAACACAGATTGGAAAGCAAGCCTTATAGATTTCAAGGGGCCTGGTTTGCAAAGGGATTAGGACTGAGATTAAAAAGCAACCAAAAACAGGAGAAAGGAAGATCTTGTCTTTCCCCAAGAATTCCCAGTTGTTGCTTCAGCAACTTACCATTTAATCCTCCACTTTAGAGGAAAACACAGTTACAGTTTGGGGAAACTGCTGTCAAACTCAATTTATGTTCCAATGAATAAGGCTCAGTTCAATTGGCACAAATTCGAAGTATATCTGGCGATGATCTCCCTAATCGTTGTAGTTAAAGGAAACAAATATATTCTGTTCATTAGCCAGCCAATAAATGTGGATATTTTCCGTCAGCCACCACAAACCTGAGTCAGTTCACTCCCTGATACTAACACCTCAGTCCTAATTCACTAATCCTGATACTAACACCTTGGTCCTTATTGATTCTGCCCCGCTGCCCCACTACAAGACTAATAGCGGTGGTGGTGGGGGTATTTCTGCCAGGAAAATGGCCACCTCCACCGGCCCCCACCTGAGGTCACTGCCTCATAATGACCCATTGGTGGGCGGGGCTTCTGCCCCACACTAGTTTTGCTCTAAGCAAGACCAAGATTCAGGCACACTCTACCTACTCCACCTGCAATGCAATAAGATCTTTGGATGCAAACTGGTATTATCTGTTCAAATAACTGTTTTTATTTTATTTTATTTATTTTACATTTATATCCCAATGACTATTTATATAGCGCTTTTTAACAAAAAGTTCCCAAAGTGGTTTACACACACGCGTGCACACACACGATTCAAATACTACCTATAATAAAGTCGTGTGTATGTGTATCGATCTATCTAAGGCGTACCTGTTGCTAATCCACTAAGGCATACCTGTCACTAACATGGCGGGGGGGGGGGGCTGAGAACAGGGAAAACCGAGAGTGGGGAGATGGGGGGAGAACTAGAGGCACAGATACTTTGCGCCCGGCCCAGCTAGTATATAAATAAAAATCCAACTCTTCCTCCAAGGAGCCCAGTACATGGTTATGTGTACCTTCACAACAACCTTGTGAAGAAGGTTAGGCTGAGAGAGAAGTGACTGGCCCAGAGTCACCCAGCAAGTGTCATGGCTGAATGGGGATTTGAACTCGGGTCTCCCTGGTCCTAGTCCAACACTCTAACCATACTGGCTCTCTTGCAGGCTGCACTACCTTATTAAACAGCTCCGTGGCACTGTCTTTTTCCAGGGGAGAAGACCTAATCCACTCAGTGTTGCTTCAAGCAGATCTATCAAAATGAACAGATGCATCGGAATGGGTTTTGTCAATATGAAAATTACAAATGATTCATGCAACTAGATTGTGAATGAAATGCATGTTGTAAGACTGATACACACAGGTACACACAGAAAAGGCCACTAGCTAGTATTGTGTTGATACAAACCAGCCAAAGTGAAGCATTTTTTAAAGTCCCAGTGATCTCAAAGGGAGAAAGCTAAGCACATGCATACCCGTCAAATTCCCCTTCAAATTCAAGGGGCTTAAAAGTATTTAAACTTTGGGGCAATTCCAAGGGTAACGGAATCAAGCATGTTACCATATTTTCAATTACTATTGTCATAAGCAAATTCTCATTGAGATATTTATTCACACACACACACACACACACACACACACACAGGCAAGAGAACATCTCCTACCTATAATATCGTTATTATAGATAGTGTTTGAATCATGCAAAATTCATCAGTGATGGTATCAGAAGCAATGTCCAAAAATTCTGATTCCGTTACCGATGAATTTTGCACATTTCAGACACTATTAATAATATTTAAGAGTTTTGTAAAACTATGGCCTCATGCCAGCAGTAGGTATATAATATCAACTCGAGAATGTGCTAATTGAAAAAGTGGCAATATGTATGATTCCATTACCCTTGGAATTGCCCCTTGGGCTGGATTGTGCCCACTGGGTTGCATCTAAAGAAAGTTAGCCATAACTAAGCACCACTGAAATCAATGAGACCAATTAGTTGTCACTAATTTGAATTTATTAATTTCAATGGGACTTAGTCCTGGTTATCTTTATTGTAAACTGTCATGAGATATTGAGTACCAGTTGCAGGGGAGTAACAGCAGGAGTAACAGTTGAGAGATGCCCTCAACTCCTGCCTGTTGGCTCCCAGCGGCATCTGGTGGGCCACTGTGTGAAACAGGATGCTGGACTAGATGGGTCTGATCCCGCAGGGCCATTCTTATGTTCTTATAATACACGTGTATAAACTTTTTAAAAAGTCCTCATCTTGAACCCCTCTCATTCCCCCCCCAAACAAATACGTACATTAATAAAAATAATTAAAATAAATATATACATTTATATACATAAATCCTATAGTTTGCAAACAATACACCCAGAAATTGAGTTCAGAAGGCTTAACCATTGCAAGTACAGACTGATATTTAGATTAAGTCACTCAATAATACTCAGGAGTCACTCTAAAAGACTACCTAATTTTAATAGGACTACTCAGGAGTAATTTAGTATGGATGTCAGCCCTTGTCATATATAAGCTCTCTCAGACAGAGCGTTTCTCATTCTAATGCTAACCAGTCAATAACACACACTTTGGAAATCTTGTCGATGTTCATAAACAGCTTATTCACTCAAAATATGTTCAGGCCCAAACCAGGAAGTAAGATTCGCGAACTGGGCCGTGCTCTGCAACACACTGTAGGCTTCTCCTCCCGTTCTCTAAAGAAAGTTTTGCAAATGGCAGGTCTTCACGCTCCCTTAACTCCAAAGCAATTTCCGAAAATGTTGCAAGGAAGTCAGCATGTTCTGAGATTTGGCACTTGATTATGATGAATAAGTACTGTTAAAAATAAATGAGTGGTGTTCTTTTTCTGGACTGAAACACACATGGGAAATATGTTTTCTTGCCTTTCTGGAGGTTCCCCCCCCTCCCCCTGATTTTCAACACAAAAAATGAGGAACAGATCCTATCTCCATCTCTGTATTATTAAACCTCCTTCCATGGCATTTTGACATTTATATGTCTGGCATTTCACCAGATTGTTACCTGAGAAATCTAACAGAACTTCTCCTCTGGTTTTTAAAGTTGTAGTTTTTAACTATCTAGCATCTGCACTACACATAGGCATACTTATATACCAAATTTTACACCTCCCCTGCGAACAATTCTGGGAACTGTAGTTTGGTATGGGCAGGGGCGTAACTATAATGGGGCAAGGGGAGACAGTTGTCTGGGGGCCCACTGCCTTGCCCCCCCCGAGGCAAGTCACATGACTGACTCCCCCAGCCACGCACCCACCCAGGCTTCCTTCACTTGTCTTCATCCTCCGGAATTGATATAAGTGTTAAGACCAGGAGCTACCAGAACCACATGTCTTTCTCTAGTACCAGAGGCGTAACTATAGGGGGGGCAGGGGGGGCATGTGCCCCGGGCGCCATCTTTTCTGGTCACGTGGGGGGCGCCGCCATGACCAATTTTTTTTTAATTTTTAATTTTTTGTTAATACAAATGTTTCCTGCTCAGTGCAGCAGCGCTGCAGAAGTCAAGGGAGCGCGTCGGTGCCCCCTTCCCCATGAGTGGTCCCTTCCACGCCGCCTGCGCCCCCCCCATTGCTTTGCTGGCACCTGGCGGCCAGTCGGTGGCCTGGCTTGGCGGCGGCGGCGGGCGCTTGCGAGGAAAAACCTAAGTATAATGTAGTATGTTGGGGGGGCGACGGGGGGGGTGCCATTTCAGTGCTTGCCCCGGGCGCCGGTTTCCCTAGTTACGCCTCTGTCTAGTACCATGAAATGACTTGCATCGTCCACAATTTACAAAACCTTTTAAAAAATAATTTGAGCTGAGCTTCGGGTGGGGGGTGGGGATTTTAAAATCTTGTCTCTGGGCCCACTCCAACCTTGCTACGCCCCTGGGTATGGGGCAGAGAATGATCTCTTCAAGTTCCTAGTCAACTTCAAGGGCACCATTCAGATTCAGATGAAGTGAATGGAGGGTAAGATTATTGATAAGGTTTAAAGACCCTCTCTGGGATATTTTCAAGATCAAGTTGTAAAACAAGAAAAAGCCAGTGGTTGACATCCTGACTAAATTTAATAGAGGAAGTCCTACTGAAATTTAGTAGTTCTTTAGATGAATCCCTGAGTAAAAAGGGGAGTAACAGCAGGAGAGAGGGCATGCCTTCAACTCCTGCCTGTGGCTTCCAGCGGCATCTGGTGGGCCACTGTGCAAAACAGGATGCTGGACTAGATGGGCTTCCTTGGGCCTGATCCAGCAGGGCTGTTCTTATGTTCTTAACACTACACAGCAAATTAGTCTGGATGCCAGTCAATGCATTATTTAAAAAATTCTTGTGATTGTATTTTTATACCTATAAGCTGTTTTATTAACACAGCTCAAACCATCAAGAAGGAGGAGGAGGAGTGTCCATCTTTCTTTTCATGAACACCTTAGCATAAAGGTCATAGGAACATAGGAAGCTGCCATGTACTGAGTCAGACCACTGGTCCATCTAACTCAGTATTGTCTACACCAGGGATTCTCAACATTGGGTCCCCAGATGTTATTGGACTTCAACTCCCATAATCCCCAACCAAAGTTCACTGGGGATGGGGATTATGGGGGTTGAAGGCCAATAACATCTTGGGACCCAACGTTGAGAATCCCTGGTCTACTCAGACTGGCAGCAGCTTCTCCAAGGTTACAGGCAGGAGTCTTTCTCAGCCATATCCTGCAAGTGCAAGGGAGGGAATCTGGAACGTTCTGCATGCAAGCATGCAGGTGCCCTTGCTAGAGCAGCCCCATCTCCTGAGGGGAATATCTTAAAGAGCTCACAAGTGGTCTCCCATTCAAATTATTTATAATTCTAGTCACCCAGTGACGCAGCAGGGAAATGCTTGACTAACAAGCAGAAGGTTGCCGGTTTAAATCCCTGCTGGTACTATATTGGGCTGCAGCGATATAGGAAGATGCTGAAAAGACATCCTCTCATACTGTGTGGGAGGAGGCAATGGTCAACCCCTCCCGTATTCTGTCAAAGAAAACCACAGGGCTCTGTGGGCGCCAGGAGTCGAAATCGACTTGACGGCACACTTTGCCTTAGTCACCCAGTGCATATAACATAGGAAGCTGCTGTCTTCCGAGTCAGACCACTGGTCCATCTAGCTGAGTATTGTCTACTCTGACCGGCAGTGGCTCTCTAGTCTTCTCTCACAGAACTACAGTTCCCAGAGCTCCTTGAGAAAAGGGAGTGCCTCCGTTGATGGATGTGCACTCCCTTGTACGTTTGTGTACGCCCATAACTGTGCAGTGGCTTGTTGTGGTTCCCTTCCCTTGTTCTTAAATTTGCCACCCAAATCCCATGTCATTTGATAACCAAGTGGATCCTTCATTTCTCACCAGAGTTGTGCCCCTTACTCTTACAGGCCCGTCCTTCTCCCAGCTCGCTTCAATCCCACACAAAGGCTCGACTGTTCCTTGAATATTTATGACTCGTTTTTATCTCATGCCATGCATACAAAACATACTTGATCCCTTTCCTAAGAGTTTTTTCCCCCCAACTGCAAAGTCTTAAAAACATGTGGTTTTTATTGCAGGCAGGAATGAATAACAGCATTCCTCCAATTGCCACATCAAATGGAACAGTAATATCCATCCGCATCCAGGCAAAAGCTGCCTTGTTTCCTATTTCCAATCGAATCCTGAAATTAATTAAGAAGCACAAGGAGAGAGAAAGAAGAAGAAGATGGAGGAGGAGGTGGAGGAGGAAGAGATAGCTATGCTTCCGCCCCTCTACAAACCCGCCCCCCCGGCGGCCAATAGTTGCTACTGATTGCAAAATACTGACTCATGATGAGGAATAATTAACAATAAAGGGTGTTAGTTCATGCTGGTTATGAGGTTACCAACAAAACCCACCCATCTCTGGCTAGGAGGAAACGAACTCAATAGCCATATTTGCTTTCTTCTGCATTAACACAAAGGCAAGTATGCCTCCAGTCTGTGGTGCAGACTGATGATGTCATCAGCTGGTGTCACTGTACCATGTGGCCGAGGCCTACAATCCGGGGCGTAGCTAGGGGAAAGGACAGTAGCGGAGCCAGACCAGCGGTGGTCCGTGTCCAGCCGCTGCCGTGGCCCCGCTTGCTCCACCCCCTACGTCTGGGGGTTAGCCACGCCCTCACGTCTGATGTCAGACACGGGGAGGCGGGGCATGGTCTGGATCCCGAACGATTCAGAGCCTTGTCCTGGCAGCACTGGCCATCTCACTTCCGATCAGGGCTGCGTGGCCCCGTTCGGGAGCTAGATCGGGGCCAGCGCTGTGTTCACAGCATGGCTAGAAGTAGCTCTCCCTGTCTTTAAGGCAGGGAAGAGCCGCTCCTGGCTGCGCTGCGAACACAGCGATGGCCATTTAACTCCTGAACAGGGCCAGACTGGGGGCACTGAGAGGGCGGTGGAATGTATGTGGGGAGGGCGCCGGGTTTTGGGCAGAATAGGTAATTATGGGTGAGAGTTGGGGCGCACCGGGAATATGCCCTGTTGCCTTATGGGCCAGTCCAAACCTGCTCCCGAACAGCACCGCACGGCCCCACTTGGGAGCTAAACCAGCGGCCCGCCCCCCCCCCCCGCGCATCTGACATCAGATGTAGATGGGGGGGGTGTCGGGGCCACAGCCCGGGTTCTTTGAACCCGGTCGACCAATGGTGGCAACGTCCCTGGGAGAGGGGGCCGGATCATTTGAACCCCACCGCTCAATGACAGCGACACCCCTGCCTCCACTCATGCACACTGGGCCTTCTAAGGCCTGGAGATGTTCCGACACTGCATGAGATTTCATCACACATCTGTAGATGCTCCTGATATGTCATGTGTCAGTGAAAAACACTATACCTCAGAACTGTCTGTGTATGCCTAAAGAAGTCTAATGGTCACTCTAGAGTCCACAGGCTTCTGGATCTGTTGCAGAAGGTTTGATGGGTTCCGGATATGGACATCTAGGTCCACCAAAGCTTTTATGGGGCAGAACCCAGCATTTCACCCACCTCTAATTTCCTGTGATGTGTACACTATGGGTCACTCTGCACACTGGGGAGCAGACCTAAGTCTTGGAATTCACCCATCATGATGCCAATTGCATCATAAGTAAGCTGGGTATTTACAGATGCAAACGTATGGGTGATTTGTCCCATATCCATGACCCTAATACACCTTTGAAAGCAAATGATTGCAGGTATCAGGCAAATTGCACTCAAGTGCAAACATCTGACTTATGCTTGAACTCATTTATCGTGGTAGGAACATAGGAAGCTGCCTTATACTGAGTCAGACCATTGATCCCACTCGCTTAGTATTGTCTATACAGACTGGCAGAGGCTTCTACAGGGTTACAGGCCAGAGTCTCTCCCAGCCCTATCTGGAGATGCCAGGGAGGAAACTTGGAACCTTCTGCATGCAAACATGCAGGTAATCTTGCCAGAAAGGCCCCATCCCCGAAGGGGGATGTCTGACAGTGCTCACATGTAGTTTCCCATTCAAATGCAAACCAGGGTGGACCCTGCTTAGCACAGGGAACAATTTATGCTTGCTACCACAAGACCAGCTCTCCTGCATTCTCCTGCTACACACTGGCTTTCTTTCTTTCTTTACTTACTTATACATGTATATCCTGCTCTTCCTCCAAGGAGCTCAGAGCAGTATACAGGGTTGTGTTTATCCTCACAATAGCCCTGTGAATTAGGTTAGGCTGAGAGATGACTGGCTGGCCCATAGCCATCCTGAGTGGTTTATGGGTCTATGAGGAATTGAACTTCGGTCTATCTGGCCCTTGTCCAGCACTAACCACTACACCACACTGGCTCTCATTGTTCTCACTGAACATGTGAAGCAACCCTTGGACACACACTAGAAGTGGGCAGATAAGAACTTGTTATCTTTCCTCCTCCTCTGAATATTTATTTTTTTTGCCTGACAAAGAACTCTGTGAAACTCTAATACTTGCACATAATTTCTCAACTTCTGACCGCTATCTTGATAAAAGATTATCTGAGCTGTTCTGCATCTCTGTTCTTTCAGAGCCATGCCCACAAACACAATGTCCCGTTTAATTGAGATACATTTGCACAATTAATCAAAAAACATACCCCTAAACTCTAAATGGGCTGCTCACCAGAGACTTTTACACACAGTAGGCTTTACTGCAAGTTTACTGGGAGTTTACTGTGAACTCGAAGTTGTCCCAAAAAGCCGACACAAATAGTGGATTTTAAAAAAAAAACTCTGGATATAAACTGGGCTACACTCTAACGCGCGGTGAAAAGCCTGAATTGTGTGTGAACTGCTCCCCGATAACTCACAGGAACTTCAGGATAAATCTAGCTGATATGTGAATGCACCCCCAATTCTGGAGGAGATGCACATTAAAGGGCTTTAAAAGCCCCATGTGAAAAACTCCCAGCAAAAGTACCATTTTGAGAGGGCTGGGGGAGTCCTATTCCCCTGTAGCAGTGTTCAAATCACACGTCCTATATATGGATGTAAAAAACTCAGCAAATGTGATATTGGAACATAAAATAGCAGAAGCAGAATTTATAGTAAAATTTGATTGTGTCAGTCTTGGTTTGACTAGAGATTATGAGTTTTATGCATAATAAATATGAATTTTTATGCATCATATATATAGTTTTATGCAATACACACAGAGAGAGAGAGAGAGAGAGAGAGAGAGAGAGAGAGACAGACAGACACACACACACACACACACACACACATATATAAAATTGGCAATTTCTCTCCTTTGCTACCTGTTATGTTTAAAACCACTGACATATTCTAAATGTACACAAAATGTCATGACTTTTCTGTAACTGACCATCCTTACTTTCACACAGCACCTGAGGAAGTGAGTTATAACCCATGAAAGCTCATGCATTAAAATATCCGTTGGTCTAAAAGGTGCTGAAATATTCAATAGTTAATCACTAAAGTCAGACGTTCTCAACCTTGAGTCCCCAGATATTGTTGGACTACAACTGTAATCATCCCCAGCCACAATAGTCTTCAGCCATTGTGGCTGGGGATGATGGGAATTGTAGTCCAATGACATCTGAGGACCTAAGTTTGAGAACCCCTGAATGAAACAGCCAAATGATATTGTTTTAATATTTTAATTGTTCCCCCACCGTAAACCTGATATTTGCATTCCCAGTCCCACAACCCTTCTTCTGACTTCCTTTCTACTGAGGTTAGTAGAAGAAAGCCAGAGCAGGGAAACCTTCTTTACATTGGTTTCTCTCCGCATACTGTGATGACCCCATGTTCTGTTCTGTCACTGCAGAATAGATCTAGGAAAAAGGCAAAACCCAGAGAGAGAGAGAGAGCGAGAGAGAGAGAGAGAGAGAGAGGACCTTGACTCAGGCATTTGCTCCTGAGAATGTAGGCGTAGGAATCTGCAATGAATTTTTAATAGAAAGCTTCCTCTAGGTCATGGACTTTGCTTCTTCAGAGCTTCAGCGAATGGGTCTCCTGCACAAATGCCAGCTGAACCGACTCTTTTAATCTTCTGAGGGTCTTTTGGTGAAGTCATCCCAGAAAGCACTCTGAGTTCAAAGGGACTGCTGACCTCCCCAGTAGCACTCTTCTGTGGTTGGGATGAGACGGCTGATAGCGTGCTTGCCAACCTGAATCCTTACTCTGAATTGACCTTTTAGCAGTGGGACAGGAGGCTGTCAGCAAGGGAAAACAAGCCATCATGCTAACAGCTTGCCAACTGTTCTTGCTACCAAGGTCAGACTATAGAGAGTCAGACCATAGGTCCAACTAGCTTTGTATTGTTGACACTGACTGCCGGCAGCTCTTCAAGGTCTCAGGAAGGACCCTCTCCTAGACAGTAGGGGTATGCATGACCCAGGCCACGCAGATGGCCAGTATGCACGCGTGGTGGCCTAAAAAATGGTCGCCGCTAGCATGTAGAGGCCCAGAACAGGCCAAACACGGATTAAAATGCTCCAAACTGGGGCGATTGGAGACCAGGGGGAGGCAGGAGAGGGGGAATTGCTGGAGAAACCCCTCCCTGGTAGCCGCGGCAGCACCCCCACCCACCCCCAGGCAGTGAGTTGTTTTAAAAAAATCTCTTTTTTGTTAGAACCCCTGGACTGGCCGGCGGAGGCGGCTAGTTTCGGCTCAGGTTCGAGCCGAACTGGGTCTGGTTTGGCTCGAGGGCAAGCTGGGGGGAGAGCCCTCGAGCTGGCCAAGTTTGATGTTGGACTGGCTTGAACTCAAGCCAGTTTGCACCTCCCTGTCTTCGAGCCCTACCTGGAGATTCTGCCAGGGATTCAACCTGCATGCAAGCCGATATTCTACCTCTGAGCAACAACCTAATCCTCTAAGGGAATATCTTGCAGCAGACAGTGCTCACATGCAGCCACCCATCCAAATGCAAACCAGGGCAGTCGCCTCAGGAAGCAGATCACTGTGGTGCTAGCAAGGCAGCAAGAAGCCGTCACCATCGTAGGAACACTGGCAGCTGTCCTCTACTGAGTCAGACCGTTGGCCCATCTAGCTCAGTATTGTCTTCACAGACTGGCAGCGGCTTCTACAAGTCTGCAGGCAGGAGTCTCTCTCAGCCCTATCTTGGAGATGCTGCCAGGGAGGGAACTGAGAACCTCAGCTGCTCTTCCCAGAGCAGCCTCATCCCCCGAGGGGAATATCTTACAGTGCTCACACATATAGTCTCCCATTCAAATGCAAACCAGGGTGGACCCTGCTTAGCAAAGGGGGCAATTCTGCTTACAAACGTCCCTCTTGCAAACTGCTGAAGGCGTGCCCCTCCTCACACTTCTTTCAAAGCATGCAAGAAGCACAACGAGAGGGAAAAGAGGCTGCTGGCTGCCTTCCCTCCTACGCACGGCCAGAGCTTGCAAGGGCTGGTTTAGCAAGGAGGCCTTGGGCCACCCCTGCTTGCTGCTCTGGTGGCCCTGTCTCCCAAGAAGATTGCACCTCTCAGGCAGACACAGGGTATCTATCCAGGGCAGGACTTAGGCCATGTTATCTGTGAACATAGGAACATAGGAAGCTGCCATATACTGAGTCAGACCATAGGTCCACCTAGCTCAGTATCGTCTACACAGACTGGCAGCTGCTTCTCCCAGGTTGCAGGCAGGAATCTCTCTCAGCCCTATCTTGGAGATGCTGCCAGGGAGGGAACTTGGAACCTTCTGCTCTTCCAGAGCAGCTCCATCTCCTGAGGGGAATATCTTCCAGGGCTCACACATCATGTCTCCCATTCATATGCAACTAGGGTGGACTCTGCTTAGCTAAGGGGACAAGTCATGCTTGCTACCACAAGACTTGTTCTCCTCTCCTAAGAAGTGTGGAGTGGGAGGAGAGCTGGTCTTGTGGGATCAGGCATGAATTAATTGTCTCCTTTGCTAATCTCCAGGGGCGGAGCCACCATTGGGCAAATGGGTTCAAAGAATCCGGGCCGCCGCCCCCAGAGGCCGCGCCTCATGGCTCCGGACTCGCCCCCACATCTGACGTCAGACACGAGGGGTGTTATTTCACTCCCAAACGGGGCCCCATGGCCCCGTTTGGGACTGAAATTGGCCCGTGCTGCGTTGGCAGCATGGCTGGAGTGACTCTCCCTGCCTTTTTAAAGGGGCCAATCTCCCTCCCAAACGGGTCCGCAAGGGATCGTGCTTGCAGCTCCTGCTGACACAGAGACGGGTGCCTAGAGTGGCCATCCCTTGGGGGAATCCCCCAGTGCACTGCGCTTGGCATGCGGTGCACTGTGGGATACCTGGAGGCCGGGAGAAGTCCTGGCCTCAGAGCGATCTGCCCTGCTCCATGCTGCGGATCATGTGGGAACGTGGGGTGTGCTCCCCACAAGCAACAAACAAGGGTGTGTGTGGGGGAAGGCAAAGTTCCCTCCCTGGCAGCATCTCCAAGATGCAACCTTGGAGAAGCTGCTGCCAGTCTGGGTAGATGATACTGAGCTCGATGGACCAATGAACTGACTTAGTAGAAGGCAGCTTCCTATGTTCCTATGCATTATTGGATCATTATTGTACTGCATCTGCCCATATGAATCTGCCGCGGCCCTCAGGTTGTCCTCTCAGGTCCTGCTGTCGGTGCAGCCACTGATGCAGATCTGGTTTGCAGGGACCAGCGATGCGGCCTTCTCAGTTGTGGCCCTCCCCAACCTCTGGATAGTCTTCCCAGAAGTTCATCCTCACTTTTCCTCTTTGATTAGTTAAAAAAAAAAAAGAATTTGAAAACCCTCCTTTTAAAATAGGGGTTGCCATATTCTGGCTTTCCAAATCCAGGTGCCTAATTTGCATATTATGTAAATCGGCATGCAAATAATTTTTGAGCAGAATAGTGACTGCATGTTTTGCTCCATAACTCCACTTCTACAAGAGTTAGAGCTTAGCTTTTGCTTTTTTAAAAAAATGGAAGGTGAAATCTGGGCGAATCTGGGTAGGCTAAACAATCTAGGTGAGATGTTTAAAATCTGGGTGAAACCCGAAATTCCAGGGGGCACTGCAACTCTATTTTAAAAGAAGCTTAGTAAAATTGGTTGTAACTGGGTTGTTGGTTTTTAATCAGTTCTTAGTCCTGACAAAAAACCCCTATTTTATCTTGTCTGTCTGCTAGTTTATCTGTTGTTGTTTTTAAATACTTTGTTTTATTACTATTTATCAATGTATTATTTTTTATTGTTAGCTGCCCCGAGGGGCAGGCTAAAAGAAAAATAAATAATTAAATATAAAACACAATTGCTTGTCAGCTATCAAATACTATTCTGAATTCAAGACTATTATACGAATATGAATACGACGAATATTCATATACCACTTTTCAACAAAAGTTCCCAAAGCGGTTTACATAGATATAAATAAATAAAATGTCTCCGTGTCCCCAAAGGGCTCACAATGAAGATAGACACCAGCAACAGCCATTGGAGGGACGCTGTGCTGGGGATGGACAGGGCCAGTTGCTCTCCCCCTGTTAAATAAAGAGAATCACCACTTTAAAAAGGTGCCTCTTTGCTCAGTTAGCAGGGGACATGTCAGTTCCGTGTCAGTAGTCAAATTTTGTCACGATTATTGCATGTCAGCTAGGAAAGACTGTCAAATTTTAAAGACCATTGCAAATCAGCTATGAAATTCTATCCAAGATCATAGCATAGTTCCTAAATGCTATAAAGTACTAAGGGCTACTGTAAATCAGCTGTCAAATACTAATGACCATTGCATGTCAACTGCCAAATATCAAATCCTGAAATCAAATACCAGATGTCAAATGCAGAGATGAAGCAGCTTGCAGATATTCCACATCTTCAGATATTGAATGCATGACTATCAAAATTTGCAGAGGAAACTTTCTGGATGCAAATTTGTCTTGGCTCTGTCTGTGGCAAGAAAAAGCTGGCAGTCATTACCTTACAGGAAGTGGTCCGGAAGCAGACATGTAACCACATGACAAACTGTTCAGATGTGTCAGTAGACACATGGATTCCACATGTTCATCCGATCACATGTTCTTCACACCGGGTTATTTGGTCGGTGAAGAAAATGAAATGCACAACTCATGGGGGATCTCGGATGGCTTTACATTTGCAGGCAATCCTGAGGCTGTCCATAAACGCTGCAGAGAATCATACATTGACTCCTAATAGATAGGAATGAAAAGGAAATCTTGGATTTCCAGCTTGTTCCACATTCTGTATATAATGTGTGTTTGCAAATTTTCCACATCCATCAAAGGACCCCCCAACTGCCCCCCGCCAACCATCACACAAGATATGAATCAAACCATAAAATCACAAGCAAACGCAACTCGTTACATCCACCCTACGGGATTTTCCTCACAGTGTTGGGGGTTTCTGTGGAGAGGAGGCTGGAATTGTGGGAATGCAATAGTTCCCATTGTTGGGTTATTCTGCTGTGTAGAATGAAGAAGAGATGACACTATACACTGCACAGCAGGGGTGCTCGGACTTGAGTCCAAGGCCTTTTTTTAATTTTGGAATAGGCAACCAGACACAAAATATGCACTTCCAAAAAAATAAAAATACAGTTCTTTAAAATTGTTCAGTACAAAAATTCAAGTCATTCAAAAGTTGTATTATATTAAATCAGGGGATCCCAACTGTTTTTAACAAGTAACCCTTCTGTCACAAACCTTCAGCTCAAATACCCCATACAGATTGTGTGTGTGTGTGTGTGTGTGTCCCCTTGTGCATATTTAGTGGAAAGGCAGAGCAAATGTTTTACATAAAAAAATGGCATACAGCCAATATCTCCCATGCTGGCACACCTTTGAGTCACAGACAGAAGTTCAGGAAGAACTAAAATGTATCTGATTTAAAATTAAATTGAAGGGGCTTTTTAATTAAACATGATAAATTAACTTTAATGATACCTTTTCTGCATCAATGAGGCATTTCCTGGGACTGCATCCATCTTCAATTACAGAGCAATTACCCTCTTGATACAGACTCCCAAGTCCCACCTGGTCAGCACTGGGCAATTTTTATTTTATTTAGGATGTGTATATTCCAGTTCTCAATGTATGTTCCCAAAGCAGAGAACAGATAAAAGTTCCATGAAAGAACTAATAAGCAGTTCAGGTACGAACTAATGTGCCTACTTTTCGTCTGGCCGCCATCTTGGATAGGGGGTGCATGCATGATGTCATAACAAACCACACCGTTCAGGTGTCCCTATGTGACACAACATCTGTACTAAATCTGGTGCACATCGACACAGGCATTGTGAAGTTGCTAGGGGGACACACACATGGACGGACATATGGACAGCAAGGTGATCTCTTAATGGTACTTTCCATGCAGAAAGTAGGCTAATAAAAAGTGACCATTTAAATATTCTAAAACAGGGTTTGTCACACTTGGGTCCCCAGATGTTAACAGAATACAACTCCCATCATCCACCGCCACATGGGTGATGGGAGTTTTAGTCCAACAACATCTGGGGTCCCCCCCACATTTTAGAACCCCTCTCCTAAAACAAAATGGCAAGTACAGACATTTATTTATTTATTTTATCATATTCATATACCGCCCTAGAGAAAATCTATATAGAATTATTCCAAGGAACAGCTGGGCAGGGTTGCAATTGGGACTGGGATTGTGGCGCACGGATGTAGAGGATATTTTGTCCTTTACCTTCATGCCATTTCTCCACTGATAATCTCACCCCACCCCCACCCAAGAGAGTTAATTTCTACAGACCCTGCGGTGGGCGTTGAACCCTGACAAAATGGCACGTGCAGCAACTCAGCTAAGAATGTTTTAGATGGGAATTTCCAAAAGACAAAAATAAGAACACCAAAAGAGAGAAAGGGGCTGACCAAAGACAAGATCGATAATAGGAACTGCTCCTGGTAGATGGGAAGAACTGGGACATATTAGGGCTGTTCTCACAATCAGCATTAGGGTCGCAGACGCCTACCCTAATGCCTGCTTCGGACTGTCCATTGTGAGAATTGTATGAGCAAGGGAGGAGGAGGAGGGGGAAACGCTCGTCTGCGAACTGGGGATGGAGGCAGGAGGCGTGGGGGGTGCTTCCCCTCCCCTCTCACTTTGGGGCTGGGTACAAGTTCTGGGCTGACCGCTGTTGCCTGCCTCCATACACATCTGGCAGACGAGCACTTCCCGAGCCTCCTCCCTTGCTTGTAGAGTTCTCACGCTGGCCAATCACATGGCTCCCAAATTAGGACTGGAGGCTTTCCCTACCCTAACGCTGATTGTGAGAACAACCTTCTTGTGTGTGTGTAAGGAAGGGACATCTTCTTCACCAGACCCTTTTGGAAACAGGATGGGAGAGGAAGTGTTTTCCACCCCCAGCTAAGATTTGCCCCATTTCAGCTCACTCTACGGGGGAGGCCCTCGATAAGGCAGTGCCCATACCCCCGGTGGGAGCCAGCCCTCTTTCCAAATTGACTCTCTCAGGCTTTGGAAGTGGCTTGAGGCATAGGGGTTGCCAACAGTCTCCTCTTGGTGGTGATGATTCTCTTTATTTAGCAGGGGGAGAGTAATTGGCCCTATCCACCCTCAGCACAGGACCTCCAGTGACTGTTGCTGGTGTCTCTCTTACGTTTCTTTTTAGATTGTGAGCCCTTTGGGGACAGGGAGCCTTCTTTCTTTCCTTCCTTCCTTCCTTCTCTTTCTTTCCTTCTCTTCCTTCCTTCCCTTTCTTTCTTCCCTCACCAACTGCGAGCCGAGGGTTCTGTTCCTAGAAAACCTCGTGGTAGGCAAATTCGCGGTTGGATAGCCATTGAAATCAATGGCAAACAGGGTTAGGGGAATTGCGGTCGCAAAAAGAAGAAGAAGAAGAAGAAGAAGAAGAAGAAGAAGAAGAAGAAGAAGAAGAAGAAGAACAAGAAGAAGAAGAAGAAGATAGGATCGCCCCCTGACTCCTGAAAAATCACCCCCTGACCCCCGGAAATGACCCCCCCCAATCCCTGAAAATAACCCCAGATCCCCCAAAATGACCCCCTGACCCCAGAAATCCTCCCCCAAATCATTTTTTAAAAACTCGCCAAACTGTGAATATTCGAGTCGCGGTTGGCAAGGACAGTCACAATTTCCCAGTTGCAGATACTCAAATCTGCAATTGGGAGAACCACGACTGATGAGGGATGACTGTATAAATATTTGTTGTTGTTGTTGTTCTCTCCTTGGGCATCTTGCAGGTGTTGGTGTTCCTTTAAAAGCCTGCAAGGGTCAAATCGGCCCTGAAGAGCTGCTGCTGCTGCTGCGGTGGTGGTGGGTTCATCTTGCTGCTCTGCTAGTGCACCCGTCATCTACCACCTAAGATGACTGCCTCACTTTGCCTCATAATAAGGGCCGCCCCAACACTCCATGAGAGTTAATGGACATTTCATCTCAATTTGCAGTCAAGAGACTGAAACTTAAAAAGCTGTATGGGGTGGGGGGCTATCTCAGACTCTGCTATTGCAAAATTATGCAATGGTGGAACAATCTTCTCCTTTGAGGGGCTTCTCAGTTAGGAGCCCCTGGAATTTCCACCCCCAGCAGAGATTTGCCTCCCTTACCACATTCCATAGGGGAGACTGTAGCTCAGAGGTAGGACCTCTGCGTTGCATGCAAAATGATAAAACATTATAAATATATAATGAATTAAATAAAAGGTTCCAGGTTCAATCCTGGTAGCATCTTCAGATAGGGCTGGGAGAGACTCCTGCCTGCAACCTTGGAGAGCTGCTGCCAGTCAGTGTAGACAATACTGAGCTAGATGGCTCAATGGCCTGACTCAGTATAAGGCAGCTTCCTCTGTTCTGATGAATTCTGCCAACTAGGCAGTTTCCTGTACAGCAAGAGATCTCCAATTTGGGCCCCCAGATGACGCAGGATCACAGCTCCCATCATCCCCAGCCACAATGGCCAAAGGCTCCCAGTATCTGGGATCTGCAGCAGAACGTTTTAAAAGGAAAATTCCAGGACTGTGCAATGGTATGTGATTGTAATTCACGGGCTTAAAAAAGCCCTGCCATGGCTCTGCTCTGAAGAAGTTCCTTTCAAGCTGTTCTTTCCCCCACTAAACCATGCTTCAGATCTGGGTGCAGGAAAGAATTAAGTTGGCATAGGATCCTCATGAATGAATGACAGTGCAACCAACCCTCCCAGAGCTTCAGACCTCAGCTGGCAACACTACCATTGAAACATGGAAAGGCACCACCCTGCTTTTCTCCGTGCCAAGCTCCATGAAGCGACTTCTAGGGCATTCTAGGGCAAGAAGCAAAGAAATGCAACTGAGAATGCTGATCTGGGTTTACCCCAAGCATGTTGCCATAAAAAGAAAAAGGGGGGAAAAGGGGATCTATTTTTGACCCCGTCATGCTGGACAATTCTTGCAGAAATCGAAACTGCAAGTAAATATTATAATTTTCGGCTTCAGAAATACTTTTGTTTTTCAGACACGCAAATACGTGGCATTCTAGGATTTTTATAGCAGGTCCTCCGGATAGGGAAATTTTGACCTCAGTTTAGCACAGACATAGATTTGCATATCTCTTTCTCACCGTGTGATTTGAAAGGCAAAGTCATTGTCTAGCAGAAGAGAGCCCACCTACAGATTCAGAAGATTCACTTTGTACAGCTCTCTTGGGACCGAATCGATTCAAACTATAACTGGGGGATTTCATGTTTAGAAACTCCCCTGTGAGAAACTAGGCCTTCGTAAATTAACATATGAGGGAGAAGGATTGTATGCAAGATTCTTTTTGTAGGGAGCTTTTTTTTGGAGGGGGTTATGTTAGGATCAATGGGATCATAGAATTATAGAGTTGGAGGGGTCCTGTAGGCCATCTAAAGTAACCCAAGGGTCAGTGCAGGAAATCCAGAGCTGGAGCATCCATAACAGCCTCTTGGGCAATTCTGGGGGTAACAGAATCAGGCATGTTACCACTTTTTCAATGACTGTAGCTATAAGCAAATTTTCAAGTTGATATTATATATACTCGTTGGCAAGAGAACGTCTCCTTTCATAAGGCCATATTTGAAACAAAACTCTTAAATATTATAGTGTCTGAGACATGCAAATACATTGGTAACGGAATCAGAAACGATGCCAAAAAGTCTGATTCTGTTACAGACATCTTTTGCATGTTTCGGACACTGGCCCACACAATCACTTCAATCTAAATTTAATGTGGCCTACCAAGATTATTGTGATTATGGGCATCCGCAGGACTTTTTCTGGGGAAGGGGGAGAGCCAGCAATCCAATACCCCACTCCCTGGGATTGTGTCCTATTATATTAAATAGGAACTTGCTCAACCCATGGGGGGGGACTGCCCCCTTTTGCCTCCCTTCCAGACACCCATGAGCATGATTGTGTGAGTCCACGCCAAGAAGAGAATCTCAGATTAATTTCAGGCCATAAACCACCTTGGCATGGGTTCCTACCATCACGCTCATGTCAGTAATCCACATTAAACCTAGATTCTAATGATTGTGCAAACAAGGCCACTATCTTGTATGGGAGAAAGGAAAGAGATCACTCAGGGATACTGCTGGTTGGAGGCAATGTCCATTTCTCCTTCTGCTTCACCCCCCACCCTTGATACAATGCTGGGAATATGATGGGGGTTGACCACCGCCATACTACCCAGATCACAGCTAGCAACACACTCGTCTCCCTCCTCCTACCTAGATTTTTGTTGAAACATGGCTGTTTCTCGGGAGTGCACATGGGCCTTGGAGCCTGGCTGGATGATCCTCCTACTCAGTTTCTGGTCCTGAGAATGAACCTATTATATACTCTGACTCAGGCGTGGAGGGAGCTAAGCGGTGGCCCGGGTGCTACCTCACTGTGGCACCCCCAGCCCCGTCCACTGCGTCTGACATCAGATGTAGGAAGCATTTAGCCATGCCCCTCACATTTGACGTCAGACATGGGAAGTGGTGTCTGGAGCCATGAAGTGCGGCCCCTGAGGGGTGGCGGCTCGGGTTCTTTGAACCCGTTTGCCCAATGGTGGCTCCTCCCCTGCTCTGACTGGCAGCCACTCACCTGTTTTAGACAGGCATGTCTTTCCCAGCCCTCTCTGGAAATACTAGGGATTGAACTTGTGGTCTTTTGCAGGCAAAGTACGTATTTTACCACTAAGCTACTGTCAGGGGTGTAGCAAAGGAAGAGTGGGCCCATGTTCACTACATGGGCAGACTCCCCTTTCCCCATGGTCTCCTCCCCACCCTGTGACGGCACACACACCCCACTCACACAGATCCACCCATCCTCCTTCCATCATCAGGGCTCCTGATGGATGGAAGGATGGGCAATGCCCGGATGGCTGCTAAAGGAAACAGCTGGCGGTGGTAATGGGCTGCATGCATGCCCTCCCGGGAGCTGGGCTGATGAAAGGAAGAGGCATGGAGGCAGCTGGTGGTGGTGATGGGCCATGTGCACCCCTCCTTCTACTGGCCGGGAACGGGGCCAATGTAAGAAGGTGGTGCAGAGCCAGGCCCACCAATGAGGGAGTGGCAGTGGCGGCAGCAGGAGCTCTGGATGGGGGAGCTCGGCAGCTCCTCTGGACACTCCGTGACTCCCCAACGCAGGGCACGACGGGTTCTTTGAACCCGTATGCTCGATTACAGCTCTGCCCCTGCTACGGCCTGGTGCAATGCCCTGATGTTCCCATGCAGAGCTATGGCATGCTCACAGATCTCAGCCTGCCATTATGGACAAATGGGATGCACGTATATCTGGCATTCCCGGGGCTGGAAACATAGGCTGTTTATGGTTTCCTGGATGCAGCACACACTGGTGTTGGCACACAGCTGCACTGCGCAGCCAGCCTCCAGCCGCCGACGAGGGTGCGGAGCGAATGGCTCCATTGTGTTCCCTTCTGACTTGATGGCCAGTTGCGGATCAGGGGCACCAGCAGAACCCTCTGGCGTGGCTGCCACTGAGATGCCTGGGTGGCTCCGTCGTAGCCTGCCATGCAAAGGAGCTCGGAGGCTCCATCAGTTTCCTTTGTGCTGGCAGCAGCCTCCACAATGTCTATGGAAAACCAAACGAGTGGCGTTGCTCCTGGGCAAAATTCTCTAAAGCGACCTAGCCCTCATAAAAAAGGTGTTTAATTACAGGGCTCGGGGTAATTGGGGAACAAAAGCCGCCCGTAAAACAGAGCCGTGCACAAAAGGCGCTCAGAGCCGGGTGTCTCGTTGAGGGCCAACGCGTCTGACTTTCCCGCTTTGGCCAGCACCATCCACGGCTCCAGCTAATGAGGGAAAAAGGCCTCCCTCAGTAGCTCCGAAATCCCCCACTCAGTAGTTTATTCCTGTCTTTGGAGAAATCGTGGTATACCGGGCCTTGTCCTTAAATTATCCCATTGCATATGCTTTGAGTTTCCAGCGAGATCTTATAGTTGGCCCACTTTAATGTCTAACTCTCAGCCAAAACACTTTTTTTCACTTGTTTTGTGGTGTCTGGACCTGGAAGCAAGCAAGATGGAATGTGGAGGAAGGATCTGAAGGGGGTGCATATCTTTTCTTCTTCTACTACTACAACTACAACTACTACAACAAAAAGAGTTTGATTTTAGACCTTATACAAGTACGGACCCACAACAAAAGTACAAGTATGAACCCACTCCTCATGGAGAGGAGAGCTGGTCTTGTGGTAGCAAGCATGGCTTGTCCCCTTAGCTAAGCAGGGTCTGCCCTGGTTGCATATGAATGGGAGACTTGATGTGTGAGCACTACAAGATATTCCCCTCAAGGGATGGAGCCACTCTGGGAAGAGCAGAAGGTTTCAAGTCCCCTCCCTGGCAGCATCTCCAAGATAGGGCTGAGAGAGACTCCTGCCTGCAACCTTGGAGAAGCAGCTGCAAGTCTGTGAAGACAATACTGAGCTAGATAGACCAATGGTCTGACTCAGTATATGGCAGCTTCCTATGTTCCTAAAATGTTGCAGCATATCCCTGGTGTGCACATGTTACTTGAGCCTGTTCCTGAGCATGGCAAACATTTTACATACCTTTCCTCCTCAGAAGCAGAAGGGGTAGTGACTGTCTTGATGGACAGTTTAGAAATAACCCAATCTTTTTGTTCAAGCCCTCCTTCCCCTCCTTCTTGCCACTGAGTTCCATTTGCCCCACCCACCTGGTTGTCTGTTAAGTGCCCTCTGAGTCCATGGACATTCCACCCCATAAGTTACATTGTGGGTGGTTTGGGGTTTCTGGCCCTCATGGCTCCACCCCCACCATGCCAGATTTTTGTAAAACCAATGTATAGGGATGTGCAAATTGATTCGGGGACAAATCAATTTGTACCCGAATCTAGCTGATTCGGCTGAATTGGAGACAAAACAAATCACCATTGTGGTCCATTGGCTAGATTTAGGTACAAATCAAATCGTGCCTGATTTGATTCAAATTGATTTGAGATTCAGATCCCTCCTATTAGTTTCCCCAGATTCCCAGCTTTCATTAAAAAAAAAGAAAGAAAGAGCTACGCTCTAGCCCTCGTAGAAATGGAGTTATGGCGCAAAACGTGTCTCCTTAGTAGTTAAGGAGGTTACCTTCAATGATCATTCATGACTAGGAAGATCTTTTTAATGGCTTTTGATGACTAATGGGTACTAGCAGCTATTGTCCAGAAATAAAATCAAATGGAAAAAATATTCAAATATACTATATAGAATGATTTTCATTTTTTAAAGAAATGGCCCGGTGCAGTTCAAGCTTTCTAGTTCTTTTCCATGGCATTTTCCTTTTTACATGCCTCCCGAGAAGAATGAACGTTCATCCTTTGTTCTTTTCTCTACCAGCAACTGGAAAACCACTCAAGGGGATGTAAAAGGAAAATACCTGCAAAAAAGAATGGAAAGAGCTCAGCATACGACAGGCCATTTTGAGGAACAAAAGTCATCCTTTATAGCACTTTTGGATGGTTTCCTGTTGCTTGGAGTGGCTACTGCATTCTGAACACATTGAGTGGGCATGGCTGGGACTGAGACCAGCTTTCTGTCTCTGTCTGTGGCTGGAGAGAAGAGCTTGAAGCCGAAATGTAGCCAGGGCTGGCCCTAGAGTTCTTTTTCTTTTCTTTTTTTACATTTTCGATCCCGCTCTTCCTCTAGAGAGCCCAGAGCGGTGTACTACATAACTCCAGCCAATTTTTTTGTGACTGGAGGTTTTTGGGGTTTTTTTTGAAATTTAAATTTTATATCCCACTCTTCCTCCAAGGAGCCCAGAGCGGTGATCTACATACTTAAGTTTCTCCTCACAACAACCCTGTGAAGTAGGTTAGGCTGAGAGAGAAGTGACTGTCCCAGAGTCACCCAGCAAGTCTCATGGCTGAATGGGGATTTGAACTCTGGTTTCCCTGGTCCTAGTCCAGCACTCTAACCACTACACCACGCTGGCTCTTGGCACCCTCGGCAAAGTTTGACATTGCCCCTCACACACATTCTGTTAAAATTATATTTGGTACCAAACAGAATATAATTTTAATTGAATGGCGTGGGGGGCGGGGGGGGCGGCGGCGTCATGTCATAATTGGCTGGCACTGGCTGCGGTGGGTGGTGAGTGGTGAGGAAGCAAATTCAGAATTCGTAAGAGGTCTCACCGCTACCACCCTGCACTGCTTCCCAACTCCACGCTGAGATCTGTCAGCAATCTGGCCACCCAGAAGGGAAGTCCAGGAAGATAGTCCACAATACAAACTGGGCTGCAGAAACGAAACACGGCTCAGAATAGTTCTTTAGTTCAGGCTCGGGCTGAAAGCTGTCGACACGAGGGTTGACAAATGTTGTCTTCCAGCAGCTCACAGAAAGCTGCTGACGGGCTTTATAGTCCAAGCTGATCACTCTCAGCTGGCAGGGATCCAAGGCTTATCAGCCCTCTGCAAGAGGCGTTTACTCCTCCTGATAGTTTCCAGCTTTGCTCTCCGCCTTGTGACACGCCATTGCTTTGGAGTCAGTGGGGGTTGCCTGCACAGATCATCTTCTAGTCTGTCCGTCGCTGTCTCTGCTGCCTCAGACTGCTGTGCCTGCTCTGAAACATCAGCCGGACCTTCCTCAGCCATCTCTTGGGAACTGACAGCCTGGCTCTGCCCCTCAGGCACCCCTGCATCGGCTGAAAGGCTGCCAGCTTCCCCTTCCTCCTCGCTATCTGAGATTGAGGGCGTGACAAGACCTCCCTCCCTGTGTGCCCCGCCCCCATGGGGGTCGCTATAATTGAGCAGAGGGGTTCAAAGAGCCTGGGCTCCCCAGCTCCCCCCTCCCTATTTTCATCATGATCTCCCTCACTCTGAGGGGCCACCAGGGAGAGGGGAGAACACAGGGCCCATCTCCCCAGCTATGCCCCTGCTCGTCCCCACTGGGGGGCATGCACAGAGGCATGAATGGAGGTCATTGGAGGGGGCAATGTGGTGAAGTTTTTTATGGGACAGGCTCTTCAGATGGCTGCTCTGCATGGTGGGGGACAGGGGCGGAGCGATAATTGGGTGGATGGGTTTAAAGAACACGAGATGCCCAGTTCCTGGCTAGGTGTTTTCTTCGTTCTCTCCAGGCAGAGGAGAGCTGGTCTGGTGGTCGCAAGCATGACTTGTCCCCCAAGCTAAGCAGGGTCCGCCCTGGTTGCATATGAATGGGAGACTCGAAGTGTGAGCACTGGAAGAGATTCCCCTCAGGGGATGGAGCCACCGCTCTGGGACCAGCAGAAGGCTCCAAGTTCCCTCCCTGGCAGCATCTCCAAGATAGGACTGAGAGAGATTCCCACCTGCAACCTTGGAGAAGCCGCTGCCAGTCTGTGAAGACAATACTGAAGTAGATAGACCAATGGTCTGACTCAGTCTATGGCAGCTTCCTATCTTCCTATGTAACAAAGAAAACACCCAGCCAACAATGAAGCTGGCTGGGAAATGAGCTCCAGAGGGCTGTGCGGGCCCTTCTGGGTGCCCGCCATGCCCCTCTATGTGACATCACACAAAGGGGATGTGGCCTGTAAGTGTGGGGGGGCTACCGGGGAGCAGGGCGTACATGAGCCCACTCTCTCCTAGCTATGTGCCTGGTGGGGGCCAACTCTGCATGGAGTTCAGTAGCGGGACAGGAGGCAGAATGGTAGTAGTGGGACATTTTATGCATTTTAAAAGGTATAAGCTGCTTCCTCACCATCAACCCTGCCCAAGCCACCACTGTGAGCTGAGTAGGGCAGCTTTTCCTCCTACCTTGGTTAAATGCTGGGTATGAAATGTTGGGTATGAAAGCTGGGTAGGACAGTGCTATCCTATCCAGTTCCTGCCTCCTACACAATCACTTCTCCCTCCTCCTACCTACAGTTGTTTGCTCCCACACGACCAAAAAGTGGGAGCCTGCACAGCTCCCAAACCCGGGCAGGACACTTGTCCTACCCATTTTTTACTTGTGTAAACAGCTTCCTATCTTGTGCCGAAATCCAGCACTGGCTGGCAGCTGACATCTTTTTTTTTTAACAGAGCCTGGGCCCTTCGATGACGCTGGGCCCCTTAAGTGCCTTAGTCGGTTAACCCCTTAGAGCAGTCCTATACGGATATTTCACATCCAGAGATGGTGCCGAGACAGAGTCCACAAAGGTGTTGTATTACATCAAAGCGGAGAAACAAACGCCTTCTCCCCCGCCCACCACAGCTCTTTCCCTCTGTTCACACTCTTCTACTCTCACATGAGAATCTGATTTGCAAGCAGCCCCAGTCAGAAGGAAGCCTGACCCACGATACGTGGGGTCCATTCCGAGAACCTCGCGTCGTTCCCATGGACTGGGGAAACCACTTCCTCTGTCTGTGAGCACAGCTACCTCATTTAGAAAGTGACTGATGCATCAAGCCGGAGAGACGCTTGTTTGGTTTTCAATCTCAAATATACAAGTGGAGCAGGGGAAGAGATGAGTAGGAAAGATAGACATCAAACAGGTGTAAGGGGAACAAAGATAAACTTCCCGGAGAAAACCATCTTGAAAACCTTCACACGGAGGACACGGGAGACAAGCAAGCATGGCAGACTAGAGCCCAGCCTGCAAAGTTCGTCCTTAAGTTTTTACTCAGGAAAGGCCTGGGGGAGGCCTCCCCACGCCATTTCCTTCCCGCCCCCTAGTGTAATTAGGGTGGGGTGGTGGTGGCCCCAACTTGCATAATAATAAATAATTTATTGATTAAATAATTTTTAAAAATGCATACAGGAGAAATAAAATAATAAACCAATCCACTAAAACATATATAATTACTCTGCTATGTGCCAAACTATGTAGAAACATAGGGAGCTGCCATATACTGAGTCAGACTATTGGTCCATCTAGCTCAGTACTGTCCAAGCTGGCAGCAGCTTCTCCAAGGTTGCAGGCAGGAGTCTCTCCCAGCCCTACCTGGAGATGCTGCCAGGGAGGGAACTTGCTAACTTGCTAACTTGGCAAAGAGGCACCCTTTATCGTGGTGATTCTCTTTATTTCGCAGGGGGAGAGTAACTGGCCCTGTCCACCCCCAGCACAGTACCTCCAGTGACTGTTGCTGGTGTCTATCTTGTGTTTCTGTTTAGATTGTGAGCCCTTTGGGGACAGGGAGCCATCTTATTTGTTTGTTATTTCTCTGTGTAAACCGCCCTGAGCCATTTTTGGAAGGGCGGTATAGAAATAGAATAAATAAATAATAAATAATAATAATACATAATAATAAAAATAATACACCAACCTATTAAAACATATATAATTATTCTGCTATGTGCCAAACTATGCAGAAACATAGGGAGCTGCCTTCTACTGAGTCAGACCCTTGGTCTATCTAGCTCAGTACTGTCCAAGCTGGCAGCGGCTTCTCCAAGGTTGCAGGCAGGAATCTCTCTCAGCCCTAACTTGGAGATGCTGCCAGGGAGGGAACTCAGAACCTTTTGCATACAAGCAGGCAGGTGCTCTTCAAATAGCAGCCCCATCCCCTAAGGGAAATGTCTTACAGAGCTCAAACATGCAGTCTCCTTTTCAAAAGCAAACCAGGGTAGACCCTGCTTAGCAAAGGGGACAATCCATGCTTCCTGCTACAAGACCAGCTCTCTTCCCTTGTAGGTAAGGTAAAAGTGTGCTGTCAAGTCGGTTTCGTCTCCTGGCGCCCACAGAGCCCTGTGGTTTTCTTTGGTAGCATACAGGATGGGTTTACCATTGCCTCCTCCCACGCAGTCCCCACACCAATAACTTAAGGAGCTCCCCCCTCATTTTATAGCACTCCTGCAAAACATAGTTTTCCCCAAAGTGTCTTTCCTCTCCCACCAAAACATTTAACTGAGTTGCTCCTCAAGCTTTTCATCTGTCTGCATCACCATTGAAGCAGCCAATGGGATCCATTTGACCCTCAAAAGCTTTGCCTGGAGCATTTCTCCTTACAAAGCTTGCAAGAAACACGATGAGAGAAGAGGTGGTTGCTGGCAGTCTTCCCTCCTCCTCCTCCACATGTGAAGATTTTTGTCAATCCCCCCCCCTTCCCTTTGCTGCCCCTATGTGTGTCCCTGAGGGTCCTCCAGATCTCAGGGACAAGCTTTTGTGGGAGGAGCACTGGAGGCAGCAGAGGGATTGGGATTTGCAAACATAATTGCACATGCAACATGTACAAACACAAAGGCAGCGTGAGTCTGGGTGCTGCTCAATAATTATAAAAACCCAACAGATCTGACAAAAACAAGAAAGAGCAGTACTACCCTAGCTAAAAACGGGGGGAGAAACTATCAAGGATCCTAGTCCAAAGAGGATAGCTGCAAGTGTCTGGGCTCTGATGGTGGTTTTTAGAAAACAGGGGAGCATCTGTGTAGTGTATACGTATATACGTATTATTTTTAAAAAATGCAAGAATAATGCCAACCACATCCTGAGAATTTAAAAGCAGCTGAGTCATTTACAAAAGGCATTTGGTCTCAGACAATTTGGTGGCTCTGAAGACTGCTGATCTCTACGCACTTTGCAGCTTGTGAATCCTGTGCTGTCTGGAAACTACAGAGGTTTCTTCTGCATCACACAATAAGTTGAGGTCTCTCCCACTGATTAAAGAGTGTTTAGTGGAGTCATCACCTGCCCCTCAGCCAAACTGTGGGCTGATCGATTGATTAAATACATCTGCATATCATCGAAGACATGCTAAAGGCACCTTTGAAACACTGAAGTTAAGTGTAAGATAACTTACCCTTATATGTAAGTTGTATGTACATATAAATGTTCATGTATGTTCATGTACATGAAAAGTGATAAATAAATATGATGAATAAATGTTAATGAACCAAAAGATGCTGCAGATTGTTAGAAGGAATGCCCATTGTTAATATGATCTGTTTATTTTCTTGTTAGAGTAACTATAAAGTAACTGATGCTATTAGAGAACAAAAGAAAGAAAGAAAGAAAGAAAGAAAGAAAGAAAAAGAAAGAAAGAAAGAAAGATCTTCACTCACAACTTCAGAAATTAAACTACTGATTAAAAGTGGCCTCCACCTTGATTAACACGTCCATTATTTATTTATGTATTTAAATTGAGATCACCTCACCACAAACATATCTAGTCCCTCCAACCTTTCCTCATAGGGCTTATCTTCCAGACCCCTGGCTATCTCTGTTGCCCTCCTCAGAATCTGTTTGAAATGGTCTGCATCCTTCTCAAAATGCAATGCCTAGAACTGGACACAGCCCTCCAGATGAGGTCTGACTAGTGTGGAATAAAGTAAAACAATGAGCCCTTTCTCATGAGCGGAGAAAGGGCTCCGACGGGGGGAGAGGAGGACGCCTTGAAAAGCTTACCACCCCTGCAGTTGAGCAGGTCCTTGCCTCCAGGTGGGTGGATTGCCCGCCCAGACGATCACCAGCTAGTGCTGGGTGCTCCAAGGGTCAGGGTGTCGGGATGCATCGCCCCGCTCCGCGCCCCCCCCCGGAGCACTTACTCTCCTAACCACATTTTGGAGGGAGGCTCCACAAGCGGGTTTGCCGCTGCTGTTCTTCCGAGATCGGGCCCAATCCTGGCGGTTCAAAAGCGTGTGCAAAACCGATCTGCTGGTTTTGAACGTGCGTGTGAACAGCCGCAATAACTTGTAATGACTTGAAAACCAGGGTTCTTTTAAAGGGTAACGTCGCATAGGCGTCTTTGCAGCTGTCTCGTACTGCTGACATGTTCACCTTGTGATCAGCTGCCGCCTCAAGATCCTCTTCTCACATACAACTGCAAGCCAGCCAGGTGTCCCTCATCCTGTACCTATGCATTATCCCCTACAATGCATTTCCCCCTGCAAAACATTCTATTTGTTTCTGCTGAATATCCTTAGTTTCGTCTCGGTTTTCCGTCCTAACGAAGCCTGCGATCCCTTCTACAATGTTAACTTGCCATCTCAGTTTTGTATGATCTGGAAATTTGATGGCGTTTCCCTCCATCCCTTCATACCAGTCACTGAAGAAAAAGTTGATGAGTTCTGGGCCCAGGACAGGTCCTTGCAGCATCCCACACAAAACTCCCCTCCCGTGTGATGAAGTATCATTGGGAAGCACTCTGAGTTCAGTTTTCCAACTAGTCATGATTTTACTTGATGGCACTTCCTAGTCCATACTTGATCAAAATATCATGAGAATGTTCTCCAATGCGTTGCTGAAATCAAGATAAATTACAGACATAGCATTCCCACAGTCCAATAAGCTGGTAAGCCAATTTTTTAAAAAAAGGGGGTAAAATGTTCATGTGGACTTATTTTGACAAATCAATGGTGGCTTCTACTAATCACAGCAGTGTTCCCAAGATGTGTACAGAGACTGACTGCTTTGGTAATTTGCTTTAGTATCTTCTCCAGTATCAGAGTCAGGCTGATGAGAGTGTAGTTTCTTGTATCATCCTTTCCCCTGCTTTTGGAGACTGGGATAACCTTGGACTGTCTCCACTATTAAGGTACTTGTTCTTCAACATTTCACAATACAGTAGTCCCTCAACCTACGAACTACTCGAAAATCAACGTTTTCGACTTACGAACGACAAAAAAGACCGGAAGTAGTTGGCGGTTTAGATTTGGCTTCCTCGACTTACGAATTTTTAGATGCGGTTTCCTCGACTTACGAATGTTTCCAGACCTCCGTGGGTGCGCTTTTCGACCTACGAAAATTTCGACTTACGAACGTCCGTTCGGAACGGATTAACTACGTAAGTTGAGGGACCACTGTAATAAGAGTGCATCTGAGTTATTTTAGCATCCTGGGATGCAATTCATCTGGCTCTGAAGACTTGAACTCATTAGTGTTTCCTGGCCAACTCCTTATCAATCTGGAATTGCTATCTTATATTCATGTTATTTCTGGGAGGTTACATACAGTTCCCCCTTCTGGTGAAGAAGATGCAGACAAAAGAAAGGTTGAGCAGTTCTGTCTTCTCTTTGGCTGGGTTCACACACAACAAAGAACCTGTGTTAGGAGCGGAGGGCTGGTCTTGTGGTAGCAAGCATGGATTGTTCCCTTTGCTAAGCAGAGTCTGCCCTGGTTTGCATTTGAATGGAAGACTACGTGTGTGAGCACTGTGACATCCCATCCCTTAGGGGATGGGGGCGCTCTGGGGAAAGCATCTGCCTGCTTGCTTGCAGAAGGTTCTAAGTTTCCTCCCTGTCATCTCCAAGATAGGGCTGAGAGAGACTCCTGCCTGCAACCTTGGAGAAGCTGCTGCCAGTCAGTGAAGACAACATTGAGCTCGATGGATCAATAGTCTGACTCAGTATAAGGCAGCTTTCAATGTTCCTAAACTCGGCGAGACCCGAGTTCAAATCCCCATTCAGCCATGAAACTAGCTGGGTGACTCTGGGCCAGTCGCTTCTCTCTCAGCCTAACCTACTTCACAGGGTTGTTGTGAGGAGAAACTCAAGTATGTAGTACACCACTCTGGGCTCCTTGGAGGAAGAGCGGGATATAAATGTAAAATAAAATAAAATAAAATAAAATAAAATAAAAATAATAAACTGAGATTTCCCCAGTCCGAGATACAGAGGGACCCTGAAGTTGGTGCTGAACACATGTCAGTTTGTTGGAATTAGTTGAGTTACGTCAGAGGTATGCACCCTGCCTGAGCCTCTTAGTGAGTCTCTGGATGCCTTTCTTGTGCTGCCCTACAAAAATGCTGAGCTCTCCTGGAACAAGCCAGAGGTTCATAAAAGGTGTGGGTTCAGATGTAGCAGAAGTTGGTTCAGTGGTACCTGCCTTTGGCTTGGCAAGCTAACTTCAAATCTCGGTTAGACATCTTGGTTTGATGCCCCAAGTAAACCTTCAGGTTCCTGCCCTTGGCATGGGTTTCAGATGGTCACAGATAAAGCCAGGTGCCCACTCTGCAAGGAGGCTCTCTGCGCTAGGGATGAGCTCGCCCTGTAAGGCTGTTCTCATGACGGTGGACTGGGTAAGACTACCCAACTCTGGGCGTGGTGTGTGCCCACCTGATTTCTGGCCATTATGTCTAGGGATGATGGGAGTTGTAGTTGGAATACAACTGAAGGAAGCCCAGGCGGGTGTGCAACTGGGGGAGTCAGTCATGTGACTTGCCTCTAGGGGGGCCCCCAAGGCAGTGGGCCCCCAGAAAACTGTCTCCTCTTGCCCTATTATAGTTACGCCCCTGGCCATCTGATCCTGCGCCCACCTCCCACACAATCACTTCCCCTGCATCCTAGATGACCCAAAATGGGAAGTGCACCCAGCGCCCAAACACTGTGCCCTCTAAGAGGGATTCCCAGATGTTGTTGACGAAGACACCCAGAATCCCCAGCTGCAATGGCTTTTCCTTGGGGATTATGGGAGTTGTAGGCAACAATATCTGGGAATCCCTCTGCAGCCCCAAAGCTGGAGTTTAACATTGTGAGAACCAGCCTTATGCCTCCTCCTTCTGTCTGTCATCCATGAGCATTTCACCATGACCAGGAGAGTTGGTCTAGGGAGGAGAGCTGGTCTTGTGGTAAAGGTAAAGTATGCCGTCAAGTCGGTGTCAACTCCTGGTGACCACAGAGCCATGTGGTTTTCTCTGGTAGAATACAGGAGGGGTTTGCCATTGCCATCAAGCATGAATTGACCCTTTGCAAAGCAGGATCCACCTTGGTTTGCATTTGAATGGGAAACTACATGTGTGAGCTCTGTAAGAGATTCCCCTTAAGGGATGGGGCCGCTCTGGGAAGAGTGCCTGCATGCTTGCATGGAGACGGTTTCAAGTTCCGTCCCTGGCATCTCCAGGTAGGGCTGAGAGGGATTCCTGCCTGCAACCTTGAAGAAGCCACTGCCAGCCTGTGTAGACCAGGCCTGCACAGCATAAGGCCCGGGGGCCGGATCAGGCCCACGGGGACTTTTCTGCCGGCCCCAGGGCAGGCCCAAAGTATTGTGGTGCTTGAGCTAAGGTGCAAAATGCTGCCTTGCCCCAGGGACGTGGTGGGGGTCGGCCCCCTTTCAAAACTGACCTTTGAAGGCGCTGAAAGTACATGGGGGACAAGGAAGAGGAAAGGTTGCTAGGAGCCTCCTCTTCCCTCCTCATGTTGTGGGTAACTAATACTTGCTTTCATTAATATTTTTAATGAGTAACTAATAATTGCTTTCATTAATATTTTTAATAATTAATTTTAATGTAATCATTAATGTGCTGAAAATTTACCTTGGCCCCTGCCTACCAAGTCATGGCTGGTTCTGGCCCACCAGGGTATTTGACTTGTGCACCCCTGGTGTAGACAATAATGAGCTCGATGGACCAATGGCCTGACTCGGTGGAAGGCACAACTTCCTATGTCCTACCATCCGTCCTGAGCACTTTGCATCTGTTTCTGAGGCGCTTCCAGATAGGCCCTAAATCTTCTCGCCTCCTCTCCACTGGATCAATCCATCTTGGCAATTGCTTGCAGCCCAACCAAAGGATGCTGTGTTATATTGTTTCCTTATTGCTTCCTAAAGATGGGATGAGGCATTCTGATTTCTAATGCCTGCCATGTGTAAGGGGCACAGCAAACACCAGGAAGGGAAAAATAATACAGAACTCATTCTCGCTCCCCCCCCCGCTCCCCGCCCGCGAGCTCCTGCTTGGCCAAAACAGTTGGACCACAATGAACGCTGGGAGATCAAGCCTAGAAATCTACAGGAATTAAGGACTTGGCGGCAGAAACGGCTCCTGCCTCCCTCACCCCATTAGAGCATAATGAGGTGATGAGAGCTCATGGATTTACATCTGCTCCCACACGAATACCCGCCCTCTGTCAAGCCCTCTGTCAAGCCGGCAGGGTGCCCTTAGGAAAACAGACTCACTGGCAGCCAATCAGGAACGGGCAAGCTGAGAGGCAGCAAATGAAGGGCACGGGGGAAAGCAGCACATTTTGCAGTGATGCACTCCAGCCCCCTCAAGGGCCGGCCGGTTCACTTGGGAGACCTAGGTGGTCGCTTAGGGCACCACTTCTTGAGGGGTGCCTAAGCAGTGCCAGAATAGAGCACTGCCAATTATTGTTTCTCTCCCTCCTGTTGCACAGTGGTGGAAGTATGTATGCTGTAACCCTGCCCCCTGCTCCCCAAAGGGCCTGCACATTTGGCACCTTTGCCCCTTGCCCCTCAGCCCCCAAGAAACAGCTAGTCTCATCAGCTGCATTCCCTCTCTTGAAGATGAATCGCCTGCCTCAGCATTCCTTTCCAAGAAGAAACGGTCTCAGGCTGGATTTCCAAATTAACAGTAGCATCTTTTCAGCTCTGAAGTCTTAGAGTTTTGCCCCCATAATAGACTGGGAACTCTCTCCCACTGGACCCTCAAATCAGCACTGACCCTGCAGATGAGCAGTCTGAGAGGCTCAAGTGAAAGCTGGGTCTCTGCACTTCTTGGCTGGGAGTGGGGGTGGGGAGATACTAAAGCCAAACCTTGCCCAGGGCTGGTCCTGCTGTAGAAAACGGCTTGTGCAAGGCATGGGGCACTGATGCTTGCAAAGGAGGACTTCCCAGTGGATCATGGCCCAAGTTGACTAATGAAAAGTGGGGAGGGGTTCCATTTGGATTTTCTGCTTCCATCACCAAAAGGGTTTTGCCTGGTCCTGATTGGGGAAAGGGGATCGATGCTTGGATTCCGCATAAAGAAGTTCTTTAATAGCTCTCCTGTATACCCACTGTGATATACTAGGCTTGTTCACACGATCGTTTGAATCTAGGTTTAATGTGGGTTACCGACATTAGCACGATGATGTAAAACCATGCCAAGGTGGGGATCTCGGGTCATAAGTCTTCTCAATATGGGCTCACACAATCACTTCAATGTTGGTAACCCACATTAAACCTAGATTCAGACAACTGTGTGAACAAGTCTACTGAGGTCTTGTCATAATTGGACTCAGTGTCCAACATGCAGACTCATGCTGTGCTCCTGCAGTGGTTGGGGTTTTTAGCTCAGTGGCACAGTATCTGCCTGCTTGCATGCAGAAGGTCCCAGGTTCACTCCCTGGCACCTGCATTTGGGAAAGACCTGAAACCGGCCTGAAACCTTACAGAGTGCTACCAATCCGTGCAAACCAGGGATTCCCATCCTGTGGTCCTCCAGATGTTGCTGAACTACAACTCCCATCAGCCCCAGCTAAAATCTATTATGTCTAGGGATGATGGGAGTTGTAGTTCAGCAACATCTGGAGGACCACAGGGTACAGGCAATACTGAGCTAGATGGAGCGATGGTCTGACTCGGGATAAGGCAGATTCTTATGTTCCTAAGGCCACTGCCTCACCTTTCTTCATGAAAGGGCCACTCTGGGGGCCCCACAGCTCATTTTTAAAGGCCCTCTTCCCCATTAAGCCCTTCTTATACACACAGGAGTTGGTTGAACTGGGATCCAGGAGGAGTGGGATACATGGCAGAGCAAGCCTGCAGGCACTAGAAAAGAACCAGACCGGGAACATCCACTTAATTGCTTTTATGCCCCGAGAGACAGACCCCTGATCCACCCTGAAGCCTCTGTGCATGGTGGGAGGGCTGCTGTGTTCACTCCCCACTGCAGCCCACTGCGAGCAGATCTGACATGCGGCAGCCATCTGTGAACCAGACTTGAGTGACAGAGGAGTCTCCATTATCATGATTGATCACCCCGATCTGCGGCTCTTCCTGCTTGTCCCTTTCCTTTTCCATTCGGAGAGACGGAGTTTGACATGCAAGCCTAAAAGGGGGGTGGGTGAGAATATAAGAAGTGATATTGTGAGGGTTTCCGCTTTCTGCGGCGAAAAAGCAAGGCAAGGATCCATTAAAAGGATGTTCTGCAGAGCGGGAATCCTGAGGTGGCGTGGTGAGTTACTGGAAGATTATAAAAAGAAACCTCAACTGGTGTGTGGCGAAGGCACACACACAACGGTGAGTCACGCCAAGAGGAGCGAGGCAAGGCACTGATTCTGAAAGCCTGCACATTATCTTGGAGGAACTTCAGGAGGGGCTCACTGGCGGCTCCAACAGTCACGTCTGACTGCCTTCGGAGCTGGAGGAAGCAGCACCCACTTCCTACTGAAACTGGCTCCCTGCCGTGCCTGCCAATGGGCGGGCACAGGGGATCATCCAGACCCGGAGCTTGGGCGAACCGCCCTCCCTCCCGGACTGCGATGTAGTGGCAAATTCAGAAGTGCGGGCACTCTCCATGACAGCCCCCATGGCCCTGCCCACCCCAATAGCCAGAGAAGAACATAGGGACATAGGAAGCTGCCATATGCTGAGTCAGACCCTTGGTCCATCTAGCTCAGTACTGTCTACCCAGACTGGCAGCGGCTTCTCCAAGGTTGCAGGCAGGAATCTCTCTCGGCCCCACCTTGGAGATGCTGCCAGGGAGGGAACTTGAAAGCTTCTGCTCTTCCCAGAGCAGCTTCATCCCCTGAGTGGAAGATCTTACAGCGCTCACACATCAAGTCTCCCCTTCATATGCAACCAGGGCGGAGCCTGCTTAGCTTGGGGGACAAGTCATGCTCACTACCACAAGACGAGAAGTACCGGCACTCCGTCCCTGTGCATCCCCCCCTCCACTACACCCCTGCTCATCCGTAGACCAGGGTGTCGAGATAGTTTTGGAATACAAGTTGCATCATCCCCAGCCACAATGGTCTAACAATGTGGATGATGGGAGTTGTAGTCCAACAAACAAGTTGGGAACTGATGGCTTACACTAAAGGGAGTTGTTTAAGAGAACGTCTTCTCCATCATCTTATTGATTGCTTGATTGATTGAATTTTTATATGTATACCACGCTCTTCTTCCAAGGAGCCCAGTGGTATACATGGTTATATTTCTCCTCACAATAACCCTGTGAGGTGGGTAGGTTAGGCTGAGAGAGAGAAGTGACTGGCCCAGAGTCACCCAGTGAGTTTCATGGCTGAATGGGGATTTGAACTCAGGTCTCCCTGGTCCTGGTCCAACACTAACCACTACACCAGAGTGGGCCCACCGTCTACTGAGATCATCTGGGGAGGTCCAGCTACCGTTGCCAGCAGTTCATCTAAGCAGGGTCTGCCCTGGTTGCATTTGAAAGGGAGACTTGATGTGTGAGCACTGTAAGATATTCCCCTTAGGGGGATGAAGCCGCTCTGGGAAGAGCAGAAGGTTCCAAGTTCCCTCCCTGGCAGCATCTCCAAGATTAGGGCTGAGGGAGATTCCTGCCTGCAACCTTGGAGAAGCCGCTGCCAGTCTGTGAAGACAATCCTGATCTAGATGGACCAATGGCCTGACTCAGTATATGATCGCCAACCACAGTGTCTAATAGTCAGGGATGATGGGAATTTTACAATAGCTGAAGTTGTGCAGCTGAAGTTGTGTACACATTCCTTTCTTTTGCAGCTCAGTCACCCTGTGGTCAAACAAGTCTGATAGGTTTTCGAAACCAATCTTCCCCAGCTTGTGAAACGGTTTCCCAAAGGCAAAGGTGGAATGAGTGTGAGCATATAGGCAGCAGCAACTCAACAGGCAGACTCAGTGGTAGGCAACCTTGGCTCCCGCTCTTGCTGAATGACAAATCTCCGAGTTCAAATCCCCATTCAGCCATGAGACTTGCTGGGTGACTCTGGGACAGTCCCTTCTCTCTCAGCCTAACCTACTTCACAGGGTTGTTGTGAGGAGAAACCTAAGTATGTAGATCACCGCTCTGGGCTCCTTGGAGGAAAAGCGGGATATAAAATTTAAATTAAAAAAACACAAAAAACTCCAGTCACAAAAAAATTGGCTGGAGGTGACAGGAGTTGCATTTCTCCACAGCTGGACAACCCTGCGGTGGAGCAATATAAATGACTGTCTCATGAATGAGACAGAGTAAGACAGGATTCTTTACTTCCATATGAACTGTTTTCGGTGGTATGGTTTGTGAATTGTATGTTTTTGATATTTAATTTTTTTAAAAATGTTAAAAAATATGACCGGATCACTCTTATATGCTAGAGTCACCAGTCTTAATCCCAATTATTGACTGTGTTTTGGACTTCATTCCATAAAATGGCAAACACAGTCTAGCTCAGAGCAATCTCTTTTTAGCACTTCAAACTCTTCCGGTGGGTGGGGGGAGAAAAGAGAAAACGCTATCATCTGACTTTGCTGCAAGAAAAAGCAGCAGCTACAAGTCCGCATAAATAAAAAGCAAAAGCGACTCTGTTAGCTCTGTGGGACAGCAGCAGTGTCATTGTCTGTTTTGGGTGTTTTGCAGTTTTTCTGCGTCACAGCCCCAAATCTGGAGTTTTCACTTGCAACTGTGTAGTGCCAAAGTTGTGGAAGAACCTAAAGAGAGCCCTGTCGGATTGGACCAAAGGAACATTGAGTTCAGCATCTTGTTCCCCTCAGTGGACAGTCAGGTGCATTTGGAAACTCCTCAAGCAAGGCACAAAGCACATAGGAACACAGGAAACTGCCATATGCTGAGTCAGACAATTGGTCCATCTAGCTTAGTACTGTCTACACTGACTGGCAGCAGCTCTCCAAAGGTTTCAGGCAGGAGTTTTTCCCAGCCCTACCTGCAGATGCTGCCAGGGATTCAATCTGGGTCCTTCTGCATGCAAACAGATGCTCTTCCACTGAGCTATATTCCCAACCTATATTCCTAAGGGGAATATTTTAAAGCAGACAACACTCACATGTAGTCACCCATCCAAATGTAGTCACCCATCCAAATGCAAACCAGAGCAGATCCTACTTAGCAAAGGGGACAATTTATGCTCACTATGGCAAGACCAGCACTCGTCCCTCCCCTGCTCCACAAGAACAACCCTCTCCTGCTGCTGTTCACAAGCAGCAGGGATTTCAAAGGAAGACTGCCTTTGGATTTGGAGGTTCCACTTCGCTTATCATGGCTAACTATTTGCTATTATTGCTACGGTTATGTGTATACATATTATTTTGTTCAACGTTCTGAAGTTTTTTTGTTTTGATTTTTATGTGCTTTAATGGTTATGTTGTTTATTGGTTTGGTTTTGTGAACTTCCCTGAGAATATTTGTCATGGGTCGGCTATATAAATAAAGTTGTTGCTGTTATTGGTGTTATTACTATTATAATTATTGTTATACCAGCTTCCACCAAAACTGTTTTCAAAGCAGTTTATACAGAAAAGGAATAATAAGGAGAAGATGGTTTCCTGTCTCAAAAGGATTCACAGTCAAAAAAGTAATAAAAGAATTCATGTGGACCAAGAATTGGATTAACCCATTCTTTATCCAGAATAACTTGCCCAGCTCACTCCCAATTTTTGCTAGCCTGCCAGCAGAAATCTCAGTTAAATCCTCCGAAAATGATTGTGTGCTGTGTGGGGTGCCCTACATGGCTAGCCAGTGCCAACCACCATGGCATACGAACATCTCCAGGTGAGCCACCTGGCATTTCTGCTCACAGATCGGAAATTGGGAGTGCACTAGATAAATTAACTGAGATATGCAGCAGATTTGCTCGATGCTTGGTCATGTGAACGCAATCAAGGTAGACACCAGGAATTGCCACCAGAGGGGTGCTGTGCTGCTGGGCCTACACAGGGTCAGTTGCTCCCTACCTGCTTAATATAAAGATAATCACCACTTTGAATGGAACTTTTTTGCCCAATTAGCAGGGGATAAGAAGATAAGAAGAGCCCTGCCAGATCAGACCAAGGTTGGAGTGGAGCAAGAAGTCCTGGGCTGCCTGTCTGACCCGGGGCCCTCTGCTTTCTTCTCCCCCCATCACACTTCTGTGTCTTTGCTGCAGAAGATACATTCTCAGGACACTCTTTCTTTCGCTCCTCTGAAAATAATATCACACACTCCCCCTCCATCACACACACACAGACATTTCCACATGCACACTTGCGCCAGCACACTCCCCTGACTCAGAAACATTTTCAGACACATATACCTACTACGACCATCTCATATATCTGTACAACAACAACACTAGCACTAGCCAGCCCGCCAGGGAGGGAGGAGGAGAGAGAGGCCTGATTTTCCTCACCACTCCTCTCCTGGAGAGGACTCCTTTGGAGCAGTCTTCCAATAGCCAGCAGCCTCCTCTTACTCAGGACCCCAGGGACACTAGTCCTACCTTGCTCAATTACAGCCGCACCTCTGCGTCCGGCATCATGTTTCCCACAGTGGTCAGCCAGATACCTCTGAGGAATGAAGGCAGCGACCTACTCCTGCTGTCTGCTGTGCTGAGAAGCGGTCCTGCCTCAATCTCACAGATGCCATACAACATGTTCTTAGGCAATCAGGGAACTATCCCCACTTTGGTCAGTCATATAGTTTTTGGGGTCACCTTTCCGGGGCGGACCCTCCATGAGGCAGGGGGAGATGCCTGCCTCAGGCACAGGAAGGGGGATAGGGCCATCCCACCATCTACTACCATCACTATGGCTGCCACCTCGCCACCCACTACCATTACCATGCATGCCACTACCATTTCCATGGGTGCCACCCAACTACCCACTACCGCTAGGCGAGGCTACAGCATCTGGGGCTCTTTACTTTGGAAAAGAGGCGACTAAGGGGAGAAATGATCAGGGTGTAGAAAATTATGCATGGAGTGGAGAGAGAGTGGGCAGAGAGGAATCTCTCTCCCTCTCTCACAACACTAGAACCAGGGGTCACCCCATGAAATTGAAGGTCAGGAAATTTAGGGCCGACAAGAGGAAGTTCTTTTTCACATGGCACATAATTAATCTATGGCATTCTTTGCCATGGGATGTGGTGGTGGCCACCAGCTTGGATGGCTTTAAAAGGGGCTTAGAAAGATTCATGGTGGACTGGTCTATCAATGGCTACTAGTCTGGTGGCTGTGGGCCACCTCCAACCTCAGAGGCATGATGCCTCTCAATACCAGTTGCAAAGGAGCAACAGTAGGAGAGAGGACATGCACAAACCTCTTGCCTGTGGGCTCCCCAGAGGCATCTGGTGGGCCATTGTGTGAAACAGGATGCTGGACTAGATAGGCTTCCTTGGGCCTGATTCAGCAGGGCTGTTCTTATGTTCTTATGCCACCATGGGTGCCACCTCACCATCCACTACCATCACCGTAGGTGCCACTACCATCACTATGGGTGCCACCCGACCTCCTACTACTGCCACCCTTCCTTGCCTCACTGGGGCACACTGTTCATTTCCACTTCCTTGCCCTGCTGGGGTGGAATTGTTCTTCTTATTGGAAGTGAAGGACTTCGCGCTGTCTCTATGACAGAGGGGGACAGACTAGTGAGTCAGAGGGCTAGAGAGGTCAAGACATTGGTCATCCCTTCTCTACTGCTCTGACACTATCCCTTTGATATGTAGATTGCTACTCTTAGGGACAAACTTCCTTCCTTCCTGCCTGGCCGCTTCCTCTTCTTCCCTTCCCTTCCTTCTCCCTTGCAACATGCAAGCTCCTCTCTCCCTGCACCATGTGTGCAGAGATGCATCCATGTGCATCCAGTTAGCTAGCTAGATTAGAGATCCTATCTCTCCACTTTACTACGGTATCTAGAATGGAGTTCACTAATAAATGCTCCTTATATTGATTTGAAACTATTAACTGGCTCCAAGTTATTTTGCTCTCAGCATACATGCATGCCTGGGCAGATTCCGCTGTGTTGTGCCTCTGTGCACTCTGCTATATTAGAAGGGTATCTCTTACCAGAGAGAATTCCCAACACTTCTCTCCCCCCCCCCCCAATTTGAGCTAGGAACTTCCCTGCCACCCACCACCCCTGCCTGGCTTGTGGGGGCATAGCCTGGAAGTGCTCACATCATGGCACCCCCGTGCCTCAGCAGCAAGGCTTGAGGACTTACCCACAGACGAGGGGAACATCATACCATCCTTCACCTCTGGCCCGGCCTCTGGTTGTTCTCCCCACAGCAACTAAGATTTGGAAGCACCCTGCTTCTAAAACAGGGGTGGGCAAACCTGGCCCTCCAGCTGTTGTTGAACTACAACTCCCATCATCCCCAGCCACAATAATGGGCACTGTAGTTCAACAGCAGCTGGAGGGCCAGCTTTGCCCACCTCTGCTCTAAAACTTAGCGCTAGCCATTGTGACTCTAAGGAATGGATTTCAGGCTGAAGGTTTAATTTTGAATCTGACGAAAGGCAGCTGAAGCAGCAATGCAACCCAGCAGAGGCCTACTCGGCTTCCTTAGGCGCAGGCCAGAGCCCAAAGCAGGCCAGCCGAAATGCACACCAAACAACCACAATGTCTAGAAAACAGTCAGTGTGAAACCAATGACTCATCGTCTCAGGGTGTAATTTCAGTTCATTTCAATGATATTTGCTTCTGAAACTGGTTAGGAAAAAGAAGAACAGCAAGTCTGATAGGGTTAGTCACAGTTGTTCCCAAGGGAAGGCTCGGGAAGGTCACGCAAATAGGTGAAGATGAGCAAGAAAGGGACCCAGGCAAAGTGATCCGATCTAGACTGGAACTATGCAGACGTCAGCGTCTGTGTGTACATGTGCGTCTTGACTCTTTGCTCTGGGTGCTTTCCTTTCAGCTATGACAGATACAAGACCAAAATCACACTAATAATGTCAATGCTGTTGTATGCTGAAGAGTGTAACTGCTATTTGGTGTTGCCTTTAGTGTGTGTGTGTGTGTGTGTGTGTAAGAGAGTGTATGTTGTTTAGCTTTTAATCTGTTTAATTTTAAATCTTAAATTTTAGGTTTAATTTTACCTGGTATGGTTTTTTTAATAGTGTTTAAACTGATATTACCATTGTCACTTGCTTTGGCAATTTGATTTTTAAATTGAAAAGTGAGCTATGAATATCCAAGTGAAAGAAAGAAAGAAAGAAAGAAAGAAAGAAAGAAAGAAAGAAAGAAAGAAAGAAAGAAAGAAAAGTTAATTGGTTTGTTCATACAGTTATTGTTTGGGTAGGAAACGCCTCCTACCCTAGATTAGGAACTGCACACACTTCTGTTTTGTGATTGACCATGAGTTAAAAACAAAGTTGGAGGCACCATCCATCACGGTGCTAAGCAGGATCTGGGTCAGATGGCTTTTTGTCCTACCTGGGTACAGCAGCTGGGAAGGAGGGAGTCCTCTCACCCAGCTGCTGCTGAGCACACGATCATGAACCAACTTTGTTTTTAACTCACAGATGATCAGAAAACAGAAACACGCACAGCTCCCAAGTGAAGGTAAGAGGCTTCTCTGACCCTAACAATAATCGTGTGAACGAGCCTAATGTGTTCTACAGGTGACTGGACTGGAGCCAAATTTCATGTGTAACAGAAGATCTCTGATCAGATTTTGGCCATTTTTTCTTTAGTTCAAAGAAGTGATGGAGAATTTTCTAATTCCCTGTGGGTCACAGGGAAGTGACACACAGGAAAGTGCTTTTACCCCTTTCTCCCGGCTGTTAGCCTGATCTGAACCCCTTCCAGGTGCAGTTGCAGGTGCTTTGATTTATTTATTAATATTTAAATTTATATACCGCCTTTCATTAGATAACCTCGGGTTATCTGCAAAACACCGCTGCAGCGCACCGGACTGCCACAAGGGGCAGCGACACGCAGAGTCGCAGCCCTGGCAGAACATGAGACACCAAGTGGGAATCCCATGAGATCGGTAAATGCTCCTGCCACCTAGCATCCTGCGCAACCCACCATGCGCCCACCATGCGCCCACCATGCGTCCCCCACTGCTGCTCAGTTGGCTGACGCGCATGCGTGGCAGCCATTTGATGGATCAGCATGGTGTGTTTTTGCTGTGCTGACCCTAACCCTAACCACACATGCGCATCAGCCAATTGAGCAGTGGAAGTAGGGTAAATGGTGGGTTGGCCATGTGGGATGCCTGGCAGCGGCAGTGGGAGTATTACCAACCATTAAAGGAATAACAACAACAACAATAATAATAAATATGCAAAAATATTATGGGTCTTCCGACTACAAACAGACAAACATCTGCCACACAATACACCAGATATAACTGTAGTCAAGAAGAAAGAAAAACAAGTCAAAATAATTGACATAGCAATACCAGGAGATATAGAAAAAATCACAAAATACAAAGATCTACAAATTGAAATTGAAAGGCTGTGGCAGAAAAAGACCCAAATAATCCCAGTAGTAATTGATGCCCTAGGTGCAATTCCAAAAGACCTTGAAGAGCACCTCAACACCATAGGGGCCACAGAAATCACCATCCGCCAATTACAAAAAGCAACTTTACTGGGAACAGCCTATATTCTGCAACAATATCTATAATAAAAACAAGAACAATATGGATAATAAAATCCAGCCATCCCAGGTCCTTAGGAAGGACTCGATGTCTGGATAAAACAAACCAGTCAGTAACACCTGTCTGACTGTTCAAACAAGAAACTATACGTGATCTTAGCTATTAGGTAATAGCAATCCCAGGGGATAGAGGAGCTGATGAGAAACAATTGGAGAAAATAACTAAATACAAGGACCTTCAGATTGAAACTGAGTGGCTCCGGGAAAAGAAAACAATAGTGGTGCCAATAGTTGTTGGTGCCCTTGGTGCAGTACCAAAAGAACTTGAACACCATCTCGACACCTTGGGCATCAATAAAATTACAACACATCAACTACAGAAGGCCACACTACTTGGGACAGCATGAATACTACGACGGTATCTTTAATTTTTCTTTCGTTATCCTGGACCCTTGGAAAGGGCCTGATAATTAAAGTACCAAATCCAGTCAATAACATCTGGTAGACTGTCTGTAAATAGCATCATCATCATCATCATCATCATCCTTTATTTGGCAGCCTGCCCATATCATTAAAAATTCCAATAAAAACACATAAAACATGACAAAGAAATTACAACAGAAAATACAATACAAAACATTTTTAAAAGTTTTTTTTAAAATCTTGTGTGAGCAGCAAGGTCTTCACCTGATGTCTAAAAGAACAAAGTGACAATGCTAGGCAAACCTTGGCAGGCAGGCTATTCCATAGATGGGGTGCCACCACCGAAAAGGCCCTCTCCCTAATAGCCACCCACCCACCTAGGCAGGGGCACTCAGAGCAGTGCCTCCAAACAAGATCTTAAGGTCCAAGCACTGCCCTAGCCTGTGAATTCTTAAAACACACCTCTTTGGGATGGAAGAGGCATACTGTTCCAGCTTTCAACCTACTGATGTGATCTCACCACAGGGGGTGGATATGCAGTACTTAAAACAACGCACAACACAGTCTATCTTAAGCAGGGCAAGCTAGGGTTGCATCATGGTGGGAAAAAGCGGCACTGACTTTCCAAAGAAATATATGGCTGCACATACCCTAAAGCAGTTTGTCTTATAAGATTTGTTCAGTGATTTGTACTAATAAATTTGACTGCTGTTAACTAATAGCATGACTAATTTCCTTAGGATAATACCGAGCTGTCAGTCCATAGGCTCCGGACCGAACATCTGTTTGCATTTAAATTCACGACAGGCTCAGTATTTAATAACAGTAATAACAATAACACATAACAAAGTCTATCTTAAACAGAGATAGAGTGAGAACCACTGTTGTATAATGATCAGAGTCCAACACAGCCAAAGAGAAAACAACCCTAAAAATAGGTACCAAAGGAAGTTAAAATATCACACAGTTAAAAGAATCACCAATTTATATCATTAAAAACCACAAACTGCCTTTTAAGTCCATCCAAACGACTCATATACCTATGTCTACATTAGTATTTACTTCAGCATAAATTCATTCATTAACTGGAACATACTGGATGGAAATTAATACATGAGCATTAAAAAAAAAATCCATACAAACTGCCAGACGTGTTTCAACTCTGAGGTCTTCTTTAGCGGCTGGTAGGAATACATCACAGATCTTCACAAGTTTTAGATGTCTGAGGCAACGAATGCTTTTTCATTCAAGTTATTTACATATTGGAAGATCATTAGCCAAGCTTTGAAAGAAGTTCTCACACTGATGAAGAGTTGGGATGTTTTTGAAGGTACTTCTAATACTTGTGAAGATCTGTGATGCATTCCTGCTAGTCATTAAAGACCATCTCAGGGCTGAAACACAGTTAGTACTTTATAGGGTAAAGTATAGGGCAGTACAAATGATCATAATTATTGTAGGAGAAGCCTCCTCTGATTACGATCATGTGAGCTGCCCCTATATGGGAGACAGATTTCCAGGGTTCCCAGCCCAAGCCTGGTGGTGATATCTGACACATCATGACAGAACCTGGGGCTGCAGGGGAAGCTTAAAATAAGTTCAAAGAGTGGAAAAATGCAATGGCTGTTTGCTCTAGATAAAATGTTCTTGCTTCATTTCTAAAAAACCCATTTCTGAACAGATGTCTTCAACAGGACCACACCAAGGGTCCTTCCAGAGGAAAATGAACTCTGCAGTTTTGAACGCTTCTGTGCAGGTTCAAAACAGGTTCTTTCTGACGGTATATGTGCCCCCATAGCCTTCCACGCTCCTTCCGATCAGGATCTGGCCACATGCTGATCGGAGATCTTGCGCTGTTTCTGTAGCACCACCTGCTGGCCAGCGCTTGCATTCTGAGAAGAACCAGCAGTTATCACAGAAGTAGTATTAAGAAGAGAACAAAATGTACATGCTGGCCAGCAGGTGGTGCTGTGAAAATAGTGAGAGGTCTCTGCTCAGCATGTGAGAAGAGAATAAAACCAGTGGGGTAGAGGTTAGAGTATTGGACTAGAACTTGGGGAGTCTCCAGTTCAAATCCCTGCTCAGCCATGAAACTCAATGGGTGACTCTGGGCCAGTCACTCATCTCTCAGCCTAACCTACCTCACAGGGTTGTTGTGGGGATAAACATAACCATGTAGACTGTTCTGGGCTCTTTGGAGGGAGAGTGGGATATTAATATAAAAACAAACAAATACATAAACAAATAAGATCCCAATAGGAAGGAGAGTGGAAAGCTATGGGAGAATGTGAACAATCAGTAAGAACCCGCTTAAATTTGCATAACTTATTGCCATCTGGAAGGACCCTAAGTTTGCACCACTTGTGATCCATAAACCTGAACACAACCCACCAGCTAGACAAAGTGGTCTGCCAGCTGCTTGTCCGCTCCCTGTTTTTGCAACTCCCCTATGTTTTAGGTTGGCAGCAAAAATCAGGGGTTCATTGAACCCTTGGTGGGCTGCCATTCATGGCCAGTGGGTTGCATTTGGTCTGGTGGCTCACACATGGTAGAAGTCTGAACTACATGACTGTGGACCAGCCCCTCAAGAATTTCCACCATTTAAAAAGTAGTGTTGTGCTCAGTGTCTTGAGCTTCCTGGGGCTGAAATATAAATAGAGATGAAGAGACACGCTTATGGTTTTTTCTTCATTTGGTGTGTGGTGTGGGCTGCTGGGTGGGGGTGGGAACGAACAACCTCAATGGACAAACTCCAGAAAATCTCAAGTGTTTCCTTGCTGAAGAGGTCGCCATGGAAGCGGATGAAATCTGTGGTTAGCCATTTGATCTTTGCTTGTAAGATCGTACTGGTGGGCCGCTGTTTTCCTTTGCCTCTTGCTTCAGGAACCCCAGAGGCATAACCTTCGCATTTCAATTAGGGTAACAAGGCAGTTAAAGGAGGTCTCTCTCTCTCTCTCTCTTTCCCCTGTCCTTACGGCAGCAGCAGACGGTCTCCGACATAAAGAGGCAGTTGTTTACAAGACATATCAAGATGGGGGCGGGTGGGGAAACTGTTCCTACTGAGGCAAGGAAATCAGCCAGGGCTGTGGGGAACACTGAGTGATCACAGGAACCGGGTACATTTCTGCACCTTTTCTCTCCGTGGCGGTGGTTTTGGTCACATAGGGTGGTCTCACAGTCTGGACGATTTAGTAGTTTAGAGCTTAAGTCAACAAGCGATTATTAGATTCCATGCCAATACTTGTTTAAAATTACTGAGGTCGGCATTTGGTAGGGTGGGAGGGTGGTAGGATTTTGCTTCTCAAAACATCCTTCAGGAGCTGGTGAGCTGCTGCGATCTGAAACCAATTTTGTATCTCTCTTTCCAGGTGGTCTCTCCTACAGTCGGAGTCAAGGGAGAAAGGGATTGCTCACCCTCGGGGTGCAGAACTCCAGGCGCTCAGTCACCAGTGGCCCCTAAAAAAGGCTGGATTCTGGATTCCTGAAAAGGACAGGAAGGGGATTTCTCCGCACAGGAAGCTGCTTTCTACCAAGTCAGGCCATTGGTCCATCCAGCTCAGTATTGTCTACACAGACTGGCAATGGCTTCTCCAAGGTTGCAGGCAGGAGTTTCTCTCAGCCCTATCTCGGAGGTGCTGCCAGGGAAGGAATCTTGGACCTTCTCCTAAGGGGAATATCTTACAGTGCTCACATGTAGTCTCCAATTCCAATGCAAATCAGGTCGGACCCTGCTTAGCAAAGGGGACAATTCATGCTTGCTACCACAAGACCCGCTCTCCTACCATGTGTACTGTGGGGTGTAGGACCAGGTTTCCACTTCTCCCTCTTCCTTCCTCAGCTCTTAAACCAGCAGCCTCTCACAGGAAGCGGGAGGTGTTTGCAAATCAGAGGTTATGATTTCCAGATAGTGCTCCTGACCTCCCAATGAAACACTCCGTGGAAAAAAGGGGGAGGAATACACCGGCAAGAACTGGACCTGTTATCTCATTAGCACACCCAGGTCTTTGCTTCTCCTCCTCTCAGGCTTCTGAAGGAAACCTTGTTTTTCCTGCGAGTTTTCTGAGAAAGTTAGAATGCCAGTGCACTTGTGGAAGTGCCTTATCAATCCTTTCTGCTGCTTTCCCTAGTAAATTTATTCTTGTAAGGAGATAATTTACTGGCAGTAGCTGATGATGGCTGAGGCTTTTGTGGGCTTCATCCTTAAGGCTTAGACACATCCATTGCTGCCACAATGCGTGGAGTTTCCAGTGTTTCCCTGTCCGATTCACTGAACCAGGAGCCATTGGAAATTACAATTCCCATGCACCCTAGAGGCATATTCAGGACTGTCCAAGAGGATCCGGTGCACAAGACCTTCACTAGCATCAGTTAACCCTCCCTGCTGCTGGTTCCCCCACCTTTGCAAAGGTTTGTTTGAGAAGATGGGGAAAGGGTCCAGACTTGGGTGGAATTGTAGAACCGGCTTGTAATGGAATCAGGGGGTGAACTCATTAGAAGTGTCCTCATCCCAAAATTCAGATGCATCATGATGAGTCACTGTTCTCCATCTATTTTTTTAATCTGCTGTATAACTCTTCTTTGTGGCTAATGTTCCTTAGCAGTTAGGAGCAGCGGCACAGAGAAAATTAGTCATGACAAAGAGAAAAGGAGAGAGAGATAGAGAGATGGGGAGATATGTAAAGATGGAGAGAGGCAGCTATTGGCTTCTCCCCACTGCCCCTGAGTGTGTGCTTTATGTCCCCTCCAGTTTTCTCTGCCTGTGGATAGGGGAGCCAGGGGTGGCCTAAGGTATTGCAGCATACTTTGTGAAGTGCCAAAGGTTACCTTGTCCCATGACCTTGGTGGGGCCCATCACCCTTTCGAACCCAGCCCTTGCAAGCTTTGCAAGTGGTATGGCAGGGTGCATCTTGCCACCCCACTGGAGTCCCAATAATCTGCTGCCTGAGGCAGCTGCCACACCTCGCCTCATGAAAGGGGAGCCTTTGGAATTCAGGTCTCCCTGGTCCTGGTCCAACACTCTAACCACTACACCACACTTCTCTCTGCTCATCTTGTCAATTCTTTAGCAAGAACCTGTCCTTGCTCCCCCCACTCTCAACCTCTGTTGTCAGATTTGGCTTCTTAAAAGCCAAATATTGGGTTATGGCCCATTTGACTCAAGAGTATACCCCTGAGGTTCTGGCCACCCTGCCAACCCCTAGTTAGCTTTTAAAGGACAGACAAGATAAGCAGTGATAAGTTTTTAATTGTAAATCGCCCTGAGCCATTTCGGAAGGGCGGTATAAAAATAGAATAAATAAATAAATAATAAGCAACTGGGCCAATGCAGAAAGGCCCCCAGAGGCTTCAGATAGGGCTGAGAAAGATTCCTGCCTGCAGCCTTGGAGAACCCGCTGCCAGTCTGTGTAGACAATACTGAGCTAGATAAACCAATGGTCTGACTCAGTATATGGCAGCTTGCAATGTTCCTATGGCTCTTGCTTCCCTGTATGTTTGCTACGATCCCTACCTCCAGCTTGCAATGCCTGTCCTTGAGGGAGCATCAGAATTCTCTATGGCTTACTCGTGTCTGCTTCTGATGCAATGTGCATAACATGCAACCAGGTTCCAAGAAAAATGGATGGATCAGCACATTACTAATGCAGGAGTAGAACTACTACATATGCTATGAAATGGGACATCAGATTGGCCGTTCCTGGCAGAATGGAGCAGCCTAGGCAGAGCAAGAAGGGATAGAACAAGGGTGTCCCATGGCTATTTTTGACCCACAACTCCCATCATCCCCAGTCACAGTGGCCCGTAGCCTCCCCCCACCAGTAGTCCAGGACAAGTTTCAACATGTACAATTTCTCCACGTACCATATTACCCTAAATCCAAGACTAGGTTTTTAACAAATGTCTTCATATTAGAAACTGGGGGGTCATCTTAAATCCAGAGTCGTTTTCGTTTTGGGTAAATGCAGGTATAACCTGGACAGTATTTATCCTGCATTTTAAGGGGATCATCTTAAATTCAGAGTCATCTTCTGAAGAGATGCAGGAGGAGAGCTGGTCTTGTGGTAGCAAGCACGACTTGTCCCGTTAGTTAAGCAGGGCCTGCCCTGGTTGCATATGAATGGGAGACTACATGTGTGAGCACTGGAAGATATTCCCCTCAGGGGAAGGAGCCGCTCTGGGAAGAGCAGAAGGTTCCAAGTTCCCTCCCTGGCAGCATCTCCAAGATTGGGCTGAGAGAGATTCCTGCCTGCAACCTTGGAGAAGCCGCTGCCAGTCTGTGAAGGCAATATTGAGCTAGATGGACCAATGGCCTGACTCAGTATATGGCAGCTTCCTTGCTCCTATGTTCAATTTGTGTAAATACAGGTGTCAAGCCTCAAACGGGCTGCTCGTGAGTAGGGCTCCCTTTTGTGGCCTCAGAGTCCTTGGTCTGGGCTGTCAGCACTCACCAGTCTCCTGAGCATGCCTGTCTCCCGAGCATGGTGGAACACAGGTAGGTCTGTGGGTGCCTGCTGCCAACTGCCCCCTTCAGGAGTCAATGGGCTCCTTCTCGTGGCAGCCCTCATCCTTGATTGACCCCTCATCACAGGCCAGGCCAGTCTTATATAGCCCCTGGCACGTGGGACAGCTCTCGTGAGATCGTGGGAGCTGGCCCTGCTCTCATGAATGGTGCCACCCATTCAGGTAGGACAAGCCCGCCGCTGTCCTTGTCCTCGCCCAGGTCGGGGACAGTGGGCCAGGCCTCCGACACCAGGTAATTCTGCTGATAAGATTATTTATTCAGTTTTCTGCCCCACCTTGCAATTCAGAAGGTTCCCCACAGCAGCCCATATAAAATGACAAAATACAATTACACTGTCTAGGCTGTTAAAATCATTCAAACACAATCTGAAATTAGAACCTTCTGCATATTGCCTCGTCCTCCTCTTTTTGTAATGGAAAGGGCCCTTGAAACAGCTCCTTCTCCCATCACTGCTCGTAGGCCAGTCGAAGGGTAACGGAATCAGGCATGTAACTTCTTTTTCAATGACTACAGTCATCACAAACAAATTTTCAGGTCCACTGGCAAGATAACGTCTTCTACTATAAGGCCATTTTTTAAATATAAAACTCTGAAATGTTATAGATAGTGTCTGAAACATGTAAAATACTTTGGCAACAGAATCAGAACGTTTGGATATCATTTCTTATTCTGTTACTGACATCTTTTGCATATTGTAGATACTACCTATAATATTTAAGGGTTTTTGTAAAAATATGGCTATATAGTAGCTGTTCTCTTGCCAGTAGGTATATATAATATCAGCTTGAAAATTTGCTTACGGATGCAGTCACTGAAAAAATGGTTAAGATATTTGATTCTGTTACCCTGGCTGGTATTGCCTGGTATTTGGATTCTTCTCTCCCATTCCCCACAATCCACTTCTGTTTGGAAGAGTCACTTGCACTCACTTTTTATACACAGACACTTTTGAACATCTATTCCTCCCTTCACACAGACAGCACCTTTGTGTAAAGTAAAGTAAAGTGTGCCGTCAAATCTGTTTCGACTCCTGGCACCCACAGAGCCCTGTGGTTTTCTTTGGTAGAATACAGGAGGAGTTGACCATTGCATCCTCCCGTACAGTATGAGATGATGCCTTTCAGCATCTTCCTATATTGCTGTTGCTCGATATAGATGTTTCCCATAGTCTGGGAAACATACCAGCGGGGATTTGAACCGACAGCCTTCTGCTTGTTAGTCAAGCATTTCCCTGCTGTAGAATGATCCAAATGTATATACAAATGATTTGTATAAAATGATCAGAAACACAGAATTTAACAAATATTGAGTAAGTGGATGGATGTTTTCTAGATTGGTTTATACACCTGTTACTGTTTACTCTTCTTAGCATGTGATTGGTCACTTAAAGAACAGAGGGTAGTTTTAGCGTCTTGATTGGGTGCTCAAAGAAAGAGGAAGCATGAGTTTCCCATTTCATCCTGGATAATGAGAGGCCTTTGTCCCAGTTCATTCAAGTTATTGCTGTTTTAATTTTAAAACAATTTTATTGTTTTTAAACATGTTTTTAGCCACTTGGGGAACTTATAGGCTGAAAAGTGGGGCATTCACTGAATGAATAAACATTCCCCAAATGAAGCAGGGGAAAGGCTAAGAGTTACCAGCCTTAAGTATTTGCATACAAGAATGAATTCAAAGTGGAATGTGACTGAAATGAAAAGTAACTTGGAATTCTAGCAGAAGTATGCAAATGTTTTTCAGTATTCTTGGAGTCGTCCCTAGGTTGTGCATCCAACAGATACATCATGTAACTTTTGAAAGAAACAAGGATCTCGTGCCTTAATATTCAACAAATGTTTTGCAAAATTTGGCACCCTTCCAAACTTCACCATATTTTTTTCCCTTTCCTGCCCCCTTCCCTTCATAAAATTATGTCTGAAACAAAGATGTTTATTGCATTTATGAGTTCCTATTCATATGGAACTTCAGTTCAAGATGTGATATTTCTCTCTCTCTCTCTCTCCCTTTTTCAATGGATGATCCTAGTTAAATCCCAGCATTTATTCATCTTGCTTGTGGAGGGGAAAATATAGATTAAAAAGAACGGAACAAATGTTTTTTATTTTCCTCTTCTTATTTTCTTGCCCTGCGTCTGCCTTTAATTAGCAGCACGGAGTACAAAGGCGATATTTATAGTGCCACCATCTTGCAGGAGATGGTATGAAGAGCCACCACATGCATTACTAAATAGTCTCCACTGTGCTTGGCTTCTTAGCAATGTTGAGGGGTGGGACCTACTTCCAGTTACACCTTTGCAAATCCTATAAATCCCATAATCTTTCATGAATGTTTACTGCTTGTTTTTATTATAAACAGCTTCAGGCATGGCTCCATGGAAAAGCAGCATAAACAGTTTTGTAAATAAATGCATACATACAGAAAACCCGACACGAGGTAAATGACTGCATCTCAGTACTGCACGCAGTGGTTTGAATGGGTCCAGTTCTCGATCTACAGTACTGGAATGCGATTGTGTATTTAATCGCTCCCAATTCAAAGATGCAGCAAAATACTAGCTGCCCTCAGTGGAAAATGCCTGTCGCATCTGTGTGTGAGTCACTGCTCTGGGCTAAATTTCTTTTAATCAGGGGGGGTCTGCTCCAAGCAGTGACTCATGCACAAACCCTTAGAGGAGGCTGCCTTTGGGCCTCTGCATGCCATTACGGTGGCCTCGGCTCTTTTATTTGGAAGGCAAGCCCAGATCAGTGACTCATGTAGAAGCACAGGGGATGGACTCTTCTAATTCTCACTCTGGGACTGAACTGGGAGGACCTAAAACCCACCTCTGATCCTCATCTGCAATGCAACATGCAACAATATATATGCCTGACTGAAGCTGAAATTAAGGCACTGATGAAGAATCAAATGTATAGACTCAGTGACTTTAGAACTGCAGCTATAGCAGATGGTGTGAAACACCATCGGTGTTTGGTGTACATCTTTCTGTGGTCCTGCCTTCCCAGGCATTGGTGGCTGTAGGCAGAATGCAAGTGGTAGATGTAGCAAAAGTAGGAGACACCCAAGGAAAGTGACTGTATTGCTGTTTCCTGCAGCTGCAGTGGAGAGATGGTCTTCTTATTTTATTTTCTTGTGGCCGCGGGCATCAATTGTCCCCTTTGCTAAGCAGGAGTCACCTTGGTTTGCATATGGATGGGTGACTAGAGGTGAACATTGTCTGTCGTAAGACAATGGAGAGAGATGAACATCTGTTTGGCATGCATGCATGCATGCATTCAATTTCTATGCCACCCTTCCAAAAATGGCTCAGGGTGGTTCACACAGAGAAATAATAAATAAATAAGTAAATATTTATGCAAATATTTATGTTCTACAAATGCAGTAGAACATCTGCTTGGTAGAACATCTGCTTGGCATGCAGAAGGTTCCAAGTTCCCTCCCTGGCAGCATCTCCAGTTAGGGCTGGGAGAGACTCCTGCCTGCAACCTTGGAGAAGCCGCTGCCAATCTGTGTAGACAATAGTGAGCTAGACGGACCAATGGTCTGACTTAGTTTAAGGCAGCGTCCCATGTACCTCTGTTCTTTCTTCCTGATTTCCTGGCCGTGCCTCCTAATAGTGCTCCACTGCTGGAAGTGAGGAAAACATTTTGGTGTTAAGGCAGAGAATCCAGCTGGTGCACCCATCAGGGGCATTAACAGCACTGGACCACCAGGGCATCTGCCCCGCATGAATTCTTTAGTGCCCCTGTCTTCCACGCTGCCTGACAAGTCGGCACACTGTTACTTTGGCAGCCTCAGCACTACACGGTTACTCTTGACATCGCCCTGCTGTCCACACCGTGCTCCATCGGCATTCTTTCCAGGCCCACCTCCCCACTCCAGCATATCTCCTTATGGGGCACTATGTGCACCCCCAGCTCTGGCAGAAAGTTCAGGGCTGGATCATGGCATGCCGAGGCCCTAAGTTATGTCAAGGTTAAAAGGCCCCAATTACAGAATGGGCCCACAGTCACTCCCCAGTGCATCACTCACCCTGCTGCTCATGGTTACAGCAGTGCTCTTCTGGAGAGGCGGACGCGGCCTGTAACCCTGATGGCGGGCGTGGGTCAAAACCAGGCCCTAGTCTAATAAAATTTCGATATAACTTGCAGTTATTTCTGCACACATTTATAAACTCAACATGATAAATTGTGCAGCCATATAAGTATATGTTTTTCTGTCTTGTCAGAGCAATCGTGCCAGTTTTAGAAACTTTCCCCCTTTCTCCTCTATTATTTACAACTTGATATTCATACTTTTTTGGTATTCAGAGGCCCCTCATAAGGGGAGGACCTAAGCAGTAGCTTGCTTAGCTCGCGCCTAAATCCGGCTCCAATAAGGTTCCTGCAGTGTCTGTATGTGATGCTGAAGAGAGGCATTGCAATGTATCCCCCTTCCATCCCCTTCTATCATCATGAAGCAAGCAGCCTCACGAGAAAGTGCGCTGAATTGTCGTTGCTGCCACCACTTAACAGCATGTGGGAGGCGGTTGTTAGCTTCTCTTCATATACCAGTTTCCCATTTGTGGGTTGGGCCTCAGGCCTTTTAAGTACTTAGCAACACCCCTGGCCCCATATAACAACAATCATATACCCATATTTACCCAAATACAAGACAACTCTGCATTTAAGACGAGCCCCTTAAAAAAAACAGAGATTAAATACAGGTATCTATATTTACCCAAAAGGAAGAGGACTCTGCATTTAAGATGACCCCCCTGATTTCTAATATCAAACAACCTGGGAGGAAATGAGTCATGGATTCAGGTAATTACAGTATTTATTCCTGCTTTTCCTCCAAGGAATTCAAGGTGGTGCGTATGACTCACTCATTTTAGCCTCACAACAACCCCTGGCTAACATCTTGACCAATGCAGCGAGGACACACTAGGAAAACGCATCTGTACTGTGGAAAGCTTTTCTGTCGCAGCCTTTTCTCCACAGTGGGAGAAAGTAAATTTTGATTATCTGTTCTGTCTCCAGAAGTGCCTTGGGTCACTTGAAAATATGTCCCCAAGGGCTGTGCAGCTCTCGAGGACATGTTTTGGGGTAACACAGGGCACTTCTGGAGGCAGAACAGATCATGAAAATTCACTCATCCCCAGTGCCCATGAGGGTGCAGCAATAGAGGGGAAGCATCTTCCTGGTACATCCCCACTGTCTTAGTCAGGATGACAGCCAATGACTTGGATCCCCTGCTAACTGATCAAAGAGGCACCTTTTTAAAACGGTGGTTTTCTTTATTGAGCAAGGGGAGAGAAACTGGTCCTATCCAACCCCAGCACAGCATCCCCCCGTGGCTGTTGCAGGAGTCTATCTTATGTTTCTTTTTAGATTGTGATGTCATGCTCCCATCCTCAGTTAGCAAGGAGGAAGAGGAAGCTGACAGTTCTCCAGCAGCTGCAGGGATACCTGAAGGGCAGAACCTGGCTTTCAGCCCACAGGAGATAACGGAGGCAGGTCTGGTTGAAGCTTCAGAGGCAGCAGAGACAGGGAGTGGAGTGCAGAACACTGAGGTAAACGGCGAAACTCCTCCACTGCCTCCTCACGAGAGAAGATTGATGAAACGTCGACAACAGGTGGAAGAACTCAGGAGAAGCAGACAGCTGCTCAACAAGCCAGATAAACCCTGAATCTGTGCCAGCTGGCTGAAGGTGGAGAGCAATTAAGCCAGGCTATAAATTAAGTCTGAAGGAACGCATCTCTTGGAGCCTGCTTAGCCGAGCCTCAGACTCAGAGGAACCCCAGCTTCGTGTTGGCCTCTAGAGACCCATGCTTTTTCTGCTTTTCTTCTGCTACCTGACCAAGTCCTGACTACTGTATCTAGCAGCAACGCCTCCCCTGGGAATGCCTTGTACCCCATTTGCTCTGGAACCGTGCAATCTGGTGAGCGAAGTGAGTTTGCGGGGGAGGCTGTCTGAACTTGATACTGTAATAAAGTGTTCTTGCGTATTTCTCTTGCAGACTGAAGAGGATTCCGAGGACCTTCCAGAGACCTTGATGGAGACTGTGACTTCGACGCCGGACAGACAGGCTCCTGACATGTGAGCCTTTTGGGGTCAGGGATCCATCTTTATTTATTTGTTTATATTTTTCTGGGTAAACCGCTTTGAGAACTTTTGTTGAATATGTTGAATATAAATAATCATAGTCATGACTGGCTCAAGATTACCCAGTGAGTTTTAAGGCAGAGTAGGGGCTTGAACCTCGATCTCCCCAGTCTATGTTCGGCACTCTAACCACTACACCCCACTACCTCACATATCATCACTATAATCATAAACCAAATCATTGCCCATTAGCTGCCCCTGTATCATACTCCTGAGACGTGTTTCCTGCCTAAGATGAGCTTCTTCTTGGCAAACAGTAGGGCCAGCCCTGCTCACTATGGAGGATAAGCAGTCTGGTGCCAAAGAAAATCTCCCCCTCACAGAAGAGCTTCGCCATGCTCCCTCCCTCCCTCCGGGTTTTTAAAAAGTAAAAACACATCTTTTGAGAGAGGCTTTTAAATATGGTATCTGCTGCTTATAACTGGTAGAGCTTTTTGTTTTTGTTTTTTAGAGTTTAGCTTTTCACTTGTAATTTGTAACTTTTAATATTTGCAGCTTTAATGAGGTTTTAGCCTGGTCTTTTAGCTTTTATTGATAATAATAATAATAATAATAATAATAATAATAATATATTGTATGACCTTTATAAACTGCCTAACACCTAAATCTCAAGGCCGTGTACACAAGCTAAAACAATAGAACTCAATAAAAACACTTTCAAAAAACCTAAAATTTTACAAATAGTTTTAACAAAAAGCATTTTAAAATAGTGTTAGCAAAAGGCCTGAGAAAACAGGTGTGTCTGAAGTGATCTTTTTTTTTTCCAAAGGCAGCCAGAGCTGGAGAAGCTCTTATACTGACAGGGAGCACATTCCAAATTTGTATTAGCTTATATTGTATCCATTGTATTCATTTTGTGAATGCGGGGGTATAACGTTTTTAAACAAATAAAACAAAATGTCTCATCCCCCCCAAATCAGGGCCCACAGTTCTGAAAGAATCCTTGGAATGGAATACAAATGCACACGCTGTTTCATTCTCAGGTATTTTATTTTAATTATTTATTTATTTGCACTCATATCTCGCTCTTCCTCCAAGGAGCCCAGAGCAGTGTACATGGTTATGTTTATCCTCACAACAACCCTGTGAGGTAGGTTAGGTTGAGGGATGTGTGACTGGCCCAGAGTCACCCAGTGAGTTTCTTGGCTGAGTGGGGATTTGAACTCAGGTCTCCCGGGTCCTAGTCCAACACTCTAACCACTATACCACACTGGCTCTTGAAGGCCACTAAAACAACCAGTCAAAGCAAGAGTACTGTGTAGAAATGTCACGCCTCATCTTTATTTTCTGCTAGAAGATGGCAAGAGTACAGCTTGACATCTTCTGGCAGAAAATAAGGCTGAGCAGGACTTTTTCACACAATACGCTTGCCACAAGGAGGAACTGAAAGCCATTTCCTTAGCACCCTTTATGGCCAGGCGTTGGAAGAGCTACCAGCCATTTTACTAGCTTGGTCTCCTCCTGTGCTTTTAGCAGCAACTTAATCTGCCGACATTTGCAGGAACTCATGTTTAGCCCCATGCTATAAAAAGCCAAGACATGCATCCCACTTGCTTCAACGGGGTTTGAGAGTTAGGTAAAAGGAAAAGGTAAAGTGTGTCGTCGAGTCGGTGTCAACTGCTGGCAACCACAGAGCCCCGTGGTTGTCTTTGGTAGAATACAGGAGGGGTTGACCATTGCCATCTCCCGCGCAGTATGAGATGATCTCTTTCAGCATCTTCCTATATTGCTGCTGCCCGATATAGGTGTTTATACCAGCGGGGATTCGAACCGGCCACCTCTGGCTTGCTAATCAAGTCATTTCCCCGCTGTGCCATTTAGGATGAATAGTAGGAGTGGTATACAGTAATTGTGTTCAATGTATTTTTAAAAATTCATTACATAAAAAGATTAAGTGCTAACCCATGTATCTGCACTGATTTTATTTTATTTATTCCTTTATGGCAATGGTAAACCCCTTCTGTATTCTACCAAAAAGAAAACCGATACTGACGGCAAAAACCGACACCGACTCGACGGCACACTTTACCTTACTCCTGCAACTATGGCAATTTATATACTGCTTTTCGACAAAAAATTCTCAAAGCAATTTACATAGAAAAATAAAATAAATAAGGTTGGCTCCCTGACCAAAAAGGGGTCCATAATCCAAAAAAAGCATAAAGTAGACACCAGCAACAACTGCAGTGCTGGTGTTCGCTAGGGGAGAGCACCTGACCCTACCCAACCCCAGTTAAACGTCAGAGAACCACCACTTTAAACGTTGCCTCTTTGCTCAGTTAGCCAGGCTCATAAAGACTGAACTCAGTAGCAAGCACGAATTGCCCCCTTTGCTAAGCAGGGTCTGCCCTGGTTTGCATTTGGATGAGAGACTACATGTTTGAGCACTGTAAGAGATTCCCCTGAAGGGATGGGCCTGCTCTGGGAAGAGCACCTGCTTGCTTTCATGCAGAAGGCTCCAAGAGCCTTCTCTGGTATCTTAACGAGAGGGCTGAGATGGGCATCTTGAAGCTAGAGCTCCCTGCGACCTTGGAAAGTTGCTGCCAGTCTGTGTAGACCAAATGGTCTGACTCGGTATAAGAACGCTTCCAGTGTTCCTATGCTCTTGGGTTGAGGAGAGAGGTTACTACTACTACTACTACTACTAATAATAATAATAATAATAATTCAATTTCTATACCGCCCTTCCAAAAATGGCTCAGGGTGGTTTAGACAAAGAAATAACAAATAAATAAGATGTATCCCTGTCCCCAAAAGGCTCACAATCTAAAAAGAAAAACAAGATAGACACCAGCAGCAATCACCAGAGGTACAGTGCTGGGGGTGGATAGGGCCAGTTACTCTCCCCCTGCTCAATAAAGAGAATCACCACATTTTAAAAGTGCCTCTTTGCCAAGTTAGCAGGATTCATTAGTCATACATCTATGAGGTACCCATAGTAAAGTGCTGTTGAGTCGGTGTTGACTCCTGGCGACCACAGAGCCCTGTGGTTGTCTTTGGTAGAGTACAGGAGGGGTTTTTCATTGCCTCCTCCTGCGCAGTATGAGATGATGCCCTTCAGCATCTTCCTATATCGCTGCTGCCTGACAGAGGTGTTTCCCATAGTCTGGGAAACATACCAACGGGGATTCGAACCGGCCACCTCTGGCTTGCTAGTCAAGTTATTTCCCTGATGTGCAATTAGGTGGCTGCAGGTACCCATGACAAGCTTATATTGGGTAGCCTGCGTGGTGTAGTGGTTAGAGTGCTGGACTAGGACCGGGGAGACCCGAGTTCAAATCCCCATTCAGCCATGAGACTGGCTGGGTGACTCTGGGCCAGTCACTTCTCTCTCAGCCTAACCTACTTCACAGGGTTGTTGTGAGGAGAAACTCAAGTATGTAGTACACCGCTCTGGGCTCCTTGGAGAAAGAGCGGGATATAAAATGAATGAATGAATGAATGAATGAATTATTTTGCAGCAATACTGGCTATGCTTCTTGGAGCTAGTTTCCCAAAGTACTGATTGAAGCACTACAGAAACCTGCCCACTTTGAACAGAGACTATAAAGGAACTGGGTGGAGCGGAAATATCATGTGTATCTAGGTGAGGATGGTCACTTATTTTCCAATGCCACCCACTTTCAGTTCTCTGATGCAGCCTAATTTAAGTCCAGATACAGCCCAAATTAATGACTTCACACATTAGTATATGAAATGGTCCTATCTGAATTAGTAACAGGTTAAAAGCTATGCAGTTCTAAATATGCCGAAAACATGGAAAGAGAGACTCTGCTATCAAATTCATAGGAGAAACTCTTTGATTACTTCTGGATATATGAACTTGCCGACGGAGAGAGACCATTCATCCACTCTGTATTGCCTACTCTGACTCGCAGCAGTTCTCCAGGGCTTCAGGCAGGAATTCTTCTCAGCCCTAGATGGAGATGCTCAAGTTTGAACCCAAGACCTTCTGCATGCTAAGCAGAGGTTCTACCCCTGAGCTACAGCTGAGCCTTCTGAAAAGGCCAAATTCAGCCAACATTATCATTGAGTCCACTCACACAATCAAAAACTGTGATCTACCCAGGTTTGGGAGCAATGTGCGCTCCCAATTTTCGGTTGTGCGGAAGAAAAGTTGGAGAAGAACCTGAGCAGCTTTTCCTCCTACCTTGCTTCCACACAACTGAAAATTGCGAGCACACCCACTCCCAAACCTGGGGAGAACACACTTTTTGATTGTATGAATGACCTCATAATCTATTATTTTTAAGTCAAAGGCATTACATCGCAAACAGTGCAGCCAGCGTGGTCTAGTGGTTAGAGTGTTAGACTAGAACCAGGAAGACCTGAGTTCAAATCCCCACTCAGCAATGAAACTCACTGAGGGTATTCTCACGATAAGTGGAAAGCGGGCGAAGGGAGCTTAGGCCGCTTTCCACGGATCATGGTAACAACCGGGCTCACAGGTGAGCCCGGTTTCCCCAAAGCAGGTCACCCGCTTAACTACCCCTCCCCTTAGCCCAGGTTAGCGGAGCGAGTGCTCCGCTAACTTGGGTTTTTTGGTTGTGTATTGCCGCGGTGCAACTCCGCGCTGCAGCAACACATGAGGAGACCCCGGCTGGGAGGCTGCACCCACGCACTTGCATGGGGCATCCTGCAACTTCCGAGGGCTGCGCGGGCCCTGAACCCTGCAGTGCCCGCCGGCTCTGTGAAGGATCCGGCAGTCGTGTGGGCAGCCGATCCGGCCACCCAGGGCTGCCTGAATGATCGTCTGCAGGGAGAATGGGCTAAGCCCCACTCTCCCCACCAGCCCGCTCTTGGCGAGCCTCACTGATTGTGAGACTGGCCTCACTGGGTGGCTCTGGATCAATCACTTATTGTTCAGCCTAACACACCTCACAGGGTTCTTGTGGGGATAAACATAACCATGTACACACTTTGGGCTCCTTGGAGGAAAAGCGGGCTATAAATGTAAAACTAAATAAAATGATTTCATAGCTTGACACATGAAGAATTACATCTGAAAACACCTTCTCTGCATTTTCAACTGCTGTGTCAGAACTATACTTCTGCACCTGAAATTTCTAAAAATTACAACAGAAATTCCATCTTTCTAAAGAAACCTCTCGTTTGAGTTTTTGTCTTTTTCTTTCTGATATATGGTGTCACTTTTTCCATTACAGAAATATCCCATGTCTAAGCAACCAGTCTCAAGAACTGATGAAACTTTTCATCCCCGAGGACTGCTGTGCAGAACTGTAGTGCAGTCGGATCACGTACTGATCACGTGCAAATTTTGCACTCATTTCTAATCTTTACCAGGGATAATTACCTGAATATTACCCAATAGCAATACTGCTGGAAAACCAGTACAATGTAATCAGTCATCAACTGATTAACATTCAAAATCTCTGTTCAATATATTTTAATCCAAAGACACCCCCATCACATATGGGCATATGTCCCTTTCCCCTCAACATCCTTTCCAGCAAAGGCCTATGTTGGTTCTAACTTCTTCTTCTTTTAACTCTCCATGGATAAAATGCCACACTGAGATCACTTTGAAGTCTGGCTCTCTCAGTGTGATAAGGATAAAAAAATACAGCCTTATCAACGGATATACTGCCAGCCATGATGATCTAGTGGTGAACTTAATTCTTCCCACCACTCTCTTACTGTATTTTGGTGAAAGCTGTGTCACTTTTTATAAATGACTGTCATTTTTAATAGATTCTATATAAATGACTGTGTCATTTTTTAAATAAATTCTATATACATTTCCTTTTTCTTAGTTTCAGTAATATTTGCCTCTCAAATATGGTCATAGCTCCAAGGCCAGTTTGCCATAATCTTTTGCAAATAATGCAAAGAATTTAAATAAGGGAAATCCCTGTCAGAAGTTGATGCTCTATAAATTGACCATTATCCCATAAATCAATGGATATCACTAGAACCATTTCTGTCTAGCTGTCCAAATTTCCCACAAATCCATCCCCCATGTACAAAATTTCCAATAATGAAGATCTCTCTGCACTCAAATTTTGTTTCTGTTTCTTCAAAAGGCTTTCAAATTAGAATATTTTCCTTTGATTTTAATGCTGCATGCATCTCTTTGGTCCATAAAAAGTATATCCAGATTTGATTTGATTTTATGTGAAGATATGCTGAAACCTTCTCCACCGAGAATAAACTCTCCTTGAAATACATAGTATCATAAACTGTGGTTGACAAGCAGAATAATACAACTCTATATCTAGAAAGCCTAATTCTCCTTCTTAAAGAGATTTCATGAATGTGTACTTGGTTATTCTTGGGTATCTATCAAGCCAGACAAATTTCAGAACAATTATCTCCCATTTTTTAAGTTTAACTTGGAGGACATGAAGGGGTAGGTTTTTGTTTTAAAAAGGAATATCAACTGGATATTTTTGGAATAGCCTCCCCAGTGAAACTTGTTCTTTTGGATGCCAAATGAAGACCACCCAGTCTTTTCAATGCTGTTAAATGCTTTCTAATTTTTTTTAATGCTTTTGCCTTTTTTAGTTGTGTTTGTTGGTAGTTTTTGTTTTTGTTTGCTTTAATGTACTTCTAAATGTATGTTTTATTTCACTGTTGTATTCTTTTGTGAACACCCCACAGAACAATTTGTTATGGGATAGCCATATAAATAAAATGGTTGTAATTATTATTATTAGGTAGGAAATGCATTTTAATTTAAGACTATTCTTCTCATCCATATTTTGAACAATTTCCATCTCTTCATTTCTCTCATTAGATTATCCTCCACAATTATTTTCAGACAGCTGTTCTAATTTTTGGGTAACACTATTCCTACATCTTTAACAAGCTATCCCATGTCCAGCAGTTATTTAACCATTTGCTTGTCTACTGGTTGCATACTTAATTCCAATGATTCAATGATCAAATTAATTTTGCTCAATTTATCAAACTTAGCAGGTGCTCCACACACACAGCCCTCACCACACTAGGCCAGCAAGCACAGTTGTCCTCATATGAGGGGATGAGCAAACAGTCTCACTTGCCTTAGGCTACCAGCTTAGTTCACAGCAGAAGCGAGTTCCAAAATGGGGATTTCCTGTCCTGATTCACTTCACAGTCCCTTAAGCACTATATTATATCACCTCACAAGTAACTCAAAACTGCTGTGGGCTAAATTCTCTGGTACCAGGTAGACAGCAGACAGAAAAGGTATAGGCCAAAAGATGAGGTCTTCCGTGCGTAGTAGGGCTGAAGAATGCTGACCCAAGACATTTTGTTGCCTAGGTATAAGCTGCCTCATACCGAGCTTGATCATTGGTCCATCTAGCCCAGTATTGTCTACACCAGGGATTCTCGACGTTGGGTCTCCAGATGTTATTGGACTTCAACTCCCATAATCCCCATGCCCAGTGGCCTTTGGCTGGGGATTATGGGAGTTGAAGTCCAATAACATCTGGGGGCCCAACGTTGAGAATCCCTGGTCTACACTGACTGGCAGCAGTGCTCAAAGATTTCAGGCTGGAGTCTCTCTCAGCCCTATCTTGGAGATGCCAGGGAGGGAACTTGGGACCTTCTGCATGCCAAGATACTCTACCACTGAGCTATGGTGCCATTCAGGCTATGGCCCAAAGCAAAGCTCTCAATGATTCCTCCTCCTTTGCCTCCTGTTTTCCCATCACCGCCACCGCCATTGTAATCACATCCACAGTTCTTTCTTTCAGACTTCTCTCCCTTATTAATTAGGAAGGGAGAGAAAAAGCAGTGTGGTGCCACTTTGTCTTCCTTCATTTGCAGCCATCCACGGGTGGGTGCTGGGTGGCTGCCATGTGTCCATGAGGACAGGACCACAATCCGCCACCGAGGCAGCCCGCGTCACCCTGCTTCATGGGAGGGCCACCCGGGCTGAAGCAAATTGTCAACTACATCCAAAATGTAACCGATTTGTTTTGATGAGATGAAATATCATAACATTGAAGAGTGCAGATTTCAAAATTTAAGTCCTTGGATTCCAATTTAATGTCCAATAACTCAAATTCCACTGCCAAAGATGAGTGCTTTGTCATGGTTTGAAATATTTCATCAACCGCACCACCAAAACCCACAACTCGCTGTTGGATTCAGGCTTCTCACATAAGTCTGAAATCCAGTGGCAGCACCAGAGAAAAAATTACTGGGGGACACGGAATGGGCAAAGAACATTGTGGCGGAATGAAACCAAATTTGTCTCATATGTTTTATTTCTGAAAGAATAATAATGGTACGTCCCATATTAATGTTTGCGTCCTAAACCTAAACAGAAATAAACTCGTAGGGAATTAAATTTAAATATGTTGATGCTTTTTACTCATATCAATTGATGATGATAAAGAAAAGCACCCTAAGAATGTGAAAAGCTCATTTTCTTCAAGTTATCAATGGGAGAGGCAGTGGGGATGGGAAGTGAACTATCTGTCTGTCTGCACCACCTATGCTGAAATGCACAATTTGGTTTTTGAATCCCAACATGTGAATTTGGAAATGTGAATTTTTAGTATCATCTAAGTTAAAAGCCTTTGGAATGAATTCAACATCTGTGAAATTGAAAGCAAGCTGGACGTGCTAGGATTTAAACTGAACTGAAAATTTATCATTTAAATTTATTTAAGCTCTGCCAGTACCTGTAACGAAATACATTCTTTTAGGCATCACCAAATTTACCCAAAGTGTCCCTGTGTTATAATTTGGATCTCTTTGTATTTGAGCAAATATTGTGATATAGCAAATAACTTGTATGTGCACATTTTGACTTTTGCAAAAACCAGAAGCGCTGAAAACGGTACAGAAAGGGACAATCAAAACGATCAAGGGGCTAGACAACATGAGAAGGCAAATCCTTAGGGTTTAAAAAAAAATACAGCTATGGCAGGACATTATAGAAAAGTGTACCCAACTATGAATGGTACAGAAAGTTCACTGACAGATTGGTTTTTTTAATCCATCTCATAAAACTGAAGTTCATGGCCATCCAACAAACCTGATATATAAAAGGGAAAGGCAAAAGAAAGGACTTTTTCACACAACATGTAACTCCATGCCACAAGATACGGTCATGGCCACCAAAAGCTCTCACCAAGGATTAGATGAATTTATGACTGATCGATGGCTACTTGCCATGACAAATGAGCTGGTGGGAGCCAGGCCCCTTTCAGAACCAACCCTTGCAAGCCGTGAAAGTTGCCAGCAGCCTCCTCTCCTCTCCTCATGCTTTTCGCAAGATTTCAAGGAGTATGAGGAGAGAAGTCCCCAAAGGCCAGATCGGTCCCAAAGAGCTGCTCCACTAGCAGCAGCAGGGGTCATCTTGGCACCCCAATAATCTACCACCTGAGGTGACTGCCTCCCCTTGCCTCATGAAAGGGCCACCCCAGCTGCAAATTAACAAGAGGTCCGTGGCCATTCTGCCCGTGCCTGTGAGCTTGCCAAAGGCATCAAGTTAGCTGTAAGCCAACAAGGAATGCTTGGCAAGATAGATCTTCATTTGATCCAGAAAGGCAGGTCTTGTGTTGCAAAAATGCACTTTTTGAGAAATTCAACAGATAATGCTTTTCTGCACTGTACTTCTCACTTGTAGCATTCTCAAAAGCATGCCCTTTTCTCAAAAGGAATCTAAATGCCACAGATATGTGTTCAGGATCTCCCCCCACACCCTCACATTGATACAATCCAAGAAAAAGATGCATTTAGCTAGACAACAAGCCAACAAACAGAACTAAAAAAAAAATGGACAAGATCTGGCTTCAGAATTCCACAATCTCTGCTGTACTTTCCCTCAGAGAATATTCTCAGAATAAGCACCGAGTGCAAAGTAAGAAGAAGTCCTTAGCCTAAGCTGCCTTTAAGTTTTAAACCTGAGCAGTTCTCACTGGATTCAGGTCAACAGTTTTCTTCTCTGTAGGTTTGCCATCAAACCCCACCCCTGGCAGTGTCCCTGTCCCTGTGAAATCTTTAGTGTTTAATGTACCTGCAGCTCCAGGTGCTGAAAAGCATTACCTACTGGACTTCTACCCAACCCAGGGTTGTTTAAGGGACAGGACGCATGCCAGGAAAAGATAGGAACTCTATTACTCATTGCATGGTGCATTGTGGGATATCTGGAGGCCAGCACACATTTTCCTGGCCTCCAGAACACTGTGCAGCTTGTAGCAGCACTGGTCATGTGGGCACGCAAGCAGCATGGCTGGAAGCATGCAGGGGGAAGGCAAATGCTCTCCTCCCTCCCCCCCCGCCTGCTTTCCCCAGCCCAGCAAAAAGTCGTGTGAACGACCTTAATAAATATCATTATCTCAATGAAGTCTGTTCAGTGCTGAAGAAGAATGGAGATTCCCGCCAACTTTGCTATGAATTGGACCAGTGGCAGCTCAGGACCTAAATGCCAGGCCTCCCCCATGGGTGCATCCTCCTCCCCCTCTTCGCCCCTTTTTGTCACCTCGCTGGTGTCCCAAGAATCTGCTGCTTGAGGATACCACCCCATTGCGCCTCACAGAAAGACCGCCCCTGTACAGGAGAATTTGGCTGTGTTCAGTTATGGAACAGAGGGCCTATTCAGCCATAACGTTTTTCCCTTTGCAGAAGAATATGAAACCGATCACCCATAGATTCGGAACAGATAAAAGGAAGTGCTATTTCATCAACTGAATAAACAACACATGGAAATTCACTACTACAAGATGCGGTGACAACCACTAACTTAGATGGCTTTTTAAAAGAGTAAGACAATTTTGTGGAGGAAGGGAGGTCTGTCAGTGGCTATATGTCATGCTGATGTAGAACCCCTAGCTCCAGGAGCAATATACCTCTGGATATCTGATACTGGGAGCAAACAAAAGGAACGGGTTCCTGCCTTCATGCTTTGCTTGGCCACTGTTGGAAACAGGTTCCTGTGCTGGCTGGACACAATCTGATCCAAGAGGGCTCTTCTTATGATCTCAAAACCCAAGGAGGAGGTTTCATATGGAGAAAATAAATGAATGAATCACAACCCCAGGTTCTAAAGAACCATGCGCCTAGATCCACAAACCCCAGGAGCCCTTGGACTTGGAGTCCTCACTAAAGGGAATTCCAAGACTGACATATCTTGGAGGAATGCAAGGGGCTTTGCCCTCACTAAAGTACCTCTTTGGATGCTGGCCAGAGGTTGCAAAGTTCATGCAAGGATTAGGAAAGCATCACAAGCAGAAGACGAGTTTCAACAGTCCTTGCACAGGGATTTTCCTCGGGAAGCCCATGTGGGGAGGTTTAGATTCCAACTAAACATTTCCCCCTAACTATGTGCTCTGCAGAGAAAACATGCTATACATTGACCCATGCCCCAGTTTTAGCAAGAATGCAAAATAATTTGGGTCCAGCTCCCTATCAGGAGTAATACAACACCTAGGTCCAGAAAACTGTTTTACAGCCAAAATATTGCAGGACGAGAAGCTTGAACAATGGCACAACCACCCCAGGAATATTTTTTTAAAACACACAAAAATCCCACCCTTCCAGTGCAATACTGATCAGGACAGCTCACAACAACAATAAAAACAAGTTCTCCTATGCATCCCATTCATTCAATCGGGCTTGCTCGGGGCAGCTTTCCTTGGGAGTTCATCACTGAGTATCATGGTTGGATGGTCAGTCTGTCCAAGTTTCTGGTGCACCGGACAACTAATTTCCCCTGAAGACAACAAAGCTGAATCTTGTTAACCTCTGAAGCACTTCTCCAGTAGATAAGTCTTCCCTAGTAGAATGCAATGCTCAGATATTTATCAAAGACCATCTGCACTGTCTACCAATCCATGGTACAATGAGGCTATCACCATAAAACCAAAAACACAGATAGCCTACCCTACCACAAACAACAAATGATTGCCATGTTCTTACACCCCTAAACTTCAGCTGACTTTATGAATTTCTAGGCAACCCAACAAGAATGTCAAAACATCATCCTTGGTAGAAACACACGCACGCACCCAATCAAAACCGTGGGGAAAAGCAGTCCAGAAGAGGTAGAACATTTGTCATTCCCTCTTGCCGTGGATTGCCTTTAAACATCATCCACTTACAAGGGGCGGGGGGGAAGAAACGTTCTACTGCCACCCAGTTTGCGAAGAGATAGCATCCAAATGAAGATGTGCCAACAGAATTATTAAAAGGGGCTGCAAGTTTAAGCTCCCTCGAGTGATAAACTTTGGTGCTTCCTGCCTCGAAGGAGAGGAGGAAAGATCTGTACTCACCACGCAAGTAGGAGGAAGAATAGGTCGTGAAAGAATCAAATATGCTGTTGGAAGCCATGACCCAACTCTAATGGTCTTCCAGCCAGTCCTGGAGATTCGCTTGGAGGGCCCCCACTTTTCTTAGGAAACAAACAAATAAATAAAAAAGAACATTCAACTGAAATGCAAAATGGGGGAGGGGGGAGAAAAAGGAGAAAGAGAGTGAGGGGGGGAAAGAAGAAGAAAAATCCCCAAAGAAGTTTTGTGCCTGTTTATAACCAAGCAACTGATTCCTCAGTACCACAGGAATGTTCTGCCACAAGTTTCTCAATAGAAGCATCTGCGCGCTGGGTCGGCATTAGGATGAAAGAGGAGGGGAAAGAGAGCTGGGCTTTCAAAGAGATAGATTCTCTCCCCCCTCCCCAGACAAGAGCATGTCTTGGAAGTATGAGGAGCAAAATGAATGAATGAATGAATGGAACTCACCCTACGCAGACTCAACACACACACAGCTGGGGTGGAAAAACACAAGGAGGAGCGAAACCTCTGTGCTGAGGCTCAGGTATTCTTCTAAATTGTAGATTGCAGTTTGCTTGTGGTTCTGTGGTTGCCTATAAGGCCTGAAAGAGTGTTAAACTCAACCCAACTTCTGAGACTCAAATGACTCCAGATCATTATGCGCTCACTGGGAGAGGCGTGTCACCTGACCGATGATGTCAGCAGGGCCTGCAATATCTTTGTGGCTTCTTCTTTTCTCTTTCTCTCTCCTCTTTTTAAAAAAAGTAATGGTTCATAATGTGTTTTTGGTTCATAGGAGGCCTTGTTGACTCATTTGCAACCTATAACAAATGATACAGAGAAGCAGAATTCAGCTTTTCTAGAAGGCTCCCTTTTTCATGAATCGATGCTGTTGCCCTTGCTGAAGGAGGCAGGAAGACCGACGCAGCTTTTCGATTGAAGTAGAAGCCCATTTCATATTCCGTGGTTTTCGCTTTCTTAACTGCTTTTTTTCCTCCCACATTTACCACTTGTCTGAATTTTTCCCCCTCAAAGCCCTCTCTGCATGGCTTTCTAGCTCCTCCAGCTCTATAAGTGACTATTGTTGCTGCCAAAGACTAGTTCCATATGTGTTGATGGGTGGTTCCTCTTCAGAGGGATTTTCTGTGAATTAGTATTAAGCAAAAAATACGAAGCACATGCAGCAGAATAAACATCGTTGGCTGGAGAGCAGAAACGGTGGCCATTCATAAGTCTTTAAAGGCACAAAGCCTTGAACTGCAGCCAGAGAAGTTGCAGCTCAGTGGTATAGTGCATGCACTTTTCATGTAGGAGGTCCCAGGTTCCCTGGTATCTTCAATCGTCTGGGAGCAGATGTTGGGGAAAACATTCCAATTTTACCTGGAGATTTGCTGTCAATTATGGAGCTAGATGGTCTGGGTAAGTATAAAGTATGTGCCGATGTCTGCCAAAAAATTAAAGACCTCATTGCGGAATTAATTAAATTAAATTCTGCAATTAATTAAATTAAATTCTGTAACTGCTAATCCACAGGATTTCCAAGTCAGAGTCTGGACAGCCAATATGAAGCCAAGGGCATGCATTACTTGTTTAATATAGGGCTCCTGTGTCTAGGAACCTAGGAACCTGCCATATACTGAGTCAGACCATTAGTCTATCTAGCTCAGTATTGTCTTCACAGACTGGCAGAGGCTTCTCCAAGGTTGCAGGCAGGAATCTCTCTCAGCCCTATCTTGGAGATGCTGCCAGGGAGGGAACTTGGAACCTAGATGCTCTTCCCAGAGCAGCTCCATCCCCTGAGGGGAATATCTGGCAGTGCTCACACTTCTAGTCTCCCTTTCATAAGCAACCAGGGCGGACCCTGCTTAGCTAAGGAGACATGCTTGCCACCACAAGACCAGCTCTCTTCTCCTGAGATATACCTGAGAGGTCTCCAGTTCTGATATCCTAGAACCCAAGGCAGATTCCTTTCAGTCTTCTTCAGCACAGCCTAGAGGGAATGGGGATGTGGCAGTCCTTGGCAGCATAGATTCTCTTATCTATGATCATAGATTCAGCATAGATTGGTAGGCAGCACAGATTCTCTGATCAACCAAACCAGGACAATCAAAATGATCAGTGGGCTGGAGTGACTCCCTTACCAGGAAAGACGACAACATTTGGGCCTTTTTGTTTAGATAGAAGGTGGGTAAAGGGGGACATGATAGAGGTGCATAAAATCATGCACAGTGTGGTAGGGGTGTGCATTTCGTTTCGGATACAAAACGTTTTGTGCCCAAAACAGGCCATTTCGGCTGTTTTGTAGCCAAAACAAAACACCCAATGCTCAAAACAGAAAATTTTGTCGCCGAAACAAAACGTCCTCATTTCGGATACAAAACGTTTTGTTGTTTCAGCTGTTTTGGAACTCCATTTTGCAATCGCAAAAAGTCTTCCTCCTTCAGTCTCCATTTTGAGTTTTGACATCTGTTTGAATTTCCAGCCCTTCCAGCCCGCAGATTGGCCAGTGAAAGCATGGGCTGATCTACTGGCAATTGCCTCCTTATTCCTTTTAAGGAAATTTGAGGGTAAAACTTACCCTCATTGGCAGTGTGCATTTCATTGTTGTTGTTTCACACTGTTGTGTGTAGATCAATTGCATTTCTGGGGGGTGGGGGGATGTGCATGTGCATGACCTTCAGAAATCTGCCTGGTTCTTTGCAGAGCTCTGCTGTTGTTATTAATGTGTGATGTTGATGTTATTTGGGGTAGATTCAGGGCAGAAAGGGGGCTTTGGGGGCAGAATAGTGGGTGAGCTGGTAGTGCTCCAATGGGTGCCTGCTGCATCAATTTCTGAAGTTGACATGTCTTTGGGGCAGTTTCGGGGCAGAAAGTGGGCCTGAGGGGAAAAACAGTGGGTTGGGTGGCAGTGCAAAGGGCTGATTTCTTAGGAATTGTTGATGTCTACGCTTCTTTAAGGTCCCCCCCAGGGAATAATGGAGGTTTCAGCAGACCCATAACTCCACCTGGGGGGCACTGGGGTGGCTGGGAGCGAGTGGTGGTGTAGTGCACATAGGGTGCCAACCACCCCCATGGGTTGCTAACCCATGGGGTGCTGGGTTCTATTGTTTCTGAGGTGTTCTGAGTGTAGATTCTCTGGTAGCATATGAGATTTTCGACGACAAACCATGAATCCACTCTCATATGCTAACAGAGAATCTACATTCAAAAATCTCAGAAACAACAGAACCCAGTACCCCATGGGTTAGTAACCCATGGGGGTGGTTGGCACCCTATGTGCTCTACACCACCACTCACTCTGGCCCAGAGCCCCCCAAGTTCAGTTATGGGGCTGTTGAAACCTCCATCATTCCCTATGGGGAAGAACTTTAAAGATGTGTAAACTCCATTAAATCTTTAAAAACCGGCCCTCTGCTCAATTCCTTTGAAATAATTCTGGCAGCTTCCTTGCCCCCACTGGGCACTATCACCCACCCTACTCTGCTCTGGGCCACCCCTTTCCCCCAACGTGAAGCTATACTTTTGCTGAAACCTCCATTATTTTCTATGGGAAAAATCTTAAACTTCAAAAATTCACCAAAAATCAGCCCGTTGCCCGATTCCTCTGAAATGTGGGTGGTAGCTTCCACCCATTGGGCACTACCAACACCACCCACTAGTTTTGCCCTGGGGCCATTTTTCAAAATCCAAAACGTTTTGGATTCGGATTTTGCAATTTTGAACAAAGAACAAAATTGGGGTGTTTCGGATTGGCTGATTTTTAACAAAGAACAAAATGGGTGTGTTTCTGATTCAGGCCAAAAACAAAACAGGAAAAAAAACCCGCACACCCTACAGTGTGGATCAAATGGCTAAAACTTTTTTTATATTAAAACCCAGGTTCGGTTCATCCACTGACGCTAAATGCTGTGAGATTCAGGACAGAAGGAAGGCGGTACTTCTTTACACAACCTGTAGTTAAACTATGGCATTCTCTGCCACTGAATGTGGTGATTTTCACCAATCTAGATGTTTTAAAAAAGGGATTATGCATATTCATGGAGAATAGGGCTATCAATGGCTACTAGCCTGAAATGCTGCATATTTCCACTAGGCTCAGAAGGGGCATGCCCCTGAACATCAGATGCTAGGGAACACCAACAAGAGGGCTCAGCTGTCCTCTTTTCTAGGGATGTGTGTTTTGTTTCGGATACAAAATGTTTTGTGCACAAAACAGGCCATTTCAGCTGTTTTGTAGCAAAAACAAAACACCCAATGCTCAAAACAGAAAATTTTTCAGCCAAAACAAAACGTCCCTGTTTCGGATACAAAACATTTTGTTGTTTCGGCTGTTTTGGAACTCCATTTTGGAATCGCAGAAAGTCTTTCTCCTTCAGTCTCCATTTTGAGTTTTGACATCTGTTCGAATTTCTGGCCCTTCCAGCCTGCAGATTGGCCAGCGAAAGCATGGGCTCATCTGCTGGCAATTGCCCCCTTATCCTTTTTAAGCAAATTTAAGGGTAAATTTTACCCTCATTGGCCAGTGAGGCAGTGTGCATTTCATTATTGTTGTGTGTAGATCAATTGCATTTCGGGCGGGGGGATGACCTTTGGAAATCTAACCTTTGGAAATCAGCCTGATTTTTTCTACGTAAACTAAGCATGACCTTTGGAAATCTGCCTGATTTTTTCCAAAGCTCTGCTGTTGTTAATGTGTGATGTTGATGTTATTTGGGGTGGATTTGGGGCAGAAAGGGGGCTTTGGGGGCAGAAGAGTGGTTCAGGTGGTAGTGTCCCAATGGGTGCCTGCTGCCACTCAGATTCCAAAGGAATTTGGGAAAGGGCTGATTTTTAAAGAATTTCTGAAGTTGACATGTCTTTGCAGCAGAAAGTGGGTCTGAGGGGCAAAACAGTGGGTTGGGTGGCAGTGCCCCAAGGGGTGCCTGCCACAACCCAGATTCCAAAGGAAGAGTGCAAAGGGCTGATTTCTTAGGAATTGTTGAAGTTTACGCTTCTTTAAGTACCCCCCCCAGGGAATAATGGAGGTTTCAGCAGACCCATAACTCCACCTGGGGGGGCAGTGGGGTGGCCAGGAGCAAGTGGTGGTGTAGTGCACATAGGGTGCCAACCACCCCCATGGGTTGCTAACCCATGAGGTACTGGGTTCTGTTGTTTCTGAGGTGTTCTGAGTGTAGATTCTCTGGTAGCATATGAGATTTTCAACGACAAACCATGAATCCACTCTCATATGCTACCAGAGAATCTGAATCTACACTCAAAACATCTCAGAAACAACAGAACCCAGTACCCCATGGGTTAGTAACCCACGGGGGAGGTTGGCACTCTACGTGCTCTACACCACCACTCGCTCTGGGCCACCCTGGTGCCCCCCAAGTGCAGTTATGGGGCAGGAATTATGGAGATCCATCATTCCCTATTGGGAAGAACTTTACAGACGCACAAACTCCATTACATCTTTAAAAATCAGCCCTCTGCCCAATTCCTTTGAGATAATTCTGGCAGCTTCCTTGCCCCCACTGGGCACTATCACCCACCCTACTCTGCTCTGGGCCACCCCTTTCCCCCCAACATGAAGCTATACTTTTGCTGAAACCTCCATTCTTATACTTCAAAAATTCACCAAAAATCAGCCCTTTGCCCAATTTCTCTGAAATTTGGGTGGTAGTTTCCACCCATTGGGCACTACCACCCTCACCCACTAGTTTTCCCCGGGGACCATTTTTTAAAATCTAAAACGTTTCGGATTTTGCAATTTCAAACAAAGAACAAAATTGGGGTGTTTCGGATTGGCTGATTTCGAACAAAGAACAAAATGGGGGTGTTTCGGATTCGGGCCAAAAACGAAACAGGAAAAAAACAACCCCACAACCCTACTCTTTTCTCCCTGGTGAACCTGGTGGGCACTGCGTGAAGCAGGATGCTGGACTAGATGGGCCTTTGGCCTGATCCAGCGGGGCTTTTCTTATGTTATTAACCTGTTATGACTGGTCCGTGTACGGTCAACAAAGAAGTGCTTCCTTCCTATCAGCTGCATGTTAAGCATCAAATCCCAAGCTTGGGCTACACAGCAGAATAGGGTAGCTGAATGCCAAGGTAGTATTCAGAATTGAGCCAATTCAGACTGCAGTTGAGCATATCTTTAAATGGCGTTCAAAAACAAACCAACAAAAACCCTCACTGAAATAGAAAGCCTGTACAGCAGGAGGTTTTTCACACCTGGTTTTTAGATTGCATCTCCTCCAAAATGGAGGGGAGGGGTGTTCACAGATCAGCTAAATTTACCCCGAAGTCCCTGTGAGCTATCAGGAAGCACTTCACACACAATTCGGGTTTTTCATTGAGTGTTAAAGTGTAGCCTGGTTTATATCCAGGGTTTAAAAAATCTACTTTTTGCATCAGTTTGTTGGGGGAACTTTGAATTTGTGGTAAAGCCTCACATTAAACCCACAATAAAATCTGCTGTCTGGGAAAGTTCCAGGAGGTTTTACAGACAGGGCTTCTCCCCCCAAATCCAATCCTGATTGGAGTGTGCCAGTCCACATATTCGCTGGATTTAATCTGACCTCCCGGTGGGCTATCAGGGACCAGGACAGACAGGACTTTGATTCTCCCCGAATGGAGGCTGAGAATTCTGGCTTAGCCCAAGTTATGTCCGGAGTAAAAAAACCCCCAAAAACCTCTACTTCCAGCAGCTTTTGAAAAAACCTCCGGGGCTTCTGCTTTCTCCGAAGCTGTTGATGGTGCTGATGGCTATGCGAATGGTCCATCGAATCCCACAAATTAAAATGCCTTGAATCTGCTGCAAAGCAGATTCGCTCTTCAGATACCCCGAGGCATAGAGCTATGTGTGAAAAACCTCCAGGAGGTTTTTCACACGACCTTTAACTCGCATTTCCTCCGGAATGGAGGGGGTGCATCCACATATCGGCCAGATTTACCCCGAAGTCCCTGCGAGTTATCGGGGAGCAGTTTACACACAATTTGGGTTTTTCATTCCCAGGCAAAAGCTAGGGACCATTCCAGGGGCGACAGTCCCTAGCTCTTTACAGTTATTTTTATGAATGGTTGTCTGTATCTCTCACTCCCTGGTCCTTCCTACTGTCCCCGCCCCTCCATATTTCTGGCTTTAAAAAAATTTAAATTCTGTTGTGCACTTCCATTTTATCCAGTGTCTGCAGTATTGTACCCTGCTTCGGCCAAGACACCCGTGGAACTTGGAGAGGGAGAAACAAGCAAAAGAAAAAGTGTGTAATGTGGTTTTAGGTGACTCCTGCTCTCTGGACACTGTTGCCAGTTGTTAATATAATCACTTTCTCAAATAATTTCCTCCCACAAAATCTCCCCCTTTAATGACTTGGCGTAATCCTCTGCAGTTTCCTGGAAGTAAGCTTCAGTGACCATAGCAGGATTTACTTTTAAGTGAAACATGCACAGATTGTGCTGTTGAGACCATCCATTTTCTCCTTTTTAAAAAATTATATGTTAAGTTGCTGCTATTGCACTCTTTCGGTTAGCAGAGGAGGAATAAGATGTGCCCCGCCCCAAAACAAAGGAAACATTAAGTTACCAGAGAAACTCAAACTTACCAGTACAGGCAGGCAGGCAGCAAATCCATCTTATTTATTTATCATTTCTCTTAGCCATTTTTGGAAGGGCTGTATAGAAACTGAATAAATACATAAATAATAAATCCTTCAAAGCAGGAAGCTTCCTCCAGCCCCTCCTCCTTGCCTGTTGCTTCGTTCCTTGGTCTTATTGGCTGGAACAGCCTGCTTATCAAGCTGTTCCAGCCAGTCTGATTCCTAGGGGGCGCTGGCCTGGTAGTGACCACACCAGGAACTAAAAAAATGGGTCCCAAATACACTTCCTGGTGGCTTCAGGGGCTGTGTTCTCTGCCTATTTTTTCATTCCTGGAGTGGTCGATGCCAGGCCAGAGCACCCACCCCCTAGGAATCAGCTTGATTAGCAGGCAGTTCCAGCCAATAAGACCAAGGAAGGAAGCAACAGGCAAGGAGCAGGGGCTGGAGGAAGCTTCCTACTTTGGAGGAGTTGCTGCCTGCCTGTACTGGTAAGTTTGAGTTTCTCTGGTTGTGTGTTTGTTGGGTGGGGGGGATGCCAGTCCTGGCTTTCTCCCCCTTGAGTTCTCTTTTCTGACCCTCTTTCTCCTCCCCACCTGCCCCTCTTTTTCTGCTCTCTGCTTTTTGTCCCCTGCCTTCTTTCCCCCCAACCTTTTTCTGCACTTTGGCCCCTGCTTTGTGCTCCCCCCCCCACTTTCCCAGGTTTCTGCTGCCTCCTGTTTCTAATTTATTCTTTTTGCCTCTGCTTTTCTGCCTCCCTCCCTGCTTTCCTCCATGTCAGCTCAGCAGGCTTTCCCTCCACCAGCATGAAGGAAAGCACAGGGAGGAGTTTCTACCTTGCCAAGTGGGCTCTCCTCCACCCCACCCCCAGCCCTAGTGCCCACCAGAGGCCACTGGAGCGGTGGCCCCAATCCCTATCAAACTGCTGTCTCCTGAGGCAGACCCTTGGTTCTTCGAGCTCTCTATGGTCTACACTGACTGGCAGCAGCTCTCCAAGGTTTTAGGCAGGAATCTCTCTCACTCCTAACTGGAGGTTTTTCACACCCGGCTTTTAGTTCACATCTCCTCTGGAATGGAGGTGTGCATCCATATATTGGCCAAATTGACCCCGAAGTCCCTGTGAGCTATTGGGGAGAACTTCACACATAATTTGGGTTTTTCATTAAACGTTAGAGTGTAGCCTGATTTATATCTGGGGTTAAAAACCCACTTTTGGGGTCGGTTTTGGAGGGCAGCTTTGAACTCGCAGTAAATCTTCACAGAAAACCCGCGGTAGATCCTGCTGTCTGGGAAAGATCCTGGAGATCCTGCCAGGGATTGAATCTGGGACCTTCTGCACACAAAGCAGATGTTCTACCACTGAGCCATGGCCCCATCCCATTTGTTCTCTGATGTCTTTTCTTCTACCCCATTTATTGTTGTTTATGTTACAAATTATGTTTTTTCTCTATGTGAACTTTGTTGGAAAGCGGTATAGATATATTGGTCGTCAATTTTGCCACACGAAGCCCCAACTCCAGCTAAGCCCTCCTCCAATTCCAACAATACACCCCTTTTCAGAGGCATGTCCCCCATTCCAGATGGAGCAGGAAACAGCAAGGACACTTTGGACCAGGAGTGGGGTGGGGGGACCATCAATCACAGGTCTAGGCTTTGGTACAGCTGTCCTCTGGCTTGGCCTGGCCTGAAAGATACAAAAATAAATAAGAGTTGTAGCTTTGAAGTGAGCCATATTTCCATTTCTAACAACTTGGAAACGTCTTTCTTTTCTGTGTACCACTTCACTATTAAAATGAAGCACAGCTGCTGAAGACCAGATCAAAGTGTCTCGGAGACTGGATATGATCAATTTACATGATCACTAATTCTAGAATGGAAGGGAGATGAGTGACTTTCATGCTATTTTAAAAAGAAACATGTCTCCTCAGCCATTGATGGGCTGGAGAATATAGCCCTCTTTCCTGTTATATAGGTGTATGGATTCATGATAGTCCTTGATCACCACTATGATTAAGAGTAGGGTTTCAGATGGCTATTTCCCAGCCCTAGCTGGGGATGCTGCCAGGGATTGACATAGGGACAGAGGAAGCTGCCATTTACTGAGTCAAACCATTGGTCCATCTAGCTCAGTGTTGTCTTCACGGACTTGGCGGTGGCTTCTCCAAGGTAGCAGGCAGGAATCTCTCTCAGCCTGATCTTGGAGATGCCGTCGGGGAGGGAACTGGGAACCTTCTGCTCTACCTAGATTCCCTAAGGGGAATTTTATGTATGTATTTATTTATTTATTTATTTATTTATCCGATTTCTATACCGCCCTTCCAAAAATGGCTCAGGGCAGTTTACACAGAGAAATAATACATAAATAAGAAGGACTTCTGCCCCCAAAGGGCTCACAATATAAAAGAAACATAAGATAGATACCAGCAACAGCCAGTGGAGGTCCTGTGCTGGCGGTGGGTAGGGCCAGTTACTCTCCCCCTGCTAAATAAAGAGAATCACCACATTAAAAGGTGCCTCTTTGCCAAGTTAGCAGGGGTTAGCAGGGAAATTAATTTATTTGTTATTTCTCTGTGTAAACTGCCCAGAGAGGTATAGAAATCAAATAAATAAATTAATTAATACCTTACAGTGCTCACACTTCTAGTCTCCCATTCATATGCAACCAGGGCAGACCCTGCTTAGCTAAGGGGACAAGTCATGCTTGCTACCACAAGACCAGTTCTCCACTCCTGTTAAAACTGGACTGAAACTCGGAGCTGCCACATACAAAGCATGTGCTCTGTTACTGAGCTCCAGTCCCATCCCAACAATCGGCATTTGTAATGGGTTGTCTTCTTAATTTATTTTATTTATTTATTTGATTTATATACTGCCTTTCCAAAAAATGGCTCAGGGCAGTTTACATCATTGTACATTAATGTACAAAACTCTACATTAATGTATTTGAAACTTAGCTTCTTTATTATTGTTGTATTGTTCACTGATCTAGGGCAGTGTGGTGTAGTGGTTAAAGTATTGGACTAGGACTGGGGAGACCTGAGTTCAAGTCCCCACTCAGTCAAGGAACACACTGGGTGTCTCTGGGCCAATCACTTCTCTCTCAGCCTAACCTACCTCACAGGGTTATTGTGAGGATAAACATAACCATGTACACTGCTTTGAGCTCATTGGAGAAAGAGTGGGATATAAATGTAAACATAAATATTTAAAACTAACTAAATAAATACATATTTTCTTAAAAAAAAAAAAAACTATCATTGAAGGTTGACAAACATTCATTTCCATTGCCTGAAATTAATTCTGCAGTAAACAGTTGCAGAAACAAGGATACTAGTAGGTTCCTCTCAAAAAGTCCTCCTGCTGCTGTTCATTTACATATGTTAATTCCTATACATTATTTAACATGCAAACATTGAAATGCTCATTGAGGCAAAAGAGCAGGCAGGCGGCAAAAATAAATTGGGCCCAGTTTACTACCATTCAGGAACCAACTTTTAACAAAACTGTACATTCATTTATAAAAGAAGGATGAATTAAAAGGCAATTGTCTGCTTTGTTTTAATCTGATGCCCTCAGCTGGAGGGTCCAACTGAAGTCTAGAAATCATTTTGCTTCCTAAAATCATAGGATGCCTTAGGAAATGGATACCAGGCATGAGGCATTTTTCATGAGTCGGGGTAAGCATGGAAAGCGTGAGGAGAGCTGGTCTTGTGGTAGCATGCATGAATTGTCACCTTTGCTAAGCAGGGTCCACCCTGGTTTGCATTTGAAGGGGAGACGACATGTGTGAGCACTGTTAAGATATTCCCCTTAGAGGATGGGGCTGTTTTGGGAAGAGCATCTGCAGGCTTGCATGCAGAAGGTTCCAAGTTCTCTCCCTGGCAGCATCTCCGAGAGAGGGTTGGGAGAGACTTCTTCCTGCAACCTTGAAGAAGCCGCTGCCAGTCTGTGAAGACAATGCTGAGCTAGATGGACCAATGGTCTGACTCGGTATATGGCAGCTCCCTATGTTCCCACCCCTCCAGTTTTGAAGACTGCGAGTCCTTATGGGACAAGGAACCATCTTCTTCTCTTTTTTTCGTGTAAACTGCTTTGAGAACTTTTTCATTGAAAAGTGGTATAATAGAAGTAGTGAGTAAAGTCCTACCGGGAGCTCCTTTTCTTCACCTGCTGGGGTGAGCAGGGCTCCAGGTGTGCTGCACAGCAGGTGAGGGAGGGTCAGACAGGAGAGGTCAAGGTCCAGCTTCCATGCAATGGGACGCAGCCCTAGAAACGGCCCCAAGTTTACCTTCCTTCTTAACAGGCCGGGCATATTCTTGCCAGGTTTGGGGCACCACCTTTCTGAAATTACGACAGGTCAGGGATGGACAAATGTGGCCCTCCAGTTGTTGTTTATGACAGTTTCTGTAGAACAGAACAAAATGGAACAGAGGAAGCTGCCATACACGGAGTCAGACCATTGGTCCATCTCCCTCACTATTGTCTGCACAGGCTGGCAGCGGCTTCTCCAAGGATGCAGGCAGGAATCTCTCTCAGCCCTTTCTTGGAGATGCTGCCAGGGAGGGAAATTGAAACCTTCTGCTCTCCCCAGAGCAGCCCCATCCCCTAAGTGGAATATCTCACAGTGTTCACACGTAGTCTCCCATTCAAATGAAAACCAGAGCAGACCCTGCTTAGCAAAGGTGGCCATTCATGCTTGCTACCACAAGACCAGCTCTCCTCCTCCCTTTTCAAGGAAATGAAACCAAGCTGGGTTTAGGGGTTGGGGAGGTTTGCACCGATGATTTTATAGCAAATTAAAAAACTGGCGGAAGAAACAGCAAACGAGCTTTTAGAATCTCTAACCACCCTTTGACCATCTGCCTCAGGGATGCACAGAGAGGGCCTGTTGAGGCTTCACAATGTCTCCTTGTCTCCAGCTCAAAACCGCAGCATTCACACTCTCCCTTCTCCCAGATCCCCACTTTTCCGCATTGTACGTTGCTGGCTAGCCGTGTGATGCCGTACAAATGCAGAGCTCACTGGCGTGCTTCACGACTCCTTTGACAGGCCTTAAGTGAGAGCCAGGGGAAGCCGTGGTGGACCGAGATGGCTGAGCTGGACATTCCTCGGATCGTGCAAAGACCTCTGAAGCAAAGCTTATGACTCCCTCACCTGACACGTTCAGAATGCATGAAACCACTAAAACACTGTGTATACAAAACCTGGGAGAAGAACAGTTTAGCAGAAGACTTAATTTTTTTTTTTTAAAGGTCATACATTCAATACCGTATTTACCTGAATCCAAGACTAGGTTTTTTCCAGGTTACATAGGAAGAATAAAAATAAAATTTAAATAAATAAATAGGAAGCTCCCATATACTGAGTCAGACCATTGGTCTATCTAGCTCAGTATTGTCTACCCAGACTGGCAGCGGCTTCTCCAAGGTTGCAGGCAGGAATCCCTCTCAGCCCTATCTTGGAGATGCTGCCAGGGAGGGAACTTGGAACCTAGATGCTCTCCCCAGAGTGGCCCCATCCTCTCGGGGGAATAACTTACAGTTCTCATACATGTAGTCTCCCATCCCATTCATATGCAACCTGGGTGGATCCTGCTTAGCAAAGGGGACAATTCATACTTGCTACCACACAGGGGCATAACTATAATAGGGCAAGGGGAGACAGTTGTCTGGGGGCCCACTGCCTTGGGGGGATAAAATATATTTTATTGTATTTATTTTTAAGTCACATGGCTGACTCCCCCAGCCACGCACCCGCCCGGACTTTCTTCAGTTGTATTCATCCTCCGAAATGGATGTGAGTATTAAGACCTGGAGCTACCAGAACAGCATGTCTTCTTTCTTTAGTACCATGAAATGAGTTGCATCGCCCACAATTTACAAACCTTAAAAAAAACAATTTAGGATGATGTTCTATTGTGGCACATAGGAGATTAATTTTACTCTGCTTTTTGTTATCGCTATTCAGCCTCATTTAAGATTTCTTTACTTCATAAGATGAGCTTCAGTGGGGTAGAGGCATTTTTTAAAACCTTGTCTCTGAGCCCACTCCATACCCTGCTACCACAAGACCAGCTCTCCTCCCTTGTCTTTGTCATTAGAAATCGGGGAGTCACCTTAAATTCAGAGCCCTGTTCCTTTTTGAAACCTGTCATATGATCCAACAGTCCCTTTTTACTAGGAACAGTCACTATTTTTCTGCAGCCCCTCCCTGGCACATCGCTGTCTTTGTTTTCTCTACTAGAGGAGAGGCCTTTGGGGACCAGAGCAGAGGAAGCGTCAGCCAGGAGCATCCCAAGGTCTTGTGGTGACTGAGGCAAGGCACCGAAGGCTACCTCGCCCCATGTGCCCTTTCAAAATGGACCCTTGCAAGCCTGGAAAGTGGTCCGGGTGGGCAGCATTGTTCTCTGTGGAAGGGATTCCCAGATGTGGTTGACTACAAATCCCATCATCCCCAGCTAAAGGCCATTGCAGCTGGGGGTGATGGGAGTTATAGTCAGATGCATCTAGGAATCCCTCTTACAAGGTACACTGGTGGGGTTGCCAGCAACCTCTTCGTTTCTCCTTGTGCTTCTTGAATATTTTTTGAGAAGCATGAAGAGGGGTGCTCCTCGCAAGGCTTGCATAGGTCCAACTGGTACCAAAGAGCTGCTCTAATGGCAGTGTGGGGGGGGGCATGTTGCCACCCAGCTAGTTCTCAGAAATCTGCTGCCTGAGGCAAGTGCTTCACTTTGCCTCATAAAAGGGCTTTGGCACCAGCTATGAATATGTGGGTCAACTTAAGTGGCCCACGTATGGGGAAATGCTTGACCAACAAGCAGGAGGTTGCCGGTTCGAATTGCTGCTGGTATGTTTCCCAGACTATGAGAAACACCCCTATCAGGCAGCAGTGATATAGGAAGATGCTGAAAGGCATAATCTCATATTGCGCGGGAGATGGCAATGGTAAAACCCCTCCTGTATTCTACCAAAGAAAACCACAGGGCTCTGTGGGCGCCAGGAGTTGAAATTGACTTGACGGCACACTTTACCTTTACCTATGAATATGTGGGCATACAGTGGAGACGTGCAAAAACCCGTGGCAGTGGCCTGAAGACACCATGTTGTCCCCACATTCTGTGGCTGTAGGAGAGGACAAAATGGTAGAGTTTGGTAGCCAATTGTTTTGTAGTGTCATAAGGGATTATGCTCCTGATATAAGAATGGAAGGTCAGAAGAACAGCCCTGCTGGATCAGGCTCAAGGTCTATCTAGTCCAGCATCCTGTTATACACATTGGCCCACCAGATGCCTCCAAGAAGCCCACAGGCAAGAGATGAAGGTGTGCCATTTCTCCTGCTATTGCTCCCCTGCAACTGATAGTGGTGTCCTGCCTCTGAGCCTGGAGGTGGCCTCAGACTAGTAGCCATTGATAGCCTGTCCTCCATGAATTTGTCTAAGCCCGCTTTAAAGCTGTCCAAGCTAGTGGGTCATCACCACATCTCATGGCAGAGAGGTCCATAGATTAATTATGCACTGTGTGAAGAAGTACTGCCTTTTGTTGATATACATTTCCTGGCAATCTGTTTCATGCAATGACCCCTGGTTCTAGTGTTGTGAGAGAGGGCAAAGGTTTTCTCTCTCTCCACACCATGCATAATTTTGTAGACCTCTATCATGACTTCCTTAGTTGCCTTTTTTCTAAACTAAAAAGCCCTAAATGTTGTAGGCTTCCTCATAAGGAAGGTGCTCCAGACCCCTGATCATCTTGGTTGCCCTCTTCTGCACCTTTTCCAGGTCTATAATTGCCCTTTTTGATATACAATCGTCCCTCGCCGATCGTGGTTTTCCCAATTTTGGATCTGAGTATCCGCGACTGGGAAACTGTGACTGCCCTTGCCAACTGCGACCCACGTATCTGCAGTTTGGTGAGATTTTATTGAAGTTTGGGGGTCATCTCCGGGGGTCAGGGGGTGATTTTGGGGGATTAGGGGTCAATTGGGGGGGGCTTATGGACAATTTTGGGGGGTTCGGGATCATTTCCAGGGGTCAGGGGGTCATTTCTGGGAGCCAGGGGGTGATTTTCAGGGGTCAGGGGGATTTTCTCTAATTTTTTAACTGTATTTTTTGTTTGTTTGTGACTGCGATGTCCCTAACCTCCTGTTTCCAATGATTCCCTATTGCTTCCCAACCCTGAATTTGCCAACTGTGAGGGTTTCCCAGAACGGGACCCTCGCAGTTGGCGAGGAATGACTGTATGGTGATCTTGTTCAGCTTTGTGTATAGGACCTCTACGTCCATTGTTGCAAGAATGGTGTTTTCTGGGAAACTGTCAATAGTTTGTACTAGTTTCCTGAGGAAGTCAGTGGTATCCCACAAATAGCTGTTGTTTTTAGCCAAAAGAACACTCTTGCTTTTTAAACGAGGGTGGACAGAATATTTACAGACGCACATAAAAACAGCACAACAGCAGTTGGAGAAGGTATTTTAGCACCGTATCACAGTGGAGGGGTGGCTCAGATGTGACTCCCTAGTGTGAAAATTAACCCCCCCCACTCTGAGTTGCTGCTTCAGGGAAGCAGATTATTTGGGGGGTGAAAATCAGGCAGGGGGAAGTGTTGACTCCCCCCCCTTGCTATGCATCACACTCCTGGATCTGATCAGGGACCCCACAAATAATTTTGGAACATTAAAGGACCATTTTCAGTCCTCTCCCGCATTAAGCACATCTTCTAAAGGTGCGTGCATTGAATGTGTGTCATTTGTCGCTTGGCCCTTAGAGGGTTATAAGTGTATCTCTTTTTGTCATCTGTGCAACATTGGGAAGTATGAAATATCTGCTGGAGACCAAGAGTAAAAACATGCTTCTTCCCCCCCCCAACCCCCGCCATGCAAGGCCACACATGTGTATTGGGCAGAGGTTCAGAAAGACAACCTTCTTTTTCCAACGGCAGAAACTCTCCTCTCCATTCCACTGTTCTGAAAATCAACACAAGGAACTGAGCCCACACTCTATTGCTACGGTGGCCAAGAAGTCCAAAATCTGGGTGCCTAGGTGGGGTCTGGGGCACTAGCATAGCACCATCGGCAGCAGCTTGTGGCTAGATTTTTTGGTGGTTCCCATCACCACCTTCATCCACCTGCCTGCCTGCCTGCCTCCCTCCCTCCCCAATGTGGCCCCAGCATGGCTCTCACCGCTGCCAGTCTTTGCCAGCTTCAGTCTAATGACATCACTACCTGGCCTATGGCACCAAGCAGTGATGTCATTAGGCCATGTCGCCAGGGACTCTTTGCCGGCTGCAGGGAGTCCGCAACCGAGGGAGGGCAGCCGGCAAGCAGCTGCGGAGGGAGGCGTTGCACAGCTCTCCTTGCTTTGCACACCATCTCCCAATGGTAGATCCATCCCTGGTCTGGGGGCTGGAGGCCTCGGGTCAGGACAAGGAGTGCCAAGCAAGGCCATCCAGGGGCACTACAAAAATGGTGAGGGTGGAGGAAAGGCTTGTCCTGTGCTTTTCGAGCAATTGGCCTCCCAAGCCAAACAACCACAACACCACACACACACACACACACACACACAAACACACACCCCTGGCCAGGCTGGATTTGATTGGGAAGGCATGACAGCTTGTCATTTGAGGGCGTAACATTTGATCCGGAGGGCATAACTTTGCCTCCTCTGTCAATAAAAGCATGGTTCCCGTTTTGAATTGCCATGTTTCGGGGCAAGGTTGCCCAAAGCACCAGTGGGCAGGACAAGCCCAGGAGTGGCCCAATACCCCAGTAGGAAATTGCCACTAGATACCAGAGGGGCATGGGAACTCGACCCAACCAACAGTAACTGCAGCAGTGAAGTGTGGTGGAGGAAAAACAGGGGTGCAGTGAGACATCTGGCCAGCAGGAGTTCTCACAAGGTCAGGGCATTGCTTAACAACCAACTTTGACTAAACCAAGCAGAATGAGGCCACAGATACAAACTTCCTTTACTGGTCTGAGTCAACAGGCAACCTGTCTGCAGGTCGAGCTGTCTGCATTGATATCTTCTCAGTATTACCTTTAGTTAGTTCCCCTACAAACCTTTACACATGAGTAAATCAACATATATATGCAATCACTTCACCTCCCTCCTTTTTACACAAATTATTCCTCTATTCCATATCTAGCTCGTTTTCTAACCATTCTTCCTTTTGACCTCACTACTGGTTTAACAATACCCTAATCCTCCCCTGTAGTAGATAGCAAGCATGAAGAGTCCCTTTCGCTGGGCAGGATTTGCCCTGGTTTGCATTCATCCATTCATCCATCCATCCATTCATTTAACTTATACTACCCAAAACTTACTTCTCTGGGCAGTTTAAAACAAAACAAAATAAATGACAACAGAAAGGTTAAAACATTACAACAATTTCAAATGTTACAACAATGTTTTTAAACAATGTTAAAACTATTAAAACCGTATTTAATTAAAAGCCTGGGTGAACAGAAGATCTTTAAAGATTTTTTAAAAAATGGTCAGAGATTAGATGGGTGACTACATGCGAGTGCTGTAAGAACTTCCCCTTTAGGGGATGAGGCCGTTATTCAGTGGTGGAGCATCTGCTTGCCTGAGAAGGTCCTAGGTGCTATCCCTGCCAATATCTCCAGGGGGATCTGGGAAAGACTCCTGCCTGAAACCTTAGAGAGCCATTGCCAATCAGTGTAGACACTAGTGAGCTAGACCAGTGTTCCTCGACCGCCTGTCCACGAGGCGTTGGGCACTGGTCCAAGAGACATCACTAATATAAATCACTCCCCCCCCCACACACAAACACACCACAATTTTGGGCCGGGGCCGCTGCGGCCGTGAGTTCTCCGGAGTTCATTTCCAGGTAGCCCTCGCTGCTGGATAATGTTAATTTGGAGGAAGCGAAATGAATGTTATCCAGCTGTGAGGGCTGCCTGCCTAGAAAAGAGCTCCGGAGAGTGCTCCCCAACTCTGTGGATCCTGCCCCCTCTGTGTGTGATGTCATATGCAAAGGGGATGGGGTCCGGGGTCCATGGAGCCCGGGCGAGCTCATCAGAGCTCATTTCTAGGCAGGCAGCCCTCGCTGCTAGATAATGTTCATTTTGCTTCCCAGCAGCGGCAGCCCCCACCAGCCCAAAACTGGTTTTTTTGGGGGGTGTAGACAAATTCAATGTGTAGACAAATTCAGTCATTTGTCCTGAATGTGTAGACTTCTGTAACCGTGTTATGCTTATTCCCACTTTTGATGCTATCTGATGTATGTTCTCTTTGTCCCCTAACAAACTTAAAATAAACCAAGCAAAAGCAAGATGCAAATACACACCTTTAAAACAAAACAAAACAAAACAAAAAACAGTGGCCAACCCACCTGCAAGTATAGCTGTCTTCACTGAGATCTACTCGGTGTCACCTTGAATTAAATCTAGTTCTGCCTTTGACCAGCATAAAGTGCAATACAACATATTTAACTGTTTACACTCTTTAAATGTATTAACATTCAACAGCAAACTAAGAAGTATATGAAGACATTAAGTACTGAGACATTAAACATTAGAATATTGAAAATATTAAATGGCATAAACTATGGCACTAAATAACACCAACTCTCAGTGTCACCTTTCATTCGCTCTCCACACAAACCTTTACACATGGGCAGGCTGATTAATAGGCTTATTCACACAACCCTAACCAGGGTCAGGGGAGAGCCATGGTTGGGAGAGCCATGGTTAGGAGAGCCATGCCAATCAGGAGCCAGGTAGGAGAGCTGTACACGCTCCTGATTGGTAGTCGTGCTGGGGGCAGTGTGCCTGAAATAGGATGCCAGATGCCCCTTCCCGTGTGTACACCCTCCTCCCTCCCTCCTCCCCCTTTCCCAGTTAAAACTGGGGACAAGAGGCAATCTCGGCTTTGTGAGCCACCATGAGCAGTATTGCATCAGAGAGGTGGCATACAAATATTTTAAATACATAAAAATAAAAATAATATAAACCTTGCCACTTCACTGGAACCCCAGTTCTCTGCTGCCTGAAGTGAACCCCCTCACTGGGAATGGTCGCCCCTATGTGGGGGAGAAGCAAACCAGAGACCCTGGTGGCAGTCACACACTTGGCAGTCACACACAGGAAAGAGCCAGGTAGGAGTCGGCACCTGAAAATGAACTAGAGGATCAATGTCAGCTGAGATGGCTTCAAGAATACAAGAACAGCTGATGGAAAAAATATTTATTCCAATGTGTTTCAGTAATATTTTTGTCAAGCAACATCTATGAACAAAAAAATGTAAGCCTCCGCACATATGTATGTATAACTACAAGAATTATGATAATATAAAAATATATAAAGGGACAACATGTATTTAAGATGTTTTAAGTTTTATGTTATGGATTTTATAGATATATATTTTATTTATTTAAAATATTTATACCCCGCCCCTCCAGCTCATGACGTTAATGAAATAGATACAACTAGCTTAACCCTCACAGAGCATCTGCACAGTAGTACTTGTTTGTTCCCCTCACCCCCGCCACAGCCTCCTCACCTCACAGCCTCACAGCCTCCTCACCTCAGAGATCTCTCCACCATTACCTGAGCCGCACTCCTGCTCCTCCTCCTCCATCCCGTTGCTCCATCCCGCTCAACCCTCTTGGCTGCAGCTGCGGCATTGCTGACGCCGATTAGCTAAGCCGCCGCCTCCTAAACCCAGAGACACCCCCCCACCCTCACCTGAGCCCCAATCCTGCTCCTGCCCACAGGAGGAGCAGCAGCAGCAGCAGTTGACCGGGCCTTTCCTTGCAGCCGCCGCCACCATAGACACTTGTTCCCCTCAGGACGCTGACAGGCCCAGGCCCGTCCCCCGCCTGCCTGCTTCCCTCTGCCAATGGCCTCAGTAGCCCTGCCGTGGCAGCAACAGTTGACTGGGCCCTTCCTCATCACCACCACTGCCATGGCCGCTCTCAGCCATGGTCTCATACTGACCTATGTTACAGTTTGCTGTGCGGATTATGGTACATGTTTTGCCATTTGGCCGAATATGTACTCATGAGTTCACTGTCCGGATCTGGCCCATCAGACCTTCTCATTTGGACAGACCCAAATTTTACTGGGAGTATTTCATTCAGCTCCATCTTACAGGTATTTAAGAGGACCTTGCTTCCCCCTATGTTGTGTGGTTTCCCATCCTCTTTTTTGGCAACGATCCCCCCTCCTCTTTGGTTAAATCACTGCATTTTTCCCATGGGTGTGTCCTAACCAAATCTAAACACTCCAGTTTAGCTCATGGAGTCAACCCTAAGGGTTTATTATGTGGTGCAGAAATTGATGGGTATCCCATATGTTATCTATATACTGTACTAGGGAACTTAACATGGTATTTAACAGCTAGTCCAGAGTTTCACGTTCCCAATTTCATACTATCTCTAGATGCATAACAAGTCTATTCACATATTTATAGCACAAGCCAGGGCAACCAAGATGAGGGCAACCAAGATGATCAGGGGCCTAAAGCTTTCTTATGAGGCTGGGCTACAACACCTGGGGCTTTTTAGCTTAGGAAAAAAGATGACTGTGGGGAAACATGATAGAAGTCTATAAAATCATGCATGGTGTGGAGAAAGTGGATAGAGATACATTCTTCTCCCTCTCGCATAACACCAGAACCAGGGGTCATCCCATGAAATTGATTGCCAGGAAATCTAGGACCAACAAACGGAAGTACTTTTTCACACAACGCATAATCAACTTGTGGAATTCTCTGCCATGAGATGTGGTGGTGGCCACTAGCTTGGATGGCTTTAAGAGTGGCTTAGACAAATTCCTGGAGGATAGGCAGGCATATCAATGGCTACAAGTCCAGTGGCTATAGGCCACCTCTCGCCTCACGTAAGATGCCTCTGAATACCAATTGAAGAGGAAAAACAGCAGGAGAGAGGGCAAGCCCTCCCCTCTTGCCTAAGGGCTGCCCAGAGGCATCTGGTGGGCCACAGCGGGAAACAGGGTGCTTGACTAAAGAGGCCTTGGGTCTGATCCAGCAGGACTGCTCTTATGTTCTTTATGTTTTGTTCATCGGTCAGCAGCGATCTAGGAAGATGCTGAAAGGCCTCATCTCATACTGCATGGGAGGAGGCAATGGTCAGCCCCTCCTGTATTCTACCAAAAGGAAACCACTGGGCTCTGTGAGCACCAGGAGTCAAAATCTACTTGATGGCACACTTTACCTTTACCTATTTTGGGTCCATTTTTAATGCATTTCTTTTTCTGAATTGTTTTTGCAATCGCAGTTTTGTCCTTATAATGCCGGGCACGTTCTGATTGCGCTGGAGCACCCGTGTGTGTGTCCTAGGGCCACGCAGAGCTTTGTGTGGTACTAAGGAGAGCTCCGTCAGGGAGCTGCTGTTGCACCAGCAAGGTAAGGTTTCACACTGCGGGATGATCTGGGAGCCCGGAGCCCCACCCCTTCCTGGAACTCAGGCCAGCTCTGATCTGCAACAGGCATCTGAGGGGTCTTCTGCCTCCTCCTAGGTAAGTCTGTTGGGTGACCAGCCAGGTGAGAACTTTGCCTCCAGGACTGGAACTCAGCCCTGGGTTGGCATCCCTCTGCTCCTGGAGATGGAGTGGGTCGAGGGACTGGGATTGGAGTCTTGCCTCTCCTCCTGGGAAAGGTCTCCTTGGTCTGAGTCTGGATGGGGCCAGACACTCTAGTGGTGGCCATACCCCACAAAATCATGATGCCTCGTGCCTGTCTCGCGATACATGTTTTATTGTTCCTTCTGTTCCCTTCCCTGCTGCCACAGCCTCCCTATCAGAGTTCCCTGTGGCAAGGACTCCACACTGCTCCTTGTGGTGACTGGCTGCACTGCAGCAGCTTTTAAGCTTCTGAGCGCTTTGTTGGCCCAATCCCGTGAGGCCTGTGATTGGCTCCCCTGCAGGCAGGAAGAGTATAAGAGACTTCCTGTCTGAAGCTCAGTATTATGGTTCTCTTGTTCTGGTGTGTGATTGTCTTCTTGTTTCTCCTTCGGCTTGGTTGGACCTTCAGCTCGTCTTTGACTCCTGATTACTTGCTTGACCCTTCTGTCTGTTTCCTTGACTTTGTTCCTGATTCTCGGCTAATGCCTAGAACCTCTGGTTTCTGATTGTCTATCTCAGGGTTTCTTAACCTTGGGCCCCCAGATGTTGTTGGACTACAACTCCCAGAATCCCCAGCCACAAAAGCCATGTCTGGGGATTCTGGGAGTTGTAATCCAACAACATCTGGGGGCTCAAGGTTAAGAAACCCTGGTCTACCTGGCTTGACCCCTGGTGTGTTTCTGGCTCTCCCACTTCTGGCTTTGGACTTGTGCCCCCTAGTGAATGCTGCCTGCAGCTCAGCTTTCTGATACTCCCACAATATCCAGTTAAAGCAAGACAGAACCCATTCCAATTCAGTCAGGGTCCTATCAGCATCCTTGCTTTGCATTTAACCATTTATGGTTTGTTAGGCATGGATGTTCAGTTGCCTTTTTAAAGTGTGGGTGAAGAAGTGGTATGTGAACACCAAGAAGAACCACTATAGAATAATGATTTCAAGGCAGAATATTTGTGCTCAGTGTTTACACCGCAAGATGCACTGAGTTCCATATGTAGTCTGATTTTAGCATTAAAATACTGGTGTGGGAACACTTACATACATGGTTTGGTCTTGTCCTGTTGTTCCAGTTTGGTCTGAAATTCATACAGTCATTAATGACTTTACAGTGATCATTGTCTGTTAAAGATGCTTATGTTCTTTGGGATATATCCCAAGTATATGGAATTTATCTTTACACTGAGAATCGTGGATTCTTTGAGCATGGGGAGTTGCCAAAAGGATTATTATACAGCCTTGGAAGGACAAATGTACTCCTGACCTGCAACTTTGGGTAACTAATAGGTATTCCTTGTCAAATTTGAATTCGTTCTTTTTTTACTAAACGGTAAAGAAGAAGAATTTTTAGTGATTGTGCTCTACTTTTAATGAACTGTTTGTATTGCAAATGAATGTATCAATAGAAGTTTTTTGTTTGTTTATATATTGACCTAGTTCACATAATTGTTCAAATCTAGATTTAATGTGGGTCACCAACATTAGTGTGATTGTTTGAACATATGCCAACACAGGAATCTCAGGGTCATAAACCACTTTGGTGTGGGTTCACACAATCATGCTTATGGAGGTAACCCACATTAAACAAAATTTGAATGCTTGCGTAAATCAGACCATTATTTACACATTATGTTAGTGATTAAGGTTCCTTTCTCTTTTTTGTTTCATTTTTTTCCTGTTATTTTTTATGACATTACCTTTGTGAGGTCATTCACACAATCAAAACCTGTGTTCTATCTGGATCTGTGAGCTGTGTGTGCTCCCAACGTTCGGTTGTGTGGAAGCAAGGTAGGAGGAAAACCTGGGTAGCTTTTCCTCCTACCTTGCTTTCAGTGTAGACAACTGAAAATTGAGAGCATACACAGCTCCCAAACCTGGGTAGAACACAGTTTTCGATTGTGTGAATGACTTCATGTTGTAATGTTTTGTTTGAAATAAAAGGGGGGGGGAAATGCAACAAACAGATACAAGGGCTGCAACATTTAATCAGTTTATTCAGTTGGGTCCATCAGTTAAAAACATTTTGCACTAAAGTGGTGCCCCAATTAATCAGACAGCAGATTTAAATGTTATATAAAATATATAATATAAATAAACTACAGGTGGAAAGCACCATCTGAGAAGAGGCATGCGCTCCTGTTTGTGGGTGAACAGAGAATCCCTCTTCTGGAATGATGTATGTTGTGATGAGAATACACAACATGCATCACCCAACAAGAAAGAAAATGGAGTTTTAATTTAGTACAATTGGTCCCCCCCCCATGCAAATATATGCAGATAAAGCTGACTACTTTATTTTGAATGAATGAAAACTCATGCAATTATCCAGACAGGATTTCTTTAAGAAAATGGGCTTGTAGCTCAGTGGGAGAGTATGTGTTTGCATGCAGAAGGCCCCAAGTTCAATCCCTAGAATATCCAGGTGAGGCTGGGAAAGACTCCTGCCTGAAGCCTTGGAGAGCCACTGCCAGTCAATGCAGACAATAATGAGCTAGATCAACCCATGATCTGACTCGGTATAAAGCAGCATCTTTTGTTCCTCTATTTGAGGATGGGGCATCTGCTCTGCATGCAGAGAGTCCCAGGTTCAATTCCGGGCAGCATCTCCAGAGCTGGGAAAGACTCCTGCTTGAAACCTTGGAAAGCTGCTGCCAGTCTCTGTAGACAAGAGAGATGGGCCAATGATTCAGTGAGGCTGTTCATACAATCAAAAACTTGGTAGGGTTAGTGTCCTACCCAGGTTTGGGAGTTGTGCGCACTTCCAGTTTTCAGTTGTGAGGCAGCAAATAACTAGGTAGGAGGAAGGAGAAGTGATTGTGTGGGAGGCAGAAGCTGGGTGGGACAGCTTTTCCTCCTACCTTGGTAAAATGCTGGGTAGGATGCTGTCCTACCTAGCTCCTGCCTCCCACACAGTCACTTCGCTCTCCTCCTGCCTAGTTATTTGCTGCCACACCACTGAAAATTGGGGGCACGGACAGCTCCCAAACTTAGGTAGGACACTGCTAACTGAGCAAAGAGGCATCTTTTAAAAGTGGTGATTCTCTTTATTGAGCAGTGGCAGAGCAACTGGACCTATCCATCCATAGCACAGCGTCCCCCCAGTGGCTATTTATTTCTTTAATATATTTTTATACCTCCCAAAACATACGTCTCTGGGTGGTTTACAATGAAGCAAAATAAACAACAGAAAAAGTTAAGACATTGGTTAAAACAAAATAAATGGTAACAGATAACATATTGCTGGTGTCTATCTTATATTTCCTTTTTAGACTGGGAGCCCTTTGGGGACAAGAAGCCATTTTATTATTTATTTATTTGTTTTTGTTTGTTTATATCGATATAAACGGCTTTGGGAACTTTGCTTGGAAAGCGGTATATAAATATTAGTCGGATTTGTATTTTTGCTTGTGTGAACAGTCTCGGTTTAAGGCAGCCGCCAATGTGCCTATGAGAGCTCTGTCAAACACATACTCCTAACACACTTTTACCTACTTTAGACTTGGTCTGAAAGGAATAAGACAAAAGCAACATTACATCTTAACGCCCCAGTTTCACCAATACTTAAAGATGCTTTTGCGGCCTCTCTCCTGTTGGTAAATTAAGTCTCTCTTTCCAAAAACAAAAGGTATTTTTTCGTCTTCCAAGGAAGCCTGCCAAACTGAAGACTGGCACAGCGGTGTCCGGGTGCAGCCTGCTTGCTGTGGCTGCCATCCTAACCAGTATGCCACAGGAAACCACGATGTCTAAACAAGAGGTTGACGCTGGGGCATACGTTCTCCTCTGCTTCCCAAGGTGGAGGAGAGCCAGGCCTTGGAGAACCCAATGTTCTCTGGGTGTCGGGATCAGCTCATGCTGGCATTTCCCTTCCTCCTCTCCAAACCTTGTTCCTTCAGCCCTGGAAGGACTTGGGAGGAGGTACTGCAAATCGTGTCCTCCTAACCTCACAAGCATAATTTAGGAAACATTTGACCTCTCTCTCCTGGATGCCCTGTGCCTCTGGTTTTAAGTATCATCACGCCTAGAATTATATTTCCACCTCTAATACTGGGTGGCCTCTGCTGTGTTAAACAGAAGAATGGTGTCCCTTGAAATATTGTTAAGACTGCTTACTTAGGTGCGGACATGCTGTTGAAAATCAATGGGATTTCCTCTCAAGTAAACATGGGAGCTATTCTCACGAGCAGCAAAAATCGGGCTAGGAGAGGCTAGCCCGATTTTTGCTGCTCGTGTAAACCACAGGCGAGCCCGGTGGCTTACAAGCTGCTAGCCCGCTTTTGTAGCCCTCCCCTAAGCCCGGGTTTGCAGAGTGAGCACTCCACAAACCCGAGCTTCCCGATCATGAGTAGCCGCAGCTACTCATGAGTAGACCCCCGGAGGGGAGGCAAAAAGCCGCCTCCCAGCTCCAGGGGTCTCCCCAGTATGCCCTGCACACTCATGCAGGGCATACTGGAGCTTCTGGGGGCCACGCGGCCCCCGAGCTCCCCAGCCCCCGCCAGCTCCGTCACGGAGCCAGCAATTGTGTGGGCGGCCGATTCGGCCACCCAGGGCTCCCACTCTGATCGTGAACGGGGAGAGCAGGTTTAGCCCGCTCTGCTGCAGAAACCGGGTCTCACTGATCGTGAGACCCAGCTCATGGAGAGGATCAGGCCACACAAAGTATGAGGTTACAGCTGCTGGTTCGCTCTGTTCCTTTGTTAGACAGATCGCTGGTTAATAGTCCAAACTGGACAGCTGATGGGAGCTAATGGTTGGGACTGGGGGGATAGTGGGGAATCTCTCAGTCTTTGAATGAAGGACCCATCAGAACATGAGGAAAGTGACATTACTGCAGGGGAGAGGGTGGAGTGTGTGTGTGTGTGTACAGAAACGACAGCAATGGTCGGAGGAATGCCCAGCCAGGGTAGGCGAGCTGTGTGTGCTCCCAGTCAGCGGTCTTGTCTGTTTGCAAAGATCAAGGTAGGAGGAAGGGAGGGGTGATCGTGTGGGAGCCGGAAGCTGGGAAGGATGGCTTTTCATCTCCCACCCACATAAAATGTCGGGGAGAGAATGTGGGCCCGCCTCCCACACGGCCATGCTCCCCTCCTCCTACCTTGTACGCTGCATGCACCTGAGACCGCAGATCAGGAGCATGCATGGCTCTTCTACTCTGGCTTGGCACTCCAACCCTGATTCGGGTCATGAGAATAGCCTGAGCATAGGGTTGCCATATTGATGCTTAAAGTCCAGGTGAAACCCGAAATTCCGGGGGGCATGGCAACACTACCCTAGCATGTTCTCCAGGGCAAGCAAGTGTGTGAGGGTTGCAGCAGGACTGTCCACACCAACCGCACTCCTCCCCACCAATGATGCACCAACTAGCCACATAGCTGAGGTTCACCAGCTTTTGCCACAGAAGCAACAGCTGAATCCGGAAAAGGCTTCTCCCCCTTGACTGAAAACCCTAAGGATTCTAGGACCAAACATATTCTGAGGCAGTAGACCAGGCCAGGGGTGGTCAACCATAGATTCTTCAGCTGTTGTTGGACTACAATACCCATCACCCCGTCACAATGCATTGCCACAGGGGGTGATGGGAATTGTAGTCCAGCAGCAGCCAGAGCACCTCAGATTGGCCACCCCTGCCAAACACCTTTGCAGAGTTACAAGAGGTTTCTGCTGGATCTCAAACCAGGGAAATGTGAGTATAGATATTGCCATATGCTTTCCACCCCCACCCCCCTGAGGAAAATAATGTTGAAGACATGCAAAGCAAACAGATCGCCTTCCATTTTAAAATGTTTTTTTCCACTGAATGTTTCTTCTTGCAACATGCTCCACCCATATATGGTAAAGGAGACGACCAGAGCGAATTCCCCCCCATAATCATAATTCGGCCCACAAACCTTTATATGGAAGTTTGTAGCAACGTGACCCTAATCACCATGCCCCATTTCAAGAGGACAGGAGGCTTTTCAGCTGTGATCTGTTGCCTCTGGTCTGCTTATGGAGCAGAGTGAATAACAGGGCCCAATGGAGATACACCGAGCCAAGCTCCACAACCCTACAGGAATGGAACCGCGTAACCCGCTCATATGGAAAGCTCACCCAGCAGAAGCAAAGGCCTAGAAATAGCCTCTTGCTTTGGGAATCAAATATCAGCTGCTTGTTGGAATTTAAAACCATTTTCTACCAGGGTGCATAGAACCTAACACCCAACTATTGCATTGTTAATGGTTGGAGAAAAGCAATTTCTCCCACCCTATGAGGCTGCTTTCCCAAAGGATCAGTCCCACTCCAACCTCCCCCAAATCCACCAGTCCAAGGGCAGCCTGCCCATGAAGCAAGGTGAGGCGGTTGCCTCAGGCAGCAATACTGGAGCAGCAGCAAGATGACAAGCAGGGGCAACCCTCAAGAACAATGAGTTTGGGAGAGCAAAGGACATTATGAGGGGAGCAAAGATTCTGCTATATATGGAGCTTATTCTCACTATCACAGCTTCCTGGGTAGGAGGAACTTAACCCAAGAATCCATGGCCGTCTAGAGCTCCAGGAGTCCTCTCGGCCCAGCAGTTCCTAACCTGGGTAGCCCAGATCCCCTACCCAGGTTAAAAGTGAGGTAGGCCACAAAGAGACCTGTCCTGCCTTTTTGTTTGGGTCATCTGTGCAGCCAGTGCAATTTAAATTATTCCTGGGCTGCCATGTTGACCAAAGAATTCTGTGGCTTGCAGAGGTGGGCACAGCGGCGCTCATGCAGTACTGCGGGCTGCCTCTCTGCTGCTTGCACTATGCATTGTGGGATAGCTGGAGGCCCCAGCTCCTGATTTCAGCAGTGGAGACCACCGCTGTGGCGTTTGTGTGTTCAAGCTGCAGAGCCAAGAGGAAACTTTAGTAGTCTGGAAGCAGGAAGATAGGCCTTTCCTCCAGCCTGTCCCCATTTGGTCTTAAAAACAGCCTTGTTAAATACTTACGGAATTAGGGTAATTAAAGTTGTTTGTTGAGTTACCTTATTAATGAAGCTTGTTTGACATTTTGAAATGCATTCAGAAAATTGCCAGATTCCTCTTGGAAATTAGGGCAAACCTTCCCGTCCAGTTTCCCAGGCGGGTTTCATCTTCCTGTCCAAAACTGTGTTGAAAATCAGGTCCTTATTTGTCCCAGTGGGCTAACTGATGAGAGAACACGGGGCTGGAAAAATATGCTCCGAGTCACAGAATACTGACTCTCTGGTTTTACTGAAATGAATTAAAGCGGTTTGTTCAGGCCTTAAGTGTTTTGAGAGAAAATAAAGTGAAACTAAACCAAGGAACTTAGATACATGCATGGAAAAGAAACACAGAAAGTAACATTTTCAATACAACATGAAAAGCTTCATACAACTATTTTATTTATTTATTTATTAGATTTATGTATTAGATTTATTTTATTTATTAGGCATTTGACTATGCCTTAAATGTATACAATTATGCATTTAAATCGACTTCCTGCTCAGATCACTTGGAAGCTCTATTTGTTCCCCGCAACAGGACATATTAAGGAAGATTCGCGGTCAAAATACAATGAAATAATCAAAATACAAAGAAATAAAATTTAATATCTACCAATATTCAAGCTGAAGAGTATCTAGATGTCTCAGAAGTTAGAGGGGGAAACCAGGGAAGGTAAAGAGAGAGAGAGAGCCTATCAAAGAAGCTCCCCTTCATCCTGAAAAGCGATTAGTCAAACAAAAACCAAAAGGCCCCTGAGAAGTGTTCTCTCTCATTTGTTAAAGTATAAACACACAAGGCAGTGTGTGCGCATGTGCATTCAGAGTGGGGCCTTCCTGATTCAGCCTGAGCGGGATCTAAAATTAACTGAGCGGATATCAAAAAATGTGCGAGCACGTGCACACACTCACACACTTTAGAAGGAGCACTGCCCCTGAGAGCTAAAAGGAATCCTCAACATCCAGGCCTCCAGCCTTTATGCCTCAGCCAAATTATTACAACTTTTCAGGCTTTCCATTGGTTGCATTCTCTTGGCAACCTAGCGATATTCATATTAATTCGTAAAATTAGTTCTGTATTGAGTGTCGACGATTTGGGGCATTTTCAAATATTGTCCTTTTTGTTCTCAAACATTCCATTGTGGGCACAGAAGCAAGCTTAGATTGATACAAAGCAATAACGCTATTCACACGACCAGAGTTGGGGGTGGCGGGGGTGGGGAGGCTGTGCTGAACTCACCTCCTCCCCCTTGACGATCGCTGGCTTATCCGAGCTGTGCAGCTCAGCTGTTTGCACGTGTAGCTCTCCCGGGTGCTGCACAGCGGCAGGTATCCCACAATGCACCATGATAATCCCCCAAGCAATAGCAATAGCACTTACATTTATATACCGCTCTATAGCTGGAAGCTCTCTAAGTGGTTTACAATGATTTAGCATATTGCCCCCCAACATTCTGGGTACTCATTTTACCGACCTCGGACGGATGGAAGGCTGAGTCAACCTTGAGCCCCTGGTCAGGATAGAACTTGCAACCTTCTGGTTACAGGGCGGCAGTTTTATCACTGCGCCACCAGGGGCACCAAGAACATTCCTCTGTGTCCACTCTAGCTGCAAGCAGCCCAGGGGGGTCACATGAGCAGTTAGCACTCACGCCCTTAGCCCCGATTAACCCTGCCCAGAGCAGAAAGCCCAGTTTGGTGGCGTGGCACCGCCAGGATTGAGCTCAACCATTGAACTGGACCCTGTTCAGGTTCGAAGCAAGTCGGTTCAAAAGGGCTCAGAGATGTACCGGTAAAGGGGAATGCAGCAAGGATTACCCTTTATCGGTAAAGGGCAAGGGGGAGGGGGCAGGGGGACTTCTCTAAAGGTAGATTGGGGGGGAGGGGAGTCAAAAAGTACCTTAAAAGTGCCACTGGCCATGGCGGGTGATGGCTCCCCCGCGCCAGCCTCCCCCTGAGTAGCCTGGGCCGGTTCAGGACTGGTTTGGGCTCAGTTCAGGCCTCTGTGCAGAAGTGGAAGTCACTCAAATGGCCTCCACTCATAGAAGCCCAACGAGCCTGGAGCCGGCCTGGGCTACTCAGGGGGAAACTGGGAGTGGGGGCGGCTGCGGTGGCACTATTAAAGTACTTTTTAACTCCCCTCCCACCCAATCTACCTTTAGAGAAGCCCCCCTGCCTCTCTTGCTCTTTACGGGTAAAGAGGAATCCTCACTGCATTCCCCTTTAACAGTACATCTCTGAGCCCTTTCGAACCAACTTGCTTCGAACCTGAACCGGGTCCGGTTCAATGGTGTACGGAACCGGACCGGGCTGGGTCAACTCAAATATGGTTTGGATCCAAGCCGAACCGTTTTTTACGGGTTTGTGCACATCCCCATCCACTCCACTTTTTCCAGCCACACGTGAAGATAAGATGACAATTTCTCCAAGATGTGCCTGAAAGAAGACTTGACCTGGAAGGATCCATCTTAGGAAATGACCCTTCTGCACACATGGTGGCTGTTCTCATGTGCAGCCTAACTCAGGTTAGGAATTACCAGCCTGGGTTAGCTGCGCATAAGAGCCACCGGAATCACTGGTGGGGGAGCACCACCTAGCCCGGCTTTTTAGCCTGGCTGCTAGTCGGGGTTAATGGAGTGAGCGCTCCCTTAACCAGGGCTCCAAAATCATGTGACTCCTTGGGCTGCATGCAGCCTGAGAAGACACCGAGATGGACACCTAGAGAACCTGTCCCATGTGGGAATCTCCCAATAAATTTCACTCAGTGTGCGGTGCATTGTGGGATACCCAGAGCTAGGACGAGTGGATAATATTTTGGGAAATATTTTGCAGGGAGTGCCCCCTACCCCTTGCTACCCCTTGGAGTCATTATTGGGGTTTGCAATTATTCAGCAAAGCACTAAGGAAGCTGCCACTCCAGTTACAGAGTGCAGAGCTTAGTTGTTGCAGCTATTTAAGTAACACACACGGAGATCACTGTAGAATCTAAACTAAATTGATTTATTGGTGAAGTACATTTGGGATAGGAAAGACCTATATCAGCTACATAATGAATAGGTAGGGAGAGAGAGAGATGTCTCCATCTTCTCTCTAGGAGGAAAGGAAAAGAACTGACTCACTACAGGCAGCACTTTGAAGAGTCAAAGCAGGGGTCATAGAGTAGAAGAAAGCAGGGACAGGTAAAGGAGACCCTCACTAGCTACTTTTACCCCCAATGCCCCTAGTGGTCATTAAGATGGTGCAAAAGGTCAATGCACTGGAACTCCATCTCCAACACCCCTTATCATCACCTGTCACACACGCTCACGACTCCCATCTTCTCACAAAACATCTGGAATCTGTCTCTGGGCAGCAGCTTATTCAATCCATCTGCCACCATCTCTTTTGTTGAGCAATACTCCAACTGGACTACCCCTTTTTCTTGCATGTCTTGAACATAGTGATACTTTATGGGAATGTGCTTGGTTCGAGACTTCATCTTCTCTATCTGGGAGATCTGGATATAACTTTGGTTATCCTCAAACATTGTTGTGAGCTTTGGTTCCTCAGTCCCAAAGTCTTATAGTAGCTGGTGTATCCACACTGCTTCCTTGCACGCTTCAGCTGCGGGCATCCTTTCCATATCTTGCCATGTAGTGAGTTCTTGAATCTCTCCTCCTTTGGTTATGAATGAGAGTCTTTTGGTTGGAACCCTTTTGTTGGGCCTCTGGGAGTGCCTTTGTTCCAGCTTAGGCTGTGCAGCCCCTTCTGAATCTGTAGCCCCTTCTGAACCTGCTTCTGGGTCTGGCACAGATTCTTTGGGTTCACTGTCTCGCTCTAGCTTCATGAGGGTCCACTCACATGGTTTCTCTTTCACCTGGAACTCTGGAACAAGTTTTGGTACATCACCTCTAGTTGGCCCTTGTCTCTCACCAAAATACACCACATTGCAAATTCTTACCTCTCTACTTGCAGGATCAAGGATAATGGATCCCTTTTGGTCAGGCAAATATCCAACCAATATGCCCAGTTCACATTTGCAATTGAGTTTGGTTCTCTTGGCCTTTGGGAAATATGCATAAGCCTTTGATCCAAACACTCTGACATAGTTTAGAGAGGGTTTGCACCCCTGCCACAGTTCAAATTATGTTGCTTTGGCTAGCAATCTGTTTTGCAAGTAATTTGGAGTCATCACTGCTTCTCCCAAGAATTTATTTGCCAAGCCACGCCATTGAGTTCAGGTGTGTATGGGGGAATATTTTCATGCAAAATCCCATGTTCATTTAGGGATCCTTTCATGTCATTTGACATGTATTTGCCTCCTTTGTCTGACCTTACTCTGTGAGGTTTTCTTCAAAATTTGTTATCAACCAGTGCAATATATTCTATAAATCTTTCAGATACTTGACTTTTCTCTCTCAGAGGATATACATAAGTAAATTTTGAAAATTCATCAATAAATGTATGTAGCGATTGCCACCCATACTATTTTCAAGTGGACCAGAGATATCGGAATGTATTAGCTCCAAAGAATGCTTTGACTCCATGTGTGTTTGTCCAGAAAAGCTGGGTCTCACCCCTTTATTATGTAAGCAACATTGACATGTTGCTTACATGTTGCCCTCAACTCCTGCCTGTGGCTTCCAGCGGCATCTGGTGGGCCACTGTGCGAAACAGGATGCTGGACTAGATGGGCCTTGGGCCTGATCCAGCAGGGCTGTTCTTATGTTCTTATGACATTTCGTGGCAGCTTCTTTGCATGATTCCACTTTAAAGTCCTTAATTAGTCCATTTTTCTCAATCTCATTTGTCACATTTATTTGCCTATGTGCTGGTCTTTTATGCCATATGGTAGAACAATTCTTGTGTTTGCATGAAGCTGCAAGCCTTTCCTGTTCAGTTACACAGTCCAATTGAAAAAGACAATCTTTACGTATATTGGCTATATTAATTAAAGCATCATCTTGGTGATGTAGCAAACCTTGTCCTCAATAGTCACTTTACAACCTTTATTGACTCCATGTCCCACAGAGATCAAGTTACACTCCATATCGGGAACTAAGAGAACATTCTTGAAGATCTCTTCAGTATCCTGGTTAGGCTGATTACAGATCAATTTTGCTATTCCTCTCCATTCCAAAGAAATTGATTTCCCATCTGCAATGAAAACACAAACTTTGTAATCATTGTCTAGGTCAAACAAATAGTTCAGGGGAATTCAGGATATTTTGGCTAGCTCCAGAATCAATAATAAAATAGTTTCTTTCACTTGTATTTCTCACATTGTAACTCTTGGTTCCATGGCTACTTTCTCTCTCTTTGTTTTGTTCCTCAGAGTGACCACACTTGTCTGCCTTTTTGTCTATTGGGCTGTGAGTCACCTCTGTAGCTATGGCAGACTCCCCACCTTTGAAATTCCTTCCAACTTTCGCATCTTTGAGCTCTGGGCAATTGGCTTGTAAGTGCCCTGTTTTATCACAATTAAAGCAATGCTTATGCTTGCTGCAAAACACTGTGGTACTGTTCTTTGCAAAATCTGTTTCTGCCTCTTTAAGGCTGAAGTCCTGTAAACATGCAATTACATTTTCTAACTGAAGTTTGCTATCCAAAACTCCCAAAGCCATCTTAATATGATTATAATTCTGTGGCAAAGATCTCAGAATCAAGCCAGTTAACACTTGATCATCCAAAGCAGATCCATGTTGTATAAGTAATCTGTGAGTCTCTTGCATAGCATTTATATGGGTTGAAAGATCACCTCCTTCTTCCAGCTGCATTTTCCAAATCCTTTGAATTAAAAGGGCAGCAGTGTTGGGGGAGACTCTGCCATACAGCTTCTTGAGCTTTTTCAACACCTCTGAGGCAATTTTAGTCTCTTTGAAATGCATTAGTAAATCATCACTCACATTTAGAAGAATCAAGCCATATGCTCTATCATGTGAATCCTCCTTTCGGGCAACCACCCCATCTGTTGGTTGTGGTTCTATGAGTATTCCTTTTGCCATCAGGAGGGCTTCCATTTTCATAACCCATTGTTCATAATTCCTTCCATTTAGCTTGGAAAAGGCAGTGTTGCTCACCTCTGGATCCATGCTGTCTTTCTAACTCATGCAGCTTCACTTTAAAAGAAAGAAAAAACTCTGCTGCAGACTTTTGGGCTCCTGGTCCCATAACCCTGTTGGGAAGCACCAAGGAAGCTATCACTCCAGTTACAGAGTGCAGAGTTTAGTTGTTGCAGCTATTTAAGTAACACACATAGAGATCACAATAGAGTCTACACTAAATAGGTTTATTAGTGAAATACATCTGGGATAGGAAAGACCTATCCTATCAGCTACATAATGAATTGGTGGGTGGGGGAGAGAGAGACGTCTCCATCTTCTCTCTAGGAGGAAAGGAAGAGGACTGACTCAACACAAGAAGTACATGAGGAGTCAAAGCAGGGGTTATAGAGTAGAGGAAAGCAGGAACAGGTAAAGGAGACCCTCACTAGCTACCTCTACTCCCAATGCCCCTGGTGGTCATTAGGATAGTTGGTGCAAAAGGACGATGTACTGGAACTCCATCTCCAACAGTCATCTCTGATGGCAAGATGCCCTTCTGCTTTCTGTTCTTATAAGGGAGGGAGCGAAGTGCAGGAGGGTGCATATTTGGTGCCCTGCTTCAGGCACAGTGACTTTGAGCCACCACGGCAACTGTCCAAATGGCCAGTGGCTGAATTGTTGCCTTGGAAGCAACCAGGAGGTCCACAGTAATCTCAGGAACCCCAAAAGAGAGTAGGGCTTGCTCTGGGACTTTTGCATTATTGCTATTCCAACATTTCTCAGAGGATCAAACCAGATGGGCCATCTGCTTCACTGTCTGACTATCCAATCAGACAAAGAATTTTTGAATGCTCTTTCAGGCCATGTTCTTTCAGAGTTCAGACTGAAAAATGAAGAAATGGCTCTCCCTTTTGGCTTTAGTCTGGTCTGGTCAATGAGCAATTTAGCTGTTTATTTCTTACCCTTTAACCCACTCTTCTTCCAAGGAATGGCAGAGATTATCCTCTCTGCAACCCTGTGAGGTAGGCTAGACTGAGAGAGAATGAGGCTATCCACACAACCGAAAACTGGGTAGGACAAGTGTCCTATCCAGGTTTGGGAGCTTGCTCCCCATTTTCTGTTGTGTGGGAGCAAACAACTAGGTAGGAGGAGGGAGAAGTGATTGTAGTGGTTAGAGTTTTGGACTAGGACCAGGGAGATCTGAGTTCCAATCCCCATTCAGCCATGACATTCACTGGGTGACTCGGGGCCAATCGCATATCTCTCATCCTAACCTACCTAACAGGGTTGTTGTGAGGACAAACATAACCATGCACACTGCTCTGGGCTCCTTGGAGGAAGAGCAGGATAGAAATGTAATAAATAAATAAATAAAATTATTAATACAAATTTGTAATTATATTAATGTGGGTTCTTTTGGATTCTGTTTTGATAGTGAGTGAACCCAGATATGGGCCTTTTTTTTATTTCACTGACAGCAGTGGTCACAGCAGGGATGACACTTACTGGAGGCTTTTTAATGACTGGGAGCCTTGGGACATGTAGTTTCCAGGGCACCTAACCTCCACACAAGGGACTTAGGTATTCTGGGAAAACTATGTTTCCCAGGGTCCTTGGCACTGGGGATACTGCTATACTAGTGATCCACAGACACCAAGTAGGGAGGTCAGAAGATTTCTACCACCTCTTCCTTGCTGCCGCTGTCACTGCTGTGCCACCACCTAAGTGATGGGCAGAAAGAATTATTTCCCAGTCCAGATTACCATCTGATCTGGAGACATTCTCATGGGGCCACAGTGCTCACCTTGGTTTGAAAATGAGCTTTACAAGTCATCAAGGTCTGCAATCTGAGCCAGGGAATTATGAACTTGGGGCACCCTCACTACACAGAGAGAAAACATGGTAGCCTTGTTCAGACAGCCAATGCTTGTTCTGTGAGGCTCCTTGTTTGAAGCTCATGGAACTGAACCCCACAGACATTTTTCATGTATCCTTGAAAAATAAACAGGTGGAACAACAAACAGATGGGATGCTTATTCCTGAGTAATATCTCTGCTGCTTTTTCTGGGTATTAACTAAGCAGCTAGCTCAGGGCTTCTCAAACTTGAGTGCCCAGATATTTTTGGACGTCAACTCCCATCATCCCCTGTCACAATGGCCATCTTGGCCACGGTGGCAGGGGATGATGGGAGTTGGAGTCCAAGAACAGCTGGGCACTCAAGTTTGAGAAGCCCTGAGCTAGAGGGCTTTGTTCCTCATCACTAGTCTCTGCAAGTTAACAATCCTCAAAGGCTTATGGGATGAACTTCAAGCATTTAGCATGGTTAGGGAGAAAAGTCGGAGGGAAACCAGGACTAATTTCCTTTTGCAGGAAACCGTAGCCTGCAAGCAGCACAGAAATAAACGAGCCAGTTCGCTTCAGGGACTCTCCTGTTGGCTGCTCTTTGGACCGCAGTAGGGGGTCTGCTCTACTGTGCCATCTCTGTCCTCAAGCCCAGGGATCAGATCTGGCACCAAGTTCCTTGTTAGGGTGCCATCTCGTTCGCAAGGAAAATGACGCTAAAAGGGACGACATGCAGGCAAGCCCAGGGGAAACAGATGGGACCTTTTTTGGCATTTAGTGTTAAATGTTGTACGCTCTCTCTCTCTTTCTTTCTAACACGCACACACACACCAGAACAAAACCAACAAAGTCAGGAAATCATTAAAACCCAACATATTTCCCATTCTTTGGAGTGGAGGCTGGGTTGGCAAACCTTTGTGGGCACTGCCACTGAATGGGGGTCAGGGGAAGAAAGAGCAAGATATAAAAAGCTCCAGAGCCTTATTCTCCCTCAAAATAAATATGAGCTGGGACGGGGTGGGGGAATTATGCATACTCCAGTTCCTTCAAACCCTTTTTGCAGCAAAGTATGCAACTGCAATTTTCCAAAAGGACTCGGGAGAAAATAAGTGCCTATGTTTTTCCTGTCTCAGAGCCTCATCAAACAACCAGCACATTTTTTTGGTTTGGGGAAAACAATCTTACTATCCTCAGCAATAAGCTTAAAAAATCCTTAAAAAAAAAAAAAAAAAAAGGTCTGCTGGGAAGAAAGAAAACACAATGACAAGGTTTTGCAACAGGAGCATGAGTATGTTGGTCAAATATACAAATCATTTATTCTGCTTTATAAATGCCTAAAACAGGGTTTCTCAAACTCAAGTCTCCAGATGTTGCTGGAATACAAGCCCCATCATCCCTAGCCATCCTTGAGCCTGGGGATGATGGGAGTTGTAGTCCAATAACATCTAGGGACTCAGGTTTGAGAACCCTTGGCCGAAAGGAATTCTTTGGGGATACCTCCTCAATCCTCACCTCAAGATTGCTATCCCAGCCAGGAAAACAAAGCTGTTTTTACCCATTTGGGGGTGTCTGGGCCCCCATTGCTAGACAATAGAGAGGAAAGTTGTTCATTTCGTTTGCCAGCTGGGGCAGATCCATAAATGACTGAATATGTGCACCATACATGATCCCCCAGTGGGGTGGAGCCACCATGCTCAACTGCTTCTTACCTCCACAGCTTCTGCTCACCACCACCATCACTGCCTACTCCCCTCACTCTCTGCTGACCTCTTTTGCCTTCACTCATCACCACTGCCAGCTGGGGTGGCCCAGAGCGAGTGGTAGTGTAGTGCACATAGGGTGCCAACCACCCCCATGGGTTTCTAACCCATGGGGTACAGGGCTCTGTTGTTTCAGAGGTATTCTGAGTGTGGATTCTATGATAGCAAATTAGAGTGGATTCATGGTGTTGCATTGAAAATCTCATTAGCTATCATAGAATCCACACTCAGAATACCTCTGAAACAACAGAACCCTGTACCCCATGGGTTAGAAACCCATGGGGGTGGTTGGCACCCTATGTGCACTACACTACCACTCGCTCTGGGCCACCCCATCACCCCCCCCCCCCCCAGTGCAGTTATGGGGCTGCTGAAAGCTCCATGTATACCCTATGAGGAAAAACCTTAAAGACGCGTAAACTTTAACAATTCCCCAAAAATCAGCCCTCTGCCCAAATCCTTTGAAAAAATTCAGGTAGCTTCCTTGACCCTACCTGGCACTACCACCAACCCCACACTGCTCTAGGACACCCCTTTGCCCCCCGCGTGAAGCTATACATTTGCTGACACCTCAATGCTTCTCTATGGGGAAAAACCTTAAAGACGCGTAAACTTCAACAATTCCCCAAAAATCAGCCCTCTGCCCATTCACTCTGAAATTGGGGTGGTAGCCTCCACCCATTAGGCACTACCACCCCACCTCACTCTTTTTGCCCAGATCCCATGCTATGCCCCCGATCTGCCCCAAAGACACTAAAACTTCAAAACTTCCCCAAAAATCAGCCCTTTGCCCAATTCCCCTGAAATTTGGGTGGTAGCCTCCAACCATTGGGCAATACCACTCCACCCCACTATGTTGCCCCTGGGACCCGTTTTTCTTACCCAAATCGATTCATATTCGGATTTAATCCGAATCCGAACCGAATCAGGGGTGATTTGGGTAGCCCAGATTCGGGCACAGAACAGAACGGGGGTGATTCGGTTCAGGTCCTGAACCGAATCACCAAAAACCCAAATTGCACACCCCTAGGTGGCAGGGTATCTCTGTGCCCTTTTCTGTACCTGCACCTGAGACAACTGCCTCACCTGCCTCATGAAAGGGCCGCCACTGCGTGAAATGTTTGTACATCAGGGAGAGGACTAAGCTCCAAAGACCGCTTTCTGCTGTTCTGACATGTTTGAATCTTAAAATACATCACAGAGATTGTGATTTTTCCTTCCTTCCCCCTTTTAAGGGTCCAGCCACTTCATCCAATAATAAAGTGATTCCATTTGGGATTTGCATTGTGTAAATCATGGTGAAGAGGGCAATGGTTTGTTGTACTGATGGCATTGACTTTCGTGGGAGGCAGATGTTTGTATGAAAACAGGAGATCAATAGGTCTGAGCAGTCTGGCTGACCTGCTGTCTAGGAGGGCAGGAGCAAGGAAGCATCTCGCTTGAGTTCAAGACAAAAGCATCTGCTCCTCTCCCCTGTGGAAACCCAAGTTGTGCTGTGAAGGCAGAGCCATATATAACACTTCTCATTGTTGGAGGGCTTATTCCGGAAGCTTCCTCTTAGAAGAGAGGTCACTTTTGCTCTCGGAACGATGCCGTATGTCTCTGGATTTTCTTTGTGTGCAGGGTTGTTCTGGTCTAGGGGAATTATTGCTATTATGGATTCCATTTATGTACTGTTTTCCCCATGAAATGTGCTCAGAGTGACCAGGGGCAGCTTGGTTGAGGCAAGGTGAGGTGGTCATCTCAGGCATCAGATTATTGGGACATCAATGAAGTTGTAAAATTATTATTATTACTAGTATTTTTAAGCCCGTTATAATAACGGGCGCTAGCCTTTTTACCCCCCTTTATGGGTTCTTCGTCTTTTTTTTTCTTTTTGTGTGTGTGTGTGTGTTTGTTTGTCTCTCCTGTCCCACCCTCCCTCCTGCCCCACACTCTGGCCTCTCTTCCTCCCCCTCCCACCCCGCTCACACCCTCCCCTTCCTGTCAGCCTCCTGTCCCAGTCCCTCCTGCCACCCCACTCCCTCTTGCCCTTCCCTTCCCCCTCCCCCTGCCTAACTCCCTCTTGCCCTTCCCCCTCTTGCCCTTCCCCCTCCTCCTGCCCCATTCCCTCTTGCCCTCCCCCTCCCCCTGCCCCACTCCCTCTTGCCCCACTCCCTCTTGCCCTTCCTCCTCCCCCTGCCCCACTCCCTCTTGCCCTCTCCCCTCCCCATGCCCCACTCCCTCTTGCCCCTCCACCCTGCCCCACTCCCTCTTGGCCCTCCCTCTTTTCCCCTGCCCCACTCCTTCTTGCCCTCCCCCCTGCCCTACTCCCTCTTGCCCTCCCCCATCCCCCACTCCCTCTTGCCCTCCTCCCTGCCCCATTCCCTCTTGCCCTCCCCCTCCCCCCTGACCCACTCCCTCTTGGCCCACTCCCTCCTGCCCTCCTCCGCTCCCTCTTGCCCCTCCACCCTGACCCACCCCCTCTTGGCCCTCCCTCCTCCTCCCTGCCCCACTCCCTCTTGCCCTCCCCCCACTCCCTATTGCCCTCCTCCCTGCTCCAGTCCCTCTTGCCCTCCCCCTCCAACCCTTCCTCTTGCCCTCCCCCCTCCCCCACTTGCCCTCCCCCCTTCCCCCTCTCCCCTGCCCAGAAGAGTCTTGCGTCCCCCCCCACCTGGCAACTTTACTCACTGTTTTGAACGCGACGGAGAAAGGAGCTCGCAAGCAGAGCTCATTTCTCGGCCAAGCCTCTTCCCGGACTGTTGCATTGGGCGTAAAGAATGCCCAGCGGCAGTCTGGGCAGTGTCTTTGCCGAGAGAGGAGCTCTTTTCGTGAGCTCGTTTTCCTCGGTCATCGGGGTTGGTTCTTCTTTGGGTAAGGAGGTCTCGGGCAGCTGGGTGGGCGGTTGGTGGCGGCGCCCGCGGAGGCATTTTCCTGGGCCATGTTGGCCCTTGTTCATGTGTGGGGGAGCGGGGAAGGCAGGATCGGGCTCCTGGGAGGGCGGTTGGCGGCCGCCGCCACGGTGGCATTTTCCTGGGCCATGTTGGCCCTTGTTCATGTGGGGGGGTGCGGGGATGTCGGACTCTAGTGCGGGGAAGTCAGGCCCCAAAGTCCCCCCCCCGGCTTTAGCAGCGACACCAGGCCTCGGCGGCGGCTCCACCACCACCTCGGCCGGCTTCCCCCGCCGCCTCTTTCCCCTCCGCCTCTTTCCTATCTTCGCGGCGGCCGCTTCTGGCCCCGCCGTTTCCCTCGCCGCCTCTTCCCAGCTTCTTCTGAGCGGCCACTTCTGGCCGCCCAACATGGCCGCCGGGTGCTGGCGGTCGTGCCTCCCTCGGCGTGTTCTGGGCATGCGCTCCGCGCATGCCCAGAACCGCCGAGGAAGGCACGAACACACGCTTGGTGTCCATCCACCGACGGACACCAAGCGTTTTATTAGAGAGGATTATTAATTCGATTTCTATACCACCCTTCCAAAAATGGCTCAGGGCAGTTTACACAGAGAAATAACCAACAAATAAGATGGAACCCTGTCCCCGAAGGGCTCACAATCTAAAAAGAAACATAAAATAGACACCAGCAACAGTCACTGGAGGTCCTGTGCTGGGGTTGGATAGGGCCAGTTACTCTCCTTCTGCTAAATAAAGAGAATCACCACGGTAAAAAGGTGCACTTCTATCCCCTGGTGGGGGTTTTTTAAAGGAAGAAGGGGGCACACAGAAGAAGCTCTGGGCTGCAGAGCATGATCTAAAGGAGCATGATACAGCTACCTTGCTGAAACAAAGGAGGTCTTGGTGTGGTCATTGCCTGGATGGGAGATCCATGTATGCCACCTTTGGGGATGGGGGCCTTGCTTCCCCTCAGCTAGCCAAAATTGTTGCCCAAGCAGGCCAACGGTTGGAATCTGTAATGTAACCAAAAAGCAAAGTTCCCTGCCCCAAGGAGCTTACTTTTTAAATCCCAGGAACAGCAAAGGGGGAAGGGATAGGCCAGGATAATACAGGATGTGAGCAAATATCAAACTGCATACTTGGGCTTGTGTTTGCTACAAGACCTAGGACTAAATTAGACCTTCCTTTAAACGTGTGGTGGGCCCAGATTGCTGGACTGGGGGTAGTCCTACAGGTAAAGACAAGCCATATGGAAAACCCGTTCGGTGTCACCGTTCGGTGTAAGGGACACCCAAACAAAAGCTAGTGTACACTTGAACTTAGCCAAAAGGCCGAGAAGCCTCAGGTTTCTCCTCAAGCAGAAGAGGCAATACAAGCAACTACCCAAACACAAGAAAAGAGACACATGAAAGTGGATTGGTCACACCTTCTTCAAGCAGTCAGAACCACGGATGCAGCCCTATTCTGGCGCATCACCACGGACCACCCTAGCAATTGCCTGGCACACCTGGACAGCTTCATCTCATCAGAGGCCTGGGGACGGCACTCCAATGAACTATACAAAGGTGAAGAGGCAGATGACAGATGCCCCCAGCAAGATGCAGAGGACCTGCCCCCATGGCCGCCAATGGTGTCAGCTGAGATCATGGACCTGATCTCTCAGCTTAGGCCTTGGAAGTCTCCTGTCAATGACCTAATTCCCTCTGAGCTTATCAAAAACAACCCTGGATGGTGGGCTTCTCTGGCTGTGATGTTCACATCCGTTGATGAACCCAGATTTATCTCTGAGGACTGGGGGCTCACAGTCATACTTACCATCTTTTAAAAAGGCAGGAAGGATGGCCCAGCCAATTACAGACCTACATCCTGCGCAGCACGGTCAGTAAACTCTACACCAGACTTCTATACTGGAAACTAAGGGAATGGCTGGAACAAGAAAAACAAGAAGGCGGAGAAGAAGGATGGATTCAGGGAGGGATGGTCCACAATTGACCAGTGCCTTGAACTTCAGCACCGAATTGAATGAATGAGTAGCTTTATTATGATCATAGATCAGACATAAACAGAACAAATTATAAAGCATTCAGATAAGAAATCTATCATACAATACACCAACAAAATAAATGTTTTATGGTAAGATCTAAAGGGTAGAAATTGTTGACGGATTTTAACAGCAGCCATACAAATTTAGCAACCTTGTGTGTAATAGAAGATTTCTTGTCTGCAAGGAGAAGTGTGACGTAAAATTCATCAGTTCAGCCAGAGTAATATAACAAGGGTGTAATAACAGGTTGTACACCGCCCAGAGCCTCTGGATGGGGCGGTTTATAAATGTAATAAACAAATAAACAAACAAATAATAAAACTACATCGACTGTCATTATAAAAGGAACAATATAGCAATATGTGGTGGGCGGATTCAACCTCACCCGAACCACAAGGACAGATCTAACTGGCTAGGGGAATTTCCAGAAATTTCCCATTAAAAAAATGTCAAAGGTAAGGCATCATATCTCGCTCTAAGGAACACTCTCTGATGGCTGGGCAAAGAGAATGACAATAAATAATTGGCTAATTCCCAGCTGAGATCTCCAAACACCCTCTTATGGTCTGCGGAATGACACCTAGGTCATTTTGATGCTCAGTGTCCAACATCCTCTGTTTGAGGATCTTCTCGGCTTGAGTATATTCTAATAATGACAATTATTCTAAAGAGAAGCCAAGTGATGAGAATTTTGCCAGCTGTGCTTGTGGTCAGAGCACCTAATTGAAAAATACTCCATTCGTAACTCAGTCTCCCTGTATGTAGCCTTCATTGATCTCAATGAAGTCCTATGTGACTCCATCTTGTGACCCAAACTATGGGGAAAACTGGAAGCCTCCTTGACTGGCCCACACTTGCTACTCCTTGTTCATACTCTGCACTACAACACATCCTTTCAGGATGTTAGATGCAATCCCCAAAGACACTTATCTAATGCTGTCCCAAACAATAATGGTGTCAAACATGGTTGCATAATTGCTTCTCTCCTATTCATAAAGGACATGGTGGGCCACCTGAACAACCCAGACTTCTACCCACCAAAGCTAACAGAGAAATATATCTCAACCCTGCTTTATGGTGATGATGCAGCAATCCTCTCAAAGACACCCATAGGACCTAAAAGAGCACTGAGGGCCCTCACCTAATACTGCAAGGAGGACCTACTGGAGATCAATTACCATGAAACCAAAATCATGGTCTTCACCAAGAGACCTAGCTAGGGCACACTCCTGGCATATAAATGGGAATGACATTGACCAGGTCTCATGCTAAAAATACCTGGGGGAGGTTTTCTACACTTCTGGAACTAGGAAGGCCCATGGTGGCTATGTTGCTCAAAATGCCCAGAGAAGCACTTCTGCCATTCTAAAATGCTTCCAATCAAAAGGGGGCCTCCTAGTCAATGAGCTCCTAGTCAATGGTTCCATGAACTGCTGACTGGGAACCAAAGCTCTGCCGGGGCGGACATCCCTGGCATTGGCCCCACTCCCTTGCATCCGATTTCGGCATGGGATGTTGCTCTGGCCATGGCCAAGCTCCCTACACCCCTGCCTGCTGGATACCACAAACAGCTGGAAGTACCTAATCACAGAAGAGCCTTTACTCTGGCTTGCTGTGATGCCTTTCCCTCGGCTGTCCTTGAAGGAAAATACAGGAAGATTGCTTTCCCTGGAACGTCTGTGCCCCTGCGACTCTGGGACAAGTCAAAACTATTGAGCATGTCCTCAATAGGGAGGAGAGCTGGTCTTGTGGTAGCAAGCATGACTTGTCCCCTTAGTTAAGCAGGGTCCACCCTGGTTGTACAGGTGAAACTCGGAAAATTAGAATATCGTGCAAAAGTCCATTAATTTCAGTAATGCAAATTAAAAGGTGAAACTGATATATGAGACAGACGCATTACATGTAAAGCGAGATAAGTCAAGCCTTAATTTGTTATAATTGTGATGATCATGGCGTACAGCTCATGAAAACCCCAAATCCACAATCCCAGAAAATTAGAATATTACATGGAACCAAGAAGACAAGGATTGTAGAATAGAACAATATCGGACCTCCGAAAAGTATACAGTGTACTGTGCTTGATTGGCCAGCAAATTCGCCTGACCTGACCCCATAGAGAATCTATGGGGCATTGCCAAGAGAAGGATGAGAGGCATGAGACCAAACAATGCAGAAGAGCTGAAGGCCACTAATGAAGCATCCTGGTCTTCCATAACACCTCATCAGTGCCACAGGCTGATAGCATCCATGCCACGCCACATTGAGGCAGTAATTGCTGCAAAAGGGGCCCAAACCAAGTACTGAATACATATGCATGCTTATACTTTTCAGAGGTCCGATATTGTTCTGTTCTACAATCCTTGTCTTCTTGGTTCCATGTAATATTCTAATTTTCTGGGATTGTGGATTTGGGGTTTTCATGAGCTGTATGCCATGATCATCACAATTATAACAAATTAAGGCTCGACTTATCTCGCTTTGCATGTAATGCGTCTGTCTCATATATCAGTTTCACCTTTTAATTTGCATTACTGAAATTAATGGACTTTTGCATGATATTCTAATTTTCCGAGTTTCACCTGTATATGAAGTGGAGACTTGATGTGTGAGCACTGTAAGATATTCCGCTCAGGAGATGGAGCCGCTCTGGGAAGAACAGAAGGTTCAACATTCCCTCCCAGGCATTTCCAAGACAGGGCTGAGAGAGACTCCTGCCTGCAACCTTGGAGAAGCCGCTGCCAGTCTGTATAGAAAATGCTGAGCTAGCTGGACCAATGTTCTGGCTCCGTATATGGCAGCTTCCTATGTTCCTATGTTCCTTTACTGCCTGTTATATAGAGATGTACAAAACACCCTTATTTTCCCACTATTTGATAGGTCACCAGGATGCTCAGGCCAATACTACATCTTCTTATTACTCTCAGACTGAAATCCATTTATAACATGTAATGTGACCATAATAAAGGTTGATTGATTGATTGATTGATTGATGATCGAGCTAGTGAATGACCCATGAGAAGGCAATGGACCAAGCTGGACTACACTAGCATTACTTTTGCCTCATCTGGGTCAAGGGCGAGGGGCCTGAGTTAAGCCCCTACCCTGCCCCATCTTTAGAAGGCCAATGGCACAGCAGGGGGCAGAGAAGAGGACGTTGGCTTTGTCTTATGTTCAGAACATAAGAACAGCCTTGATGGATCAGGCTGTATTCCTATCTAGTCCAAAATCTTGTTTCACACAGTGACCCATCAGATGCTTCTTAGAAGCCCACAGACAAGACCTGAGGGCATTTATTTATTTATTTATTTATTTAAAATATGTATAGCTCTCCCGTTCTGTATGCTACTGCTCTGGGCAGCTCGCAACATTAATAAAATTGATACAATGTAAAATAAGATGAATTAAGTTAAACAAATTAAGTTAAACAAGTTAAAAGACCACGCTAAAACCACAATTAAAATCACATTTTTTAAAAAAAGTTTCAAATTTAAAAAGCTAAAAACTGAGAACTATAAAAACTAAAGAACTATCAGATATAAGCAGCAGATGAAACATTTAAAAGCCTCATTAAAAAGATGTGTTTCACATGTTTTTTTAAAAAAAATACTGAGGGAGGGGACATGGTGAAGCTCTTCGAGGAGTGCATTCCAAAGCCGAGGGGGCTGCCACTGAAAAGGCCCTTTCTCTAGTGCCCGCCAGCTGGATCTCTGTTAGTGGCGGGGCCATGAGCAGGGCCTGAGATGATGAGCGCAGGGCCCTGGCAGGTTCATATGGGCGAGTGTGGTCCAACAGGTCCAGGTATCCCAGTACACCACTGCCACCTGTGCCTCCAAGGACAGTGTTGGGTCCAGAAACACCCCCAAGCTGCGGACGTTGTCTTTCAAGACCAGATTTACCTCAGTACTGGGGTGATCAGTTTTACCAACCCGGAGAACTTCTGTCTTTCTGGATTGAGTTTCAGCTTGTTTGCCTCCTCCAGTCCAGAACTGCCTCCAAGCCCTGGTTCAGAGCATCCACTGCCTTCCTGGTGTCTGCTGATTTAAAAGATTGGTAATTTTCCCGGATCCCCTCAGATCCCTTTTTGAAAATCAAGTCACATTAGGTACTTTCCAGTCCTCTGGTACAGAGCCTGATTATAAGGACAAGTTACATATTTTTGCTAGGCGATCAGCAATGTCACATTTGAGTTCCTTCAGAACTCTTGGGTGGATGCCATCTGGCCCTGGCGATTTGTTATTAATTTGTAGTTTTTCAAGACAGTCTAGAACATCCTCTCTTTTCACCTCAAATTGGCCTGGTTCTTCAGCCTCCAAGCCTGAGAAGCTCAGTTCTCAGATTGGGTATATGGTCTGTATCTTGTACCGTGAAGACAGATGCAAAGAACTCATCCAGCTTCTCTGCAATCTCCTTATCCTCTTTAATAATCTCTTTCACACCCTTATCTAAGGGCCCAACTGACTCCCTGACAGGTTTTCTGCTTCTGATATATTTAAAGAGGTTTTTGTTATCCCCCTTAACTCTATTCTCCTTAACATTTGAGGAGCTATATATTCCTCAAACTCTCTTTTTATTTTTATTTATTTTATATTTATTTATCAAATTTGTATACCACCCCAAACTTTCATCTCTGGGTGGTTTACAATAACATAAAACCAGTTAAAAACATATACAAAAGCTTAAAAACAATTTAACAATTTAAAAATAACCAGAAATTAAAACCCAAAAATATTATGAAGCTGAGAAAGCTTGGGTGAAAAGATGGGTTTTCAGGTGTTTTTTGAAAATTGCCAGAGATGGGGAGGATCGTATCTCAGCAGGGAAGTGCATTCCACAATCTCGGGGCAGCGACCGAGAAGGCCCGTCTCTGTGTAGCCACCAAACGAGTTGGCGGTATCTGGAGACGGACCTCTTCAGATGACCTCAATGGGCAGTGGGGCTTGTAATGGAGAAGACGTTCTCTTAAATACCCAGGGCCTAATAAGCCGTCTAGGGCTTTGTAAGTTATAACTAGCACTTTGTATTTTGTCCAGAAACCTATTGGCAGCCAGTGTAACTCCATCAGTAAAGGAGTAACATGGTCTCTCCGAGATGACCCAGAGACCAGCCTGGCTGCCGCGTTCTGAACCAACTGAAGTTTCTGGACTACATTCAAAGGCAGCCCCATGTAGAGCACAAAGGTTACAAAAGTCAAGTCTGGAGGTTACCAACAGATGTACCATGGTTTTGAGGTCATTGATCTCTAGAAATGGGCGCAGCTGGTGTATCAGCCGGAGCTGATAGAAAGCACCCCTGACCACTGCCTCAACCTGAGAAACCAGGGAGAGGTGTGAATCCAGAAGTACTCCCAGACTGTGAACCTGTTCCTTTTGGGGAAGTGTGACCCCATCTAGAACAGGCAGATCAAAATTGTCTCTAGAGTTCTGACCCCTCACAATAAGTACCTCCGTCTGGATTCAGCTTCAGTTTATTTTCCCTCATCCAGCCCATTACTGCTTCCAGGCAGGCATTTAGGGAGGATATGCCAGCTCCTGAAGAAGCTGACATGGAGAAGTAGATCTGGGTGTCATCAGCATACTGGTAACACCCAGCTCCAAATACCCTGATGATCTCTCCCAGCGGTTTCATGTAGATGTTAAAAAGCATTGGAGAAGGTACAGAGCCTTGAGGGACACCATACTTAAGCTCAGATTTTGAAGAGCAACAGCCTCCAAGCGACACCATCTGGAATCTATCCAAGAGGTAGGAGTGGAACCACTGTAGAACAGTGCCTCCCACCCCCAACACCCTCAGACATTCCAGAAGGATACTATGGTCGATAGTATCGAAAGCCTCTGAGAGATCCAAAAGGACCAGGAGAGTCACAATTCCTCTGTCAATTGCCAATTGGAGATCATCCATCAGGCCAACCAAGGCAGTCTCCACCCCATAGCCTGCCCAAAAGCCAGTTTGAAATGGGTCTAGATAATCAGTTTCCTCCAAGACCGCCTGGAGCTGAGAGGCCACCACCCTCTCAATTACCTTGCCCAGCCATGGGAGGTTGGAAACAGGCCTATAATTGCTCAACTCTGAGGGATCTAATGCAGGCTTCTTTAGAAGAGGTCTAATGATTGCCTCCTTAAGACAAGGAGGCATCCTGCCCTCCCTCAGAGAAGCATTTATTATTTCCACCAGGCTGCCTACAACAACCTCTCTGCTAGATCGAACAAGCCATGTTGAACAAGGGTAAAAAGAACTAGTGGAAGGCCTCACCACTCCAAGCAGCTTGTCCACATCCTCAGGAGTCACAGACTGAAACCAATCCAGTTGAACCACACAAGAGGAGTTGTTGGGCACCTCCAGCTCAGACGTCAAATTAATTGTGGAGTCTCCATATAAGTCGGCCCGAATCCGAGATATTTTATCTGCGAAAAATTCTTTACACACATCACAGCGGGTAACTGATGACTCCAAATTCTGGTTCAAGGAAGTGGGGGCACTTACTAGCCCCCTCACAATCCTGAACAACTCCTCTGGATGTGAACTTGCAGAGGCAATATGAGCAGAAAAGAACAACCTCTTTGCCACACATATTGCCTGAGCATAGATCTTTAGATGTGCTCTATGTCACAATCTGTCAGATTCTAGTCAAGTCTTCCTCCGCTGTCGCTTCAGCCCCCGTAGGTCTTCTGAATACCAAGGGGCTAAATTTGAAGTGGGTTGGAGGGGACACTTGGGAGCAATTGTGTTTACTGCCCTAGTGAGCAAGTTGTTCCAATTCTCAACCAGGGAATTAACAGGATCACCGGCAGAGCCAACACTGAATCCCTCCAAGGCTTCTTGGAATCTTACTGGATCCAATAACCTCTTTGGGCGGACCATTCTAATGGGCCCCCTCCCCTGAGGAGGTGGGAAGTGGTTGTAAGTCCAACCTTAACCAGATGGTGGTCCGTCCATGACAATGGGGAAATCACAGGAATCCCCAGTCCATAATGCTGGAGAAAGTTGAAGGAAGGAGAAGAAGAGGATAACTAGCAGCAAGGTGGATGGACTCGATTACGACAGCAATGAATGCACCACGGAGAGACCTTAAAGGCTAAGCTGAAGACAGATAATCCTGGAAAGAATCTATCTATGTGGTCGCTAAGAGTCAACAATCAATCAATCAATCAATCAGTCAATCAATCAATCAATCAATCAGTTGTCTCCTTGCTTTTCTTTTGCCAGTCTTTATGTTCCTTTCTGTTCTCTTCATTTGGGCAGGACTTGCATTTTCTGAATAAAGTCTTCTTCCCTTTCATAGCTTCCCTGACTCTACTTGTTAGCCATGCTGGCATCCTCCTGAACTTGGTGGTAGCTTTCCTTCTTCTTGGTATATATTCCAACTGAGCTTCTATTGTTGTGGTTTTAAATAAGTTCTATGCTTTCTGGAATGATTTGACCCCCTGACTTTCCCTTTCAGCTTCCTTTTTACCAATCTCCTTATTTTTGAGACGTTTCCTCTTCTGTTCAATGCATCTATGTTGGACATTCTTGGTAGTGCTCTACTCACATATAAGCTGAACTGGATCACACTATGAATACTATTCCCCAATGGTTCTATAACTCTGATCTCTCCCACCAGGTCCTGGGCACCACTCAGGATTAAGTCCAATGTCACCTTCTCTTTGGTTGGTTCCACGACCAGCTGTTCTAAGCTAGTCATTTAGTATGTCTAAAAATTTGGTCTCACTGTCAATACCCACACATGAATTCGTCCAGTCTATTTGAGGATAATTGAAGTCACCCATTATTACAGCTCTGTCTCTCTTTGACACCTCTCTGATTTGCTTCTCCAACTCCAGGGGGCTATTCTCACGATCGGGGAAAATCGGCCTAGGAAAGCCTAGCCCGATTTTTCCCGACCGTAAGAACCACAGGGCTCGGCTGCGAGCCCGGTGGTTCTCGAGCGAGTAACCCGCTTTGGTAGCCCTCCTCTTAGCCTGGGTTTGCGGAGCGAGCACTCCGCAAACCTAGGCTATCTGGTCGTGAGTAGCCATGGTGCGGCTCCGTGCCATGGCTACTTATGAGGAGACCCCAGAGGGGAGGCGAAAAGCCGCCTCCCGGCTCCGGGGGTCTCGCCATCATGCCCTGCACACTCGCGCAGGGCATGCTGGAGCCTGTGGGGGCCAATTGGCCCCCGCTCCTCCCAGCCCCTGCCAGTTCCATCACAGAGTCGGCAATCGTGTGGGTGGCCAATCCGGCCACCCAGGGCTACTGCCCCCATTGTCTGCGGGGAGCAAAAGCGGGTCTCACTGACCATGAGACCTGCCTCCAGGTCAATCTCAGCACTTTTGGGGGGTGGGGTGGGGTGGGGAGATAGCATGCCCCTAGCAGAATTTCCTTTCAGTCCTCATATTGTCACCCATAATGATTTTGTGGAGGACTACAGTCCTCCTAGGTGGTCTAGCTTCTTGGATTTTATCCCTTCTTTAACATACCGTGCTACACCACCCCGGTCCTCCCCTCCCTGTCCTTTCTGTAAAGTTTGCACCCAGAAATAACAGCGTTCCACTGGTTCTCACCATTCCATCAGGTTTTCATTATGCCCATTATATCTATGTTTTCATTTGCAACCAAGCAATTCTGCCTTGCGCATCCTGGCTCAGGGGCTTCTGGCATTGGTAAACACCTTTACACTGACTCTCTTACCTATTGCTGGTGAGTGCTAGCTCCCTGGCTGTCATTTGACATTTTTGACCAGCTGTCCATCTGCTCTGCTCCTGGTTCTACTCTGTTCCCTTCTGATTTATCTGAAATGTTTGCATCTTCTCACCTTAGGGGATTTTGCTGGCCGAAGCAGATACCACCCAGTTCCTGATGGCAATCCCCCAGGCATCATTTTAAAAACTATTCTGCAACCTTTTTGATTTTAAGCGCCAGCAGTCTGGTTCCATCTCAGTTCCAGTGGAGCCCTTCCCTTTTTTACAGGCTTTGCTTGCCCCCAAATGTATCCCAGTGCCTAACAAATCTAAACCCCTCCTCCCGGCACCACCGTCTCATTCATTCATTGAGACCATTACTTTTAACAGACCATTGGGATGTGGTCTCTTATAACGTGGCGAAGTATTGTTTTCTGGCTAACAAGGCTACGATAAGAAATGTTGAGAAGCGAGATATGGGGTTGGATTGGATTAAATTTTCGATTATTATAATGCATGGAGCCCGCTGTTTTATGTAATGGGTGAACTCGGGCGTTACAACTCTGTTTTATGTTTTAACTGTTTATTACTTATCTGACTATGTCTGCTTTTATGTAAAGTTTTTGTATTTTGTCTTTTGCTGGTCGAATGACTGTAACAATAAAGATTTGCTTTGCTTTGCTTAGCGTTGAGACCTCTCAGCTCTGCCTGTCTTGCTGGCCCCGCGTGTGGAATAGGTAGCACTTCAGAGAACACTACCCTGGAGGTCCTGGACTTCAATATGTTACCTAGCAGCCTAAATTTGGCTTCCAGGACCTCCTGGCTGCATTTCCCAACATCATTGGTGCCGCTGTGCACCATGACAGCAGACTTCTCCTCAGCACTACCTAACAGTCTATCTAGACACTGTATGATGTCAACAACCTTCGCACCGGGCAGGCAAGTCGCTGGGCGGTCTACATGTGGGTCACAAACCCATCTCTCTATGCCCCTGATGATTGAATCACCCACTACTAGGAAGCCCCCAACCCCTGGAGGAGTAGTCTCTGTGTGAGAAGATATGGGCTCATCACCCAAGGAAGGGGTTGCTCCTAAGGGAGCATTTCTCTCTTCTTCAGACTGATGTCCTCCTCCCCACCCCCGAGACCTTCATTCTCCATGCCAGAGAGTGGGATGCCTCTAACACATCCTTGAGGGTCTCACCCACATACCTCTCTGCCTCCCTGAGCTTATCCAGGTCAGCCACCCTGGCTTTGAGGGAATGAACTTGTTCCCTGAGAGCCAGGACCTCTTTGCACCAAGCACACACCTAGAACGTCTGTCCTCCAGGCAGATAGTCATACGTGCAACATTCTGTGCAATACACTGGGAAGCACCCCCTCCCCTGCAGGCATTCTAAGAACAGCTGTGCTGGATCAGGCCCAAGGAAGCCCACCTAGTCCAGCATCTTGTTTTGCACAGTGGCCCACCAGATGCTGCTGGAAGCCACAGGCAGGAGTTGAGTACATGCCTTCTCTCTTGCTGTTATTTATTTTTATTTATTTATTTATTTACTCCCCTGCAACTGGTACTCAGAGGCACCTACCTTCATAACTGGTGTTATTGGCTATTTAAAATATGCTGCAACAGCAGATTACCTGCTGAGTGTGTGTGTGTGTGTGTGTGTGTGTGTGTGTGTGTGTGTGTGTGTGTGAAGGGCAATTCTGGCCCCATGCTGGGAGACCAGAGAAGGTCCAGGTGGAGCCAAGGTACAAGCATGCCAGAAGAGGAGTCGTGTGGCAAAGCATCCTGGCTAGCACAGGTGAATGGAGTAATGTGAGGGTATCTGCTGTAAAGGGAAGTTTGGAGAGAGTTCTCACTCTTCCGACTTAGAGAGAGGTTCCCAACCAGTAATACTTCAGATGTTGCTGATTACAACTTCCATCATCCCCAGCTACAAGGGATTATGTGAGTTGTAGTTTAGTAACATTTGGAGTACCATCAGTTGAGAACCCCTGCTTTCACGAGCCAGTGTATGGTCAGGGGCCCTTTGATGTGGGGTCACGCCCTTTGAGGGGTGGATGATACAACATGCTTCATTCACAGATGCACTTAAACCCTCTTAAGCTCCTCTTGCTTAAGAAAAGACAGTAGTGTGGAGGCCTGATTCAGATCGGCACCACCGTACGAGGGGAGGGAGGAATTACCGTATTTTTGTGCATATACCCTATGACATACAGTCATCCTTTGCCACTTGCAGTTTTCCCAATCGCAGTTTTGAGTATCTGCGACTAGGAAATTGTGATTGGTCTTGCCAACTGTGACCCAATTATCTGCGGCTTGGTGTGATTTTTTAGTGATTTGGGGGGGGAGGGGATTTCTGCAATTTGAGGGGGTTCAGAGGTTTAATCTACTCATCCCTCTTGCGGACTCTCCCAACTCTTTGCGATTTAAAATGACTTTGAGTGGTTTTGGGGGTATGTGTTAAAAAATGCCTTCAAGCTATTTTTTGGGGTTCACATTCTTCCAGAGTTTCAATTTACTCACTCCTTTTGCTTATTCTTGGTGATTTTAAGGGCTTCCAGGTGATTTTTGGCGAATGTTTTGTATTTTTTCTTTTATTTTTTGGTGTTTTCGTGACCGCAGTTCCCCTAAGCCCCTGTTTCCCATTGATTTCAATTGCTCGCCAACCACAAATTTGCCAACAGTGAGGTTTTGCCAGAACAGAACCCTCGCAGTTGGCGAGGCATGACTGTATACTTAAAAAAAAAATCTGGCAAAAAGCACTGCGGGGGATCTAAGTGGGTGTGGTGTGCATAATTTTTAGAAACATAAAATTTACCTCCACTGCCATGGTAGCCACCTGCCTGCTGCACCTGTACCACTACACATTCAATATATTATGTTCTAGTTGGAGGACATGCCAGTGGCAAAAGCAAAATGGAGTGGGAGGTGCGTGGAGAGACTCCTATCTCCCCTAAGATTCTCCAGGCTGCAGCCCCAAATCATTCTGTGGCCTCAGGAGCAGCGCTGAGTTCCTTTGGGAAGGCAGAAGAGATGGATCCTTGGCATGTACTTCATGGTATTTGCATAGGTGTGGGGCATGCAGGTTTTTCTCCCACCCCCACCAAAATGATGATTTTCTGCAGGGAATACTTGGGTGCAATAAACGGAAATATGGTACCGTATTTTACGGACTATAAGACGCTACGGACTATAAGACACACCTTAATTTTAATCCAGTTTTGCAGAGTTTTAACTTATTAAACTGTTAAAACATATAAGACGCTCCTGAATTTTGGCGGATATTTTTCGAGGAAAAAAGTGAGTCTTATAGTCCATAAAATACGGTAATTCTTTTCCTCTTTGCCCTTGCAACTTGCATGACAGTCTTTCTGTAGTGTTCCTTGTGGGTCCCTGTTCCTTGTGGGTCGCCTTGTATTTGCTTCTGCAAAGAGCTAGACGAACACAGAATCACCACACCTTGATCTTCTTGCTCAGCCCATACTTCCCCACACAGCCCAAAGATTTTAAACTCCTCTTCAAAGCAGTAATAAGACGAAACATTTCTTTTTAAAAAAAAATCATTGTGATAAACACCCACTTCTGAACAGCTATAGTTCATCTTGGCAGTAAACTTAAATAACACATCAGGTGAACGTAGAGCTGGTGGTGTGAACACACCCTTAACCACAATCAATATCAGTTGCAAAGAATGCCTAATAAATATCAAGGCTTCCACACTTTGCTGTTTTGTTCCTTTGACAGTAGCTGCAGCAGGCTATCAAAGCTATATCTTAGCTCCTACTAACTCTGTACTTGGGGCAATGAAAGGTGTTCAGGTCTGATTGATCTTTCTTGTTTTTAGGAGAGGGATTAATTTACATACACAAGTTGCAAGAACAAACTTGGGTTGACTTTGAAGTGGTTGGAAAAATGCCTGCTGTTCTGACAACTGCCCCAGGCAGAGACGGAATTCCACCCCCCTGCCCCACACACTATTAAAAGAACATAGGCACCGCCCACTTTAGTGGGACTCTAGGATTCCCATGCTACCATTTGATACAGCAACAGAAGTGAGTGCTCTAACAATCATTTGATTACTTTTCATGATGGCTCTATTTTTAATTATTATTCATCAGGCTTAAATTTTAATTTTTTAAAAAAAATTAATGTGTTTTAATGTGTTTTTATCTATTTTTTAATCTTTTAATGAATTTTAAATGGGTTATATTTTATGTTTTACTTCTGTACACTACCTAGAGATTGTTATACTAGGTGGTATATAAATCCAACAAATAATGAATACATAAATAATAATAAATTTGAGCAAACATTCCTGAACCAGCCTTGGAGATTTCATGAAAGGACTGCCTGTTTATTTCTGACTTTCAAACCTATTTCGCTGGTATCTACTTCATCATAATTTTAAAAGCTTTTTATTGTACCTGTAAGCAATCAAAGAAGGACGATAACCTTAGCAATAAGCAAAACTGACCTGAAGGTGTTGACTTGATGTCAGTTTCACTACACTTACATGGGAACATAGGAAGAGATGTTCCTGCCTTATACCAAGAGTATCTAGCAAGTGTATATAGCTCAGTGTTATCTATAGCAAGGCTGCTCAACTTTGGCCCTCCTGCAGATGTTGACCTACAACTCCCATAATCCCTGGCGATTGGCCACTGGGGATTGTGGGAGCTGTAGTCCTAAAACACCTGGAGGGCCGAAGTTGAGCAGGCCTGGTAGTCTACACTGACTGGCAGTGGCTCTCTAAGGATCCAGGCAGGAGTTTCTCTCAGCCCCACCTGGAGATGCCAGGGATTGAACCTGGGGTCTTCTGTATGTGATAGATGCTCTCCCACTGATATAGTGCCTCAACCTCTAAAGGGAATATCTTACAGCAGATGGGTGACCACATGTAGTCACCCATCCAAATGCAAACCGAGGCAGATCTTGCTTAGCAAAGGGGACAATTCACGCTGGCTACCACAAGACCAGCTCTCCTTCCCATGAAGGCAGGGCAAGAATGCATGGAAGGAAGAAACCTAGGATTAGAACTGGCGGGGGGGGGGGCAGCCTTTCCATGAGGCAAGATGAGGCAGTCACCTCACGCAGCAGATTACTACAATGCCAGAGAGGCAGGGAGATGTTTTCCTGCCCCTTGCTTTTAAAAAAGGAACTAGGGGGGAGGGTGTGTGTAAGGGGGAAGCACTTCATGCCCCGCCTCAGGCACACAGAGGTCTTGAGCTGCCACTAACCAGCAAGCTATGCCTCAAGGGCTTAGGGCAAGCTTTTTAGTTTTAGCTCTAAAGGGGATACTCTGATCTGGCAGTAACATTTTCCTTGCCTTCCCCATAAATTCTACCAGAAGGGAATGAAGCATTATTTAATAAGTATACAGTAGCTGAAAGAACAGTTTGATGATGTACTGCAAGGCAAAGGCAGGGGGGATGCTTGGAAATTCCATACTACTGCATTTAATAAATACTTTAAATTAGATTTGTGCACTTCCTCAGCCTGAGCACCGAGTTTCCATGTGCGGTTTTGTTCAGAACAGCCACGCCAACAAGCGTCAAGTGGCCTGTTTTGTCTGATGACTTGATTCACTTATGGGTACGGCTGCCAGATGCCTCACTTGAAGTCACAACTGGCATTTAAAGGAATGAAACCCGTTTCAGCATCTGCAGGACCCTGTAGCCCTATTCAGACATTAGGGCACTTCTCACGACCATAAACTGGGTGGGACAAGCATCCGACCCAGCTTTGGGAGCTGTTTGCACTCCTGATTTTTGGTCTGTCAGCAAAAACCTGTGGGGGGGGGGAATTGATTGTGTGGGAGGTGGGCACAGGCTCTGATGGCATCATCCTTTTACTCAGCATATTATCAAGGGTGGCGGAAACGCCATCAGAACAACGCACCCGCCTCCCACACAATACGACAAATATGGATACGAATACGACGAATATTTATATACCACTTTCCAATCAAAGTTCCCAAAGTGGTTTACATACATAAAATCAATCAATTAAATAAATGGCTCCCTGTCCCCAAAGGGCTCACAGTCTTAAAAAAAAAAAATCAAAAACCTAAGACAGACATCAGCAACAGCCACTGGAGATATGCTGTACTGGGCCTCGATAGGGCCAGTTGCTCTCCCCCTGCTAAATAAAGAGAACCACCACTTTTTAAAAGTGCCTCTTTGCTGTTAGCAGGGGACCTGCGCACAACCACTTCTCACTCCTAGCTAGGTTTTTGCTGACAAATGGAAAAAAAAATTTGGGAGCATGCAGAGATCTCAAACCTGGGTGGGGTACTTGCCCTACTCAGTTCACCATCACGAGAGCCAGTCGGATATGTCGTAGAAGTGTAGAGATGCCTGCACACTCGTACAGATTTTTGTGTGTACATATGTTTGTGTCATCCACACAGCTGATTTAAATTGTGAACTGCATTGATTTAAAAGGTGAACCTGGGCACAGGTCCCTCAAAAACATGGTATAGATAGGAAGTGTTCTGCTGTCCCTGGGGTTCAACATAATGGAGCTCTTCTCATGATCAGTGAGAAGAGCTCCAGGGAGGTCTGCGGGGAGAGTGGGTTTGACCCACCCTCCCCACAGAAGACCAAGCTCCCGGCAGTTCTGGGGATCAGGGTGTCCGCCATGTGCCAGTTCGCCCCGCCCCGCCCCGCCCTGTAGGAGTGTGCACGGAACCGCACAGTTGTGGTCCGGCACTGTGGAGGGGGTCCCTTTAAGGGTGGGGAGGGTTTACTTACCCCTCCCGCCGCTTTGCCCCCTCCAGCGCCCGTATTTTCTGTAGAAATTGGGGCGGCAGGATACCTCCCCGCCGCCCCTTCTGCCTGCTCATTGCCTCTGCCCTCCTCATTGCAACAAGCCTTCTGCGCATGCACACGCGGTGCGGCGCGCGAGCTTCACTTTACCAGACGCGACGGGTAGACCGGGCCTCCGACCGCCGGAGGCCCGGTCTACCCACCGGGACGAGGCCCTTAAAGGGACCCCCTCCACCCGGACCGGACTGGCCAGGTCCGAACCAGTCCGGACGGTCCGGAGGCCTTTACAATGGCCTCCGGACCGGTCCGGACCCACCCCTACCGCCCTGCCCCACAAGTGCACAGTGCATTATGCGGACCCCTCCTTCCCCCTCGAGTGTGCCAGCTGCAACTGCAAGTAGCCGTGGCTGACACACGATTACAAAAATGAGGTTAAGGGAGTGCCAACTTTAAGGTTGCAAACTCGGCACTTGCTGGATTCTGCTCGCAAATGGGGGGCGTGGCCCCGTTTGTGAGCAAAACCACACTCCAGCATCTGATGTCAGGCACTGATGCCTGATGTCAGATGCAGGAGGCGTGGCTAGGAGGGGCCGCTGGTGGCGGGCTGAACCGGGGCCACAGACGGCCTCCCTATGCTACTGCTCATGAGATCGTGGTTGAGGTGAGACCTGAACCGGACTCCACAGATCACACACTTAATAGCCACCATGCTAAACCAGTTCAGTAGCATCCTGGGTGTTAACCAAGGGCAGGGGAAAAGAGAGAGGATTCTCTCAGTGTTTACTCTCTTTTAGAAAGACTTTTAAGAACTGCTGCCTTGCTGCATTCAATTTTGTAAGAAACTGAATGGAAATTTAGGGAAGCTGGGGCTGCCATCTGGTTTTCAGCTCTGTCCCCCCATCTCCCCCTTGATGTCCCGTTTTGTTATGGTCCATATTTATTGAAAACAGATCCCATTCTTGGCTGGCGATTAAAAAACCCCTCACACATATACAACCTGATCCAACCTTAAAGGTCACCTTGCAGACAGTCTGTTCCAAATATCACGTTTTGATTTTACCAAACTTTGTGGCAGTTTCTTTTACATTTAGAGGAGAGATGACTACCACAAACATTTATCTACTGCATTTCAACAAATCTCATATACTTTGAAGACATTGTTTGTGGGTGTGTTTGTGCGAAAGAAAGTCATACTTCTTGATTACCAAAATTAATTAAGCATACACAATCCTACAACTTAAGCATACCAAGTTAAGCATACACAATCCTACAACTGAAATTAGTTGAATAAACTACTTTTACTTTTTACAGAATATGCTGGGGGAAACATTAACAAATGTATTTCATAGCAGAAATTCTGAATATTATCCTCTGATTCTGACCATTATTGTTCTGAACAGATTTTTTATCCTCAATCATCAGAACAATAATTTAGAAACATCATGCCCAAGAAAAGCAGAAGATCTTTCTCAGATTCAAATTTGCCATATGTGCTAATTAATTAATAAAATGGATGTTTGAAGTTATCCTACAAATTTTAAATTTGTTACTTTCCTTTCCCCAACACATTAATAAAACATCCTATTGAATATTATTACATTACATTCTATTACATTCTGTTACATATGTTTAAGTACTTGAGCCTCCTTGTAAGTGCAATCCACACAAAATTACTTTGCCCAGTCAATGATGGGCACTTACTACTGAAACTATGGGCACTTACTAGTTGAAAATAAAGAAGATGGTTCCCTGTTCCCAAAGGGCTCAAAATCTAAAAAGAAACTTAAAGTAAACACCAGCAACAACCAGAATAGTTGGTTAGGGATAGTTCCTCTCCCCCTGCTGAATATCCTCTATAATAAAATGCTAAAGTGTGATCCCGTGTCTGCCCGTGTCTTTCTCAGCCGAGCGCATGCCCAGAACGTCCGAGAAAGATACGGCTGCAGAGACACGGCGGCCATGTTGAGGAGGGCAGAGGTGGCTGAAAAATGGGCTACGGGGAGGGCAGAAGTGGCAGCTGGGGGACTGGGAGGGCAGAGGCGGCTGCGAGGGGACCGGGAGGGCAGAGGGGGCAGCGGGGGTCCGGTTCATCATCATTGAGGCATTGGGGGTCCGCGGGGAGGGGAGAAACGGCCGCGGGAAGGGGAAGGGAGAAACGGCGGGAGGTCTGGCCCGCCCGCCAAAAAGGACAGAGGCTGCGGGTCCAGCGGGTCAGCAGGCAGCACTCTTGGCTGCGGCGGCGGAACTCTCCGCCCACCCAGAAGGCCAAAGGCAGCGTCGGCGGGCGGCACTCTTGGCGGCGGAACTCTCCGCCCGGCCGGGAGGACAGAGGCGGCGGTGGGTCCAGCAGAGGCAGCGGTGGCACAGATCGGTTGAGTGCGGAGACTAGTGCCCGTTATTTTAACGGACTGAAAAATACTAGTATATATATAAATACTTATACCCTACCCCTCCAGTGCACTACTGCTCAGGGCGGCTCACAACAATAAAATAGATACAAGATACAATAAAAATAACAAAATTAAACAAACAAGTTAAAAGTCAGATTAAAAACCACAATCATTATGTTCAAATTAAAAGTTATTTTAAAAGCTAAAAACTGAAAATTATAAAAAACAAAAGAACCTACCAGATATAACCAAAAATGGAGCATTAAAAAGTCTCCTTTAAAAGGTGTGTTTTAAGATTTATTTATTAAAAAAAAAAAAAAAACACTGAGGAAGAGAGCATGGCAAAGCTCTTCAGGGAGGGCGATCCAAAGGCGAGGCGCCACAACCGAAAAGGCCCTGCCTCTAGTCCTTGCCAACCGGATCTCTGTTAGTGGCGGGGCCATGAGCAGGGCCTGAGATGACGAACCGAGGGCCCTTGTAGATTCATATGGGCGAATGCAATCCAACAGGTACCCTGGCCCCAAGCTGTGTAGAGCTTTAAAGGACAAGACCAGCACCTTGAATCTAGCCCAGAAGCGGACCGGTAACCAAAGAAGCTGCCGCAGGATGGGTGTGATACTCATGAAATCACTTGCACACATGAGAATCCTTGTAGTAGCATTCTGGACCAGCTGGAGCTTCCGAACAGTCTTCAAGGGCAGCCCCACATACAGTGCATTGCAGTAGTCCAATCTGGATGTTACCAACGCATGAGTGACTGAGGTCAGGTCCAAATTCTCCAAGTATTGATTGATTGATTGATTGATTGATTGATTGTTAATTTATATACCACCTTTCATTAAAACAATCCCAAGGCGGTTTACAGCAAAATTTAAAAACAAGATGGTAAAAAAGACACAATTAAAATATTAAGTGAAAAATATTAAACAAATCTGATTAAATATGTAAAACAAAAGCACGAAAGCAATACAGAGTACAAAGAACATCAGCAGAGAATCAAATAAATGCCTGGGCAAAAAGCCAAGATTTTACACTCTTTCTAAAAGCTGTGATGGAGACCGAGGAGCAAATAGCCACTGGGAGAGCATTCCAGAGTCTGGGGGCAGCAATAGAGAAGGACCTGTCCCGCATGCACGACAACCGAACCTCCTTCATTTTTGGCACCCGGAGCAGAGCCCCCGCAGATGACCTCGTCAAGTGGGCAATAACCCTTGGGAGCAGGCGGTCCCTCAGTAGGGTCGCAGCTGGCATACCAGCCATAGCTGGTAAAGGGCGCTTCTGCACACCGCCGCCACCTGTGCCTCCAAGGACAGCATTCAGTCCAGAAGCACCCCCAAGCTGCAAACTTCATCTTTTAGAGAAAGCGTGACCCTGTCCAAGACCAGATTTACCTCATTACTCGGATGATCAGTTCCACCAACCCAGAGCACTCCCAACTCATCTGGATTAAGTTTCCGCTTGTTTGCCCCCATCCAGTCCAGAACAGCCTCCAAGCCCCGGTTCAGAGCATCCACTGCTTACCTGGTGTCTGCTGACTTAGAAGGTAGGTAGAGCTGGGTGTCATCAGCATATTTATGGCACCGCAGCCCATATCTACAGTTGACCTCTCTCAGGGGTTTCACGTAAACGTCAAACAGCATGGGGGACAGAATAGATCCTTGTGGCAGCCCATAAGCCAAAGGCCAAGGGGTGGAGCAGACATCCCCTAGCACCAATTTCTGAGTACGAATATAAGAGAATCAGTAATTTGAAAGGTGCCTCTTTGCTCAGTTAGTAGGGTTATTTATTTATTTATTTATTTAACATATTTTATTTTTTATATTTTATTTTATTTTATATTTAAAATATAAATATATATTATATTTATTATTAATAATAATAATTAATTATTATTATTTATTGTATATTTATATATTTATATTTATATTTAATATTTTTAATATTTATTTATTTATTTATTTATTTATTTAACATATTTTTATACCGCCCAAAACTTACGTCTCTGGGTGGTTTACAACAAAATGGGTCTTCTGAAACCTCCTTTATTCGGCGGGGGGGGGGGGGCTTTAAAGAAGTGTAAACTTCAACAATTCCTAAGAAATCAGCCCTTTGCCCTATTCCTTTGGAATAGGGCAAGTGGCAGGCACCCCTTGGAGCACTGCCACCCAACCCACTGTTTGGCACCTCGGGCCCCCTTTCTGCCCTGAATCTGCTCCAAAGACATGTCAACTTCAGAAATTCTTTAAAAATCAGCCCTTTTCTCAATTCCTTTGGAATCTGGGTGGCAGCATTTAACCATTGGGGCACTACCACCTGAACCACTCTTCTGCCCCCAAAGCCCCCTTTCTGCCCCAAATCCACCCCAAATAACATCAACATCACACATTAACAACAGCAGAGTTTGGGGGGAAATCAGGCAGATTTCCAAAGGTCATACACATCCACATCCCTCCCACCCAAAATGCAATTGATCTATACACAACAGTGTGAAACAACAACAATGAAATGCACACTGCCCCACTAGCCAATGAGGGTAAAATTTACCCTTAAATCTGCTTAAAAGGAATGAGGCAATTGCCAGCAGATCAGCCTATGCTTTCACTGGCCAGTCTGTGGGCTGGAAGGGCTGGAAATTCAAACAGATGTCACAACTCTGAATGGAGACTGAAGGAGGAAGACTTTTTGCGATTGCAAAATGGAGTTCCAAAACAGCCGAAACAACAAAATGTTTTGTATCCGAAACATGGATGTTTTGTTTTGGCTACAAAATTTTCTGTTTTGAGCATTGGGTGTTTTGTTTTGGCGACAAAACAGCCGAAACGACCTGTTTTGTGCACAAAACGTTTTGTATCCAAAACGAAACGCACATCCCTACTAAAAGCAAGGCTAAAATTGTGTCTTAAGAGCTCTTTGGAAGGCTGGTAAAGATGTTAAACCACAAATGTCTATAGGGAGCGCATTCTTCAGCCCAGGAATAGCTACAGAGAAGGTCTGCTCCCGAGTCACAGCCAGACAGGCTGGTGGCATACAGAGATGGACCCCTCACAATGATCGTAATGTCCGGTGGGGATCATGCAGAAGGATTTCTCCTAGATGTGTTGGTTTCCTGTAAGAAGTTTTGTCTTGTTTTTCATGAGGCAAGTTGGGGCAACCATCTCAGGTGGCAGGTTGTTGGAGTGTGAGCAGGGTGGCAAGATGCGTTCCCACCATGGCCATCAGCATCTCTTGGGACTGATCTGACCCCTTGCAAGCTTTCCAGGGAGAATGTTTCCTCACATTCCTTGCAACGCTTGGAAGAAGCATGATGAGAGACGAGGAGGCTGCCGGTAACCTTCCCTGCTTCCCATGTATTCTCAGAGCATGCAAGGATGTGTTTTGAAAGGACATTGGCCCCCACCAGGGGCCTGGGGAAAAGCAACATTTTGCAAATTGTTTCTTATCATTGACTAAGACCAGAAAACAGAAACAGACACAACTACCAACAAAATATAGAATTATAAGGACTCTTACTTCTTACTATAATATTACATCTCTCATTAATTCGTTGCACAACCAGATTCAAAAAACCCAGCATGCTTCTTAAGAATTTACAGTAAGTTATGGATTTGACCATCTGTTTCCTAATAAAGAGAGCCCTGGAGCAAAATTTTCCATTAAAAGTGATGTTAGTATTAGAATCTGAAAGAAGAAGGGAGGTGTAAAAATCGTCTAATCTACAGGGAAGTTTTTCACACCCGGCTTATAGCGTGCATCTTCTCCAGGGTATGCGCTCACATATCGGCCAGATTTATCCCAAAGTCCATGCAAGCTATCAAGGAGCACTTAACACACAATTTGGGTTTTTTAAGCGCACATTACAATGTAGCCTGATTTATATCCAGGGTAAAAAATCCACTTTTTATGTCAGGTTTTTTGGACAACTTCGAACACGTGGTAAAGCCTCGCAGAAAACCTGCGGCAAAGCCTGTGGTCTGGGAAAGTCCTGGAAATTTAATTAAAATTGAAGTTATAAAAAGGGCTGGTAGTAGTACATAAAGACACGCTAAGGCAAAAGCTCTCCAGTGATTTGCAGTGAGCAGCCTTTAGGGCCTCAGCTCATGTGCCTCAATACCTTGGGTCACCCTTATATGGGGGAATATTCCATACTGTCCCTCTTCACCTGAAGAAGTTCTATAGCCCATAATTCTGATCTTGGTCCCCTTCTCACTGGGCAAAGAGGCACTTTTCAAAATGATAATTTTCTTCATGTTAAGCAGGAAGAGAGCAACTGGCATCACTGGATCCCAGCAAATCATCTCACCTGTGGCTGTTGCTGGTGTCTACTTTTGTGTTTCTTTTTAAGGTGATGAGTCTTTGGGGACTGAGATCTTCTTCTCCCCCCCCCCCATTTTTTTCCAGTGTAAAATGGGTAGGAGGAGTGTCCAGACAGCCTCCAAGCCCCATGCATGCTCCAGAGAAACAGTCATGTGAGAACAAACTTTGAAGTAGGAGGAGGGGAAAGTGATAGTCTGCTAGACCCTGAGGCACTTCAGTGTGAAGCGCTGTAAGGGGGTTCGTGGGGTTCGTGGGCTTGACTTCATGCAAGTGCGCAGGGCATTCTGCGGCACCTCCCGATGCTGGGAAGCTTCTTGTAGCCTCCCCATTGGGACGACTCTACCAGTGAGTCGTTGTGCCCCGGAGCCACACCGCGGTTACACACAAACAAAAAAATGGGGTTAGCGGAGCACTCGTTCTGCTAACCTCATTTAAGGGGGAGAGGGACAATTAGGTAGGCTTGCCACCGGGAGCCGTGCAGCTCTGCTGGGCTCCCTTAGCCCAGTTTCAGCTGCTCATGAGAATAGCCTCACTATATGGGTAGGATGAGTGCTAAATACCTCTCCCCCTTGAATGCACCCTCCTCCCCTTCTCAACCTCCCCCCTTTTTAAAAAAGTAGAGCTCAAGATAGAATGCCTTCTTCATGAAAAAAGACAACTGTGGGGAGACACGATAGAGGTCTATAAAATCATGCATGGTGTGGAGAAAGTGGACAGAGAGAAATTATTTTCCCTCTCCCATAACACTAGAACCAGGGGTCATCCCATGAAATTGATTGCTGGGAAATCTAGGACCGACAAACGGAAGTACTTTTTCACACAACGCATGATCCACTTGTGGAATTCTCTGCCACAGGATGTGGTGACAGCCAACAACCTGGATGGCTTTAAGGAGGGTTTGGATAACTTCATGGAGGAGAGGTCTATCAACGGCTACTAGTCGGAGGGCTGTGGGCCACTTCCAGCCTCAAAGGCAGGATGCCTCTGAGTACTAGTTGCAGGAGAGTAACAGCAGGAGAGAGGGCATGCCCTCAACTCCTGCCTGTAGGCTCCCAGCAGCATCTGGTGGGCCACTGTGCGAAACAGGATGCTGGACTAGATGGGCCTTGGGCCTGATCCATCAGACCTGTTCTTATGTTCTTATGAACCCCGCCATCTATTAAGATCATCAGGAGAGATCCAGTTGTGGTTGCCACTGACTCGGGTGGTGGTGACTTAAAACCAGACTTTTTCTAGAGTTGCTCCGGGACTTTGGAACGTGCTCCCGAACATAATTAGAAAGGGGGGAGTGATTGTGTGCAGCTGCTAACTCACATTGTGTATCCAGCACTGTATTGAGGGTGGAGGCAAAGCATGTCATAGAACATAGAAAGGTGCCACATATCTAGTCAGACTATTGGTCCATCTAGCTCAATACTGTCTACCCAGACTGGCAGTGGCTTCTCCAGAGTTGCAGGCAGGAATCTCTCTCAGCCCTGTCTTGGAGATGCGGCCAGGGAGGGAACTTGGAACCTAGATGCTCTTCCTAGAGCAGCTCTATCCCCTGAGGGGAATATCTTGCAGTGCTCACACATCTAGTCTCCCATTCATATGCAACCAGGGTGGACCCTGCTTAGCTTTGGGGACAAGTCGTGCTTGCTACCACAAGACCTACCCAGATAGAGGCTACCAGAGGATCACTCCCCCAACCCTCCGCTCCAACCTTGATTTTGGCCAACCTGTGACTGGTTTGGGGGAGCATTCATGGGTCTTGGAACGCTCCTCCTTCCCAGCTTCTGGTCAAGAGAACAAGAATGTGTCCCAAAAACACACTTTCCCTGCTGAGAGCTCATTAGGAGTACCTGGAGAAAACCAAGTGATGGGTATCACAATTGCCTGGAACAAGCGCACCATAAATCAAAAGCCTATTCAAGAGTTTGTGTTTTCAGCTGCCAGGGGATAGGAAATAACTGGTGTTTGGAACTCTTGTTTTTATTAAAAACAAGTGAACCCAGGCCAAGATATAGACGTTAAAGATCCCTGGGTACTTATAAGCAGGATGCACAGCTATAAAGGTGGTTCAAAGTCATTAAGTATATTCACTTCCTATACAATCTGCTTGAATTACAGCACATTTATCTTGTTATAGAAACACTGGCTAGAACTGTTGATGGGGGAATTCATGCACGAAGCAAATCGAGGCAGGTATGAGGTGATAGAATAGACCGTACCACATCAGACTGCAGGTGGGCCATATCACATTGGAATGTCCCCCCGTGTCAAAATCTTCCTGCATATAGTAAATTAGCACATTAGGAGATAGAATCTTAATACTGTATATCCTTCTCAATTATGTGCTCATGTTTTTATTTTTAGGGATTTCCCCCCAGAACACTAGGGAACAAACTAAAATGGCATTTCCTTCCTACAATCTGAAGTGGTACAGCCCAGAATTCTATGGCCTCGTCTGTTTGCTTGTTTGTTTATGGCATTTATGTCCCGCTTTTCAGGTGAATCCCCCAAAACAGTTTACATTAAAAACATCAGTAAAGAAACATACAACAAGCAACAGGACTACCTCTTTACATGTTTTGAGCTCTAGACTTTGAGGCTCTTCTCACAATCGGTGAGAAAAGCCTCTAGGGGGTTTGTGAGGAGAGTGGGCTCTCCCTGGAGATGAGCAGACAGTCTGCTCTGGGCGGCTGCAGCGGCCACCCACATGACTGCTGGCCACCGACAAGTGTGCAGGGCATACTGGAGTGACCCCCGAGCCCAGAGGCTGCTTTTAAGCCTCCCAGCTGGGGGTCTACTTGGCTGGGGGTCTACTTGGCTGGGGGTCTACTTGCACTCGCTCCCCAAACCCGGTTTAAGAGGAGGGGTAGTTAGGTGGGTTAACCGCCTGGAAGCCACCGAGCTCGCCTGTGAGCCCGGTGGCTCACACAGTCAGGCGAAATCGGGCCAGGCTCTCCTAGCCCGATTTCGCCTGAACATCAGAATAGCCTCTTTGTCTTCTCTCTCTTCCCCTCAGAGCAAGATGGCTCTTAGGTAGCTCTTTGGTGGCAGTTGCAGGAGGGAGGGGTCACCTCAGCCGGATGGTGGCAGCTCCCCAGGACACGTCTGTCTCTTCTCTCCTCCCTTCAGAGCAAGATGGAATCTGGGTTCTCTGTAGTGGCAGTTGGAGGAGAGAAGGTCACCTCAGTTATACACGATTATAACATCCTGAGACTCAGGATGGCAGCTTCCCCTCCCCATGCCAGCCTCCCCACATTCTCGAGCCAAATCTTGCCTGGTTCAATTTGAGGTTGAGCCTTTGAAGAGAGCCCACTCGCACATCCCTACCCATTATTATGCAGACAAAAAGAACAATGGGAATAGAATAATAAAACGTTATTTTTACTTGGCAAAGATGCAACAAAAATTAATAACATAACAGTTATCTTGTAAATAAGCCTATTTGATTAGAAATCCCTTTAAATGAAAATACATTATGTAAAATTTGAAATTTAGTCATTTTTTTCAATTCAGAGGCCCCCCATAAGCAGTAGTTTGCTTAGTTTGCTTAGCTTGTGCCTAAATATGGCACAGCCTGCAGGTATACACCAGCCCTCAATTACCTGCTGTAAAGCAGTAGGAAATGCCCAGTTGCTAAATAATAATAATGATAATTATTATTATTGTTGTTGTTGTGTGTTTTTAATCGCCATGACTCCACTTTCACAAATACTAAACAAAACAGGCCTCGGATACCAAACATCTAAAACATCCAGTAAAATCAACCATCTGCTGTACATGGACGATCTGAAGTTGTATGGAAAGTCCCAGTCAGAAATCGAATCACTGCTAAACACTGTCCGTATATTCAGTAGCGATATAGCAATGGAGTTTGGACTAGACAAGTGTGCTGCATTAATAATGAACAGAGGAAAAATAACAAAAACAGAAGGAATAGAACTGCCCAATGGAAGCAACATCAAGAACCTGGAAGAGAAAGAACATTACAAATACTTGGGCAATCTCCAGGCTGATAACATTGCACACACTGAAGTTAAAAGAAGAATTGAAAGTGAATACATCAAGGCCAAACTCAATGGCGGGAACACCATACGAGCCATAAACACCTGGGCTATACCTGTTATCAGATATACTGCAGGAATAATAGACTGGACCCAGGCAGAGCCAGAGACGCTAGATCGTAAGACTGTGTTATGACCGGTGGTTACAACAATGAACTTATTACTTACACTGCTTCCATCTGGGAGGTTTCTTAGTGTTTAGCTTTTTACTCATAACTTTTAATTTGAAATTTTTAAAAGTTGTGACTTTTAAATATGGTTTTAGCATGATCTTTTAATTATTTTATTTTATTTTTAAAAATTGTTTTATATTGTATCTATTTTATTCGTGTGATGAGCTGCCCCAAGCAGCAGTGCACTAGAGGGACAGGTTGTAAATATTTTAAATAAGTAAATAAATGAAATTTCTCAGTGTGTGGAACATGAAACCCTGAGGGTACATGAGACATAGGTGGGGGTACAAGATGAAGGGGAGAGAGGAAAGAAGTCCAGCGAGGAGGAAAGAAGAAGAGTGCCTGCTTGACGTTACTGTGGGTTGCTCCCTAGAATTGGTCATCTCCCTCCCTCCCTCCCTCACCCCATATCTCTATCTTCCCACTTTCTGCTCTCAAAACAATGGCAAACATTTTGGTATTTTTTATTTCCCGGCTATAATTTGGTGTGCTGTTCTTTGCCATCTCTGGATGGAGCCCTCCTAGCTTTGACTAATGTCATCTCTAGCCCAGGTATATTGCTCAAATCCTGCAACCCTAACCCACATGATACTGGACATCTGTCAAATAATGGCCCAATATACACAGCCCTTCTTCCAACATATGGCACACATGAAGGTAAATAAAGAATTCACTAGAAAATGGTCTGAGGTTCTTCCTGCTTAAAAGGTTGAGAAACACTGTTCTAAGACAGGGGTTCTCAACCTGTGGTCCTCCAGATGTTGCTGAATTACTAGGGATGTGCACAATTCTATTTTTTGATCGATGTGTACCCTAATCGAATCACCTCCAGTTTGTTTTGGGTCCGAATCTGGCCAGCTAGCACAGGGGTGATTTGTTTTGTCCACAAATCTCCCGAAACAGGAATCGATTTGGAAGTACCCAAATCGATTCACACAGACAGCAGGCACAGACAGTGATTCTCTCAGCAGCAGGAAGGGTGTGTGTGAAAAAAATTCTCTTCTCTTTTTCTCAATCAGGAAAGCAGGAAGAAAAGCAGAGAATCCACTGCAGGAAGCAGGCAGGCAAGGCAAAGCAAAGCTCCTCTCTCTCTCTCTCTCTCTCTCTCTCTCTCTCTCTCTCCTCCCACGAGGCAGAATGGTGGCTGGATGCCTCCTTAAATAGATTTGAAAATCCCTCCTTCGAACTCCCCCCACCTTTGTCCCTTCTTTGACCTTTCCCCTAGCCAATGCAGGGTCAGTCACCCCTGGCAACACAAGATTTGAATGGAAATGAGCCAATCTGGAACCAGCGGGGGATCACCAGCCAATCATTGCACGCTGTAAGTTACCAATCTGAAGCTTGAGAGGGTTGGATCTTCAAAATAATCTCCTGACACAAAATGAAGACAGCAAGAGAGATCACCACGAAATGGAGATCTGAATCTGCAAATTTTTCAAGTCTGAAATCTGGGTGATTTGTTTTATACCCGAATCTGGCCAGCTAGCACAGGGGCAATTTGTTTTGTCCACAAATTGCCCCAAACAGGTAGATTTGGGTACAAATTGTTTTGTACCCGAATTGATTCACACATCCCTATGAATTACAACTCCCATCATCCCCAGCCACAATGTATTGTGGCTGGGGATGATGGGAGTTGTAGTTCAGCAGCATCTGAAGGACCACAGGCTGAGAACCCCTACTCTAACATATTTCGAGATGGAGAACCAGAAGCACACACAATTTAAGAAGCCGTTTAACCATAGGTAGTAGTGGGAAGGGAAAACCAGTGAGTGTACTCAATATGAACAGTGATGGTGTTCTCATACCTCAAGTTCTAACTCTTAAAGAAAAACAAAAATAAGAAATGATTGTCTGTCTCCAGCCCAAACTGTTAACATTGCTGCTGCCTGGGCTGCAATTGTTTACTGGAAACAGGCGTAAAACACTGGGTGTGTGTGTGTCATGCTGTTTCCTCACTGTTTTCCCCTTTCTTTTGTAAACCGTCCTCAAAGTTTGAGCGCTTGCGTCATTCTTCAGTTTCACTGCTGGAAACCAAAACTTCAAAGATCTTCTCATAAATGTTCTCTTCTGGAGTGACTTGCCAAGATGTGAAAGCACAGAGAAGGTAGCAGTGCTGGTGGGGGCAGCGGGGGCTTCTCCGCTTTGACGCCAAAGAGCGGAGGCTTATCTGCAAAGGATGAACTGTGCAAAGGAACCACAGAGACAAATCAGCACAAGGCTACGGAGTTAAAATTTGCACCTGGATTTCCCAAAAGCGTCAGGCAGGGTTTAATGTGGCCCTGGGCTTCTTGGCCGAACCCCAGGAACCAACCTCAGGATCTGTACATAAAAGAGAGTGGTTTTGAGCCTGTACAGAGCCTGTTTCTTTCACCAGGAGTAACCACAGCCAACCCCACACTCATGGCTTGGGTTACACAGCAGGGCTACCTAGAACCCCCCAAACCCAAAAGTGGTTCTGGCCGTGCCACATGCCTGAGACATATCGAGCCATGCAGACAGCTGATCGCCTCCTTTTAAAATAAAAGTAAAAATCTCATGTCCATAATCTAGAACTTCCTCTTCCATGTTGATCATCTGAGTTCACTGTAGCAGGAAGCAGATAAGAAAACAAAGATGAAATCTCTGTCAGATCCATCCATCAGTAGCAGTAAAGTCCATTGGAAGATTTGCACAGGAGAAAAGAGGCTTTTTTACCCTCTCCCCCCACCACCAACATTTCCTCTCCCCCCCCACCTCAAAATCACCTCCTCTGCCTCTAGCTGGCTTTGTTTCCTCTGAAAATATGATAGGCAGGGCAGGGAATGTTCAGAAGAAAAACTGTCAAAAAAGAATTTTTTAGAAAAATTGTGTGGTTCTTTGAGGATAGTCACTGCAGCCTTTGAGGCTGCATTTTGTTTTTGTTTGTTTTCAAAAGGTGAAAAACTGTGTGTCTCCTCACAATCTTTATGCCTCAGCTCCTGTGTAAAGGTGTAAAGGTGGTTTTAAAGTTCCACTCTCTTTAAAATTGATAGTCTTGGCTTAATTAATTTGCAGGGGAGCTGAGCTCTTGCAAAGAGCTCTGCTTTGACCCACAGGTCTAGCAAAGCTTCCGTTCATAAACCAAGAAAGAATGCTAGCACTCAAACAGAAAGGAACTTCCAGGAGACAAAAAAGGTTTAGTGGTACACCAGTAGTCTGGGCTAAAGAGGTCACATTTGTGGGTCTGGGCTCCTGAATTAAGCTTTTGTCCTCCATGCCTCTGCTCAGGGGCATAGCTAGGGGAGAAGGGCCCCGAGTTTGCCACTCTCCTCGACGGCCCCTTGGAGTGAGGGAGATAATGAAGAAAATAGGGAGGGGGAGGGGAGACCCCCAGGAGCTGGGGAGTGTGGGTTCTTTGAACCCATCCACTCAATTTTAGCTACACCCCTGCCTCTGCTGTTGTTTCAGGAGAAGCAATGCCTTGCCTATTTTTTTAAAAAACCAAACCCCAGGTTCCACATTTCTCCATCCAACTCAGATAAAATATGATCATCCATGTTCACCGACTGATAAACCCAAGGTGAGGTGAGAAGGGAGGGAGAGAAGACAGAGGGGAGCAATTTGACCAGTGATCTAGTGAGCAAAGGCATGGTCCACATCCTTCTTCAGCATCTATTTAAAGTGCCGACCGTGGGAAACTTCTGCAGACGTGTGGTTTCTTGAGAACTGAGAGCGTTGTGTCTTTTGTAGCCTGCTAGTGAGTCACGCTCTAAACTGGAGAGAGAAAGAGAGAGAGAGAGAGAGGCCGGGGTGTGTGTGTGTGGGGGGGAAACAACTGGAGCATTCGCCTTTGAGGACACGCCATGTGCTGTTATCTCCCTTTGAAATAGAAGTGGTTGAGAAGTGGTTCTGCGGAGGGAAAGGTCAGGAAAGGGGCTTGGAGAAAAACAAAGACTGTCCTCATGACCAAAAGCTGGGTAGGATCCAGCCAGGCCCCCAAGCCCCTTGTTCACTCCCGAGAGCCAGTCATGTGTCGGAAAAATTCAAGGTAGGAGGGGGAAGCGTTCATACGCTAGCTGCAGGCAAGGCAGAACAGCACAGGGCAAGCTTCCTTCACTGCCTTGGAGACGATGCTGCATAAACAATGTTGCTGTCCTATCCAGATTGTAGCTAGCATACACACACTTTCCCATCCTCCCCCCACCACCACCCCCGGATTTCTGCTGACACATGCACATGGCCATTCTCAGGAGCCAGCACAGGGCTTGGGGCCTGGCTGAATGCTCCTTCCACCCAGCTTCCGGTTGTGAGAACAGCCTACCGACAGGGCCAGTTCTCGCCGTCCTTACCTGGGGAGTAGGAGCGCCAAGACTGGATACAAGAGCCCTGTGTGCTCCCAACTGGCCACTGCGAGCAGAGGTGCATCTAGGTAATTTTGGAGCCTGGACCTAAAGGCCTTTGGAGGGGCCCCCTCCCCTGCAAATTGAGCATCATCGTGGTCGGCCAGGCGACCATACCACCCAGAACAGACTAGAAAGGATTTGGGGGCACCCCAGGGGCTGTGGAGGCCCTGGACATTGAAACGGAAGTCCAGGGGTAAGAGCACCTCTGACTGCGAGAATTCTACAAGCCGGGTAGGAGGGGGAAATGGTTGTGGGCTGGGTTTGGAGGCGGGTAGCAGTGGCAAGCTCAGAGCTGTACCCAGCAATCAGACGAGCATTTCCCCCCTCTCCTACCTACTTATATACTACTTAACAAAGTTCTCAAAGCGGTTTACATAGAAAAAAGAAAGAAAGAAAGAAAGAAAGAAAGAAAGAAAGAAAGAAAGAAAGAAAGAAAGAAAGAAAGAAATGGTTCCCTGACCTCAAAGGGCTCACAATCTAACAAGAAACATAAGGCAGACACCAGCAACGGCTATCGGAAGGATGCTGTGCTGGATAGGGGCAGTTGCTCTTGCCCTGCTTAAGATGAGAGATCCATCACAGTAACTACCTTGACTGTAGAATTCTCATGATCGCCAACTGGGAATGCAGATGATGTCTCCTGAACCCAACCTGGCCACTCCTTCTAGACTGTAGAGGATTGTGAGAATAGCCCCTCAGTGTAGCTGCTTGCTCTGAACTTGTCATTGCAAGAGGCTTAGCCATGGAACTTGTTCTCTACACATCCCTGAAACATGCAAAACAAAAGGGGCGGCAGTTCCTCTGAGCACGCATGGAGCACATTTCCATCACCACTGAATAATCACATCCCAGAAATCTGGGTTTGGGAGGAAGCAAATCACAGAGCCACCGTTTCTAGGCAGGCTTAGGCCTAGGGTTGCCTCACATCCAGGATTGGCCTGGACAGTCCCAGAATTGGACATCCCATCCAGGATGTAGTGAAAATGTCATCCTGGACACAAAATGTCCAGGAATTTGAGTGGGATCATTGCTTTAATGATGCAATCTGCCCAGAGATGCAAGTTTTGGGCGGTATAGAAATGTAATAAATGAATGAATGAATGAGTTGTACCCGTGTTTCTGGTGCTTCTCTCCAGGCATTGTAGCGACATGGTGTCACTGTTTAAAAGCCCCATTTGCTTACCCTTTCTCTGGCCCCAGTGTTGCTGACTGGCTAGGTTCTCTCTCTCTCTATGATTCAGTAAACCCCTTCCTTTCCTTCCCCTTCCCTTCCCCTTCCCTTTCCTTTCCGGATCATCTCTAGAGTTAGGTAGTGTGCCTCTGGGTTTAGCTGTGAAGCCTATGGACAGAGACAACCCCCTTTTCTCTGGCATCATTGTTGGGGTCCACTTCTCTTTAGAACACTCACAGCCTTATGCAGCAGCTGCAGTCTGGTGAGGCACCCTGCTAGCCAAAAGGAAGTATTTCCTGTGCGGAGTGGCAGGGAGAAACGCAAGGAGCGACAGGCCAAAAAAAAAAATGATTATTGCTGCCCCATGAAAGATGAAGCCCTGCAGAAGCTCCACCCGCTCCCACCAGCTACTGCTCCCAAAACTATATGAGTTCCTAACCCCTGTTCTGATTTTCGGACGTGTATGTGAAGAGTTTGGTCAGAGGAAGGAAAAGTGATGGGGTGGGCAGTGGGCTCTGTTGGCATCGCCTTACCCAGCACTTTTACCCAGCATATTGCCAAGGTAGAAAGAAGCTCCATTGGAGCCTGCGCCTGCCTCACACATGATCATTTCCCCCTCTTCCAACCTAACTTTTAACTCACACATGACTGGAAATCATTAGGGAGTTAGGAGCTCACGTAGCGCTCTTGACTGGTCCTCCGTGATTTTGTGTAAACCCTTTTAAAACCCAATGAAACTGGACTGGTGGTTGTTTTCATGCCCCATGGCAACAATTCCCATCGTCTAATTGTGCTTTATGTGAAGAAGTACTACTTTTTATCTGTCCTAAATTTCCTTTCAGTCTGTTTCATGGGATAACCCCTGGTTCTAACATTGTAAAGAGGAAGAAAACCTTCTCTTTCTCCACTTTCTCCACACCATGCATAATTTTATAAACCTCTACCACAACTCCCTTTAGCCACCTTTTTTCTAAGCTAAAAAGCCTCAAGTGCTGTAGCCTTTCCTTGTATTTCAGCCCCTCATCATTTTGGTTGCCCTCTTCTATATTTTTTCCCAGCTCTACAATATCCTTTTTTGAGATGTTTTAGAACTCTACACAATATTCCAAATGTAACCTCACCACTGACTTGTATAAGGGCATTATAATATTAGCATTTTTTTGGTCAGTCCCTTTTCTATTGATCCTGACCATAGAATTTGCCTTTTTCACAGCTGCTGCATCCTGGGTTGACATTTTCATTGACCTATACACCACAACCCCAAGATCTTTTTGTTTAGTCACTGACAGCAAAAATGTCATCAGTATATATGTGAAGTTGAGATGTGTCTTGATGTGTATTACTGTCAGTCTTTATTACAGTCTTTGACAATTACACATCTAAAACCATATAAAATTTTAAACATAGCCATATTAATAACATAACTGTATACTGGATCTAACTATTAGCGAGCAGAGTGTGATGAACCTGTATTGCAGAACAACAGAATTTTTCCACTGAGTGTGAGATAGATGAATTCACATCTATTAGCAGATATCTGGTGTAGAATTCATCCGATCGACCTGGCAGATTATGTAAAAGAGGGTGAATTAATCTTCGCCTAAAGTCTATATAAAAGTCACACTGCAGGAGCACATGTGCAACTGATTCAATCTTATCAAAGTTACTGGGGCAATATCTCTGTTCAACTGGAATTCTATTGTATCTACCAGCCAAAAATTCTGAAGGGAGGGAATTCATATGGGTCCTCAAAAAGGCCCATCTATGATGTGTATCACTTTACACTTCCTTACATTGAACCACGTTTGCCAGCTTCCACAAAAGAAAAAAACACCTCACAATTGTATGTGAGTGTAATTTTCATGCATAGCAACACACAGCTGTGCATCTCCCTTGTCTGTGCACACATCCTTTGCTGCCTAGAGTCACATTCCATGACATTATTAAGAAGCCTACAAAGGCCCAGTTCACACAATCATTCAAAACTAGGTTTAATGTGAGTTACCGATGTTAGCGTGATTGTGTGAACCCATGCCAAGGCAGAAATATCAGATTCATCTCAGGCCATAACCACCTTGGATGGGTTCGCATGATCATAATAATGTCAGTAACCCACATTAAACCTAGATTTGAATGATCGTATGAACCAGGCCATAGAGTGGGAGAAAAGCTTCAGAACTTGAAATTTGACAGAACTGTTGCAGAAGAGTGTTCTGCTCACTGGTGAAGACTCTGTAGGGAATAGCAGTGGAGTCTGAGGGAAGCATATTTGGCAATGGTGAGGAGAAATGGGAATGCTTGATTGAGGGATGGATCTAGATGACCCTGAATGACTCACTTTAGTTTTCTCAAGATTTGCATCAGCTAACATAATACAACTTTTATATGACTGGAATTTTTGTACTATAAAAATAAATACATTTGGAAATGTGGTTTGTTGTGGTGGTGTTTTTTTAACTAGACGTTTTGTGTCAGGTTGCACATTTTTTTAAAAGCCTTGGGCTTGTTGCTCAAAAATTCACAGTAGAATAGTCATAGAATAATAGTAGTCATAATCATAGGAGTAGTGAGCTCTTGCACAGCTTCTCTTTATCTCAATGAACCTTGCACTGGACACCATCTTGGTAGATTGTACCCATGCTAATTAGCATACAAAGGGTGCCATTTTGGATTTTTCACCTCAGGCACCAAAATGTCTTAGTCTCGTGAGAGGAACTGATATGCTCAAAACTTGTGATGTAGGCCTGGGGAATTCCACACATCTACCTCCCCAAAAACAAGGAATCTCTTCGTTTATTGTGTACTGTCAACACAGACATGACAAAAAGTTGTTTCCTGTGTTTTAAAAAATTGCGAAGAGATCAGCCACCACCAGACAGAGAGGAGGGCTCTGCTCCAGCACGCAAGGCCGGCTTCTCAAAGACGCCACATCTCCTTTTTCTGCCTAAGAAAGGAGAAGTCTGTACAGAGGGGGGAAGTCATTGGTTTTTTATGGCCCTCAGGGTGGTTTTTCTGCACCTGTTACCTCAGTGCAATCTCACAGCATCCCAGCTGTGAGACAGGATGCTGACTGAGAGGCAGAACGCGGGTGGAGGGAGAAAGGCTTTGTTTGAGGCCCAGATCCCCCTTCAGAAAAAGAATAGATGCTGGGTTGTGCTGCTTTTTCAGTACTAGCAGCATTACAAAACTATTGTTTCTTCTCTCCTTCCCGTGCCTCTCCGGCCCCAGGGTATTGCCAAATGCAGCAGAATGAGGCAGTAGCAGGTCTGGCCTGACAATAGCGGCAAACTAGGCAGCCACCTTGGACGCTATGCTTCAAGGGGTGCCACACCTAGATGGAAGTGGTTTTCCCATCTATTTCATATTCCAGGTAGATAAACATTGCCGATAGAATACTCTGTAGTTCAACATACATATTCTTTCTGTCATCTGAAACAGGCTCTGGCATTGCAAATTCATAATTTTTCTCTTGCTAATAAAATAATAAAATAAAATAAAATAAAATAAAATAAAATAACAACAACTTTATTTGTTGTCTGCCCCATAACAAATTGTTCTCGGGGTGGCTCACAACACAACATTAAAACATCCAAAAAACCCAACAAAAACACATTAAATCGTAACAGACCAAAAGGGAAAAAGGCAATACAAAATACAATACAAAGCAATTTTAAAACTCTTTAAAAATCAGTTAAAAATCAAATGTTTTGCCATGTGCTATTTACTCTACTGTTATTCATTCTTTATACTCCTCTTTTATTCACTTATCTTTTAAGCCCAATTCAGGCATTATGCTGCATGAGTGTGTGCAGATGTTTGTACACTCATACATGTGTTTATGTGAATGACTGCACCCGTGTTCATTTTAAAAGTGAACCTGAATACAGGCCCTTCAAATGCATGGTACAGATTGGAAGTGTACTTCTATACTTGCATTCAGCATAACATGTGAATGACTGTACCTGTGTACAGATCTGTACTCTGTATACTTGTGGTACGAGTGTTGAACATATCATGTGAATGGGCCTTGTGTGTAAAGAGTTGTGTCAGGTTTAGGGTGCTAGATAATCAGAATTAGGTACTGAGTCTGTCAACTTTGGGTGCGAAAAGGAAATAATTTGTAAAGAATTCTTTTAAAAATACTATTAGTTCTAGACAAATAATCAATGTGGTGTTGGATGAAGGGGAGCACAACAAATTAAAAGGCCATTTCATCATGTCAGGATCACTGACTTATTTCCATTAATATGTTATTTTTCAAAGAAAAATTCTTAAAGTGTCAGCTAGTGGACAGTTTACTGTATATGGTACAATTGTGATAAGGTGATTGATTGATTGATTGATTGATTGCATTTTATACTGCTTTTCTGCCTTGACCCAAAGCACATAAGCTTAAAAATAAACTCACGAATTATATAAAGTTCATAAAGCAGCACTCTCTCAGGTCACTGATAGTCTTCTCAGGAAATGAGGATGAGAACTCCCTGGATTGAGTGCCTCCTTCCTTGACTTCCTCTTGGAGCACACAGGTCTTTCAGTCAATTATTTGTGATTTTTTAAAAAACCCAATTAAAATATCTTTTTTTTATTTTTGTATTGAACATTTTGAATGCCAAGTAAATACATGTTGCCACCGGCTCGTCTGGTGACTACTCAGGAACGGGCCTTCTCCATTGCTGCCCCGAGGCTTTGGAACGTGCTCCCTGCTGAAATAAGAGCCTCCCCATCTCTGACAACTTTTAAAAAAGCGGTCAAGATGCATTTGTTCACCCAGGCTTTTAATTAGATACTGCTTTAATTGGGTTTTTAAAAAATGGTTTTAACCTTTAAATTTTAAATTGTCCTAATGCTATAACCTGTTTATTTGTTGTTTTTATTGTTTTGTTGTATACTGCCCAGAGACTTGTGTTTAGGGCGGTATACAAATATGTTAAATAAACAAATAAATAAATAAATAAATTCGACACTTCTCATTTTGCTCTATATTGAATGTGGCGAGGAGAGAAATTCATACATTGCCTGATTGATTGATTGATTGATTGATTGATTGAATGAGTGCCATCAAGTCGGTGACGACTCTTAGCGACCACATAGATAGATTCTCTCCAGGATGATCTGTCTTCCATTTGGCCTTTAAGGTCTCTCAGTGGTCTTTCAGAGCCTTTTTGTCTAGGGCACCAAAAATCCTTGCACCCTGGGAGGCAGAGTCCCCCAAGTGGTAGAATGGCTTGTACCACTTCATCCTGCAGGGGAGGGATCACGTTTTAAATGATACCCCATAGGAACAAGAAAGTTGAAGTCTTGCTCATCAGGGAGGAAGGTCCCTGCCCAACCCTCACCCTGCTATGCTAATTTTCTGCTTACCCACCAAAGTTTGGGAAAACATTCCTATCTCTTACCGGAATGTGTTATCCTTTGTAGGGGGTTAGGCCGGCTCCTGGCACAGAACAAATGGAAGGCCTGGTTAGGCAACGGATAGGAACATAGGAAGCTGCCATATACTGAGTCAGACTACTGGTCCATCTAGCTCAGTGTTGTCTTCACAGACTGGCAGTGGCTTCTACAAGGTTGCAGGCAGGAATCTCCCTCAGCCCTATCTTGGAGATGCTGTCAGGGAGGGAACTTGAAACCTTCTGCTCTTCCCTTCTGCTTGTCCATCCCCTGAGGGGAATATTTTACAGTGCTCACATATCAAGTCTCCCATTCATATACAAGCAGGGCGGACCCCGCTTATCTAAGGAGATAAGTTGTGCTTGCTGCCACAAGACCAGCTCTCCTCTCATTTTGGGTACAGAACTTGACATGGTGGTAGATTGTTCTGAACCAGGGGTGGGCAAACTTGGCCCTCCAAGAGGCTTTTCAGACAGCAGGCTTTACAGTGGATTTACCACAAGGCTTTACTGTGAGTTCAGGGCACAATGGATACTCCGAAGCAAAAAGAGGGTTTTTTAACCCTGGACATAAATCGGGCTAGGAGGTTCTAATATGGAGGAACCCGAATTGTGTGTGAAGTGCTCTCTGAAATACCTCACAGACTTTGGGGTAAATCTGGCCGATATGTGGACGCACACACACCCTCTCAAAGTAAAGTTGTGGTAAAGTCACCATCTGAAAAAGCTCCAACTGTTGTTGAACTACAACTCCCATCATCTCCAACCACAATTTATTGATGATGGGATCTGTAGTTCTACAACAGCAGGAGGGCCAAATTGCCCACCCCCTGTTCTAGGCTGCCCATGGACAAGCTGTAGTCATTTTAAAAAGTAGGGTTAGGGCCAGATGCAGCCGGTGAGGGCGTTGGTGGCGGGGCGGCGAGAGGCACCTTTAAGAGTAAAAGAACAGGTCCTCACCTCCACTCTCGCCGCACCTGAAAGCTGCTTGGAGAAGCAGGGTGCCGCTCAGCACCCCCTGCGGCAGGGGATCGCCTCCGCCACTCACCTGGCCGCAAGTGGGGGATCGGCTCCGTGGAAGCCAGGTGAGTGGTGGAGGCGATGCCCCATGTAGGGTGTGCTAGGTGGCACGCTGCTTCTCCGAGAGTGGAGATAAGCACCAATTCTTGTACTCTTAAAGGTGCCTCTCGCCACCCCTCCACCGGCACTCTCACCGGCCGCTACTGATTAGGGCTTTATTTATTTATTTATTTATTTATTTATTTATTTATTTATTTATTTAATTTCTATACCGCCCTTCCAAAAATGGCTCAGGGCGGTTTACGCAGAGAAATAATAAATTAATAAGATGGATCCCTGTCCCCAAAGGGCTCACAAGCTAAAAGAAATATAAGATAGACACCACCAGCAGTCACTGGAGGTACTATGCTGGGGGTGGATAGGGCCAGTTACTCTCCCCCTGCTAAATAATAATTAAAAAAAAAGAGAACCACCACGTTAAAGGGGGCCTCTTTGCAAAATAAATTAAAAATAAATTAAAATAAAAAACAACTAAGGTCAATTGACAGTTAAAAACGAAAAATATAAAAACAGCATAAAACCAATTAACAATTAGAACATTTAAAACAGTTTTAAAACTCTGGAGGATCAGGCCAAACAGATAGGTTTTAAGGGGTCTCCTGAAAACCGATAATGAATTCAAATTAGGGATTTCTGCCGGGAGTGCATTCCACAGCCCAGGAGCAGCTACAGGGAAGGCCCGCCTCTAAGTCGCCACCATATGTGCTGGTGGCAACTGAAGACGGACCTCCTCAGATGACCTTAATGTGTGGTGGGGATCATGCAGAAGAAGGTGCTCTCTAAGATGAGATGAGGAGATGAGATGAGACGCTCTCTATATGCACTGAATCTTTCCAGATGGTTGCTTATTGCAACACGAACACTAATTCCTACAGGAGACTTTGTGGGGGGCCCAGGTGACGTTCTGCACATCTGATGATTCCAATGCACGATCTGTATGACAATCCCTGAAACACCCATGTCTTTTCATAATACAATCATTCTCACTTGATCACCATATGCTTGCCTTGCCACCATACGCTTGGCTGCGTTTTGCATCAATCTTTCTTTGATTCAGGAAATGCACACCACAGGCCCAGCCCAATGCACCCCATAGTACCCACAGTGCTTTTCTGTGTGCACAAATCTGTAGCGTTGGTGTCACACACCAGTCACCTCAGCCTGCAGGATGTAAACTTCAAAGTGTTTGGCTCCATCCTTGCTCAGCTGAGGCTTTGTGTTCTGAAGAACTCACCTCAAGACCACAGATTCAGAGCTTATGATACGAGTGACCTATATTTGTAGAAACAAGGCCCCAAACCTTTCAGACAAAGGGACAAAGTATTACAAAGTATTACAAACACAACAAAGAATCTTATGGAACCTGAGGCGGGGGGGGAGGGGGGGAGTGAAAGAGTTATGCACATACAATCGGGCCAAAACGGTGAAATACATTAGCCCGCTTTCCCCCACAGACGATCAAGAGGAAGCCCTGGGTGGCCGGATTGGCCGCCCACATGACTGCCGGCTCCATCACGGAGCTGGTGGGGGCTGTGGGGATCGGGGCCCGCGTGGCCCCCGGAGGTTCCAGGATGCCCCATGTGAGCATGCAGGGCATCCCGGAGAGACCCCCCGAGCCCGGGGGGGGGCTGCTTGCAGGAGTCTACTCGTGTGTCGCCACGGGCCGCTCAGCACACGAGCAAAGAGATGGGGTTAATGAAGCACTCGCTCTGTTAACCTCGTGTAATGGGAGGGGTGATTCGGCGGGCTAGCCGCCTTGGGAGCACCAGGTTTGCCTGCGAGCCCGGTGGTTCCCATGATCCCTGGAAAGTGGGCTCAGCTCTCTTTGCCCGCTTTCCAGTGATCGTGGGAATAGCTTCTAGATCTGTGAGATTTCTCTGCAGACCACACGTATAAGCACAGTGACCAAGGGCATTTGCAGACATAATACTTTGAAGGGAAGCGAGGTCCAGTAGTGGCTGGCGAATTTTTGAATTGGTAGGGCAATAGCTGTGGTGCAGGCACCTCAGCAGCAAACCCGCCTAGTCAGCCACCCCCTAAAATGAGGTTAGTAGAGCGAGGGCTCTCCTCACCCCGTTTCTGCCATCATCTGCCAGCCGTGATACTGGCCAGCTCTGGGGAGGTGATCCATACAATGCACCGTGCACTTGCGCAGTGCATTATGGGTTCTCTGGGAGGTGGGGCAACACATCCTGGTACCCCGATCTCCCAAGCTACTAACAGCAGCTGGTAATCTCCGCCCACTGAACTGGGAGCCCTAGATCATCTGTGGGGAGGTGAACTTGGTAAGGCTTCCTCCCTGCAAACCCTCTTGCTCTTTCTCACTGCTCGTGAGAAAGGGCTTGCAGGCTTGCTCTTTCCATGCAAGAACCCTGCAAGGGCAGAGCAGAGCAACTGAAGCAAAAACTGAACCTGCTTGTAGACATCGCACAAGGCCATGCTTAGGACAAACAAACAAATTTCAAACTTGAGTTCAGAGCTCAGTCTGACTGTCTGAAATAAATCATGGTCTGTTAACTGGCATGAGCCCCTGGTGGCGCAGTGGTAAAACTGCCGCCCTGTAACCTGAAGGTTGCAAGTTCGATCCTGACCAGGGGCTCAAGATTGACTCAGCCTTCCATCCTTCCGCGGTCGGTAAAATGAGTACCCAGAATGTTGGGGGGCAATATGCTAAATCATTGTAAACCGCTTAGAGAGCTCCGGCTATAGAGCGGTATATAAATGTAAGTGCTATTGCTATAAGTCCAGTCAGCCAAAATAAAGTAACTACAGTTAGACAAAATAAACCATGGTCCCACATGATGCCTGCAAATGCCCATTGCCTCTGCTCAGAAGCGGCCCACCTTTTTTGGGGGGGCATAATATATTTTCCCCATAACACACATCAAATATTAATGTATAGCTTTCACAAACAGCCTACCTAGTAACGTGAAATAAAGGAAGGGTTTGGGGAGGGCTCTTTGTTTTTGTTTTTTTTGGCACGAGTAGCAAAGCAACTCTCTCTTCAATGATTTCTATTTTGATACCGCCCTGGCAAAAGCCTGGAAGCAGAAGAGAATGCCCGAGCACTGGCTTGTGGTCAGAACAAATAGATTTTACAGGAAATAATAACTGGCTCGCTGTAAGCTAATGCGGTGTGGTAACTGGAAAGCCCAAAGGTAAGGCAGGGTAGCTACAACATTTGGGGTGGAAGCCTAGAAGCTCAGATGGGGGAAACAACATGCATTCAGTCCATGCATGTGTTTGTATATTACCAGTTAGGCCAATGGGATTCTGAGGCTCTGACCATATGCAAACTCTTTGGAGATATCTACTACTGTATCCTTAAACTGGCCTGTCGGCACCTGGAGCAGAACCCCCTCAGATGACCTTGTCAAGTGGGCAGCAACCCTTGGGAGTAGGCGGTCCCTCAGGTATCTGTTAAGGGCTTTAAAGGTCAAAACCAGCACCTTGAATTAGACCAGGAAACAAACTGGTAGCCAGTGAAGCTCTTTCTCCAGCCCGATTCAGGAGGTCTGAGTTCGACCCGGACAGACCCCCTGCCCAAAAGTGGGAGGAGTGCCAGTCTGAGTTTGAACCGGACTGTCCTCTGGTTTGCAGGGGGATACTTGTAAAGGGGAATCCAGCGAGGATTCCCCTTTACAAGTAAAGGGTACTCTAACTGGGATGGAGGGAGGAAAAGTAGTATTTACCTTATTAATTACGGCAGTGGGGATGCCACAGTGGGGATGCCCCCAAGAAATGTTGCTAGTCTTCTTATAATTCTTTTGGTTTCCCTTGAAATTCCCCAGAATTCATTAGAGCAGGGATCTCCAAATTCATCTCAAAATTTCCCTTTAGGCGAAATTTGGTGGCAGCTTAAATTGAACCAAATCAAGCTCTCCAGGAAAGTTTAGAGGGATGGACTAAAAGAACTGACATATTAATGGTGATTTTCATTTGCTGTTGTGAGCCACCTGGAAGGGGGTGGGGGTCACTTGATGACAAGTCTGGGATCTAAGTAATAAAATATAGTAATACAATCTAAATAATATATTTTTTTTTTTTAAAAAAGTTGCCTGCCATAGAGACTATCTTCACCAGGCCAACAGGACACTCAGTGCTGGTGAGAAACAGAAGATGACACCCATAGCACAGCTGGATGAACATCATGCATTTATGGATATCGAGCATTCACTGTTTCTGTGGGTCTCAAGCAGGGAGCTGTGGAAGCCCCTGAAATCAGTGGCAAACTAGCAATGAAATTGGCTCTCAGCCCAGGTCCTTTCAGCTTTGGTCATCGGGTGGAGAGTTCCTTCTCCAGCCTGAACTCTTAATGGGAATTCTATCCTAACTGCTTTTGCTTCCCATGACATCCCTGCAGATTCTCATGAAAGCAGGAACCTCCCGAGTCCTCTGGAACTACCCTTTCATCTTAGGCTTGCCAGTGGCACCTCCCTAAAAGTTGAATACTTTTTTTATTCCATCAGGCCTTCCTCTAACTCTATACATTTCTCTGTGGTTTTCCTGTTAGAATGATGACATTTTCCTGCATTTCTATGATTTTTAGAGGTTGGGTTCTACTGTGTTTTACCACGTTTTTAAATGAATTTGTTGTAAGCCATCATGAATTCATTCATGAAGAATGGTGGCGTATAAATCTTTTAAACAAACAAATAAATTCGTCTCGAATTTTCACTTCTGGTTAAAATCAGCCTTGCACAAGACCAGACTGACTTTGCTTTCATTGGAGACGAGACGCCTCAGAATCCCATTCCATACTTGTGCAATGCAAAGACACCAGAACATACTTGTCCAATGATCTCCACTAATATATTCTTCTGTGGGTTCCAGGCAGGGATATGGGGAAGCCCGCCTGAGAAATCCCACTCTTCTTATTGAAACTATTTTCACTTCAGCTTCCTCAAAGGCATTCTTTGGAAGGGTGAAAATACACCTTAGCCTTTGACCACACTTTTAACCACCCAGACAGCCAACATAGTTCAGTTGAAGGGAGTTGACGAATAAGCAATACACAGGAAGGGATTTTTGAAAATGCATATTTATTTGGCTATGTGTGGAAAACTGCCCCCTTGTGGCCTAGGTGTGCAAGTTCTCCTCCGTTTCCTTAGCAAACAACCAAAAGAAATAGCAAGTTTATTATAATTAACAGACGGGCTACAGGGAAGGGAGAGAAGGGATGTCCAATTGCAATAATTTAACCATGACAAGTGAAGGAGGGGGAACAGAAACCACATTCCCATTATTTCAGACATACTAAGTTTGGTCAGTTCGCGCCCCCCCCCCGCATTTCATTAGCCCACTCTCTCACAATAAGTAATTTTCTCTTAATGCCTCAAATCACTCTCGATACCGCTGTGGTGCATGTGTGGCCGGGGTGAAGTATGAGGAGGTCACAGCCAATGTGTCTTCCTTTCATGTGGGGTTTTCATTAGATGGGAATGACCACAGAATTAAACAGCCCGTAGGCCAGCAGAACTGCCCACTAATTGCTTTAGTGTGTGTTTTATGGTATCACCACAATTTCCCCTCATCGATACTGGGATTTCTCCACTTAATCCAGCGGCCTTCATCAGGATTAAATGAAGACACAAGGCTCCCTCGTTAGATAAAACATTCTCTCTCTCTTTTTTAATTGCGTCTTTGTGGCCTCTCCAGCCATTTAACCTCAGAGCCTTGTAAAACAAGACCTTGGCCTATTGGTACACCAAACCAAAATATCTAATTACAGGAGAAACGCTGACAAAATGGTGACTTCAGGGGCTAGATCGTTAGCCGCTGGGAAACCACAGGAGCTTCGTTAGTGTCAGGGGATGTGGGTCTCTCAGCGAGGGCCTTTGGGCAGCCATCTTAACCCAAATGCTGTCCTCAGATGTTGACTGCAGTTATTTGGAGAACCTTGTGTCAGGGTTTTGACCCTCCGTTGGCTTTCTGGTTCTGAGGCGCGTCAGGTGGGGATGTGGCCTGTGCTACACTGCAGAACAAACAAGGCAGCTACAGAACAAACCAGAAGACCTATACAAGACCTGTACAAATCAACACCCCTACACACAGAAGCTCCTTTGTAAGGCCTGTTTCTTAGTCTGAGCAACAAGGAGTTGCCGTTTGCTACTGTTCCCGGTCACGGTTTTACTGCCTCTCACTTGCCAGGCCAGGGAGAGCTGCATTTGCTCCCTAGACCTTGCCCTAAAGGCCGGACAGGAGTTGGGGCTCCTTTAATATAGACATATCAGTTGGGCCTAACTGTACACCAGGTGATCCTGCAAGACTGCTTAGGGTCTTTTTATCCATGAGATGCTTCACACAACTGCCTCAAGGTGGTTTGCGGGGAGAGCGGGCTTAGCCCACTCTCACCACAGGTGATCGCCCGCAGAGCTGATCTGCGGCTGGATCGGAGCCGGTGGGGGCTGGATTGGAATCAGTGGCTGGATCGGAGTGGCTGGATCGGAGCCGGTGGGGGTTGGATCGGAGCCAGTGGCTGGATCGGAGTGGCTGGATCGGAGCCAGTGGCTGGATCGGAGTGGCTGGATCGGAGTCAGTGGCTGGATCGGAGTGGCTGGATCGGAGCCGGTGGGGGCTGGATCGGAGCCAGTGGCTGGATCGGAGTGGCTGGATCGGAGTGGCTGGATCGGAGTCAGTGGCTGGATCGGAGCCGGTGGGGGCTGGATCGGAGTCAGTGGCTGGATCGGAGTGGCTGGATCGGAGCCGGTGGGGGCTGGATCGGAGTCAGTGGCTGGATCGGAGTGGCTGGATCGGAGCCGGTGGGGGCTGGATCGGAGCCAGTGGCTGGATCGGAGTGGCTGGATCGGAGCCGGTGGGGGCTGGATCGGAGTCAGTGGCTGGATCGGAGCCGGTGGGGGCTGGATCGGAGTTAGTGGCTGGATTGGAGTGGCTGGATCGGAGCCGGTGGGGGCTGGATCGGAGTCAGTGGCTGGATCGGAGTGGCTGGATCGGAGCCGGTGGGGGCTGCAGGGATTGGGGGCTGCTTGGTCCCCAGAAGCCGGGGATTTCCCTAGCATGCCCCATGCACTTGTGTGGGGCATTCTGGGACTTCTGGGGGCCAGGCAGCCCCCTATCCCCGCAGCCCCAACTGGCTCCGTCATGGAGCCGGTAATTGTGTGGGTGGCCAATCTGGCCTCCCAGGGCTAGCCCCCTAATTGTCTGCAGGGAGAGCGGGTTTCTCTCCACAGAACCCTATTAGGTTCAACACGCCAATCGTGTGTAGAGCCTCACTATGTCTTTGCTGCAGAAGAACTGTAAGGACATGGCGAAAAACAAACGTTCTTGCCACAGTCTTTCTAATATCACACACTACACACACACACACACACACACACTTTCACATGGACACTTGCATGCATGCATCCCCCTGGCTCAGAAACATGTTTTTAAAAATATATACCGACTACAATTGGCTCATATATTCATGCAATATCGACAGTGAAGAAAAGACTGTCACCCTGCTGGTGCATCCCTGGGACATTTGTCCCCCCTCGTTCAGCTATAGTGAATCGCTTTGTTTGTTGTGCTTCATTAGTCTGGATGTCAAACAGTATAAAAATATTATCACATTAAAAGTGCTATAGATAGGTAGCTAGCTATGAGCTAACAGGCAGGCAAGCACTACCTATTTGAATGGCCCTTAACACTCCAATGGACTGCACAGATAAAGAGAAATCTGGCTTAGAGAGAGCAGCAGACAGAGAGAGAAGCAAAAGACCAAATATATATGCAATATGAGCAATGTGAACCATCATTGTCCAAGTTGTAGTGGAGAAGGTGTACAGAACAGGCCTGTTCACACTATAGTTTGAATTTAGGTTTAATGTGAGTTGCCAAGATTTGCATGTGTTGTCTTCTGTGTAATAATATTTTATGTTTTGTTGTTGAGAAGTTTGTCCCAGTGGGGACCCTGTAGAGAATATGGGAGGCGGCGGTAAAAAAGGGAAAGGGAGGGAAAGGAGAAGGAGAAAATTGAGTTGTTTCTGAATAAAGTCTTAGTCTATGAGGGAAGCAGCTATAAAACAGTGCTCCATCTCTCTCTATCTCTCCATTCATCCATCCATCTATCTAAACCGCTTTGGAAACTTTTGTTGAAAAGCAATATATAAATATTTGTTGTTGTTGTTGATTGTGTGAACCTATGAGAAGGTGGGAATTTCGGGCCATTAACCACCTTGGTTCACACAATCATTTCAGTGTTGGTAACCCACATTAAACCTACATTCAAAACACTTGTGTGAACAAGCCAAAGACCAGATGGCAGCTCCCAGCTAACTGTGACTGAAGCTATACCTGGAGGGGTGTTTCCCAGTATTTTTGTCCAATATTTTTCACAATATCAAGTCATTCAAACCTCCAGGATTGCTTCCAGCCGTCACCTGGAGGTTGATGCTGATTCTTGGAGACTCTAGGCCTGTCCTGGAGGGTTGGCAACCCTAAACAAGAAAGGACTACTATTTCCTTCGTGTTCTCTTTGTGCTTCCTGGGTGCGTCTGGTTAGCCCGTGTTGACTCAGGCCTAGATGGACACTTGGTCTCATCCAGCAGGATTGTTCTTCAAATCCCCTAAGACAGGGTTTCTTAACCTTGGGTCCCCAGATGTTATTGGACTACAACTCCCACCATCCCCAGCCATGGCCTTTTTGGCTGGGGATGATGGGAGCTGTAGTCCAACAACAGCTCGGGACCCAAGGTTTAGAAACGCTACCCTAAGAGTTGCTTAGCTGGCGTGACACATCTGCAGAGGTCGAGAATAGCCCAACCATGAGATAAGGTGAGCAAGAAGAGCCCTTCCATGAGGCAAGAGCAGGCAGCCGCTTCAGCACCAGATTACTGGGGTGCCACCAAAGCAGCAAGAGGCCCCCCTGCCCTCCAATTGGCCTTCTTGCCCAGGGATGAAGCCCATCTTGTGGTAGCAAGCATGAATGGTCTCCTTTGCTAAACAGGGTACACCTTGGTTTGCACTGGGGTGGGTGACAACATGCAAACACTGTCTGCTGTAAGAGATTTGCTTTAGGGGATGGGGCCAGAGCTCATCAGTGGTAGATCATCTACTGGCATGCCCCAGGTTCAATCCCTGGCAGAATCTCCAGTTAGGGCTAAGAAAGAGTCCTGCCTGAAACCTTGGAGGGCTACTACCAGTCCGTGTCGACAGTCCTCAACTAGATGGACCAATGGTGTAGTTGACTCGGTATAAGGCAGATCCGTATGTCCCTATGTCCCTGAGGGCAACAGAACTGTACACCGAGAGATCCATTTGTCTCTTACAAGGCCCAACCCACCAGGGAATTCTTCTGCACCCACTACTACCCACCCCTTTCAGATAACAGGGGGGCTTTTTCACAGCTCCTGTCAATTCCAGTGGGCTAGTGGCAGAGAACGTCCAGGTGGACTGTGCATCACGGTATATGCAGAGGAGAGATGCTGTTGGGGTTTTCTGCTTGGGGCACCAATTTGTCTTCCAAAAGACCAAAGAAGCAATGGACCTTGAAATGTACCTCTTCTTAGGGCAAGCGTCGGAGTCTCATACATCAGATACGCCCAACAGCTCACACCTGGAGACTTTTCTCCAAGTCGCCTGCACATGCCTTCCTCGCTTGGTGTGTGTGTGTGTGTGTGTGTGTGTGTGTGTGTGTGTGTGTGTGTGCTTTAACCAAGCGAAATGCCTCCGTCGCCCTCATGTCCTTCTCTGCTGCAGTCAGAGCCTTGCATTAGCTTTACAGCCTCTTTAAAAACAGCCGGCACAAAATGGGGCTCCGTGCGGTTTTGCAGGGCCTTTTCTGTTTAACTTGCCTCCAAGTGCTCCAAAGATTTGCAAGTGCATTAGTGGTCTGGCTTGCAAATTGCTGCACTAACCCGGAGACCTCTGCCAATCAGTCTTGCTGACACCCATTAAAATGAGCTCATGGTGCTGATTTTATGGCCGGATTAAGTGGCATATCTGTCGATCAGACGGTCCAGAAAGAGCGTCACGCTGCTAATGATTTTGTTATTGATCTTTAATGATTTCCTACATTAGTACAAGCCGAATTAGCTTCATCAACAAGCTCTGGGAGAGAGAGACTGGCAGAATAATTGACCCAGTCCAGCAGTGATCACATAACTGCGTGCCCCGACCCCCAGCCCAACCCCCCAGTTTGAGTTAATAGGGAAAGAATCCTGCATAATTACATTGGTTGATCAAAATTACATTAAAACATGTTCCCACCTGCTGTTCCTTCCCCTTTGTATTGAACACACTGGAAGAAAACTTGCAATTACTAGCTAACTAGTATATAGTGCTATATATAGTTGTGCCATACCATGTAGCAAATACAAATGGCTACTGCTGAGCTGCAATACCCAGTGGCTTGATTCACACAATTGTTCAAACCTAGGTTTCATGTGCTAACATTAGCATGATTGTGTGAAGACACACCAAGTTGGTTTCTGGTCCGAGATGAATCTGAGATTCCTGACTTAGGAAAGGAGAGCTGATCTTGTGGTAGCAAGCATGACTTGTCCCCTTAGCTAAGCAGGGTCCACCCTGGTTGCATATGAATGGGAGACTTGATGTGTGAGCACTGTAAGATATTCCCCTTAGCTTAGGGAATGGAGCCGGCCTGGGAAGAGCATCTAGGTTCCAAGTTCCCTCCCTTGCAGCATCTCCAAGACAGGGCTAAGAGAGATGCCTGCCTGCAACCTTGGAGAAGCCGCTGCCAGTCTGTGAAGACAATACTGAGCGAGATAGACCCATGGTCTGACTCAGCATACGGCAGCTTCCTATGTTCCTGTGACTCAGTATAGTTCAATCATAGGAATATAGGAAGCAGCCTTATCCCAAGTCAGACAATCTAGCTCAGTATTGTCTACCCAGACTGGCAGCGGCTTCTCCAAGGTTACAGGCAGGATCTCTCCCAGTCCTATCTTGGAGAAGACAGGGAGGGAATTTGAAACCTTCTGCATGCAAGCATGCAGATGCTCTTCCCAAAGAGGCCCCATCCCCTAAGGGGAATATCTTACAGTGCTCACATGTAGTCTCCCATTCAAATTCAAACCAGGGTGGACCCTGCTTAGCAAAGAGTACAATCACAGTAATGTTGGTAGCCCACATTAAACCTAGATTTTAATGATTGTATGAATGAGGCCACTGTTTCTAGAACCCTTTCTGCAGGGTTTTGTTAGCGTGGTTTTCTACCACAGCTTGAGGGGGGAAATTCTCCAAAAAAATTTACATTAATTGTGTATTTATGTCGGCTTCTCATACACACTTTTTAATTGTTGACTTGTTTTGTAGACAAGTCAACAATGGAGGGATTTTTGGAGGGATACTGTGCTGGGCCAGTTTGTCTCCCCCAGCTAAATAGAAGAGAATCACTGCTTTAAAAGATGCCTCTTGCTCACAGAAAAATCCTATTGGCACCCCTGCATACATCTTGTACCTAGCAGGTATTTTTAACCTCATTGCAAATGTTTTCCATTTGTTTACCATCTGCAACCAGGCTAAGAATGCCTGCCAGATGTTTACCAGGCTGCTTTTTAACAAAGCAGGTTGGGGAATTATTATTTTTTAATACAAATGACCCTGGTTCTAAACACACAAACAAACAAACAACTAAACCAAGAGTGAATTTGCATGGCTCAAGCTGCAGTCAAACCACAAAGGCTATTCATAAATTGCCTACACCTGATTTAGCACCTGTAGAAAATACACTTGCGGTGGGTGACCTTTTGTGGCCTGGTCGACATCTGCAGCAACATGAAGTGGCAAAAAATTGAGGTAGTAGAACAGACTACTGGTTCAGACTGCGGAGAAGTGATCTCATTTTTCATTGCATCCCTTTCTTTAAAAAACAACACCTCCCTGTAAGTAGAAATTCAGCACAAGAGGCAGTAGGATGTGTTTGAATCTTTGTTCCTGGTTCATTTCTTACTTGTAGTGAATCGTGCATTTCTGCACTGGCCATTCTATAATATGTTTCTGAGCAAAATACAAAGTGCTGGTTATTACTTATAAAGCCCTTAAGACCTTGGTCCAGGGTATTTAAGAGAGTGCCTTCTTGTCATAAATCCTTCTGCCTATTGAGATCTCATGGGGAGGTCCAGTTACAGTTTCCACCATGCTGTGGTAACCATGTTGGTTCTCCCTCAGCAAGGCCTGTTTTTTATGTTTATTTATTTTATTATTTATTATTAAAACTTTTATACCGCCCTTCCAAAAGGCTGTTTAACAATTTTGTCCTTAGGTATGCTTTCCATTCGTTTACCTGGCACAGAAGTTAAGCTAACCAGCCTGTACTGTAGTTTCCCAGATCTCCCTGGATCCCTTTTCGAAAATTAGAGTTAAATTGGCTGCTACAGAGCCTGATTGTAGGGACAGGTTACATATTTGTGTTAGGAGATCAGCAATTTCACATTTGAGTTCCTTCAGAACTCTTGGGTGATTGCTATCTGGCCCTGGCGATTTGTTAATTCCCGCCGCCCACCCCCAAGACAGTTTAGAACATCCTGAGGTTATTCACACAATGGGAGAAATTCGGGCTAATGGAGCTAGTGGCTTTCTCCCACTGCGAGCCCGGTGGTTCTTCAGCGGGTCACCCGCTAAACTAGCGGGAGGAGAGCTGGTCTTGTGGTAGCAAGCATGACTTGTCCCCATAGCTAAGCAGGGTCTGCCCTGGTTGCATCTGAATGGGAGACTTGATGTGTGAGCACTGTAAGATATTCCCCTCAGGGAATGGAGTTGCCACTCTGGGAAGAGCAGAAGGTTCCCAGTTCCCTCCCTGGCAGCAAGATAGGGCTGAGAGAGATTCCTGCCTGCAACCTTGGAGAAGCCGCTGCCAGTCTGTGAAGACAATATTGAGCTAGATAGACCAATAGTCTGACTCAGTATATGGCAGTTTCCTATGTTCCTATGTACCCCTGCCCTAAAACCAGGTTTGTGGAGCGAGCATTCCGCAAACCTGGTTTTTAAAATCATGTGTTGCCGCAGCGCGGCTTGACTGGGAGGCTGAAAAGCAGCCTCCCGGCTTGGGGGTCTCTCCAGCATGCCCTGCACGCTCGTGCAGGGCATGCTGGATCTTCCGGGGGCCGCACAGCCCCTGAACTCCCAAGCCCCTGCCGGCTCCGTGACAGAGCCGGCAGTCATGTGGGCGGCCACTGCAGCCCCCTGGAGCAGACTGACTGCTCATCTGCAGGGAGAGCAGGCTAAGCTCACTCTCCCCGCCGCTAACCCTGTCCAGGTAGCTCCCACTGATCGTGGAAACCGCCCCCCTCTCTCCTCAGCTCAAACTGGTCCAGTTCTTCAGCCGCCAAGCTTGAAAAGGTCAGTTCCGGAGTGTTTGTATGGTCAATATCCTCAGCCTCTCTGCAATCTCCTTCTCCTCCTTAATAATCCCTTTCATGCCCTCATCATCTAACCTGCTTCCCTGGCAGGTTTTCTGCTTCTGATATATTTAGTTTTGTTATTCCTCTTGACACTTCTAGCTATATACTTCTCAAACTCTCTTTTTGCATCCCTTATTGTCTCCTTGCATTTATTTTGCCAGAATTTGGGGCTATTCTCACGACCAACAAAAATCGGGCTAGCAGAGGCTAGCCCGATTTTTGTTGGTCATCAGAACCACCGGGCTCGCAGCAGAGCCCGGTGGTTCTGGAGCGGCTAATCTGCTCGAGAACCCCTGGCAAAAAGCAGATTTGCGGAGCGAGCGCTCCTGCAAACCTGCTTTTTGCGATTGTGAGTAGCCACGGCGTGCCTTTGCGCCACGTCTACTCATGAGTAGACCCCCGGCTGGGAGGCTTAAAGGCAGCCTCCCAGCTCGCAGGTCTCCCCAGTATGCCCTGTGTGCTCGCGCAGGGTACACTGGGGCTTGCGAGGGCCGTGCGGCCCCCGCTCCCCCCACCCCCCGCCAGCTCCGTCTTGGAGCCGGCCATCGTGTGGGCCGATCCGGCCACCCAGGGCTCCCTGCCTGCTCAGCGCCCTAAACCAGGTCTCACTGATTGTGAGACCCGGTCCTTTATGTTCCTTCCTGTTCTCTTCATTTGGGCAGGACTTCCATTTTCTGAATAAAGTCTTTTTCCCTTTCATAGTTTCCTTGATTCTGCTTGTTAGCCATGCTCATTTGGGTGGTAGCTTTCCTTCTTCTTGGTATACATTCCAACTGAGCTTCTATTGTTGTGGTTTTAAATAAGTTCTATGCTTTCTGGAGTGCTTTGACCCGCCTGACTTTCCCTTTCAGCTTCCTTTTTTACCAATCCCCTCATTTTTGAGAAGTTTCCTCTTTTGAAGTTCAACACATCTGTGTTGGACTTCCTTGGCAGTGCTCTACTCACATATAAGCTGAACTGGATCACACTATGAATACTATTCCCCAATGGTTCTATAACGCTGATCTCTCCCATCAGGTTCTGGGCACCACTCAGGATTAAGTCCAAGGTCACCTTCTCTCTGTTTGGTTCCACAACCAGCTGTTCTAAGGCACGGTAATTTAGTATGTCTACAAATTTGGCCTCTCTATTAATACCCACCAGAGGTGCTCTTACCCCTGGACCTCCGGGCTGAAGTCCAGGGACTCTACTGCCCCTGGGGGCCCCCAAATCTTATTTAGTCTGTCCTGGGCAGTGTGGTCACCTGGCCGAGCATGATGATGCTTAATTTGCAGAGCATTGGGGGCCTCCAAAGGCCTTTAGGTCCAGGCTCCAAAATCACCTAGGTGCGTCTCTGATACCCACACATGAACTTGCCCACTCTATGTGAGGGTTATTGAAGTCACCCATTACTACAGCTCTGTCTCTCTTTGATGCCATTCTGATTTGCTTCTCCAACTCCAGGTCACTCTCAACATTTTGATCCGGAGGGCAATAGCATATCCTTAGTGACACATTTGCTTTCAGTCCTTGTATTGTCACCCATAATGATTCTGTGGAGGACTCCAGTCCTCCTAGGTTTTCTAGCTTGTTGGATTCTATCCCTTCTTTAATATACAGGGCTACTCCAACCCCAATCCTCCCCTCCCTGTCCTTTCTGTAGAGTTTGTACCCAAGAATAACAGGGTCCCCACTGGTTCTCACTATTCCACCAGGTTTCCCCTATGCCCACTATATCTATGTTTTCATTAGCATACAAGCACTCCAGAGCATCCATCAGGCTTCTGCATTGGTAAATAAATACCTTTACACTGAGTCTCTTACCTGGTGTTTTCATATGCCATCTCCTTTGCTGTCATTTTATCTTTTTGACCAGCTGTCATGTGTTTCTATCTGCTCTAATCCTGGTTCTACTCTGTCCCGTTCTGGTTTATCTGAAAGGTTTGCACCCTCACACTGTAGGAGTTTTGCTTGCTGAACCAGATACCTCTCAGTTCCTGATGGAAATCCCACAAGCATCATTTTAAAAGCTGCTCTGCAATCTTTTTTTTTTTTTTTTTAATTAATTTAAGTGCCAGCAGTCTGTTTCCATCTCGGTTCAAGTGGAACCCATCCCTCTTGTACAGGCTTTGCTTGCTCCAAAATGTATCCCTGTGTCTAAGAAATCTAAACACCTCTTCTTGGCACCACTGTTTCATCTGCACATTGAGACCCCCTCAACTCTGCTTGTCTCTTTGGCTCTGCACATGTATAGGTAGCACTTAAGAGAATGCTACCCTGGGGGTCCTAGACTTCAATATGTTACCTAGCAGTCTAAATTTGGCTTTCAGGACCTCTTGACTGCATTTTCCAACATCATTGGTGCCGATGTGCACCATGACAGCTGACTCCTTCGCAGCACTACCTAACAGTCTATCTAGACACTGTATGACATCAACAACCTTCGCACCGGGCAGGCAAGTCACTGGGCGGTCTACATGTGGGTCACAAACCCATCTCTCTATGCCCCTGATGATTGAATCACCCACTACTAGGAAGCCCCCAACCCCTGGAGGAGTATTCTCTGTGTGAGAAGATTTGGGCTCATCACCCAAGGAAGGGGTTGCTCCTAAGGGAGCATTTCCCTCTTCTTCAGACTGATGTCCTCCTCCCCTGAGACCTTCATTCTCCATGACAGCAGAAAAGCTGTCAACCTGGGAGTGGGAAGACTCTATCATATCCCTGAGGGTCTCATCCACATACATCTCTGCCTCTTGGAGCTTCTCCAGGTCAGCCACCTTGGCTTCGAGAGAATGAATTTGTTCCCTGAGAGCCAGGAGATCTTTGCACCAAGCACACACATCCATTGCTTTTGCCACTCAAGTAGATAGTCATACATGCAACACTCCATGCAATACACTGAGAAGCCTCCCCCTTCCTTGCTGGCATAGTACCTTTATAACTAGTTTGATTAGCTATTTAGAATATATAGAGCTTGTTTATTTGACAGCTAGCTTTTAGCTGCAGTTGTCAGCCAATTAAAAGGTTTTAAGATCAGCTTTCCAAGAAAATTATAAAAGATGAGTAGTACTCACCTTCTTCTTGTGCTGGGTGTCTCCTTTGTGATAAAGGGGTCCGCTTGAGCGCCTCCCAACACACTTCCCCGCTAAACTCCACGCAAAACCCCTTTGATATCTGTTAGCAAACACCTGTTAGCAAAATTCCCCCATCTGAGCCTTGTCTTCTCAAGAGCTATTTCCAAACTGAGCCTCCTTCAATGAGGCAAGGTGAGGCAGTTGCATTGAGCATCAGATTATTGGGGCACCAGTAAGGTGGCAGATGCCCTTCTGCCCTTTGCTTTTAAAATATGGGGGATGACTCCTTCACCACTGGCACATAGGAAGATGCCTTATACCAAGTCAGACCATTGGTTTACCTAGCTCAGTATTGTCTCTACTAACTGGCAGTGGCGCTCCAAGGTTTCAGCCAACATGCAAACAGATGCTCGTCCACTGAGCTACAACCCCATCTCTTAAGGGGCATATCTTAGAGCCGAAAGTGCTCACGTGCAGTCACTCATCCAAATGCAAACCAAGCTGAACCCTGTTGAGCAGGGGAAAGTTTATACTACCACAAGATCGGCTCTCCACCCTCAATTCAGTGAGCCCACTTCTAGCAGCTCTACAGAAATAATAACAGGTCTAAGATCCCACCCATATTTTAAAGCATGCTCTAGTCTTCTGTTGCTATTGCCATGAAGTCCCTTAACTTCATGGCAATGGTAGGGATCGGGGATCTCCTGACCCCTGGAAGTCTCAGCATGCCCCATGCATGTGTACAGGGCATTCTGGGGAGCCCTCTGATGCCTAGAGGCTTGTTGTAGCCTCCCGGTCGGGTGGGCTACTTGTGAGTCGCTGCGCCACGGAGCCGCACCGTGGCAACAAATGATCAAACAGGGTAGTGGAGTGCTCACTCCGCTAACCTCGTTTAAGTGGGAGGAGGCAATTAAGCGGGCTTGCCCCGGGAGCTGCATGGCTCCCGGCGGTTCACACGAGCAGTGGAAACCGGGCTGGGTTCCCTTAGCCCAGTTTCCACTGCACATGAGAATAGCCTCCATATTTGCAAACAGAAGGGACTACAATCTATGGCTTTTGCTGGCCACCAACCTCCCAGTCGGAGAAGGCACATGAAGAGGGAGAAAGATGAAAGCGGAAATTATCTGGGAGCTGCGTTTAATACAAATTCACATTGTGGGCAACCATACAACACACACACACACACACACACCCCTTATGATCATCAACACTATTAGAGGACAAGCTCTCCCTGAAAAAGACTCCACCCACCCAGGATGGCCATTGGCTCACCAACAGGAAGGGCTATACAGACTTCCTGTTCAGGCTAAGACTTTGTTTAGGCCAGGGGTTCTCAAACTTGGGTACAAATGTATTGTTGGATTACAACACCCAACTTTGGCCATTGTGGCTGGGGATGAAGGGAGCTGTAGTCCAACACCATCTGGGGACCCAAGTTTGAAAACCTCTGGCCTAAGCAAAGACAGTAGGCTTGTCCCCGCGACAAGGAGCATCCACCAACGTTCCAAGCCGCATGTGTGCTCCTGAGAAACAATCATGCATCGACAAAAATGAAGATAGGCGGAGGGGAAAGTGATTGTGTGCTAGCTGTGAACTGGGTAGTAGGGATGTGCACAAAGCCGGTTTTCCTGGTTTGATTCGAGTCCGAACTGGGCTCGAACCGAACTGGGAAAGTTTTGGCACACCCGAATGAGGGGTCTGTCTCGGCTCAAATTCAAGCTTGTTCCGGCCCAGTTCGGGGTTGCCAGGGAGGGGTTTTGTTGTTGTTTTGCTTTTTTAAATAGCGGGCTTACCATCTCCGAGGCCCTCGGGGGAGATGCTGCTGGCAGCTGTGGGGAGGCGGGGAGATCTGTCGGTTCCCCCTCCCTCTACCAACCTCCCCCCCAGTCACCCCCGGGCCATTTTCAAGCCATTCCGACCCTTTCTGACATAGTGGCCTCCAAAATAGCCGCTGCAACATCAGAAAGGGCCTGGATGACATGAGAATATGCCAAAATGGCCCAGGGGCTACTGGGAGGAGGCTGGCAGGGGGAGGGGGAAGCAATGGAGTTTCTTCGACAGCTGTGGCAGCACCCCCTGAGCCTGCTGGGGGGAAGGGGTGTGTGTGTGTATTTATGTATGTATACTCTCTCTCTCTCTCTCTCACACACACACACACACATTTCATTTATTAGAACCCCCGAACTGGCCCTGAGCCAGCATGGGGTTGTTGGCTTGACCTCAAGCCAGACCGGCTTGATGTTGAACTGGCTCGATGCCGAGCTGGTTCGTGCATCCCTACTGGGTAGGATGGCACAGAGTATTCTTTCCCTCCACTCTCAATACTTTGCTAGGCACACAATGTGGATTGGCCACCACCATCCTATCCAGAATGGGGCTAGCACATGATCGCTTCCCCTCTGCTCCTACCTCAGTCCCCTTTCCAACACACAAACATTTCTCAGAAGTGTGAACAGGGCTTGGAGCCTGGCTGCTCCCACCCCACCCCCATCTTCTGGTTTTAAGAAGCAGCCCAGTCTTTACTGGCTCTAGGACTGGTTTCTAGTCCTATTGCCCTTGGCTTGGCCTTCCAGCCGAACCTGCTGGCTCTGACCCCTGGCCTCAGGTTCCCAGCTCTGCTTCCTGAAGAACAGCTCAAGGTTGACTCAGCCTTCCATCCTTCCGAGGTCGGTAAAATGAGTACCCAGAATGTTGGGGGCAATGTGCTAAAATCATTGTAAACCACTTAGAGAGCTCCGGCTATAGAGCGGTATATAAATGTAAGTGCTATTGCTATTGCTATTGCTATTTATCTGTATTCACTTCAGATGTTAAATATTGTTGTTGCTTTGATTTGTGAACGGCCCAGAGAGGCGGTAGATACATGCCATAAATAAACAAGTAAGATGGCTGCCCCACAGGCTGTCTTCCTTTCCCCTGCAGAAACCACGCTGCAAAATACATTCGCCACACGTTTTTGCTACTTCTCTGGCAAAACACGTGGCAGGCATTGTCTCCGAAATGGGCTCTTTGGGCCAGGCCGACAGCTGGCTGGCGTCAGCCTCGCTCGCTCTGCTGGTGTCAATGGCACACCGCCAAATTATCCCAGCTGACACTTGGGGCACACGTGTGCGTTTCGGATATTTTAAGCCACCAAGAACTGTGGTAGTACTTAGGAATGCGTAATGCACACCAGATGGAGCCGTAAGACGTCTCTGCAACAAACCCCTCTTGCAAGTCCTGGTTTCTGCCATGCTTTTCCAAGCCTCTATAGCAGACAGTGTTTCAGGCAGTCATGAATTAGCACCCAACAGTTTCTCAGCATTTTCTCAGCACAGCCACATTATTTACTGACGACAAGCAAATATCATAAACAGAAAAGGTGATGATAGCACGTCTGGAGGGAAAGAGAAACCCACACGTTCTCAGGCACTGCATGATTTGGGAGAAGTCCCGGGTCAACAGAAGCTGATCTAGAGGAATTTAGTGTATAAACATAGGAACACAGAGACATAGGAAGCTGTCATATACGGAGTCAGACCATTGGTCTATCTAGCTCAGTATTGTCTGCACAGACTGGCAGCGGCTTCTCCAAGGTTGCAGGCAGGAATCTCTCTCGGCCCTACCTTGGAGATGCCAGGGAGGGAACTTGAATATGAGTAAATGAATCCTCATATGCCCCCAGAAGGACCCGAAGCCCCACCTCTCATGGAAAATTGAAAGGAATTTAAAGGGGTAGCCCTTTGCCCAGTTACCCCTGCTAACTGAGCAAAGAGACACCTTTTAAAGTGGTGATTCTCTTATATTTAGCAGGGGGAGAACAACTGACCCTATCCAAGCCCAGCACAGCATCCCACCAGTGGCTGTTGCTGGTATCTGCCTTATGTTATGTTACCTTGTTTGTTAAAGTAAAGTGTGCCGTCGAGTCGGTGTTGACTCCTAGCGACCACAGAGCCCTGTGGTTATCTTCGGTAGAATATAGGAGGGGGTTACCATTATTGATTGATTGATTGATTTGATTTCTATACTGCCCTTCCAAAAATGGCTCAGGGCAGTTTACATTCAAAACACTAAAATCAATTGTTAAAATTGAAAACTGTAAAAACTTAAAACCATTAAAACAGTTTTTAAAACCCTGGAAAACCAGGCCAAACAGATAGGTCTTAAGGGCCCTCCGGAAGGCCAGTAATGAACTCAGATTACGGATTTCTGCCGGGAGTGCATTCCACAGCCCAGGAGCCGCCACAGAGAAGGCCTGCCTGTGAGTCACCACCAGACGTGTTGGTGGCAACTGAAGACGGACCTCCTCAGATGACCTTAATGTGCGGTGGGGATTGTACCGAAGAAGGCGCTCTCTAAGATAACTCGGACCTAAGCTATTTCAGGACCTTAAACCCACCTTAACCATTGCCATCTCCCACACAGAATGAGATGATGCCTTTCAGCATCTTCCTATATCACTGCTGCCCAATTTCAGTGTCTCCCATGGTCTGGAAAACATACCCGTGGGGATTCAAACTGGCAACCTCTGTCTTGCTAGTCAAGTCATTTCCCCACTGTGCCATTAGGTGGCTGTTAGTCACCCCATAACAAATAGCTCATTATACTGCATCCAGACCACGGAAGCCAGTGGCGGCTGATGGCGAATGTTGGGGCAGGACGGCAGGCTGAGGTAGAGGAAGGCGGTGAATGGCGGGATGATTGGCAAATGGCGGGGCATTCCTGCAGTGAATGGGTGGTTGCCTCAGCAGGAATGAGAGCTGGTCTTGTGGTAGCAAGCATGACTTGTCCCCTTAGCTAAGCAGGGTCCACCCTAGTTGCATTTGAAAGGGAGAGTTGATGTGTGAGCAGCACTGTAAGACATTTCCCTCAGGGGATGGAGCTGCTCTGGGAAGAGCAGGTTCCAAGTTCCCTCCCTGGCAGCATCTCCCAGATAGGGCTGAGAGAGATTTCTGCCTGCAACCTTGGAGAAGCCACTGCCAGCCTGTGGACAATACTGAGCTAGATAGACTAATGGTCTGACTCAGTATATGGCAGCTTCCTATGTACCCTCTTGTGGCAGTACCAGGCATTCTGTGTTCATAGCATGTGCCAGTTCAATGACAGATGCATTCCTGGCTTTGCCTTAAAGCCCACAATGTGACAGCACTGAATGGACTCAGATTGTGCCCTCTACTTTGGGTCCACTCAGAAAGTGATGATGACAGGGCCATCCTTCCATGGACATGGAAGAGGCAGACGTGGAAGAATCAGTCATCTTCCCACCCACCACCACTGCTACAGCACCCAACTGTTTGCCACTGCAGACTCTCTCTCTCCCTCCCTGCCCCACCAGGGTGCACTTCTTCCAACCAATAGCATCAGGGGCAAACAATCACATGACATGATGACATCACAGCCTGAGTTGTGTGCTTACCAGTACAGGGAGAAGACCTGGGAGAACACAGCCGATGATTGATCGTCCCAGGGGCAGCCCTGGGCTGGGAGGAACTCGTAGTTCAGTCTTAAATTGGCAGCCTGTCTCAATAGCCCTGTTCAGACATTACTGTATATGAGTGTACAAGTGTCTGTACACTTGTACCTATGTTTGTGTCAATGACTGTACCTGTATTCAGTTAAAAAGTGAACTTGGGCATAGGCCCCTCAAATGCATGGTATGGATAGGAAGTGTACTGCTGAGCCTATGTTCAACCTAACGTGTGAATGACTGTACCAGTGCACAGATCTGTAGCTGTGGACACCGTAAACTCATACAAGTGTTGAACATGATGTCTGAATAGGACTTATTTCTTTCGATCTACAGCAACTACAGACTAAGGGGATGCCAGAAATAAACAATAGTGTATCCGTTTTAAATACTGTCTTCATCAATGGATGACTTTCTCTCCAAAGAACACTTTTCTAAAGGACTTTTTATTATTGTCTCCCCTTTAAACTTTCTATATTGAATTTTCCAATTGGCGCTGTTAACCAAACATTCTGTCTCATGTGCAGGGTGGCCTATTATTATTGCATTATAATGCCTAATCCACCGATATATCTATTATTCATTGGGAATTTAAAAGCAATCAAAAGGCACTCTTGGACATTTTGCTATTAAAGCAATCTTCAGCTTTTCCTTCTGCCAATGCAAAGTTTTCTCTCTCACTTAAAATACATTAATGACCCATTATAGGGATGGGATCCAAAGCAGTGCTTATATATAGGAATGTCTTTGGAGATTCTGAAATAGATATAAACAGTCTCATTTTAATGTGTTCATTAAGAAAGGAGTTGATGGGGACGAGGACAAGATATTTTTCTACTCACCGTTCCCAAGAGGGTGGGAACGTCTGGCAAGAGATGGCATCTGCTTATCGTTTATAGCCATTAATAATCTGAAGACTGTTAAACACTACAGGGATAATCACAGAGCTCCATAATGTCCCAGAACAACAGAGACAGTTCCTTTAAGACATTTGTCATCCGTAAATGTTATGATATAAGAGAACTGCAACAGAACTTGGTCTCTTTCTTTTTCCAAATAAAGTAGGCATTTTCAAATACTTTCATAAAGTTGGAAGGTCATATGCAGCCCCTTCCTGTCAGGACTGGATTGATGATGAGGTAAAATACACTTTAGACCTGTAGTCTTCTTCTGTCTTTCTGGAACCATCATCTACCTACAACTGCATCTTGGGGCTCATCTATTATATATGTTGAAGAGTTTGTGGATTCATTTATGCAAAATAAAGTCATACTTCCTGATTACCTACAGATACCAAAACCTGCTACTTAAATTAGCTAAATACACTACTGAATACACTCAGGGAGGAGAGCTGGTCTTGTAGTAGCAAGCATGACTTGTCCCCTTAGCTAAGCAGAGTCCATCCTGGTTGCATATGAATCAGAGACTAGAAGTCTGAGTACTGTTGGACATTCCCCTCAGGGGATGAAGCCACTCTGGGAAAGAGCAGAAGGTTCCAAGTGGCATCTTCAAGATAGGGCCGAGAGAGATTCCTGCCTGCATCCTTGGAAAAGCCGCTGCAAGTCTGTGTAGACCATACTGAGCTAGATGGACCAATGGTCTGACTCAGTATATGGCAGCTTCTTACGTTCCTATGTACCTTTTACACCAGAATATGCTGGGTGAAATGTTTACTTTAAAAAAGAAAGCGAGGAAATTCTGAATATAACGATCATAATTTAAGTGTTACTGTTTTCAACAGGTTTTTAACACTCTGTAATCAGATCAATCATTCAAAATGCCACCATGCCCAAGAGAAGCAGCAAATCTTTCTCAAATTCAAAGTTACTATTATTCAGCTTGACTAGTTTATTTAATTATTCAATAAAATGAGTAATCTTTGAAGCTGAAATCCTACAAATTTAAAACTGTTCTTTTACTTCCCTTGTGCAAGCACATTAATTTTAAAAAATCCCTATTACAGTATATTTTATTTCTTGAACTTCCCTATAAGTGTAATCTATGCAAAATGGCTTTGCCTGGTCAATGAAGGGCCTGTTGTGTTACCATATATCTAAACCAGGGCTGCTCAACTCCAACCCTCCTGCAGATGTTGGCCTACAACTCCCATCATCCCTGGCTATTGGCCACCGTGGCTGGAGGGCCAGAGATGAGCAGCCCTGAAACCTAAGAGTAGAGCAAGCCAGCGGTGGAAAGCCTGAAGACATAGGCTTGTAGTTTGACCTAGCATGGTGTGTAGTGCTTAGAACATCAGACTAGGCTCAGAGAGGCTCATCCTTGACAGATACAATGAAGAAGAATGTCTTTCACACTAGCTTGAGCTCCTTGGAGGAAGGGTTAGGGTAAAATGGCAGCAGTGTAGCATCTTGGTCAGCGGCAGGACCGGCTCATCCACTAGGCAAACCCAGCACACCAGTTCATCTCAGACACCAGTTCTTGGTGGGCACATAAACACTGCCAAAATATAGCACTGTCAATTATGCTGGAGCTCTGCCTTGCATCGCACCTCTGAAGTACTGCACAGTGGTGGAAGAATGCAAGATGTAACCCTTCACCCTGCTCCCCAAAGGGCCTGCACATTCTGCACCCCCAAATGTTTCTTTGTTTCTTGCACCCCAGCCCCCAAGGAACAGCTAGTCTCATCAGCTGCATTCCCTCTCTTGAAGATGAATCACCTGCCTCAGCATTCCTTTCCAACAAGAAATGGCCTCAGGCTGGCTTTCCAGATTAACAGCAGCATCTTTGAAGTGCTAGAGTGTTGCCCCCATTTGCAATGGGAACTCTCCCCCACTGGATCCTCAAACCAGTTAGTGTAGTCATTTGCCGGTCATCTGCATGGGCTGGTCATTCAACCTCACCAATGATCAGCTTGCATGGCTCAAGTTAAAATCAGGGCTCCACCCTTCTTGGGTTGGTGGGGCATCAAACTTTTCCTAGAGTGCCAAAAACGGTAGGACCAGCACTGGTCAGCAAAGCCTCTTCTTGAGTTCCAACATGATTGAGCAACACTTCTTCTAGCAATTCTTGACATTAGCTAGTTCAAGGTATGGTTTCAGACCAGATGTTTGATCCCAAAGCAAGTATTTGCAACCTAAGGGATTGCTACAATACCAACAAATACAGCATCTCTGTGATGAGTTTCTCTCCTCCTTCCTCCACAACACTAAGTACAATCTTGTGGTGTTCTGACATCATTACACTGGGATTTCCCCGGCCTACCCACACCATTGGCTGCCATTCAAAGTGGAGAAAAAACATAAAGGCAGTTACACAGGAATATAGGAAGCTGCCTTTTACCGAGTCAGACATTGTCCAACTAGCTCAGTATTGTCTACACAGACTGGCAGCAGCTTCCCCAAGGCTGCAGGCAAAGTCTCTCTTGGTCCTATCTGGAGATGCTGCCAGGGAGGGACCCTTGGACCTTCTGCATGCAAGCATGCAGATGCTCTTCCCAGAGTGACCCCATCCCTACGGGGAATATCTTACAGTGTTCACACACAATTGAAAACTATTCTATTCTATTCTATTCTATTCTATTCTATTCTATTCTGTTCTGTTCTGTTCTGTTCTGTTCTGTTCTGTTCTATTTATCACATTTATATATCACCCAATTTAGAATCTCTGGGTGGTTTACAACATGAAACACAACAATCATATAAAACAAATTAAAATAACCATCAATAAAACTCTGAAACATTATAAACAACAAGCCTGATAAAATAGGTGCATTTTCAAAAGTTGCTTAAAAACAGCCAGAAATGGGGTAGTTCTGATTTCATTTGGGAGCGGATTCCAGAGCCCTGGGGCAACCCTAGAGAAGGTCTGGTTTGGGGTCATCACCAAATGAGCCAATGGGAACTGCAACCAGACCTCCCACAATGATCTTAATAAGCGGAAGGGTTCATGAAAAAGAAGGTGTTTTCTTAAAAACCCTGGGCCTAAGCCATTCAAGACTTTATAGGGAATAGTCAGCACTTTGGCAACCAATGTAGTTTTTTTAAAAATAGGAATGATGTGGTCTCTTCGGGTAGCCCCAGAGACCAGCCTGGCTGCCACATTCTGAACTGTGGCCGTTTCCAGACTACATACAAAGGCAGACCAATGTAGAACACACTGCAGTAGTCAAGGCTGGATATTACCAAGCCTGGACAAGCATCCTACCCAGCTTTGGGAGCTAGGTACACTCCCAATTTTCAATCGTGTGCTGGTAAAAACCTAGGTAGGAGAGAGAGTGACAATCTGCAAGCCAGGAGCTGGGTAAAATGACACCATGCCACCCAGCACTTGAACCCAGCTTTTTAACGAGGTATGAAGACAAATATGAATATGATGCTTATTTATATACCGCTTTTCAATAAAAACTCCCAAAGCAGTTTATACTGATTTAAATAAATTAAATCTATCTTAGAGAGTGCCTTCTTCTGTATGTTCCCCATTGCCTGTTGAGGTCATCTGAAGAGGACCATCTCCAGTTACCACCAGTACGTCTGGTGGTGACTCGAAACCAGGCCTTCTCTATAGCTGCTCCTGGACTATGGAATGCACTCCTGGCAGATATCCACAGTTTAGGCTCACTGTCAACCTTTAAGAAAGACCTAAAAACTTACGTGTTTGCCCTGGCCTTCCAAGGTTTTGAAATTGTGGTTTTTAAACGTATTTTAATTGGTTCTAAATAGTTTTGAATTGTTTTAAAAATTGTTTTTATATTGTTTTGAGCACTGTGTTTTAAGTGGTGTGTGTTTTTGTATCTTTTTAAACTTGTTGTACACCGCCCAGAGCCTTCAGATGGGGCAGTTATAAATGTGATAGATAGATAGATTGATTCCCTGTCCCCAAAGGGTTCACAATCTAAAAAAAGAAAAGAACTAAGGAAAAACCATCCTACACAACTCCTGACTCACAGATTACCACTCCCCTTGCCTCCTACCTAGGCTTTTGCTAGTACATAACAAAAATTGGGAGTACACACAGCTCCTGAAGCTGGATAGGATGCTTGTCCGACCCTCTTAGCAATCGTGCAAACTGCTAAACAGTGTCATGACCTTGGGACAAGGTAGGTTTTTCAGGCAGTACAATGGTACTTCTGATAACAAGTTGTTCCGCCCTAAAGCAAGTTGTCCTGTTGATCCCTATGAGAATGGCGCTGTTCCCGGTCCTGAAAAACCCTTGCTTGTCTTCATTTGTCTTCCCAAGTGGCCCTGTTGTTTGGGGTCAAATCTCTGTCTGCCGTCTGTGCTTGAACAACAACTGAAAACTAATCTTGGCCCAATGGCTGTGTACATTTTATAGCCTAATAAGTCATTAACAGGGCATATTAATCTAGTTTAGACAATGCAGTTTAGTTCATACACCTAATAATTGTGTTCTCTACATAGAAGAATTTATCTTGGTTAAATACTGCAGGGCTTGGCATGATTCCAAGTTAAAATGCAGTTACTCCATATTTGCACATCTATTGTTTTAGTGAAAACTACCAGTGTAAGGTTACAGAAGATTGGGGAACTGGTGTCTGGGTTTAGATCCCATACGAAGGCAAAATCCTAAGCAGCAGGAGTAGCTATATAGTGAAGATGAATTGCTTTTTCAGAATTCTCATATAAAGCTGGATATTTCTGTTGATAATTAAAAAGAATCAATACAGTTCTCTCAGCTGGAATTTTGGCATGGATAATTTACTGGAGGAGGGGATATAATCTCAGATCTATCCCAAAGTCAGGAAATTCTCTTGTCCTCAGCTCTTAAAAGGACCATCAATGGCCTAAGATAACAATACTTTGCAAATCTTATGTAATGTTGGTTGGTTTTTCTAATATTGTAAACTGCCTTTGTCAAGGCAGACAAGCAGTATAAAAATGCAACAAATAAATAAATAGTTATAGTGGTTTTAAAAGTTTGCATTGAAAGGCAGGCCTTTCCATTATTCCAATGATTTTTATGCACTTAAACATATCTAATTTTCCTCCTATCATCAGTTCAGTTTATGTCACAAATTCAAGAATAATTGGTGAAATTATTTGAAATTCATTCAATTTCAATACCAAATCATTGATCTCTTGATAGTTTACAAACTTGAAAACCAGCAATTAAAAGCAAACAACCATAAACAATTACAACAAAGACAGTTATATAGAAGTACCAGATTAAAGAAATGTGTGTTAAGGCCTTCTTAAAGGCCAGCAATAAAGTCAACTCACACGTCTCAGGAGAGAGTGCTCCAGAGCCCAGGTACGGCTACAGAGAGGCCTGAACCCAAGTTGCCCCAATTGACAGCAACTCACTAGTGTAGTGATGTGGCTGGCAGCTTGCAGGTAGATTTTTTGGTGGCTCCCACTGCTGCCATCACTACCATCAGCCTCCGCCTACCTGCCTGACCACCTGACCACCTCCCTCCAGAGCCACACCTCTCTCCCCTTTGCCACCATCAGCAAAGGGCTGGTGCATGAGCTAATGGCATGACCGCCTGGGATGTATTGCCAGGCAGTGATGGCCTTCGTCCGCACACTGGCTCTTTGCCGACAACAGTGATGGGGAGAGATGCAGGCAGGTGGATGCGGAGGCAGGATGGCAGAGGCTCCCCCAGCCCGGGCCAAAGTGGGCAGCCCATTTCCACTAACCACAGTTGCCCAAGTGTAGATCCACTCCTGTAGCAACTGGAGGGGGGCCTCCCAGAGGCACCATTCCCCCAGACTTTGGGGCACAAGTCCAGGGTCCCACAGCCCCTGCTGTGTCTTTCTCCCCACCCTCCCGCAATCATCCATTTTTGTATTGCCAGGCTGTGCCACCACCCAGCCAGCTGCAGGAGGGCTGTCCCAGGCCAGACAAGTGGCTGAGTGCCTTCTCCCAAGGCAGCATGGCGTCGGCTGCAGCCCAGCCACAGCAGGCTTGCCCCGATCTCCTCCCAGCTCCGGCGTCACGTCTGGGGCGGGATGGTGCCGAGTGGGACTCTCTCTCTCTCGGTCTCAGGAGCCATGTGCCTGCTCAGCACGCCTCGCCTCCAAGTCTGACATGATGACACACCCTGCCCCTTCCGGTGCTGCTGCAGACTGTGTCCAGCAAAAGGCAGGTGACCTTTGCAACGACAGCAGCATGGGTCACCGGCATGGGGGCAGGCGAGCGGGAGTGGCAAGAGGGCCAGGGTGAGGAGGGGGGCAGCCAGGCTCAGGCAGCTTGGCTGGTCGGCTCCCTGGACAGCGAGACTCGGAGGCACCAAGCCAGCCAGTACGTGGAGGTCCTGAGTGGTGACTGTGCCACGCCGGTGTGAATGGAGAGGCAGAGGCAGAGGCAGGAGCACTGGGCAAATGCCTGAAGTGAGTCAGTCAGCGCATGCCTCCCTTGCTTGCCACCATGCACACACACACACACACACCCAGACCAACCAGAGAACCTCCACCAGACCAGTCTAGTCCAGAGAACAGGAACAGGCCACTGAGTGCTCTCAGTTCAGAACTGGATTCCAGTCACTGAGTTCTCATGCTGTGGATTGGGGTCCTGGGTAGATGGTGGGTGAGAGAGAGGGGGGGGGGGTGGGTGAGAGAGAGAGGGGGGAGAGGGAGAGGGAGAGGGAGAAGGTTAGGGTTATGTGAGGGAAGCAGCTATAACACCTCTCTCTCTCTCCCTCCCTCCCTCCCTCCCTCTCTTTCTCTCTCCCTCTCTCTCCTCCTCCCCCTCCCTCCCTCCCTCCCTCTCTCTCCCCTCCTCCTCCCTCTCTCTCTCCCCCTCCCTCCCTCCCTCTCTCCCCCTCCCCCTCCCCCCTCCCCCTCCCTCCCTCTCTCCCTCCCCCCCTCCCTCCCTCTCTCTCCCCCTCCCCCTCCCCCTCCCTCCCCCTCCCCCCTCCCTCTCTCCCCCCTCCCTCTCTCTCCCCCTCCCCCTCCCTCCCTCTCTCTCCCCCTCCCTCTCTCTCTCCCTCCCTCCCTCTCTCTCCCCCCCTCCCTCCCTCTCTCTCCCCCTCCCTCTCCCTCCCCCTCCCTCTTTCTCTCTCTCTCTCTCTCACCCACCTCTCTCTACCCCAGGTCCCCAATCCACAGCACGAGTACTCACTTACTGGAATTCAGTTCTGAACTGAGAGCACTCAGTGACCTGTTGCTGTTCTCTGGACCAGTGTTTCTCAACCACCAGTCCGTGGACCGGTGCCGGTCCGCAAGGTGTTGGGTACCTGTCCATGAGGCATCATTCATAAAAATCACCCCCCCAAAAAAACAATTTTGGGCCAGTGGGGGCCAGCAGGAGCTCTTCGGAGTTCATTTCCAGGCAGCCCTCGTTGCTGGATAATGTTCATTTCGAGGAAGCAGTGAGGGCGGCCTGGAAATGAGCTCCAGAGGGCTGCCTGAAATTGGTTTTTGTGGGGTGCCTGGGGGTGGGGTTGGGAGTGTGGGGGCGAGATCCCCTTACTAACTGCTGGTCCAGGAAACTGCGCACAAATAATGTACTGGTCCATGACTCCAAAAACGTTGAGAAACCCTGCTCTGGACCATCAGTATCAAGGCAGTGTGTGCGCAAGTGAGGCCTTTCTGATTCAACCTGAGCGGGATCTAAAATTAACTGAGCGGACATCAAAATAATTGTGAGTGCACATACGTGCGCACACCTTAGAAGGAGCACTGCCCCATGAGTCATGCTGTGCCCCAGAATGCTCCCCAATTGGCCATAAAATCGGCCCAAAATAGCTGTTTTTTTTCTTTCTTTTTTAAAAAACGGAGCCATTTTGAGGCTCTGAAACACAAAATGGTGGCTGGAAATGACCTCTGTGGCCATTCCCGGCCAATCCTGACCCACAGATATGTGAGACTGTCGTGTTTTCAGCATATGCCAAGGTCAGTTGTCTATTGCCTGACTGCGGATACGCAAATCTGTAGATAACGGATGTACACAGGTCCTCCTGGCTGTACATGCAATACAAAAATATTAAAAGAAACACACCACAGATCTGTCCTCACAGATAGGTTTCTCCCGTAATCACAACCAAGAGCAAGAAAAACAGATAAATAGCTCCGATTACTTGTAAGCATGTGAGTTCCTAGCCCAGGTCATGTGCCCCAAATGTTTTTGTTTGTTTAAGGTGCCCCAGACCTCCACCACTGCCAAACTTGTTTTGAGAATGGCTCTCAAGACAACTGCCCCCTGGCAGTTGGCAGTTTAACTCTGGTCCCATGTGAGCCTGACTTCCCACAAGGTTGGCTGAAGCCACTCACTCCTCGGGCTCTTTCATTCTCTCCCCCTTCTTCATCGCCCTTCTGGCACTGTCCTGGCTGCTCTTTTGGCGTCCGGCTTGCTCCAACTCCTGGTCCCACCCAGCCCTAACACTACCTGGCTCTGCAGCTGCAGCTTTGGGGGCCAGCATCCCCACAAGAAGAAGAATGAGGGAGACAGTGCTGTATCTCAAGCTTGCCCACTCCTGCTTTAGAGTTTCCGCTGGGGCCAGGGCCGGATTAAGCTAGTGCGGGGCCTGTAGCATATGTTATAAAGGGGCCCTAAATTTTTTAAAAATGCACATAAATATTAAAACATGAATTATTTATTTGCATAGTAAAGTAATTCAATTTTTTTCATTTGCTATATTTTGGAGTATGGGAGACCAAGCCACAAACTCACCCTTACTACAACAACAGTGAACGTTTATATACCGTTTTTCAATCAAAATTCTCAAATAGCACTTAGCACTTACATTTATATACCGCTTTATAGCCGGAGCTCTCTAAGCGGTTTACAATGATTTAGCATATTGCCCCCAACATTCTGGGTACTCATTTTACTGACCTCGGAAGGATGGAAGGCTGAGTCAACCTTGAGCCCCTGGTCAGGATCGAACTTGTAACCTTCTGGATTACAGGGCGGCAGTTTTACCACTGCGCCACCAGGGGCTCAAAGTGGTTGGCATAGAAAAATAAAGAGTGGGTCGATGATTCTCAGTCTCCAAAAGGCTCACACTCTAAAAAGAAAAATGTGGTAGGCACCAGCAACGGCCACTGGACAGATGCTGTACTGGGCCTTCTCTTAAAAGGCACATTTAGCAGAAAAGGGATATTTTATCTAACATGGACCAAATAAAACAGGTAAGGTTTTAACTTTAATTCCTAGTTTGAAGCCAATCGTGCGGGGCCCTCGAAAACGCGGGGCCCGTAGCAAATGCTACATTTGCTACTATGTTAATTCGCCATAGGCTGGGCCTCTTCTGCTGGTCTCAGTGAACGGGTAGACTACATGGGGAAAGGTGGTGTTTTAGGATAGCATGGCTCTTGCCTAAGAAAAACCTTTGTTTGTTTACCTGAAAATAGAAAGGGAAGTGGGAGAAGATACTCCCTTAGCAAGAGGAGTCTCTCGGCACAGGATCAAGGGCGTGGACACCACGGGTCCCAGAAACGAATGGAGAAGTGAAGGAAAGGTTAGTATGTGCAAGCAAGGTGCCGGCAATCAACCACAGGTGGAAAACCCCAACTTTGTCAAAGGGAAGGAAAACCAAAGTTAGCAGCCGCAGAACCCGAGACAGACGTTGCAAACTCTTTCCAAGGTGCTGTCTCACCACACGGTGGGAAACTGTCATGCAAACAGGAACGACCTTTGGATTGCCCATGGGCTTCTCAGGGGCATCTGGTGGGCCACTGTGAGAAACAGGATGCTGGACTAGATGGGCCTCCTTGGGCCTGAGCCAAGAGGTCTGCTCTTATGTTCTGGTGTTAGGCCAATAGGTGGAGTTCAATACATTGAGAGGCAGTGCTTCTTGCTTGGCAAAGTCAAGCTTGTAGGGAGAGGAAGAAAAAATAAGAAAAAAGAAGAAGGGAGGAGAAAGGGCTGCTTCTAGGCACATTGCTAGGAGAGAGAGTGCTTGGCTTTACCCCTCTCCCTGGTGTTCTTGCATATGTACCAGAGGTCTGCACGCAGAGATGCTCTTACCCCTGGACTTCGGGGACGAACACCAGGGCCTCCACACCCTCTAGGAGCCCCCAAATAGTCTGTCCTGGGTGGTGTGGTTTCTGCCCTCGAGAACCTACGTGTTAAAAAATTATGCTTAGCTTGCAGCAGGGGGGCCTCTAAAGGCCATTCGGTCCAGGCTCCCAGATGACCTAGGTGCACCTCTGCCTGCAGGGGGCATGGGTGGTGCACACAAGGGCCCACACAGCCCCCTGGGGCTGCTTTCCCAGCCAGCTCCATTGCTAGGTGGGTGTTTTCTTTGTCACTCAGGGAGAGGACGAAGAAAATAGCCAGCCGACAACGAAGCCAGCGGGGGAATCAGGCTGGCCTGAGCTCCTAGAGAGGGGCAAGGCAGGTGGATCTCAGGAGCTGGGCAGCTTGTGTCCTTGGAACCCATCCACTCTGGCTCCACCCTGTCTCCAGCAGACATCAGGCAGCAACACACCCACACTGGCCAGAAAGTAAGCTCATTCACACGACCCGAAGCAGGATGGGAGGAGCCGCCAGCCTGGGTAGGAGAGTTGTATGAGCTCCTGGTCCATGGTCGTGTGAACGCAAAAAGCAAGGTAGGGGGTGGGAAGAGTGATCATGTGGGAGGCAGGAGCTGGGTAGGACGCTTTTTCAATTCACCCGTTATGCTGGGAATAGAATGTGGGTAGGGTGCGCCAGGGGCGGAGAGAGGCCAGCAGCGGCCCAGGTCCAGCCCGCCGCCATGGCCCCCCTAATCCCGCCCCCTGCATCTGATGTCAGCCACTAAGCCCCGCCCCTGCATCTGACATCAGATGCAGGGGGCAGGGCTTGCTTGCAAATGGGGCCACGCGGTCCCGTTTGCAAGCAAAGATACGTCCCCTGCATCAGACATCAGACACAGGGGGTGGGCTGGGGCACCAGGCATGCTCCCTGCTTAACAGCAGCCCGGGTTCTTCAAACCCATTCATGCAATGCTGGCTCCACCCCTGGGGTGCGCCCATTCTACCCAATTCCTGCTTCCCACACAATCACTCTCCCCGCCTCCTACCTTGTTTTTTGAGTTCACACAACTACCAATCGGAGCATGGTCAGCTCCCCTACCCAGACTGGCAGCACCTCCAACCCTGTTTCGGGTCATGTGAATGAGCCTAGTATCTGCTCTACAGGGGATCCTAACCTTAAGTCCCCAGATGTTGTTGGAGCACAACTTCCAACATCCCTAGCCCCAAGGCTGTTGTGGCTGGGGCTGATGGGAGTTGTTGTCCAGCATTTGGGGAACCAAGGCAATGGTGGCAGATCACTGGGCTTAATTTAAATTTGTGAGGCATTAAAAAAACCCAAACCCTAACCTGAAGCCACTTCTCCTTCAGCAGGTTTTCCCGAATACCCCCTAGTGCTGGTTTATTGGTTCCTTCATTTCTGCTTTTTATTCAGCTTGTATGATGTTTTTGCTGCTCATGTTCTGCTTTTATTGTGTTCTTTATTGTTGCAGTCATCTAAAGTTTGTGTTTGATCATTTTTTTAATTTCATTTCGTTTTTGCTAATGTTTTGTTAATTTTTGCTTGCTCGTTCTTTGCTAGATACCTTGAGCCTTGTAGAAAAAAGCAGGGCACACATTTTAAAATAAATGCATACATAAGGCTGGATACCAGCCTATCTTACAAGGTTGCTGTTAAGGAGGATTATACAAGTATGGGTGGGTTCCCATGCAGCACATAACCGACTGGCAGTTCCGACTGGCAGTTCCCCAGTCGTCTGCGATCATGTGAACCCGCCCTATAGCAACAACTGCATGTTCCCTCGGGGTAGAAATCCTAGATGTGTAGCCGAGAACTAAAGTTGGCTTGTCAGCCCTGGTAATATGGCACTTTTGGTCAGATGCGCTCTTACCCCTGGACTTCCGTGCTGAAGTCCAGGGCTTCCACAGCCCCTGGGGCCCCCCAAATCCTCTTTAGTCTGTCCCGGATGGTGTGGTCACCCGGCTAAATATGGTGATGCTTAATTTGCAGGGGAGGGCGGGCCTCCAAAGTGCGGGCCTCCAAGCTCCAGTATTACTTAGGTGCACCTCTGCTTTAGGTTCACGCTGCACCTGAACCCACACTCCATGAACCCTGGTGAGTTCCAGGTGAGCCCACCCCCTTTGCCATCAATAGCAATAGCAATAGCACTTACATTTATATACCGCTCTATAGCTGGAAGCTCTCTAAGCGGTTTACAATGATTTAGCATATTGCCCCCCAACATTCTGGGTACTCATTTTACCGACCTCGGAAGGATGGAAGGCTGAGTCAACCTTGAGCCCCTGGTCAGGATCGAACTTGTAACCTTCTGGTTACAGGGCGGCAGTTTTACCACTGTGCCACCAGGGGCTCCAAGGCCAATGGCTGCAAAGTGGATGACACAGGGAAGGCTTGCCAGGGGGAAACCAGCTCAAGGCAGGCTGGGAGAGGATCTGCGGCCTCTCTAGGAGGTACAGACAGGGTGCGTATAGGAACATAGGAAACTGCCATATACTGAGTCAGACCATTGGGTCTATCTAGCTCAGTACTGTCTTCACAGACTGGCAGCGGCTTCTCCAAGGTTGCTGGTAGGGATCTCTCTCAGCCCTATTTTGGGAAGCCAGGGAGGGAACTTGAAACCTTCTGCTCTTCCCAGAGCGGCTTCCTCCCCTGAGGGGAATCTCTTGCAGTGCTCACACATCAAGTCTCCCATTCAGATGCAACCAGGGCAGACCCGGCTTAGCTATGGGGACAAGTCATGCTTGCTGCCACAAGACCAGCTCTCCTCCCAGTATCCTTGGTTCAACTCAGCCACTTCCAAGAAACAGGGACGTGCGACCACCTGCAGCTACAACTTGGACATTTGACCCCTCCAGTGTTTCAGAAATGCTTTGAAGGCAGAGAAGCTCTGCGTTCAAGGGCCAAACCACACATTAGAATGAATCCATCATTATGAGACCTGCTTTCTACCTTGAATTTTTTTTTTTTTAATATATGCATGCCCTTTTATAATTTTTAACTCACCACTAAGCTTTTAGTGTTGCTGCATTGGCTTAAAAAAAAATAACTCCCATTTTTCTCTTGGAAAATGGAATGTTGGAATTTAGTTCCTTCAGGATCTCCCAGTCATTTTGGGCTCCCTTCCCACTTAGTTCACGGAGCTAATCAGGCACACAGGGATTATGGAGCGGGGTGGCCGGGGAGGAGAAATGTCCCTGGGCCACCGAGCCATGAGGGCCACTAGGGTGCCTCTTCCTCCCAGGACAACCTCTCGCCCTCAAATGCTGCTGCAGCCACAACAGCTGTAGCTGCTGCCGTCAGTGGACACCTTTAGGTAAGATTCAGTATTATATCATGGGAGTATGGAACTTGCTGTTAATTAGACACCATGCTGTCTTACATTTTAAAGATACTGTGGCATGGTGTTAAACTTATTTATATTGTAGCAGACAGCGATGTGTTTCTATTTCCATAGTCCTTCGTGAGGAAGCAGTGGCGGAAAAAACTGATACCTAGGCAGTTTTCAAGGACTATTCTTATACATTCTGGAAATTTGAATACACCCGTCTCAGCCAGCTGTTTAAGTCTTTGGATCTGGAATTAAGCATGTTACAACTCTTTGTTACTTCACTGACCCATGAGGATCATCTTATCTCCTACGTGAATGGGAACGACCTACTGAGGAAACATCAGAAACTTTGCCCATTGGGTCCATATAGGAGCTTAGTTTCTCCTCCTTACACACCTGCCTTTTCCAGCCTATACATGGCTTATGTATGATGGGTTATATTGACCACTCTTCTTCCACATTATATGTAATGCTCCTACCCTATTATTATACTTACACTCTGTGATACTTTATGATTATTTGTCAATTTGTGAAATTAATATTAATATATGATTGCTCTAATCAGCCTTAACTAAGTGATATTGATATACTAATAGATGGATTGATTATATTTTTCATTGAGTATGTGCATTAGTCTTGTCCACTGCATTGGTTTATTCTAGCAACACGGTTTTTCTTATTGAGATTGCCGGTGGACACTTGGCTCACTCTTCCTTCGGTCGTTGCACGCGGCTTGTCCAGCCAGTGAGCTAGCGGGCTAGCACTTTCTGCACTGTGGCTCGTAGACACTCCGGCTCACAGACAGCGGGCTAGCACTTTCTGCACTGTGGCTCGTAGACACTCCGGCTCACAGACAGCGGGCTAGCACTTTCTGCACTGTGGCTCGTAGTCACTCCGGCTCATAGACAGCGGGCTAGCACTTTCTGCACTGTGGCTCGTAGACACTCCGGCTCACAGACAGCGGGCTAGCACTTTCTGCACTGTGGCTCGTAGACACTCTGGCTCGTAGACAGCGGGCTAGTGGGCTAGCACTTTCTGCACCAGCCCAGCTGGATGCTTCTTTCCTTTCCCTTGCTTGTGAGGAAGAGGAAAGAAGCACCCAGTCAGGCCAGCACAGGAAAAGCACTAGCCCACTGGACAGACTGTGCCTTCTGCACAGCCCTATCAATGCTCCCTGCATTGGTGTGCTGTTACAAGCAGCAGGGGGGCATGGCTGGCATGGGGTAGCATGCCTGGTGGAGGGCTGGCAGACCTGGAGGAGGAGGAGGAGGAGGAGGAGGAGGAGGAGGAGGAGGAGGAGGAGGAGGAGGAGGAGGAGGAGACAGCCTAGCAGCAGCAGCAACAACAAAAATGGGGCACACACAGCCCCCCCCCCCATCTTGTGCTGGGACCACCACAAGCTTTCCTGTGCCTCTGCATGGAATCCTGCCCAGCACTTCTCCGAATTTATTAAAAGATCACCTTTCCTGTTTGCCCTCACCTTTAACACTCCATACAGTCAAGGATTCCAGCATTGCATGGGGACTGGGAATCCTGTATGACCCCAAAGTGGTGATCAGCTCAAAATCCAAAAGTGGATTATAGTCAATTCCGCTTTAGAATAAAAAGTGGGTTGTAGCAGGTCAGTCCTCCTTCTGTACAAGAGGGAAACTAGCTTGAAGACCAGGGCAACCAGAACCCTGCCGCACACGCCAGAAAGAAGAGACCCAATGATCTGCCACTTGCTGCTGAGGCCAGAAAAGAAAAGCCATCAGTATATTTCTGAGCAAGGAAATGTGCATAGTAGATAGAGAGATAGAGGTGGAAAACACAACAGCGCCACCTGGACTACAAATAATGAAATGAAATGCAGCAAGTGAGCAACAATTTTGAACATAGGAAGCAATAGTCTGACCTAGGGGTGTGCATGGAATGCAATGCATTTTGCGTTCCCGTTCCAGTTGTGGAACCGAATGAGAAATGTGTGACATTGGAACAACGGGCAAACTGGTTGCTCTGATGTAACGACCCCCGTCCCACTGAACCATTCCAGCTGCCATTTTGGATTCCAAAATGGCGCTTGGACTGGGGTTGGGACTTTCCGCCTTGGAATAGGTCAATCTGTTCTGCGCTCGGAACAGGACCCCTTTTTAGGGGTGTTCTGTTCTGAATTTGGAATCCTCGAAATGGCCCATTTCAAGGCAAAACATTCCAGGAGAGCTGGTCTTGTGGAAGCAAGCATGACTTGTCCCTTAGCTAAGCAGGCTCTGCCCTGGTTGCATATGAGTGGGAGACGAGAAGTCTGAGCACTGGAAAATATTCCCCTCAGGGGATGGAGTAGCTCTGGGAAGAGCAGAAGGTTCCAAGTTCCCTCTCTGGCTTCTCCAAGATAGGGCGGAGAGAGATTCCTGCCTGCAAACTTGGAGAAGCTGCTGCCAGTCTGTGAAGACAATACTGAGCGAAATAGACCAATGGTCTGACTCAGTATATGGCAGCTTCCTATGTTCCTATGAACCTCCGAACATTCTGCACACCCCTAGCCTGACCCAACACATTGCCACTTCATATGTTCCTCTCTTCAGTTTATAATGTATATAAATGGCAGCTTTGCTTGTTGGCCCAGTACTGCTCTGGCTGGCAGCACCTCTCCTGCACCACTTACTCTGACTGGCAGCACCTCTCCAGGGTGTCAACCAGAGCAAGACCAGACCTAGGTTTTTGGCACCCCAGGTGAAGTTTGATTTTCGTGCCCCCCACTTCCAAGAAGTGTGGCATGCCGGCTTTAATTGGAGCTGCACAGGCTGCTCAGTTGCAAGGTTGAATGACAAGTCCTCATGGATGACTGGCAAATGACTAGCCCACACTGGTGTTTGAGGGCAGAATGGGAGAGAATCCCTTCCCCAGTCTATTAATGGGGTGGGGGGACCTCAAACACTTTAGAGACGAAAAGACGCTGCTGTTAATTTGGAAATACAGTCTAAGACCATTTCTTTTAGGAAAGGAATGCTGAGGCAGGCAATTCATGTTCAAGAGAAGGAGTGCAGCTGATGAGACTAGCTGTTTATTGCGGACTGAGGTGCAATGAGCAAAGAGATGCCTCTAAACACCAGTTGCAGGGCAGCAACAGCAGGAGAGATGCCATGCTTCGTCTTTTGCCTGTGGGCTTCTCAGGGGCACCTGGTGGGCCACTGGGGGAAACCGCAGGCTGGACTAGATAGGGATTGGGCCTGATCCAGCAGGGCTGTGATTAAAGAGGACTGTGTATTTGTGGGTGCAGTATTATATCTCACAATCTTACACCACTGTGCAGTACTTCAGGAGTGTAATACAAGGAGGAGAGAAAGAATAATTGGCAGTGCTATATTCTGTCACTGTTTATGCGCCTGCCCAATACTGGTGCCCTAGGCAACCGCCTAGATCTGCCTAGTGGACAGGCTGACCCAGAACCTTACCCAGAACCTTCTACTTGAAATCTTTTTAAGTAGCAAAGCTGGGACTTGAACCTGGGACCTTCTGCATACAATGTCATATCTGAGTCAGGCGCGGAGTGAGGCTGGTGGCAGTCCATGTTCAGCTGACATCAGACACAGGGGGCCGCCCCGCATCTGACATCAGATGCAGGGGCGTGGTCTCCCTCCCAAATGGGGCCTTGCAGCCCCATTTGGGAGGGAGATAGGCCCCGCTGTGTTGGCAGCAAGGCCAGGAGCGGCTCTCCCTGCCTTTAAAGGCAGGGAGATTCACTCCAGCCTGCTCTGCCAATGCAGCATGGCCCAATTTCATTTCCGAACAGGGCCACACAGCCCCGTTTGGGTGCAAAATAACTCCCCCCACATCTGACGTTAGGGGCACGGCCCCCTGATTGGTGGTGGCCCGGGTTCTTTGAACCCGTTTGCCCAGTGGTGGTTCCACCCCTGCTCTGAGTACACCACCACTGAGACCCTCCTTATTTTAAATGATCCAGACATCTTTCTTGGTATTCAGATACAGACTATTAAAATCAGTTCCTGCATTTCACACATCCATAATTTAAATGGAGAAATGACTCCATTTAAAAATGGCTTTCTTCCTGAACCACTTCCCACTTAAGCAGGCAGCGCATGCCAGACTAAAGGGGGTTTGTTCACCAAGTGATTCACAGATACCTGATCCCAGAAATACAGCACCCACTTCTCGTGCAGTGCAATGTGCGACTTTGCATTTCCAGTTCCCATGTCCTTTCATATCTTTCTGGATGCGTGCCACAGCTACAGATCATCAATACATTTACCTACTTCTTCTTCAGGCCAGCTTTTTGGGAGGCCCATCTTCTTGGAAAAGTAACCAGGGAAGAAGCAAAGATGCAGGGGCACGTTCTGCAAACATCATGCAGGAAGAGACAGCCATATAGGACGGACTGCATTTAACCACTGTGCAACTCTTAACTACAAGCGGGGTGAGCTCAACACAATGCCATACAAAGACACCGAAATTATTGCTGGGAAATAAAAAGTGCCTCACAACAAAATATTTGCCATCATTTTGGGAGGAGGGATGTGGAGGCGGCGGGGCGGGGGGGAGACTAATTGTAGGCAGTAACCCATAGCAAAGTTAAGCAGGCATCCTTCTCTCCATCCTTCTTGCTAGGCTTCTTTTCTCTCCCCCGCACCCCCATCTTGTACCCCCTGCCTGTGTCTCTCGCCTACCCTCAGGGGTACATGTGCCACACATTGGGGATATATGCCTTTCCAGGGGCAGCCCCAGGGAGATACGTTTCGAAAGAGTCAGGGCAAACCCCCAAGGAAAATTCCCAGGATACACTAGCCCTATGCAGTGTTTGCATCGTTTGAATCTAGGTTTAATGGGGGTTATCAGCACTGAAGTGATTGTGTGAACCCAAGCCCAGATGGTTTATGGTCCCCACCTTGGCATGGATTCACATTATCATGCTCATGTTGATAACCCACGTTAAACCTAGATTCAAATGACTGTGCGAACAGGGTCTATATATTGTACGTCTGTTCACGTCTCTGTACTGAAGTTCCTTTCTCTGTGTATGACTGTACAGGTGTTCATTTTAGAAGTGAGGCTGGGTACAGGCCCCTCAAATACAGATTAAGAAAGGAAGTGTACAGCTGTATGTGTGTCCAGTATAACACGTGAATACACACATTTGTACATGCATACACAGACTGTACATGCTTGAGAAATTGCATGTGAATAGGGCTTCTCTCATAGGAACACAGCAGGCTAGGAAGCTACCTTACGCTCCGTCAGACCCTTGGTCTACCTAGCTCAGTATTGTCTGTGTACACAGACTGGCAGCAGTTTCTCCAAGGTTACAGGCAGGAGTCTCTCTCAGCCCTGTCTTGGAGATGCCAGGGAGGGAACATGGAACCTTCTGCATGCAAGCAGGCAGGTGGTCTTCCCAGAGTGGCCCCATCCCCTGAGGAGAATAACATACAGTACAGTGCTCACATGTAGTCTCTCATCCAAATGCAAACCAGGGCAGACCCAGCTTAGCAAAGAGGACAATTAATTCTTGCTATCACAAGACCAGATCTCTCTCCTCCCCTAATAGCAGGCCAAGAGAAGGAACTGGGTAACAACTAAACCACTTTCCCTCTGAGCCAAGAAAATCAACAATAGACTAGGCTCATTGTGGTTTCAGCCCAGACGGCATTAAATGTAGTAGACCCAAGTGTGCTGCTCCCAAGTTCTCCTCCACACATATATTCCAGTGCATGGAGAGGAAGCAGCTCCTGACATATGTATGTTGGGTGGGATGTTTTAAAAGGAACCGGAGCTTACACACGGCCAGTGGCACACAAGCAGGCTCTCCATGTAACCAGCAGGAACCACAATGATCCAGGACTCCAAACGGCATGTAGAGCTCATGGGTGCTCGATTCTATATGCACTTGCTTCCCTCCCACATGTCCCACTGAACGCACAGATGCTCCGAGCATGGATGGAGGGTATGGGGCCAATTTCTCATCACATGTTGGTTTCATGTTTGGATGGGCATTTATGAACAGGAATCAGATCTCAGTTTAGGGGCCCAACCAGCAGCAAAATGCATTTTCTCAAGGTGACATGGAGATCACTTGTGAAACAAGTCACTCCATCAGGGATGACTCCAAAGGGTAGCAAGTAGTGTTCCCTGTAACAAGGGTTCCCAGCTGTTGTTGACTACAACTCCCATAATCCCCAGGCCATTGCACTTGGGAATGATGGGGGTTGGGGGTCAACAACATCTGGGGATCCCTGTTACAGGGAACACTGGTAGCAAGGGATAGAGGGCACTCCCCACAAAATACTTCCTGCTCCCCATTTCACTCCCCCAATCATCAGATTGGAACTTTTCAGCAAAGCGTCAGACAACACAGTCGTAGTATATCATGGTCCTATAGCTTGGATTACTTATTTTTAAATACCTCAGTGGTTTCAAGGAGTGCCATTCACTCATTCCTCTATCCTTGATGTGTGACTTGATGTGTGAGCACCATAAGACAAGGTTTCTTCACCTCGGGCCCCCAGATGTTTTTGGACTACAACTCCCATCATCCACAGCCACAAAGGCCATATCTGGGGATGATGGGAGTTGTCATCCAACAACATCTGGGGGCCCATGGTTAAGAAACCCTGCTGTAAGATATTCCCCTTAGGGGATGGAGCTGCTCTGGGAAGAGCATCTGAGGTTCCAAGTTCCCTCCCTAGCAGCATCTCCAAGATAGGGCTGAGAGAGACTCCTGCCCGCAACCTTGGAGAAGCTGCTGCCAGTCTGTGTGGACAATACTGAGCTAGATGGACCGAGGGGCTGACTCAGTATATGGCAGCTTCCTATGTATGTTCCAGAACAAGCAGCAGAAGATGGTACAGCCAGACTCCTCCAGCCTCCCAGGAGCCAGGCCAACCCCCTCGCTTCCTTCCTGGTCAGGAATCGGGCTGGTTAAGACCATGTGTGCGGGGTGGGGGTGCAGGGTCATCTCCCTGCAGATTTCAGCTGGACTGGTACTGACCTCTCACCCCACCCCAGTCTTGCCTTCCACATGGTCTTGGACAGGAAGAAAAAACTATCCTGGAAAGTAAAGTAGAGGTTTGGCCTGATCCATAAAGACAGAGAATCTGGCTCATGTTCTGGATATGTTTTAAAATGTCAAGCACACTTCCTTAATAAGGTAAATAAGCGAACAACAATCAGTGGACAGAGCAACACTCCCCAGGCAACCCCCCAAGTGCTACAGAAGCCTTCCCCACACGTCCCTTTGTGCGGGGCAAAGCGTGTGGGGTGCCTGCAGCCGCAGCCAGACAAAAGTTGTTAATTATTACAGTAGTTAAGGAGGATTTTGTTTTAAAGGAGGAGGAAAAAAACCCACGCCCCAATGGCACCAGCGTGATGGGGGTAAGTTATTGCTGGCCTTGTAGGTTCAAGTTCCTCAGCAAGCATACATAGGCAATTTCGGTTATAATTAACGTCTTTAGGGCTAATGGGTCTTCGGTCCACTGGATAAAAGGGGCATTGTTAGCAACAGTAGCTCCTGGCGTTTCTGCCATCCACGCTGAGGTTAGAATGACCAGGAAATCTTGACTTTCATCTGCCATTAGCGTCAAAACAGCAGTTATACCCAGGAAATTAAACTACTCACCGGAGTGGAGTTTTAATGTCTGTGGCTAGATTTGACATCTCGTGACTTATGGGGACTCGGTTTTTATTTGGTATAGAGAACTGCAACCCTTTCAGCACCAAAATCTCCTGCTAGGGCAGTTCATAGGAGGCTCCACTCATGGCTGCAGGGGCGTAACTATCATTGGGCAAGGGAAGACAGTTGTCTGGGGGCCCCACTGCCTTGGTGGCCCCCCTAGAGGCAAGTCACATGACTGACTCCCCCAGCCGCGCACCCACCCGGGCTTCCTTCAGTTGTATTCATCCTGCAAAACTGATGTGAGTGTTAAGACCTGGAGCGACCAGAACAGCAATTTACAAAACCTTTTAAAAAATAATTTAGGATGATGTTCTATTGTGGCACATAGGTGATACACACACACACACACATCTAGTTAGATAGATAGATAGATAGATAGATAGATAGATAGATAGATAGATAGATAGATAGACAGACACATTTTACTATGCTTTTTGTTACCACTATTCAGCCTCATTTAAGATTTCTTTACTTTATGAGCTGAGCTTCAGTGAGGAGGGGGCATTTTAAATCTTGTCTCTGTTCCCACTCCAACCTTGCTACGCCCCTGCATGACTGTGAGTTCAGGAAGGTAGGCAGGCAGGATGAGAAGAGGAAAGCTGGGCAGGGGGATGGAGAATATTGAGGGGGGCTGGCTCCAAGTTTGGAAGAACAGGGAAGAGACCCTAAGCCAGGTCTGCACAACTCTGGCCCTCCTGCAGGTGTTGGACTACAACTCCCATAATCCCTTGCTACTGGCCACTGTGGCAGGGGATGGTGGGAGCTGTGGTCCATGGACAACTGGAGGGCCAGAGTGGTGCTGCTCTCTCAGAAGGTAGGTGTACTGTAGAGGGTAGGGGGCAGCCCAAAACATTCAGGCCATAGGTGGGGCGCCAAATGCTGCTTGTGAATTTAAGGATTCTTGTTGCCCATTAAAGGGTTAATTTGTTCCCCTCCAAAACTTTCAGGGATGGTTGAGGCAGCAAGCCCCTCTGTCTGGGGGTGGGTGGAGTGGGAGGTACCAATTATGATTGACATCTAGCAAGCACGCAGAGGGAGGAGCTTTCACTTGCCCCCAAGCTTGCAAGCCCTCAAGTGGGGGTGGGGCCTCCCAAGCTCTTCAAGTCGGTGTGGTGTAGTGGCTAGAGTGCTGGACTAGGACTGGGGAGACCCGAGTTCAAATCCCCATTCAGCCGTGATACTAGCTGGGTGACTCTGGGCCAGGCACTTCTCTCTCAGTCTAACCTGCTTCACAGGGTTGTTGTGAAAGAGAAACTTAAGTATGTAGCACACCGCTCTGGGCTCCTTGGAGAAAGAGCGGAATATAAAATGTTTTTTTAAAAAAAGTCCAGGCCCCAAAATTACCTAGGTGCACCCCTGTGTGGGAGGCTTTTAGGAGATAAGGTTCTCTCTCTCTCTCTCTCTCTCTCTCTCTCTCTCTCTCTCTCTCTCACACACACACACATACACACACACCATTTCTCCACACTGCTGCCTCCTGCTGCCGCTGCCTCCTGCCACCACCTCATCGCCTCTGCCACCCACCACCACTGCTGCTGCTCCTCACGACGACACGACAAATATTTATATACCGCTTTTCAACAAAAGTTTCCCAAAACATTTTACAGAGAAATATAAGAAATGAATAAAATGGCTATAATGGCTCCCTGTCCCCAAAAGGGTCACAATCTAAAAAAGAAGCATAAGATAAACATCAGCAGCAGCCACTGGAAGGATGCTGTGCTGGGGATGGTTAGGGCCAGTTGCTCCCCCCCTGCTCAATAAAGAGAATCACCACTTTTTACCTCTTTGCTCAGTTAGCAGGGGTAAACAGGTACACAGGTACAGTCATTCACATGTTATGTTGAACGCAGGTATAGAAGTACACTTCCTATCTGTACCATGCATTTGAAGGTCCTGCATCCAGTTTCACTTTTAAAATGAGCACTGGTACAGTCATTCACACAAACAGCTGTCCGGGTGTGCAGACATTTGTACACTCGTATAGCTTAATGTCTGAATCAGTCTTAGGAATGCATGCCCACCTCATTCTCAGAGGCAGGAACAACCACCCTTCCACCAACTGTACAACTTGCTCTCCCCCTACTCTACTTTGCCCTGTCCCAACATGGCACCACCAAACCTGGTGTGAAATACTTTCCCCTTGTCACAGTGGGATGATTCTCAAGAGTGAAGAGTGGGTCAGCATCCTACACATATTCCAGAGCTGTACATGCTCCCAGTATTAGGTCGTGTGTTTGCAAAAACCTAAATAGAAGGAGAGAGAAGGGATTGTGTGGGAGGCAAGGTCAGATGGCTTCTTCTCCACCAGTGAAAATACAAACAGCTTAGGCCTAGGGTATTTAAGAGAACGCCTTCTTCACTTTGAGACCCACTGCCCACTGAGATCACCCAGAGAGGTTCATCGGCAGTTTATTTGTTTGTTTGTTAGTTTATCATATTTTTATACCACCTGATATGTAAATCTCTAGGCAGTTCCTCCAGTTCATCTGGACGCTTTCCAGTCTAGCTGCTCAACAGCAGCAAAATGCCTCCGTTTGGGCAAGTCGCATATGAAACGTAAACAGCAGGGGGAGCAGTCTCGCGGAAACTAACAACCCCCCAAACCAGCAACTTTTTTACGCTGGATATATGATGTCCTAGCTCTATAACACAGTGATTAAATTTGAAACAAGGAATTGGCAATGTGAACGGCACCCTGCTGTCCGCATAGGGACTGCGGTGTCACGATGCAGGAAGTGTGGAAGTACACTTCCGAGATACAACGTGACCCCATTGCAAGGTCTAATCTAGAAAGCGCCCTGGTGGCTATTCAGGTACAGGCCTTCTCTGTTGCTGCCCTGAGACTTTGGAATGTGCTCCCTGCTGAAATAAGAGAAGCTGCCTAATGGCACAGTGGGGAAATGACTTGACTAGCAAGCCAGAGGCTGCCAGTTCGAATCCCTGCTGGTATGTTTCCTAGACTTTGGGAAACACCCATATCGGGCAGCAGCGATATAGGAAGATGCTGAAAGGCATCATTTTATGCTGCATGGGAGCAGGCAATGGTACTAATTGCCTCCTACTAATTGAGCAAAGAGGCACCTTTTAAAAGTGGTGATTCTCTTTATTTAGCAGGGGGAGAGCAACTGGCCCGATCCATCCCCAGCACAGCATCCTTCCAGTGGCTGTTGCTATTGGTTGTCTTATTTTTTCTTTTTTAGATTGTGAGTCCTTTGGGGACAGGGAGCCATTTTTATTTATCTATTTATATCTATGTACATCGCTTTGGAAACTTTTTGTTGAAAAGCGGTATATAAATATTCTTCGTATTTATATTCGTAATGGTAAACCCCTCCTGTATTCTACCAAAGACAACCACAGGGCTCTGTGGTCGCCAGGAGTTGACACCGACTCAACGGCACACTTTACTTTACATCTCTGACAGCTTTAACAAAGTCTCTAAAAAGACACATTTATTGACTCAAGTTTTTTTAAACTAGAATTGTGGTTTTAAATTATTTTAATGTTGTGATTCCTGTTTTCTTTTATGTTTTTGTAAACTGCCCAGAGATGTAAGTTTTGGGCGGTGTAAAAATAAAATAAAATAAAATAAAATAAAATAAAATAAAATTCTGGGCACAAGTGCTGGGTAGGACAGCCCCTGTCCGACCCAGTTCCCACGATCTCCCACATGATCACGCTCCTCTCCTAGGTTTTTGCAAACACAAGACCGAAAATCAGGAGCATGCACAGCTCCCAAAACTGGGTGAGGTGCTTCGCCAACCCAATTTGCTCGTGAGAACCGGCCCATTTTCTTGCTTCCACCCAGAGATAAATAATGGAGAAGACAAGTCTGAAGACAGGAGAGAAACAGATTTGCTGGTGAAGGCGCATCATGGATTCCAGCAGGCGACAAGATGCTGCACAACAGATGGATTTTGCTTTCATTCTTAAAGCATCTGAAATGCCTACACAAGCCACAATGCACCCTTAATCCCACAACAAAATCAAGTCAAAGAGCAATTAATATTCTGATACCTGTGGCCAGCCGAAGTGATATAGAGCTGATGATTCCTTTTTCCATTTTACTCCAACTGTGGTTTCTTTCCTCCTTCTTTCCCTCCCCAGCCCTACTCTGGGCAGTGGTTTTAGGGCACCAGGGTTCACTTTTGTGGGTAACCTCTGCTGTTAGCTGTTGATTTAATTAGCTTTCTCAGCTACTTGACCATATCAACTCAAGCAAGGCAGAATAGCCTGCACTGATTCTAGCCATAAAATGGGTCTCTCATTTATAGGAGACTGGGGAGGGAGCATAGCAAAGCTCTTCAGGAAGGGGGGAAATAAATTTTATTTATTTATTTATCATATTTATATACTGCCTGATATGTGTATCTCTAGGCAGTGTAAGGTAAACTTGTGCCATTGAGTTGGTGTCGATTCCTGGCAACCACAGAGCCCTGTGGTTTTCTTTTGGTAGAATACAGGAGGGGTTTGCCATTGCCATCTCCCATGCAGTGTGAGATGATGCCTTTCAGCATCTTCCTATATCGCTGTTGCCCGATATAGTTGTTTCCCATAATCTGAGAAACATACCTGTGGGGATTTGAACCGGCAACCTCTTGCTCTCTAGGCAAGTTATTTTCCCGCTGTGCCATTAGGTGGCTAGTGCACATAAGTACAAGACGTATAAAACAGGATAAAACAATTAAGACCATTTTACAAAATAAAAGAAGCTGTTTAAAATTAGTTAATTAACTTACAGCCTGAGAAAACGGGTGCATCTTGAGGGTGTTTTGTTTCTCCACAGATGGAGAAGCTTTTGTTTGGACAGGAAGTACATTCCAGGGCCCTGGGGCAGCCACAGAGAAGGCCCAGTCCCAAGCAGCCACCAAACAAGCAGCTGGATCTCTCCAGATGATCTTAATAGGCGGGAAGGTTCATGACAAAGGAGGCACACTCTTAAATACCCTGGACCCAAGCCACAATAACCAGCACAATATTACAGGTAATAACCAGCACAAATTGCTCTTGCTCTGCTGGAATTCAGGTTTCCAGGCCAGATTCCAGTTGAAGTGGAATGGTAAATATAAATAAAAGTTTAAATAAATAGTAAGTATAATAAATAGAAAATATAAATAAATATGCCAGCTCCCAAGACTGGGCAGGGCAGAATATTATTCCAAACAAACTAGCGACCATGACATTTTAGCTTAAGTTTCTGCATCAGCTAATACTTTTCCTGCCAGATCGACTTTCATGTTATTTGGGGGTTGCCATTGTGAAAGCACAGTTGTGTCAGCAATGCAATCCTAATTTTATCAAAACATCTCCTTTATTCTCTCCTCCCTACCACCCAGCCTTCAGAATTCTACAGGGCTGACTTGGCAGGCAGGGCATAAAACCCCAGTAATTAAAACCTCATTTGGTATGTGTTAAATCTGCAACCCAGATTTAAAGACGAGCCCATTTAAAATGATAAAAAAAAGACACTGCATGTTTCTCTTCCACATACCAAAAGCTGAATACTGGAGGTGTTTCACTCACATATTTCAAGCATGGAGGAGAGCGGGTCTTGTGGCAGCAAGTATGAACGGTCCCCTTTGCTAAGCAGAGTCCGGCCGCCCTGGTTTGCATTTGAATGGGAGACATGTGTGAGAATTGTAAAGTATTCCCCTTAGGGGGATGGAGCCACTCTGGGAAGAGCAGAAGGTTCCAAGTTCCCTCCCTGGCAGCATCTCCAAGATAGGGCTGAGACAGATTCCTGCCTGCAACCTTGGAGAAGCCGCTGCCAGTCTGTGTAGACAATACTGATCTAGATGGATCAATGGTCTGATTCAGTAAATGGCAGCTTCCTATGTTCCTCTTAGAGAATGCCCTGCCTTGGTTTTGTCTCCTGGGTCCATAAGATGATTTTGCCAAGAATCACCTACTAGCATTTCTATACCCAGAGCCATCTTGTGTGTGGGGGTTGCTCAGGGCAATGGGAGGGGGATGTAGGGGCCCAGCAAGCAGGGTCAACGGTGTGGAGATGCAGGGCCTCAATGGCAAGAAGATTCAATGTGTTAATCTTTGCATGGAGATTTGAGATAGTTTCATTTATCAACCACCAAGAGATTTTAAATGGAGAGCCAGCATAGCGTAGTGATCAGAGTGTAGGTCTAGACCGGGAAGACCCAAGTTCGAATCGAATCCCCATCCAGCCATGATACTTGCTGGGTGACTCTGGGCCAGTCACTTCTCTCTCAGCCTAACCTACTTCACAGGGTTGTTGTGAGGATAAAAATAAGCATGTTCACTGCTCTGAACTCCTCGGAGGAAGAGTGGGAGATAGATAGATAGATAGATAGATAGATAGATAGATAGATAGATAGATAGATAGATAGATAGATGGGTCAGTATATGCATGCGATAAATAAATATAAAATTCCTACCTGGACTCTCCCACTGCCACTGACCAGAGTGCAGCTCCCGTTCACCACAGGAGCCACCCTCTGACTCGGCCAACTCTGTGGCTTCCCCATGCCTCATGGAAAGGCCTCCCTCGGGTGGAGATGCTGAGCTCTCTCTCTTTCAGAAATCTCAAGCCCCAGAGGCAATCCATGTCGCCGTTCACTGGCAAACTACCAGCTGCAACTGTTGAGCGCCACCATATGGGAGAGGGGGATCTGGCAGCCCACCAGAGAATGCCAGGAGGCAACAACCATGAAATGGAAGCCTGTATTTTTATTCTCATCATGTGGTTGGAGAGCTGAAGCTAAGGGAGCGGGCATTGCCTAGTAAGTCCATTGCAGTGGCAATGGGAAACTTCCTATCATCACCACCACCACCACCATCATCATCATCATCTATCTTTTTAAGAAAAAAAGTAACGACGTGGCTCTTCACCCAGGCTTTTGAATGAGAGTATTGTTTTTTAACTGCTGCTGCTGCTTTGTCTTATTTATTATTATTTCTTGTTTACCCAGTCAGACAGGTGTTATTGACTGGTTTGTTTTATCCAGACATCGAGTCCTTCCCAAGGTCCTGGGATGCCAGAATTTTGTTATCAATATTGTTGTTGATGTTATAGATATCGTAGCAAAATATATGCCGTTCCCAGTAAAGTTGCTTTTTGTAATTGGCTGATGGTGATTTCTGTGGCCCTTATGGTGTTGAGGTGCTCTTCAAGGTCTTTTGGGACTGCACCCAGGGCGCCAATTACCACTGGGATTATTTTGGTCTTCTTCTGCCACAGCCTTTCAATTTCAGTTTGTAGATCTTTGTATTTTGTTATTTTTTCTGTTTCTTTTTCTTCTTTTCTGCTATCCGCTGGTATTGCTATGTCGATTATTTTCACTTGTTTTTCTTTCTTCTCGACTACAGTTATATCTGGTGTATTGTGTGGCAGATGTTAGTCTGTTTGTAGTTGGAAGTCCCATAATATTTTTACATCTTCATTTTCTACTACTTTTTCAATGTTATGGTCCCACCAATTTTTGGCTACAGGTAGTTGTTTTTTGCAGATGTTCCAGTGTATCATCCCTGCTACCTTGTCATGCCTTTGTTGTTGTGTGCTGCTGCTGCTGTTGTTGTTGTCATATGGGTTATTAAATTTTATATAGAGATTATTTTTACATTTATATAATCTGTACTTTTGTATTATTGTTATTATTTACATTTTGTATCCCACTCTTCCTCCAAGGAGCCCAGAGTACTACATACTTGAGTTTCTCCTCACAACAACCCTGTGAAGTAGGTTAGGCTGAGAGAGAAGTGACTGGCCCAGAGTCACCCAGCAAGTATTATGGCTGAGTGGGGATTTGAACTCGGGTCTCCCCGGTCCTAGTCCAGCACTCTGACCACTACACCATGGAGGTTTTTAATATTTGAGATCATCTGTACCTTTGCATTTTAACTATGCATTGTTCTAATTATATTGTAAACTGCTTTGAGATTGTTTTAAAGAAAAGCGGTATATCAATTGAACAATAGATAAATAAATAAATAATGAAGACTCTCTGCCCCTACAATGCACTAGTTCTCCCACTAACTGATGCACTAGTGTAGTGATCTTCACTATTTTTGATGTGGAGGTGGCCACTTGGGCAAAAACATTCAGTACGAGATCCGTTTCCCACTGTGCCGACCTCTGCACAATACTGTCTTTTCTCCGTGCTGGGAGGGCCATTTAAGAGAGACAGAGCCCTCTCTTAGTCCTCTAGGAGGAAAGCAGTGCACGCTGTGGCATATCTTCCAAGATGTTGCCGGGAGGACTCAGCCTTCCAAGATGTTGCCTTCCAAGATGTTGCAAGAGGCCACAGCTTCCCTTAAAGGCGATCCCCCAACGCTGGTCAAAAGACAACACCACACGCTGCGAATGACAATCTCCACACATGTTCCCAGGGGGACTATGCCGAGTATTCAGTTTTGCCCCAACTCAATACGCAATTAGTCAGGGAGTCAGACTTAGGGTTGATGGGGACCAATGTTCCCTCTAAGGTGTGCTCATGAGCACACGCTCACAAGTTTTTTGATGTCCACTCCGTTAATTGTAGATCCCGCTCAAGTTGAATCAGGAAGGCCCTACTCGGGATGCACATGCGCACACGCTGCCTTGATACTGCTGCTCAGGACAAAACTCATTCCGCACACAGATGAAAAAACTTAGAGGGAACTCTGATGGGGACCACCCCTGGCTCCTGAGTCTTACGATGAAGAACACCTCACTAGGGCGTATGGCAGTTTCATGTGTTTCTGTGTGTTTCTGGGTTGGCTGGGAGTGTAGGGAAGCCGCTAGCAGACCCAGTTCAGATCCCCCTGCTGCCATGAGCCCTCTGTCTAATGTCATACACAAGGGGGCGTGGCACATTTGCAAACAAGCCGCCCCCCCCCCCCATTATCAAGCATATTCCAGCCAGCGCCACATTTGCAGCGAGGGCGGGAGCGGCTCCCCCTGCTTTTAAAGGCAGGGATTCATGTTCGCTGGCCAGAATATGGTTGCAAATGGGGCATGCGGCTCCATTTGTGAGCATGCCACACCCCCTGCACCTGACATCTGACACAGGGGGCGTGGCTGGGACACGAGCCGCGGCCCCTGAGCGTGGTGGCCCAGGTTCTTTGAACGCATTCATGCAATGGTGGCTCCATCCCTGGGCTGGATGATGAGAGTGTCTCTGAGGATGTGCAGAGCCCATTGCTCATTCCTGTAGCAGCCGCTGAGTTTCCAGGATCATGAAGTGGAGTTCAGATAGCTGTAACCCCCAACATTTCTGTTCTGATAAATACTAGGCCAGGAAAAGACAACTACATTATTTTAAGGAGGCTACAGGCTGGTTCTCATTATCTTAATCAGGGCAGAAGGAGCACCCAGCAAGGTTAGGCGAGCCAGGCATGCTCCTGATTGGTGGTCATGTAAACTCAAGCAACAAGGTAGGAAGTAGGGAGAGTGATTGTGTGAGAGTAGGGATGTACACAGAACCGGCGGGGGGATAACTTTAAGAGTGGGGGAGGGTGCACTCCCCCCGCCACATTTCCCTCGCTGGCACTTGCTGGAAAACAGGTCCGGTGGGGCGGCAGTGCACCTCCTTGCTGACCCGTCCGCTCCTCAGACTGGAAGTGACCGGAAGTAACCCATGCGCATGCGCTCGTTGGGCACACATGTAACATGCACATGTGCACATGCGCATGTACACGGGTTACTTTTAGTCACTTCTGGTTTGAGGCGCGGACAGGGCGGCAGGTTGGTACAGTTTTTAAGTAAGTGCCAGCGGGGGAAACGCAGTGGAGGGGAATGCACCCTCCCCCACCCTTAAAGTTATCTGCCTGCCTTGGAACCTCCTGAACCTCTGGGTGTTTGAACCTGTTCGGAGGCCCGTAAAATGACCTCCGAACAGGTTCGTGCACATCCCTATTGAGAGGTGGGAGCTGAGTAGGACAGGCCCATCTACCCAGATTGTCACCCCAGCATTTTACTGAGGATGGATGAAAAGCTGTGCGCCCAGCTCTCCTACCCTTCCTGGGTGCTCCTCCTACCCTGATTCGGATTGTGAGAACAAGCCTCATATTTTACTTCTCTTACAAAATGTCCAGCGATCTCCTTCATTTCCCTAAACAACTCTTTCACCTTTCCTTGCTAGCTACATGCCAAGTTCATTTGCTCAGCTTCGCCTTTTAAGAAATCTCGTTGAAATTTACATTGATTTGTTATTTATCCAACTGACAACAAAGACAGTGGGGGGAAAGAGTCATAATTCTAGGCACTGGGGAGATTGAATTCCTGTATCACTGTTAGCTACATTAACTTGCTTCCTGGATCTCAATTCAATTAGGACAGCATTCCCTAGCATTAATAAATCAATACGGATGCCATTTTGATACATACGTTTGAATGTCTTTCATTATATACTTCAGGGGCAGGGATTAGAGTTGAAGTCGAAGTTAATGGGACATGACAAGGCAAATCAGGTTGGGTAGGTAGAGCTTTGGAGCCGTTAGCTATAATTGCTTTCTGTTGCAAAAGATTGCAGCCATGATACACTACAGCTGTTTCACTTTGCGATGGTAAAACTAGGGGTTGCCAGCTAGCCAGAAAAAAGAAACCTCAAAAAGCAGCTTAGCTTTGAGCAGAATAGACTCCAACATTTCACTGATGAAAAGAGACACTCTTGAAACTCCTCAGTTCTCTTCTGCAGTTCAAGCCCCAATGGCCTTTTCACTCTCACTCACACATTGCTGTAAAAAGTTCATTTTCATCAGCTGTCTTTGTCTACTCTGCAATAGCCTGTCCTGAACCATTTCATAAGCCTAGATAATAGGCTTGTTCACATGACCCCAAACAGGGCAGGGTAGGAGAGTCGTGCATGCTTCTAATAGGTGGTTGTGTTTGCAAAGATGAAGGAAGGAGGAGGGGAGAGTGATCGTGTGGGAGGCAGGGCCCAGGGAGGATGGCTTTTCAACCACACTTGATAAAATGCTAGGGACAAAACATGGGATGGCTGTGCCCATCCTACCCAGATCCTGCTGGCTCCCACATGATCACTCTTCCCTCCACCTATTTTTTATTTTATTTTATTTTTATTTATTTAACATTGTTTTATACCGCCCAAAACTTATACCACCCAAAACCAAGGAAGCCATAAAAGGGAAGAAGACTTCCTTCTGAAATTGGAAGGCCTGTCCAAATGGAGAACAGAAAAGAACATAAACTCTGGCAAAAGAAATGCAAGGTGACAATAAGGGAGGCAAAAAGAGAGTTTGAGGAACATTTAGCTAAAAGCATCAAGGGGAATAACAACAACTTCTTTAAATACATCAGATGCAGGAAACCTGCCAGGGAGGTGGTTGGACCTTTGGATAATGAGGGAGTGAAAGGGATTATTAAGGATAATATGGAGGTTGCAGAGAAGCTCAATGAGTTCTTTACGTCTGTCTTCACGGCAGAGGATACTGAGCATATACTTGTTCCCAAAACAGGCTTTTTAGGGATAGAGGCTAAAGAACTGAGTCTGATAGAAATGACAAGAGATGATGTTCTAAACCAAAGTTTCTCAACCACTGGTCCAGGGACCGGTGCCAGTCTGCGGACGGTTGAGTGCCTGTCCGTGCCAGGGATCCAACCCCACTCCCCAACGAGTGCCCCATAAAATCCTTCAATTTTTCACATGACACGCAGCAGCGCAAAGAGGAGGAGGAGGAGAGTGATGAGTGACGCAGGCGTGGGATCCAACTTGCCTCATCTTCGCGCTGCTCCACGTGCTGCTGGGATTGAAGTACCGCATGCACCTGAGGCTACTGCTATTGAGTGATTAGAGCTAGAATCGGGAGGAGAAGGTGCATACCAGTTAATTAACGAGGGTAGGGGTGGGAACTTTACACTACTTTACTTTACTTTAATTAACAAACTTAACTTTACGTGAGTGCAAGCTCTTTTGTGATGGAACCAATGGAACCAATGCCCAGCTCTGTGCTTTCCCTGCTCTGGTGCAAGAGCTCTGCTCTCCCCCAGAGGCACAGGGCAGGGGACGCACCGGGCTCTCTGGCTGGCTGGAGTGGCAGCTGCCCCCAAGGTCGCCTTCCTGCTGCTACTGCCCCAGCGGTGCCACAACCCGGGGCAGACTGGGAGTTGCCCCCACTTCGGGGTGGGAGGAGGGGGTGTTGTGAGCGGGCTTGGCCCTGGCCGTGGCAGCCCGCTTCAGGGCCCAACAGCTGCAGGGGCTGGTGGTAGTTCCTACCATCAAAAGCCCTGGAAGAAGCAGAGCAGCCAGGAGTTGTGCGCACCTGGTGTGCGTGTGCAGGGAGCTTCGTGCCTGTTCCCCAAGTGAGGCCCACCTGCTGGGAAGGGCAGCGAAGAGACCCTGGAGGTCTTTGACTTCAACCCTCTGCTCTGTGCTGGAAACTGTACAGCATCCCTGACCAGTCTCTGTTGGAAAACCTCAAGCAAAGGAGAGCCCCCTCCCCCCAGAGTGTTCTGCTGTCCAACAGCTCTTAAAGGTAAAGCGTGCCGTCAAGTCAATTGCAACTCCTGGCACCCACAGAGCCCTGTGGTTGTCTTTGGTAGAATACAGGAGGGGTTTACCATTGCCTCCTCCCACACAGTTTGAGATGATGCCTTTCAGCATCTTCCTATAGTACTGCTGCCCGATATAGTACCAGCTGGGATTCGAACCAGCAACCTTCCACTTGTTAGTCAAGCATTTCCCGACTGCGCTACTTAAGGTGTCCAACACCTTTTACCGATAAGAAGTTCCTCCTACAGTTAGGAAAACTGTCAGTTAGGAAAACTACAGTTAGGATTGCTAATGTTAGATTCTAACTTAGATTCTATCTTAGGTTGTAATTAATTCCTTAGATTCTAATTCCTTATATTCTGATCAGATTTGGGCTGTTTTAGGCCCGTTTTGGGCCTCTCTGTGCTTGTGCCAGCCATTTTGGAGCCCTCTGCGTATGTGCACTGGCCATCTATGTGACAACCTGTTTTATTTACACCTGTAACAATGATCTTTTTCATCCTTGTAGGGTCCCCCCCCATTTTGTGTAGGCTCAAGATTATTTTATTTTTTTGGTAACATCTACATTTGTCTTTGGTGTGGTGTTTTTTTTTTTAAATGTTGTATGCAACATCTTTAAAAAAAATCTTTATAAATAAGTTTTTTAAATGAATGCCTTAAGTCATTGCAAATTGATTGGGACAGTCCTAATTGCTTATTAAGTGACTCGAATCCTTGCTGTTTATCCGTTCCCTGTGCTGCTGAGTTCTTTACAAAGATATGAGCTGCATCATTTATCAACGTGACTCCTGGAGACAATAAAACAGGCACCTTGCAAAATGCAGCGTTCATCTCTTAAAGGTCTTAAAAGCATTTCTCAGTTATGAATGGCCTGGAGGGAGTTATTCCTATTGCATCTGGGGAGAAATAATGATGGAAAATAATAGCATATCAATAGTATTGCGACTAAGCTGTCAGAGCACACAGGGACCTTTTCTTTCTTCTCTGAGATTAGACAGACAGAAGTCTACATGTAAGGTCCTTGTAAAACAGGACCTTTGGCCATTGTGGCTGGAGATGGTAGGAGTTGCAATCCAACAACATCTGGGGTAGGGATGTGCACAGAACTGGGAGGGGAAGTTTGAAGTTGGGGGGGTTGACTTTAATGGCAGGGGAGGGTGCACTTACCCCTCCCTCTGCTTTTGCCCCACCAGCGCTCCATTTGCAAAGGGTCCATCGGGGCTGCAGCATACCTCCCTGCCACCCCATTGCCTCATTGGACCCTACGACAGCAGAAGTACTCGATGCAACTGTGTGCGTCGGCACATGTGCACGCACATCATGCACACGCACCCAACGAGCGCATTAGCAAGCGTGACATGCACGTGCAGGAGCCAAAGCATGCAGGTGTGCTCGGTACTTCCGCTGATATAGGGTCCAACGAGGCAGTGGGGCAGCAGGGAGGTATACTGCCGCCACACAGACCCTTTGCAAACGGAGAGCCAGCAGGGGGAAAGCGGAGGGAGGGGTGAGTGCACCCTCCCCCACCCTTAAAGTCAACCCCCTGCCTTCGAACTGGTGGAACCACCGGTCCTTTGAACCAGTTTGGAGGCCCATACAGGGCCCATAAATCTGAATCACCCTCTACACCCACTTCAACAAGGTTTTGGAGTGCATGTAGAGGGGCGATTCACCTGAATTGGCTCCAAGTGTTGTTCCATGGCTGTACACATGGTTGTTCCATGGTACACATGTTGTTCCATGGCACAACTTGAGGCCTAGTTGTCTTTCTTGCAGTCCTCAAGGTCAACATCTCCTGTCAGTAGGTAAGATGTTTTTGTATCACAGCACCACCATATTTCCAAATTGTACTTCTTTGGCTTGCTTGGCATTTGTTACCAGAAGGGACAGCACCTTGGAAACCCAACAGCTGCTCATCTACTGCTGGTCAGACCCAGGAAAGTAGCTGTGCTGCAGCTCCCGCACAAACAAGGTCAAGATTCCAATAATGGTTGCCAGCTTGGCAATCTCTTCTCTCCTGTCATGTGGCTTTGTCATCAAACCTTAAACTACTTATGATGTCCTCAGACCATCTCAGCTGCATCGTAGCACAGAAATAGGAGGGTCTCAAATGTACTGCCTGTAGAATTGTCCTTTTTGCTAAGCAGGACCCTGCCCTGGTTTACATTTGAATGGGAGACTACATGTGAGCACTCAGTGGTGGAGGAAGGCCAATGGTGGCAGCCTGGGTCCAGCCCGCCACCACGGCCTCCTAGCCCCGTCCACCTAAAAGTCAGGGAGAGTCACTCCCGGCCACTCTGTGAACACTGCACTGGTTTAGCTTGCAAATGGGGCCGAGCAGCCTCGTTTGAGAGCACAATCCCTGATCAGTGCCACATTTGCAGCACGGCCGGAAGCGATGCTCTGTGCCTTTTAGGCAGGGATAGCCACTCTGGCTGCGCTGTGAATGTAGCGCTGGTTGGAGATTTTGCCTGAAAACAGGGCCGCGCTGCCCCATTTGCAAGCAAAGATACCCCCCGTGTCTGATGTCAGATGCAGGAAGCATGGTTGGGGCACCCAGCATGGCCCCTGATTGGCAGCGGCCCATGTTCTTTGAACCCATTTGCTCAATGGTGGCTCTGCCCCGGTGAGTGCTGTAAAATATTCCCCTTAGGGGATGGGACTACTCTGGGAAGAACATCTGCATGCAGAAGGTTCCGAGTTCCCTCCCTGGCTTCTCCATATAGGGCTGAGAGAGATTCCTGCCTGGAATCTTGGAGAAGTAGGCGCCAGTCTGCGTAGACAATACTGAGTTAGATGGACCAATGGTCTGACTTGGTAGAAGGCAGCTTCCTATATTCCTACTGTAAGTTATATTACCTCACTTTGAACAATAAAAAGGCAGGAAAGCTTTTTCACTAAATCTCCCCTCCCCAACCCATGATGTTGATAGGGAACTAACTAGGGATTTGAAATTTGATTTGACCTTGAATAGATTCGGATTGAATTGGGGGGTGATTTGGGGGTTTGACCTTGAATCAAATTCCCCTAAGAATAAAGGGCCCGATTCGAGGTTTATTTATTTAGTACATTTTTATACTACCCCATACAAAAAAGCCCCTGGGCAGTTCACAATATAAAACCATTAAAACATTAACATAATTAAAACAATTTAAAATACAATAAAAACTCTAAAATCAAAGCTTTAAAACTATAAATCAAAAGCCTGACTAAACAGGTATGTTTTTTAGGTCCTCTTTAAAAACATTCAGCAAAGGGGAAAGTCTAAATTCATTAGGAAGAGCGTTCCAGAGTCCCTGTGGAACTCTAGAAAAGGCCCGGTTTTGCATCACCACCAACCGAGCTGGTGGCAACCACAACCTGACCTCCCCAGATGGTTGAGGAGAATCATCCCGATTTGACTTGAATTGATTTGGGTGATCTGAGCACCATTTTTGGGGAGAGAACTGGTCTACCAATTTGGGTTGGCAGGTAGACCAGCCCTCTGCTCTGGACTTAGCATGTCAGCCCACCTAGGAGAACTACTATACCCGGGTAGGCCAGTTCTCTAAGGTGGGCAGAGGTGCTAAGTCCAGTGTGGAGGACTGTTCTACCACCAACCACAATTGGTATACTAGCCGTCCCCAGAAAAAGAGCACAATTTTGAGGTCTGTTTGAGTCAAAATGGTGCCATTTTTCCAGGGAGAGCTAGTCTACCAATTGGGGTCAGCAGGTAGACCAGCCCTCCACTCTGGACCAAGGGCAAAGCCACCATTGGGCAAACAGGTTCAAAGAACCCAGGCCACCGCCCACAGGGGCTGCACCTCGCAGCCCCAGACACACACCCCATGTTTGACATCAGATGAGGGTGGCATTATTTTGCTCCCAAAGGGGCCACGCAGCCCCGTTTGTGTCACCGGCTTGCCACCCCCCCACGTCTGACGTCAGGCACAGGGGCGTGGTCCCCCTCCCAAATGGGGCCGCGCGGCCCCATCTGGAAGGGCGATCGGTCCACGCTTCGTTGGGCAGCGCGGGCCAGAATGACTCTTCCTGCCTTTAAAGGCAGGGAGAGCTGTTCCAGCCACACTGCCAATGCAGCACAGGCTGATCTCCCTTCCAAACGGGGCCGTGCAGCCCCGTTTGGGAGCGTGATTGGCCCCACTGCATTGGCAGTGAGGCCAGGAGCACCTCTTTCTGCCTTTAGTCACACTGGCTGTGCAGCGCGGGCCAATTTTGGTCCCCCCTGCATCTGACATCAGATGCAGGGGGTGGGGCCAGGGGGCCATGGCAGCGGCCAAACACGGGCTGCTGCCAGCCTCTCTCTGCTCCTATTCCGGACTTCGTGCATCTGTCCACCTTGCAGGACTTCTCTATCCGGGTACACAAGCCCTCTGAGGTGGGGCTGACCTGCTAAGTATGTAGTACATCGCTCTGGGCTCCTTGGAGGAAGAGCGGGATATAAATGTAACAAACAAACAAACAAACAAACAAATAAATATAAGTCCAGAATGGAGGGCTGGCCTACCTACGAACTCTAATTGGTAAACCAGCTCTCCCTGGAAAAACGGCACAATTTTGAGGCCCATTTTTCCAGCTCTCCCCTGAAAAATGGTCCTCAAAATGGTGCTTGAATCACTCAAATCAAATCAAGGCAGCCAGCCAAGCCAGCTGCTTTCGACAAATCAATTTAAGTTTTTGCTATTTGATTTGAGCTCAAATCGAATCGCAAAAATTGATTCATGCATACCCCTAGAACTAACAGCCTAGTCCATGGGTTCCTAACCTTGGGTCCCCAGATGTTGTTTGACTACAACTCCCATCACCTCCTTTGATTATTGTGGCTGGGGACGAAGGGAATTGTAGTCCAACAACATTTGTATATAAATTGAAATAACAACAACAACAACAACAACAAACAGACAAACATCTGCCACACAATACACCAGATATAACTGTAGTCAAGAAGAAAGAAAAACAAGTCAAAATAAACATGCAGAACAGAAGAAAAAGGAATAGAAACACTCACAAAATACAAAGTTCTACAAATTGAAATTGAAAGGTTGTGGCAGAAGAAGACCAAAATAATCCCAGTGGTAATTGGCGCCCTAGGTGCAATTCCAAAGCAACTTGAAGAGCACCTCAACACCATAGGGGCCACAGAAATCACCACCAGCCAATTACAAAAAGCAACTTTACTGGGAACAACCTATATTCTGCGACGATATCTATAATAACAGCAACAACATTGATAATAAAATTCAGCAATCCCAGGTCCTTGGGAAGGACTTGATGTCTGGATAAAACAAATCAGTCAATAACACCTGTCTGACTGTGTAAACAACAACAATAATAATCTGGAGACCCAATGCTGGAAATCCCTGGAACTGTAGTTCTATGAACAGCTAGGGCTCCCAGGGACATATCTGGGATTGGGCAGGCAGGGCATGTGCCCCGGGCGCCACTTGAAGGGGGGACACCATTTTTAAAATTAATTTTTTTTTAAATGGCCGTCAAAAACAAAATAGCCACCGCGCATGCTCAAATGGCCTCTGAAAGGCCATAGGCCTGGCCAGGCCTCACAGAGGCCATTTGAACATGCACATCAGCCATTTTGTTTTTAGTGGCCATTTTTTTAAAAAGTTTTTTTAAAAAGGCCACCGCACATGCTCAAATGGTCCCTGTGAGGCCCTAGAGGCCAGCAGGTGGAGGGGGAGCCATTGCAGACCCCCCACCTTTAGGAAGCCCCCCCAAAGGGGCTACAGGTAATTTTTTAAAAATTTAGTATAATATAAATCACTGTACACATATTGAGTTTGGCACTATGTACAAAGAATCAGGGCTTGTGAATACTGAGCTGAAGCTTATGAGCTAGGATTGTATTCATTTCCTCTTACTTTGCTTCTTGTGATAAGTGAGTTAAATGTGATGTCTCAATAATATGGCTATTAATGGTGAGTTTGTCTTTGAATCAGTGTTAAATCCTTAGTACTAAGGCCCCACTGGGAGTTTCTTGCTCTCTTTCTCTCATTTTAACTGTCTTTCTGAAATACTATAATATATTCCAAGCAGTGACACAGTTTACTCTGCATATCTTTGAATTATTTTCAGAGTATCTGGGAAAAGCCAAATTCTCCATTTATTTTAAAAACTTATGTAATAGTGATGCTACAATGCATAGTAGAGAATTAGACAGGCACTTCTGTTTAATTTTCCAAGTACATCTCCACATAGTATTTGGGTATTTCATGAGCCCCAGCATAGTGAAATGTGTAGTTTTCCATCATTTTTTGGTCTGACTATGTCCACGGCTAAATAGCTTTTGAAATATTAAAAGATTAATGAGCTTTACTTATTTTTGAGCTGATATCATGGTAAAATTATCTGAAAGTTGGGTGTCAGATGTTTGGACAGGGGGTGCAATTTCAGTGCTTGTCCTAGGCGCTATTTCCCCTAGATACACCTCTGAGGGCTCCCATTCAAAAACATCTCCCTATCAAACACACCTTCTTCCCAACACTACATTTCTCAAGATCCTTTTGGACAAGCCATGATAGCAAGAATGTTTTCAGAGAGATACCAGTTTGTAATGTTGATGTATTCTTGGTGTGTTTTAGGATTTTCTCAGTGAGCAGAGGGCTGGCAGGCAGTGCAAGCACATTGTGCTTTCCCTTCTCACACTCTAGATGTAATGAAAGAGAAAGAACTTGGGAGGTTTAAACGTGCACACTGCAAGTTAAACAACGGTGTATTCAGCTTTTTAAATGCTTTCTTCTTGGCCATTCCTCCAGAAATGTGGGTCAAGAAACCAAACTCACTTCCATGCTTCTCTTCCCCCCCATTGCGTTAAAATAGTCAAACACCAGCCTTGGAAAAGCCCTTGTAATATCCATGCGTTGCCAGGTTAAACACAGTGACAGCTTGCTTCTCTGAGCTACCACCTGTAGGTTCATGACCTCTGGAGGTACATAGGACTGTAACCTCCTCCGGGTCCTATTCCCTTGTCCACTTTGGACTAAAATAAATAAAACACCAATTCAATTAACGAACTGCAAATGAGACGTTTTCCACTTCTGGTTATACATTTCCCCATAAACAAGGAGAGAGAGAGAGAGAGAGAGAGAGAGAGAGAGAGAGAGAGAGAGTTTAAAATAAAAACAGTACTCCTAAAGCAGATTATATTTTCTAACATGCTCTTACTGTGCCTCAGCTGCATTTTCTCTCTATATTCCTGGATTTTGAAGGGAGATGTTTTCCTTGAGCTTTCTTTTTTACTTCTAGTTAGCAGGCTGGAATTTGAACTAAGATCTCATCTACACGTTCCTCAGAATCATGAGGTAAAACCCATGTTAGGACCAAACTAACTACACTTTATTGATAAGCATGTATGGGAACTTCTCTTGGCTGAAGGGCAGAATCCTAATCAAGACCATAACAGGGCAAAGGTTAAAGTATCCCCCTCCATGGCTGCTAATCAGGGCTTTTAAAAAGCACACGAAGATGCCAGTCACGATCCCTATTTACCAGTAATGTCCAACACACAGTCTGTGTACAGTATAGGCGCATACAGATCGGTAAAGGTAAAGGCAAAGCGTGTCGTCGAGTCAATTTCGACTCCTGGCACCCACAGAGCCCTGTGGTTTTCTTTGGTAGAATACAGGAGGGGTTTACCATTGCCTCCTTCCACATAGCATGAGATGATGCCTTTCAGCATCTTCCTATATCACCGCTGCCCGATATAGTACCAGTGGGGATTCGAACCGGCAACCTTCTGCTTGGTATACATGTGATATTCAGGTGTCATATTTAATACATGTCCACCTTGGTTTGCATTTGGATTGGTGATGACTGCATGTGAGCACTGTAAGATCAGGGGCGTAGCTAGAGGAGAGGGGGCCATGTTCACCCCTCTCTCTGGCAACCCCTCAGAGTGAGGGAGATAATGAAGAAAAGAGAGGGGGTGGAGCTAGGGGGCCCCTCAGGAGCTGGGACCCCCGGATTCTTTGAATCCTTTCTCTCAATTATTGCTACACCCCTGTGTATTCCCCTTAGGACAGGGGGTGTTAGTACCCCGGGGTACTTGAAGGCTCCCAAGGGGGTACTCAAAGCCTTCCTTCCTTTCCATACTGCAGACATGCTATTTGTTCCTCATCTGAGGATCGCTGGCTGAAGAAGGGAAGGAAGGACCCTATCCTGGTTGAATTTGTTTGTTTGTTTGTTTGTTTGTTTGTTTGTTTGTTTGTTTAACATATTTTTATACCGCCCAAAACTTGCGTCTCTGGGCAGTTTACAACAAAAAATAACAGAAAAGTTAGAACATTAGTTAAAACAAATAAATGACAACAGAGAAATTAAAACATTGGTTAAAATAAATGATAGCAAACAAGTCAAAACATTACAACAATTTTAAAACCTTAAAACAATATTTTAAAACAATGTTAAAACTATTAAAACAGTATTTAATTAAAAGCCTGGGTGAACATAAGAACATAAGAACAGCCCTGCTGGATCAGGCCCAAGGCCCATCTAGTCCAGCATCCCATTTCGCACAGTGGCCCACCAGATGCTGCTGGAAGCCACAGGCAGGAGCTGAGGGCATGCCCTCTCTCCTGCTGTTACTCTCCCGCAACTGGTACCCAGATGTGTCTTTAAAGATTTTTTTAAAAAAATGTCAGAAATGGGGAGGCTCTTATTTCAGCAGGGAGCACGTTCCAAAGCTTCAGGGCAGCAGTGGAGAAGGCTCGTCCCCAAGTAGCCACCAGACAAGTCGGTGGCAACTGCAGACGGACCTCTCCTGATGATTTCAATGGGCGGTGGGGTTCATAACGAAGAAGACGTTCTCTTAAATACCCAGGGCCCAAGCTGTTTAGGCTTGGTTAATTGTGGCAGTTTTACTAGGAATGCCCTGAAATTCTCTGTTCTCACAATCGGCTCCGTGGGGCTCACTTATCCTGATTAACCTTTTGATTGTGTGAAGCCAGCCAAAATAAATAAAATGAGTTACTTCATTGGAATGTAAACCAGACATACATACATACACAGAGACACACACTCAAGAATTCTATGGGGTGTCTGAGCTGAAGGTTTGCATCCGAAGTGGTACACCTGTTTAGGAATGTTGGAAACCCCTGCCTTGAGGGCGGGGGACTTCAGCTCCATGCAGAAGGCCCCAGCTTCAAAACCTGGCAGCTTCTCCAGGTAGGGCTGGGAAAGTCACCTGCCTGAAACCTTGGAGAGCCGGCCGCTGCCAGTCAGTGTAGACAATACTGAGCTAGATAGACCCGTGGTCTGACTTGGTATATGGCAGCTTCCTGTGGCCCTGTGCCATCTGTAATTGTCTTCCAATCTCAGATGTCAGGTTGTCTGGACGTAGGGCAGGATACGACAAGATTGGTTCATTCAGACGTCAGCGTATCGGAAGCTGAGATGCCCATGAGGAGTGGGATAACACACTCTCCAGGGTTGTGGGAGATCTTGTGGACCGGAGGTGCTGGTGCAGATGTGAACCTTCCCTTAGTTACACAGGGGCAGGGGCGTAACTATAATCGGGCAAGGGGAGACAGTTGTCTGGGGGCCCACTGCCTTGCAGGGGAGGCAGAGGCAAGTCACATGACTGACTCCCCCAGCTGCGCACCCGCCCGGGCTTCCTTCAGTTGTATTCATCCTCCGAAACTGATGTGAGTGTTAAGAGCTTCAGGGGGGGGGGGGGGCATTTTAAAATCATGTCTCTGGGCCCACTCCAACCTGCATAGGGGAACTATAGGAATCCCTCCAGAGCTAGATGGCCTTCCTTGTGTGCCACGAGGCATCAAAATCCAGGAATCAGGGACAACTCTTCATACTAATAGATGTCTGGTAACATTTATTACATTATAGCCAACACGTTGGTTATTGTTTGAACCAAAACTGGAAGAGAAACAGAAAAAGGAACCAAGTTGAGTCCCAGCGGTTTGCAGGTGTGATTTCAAGAATAGGGGAAGCCTTTTTAAAAACATTTTTAAATTTTTATATTTATATTCTGCTCTTTCTTCAAGGAGTCCAGTGATGTTATGTTTATCCTCACAACACCCCTGTGAGGTAGGTTCAACTGAGAGACAAGTGACTGGCTCAGAGTCACCCCGTGAGTTTCATGGCTAAATGGGGATTTGAACTCGGGTCTCCCTGGTCCTTGTCCAACACTCTAACCACTAACCCACTCTGGCTTGCTGCTGGCTGGTTGTCTGTGTCTGCCTATCTGTCTGTCAGTCAGTCTATCATATGCATATACCACCTTATATATCTAGGCAGTGTGTACAGAATCCAAATTACTATATAAAAGCAAAAACAAACAAAACACTTTCACAGGAGAAAAAAATCAATTAAAAACAATTCACAGAGTGAAACAATTAAAATTGGCTTTACTTGTGCAGAGTGCTGGTACTGAGATGGCGGCGAGAGCTCCTTCCTTGGGCCCACCTTCCTCCCAAATGCCAGGTTGGGCCATTTTGGCCTCAAAAATGGCCCTACTTAGCATTTGGCAGGAAGGCAGGCCCGAGATGGCCCGGATGGCAGAGATGGCAGCAAGAGCTCCTTCCAGGAGAGGACCCAGTTTCCAAACTATGTACAAAAGCAGCTCTACATAGAGTGCATTGTAGTAGTCCAACCTGGAGGTTACCAGCTGGTGTACGTCTTTTTTAGGTCATTCTCCTCAAGGAATGGTGGAATTGTAGGATCACTAGCAGCTGTTAAACAGCGCTCCTGGCCATAGACCCAGGTCCAAGAGCAGTCCCAAGCTATGAACCTGTTCTTTCTGGGGGAGTGTAACCTTGTCTAGAAGAGGAAGTTCTATCCCATCTTGCAGATTATGTCCCCCGCAACAATGAGCACCTCTGTCTTGCTTGGATTCAGTTTATTATCCCTCATCCAGCCCATCGCTGCCTGTAGGCAGGCATTTAAGGGGCTCATGCCATTTCCTGATATTGATGACAAGGAGAAATAGATTTGGGTGTCATCAGTATATTGATAACACCCAGCACCAAATCCCCTGGTGACCTCACCCAGTGGTTTCATGTAGATGTTAAAAAGCACTGGTGACAGAATGGAGCCCTGAGGGACTCCATTTAGTAGCTCCCATTTTGAAGAACAATGGCCACCAAGGATCACCATCTGAAATCTGCCCGAAACAAAGGAGTGAAACCACTGTAAAGCAGCACCTCCTACCGCCAAATCCTTCAGGTGATCCAGAAGGGCATCATGGTCAATGGTGTTGAAAGCAGCTGAGAAATCCAAAAGAACCAGCAGAGTCACACTCCCTCTGTCAATTCCTTGGCAAAGATCATCTATCAGACTGACCAAGACCATCTCAACCCCATAGCCTGCCCTAAAGCCAGTTTGAAATGGGTCTAGATAATCAATTTCCTCCAAGATTGCTTGGAGCCACTACCCTGTCAATCATCTAAGTGGGGTAGTAATGGAGCCTGGGCGACTCCAACACCATCTCAGTGACCAGCTCCATAAGCTCAGTTAGGCAGGCTGCCAAGCAGTAGGGATGTGCATGGATCTGGCTGGCCCGGTTCGGTTCGAGTTCAGACCAGACTCAAACTTCACTGAGCCAGTTTGGTCCAGAACTGCCTCGAACCCACCCCCCGGCTCAGTTCGGTCCGGGGGGCCTCGTGAACGTTTTTTGTTAAAAAAAATTACCTAACTCCCCCAAGGGGGATTAAAATAACCTTATCCCCCTTGTGGGGTTAGGTAATTTTTTTTAAAAAAGTTCACGAGCCCCTCACGGACCGAACTGAGCCGGGGGGTGGGTTCAAGGGGGTGCTGGACAAAACAAAAAACAAACAAACAAATGTTTTTGTATTTTTTAAAAAACAAAACACTTTCACGAACATTCATGAATCCCCCGAACGGTCGGGGGGGTGTTCGGTCCGAGGTCGGACCGAACAGGGGATGGTTGGGTTTGATTCCGAACCTTCAAACCGAACAGGTTCGATGTCGAACTTCTCGAACATCGAACCTGTTTGCACATCCCTACTAAGCAGCAGGGTAGACGGCACACCAACTGAATCCCCAGTCTATCCCAAGTCCCCAACCTAAGCCGACCACACACTCAACGTAAGTCAATCCTCTCACAGGGATCTTGGTAAGGGAGATGAGATTCTTATGCACCACAGCCACGCTACACACATCCCGCCCACTTCCCCTAACATACTCAGCCCACTTCCCCTAGCAGAGTACCGGGGGGGGGGGGGAGAAGTTGGGCCCACACAGGACCATTAGCCTCCCGCAACCAAGTCTCAGTTATACAAGCCAAGTCGGCTCCTTCATCCATGATCAAATCAAAATAAGATTTTGATCTTATTTTGAACCCAACTGGCATTACAAAGGAGCATGGTTAGGTTCAGTTATTGTTATTGTTCCTAGAGTCTTTGGAGGAGGCTGTATACAAGGAATTTCTAATAAACAAACAAACAAACAACTCTCCAAGGCCTGATCGCTGACAGGGCAGCCAGAAAGGAAAACAGGAACTTAATTATTGGACTCCCTTCCTGTGTGATGGCACGGTGTCCTGCCAATGCCCAAACCTCTGTTCCCCACCACTGAAATAGCTGCCCCAATCTTACCGAACCATGAGACTGGGAAGTCAGATAATCTCATCAAGGGGATACAAAGAATGTAAAGATGTCAACTCAGTTTTACACTTTGCTTCTCCTTTCTGATCAGAATACAAGCATTTCATGCCATGTGGCTAGATTCTGCACAGCGGCTTGTAGCATGTGAACAGCTAGCTAATAACAATAATTAAAAGAAACCTACATAGATCAGGAGAGGGCCGCTCAATTGTGTAATGTTACTGAAGAAAGAAGTTTACTGTTGTATTGTAGTATACTGTGTTGCATTGTATTATCTGAAGAACACTGCTCTAAGGCAGGGGTTCCCAACCTTAGATGTGGATAAACTACAGTTCCCATCATCTGCTGTGGCCATTGCTGCTGAGGATGATGGAAGTTGTAGTCTGGGACCCCAAGGTTGGAAACCCCTTGCTCTAAGGTCCTTGGGCCCTTGGCAACTACCCAAGGGTGCTAGCCCCGGATGCCAGCCTGAGGAGAGCTGGTCTTGTGATAGCAAGCCTGAATTGTCCCCTTTGCTAAGCAGGGTCCACCCTGGTTTGCATTTGAATGGGAGACTACATGTGTGAGCACTCTAAGGTATTCCCCTGCAGGGATGAGGCCGCTCTGGGAAGAGCTGAAGGTTCCAAGTTCCCTCCCTGGCAGCATCTAAGCCCCCTATCTCCAAGACAGGGCTGAGAGAGGTTCCTGCCTCCAACCTTGGAGAAGCTGCTGCCAGTCTGGGTAGATACTGAACTAAATAGACCAAGGGTCTGACTCAGTAGGAACATAGGAAACCACCCTGAGCCATTTTTGGAAGGGTGGCATAGAAATTGAATTATTATTATTATTATTAGTAGTAGTAGTAGTAGTAGTAAGCAGCTTTACTGGGAACAGCCTATATTCTGCTACTATATCTAATCATAACAGCAACAACATTGATAATAAAATTCAGCCATCCCAGGTCATGAAGGACTCAATGTCTGGATAAAACAAACCAGTCAATAACACCTGTCTGACTGTGTAAACAACAACAACAACAACAACAACAACAACAACAACATACTGAGTCAGACCATTGGTCTATCTAGCTCAGTATTGTCTTCACAGACTGGCAGCAGCTTCTCTAAGGTTGCAGGCAGGAATCTCTCTCAGCTCTACGTTGGAGATGCTGCCAGGGAGGGAACTTGGAACCTTCTGCTCTTCCCAAAGCGGCTCCATCCCCTCAGGGGAATATCTTACAGTGCTCACACATCAAGTCTCCCATTCATATGCAACCAGGGCGGTTAGCTAAGGGGACAAGTCATGCTTGCTACCACAAGACCAGCTCTCTCTCAGTATAAGGCAGCTTCCTCTGTTCCTGTGTAAGCCCATGAAATATTTGAGGTTTGAACAGGGGGGCTTCCTAGTTCCTTGCTCAACTGCCTAACCACTATGCCACAAGAGCGCTACAGAGCTGCAAGGGTGTCTCCCATGTGAATACAGTGAGTTGTGGTGTCCTGCCACTCAGAGGTTAAGCTTCCCATCTTCCTGTCATGGCCACTGTGGGTATTCAGGTTTCTGGCACCAGCAGTTGTGAAGTGTGTGGCACGGCCCCAAAGCATTGTTCAAAAGCCTCCTCTGTGGTGCTTTCTTCTCCGCGCTCACCAACACCTAACCTTCTTGCTCTTTCAGTGGCTTTCCCCCCCTTTCTATTTTAGGCCTAGGAAGGAGAGAAAGATTTCCATCCCAAACCCCATTTCCTGCCCTCACAGCTGCAAGCCAAAGGACAGAGCTCCATCCCCCACAGACACACACACGCTACCCAGCTAAAGCGGACGAAAGTGCCCTGTTTCTCCACCGCAGCTCCGTCACACGCTCCATCCGGCCGCCCACCAACATGCGTGCCAAGAGGTGAGTCTCTGAAAAATGGTTGCAGTTCTTCTTGGTTTCCACCCACTTCCTCATCTGAATGATGAGCAGAGCGAGGCCCTGGGAGAAAAGAAAGCGAGAAAGGATTGACTCAGTTCCACACAACCTTTTACCAAAAAGCAGAAATGCATACTATTTCACTGAGAAAAATGGGAACATCCTTATGCACCAACAGCACCATGCTCTGTGAGCATACACCTGCCCCAGGCATGCTGCTGGAGAATCTTCTCCATCTGTGATATGATAGCTAGCTAGATCACTAGATATCGCGTGAGAGAGAGAGAGAGAGAGAGAGAACAGTGTTTTTGGTGCCTTGGCAAAGCTAGCTGAGAAGTGCAAAGCCCCAGATTTAACTCGAGCTGCAGAGGCTGCTCATTCATGGGCTTGAATGTTCAGCCTGTGCTGAGGACTAGCCTCCTGCACTGGTTTGAGGATACAGTGGGAGACAGTTCGCAGTCTATTATGCAAGCAAAACTTCAGAGATAAAAAGATGCCTCTGTGAAACTGGAAATCCAGTCTGAGATCATGTCTGTTTTGGAAATGAATGCTGAGGCAGGCAACTCATCTTCAAGAGAGGGAGTGCAGCTGATGAGACTAGCTCAGGGTTTCTTAACCTTGGGCCCCCAGATGTTGTTGGACTACAAGTCCCAGAATCCCCAGACACAAAGGTCATGTCTGAGGATTCTGGGATTCCAACAACATCTGGGGGCCCAAGGTTAAGAAACTCTGGACTAGCTGTTTCTTGGGGGCTGAGGGGCAAGGAGCAAAGATGATTATTTGGGGGTGCAAAATGTGCAGGCCCTTTGGGGAGCAGGGTACAAGAGGACTACATATATTTCTTCGCACCCTGTGTAGTACTTCAGGGGTGCAATACCAGAAGGGGAGAAAGAATACGTGGCAGTGCTATATTCTGGCACTGATGATGTCCCCACGCCCAAGAACTGGTGCCCTGGGCCAGGAGTCCCCAACTTGTGGTACTCCAAATGTTGCTGAAGTACAGCTCCCAACATCTGGAGCACTGCAGGTTGGGAACGCCTGCCCTAGGTGAGCGCCTAGGTCTGCCTGGTGGATGGGTGAACCGAGGGAGAGAGAGAGACCTTCCCATGAGGCAGGGTGAGAAGGGTGCCTCAGGTGGTGGAGGTGCACAGCGGGGGCAGCAAGCTTTGGCCTCCCACCACCACAGGCACTACACCATGGGCCTCCCTCTTGCCTACTGCCACCAACCCTCCTCACCCCCTTGGCGTGTACCTCTTCCTAACCCACCCACCCCCACCATGAGCTAAGAATACCTCTGCCACCACTGCCTGGGCGATTGGCATCGTCTGAGATGCTCATATGTCACCACCACTGTCTCAGTTGCCCACAGATCGGGGGGGGGGGTATCCTATAGTCCTTTGCAAAATGTTTTGAACTGCTCCTGGTGTGTGTGTGTGTGTGTTTCTTAAGTGTACCCATCGCTAATCCTATGAGTGGCAGCTCTCGGGAGAGTTCGCGAGCAGCTGCCTGGATAGCGACGGGCACAGGTGGGAGGGAAGAGAATGGCGGCGGCAGCAGCCACTCCAGTGGGAGGGAAAGACGGCGGTGGGCGGGCAGAGAAAATGACGGGCGGGTGGGTGCGGCCGGGAAGAAAACAGCGGCTGGGGGGCTGGCTGGAAGGAGGCAGAAGCAGAGGTGGCGGCGAACAAGAGGCCCACCTGCTAGCCAAAAGGAAGGCTGGCCCACACTGGGGCCGAATGTGAAGTGCGGGAGGGCAGAGGAGAGGGGGGCACAGCCTCCCTCTCTAAGCCCGCCTGCCGGCCAAATGACAAGCCAGCGAGTGAGCGAGCAGGTGGGGGGGGGGAGAACGATGGAGAACTAGAGGAGCAGATGCTCTGAGCCCCATTCAGCTCGTATAATATATATTTTGAAGAGTTTGTTTGTGGGGCTGTTTGTGAAAAATAAAGTCATACCTCCTGATTACCTACAAATACCAAATTTAACATACACAACCCTGCCAAAGAAATTAGCTGACTGTGCTACTTTTTACACCAGAATATGCTGGGGGTGGGGAGGTGGAGAGGTTTAAATAATTTGTAAAGAAGAAATTCTGAATATAAACATCAGATTTGAATGGTTACTGTTCTCAACAGGTCTTTAACGTTCAATAACCATCAGATCACTAATCTCAAAATGACATCATGCCCAAGAGAAGCAGAAGGTCGTTCTCAGATTCAAATTTGCTATCATTCGCATTTACCATATATGGTATATTTTTTAATAAAATGAATAAAGTTTGAAGCTGAAATCCTACACATTTCAAACTGTTCTTTTAATTCCCTTTTTGCAAACATATAAGTGTAATCTTTGCCTGGTCAATGACGGGCCTCACCTCCTAGTAAAACAAAAATGTCAAAAGCACTATTTCCATCAGTCCTTCTATAATTGCCGTGCTTGATTCCATGAAGAATAAATGCAGTCATTTCTTTCTCCCACGACTCCCCAGATGTTGTAGGACTACAGCTCCTATCATCCCCCACCACAGTGGCTGTGTTGTTGTAGATGATGAGAGTTGTACTCCAATAACATCTGAGGACCCAAACTTGGAAATCGGGCACAGACGGTGATGCTGTTTTCATTTTTTTAAAAAAATTGATATGACTTAAATCCCTTTGCAGTTGCCTTTCCCGTAATCTGACAGCACTGATTTCCATGAGATGTTCCCATCAGGATATATCATACCAACACCATCTTGGGATTGTGGTAGAGCCCAGGCGGGTCTGTGCAAATATTCGTTCATTCATTCATTCATTCATTCATTCGATTTCTATACTGCCCTTCCGAAAATGGCTCAGGGCAGTTTACACAGAGAAATAACAAATAAATAAGATGGAGCCCTGTCCCCAAAAGGCTCACAATCTAAAAAGAAACATCAGATAGACACCAGCAACAGTCACTGGAGGTTCTGTGCTGGGGGTGAATAGGGCCAGTTACTCTCCCTCGCTAAATAAAGAGAATCACCACGTTAAAAGGTGCCTCTTTGCCCAGTTAGCAAACTCACAGATATGAGTATTTGCTGTATTTGCTGCTTGAGTGGGACACTCAAAGTTGGCCGCTGAGAAGGTCTGGCCCTCCTCCCAGGCCCAGCACTGAGACTCTTCAGTGCCTTCTTTTGATAATGGAAAGAGACCACATCCATTATCCAAACAGACATGGCAGCTCATCCAGCGCCAAGCACATCAAAACCATTGTTCGAGACAGCACAGACAATGAATGCCAGGATATCACCAAGCCAAAGGCCCGTGCGTGTATTTCTGCCCATCATGGCATCCAATGGTATTATTATTATTTATTATTATTTATTCAATTTCTATACCGCCCTTCCAAAAATGGCTCAGGGAAGTTTACACAGAGAAATAACAAATAAATAAGATGGATCCCTGTCTCCAAAGGGCTCACAATCTATAAAAGAAACATAAGAGAGACTCCAGCAACAGTCACTGGAGGTACAGTGCTGGGGGTGGATAGGGCCAGTTACTCTCCCCCTGCTAAATAAAGACGTTAGCAGCGGGTAGGATAGGCTGGTCTTGCAGTAGCAAGCATGAAGGCAATCCTTTGTTAAGCAGGGTATGTCCAACCCCTGCTAACATGGCAAAGAGGCACCTTTTAATGTGGTGGTTCTCTTTATTTAGCAGGGGGAGAGTAACTGGCCCTATCCACCCCCAGCACAGGACCTCCAGTGACTTTTGCTGGTCTCTCTCTTATGTTTATTTTTAGAATGTGAGCCCTGTGGGAACAGGGAGCCATCTTATTTATTTATTATTTCTCTGTGTAAACATCCCTGAGGCATTTTTGGAAGGGCGGTAGAGAAATCGAATTATTATTATTGATGATGATGATGATGATGATGATGATGTCCTGGTTCACATTTTGGTAGGTGACTAGATGTGAGCACTGCCTGCTGTAAGATGTCCCCCTTAAGGGATGGGGCTGTAGCTCAGTGGAAGAGCATCTGCTTTGCATGCAGAAGGTCCCAAGTTCACTCCTTGGCAGCATCTCCAGGTAGGTTTCAGTGCCTGCCTGAAACCTTGGAGAACTGCTGCCAGTCAGTGTAGACAAGACTGAGGGATCTTCCTTGTGAGACAAGGCTATAACACCTGGGGCTTTTTCGTTTAGAAAGGAGATGACTAAAGGGATAGATGACAGAGGCTCTATGGTGTTAAAAGGGGGCTTAGACAAATTCATGAAGGACATGTCTATATCTGTGGGTACTAGACTTCATGCCGATAAGCCAACTCCAGCCTCAGAGGCCTCTCAATACCTGCTTCAGGGGAGCAACAGCAGGAGTGAGGGCATGCCTTCACCATTTGCCTGTGGGCTGCCCAGAGGCATCTGGTGGGCCACTGTGTGTGAGACACGATGCTGGACTAGATGGGCCTAGGGCCTGATCCAACAGGGCTGTTCTTACATTATGGCCAATGGTCTGACGCAGTACAAGGCCACCTCCTATATGTTATGTTTGCTTGTGTTAGCCCTATTGAAATGAAGAGGAGCTGCATAAGGGATCCGGCTAGGAAAATGAACCTTACTCATTTCAACCCAAGGAGCTTCCACATGCAAATGTGCACACAAACACACACACACACACTCCTCTGCACTCATTTGTATCAGACATGACCTTTTGATTTCTCGGGTAGAGTGTAAATTGCATGTCGCCAGCATAAAATATTAAATCCAATTTATATTTAATTATTGATGTTATTATGAATTCCATAGTAATGGAAGTCAGGGGAGGGGGGGAACCTTCTCCCCCCACCCCCCTACCCCACCATTAAATAGCTTGGTTGCATTAGCCGGTTTCTTGAGGTTAGCTAATTCCCTCTGTTTCTTCTGAAAGGGCGTGATGGATGGTGATGGGGAAGTTTGCAAATAGTCTTCCAGATATATTTTATATAATTATTCTGCCAATAAAAGAGATCAGGAGGTTTCTTAAACCACAGCTAATTATTTTGCTCAGAGAAAGGGTAGAGAAAGAGATGTGGGGGGAGAATTATCTGTGTTAATTCTTTTGACCCTCCCCTTTGGAGGCTTTTCCTTTGATGTCCTTCAAAGATGTGCTTTATGAAAACCGTCATGGGTTTTATTAAATAAAGTGGGGCAAGGGGGTGGGCAGAGTGGGGAACCACATTGGTTTTTCTAGTGGAGGGTTTTAACCAAGCATTCAACTTTGCTCTGGCAGTATTTTGATCAAAGAATTAATTGATCTTGTCACTATTTGATTAGAACCTAATTTTCTCTCCATATAATATATATAGTTTATGCAGGGATCTGGGGAGAATGGGGCATCTTTGCCTTCATTGGTGGTATTTTTTCCATAAAGTATAGCACTTTCACCAGAACTGCCCATTTATGTCATGCAAGCAATTCCAGTTCCGCTTCCTGCCTAACTTGCTAACAATTTTGTACATACAATACAACTTGAATCAGGAGTCCTCAAGTGTGGATAGACATAACACTGCAAGAAAACTCAATTAAAGTTCCTTAGACATGATATGAGGCCAGCTACTATTCAGCTTCGTAATTTCAATGACATTAACATTGGCATATGTACAATGACACTGGCATAAGTATGACATTGGCATACGTACCAACAAATCAAACACCGGTTCAGCTGTCAGTCTTGTCCTGCCTCTTCAAGGGCTTACTCACGAGGCCTGTGCACATTCAGAAAATTTGGATTCAGATTTGGATCTGACCAGTCTGATTTTGATTGGATTTGGATCCTATGGGCTTTGGCGGTGTCAGAAATCGGATCGGATTCAGAATTCGCATCCGAATTCTGACTTAAATTTGGATTTTTCTCTATAGTGGTCAAAGGGGAAATGGGGGTGGATGGGTATAGATCACCAAAAATAAGGGGATGATCTTAGGGATTAGATATTGGGTACACATGTGGGGCTGGATGACAGGAGACAATGTATGCAATTTGAAGCAGATTGGGCAATTATGTGAGTTTTCGTGAATTTTTAATTTTTTAAAAATCTAAGAATTGACAAAACACGTTTCAAGGCAGAGAACTACAAAAACTTCTAGAACTGAAGCCACCCCCCTTCAACCTTCATGTCTTCCACATTTGGAGTATTCTGAAACATACCTTCATTTAAAAAAGGGGGGTAACAGCACCCCTTATTAAGCCAACTCTTATATTTTTGAAATAGTTCAGCACAGAGCTCTGAAACTGGGCACAGTTTCGCTCCAAATATGGAAGACATGAAGGTCAAAGAGCGGGGCTTCAGTTCCAGACGTTTTTGCAGTTCTCTGCCTTGATGGCCAGGGGCGTAACAATAATAGGGCAAGGGGAGACAGTTGTCTGGGGACCCACTGCCTTGGGGGGGGGGCAGAGGCAAGTCACATGACTGACTCCCCCAGCTGCACACCCACCCGGGCTTCCTTCAGTTCCTTCTTGGAACTGCAAAGTACCCTGTGTTGTTGTTGGTGATATCTAGTGGTGTTGGTAGTCGATTGGAGCTTGACTTCAAGCAAGCAGGCAGAAGATCTGTTGCATGAGGGTAATAGAGGGATCTGTGTCCCTCCCCCACAGCACAGTGATTGGAGGAGACACATGAGGATGAATTGCTCCTTGGATGGTCACTGTTCTCTGCCACTCAAGAAACCACTCTAGATTTAAAGAAATACAAGCTCTAAGCATTGACTATTTAAATGTTTGCATTTTTCTCAAGCTTCCTCCCCACCCCACACCCCCAATCATGGAAAATACACTAAAGAACATGATTTTAGCCACTTTAGTGAACTTTGGGTGACAATCCCACCAAAACACATCACGGGCACCATTTTGGCAAATTCCAAAATTCTGATGTATTTCTGAAATTAATTTTGACATTTAGGAATTAATTCTGACTTTACTGATCCAATTTTCAGGGGGAAAGTCGACTTCAGATTTTACCAACTTTTACCGATTTTTCACAATTTTGGATAAAATCCAAATTTTCGAATCCAAATTTGCTCAGGCCTATTACTCACCACTTTTTCGGTGTTTTAAAGAATTGTGTGCATGCCATGAATCCATTGATTCATAGTCTGCTTCATTCATAAACAGAAACTGTTCTTAAAAGTGCAAAACTGCTCCTGGGAGTGCAGGGGATCTTGACAACATCTGAGGTGCTAGCCAATTGGCTTTATCCACAGCCAGCTGCTTCTTCAAGTGTACAGAATCTGTTTCTTGACCCTGAAGAGAAAAGATATGTTTAGACTGAGGATCCAAATCTGGAAATGATAGCTGGTATGGGTGGCGGGGGGGGGGAATTGACAGGTGCTGAGGAAATCATTTGTCACTCTGCACCAGCTGCTCTCAGGGTTGATGCCATCAGCCAACTTCTCAGCAGATGTGAGTGTGGCCTAGGAACAATCTTGTTGGTATCAAAATAGTAGTAGTAGTAGTTGTTGTTGTTGTTGTCGTCACCCTGGTGGAGAGTCTTGGAGGTGGAGAATCCGTCTTGCGGTAGCAAGCATGAATTGTCCCCTTTGCTAAACAGGGTTCATCTTGGTTTGCATTTGGATGGGTGACATCCAAATGAGTTACATGTGAGCACTGTCAAATATTCTCCTTAGGGCATGGGACCATAACTCAGTGGGAAATTATCTGGTCCACTCCCTGGCATCTCCAGGTAGGGCTGGGAGAGACTCCTGCCTGAAACCTTGGAGAACGTTATATAAATATTCGTGGTAGTTGTCATTTAAGACCTCATTTCTCTTCTGGACCTTGTCAGGGCAAGTTGGTCACTGGGAACTCTCCAGGGTGCTGCAGTCCCAATTGCCCGGCTGCTTCATGGGTTCTTACCTGCAGGACATTAGCTAGCTCCATACAACCGTCCATGGGCAGTTCACAACCTAAAAACAACCATTAAGATATCAAGACGATTAAAACAGTTTAAAATACAAATAAAAACTCTTTTAAAAACCCCATTAAAACCCATCTGTTTGGCCTGGCCTTTCAGGGTTTTTAATTAGTTTTAACTGTTTTAATGTTAACCTGGTTTCCAGGGTTTTAATTGTTTTGATAGTTTAATTGTTTTTTAATATGTTTTTAAATTGGTGTTTATATTTGTATTTCTGTTTTAATTGTTTTTAATGATTTCTGGTTTTTAATTGTAAACCGCCCTGAGCCAGCTCGGAAGGGCAGTATAAAAATCGAATAAATAAATAATAAATAAAACCCAAAGCTTTGAAACTATAAACTAAAAGCCTGGATAAACAGGTATGTTTTTAGTTCCTTCTTTAAAACATTAAGAGAAGGAGAAACTCTAGTTTCCTTAGGAAGCATGCTCCCGAGTCCCGGGGCAACTCTAAAAAAGGCCCCGTTTTGAGTCGGTGGCAGCCATAACCAGACTTCCTCAGATGATCTTAATTGGCAGTGGGGTTGATAATGATGAAGAAAGCATTCTTTTTAGTTAGTTAGCCTAGCCTCCAAGGAGTACATGGTTATGTTTCTCCTCACAACAACCCTGTGAGGTAGGCTAGGCTGAGAAATAACTGCCTGGCCCAAAATCACTCAGTGAGTTTCATGGCTGAATGGGGATTTGAATTCAGGTCTCCTCGGTCCTAGTCCAAAACTCTAACCACCACATCATGTCGGCTTTGTGATATTGCGTCTTTTGTGACATTGCGTCTCCCCGGTCACTGTTAATGGTGGTGATGGTGGGGTGTGTGTGTTCTGAGCCATTTTCTCATAACTTTTCCTGTTTTAACCACTTCGAGAAAGTTCTTGTTGAAAAGCCGTGGTTTACTTCCCGACTAAGGAAGCACCAGTGCTACAGATGGGATCAACCCTCAGCAGCAGCAACCACATTGGGGGCGGAGTTTCTACAACCCCCTTTCCCCCGAAAGTATCCTATGTCACCCAATAATATATTCCTAAGGGTCACACAGACCTTAGGGACATATTTTCAGGTAGCACAGAGAGCTCCCATGGAAAGGGGACATAATCAACACACACACACACACCGCCATGTGAGCACCATGGCTGGAGTAGTTGGGAAACTCCCATCGCAACAGGGCATCACATGCAGCCCTGGAACTTCCTCAGCTAGAAAGTTTTGGGGAGGAGAAATAGTCTTGTGGTAAGAAGCATGGCTTGTCCCCTTTGCTAAGCAGGGTCTGCCTTGGTTTGCATTTGGATGGGTGACTCCATGTGAGTGTTCTAAAAGATTCCCCGTAGGGGATGGAGGCAGTAGCTCAGTGGAAGAGCATCTGCTGTGCATGCAGAAGGCACAGATTCCACCCCTGGCAGCGTCTCCAGGTAGGGCTGGGAGAGGGTCCTGCCTGAAGCCTTGGAGAGCCGCTGCCAGTCAGTGTGGGCAATACTGAGCTGGGTGGGGTCTAAATTTGGTATGGCAGCCTCCTATGACCATCTGTCAGCCAATATATGCATAAGAACATAAGAACAGCCCTGCTGGATCAGGCCCAAGGAAGCCCATCTAGTCCAGCATCCTGTTTTACACAGTGGCCCACCAGATGCCTCTGAGAAGCCACGGGCAGGAGTTGAGGGCATGCCCTCTCTCCTGCTGTTACTCCTCCGCAACTGGTACTCAGAGGCATCCTGCCTTTGAGGCTGGAGGTGGCCTGTAGCCCGCCAGCTAGTAGTCGTTGATAGACCTCCATAAAGTTATCCAAAGCCCTCTTAAAGCCATCCAGGTTGTTGGCTGTCACCACATCTCATGGCAGAGAATTCCACAAGTTGTTTACGCGCTGTGTAAAAAAGTACCTCCGTTCGTTGGTCCTAAATTTCCTGGCTATCAATTTCAAGGGATGACCCCTGGTTCTAGTGTTTTGTGAGAGGGAAAAGAATTTATCTATTCACTTTCTCCACACCATGCATGATTTTATAGACCTCTATCATGTCTCCCCACAGTCATCTTTTTTCTAAACTAAATAGCCCCAAGTGTTGTAGCCTTGCCTCATCAGGAAGGTGCCCTAGACCCCTGATCATCTTGGTTGCCCTCTTCTGCACCTTTTCCAGTTGTACAATGGCCATATTTATTGTTGTTGTTGTTGTTATTTATTCAGTTCCTATACCACCCTTCCAAAAATGGCTCAGGGCGGTTTACACAGAGAAATAACAAACAAATAAGATGGATTCCTGTCCCCAAAGGGCTCCCAATCTAAAAAGAAACATGAGATAGACACCAGCAACGGTCACCGGAGGTCCTGTGCTGGGGGTGGATAGGGCCAGTTACTCTCCCACTGCTAAATAAAGAGAATCGCCACATGAAAAGTTGCCTCTTTGCCAAGTTAGCAGGGCTTGTTTTTTGTTTTTACAGTTACCATTACCATTAGGCTTTCATTCTGTTTAGTCTACACTGAACAGTAGGAGAAAGAAGTGTTTAAATAAATAAAGACCTGCCCCTCCCTGCTGGCACGTTTCAAGAAGGCACCTGGCTGGCCGGATTCGAAACAGGATGTTGGAACAGATGGCCTAATCTAGCCAGGCTGATCTTACGTTCCTAAGTTACAGCCTCGAAAGCTTCTTTTTCCTCGTCTATAAAACAGGCCTCATAATGACCTATTTCCCGGAGTTGGTGTGAGGATTAATGCCATGATGGTTGGGAAGCACTGCACATTAAAAAGTGCTTTAATAAGAAAAATTGAACTAGTTATTTTTGTTTCCCCCAAAGGGCTGGCTGCTAGAAGGCTGCCCATAGTCTGGTTCACCCACTCTCAGAAAGCCGGTCAAACCACTTCCAGATGAGACGTTCCGGAGTCCCTGTGTTAAGTGAATGGAAGCAGAGCTGCTCCTTCAGGGTACGGTACATATTGTTAGCATCAGTCCTGGTTCCAGCTTAATTATATCCTCGGTGTGCTGCTCGTGACCCAGGCTCGAAAGACTGGGGCAACAGAAGAGAGGAGAGCAAGAGGATGTTGTTGAACTAAGCACAGGGCCAGGTTACATGGACACTGATGCGGGTTAGACGGTCAATATTCCACTCAACACAAGCTATGGAGAATGTGCCCATCTGCTGAACCGATGTCAGACTCCTCATTTCTTCTCCCCTCCACTTTCTTTCTTACCGGGCCTATTTTCTGCTGTAATGTAATGAAACCATTGAAAATGCCATCTGGCTTGCAAGACTGCTTAAGAGTGGCATTGATGAATTATAGAGAAAGGAGAGCTGGTCTTGTGGTAGCAAGCATGACTTGTCCCCATAGCTAAGCAGAGTCTGCCCTGGTTGCATATGAATGGGAGACTTGATGTGTGAGCACTGCAAGATATTCCCCTCAGGGGATGGAGCCGCTCTGGGAAGAGCAGAAGGTTTCAAGTTCCCTCTCTGGCTTCTCCAAGATAGGGCTGAGAGAGATTCCTGCCTGCAACCTTGGAGAAGCCGCTGCCAGTCTGTGAAGACAATACTGAGCTAGATAGACCAATGGTTTGACTCAGTATATGGCAGTTTCCTATGTTCCTATGTTCCTCTGCAGTTCAGCATATGATGTGTTCCAATAACACTCTTCCAGTTCACACATTCTACCCTAACCAAAGGGAAACCCACTGTGTGCAGCTCTGCAGCACCAGGAGGAACTGGGCAGGCCCACCCAGATGGCCAATATATACAGGAACGTAGGAAGCTGCCTTCTATTGAGTCAGATCATTGCTCCATCCAGTTTGGTATTGTCTACACCGACTAGCAGCAGCTCTCCAAGGTTCCAGGCAGGAATCTCTCCCACTCCTACCTGGAGATGCTGGCAGAATTTCCACCTGGGACCTTCTGCATGCAAGCATGCAGATACTCTGCCACTGAGCTACAGCCCCGAACGGGGAATATCTTGCAGCCACTAGCGGAGCCAGACCATGAGCCACATGTGTCTGGCCGCAGCTGTGGCCCTGCTCACCCCACCCCCTAGGTCTGATTTCAGTGGTGGGGGGTAGCCATGCCCCCACGTCTAACATCAGACACGGTGGCGGGGGGCATGGTCTGGCTCCCAAACGGGGCTGCACAGCCCCTTCAGGACCTAGATGGGGGCCAGTGCTGCATTCGCAATGTGGCCAGAAGCTGTTCTCCCTGCCTTTAAGGCAGGGAAGAGCCACTCCTGGCCATAGGGCGTGGCCCCTGAGGGGTGGTGGCCCGGGTTCTTTGAACCCAGTTGCCCAATAGTGGCTACGCCCATGCTTGCAGCACTCACATGTGGTCTCCCTTCCAAATGCAACCCAAGGTGAACCCTGCTTAGCAAAGGGGACAATTCAGGCTTGCTGCCACCAGATCAGTTCTCCTCCTGAAGCCTATAGCACCTAGTATTCACAGGCAGTCTCCCATCCAAATGCTTCTGAGAACAGACAAGATTGTGTATATTCAGTACAGTATGGCAGTATGTATGCCATCTCTTGTTGAAAAGCTGTTAGAAAGCCCTCTTTCTAGAAATCCTCTGGCTGTACAATATGCTTGCACATTCAGGAAGAGCATGAATGGCATCTTGTTCTGTTCCCGAGCCACTTTCTCTGCAACCCTGGATCTCATCCCACTTTCCTTGCTGCTTGTACCTGATTCTGGACTAGACCTGACTCAGCTAAGCCACTTTAGCTTAGTTTCCAAAGGGAAGATGGCTGATGAGATCAGCATGTCCGTGTCTGTGTGTGCCCCCTAATAACATTTGCTTTTACAGTCAGATACAAAGCAGCACATGGGCAGGGGTCCTAAGGGGCCACAATTGGGTTTTGGGGTTGTTGTTTTGTTGATCTGCCATCTTGTTTCAAAGTATAGGACACACCCCTTTGTAACCCATGTGCTGGTTTCAGCAAATACAGACCAATTCACAGTATGTGGGTGGGGTCCTAGCAGTGTTCCCTGTAACAGGGATTCCAAAAAGGTTGTTGACTACAACTAGAGATTATGGGAGTTGTGGTCAACAACATCTGGGAATCCCAGTTAGAGGGACCACTGGTAGGTTAAAATAAGCTGAAATGACACCAATAGTTTCTTTTAGAACTACTTGTTCTTGCTTGGACCTTGTAAAAAATCAGAAACCAGGAGCACATTTATGTCATCACGAGCAGTTGGGTAAGGCTGTGACCTGCACCCTTTTCCATATGTCTCCATCAGAGGTGCACTTAGATAGTTTTGGAGGCTGGACTTAAAGGCCTTTGGAGGGCCCCTCCCACTGCAAGTTAAGCATCACCCTGCTACACATACACAAACATTGTGACAAGCACAGTAATTCCCATCCCACCTTTTTCTTTCCCCACTCCCCACTCTGTCTCTAAAGCACCCGACACAGGTCAGAATTCATTATTGGCCTTCAGGAGAGCCCTGGCCTGGCCTTCCAGGGTTTTAAAATTGTTGTAAATGTTTTTAATTTGCTGGTTTTCCAGGGTTTTTAAACTGTGTTGAATGTTTTAATTGTTAATGGTTTTATGATGTTTTATTGTCTCTGTTTTTAAGTGTTAATTGATTTTAATTGTTTTGTTTTAATGTAAACTGCCCTGAGCCATTTTTGGAAGGGTGGTATAGAAATCAATCAATCAATCAATCAATCAATCAATCAATCAAATAAATAAATAAATAGAATGATCCCACTTGGCCGCCCAGCGCAGTGCAGGCCAGCTGTGACCACACTACCCGGGACAGCCTAGAGAGGATTTGGAGGACCCAATGGTGTGTGGAGGCCCTGGACTTCGGTCCCAAAGTCCAGGGGTAAGAACACCACTGGTCTCCACGAGGGTTAGGGTTCAGAATGAGATCTGGGATAATCACCAAAGAATCAGGTACATTTTTTAATGTGCAATCGGGCACACAATATGCAGTTCTCGGGGGAAATGTGCACTTCCAGAAGAACATTTGTGTAGCTCAAAAATGCAAGACATGCAAAAGCTGTATGGCGTAAGCTGATATACACAGAGACCGATAACAATGTGAAACATAAAGCATCCAGACTCTTCTGGCATGCCAGGCCCTGATTCTGCAAGCAAGCAATTACCATGAAGCAATATCTGAAGCTAAAGTGTAGTAGATCAGGGGCTCCCCACCTTGGTATTCCAGATGTTGCTGAACTCCCATCACCCCCAGGTGCAATTTATTGTGGCTTGGGATGATGGGAATTGTTCAGCAACATTTGGAGTACCAAAGGTTGGGAACCCCTGAAGTTGATCTTGCTTAAGGATGCTTTTACACAGTGCCACAGCCATCACTGAGTAAGCAGGGGGAAATGTCCTAGGGCCATGGGGGTATGGGGGCCACCAGGGCGCTCCTCAACCCTCCTCCAGGGCACCCCCTTACCTCCCCAGTGCTGCTGCAGCCACACGTGCCTCCATGAGTGGGCGCTGTGCATTCCCCTCCCCATCCCCGCTGCCACTGGTGGGCGCCACGCACACCTGCCCTCCTTCCTGCTCCACCAGCTGCAGCACCTGCTCCCTTCCATTTCCATGCATACTTGTGGCCCATCCATCCAATGAGCACTTTCTTCACTGGCTTCTTTCCTCTCCCTTGTGAGCAAGGGCAGGTGGGGGCAGAAGGGGCATGGCCAGCACGGGATATTGCACCCCACCCTCCCAGCCTTCTTATACCCTTGCTTATATAAATTTATTTCCCTTCTCTATGTATCTGTCATGTCCAGACATTATGGGATTTGCTGGAGAAAAGTCTCTCTGAACATCAATAAGAGATGTTGAGAGCCAGCATGGTGTAGTGGTTAGAGTGCTGGACTAGGACCAGGGAGACCTGAGTTCAAATCCCCATTCAGCCATGAAACTAGCTGGGTGACTCTGGGCCAGTCACTTCTCTCTCAGCCTAGCCTACTTCACAGGGATGTTGTGAAAGAGAAACTTAAGTATGTAATACACCGCTCTGGGCTCCTTGGAGGAAGAGCGAGATATAAATGTAATAATAATAATAATAATAACTGGAATACACAAGTGTGTTGTAGTGGCAGATGCTACCTATGCAGATTAGAATCACCTCCCACTGTGGAGTTCCAAACTCTCCTTTTTGAAAAGCCCAGGATCCGGTCTGCCTGTGGCTATGTCCTTAGGAAGTGTGTGCTTCTCAACCCACACGGATGCTTCTCCTTGCCTCCTCAAGGGTGCCCCATGGTGTTGGGACTTGGCCAGTTAGGATACTTTCCCCTGCAGGCCTGATATTATTCCCTGGTATCCTGATCTGTTATCACCATGTCCAAGTGGGGCACAAGAGGCGAGGGGAAAGAAGATGTACTTTCTTGCCATGTACAGTGTGTGTTCTGGCTGCAGACCAGCCCTGCCAGCTTGCTGCTGAAGGTGCTGAAAGTGCAAAGTAGGACAGTGTTGGCTTATTTCAAGAGAAGACACGATCACAAGAACCCGTTGCCTGGCCTCGATTACACCAGCTGCAACTAATTAAGTGCTGATTTCTTCCAATCCCATAATAGCTGCAAATACCTGATGAACGTAAATGCATGTGGGACGGTGGGATAAAAAATCAACAACCAAGTTGGAGTCGGGCGCTAAAGGAAAAGGGATTAGAGTCTGTTTGGGTTTTATATCGTTTTTCCCCAAGGGGCTTCTGAAATGTGTATAATTTGCCTGGCTGGCATTCCAGCTCAGAGACAGACAACAATTTTCTAAGAGAGTCAAAAGAGGTGTAAGAGAGATTTTGTTCTCCAGGATGTACACACAAATGTCTTTTGACCCACAATCGCCACAGCAGCCCAGCCCGCTTTCGTGCGGTTGTGAGAACCACCGGGCTCGTGGTTGAGCCCGGTGGTTCTCTGGCAGTTAGCCCACCTAAAAACCCTTCCCCTTAACCCAGGTTAGCAGAGCGAGTGCTCTGCTAACCTGGGCTTTGGGGTTGTGAGAAGTCACGGCGCATCTCCGTGCCACAGCAACTCACGAGGACACCCCCAACCTGGAGGGTCCATCAAGCATCCTGGCCTCGGGGGTCTCCTGTGTGCACTGTACACTCGTTGTACGAGTGTTGAACATAACATGCAAATGGGCCTCCTCTGTTATTTGCATGTTATGTTGAACATAACATGCAAATGGTAAAACTGCCGCCCTGTAACCAGAAGGTTCCAAGTTCGATCCTGACCAGGGGCTCAAGGTTGACTCAGCCTTCAATCCTTCCGAGGTCAGTAAAATGAGTACCCAGAATGTTGGGGGCAATATGCTAAATCATTGTAAGCCGCTTAGAGAGCTCCGGCTATAAAGCGGTATATAAATGTAAGTGCTATTGCTATTGCTCTCCCAGCCCTATCTGGAGGTGCCAGGGAGGGAACTTGGAGCCTTCTGCATGCAAGCAGGCAGGTGCGCTTCCCAGAGCGGCTCCAGCCCCTGAGGGGAATCTCTTACATTGCTCAGATGTAGTCTCCCATTCAAATGCAAACAAGGGCAGATCCTGAGGCACTTCACATGCTTAGTGTGAAGCGCCAGGAGTGCTCGCCCTGGGTGGCCGTATCGGCTGCCCACACAACTACCAGCTCCGTCACGAAGCAGCGGGGGTCGGGGGCTGCCTGCCCCCTGGAAGTCCCCGCATGCCCTGCTTGAGTGTGCCAGGCATGCTGGGGAGACCCCTGGGCTGATAAGAAGTATGCCCACCTATCCCATCTAGGCTGGGTGCTCCTCCTACCCTGCCAGAGATCGTGGAAATGAACCTACTTACTTGTCAAAGAACAGGTGATACCCTTATTTACCCAAAAGGAAGAAGACCCAATTAAAATGACCCCTTGAGTTTTAACATGAAAGAACTTGGGGAAAGCCAAGTCTTGGATTCACGTAAATGTAGTATTATTTATCATCTTGCGTACTATCTTTACTGTGTTTTGTACATGTTGCTTTGGTCCAAGCTTCATTTTCTCCCTCTGAGGGAGTCCCAGTTCCCAGAGCACAGGAAGCCATCAGCCAGCCATCCGTCAGCACTTTGCCCTCGGCCTTGCGCACCCGCGAATGGAGTATTGGAGTTGGGCAGGTTTCCTTCGGCTGCTCTCTCATTTTCTGAAGCAAATTACTGAGGGGTTTATGCACCCCCTGCCCCCCTGGAGGATTTGGTTAAAAGACTATTCTGTCCCAAGAGTCCTGCTCAATTGCCCTTTATGAATGAGCTGCTGGAAAAAACGATCCATGCATGTGTCAGTCAGGGAGAGGAAAGGACGTTGTTCTAGTCTCCAACCGATGTACACAGGATGCCGTGTACCCTATGTGGATACGGGGCTGGTTTGGGCCAGACTACATAATATACACAAACGATTACATTCCATACATACATACATACATACATACATACATACATAGATGAATGAATGAATGAATGAATAGAAACTGTTGCTGTAGAAACCTGAAATCCAGAGTGGAGGCTCAGGGGGAGATGCTGGGATGTCTCTAAGAGGTAGCAAAGGCTAGCAGGCACTCCCCTAAAAATAACCCCTGCAACCTCTTTCACTGCCCCACCCACCCAACTGGAACTTTGCAGCCAAGTGTCAGACAATGCAGTCATAGGCCGGATTCAGACAAAGCATGAAAACCAGAGGTTGGCGAAGCTGCCATTTCAATTTGAAACTGTGCATAGCATCACATTGTGAGTCGCCGGACCAGACCTGGGAATTTTGAATGGGCTTAAAGGTCCATCCCAGGACCCAGTGTTTCCCTCCACCCAACTGCGGCCCAGCAACCTCCAGCTGCAGGAGAGGGGAGCCCCTCCCTGCTGCCCACCTCCGAGGCCCATCCCAGCAAGCTCCGTGGCCAGACCGTGGGCAAAGCATCAGCATGTCTGCAGAACGGCCACAATTGGCCACGATCTCGAAGGGGGCGTGCCGAGCGCAATTGTGCCTTTTTGAAGTGGTCCGCCCATCCTTGGCATGGAAAGGGCATTTAAATCCATTCTCATGCCATGCCCGTGTTTCTTCTGACAGCAATGGCGCCGCCACCACCGCCCCCCCCCCCCGCAAAGAGCTCTGCACCCAAATAGTCCCACACAAGCACTATTTTCCTGTTACTCAGAGAAGGGAAGGGAACGTGCTGCTTTACTAGGAGGGGATATGTTGATGAGGGAGGGCAAAGGATCCTGGGGAGGGTGGTCTGTCCCGCTATGACCTAGGAAGGATGCTCTTGCGAGGGATCACCCCGGCAAAACAGCCCATGCAGGCTAAACCGAACTCCTGCTCCCCTGGCAGCTTGCGGCTGGGAGGCTTACCCTCTCATGAGAGGGCCAGCCTACTGGGGAGGATCACAGGTTGTGGGCCCTAGGGCTCCCTTTGGACTGCATGCTCACACGGAACCCACCAAAGGTGGCCCCACTTCTGTGGGTGTTGGAAATTCTCTGTGGTGAGAGAATCCCTTTCTCATTATAGCAGAGTGCACAGAGGCACAACACAGCGGTAGTTTAGTTAGGCATGCGTGTGTGCTGAGAGTAAAGTGACTTGGAGCCAATTCATAGTTTCAAGTCAATATAAAAGGCATTTATTAAGGAACTCCATTCTAGATAGGAAAGTGAGGAGTTAGGATCTCTAATCTATCTATCTAGCTGGATGCAGATGGATTCTGCATCCTCTCTGCACATATGGTGCAGGGAGAGAAGCTTGCCATGTTGCAAGGTAGGCGGCCAGGTAGGAAGGAGAGAGAAAGGAAGGAAGTTTGAATCCCCTAAGATTAGCAATCTACATTTCAAAGGGATAGCATCAGAGCAGTGGAGAAGTGATGACCAATGTCTTGACTCTCTAGCCCTCTGACTTACTAGTCTGTCCTCCACTGTCTGAGACAAAGAGACAGCGCAAAGTCCTTTAACTTCCAACAGTGGGGACCCCAACTCTCTATGGTAAAAGATAGAACAGAATATCTGCCCAAAAACACCACCCAAAAAACCTTCCATGTGAAGGCTTGCATGCACCCAAAGGAAATGTTGATGCCAGCTGCGTGAGCGGATGGGGGAAACACTGGGTTCTGAGACGGACCTTTAAACCCATGCAAAATTCCCGGGTCTGATCCAGGATTGCACCATATGCAGATCTGCCTGTGCGAGGAATATTGGGAGAGGAGAGCCTTGATTTCCAGCACCCCCAGGAGAGTGAGGTTGCTGGTTGGGGGAACAATCAAGAATGCAATCACCAAGTAGGGAGAGGAGTCACTGGGGTACCCTTCCCCGTGGCTTTCCTCCATAGAGCAACGGGGCTGGATATAGAGCCCCAATGGCCTGACACGCTCGTGAGAGAACAAATAGTCTGTGGGGGAGGGGGTTGTTTTGTCATTGTGCGTTATTAGCTATTACTAATCTGCACCTCTCCTTCTGTTGATGTTAGTAACCACCTTGCAATTCCCATGCTTTTTAAAGAGTGAGGGGAAACGGTAAGTACTTTAACTTACTTAAGGGGTTGCAGGTTTTGTTTGTTTTATATTGTAATGCTTGTAGTGTGGATTTGCCTCAAGAGAATGAACTGGGCGCTAGAATGTCCCTAGTTCAGCTGTAAGTTCATGAGGTGGTGGTCTTTAGTAAACTGTGATTCGCAGCCCTCCAAGCTTCAGTTCACAGATAATAAAAATGGGTCTGCTTCACAGAGTCTTGTGGTAGCAAGCATGAATTGCCCCTTTGCTAAGCAGGGTCTGGCCTGGTTTGCATTTGAAGGGGAGACTACATGTGAGCTATCCCCCTTAGGGGGTGAGTGGAGCCACTCTGGCAAAAGCACCTGCCTACTTGCATGCGGAAGGTTCCAAATTCCCTCCCTGGCACCTCCAGATAGGGCTAGGAGAGGAGGCCCATTCACATGTTATGTTCAACACTTGTACAATAAATGTACAGTGCACACAGGTAAAGTGTGCCATCAAGTCGATTTCAACTCCTGGCGCCCACAGAGCCCTGTGGTTTTCTTTAGTAGAATACAGGAGGAGTTTTACCATTGCCTCCTCCCACGCAGTACAAGATGATGGCCTTTCAGCATCTTCCTATATCACTGCTGCCTGATATAGATGTTTTCCCCATAGTCTGGGAAACATACCAGCGGGGATTCAAACCGGTAACCTTCTGCTTGTTAGTCACACATTTCCCCGCTGCACCACTTACAGATCCATATGCAGGTATAGTCATTCACATGTTATTTAACTGAATTGATTGATTGATTGATTTGATTTGGATGCTGCCTGACTCCAAGGGCTCTAGGCGGTTCTAGAGTTAACAGCTACAGAAGTCCACTTCCTCTCTGCACCATGCATTTGAAGGGCCTGTCTCCAGGTCCACTTTGAACACAGGTACAGCCACTCACACAAACACAGGTACGAGTATACAGACATCTGCACACTCGTACAGCACAATGTCTGAATCCGGCTAGACGCCTTCCTGTAGCCTTGGAGAAGCCACTGCAGTCTTTGTAGGCAATACTGAGCTAGATAGACCCATGATCGGACTCGGTAGAAGGCAGCCTGCTTCCTCCTCTGTCGCTATGTTCCTAAGGATTTCTGAGATCATGTATGAGGAGCATGTAGGCCAAGCTCAGGAGTTTGCATTATCTATTATATTCCGTGCAATTTCCAAGCGAAAACCTCACTGCAGAAGGGCTGCCACCGCCAGACCACGACCTTCTCTTTCCTTCAGCAATTAGACACTTCTCCAGCTTTCCAGATGGCCCCGCTCGGCTCTGATGAAGGCATTTGGTTGTGATTCTCCAAGGGAGAGAGTTGGTATGAAGCGACCCCAGCTCGAATTTACTCTGGCATCCTCACAGAAGCCGCTTCAGTGTCATCATCCCAGTTCCCTCGTTACCCGATCCAACACAAGGCCCTCCTGCTCTCACTGGGCTACCAAGAGCTACATCAAGCATTGAAACACAGTCCCATTCCACTCAGCCAAGAGCTTGATTATGTTATTAATTAAAGCAAGATGCCATGCCTGGGAGATTTATTTTCTTTTCCAGATCTTGAGCACTAAGCGCTGCTCAGGAAGCTCAAAAGATTCCATCGGGCTCTGAAGGGGCTTTTTGTTTCAAGCTGCCTCCCCGCTTGATTTCGGCAGGACCCTCCTTCCCCTGCCCAGGCAGGAAGCCGGTGTTGTGGGACGCCTGCTCCACTTCCCCTCCACAAACAGCACCAAACATTCCTGAGAAATACGCGTCAACATTTCTGCTGCTGCAATCAGCAGGGAGGGAGGGAGTGTGCATGGAAGGGAAAGGATGGTTTTCACTTTCGACTTTTGAGCCACGCAGATTTTCACCACACCTTCACATCTCCTGCTTTGCAGATAGAACATGCTCTGTGGATGTTCAGTGGAAGGAGAGGAGAGCCGGTCTTGTGGTAGCAAGCATGACTTGTCCCCTTAGCTAAGCAGGGTCTGCCCTGGTTGCATTTGAATGGGAGACAACACATGAGAGCACCGAAAGATATTCCCTTGAGGGGACGGGGCCAATCTGGGAAGAGCAGAAGGTTCCAAGTTCCCTCCCTGGCAGCATCTCCAAGATAGGGCCGAGAGAGATTCCTGCCTGCTACCTTAGAGAAGCTGCTGCCAGTCTGTGTAGACAATATTGAGCGAGATGGACCTATAGTCTGACTCAGTCTATGGCAGCTTCCTATGTTCCTACATGTGCTCTCCATCTTCAGAGCCCAAGCTCAGTCCTGGCCCAACATTGGCTCTGCTTCTGGAGACTCAGAGGCAATCGAGGTGGATCAAGGGAAGGGGCAGGAAACCCACCAAGGGGTGTCAGGTCTGCAGAGCTCCAGGACCACTCCAGGGGAGTGGCTAGCTCTAGTTCTGATGGTTCCAGGGGGCTGCTGTCATGGGTGGAGTGGAGATGTGCGGACCAGCTCGCCCTTGAGCCGGTTTGCCACTGAGCCGGACTGGGATCGGTTCAAGGTCAAGTCAAACCCCTCCCCCCGGACCACCTTGGAGATGGTTTGAGGGTGCTACATGGGGGGGGGATTAACTACTTACCACCTCCAGTGGCCTCGGGGGTGCTGCTGTGGCCACAGGTAGAGGGTCCCCAACAGTTCTCCCCTGGCCTCCCCCCAAATCTTAAAAGGGCTGTTTTGGCCTGCTTCAGGACCTTTTTGGCCCTTTCTGTGCTGGTGGTGGCCATTTGGGAGGCCGCTGCACATGTGCATTGGCTATTTGCATGGCTGAGTCACCCAGCTATGCAAATGGTCAATGCACATGCGCAGCAGCCTCCAAAATGGCTGCCACCAGCAGAGAAAGGGCCGAAATGGGGAAAAATTGCCACGGCAGCACCCCCCAAGGGCACTAGAGGTGGTAAGTTGTAAAAAAAAAAATTCACTGCTGCCCCAAGCCAGGACCAAACCAGTTCAGACTCAAGCCAGTCAGGGCCCCGTTTCGACATGCACAGAACCGGACTGGGCCCAGTTTAGCTTGAGTCCAGTTTGACTTGAACCAAACCGAGTTTTCTGGTTTTGTTCACACCCCTAGGTGGAGAATCCTGGCAGGGTGGACTCCCCTTCTTCCGCAGACTCACTTCCTTCTTTGTCAATATCCAGGCAGACCCTGAGACAGATTTTGGAGGTGCGATGGCATGGGATTGGCTCTCTGGGATCACATGATTTCCTTGAACAATGATGCTGAGCTGCCTACAGTTCTCTCCTCCAACCAGTGGCTCAGAGAGCGAATATGTATCTGATCCACAAGGTTCACCGTTGAGCTAACAACAACAGCAACAACAACAACAACAACCGTTGAGCTTCATCGTTGGGTTACAAGCATCAGGAGCTTCTTTGCTTTGTCAAACCAACCATGGACATCATTGCCAACCACCAGACCCTGTGTAAATTGGTTTGGCTTGACCCAAGAGCTTTTCCTCCCTGCCTCTTGCTTACCCCTATCAGGTGATCTATAAAACTATTACTCTGACAAAGCAAGATTCATATACATGAATGTCCATTAAAAGAAAATTGAGAGTCTAGGGTATATGGTCAAATGAGATTAAGGAATCGATGTTAGCAAATGAGTGGGCTATGCAATGGGACTGATTTTATTTTAATGAACTGAGTCAAAAGCATCAAGCAGGAGGGCTTAATTTAATATAATGAAAGGCCATTGTTCAATGGGATGGTCCTTCATAGCTTCTTACAGTTTCCATGATGGCATGCTTTATCACTTGCATCCTTGACTAACTGCTTCTGGAATGCAAGGAGGCACAGTGCTAGAAATCAGAAGGCCCTACTTTGCACGGCTGTCCATCTCACAGATACATTAAATTTAAAAACACATACATTGCAGCAAAATCAGCTCATGCCATCATCAGAGATGTGTTTTAGATCCTGTTACATATCTGCTCCCTACTTCCCCAAGCAGTGATGTCCCAGGGTTCAGTGCTACTTGGATTCTGGCTTCTAGGAGGAGAGATCACTGGAGGCATATGGGAGTCTCTATAATCATTGGTTTATTTACCAATATACCGGTGGACTGTTAGATGCTATTACAAGAAGGAATTGTTCCACTCTTTTTGGAACTGTTCAGACCTCACTTGGAGTACTGTGCCCAGTTCTGGGTACTGCATGGAGGAGATCTTGATGGATCGGAGGAGGACCACAAAGATGGTGAAGGGTCCTTTGAGGATAGGACCCAAGTTCTATGAGGAATGGTTAAAGGAGCTGTATATGTTTAGCCTGAAGGAGAGAAGACTAAAAAGAAGGATGAGACCTATAATCCCATGAGTCTTTCCAGAAGGAACTGTGGAATATTCCACAGTTTAAAATTTGAAATTCCAAATTTTCTTTGAAATTTTAAATGAAATTTGAAATTCCATTTCAAAGCTTTTGCACAAATTCCAAGCACAATCTTATTCCCCATACTCATGCGGCTGCAAGCTTTCACACTACTTCCTAGTGCAACCTCTGTACACATGCCAAACAGGGACCTCGCACAATTTTCACAATTCCACCTGCTGGCCAGTTCTTGCATTCTGAGAAGAACTCACTTTTTTCATAACAACTTCTGTGGCAACTGGGAGAAAGGGTGAATTCTTTTTGGAATGGAGCAGACTGGCAGGTGGCACTGTGAAAATTCTGCAAGGTCCCTGCTTGGTGTGTGTGCAGAGGATAAGAGTGTTCTTGGAAGTTGCACGGAAGCTTGCTGCAGCATGTGTACTGGAGTAAGACAGCACACAGAACTTACAGAAAAGCTTTGCAGATCCTGCAGTTTACTGATACTTGGAACATAGGAAGCTGCCATATACTGAGTCAGACCACTGGTCTATGTAGCTCAGTATTGTCTTCACAGACTGGCAGCAGCTTCTCCAAGGTTGCAGGCAGGAATCTCTCTCAGCCCTATCTTGGAGATGCTGCCAGGGAGGGAACTTGGAACCTAGATGCTCTTTCCAGAGCTGCGGCTCCATCCCCTGAGGGGAATATCTTACAGTGCTAACACTTCTAGTCCCCCATCAGGCGCATAGGGAGGCTGGTGACGGCCTGTGTTTGGCCGCCGCCGCAGCCCCTTGGCCCTGCCCCCTGTGTCTGATGTCAGATGCAGGGGGCCAGCTACCTATACCCCCACATCTGACGACAGAGGCAGGGGTGTGGTCTCCCTCCCAAATGGGGCCGTGCAGCCCCATTTGGAAGGGAGATCGGCCTGCACTGCAGTATGGGCCAGAGCAACAATCCCTGCCTTTAAAGGCCACATGACCCCATTTGGGAGGGAGATCAGCCCCACTGCGTTGGCAGCGAGCCCCTAGGGGGCGGCGGCCTCTTTGAGCCCATTCGCCCAATGGTGGTTCTGCCCCTCCCTTTCATATGCAACCAGGGTGGACCCTGCTTAGCTAAGGAGACAAATCATACTTGCTACCACAAGACCAGCTCTCTTCCCCCATGTCTTCAAGGACCATCTGCTGCTTCCCCTGTGTAAATTGCAACCAGGAGGTCACTCTTTTTAGTAGGTTTTCATTCAAATTACATTCATTTATTTAATTCTACATATAAGTAAATGTTGACTTCCCGCTTACCTATCTGCGCAGTTCACAATAACTATACATATAAACCATTGCTAGAATAATTCAAAGTATATATACTCCACGCTACTACTCGATTTTACCCAACCCAACCTGCTGTTATTACTATATTTCAAACCCTACTGAAAAGGCCATATTAGAAAAATAGTTCTTTAAGTAAAGCAAAAATGGTTCCCAATCTTCTTTAAAACATTCCAAATTTTCATCTCTTATAAGTGCTATAAGTTTTGCCATCTCGGCATATTCCAAAATTTTTATCAACCAGTCTTGTTTTGAGAGCATTTTAGTGTCTTTCCATTTCTGCGCATATACTATCCTAGCCGCCATGGTTGCATACATTTAAAAAGTTGAATTTCTTCTGGAGAATTCTCTTTCAGTTATTCCCAGCAGGAAGGAAAAACACAACATAGCTTCTAATGCTGGAGAAGAGGACAGAGGCAAGAATGACAGTAGTCACTCAGCAGTCAGGGATGGTGATCGTAGTAGATCAGGGGAAGGCCTTGGACATCAGGAGTAGGACATCTTATGAGGGTGTTTTGGCAGGAAACACTGCCAAATCACAGTAATACCCTAACTCGGGGGTGGGGAACCTTGGCCCTCCAGCTGTTGTTGAACTACAACTCCCATCATCCCCAGGATGGTGGGAGTTGTAGTTCAAAAACAGCTGGAGGGCCAAGGTTCCCCACCCCTGCCCTAACTTCTCACATACAAAAATAGGGACAATCTTGAATATGTAAAATACCCCTATTTATTTATTTATTTATTCATTCATTCATTCATTCATTCATTCATTCATTCAATTTCTATGCCTCCCTTCCGAAAATGGTTCAGGGCAGTTTACATTAAAACAAAACTAAAATCAATCAACTATTAAAATCAAGGGCTGTGAAAACAACATCAAACCAATTATTAAAACCATTAAAACAGTTTTTAAAACCCTGGAAAACCAGGCCAAACTTTTTATGGTTTAAAAATCGTTGACAAACCGTGGAAGGCCAAGCCAAACAGATCGGTCTTAAGGCAAGATCCACTGCTTATGCACCCCATCCTCCCTTTTACACCTTCCGGAAGGCTCTTCTCCACCTGCAGGGCATTAAATTGCCCACAACTTTTTTTTTTTTTTAAGGCTTTAACATGTTGAATCTCGCATGTGATCTGGCCTTTACAAAATAGCATCAGTTCAAGCCTGCTTCGGTTTCAGGCAGGAGTCTCTCTCCCAGTCCTAGCTTGGAGATACTGCCAGGGGGTGAACCTGGGACCTTTTGCATGCAAGCATGCAGGTGTTCTTCCACTGAGCTATGCCCTGTCCCCTATGGGGGAATATCTTACAGCGCTCACATGTGGTCACCCATCTAAATGCAAACCAAACCTGCTTAGCAAAGGGGGCAAGCCATACTCAGGACCACAAGACCAACTCCCCTCCCAACCTGCCCTCCACGTGTGATCTATCAGTCCGCCTGTAGAGTCCTGGCTTCTCAAGAACTGCGTCAAGAGACGCATGGGCGTCCAGAGCAGAGGACAAAGGGAGGCAGTCCCACCCCTTCACTTGAGCTAGCCCCATTGAATTCAATAGGGCTTACTCCCAGGTAAGTGCCCCCCCTCAAAGTCCTACAGACACCCATGCTTTCATCATAACTGATTGGAAAGGTGGCATCCTATCAGCCCTGTGTTTCCAGCACTCCTGGTTACCGATCCCCACAGCCTGGGTCATATGGCTGGGTCCTCCTCTCTCGGCCAAAATGATCAATCATAATCAATTCACATTTTAAAAGAGGCTGCACATCAGCCGGTTGCCAGCAGCACCCAGCCATCCTGTAATACTTATTGACAACTAAAGTGTGTTTTCGACATAGATGCTGAAAGGAGGATAGAGAAACTCAAAGAGAGCAATCGTTAGGTTCAACAACAAAGTTCGGCTTTGCAGCATCTAAAATGCTTGGGTTTTGTTTGGGTTTGTGTTTTTTTTGTGGGGTTGGGTTTTTTTGCATTTTTGCTGCACGCCCTCTCTCCTATCATTTTGGTAAGAACTGTAGTGTGCCCAAGCAGGAAAGGAAATCATGTGGTCATATTTTCAAGAAAAGGGGCAGACTGAGGCAGGTTTTGAATGCAACTGGGCGGGGAAAGTGAAGATGCACGAACAAGCTCTCATGCCATTAGAGAAGGCCACGGGGCAGTGGCCCAAAGAACACGCAGCTTCAACTCTAGTCATCTTCTATTAGAGTTTCTTCTCCTTCTGCCCTGACAAATTATTTCAGTCAGTTTCTGGAATACAGAGCCCCAAGGGTGGAGCTCTACATTAATGTGTGACATGGGGTGGCTGGGTTCACCTAAAGAGTTGATTGTGCGTCTATCTATCCTTTTCTTTCCTGAAATGCAATCACATGTCTGGCTTAAAAAAAAAAGAAGTATGTATTTATTTATTTGGCATATTTATCTATCATCCAAACTCATGTCTCTGGGTGCTTTACAATAAATGCAAGCCAGAATTAGCAATGTAGAACAACCAGTATCTGTTTACACATTTCTGACATGTTTGAATCCTTCTGACATCCCTCTGAACAGCTCAGGGTCACAGACAAGGTTTTCACCCTGGCTGCTTTCAGACACAGTGTGAAACTGCGAGTTGACGGACCCGGGGTTAAATCTGGACGCTGGGAATCATCCTGCAGATGATCACTGAGCCGTAGCCCAACCACCTTGGGTGTCAGGGCAGAGGAGCCCCTCTCTCCCCCTGATCCGCTGAATCCACTTCCCAGCAGGCTCCATAGCACTTGTGTCACCAGACTGTGGGCAAGGCGTCAGGACGTCAGCAGGGCTGCAACCATTGGCCATGATTTTCCAGGGGGTGTGTCGATCGTGACTGTGCCTTTTCGGCATCAGTCAGCTGCCCTTAGGAGGAAAGGGCAGTTCAACCCCTCCATCAAAGCCTTGCACAATCAGAACTACTGGTATCCAGGGATGCAGAGAAGAACTAGTTTTCTGTTATTCCAGGAAGGGATCATGATGACTTCCTAGGAGGGAATATGTACATGATGGCTGGCAAAGGATCCTGGGGTTTTGTTCACCATGATAAAGGATGCTCTTGAGATGACCCAGGCCAAGCAGTCCAGGAAACCTCAACACATTCCTGCTCCCATGTCGGCATGCCAGCTGGGGATTAGCCAAAGGGATGGAGTAGAGGAAAGTGTGGGGAAGCAACCATACCTCGAATAACCAAATGCCCATTCTCATGACCAAGAATTAGATGATAGGAAGCAGTAAAGCAAGTTATTGCTTCTTGTGAAAACCCACAGGACTCCTGCTTACGCCAGGGCATTCAAACCAAGGTAGCTTGTCTGTTTTACCTTGGTTTTTACTGGGATAGGATGAAATAGCAGCTGTCCTACATCAGTCGTTGGTCGTGTGGTGAAATTGCTGTGTTAAACAGTCTCCAGAAGCTGGCGGCCATGTTTGTCAGAGAGTTCTGTGGCTAGAGGGGCCAATCAGAGGCGAGTTGCGGATGCACTGAGGGCTGCCTCTGTGCTTTCAGTGCAGTGCATTCTGGTATACCTCTCTTGATCCCGGAGGTCCCTGCTCTCTTTTCCAAGAATGGAACCTGAAGCTGCTGCAATAATATGGGTGGTCAGTTTATTTATTTATTTTATTTATTTATTCAATTTCTATACTGCCCTTCCAAAAATGGCTCAGGGAGGTTTACACAGAGAAATAATAAATAAATAAGATGGATCCCTGTCCCCAGAGGGCTCACAATCTAAAAAGAAACTTCAGATAGACACCAGCAACAGTCACTGGAGGTACTGTGCTGGGGGTGGAGAGGGCCAGTTACTCTCCCCCTGCTAAATAAAGAGAATCACCACGTTAAAAGGTGCCTCTTTGCCAAGTTAGCAGGGGTTTGCAGAGGTGGTGAGTTTGCTTGTCTGTGGAGATCAGGGTAGGGGCACTTCCTTTCCCAAACCACCCCCAGATGACCATGTGAAAGACCTTCAAATGTTATGGGCCGGACCCTCTAAAGAGCAAACTTTGCAAAAAATGACATTCACCACCACCACCCAATACCAAATCTCCAGCTTTAGTTCCAGTCAGAGCCCTACACCCCCGACATGCCTTTGCAGAAGATGCATCGAAAGGAGCCATCCCGGCTTGCTCCTGTTCCAAATCATCCAGACTCTTGCTAGCTCTGCTTCTGAGTAAGAGGGCGTGCTCTATGCAATATTTAATGGTTGCTTGAGGTGGTTTTGGTTGGAAGGCGGGTACATGGGGGAAAATGTAGTTACAAAGACAGTACAGGAGATAAACGGAGATTTATTATTTTATTTTACTTTTGTGGTTGTGAGAGGTTGTTTATGACCCCGGCCTAATAACTCACAAGCCCAAATCCACATTGATCCAAGGGAAGCATTACATTAGCCTTCCCTGAGTGCCTGGAGAATTTGCTCCCCTCTCGCTCATTTCCTGTGACATGATGCCCCCAGTTTGGGGCGGGGAGAGGGGGCTGTATGTGACGATCCTTAGGACACACATTAAGAGATGTCGGGAGAGAAGCACGTGCCACTCTCTTCTACTAACTCGAATCTGGGTTGCTTAAAATCCACTGGGAATGCCTAGGACAAACACACCTGGACTGGAGATAATCTGTCCAAAATAATCTGTCCAAACTTTATGATATTTTGCACAGAGTATGTGTCATGATCCTGGACCCCAGAGCCCCACAAGTAAGGGATAGGGTGGAAGGTCTGAGAGAGGAATTGGATTGGGAGGCATAACCAACTGCGGCACCTGGCTGGTGACCCCTGCTGTTGGCAACCCCCTACTCATCAGAAGAACCCCATCCCCCCCACCAGGATACAAGGATATTGATTGATTGATTAAGTGCCATCAAGTCGGTGTTGACTCTTAGTGACCACATACAGGTGAAACTCGAAAAATTAGAATATCGTGCAAAAGTCCATTAATTTCAGTAATGCAAATTAAAAGGTGAAACTGATATATGAGACAGACGCATTACATGCAAAGCGAGATAAGTCAAGCCTTAATTTGTTATAATTGTGATGATCATGGCGTACAGCTCATGAAAACCCCAAATCCACAATCTCAGAAAATTAGAATATTACATGGAACCAAGAAGACAAGGATTGAAGAATAGAACAATATCGGACCTCTGAAAAGTATAAGCATGCATATGTATTCAGTACTTGGTATGGGCCCCTTCTGCAGCAATTACTGCCTCAATGCGGCGTGGCGTGGATGCTATCAGCCTGTGGCACTGATGAGGTGTTATGGAAGACCAGGATGCTTCATTAGCGGCCTTCAGCTCTTCTGCATTGTTTGGTCTCATGTCTCTCATCCTTCTCTTGGCAATGCCCCATAGATTCTCTATGGGGTCAGGTCAGGCGAGTTTGCTGGCCAATCAAGCACAGTACACTGTATACTTTTCAGAGGTCCGACATTGTTCTATTCTACAATCCTTATCTTCTTGGTTCCATGTAATATTCTAATTTTCTGGGATTGTGGATTTGGGGTTTTCATGAGCTGTACGCCATAATCATCACAGTTATAACAAATTAAGGCTTGACTTATCTCGCTTTGCATGTAATGCGTCTGTCTCATATATCAGTTTCACCTTTTAATTTGCATTACTGAAATTAATGGACTTTTGCACGATATTCTAATTTTCCAAGTTTCACCTGTAGATAGATTCTCTCCAGAATGATCTGTCTTCAGCTTGGCCTTTAAGGTCTCTCAATGGTGCATTCACTGATGTTGTAATCTAGTCCTTCCACCTTGCTGCTAGTCATCCTCTTCTTCTCCTTCCTTCAACTTTCCCCAGCATTATGGACTTCTCAAGAAAGCTAGGTATACGCATAATGAGTCTGAAGTATAAGAGTTTGAACCTAGTCATTTGTGCCGCAAGTGAAAATTCTGGATTGATTTGTTCTATGATCCATTTGTTTGTTTTCCTGGCTGTCCATGGTATCCTCAAAAGTCTTCTCCAGCACCAAAGTTCAAAAGCGTCAATGCTTTTTCTATCTTGCTTCTTCAAAGTCCAGCTTTCACATCCATAGAGTGTCATGGGAAAAACCATTGTTCGAACGATTCTAATATTTATAGGTATAGACACGTCACGGCATCTAAATATCCTTTCCAAGGTCTTCATTGCAACCCTACCAAGTGCTAGTCTGTGGCATATTTCTTGACTGCTGGATCCTTTACTGTTGATGGTCAATCCTAAAAGACAGAAGCTATCCACCACTTTAGTGTCTTCATTGTCAGTTCTGAGGCTGGTTGCTGGGCCCGTTATCATTAGTTTCATCTTCTTTACATTTCATTGTAGTCCCATTTTTTCACCTGCTAAAGTGCTCCGAATCAGAGGCATCTTCCAAGGACTTCCCAGGCATGACAAAAGTTTGCCAGCTCTTTCAGAGCAGGAACCTGCAAAACCAGGCAAGTCCCCTTTAAAAGACCGCGGCTTCCTGGAAGGAATGGGGCCAAGTCACCCTGCTTGAGCAGTATGCTCCAAAACCCAGCAGTTTGCAGAGAAGCAACAATGAAGCAACTTCCCACTTGGTTGTGATACCCAGCTCTGATGTCTCCTGATCAGATCTGACCGTGGTCCTGATCTGTTTCTCCAGGAGCTGTCCAAGTCCTGGGGCAGTGCTAGTCCTGGTTATGAAGGATACTGCAGGATTCAAACATGAGGCCCATTCACACATTATGTTCAACACTCGTACAACAAGTGTGCAGTGTACCCAGGTACAGATCTGTACACAAATACAGTCATTCAAACAGTTATGTTCAACATTCATATGACGACGACGACAACGGTGGATATTTATATTCCGCGCTTCAACCAAAGTTCTCAAAGCAGTTTATATAGAAAAATAAATAATACACAAGTCAGATGGTCCCTGTCCCCAATGGGCTCACAATCTAAAAAGAAACATAAGGCAGAAACCAGCAACAGCCACTGGAGGGATGCTGTGTTGGGGCTGGATAGCGCCAGTTGCTCTCCCCCTGCTTAATATAAGAGAATCACCACTTTAAAAGGTGTCTCTTTGCTCAGTTAGCAGGTGTACAGAGTACTCATCTGTACACAGGTACAGTCATTCACACATTTTTGTTGAACACAGGTGGAGTAGTACACTTCCTATCTGTACCATGCATTTGAAAGGCCTGTGTCCAGGTACTGTCATGCACACAAAGACATGTGAGTGTACAGACCATGCAAATCTGACCACGCAAAGGGCCTCTGTGCATGCGCAGAGGCCAGGTGAGTGCCAGAGGCCAAGTGAGCTGCCACACTGGCTACGAGGCAGGGTACCACTGCTTGTGGCAGCTAGCAGGTCCAGGCAGTAGCATCAGTAATAACTTTTTAAAGGTAACGCTTGCCACGTCCTCACCAGCTGCCACTAGGTAGATACAGTAAATATAGCAGTGGTTCCCAATCTGGGGGGCTCCAGATGTTGCTGAACTACAACTCTCATCATCCCCAATGACAATGGGGATGATGGGAGTTGTAGTTCAACAACATCTGGAGGCCCCCAAGTTGGGAACCACTGGTTTATAGGATCCAGGAGTCCTATACAGGATGACAGTACAGGATTGAAGAAAGGGCGTGACATGGACAGGACATGAAATGTGTTTGAACTGGTACAGAACTGGCTCCGAGTTCTTGACCTGGTAATGCAATCATGCTGAAGTGGAATCAAAGTGTTCTTTTAAAAGCTGGTGAATCCAGATGGGAACAGAACCGAAATGTCGGCGAGCTCAATGCCCTGCTTTGTTCCTGCAGACTTCCCAGCTGAGGAAAGAGAAAGATAGCGGGCCTTTTAGTCTCTGCTACCGACATTCTATATTTCTGTGATATATACTGTAAATCTGCTTCATTTGAAATTCACAGTTAATGACTTTACTCCCTCTTCTGCAGGAAACTCTACAAGGTTCCGGCTTTTAAAAAGGAAAAGAGTTTTGCCAACCAGAAGATGATGATTTGGACTGCACAGCAAACTCTATACTCCCAAGCCACTTAAAGGCTCCGCTCAGCGAAGTTTCAAGAATACCTTTAAAATACCATAATAATCCATCAGCAGCAAGCAGGATGGGAAGGGTGATGGCGGGGGGTGGGAGAAGATTCTTGAACACGTGCTGGTCGTTTTTCTTTTGTCTTACAAGGAGAGAATGCACAATGAACAACTAAGTTAGTTTACAGTTAGTTAACCTCGTCTTGGATTCGGGTAAATATGGTATAAGAGAGCACACTTTAGAACATAAGAACATCAGAACAGCCCTGCTGGATCAGGCCCAAGGAGGATCAGGCCCAAGGATGCTATTCCAGCATCCTGTTTCACACAGTGGCCCACCAGATGCTGCTGGAAGGCACAGGCAGGAGTTGAGGGCACGCCTTCTCTCCTAATGTTACTCCCCAGCAACTGGTACTCAGAGGCATCCTGCCTTTGAGGCTGGAGGTGGCCCACAGCCCTCCTACTAGTAACCATTGATAGACCTCCATGAAGTCATTGATAGACCTTTCCTCCATGAAGTTATCCAAACCCCTCTTAAAGCTTCTTAGAAGCTGCCTCTTTGTCCAGTTACGGGAGGTGGGGGAGACATTTGTGTGTGAATTTCTCCAAAGTGATATGAAAGTTCTGACTGTGATGGCTGATTCACACATGCAAGTCAGCCCTTGACGCCACGACATAATCAACCTCCCTGCGTGAACCAGGCTAAAGCAGGGATGTAGCTCAGTGGAAGAGCATCTGCTTGGCATGCAGAAGGTCACAGGTTCAGTACCTGGCAGCATCTCCAGGTAGGGCTGGGAGAGACTCCTGCTTGAAACCTTGAAGAAGTCGCTGTCAGTCAGTGTGTAGCCCCAGGATTCTCAGCGTTGGGTCCCCAGATGTTATTGGACTTCAGCTCCCATAATCCCCAACCAAAGGCCACTGGGGCTGGGGATCATGGGAGCTGAAGTCCAATAACATCTGGGGGGACCCAACGCTGAGAATCCCTGATAGACAATACTGAGTTAGATGGACCAAGGTTCTGACTCGGTATAAGGCGGCTTCCGAGGTTTCTAAAGTTACTCTGGCAAGGTGGCTCAATGCTACAGCACCTGCTTTGGATGCAGAAGGTCCCAGGTTCAATCCATGGCATCTCCAGGTCCAGCTGGGAAAGACTCCTGCCTGCACTGAACACTAAACTGCAGGGTTTCTGTGGGGATGTCTAGATCTGGAAACTCTCCTCCGCAATTGAGGAGGAGTTGGAGGCCCCAGACCATTTCCTGCATAAGAGGACGCCTTCCTTGGGGTGTCTTCCCTTGTTCTCCTTGCCATCCACATCTCATATGACATATTACTATCATTTGAACTATCTGATCAGGGGCTTTAACATAATGCAATTTGGATCCTGGTTTTAAAGAGATTGGAGCATTTAGCTGAAATTCAAAGCCAGCCCCTGCAGCCATTTGGCTGTGAAGGAATTGATTTTGACCCTCACCACTCTCTCATTTTCAACCGACTACCACTGTAACCAGGTTAATTTCTGTTAAGCACATTACTCGGGTACTTTCTGCTCCCTGGCCAAACGATTATGTGTCTGTGTGCTTTGAACGATTATAATTGCAACTCAAGAGGACAACAAGACCAAAAGGAGAAGGAGAAGGAAAGTCCGGACGTTGTGATTTAAAGAGGTAGCGACAGAGAAAACACAGCCCTTCTTCTGTTATACAAAGTTCATGTGTTCTTTCCCCAAAGTTCTTTAAGATCAAGGGAAACTGATGGAAGCAACCATAAAAAGTCTTTTTTTTTCCTTTTCTTTCTTTAGCGAGCAATACCTTACTGGAGCTTGACCTGCGCATAAAGAGGTGGTAGGATCCTGAGATGGTAAAATAGATCAAGGCGGCACAACTTTGGCCCTATGGCTCTTTCGGGACTACAGCTCCCATCATCCTCAGTCATTGGGGCCCAGAGTCACCGAAGATGCAATCTGGAGTCCAACAACTGTAAGATAGGGATGTGTGAACCGGATCGAGGTCCAGCCGGCTCAACTTTGAGCCAACACCCTCCCACCACCTGGGCCGGCTCAGGTTTCTAAACGTTGGTTTGTTTTTGTTTTTTTAAATTAAAACATTACCGGGGTGTGTGTGTGTATGTGTCTGGTGGTCTATGCAGGGGGTGCTGCCACAACCATAGGGGGGTCTCCAGAGGTTCCCCCTCCCCCCACCAGCCTCCCCCCAGTTTTCTGTGGGCTGGTTCAGCCCATTTGGGGGCCATTTCAGCCCTCTCCATGGCCGCCCTACTGACTGCCCACTGCTCGCCACTCTTTCAGAAATGTCTTCCCCAGACCTACCAAATAACAGAAATTGAGCCTGGGACCTTCTATATATGCAAAGCAAGTGCTCTCCCACTGACTTCTATCTCCATCCCCTCATGCAATAAAATAAAATAAAATCATTTTTAAAAATCCCTGCAAATAATATTTTGTTTGTTTTTAAAGCAAAACCCTAACACATCCAGGGGAGAGTTTTCTAACCCAGCCCACTCCCTGCTATGCTAGCTTTCTACTTGCAGAGAGCAGTAGCAGTTCATCCTAATGAACCAGGGGCAGGAGAGAGAGAAGTAACCCAAACTGCCTGTTTTGATGCCCCCCCCGCCTCCCCCCTGCCCAGCCTCATTAGGATGAGCCGCTGCTGGCAGAGAAAGGTCCTTTTTAATAGGAAAGAGTCAAGAATGATCTCCTGCCTGCAGTTTAAAGCAATACCCTCTATTCTACCACTTCAGAAATCAGCTGCACAGATTAATGGCATAGCAAGGCCAGGAAAGGCCCCATGAGCACCACCTACTGGTCACCAGTTAACATTCTCCGATTGCTGCCTTTTTCCTCCCTAAAGGGAAAAGTGTGCCCTCAAGTCGGTGCCGACTCCTGGCAACCAAAGAGCCCCGTGGTTGTCTTTGGTAGAATCCAGGAGGGGTTGACCATTGCCTCCTCCCGTGCAGTATGAGATGATGGTGCTTTCCAGCCTCTTCCTATATTGCTGCTGCCCAAGATAGGTGTTTCTGGGAAACAGAGACCAGCGGGGATTTGAACCGGCAACCTCTGGCTTGCTAGTCAAGCCATTTCCCCGCTGCGCCATTAGGTGGCTCTGTTCCTACCTAGGACTGCCATATTTCTTTCCCTTGCATGGCAAGCTGCACCCCCTTCTGTGCATCTGATGGAGGGACATGAGGCTGATCCTCTTTCCAAATGGCAGCCCTATTCCTGCCTTGATCTGCTGCATGGCTGGAAAATGCCCAAGAATAAAGTCACCAGGGGGTCAGCTAAAAATAAATCCAGCCCTGCCGTGTTTTTTTAACCTCTCTGGGCTACTTTGCTAGCAAATTTTACCATTTTGCTAGCGAATTTTACCTCTCTGGGCCACTTTGCTACACAAATTTGCTAGCAATCCACTTTGGGGGATAAAAGGTGGGGCCTGGCCTAAAGAAAAACAGTAATAAAAGGCAGTCGGTGTGTACAGTCTGTACCGACTCTGATTTATGGTTAATACTCCCTTAATACACTTTTGGTTACAACTGAGAACACTTCCTCTTGCAGTAACACCCCCATCTGGAAAGCCTCTAGGTTGGGGCAGGCGGCCTTTGGCACTCCAGCGGTTATCGAGTTGCAGCTCATCATCCCCAGCCAGCCACAATGGCAGGGAATGCTGGGAGTTGTAGGAAGTGGCAGCAATGGGCTTGTGGGAGGAGGAGGGGGAGCAGGAGGGGGAGCAAAAGGGGGGGGGGAGGAAGTGGAGAGGGGTAGGGTTGCCATATTCAAGCTTCCCAAATCCAGGTGACCTAATTTGCATATTATGCAAATTATGCTGCAACTAATTTGCACTATTTATTTATTTATTTATTTATTTGGCAGATGTGTATACTTTCCTCTCCATCTCTGCCCTCCCATGTGATCGGATCCAGAGTAAAATCCGGGCAAACCGGGCAGCGCATTTGAAATCCTTGTAAATCCGGGTGGAATTTAGCAGCCGGGTGGAGGAGCCAAAATCTGGGGGCTGCCCTAAATTCTGGGGGACAGGGCAACCCTAAGGGGGAGGAGGCGGGGAGGAGAAGGGAGAGCAAGCAAGAGCCAGAGTGGCAAGGTGCCCTATAGATGGCGCTGTGGTCAGTGGGGGAAGTGTTGGCACATGGGCTTTGTAATAGAGGGGTTATGTGAAGAGAGCTGGCCGAAAATAAAGTTCGAAATCTTCGAACCTCAGTGTTCGAACCTGTTCGGAGGCCCGTAGGTTCGTGCACATCCCTTGACCTAAGCTGTTAGGGGCTTTATAGTGGTCGCGGCCACTTCCCCAAAAATAAAGTTTAAATCATTTAAACGGTGGGCCCCGTATTCTGAACAGGGACTCACTCCTTTTGTCTGAAAAACTGCTGCAGGTTTTCTATATTTCGATATATTCGTCTGAGGGTTGGGACAGGTTTAGTTGTCCTATGGATGGCAATGGGAGAACTACTCAGTGCCTCCTTTCTGAAGCCTGTCAGTCAGGCTGATGCAGTGCTGGATTTAAGCACAAGCTAAATAAGCTACAGCTGAGGGATTCACATTATGAGGGGCCTCTGAATACCAAAAAATCATTAAATTTCAAGGCTTGTTTATTTATTTATTTATTTATTTATTTATTTATTTATTTGATTTCTATACTGCCCTTCCAAAAATGGCTCAGGGCGGTTTACACAGAGCAATAACAAATAAATAAGATGGATCCCTGTCCCCAAAGGGCTCACAATCTAAAAAGATACCAGCAACAGTCACTGGAGGTACAGTGCTGGGGGTGGGCAGGGCCAGTTACTCTCCCCCTGCTAAATAAAGAGAATCACCACGTTAAAAGGTGCCTCTTTGCCCAGTTAGCAGGGTTTTAGAAAAATGAAGGAGAAAGGGGGGACTAAAACAGACATTATCATTCTTATAAGACCAAAAATATACTTACGTGGCTACACCGTTATTGATCATGTTGAGTGTATAGATCTATGCAGAAATCATTGTAAGTAGACCAGGGCAAGGTGAGGTCCCCGGCCCAATTTGCAATGCAATGGGGTCTTTTAACTTAGCATAGCTTCGGGCCGCAGCATATCATCATCCGACCCTGGGCTGCTGAAAGGAGTATGCAGCCTCCAGCCTGTTTCTGGTTGCCAGTCTTGCACAGGTTGGCTAGTTTTCACACACAGCAATAGTCAAGAACGTCTATGGAAATTAGTTTGGGAAGAAGACTGCAGATCTTCCCATGGCCAGCAGAGGGTGCCTCAGACTGTGCATTGGTTTCAATGAGCCTGCTTCTTCCAAACATGAGGACTGCTGTGAGGAAGCATGTGAATGCAAAATACATGTGAAAAACTGGATGAAAAGGAGTAAAGGAGCTTTGCGGGCCGTTAGAGTAGATTTCTACATCTGGGGAAAGGAACAGCAACAGATCATCTCTATTCATCATGTACCTTTTCAACAAACTTGGACAGTTACGTTTATATCCGGCTGTTCCTCCAAGGAGCCCAGAGCAGTGTAAATGATTATATTTATCCCCACAACAACCCTGTAGGGTAGGGTAGGCTGAGACATAAGTGACTGGCCCAGAGTCACCCAGTGAGTCTCTTGGCAGAACAGGGATTTGAACTCAGATCTCCCCAGTCCAAATCCAATACTCTAATCCCCCAAAGCAGAATACTCTGCACAGACTCCCATGCACCATGCAGGGACACCCATTTTTCTCTGTGCTGTGCTGTGCTTTGCCCAAGTCTCCTTTAAGGGAAATGGAGCCCTCTTGAGCCCCTGCCCAATCTTGGACAATATGCACAGAATGTTGGGAAATGTAGTCCTTCCCAGAGTGCTTTCCTCCTAGCCCTCTTAAGAGAGGACTCCATTTCGCCTCATCTTCACCCCCAAATCACCCACAAAACAAACAAAATGGTCCACTGCCCACAAGGAGTCCGAAGATGCCCCCCAAGAGTAAAAAAAAATGGTTGAAAATCACTTCTTTCACACACACCCCTTTTTGTGTGTGGAAGAAATGAGCCATAAAATGGCTCCTGAAGTCAAAATGGCGGTCGAAAATAATCCGCAGATATGTGGGTTTAACCCTTTTATCTGCTGTCCCACCCCACCCTGGCCGCACATACTGAGGTCAGGAGTCCATTACCTGACCGCGGATACACGGAACTGCAGGTACTGGACCCATGATTAACAAGGTTCCCCTGTAATGTGCAGAGGCCAGCACAGTGGGAAATGGGTCTCATGGTGCCTTTTTGGTGGTGGCACCCTGTCTGTGCCTCCCCAGTGAGACTTGCCTAGCATCCTCACTTTGTTCTTTTAGAGGCCAGGTCTAAATGGACCGTTCTGTTCACTCGGGCTTTTAAAAACTGATTTTAAAGAGTTTTTTTTAAGTTTTGTATTGTATTTTGTATTTTCTATTGTAATTTGCTTATTTTGTATTATGTGTAAACATAACCATAACCGCTCTGGGTTCCTCGGAGGAACAAGGATATAAATGTATATTTTTTAAAAAAGTAAACAAGCAGTTCAGGTAAGAATTAATCCACCGACTTTCCATGCAACCACCATCTTGTATCACGGTGGATCAGAGTGTTGGAGCTAGGACACTGGCAGCATCAGTTCTCAGCTGCAATGCCTCATAGTGACCACTGGGCGGGGCGGTTGAGGTCAGGGATAAAAGTGCTGGACTTCTCCCCTGCCCTCTTTGTTCTTTCAGTGTTAGTCTCCATTTTGTCTCTCCAGAGATGGTTGTTTGTTTTGGTCTCTCTCTTCAGCCATGAGTGACAGCTGAAATTAAGCTGCAGGCTTTTTCACATTTGTTTGTAACCTTTTCTTTAACTGGTAGTTCTTCAATACTAAAGACCAGTCTCAAGACGTCTTGTTTTGCTGCTTTCTCGCCAAACTGGTTTTGCGTAGTGGTTAGAGTGTTGGAATAGGATTGGGAAGACCTGAGTTCGAATCCCCATTCAACTAGGAAACTCACTGGGTGACTCTGGGCCAGTCATGCATCTCTCAGCCAAACCTACCTCACAGGGTTGTTGTGGGGATAAAAATAAGCATGTACACTGCTCTGAGCTCCTCGGAGGAAGAGTGGGATATAAATTTAAATAATAATAATAATAATAAATGTGGGGGTTCAACTGCCATCCTTCCCCTACAATGAGCCCCTGGTGGCGCAGTGGTAAAACTGCCGCCCTGTAACCAGAAGGTTACAAGTTCGATCCTGACCAGGGGCTCAAGGTTGACTCAGCCTTCCATCCTTCCGAGGTCGGTAAAATGAGTACCCAGAATGTTGGGGGGCAATATGCTAAATCATTGTAAACCACTTAGAGAGCTTCCAGCTATAGAGCGGTATATAAATGTAAGTGCTCTTGCTCTTGCTATTGCTACAATAGCACCATCACAAACCATGCCATTCACGTGTCGCTATGTGGCACATCTGTACCAAATCTTGTGAAGGCATTGCAAAGTTGTTACCGGGGGCACACACAGGGACAGCAAGGTGATCTCATAAGTATACTTTCTTTGTGGAAAGTAGGCTAACAATATAAATATAAATAAATATGAACTGCCCTCCTAATCCAATGCAAAATTTATATGCAACAACAATAAATATTTATATACCGCTTTTCAACAAATGTTTCCAAAGCAAATGTTTCCATAAAGAAACAACAAACAAACAAATAAAATGGCACCCGGTCCCCAAAGGGCTCACAATCTAAAAAGAAACGTAAGACAGGCACCAGCAACAGCCACTGGAGGGATGCTGTGCTGGGGTTGGATAGGGCCAGTGGCTCTCCCCCTGCTAAATAAAGGGAATCACCACATTAAAAAGGTGCCTCTTTGCCCAGTTAGCAGGGGTAGGAGTTAGTATGCAGTTATGCAGTTAGTAGGAGTAAATATGATAAAACAAACATTTTAAACAAAATTATTCGTTTTAATTTTCCCCACAAGAAATTAGACCTGGGTTGGAGAAAGCAGGAAATCTGCTGCTGCCTTTTTTTTCCTGGAGGGAGACACTGTTGCTGCCCCATCTGATATACGATGAAATCCTGGTTATTTCTGGTTATATTTCTAGGGGCAGCTCGCTCACTTGTTCTGCCCCAGAGGAAGAAGGACAAAGGCGAAACATGACCCCCGCTTACCAATCATCCTCCTCCAGACAGTGGCTCTGTTTCTGGGGTGTCTCCCTGATTGTGAGCCCTTTGCGGGCAGGGCACCCTTTGCGGGCAGGCCACCTCCAGCCTCAAAGGCAGGATGCCTCTGAGTACCAGTTGCAGGGGAGTAACAGCAGGAGAGAAGGCATGCCCTCAACTCCTGCTGTAGGCTTCCAGTGGCATCTGGTGGGCCACTGTGCGAAACAGGATGCTGGTCTAGATGGGCCTTGGGCCTGATCCAGCAGGGCTGTTCTTATGTTCTTATGTAACCATCATCAGTCACCACCACCACCATTTTCATTACTGTCAACTTTCTATGTCAACTTCATTGAGAACATCATTTTCTTTCAAAAGCAGTGTCATTCCTCCGTGAGACTCTCAAACCGGAAGTCGAAACCTGTGTGTGAGTCTACCCCTTTGGTCTATGTGGGCTTCTCCTTGGGTGGCTCTAGTTCCTGTTACGTCACGAGTTGGGCGGAAGCGGAAGTGAGAAGCGTTTCGTATACACGAAAACACGGAAAAGATGGACCCGGCTGTGAGTGAGGACGTCGCCTCACCTCGGATGGTAGGACGGGGGAGCTTTGGTCTTCAGGATAGGGTTGCCGAAGAAAGAAAGAAGAGGGAGGGGGCGAGCGAGCGAGCGGGTTGCGGGCATCTGCTTCTTTGTAGGGGTGTCCACGAACCGCGGAGCTGCGGTCCGGCACTGGGGTGGGAGTTTCCATTAAGGGCGGGGGGGGGGGCTTTACTTACCCCTCCCAACAACGGCGCTGTATTTACTTGAGCAATCGGGCGGCAGGATACCGATGCCGTCCGCTTCAATCCCCGCTTGGCTCCGTTAATCACTAAAAATCCGGCGGCAGGATACCTCCCTGCCGCCCCCTTCAAACCCCGCTTGGCTGGCGGCCGCCCCCTTCAATCCCGTTTTAGGGAACACTGTTGCAGGGGTTCTCAAACTCGGATCCCCAGATGTTGCTGGACTACAACTCCCTTTGGCCATTGTGGCTGGGGATGATGGGAGTTGTAGTTCATCAACATCTGGGGACCCGAGAATGAGAACCCTTGCTGTACTGCCTGTTAGGCTGATGCCTCTTAAGGTGGTTTACCTGCAACTCAAAAACCAAAATAACAACTTGTTCCTGCAAAATGTGTGTTGTGTTAATTGTTATTGATTTCCGGTCAGGATGCTGAGAGTAAAACTTATCTCCTCCTGATACTAAATTCTTGACCATGTGTTTTTGTTTTCTCTCTCCTGCTATTCTAAAGCATTTTCTTCTCTTCTGATATTCTAGGTTGCTTCTGATATTTCCCAAGATGCTGTTCCCACTACAGCAGAAGAAGTGGCTGCACAGAAGAGAGAGGAGCGGCTCAGGAAATTCAGAGAGCTTCATTTGAAAAGGGTAAGAGCTCCAAATATTAAATTATTGTGTGCAGCTCTGACCTCACCTTCCTAGCAAGCTGGGATGTGGCAGTAACCCCACTGAAGGTTCATGTCAGTAGAATTACTCAGTGGGGTCTTTGTGCAGCCCTGTCTTTCATCTCTGTTTGCCTTGATTGATCTTAAGGCTTTAAATGCAAGTCTCCTGTAAAATCTTTCATAGTCTGGTATTTGATAGATTTCCAGTGGTGATTCTGGGCAACTTCACACTATAGAAACTGCAGAATGGAGGAAGACAAAGCTAAAATGCATTTCCAGTGTTGGAGCTCACTGCACTTAACAAACGGAAATACCCAAACTGCAGTTATGCACTTTCTGATAATACAGGAGCTTCATGATCTGACTCCAAAGTCATATCACTTTATTTTATATAATTTTATTTCCAAATGCCTTACCCAAAAGTTTAACGCCTCCATCTGTCTACTGGGAGTAAACCAAGTTATATTTTCCAGCTCTTCTATATATGCATATCTCCCCCAAACCCTCCTTTTCTAACATTATAAAGATGATGTAGAAACCACTCTGTATAGAATAGGAGGGTGGGATTATGCGCATGTTTTACACACAAATTTTGCTAGATCTATTTGATATTTTATTAATTAGGAGATGAGCAATTTTCTCTTAAATGGCCAGATTCAATATAGCTCTTCCCCCTGCCCTCATTTCTGTGGTCCAGATTTGCCCATTGCTGGGAAAAGTGGTGGATAACAAGGGCTTTCTTCTTTCTAGAATGAAGCCCGCAAATTAAATCACCAAGAAGTTGTGGAGGAAGATAAAAGGCTGAAACTGCCAGCAAATTGGGAAGCAAAAAAGGCTCGTTTAGAATGGGAACTGAAGGTGGAGGAAAAGAAAAAGGTAAAGTATGTGTAGATGGTAAACCTGTCACACTTTCATCGGGTCACTCACGGTGTTCCCTCTAACAGGGATTCCCAGATGTTGTTGACTACAACTCCCATAATCCCCAGCCAAAGGTCATTGCAGCTGGGGATGCTGGGAGTTGTAGTCAACAACATCTGGGAATCCGTTAAGAGGGCACACTGGTCACTTGGAATAATGCATTCTCAGCCATTCTTCCAAAGCTCTGTCCCACGTGGTAGCCACATTGCCTCTAACCTTCACGTGTTCCCACTGGCCAAGAACTCTGAACTCTGCCAGACAGAACATAGATCTGCACATAGGAAGCTGCCTTGTGCTGAATCAGACCATTGGTGCATCCAGCTCAGCATGATCTAATGACTGGTAGCAGCTCCCCAGGATTTCAGCGAGGGGGCCTTCCCAGCCCTACCTGGAGATGCAGGGCTTGCAGCTGGGACCTTTGGCATGCCAGCAGATGCTCTGCCTCTAAGGTGTGGCATGATCCCCTTAAATGCTGCCTTTGATGATCCTAGATCCACTTCATTTTAAGAGTACATATTCAGGGTCAAAACAGATTATGCCTGAACTGCTAAGACAGGGTTTTCTTGACGTTGGCTCCCCAGATGTTGTTGGACTATAACTCTCGTCATCCCCAGCCACAAAGGCCATGGCTGCGGGATCATGGGAGTTGTAGTCCAAGATCATCTGGGGAGCCAAGGTTAAGGAAACCCTCTGTTAAGAGATCCCAAATAGAGACATAGGAAGCTGCCTTCTACTGAGTCATTGGTCCATCTAGTTCAGGATTGTCTGCTCTGACTGGCAGCAGCTCTCTGGTGTTCCAGATAGGTCTTTCCCAGCTCTACCTGGAGATGCTGCCAGGGATCTGCAGCTCTTGCAACCTGTGTGCCGTCGACTCGTGGTGACCACAGGGCCCTGTGGTTGTCTTTGGTAGAATTCAGGAGGGGTTTACCATTGCCTCTTCCTGCGCAGTGTGAGGTGATGCCTTTCAGCACCTTCCTGTATCGCTGCTGCCCGATAGAGGAGTTTGGGAAACATACCAGCGGGGATTCAAACCGGCCACCTCTGGCTTGAGGATCAAGTCATGTCCCGCTGCGCCATTAGGTAGCAACCTGTTCCCACGTATATTTACTTGAAATAAAAGTTCAGCTTTCCTCAGCAGTATGTACTAGGGATGTGCACAGAACCATGGAGGAGTGGTCCGGCACTGGAGGGAGTGTTGCTTTAAGGGCGGAGGGAGTAGTACTTACCCCTCCCGTCGCGCACCGCATGTCACTTTTGTGTGTGACGTATGCAGTGTGCCAGCGGTGGCAACGGGCGCATGCGTGGCGCCAGCTTCTACTTGCTCAGAGTTTTGCAGACAACGATGGGGGCGGGGCGGCAGGGAGGAACCCTGCCGCCCCAAAAACGTTTCCTTAAAGTCGAGCGCCGGAGGGGGAAGAGCGGCGGGAGGGGTAAGTACTACCCCCCCGCCCTTAAAGCGACACTCCCCCCCAACCTCCGCTGGACCGCCCAAATTCCGGACCTGTCCGGAGGCCTTATGCATGGCTCCGGACCGGTTTGGGCACACCACTACTATGTACACTGAAATATACTTAACATTGTATATTGCCCTTTAGAGTGTTCCAAGCATGTCACGTGCACTAAGGCAGGGCTACTCAGCTCTGGCCCTTCTGCAGATTTCGGCCTACAACTCCTGCTGTCCCTGATGATTGGCGGCTGGGGATGCTGGGAGCTGTAGTCCAAGAACAGCTGGAGAGCTGTCGTTGTGTAGCCCTGCTGTAAGGTGAATCAGTATTAGCTGCATGTCTGTAACTAGCGGTATATAAATATTTCTTGTATTCGTACACATGGTTCTGGTTTTAAAAAATCCTCTATAACCCATATTATAGAACATCAATCTGTATGCCTATCAAACAACATTAACTGCTTACACCATCTGTTGGTCTAAAGCAGGGTTGCACAGCTTTGGCCCTCCTGTTGCTGTACTACAGCTCCCATCATCCTCAGCCACAGTGGCCAGTAGGAATGATGGAAATTGTAGTCCAAGAACTGGAGGACTGAGGTTGGGCAGCCCTGATCTAAAGCCATCTAGTGAGTTCATGGCAGATGCAAAGTTTGAACCAGTGGCTTCATGTTAGCTAGCATCCTTGAGGTATAACAGGCTCAGCTTATGAGAAAAATCTACACCAGCTCACAAGTAACTTTGCATAGGATTGTAGCCTTTGTGTCGTTTCAAGTGACTGGACACCTTGATTTTTAGGAAGATTCAGCATGACAAAGACTGAGAACTGGTTTGCTTGTTTCTAAATATAAAACCTGCTTGCAATATATTAGGAGTGTGTTGCAAAAGGAGAAGACTACGAAAGAGTGAAGCTGTTGGAAATCAGCGCAGAGGACGCTGAACGATTTGAGAGGAAGAGGAAGAAGAAAAACCCTGATCTTGGATTTTCAGGTAAGAATGAAGTTTGCACCCCAGTGCTTCATTCCAGCTATTGGAACTGGAATAAAATGAACACTTTTGTTAACAAGGGTCTGTGTGATAAAAGGTTTCTGTTCAATAGCAGTTTTCTTTGCTCCACAGATTATGCAGCTGCTCAGTTACGGCAATACCAGAGGTTGACCAGGCAGATCAAACCTGACCTGGAGAAGTATGAAAAGTTAAGAGAAGACAGGTAAATCTGACTCTCACTTTGTCTGTCATAGCATCTTCTCAGTCACAGAACCATCATCTAGTTCACACAGACTGTATTTTCTTTTTATCCTCTAAAATGGGTGTGCAACCTTGACTCTGCAGCTGTTGTTGAACTACAATTCCAATTATCCCCAGCCACAAAGTAGTGACTGGGAATGATGGGAGTTGCAGTTCAACAGCAGCTGTGCAGGGCCAAGTATGCCCATCCCTGATCCCAAACATCTGCCGTGACAACTGCTACTGGCTTATCCTCCACCAGCACTGCCTGATTTCCTCTCTGTTGTTAGAAGCCAGGTGCTGCCATATGGACAGTCAGTATTCTTCATTTTAGGGCCCAGGAGCCAGTGGCATCAACCCTAATGTGGTTCCCTGACTAATTACTTATTGGGCCAGTGTAGAACTTTAGCCAAAATTGAATACTCTGCACAGTCCCCTGGCAGCATGTGGAGACAAATCATTCTCACTCTGTAGGGGTGTGCTGGTCCGATTCGGTTCAGGTCCGGTACCCCCGCCTCCGGTTCGGTGCGGGAAGGGCCCATGATTTTTTCTGGGATGACCCAGGCCACACAGAGGCCCATTGTGCAGGCGTGGCAGCCTCCAAAATGGCCACTGAGCGAGGGGGAAAGGCCGAAGAGCCCTTTATGCCAAATTATGGCACAAGGGAAGCCAGTGGGGGGAGGGGAAATGTCTACAGGACACACACCCGGGAGAGGGGGGTAATGTGATTTAATTTAAATATATATCGGCCCGGGGTCAGACTGAACAGGGGAGTTTGGTTTGGACCCTGAACAGTCAAACCTGTTCACACATCCCTAGTGCTGTGCCCAGCATGGGGTGTGTGTGTGTTCCTTTAAGGGAAACTGAACCCTCTTGAGACCCTGCACCATCTTGGAAGGTGTGCACAGAGTGCTGGGAGGTATAGCCCTTCACAGTGCATTCCCCACGTAACTCCATCTCTCTTAAAGGGCCCTCCCTGCAAAAAAGTGCCATGTGGAGCTCAGTGCGGTAGGACATAGTGGCTGCTGACAGTGCCAAGAGGGCTGGAAGCAGGCTGTCAGTGCATGCTGCTGTTGCTATCACCTGGAGGCTTTTCAACTCGGGGGGTGGGCGGTGGTCCAGATGCTGTTGCATGAAGCAGACTTCAAGTGTAGTCTCAGGCTGTCTAGGCTCCTGCCATTGGCTTATTTGGATTGCACTTTGTATCCTACAGTACTGAAGGGGTCTACTTCATTGGATGGCTGGCTTGTGTGTCCATGAAAGCTGAAGCTGCAGTAAACTGGCTACCCAAACTCTTGGCAAAGCTGGCTCTGTAGATCCTGGATGGACAAAGGGCAAACTCGGGGCTCTGCGGTGCTTTCTTACAAGCTGAAGCAGGGAGATGCCCATGGGTAACTGTGTGGTTGTCTTTGGAAGAATACAGGAGGGGTTTACCATTACTGATATGACTTGACTAGCAAGCCAGAAGTTGCTGATTTGAATCCCTGCCGATAGGTTTCCTATGGGAACCACCTATATTGGGCAGCAGTGATATAGGAAGATGCTGAAAGGCATTATCTCATACTCCACAGGAGATGGCAATGGTAAACCCCTCCTGTATTCTACCAAAGAAAATCACATGGTTCTGTGGTCACCAGGAGTTGACACCAACTCGACCAGTAATACAGTGGGGTGTATTTCAATTCTCCCATTGGATCTGGCTGCTTGTCTCAGTGGCATACCCTCTTGTGGAATAGATGTGTTGAACATAAGCCTGGGGGGGGGGGGGGGGAATTCAACCAAAGCATAACAATATTGGTGTAACTTTTTTTTCCAGTGGTGAAGACTTCTATCCAACGTCAGATAGCCTTCTACATGGAACTCACGTTCCGGGTAAAGAAGGAATTGATAGAATGGTTTCAGATCTTGAAAAACAGTGAGTAGCATTTTTAAACTAGTGCTTCAGTGTCTTGATTTTGAATACTCCTATTTCATCAGACCTTTAGGGCCTAAAGCAATTGATCTTGCTTTTTTATGCATTGCTCATAATTTATTTGCAATAAATTAAAGTCAGTTTCAAATTACTCTGCAAGCTTTGCAGCTAAATGTTGATGTATAAAACTTTGGCCCCGAAGCAAATATTCTGCAGCACCTGTGACAGAATTACTGTTGGTGTGGAGGGGAAGAAGTGGTGGGAGAGAATGTTGCTACACCCGACAGGCTTCTCTTCCCTTACTATATCCCCACCCATTTGCTGGCCCCACATCTTGCCAAAGGATGCAGTTTCTCTTCCTCTGCATACAAAGTGCTAATGTGTCTCCTCGGTATCAAAATAGGCAGTTAAGGAATACATTGACACTTGAATCAATTTCTCTTCCAGAATCCAAAAACGTGAGAAGTACAGCCGGAGACGTTCTTACAATGACGACGCAGATATTGACTATATTAATGAGAGGAATGCCAAATTCAATAAAAAGGCTGAAAGGTTCTATGGAAAATACACTGCAGAGATTAAACAGAACTTGGAAAGAGGAACAGCCGTCTAGGTTGGGAGGCTCAGAAGGCATGTACAGCTATATAGCTTGACTTCACAAGAAGCCCCAAGGATAAAAACTTGTTTTGCAGAAAGGATCTTAAACTGTACACCAAGCTGATGTGCAAATGTAGAAATTGAGATCCTTAGGCGACTTTATCAAAAACTTGTTCAATAAACCTTATTCTATGTATACTTATTCCTGTGTTGTAGTACAGGCAAAGTAGCTATTTGCTATAAACCCAGTCTCTGCAATGTTCTCATGAGGATATATATCTTCAGTTAGCTATATTGATTTTTATATGAGGTTGCTATGGAAATGGTTAATGCCTTTGTGTATAGTAAAAGATGCATTATTAAAAGATCTGGTGTAGATTGCTAGTTATGGTGATATTTAATTCTGTTTATGTAGAGCTTAATTTAGCTCAGTCTACTTCAAAGATTGGGGAAAGGGCATATTTCTACCCAATTACAAGTTATGCCGGGTCTTTCTATGGACACCTTAAGTTTGCTCCAGCAGAAGAGAAAAGACTAGATGGATCTAAGCAGACAAGACTGTAAATCACTATGCAGTTTAAATGTTGTTTTGTTAAAGAACAGTAAACAGGAGGGGGGGAGGAAAGAGGCAGAGTCTTAGTTCTGAGGCTGTAGTGCAATGTTCTATGGAGCCTGCTTAGATTCCCATATTATTTATAAAATTCAAGTAAAAAATTGTCATGCCACCACACTTCAGTCAAAATAGCTTTATTTTGAAGTCACCCTTTCAATATGTACACAGTTCACTTTTGTGCAGGCTGAAGATATGCTGCTCATACAAATGGCCCTCCATTTTAGGTCTTAAGCTTCTTAAATGGCATATAAACCAACAAAGTCTAGCTACAGAAACACACCCATACAAGCAATATGGATTTCCTAACACCTAGTTTCAGCTGACATATAGCTTGACATCTGTACTTCATAGCTAATCTTGCTCTGAACAGTCCTTACTGCTTGAGACACTTTATTTTATCCTTGAAGTTTGTTAGAATGTCAAACTCTAGAAGTTCTTGCCCAATGTACAACTATCTCCGCTTTGCAATCAATACATTTAACTCACTAAGCTGACAATCTGAATTACTATGGGCATGAACCTCATTGGACAGAGTGGGACTTAACGAAGTAAATATACCAGCTTTATACTATAAACAAGTATGAGGAATTATGCAGACTTGCAAGACAGCAGGCAAAGATTGTCAACTCCTTACACTCTTCCTCTTCAAAGAAATTTTGTTTGCTACCTGTGAGCCACAGAAAATGGCAGTATTCCAGCTAAGAGGGCACAGACCAACTAAGTTACCACAGGGAGCCATACAAGTCACATTGTTGACTCAGCAGTACAAAACTTGGGTTTATTAGTAGCAACTATACAAGACACAAATGTGCCAGGATTTACATTTTTAAAAGTTACCCACCTGTAATTTCACACAGAAGTATTTGCAACCTATTTACAGAAATTCCCACCTGTGCTTTGAGCCTTTTTATTCCATCTCTCATCTGTAAGAGAAATTCAATTCTCGTATTGAGTAGCGTACTTTTAAACACTGGATTTTGAGTATTTCAGACTTCCTAGACTTAACTGCTCAATGATTTGAACAGATGCTAACATGCTCTGAAGGATGTGCAAAGTTATGGAACAAGCCATTTTCTTCCATCTTGACAGGAATCCATTGCCCAGAGCAAGTCCCTTTTTCTTTTTCACTTCTTGGAGACACTGCAGTCAAAGAGACCATAGTCTTGCCATAGTATTCTAAAAAAATAAAAAGATTTGTTGTAGAAGAAATCTAGATTAGAATAAAGACTAATAGTTAGTACAACAGCTATGCAAGTATTTGTGCTTTTTAGTTCCATAAACTGGATTTCAATTGAGTACTATTTATTTATCTATCAAATTTTTATATTGCCCAAAACAAGTTCTCTGGGCAGTCTACAAGACAATAAAAACCACCAATAAAAAGATTAAAACATTTCAGCAATTAAAATTTAAGAAGTTAACTATTAACTTTTTAAAATAGTATCTAATTAAAAGTTTGGGTGAACAAATGCATCTTGACTGCCCTTTTAAAAGTTGTAAGAGATGGGGAGGCTCTTATTTCAGCAGGAAGTGTGTTCCAAAGCCTCGGGGCAGCAATAGAGAAGGCCCGTCCCTGAGCTGCTGATGCCGGTGGCAACTGCAGACAAACCTACTCTTCCTCCAACATAAGTTTCTAAACCAAAAAAGGTGCAGAAGTCTATTCCGTTTCCCAATCTGAGAGGTACAAACTTACATTAGGACTGAAGGCAAGGCCCCTGATTGTGGAAGCTCTCTCGGTTCCATTTTTGGCATCTTCAGTCGATTTTATGGATTGCTAGAGGGAGATGGTTTGCATTTTAAAAACAGTATCATCTAGATATCAGACTGCATAGTATACTACACACATTCCAAGACAAGTTTTGTCCTAGCTTCTTAAGCTAGTGTGTACACACTACAGCTGCAACATTAAACATGTTTACTTGGAAGTAAATCCTAAATGAAGCAATCTGATTCCCAAGTAAAAACTGTCAGATTCAGGCTGCAAGTGTGACACAAGTTACTGCATATTTATTAGCAGAACTCGTGTTTGCTATTTTTAGTCAATATAAGGTATATAGCCTCATATCCATCTTCAGTTTTTCTAGTGCAGTTAAAGTTTAAGAGACGGATTGATGAAGTGTAGTCTTCGCTTTGAAATCATGGTTACAGCAACAAATTTCTGCATATCAAACCTTCAGGCATTGAAGATCAATAACTTGTCTGCAATTGATGAAAGCTGCTTCTTCCAAGCTCTCAATATCTGTAATATATTCTACATATTATGAAAGATCCTTGTACTATTTTACAGTTGTTTAAAACCCTTGTTTAATGTAGAAAATGCACTTGCTTCGGCTGCTGCTATGTAGCAGGAAAGATTTCTCTGTGTACAAGCTGTACAATTCTAAAAATGTTTAACAGCTTTTGCTAATCCGGCTCATTTTCCCCTCCCCTAAGTCAGCACAGCTACAGCCCACAGTCACTTAATTACCACCAGATTTTCTTCATCAGTGCTGGAGACCATATTCATGATTTCTATAAGACAGAAATAAAGCACGTAAAATGCGCTGTGTCTGAATAAAGGATTTTGGGGAACAGTTTGTTGCATTACACTTTGACAGATACTAAACATGAAGTTGTTTTGTTTTTTTTAAAATGAAACAGCCATTTGAATTAATCTTGCTTGAGTAAGACAGACAATGGAATATAGCCCCAGTTGAAATCTGAACAGCCAATTCCATCAAATAAAATTAGAAATTCTGTTAACATCTTAATGGGCCTGAGACGTTTCCAGCATCACTCGGCAATTCCATCTTGGCAGGTTTGCCACTAGGTTTCCAAATTTGAGAAGTATTAACTGTATTTGTTCATTTGAGAACATTAACCACCAGTGTTACTTTCAGAGCTGCACGAAGAGTTATTTACCTGCAGTACCTGATGATCCTTTTCATACTTACCTCAGAGTCCACGCTCTCCTTTTTCGGCTTCCCATCTTCATTTTCTTTGGATGATGTACACATTCTCAAACTGGCCGGCAAGACAATCTTATCTGCTCCAAAAGTTTTTGCTGCATTTGCTTTCGCTATTTCCAACAGTTCTCTCTTTTCTACAAAAAAGCAGCGAAGCATCTGATTAACCAAGATCCTCATTACCCAACTTGAGTCTAGAGACAGCACTCCTGCTAGTGCTGCAGCTTTCCCTCATCTTTTTTTAAGTATACAAATTATTCCACAGTAGTCCCCATTCTCAAGAGCCTCGAGATATATTGGAGTATCCTTTCAAACTGGTTGTGCTGCCCACTTGCTCCCAACAGACAGGACCAAGTGCAAATTAGAAGCAGCCCCATGGTGTCCTGTGAGCAAGCTTCTCCCAGTTCTGGGACTGTCTGGAAAAACTGCCAAGAAGGGAGGCGGGGTGTGTGTAATTTTTTGTAAACCAAAAAATGTTTACTAAACACTACCACTGAGAAAAAACTACAAACAAATGCAGCAACTGTAGACAAAACACAGGTTCCCCCAAGGGGGGGGGGGAGAGCAGCAAAACAGCATTCAGAGAAAACTGTCAATATAACAGTTTCAAATGGAAATCAAATATACCTCACCCATAAACTGAGGGTGGGTCGGATACCCCTCTGTACACTGGGGAGAGAGAAAGAACCCTGCATAGTAAGTACTACCACTGTTACTTTCTCCCCCAGAGGTATATCTGATTTCTGGGCTGAGAGCAGCCCCTTTCACTGTCTGGGATGAGGTGGCGAGCCAGGCGAAACAAAATGGATGGCCGAGAGCTTTCCCACCTCAATTCAGAGCTGCCCCCAAAAGGAATAGCTGGTGCCTGTGGAGCCAGAGGAACCACTGGGACGCTGGCATTAACTCTGTCCTGCAGGGGGGAACTCGCTTCCTCAACTCTGCTGCCACCAGGTCCCGGGCAGTCTTTCCCCACGAAAGGGAGCTGGTGACTGCCCAGGCAGGGCTAAGAGCTGCCCATGGGCTCGCGCGGGGCCCTGAGTGGGGTAGGCGGGCCAAGTGCCACTACTCACACGTAACCCATGAGCCAGGGAGCTGTGAAGATCCATGGCGACTGTATCTGCCTGAGGCATGCCTGGCTGTTCCGCTGGCAATGAAGAGCGCTCAATTGGCTCATCAGCTGACACGCCACGCTCCTCCTCTGCATCCAAGGAGGTGGCTCGAGAGGGCGCTGCTTCCTCTGAAGAAAGCTCAGAAGAGGCTTGCACCTGATATAGAGGCACCTGTAGATACTTCACACCTGGATTGGCAGCAGATTCCCCTTCAGAAACCACGGCAGGGGGGAAGCCTCGCTTGGGGCGAAACTGTGTTTCCACAGGCAGTGGAAGGCCCCTGCTGAGGTGAAGCTGTGGCATCTGTAGAGGCCATAAAAGCCAGATCGCTCCTTCGAGTACTGGCCTGTGCGCGCTGCCAGGCCTCGGGAGGCAACTTCATTTCAAGGCAGGCCCAACTGTGCCTTGTGAATGTAGTAGTCGCCTGTGAGAGCAAGGCATGAGGGCATTTATGGGCTGTTTGGTTGCAATCCCTTTTCCTTACACACACACTGCCTCTGTCCTAATCTGACCTTGACACTGCCTCCTGATCCTCAGACAGAGAGGGACTGAGTTCTGTGCACAGCATGACTTTCTTTGTTTGTTTGTTTGTTTGAATTTATATACCGCCTTTCATAAAAACAATCCCAAGGTGGAACGGAAATGTAGACCAAAGAGCAGGAAGAAAAATGGAAGTGATTTTTCCCTTTTTTAGGGGAACCAAGAAAATAATCCAGTATGAGTAAGAACCAGCTGGAATTTGAAGAGAAAAGGTAAAGGAGAAAAAATGAGGAAAATTGCAGCTCTTCCAAGGCCCTGCTCATGGGAGCAAGACAGGACCGGAACGAGGAGAAGCTTGCTCACAGGACACCATGGGGCTGCTACTAATTTACATCTGGTCCTGTCTGTTGGGAGCAAGTTGGCAGCACAACTCATTTGAAAGGATAGCTGCCTACACTGGGGGAGAACCGCAAATTCTTAGTCCTCCCTTTTATACAAGGGACACCGAGGCAGTGACTTCCCAAACCACATCTACAGATTCAGTGGCCAAGTTCAGATATGAACCTAGAATGATCACAATGACTCATTTAGTAAAAATTTTTACCCCACCCTTCCTCTGAGGAGCTGAGAGAGATACATGTGTGTCCCCCCTCCACACATACTTTTATCCTCACAACCAACCTGTGAGATGGGTTAAGCTGAGGCACTGACTGTCCCAAGATCACCCAGTAGGTTTTGTGGCTGAATAGCGATTTAATGTTGAGTCTCCAACACTCTAAGCATTACACAGCACCGGATCTCAATATAGGACTACATCCTATCTCCTCAAATCAGTGCTTTTCCAGATGAAGTACAGAAAGAACCTTACATTTTTGCTGTGCTTCCATCCCTTGACAGAGGAAATAGGCTTGCAACTCTTTAAATCTCTCTCTCTGTGTGTTACTTTCTACATCCTCCCTATATAAGTTGATGGATTGGAGGTACCTTTTTCAGTCAAGCGTAGAGGTGTTCTACTGCGAGATCTTGATCGCGAACGGCTTCTCCAGCTTCTGTAAGCCTCAGGATATATGGTTCTTCCAAACCCATAGTATCGTTGGTTCCTTGATTTGTTTGTTGAGTAAGACCTTCTGTAATACGATCTTCCAGGAGACCTGCTCCGTGATCTGTATCTGGGTGGAGAGCAATAGTATTTCCTGTGGTATCGAAGATGGTACCTTTCTCTGTATCTGTAGCTACGTGATCTTGACCGACTCCTGGAATAAGATCTTGAATATCTTCTGTACCTCCGAGAACAATTTCTTTTAGCATGTGATCTTGATCTGCTCCTAGACCTACTGCAGCTTGCTGAAGAAGCTGAAGTACTTGAACTAGATCTTGAACTGTAAGATGATCTACTAGATGATCTTGAGGAGTATTTCCTGCTGCAGCTGCTCCTTGAAGTTGAGCGAGATCTGGCTTGTGGTGAGCTCAAAGTCAGATCATCCATGAAGTTTGTCATCTCTTCTGTCTTTTTGTTAGATCCCTGCTTTTCACTATTTCTGGAACCTGTGTCTTCTGTTTTCTGCTGCCCTGTCTCCATCACTTCATTTGTTGTTGTTTTTTAAAGGCAGGGGAAGAGAAGATTTACTTACATTTCAGAGTAGTGAACTGTAACAATTACTAAATATTAAACATTTCTTAAATTTCTGGGTAAATTCAGAACAAAGGTTTTAAAAACCTTATGCCACAAAGTGTTCACGTAATATATTTCCAATCTGATTTGACATCCACTATGAAAGCTAGTTTCAAAGAGAAATGCCTTATTTCTGGCAATAAAATATTTATTTACAAAATATAATATATAGATGGAATGACAACTAACATTCAGGAACAGTGAAATCAGAACTTAAAGTTACTATGTATATAGCTGTAAGATACCCAACTGTAAAGAATACCAAGTATTTAGTGATCTGCTACTGTAGTATAGTGGCCATTTTACACACACTATACAAAGCCACCACCAAATCCATCCTAGGGTACAATCAACCCAATTTATCAAAATCCTTTTGTTCCCTCAACCTGCTGCTGTCTTTGTTATCCTGGGCCAATATTTCAATTTGGGTTTATCACAAGAAAAAAGTGATCACATTACTATACTAGTTCCCAAGAACCCTGTAAAAAAAAAAAATCGAATGGTCCAACTACAATCAGACAAGTCACTAAGAATTCAGGGCCTACTTATGCAGTCACTAAGCTGAGCCCTCCATACTCAATTTCCAATCACACGTAGAATTTCAGACAACTAATTAGATAGGGTGAAAGCATTTTAGATCCAAAGGCAGGATTGATAGTAGACACACTTCCCACAAAGAACTTACCACCAAGTGTTGAAGTGCTCCCATTCTGCTCAGGACTTCCATGGGCCTGCTGTGGGATCCTGTGCCAAACAGAATACACTGAAGCTTGAAGTCAATTCCAAAGCAATCACATTCTACAATTGCTTAGTAACTTCTTACAGTCTCTACCATACTCTCCAAGAATTAAAGCCTTTTTAAGAACCACCCAGCTATACTGCAAAGTTGCTGCTATTTAATATTACCACAGAGTGCTGAGAAAAAGCAGGCTTGTGCCTTCCTTAGACTTGGGGAGATGGTCTACAAGGGAATCACAGTTCATGAGAGCTGACATAACATACTAGGTAAGAGTAGGAGCACAGCCTTGAACTTAAGAGGTAGCCTTAGGCCCCGCCCCCACAACATGGAGCTAACACCACTTGCTTCCCTCCCAGGGCCATTGTACAGAAACTCTTCAGGTGACCAGTGGTCCCTCTAATTTTTTTCATCTCTGTGTGGAATGAGTTTTGTTCTAGGTGGCAGTATCAAGGCAGTATGTGCACACATGCATTCAGAGCAGGGCCTTCCTGATTCAACCTGAGCAGGATCTAAAATGAACTGAGCGGATATCCAAAAACTTGTGAGCAAGCACACATGCACACGCCTTAGAGGAAACAGTGCATGTGACCCACTAAAAACACACTTGAAATGTGTTGCATCTAGTCAACATCAAGCACTGTTAAACCTACTGATTCTGCTGAAGTGCTCAAGCACATGCTGAAGGCTGCAGTAGACACTTAATCCCATTTAAAATAATGAGGCTTATACTGAGCCAACAACATGTTGGATGGGACTAGACTGCGCTCCACAACCCACTGAATTCACCCAGGCTTGCTTTCCAGCAGGCATGAATAGGATTGAACCAGCACATCCTTTTCCTGCTGGGATCAAAAGCACTGTTGGAGGGACTGTTGTTCAGTGGTGGAGCACCCGCTTTCCATACAGAAGGTCCGAAGTTCAATCTCCAGTTAAAAGGAACTTGAGTAGGGCCAAGGAAGATCACTGCCCAAGAACAACAGTCATGATACCCCGACCATAAGGCAGCACCATCTGAACTCTGGCAAAATCCTGCTTTATAAATTATTCCATTTTTCAGTTGCTAAGCGTCTTCTGCCTTGCAGGAGAAGACTGTATTAGAGGGGTTTTTGTTACACACAAAATAGGCAGAGAAAGATAAATACAGTTTGAGGCATAGCAAGAGAATAAATAAAACCCTAGCATATTCTCAGCAGTTTCCCCACAACTAACTTACCACATTTACAGGTCTCCTTTCAGCCATAACATCACCTCCAAAGGCAGATTACAAAACAAACTAAACATAATTCATGGTCCCAAGCCCATAGTTCTGCCCCCCCCCCCATATAAGCAGAGATTGTTTGTTTTTAAACCAGTCGCGGTCTAACAGTGTTCTTTACAAATACTATATAATCAGTGTGCATAACACTTACGTAACACTTCATTGTAGCTAGAAAGAAGGATTAAGAGGATAAACCAAAGGCCATGCCAAAACAAAACACACACAAGGTCTTTTCTGAGGCAGGATTTGAAACAGAGCCATTAACAGGCAGCCATAAACAGCTAAGCAATTATCCCCACCCCATGAAAAGCATCAACTGCAGACAGTTTGGTGAAAGCAGTGTTTTAAATATTTTATTTACTTGAAGTTCTGAACAAGAATGGAATATAATACATCAGGTGTTCTCAAACTTGGCCAAAGGAGGAGGAGGATGGGAGGGGGCTGATCAACATCTGGGGACCCAAGTTTGAGAAGCTTTGTGTTACATAAGTTGACCCTGATCTACCTTGCAGATATGTTTTCCATCCCACACGGTAACAATGGGTAGTATTCAGGCTAAGTAATTATTACCAAACCCCACTGAAGTCAGTGAGGCAAGCAAGTAGTGACTTACTTAAGCCCTACTAATTTAGATGAGACATTATAACAAACTTAGCGGGGATTCTACCCAATATCTCCATCTCTTACTCTCCCCACCCCACCCCCCACTGATATGGGGCATTCTAGTTTCCCACTCAAGACAAGGGCTCTCAAACTTGGGTCCCCAGAATTATATACTGGTAATATGTATATACCAGTTTTCAACAAGAAGTTCCCAAAGCTGTTTACATAGATTATGTAAGCAAAACTGTTTAAATAAATAAATAGGGCTCCCTGTCCCGCAAGGGCTCAGCATCTAAAAAAGAAACCTAAGCTAGGGATGGAGAGAGCCAGTTGCTCTTCTCCCCCCCCCCTCAGAAGGAGAATCGCCACTTTAAAAAGGTTCCTCTTTGCTCAGTTATAGCAGGGGCAGATGATGCTGGACTACAACACCCATCATCCCCATCACAAAGGAAAGGCCAACTGGGGCTGAGAGTGATAAGCGTTGTACTACATCATCATCCGGGGAACAGTATTCCCTCTAACAGGGATCCCCAGATGTTGTTGACTACAACTCACATAATCCCCAGGCAAAAGCCATTGCAGCTGGGGATGCTGGGAGTTGTAGTCAGCAACATCCGGGAATCCCTGTTAGAGGAAACACCGCTGGGGTCCCAAGTTGGGGGGGGGGGGCTTGGTACCTTCTTTCCACCACCACCACCACCCCCCCGCAAAAAAAGCCTTTATTGGTCACGACAACCTTTCTCCACCCACCGTCGCCTCCTCTAATGAACCACAACCGCCCCCCCTTGCCAAGAAAATAATCCCAGACTTACTGGTAGCAAGCGGAGGGATCTGGGCTCAGGGGCAGCTCTGTGTCATTGGTCACCGCCATGGCGAGGCGAAGAACAAAAAAACACCACGCCGAGGACAACGAGGCGCCCAGAGACCTTTCCACTCGCGGAACCCACTCTCTTCGAGTCCCAAACGTGTGCCAAGAGCGGGTGAAGAGAGCGACTCGCTACGACGAGCGCGTAAATCCACTCCCAACGATGTCCCAGGAGCAACTGAATTGAACGGCAGCGCCGCAGAAGCTTCCAGAACCTCCTCCCGAGCGTACGGGCGGGCGACGCAACAATAACGGCACTGCGCAGCTGCAAGAGGTTGCTTTGGCAACCAGGAGAGGCCCGGCGGGGCTAGAGCGAGAACAATAAGGCGGACCCTACGTGATTTCAGGGTTGTCGTGCGCTGCTGCGCCATGCACAGTTCCCCGGCCGCGCCCTCGCGTTAGGAAGCGCGTGTGTGCCTCCATAAGGGCGGCTCCAGAGCGGGGGCTGTGGGAGAAGAAGAAGAGTTTGCTTTGCCTTGTTGTAGCAAGCATGGCGTGTCTCCTTTGTTAAACAGGGTCTGCTGTGGTTGCATGGAAGAATGGGAAACTACATGTCTAAGCACTGTAAGATATTCCCCTTAGGGAATAGGCCGCTCTGGGAAGAGCATCTGTTTGCAGAAGGTTCCCAGTTCCCTCACTGGCATCTCCAAGATGGGGCTGAGACTGAGAGCGACTCCTGCCTGCAACCTTGAAGAAGGCAGAAGCCGCTGCCAGTCTGGGTAGACAATACTGAGCTAGATGGCCCAAGAGTCTGATTCAGTATATGGCAGCTATAGTGCACCCCCACCCTTTCCCCCCTATTTCATTTGCAACAGTTACCGACATTCTCTTACCCTGCTCTTATTTTCTCAGACTTGAAGCCATCCCTTGCTCTGATTATAGTTTATGTTGACGGTTTCTATACTGCCTTTTGGTAAAATGATCCTCTAGGCAGCTTACAGCAAATTATACTAATGCAGTGGTAATGATACCGTACAATTTTAAAAAACATTTGAAAATCAAGTAATCTCATTTATTATGGTCGGTGACCAGCCATAAATATGAAAATATTTCTCTCGTGATGCAGTCATTGTTTATGTATGTCATTTCTCTAGTTTTGACTGTATTTTTAAGAATGGATGTCTTCTGTTGTACTGTACTGCCATATTCTTTTGCTAAAAAGTAAGTATATTTAATAAAGTTTATGTTTAAAAACTATTTTTGCTCTAGGAAAAATATATATATTTGATAAAGTTCATGTTAAAAAAAAAAAGAACAGTGGGCAAAATTGCAGGGCCGTGATACAATACTTTACACACACTTGAAGCCCTGGGTTGCATGATACCCTCCAGAAGTTAGGTCACAAGTTAGCCTCTGCAACACATTGGAAGGGAGGGGTAGGATTGATTGATTTAAGTGCCATCAAAGTGTTGATGACTCTTAGTGACCACACAGATAGTCCAGGCTGATCTGTCTTCAACTTGGCCTCTAAGGTCTCTCAGTGGTGCATTCATTGCTGTCGTAATCAAGTCCTTCCACCTTGCTGCTGGTCGTCCTCTTCTTCTCCTTCCTTCAACTTTTCCCAGCATTATGGACTTCTCAAGGGAGCTGGGTTTTCGCATAATGTGTCCGAAATATGATAGTTTGAGCCTGTTTATTTCTGCCTCAAGTGGAAATTCTGGGATTGATTTGTTCTATAGTCCAGTGGTTTGTTTTCCTGGCTGTCCATGGTATCCTCAAAAGTCTTCTCCAGCACCAAAGTTCAAAGGCTTCAATGCTTTTTCTATCTTGCTTCTTTAAAGCAAGAAAAGTGTCACAGGAAAAACCATTGTCCCAACTATTCTAATCTTTGTAGGTGTAGACATCTAAATATCCTTTCCAAGGCCTTCATTGCAACTCTGCCGAGTGCTAGTCGGCGGCATTTCTTGACTGCTGGTTCCTTTACTGTTGATGGTCAATCATAAAAGGAAGAAGCTATCCACCACTTCAATGTCTTCATTATCAATTCTGAGGCTGGTTGCTGCCTGTACCCATTGTCATTAGGGGAAGGATGACGATGCTAATTAAATAATAATAAAATCATCATCATCATCATCTCACTCTTCCTACCAATTCGGAAATCAGGGTAACTTCTTGTGACAAGGTCTTTAGTCCCATGTTGCAGCAGTGGGGGCAAAGCAGAGGAGGAGAAATGATGGTGAGAGTAGTTTATCACAAGTCACCTTTAGAGGCGCAGCAGGGAAATGCTTGACTAACAAGCAGAAGGTTGCCGGTTCAGATCCCCGCTGGTATGTTACTCAGACTATGGAAACACCTATATCAGGAAGCAGTGATATAGGAAGATGCTGAAAGGCATCATCATACTTCACAGGAGAAGGCAATGGTAAACCCCTCCTGTATTCTACCAAAAGAAAACCACATGGCTCTGTGGGTGCCAGGAGTCGAAATCGACTTGACGGCACACTTTACTTTATCACAACCCTGCTGTAATGTCTAATAGTAGAGACGAGTTAGCATGCGGCTTACCATATTTACCCGAATCGAAGATTACTCAATTTAAGATTACTTCCTTAAAAAGTAGTGGTTAAATACAGGTTATACCTGAATTCACTTGAAAGGAATAGAACACTGTATTTAAGATGATCTCCTGATTTCTTATATATATTTTTAAACCAGGTAAATACAGTATCTTGTAACATAAAAGGTAAAGTGTGCCGTCGAGTCGGTGTCAACTCCTGGCGCCCACAGAGCCCTGTGGTTGTCTTTGGTAGGATATAGGAGGAGTTGACCATTGCTTCCTCCGGTACAGGATGAGATGATGCCCATCAGCATCTTCCTATATCGCTGCTGCCCGAAAAAGGTTTTTCCCATAGTCTGGGGAACATAGCAGCGGAGATTCAAACCAGCCACCTCTGGCTTGATGATCAAGTCATTTCCTGCTGCTCCCACGTTAATATCATTTATTATATTTTCCCTGCCCTTCAGAATACATGGTTCCCCCACCATTTCATCGTCACAACAACCCTGCAAAGTAAATTAGATAACCTACCTCAGGTTGAAAGAATGTGACTGGCCCAAGTCAACCAGTGAGTTTCACCAGTATGTGGAGATTTGAACCTGGGCCTCCCTAATCCCAGTGGGCTACATGACAAGGTTGTTGTAAGCCTTTAGGTAATTCTCCCCCCCCCACTCCCCAAATTATGGATATAATAACCTTTCAGCACCCCTCCTCTCCCTTCCATTCTGCAAATAGTATGAGGACAATACTGTTGTGGGTTTATTTATTTATTTGATTTCTATACCGACCTTCCAAAAATGGCTCAAGGCGGTTTATTTCTTCCCTTCTCCTAGCGCATGACCCACCTGCAGGGCAAATTTTTAAAAGTTATTTTAACATGCACATTTTCCCCCACCCAAGAATTAGGGTCGAAAAGGTGATTTTTTAAAACAACAACAACATCAAAAGCTTTTTTGCTTCTGGGGGCGGGAGAAAGAACATGATCCTGCAAATTCACTGCAACTGCAAAGTAACAAGCCCTGGAATCTGGATTTCTATATGGGCTCCCATGAGCGGTGGTCTCTTTCATCCCTCTCGCGAGGGAGATCTGGTATCAAAGACCACCGACCCATCCCCAACAATGCCATCTGCCAACCAAAGGAGCTGCAGCAGCCTAGCCTTCTTCCGGGCTGACAGCGCATGCCTGAACTTTTCCCCTTCGCGCGCGCAAGTACCAGGACACTGGCAGCGGCTCTCTCGTCGCGGCGCCGTCAGTGTGCGTGTTACCAACGCAGCCTGCTCCCCGCAAGTCCCCACACCGCTCCCATTAATGCGCCTGCGCGATGCAAGACGCTCCTGGCGACTACTGTGTCGGCCCTCTCAGCATCCGGGTCCCTAAGCCAGAGGCCTCTTTGTTTACTTTGCTGAGAGGGGCGGGGTTGGCGTCGCTGAAAGGAGCCAGACTGCGGAGCGAGCCGGTTGCCTCAAGAAAGAGCTTGTAGGGGTAAGTGGGGAGGGGGTTGCTCCCCATCCCATAATCCCTCGCGGGAGGGGTCTGTGTGCCCAAGAAAGGGCCCACTAGGCCCGGCGGCCTAGCTGTGACCAGCCCCCCCCGCCGCCTCCTCCCTTAGTAACCGTTATTATTCCGAGTTGGCTCTTTCTGGAGAGTTTCTTCCCCAATATTTTTTTCGCAAGAGCAAGCCAGGAGAATCTCCAGGATTACTTTCAATAGTTACCTAGAGATGGAGGCCGATTCTTGGAGATTCCAGGCCAGGCTTGAAAGGTGGACAACCCAGCAGTCGTTGGCTAACGTGGGTGTGGCCAGAAGGGTGCCATGCTGGTCAATTCGAAGTATGTCGAGCAGTGTTCCCTCTAACAGGGATTCCCAGATGCTGTCGACTACAACTCCCAGAATCCCCAGCTGCAGGGGCATAACTACTATTAGACAAGTGGAGGTGGCTGCCTGGGGGCCCCCATGCCTCAAGGGGCCCCCTAGAGGCACGTCACATGAGGCAAGTCACATGACTATATATTGTGAAGTGTGTGTGTATCAGCGAGGGGCCCCATTTTAAAATTTTGTCTCTGGGCCCACTCCAGCCTTGTTACGCCCCTGCCCAGCTGCAGTGGCTGTTGCTTGGGGATTATGGGAACATCATCTGGGATTCCCTGTTAGAGGGAACACTGATGTTGAGCCAGCAGTAAGCCCAATAAGACACCCTAGAGCCAGTGTTCCCTGTTACGGATCCCCAGATATTGTTGACTACAACTCCCATAATCCCCTGCCAAAGGCCATTGCAGATGGGAGTTATAGTCAATATCTGGAAATCCCTGTTAGAAGGAACACTGCCTAGAGCAGGCCTGCTCAATTTAGCCCCCCCCACCTGTGTTTGGACTACAACTCCCATAATCTCCAGTCACAGTGGCTAATAGCCAGGGATTATGGGTGTTGTAGACCAACATGAGCAGGAGGGCCAAAGTTGAGTAGCCCTGGCTTAGAGCAGTGTTTCCTCTAACAGGGATTCCCAGATGTTGACTACAACTCCCATAATCCCGAAGCAAAAGCCGTTGCAGCTGGTGATTCTGGGAGTTGTAGTCAAAAACATCTGGGAATCCCTGTTAGAGGAAACACTGCTTGGAGTCTGTGAAATGAGCCCTGTTTTGAGTTGGTCAATCCATACATCAGATAGCAAGGGTCTTCCTCTTAACATAAGAACAGCTCTGCCCATCTAGTCCAGCACCCTGTTTCCCACAGTGGCCCATCAGATGCCTCTGGGAAACCCACAGGCTAGAGGTGAGGGCAGGCCCTCTCTCCTGGGCTCTTTCCAGATTACACGCTGTTCAGCAATAAAATGGTTCAGCTTGGCAGGATCGTTTTGAAAACGTAAATAGCTTGCACAATCCTCCTACAACAGGGAAGATATAGCTGCTTTTATTTTTTGTGACACACACACAACGTTGTAGGACTAAAACGCAAGGATAAAATACGAAAGAAGGCAGCAGGAATGTGAACGGCACCTTTGCTGACAGCACAGGGACTGCTATGTCAAAACACAGGCAGTACGGAAGCACACTTAGTGGATGGTAGTGACACTGTTGTAGCTGGTAACCTGAAAAGCGCCCTGCTCCTGCTGCCCTGCAACTGAAGGCCTTGCCTCTTGGGCTGGAGGTGGCCTATAGGCCTCAGACTAGTAGCCTTTATTTACTTACTTATTTATTTAATAATTTTCTGTGCTGCCCCATAGGCAAGTCCCTGTGTGGTTCACAATCTAAAAACACAATTAAAACATTAACACAATTAAAACAGTTTTTAAAAACAGATTAAAACTAAAAGCCTGTCCAAACAGGTATGTTTTCAAGTCATTCTTAAAAATATCCAGAGGAGGTGAAAATCTAATTTTATTAGGAAGTGTGTTCCAAAGTCCCAGGGCAGCCCTAGAAAAGGCCCAGTTTCGAGTCTGCACCAACCAAGCTGGTGGCAACTACAACCGGACCTCCCCAGATGATCATTACGCAGCAGGATTCATGAAGAAGAAGGCGTTCTCTTAAGTACCTTGGACCTTAGCTTTAAATACCTTGAACAATTGATAGACTTGTCCTTCATGAATTTGTCCAAGCTCTTCTTAAAGCCATCCAGGCTGGTGGCTGTCATCACATCTGGTGGCACAGAATTCCATAAGTTAATTATGCATTGTGTGAAAAAGTACTTCCTTTTTTTGGTCCTAAATTTCCTAGCCATCCATTTCGTCTTCCATTTCACTTTTGTCATCTTTATTATCTATTTGTTTATTTGATTTCTATACCAGTTTTCATTAAAATATCTCCATGCAGTATAATTACAATATAATTAAAACAATGTACAGTTAAAAAACAAAAGTACAGATATTAAATATAAAAGTATCATCCCTATTTAAAAGTTTGAAAACCTACATAGAACGGTAATGCACGAAACACAAAGCAGCAGTAGTAAAAAAAAACAATATCTGGGTAAAGAGCTATGTCTTTACTTCTTTCCTAAAAACTGTCATGGAGACTGAGGAGCAGATGTTAGTGGGCAGCACTAAGGCCATTATGGATAGAGCCAGCATGGTATAGTGGTTAGAGTGCCGGACTGGGACCGGGGAGACCCGAGTTCAAATCCCCATTCAGCCATGATACTTGCTGGGTGACTCTGGGCCAGTCACTTCTCTCTCAGCCTAGCCTACTTCACAGGGTTGTTGTGAGAGAGAAACTTAAGTATGTAGTACACTGCTCTGGGCTCCTCATCCCTTGAATCAGAATTTGGAACCATCTATTACCCACTATGATGTATTTAATGAGTTTTTTGCGGATAAAATCTCTCGTATTTGGGCCGACTCGCATTTAGACCCCACAATTACTGCTGTGTCTGAATCGGAGGTGTCCAGCAACTCCTCTTATGTGGTCAGACTGGATCAGTTTCAGTTTGTGACTCATGAGGATGTGGACAAGCTGCTTGGAGCAATATGGCCTACCACCTGTTCTCTTGACGCTTGCCTGACATGGCTAATACTATCTGGCAGGGAGGTTGTTGTAGAAGGCCTAGTAGAGATCATAAATGCTTCTTTGAGGGATGGCAGGATGCCTCCTTGTCTTAAGGAGGCAATTATTAGACCACTTCTGAAGAAGCCTGCCCTGGATTCCTCAGAATTGAGCAACTATAGGCCTGTCTCCAACCTTCTGTGGCTGGGCAAGATAATTGAGAGGGTGGTGGCCTCCCAACTCCAGGCAGTCTTGGATGAAACTGATTATCTAGACCCGTTTCAGACCGGCTTTCGGGTGGGCTATGGGGTGGAGACTGCCTTGGTCAGCCTGATGGATGATCTCCAGTTGGGAATTGACAGAGAAAGTGTGACTCTGTTGGTCCTTTTGGACCTCCTCGGCAGCTGTCGATACTCTCGACCATAGTATCCTTCTGGAGCGTCTGAGAAGGTTGAGGGTGGGAGGCACTGCTTTGCAGTGGTTCCACTCTTACCTCTCGGGGCAGATTCCAGATGGTCTACCTCGCGGACTGTTGTTCTTAAAAAACGGAACTTCAGTACACTGTCCCTCAGGGCTCTGTATTGTCTCTGATGTTGTTTAACATCTACATGAAACCGCTGTGAGAGATTATCGGGAGATTTGGTGCATGGTGTTATCAGTATGCTGATGACACCCAAATCTGTTTCTCCATGTCAACATCATCAGGAGAAGGCATAACCTCCCTAAATGCTTGCCTGGAGGTAGTGATGAGCTGAATGAGAAGTAACAAGCTGAGGCTGAATCCAGATAAGACAGAGGTACTTATTGTGTGGGGTGGTAACTCGGGAGATGATTTTGATCTGCCAGCTCAGGATGGGGTCACACTTCCCCAGAAGGAACAGGTACACAGTCTGGGGGTGCTTCTGAACACAGACCTCTCCCTGGTGTCCCAGGTTGAGGCAGTGGCCAGGGGTGCCTTTTATCAGCTTTGTCTGATAATGCCAGCTGCATCCATTTCTTGAGATAAATGACCTCAGAACAGTAGTACATCTGCTGGTCACCTCCAGACTTGATTAGTGCAATGCACTCTATGTGGGGCTGCCTTTGTACATAATCTGGAAACTGCTGTGGGTCCAGAATGCGGCAGCCAGTTTGGTCTCTGGGTCATCTCGGAGAGACCATATCACTCCTATCTTAAAAGATCTATGCTGGTTGCCAATAAGTTTCTAGGCAAAATACAAGGTTTTGGTTATAACCTATAAAGCCCTAAACAGCTTGGGTCCTGGGTATTTAAGAGAACTTCCTCGCTATGAGCCACACTGCCCATTGAGATCATCTGGAGAGGGTCATCTGTAGTTGCTGCTGGCTTATCTGGTGACTGCTCAGGGAGAGGCCTTCTCCATTGCTGCCCCGTGGCTTTGGAACACAATTTCTGCTGAAATAAGAGCCTCCTCGTCTCTTACACCTTTAAAAAAGGCAGTCAAGATGCATTTGTTCAGCTAGGCTTTTAATTAGATAGTGGGGCTATTCTCACGATTGCAGAAAATTGGGCTAGCCCAATTTTCTGTAATTGTGAGAACCACCAGGCTCAGCTGCGAGCCCGGTGGTTCTAGAGCGGGTAACCTGCTCAAGTACCCCTGCCTTAAAACCAGGAACCTGGTTTTCAAGATTGTTAGTAGCCGCGGCGTGGTTCCGCAGCATGCCTACTCATGAGGAGACTCCAGAGGGGAGGCGAAAAGCTGGCTCCGGGGGTCTCCCCAATATGCCCTGCACGCTCGTGCAGGGCATACTGGAGCTTCCGTGGGCAACACAGCTCCCCAGCCCCTGCCGGCTCCATCACGGAGCTGGTAATCGGGCTTCCGCTTGCTTGTGTGCGGGGAGAGCAGGCTTAGCCCGCTCTCCCCGCTCAACTTCACAAACCGGGTCTCACTGATCATGAGACCCAGCTCGTTGTTTTAGTTGTGTTTTTAATAGTTTAATGGTTTAAGTTTTAAATTGCTATAATGTTTTAATCTTTTTATCTGTTGTTTTTATTGTTTTGTTGTAAACCACCCAGAGACTTGTGTTTTGGCCGGTATACAAATGTGTTAAATAAAAATAATAAATAAAATCTGGTTGTTGAAGTCCAGCTGATATGTAGTTCTACAAGTCTTTTGCTTACTTACAGTGCCTTCCTATGCATGTTTGAAAGCAAGTCCCATGCATTTCACTGGGAGCTACTCCTAAATAAAGACACGTTCATAGGATCAGCTTGTAAGACTGCAAGGAAAGATCTGTATTTGCTGTGTCTTTGAAAAATGTTTACTTGCTTTCTTAGGTAACCCTTAGGAATTGTGTGCCAATGTGTTTGTAATTCTCTATTACACATTTATGTTTAGACACATCCATTTTGTGTGTGTGTCACTGTCTGCTTTTTTAAGTTAGTCATAACTAAGCACCATTGAAATCAATGAGATGTCACTCAGGAATAATTTATTGAGTTAAGACCCATTCACTTCAAACAGTACTTTGTCAGGACTAATTTGATCTGGATCCTTCCCATTATGACATTCATTTGATATTCTTAATTATTTACACAGTGCACAAACATGTCTGGATTCCTGGAGAACATGAGGTGTTCAGAATGTGTTGACTGGGGAGAAAAACGAAATACAATAGCTTCAATTGCAGCTGGGGTGCTGGTGTGTATATGTAGCCCTTTTCTTTGTATTTTTGTTGCCTTCATAATAATTTTCTTATGTCCTGTTAATTTAACACAATACTCCCACTGGCTTCTGTAAGAATGTTATTAGATTATGATCCTGTAATTGTGTACATAGCCATATTTAAAATATGCTTCATTTAATTTAGTTGGATAGTACTATGGGTAGCAACCCTGGCTCTCCAGCAGTTATTGAACTACAACTCCCATAATCCCCAGCCACCATAATTATAGTGGAGATGATGGAAGTTGTAGTTCGACAACAGCTGGAGAACCAGAGTAGCCTACCCCTGATCTAGTTATACATTCCAAAAGGGCTATGAAATGTATCACTCCACATGTGTTGTACTGTTGCTGTCTTAAATACTAGATTTATTTAAAGATTAATTATAAGCTTTTATGGGTTAGATGCATGAAGTGTTATCCTCAATAGGCAGCTATAGATCTTATGAATATAGAACGGAAACTGTAAATGTGGGACCCAGAGACCATAAAAAGTGGGTTATTACATTTCTGTGCAAGACTCAAATGTATAAAAGATACGAATAGTAATATACGGTAGTCATAATAGTAATAACTGGGCATAATATTCATTTAGCTGTGTTAATTTAGTGTGTGTGGTTTGAGACTGCAGGTTTCTTGCAATCAAGGACCATCTTTTTTCAAAAGACTTACCTGCATATTCAGATCAACGTCAGAGGCCCTACTCTGGGTCCCTCTGCCATTTGGAATATTGCAGGTGGGTGCATGAGACAGGGTCTGCCGATCATGGTGCCTGGGTTGTGAGATGCTCTCGCTAAAGATACCACCTTGCTCCAGCACTGTTTGTCTTTTCAGCGGACATTTAAGCTAGAAGGCAGTGTATTTGTAATTCTGATCTACTATTCACTTGTGATGCATTTTTTGCTGTGGCTTTTTACCTATCTGTGTTATGATTATTCTTAATGTTTATCTTGTGAACTGATAAACTAGCTAGGGGGTCTTTGGATAAAAAGAAAGGGCAGACATATTTTAATAAATGCAAACATAAATCAGATGGAGTCAGATTTGCTGATCAGCTCTAGTTCAGCAAATTCATCCTGGAGCTTCCCTTTCAAACATATTTTTTTGTTGGGATATTCTTACTTTGATGTCAGCTATGGAATGTGGGAACTGAAATGTTCTGCCACTGGCTTCTGAATTGCTTCCTTTGTGCAGTCAGAGTCATGTCCACTTTATAGGAGTGTTGTATTGATGATCACATTGGAAACTGTTGTGTTCAAATAGTTTTTTACAGGTTGGTGGATTATTATAGATGCAGCTGTTAAATATCCAGAGTCGGGTGACTTCAACCATTCATACCATGCCTGTGGAGTTATAGCTACAGTTGCATTCCTAATGTAGGTATAATTCCCATCACAGTAGTACAAATATTCTTGTAGAGTTTTTATTAAAATGTATATCAGTATGTAAAAATGTACACATCAACTGGATTTCCTATTTTTATCTGATTATTTATTTGTTGCGGTTTATTTTGAATAATGCAGGGAATAACACGTGTGATATAGACCATGGGATAACTGGAGTATTCAAGACCTAGCTTCTTATAATAAATGACAGTATTTATTTATTAGCCAGTGATGTCACCTTTAGTGCTGTATTTAGTCCAGAAATACAGATCTGGATATTTAGATCTGGAGAATTTGCTTGTACTTTATGTAACAATTTAAAAAGGCTTATTTCTTCTCTCGAGAGGAGAGCTGGTCTTGTGGTAGCAAGCAGGACTTGTCCCCATAGCTAAGCAGGGTCTGCCCTGGTTGCATATGAATGGGAGACTTGATGTGTGAGCACTGCAAGATATTCTCCTCAGGGGATGGAGCCGCTCTGGGAAGAGCAGAAGGTTCCAAGTTCCCTCCCTGGCATCTCCAAGACAGGGCTGAGAGAGATTCCTGCCTGCAACCTTGGAGAAGCCGCTGCCAATCTGTGAAGGCAATGCTGAGCTAGATAGACCAATGGTCTGACTTGGTATATGACAGCTTCCTGTGTTCCTTCTTTTTAAAACTCTGGCATGTAACTTGGGCAGTTTTGGGTTTCTGTTGAAGCTGAAGTCTTACTGGTGGAAAAAAATATATAATGAAAACAGAATTGAAAAGCCATGGGCTTTTTAAAAAAAAATCTAGAGATGCGAACTACAATTACCATAGCCCTTCTAAGCATGTTGCATGTTCCTCCATCCCACTAGACTAGCACATCTAGTAGACTAGTATTGCTAACACAGACTGGCAGCAGCTCTCCAAGGTTTCAGGCAGGAGTCTTTCCCAGCCCTACCTGGAGATACCAGGGATGAACCTGTAACCTTCTGCATGCAGATGCCCTTCCACTGAACTACAGCCCCATTCCCTACAGCAGAAGTTCCCAACCTGTAGTTCTCCAGATGTTGCTAAACTACAACTCCCATCATTTCCCAGCTACAATATTGTGGCTGGGGGTTATGGGAGTGGTAGTTCCGCAACATCAGGACGACCACAGGTTGGGAACCTCTGCCCTAAGGGGAACATCTTACAGTGCTCACATGTAGTCTCCTTTCCAAATACAAAGGAGGATGGACCCTGCTAAGCAAAGGGACAATTCATGCTTCCATGAAGACCAGCTCTCCTGTTGTGCAACAGTTGCCGAATGACTGCATTAAAACCACCTGTTTTAATGCAGCCTACTTATGGCAGCATGGATGTACCTGGTAACCCCTGGTCTATTTCATGGTGATGTCAGAATGTAGCATGGTATGTACTGCTTCCATGTTGGCATGATGCAGTATTGAATAAGGAGCACTGGTCCCTCTAAGGCGTGTGCACGTGTGCGCACTCACAAGTTTTTGGATGTCTGCTCAGTTCATTTTAGATCCCGCTCAGGTTGAATCAGGAAGGCCTCATTCTGAATGCAGGTACGCACACACTGCCTTGATACTGCCATCCAAAACAAAACTCGCCCCACACATAGATACAAAAAATTATAGGGACCACTGATAAGGAGTTCCCGGAATATTTGCTTGGCTACGGGGAGGGGTGTATATGAGAGAGCTACATGGGTGCAAGTAGAATTAGCATCCGATTCTTGAGATTTAAGCTTTAATGTGTTGATTTGTCTGCACCCAGTGAAATATGTGCATAAATCTGTAGCAAAAGACTATTGGAATTGTGATTCCCAGTGCAATTCAGCTGAGAGAGGGAGAGGTTCATTTTTGAGCCAAAACATCCATCATACAAACTAGCACAGATGTGTAAGGAAGCAGAAATCTTTTTTGGTTTTATTGGAAACTGTCCCAAGCAGAATTGTGCTGGATGGGCAGGGTAGAAACAGATATGTCATACCTGAAGGTGCTGAATTCGGTTTTCTTTTGTTCATATAGGATCAATGCAGTATCCAATGGACAAGTGCGTGGAGATAGTTACAGTGAAGGCTGCCTTGGGCAAACAGGTAATCTTAACCAAAACAAGTTATAGCCAGCTCTCCCTTCAGTTTCTGGCTCAGCACTGCAGCAGTCTACTTTCCACAGTTCTTATAAACTGTACAGAAAATGAAAAGCAGAAATACAGTGTGCCATTTTTTATATTATTTATTTATTTATTTGCTACATTTTTATACCGCCTTTCTGCCTTGACAGAGGCACCCGTTCTTTACAAGATTAAAAGAAGCAAATGATAGAAGATTAATAAAAGGTCATTTCAGGCTGTTGGTCTTTTCGGGAGCCGAGGACAAGAGCCCCCTGGCCTGGGCGCCTCCTTCCTTGCCTTCCTCTTGGGGCACACTGGTCCTTCCATACTCCTGGGAAGGTGGGGGAGGGGCTGCCCCAACAGATGCAGTAGGCATTGCCCGACAATTGTTTTGCAAAAAACATGCAATGAGGAAGTCTAAGGCAGGCAAGAGAATCCCCCTCCTGAGCTGCACAACTGGTAGTCAGAGGTATACTGCCTCTGAACCCAAGACATTGTGACTAATAGCCAGCAACAGACCTGTCCTCAGATGAGTTTGTCTAACCTATATATTTAATTCTCTTATGGCCAACTGAGTAGGGAATTGCGTGGGGATGCGTCTGGATTCCTGCTGGAACTCGATGAGTTCCAACCATTGCCTTGGGAGGGAACGGCAGCCAGGGAGGCAGGCGGGAGAGAGGAGGAAGAAGCAGAATTGAAGGGGAATCGGCAGAGTCAGGGAAAGGAGGGAGAAAGGAGGAAACCCAACCCATTGCCTTGGGAGGGGACGGCATCGAAGGCGGCGAGACACCAGGCATCCATCCTCGAGCCTCCCAAGGGGAAGTACGGCCGCTTTGGGAGCAGCGCAGGTGGGAGATAAATAATGGCGGCATTGGTGAGAAAGCAGAGGAGACTGGGGCAGAAGGGGGCGGGGGAGAGAGGAGCGGGCGGGCGAGAAATAATGGCAGCCGAGTGGGTGTGCTAGACATAAATAATGGCAGCAGTGATGAGAGAGCCGAGGAGACTGGGGCAGAAGGGGGCGGGGGAGAGAGGAGACTGGGGCATAAGAGGTGGGGGAGGTGGGCAGAAGGTGGCGGGGAGTGTACTCCCACACAGATGCTCTGTGCAGGTTCAGCTAATTACCTTTTAAACATCTGCTAAGCCAGGGCTGCACAATTTCTGCAAGTGTTGGAGTACAACTCCCATCATCCCTGACTTTTGGCCACTGTGGCTGGGGATGATGGGAGTTGTAATCCAACAGCTGCCAGCAGCCTGAAGTTGTGCAGCCCTATTCCAAGGTAGTGGCTGCTTCCAGATATTGTGGCAGTAAAATTCCATGCATTTAATTGTGCATTGTGTGAGGAAGTATTTTTTCAAAGAATTCATTGTCAATCCGAAGTTTGAACCCAGATCTCCCTGGCCCCCATCCTGCGCCCTAGATTCCACACTAGATACCACACTAGATGCTCAGAAAGGATGCTTAGGGTGCAGCAGTGAGAAGTGCATGCTTCAGAGGAGAAATAAGTTTAAATGCCTGTCTTGAAAGTTTGCACACATTTGGAATACCACATTTTCAGATGTTTCAGCCATAAGAGGCTGCAGCATGGAGAATGTGTAGCTTCTATCTAATGCACCTAAGCTTCACAAAGCCCGTGTTCATTTGTGCCCAGCAGGTCAGATGTTGCCCATTCTTTATATATATGCTAAGAAATTCTGCTAAATAATGAAGCTGCTTGTTTTTAAAATATTTTTTTAATGTGTACTTTTGTTTTTAAGGTGCTCGCATCTGGCTGTTCATCGGTTTCATGTTGGCATTTGGATCTCTGATTGCATCTATGTGGGTCCTCTTTGGAGGCTATGTTATTACTGGTAGGGTAACTGTTAAGGGCAGCCTTACAAATACAACTTGCAATAAGAATATACATTTTCAACTGAAAGCTCCTTGGGGGCTGGGACCCTTCTGTTTCTTGCTTATGAAACCCTGCAAAGTGCTGATGGTACTGTATAATAATAATAATAATAACAACAACAACAACAACAACAACAACTAGCTGACCCCCGCACAGAGCATCTGTGTGACCATATACTACCCCCAACCTCCAGCCCCAGTCTCTCCTGCCCTCCCCCCTGCCGCTGCACTTCTTGCCCTCCCGCTGCCGCACCTCCTCGCTAGCCCTCCATTTTCAGGCAGCAGCCGCTGCAGCCCCTCCTCAGCTCACCAGCTGCCTCCACCCGGCTCCCTCCCCTCCTCCCTGCCATTTTCAGGCCGCCACCGCCCCTCCTCTTCGGCTCCCCCCTCCCTCCCTGCCATTTTCGGGCAGCTGCCACCGCAACTCCTCCTCAGCCCACTGGTGAAGCCCCTGCCGCCCGGCTCCCTCCCCCATCCCTGCCATTCTCAGGTGGCTGCTGCTGCAGCTCTTCCTCAGCCCACCAGTGTCCTCTTGCCTCTGCTGCATCCCCACATACACACGCATCCCCTGCTCCGCATTTCCACCCACACGCTCTGGCTTAGTGAAATAATTATATAGATAATAATAATATAACAACTAACTTAACCCACGCAGAGCATCTGTACACTAGTGCTTGATTGCTCCACTCACCCTCTGCCACAGCCCCCCTCACCTCAGAGATGTCTCCACCCTTACCTGAGCCACACTCCTGCTCCTCCTCCTCCATCCCGTTGCTTCCATCCCCCTCATGCCTCTTGGTCACTCTTCCATCCCTTTACTCCACCCCCCTCACCCCTCTTTGTCGTGGCTGCAGCATTGCTAATTGACCAGGCCCTTCTTTGCTGCCACCGCCACCATGGCCACTCGTTCCCATGACCGCTGACAGGCCCAGGCCTGTCCCTTGCCTGCCTGCCTCCTTCCGCCAATGGCTTCAGTTGCCCCAAACAGCAGCAGTGGTTAACTGGGCCCTTCCTTGCTGCTGCCGCTGCCATAGCCACTAATTCCCCTCAGGCCACTGGGACCTCCTCCCTATCTGCATATGGAATCCCCACTGCCCAATGAGGTGCTTCGGCTTGCAAACTCTTGTAGAGTTGCCATGCATGGGATTAGACACGGGTACGCCTTAGAGAATTATATAGATAGATAGATGATAATAATAATTATTATTAATAGGAGAAGGTGGAGGAAGAGGTGCCACCACCTCCTAGATGAGAGACTGCCTGGGTACCCCCATATCTGTCTGTAATATCTGTGCCCCCCAGGAGGATAGGGCTTAGGGTGTTGGTGGGATGTATGAGATCAACACACACAAGGAGTCGGCTTCTGATACTTCCAACAACTTCCAATGGCAATTCTGCACCAGATAGAGAATCCTGGGTACTAACCTTGCTGCCAGCTTGGGTTTTTGAGCAGCCTAGTGGCTATGTCACCCTAGGTCTCTTGAGCTCGTCACTCCCAGCTGTCCCTTGTTGCTTCACAGGGATTGACAGTGCTCTCCTCCCCTTGCTGCATCAGCGGCTCTCCAGGATGCTCCAAAACTTTGCCCAATCTGCCTCTGGAGGGCGAGTAATCTCTCTTCTCACTCAGGCCTCCTCCCGGACCACCCCCTCCGTTCTGTAGCCACCCCTCTTATAGGAAGCTGCCTCCCTGTCATGGGGCTCAGTGATGACACCAATCCAGCCTTCCCTTGGGCCCTCAGGTATGGCTCATTCCAAAACCCTTGCTGAGCCCAGGCTATCCCAGCCCCTCTCATAAAAGCTGATGAGAGCAGATGCTTCGCTCTCCAAGCATCAGAGATCCATCTCTGCTCCTCCAGAGACTCCTGTTGGGCTCTCAGGACCAACAGGGACCACACTGCCACCTTGAGTTCTATGGCAAAAGCCAGAATAACCAATTTGGTATCTGCCCTGGACCCAGGACTTGAGATTGTATTTGTGAGCAGGCACCCTAGTGGCTTCTTTTTTGAGTTACTCTATTTACTTGGATCCAAGGCTAGGTTTTTTCCAAGTTTTTAAATATTAGAAAGCAGGAGGTCATTTTAAATTCAGAGTCCTGCTCCTTTTGAGTAAGTGCAGGTATATAACCCCTACTTTTGGGGGGGGGGGGGTTGTCTTCTTTTCAGAGTCTGATTCAGGTAAATATGGTACTAATATTTATAACTCTTATTTTTATTTACTCTTCTGATTGAAAGGAGTATTTAGTTTAAAAAAAATAGCTTTTATTTAATTGCAGGGTTCTGACAGATTGCCTCTGATACCACCACCAAAAAATACAAAATAACCTGGATGTTGACAGGGGAGGTGTGGTAAGAATGTACCTCTGGATATCAGATAAAAGTGTTTTTCCCCCCTTCCCCTCAGACAAAACAGACAAACTGCCAGTGTATCCAGGAATAGCCGTCTTCTTCCAAAATGCTTTTATCTTTTTTGGGTAAGCATTAGTTTCTTTATTTCTGCTTGAGCCTAGCTTGCATGAATGGTTAGTATTTAATTGGTCGTCCGGGCAGATGAAGGTTGTGGAGGCTCTTGGTTACTTTTGATGGTAATACTCAGCAAATCGTTTCCAGTTCATGAGTGCAATTTAGCACTGTGTTACCAAAGCATGAATGGCTCTGGCATAGGGATGAATTGCTGATAAAATGGGCCTTCTTTGCTGCTGCACAGATCCCACAGTGTCACAAAAATGGCTGTACAGTACCTGCATTTTTATGTGTGGCCATAAAGAGATGCTTGGAAATAGTACAAGAGCCAGCTGGCATGGTCAGTACCATCTGTGGGGAAAGATTGCTCATTGTGGTTTTTAACCAGGTCTTACACCCCTTGTATCAAATGGAATATAGATGATAGCACTGCAATACCTTCAGCATGTTCATATACTTTTATTGTCCCAGCCATCAGACCTACAGCAGCCAAATATGCAGTGGTGGTCTAAAAAGTTTCGAAAGCACAACAATTGTTATAAAATTTTATCAGTGTTGTCCGAGGAATGGAAATTAAAATTGGCATTCATGTCCTCTAAAGATTACTCCATGGAGAGAGAACATAAGAACAGTCGGCTGTATCAGGCCCAAGGCCCATCCATTCCAGCATCCTGTTTCACACAGTCTGCTCACTGTGAAAGTTTGTTCTGTGCAGAAATGACTGCAATTTTACCCTAATCATTTGGGAGTGGGGATAAAGGAGGAGTGATAGCACAGAGAAAACTGTTAAGTGCAACAATGCTTTCCCCTAATTTTCCTCTCTAGGGGCATAGACATTGCCAGAAATCACTATGAGCATTCATCCCCTGAGATGGTACCAATGGCTGAAATTTGTGGGGCTGGTGCATTGACTAAAAAGGAAAGGGTGCTTTCCACCATGCTTCTGTACTACAGAAATTAGGAAGTTGTTGTAACTTAGCTTTTCCACCAGTGATTAAGCAAAAAATCACTGCCCACACGGATGTCTTTTCCTCCCCTAATGGCACTCATTTAGGACTTTGGTCAGTCCCTCTTTTAAAGAGAGAGGCCATAAGTACCACTGAACATTGGCCACGGTTGCCTTAGTCTTGCTACTGAATAACCACAGCCTGTACCCTCATATTTAGTAGTACTTTCCTGTTAGGTGCTCCCATTGTTGCTGGGAGCCATGTCATGTAAATCTAAAAAATCTGAATGTATCTAAAATATTTTCACCCTCTTTTCATTACCATGTTTTCAAACTGCTGCTTGGCTGTTTTTGATGCAGCCTTCTTAATATTCTGTGTAGTTAATCTTGTGTCTCTTTTGTTCATTAACAGTGGTCTGGTCTTTAAGTTTGGTCGCACTGAAGATCTGTGGCAATAAGGGCATCTCTGCTGTTAGTTTTTTAAATGACCCACTCCATTTTGTAAACACTAGTATCTGATCAGCAAAGATGAAAACTGTCCACACTTTTACAATCATGACATATATTTCCGTTTTCCTTTCTGTTTGAGATAGCTTCCTATTCTTGGCTTTAAATATTGTAGCTTGTGACTAAAATGCAAAACTGACCTTGTAAAATGCTTTTACTAAATGTTTTTGTTATAAATATTCAACTATACAAATGTGGTGTGTTTGCACAGTGTAAAAGGCTATTTTTAAATATGGAAATATTTGACATTTTGTATGTAAAGTTTACAGATGGAAGATGTTAACTCTGTGTATAAAACTGTAATGGAGATATGTACTGGAAAAATTCTTGCTTGTTTGACTAAGATGGCAGTTTCCCAGCTGTCTTTTGGGTTCCTTAGAAGCTGATCAGGCATTCCTCAGAGAGAAGGACAAGTTTCCTTCAGAGAAGGAACATCAGGGGAGCATTGGTTATGTTTTAGGGCACAGCCACACAACTTTGGCCCTCCTGCAAATGTTGGAATACAGTTCCCACCATTCCTGGCTATTGGCCACTGTTGGTGAGAGATGATCTCAAAGAGGAGAGCTGGCCTTGTGGTAACAAGCATGACTTGTCCCCTTAGCTAAGTAGGGTCTGCCCTGGTTGCATATGAATGGGAGACTAGAAGTGTGAGCACTGTAAGATATTCCCCTCAGGGGATGGAGCCGCTCTGGGAAGAGCAGAAGGCTCCAAGTTCCCTCCCCAAGATAGGGCTGGGAGAGATATTCCTGCCTGCAACCTTGGAGAAGCCGCTGCCAGTCTGTGAAGACAATACTGAGCTAGATAGACGAATGGTCTTGCTCAGTATATGGCAACTTTCTGTGTTCCTGTGATGGAAGTTGTAGTTAAAAAACAGCTGGAGAGCCAAAGTCATCCTTTATGGCATCATTTTAGTCCAAGTGGGGGAACAAGTGAAGTATACTGAGGATGTATCCCCAGAACACACCCCAGAATCCTCTGCAGGGCCAGATTTAGGCACGAGCTAAGTAAGCTACAGCTTAGGGTCTCACATGATGAGAGACCCCTGAATACCAAAAAAAGGTCTGAATTGCAAGTTTTAAAAAATTGGTTAAAAAATAAAGGAGAAGGGGGAAAAGGCTAAAACAGACATGATTTTTTAAAAGGACAAAAATATATGTATATGGCTACACAATTATCCTATTGAGTTTATAAATCTGTGCAGAAAAAACTGAGTTGTATCAAAAATTTATTAGACTAGGTTTAGACCACCGCCCGCCATCACGGTTACAGGCAGTGTTTGCCTTTCAGAAGAGCACTGCTGTAACCGTGAGCAACACGGCGAGGAGGGTAAGGGGGGCCCTGGGCAGCCTTTGAAGCTTGATGTAGTTTAGGGCCTCAGCATGTCATAATCAGGCCCTGATCCTCTGCAGGGTACTCATCTTTAGTAGATGAGTCAGTGTGGAAAATGAAGGGCGAGAGCTTGAAAGCCACAAGGTGAAGTGCTGTGCTTATGCAAGAAAGGTCCAGTTCAAAATTAATATGTCTCCCCCCCACCCCAGCACCCTCCTTAAAATCCAAACTATCCTCTAAGTCACAACAAGAATGTGCATTACTGGAGTGAATGTGATAAGATTCACTTATCACTGCAAACAAATCTTTAACAAGGAAGAGCAAACACAGAACTTTGGGTGGTTTTAATAAAGCAGATATTAAACCTCATTTTTACACTGTCTTATGGCCGCAGGTGGAAAGTGATTCTTTCCAGTGTCTCGTTGGCTGCAGTCTGGATATGTGTATTCAGTAGCCAGCAGCTAAATGGGGGAACTAGAAATGAAAGTATAGTGTTGCATGAGAAAACAAATCTTAAATAGTCACACAGAACATTAAAAAAAAACACCTTTACTTTTTTTTAGGGATCCTGATTCTTCACACTACATTCCTACAGGTATTTACTAAGGGTCAGACTAGATGTGACATGGGTGACCCATGATCAGATTTCCAAAAGTCTTTTCCTTTGGTTAAAAGCTGATCTAGTGGGGTGGGCAGTTTGGATTAGGACCACAGTGCTAGGGGAGGGGAAGTTTCTCTCCCTGTGCCATTTCCACAAGTTGAATCTCTCACATGCATGTCAAAGCTACTATTAGCGATGCTAGGGGGGAAATACAGTGGAATGGGGGGGGGTCCCTCTTGCCCCCCTCCCTGGGCAATTTGTTTGTATAGCACTTCATACAATTATAAATGTTCCCCAATTTATATTGACCCTTCTCTTATAAGGCTCTTGAGATGCATCTGCCATTGTACAGACACAGAACAGAACACACTAGGACTCTTCTCATGTTCCTGAGTCGGGTCCTATCCAAGTTTGGGAGCTGTGTGCACTCCTGTTGCTCTCCCGTTTTCCAATCGGTAAAAAGCAAGATAGGAGGGGGAGGATGAGATCATCTGCTAAGCAGCTGCTGAGTTGGAGGGCTTTCCGTCCTACCTTGTTAAGCAGCTGCTGGATAGGACAGAGCCCTCTGACCCACCAGCTGCTTAGCAGACAATCACTTCCTCCTCCTCCTACCTTACTCTTTACTTAGATGACTGGAAAACGGAAGCACACACAGCTCCCAAATCTGGATAGGACTTGTCCCCTACCCTCATTAGAATTGTGTAAACCCGGCCTACTGACTTGCTGAGTCCACCCTAGTGAATGCATAGCTAAGTCAAGCTAAGAATCTGAGCCTTCTAGTCCCAAGCTCCAAAAATCTTGGCTCCGAAATGCATTGGTACTGAAAATATTGGCCTACGTTTGTATATATCCCAAACAGGATTCATAGATTCCTTTTTAAGTCAATTCACACAACCCCATTTGAGCATATGATTGCCATCTCCAAGTATCTGAAGTGCTGACACACAGATGAAGGAGTGGCCTAGTTCTCTGTTGCTCCTGAGGGTGGGCCAGTGGGTTAAAACAAGAAAGCAGATCCAAGCTAGAGATCAAGAAGAATGTCCTAAAACGTCAGAGCTGTTTGACAGTGGAAACGTCTGCCTCAGCCAGTGGTGGACTCTCTCATTGGAGGTTTTCAAACAGAGGTTGGACAGCTGGCGGTCAGGATGCTGTAGCAGACCCTTTCACTGAGCAGGGAGTTAGACATGGAGGCCTCCCAGGTCCCTTCTGACTCTAAAATTCTGTGGTTCAATGAGGTCATTCACACAATCGAAAACTCTGTCCTACCTGGGTTTGGGAGCTTTGTGTGTGCTCCCAATTTTTGGTTGTGTGGAAGCAAGCTAGGAGGGAAAGCTGGGTAGAAGTAATTGTGTGGAAGCAAGGTAGAAGGAAAAGCTACCGAGCTTTCCCTCCTAGCTCTTACAAATAATGAGGGAGATTTATTTATTTTTTGAGGTGCTCTAGAGCAGGGATTCTCAACGTTGGGTCCCCAGATGTTATTGGACTTCAACTCCCATAACCTCCAGCCCCAGTGGCCTTTAGTTGGGGATTATGGGAGTTGAAGTCCAATAACATCTGAGGACTCAACGTTGAGAATCCCTGCTCTAGAGCACAAAGGCACCTGTTTCTAACAGCCCTCAGGGGTTTAATCAGTTTAGGGCTGGCAACTTGACCAACGAAGCACATGTGTAAGGAGGCTTTGCGGGAATCCATCAGGCACCCTATGCCGCTCCCTCAATCATCCTACGCATGTACTGTTGTGCCAGAGGGCTAAGACTTCCAGGCGCTGCAGAAGCACTTTGCAAGGTTGGAAACCTGTCGCTGGTCCTCACCAACAGGTTTCCTGTCTTGTAGAGTGCTTTCAGGGTGCATCCAATGCTCAGAAGTCTTAGTCCTCTGGTGTAACAGCATCTGCATAGGAGGACTGAATGAGATGCACACAGGCTTCCAGTGCATCCATGCAGAGCCTCCTTATGCAAATGCTTTGTTCGGATGTCAGCCAGGAAATACAAGATACCTAGTCCTTTGTATAAACCAGTTGTATAGCTCTTGGAATTACGTTTTATGAGTTATAAGGAATTGCACCGTTTTGTCATGTAATATGTTGTTATTCAATAAAAAAATATTGGGGGGGAATGCACCGTCCTTGTTTGAACTACGTTTATCTGATTATTTATTTTGCAAAGTTATAGAGTACTATCCTGTTAATTGGTCTCCAAAACAGTTCTGTGATTTTGGCAGTGATCCGTGAATTATGCATATGCCGTTGAAGTCGCAGTTTCTGTGCTATATTTAGCTCTTTAGGACGGGGGCTCTCAAATTTGAGTCCCCAGATGTTGTTGGACTTCAATTCCCAGGCAGTGTAAAGTCGAAGGCCATTGTAGCTGGGGATTATGTTGATTATGTATGGGGATTATTATATCGGGAGCATGAAGTCCAACAACATCTGGGGACCCAAGTTTGAGAATCATTGCTTTAGGGTATATCTGCAGTACAAATATATCTTTATTTTGCATCCGTTTTGCTATCATGGCGACAGGATGCGGAGTGTTCTTTGAGATCTTTAGCTTTCCTAAAAAGACTACAGTTCCCGTGATTACCTGGGGAGAGGGAATGGCTTGTAAGACAGTTTAAGTCTGTAACACTAAAGATGCCCTGTGCTGCTTCTATCCGGCTCTATGATTATTATTTTTTAACCTTGAGCTGCATTTCTTTGCTACTACCAGAAGGACAGGGGCTAGATGAAGAATCGCCCTGAATTTGCTTGCTGGAAAGATGTCAAGAAGGGGGATGTCAAAAGGGGCAAGAGACTCCTGTTTTATGATTCCTAAGCTACCTAGTGACAGAAGCCCAAGGTCAAACTGAATCTTACCTCCCAATAAGCTTGATCATCAAAAGGATTTGTTTCAGGGGGTGCTTTCCATAATGGATTCATTAAGAACAAACCTGGGTTTAAAGCAAAACCACAGAAAGAAATGCAAGTCAGTTTCCATAACACTGAGGAGGGTCTCACGATGAGTGAGACCCGTTTTTGCCGATACTGCGGGGAGAGCAGGCTAAGCTCGCTCTCCCCGCAGACCGTCACGGCAGGAGCCCTGGGTGGCTGGATCGGCCGCCCACACGATTGCCGGCTCCGTGACGGAGCGGGGGCCGATTGGCCCCTGCAAGCTCCAGCATGCCCTGCGCAAGTGCACAGGGCATGCTAGTGAGACCCCCGGAGTCGGGAGGCAGCTTTTCGCCTCCCCTCCGGGGGTCTCCTTGTGAGTAGCTGCAGTGCGGAGCCACGCTGCGCTACTCGTGATCAGAAAGCCTGGGTTTGCGGAGCGCTTTCTCTGAAAACCTGGGCTTTAGGGAGGGCTACTTGAGCGAATTACCCGCTTGTAAGCCACTGGGCTCGCCTGCGAGCCCAGTGGTTTACACCAGGGGTCCCCAACCTTGAGTCGCCAGATGTTTTTTTACTACAACTTCCATCATTCCCAGCTACCAAGGCCTTTGGTCTTTGTAGCTGGGGATGATGGGAGTTGTAGTCCAACAGCATCTGGAGACTCAAGGTTGGGGACCCCTGGTTTACATGATCAACAAAAATTGGGCTAGGCTCTCCTAGACCAATTTTTGTTGATTGTGCGAATAGGCCCACTATCTGCACTGAGCAAGCCATGGTTAAAGCAATGTGTCTGCCTTTCACACTTCTCTGCTTGCAAGATCTGGGGTCTTCCTTCACATGCTGTCCAAAAGCAGGTCTTAGCTTGACAAGCTTAATCATGGTTTTGCTGTACGTTTGGGAGCTTAACCCCAGTTAAAGCAACAAACCATGGTTAACACTAAGCATGAGCGGTATCCAGAGCACTAAAAAAGATCCAGCTTGTGGAATCTATTCTCTCTGGGGGACTTCATCAAATCTCATGGCTTTCTGTATCATAAGCTGATGATGCTCAGCTAGGACTCTCACCCAGACCTTTATCTAGTCCCAGTTCCCCATCAGTCTTCTATTCCCACCAAACTATTCCTACCTTTCCTCCCACTAAGACTCACTCAAGTTGTTTTCATGACTGATATCAGGATAGGAGGAGCACCCAGCCAGAGTAGGAGAGTTGTGCATGCTCCTGATTAGCAGTCGTGTAAACTCAAAGATCAAGGTAGGAAGGAGAGGAGAGTGAGCGTGTGGGAGGCGGAAGCTGGGTAGGATGGCTTTTCATGCTCCCTCAATAAAGTGCTTGGAACAGAATGTGGATTAGTTGTACCCATCATACCCAGCTCCTGGCTCATACATGATCACTCTCCCCTCCTACTTTGATCTTTGCGTTGACACAACTGCCAATCAGGAGCACGCACAGCTCTCCTACCCTGGCTGGGCACCTGATATCCGTCGGGAGAACAAGCCAAGGGAGTCTTCATAGAATACCATTCTTAGTGCTAACCATGGTTTGGTGCTCCTCTTGTCCGGATATCAGTCGTGAGGACAAGCCTACAAGCTGGCATCCTGACTTAACGAAGCTGCATTGCAACAGGGTTGCATTTCAGACCAAGGCTGCATAGGCACACACGGAGGGATTAAAACTATCTGCCGTTGCCTGCACCACCTGCAAAGATGTCGCTGAGGATCAGTCACCTCTGCAGGTAGCTGCAGAAGGAAGGGGAGATCATATGCCCACCCCTTGTATATGCCGACACGCCCTTAGTGTGGAAGGCAATGCTGTCAGCCAATATGTTCAAGAGTGAACATGATCTGTATGACTTATGCTGCGGGGAAGAGCCATAGCTCAATAGTACAGCACCTGCGTTGCACACAGAGAGGCTCTACACATGAGCAGTTTGGAGAGCCTGCAGGGCTTGTGCAGGGAGAATGGGCTTGACCACACGCCCCGCACACAAGCATTCCACCACCACCTCTGGGCAGCTGGATTGGCAGCCCACACAATTACCGGCTCCATCACAGAGCCAGTAGAGGTGGTGGGAGATCGGGGACCATCTGGCCCCTGGAAGTTCCAGCATGCCCTGCGAGTGTGCGGGGCAATTGTGGGGGAACCTCCGACACCAGGAAGCTTGTTGCAGCCTCCCGGTCTACTCACGAATCACCATGGTGGCATCTCACGATCGGAAAAATGGTGTTAGCAGAGCACATTGATTGATTACATTTTATATCCCGCTCTTCCTCCAAGGAGCCCAGAGCGGTAACAAGGAGGAGAACTTAACATACTTAAGTTCCTCCTCACAACAACCCTGTGAAGTAAGTTAGGCTGAGAGAGAAGTGACTGGCCCAGAGTCACCCAGCAAGTATTTGGTCTTGCACTTGCTCTGCTAACCTAATTTTAGAGGAGAGTTACTTAGGTTGGCTAGCCACCATTGAACCCCCAGGCTCGCCCTCGAGCCTGGTGGTTCTCACGATGGGGGGGGGGGGGGGAAACCGGGCTGGGCTCCCATAGCCCAGTTTCCCCCCATTGTGAGAATAGCCTCAGGAGGCTCTTCTGGGTTCTATTCCCATCCTTTCCAGGTAGGGCTGGGAACAGCTCCTATCTGAAACCCTGGAGACCTGCAGGCAAGCAATACTGAGCTAGATGGACCAATGGTCTGGCTTGGTATAAGGCAGCTTCCTGTGTTCCTATGTTCAGTTTGTCACCAGATCACAGGAAGCTGCTTTCCACTTAGTCCCCTTGGCTAAAACGGGTTCATGCTCTGGATATCCACCTGGACAAACACACCTTCCATTTCTCTCAGCAGCTTCTCAGCTTTTTCTCTTTGTATTAGCATGTTCTATCAAGACATACATTTATAGAGTCCCCAGTCACTTGGGCTCCAGCCTCTGCATGTTTCCAAGGATCAAGTCTGGTATCTCATGCAGAAATTGGTATACCGGGAATCTCACTTTAAACAAAACAAAACTTCGAGACCTCATGGACGCAGTAAAGAGGCTGGAAATGTACAGGCTGTGTCTGCACTGAACCCAGTAGTCAAGGAGAGGGGGGGCTTTAGTCCTTTCTCTCTCCCTTTCTTCCACCCCTCACCTGACAAACTATTCCAAACATATTAGAAATGCTTTGAAGAGTCACAAATGTACTGTGACTTTTCAAAGCAGAATAAATGAAATTTGCACCGTCTATTCTGAGCATAGAATTCAGTTTTCAACAAAACAAAATAGAAGTTGAGGTTGTGGGTTTCCCCCCTTTTTGGTAAAGAGGACACACAGTCCTAAGAATACTGCTCCGCAGAAGAGTCGTGAAGAGCCTTTGTGATACAAACCTGTAAAAAAGCCGGCGACCAAACCCATGCTAATGCTCAGGCTGAGAGCACCGAATTCAAGCAACGCTGCATAACCTACCCTGAAGATTAAAAAAGAGAGAGAGAGAGAGAGTTCACAAACTTGCAAAAGCTCTGAAATGAAAGCCAACCAAGATATTGAAACTATTCCCATGATTGCCCAAAAGCGGACTAAGGGAGCCCAGCACACTTTCGGGCGGTCCTGTGCTGCAACGAGAGCCACATGGCTCCCAGCAACTAGCCACGTTAAATCCCTCTCCCCTTAAATCCCCGTTAAACCCCCCTCCCCTGGTTTTGTGCTCGTGTGTCGCCGCAGCGCACGGCTTGTGGGGAACTTCTGGGGGCTGCGTGGCCCCTGATCCCCACAGCCCCTGGCGGCTCCGTGATGGAGCCAGCAGTCATGTGGGTGGCTGATCCGGCCGCCCAGCTACGAGTGGCTGCTCGTCTATGGGGAGAGCGGGCTAAGCTTCGCACGTGTCGTGTGAAGCGCCTCGCTGTCATGTCTAAATGCTGAGTTCTCTGTCTAAAGTGAGCATGAGCTAGTAATATATTTAACATTAATTCAAGAGTTAAGTTCTCCACGTTTCTGTTTGGCTTTACCATCTAAGTCAGTGGTTTTCAGCCTTTCTATTTTCAGATGTCCCTTCCCACACCAGCTGATCTTTGGTAGTCCCCATGCACATCTTAGGACAGGGATTCCCAACCTTGGCTACCAAGATGGTGGTGGACTACAACTCCCATCATAGCCCACCACAATGGCCTTGTGTAGTGATAGTAAGGCTTTGGGTCTAGTAATTCTACCAATGGAAGATGTTTAGATCACACAAGGGGCAATTTTCACTGATCTCCCTGCCCTTGACAGCTCCCTCGGCACTCTGAAGATACATCCCTGAGGATTGAGGGAACCTCAGTACTGATTTTTGGGAGGTCCAAAGGGCAGCAGAGGGAAGGGGGGATTGGTGAGAATCACCCCTCTTCCCATACATGAGTGGAACTCTACTACTCCTATGAATATGTATATGCCACTTTTCAACAAATATTCTCAAAGTAGTTTACAAAGAAGACTATATAAGAAATAAGTTCCGTGTCCCTAAAGAGCTCACAATCTAAAACCTACAATCTACTATTGCAAATACTGCCCAATGTGTAATGATAGGCTTGTTCTCACAACTGATATCGGAGTCGGAGGAGCACTCGGGGTAGGAGAGCTGTGCACGCTTCTGATTGACGGTCATGTAAACTCAAAAGATCAAGGTAGGGGGAGGGGAGAGAGATTGTGTGGGAGGCGGGAGCTGGAGAGGACGGGCACATCCTACCCAGATACTATCCCCGGCATTTTACCGAGGGAGGATGAAAAGCTGTCCTACTCACCTCCCACATAATCACTGTCCCCTCCTCCTACCTTCATCTTTGAGTTTACATGATCACCAATCAGGAATGCACACAGCTCTCCTACCCTGATATCGGTCGTGAGAACAAGCCTATTGTGTAATAATAGTGGAGAAGTGGCTCATGACATGATTCTTAGTATACTGACAGGGACAGGAATTTCCCTATTTCCATCGCTGAAATGTTGGAGGGTATGCAGTCGGGCACATGAAGCATTTTGCCGCCCATTGGCAACCAAAGATTTCCCGCCCCACCTCGAGGGGCTCGACGGCTATCTTTGTAAAGGGGAATGCGCCAAGGATTCTCCTTTAGAAGTAAAAGGGCTGTAGGTGGGAGGCAGGGGAAAGTTAAATCTTCTTTTTCCATCTTTGAAAAATGCCGGCAGAGACAGCTCCTCCCATGGGCCCACCTGCCTCCCAGATGCCATGAAATGGGTCAAAAATGGGCCAACCTGTCATTTGGGAACAGGCGGGCCCATGGAAGGCGCTTTCGTTGCCGCCCCCGCTGCGCAGCGGTATTTTAAAAAAGGTTTTTAAAAAGATTTAACTTTCCCTTGCCCCCTCTCGACCCAAGCCCTTTACTTGCACACCACCCTCCAAATTTGCCGCCCCTCAAAACTTGCTGCCATAGGCAAGTGCCTATGTTGCCTATGCGTTAATTCACCGCTGAATGCAATAGGTTTCCAAAATACTTCAGGGTTCCCCAGAATACTATTTGAACCACTATGTCAGGGATGGGCAACCTTGGTTCCCCAGCTGTTAAACTACAATTCCCATCATCCCAAACCAACTGTGGCTGGGGATGATGGGAGTTGATAGGATGTTGCTGGGAATTGCTGGGGATGATGGGAATTGTAGTTCAGCAACAGCTGGAGAGCCAATGTTGCCTACCCCTGCTCTAGGTTAGTCTGTGCCAGTGCTGTGGAACATTTCCTGCTCACAGTTGTCGGGCGTAAACAAAAAACGTGTTTCCGACTATCACATTCAGGCATATTATTTAACTAAGGGAAAGACTGAAGAGACAAGCGATACTTACACTGATATGCTTCCTCCATGGTCATTTATGGAAATTATGATGTGGGCTATCCCTCCCAACAAACTGGGCAAGCCAAATGTATAAAGGACTCCACAGGTGTCGTGAATCCTGAATGCTGGATCCAAGCGTTTCTGAGGTTGATGGGAAAGGAGACGTGAAAGATACACAGAAAAGCAAGTTGAACTGAACTGGACCCTAAAACGTTCAGGAGGGTTCCCCCCGCCCCCCGCCATGAACTGAACCCAAACCTAAACTTTCTCCATCCCCTTGAACTTGAACTGAACTGCTAAACACAAAAAGTGGTTACGGGTTCAAAGCTTATTCAATAACCATAGTGTAGAATCCAGAGATGGAAGGGTTGTAGCACACGAGGAGCAGGCACTGGGTCATTAATAAAGAACAATAATCGTTTGATGAAAGAAGATTACAGAAAGGCAAACGCAGACTGTTTTCATTTCTCTTGCTGCTTGTTGGCTGTCCGCCCCACCTCCAGTCTAGAACTGAACAAAAACTGTAACTAATCTAGAACCTGGCCTGGATCAAGGAAGGTATTTACTAGAAACAAAAAACATAGGAATGTAGGAAGCTGCCTTATACTGAGTCAGACCACTGGTCCATCTAGTTCAGCATTACCTACACTCACTGGCAGTGGCTCTCCAAAGCTACAGGCAGGGGTTTTCCCTAGCCCTACCTGCAGATGGCAGCGATCAGATCTAGGACCTTCTGCCTCTGAGCTACAGCCCCTTCCCATCACTCACCCACTAACAAAGTCTAAAACTATGACCATTACCTGTATGAAGGCAAGTCCAACTACAGAGATGGTGCCAGCCCCCAGACCCAAAGCAATCGCAATCCATGGGTGTTGGATGATGGGAGCTGAGAAACCAATAGCAGCCCCACCTGCCAGCATGCCGTTGTGGATGTGGGCCTGTAGAACAAACAAAACAAGAATTCAAGACATGAGAAAAGCTGGTTGCCAAGTCAACTTCTTACTGGTGTCATGTGTTGGGGGGTGTTAAACCAGGGCTTCTAGTGGGGAGGTTTTAATGCTCTGCTTCCACTGCAACCCTGGTAGACCAAACTCTCTTCCAAGAGTGCCATCTAGACTCCAGTACCAGCCTGCCTGAACAGACTGTCAGCTGACCCTTGAGGGCCAATCCCTGCCCTGCCCACCCAGCCCTAAAAAAAACCCTAGCCTCAGCCTTTGCTCTGCAGTCCAAATAACTTCTATGTGCATATACTTCCAAAGTTTGGGCTCCCTTTCCCCTTACTCTACCTTGGGTCTTGACCAGTGTTCCCTAATAAAATGGATTCCCAAATGTTGTTGACTACAACTCCCATAATCCCCAGCGTACGGCCATTGTGGCTGGAGAGGATGGGGATCTCTGTCACAAGAAACACTGGTCTTGACCCCTGTCTTGCTTTGACAGCACACTAGGGTTGTGCACGTTTGGATGGGGAGGTTGGAAATGCTCTGATTTGAGCTCTATTGGACCACATCAAAGAAGACTCAAACCTGACCTTGGAAAGCCAAGATCATTTGGGAGTTCTCCAGTATTGTTCAGAACATTTTGAACATGTTGTTCAGGACCACCCTGAGCCATTTTTGGAAGGGCGGTATATAAATAAAATAAAAACATTTTGGAGCTCCAAATGGTGGTGGGAGTCTGCATTTTGCCTGCTGCCGATCTCAGCTTAGTATCTTATCTGCCTACCCATACATTTATGTGCACTCTCGCTCGCTCGCTCTTTTTTTGATGTTTAAGCCTTCTTAAACTTACAATTTAAAAAATAAAGCAGCCACTAACCAATTTCCAGATTTCTCCTACGATTCTCTGATGTTACATCACTTCCCCGTGACTCCCTGGCGCTAGGTTATGTCTTCCAAGAGTTTCACAGTGGGTATCCTGGTTACTTTTTAAAATTTATTTAAATGATGGTCAGGAAAATACCCGCCCCACAAACCCAATCCCTTCATTCTGAAAAGTCCAAAGGATCGGAACTGATGTTTGTGGGGTCAGCTAAGATCAAGTTGGACCCGATTCCAACATTTGTGATCATGCACTGCCCTACTGCTCAGCCACCTAATGGCACAGTGGGGAAATGACTTGACTAGCAAGTCAGAGGTTGCCAGTTCGAATCCCTGCTGGTATGTTTCCCAGAGTACGGAAAACTCCTATATCGGGCAGCAGTGATATAGGAAGATGCTGAAAGGCATCATCTCATACTGCGCGGGAGATGGCAATGGGAAACCACTTCTGTATTCTACCAAGAAAACCACCAAGCTCTGTGGTCGTCAGGAGTCAGCAGCGACTTGACGGCACAACTTTACTTTACCACCCTACTGCACTCCAGTCTCCAACTTTTCTGATCCTTCTTTGCTGCCCTGCAATTTGGCCCCTGTCTGTTTTGGACCATGCAACTGCTTCTGGCCCAGTTTTCTTGGACTGGCAACTTTCTCCCCAGGGGTTTGGAGAACGCAGATCTCTGGAGCACAACCCTTGCTGAGATGTGGATGCAACTGGCCCTGTTCTAGTACCTCACACAGCAGCCTGGTGGACACCGTAAAATTTAGCATGGAGAGAAGTGTGGACCCGATTTGGAATCATTCATCGTTCTAATTAAAGTCAGTGGGTGTGCTGCTTTGACCGTGTCCGTGCTCCTTTTTCCTTTTGGTCTTTTGGGCTTGACCCTGACTGCCTCTGAAGGAAGAGCTATTCTGCTTCCTGCCTGGTCAGTTTGCCTCTTCCTTGCCTATTTGTCCTATTAGTTCATAAACCAGATCCACAAATTTTGGCCCTCAGTACCAGCTTAGGGGAAGAATGCTCATAGCACTGTAAGCCCCCTAGAGATGGAAAGTAGGTGGCAGCATTGTTGCACTCACAGCTATCTCTGGGTTCTCACCCCTTCATTATCCACACCCCCAAACCTTTCTGGTACAATTGCAATCATTTTTGCACCAAGCAAAGGGTCAGGGTCAGGGGTCCCTCTTTTTTCCCCCCCATCGGTGTGCGGAATGAGCTTTGTTCTGGGTGGCAGTATTGAGGCAGGATGTGCACTCAGAGTGGGGCCTTCCTGATCCAACCTGAGTGAGGTCAGAATTAACGGAGTGGACATCAATGAACTGGGGTGTGTGCGCGCATAGGCATGCCTTAAAGGGAACACGGGCCAGGTTTAGCGTCACAATGAATGGATTGCTGTCCACTCTCCATGGAGTAATCTATGGAAGGCATTCCTGCCCATTTCCATTTCCATTTCTCTGGCAAAATGGATAAGACTTTTAAAAGCTTTTCAAACACCATTGCACAGTTAGTTGTCACAGTCCTGATGGTCAGGACTATAAAGACATGATAGCATACTGAACGCTGAGTCTTGCAATTCAATTACCTCTTTTCTATCTCTAGAGTAGGGGTGTGCATGGAACCGGCTGGTCTGGTTCAGTTCAAGTCCAAACTGGACCCAAACTGGACTGGGCCAGTTTGATCCTTCACCTCCTCAAACCCCGTCCCCACCGGTTCAGTTGTGGGGTTTCACAAATTATATCCAGGCCATGCAAAGGCCTTTTGCATGGGTGTGGCAGCCTCCAAAATGGCCACCATGCTGAGAGGGGAAGGCCAAAAACTGGCCGATTTCTGGAATAAGGGAGGCTGTTGTGGAGGGGGGGGACCTCCAACTGGTTAAGTGTAAAAAAAAATAATTAAAAACCAACAAACTCACAAACCCCCAGGGGGGGATTCAGTCCAGGGTCGGACCAAATAGGGGGTGGTTCGGTTCAACCCCAAACCGTAGAAGTGAATCAGTTCAACATTGAACCTGTTTGCCCATCCCTACTCTAGGGGTGTAGACCTTATCAAAAATCACAACAAGCATTCTTCCCTGCCAGATGGTACCATCCTCCCCAGCTGGCTTTGGTATTATTAGCTTTCTAGATCCTCTATGAATTTACACCTTCTACTCTGTTCCAGTTACACACAACCTGGATTGCTCCTGATGTAGTGACACTGAGGGTCACTTCGCACATTACTCAGGGTTACCACAGGCTTGCAACCCAGAGCAGGAGCCCCAGCCAACAGGTGTATGATTCACACAGGTCAAAACACACATTTGAGATACCTAGAGAATGCAAGATATCTAGACATATCTAGAGAATGCAATTTGAGAAGAACAGGTGATGGATAAGTATGAAGGTCCATCTAGTCTAAAATTCTTCTTCCTTCCAGGAAGCCCACAAGCAGGGGTATGAAGGCACTGTTGCTGCCAGGATCTAATATTCAGAGGTATACAGCCTCTAAGCATGTAGGTTCTGTTTTAACTTTGCAGCTAACACCAGTTACATAGGAAGCCGTCTTATACTGAGGCAGACCCTTGGTCAGTATTGTCTAGAGCCCCTGGTGGCGCAGTGGTAAAACTGCCGCCCTGTAACCAGAAGGTTGCAAGTTCGATCCTGACCAGGGGCTCAAGGTTGACTCAGCCTTCCATCCTTCTGAGGGCCAATATGCTAAATCATTGTAAACCGCTTAGAGAGCTCCAGCTATAGAGCGGTATATAAATGTAAGTGCTATTGCTATTGCTATTGCTACGCGGACTGGCAGCAGTGTCTCCAAGGTTTCAGGCAGGAGTCTCTCCCAGCCCAACCTAAAGATGGGGATATGCACAGAAACGGTTTTCCCTGTTTGGCTCGAATCCTATACCGGATTCGAGCCGCCCCAAGAGGCTCAGGCTCAATCGAGCCCGGCTCGGTCTGGCCATCAAGCCACCTAGTGAGCCAACTCGAGGGGCTTGACGGATATACTTGTAAAGGGGAATCTGGCAAGGATCCTCCTTTACAAGTAAAGGGCTTTTGCAATAGTAAATGCGGGGGCAGGGGGAAAGAAAAGATAGACTTAGGTAGTCTTTACCTTTAAAAACAAGCTGCCAGAGGTAGCAGGGGCAGTGTCAGCTACGGCGGAGATAGTGGGGGCAGCGGCGAGGGCTCCTTTCACACACACACCCACTGGCCTCCCAAATGAAAGGCCAGGCAGGCTGTGGCCCATTTTGGGCCTCTGCGCATGCGCGGCCGCCATTAAAATGACCTCTGTGCGTGCGTGACACAAATGGCCTCTGCACACACAAAGAGGTCACTCTAATGCCAGGGAGGCCAGTGGGGGGTGGAAGGAGCCCCTGCTGGCAAAATTTGGGAGGTCAGTGGGGTGGGTGGGTGGGTAGAAGAACTCCCCGCCACGCTGCCCCACCACCATGGCTGATGCCGGTGGGTTTTCGAACTGGGCCAGTTCAGTTCCAGCACGAGCCTTTGAACCGAGCCAGCTTGAGCTCAAGCCATCTCAATTCCGAGCCAGGTCACACACCCCTACCTAGAGATGCTGCTAGGGAGTGAACCTGGGACCTTCTGCATGCAAAGCAGATGCTCTACCACTGAGCTATAGCCTTATCCCTAATAATTCATAACACAAGGATATAGGAAGCCACCTCATATTGGGTCAGACCCTTGGTCCATCTTGCTGAGTATTAACTACACTGGCAGGCAACATATTCTCCAAGGTTTCAGGCAGGAGTCTTTCTCAGCCCTACCTGGAGATGCTGCCAGGGAGTAAAACTGGACCTTCTTCATCCAAAGCAGATGCTCTTCCCCTGAGCTACAGACCCATCACCTATCTCCACTGAAGAGCTTCAGGAGCTTGCTTTGATGCCCTCGGGCTCGGGAAAAAACCCTCCATTAAATCCAAAAACCAGTCATCCCTCTCACCATGCTGAACTTTCCAATTCTGCTGGTCGCCACTGAGAGTGAAAAGGCAGCCACGGTACTTGCAACAATGGCAAAGTAGGTGTTGCAGACAGCACGGAGCTTCTGGTTCATCACCGTATTTTCTACCAGGGCAGAATTGAAGCTGGGCCAGAACATCCAGAGGAAGAGAGAACCTGGCAGACCCAAAACAAAAACTGCAATTATTGGTGCACGTTCAAGTCCAACAAACCCTGGCTACTCTCCATTGGCTACTCTCCATTACTGGAATTGGAACACAGAGTTTGAGCCAATGCCTGATATATAGCAAGCAGAAACATCGAGAACATAAAAAGCAGGGCTGGCCCATCCACTAAGCGAACTGGGTGGTGGCCTAGGGCGCCAAGTATGGAGGGGTGCCAATAGCCTCAGTCACATGCTAACCAGCAAGCCCAAAGCACCCCAACTTTGCCTGTGTGGGCACTCCCTGCCCCTGCTGGTGTGTATCTACTTCCTGTCTGAGCAAGTAGGCGGATGACTGAAAAGGCACTCCCTGTCCCTGTAGCCTGCCCAGCCGCTCACTGGATCTCCTCACCTCTTCCACCCACTGCTTCTGCTGTGGGATTATAATGCACCGGCTGTGGGATTATAAGGCTGGGAGCCAGAAGCAGCCAGCAATGGCAGTAGCAGTGGGTGAAGGCAACAGTGTGATGAGGACAGCAGATGCCCGCCCACTTGCTCGGACAATGGGGACTACCTACCCACCCACCCACATGGATGATGGGAGGTGCCCACCCATATGGGTAAGGGGGCAGGGGTGCCACAGTCCTCGCTGCACATGGCGAGGAGGTGAGCAGTGCTGTGGGGAAGAGAAGGGGTGAGCACGGTGGCCCAGAAATGGGTGGGGCGGCCCCGGAGGCAGGGCAGCAAGGGTTCTTGGGACCCGTGCACCCTCTTAAAAGCTCTGCCCCCGATCCCACCCATTCCAGTGTGCTGAGAAGCTACAGCAGGGCGAGAAAGGCAAGGCGATGGGCGGCCCAAGGTGTGACAGGTGAGTGAGGCGATGCTCGCTGGCCCAAGGCACACAAGCGCCACCTGAGGCTATCGCCTCACAACAGTGCCAGCCCTAGCACTGAAGAACTCGAGGTGGCCCATTTGTTCCAGCTCCTGTACCATAATTCTTTGACCTCCTCTCTCTGCCTTCAGAGGCTAGAGCAAACGGCTTACCCAGCATTGCAAGCAGATCAGACACTCGACTTGACCTTTCTCTCTCAACTCTGGAGCTCAGCAAGGGATGATAGAGAAACCAGGAGACCATCAGGCCAAAGCAGGCCCCAAACAGATGGACATGCATCAGGCTTAGGTGGTTTTCAATCTGCAAAAAAAAGAAAATAAAATAAAAAAGCCACATAAGTTGCCATTTCTCATGTAGTCAGGGTAGGGCATGAAACGCAGTGCTAATGTGGTATAAAGCCAGCATGGTATAGTGGTTAGAGTACCGGATTAAAGCTTGGGAGACCCAGATTCAAATCCCTGTCTGCCATGAAACCTACTGGGTGAGTCTCTTTCTTTCTCAGCCTAGCCTACCTTACAGGTTGGTTGTGAGGATAAACTAGGGAGCATAGATAATACCCTGAGTTGTTTGGAAGAAAAGGGGAATAAAAATAATAAATAAATTGGGTGTAGGTGTGTGGAGCACTTGCAGAAAGAAATAGCAAGAGAAGGGTGATTAACATTTACCCAGATCTGACCTGCCCACTACTTATTTTTATTTTTTATATCCCGCTTTTCCTCCAAGGAGCTCAGAGTGGTGTACATGGTTATGTTTATCCTCACAACAACCCTGTGAGGTAGGTTAGGCAGAGAGATGCATGACTGGCCCAGAATCACCCAGTGAGTTTCACGGTTGAGTGGGGATTTGAAATCGGGTCTTCCCAGTCCTAGTCCAACACTCTAACCACTACGCTATGCTGGCTCAGATCTAGGCAGTTACCTAGGGCACCAATTCTTGGGGGTGAACAAACAGTGCCATAACAGAGCACTGCCAATTATTCTCTCCCTCCTTCTTGTATTGCACCCCTGAAGTCCTTCAATGTAAGTGCAGTGGTGGAAGAATGTCAGGTGTAATCCTGCACCCTGCTCCCCAAAAATCTTGCACAGTCCGCACCCTAAAACATACAGTCTTCTTCCCTTATTCCACTTCAGTGCTGGACTAGGACCAGGGAGACCCGAGTTCAAATCCCCATTCAGCCATGATACTAGTTGAGTGACTCTGGGCCAGTCACTTCTCTCTCAGCCTAACTTACTTGACAGGGTTGTTGTGAGGAGAAACCTAAGTATGTAGTACACCGCTCTGGGCTCCTTGGAGGAAGAGCGGGATATAAAATGTATTATTATTATTATTATTGTTGTTGTTGTTGTTGTTATTGTTAATAATAATAATAATAATAATAATAATAATAATAATAACAACCAGCCAGTCTCATAAGCCGCATCCCTCCCTTGATTATGAATGGCCTGTCTCAACATTCATTTCCAAAAAGAAATGGGTCCCATTCGGACGTGACAGCAAACTGCGAGTAGACGAGCCCAAAGTGAATTTTTATAACTGTGAATTGCATTGCAGGTGTTGGTCCAACCATTGCCCGGCAATCTCTGATTTCAAGGTAGAGGAACCACTCTCTCTTCCTTGTCCACCGGGGCCGTATCCCAGCAAGCTCTGTTGTTCTTGCATCATCAGACTGTGGGCATGGCATCAGAACATCTGCTGGGTGGCAACCATTGGCCATTATATTCAAGGGAAAGGGCATTTAAATCCCCTTGTATTTTACCAAAGAAAACCACAGGGTTCTGTGGGTGCCAGGAGTCAAAATCGACTCGATGGGACACTTTACTGTTTACTTTAAATGTCATTTAAGCTCTGCTCCTGACAGCAATTGCACCACTGCCCTCATAAGAACCCCGGGCCAAAACAGTCTCGCAAATGCACGGTTTCTGGCAACGAGGGGAGCGCCGAAGGGCAATATTTTTCTGTTACTCCGGGAAGGTATCATTATTTATTTATTTATTTCATACATTTTATACATTTTTATTATGACTTCCTAGGAGGGAATATGTATATGAGGGAGGACAAAGGATCCTGGGGTCTGGCCCACTGTGACCAAGGATGCTCTTGCAATGGCAAACTTCAGCAAAGAAGTCCAGGAAAACCCAGAGGCGGATTAACCTTTTTGCCACCCATAGGCAACAAGGCTTTTGCCACCCTTACAATACATTTTTTAAAAGCTCCTGGTGATGCGGGGAGAGACATGGGAGCTGTCTTCAAATATATGTAGGGCCATCACATAAAAGAAGAAATTGACTTGATCTCTGATGCTCCTGAAGTCAGGACTAAAACCAATTAGAATTACAAGGAGGCAGATCTGGGCTAGACATTAGGAAGGATTTTCTAACTGTAAGAGTTGCTTGTCAGTGGAACAGTATGCCTCATGCAGTGATGGGATGATCTTCTTTAGAAGACTTCGGACAACGGCTAGATAACCATATCTCATGGTCATAGCAACGCCTGCATGGAGTAGGGGGGTTGGACTAGAAGATCTCTAGGGTCCCTTCCAATTCTAAAAGTCTGTGAGATCTATGAGATGAATAGGGGCGTATGGAATAGAAACCAGGATAGCCAATTTCAAACCATGCAAAAGGATGGATCCCAAGGGGACAAGATTTTGGAAGTGGGAAGATTTTCCTGAGATAGAAAAGAGGTTACTGTACCAGTTCGGAAACTTCAGCTGGTCCAGAATGCTGTTGCAAGGATGCTCATGGGCGCAAGTCACTTCACGAGTGTCACACCCATCCTGTGGCAGCTTCATGGGTTACTGGTCCGCTTCTGGGCTAGAGTCAAGGTGCTGCTTGACCTTTAAAGCTCTACATGGCTTGGGGCCAGGGTAACTGTTGGACCACATTCGCCCATATGAAGCTGTCAGGGCCCTCTGCTCAGGCCCTGCTCTAGGCCCCGCCACCAACAGAGATCTGGTGGGCGGGGACTAGAGACAGGGCCTTTTCAGTTGTGGCCCCTAGGCTTTGGAACGCCTTCCCTGAAGAGCTTCGCCATGCTCCCCTCCTCAGTGTTTTTTTTTTTTTAAATTGAAAACACATATTTTAAAGAGGCTTTTAAAATGTTCCATCTCTGTTCATATCTGGTAGATTCTTTGGTTTTTAATTTGAAACTTTTTTTAAAAAAAATGTAATTTTAAATGTGGTTTTAGCTTGGTCTTTTAACTTAACTTCATTTAACTTTATTAGTCTTATTTTACATGGTATCTTTTTATTATGTTGTGAGCCGCCCCGAGCAGTAGTGTACGGGAGGGAGGGAGGGAGGAATACCTGGAGAAAATGGACGGCAATCCATCTGTTGGCAATGAAAACAGTCAGTTCCATCACAGCCATCCAAGTCAGCTGGATTGGGCTAGCTTTGCCAAGTACTGCCCCAACTGATACCAACACTGTGGTTACACTCATGAGGGCTGCTAAGATGCTGTTACAGAGGAATAAAAAGAGAGCAAAGAATTAATAGCAGCACTGATTTGGATCCTACTCAGTGTCAGGTTTTACCCCATGGTATGTATGTTTCTTGAGTGTTACATTCAGAACATAAGAAGCTGCCTTATAACAACAGCAACAACAAATATATAATGAGTCAGACCCTTGGTCTACCTAGTTCAGTATTGCTTACACTGACTGGCAGCGGCTCTCCAAGGTTTCAGGTAGGAGTCTTTCGCAGCCCTACCTGGAGATGCTGCTAGGGATTGAACTTGGGACCTTCTGCATGCAAAGCAGATGCTCTTCCAATGAGCTACGGCCCCATCTGCCTAAGGGGATTGTCTTACAGCAGACCGTGCTCAAATATAGTCACCCATCCTAATGCAAACCAAGGTAAACCCTGCTTAGCAAAGGCAACAATTCATGCTCACAATGGCATGCTTCTTAAGTGCGAGATAGGAACATGGGAAGCTGCATTATGATGAGTCAGACCCTTGCTCCATCTACTTCAGTATTGCCTCCACCAACTGACAGCAGCTCCCCAAGGCTTCATGCAGAGTCTTTCCCAGCCCTATCTGAAGACGCCGGGGATGAGGGATGTGCACAAAACCAGCTGGCCCGGTTCGGTTTGAGTTCGAACCGCACTGGGCCAGTTTGGTTTTGCCCCCCTTCGAACCGACCCCCGCCCCGGTTTGTGGGGTTTGACAATTATTTTTTTTTAATCTTTCTTTTTTTTAAACGTACCTCCTCTGGGAGGGCTTCTCCAAAGAGGTGGGGGGGGGGCCTGCAGAAATCACCCATTTCAAGTTTCTTCGGCCCTTTCCGAGCCTATTACCTAGCGTGGTGGCCATTTCGGAGGCTACCGCACCAGTGCAGTGGGATCCTGTATAGTCTGGGTCATGACCAGGCAATAGGCCCATAAAGGGCCGAAGACGCCCAAACTGAGTGATTTCTAGTAGAAGGAAGGAAGTCTGGCGGGGGGAGGGGGAACCACCGCAGACCCTGCTACCACCTCGGAAAAGCCCCCCCCAAATGGGTGTTATAAGGAAGGTGGGGGAATGATCATCGAACCTCCGAATTGGAGGTGTGTGTGTTCGGTTTGGAGACAACCCAAACCGGGTGTGGTTTGGTTCAGCATGAACCTTCGAACTAATCTGGTTTGATGTTGAACTGGTTCATATTCGAGCTGGTTTGCACACCCCTACCAGGGACTGAACTTGGGACCCCTGAGCTACGGCCCCTCCCCACTAAGAGGAATATCTTACAGCAGACAGCACTCACATAGGAAGCTGGCATATACTGAGTCAGACCTTTGGTCCATCTAGCTCAGTATTGTCTACACAGACTGGCAGTGGCTTCTCCAAGGTTGCAGGCAGGACTCTCTCTCAGCCCTATCTTGGAGATGCTGCCAGGGAGGGAACTTGGAACTTGGATGCTCTTCTCCATCCCTTGAGGGGAATATCTTACAGTGCTCACATGTGGTCTCCCAGTCATATGCAACCAGGGCAGTGCCTGCTTAGCTAAGGGGACCATTCATGCTTGCTAGCACAAGACCAGCTCTCCTCTCCTCATTTGCACATGGATGGAGGACAGGTAGTTATCTATCCCAATGCAAACCAAGGCCAACCCTGCTTTGCAAAGGGCAGAGGCGTATCTAGGGAAAATAGCGCCTAGGGCAAGCACTGAAATTGTGCCCCCTGTCCAAACATCTGACACCCATCTTTTGGATAACTTTACCATATTATCAGCTCAAAAATACAAGTCAAGCTAGTTAATCTTTTAATATTTCAAAAACTATTTAGCAGTGGACATAGTCAGACCTAAAAAAATGCTGGAAAACTACAAATTTCAGTACGCTGGGGCTCATGAAATACCCAAATACTACATGGAGGTGTACTTGGGAAACTAAAGAGAAGCACCTGCCTAATTGTCTACTGTGCATTGCAGCATCACTATTACATAAGTTCTAAAAATAAATGGAGAATTTGACTTTTCTCAGATACTCTGAAAATAATTAAAGGATATGCAGAGTAAACTGTGTCACTGCCTGGAATATATTCTAGTATTTCAGAAAGACAGTTAAAATGAGAGAAAGAGAGCAAGAAACTCCCAGTGGGCCTTAATACTAAGGATTTCACACTGATTCAAAGACAAACTCACCATTAATAGCCATCACATTTAACTCACTTATCACAAGAAGCAAAGTAAGAGCAAATGAATACAATCCTAGCTCATAAGCTTCAGCTCAGTATTCACAAACCCTGATTCTCTGTACATAATGCCAAACTGAATATGTGTAAAGTGACTTATGTTATATTAAATTATTATTTTTTAACCTGTAGCCCCTTCGGGGGGCTTCCTAAAGGCCATGGGGGGGCGGGTCTGCAAAGGTTCCCTCTCCCCCCGCAGGCCTCTAGGGCCTTGCAGGGACCATTTGAGCATGTGCAGTGGCCATTTTTAAAAATATTTTTAAGGCCTCGCAGAGGCCATTTGAGCATGCGCGGTGGCCATTTTGTTTTCAGTGGCCTTTTTTTTTTTTTAAAGTTAATTTTAAAAAATGGCGCCCCCCCCTTCAGATGGCGCCCGGAGCACGTGCCCTGCCTGCCCCACCCTAGATACGCCCCTGCTATTTGGTGGCATTGACAAGAGTTGGAATTTGATTGTATCAGACTGGATGTGTGTGCTAAAGCTAAATATTTGAAAAAATATTTCAAAACTTTTGGTTTTGTACATAGATATCTCAGTTTTCTTCCATTGTGGTATTCAGGGTGGTACACATGGATCTCCTGTCCAGCTACTGACTGGACCCAGACATGCTTAGCTTTAGCACACAGATCCAGTCTGATATAACTAAATTCCAACACATCAAGTGAGATCAGAGCAACATTCTGTTCCCTTTTTGTGAGAAGGTCCTGCTTAATCGCTTCCTTTTCTTCTTTTTTTTCAAAGAAATGTGCATCATACATACCTGACTGTGGAACAGTCTGTTTCATGTAGTGGCTGGCTCTCTTTCACTGGAGGTTTTCAAGGAGAGGTTAGACAGACATCTGTCAGGGATGCTGTTAGTCCATAAGCCAGACTCACCAATTTTGGCCATCAGTACCATCCCAGGGTACCGCAATGATCTGTGGCAACGTCTTCCCCACTAGAGATTGCAAATGGTGATAGCATTGTTGCACTTACAGCTTCCTCTAGGTTATCATCCCTTTTTTATCCCTACCCCCAAATGATTATGGTAAAATTGGAGTCATTTTTGCACAGATCAAAGGGTTAGGGTCAGGATTAGGATGACAATAAACACATTGTTGTACAAGTTGATATTTCGGCAGTGCAATGTGCATATTAACATTTCAGTTCTCTTCACAAAGACCCTTTATTGAGCAGGAAAAAATGTTGGTACAATTTTATAAACAGTCGGTAAAATTAAAAACATTTTGGTGTACACGCCATCATCCGTTTCAAATCAAACACTTTTTCTGTGCTTGATTTGAAACTGATGATGGAGTATACACCGAAACATTTTTAATGTTTAACAATTGTTTATAAAATTGTACCAACTCCCCTCCTCCCTTTCTTTTTTTTGGTGCAATAAAAGGTCTTTGTGAAGAGAACCAAATTGTTGTACTCTCTCCTTGGAGCAATCTTTGGAGCACATTCCTGCCAATTTTCATTTCCGTTCAATAATGGAAATGAATAATCACAATAACGATAAAAATTTATAATAGTTGTTTGTATGTTTTTAAAACTTTAAAAAACTTTTTAAAACCCCATTGCAAATTTGGCCACTGCAGGCCCAAGGGTCAGGATAATAAAAGAATGATTTCAAGCCAGAAGCTGGAAGTCTTGCAAAACTATCACCTCTTTTCTATCTCTAGGGGTATAGACCTTTTCAAAAATCACAAAGCGTTTTTGTCCCCCGCAGATGATACCAACCACCCCATCCGGTTCATGTAGTATGTAGCAAATTCCTGAATTGAACAGGAGGTAGGACTAAAAGACCTCCTCCTCAGTCCTTTCCAACTCTACAATTCAGCGATTCTAGATGACCACATTGCTGGGCCAAATTAATCAAAGCATCAGTATTGCACTCATTAGTTGAAGCAATCAGGGGAGACCTGCTAGCAGTAAAGAAGGCACCGCCCCCAAGCCCGTCAACTACCTGTGTAGATTGATCATCACACTCCCATCTGAGAAGTGGAAAAAGAATCCATTCACAAGCACAGCCCACTGAACTCCCAGGGCAGCAAGAAGAAGGTTGAATCCCACACTGCTGAAGCCGTATCTCTTCAAGAAGGCCAGAAGGAAGCTGAATCCAACCATCACCATGACGTTCACATCTTGAAATGCTGTGTGGCAGAAATCAATAATGTCGCTGAGGCACATCGGACTGCTGGTCAACAGTGCCACATCGGGCTCTCCAAGGACAGGTAACGAGTTCAGCGGCAATTTTCTGCTAATATTAACATTTGGGCCAATTATCCTTCCCCTGGCCCACAGGACCTCTTTCTTAGGGTGGAACTTCAGTGTGTGTCTTCAGATCCCGGCTGCCACCTCCCCTTTGCAAAGTAAGGCCAGGAGGTCTTTAAAAACTCCAATTTGAACCTTCCTTCGGTTATCTCTAAGGTTTTGCTGCTGAAGTGTTACGTCTGACTGCGGGCACAGCTATAACCACAGTTCTATGCTGGTTTTCAAACCGAAACCATAGAGGCAGCAGAACAGACCTGGCCGAAGGTGTGGCTGCTCCGTGCCTTACTTGCTCAGTTAGCAGGGGACTGAACCAGTGTTCTCTCTAACAGGGATCCCCAGATGTTGTGGACTACAATTCCCAGCGTCCCCAGCTGCAATGGCCTTTGGCTGGGGATTCTGAGAGTTGTAGTCCACATCTGGGGATCCCTGTTAGAGGGAACACTGGACTGAACCCCCAGCGCTGGGAAGGAAGAGCAGGACCCGAGGCTCAGCAAGAACTCTTGGTAAGGACTCTGAGTTAGGGCCCCGTATTCGTGTAGGATAGATTGGACGTGTTGCACTCATATTTTATTTCTTCCTTGTGCTCATTTGGTTTCTGTTTTGTACAAGGGCTATTGTTTTGAATTGAACTATTGTAACATTTTCTTGTTTTGAAGTTAAAAATGTGTCGCTGCTGTCTGTTTCCCCAACACACGCTTAGAAGCTTTTCCACCCTACCTAACGTTGAACAAGACAGAGGTTTGGAAAGCCGTTTTAGTAGACCCAGACAGAGGCGGGGTGGGGTGGGGGGGAGTTTACCAGGGAGTTATTCACACATGGCTTCATGCTGCGGGGTAAATGTTGAGCAAAGCCACTTGGAATCACAGCCGCGGCTTTGAGGGAAGCATTCCCTCCCCTCAGCTATCGGGTTTTGTTTTTGCAAGTTCACATGGCATGCCTCCGTGTTTTCCTTGTGGCCAATGGCGGGGGTGGGGGGGGGAGAGATTACTAAACAGCTATATCTGCATTTCTAAAGAGAGTATCCCTCTTATTCTGCTAATGCTTCTACATCAGTGCCTCTCCCTATTTGCTCCGGAGTTTTCAGAAAAACTCGCTTAAATCCAGCATTTTAAAAATCCAGAAATATACTGAGATAAGCTAGAATTTGCAAGACCAGGGGCGTAACTACAATTAGGCAGGGGGAGGCCATTGTCTTGGGGCCCCCCCCGCCTTGGGGGGCCCCTCAGAGGCTCTCCCCCACCCATCTTCCTTTTGAAGTTATGTTAAAAAAAAATTCTCCTCCTTGTTCTGGTGCCCCCTGCTATTTCCTTCTTGTTTGTCTCTGCGAGTCCACCTTTGGGGGTCCACCTCAGAGGCTCTCCCCCACCCAGCACCTACCCGATCTTCCTTTTGAAGTCATACAAAAAAATTTTCTCAGCGGTGGGGCCCATTTAAGAATCTTGTCTCAGGGCCCACTCCAACCTAGTTACGCCCCTGTGCAAGACATAGCCCGATTTGTGTGTGGAGTGGGTCCAAGGATCTCGAAGGGACTTCGGGGTATGTTTGGCTAGTGTGTGAACGCACACACTCTCTTCTGAAGGACATTGGGGGGAGAAGCCCTTTCTGTAGAGCCTCTTGGTGTGGCAGCAGAGAAGCTGAGGATTACGGGGCTGGTTGAGACCAGGCTGTGACACATGGTGGCAGGACGGTGAGATCCGTGACAAGAGGCAATAGAGGAAGGGGAGAGAAATAGAGTTGGGATCAACGGTTTTAGCTGATAAATCTGCTGATGAGGCAAAATAGTTGGCAGCCCATAATATGACTGATATGCAGACTTACCTGGGTAGATACTGAGGTCTTCTTGATCATCATATTCAACAAAAAAGGCAAATATGAGGATGAAAGCAATTTCCAAAAAGAGTAGAAATATAGGCAAACTAATGCGGAGACTCGGAGGATCCTGGAAAGCCATTGTTTGTAAACTAAAGCATTAAAAAAAAGGCAGACGGGGGGAGTCGGGGTGTCAAGAATGTCCCTTCTGTTCAAATGCTCCATAAGCCTTGAATGAGAAAAAGAAAGTGGCGGAGAAAGTATGAAGGTGATAAGAGAGCCCAAGGGGAGGCGTTCTCATTACCTTCTTATCTTAGATGGCCCAGGAGTCAGACCTGGGCTGAGAGGGAGTAGATTTGTAACTTGCAGTAATCAACAGGGTCACACAAAAATGCGGTGGAGACATAGGCATAGGAACGTAGGCAGCTGCCATATACTGAGTCAGACCATTGGTCTATCTAGCTCAGTATTGTCTTCACAGACTGGCAGCTGCTTCTCCAAGGTTGCAGGCAGGAATCTCTCTCAGCTGTATCTTGGAGAAGCCAGGGAGGGAACTTGGAACCTTCTGCTCTTTCCAGAGTGGCTCCGTCCCCTGAGGGGAATATCTTACTGTGCTCACACTTCTAGTCTCCCATTCATATGCAACTAGGGCGGACCCTGCTTAGCTAAGGGGACCATTCATGCTTGCTACCACAAGACCAGCTCTCCATCCAGCACAAACGCTGGAAATTGCCAGTAAGACATTTGCACATTTCTGTGGGGGTGAATTGTACTGGAGGTATAAAACACACAGCAGTGAATCCGTTCATTCCACTAACAGAGCAAAGAGGCACCTTTTTAAAGTGGTGAATCTCTTTATTTAACATGGGGAGAGCAACTGGCCCTATCCATCCCCAGCACAGCATCCTTCCAGTGGCTGTTGCTGGTGTCTATCTTAAAAATATATTTGTAGACTGTGAGCCCTTTGGGGGACAAGGAGCCATTTTATTTATTTATTCTATATCTATGTAAATTGCTTTGGGAACTTTTGTTGAAAAGCAGTATATACATTTTCATCGTATTCATATTCATTGGTAGTAGAATCAAAACAAGAATTTGGGGATGAGGCTCTGGCTCCGTGAGTAGAGCATCTGCTTGGCATGCAGCAGGTCTGGGTTCAATCCCTGACGTCTCCAGCCAGGGGTAGGAAAGATTCCTGAAACCTTGGCGAGCCACTTCCAGTCAGCGTAGATCAGGGCTGCGCATCTTTGGCCCTGTTGTTGGACCACAGCTCCCATCATCTCTAGCCACAGTGGCCGATCATCAGAGATGATAGGAGTTTTATTGATTGATTGTTGAATTTATATACCACCTTTCATTAAAAACAACCTCAAGGCGGTTTACAAAAGTTAAAAAGCATACAATAAAATGACAATAAAAAAATAAAAACAAACCAAATTTAAAATCTATAAAATCCTATACCATAAAAGCCTTCGGCGTGCGGCCGTGCTGCCCGTGTCTTTTTGGCCCATTCTGGGCATGCGCGGAGCGGAGCGCATGCCCAGATCGGGCCAAAAAGATATGGCCGCCCAGAGACGGGCGGCCATGTTGGCTCTAAGCAGGGAAAGGCGGCGGTGGCAGGAAGGACTGGCCCTGCTGCCGGAGAAGCCTGGCCCCGCTCACGGCAGCGGCGGCCGCCGAGAAGACTGGCCTTGCTGGCGGTGGTGGCGGCCGCCGAGAAAACTGGCCCCACTGGCGGCGGTGGTGGCCGCCGAGAAAAATGGCCCCTGGCTGGTGGCCGAGAGGAGGAAGAAGGGGGGGCCTGATCCAGCGCCCCGGACCGACCGGGCGCTCTACAAACGGGCGGGCGGCACAGCAGCGGGATGTACGCCCGCCCCCTTCCCTGCCATGTCTCTGCTCTGCAAAAGCGTTTTGGAAGGAAGCCTTCTGCGCGTGCGCGCGCAGAAGGCTTCCTTCCAAAACACTTTTGCAGAGCAGAGACACGGCAGGGAAGGGGGCGGGTGGGAGTACATCCTGCTGCCGCGCTGCCCACCCGTTTGTAGAGCGCCCGGTCAGTCCGGCTCGAGACTTAAGGGGGCGGCAGCTGCAGGGGGCTTCAAGCGCGGGAGGGGTAAGTAAAGCCCCCCCGCCCTAAATAGAACCCACCACCCCCATGCCGAAACAAAACCACCCCAAGTCCGGGGGACTGGGCCCGCTGGCAGCCCAAGGTGAGGCTGAGAGCAGCACCCCCCCCCACTAGAGCCCGTTATTGAAACGGGCTTAAAAATACTAGTACAAGCATAAAAACTATAAATGAGTAAAAACACATAGAAGCAGCAATAGAAACAGTCATGTAAGAGCCTGGGTGAAAAGCCAAGATTTAAGAAGCTTTCTAAAAACTGCGATGGAGTCCGAGGAGCAAATGGCCACTGGGAGAACATTCCAGAGTCTGGGGGCAGCAACAGAGAAGGCCCTGTCCCGAGTGCATGACAGCCGAGCCTCCCTCATTGTCGGCATCTGGAGCAGGGCCCCCTCAGATGACCTTGTCAAGCGGGCAGCAACCCTTGGGAGCAGGCGGTCCCTCAGATACCCCGGGCCCAAACCGTTAAAGGCTTTAAAGGTCAAAATCAGCACCTTGAATTGGACCCAGAAACGAACGAGTTGTAGTCCAACAACAGCTGGAAGGCTAAAGTCATACAGCCCTGGCATAGGCAATATGGCACTAGGTAGACCAATCGTCTGACTCAGTATAAAGCAGCTTCCTAAGAAAGAAGGCTGTGACATCACAAGAGAGCATCGCAGGAAGTAGGGCAAGGCTCCATAAATTTTGGCTGGCTTTGGTGATCAGCCTTAAACCCCACAAACCCTCTCCCTCATCCCAGGGGCAAGGTCAGAGAGCTGGTCTTGTGGTAAAGGTAAAGTGTGCTGTCGAGTTGGTGCAAACTCCTGGTGCCCACAGAGCCCTGTGGTTGTCTTTGGTAGGATACAGGAGGGGTTTACCATTGCCTCCTCCTGCACAATATGGGATGATGCCTTTTAACATCTTCCTGTATCGCTGCTGCCCAATATGGCAAGCATGACTTGTCCCCCTTGCTAAGCAGGGTCTGCCCTGGTTTGCCTTTGAATGGGCAACCACATGTGTGAGCATTGTAAGATATTCCCCTTAGGGGATGGGGCTGCTCTTGGAAGAGCATCTGCCTGCTTGCATGCAGAAGGTCCCAGATTCCCTGCCTGGCATTTCCAGATAGGGCTGAGAGAGACTCCTCCTGGTAAACTTGGAGAAGCTGCTGCCAGTCTGTGTAGACCAGGGATTCTCAACGTTGGGTCCCCAGATGTTATTGGACTTCAACTCCCATAACCCCCAACCAAAGGCCACTGGAGCTGGGGATTATGGGAGTTGAAGTCCAGAAACATCTGGGGACCCAACGTTGAGAATCCCTGGTGTAGACAATACTGAGCATGGTCTGACTTGGTAGAAGGCAGCTCCCTATGTTCCCATGTAAGGTTTTCTCTCATCTTGCAGCATACCTCTGAATGAAATGCAACATAAGGTCGGGGGAAAGCCCTGCTTATAGGGGTCTAGGTCATAGAAACACAGAGCGAGAGTTGCAAGGAATCTTGGAGGACTTCTGGTCCAGGGATTCTCAACATTGGGTCCCCAGATGTTATTGGACTTCAACTCCCATAATCCCTAGCCAAAGGCCCCTGGGCCTGGGGATTATGGGAGTTGAAGTCCAATAACATCCGGCGACCCAACGTTGAGAATCCCTGTTCTAGTCCAACCACCTGCTCAGGGTGGGTCCAAGTTTGGTGCAGGGGAAGCAAATCAGGAATCAGTCTTGGAATTGAGCTGTGCTTCCAAGAAGCTCCAAGTGCCCCCAGTGTGCCATGCCTCAGCCTTTCTTCCAACTTTGGAGCTGGGCATACCCCTGAAACGGTGCTCAAACGATTTGATGAAAGATTGGGGGTTCTTAATGAAATTCACAAGCTTACCCCCACCCCAATTTTAGCTGAATCAAGGGGTTGTCAACAAAGTGAAGGGGGTCAGGCCCCTGGCGGCCCCTGTCCAATTCACACATTGCTTTGATGCAAAGTGCAGCCACAGCAGTTATCTCTGTCACCTTCTGCAGCTCCAAGGTTGGGAGACTGGCTGGGACTTGTCATGCTTGCCAAAGAGTGACTCATCATTTCCCATGGCGAGAGAAATTGTGTGTTCCTGGTAAGGCAGCCAGGAAGGCTCCTGGTGAGGAGAGCTGGTCTTGTGGTAAAGCGTGCCGTCAAGTCGATTTTGACTCCTGGCGCTCACAGAGCCCTGTGGTTTTCTTTGGTAGAATACAGGAGGGGTTTACCATTGCCTCCTCCTGCGCAGTATGAGATGATGCCTTTCAGCATCTTCCTATATCGCTGCTGCCCGATATAGTACCAGCGGGGATTCGAACTGGCAACCTTCTGCTTGTTAGTCAAGCATAAATTGTCCCCATTGCAAAGCAGGGTCTGCCCTGGTTTGCATTTGAATGAGAGACTAGATGTGAGCACTGTGGCCGTTCTGGTAAGAGCATGTTCATGCTTGCATGCAGAAGGTCCCAGATTCCCTTGCTGGTATCTCTAGATAGGCCTGTGAGAGACTCGTGTCTCCAGCCTTGGAGAAGCTGCTGCCAGTCTGTGTAGACAATACTGAGCTAGATGGGCCAATGGTCTGACTTGGTATAGGGCAGCTTCCTATATTCCAATGTTCCCGCTGCTTTAGGGAGCATATGTTTGGAGGATGGCTGGTCTTGTGTTAGCGAGCATGAATTAATTCCTTTGCTAAGCAGGCTCCACCCTGGTTTGCATTTGGATGGATGACAGCGGTACATGTGAACACTGTCCGCTGTAAGATATTCCCCTTAGGAGATGAGGCAGTAGATCAGTGGAAGAGCATCAGAAGGTCCTAGGTTAGGTTGCTGGCAGCATCTCCAGGTAGGGCTGGGAAAGTCTCCTGCCTAAAACCTTGCAGAACTGCTGCCAGTGAGTGTAGACAATACTGAGCTAGATGGACCAATGATCTGACTCAGTTTAAGGCAGCCTCCTATGTTCCTATGTCACAGAGTAGGAGACAGACCTAAATTCAGTGGGAAATTCTCCTGCACAAGTTAGGAGATGCACAAAAGCATGATAGCTGCAATTCAATGGGCTTATAGCAGCATTTTTCTAACCTTTTCTTGCATCCCAGTTGAAAGCAGCCTCTTATCTCCACAACCCAAAAGAATAATTGATTGCATTTCTCAGTTCATGTTGAGAAAGCGTTCTCATTAGTTGATTGGCCATACTCAAAACTGCTCTTGTCATGTAGGAGTAAATTCAGCAGTCTTATCAGAAACATGCTATTAGTCCTATCTCTGAATAACGGAAAGGTTACTTTATGTTACTGAGATGTTATGAAGTTTTAAGACATCACACACATTTTAATTAGCAAGGATCCAGTGCCTAACATCCCATGAGTCAATACTGGATTGCAACCTGTGCTTTGAACATTAGTGGCCTATACAGAATTGCTCGCTGGGTTCCCTTTTAATTAATAAGGGGCTATCAGGGACTGTGGGACTTGAACCAGCAGCTTCATGGTCTGAGGCTGGGACCCAGTTCTGTCAACTACTGTGGACTGTGTGCAGAAGCTCCAAATGTGCCTATTTATCAGGAAGCATGCCTAATTTCTGTGCCTATTCCTGAGAAGATGCTGAAAGGCATCATCTCATACTGTGAGGGAGGAGGCAATGATAAACCCCTCCTGAATTCTACCAAAGAAATCCACAGGGCTCTGTGGGCGCCAGAAGTAAAAATCAACTTGATGGCACGCTTTCCCTTATTCCCGATGAATTCCTGTCCTTACATTGCCTATTAAGGAGATCTGGGTGGTGGGGGTAGTGGAAATGTTAATGTGAGTTGCTAACTTTGCATTTCTTTGGAATTATGGAGGTTTCTAGGAACATATCTAAGTGAGGGGAAGCCAGATCTTGCTTCTAGTGTGCATGCAAGAATCTTACTTCTAGCACACAAATGCTAAGGAATTTATTTATTTATTTATTTGATTTCTATACTGCCTTTCCAAAAATGGCTCAGGGTGGTTTACACAGAATTAAGTGGTATATAACTTGCCATTTCACATGCTTATTTTTTTAAAAAATGTGACAATATATGATACAGACTAGACTATGATATATATGATACAGACTATGCTACCCTAGTCTATCTTTAACCAAAATAAACCCATTGTCCTTGATTTTAAATCTATTCCCTCCACTGCAGAATACAGAACACATCCAGTTGGCCTGTTCAACATACTGTCACTCCATTTTCCTGAGCAGTGGGCAATACTAGGGGTTTGGCTTCTGGTTTCCCTTGGAAGGAGAGTCAATGTAGGCTTATGGTGTCTTTGCAATTTTGGTTTATTTACAGGCAGAGCAGTGGATCAAGTTGGGTAGAGAGTTTATTGTTGCTAAAAGTCAGCAACACGTTACACCAGAGAGCCCATACTCTGCATCCTAAGATCCCTTTGCTATCTACTTAGTTCACGCATCTCCTAGGCCCTTAAAATTCTCTCTCAGGCCACATTCTCACAACCAACAGCAAAGACGGTTAATGGGTTAACTATGATAGCCAAGCCCTGTGCATTCCCCCAGCACATGATGTGGGAATTTCCAAGCAATCCCGGTCAAACCACTGTGATTAAGCCGCATCTGACTGGGATAGATAACTAGAATTTAAGTACATGGGATTGCCCTGGAATTCCAGGTTCTCATGTTACATGCCACAGGAGTGGGTGGGGCCCAGTGACTGCAGTTAACTCTTTCACCATGCCACCATTGTCTTGGGAATGTGGCCTCAATCTGCCTCTGCTAGAAACTGTGGAACTTTATATTTAGTAGAGGGAGAGCAACTGCCTCTATTCATCCCAGTATAACATCCCTCCCAGGGGCTGGAGCTCGGGATAGGGAATCACTTCCCAAAGGATAGTTCCTTTGTGATAGGGAATCAGTTAAGTCCAGCAGACTATCCCACCCAGTTAACCCCTGCTAACTTGGCAAAGAGGCACCTTTTAAAGTGGTGATTCTCTTTATTTAGCAGGGGGAGAGTAACTGGCCCTATCCAGCCCCAGCACAGTACATCCAGTGACTACTGCTGGTGTGTATCTCATGTTTCTTTTTAGATTGTGAGCCTTTTGGGGACAGAGATCCCCAAATTTATTTTATTTATTTTTATTTATTTATTATTTCTCCTTGCAAACCACCCTGAGCCATTTTTGGAAGGGCGGTATAGAAATCGAATGAATGAATGAATGAATAAAATATTGCTAGTGTCTCCTTCACCTTTCTTTTAGGAGTCCTTGTGCCATACAGGGCCATTTATTCGTTCCTTTTGCTACATAAACCACTAAGTGTGTGTGTGTGTGTGTGTGTGTGTGTATGTAAATAAATAACTAAACAACTAACTAACTAAATAAATAAATATACATTTGAAAACCAATCTATACACAATAATAATACTAAGGGCTCCTGCACAGTTGATTTGATTTTTATTGTGGCCCAGACTCTGCCCTCCATCTCACTGAACCCCCATTTGCCTGCAGAACATCCATCTTCTTAACCAACAGGTAGGTGTGTTCATAGGTCCTATCTGAGCCTTTCTGAAGGTCCTTGATCAGCAGCAATGGAAGCTGGCAGTTGCATCGCTGAAGGAAGAAAAAAAGAGAAATAAACCAGATATTCTGAGTATTTGCAGAAGTCAGACTGGTCTTGTGGTAGCAAGCATGATTTGTCCCCTTAGCTAAGCAGGGTCTGCCCTGGTTGCATATGAATGGGAGACTAGAAGTGTGAGCATTGTAAGATATTCCCCTCAGGGGATGGAGCCGCTCTGGGAAGAGCAGAAGGTTCCAAGTTCCCTCTCTGGCAGTATCTCCAAGATAGGGTTGGGAGAGATTCCTGCCTGCAACCCTGGAGAAGCCACTGCCAGTCTGTGTAGACAACACTGAGCTAGATAGACCAATGGCGTGACTCCGTATATGGCAGCTTCCTATGTGCAAAGTTTCCAAGAATATATTCCCACCAAAGGCTGCTAACTTAGGTCCCCAGATGTTGGACTACAACTCCCATCACCTGCTGGGGATGATCTGGTAACCCAAGACTGGAAGCCCTTGATTTGTATTATTATTCAGTATAAAATGCTCTCAGCCTCTGTGAGAAAGGCAGGGTGTGTTTTCCTGCAAATAAGTCCCATAGCAACATCTCTGGTTTTGACCACATATTTTAGCTCATCATTGGCAGAAGTTGCTTCTTACCACACTTGCAACCTTAGCCTACATATGCTTATTCAGAATCAAGCCCCATTTGTGTTCACTATTTACTTCTGCAAGAAACAGGCATGACAGAATCAGACTGCGTTGGATTTTAAACATGAATGCATACATGAATGAACTGAATGAATGAATGTGCCATTAAAACCAACGGCATTTCCAAGTTATTGTGGTTCAGGATTGGGCCTGCAAAACCATTCTGTGAGCTGTCAAAATATGTAGCCTCTCCAGCTCTGATCTGAGGCCAGCAAGCGACCACGAACTGAACACAGCATCCCTCCCTTAGCAGGGAGCTGCTACCTTAACAAATGGCCATCAAAGATACCCTCTGATTGGCCAGGACTCTTTATCCCAGGTCACTTTACTGGGCTGAAATACCCAGTCTCACCTTTCAGATTCTCTACTGGTCTACCTTGATGTCACTTTCTCTCATCCTGATCTCTATTGGACGGCCTCCCTATCACTTACTTTGGAGGGCGGGCGCACGAGAAAGCTGTGTTAGAATGCGGCGGGATCGCCCGCCGTTCTTTGCCTCTTTTTACCTTTGGTCCTTGGATTACGCATGTCTTTCGTTCAGGCTTATTGGCCGCCAACACCGTCAATCAAATTAGAGGGGCCGTGCTCAAATGTCAAAGCGAGGGGTGGGACGCAAAAACCCTACCTTTTCTCCCATTGGGGAATACTTATGTTTGTCCCACCCATATCAGGGTCCTTTTCAGCCCAATGGGCCTCCTTGCCGTCAATTCATCAGCTTCTTCCTCTCATGGGCTTCACTGGACGCCACTCGCAGTGTTGGTCGGGGCCAGCCAACCTGGACAGGGCTGGGATTATACCCATCTACTCCCCCATTGGCTCCTCAGCCCGCCTCTCTCCTCCCTGGCCCCGCTTTGATTGATTCTCTGGGCCATCGGCCTCATGTTTTGCCTCCCGCCGATTGGCTCGCGCCTGAAGGAGGCGGGGCGGGGCGCGGAGGCTGCGCGCGGGGACGCGGCGGCGGGGAGGGACAGATCTGAAATTATTTTTTATTTCTTTGTTTCCTAGTCGTGGGGGGAGGGGTGAGAAAACCCCCCCATAAAAGCGGAGGGCGAATTGGAAAGCCCGGAGGGGGAAGGACGAGGACCAGGCCGCCCTTCGCCCTCGGCGTGGAGGGCTCGGATGTGGCGGCCGCGGTGGTGACCCGGGCGGGGCAGGCGGCATTGGCGGCGGGGGGTAGCAGCAGCAGCAGCAGCAGCCGACGCCGCCGGGCCAGGCCGGGTTGGGTCACGCCGTCGGGAGGATGAAGCGGCGGAGCGCCGACTGCAGCAAGCTCCGGCGGCCGCTCAAGCGGAACCGCATCGCGGAGGGCATCTACGGCAGGTAGGGCCCGCACCTGCCGCGCCCCGCCCCGCCCTCCTGTCAGGGGCCGCGGCGGAGCCTCCCTCAGCCTCCTCCGGGCCGCCGCCGCCGCCTCGCGCTGCCCGTCGGTCCTGCCAGGCGAGCCTGAGGGGAGGCCGCCGCCCGCTCCCTCTGCCCGCCAGCCCGCGCTCCGCGTCTGGCCGCTTCTCTCTCTTCCCCTCACACGGAGCCCTTCTCGGCTGTTGTCTCCGCCGCAAACCAAGCACCCCCCCCGACCCCATAACAAACCAAGCACCCCCCCACCCCATAGCCTCCACTCTCCCCCCTCCACAGGTTACCCTGGGCTTTATTTCTGCCCCCCCCCCCCTTTACGGGCTCCTGACGAACCCCCAACCCCCAGTCTTCGCCTGGACTTGCAGAGATAGGCAGCCAGGGCTCTCCAGTTGTTGCTGGACTACAACTCCCATCGTCCCCTGCTGGCAGGGGATGGTGGTAGTCCAGCAACAGCTGGGGAGCCCTGGCTGCCTACCCCTGGGCCCTTAGCTTTGTTGGCTCCCCTTTCATAAATTGCAGCAGGGGATGATGGGAATTGTAGTCCAGCAACAGCAGGGGAGCCCTGGCTGCCTATCCCTGGGGTCTTTGCTTTGCTGGCTCCCACTTCATAAATTGCCGCAGGGGGTAGTGGGAGTTGTAGTCCAGCAACAGCTAGGCAGCCCTGGCTGCCTACCTGTGGGCTCTTTGCCTTGCTGGCGCACCCCCTCATCATCCACATGGACTCCTTTTGGCTCTAAAGCTCCCTCACTCCTGCACACACCTGGAGGCCTTCCTAGAGGAAGCATTTCTCTTGGGAACAAACCAAGCCCACCTTGAGGTTACCTCTGGCTTTATTACTCCCCCACATCATGGGCTTCTGGTCCAACACCCCCCCCCCCCCCCGTCTTCCTCAGAACTTTCAGGGATAGGCAACCTGCTGCTGGTTTATTGTGGCTGGGGATGATGGGAGTTGTAGTTCAGCAGCAGCAGCTGGAGAGTCAAGGTTGTTTACCCCTGGTTTGCCTTGCTTGGTTCCCCCTTCCGCTTGCACATGGGCACCCTTGGTTTTGAACCCTCTTCTGCAGCACATGCAGTGAGGCCTTTCTCTAGTATTGTCACACACACACACACACACACTGACATACACATGCTGACAGCTCTTGCTTTTAAGGGCCATTTGCACATGATGCTACATGCTGGCAGACATCTCTGTCCTCCATAGTTGAGGCCTTCCCCTATAGCAGGGCTGCACAGCTTTGGCCCTCCAGCTGTTGTTGGGCTACAGTTAGCTTCCTCCTCAGCCCCAGTGGCCAGTAGTCAGGGTTAATGGGAGTTGTAGTCCAACACAGCTGGAGGGCCAACGTTGTGCAGCCCTGCCCTTCTTTCCACCCTTTGGGCTCCCACATTTGACATTCTCTAACGTGCTTGCTGTGCTGCTGTTCCATGGACAGTCCTGTTGTGACACACTCTTTCCTCGCTCCCAGTTGTGTGGGCCACCCCCACAGCATCAAGTCCTGCCCCTTTCTCCACCCACTGTGCTCTCAGATTTGACAGCCCCCCTCCCCCAGCTGCTGTGCTGCCACATGGGCAGGCCTGCCTTCAGAGGGCCTCACCCATTGTTCTGCTCCTTCCCCCCTTTTTTCTGGAATCTCCTCTCACCATCTAAGGTGTCCACACACACTCTTGACAGCTCCTGCACCCCAATAGACTCCCACATGTGATATATCCCAACTGAGATTTTTCTTATTGGGGCACCTCTCACTTTGACAGCTCTGCCCTTAGAGGTCCCCAGCCACACAGATTTCTCTAGGATCCCCTTGCATGGAGTGACTGCCTCTGGCCTTTCTCTCCCACAGTGCCCCCCCCAGGTCATATGTTTCCCTGCTAGTTTCCCTTGGCCTCTTCACTGCTCTGCTTCTCATTCTTTCCATTTCTGTCCATTCTGAAGCTTCCCACCTTAGTGCTATGTCCCGCTGTCAGTTGGCAGATCTTCACCTCGAATCCCCTGACAGGTCCCAACACACATTGACAACTCATGCCCTTGTCGTCCATCCACCTTGTTCTGCTTGACAGATCATTGCTTTGAAGTGCCTTTCACCCAAACCAGTTGGACCTCCCCTACAGTGATAGGCCTGCCAGTTGCTGCATCCTCCCACAACCAGCATTAGTGTTTCCCATCCACTGAACCTGGAACCCCCTTGCATAATCCTGTGACAGGCCTGCCTTTATTATTTGCTCATGACTATGTGCTTCCCAGAATGTTCCCCACATGCTTGTCCTCCTGTAGCACACTTTCTTGGTAGGGTTCTCGACCCATTCATTGGGGCCTCACAGATACAGGTAGTGGTCTGTCTAGGCTGCTGCAATACACTTTGCTTCACATTGGTGAGCTCTCTGATTTCTCACCTCTTCCCCCATGCTGACATCACTAAGTCCGTCCTGTTCCTTCTCTCCTTAAAACTTACTTGTGTTCTTTCAAATGCTTCTCCCTTTTCCTTGAGTTGTCTCCCTTTTTAAAGGATAAGTCATGCTTGCTAACACATTACCAGCTCTCCTCTCCAGTCCTGCTTCCCATCATCATCATTGCCTTTCTTCATGGAACAAAGGTCTGCCTTGGCTGTTCCACTCTGTTCCTTTGATTATTGTTTCTTCAGTTTGTACCTGCTCCCCAAATTTTACATACACAGTTGGTCTTCTGAGTTATTCCACCTCCTTTATGTATATTGTATAATATTGTTTTATATCTCTCTTCCCTGTTTTGTGTTAGTGTGTGGTAGAGGGACTTGTTTTGAAGATTGTGTAAGTGGAAAGTTCTTGATTAACATCTTGATGATATTCTCTGGTGAAGGAAGATGTCAAGACCTGGGATTTTCCATGGCAATTTCACTTCCATTGGTTAAAAAGCTCCTAGGGAAGTAAGACAGACAGCAGTTTGCTTATAGGGAGTTACAGTTCTGTGATTCTTCAGGTGTTAAAATTAAGTACAACTTGCAGAAGTGCCAGAGCGATGACTGCTTTCACTTTGTACAATTGCAAGGGGACTTATGATTGTATACTTTTGGCAGATGAAACTTACTTGTTTTTGACAAAGCCTAAGAACCTGTGTGTTTGTGGAGAGTAAGAAATAAGGAGTAAGGAAAAGTTCAAAGTGTTGTCCAGTGCTGCCGAAATTGATCTAAAGGCAGAAATCATAATTGTTCATAATTGTTTCATAATTGAAATCAAACAACCACTTTGAGAAGTAAATTAGGATGAGACTATGTGCAAATCTACTTTTTTTTGCTACAAAAGAGTTTACCCACTTGAAGCCCTGTTTTATTAGGTGGTGAACTAGGCAATGCTTCGTAAGAATAGTAAAATGTTTTTTAGGTTAGTTTATTTATGCACTTTATTCATTTTCACATGTCTTTGTTTATGTCTCTGGCACTTAGCCGTTGATCTCTCTAGAGATATGAGTGTAATCACTAGCATTTAAATATTGAGGGAAAAGGTTGGCAAGCTATTTCAGGTTAACCAAAACATTTTCTGGAAGTCAACAAAGTAATCCACCCCAACGGTCTTTGTTACTAAAATAAACCAAAGGCTTTTTGCCTCAACAATTTCTTTAAAGACACTGGGAAAGGGACCCCTCCCCACATTTTAAAGACAGCTGCTCTAGTTCATCCCCCAGCCATCAGGACACAACTAGTGAGGCTTGCAGTTTCCGTTGAATAGAATAAAGATTGACATTCTGCCTTCTATCCTAGTCTAGACTTATGTTGTGGGAGGTCATGGGCTTAACAGCTAGCAGTTATCTGTTTTCAGAACCATTGGTCCCGAACAGCCTCATGACCTATCCGTGGTGGCTATTGATGCTCCAGTGCACATCTGAAGTTTTGATGTGACTGTTGCCAGTATCAGTAGGTGCATGGCACAGGTGGGGAATGGTCCTTACAAGTGCTTAACTGAGTAATGGTACTTTGGATATATAGAGAACTGGCCCACAAAGCTTCCTTTTCTTTTGTTGTGTGCTGACATATCCTTTTAAAGCTCCTGTCTCCATAGATAACAGTATGTTCTAACACAAAAGCCAGCAACTAACTTCCAAACTAATGAAGCACTGGTGCTACAGGAGAAGCACCAGTGCTTCTGAAGAGTTCAACTAATTGAGCTCTACTACTCATGTGGGTAGTGGGGGGCAAATTTTGACAACTTCCCCTTCCCATAGAAGTGTTCTATGCTACCTGAAATATGCCCCTGAGAGTTGCACAACCCTCAGGGACATATTGTCGGGTGACATAGAGCACTTCCAGTGGAAGAGGTGGTTGTAGAAATTCCTTTCCCATCCTCTGCAACATTGGTGCAGCGTTAGCTTGGAACTCTTCAGAAGCGCTGGTGCTATATGATTGGTTCTCCTGTAGCACCAATACTTTTACTCTGGATGTCAGCCAATGTTTTTCAGATAGTGGATTCTAAAAGGTGTGTGTGTGTGTATCACCAGACTTGTAGGCAAGAGATTAGTTGCACCAGGGGTTCCCAACCTTTGGCAGCGGCGGGAAGTGCACCCTTTCTATTGCAAACCTTCAGCTCAGGTACATGATAGAGATGTGTGTGTGTGTGTGTGTGTGTGTGTACACACACATTTAAATCTTAGTTATGGGAGAGGCTACTCCAGTTTGCTAGTTTGAATCCCCACTGGCACTATATCGGGCAGTAGCAATATAGGAAGATGCTGAAAGGCATCATCTCATACTGCGTGGGAGGAGGCAATGGTAAAACCCCTCCTGTATTCTACTAAAGAAAACCACAGGGCTCTGTGGGCACCAGGCGTAGAAATCGACTCAACGGCACACTTTACTCCAGTCACTGGCTTACACCCAGACTAAGTTACTCATGATTATTCCCATTGAAATTAATGGGAATAATTTACCTGTCCTACTTTCAATGGGAAAACTTGGTGCTAATTTTCTAAAGTCGCTGAGGTGAAGGTATGCTGAGCTTCAGCAAATAGCCCAGCCACTCAGGAGCAGAGTAGAAGGATCTTCACCCTCCTCTTTCCCCTTCTTGCAGTGGACATATCCCTGAGGGTACGTTGGCTTCAAGCCAATAATAGTCAGATGGGAAACAAATAGCATGGCTGCAACAGGAGAACCTGGCAGCCCTTCAGGTACTCCTAGGCATACTAGCACCTTCTGTTGGGATCACCTGAGTTATGCTGTGGGGGCTTGTGTATGCACATGGAAGATTCACTTGTCCCTCTCAGATGCCAGCAAAGACTGGATCACAGCAGAGACTTAGCATGTGTAGGCTACAAAATGCTATGTAGACTGTGAGATCATGGTGTGTGCTGTCCGTGTGTAACATTGCTCCAGTTCAGGTCCCATTTTGCCAGGACACAGCAACTTAACTCTGCTTAAATCATGCCCTCCCAAATAAGGAGATCAGACTCTCCAAGAGTTGCAGTTAACTTCTGATTGACTTTTGCCCATTCAACATGTGTAAGCTGGTCAGCACATACTGCTGACAATTTATTAATTTAGCAAGCAGATTAATTTGTGATGTTTGCCTTTTCTATGGTGAATCCATATGTTACTATAATCCTAACATGGCAAAAGCTATTCATGTAATCTTGCGTTTTATTCTTCTATGCCAAAAGCAAATGCTTTTGTCTGACGTTATTTTCAGTCCTTCTGAAGAGAGATTGGGATGGAGGTGAATGCAGCACTGTTGCCTGAGGGACTGAAATGGAAAGATTCTAGGCTAGAGGAGGGTTTGATAAGTGTGTCAGAAACAAACAAAAATGCTGTTTAGTGGGTCATGTTATTGAGGGGCATGTGGCTTTGTCAGGCCTGCCTGTTTCTGTTGATGATTCTGGTAAACAGTAACACGTTGAATAAGCTATCTGCTTTCTCTGTAATCTTATTTCTAGCATTGACTGTATCGGCTTCCTGCTGAGGTAAAGGCATTGAATGTATCTGTGCTGAAATCTGATGGCTATAAAACAAGAACATGTGAGAATTTATTGCATAATAATATCCACTTATTAGGAATTAGGAGTATTTTTAAATCTATATTTATGTTAGGTAGGTGGATTTCTAAAAGTTGGTTTATTTTGTTCAGATTGCAGAAAGCTTTGCAAGTCAGTAATTTGACAGGTGCACAGTTCTATAATCATTATTCCAAAAATTGTTAACCTTTCCCATCGATTACAATTCTTCGTGTCCACAGTTCTGTCATTTGAACATCTGATAATGGTTTTAAAAAAATGTTTTTTCCCCCATTTTTAGAAGAGATTTAGAAATGGGGGAGTGGGGAGCTCCATGCTCCCCACTCTATTTGCTGTTTAGGAGAAGCATGGTACTATTTCTTGGCATTCAAAAATAAGACGTCTCAATTTCCATTGTTGCTGCGCTGTTGTCTGTGCTTCTGTTGCTGTAGCTTCAGCAGTTACAGAAAAGTGGGAGAACTACTGTGCACATGCGCATCAACTGAGACCTGATTTAGAATACTGAGCTGGAGTGTAAGCCACAGGCAGGAGGTAAGTCACTAGGTCAGTGTTCTTCATTATAAAGCCAAGGGGCGGACCCAGCAACTCGAAATGTGACCCCCTCAGTAATAGTTTGTTGGGCCTCTTTGGCCAAAGCCGAATACCAGCATAGTTGCCCTAGCACCATGCGGAGGCTACCATTCCCACCACGCAGCGCTGTGCTTTATGCAGGCCAGTGGGCAACAGGGAGCCCTCTCTATTATATCATTATAGTTTTTCTATGTAAACCACTTTGAGAGCTTTTGTTGAAAAGTGGTATATAAATATTTTTAGTACAGTCGTCCCTCGCCAACCGCGAGGGTTCCGTCCCTGGAAAACCTGGCGGTTGGTGAATTCATGGTTGGAGAGCCATTGAAATCAATGGCAAACAGCAGGTTAGGGGAATCGAAGTTGCAAAAAGACTGGGGGGAAACAGTTAAAAATAGAAAAAAATGCATCAAACCCCCAGAAGGGACCTCCTGACCCCCAAAATTATCCCAACCCCCAAATTTCAAAAAAATCTCACCAAACCACGGATACTCAGATCGCGGTTGGCAAGACCTGCCACAATTTCCCAGTCACATATACTCAAATCCACTGTTGGGAAACCCGTGGTTGGCAAGGGAGAGCTGGTCTTGTGGTAGCAAACATGACCTGTCCCCTTAGCTAAGCAGGGCACACCCTGGTTGCATATGAATGGGAGACTTGATGTGTGAGCACTGTAAGGTATTCCCCTTAGGGAATGGAGCCGCTCTGGGAAGAGCAGAAGGTTTCAAGTTCCCTCCCTGGCATCTCTTAAGATTGGGCTGAGAGAGATTCCTGCCTGCAACCTTGGAGAAGCTGCTGCCAGTCTGGGAAGACAATACTGAGCTAGATAGACCAATGGTATACATGGCAATTTCCTGTGTTCCTAATGGTTGATTTTGAACAGCTGGCACCTTTCCCCACCCACATCACAACATGTTTTTAAAACTTCTTTCACTTTCAGAAGTGGTTTACTATGTGTTTCAGCAGGGAATGTGAGTAGTGCTGCTGTTCAAGAAAAACCAAACCCCCTTGGGGCTCACAGAACTTGGTGTACAGATCTTGGGCTGAATTACTTTCTCCACCTTTGCTCATTTATAGAAGAGGCATTAGTAGTTTTTCTCGTCTGCAGGACAACATTTTTTATCAAACAGCGAGAGCACACATTAGTGTAAAATAAGAAGAAATAGTCTAGCACAGGCAACTTTTAAAGAACGATATAGCATTGCCACCAAAGCCTTTCGAGCAGTGTACCTTCTAATAGGGATTTCCCAGATGTTGACTATAACTCCATAATATCTGGGAATCCCTGTTACTGCTTTCAAGTGTTCTTCATTGTGAAGATCACCTAGTTTGGTTGCTTTTAATTTTTTGCACTGTGTGGCATGAATGGGTAAGACATGCAAAATCAATGTGCGAAGACAGAGCACTTTATTTTTAAGTTTATGATATCCTTTCAGTAATGAACACTTAGGAAAATGTATATCAAGTATATGTGACCTGTTCCTGACTCTAAAATGATCATTTGTTGGTTTCCTCTAAGCCCCATGACACCCAATGCAACACCCACTTAAAATCAGTAATGGAATTCAATAATACTAAAATCGCTAAAACCCAATAAAAACTTTGCAATATAATCAAACCCATTAGCATCACACATGCACACTGTAAAAGAGTAAGAAGATGCAAATAATAAAAGCCACATTAGGGAAAATGTGTCTAAAAAGGTTTCAGGACATGGTTGTGTTCATAATAATTATGGCAGTGATGGCTAATCCATATTAGCAGGAGTGTCACAAACAAGTCCCAAGTAGATGGGGCCACTCTAGTGCATGTTTTTATTTATATATAAATAATTGCATATGTATATCTAAACATGTATGTATATCTTTGTGTGTATTTTAAGTACAGAGATGTACACTTGCTCATGCCTTGTGAGATTTTGCCTCTCCTAAGATGTGGATCAGATGACACTGCTGGAGATGCAGCCCATGCAGACCTGACTCTGCACTATAGCCAGGTCCACAGGACCTCCTATTCCGGACCAGGAATACTACAAACCCCCGCAGGCTGTAGGCCACTTGTGGCAAGTGGTGCTGCATATTGGCCACTCAGGTTCTGATTTTCTATATTTATTGGCTGCTTTTACATTTTCATTAGTGTATCAAAAGTACATTCTAGGTGTCAAAGGCTATTTTAAATTGCTTGTGCTTTGCAGTAGTAAAATATAGCACCATACTATGTCCAGAGCAAATTCAAGTGTTGTTTATTTTAAAGAATTGGGCTTTATTGTTTCCTTAACTGATAGCTCACTAGAATCTTTAGGACAGGCAGTTTTCTGGACCTACATGTCAAAGGAGAGTTTTAGTGGTTGTGGAGTCAGGATTTCTTCTTTTGCAAAAACAAAGTAGGAGACATTGAATTCAGCTGCACAGCTAAAGGAAGGGAGAACTTTAGATGTTCAAAAAGAGCTGGAAAGCAGATTGTTGAAAAACATATACTGGTTCTATTTATAGTTCTCTTGGAATCTGTATCTGCAGTAGGTGGTAGGTAGAGACAAGTACATATAACATAGATATTAGCGTTTGTCTTGTGAAGAACCTTTTATGGTGAACACTAATGCACTGAAATCCTTGCATGGCTTTCTTCATTGCCTGTGGATTGCAGTTCATCTGTAGGCAGTTTGTACTTTTTTCTCTATATGACTGATACCTTTTATAGTCTGAATTTGTTTACATCTGAATCAGGATGGCCAGCTTCTTCAACCCTGGGGCCTGGATCTTCTGTAGCTAAGCTCTTTGAGAACTGGGAACCAGCATGGCCTGAATTCAGTGCAGCAGACCTGAACCCAGCTGCCCCTCAACTTTTTCAGCTCAGGGAATCAGGGAGGGATGCCGCAGAAGGCCATTGAGACACCTCTTGGCTCAGTGCTGGGAAGACTGATGTGTGACTGATTGGAACACTTCACAGTAATAGCTGGAGAAGCTATCCTGACCTGGATAGTGCTACTTAGACTATCTCTAATCTGAAGATGTTGGATATAGGCCTCTAGTTGGCCACTTCTTACCTAAATCATATATCAAAAAATTCCTCTTAGTATGCATTGGTAGCTTGATTGCTTCAGCCAACTATGCAAACTCCATCCTTGCTTCTGTATGTGCTGTTATGTTGTAAACATTGAAGTAGCCATAGTTCTACTCCTGATAAAATATCTCAATTTTCTCCCCCATTTTTTAAAATAACAAAACTAGTTTAGGAAGTAGCTGGAAAAATGCACTTCAGAAACTAACAAATATCTTGTTATGCAGAGCAGCTATTTCTTCATGCGATTGTTCTCCTGAATTCCCATTCACTTGGTTTGAAGGCTCTTCTAGAATACATGATTCCTGTGAGTTGCATCTGAGCTGCTCCCTCATAAGAGACTCTAGTGCAGGCTTCTCAAACTTGGGTTCCTGGATGATGATGGATGACAGCTCCCATCATTCCCAAACACAATGGCATCACAGCTGGGGATCATAGGAGTTGTAGTCCAACTACATCTGGGAATCCAAGTTTGAGAATCTCTGCTCTAGCGAAATGCCAGAGCTTTCCCTTTTGTCATCGCCTCCAAATGTGCGAGCTCTATGCATGTCTTCATGCTGTTTTTAGCACTTGTTTCACCTGGAGTGTAATTTTTGTCTTTTTCTTTCCTGACAGCTTATTTAAACATGCCTCCTTGCCCATTTCTGAATTACCATTCTAGAAGGAGGGTGTGCTAATGGTGATTAGTTTCTTCAGTAAGCATCAGAGGCTCTTTAAAAATCTGAATGCTCATCCCCCTCTCCTCCTTGGTTTTCTTCTGTCACCTACTCTGGCTCGATAGGTTATTATGAGATAAGAAGGAAAGTCCACGTAATCAAGTTATTCATGGTTCATACACTTTTCAAGTTGGACAGGCTGAATTCCTGACCTGCCTTAAAGTGGCAGTAATCTTTAAAATGCCAATAGCATCATAATTGTGCATTAATGCAGGCTGCACTGTAGGGCAGCTATAGAGAGAGAATGTATATCTTTTCCTCTCTGGTCACACCTGGAGACATGCCTGTAACAGACTTTGATTCTTTACATGGCTGAAGCCACCTAATGGCGCAGCGGGGAAGCTAGAGAGCAGGAGGCTGTTGGGTCGAAATAGGAAGGTGCTGAAAGTCATCATCTCATACTGTGCAGGAGAAGGCAGTGGTAAACCACTCCTGTATTCAACCAAGAAAACCACATGGCTCTGTGGTTGCCAGGAGTAGACACTGACTCGACGGCACAATCTTTTTTCTTTTATATGGTTGAGTCCTAAGGATCACTTCAGCCACAGCAGAGCAAACGTGGGTGTTAGCGCAATGGCTCATAGGATTGGCTGCAAGAGAACTGACCAAGACTTACAAGAGTTTCCCAGCAGAATGTAGAAAAGCATGTGTAACTCTTTCTCTCTGCAGCTTGTATGCAAAGATAGAATGATAATCGAACAACAAGCAAGATAAGAGCACTCAGTTTATCTCTGCTTGCCTCTTCAAGATTCTACAGTCTTAGGAGTTGGGTTTTTTAAAAAACCAAAAAACCCCACACCAAATATTTATATACTGCTTCTCAACAAGCTTTCTAAAGTCATTTACATACAAAAAGAATAAATCAGAGGGCTTCCTGTCCCCAAAGGCCTCACAGTCTACAAAAACCCAAAACATAAGACAGACACCAGTAACAGTTACTGGAGGGATACTGTGCTGGGGGTGGATAGGACCAGTTGCTCTTCCTCTGCTAAATAAAGAGAATCACCACTTTAAAAAGGCACCTCTTTGCCCAATTAGCAGGGGATAGAGTGAGTTATTCAAGGGCTTTTCTTCAATACTCTTGCTTTCTTAAAGGGTGCTTCAGGATATTTTGTGGGTTCATCCATATGAGCAGTGTTGAATTCATGGGCAGGGCAAGACATGTCTGTACTCAGGGTCTTGGTAGAGAACTACTTGTACAGAACTGCTTGCCATTAGATTGGAACTATATTAAAGGTGTCTGTGTATTCCTCTTTCTGCACCCACTGAGAGCCCTCTTCTCTTGTTCATGGGACTGAGCTTCCTGTAGAGCTGACCATTTCATCCTGAACACTAATGGAGGCTGCCAAGTCTTTTTAAAGTGGACCTTGTGCCATTTCTAAACATCCTGCAGCTCAGTGTTTGCCATGTATAGCATTACAATTGGGAAGTTACCAAATTTAACCAAAAAATTAGTACCCTGGCTTGGTTCCAGGTACTTAAGAAAGGGCCTTCTTTGTCATGAACTCTGTTGCCTATTAAGATTATCTGGAGAGGTTCAGTTATGGTTGCTGCCTGCTCGCTTGATGGCAACTCGGGACCGGGCCTTCTCTGTGGCTGCCCCAGGAATATGCTCCCTGTTTGGAATGTGCTCTGTGTTGAAATAAGAGCATCTCCTTCTGTTTGCTTTTAGGAAGACCCTTAAAATGCACCTGTTTTCTCAGGCTTTTAATTGGAATTAAATTTAAACTATTTAATTTGTTTTTATCTTGTGAGATTGTTCTTATATGTCTTGTGAATTTTAACTGTTTTTATTCTGTTGTTGTTGTTGTTAATAATAATTTGATTTCTATACCGCCCTTCCAAAAATGGCTCAGGGTGGTTTACACAGAGGAATAACAAACAAATAAGATGGCTCCCTGTCCCCAAAGGGCTCACAATCTAAAAAGAAACATCAGATAGACACTAGCAACAGTCACTGGCGGTACTGTGCTGGGGGTGAATAGGGCCAGTTACTCTCCCCCTGCTCAATAAAGAGAATCACCACGTTAAAAGGTGCCTCTTTGCCAAGTTAGCAGGGGCTATCCTGATTCAGATGTTATAACCCTGTACACTGCCTAGAGATGCACATATCAGGTTGTATAAAAATATGACAGAAATAAATAAAATATAGACAAATTCCAAGTTTATATACTGCCCTGAGCCATTTTTGGAAGGGTGGCATATAAATCAAAAATAGTCTTCTCTTTGATGTAATCCATGATTGAGGGCCACAAATCTTATTTTTATATATTTACATTATGAGAGGAGAGCTGGTCTTGTGGTAGTAAACATACTTGTCCCCTTAGCTAAGCAGGGTCTGCCCTGGTTGAATATGAATGGGAGACTTGATGTGTGAGCACTGTAAGATATTCTCCTTAGAGCAGGCCTGCACAACTCAAATGACCTGGCGGGCCGAAACCAACCGTGACTTGGTTCATAGGGGCCAAGGTCAATTCCTAGGGTGCTGATTATTAGAGGAACACTTAATATCAACCAATCAACTGAATTAAAGGGAAATGAATTAAAAATGAATTTAATCAATATTTAACTTTTGATGTTCTGGCAGGCCAAGATTGATTTAAATTAATATGAAATAAGTTGAATTAAAATTCATTCTAATAATATAAATATTATACAATCTGTACAAAATACATAATAAAATGCATTGTTCTTCCTTTCCACCTCTGCCAAATCATCCCACAAAACATGGAACACTTTTAAGGAGAAAAAAAGAGAACCTCTTCTCATAATTTTGGAAAAGAAGGGAGAAGGGGAAAGAAAGATGGAAAGGATGCAGCAGGAGGCTTGGCCAGAGAGAGAGTGGGAGGGAGAGAGAGAGAGAGAGAGAGAATGGAGTAGTCTTGGTGGGAGAGAGAGAGACAACTGTGCAGGCACGCCTCGCAGTTGGGAAGCAACACTGGTAGACCCGAGTGTTGCTCTGGTTTCTGCCGCTGTGTGCCACTGCTGCCATGGGGGAGGGTAAGGAAGAACCCCCGCAGCCATCTCCTCGGCCGTGCAGTGGCTGGAATTTTTTTTGGGGGGTGTGTGTTTTTTAGGCAGCAGGGGGAGGAAGAGGAAATAGCCCCGGGGGCCAGGAAAAAAGGCCTCACGGGCCGCATCTGGCCCCCGGGCCACACGTTGTACAGGCCTGCCTTAGAGGATGGAGCTGCTCTGGGAAGAGCATCTAGGTTCCAAGTTCCCTCCCTGGCACCTCCAAGATAGGTCTGAGAGAGATTCCTGCCTGCAATCTTGGAGAAGCTGCTGCCAGTCTGTGTAGGCAATACTGAGCTAGATGGACCAATGGTCTAACTCGGTATATGGCAGCTTCCCATTTCCCTAATCTTGGCCATCAATATCATCTTGCGGGATGTGCAGTGTCTTCCCCGTTAGAGGTGAAAGCATTGTTGCACTTACAGCTTTGTGTGTTGTTCACCCCTCCTTTATCCCTATCCCCCATCCCCAAACGATGAGGCTAAAACTGCAGTCATTTTTGCACAGAAAAAAGGGGTAGGTTTAGGGTCAGGATTTGGTAACAATGAACAAATCACTCCATGGAGTAATCTTTGGAGGATATTGCTGCCAATTTTTCATTTCCATTCCTCTGACAGCAGTTATAAGATTTTATAGTAGTGTTTGTGTCTTTAAAACTTTTAAAAGCTTTTAAAACACCATTGCAAATTTGACCTCTGCCAGCCATATAGGGTAACAAAAGCACCCTGAAGGCTGAAAGTACTGCAATGCTCTCACCTGTTTTCCATTTCTAAGGCTGTAGATCTTGTCAAAAATCATAATGAGCATTTGTCTCCCGAGATAGGACCAACCACCTCAGCTGGCGCATGTATTCTCATATGCTTGGTCTTTTGGGGTATAGGGACTTGGAAACTTGTGGTCCCCTCCCTGAATTCTGAAATGGCGCAGTCGCATGCAGAGGCATCTCATGCTCTCCCCCCCACCCCCCGAACATGTGGTAGTCTTTGGACTGGTGCCTGAAATGGGTTAAAATTCATGCTGCCATCATACCGCACCATATGATGGGTACTTGCACTCTGTTATAGACTTGTAAACAACCATTTGAGTTTTGTGATTTAGAGTTGCCTCCAGAAAGGCCAGGCAGAGAAACTCTACAAAAGCTTGTTCAGCTTCCAACTCCTTTTTTAGGCCACACATGATTAAGAGGGAAGGAAGAGTTAAAAACAAAAACGCAACTAGTAACACTTATGGGCTTGTTTGCAAGACTGCTCTGATAGGAGGTTGCTTTTAAAAAAAATTCCTTCAACCTCTGTCTAGATATTGGAGAATTTTAGTGACTAATACACCATGCAATGAGCATTGAGTTTGCCAAATATTAATGGTTTCCTTCTGGCATTTTTACTAGAACATCTCTTCTCCCTCCCCCACCTTAGTTGGTTAAGACTTGGCATGTAATAATTTCTAACTGCTTGTTGTCATGTTACATAGGTAGTGAGTGGAGTTTGCTGCCAAAATTGAGTGTAGAATCTTTCGCTTGTGCTGTGTAGACGAGTATTTTCTACTCCCCCCCCAGCATAAAGTCCTTTGTCTCAAAGAGAGAGACTGCAATTTAATATGTTTGCTTTTGTTCTCCATGCCTTCTTAATTTATGGCTTCTAATTTCTGTTAAAAATAGCCCTCAAGCCCTTATTCTTTAGCACCTGTAATACAGTCTTCAGTTTCATTGTTCTAAATTTAAATGGGTAGAGGACTTCTATTTGAGTGTGTTCTCTCCCTTGTGTAGGATTCCCTGCAGTTGTCTTATTGATTTCCTTTGATTTCTTTATATCGGGAATAGCCCACCTAGGCTGCTGCTAATCTCCACTGATTTCTTTATGTTGGATATAGGCAGTCCTGATTCTCCAGCTGTTGCTGAACTATAACTTGCATCTGTAACAATCTTTTGTGGCTGGCAGTGATGGAAGTTGTAGTTCAACATCTAGCCGAGCTTGCCCATCCCCTGCTTTATCAACCCACTCCCAAGTATTTGATCTTCCTCCTTTCTTCATGGAGAATACAACTAGCAACTGGGGGGTCTGTTAAATTACTTTACACATGTAGTGAAACAAGGTGGTGCTCATTGTCAGTTTTCTTGCCATTCCACATCCTTTTGGATAAGATTTGCTGACTCTGTTCAGATTTGTTGCGGGGGGGGGGGGGCGGGGGGGGAGACTTCTGACACACCCACACCAGTATCAACTATTGACAGACTTGGGTACTGTATATATTTACATAATGTTTCATGTTGACTTCTACCTAAAATAAAAATGGGAGTCATGATCCAGCCACAGGAAGATTTTTATTCTAGGGCATATAGCTATGGGGTGTGTGTAGATCTGGATGGAGAGGAGAGGCAAAGGGTTAAAGTCCCCCCCCCCCCACACACACAAACACCTGCCTGATTTTAATTGGACTTTTTGTGGCTCCTATTTAGAAAATTCAAGTCTATCAACTCTAATAATGTGCAGTTTGCCCTTAGGTTTAATCTATTCCAGTGGGATTGCACACATGCTTACCATATGTCTGTGTTTGCTGCACTGTACTGACTGGAGAGCCAGACACTGGAGAATTCTCACTTCGAATCTAATATTTTATGCAAACTCACTTGGTTAAGGTAGCCTTAACCAGGCTGCTATTTTCAACCTCTACCCCTATTTCCCATCTGCAAAGTTGGGGTGACAATACAGATTAATTTGCATTAGCATTCCTTACAGCAATCCTATATATAAAGCACAACATGCTATATAAGTATATATTATTCCATGCTTACACTTGGTTGAATCTCACCCCATGCTTAACTTTCACACAGGTCTATTAATGATTGTGCATATTGGTTATGCTAGGTTATGAGTCTTTGTTAAAATTTACTCTTGCCTAGCATTGTATTTTAATTTCCTTCTAATGGCTACATCCATACTGTTCAATAAAGAATCATACATATAATAAAGGAATATGGTGTTGGGGATGTCTTCACATGTTACAGTAGGAACAGACATATATGGTTTTGTATAACATGGACTGGGTTAGGCAGCCTCAGCAGCTGTTGAACTAAAACTCCCATTATCCCCAACCTTGTGGCTGGGGATGTTGAGAGTTGCAGTTCAACCACAGCTGGAGTCTTGAGGCTGCCTATCCCTGAACTGTTGCATAAAGGTAAAGTGTGTCATCAAGTCGATTTTGTCTACTGGCGCCCACAGAGCAATGTGGTTTTCTTTAGTAGAATACAGGAAGGTTTTACCATTGCCGCCTCCCACACAGTGTGAGACTATTATTATTATTATTTTTACATTTATATCCCGCTCTTCCTCCAAGGAGCCCAGAACGGTGTACTACATACTTGAGTTTCTCTTTCACAACAACCCTGTGAAGTAGGTTAGGCTGAGAGAGAAGTCGCCCAGCTAGTTTCATGACTGAATGGGGATTTGAACTCGGGTCTCCCCGGTCCTAGTCCAGCACTCAAACCACTACACCACACTGGCTGTCATGCCTTTCAGCATCTTCCTATGTCGCTGCTGCCCAATATAGGTGCTTCCCATAGTCTGGGAAGCATACCACCGGGGATTTGAACTGGCAACCTTCTGCTTGTTAGTCAAGCATTTCCCCACTGAGCCATTAGGTGGGGAAATGACATGTCCTCTCTTCACTTGGTGCACATATACCAGTGTAGAAACGCCCAGTGTGCAACCTAGGATTAAAGATTTGCTTTTGGACAAGTATTTCTGCAGTGTACATGCAAGAAAAGGTGATACTTAGTCACCTTGCTGGTAACAGGGTGGAAGTCGGGCATGTACTGCATTATTTTAATATGTACCCAGTTTAATTATATGTGGCCCATCCTTTAGCCTTTTTTGCATCCAGGTTTTTTGTCAGTCTTGCTTTCTTTCTGCAAGCATTTCCTAGCAGGTAACATTCATTATTTTTAACTGCTTTAGTATTTCTTTAAACTAAAATTAAGAGTAGAAGGGAAATAAATTGTAATAAAAATGTATCATGCTGTGGTAACACCAACATTGCAAGTTACATTGCTCCCTGTGCTTTCGTTATACCCCGCTTTATTGCTTCCTGATTCTTTTATCTTCTCTGACCTCTTGTGTTTTTCAGCTAAGTTGCAATGTTTATCTAATCAGACCTCCTTTTCAGGAACGTTTACTTGCGGCTGAATAACTGCCTCCTATTCTAGCACTGTATTACAGACCTACAAAATTATTTCCCATCAGAGTAGCATTATCACAGCTGTGGAATTTTCTGTGTCTGTGGATTCTCCAGAGCATCTTCTGGAAGCGTTGTAGTAACCTTCTGTGTGGACTAGTTATCAGTGCCTATGGGATAGGTTTTGTATTCATGTAGTGTTTTTCATGTTTGTGTTGTCTTAAAAAGACTGCTTTGTGTGTGTTTTTCCTCAAAGTATTTTATCTGCCCAGGAGGCAAACATTTAAATAAAAAATGCAAATTGGCTGCTGTTCTAGCTTGCCAGACAAAGTGTGCTGTGTGAATCAAAAGATTATGTAAGTGTTTGCCAGCAGATGTTAGCACAGTAAAATATTGCTGTGCATCTACATAGTTTCTGCAAAAAAGAGTTATAACTTTTCAGTTTTTCTATAGGATTGTAGACGGGAAGGCTTGACCTAAAATCTATTTGTCGAGTCCAAATACTCTGTAGCAGTATCTTCCATACTGCTATTCCAGATAATAGAATATACTATTCCTGTATACTGTGGTCTCTGTAATTTTTTTCCCATCTCCTTGCGGAATGAGTTTTGTTCTGGGCGGCTGTATCAAGGCAGTGTGTGCGCACGTGCATTCAGAGTGGGGCCTTCCTGATTTAACCTGAGCAGGATCTAAAATTAACTGAGCGGATATTAAAAAAAAACTTCTGAGCTCATGCATGTGTGCATGCCTTAGAGGGAACAGTGTCTGTATAGTAGGTTATGTTAATGGAACTGCTGCAGGGTGGTTGGCAGAACACCCCTAAATGCGTTTGGGCTTGTGTGGGAGAATTGGCTATAGTGGAGCAGTCCCACGCAGAATTAATTTTTGCAAAATTCTGGTCCCAGGGAAATGAACTGATAACAACAAATATTTATATACCGCTTTTCAACAAAAGTTTCCAAAGTGGTTTACATAGAGAAATAATAAATAAATAAATAAATAAATAAATAAATAAATAAGATGGCTCCCTGTCCCCAAAGGGCTCCCAATCTAAAAAGAAACATAAGACACACCAGCAACAGTCACTGGAAGTGACAGAGTAAGTAGAGTTTCAAAAATAAAGCAAGGTTTTATTTTTGAGGGTGTGGGGGACAGTGGAATAAAAGAGTTGATTAGAATGATATTACTACTAAAAATACATTACAGAGATTAACCAGATAACTTACAAAGAGGCAATTTAGCTTAGTGTCTGAATTAAATGAACTCTAGGCTGGCTAGAGAAAGAAGACTGTAGAGAAACACGTTTTGGGATTTAAGAAGGAGCAGGGGTAGGAAGAGCTCAGAGGGGCACAGTGGTATCATACAACTTCGAACTTCTGTTTAGTGGTGACTGGACCCTCGTGGCTCAGGTGCAACCGAAGGACTTCTTTCCTCAGGAACGGAACCGGGCAGCAGTGGGGAAGCAAACACAGTTTGGGGGTTAGGCAGCAGGGGTAAAGCCAGAAGGTGTCTGTTATCTTGTAGCCAGCTTATCATAGCAGCGAGACATGCTGGGCTGATCGGGCCGATCTGGAGGCTGAGAGCTGGAATGGCGCAAAGAGCAAGACACGGCCTGGTGTTATGGCTGGTGTTGGGTCAGTTGCCCAAACAGTGGGTGACTCCAAGGTATAGAGACCAAATGAAGCATGTTGGTTCATGAAACCAGGGCCAGTTATAGCCCAAAATGTGCCCTGAGGCAAAATACCGGCCACTCCTTCTTCATGAGGAGGGAAATTCCAGTGGATCTCAAAAGGATCCATTGTCTTTGGTGTGCTTGAGTAAAACACAATGGCATGAATGGTCAAGAACAACCTGTATGTAAATAGACAGAACAGACATGCAAGGACGGTATCTGTCAGGCCGGAAGGCCCTAGTAAAGCAATCAGCAATTTTAATGAGCGCATCTCCTGAGTTCCTGTTGCCCACTTAGCTCTTTTGTGGTGGGGAAGGGAGTAGCATTCACAGTGCCTTATGTGCTTTCCTGCTGAGGTGATTAGTGCTAGCTTGTTTGAGGCAACCGCAGAGGAGGAGAAAGTAAAAGGGTCAATCAGTGGACAGAGAGACCTTGAAGTGGAGTTAACTCAAAAGCTAACTCTGGGTCTGCTTAGACATTCCCAACATAGGTCAAGGTGCGAGTTTAATCCCCTTTCAGTTAGCTTGGTAGCTGGTGAACCTGGGGGCAATCGTCCCACTGCCTGCTAAGTGACCTGTCCCCATGTTCCAACAAATGGGAGCACATGATACCTTGAGGCTCCTGAGCTTGTTAAGAGTGGGGGCTACAAGCCTTTAGTCCCAGACATAGAGGTTTCTGGGAGCCTGCAGAACAGCAGTGCTGGCAACATTTACCCACAATCTATGCCAACCAGTTTATACCTTGGCATAAACTGGAGTGTAGGAAGAAAGCTATATCCTGCCAATAGAGCCTCAGGACAAGAAATATATTCATATTCATTCTTATTAGATACACTTTCTTGTAGTACCAGGATAGTTTGTCATTCCATGTTCTTCAGGTTATCTTTTCTAATTATAAAATAGGTATACATGGGGTTATTCATGGGGGTGGGGAGGTTTCTGCATTATGGGCACAAATGCAGAAACTGAGAAAAATGAAACCTGGGAATCCAGGAGTTAGATTCCTCCCTGTGTGCATGCGCACCCCCTCCCCACCAAAGCAGCAGGGGCAGAAATAAGAACAATAAAGTACTGTGTCTTGCTCTCTGGGTCTCCAGCTAAAAGCAACTGCGTGCCCCACCCAATTCCTCTTGGTTTTTTGTTTTGTTTTTTTGCAAAAATTAATTGTGTGTGTGTGTGTGTGTGTGTGTTAAAGATCCACCAAATGGCTCTGCACCATAAAATGGTGGTCAGAAATGACATTGGAAGTCATCGCCGGCCACTCAAAACCACAAATAGGCAAATTTTGCCTATTTTTAATATTACAGAGAAAGAAACTGGGTCCCTAAGACCTGTCCACAGATACAAAACTGCAGTTGTTGAAACCACGGATAATGAGGGTCACCTGTGTTGTCTTATTAGTCATTAAATGCTTTTTAACTGTAGGCATCTGCAGAATTGCTGCTTCTTTCCTCTGCTTCTTTCCAGTAAAAGAACATTATCTATGTATATAGTGTCATTCTTTTGTACTTAAAATTGTTTTGTAAACTTTGGCAGGACAAGTTTGAAACGTTGCTTGTTTGCTTTCAGCACCTGTTGATATTTTGAGATGAGGCGTGACGTCACTGTCTCTGTGCTCCAGTGCTGTGCCAAACTTTTGTGCTGATGGTGTGGCCACATTTGCAGGTCAGGAACTGAAAGGTGATCAGTTCTGAGAAGATTTGCTTTCCTGCCTGTCAGACGCAGACTAAAGCAGTGTTCTTCACTGTAAGGCCTGGGCGCCAGTGGCAGCTCCATCAGCCCTAGGTGCAGGATCCCTGACTAATCATTTATTGGGTCTGTGTGCAACTTTGGCCAAAATTGAATACTCTGCACAGTCCCCCAGGTACCATGCATAGACCACCATTCCCACTGTGCAGTATTGTGCTTTGCTTGGCGCAGGAGGCTTATTTAAGGGAAACTGAGTCCTCTTGCGCCCCTGCACCATCTTGGAAGGTGTGCGCTGGGCTTTTCTTTTCTCATGGAGCTTTCCCACCACTGAGAAAGTGCAGCAGTGTGCAGAGATCAGCACAGTGGGAAATGGCTCTTGCATGAAAGGCTTCTTGCCAAAGTAGCCCCTGCTTGAAAAAATAGTGAAGGATCACAGGACTAAAGTGTAGGACAGAACATTAAGCTTGTATACAAAGAAAGATCTTGATTAGTGGTTGGAGACTACCAACCTGGTAGCAGTGGTGCTAAAAGCTCATGAGCGAGCAAATGGAGATGTTCTGATATTCAGGGAAAAGAGAGAACCTTTCGACTACACATGCAACTCAGGTTCAAATAAATCAAATGTTGATTTATCCTGAAAGGGTGGTGGGGAAACAGACTTGGTCTTTTGTATGTGCTTGCTGCAGGACAGTGTAAGCCATGGAATCACAAGATTTCACTATCAGATTTTCTTTATGAGATTGGCTGTCCTTGTTCTGTGTTCTGAGATCAGTATTTCCATCCTCCTGCAAGATCTTCCCTTCCTCTATTTCCAGTCATATGTAACCCCTTGAGCATTCTATAATTTTTTTTGCATTCTGATGTTTGTTTCCCCCTCCTGTTTTGACTTTGAGACAGTAGCTTTGCTAATTGAACAGGGTGCAGTGAAACATGATAAAGGTTTAGAGAACTATGTAGGGAGACTGGCTACAGAGAAATGCTTCTTCCTGTCTAATTATCAAACCTGGAATTCTGCATCTACTGGAGTTGATTGGCAGTAAGTTTGGGACAAGCTGAACAAGGTACCAGTGGTCCCTCTAATTTCTTTCATCTCTGTGCGGAATGAATTTTGTTCTGGGCGGCAGTATCACTTCCTGCCCCACTTCCTCTTGCCGCCCTCGCCCCGCCCCCCTTTCTCTGCATTTTAAAAAGTTCTACTTACTCGGCCGCTGCCACCGCTCCTCTTCCCAGGCGGTGGACAGGAAAGTCCCGCCTCCCGGCTCCCTCCCACGCCAGTCTCCCACAGGCTCCTCCTGGCCTGGCCGGCGCACCTGGCCGAGAGCCGCCTCCGCGGCCTGTCCCGCTGGCAGGCCCGCCACACCAAGTGCCGCCTCCGCGGCCTGCCGTGCCCACTGCCGCCACTTGCCAGTCTTTGCGGCCAGTGGCAGGCCAGCCACCTCCTCCCCCCACCTTCTGCCCTGGTATCGGGGCCGGCCGCCTCACCACCTCGTCCCTTGGCTGAGCCCGCCACTGCTTCGCTGCGTCCGGGCTGGGCCTGCAGCCACCACCTGTTGCCAGGCAAGGCCCGCCAGCCGGCCATGGCTTGCAGGGGCCAATTCTCCTTCTCCTGGGTGTGCCAGCCAATCAGGTGCCTCCGCAGTCCAGCCAGTCAGCTGGGCTGCCGGGAGGCATTTTCCCTGGCACACCCAGGAGAAATATATATATTGATAATAAATAATACCAGAGAGATAGGTAATACTTGTCCAAGAATATCAGTACAGGATAATCCAAGCATTGTATAAACCAGGGGTAGGCAACCTTTGGCCCTCCAGCTGTTGTTTATTTATTGTGGCTGGGAATGATGGGAGTTGCAGTTTGACAGCAGCTGGTGTGCCAAAGATTGCCTACCCTGCTATAAACCATTTGAACTGTGCAAATAGGTACAGGCAGCCCTCGTTATTCACAGGCGTTCTGTTCCCACTAACTTCTGCAGATAACGAAACCATGAATAAAGAGACCTTAACCCTATAGGGATTGGTGGGTTAGGTTCCTTCTGCTTAAAAACTACCCCCCCCCAAAGCAGGGAAGGGGCAGACATAAGGGTAGAACAACATAGTACCTTGTTCTCCAGGAATCCCCCACAAATTCTTATTCGTTCTAAATTTTTTTAACAAGAGCGAGCCACAAAATGGCTCTGTGCTTCAAAATGGCAGCCGGAAATGACATCAGAAGTCAGCTACTCAGGAACCGTGGAGAGGCGAAAATTGCTTAGGTTTCATGTCGTGGATAAAGAAACTAGGTCTCTAAGACCCATCCATGGATACGTGAAATCACGGATGAGGTTCACCTCTATTTCTATTTGCCTGAACAAACATTCAGCTTTCCAGCACCTACAGTGGCTTTTAGTGCAGGAAATAGAGAAAGTTCTTGGAAAGCAAAATAACATTTCACTTGCTCTCCAGGGATTGCCAGCATTTGAGAGATGAGGAAGACACATTCTTGATTGTTGGGTATCATATAACAGCTTGAAAAGATTTTGGTGGTATTCTGCTGCTCTGTTGTTCCTCTGAAATGTTTCAAGCTATTCACAGTAATTGGACTGAATAATTATTCTGGTAATAATGTGGTGTGTCTGTCCTTATCAAATGGAAGGTTACCATGTGTTGTATATGGACAGTAAAATGATACTGAAGGGCTGTTCAAGTTCATGAATTTTTTTGCATCCACGTAATATGACTTAATAATATTTGATCATTTAAAAAAGCAGTTATAGAACTTCAAGGCAAAAGTATGATGCCTTTCACTGCCCTGAGCATTTGGCACTGAGAAAAGCAGTCAGTGCTACACAGAGTTTCTGACTGAGTTCTGATATTTTCTTCATTAAATAATGCCTCCTTAGCTCCACTCTACAAATATAGTGTTACCTTCCAGTTGGTGTACTGGAAAAAGCACGGGACATAATTTACGGCACCACTTCAGATGCAGCACCAATCCATGGCTTGGTGTTGCGCAAGTGAGCCTTGGTCTCGCAGACTCCCTCCACACTGTCTTTTTCATAGCAAACCATAGTTTACTATTAAATCTGGATTGTGATTTGCCATTCTAGTTTGGAGGGCAAGTGCAGACCATGGCCTGAAATGGCAAACTGGCTTTCCGTGGGAGGAAGGTGTGTGTGAGCTTAGGGCTCACTCCTGTCAGTTCAAACCGTGCTTTGACATTCCATGTGAACCCAGCATGTGAACTGGAATAAATGCATCCATTTATTGAAACAGGGATGGAAGAAACAATCTGAATCGGTTGAACCTTTTGGAAGTAAGCCCAACAGGCTATGTTCTGGCTGGTGTATGAGGATATGTATGTTGCCTGTTAGCCTTGTGTAATTCACTAGATTAGGGATGCTGTGATTAGCAGTTGCAAATGTGTGGATTTGAATTTATATCCCTCCCTATTTTGAAGCTGAGATGGCTAACAGCAGTTCCCTTCAGCAAGATATTCCGCTGAGGGGATGGAACCACTCTGGGACGAGCAGAAGGTTCCAAGTTCCCTCCCTGGCCACATCTCCAAGATAGGGCTGAGAGAGAATCCTGCCTGCAACCTTGGAGAAGCTGCAGCCAGTCTGGAAAGACAATACTGAGCTAGATAGACCAATGGTCTGACCAGGGGCGTAGCTATAATTGAGCAAAAGGGTTCAAAGAACACAGGCCCCCAGCTCCTGAGGGCCCTCAAGCTCCACCCCTCCCTATTTTCTCCATTGTCTCCCTCAATCTGAGGGGCCGCCAGAGAGAGGGATGAACATGGGCCCCCTCTTCCCTAGCTACGCCCCTGGGTCTGACTCAGTATATGACAGCTTCCTATGGTCCTTCCTATGTTCAATTTAATGGCTTAGACCTTTTCCTATTAAAGACACACACAAATAGGCCATGCAACCAGGGGCAGAGGTGGGAGTGGGGGAGAGTGAAATATGGAAGAAATATATATATTAAACGCAGTAGTAACTAAAGAAACCCAAAGCCTTTCCCCGTATGATGTATTGTTCATTCCTCTGAATATGGTGGCAATTAAGGAACAGCAGAAGTAGCAACTCCTCACTTTCTCTAGAGAAGGTTTGTGGCTGGTGTCAAGGCTGTCTCTAGTGGGGTGCGGGGCTGGGGGCGAATCAGCGTGTGCGGGGCCTCCTTAACATTTCGTATCATTACAGAATCATACTGATTGATGACATACAGAGTAAATAGTGTGAGTGAGGTTTTGGGACATGTCCAACCAGCTTGGACATATAATGCATTTCTAAAGAAATAATAAAAAGCACGCTTCACAGTTCCTTCTGGGTTGCAAATCAACTTGAGCATCATGCATTCATATAGATAGATAGATAGATCCAGAAGTTTCTGAAACTTTCTGCCATGAAACAAACCACTTATAGGACTCTTTGGATGTGTGTTTTGTTTTTGTTTTTTAACTCCAACAATTTCTGCAATCCCCTTCATTTTGTTAATTTCACAGCTAAGTGTTTGGCATAGATTTTACTAGTAATACTTAATAGACTAATGGGGTGACAATTTGAAGGGTCATCCCTTCTGCCTTTTTAATAGATACATATTATAATTGCAACTCCCCAATCATGCAGTATTTTTGCTGTATTATCAATATAAGTGAATAGGGAGGCTAAAACCGGGGCCCACCAGTCTAGGTTGGACCATATAACCTTGATGGCAATAAAACCACTTCCAGGGTCTTTGCCATTTTTAAATTGCTTCACAAGGCCCTCGATTTCTGAGCAGGAAACAGAATTCCAGCACGGGAGTTTAGTGGTATACAAATCTATATTTGCTGACCTAGAATCACTTCTCCTGTATAAATTGTGGAAATGTTGCTCCCAAATAGCAGCTGGAACAATGAAAGATGGTAGAGAGGGAGCTCTCGTCATAGAAAGCGCAAGAAGGCGCTAGAAAATAACTTGATCTTTCATTTTAGACACTCCTATTAGATTGGCCCAATTATTCTTAATTAACTGGAATTTCTTGAATTTTAATAGTTTCTTATATTGTCATCTCATTGTTTGTAAATCTGTACAGGCCCCTCAGATGCAGGATGCAGATAGGAAGTGTACTGCTGTGTTCAACAAAGCATGTGAATAAATGTATACTTGTTATTGTTCCGTGACTGAACATAACATGTGAACAGGGATCAGGTGTGTCCCTGTTTTAATCTGTGGGATGTTTGAGGGAATGAGAGGACTGTTTCTAGTAATTCTCCGGATAAAGACTAGGGGCTTTGGAAGTTCACAGAGGGATCTGTGAATGGAGGCATTTCCTCACCAAAGGCAAACCCTGTCATTCACCAAGTCCAGCAAATGGTACTACTTTGCTCTAGGAAAAAAACCCATTTGTTGTTAATTGGCAAACAGGAATGACTGCTTTCTGCGGTAATTTGCTTCGTCTTTCTTAATACGTCTTAATGAAATAAGATTCTGCTGAAAATACAAACAGCTCTGATGCTTCACTCACAGTCTTTGGGACTGGTGTGTAGGACAGGTGTGTCTTTCACACCTGTTTATTCTTTGAGCTTTTATGAGAACTGAGGCACTACTAGCTTTCTTTTAACCCTGGAATTGCGTGTGGGTTGCAGATTGGTGCAAAGAGACATCAGCATAGTTGTGTTCTGAATTTTGTATGGAGTGGAAAGTGCTGGTCTCTGTAGGTGTTGTGTGCAAAACACAAATGACACTAACTTTGCAAACAAATCCTACAGAACTGTAAGTCAAGTTTTTACCATGACAGTAGCTTTCTTTTTAAATGATAGAGCTGTTAGCTGAACTTCTTTTCTCTAGAGAAAAGCAGAGGGATCCCAATTTGATTTCCTGGCTTATTCAAAAGCTGCGGTTAGAACAAATGTGGATTTGCTAGATCCAGATGCTGTGACAAATCCTGGTTTTGTCAGGATTTACAAAAGCTGCAAATTTCCTGTGTTCACACATGCAGGGGAGAGGGAAGTGCACAAGCCCAAGGCTCATGAAAGTAATACTATATAATAATTTAGTGTGACTTATGAACTTGAGTGCAACTTTTCTTTCTAAATTATGTATCATTTTCAACTAGCTGACTGGAACATTGCCTCTTCATGAAATAGCATTACCCCAATGTATTTATTTCAGACAAATGGAGAAAATGTGTGTTGGCTGCTTTGCTGTTCTTTGTGGGAAATTAAATACTTTTTCTTTTTCTTTTTCCAGTACTTTTCTGTACCTGAAATTCCTGGTAGTGTGGGCTCTTGTGCTGCTGGCCGATTTTGTTTTGGAATTCAGATTTGAATATCTGTGGCCATTCTGGCTTTTCATCAGGAGTGTTTATGATTCCTTCAGATACCAGGGATTGGTATGTATAACAGACACTTTATTTCCTTTTGACTACTACTACTAGAATTAGTAGCACTCTGCTACATAAAGTTGGCCAGGCTCCAAAGAGTCTTGTATACACTCCTAAAGGACTTTGGTGCACCCCAATGGGGCTGTGACAGTTTTTGTATTCCCCCCCTTTAATTTACAGTTAGATTTTGACCTTTCATAAAAATTCACAAAACTTAAACATACAATAAAATGCATAAAAAATTAAATTAAAACATCAACAATACAAACAATGCAGCAAAAAAGAGAAACTACCATACTTACCCAAATAGGAGGAGTCTCTGAATGTAAGACGATGCCTTAAGATTTAACCTCATCTTAAAGATAAGATGTTAAATACATGTTGTTTACCCAAAAGAAAGAGGACTCTGAATTCAAGGTGACCCCTCTATATTTAACAAGAAAGAACTGGGTGTGGGGGACTTCACCTTGAATTCAGGTAAATATGGTAGCACCTTTTAAGGGTCAATGGCCTGGATTAAATATCAAGGTTTAAAAAATTTATTTGGTTTTATTGTTTGTAGTAGAAGTTTGATTGTCTTCTCTTCTACATTTGTTTTAATCTCATGCTGGTCACTGACCAAAATAAAGAGATTTGATTTGAATATCAAGGTCTTTGCTTGCCTGTTAAAGGCAGCAAGGGAAGCTAAGTTGTAGACATCCACCAGGAAAGTGTTCCAAAGCCTTGGGGCAGTAATTGAGAAAGCCCTGTCATGAGTGCACCACAATCAGGCCTTTTTTAGTATGGGTACTTGGAGCAGAGTTCCCTCATACCTTGTAGGGCAGGCAAAGCATTTGGAAGCAAGTGGTCCCTTCAGGTATCCAGGCCCCAAGCTGTTAAGGCAAGGGTTCTCAAACCTGGGCCCCCAAGTATTGGACGACAACTCCCAGTCATCCCCAGACTTCGGCCATTGTGGTTGGGGATGATGGGAGTTGTAGTCCAACAACATCTGGGGACTCAAGTTTGAGAACCACTTTAAAGGCTGTAACACCTTGAATTGGATCTGGAAACAAATCAGCAATCAATTCAGCTCTTTCAAAAGGGGCAAGATATGATCCCATTGAGTGGCTCGGGTTAAAACGCTAGCCACTTTATTTTGCACCAGCTGCAGTTTCCAAGTATTCTTCAGGGTCCTTTGCCCTTCAGAAGCCACTCTTTGAAAGAGTCCTGAAAAGCCCTGTTGTGTGGGCAAACCTTTTGATTCCATTCTTGTATGCCATAGGAAAGATTCTTAGAACTAAGGGTAATGTGAGACTAGAGCAAGGAGAAAAGAACTGAGTGGACTGCCTGTTGGTTAATGCTCCATTGTAATGGCAAGACAGAATTCAAAATGATTCCCAGGGTAACTTTTTATTGTATCAGTTCTGTTGATAAAGCAGCAGTCTCCTGAGTGGCATAGAACTGTTCTCTGGGAGAGGAGACTTCATTCTTCAGATGGTCTTGCTTCTACTTGCAGTAAACTGGTCTTCAGCCCTATCTATCTATCTATCTATCTATCTATCTATCTATCTATCTATCTATCTATTTAAACATTTTTATACCGCCCAAAACTTACGTCTCTGGGCGGCTTACAACAGGATAAAAACAAAGTGAAACATTCGTTAAGACAAAAATGGGGAGGGGGAAACACACACATTACAACAATTTTAAAATTTTAAAATAATATTTTAAAACAGCATTAAAACCATTAAAACATTCTGGTCAGCTTTGCTGCAGTGGCTAGTCCTCTGGTTCTCAAGGCAGGGAAATATTGTGGTGATGCAAGTGTGGATAGTTAGCACTGGGTAGTGCTTATAAGCTGACATTGGGGAAAGGACTTTTTTATATGCTTCCCCATACATTTAAAAAATATCAAAGTTACCAAAAGGAGAGTGTGGACTTGGCAGCTCTGAGCATTGCTGCATGCTCATGCTGGGTGACCTTTGTCAATTAATTATTTTCATCTCCATTCTGCAAATATGAAATGGAATTAGCGACCCTGTCTCCCAGAAGTGGTGGTAAAGTCAGAGGAGTAATGATAGTATTCAGTGCTTCACATACATGATTTCATTAATCTTACAACCACTCTTGTAAGGTAGGCTGTTGACCTCCTGCTATTGCAGATGTGAGGGTTTTCGAAGACTACTTAATGAGTTCATCGCTGAGACCAGATTTGAACCAGAGACTCCACACCTGCTGAGATAGCTCACTGACCCCCTAGCCCAATTCGGACATTATGCTGCACGAGTGTACAGATGTCTGTATACTTGTACATGTGTTTGTGTGAATGACTATACCTGTGTTCATTTTAAAAGTGAACCTGGATTCAGGCCCTTCAGATGCATGGTACGGATAGGAAGTGTACTTCTCTACCTGTGTTCAACACAACATATGCATGACTGTACCTGTGTACACTGTACACTTGTTGTACATAGCCTGTGAATGGGCCTCCTGTGAAACAGTTAAGAGGAATGACCAATCTTAACCTGTGTGCTAGTTTCACACCATTTCAAGGGGAGACCTCTCTCTGTAGATATAGACAGGCAGACATGCAGACAGGCACTCCCTCTCCCGATAATAGCAATAGAAGTAAGCCCCTCTTTTCACAGCTGATCCCTTTTCTAATGTGAGGTTTAAACTACTTTAAACGTTCCTTGAAATGATATAGTCATTTAAATACTCTTCACTGTAATTCAGTTTGAAATACTAACATATATCTTCTCTCCCTCTCTCCTCCCCTTCTTTTTCTTTCAGGCCTTTTCAGTATTTTTTGTTTGCGTAGCATTCACATCAAATATCATATGTCTGCTCTTCATACCAATACAGTGGCTGTTTTTTGCTGCTAGTACATATGTTTGGGTACAGTATGTCTGGCACACAGGTAGGTCATCTTATTTGTTGCATTTCGTTAATTAAATGTAATTCTTAAAGCAAGGTCTACAATACAGTGGCTTTTCAAAGAAGTCACGGGATCTGAGCCCAGTTGCCCTTTGAAATTGTCAGGCCTATTTAATGCAGTTGTGTGTGTTGATTTTAAAGACTTATACTTTGGGATCGCCTGATTGAATAGCAGAGTCGCTTACAGTTGAATATGAAGTCCTACAACACAGTCCCGGGTAATACAGGGCGTTCTCTGGTATGGGCACTGGGACTCCATATTCTGGTGGCTCCGTTCCTGACTGGGGGATATCTGCGCCCAAACATGTAACTGGAGCAGTGTGGGAAGCAGCTCCCACATTGCGTGTAAATTGTACAGTTGCTTTCAGCAGGGTTCCTGCTCCCACACAGTGGCTGCATTTAGATATAATGGCAAATAATGGCTTGCTGTTAACGTGCGTTAGCAGCGGTGAGCCTTGGGCTCACCCACTCCTTCTTCCCTTCCGCTTTTCTGTTCCTTTAGAAATGAAGGGAGGAGAATGTAGCAAACCATAGTTAGAACAGGAGGCCCTCTTTTTCTTTTTCTTTTCATGGGGGTTCTGTTCTGGCCTATTGACACAGACTGGGAAACTACAGAAAAGAAAACTTGAGCCTATGGGGATGGGCGGGGAGGTGGTTAGGTTTCTCAGCACACTTAAGTGTGCTCAGATCTCATAAAAAAAGTTGCAGGGGGCAGAAATGCACCCCAACCCACTATTTCTCCAATTTTGAGGGGCTTTCCCCCCCTTTTTGGGTAGAAAAGTCACAAAATGACACCGGAAGTCATTTCCTGGTGACACGGCCACAAATAGCTGAAAATAACCCTGGTTTTAGTGCGCAAATACAAAAACTAGGGGTCTCTACTATGACTAGCCAAAAATAGCCCTAGTTTTAGGGCTATAGCCTCTGTACTGTGAATAGCCGAAGATGGGGCTTTTTTGGCCCACGAACAAAGAAACCTAATCCCTGACCCACCTGCAATATTTACAGTATTTATTATTCCATTTCTATACCTCCTTTCATAATGCATCTCAAGGCGGTTTTCAAAAGTTAAAATACAATAAAATTCCATAAAAGTTGCATCTAAAACCTTAAAGTCAGTGAAACAGTAAAAACTATAAAACAGTAAACAACTATGAAAAAGACAAAAAGAAATAGGGAAGCTGAGAGACCCGACAGCCCCTAAGAGCTAAAAGCCTGAACCATGTAGGTAGCACTGAGGCTCACTTATTTCTTGTACAAATCAGAAACCCAAGATCAACAAAATGGTCTTTGTTTGTGTTTTAAAATAACAAAAAGCATGATGGGAGAATCTCCTGTATGTGTATGAACATGGCATAACATGGCTTGCTCAAACCATAATTTGAGTTTCCCTCAAACCAGGATCTAACTGGGTTTGGGATCCTGGTTTCAGAGAGGCTATAGCTTGCTGTATTTGGATAGAATGGCAAACTGTGGTTTGCTGCTCAGTAGTAGTGTAAGCTTCTAATCTTCTCTCTTAATGTGCAGAGAGGGGGAAGAGGAGGAGGGAGTGGAGTATGTGAGCCCAAGTCTTGCCACTGTGTACATAACCACAGATCAAGGTTTCTGAATGTAGCCCATGTCTATCTGTGTTCCCTTTGTCATAGCACTACCCTGTGTTATAAGAGCATAAGAATAGCACTGTTGGATCAGACCCACGGCCTATCTAGTTCAGCATCCTGTTTCACACAGTGGACCCCCAGCTGCTTCTGGGCAGCCCACAGGCAAGAGCTGAGGGCATGCCCCCTCTCTCCTACTGATGCTGCCCTGCAACTGGTATCTATACTAGAGGCATCTGGCCTCTTAGGCTGGAGGTGGCCTATAGCCCTCAGACTAGTATTCATTGACAGACTTGTACTCCATGAATTTTTCTAAGCCCTTCTTAAAGTCATCCAGGCTGATGGCTGTCACCACATCTTGTGGCAGATAATTCCATAGGTTAATTATGTGGAAAAAGTACTTCCTTTTGTTGGTCCTAAATTTCTTGGCATTCAGTTTCATGGGATGACCCTTGGTTCCAGTGTTGTAAGAGAGGGAGAAAAAATTCTCTCTCCACACCATGCATAATTTTATAGACTTTTATCATGTCTCCCCTCAGACATTTTTCTAAACTAAAAAGCCCCAGGTATTGTAGCCTTGCCTCATAAGGAAGCTGCTCTCTACCCTGATCATCCTGGTTGCCCTCTTCTGCACCTTTTCCAGTTCTATAATGTCCTTTTTGAAGTGTGCTCTCAAATTTCTTGCTAAAACATTATCAGCATCTGTTGAAGTTCACTTATTGGACCCAGTATGGTATGTAATAATGTGCAAATTTCACAGCCTGATGCAAGATGGCATATTATCATTTGAATTTCTGTGGTGCACAATTTGTATCCAGTCTCTTACTTTATGAAATATGAACAGCACTGGATATAATTTTTCTTAACTGCTTCCTTATAAACCTAATGGAGAACCAGATTTAGGGCTGGTTGTATACAGTTTCAAAAGAGTATTTTAGTTCTAGATCTGTCATAACAAACATGTTACAGATTTTCTTAATTTCTAAAAACACTATTTTAAGAATACTGGTTTTGTTTTATATGTTGTTGATGCCGGGCTTTCTTTCCATCTGTTTCTGACAGAGAGAGGAGTGTGTTTACCAACAGTATCGCTGTGGATACTATTCGTTTATATTGAAGCAGCAATTAGATTTAAAGATCTCAAAAACTTTCATGTAGATCTTTGTCGACCTTTTGCTGCACACTGGTAAGTGTTCCTTCAGATGCTTTAATTTTGTAAGATTCCACCCCCTCCAAATTCATGACCTCATACTTCATAATTAAGCAGATGAAATATAACCATCAAATGCATCAAACATGTGACAGCTGCATTTGTGAAATCAGTTCTTCTTCAGAGTTGTTTAAATTGATGGGGCCATAACTCAGTGGTAGACCCATCTGCTTTGTGTACAGAAGGTCCCAGGTTTAATCCCTGGCACCTTCAGATAGGTCTGGGAAAGACACCTGCCTGAAATCCTGGAATGCTGCTGCCAACCAGAGACAGGCCTGCACAACTTAAGGCCCATAGTGACTATTTTGCTGGCCCCCAGGTATCCTGCAGCAATATAGGAGCTGGAAACTGCCTTATAGCGCCATCCTGTGCATGCTTTCTCAGAAATATGCTCCATTGCTGTGCCCAGTGAGGCTTACTCCTGTCTATGCTCTTTCAGGCATATCTAGCGTTGCAGCCTGAAAGCAACAACAGTTTAGGAAGAGGAAAGGACTTGGCATTTGTTTGGGGTTGGCATGCACTCTAAGGGCCCCACTCATTGAGCAGGGACAGGACCTATTTGGCCACTATACTTGGTTGAAACTATGGGCCCATTGACAGGGGAAATAGTAACTAATAATATTTTTAATTTTAATGTGATAATGTGCTAAAAATTAATGTGTTAAAAAAGATCTCTTAAATCAAGCAAACAATAAGAACTTGGTTCTCTTAGTGATTTTTCTAGAAGTAATAGGGATGGCTATACCTCTTAAGATTGGAGCATTTGGACCAGGGTTATCACTTTTTGAAGACTGTTCTCCATTTGATAAAGACTAACATCAAAAGAGGAGTCACCTGTTGTGTGGGTTGTGACGTGTTTGTAATGGACTATATTACTCTCCACACAATGGACTTTGCCATTCCTCTAAGGCAATATATTTAGTTTCATTTATGTGATTTCCAATTGTTATGTTTTGTCTTATCTTAGATTGAGAATATCGTTGATTATAAAACTATACTGGCTCAAGTTGTTGCATGCTCTTTATTGCATGGTTAGTGCATAGTATGGTAGGGATCTTATTGTTTTATGGTTCTCCTCCCCAACAGCATCCTTCTGTAACACCACTTCTGGCAGCAACAGTTGTGTTGCCATGGCTTTGTGTGGTAGGTGGGGGATTGCTGTCAAAATTATGCTGTTGGGTTTTTAGGAGGTGTTGAGGTTGAGCCATTAGAAGCATTTTCTGTGCACATACAGGGCTCTTTGGATTCTGGGCAGGAACTTACATTGCCCCTAATATCTGTGCATCCTTTCCCCAGGATGGCTCAAGGAGATAAGCATGGCTTTGCTGGATCAAGCCCAAAGCCTGTCTAGTCCAGCATCCTGTTTTCCACAGTGGCCCACAAGTGTTCCCTCTCGTTTCAAGGCAGTGCGCGCGCACATGCATTCAGGGTGGTGCCTTCCCAATTCAACCTGAGTGGGATCTAAAATTAACTGAGTGGAACATCAGAAAGTGTGAGCGTGTGCACATCAGTGTTCCCTCTAAGGCGTGCACGTGTGTGCGCACTCAATCATATTTTTTTGATATCCGCTCAGTTAATTTTCGATCCCGCTCAGGTTGAATCGGGATCGCATTCTGCCGCATATATATATAGATATAGCCGCATTCTGAATATATGTGTGTACACACTGCCTTGATACTGTCGCCCAGAACAAAATTCATTCCAAACACAGATGAAAAAAATTATAGAGACTACTGGTGCACATGCTCATGCCTTAGAGGGAACACTGCAGCCCATCACATGCCTCTGGGAAGCCTTTTTCTGGGCTATACAGTCTGCTTTGTTTTGCCTGGCCCATATTGTCTGGTTCTGGCACTCTGTTCAGAATGTTTCATTGTTACCCAACAAGGTTACCCCCAAACAGTGAAAGAATACATGCAAGATGTTGCTCTGTCATTCCTCTTGAGAGCCTGTGGTGGTGTTAGTCATTATCTTTAATCCAGGACTTCATTTATAGTTTGTCCCCGCCCCTCTCTATATGTTTATTTATTTATTTTTTCAATTTATATACCACCTGCCACTAGGGGGCTCACAAAAATAAACACAACCAAAAACAACATAAAACAGATCAACAATTTAAAACATTCAGAGATTACTAAAAGCTTGGCTTAAAACTGTGTGTTAAGGGCTCTTTAAAAGGATGGTAAAGATGTTAAACCACAAGCATCTATAAGGAGTGCATTCCATAGCCCAGGAAAGACTACAGAGAAGGCCCGCTCCCGAGAAACCGCCAGACAAGCTGGCGGGATCCGGAGGCAGAGCTCTCTCTATGACCTTAATAGGCAGTGGGGATCATGCAGAAGAAGGTGCTCTCCCAGGTAACCCAGTTCTAAGCCGTTCAGGGCTTTAAAGGTAATTACCAGCACTTTGTATTTTGCCCGGAAACCTATTGCCAGCCAGTGCAATTGTTTTAAAACAGGCTTAATATGGTCTTTCTGAAAAACCCCAGAGACCAATCTAGCTGCTGCATTTTGGACCAACTGAAGTTTCGGAACTATGTACAAAGGCAGCCCCACATAGAGCACATTGCTGTAGTCAAGCCTAGAGGATACCAGAGAATGCACCATAGTTCTGAGGTCATGATCTTCAAGTGCTATATAACTAATCACACTTCAAATTGTGGGTGCCTCTCAGTGTGTTGTGTTAGCTCTTTCTGTTGAGAACTGTGCTTCTGATAAGGATTGTCATGCTGGTATATTTTATAGCATGCTGGCATCTTATTGGTTTGCTGTGTCTTCATTAATAACATTGTCTTCCTTCCTGCTCCCAGTATTGGCTACCCTGTTGTGACTTTGGGCTTTGGTTTCAAAAGTTATGTCAGCTATAAAATGCGGCTACGAAAACAAAAGGAGGTGCAGAAAGAAAATGAATTTTACATGCAACTTCTTCAGCAAGCCTTACCCCCAGAGCAGCAGATGCTACAAAGGCAAGAGAGAGAAGCCGAAGAAGGTAAGCTGTTGCTTCGTGTAGGCCTGGTGGTAGGAAGGCGGGCGGGGAGAGAGATTGCTGGGTGGCTTAGCATCTTAGGCATCGGCCTTGTGAACTTGTGCTCCTTCCCCCGCCCAACATTAACCATGGCTTCTTGTTCCATGTATGCCTCAAAGAAACCAAAAAAGTGGTGACCCTCAGATGCCTCACAGACATATTTATCTGGCCCAAATATATACACCTGTACTCCTCCCCATGTCCTCATTTACATGGTTCCTTGTGTACACCTACACAGGCCATAATTAATTCAACACTGATTCTTTGTAGTCTCTGTCCCGTCCCATGTAGAATATCTTCAGAAACTCTGGTTGTAACCTGATGATTGTGTGTTCATATGCTATTTATTCTAATTTTATGAAATTAGCCTTACTGTAGGCAAGAAAGGCATTTCTTGAATTCCTTAATTGCAACAGTAAAGTACATATTGAGTGAGTATATGCACTGAGAATGACCGGCCTAAATAAGGATGCTTTGTGTTAACTAGACTCCTTAAGTTATTTTATGGTATAAATTTAATCAATTGGTAAACTGATGTTTGGAGGAGGGGTCTTTTTCACCACTTAGGTTAATTTTGCTAACCAAATTTAAAATAGTCGTGTTGATCTCAAAGATAGACTTTTCTTGAACTGGCTGTGTTGGTGAAGCAGGAGAACAAGTAGTTAAGTTGCAAAACATTTTCTTTTTCATTTATTCTGAGAGAATACATTAGGGAAAAATCCATATGAGACACACACCCCTAATCGAGTCATAGGAAAGCTTGGATAACAATTTAAAACACATCCTTAACAAATAAAAATCAAAGCTTGTTAAATGTTTAGGGCAAAGCTATTATATATTGATGTCTAAATTGTATTTCTCATTCATAAACTTAACAAATGAAAGCCAATTTCTTAAATCTTAAACCATTTATTAAATAGCAGAAACAATTTCTGCTTTGTCTGCCTTGCAAACAAGAAAAGTTTTGACATAAGAAGGGTCAAAATTAATGAAAAATAGGCTGTTTTTCGTTCGTTTTGACACTTCCACAACTTTCCATGTTTTTTGTTAGCCGTACTCCAAGTGATCGAACAGATGCTTTAAAAGGGACTTGGACAAATTAATGGAGGACAGATCTATCAATGGCAACTAGTCTGGTGGCTATGGGCCACCTCCAGCCTTAGAGACAGGTTGCCTCTAGAATAGATACCACTTGCAGGGGAGCAACAGCAAGAGAGAGGGCATGCTCTCACTTCTTGCCTGTGGGCTTCTCAGAGCTATCTGGTGGGCCACTGTGGGAAACGGGATGCTGGACTAGATAGGAGAGGTGTACCTCAGTAATGTTTGAGTCCCCCCTCCCCCAGTATTTTTAACACAACCACACCACCTGGGACAGACTAAAAAGGATTGGGGGGGGGCAGGGTGTGTGGAGGACCTGGACTTCAGCCTGGAAGTCCAGGGGTAAGGGCACCACTGGGTCTTAGGCCTGATCCAGCACGGCTGCTGTTATGTTCTTATTCCTCTCTCCATTTTTTAGCTGCCAATCTTTGTGGCTGTGATAAGACTTCATACCAATTATCTGTCAGGTTCAACCCACACAGAATTCTATTTTTTAAATTTATTTTTCGTTCTTTTCAGAAGTATACTGCAATCCAGCAGTCTCTCTTCTGAATCTGTGCTATTAGCCAGAGAGGAAATGAGAAGTATTGCACTGGTATAAAAACCATTTTTATTAAATAAATAAATAAATGGTTTTATGTTTCAGGTAATACAAATGTCAGTACCTTTTATAGTGGGGGGCATGAGGTTGGCAAAGAGATCACTTTCCTTTGTTATGTTTTAAATTTTGTTTTCTTTTCCTTTTGGGTGTTTCAGCTGCCAAAGGATTGTCTGATATGGATTCCTCAATACTTCTGCAGCACAATGGAGGTATTCCAGCCAATAAAAAGTTGTCTACAACATTACCAGAACTAGAATATAGAGAAAAGGGGAAAGAAAAGGACAAGGATGCCAAAAAACACAACCTTGGAATAAATAACAATATTTTGCAACCTGTAGACTCTAAAATCCAGGAAATTGAATATATGGAGAACCATATCAATAGTAAAAGATTAAATAATGATCTTGTGGGAAGTACAGAAAACCTCTTAAAAGAGGACTCATGCACTGCCTCATCCAAAAATTACAAAAATGCTAGCGGAGTTGTGAACTCCTCGCCTCGCAGCCACAGTGCAGCTAACGGGAGCATCCCTTCCTCATCTGCTAAGAATGAGAAAAAACAGAAGTGCCCCAGCAAGAGCCCAAGCACACACAAAGACTTAATGGAAAATTGTATTCCCAATAATCAGCTAAGCAAACCAGATGCACTGGTAAGGTAAGTTTGATGTGTTAGTGAGCTAGTTTTCTCTCTGTTCTTATCTACTTGGTGTGTGTTTTCCGTAGAGTGAGAGATGCCTTTTAAGGAGAAGCTGTATCATTTAGGAGGAGGCATGCTGGACTTGGCTTAGGTTTTGGTCACGTAGGAACCTGCCCTATACTGAGTTAGACCCTTGATCCATCTAACTCAGTATTGTCTATACTGAGGGCTCCCCCACCCCCGATGAGCCACATAGGATAATGGGGATGGGACAGGCAAACATTTGCATGTAGATGCCTGCTGTTGTGCATGGAAATATCTTACACATTTTGCTGTATTATTGAGAAAATGTAAGTAACGTTACACTTCCTATGCAAGGTGTACAATGTGGGAATTGGAGAATACTGGCTATAACTATGTTCAGTAGAGAGGACCATCCAATGTCAGACTTCTAAAATCCTTGATGAAAAGCCTGGCTCGAAACACAGGAGGATTTGCTTTCAAGATGAATGTTTTGGGTTTGGGGTTAATCTTGTTGGAGTTGTAACATGAACAGTTCTATCTTTGCTTATTTGAAGGGAACATCTGGGAGTGGGGGGAGGGATTGAGAACCTTAAAATTTGAGCCAGAAATTATTAATCTGCTCTCTAGATTAATTTGAGGGTAGAGATTTTGTTTGGGTAGTCCTTGAGTATTGCTAACCCAAGCTGGGTTCAATATCTAGGGCATGATGGAAATGATTATCTGCATTTAACAACAAAAAATTCAAAACTGTTTAAAATTACTATAAGGCATGATAGCATGTCCCAAAGGTTTGTACTGTACGTCCTTTTTTATTGTATTCCGATTTTATTGTAGAGCTTCTTGCTACTGTTTTTTCATCAGCTGTAGTTCCAATTCAGTCTTTGCTTTGGTAGTTGGTGTGTCATAGTTATTGGTGCCTTATAATCGGAAGTGGAAATATGGTAATGCTTAATTATCTGAATCCAAAAGTGCTATTGAATACTTAGGGCTGCAGGTGCATGCACACTTGGAAGTTAGTCCCATGGAACTTACTGGAAGACACTTCCAGATATGCATAAGATTGGGCTGCAAAAGGATAAGTAATGCTAAATTTATTTATCATATTTTAATACTGCCTGATATGTACATCTCTAGGTGGTATACAAAATTTAAAACCATATACAACAAAGTAAAAACTGTTATTTTCATAAAATACAGTAAAAACTGTCTGACAAAATAAAAACAAATTAAAGAGTTTAAAATTTCAATTAAAAGCCTGTAAAAAGAGGTGCATCATGAGGGCCTTCCCTAAAAGCAGACTAAGGAGGAGATGCTCTTATTTCAAGAGGGAGCATATTCCAAAGCCACGGGGTAGCCACAGAGAAAGCCTAGTCACGAGTCGCCACCAAACAAGCTGGTGGCAACTGTAACCAGACCTCTCCAGAAGATTGTAGTAGGCTGCAAGGTTCATGACAAAGAAGGTGCTCTCTTAAATATGTAAAATAAAAATAATTTAAAAAATACCCTGGGCTTAAGCCATTAAGGGCTTTATAGGTAATAACCAGCACTTAGTAATTTGCCCAGAGACATAGCAGCATGCAGAGCAATTCTTCTAAAATCGGTATGTTATGCTCCCTTTGGGATTCCCAGAAGCCAATCTGGCTGCTCTTTTCTGTACCACTTGTGGTTTCTGGACTACATACAAAGGCAGCCGTACGTAGAGTGCATTACAGTAGTCAAGCCTGGAGATTACCAACATATGCACCACTGTTTTAAGGTCATTTACCTCCAGATATGGACATCACTGATATATTTGCCGAAGCTTATTTATTTATTTTATTTTTATTTATTTTCACATTTTTTATATCCCGCTTTTCCTCCAAGGAGCCCAGAGCGGTGTACTAAGTTTCTCCTCACAACAACCCTGTGAAGTAGGTTAGGCTGATAGAGAAGTGACTGGCCCAGAGTCACCCAGCAAGTATCATGACTGAATGGGGATTTGAACCCGGGTCTCCCCGGTCCTATTCCAGCACTCTAACCACTATACCGTATGGGCTCCTGGCACTCCTGGCTACTGCTTCAACCTGAGAAACTGTAAAGAGTTTTGGATCCAAGAGTTACTCCCAAGCTATCTACCTAGTCTTTCAGGGGGAGTGTAACCCCATCCAGAACAGGCACATTTAAACCATCTCTTGGGTCCCTCCCCCCAGTCAGTACCTCCTCCTTTCTTAGATTCAGCTTCAGTTTGTTAAATGAAAAATAGCACACTTTTCATTTAGAAAAGTCAAAAGCAATGCTCAGTCCTGAGATCATGTCCTAGTTTTTTGTATATAGCATAAGGACAACAGGGATTCTTACAGGTTTGTGTATGTGTACGAAGCATAACCAACAGGGACATGGTGGTATCTCCTCTTAGATTTTCCCCTCAGTATTTAAGAGGAAAAGAGAAACTGTTCTTAGTACAGTCACAAGTCTTGTTTCCAGAGGCATGGAATGGATAACAATAATTTAACACTTTTTACAAAAGTAATAAAGTACTATAAAAACTGTAACATTCTAGGCACGATGCAAAACATTGCAGAAATGGCTTTGCTTATGCTTAGCCATGAAGTACTTGCCCAAATTATGGTTTTACAGTATCTCTAGAAACCAACCAATAGAGATAAGATGACTGGGCTTTGGAGAATCACAGGAGCAAGGGAGTTCAAGAACAGAATTCTACAGGTCTTGGACCACGACAAACTCTGTTTGTTTGAAAAACCAGTGAGAAGAAGCTTATCCCCCGTTTTTATGCACCTGGGGATCTTGACACATCTGCTGCTTTGAGTCAGGGCGGGGAGGATGTTTTCCCAGTATTTCGTGTTTTGCTCCACTCAACCACCAATTACTAATCTTCACTGGGCAATCTCAGGGTCCGTTCTCACTTCCCTCCTGCAAATACCCAAGTGTGCCATACATGGTCCTTGCATCCATTCTAAATGGCCCCCACACATTTAACTTTATGCTCTGTTCTGCAAACTACATATGAACAGCAGTTGGGAAAGGATCCGCTCCCCGTGTCTGTATGTCTTGCCAAGAAAAGGAGCAATTCAAAATTTGTAAGTGTTCAGAACTGGAGTGATGCATGCATATATTGTGTATCCACAGCCCAGTAAAAATATCAAATGAGAAATAGCTCTCAATTTTCCATGTGTGTGTGTTTCAGAAGAAGGACTTAACAACACGTTTTCAGAGAGCCAACATTCTGGCTTCTCTAATTTAAAATGTATGGTTTTAAATTACCATTAACAAAATTACTGCACTTGGTAATTGCCATGGGGAAGTGAGAGGCTAAATGGGGTTATCTGCCCCCCCCCCCACACACACACCACCACCACCACCTTACAAGTAACATACATAGAACAGAAATAGGGCTGCCTGGGACAAATAAAGATTTTATTAAGTAACTCTGTCTCTGAATTTTCTGCTCTAGGCACCAGGGCTACCTGGCGCCTGGGATTTGTCAAGCCTATTCAAAATATTATGAACAAAACAGTGGACCAATAATTATAGCAACAGTAAGCAAAATAAAAGCTTCCTGGAAAAGTACAGTCTTTGTCTGGTGTCAGAATGCCAGCAAGGAGAAGACAGAACAAATTTCTTCTGAGAGGGATTCCAAAGAGAGATCCTAAAATACATGTAGGCATGTGCGGAAAAGTGGTCTCTAGGTATCCTGGACCCAAACCCACCACTAGTCATTTAATTTCAGGAATGCAGTATAACAGAATCCTGAGCTAATAAACTTTGCCAAGGACAAGAAGTAGCAGTGCTCACTCCTCTGTCAGCAGTGAAGAATTGGGACAGGCAAGCCATTGGTACATATAGTACAATCATTGATGGCCAACAGCATTGCTGAATGCTTGTGCTCCAAGATTTTAGTGGCGACATCTTGAATGCAGCTTTAGTGTCAAGGAACTGGCCTGGGGCCCTTGTCAAGTAATTGCTCTGCTTCCACTCAATCACAATCCAGGCATAACTCTTAAATTGGATTAGAAACTGAATTGGATCTTCAATTTGAATGCTAGCACCAAATCCATAATAAAATCCCTGCCACAAGCTACTAGTTACTTACCTGGCTCAGAAGTAGTAGCTGTAAAGGTGGGAGCAGACAAGAAATAAATCAGGAGCAGGAGTCTTCAGGATGTAACCAAAGGAAACATTTGTTTCAAAGAACACACAACAGAGAAATTTAATTAAGTTTTCCAACTAGGTTTACCCTGCACTAAGCTACTTCTGGATTCAGAAAAGCTTTCGTAGTTATTAGTAGTTCTCCTTTTTATAAGTAACCACACTTGTAGCCTCAAAGTAAAATTCGACTCAATGTGTTGGACTATCTGTTTACAACATTGTGATCACTTAAATATCCAAGTTATTCAGAGATTGATGACTAAGCAAGTGACTTAAGATGCCTTCAATCAATCAATCTTTATTATGGTCTTAGACCAGCATAAAGTAAAAGGGGTGATTACATAAAAGAACAAATATTAAAAGCCTGTGGATAAATGACTAAATACAAGATACAAACCTATTTTAAGGCTATAAGAGACCAAAAATAAAAGTAAAATTCAAAATAAAACTATGGCTATAGTTATAAAGGAGGAAATATTAAAAGTCTGTGGGTGAATAACAACACAAGCATATACTAAAAAGCTATAAAAATCAGGAGTAGAAGTAAAATTAAGAGCATCATAGGAAGAAGCAAAAAATGAATTATAAAGTCCTATAAGAAGCATTTTTAAAAGTTATAAAAAGACACATACAATCATACAGGGGAAACTATAGTCATGATAGTAGTTTTTAGGGTAGATTAACAAGCCAGAACTCTGTAGAGCTGTAGGAGTGCAGGGCTGCTATGAATCGCTCTGAGGCAGCAGGCAGAGGGCATGCTGAAATTAGTCCATAAAGTCAGTTGCTGGACAGGAAGACATCAGCCGCCAGATTTTAATCACTGCTGCGCAGAACCTGGCAACTCGGTAGGTGATGTTGGAGTTTGAGGCAGAAAGCAGCAGGGAGGTGAAAAATTGGTCCATATGATCTGGATACTTATATAATAGAGTTAGAATGAGATTGGAGCAGATATCCTTGTAAAACAAGCACCGAAGGAGGACACGCTCAGTTGTTTCTACTTAAGAACATAAGAACAGCCCTGCTGGATCAGGCCCAAGGCCCATCTAGTCCAGCATCCTGTTTCACACAGTGGCCTACCAGATGCCACTGGAAGCCTACAGCAGGAGTTGAGGGCATGCCCTCTCTCCTGCTGTTACTCCCCTGCAACTGGTACTCAGAGGCATCCTGCCTTTGAGGCTGGAGGTGGCCTATAGCCCTCCAACTAGTAGCTGTTGATAGACCTCTCCTCCATGAATTTATCCATACCCCTCTTAAAGCCATCCAGCTTGTTGGCTGTCACTACATCTTGTGGCAGTGAAGTCCACAAGTTGATTATGCGCTGTGTGAAAAAGTACTTCTATTTGTTGGTCCTAGATTTCCTGGCAAGCAATTTCATGAGATGACCCCTGGTTCTAGTGTGATGTGAGAGGGACGAGAATTTCTATCCACTTTCTCCACAACATGCATGATTTTATAGACTTCTATCATCTCTCCCCGCAGACTTTTTTCTAAACTAAAGAGCCCCAGGTGTTGTAGCCTTGCTTCATAAGAAAGGTGATCTAGGCCCCGATCACCTTGGTTGCCCTCTTCTGCACCTTATCTAGTTCCAAGGGCAATGGGCAAGGGCAATGTCATTCTGGAAATGGGATCTTCCTGTAACGTCCCTCAAGCACTGCTGAGAGAAGAACATGTCAGCACGCCAGTGTGAAGGCCCTCCTGGGAACTTCCAGCTGAGTTAGGTAAGCCACAGGAGAGGCAGAATATCGGAGTCCCTCACTGGTGAGGAAATTTCGAGCCCTGCCTATACCAGTTTGATGCGCTATGTCCATGATGTGCTGTTTGATGAGAGCCTTGGCCGGATCATAGCCCATGCTACCTAAAAGGTGAGGGGATAGGCCCAGGGACAATAATTTAGTCCTCACTGACCGTTTCCAGCTGGATTGGGAGTTGGCTTAAGATGCCTTATGTCAGACCTTTCCTGATAATTTGAGACAGTTGGTCACCTTCAACAGATGTCACTTTCTAGCCAATTATAATACATTTGGACCCACAAAGGAATTGGGTTCCGACTGGATCACCAACTCAGACATGCGGATATTTAAGATACTGACAATGGGCAGCATCCAGACTAGTTAGCCATGACAAATGCCCATTTGAAATTAATGGTGCTTAAGTTAGTCATGACAAACTTGTTTCATTGGTTGCAATGCTGCTTAATCGTTACTCACTAATATGGATGCTGCCCAACTAGTATTTGCTGGGTGGGAAAGTCTCTACAAATTAATGGTTCAAAGAGATGTGTTTGAAAATGCTGACAGATCATTGCAAATAAGTCATTTAAGGTTCTAATAAACAAATTAGAACTGCCCTGTGGTCTTCGGATGAAGGGCAATATATAAAAATAAGTAATAAAGGTAGAGCCTTGTAAAATAAAGATGAGGGGAAACCCCTTGGTTTTGCAAAGTGTCTTAGACAGAGAACAAAAGGAGAGTTTCAGGGACTGACCAATGATAAATACATTAATTCATCAGGTAATTTGATCACTAGAGGCTGAAGTGCATGTGTCATTAACTAGGCCTTAACTAGCCATGGGTTTGCAAGCTCCCACCCCTTCCACTTACAAATCGCTCTCTTCCACTCCCATTTCCCTTGGGTTGATTTTATGTTCTAAATAAGGACTGCACAACTTTGGCCCTTCCCTACAGGGAGACTGCAGCTCCCATCATCCTCAATCGCCGTTGGGGATGATAGAAGTTGTAATCCAACATCTGCAGGAGGGCCAAAATTATTTCTAAATACTAGTTTTAAAGTGCCCAAAGTTTGTTAACCAGAATTAATGTTGGTCAGCTGTCAAATGTACATAAGAGGGTGGGGAAGCATCCATGGGGAGGCGGGGAAGGAGCAATCCTGCCCTGTGGTTAGTTGACTGACAGCTGATGATGTATATGCATAGCTTCATGCAGGGAGGTAAATTGGATTTTCCTATTGGTATTAGCAGTAAATATTCAATTGTTAAATTATGTAAATTAAAAATACTGAGAAGAATCACTTGTGGAGAATTATGTAATTTTATTTTTGCATTAAAAATATACCACCTTTCCACACTATTCTCTCTCAATGCTGGGTATATCAGCATAAAGTTATTAAACTCAGTCCTAAAAGCATTAAACCAAGCATACAAGTAGCGATAAACCTATATATCTACACTTGAGTCAACTAGGTACTGTAAAAAGGGCAACCAGTGTGGTGTAGTGTTTAGAGTGTTGGACTGAGACCGGGGAGACCAGAGTTCAAATCCCCATTCGGCCATGAAACTCACTGGGTGACCCTGGGCCAGTCACTTCTCTCTCAGCCTAACCTACCTCACAGGGTTGTTGTGAGGGGAGATATAACCATGCATACTGCTCTGGGCTCTATGGAGGAAGAGCGGGATATAAATGTAAAAATAAATAAAACTAGAGTTCTTGAAAAGCCTTGTGAAGGTAGAAGCTTACATACATCCTAAAAGTGTTTATAGAAAGATGCCTTATACAGAGTCAGTCCATTGGTCTATCTGTCTACACGGATGGGCAGCAGCTCTCCAGGTTTGCAACAGGAGTCTTCCTGCCCCAGCCCTACCTGGTTATGCCAGGGATTGAACCGAGGGTCTTTGGCATGCAAAGCAGATGCTCTGCCGCTGAGCTACGGCCCCAGAAGGGCTCTTCTGGAGACCAAGTTCTGTAATTTCAGCACAACCACAAAGACGACCCTACTCTGAGCATCTCCAGGATGGATTTTCTTCAGTGCAGAACCTTAAGCAGGGCCTTTTTGGAAAGCTTCTTTTCTGTAAGGGTACAAGTGAAGAAGATGGGCGTTTGCCATAGTTGGTGTTAGAGCTTCCACCTGTCAACAGAACAAGCCCAAGGGTGTTGAAAAAGGATGGAGAAATAGGGCAGTGGTTTGGAGACGTGACTCGCTTGCTTGACCCATAAATACCATGCCTTTTAATGTCTTTATTACATGTCTTGTGATAGCACAGTGCAGTAGACTTGCCTGACTGCCTGGGGTAAATAGGAATTCTTCCCAGGCAACCAGTAACTGGTTCTCTAGTTTGCAGAAATCCTGCATTGTGACTTTGGCTGTATAAACCTTATTTCGTGTAATCGTTACAACCAGGAACCTTATTTCTGAGTGGTTGTTTTTTAAAGCAGAAAACATGCTTTCTCAATACAGTACTGGAGTTCGTTGGAGGTTTTGCACTGAAGTAGGGCCACTGCATTAGTTCTGTGTTCTTATCTCCCCACCTACCCCCTCCTGTAATTTGACTTATCAACACTGTTGGCATTTTGAAGGCCAGTGTGGTAGAACTAGAAACTGTGTTCATATGTAGTCAAAAAGTCCTGTTCCTGGACAAGTCCCTGCTTATTGTGTTCTGCTCTTTTCAGTGCTTAATTTTTAAAAGGAGAAGTGGAAAGTTTTAATTGGTAATTAGGAAGTCTTTTTCTCTGGCTCTGAAGCCCCATTCCGTGTCTGTGTGTGTGTGTGTATGTACCATATTTAACCAAATTGAGAAGACTCTGAATTTTAAGATGACCCCCTTATAAAGTAGAGGTTAAAAACAGGTTATGCCTACATTTACTCAAAAGGAATAAGACTTTGAATTTAAGACAACCTCCTGATTTCTAATATTAAAAAAACTTGGAAAAAACCTTGTCTTGTTTGGCTCTTACTGTGTTTACGTGAATCCAAGACATGGCAGGAATGGATGACCACCACATGTCTTGTTCCCAAATCTGCCCCTTTCACACAGAAAGGTGGGTGGTGGTAGTAGTTTGATTTTTACACCAAAAGAGAGTATGCCGGTGAAGGGAACTAGCTGCTGAAACTTGCGCCACCTCGCCTCCCTACAGTCTGTTGCATCAGTCATCTTTTCCCCCCAACATGGCTCTTAGGATGGATTAGAAAAGGGCTGGGAGTATAGAGCCTGAAGAAGAGAAAAACTATGGTGAAGTATGGTGCAGCAGAGGGAAGGCTGTGGCTCCATTTCCCTGTGTACCCCTCTTGGTGTAGAAATTGGAATATTCCTCACTCACCCTGCTTTATTCACATGTCTACCCTGTTCATATCTAAACAAAAGTGGTTGGCCCTTAGATATGGAGGGAGTGCTTAGTTTTTCATTGGTGTGTGGCCAGCACTCCAGATTTGCTCGAAATGACACTTTTGTATTAGTACCTGCAGAAGAAATGTTACCTTATAAAATTCTAAAACAAAACACCAAACTTTGCCCTCTTCCCCCCACCCCTTGGCATGTGTTGGCGGGGGGAGCTATAACAGCTCTTGACTGTTCTGTTTTATATGTGTATGAAGGAGGTACATGCAAATGTGCTCTTGATCATTTTTTTGAAAGGACTCCAATCTCCTTCCAGCAATTTTCAACCTTCAAGTGTTTTTTGAAAGGACTCGAAACTATAGAGGCTCTTTTGGACTTCTGCTGGCTTCCGCATGCCACAGATTACGAAGATAATAGTTTCTGGCCAGGCAGACCACTAAAATATTTTTGTGGACTGGTAACTCTTATGGATTTATTAGCAAGGTTGCAATACAGCTTTTTGCAAACCAGTTCTAATAGACAAATTGTGGCATTTCAGTAAATTAAGAGAGAACTACCAGAGATGAACAGTGTTCCAAGAAAGATACTCAATCAAGCACCCTTGGCAAGGAGCATACAGTTTGATGAGCTAAGAAGCTTTTCATCTCAGAATGGCAAGAAAACACCTTTTCTCTCTCTCTCTTTCAAGTACTGCATTTTATTTTAACTTGATTGGGAATACCTTGATGAATTAAGTTCTGATATGGAGAGAATCTTAATCTTCAGCATGTTCTGGTAATTTGAGGTACATATGGTACTGGTTTTTGCCCCCTTCTAGAATTTTATCCAGCTTAATAGTCCATACAGGGCTCTCAAAATAACTTGCACATTAAGTTCCAGAGAACTAATATAAAAACAATAATAAACTCCTAAACCCTCATCAGTTCAAGGTAGCCAACCATCAACTAGGAATGTGTGGTTCAGTCGAGCAATTCAGTCTGGGGGTTCGGGGTTGAACCAAACCACCACCCCACCCTGCGCTTCTGTCAGACCGGAATCGGACCGCCAGGTCCATGGATTTTTTAAAAAAATTTAAAGTCAAGGAAGTGCCTGTAGCCCCGTGGGGAGGGCTTGCTGAAGCATGGGGGGGGGTCCGCGTGGGTTTCCTCTTTTTCCTCCGGCCAGGTAAGTGAAGCATTTTCGGCCCTTTCGGGTCTCCGTAAGAGCGAGCGGCCGCCGCGCATGCGCAAATGCATTTGATGCTTCACTTACCCGGCCGCAGCAGTGATGAGGAAGGCCAGCGGGGGGAGAGGGAACCCACGCGGACGCCCCCCACCCCGGCACCTTCAGCAAGCCCCCCGAAGGGTCTACAAGTACTTCCTTGACTTTAAATTTTTTTTAAAAAAATTGCCGTCTGTGACCAGACCAGACTGGGGGGGCGGGGTTCGATGGGGGGGCCAGACCGAACTGGCCCAGTTCCGTTCGAGGTCGGTCTGGCCTCGAGCCAAACTGGGCCAGATGGTTCCATACACACCCCTACCATCAACAGGGCAGCAGCAGAAATAGTTTGTAAAACATCGTCATGTCTGTGTGTTTGTGCATGTCCCACTAATAACATTAGTAGATAGAAATCTGATAATCTAATCTGACAGAAAACAAAATTTCCACAGTTTGAGGCATGCTCTGAAGAGAGGACCTATTTTTAAACTGGAAGGTATGCCTAGTTTCCTGCCTGGAAGGCAGCAAATCCCCTGTTCCAGCTCTGTCTTGCTCCAGTACGCAGGACTGTGAAGGAGCTCCTGGTTTTCCTTCACCTTTGGCTAGTTTTTTTTTGTGTTCCTTTTTTCCTGCCTTTAACATTGTTCCAGTATGGGAAGGAAGCATAGTTTTACTAAAATGTAAAACAAAGTTTTTATTTACTAATTGGTCTGATTGGATCTCTTTTACTTTGTTTGCCTAGTCCTTATTTGATTGCTTGGCATGTGTGCCCAGGGGACAGAGTCTTGTACTATGGAACACTCCCATGCTGGAGCCATGTTGGAGGTCTCCCTTTCAGAAGGTTCTCACTCGGAGACCAGGGCAGACCTTCTTGCATTCAGGTTCCAAACGGCCCTGCTCCGAGTCACCCTGCCAGGAGCACTTGGCGCACAATCTCCTAGCAGCTCATAGCTATACCCAGGAGAAGCCTAAAGGGCCCACAAAAACACATTGAGGAAAACTTTCCACATGGAAGAGCACAAGAAAGGGGGCATGCCACAGACTTGAAAGTGCCCAATGCCAGCAAGCACAGTCCACTTGAGTGAGTGACTCCTCCTGCAAGTGGTCAGTGAGGACCAAACTCCCTGCCATCCTACTAGGAGGAGCCTAGGAGTGGCTGTGCCACTTTCCACTGCCAGCCTTACCCTGGGCTTGCGGCTTCCGCCACCGTCACACTTACTATTGGCTCCAAGAGTGGGAGGCCCGGCTCTGCTGCATCTCCCTTCTCCACTGCGGCCTGCTTCACCAGTTCAAACAGAGCCTGCAGTGACGGATTAGGTTCTCTCGCTTGAGTGCGAACCACCTCGGCACCAAGCTATTCTTGGAGCCGCTGCCTCATCAACCGGCAGAGACAGCTGAACCTAGTGCATCACCTAAGGATGTTGTAAGTGCGGTCCCCTTGCCAGTCAAGGACCCTCTTCTCCTCGCCATGTCAGATCAGCGTAAAAAGAGGGTCAGATCACCTCCTTCCTCCTCCATCTCCTCTGAGGAGGTGCCTGGTCCCAAAAGGCCGGTTTGTCCTCCGTGTCCTCCTCCTACTGTTCCCCTACCTGGTCCTGGCCCTTCCTCTCCCTTGGCCCCTGCCAATTCCACTACTCCAGTATCGGCTGTGGTGCCACAATAGGGAAGGCTGCTAGCTGGAGTGCCAGAGGCTGAGAGTTCAAATCCCTACCGGTGTGCTAAAAACTACCTCTTTCTGGCTTAGATGTTTCTCACTCTAAAGGGGCTATTTCTAATCATTATGCACACATTAGTGACAATGATGTTTCAGATAAGAGGAAGGGGAAACTCTCTGAGGAGGTAACATCTACCCCAATTCCTCTTTCTACATGCCTAATTTTGCCTGCTGATTTTGAGGTTCTATATCCAAGGCGAAATGCACCATTAATTAAGCTGCACCTGAAGACACATCACAGAATGCGTCTGCCCTCAATCAGAATGTTTTCCCATCTTCAGCTGTGCACACTAGTATTGTCTGCCCCCGCTTTTGTTTCTCAGTGTCATGATGGTGGAGTGGACCACTCCCACCTTCACCATGCCCATGGGGTTGTGACCCCCACAAAATAATCTCTGCACTGCATCAAGAAATGTCTCCTCTCATTGCCACTGTGATTAAGGCTGCAGTCACTTATTACATATTGCCTGTGCTTCCATTCTCTGGGCAAAGGAAGTAGCAGAACATATTCCTCCTGAGAATGCCAAGCTTCAGCAGGACATTAACAAATTGGCCAAGGCTGCAGCCCCGTTGGCAGACTCCAGCCTGAATTGCATCCAGCATGTGTCCAGGGCTATGATTTCTGGGGTGGCAGTTCACAGGTTCTTCTGACTAAAACATTGGAATGTGGACTCCAGGTACAGACTCGATTTGGCAGCCACTCCCCTTATGGGTTCTCAATTGTTTGGTGATGCTTTAGATCCCATCCTTGTTGAAACAAAGGACAAAAAGAAAGCCCTCCCTTCCAGGCGTAGGGATTTTCGCAGACTTTCCCCTGCTAACATCTAGTCCTTTTGTTCCTCCAAGAACTCTTACAGGCCATTGGGAACTTAATTCGGGGATAGATGCAACACTGCTTACAAGCCTGCCTGGTGTAACCAGTGGCAACAGAGGTGCCAGCAGAGTTCAGCTGTCCCGACAATATTCCTCCACTTCCTCCCAGCTCTGCCACCACAAGCAATGACTACCCTACAGTCGGGTGTAGGCCTCTCCACTTTTACCCACAGTGGAAAGCCAGCACTCAAGATCGCTGAGTACTGGCCACCATATCTGAAGGCTACACTCTAGACTTCACCTCACTTCCCTCCTGACCATGACATCATTTCCCTGAAGCCCAATATTCTAACCAAGCATCATCGGATGAATCGATCAATACTTCAGCTGACTCAGATCAGGGCAATCGAACCTGTGCCATTGACAGAATTATAGCATGATGTCTACTCTATTTTGTTCATGGTTTCAAAGGAGGACAGGTAGTGGAGGGAAGTCCTCGACTCGAAATGCTTAAGCCGCTTCATCTGGAAACAGAACATTTTGTATGGAATCCTATCAAGGAGACAGTGTTTCACCACGACTACCTGGCCTCCATAGGTCTTCCCAAGGTCTCCCTTCACATCCCAATCCTCCCAGACCACTGCAAATACCTCAAGTTTTGCTACAACAACCATCACTATAAATACCAGGCTCTACCTTTTTTGAACTTTCGTCAGCCTGAGAGTCTTCACAGAGCTCATTGTAGCCTTCATTGCACATCTGAGGATGAACAGTGTTCACATCCTCAGGCTCAGCAAGCGCTCTACCACACTCTTCTTGCTCTTAGGGACCATGGTTTTCTGGTCAACTACTATAAGGGTCATCTCTCTACATCTCAATTCCCTTCAACATCTGGGGGCAGTTCTCCACACAGCCCAAGCCACTGTCTCCCTGCGAGGCAAGAGAAACTGGCTAAAGAAGACCTTGTTGTCCCTAAAGATGACCTTGGTGGACTGTACCCCATGGGTACATTGGCATGCCAATCATCCCCAGTGGCTGCCCCTCCCCTTCCAAGACAACACCATGTCTTACATAAATTGAGAGATTCACCTTCCCCCAGCAGTTTGTCTCTCCTTCGTTGGTGGCTGTCCTCTGCCATTCTCCAGGGACTCCCCCTGACAGTGCCAGAACAAGTCATAGTCACTACCCATGTGAGACTCCTTGCCCAGGGAGCTCATTGCAATGGCCAGTTTGCACAAGGCACGTGGACCTCCCGGGAGAAGATGCACAACGTAAGTTGGCTAGAGCTCCATGCGGTCCATCTAGCCCTGCTCCACTTCCTGTCCATCATTCGGGATACTCACATTCTCATATGCGTGGACAACTTTCCACAAAGTCCCACATCAGTTGCCAGAGAAGCTCCAAGTCCCAGTCAACCATGGAAGAGTTGTTCTGACTTTTGCACTGGGCAGAGCTTCACCTGGAGTCTATCTCGACTGAGCATCCTCAGGGCACAGCCAATTCTCAGGCAGACTGGCTCAGTCATCAGACCATCGACCCTTGAAGTGGCCCCTTTGCCCTTCAGTATTTCACCAGATCACCCACAGATTTGGGAACCCCGATGTGGACCTCTTCCCCTCTCCACACAATCACCTTCTTCCAAGGTTCTTCTCCTGCTATTTCTCTCCCCTGGTGGAAGCAGCCAATGCCATGCTGGCACCCTGACCCAAAGGCCATCTCTACACCTTCCCTCAGACAGTCATAGGAAGACTCCTTGCACAGGCAGAGTTTGACATTATTGCACCCCACTGGCCTCTGGTTCTCTGATCTGAAGAACCTCTCAGCCTGTCCTCTCTGGCATCTACCTCCATGAGCAGACCTCCTGGCGCAAGGCCCTCTACTTCATCCAGACCCCAGTGACTCCAACATTGCGCCTGAGGATTGAGCGTTTGCTCATAGCTCGAAAGGATTACTCCAAAGCGATCCAGGCTTCTAGATGCTCTTCAGTTAACCATATATACCAGACATCTTAGGCAGTCTTCTGTTGCTGGTTTCACAGGAAGATCATCATCTTCTCTTCCCTTGTATCCCGGAGGTTCTGGTTTTCCTTCAGTCTGGATTAGACCTTGGGCTTTGTCCGAGCACTCTGGAGTATCTATCAAACATCTGTTCTGTCACTGGTTCTTCAGCTCTCAACTGATAATTCCTCCCTCCTACATCCTCAACCTCATCAGTTCCTCAGGTGAGTTACTAATCTTGCCCCCCTTATGGTTCATAGATTTCTGTCTTGGAACCTCAACAAAGTGCTTCTTAACTCACTCACCAAGGTGCTCTTCAAACTCTTGGCGGATATTTCCTACAAGGAACTTTTGGTGTAAATTGCCCTGAGCCACTTTAGGAAGGGTGGTGTGTAAACTGAAAGAATGAATAAATACAGGGTGCTTTTTCCTCATTGAGATCACTTTGGCATGCAGAGTCTCCAAGTTGGGGGTCCCTCTGTCCGGAAAGAGCTTTGCCTTTTCCAACCAGACTCTGTATTATTAACTGACCCAATCTTCCTGCCCAAAGTCAACTTGGTTTTTCATCTATTTCAATTCCCTTGCTCCCCCCCCCCCCCGTTCACCCAAAAGAACAAGCGTGGCATACCTTGGATATTCAAAGGGCCCTCCACGGCTATATAATAACCAAAGCTGGTCGCCGTTCTGACTCACTCTCCATTTCCTTCCACCAGCTCTCCTTGATGCTAAAGGTCTCTAAGGTCACCTTAGCCAGCTGGATTTTATTCTCCATTTTGTTGGCATACAACACATTAAACATGAAACCTTCCCCATACGCGGGTCATTGCTGCTCATTCTACATTCAGCGTGGCTGCTTCAGCAGCCTTGTTCAGCCATCGCTCCTCTCCTGGAAATATGCAAGGGTCATCCATAACATCCTTCATCAAACTCTTGGCAAGTGGGGAATACCACTCACCCCTGCCTGCTGATAAGGATGTGCACAGAACCGGGCGGGGGAGGCTGGAAGCCAGGGGAGGGTGCTCCCCCCCCCCCCCCCGCTCCATTTTTAGAAAGTCCATCGGGGCAGCAGTGTACATCCCTGCCGCTCCATTTGCCCCCTTTACCGGAACTAACCAGAAGTAACTGACGTGCCTGCATATGCAGGCGCATGCATGTCATGCCTGCTGTGTGTGTGCCAGTGTGCAAATTTTGCCCACCTGTGCCCAGCATGCGCAGGCACATCAGATATTTCCATTAGTTCCAGTAAAGGGGGCAAACGGGGCAGCAAGGAGGTATGCTGCCACCCCGATGGACTTTCTGAAAATGATGCGCTGGCGGGGGAAGAGCGGCGGGAGGGCTAAGTGCATCCTCCCCCGCCCTTAAAGCAGCACCCACTGCCTTCGATCTGGCAGAACCACCTGCCGTTCAAACCGGTTCCATGCATATCCCTACCTGCTGATTCTCCTTTGCCAAGTGCCCATCCTCACCCCTGCATTTTCCTCAGAATGCATCTACCTCCTGTAATACAGAGCCGCTGCCAAAGCTGTGGGAACCATGCCAGCACTCTTGACTGAAAATAATAGCACTGGTTGTGTTGCTCTCTAAGGTGAAGTTTCAACAACATTAGTTGTTGAAACTGGTATGTGTGGAGGGGTGTTTTCTAATATCCTGGATATTTGGAAGAGTCTTGTCAGTTTGATAGAGCGCTCTGCTCAGGTGCAGATTAAGTAGACAGGAAATGGAATAGTGGGGAGGATTAAATTTTGAAATTGCACATTGAGTTTGGATGTGGGACATGAAAGTTACCATAACTCACTGGGACGTGGTGCTCTCTGGCCATGGACTCTCTTGGCCTGTTTTTCTTTCAACTAATTTAATGAAGATCTTTTTTCCCCTTACAACTGTTTTGCAGCTTGACTTCAGAGTTTGCTTGTACGAGTCGGTTGTTACCATGCTAGAAGTTCCATGCTGTTAATCTGATTTGTCATATTTCATGTGTTCAACCATGTCCTGTTAACATCCTGGCTCTCAAACATATAGTGACAGTTTGTGGTTCTCGCAGTAACTTTGAAAGGCTCTTTAATTGCAATATGTAGTATTGTAATTTCACAAAAGGAAAAGTTAAGATTTTTTGGAAGTGGTGTAAGATGAAATCCCAGTCTCTTTATTGTTGGTGTGCACATAGTCAGATCTTAACAGTGGCACCATTCTGTCTGAATCTATGTGCCTTCTGAGGGATGGACAATACATTCCATTCAAATTCCTCCATAGCTCCCAGGCCCTCCATAGCTCCAAGACCGCCTGGTTCGATATGTCTCTCGGCAGGTACTGAGATCAGCCACAAGTAATGCCTTGGTGATCCCGGGCCCTAGGGATATTAAATTGCAATCAACGAGAGCCAGGGTCTTCTCAGTGGTTTCCCCAGCTCTATGGAATGGTCTCCTGGATAATATCAGCGCTCTCCATGATCTGTGGGCCATGTCATGTGGAATGAGTATTGTATGGGGTTGTGGTTTATGAGGCTATGTAAGATATATTTTTATGAAATTGTGTTGCTGTGTATGTTATTGCTTGTAAGCCGCCCTGAGTCCTATGGGAGTAGGGCAGCGTATAAATCTAAATAAATAAATAAATATATGTAACAAAGCCCCAGTGGCTGCTGCTTCTAGGGAGAAGCTACAGAAAGGGGCGATTCGGAACAGAAAAGTAGCTGGATTGAAGGCTGCTTAACTCTTTCCATTCGGCGGCACTGGGATGGGGCAGTCTTCAGATCTGGCAAATACCTCCTCTCTTGACAGGCGAGGACCACCAGCAAGCAGAGGGCTTTTCCCTCAGTGCCAGCCTGGTTAACAGTCGCATCGCTTGTATCCAAACCATTGCAACGTTTTTCAAACTTTACGGTAGCAGCTCAAATCTTTTCCTCTCCTCTTCCCCATCTGAGGCAGGGGCTTAGGCTGCAGCGTATTGTGCCCTGGCTCTGAAGGCTGAGTAGAAAAGAACATTTCCCAGGAGACCGCTTTTTGGCTTTCTTTGTTTCAGCATGAATTTCTTCACACTTTGAGAAAAGAGGCTGAAGAATGTCACCATTTTTTTGCTCCGCATCTTCCCTCACGTTTTTGGAATTGGGAGTAAGGCAAAACAGTTGCTTAGCCACAGTGACCCTTAGGAACATAAAAAGCTGCTTAATACCAAGTCAGACCCTTGGTCCAATTCATAGTCATCTTGTATTTGGGTAAATACAGTAGGAAGCTGCCTTATTCTGAGTCAGACCATTGGTTCATCAGGGCGCTTTCCAGATTACACCCTGTAACAGGGTTACGAAAACTCTCTGAAGTGTGCTTCCACACTTCCTGTGTTGTGACACCGCAGTCCCTATGCTGACAGCAGGGTTCCATTCATATTTCCAATGTCTTGCTTCGAATTTAATTGCTGCAATATAGTGCTATGACATCATATATCTGGCATTTAAAAGTTGCTGTGTTTTTCAGGTTGTTTTCGTGAGACTGCTCCCCCTGCTATTTACGTTTTGAAAGCGATTTTTCTGAATAGAAGCATTTTGCTACTGTTGAGCAGCTAAGCTGGAAAGCACCCTAACTCAGTATTGTGTTCACTGACTGTCAGTGACTCTCCAAGGTTCAGTCAAGAGTCCAGTGTTCCCTCTAAGGCAGGTGCACGTGTATGCACTCACACATTTTTTGATGTACGCTCAGTTAATCTTAGATCCCGCTCAGGTTGTATCAGGAAGGTCCCACTCTGAATGCATGTGTCCACACAGTGGCTTGATACTGCCGCCCAGAACAAAACTCATTCCACACAGAGATGAAAAAAAAAATTACAGAGAACACTGCAGAAGTCTTTCCCAGCCCTACCTGGAGATACTGCCAAGGATTGAACCTGGGATCTTCTGTATGCAAGCAGATGCTCTACCGCTTAACTATGTCCCCATCCCCTAAGGGGAACATCTTACTGCAACAGCCCTCACATGCAGTTTTCTATCCAAATACAAACCAAAGTGAACCCTGCTTAGCAAAGGGGACCATTTATGATCACTTCCACAAGACTTACTCTGCCACCCCAATCCTTCATATCACTCAACAGAAGACTGTGACATCCTTAAGCATCACCCAGAGCTGTTTGGATGGGGTGGTATATCAACATACTAAATAAATAAATAAAAGGTAGCCAGTATTTTAAATGTTGCAGAAGAGGTGTGCAGTGATGATGCTCTCGGTCGCAATCTGGGGGCCAGCACTCTACTCCTAATTCATCTCAACTTGTAATTTAGGCATCAGTGGAGGTGGGGGAGGCAAATACTGTTGCTAAAGAATAGTGAATGTGTTTTAAATAATGCCCCCAAAGGCTTCCCACATGTCAGTTCCTGTATTCCCCCATTTTTAAAACTTCAGCACTGTTACCAGGTGTGTGGTTGCTCTCACTTGTTGAACTGCGGCAGTTCAGTTATAAGCAAAACGGAAAAGGACAGCACCCCTCATTTCCTTTCTCTTCTGAACAATATTTCCACTCCTCCTTCCAAGACAGGAGTGCCAGGAACTGAGACCCGTGTCGGAAGAAGACCCAACAACTTTATTTGTTTTATTTATCATTAAATGTTTATACCGCCATTCATTTAAAACCATCTCAAGGCGGCTTACAAATCATTTAAAACAATATGAAACTATAAAACGGTTTATACCGTTTTAGTGCGTGTGTTTTTAAAAGTTAGTGTGAAGACGTATCCAATTCACGTCCCTCTAAGTGCAAAGGTTTCTCCTCCCTCCTACATAATGTTTTGCTAAAGGGTCCTGCCAGCCAGCCAAGAGGAGGTACTTCCCAGAACTAAAGACTACCCCATCCCAGAACCTCAGAGAACAAAACATCCCCCCCCCCCGTGGATTTCTGACACACTTGCAAGGCTAGAACTAGCATTTGGAACCCCACAATGGTAAAGTCTGTGTGTCAAGGGCAGTTGTAGGGGGAAAGGGGCTGAACACCCCTTTGGTGCTTCTCCACTCTATGTTAACCGTTTTCAGAGCTGCTTTGTCATAACCTGTGCAGGTAAAGAGAAAATGAGCGTTGTAAACATAAACTGGTTCAGAGGGAGTCCTTCCCCAGAGCTCTGGAGATGAGCTAGATGTGCAACTTTGAAGAGTCACATGTATGCTTGGAGAGCAGGATTTTTAGCCCAGGGGAAGGAAGCTCATGATGTCACTGTGTGTTCTTGTCCCAATAACTTCTGTGTTTACAGTCTGATCCAAGCTGTTTAGCGTACATGCAAAGCGGTGCTAGGGTATCTTGATGCAATCCACCATCTTGAAAACAGGAACGGTTATGTGACTTGGGCGAGAGAAGTGGAAAGCAGGCTCCATTTGTTTTATTGAAAATTCTTGTTATTTGTTAAGGACTAAACTATGCATTACATGAAATGTTTCATGATCAGACCTCCCAATGTGTCCTTATTTTTTCAAAAGGTGTCTGAAGAGGAGTGGTAATTGTATGTGATTTCCCATCCATGGCCTCTTGTAACTCTGAGGAGGGGATTTGTGTTGGGGAAATGGTACAGGGGGTTAAGGAGAAATCCCCTCTTGGTGCTTCACACACAGTCCAAATCAGCTCTGCCAGCAGCTGCTTTTAAGAGAATAAAAGGATATCAGAAAACCTAGTTGCAATTATTTCCCTGTAAACTCACTAGATGACCTTAGCATGCTAAAACGAGAGCCATTGTGGTGTAGTGGATAGTGTTGGTCTAGGATTGGGTGGGATCTGGGTTTGAATTCCCACTCAGCTGTGAGGCTCACAAGGTTGAGGTTGGGCCAGCCAGTCTCTCTTGGCCTAACTTACAAAGTTATCTTCCACAGTCATAAAACTCAAGAGACAGGTGGGGTCAGTCACCTGTCTTATGCTAGATTTTAAAGACAAGCAGCAAGAGAGATTCTTGCTTGTGTCTGCCAAGCCTGGCATGAAATGAGCATCCCCCTATACACACCAAATTCATAGTGCCTGGAGAGAGGAGTAAATCAATAGCTACCACACAGAACCAGCCAAAATTTATAGATGCACACCTTATAATTTCATTTCAGAACCCCTGAGCAAATGATGTTTGGACTTATTTGTGATTAGTGTGTGACTGGGTAAAAAAACCCTGAAATGATCCTGTGTATGTTTCCTCAGAGAAGTTCCACTGAGTTCCAGAACCGACTGCCCAAGTAAGCATGCACTGGATTACAACTTCAGGTTTTTTTAATACAGGTGGAGTGAGATCCATTACAAAACTAGTCTTGAGGATTTACTGTGTCTTTCACATCTGTTTTGTTCTCCATTCATTGACTAAAATGTGTTCCGAATGGAGTGGTGACAGAAGGGCCCATGGAATGTAGTTTAGTAATCAGTGTAGCATGTTTTATTTTTGGGTGCTTGAGCGTAAACACGGTGAAACTGAATACAGCTTGATTGGGTTGTTTCCTACTGAGTATAGGCTTAGCAAACAATTACAAACTGCTTATTGTCTCTTCAATTTAAGATGGCTTTAAAAAAAATCTTTATTAGGAGTAGTGTGAATATAGTGAGTATTAGGAGTAGTGTGAATAAATTTCACTTTCCAATTTCTGGAGGGGGGGATCTATATTTTCAAGAAAAAAATTGTGGGGGGGGGGGGGTTGTGTGACTCACCCTGCCGTCCCAGCCACGGGTTTCAAATGTATTGAAAAGAAGGAAGTCTAAACATAACTGATGAATATGGAAGCTGGGAAAAGGTATCGCTACCAAACCTTTTGCTTATAGGGTAAGTCTTCATAAAGTGATCAGTTACTGAAAGGTGGTGTAGCACATTGGCTGTGAGCTGGAAAGTCTGTGGTTTAGATCTCGCCATAACCTAAAATTGGGCCTTTGGAGAGGTGCCTCAACATGTCTGCATCATGGGGATAATTCCAGCTTTTCTTATAGAGCTACTGAAAAGGTTCTAAGAAAATGGGAAGCTTCTAGGCTAGTCATGACTAAGTGCCATTGAAGTCAATGAGACAAGTTAGTCGTAAGTTCAGTGAATTTCTAGACACTTAGGCTAGACTAGGGGTAGGCAACATAGCTCTCCAGCTGTTGCTGAGCTAATCTACCATCAAAATAAGCACGCGTGCCGTGCAGGGCGCATGCGCGCCGCTAGCACTCATCTCTTTTAAACATTAAGGAACAACGACGGGGGCAGGGGCGGCAGGGAGGAACTCTGCCGCCCCAAGAAGATGTTTAAACGGACCAGCACCGGAGGAGGAAGAGCGGGGGGGGGGGAGTACTACCACCCCCCCGCTTAAAGTAACATGCCGCCGGACTGCCGGACTGGTCCGGAGGTCTGTAACAGTGTGCCCGGACCGAACCATGCACACTACTACTAGACAGGGGGAGTGCATCCCTGTTGGTTCTGCTGGTTCTCTTGGCAGCATTCGATACCATCGACCATGTTATCCTTCTGGGGTGCCTCTTGAGTATGGGAGTCGAAGGTATTGTGTTGCAGTGGTTCCGGTCCTTTCTTGAGGGGAGGGTCCAGAAGGTGGTGCTGGGGGACTACTGCTCGGCTCCATGGCCACTGGCCTGTAGGGTCCCGCAGGGTTTGGTCTTGTCCCCCATGCTGTTTAACATCTACATGAAGCCGCTGGGAGAGGTCATCCAGGGACTTGGACTGAGTTTTCAGCAATATGTGGATGACACTCCGCTCTATCTCTCCTTGTCATCTGATCCTAGGGAGGTGGTGGAGGCCGTGATGAGGAATCAGGGGCTGGAGGCCGTGATGGGTTGGATGTGAGCTAATAAACTGAAATTGAATCCAGACAAGATGGAGGTACTGTTGGTCAGTAGGAGAGCCAGTCGAGATGAGGAGATTATACTGGTTCTGGATGGGGTTGCACTCCCCTTGAAGGAGCAATTACACAGCTTCGGGGTACTACTGGGCCTGGCTCTGCTTTTGGAAGCTCAGGTGGAGGCGGTGACCAGGGGTGCCTTTGCACGGCTTCAGCTAGTGCGCCAGCTGCGTCCCTTTCTCGAGAAGGCAGATCTGGCCACAGTTACCCATGCCTTAGTCACGTCACGGCTGGATTACTGTAACGTGCTGTACGTGGGGCTGTCCTTGAAGAATATTCGGAAACTGCACTAGTGCAAAACGCGGTAGCGAGGGTTTTATCTGGAGCTGCCCGTTGGGAGCACATCACCCCCATTCTGAAAGAGCTGCACTGGCTGCCAGTTCGTTTCTGGATCCAATTAAAGGTGCTGGTTTTGACCTTTAAAGCCCTTAACGGTTTGGGCCCGGGGTATCTGAGGGACTGCCTGCTCCCAAGGGTTGCTGCCCGCTTGACGAGGTCATCTGAGGGGGCTCTGCTCCAGGTGCCGACAATGAGGAAGGCTTGGCTGTCATGCACACGGGACAGGGCCTTCTCTGTTGCTGCCCCCAGACTTTGGAATGTTCTCCCAGTGGCCATTCGCTCCTCGGACTCCATCACAGTTTTTAGAAAGCTTGTTAAATCTTGTTTTTTTATCCAGGCTTTTACATGATTGTTTTTATTGCTGCTTCTATGTGTTTTTACCTGTGTTTAGTTTTTATGCTTGTATTTTATAGGTTTTTAATTTGGTTTGTTTTTTATGTTTTTAGCTTAAATATTCTTATTGTCATTTTATTGTATGTTTTTTTAACTTTTGTAAACCGCCTTGAGATTGTTTTTAATGAAAGGCGGTATATAAATTCAACAATAAAATAAAATAAATAAACATCTGGAGGGCCACACATTGCCTACCCCTGGTCTAGATGCTGCTCCAAGTATATGAAATGCATTGACAGTTGAAATGTTGCATAAATATTAAAATAAGACCACCTGATTCTCATATTCGTTTTTAGCAGGAGCAGTTCCTACTTGCCACTTTAGTCTTCTGAATCCATTCCTATGCGGCAGCATCTGACACCTACCATGACCTAGTGAAGATTAATTGCGGCACCTTCAATTTGGGAATGTATTCAGAAGAAAAATTCTCTATACCAACCTGGCCAGTAGAAGTTGCTTTGTCAAAAACCAGGGTTAAAATTGAGCCACAATCTTAGGCCTCTTGCCATTCAAACCCAGAGTCCAGGTCACTTTGCAATTTCCCCCGAGCTTCTTTCCAAGACAGTTGCACAAAACACCCATAAATTAACAACCACAGAACCCACCCCCCCTTGTGTTTATCTTTCTTGCCACTCAGATATGACCCCATTTGAAAGCATTACTTGGTTACAGGAGCAATAAAGTTGCACAGACTGTAAAACTGGCACAGATATTTCAAAGACTGTTTGTCTCTTACTGCCGTATGCTGGAATGAACAGCAAGTGCTGACGATTTGGATTAGATTACCCTTGTCTGATCCAGTAAGACATTTTGTATTGTAACCTGGAAATGCATAGGAAGCATGAATGCATAACTAGATTGTTACACCATAGAAAGTTGTGGTAGTCTGGAATGCAGTAAGATGAAAACCCGCTAAAGTACTTTCTTTTGAATATTGTCCAGCAATCATTGGTGTTCTTTTTTTAATCAGATAAAGATTTGGAGGTGGGAGGAAGCTTATAAAGCTTGTGTGGGTTGCTACAGTTTTTACACAGATTTCTGAGTTGTATAACTTTCCTTATACAGAACTCTTCCTCAAACAGAGTGTTTATCTCAAAATCTCCCATACTACATTATGGACACTGGTTTGTCCTAGTGATGAGGTGATATACGGATTTAAATTTAAACTACAGTAGATAAAATTTAGAATGGTTCTGCTAAGATGGTTCTTGGTTTGTTTTTGTGTTACTCTGACTGATATTGTATAAATTTGTTTGAGCTAGCTAAAAGTGGGTGCTAAGTAATAAAAGGTGTATGTTTCCTCCCCTTAAATTAGAACTTGCCCAGTAAGCTAATGCTAGGGCATGATCCATTGAACACTAGACTCTTTTTTTTATTATTCTGAGAACAAAAAATATCCTTCCCTATGTGGCACTGGACTGTGTTCAGTCCAGACCGAACATGGTGAAACAGACTGGCTCCAGATCGACAAAGCAGTAAGACAAGGCTGTATACTTTTTCCTTGTTTGTTCAACATATTGTTCAGCATATAAGCTTAGAGAAGCTGTATTGGAAGAAGATGAGCGTGGTTTTAAAGTTGGAGGAAGAAACATCAATAACCTGCGCTACACTGATGATGAGCTATCACTCTAATAGCTGAGAATGTGGGTGATCTGCAAGCTCTAGTAATGAAAGCCAAGGAGCACAGTGAAAAAATGGGACTACAGTTAAATGTAAAGAAGACTAAACTAATAACAGGTACAGCAACCAGCCTCAGAATTGATAATGAAGACACTGAAATGGTAGATAGCTTCTGCCTTTTAGGTCTGACTGTCAACACGAAAGGATCCTAGCATTCAAGAAATATGCCGCAGACTAGCACTTGGTAGGGTTGCAATGAAGGCCTGGGAAAGGATATTTAGATGCTGTGATGTGTCTATACCTACAAAGATTAGAATCATTCTTACAATGGTTTTTCCCGTGACACTCTGTGGATGTGAAAGCTGGACTTTGAAGAAGCAAGATAGAAAAAGTATTGACGCTTTTAAACTTTTGTGCTGGAAGACAACCTTTGAGGATATCACAGACAGCCAGGAAAACAAACAAATGGATCATAGAACAAATCAAAAATGACTAGGCTCAAACTCTATCTATCTATCTATCTATCTATTTATTCGATTTCTATACCGCCCTTCCAAAAATGGCTGGTCAGTGACCAAATAAACTTATATCTTATCTCATACTGAAGATAATCTATCTTTGTTGTCGCTAAGAGTCGACATCGACTTGACGGCACTAAAATCAATCAATCATGTGGTAGGGTAAATTTTAAATTGCCAAGAAAAAAGGGGCCAATTTTCATCTGTTATTACATTTTTTGCATTTATTGTTTAGATGCACTGAGTAAAAACGTGTGCTAACTGGTTACTATAGACATACAAATGTATTGGGTTGTATCCTAAGTTGTTCCACAGAGAGCACTTCCACTTGTGCAAGGCTTTTCACAAGGCTTCAAGTTCAGTCCACAGCATCTTCAGTTAAAAAGTGTCAGGTAGCAGAGCTCTAAAGACGCCTGTCCTGAGACTCGGGAGAGCTGGTGCCAGTCAGAGCAGATTGTACTGGGCAAGATTTGGTACAAAGAGGCCTCATACACTTGGTAACAGGGCTGCACAACTTGGTCCTCCATTAAGAGTTGGACTACATCTCCCATCATCCTTGATGGCCGCCATAGCTTTGTAGGCCATCATGGGATTGTAGTCCAAAGCAGCCCTGTGTTCTGATGCTGTGTAAGCACCAGAAAAGCCAATTTCCACCTGCTCACATTTCTTCTGTTGCCTTCCCCACCAGATCTTTTTTTTGTGCAGGCTCTGTTTCTGCTTTGACCATCCTCAAAGGAGAAGGCACATCCTCAAAGAACATATGAGAGAGAGAAACCCCTTCTCCAAGACACTTTATCCCTTACACCCACTATAGAAAGCATCAGAAGCATTAAAGTAGATTAAACTTTCCTCACTAACAAATGTTAATACCCTTTTGTCATGCAAGAACACAAAGCTAGAGTGGAATATCAAATTACTTTAAAGTTTGGAGAACTAAGCAGTCTTATTTTGGAAAAAATAAATACTGCATTGTTAGATTAGCATTAATTCAGATACCGGAAGATTCTGCTTAACTTGCACCTGTTCACTGTGGCTAGGCAATGAGACCATCAGCTCAGAAAGTGATTCACATGCCTCTTGTTGTGATGCATTAATATGTCCTAACTCCTTGCCTAGTGCTGGTGAAAAAATTCAGATTTCTAAGCACTATCTTCACAGAGTGTGGTGAATAAACACTGGCAATAAAATTGGATTTTTAAATTTTAAATCAGATTTTTTAAAAATTTCAGCTATAATTGTTTAACTTTTATTTTAAAAGAAATCTAAACTTAGTCCAAACAAAATCTCTTAATGAATTTATGATCCACTTAAGAAATGTTTCTTTCCTTAGTAAAGAGAGAGTTGTAGGGAACTCTCACAGTATAATGGTTAATGTACTTGCATCGTGGCTTGATGCTGGGGGCTATGCAGGGATGGCAAATCAGCACTGGTGTCATCTGCTGGTCCATCTGGGTGATATTTTACTCCTATTTTACGTTTAGCAACTACCCAATCTCTGCAGCTAACTAAGAGCTGGTATTCTAATTTATAAATGTTGACCTACTAGCTAAAGAACATGGACCATTTACCCATTTCATGGAGAACATGGATCTGCTCAGTTACTACTTTTGAGGGGAAGGAGGAATAAGACAATTATATAGCAAATGAGCCTTTGAGATCAAAATTTTGTTTTAAAGGTAACATTTCTGTGCCCTTCCTGAACTCTAGGATAAGCCTGTTTATCAGTCTAGAGAGTCTAAAAGTTAGAGAAAAGACAGGCGAATTCTGAGGTGTGGAGTGTTTCCCAAGGAGACATGTAGCTCCCCAACAGCAGTGGTTCTCAAACTTGGGTCCCAGGTATTGTTGGACTACAGCTCCCATCACCCCCAGTCGCAGTGGTGTTCATCTGGGGATGATTGGGAGCTGTGGTCAACCGACATGTGGGGGCCCAAGTTTGAGAACCCCTGACCTAGAGATTTTCTGGATTAGGGGCTTCTGCAGTAGATCTCAAAGTTGCATACTCCTAGACTGCCCCTTAACCCATTAAACGATTGTAGCTTTAGTTGAACTTTTGTTTGCATTTTAATACAATTCCATGCATGCATTTCACAATCCCACCTGTGCAAGGCGACAGTCCACATTAACCTCTTACTACCTCTAACTGTGCTTCTATATCACCCTAGGAAACCTGGGTCACGGTTTGCCCCATTTTTGTGCATTCTTTTTTAGTGTCTCAATTTCAAAGGGCTAACTGTGTCATTATGGAGACAAATGGTTATTCCTGTTGTGCTGTGGAGTGAATGTCCAATGTCTGAGTCTGTCTACTTGAATTTTCTTCACCAGGCAGTGACATTTTTCGGTCTGTAGAATGAATTTAAGTTTAGTGGGTTTTGTGCTGATACAGCCATACAGTCAGTGGACCCTAGAAGCTGGCAATTTAGGTGTGGGAAGTAGCCACATCATCCGCCCCAAATCTGAACCCAAAGAAAAACTCTTCTTTGGTTTGACAGTGTGGCTCTTGACAGTGTGGCTTCTGATACTCTTGCTCCTCCCCACCTCACCCTTTGTGACTTATAGGGTTGAAAGGAAATAAGGAAGGAGTTGCTCTGTCAGAACACAACCCCTCCTTCAAGTCGTCTCTCTTGAACGTAGGTCGCTGGTGAGGGTTGACTTCCCCATCTTCAGAGTATGTTCCACTGGTGTGGATGGTGTGGGCTTTCTGTTGAAGGCAATGTGGTATTTTATTTATTTATTTATTTAATTCGATTTTTATACCGCCCTTCCGAAAGGCTCAGGTCATTTGGCTAGAGTCATTTGACTGACTAAGGAGAGTCAGGTTTGAAATCCATAAGAACTGCTTAACCTATCCTGCCAAGTGGCTGTGAAGGAGCCCTGAACTTCTTGGAGGAAAAGAGGGCATCAAATAAAATAAAAATAAAATACAATACCCAGATGCCAACAATGTGGAGCTGCTATTATTACCCCTGTTGAAATGTAAATATTTATCTACTATATTTATAGACTATTTTCAACCGTACAATATAAACAAATAATTCAAGTTTAAAAATAAACCCAAAGACAAATAGGCAGTAAGCCTAAGCAAACTGAAACAGCAGGAGAATAAAAAACAGAACTCTGGAATAAGCAAAACAGTAACAAAAATAACATGCTTAATCTAATGGCAAAAAAAGACAAGTTTCTGCTTTTCTTCGGAAAGGGAGGGGAGATGGCCCAGCAGATTTCTGTGGGAAGGACTGCCAGACGTGATCCAGGAGTGTCATTTACTGTTGACTCTTGTTTTAAACTGCCCAGTGGCTTTTAACCAAAGAGCAGGGCAAAAATATTTTAAATACAGAATGTATTGCTTATCCAGCTCTTTGGGGTTCTCAGTGCAGCCCTCAGCACCCCTGCTGTACTCCTCGCAAATTGCTGAGCCATATTGAGGTAAAAAGGTGATGCCCTTAGTAGGACAAAGGGGCTGCTCTTCCATTGGCTACACCTGCCTGCTTCAGGATGAGCCTGTTCTCCAAGCCTTTTAAACTCGCCAGCCATGCAAGGCATTTGGATTTTGCAGTTTGGAGCCCACTGTCCCAGGAGTGTGGAATGCAAGTTGTGTAAAGAGTCTTGGAAAATTGTAAATGTTCAGAATGGATGGAAGTGCAGCTGGTACCTGAAAAGATTGGCGTGGTGGTGGTGGTGTCCAGCAGTGAGATATAGGAAAGGAGCATAGATGGGGGCTGAGGCTGGGCATAATTATGAACTATAGCAGGAATTCTCAAGCTTGGGTCCTCAGATGCCAAAGGCTGTTTTGGCTGCGATGATGGGAGTTGGGTTCCCATATGTTGTTGGACTACACGTTTGAGAACCCCTGAACTCTGCAGTGCTTTCAGGTCATAAGAATGGAAGAACTGTGCCGGGTCAGACTGACACGCCATCTAGTTCAACATTCTGCAATAGTGGCCAGCCGGATTCTTCTGGGAAGTGGACAAGTTCAATATGGCCATTGGCTCTCCATCACTGTATGTTCCCAGCACCTAGTCTTCAGAGGTATCCTGCATCTGGACATAGATGTTCCTTGAACTGTTGTTGTTGCTAGCCATTGATAACTTATTCTTCAAGGATTTGTCTAACCCTTTTGAAAAGCCATCTAAGGTAGCAACCATCACCATGTAAGTTAATAGTACTCCAAATGGAACTCATTTCTGTTCGTTAACATGAGGCCCAACCCATGAGGAGGATCTCAGCAACAAGCCATATTCTTGGACAGCTCCCTTTCATTGGGGGTTGACCAGGAGAAATTCCTAGTGGATTTTGCACTCTGCATAGTCAGAACTGCCCATTTTAATGGCACCCAAACTCTGATGCCTGAAGAGATCACCTCCTCTTTCTCTACCCCTTCTCCACTGTCTTAAGTTTAAAAGAGATACCCTCAAATCCTGAAATGCATACCCCAAATGTGTTTTACTGTCCTACCCTAGATGGACTTCATTGAAACTAGTTATTTGACCCCAAAGATTCCCAAGTTCCTGTTATAACTTGGGAATCAACAGTCCATGATTCTAATAGTGCCCTTTGTGTTGTGCCCCATACCTGCCAGGTCCTGAATGCTGACAGAAATGATCTGTTCCCTGAGATCGAGGTGCCATCACTGGTTGTGATCAGGTTGGATGCTGTATTTGCATTGTGTTCCTGGAATGTACCTTTCAGATGGTGTGTGAACGCAGCTTGGCTTGCTGGAATGTGGCTTCTTAAGGGAGAGCCAAAGAGCACCTCAGACACAAACTAATGTTCATATGTGTGTGTGACTATTATAGTTATGTACTTGGGTTAATGCTCTGTTGTCTTGATTTACAAAAGAGTCTAATGAACTGCCTAGCCTCATTCATATTCAGAGTCTATATTTTATGTTAAAGCATTTCGGCACAGGGTTAGATGATTCTGTGCAAAATGACATTTTATTCTAAATATGACATACGGCAGATGGTCTCTGGTCAGGAAAGATTAAAATTAAACCTTCTAAACTGTGTGTTTATCTCTTGCAGTACATCTCTCTGAGCCTGTATGTGTGTGAGAGACAGGGAGAAATATAAACAACTGTGTCTTGAATTTAAATCTGCTTCTCTTTTTACCATACACATCAATTTGAGGCACTTTTTCCTGCATTGTTGGTAGCAGGGCTGTTGTGTTGATAATCCTCTATCCGAAAGCAATTTGAGCACATTAAACCACCCCATTCCAGCAAAGGTGCAGAATGAGGCTCCCACATGTGGTGGCCTTTCTGAAATGGTGCTATGAGTGCAGAGCACTTGAATTCAGCATATAGTGGATGAGCTTTTGATGCTTCTCACACCACCAAAGCAGCAGCATGGATTGGCCATGAGAGAACAGATCCCCTTCCCAGACAGCAAAGGGGATCATTGTGCACTGTTAATGGATCAATTCTGGAACACTGGCGTAACGTCCTGAGACTACTTTTGGGCTTGTGTGGGGAATTAGCAAGACTAGTGTGAACAGCCCATTGCAGTGTCAACTTGTGCAAAGCTTTGGTCTGGAAATAAAGGCTTGAGATAGGGATATGGTACAATCAGATTTATTTAAGGATGATTGAGGTACAGGAAATGAAAAATGGTTAGGCAATTGATAAAGGCAATAAAACTATAACTAGCAATGTAAATCAAAGACTCACGAAGACGTGTTTTTAGCTTTAAGGTCCAAATTCTGATTAAATCAACTTAAGGCTTGACAGAGAGAGAGGAGGACCTGGAGTGCAGAGTTAGGAAGGAGGGAAGAGAGAGGAGATTGTTAGTATACCTTCTGCCAGTTCTGTCGGGGTATCTGTCATCCTTGCAGGATGGGAAATACTGGGGTCTTTCTTCCCAGGGGCCAATCAGAAGGACGGTGTAGAGGAGAGGCAAATGTGCCACTCACAAGCCAGGGATCCAGGATAGCGGCTGCTTCCAGGGAAAATCCAGGGGAGGTTGACTCTCTAAGGCAGCCAAGCGTGGTTTGGATCAAGAGAGAAGTCCAAACCAGGGGCTGGAACAATGGCCGTGGTAGATGGAATGGCCAGAGCCAAAGCACACGTGGGTGGAAGGAGCACACCCTTGAATGGGGCTCAGGGTTAAAATAGACAGATACATGCCTTCAGGCCAAACACAGGTCATACCACCTAGTTGGAGAGGATGACATCCGGGGTTAACAAAAGAATACATGCTGTATGATTCAAGCACTGATGTGTGCAGTCTTGAAAGACAATGGAGTGAACTGGTTTGAAAGACCTATATGGGATGGAGTAAATGGGAGAGCTCAAAGCTTCTAGTGGGTCAGGAAGACCCTTCTAGGTGGGAAATTGGAATGCTTTTCAGGCTAAGGAGCCTCTTCGCTGGTCTGTGCCAGATCATTAACTCTGTGATAGTGAGGAGGGATTGATACAGCCTCATCTGAGCGCCTTTTGAGTTGATTAGTTCAACTAATCCTTTGTGCCAACAGCAAGAGGAGTTTCGCTATTCTCTTGAGAAATAGCCCTTCTCCTTCATCCTTGCCTGTATTGTGAGACAGAGAGGGGCATGGGGGATACCTTTCAATTGCATGTAGTCTTGACCTGGGGTCTCCCCATGCAGCTTCTGCTGAGCGAGTTAACTGAGCGTTTGCCAAAGATGGGCATGTGGAGGGTCATGTTCCCTCGAGTCCAGATAGCCAAGATACCATATAGAAGGATGCTGCTTGTAGCCCCTGAACAGGCTGTTCTCGTAACAGCACAGAAGATGAGCACAATTCACTTTCCCCACACAAGACTGGGACCTTTGTGGTGGCGTTTGTATGTGGGAATAGTTGTAATTGTGCATAATTGTTTGTTCCTTGTTTGTTCTATCCCACTCGTACATCTTGGTCTTCTATTCAAATCCGAGATCAGTTTGGCCTTGTTTAGCTAAAATAACTTTGCTGTTTCAGATTCTGTTGGGCCATTCACTGCATGCTTTCAGTTTCCCTTTTGGGTGCGGGGGGAAGTGGGACATAGATTTTAAAGTAAATGCCATTGTGTTTAGGCTTCAAGTTAGTCTAAGAAGAAATTGTCAGTGCTGTTATACAAGCTAATGAGCCATCTTGGTAGGAAAGGTAAATGTTCGTTCGTTTGAACATCTAACACTGCCTCTATTGGGTGGTTTGCCCTTCCTTTTGTAGGTAGCTTCAGTTTGGGGGCAGGGGAAGCCAAAGTCCAATAAGATCTGACTTGTGACTTACCAAAATCCTCTATTAGTGCTATATGTTTGTTGGGCAAACTATGACATTGAAAGTACTATGAATATTACAGTGTCCAGAATGAAGCCCTCTAAATATTGAGCTTTGCTGCATTACTTGTACTGCAGCAAATTTGATGCCTAAGGACTGTCAGCACCTTCTAAATACCACTGCCTGCCTGGAAACTTGCATATACAACTGAGAGATCCCCGTTTGTCAGTGAGGGCCAACTGCTGCATGACAGTGGCAGACCCCTGTCTTTTAAACCTAGGCCCTCCCCAGTTACTTGTAAAGCGGGGTGGGGTAGGTTGTGCGATTCCAAAGCATGTGGGGAGTATGCTGGGATGATGAATGATGCCTCTCACCATTTTCCTTTCCCTATAGTCCCAGGGCTGCACAAACTTTGGCCCTCTGGCTGTTTTTGGACTACAACAACCATCTTCCCCAGCCACAGTGGCCAATAGAAATGATGGGAGTTGTAGCCCAACATCTGCAGGAGGGATGAAGTGGTACAGCCATACTATAATCTGGCCCCTGAGATCATTTTTCTGGAGCTATGCTTCAGTACCAAGATCGGGTCTGGCTGGGGGAGAAGCAGCTGGAGGGGCTGGGCTGAAGAAAAGTGGCAGGAAAGAAATAGGGAGGACTCTGGGATGTCTGGGGTGGGGCAAGGGAGCAGTTGCCCCCGCCCCCAGGATTGAGCCAATCCCACTCAGTTCAGTGGAGTTTAGTCCCAAATCAGTGATTATAGGGTTGCAGACTTTGTCCCACCCCTGCAGAACAAGTACTGCAGATTCCCATGGGGAGGATTCAACACCCCACCCATGGACCACTTTTCAACTTTTAATCTCCTCCTGACAGATTGATGTTGGAAGACATGGATGTGCTCCAGTTATGTGATTTGTTTGAAACAGGGTGCTGGACTAGATAGGCCCTGGGCCTGATCCAGCAGGGCTGTTCTTACTTAGTTTGATTACATCCAAATGGAAAACAACATTAAAACAAATCTGCATCATCTTGGTACATCCCAGGGAGAATTTATAGGGCGGGGATTCGATTAGGCTATTCAATTTATCAAACAACGAGCTCTAGATATAGAGCTGCAAGAGGAATCTGCACGCTTGACAAGAGGGCTGTATATAGGCCCTCAAGGTTTTAAACTTCAACCCGCCAATTATTTAGATAACATTCTAGTATCTAAATTTAGGAGAGCATTGACGCTGGCCTGCCTCAATGTACTCCCTATTTTCTTGGAGGGAAAATACAAACGGGTACCTTACGCGGCGCGCCTTTGTCCCTATGTTGCAGGTGAAATAGAGACCACTGCTCATGTAATCCTTTATTGTGAATTTTATAGGGATAGTCGTTCTACGTTTATTTTACCTTTGCTAAAGAATTGTCCGGACCACACCGATCTTTTTTACTTTGAGTATCTGCTGTCCAGTTTTAAACCTGGGATGACTGTTAGGGTGGCCAAATTTTGTTTTACTGTATGTAAGCTTCGTAAAGCCTGCATTACCTAATCGAATATGTTGTAAAATGTAAAGATTAACTGGCCTATGACTGTAATAAACTTTATCTATCTATCTATCTATCTATCTATCTATCTATCTGCTTAATTTGACCCTGCAAGACTGGGTGCCAGCAAAAAGGTTGAGTTAAAGGGGGTGAGAAGACGAGAAAAGGCACTCTGTTCCCTTGTTACTTGGCTACTTCCCTGAGCCTGATGCCAAAATTTGTAGGTTCAGTAGCTATTCGAAATGTCCTCTCTGTGTGTTTGGGGTTTTTGTGTGTGTGTGCCTGTGTGTGTTTGGGGTTTTTGCTTTGTGTTTAAAAAAGAAACTGTTCTCTTTTCCTAGGTTGGAACAAGATATCAAGAAGTTAAAGGCTGACCTGCAGGCAAGCAGGCAGATTGAACAAGAGCTGCGAAGTCAGATCGGGTCTCTGACCAGCACAGAGCGGGGGATTCGGTCTGAAATTGGACAGCTTCGCCAGGAAAATGAGCTGCTTCAGAATAAGTACGTTCAGCCCTCTTCTTGTTCCACCCCACCCTCTGGGCCCTTTTCCTTGTGCTTTTTATGCTTGCAGTCTAGTTTTTGTTTTGGGGTTGTTGTTGTTTTTTTGTCCCCTTCTATATGTTTGAATTTATAGAATTGCAGAGCACAATCCAGCCAAAGCTGAGCTTTTCTAAGTCCCGTTGATTTCAGTGGGAGAGATTTAAATACATCCTTAAGTTTCATTTCAACATCAGTGGGATTTAAAAGTGCTTAACTTTGATGCAATTTGAAGGGTAATGAAATCAGGCATATTATGTTACCACTTTTTCAGTTACTGTAGCCACAAGCAAAATTTCAAGTTTATTTATTCATTTATTTTATATTTAAATACACCCTAAGAGCCCAGGGCGATTAACACAATAAAAACAGGACAAATGGAGCTAGAAATTTATATGGGGGGGAGGGATGGGGGTGTATAGGGAGGAGAATATGAATGCGCCCACTGGCAAGAACACAGTTCCCCCTTAAACATTATAGTGTCTGAAATGTGCAGAATACTTTGGTAATGGAATCAGAAATGCTCAAAAATTCTGATTCTGTTAGTGTCTGAAACATGCCAAAATACGTAACCGAATTGGAATTTTTGAACATTCCTGATTAGTACTATCAGTACAAAACTATTAATTCAAAAATATATTGTTGAAACAAGAATAAGAAACTAAAACAAAAGCAAAAAATTATATTTAAATTATCCTTTACTGTTTTGTCGGCTTGTACAGAAATGCTTGACTAACGAGCAGAAGGTTGCCGGTTTGAATCCCCGCTGGTACTATATCGGGCAGCAGCGATATAGGAAGATGCTGAAAGGCATCATCTCATACTGCACGGGAGGAGGCAATGGTCAACTCCTCTTATATTCTACCAAAGAAAACCACAGGGCTCTGTGGGCGCCAGGAGTCGAAATCGACTTGACGGGACACTTTACTTACTTTACTTACAAAGGGCAAACAAAGCCAATTTAAAGTGAGAGTAATTTTTCCTTTGCTGGTCACTTGGGAGTAATCAATCAGAGGTCACTCTTATAATTAAATGCTTTCTCAGCAGCCACCCTGTTTCAATGCTGACAAAGATTTGCTTGAAATGTTCCTCTTATCACCAGCTTAGCCTTAATTTACTTATCTTGGTAGATTCTGTTGTCTCCCTAACATCTTGGTCAAAAGAGGTAAATCCAGTAGCAAGTGCGATGGGAATTTGTTAAACAACTCAGTGCCTTTCAAGCTTTTCAGAGGAATTCTTCAGGAGGAAAACTTAGCTAAAAGGAGTAAAAGACCTCTTACAGGACTGGATATGTTCAGCTTCTGCAGAAAGTTCTCACAGCTTAATATTACTGGTTTGAGCCTATTACTGGACTTCCTTTATCTGTGCCAGTTGGCTGCTCGTTGTTTGACAGTCCACCTAAACCTTGCAGTTCTGAGTGTGCCCCGAAGTACAAATTGAGCGCTTACATGTACATGGGTTTACACTTAGTGCTGAGGGGGAAACTTGAGTGACAAAGTTAACGTGTACCTTTCCCCCACCTCCTCAGGCTACATAATGCTGTACAAATGAAACAAAAAGACAAGCAGACCATCTGCCAATTGGAGAAAAAGCTAAAAGCAGAGCAAGAGGCACGGACCTTTGTAGAAAAGCAACTCATGGAAGAAAAAAAAAGGAAGAAGCTGGAAGAAGCAACTGCTGCACGGGCTGTTGCATTTGCTGCTGCTACCAGGTACTTGCCCTCTGAGAGGAGAGCTGGTCTAAGGAGAGGAGAGCTGGTCTTGTGGGAGCAAGCATGAATCGTCCCCTTTGCTGAGCAGGGTCTGCCCTGGATTGCATCTGAATGGGAGACTACATGTGAGCACTGTTAGGTATTCCCCTTAGAGGGTGGTGCTGTTCTGGGAAGAGCACTTGTATGCAGAATATCCCAGATTCCCTCCCTGGCGTACCCAAGATAGGTCTGAGAGAGACTCCTGCCTGGAGAAGCTACTGCCGGTCTGTGTAGACCAGCGGTGCACAACACAAATGCCCTGGTGGGCCGGAACCAACCATGATTTGCTGCATGGGTCAATTTAATGCACATTAATTACTACATTAAAACTATTTAAAATGTTAATAAAGGAGAGAGGGCAGAGGGTTAGTGTCAGTAGGCTTCATTCAAGGGGCAGGGGACATCTGGTCTCAAGTGGCCAGCTGCATTGAGCTGCTGCCGCTCATCAGTGGGAAAGGCCAAGAGCTCTTTCATGACTCCTGCTGTTGCTGCAGAATATTCCTTTCTGGGGGCGAGCAAAAGAGTCCTGGGCCTTATGTTGTGCAGGCCTGGTGTAGACTATACTGAGCTAGATGGGACCCACGGTATAAGGGAGCTTCCTATGTTACTTTGCATTCCTTGAACCAGTTTTATTTTTTTACATGTATGTTCAGTAAGTTGAAGTGGTAAACCATTTCCCTGATCTATACCACTGCAGGCTGGGGAATCACATCTTTTTCTTTTTATTCTTCCCCTTTGAAAATTTTGTGCATGTAGGAAAACAGCACATTGGGGTAGGCTGAATCTTTCTTCCTGACATGCGAGGGTTTTTTTTACATGCAAGGAGCATTCAAACATACAACTCCCCCTCCTCTGTGGATACTGAACAGTCCAGGACACGACTTATCACAGCTCTGCTGAATGTATACACAGGCCCTTTGAGGTTTTTCACAATGCAAAACTGATTGTATATTTGAATGTATCTGATGCAAGGTGTTTCACCATTGTTAAGCTGCATGACATAATGCCAAGTGAAATGTAAGTAAATACGAATTTCCACATCTGCTTTTTGACTGATTTCTATCCAAAAGCATAGAAAGGTCTGGGGGTGAGTGGAGAGTGCAAATTGCCTGTGGGGCCTAAGACTGAGAGAGCTGCATGCAGCAATGTGTTTCTCTCTCTCTCTCTCTTTCCCCTGCTCTTCCACTTTTGGTTGACAGCTGTTGCTGATTTTTGCAAGGAGCTGAAGCTCATATCTTATGTCTGTAGCTGGAAGCCATAACTGAAGGTTATATGATTCATCAGGAACGTGTAAACGACGGACCATCATTTTTGCATGCTGCCACTGTGAGCTGTTGATAGAAACAGCAAACTTAATTGCCTCCCTTCTCCTGCCTGTCACTCTTGTAAAGTCGATATTGCTTTCACGAAATCAACAGTGGCACACACTGCAAGTTCCCCCTTTCTCTCTTCTTATTTTGCTTGGCAGGGGAGAATGCACTGAAACGCTACGAAATCGCATCAGAGACTTGGAGACGGAGTGCAAGAAGTTAACAATTGACATAAAGCTGAAAGAAGATCAGATACGAGATCTAGAAATGAAAGTGCAGGTAAAGAGAGAGAACTTGGAGGCCCTGCCTGCCTTCCTCCTTCACTGATGTCAACAGAACTTCTGAGTAGAATTTCTGAACTGGGCAGAATTGAGACCCTTCGCCAGACTTTGAGCGCAAGCAGGGGCGTGGGGACAATGGAGCAAGGGGGCATAACTGTCCCTCAGCTGCCAGGGTCTGGGGGGGCACCTCCTCACTCCCTCCTTCACCCACCCAGCCAGTGAACGAAGCGCTCACTGGCTGGGAGCACGAGGCATCCCCCTCCTCCCCAGCCAGTTTTGCACTGAAAAGCTGGCTGGGGGTGGGTGGGGGCGGGGAGCCCAGCTAGTCAGCATTTCAATGAAACACTGACTGGGGAGGATGGGAGAGAGTCTGAATACACTCTCTCTTGAGAGTCTCAAGAGAGAGTCTCTTGAGCAGTAGCCACACCCGCTGTGTTTGACACCTGATGCAGGGGACATAGCCAATACCAGGGATGGGGCCAGGCAGTCCCTGCAGAGTTTCCCCAGTCAGCGGTTCATTGAGGTGCTGACTGGGAGCTTCTTTCCCTGCCTCTGCCATTCAACGAACTGCTGACTGGGGGAACGCTGCAAGGGCTGACGCTCCCTTCCCGGTTATTGGCCACGCCCCCTGTGTCTGACATTGGATGCAGGGGGAATGGCTTGGGGGCATGATTGAATTTCTCTGTGTGATGAAAAATCAAAAGGGGTGGGGGAACCAGTGGCGGGGCTTCATCCTCCAGCCACAGGTAAGCTCCTCACGCCCCTGAGCACAAGGCTTTCCAGTGGGCGAGAAGTGGATCCGTTTATGCTTTGACTTCTGATAGTCCCTAAACTGAGCTGACCCAGCCTAGCTGCTCTTTGCCATATTTGTTACCTTTTTCTTGAGAGAGCCTTGCTTGGTTTCATTGACAAACATCCCTTAAGGCAGGGATTCTCATCTTGGGTGCCCAGATGATGTTGGACTACAACCCCTGTCATCCTTAGCCCCAATGGCCTTTGGCTAAGGATGATGGGAGTTGTAGTCCAGCAGCATCTGGGACCCAAGTTTGAGAACCCCTGCCTTCAGGCCGTTCCACACAAACTTGATTTTGCCACTAAATATATACTTTATGTGGGGTGCAGCCTACCCTGGCTCCCTGGCGGGTACCTCGTATGATGCATTCATTTGCAAACGTGTGTTTTATTGTGGCATCTGCATGTTATGTTTTAGGTGTATATGGAAGACGTCTTAGACTGGAGATGGGCAATAGATTTTTTCAGAGAGTTTCAAAGAGGGAGTGCTGTTCATTCTGTACACTTACTCCACTTTGTCTCTGCTAAAGAGGTTTGCCAGGTTTGAGTGTTCCTTCAAAAACCCTTTTGGCTAGAGGTGATAGTAGAACAAAATAAATCTGTGTATGGGAAGCGGTGCCTCTCTCAACCCACATTCTACTTCCTTTTAAAACTGTTGTCTGTCTCCAGCCTTTCATAGATTCCTGAAAAGGAAATGCAGGACCAGGGTATTGCAAAACACATTACCTTGGCAAATGCACTTCCTAAACCCTTGTTTGCTGAGATACTGTAATGTCAAAAAGGATGTGCTTTCATCTTTCTTGCACTTATTGGGTGCCATGAGTTCCACTGCAATTAAGGGGACTTAAGTTAGTCATGATTAACTTGTTTCATTTATTTTAATGGTGCTTAGTCCTGACATAATTTTTACATGCTGCCCACTGATCTCTTCTCACCCTCACCCAGGACCATTATCCTTCGAGCTTATTCATTTGCCCAGTTGCTTGCTTTTTGTCACTTAGTAAGAGTGCTTCTTTGGGAAGGCTTTTGGGCTGAATGAAAATTGGGAATCCTTATCTGAGAAAAGTACTGGTTATTGTTCCTGCAGCTGTGACACTTTGGTTGTCTTGTGGTCTCTTCATTATTTCATTTTCAGCTTTAGTTTTAACTTGAAGTGTGTGTGTGTGTGTGTGTGTGTGTGTGTGTGTGTGTGTGTGACACAGTAACCACTAGGCTCGTGCTTTGGCACTGCCAAAATGAAATCGTCTCCACCATTGTGCTGGTACAGCGTGGAGGCGGCCACCTCCAGTGCAATGGTGCAGATTATTCAACTGTGGCAGTTTAGCCATTAGCACCCTTGCTAACTGAATGAAGAGGAACCTTTTTAATGCAGCCATTGTCTTATATTTAGCAGGGGGAGAACAACTGGCCTTATCTAACCCTAGCACAGCATCCCTTTAATTCAAGCCTGCTCAACTTTGACACACACACACACACACACACACTGTTTTTGGCCTATAACTCCCATAATCCCCAGCCACCAGGGGCATAGCTATAATAGGACAAGGGGAGACAGTTGTCTGGGGGCCCACTGCCTTGGGGGGCCCCCAGAGGCAAGTCACATGACTGACTCCCCCAGCCACACACCCGCCCCTTCAGTTCCTTCAGTTGTATTCATCCTCCGAAATGGATGTGAGTGTTACGACCTGGAGCTACCAGAACAGCATGTCTTTCTCTTGTACCATTAAATGGCTTGCATCGTCCACAATTTACAAAACTTTTTAAAAAGTAATTTAGGATGATGTTCTGTTGGCACATAGGTTATATACAGATATAGATAAAAATTTTACTATGCTTTTTGTTACCACTATTCAGCCTCATTTAAGATTTATTTACTTCATGAGCTGAGCTGGGGGTGGGGCGCATTTTAAAATCTTGTCTCTGGGCCCACTCCAACCTTGCTATGCCCCTGCCAGCCACAGTGGCTAATAGCCGGTGATTATGGGAGTTGTAGGCCAACATCTGCAGCGGGACTGAAGTTGAGCAGCCCTGCTCTAGTAGCTGGTGTCTATCTTTGTTTGTTTTCTAGTTTGTGAGGCCTTTGGGTACAGGGAACCATCTTCTTTATTGGTTTTTCGATGTAAACTGCTTTGAGAACTCTGAAAAGCAATATATAAATATTTGTAGTAGTCGTAGCAGCTTCAAAAGACAGAGTAGCCACCTTGGGGTCTAGAGGTCCAGATAAGGCAGGATATAAATAGTTTGCAATTCCAGTGTTGGTTTCTCACTGGAGAGGGGAGAGGGAGATTAAAAAATGGACAGGTGGGGAGGAGCAAGGCGTAAGCCCCCGTCACCCCATTTCCCCTGCAAATGCTCTCCCTCGTCTGCATCAGCATCATAACAAGGACTGAGGCCCTTGTGCTTTCTGCACACTATGTAGTTACATCCTGAAATAGCTCTTAAGCCATTAACAGTCTTGCTTGATTGTTAGGAAAGTAAGTTTTGATTAAAGTTGAAACTCCCAAGAGAGTCAGTCTTAAATAAGATACCACTTCTTAAAAAAGCAACTGAAATAGATTCAGGGATTTCATCTGTTTGAGCCTCTTCTCATTTTATTTTATTTCACTTATCTGTTTTGTCAATTTGTAGTGAAACATTTCTGCTTTTTCCATGTTTTGCTTTTTTCTTCATGCGGCAGAGAAGGCTCACATAATCAAAGCTTGCTAGGGGAAAGTAGCATAACTCTGATTGATATGCATGGAGCTGCTAAATGTACAATAGAATATTTTCTTAATAATCACAAGCTTATCCTTTGTGTGTGAAAACAAAAGGAGTTTGACTTTGTGAATTTGACAGTCATTAAGTAAAGCTCTTTATTAGGCTTTTAAGTACATGCAGCTCTTAAGGCTAAAATAGTTGGATCAAGAATAAAAAGCACCCCACCCTGGCATAAAGCTTAGAATGGTTGGGTAGATAAATGAACCTGTCAAAATCTCTTAAGGAAACAAAGAAATTTAATTTTAGGGGAGAGGTTTCTTTCACTTGCTAGTCGAAAGGTCACTTAAGTTTTTTTTTCCTTAAGCACATTGCCCAGAGTGGCCTACTTAGTGCCTTCTAGCCAATTGACCATTTCCCTGCTTTGGGGAAGGGGCTACAGCCATTGGCGGAGGCAGCCGAATGGCAGCCTGCGTCCTGCCCTATGTGCGTGACGTCATGCACACATGGGAGTGCCCAGGGTCCAGAGAGCTCCAAGCAAGCTCTCCAGAGCTCATTTCCAGCCAGCATTTGCTGGCTGCTGCATATATTTTGCATCCCCTCCCTACAGCGAGGGAGAAGAAGCAAAATAAATGCACCAAGCCAGCAAACTGATTCACGTGCACAGGGCGTCTCAAGCAGCCTTTCCCATTGGCGGCCCATGTTCTTTGAACCCAATTGCTCAATGGTAGCTCCGCCTGTGGCCACAGCTCGGTGATGGAGCACCTATTTTGCATGGAGAAGGTCCCAGGTTCAATCTTTGGTATCCCAGTTCAACAAAGCATGTGAGCTCAGATAGCTGTGCTGGAGAAGACTCTTGCCTGAGACCCAGAGAGCTGCTGCCATTCAGAGAAAATTGTACTGAGCTAGATGGCCCAGTGTTCTGACTTGGTGTAAGGCAGCTTCCTATGCTCATATGGCCCTGAGGAATTGATCCGACTCCTGGGAACTTCCACAGTGGGCTCAGATTATGGATTCACAAGTGGCCAAGGAAGCCTGTGGCATGCCCTGACAGGAAGACCCATGTACCTGGCTGTGGCATGACCCTTATCCATCACTGTGCTGGTGCCTCTTCTACACCAGTATCACAGTCTCCTACTTCAAACTTGACATGCAGCATATATAACTAGAAGGTTCACCACCGTTGGCTTAGATCAATTTGTTGCATCGTTACTCAACCACTTTGCAGTAGTATGCTTAGCCCGGATCAGAGCCCATAGTAGCCTTCTTTTATGCTTGATATCCGGAAATGCTCCACTAGGATGGGGACGGGGAGTTTTCACCAGGCCTCGGAATCCCAGGCAGATAGATGGAGCCATTTCAACTCAAGGTTTTGCTCATTGGGTGAGCTCTGGACAAGACTGGTGTCCTGACCAGGGGAGCAATAGAATGCTCCAATCTTATGACATAGAGTGAAGCTCCAATTTCTCAGGAGCTTAAAGCACAACTGAAATGCAGTTCCACCCCAAAGAATCTTGGTAGTAAGTAGTTACAGCAGCTTACAGAGAATAAAGCCTTGTTTCCAGTTAAATCCTGAACGAATGATCATCCTGTGCTGATTGAATCAAATGAGCTATGAGTGTTTGCAGAGCGGTTTGGGAAAGCTTTGAATCTCAAAAGGATAGATTGATTATACTCACTCACTCCATAATTGGAGAGGGCTTTGATGGTTCTTTCTAGGAGAGGCTGTGCTTAGGGCAGAGAATGCTTCTGGGCATTAAGGCCAACAGGAGGTTGAGTCATAGGAATGTTTATTCACTCCGGGGTGGAGCCTGAGTTCAAACTAGAACTTAAGATACTTTGGGGCGTGCAGTGTACCTAACAAGCAACAGACAGGCAGGTCCCCACAGGGGCCGACTGTCTGGAATGGATAATTGTTAATGTAAGACGGGCCTTGAGAATAATACATTACAATCTGGGCTGTGCCTTTGGGAAATATGGGTAAGGAAATCTGTATAATTACGACTGAACATATTGACTTCCAGGCTGCTGCTTCTGCAGTTCTGAGTTATCTTGATGGTTGAATGATGTTGAAGCATGTGTCTGCTGCCTTCGAGGTCAGAAGATACATCCAAGGAGTCCTAAATCCCAGCATACTGCAGATTTCCCCCCGATATGTCTTTATCTCTGCACCCATCTCAAATAACTTCCTGAAACACACAGGAAAAGGTACAACTTAAATGTATTTTGCATTAAGTTCCCAATTGTAACAGTTCTTCTTTAATTACACTCAAAGGAGCTGCGGAAATACAAAGAGAATGAAAAGGATACAGAAGTGCTAATGTCGGCACTTTCAGCCATGCAGGATAAGACACAGCACTTAGAAAACAGCTTGAGTGCGGAGACGAGGATCAAGTTGGACCTGTTCTCTGCATTAGGAGATGCAAAAAGACAGCTTGAGATCGCCCAGGGTAAGTGGGATTTTCCTAGTACTACTCAACAGAGTGACACAGAAGGGGGCATTGCCAGGTGGTGGACAAAGAGATGCTGTGGCCAGGATCCAAAAGTTCCTTTGCACAAAGTTCCTTTGCTCCGTGCACATATTGGAAAGGAGGGGTGTCAATTTAGCCCTCTGGTTGCATCACTCCAGGCTGCATCAAATCTTGCTCCAGACCATTTTCTGGCCTTCAAGAGGAGCTGAAAGGGGAGACTGGGAGGTGGGGGAAACCCCACATGAACACTGTGTTTCACACATGAGCCTTTGGATTCTGCTGGAACTTTTGAAGTTGTACTTGTGGGGAAACCCACCCACCCCCACACGAAACTTGGTCAGTCTTGGTAAACTGCCCAGCAGGGGCGTAGCTAGGGGAGAGAGGGCCCGTGTTCATCCCTTTCTCTGGCAGCCCTCCAGAGTGAGGGAGATAATGAAGAAAACAGGGAGGGAGGGAGCTGGGGGCCTGTGTTCTTTTAACCCTTTCGCTCAGTTATAGCTACGCCCCTGCTGCCCAGATAAACACTTCAGAGCCATTCACATGGGTGGAAGGGAGAGAAGGCTGATCTAACTTGCCTACCTCACCCCCACCCCCCAGACGATCACTGAAAGTATCTAGGAGCATGGACCTAGACTATCCACGCTGCACCACACAGCTCCAGAGGCTGGGACGACGTGTCCCAGCCTCCAGATATCCCACAATGCACCATGCCACAAGTGAAGGGATTGAAGGTATCTCCCAGGAGACAGGTGCTCTAGGCACCCATCTCTGTGCCTGCTGGAGCAGCCTGAACACAGGCCAAGCGAACAAACAATCCCAGAGCTGGGGTTAGTGGTGTGCTCACGCCCTTAACCCTGGCTGAATGCTGGGGTAAAAAGCTGGACTAGGAGGCCCTGCTCTGCCAGGATCGGGCCCAATCCTGTTGTTTCTTGCGTGAAACTTCCCTAGCCTGGGTTAGGCTGCATGTGAGAACAGCCTCATTATCTTTTTTAAATCTCATTTTGCTTTGCTTGAAACTTATTGCAGGTCATAGACCATAATAAAGAACTGACTGATTGCTTTGATTGAAATTTCTCAGAGGTTTTATCTGAGGAAGGAGGAACCCTAACATGCACCTGGAATTTTATTTGAGACAAAACAGTAGCTGCTTATTACACTTGATCTTAGCCAAAAGGCCGAGTAGCTGGCTGTTGGCACTGTAAGGTTCACAATTGAACTGGGTAGTGTAGTGTTAAATGAGGTTAACACCATTGAACATCTAACAGTAATTCTGAGGGTGTCTGTGAAAACAGGAGCAAAGAGAGAGTTAATTCAGAGCCTGGGAGTAGTTGCTTTGGTAATCCTCAACAGCAGTAAGTTGGCCAGGCTGTCCTATATTGTTTCCAGATGGTGGTTTATTCCAACATGACAGCTGATTCTTTTGGATGGTTTTGAAGGAAGATAAGATTATGTTTTGCACATCGTATAACATCCTTGCATAAGTCTCTAAGTTCAATTAAATTCACTCCCAGGAAAGTGCGCATTGAATTTTAGCCATACCATTTCAGGTGATCAGGGCACTTTTTCCAGATTACCTGCTACCATTGTGATAAAATGCTTCAACTTGGCAGGATCAAATTGAAAACGTTCCCCAGAATCTACAACGGGAAAATTTCCCTACAACAGGAAAATACAGCTACTTCTTTGCGACAGACATACAAGGTTATAGCACTAATTCACAGCGATAAAATCCGAAACAAGGCATCTGAAATGTGAACGTCACCCTGCTGACACTGTAGGGACTGCGGTGTCACAACACAGGAAGTGGGGAAGCACACTTAGCAGATACGTTGTGACACTGTTGTAGGGTTATTCTGGAAAGCTCCCAGGTAGGAAGAAAGGGGAGCAGTTCCATGAAGTTTCAGGCAGTGATTTATTAAGTGAGGCTTTCTGTAAGTGATTTTGTTAAGAAAACAAAAACACATAAACCACACTCAAACATGGTTTCTTCCATTCCAAACTCCACAGGGTTTCAGCAGTCATTGGGTGGGAAGTGGGTGGAAGGCTACAGAAGGTCAGTATGCCAGAAGTGTACACCAGCGTCTGTCTGTCTCTGAGTAAGCTTCAATGGGCGGGACCTCAACCCATAGTGTTCCTCAACGCTCCACCCCTGGTGGGGACAGGAAATAGTGGGATGCTCTAGCACAAGCACAACTAGGTATAGACACCCGGCTGTAACTGCCCCACGCAACTCCTTGAGCAGGCCCACGGAAACACAGGTGGAAAAGGTCAATCATCCGGAAATAATCAAATGCAGCATCCTCCGTTTCAAGGAAAGCAACAGCATTTTTCTAAGGCGAGAACCATCCAGTGATAGAAAATGTGTGGTTGAATGTTATTGGGTCTGTGAGCAGGACCTCAAATGCGCACTCTGCAGAAATGTGATTTGGTGGGAAAGGAATAGCCTGGCACAGTTGGAATTCCTCATTTCATTTTCTTTGTTCAGGAAAGCAAAATGCTAAATGAGAAGAGGAAAATTACCTGAAATAGTTCAAGTCATAATTCTGATTCACTGGCTGTCACTGTGTGTTTTACCCTTGGGACAGGGGTAAATAACCTTTTGGCACCAGTGTAGCCCCGGATACTCTCCAGTATTCCCCATGGGCCCCATCCCATGTATATGTACAAAGCTCCAGTCAAAATCAGAGAAAAAACGAGTACTTGGGATAGTTTTCAGTAACTTTATCCTGGCTCACCAGGAAGCAAACTAAGCCAGTCCTTTGCCTGCTGCTTACATTGGTGTTGATGATGAGAAGAAATGTCTCCATTGCCCCATCCCTGTAGTGATTTTCACTGCAGCAAAACATCACAGGGTATGGGTGGCCACAGGGCTTTTTCCATGGGCGGGGGAGCAAAGGATGCTTGGCATGTGCTCAAGGAGGCACATGCTGAAGCAGTGGAGCCCTGGAGGCAGAGTGAGCCCCGCTGGCTGGCTGGAGTGCCTGGTGCACCAAGATACCACCACTGCTCTCCCTCCCCCTCGCCCCCAAAGATGGATCAGATGCCTGGGCTCTCAATCCAGGTGGGGCAAATATCTCCCCTTCTCCCGCCCCCCCCCCAGCTTCTGGGGGCATCAGCCGTAACAGCAGAGATGCTTCCCTTCCCCTCACAAACCTGTTCACATCGTTTTAAGCCTCTCTCTAGTCTTGCCTCCACAAAAACCTGTTAAAAGGGGCCCTTTCTGATGATAAAATATGTTTGCAAAATGCACCCCTCCCTGTTCCTGCCCTGCTCTGGTTGAAATGGTGGGCTGTAAACTGCCACTTCAGCCAGCAGAGGGTGCACAAAGTTAATGAAAGAACTGTATTCCCTGATATATAGCAACTGGACAGATCTGGATGGAAAAGCTCATTCAGTATAGTGTCCAATAGGGCAGACTTGCACAAATCCTGTTTTTTCCAATAATACAAACCTCACCAAACAAACTCTTTTTCTGAGCTCATTACTGTGAAAGGCAGATGAGCATAAGCAAGCAGTTTCCAGTGTTTGGCGGGGGGAATAAAAAGGATCTGGGTGAAAACGTTAACCTGGAAGTAAAATGTGGGAAGAGCAGGGTCTCAATGAATTCCCAATTTCTAAAATAATATCCTTGTTTACAGTCTTCCTTAATCAGCAGTCAGCTGGTCTATGACCGTAATAAACTTTATCTGTCTTTAGATATTTATGTATTATTTCTCTGTGTAAACCGCCCTGAGCCGTTTTTGGAAGGATGGTATAGAAATTGAATTAATAATAATAATAATAATATTTTTATTTATTTATTTATTTATTGTTAAATTTATATACCGCCTTTCATTAAAGCAATCCCAAGGCGGTTTACAGCAAAGAATTTAAACACAAGATGGGGAAAAAGACACAGTTAAAATATTAAGTGGGGGAAAATATTAAACAAATCTGATTAAAAATTTAAAACAAAAGCATAAAAGCAATACAGACTATAAAGAGCAGCACCCCTAGTGTTGAGTGATACATATAAGTCTAGGTGGAAATATTATGTGGAGAAGGGGTTGAGTTACTATGGCTTCTCCAGCGATGCTTTGGTTGTCTTGGGCTATGGGAGAGCAAGATCATGTCTGCGCCAACGCATTATGCATATGGAGAAACAGATGGACAGAAGCCAGATAGGGGCTGACACCTATTTAGGTAATCAAACATCACTGTCTGGCCCAGCAAGATACCTTAATAAAATATTAGTACCTCGTTTCTGGAGGGCTCTGACACTGGCCCGGTGTAATGCCTTAGAAACGGCTGTCCGGGAGGGGAGATACTGCAAGATCCCCTATAAGGAGCACGTCTGCCCTTGTGGTTCTGGGGAAGTGGCATCTATGGCCCCTGTTATCTTGAACTGTCAGTTTTATCGAACTTTGCGGGAGAGATATATAAGTCCTTTTTTAACAGCATACCCCAGTTATTCTGATTCCAGTTCTAACTGGAATTACTTTTGACAGACTGTTGGGATGTTATATCTTACAACGTGGCGAAGTATTGCTTTTTGGCTAATAAGACTAGGATAAGAAATGTTGAGAAGCGAGATATAGGGTTTTATTGATTTAAATTTTAGATTATTACAGTGCATGGAGCCCTCTGTTTTATGTAATAGATAAAGAGCAGCAGCAGAAAATCAAATAAATGCCAGGACAAAAAGCGAAGATTTTACACTTTTTCTAAAAGCTGTGATGGAGACCGAGGAGTGAATAGCCACCGGGAGAGCATTCCAGAGTCTGGGGGCAGCAACAGAGAAGGCCCTGTCCTGCGTGCATGACAACTGAGCCTCCCTCATTGTTGGCACCCGGAGCAGAGCCCCCTCAGATGACATTGTCAAGCGGGCAGCAACACTTGGGAGCAGGCCAAAACTGTTAAGGGCTTTAAAGGTCAAAACCAGCACCTTGAATTGGACCCAGAAACAAACTGGTAGCCAGTGCAGCACTGTCAAAATGGGTGTGATTTGCTCCCATCGGGCAGCTCCAGATAAAACCCTAGCTGCTGCATTTTGCACTAGCTGCAGTTTCCGGATATTCTTCAAGGACAGCCCCACGTAGAGCGCGTTACAGTAATCCAGCCTTGACGTGATGAAGGCATGGGTAACTGTGGCCAGATCTGCCTTCTCGAGAAAGGGACGCAGCTGGCGCACTAGCCGAAGCCATTCAAAGGTACATCTGGCCACCGCCTCCACCTGAGCTTCCAAAAGCAGAGCGGAGTCCAGTAATACCACCAAGCTGCGTACTTGCTCCTTCAAGGGGAGTGCAACCCCATCCAGAACCTGTAAAATCTCGTCATCCTGATTGGCTCTCCTACTGACCAACAGTACCTTGTCTGGATTCTTGTCCAGATTCAATTTCAGTTTATTAGCCCACATCCAACCCATCACAGCCTACAGCCTCCGATTCAGGACATCCACCGCCTTCCTAGGATCAGGTGACAAGGAGAGATAGAGTTGAGTGTCATCCGCATATTGCTGACAACTCAGTCCAAGTCCCTGGATGACCTCTCCCAGCGGTTTCATGTAGATGTTAAACAGCATGGGGGACAAGACCGAACCCTGCGGGACCCCACAGGCCAGTGGCCACGGAGCCAAGCAGTAGTCCTCCAGCACCACCTTCTGGACCCTCTCTCCAAGAAAGGACCGGAACCACTGCAACACAGTACCTCCGATTCCCACACTTAAGAGGCAGCCCAGAAAGATACCATGGTCGATGGTATCGAACGCCTCCGAGAGGTCCAGCGGAACCAACAGGGACGCACTCCCCCTGTCTAGTTCCCGACAAAGGTCATCCACTAGAGTGACCAAGGCAGTCTCAGTCCCATATCTGGAGTGGAAGCCAGATTGAAAAGGGTCCAGATAATCCGCATCATCCAAGACCCTCTGCAGCTGGAACCACACACTCTATCACCTTGCCCAAAAAGGGCAGGTTAGAGACTGGTCTATAGTTGTCCAGGTTGGAGGAATCAAGGGAGGGCTTTTTTAATAATGATCTTACCATCGCCACCTCGAGGCACGATGGCATCTTGCCCTCCCTTAATGAGGCATTGATAATCACCTCTAACCATCTACCTGCCCCCTCCCTGGCAGCTTTTATTAGCCATGAAGGACAAGGGTCAAGAGCACACAATGAGTTGCTGGTGCCGGAAATGTCACACCCAGCCCTGTCAGTACCTAAGCTGGGTTCTGTGCTCTCCTCACTTAAAAGACCAAGCACTTCCAGCACCCAAAGCCTCCACCTCAGGGATAAAACTCCCAAAGAAATCGAAGTCAACAGACCCAGTGGGGCCAACAAAAAAACCTCAACAAGAAGGAAACTGCCCCGCATAAAACCACAACAGTTTCTGTGGCCACCTTGCCAATGCCAGTAAACGAAGCTGATTCGGAGGAGGAGCAGCAGGAACCCAACCCTGAATCTGAAAGGGAAGGTAACCTAGATTGGGATCTTGAAACATAGAACTCCCAACACTCTAAGCGGAGCTATACTCCCCTTTGGGGCATGAGGATTGAAACAGACATGGTAAGGGCAAGCGTCCCATCAAACACAGCAAGAGGTCTTGCTACTCCCCAAGTATCGCTATGCAACTTCCACAGAGCATTACAATTTTGACTGCCATGAACAGCTTAATTCTCCCCCTCCTTTTTCACATGACCATCCTCAGTCAGATCTTGCAGCTCCTGTTCTGCAATAATTTGTTCGTGGCAATAGACCTCATGGATGCCTATTTTGATATCTTGATCCATCCAAACCATTGAAAATACCTTTGCTTCTGTATCAGGAGGAACATAGGAAGCTGCCAACTACTGAGTCAGACCACTGGTCTGTCTAGCTCAGTATTGTCTACCCAGACTGGCAGCAGAGGAGAGGAGATCCTGTCCATACAAGGTTTTGCCCTTTGGCCTTTCCATGACACTCCTACGAGAACCATAGATACTCAACTTTTTTTTCCTTTTTACATTTATAAACCGCCCCATCCAAAGGCTCTGGGCGGTATACAACAAATTTAAAAAGACATAAAAACACACACCATTTAAAACACAGTGCTCAAAACAATATAAAAACAAAATTCAAAAACAATTAAAAACCATTTAAAACTAATTAAAATACTTTAAAAACAATTTACAAACCTTGGATGGCCAGGCCAAACAAGTAAGTTTTTAGGGCTCTCTTAAAGGCCGACAGTGAACCTAAACTGCAGATATCTGCCGGGAGTGCATTCCATAGGCCAGGAGCAGCTATAGAAAAGGCCCAGTTCCGAGTCGCCACCAGACGTACCGGTGGTAACTGGAGACGGACCTCTCCAGATGACCTCAACGAACGATGGGGATCATACCGAAGAAGGTGCTCTCTAAGGTAGCCTCTGCTACTACAAATATTTATATACCACTCTTCAATCACAGTTCACAAAGCAGTTTACATAGAGGCCTACTGTGTTTGTTTCCCTCGACTCCTCGGTTGGCTCCTCCTTGGGAACTCAAGCTAGTCCTGACCTAACTCATCCACAGACCATTTAAGCCCATGGCTACCTGCCCTTTGAAGTACATACATCACAATTAAAACAACCTTTTTACTGGCAATCACCTCTGCCTGACAAGTGTCGGAACTCGGAGCCCTCAGAGCAGACTCTCCCTTCCAATATCCTTCTGCGACTGGATGTTCCATACTTAACTAAGATGGTACCCCAATACCATGTGTCGCAGGACATTTGCCTTCCAGTCTTCTTTCCCTCACCGAATTTGGATGAAGAATGGGCCTGGCACACTAGATGTGAAGTGTGCTTTATCGTTTTACTTTCACAGGACCAGATCATTTCATCAGTCAACAGTTCTATTCATTTGCTTCTCCAGGCAGAACAAAGGCAAACAAGCCACCTGCCCAAGGTTGTTGGCTTGGACCACAGCAATCAAGCTGGCATACATACTTGCTTAGAGGCCTCCGCTACCCTCTCTCAAAGCTCACTCGATGAGAGCTGTGGCAACCTCCACTGCATATCTCCATGGGATTCTCTTAGATGCCATCTGCAGAGCAGCAACATGGAAGGGGCCTCTCTTCCTGGCCCGTCAAAATGCGCTGGACACCAGTTCCTAAGCCCACTTGCAGTTTGGAGCATCAGTCCTCAAAATGCTCCGCCAGTAGTTGCCCGCTTCTCCCGCCATCCTGATGAGTAGCTTGCTAATCTCCTCAGTGTGAAGGATAATTGGACCATTTACAAGGAGGTCATGTTGCCTACCTGTAACAGTCATTCTTGTCCATTGTTGCTTCACACCACTCTCCATCCTCCCCACTGTAGCACTGACCTGTACAGGGAGGAACGCAGTAGTCAAGGACTGAGGGAGGCCATCAAGTAAGCGGGTAAAGCTCTTGAAGGCTGTCTACGTGCTGTCTATGCAGGCGCAGACCTACTCAGTGTGAAGGGACAATGGACCACTACAAGAACTGTTGTTACAGGTAAGCAACCTGAGCTTTCGCTGATGTTGGAAATTAGGGGGCCGTCTTAAATTCAGAGTCCCCTTCCTTTTGGGTAAATACAGGAGTATTTAACCTCTATATTTAAGGGGGTTGTCTTCATTTCAGAGTCTTCTGTTCGAGGGGAAATACCATATGTATTAGAAAAACTAGAGGGCCGAGTAAAACAGAATTTGAAATGGTTTCGTCTCAAGGATGTCTAACTTATAAAGGAAGAAAGAGTTTGGATATAAAGATCTTCCTGCTACCTGATAACAGATTGTAGACTTGTCCACTGGCGATAAAAACAGTTGATTTCTTCCCTGTGGCTCTCTGAAAGGGAGACTGGAATATAGAGGCATAGTAAAACATATAGGTGGTGTTGTATACAGGTATTTCCTGTTTTGTGTGGCCTTGCAGTGCCCCCGCCCAATGTACCATAAGCTTTTCCACTATAATATTTTTGTCTGCAAGCCTGGTCTGTTGTGTTCAGATGGTGACGACACTACTTGTTGTTTTTTTCTTTTAATATTGCAGGGCAAATAATTCAAAAAGATCAGGAAATCAAGGACCTAAAACAGAAGATAGCAGAAGTTATGGCAGTAATGCCCAGCATAACGTACACTGCAGCCACCAGCACGCTGAGTCCTGTTTCCCCACATTATTCTTCCAAATTTGTGGAGACCAGCCCTTCTGGACTTGACCCCAATGCCTCAGTTTATCAGCCCCTGAAGAAGTAAATGCCAATATTCAATTTGTCACACGGAAGGCGTCACACAGAAAAATATCTTGCAGTCAAGATGAAATTCGTATTGTGTTGAGACTGTACTGATTTATTGTTTAAAAAAAATAAATAAAAAGAGGGAAATGGGGGGGGAAGAACCCCAACATCAAGGTTTGGCTAGAACTGCCCATCAGTTTTCTTGTAAATTTTTAGAAAACCTCACAGAACTTTACGATTTTTTTCTTGGCCAACGCATTAAGGGAAAAAAGAAACCCACAACTCTTGGTTTTGACATAGCAAATTCTGCCTCTGTTTTTAATATATACTCTTGCAAGGTTTCCTCTTGAAAAGACAAAAAGATAGAGCTTTGCTTGACTAAACCCTTTCCTTCTGGTTTTGTTTTTTAACAGAATGAAGCCAAAATGGCAAATTAACAGTTGCCAGGAATAAATGATACAAAATCTTTAAGTTTAAGGTGAGAGGGTTTAAATAGTCAAACAAAGCTTTGATAATGTCAGATGGTGGGGAGAAAACTTATGTGCAAAAATCAATTTGCTTAACCCCAGTAAGGACCAAACATTTAAGGGGGTATCTGTTTTAGGGGAAGAAATAAACAACCCAGGATGAATGAATAATGTGACAGTGATGGTTGTGTGAAGTATTTAGATTCCCATTGATGTATTTCGTCACTTGAGGATTGCAAACAGTCTTGTTCAACAGTGCCTTGTGGCGGGGGGGCATGACATTTCAAGAGGAAACTTGATCGTTTAAACCATTTTCTCCCCCCTTTCACCATTAACTAGCTTAAAACTCCAAGCTGATTTCATAGAGTCTACTGCAAATTGTACATGGTGATTTGGACGCCCAATGCAATCCAAGGTTACATCTTCCTTTGTGTTTGGTTTTTCCGTATGAAATCTGACAGTGTTCACTTGATTAGGATATGTTGTAGGGGGCTCAGTCGTAGTAGTAGAGGAAGCATTCTGGTAAAGGCGGAACTGTGCAATGTATTGAATACAAAAGGCTGTCAAGCTGGCTCATAAAAGCAGCAGTTCTGGGTTTTCTTTTGTTTTTTTTTAAAGTCAACTGCAATTATGCTTTACATCATTTTGTGTTTGACAGTTTAATTTCAGTGGGGCTGACTAAATCTCAGCAGTTGTGCCAAGGAGTTTTAAAAAAGAGTTTTAAAAAAAAGAAACTCGTAAAATTGCACAAAGATTTAAGTTTAAATGTATATTGTGCATTGGTAGGAAAGTGTGTTGCACTGGCGACTTTTGAAGTGTTTAAAGGTTTGGGTGTGGGTGGGAAGGGGATGTGGGGCAAAGAGACAAAATTGTATTAGTAACTAGCAAAATTATAAACTCAAACCATTATGATTTTGCAAACATGCAGTGGACTCTGGAAGGACAAAGTTCTTCTTTAAAAAACATTTTTTAAGATTTCATATGGATTGGCAGGTATGCCTCATTTAAAAAAAATTAAGTAGGACAAGCAAGTCAATAAACATAGGAGTATTAAAGTTCCATCATTTTAATCAGAGATTTTTTTTTTTATTTATTTTTTTTGGAGATAAAAACCTCTAGCTTTAGCCAGGTGTGCATGTTGCTGTCATTTTGCATTTTTGAATCATCTTGTGTAATTGTCACCATGAAAGTGTTACTCAAATGTCATAGGTTTTCATCTTTGTGCAAAACATGGAATATTGTCACTGACTTTTTTTGTGTTGAGGTTCCCCCATTTTTTTCTTTTTAATTTTTTCTTTTTCTTTTGGCTGCCTTTTGGGCACTACTTTTGTTGAAATACTCGGTCTTGGCTGCATTCTTTTTTTTTTTTCTGTGGGGTTTACAAAAAATAAACATTTTCTTGCAGATAAAGTAGTGTCCTGCTTTTTTAAACACTGGTCCAGATTGTGGTTTGTGGGCATACTTGCTTTCTCTCTCTTTAAAAGCTTAGCCTTTTTTAATCATGCAAGTTTTAGTTGATTGTTTAAATCTACATAAATTAGGAAAAATTATTCAGAATGAAAAGCACTATTTTCAAACGGTACATTCACATTACTGCAGGCATCATCATCGTATTCCCCCATTTCCCACTAAGGGGAGAGGCTCCCTTAAGATGGGACAGGAGAACTTGTATTAAAAACAACTCAAATTGCTTCAAAATCTGCTGCCCAATTAACTGGTTACACCTTTTTAGTCTATTCACATGTTAGTTGTTCTAGCTGATTCATCGGCTAAATGGTACAGTTCTGCTAATAACTTGTATTGGTTAGGTTGGCTTTTGTGTGCCATTCAGGTAAGTAATAATTTGTACAACAGAACTTGCTGACTAATAGAGTAGATATCTCACGCATTGCATGGGAGTAACATTTTTGCAGTGTATCCCTTCTTGGCTTCAGGGTTTTGCTACAGAGCCCAGCCTTGCAAATAAGTCCACAAAAATCAGGAGCCTGCAAGACACGTTCACTAGCCCTCCTGCCCACACACAATTTACATTATTTATGTCTCATTGATTGTCCAAAATAATCAATCTGTTAAGCTATCCTACATACTTACCTGGAGAAGAGTCATGCCATAATGGCGAGCCAAACAAGTGAGTATTTATGAACCTGTAGTAAGCAGTGATAAAACTTACTCTCTAAAATAAAGAGCAGCAAACTACTCAAAATGACGTTGGCTAGGGCAGGATAGTGTGGGCAGAAGCAAGGGATATAATCAAAAAGCTCCACATGTGCAAGGGCTCCCGTCCTCGTCTGCAGTATTCAAATACAGGGAAGAACACTCCGCGCCCTGTGCATACAGTTTTTTGCAGAAGGGAAGGGTGAGCACCTGGATGTGCCTTGAAGCTGCTGCATTGCAGCCAATGGGCATGCTCCACCTAGCTTCCATTCATTTGGGTGGGGCTTACACCTGAGAATTTCCAGGGTGGGCTGTTCCCAAACCAGATTTGTAAAAATGAAAAAAAATAGAATAACATAAACAGGAGCTGTTTTAAGGTACTATTTCCTAGCACTGACCCTGTTTCTCACTTTACAGATTCTCAAACTAAACATTCTCAGTTGACAGCTTTCATTGCTCATTTCTGACATTGGTGGGAAGACCACATAGTCGCAAGGCCCATTTGCACATTATGTTGAACACTCGTACAGCGAATGTACAGTGTACATGTTCACATGTTATGCGGCACACAGGTAAAGAAGTACACTTCCTATCTGTACCATGCATTTGAAGGGCCTTTATCCAGGTTCACTTTTATAACAAACACAGGTACAGTCATTCACACAAACATGTATATGAGGATATAGACATCCAGCCAATCGTACAGCATAAAGTGGGAATTGCAGCTGGGGGGCTCTATCCAGATTAGGGCCACAGCAGCGGCAAAGGATTAGACTGCCCCTTCCCACATGCTACTCCCAACCCAGAGTGGGCTCCCTCACAGCTCCTGTGTAGTAAGCAAAAGTTGAGCACACCCAGGGGCGTAACTATAATCGGGCAAGGGAAGACAGTTGTCTGGGGGCCCACTGCCTTGCCCCCCCCCCCGAGGCAAGTCACATGACTGACTCCCCCAGCCGCGCACCCGCCCGGGGTTCCTTCAGTTGTATTCATCCTCCGAAATTGATGTGAGTGTTAAGACCTGGAGCTACCAGAACAGCATGTCTTTCTCTAGTACCATTCAGTGACTTGCATCATCCACAAAACCTTTTAAAAAGTAATTTAGAATGATGTTCTATTTGTGGCACATAGGTTATCTATATTTATTTATTTATTCGATTTCTATACTGCCCTTCCAAAAATGGCTCAGGGCGGTTTACACAGAGATATAATACATAAATAAGATGGCTCCCTGTTCCCAAAGGGCTCACAATCTAAAAAGAAACATAAGATAGACACCAGCAACAGTCACTGGAGGTCCTGTGCTGGGGGTGGATAGTTCCTCTCCCCCTGCTAAATAAAGAGAATCACCACATTAAAAGGTGCCTCTTTGCCAAGTTAGCAGGGATTAACTATATCTATATCATTGATACATTTACTCTGCTTTTTGTTACGACTATTCAGCCTCATTTAAGATTTCTTTACTTCATGAGCTGAGCTTCGGGTGGGTGGGGTGGCATTTTAAAATCTTGTCTCTGGGCCCACTCCAACCTTGCTACACCCCTGAGCACACCCCATCAGCAAGCTCACTCCCATGAGCTGCATCTACAGGTGGTGAAGGGCTGAAGGTCTCTACTTGTGCCGGACTCCTGGTGGGAAGAGAATCTTTGCTGTTGCACAGTTGCCTGTGGTGGAGGTGGCAGCATCAGCCTCTTAGGAATGATGCCTGGCTGGACTATTTCTTTGCTTTATTTGCTGTGGCTGATCTTATCTAGCAATCGCCGAGTGACCCACCACTCTACAGTACGAAGAGGAACATAAGAATCTGCCTTATGCAGAGTCAGATCATTGGTCCATTTAGCCACCTAATGACGCAGCGGGCAAGCAACCTGCCTAGAGAGCAGGAGGCTGCTGGTTCGAATCCCTGCTGGTGTGTTTCCCAGAATATAGGAAACACCTATATTGGGCAGCAGCGATATCGGAAGGTGCTGAAAGGCATCATCTCAAACTGCGTGGGAGGAGGCAATGGTCAACCCCTCCTGTATTCTCCCAAGAAAACCACATGGCTCTGTGGTTGCCAGGAGTTGACACTGACTCAATGGCACAACCAAATTTTATTTTATTTATTTATTTATTTATTTATTTACATTTTCTACCCCGTTCTTCCTCCAAGGAGCCCAGAGCGGTGTACCTACATACTTTGGTTTCTCCTCACAACAACCCTGTGAAGTAGGTTAGGCTGAGAAAGAAGTGACTGGCCCAAATATCAATTGCTGCCACCAGCTCTCCAAGGTTTCAGGCAGGAGTATCTCCCAGCCCTACCTAGAGGTGCTCAGGATTGAACCTGGGGGTCTTCTGCAAACCAGATGCTCTTCCCCAGAACATCCCCCTTTTTTGATTAATGGGGAAAAGGTAATAATAGAAAGCAAGAGAGCTGGTGGCAGGTAGCACTGAGCAATAAAGTGTGGCTCTGAGGATGGTGGGAGTTGTAGTTCAACATCTGGACAGCCAAGGTTGTCTATGCTATATAGTCTATAGTACCAGACTGCAGGATCTAGGAGACATGGGTGCCCTTACCTGGCAAAGATCTCCAATGCAGGTTTGGTATGTGTCTAAGAGATTTTGCTAGGCACCTAGCTGCCACCTGATGGCCATCTTCCCCTGCTTTTTTCTGTCTCTATGTACATCACAGGGTTAGCTCTGGATGACAGTAGACTTAAGCAAATGTTGTGAGGTGTCAAAAAGGACTCTAGGCAATTTCTTTTATTCTTAAAATGACACCAGATCTCCTGTTCCTTCAACAAAGTCCCTTATTCCTCATAAAGCATGCAAGGAAAGTGTGAACATTCGGCTCATAGTATTGTTGAACCATAAATCAAAGTGCAATGCAATTTGTGTTCTCTCTGTCATCCTTCCCCTGATGATTAGGAAACATGTTACATTGTTCCAATTAAAATTCTAACTTAGGAGAGGTGAAAACCGTTTGCTTGAAGTGAGTCATCTGTATCCTTTATGTAATGTAAGTAATTAATGGAACACAATCGTTTTAGATCCTAGAAAGTGGCACTTGACCAGCCTTTGATCTTCAAATATCTGAACCGCTTGAAGTGGAAAGGCAAATTCCTTCGATTGGCAAATCAAGTTTTATTTTCAGCTCTGCCCAGTTGTGAAACCAGGACTGGGCCTGGGGGGGAAAGGAGAAGGGTCTTGGATTGCAACAAATGAGGAGCTTCAAATATAATATTCTCCCCCAAATGATTGATTTTACTCAGAACTGAAACAATGTGAGGAGTCTGCCTCTGTCTGTTTTCTTATCACATTAATTATGCAACCCCCGATTTATCTCAATTAAGCCTTTCTTTTAAAAAAGGGAAATCTGAAGGATTAGTGCTCTATTCATAGGCACTGTTCTGCTAAAAAGAAACGCCCTGCTTTTCCAAGCCATTTCAGTCCTGCAAAAAGGGGCTAGTTAAAAGATTAAGCAACTAACTTGTTCCAAAGGAGAGCTGGTCTTGTTGTAGCAGGCATGACTTGTTCCCTTAGCTAAGCAGGGTCTGCCCTGGTTGTATATGAATGGGAGACTTGATGTGTGAGCACTGTAAGATATTCCCCTTAGGGGATGGAACTGCTCTGGGAAGAGCATCTAGGTTCCAAGTTCCCTCCCTAGCAGTAGTTCTAAGATAGGGCTGAGAAAGACTCCTGCCTACAAACTTGGAGAAGCCGCTGCCGCCAGTCTGGGTAGACACTACAGAGCTAGATGGACCTATGGTCTGACTCAGTATATGGCTGCTTCCTATGTTCCTATATTCCTAAAGGCTGAGAATCCTTGGTTCTTTCCCAGTTCAGCACTGGCTGCCATGGAACTCAAACTGGAAGCCCTGTGGATCAGCTGACTGGTTCCTGCACCACCAGGAGAAACTGCAGGTATGCAGAATAAGCTGGGACATTTTCACAGCAGCTGCAAGTCCTTCATGTACAAGATCCATCCCGGCCATCTTTACAACAGCCCTGTGAAACAGGCCAGTATTTTCCACCATATTGGGGATTTGGAGGGTGAACAGAATTGCAAATAAGGCCACCCAAAGCTTTTGCAGCTGAAGCAAGATTAAAGCCCTGGACTCCTCCATTTACGTTTTCCACTCTTAATCATTGTGCAATACTGCACACACACACACACACACACACACACACACACCATGGTGGCCATGTGTGGAGGGAGGCAGACCTTCTCTAACCCTATTGCATCCCATTTGTTTGAATTAAAATATAATAATACCTTGCCTTCCTTCAGAAATTAAAGATGTCTTATAATTCCTTCGTTTAAAATAATATCAATTAAAAATGCAAAGAAGAAAAAAGCAGTGCACAGACAGCAGGGTGAGGCAGTAAAATACAGTAGTGGGCAGCATTAAAAACTTGAGAGAGCTAAACAGCCAGCTGAAAGCAAGTAATGAAGGGGTGAAACTAACCTCAAAGGGGACCACAGTGTCGCGGCTAAGTTGGATCTCTGAGGACCCTTGAAAAAGAGGCAACTACAGGAAGATATCTTATATAAAATTATGCATGGAGTGGAGAGGGTGGATATAGAGAAATTTTTCTCCCTCTCTCACAACACTAGAACCAGGGGTCATACGAACATAAGAACAGCCCTGCTGGATCAGGCCCAAGGCCCACCTAGTCCAACAACCTGTTTCACACAGTGGCCCACCAGAAGTCACTGATGCAATCTTCGAGCTGCTGCCACACAAAAGCCCGCCACTTTCCGGGAGGGGAGGGGATTTTCTTGGGGCTCAGCCACATCCTGTGCATGTGACGTCATGCACACGGGATGTCATTGGAGAGGCTGCTGGGTAGGGCCAGACCCAGACTGTTCAGCTGGCTCCGCTCCCACAGGCAAGAGGTATGCGCACGCCCTCTCTCCTGCTGTTGCTCTCCTGCAACTGGTACTCCAAGGCATATAGAGTCACCCCATGAAATTGAAGGTTGGGAAATTTAGGACCAACAAGCAGAAGTACTTTTTCACACAGAGCACAATTAATCTATGGAATTCTTTGCCATGGGATGTGGCGATGGCCACCAGCTTGGATGGCTTTAAAATGGGTTTGGACAGATTCATGGTTGACAGGTCTATCAATGTGGGCCACCTGCAGCCTCAGAGGCAAGATGCCTCTCAATACCAGTTGCAGGGGAGTAACAGCAGGAGGGAGGGCATGCAACTGGTATTGAGAGGCATCCTGCCTCTGAGGCTGCAGGTGGCCCACAGCCACCAGACTAGTAGCCATTGATAGACCTAGATTAATGACATCCCGTGTGCATGCCATCACATGCACAGGATGTGGCTGAGCCCCAAGAAAATCCCCCCCCTCCCAGAAAGTGGCGGGCTTTTGTGCAGCAGCTCGAAGATTGCATCAGTTTTTAATTAATAATTCTAGTGCTGCCCTATAACCTTTTAGTTATAATATTGTTGGTGGGTTAGACTGTTGACTTGTTATCTTTTTAATTGTTATTTATATGTTTATTTTTATTGTATTTTTCTCCCTTGTTGTGCTGGTCATAGACCGTAATAAACTTTGAACTGAACTGAACAGCTTGGATGGCTTTAAAATGGGCTTACAGATTCATGGTGGACAAGTTGTGTCAATGGCTACATGATGGCCAAAAAGAATGAAATACAAAGTGCTGATAATTACCGACCGAGCCCTTAATGGCTTGGGTCCAGTGTACTTAAGAGAGCACCTTCTCTGTCATGAACCCTGTCGCTTATTAAGATCATCTGGAGAGGTCCAGTTATGGTTACCGCCAGCTCGTCTGGTGTCGACTTGGGACTGGGCCTTCTCTGTGGCTGCCCTGGGGCTTTGGAATTCGCTTGCTGCTGAAATAAGAGCATCTCCTTCTCTGTTTGCTTTTAGGAGGACCCTGAAGACAAACCTGTTTTCCCAGGCTTTTAATTGAAATCTAAAATTTAATGTCTTTTTCTTTATTGAGATTTTATCTGTTTTACAAATTTTAACTGTTTTATGCTGGGGTTTTGTACCTCGCCTGGAGATCTCTATATCAGGTGGTATAGAAATACAGTATATAAATAATATCTTTGTTTCTTCAGAGCAGACCGGCAAATATACCAGAAGCAGGAAGTGCCATCACCCAGAATACACAGGCATCCCTAAACCTGTGTAATAACTAACCAACCTCACAGGAAGCTGCCTTACACCAAGTCAGACCGTTGGTCCATCTACAGTATTTACCTGAATCTCGCTTTTTTCCAAGTTCTTTGATATTAGAAATTGAGGGGGGCGGGTTGTCTTAAATCCGGAGTCCTCTTCCTTTTATGTTAAATACAGGTAACCTCTGTGTTTGCAGTTAGCCACCTAATGGTGCAGTGAGGAAGTACCTTGCCTAGGGAGCAAGAGGTTGCCAGTTCAAATCCCCGCTGGTATGTTTCCCAGACTATGAGAAACACCGATATCAGGCAGCAGCGATATAGGAAGGTGCTGAAAGGCATCCTCTCATACTGCACAGGAGATGGCAATGGTCATCCCATCCTGTGCTCTACCAAAGACAACCACAGGACTCTGAGGTCGCCAGGAGTTGACACTGACTTGACAGCACAACTTTACTTCACTTTTACCACAAGACCAGTTCTCCTCACCGGCATGAAGAAGCTATGCTGCGTCTCTTCATTGGAAAAGCAACCAATTAGCTAGCTTTTGCTATGACTGCTCAAAATATCAATTAGTGGGTTTTTTTCTTTATTTGAAAAAAGGAGAGAATCTGATGTTCCTTTGTACCTTAATTGAATCCCATTTCCTCTGATATGCTGCCTGATTATACCACAGAAGCGTTTCAGCAAATAATTTTAATAAGAAGATGGGGGAGGCCAGAGAAACTAATCCAATAAAGTTGAAAGGGAAGTTGACTCCCGTTCTATTTTTTCAAATTTCCTTTCTCTGGCAGTTCAAGCGAAGCGTTATTTTAGGGCTGAGCTGTCAGAATGAACCGATCTTCCTTTCTACCGCAGCAGCTTCAAAATCTCTACCGATTCCGAGGAAGCTTCTTGCATAATTATTGCAATTATTACCCTCTAAATTTAGGCTGGAGGGGAATAAACACCGGCTCAAAAAGAAATCAAAGCTATACTTGGACAAGGATGTTTGAATCTGTATTTGGAGATGTGTTGAGTGTTTGGAAAGGTGTCATGAATGTGAAACTTGCTAGCATTAATTCTGGCTTGTCTCCTCTCTTCTGAAAAAGAGCCATAATGGCATATATGTGTGTGTGTGATTATGCACCAGAAAAGACTCAAAGGGTAGCGGGTACTTTCATAGTAATATTTCTTGCTCCCCCATCCAGCAGACTGGAACTTTACAGCAGACAGTCATCATATATTATGGTCCTATCATTTGAATAAATTATTTTAAAAGACCGCCATTTAAAGAAGTCTCATTCACTCACTCACTCACTCGCTCGCTCGCTCTCATTCATATCCCTGAACAAGTAGCAGAAGCTACACAGGAAGGAGACTCCTCCAGCCTCCTAGGAGCCAGGCCAAACCCTTCACGACCTTCCTGGCCAGGAACTGGGCTGAGTAAGACCAGAGGGGCACCTAGATAATTTTGGAGCCTGGACCTAAAGGCCTTTGGAGCCCCCCCCCCGAAAATTAAGCATCATCATGTTCAGCTGGGTGACCACACTGCCCAGGACAGACCAAAGAGGATTCAGGCGGGGGGGGCAGGGGCTGTGGAGATCCTGGACGTCAGCCTGGAAGTCCAGGGGTAAGAGCACTTCTGGGTGAGACCATGTGTGCAGAGGAGGGGAGGGTCACTTCCCCTGTAGATTTTGTGCTTACCACTCTCCCCACCCCAGTCTTTCTGCTTTGTCTTTCTTTCCACATGGTTTTGGACAGGAAGAGAAAATAGCCTGGAAAGCAGACTGGAAGGTTAGTCCTAATCCAAAAGGATTGTTTTCTAAGAGGAATCTAGCACATTTTCTGTTTGAGAATATTTATTTATTTATTTATTTATTTGTTTATTTGATTTATATACCGCCCTTCCAAAATGGCTCAGGGTGATTTACAACAGAATAAAAACAATTAAAACCAGTTAACAATTAAAATCAAAACTATAAAAACAGAATAAAACCAATTAAACATGCAAACAGCTAAAACCCCTGGAAAACTAGGACAACCATTTAAAACAGTTTTCAGTAGTTTAAATACCCTGGAAGCAAACTTCAATACTAAGGTAAATAAACTAACATTAATTACCATACCTCCATAAGTATTTGATCTATAGCAAAATCCTTACTCCCCTAATAATGTTCTCTGCCATCCCTTTGCTCCCACAAAGTTGTTGTTCTAGAGTCACCTCTGGGGTGTGTGTGTGTGTGTGAGAGAGAGAGAGAGAGAGAGCTTTATTTCACACACACCTGCAAACCACAAGAGTGGAATGTTGTATGTGACATGCTATGAACACCACAAGATGCACTTAAAAAAAAAAAAAATTAAAAACCAGCTTTAATTTCTAGCTCTTATGACTGTTGCGAGACTGTTGAGAACTTTGCAGCAGAAACTCAAATGGATTTCAGGAAAAGGCACTACTAATTTGAGCTTGTCAAGGCGAAAGTAGCAAGCATCTGCTGCACATCCCCCTCCCTGCCCCATGCAGAATCAGGACTCAGAGCCCTGGTCATCCCATGTAAGGACCAAATTTGCTTCTAAAGGCAGAAACCCCTTTAATCCCTGCTAACTGGGCAAAGAGGCACCTTCAAAAGCGATGGGCAGGGGCAGGCCTTCCATGAGGCGAGCTGAAATGGTCATCTTAAGCAGCAGACTATTAGGTTACCAGTGGGACAGCAGGAAGCCCCTCGTAAGAAGCTGCCCTTCTGCCAAGTCAGGCCATTGGTCCATTTAGCTCAGTATTGTCTACCCCGGTGGTGGGTAAACCTGGCCCTCCAGCTGTTGTTGAACTACAACTCCCATCATCCCCAGCCACAACTTATTTTTTCCTCTCCAACCCGAGGAGTGCACGGAATATTCATGCACGTCCTTACTCCAAGGTTAAGACAGGAGTTTCTCTCTCAGCCCTATCTTGGAGATGCTAGAGAGGGAACTTGGAACCTTCTACATGCAAGCAGGCAGGTGCTCTTCCTAGAACGTCCCCATCCCCTAAGGCAAGGCTGCTCAGCGGTCGGCCCTCCTGTAGATGTTGGCCTACAACTCCCATAATTCCTGGCTATTGGCCACGGTGCTGGGGGTCATGGGAGTTGTAGTCTAAAAACAGCTGGAGGGCCTAAGTTGAACAGGCCTGCCCCAAGGGGATTCCCTTACAATGCTCATATGTAGCCTCCCATTCAAATGTAAGCCACCCTGCTTTGCACAGAGGACAATTCATGCTTGCCACCACAAGACCAGCTCTCCTCCTTCCTGAGAGCAGTCCTTTTCTGCCACCTCCTTTTGGCCGCTGTCACCACTGCCTGCCTTACTTTGACACTCTGCATGGCACACCCTTCTCCACCAGTTCCCTTGTGCACTCCCAGGGCTGGACTGGGGGCACTGAGAGGGTGGTGGGATGTATGTGGGGAGGGCGCCGGGTTTTGAACAGAATGGGTCCTTAAGAGGGGGAGTATTCACTGCTGCTGAGTGCGGTGGGGCTCTGGGGCGCTGCATAGAGGTGAGTGCCAACAGCAGATGGAATGCACACTGCATGATGTCTTCGCGTTTGTGTGCATGCGTTGACTAGGGTGATCTTGCCCAGGGGGGGCCCACCTGAGACTCTCCAGCTGTCGTTGGACTACGACTCCCATCATTCCCCAGTTGCAACCAGTGATGATGGGAGTTGTAGTCCAACTGCAGCTGGTTTGCCTCAGCTGGGCCACCATTCCAAGACCTTACCTGCTAGAGGCCTTGGGGAGGACTAGAACCCCGGCAATTCACACGCAATAGTCAACCCCTCCTGTATTCTACCAAAGAAAACCACAGGGCTCTGTGGGTGCCTGGAGTCAAAATCGACTTGAGGGCACACTTTACCTTTAATGCACATGAAGAACATTTCCAGAAGCCAAAAATAGCGTCACTGATGTTACAGAGGAAGATGCCAAGACCAGGGGTGTCACTATAATTGACCGGGGGTGCGAATGTCCCTGGGCCACTGAGCGACTGGGGGCCCCATGAGCTGAGCTACAGTTCACTTTTTGCCCTCCCCTTCCTTCCTCTCTGAAGACGAAGGCAGCAGAGCAGTGAGAGGACAGGTGCCCATCTTTAGTTTTTGTGCCAGGCACGGACCACCCCAACCTCACTATTCCACTGACCTGGGCACTTTCCAGATTATCCTCGGTTCAGCAGTAAAATGCTTCGGCAGGGCAGGATTGTTTTGAAAATGTAAATAGCTTGTGCAACCCTCATACAACGGGAAAATACAGCTATTTTGTTGCGACGCACATGCAATGTTGCAGGACTAAAACGGAACGATAAAATCCGGAAGAAGGCATCGGGAATGCGAACGGCACATTTGCTGACAGGACAGGGACTGAGATGTCAGAACACAGGCAGTACGGATCACACTTAATGGACACGTAGTGACACTGTTGTAGTGCGTGATCTGGAAAGTGCCCAGAACATAGAGACTTTTCAATGGGGAACATGGGGATATTAGGAACATATGGGATGCTATTGCAACTCTAGGTGTTTCCCACAGCAATTGTCATGTGAGAGCCCTCAAACAAGTGGGGTTATGTTGTGCCATGTGATGCAAAGCGAGGCAAAGGCTATCACTGTACCGCCTACTCTAACAGTACAGGAGACCCTTGAATATTGTGGGGGTTATATTCCAGGAATAAGCCACCTAATGGTGCAGCGTGAAATGATTTGACTCGCAAGCTAGAGGTTGCCAGTTCGAATCCTCACTGGTATGTTTCCCAGACTATGGGAAACTCCTATATTGGGCAGCAGTGATATAGGAAGATGCTGAAAGGCATCATCTCGCACTGCGCGGGAGAAGGCAATGGCCAACCCCTCCTGTATTCTACCAAAGACCATCACAGGGCTCTGTCTGTGATCAGCAGGAGTCGACATTGACTCGACGGCACACTTTACCTTTTATATTCCAGGAACATTTCACAAGCCTTAAATCTGCGATTTTCAAATACTAAACCTAACCCAAAACACAGGGTTGGGTTTCTGAGAAGCAGTGCACGGGCTGCTCCTGGGAGTTTAAAGTGTACATATCCAGTCACGTGCACTTCTTAGTTGGCGAGTGAGGTTGGATATTTAAGCTTTCTGGAGTTGCCTGCGTGCCAACTAAGAGGCACCGAGGCTGTTGCTCGGGGTGCGGGCTGCGCCAGGTGCCCTAATTTAGTTAGAGGGTAGTTAAAGAGGTCTCCCAAGTGGGAAACCTTGCAAATAACTGAAACTACCCCTGCAATAACTAAATTGGTCTGCGAGGAAGTTGCGCACAAGTGGGCAAAACCATGGGAGATGAACCCGTGAAAGTAAAGGGTCACCTGTATTAGTGGCATCACCAATAACAACAGGTTTGGATGGTTAGATTGTCCGCTTAGATCATCTCAGATGGCCCTTCTGTTGGTCCCTGCTTTCCAAGATGTTCGGGGCTCTAGGACCCGGGAAAGGGCCTTTTCGGTTGCTGCCCCGCTCCTTTGGGACTCTCTCCCTCTACAGATCCGGCTAGCCCCTTCCTTACCGATCTTCAAATCGCTATTGAAGACTTTTCTTTTTCGCCAGGTTTTTGCCCTGTAGTGTATTTTTCTGTTCTTTGGAAGTTACTTTAGCTTTTAATTTAGAATGTAATTTTTAATGTTGCCTGTTTGCTTGTTATTGTGCACCACCCAGAGTCTTCGGAGTGTTAGTGGTATATCAAACGTCTCAAACAAACAAACAAACAAACAAGAAAGATTTGGTTGCCTTTTGGTCTCATTCTTTTCATTCATCTTTTTGGGGTTAACACTGTGCAAGAGGAGAAGGAAGGAAATGCTGCCAAATGATGGAGAGAGCGGCAGGAGTTCAGCTTAGCTATTGATGCGAGAGAGGCAGGAGGAAAAGGAGTGCCGTTTGTGGCACAAAGCAACACATTGATAGCCTCTCTTGAGTTCACGCTGAGATCCTTGATTGCCACGGTCTGGGAATTAAAAAGTCAACCTGTTTCCCAGGGAGGTAGCTACTCAAATTCAGAGCTCAGTCACTGGAGAAGGAGCCTCTTGCTAATGAATGGTTGGACATGCATTTAAGGTTCTGTTGTCTGGAAAGAACCAAGTCATGCATGCCATGATGCAATCTATTATTACTGGACTCAGTTGGACTGAATGTGGGGGAAACAAAATGACTCTGGTGGTGTGGTAGCAAGCATGAATGCTAAGCAGGGTCCACCCTAGTTTGCAATTGAATGGGATACTGCATGTGTGAGCACTGTAAGATATTCCTCTTAGGGGACGGAGCCGCTCTGGGAAGAGCAGAAGGTTCCAAGATCCCTCCTGACTGAGAGAGACTCCTGCCTGTAACCTCGGAGAAGACACGGCCAGTCTGTGTGGACAATCCTGAGCTAGATGGACCAATGGTCTGACTCAGTAGAAGGCAGCTTCCTATGCTCCTATATCCATAAACTCCCTGCATGTGCAAAAGTCTTGTGCTAGAAAGGAGATTGTAAAAACAGGTTGTTAACATGTAACTTATGATTCTTGAGTGATCCAGGGGTAAAGCGCATTAACTGTGCATGTGTGTGAGAAGAAATGGGTAGGACCTCCCATACAAGGTAGGTGGACAAGCCATCCTACCCATCTCCCATATGGTCACTCCCCACTCCTCCGATCAAGTTGGTTGCTCAAAAATTGGGAGCACACCAGTGTTCCCTCTAACAGGGGTTCCCAGAAGTTAGGAACATAGGAAGCTGCCATATACTGAGTCAGACTGTTGGTCCATCTAGCTCAGTATTGTCTACACAGACTGGCAGCGGCTTCTCCCAGGTTGCAGGCAGGAATCTCTCTCTGCCGTATCTTGGAGATGCTGCCAGGGAGGGAACTGGGAACCTTCTGCTCTTCCCAGAGCGGCTCCATCCCCTCAGGGGAATATCTGACAGTGCTCACACTGGTAGTCTCCTATCCATATAATAATTATTATTATTATTATTATTATTATCTACATTTTATATCCCACTTTTCCTCCAAGGAGCCCAGAGTGGTATACTACATACTTAGGTTTCTCCTCACAACAACCCTGTTTAGTAGTAAGAAGTGACTGGCCCAGAGTCACCCAGCTAGTCTCATGTCTGAATGGGGATTTGAACTCAGGTCTCCGCAGTCCTAGCCCAGCACTCTAACCACTACACTACGCTGGCTCTCACCACCCTGCGAAGCTAAGGGGACAAGTCATACTTGCTACCACAAGACCAGCTGTCCTCTAATGCTGTTGTCTATAACTCTCAAGCAAAAGCCATTGCAGCTGGGGATTCTGGGAGTTGTAGTTAACACCATCTGGGAATCCCTGTTAGAGGGCACACTGGAGAACACACAGCTCCTGACGCTGGGTAAGACCGGCTCGCTCTACCCAGTTTTTGATCGTGTGAACAGGCCTTGTAATATTTTCAAGGAGGAAGAGGGTTGATTATTTGTTTTTGTTTTTTTAACAAACAAGGATAGGGCAGGCTCAAGTAATGTTGCTGCCCTAGACAAAAATCCATTCTCCCTACATCTTATTGCATGCAGCTCTTGCGGGGGGGGGGGGGGCGGTTTGTATTGCATTTCCTCAAGGGTTTTTCAGACTGCAGCCCTTATTCCATACAATGTGGCCAAGGAGCCATTACCCTATTTGCTTGTGTGGAATGAGGGAGAAGAGGGCTTGGCGGCAGGGCTCCCAAGGATTCCCAAAAGTTGTTGACTACAACGCCCACATTCCCCAGCAGTTGTTGACTACAACTCCCACAGTCCCCAGCAGCTGTTGACTACAACGCCCACAATCCCCAGCAGTTGTTGACTACAATGCCCACAATCCCCAGCAGCTGTTGACTACAACGCCCACATTCCCCAGCAGTTGTTGACTACAACACCCACAATCCCCAGCAGTTGTTGACTACAACGCCCACATTCCCCAGCAGCTGTTGACTACAACTCCCACAATCCTCAGCAGTTGTTGACTACAACGCCCACAATCCCCAGCAGTTGTTGACTACAACGCCCACAATCCCCAGCAGTTGTTGACTACAACGCCCACATTCCCCAGCAGTTGTTGACTACAACTCCCACATTCCCCAGCAGTTGACTACAACTCCCACATTCCCCAGCAGTTGTTGCCTACAACTCCCACAATCCCCAGCAGTTGACTACAACTCCCACATTCCCCAGCAGTTGTTGACTACAACTCCCACATTCCCCAGCAGTTGTTGACTACAACTCCCACATTCCCCAGCAGTTGTTGACTACAACTCCCACATTCCCCAGCAGTTGACTACAACTCCCACATTCCCCAGCAGTTGTTGCCTACAACTCCCACAATCCCCAGCAGCAACGGCTTTTGCAGTGGCACTCCTGCCATCACCCCACATTCCGGATTCTTGAAACAGAACCTGGAGTGTGTGACAGCCGCTGTTACATGAATCTGGAGTGTGGGGTGATGGCAGGAGGAGTTCCATCACAGCCACCTGCACTGCCAGTTGAGTTGGTTTGGCATTGCATAAAGAGAACCCTTCAAGCCATTGATCTCCCCGGCAGTCTAAAGTCTAGCAACAGACGCTGTTCATGTGTTCAAACCTTTTCAGTTACTGACCAGCACAAACATTATGCCACAAAAATAATAAACAATACATAAACATAAGATTTACCTGAGCTCAATAGCACACTCATTATCACGGGTAAAGGCAGATAACTAGATGATAACAGTTTATCAGTTAATCATACATCCTAATTTTGAATTAATTCCTACCAGGTTTTGCAGCCTAGAGCACAAATTTTTTCTACAATGCGTGTAATATCTAGAGGAGAGAGGAGAGAGGACACACAAAATTCTTCCCAACAGCCCGGAATTTTTGATAAAATTGGGGCAGTAAAAGAATAACGAAAACCTCAATAAAACACACAATACAAAGAACATGCCCTATTGTCAGGAGAGGAGAGCTGGTCTTATGGTAGCAAGCATGACTTGTCCCCTTAGCTAAGCAGGCTCCACTCTGGCTGCATCTGAATGGGAGACTTGATGTGTGATCACTGCAAGATATTCCCCTCAGGGGATGGAGCTGCTCTGGGAAGAGCATCTAGGTTCCAAGTTCCTTCCCTGGCAGCATCTCCAAGATAGGGCTGAGAGAGATTCTTGCCTGCAACCTTGGAGAAGCTGCTGCCAGTCTGTGAAGACAATACTGAGCTAGATGGACCAGTGGTCTGACTCAGTATATGGCAGCTTCCTATGTTCCTATGTCTCTACTGAACTGGAGTCTCAAGGACGAGTATGCTTTAGGAAAGGGAACTCCCAGAAACCTACCCTCTAATCACATGGATGGGAAGGCATTAAATTGTGCCAGGGTGAACACACACACCCCTGTTTGGAAACTACTGATCATGTGGTTTGGCTCCAGGTTGGTCCTCCCCCCGCCCCACTTATAGTGCCCCACTTTCTGCCTCATGCTCCATGTTGTAGTGCAGAAACCTAGTGCAAGAAGAGAGTATTTCCTACTGCCAACTGTGTGTATCAGATGGAAGTTGGATGCATATGGATGTTTGCAAATCACCTGGGAGGCACTCTCCATCCCGCACAGCCCAGATAGAGCAGGTAAGACTCTCTGAAGCCAGAGAGTCTACTCATGAGTACATTTGCATGATTGCATCTTCATGGTTAAAAGGCCCATCAAATCTGGGAGATTCATCAAATATCTTTCCAAAAGAATCTTTGCTGCACAGGCTAAATAGATCCCATCACTGACGGCCTTCGCTTCAGAGGCATAAATACATGAGAGCCAGCGTGGTGTAGTGATTAGAGTGCTGGACTAGGACCAGAAAGACCTGAGTTCAAATCCCCATTCAACCATGAAACTAGCTGGGTGACTCTGGGCCAGTCACTTCTCTCTCAGCCTAGCCTACTTCACAGGGTTGTTGTAAAAGAAAAACTTAAGTATGTAGTACACCACTCTGGGCTCCTTGAAGAGCAGGATATAAGTGTGTGTGTGTGTGTGTGTGTGTGTGTGTGTGTGTGTATACCCTGCTGTTCGTTCTATCTATCTATCTATCTATCTATCTATAGTACAGTAGGGTTTCTTAACCTTGGGCCCCCAGATGTTGGTGGACTACAACTCCTATCATCCCCAGCCACCATGGACATGACTGGGGATGATGGGAGTTATAGTCCATCAACATCTGGGGGCCCAAGGTTAAGAAACATGCAATGAGAAGAGACTTCAGCGATGGGATCTATCTATGAGGCAGGAGAAACACGACCCTTGTAAGATTCCTAATGGCAGCTGCCTCCCCAGGTGATAGCACTTATTATTAACAGAATCTTTTTTCACAAAAAAAGGATGTTTGATTAATATCCCAGGTTTGACAGGTCTTTTACCATAACGATGCAGTTATGCAAATATGCTTGTATTGTTATTGTTATGCTGTATTGTTATGCTGCCTCGGTTCCCTGCCTTTCCCAAGCAGAGGGAAATTCCAGAGGAACCTTGGATCTTGTTTCCTTTGGAGCACAGGTTACAATTTATTATTTATTTATTTATTCAATTTCTATACTGCCCTTGCAAAAATGGCTCAGGGTGGTTTACACAGAGAAATAATAAATAAATAAGATAAATAAAATGGATCCCTGTTCCCAAAGGGCTCACAGTCTAAAAGGAAACATAGGACAGACACCACCAGCAACAGTCACTGGAGGTACAGTGCTGGGGTTGGATAGGGCCAGTTACTCTCCCCCTGTGAAATAAAGAGAATCACCACATTAAAAGGTGCCTCTTTGCCATGTTAGCAGGGGTTATGGTATCTTTGTAATATTTGCTTTGTTTATACAAATTGAACATAAGGTTGCCAACCCTCAAAAGTGACCTGGAGACATGTGGTTTTCTTTGGTAGAATACAGGAGGGGATTACCATTGCCATCTCCCTCACAGTATGAGATGATGCCTTTCAGCATCTTCCTATATTGCTGCTGCCCGATACAGGTGTTTCCCATAGTCTTTTCCATAGTCTGGGAAACATACTAGCAGGGATTCAAACCAGCAACCTCTTGCTCCCTAGGCTAGCTACTTCCTTGCTGCACCATTAGTTGGCTTGGTTTTGTGGCAGTGAGCATGAATGGTCCCCTTTGCTAAGTGGGGTCTACCCTGGTTTGCATTTGGATGGGAGACTACATATGAGTGCTGTCTGCTCTACCCCTCAAGGAATGGAGCCATAGCTTAGAGGTATAGCATCTGCTTTGCATGCAGAAGTTCCCAAGTTCACTCTCTAGCATCTTCAGGAAGGGCTGGGAAAGACCACTACTTGAAACTTGGAGAGAAACTTTGGAAACTTTGAACAGTTTCAATAACTGTTTTATCCTATTGTTTTTATTGTGTTTTGTGGACTTTCTTTCTTTCTTTCTTTCTTTCTTTCTTTCTTTCTTTCTTTCTTTCTTTCTTTCTTTCTTTCTTTCCCGCCCTTCCAAAAATGGCTCAGGGCGGTTTACATAGAGAAACAACAAATAAATAAGATGGATCCCTGTCCCCAAAGGGCTCACAGTCTAAAAAGAAACACAAGATAGACACCAGCAACAGTCACTGGAGGTACAGTGCTGGGGTTAGATAGGGCCAGTTACTCTCCCCCTGCTAGATAAAGAGAATCACCACGGTAAAAGGTGCCTCTTTGCCAAGTTAGCAGGGGTGGTTAACCTGTGGTTTTAATCTGTTGTTTTTTATATTGTTTTAAATTTTGTACACCGCCTAGAAATGTATATATTGGACGGTATAGAAATATGATAAAGTAGCACAGAGTACCCGCTGTTGCTCCATTTTTGTGGCTATACCCGCTGTATATCCGTTTGTTTGTGCGGGGTGGTGGTCGGGATCCCCAGGTACTCTAGTTACTCGTTGGGTCATGGGAAATCAGTTTGCCAAGTTTGATCCTGATAACTGAAAGGGTGTGGGAATGTATAGGGAACAGACAGACAGACATTCAACTTTATTTATATAGATAAATAAAATAATATTTTATATAATCTCAGAATTGACACTTGGTTTGAATGAATGGCTCTGCCCCTGAAATGGCCCCCTGAGATTCCCCCCCCCCCAACTTGTGTCCCTGATTTAGACAACTTAATGTTGGCCTCCCTAGCTACTTGCATTTCTCAGAGTGCCTTTTTAAAAGATAGGAGAAACAACCCCGTCTCTCTCCATCAGATTCTTCCATTAATGCCACACAATTACAGTTCTAGTAGTTTATGATAGTTACCTCGACAAATTGCCAGGGGCTCTTTGGGGACTCTCATTCATTGCCTCACCCCATAGACCCAAAACAGCCGAGGAATTAATTTTTGAAAGACTTGTTATTCAAAACGTTGCCTGTGGATTAATAAAAGCATCAATTATTAAGAACTAGCAAATGCTCCCTGGTGGTTGTTTGCTGCAAAGTTAATGTTTAAGCGGAGAAGGTCGTTTGCAAGCTTAAGTAGAAATAGCAGTTTTTATTGCCAGAAGGAGACCCTCTTGCAGCTGCTCCGTGACATGTTGCTAGCTTTTGCTGGCCCTCTTTAACAATCTTCTCCAAGCCTTAACCACAAGCCCATACGCACAGCCTCCAACCTGCCACTGATGGAAATAGGGACATGTCAGTAACCCTATGCTCTCATACTGCCCAAACCACCATCGCCACCACTAAATTACAGATCTGCCCATTATTACATGAGCCAGCAGGAGTAGTTGGTATCATTCATTTCATTTCATTTCATTTCTATACTGCTCCATGCAAAGGCTCTGGGAGGTTCATCATCTTGGGAGATGATGCTCATTGTGATTTTTGACAAGGTCTACTAATGGCAAGGAAGTAACTAGCCTAGGGAACAAGAGGTTGCCGGTTCGAATCCCCACTGGTATGTTTCCCAGACTATGGGAAGCATACGGTATAGGAAGATGCTGAAAGGCATCATCTCATTATTGTGGGGGAGGAGGCAATGGTAAACCCCTCCTGTATTCTACTAAAGCATCTCAACCTGTGGGTCCCCAGATGTAACTGGACTTCAACTCCCATAATTCCCAACCAAAGGCCACTGGGGCTGGGGATTATGGGAGTTGAAGTCCAGTAACATCTGGGGACCCACAGGTTGAGAAGCCCTGTACTAAAGAAAACCACATGCTCTGTGGTCACCAGGAGTCAACACTGACTCGACAGCACAACAACAGATGGAAAAGAGGCAATAGCATTGCATAGCCTCCTCTCCTCAAACCACCTCAAATCCCACCTGTCCTGCCAATCCTGGGATAGCCGTAAAGTGCCACTCAAGACACTCAAACTTCCTCGCTAGTTTTAATAGCTTTATTTTTACATCCAAGACAACTCGCTCTTGGAGGCTCACTTGGAAAGGGTTACGACAGTCCAGGAGATGAATTCTTGAAGGTTATGAATTATGGAAAGTTGATTGCTAGGTGAAAGAATCCATAGCTTTATTAACCATGCAACAGTTCAGAGAGAGCACTCACCTTGCTCTCGGTAAGTCTGGGATACTGGCTACGGACAAAGGGCAGATCTGTTTATTCTAGATTGGTTGAGAGAGAAGCTCTCCAGGAATGTTTCCAGACAGCAGGCTTTACCGGAAGTTTTCTAAGAGGCTTTACTGTGAGTTTGAAATTGCCTCCCAAAACCAACACAAAAAGTAGATTTTTTTACTCTGGATATAAAACAGGCTACAGTCTAACACGCAGTGAAAAACTCAAATTGTGTGTGAAGTGCTCCCAGACAACTAGCAGGGACTTTTGGGTAAATTTGGCCATTATGTGAACGCACACCCTCCATTCCGGAAGAGAAGCCAGCTAGAAAGCCCCGTCTGGAAATGCTCCAGGTGAATTCCTTTTTACATAACCAGGTATAATGCTTTTTAAAAAAAACCACAGGAAGGATGGAGATGGGGAAGGGGTGTAGCAAGGTTGCAGTGGGCCTAGAGACAAGATTTTAAAATGCCCCCCACTCACTGAAGCTCAGCTCATGAAGTAAAGAAATCTTGAATGAGGCTGAATAGTGGTAACAAAAAACATAGTGTACACACACACACACACACACACACACACACTTTCCAGGAAATTCGCCTAGTCAACAAATGGCTTTCCTGCTTGAGGACAGTACTCCTGCCATCACTTGAAAAGTGGCGGGGTTTTGTGCGGCAGCTCGAAGATCGCGTCAGTTTTTAATTAATAATTCTAGTGCTGCTTTATAACCTTTCAGTTATAATATTGTTGGTGGGTTAGACTGTTGATATGTTATTTTTTTAACTGTTATTTATATTTTAACTGTATCCCCCCCACCCTTTGTTGTGCTGGTCATAGATCGTAATAAACTTTGATTGATTGAACTCGTATATATATATATATATCTCCTATGTGCCACAATAGAACATAATCCTAAATTATTTTTTAAAAGGTTTTGTAAATTGTGGATGATGCAAGTCATTGAATGGTACTAGAGAAAGACATGCTGTCTGGGTAGCTCCAGGTCTTAACACTTACATCAGTTTCGGAGGATGAATACAACTGAAGGAAGCCCGGGCGGGTGCGCGGCTGGGGGAGTCAGTCATGTGACTTGCCTCTGGGGGACCCCCAGACAACTGTCTCCCTTTGCCCTATTATAGTTACACTCCTGGTGAAGGGGGGTTGGGATATTTGATCCCCAAGTCTTGCTCATGAGAAGAACCATCTGTGGGCACTAGTGCAAAATTTACCAGCTAGTACTCGCACAGCACGCGATGGTGCTCATGCTGTCAGCTGCAAAGTACCCCATCACCCCACAGATGACTCTCTCACGAGAGTGGCAGATGAAAAGGAACGAGGGAAGATGCTCCGTGCAGGAAAGCTGCAGGGAGGGGCACTTGGGCAAGTGCTGTCCTGGTCTCGGCGATTGCTGCTAAGCCCCTGACAAACCCTTCGCCCCACATGCTCATGTGTGGGTGTGTATCACTGCCCGCAGCCCCAAAGGGCGAGCCTGCCATCCTGGGGAATCTGGAAACGGGGGCTCTCCTCTCCTGGAAATCTCCGCGCTGGGACATCTGCATCCAGTGCCATGTTACACTCAGCCCAGGAGCTTTGCATGACTTAAAGATCTGGGCCTGACCTCTGTGCCAACACCGTCCATGCAAGCAGGTATGCCCCAGCAAATGCCCCCCTCATGGCAGGGAGAGCCGACATGCGTGAGCCATCCCCTTTCCAGCTGAGGAGCAAATATCCCGGGGTGGGGTGGAGTGGGGTGAGGTGGGGGGGGCTTTGAGGGGCTGCCACAAGCAGGGATTCAGGAGCAACAAAGTTCTACTTTTTCCACACAAAAGTTGGGGAAGGGAGCCCGCCCCGTTCCCATTTTGGGGGGTTTGTGCCCCCCAAGACTTACTGGAGGCTGAGTGGCGGGGGGGGCTCCCTTCTTCAACTCCGGTTCAGCTGGCCATGGTTTGTTGAATGTCTGCAGTGCAAATTGGAGTTAGGAATTATAACCCCGGCCATAATTAACCACGATTATTCTGTAAGTCTTTATCCATTATCCTGTACCCATGTTATTTTTATGTATGTATTTTTAAAAAAATTAATTAGATCTGTTTTTATATTTTAGCATAATATTTTAATTGTGTGATTTTTATAATCCTGTTTTAATTTTTTCTATGTGAACTGCCTTGTGATTGTTTTTAATGAAAGGCAGTATATAAATTTAACAATCAATCAATCAATCAGTCAATAAAATAAAATAAAATAAAATAAAATAAAATAAAATAAAATAAAATGTCTGAACCCTGCCATAACCACCAGCCATCAAATCGAGACCCTATTCTGCACCATTAAATACGGGCTGTACAAAAAGTGAAAGGGTGTTTTTCATAACCTAATATGATGCATCATACAGATGTTCTTCATAACTGCCTCCTGCCAAGGGCCCTGCTAATGGACCGTCAGACATAAAGTGTATACTTGCTTCTGTGAGTCCTTGATTTAACACATTACCAGCATGCAAAAAGAAATTAGCCACATTTCACTGCTAGGATCTGTCTCGAAGCCTTGGGGACTCAAAAATGCAGTGCTGTATTCTCCAGATGTTGTTTATAACAAATAAACCCTGGCCTGCTGGAGGTAGCAGCTGTTGGATAAAACCGAACAGGGTGCCCACACAACCGCCTCTTTGTAACAGAAATTCTAGTTTGTGATGTCAAGTGGAGAGATTCCCCCTTTTTGTAGCTTGAGTGCTGGTAATGAAGGCAGATGGTAAGTTACTGTTGCTAGAGCTGGCTGAAAATGCTTGCTCCATGGTTTTTGATGAGTATAAGATGTTTGCTTTTGTGATCATTGATGGCTGGGGGCTACAAGCAAGACATACTTCCACCTGTCTGTTTCCTTTGCCTCCATCCATTTTGGCCGTTTTGAATGTAGTTGGCCAAGGAGGTATGGAGTAGCACCCACACTAGGTCCTCTGCAAGTGAAACTACAGTATTTACATTCCCTACTGTATTTACTGTATTTGTGCATCCAAGACTAGGTCCCCCTCGCCTCAAGTTATTTCATCTTAGAAAGTGTGTGGGGTGGGGGTCGGTCATCTTAAATTCAGAGTCCTTTTCTTTTTGGATCAGTATAAACAGTATTTAACCTATGTTTTTAAGGGGGTCATCTTAAATTAACTGTTGTCTTCTGTTTGGGTTAATACAGTAATCTGCTCATGAAAGGGGGAAAGGGGTGATCTGACATGGATCGTGGATAAGTAAAGGCTTAACCAAGTCTTTGTGTAGCATTTCTGGGGTGTGATGTTAGAATCATTGGTCTGCAGCAGGTATCTTGCTTAAAACACACAGAGAAGGAAATATTGTGTTGATTGCAATGTGTTAAGTATGCAGTTTCGATAAGCCATTGTTTTTCTCTGCATGAACTAGTTCATCTCTGCTAAAAAATGTGTGATTGAATTTGGGATTATTAAATTCCCCTATTAAAAGACTTTTGAGGATACCATGAACATCCAGGAAAACAAACAAATGGATCATAGAGCAAATTGATCCAGAATTTTCACTCAAGGCACAAATGAACAGGCTCAAACTATCATACTTGGACACATTATGTGAGGACCCAGCCAGCTCCCTTGAGAAGTCCATAATGCTGGGGAAAGTGGAAGGAAAGAGAAGAAGAGGATGACCAGCAGCAAGGTGGATGTACTCTATTCCGACAGCAATGAATGCACCACTGAGAGACCTTAAAGGCAAGTTGAAGACAGACTATCCTGGAGAGAATCTATGCGGTTGCTAAGAGTCAACACCGACTTGACAGCATCAATCAATCAATCAATCAATCAACCAACCAACCAACCAACCAACCAATTAAAAGGGCAATGTTGTGTGGTTATGAGAGTGTTGCACTTAGAGCAGGGAGACGCAGGTTCATAGGAACTTAGGAAGCTGCCATATACTGAGTCAGACCATTGGTCTATCTAGCTCAGTATTGTCTTCACAGACTGGCAGTGGCTTCTCCAAGGTTGCAGGCAGGAATCTCTCTCAGCCCTATCTGGAGATGCCAGGGAGGGAACTTGAAACCTTCTGCTCTTCCCAGAGCAGCTCCATTCCCTGAGGGGAAGATCTTCCAGTGCTCACACTTCTAGTCTCCCATTCATATTCAACCAGGGCAGACCCTGCTTAGCTAAGCGGACAGGTCATTCTTGCTACCATGAGACCAGTTCTCCTCTCAAATCCCTATACCAGCCTTGAAGCTCACTGGGTAATCTTGGCGAGTTGCCAACACTTAGCCTAACCTACCTTGGAGATTGTTATAAAGATAGAGAGGAGCCATTTTGCTCCTTGGAGGAAGGATGGGAGAAAAATATCTAGGGCAGTGTTCTTTATTGTAAAGTTTAGGGGGGCTAGTGACAGCCTCCATCAACCCTGAGTGTGGCTCTCCATCTCATACTTTATTGGCCCTGTGCAAAACTTTGAAGCTCTGGCAAAAGCAGAACACTCTGCGCAGTCCCCCGGCACCATGCTGAAACTACCATTTCCATCATGCAGTGCTGAGCTTTGCCCAGTACCCAAGGTGGCTCCCTTCAAGCAGAGACTCTCACACTTGGATCCCCAGGTGTTGTTGAACTACAACTCCCATCATCCCCAGCTCCAATGGCCTTCCGCCATTATTATTTCACATATTATGTTGAACACAGGTACAATACTATACTTCCTGTCTTTGTCCCGCATTTCAGGAGGCCTGTACCCAGGTTCATTTTTTAAATGAACTCAGGTACAGTCATTCACACAAACACATGTACACATGTACGGACATCTTAGCACAGGTACATCATAACGTCTGAACAGGGTTTAAGCTGGCACTGATATGAGCAATTTTATATACAAAATGTGTCACAAACTTGCCACAGCAGGCAACTGGAGGCTCCGCTTGCCGTTTTTGCAGGGCAGGCTGCAAGAGGCCTCTCTCTCACCACCCAGAAAAGCTCTGCCGGACAACATTGTGTGGATACAACAGTGGCCAAAAAGTTTAGTGTTGCTTCTATTTTCCTTTTATTTTTTAAAATGGGGAAGTTGTAAAGAAAGTTTTTCCATTCACAATTTTGTTCAGTTGTGTTTATATAATGAGTGCGGCTGTCACTGTTTGGATTCCTGTCAGTGATCCAGAGCCTGGGTTTATAATGAATCCTTGGGATATTCTCTTTGTTACAAAATGTGATGTAGATTTTTAAAAACACACAAAAATGAACATAAGTTTTAAAAACAGGCCAGTGTGACAAATGAATAAAGCTGCATGCCACCATCTTGTTCCTCCTCGCCTTGGGATATTGGTCTTGTGTCGTTTGCAAACCCTTATCTTGTCTATTAAATTTTTGTTGTGGCTTTCAGTGTGTTCTTACAGTTCTTTCCCAGCAAAAACCTGCAGAAGCCTCACATGATCTCGCTCGCTTGCTGTGCCCCCTAAGAGGGCTAGAAGTCAGTGCCAGTCAGTACTACTGCCTGAATTTCCCAGGCAGGTTTTCCCAGGCTCAGCAGTGACAGATGCTTGCTGCCTGTCATCCTTGGAGCAGGTGTTAATGAGACTGTTCCAAAGTGCTGGCTACACTCAAATTGGGATTTGGGGGCTAGCATGGGGAATCAGCATGGGGAACAGTTTATTACAGAATAAATGTGTGCAAAGTTTTGGTCTGGAGAATGAGGAGAAGATGAAAATGTGGTACAATCAGATTTATTTAGGGAGTTTAGGGGTACAGGAAAAGTAAAAGATTGATTAGGCAAGGTGAGGAGGCAATAAAATGTTAACAGTATTAACGAGTCTCACATAGAGGCATTTTAGCTTAAGGTCTAAATTGCCAATTAAATCAGCTTAAGGCTTTGTTTGAGAAAGGACCAAAACATAGGCTTAAACAGGGAAATTTTAAAGGGATAGGCGGTTAGTATTACAGTCCCAAATCCATCGGTGTGTTGGTTACACTTGCAGGTCGGGGTGCACAGACAGTCATCCTTGCAAGGGGAAGGCAGCAGAAAAGCAGAAAGAAGTAAGGGTGAGGAGCAGAGTGCTACAACTTGAACCCTTGAGAACCAGCAGGGCAAAGATCCAGGTGGTGTCAGATTCCAAATCTGACCCCAAGTCTGCTCCAAAGTCTGATCCTGAGGCCTTGAAGCTAAGCGCGGGGGGGGGGGGGTTTGTACTCAGAAACATGGCCTAAGGCAATGCATAAGTCAAGCGCCCAGACTGCAGGGGCTGAAACTCACATGTTTACATGAACCAATCAAGGAACACTGAACATGAACCAATCAAGGAACAAAAGCTGGAATGGCTGGTGGAGTGTGTATGGTACTGTATGGTTAAACTCAAAAACCTTATCAGAGATCAAGGCATCTCTTCCTGAGAGATAGATAAATTTCTTTTTCTGTTAAGGATCCTACATCTGGATCCCCACCAGCTCATTAATACAGTGATAGGAGGCTGGGATTGTGCCATGCTCATCTGAGTAGTTGTGAAAGCAATTAGTGAAGCTAATCCTATTGTGAAGAGAGTTAGCTATTGAGCCAGGTCTCACGATCTGTAAGATCCCGCTCACCCAAAGAAACCAGGTCTTACGAGCGGAGAGGGAGCCCTGGGCGGCTGGATCGGCCACCCACATGATTGCCAGCTCAGAGACGGAGCTGGCGGGGGCTGGGGGGGAGCGGGGGCCGATCGGCCCCCACAAGCTCCAGCAGGCCCTGCACAAGCGCACAGGGCATGCTGGCGAGACCCCCAGAGCCAGGAGGCGGCTTTTCGTCTCCCCTCCGGGGGTCTCCTCGTGAGTAGGCGTGGCATGGAGCCACACTGTGGCTACTCACGATCCACTAGCCTGGGTTTGCAGAACGCTCACTCTCAGCCAATAGCAGAGCATGCTGGAGAGACCCCCAAGCCGGGAGGCTGCTTCTTAGCCTCCCGGTCAGGGGTCTCCTCATGAGTTGCTGCGCCGTGGAGCCGCGCCTCAACACCACACGATTGTAGAGCCCAGGTTAGCGGATTTTAGCCAATTGTGAGCATAGCCTCGAAATCCTATTGCCTTCACCTGATTAACCCACCCGCCCCCCTCAACAGTAATGTGCATGACTTCAAAGCTCCTTTTAAATATATAGCAAGAGGAAATTATGAAAGAAATGTCCATTTTTACCAGAAACTGAAGATTAGTACCCCTCACACACAAGCTCAGGTAGCTTTAAAAGCACAATAAACTTTGCAAGTCCTGCCTCATTCATGGCTCAAGGCTCTCATTCATGGCTCAAGGTTATGGAGGTGATAAACTTTTGATATAGAAAACAATTAGCACTTAAAAAATGCACAGAGGACAAGTGAGCTACTATGCACATACCTTGAAGACAAATGACTCTTGTAGCTGGTTTAAAAGGCTTGTTTCTTTCATATTCATGGATAACCTTGATTTTAAACACGGGGTTAAGCCACTCCTAAGGACGCCACTGGGCAACGCCACACACATACTGGGCCTGTTCAATGCTTGCACATAGAGCTTGTTATGACACCACTGGCTTGATTGGTCAAACTCTTTCCTTGACTTCAGCTTCTCTGTATACCAAGGAACTTTCCTAATTCTGTAGTTAGAACAAGGATATCTGTGAGCAATTATATCAGCTGCCTGAGTGTGATGTGCAGGCATTTGCAGCTCCAGGGCATGATTTTGATATATATATATATATATATATATATATTTATTTATTTATTTATTTATTTATTTATTTATTTGATTTCTATCAAATCCAGCAAAATTTGCAGAGAAGAATTGCGAGGGGGTGGGAGAATTTCAGCTCTCTCCACTTGAAAAGAAGATTCAGTTAAATTCAATGTGTTTATTATTGTACTCCAAGACCAGAAGAATACAAAGTATAATACAGAGTCAAACCCAACCAAAGACATAATACCAAACATAATACAGAGTCAAACCCAGCCAATAGAACATTAAATATGAAAATAAAATAAAGAGAAAAATCAAGGCCTAAAATATAATATATCAAACCTCAATTTAACATAAAAATAAAATAAGATTACATAATTCCCACAGCGATGGTCTAATTAACCATTCCTAACACACCACTTCCAGATTTTATCTGCTGCTACACAAAATCTAGCCACTTGATAGGACACTTCAGCACTTTGATCAGAGAGAATATATAATTTATAGGAAACTAATCACTACTATGTAGGTATCTGTTTAAAAGATAATAAGCCTAAGAGGCAGATCATGATTTAAAAAGCAATAAAGAAGTATATGAGCAATCGATTCAACCTCTCCATTCCCACATGGACATAAATATTCCAAATAATAGATTTTCTGGTACCTACCTTCCAGCACGGCTGATGGCAATACATCCATTAAAATACGTTATGTTTCTCTTGATTTGTTCACACAGCCTTGAACTGTGACCCTTGCCCTACCCATTTTCAGGAGTTGTGTGCGCTCCCAATTTTCAGTCGTATGTGAGCTGGGCTCGATTATGATATACTAGGGCAGGGCCGTAAACTATGTCAAGCTTAAAAGGTCCCATAGCATCACAAAACAGGTCCAAACAAAGTCCCAACCTGGCACATCTCTCAGCCCCTCTGCTATGCCACAGCAGAATTCCTCTGAAGAGGGAATGCAGAGGTAACCGTGATTCTTTATTATTTCTTGTTTACACAGTCAGACAGGTGTCATTGACTGGTTTGTTTTATCCAGACATCGAGTCCTTCCCAAGGACCTGGGATGGCTGAATTTTATTGTCAATGTTGTTGCTGCTGTTATAGATATCGTCGCAGAATATAGGCTGTTCCCAGTAAAGTTGCTTTTTGTAATTGGCGGATGGTGATTTCTGTGGCCCCTATGGTGTTGAGGTGCTCTTCAAGTTGTTTTGGAATTGCACCTAGGTCGCCAATTACCACTGGGATTATTTTGGTCTTTTTCTGCCACAGCCTTTCAGTTTCAATTTGTAGATCTTTGTATTTTGTGATTTTTTCTATTTCTTTTTCTTCTATTCTGCTATCCCCTGATATTGCTATGTCGATTATTTTGACTTGTTTTTCTTTCTTCTCAACTACAGTTATATCTGGTGTATTGTGTGGCAGATGTTTGTCTGTTTGTAGTCGGAAGTCCCATAATATTTTTGCATCTTCATTTTCTACAACCTTTTCAATTTTATGGTCCCACCAATCTTTGGCTACAGGTAGCTTGTATTTTTTGCAGATGTTCCAGTGTATCATCCCTGCTACCTTGTCATGCCTTTGTTTGTAGTCAGTCTGTGCGATCTTTTTACAATAGCTGATTAGGTGGTCCACGGTTTCATCTGCTTCTTTACAAAGGTGGCACTTGCTGTTTGTTGTTGATTTGTCTACTTTTGCTCTTATCGCATTTGTTCTTAGTGCCTATTCTTGTGCAGCCAGTATTAAGCCCTCTGTTTCTTTCTTCAAGTTGCCATTCTTAAGCCATTGCCAGGTTTTGGTGATGTCTGATTTTCCACTTATATTGTGCAAATATTGACCATGCAGTGGCTTATTTTCCCATTTTTCTGCTCGGTTCTTGACTTGTTCTTTCTTGTAGGCCTGCTTTGTTTCATTGGTGTTGAATAGTTTCGCGTTCTTGACCATTTGAAGTGCATCTTCTTCACTGTCCTTGATATATTCTTCAAGGCCTCTTTTCTCCTCCTCTACTGTTTGATGGACTTGCAGCATTCCTCTTCCACCTGAGCTGCAAGGGAGGTATAGCCATTTTATATCCCGCTCTTCCTCTAAGGAGCCCAGAGCGGTGTACTACATACTGAAGTTCTCCTCACAACAACCCTGTGAAGTAGGTTAGGCTGAGAGAGAAGTGACTGGCCCAGAGTCACCCAGCAAGTATCATGGCTGAATGGGGATTTGAACCCGGATCTCCCCAGCCCTAGTCCAGCACTCTAACCACTACACCACACTGTGATGGCGGGCATTGGTCAGAGGTGCAGCCCTGAACGTGCCAAACCAATGCTGCCCTGCATCAAGAGCTACACATCAAGAACTCATGGGAGGTGAGCAGGTCTTGTGGTAGTAACATGAATTAGCCCTTTTGCAAAGCAGGGTCTGCCCTGGTTTGCATTTGGATGGGAAACTACATGTATGAGCACTGTGAGATATTCCCCTTAGGGGATGGGGCCATAGAACAGTGGAAGAGCACCTGCCTGCTTCCATGCAGAAGGTTCCAAGTTCCTTCCCTGGCACCTCCAGATAAGGCTAAGAAAGATTCCCGCCTGCAACCTTAGAGAAACCACTGCCAGTCTGTGCAGACAATACTGAGCTGGATGAACCAATGGTCTGGACTTGGTGTGAGGCAGCTTCTTAAGTCCCTATGAGATGTTTGCAGGATTTAGAGGCAATTCAGCTCCTGGTGAATTACCTCCTGATGGCCCTTTTATCAGTCCCTGATTTTCGAGAGGGCTGGAGTTCTAGGACCTGCGAAAGGGCTTTTTCGGTTGCTGCCCCACTTCTTTGGAATTCTCTTCCCCTTCAGATTCATCTAGCCCCCTCTTTATTGGCCTTTAAATCCTTACTGAAGACCTTTCTTTTCCGCTGGGCATTTCCTTTCCATTATCTATTTTAGTTTGTAATTTTTAATGTTACTTTGTTTACACGTTATTGTACACTGCCCGGAGTCTTTGGAGTGGGCGGTATATTAAATGCTTCTAATTAATTAATTAATTAATTCCCAGTGTGGATTTCCCATCCCCCCAGTGTGGATTTTTGCTGGCCTGCTCCCGCAACTTTACGTATTAGATTACAACAATTGCAATGTTTATAAGAAGCTTTATACCTCTCCAGTTCCTGCGCTGAAAGGAAATGAACAATTAAATCCTTCCAAAGACTTAAAAAAATAAAATAAAATAAAACAAAGCAGGGCCTTGTAGCTGGAGCATAAGAGGAGTGGGTGGGAAGGAATCAAGAGGTAGAAGTCCAACATTTTTCTGCTTCGGTTGTCACAGCCTCACTGGTTGCAATTTTCCTACTTTTCAAGGGCTTAACCTTTTAAAACTGGGTTGCCTTTCCCCCCTCTTCACAAAAGCTGAGGCTGACAGTCATTTCAAATCTACTGTTTTAAACCTAGTTAGTGGCTGGGTTTGCCAAGAAAAAAAATTATGTCCTCAATGGGAAAATCATATATTTGCTGTTGTGGATAATTGTCCCAAGGAGGCAGCAAGTTTGAGAATATTATCACAATGATTCAGATCTCTGTTCAGCGGCTAAACGAGAGGTGTGCACTTTTGAATGGGGAGTATAATGAGCAACACAGCCAGCTGTGCATAATTATATGCAGCCAGGCAATGCACAGCCGTGACTTGGAAAACTCACATTTTTTGCAGATCAATGTCCCCATGTGATTTTAGCATTTTAGGCAGAAAAATAATCAGATAGGTTCCAAACATCTGGACTCCACTGCATAGGAGACATCTGTTAGGTTATGTGGGGCAGGGAATCCTTGGATTGAGATCAGGGTGCCCCATATTTACCCAATGCATCAACATTGTAATAAAATTGCCTCTAGGTTGCCTGCTGGACTCTAGGAGACTTCTTACATTTTGGAAAAGATGTTCTTTCCCTCTGAAATAAAAACAGGCCCTTTTATTCTATTTTTTGGTATTGATAATATGTGTTCAGATGAGCCGTCACCCCCACATGACTATGGAAAGGTGCTTCAATGCACCAGACGGGGAAAGGATGTTACATGCTCACATCATGAACAAATCCTGACTGTATGTGCTCAGACTGTTTAGACATTGTCCACACTGGTCTCTGGTGCACATATGGACTGTAATGTGTGAATAGGGTTATGGGAGGTCTCAAACCTGCTGTAGATAAACAAAGGTGGGGGCACCAAGCTGACAAAAACCAAAGAGCAGAGAAAGAATGGTGCAGAACTGTTTGTTTATAGATACAAGTCCTGACACATTTCGAGGCCGTTAGACTTCTTCTTCAGGGGACTGCAAAATGAATTTTCGAAGGATAAAATACGTCGTGTAAATTTCATAAGTAAAATAATCAACAACATAGGAGACACACTGTAAAACAAATAAATATAAAATATAGGGTTTTGTAGTTAGAAAACACTAATGCATATAATATACAGGCCGAGTTCAGACGCACAGGATAATCACAGTTAACTGTGGCCGGGTTTACAATTCCTAACTCCAATTCTTATGCTAGCAAAGGGATCCTGGTGGAAGTGGCCACCAAGAGTGGCTGGGGCATTTCCAGCCTATCGCAAGTGAGGACAACTTTGGCAAATGCAAGGAGGGTCAGCAGTGAAGGGAGCCTGTGGCATTGGCTGCAGCAGTGAGAGGGGAACCCCTGCCAGGAGCTTGCTCTGGCACCTGCCTCCTCTGCCTCGCGCCTGGGCCCTTCGCTTCCCTGCACAACCAGCACTGCACTGCAGGGGGTGGGGGCTGCTAAACCAGGACTGCTCCCTTCACCACCAGGCCTCTCTTTGGAAGAGCAGCTTGAGATGATCCCAGCCTGCAAGGCTGAGGAGAATGGAGAGTACAGGCAGAGAAGTGGGGTGTGCACGGCTTCATGCTGCCCTTGCTCATAAGAACATAAGAACATATGAACAGCCCTGCTGGTTCAGGCCCAAGCCATCTAGTCCAGCATCCTGTTTCACACAGTGGCCCAACAGATGCTCTCCTCTGGGGAGCCCACAGGCAAGAGGTGAGGGCAGGCCCTCTCTCCTGCTGTTGCTCCCCTGCAACCGGTATTGAGAGGCATCTTGCCTCTGAAGCTGGAGGTGGCCTACGGCAATCTGACTAATAGCCATTCTTAGGCCTGTCTTCCATGAATTCATCTAGATCCTACTTAAAGCCATCCTGGTTGTTGGCCGTCACCACATCTTGTGGTAGAGAATTCCATAGGTTGGTTATGCATTGTGTGAAAAAGGACTTCCTTTTCTTGGTCCTACAATTCTTGGCCATGGGATGATCCCTTGTTCTAGTGTTATGTGAGAGGGAGAGAAATGTCTCTCTCTCCACACCATGCACAAGTCATTATCCATCCAGGCTAGTAAATCAAATCAAACCAAAACTTTGTTACTGTCAAAGACCAGCAGAATAACATACCAAACATACAACACATACAACACATTGTAGATAGCTATGAATCCAAGACTTAGTAGCCATTGGTACGAATACGATGAATATTAACATATTGCTTTTTAACAAAAAGTCCCCAAAGCAGGGTGTGTGTGTGTGTGTGTGTGTGTGTGTGTGTGTGTGTGTGTGTGTGTGTGTATGGCAAAGCCAGCTGTAGCAAAAAAAAGAAAAATCTCCCCTGCTGGCCTTTCTTATTTCAGATTTCAGGCTTGCTGAAGTCTCAGAATAAGAATGAATGGATTCCAAACATCCACAAGGATGAGAGCTGGTCTAGGAGAGGAGAGCTGGTCTTGTGCTAGCAAGCATGACTTGTCCCCTTAGCTAAGCAGGGTCTGCCCTGGTTGCATTTGAATGGGAGACTAGAAGTAAAAGCACCGTCAGATATTCCCCTCAGGGAATGGAGCCACTCTGGGAAGAGCATCTAGGTTCCAAGTTCCCTCCTCCAAGCATCTCCAAGAAAGGGCTGAGAAAGACTCCTGCCTGCAACCTTGGAGAAGCCGCTGCCAGTCTGTGTAGAATACTGAGCTAGATAGACCAATGGTCTGACTCAGTATATGGCAGCTTCCTGTGTTCCTAACCTCTAAATGCTGCCTTGCCCAGCACCAGCCCCACAGGCTTTCCCCAGAGGCTGACTTCAGCAGTCTCACCATCTCTATTATCACCAGGCTCTACTATCCTTATATACCACACCCAGATTCTTGGCCTGACTTTATCAAAAAGAGCAGAACAATACAGAGTTAAATCCTGGCAATATGAAGACGCTTAATGTATTTGCTTTTAGCGTGCATTTATTAATACAATTCTGCTGATTTAGATAACACTAACACCTGTTCCAAATGAATGCAAATTATACAGGCAGGGTGTGCCTGTGTAATTAAGGTGGACATGTTAAACAACGTTCTGCCATTATAAATCCTGAACCATCTAAATGCTAATATCATCCATGCCATTTGTCCAAACTGCCTGAAATTTAGCATGAAGCTACTCCTTGTCAAGTACCATAATCTGTCCAAATTTCAGACACATTTAATAAAAATTGCCAAGATACACAATTTAATTTTAAAAATTTTAAATCTTGTTTAAATCCATATATATATATATATATATATATATATATATATATATATATATCTATCTCCCAGGTGTAACTCTAAAAAAAGAAGAAAGAAATTCAAGGGAATAGCAGAGAACTGGCTATTCCTTTATTTTGGTCAAAATCTCTTGTGTATTTATCAAGTTATGAGATGCTAAAACTATATGGAGGAAGCTCGTGGATGGGGAAGTGGGTAAAGACAGCCATATGACTGTGTTTATGGCTGCATAAGGGAGATGAAGTACTTGTGCTTGCTTTATTTATTTATTTATTTATTTATTTATTTATTTATTTATTTATTACATTTATATCCCATTCTTCCTCCAAGGAGCCGAGAGTGGTGTATATGGTTATGTTTATCCTCACAACAACCCTGTGAGGTAGGTTAGGCAGAAAGATGCGTGACTGGCCCAGAGTCACCCATTGAGTTTCTTGGCTGAGTGGGGATTTGAACTCAGGTCTCCCTGGTTCTAGTCCAACACTCTAATCACTACATGCACTGGCATCTTTGAGAGAGACAAGACAAAAGTTTGTGGGTTTGTTTGGAGATTGAATGAGCATCAAATTCTAGCTTTTGGTTTTGTTTGGGGCAGGGTCACTATGTTGCTGGAAAATCATGGCAATGACAAAGTCCTGAATTATTGGTCAAACAGCACAATGCTTGTTTATCCAGAAACGTTCTCCTAAGTTCAGTACTTATAATCTAATAAGTATGTTTACGATTACAGTCTAAGGTGGGATAAAGCCAGAAGTCCAAAACTGATGAGGAAAAACCATGTGCTAACAAAACTCAATGAAGGGGAGTTTGATAGTTGTGTAGGGTATGGTCTGCTCTGAGTGGTTTGCAATTGCAAGCACTGGGGGTGCGGGAGGGGTTGTAGCAGACTGGTAAAATTCTGTGGAGGGAGTCCAAAAGGGGAGGGAGAGATTCCTGAGCTAAACACTTATAGCTTTACATATGCAGAATGGAGACTACGGCTTCAGTGTAACCTGAGCCCTTTGTGTCTGAGCTGATTCCATCGGCTGCATTCTTCTTCATGACAGAGAGAAAGCAATGATTTATACTTTAAACTTCCCTGCCTCTTAAATGGTCTGGGATGGGAGGGGTGAACATGAGGTGATGAAGGCACTCACAAAGGCAGGGTTCGGGTTAAGCATTCTGTTGTGGGCAACTTGTCAAGCTAGTCCTGTGTTCTTCCTTAACTAGCTGTCAAACAAACAACAAACAAACAAAAGCTCTCTTGCCTCCTCCTGGGATGTGATTGGTCAGATAAAAAACCCAGAGCAAGCAGTGGGAACACACACGGAAAAAGATCTGAAGGGATTGCGGAGAGGAGCCGGCACTATGTGAACTGTCCATTTAATCCCCTGGGTTAAGTATCTGTTAATCTGAAGCAGATTTGCTCTTCAGATACCCCACGGCATGAAGGCATGTGTGGATAACTCCCAGGAGGACTAGGACTAGATACATTGTCAGTACTTGCCTGCATGGCATGTTGGTTGCTTTGTCAACTTGCCATGTTGGCTGGAAAACATATATATACACTTTTCCAGGATTTGTTAAATTTCTCTTGATAGAATCACAGTCATAATTTTAGAACATGGCCCTATAACAGCCTATGGTAAGGATACACTTTAGCCCTCTTCAGATGTTATTTTAAAAGGATGGCATACCTGTGTGCACCATCCAAAGTGGGTCCACTTTGGAGTTCCACCCCACTGACACATCACTCACTCACCTTCCCACATTGCTCACGGTTACGGCATTGTGAAGAGGTGAACACTGAAAACCTGATGACAGCCACCTCCGTGGTCTGAAGCCTGGGGCAGTGTGGAAGCAGGAGTGAGGAGGAGCAAGTGATTCACTGGGTGGGGCAGGCCTTCTGGACCCACTTTGGACAGCATACATGAGACCCTCTTTGTCCACGGCATTCAAATAATGTCTGAAGGCTATCTTGCTTCCTGCTCCTAACATGGATAGCCTTGTAGTGAATTTCCTTTTCAACAACAACAAAAAATTAAGCAAATTAAATGAACAAAAAAACCTTCAAGTTAATATGTTAAGGTGCTTACAGTTTCCACGCAGCTTCCCAAAAGCATGGGAATTTTATGTTAAGGAACACACCTTTACTTCTATACCATGTAAACAATAAAGGCTTTGTACGATCTCACATAATGCTCACTTACATGTTATGCAAACTCATGAAATATTAAAATGTATACTCTGGTTCTTGGCTTTAATATTGTTATGGGCCAATAACTGGAGGAACAGGACTGAGGACTTCAAAGGTCGGTGTGTATGTGTAAATTTCCCACTTGGGGATTTCAGACATTGCATTAATGAGGCTTCAGGTGGTTTCTAACTGGCCCAAGTTATTATAATGCCTGAGGTAGAAAATCCAAATGACACCTTCTCCATTCACACTAATTCCCATGAGGTGCAATCAAGTAGGAAATTGTCTTGCACAAGTCACATTAACATGAACAGGAGCTGCACAAAAGCTCTTTTGTTTTAATCTTTATATTATCGTGATTGTATTTGATTTATTTCCCTCCATTGTAAGTTGCTGGGGTGTGTGTGTGTGTGTGTGTGTGTGTGTGTGTGTGTGTAAAATCAGAAACTGGAATCACTCTCGAGGCTGCTATTGAAAGCAGAGATTTTAACAGTTTGCTATTTTAGAAAAAAATGGAAAAAGAAATCTGGAAACTTTTCACACAGGGCTTTTCAAGCCTTTTGACTTGCATATCCTCCTTTGGAATGGAGGGGGTGCATTCACATATCGGCCGGTTTCAACCCAAAGTCCCTGCGAGTTATTGGGGAGCACTTCACACACAATTTGGGTTTTTCACAGTGTGTTAACTGTGTAGCCCGATTTATATCTGGGGTAAAAAAAAAAATCCACTATTTGTGTTGTTTTTTGGGGACAACTTTGAGTTTGCAGTAAAGCCTCCCAGTAAAATCGCAGTAAAGCCTGCTGTGTGTAAAAGTCCTAGGAAAAGCTTCAGTCCGAGTTGGCAATGAAACCCTGACTCCTGCTGGATTGTGCTTGGTGGGAGTGTTGACTCTGGTTTATCTGGTTCTTCTGAGGGGTCCTGGTGGTGCAGCATCAGTCATGGTCTGAGTCATATGAACTACCCACCCTGGCTTATCCGTAAACTGTCTGCCTCATTTTGACAACTGGAGGGTGAGGAGGGTCATCCCACTGCTCTGGTGACAGATCTCCTACCTTTAAGTCTTGGGTGACCCTGAAAGGAACAATCCGAAGAACCCAAAGTGGCAGTGACACTGATAGAATGAGATCCAGATATGCTTGTCCAGTGTTCTGGATGCATGTGCCAGCGCCCAGCGAAGAAACAATTTTTTCTGCCATGAGTATTTCATATGACCCAGGTAAATCCCAGCCCTGGTTTCTCCCTATGTCCCAGACATGCACGGCATGAATGAAACCAGTGTATTAATTATTAGAATGCAGCCCGCAGGAACAAATGGAACCAGAGGTTGCCATGGAAGCACAGGCGGTGACAATATTGCCTCATTTGTAAAATGCTCAAAATGTTCCAAGTACAAATTACTGCTCTTTATAATAAACTAAATTATGTACTGACAAAGTACTCATCAGCCAGAGAGCAACGCAAGGAGCAGGAGCCAGGGGAGGGGCCAGGGCAGAACAGAGAGTAAATAAGCCGGCCCCAGAGAAGAAGACGTGTAGAGCTTTTCTGTACCTCGCCCTGATGAGTGGCGGTGGGAAAACAGGAAGTTAGTGAAACAGAATGGAAGGACCACTTCCTCTTGCAAGAATTCAGAGCTGCTGTTCGAGCAGGGCTGGCCTGAAGCGTGAGAAACCGGATGGTTGGCTAGGGCACCTAGCTAGAGTGGGGGCCAAGCTGAGCTTGGTGGCTCGTTCTTTGTTCTGTGTGCTGGCTGCAGTGAATTAGAGAGTGGGTGGGGGGGAGAAGACTGAAGAAACAGCTGCAGAAGGTCTATACGTTTTCCATGGGATCCCAGAGCTGGAGCAAGAGAACATGGGCAGCAAAGCATCAAATAACAGAGCTCTGGGCCCTTTTCTTGGCCATTGCTGGGTCCACCTTAAACCAAGTAGTAAACATAGCAGGCTACCAGATCTCTTTGACTCAAAAATGGATTTCTGGATGCTGCAGCCAAAGGGTCTGTCGGAAGAGCATAGACAATTAGGCCTAGCATCAAGTAATTTTAAGAATGGGAAGGGACCTTGGAGGTCTTCTGTCCAACCCACCCACCCCCGATCAGTGCAAGAGCAGTGGGGAACAGTGAGGGACGTTGGAGCCTCTTACACAGCTACGTTTTGCAAACCTACAAAAACCATTCAACCTGGCAACACTGATACACTAACGATCAGAGGTGGTGCCAAATTATGGCACTTCTCATCCAGGGCACTGTCAGGACACTGGGCCTCCTTTGGACCCACACTCACCCGATGCAGGCGGTGCCATGTCCGAAGCGTGGATTGTCCCTCTTCTTCCTGCTCCTCTGCCGCCCCTCACCCTCCAAGGATTGGAGCAGGACTCTGTGCCAGGCCCGCAGCCAGCCCATTGCTGGAGGGATCGTCCAACATGACAAGGCCCTAGAGAAACCTCAGGTTTTCAGGAAACCTTGCGAGACTCAGGGCACACTACTTTCACAACTATTCTCACTTCCCCTGGATCCAATGCTGGAGCCAATGGTGGAGCTCACCTCCCAGCTGGAGCCAACAGAAGGCTGCCTCCCGCACGTCTGCCACCAAGACCCTAGGTCTGTCCCATCTACAATACTTAATAGCTCTGAACCACTGCCTGTAGGACTCTTTATTAATCTCATAATGATCCAGGATGGCCACTTTCAACTTATCATAATCCGCTGCCTTGTCTACTGGCAGAGTCCTTAGCTGGCAGGGTCCTGGGCAGGACCAGAAGGTGGGGAAACAATACAACTGGTGGTGTCCCAACAATACAGGGATCAGGTATTTCACAGAGCTCATAACTCCCCCTTGGCTCAAAAGATGTTGCTGCAAGCCCTGACCCCCCCTCCTTTTTTGAACCACCATTTGCAAGCAGATATGGGACTGCTACCAGTCATACCCGATTTGCCAGAAAGCCAATGCTAGAGCACTGGCACTGGCTCCTCTCAGGCCCCTGCCACTTGTGGCTATCCCTTTTGAATGGTTAGGAATTGATTTTGTGGGGCTATCTTGTATGGTTCAAGGCCATAGGTGTATCTTGGTCATAGTGGATTATGCAATGTGCTACCCAGTAACTATCCCTCGCCATACCGTGAGAGAACTGGGGGTAGTTTGAGCATTGATGAGGCTATTTGTGCAGGTGGGCCTTCCCAATGAGATAGTGTTGGATAATGGCACTGCTTTTTTAGCGAGGGTAATGAAGCAGCTGTGTCAGAACCTGGGTATCCGGCAGAGGTTGGCCTCAATCTACCACCCACAAACTGATGGGTTGGTGGAACATTTTAATCAGACATTGGAGGCTGTTTTGAGGGAAATGGCTGATGAACATCCAGGACAGTGAGACTTTTATTTCAACCCCATACTGTTTGCCATGCGTGAGATGATACAGGCTTCGCACCTTTCAAGTTGCTCTTTTGCCTCTTCAGTGTCAATGTGACCAAGAAGAGCAGGAACAACAGCTGTGCCAAGAAGGGCCGAGGCCATGTCCAGCCTATCTGCTGCACTAACTGTGCCTGCTGCATCCCCAAAGATAAGGCTACTAAGAAGTTTGTCATCTGAAACATTGTAGAAGCAGCTGTAGTCCGAGATATCTCTGAAGCAAGTGTCTTTGACTCATATGCTTTGCCCAAGCTCTATGTGAAGCTTCACTATTGTGTCAGCTGTGCCATCCACAGCAAGGGGGTGAGGAACTGCTCCTGTGAAGCCCGGAAGGACCATACCCCTCCATCTCCATTCAGACCTGCAGGTGCTGCACCGAGACCATTCCCCAAGCCTATATAAAGAGATGATTTGAGTGATGTCAGTTTTTAATATACCACCTTTCGAGTTGCTCTGTGGGCGAAGACCCAAGGACTTAATGGAACTCATAGAGAAAGGTGGGCTCCCACAGAGGATTCCATGCCCCTGCCACCTGCTGACTCCATGCCAAACTCACAGGAATGTTTCAGGCAGCACCAACAAATTGATTAATGCTGAGAAAGCTCAAGCAGTGTTTAGGCTGAAAAGCACATGTGAGGGAGTTCCAGGAAGATGAGACGGTCTTGGTGAGAGCTGTAGTGTTTCCAGGAACTCAAGGGAGGTCCTGGCAGAGATGACTCCTTGTCGGGCAGCGGTTAGGACCCTGGACATACAATGTGCAGTGTGGTTGAGGCCCCCGAACTGCCAAGAGGCTCCACATCATCAGTCTCAAAGCATGGGTGAAAGGGGACCCTGTGAGCCAATTGCTCACCAAAATCCAGAGCAATTAGATTAATTTCCTGGGTGTCCAACAGAGCAACAATGATCCAGACTCTGGATCAGTTCAAAAGTCTCAGTCCCTGCCATCTCTCTGAAGCCCCCTCTGCCAGTCTTTCATCTTATGTAACTTATCTGGGGTGAGGGGACATGGTTGTGAGTAGTGTTGCCTGTAACAGGGATTGCTATATGTTGTTGACTACAATTTCCAGCATCCCCAGCTGCAAGGACCATGGGCGTGGGATGATAGGAGTTGTAGTAAACAACGTCTGGGAATCCTTGTTACAGGGAGCACTGGTTGTGAGGGCTCCAAGGAACACCGCCAGAGGCACTGAAACTGTCTTAGGTCCATTTTGCATGAGGTTGCATCCTGGATGGTCTTGGATCCAGTTGGAGAAGGCCATGGGGAGAAGCGGACACTAGCCTAGAATGTGGGTAAACTGAAGGACCTTCACATATCTGAAGCTATTGCTGTAGCGTAAGCACTTCCTTGGGTTCATTAGCATTCTCTCTCCATCTTACTTTAAGTGCTAAATTATCAGCCCCGAGAATAGCATTTGCGGTTATTAACAGCAACCGTCAATCTGTTTTGCCACTGCAGCTGGCGTTAACCTCAATCCATCTCTTTTTGCTCTCCTGCTGTCTCGAATCCGTACCTCCGGAGTGATCAGCATGGGGTGATCATTTAAAGAGACATGAAGCAGATTGGCATTGGCTATCACTGAAAAGACCCTACAGAGAGTCATTTTTCTTTTGAAAAATCAAAATTCAAAGATTGTTTCAAATACATCTATAAACCAGTTTTTCTAAACATGAACAAAAAAACAAGAATTTACATAGGAGCCTAAAGTCACTTGTTGGGGAAAAAAGACCCCTATAAGAATACTGATTGTGTACAGGCCAATCTACATACCCATACCAAAGAAAGGAGACGTAACAGATTGTGCAAACCATCGTACAATATCCTTAATTTCACATGCTAACAAAATAATGCTCAGGATCATCCAATGCAGATTAGAGCCCTACGTGGAAAGGGAAATGCCGGATGTTAAAGCTGGTTTCAGAAAAGGCCAAGGAACAAGAGATAGCTTTGATTATGCAAGCTGGATAATTGAGAAAGCCAAAGAATACCAGAAAGAAGACAATATGTGCTTAATTGACTACAGAAAAACCTTCGATTGTGTCAACCATGTCAAGTTGTGGAATATCCTTTAGGAAAATGGGTGTCCCAGAACATCTCATTGTTCTCATGAGAAACCTATACACAGGACAGGAAGCCACAGTCCAGATGGAACAGGGTGAAACAGACTGGTTCCAGATTGGCAAAGGAGTAAGACAAGGCTGTATACTTATATGCTGATCATATACTGAGAGAAGCTGTATTGGAAGAAGATGAGCGTGGTTTTAAAGTTGGAGGAAGAAACATCAATAACCTGCGCTACACTGATGAGACCACTCTGATAGCTGAGAATGTGGGTGACCTGCAAGCTCTAGTAATGAAAGTCAAGGAGCACAGTGAAAAAATGGGACTACGACTAAATGCAAAGAAGACTAAACTAATGACAACGGGTACAACAACCAGCCTCAGAATTGATAGTGAAGACACTGACGTGGTGGATAGCTTCTGCCTTTTAGGATCGACTGTCAACAGTCAAGGATTCACCAGCAGTCAAGAAATACGCCACAGACTAGCACTCAGTAGGGTTGCAATGAAGGCCTGGGAAAGGATATTTAGATGCTGTGACATGTCTATACCTACAAAGATTAGAATCGTACGGACAATTGTTTTTCCCTTGACACTCTATGGATGTGAAAGCTGGACTTTGAAGAAGCAAGATAGGAAAAGCATCAACGCTTTTGAACTTTGGTGCTGGAGAAGACTTTTGAGGAGACCATGGACAGCCAGGAAAACAAACAAATGGATCAAAGAACAAATCAACCCAGGATTTTCACTCAAGGCACAAATGACCAGGCTCAAACTATTATACTCTGGACACATTATGTGAAGACCCGGATCCCTTGAGAAGTCCATAATGCTGGGAAAAATATGACGTGACCTCGTTGCAGGGTCTAATCTGGAAAGCGCTCAGGAAAAACCAGTCTGGTCTCTCCAAGTTGAATTGCACACAGGTAGAGTTTTTTATAACTTTAAAATTTTAAAGCAATGTTTTAAAATACAATGTTAAAACTATTGCAACAGTATTTAATTAAAAGCCTGGGTGAACAGATGCGTCTTTAAAGATTTTTTTAAAATTGCCAGAGATGGGGAGGATCGTATTTCAGCAGGGAGCACATTCCAAAGCTTCGGGGCAGCAGCGGAGAAGGCCCGTCCCCGAGTAGCCATCAGACGAGCCGGTAGGAACTGCAGACGGACCTCTCCTGATGATTTCAATGGGCAGTGGGGCTCATGACCAAGAAGACATTCTCTTAAATACCCAGGGCCCAAGCCGTTTAGGGCTTTCTAGGTTATAACCAGTACCTTGTATTTTGCCCGGAAACCTATTGGCAGCCAGTGTCGCTCTTTCAGTGCAGGAGTAATATGGTCTCTCCAAGACCACGCATGTGGCAAAAGGCCCATAACGAACTGCAGAAAGGGGCATGCAGAGCAGTCATTTAGAAGGGAGGAGGGGAGCTGGAAGGAGCTCATCCTCACCGCCCTGCTATGCAGCAGCGTTGCTTAAAACGTAAAAGGGGGGGATTTCCCCCTTGCCTAACCCCCCTCCCCACTACAGCCGCTGCCACCCCATCCCTCTGCTCAGTGGCCTTTTAAAATAAAAGTGGGAACTCTCCCCTCACTCCCATCCCTGCAGCTTCCGCTGTGTGGCCTTCGCTGTCCCCATCCCTCTGAGGAGCGGTGGTTTTTAGAAGAAAAAGGTGGGGGAACTTTCCCCTCGCCACCCCTACCCTCACCCTGGTGAGGGGAGGGGGCGGCAAAAGGCTTAATCCACCCCTGCAAAGAGGATTTGCGGGCTCCACAGGAAACCCCAGTTGCAGTCTAGGGTGCCCAAATCTTTTCCTCCCACCACAAAAGCCACCGGCCGATTAAATGGGTTGCATTTTAGGCTGCTCCAGCTGTCCCTGTTTACCAGGCCCCTGGTTTTTGGAACTGGGCCCTTTACCCCCAGCAAACTTTACCGCAAGTTCACTAGGGAGGCTTTACTGCAAACTTGAAGTTGTCCCCCAAACCCGACACAAAGAGTGGATTTTTTTTTAACCCCGGATATAAATCAGGCTACACTCTAATGCACAGTGAAAAACCCGAATCGTGTGTGAACTGCTCCCTAATAACCTGCAGGGATTTCAGGGTAAATCCGGCCAATATGTGAATGCACCATTCCGGAGGAGATGCAAGTTAAAGGGCCTCAAAAGCCAGCGTGGTGTAGTGGCTAGAGTGCTGGACTAGGACCAGAGAGACCCGAGTTCAAATCCCCATTCATCCATGAGACTTGCTGGGTGACTCTGGGCCAGTCACTTCTCTCTCAGCCTAACCTACTTCACAGGGTTGTTCTGAGGAGAAAGTATGTAGTACAGCTCTCTGGGATATTGAATGAATAAATAAAAGTCCCATGTGAGAAACTTCCAGGTAAACCTCTGTCCCTATTTTGTCCCTAGCTTTGCCTCTTGGGGATGCCATGTTCTTTTTTTTTCCATGTGGATTGCTACAGGTGTCATTCTTCAGGATTCTGCTGCCTCCCCAGTCTCTAGAAATTCAGTCTCCGAGTGGGTGAGTGAGTGGATGCAACTTGTCTCTAGTACACCTGCATTTCAGTGTGTAGACATTACAGAGCAGGTGGAATCCAGGCTTCAGCAGTGCACAATATAGCCAGGGGCGGGGAGGCTTGGGCAGCCATCCTTGCTATGAGAAATTATTGGTTGTGACACTTTGTATCCCTGCTTTCATCTGCCAAATGCTAGAGGGCATGAGCTTGGCTCATTTGCGTTGGTCATCTGGAATAATGTGCTCTGCCTGCCCTTTACAACCTACTTTCCCATTTGCTGCCTGCTCCCAAGTCAGAATTGTATGCCATGCCTTCCAGGTTGCTTGGCCAGACCCCTGCACATTCACGGGCACGTCTCTGTTTCCATCCGTGAAATGCTGGAGGGTGTACACTGCGCTCCCTAGTTTTCTCACCCTGACCCAAGCTTTTGGCTCTGAGGTCAGTAGCCCTGATTTGCACATAAGATAGTTTCAGATCTGTTTCTAGCTGTGGAAAAAGTCTTCTTCCTTGACGCCTGAATTAGCTCTAGTTAGAGAACATAGGAACATAGGAAGCTGCCACATACTGAGTCAGACCACTGGTCTATCTAGTTCAGTATTGTCTTCACAGATTGGCAGCAGCTTCTTCAAAGTTATAGGCAGGAATCTCTCTCAGCCCTATTTTGGAGGAGCCAGGAAGGGATCTTTAAACCTTCTGCTCTCTTCCCAGAGTGGCTCCATTCCCTGAGGGGAATGTCTTGCAGTGCTGCTCACACTTCTAGTCTCCCATTCATATGCAACCAGGGCAGACCCTGCTTAGCTAAGGGGACAAGTCATGCTTGCTACCACAAGACCAGCTCTCCTCTCCTGACATGGATGAGGTTCTACCCTTCCACACTGGCGGCACTGGGGTGGGTCACAGAAGGGGCAAAGTGCATTTATGGGTGGGCAAGCTGTGTCCCACTTATTAGAGCCCTGAAACAGAAATGGGGGTGGGGCAAATAATTTTTCGAGGGGGCGCTTGCCCCCCCCCGCCCCTCTAAGCAGCCTTTAGACCTTCCAATGGTTATCTAGATAGCTTTTCCTAGGATTTTATTTTTTAAAACCTTTGGTTTAAAAAGAAGAGTTAAGGCTCTTAAAAATTCACCCACATTACAATAAAGGAGGGTTCTCCCAATCTTAGGTCAGAACCAGAATAGAGTTTATTGTTGTAATCACAAGCCATAACATAACTTCTAAATAAAACATAATTTAAAATATAGCAAAAGTGGGGGAAAGAACAACCCTTAGACATAATCAGACACAGCTAATTAATAAACTTCACAAAGCCGTTATCTGCCCAATTTTAGGTCACCAAATGGAGTTAGGCTACAACCCCCCTCATCACATCTTTTTAAAAATGCCTTTTAGTTGTTGTTTTTTAATTCTTTGTTCCAGTACATTAAAAAAACAACAACCTGATTTTAACTGGGTCTAGTTTTAAACTGAATTTTATTAATTTTGTACTGTTGTACCTGTTTTATTGTCTTTGTGAGCTGCCCCGAGCAGTATTGTACTAGAAAAGCAGGCTATAAATATTTTAAATGAATAAATAAACCACTCACAGCCACACTGGCCTTCTGCCATTGTCTGTGGATGCTAGGAGTTGTAGTCCAACAGCGTCTGGCGACCCTTGCAATAAAGCATGGGCTTTTAAAATTAAGGCTCCATATAAGGTCTTGTACAATCTCTCATGTCATTGTTGCTTTAACGTTGGGCTGTATGATGCACCATCAGCTTGGCTGGGCCTCTCTGCTCCAGTCTTCTTCCTCTGCAAGTTGAGGTGGGAAGACTCTGAAGTTGAGAACAAGTCAAAAACAGCACAGGGCAAGTATGAACCCTGTTTGGATATTTACATCAAAGGCAGGCCGAAGAAGACCCCTCTCCCCATTAGGGTTAAGCAGGTGGGTCACAACGTCAGACTCATCTTCAAGAAATAGCTAGTAGAAGTACTGGCAAGAAAGGAAGAGTTATAAAGAACAGATGGCCCCAAATTGACAAAGTATGTAGCTCTCTGGCTGGGAGTGTGTGTGAGGCGGCGGGGCGGGGGGGGGGGATGGAGACACTCACACGAAAGCAATTGTTCCGCAAGATACATCGTTTTTCTGATAAACTGACTCAGAGTAGATAATGACAAGATGGGAGACATTTAACTGAACAGCAGGCAATACAGATTTCCTGCTACATTTTTGATAGGTTAAAAAAAAGAAGAGGTTGTTTTTTTAAAAAATGGAACGCGTTCCAAAGACACACAAGCGCACACATACACGCACACACACGCGCGCGCAGACACACACACACACACACCCCTAGGTGGCCAGATTTGGCTTTTTAAAAAGCCAGATTCTAGCTTACGGCCCATTTAACCCACGAGTATACCCCTTAGGTTCTGGCAACTCTGACACACACACATACACACATACATATATCAATATATGTGCGTGTGTGTGTATGTGTGTGTGTGTGTATATATATATATATATATATATATATATATATATATATATATTTTTTTTTTTTTTTTTTTTCTGGCTTAGTTCATGTCTCCTTTTTCTGACCTGCCAGCTAATGGCCGTATTGAAGTGTTGCCCCTTCTTCCAAGATCACTAGCTTTGTCAAGAGTTGGGGGTGCATTGCATAGGTGATAAACTTTCTCACCTTGACTTGCCATCTCAATTTCCATCTCCTTCACCTTTTCACAGATGAAAATAGGAATGCACCTATGGACTAGAGAACAGGGGTTCCCAACAGGGACTACTAGTACTCCTAGGGGTCCTGGAAGGGCTCCCAGGGGCGACTCAGAGCCTTCCTGCCTCGCCCATCCTGTAGCCATGTTATCTGAACCCCTTGAACCCAACACATCCTCCGTGATTTATGTCCACTCCGGAAAAGGAGGGAAGAGCTCCTGATTTTCAACAGCATAGCCCCTCCCTCAGCCTATCAGGATTCAGAAAATTAGCACTGAATACTCCCAATGAAATTAAGGGGACAAGAAAACATGTCCCATTAATTTCAGCAAGACTGCTTATATATGAATAATTTAGTGACTATAGTCACCTGCCTCCCTAACTGCAACACTTAAATGTGGAGGGTGTTTTTTTTTAAATATGCGTATACACACACACACGTCCGTCTGTCTGTCTCTCCCCTCCCCCAAATATTACAGTTATGAGACAGGCTACTCCATTCACTAACTTACATCCAGACTAAGACCGCCATTTTGAATCGGGATGGATGACATCATTACAAACTACACCACTGGGGTGTCCCTCTGCATCACTTACTACAACTGTACCAATTATGGTTCAAATCGGTTACGCAGTTCACAAGTTAGTCTACTTGTGGCTCAAAAGTTTACATGTCCGTCATCTTGAATTGGGGTGGATAACATCATCACAAACTATGCAGTTGAGATGTCCGTATGTGCCCCTAGCAAATTTGTTTCATATCGGTTAGGTGGTTCACAAGTTAGCCCACTTGCACCTCAAATGTTTATGCATCCGCCATCTTGAATTTGGGCGGATGACATCATCACAAATGATTTCATTGAGGTCACTCACTAGAACTGTACCTAATTTGGTTCAAATCAGTTACAGTCCACAAGTTAGTCCACTTGTGCCTCAAATATTCACACATCTTCCATCTTGGATTGGGGTAGATGGTATCACCACAAACTATGCCACTGGTATTTCCCCATGTGCCCTTACAGCTATAGCAAATTTGGTTCACATTGGTTAGGTGGTTCACAAGTTAGCCCACTTGCACCTCAAAAGTTTACATGTCCATCATCTTGAATTTGGGTGGATGACATCACAAACTATAGAGCTGAGGTGTCCCTATGTGCCCCTACAGCTGTAGCAAATTTGCTTCAAATCGGTTAGGCAGTTCACAAGTTAGTCTACTTGTGCCTCAAAAGTTTACACCTCCACCATCTTGAATCGGGATGGATAACATCATCACAAACAATGCAGTTGAGGTGTCTGTATGTGCCCCTACAGCTGTAGCAAATTTGGTTCACATCGGTTAGGTGGTTCACAAGTTAGGCCACCTGCGCCTCAGAATGTATGTGTCTGCCATCTTGAACTTGGGTGGATGACATCATCACAAACTATGCAGTTGAGGTGTCCCTACAGCTGTAGCAGATTTGGTTCAAATCAGTTAGGCAGTTAGTCTACTTAGTCTTAGTCTTAGTCTTTTAGTCTTAGTCTTTTAGTCTTAGTCTTTTAGTCTTAGTCTTTTAGTCTTAGTCTTAGTCTTAGTTAGGCAGTTAGTCTACTTAGTTCACAAGTTAGTCTACTTGTGCCTCAAAAGTTTACGCCTCCACCATCTTGAATCGGGATGGATTCCATCATCACAAACTAAGCCATTCAGGTGTCCCTACAACTGTACCCGATTTGGTTCATATTGGTCCAGGTGTTGAGAAGCTGATGGGGTGGGGGGACACACACACGGACACATAGAATGCCGGGTGATCTCATAAGCCTACTGGAAGGCTAAAAAAGGGCTAAAAAAGTGGGGAGGGGGCAGAAATAAAAGAAATAAAGTACTGTACCTTGCTCTCCAGGTCTGCAGCTCTCCACCAATGCCCTGCAAAGCCTCAATTCCTCTGATATTTTTGTGGAAAATTGTGGGAATTTTTATTTATTTTTAAGAACCACAAAATGGTTCTGCACTGTAAAATGGCAGCCGGAAATGACACCGCAAGTCATTTCCAGATCGATTCCAGCCACTTAAAACTACAAATAGGCAAATTTTAGCCTATTTTTATAACACTGATAAAGGAACAGGCTCCTGTCTGGGGATACGTGAAAACATGTTGAAACGAGGGCCACCTGTACTTTATTGCCTGCTTTCCACGTGTGGTGTATTTGTAACGTAAAGTGTGCCATCGAGTCAGTGTCGACTCCTGGTGACCACAGAGCCCTGTGGTTGTCTTTGGTAGAATACAGGAGGGGTTGACCATTGCCTCCTCCCATGCAGTGTGAGATGATGCCTTTCAACACCTTCCTGTATCACTGCTGCCTGCTATAATTGTTTCCCCTAGTCTGGGAAACATACTGGTGAGGATTCGAACTGACAACCTCTGGCTTGGTAGTCAAGCCATTTCCCCACTGCACCATTAGGTGGCCTGTAGGCAGAACCATATGTTGCACCTTTCAAGTTGCTTGGGCCTGCCTCTTCCCATTCACAGTCACGTCCCTGTTCTCTTCCGTGAAATGTTCCAGGGCTCCTACTATGCAGAGAGATGGGACCCCTGCTCACTGAGCAAAACGGTGCCTTTGAAAGTGATGACTCTCTTATATTTAGTAAGTGGGGGGAGCAGCTGGGCCCTCTCCAATCCCCGCACAGCATCCCTCCAGTGGCTGTTGTGTCTACCTTGTGTTTCCTTTTAGATTCTGAGACCTTTGGGGACAGGGAACCATCTTATTTATTTAGTCTTCATTGTTCCATGTAAACTGTTTTGGAGACGTTTGTTGAAAAGCCGTATATAAATTGTCAGAACAGAACAGAACTTTATTACGGTCATAGACCAATATACAAGAAATACAAACAATGCATCATGTAAATACAATTTAAAAAGAAGAGAGAAATATATAAACGACTTATGAAATGCATTGCTAAAGATCAGATGGAGTTTTGCAGATTATAAAACAAAACCTGGCCACTAGATTAATAATTTTTTCGTCTGGGTTAAGTAATAAAAACTTCAAATAAAAATCATCAGAGTGTCCTAAAAACTTAGACAATAAGGGGGAGATTAATCTCAAGTGGGTGAATTGTAAGTAGTAGTAGTAGTAGTAGTAGTAGTAGTAGTAGTAGTAGTAGTGGGGTCGTGACATGAATGGTGGCGGGGGGCTAGATTCTTGGGCAGCTCCCACTCCTGCCACTGCTTGCCTCTTCCCCCTCCATTCCTCCCTTCCCAGCCCCGCCCATCTCTTTCCTGCCACCCTCGCAAGCACAATATCTGCCAGGTGGTGACGTTATTCCCTGGCATGCAGCTCTTTGCCAGCGCTGATGAGAGCAGAGGGCAGAGGGAGAGAGGTGGGCAGGTGGCCGCAGAGCACGTCTCCCCCGGCCCCAGAGCGGTCTGTGTTTGCTACACACAGCCATGCAGTGGTAGATCTGGCCCTGCCTCTGCACCCAAAGCCTGGTCTTCTACATGTTCCTTTATGGTCCAATTTGTCCATCTAGCTCAGTGTTGTCTGCTGTCAGTCAGCAGCTCTCCCGGGTTTCGGACCGGTATTTCCCAGCCCTACCAGGAGATTTATTTATTTTATTATTCCTTTAATACATTTATACACTGCCCCATACAAAAGTCTCTGGACGGTTCACAATATAAAACCAGAGGCGCCCTTACTCCTGGACTTCGGCCCCGAGGTCCAGGGTCTCCACAGCCCCTGGGGGGGTGGGCCCATAGCCTTTTTGGTCTGTCCCAGGTGGTGTGGTTGCCCAGCGGAGCATGAGGATGCTTAATTTGCAGGGGGGTTGGGCTCCAAAGGCCTTTAGGTCCAGGCTCCAAAATTACCTAGGTGCACCTCTGCATAAAACCATTAAAACATTAACATAATTAAAACAATTTAAAATACAATAAAAACTCTAAAACCGAAGCTATAGAACTATAAACTAAAAGCTTGACTACCAGGTATGCTTTTAGGACCTTCTTAAAAACATTCAGAGAAGGGGGAACTCTAATTTCATTAGGAAAGTCCCGGAATGGGGCAACTCTAGAAAAGGCCCAGTTTCGAGTCGCCACCAACTGAGCTGGTGGCAACTGCAACCAAACCTCCCCAGAGATGTCAGACGTCCAACCTGGGATCTCCTGCCTGCAAAACAGATGCTCTTCCACAGAGCTACGGTCCCTCCTCTGAACTGCAACAGTTAGACTACCTAGTAGTAGGTGATATCTTTGTACAGACGGCCATCAAGGCAGGTTATACAGGAGTAGAGTTGCAATGCCCCCCGAAATTCCAGGTTTCACTCCTGTTGTAAGCATCTCACCCAGATTGCTTAGCCCACCCAGATTCACCCGGATTTCAGCTCTCTCTTAAAAAAAAAAAGCTAAGCTCTAAGCTCAAAAATTATTTTCAAGCCAATTTACATAATATGCAAATTAGGCACTCAGATTTGGAAAGCCAGAATATGCCAAGCCCAGAGGCATAACTAGGGAAAACGGCGCCCGGGGTAAGCACTGAAATGGCGCGCCCCCCGCCCCCCCCCCCAACATACTACATTATACTTAAGTTTTTCCTCACAAGCGCCCACCGCCAAGCCAGGCCACTGACTGGCTGCCAGGCGCCAGCAAAGCAATGGGGGGGCGTGGGCGGCGCGGAAGGGACTGCTCATGGGGGAGGGGGCACCGATGCGCTCCCTTGACTGCTGCAGTGCTGCTGCACTGAGCAGGAAACATTTGTATTAACAAAAAAAAAATTAAAAATTAAAAAATATATATTTGTCATGGCGGCGCCCCCCACGTGACCAGAAAAGATGGCGCCCGGGGCACGTGCCCCCCCCTGCCCCCCCTATAGTTACGCCTCTGGCCAAGCCTATGCAGTTCTCAAACACAGCCAGGGCAATTAGATTCCAGGATCTGAAGAAAAGATAGTAACCACCACCCAGGAATTTGCTTCTCTTCCTCCTCCCACCCCTTCTTCCTCCTGCTGTGGGTGAATGGGTTGCCTCGGACATTGTCCCTACTTGTGAAGCCGGAGCAAGCTGTGGCCCATAACAACCTGGAGCAGGAGTAGGCCGCAAGATGCTCACAACTGAGGTTCAATGGAAAGTGCCAATTAGGTAATTGATGCTGGTGAATTATTTGCTGCAAAGAGCCTGCAGACAGAGGTTAATGCATTGAGTGAGCCGCACTTTATCCGATCCTGCTTCACGCCTTGCAGGGCACTTGAAAACTATGCTGGGTCTCTGACCCCCCGAGTCTTATCTTCTGGAGCTTGTTCAGAAATTCAGACTCCCTTTGGAAGAGGGAAGGGGGGGAAGATGGCAAAAACGATAGGTTAACGGCAATCAGGGAGCCCCACCTACTCCTGTGGAGTGTGTTGTGTGAGAAGTCAAGACTTTACAGGCTTTGCTGGGAAGCAAATTGCTGAGATTAAGAACAATTTGAGATTAAATGGCTGAGATTTGAGATCCGAGATTGCTGAGATTAAATGGCTGGGATTAACCACCATTTGTGTGGTTGCTGACCATGTGCGTGCCAGTGCCACGTGGGGGCAGCTGGGGGAGAGCGCTGCTGGTGCGCACTGATAGCGGGGCGGGGGGGGGAGTGTCATGAGTACAGCAATGGCGGTGAGTGGAGGAGGAGCAGGGATGGACCTGCTCTTCTCCCTGTTAAAGGGGCTGTGGAAACCCTCGGTTTTAAAGGGATTGTGCTGCAATTCGGATGCCGAATCGCATTTCGAGCATGTCCTTAATATAAGGCAGGCAACTTCCTATGTGACCAGCGTTCCCTGGAACAGGGATCCCCAGATATAGTTGACTACAAATCCCATAATCCCCAGCTGCAATGGCTAAAAGCCACTGTATGTGACCTGTGTAAATTGTGGTGGTATTCTGGATATGTTACAATTTCTTGTGAGGGGAGGTTGGCATTGCCACGTGTCCTCGGCCATGTGTCCACTGCACAAGGGGAGGAAAGGGGGGAGGGTGAAGATCCTCTGCTCCTGATTGGCTGGCTGTGTGCTGAAGCTCAGCATACCCCTCCCCTCAGTCCGACTGAAAGGCTTCAGAAAACTAGCACTGAATACCCCCTTTGAAATTAATAGGACAAATAAACTTGTCCCATTAAATTCAGTAAGATTGCTTAGGAATAAGCAGGTGTGAGTGACTATCGTAGCCTGTCTCCCTATCTGTAACACTTAAATGTGTGATTGTTTTACATATGCTGTACACACACACACACACACACCACCAATATTACAGTTATGAGTCAGGCTACTCCATTCACTGGCTGACATCCAGATTCAGTTACCCGACCCATAAGCAGTCTTATGGAAATTAATGGGACAAGTTTACCTGTCCCATTAATTTCAGTGGGAATACTCAAGTGTAATTTAGTCTGGATTGGATGTAAGCCAGGGACTGGAGTAACCTGTTTCATAATTGTAACATTTAAATTGGTGTTTGTGCATAACTTGTGTGTGCACGTGCACACACCCCACACATATACAATCTCTATGGGGTACCTGGGCTAATGACGCAGCGGGGAAATGACTTGATTAGCAAGCCAGAGCTTGTCAGTTTGACTCCCCGCTGGTACCTATATTGGGCAGCAGCGATACAGGAAGATGCTGAAAGGCGTCATCTCATACTGCCTGGGAGATGGCAATGGTCAGCCCCTCCTGTATTCTACCCAAGACAACCACAGGGCTCTATGGTAGCCAGGAGTCGACACTGACTAGAGGTGGAGCCACCATTGGGTGAACGGGTTCATAGAACCCGGGCCACCACCAATCAGGGCTCGTGAGCACGGCCCCAGATGCCCCATTGTCTGACGTCAGACGTGGGGGAGTTATTTCGGTCCCAAATGGGGACCGTTTAGGAGAGAGATCGGCCTGCACTGCATTGGCAACGCAGTCGGAACGGCTCTCTCTGCCTTTAAGGCAGGGATAGTCGCTCTGGCCCATGCTGCCCAATGCAGAGTGGGCCGATCTCCCTTCCAAATGGGGCTGTGCGGCCTCGTTTGGGAGGGAGACCACGTCCCCCGCGTCTGACATCAGACATTGAGGCGTGGCTAGCTGGGCCCCTGAGTCTGACATCAGATGCAGGGGGCGGGGTCAGGGGACCACGGTCACGGCCTTACATGGGCCACCGCCCTATGCTGCTGACACCGACTCAATGGCACATTTTACTTTACCTGGGCAAAAAGGTTTGCATCAGAAGGTGCACACTTTTTAAAAAAGGCTTGGTACCAGTGTGCCAGGGAATCGGGCTGGATGTGCAGGAAGGAGGCCAGAGGTCACCCACGGCAAGCATTCTTTTTCCGGTTGCTCACTCCACCACCTTCTCTTAACATAATCCTATTAGTTAAAGGAATCCATTACCTTCTTGCATGCCTTCAGCAGCACGTCTGAGTTAGTTTCTTTCATTAAGACATATCCCCATTTACATCTGATTAATTAAAACCCTCCCACACCAGAGAGCTTGGCCCTTTCAGGAGTCCTTTCTTTATTAACCTTTCTTTGTTCTATTAATTGCAGGTGCAGAGAAAGGATGGGAGGAGGGGGGGAAACGGGAAATAAAGCTACTGGCAGAAATAAGGGCTTTTTAAATAAATACACCGCCAGCTCCCTCAGACAGCGCAAGAGAAATAATCTGCTTTCAGCAGATTAGGAAGCTCTCGGATAACACAGCCAGGTTGAGCTGGCGGGAGGTCGGTCTTGGGAACAGACACTCCTTCAGAGGTTTGTATTTAAGGGGAACGTGAAAGGCAGGGTGGAGTCATCGTAGGCTTTAATTCTTGCATAGGCTCTACGCTCTGGCCCACGTGGGCAAGGGTAGCGAGATTTACCAACTGCTATGTGAACAGCCCACACAAATGGAGCAGGCCAACCCCAAATTAAAGTCACAAATCAAAAATGCATTTGCTGCTGGGGATGGCTGTGTGTTCAGCCAGATTGGATTATTGTAATTATTCATCATTTCTACAGCGTCATAAATATGGATGCCCTTTGAAACACCCCCACCCCAAGCGGTTGGCAGGGTTGTAGAGTCCATTCCTACTTGCCAAGCAATGTGCGGATATGAAACAGAAGGCCAGAAAATGAATCAGATCGGGAGTGTCTTCACCAGCAGGTATCTTCAGAAAGCTGACCACTTCACACTTCTTGCTCTTATTTGTTCAAACTCTTTGCTCCACAAAAGTGAAGGAAGAGAGCTGGTCTTGGGGTCGCAAGCATGAACGGTCCCCTTTGCTAAGCAGGGTCTGGCCTGGTTTGCATTTGAATGGGAGGCTACAAGAGCGAGAACTGTAAGATATTCCCTTTAGGCAGGGCTGCTCAACCTTCAGCCTTCCTGCAGATGTTGGCCTACAACTCCCATAATCCCTGGTTATTGGCCCCTGTGACTGGGGATTATGGGAGTTGTACAAGCCACCTAATGGCACGGCAGGGAAATGACTTGACTAGGAAGCCAGAGGTTGCCGGTTCAAGTCCCTGATGGTGTATTTCCCGGACTATGAGAAACACCTCTATCGGGCAGCAGCGATATAGGAAGATGCTGAAAGGTATAATCAAAGACAACCACAGGGTTCTGTGGTTACCAGGAGTTGACACCAACTCAATGGCACACTCTACTTTACAGCCCTTGTCTCCTCCAGTTTCCCTTTGGGCAGGAGTCAGATGTAATTATTCTTGGGGGCGGCACAATGGAGTTTAATTATAAAAGAAGGGAGCTATGAGTCCAGGGCCCAGATCTTTTGAGTACCTGGCAACACGCTGGTCCTAAGGCCTTCTTGTCTGGACTAGCTTTAGAAGGCTTGGGTAATTATCTATTTGAAATTTGGGATACCCTGCCTTTTATGGCTCCAGGCATCACAAGGCAGCTTACAAGTTTAAATTAAAAAGAACACCATCAAAATAAATATAATGCCCACATGCTCAAAAGTGCAGTCAAATGCAAAAATAAAAAATAAAAATCTAAAAGTAGCAACAAAATAGAATCCAAAGGGCCAGTAGCAGCCACACAATAATAATCAGTTAAAAGTTCCCATAAAACTTTATGAAAGAAGGGGATTTTCACAGCCTTTCCCAGTACAGCCATAAAGGAAGCTAAGCAGATATCCCCAGGGACAGAGAGTCCTAAAGCCGCGATGGCACTGCAAAAAAATGCCCCATGCTCTCCAAGATGTCACTGATGAAAATAGGGACATGCCCGTGAATGTGTAGTGGGAGTGGTCAGCCAACCTGGGAGGTATGGTGTACAATTCTGACCACAAGCATGCCACAAATGAAAAACAGGTCATAAAATGCATACAGAGCCCATGATTCCAGATGACCCAAGCAGAAGAGGCAAGTCTATTATATCCTCCAACAGTTTGCACATGAAAAATAGAAATACACTTGAAACAATCAATTCTCATACCAAGGATGACTGCCCAAGCCCCACCCGCTACTGCAGATACTGCAGACTAGATCCAGGGGCGTAACTATAGGGCAAGGGGAGAAGTTGTCTGGGGGCCCACTGCCTTGGGGGCCCCCCAGAGGCAAGTCATATGACTGACTCCCCCAGCCGTGCACCCACCTTCAACTTCCTTCAGTTGTATTCATCCTCCGAAATTGATGTGAGTGTTAAGACCTGGAGCTACCAGAACAGCATGTCTTTCTCTAGTACCGTTAAATGACTTGCATCGTCCACAATTTACAAAACCTTTTCAAAAATAATTTAGGATGATGTTCTATTGTGGCACACAGGGGTGTGTGTGTGTGTGTGTGTGTGTGTGTGTGTGTGTGTGTGTGTAAACTTCAGTGAGGGGGGCATTTTAAAACCTTGTCTCTGGGCCCACTGCAGGCTTGCTACGCCCCTGACTAGATCCCACCCATTAGATGCTGTGTGCTGCTGCCTAGTGCTGTATTGAGTATGGTGCACCCATGGATGCCCAGTTGCACTCCGGGGCATAGCTAGGGGACAGGGGGCCTGTGTTCACCCCTCTCTCCAGCAGACCCTCAGAGTGAGAGAGGCAATGAAGAAGATAGGTAGGGATGGAGCTGAGGGCCCCTCGAAGCTCAGGAGCCCAGGTTCTTTGAACCCATCTGCTCAATTATAGCTTGCATCCCTGGCTGCACTCAAGACGCAATGTGCCCGCCCACCCACTTTCTAGAGAGACTCTGGAGAGGGAGCTGAGTCCTGCTAGAGTGGTCAAGCTGCTCACATTAAACAAACAAACAAACAAACAAACTGAACAAGGCATCCCTAAAAGGCAAGACTAGGGGCAAAAGAGGACAGTGATTTATCAGAGATGGATTCCAGACAATAGTGACTGTCCTTGATAAATAGGAACCCTGGAGCCAAGGAAGCCCTGTCCCAACCTAGGGTGCCATCCACTTCCATCTACTCATATGGGGAGCAATTCATCCAAACCACTTCTAAGCACATGAATTAAATACTACATTGACGTAATATTTAACTTCTGGGTTTAATTCCCACCTCCCATGCAATTTGACAGCAGTAGAGAGTGTACCAGGGGTGTGTGTGTGTGTGTGTGTGTGTGTGTGTGTGTGTACCAGCTGTGTTGTCATTATTGGCGTCAAGGACAAATGTCCCTGGGCTGCCACCAGGGTGCCCTCTCATCACCTCATGCGTCACCTCCAGAAGAGAAAGCAAGCACCCAGCTGGTGAAGAAAGTGCTTGCCCTTACCAGCTGGGAAAGCATGTCCATGTTGGGCACCAGCAACACCCCTTGCATCAGCAGGTGGGCTGATGCAGGCAGGCTGATGAAGGTGGGCATGGCTGGTGCAGAGTAGCCCACCCAGCAGTGGGAGGGGGCGTCGCACCCACTCTCACCACCTGTCCTGGCAGCAAGCCAGCAAGCTTCCTACATCCCTGATGTGTATGCCCACATGATTCCTCCCCCATTGGTTTAGTATAGGCCAGCAAACATATTATCCAAACTGGCCAGTTGAGTTCTTTACCCAACCAACATTAAGCAGGCTTCTCTTGGAGACCTAACATTTCTTTCTCAGTAAGATATGTGTTCAAGGGCAGTTATCTTAGACTGGACACATCTGTCAATATCCCCTCCGTCTTGGTCCGTCTCATCTCCTTGGAGGGCTTAGAAGTGGATAGATTTCCAAAGTGCCGGATTGATTTGGCATGAGCAATACCAGGACAATAAATAACCTGAAAGGCGGAGGTAGCTAAGCATACTTCCGATGCTATACGGTTTTAGAGTTTCAAGGATAAACAGGAGCTGGTAGGAAAAGATGCAGCAGATGGTTTGAAACAGTACTCATCCTTTAGCTGTGCAGGTCTCCTCTCTGCCCATCCTCTCTTGCACACAGTTTTCTTTCTCTGCTAAGACTGCTTTCCCCCTCACTCCTCCTCTGGACCACTCCATCTCCCAAGACTTCCTTCCCTGCTTCTCTTTGCCTGCTGTTTTGTCAAACAAGCCCCTGACTCCTGCTTTGTGGATGGAGGCAGTTCTGGGCAGGGAGCAGAGAGAGAGCACCATCATGGGCCATCTTCCACAGACCCAGAAAGACATCCCCATGGAAACAGTCGTGGGAGGGAATGCTTTGCTATTGCAGAAGGCAGGGATCAGTCACCTATGGCACGGTTGCCAAAAGCAGCACATACAATTATTCGGAGTGGCACTCACAGTGCTAAGAAGACCAGCCGCTATGATGCCCACTGCCTGCCTTTGACTGGTGTGTCGCTGCTTGCTGTAGCAAGCAGTGGCCATCCAGGTCTCTCTAGCTGAGCCAGCTGGCCGTCTCTCTCTCTCTCTCTCTCTTGAATGTGCATGTGCGCGAGAGAGACAGCAGCCGCGGCACAGCCAAAGAGACCGCAGCCAATCCTGGAGATCTTCCGCTTGCTACTGCAAGCGGCAACACACACCAGTCAGAGGTGGGTAGCAGGCATCGTCGTAGCAGCTCCTCTTCCTCACATATTCCTCACAGAGCCCCTGGTGGCGCAGTGGTAAAACTGCCGCCCTGTAACCAGAAGGTTGCAAGTTCGATCCTGACCAGGGGCTCAAGGTTGACTCAGCCTTCCATCCTTCCGAGGTCGGTAAAATGAGTACCCAGAAAGTTGGGGGCAATATGCTAAATCATTGTAAACCACTTAGAGAGCTTCCAGCTATAGAGCGGTATATAAATGTAAGTTCTATATGCACTTCTTCCTCCCCTCCAGCAACTAACTTCTGTGTTTTGTCTACTCCCCCCATGGATGATGTTTGCTGAAGGATAAAGAGACAGACCGGCAGCTAATGATGCGTAATGCTGGCTGAAGAACAGCACTGAATGCTTCCAGAAAGGTGGGAACCACTGCAGGGCTTCCAGCCCGGGAGCTGAGTGGGTGGCCAGTGACATGGGGTAGGGCAGGATCACATCCTTGCTGATGCAGAGAGCAGGGCAAGGGAGCCAACTTCGCTTGAAGCCGCACCCTTCCTCAAGCCAACCCTGAAGACTTGGCACTCTGCTTCGGAAAGGTAGCCAGACCCTGGCATAGGAGCAGATAGATGCAGAGTTGGCCCGTGACATTTTGCTGCCTGGACCAGAGCACTGAAGGGCACCCCTTCCTCCCCTTTCTCTTTTTCCCCTATTAAAATCAACAAACACCCCGCAATTCCTTCCAGAGGAGAGCTGGTCTTGTGGTAGCAAGCCTAACTTGTCCCCTTAGCTAATCAGGGTCCATCCTGGTTGGATTTGAATGGGAGACTAGAAGTGTGAGCACTGTAAGAACTTCCCCTCAGGGGATGGAGCTGCTCTGGGAAGAGCATCTACTGTAAGTTCCAAGTTCCCTCCCTGGCAGCATCTCTAGATGGGGTTGAGGGAGATTCCTGCCTGCAACCTTGGAGAAGCCGCTGCCAATCTGTGAAGACAATACTGAGCTAGATAGACCAATAGTCTGACAGTATATGGCATTCCTATGTTTCCAGGGGCATAACTCTAATTGGGCAGCCCTGTTCAAAGAACATGGGCCGTCCCAGGTTAGGGCCACCGAGGGCCCCACACCTGTTTCTCGCTGCTTGTCCCCTCCTCTGCTTGCTGCCACTACTGCCACTTGCCACTGCTACTTGCCACTCACCTACTCACCACTTGCCAGCCAGCTCACGTGGCAGCAGGCAGCTGAAGGGCCTCTTTCCCCTCGTGAGAGAACGAGAGAGGTGAAAGGCCATCCAGTCTCTTGCCAGCATACCAGCTGGGAAGTGGTGGGCACTCATGTGCCGTGACACCAACCACATAGCACCATGGAAAAAAAATTGAGGGCGGGACAATGTCCATTTATTGTACACCGGCCCCCTCGAACCTGGTTATGCCACTGCTTCTTTCAAACTTCTCCCCCTTCCTTCCTTTCCCATTTGGACGAGGAAGGAAGGCACAATGCACTGCTCAACTTTTCCTTTTCTGTTGTGAAGGGAAGGGGGGAAACAGCCTTTCTTCCTCCTCCACCCATCCATGGGGGCTGGGGGGCGGGTTTGCTGTGCTGTCCCTGAAAACTGGCCTGTGACTCAAAGCTGCGAGCCTCCAGTCATCCTGGAGGACTCCTCGAGAGGAGAAAGATGAGGCACAGGAACCCGAACCCCAGCCCTCTATGCCAAGGCCTGAGGACACTGTTCTGCCCTCTGACTGTGACTTTGAGGAATCTGTCAATGTAATGGATAATCTTTAAGTCTAGGCATCAAAGACAACCAGCTGAGATCCCTTTAAGTTCTACCAAGTCTTGTCCCTAGGGTAGGACATCTAAACCAGGGGCCAAAGCATGAAGCTTCCATCAGCCTCAGGCCTCTGTTAGAGCAACAGCTCATACAGAGCTCCTGTGGACCTTGTGATTATAGTCTACTCCTTGAAGTTATTCCCATGATCAGTAGAAAGTGGGCTAAGGGAACCTAGCCCACTTTCTACTGATCGTTGGAACCACTGGGCTCACGGGCCAGCCCAGTGACTCCAAGGCGGCTAGCCCATCTAATTCCCCTCCCCTTAAATAAAGTTAATGGAGCAAGCGCTCAATTAACCTCATTTTTTTTGCTCATGTGCTGCCGCAGTGCACGGCGACACACGAGTAGACTCCTGACCGGGAGGCTACAGCCAGCCTCCCAGCCTCGGGGGTCTCTCCAGAATGCCCCATGCGCTTGTGCAGGGCATCCTGGAACTTCCGGAGGTCAGGTGGTCCCTGATCCGCACAGCCTCCACTGGTTCCATGATGGAGCCAGCAGTCGTGTGGGCTGCCGATCCAGCCACCCAAAGCTTGGAGGCTGCTCATCTGTGGGGAGAGCGAGCTTGCTCTCCCCACAGACCTGCCAAAAGCCCACTGATTTTTGGAAGAACTTTATCCATATGCCTGTTGACACCCTCAAAGAACTCCAAAAGGTTAGTGAGACAAGACTTTCCCTTGCAGAAGCCATGCTGGTTCTCCTTCAACAAGGCCTGTTTTTCTATATGCTTAACAATTTTATCCTTAAGTATGCTTTCCATCCATTTACCCGGGACTGAAGTTAAGCTGACTAGCCTATAATTTCCTGGATCCCCCATGGATCCCTTCTTGAAAATTGGAGCCACATTGGCTACTTTCCAGTCCTCTGGTACAGAGCTTGATTTTGTTAGGACAAGTTTTGCTTGGAGATCGGCAATTTCACATTTGAGTTCCTTCAGAACTCTTGGGTGGATGCCATCTGGCCCTGGCAATTTGTTAATTTTTAGCTTTTCAAGACAGTTTAGAACATCTTCCCTTGTCACCTCAAATTGACCCAGGTCCTCAGCCGCTAAACCTGAAAAATTAGTTCTGGAGAGGATATAAGGTCAGTATCCTCCGCTGTGAAGACAGATGCAAAGAACTCATTCAGCTTCTCTGCAATCTCCGTATCCTCCTTAATAATCCCTTTCATACCATCATCATCTAAGGGTCCAACCGCCTCCCTGGCAGGTTTTCTACTTCTGATATATTTGTAAAGGTTTTTGTTATTCCCCTTGCTTGACACTTCTAGCTATATGCTCCTCAAACTCTCTCTTTGCATCCCTTATTGTGTCCTTGCATTTCTTTTGCCAGAGTTTATGTTCCTTCCTGTTCTCTTCATTTGGGCAGGACTCCCATTTTCTGAAGGAAGTCTTCTTCCCTTTTATCGCTTCCCTGACTCTACTTGTTAGCCACGCTGGCATCCTCCTGAACTTGGTGGTACCTTTCCTCCTTCTTGGTATACATTCCAACTGTGCTTCTAGTAGTAGGTTGATCTTGCCTGCTTGACCTCGTCTCTGTTCTTGTTCACCACAGGAAGACCTTGGCTGGCTTGATGCTGCTCTTGCCCTGCCCTTGTACTAACTGGGCTACAGCTGAGCCTTGTTATGAGTACCATGATGGTCCAGAGCAGTCTGTTGCCTAAAGCCTAATGTGACCAGTTTCACTCTGGTTCATGGATGATGCTTCTTTGTCAATATTCCTGGTATAAGTGGGTGGCACTACTGGAAGCTGGTTGCTGCCAACAAGCATGACCAAGGATAGGATACATAGAATTGGGATGCAAGAGGTAGTCAATAAACATGGTGACTTTACATGTTTCCACAGACCTGTCATTACTACATGCTTCCTTTATTGCATCTCTGAGTAACAGTAGTTTCTGTATAGAGTTGTCAATATTGTCACTGACAGTAAAAGTCAGTTTTCAAAATGGTGGCCTTTTTGTCAGAAAGCACTGCAGTTGAACAGTGAAGTGTCATTTGATTTTTCCTGTCAGAAGGAGTTAAACCAAGTGAAATTAACTGTAGGATGTGTGCACAACGTGGGGACAGTTGCTTATCATCAACAAATGTATACAAGTGATGTGAACTGCTCAGAAACGGTCACACAAATGTGGTGGATGAACCTTGACCTGGTAGAATGTGGTGCATAATTCGCTATACTTTGTACCAAAACCCTTTTCTCTCTGATGGAATCAAAAGCTTGTCAGTTGCTGGAATAAATGTGTCAAGATAGGAGGTGGTTATGTTAAAAATTAGAGTATGTTCATAAACAGTTTTGATGCTATACTTAAATCCACCCTATTTGACGCCCCCTCAAATTAAGCAATTCTTCCACCACTTTATCTGGAAAAAGCCATCTTCCAAACAACTGTCTATGACAAGATTTTGGCAAGTTTATTTTTCTGGTTATTAGCAGGGACAGCAATGTTTTTACTCTACTTTCTGACAGATCATAACACTACAGTATTGCCTCTATAATGTAACGATAGAAAGTCTTGGGAGATGAAGACGTGAAGTCAGAACTCTCACTGAGTCAGACTTCTAGTCCAACTAACCCTCTGCTGCCTATGTAGCACCCTGCTAACTGAGCAAAGAGGCCCCTTTTAAAGTGGGGATTCTTTTATACTGAGCACGGGGGGGGGGGGAGTAACTGTCCCTATCCAACCCCAGGCATAGCATCCCTCCAGCGGCTGTTGCTGAGGTCTACCTTATATTCCTTTTAGATTTGGGGACAGGGCCATCTTATTATTTTTATTTTTTTCTATGTAAACTGCTTTGAGCACTTTGTATGTATATACTACTTTGAGGAAAGTAGTATATACATCCTAGCTGGGCTGGGCACAGAGCCCCCAGCTGACCCACCCACCACTGCTGCCTTCTTCCCCACTGACCCACACGCCACCTTTTTCTTTCCACCCCCCACTGTTTTCTGGACAGCTGGGCGCTGGCTTCTTCTCCCGCCCCCCCCACCCCCCACAGGAGGGTGGGCTGGCTTCTTCTCCCTCCCACCCCCCTTTCTAGCCAGCTGGCCCACCCACCACTTTCTGGCCAGTTGGCCACCGACTTCTTCTTCTCCCCACCCCTTTCTGGCTGACTGGCTGGTGGGCCGGCTTCTTCTCCTGCCCCCCGACCCCAGTTTTTCCCCACCCCATCCCCGATTTCTGTCCAGCCGGCTGGCATTTTCTTCGCTGTCCACAGCCATCATTTCCCTCCCTCCCACCCATCCCGTAGCGATCTGGCAGCTCTCTGAATTCTCACGAGAGCTGCCACGCATGGGATTAGCCACAGGTATGCCTTAGAGAATTAAATATATAGATTTCTTGTGGTCGACATCGGGGTGGATCTACCATTGGGCAGCGATGTGCAGAGTACACGGGCTGCCCAGTGGGACCAGGGTGGTGGGAGCCCCTCACAGCCCATCCCTGCAGCCACCCACCTCCCTGCTTTCATGGATGGCCCCCACTTGGCCATGGACTCAGATTAATGGGGGCACAGTCTGACATGTCTGCCCTGTGCCACACACTGGGCCATGACATAATTAGACCACAACCAGCAAAGACTGGTGGGGGGGGGGGAATCTGTGACTGAGTGGGGGACATGAAGGGAGGCAGGTGAAGGCTGGTGGCAGCCGTGGCGGGAGCTGCCAAAAAATCTAGCCACAGACCATCACTGTGCTAGTGATAGTAGCTAGGGTTGCCATATTCAAGCTTCCCAAATCCGGGTGGCCTAATCTGCATATTATGCAAATTATGCTGCAACTAATTTGCATTATTTATTTATTTATTTGACAGATGTGTATACTTTCCTCTCCATTTCTGCCCTCCCATGTGATCGGATCCAGAGTAAAATCCTGGCAATCCAGGCAGTGCATTTGAAATCCATGTAAATCCGGGTGGAATTTAGCAGCCGGGTGGAGGAGCCAAAATCTGAGGGGTGCCCTAAATTCCAGGTGACATGGCAACCCTATAGTAGCAGTATGCTGATTAGCAACTACAGTATTCACCAAGAATCTAGGCAGAGGTCTTTCCCAGCTCTACTGCCTGGCTCCTTTTAACTAGAGATGACATTGGACCTGGGATCGTCTACGAACAAAGCATGTGCCTTCCCACCGAGCTATGACCCTCCCCAAACATATTTATCACTGCTGCAATGGAACATTCACATTTTGTGTCCAAATTAAGTTATGCAAACCAGTGCAGTATATGCTACCCAGGGATAGCCGAAGACATTCTGGTGCTTGAGACAGAAAATGCAAACATCCCTCTGCGTCTCATTACCATGAGACACAGCCCGTCAGGAAATTTCCCATCAGGAAATTGTCTGGCACAAGCCCCACCAGGCTTGAAACCTTTTGTTATTTTGGTTTGGGTGTTTTTTTAAATTAAAGCTGAGATTTTCAGAAATCTTTCCATGCCACATAACAGATACTGAGCAAAATATTCTGCCCATAGGATTATAAAAAGAAGACAAAGCAGACCCACCAGGGTCATCGTGGGCCTGGTGTACATTGACTTGGTTACGTCAGAAGGAGGGAACCCAGCACACAAAGCAAAGCACAGTCTGGGCTGCTCAGTAAAGGAGATTATGAGGATTAAAAGAAGATGAAAAGGGATGTTTACAATTATTATTAGCTTCAAAGTCTTCCCAGCTAGCACAGCCGGTCGGCATCCATCTGTTGTTTTATGTCTGTGTGGCCTTAGAGGTGAAGTGCATGCCAGCTGCACATGAAATTTCATGTTCTGCTACAACCTGGACTTTCAAACAAAAACATGATTTTCACAATGCAGAGAGGGGCAGTTGTATCTTCCTGTGGCAGGCATGTGAGGGGGCTTCTCAAAATTCTGAATCATAATTCAGTCTAGATAAAGGATTTCTTGTAAATGTAAACAAACCAATCACACACACACACACACACACACACACACACACACACACACACACAGAGCTGGTCTTGTGGTAGCAAGCATGCATTTTCCCCTTAGCGAAGCAGGGTTTGCCTTGATTTGCATTTGAATGGGAGACCACATGTGAGCACTGTAAGATATTCCTCTTAGGGGATGGGGCCGCTCTGGGAAGAGCACCTGCATGCTTGCATGGAGAAGGTTCCAGGTTCCCTCCCTGGCTTCTCCAAGATAGGGCTGAGAGAGATTCCTGCCTGCAACCTTGGAGAAGTTGCTGCCAGTCTGTGTAGACAACACTGAGCTAGATGGACCACGGGTCTGACTCGGTAGAAGGCAGCTTCCTATATTCCCACACACATTTTTGCCCCCTGCAGAAGGAGTGATGAAAATGGGAGTGGAAGGTTTTTTAAATGGCCTGTTCACATTGGGAGGAGGGAGAGGAATTTCAGGGATGTAGCTACAATTAAATGAGGGGGGCAGGTCAATGTTCCTGGGCTTCTGAGGGAGAGGGGTACCCAGCACCTGGGTGACAGCTTGCTCTTTGCTCTCCCCTTCATGCCTCTCTGAAGAAGAAACCGGCAGGGGATGAAGGAACCCATCTTCTCTTTTTGTCCCAGGGCTACTCCAATTATACTGAGCCCCTGGGGAATTTGTTGTCAGGCAGTCAAAACCCAACTCAAGCCAGGGTTAGTTGAAAGGATGTCACACAGAAGAAGGAGCTGACTTGTTCTCCAGGGGGTGAGAAGAGAACCAACGGGTTGCAAATAGTAGAAAGTTATTTAGAAAGCTATTAGACTAGACATCTATATATATAATTCTCTAAGGTGTACCTGTGGCTAATTCCATGTGTGGCAGCTCTTGCAAGAGTTTGTGAGCAGTTGCTAGGCGCAGGCTCCATTGCGAGCCACTGAGGATAGCCGAGCAGGTGGCGAAAACGGGGCCACTGGCCGTAAGGATGAGAACTGGGGGAAGGGGAGGCGGGGGGTCAAGGAGAAGGCAGTGGCACCACTAAAGTGGCACCACTATAAGCAGTGGCATCTAAAATGAGACTTCCTAGATCGGAGCTTCTAGCACGGGTTGTGACTGATGCTAATGCAGAGCGACTCATTGGCTTTCAGCAGAACAAATCGATTGTTTGTGCCACTGCAAAGGATTAGAGCATAAAGGAAGCAAGGAACAGGTGGTAAAGGGCAAATCAAGAGGCTAACTTGGATGCCAGAGGTGTTGGTGCAGGAAGGTGTCAGTCATTTTTGGGGGTGTGAGCAAAAAACGACAATCCCACAAAGCAACAGGCCTCAGCTGGATTTGGAGGCAGGGCCAGTTCCAGGTCTGAGACAGAGGCCAAGGCCAGCCATGAGTAAAAGAGAAGAGTTCAACTCAGGCAGCAGATTATTGGGAGAAGGGGAAAGTGCTGCCTGCCCCCACTCCCCTTCCTTCTGGATTTGAAAAGGAAGAGGAGGTTGAAGTGGAAGGAAGCAGAGCAGCCAGAAGACACTCTAGCCCAGGGGTTTCCAACCTTATTAAACAAGTCTATTCCTTCAGCCACAAACCTTCAGCTCAGGTACCGCACAGAGATTTTTTAGTGCAAGTGAGTCTATGCACACACATATTTAAATGTTACTGCTCAGAATTGGCAATGAAGACATTGAAGTGGTGGATAGCTTCTGCCTTTTAGGCTTGACATCAACAGTCAAGGATCCAGCAGTCAAGAAATATGCCACAGACTAGCACTTGGTAGGGTTGCAATGAAGGCCTGGGAAAGGATATTTAGATGCCGTGATGTGTCTATACGTACAAGGATTAGAATCGTTTGGACAATGGTTTTTCCTATGACACTCTATGGATGCAAAAGCTGGACTTTGAAGAAGCAAGATAGAAAAAGCATTGACGCTTTTGAGCTTTGGTGCTGGAGAAGACTTTTGAGGATACCACGGACAGTCAGGAAAACAAACAAATGGAGCATAGAAGAAATCAATCCAGACTTTTCACTCGAGGCACAGATGACCAGGCTCAAACTATCATACTTTGGACACATTATGCGAAGACCCAGATCCCTTGAGAAGTCCATAATGCTGGGCAAAGTTGAAGGAAAAAGAAGAGGACGACCAACAGCAAGGTCAATGGACTCGATCACAGGAGCTATGAATGCATCACTGAGAGATCTTAAAGGCCAAAGTGAAGACAGATCATCCTGGAGAGACTCTATCTATGTGGCCGCTAAGAGTCAACACTGACTTGACAGCATTCAATCAATCAATCAATCAATCATGCATATTCCCATTGCAATCAATAGGACAAGTTAATTTGTCCCATTAATTTCAATAAAACTGCTTATGAGTGACTTAATCTGGATGTAAACCAGTGACTGGAGTAGCCCATCTCATAACTGTTACATTTAAATTTTGTCTGTGTACACACAAACATACACACACATACATAAAAACACAAATTTAAGTGTTGCGGTTAAGGATACAGGCTACTATAGTCACCTACTACAGGCTACTACAGTCAGCAACATTCAGTTACTCAAGTCCCATTCATTTCAATGGGGTGTACTTAGTGCTAATTTTCTGAAGCTCATCAGTCAGACTGAAGGGAAGGGTACACTGAGCTTTAGCATGTAGCTGGCCAATCAGGAGCAGAGGAGAAGGGCCTTCACCAACCCCCTCCACTTCTACAGAGGACGCATTGCTGAAGATGCATCGGCCAAATGGATGCAAATGGGATATTGAAGTCCAAAATACTACAAAGTCCTGTAAGTATTTTAACCTCCCTGGAACGTTTCCACACAGGGCTATTACCGCAAATCTCCTTCAGAAGAGAGTGTGTGTGGCCAAACGTAACCCGAAGTCCATTCGAGATCCTTGGAAGCACTCCACACACAAATCGAGCTTTGTTTTCCAAATTCTAGCTTACCTCGATATATTTCTGGGTTTTACAAATGCTGGTTTTAAGCAACTTTTTCTGAAAACACTAGAGCAAATAGGCACTGAGGCAATGAGGTAGAATCATTAACATGATAAGAGTGATATACTCTATAGGAATGCAGATATAGCTCTTTAGAAATGCAAATCAAGCTGGCTTGCCTAGCTGCAGGAAGCAAACTCTTTAAGTTCTAGTTACAAAAGTAAAACCTCTGTGTTTGCTCAAGTTGACTTTTTTGAACAATATTAGTCTGCTTGCTTAAGAAATCTGTTAGTGTATACAAAATTTTTGTGTATACCAAGACTTGCGTTTTGGGTGGTATATAAATACATTAAATAAAATAAATGCTCTCAGTCTAGGACACGAGGTTTTGAAGGCAACATTGTGTTCCTACCCAAAGAGTGCTCACTCACTCGCTCCCTCCCTCTCCATTGGCTAGAAGGTAAACATGGAGGCATGTAATATGAACCTGCACCAAAAGAAAACCGAAGAGCTACCCTATATTTGAGGAAGTAGTTATAACCCACAAAAGCTATTTTATTAAAATATTAGTTAGTCTAAAACTTATTTCAGAAGGGAGCTTTTGGAATGTGCTCCCTGCCAAAATAAGAGCTTCCCCATTTCTGACAAAAAGATTCTCAAGATGCCCTTTTCATCCAAGCTTTGAAGTAGAATTGTGGTTTTAAACTTTTAATGTTTTAATTTGATTTGTTTTAGTTGATTTATATTTTGTTGTAAACCACCCAGAGGCATGGGTTTGGGGCAATATACAAATATACTAAATAAAATAAATAGTGCTACCTTCTTATTATTTTTAAAATCTATAGGAAGACTAACATAGCACATCACATCTATTTTTATACAATTCAATTCTGAAAACTAGTTTTCTGTGTAGACAGCATTTTTTCTATAGAAGAACGTTCAGTTATGTAAACCCTCACTGGCATCTGAAGTGATACATTCCAGGCACATGAACCTGACGAAGTGCGGGCTATGGTAGTGACTGCAAAGGGTTAACTTCAACAAAAGCAAAAAATAGGGAGATTTCTGCAGGAGTTATTTAGAAGTCTTTCTTTTGTACTCTTTGTAATATTATCCATGTGTACAAATCTATTTCATGCACACCAATTAGGGCTATGAACTGATTAGTAAATTTTTTAGTTGATTGATCATTTTTCTCTTTAACTGATAAATTAAGTAAATTTCAGCAGATTTGCATATGACCAAAATTTCCATATGGGTCTCTCTTTGAAATCTGGAAGCGAGTGTAAGATAACTCACAGTTTAATTATGAAAGCTACCACATACTGTTAAAAGGAACACTTTAATCTCCATCTTTAAAGTTTAAAGTTTTCATTTTATTCCTGTTACGATAAACAAAATTAGCCCCCACCTCTTAGAATAAATAATTTTGCCCTTCATTTTCAGTCCCACTGGTTAAAATTGGTCCACACAGATAAATCAACTAACGTTTAGTTGACTGATCTATCAATTAACACCTGCATCCCTAAGAATTTAAGAAGAGCCAATAGTCAATGTAGTCCCCCATTCTGATTCCAAGACTCATTAGCCTCTAGGAAGCATGCAAACAGGTCATGAAGACAACAACTGTTCCCTATCATTTGTCCCCAACATCTACTATGCAGAGTTATACTGCCTCTGAACTTGTAGGTTCCATCCACCTATCATGACTTTGATAGATCTATCCAAAAGCAATCTGTCTAATCCAGGGTTTCTTAACCTTAGGCCCCCAGATGTTGTTGGACTACAACTCCCATCATCCCCAGACATGGCCTTTTGTGGCTGAGGATGATGGGAGTTGTAGTCCAACAACATTTGGGGGCCCAAAGTTAAGAACTCCTGGTCTAATCCAAGGGTTCTTAGATGTTAGATGTCTTAGATGTCTCTAGACGTTAGACTACAGCTCCCACTATCCTCAACCTGGTCAACAACATCTGGGGACCCAAGTTTGAGAAGCCCTGGTCTAATCCTTTTAAAAAGTGGGTTAAGTCATTATATCTTGTGGCACATACTCCTGGTGTCCGTTTTTAAAAAGGGGAGTCCCTATCTTTGTTTCCTGGTAAATTAATTTTTGCCTCTTGGGGATGCTTTGTCTGAGACCATTTTAGAGCCACACAAGCTTGTGGCCATGACCACATAGTTACGGAAACAGCTTTTCTTGGGGCTGCTGCAGACTGCACCTCTCTATGTGATTTGGAGTTGCAGGCTTGCAACCTGCATCTTGGCTACTTGACCTCACGGTAGCAAATATGCCATTTGATGACTTTGGTCGCTTGGCACAAGCAAACATGGGGTAGCACTGACCAAGGTCAGGTTAGCAAAGGACTGCAGGTCAGCCTCTCTTTTGCAAACAGGGAGGAAGCTAGTAAGCAGAAACCGGTCAAAGAGATCTTCACTGGCAAAACAGATAACCCACTTCGCAATGAGATTAGCTTGGCTAATTGCTTTCACAACTACTCAGATAAGCATGGCACACCTCCAGCCGCCTATCACAGCGTTAATGAGCTGGCAGGGACCCAAAGGCATGATCATTAACAGAAAAAGAAACCTACCTATCTCTCAGGAAGAGATGCCCTGGTCTCCAATAAGGCTTTTGAGTTCACCCATACAGTACCATACACATACCTCTCCACCAGCCATTCCAGCTTTTGTTCCTTGAAAAGCACACCCATTTGATTGGCTCATGTAAACATGAACTTCTTTAACTTCATGAGTTACACGTGAGTTTCAGCCCCTGCAGTCAGGGCACTTGATTGGGCGCTTGACGGGATATATTGTCTTAGGATATGTTTCTGAGGGCAAAAGCCCCATGCCAAGCCACATGGCCTCAGAATCAGACTGGGGATCACATTTGGAATCCAATTTCACCTGGATCTTTGTCCTGGAACACAGGAACATAGGAAGCTGCCTTATACTGAGTCAGATCATTGGTCTATCTAGCTCAGTATTGTCTTCGCAGACTGGCAGCGGCTTCTCCAAGTTTGCAGGCAGGAGTCTCTCTCAGCCCTATCTTGGAGATGCTGCCAGGGAGAGAACTTGGAACCTTCTGCTCTTCCCAGAGTGGCTCCATCCTCTGAGGGGAATATCTTACAGTGCTCACACTTCTAGTCTCCCTTCCATATGCAACCAGGGCAGAACCTGCTTAGCTAAGGAGACAAGTCATGCTTGCTACCACAAGACCAGCTCTCCTCTCCTGACTGGTTCTCAAGAGTTTGAGTTGTAGTGCTTTGCTCCTAAGCCTTTCTTCTTCCTGCTTTTCCCCTGCAAGGAAGTCTATATGCACACCCCAAACTGCAAGTGTAACCAACACACCTACGGAATGGGACTGGTAATACTAACTGTCTATCCCTTTAAATCTCCTTGCTCCCTTCTCTCTGCTCTTTAAATCTATAGTTTTGTTCTTAAGCACAGGCTTAAGCTAATTCATTGACAATTTGGACCGTAAGCTAAAACGCCTCTACAAGAGACTCTAGTTAATACTGTTAGTTAACATTTTATTGCCTCCTTACCTTGCCTGACCAATCTTTTTATCTTCCTATACCCCAACAATCCCTAAATAAATCTGATTGCACCACATTTCCATCTCCTCCTCATTTTCCAGACTAAAACTTTGCACAAATTTATTCTGTAATGAACTGTTCCATATAGTCACGTTGTTTCCTCACGTTAACCCAAAAGCCTGATTTGAGTGTAGCCAGCACTCCAGAACACTCTAACAACATCCTGTAGCAGAGAATTCTCCCAGTTCTGAGAGATCCCTTTGGAGCTCCTCACAGTCGAGGATAGGCTGCTGGGCTGTTGCAGAATAAATGAAGACAGCATACAACCAGATCGTGAAAAACGGTCAACAATGTGAAAAAGTTATTCTTCACTGGGCAGTAATCCTTGGTATTAGAATTGGGGTATTGCAAACATGTTCATGGTGGGGTAAGGTTGCCTGTAAAATGTTGGAGGGCACTTTGACTTAGTACAGGGATTTATTTTCTTAGTAGCTATACCAGCATTGGCTGCTTCATGCATTACAACATTTCTGCAACATGCAAGCTGTGCATCGATCATCATGTGTGATCACGCACTGAGGCCATGCGCTTCAGTTTCACATGCTGGGAAGGCTGCATATGAGAGCTGATTAACTTCCTGCACCTCCTGCACTGAAGGCCCTTTGTGGATTTCTTTCCGAAATACTGTACAACTCACAATCTTTCTGCACTTGTCAGACCTCCTCTGAAATCCTGTATCCACTTCTGAGCGCTGGACTTTAAGAAGGAAGTAGACAAATTGAGATGGGTTCAGAGGAAGGCAACGATGATGATCGGAGGTCTGGAAAACAAGCCATATGAAGAAAGGTTGAAGGAACTGAGTATGTTTAGCCTGGAGAAAACTGAGGGGAGACATGATAGCAGCACTATTCAAATCCCTGAAAGGCTGTCCCATGAAGAGGACAGAGACCTTTTCTCTCTGCTGCTCTAGAGGGCAGGATTGGATCTAATGGGCTTCAGTTCCAGGAGAGTAGATTTTAGTTGAGGATGCTGTTGAGGATGTTCCAGCTCTGGATTTCCTGGATCAAGCAGGAGGTTGGACCTGATGGCCTGCAAGAGTCCCATCAACTCATTGGTTCTATCAGCAAGTTTTGTATAGAGAGTTCTATCACATTCTGAAGATTGCTGAACTCTTAGAACATAATATCACATGAGTTTCCACCACTAGAGAAGCACAATAGAGATATGCACAAAATGGACTGGAGCGGTTTGCTTCAAGTTTGAACCGGGCTTAAGTCAGGTGCCCCGGCTCAAGTACCTTTTCGGTCAAGCTGACCCATAGTTTGTGTAATGACCTGCTTTGGCCGACTTCCCAGCAGCTGTGGAAACCATTCTTTTCAGAAGGGAAGGGAAAGCCAACAGACAGGAATGGAGAGTAGTCACAAACGTTGCCAGAAGTCAACACCGGGAATTCCACAGGAGCAGGGGTAAACATGAATTGGGGTCAGACAACAACAAACAAGTCCAGATTTGTTCGTGGTAGGGCTGGTCACCACGGACATTGTTTCCAACACTGACCCAGCCTTCAGGCTGTTCTAAATAGGCAGTGTGCTGAGAGCCCCGCCCATCACTGCAGCTGGGCCTTGTCAGGGAGATGCAGCCAGGCCAGAGCTGTGACACCTGTTCCTTCTGGCCAGCCTCTCCGACCTACGGCATTCCTCCCTCTGAGCCTGTTCTCTGGCCAAACATCGCTGTCGGGGATCTGGGGCAGGCACCTCGACTTCAGCGGCCTCGGAGGCTTCATCAGGAAGAGGGAGAGAAGGAGGCAGAGGGGCCTGCACGCCAGTCAGCTCTAGCTCTTCGGAGTTGACTGGAGTTTCAACCTGCTCCCCCTGCTCTGGGTCTTCATCTGAGGAATCCTCCTCCACAACCCCCATGGGAGTCATCACAGTTCGGCTTGAACTCGAACCGTGCTTGAGCCGGTTCTAAATGGTTCGCCAGAGGGAATAAGGGGGAGTCAAACCTCCCCATTATTCCCCATGGGTAGCACCCACGTGCACAAAAATGGGTTGGGTGGTAGGGTGCCAACCACCACCTGACCTCCCCCAAGCAATCTGGCCCACACTGAGGGGCAAGATGAGTGGGGGGGCGCAACATGAAAGAGGGATTTCTGGCTGAGCTAGTGACCACCGAGCCCTCTCGTTCCACTCCTGCCACAGAAACATCAGCTCCCTGGCAAGGGGGTACTCTCCCTCCCCACCACTGCAAGTAGGTTCCATGGACAGCAGCAGCAGCTCTGGTGGTGCAGCAGGGCTGGGAGGCACCTAGGACAGGAAAGCCTGCGCACAACCTCACCAAGGGCAAAGAATTGGGGAGCTGGTGGCCGTAGCAGCTCCCCCTGCCTTCTCCCCCCATCCCCTACCTTCCTTTTAAAAGGGAGAAAGAGAGAGAGAGAGAGAGAGAGAGAGAGAGAGAGCAAAGAAATGTTTAATCAGAGAGAGAAAAAGCCTCTTTCTGACTATCAGGCCCCTGCAGTTAAAAATAAATAAATTAGAAACTTCAGCAGCACTGGGCCCAGCAGGGCACTGACTGAAAGCCTAGATGGTTGGTGGTGGGCACTGGCAGCAGGCGACCTAGGCACAGCTTTGCTTTAAAAATAAAAATTAAAAGCAGCACCAGCAGCAGCCAGCAAGGAGGAAATTAAATTGAATAAATAAATAAAATAAACAAGTTATTCTAGTAAGAACTAATCAGCCTACTTTCCTTTTACTGTCTCTACAACTGGATTAAATCTGGTGCAAATTGAGGACCACAAGTTAGATCTCTTGCACCTCAAATGTTCGTGTGTCCGCCATCTTGGATCGGGGTGGATGTCATCATTACAAACTGCTCCACTGAGGTTTCCCTGTGTGTCACTCGCTACAGCTGTTCCAAATTTGGTTCAAATTGGTTAGGCAGTCCTCATGTTAGTGCACTTGCACCTCAAAAATGTATGCATCCACCATCTTGGATCGGGGTGGATGACATCATCACATTGACACCATTGGGGCATCCCTATGTGTTCATTCAGCGGTAGCAAATTTGGTTCAAATTGGTTAGACTATCCACAAGTTAGTGCACTTGTGCCTCAAAGGTTTATGCTTCTGCCATCTTGAATCAGGGTGGATGACACCATCACAAACATAAAACAATTAACAATTAAAACATTCAATGCAGCTTAAAAACCCTGGAAAACCAGGTTACAGCAGATTAAAAACGTTGACAACAATTTAAAAGCACTGGAAGGCCAGGCCAAACAGGGTTTTGAGGGTTCTCCTGAAGGCCAGTAATGAATTTGGAAATTTGGATTTCTGCAGTTCACGTCTCAAGGTAACAATAAAGCTTTTTGGGTTGTTAATACTGTTTCACGAGTGCTCAGTGGGGAAGGTGGGCCCCCAGTCACGTGCCCCCCAAGCTCTAGGCCGAAGGACCCACAGTTTTCTAATACTTTCCCCCAAGTGATCACTTCAGTTTCAGGTCTTTTGGTGAAACTGTAAGGGAGAATGGGTATCCTGTTTGACCCAGAGGCTACTCACACGATTGTAGCCTCCACTAGCCCGACTTTCTACGACCGTGAGAACCACCGGGCTCAGCTGCGAGCCCAGTGGTTCTTAAGCGGGCCACCCACTTCTGTAGCCCAGTGCTTAAACCGGTTATGTGGAGCGAGCGCTCCGCAAACCCGGTTTTTGAAATAGTGAGTAGCCATGGCTGCTCATGAGAAGACCCTCAGCCGGAAGGCTGAAAAGCAGCCTCCCGGCTCAGGAGAGCCAGTATGTCCTGCGCACTCACAGTATGTCCTGCGCACTCGCGCAGGGCATACTGCAGCTTCCGGGGGGCGCGCGGCCCCCGATCCTCCCAGCCCCCACTGGCTCCGTAACGGAGCCGGCAGTCATGTGGGCAGCCAATCTGGGCGGCCAGGGCTGCGTCCCTGGTCGTCTGTGAGGAGAGCAGGCTTAGCCCACTCCCCCCACAAACCCTATGGAGGCAGGTCTCCTTGATCGTGAGACCGGCCTCCCAGTCTGTTATACCCTCGGGGAAAGGGGTCAGAAAAAAATCTTCACAGGTTATGAACATACCTGGCAGCAGTATACCAGTCAGGGCCCACCCAGAAGGTTCTGGGCAGGGGGCGGGGGGAGTCTAAACCCTATTCCCACCACAGGATCCTACTGCCAGGTAAGTGGAGATAAGATTGCAGCCCACCACCACCAGAAAAAAGTCCTGCAGATATGAGGAGATCATTTCGAGCCCAAAAGTTCTTCTCCACTTTAGATTTGGAGAGAGTGCTCCCTCATGACAAGCAGAAAGCGAAATACATCAGGAAGAAATGTTCCAGCCCAGCCCACTCCCTGCTCTGCGTATTTTACTGCTTGAGAGTTGTGTCTATGAGGAGAGCTGGTCTTGTAGTAGCATGCATGAATTGCCAGTGAATGTTTATAATATCAGCTCGAAGATTTGCTTATGACTACAGTCATTGGAGAAAAATGCTAACATGCCTGATCCTATTACCCTTGGGGATGCTCAATACTGAGCTGGATGGACTAATGGCTTGAGCTGGTCTTCTGGTAGCAAGCATGAATTGCCCCCTTTGCTAAGCAGGGTCCACCCTGGTTTGCATTTGAAGAGGAGACTACATGTTTGAGCACTATAAGATGTTCCCCTTAGGGGATGAGGTTGCTGTGGGAAGAGTATCTACTGGCTTGCAGGCAGAAGGTTCCAAGTTCCCTCCCTGGCATCTCCAGATAGGGCTGAGAGAGACCCCTGCCTGCAACCTTGCAGAAGCCACTACAAGTCTGTGTAGACAAAACTGAGGGCAGTTTCCTATGTCCCGATGTCTTCCTCTTCCTGCTGCCTGTCTAACTAGAGAGAGCCAGCGTGGTGTAGTGGTTCGAGTGCTGGACTAGGACTGGGGAGACCCGAGTTCAAATCCACATTCAGCCATGAAACTAGCTGGGTGACTCTGGGCCAGTCACTTCTCTCTCAGCCTCACCTACTTCACAGGGTTGTTGTGAAAGAGAAACTCAAGTATGTAGTACACCGCTCTGGGCTCCTTGGAGAAAGAGCGGGATATAAATGTAAAATAATAATAATAAATAAGCACCTGAGATTGAAGTGTACCTGTACTTTTAATCTGGGGAAAGTATGACCCCAGTATCAAAGATCTGGGGAACATGGCCTTCATCTATGTTTGTGTATGAGTGAGGAAAATGTGTGCTAAATTGGGCAATAAATCTGTGTGGTTTTCTGAGCCGGCAGGAAATTGCAAAGCAGAATGGGACTGAAGAAGATGGCTGAGAGCAACTGAAGGAGCGTGTGATTGAGTCTCCATGGTGCCCCTGGAGAGACGTAACTTTCCATTTATCTTCCTCTGAGAAAATTACACTCTGAGACCTGTGGCCATTACAGATCCCATGACACTCCTTGTAAAAGTTGCTCTTTTGGCCTTACGGCTGTCCTAGCCGAGATTCACTCCGACCACAGTAATTGAACTGGACCTAATCCTGCCATCCTTTTCTGGTCAAAGTAAAACCTGCCCCATACAGGCACAGGCAGCACAGCTTGCCTGAGTACCGTGCTCATCTATGATTATCTGTCGATGTTCTCACAGCCTGCTTACACTTGGGCAAAGACTCCCTAGTGGGCAGAAATATAAAAGCTGAGACTGAAGGAGGAAATTCAATTGTTAACTTACACGTTTACAATTGCAGGTATAACTTACCACCGGCTTCTCAACCTCAGCTGGGTCAGCTAGTATATATGGAAGGATTATTAAGTTGGATTTAATACTTGGTCACAACAGGCTATTAATTGAAAGGGGAAAGCATAAATCTGTGTGTGCATGTGCATGTGTTCATGTGTATGTTTTTAAACTCACTGAAGTTTCAAAGAGACATTCATATTGGTTTTGAAACCAATAGAACCTCATGTCGGTCACTTAGGAAATAACAGGATATGACTGAGCTTAATAAAAAAACAGGAATGTACGGGTGGCTTACCATGAGAAGATTTAGAGGTTGTTCTCAAGTCCTGCCTGCAGCCTGAGCATTCATAGAGCTGGATGGCTAGAGCGCCCGGCATTCGGAATCCCCCAATGCATCGCGCTCCTGGTGCAGTGCAATGTGGGATGCTGGAGGACTTCTTCCTCTAGCTCTCAGCTCTGTCGCTTCCTGCGGTGCAGCATGAGCGGCAAAGCCTAATGTAGGAGCCTCCCTCTCCGCCAACCCTCCCTAGTGCAGTTGTGAGAACTGACTTCTTAGTCTGGGACCAGCTCTACCTTGGGACCAGCTGTACCTGAGGGGGCCAGCAATCTAGTCTTCAGCAATGTGTAATAATGGGTGTGGGCAGTGTTCCCTGTTATGAGAATTGGTTGCTAGTATTGTGTCCAGGGATGTAGCTATAACTGAACAGGGGAAAGGGGACAAATTTCCCTGGGCTGGACTCTTCACTCTCCTCTCCTGCTTCCCTGTCTCAACGGCTAGCTCCTCAACAGAGCTAAAGGGAATGTGTGATATTACTCACATAGGAGCGAGAGAAAGGTAATGCTGAGAATATTTCGTTTTTCACCATGCCCCATATAGTTCTTCTATAGCAAAGACATGGGAGGTGGGTGGAGGAGGGAAAAGAGGCGGCAGGGGGCCTAGGGGCCCGCCTTCACTTCTTGTCCCAGGGCCCACATTGGTACACCCTGTTTTCATCACTGAAATGTTAGAGCGCATGGCTTCCTGACACCTGTACCATCTATTGTAGTGTTTGACTGAGCTATGAATCAGGAAGTTCAGATCTTGCCTCTGTCATGAACTCTCTAGGCCAGGGGGTCCCAACCAGTGGTTCGTCAGATGTTGCTGAACTACAACTCCCATCATCCCCAGCCACAATTAATTGTCGCTGGGGAAGATGGGAGTTGTAGTTTTGCTACATTTGGAGTACCACCAGTTGGGAAACTCTGCTCTAGGCCAACCACCCCCTCTCAACCTCATTTCCATGCCATATCTGCAGTTTGAAGGTAATAATGTTGACCTGCCTTCCTTACAGAAGTCACGTCCACACTAAGGGCTCTTTAACACTGTTGGGGCATTGCTTTTCTGCAATTAGCTGAAAGTGGAATTAAATTGGTTACTCCATGCAGCACTACATTAGCTGGTAGTTGCCATCCCCGTAGTCAACATTCTTCTATAATGCTTACTCACAAGTCAGCAACAGTCTCCTGTAACCGTCTCCTGGAAGCCTGCAGCTTCTGCTCTTAATTGCTTCCTGTTCACAGTTGGCAGCACCATCCATGATAAATTCACTCTTAAATGCCCCTTCATCAATAAAGTCCTGTTTCCCACAGGGAAGGGGCTTTCATAATTAGCTTCCTCTCTCTCTCTCTTTTTTTTTTGTTCCAATTGCAAAATAAAGCTATTTCCCCATTTTAAAAAAGAACGAGAGAAGACCAGCAATTAAAGCTTCTTCCCCATGGGAACAGAAACTAATTTGCAGCTAGTGACATGGATTAAGGATGTGGCAATATAGATGGCGACCTTAGAGCCCTATTCAGACATTACATCGCAGGTGTCTGTACACTTGTACATGTCTTTATAGGGATCGCGGCACATGTGTTCATTTTTTTTAAAGTGGACCTGGGTACAAGCCCCCTCAAATGCCTGGTACAGATAGGAAGCGTACTACTATACTGGCACTGAACATTGGAAACCCATTCACATAATCAAAAGCTGAGTAGGGGGAGTGCCCAGCCAGGATACCAAACCAGTGCACGCACTTGAGAACTGACAGTGTGTCGGCAAAAATCGAAGTCGGGAGAGGGAAATGGGATTGTGTGCTAGCTGCCATCTGGATATGATGGGTGCAGGGTGTGCTTTCCCTTCCCCCTCCATATCATGCTGGGTAACTGTTGGCTGCCACCATTCTATTTGTGGTAGCGAGCATGAGTTGTCCACTTTGCTAAGCAGGGTCCACAACCTGGTTTGCATTTGTGAGCACTGTAAGGTATGTGAGCACTGTAAGGTATTCCCTTCAGGGGATGGGGCCGCTCTGGCAGGGGCACTTGCATGCAGAAGGTTCCCAGTTCCCTCCCTGGCATCTCTCCAGATAGGACTTGGAGAGACTCTTGCCTTGGAGAAGCGGCTGCCAGTCTGTGTAGACCAGGGATTCTCAACGTTGGGTCCCCAGATGTTATTGGACTTCAACTCCCATAATTCCCAGCTACAGTGGTCTTTGGCTGGGAAGTATGGGAGCTGAAGTCCAATAACATCTGGGGACCCAACGTTGAGAATCCGTGGTGTAGACTATACTGCGCTAGAACGACCAATGGTCTGACTCGGTATAAGGTAGCGTCCTATGTTCCTGTCCCTTTCCCGTCCTCCCTCGATCTTTGCGAACACACAATCAGTTCTCGGGAGCACACACGGGTCTAGCACACCCCTGCTAACTTGACAAAGAGGCACCTTTTAACAGGGTGATCCTCTTTATTTATCAAGGGAAGAGTAACTGGCCCTATCCACCCCCAGCACAGTACCTCCAGTGACTGTTGCTGGTGTCTATCTTATGTTTCTTTTTAGACTGTGAGCCCTTTGGGGACAGGGATCCATCTTATTCATTTATTATTTCTCTGTGTAAACTGCTCTGAGCCATTTTTGGAAGGGCAATTTAGAAATAAAATAAATCAATCAATAAATAGGATCCTGGTTGGATGCTCCTCCTACCCAGCTTTTGATCATGTGAATGAGCTTAATGTATTGTGCTAAACACATGGCTGTCAGTTTCGTTAGCAACTGTGCGTTTCAAGTAATGTCTATTTCCAGCCTAATATGCTCAAAACACTCTCTTATCCTGCCCTTGTAAGTGTTCTAGTATATTTTAGCATTATTGCTTTTTAAAGGTTTGCGACCCGCATGTAGACTGCATGGTGACTTGCCTGCCTAGTGAGAAGGTTGCAGACGTCACACTGCATCTAGATAGGCTGTTAGGCAGTGCTGGGGTGGAATCAGCTGTCTCAGGGTACATCAGCACCAGTGATATTGGGAAATGCAGTTGGGAGGTCCTGGAAGCCAAATTTAGGCTGCTGGGTAGAAGATTGAAGTCCAGGACCTCCAGGATAGCATTCTCTGAAGTGCTACCTGTTCCATGCACAGGGCCAGCGAGACAGACGGAGCTGAGGGGTCTCAATGTGTGGATGAGACGGTGGTGCCGGGAGGAGGGGTTTAGATTTGTTAGGCACTGGGATACATTTTTGGGCAAGCAAAGTCTGTACAAAAGGGACAGGCTTCACCTGAACCAAGATGGAACCAGACTGCTGGTGCTTAAAGTCAACAAAGTCGCAGAACAGCTTTTAAAATGATACTTGGGGGGATTGCCAATAGGAACTGGGTGGTATCTAGTTTACCAAGCAAAAACCCCTAAGGTGTGAGGGTGCAAATACTTCAGATAAAGCAGAAGGGGACAGAATAGAACCAGGAGTAGAGCAGAAGGAAACATGTGACAGGTGGTCAAAAAGGTCAAATGCCAATAAGAGAGACACTACACACCAATGCCAGGCAAGAAACTCGGCATATAGGTGTCTATATACTCATGCCAGAAGGCTCCAATACAAGATGGGTGAGCTGGAGTGCTCAGTTACTAATGAAAACATAGATATAGTGGGCATAGGGGAAACCTGGTGGAATGGTGAGAACCAGTGGGACACTGTTATTCTTGGGTACAAACTCTACAGAAATGACAGAGAGGGGAGGATTGGGGTTGGAGTAGCCCTGTATATTAAAGAAGGGATAGACTCCAACAAGCTAGAAAACCTAGGAGGACTGGAGTCCTCCACAGAATCATTATGGGTGACAATATGACTGAAAGGAAATGTATTACTAAGGACATTCTACCGTATCACTCTTCAGTTCAAAACACTGAGTGACCTGGAGTTGGAGAAACAAATCAGAGAGGCGTCAAAGAGAGACAGAGCGGTAATAATGGGTGACTTCAATTACTCACACATAAACTGGGGAATTCTCTTTCAGTTAATGATAGAGAGGCCAAATTTCTAGACTTGCTAAATGACTATGCATTAGAACAGTTGGTTGTGGAACCTACCAGAGAGAAGATGAAGTTGGACTTAATCCTGAGTGGTGCCCAGGACCTGGTACAAGATGTCAGAGTTGCATAACCTTTGGGGAACAGTGGCCATAGTGTGATTCAATTTAGCTTATATGTGAGTGGATCATTGCCAAGGAAGTCCAACAAAGATGTGTTGGACTATAGAAGAGGAAACTTCTCAAAAACGAGGGGACTGGTAAAAAGGAAGCTGAAAGGGAAAATCAGGAGGGTCAAATTACTTCAGAAAGCATAGAACCTATTTATAACCACAATAATAGAAGCTCAGTTGGGATGTATACCAAGAAGGAGGAAAGGTACCACCAAGTTCAGGAGGTCAAGTAGAGTCAAGGAAGCTATAAAAGGGAAAGAAGCTTCCTTCAGGGAATGGAAGTCCTGCCCAAATGAAAAGAACAGGAAGGAACATAAACTCTGGCAAAAGAAATGCAAGGAGACTATAAGCGATGCAAAAAGTGAGTTTGAGGAGCATATAGCTGGAAGTGTCAAGAGGATTAACAAAAACTTATTTAAATATATCAGAGGCAGAAAACCTGTCAGGGAAGCAGTTGGACCCTTAGATGATATGGGCATGAAAGGGATTATTAAGGAGGATAAGGAGATTACAGAGAAGTTGAATGAGTTATTTGCATCTGTCTTCATGGCTGAGGATACTGACCATATACCCGCTCCAGAACTGAGCTTCTCAGGCTTGAAGGCTGAAGAACTTGGCCAATCTGAGGTGACGAGGGAAGATGTTTTAAACTGTCTTGATTAACTAAAAATTAACAAATCATGCCAGTTGTGGGGGAACAACAATAGGAGTGGGGGCATGTGGGCTTCTCAAAGCCTGTGGGCTTCTCAAAGGCATTAGATGAGCCACTTTGTGAAACAGGATACTGGACTAGATAAGCCTTGTGCCTGATCCAGCAGGGCTGTTCTTATTGAAATACTAGTGGATCCACATGGGAGAGGGCCAGAGGCTGAGAGGGGACAGAAATCAATCAATTAGTTCTGTTCTCTCCAAGCCCATTACCACTGTGTCATCATAGTCTCCCGCCCTCAGACTGCTATGACACTTCAGAGAAATATGTTCTTCTGCACCCACACACCATCAGTACCTGAGCTGGGATACTGAACATGGTCAACGGAGAAGAAGTCCAGCAAGAAGGAAGTGCTACCCAAGTCAAAGCTGCTGAAGAGCAGTCCATACAAGGGTGAAGAAACAGATTTATTCCTAGGTCAAGAAAGACAGTTCTGGTCAAAATGGTTTGTGCCACAGAGATGGAACTTCATCCGGGAAACTGAGTATTAAAATACATGCCTCGAATAAGCAGAAATGTGAAACAAAACATGCCTCTTGGCTTTTCAGCTTATTCAACACTTGTCTGTTTTTGAACATGACATAAATATGTTTCTGCCATCTTATACTCAATAGGTATTGGAAAACACTCATCTATCTCAAATTAGTTCATGTCCTTAGGGTTGGGCGCTTTTCAGATTACACACTGTTCAGCAGTAAAATGCTTCGGCTTGGCAGGATTGTTCTGAAAACGTAAATAGCTTGCGCAACCCTCCTACCATGGGAAAATACAGCTATTTTTTTCGCGATGCACATGCAACATCGTAGGACTAAAATGCAAGGGTAAAATCCAAAAGAAAGCATTGGAAATGTGAATGGAACCTTGTTGACAGAGCAGGGACTGCGATGTCGAAACACAGGCAGTATGGAACCACACTTAATAGATAACGTAGTGACACTGTTGTAGCGTGTGATCTGGAAAGCACCCTGGGTGAGCTGCATCCTAAGGTATTATACTAAAATAACTTTTTAATGTACTCTCAGGACCATTTGTCTATCATCTCTGAAAAATACTCGAGAAGGGGTGAGCTGGCACAAGGCTGGACACAGGCTAATGATGCCTTAATCTTCAAAAAAGTAGTATCCATGAGCTATAAGTTAATCAGTTCAATTTTGATACCAGGGCAAGTAGTAGAACAGATGACAAAGGAGTCAGTTTGTAAGAATCTTGATAACAAGGCAGTGATAAGTAGAAGCCAGCATGGCTTTTTCAAGAATAAATCCTGCCAGATTAATTCTCTCTCTCTCTCTCTCGCTCTCGCTCTCGCTTTCTCTGGAGGTCTTCTAGGGGAGGCTGGACAGCCATCCGTTGGGGATGCTCAAGCTTTGGATTGATTCCCTCCCTACATCAAATGGGGTGGTCCATTTGACCCTAACCCTAACCGAACTCTGATTCTGTGATCTTGTGCTGCTGGGAAGAGAAGGGGGACAATACTGACAATGACAGCAAGAGTAAAGTTGTGCTGTCAAGACGGTGTCAACTCCTGGCACTCACAGAGCCCTGTGGTTGTCTTTGGCAGAATACAGGAGGGGTTTACCATTGCTTCCTCACGGGCAGTATGAGATGATGCCTTTCAGTATCTTCCTATATTGCTGCTGCCCAATATAGGTTTTTCCTTTAGTCTGAGAAATATACCAGTGGGGATTTGAACTGGCAACCTCTGGCTCCCTAGGCAAGTTACCTCCCCGCTGCCCTGGGGGAAATCAGCAGGGTGTTTTTCACACAGAGTTTTTAGCTCGCATCTCCTCCAGAATGGAAGTGTGTGTTCACATATTGGCCAGATTTACCCCAGATAGCTCTGTGGGCTATCAGGGAGCAGTTCACACATGATTCGGGTTTTTCATTACACGTTAGAGTGTAGCCTGATTTATATCCAGGGTAAAAAAAAAAATCTCCACGTCTTGCATCGGTTCTTTTGGGCAGCTTTAAACTCGCAGTAAACTTGCAGTAAAGCCTGCTGTCTGAAAATCCTCCAGGAGAGGGAAGAGTGCAGCTGACACTCATCCGCTTGAAAGACCCACGGCACCTCTGAAGCATCGCGTACATGACATGCACCTTAAAGCGAGCTAAAAGGTCACAGGTTAGTTGGCAGAAGGAGCTCTGAAGAGCTGTCCGGATGCTTCAGCAGGTGTGGGAGTAACATATGTGCCAGACTGCTGTGCTTCATATTCTTGCCAGGGAAGGATTTTTTGAAGTTCTGCAGAGGCAAGAGGAGGTGGAGGAAAGGGAAGAGAGGAAACCGCATGAAATAATGAAACCACCTGCTGCCATAGTAAACAGTGTTATGATCTATTTAGCTAATGGCGAAGCATGGCACAGAAACTTGCATAAGAGATAAAGGGTGTGTGTGTGTGTTTGTGTGGGGAACATATCTTGGCTCTACCCACCTGCTGAGTGGATGCTTTGGGGTTTGCCACAGAGCTGCAAATAAATGATCTGGACTTTTCTGATCAGTTGCTGGCTACCACAAATGGCCCAGCAACAGTGGCGATGCAGTAAGTTTTTGTTTTCTTCAATCACCACAAAACCAGCTCAGAAAAACCAAAACACACAATCCTAGACAACCAATATAGAAAGAGGAAGCCTGAATCAACTGGGTTATGAGCAAGAAGGTGCTCAGCTAGCTAGAGGTTATTCTAAGGTAAAGCTGCTGCCGTCAAGTTGGTGTCGACTCCTGGTGACCACAGAGCCCTGTGGTTGTCTTTGGTAGAGTATAGGAGGGGTTGACCATTGTCATCTCCTGCGCAGTATGAGATTATGCCTTTCAGCATCTTCCTATATCGCTGCTGCCCGATAGAGGTCTTTCCCATAGTCTGGGAAACATATGAGCAGGGATTCGAACCGGAAACCTTTGGCTTGCAAGTCAAATCATTTCTCCGCTGCACCATCCTACAAGGATATTTTTTGGAAAGAAATGGGCACTTTTAATATGGAGTGTAGGCAGTCGTTCAGTGAATCAATACTTTCTGTGAGAGCCTTGTAAGAACAAAACACTCCCCGCACCCCATCCACCCCTAGAAAACCACCACAGCACAGCTTTATAATGGGAGACTGAGCAGGACTAGCTCAACTTTTGGGGTTTGGTTATTTGCCGCCTTTGAGGGTGGGGGCATTCTAGTATAAGTCAAGAGTGTGCCTCTGAACCCCCTTGCCCCAGTGACATTACTGAGGAGTCTGTGATATGCTCTTGCCCTGTGAGACAATGGCTGGTTACTTCACCCGACTAACGTGATTGAGAGGTGAGCGTGCCATGAGTGTGCACATCTCAGTGTGACATTATTTAATGGGGGGTGGGGGGTCCATCCAAATTGCTCCTCTACATGCACTCTGAGGGGTGGTTTGGAAACCTGACCCCACATTACTGAGGAATGGTATATTTGTGCAGGAAAGATGTGCACACTCATGATGCACATGCATCTTAACACTTGGGATGGGCAACTGAAGTATTGGCCAGAATGGCTTGCTCTGTGTGTGGACAGGTCAGTCTACATTCACTTGCTGGTTCCAGCCTAGTGGCCACTCCTAACTCTGATGCCCCAGCCTGCTGCCTAGTCCGCCATTATGGCTGAGCTGGGGTGGCAGTGTTAGGAGTGACCACTAAGCCGGAACCAGCAAGTGAATCTAGACCAGGGCTGTTCAGCGTCAGCCCTCCTGCAGACGTTGGCCTAGAACTCCCATAATCCCTGGCTATTGGCAACTGGCTGGGGGATTATGGGAGCTGTAGTCCAAAAACCGCTGTGGGGCCTAAACTGAGCAGGCCTGATCTAGACCAGAGATTCTCAGCTTTGGGTCCCCAGATGTTATTGGATTTCAACTCCCATAATCCCCAACCAAAGGCCACTGGGGCTGGGGATTATGGGAGTTGAAGTCCAAAAACATCTGGGGACCCAATGTTGAGAATCCCTGCTCTAGACTTACCTGTCCGGTTGGAGAGAGCATGGCCGTAACTGCTTAACCTCCACAGGTGAGGAAGAGCATGCTGGGATCTGTTGTCTGCCCAGCATGCTCGTCCTCACCTGTGGAGGTTAAGCAGTTACGGCCATGCTCTGCTCCTTCCCTGGTCAGCCATTTCCCAGGGCAAGGGAGAAAAGTGGGGAGGACATCTTGCAGTTGCCTAGCAACCACTGCCCTAGTTCTCTAGCCACTTCTGGGTGTGTGTAGCCATACTTTGTTAGACATTTAGCTTTTGACCGTTCCATATTTACTAAGGTTGCAATCCTATGCACATCTGCCTGGGGGTATGCCCCACTGAACACACAATGAGGCTTACTTCCAGTAAACATTCATAGCATTATGCTGGCTATATATGTGAAACTCACTTAAACTAAGTCAGACCATTGGTCCAACTAAGCCCAGGATTTTCTATTCCAGGGGTTTCAGCCTTTAAAAATAAGTGTACCCCTTCAGCTCACATACCTCATAAGATTTTTTAATGTGCACCTCTTTTCTCAGGCGTTTAATTAAAATTAATTGTAAACTAATGGTTTTCATTCTGTGAAATGGTTTTGTTTTTATTCCATTTTTATATTGCTTGTATTTTAAATTATGTACACTGCCTAGAGATACACATCAGACATTATATAAATTTGATAAATGTGTGTGTGTATACACATACACACAAATTTAAATGTTACATACAGTTAGGAGACAGACTGTTACAGTCACTGGCTTACATCCAGACTAAGTTGCCCATAAGTACTCCTATTGAAATTAATAGGACAAGTAACTCTGCCCCACTAACTTTAGTAGCACTGCTCATGAATAATTTAATCCGGATGTAAGTCAGTGGCTGCAATAGCCAAGTCCTCTGATCGGGAGGTAAACCTGATGACTTGTCAGTGAGTCTGGAGGGCTCATTTTACCCCTTCAAAGTAGCCCCAGGCGGGTTTGAGTACCTCTGGAAGGGACACACTGGTTTGTCTAGCAAGGTCTCAAGCCGAGGTTATAAGTCTTCTATGTGAGATCATTTCACTTGGGGCATTCTGCATGCAGGTCACTGAGGTTTGTCCGCTGAGGGTGGACCAGCTGCGGAGGGAGGCCAGCGGCGGCCCGGGTTCTGCCCCCACGGCCCCCCTAGCCCCGCCCCTGTGTCTGACGTTTAGCCACGCCCCCGCATCTGACATCAGATGCGGGGGCGTGGTTTAGCTCCAAAACAGGGCCACGCGGCCCCGTTCGGGAGTTAGATCTGCCAGTGCTGTGCTTGCGGAGCGGCCAGGAGCGGCCCTGCCTTTAAAAGGTAGAGAGAGTCCCTCCGGCCACACTACAAATGCAGCGCTGGCTGATTTAGCTCAAAAATGGGGCTGTGTGGCCCCATTTGAAAGCTAAATCATGCCCCTGCGCCTGATGTCAGATGCGGGGGGCGTGGCTAAAAGAGGCGTGGCCCCTGAGGGGGCGGCCCGGGTTTTTTGAACCTGTCTGCTCAATGGTGGCTCCGCCTCTGAGGTGGACAAAAAGCCATCCTACCCAGCTCTCCCCTCCTAGGGCATGCCACACAATCACTCTCCCCTTCTCATACCTTCTTGTTTGTGTTTACATAACCACTGATTGGGAGCACGCCCAACTCTCTGACCCTGGCCAGGCACCACTCCTATCCAGATGGAAATAGTGAGAACCAGCCTACTGATTTAGTGGTCTTGTCTAGAAACGGTACCTGGGCTCTTTCCAGACCGCGAGCTTGAGTGAGGGAGGAAGTGGTATAAAATCCTACTCTAACCCTGGCCAGTTTCAAAACAATAAAGTGATTAGCTTTGAGGGGAAAGGAGGAAGAGAGGAAACAACCCCCAAACTGCTGGCAAATCAGAGAGGGAGATTGCCGGCAAAGTTGGGGAGTTGTGGTTGGGTGGCTGGGGAGAAGAGAATGAGAGAGAGAGAGAGAGAGAGAGAGAGAGAGAAGAGGAGGGTGTGGCTTTTCCTCCCCTCCTTTTTTGTTTTTAAGTCTCCGTGACTTTGTGCAAGAGAGGCTCCCTCCACGCCTCCCTGGCCACCACCCCTCTCCTGAAAACGGCATCCACCTTGGAATCGGGGACTGCCCCTTCCTCCGCTGCCCCTTTGGCAGGGTTCACAGGTGGGCAGAAAGAGGAGACAGCTCAGCAGGAGCTGTGTAGTATCCAGAGAGTGTTGGGGAGGAAGAGCGAGAGTGGAGATACAAACACATACACACGACAAAGAGGTGGGGAATGTGGAGGAAGCTGAGAGGCACAGATCGTGAAAAATGAAGCAAGCTTTCAAAGCAACAGCTAGTATTTTCTCACGCATGCACAACGTTGTAAGCCTGAAACATCAAAATAAGATCCGATTCAGGCTGTGCTAATGTTCCCATATGCTACACAGTGTCAAAACTCTGGAAAGCACCCTGTATGTTTTGTCCCAAGAGACAAATACGTACGTGTGTGTGTGTGTGTGTGTGTGTGTGTTGGATTTTCATAAGAAGAGGGAAAGTTTAAAAAAAACTTTCTCTAATATCATAGTTCTGTCCATGATGTCAGATGTCCACCCATCCAACCATGTTGCAATTCAACTTTTTAAAAACAATGGGTGATCTATCATCAGATCCCTCACTGTCTTGTCTAATGCATCCTCAGACATGCAGGTGCTTTCATTAACATCAGTCTTCTTCACCAGGTCACACAGCTTGAAACTCAGGAAGTCAACGTAGAGGATCTTCAGCAGCTGATTTTGTGCCCTGCAGAAGCAGTAAGTGTGAATCAATTGGACTGCAAACCTTTGATTCAGAAAACCTTTGCTCAAATGAAACACTTGAGACTTGTCTCCCACAAAATTCCCTGCTAGGTTACTGAAAGACCTATTTTAATCAGCTCAGTACCTGTTTTCTTCCTGCATGACCTACTGGTGGGTGTACTGGGAGCAATTATTTTACAGTGGCTGAGGGACAAACTCATTGTGAGATGGAAGATCCATGATTAGTGGTGGGTCAGGACTCCGTGCACTTGAAGTAGGGTGCCAAATGCCACTCCCCATCGTGTGCATCTGTTTTCCTTTGCAGGGACGGCAATAAGCACTGTTGCTTTACTTGACTCCATCTCCTTCCCTCTGCTACCCACCACTGCCAGAGCAGTTCTTTGCCAAACAGTGATATAGCCACCGCCGCCTGGCAAAAACTGCTCTGAGATGATCACCCTCCACCTCTTCTTGCCAGTGCTGCCAGATTCCGTGTGCACCCTCCTACCTCCTTTGCTCGGCTTGTGATGAAAAGGGGAGGGATTCTTTGTAGCAGTGTTCTTCGTTGCAAGGCCTGGGAGTCAGTGGCAGCTCCCATCAACCCTAAGTGTGGCCCCCTGACAAATTAATTATTAGGCCTGTGCAAAGTTTCAGCTGAATGCTCCACACAGCCTCCCTAGCACCATGTGCAGGTGACCGTTCCCAGGCCTGCACATTGCCCATTGCCGGTGGAGCTCCTTTAAGGGAAATAGAGCCCTCACAAGCCCCAGTATCATCTTGGAAGGCGTTCATGGAGTCCTTCCCAGCTCTATAGGGAAAGGACTACACTTCCCAGCATTCCATGTCACCTTCCAAGATGGTGCTGGGGCTCAACAGGGCTCTGTATCTCTTGAAGTGCCCCCACCAACAGCACAGTACTACACAGGGATCAGCATGGTGGGAAATGGGTCTCACATTGAAGGCTTTTTGCCAAAGTGGCCCCTGCTTGAAAAATAGTGGGGATCCACACTCTATATTATCTCCAGTACTCTAATGGCACAGCAGAAAGTAACTTGCCTTGGGAGCAAGAGGTTGCTGGTTCGAATCCCTGCTGGTATGTTTCCCAGACTATGGGAAACACCTATATCAGGCAGCAGCGATTTAGCAAGATGCTGAAAGGCATCATCTCGTAATGTGCGGGAGATGGCAATAGTAAACCCCTCCTGTATTCTACCAAAGAAAACCGCATGGCTCTGTGGTCGCCAGGAGTCAACACCGACTCGACAACACAACTTTACTTTACTCTGTGGAAAGGGCAATAGAGTACAAGACTGGCAGTGTAGAGACTACTCAGGAGATGAGTGGCAAGTGCAGAGAGAGGAAGGTGAAGTGGGGGCATCTTGCTATCCCTCTGGCACCCCAATAATCCACTGATTTGTTGGGAATTCTCTCTGGTAAGGGTTACCCTTCTAATTTAGCAGAGTGCACAGAGGCACAACACAGCAGAGTCTGCCCAGGCATGCGTGTATGCTGAGAGTAAAATAACTTGGAGCCAGTTCATAGTTTCAAATCAATATAAGGAGTATTTATTAGTGAACTCCATTCTAGATAGTAAAGTGGAGAGACGGGATCTCTAATCTAGCTAGCTAGCTGGATGCAGATGGATTCTGCATCTCTGCACACATGGTGCAGAGAGAGAGGGGGACTTGCATGTTGCAAGGGAGAAGAAAAGGAAAGAGAAGGAAGAGGAAGTGGCCAGGCACAAAGGAAGTCCCTAAGAATAGCAATCTACATACCAAAGGGATTATGTCAGAGCAGTAGAGAAGGCCAATGTCTTGACCTCTCTAGCCCTCTGACTCACTAGTCTGTCCCCCTCTGTCATTGAGACATGAGACAGCGCGAAGTCCTTCACTTCCAACATGATTGAGGCAACTGCCTCACTGCTTCTCATGGAAGGACCACCCCTGTTTGTGTTCAGGATTGTCCACTAAGTGCTTAGATGAGGAAATATATAAAACAGGGACTTTTGGGTTGATAGGACACACTGGACATGATGCAGATCTGTGATCAGGATAACCCACACTTTAAAAACAATAAGAGCAACTTTTCAAACTCGTAACCTTCTTAACTCACTTTCCTACACTCTTTCCCCATTAAAACCCACCCCCAAGCTTATTTACCCTGTGCGGGGAGAAAATTCAGGTACACATATGGTCACATCTTCTTTGGTCCCAAGGGTGTGCTGTCCTGCTTCAAATCTCTCTTCATCTGAGAGCTCACTAGGTAGGCTTCAAAGTTGCTATTATTAGGAATAGAGGGACAAAAATAAATGCTGGTCTACCTGATAGGGCCGTTTGTAAGAATTACTGAGACTAGGGATGCACACAAACTAGTTTGGTGGTCCCTTTTGGACCACCGAACCGGATCGGAGGTCCAGAGTTTGGGCTGGTTTGGCGGCAGGGAGGTTACTTTTAAGGAGCAGGGAGGTGTTCATCCTCCCTCCCGTGTTTTCCCTGGAGGCGCTGTCTCCAGAAACCTCTGGTGAGGAGCAGCCACATACCTGCTTGCTACTCCGGTCAGTATCGGACTGAAAGTGGCCTATGCACTTGCATGTGCCCAGGCCACTTCCAGTCCGACGCTGACCGGGGTGGCAAGCCACCCTGCTCCAGCGTTTTTGGAGACAGTGCTGGCAGGGAAAATGCGGCGGAGCGGGGGGGATGAGCACCCTCCCTGCTCCTTAAAGGTAAACCGCCCCCCACCGCCGAACCGGCCGAGCACTGGTTCGTGCACATCCCTAACTGAGAGAATGTATTGAAAGTGCTTTGGACACGTGTGTCCAATCCAGCAAGATATATCTGCACACATCTTCTGTGAATGTAAGCACTTTCTGTAGCTGTGTAACCAATACGGAATACACCTAGATCAGAGGTAGGCAACCTGGACTCCCCAGCTATTGTGGGAGCTACACAATAGCTCCCTTTTTGGGAACTGCAACTACAACTTATGCCATCCTCAGCCACTTGACAAGTGGCACATGATCTGATGGATGCCTAACATGTTTACTGTGGCATGTTTTTGTGGACTATAATCCACTTTATTAGACACATGAAGTGTTATCCTCAGTTGGCAGATATACAGTGTTTGGGTTCAGCAGATTTGCTCTTAGATTTCATGACAGTTTGGACCCATGGCTTCAGTTTTCTGTGTACCTGGGTCTCAGGATAGCTTTCAAAAATGGTGTGCCAGGTCTTCATTGAATCACTTGAATGTAAGATTTTGTGTGCCAGTAATACATCTAACATAGAAGGTCTCTCTCTGTGTATAATTAAACTATTGTTTTATGTAAAGTTAATAATGTTTCTAAAATGATTAATAAGCTTAATTTAAAATAAATTAAAATGCAGATCTCACCATTTCAGTTGTTCCTGGACAAGCAGAATTTCCGAGAAACTCCCAGTAATAATATTCATCCCTGGATATTAGATGTGAAGATATTTCAGTATCCCTTCTGGACATCAGGGTGGTGAAGATATGTGAAGATATTTCAGTATCCCTTCTGGACATCAGGGTGGGGGCGGGGTGTGGTGGTGGTCGTGGGGCACTGGGAGATGATCTAGCACAGAAGAACTGGCTCCTGCTAAATTCAGTGGTGCCGCCTCCTCTCAGGAATCAGTGTGAGTGACACTCAAAAGCATTTCGAGTGCCGCTTTTGGTATCTGTGCTATAGGTAGCTGACCCCTGCCCTGGACCCATATGCACCTCCCGTATTAATCGACCTGATCATCATGATGTGCATCTGAAGGCCTATCTCCCAGGGAAAGGGACTTCTAAGTGTAGGCACTTGTTTACGGAATTCAGTTCTTCAGTTCTATATGCCTGCTAGACGAGCTACTTACTTTAATGGCTTAGGAACGTAGTGAAAATGTGATTGTCCAGGGATTTTGTATCACATCCTGCTATTTTGTTTTCTTTTGTTTTGTTCCTCCTAGTTTCCTGCTGGTTTTGTTTATAACAATTTTGTATTGCTCACCACTATTGTTGCATGCTACCTTGAGAACCTTGGTTAGAAGGCTGGATCAGTATGTATTAAATTAACAAACATCTGCCATCTCATGATGTGGTTTGTAGTGCACAAAAATGCCCGCTGCAATAAATCTGTTCGTCTTTCAGGTGTCTTAAGACTCCTTGTAGTTGTCACCTGTGACCTCAGTGAGAATGAGACTGTGAAATGTGGAATATAAACACTAAGTGCTATTTATAACTAAAGTCAGAGCTAATTGTTACTAAATTCAGTCAAGTCTGTCAGCTGTACCTTCTGGCTACAATGCTGTCTTAGAAACTGAATTTCAGACCTTTGCTATTTTGACTGCTCAAACGTCAATATGTTGGAAGTGAGCTGTTGTGCAACTATACAAATGCGTGCTCTTTAAATATGAATATGTGCTTCTGTGGGTTGTAAGCACAGGGACCTTGGAGATCTTCTAGTGCAGGGAACTACTTTGTGTATGGTTTCAAGCAGAAGCATAGCTAGGGGAGAGGGGGTCTGTGTTCATCCCTCTCTCTGGCGGCCCCCCAGAGTGAGGGAGATAATGAAGAAAATAGGGAGGGAGGGATCTGGAAGGCCCTCAGGAGCTGGGGGCCCATGTTCGTTGAACCCTTTCGCTCAATTAAAGCTTCATCCCAGCAAGATAATTGGGCAAAGTAAGTAAAAGTAAAGTTGTGCTGTTGAGTTGGTGTTGACTCCTGGCAACCACAGAGCCCTGTGGCTTTCTTTGGTAGAATACAGGAGGGGTTGACCATTGCCATCTCCCATGCAGTATGAGATGATGCCTTTCAACATCTGGTCCGAGAGAGGAGAGCTGGTCTTGTGGTAGCAAGTATGACTTGTCCCCTTAGCTAAGCAGGGTCCACCCTAGTTGCATATGAAAGGGAGACTAGAAGTGTGAGCACTGTAAGATATTCCCCTTAGGGGATGGAGCCATTCTGGGAAGAGCAGAAGGTTCAAAGTTCCTTCCCTGGCATCTCCAAGATAGGGCTGAGAGAGATTCCTGCCTGCAACCTTGGAGAAGCCACTGCCAGTCTGTGTAGACAATACTGAACTAGATGGACTAATGGTCTGACTCATTGGACTAATGGTCTGACTAGATGGACTAATGGTCTGATGCAGCTTCCTATGTTCCTATTCCTATGTAACCTATATAGCTGCTGCCCGATATACGTGTTTCCCATAGTCTGGGAAACATACCAGCAGGGATTCAAACCGGCAACCTCTTGCTCGCTAAGCAAGTCATTTCCCCACTGTGCCATTAGGTGGCAAAGAGGAACCTTTAAAGTGGTGACTCGGATATTTAGCAAGGGGCTCCAACCTCAGCACAGCATCCTTCCAGTGATTGTTACTGGTGATGACTATCTTGTTTTTGCTTTTAGATTGTGAGCCCTTTGAGAATAAGGAACCATCTTGTTCCTTTTTTAATGTAAAATATTTATTTTGTTGAAAAGTCATTTAATATTATTATTAATACATTAATATTTTTAAAATCCAATGAGTTAGCCTCTACCTAGGGTTTTGGAGGCCTGTCCCTACCAAGGTAAGCTCTCGAAACATGTATGTGAGTCTTGGCTCCTCCTCTTTTAGAAATTAAATGCAGAGCAACAGGTATTTTGAGGCTTTTCAGGTTAGGTTAGGGGTGTGCTGAATGCTTCAAATCAAACCTTTCGATTTGAACTGGCCCGGTTCAACCGGTTCAAATTCGAAGCGAACCAGCCTCAAAAAAAGGTGGCTGAGTTCAAACTGAACTGGAACTGGTCTGATACGGACTGGTTCAACCCAGTACGATGGGCTATGCTTGTAAAGAGGAATCCGGTTCAACCAAATGGACCGGATCGTCAGCCAGTTTGACTGAACCGCTGAATTCGAACCGAACTGCCTTAGCCAGTTCCGTGCACACCCTGGAACTTTCAAGTGGAGCAAGCATTCCACCGCCCCCCACCAGTGCTGAATTTTCCCAATGAAAGTTACTATAATTTTATCCTGTATGGAAGTCTTCTTTAATTTTAAATGGCTATCTTGCCATTTCACCCTGTAATGAAGCCTTGACCCCTGCTAACAGGGCAAGGCAGCACTTTTTAAAGTGACAAAGATTTTATATTTAGGAGAGGACAACTGTTCCTGTTCAGCCCTGTAAAGCATCCCACCCAATGGGTATTGCTGGTGTCTCCCTTGTGTTTGTTTTAAGATTGTGAGCCCCTTTGTTACTTATTCATTTTGCTATGTAAGCTGCTTTGTAAACTTTTGTTGTTGTTGTTGAAAAGAGGTATATACTAATAATAACAATGCACCCTCAAGGCAGTTAATGTAACAATGCTATATTGTACATGAAACAAACACTGTGGCTGCATTTTCACAATCATGGCAATCCTGAGTCCAGAAACCCACAAATATGATGAAAATTTATATCCCGCTTTTCAACAAAAGTTCCCAAAGTGATTTACATAGATATAAATCAATAAAATGGCTCCCTGCCCCAAAGGGCTCACACTCTAAAAAAGAGACATAAGATAGACACCAGCAACAGCCACTGGAAGGAGGCTGTGCTGGGTATGGACAGGGCCAGTTGCTTTCCCCCTGCTCAATAAAGAATCACCAGTTAACCCACAGGTAACTCCTTCAGAGTTGGTATAATATTATTCCTGAAGATGTTTCTAGCTAATAGCTTGGAGTTACGACAAGTTATTTATGAGAGCAGTTGTTAACTGGCCAGAAAAGAAGCACCATGGCATGCTATTTGGCTTTTAAATGTGGCCTGAGATGCAGAAATCTGCAGATACCAGGCAGGTCAGTGTTATTATTTGATACTTGTCACAGATCACATTGCCATTTATGGCAGCTATAAGGGCTGCTTCAAGAGTTGGCAACCTCATCTGTGACCCTTTCACCTCAATTCCAACTAGAGGAAGGGGATTGTGGAACACAAGAACATAGGAAGCTGCCTTATACTGCGTCAGACAGACCGTAAGTCCATCTAGCTCAGTACTGTCTACACTGAGTGGCAGCGGATCACCACTTTTCAGGCAGAAGTCCCTCCCAGCTCTACTTGAGGCTTTCCCAAATGGCAAGCTTAATCACAGGATTACGGGATTGATCAGTCACATAGAAGCCGCAGCCTGAAGCAGAAATAATAACAATTCTGGTGGCGTTCGCATAGGGCCACTTAGATGCGGTGTCCCCTCCGTTCCTTTTAATTTTTTCCTATGCACTGTTCATACTGTGGACTGTTCATACTTTCCCTGTGGACCGTTCATACTATCTCACATTCAAGCCGACTTGGACTCCACAACTGTGGCAGGGTTAATTGCAGAGGTGACCAGTAACTCCTCTGGCTCAATTTGAATGGATAATTTTCAGTTTGTGACTCCTGAGGACGTGGACAAGCTTCTTGGAAATGTTCAGCCTACCACTTGTCCTTTGGACCCATGCCCAACATGGCTTATAACAATTAGCAGGGAGGCTGTTAGAGATGGCCTAGTGGACATCATAAATGACTTGCTGAGGGAGGGCAGAATGCCTCCATGTTTGAAGAAGGCAATTGTGAGACTTTTACTTAAGAAGCCTGCCCTCAAGCCCTCAGTGATGGATAATTATAGGCCAGTCTCCAACCTCCCCTGTGTGGGCAAGATAATTGAAAGGGTTGTGGCTGATCAACTCCAGGCAGTTTTGGAAGATACTGATTATCTAGATATATTTCAAACTGTGTGGCCTATGGGATGGAGACAGCCTTGGTCGGCCTGATGGATGATCTCTACCAAATAATGGATGCAGGGAGTGTGACTGTTGATTCTTTTGGATCTCTCTGCAGTTTTCGATACCATAGACCATGGTATCCTTCTGAATCATCTGGGGGATTTGGGAATAGGTGGTACTGCTTTGCAGTGGCTCCGTTCCTCTTTCTCTGGTAGATTCCAGATGGTGTCACTAGGAGACAGCTGCTCTCTGAAATGAGAGCTATTGTATGGTGGCCATCAGGGATCCATCCTCTCTCCAGTGCTTTTTAACATCTACATGAAACCGCTGGGTGAGATCATCAGGAGGTTTGGAGCAGGGTGTTATCAATATGCTGATGATACCCAAATCTTATTTCTCCATGATATTTTCATCAAGGAATGGCATAATCCTTGATGTACATATCAGGCGGTATGAACAAACTGAATCCAAGCAAGACGGAGGTAGTCATGGTAAGGGTCATACTTTGAGGGACGTGATAGATCTTCCTGTTCTGGATGGGGTTGCACTTCCCCCTAAAGTATCAGGTATGTAGCTTGGGAGTGTTTCCGGACGCAGGTCTCACTCTGGTTTTTCAGGTTGAGGTTGTGGCCAGGAGAGCCTTCTATCAACTTCGATTGATAATGGCAGCTGCATCCATTCTTTGAAGATAATGATCTCAGAACTGTGGTGCACTCTCTGGTAACCTCTAGGCTTGACTACTGCAATGCACTCTATGTGGGACTGCCTTTGTATGTAGATCGGAAGCTTCAGTTGGTCCAAAATGCAATGGCTAGATTAGTTTCTGGGTGTCTTGGAGAGACCATATTATGCCTGTGTTAAAACAATTGCATTGGCTACTACCAATAGGTTTCTGGGTGAAATACAAAGTGCTGGTAATTACCTTTAAAGCCTTAAACAGCTTATGGCCATGTGAGAGCTCCTTATTCTGCATGATCAATGACATTAAGGTCATTGAGAGAGGTCCATCTCTGTATGCTGCCGGCTTGTCTGGCAGTGACTTGGGAACAGGCCTTCTCTGTAGTCACTCCTGGGCTGTGAAAGACGCTCCCTATAGACACTGATAGTTTAATGTCTTTAACCGCCTTTAAAAGAGCCCTGAAGACACATTTTTTTAGACAGACTTTTAGTAATCTTTGGATGCTTTCAATCATTTTAACTGTTTTATTTTGTGTTTGTTGTGTTTCTTTTCGTGAACTGCCTAGAGCCTTTGAAGTCAGGCAGTATATACAATGAATAAATAAATAATGCCGCTTGCTCCTGGGTCTTTCTCTGGCCAATGGCTTTCTAGTGTCGGCGGGATGCTGCACCTCCTCCTCCCGCCCCACCCCACGCGTGGTGTGTGCTTCTTAAAACTTTCATTTCAATGAATTTAAAATCACTTATTTGTTTTGGAAAAAAATTAAACTTCTTTTTAGTGGTTCTTCTGCAAGATCTCCCAGCTGGTGGCCTCCCCACCCCCTGGTCCTCCCAGAGGCGTATCTAGGGAAAATAGCACCTAGGGCAAGCACTGAAATTGTGCCCTCTGTCCAAACATCTGACACCCATCTTTCAGATAACTTTACCATAATATCAGCTGAAAACTACAAGTCAATGTAATCTCATTAATCTTTTAATATTTCAAAAACTATTTCGCAGTGGACGTAGCCAGACCAAAAAATGCTGCAAAACTACAAATTTCAGTATGCTGGGGCTCATGAAATACCCAAATACTATGTGGAGGTGTACTTGGAAAACTAAACAGAAGTGCCTGTCTAATTCTCTACTATGCATTGTAGCATCACTTTTACATACGTTTTAAAAATAAATGGTGAATTTGGCATTTCCCAGATACTCTGAAAATAATTAAAGGATATGCAAAGTAAACTGTGTCACTGCTTGGAATATATTCTAGTATTTCAGAAAGACAGTTAAAATGAGAGAAAGAGAGCAAGAAACTCCCAGTGGGCCTTAATATTAAGGATTTCACACTGATTCAAAGACAAACTCACCATTAATAGCCATATTATGAAGACATCACATCTAACTCACTTATCACAAGAAGTAAAGTAAGAGCAAATGAATACAATCCTAGCTCATAAGCTTCAGCTCATTATTCACAAGCCCTGATTCAATGTACATAGTGCCAAACTGAATATGTGTACAGTGACTTATATTATATTAAAGTTAAAAAAAAAATACCTGTAGCCCCTTTGGGGGCTTCCTAAAGGCTGTGGGGTGGGTCTGCAAAGGTTTCCCCTCCCCTCGCTGGCCTCTAGGGCTTTGCAGGGACCATTTGAGCATGTGCGGTGGCCATTTTTTTTTAAAAAAAAATTAAAATTGGCTGCTGAAAACAAAATGGCTGCTGTGCATGCTCAAATGGCCTCTGCGAGTCCTGGCATGGCCTAGGGCCTCACAGAGGCCATTTGAGCATGCAGAGTGGCCTTTTTTTCCCCAGTGGCCATTTTAAAAAATAATAATAATTTTTTAAAATGGCGGCCCCCTTCAAGTGGTGCCCGGGGCACGTGCCCTGCCTGCCCTTCCCCTAGATACGCCCCTGGGTCCTCCTGGCCAGAAAGTAGCTACAGAGGAGGCAGGGAGAGCACGTCAAGCTGCTGGGCAGGCGGAGAAGCACAGAGGTTTGCGCACAGATCCTTTCTTCTTTCTCTTTTTAATCCCTCCCCCCAGTGGTCTTGTGGAAGACCACCGACTCAGCAAAGATGGTGGTCTTATGGAAGACCACCAGCTCAGCAAAGATGGTGGTCTTGCTGGTGCTCCACAAGATCATCCGGCAATTTCTTTTTTAAGCAAAGAAAAAAGTCACCGATCTATCACTATGGTTCCTCCATACATCTCAGAAGAAACGTTGGGGTACTTTGAAGTATCCCAAAAAGCCTAAGTAGAAAGTGGAACTTTTTAGCACTGGGATAATTCAGGTTAAGCCCCAATGTGCAGGGGCAAACCCAAATTGTGTGTGGAGTGCTCCCCGATATCTTGCAGGGACTTCCAAGGTAAATTCCACCTGATGTGCAAATGCACACCCACCGCTCCCAAGGCACTTCGAAGTACATTTGCCACCTAGGAAATCCCCTGGAGATGTCAGGGAGTGAACCTGAGACCTTCTGCACACACAGATGCGCCACTACTGAGCTGTGGCCCCAAGGGGAGTATCTTAAAGCAGGGCTGCTCAACTTTGGCCCTCCTGAAGATATTGGCCTACAATTCCCATAATCCCTGGCTATTGACTGCTGTGGCTGGGGATTATGGGAGTTGTCCAAAAACAGCTGGGGGGCCAAAGTTGAGCAGCCCAGTGTTCAAGCAAACAGTGCTCACATGTAGTCACCCAAACAAAGGCAAACCAGGGCAGACCTTGCTCATTACTGCAAGCCTAGCTCTCCTGAAATATGGCTGTTTCATAGGGAGAGGAAGGAAACACTCTCTGCATGCTCAGAGGCATCCTGTATCCAAATACTGAAAGATGGAACTTAACCCTGCACTTGCATCTGTGTATTCTGTCTCAAATGGGATTGCCACCATTTTTTCTCCAATGCTTCTCCTGTGTCTTTAACAGGAGTTTCCCTAGCAATCTGATCCTATGCATGAGAAGGCCCACTGAACTCAATAAGGCCTACTTTCAAGCAGGGACCATTGAACTTGGTAAGTCTTGCTTCCAAACATACACAGGCTTCTGGTTATCTGTACATAAGACTCACTGAAGACAGTGATACTTATTCCTCCTGAGTAGGCATCCATTGGGTAACATGGCTGCAATTCCATGCACAATTAGTGGGAACAAATGTTAGAGCACACTCTCTACAAATTCAATCTTATCCATATTTATTTGGAAGCAAGCACTATTGAACAAAGTTGGGCTTACCTTTGAGTAACTATCTCCATGTGGTGTGTCAGCTTCCTGTAGAGTTGCCAACTTTTGTATGAGCAAAGCAAAGCTTTGCCAGCTTCAGTGAAGTGTGTTGTCAAGTTGATTTCGACTCCTGGCACCACAGAGCCCTGTGGTTTTCTTTGGTAGAATACAGGAGGGGTTGACCATTGCCTCCTCCCGCACAGTATGAGATGATGCCTTTCAGCATCTTCCTAGATCGCTACTGGCCGATATAGTAGCAGCAGGGATTCGAACTGGCAGCCTTCTGCTTGTTAGTCAAGCATTTCCCCGCTGTGCCACTTAAGGTGGCTTTGCCAGCTTTACCTGGGCGTTTTTTCACATAGCAGGCTTTACTGCAAATTCACTGCGAGGTTTTACTGGGAATTCAAAGTTGGAAAGAGGGGGGAAACTCACACAAAAATGGATTTTTTTTACCCTGGATATAAAATGTACTACACTCTAACATGCAATGAAATACCCAAATCATGTGTGAAGTGCTCTCTGATAGTTTGCAGGACCTTGGGGTAAATCTGGCCGATACGTGAACGTACACCCTCCATTCCAGAGGAGATGTGAATTAAAAGCCCTGTGTGAAAACGCCCTGGTGCTTTCTTCTAGAAAAGTATCTGTGTCAGTCAAGCATCAGCAGCAAGAATCACAAAGTGTCTTGTGAGCATTAAAAGACCATCTGTTTTATGGTGGCAGACACTTTCATGGACAAGAGCCCACTTTGCCAGAAGTATGAAGGGAGATTGCATACACACACACACACGTACAGTGATATAAAAATTGTAATTATGGATTCAAAAGGCCACAAGATATGACAGGCAGGTCTATGACATTCTATGCACATTCCAAAGCTATACAATATACTAGATTCCCAACAGCAGCCACAGACAGCATGGCTTAGTGGTTAGAGTGTGGAATGCACCAGGCATCTTGACTCAGCAGTGTGTTTTGGCTGGACTCTCTCTCTCCCAGCCTAATTTAACTCACAGGATTGTTTATGTGTTTAAAGTATTTGTATATTATTGGAAAGAGAAAATGTACAGGTGGGCCCTGCCCTGAGCTCCTCAGCACAACAACAACAAATATTTATATACCGCTTTTCAACAAATGTTTTCCAAGCAGTTTACACAGAGAAACAAACAAACAAATAAATAAGATGGATCACATGCTTTCTCTTTTTCTTGCTTTCTCTCTTTATTTTGTTGCAAACCGCCCAGAGAGGTAAGTTTGGGGCGGTATAAAACTATGTTAAATAAATAAAATGAAATAAAATAAAATAAATCACCACGTTAGAAAGGTGCCTCTTTGCCCAGTTCGCAGGGGCCAAGGAAACGAAGGAAAAGGCTAGCAGGGGATGCTGGAGGGCTCCTCAGTCCGTGGCTCACACAGGTGGGCTCAAGTTCCAAGCAGTTCCCCAGACTAGGGAGCTCTGCTGTGGGGCCTTGTTCAAAGTTTCCCCCCTTCAGGCGCTGCTGGGCTTGCGGCTTGCAGCCGGGGCCACAGCGGCGCTTTTCACCGCCTAGTACCGGGCAGGGAGAGCGGGACAATGGGCCGCTTTGAGCGTCAGCTGCAGCAGCCACAGGCTTAACCCCGACCGACCGGGAGCGCCCGCCGCGTCCAGCTGGCCTCCCACCCGCTTCCCACACGCGATCATCATCCCTCGACTTCCCCGGCAAGGGAAGGGAAGGGAAGGGAAGGGCGGGCAGAGGGGAAGGAAGGAAGGAAGGAGAGGCGGAGCCCGCCCAGGCGGCAGCAGCAGCAGCAGCAGCACCACAGGAAAAAGTTTGCAAAGAGTTTCTGGAGGCGGCTCCCAAGGGCGCTTGGTGCGTGGTGGTTGGAGGAGGCGCCCCAGCCGCAGCATGGACGCCCTCAAGTCCGCCGGACGGGCCATCATCCGGAGCCCCAGCCTGGCCAAGCAGAGCTGGGCCAGCAGCAGGCACAAAAGTGAGTGTTTGGGGCGGGCGGGGGGCAGAGGCGGGAGAGCCCCCACCCCGCGCTCGGCTCCGAGCCGCGCAGCCTGGCCAAGCTCGCCGCTCTCCAGATGAAGTGCGCTTTGGGGTGCCTGGCCAGGCGCGCTGCCGGGACGGGGCCCTGCGCAGAGCTGCATCTGGCGCCTAGATCTGTCTGGGGCGCGTCTTGTTGTTCTGATCCTGTCCGGGGGCGGCGGGGAGCGCCGCCACTCGACTCTGCGGTTCTCGAGTTACCCTGTTTTGGGGGCCAGGATCTGCTCTGGTGGGGAGGGCAGATGATCCGCGGCCAGCAGCAGGACAGAGTCGCCGCTTCCCTCCGTCCTGGCTGTTTCTGAGGTCGAAAACAAGCGGCCGCGACACGCTGTGGGTGTCTCAGGTCGACACAGGTTGCGAAGTGGCAACTTTTGGCTTGGAGGAAGCAAAGCAAAGTCCTCTGTTCGGCAAGGGACCAACTCCAGGGTCGCCTGCTGCTTGGCACTGGCAAATGTCAAGAGGTGGGCATGGGGATTTCCTCCCCCACTCCGCCCCCTGAGATAATTTTTAATCTTAAATTAAATCCCTGCCCCACCCCATTTGCCACTTCTCTGTGGGGCGCCCGCGGGTCTCCCATCCAGGCTGCTTTGACAGTGCTGCAAAGTGAGATGCTCCCTGCTCCGCCACCCCCCCCCCCCCCGCAATATCACTGAGGAAGCATCTGATCAGATCTTCAGGCAGGGTTGGTAGGATGCTCGTGGGGGGTCATGTTTCTCTCAGGGCTGGAGATAAAGGGAGCTTGGGGGAGTTTTTCCTCTTTCCCTGTTCCCCTCCCGGGTACTAGGCCTAGTGATGAACCAGAACAGTGTTTCTCAACGTTTTTGGAGTCATGGACCCGTACATTATTCATGCACAGGTTCCTGGACCAGCAGTTAGTATGGGGGTCGCCCACATCGCTCCCATCCTCAGGCACCCCCCAAAAAACAATTTTGGGCAGCTCTCATCACTAGGCCTGGTACTGGGGAGGGGAACAGGGAAAGCCCTTGCTGCTGGATGATGTTCATTTTGAAGTGAAATGAAGTGAAATTGAAGTGAAGTGATGTTCATTTTGAAGTGAAATGAACCTTATCAAGCAGCAAGGCCTGCCTGGAAATGAGCTCCGGAGAGCTCCCAGTGGCCCCCGCCGGCCCCCAATTTTTTTTGGGGGGGGGGCGTGATTTTTATTAGTGATGCCTCGCAGACCGGCACCAGTCCATGGACCAGTGGTTGAGAAGCACAGAACTAGAAGGTTTCCTCTTAGCTGTAAGCATTGGAGACTTTGTGTTGGGAGGGGAGGAGTTGAAGAAGAGAGCTTCGCATTCTAGGAGAGGTGAGGAGGAAACCTCCAGGAATATGGGAGGGGTGGGCGAAGGTTTTCTCACTGCGCTGCTTTTGGCGACTGCTGTTTGTGCTTGAACTCGTGAGAGAATGTTCGAGTTGGGAAGGGACCCTGGAGGTCTTCTAGTGCAGCCCCCTGGTGAGTGCCGGAATCTGTGATAACATCCCCGACAGATGGCCTCCCAGCCTCGGGAAATCTCCAGCGAAGGAGAAGTTTGCACTAAGGGATGTGCATAAAGCGTTTCGGTGTCTCTTATCCGAGGCGCAGAAATGCTTCGAGCGGCCCCAGCCGAATCGTTTCAGCCGGCGGCGGACTGGCACTTTAAAAGGAGGAAGGCAGGTCTTCCCTGCCCCTCTGTTGCTTCCCTGCCGCCCCACTGCAGCGCTTTCTGTATTAGCTTCACGGTGCGGCTGCAGTGCTGCTCCCAGCAGCCCGCAGGTGGTGACAGCACATAAATGCACATACACCTTTTATGTGCCGCCGCCCCCCGCAGGTGTTTAATACTGACAGCGCCACAGTGGAGCGACGGAGTGGCAGATAAGACCTGCGGTCCTCCTTTTAAAGCACCCACCCTCCACTCACATGACCCCCCCCCCAGATGTGCGTGAAATGCTTCAAAGCAGACTGTTCCACTCTTGCATAGGAAAAGCTTCCTGATATCTAGCCTGAAACTGCTTCCTTCTAATCGCAACTCATTGATTCCAGTCCTGCCCTCAGGAGCAATAGAGAACAGGTTCACTCCTACTTCTGTGCGGCAGCCATTCAGATATCTGAAGGCATCACGTCTTTCTTTTAGACTTCTCGTCTCAAGGAGGTTTTTCCACACGAGGCTTTTGAAGCCCTTTAACTCACATCTCCTCCGGAATGGAGGCACTGTGTTAACATATTGGCCAGATAGGAACATAGGAAGCTGCCATATATGGAGTCAGACCATTGGTCTGTCTAACTCAGTGTTGTCTTCACAGACTGGCAGCAGCTTCTCCAAGGTTGCAGGCAGGAGTCTCTCTCAGCCCTATCTTGGAGATGCTGCCAGGGAGGGAACTGGGAACCTAGATGCTCTTCCCAAAGCGGCTCCATCCCTCGAGGGGAAGATCTTGCAGTGCTCACACATCAAGCCTCCCTTTCATGTGCAACCAGGGCAGACCCTGCTTAGCTAAGGGGACAAGTCATGATTGCTACCACAAGACCAGCTCTCTTCTCCATATACCCCCAAAGTCCCTGTGAGTTATCAGAGAGCAGTTCACTCACAATTTGGGTTTATCCCTGTGGGTTGACTGTAGCCAGATTTATATCCACGGTAAAAAATCCACTATTTGTGCTGGGGTTTTTGGGACAACTTCAAGTTTGCAGTAAACCCAGTAAACTCACGGTAATGCCTGCTGTGTGTAAAAGTCCCAAGCTAGACAAATGCAGCTCTTTTGACTGTTCCTCATATAATTTTGCTTTCACCCATCTTCATCTCTGTTGGCCTCCTCTGAATGTGTTCCAGTTTATCAGAGTTCTTCTTAAAATATAGTGCCCAGGATGGGACACAGTATTCCAAGCAAGGCCTGTCCAGCCCAGAATAGAGTGGAATGACTACTTTTCATCATCTGGATACTATTCTCTTAACACAGCCCAAGACTGTCTTAGCTTTTTTAGCAGCTGCATCACACTGCTGGCTTATGTTCAACTTATTGTCCACTAAGACACCTAGGTCCCTTTCACATGTATTGATGTCAAACTACATCCTGTACTTGTGCATTTGACATTTCTTACCCAAATGCAGGACTTTACATTTGTCTCATTGGTTTTGACCCAGTACATTTATCCCTTGCCAACCACGGTTGTGCCAACCATGGTTTTGAGTATATGCAAATAGCAAATTGTGTCAGGTCTTGCCAACCGCAACCCGAGTATCTGCGGTTGGCGAGGTTTTTCAGTGATGGGGGGCTTCAGTGATTTTGGTGGGGTTCAGAGGTTCGATCTGCGCATTCCTCTTGGTGACCCTTGCTGTCCCTTGCCAATTTAAAATGCCTTTGAGTGATGGTGGGGGCACTGTTTGTGCGCATGTGCGTGTGCTCACAAGTTTTCTGGTGTACGCTCAGTTAATTTTAGATCCCACTCAGGTTGAATCAGGAAGGCCCCACTCTGAATGCATCTGTGCACACAGTGTCTTGATTCTGCCACCCAGAACAAAACTCATTCCACACAGAGATGAAAAAAATTAGAGGGACCACCGGGGGGGGGGGCGTGTTTCAAAAAATTGCAAGAGGTTAGATCTGAGATCTGCTCATTCTTCTTGGTGACTCTTGGTGATATTACAGGATTTTGGGGGTGATCTTTAGCAATCCCCCCCCTTCTTTTTAGGTTTTTTTGTGATTGTGGTTCCCCTAACCCCCTGTTTCCCATAGACTTTAATGCCTCACCAACTGCGGATTTGCCAACAGTGAGGTTTTGCCAGAATGGAACCCTAGGTTGGTGAGGAATGTTGAGCCTGCTTAGATTCAATTGAATCTTGATTCTGTCTTCTAAAGTGTTAGGTATAATCCACTTGTGGAATTCTCTGCCACAAGAGGTGGTGACAGCCAACAATCTGGATGGCTTTAAGGGTGGTTTGGATAACTTCATGGAGGAGAGGTTTATCAACAGCTACTAGTTGGAGGGCTGTGGGCCACTTCCAGCCTCAAAGGCAAGATGCCTCTGAGTACCAGCTGCAGGAGAGTAACAGAGAGGGCATGCCCTCAACTCCTGCCTGTGGCTTCCAGCGGCATCTGGTGGGCCACTGTGCAAAACAGCGTGCTGGACTAGATGGGTCTTGGGCCTGATCCAGCAGGGCTGTTCTTATGTTCTTAGGTATCCCTGCTAGCTTTAGTAGTCTATCCCTCCTTTTACCAACTTGTCAACAAGGGATACTGTAGAAGTCTTTTGTCAAATGCTTTTCTGAACTAAAGAAACACTATCCATAGCATTCTCACGATCTATGAAACTGGTATCTCTGTCAAAAAAAAAGAAGAGAAGACAAAATTTTACATATGTACAGACATCTATGCACATACAGCCTAGTATCTGAATAGGGCTTAGAATGTCAAGTCATCCAATCAAATTGATTGGCAGGCAAGTGGGGAGGAAGTCCTTCCCACAGTGCATTGTTAACATATGGAATTTCCTGGCATTGGATGAGCTGATGGTCACTACCTTTGGTGACTTTAACGTGGGACTGAACAAATTCATGCAGGACAGGCCTATTGCTGGCTAGGTATTAATCATGCTGGCTCTGCAGAATGTTCTTCTTTCAAAGGCAGCATATTTCTGTATATCAGTTGCTGAGGGATGGGGTTGCATCAGCAGGGGAGGGCTGCTTGTGGACTTCCCAGAGGCATCTGGTTGTCCACAGTGGGAAGCATGATGCTAGACTAGATGGCCCTTTGGTCTGATCCAGCAGGGTGGCTCTTATGTTTTTAAAATTTCTGTGGTGTGCTTTAGAGTGTGGAAATACAGCTGCTTTTTCCATGATGGGAAATCTTTACATATGAAGTGGTTCCACGTGTCATCTTGTGTGCACAGAATTTATGGTGTGTGGCAAATGTAAGCATTAGTGATGTGAAAGCTTTATGTCACTCTCCTCTCCCCCGCATGCCCGTGGTCCAGCAATTATTTACTTGTGGCTTTAGCACTGAGGGATTGAAGAGCCCTAGGCCGCCCTGAGGCACAGTTGCTGCCTCTCCCTGATTGAAAGGGGGCCAGGCATCTTCCTTCTGTAATGAAGGGGGATCATGACTTCTAGTGTTCTTGCAAGTGTGTGCGAGACCATCTTTTGGCACGGGTCCTCAGGCAAGTCACGTGACCTCAGATTTAAACCTGGGCTTGCTCTGTCTTGTAAAGAGGCTCTTGCCTGATGTGGGTGAGGTGAGAATTTTTGGCATGGAATCCTGAAAAAAAAGAAGAAGTTATTTCGGCACCAAGCCCTGTGCTCAGCTTCCAGCTAAATCTTCTTGGGCCTTGGAGCATAAACCTACTGCCAGCGTTTTAAAGCCAATGTGCATAAATCTGTTCCCTTGGTCTCATCAATTCTTGCATTACCTGATGCTAGGGAATAATTGCTAATGCCAATTTGTACAGGAAGCATGGGGATCTTGTTCACATGTTAAACAGAGAGTCTAATATCCTTTAGCAGTTTTACTGCTTAGGGACTCTGTGTAGTGTGTGTGTGTGTGTGTGTGTGTGTGTGTGTTTCGAATGAACATTTAAGCTGGGGTGAGCATTGGGTAGCTCAGGAGCTACTGGTAGCTCTCAGGCTCACCTGAAGTAGTTTCCCAGTAGTGTTCCCTCTAACAGGGATTCCCAGATATGGTTGACTACAGCTCCCAGAATCCCCAGCTGCAATGGCTTTTGCTTTAGTATTATGGGAGTTGTAGCCAACCTCGAATTGGTATGTTAAGGGATGCCAAAGGACAGATAGTAACTGATTCAGAGAAGATCAAACAGAGCAGGGATGTCAACATCCAAGATACTCTAGAACAGTGTTTCTCAAACTTTTTGGAGTCAAGGACCGCTAAATTCTTCGTGCAGAGTTTCAAGGACCGCTACATTCTTCATGCGCAGTTTCCCGGACCAGCAGTTAGTAAAGGGGTTTCAAGTCTGTCTGTCTGTCTGTCTGTCTATCAGACTTCTATACTGCCCAAAACTTGCATCTCTGGGCAGTTTAGAATGAAAATAATATAAGCATTAAAATAATTAAATTTGGAATCTTTTGCAAACATGGAATATTAGGGGTTCTTAACCTTGGGTCCCTCAGTTAAACTCCCATAACCCACAACAACAATGGCATTTGGCCATTATGGCTGGGGATTATGGGAGTAGAAGTCCACCAATGTCTGGGTACCCAAGGTTGAGAACCCCTGAATCTAAAAGCCTGGGTGAACAAATTTGTCTCCAGTATGTCTGGAGTGGAGGTGCTTGTGATTACTCAATGGAGAGGGGATGTTGGGCCATTAGAAAAATTCAAAAGCTACATGGGGCCAATGAAAACAACATACAAGCAAGCCCCACTGATGCAAGAGGGAAACAGCGTTCCCTCTCAAGGCGCCTCGACCACAACAGGCAGCTGGGTTTCAATCAACCAACCTTTGGCTGCAAACAATGAGCATGCAAGAACCAGCAGCCCTTCAAGTGGCGCCCACTGCCATACTTTTTCCTCCATGCCCCCGCATCGCATACAGTTTGAAGCTGTAAAGATAGGGAATAAGATAGCTGTAGGAAGATCTCAGCAGCACGTGGAGGCAAGGCACAAGAAGGGTCCCACGCCTCTGTGATACTCTTCCTCTTCCGTGCCATGTGCAAAATTGAGTAAGTGAGTGCCTTGATTTCAGTTGTGGGCGGGGGGGGGTTGACTCCCAGTCAGGGACCGGCACTCAACCCTTCGGGGACCGGCAGCGGTCCAGGGACCGGTGGTTGAGAAACACTGCTCTAGAAGATATTCCCTACTTGCAAGAACCTCTAGTACAGGAAGATGAAGTTACATCAGCACTCCAGTCATTACGAAGTCAGAAGGCTACAGGAATTGATGGAATAGCTACAGAAATATGGCAAGTAACAGAAGAAGAGTCAGTCAAGGCTCTAACCAAACTATGCTAGCACATTTGGAGAATGCCACAGTAGCCAACAGACTGGAAGAGATCAGTCTACATATCCATACCAAAGAAAAGCTTGCACAAACCATTGCACAATATCCTTAATTTCACATGCTAGTAAAATAATGGTCAGGATCATCCAATGCAGATTAGAGCCCTACGTGGAAAGGGAAATGCTGGATGTTCAAGCTGGTTTCAGAAAAGGCCAAGCAACAAGAGACATCATTGCTGATGCATGCTGGATTACTGAGAAAGCCAAAGAATACCAAGAAGAAGTCAATATGTGCTTTATTGACAACAGAAAAGAACTTTGGTGCTGGAGAAGACTTTTGAGGATACCATGCACATCCAGGAAAACAAACAAATGGATTATAGAACAAATCAAACCAGAATTTTCACTCGAGGCACAAATGACCAGGCTCAAACTATCGTACTTGGGACACATTATGTGAAGACCCAGCTCCCTTGAGAAGTCTATAATGCTGGGAAAAGTGGAAGGAAAGAGAAGAAGAGGACGACCAGCAGCAAGGTGGATGGACTTGATTACGACAGCAATGAATGCACCACTGAGGGACCTTAAAGGCCAAGTTGAAGACAGATCATCCTGGAGAGAATCTAGCTATGTGGTCGCTAAGAGTCAACACCGCCTTGATGGCACTTAATCAATCAGTCAGTCAGTCAACAACATCTGGGAATCTCTGTTGGAGGGAACACAGTTTCTCAGGCATTTGGGCTTGCTTCTCCCTCCCTGCCAGCCAATACAGCCAACTTGACCAGCTGGCTGTGGGGGCCTGGCTATATTGTTTTTAATCTTAATCTCTCTCCCTCTCTCTCTCTCTCCTCTCTCTCTCTCTCTCTCTCTCTCTCTCTCTCTCTCTCTCTCTCATTGGGGTTGCCTTTAATTTCTCTCCCATTCATTTCTCTCCAGTTTCTGCATCCACAATGCAGCCTCTCTTGCTGCCCCACTGACTTGAAGCCAAATTGTCTGGAAATTAAGGGGTTTTGATGTTAAAATCCCTTATTCTGTTGAAGTAAAATTGTGTACAAACTATTTTGTGACTGGCTCTGACTCCTCAAGCCAGGGACAGAGCTACCATTGGGCAACCATGTTCCGCAAACCTGGGCCACCCAATGGGGAAGGGCCGCCCCCTTCCCCATTGGAGCTGCATGTCCCCTTCTCCTGAGGAGCTGTGCACCACCTGCCCCTGCAGCTGCCCAGCAGTGTCCCTGTTACATGGATTCCCCAGTGTTGACTACAACTCCCAGTATCCCCAGCCAAAGGCCATTGCAGCTGGGGATGTTGGGAGCTGTAACCAACAACATCGGGGGTTCCTTCTTACAGGGAACACTGCTGCCTGTCTACCTTTCTCACCAGCAGCGGGAAAGACCTGCTTTGTGCCAGCGGCAACAGGGAGAGAGGCAGGCAGAGGCTGGTGGTGGGAGCCTCCAAAAAACCTAGCCACGGGCCACCACCCACATTGATATGCTAGTTTCTCAAACTGCTATTTTGCAACTGCCTCTGCCTCCCCAAGCTGCCATTTCATGCAGATAGGTCTTGGCAAAAAAATAAAATAGCTCCCAGAAGTCTGAAGCCTGCAGCCTGCCCAGCCCTGATTTAAACAAGTGTGTCTGCTTAGAAATACACTTCTGTTTTTCAGAAGGTGATGTGTCTTATGTTCTAGATTAGTTACTTCCCCACAAGTGCTAATTGAGGTAACCTTCTTGCCTGTCATTAGTAAAGTGAGAGAGGCATTGCTCATTGACCGAAGGTCTGTTCTGTTTGCATAAATTCTCCGGGCTCTCTGTTAAAACTCTTTTGGGCAGCAAAACCCAAAAGGTCTGGTTATGGTTGCCACCGGCTCGTCTGGGGGCGACTCGGGGCCGGGCCTTCTCTGTGGCTGTCCCAGGGCTTTGGAATGCACTCCCTGTCAAAAGAAGAGCGTCTCCAGCTCTGATTGCTTTTAGAAAGACCCTTAAGACACACCTGTTCTCTCAGGCTTCTAATTAAAATTCATTTGAAAGTGTTTAATTGTTTTTATCCTGTGGAATTGTTTAAGTGTTTCACTCTGTGGGTTGTGTTTGGTTGTTTTATTTTTGTGAAAGTGTTTTTCACAAACACTTATTTTTATATTGCAATCTGGATTGTGTACACTGCCTAGAGATGTATATATCAGGTTGTATATAAATGCGATAGATAAACAGATAAATAAGAACAGAAAAGAGATCTGCCTGAGACCTTGGAGAGCTGCTTCCAATCAGAATAGACAGTCCTGAGCAGTGTTAGGAACATAGGAAACTGCCCTATACTGAGTCTGACCATTGGTCTATCTAGCTCAGTATTGTCTTCACAGACTAGCAGCGGCTTCTCCAAGGTTGCAGGTGGGAATCTCTCTCAGCCCTATCTTAGAGAAGCCAGGGAGGGAACTTGAAACCTTCTGCTCTTCCCAGAGCAGCTTCATCCCCTGAGGGGAATATCTTGCAGTGCTCACATATCAAGTCTCCCATTCATATGCAACCAGGGCAGACCCTGATTAGCTATGGGGACAAGTCATGCTTGCTACCACAACACCAGCTCTCCTCTCCCTCAGGCAATCTCAACTGAGGCCCCCCAGCTGTTTTTGAACTACAACTCCCATAAGCCCCAGCCGCAGTGGCCAATAGCCAGGGATTATGGGAGTTGTAGGCTAAAACCTGCAGGAGGGCCAAAGTTGAGCAGCCCTGCTCTAACAGGGATTCCCAGATGCTGTTGACTACAACTCACAGAATCTCCAGCTGCAATGGCTTTTGCTTGGGAATTATGGGAGTTGTAGTCAACAACATCTGGGAATCTCTGTTAGAGGGAACGCTGGTACTGAGAGAGATGGACTCTGTGGTGTGACTCTGAATAAGGCAAAGGGTGAGGGTGTGTGTATGTGTGTGTAAGTCCTGTCTTGCATAGGATGCTAAGCAGTGGTGTTGAGTGAAAGGGGATGATGGGAGTTGTAGTCTTAACATCTAGGGACCCAAGGTTGGGAACCTTTGATGTACATGATAGAGCCCCTGGTGGCGCAGTGGTAAAACTGCCGCCCTGTAACCAGAAGGTTACAAGTTCGATCCTGACCAGGGGCTCAAGGTTGACTCAGCCTTCCATCCTTCCGAGGTCGGTAAAATGAGTACCCAGAATGTTGGGGGCAATATGCTAAATCATTGTAAACCGCTTAGAGAGCTCCGGCTATAAAGCGGTATATAAATGTAAGTGCTATTGCTATAAATGTAAGTGCTATGATAGGTGCTTACATGTTTTTCTCTCATGCCGACTACAAATAGTACATACCGCAAACTGCGGAAGTTGAAGAAGCAGTGTGGACCATGGTATCCATGGCCCTGTTCAGACATTATGTTGTACCTGCGTTTAGATGTCTGTACACAGGTCCATGTGTTTGTGTGAATGAGTGTACCTGTGTTCATTTTAGTAGTGAACCTGAGTGCAGGGTCCCTAAAAAGCAGGATAGGCAATGTACTGCTGTATCTGTTTCCATCATAACATGTGAATAATGGTACCTGTATACAGATCTGTAGACTGTATGAGTGTTGAGCGTAACATGTGAATAAGGCTAGTGTATCTCAAAGGGGCCCACCTTGAGTCTGTAGTAATGGGAGTTACTGTATTTCAGGGTACCTAATGGGTTCTACTTTCAGTTCACTGCACAAGTGGCAAACATAGAGTGTGGAAAACTTCTGTTTGGGCCCATGGAGGAATCAATAGGGATTAGCCTAGAGGTGTTAGGAACAGCCTCTAAAACCATTCACAAGTTATCCAACACATTTCACACTTGAGCTCTTCATTGGGAAATTATTAGACAGCAGTTATTTACCTGCAGCAAAATGTGGCCGTATATCTCTGGTATGAAGCGGGGGAAGTAAATGTTGATGATGTGACTCTGTGTGTGTGTGTGTGTGTGTGTGTGTGTGTGTGTGTGTGCGCGCATGTGCACATACAGTGACAGCAGATCAACAGATTCACTTTGTGGCTTCCCCCTCAGTGCCTATGAAGAGTTTACACCCATACAGTTTTTGTGTTTTATGGGAGGTTAACCCCCCACAGCAAGAGCTTAAATGTTCAAGCCACTTCCGCCTCAGAAACACAAAGGTGTAAAATGACTGGTGAGAAGACTAAAGAGTTTTAGCCCCCTTTCCTCTTTAGTTGTGATGGTTTTGAGAGAGTATTCTTCAAGCTGAGAAATCTCCTCCTCTTTTTGTTCAAGCCTCTTTCCCACCCTCCTCCCCACTGATGTCCCGGAGCTCCACCCACCTGGTTATCTGTTAAGTGCCCTTTGAGTCTGTGAACATTCCACGCCATTGAGTTCTATTGGAGCGGTTTCGGAGAGGGTCAGCCCTTAGGGCTTTCCTTCTTCATGTTTTTGTGAAACCAACACATCTGTGGGTTACTCCAAGTCTGCCACTACATAGGAAGCTACCATATACTGAGTCAGACCATTGGTTTATCTAGCTCAGTATTGTCTTCACAGACTGGCAGCAGCTTCTCCAAGGTTGCAGGCAGGAATTTCTCTCAGCCCTATCTTGGAGATGCTGCCAGGGAGGGAACTTGAAACCTTTTCTCTTCCCAGAGCGGCTCCATTCCTTAAGGGGGATATCTTACAGTTCTCACACTTCTAGTCTCCCATTTATATGCAACCAGGGCAGACCCTGCTTAGCTAAGGGGGAAAGTCATGCTTGCTACCACAAGACCAGCTCTCCTCTCCATCTTGCCTGTAGGTGCTCCGGTTGCGCATCCAAAAGGATCCCAACATTGCCAGCTGTTTTTGGATTATAAGAGATAAGATATTATAGAGTTGCTTCCTTCCATTCTCCCAATTTGCTGAATATCTTATTCTATAACCCAGGCTGCCTAACCAGGATGGTAATAGTTAAGAACATAAGAACAGCCCTGCTGGATCAGGCCCAAGGCCCATCTAGTCCAGCATCCTGTTTCACGCAGTGGCCCACCAGATGCCGCCGGAAGCCACAGGCAGGAGTTGAGGGCATGCCCTCTCTCCTGCTGTTACTCCCCTGCAACTGGTACTTAGAGGCATCCTGCCTTTGAGGCTGGAGGTGGCCCACAGCCCTCCGACTAGTAGCCATAGATAGACCTCTCCTCCATGAAGTTATCCAAACCCTTCTTAAAGCCATCCAGATTGTTGGCCGTCACCACGTCTTGTGGCAGAGAATTCCACAAAGTGGATCATGCGTTGTGTGAAAAAGTACTTCTGTTTGTCGGTCCTAGATTTCCTGGCAATCAATTTCATGGGATGACCCCTGGTTCTAGTGTTATGGGAGTGGGAGAAGAATAGTTTGTGTGACCTATTACTATGCAGCTGTTGTGAAGCCAAGTGTGCATGATGTCTGATCACTCATGTAAAGGTCTGTCTCTACAGTACACACCTATTTTATCCCCTCCCTCCCCTTTTGTCACCATTGGTCATGCTAGTTCAGAACCACGACCCCCAATATATGTAAGCCATTGTGGACGATGGGGGTTATACTCCAACATCATCTGAGGACCCAAGTCTGAGAACCTCTGCCATGCTCCAATTATGCAGGGAGGCTGGATCGGCCACCCACACGATTACCGCCTCCGTCACGGATCCGGTACAGGCAGCGGGGATCGGGGGCTGCCCGGCCCCCGGAAGTGCCAGAATGCCCCACGCGAGTATTTTGGGAGCATTTTGGGGAGACCCCCGAGCCCGGGAGGCTTGTTGGAGCCTCCTGGTTGGGGATCTCCTCATGAGTCAGCGCGGAGTCGCGCCACTGCGTCTCACGATTGGAAAAACCCGGCTAACGGAGCGCTCTCTCCATTCAACTGGTTTAAAGGGAGGGGTATTTTTGGTGGTTTGCTGCCGGGAGCCACACAGAGCCAGGCTGGCTTCCCTTCGCCTGGTTCCACACGGTCGTGAGGATAGCCTCAGTATGTCACAAAGATTGAAGTTGTTTTCACAGTCACTGGAAAGCAGGCTAAGGGAACTCAGCCCACTTTCCGGGGATCGTGGGAACCACCAGGCTCATAGGCAAGCCCGGTGCTCTGAAGGCGGCTAGCCCACCTAACTACCCCTCCCCTAAGAAAAGGTTAATGGGGCAAGCGCTCCGTTAACCTCATCTTTTTGTTGCAGTGTGCAGCGACACACGAGTAGATCCCCCACTGGCTCAGGGGTCTCTCCAGAATGCCCCGCGCACTTGCCCGGGGCATCCTTGAACTTCCAGGGGCCATGCGGCCCCTAATCCCCGCCACCCCGGCTGGCGTGTGGGCATCCAATCTGGCTGCCCAGCTACGAGCGGCTGAGCCCTCTTTCCCTGCAGTTAGCCCCAAAGCTCTTCTCAGTGATCGCGAGAAGAGCTTCATTATCTTAGAAACCTTTCCAACAGTTCTCTTTAAAATATATCGCTGTCCTATCTCTCCCTAATGTGGGAGGCCCAGCAGAGGCAAGATTTGGCCCAGGGATTCGGTTCTCCACACACAGAACAGGGCATTGACCGTCTTGCTATGATATGAGAAGAATCTGCCAGAGATTTTGCTGCTGGAGTCCCATGCTGCCGGGGTCGCAGCTTCGAGATGGTTCAACTGTCCGATCTTTAGGTTCATGGGAGGCTACTGCTTACCTTGGATGTCTTGCTTTGCCCAGATTGCTCTTTGGAGAGCTGGCCTGGCAGTAGCAAACGTGACTTGTCCTCTTTGCTAAGCTGGGTCTGCCTTGGTTTGCATTTGGGTGACTACTCTGCTGTAAGATATTTCCTTGAGGGAATGAGGGTTCGAGATTGGTAGATCTCAGTGGTAGAGCATCTGCTTGCATGCAGAAGGTCCCAGGTTCAATCCCTGGCATCTCCAGGTAGGACCAGGAAAGATTCCTGCCTGAAACCTTAGAGAACTGCAGCCAGTCAGCATAGTCAGTACTGAACTCCATGCACCAAGGGTCTGACTCGGTCAATAAGACCCAATCATGAGGCTTGTGATCCTATGTTCTCTCTTGCTTAGCTTTCCCCCTTTAAAACCACGTCGTCGTTTGCATTAAAAGGTGAGAATGAAGTGCAGATTTACTCAGCAGGCTGTGTATTGAGTGGCCTCATTACCCGGCTTGCTTTGGTGTCCGGAGCAATGGGATGTGTTAATTTAAGTACATGTGCTTAGCTCCACTAGCCTGGAGGCTTAAAACTGTACGAAGCAAAGCTGCCCTTGACCAGTGCAAGAGCTGATTAATGCGGGAGGGGAAAACAGACCTGCTTTGTGTCTGCTGGGATGCAGTGGGTGTGATACTGCCGAATCTAACCACTTGGCTGGGAGCCAGCGTGGAGGAGTGTTAAGAGTGCTGGACTAGGACTGGGGAGACCCGAGTTCAAATCCCCATTCAGCCAAATACTTGCTGGGTGACTCTGGGCCAGTCACCTCTCTCTCAGCCTAACCTACTTCACAGCAGGGTGGATTTGATTTAAATCAAACTGATTTAAATCACGATTTAAATCACTAGCACGGTGGATAAAAATCAATGATTTTTTTAAAAAAATAAAAAAATCGGTTTTTTAATTTAAATCAGATTTTTTTGATTTAAATTGGATTTTTTTGATTTTTTTAAAAAAATCATTGATTTTTATCCACCCTGCTAGTGATTTAAATCGTGATTTAAATCAGTTTGATTTAAATCAAATCCACCCTGCTTCACAGGTTTTTTGTGAGGAGAAACGTAAGTATGTCGTACACCGCTCTGGGCTCCTTGGAGGAAGAGCGGGATCTAAAATGTAAAAAAAGAAGAACTGTACTTTACATTAGCAATTCACTTCTGAATGTGGCCTCATGATGTGCAAAACTGAATGGTGCACATCAGGGTCCTCAAACCTGATGTTGTTGGACTACAACTCCCATCATGCCCAGCCACCGGGCGGGGGGGAGCCAACAATGTTGGACCACCTCAGGGCACTTTCAGTCACAGTTGGAGCATCTTGTATTATGGTAATACAAGTAATTATATTGTTACAAACTTCAAATAGCAGCCATAAAGGGATGCCTACTTTATAGCAGATTTGGAAGATTTGTAGGTCATAGGTACCCAGAGTTGTGAAACTCTGGGCAGGATCAATTTAATCCCAACAGTTTAAGAAAAACCCTGGCCAAAGGTCCCTCTAGATGAGACGTTCCCAACCCAGATATGGTTGGACTATATCAGCTGCCCATCATCCCAACTTCAAACCTGATGTTTATGTCTTGATATAGTTTGGGGGACTTATTTAGAATAAACCGTGACGGAGCCGGTGGGGGCTGGGGAGATTGGGGGCTGCGCGGCCCCCGGAAGCCCCAGTATGCCCTGCGCGAGCATGCTGGGCATACTGGGGAGACCCCCGGAGCTGGGAGGTGGCTTTTCGCCTCCCCTCCAAGGGTCTACTCGCGAGTAGCCAGGGCACGGAGCCGCATTGCGGCTCCTCATGACCAGATAGCCCGGGTTTGCAGAGTGCTCGCTCTGCAAACCCGGGCTATGGGGAGGGCTACAGGAGCGGGTTACCCGCTCGGGAACCACCGTGCTCGTAGCTGAGCCCACTGGTTCTGATGATTGAAGAAAATCGGGCTAGCGGAGCCTTTTCTTCAATTGTGTGAATAGCCCCTTAGTCTCTTCAGTAGGTGCCTGTATAAGCTGCAAGTTGCTTCAGTAGGAAGCCTGTGGAACTGAGTGTTCTTAATTGGTGCAGCGGGGAAGTAACTTGCCTCGGGAGCAAGAGATTGCTGGTTTGAATGCCCACTGGTATGTTTCCCAGACTATGGGAAACACCTTTATTGAGCAGCAGCGATATAGGAAGATGCTGAAAGGCATCATCTCATGTTGCATGGGAGATGGCAGTGGTAAACCCCTCCTGTATTCTACCAAAGGAAACCACATGGCTCCTGATCGCCACGAGTTGACACCGACTTGCTGGCACAACTTTGCCTTTACCTTTAATTCTATGGAGTTAAAGGAAACTTCAGACGAGCTCTATTAGCAGTGAAGGTATTTCTGGGGTGTGGAAACCCATTTTACAGCAGACACTGTGCCTCTTAATTCATTTCGGAGAAGCATTTTTGCTTTATGTGCCAGCTGTTCTCCCCCCGCCCCCAAATTTAAAAAATCCTGTCCATATTCCCTGGAGCTCATTCTTACAAGCAGGTAAGATCAAAAGATTCGACTCTTTGACTCTTGGACAAGGCTGATCTCTGCAGACCTTGTAAAGGATTAAGAAGCTCAAAACTCTGAATTATGAAGTTGTAGCTTTGCATCTGGTGTGCTGTGTCCACACTCACCAAAGGAATTTTAGACAGAAATACAGCTTGGTCACGTATGTCTGGATCAGGGACTCTCAAATGTTGAAGAAGGTTAAGAATTACAGCCGGATGGTCCTCCTTAACAAGGAAATATGTCATTAACCGTGTGTGTGTGTGTGTGTGTGTGTGTGTGTGTGTGTGTGTGCATGAGAGAGAGAGAGAGAGAGAGAGAGAGAAACCAAATAAGGACATTCAACTCGGTTCATGGTGCACTAAGCCAGAATACAAGCATGGCCAGCTCTAGAGGTTTGGCACCCTAGGCAAAATATGACTTGGGTTCCCTCCCACTTTCAGTTAAAATTATATTCTGTAACGTTCTGAACTGTGATGGCCCCTCAAATGGTTGCTGCACATGCACATCAGGCAGTTTAGGGGCAGAGATGTGCTCCATGCAGAACTCGGCAGTGGTACAGGGCAGCAGAGGTCCTTCTTCACTGCTCCCCCTGCTGCTGCCTGCCATGTAGAGTTCAGACTGGGAAGTTTGAAAAGGCCACATCAGACCGTGTTGTGGTGGGCGGGAGGGACTGAGCCTGACCTTGGAATGCCTAGGTTGGTTCAGAGCTCTCTGCTGTGGTTCTGTAACATTTGGAGCTCCAAATGGCAGCTGGAGTCTGCTTTTTGTTTTCCTGCCGCCAGTCATGGCAGGGTTAAAAAAAAAAAGCATCGTTGAGTATCTGTCTGCCTGCCCGCCTGCCCACTCAGTTATGTTTTACTCTTTTTAAAAAGCCTGTTTTTGAAACCTACAGTTTAAAATATAAATTGGCTGCTGGCTAATTTCCAGGTTTCTCATGCGATTCTCTTGTGTTAGGTTACTTTCAAGTTTCACAGTGAGTATCCCCGTTACTTTAAAAAACTAACTTAAATGATGGTCGGGAAAATACCCAAACCCGATTCTGACGTTCTGAAGGGTCCAAAAGACCCTGAACCGAAATTTGTGGGATCGGGTGAGATTGGGTCAGACCTGATCCCGACATTTGTGACTGTGCACAGCCCTACCCACAGCACACACACCCAAGAACTGGCGTTCTAGGCGAGGCCCAGGTCCACCAAGTGGATGGGCTGGCCCCGAGTACAAGGGGTAGGATCAAAATAAATGGGGAGAAGAATCAGAATACTGTTTTTATTGTGCTGGTTTGAACAATACACATGAACCATACAATACAAATATTAATGTAATCTAGTATTTGTAGCTTTAGAGTAGTAATTCAATACAACACACAATTAAGGGTGTGCACATACCGTTAGCAGCAGTTCGGTCCAGATTCAGACCAAACTACCGCTCTATGAACCAGCTTGGCCAGTCCAACTGATGTACCAGCTCAAACCAGCCCAGTTTGCAGCAGACCACTTCAACCGCGAACCAATCCGTTTACAATACTACACACAGCACAACTGCACATAAGGACATCCCCCCAGCTCATTCGAACTACAAATACTAGTTCAAAATAATATTTGTAGAGGGGCCTTTTGAATGAACCCCTCCCTCACATGATTTATGAACGGAGCCCTGGTACACCAGAAGGGGGAGAAGGATGTGCACACTCACGACACGCACATGTCCATATCACATGTGATCCGGATGGCTTGTGAGCTATCATCCGAACCCACCCCCTGTTGTTCATGTTAAAACTTTTGACAGAGTGCTCTCCCTTAGTGTTAACACCCTTTTTGCGTAATTTCCAACTAACTAGGAGGAGGACCTCCTTCCATGTCTCTCCCTGTGCCTTTGGAACTTTTGAGAGTTCCGCAGGTAACTTTACAAAACTTTCTTGGTCTTCTCAGTGGTGGTATCCCAGGCGTGGAATTCCCAGAGGCTTGTCTGCCCATCCCTATAAGGCAAGTAAAAATGTCCTGTTCTGGAGGGTATTTCCACCCTCCATTTTTGGAAGGGTGGTATAGAAATCATATTATTATTATTATTATTATTATTATTATTATTATTATTATTATTATTTCTTGTTTACACAGTCAGACAGGTGTTATTGACTGGTTTGTTTTATCCAGACATCGAGTCCTTCCCAAGAACCTGGGATGCCAGGATTTTATTATCAATGTTGTTGCTGTTGTTATAGATATCGTCGCAGAATATAGGCTGTTCCCAGTAAAGCTGCTTTTTGTAATTGGCTGATGGTGATTTCTGTGGCCCCTATGGTGTTGAGGTGCTCTTCAAGGTCTTTTGGAACTGCACCCAGGGCGCCAATGACCACTGGGATTATTTTGGTCTTTTTCTGCCACAGCCTTTCAAATTCAATTTGTAGATCTTTGTATTTGGTGATTTTTTCTATTTCTTTTTCTTCTATTCTGCTATCCCCTGGTATTGCTATGTCGATTATTTTGACTTGTTTTTCTTTCTTCTCGACTACAGTTATATCTGGTGTATTGTGTGGCAGGTGTTTGTCTGTTTGTAGTCGGAAGTCCCATAATATTTTTACATCTTCATTTTCTACCACTTTTTCAATTTGATGGTCCCACCAATTTTTGGCTAGTGATTGCCACCCATTGTTTTTTGGTGGTTTTTTTTAAATGTTTATAATTGATTTTAATTGTTAACTGCTGATCACTAGTGGGTTTAAAAAAAATAAATCCTGCTTTTCCTCCAAGGAGCCCAGAGTGGTATACTACATACTTAAGTTTCTCCTCACAGCCACCCTGTGAAGTAGGTGAGGCTGAGAGAGAAGTGACTGGCCCAGAGTCACCCAGCAAGGATCATGGCTGAATGGGGATTTGAACTCGGGTCTTCCCGGTCCTAGTCCAGCACTCTAACCACTACATCATGCTGGCTCTCTTCATTACTGGCTGGTTATGAAGTTGTCTTTGAATCTGCAAATTAAATCAGGCTATTATTGTTCATCCTAATGCTGCAGATGGGACTAGAGCAGGGATTCTCAACGTTGGGTCCCCAGATGTCATTGGACTTCAGCTCCCATAATCCCCAGCCAAAGGCCACTGGGCCTGGGGATTATGGGAGTTGAAGTCCAATAGCATCTGGGGACCCAAAGTTGAGAATCCCTGGACTAGAGGAGTATTTGCTTGGCTAGTGAGTTTGTGGCTAAGAAGGAGATTTGAAGGATTGACTGGCCCCTTCCGATTTTGGGCCACTAAACTGATTCTGTTTAGAATCCTGAGAATTCTCAAGGGGGAGGATTCTTCCCCCTCTCCGTAATCTCTGCATAAAATAAGGAGCAACCCTATTGCTTCTCTGTGTGCCTCTTCCCTATGAGGCAGATGTTGGACCAATTGCAGTAATAATAAACTGCATTTCCCAAAGATGAGGAGTGCTTTTGGAGACAGCAAATGATTTTCTTATACCTTTTGCTATGTAAACTGCTTTGACAACATCTTGTTGATTGGTGGCATATAAATCTTTTTAATTATAATAATATTCAATGACAGTAAGTGGGGAAGGTCAGGGAGGTTCCCAGAGCAATCATCTGTGTCTCCTTGGCGGCAGTCCTAGGACTGACAACTGGCCAGAAGAAACAGTCTGGCCTCCTCCTATGCCTTTATCTGCAGTGTGGTATGAAGAAACTGTCTGGTGGAACCTTTTGTGATATGGAAATAAACTTTATCGCCTGCTAATGTCTGCAGGTCAATCTGCTCTTAAAGGCACAGTAGCAAAGGTTGGTAAAATGTTAGCAACCTGACATGCACAAGAAAAGAGTGCTTCCTAAGTTACTCTTGCTTTGCAACATTTTGATTTGTTGAGCCTTAAAAGTTTCCAGTCTGAATTTACCTAGACCTGCCTTGGAGCTCTCAGGAAGATTCATCGGGGTTTTCATTCTTATTTTTATTTGTAAGCATCCCTTTTGTCTAAAGGCACCAGCAGTAGCATAGAAGGCTGAAAGAACAGAAGTGTTAAACGTGATTTGGTGTGTGTGTGTGTGTGTGTGTGTATACACACACACACACACACACACACACACACACACACACACACACACACATACACACACACACAAATTAAGGGGGAGGCAGGGAAACGAAGCCTGGGCTGGATTTTGTTGTACTGTGTGGAAACTATTCTCACTTATCAAATAGCACCTTAAGTGCACAAACTGCCTAACAACAACCGAAACACAGAAAGCAATCCATAACTGTCACTAGAAACAAAGGTGTCCTCTGAGTAAATTTTAACAGCTTTGTGATATTGCTGGGTAATTGCATGCTGACCTTTAAGGAAAGGCCTAGTTGTGTTTGCCTCTGAAAGCCTTTAAAGCTTCACTTTTTGTCTGGAGGTTTCTTTTTAGGCAGACCAACAGGGAAAGAAGACATGCACAAGATGAGGGGGCTTTGCGAGCTACACGCCAGCTCTAATCTCCCAACCTTTAGTCAGTCTTTGAACTTTAAAAGTTTCCAATCTAAACGTATCTCCCATTCTCCAAAGCAGTGTCCCCTGTAACAGGGATTTCCAGAGGTTGTTGATGACTACAACTCCCAGCATCCCAACTCCCTGCCTTTGGCAGGGGACTATGGGAGTTGTAGTCAACAACATCTGGGAACCCCTGTTACAGGGAACACTGGTGACCAGATGTGGCTGTGGCTCCCTCAGGTGGCTGGATTTTGGTTGCCAGAGGGAGGACACGATCCAGTGGGACTGCTCCTGTGCAAGCCCCATTGAAATTCTAAACCGCCCTGAGCCATTTTGGAAGGGAGGTATACAAATCAAATAAATAAATAAATTAAATAAAATTAAAGGACACCACACAAGAGCATCATTTATTTCAGTGTGTTTTTGCACTGTGAGGCTTCTCCATGTTGATTAGAAGGAGGGGGCGCCATTTTGATTTCCTTGCCTTCAGTGATCCAAGTGTGTGTATTGAAGTAAGTGTGTGTGTGTGTGTGTGGGTGGGTGGGTGTGTGTTGGGGGTTAAGCATGTCCCCTCTCTCTCCACATGTCTGCACATGAAGCAAAACCGGGTGGTAGATAGTGTTCCATCTGAAAGGGATTCCCAGATGATGTTGACTACAACTCCCATAATTCCCAGCCAAAGGCCATTGCAGCTGGGAATGCTGGGAGTTGTAGTCAAGAACATCTGGGAATCCCTGTTGGAGGGAACATTGGTGGCAGAGTAGGTGGATTATACAATTTCAGAGACATCATCTTAGATTATTTTTTTAAAGGTTTTGTAAATTGTGGATGATGCAAGTCATTTAATGGTTCTAGAGAAAGACATGCTGTTCTGGTGGCTCCAGGTCTTAACACTCACATCAGTTTCGGAGGATGAATACAGCTGAAGGAAGCCGGGGCAGGTGTGCAGCTCATGTGACTTGCCTCTGCCCCCCCCCGCAAGGCAGTGGGCCCCCAGACAACTGTCTCCCCTTTCCCTATTATAGTTACGCCCCTGCTATGTGAACTGTACATAGTGTCGGTATGGGGGGGGCACTTTTTATGCTTCCCCCATCTCCCTGCAAGTAGAAAGGTAGCACATAGCAAGCAGTCTGGGTTAGAACCTAGCATGGTGTGCTAGGTTACTTACTTGCATGGAAGTGTTTGATGCGGTCTGATGCAGTCTGAAGTACATGAGCCAGCTGGGGTGGTCAGTAGCATCTGGGGGGACAAATGCTCATTGTGATTTTTGACAAGGTCCGCAGCCCTGGATGGAAAAGAGGTCATGGCATTGCTTTCAGTGTGTTATCATGTTTTTATTGTCCTGGCCTGCAGCAATTAAAGTATTTTAAAAGTTTTTTTAAAACACAAAAACTGCTATAAACATCTATTGATGTTTTCAGAGGAATGGAAATGAAAATTGGCAAGAATGTTCTCCAAAGATCACACTCCATGGAAAGAGGAAAACAATTCATTCATGGTTACCCTAACCCTTGTCTAATCCCTTCCTCTGCGCAAAAATGCCTACAATTGTACCTCAGTCGCTTGGGGTTAGGGATAAAGAAGGGCTGATAACATAAATAAAACCATAAGTACAACACTCTTATCACCTATTTTCCATTTCTAGGTGGGTAGATGTTGCCAGAAATCACTATGAGCATTGGTCCCCAGGGGATTTCCCAGACAGCCAATTTAGTTCTTCCATGTTCCCCGGGAGTGGTTGGTGTGAATTCACACAGCGGGCGGATTTACCTTGAAGTCCCTGCAAAGTATCGAGGATTGAGGTTTTCCCCTGCACATTGGAGCTTAGCCTGAATTATCCCCGTGCTAAAAGGTTCCACTTTCTGGGTTTTTGGGATACTTTGAAGCAGGGTGGATTTGATTTAAATCAAACTGATTTAAGTCACGATTTAAATCACTAGCAGGGTGGATAAAAATCAATGATTTTTTTTTAAAAAAAATCAAAAAAATCCGATTTAAATTAAAAAAATCCGATTTAAATTTTAAAAATCCGATTTTTTTATTTTTTTTTAAAAAAAATCATTGATTTTTATCCACCCTGCTAGTGATTTAAATCATGATTTAAATCAGTTTGATTTAAATCAAATCCACCCTGCAAGTTTGAAGTACCCCAACATGTCTTCTGAGATGTATGGATAGAGCGGCAACTTTCTTTGAATTATTTTTCCAAATTTTGCCAGGTGATCTTGCGGAGCATCAGCAAGACCACCATTTTTGCCAAGTTGGTGGTCTTCTACAAGACCACTGTGTGGGTGGTGGATAACATAAAAGGTTGGGGGGGGGAGGATCCACATGCCCGCCTCCATGCTTCTCTGCCCAGCTGGCTTGGCTTCCTCTTCCTGCCTCCTCTGAAGCTATTTTCTAGCCAGGAGGGTGTGGGTGGCAGGGAGGGATGGAGGGAGGCAGCCAACTGGGTGATCTTGCAGTAAAGGTAAAGTTGTGCTATCAAGTTGCTGTTGACTCCTGGCGCCCACAGAACCATGTGGTTGTCTTTGGTAGAATACAGGAGTGGTATACCATTGCCATCTCCTGTGCAGTATGAGAGGATGCCTTTCAGCATCTTCCTATATCACTGCTGCCCGATAGAGGTGTTTCCCATAGTCTTGGAAACATACCAGTGGGAGGATTGCTGGTATTATAGTAGCAATCATGACTTGTCCCCTTAGCTAAACAGGGTGTGGCCTGGTTGCATATGAATGGGAGACTTGATGTGTGAGCACTGTAAGATATTCCCCTTACTTGATGGAGCCACTCTGGGAAGAGCATCTAGGTTCCAGGTTCCCTCCCTGGCTTCTCCAAGATAGGAGTGAGAGAGATTCCTGCCTGCAACCTTGGCGAAGCGGCTGCGGGTCTGTGTAGACAATACTGAGCTAGATGGACCAATGGTTTGACTCAGTATATGGCAGCTGCCTATGTTCCTATGATTTGAACCAGCAACCTCTTGCTCCCTAGGCTAGTTACTTCCTTGCTGTACCATTAGGTGGTAGAGTCCCTACAAAGTTTTTTTTTTTAAATTTTGTTTAAAGTGTTTTATTCATTGAAACGAAAGTCTCTTTAGAAGCGCATACCATGCATGCATGGCCAGGAAAAAAGGAGGTGTGGCATCCCACCTACTCTAGAAAGCCATTGGCCAGAGAAAGACCCAGAAACAAGTGGTATGAACAGTCCTTGGGAAAAATGGGAAAGGAACGGAGGGGACACCCAATAAATGTAAATGTAAATCATTAGGAGTGCGGCTGATCCGGTCTGCGGCCATGCAAGAGGCCTCTGGAACGGTTCAGACTTTGGCTGGTCCGGTGGTCAGGCGGAGGGGGGGAGTGTGGCTTTAAGGGGGGGTAGTACTTACCCCTCCCTCCACTCTTCCCCCTCCGGCGCTTGACTTTGCTGAAAGGTTTTTGGGGCGGCAGAGTTCCTCCCTGCCGCCCCTGTCCCCATCGTTGTCTGCAACAAGTTGAAGTTGGTGCTACACAAGCGCTTGTCGGGAGGGGGGAACTTTGGCGCCCCAAAAACTTTTCCGCAAAGTCAAGCGCCGGAGGGGGAAGAGCAGCGGGAGGGGTAAGTACTACCCCCCCGCCCTTAAAGCCACACTCCCTCCAGTGCCGGACTGCACCTCCATGTTTCCATGCACATCCTTACACCCCATCGAAGGAGCCCTATGCGAATACCCTCAGAATTATTGTTTCGGCTTCAGGCTGCGGCTTCTATGCAACTAAGGATTAGTTGCGTAATCCTGCAACACAGCCTGCCATCTGGGAAAGCCCCTGTTATGATACCGATCCACAAAATTGTGGGCCTGCTACACTGCCACAGGATTTTACCACATATTCTCCTGCATGGTGCTTTGCCTCTAGGATTCCCTATCCTGCTCCTTTCATCAAGCACACTCCCTAATAGGCTTTAGGCAGCAACTAAAAAGCTCACTGGCTTTCAATGACGTTTGGATTTTAATTTGTGGACTGTTGCTGACTCAGCCTGTTTTTACAGCTTTAGTGGCTTTTTAAACATCTGCTTTTCTTATTTTTGGTAATTTTATTATGCTTACTGTTTGCAAGCTCTGCCTTGGTTGTCACTGACTGAGAGGTAGGGTAGAAATATATTGAAATAACTAAATAGGCCAGACTTCAGAGAATAACGTGTCTATGGCTGTAGGTGACTTGATTCCGTCCCTTCTGCGGGCTTGTGTATTGATTGCAGCTGCTAAGTGGGGAGGAAGGATATTCTGCAATTTCCTGTCCTACAAAATTCAATAATGTGGCCAAGGTGTAGCTTCTCAACAAAAGGAAGGTGCCGGTGACCTAAGAAATACACAATAGAGGTTCCTCCCATTGATACGGGGAGGCTGAGTAAGTCAGTTTGTACAATACACTCATTGTGAGCTTGTTGTGTTCTTATAAAACTAGTTATGTAAGGGAGACAGCTCAGCTAAAACCTCCCTGGCTTGCTAACTGTTCATGGGCAGTGCAGAGAGCTTTTGATATAGAGGAACATTCAGATGTGCCATCCACCACTGACGGCCCAAAGTGCTGCATTCCAAGGAGGGCTATACTGTGTGGTGTTTCTGCAGGGAAGTGCGGAAGGCACGGACTCCAAAAAATCCTTCTGCTAGAAAGGGAATATGAATTAGGGGTGTGCAATTCAGATTTTCTGTGTTTCAATTTGTAACCAAATCGAAACAACCCTGATTCGATTTGGATCTGAATCTGACCCATCTGAATCACCCCAAATTTGATTCGGATCCGAATTGCGGCTGATCCGAATCAAATCAATTCGGGTTTTGGATCTGTCCTATTAATTACCCCAGATTCCCAGCTTTCATTTTTTAAAAAAGCTTAGCTCTAGCCCTTATAGAAGTGGAGTTATGGAGCAAAATGTGTGGTCACTTTTTTTAAGTGTTCGGATTCTTTGGTGCATAATAACTTTCACTCAATGAATCCTTATGAGGATTCATTGCACACCTTCATTTCTTCTATTCATTTTGACTGTCTTTTAGACAGTGCCAATTGTCAACTGCCATGTGCCAACTACACCCCACTCCCACCCACAAGGCAGTGAGGCACTACTCAGTTTAAGTTAAGTGCCTAATGGGTGGAGGCTACCACCCAAATTGCAGAGGAATTGGACAAAGGGCTGATTTTTGGTGAATTGTTGAAGTTTTCCATAGGAAATCAGCCGCGATTTGATTTGTTCCCGAATCTAGCCAATGGACCACAGGGGTGATTCATTTTGTCTCCGAATCAGCTAGATTCGGGTACAAATCGATTTGTATCCGAATCGATTCGCACATCCCTAATATGAATTATCTTGCACTGTGCTCCTTTTCTGAGAACATGCAATCAAGGTTTTCTAAGTTTCTCCAGATGTCTACACATTTATTTATTATTGACTACAGAGATCCTCAACGTTGGGCCCCCAGATGTTCTTGGACTTCAACTCCCATAATCCCCAGGCCCAGTGGCCTTTGGCTGGGGATTATGGAAGTTGAAGTCCAAGAACATCTGGGGGCCCAACGTTGAGAATCCTTGATTTACTACATGTATATCCCGCTCTTCCTCTAAGGAGCCCAGAGTAGTATAGATGCTTATATTTATCCTCACAACAACCCTGTGAGGTAGAGTAGGCTGAGAAAGAAGTGACTGGCCCAGAGTCACCCTGTGAGTTTCATGTAGGGCCAACGAGGAAGGGATGGGGGAAGCCGGTACAAATTACCAGGGCCCTCGGTCCAGAAGGGGGCCCGGGGCCCGACTATGTTGCACATGTTTTTGTCTTGCCTCCTGCTGCCGCCCCACCGCCAGCACGAGGCCAAACCGCCAATCTATAATTCTAGACACCGTGTGTGTGTCTGGGGTGTGGGGGTGAGCTGAGTTCACACACCCCATGGAGGCAGTGGGCGGAGCGGGAGCATAGACTCTTGATTCAAACTGCGCAGGCATGCTGGAGCACCTCTCCGTTCTCAAGGGCTGCTGGGCCGGATGGTCAGACTCAGCAAAGCTTGGTTTTCTACTGCACAAATGAGAGATGCAGCACATTCCCATCTGCAAGCATCCACTCACTCCAGAATCTTCTAACAGGAAGGAAGAAAGGAAGGCGGAAGGGGAAATGGGAATAAGTAGGAAAAAGGAAAGAGACTGGCAGAGAGAGGGAGGAAATAACAAGGGAGGGAAGGAAGGGGGAAATGTGAGAGCCAAAGGCAAAGATGAAGCAAGAAAAATGGAGGTCCTTTCAAAGAATATGCCTTAAGTGGCACAGTGGGGAAATGCTTGACTAACAAGCAGAAGGTTGCCAGTTCAAATCCCCACTGGTACTCTATCGGGCAGCAGTGAGAGAGGAAGATGCTGAAAGGCATCATCTCATACTGCGCAGGAGGAGGCAATGGTAAACCCTTCCTGTATTCTACGAAAGAAAACCACAGGGCTCTGTGGGCACCGGGAGTCAAAATCAACTTGATGGCACACTTTTACACTTTATTTACCTTTCAAAGAATAAGAGCGTAAAGTCTATAAGCTTAGGAAGATTGAAAGGAAACAGTATTCGTCTTTTTCCTTTTAAAGAAACAATCTACTTCCTTATTAGATGCCCCTAGTTCTTCCTGTTGTTCTTCCCCACTGGCCGGCCCAGCAGTGGGGCACTTTCCCTCACCAGCCGGCCTCGCAGCGGCCACCATTTTCTTTCCCCGTACCTGTGGCTATCTGGCAGCTGCTCGCGAACTCTCGCAGGAGCTGCCGCACACGGGATTAGCCAACGGTATGTCTTAGAGAAATAATTATAGGTCATAACCAGCATTTTGTATTTTGCCCGGAAACGTATCAGCAGCCATTGTTAACGTGCTGCTTATCCAGTTGACACTGCTTTCCGTGCTCAGCACTTCTTGCCAGATTCACAGTTGAGGGCCTCGGAAATGCTAGACACCAATCATCTCCGCACCCCTCAGAGGTCCAGGTCTTCTGTATTCATGTTTTGCGCCAAGGGGTTGAGTGGAAGAGGAATGAGGCTCAAAGGTTAAGTGGCTTCTGCAGAGCCTGCAGTAATTGTCAAAGTGGAGATCAAAAGGAGGGGCTCCAGAGCTCGTTTCTGTCTTGCCCACACCGCCCTGCGTGCTTGTAAAGTGCTTTTGAGGCTGGGGGGAAAAGCAGAGCGGAACTGTTTGCAGCATGGAGAAGGTCAGCTGTTCAAATGCTCTTTATTCATAAGGCTCGGGAGCCGTGCTGCAGCGCGCAGCTTGGTAGCCCAACGCAGACACTTACTTGGCCGTCAGCCACTGCGTAGAGATAAAATAGGTGGCTTCTGCTAGAACAGGCCTGCAATTTTTGTTTGTGAGAGCTGTCAGAAGAGTTGCTGATCTGGACTAAAAAGACTGCATTAGCGCAGTGTGAGTTCCCTTTGTGTTGTCAGTCCTCTTTAGGATGGATACAAACAACCACTTGGTAACCTCTGGACAAAATACCCCAGTTTGGTGGTCACCTGTAATTTTGGGAGGCCCACATTTTCGCTGACTTTGGTAACAGCCGAAACTGGTGCTTGCCAAAATCCTGCCTCCCAAAATCCTCCATGAGGCCAGGTGAGGCAGTAGCCTCATGTGGTGAATTATTGAGGCACTGGCAGGGTGGCAAAAATGCCTCAAGTTCTCCCCACTCGCCTGCTTCCCCTCTGCCTTCTCCCCACCAGGGGTGAGAGATAATATAGGCCAGGAGTTCTCAACCTTGGGTACCCATAGGATGATGGACTACAAGTCCAACTCCCATCACCCCTGCCACAATGGCAGAAGGTAATTGTGACAAGGGATGGTGGGAATTGTAGTCCGACAACATCTGGATACCCAAGGTTGAGAACCCCTGACCTAGGTGTTAATAGAAAAGCTCCCTTGCAGAAAGAGCTGGCCTTGCAGTAGCGAGCATGAATTGTCCCCTTTGCTAAGCAGGGCCTACCTTGGTTTGCATTTGGATGGGTGACTACATGCAAGGGCTGTCTGCTGTAAAATATTCCACTTAAGGGGTAGGGCTGTGATCAGTGGAAAAGCATCTGCTTGCATGCAGAAGATCCAAGGTTCAATCCCTCGCATCTCCAAGTAGGGCTGGGAGAGACATGGGCCTGAAATGCTGGAGAGCCGCTGCCAGGCCATGTAAACTGGAGCTGCAGAACAGCCCTCCAGCTTTTCTTGGACTGCTACTCCCATCATCCCCAGCTGCAGTGGTCAATAATCGGGGATTATAGGAGTTGTAGTCCAACATCGCTGTTGAGGCAGTGGCCAGAAGTGCCTTATGTCAGCTTCGGCTGATATACCAGCTGCATCCATTTCTTGAGATGAATGACCTCAAAACAGTGGTACATCTGCTGGTAAACTCCAGACTGGATTACTGCAATGCACTCTCTGTGGGGCTGCCCTTGTATGTAATCTGGAAACTATAGTTGGTCCAGAATGCGGCAGCCAGGCTGGTCTCTGGGTCATCTCGGAGAGACCATATTACTCCCGTATTGCAGGAGCTACACTGGCTGCCGATATGTTTCCAGGGAAAATACAAGGTGTTGGTTATAACCTACAGGTGAAACTCGAAAAATTAGAATATCGTGCAAAAGTTCATTAATTTCAGTAATGCAAATTAAAAGGTGAAACTGATATATGAGATAGACGTATTACATGCAAAGTGAGATAAGTCAAGCCTTAATTTGTTATAATTGTGATGATCATGGCATACAGCTCATGAGAACCCCAAATCCACAATCCCAGAAAATTAGAATATTACATGAAACCAATAAAACAAGGATTGTAAATAGAACAATATCGGACCTCTGAAAAGTATAAGCATGCATATGTATTCAGTACTTGGTTTGGGCCCCTTTTGCAGCAATTACTGCCTCAATGCGGCGTGGCATGGATGCTATCAGCCTGTGGCACTGATGAGGTATTATGGAAGACCAGGATGCTTCATTAGCGGCCTTCAGCAATTCTGCATTGTTTGGTCTCATGTCTCTCATCCTTCTCTTGGCAATGCCCCATAGACTCTCTATGGGGTTCAGGTCAGGCGAGTTTGCTGGCCAATCAAGCACAGTAATCCCATGGTCATTGAACCAGGTTTTGGTACTTTTGGCAGTGTGGGCAGGTGCCAAGTCCTGCTGGAAAATGAAGTCAGCATCCCCATACAGCTCGTCTGCGGAAGGAAGCATGAAGTGCTCCAAAATCTCCTGATAGACGGCTGCGTTGACCCTGGACTTAATGAAGCACAGTGGACCAACACCAGCAGATGACATGGCTCCCCAAATCAACACAGACTGTGGAAACTTCACACTGGACTTCAAGCATCTTGCATTGTGTGCCTCTCCATTCTTCCTCCAGACTCTGGGTCCTTGGTTTCCAAATGAGATGCAAAAGTTGCTCTCATCAGAAAAGAGGACTTTGGACCACTGAGCAACAGACCAGTTCTTTTTTTCTTGAGCCCAGGTAAGACGCTTCTGACGTTGTTTGTTGTTCAGGAGCGGCTTGACAAGAGGAATACGACATTTGAAGCCCATGTCCAGGATCCGTCTGTGTGTGGTGGCTCTTGATGCACTAACTCCAGCCTCAGTCCACTCCTTGTGAAAGTCCCCAACACTTTTGAATGGCCTTTTCCTGACAATCCTCTCCAGGCTGCAGTCATCCCTGCTGCTTGTGCACCTTTTTCTTCCATACTTTTCCCTTCCACATAACTTTCTATTAATGTGCTTTAATACAGCACTTTGGGAACATCCAACTTCTTTTGCAATTACCTTTTGAGGCTTTCCCTCCTTATGGAAGGTGTCAATGATGGTTTTCTGCACAACTGTCAAGTCAGCAGTCTTTCCCATGATTGTGATTCCTAATGAACCAGACTGAGAGACCATTTAAAGGCTCAGGAACCCTTTGCAGGTGTTATGGATTGATTAGCTGATTGGAGTGGGACACCTGGAGTCTAGACTGTAGAACCTTTTCACAATATTCTAATTTTCTGGGACTGTGGATTTGGGGTTTTCATGAGCTGTACGCCATGATCATCACAATTATAACAAATTAAGGCTTGACTTATCTCGCTTTGCATGTAATGCGTCTGTCTCATACATCAGTTTCACCTTTTAATTTGCATTACTGAAATTAATGAACTTTTGCACGATATTCTAATTTTTCGAGTTTCACCTGTATAAGGCCCTAAACAGCTTGGGCCCTGGGTATTTAAGGGAACGCCTTCTTCTGCATGAACCCCACTGCCCACTGAGATCTGCTGGAGAGGTCCGTCTGCAGTTGCCACCGGCTCGTCTGGTGGCTACTCAGGGACGGGCCTTCTCCACTGCTGCCCTGAGGCTTTGGAATGCGCTCCCTAGTGAAATAAGAGCCTCCCCATCTCTGACATCTTTTTAAAAGTCTCTAAAGACGCACCTGTTCACCCAGGCTTTTAATGAATATTGTTTTAATGGTTGTAATGCTGTCTTAAAATATTGTTTTAAAAAATTTAAATTGTTGTAATGTTTTCGACTTTTTGTTTTTGTTTTAACTAATGTTTTACTTTCTGTTTTTTATTTTGTTGTAAACCACCCAGAGATGCAAGTTTGGGGCGGTATTAAAAATATGTTAAATAAATAAATAATAACATCTGCAGGAGGACCAAAGTTGTGCAGCCCTGGTTTAGACAATACTGAGCTAGGTGGAGCAGTGGTTTGACTCAGTAGAAGGCAGCTTTGCAGGTCTATCTGCCATCCTACCTGCTGCAAGGGTTCCTTGGGTCATCCTGCCACCAGTAAGGAGAATGTTATCCCCTTTCAGGTGTGAAATGTGTGACAGGTGATTGCCAGTGTGCCTACTCCCTGCCTAGTCACTATCCTTCCCTGACTGAGGAGAATGCATAGGTATGCATTTCACATCACCATTACATGAAGGCTATATGGATATAATTTCCACATAAGAAAGGTGAACTTATGCATTGCGGTATGCCGGCTTCCCGATATATCTGTCAGCAAAATAAACATTCGCATGCATTTCAGCCAAGTTCCACCTCTCTTCTTTTCCCCACCCTCCCCGAGATACTCTGTATTTCATTTCACATTGGTGAAATGACCTGGCGTGAAAGCTTTTATTCGGTCTGCAAACCACAATGGATGTTTCTTTGTCCTAGTTTTCCCCGAGGAAGGGAATCTCTGTCAGGACTGTACCACTTCAGACTGTAGTTATGAAATCGCGTGAAGCCATGCTCCTCCATTCAAAAAGGTTTTTCTGTATTTCTAGTTTACACTTTCCCCTTGGGATGCGACAGTCTTTTGGTGGAGGAGCATTCCATAGGAGGAGGAGAGCTGGTCTTGTGGTAGCAAGCATGACTTGTCCCCGTAGCTAAGCAGGGTCCAATTTAGTGTGAGCACTGTAAGATATTTGCCTTCAGGGATGGAGCCGCTCTGGGAAGAGCAGAAGGTTCCCAGTTCCCTCCCTGGCAGCATCTCCAAGATAGGGCTGAGAGAGATTCCTGCCTGCAACCTTGGAGAAGCTGCTGCCAGTCTGTGAAGACAATAGATAGAACAATGGTCTGACTCAGTATATGGCAGCTTCCTATGTTCCTATGAAGCTGCCTTCTGCCGAGTCAGCCAATGGTCCATCTAGCTGAGTATTGTCTACACCAGGCCAGCTTAGTCCCACCCCCACCCCAGCTGGTTTTGGACTACAACTCCCATAATCCCCAGTCACAGTAGCCAATAGCCAGGGATTATGGGAGTTGTAGGCCAACATCTGCAGGCCGGCCCAAGTTGAGCGCAGCCCTGGTCTACACTAACTGGCAGCAGCTCTCCAAGGTTTCAGGCAGGGGTCTCTCTCAGTCCTACCTGGAGATGCTGCCAGGGATTGAACTTGGAGCCTTCTGAATGCAAAACAGATGCTCTACAGCCCCAGCTGCGGTCCCAGCCTGAAACAGTACAGTCCCCCCTACAAAACAGCAAGGGCCTTGGTGAAAATTAGTCTGTAGGCTGCAGCTGGTGCTTTGATCGGCTGTCTGACAGCAGAACTGCAAAAGCAAAACAAAAAAACCAAAAAGGCACTCACCTAAGTGTCTAAATATGTGTTGCTGGTACCCAGGAATTCTGAATACTCTTCCAGCCCTGTGCAAAACGTGCTCTTTCCTCTTGAATTATTTCTCCACTCCTGCCAAAGGGCATGGTTTTGGCGTCCATCCAAATCTAGAAGCCAGGAATTTTTCCCAGAAGTCTGCCTTCTCTCCTGCTATTTGACTGGGTTTTTTTACTCTTTTCTTTCTGTAGCCATGCACTGCAGTTTTCTTCATGGCCCTTCTGACCCACTGGCTGACATTTCTGACTCATGAAGCGAAGGACGTCACAGTAGCGAAGGACTGTTGCGCTTGCTACTAGAGCAACATCTGGAGCTTGACCAGGATTGCTTTACTGCAAGCATCCTGGTGCTGCCACAACTGCAGCTTGTCTCATTTGTTTTACGTGGAACTTTTGTGCAATTGCACAGTTGCCCCAGTTCCTTGGGTGGGTGGTTTTTTGTTTTTTGTTTTTAGCAATTTTGCTCATTGTGCAAACGCTTCGTTAGGATGTCAGCCATTGCCTGCTTTTTAATTTGGTGCTTTCCATGCAAAAGACAAGTGGATGATGTAGCTGGACTCTGGTCATTTGTGCCTCGTTTTGTGAAAAACTGGCCCCCAAATTTAGCAAAGGATCTAGCTCAGTGTTCTTGGTTGTAAGGCCAGGGGTTAAGTGTTTGCCCCTATTAACCCTAAGTGTAGCTCCCTGACTAATTGTTTTTTGGGCTTGTGTGAAGTTTCGGCCAAAGCTGAATACTCAGATAGTCCCCTGGCACTATGCAGAGATGACCATTCTCACTGTGCAATGCTGTGATTTGCCTAACACTGGTGGGGATCCTTTAAGGGAAATTGAGGCCCTGCACCATCTTGGAAGCTGTACACAGGGTACTGGGAAGTGTAACCCTTCCCAGTGTTTTCCTCTTAGTACTCCTGAAGGGCTCCATCTCTCTTAAAGCACACACACCCCCAGCACTGAAGAAAGTGCAGTTTGGGGTGTGTGTGTGTGTTTTATCAAGGTGCCCCCCTCCTGATTTGCAACATAGTGAAGATTACTGACCTAGCTTGTCTGCCGATCCCAGATGAACACCAAGAGCCAGGCTAAGTGACAACCTGCATCATAGCTCCAGGCAAACTTTTATTGGATGATGGTTGTTGTAGTGCAATAAATCTGATGACCCGAATCTGAGAACCTCGGATCTGTTCTGTGTAGATCTCTCCAAGATTTCAGGCAGGGCTCTTTCCCAGCCCTTCTGTTTGAGAACAACACAGGCGCCAGGGATTAAAGGGCAAATCCAAGGGTAACGGAATCAGGTACGTTACCAATGTTTCAGTGATTGTAGCCATAAGCAAATATTCAAGTTGATATATACCTACTGGCAAAAGAACATCTCCTCCTCTAAGCCCATATTTTTTTTACCAAACCCTTAAATATAATTGTGCCTGAAACATGCAGAATTTGATTGTAACAGAATCAGAAAGTTGTTGACTGATGGGTTTGCTCCTACCCTTTGTGAATGCACATACGTCAGTGGCAACTGTGAGTGTGGGAAGAGGCTGTCTCTCAAATCATTCGTGTGGAATGACATGCATATGCATCCAAAGGAAAGTGTGGAGTTATAACGTACTTATTTGGTGACTGATCAATCACAGATCAATCTCTGCTTAGCCACGAGGCCCACATGCTGGCCGGCCGGGACTAGTCATCATTTATCAGCCTAACCTGCTTTGCTAAGTTGTTGGGAGGCTTAGGAAAGTAATCTCCACACGGAGGTTTTCCATTCACTGGGGAGCAGTGGCGTGCAAGTGGCTAGCAGTCGGAGCCTGTGTGGAGCAAGACATATTTATTTCAGTTGGCTTAGGGTCCAGTTGCGCTTTATGAGAAGTGCATGCTTAGCACTTCCATGATTGCTTAAAAAAACAAAAACAAAAACAAAATAAATAGCAGCTGCAGAGGTGGGGAGGGGGCAGCCTGGCTCAGCCTCTCCTGATGGTATGAGTGGTTGTAATGTCGATGTGTTAACATCTCAGATCTGTCACCAGCAGGACCCAACAGCTACATGGCCTCTGAACCGCCTCGCTCATCTCTGTGGAACATTCCATCTGAAAATGTAACTCAGCAAGCCTGGACGCTAAATGTGTTGGTTGCTTCTCCCCCTCTTTTTAATCAGTCAGGCTAATGTACTTGGCCTTGCCAGCTATTCCCTCTGCTCAGCTTTGGCAGGATGTGCCAGTTGGGCAACTCTGTTGAGCAAAGGGCAACAGAGATCTCTTGCTAGCCCACAGAACACCACACTCTGTGGATGACCTGTGTCTGCATTTCATTCCGGGAGAGTGTAACTTTGAAGAGGCTGCAGCTGATGGATCCGTAGTTCAATGGTGGAGCATCTGCTTAGCATACAGAAGGTCCAAACATACCAAACCCAGAATAGCATACAGAAGGTCCTTGGCATCTACAGAATAGCATGCAGAAGGTCACTGGCATCTGACAAAAATTCCTGCCCAAAGCCCTGGAAAGCCGCTGCCAGTTAGAGTAGACAATAGGGCAATTCCAAGGGTAACGGAATCAGGCATGTTGCCCATTTTTCAGGGATTGTATCCATAAGCAAATTTTCAAGTTGATGATATCAACTGGCAAGATAAGGCCATATTTTTTTTTACAAAACCCTTAAATATTATAGTGTCAGAAACATGCAAAATACATTGGTAAAGGAATCAAGAAACTGTGTCAAACATTCTGGTTCCGTTACTGACCACTTTTGCATATTTCAGACACTATAATATGTAAGGATTTTGTTAAAAGTATGTTCTCTTGCCAGTGGGTATTTATAATATCAACTTTGAAATGTGCTTATGGCTGGCAGTCATTGGAAAAAGTGGTAACAAGACTTGGAAATGTCCAAACCTTGGAAATGTCCAATACTCAGCTAGATGGACCAGTGGACTGACTCTTTAGAAGGCAGCTTCCTGTGTTCCTGTGATGGTGTAGACCTTCTGTGTTTCCCCTTGATAGATGTTCCAGAGCTACCTTACCATAATGAAACCACCAGGAGCATACTGCAAGTTCAAATTTGCCCCCACAAACCAACACAAAAAGTGGATTTTTTCACCCAAGACGTAAATTGGGCTACACTCTAACATGCAATGAAAACCCCAAATCATATCTGGAGTGCTTCCCCATAGCTTACGGGGACTTAGGGGTAAACTGGCCAATATGTGAATGCACACCCTCCATTCCAGTCTGGATATGCGCCAGACTGTGTATTTCTGGGCAACTTACCACTGGAAAGTCCATACCACTATTTCTCAGTGCTGCACAACAACCTATCCTTTATTCTTTCTGCTTCCCCACAACGTCCAGGACTAACCCTCCCTTCTCGGCAAAAGTCCACCTCTAAGTACCAATTGCTGGTTGGCTGCTGCGTGTCGATAGAATGATGGATTAGGTGGAGTTTTGGTCCACTTCAGCAGGGCTGCTTTTATGTGTTTATGGTTCTCTTCCTTGAATCTCAGCTTTCATTAATTTTTTTTAAGGAGAAAGTTTCTAGTCCTCATTGTTGAGAATATATATTTGAGAGTGTCAGGGCAACGCCTGATGAAAGCTGAAAAGCCAGAGGAGTAACTGACAAGACACCCAGTGATCAGGAGCTTAGCTACCCCAAACAGCTCCTTGTCCCTTCTCATGTCTAGCAGACGTTATAACAAAGTATAAAAACAAAGGAAAGTAATTTTGCATAACCTTTTCCTTGCATAACATTATGCAAAATGTATAATTTTGCATGCCCTTTTCTTGTGTCAATCCTAGGTCTTCGTTTTGCACAGAATTTCTGTTTTCTGTTGCTGTTTTGATGGCAGCCCTACCTTGTGCTTACACCTCTTGCTTTGTCAAAGCATTATCCTTCCACGTTTCTTTTTGATTTGTTTAGAATGCTCATTTCTTTCTTCTCCAGTTTTCCTATCCTGCCTGTACAGACAGTTTACAGAGCATGATACATGGGAAGAGAAACTTACTTCTGGATTGGCTTGATGCTGACCTCAAAAGTAAGCTCATGCATGGGTGGGGTCAAGCACATAAGCTCCAAGCAGTTCTGACCTGCCAGTTGGAGGAAATGATGCAGGTTAAAGAAGTGTACCTGTTCTGTTTGCACAGCCCCTGGGGCGCCTGCATCATATTACACAATACCTGCCTCCTGAGTCATCTTACATATTGCCTGTTATAGTATGTTCCTGGCATAATTATTAGTCATCTAGGATTACCCTGCAGGGTGTGTTGCACTCAAGGGAGTAAGTGTTTTTGCTTGCTTAGCAGGACAAGCCTCCTGGAGTTCAGGAAAAGAAATGAGTTCTATTGTAATCTCCTCTTTTTAAAGCATACCTTGGTCTGAAATCCGGCTATAGACCACTCTGTTGTACAGTATTGCACAATATTGTAGACAAACTTCCGAATTCCTGCCCTTTGTTCTTGTGAAGCCATCTTTCTGCCACAGCTATCGTGCATTCTTCAGACCCCTTGTTAGAGCAGAGAATTAGCAAAGGATAAGTGTGTAAGGCTGGCCTGCTCAACCTAGGCCCCCCAGCTGTTTTTGGACTACAACTCCCATAATGCCCAGTCACAGTGGCCAATAGCCAGGGATTATGGGAGTTGTAGGCCAACATCTGCAGGAGGGCCGAAGTTGAGCAGCCCTGGTGTAAGGCATTGCTGAGATGCCAGAATGTTTTGTTGCTGTTTTTTAACTTGGGGTATGAATTTCTTTACAGATCCATAATGCATGCCCTGTTACAATGGACCACAAAAGATCAGGAAGGGTAAAAAGGGGAGGATCAGTCGTAGGAACATAGGAAGCTGCCATATACTGAGTTAGACCATCGGTCTGTCTAGCTCAGTATTGTCTTCACAGACTGGCAGCGGCTTCTACAAGTCTGCAGGCAGGAGTCCCTTTCAGCCCTATCCTGGAGATGCTGCCAGGGAGGGGACCTGGAACCTTCTGCTCTTCCCAGAGTGGCTCCATCCCCTAAGGGGAATGTCTTACAGTGCTCACACTTCTGGTCTCCCGTTCATATGCAACCAGGGCAGATCCTGCTTAGTTAAGGGGACAAGGCATGCTTGCTACTCAAGACCAGCTCTCTATTGTGTCCTCAGAACACATGATAGTTACAAGGCTTGGAATCTCCACAGAATGGAATCTCCACAGAAATGTGGCATCCTCCTGGTGCAGTGGGAAGATGGGTGCTCCTGGTGTGACCAGAGCCAGGCAGTAGTTGCTATGTTTCCAGTGGGTGGGGGCCTGGAATTAAATGGAGCAACCTGCATAAAACCAGGCCTGGGGCTTTTACGCACAGCAAGTTTTACCGTGGGTTTACGGGGAGGCTTTACTGTGAACTTAAAGTTATCCCAAAAAACCAACACAAATAGTGGATTATTTTTTTACCCTGGATATAAATCGGGTTACACCAGGGTTTCTTAACCTTGGGCCCCCAAATGATGTTGGACTACAACTCCCAGAATCCTCAGCTGCAATGGCTTTTGCTTGGGGATTCTGGGAGTTGTAGTCCAACAACATCTGGGGGCCCAAGGTTAAGAAACCCTGGGTTACACTCTAACGTGAAATGAAAAACCTGAATTGTGGGTTAACTGCTCCTCGATAACTCGTAGGAACTTCGGGGTAGATGCGAGTTAAAAGGCAAAGCCCTGCGTGAAAAGCTTCCAGGTAGCAATCCTTAAAATGTGGCTGAACTGCTAACGACCCTCTGGCCAGATCTCAGCTCTGGACCACTCCTTATCTGTTCTTTCTCTCCCTCTCCCCTCACGTCTGTGCCTCCATTCCAAAATCAATAGCTGCTGGAGTGATGAATTGGCGACTCTGTGTTCTGCTTCAGTTCTGGCCTTTTCTTCTCATGGGCGGGGGTGAGGGGGAGACCTGACACAGCAGTTGGAAACCGGAGAAGTTGCATACAATTACCTACTCGGTTTGCCAGGGAAGGCTTGCCGAAGAGTGAATCAGTGAGTCCTTTCCAAGAGAACAAAACCTTTCCTCTTTGCTCTGGGCTGATATCTGTTTTTGTCTCTGTCTCCTGCCTGGGCTGTGCTTGTGATGTGAGCCCTGCTGTCTTGAGAATGAATCTTCAGTCCCTGCAATCCATCACAGCTCCCTGGAGCTCAGTGGGAAGGAATCTTTATAACTATATTGTGTGTGCTTCCTGTTGGGGATTCCTGCGTTCAGCGGAGTTCCCTTGTATGCCCTTTGCAGAAATGTATTCTAAAAGAACAGTCTCTTTGCAAGCCCGAAGGCACGTTGGATGGCTCTTATTTCAAGCCTTCTCCAATTTTCTTTGGATCTCTGCCAGGCAATGGACACTTTACAGAATTACAGGACTCGGTGACGAATGTTTTGCCTTTTGGGGAGGGCACGTGGGAATCTGCCTTAAACTTAGTCAGAAGCACACAGAAGGGGAAAGCACCACGCCAGCAAGTATAAAGGAAGGAAACCGGAATGGTGCAATAACATTCCTAGGAATGGTGCAATAACGTTCCTAGGAATGGTGCAATAACCGTTTATTATTAAGAGTAGATCCCGATGCGTTTTGAGTAAAAACTCCAGGGGACTCCAACATGTGAAATATAACCTGATTTACAAGGGACAATTCTGAACTTCTAAACAGCTTAGAAGTTGAGTTGAAGTTGTCTTGTAAATCATGTTCTGTTTCACATGTTGTCGTCCCCTGAAGTTTTTACTTGAAATGCATCGGGGTCTGCTCTTAGGAATGGCGCCATAACGGTTTACTATTGTTTCCTTACTTTATACTCAGTCAGGCTGTTGGTCCATCTAGCTCAGTATTGCCTACCCTGACTGGCAGCAGCTCTCCAAAGTTAATGAAGGAATCTTTCCCAGCCCTACCTGGAGATGCTGCCAGGGACTGAAATTGGGATCTTTGGCATGCAAAGCAGATGCTCTGCCACTGCAGAGAATATCTTACAGCAGACGATGCTCCCATCCTAATGCAAACCAGGGCAGACCCTGCTTAGCAAGGGGGACCCTTCACGCTCGCAGCTGCAAGACCAGCTTTCCTCCCCTTCTCTTTATCCCATTGACAATGTAGAGCAGAAATGGGGCTGCCTGCAACGGATAAAGACTTTCTTAAATAACCCGCCCTCTGAACATCCTAGTCGAGGTGGCATGGGTAAATTTCTGGGAGCCATGGCGCCCTGGGAGTTGACAAGCCCTGTGATGAGTTCCAGTCCTTAGTCAATAATATGACTAATAATACGACAGGAGAGCTGGTCTTGTGGTAGCAAGCTTGACTTGTTCCCTTAGCTAAGCAGGGTCCACCCTGGCTGCAGACTGGATGTGTGAGCACTGTAAGATATTCCCCTTCGTGGGATGGAGCCGCTCTGGGAAGAGCAGAAGGTCCCAATTTCCCTCCCTGGCAGCATCTCCAAGATAAGGCTGAGAGAGATATTCCTGCCTGCAACCTTGTAGAAGCCGCTGCCAGTCTGTGAAGACAATACTGAGCTAGATGGACCCATGGTCTGACTCAGTACATGGCAGCTTCCTATGTTCCTATATGCTTGCTGAAGAGAAAAATGTGGCAGGTTTCTCTGGACTGGAGCAAGGTTGGCATGGAGCCCGGTGCTGAAGACGTAACATTGCTCCTCTCCCTTCAAGTTGTGCATTGATTTAAACAGACATCATTAGGTGTCCTTTGTAGACATTAGAGGAGGAGGGTGTTTGTGTGTGTGTGTGTGTGTGTGTGTGTGTGGTGGGCGGCGAGGGGCGTGCATCAGGATTGCACCAGCTGTCAGTTTCCTAGGTGAACATCCACAGACCTGAAGGGAGCCTGTGAGTGCAATCCACTTCCAGCTTCTGCCAGCAGCCTCCAGTCACACCCTCCCTCTGCACCACCACCACCCCCATCATCCCCCGTCACAAGAGACAATAGCTAGGGATGATGGGAGTTGGAGGCCAACAGCAGCTGAGGCCCCTGATTCAGATCTTTAGATCAGTGCATGGAAGTCAGGGCCAGGGGCAGCAAGCATGATCTGCTGCAGTGCTCCTAAACACACACACGCTTCTCCCCTTCATTAGCCACAGATTCCAAAAGTAAAGGACTTGTGTTGCCACCCTCTTCTGCGGGGGGGGGGGGGGAGACACGACATCTAGCGCCTTAGAGCTGTGTGCCTCTGATCACGTGCAGAGTGCCTTTCCCTTGAGGGAAGAAAAGTGGTGTGTGTTTGTTTGGCAGAGAGGATTTATGAGGAATGTAACCTAAACACAAGCCACCAAATGGCGCAGTAGTAAATGACTTGACTAGCAAGCTGGAGGTTGCTGGTTCGAATCCCCGCAGGTATGTTTCCCAGATTATGGGAAACACCTCTATCGGGCAGCAGCGATATAGGAAGATGCTGAAAGGCATCATCTCATACTGTGTGGGAGAAGGCAATGGTCATCCCCTCCTGTATTCTACAAAAGAAAAACTACAGGACTCTGTGGTTGCTAGGAGTCGACACTGACTCGACATCAAACACTTTAACCAGCGCATGTGCTGAGTGTCTTTCCTTAGCAAAGATCATGCTTCCTCACCTGTTTAGAGACGTTTGGGTGTGCTGGGGAACCTGGTGTTCTGTGCCTCTCTCTCGGCTGGCCTGCCTAGGCTGCCGTAGCGGCTCATCCTGACAAGCCAGGGGGCTACCAGAGGAGGTAGCCTAGGTGGCTCCTCACTCTTTCTGCCACCCTAGAGCCATGCAGCCTGCAGGCTGGCCATTCATCAGGTAGAGCTGCATAGCTCTTGGATGGGAAGAGCAACCTGAGCAGCCTCTTTTGGTTGTCCATTCCCCCCCCCCCGGGCTCATTAGGACGAGCCACTTCTGCTAGGCGGTGACACCACAAACGCCACACTGCCCGGGGGTGAGACGGAAGGTGGCGACTCCACCGCTGCTGGACACCACAAATCCATCCATTGCTCCTGCAGTCTGCACACTGCTGCACGGCGGCAACACACACACACACAGTCAGAACATCTCCGCTAGAATACGTCTGGCTGAGCAGGCTTTGGCTCTGGCAAATGGCCCAGGAGATAATATTCTGGCTGGGTGGCAACACTAATCGCTATGCAGCCCTTGAGGTGGCAAAATGAGAAGTGTGTGCTTTAAGACAGACAGTGGAGATGTCTAATCTCTCTTGAGTGGTCACGAGGCAGGGGCCTGGTACTTGAGTTTCGCCAGGGTGATGATGAATTCTGATGAATATGATGTTTTGGTGGGGGTGCAGAAGCAAGCACATCGGTGGCACTGGATTCACTGCCCCTTCAATTTTGTGTCGTCATTCCCCACCTCTCTGCCTCCCCCCGCCCCACCCAATTCAAGCAATTACTTTTAGTTTTGCCTCTCACACCCAGACAAGTCCGGACTGGGCAGAGGCATTTGTTTATTTTATTACTTATTTCATTTTTAGTAGCTTGTCTCTTTTAAAATTGTAATTTTTAAAAATGTAAGCCTGATCCTGATATTTTATTACGATACTACTAAAGTAAAAGTAAAGTGTACCATCAAGTTGGTGTCGACTCCTGGCGCCCACAGAGCCCTGTGGTTGCCTTTGGTAGAATACAGGACGGGATTACCATTGCCTTCTCCCGCACAGTATGAGTTGATGCCTTTCAGCACCTTCCTATATTGCTGCTGCCCGATATATGTGTTTCCCATAGTCTGTTTCCCATAGTCTGGGAAACATACCAGTGGGGATTCGAACCAGCAACCTCTGGCTTGCTAATCAAGTCATTTCCCTGCTGCACCATTACGATGAATATTTATATACCACTTTTCAACAAAGTTCCGAAAGCGGTTTACATAGAGAAATAAAAATAAAGAGGGCTCCCTGTCTCCAAACAGCTCACAATCTAAAAAGAAACATAAGCTAGACACCAGCAGTAGCCACTGGAGGGATGCTGTGCTGGGGTTGGATAGGGCCTGTTGCTCTCCCCCTGTTCAATAAAGATAATCACCCCTTTAACAAGGTGCCTCTTTGCTCAGTTAGCAGGGGTATTTTTCTTTTGTTTAATTTATTTATTTATATCTCGCTTTTCCTCCAAGGAGCCCAGAGTGGTATACATGGTTACGTTTATCCCAACAACAGCCTTGTGAGGTAGGTTAGGCTAAGAGATAAGTGACTGACCCAGAGTCACCTAGTGTGTTTCGTGGCTGAATGGGGTTTTGAACGCTGGTCTCCTTGGTCCTGGTCCAACACACTCTAACCACTACTCCACACTGACTTAGGCTAGATTGCCAGTCTGTGACCTGGGTCCGAGTCCCAGCTGCCACATGGCTCCTTGCACTTTTGTGGGGCTGGGTCCTAGCTCAGTGGCAGAGCATCTGCTTGGCATGCAGAAGGTCCCCAGGTCAACCCCTGGAATAGGAAACATAGGAAACATAGGAAACTGCCATATACTGAGTCAGACCATTGGTCTATCTCGCTCAGTATTGCCTTCACAGACTGGCAGCGGCTTCTCCAAGGTTGCAGGCAGGAATCTCTCTCAGCCCTATCCTGGAGATGCTGCCAGGGAGGGAACTTGAAACCTTCTGCTCTTCCCAGAGCAGCTTCACCCCCTGAGGGGAATCTCTTGCAGTGCTCACACGTCAAGTCTCCCATTCATATGCAACCAGGGCAGACCCTGCTTAGCTATGGGGACAAGTCATGCTTGCGACCACAAGACCAGCTCTCCTCTCCAGGTAGGTCTGGGAGTGGCCCCTGTCTGAAGCCTTGAAGAAGCCACTGCCAGCCAGTCAGGGGTGTAGCCACCGTTGGGCCACCGGGTTCAAAGAACCTGGGTCATGGCCCCAACACTCCCCCTGCATCTGACGTCAGACGTGGAGGGGCTGGTTTAGCTTCTGAGCGGGGCCCCGCAGCCCCGTTCGGGAGTTAAATGGCCAGCACTGCATCCGCAGCATGGCCAGGAGCGAGTCTTCCCTGCCATAAAGGCAGGGAAGAGCTGCTCCTGGCTGAGCTGCAAATGCAGCGCTGGCCTGAATCTAACTCCTGAACGGGGTCGTGCAGCACCTTTAGGGAGTCAGACCACGCCCCCGTCTGATGTCAGACGTAGGGGGCGGGTCCCTGAATGGGGTCGTGCAGCACCTTTAGGGAGTCAGACCACGCCCCCGTCTGATGTCAGACGTAGGGGGCGGGTCCCTGAATGGGGTCGTGCAGCACCTTTAGGGAGTCAGACCACGCCCCCGTCTGATGTCAGACGTAGGGGGCGGGTCCCTGAATGGGGTCGTGCAGCACCTTTAGGGAGTCAGACCACGCCCCCGTCTGATGTCAGACGTAGGGGGCGGGTCCCTGAATGGGGTCGTGCAGCACCTTTAGGGAGTCAGACCACGCCCCCTGTCTGATGTCAGACGTAGGGGGCGGGTCCCTGAACGGGGTCGTGCAGCACCTTTAGGGAGTCAGACCACGCCCCCGTCTGATGTCAGACGTAGGGGGCGGGTCCCTGAACGGGGTCGTGCAGCACCTTTAGGGAGTCAGACCACGCCCCCGTCTGATGTCAGACGTAGGGGGCGGTGCCGTGGCGGTGGCTGGACAGAGGCCGCTGCTGGTCTGGCCCCACCACAACAGCCATATGTAGACCATACTGAACTAGATGGACCAAGGGTCTGATTCAGGATAATGCACAATCGATGCATACAAGGATCTATGTCTAACCACCGTCAAACAAATTAGATCCAAAATATACAATTCAATGAATCTTTAATATAACAGGCACTAAAGATACAAAATAACAATATGAATAACTATAAACGAGCTGAATCCACAAGCCTATCTCGTCATCACGAGCACAAGAAGTATAACTCCCCGATACAGTCCTCTAATTTCTGTAGGGCTGGGAGAGACTCCTGCCTGAAACCTTGGCCAGCTGCTGCCAGTCAGTGTCGACAGTACTGAGCTCGATGGACCAAGGGTCTGACTCTGTATGAGGCAGCTTCCTACATACCAGCCTTCTGGTTCATTGCATTTTTAGTGGGAGAAAGATGCTTATTGGCATTCACCCCCTAGCAATGACCACACTATATCAAAGCATCAAAGGGAGCCTGACATCATAGGACATGGTTATGTGTAATGTAACTCCCACTCACCCACCTGCCTTTCCTCACAGGAGAGGGAGAAGAGTGAAATGCTTCTGCAGCACTGGCTTCGGGCTCACGCTGTTCTAAAAAATGGAGTCACTTTTAACATATAGTTACCAGTGAGGTTTTTCTGTTGGTGTTCATGCTAAATTATACCCACTTACTAAGTCTTAATGATGAGAAATTAGCATGGGGAAATGAGCTGTTCTGTCAAGAGCAAATAAACAGGGAGGCCTGGAATGCAGATGGAGGCAGATTTGTGCTTTTGCATGTGGGGTGTGAAAACCAAGGATGGTTCCGTGCATGACAAGATACCCAGCACGATGGAGTTGATTTATGGGGAGGAGCAGGGGGAGGGTGGCATCTCTCCACTGACTGGGAGAGGAGAGACGGTAGCAGTGACAAAAACACAGGAAGCTGCTTTTGCCGAGTCAGACCCTTGGTCCATCTAGTTCAGTACTCCCAGCACTGACTGGCAGCAGCTGTCCAAGGTTTCAGGCAGGAGTCTCTCCCAGCCCGGCCTGGGTGCTTTCCAGATTAGACCCTACAATGGGGTCACGGCGTATCTGCTAAGTGTGCTTCCATGCTTCCTGCGTTGTGACACCGCAGTCCCTACGCTGACAGCAGGGTGCCGTCCACATTTCAGATGCCTTGTTTCAGATCTAATCACTGCGATATAGTGCTATAACGTTGTATGTGTGTTGCAAAAAGGTTGCTGTATTTTCCCGTGGTAGGATTTTTTGATTCTGAGGATTGTTGTGAATACGATCCTGCCAGGCCGAAGCATTTTCTCTTTGGTTGTACCTGTGGTTACATTTTACCTGTGGTTGTAGCGGGTAATCTGGAAAGTGCCCTGGAGATGTCAGATTATTGAACCTGTGACCTTTCTGCAGGCAGAGTAAAAACCTCAGCCTTGTGGGGGTTATCAATTTCTCTCCATTTTAGGGGAGAAGGGGAAACAGACACACCAGGAGCCACCATGAACTTTGACAATGACGAATATTTATATACCGCTTTCAAAAGTTTCCAAAGCAGTTTACATAGAGAATAAAATTTTTTAAAATGGTTAGGCGATAAAGGCAATAAAACTATAACTAGCAATGTAAATCAAAGACTCACAAAGAGGCGTTTTTAGCTTAAAGCTCCAAATTGCGATTAAATCAACTTAAGGCTTGCCAGAGATAGAGGAGGACCTGGAGTGCAGAGTTAGGAAGGAGGGGAGAGAGAGAGGGAGATTGTTAGTATACCCTCTGCCAGTTCCGTCGGAGGGTCTGTCACCTTTGCAGGATGGGAAATACTGGGGTCTTTCTTCCCAGGGGCCAAGCAGAAGGACGGTGTAGAGGAGAGGCAAACATGCCACTCACAAGCCAGGGATCCAGGATAGCGGCTGCTTCCAGGGAAAATCCAGGGGAGGTTGACTCTCTAAGGCAGCCAAGCATGGTTTGGATCAAGAAAGAGGTCCAAACCAGGGGCTGGAGCAATGGCCGTGGTAGATGGAATGGCCAGAGCCAAAGGACACTTCGGTGGGTCCAAAGAAGAAGCACACCTTTAAGTGGGGCTCAGGGTTAAAAGAGACAAATACATACCATCAGGCCAAACACAGGTCACACCACCTAGTTGGAGAGGATGACATCCGGGGTTAACAAAAGAATACATGCTGTATGATTCAAGCACAAGTGTGTGCAGTCTTGAAAGACAATGGAGTGAACAGATTTGAAAGACCCGCAGCTTGGGATGATGGGAGCTGTAGTCCAACCACAGCTAGAGCAGGGGCAGCTCTGTAATGGGCTGGTCTTGTGGTAGCAAGCATGACTTGTCCCCTTAGCTAAGCAGGGTTCACCCTGGTTGCATATGGATGGGAGACTAGAAGTCTGAGCACTGGAAGATATTCCCCTCTGGGGATGGAGCCGCTTTGGGAAGAGCATCTAGGTTCCAAGTTGCCTCCCTGGCAGCATCTCCAAGATAGGGCTGGGAGAGACTCCTGCCTGCAACCTTGGAGAAGGTGCTGCCAGTCTGTGAAGACAATACTGACCTAGATGGACCAATGGTCTGACTCGGTAGAAGGCAGCATCCTATGTTCCTATGGGCCTGGCTCAAGGACTTGGTGGGAGTTGAGGTCCAACAACATCCGAGAAGAGAGCTGTTCTTGTGGTAGCAAGCATGACTTGTCCCCTTAGCTAGGCAGGGTCCCCCTTGTTGCATATGAAAGGGAGACTAGAAGTGTGAGCACTGTAAGATATTCCCCTTAGGGAAAGGAGCCACTGTGGGAAGAGCAGAAGGTTCCCAGTTCCCTCCCTGGCAGCATCTCCAAGATAGGGCTGAGAGAGATTCCTGCCTGCAACCTTGGAGAAGCCGCTGCCAGTCTGTGAAGATAATACTGAGCTAGATGGACCTATGGTCTGACTCAGTATATGGCAGCTTCCTATGTACCTATATGGGATGGAGTAAATGGGCGAGCTCAAAGCTTCTCATGGGTCAGGAAGACCTTCTAGGTGTAAAAACTGGAATGCTTTTCAGGCTAAGGAACCTCTTCCCTGTTCCGTGCCAGATCATTAATGCTTTGATAGTGAGGAGGGATTGGTACAGCCTCATCTGAGCTTCTTTTGAGGGAATTAGTTCAACTAATCTTTTGTGCCAACAGCAAGAGGAGTTTCGCTATTCTCTTGAGAAATAGCCCTTCTCCTTCATCCTTGCCTGTATTGCGAGACAGAGAGGGGCATGGGGGATACCTTTCAATCGCATGTAGTCTTGACCTGGGGTCTCCCCATGCAGCTTCTGCTGAGCGAGTTAACTGAGAGTTTGCCAAACATGGGCATGTGGAGGGCTCATGTTCCCTCGAGTCCAGATAGCCAAGATGGAGACTGCAAGCCTGCAGTTCCAAACCATATAGAGGGATGCTGGTAGTAGCCCCTGAACAGGCTGTTCTTGTAACACTCATATGTAGTCACCCATCCAAACACAAACCAAGGCAGACACTGCTTAGCAAAGCGGACACTTCAAGCTCACTACTACAAGACCAGGAGGCGGGTCTCACGATCACAGAGACCCGCCTGGGGAGGGTGAGCGGGGAGAGTGGGCTTAGCCTGCTCTCCCCACACACGAGCAGACAGTCTGCTCTGGGTGGCCAAAGCAGCCGCCCACAGAACTGCCGCCTCCGTTGTGGAGCTGGTGAGTGCTGGGGGGAGCGGGGGCCAATTGGCCCCCAAAGGCCCCAGCATGCCTTGCGGGAGCGTGCAGGCCATGCTGGAGAGACCCCCGGAGCCAGGAGGCGGCTTTTCGCCTCCCCTCTGGGGGTCTACTTGTGAGTAGCTGTGGCGCGGAGCCGCACCTTGGCAACTCACGATTGCTAAAACTGGGTTCGAGGCGCACTCGCTCTGCAAACCCGGTTTAAGCACTGGGCGACAGAAGCGGGGGACCCACTTAGGAACCACCGGGCTCGCAGGGGCTGCAAAAATCAGGCTAGGCTCCCTTAGCCCAATTTTTGCGGACCGTGTGAATAGCCTCCAGTTCTCCTCCCCAATATAGCTAATGAAGTCTGTGGAGGAAAGACGTCCCCCATGGATTGTGCCCCATGTTGATTAGTATGAACGAGACAGCTTTTAATTTTTTAGAGGGTCAATCTATAATTAAGCTTAATGTCTTCACACTTCTTGGCCCAACTATGCATCTTACCCTTAGCAATTTTTTCCAAGTTCTGTTTTCTTGGGCAATCTATCATTTTTGCATATGCCATGACTTTGGCTGTATAAAAGAAAAGTCCTTGTGCTTCTAGTTGTTAACTGAATAAACCCCAGTCTCTGCACAAACCATTGTGGAGGGTGAACTAGGCAGGATATGTTGAGAATCATTCAAAAAAAGGGTTCTGAGCGGCTTCTAAATGGTTATACTTTGTCACACCCTACATTTCGGCATCATAAATTAATCGGGAGATTGATATTTCCTCAAGAACATTTTCAACGTAGGTGGTGGACTAAATTATCCCTCACTTGTTCGTGCACAAACTAACACAACTTTAGAGGATTTTAAATGTATTGATTTATTTATGAATTACATTTTTATTCTGCCTTATCTCTGAGGAGCTCAAGGCAAAGTATGCAGGGTTCTCACCACATCCTCGCACAACAACCCTGTGAGGTAGACTAGGCTTAGAAATGGTGACTGACCCTAGCAGGTCACCTGTTGAACTTTGTGCCTGAGTGGGGATTTTAACCTGGGTTTCCCGAATATAGTCCTCCAGTTCTCTAGCCACTGCTCCATGATGGCAGCTGTTTTGACATGACCTTTGCAGCTGGATGTTTTTACACAGTTGTAGCTCTAAATACTTAAAAAAAAACAAAAAACCATAAAATAGTGTATGAGTGTCACCTTAAGTGGCACAGCGGGGAAATGCTTGATTAACAAGCAGAAAGTTGCCGGTTCGAATCCCCGCTGGCACTATATCAGGCAGCAGTGATATAGGAAGATGCTGAAAGGCATCATCTCAGACTGCACAGGAGGAGGTAATGGTAAACCCCTCCTGTATTCTACCAAAAGGAAAACATAGGGCGCCACAAGTCGAAATCAACTTGAAGGCACACTTTACCTTTACTTTACGACTTAGATTTTCCACCCTCCTTGGAATTTTCCACCATATCTGAGTTTCCTTTTGGCTGGTTCCAGCCTAGTTTTCCATTCCGTTCTGGTCATTTTGAATCTTATTCCTGTACCGTACTTATCCAAATAGAAGACAACTCTGAATTTAAGGTAACCCACTTAAAATTAGTGGTTAAATACAAGTTATTCCTGTGTTTACCCAAAAGGAACACAGCTCTGAATTTAAGATCACACACACACACACACACACACACACACACACCCATTTCTAGCATCAAAGAACTTGGAAAAATCCTAGTCTTGGATTCAGGTAAGGGTGGTGTTAGCTATCCCTCTCAGTCTGCAGTTTTTATAGAAGATCCCTTCCACCTAGGTCGCTCTTTAAAATGATGGGCTGGAGAGCATGCTCCCCAGCACTCCCTGCCGTGGGGGATCGGCTTCGCTACTCACCCGGCCGCCGGTGGGGGATTGGCTCTGCAGAAACCCGGTGAGTGGCAGACCCGGTCCCCCTCTGCAGGGAGTCCTGGTCGGTGTGCTGCTGCCCGGAGCAACTTGAAGGTGTGGCTGGAGCGGAGGTAAGCACCTACTAATTTATGCTTAAAGATGCCCCCCCCCCCGCGGCGCCTGCACTGGCCATCACTGATAAGAATACCATCGCCCTTACCAGTATCCCTGGTGTCGTATTATTAGAGAGAGAGGCAGTTCCCACAATCAGTGGGAGCCGCCTGGGGAGGGTTAGCGGGGAGAGTGGGCTTAGCCCGCTCTCCCTGCAGACGACCAAGCAGTCTGCTCAAGGCGGCCGAACTCGCTGCCCACACGACTGCCGGCTCCGTTTCCGGCGTGGCCCCCAGAAACTCCAGCGTGCCCTGCTCATGCTGGAGAGACCCCCCAAGCCGGGAGACTGCTAGCCCCATTTTCTCTGCTAGCCCCATTTTCTCCCATCGTGTGAATAGCCTCAGGGTCTGGTAATATAAATGCTTCTCTAAGGGAGGGCAGGATGCCTCCTTGTCTTAAGGAGGCTATTGGTAGACCTCATTTGAAGAAACATGTCTTGGATCCCTTCGAGTTAGCTAATTGCAGACCCATTTATAATCTCCCATGGTTGGGCAAGGTGGTTGAGTGGGTGGTGGCCTCTCAGCTCCAGGCAGTTTTGGATGATACAGATTATCTGAAAGCAGATTATCTAGACCCATTTCAAACCAGCTTTTGTGTGGGCTATGAGGTTGAGACTGCCTTGGTTGGCCTGTTGGATGATCTCCAATTGGCTATTGACAAAGAGAGTGTGGCTCTGCTGATCCTTTTGGATCTCTTGGTGCCTTTCAGTCCCATTGGCCATGGATCGCTTGAGGAGGATGGGGTTGGGTGGCACTGTTTTACAGTGGTTCAATTCGAACTTCTCTGGTAGATTCTAGATGGTGTCACTTGGAGACTGCTGTTCTACCAGGCAAGAACTAAAGTATGGGGTTCCACAAGGCTCCATGCTGTCACCAATGCTTTTTAACAACTACATGAAACCTCTGGGACAGATCATCAGGAGATTTGGTGCAGGTTGTTATCAATATGCTGATGACACCCAAATCTACTTCTCCATGTCAGCCTCATCAGGAAATGGCATAACTTCCCTAAATGCCTGCCTGGAGGCAGTAATGAGCTGGATGAGGGGTAACAAATTGAAGCTGAAGCTGAATAAGATGCAAGTACTAACTTTGGGAGGTCAGGACCCAAGAGATGGTTTAGACCTGTCTGTTCTGGATGGGGTTACACTTCCCCTGAAAGATCAGGGATATAGCTTGGGAGTGCTCCTGGAATCAAAACTCTGGTTTCTCAGGCTTAGGCAGTGGTCAGGAGCTTCGACAGATACATCAGTGATGTCCATTTCTGGAGGTAAATGACCTTAAAACAGTGGTATATATGTTGGTAACCTCCAGGCTTGACCACTCTAATGCACTCTACATGGGGCTGCCTTTGTATATAGTCCAGGAACTACAATTGGTACAGAATGAGGCAGCCAGACTGGTCTCTGGGATATCCCAAAGGGAATGTATAACACCGATTTTAAAAGAACTGCACTGGCTGTTGATACGTTTCCAAGAGAAATGCAGAGTGCTGGTTATTACCTATAAAGCCCTCAATGGCTTGGGTCCAGGATATTTAAGAGAGCGCCTTCTTTGTCATGAACCTGTTTCCTATTAAGATCTTCTGGAGAGGTCCGGTTACAGTTGGTGCTGGCTTATTTGGTGGCAACTCGGAACCATGCCTTCTCTGTGGCTGCCCCGTGGCTTTGGAATATACTCCCTGTTGAAATAAGATCATTCCTTCTCTGTTTGCTTTTAGGAAGACCTAATGATCTTGCTCAGACTCTTAACTGATATTAATTTTAAACTGTTTAATTTGTTTTTACCTTACGAGATTTTTTTTACTTCATTTTGTGAAGTTTTAACCATTTTTACTCTGGTTTATGTTGTGTTTTAAATTTTACACATTGCCAAAAAATGTAAATAAATAGATAATGGCCCTGTTTGCTAAGCAGGGTTTGCTTTGGTTTGCATTTGGATGCTCCCCCCAGTGTGTTGTTGAGTGTTAATAATAAGCGTTCTTCTTGATTCTCTAGAGCTCCCTGAAAACTGGACTGACACCCGGGAAACCCTGCTGGAGGGCATGCTCTTTAACCTGAAGTACCTTGGCATGACGCTGGTTGAACAGCCCAAAGGAGAAGAGATGTCTGCTGCTGCTGTCAAAAGAATTGTAGCCACAGTGAGTGTCTGGTTTCTAAAGGAGTTCTTTGCTTCCTGTGAGGAAGCAAGTCGTTCAAAGTAGAATGAATGGAGCCTACTTTCTGTCGTGTGTGTATATTTCTCTTAGGTGTACCCGTTGTGAATCCCATGTGTGGCAGCTCTCGCGAGAGTTCACGAGCAAGCTGCCAGCAGGGGAAGAGGAAAGCAGCGGTGCCAGAGGCGAGGCGGGAAACCAAACGGCGGTGGTGTATGTGTGAAAAAACAGCAGCAGTGGTGGGGGCGAGCAGGAGAAAACAGTGGCGGGGGTGGGCAGGGGGAGAAAATGGTGGTGGTGAGCAGGCAAGAAAATGGCAATGGAAGTGAGGAGGGCGGGGGGGAAGCGGCGGCGGGCTGGGGGGAAAATTGGCAGCAGCGGTGGCTGGCCTGGGCGGGCAGGGAAAACTAGAGGCGCAGATGCTCTGCGCCTGGCCCAGCTAGTTCCTTTTAATTTTATTTATTTATGTAACAAATTTATATACCTCCAAAGTTTTGTCTCTGGGCAGTTTTACTCCCTTTTTAGCATGGTGACTCTGAACTAGGTCCCTGCTCACATCCTATGGATTTGGTTTGTATCTGTCAGCACATGGATTATAAAAGGGTATTTCCTATACTTTGAGTAGTGGATCAGCTAGAAACAAAATGGCAGATCGGCAAAACGATTGCCCCGTTGGGGTCCCCTAGGACCCCATCCCATGCGCTGTGGATTTGGTTTGTATCTGACTGCCAGTCCATGAGTTACAAAGGGGTGTTGCCTCTACTTTGAGTACCCATCGCCTTGAAGCAACATGTTGGATCAGCAAAAAAAATCCCCATCAAGGTTCCCTCAGACTCTCTACTGTGAACTTGGTTTGTACTAGTCTGTAAACTCAAAAATTGTTGAAGGTGGGAGAGACACACATGAGTTCATGCCATCTTGTAAGCCTCTTCACTTTGGAAAGCAAGCTAAGAAATATGCCAGGTGAACTGAAGTACCTGCTATCATGAGGTCATGGAGCACCAGTGATCAAATTGCACCCACAGCTGTATACTGTATACTGCCATGGAGAAGAGCATTGTTGAAAGCTGTTCAATCTCCCTCTGGGTGGCTTTGAACATTCAGATATGCGGGCTGAAAGCAAAAGATAGGATCAGGGAACCGCATGTACAGCTTTTGCAGCACCACCCTATTTAAGAGGGAGATTAACGGAGCTAGTGTATATATATGTGGGTGGTTTTAATAACACTGCCTATGGGCAGTGTTTCCAAAGTTTTCCAAAAGGCCACTGTTAAATATTTAAAACCCTCACCTCAATAAGGTCAGATCCTTTTTCCGCTTGTGTACTTTCTATGGGAGGTACAGTTTAATGCTTTATTTAACTCTTATCACATTGAAAGAAGCACCATAGATGGTAATAACACAAATTTAATGTGGTGATTTAAATCTCTCAAATGCCTCTTCCAAATTCTGCCTCTTCCACATTCAGTCAGTGCAGGTAAAAGACTTTGTAACTGATAAAGGGAAAGTGGGGAGGCAGTACGTAATCCTGAGGAAGAGTTCTGTGTAACTTGAAAGCTCACTTCTTTTATTCATGTATTGTTCAATTTTTATACCGCCTTTCATAAGGCATCCCAAGCCTGGGGGCAACAAGAAAGAAGTCCTTGCCCCATCTGCATGGCAATTTAGCCTCTTTCCACATTGGCACACAGAGCAAAGGCCCCCCAACGACCTTGTTAGGTGGGCAGAAACCCTTGGGAACAGGCGGTCCTTCAGGTACTCAGGGTTCAAACCATTAAGGGTTTCATTATTTTTATTTATTATTTATTTAGTACATTTATATACCGCCCCATACAATAAGGTCCTTGGGAGGTTCACAATATAAAACCATTAAAACATTAGCATAATTCAAAATACAATAAAAACTCTAAAACCGAAGCTTTAAAACTATGGACTAAGAACCTGTCTAAACCAATGTAGTTTTAGATCCTTCTTAAAAACATTCAGAGAAGGGAAAACACTAATTTCATTAGGAAGCATGTTCCAGAGTCTTGGGGCAACTCTAGATAAGATAATAACCAGCACCTTGAATTGGATCCAGAAACAAATTGGCAGCCAGCGCAGCTCTTTCAAAATAACATGCTCCGAGAGAGCCGTTCCAAAGAGAACTCTGGCAGCTACATTCTGCACTAACTGAAATTCCCAAATATTCTTCAAGGGCAGCCCCATGTAAAGCGCATTGTAGTAATCCAGCTGTGACGTGACTAAGGCCAGATCTGTGGCCTTAACCATAGCCAGATCTGCCTTCTTGAGAAAGTCAGCAGACTAGCTGAAGAAGCTGTGCAAAGGCCCCCACTTCCACCTGAGCATGGAGAGCTGGTCTGGTGGTAGCAAGCACGACTTCTCCCCTTAGCTAAGCAGGGTCCGCCCTGGTTGCATAAGAATGAGAGACTTGATGTGTGAGCACTGTCAGATATTCCCCTGAGGGGATGGAGCTGCTCTGGGAAGAGCATCTAGGTCCCAAGTTCCCTCCCTGGCAGCATCTCCAAAATAGGGCTGAGAGAGACTCCCGCCTGCAACCTTGGAGAAGCCGCTGCCAGACAGTGAAGACAATACTGAGCTAGATAGACCCGTGGTCTGACTCAGTATATGGCAGCTTCCTATGTTCCTATAAAAGCAGAGCCGGATCCACCAATACCCCCAAGCTGCGCACTTGCTCTTTCAAGGGGAGAACAACCCCATCCAGAGCTGGTTGAATCATCCTATCCTGCTTGGCTTTTCGGATGACCAGAAGCATCCCTAAGGCTCTACACACAACAGTGTGCAAAGCTGAAAGGGGTACTGTGGGGAGATCGGGCTTGACCCACTCTCCCCACAGACAATCAGGGAAGCCTCCTGAGGCGGGTCCAGTACATCCACTCCTTCCCTAGGATCTGATGTCAGGGAAAATTAGAGCTGGGCGTCATCTACATATTGAGGACACTTCAGTCCAAACCCCCTGATGACCTCTGCCAGCAGTACTTACTTCCCTGATGACCTCTCCCACTTCTAGTACAGCTCACATAATTGCAATGTGGAGAATGAAAACAAAAAAGAAAAATCCATTCAAGTAACATTAAAGTCCAATAAAAATTCAGTTCATAAAATAGAAAGCAGTTCATAAAATACGCAGTGTGGCGGCAATTATGGGAAATTAAACGACATAAAAGGGTCATAATTTATCGTGGGTTTCTAAACACTTTCTTGAACAAAAGAAGCTTTGCATAAATCTTAAAAACCCATTGGGTGACATTGGGGCAGGTCTCTCTTGGCGGAAGGCTGATATTTCAACAAAAAAAGAACCTACTATGTGTCTTCATCAAGCTAACTCTTGTGGAACGAATCCCCAGCGGGACCCCTTCTGATGTCCTCAGTGGCCAAGAGGCCTCATATCAGCAAAGTTTTTGCAACGAATATGTATATACCGCTTTTCAGCAAAAATTCCCAAAGTGGTTTACATAGAAATAAATAAATAAAATGGCTCCCTGTCCCAAAGGGGCTCACTACTTTAAAAAAAGAAAGAAACACAAGATAGACACCAGCAACTGCCACTGGGGGGATGTTGTGCTGGGGATGGATAGAGGCCAGTTGCTCTCCCCCTGCTAAATAAGGAAAGGCAAGCCAGCGTGGTGTAGTGGTTAGGGTGCTGGACTAGCACCAGGGAGACCTGAGTTCAAATCCCCATTCAGCCATGAGACTTGCTGGGTGACTCTGGGCCAGTCATTTCGCTCTAGCCTAACCTACTTCACAAGGTTGTTCTGAGGAGAAACTTAACTATGTACTTAACTCTGGGCTCCTTGGAGGAAGAGCAAAATATAAATGTAATAAATAAATAAGTCAACTAAATAATAAATAAAATTAATAAATAAAATAAAGAGTCACAACATTTTAAATGTGCCTCTTTGTTCAGTTAGCGGGGGATGCAACATAAATTAGTCCAATCAAGATATGACGTTTCCTTTTTCTTAATGGGACCAAATCACTGCTCTTGCTTATGGGAACAGACATAGTGCAGCAGCAGGGCACAAGGCTTCGTGTTCAATTCCTGACATTTCCAGTTAAAAGCATCTCGGGCTGGAAAGATCCTTGTCTTGGAACCTGGAGAGCTGTTGCCCGTGAGAGTGGCAGGGTGGAGCTATAACTGGGCAGATGTGTTCAAAGAACATGAGCCACCCAACTCCTGGGAGCCACCCGGCTCACCCTCGCCCCCAAACTCTGGCTGGCCTCTTGCCTCCTCGCTCATTCCCAGCCGGTGTTTCATTGCTGGCTGGGTGCTTTTTGCTTTCTCTTGAGGGAGAGCAAGGAAATAAGCACAAGCCTGCAACCAAGGGCCGGCTGGGAATGAGCTTCAGACCGCCACACATTCCTTCTGGGTGTGGACCCTTGTCGCTCCCCTGTCTGTGTGCGCGCACATGCGGTGCACACGAAGCTTCTGCCCATGAGGCCACTGGGGAGGGGAGTGAACATGGACCCGCCTTCCCCTAGCAACGCCTCTGGAGAATGGTCTGATTTGCTATAAGGTAGTTGCATATTCAGGGGCTCTTCCTCCATGAGGCAAAGTGCCCCAGGCAGCAGATTATGGGGGACCCCGCAAGATGGCAAGGTGATCTCTTGTCCCCACTTTAAAAGGGGAGGAGGAGGGGCATTTAGGGGAGCAAAAACGGGGTATTGGCATTTGGCGCCCTGCCTTAGGTGCGCGGAGGTCTGGAGTCACTGCTGGGTATATGTATATTCCTGTTCAACTTAGGGTGAGCAGAGTGCAGAATTGCAAAAGCTTCAAACTGTACTTATCCAATCGTGATGAGTCAGGAACATCTTATAATGAACCAGGTGGGACGGGACTTGAGCCTGGGATGTGTAATGCACATACTGCCGACATGGGTCCCATATTGCCTGGAATGTTTCAGGGTTTGCATGGCCTGTAACAGCCTTTGTCTGGTGAGACGGATGAGCTTGCCCATTATAAATGCCCCCAAAGTCTCCTAAACCAAGCCATGAGAAGTCTACTGAACTTTTCAAATAGGTTGCACTGATGGCTTTTGCTGCTGCTTAAGGATGTCAGTGTTGACCGCAAGCCCTTTAGAAAAGCCAGAATTGGGAGTCTTGGATGTTGTGTTTGGTGTCTGTGAAGAACCTCTGCTAATGGAGCAAGGAGGCACCTTTGAAAAGTGGTGAATCTTTTCTGTTTAGCAGGGGAGAGCAACTGTCCTTATTCCATCCCAGTTTAACATCCCTCCAGTGGCTGTTGCTGATGTCTTCCTTTTATTTCCCTTTAAATTGTGAGTTCTTTTGAGACTGGGAACTATTTTGCTAATTTATTTTATTTTATTTTTCTATATAAAACGCCTTGAGAACTTTTGTGGAAAAGCACTATATAAATATTTGTAATACAGGTTGAGTATGCCTTATCTGGACTGCTTGGGACCAGAAGTGTTCTGGATTTCGGATTTTTCCGGATTTCGGAATATTTGCATAATGAGATATCTTGGGCATGGGATCCAGAGCGCCAAAACAGACTCCAGCAGAGCAGGCGCCAAACTGAGCAGGGAGTGGAGGAGGCGGGCTTTCCCTTTACCCTCTAGCGCCAAAGCGAGAACATCAAACACATCAAAAAACTTCACAATAAAAACAGAGCCGCAACTAGAGAGAATTACAGACAAAACTCCTGTCACTAACAGCCTTCTGAAATAAGTAAGTTTTGACTGCATGTTTAAAAGCAGCAAAATTGGGAATCTGCGAGCGACTGAGATGAGACGTTTTGTTTTTTTGCCTTTGTTATGGCGTGGTGTCCGGATTTTTAAGCATTCTGGATCTCCAGATAAGGGATACCGTATTTTACGGACTATAAGACGCACCTTAATTTTTATCCAGTTTTTCAGAGTTTTAACATATTAAACTGTTATCAATAGTTTACAAAGCCAAACTAAAAAAATAACATTTGCCATTATTTATAAAACCAAACAGACCTTTAAAATCCCAGAAAACTTTCATCTGAACTTTCCTTCTCCTCCTCCTCTCCCACTTCTTCTTCGTCGTCATCGTCATCCTCCTCCTCTTCATATAGAAAATGATCTTCACTGCCATCGAGACTATTACTTATACCGCACTTCTTGAAAGATTTAAGCCCATGGCGCTTCATAAACCTATAACACCAACCTACTCCACCTTGAAAATCTGTTAGGTTACACTTTTGCACACGCTTAGATGCCTGTATTTGACTCATCTTCGTTGTAATTCCAATGCCATTTTCACGGTGTCCTTGAATCCATTTCAGAATGTCATCTTCTAGTTTAGGCCATTTTGCAGTTAGTCCTCTATTTGCACATTTTGTCTTCTTCATTTTTTCTAGTTCATCCTTAGCAGCCCGCCAATCGCGAATGGTTTTTTCTGTCGGTGGAGGGCCGAAGTGTTGCTCTGCTGCCCTGTTCCCATGTTCTTCAGCATATTTAATCACACTGAGTTTAAATCCCGCATTGTATGAATGGCTTTTCATTTTCTCCATGATCAGTAACACGAGGGTAACGCAATCACTGTACCGAAAAGTCTAGCAGTCTACAGCAACAGGCAAGACGTAATGCGTATCACGCAGGATCATGTGACGGCTTGGTGAACCCCGCACGCCAAATTCAGTTACGAGTATAAGACGCACCTGAATTTTGGCGGATATTTTTCGAGGGAAAAAGTGCGTCTTATAGTCCGTAAAAGTACTCAATCAATCAGTTTTTATTACAGCTGTTGGCCAGCCAAGAGATAAAAATCAGAATAGCAAATATAACTAATATACACAAATAGTAACTGATAATAACACACAATAAAACAGTATACAATCATCCAGGATAGATTACTTTAAAAACAGTAAAACAGCTCATAAAATTGAGACCTTAATCTCATAGCAATATAAAAAAAAAAATTGGCGACCACTTTCGTGATCTCACAGCTTGTATCCTCAAGGCAATATTGTGTATAAAAAGGCTCACACCTTCCAGGAAATCTAACTAACGGGGGGAAATAGGTTCTTCTCTAACACCTCAATACAAAGAACAATATAACAGAACATGGGTAACAGTTTCCAGGAGGTCAGAGCCACAGGGGCAGAAAACTGTAGCTGAAGAATCCTTAATGAACCTCCTTTCCAAAAGAGAAGAGGGCAGCACATGTAAGCAAGCCCGAGCATACGCAACCCGAAACTTGGAAAAGTGAAGCGTTGTTAGATAATTTGCACCTCTATCTCGATAAGGGATACTCAACCTGTAGTCCCAAAATGTCTCCTCCAGAGTATGCTACCTGCCTTGAGGGCTTTTAACAGAAAGGTGGGGTATTAATGTTCTAATAAATAAAACAAGTACCTGTTAAATCATTGTGGGATATATCTGTCTGCTAAATACCTGGATCTTTTCTTTTCTTTTCTCTCTCCAAAGGCAAAAGCAAGTGGTAAAAAGCTCCAGAAAGTTACCCTGCAGGTGTCTCCCAGGGGGATCATCCTCAGCGACAGCATCACTAATGAACCAATCGAAAACATCTCAATATACAGGTATGTGGTGATGATCGTTTTTAAGGACACGCCATATAGGAGGGGTGGCCAGCCTGAGGCTCGCCAGCTGTTGCCGGACTGCAGCAACAGCTGGCACCCCATGATGCATTGCAACAACCTGCTTCCCATTTAACGATGGAGAAATTATTCCACGCTACATCAGTGAGAAGTAATAAGCGTTTGGGACGGCCATTCAATGTGTCTTTTTTATAATCTTGTTTTTAAATTTTATTGTGAGCCACCTTGGGATTTTCTTAATGAAAGACGGGGTACAAATTTAACAATAAATTAAATTAAATTAAATTAAATTAATTCACTTTTTGCCCTTTGCCCTAAAGAACTTGCAGCCCTTTGGGCCATCCAAATAGCATGTGAGGTGTGGAAAGCTGGCTAGGTAATCGAGTCAGTCTCAACTCCTGGCACCCACAGAGCTCTGTGGTTGTCTTTGGTAGAATACGGGGGGGTTGGCCATTGCCATCTCCCACGCAGTATGAGATGATGCCTTCCAGCATCTTCCAATATTGCTGCTGCCCTATATAGGTGTTTCCCATTACATACCCATGGGGATTCGAACCGGCAACCTCTGGCTTGCTAGTCAAGTCATTTCCACGTTGCACCATTAGGTGGCTACAATTTGCTAAATGCTTATGAAGTCTCTTAATCAAATGATGAGGTTAATGACAAATGGGCCTGAGCTGCACAAAGAGCAGGGCGCTTTCCAGATTACACATTATAATTGTTTTGCCATGCATCTGCTAAGTGTGCGTCCATACTAACTGTGTTTTTTTTTGTTTTTTTTTATTTTTATTTTTATTTTTTCAAATAAAAAATGGCTCAGGGTGGTTTACAATTAAAACAAACCACTAAAACAGTTAAGAGCTAAAACAAATTAAAAAACAATATAACAATTAACGAATTAAAAACATTTTAAACAACAATTAAACAATTACAGTGATTAAAAACCTTGAAATCGGGTTTTTAATTTTAAAATAAACCAGATATTTTAAAAAACCCAAATTTAGGAAGCTAAGAAAGCTTGGGTGAAAAGATGGGTTTTCAGGTGTTGGTTTTTTTTAAATTGCCAGAGATGGGAAGGATCGTATCTCAGCAGGGAGCGCATTCCACAATCTCGGGGCAGCAACTGAGAAGGCCCGTCACTGTGTAGCCACCAAACGAGTTGGCGGTAACTGGAGATGGACCTCCTCAGATGACTTCAATGGGCGGTGGGGCTCATAGTGAAGAAGACGCTCTCTTAGATACCCAGGGCCTAAGCCGTTTAGGGCTTTGTAAGTTATAACTAGAGCTTTGTATTTTGTCCGGAAACCTATTGGCAGCCAGTGTAACACCATCAGTAAAGGAGTAACATGGTCTCTCCAAGATGACTCAGAGACCAACCTGGCTGCTGCGTTCTGACCCAACTGAAGTTTCCGGACTACATACAAAGGCAGCACCACGTAGCGCACATTACAAAAGTCAAGTCATGGTGGTTTTGACACCACCATGCATGCTATGATAGCAAGGTGCGTTCACACATGGGAAAGCCTTCTTCCGGGTTTTATCTTTACGCATTAGTGTTACGACGTTGCATGTGCATTACAAAAAAATAGCTGGATTTTCCCGTTTTAGGAGGGCTGTCCTGCTGTTTCCACGGTGTAATGTGGAGGGTTCATTTAGGAATTTGATCTTTCAGTATCTTAATCTCCTCTAACCTTTGAAATGATTCTTTCTTTCTTAATCTTTCCTGGCACTCTTGTGCAAAGGTGCATCAGTGCAATTTCCTTTTTATTTGCTTTTCACTCTTCTCCCACCTCCGTTAATGTTAAACCCTTTGTGATTGCATCTCTTTTTATATTGCTGTGATTATGTTCCTTTCTGTCCAGCTGTGTGTGTGTTCTCTCAGCTTTTGAAATGATCCTTAAAAAAAAAAAATCCTGGGTACTCTGGTGCAAGGGTGCATCAGTGCAATTTCTTGTTTATTTGCTTTTCGCTCTTCTCCCTCCTCTGCTAATGTTAAACCTATTCTGATTATATTTCTTTTTATTTTTCTGTGATTATGTTTCTTTCTGTTCTTCCTTTCCTCTTTCAGCTTCTGCCAGTGAGTTTTTTAAAATATTTTTAAAAAACTATTTGGTAAGGAATAATTAAGTTTGCGTAAGCTAGAAAAGACTGCTTCCCCTGCAGGTGCCTTTGTGCAAGACCACCAAGAAAAAAAACATGTTTTTTTAAAAAGGCTCATCACATCATTGTCCCCCGCCTCCTCTGTGACCCCCCCATTGGCCCAAAATGTGGCAGTAGGAGGACTCATCATAAACAATATGAACAGTCCTTGCTGGGAAAACACGTCGTTATGGGTGGCAATATGAACGGCCACAGCTGTGCCACGAACTATGCAGCAAACTGCTTCCACCCTTTATTTACATTTTGAATATAATCCTGCCAAGCCGAAGCATTCTACACCACCTCCAACTGCTGTAGAGCTCACAGTCTGGAAACCACCCAGGACGATTTCCAGATCGCACCCTAGAATAGCAGTAAAATGCTTTGGCTTGGTAGGATTGTATTGAAAACGATTCCCCAGAATCTCAAGCTCCTACAATGGGAAAATACAGCTATTTTTCTGCAACGGACTTGCAACATTGTAGCACTAAACCGCAAAGATAAAATCTGAAGCAAGCCGTCGGAAATATGAATGGCACCTTGCTGTCAGCGCAGGGACTGCGGTGTCACAACACAGGAAGTACGGAAGCACACTTTGCAGATCTGTAGTCACACTGTGGTAAGGGCTAATCTGGAAGGCGCCCAGGTCATGTGTTAAACCTGCTTGCCTGGATGTTACATCAGACTGGGATCACAGAAGGAGCAGGAGGAGTCTGCTGCAGGATGTGGTGATGGCCACCAGCTTGGATGGCTTTAAAGGGGGCTTAGGTAGATTCATGGTGGACCTGTCTATCAATGGCTGCTGGCCTGAGGGCTTTAGGCCACCTCCAGCCTCAGAGGCAAGATGCCTCTCAATACCAGCTGCAGGGGAGCAACAGCAAGAGAGAGAGCATGCCCTCACCTCTTGCCTGTGGGCTTCTCAGAGGCATCTGGTGGGCCACTGTGGGAAACAGGATGCTGGACTAGATAGGCCTTGCAAGTATAGCAGGGCTTCTCAAACTTATGTCCCCAGATGTTGGATCACAAGCCTCATTATTGCCAACTGCAATGGCTGAGGATGATGGGACATAGTCCAACATCATCCGGGGACCCAAGTTTGAGAAACCCTGATGTATGGGGGTTTTGTTTGTTTTTGAGGGGAGGAGGCAACATTGCCGCATAATTCTTCACTTGCAGTCTGAAGTGGTAAATCCAGATATCTCGTTACGATGTGATGAGCTGCTTGTCTAGACCAGGGGTTCTCAACGTTGGGTCCCCAGATGTTATTGGACGTCAACTCCCATAATTCCCAACCAAAGTCCACTGGGGCAGGGGATTATGGGAGTTGAAGTCCAATAACATCTGGAGACTCAACGTTGAGAACCCCTAGTCGAGACTGGGGATGCAGTTTTCTTCACTGTAAGCCTCCCAGGGGGCGGGGGCCAGTGGCGGCCCCCATCAACCCTAAGTACGGCTCTGTGACTAATTGTTATTGGGCCTGTGTGAAGCTTCAGCCAAAAAAGCTGTGTGAAGCTTCAGCCAAATCCAAAAGAGAGATTAATTTGAGAATGCTTCTCAGTGCAGTGAGCCTGCTCCCTTGGTGAACCTCGAAGCTGACCCTTACAATCAACATTGGGTTTTTGTCAGCTAGTCTGGTGTGTCTCAGAGAGGCCAGTGACATTTTCTGGAAGTGTTCTTGCTCAAAAGCAATAACAATCTAGTCTTGGCTGAATAATTAATTTTAAAGTCCCAATTATGTCTGTAATTCCTGCTTTTTTCTTCTCTCCCTTTAAGAGCCTCTATTAATTATATTGCCTGCAAGCAATCTTTCCCACATGCCTGCTGGAACCTGGTCCATGAATGCCAGCTTAGTTTAGCAAGTGAAGTGTCAAACGCAGACCAGTGAGAGCCAGGTTCAAATAATCCTACTCATCCACAAAATTCACTGGGTGACCTTGGACAGTCACCATCTCTCTGTCTGGAATGCTTCACAGAGTTGTTAGGAATGGGATAAGAAAGAGTCCTGGGAAACGTTCAGGATAGAAAATATTTATAGCCAGTCTGCTGAGCAGGTCAGTTGGGATCATCCCAATTCTGCACCAAGGAAATTTCCACTTCTGTACTTAAAATATGCAGTGTACAGTGGTATGCACAGTTCGGTTCAAGTTTCAACTGTCGTGGTCTTAGCTAAATTGACTTTTGATGGCCTCCGTTTTTTCTGGCATCTGTAAAATGGGAAGAATAGTAGTTCTCTACCATCATGTTGTTGTTGATGAGGATTAATTAGATGAGTAGCAAAAGCACATTTTGTAGATTTGAATTGCCATTGATATCCATAATAAGATATCATCATAACTTTGGCTCAGGGTCAGGCACGAATCCTTGACTATTAATTTGTAAGCATTTCTGTGCAACATCAGTGGCAATCTTCACTGTGACCTCTTGCTTATGTTGTGTAAGAGAGGCATTTATTTCAGGCTGCTGGGAGCAGCATTTCCTCTTAAAGATTAATAAATACTGTGCATGTAACTTGGCACAGGAAAGGCCCTCTGGAACTCCCCCCCCCCATATTTTCTTGCTGCAGTTAGTTTTAGAGTCCTTCTTTCTGTTACAAAAACCAACACGTAACAGTTTAAGCAAATTATAGTAAGGATGGGGGTGGGGGGGTAGGGAGTGCTTTTTATGAAATCAAAGCAGAGTGAAGCTCAGCATAGGACAAATGTAGGCCATGTTGGAACACGACAAGAAACTAATGCAATGCAAATGAATTTTGAATGCGGCTTTTTAAGCCTGGAAAATCTACTGGGAGTGTGGGCATTTTACTCCTAGAGAAGAAGAGGGCATTAGGCTTGAAAAGTAAAAAAAAGCTCCCTAGTTTCATGGGATGACTGGGTTGGGGGCTGTCTATGGCAACCTTTGGGGGACAGTTCCGTGTCCAATTTCACTACCCTCAAAACAAATTGCTAGTTATGATTTGCAGTGGGTGGTCATTTGCAGGGCACGGGGTGGGGGGGCTGCCTGCTGTAAGCAAAGATAGCAGGAAGCCAGGAGACTTGTCCCCTTAGCTAAGCAGGGTCTGCCCTGGTTGCATATGAAAGGGAGACTACAAGTGTGAGCACTGGAAGATATTCCCCTCAGGGGATGGAGCCGCAGCTCTGGAAAGAGCATCTAGGTCCCAAGTTCCCTCCCTGGCAGCATCTCCAAGATAGGACTGAGAGAGATTCCTGCCTGCAACCTTGGAAAAGCCGCTGCCAGTCTGTGTAGACAGTACTGAGCTAGCTAGACCAATGGTCTGACTCAGTATATGGCAGCTTCCTATGTTCCTATGGAGATCCAGTGGGGAACTTCTGCGCAGGAAAAAGTCACACTAGAGCCCTTTTCAGGCATTACTGCCCCGACTGTTTTGTACCGGGGAAGATGGGGAACAGAAGCTAACTGTGCTTCCTGGCACCACTGTGCTTGGTGGCTATTACTCAGGCTTGACTGATGTCAGGCACCAGGGAGCCATGACACCTAGGAATTCAATTACTGGGATTCTCAGAAGGATTCCTATTTGTCCTAGGCAGCCCTGTTTTTGTTCCAAGTATGTTATTTGTAAAGGGGCTAAAGAGAAGCCCATTTACCCTCCCCCCTTCACCATGTCTGTCACTAAGTATGGTAATTTTGTCAAATGTCCATTTTTCTGGCTCCTAAATACTTGTAGTGACTCCTAGATTAAAAAAAAATGGTCTAGGCCTGGATTAAGAGCCAACAGGGAAGTAACTTGCCTAGGGAACAAGAGGTTGGTGGTTCGAATCCCCACCGGTGTGTTTCTCAGACTGTGGGAAACACCTATATCAGGCAGCAGTGATATAGGAAGTTGCTGAAAGGCATCTTCTCATACTGCACAAGAGGAGGCAATGGTAACCCCCTCCTGTATTCTAGCAAAGACAACCACAGGGCTCTGTGGCCACCAGGAGTTGACACTGACGCAACAGCACAACTTTACTTTACTTTAACAAGTAAGTATATGAGCCAGCTGGAGTGGTGAGATCTGGGGGGATGAAGGCTCATTGTGATTTTTGACAAGGTCTACAGTGCTAGAGATGGAAAAGAGATGATAGCATTCAATATATTTAGCTTCCATGTGTTATCATGCTTTTATTGTCCTGTCCATTGGGTCTACAGCAGCCACATTTGCAATGGTGTTTTAAAAGGTTTAAAAAAAAAACACCAACAAAAAACCACAAGTACTCTACAATGTCCGAGGAATGGAAATGAACATTGACAGGAATGTCCTCCAAAGATTATTCTATGGAGAGAGGAGTGGACAACCATTTGTTCATTGTTACCCGGACCCCAAACCTAACCCTTTCCTCTGTGCAAAAATGACTGCAGTTTTACCCAAATCGTTTGGGGGTATGGATAAAGAAGGGGAGAGAACACACACGAAGCTGTAAGTACAACAATGTGATTGCCTATTTTCCATCTCTAGAAGGGTAGTAAAGTTGTGCCGTCGAGTCGGTGTCGGCGCCAGGTGACCACAGAGCCACGTGTTTTTCTTTGGTAGAAGACAGGAAGGGTTTACCATTGCCTCCTCCTGCACAGTATGAGAGGATGCCTTTCAGCATCTTCCTAGATTGCTGTTGCCCGATGTAGGTGTTTCCCATAGACTGGGAAACATACCAGCGGGGATTCGAACCGGCAACCTTTTGCTCCCTAGGCAAGTTACTTCCCCGCTTTGCCATTAGGTAGACACTGCCAAAAATCACTATGAGTATTCATCCCCTGAGATGGTACTGATGTCCAGAATTTGTGGACGTTGCTTGCAAATCTCCATGCTTACAAAGAGATTGCAGGATTTCTTCTGTGAATGTGTAAGCTCTTGAGAGGCCCTCTGACCCCTTTGGAGAGCAGTTCCCTCACCCAGGGGGGCACCATTGTGCTGGGAAGAATTTTCCTCCCTTCCTGGGTCGAGTGCCTCCTTCCCTGCTCTCTTTAATGCTGCTTGCATCTTCTCTCTTGGAGTTTGAGCCTCATGCTCTCTGACAGCCGTTCTTAACACCTTTCCATCCATTCTTCTTATTGTTTGTAGCCAAAGAGTACCCAAAGTTTTATGGGGGAGCTTCAAGACTCTTTTTTTTTAATCAACTCATCCCTTCCTTGGATGAACTCCCTTCTAGGTTGCTCTGAAAGCTAAGTGTGTTGTAAAACAATGCCATAAAAATGACAGCCTGCAAATCTCCCAGGGCAAGACGTCGCTTTCATTTTGTCCTCCTAAGAAAGGTTATTGGGCATTTGTCAGGCTCACTCAGTCCAAAAAAAGAGAATGCAGATTGTGTTGAGAGGGTGTTAAGTTGCACTGTAGCCTCCCTGATATGCCACATGGTCCTCTTTTTAAGCAAAGGGGTTCTCAAAGTTGGATCCCCAGCAGTTGTAGGACTACAACTCCCATCACCCCTTGCCACAATGGCCAACGGCTGCTGTGGCAGGAGGTGATGGGAGTTGTAGTCCTACAACTGCGGGAGGAGGGGGGCCCCAAGTTTGAGAATCCCTGTTTTAGGCTATTTTATGGGCATTGATGGAGAGCAATAGATAGAAATGTGAGCCATGCCCATCAGGAGCGGTGGGAATACTACTACTACTATCGTCAGGACCAGTGGGAATATACTACGAATATTTATATAACACTTTTCACCAAAAGTTCCAAAAATGGTTTACACTGAGAAATATAAATAGATAGATAGATAGATAGATAAAGATGGCTCCCTGTCCCCAAAGTGCTCACAGCCTAAAAAGAAACATAAGAAAGACACCAGCAACAGCCTCTGGAGGGATGCTGTGCTGGGGTTGGATAGGGCCAGTTGCTCTCCCCCTGCTCAGTAAAGAAGATCACCCCTTTTAAAAGATGCCTCTTTGCTCAGTTAGCAGGGGACCCATGGCGGTTTTTCCTGCTCCAATGCCTGTAAGGTTCAAAGCACGCTAAAGCAGTGTAATGAAATGGTGCTCTACAAAGACTGATGTGATTGGAATTGCCGGAGTGCAGACAAATATTCTTTTTCTTTCTTTTTTTTAAAGCAAGGTGTGAAAATGTCCACCTTAGAAAATAAAGCTCTTGGGAAGATGAATGGATATTTCTTTCCATACTTCCCCAGTGTTATAAGTTCTCTGCCTGGAAAATTGCAGGCTCTGTTTGATCTGATAACAAACTTTATGAATCTATGTGCCGTCTGTGCCCGAGACCTCTGTTTCTTGCTCTCATTTGTTAGGCAGTCTTGTGCAAGGGCTTCGATTCTAATTCAGCATCCTATCCAGTTTTGTTTTTGTTTGGAAGCATGAAATCATGGTAGGGCAACACATGGTATTAAAAGTATTTAACATTTAACTGATACATTAGACAATGTGTGCAGGGTGGATTTGATTTAAATAAAATTGATTTAAATCACAATTTAAATCACTAGTTAGTAAGACTAGATTTAAATCATGGTTTTTTATGTAAAGACTCATTCTTGCTGATATAATCTTAATACTTACAACCAGATGAAGGTTTCATTTGTGGTCTTCTTCTAGATAGAAAAATTGCCCAAAATCATCTTACAGAAACCTCTGGAAGAGCATGACATTGTGAAGGGCTTAATGGAATTCATTTACCAAAATATTTAAACATTGCATATATACAGCCTCATGCTACATAATTAGAAACTAATCGTTATTTCATGATGAATAACCTTTGGACTATAATGTAACTTAAATAGAAAACTATCTTTAGATAGATTTTTTTCCTCAAAAAGCATTTTATTAAAAGAAATCTGATTTAAATAAAAAATCTGATTTAAATATAAAAATCTGATTTAAATTTTTAAAATATGATTATTTGGAATTAAAAAAAAAATCATTGACTTTTTAAATCCACCCTGATTAAGTGTAAAACGTCTTAAAACTCAAGTAAAATATCATCAGGCTGAGTTTCACTTATTTAACATGACAGGTCATTAAAGAAATGTATTAGCAAGGGGCCCACTGCCTAATATTAGTCCAAGGTTTGAGCTCTGGATATCTAAAGGACTGCCTGTTGCCAAATATTTCTGCCCATCTGATAATATTATAGGAGGGGATGGGGCCCGTAGCTCAGAGGTAGAGAATATGCTTTGCATGCAGAAAGTTCCAGGTTTACTCTCTGGCAGTAACTCCAGGTAGGACCAGGAAAGACTTGGCTGTATTCTGTCCAGTAATCTTTTGCATTTAGCTGTGTTAGACCCAAATGGTGTAGAACCTGTACTGCAGATAATGGAGCATCTGTATGCTGATATGACTCCTGATTTCTCAGATGTTTTTGCTGATACTGCTGTCACTGCCATACATTTCAAACATAAAATTCAGCTCAACAACAACAAATATTTATATACCGTTTTTCGACAAAGTTTCCAAAGCAGTTTACGTAGAGAAATAATAAATAAGTCAGTCAGATGGATCTCTGTCCCTAAAGGGCTCACAATCTAAAAAGAAACGTAAGATAGACACCAGCAACAGTCACTGGAGGTCCTGTGCTGGGGGTGGAGAGGGCCAGTTACCGTAATTTCCGGCAGAAACGCCATGTTGGCGTAAAAGCCGCAGTAAGGGGAAAAGGCTGGGAAATTGCAGAAGCCCAGCAGAAACACCACATCACCGTAAACGGTACAGCTAAACCGATTAAATGTGGTCAGAGGTGGGCGGGGGGGACGACCCTGTTGCTTTGCGGGCCATCTCCCCAGCGTGGAGCCTCTCATCAGTTGGAGGGCCCTGCTGTGCTGCCGCCACACCTCCTTCTCAGTGGGGAAGGCCGGGCCAGCTCGTTTGCTGCCGCCGCCACCCCATTCCTCTTGCCTCCGCTTGTTCTTCTTCCACTCCTCCTCCTCCTCCTCCATGGCCTGCAGTGGGTCACCTTAAAACGGACGCTTCTTTGACCCTCTTTGACCCCCTTCCACCCCTCCTCCTCCATGGCCTGTGGCGCCACCTTAAAACAGACTGCTGAGCCCGGCCTCCCAAAGCGTCCTCGTTGTGCCCCATTGTAGGCGGAGCCACGGCCTCCTCGTCCTCGGCCGCCTCCTTCGCCTCCCTTCGCACGTAAACGCCACATTGGCATAAATGCCGCAATCAGCGATAAACAACTTTTTAAAATGTACCCGCCGCAGCGTTTCTACCGTCAATTGCAGGACTCTCCCCCTGCTAAATAAAGAGAATCACCACGCGATTGGTCAGATGAAGGTACAACACAAAGTGAGGGACGTACCCATAGCTTTGTGCCATCCACTTACAGGGGAGCTCTTAAAACTACAGCATGCTGATGTCATAGATTCTGTTGATGAATCCGAATGGGTTTCTCCCATTGTTCTTCTGTGGAAATCAAATGATACACTTTGAATGTGCATAGATTCAAGAGATGTGAACTCCCAACATAGCAGTGCCTTGCCATCCATTACCTAATATCAATGAAATGCCGCTTACTCTGAAAGAGGCCTCCGTGTTTACAACTTTGGACTTGTCTTCGACCTGTCATCGAATTCCTCTGCTCAAATGTTCTCCCAAATACACAGCCTTCATTACCCCAGAGGGTCTTTTTCAATACAAAAGACTGTCCTGTGGATTAGCATCTGCAGCTCCGGTATTTCAACAAATGATGCATGCAATTTTGGGGACTACGGATGGCATCTCTAACATTCAGGATGACATTTCAGTGTATGGCAAAACCACTGAGGAGCATGATGCAAAACTGACAGAAGTCTTGAGAAAACTCCGACAATACGGACTTACTATCTCTGCAGAGAAATGTCAGTTTTGCACATACTCAGTGACATACTTGGAACTAGGGATGTGCACGGAACCACGGAGGCGCGGTCCGGCACTGGGAGGTATGTAGCTTTAGGGGCAGGGGGGTAGTACTTACCCCTCCCGCCGCTTTTCTCCCTCCGGCGCTCGACTTTTTAGCAAAGTTTTGGGGGCGGCAGAGTTCCTCCCTGCCGCCCCTGCCCCTGTCGTTGTCCGGCAAAAGGGGAAGTTGAGTGCACGCATGCACCTGTTGTGGCGCGCGCACGCCCGTTGCTGCCGCCACGCGTGCACGCCACACACATTGCGTGCGCACGCAGTGTGTGACGTGTGCGGTGCGCGTGCATGGCAGCGACAGGCATGCACACGCCACAACGGGCGCATGCATGCACTCAACTTCCCCTTTTGCCGGACAACGACGGGGGCAGGGGCGGCAGGGAGGAACTCCTCCACCATATGCGTGTTGTAAAGGCCACTAGGACCTCTTCCATCCTTATCAAGGGGAGTGCTCACCTTTCCCCCTTTTATACAACATCACTGATGGCTGTTAATGTCTCTGTTGATGTCCCCCATATGGAGCTGTTGGCAAGCCTCAGCCTGCAGCCCACCAGGACCACAGAGGACTCTGGTAGGGAGGGAGAAAGGAAAGGAGTTGGCGCTCATTAAGTATGTTGTTATTGGTGGAAGTAACTGGTTTCTTCTGAGCCAGAGGTTCTTCCCCTTCGCTGAAGATAAGGGCACACATGGCAATTGCGGGGGTGGGGCTGAAACAAGGGACATCCTTGCTAATAAGGGACTGTTGGCAATTCTCACCCCCCCACACACACCCATGTACACACACACACACACACACACACACACACACACACACACACACCCCAAGTAAAAGGCATGATCTCTGTGCACAACTCTGGCACTGCCACCCACGACATGAAATGAAATGAATGTGCACAGCAGCAGCAACAGATTTCCATGCATCTCAACCCCGCCTTTCCACTTTGCTAAAATATCCCAGCCCCTGCCAAGATTTGTAAATTACGCCACACCCCACACCCAGTTGCCTTCTCCAGCAGGGGCTGCTGCTGCAGCTGTTGGGGTGCCTCCATCTCCCGCCAAACCCTTGACTGCAGTAGAGCATGCACAGGCACCATGTGCATGCTGACGCCATGCAGGGCTTCTAGCGACACGCACTGCCCCAGCAGGAAGCTGCATGGGGTGGCGGAGAGCACTTGCTCTCCTTTTTCTTAAAGTTCCCGCTCCCTCAGCCCCAAAAGTGCTTGAACCATGGTTTGTGCACATCCCTATTTACGGTATTGGCTCATGACCTATATTTTGAAAACCACTGCCGTAGATGAGAGCGCTGGGTAGGGCCTTTTTGGTTGTGGTGCCTCAGCTGAAGAATGCCCTCTAGTGGACAGATGAGGGAATTCGCCTGTCTCTCACTGTTTGCCTTCCAGTAGGTCGTGAAAACTTGGCTATTTCAGAGAACCATCAGAAAAGTCCCAGCTTCTGCAGTTTTATTTCTTGTTTGCTTTCTTTCTCATGTCATACTGTGTCTTTTCTATTGTGTTTAAAGGTATTGATTGCTCCCTTGGGGAGATCTTTTCAACAGACAGGCAGAGTAAACATGATTTTGGTTAAACACAATGTGTAAACAAATGGTAAAGTGTTGAGGGTTTTTTTTAAATGAAAGAAACACCTTTAACAACTTTAAACCATTTGCCTATATTATTTAAGTTTCATTCAGTTTTATATTGTATTATGTATTTTCTTAACATTTAACTTATTTAATTGGATTTATGGTCTAAGGGAGGAGGAAGCTGGTCTAAGGGAAGAGAGCTGGTTAGGGAGGAGAGCTGGTCTTGTGGTAGCAAGCATGAATTGTCCCCTTTGCTAAGCAGGGTCCACCCTGGTTGCATTTGAATGGGAGACTACATGTGAGCACTGTAAGAGATTCCCCTTGCGGGATGGAGCCGCTTTGGGAAGAGCAGAAGGTTCCAAGTTCCCTCCCTGCAGCATCTCCAAGATAGGGCTGAGAGAGATTCCTGCCTGCAAACTTGGAGAAGCCACTGCCAGTCTGTGTAGACAATCCTGAGCTAGATGGACCAAGGGTCTCTCGATATATGGCAGCTTCCTGTGTTCCTAGCTTTTTAATTTAAGTTGGATGTGTTATGGTCTGAAATAAACTCCATTTCAAAATGCATTGTTTGCTTTGAAAATATGTTTATCTTGCCCCTCCAACAGATTGTTCCTTGCAGGGGCAGCTTATAATAAAATACAAAAATCCCAATAAAACACAATCAGTCACAATACGACACGCTGCAATATGCCTAGTTCCAAATACTGTATGCAGAACTCAGGGTTTGTGGGGAAAGAGAGAATCCGTGCAGTCTGCTGTGCACGTCGTTCTGCATCCCAGATCCTGAATGTGCCATTTTGCAATTTGTTCGCAGGATATCCTACTGCACGGCTGACAAGGCACACGACAAAGTTTTCGCCTACATTGCCCAGAGCCAACACAACGAGAACCTGGAGTGCCACGCTTTCCTCTGCACCAAACGGAAAATGGTCAGTACACAAGCGTCTGTGAAGTTGTCCCCCTAGAGTTGGTACAAACCACATTTATTAGAACAATCCTTGGGGTGCCAAGAGGAATGCCCAGCGCAGCATAAAGGCTGGAACTGGAGTTGGTACCCGCTGAAGCACATATCGGGGTTGCAAAGATCTCTTATTATTTGAAATTAAAACTTTGTCGAGCAGGCCTCGCCCCTCTGGTCCTGAAGGACAACTTTGCATCTGTATGGAAAGAGGGATCTGAAAGGCAATTAGAAAGTTTTGGCCTCAAATACTAACTGCTGAAGATGGAGTAACCCTCACTCTGACCGACTGCATGTGTTCTGGGACTGTGTCCCATGGTGCACGGCTTCTGGAGGGAGGTTATTATGCGAATTAACTTAGCGATGGATTCATCTCTTGCACTGAAGGATCTGCATGTAGTGTTGGGGTATAGCCCAACTGACTAGGTACTAAAATCCAGTTCTAAACAGTGGCTATGGAGGAGCTTACTGGTAGCCAAGCGGTTAATATTGAGGCAGTGGAAATCTCCCAATCCCCCTAAGAGTGAGGATTGGGTGCATGATTGGCTTGAGTTAGCAGCACATGAAAAATGGGCCCTCATAAAAGGCTTTTTAACTATTCAAGTAACAGGGTTCCCCTGGTCCCCCCTCCTCGGAGATTTTTTTTTTGGGGGGGGGATTTAAGGGCAGCAAAAGCCTTTTTGCCTATGGGCAGCAAAAAGGTTAATCCACCCCTGCAGAGATGCTAAGCAACTCTAAAGCAGGTATATGGTTAGTATCCTCCTCCGTGAAGAGTGAAGATAACTAATTCAGCTTCTCGCCCTTGTCATCTAAGGGTCTAACTGCCTTCCCTGGCAGGTTGTCTGCTTCTGATATATTTTTAAAAGTTTTTGTTATCCCTCTTCTAGCTATATGTTCCTCAAGATCTCTTTTTGCATCCCTTACTGTCTCCTTGCATTTCTTTTGCCAGAGTTTATGTTCCTTTCTCTTCTCTTCATTTGGGCAGGACTTCCATTTTCTGGAAGGAATTCTTCTTCCCTTTTATAGCTTCCTGGACTTTACTTGTTAGCCATGCTGGCGTCCTCCTGAACTTGGTGGTACCTTTCCTCCTTCTTGGTATACATTCCAACTAAGCTTTTGTTATTGTGGTTTTAAATAAGTTCCATGCTTTCTGGAGTAATTTGACCTGCCTGACCTTCCCTTTCAGCTTCGTTTTTACCAGTCCCCTCCTTTTTGAGAAATTTCCTCTTCTGAAGTCTAACATATCTGTGTTGGACTCTCATCCTTAGCAATGCTCCACTCACATATTAGCTGAATTGGATTACACTATGGTCACTGCCCCAGTGGTTCTATAGCTCTGACATCTTATGCCAGGTCTTGGGCACCACTCAGGATTAAGTCCTAGGTCACCTTCTCTCTGGTTGGTTCCACGACCAGCTGTTCTAAGGCACAGTAATTTAGCATGTCTATAAATTTGGCACCTCTGTGAATACCCGCACATGAATTTGCTCAGTCTATGTGAGAGTTATTGAAATCACCCATTATTACAGTCCTGTCTCCCTTTGGCACCTCTCTGATTTGCTTCTCCAACTCCAGGTTACTCTCAGCGTTTTGATCCGGAGGGCGATAACACATCTCTAGTAATACATTTCCTTTCAGTCTCTGTATTGTCAGCAATAATGATTCTGTGGAAGACTCAGGTCCTCCTAGGTTTTCTAGCTCGTTGTTTTCTATCCCTTCTTTAATATACAGGGCTACTCCACCTCCCCTCCTCCCCTCCTTGTCCTTTCTGTAGAGTAGACCTGCACAACATAAGGACTTTTTTGCTGGCCCCAGGGATAGTCCAAAGTTTTGTGGTGCCTGAGGTGAGCTGCAAAATGCTGCCTTGCCCCATGATCCTGATGGGGGTCACACACACCCCCTTCAAAATTAGCCATTGCAAGCTTTGAACGTGCATGAGGGGCAGGGTGGAGGAAATGTTGCTCCTCTTCTATCGTTGTGCTGTGGATAACTAATAATTGCTTCCATTGTATTTTAATAAATAATTAATAATTACTTTCATTTATATTTAATAATAAGTTTTTATGTAATCATTAATGTGCTGAACATTTACCTCGGCCCCCACACACCAAGTCATGGTTGACTCCAGCCCTATTTGGAGTGTGTACCACTGCTGTAGAGTTTGTATCCAGGAATAACAGTGTCCCACTGGTTCTCACGGGTCCACCAGATTTCAGTTCTCCCCACTATATCTATGTTTTCATTAGCAACCAAGCACTCCATCTTGGCTCAGAGGTTTCTGGCATTGGTATATAAACACCTATATGCTGAGTCTCTTACCTGGCATTGGCAGGTGCTATCTCCCTTACAATCATTTGTCCTTTTTGACCACCTGTCAGGGGCGTAGCAAGGTTGGAGTGGGCCCAGAGACAAGATTTCAAAATGGGCTGCCCCCCCTCACTGAAGCTCAACTCATGAAGTAAAGAAATCTTAAATGAGGCTGAACAGTGGTAACAAAAAGCATAGTAAAATTTTATATCTCCTGTGTGCCACAATAGAACATCATCCTAAATTATTTTTAAAAAGGTTTTGTAAATTGTGGACGATGCAAGTCATTGAATGGTACTAGAGAAAGATATGCTGTTCTGGTAGCTCCAGGTCTTAACACTCACATCAATTCCGGAAGATGAATACAACTGAAGGAAGCCCGGGTGTGTGTGTGCCTGGGGGAGTCAGTCATGTGACTTGACTCGGGGGGGGGCAAGGTAGTGGGCCCCCAGACAACTGTCTCCCCTTACCCGATTATAGTTACGCCCCTGCCACCTGTCATGTGTTCCCTTCTGCTCTACTCCTGTCCCCTTCTGGTTTATCTGAAAGGTTTGCATCCTCACACTTTAGGAGATTTTGCTTCCCCAAGCAGATACCACCCAGTTCCTGTCGGCAATCCCCCAGGCATCATTTTAAAAGCAGCTCTGCGACCTTTGTGATTTTAAGCACCAGCAGTCTGGCTGCATCTTGGTTCAAGTGGAGCCTGTCCCTTTTGTACAGGCTTTGCTTGCCCCAAAATGTATCCTATTGCCTAACAAATCTAAACCGCATTGAGACCCCTCAACTCACCTTCCCATCTTGCTTGCCCTGAGCATGGAACAGATAACCCTTCAGAGAACGCTACCCTAGGGGTCCTGGACTTCAAGCTAGATGGATCGGTGGTCTGACTTGGCATAAGGCAGCTTCCTATGTTCCTATTCCCCTCAGAAAACCTTTCAGGTGTGTCATGAGAAACTCAATCATGGTAGCCAAACTTCTTTGAAATACTACTTCCAGTGCTCAAATTCCTAGGGGACTGGGGAAATGACTTGACTAGCAAGCCAGAGGTTGCCAGTTCGAATCCTCGCTGGTATGTTTCTCAGACTATGTTTCCCAGACTATGGGAAACACCTCTATCGGGCAGCAGCAATATAGGAAGGTGCTGAAAGGCATCATCTCATACTGCATGGAAGATGACAATGGTAAACGCCTCCTGTATTCTACCAAAGACAACCACAGGGCTTTGTGGTTTCCAGAAGTCGACTCGACACCAACTCGACGGCACACTTGACCTTTAGAGGGACTTGACACCCTTAACATTTGTGGCCCTCTTTACAAAGCTGCTTTCTAAGTCAGACTCTTGGTCCATCTAGCTCAGTATTATACTGGCATTAAAGCATTTGTTATTTTTAATTATCGTTTTGTGTCTTTATTATTTTGTGTGTGGGGGGGACTTTATTTCGGTTGTAGACCAGCCTTACAATATAAAACAAATAAGAAAATAATAATACTAATAATAATAAGAAGAAAAATAATAATCAAATAAAATCAGACTACATTTATACGCATTTGGCATGTTATATAACAATATTTGGCCACAATATGAATTACATCCAAATTAAGATTACTGAGCCAATAGTTTAAATAAAAATCATCTCTACGACCCGGAAAATTAATCAAAAGTTGTGTGTGTGTTGTTTTGTTGTTTTTTAAGAAAAACGGAAAAAATGAAGTACAGATTTAAAGTCAACACAAAATTGCCTACTTCTTCTTGTGTCCTTGTTTATTTGTTTAACTTTATTTATTTAACAGATTATTCACTGCTGAATAATCATGAGGTGGGATCATACAGTAACTATTACTGAATCCACTAATTTAATTTACTTGTGTTTTTTCAAGCAATGGCGTGGGGGCGGGGGAGTGTGATGGAGTGTGACTTTATCTTAGTTGAAGGTTTTACAAAGGTTTTGGTGTTCAACATCAGGAAGTTTTACCTTGTGGTTTGGGCAAGCTCTTCCCCATAGTGTCTGATCATATAAAAAGAATTTCCTTTTTTAAATGACTAGAAATTCAGTAATCCAAAAACTTTCGGTTTAAAATGAGAGTTACGCTAAGGGGCGAGATGCACTCCCGAATGGAGCAGCAGGCAGGAGCATTTCCTTCTGGCTGCCCTTCCCCCAGGGCTCATGGGTGAACTCATGCTCTAAAAAGAATGGAAATAGCAATTTAAGGTGCCAATATTAACTTCCACACCATATAAGCTGTAAAGACTTTGTACAGTCTGGTATATGATTATGGCTTTAGAAATGAGGCCCCCTGCACCCACACTTTGTCTTGATCAGGGATGCATCAGGCAGAAATTCATCAGGGGTATCTCTAGGAAGTGATAAGAAAAAATGCACCTGTTTAATGTCTGCCTGAATGCATCCCTGCCTAGCCCAATGTCCATCTGAAAGACCAAGGTAAAGTGTGGGTTGTCCATCCAAACTGTGGTTTGATAAGGACTGTGTAGGAGCCAGGAAAGCCCGTATCTCTTCCTATCATATCCACAAATCTAGGACGCCACGAAGGTCCTCCTACACCTCTTGCACCTCAAGAGTGCAATACAAACACCTACTGTCACTCAAGAAAAGAGAGGCTATGAAGGCCACCTGGTTTCGTCTCATCCCTGTGGTCAAAGCAAAGGACTCGGCCATGTTCTGGCACATCATGGCCAATCCCACCAGCAATGGTATGGCTTGGGCAGACTCTCATATATCCCTCCAGTAACATGGGAATTGCACTTTCAGAACCTGTATGAAGGTGCCACCACAGAAGTGGGCCTCCCATTACTGGATATAAAAGATCTGCCCAGTTGGCCACCCACCACCACAGCTGACGAGTCTCTTGTCTCCCAGTCTAGAGTGGGGAAGGCCCCCAGGGAAGATCTTATCCCTCAGGAGCTTATAAAAAATAACTTAGAGTGGTGGGCCCCAGTTCTGGCCTCACTATTTACCTGTATTGACTCTCATGGCCACATTCCCAAGGACTGGGGGCTGGTAGTCATCATCTCTATATTCAAAAAGGGAACCATGGATGACCCTGTCAACTACAGGCCCATTAGTTTGCTCAACACTATCAGCAAGTTGTACGCTAGACAACTACATGGGAAACTTAAGGACTGGTTAGAGCAAGAAAATCTGTTTGCAGATGAGTAAGCTGGCTTTAGGAAAGGTAGACCCACAAATGACCAATGCCTGGTGCTCCAGCACCTCATCAAAAAGTACTCCTCCAACAATTCTACCTCTCTTTACACTGCCTTCATAGATCTTAAGGCCGCATTTGATTCCATCTCCTGAGTTAAGCTATGGGAGAAGTTGGAATCTTCCTCAGTGGATCATCACCTGCCCCATCTCATCTGCAGCTTCCACACAGACATGACTCTCAAGGTAAGGTGTAGCCCTCAAGCACACCTTACGAAGCCTGTCCCGACACAGAAGGGAGTTAAACAGGGATGCATCCTGGCCCTGCTTCTTTTCCGTTTCTGCTAACATGGTAAAGAGGCACCTTTTACTGTGGTGATTCTCTTTATTTAGCAGGGGGAGAGTAACTGGCCCTATCCACCCCCAGCACAGTACCTCCAGTGACTGTTGCTGGTGTCTATCATGTTTCTTTTTAGATTGTGAGCCCTTTGGGAACAGGGAGCCATTTATTTATTATTTCTCTGTGTAAACCGCCCTGAGCCATTTTTGGAAGGGCAGGATAGAAACCAAATGAATGAATGACATGGCGAACCACTTTAGTAACCCAGATTTCCATCCCTGCAAGCTGACCAAAAGAAGCATTTCCACTCTGCTCTACACCGACGATGCTGCAATCCTCTCGAGAATCTCTATAGGCCGCAGAAGGGCATTGGCGGCTCTAGCTCAGTACTGCAAGAGTGAACAACTTGAAATCAGTTACCAAAACAACTAAAGTTATGGGCTTTGCTGGAAGACCCAAGATCTGCTCCTGGAGTATTGATGGCCACAGGGTTGAAAAGGTTGCTTGTTTCACATACCTGGGGGTGGTCCTCCACGCCTCTGGCTCAAGAAAAGCCCACTACGATCATGTCGCCCTTACAGTACAGAGGAGCTCAACCACCATTCTGACATTTTTACGGACTAGAGGTGGCCAATACGTACCTGCAGCGCTCAAATTATTTGAGGCCAAGCCACCGGCGCATTTTACTCTATGGTGCCCACCCGGGGGCGCCCTTCAGTTTTGCCTCGCTAGAACGAGTCCAGTCCAAATTTCTTAGAGCAGCCCTCCAAGTGCCATGCTGTGTCTCTAATGCTACCCTACGGTTGGAAAACTGGTACAATAAAGGTTGAGGCCAGAGTGTAGATGACCGTTCTTAACCTCTGGCTTAAATTATCCTTCAGCCCTCAGGGCCTGACCCCTTTGACCCTGCGGGACAAATTTCAGTCCTCCTGGAAATGGGCCATTTGGACTAAAGTGGCATTACTGGGCTTCTCCCCTCCTCTCCTACTTGCTATGGGCTGTGGCCAGGCGGAAACAGCCATCAAACAGAGGATATTGAACTCTGAGCGCCAGGCCAACCAAGGCAGGACTCCAAGCTTCCTGTCCTCTGGAAGACAAATAATCTGCCACTGTTCCCTCTAAGGCATGTGCATGTGCGCGCGCTCACAAGTTTTCTGATGTCCACTCAGTTAATTTTAGATTCCACTCAGGTTGAATAGGGAAGGCCCCACTTTGACTGCATGTACACACACAGTGCCTTGATACTGCCGCCCAGAACAAAACTCATTCCGCCCAGAATTGGAAAAAAATTAGAGGGACCACTGTCCTCCACTGTGTACTTGCCACAATTGGAAATCCCGAGCCACAGAAGGGCCTTCACCCTTGCCCGGTGTCATACCCTCCCCTCCGCTGTTTTAGAAGGCAAATACAGAAAGATTCCAATCATGGGGAGGCTTTGTCCCTGTGACACTGGGGAGGTGGACACCACAGAGCACATACTCCTCCTCTGCCCCTTTTATATAGAGACAGTTGGGCCAAGCCTATGCTTCCACTACTCCTCAAGTACCCTGGTCGCCCAAGCCAAGTCTACACCTGGATGTTGCTGTTGGACGAAGAGCGGGCCTTCACGTATAACACTGCCAAGTTCTGCGTGGCAGCGTGTATGATCTGCCGGGCCCTGACTGCCAGGCCATAACTATGTATCAGCCTTGTATTGCCTTTAACTGCTGACTATTTGACTTGCCCGCTCAGTTAGGAACATAGGAAGCTGTGAAATACTGAGTCAGACAATTGGTCTATCTAGCTCAGTATTCTCTTCACAGACTGGCAGCGGCTTCTCCAAGGTTGCAGGCAGAAATCTCTCTCAGCCCTCTCTTGGAGATGCTGCCAGGGAGGGAAGTTGGAACCTTCTGCTCTTCCCAGAGCGGCTCCATCCCCTGAGGGGAAGATCTTGCAGTGCTCACACATCAAGTCTCCCCTTCATATGCAACCAGGGTGGACCCTGCTTAGCTACAGGGACAAGTCATGCTTGGTACCACAAGAGCAGCTCTCCTACCACAAGACCAGTTCTCCCAGTTAGCTAATCTATCTTACATATCTTGTTTTAGCCACTTCATTTTACATATTTCTCCATTTCTTTATTTTACCTTATGCATATTTTATGTATTTCCTTTTAAATATAGATGCTTACGATTATGGCTAGAATCTTAATGATATTACAGTTTTGCTCCCCTGCCTTCTACTTTAAGGTGTAGTAGTTCTATAGTATTACAAAACATTATCATAGTATCAATTTGCTCATAATCTTTTTAAATACAGCTGTTTAATAACCTCATAGCTACCAGTGGTAAACCCCTCCTGTATTCTACCAAAGAAAACCACAGGGCTCTGTGGGTGCCAGGAGTTGAAATCGACTTGATAGCACACTTTACCTTACCCTCTTCTCTAAGGGTGGCAGCTATATAGTGTTATTATAAAGGTTTATACTATTAGAGTAGTAATTTTAAAGTAATATGGTTTTATGGTTCCATAATTTGTGTTTGAATCATGCTCTACTGTTCTATCTTGTGCTGGTCTTAGACCATAATACATTTGATTGATTGATTGACTCTGATTTTTCTACATTGACTGGCAATGGCTTGGGGGTTTCAGACTGGAGACTTTCCCAACCCTACCCGCAGATGCCAGGGATTGAACCTGAGACATTCTGCATGCAAGCAGATGCTGCATCACTGAGCTATGGCCCTTTCATTAGCAACAGGGTGCCATGTTTCAGAGAGGAGTTGAGGGGCTTGTGAGGATTTCATTAATGGCCTCTCCCATAATTCTTGCACTGACCACTCTCAATCTTCCCTGCCATGCACAGCTGTAGAGGAGTGTTGGGTGTGCTCTAGAGCAGGGATTCTCAACATTGGGTCCCCAGACGTTATTGGACTTCAGCTCCCATAATTCCCAACCAAAGGCCACTGGGGCTGGGGATTATGGGAGTTGAAGTCCAATAACATCTGAGGACCCAACGTTGAGAATCCCTGCTCTAGAGCATGGGGTTCCCAACCTTGGTTCCCCAGATGTTGGGCTATGTCTCCCATCATCCCCAGTCACAATGGCCAAAGGTGTTGTGTCTGGAGATGATGGGAACTGTAGCCCAGCAAAATCTGGGGACCCGCGGCTGGGAACCCCTACTGCTCTAAAGTATCATCTTGTTTAATGCCCGAAGGCGTCAGACTGTGTCTGGGCTGTGCCACTTAAATGATCACATAACTGAATGTTGCTCTGTACCAGAAGTTCTTATTGTGAGTTCCACCAGATGTCGCTTTATTGTGGCTGGGGATGCTGGGAACTGTAGTTCATCGAGATCTGGCGGGCCCCATGTTAAGAGATCCTGCTCTATACAGAAGCAACGGCTTCCACACAGGGAACGAGTCAGGGCAACCAGACTAGAGTTCTTCTCCCTAACATCTAGGGTTGCCAACATTCCATTGCCTGAATATGGGACACAAGAGTGGGGGGGGGGTCATCTGTGTGGGGGGTCATCCTAGTCATCCAGTCACTTCTCTCTCAGCCTAGCCTACTTCACAGGGTTGTTGTGAAAGAGAAACTTAAGTATGTAGTACACCGCTCTGGGCTCCTTGGAGGAAGAGCGGGTTATAAATGTTGTTGTTGTTGTTGTTGTTATTATATAATAATAATAGAAGCCTAATAATAATAGAAGACTGAGTAGCAATTCATTTGTAAAAAAAAAACGACAACAAAACAAGCCCCATGATTTCACAAAGCTTCTTGTTCACACAGACCATCCCATGTAGACAGAGCGCAAGTGAAGAATTAAGAGAATCCCCCAGGTTTACGCACACTACACCCCCCACCTTCCCCACTGAAAGCCTCACTGAAAGGCTTTTTTTAATCTGCCAGAAGTGGTGAGTCGGCTAACAGGAGTCTGTAGGTCTATTTACATTTGATAAGTAAACATTTAGCAACTTGCCAGATGTAAATAAAACCAGGCAATTGCTCCTGCACGTTTGCAGAGCAACTGGGGCTTCTTTTGTGGACTTTGTTGTTCCTTTTACATGATAATATGGACTTCACCCAGACTTCAAAGGGCTCGATGCAAATTCATTGAGGATGAGGGAGAGCAACAGGCTCTGGCATCCCGTTCGAGACAAGAGATTTTTGCCTCCGATACAATACGATACTTCCCGTATAATGCAGGACTGTTGAGAACGCTGCGTGACATCTAATTTTGTATGGGGGTGGGCATTTAATATGGAGAAGCATTCAGTTCTGTGAGCCTCTATGAGCAGCCTGGAGTAGAACACAGGAACCTAGGGAGCTTCCTTAGACTGAGTCTGAACATTGGTCCCTCTAATCAGTATATTATCTACACCAACCAGCAGCGGGTCTCCAAAGTTTTGGGCAGGAATCTGTCCCAGGCCTATTGGCTGCTTTCCCAGACAGCAGGCTTTACCGCGGGATTAAGAGGGGTGAAGTGAATTGATGTTTTGAATTTGCCTAAAAACAGATGCAAAAAGTAAGTCGCCTAGCTTGAGCCTCCAACCATCTTACCTTTTGGGGAACCCAGCCCTGATCTGGGCATGACACCTGAGTACCAACTGAGTGTGTCCCGCCCTTCAGCCCAAGAGTCAGAAGCATTGGGAAGTGGTCACTCTTAGAGCAGAGGAGAACTCGAAAATTGCTCACCCACTGGGCCAAGCTATAAGTAACAGCTACGTAGTCAAGCAATGAGGGTTTGGGGCCCAACGAATGAGTGAATTCTGCAGGAAAGTCGGACGGGACGGCACCGTTAAGTAAGACAGTGAAAAAGTAAAAATCAGGAGATTTTTATGTTTCTTATCTTCTTGCGGATAGAACTTTAGATGTCACCTTTAAGGTGGCCAGATTCTGTTCTATTGCAGTATTGTTACGGCAGCGAGCTTTTCCTTGATTAATTTTAAAATTTTTATTGATTAATTATTCATGGATATTTATCTATATATTTACATATTTCCTTTTTCCAATTGTATCTTCCTATGTTATGAGATGTTTTGTTTATGATGTTATGCTGACTTTGGGTCGCAAACAAAGAATTCTGTTCTTCTTAAAAATAGTTCTGCCTTATGACATAATAACAAAAGGTCTAAACCACGAGCATTGCATGTTACATCTTTGGACTATCTCACGGGGAACGGGGAGGTCATAGGTAAAGATGTAGGGAACTGGTGAAATTTTCTAAATAAAGTGAAATCATCTAGGCCAGCCCGAGCATTGAAATTGCCGACCACAATCAAATGTGTATGCAGATGTTTGGCGAGCAAAACCCGAATCATGTACAGAGTGCTCCCCAATAGCTCTCTGGGACTTTGACTTAAAGCTGGACGGTATGTGAACGCACACTTGCCCTTCTGTGGTTCATCAAAGTAAAACCGCCTTCTGGGAACACTCCGGGAGATGCTGCCAGGTAGTGAATTTGGTGCCTTCTGCAAGCAGAGCAGATGCTCTTCCACTGAACTACAAGCCCATCCACAACACAGATTTAGCACTTCCGTAATGACTTTGGCTTTGCTCACATAGGAAAATAACAAATGAAACAGACAGGCCTGTTGTTCTTCACAGGAACTGTCAAGGTGCCTGTTGAAAATGTTAAATAATGTTTTGTTTTTAAATGTGGAACAAATGAAGCAGGTTGTGGTAGATGAAAAGCTCGATATTGGCTTGCTCAGAGGCTTAGCGAGGGCAGCAGGCCAGGCAAAGCAGCCCTATTGCAGATTTTCATTGGCCTTGTGCCTGTAGTCTAGCACAGTAAAGCACATCCAGCCCTTGAATACTGTTTGTAGGGAAGATGAAAATTGGAGGAGGCATGAACCAGCAGATCTTGTCGTCCCCCCACCCCCCGCCCACACACACACACACACTGGTTTCTCAGCAAGAGCAGTCTGAACAGTAAGTGCTTAGAATTGCAGCAAGTATCTACTTCTTAACAAAATCCATATCCATTCTCCACTTGGACCAGTGCCATTTCCCCCAGGGGCTAAGCGAATGCAGAATTGAGAGCTTGCCCTGGGCTTAGAAATGACTAGTTACTCCCCTGGCTGCTTCCTAGGAAGAGTTTAATCACCTTGCTAAAAAGATGCAAATCTTAGGACACAAGTCGAGAGCAACAGCATGTGTCAGAAACTGATGTTTGCAAATGAAACACCTAGCTAATATGCTGGGAGACGGATGGCGTTGGGCTGACACTTTGGGAGTGAACTCAATTTTCACGCCTGCTTTGCGATTCTGTTTTAAGAGTCCTTTGCCGAGCCTGCGAGGCAGGTTTGTTCCTCACACAGTATAACTGGGAGGAGTTCTAATGAAGCCTCAAAGCAAATTACTAGACCCCATAGCTAAGCAGGGTCTGTCCTGGTTGCATATGAATGGGAGACTAGATAGACCAATGGTCTGACTCAGTATATGGCAGTTTCCTATGTTCCTATAATAATAATAATAATTATTATTATTATTATTAATACTCAGGAGAAGGGGGAGGCCAGTTCAGGCACCCATCAGGAGCAGGGCTGCCCTGAAGATCCAGGGAGAGGCAGGGCTTTTGCTGGCCAGTGGTCCCTGTAGCAGGGATTTCCAGATGTTGTTGACTACAACTCCCATCACCCCCAGCTTTGGTGGCCTTTGGTTGGGGGTGATGGGAGTTGTAGTCAATAACATCTGGAAATCCCTGTTACAGGGGACACTGCTATGTCATGCAGCTGGCACGGCCTTTTGCTGGCTCAGCAGCTCCTTTTATTCGGTGAGCGCATGCCTCCAGTTGCCTTGAGGCCTCACCTGACCCACGCACAGACACGTGCAGTCTTCCTTCAGGATTCAAAACCCTGCTAGAGAAGAAAAAATGTGATCAAAAACAGCAGGAGGCAAGCATTGGCAGATGAGAAGCGGCAGGCTGGGGGAGAGTTAATTTGCCTCCTCCCACCTGCTGAATCTCTCTTAAAATGCCCCCTTCGGTCACAGCTGCTTTATGAGGAAAAACCTTTTCACCATTCATTTCCATGCTCAGCAGTGCTCTCCCTATGTTCTTGAAGACATTTTTGTTGCAGAAAGAGCTCTTTCTCCCTTCCGTTTGCCTGCAGGCGAAAATGAATGCATGCTAATCTGATGTTACAAGAATATGAGTAGGGGGGTATATTATATCTTGGGGGCGTGGACCCCTGAATATATGTCTCGTTTTCCATCTCTGGCATATAATTAGTCTATATTTTTAGCCCCTGGGCAATTCTCAACAGTATCTGGGTCCATTAAACTTGATTTGAAATGTGGCAGCTGAAATTGTAAGCAGCTGTGAGGAGTTTCATAGTTAATTACCATATTCAAAAAGGGTTATTTTCCCCACCCATCATAAAGAAACGATTGCTTGTCTTCCCAAGACGTGAATGGCTCAAACTTTCAAATGAGGGCGTGTGAGCTCTGCATTCATTGCTGTCCTTGTGGCGTGGGGTGGAGATCAGGGCATTGCCTCAAGCCCCACCTCTGCCCTGCCCCACGGCAATTTCCAGCTGGGAATCTCCCTGTCCCTAGTGCAAGCACAGCCTGGGAGATTTTCACACAAGCCCTTTAACTCGCATCTCTCCTGGAATGGAGAAAGTGTGTTCATATATCGGCCAGATTTACCCCGAAGTCCCTGCGGGTTATTGGGGAGCAATTCACCGCGCATTAGGGTGTCGCCTGATTTATATCCGGGTTTTTAAAAAATCCACTATGCATCGGTTTTGGGGGACAACATCAAGTTCACAGTAAAGCCTCCCAGTAACCCCTCGGTAAAGCCTACTGTGTTTAAAAGTCCCTGGGGATCTGGCCACATTGCGACTGTGGTCCTGGCTGAGTGAGGGGAGGGACAGAGAGGGGAGGCAGGCAGAGGGGCGAAGGCACACACACAGGGATTCCCAAATCTTGTTGACTACAGCACCCATGCGAAGTGACCTATGCAAAGACCCAGCTCCTTGAGAAGTCTATAATGCTGGGGAAAGTGGAAGGAAAGAGAAGAAGAGGACGACCAGCAGCAAGGTGGATGGACTCGATTATGACAGCAATGAATGCACCACTGAGGGACCTTAAAGGCCAAGCTGAAGACAGATCATCCTGGAGAGAATCTAGCTATGTGGTCGCTAAGAGTCGACACCAACTTGACGGCACTTAATCAATCAATCAATCAATCACAGCACCCATGATCCCCAGCCAGAGGCCACTGTAGCTGGGGGTGCTGGGAGTCGTACTCAACAACATCTGAGAATCCCTTTTGCAGGGAGCACTGGCTGTTATCCATCCAGCCCTCCATCCATATCTGGGAGGACGAGACCCAGCTGCTCTTCTTGCCTGCCTGCCCAACGCTCTTGCCTGCCAGTGCCGGCCTCCCACTACCCAGCTCTCCACTGCTAGGCTCAGCTTCACTCTGCCTTCCAGAAACTGACAGTGGGGACAGGTGATTGCAGCACAGGGAACTAGCAGGGACCCCAATTTTCTCTGCCTTTCTTCTTCTTCTTCTTCTTCTTCTTCTTCTTCTTCTTCTTCTTCTTCTTCTTCTTCTTCTTTGGGGGGGTGTCCTTTCAGGAGAGCAGCATGACTATGTTGTCACTGCCTTGCCGGGGCCCTGCATCTCTGCACCATGCTGGGGCCACATACCCAATTAGCCTGGGCCCCGAACCCCTCTAGGGACAGCCCTGCCTATCATAGTTGGGGTGCTTTGGTTTTAGGGACTACCAATGGGTCACCAGTTTCCTTGCAAGTAGACAGGGCTCTAGGACCCAGAGAAACCTGGCGGTAGATTGGCTCCAATGAAGTCCACCTGAGCCTAGGTAGAAACGGGCATGAAGAAGCCACACCCAGGTAGAGCAGGTTGGCCTGCCTGTGTCAACATTCACATAGGGAGGTCCTGGCAGAAGCTGATGCCGAGGGGAATAGCTTGCAGCGTGTGGGTCTTTTCCAGGGAAGTTCCAGGCTGCAGGACTCCAGCCCAGAACCAGATCATTCTGTAATACATCGGGGAGCCCTATATGGAAAGAAGGGTAGCAGAGTGACACTATTATTTATTTATTTGTTTGTTTGTTTGTTTGTTTATTTTAACATATTTTTATACCGCCCAAAACTTACGTCTCTGGGCGGTTCACAACCAGATAAAAACAAAGATAAAATGTTAGTTGAAAACAAAACAAAACTTAAAAACACAGCAATTTAAAAACAATTTTAAAAACAATATTCTAAAAACATTAAAACAATATCAGTTAAAAGCCTGGGTCAACAGATGTGTCTTTAGAGACTTTTTAAAAATTGTCAGAGATGGGGAGGCTCTTATTTCACTAGGGAGCGCATTCCAAAGCCTCAGGGCAGCAACAGAGAAGGCCCCTCCCTGAGTAGCCATCAGACGAGCTGGTGGCAAATACAGACGGACCTCTCCTGATGATCTCAGTGGGCGGTGGGGTTCATGATGAAGAAGACGTTCTCTTAAATACCCTATAACCCTGTTGCCCAAAAGAAACCTCATTGACATAAACACACCCCTAGAGCTATTATGGCACCATGCAACGCAGGATTAATTTAGGATCATAACTGAGGAATGTGAGCTATGGAACCATGGTTTATTCTTTTAATTATGTCACTGTATCTGTAGACCGGTTAATGAAAAATTAAAATGCACAAGCTTGTGTGAAGAGGCATGAGAAAAACAGGATGTATTATGGAAATGAGGAAAGTGTGTATGGGGGGCGGAGGGAATCCTAGCTTTGAGAATAGCTGTCATGCTTGATTCCACCACACCACCACCCGCTGGCATACCTGAGTGCGATTCTGTAACATTTATGAAAATAGCAATCCAGTTAAAGGAACATTTACCAAAACATGAAATAGGAAGTTATTTCAACAATGGAACTTTGGCTTTACAGCACATTTCCCTAGGAGCTTAAAGGACTTCACATCACTATCTCAATAATCCACACTACCATCTTTTAAAGTAGGCCACTGTGGTTCCTATATTAACGGCTGGGAGGCTGATACAGAGAGATGTCCGTGAGCTTTGGAAAACTCAGCCCTGCCCACTTTGTGCTATCTAGCCCAAGGACGGCCATACAGCCATATATGGCAGCCCACCAGGCTCATGTGTTTGCTGCCTGCCTACCTGGTAGCAGTGTTCCCTCTAACAGGGATTCCCAGATGTTGCTGACTACAAATCTCACCATCCTCAGCCAAAGGCCATTGCAGCTGGGGATTCTGGGAGTTGTAGTCACCAGCATCTGGGAAATCCCTGTTACAGATGTTACCCTAAGCAGGCTCCAAGGCCTGTGGACTGCCTGTGACCTGCTAGGTCACAAGCCAAATAGATTGTGGCTAAGCCTCAAGCCTCCTCCCCCTTCTCCCATCTGACCTGGCTTGTCAGATGGTTGTGTGACAGTTACTGAAATAATTATGTGAAGCACTGGGCAAGCATAAAGGAACGCACTATATAAATAATAAACTCAAGCCCAATTCAGATATCATGCTGTATGAGTATACAGATGTCTGTGCACTCATACATGTGTTTGTGTGAATGACTATACCTGTGTTCTTTTAAAAAGTGAACCTGGATCACTGCATGGTACAGATAGGAAGTATACTTCTGGACCTGCGTTCAGCATAACATATGAATGACTGTACCTCTGATGGCTCCAAGATATAGATTTTCAAGAGGAGTCCACACGGCTACCCAAGGGAATATACTTAGTTTCTCAAACTTTTAACTATTAACCGGCTGAATATTTAGACCAGATCTTGGTACCAAAATTTAGGAGATTTTTGACCCTCGTGCGATTGAACGTTCTCCCCTCAGCAGTACTTGATGGTAAATTCAAACGACTTCCTTATGATCAGCTCTGTTACCCTTGTGGCTCAGGGGATATAGAGTCTATCACCCATGTTATTCTTTATTGCCAGTTTTATAAGGACACTTGCACCAAATTTATTGCTCCTATTTTAGCCATTTATCCTGGTCACACAGACCATTTTTATTTGGAAATTATGCTGACCAATTTTAAACCTGTAATTTCAGATAATGTGGCAAAGTTCTTTTTTGTGGTGTCGAAGCTCCGTAAAGACTGTATCAGTAATTTGAACAGTTTGTGATTTTGTAAACTTTGAAATTCCTTGAATTTTCTTATTAATGCTATTAATTGTGATTGTTTGTTAATATCTGTGACCGCAGTCAACTTACAACAACTTCTGGACCTGCGTTCAGCATAACATATGAATGACTGTACCTGTGTACAGATCGCTCATCATATGAGTGTTGAACATAATGTGTGTGAATCGGCCTTCAGTATCTTCATTGCCGGAGTAACTTGAGCAAGGGGGTTTGTGGGCAAAATACCCTTTGTTGTTTTTGAGGCAGCTTTTGCTCCAAAGACAGGGTTCTTCTGGATCAGGAATCGGTGTCTCCCCCATTACCATTTAGCCCCCAAATATGTCACAACCAGTTACCCTGCCATTAAGCGTGCTTCAGAATGGCTGCCTGTAGTGGTATGGCCAATTAGTGTCTAGATATGTACTTGGTGAAGAGTTCAGATGTCGGCTTTATTAGGGACTTGTTCAGTCAGCTGTCCAAAAAGGGTAATTGCCGGACTGAATATAAGCCCCCTGAAATGACAGTGTGAATTCACTTTTGGTGGACCGTAACCGTCTTTCTCTATACCCGGTAAGCGATCCTCCTAACATCAATATTAAACTAAACCTTGAACAGAGCCATGGGACGTGTAGAGCTGTAGAACGAGGAACAAGTTCCTGTCTTAACATCTCTCAGCTGAGCAGAGACTCCAAATGATTTAAATCTACACGAGGAGCTGTCTATTAACGTGCCATTATAATCACTGTTGTATCTTCTTTTTTCCCCAGGCGCAAGCCGTCACCCTCACAGTTGCTCAGGCGTTCAAAGTAGCGTTTGAATTTTGGCAAGCATCCAAGGAAGGTGAGTGTGCGAGTCTGCGTCTTCTATGCCTTCCTTTTCCAGTATATTCCCGAGAAGGCAGATCTGGCCACGATTACCCGTGTCTTAGTTGCGTCGTGGCTGGATTACTGCAATGCGCTCTACGTGGGGCTGCCCTTGAAAAATATTTGGATGCTTCAGTTGTTGCAGAATGCAACCTGCCGGGGTTCTCTCTGGAACTGCTCGCTCAGAGCATATTACACCTATTCTGAAAGAGCTGCACTGGTTGCTAATTTGTTTCCGGATCCAATTCAAGGTGCTGGTTATTACCTTTAAAGCCCTTAATGGCTTGGGGCCTGGATACCTGAAGGACCACTTGCTTCCAAGGGTTTCTGCTTGCCCAACAAGATCGTCAGGCGGGCCTTGGTTCTGTGTGCCGACACTGAGAGAGGCTAGATTGTTGTGCACACAAGAAGTTGTGCACACAACAGGGCCTTCTCTGTCGTTGCCCCCAGACTCTGGAATGCTCTCCCAGTAAACATTCGCTCTGCGACAACTGTGACTGCTTTTAAAAAACAACTAAAGACTTTTTTATTTACTCAGACTTTTACTCCCTAGAGACTCCAGGTTTCTCCGCTTTCTTGCGCTTGTTTCTCATTGTTTCTCGGCGTTCTATGGTTTTAATGTTTGGTTGATTTTAAGCCTTTAAATGTAACATTTATAGAATTTCATTGTATTTTTAACTTTTGTAAACCGCCTTGAGATGCATTATGAAAGGCAGTCTAAAAACTGAACAACAAATAAATTCACATGGTTTGGGGCATCGGTTTTTCCTTTCTCCCAGGAAACTTTAAAAAAAAAGTGGGGGAGGGGGAAAGTGGGGGAGGAGAGCTGGTCTTGCGGAACAGGTAATGTGTGCTGTTGAATCAGTGTTGACTCCTGGCACCCACAGAGCCCTGCGGTTGTCTTTGGTAGAATACTGGAGGGGTTTACCATTGCCATCTCCCGCGCAGGATGTGATGATGCCTTTCAGCATCTTCCTATATCGCTGCTGCCAGTAAGCACAAATTGTCCCCTTTGCCAAACAGCATCTACCATGGTTTGTATTTGGATGCGTGACTACATGTTGTAGATACTGTAGAACTGGGAAAGGGGCAAAAGAGGGCAAACAAAATGATCAGGGGCCTGGAGCACCTTCCTTATGAGGCTTACAGCATCTGGGGCTCTTTACCTTGGAAAAGAGGCGACTAAGGGGAGACATGATTGAGGTGTGTAAAATTATGCATGGAGTGGAGAGGGTGGACAGAGAGAGATTTTTCTCCCTCTCTCACAACACTGGAACCAGGGGTCACCCCATGAAACTGAAGGTCGGGAAATTTAGGACCAACAAGAGGAAGTACTTGTTCACACAGTGCATAATTAATCTATGTTCCTGTGTTTAACCAATTTCAAAGAAGTTGGTTAAACCAAAATCTATCTGTTCACGTCCAATCTTGGTTTGTTTCTAAGTTAGAAGTAGAATTCTTCTGAGGCTTGCACAGACAAGGAGGCGTGTTAGTAGTGCTGTATGGATAATATTCTTCAGTGGAAGGACAGAGTCAAAGGAACAGAGAAAGCTGCCTTAAGAACAGCCCTGCTGAATCAGGCCCAAGGCCCATCTAGTCCAGCATCCTGTTTCACACAGTGGCCCACCAGAGGCTGGAGGTGGCCCTCAGCCATCAGACTAGACCTGTCCTCCATGAATCTGTCTAAGCCCCTTAGACCTGTCTAGACCTAGACTAGACTAGACCAGACTAGACCTGTCCTCCATGAATCTGTCTAAGCCCCAGGTCAGACTAGACCTGTCCTCTTATGAATCTGTCCTCCATGAATCTTAGACATGAATCTGTCTAAGCCCCTCAGACTAGACCTGTCCTCCATGAATCTGTCTAAGCCCCAGGTCAGACTAGACCTGTCCTCCATGAATCTGTCCTCCATGAATCTTAGACATGAATCTGTCTAAGCCCCTCAGACTAGACCTGTCCTCCATGAATCTGTCTAAGCCCCTTTTAAAGCCATCTAAGCTGGTGGCCATTACCCCATCTCATGGCAAGGAATTCCATAGATTAATTATGTGCTGTGTGAAAAAGTACTTCTGCTTGTCGGCCCTAAACTCCCCAACCTTCAGTTTCATGGGGTGACCCCTGGTTCTAGTGTTGTGAGAGGGAGAAAAATTCCCCAGACTATGGGAAACACCTATATCGGGCAGCAGCAATATAGGAAGTTGCTGAAAGGCATCATCTCATACTGTGTGGAAGAGGCAATGGTCAACCCCTCCTGTATCTACCAAAGAAAACCACAGGGCTTTGTGGGTGCCCGGAGCTGAAACCAACTCGACAGCACACCTTACCTTTACCACAAGACCAGCTCTCTGCAAAAATGCTTCAAGACTGGGTCTTCTTGTCCTGGCCAGCTCTGAGGCAGGAGCTCTCTAAGGCAGGAGAGGAGGAGCAGATGCGTAGTGGAGGATGTGTTGACAGCTAAAGACCATCTGTCCTTTTATCGGTGGCGGTCTGGTTACAGCTGCTTGCACATCAGCAGCATGCCAAACAGACGGCAGGCTTGATTGGAATGGTCTTCACGAGTCTTGGGGTCATGCCAGCTTGAACGGCCTCTCTGTCTGCAGCACGCTTTTCAGCAACTGCGAAAGGCTGAGCAGAAAGAGAGATTTCTCTTCCTCATTTCTCTGGGAATCCTCTTCTCCTTTGTGCTCCCCCTCCAGTACCCCCATTTCTAAGGAAGACTAGAAGAGGCCTCTTGATTTTACTGCCATGTCAAGAAAGGGAGCGGGCTTGGAGGCATGTTCCAAATGGAATCCCCTTCTGCCAGGTATTTAAAGTAAAGTTGTGCCGTCGAGTCGGTGTCGTCTCCTGGCGACCACATGTGGTTGTCTTTGGTAGGAGGGGTCTGTTTATTTATTTATTTATTTTAAAATATTTCTATACTGCCCATAACTTGCGTCTCTGGTCAGTTTTATTTATTTATTTTATTTAAAATATTTCTATACTGCCCAAAACATGCGTCTCTGGGCAGTTTACAATTTACAATGGGTTTACCAATTTGATCTCCCGCGATCTCCCGCTCAGTATGAGATGATGCCTTTTAGCACCTTCCTATATTGCTGCTGCCCAATATAGGTGTTTCCCATAATCTTGGAAACATACCAGCGGGGATTCGAAACGGCTACCTCTTGCTCCCTAGGCATGTTACTTCCCCGCTGTGCCATTAGGTGCCAGGTATTTACAACCTCCTAATATGACTGGGTCACCTTAAGTGGCACAGCGGGGAAATGCTTGACTAACAAGCAGAAGGTTGCCGGTTTGAATCCCCACTGCTACTATATTGGGCAGCAGTGATATAGGAAGATGCTGAAAGGTATCATCACATGCTGTGTGGGAGGAGGCAATTGTCAACCCCTCCTGTATTCTACCAAAAGAGAACCACATGGCTCTGAGGGCACCAGGAGTCAAAATCGACTTGATGGCACACTTTACCTTTAATATGACTGGTCCGTTCCTCAACTGGCTTTAGATGGCTGGAGTGAGGCCAGCATCTGAGAGGTGGGGATGGGATGCATTATCTGTGCAGTTAAGGGGTTGTGCAGCTATTATTGAACTACAGCTCCCTCATCCCCAGCCACCATGGCCTTTGGGGTGGGGAACGATGGGAGTTGGAATCCAACTGCATCTGGAGACTCAAATTTGAGAACCCCATTTTAGGTTCTTTTCTTAAGAGAAGAGTTGAAAGAATATCTAAGATAATGGAGCTGTCCTCACAACCCTAAACAGAGTTGAAGGAGCACCCATCCATGGTAGGAGAGCTGTGTGTATCCATAATCCATAGTCATGTGACATCAAAAAGCAAGGGGGGGAGTTGGGGAAAGTGACCGTGTGAGAGGCAGGAGCTGGGTAGGATGGCTTTTCGTCCACCCTTGATAAAATGCTGGGGATTGAATATGGGTTGACCACACCCGTCCTACTAGCTCCTAAATGATTACTCTCCCCTCCTCTTGCTTTGATCTTTGCAAACTCAACACCACCTCTCTGGAGTGTGCACGGCTCTCCTACCCTGGGCGCTTTCCAGATTACATGCTGTTCAGCGGTAGTTTACTTTGGCTTGGCAGGATTATCTTGAAACCGTAAAGAAAGGGTGTTGCACAAAGCCACCAGCAGTGGGTGCAGTCTTTTCTAGCTTGTACAAGCCTCCTACAACGGGAAAAGACAGCTATTATTATTTTTTTACAAGGTTGCACTACTGTGACGCAAAGATAAAATCCGAAATAAGGCATCGGAAATGTTAACGGCACCTTGCTGACAGCGCAGGGACTGCGATGTTGAAACACAGGCAGTGCGGAAGCATACTTAGCAGACAGGTAGTGCCACTGTTGTAGCGGGTAATCTGGAAAACGCCCTGATTAGGGTCATGAAAACAGCCCTAATATATGTGACATGTAATCAGTGTGTGGCAGAGGTTCTCAGACTTGGGTCCCACCAGCTTGTTGGACTACAACTCCCAAAAGCCATTGTGGCTGAGGATGATGGCACTTGTAGTCTGACAACATCGGGGGACCCAAGTTTGTGAATCCCTGGCACAATTTTTTTTTTAGCTGAATTGTAAATTATATTTTAAGAGCCATTAGCTGACTTTGTGGGGTCTAACCCAGGGAGGCATTGATGCAGGGTGCCCAAAGCAACGAGGTGAGAGAATAGACTTGAATACCAGGCTATTCACAGTAACGGGCCCTATATCCACCCCGAGCACAGTACCTCCAGTGGCTGTTGCTGGTGTCTGTCTTATGTTTCTTTTTAGATTGTGAGCCCTTTGGGGAATCACACAGCATCTGTTACCCATGAATAGGCCCATTGGAAATAATGGGCTTACTCATGCATAATGTTCACTGCGTGGTTTTTGTATGCATCTCCCCCCCCCCCCAGTTCCAAATGGCCTTTGGCCATTGCGACTGGGGCTAATGGGAGTCGTAGTAGTACAACAACCACATGTGGGGACCTAAAACTGGGAAACCTTGTTACAGGGTATGAGAAAGCCTCTTGCCTTTGGTTGGTGAGATGAATGTTGAAAAACATTGCCACAAGGAAACGGCCTCAAGGAATCCATTTTGTCTTGTTCCATAACAGAGAAGGAGAAGCAGGAGAAGGCCATCTTGGAAGGAGAAGGTACCAGCAGTCCAAGCTCAGACAGTTCTGCTTCTCCGAAAGGCTGTAAGTGATCAAGGAAATAATTGCTGTTAAAAGGAGATATGGTAGAGTTGTATGAGAAGCTGTCTTCTACTGAGTCAGATCACTGGTCCAGCTGTTTCCGAGCTTCCAGCCCTAACTGGCAGCAGTGGCTCCAAAAGATGTCAGATGCAGTTTCCCCCTAACAGGGAGTCCCAGATGTTGTTGACTGCAATTCCCATAATCCCCAAGCAAAGGCTTTTGCTGCTGAGGATGCTGGGAGTTGTAGTCCACAACCTCTGGGAACCCCTGCTAGAGGGAACACTGGTCAGATGTCTCTTCCTTAGCCCTCCTGCTCCCTGCGCTCCTTTTATTCAGAGGGCAGCAGTGCACAACTCTAACCTTTGAGTCAGGAGTTCATTCTTCTGTATAATAGAGTGGCTTCTGCAGTTGGTGTTGGATGTTCCAGTTTGGGGCCCGGGAGCAGTCTGCCCACAAATGGTTGGCTTGCTTCACACGTGCATGCAAGTCTCTTGCCAGATTCCTTATCACTCGACAGCTGGCACCTGAATGTGTGAACGGACTACACCAAAAACCATCATGTGGTAGGTGACCCTGGGGCATACAGAAGTTGTGTCTCTAGCGTTGCATCTGTGACTCTTCACTCACATGTGCAAGTTTGTGGAAGAGGGCAAACTGCTTTGCGAAAAGGGACTTCCTCATTGTCCTGGCCTTAATACAAACAGTGAGGCATTAAGGCAAGGACAATGCACAAGTCCCTTTTCACAAAGCAGTTTGCCCTCTTCCTTGCCGATCTCACAGTGAGGGGGCGGAACCGAGCTAAAGGAGCCCAGCCCATTTTCCCCCCATCGGGAGAACCACCGGGAGAGCCTGGTGGTGTACCGGCGGCTAGCCCGCCAAAGTAGCCCTCCCCTAAAATGGGGTTAGCGTAGTGAGTGCTCTGCTAACCCCATTTTCTCGGTCATGAGATGCTGCAGTGACTCATGAGGAGACCCCCGACTGGGAGGCTACAACAAGCCTCCCGGTATCAGGAGACTCCCCAGAATGCCCCACGCACTTGCGCACGGCATTCTGGGACTTCCAGGGGCTGGGCAGCCCCCGATCCCTGCCGCCCCTACCGGCTCTATGATGGAGCCGGGAATCGTGTGGGCGGCCGATCTGGCTGCCCAAGGAGGGTGGAATACTCATGTGCGGGGAGAGTGGGTCAAGCCCGCACAAGCCGTGCAGGCTCTCAGTGTCAATGAATACCGTTGATGCCTGATGACATCTTAGAAGCCTCTGAGTGTGCACGTGCATACACAGAGAGGCATGGAGGGCCAAGCAGGCCTTCCAGTCATCTGGGAGTGGACTTTCTTAAGTATTCAACATTTGGTGGTTTTGTTTTGGATTATCTTGGGGTTTCTTGATGGTTTTGAATCCATTTTATTCTCCCTCCTGTTTTCCCCCCTTTTTCTTTTCACTGAATAATATTCCATGGTCAGAATCTTAGAACCCTTAAAAATGGCTTCTGCTTTGAATTGATCCAGTATTTTGAAGTCTGAACATTAAGAACGTAAGAACAGCCCTGCTGGATCAGGCCCAAGGCCCATCTAGTCCAGCATCCGGTCTCACACAGTGGCCCGCCAGATGCCTCTGAGAAGCCTACAGCAGGAGTTGAAGGCATGCCTTCTCTCCTGCTGTTACTCCCCTGCAACTGGTACTCAGAGGCATCCCACCTTTGAGGCTGGAGGTGGCCTGTAGCCCTCCGACTAGTAGCTATCGATAGACCTCCCCTCCATGAAGTTATCCAAACTCCTCTTAAAGCCATCCAGGTTGTTGGCTGTCATCACATCTTGTGGCAGAGAATTCCACAAGTTGATTATGGGTTGTGTGAAAAAGTACTTCCATTTGTTGGTCCTAGATTTCCTGGTAATCAGTTTCATGGGATGAACCCTGGTTCTAGTGTTACATGAGAAGGAGAAGTATTTCTCTCTATCCACTTTGTCCACACCATGCATTATTTTATAGACCTCTATCATGTCTCCCCGCAGTCATCTTTTTTCTAAACTAAAAAGCCCCAGGTGTTGTAGCCTTGCCTCATAAGAAAGGTGCTCTAGGCCACGATCATCTTGGTTGCCCTCTTCTGCACCTTTTCCAGTTCTACAATGTCCTTTTTTAGATGTGGTGACCAGAATTGTACGCAGTACTTCAGGTGTGACCGCACCATAGTTTTGTATAAGGGCATTATAATATTAGCCGTTTTATTTTCAATCCCCTTCCTAATGATCCCTAGCATGGAATTGGCCTTTTTCACAGCTGCCGCACATTGAGTTGACACTTTCAACGAGCTGTCCACCACGACCCCAAGATCCCTCTCCTGGTCAGTCACCGACAGCTCAGATCCCATCAGCGTATACTTGAAGTTTGGGTTTTTCGTCCCAATGTGCATCACTTTACACTTGCCAACATTGAACCGCATTTGCCACTTTGTCGCCCACTCACCCAGTCTGGAGAGATCCTTTTGGAGCTCCTCACAATCCGTTTTGGATTTCACTACCCGAAAGAGTTTGGTATCACCTGCAAATTTGGCCACCTCACTACTTACCCCAGCTTCTAGTTCATTTATGAATAAATTTAAAAGCACCGGTCCCAGTACAGATCCCTGGGGGATCCCACTTCTTTCTTCCTTCCATTGTGAAAACTCTCCATTTATACCTACCCTCTGTTTTCCGTCTCTCAACCCGTTAGCAATCCACATATGAACTTGTCCCCTTATCATTCTATCTGTGACTTAACAAATGTTTAGGTGAAGGCCGTTGTGGCTGGAGATAATGGGAGTAGAGATGTGCACAAACTGGTTCGGATGTCCGGTGTTTGAGCCGTTTCAGAGGCGGCCGGGTGGGGGTGGTCTTTAAGGGACAGGGAGGGTGCTCTTACCTCCTTCACCACATTTTCCACACGTCAGGCACTTCCGGCTTGACGCTGACCGGGACTGCAAGGAGGTACGCTGCAGCCCTATAGCCAGCGATTTTGGGGAGAGTGCCTGCAGGTGAAATGTGGTGGGGGAGGAAAAAGCACCCTCCCTGTCCCTTAAAGGAACCCCCACACACACCTCGCCCGAGTGTGCATGGTCAAATTCGTGCGCATCTCTAAATGGGAGTTGTAGTCCAGCAACATCTGGAGACCCAAATGTGAGGACCCCTGCTCTATAGGATTGACTTAAGACATTTTGGTATCTACAGTGGAAAATCCTAATGCCACCCCACCACACACAAACACACACACACACACACACACACGTACTCATTGCTAATTAACATGAAATACTGTTCACTGGTAAGTTCTCCAATGCAAGTCCCACTGCTCATTTCAATTGGCTTTCACAGTAGAACTTCCCAGTTGATTGTGTTCATGATGGGTCTCATCCATCCATCTCCCCTTCTGCCGCCTTGAGTAGTCCCCAGATCTTCTGCCAACTGTGTGGCTTCCTCACCTGGACTTATAGAAGAACTGCCTCTGTACCATTGTGTAGATCCTTTGCCATTTGTCTACAAAAGCTGTCAGCCTCCTTGCATCGCTGAGGATTTCTGCAATTCAAATATATGCTTATTTGAATAAAGAAAAGTAGGGCATATTGAGACTTGAATGCAAAAGTGTGTTTACCTAAAATAATTTGTACGAATTGTATTCATCACAAAAATGTCGGCATTGCAGTAACGGCATCTTTAGCTGAAGCAGTGTGGACTGGAATCGGGGGGGAGGAGGGGGTCTTACGTTGTCTGAAATGACTTTTTTCAAGCGTCCACACATTTGGCTGGTCTTGGTGATCAACCAAAATGTACACTTACCAAAGATACAGCCCCTCCTCGAGATCTGCTCTCTGTCCCACAAGCTTTCAAAGCCCCCCAAGTGCCTTAGAGGCCCAGTGAAGTGGCAGAGAAATGAAACCCCAACCCACTTTCCCAGTTTTGTGTGTGTGTGTGTGTGTGTGTGTGTGTGTGTGTGTGTGTGTGTGTTGCATTAGCTTCAGAAGCACTGAGACACATTGCTACTTTCTGAGGTCCAGTGCAATTTTGGAGAGAGCTTCTAACCTTCCCCAGAGCCTGAAGAACGGTGCAGAATTACGATAATCTTGTGCCAATTTCAGAGACATTCCGGAGAGGAAAAAATTGGACTTTTTGCATGACTCCTTGGAGGTGCTTAGGAGTCCAGGTGAGCTGCTACTCCATTATGGAAGCTCCTCCAAGGCTGCACCTTCCCAGCATGCTTGCACTGCTAGCAGACTGGAAAAGACTCATGATGGCAGTGGCTGCCCTCCCATCGGCCACATCGGCTTCCCATCGTCAAAGCTGTTTCGGCTCTAGCTGCGTAGAGGGTACTTTGAAGGCTAGTGCATCCTTTGCTGATAGCCTGGGCCCAGATGTCTAGGGTTGCCATGCAGGTGTGGGTTGCCAAGGTAGGAGCAGCAGGCAGATTCTCACAATAAAACAATCAGGGTGGGAGGGCTCTCCTTTCCTCCACCCTCAGTAAAAAGCTGGAAGCAACCTGGGCTGGAGGAAAATATACGATTTCTGACAGTCACACAATCCTGGGTAACTTGCCCACGGCCCAGATTTTAACGGCAGTGCAAACCAGCTTATTGTCTTGCGCCGAATGTCTCTAAGGTTCAGCATGATATCAGGGAGGGCCCTTGCCCCTCTCCAGGCTCCGGAGAAGGGTAGGGGCTCTTGCAAGATTAAAAGATACCCTCGGGTTGACAAGCCCAGTTTTGTAGACCACCAACTTACTTACTTACTTCCTGGGAATTGGTGGAGCCAGCAGGATTCTGCTGTGACCCTTTCAATATGGAGTCCTGTTCTGAAGTCTATAACTTGTTTCTTTCCTTCTCTTCATTTTTGTGTAATCTTTTCCTTTATTTTAACCACCCCTCATATTTCTGTTCACATACAGTGGTCACCATAGGAAACCTCTTAGACCTTGAGAACGTTGCCAAAACCCCTTTGACTGTGAACACAAACTCTGCGCACTTAGATGGCAGCATCTTCAGGCCACATTCACCAGAAAACAATAACATAGTATGGGTAAGTGCAATTGGGGGCATCGGGAAGAGATCTGGTCTTGTGGTAGCAAGCATGACTTGTCCCCTTAAGCTAAGCAGGATCCGCCCTGGTCGCATATGAAAGGGAGACTAAAGTGTTGAATGCTGTAAGATATTCCCCTCAGGGGATGGAGCCGCTCTGGGAAGAGCATCTAGGCTCCAAGTTCCTTCCCTGGCATCTCCAAGATAGGGCTGAGAGAGATTCCTGCCTGTAACCTTGGAGAAGCTGCTGCCAGTCTGTGTAGACAATACTGAGCGAGATGGACCTATGGTCTGACTCAGTATATGGCAACTTCCTATGTTCCTATGTTCCTGGTCTCCGCATAATGTGCAAGCCAAAATGGGCTGCAAGTCATGGCTTGTTGATGAGCCTCTGGGCCCGATTCTGAAGGAATATCCTTCGCTTGCTGTTGGAGTAGAACATAAATTTAGTGGATTTAGACACATTGGCCAAGTTGTAGTTCATTTATGGAGATAGTTCACAAAGATTCCATGTAGCTGTTGCTTCCTTCCTTGCTGGCTAGGAACCTTCCGGAAGGTTTAAAAAAACCCAAAAACATTTATATCCCACTCCCTCCAAGGAGCTCAGAGCAGTGAACATGGTTATGTTTATCCCCACAACAACCCTGTGAAGTAGATTAGACTAAGAGAGAAGTGACTGGCTCAGAGTCACCCAGTGGCTAAATAGGGATTTGAACTCAGGTCTCCCTGGTCCTAGTCCAGCCACTACTCCATACTGGCTATCATGGGCTGCTTCTTCAAAGGATGGTGCAAATGCATCCAAAAAAGGGAAAGAAGGGAAGAGAAAAGTGATGCTGCCTCAACAAACCAGAACCCCCCACAAAGAAGGGGAAATTCTCTAAAGTGCAGATAGATTTTTAATAGTTTATTCTCTATTGCCTGATTTTATTTTGAGCATAGATGCTCTTCTTCAGAAGCAATTTAAGTGATTAACATTAACCAAAGTATCTTCCTGCTTACTCGTCTGTTCTCGAATCTTTCTGGGGATAATCTTTCTTTGATAATATCTTTCTGTGTCAATGTCTGTGACATAGATATTCCTGCTGGTGTGGGGTATTATCCTCAGAAAGCTATGAGAACAGACACATGAGCAGAAGATACTTTGATTAATGTTAATCATTTAAGTTTTCTCTGAAGAAAAGCATCTCATGCTCGAAAGGCATCAGGCAATATTATTATTATTATTATTATTATTATTATTATTATTATCTGACTGTGTAAACTAGAAATAATAATTAATAATAATAATTCGATTTCTATACCGCCCTTCCAAAAATGGCTCAGGGCAGTTTACACAGAGAAATAACAAATAAATAAGATGGATCCCTGTCCCCAAAGGGTTCACAATCTAAAAAAGGAACATGAGATAGACACCAGCAACAGTCACTGGAGGTTCTGTGCTGGGGGTGGATAGGGCCAGTTACTCTCCCCCTGCTAAATAAAGAGAATCACCACATTAAAAGGTGCCTCTTTGCCAAGTTAGCAGGGGTTATAGTGATTATCAGTACCTTTGGGAATTCCCCCCTCTCTCTTTTCAGCTCTGAAAATACAGCCCCCTATAATAGAAGGTAATCCTTTTGTTCTTGGATTTAAAATAAAATCCCTATTTGTATCATCAGGCCATCTCCCATTAATTGTTCTATAATTAACTTTGTACAAAAATTTCATTGGAGATATATTATATAAACCAGAAGTTTCTGGTGCACGTTCATACACACGTACGACATGCACATGCGCACTGGGCTCTTCCAGTCACTTCTGGTCCAAGGAAGCAACGGGGCAGCAGGGATGTAGGCTGCCGCCCTGCCGGACCATTTGAATACACAGCTCCGTGTGGGGGAAACGTGGCGGGAGGGGTAAAAGCACCCTCCCTCGCCCTTAAAGTTATCCCCCTCACCTTCGAACCGGTCCACAGAACCGGTTCGGCACTCCTAGAATGGAGCTCTGAATGGTTCTGTGGACATCCCTTCTTAAAGAGAACCACTTTAAAAGATACCTCTTTGCCCAGCTAGCCAGGGATATCAAGCACAGTGTTTATAGTCGGAGAAAACAGAATATAGGGACCATCAGGGAGATTGCTAGCAGATCCTATAATAATAGCCTTTGCTCTTTTGCTTAGGAAACTCCCCAGATCAAGGCCAGAGAGGTTCTGGGGTTCTATCCCTTATGGCAGCAGTTCACAAACTTGGGCCCCTTGATGTTGTTGGGCTACAACTCCTTCTTTGGGGGAAGAGATCTGGTCTTGTGGTAGCAAGCAGGAATTGTCTCCACTGCTAAAGAGGGTCTAGCCATGGGTGACTCTGGGTGACTACCTGTGAGCACAGTCTGCTGTAAGATATTCCCAAAGGGGATGGGAACATAGCTCACTGGAAGAGCATCTGCTTGCATGCCAGGAGCCCCAGGTTCAATCCCTGGTAGCATCTCCAGGTAGGGCTGAGAGAGATCCCTGCCTGCAACCTGGGAGAGTGGCTGCCAGTCAGTGTAGACCAGGGCTGCTCAACTTAGGCCCTCCTGCAGATGTTGGCCTACAACTCCCATAATCCCTGGCTATTGGCCACTGTGGCTGGGGATTATGGGAGTTGCAGTCCAAAAACAGCTGGGGGGCCTAAGTTGAGCAGGCCTGGTGTAGACAATACTGAACTAGATGGACCAAGGATCTGACTCAGTAGAAGGCAGCTTCCTGTGTTCCCATCAGCCCCACCAACAATGGCCCAATGATGGGAGTTGTAGTCTAACAACATCCAGGGACCCAAGTTTGAGAACCCCTGTCTTAAGGCTTGGAAGCATCTCTGAATTTGCCCATTTGAAGCCTTAAAAATCCATTGCGGGGAACGGCATTATTTAGCTCGGTGGTGGTATCTGGTCTTGGTCTAAGACATATTTACATTGAAAAACAGCCTGGGCTCATTTGCAGCTGTTTATCTTGTATTCCAAGCTACTTGTATTCCAAGTAGAGCTCTTAGGAATGCAACATTCACCTCTTATCTAAGGCGAATGTTATGAGCGATTGAGTTTTGTTTTTCTGAGCCAGCAGGTGAAAAATGCAGCAAGTTACCCCACTAATTCGGGGTTGTGCAAAATCATCTAATTTGGAGTTGTCAGTTTGTTTAAGGCAGGATGTAAATTTAATAACTAAGGGAGTCTCTACATGTTTTCATATCCACTGATAATGCTATCATGTATATGGTTGTTGTGAATCATACATAAATGTCATGCTGCCATATATTCTGGGTTCCCGTACATTCTGGGCTGTATGGACCCGTATGGGTATATATGGACCTGCTTCTGTCATGGAGCACAGGGCTGCTTCCATGGCACTCCAGGCTTCCATCCTGGAATTCCTTCCCAGTTGGAAAACCATACTCTCGATGCTTGGTATCAACCACTTTTTTTTAAAAAAAATATTTATTTATTTATTTATTCATTTATTCATTTATTCATTTATTCGATTTCTATACCACCCTTCCAAAAATGGCTCAGGGCGGTTTACACAGAGAAATAATAAATAAATAAGATGGATCCCTGTCCCCAAAGGGCTCACAAACTAAAAAGAAACATAAGATAGACACCAGCAACAGTCACTGGAGGTACTGTGCTAGGGGTGGATAGGGCCAGTTATGAATAAATAAATGCAAACTACCTTTCAAACTTGTGTGCTCTCTGAATAATTATAATTTTTGATTGTTTGATTGATTGATTGATTGATTGATTTTTCATCCCCTACCCCTTCTCTTTCTAACAAAGACGTTGGATGATGGACTGGATGAAGCATTTTCAAGGTAATTCTTATCATCAGTTTTGCAAGCTTCTTTCCACCAGGGGCCTGCTCAGTAAAGAGACTTGATTAGCAACTGCTTTACCAAAAAAAAAAAAAAAAAAGTAAGTCTTCTCTAAATCGGCTTCTGCTGCGGTCTGACCCTGTCAGCGGTGCTCTGTTTGGCTAATTGAATGATGGGATTTGCAGCTGCCTGGATAAGTCAAATATTTTGATAACTTCTTAGGGCAGGAGCTAATTTGTCTGTGTGATGGGGAATTAAATTCCCTAAACGATGCAGCCTGGTTGAACATGTTGCTTTAGGCTAAGCAGAAGCAGCAGTCAAGGGTGCAGTGGCTAGAAGAGTGTTGGGTGGAGATGGAAGGTTTACTGAACTGTGTCCCTGGAGGATTACTTCTTGCGTTTCTGTTTCCTGCCTGCAGGGGGAGCTGTTTGAGAAACTAAAACAGTAGTTGCACACACTCCCAGAGAGGAGGTGAAGGAGATAAAGGCAGCAGCATTTTGGAAAAGGCAGGTTAGAGCAAGGGTTCCCAAGCTTTGGTCTCCAGATGTTGTTGGACTACAACTCCCATTAGTCGCCTTTGGCCATTGTGGCTGGGGATGGTGGGAGTTGTAGTCCAACCACATCTGGGGACTCAAGCTTGGGAACTGTGGGTTAGAGGACCTGATGAGAGAATGTGAAGGGTTGGGCCGAAAGTATGTCGCTCTAGAAATGGATGTGGGCTTTTCTGCTGCAACTCTCCGCTCCCACTTCTCTGCTGACACACGTACCTAATATCCCCATATCGGATAATATCCCCATATAAGGGCCCACAATCTACAAAGAAAGCCAAGTGATGCTGGAAGAAGACTGTGCTGGGGTTGATATGGGGCTGCTGGTCTCCCCCTGCTTTGCTCTCTCTATAAGAGAATCACTTTACTGGTCCTATAAGAGAACCAGGAGGAGTAAACAAGCAAAGCGGAGTCAGGTTGCTCCCTCCTCCATCTGGCTGCATTCATCTATCATCTGCCTGCACAGGTACAACCAGGAAAAGGAGTGAGCAAGCAAGGTGGGGAGTTCAATTCACCCCACCCCTGCCTCCCAGTGGAGTGGAAGACATTGCTGGGGGGCGAGCAGTGAGTCTGCCCCTCCATGCAGCAGCGGTCAGTCTGGTTCCTAAATTTTGGGGCTGACTCTTAAAGCCAAAGAATAATTTGTTGAGGTCAGAATCAGAATCAAGCTTTATTATGGTCAGAGACCAGCATAAAATTACACATTAAATGAAGGTAATACTGGAGAAAAGTTACATGTTGATAGAGGTGATTGCAAATATGACGATAGCTATTGTGAAAAGGCTAAAATTTAAAACAATTACACTTTAAAAAGAGACAAGCTACTAAAAGGAAACAAGCTACTAAAAAACTAAAACCGCTAAACATACTTTTCCATAATAAAATGCACAGAAAAGATAGAAGGGGAATTTAAATAGTAAGGGGAATTTAAATAGTAATTTGTTGAGGTCTGCTATATGGGTATAGGTCTGCCGTTCGTAGCCACGAATAGTAAGGGTGCCATAGTCCATACAAAGGCTCCGGGGGCTTATATTTGAGCCCCTGATCTGTGTGTCTCTGGCTGGCCAGCTAGCTACAGCCTCTAACTGCAGACCAAAGGATCCCAGTTCTAGTCCCCTGGGAATCTGCATTCAGCACTGCACTGAGACAAATGTGAATTGGGAACACTTTCAGTCCCAAAATGATGATCTGTAAAACAAGGCTGCCATCTCAAATGCTGCTTTGAGTCTCATTGATGGTGCTGCAAGCACATTAAGGTTATTTTCCAAATAGAACCTTTCCCACTCCCTCTTCTTATACCTCCCAGTTTAGGCATTGAGAATCTGTCAGTTTCTCATTCAAGCTGTCAGTGCTGTCTGTGTTTTGCTTGTGCTCCCTGCTGTAAAGACAACTTAAGAACATCCCTGCTAGCATTCTAAAGGAATAATCATGGACATCTTGTCCTTGCTTTTGCTTTGTTTTTGTGTTTGTTTTTTTCAAATTGCGTTGCAGATTAACATTTATGGTAGGAGGGAAGGTAGTCTTGGAAGATCACTCTTGAGGCTGAGTGGGTGGGTGGGAAAGTGAGTGTGTTGTGCATTTACTGTTGGGCATTTTCACAGATGACACTAAAAACACTGCCTTCCATCCAGAGCAACAACCCATTTGGGGAACAAGGAAATTGGTGGTAGTGCAAGAAGTTAGCTTAGTTGAGCCGAAAATGGAGCTCACATCTGCTCACTTGCGATATTGTGCCCTTGCACAAAAGTTTCCATTAAAATAAACAAGACACACCACGGTTGTGCAACTGTTGTGCAGCCGGGGCCAACCCCAAGGCTTTTGGTGCCCTGGGTGAAGTTTTATGTTGGTGCCTCCCCAGCTGAGAAGTGCAGAAGGCTGGCTGTAACTTGAGCTGCGCGGGCTGCTCATTTGCTGGGTCAAATGACCAGGCTGCACAGATGACCAGTGAATGACTGGCCTGTGCTGGTTTGAGGATCCAGTGGGGGAGAGTTCCCAGTCTCCCCAAACGCTGACTCTTCAGAGATGAAAAGATGCTGCTGTTAATCTGGAAATCCAGCCTGAGACCATTTCTTTTTGGAAAGGAATGCAGAGGCAGGCGATTCATCTTCGAGAGAGGGAGTGCAGCTGATGAGACTAGCTGTTTCTTGGGGGCTGAGGGGCAAGAAAGACTGTATATTTTGGGGTGCAGAATGTGCAGACCCTTTGGGGAGCAGGGGGCAGGATTACATCTGCCATTCTTCCACCACTGTGTAGTACTTCAAGGGTGCAATAGGGAGAGAAAGAATAATTGGCAGTGCTCTATTCTGGCACTGTTTATGTGCAGTGTTCCCTCTAACAGGGATTCCCAGATGTTGTTGACTACAGCTCCCAGAATCCCCAGCTGCAATGGCTTTTGCTTAGGGGTTCTGAGAGTTGTCGTCAACAACATCTGGGAATCCCTGTTAGAGGGAACAGTGTTTTTGCACACACACCCCGAAAAAACAAAACTGGTACCTTAGGCGATCACCTAGACCTGCCTAGTGGACAGGCCGGCCCTGTGTGAAGCCACATGCTTGTGGTAGTAAAACTACTAGACTGGAGCCTAAGCGCTCCAGCCATAGCGCAACTTGCACTAGTGTAAAGGTCTTCTATACAAAGTTTGTTGCTCTGTCAGCCCCCTTTCAGTCTCTTTCAGCCTCCTTTCTGAATGCTGAGTGGTGGGCAAAGACCCACCTCCTGTCATGGTGGCTGGGCAGCCGGGCACAACTGGGCACTTTGGGGCAGCATCTTCTGGCAACAGGACCTCCCTGCTGCCAGCACCCCACATCATTAGTGTCTGGGCCAAGTGGCCCTCTTGTGAGGTCGGCAGGACACAGCTCAGCTTTGAGCTCTCACACGTCCTATTGTAAAAGCTTCCAGAGCAGGGCCGAAGCCGAAGGCTGTGAAGTCAGCTCTGACCAAGCGTTGCCTAGAGGCGCTCACTTTTCTCAAAATCTCCTTCTCTTTCTGCTGAAGGAGTAATAACTCGACAGAACAGAGAAGACCAGAACCTGACTAGTGGAGACCTTCCCCAAGATATCCCACCAGGTGGTGACCACATAATAACTTCAACAGTTATCCAAATTCCACTTGCACCTTAAAAATTGCCCCCTCCCAAAAAAATGCCAACATCCTAGTCCCTTAAAAATGTCTTGCCAAAGTGGGAGGGAATAGTTCTGGAGGAGGGGGAACGTAACAAAAAATTCTATACTGTACTCAGGACTCTGGATTCAAAATTGCCCAAGGCTGGTGTATCAGAGACCACGGCATGCCTTTAAAACATCCTTTTAAAATGTAAAACATTGTATTTAATCAGTGGTGCAAATTGTTGCACGTCCTTAAGACTGAAGAGACCTTAAGTGAAGCTTTTAATAAAGTATTAAGCTACCAGTGCATAAGTAATGATGTATACATATTTGTCACTTTTGCTTTGGAGGCTTGTGCTGGCTGTACAAACATGTTGACAAATGAGAGCTGCAAGCTGACATTTGACAAACTCGCAGAGGCACAAGTGTCAATGTGCTGTTCCCCTTGTCAACAAGTCTGCACACACCACTGCCGCCACCATAGAGTCTCCGTTGCCGGATGACTTGCTGGTGGTAGTCAGTGGCAAAAAAAACAACCACCACCAGACATGTGCCATGGGATAAGCTCTTATTTAGTCTGTTCTGTGCGATCTTTAATGCTATCTCCTGAGTATAGCTTAGAGCAGTGTTTCTCAACCTTTTTGGAGTCAAGGACCGCTAAATTCTTCGTGCAGAGTTTCAAGGACCGCTACATTCTTCATGCGCAGTTTCCCGGACCGGCAGTTAGTAAAGGGGTTTCAAATCTATCTATCTATCTATCTATCTATCAGACTTCTATACTGCCCAAAACTTGCATCTCTGGGCAGTTTACAATTAAAATAATATAAGCATTAAAATAATTAAATTTGGAATCTTTTGCAAACATGGAATATTAGGGGTTCTCAACCTTGGGTCCCTCAGTTAAACTCCCATAACCCCCAACCACAATGGCATTTGGCCATTATGGCTGGGGATTATGGGAGTAGAAGTCCACCAATGTCTGGATACCCAAGGTTGAGAACCCCTGAATCTAAAAGCCTGGGTGAACAAATTTGTCTCCAGTATGTCTTCAGTATGTGTGGGGTGGGGGTGGAGGTGCTTGTGATTACTCAATGGAGAGGGGATGTTGGGCCATTAGAAAAATTCAAAAGCTACATGGGGGCAATGAAAACAACGCACAAGCAAGCTTTTGAATCCCCCAAAATGCTTCATCAGGCTGGATGTCAAGCAAAGCAAAAAGGAGGTGAGGAGAGGAGAGCAGGGCAAGCTCAGTAGAGCCGGAAATCTACAGTTTAACCCTCTCATGATGGAGGTGGAGTTTTAGCAGGAGTTGTGTAGTCGCAGGGCAGGATCCAGACAACGTTAGTCACGACCACCCACTGAAATTAATTTAGTCACCTCTCATTTGTGTCAATGCTGCTTGGTCATGATCACCTGACTTGATCTGGATCCTGCTCTTAGATGTGCACTTTGTGAGGTGGACCTAATGAAACCCGTGCAGCTCCTCCAAAACTCGTTAAATTCGTTACATGGCAGGTGCTGGGAATGGGGTTTTTTTAATGGTGAAAGAAAATGTGAAGAAGAGCGGTGGAGACCTGGCATTAAAAGAAAGGGGGTGATTCTGAGATGGCGGAGGGTGTGGGGCGTTGTAGTGGTAGATGCCTCATTTTCCTCGCTGGGGAGACGAGGCACTGTTCAGGGTGGGTGAGGCAATGGTGCACCGGACTGCACTCGGAAGGTCGCCTGGGTCCAAGAGCTGCCGCCACTGTGCTTGCGCACCAGAGTGTAGCAAGTGTTCCCCATCCTCTCTCACAATGTGCACTTCTGTGCCCCCCTCCCAACTCCCCTGCGGGAGCCAATCACACCAGCCTGCCTTTGGGGCCATGCAGCTCACGTGGTCCCACATGCTGCCCGCGCATACCTGCGAGGTGAGCCAAGGCGGCCCTCCTCCCTCCCTCCTCTGCTTAGCCCTCACTGCGGCATGATCCCGGCCAGAGATTGTCCCCCGCACCCGGCGAGGTCATAAAGGGGACCGCCGTCCTCCACCGGCGGTGCAGACCAGGGGGTTACAGGGGGCAGAGGGACCACAACACCCCACCGATGCAAGAGGGAAACAGCGTTCCCTCTCAAGGCGCCTCGACCACAATAGGCAGCTGGGTTTCAATCAATCAACCTTTGGCTGCAAACAATGAGCATGCAAGAACCAGCAGCCCTTCAAGTGGCAGCCCTTCAGGTGGCATACCTTCCACACCGCATACAGTTTGAAGCTGTAAAGATAGGGAATAAAATAGCTGTAGGAAGATCACAGCAGCACGTGGAGGCAAGGGACAAGAAGGTGATACTCTTCCTCTTCCGTACCATGTGCAAAATTGAGGAAGTGAGTGCCTTGATTGCAGTTGTTGGGGGGGAGGGTTTGACTCCCAGTCAGGGACCGGCGCTCAACCCTTCGGGGACCGGCAGCGGTCCCCGGACCGGTGGTTGAGAAACTCTGGCTTAGAGAACGGGTCCTGATTAAGAGGATGGGAATCAGTTTCTCTTCTCATATACCCTGCTGGGTACAAGAGTTTAAAAACTCACTGGCAGAGGCTGAAAGAGGAAAGGAAGAACAGAAAGAAACATAACCACAGAAATTTAAAAATAAATATAATCACAAAAGGTTTAACATTAGCAGAGGCGGGAGAGGAGCGAAAAGCAAATAAAAAGGAAATTGCACCAATGCACCATTTCAAAAAGATGTGTTTTTTTTTTTTTTAAAGATCATTTCAAAAGCTGAGAGGAGATTAAGATATTGAACATCAAATTGTAGAATGAACCCTCCACATTACACCACAGAAACAACGGGACAGCTCTTCTAAAATAGGAAAACACAGCTATTTTTTTGGAATGCACATGCAACATTGTAGCACTAAAATGTAAAGATAAAACCCGGAAGAAGGTTTCCAGTGTGCAAACGGCACCTTGCTGTCATCGCACGCACAACGGTGTCAGAAAACAGTATGGACGCACAGCAGATACATAGTAAACAATTATAACTTGTAATCTGGGAAGTGCCCAGTAGAGTTCTGAGCTGGTCAAAACAGGTCCAGCTCGACTGGGCACAAAACCAAGTCAGCTCGAATCCGGTCCAGTCCAGATTCAAGCCTAACCAGCAAAACCAGTTTTGTGCACAGCTTTCCTTGAAGATGTGATGATCTGAACCTGGGGCCTTCTGCAAGCAAAGCATGTACTGAGTTATTGCTCTTCCTCGGATTCAGTTCAGCTTACTTCCAAAAAATACGTATATTTAGGAGCACAAACTAACCTGACCCCTAAACTCGCACATACTTCACATAGCAGTTAATCCAGCCTTTGCATGACTGCATACCCAGGTTTCGCACACCAAAAGATCAGTCATGGTACAATAAAGTAATGTTGAAGAATGGGCAGGTTAAACTCCTCTTTAAAACCTGGCATGTCCTAAAATTTCAGATGATCCCAGCAGATGCTGAATGTTTGGGATGCCTGCTGCCCTTACCAATCTCTGTGCTAACGTGGCTGCTGTCCGGAGGAGTTAAATTTCAGATCTTGTCTCTGGCAGCTGTGCATGTTGCCGTGAGCGACTGGAATTTAATGCAGACAGTGCTGGAGAACTGTAGTGGCTGCTTGTCCGCATGAATTGTCCCATGGCAAGGAAAACTGAGACATTCCAAGGTGGCACTTTATGGTCAGTGCAGCCTTTTGCCCATGCGATAAGGCTTCTGCTAATGATGCACCTAGCTCGTACTTGTGTGAGATTTTCTATAAAAGACAGCATTTTGCCTGGCAGAAAGGAAGGAGAATTCTGATTGCAGAATGAACCTGGGAGCTTTCCAGATTATTGTTGTTGTTGTTGTTGTTGTTGTTTTGATTTCTATACCGCCCTTCCAAAAATGGCTCGGGATGGTTTACACAGAGAAATAATAAATAAATAAGATGGATCCCTGCCCCCAATGGGCTCACAATCTAAAAAGAAACATAAAAATAGATTAAACCCTACTACAGGGTCACTACAGATCTCTTAAGTGTGCTCCCGTACTTCCTGTGCTGTGACACTGCAGTCCCTGTGCTGACAGCAAGGGGCCGTTCACATTTCCTGTGCCGTTCACATTTCCTAGTGCTACAACATTGCAAATCCGTTGCAGAAGAATAGCTGTATTTTCCCACTGTAGGAGTTTGAGATTCCAGGGATCATTTTCAATATGATTCTTCCAAGCCAAAGCATTTTACCGCATTGCAGCATGTAATTTGGAAAGCACCCAGGTGTTGTTTTCTGACTGGACCCTCCTGAGAAGCACTCGGAGGAAAGGAGGCATGAGATGTCAGAAAGCTCTAAAGACTGGGGTTTCCCTCGGTTTTGGACACAGAAATAGGGGGCTTTTAGGTAAGAAGTAATAGATAGTGCTGGTGTGTTCTTGCTGTAACTCACACGCAATGTAACCTGGGACAGGCCCTTCAAATGCATAGTACAGATAAGAAGTGTACTTCTGTACCTGTGTGCAACAAAACATGTTGAACAGAGTGTTTAACATGTACAGTATGTTGAGCATAATGTGTGAATGAGCCTGATGTTCCAAACTTGTAAAATCTTCTGTGTACAGTGTACACAAGTACATATCTGAACACAGGTACAATTATTCTCGTGTTATGTTGAATGCAGGTACAACCGTACAGGAAAACCTCAATATTAGCGAGGGCTGAGATTTGATTTGGGTCTCTTCACACGTTTTGTTTTATTTCCTTTTTAGGCTGGCTCAGTCTCGAACTAACCCCCAAGTCCTCGACATTGGCTTGAATGCTCAAGATGTCCAAAGCGCTGAAATCCTCTCACCTGTAGACTGGGATAAAGTTGATTCCACGGCGGCGGCAGAAAAAGATGATAACTTCTTTGGGTTCTGACGTTCCCTCCCCCCAACCGTTTTTCTCCTGACAAGCGTTCATGTTTAATAACCACTAAGAGTCAATGAACTTGAAGCACTGCATCTAACTGGAGGGTTACATTAAATGACTATTGTTTATTCTTGGCAGGTGATCTAACTGGAGGGTTTTCTTAAGAAGAGGGAAGGCTGATAGCCTTGTTCAAATGGATGACACTCTAAAACCTTGTAGACCAAAGCTTTAGATACCTAATATATCTTTTATATAAATTTCTTTTTGAGCTTTGCTTTTATATATTTATTCAAGAACCTCTCCAGTTTACATATATTATGGAAATTATGTAGCATCCTCTAACATAACATGAGAGTATTAGTCTGTTTTCCCCATGGTAAATGGAGGTGTTAGCTATGTCTGTGAAGGGGGTTGGCTGTACGTCACCAAAGTGATCTGAACTGCTTTGCCTTTTCCCAGGTGTTCCAGCAAGGAAGGAATTGCTCTAGGAGATACAGTGAGGGCAGGCTAGTGACTGCCTGGCTGGCTTTGAGTGGTGGGATTGAGCTGAGGATACTGTTGCTACTTTACTAATGGCAAGAAAATAGCAATGGTTGGTATCCAGACAAATGCAGCGTGGCCATGCCAGGAAGATGCATCTGCACTGAAGAGAGCTTACCCACTACCGCTGCATCTCTGCATGCAGCAGGAGGGAGCAAATTTTTAACAAACCTCTGGAAGTGCCCTATGTCACTCGAAAATATGTCCCTGAGGGCTGTGCAGCCCTCAGGGACATATTTTCAGGTGGTGCAGGGCATTTACAGAAGCAGAGAACATCCAGATTTGCTCCCCGCCACAATGCACCCCCCACTGCACAGCTGGGAAAACTCCACAGTGCAGACATGACTTTCTGGCACCTCTGTGCTTCATTGTACTCTCCCAGCAAATCCAGCAACAGCTAAGTGGTTGGGGCATAGCTAGATGGGTCTCATTTCCGGGACCAGTAGGGTTGTTTTGGTCCTACTGACCCTCACCCTTCTACACACTGATTAGTAAGAAGGAAGGATAGGCTGAAGCAAACCTCATAGTCTGCAAACTGTGTGGATCAGAGCTAATAAAACTGAACCTTTTTGAGACACAATGAGAGGGAGTAACATGGAGGATTGCATGTAAATGATTGGAGGGTGTCTTTTCGCCCTACAGGGTCATGCACCTGATATGGGCGATGATATTATCTTTATTTTATTTTATTTTATTTTATTTTTTTATTTATTACATTTCTAGTCCACCACATCCAAAGGCTCTGGGCGGTACACAAGTTTAAAAAACATGAAAACAAACACCACTTAAAACACACTTCTTACAACAATATAAAAACAATTTTAAAACAATTCAGAACCATTTAAAATCAATTAAAATGCTTTTTAAAAGAAACAATTTTAAAACCTTGAAAGGCCAGGCGTTTTTAGGGCCCTCTTAAAGGCCAACAGTGAGCCCAAACTGCGGATATCTACCAGGAGTGCATTCCATAGGCCAGGAGCAGCTACAGAGAAGGCCCGGCTGCGAGTTGCCACCAGACATACCGGTGGTAACCGGAGATGGACCTCTCCAGATGACTTCAACATGCAATGAGGATCATACAGAAGAAGGCGCTCTCTAAGGTAGCCCAGACACAAGCTGTTCAGGGCTTTAAAGGTGATAACCAGAAGTTTGTATTTTGCCCGGAAACGTATCGGCAGCCAGTGCAACTGTTTTAAAACAGGCATAATATGGTCTCTCCGGGTTACTCCAGAGACCAGTCTGGCTGCCGCATTCTGAACTAACTGAAGTTTCCAAACTACATACAAAGGCAGCCCCACATAGAGCGCATTGCAATAGTCCAGCCTGGAGGTTCCCAGCTGATGCACCCTAGCCTAAGGAAACCACCAACCTGGCTTCACTATTTCCATGGGCAGGAGGAGCCTCGCTTCTCTTTTCCTTGTTAGAACACCTGCTGGCCTTGAGTACTAGGGATGGTACAGTGTACCTGGTTGCTTTCCATAGTAAGCAGAGGTGATGTTCTGAAAAGGCCTTCCTCTTCCTTGAGACAGGTGTGAACTTCACCATGAATCCAGGAAACTGCCATCTGAATATGTTCAAGTGGTCTGCAGTTGGAATTGGAGTTCAAGCATGCACATGGATTGGACACAGATGGTCCATGGCCCTTTTGCAGCCTGATTGTTGAGACAATGGGGCCACATGAGGGTTTTTTGTTTTGTTTGTGGTGGGGGTTGCAAGAATTTCAGTCATCTGTGTTTCTACCCAGACTTCAGCCTGGGAGCTTTCCAGATTAAACCTACAACTGTGTCGCTGCGAATCTGCTAAGTGTGTTTCCATACTTCCTGTGTTGTGACACGGCAGTCTCTGGGCAGACGGCAAGGTGCCGATTCCTTCTTTCGGATTTTATCTTTGCATTATAGTGATATAACGTTGCAAGTCCATTGCAGGGAAAATAGCTGTATTTTAGCGTTTGAGATCCTGGGGATTTGTTTTCAATACGATCCTGCCGAGTTGAAGCATTTTACCCATTGTAGCCTGTAATCTGGAAAGCGCCCTGCATACAAACAGAAGATGAGGTAGTAAAACTGTTCCTGTACTGTGCCCCTTCAGACTGCAAATGGGAGATTCACAAGACGATGGTGCACCTCCTGTGTAAGGAGAAAGCCTTGTTGCACATAGAGAACTAAATGCCAGAGAGAATAATTAGGCTCTTCCTGATATGTTGGGGGGGGGTTATATGCAGGGTGTGTGCGTGTGTGTCTAAGAATGTTCAAACATATGAACAATGTTCAAACACATGAATATTCAGACTACTGTGCAGTCGGAAGTGCTACAGACCAATTCCCCCACCACCACCTGCCGTTTGCTCAGACAAGCAGCATCACTTGAGACAAAGGAAGAAAGGAGGAGGGTGCACATTTGGCTGACAGAAGGTGAGATGATAGGTGAGGTTCTCCAGAAAAGGCTTTGTGTTTTGAGGAGCAGGACTGTGTGTGAGAGAGGTGGGGAAGGTTGCATTTCCATGTGTACCTGCAGGGTCTTGGAGTTGCCGCATTGCCTTGATCCTGAGCAGAAGGCTGCATGCTTGCTGAACAATGCCTTGCATCTATTCTGCATTTTCACCCCTTCAGAGAAGGCGGCTGCTTATGGCTGCACTTTTCCCTCTCGGACCCCACCAAAGAAAAAGTGTGGGTAGGCTCTGGCAAAAGATAATGCAAGTTTTAAGGACCAACATCTGCTTTTGTACAAGTAGTTTCAAAAGCAGTTTCCATCTTGTATTCCTCTTATACTGGAAGCAGGAAAATCGCCATAGCTGATAAAATGAAAGAGAATTGCCTTTGAATTTTCAGTGGGCAGAATAGGCTTTCTTTCTTTTTCTTTCTTTCTTTCTTTCTTTCTTGGTCAACTTCAAAATGAAGTAGGCGTGCTTATCCAAAGACTTGTAGCTTTGCACTTTAAAACAAACTTGAACTGAAATTATGGTTTCAAATGGCAAACAAGCCTTGTGTAACCATAACCTTTTCTCTTTTCTCTTTTCCTTTTGAAAGTGTTATTTCAAAAACAAAACAAAACAAAACAGCAGTCAAATGTTCTTCCTACAACTGATTCCTCGCTCTTTTGCAGAAGCAAAATGTGTGAAGAGACATCCATCACATTGATGGAGATATTGGAGTTTCAATCTCCATGTTTATCTTCACATTAGCCACCTAGGAAGAATTCAGCTGCTGAGGCTTGGCTGCAAGTTTAAAAATAAAAAAGTGGCCTTTTGTTTCTTCTCCTTAAACCATCTTCCCTTTCTGTTTGACTTGTTCCATCTTGCTCCCCAAGCATTTAAACCATTAGATAGATGGCTGCCAAATTGGATTAAAGAAAAGCAGTCATTCCTTTTGACCTTCCATTTTTAAAGAAAACGTGGCTGTTTGTATGTGAGCTTATATTTTACCCCCATGTCTTCCCTGCACACCACCTGCATTTCTTGCAGAGGCTTAGAAAAGAATCTCTGTCTGATTTCTCATTTTGTAGACTCTGGATTTATAAAGCAAAATAATGGGACAATCAGGATTAAGGTCATTAAGAGATTACTTTTAACAATGATCTTGAATAGCTGCACTGTGACACAGTTTGCCATGTTTGTGGCCTTGTTGGAAATATACTAATCTGTTTTATGGATTTGTAATTGGCTGCTGAAATACTAATTTTACTTTCCCAAGTACACTTTTTATAACTCTGCTAATATAATAGTTGTGCAAAGCAAAACTTTAAACAGGCTGAGAAGACAGAACTCTGAACAGAGGATTAATCTGAAACCAGGTAGTTTGGAAACTTTCCCCTTGTACCACACTGTTTATACTCTGAAGAAAAGTGTGTAAAGAAATGTCCTTCATCTCATCAAGCAAAGGTAGCTGTGATGTGTCTGAACTTGCTCAGGGCACAAAGCTCTTACATTTGGGTTGGTGACATGAAGCCAGTTGAAGATTTCTACTTTTAAAAGTGTCTTCTTGCTTATATGGGCAAACGAGGCAGGATTATGTGCCCAAACCTGAAACCTGGCAGGGAGCTGTGACCATCCTAAGAACTGTTGAAATAATAGTCTAAGAGTTTTATCTCTGTGTGAATATATGCTTTTTCTTTTCTTTTTTTCCTTTCTTTTCTTTCTTTTCTTGAGATCCTCTGAGGATATACTTAACATGCACAATATAATACCTGTGTGTATATAGTTAAACATATGCTGTAAAAAGTATCAGTGTGATGAGTAAATAAAGTCTACCTTTTTCTCCGTTATACCAGTGATTTTACTTATCTTATTTCAACATATAGTCCCCTTTTCAACTTGTGTTCAACTAGGCAACAGAATAATCCAAAAAAGTTGTAAATAATAAAACATTAAAAAAATAAAAATTAAAACACTAAAACAAGCAACGGTCAGCCAAGATTGAGAACCCCTGCCATAATAGATGGGATAATCATTATGGTGTAGCAGTTAGTTTTGGACTAGGGCTAAAAAGAACTGAATTCAGATCTTCATTTAGCCACGAAGTCCACAGGATGATCTTGGGTTGAACAAATCATTCTCAACCTAATTACTGCACAAGGTTGATAGAATAAAATTGGAAGCATGAGTGGTGCTCTGAGCATCTTGGAGGAACAGCTGGAATAGAAATATATTTAATACTAAGAATAATAGTCACAGCTGCTCATCAGAGTGCAAGCAATGATGAAGCCAAGCAGAAATTTACCTACCCAAAAGGAAGAGGTTGCTGATTTTGAACATAAAAGAACTTGGGGGCTGAGAGGGTGACTAGTCTTGGATTCAGGTAAATAGGGTGGTATTATTTACAGAGTTCCAGACCCTGGAAAGATTCCTCTGGGATTACATAAATGGCAGGAACACAGGAAGCTGCCATTCACCAAGTCAGACCATGGGTTCATCTAGTTCAGTATTGTCTACACTAATTGGCAGCAGCTCTCCAAGGTTGCAGATAGAAGTCCTTCCCAGCCCTACCTGGAGAAGCTGCCAAGGACTGAACCTGGACCTTCTTCATGCAAAGCAGATGCTCTTCCACTGAGCTACGGCCCCAATCCTTAAGGAGAATATTTTATAGCACACAGCGCTCACATGTAATCACCCATTGAAATGCAAACCAGGGCAGACTCTGCTTAGCAAAGGGGACAATTCACAGTAGCTACCACAAGACCTTTCCACACAATGGAAAGGATATTTAGATGCTGTGACGTGTCTATACATACAAAGCTTAGAATTGTTCAGACAATGGTTTTTCCCATGACACTCTATGGATGCGAAAGCTGGACTTTGAAGAAGCAAAACAGAAAAAGTATTGACGCTTTTGAACTTTGGTGCTGGATAAGACTTTTGAGGATACCATGGACAGCCAGGAAAACAAACAAATGGATCATAGAACAAATCAATCCAGAATTTTCACTCAAGGCACAAATGACCAGGCTCAAACTCTCATACTTCAGACTCATTATGCGTATACCTAGCTTTCTTGAGAAGTCCATAATGCTGGGGAAAGTTGAAGGAAGGAGAAGAAGAGGACGACCAGCAGCAAGGTGGATGGCCTTGATTACGACAGCAATGAATGCACCACAGAGAGACCTTAAAGGCCAAGTGGAAGACAAATCATCCTGGAGAGAATCTATCTATGTGGTTGCTAAGAGTCGACACTGACTTGACAGCACTTAATCAATCAATCACCACAAGACCTGAACTTCTCCATCACAGTGTTGCAATTAGAACAGTTTGCTCCAACAGTCTTCTTTAGCTGTTTAAAAAAAAAAAAAAAACCCTCTGCCAGGCCTTAGCCAAAATATGGTTCCAGTCAGTTAGGTTTCATAATGAGGACTGAGGGATTGGTTGTCGATCCAGCTTGGACATAAGCGTGTGCATGGCCCAAAACATAGAAAGGCAGGCTTGGAAGGGACTTTGGAGCTCCTCTTGTCCAACCCCCTGCTCAGTGCAGGGCTCTCCTATAGCATCTCTGACAGACGGGTGTCCAGCCTCTGTCTGAAAATCTCCAGTGAAGGAGCACCCATCACTGCATGAGGCAGACTGGTCGGCTGTCTAACAGTCCTTAGGGTTAGGAAATCCGTAAAGTTAGCAAGTTTCTCCTAACGTCTAGCCCAGTGGTTTCCAAGCTTTTCCTCTATGTGGACCACACCAATGTCATCAAAAGCTTTTGCATACCATCATATAAACAAGCCATTTTTCAAGATAGCCTATGGCTGACGGGAGTCAAACTCGTATATTTCTAATGTATTATGCTCGCTCGCAAACATACTGCACTCATTACAGTACATTTACCGGCCGCAGGCCTACCAGTAGGAAGAAGATAACACTTACCTAATGGGAGGACTGAAAATGGAGGCGATTCTCTCCAACTCCACCCTTCGTTCATCCCAATCCACACACCCCCCCCCCGCATAAAAATCTGTTCCTTGCAGGGTTCAGGGCCCTCTAGAGGAGGATGGCATTGGGCAAAGGCGCGCAACATAAGAAACATCTGGGATTATATTATTATTATTACATTGAAGGGTCATTCACACAATCAAAAACTGTGTTCAACCCGAGTTTGAGAGCTGTGTATGCTCCCAAGTTTTGGCTGTGTGCAAGGTAAGAGGAAAACCTGGGTAGAAGTGATTGTGTGGAAGCAAAGTAGGAGGAAAAACTACCCAGGTTTTCCTCCTACCTTGCTTCCACACACTCAAAAATTGGGAGCACACACAGCTCGCAAGCTGAATGGTATGAATGACTTCATTATCTTTATTTTCTCCCCCACGGATCCCCTGGGAGTTATTCACACATGGCTTCATGCTGCGGGGTAAATGTTGAGCGAAGCCACTCTGAAATACACCCGAGGCACCTGAGGGAAGCAGCCTGTCCCCTCTGCTCTCGGGTTTTCTTTTGGGAATGAGCCCCTGGTGGCACAGTGGTAAAACTGCCGCCCTGTAACCAGAAGGTTACAAGTTCAATCCTGACCAGGGGCTCAAGGTTGACTCAGCCTTCCATCCTTCCGAGGTCAGTAAAATGAGTACCCAGAATGTTGGGGGGCAATATGCTAAATCATTGTAAACCGCTTAGAGAGCTTCCAGCTATAGAGCGGTATATAAATGTAAGTGCTATTGCTAACAGTTCACATTGCGTGCCTCCTTCTAGCCAACGAGCGGAGAGAGAGAGAGAGAGAGCGCTTCTTGAATAGGAACACAATGACTCTACGTCAGTGCCTCTCCCTATTTTCTCCAGCATTTTCAGAAAAAGTAGCTTAAAACCAGTATTTGAAAAACCTGGAAATACATCGAGATAAGCTAGGATTTGCAAGAAAAAGCCCAATTTGTGTGTGGAGTGCTTCCGAGGATCTTGAATGGACTTTGGGGTGAATTTGGCTGGTGTGCGAACGCACACACTCTCTTCTGGAGGAGATTTGGGGTAACAGCCCTGTCTGTGCAGACCACAGGTTGGGAACCACTGGTCTAGCCTAAATCCGTGTCCTTATTTCTAGTGCTGCCCTCAAGAGCAACAGAAAACAAGCCCACGCCTCATTCTATGTGGCATCCCCTCAGAGAGATGAGGATCAAGTTGAGGGATGAGGCTCCACAACCGACGATCAAAGGGGGCTTGAATTTAGCTAGGCAGCATCCTCAACGACAAGATTAGTTGCTCAGACTGCGGAGTAAGTGCTGAGGCTAGGGTTGTATAGCCCACATGACCGCAGATCAACAGAGGCCAGGACTCATTCTGGCTTGGCTACTCAGGAGAAGAGCCTCACAGACCAGCAGGCCTGAGGCAGAAACAGAGCACTGGTAGCCAGACTAAAACAATCCAGAACCCAGCCCCACAGCCCCCTTTTATAATTGAACTCAACCATACTCTGCCCCATCCCTGAGAATATGGATGTTCTTTAATTTTTTAAAAAAATCTGTGATATTAGGCAACCTTTGGCAATCCGGGTGTTGTTTGTTGAACTAATGCCCAAGCCGCAATAACTGATGGGGCTGATGGGATCTGAAGTTCAACAACACCTGGAGTGCCAAAGGTTGCTGGGAGCTCTCTCCTCTGCTCTGTGCAGGCGTCTCCACTGCTGAACTTCCTTTCTGGAAGAGATCATGATTGGAGGGAGGTGGCTGATCAGAGTCAGGGCTCTGAATGATTACTTGCCCCATGGTAAAAGGTACAGTTGTGCTGTCAAATTGGTGTTGACTCCTGGCGCCCACAGAGCCCTGTGGTGGTCTTTGGTAGAATACAGGAGGGGGTTGCCATTACCTCCTCCCATGCAGTATGAGATGATGCCTTTCAGCATCTTCCTATATCGATGCTACCCAATACAGGCATTTCCCATAGTCTGGGAAACATACCAGTGGAGATTCGAACCGGCAACCTCTGGCTTGCTAGGCAAGTCGTTTCCCCGCTGTGCCATTAGGTGGACAATTACCCCATGGGACACCCCCTAATTATGCCTCTGTTGGCAGCTTAGGCACCAGAGTTTGACTGCTTGGTACCCTGACCTGAGACTCCTCCACCCCCACTTTATAAATATATGTTTATATTCACTTTATATGTAAATGAAACCGACGCTGAAAGAAACAGGTCACACTCTTGCATGGCTACTTTATTCACAATTCTGTCCTTTGAGTTCCAAGGTATATCTTCTGGGCTACCATTTTTCTGTCCCTCCACCTGCCATTAACAATTAAATTAAAACAATTATAATATTGACAAATAGATGTCTACCACTTCAGGAATAATGAAGTGTGAAGATTCTCGAAATCACTGCTGAATACTGAACAGACAGGAGTTCACTGTTTCATCTGTATCGTAGCTGTGTGGAATATTCCCTAAAAGTTAATTTTAGTATTTAAATAGGCAGTTCCAGTCTAAGGATATGTCTCAAATTATGAATAAGAAGTGTCTGCAGCCTAGTCTCATGAATAAATGATAAAGGTGCTGTGGGAAAAATTGATATTTCAATTCTTAGGTGACCTTTTTTGAGATTCGAGGTTGAAATCTAAAAATCCAGATTCTCTTTCCATCATGTGCTGTGTAAATCTTTTCAGTATGGATTTGTTTATCTCTCCCACTTCTTCCCAAAAGTTTGGGCAGGTAATAAATTAAGAACATACAGATAAAATATTCAATTTAGAATCTGATGAAAATCGACTTGTCCTATCAAGACAGTTACTATCAGATTAAACCTGGATGGCAGAAGGCTTCACCTGACAGCTTTCCACGCTGGAAGAGTTTTTATGAAATGGAGGGTTGTCGGCATCTTTTCCTAACCATGACTCTAGTCTGGCACCTGTTTTCAAAGCTAATACTGGAATACATGAGCAATTAATGCCTCATGTATGAGGGAGTCCCCCTTGTACTTCCGCACCAAGGGACTCCCTCTGCAGCCCACTCCAAAGCCTCAGAAGCACGGAAGGGGGTTGGCAAACACCTACACTCCACCAGGCTTGTTCTGAAATGTTCTTCCTCAGGCCATCCATTTTTCTACCTAGTCAAGGCAGCGGTGCTTCCGTAAGGCAAGGTGAGGTGGTCACCCTAGGCAGTGAATTGTTGGAGCAACAGCATGGCAGAAAGAGGCTCCCTGCTCCTTCATCTGTCGTCCTCTGCCAACCAAGCACAGGGCCATCCTTAGAGTGGGGCGGATGGGGCGATTGCCCCATGCCCAGTGCAGGGACAGGCCCCACACTGCTAAGCAGCCTGCCCCTGTTCGGTCACTTCTCCTCCAGACTGCAGGAGCAGCAACTCTTCCAGTCAGGTTACGGTGTTAGGTGTTCCCTGCTGTGCTGCCTCGCCATCCCACAACAGTACTGGTAGTAGCCCAACAAACACAGAGTAAGCAAGGGTTCAGTTGCAGCATCCCCTGTGAATTTCTATCCAGATCGGCAGACAGTTCCTCAGCAGCAAGAGAGATAAAAAAGGGTTAACTGCTCCCTTCCTGCTGCCTGTCTTCCAGCCCTCCCTCAGCAGGACAGCTGCAGCTGCCTGATTGATTCTCGTGGAGTTTTGTGCTCCTCCCCCACTCCTGCCCGCACTTGCTATTTCAGAGCAAGGAGGGCGCTTTCCAGATCACACCCTAGAACAGCAGTAAAATGCTTCGGCTTGGCAGGATCGTATTGAAAACGATTCCCCAGAATCTCAGACTCAGAAAATACAGCTACTTTTCTGCGATGGACCTGCAACACTGTAGCATTAAATCGCAAAGATAAAATCCAAAGTAAGGCATTGGAAATGTGAACGGCACCTTGCTGTCACTGCAGGGATGGCAGTGTCACAACACAGGAAGTACAGAAGCATACTTTGCAGATCCGTAGTGACACTGTGGTAAGGGTTAATCTGGAAAGCACTGAGGACTGGAGAAAGCCACGAGGATGAAGCAGTTGGAGGGCAATGGAGGTGGTGGAAGGAAGCTGGCTATGGGCTTCTCTCCCTCCAGGAGAGGAAGACATATAAACCCCCAACCTTTATCTGACTGTTTGTTTTGTATGTGTGGATTTGTTTCCCCTGCTTAAGCCACTGTGTTTCTCTTCCCCCGCCCCCCTGTAAGCCAAAACTGGTCTAGTGTAAACTTCTTTAAGAAGAATCCTCCCCATCCCAACAATATACCTTCTTGTGGAGAAATTAGTGCAAAAGTATTTAAAAATTTTTAAAGGGAGGGCAAAATGCTCAAACAAAATGATTTGGTTTTGTTCCTGCCTTGGTTTACCGGCTGTTGTGTTGCTTATAGCTCTAATCTGGTCTGTGTGTGGGGTTGGTTGGTTTTGTTGTTTTCCTTATTAAATATTTAAAAAAAAAATTGGCAACAAAGTTCTCAAAATGGCTTAAATGGCAAAATATATGAGAAAAATGGTTCCTTCTCAACATGTTTCTACTTTGTAACAGTTACTACTTTAATTGCTTTGTGCTTGTAACAGTAGCTCATATATAAATGGACATTTATATATGAGTAGCTCATATAAATGTAACAGTAGCTCATATAATTTTCTGCTGTGCTGTTTGAAATCAGATTAGTGACTTTTCCTTCTGTAGTGTATAGACACACACTATACACTGTAGTGTTTCGACATGCACTATGCTTGCATATTCTTCTTTCTTAAATGAAATGTGGTTCATAGAAGATATCAAACTGAGCTGTGATAGCTGTTAAAAAGCTATTTGAATTTGCTTCTGAGTTTACGTGTTTAGGATTGGAGAGCAGCACATGTGGCCAAAAGTCAACATAAATATGTATGTTATAGACACACATTTTGCTCTTCCTCCAAAGAGTTTAGGGTAGTGTACATGTTCTTCCTCCCCACTTTTATCCTCACAACAGTCCTGTGCGGCAGGTTTGGAGGAGAGAGTGTGTGTCTCCCCTAAAATTCCACAGTGAGTTTCATTTATTTATTCATTAATTCATTAATTTATTCATTCATTTAATTTATATACCATCTATTATTTTAAAAAAAAAAAATCTCAAAGGCAGCACCACGTAGAGTGCATTACAATAGTCAAGCCTAGAGGTTACCAGCATATGTATCGCCATTTTACGGTCATTTGTCTCCAGAAATTGATGTATCTGGCATATCAGCCGAAGCTGATAAAAAGCACTCCTGGCCACAGCCTCAACCTGAGAAACCAGGGAGAGTTTGGGATCAAGGAGCACTCCCAGATATGAACCTGATCTTTTAGGGGGGGTGTAACCCCATCCAGAACAGGCAGATCTAAATCATTTCGGATCCCGACCCCCTACAGACATCTCTCGGATCCCGACCCCCTCCATCTTGTTTGGATTCAATCCTGTTATCCCTCATCCAGCCCAATATCCCCTCGAGGCAGGCACTGAGCGGTGTGGGGGGAGGTGGTCATGTCATTTCCTGATGATGTTGGTATGGAGAAATAGATCTGGGTATCGTCAGCATATTGATAACATCCCAGACCAAACTTCCTAATGATCTATCCCAGTGGTTTCATGTAGATGTTAAAAAGCATTGGAGACAGTATGGAGCCTTATGGAACCCCACACTTTAGCTCTCACTTATCAGAGCAACAGTCTCCAAGTGACACCATCTGGAACCTGCCAGAGAGATAGGAACAGAACCACTGTAAAACAGTGCCACTCAATCCCACCTCCTTCAAGTGACCCAGCAGGATACCATGGTCAATGGTATCAAAAGCTGCCAAGCGATCCAAAAGGATCAGCAGAGTCACACACCCTTTGTCGATCACCAATTGGAGACCATCCATCAGGCCGACCAAGGTAATCTCAACCCCATAGCCCACCCAAAAGCCAGTCTGGAAAGGATCTAAATAATCTGTGTCATCCAAAACTGCCTGGAGCTGAAAAGCAACCACTCACTCAATCACCTTGCCCAACCAAGGAAGATTAGAGACAGGTCTGTAATTAGCTAACTCTGAGGGGTCCAATGCAGGTTTATTCAAATAAGGTCTAATAATAGCCTCCTTAAGACATGGAGGCATCCTGCCCTCCCTCAGAGAAGAATTTATGATATTTACCAGATCCTCTGATAATATGACTGCCAGATGAAATAAGCCAAGTTGGGCAAGGGTCAAGAGAGCAAGTGGTGGGACATATAGTCCGAAGCAGTTTGTCCCCATCTTCAGAAGTAACAAACTGAAAATAATCCAATTCAATCCTACAAGATGAATTGCTGGGCACCTCTGCAATAGACTACAGTAACTGTGGAGTCTAGTTCAACGTGAATACAAGATATTTTATCTGCCAAAAAGCTGTTAAAAACATCACAGTGAGTGACAGATGGTTCCAAGTTCAAATTCAAGTGGAGGGGGTATCAAATAGCACCCTCACAACCCTAGACAACTCAGCTGGACATGAATTTGTAGAAGCAATGCAGGCAGAGAAGAACCACTTCTTGGCTTTCTGCACTGCCAGAGCATAGATCCTCAAGTGAGCTCTGTGTTGCAATATCAGATTCGTGCTGGGTCTTGCTCCATTTGTGCTCTAGTCGTCTACCTCACCGCTTCAACTCCCATAGTTCATCTGGATATCACAGGGCTGACTTTAAAGCAGGTCGGAGAGGATGCTTTGGAGCAATTGTGTCTACCACCAGTGATGTCTGAATGGGTAATGCAAATCTCCCAGTCCTAGTCTTAAAACACTAATCACTACATCACATTGGTTCTCGACTGTGTGGGTATTGATTGCAGGAGAAATCTGATGCAGGAGAAAAAGGAGATTAATTTTTAGTGGTGAAGTAAGCTAGTGGGGAGGAGAGTGCTGCATACCTTTATAGAGCAAGAAAGGGTTTAATTATCAAAATGTGGGGAGGCCAGGCCCTGTGGGCTCAAGCCCTGGATCTTTTAAGTTCCTATCAAAACATCTGCAAGGGAGAGGGGAGAGTGGCAGGAAGGATTGTCCATGCAAAATCTGGTATCGGCAGGTATGTTGTTCGGAATTTCTTCTAAAAATACCCATAAAATTCAATCTTTCCTTGAGGGTATTTTGGTGTAAAAAGTAGAGTATCAATGCTAATTTATGTGGCAGGGCAAGGTGGTGGGGCGGTCGGGGGAGGGAGAAAGGGAATGGAAGAAAGAGCAGGGGAGATGGTGCATTTGTAAATGCACAATGCTCAAGTTTGCAATCCAGAACGTCTGAGTGAGAACTGTGAAGCAAGGGGCATGCATTGTGCTTTTAACGTTTTTCCTTACAAATGCACTATATGTCCAAGCTGGTTGGACATGTCCAAAAACCTCACTCTCACACACTATTTACTTAGTATTTCATCAGTCAGTAATCATATGAAATGTTAAGGGGGGCCCCAACCAAGCAGCTCTTCACCACCACCACCACACTGCTGCTGCCTCCTCCCTTGTCTGCTGCTGGCATGATAATGAAAAGGGGGAGGAAGGTGCAGTGGCACTTATGAAAGGGCTTTAGTGTACTGGAGACACTTTACAGTGGGGAGAAGGTATAGATGCTGAATGTCACGTGGTAGGAGAGGATTGTTTGTGCACATATAAAATCAAAAGTGCCTATTGCTACCACTGCCGTTGGCACCCTGCCTCAGGTGCAAGCTGGTCTGTGTCCCTGATCTTAGTGCAGTGGGGTACCCCCCTCCCCCATACACATTCCATGGTACAGAGTGCACTTTCTTCTTCACTGAGTATCAGACAAAACCCAGATTAGGTAGATGGTGTGCTTTGGCACTTTTTGTTTTTGAAATAAATCACCAGGAACTAAGCAGGTGTTTTGCTGTCCCAAGGTGGAATGAGAGACAGGGTACATATTGACAAGCAATTATTCTCTTCTCTCCCATTTTAGACTTTTTATGATCCCTAAATCTACTCCAAGTTGTGCAAATGGAATTGAAATCAAAGCAAAGCAATGTGATGAGGAAAACAATCCCTTAGGCTGCGGTTTGCTGAGAAAATGAAAATGGGTCATTCCTTTTCTTGTTAAGCAGCTGCTCCACTGAATTGTGCAAAAATTAGATTTTTAAGAGGCAGTAAAAAATATCCAGGTAATTAGAGCTTTAGAAAAACTAACTGCAGCACTATTTATAAATAGGGTCAAATAGTTGCAATCTGAATATTATGCAAGTTTGTTTCTTATGTTCTCTGTTTAGAATAGAAGGGTTTTCACCTTGAATTATTGTCAGTGGGTAACATGGTTGTAGAAGACCTAGTTTTGAATCCTATCTCAGACACTGTAATTGGTGAAGCTTTGGGGCAATTCACTCTCAGACCGTTCCCTTTCTGCAGAAAGGAAATAATGACTACCTCACAGAGTTGTTGTGAGGATGAACGAGCTCAGCAGACATTGGTAATCCATGCTGAAACATAAGGACGATGCAATCTATTATTTATTTAGTTATCATATTTCCAGAACACCTATATATCTCTAGACATATAACAGAGATATATCCAACTATCATACTTCAGACACATTATGCGAAGATCCAGCTCTCTTGAGAAGTCCATAATGCTGGGAAAAGTTGAAGGAAAGAGAAGAAGAGGACGACCAGCAGCAAGGTGGATGGACTCGATTATGACACCAATGAATGCACCACTGAGAGACCTTAAAGGCCACGTTGGAGACAGATCATCCTGGAGAGAATCAATCTGTGTGGTCGCTAAGAGTCGACACTGACCTGAGGCTGACGGCACTCAATCAATCAATCAATCAATCAATATAACAGAGAATAATTTGTTATGGGGTGGCAAACAAATAAAGTTGTTTGTTACCTTCTTCTTCTTCAACATCTCTAGGTGATCATAACACAATATATTTGGTATAATGTTTAATTTTTAAAGTCCATGTACATGTTTCTCAGATATCATACTTTCTGCTTCTCAACTGTAATCTGTTTTCTGAACAATATTTATGACTATAAAGTCCTAAACAACCTAGCCAGCTGGCAGCATTGGTGTAAGAGAAAGGGTACATTGAAACAGCTACAATGCTTGGAGAGAAACACCAGAAAAATGGGTAAATGTTAAAGCAATCTTCTAACTCAAATTGCGGGACATTTCATATCCCGGATGACACTTTTCCTACATACTGGACAGAACATCTGATTGCTGGATTCTTTAGGGCAGTCCTATTCCTGGTGAGTGTAAATGCACTCTGGTTTATTTGTCCACAAGGGCTGCATTTCTGACCTCCTGGCAGTTTATTTTCTTATACGCTCTTAAAGCAGGGGTTCTCAAACTTGGGTCTACCAATGTTGTGGGACCACAACTCCCATCATTCCCAGCTTTGGCCATGGTCGCTGGGGGTGATAGGAATTGTAGTCCAACAAGGTCTGGGGATCCAAATTTAAGTTGCTTAAAGGAAGCTTTTTAGGATCAAGAGAGAATTAAAATTGCTCATAATCAGCACCCAACAGCGGATCAGGACAGTCATTTCCAAAGCAATCCACACAATATAGCACTATGGAATGGGTTGTGACTTGTTTCCTGGCATGCACAGAGCCCTGTGGTTGTCTTTGGTAGAATACAGGAGGGGTTTACCATTGCCTCCTCCCGCGCAGTATGAGATGATGCCTTTCAACATCTTCCTATATTGCTGTGGGGATTCGAACTGGCAACCTTCTGCTTGTTAGTCAAGCATTTCCCCGCTGAGCCTCTTAAGGTGGTTCATAGTACAAAATCTTAATTGGAGATCTTAATTTCCAGTCCTTAGCTGCAAAATGTATGAAGGCAATGTCTTGTCATCGAGATTTTGTAGTCAGAATTTCTGGATAAGATTGCCACTGGTTGGGGGGTGGGGTGGAACCAGTGTCCTCGACCCACCCCATGGCAAGAAAAATCAGAATAAATTATGTTCCCTGGGAACATAATGGGGAGATTGAAACCACAGAGCATGTGCTCTTCTCCTTCCCCTTGACACTCGGGACAAGCTCTTAGTCCTGTTATTCCGAAAGTACCCTGGAAGATCAACCCAAGCCTACACCTGGATGTTCCTAGCAAATGAGGACCGGGCCCTCACATACAACACTTCCAAGTTCTGTGCAGCAGCGTGTAAGATTCATTGGCCCTTGACTGCCAGTTTATAACCATGCTACTGATTTTCTTAACAGTTAACTACAGACTTCACTTTGTCTGCTTAGTTAGACGTTCTTTTATACATATCCTGTTTTTAACCCACATACTGGTTTTTACACTTATTTTATAAAATGTTCATTCTCAGTTCCTTGTGACCTGTTTTTATATATCCTGTTTCATATTTATTTTGTTTGCCTTGTCCATAACTGATCATGTTATGTTTTTTAGCCTTTTAACCTTTTATTAAGATGCTTCTTACTGTGCTTCTCTCATCGTATAAGACACAGTGGCTTTATAAGCTCTGTGGTTTGTAGTTTTATAGTACCAGTATTTTATAAATATATAACACAATTTTATTGTAGGGCAGTAATAGGCTAATTGTGATATTTTAGATTGCAGTGTGATCATCAAATATGATTGTGATCATATTTTTAGCATATGATGTTTTTTCCTTGCCCATGCCCTTGTATGCTTTTTATTCTTGTGCTGGTCTAGGACTGTAATAAAGATTGATTGATTGAATAAATTATGCAAAATGATACAAGAAAGCATGCAAATACCTCTCCATCCCAACCACCTAAAATAACCATCCAACATTAGTGTCTTTTGGGGCTTGTCTTGGAAACGTGGTTGACAGCTTTGGATTTCAGACAGTCTGGTACCTTTCTGGTATCTGGAAAGTGTGGCCAGGAATGCGTAGCTTTCTAGGGACAGAGCGTCTGCCTGAGTGGAACTGCAAAGGTTTTGATCCAACAGCTGGTGCTGGCAGATACAGTGAGCTTTGTCAGTGCTTGTACTCTCATGCTGTGAGCTAAAGGAACTGCTTAGGGAAATGACAGTGTTTTGCTGTCACACCCAAGTAACCCAACCAGCTGTGTCACCTCGATAGAAGGAGGCTAGAGAGGAACTGCAAAGATGCCCTTTGCAGACCATTATGCAACAGCATGTGCAGTGATGCACTTTGCTTTAGCTCTGTGGTAGAACATGCAGAAGGTCCCAGGTTCAATCCCAGGTATCGCCAGGTAGGTCTGGGAGAGACTCCTGTCTGAAACCTTGGACAGCTGCTGCCAATCCGTGTAAACAATGACAAGCTAGCTGGACCAAGACAAGCTGCTTCCTTAAGGGCAAACTAAAGCCCTGGCAGTTGGTGTTTGTCAGCATCTGACAAACACACTTGTGGAATCCTGCACGGATAAAAGCAGCTAAGTGTTGGAAATTGATATTTTGGGGAAATGAGCTATGGCCCCATCTCCTAATATTAAGGGGCCATAATCCCATGTAATCCGCCATCAAAATGCAAACCAAGGTGGACCCGGCTTTGCAAGGGAAACTTCATGCTTGCTACCACAAAACCAGCTCTCCTCCCAATTCTGGCAACTGACCCAAAGGCCATGCAACTGTCTAGCTTTGCCACCCGCAGTTGCTTCTTGAATATAGTGTTAATGAAACTGCCCGGGGTGATTGGGCAGCACCCCAATGTTTGGGCTTTGTGGGGGTATTAGCTCTTAAGGGAGCAGCTCCACGTCAGTTTTGATTTGTGCAAACATCTGGACTCAAGAAATGACTGGACTGAGGCAAAATTTACATTTCAAAATAAAAAAGATATTTATTGTAGGAGGGGGTACAGAAAAGAGAATTATGTGGTTAAAGCTCTATTACTATCAAAAATACATTGCATTTCAATGAGGCATTTTAGCTAAGAGTCCTAATTGTGTAAATTCCGAGGCGGGCAGGAGAAAGAGGCTTTTTAGAGAAGGAGGGGGTTGGATCTAAGAAAGGGGAATAGAGTTAGTTTTGGGGCCCAAGGAGGGGGTGAAAGCTCATAGCACCTGGTCTGGATGGGGAACTCCAGGGACCACCGATGGACTTTGCTCCTCAGGTCTGGCCAAAGCAGGTGCAGGAAGGTTGGAGATATTAGTCGACAGCGACAGAGACGGATTAAGCTTTTTGCCGCCCATAGGCAAAAAGGCTTTTTTGACCTTTTACCTTTAAAAAAAAGAAAAAGAAATGTTTGCCTTAAAATAAAATTAAAAAGGCAAGAGGGGGAGCTTTCTCCTCGCCTACTCCACCTTTGCTGCAGCCAGCGCTGCCCACAGAGAGGGGCAGCAAAATTTGAGGGGCAAAATTTGCTGCTCCTCAAATTTTGTCACTGTAGGCAAATGCCTACTCTGCCTCTCCGTAAATCCACCACTGGATAGTGATGATTCCCGGAGGGGGCTTCTTCCTTGGTCCTAGATTCCCGGGTTAGTGAGGAAAACTGGGCAGATCAGGCTGGGCAAGAGAGCCAAACTCGAAAATGGCACAAAATACTGGACACAGCCTGGCGTGACCTGTGAACAATAAATCACCCAGAAAGGTGATGGAGCTGGTGATGGAGTCCCAAGTGAAAGGTACAAGGGAGCACAAAGATCACAGGAAGCACCCAGTGGAGTCCCAAGTAGAGCATGTGAGAGAGCACCCTGGCTCTAATTGGGGATATTTGGGGATATTTATACCCCAAAACATATCCTGGGGGTGAATTCCAACTGACCATTGTTGTTGGGGAAGGACTGGTAAGAATCCCATTGTTGTTGATCTTTCTTCCTGAGTGTATTGCGGAGGAATGCCAGGGCTTTTGTCATGAAAACAGAATGTATAAACGTGAGAAGGGGAATCTTGCATACATGGAAAAGTCCAGTAATCTAATCTGTTTTTTTGATGGGTGCATCTCTTAGGCTCATAGAGTTTGCTCAACCTCCTTTGTGAGGGGGAAAATTTACCTACGCAGGCCTTATCCGTTTCTTCCTTCTGAGCCAATTAGCACATTGGCTTACTGTTATCTTTTGGTGGAAGGAGGGGAAAGACAAGGCGATTCACAGAGTGCAGGATAGCCTTGGCAGAGAGTTAACTCACTTTTGGTTAACTCCTGGGGTTTACTTAGGGGGTTCCCTCATAGTGAAGACATGCATCTGCTCCCCATTCCAATTCACTCAGTTGTAGCCAAATCTAGGGGCAACTAGCCCATTGCCACTAAGTCACCTGTCCCCATGTGTACCAACAGAGGGCTCACGATTGCTGTGAGGCTCTTGAACATATACAGAGTACAATCTCCAAGCCTGGAGACTTGAACATCAATGAGGGGGTTCCTGGGACCAAATAATATTTATTTATTATTTCTCTGTGTAAACCGCCCTGAGCCATTTTTGGAAGGGTGGGATAGAAATCTAATAAATAAATAAGTAAATAAATAAATAACAGAAAAGCTCTGCTAGCAGCAATCGCCTGTGTCTTTCACTCCTTGTAGCAGCATAAATATTAGAATCGCCACTTTCCCTTTGTCCAGGCTGGGCAGCATCCTGTGCGTATTAAAACAATAAAAATGTGTAAAAAGTTCAAAATATTTCCTGACAAGGCCATTGTGCAAGTACAAACAAAATGCAGTTGCAGTATCAAGACTCTTCTTCTTTTTTTAAAAAAAAAGAAATCAATCTTTCTGCTTCTGATACTGGAAATTTAAATTATAATGGCTTGCTTCACTTTTTGTAATGTATCCATAGCAACAAGGTCTAAATTATTACAAGTTGATCACTCACACACTGGAGGTACATTGTGTGCTTCTTAAATACAGTCTCTGCTATGGTCTCTGAAATATTTCTTTTTAAAAAAAAAAAGTCTGTAAATAAACAGTTGTGTACAGATTTCCATCATCAGCCTCCATTAAATATAGTTTTTCAAGTTCATGAATTTTGCTACACAGGCCTATTGTATCTTGCTGTTACCCCCTTAGCGGAGAACTAGTCCGCACATGCAGCGGAAGACGGAATGAGATACCGCTTCAGTGTGGTATGATGACTTGATGAGCGACCACATTTTTGAACGCTCTCTTCTATTGAAAACAAAAAACAATAACAAAACCCTCCCTGCAAACAGAAAGCTAGCACAAAGGAACAGACTGTACTAGAACCTTTTTCTTTGATGTGCTAGATTTCTACTTGAAGATAATCCCGCTGCCCCCCCCAAAAAAACAGAGAGCATTCAAAAATGACACCCCCAGCCCCAAATTCACTGCTCTCCCGAATTCTCCTGTAGAATAGGCCTGGAAGCACACACACCCAACCCCCCACAAAAAAACCTTAGTCCCTATAGCTATCTTAGGCTAGCAACTCTCACTGAAGCTATTCCAGGATTCCATCCCCCCAAAAAGAAGAATTACTAGGGGAAATTGGTAGTGGGGTACAACTATCTTTCAGGGAAGTTTGTCCACCATTACTTATTTTAATTTATTAATTCTAGCGGTGGACTCCACCAATCTCTGTGGAGCTGCATTCTATTGGAAATCCAGCTGGTCTAGTTTCTTTTGTTTCACCAGCTCACTGCCTGCAAGCCTTTGTTCATCTGCTTTAATTGCTCAGTGCTGCGGTTTTAAATACACATGTGATTCAGTGGATAGATGTGCACTCCACACCTACATATATGATTCAGTGGAATAGTTGGGTGTAGGTAAGGCACCCAAGCCTGCTTTCCCCACAGCGCTGGAAGGGGTCAGCCCCCTCTGGAAGCTTTGGAAGTGGCAAAGGGGGTGGGAAGAAGCAAAGGTTGCCAGCAACCTCCTAATCTCTCCTCTTGCTGTTTTTGTTTTGTTTGTTTTTTGTTTTGCAAGTTCTGCAGAGGAGCGGCACTCCTTACAAATTTTCTAAGGGTCAGTTTGATTCCGAAGAGCTGCTGTGACAGCCGTGGAAGCAGACCATCACCCTGCTGGTGCTCCAGTACTTTGAGGCAACTGCCTGATCTTGGTTAACAGCCATTACTAGACCCCTGCTCCATGAATGTATCCTTTAAAAGCTATTCCCTCCCTCCCATGACTGGACCCTCCTAGAACTTGCCTAGATGAGGGGCTCGAGAGGAGGGGCTCTGTGGCATTCATAGGAACATAGGAAACTGCCATATACTGAGTCAGACCATTGGTCTAGCTAGCTCAGTATTGTCTTCACAGACTGGCAGCAGCTTCTCCAACATTGCAGGCAGGAATCTCTCTCAGCCCTATCTTGGAGATGCTGCCAGGGAGGGAACTTGAAACCTTCTGCTCTTCCCAGAGCGGCTCCATCCCCTGAGGGGAATATCTTACAGTGCGCACACTTCTAGTCTCCCATTCATATGCAACCTGGGCAGGAATCTGAGGTAATTTGAGGCTCCAGTAATTTGAGGCAACTGCCTCATCTTGGCTATCAGCCATTAATAGACCCCTGCTCCATGAATGTGTCCTTTTAAAGCTGTCTAAAGGCATAGATTAATTATGCCCAGTGTGTCTGTCTTAAATCTTCTGCAAATCAATATGACGGGGTGACAAGTTCTAGTTTACTAGAAGGGAGAAACTCTCTCCACTTTCTCCGCACCATGCCATGTTTTCCGCTTCGATCATGTTCCCCCTTTAAGTCGTCTGGCATTCTACCTCCTGATCTCTTCAAAAGACACAAAACAATCAGGGCCTCATCGGGAGAGAACACCCGTCTTCTGGAGCATCTGACAGAGCCTCTTTGGGTCATGTTTTGAAAACTGAAACTCCAAGAGGATGGAAAGGCTGCCATGCAGTTAAGTTTTTACACAGCGAGCTCGATATGTGAACAAGCCTCATGTTGAAAGATTAAAGATGCCTCTTGAGTAAAAATGGGGGTGGAAGATAACAGATACAGCAAAAGATCCATCAGTCAGGTTCCTATTCAAAGCATGCAACAAAGGAAAAACTTCCAAGCATCTAGGCAAAAGGTACCTGCATCAGCTGGGGGTTATTCTGTTTCTTATTTATTAGTTGAACAGCTCCTCTCTAGGGAAGGAGGGGTTCTGGTTGTTGAAGAGCACATTGCCAGAAGTGGGGGACCTTACAAAACAAGAAAATCCATATGATTGCCACTGTTCTTGAAGTATTAGTATGCTACAGAAGGCGGCTATTTGAAGCAATGTTGTTGCCTCCATCTACATCAGCTCGTGCTGTTGATTCAATGCGCAGTGTGCTTTTCAGCTCTCTTTCTCCCCTCACCATGCTGGCTCTGCTGAGCTCATAAAGCTAATGAGCTGGATTATTTCCTCACTCGTGCATCACTGGGAAAATTATATATTCCAGGTGTACAGGCTTTAATAGGCTGGTGCTGGAGCCAGGAAGAAAAATCCTGCAGAGCGGCTTTCAGCTCTCAGTTTGATTTGTAAGCGGACAGATTTGTTTTGTGGCTTCAACAAAAGACAAACTCTTGCAACTCACTCATCTACCTCCCTGGTCCACTAGCTAACTGCTTCCTGCTGGGCTCCCGTCTCGCCCTCTTCCCTCTTCCATCCTTCCACATCTCCGTTAAAACTAAAGGACGGGTCCAGTGGTGAGAAATGAAAAGTACAGGCCTTACACACTGAATCAGACCACTGGTCCATCTGGCTCAGTAGTGTCTAAACCGACTGGGCTCAATTTGCCAAAGTTTCAGGCAGTAGTCTTTCCCAACAGCTCTTCTACCTAGAGATGGCAAGGGTTGGACCTTCTGGAACCTTCTGCATGCAAAGCAGTAGCTCTTCCACTGAGTTACGAATCCATTCACCCCTGCAAAATCTGTATGCCTATACATTCATTCATGTCTGAATAACGCACGTGCAGTATTACACTTCATGTTCTAGAATTGAGCATGCTGGACACATTCTAGAATTGCCAATGCTTACTGAAGCTGTTGATAGAGATTCCCTCCCTCCCACCACATATATTTGATTAACATACGAAGCCACTGAAGCAAACCATCCATGTTTGCTTTCAGTAGTTGTCTGGAGACCGATGCTGAGCCCAAGCCAATCCTGGAAGGCTGGCAATCCTAATTCTAAGGACAGCATGCTTTAATTCTATCCAGAGCTCTGCATGAACACTGGACCCTCCTAGAACTTGCCTAGATGAGGGGCTCGAGAGGAGGGAATCTGTGGCATTCATAGGAACATAGGAAACTGCCATATACTGAGTCAGACCATTGGTCTATCTAGCTCAGTATTGTCTTCATAGACTGGCAGCAGCTTCTCCAAGGTTGCAGGCAGGCATCTCTCTCAGCCCTATCCTGGAGATGCTGCCAGGGAGGGAACTTGGAACCTAGAGCCTCTTCCCAGAGCAGCTCCATCTCTTAAAGGGAATATCTTACAGTGCTCACACTTCTAGTCTCCCATTCATATGCAGCCAGGGCAGATCCTGCTTAGCTAAGGGGACAAGTCATGCTTGCTACTACAATACCAGCTCTCCCAGGGACGTAGCTAGGGGAGAAGCGGCCTGTGTTCATCCCTCTCTCGGGCGGCCCCCCAGAGTGAGGGAGATAATGAAGAAAATAGGGAGGGATGGAGCTAGAGGGCCCCCAGGAGCTGGGGGCCCATGCTCTTAGCACTTAGCAATAGCACTTACATTTATATACCGCTCTATAGCTGGAAGCTCTCTAAGCGGTTTACAATGATTTTAGCATATTGCCCCCAACATTCTGGGTACTCATTTTACCGACCTCGGAAGGATGGAAGGCTGAGTCAACCTTGAGCCCCTGGTCAGGATCGAACTTGCAACCTTCTGGTTACAGGGCGGCAGTTTTACCACTGCGCCACCAGGCAGTTTTACCACTGCACCACTGCGCCTCTTTGAACTCTTTCACTCAATTATAGCTACGCCCCTGAGCTCTCCTCTCCCTAACATTCTTCAACATCTGCAATAGGAAATGCTAACGTTCGGTCAGTTCATCACCCATTCTGTACTGGGTTCATCATCATCATCAACAACAAATATTTATATATCACTTTTCAACAAAAGTTTCCAAAGCACAGAGAAATAATAAATAAATAAGATGGATCCCTGTCCCCAAAGGGCTCACAATCTAAAAATAAACATAGGATAGACACCAGCAACAGTCACTGGAGGTACAGTGCTGGGGGTGGATAGGGCCAGTTACTCTCTCCCTGCTAAATAAAGAGAATCACCATGTTCAAAAGGTGCCTCTTTGCCATGTTAGAGGGGGAGTGGGTACTTTGGATAAGTTGTCTCAACAGGAAGATCCACACGAAGAGCTTACAAACTAGGCACTTCTGAGCAATATTTCTAGCAAGGTTTTGGTAGAACTCTGCTGCATCATATGATGGGTATGGCTTCCATTTCTCTTCTCTCCATTTTTCACATCTCATTGTGGATGGGGCTGTGTGAAGTCATAGGGCATCATTTTCCAATTTCTCACATTGTAGGCATTGCAGTGCAATAGCTTTTTAGTGGCGTCTCTTTGCCCCTTTGGAATTTGGTTGTCAGTCCAAGGCAGAAATCAGGGATGAAGGTGCTAAAACTGAAGTAGGACCTCATGTGGCCCTTTAGTATGGGGAGCCTTGAATTGTTTTTTGCTTGGTTTTTTTAGTTTGGTGAAAGCAAAGGCTTGAGAATCCTGAAAATCGTAGTTCTGGGCAATTCTAAGGGTAACAGAATTGGGCATGTTACCACTTTTCAATGACTGTAGGTAGCTATCAGCAGTTTTCAAGTTGATACTAACAGGCAAGAGAACATAACTTACAATAACACCATATTTTTACAAAACCAATTTTCTAGATAGCGTCTGAAACATCCAAATAAAATATGTTGATAGTGGGATCAGAAATGATTTTTAAAAATTCTAATCAAATCACCAACATTATTTGCATGTTTCATTAAAAAATTTTAAGGGAGTTGTAAAAACATTTATTTATTCATACCCCACACTTCTCCAAGGCTCTCAGAGCAATGTCCGTGGTTATGTTTAGCCCCACCACAACCCTGTGAACCAGCATCATCCAGTGGGTCCCACACTCTCTAACCACTACACCACAATGGCTTTTTTATGTAAGAGATGTTCTCTTGCTGCAGGGGGGGGGGAGGTATATATAATAGCAACTTGAAAGAATGCTTATAGCTACAATCACTGAAAAAGTGATATGTCGTTTCTCTTGGAATTGCCCTTCTGCAGGTAGGGTCTAAAAATTTGCAACAGAACTCTCAGCATCCTCACCATTCTCAGGATAATTTTATGGGGGATCATAAGTTACAGTGGTATAAAACCAATATATATATTTTATTGGGTTGCTTTCCTGTGCCCAGTATGGGCAACCACCAAACCCAATCAGTGTGGACCATACTGAGGTAGATGTATGTATGTCTAAGAATAGTAGGAGTTTTGTATGTTCACTACAGTGGAAGTCCCATAACACTGTCCCAGGCCCTCCAATTCCTGGAATCTTCAGGTAGAGATATGAAAGATTCTTCGCTAGACAATAGTGAACCAATTAGAGCTTCCTGTGTGGTCCCAATGACCATTAATAAAACTTTAAAATATTATAAACTAACAGCCTGGTAAAATAGGTATGTTTTCAAGAGCTGCTTATATACAGCCAGAGATGGGGAGGTTATGTTTTCATCTGGGAGCACATCCAGAGTCCTGGGGCAATCCTAGAGAAAGCATGGTTTGGGGTCACCACCCAATGAGTCAGTGGTAACTACAGCCAGATTTCCTCTGATAATCTTAATAGGTGATAGGGCTGGGCTCATGAAGAAGAAACCACTGTTGAACCTGCCCTGAAGAAGTCTATGTAGTCTGTGATTACTGGCTAGTAAACACCGTCAATAGGAGGAGTTTAAATTTAGGAATCAACTCTGGAGAGAATTCCTAAGGAATGGAATGGCTCTGAAATGGCTATAAAATTCAGTTGGAGTTAACTGGCAGGTTCAGAGAGGGCTTGAATGAGCTAGAGACAGGGATGGTTAAGTCTAGAGAGGGAATTCTAGAGCACAGCTGAGGGTGGGATGGGGAGGCTGGTGGGTGGACATGACCTCTGTAGAGCAAGCTTGACTATCACGTGTAAATGCTGGGAGTGTTACACAGTATATACAACCAGGAGGGGTGCCTAGCAAAGGTGTCGAATGTCTCTTGTTACTTCTAAACAGTCACCACAGGAATTTGAAAGTAAAACCTTTGCTGATATACTGACACAAATACCTGGATACAAGTTTGAAATAGAAGAGTTGGTGTGTCGTCTTGCCAGCTAAGGTGGTTACTTTGTCTCAGAAACCATTACGGGTTTGACCCTATATTGTGGTGAATAACAAAACCGCGAAGGTTTGTACAATAATTTTATTCGGTTTAGAACTTTAAAACTGTATAACAAATGTCTGTGTACTTCACCCCACATTACCATACAGGCACAGTGCTGACGTTAGTGTTGGGAACCCACATTAGTCCCACCCTCGGTAGTGGTTAGAGTGCTGGACTAGGACCGGGTAGACCCGGGTTCAAATTCCCGTTCAGTCATGATACTAGCTGGGTGACTCTGGGCCAGTCACTTCTCTCTCAGCCTAACCTACTTCACAGGGTGGTTGTGAGGAGAAAGTCAAGTATGTAGTACACCGCTCTGGGCTCCTTGGAGGAAGAGCAGGATATAAATAAATAAATAAATAAATAAATAATCCCATTAAAGGTGAATCGGGGCAAAGCTATAGAGCTCTACTCATTCCCTGGCAATCCTAAGGATGTGTTCTTCACTGTAAGGCCTTGGACCTGTGTGAAGCTTCAGCCAAAGCTGAATACTCTGCACTGCCCCCCCAAACTAATATAGAGACAAATTAATTCTCTTTTTTAATGGTTAAATACATTTAGTCAATTAATCGACCTTACTGATTGACTCAGGACTAAAGTGCTAATTTTCAGATTGTTTTTTAAAATCTTTTTATTGTTTTTCAACAAAATAACAGAAACAGACAAGTAAACAGAAAAAAGAAAGAAAGAGAAATAAAAATAAAAATAATTTTACAATTAGCAATTCACGAACATCTCATAATTGCATACATCAGTCGGGAGATCCAGCAGCCCTCTGTTCAACACCTTCCAAAAAAAGACGCCCACTCACACAAATCCACCCTCACCAAGAATTATTAGGCTGGGGGAGGGGGGAGAGAAACAAACAAAAGCAGAACACCAAAATAGCCATATATTCTAGAAAGAAACGCCAAATCTTGGATGAGGGTGTTGACCCTGTGCTAAATTGAAAATTATGAAAGGCTCCCAAGTAGAACTAAATGTTTCATCTGAAGTATTCCGTAAGTAAGCAGTAACCTTAGCCACAGAGGCATATTCCCATAATTTTAATGACCACTCATCTAGCGTTGGGATTATTTGTTGTCGCCATTTAACCATGTATAACATCCTGGCTGCAGGAATCATATACAAAGACAGCTCCGAATACTTAGTAGGAATATAGGATCTAGTCATGTTTAACAAAAAAGCCTCTGGAGAGTAAGGGAAATTTAATTCCTTGCATCTTACAGTGAATTTTTCCCCAAAATTGTTGCGCTTTGCTACATGTCCACCACATATGATAAAATCATATTGTTTTGATTCAACACTTGGTTGCTGGGAGACCTATTCCGCCTCTCCAAATTTTTGCAGCTCTTTTTGTGTATTTGCGTCACCCTAATTTAAATATGGTAGTTGATGTTGCATTACCGGGATGTTTATACTATCGGCAGTAGGGCACAAGGGGAGTTATAGATTATAATCCCTGCTTGTTTTGATGCATTGTTTGATATTTATATCAACAAAATGCTAATATGACACCAAAAGAAAAAAGCACCTTCGCTCTCGATAACCTCATGCTCAACCAGGATGTGACAGCAGAAGATTTGAGCCCTGGCAAAACAAAGCATATAAATATGCATATAATAAAATGATGAAAACAGAGGGAGTAGTAACAAGCTGAGTGTACTTGACTCATCAAGAATGTTTTCTCTCTTTCTGGCAAACCAAAATCCCAAATAAGCTATTTTCAGCTGCTTATGTCATGGTGATAGCACTTGGGATGGTCTGGGGAACATGAGAATTAATCACAGAATTGTCTGGAGTCCTTCTTCCTCATCACGGAACATTGATCTGCAAGTGTTGTTGTGTGTTTGTTCCAGGACCAACTAGAAAAGGGGGGCAATTTTGTGAGCTACAGTACAAAAGATGGAATCATCCAGTACTGATATAGGAATGCAAATAATGCAATTAAACAGTATATGCTTCATTGTGTATATTGAATCTCAAAGTGGTTATGAAGACTACTGACAACAGGTTATTAATTCATTATTTAATCCAGCATAGACCACCATGATTGTTCTTAACAAAATATCTTTTTGATTTAGACCTGAATTGGTTATAGTGAGTGGAACTGAAGTATGAAGCAGATAGAGAATTAGCGCAATCTATATTTCAGTCATCAGCATTCACAGCTGTTTTGATCCTATTTCAGCTTCATAGTTATCCAATCGTGTGGAACCCATCGTTCTGTTTTCAGCCATTACAATTGACCAAACCATTATTTTTGGACAGTTGTTATCCTCTCTTCAGAGATATACAAACATTGTACACTGTTTGTTCACCACTATCATTTTGTTATATTGTGTGATGAAGCATCTTTTGCAAGATTGAAAGATGTTGTAACAATAAAACATATACTATTTTAATTGTACTATTTGCATTCATGTAGCAGTGTCACGTTATTCCATCTTTTGCACTGTTTGAAAACCCTCTCAGGTTTGTTAACTGGTGGCTTAGAGAGATCTTTGCATGGGCATCTGGGCAGCCCACACATGACACAGGCAGCAAGGATTTGTGGGATGCCTGGACCACATCAAGAGGGCTTCTTGTACCTGGCTATAGTACAGTTTGGCCTATGCTTCTATCTAAGACAGTAGGCTAGAGGCAAAACCACGCCAAGGCATGGTTCTAGTGCAGGGGTTCTCAATGTTGGGTCTCCAGCTCTTATTGGACTTCAGCTCCCAGTGGCCTTTGGTTGGGGATTATGGGAGTTGAAGTCCAATAACATCTGGGGACCCAAGGTTGAGAATCCCTGTTCTAGTGCCTGTTATTATTTATGCAGCAGTGTCAAAATATGTGGTTCCTGCCCCAAGGATTATACAATCTAAGTTTTGATGGTGGGGGGGATACAGTATAAACAGAGGAGAAGGGAGAGAAATGCAACATTGTAAACCTCCCAAAGACGAACGTTTGGGGCGGTATACAAATTTGATAAACAAACAAACAAACAAACACTGGGTGATTAGCAATAGCAATAGCAATAGCACTTACATTTATATACCGCTCTATAGCCGGAGCTCTCTAAGCGGTTTTACAATGGTTTTAGCATATTGCCCCCCAACATTCTGGGTACTCATTTTACCGACCTCGGAAGGATGGAAGGCTGAGTCAACCTTGAGCCCCTGGTCAGGATCGAACGTGTAACCTTCTGGTTACAGGGCGACAGTTTTACCACTGCGCCACCAGGGGCTCTTGATTAAAATCAAGTGCATGTCCTTTGGCTTGTGGCATGATCTCATATTGGCACCAGCGAGTTATTCACACATGGCTTCATACCTTGGGTTATCTGAAAAGCAAATCTGCTTCGCAGCAGATTCGCAGTTGTTTAATCCGGGGGATTAAATGGACAGTTCACATAGGGTCGGCTCCTCTCCGCAATCCCTGCAGATCTGTTTCCTGTGCGCGTTCCCACCGCTTGCTCTGGGTTTTATATCCAACCAAGCACATCCCAGGAGGAGGCAAGATAACTTGGTGTTGTTGTTGTTAATTTGACAGCTGGTTACAAAAGACCGTGTGATCAGCATGACAAGTTGCCAACAACACAACACTTAACCTGAACCCAAACCCTGCCTTTGTGAGTGACTGCTGTCATCACCTCATGCCCCCACCACACACACCCCAGACCAAGAGGCAGGGAAGTTTAAAGTAGAAAGCATTGCTTTCTGTCTGTCATGAAGAAAAATGCAGGCTCCTGGAATCAGCTCAGACAAAAAGGCCTCAGGTTACATCAACGCTGTAGTCTCCATTCTGCATATGTAAAGCTATACGTGAGTGTTTAGCTCAAGAATTTCTCTCCCCTTCTGGACTCCCTCCACAGAATTTCACCAATCTGTTATATCCCCGCCCCTCCCCAGCGCTTGCAATTACAAATCACTCAGAGCCGACCATACCCAACAGACCTGTCAAACTCCTCTTCATTGAGTTTTGGAAAACACCAAATTACTGCCAATGACCACTCCACACATCACAGAGAAACTGTGGGGCATAACAAAAGCCTCGGGGGGGTTAAGCTGGACATACTTGGGGCTAAGCCAGAATGCGCAGTCTTGATTTGGGGGGAAACAGAGTCTTGTCTGTACTAGTCCCTGATAGCCTGCAAGGACTTCGGGGTAAATGCAGCTAATATGTGGACTGGCACACTCCATCCTGGAGGAGATTCGAAGTAAAAACCATGTGTGCAAATCCTCCTGGAGATTGCTTAAGACAACCTGCCGGGGTGTGCTACGCCAGGGTTTCGTAACCTTGGGCCCCCAGATGTTGTTGGACTACAACTCCCAGAATCCCCAGACATGGCCTTTGTGGCTGGGGATTCTGGGGGTTGTAGTCCAACAACATCTGGGGGCCCAAGTTTAAGAAACCCTGTGCTACGCTTTGTGGAATTAGCACCAGGAGCTGCCGGGTGGGCACGCTGCAGATCAGGTACTGTTACCATTGCTGCTAGGTCAAAGACAGTCAATGGGGGCCCTTGGGCACGTGAGTGCTGGGGACCACTGCAGGGTGGGTGTTACCTTGCAAAGGGGAGGAATTGACAGCATCTTGGGCAGTGTCGGTGTGCCTGGCATTGCCGCCTCTGCTCCAGAAGGGGACGCAACCACTGCAACAGCTCCTCCGCAAGCCGCTATCTGCCACCATGCCCTGCTATTTGCTGATGGGGAAGAAGAAGTACCATCACTGTCAAGGGACTCAGCAGTGGCGGCTTCCCCACCATCCTCCGCCATGAGTTAATGGGTTTCCTCCCTGAGGCCCCTGCATCGCTGCAACAACCACTGGAGGGGAGCCCATTGGCAGAGGAGTGGGAAGAAGGCACCTGTGGCATGGAACCGCCTGCCATTGCTGCCTTCTGCTGGCACCTTATTGATCTCAGGAAGCAGCCACAGGCCCTTTTGATGGCCCTAAACCCCCAGGATGCTGCCCAACCTGGGTGAGACCTGAAGTCCGTCCTGCAAAGGTTCGCTCATTCCAGCCAGAATGGACCATGATCCTCTTGGCCTGAGAAATCCGCTGAAGCTGAGAGACCAATCTGGTGCTCGGGAGGGATACAAAGACATTCAGGCCAGTTCTTCCTGCAGTCTGAGCAATTGGTCACTGGTGGAGGCCGCACAGCCTTCACTCTGCACCTTTAGACCTGCCTTCTGCCTACACGCCTTTGTCCTTAATGGGTCAGGGAATGGAAACCTGCTGCCACCACAGCCTTTAAATTTGAACCTGGGGTCGTCACTTCCCACTGTGCTGATCTCTGCACAGTATTGCACTTTTCTCAGAGCTGGGATGGCCTTTTAAGAGATGGAGAGAGCCAGCGTGGTGTAGTGGTTAGAGTGCTGGACTAGGACCGGGGAGACCCGAGTTCAAATCCCCATTCAGCCATGATACTAGCTGGGTGACTCTGGGCCAGTCACTTCTCTCTCAGCCTAACCTACTTCACAGCGTTGTTGTGAGGAGAAACTCAAGTATGTAGTACACCGCTCTGGGCTTCTTGGAGGAAGAGCGGGATATAAAATGTAAATAATAATAATAACAATATTAATTAATTAATTAATTGATTAAAGGCCCGATAAACAAATAATTTCAGCATGTACAGAGTAACTTCCTTACCACAAAGTAACCAAAGCCGGTGTGGAAGCAGGCAATAAGATTTTTCAGATTAAACTTCCAGACATGCGTCAGCTTCCTTAGCTGATCTCTTTTGAAACTGACCACCAGCTGTTTCCACAAATAACAGCCACGTTGCTTCTTTCCCCATGCTGAGCATAGGCAATCTGAAAAGCCTTGCCCTCACAACATGATGAATATAAACCGAGATACTCTGCAGACTGATATGGCTTTGGTGAATCCAGATTTGTTCCTTCCATTCAGTTTTAATTAAGTGCAGTCGAATCAGCCTGTTACTCATCATGGTGGTGATGTTTTATTAACTCCACTTCTGGTTCCCATGTTGTAGAACTGCATGATGCAGTGAAGGACCTAGGAACAGTCAGGTTTCAAAAAGCCTTTAAAATCCTTCATAAAGGTTTCATACCCAGTTGACGAAAGGAGAGCTGGTCTCATAGTAGTAAGCATGACTTGTCCCCATAGCTAAGCAGGGTCCACCCTGGTTGAATATGAATGGGAGACTAGAAGAATGAGCACTGTAAGATATGGATGGAGCCGCTCTGGGAAGAGCAGAAGGTTCCAAGTTCCCTCCCTGGGTTCTCCAAGACAGGGCTGAGAGAGATTCCTGCCTGCAACCTTGGAGAAGACAATATTGAGCTAGATGGACCAATGGTCTCACTCTGTATATGGCAGCTTCCTATGTTCCTATGATGGGTCAGCATCTGTGGGCAACTTATAAGAGCCCAGAGTCCTCAGAAAGGTATAGCACTAGTTTCTGATACCACCTCTGCCCTCATAATCATGTGGGAGTAACACGTTCAAGGTTGACCCAGTTAGGAAGAAAGGAGCTAATGGGGCACTTCCTAAAAATTGGTGATAGCCCTGGATTCAATCATTATACAGTGAACAAAGACTATCTTTGCTCTATCCCAACAAAGAGTATCCAGTGTTACCTTCAAGTTCCACATTTTTCTACTGTGTGTGTGTGTGTGTGTGCGCGCGCGCGTCTAAAGACAGAAAGAGTCCTGCAGTGACCCACTAAAAAGCTCTTCCATTTGATGAGGACCCATTAACAAGCATTCTTTGAATATAGTTATCCAACAAGCTGCAAATCCACCTGTTAGCATTTAACCTGCATCTGCAACTTGCAACCAACCAAACCAAAACATCATGAGGCGCTTCACACGAGCAGTGTGAAGTTCCATAAGGCGGGTTGTGAGGATAGCGGGCTTGATCCGCTCTCCCCGCACACAAGCAGGGCAGCTCGCCCTGGGCAGATCACCCAAATTGGCCGCCCACACGATTATCAGCTCCATTCATGGAGCCAGTTGGGGCGGAGGGTATTGAGGGCCTCCTGGCCCCCCGGAAGTCCCAAAATGCCCCATGCAAGTGCATGGGGCATTCTGGGGAGCCCCCCAAAGCTGGGAGGCTTGTTGTAGCCTCCCGGCCAGGGGTTCCACTCATGAGTCGCTGTGGTGAAGAGCTGCACTGCGGTGACACATGACCTAAAAACAAGGTTAGCAGAGCACACGCTCTGCTAACCTCATTTAACGGGCGGGGGGATTTAAGAGGGCTGGCTGACGGGAGCTGTGTGGCTCCAGTTGCAGCACACGAGTTGCCGAAACCGGGCTGGGCTCCCTTAGCCCAGCTTCTGTGACTCGTGAGAATAGCCTCCATGTCTGGTAAACCTTTTGTAGAGGATTAAAGCCTTTGAGGTGCTTCGTACCATCCGTGGGATGCGCCAGACGGGGTTTGGCGGGGAAATCAGGCTTAGCGCACTCTCCCTGCAGACAATCACCTGCGGAGGCCTGGGCGGCTGGATCAGCCACCCACATGACTACGGGCTCCATCACGGAGCCGGTAGGGGCTGCGGGGATCGGGGGGCCTCCCAGCCCCCAGAAGTCCCAGGATGCCCCATGCAAGTGTGCGGGTCATCCTGGGGAGACACCTGAGACCGGGAGGCTTGCTTTAGCCTCCCAGCAGGGGTCTCCTCACAAGTCCCCATGGTGTGGAGCCACTCAGTGGCAACTCACGGTAGCGGAATGCTTGCTAACCTCATTTAAGTGTAGGGCTAGCCGCCAGAGAACCACTGGGCTCACGTGCAAGCTGGGCTCCCCGGATCCCCCCCATCATGAGAATAGCCCCATAGTCCACATGAGGGAGTCCACATGAGGGAGAGAAATGCTGACTCATCCCTGTAGGGCTTTCTGGCAAAGGCTATTCCTAAAACTTTCCTGTATCTCTGACAGTTTCAAAAATGGCTGCCGCCCCCGCCCTTCTTTATCTCGGAGTTTGACCCTCCCTGGGTTTAGGGTGGGTTTGGGGTGGAAATCCCAGGGGAATTCTCCTTCCTTTTGCTATGGAAAAAATACGAAAAAAATCTTTCGCATGCAGGCCTACGTGTGGTGAGAAAACTGGTAAATTGCTGACCATCTGAGGCATATGTGCACCAGGATGAGACCCCCTTCCAGCCCCCACTTTCCTGAGCCAAAACTCCACTCAGAAAAGCTTGTAAAATGCAAAGAACAAAAAGAAACAAAAACTTTATTCAAATGCTACAGACTTTTTCAATGCCCTGGATGGATGGGCGCAGGCTAGCATTTCTTAGTTTAGTTATGTTACAGGTAAATAATCCTAGAACAGTTTCAGGGATACACAAAGCACACGAAAGAAAAGAAAAGTCTAACACCAAGTCTGACTAAACAAACTTTCCCCTAGATTATTTCCCGAAGTCAAAATCCCTGGCTTCCTTTGTCCTGAACTCACCAAATCCAGGATGAGAATTCAAGCTTCCTGCCCTCCTGTCATGTCTCAGACCTCTGAGTCAGAAGTGTCAGAGGAGGAACAGGAGGACTTGATTGGGAGAACAGGCTCAGAAGCACAGCAGAAGGATTTGACTGTGAGAACAAACACTGGAGCTGAACGGGGTCGGCAACAGACAGGGAATCAGGACAGCTGACAGGGCTGAGGATTCTGATCAGGAGGAAGCTGGAATTTCACCTGTGTTAAGAAGATGTCTCAAGAGAAAGGCTCAGTGGGAGACATGCAGGCGCAAGATCTCACAGGAGAGGCAATAGAAATGCTGAGTCAGGAAAGCCTGATTGGCTGCCGGTTATCTCGAGCCCTATATCAAGCTGACGCGGTTTCTAAGTCAGCACTGTCAGCAACTTTGCCTTTTTTCGCAGACAGTGTCCTCGTATTTGCACTTTCTCAATCTTCCCTGCTTCAGCCTGTCCTTGTTCTGTTCTTTCTTGATCCATTATTTCAGTTATTTACTCAGTTATTGTAGAGGAGGGGGGGTACCTAGTTTAGTGTCAAGGGACTTTCCTTTGTTTATAATACTTTATCTTGAGAGTCATTTTTTACTTTTGTTCATGCAGCTAAGCTGTTTCTCTTAGCTACATAACTTTATTTTGACTCACACAAATAGAGCTGAAGGGATTGTAAATCCTGTCAGGTCAGCTGTGCCAACAGATTTACAACACCTTCTAGCTTCCCCGGAACCTGCTGAAGGGACATTCTCCTGCAGCCTTTATGGCCGTCCTCCTCTGCACTCCCAGCCAGCTTTTTCAAACAAAGGAACCTTCTCTTCCTCCTCATGGCTCTCTAGGTCCCACCCACCTGGTGTGCTGATTGGCTGAGCCCTCGCATTCACCAGCCTGACAGTCAGGACAGGGTTCACTTCCGGTTTACTCTTTAGGGGAGGGCTGTTTGGTCACTACTCCTTCCTCCAAAGTTTTTGTGTCAGAATAGGCCATGCCCTTAAGCCCCACTGCTATTCCTACTGGATATATTCAAGATTAAATATATGAAGTTTATTTTGACCCCCACCCCACCTGCCATCTATATAGTTTAGCCTGACATTGCAAGCAGCAGTAATCACTGTTGACTGTAGGCACATGCCTTCTCTCCCACACCCCAGTTTCTTTCTATTTTGGGTATGTCTGTGCTCAATTATGCCCTTGACAGTTGGTGTGGCTTCTGAAGTCCTTTGAAAGTGATAGATCAGGTGGGGAAGAAACAAACAATCAGGTGGGGAAGACACAAAGAGGCAATTCTCATGACCGCAGGAAAGTGGGCTAATGGAACCGAGCCTGCTTTCCCATGGTCGTCGGCTACCACGAGAGCCGCACGGCTCCCGGCAGCAAACCTCAGTAAGTACGCCCACCCCTGAGCACTCCACTAACCCTATCTAGTTGATTGTGTGCTCCCGCAGTGCTGCTCCACACCACAGTGACTCATGAGTAGACCCTGACTGGGAGGCTACAATAAGCCTACTGGCCTTGGAGGTTTTCCCAGGATGCCCCTTGCACTCGTGTGGAGCATCCTGGGACTTCCGGGGGCCGTGTGGCCCTCAATCCCCATTGCCCTTACCGGCTCCCTGACAGAGCCAGTAATCATGTGGCCAGCTGATCCGGCCACCCTGGGACAGCCCCCTGCTCATGTAGCTTCCTGCACTCACCACCTCAACGGTTTCCTGCATTCACCAGCTAGAGGCGCTTCACTTTGCTAAACGCCTCAGAGTTTGCTGAGATAGAGGTTATATAGTGTTTTCTCCTGAAAGGGGGCAAAAAATGACCTCCAGCAATCCCCACCCACCCCTTCCTTAATCCAGTTGTATAGATAGATGGTCATAAATTAAAAATCAAAGATGACTCTATGAGTGTCATCTGCTATGAGTGGATCAAATTCCTGGCTGGCGAAGCTTTTTGTGAAGGCTGTAGCAGAGGTGAAGTCGTGCTGTACTTACTAGGTACATGTTGTCTTCATTTAATTGGTTTCTTGGGTCCCTCAGTGAATGTCTGATCTGTGGAGGCATAATACCCTAAAGGAATATTTGATGACTTTCAGATGTAGTAATGGCAGCTATTTCAGCCATCTATCAGTCCTCAGTAGAACAATATAAATATCTATTCAGCCAATCCTACATGGTGCATTTGTTCCCTGGCTGGAATTCTCCTGAAAATTGCAAGTCTCTCTTCCCATCCCATTCCTATTTGGGTAAAAATGCTTGCCTGCTAATGCTCCAAAGTCTACTCCACTCTATTTTGTTTCCCCCCACCTCTTCAACCAGTTGGCATTTGTGGAGGAACGAGGCCTAAACCTCTTGGGTTTCTGTAAACAAGCCCCTGAATTGTTAATATTCCCAAATTTCTTTTTGTAAACAGACCTTGTATTATGAATTATATTCCCAAAACTGCATTATTGTAAATTGGATTCTGTGGTTGCAAATCCCTGTGCATGGAGAAGACTGTCATAAGTTCTAACTGGTTTTTCTGTAGTTTGACAGTTGTTTTTTGGAGGGAAATGTGTTTTTAAAAATGGAGGGAAATTTTGTTTGTTCTAATTGGATGGCTTAAAAAACTGTTGGGCCAGAGAAACTGTATATATTGGGAGAGTTTTGAGAGGGCAGAGAGAGGGAGGACTGTCAAGTCAAGAGTCTGCTGGAGCAAGTCAGAGCTGGTTGCAGAAGGAAGAGGGTCTGGAAGTCGGCTAGAGTGAGTCCAGGAAAGCAGAGAGTGAGCAGCCAGCAAGAAGAGAAGCCTAGCTGAGACCACAAGAAGAAAATGTTAATGTTCTTATCAACAAACCTGGATATCTTTAAGAAGGGTTTGGATAACTTCATGGAGGAGAGGTCTATCATTGGCTACTAGTCAGAGGGCTACAGGCCACCTCCAGCCTCAAAGGAGGATGCCTCTGAGTACCAGTTGCAGGGGAGCAACGGCAGGAGAGAGGGCATGCCCTCAACTCCTGCCTGTGGCTTCCAGCGGTATCTGGTGGGCCACTGTGTGAAACAGGATGCTGGACTAGATGGGCCTTGTGCCAGCATCAGCACTTTTATGTTCTACTTTTATGTTCTAAAAGGAAGAGCCAGGCCTTTGCTGTAATTAGAACAAGAGACTGCCCAGCAAGCCAGAAGCTGAAAAGAAAGCATAGAGGACTCTGAGTAGGGACCAGTATAGAGTCAGGTAGTGATTGCATTTTCCCAGTTTTTATTTTTCCCCTGATCTTCTCTGTTAATGACTGTTTTGAATTTGTATTTTTTGCTGCAAAAGAAATGTTTTAATTGAACCATTTTTTCTAAAAATTAACTTTCTTGTTATTAAAATAAAATAAAATTAGAAGCTTGTTGATTTGTCTCCACCCCATGCCTATAAGCCTTTCCACACTACTGAGGTTTGTTTGTGGGTTGTTGTTTTTTTGTAATTTTTGATAAAGGTGAAGGGCTATTGTAGTGGACCCAGCCATATCAAAAGTCCACTTGGTAGCAGTGGTAAAAAGGTTTGGAGGAACAGAGGGCGCTTCCTCCATGCGTGATGGCAGTGGTGGGATCTGTCACCCATGGTGGTGCAGTGGGGTGGTTCTTGTTAGAGGTTGTTGATTTTTACCCACAATAGGTAAAACAGCAGAGCTGTTAGTGTGTGCTCACTAAGGAATGAGCACACACTCCAGTTACAGAGTAGGTAGCAGAGGATGGTTTGGATATTGCAGCTATTTAAAGAAAAGACATGGAGATCCTTGTATGACTAAACACTAAATATTTATCGGTTAAATACACTTAGGAAAGACCTATCTCTAATCTAAAGGACTACATAGTGGATAGGTAAGGAGAGAGAGAGAGAGAGATGTTTCCATCTGCTCTCTAGGAGGAAAGGAAGGATTGTGACTCAGCACAGGAAGTGCTGCAGAGTCAGTTCAGGGGTCACAGAGTAGGTTCGAAATTGCAAAATCTGAATCCGAAATGTTTTGGATTTTGAAAAATGGCCCCAGGGAAAAACTAGTGGTTGAGGGTGGTAGTGCCCAATGGGTGGAAATTACCACCCAAATTTCAGAGGAATTGGGCAAAGGGCTGATTTTTGGTGAATTTTTGAAGTATAGGATTTTTCCCATAGAGAAGAATGGAGGTTTCAGCAAAAGTATAGCTTCATGTTGGGGGGAAAGGGGTGGCCCAGAGCAGAGCAGAGTGGGTAGTAGTGCCCAGTGGGGGCAAGGAAGCTGCCAGAATTATTTCAAAAAATTGGTCAGAGGGCTGATTTTTAAAAATATAATGGGGTTTGTGCGTCTGTAAAGTTCTTCCCCATAGGGAATGATGGACCTCCATAATTCCTTCCCCATAACTGCACTTGGGGGACACCAGGGTGGCCCAGAGCAAGTGGTGGCGTAGAGCACATAGGGTGCCAAACACCCCCATGGGTTGCTAACCCATGGGGTACTGGGTTCTGTTGTTTCTGAGATGTTTGAGTGTAGATTCAGATTCTCTGGTAGCATATGATAGTGGAATCATGGTTTGTCATTGAAAATCTCATATGCTACCAGAGAATCTATACTCAGAACACCTCAGAAACAACAGAACCCAGCACCCCATGGGTTAGCAACCCATGGGGGTGGTTGGCACCCTGTGTGCACTACACCACCACTAGCTCCCCGCTACCCCAGTGCCCCCCAGGTGGAGTTATGGGTCTTCTGAAACCTCCATTATTCCCTGGGGGGGGAACCTTAAAGAAGCATAAACTGCAACAATTCCTAAGAAATCAGCCGTTTGCCCTATTCCTTTGGAATAGGGCAAGTGGCAGGCAGCCCTTTGGGCACTGCCACCCAACCCACTCTTTTGCCCCTCAGGCCCCCTTTCTGCCCCAAATCTGCCCTAAAGACATGTCAACTTCAGAAATTCTTTAAAAATCAGCCCTTTTCCCAATTCATTTGGAATCTGGGTGGCAGCAGGCATCCATTGGGGCATTACTACCTGAACCACTCTTCTGCCCCCAAAGCCCCCTTTCTGCTCCAAATCCACCCCAAATAACATCAAGATCACACATCAACAACAACAGAGCTTTGGAAAAAATCAGGCAGATTTCCAAAGCTCATGCACATGCACATCCCCCCCCCCCGCCCAAAATGCAATTGATCTATACACAACAATGTGAAACAACAACAATGAAATGCACACTGCCCCACTGGCCAGTGAGGGTAAATGCGCACTGCCCCACTGGCCAATGAGGGTAAAATTTACCCTTAAATTTGCTAAAAAGGAATAAGGAGGCAATTGCCAGCAGATCAGCCTATGCTTTCGCTGGCCAGTCTGTTGGCTGGAAGGGCTGGAAATTCAAACAGATGTCAAAACTCAGAATGGAGACTGAAGGAGGAAGACTTTTTGCGATTGCAAAATGGAGTTCCAAAACAGCCGAAACAACAAAACACTTTGTATCCGAAACAGGGACGTTTTGTTTTGTCTACAAAATTTTCTATTTTGAGCATTGGGTGTTTTGTTTTGGCTACAAAACAGCCGAAATGGCCTGTTCACAAAACATTTTGTATCTGAAACAAAACACACATCCCTAGTTTAGATGCTTGTAAGGAGAAGCTTAGTGTCTCTGTTAGATTACGTAAGAATGTTATTAAGAAACAACTCCAATTTACTCTTCCTCTCTTCTTTCTCTACCTCTGCCCCTTCTCTACAGGACCTCTACAGAGAAGGACCATACCACCTCTATATAAATTTTGAGATATTTTTATACTTGTATGTGGCCAAATGCCCGTGTTCACTATTCTATGTGGGCAAAACCAACAGATCCATCAAAATTATAATTACAAAGCACAAAAGCTGCATCAGGAGGAAGAATATGCAAGCACCACTTATGAGAACATGTCCATAAGTCAAGTGATGTACAATTCTGGTGCATTAGGAGACATATACATTAAGAACTTGGGCCTCTTTTGGATTGAATGAAGATATTGTGGGGCAGGGGGGTGTTTTTAAATCTGACCATTGCTTCTTGGACAGTATAACACTCATTGTTTTTCTTAGGTAGCTTTACAGTATTCTCCATGCAGATTTCAGGATTAATCCCATCCTCGAGAAGACATTCAGGAGGTGATTAGGTGGAGCCAGAATTAGGCCATAAGGAAGGCATTTTATTGGATTAAGGCCCCTGAGTGATACTACAGCTGACTCCCAAGTATTTAAACCTTTTCCTACTAGGGTGAGATGGCCCTACTGAGAACAGGCATCCGGAGCAATACTAAGTACATACAATTTACATTTTGAAAGATTTGTTACATGAATGTTTTAATAGTTTTTGGAGCCCTCTATATATGTTCAGATCATAGTTTGTATTGTGGTGGGTTCTGTTTTGGTATAATTGCAGTTCAGCAACATCTGCAGTACTACAGTTTGGGATAGAATTGGCTAACATAACTACTTGTTTTAACATTGGTGTCCGGATATATAGGTTCCTACAAGATTTAACATATATATACTTTGTGATTATTTCATGTACAGTGGGCATATTCTGGTAGTTTCAAACACTGGATAAAATCGCTTGGATGAGAGCAAATTGACACAGAAATATGTGAAATGTGAAAATGTGGGCTCAATGATGCTTGTTTTATGTACTCTTGGTTAATGTCTGAACAGGGGGAAAGGCTAATTCCCTCATTTAACACAGTAATGTGCTTCAGCAATTTTTGTAAGGAAGAAAATATACTAGCTTAGCCCACACAGAGCATCTGTGTGGTAGTACTTGATTGTTCCCCTCACCCCCCTGCCACAGCCCCCCTCACCTCAGAGATCTCTCCACCCTCACCTGAGCCGCACTCCGGCTCCTCCTCCTCTATTCGATTGCTTCTATCCACCTCACCCCTCTTAGTCAAGCCTCCATCCTTTTACTCCATCCTCCTCACCTCTCTTGCTCGCAGCTGCAGCGTTGCTGGCACCTATTGGCCAAGCTGCAGCCCCCTACCCCCAGAGACCTCCTCACCTGAGCCCCAATCCTGCTCCTCCCCACAGGAGCAGCAGCAACAACAGTTGACCAGGCCCTTCTTCGCTGCCGCCACCGCCACTCATTCTCCTCAGGCCAATGATAGGCCCAGACCCATCCCTTGCCTGCCTGCCTGCCTCCCTCCGGCCACGGCCTCAGTAGCCCCAAACAGCAGCAGTGGTTGACTGGGCCCTTCCTTGCTGCCAGTAGGCACCACCATGGCTGCTAGTCTCTCACCCTTCCTTCTTTCTCTCTTCCCCTCCCTTCTTTTTCTCTCTTTCTCTCTCTTCCACTCACTCTTCCCCTGTGCCTGCCTTTCTTTCTTTCTTTCTTTCTTTCTTTCTTTCTTTCTTTCTTTCTTTCTTTCTCTCTCTCTCTCTCTTTCCCCCTTCCTGAGTTAACAGATCTTGTTCATCTTGTTTCCTCATCTAATTCACACAGCAGCAGCCTCCTTCTCCTGAAGGGGCTCTTTCCTCCCTCACGACCCCCCTCTTTTTGCAGACCCCTGCCCACTATCCTTTGATAGATAGATAGATTCCTCTCCTCTACAATCAAAAACATCTTCCAACCAGTAACAGTTGCATTCCAACTGACCATAACCATCACAGGCTCCTCCCCCTCATCTGCATATGGAATCCCTACTGCCCAATCACCATGGTGCTTCTGCTCGCTAACTCTCATGAGAGCTGCCGCACATGGGACTAGCCACAGGTATGCCTTAGAGAATTATATATATATACTAGCTTAACCTGTGCAGAGGATCTGCTTGCTAGTACTTGATTGTTCCCCTCACCTCCTGCCACAGCCCCCCTCAGAGATCTCGCCACCCTCACCTGAGTCGCACTCCTGATCCTCCTCCATCCTGTTACTTCAATTCCACTCATCCTTCTTGGTCACTCCTCCATCTCTTTACTCCACCCCCCTCACCCCTCTTGGTTATGTCTGCAGTGTTGTTGGCACCTATTGGCCGAGCTGCAGCCCCCTATCCCCAAAGACCTCCAAACCCTCACCCAAGCCCCGCTTCTGCTCCTCCACACAGGAGCAGCAGCAGCAGTGGTTGGTCGGGCTCTTCCTCGCTGCTGCCACTGCCATGGCCGCTTGTTCCCCTCAGGCCATGACAGGCCCAGGCCCATCCCTTGCCTGCCTCCCTTTCTCCCTCTGCCAATGGCCTCAGTAGCCCCAAAACAGCAGCAGTGGTTGATTGGGCCCTTCCTTGCTTCCAATAGGCACCATGGCCACTCATTCCCCTCAGGCCACTGACAGGCTCAGGCCTGTCCCTCGCCCTTCCTTCTCTCTTCCCCTCCCTTCTCTCTCTCTCTCTCTCTCTCTCTCTCCCTTCCTGAGTTAACAGATCTTGTTCCCTCATCTAATTCACACAACAGCAGCCTCCTTCTCCTGAAGGGGCTCTTTCCTCCCTCATGACCCCTCTCTTTGCAGACCCCTGCCCACTATCCTTTTATATATACAGAATCATCTCCTCTACAATCAAGAACATCTTTCGACCTTTAACAGTTGCATTCTGACTGTCCTTAACCATCACAGGCTCCTCCTCCCTATCTGCATATAGAATCTCCACTGCCCAATCACCACGGTGCTTCTGCTTGCGAACTCTCGCGAGAACTGCCACACATGGGATTAGCCACAGGTACGCCTTAGAATATAGATATATAGATATGTAGATATATAGTTGTTTGAATGCCTGCCCTGATAATCTTAATTCTTCTGTCCCTCACCATCCACCAGCTCTTGCAAATGCAGTTTTGGCTTCATTTAACCAAATCTACATTCTGCTTACCCTGGAACTTCTTGGGGTTGTTGCCCTCCTTTCCTTGCCCAGTCATGCAGGAGGCACACACAGTGTCAGAAGCATTTAATCTAATCGATATTCTGGCAGTTTGAGATCACTGGTGAAAAAAACGATGATGTCTGTCTGGTGCCTGTAAAGCAGCCTGGAAGCGGTATATCCATCTTAATATAATTGCCCAAAGGATATCAGTTGACCCACATTGCCCCGTAGATGGAATTACTGCAAAGATGACAAATGTGTTTAGCAAAGGTTTAGTAGTCCCCGGAGAAGGGGCAGTATTTAGCACTCCAACGCGGTGTTTCCTACCATTCTTGCCACACTGGGAAGAAGCCATTTAGATGTTTTAGAACTCCTTTGGACCCCTTGCTTGCACAGACTGTCAGGGAGTATAAAGTTATTGTCCTTCGCAGATCTCATGGCTTTATTTTGCATAGTTCTAAGCCATTAAGGTTAAAGTGAAATTAATTTAGCTGCTTAGAGAGAGGGCAAGGAAATCTCTTTTTCTCTTAAAGATTAAGCATTTTGCATGGCACCAGTGCACATTCAAGGGATTTTCTGCAGTGCAAGTGAATGTGTTGCCCTGATTAGCTGCAGTGCTCGTTTTTTACATTTGGCTTCACTGATAATGGTGTGAATCTGGTTGATTTGTTTAAAACATTTGGTACTCTTCACAACTTCTCAGTACTCTTCACTACAACATCAGATATTTATATACCACTTTTCAACAAAAGTTGAAATTGTTGGTTAGAAATCGGAATTGCATTTGAACTGCATCCCTTGCCTTCATTTAAGTGTTCAGTACTTTCAGGACTCAAAGTCTCCGTGGTTCTTGGACTGGTGACTATCCTTGAGAGGAGAGCTGGTCTTGTGGTAGCAAGCATGACTTGTCCCCTTAGCTAAGCAGGGTCCACCTTGGTTGGATATGAATGGGAGACTTGATGTCTGAGCACTGGAAGATGTTTCCCTCAGGGGATGGAGCCGCTCTGGGAAGAGCAGAAGGTTCCAAGTTCCCTCCCTGGCAACTCTGAAATAAGGCTGAGAGAGAATCCTGCCTGCGACCTTGGAGAAGCCACTGCCAGTCTGGGTAGACAATACTGAGCTAGATGGACCTATAGTCTGACTCAGTATATAACAGCTTCCTATGTATAGAAGAGGAGAGCTGGTCTTGTGGTTCCAGGTTCCCTCCCTGGCTTCTCCAAGATAGGGCTGAGAGAGGTTCCTGCCTACAACCTTGGAGAAGCCGCTGCCAGTCTATGAAGACAATACTGAGCGAAATAGACCAAGGGCCTGACTCAGTATATGGCAGCTTCCTATGTTCCTATGTTCCTTGTCCCTGTTTGACAACTTCAGTATTAAATTGAACTGACTGCTATTCTAATTACCTAAGCCAGGCATCTAGGGTATTGGGGTGCTTTCCAGATTAAGTATTTTGTATTATTTTGCTGCCACTCAACAGCAGCAAAATACTTCCGTTCAGGCAAATCGCATTTGAAACGTAAACAGCAGGGGGAGCAGTTTTGTGGAAACTAACAACCTGAAAAAACAGCAACCTTTTTACACTGGATACAAGATGTCATAGCACTATATTACAGCGAATAAATTTGTAACAAGGCATCGGATATGTGAACAGCATCCTGTTGTCAGCATAGGGACTGTGGTGTCACAACACAGGAAGTGTGGAAGCACACACTTCCGAGCTCCGCCGTGACCCCGTTGCAGGGTGTAATCTGGAAAGCGCCCAGGTATAGCAACGCAGAGATAGAGCAATTTCTGCATTCAGAGCATAGAGCAGGCCATTGTGGCTGGGGATGATGATGATGATGATGATGATGATTTTAATTCGATTTCTATACCGCCCTTCCAAAAATGGCTCAGGGCGGTTTACAAAGAGAAATAACAAACAAATAAGATGGCTCCCTATCCCCAAAGGGCTCACATTCTAAAAATGATGGGAGTTGTATTCCACCAACCGCTAGGGACCAAATGATAAGAACCCCTGGCATAAAGAGTTATGAGAAACTCTCATCATTTAGTTCTATTCCAATGTATTACTGGAAGTTCAGGCTGTATTTCACCCTAGTTTTTTGTTTTTACTTATCACTATGCTGATGGGCTGGGGCATGTCAATGGAAATCCAGACCACTGGAGCTGCTATTACCCAGCTCCAGCCAAAGGAAGGAACATAGAAAGCTGTGTTATACCATGGATCCATCTAGTCCAGTTCTGTCTACACAGACTGGCAGTGGCTCCTCCAAGCTTGCAGGCAGGCTTTTCTCTCAGCCCTATCTTGGAGAAGGTAAGGAGGGAACAGGGAACTTCTGGATGCAGGTTCCCAGAGCGGCCAGCTCCCCTAAGGGGGATCTCTTACAGTGCTCATATGTAGTTCAAAGGCAAACCAGGGCAGATCTTGCTTAGCATAAGAACAGCCTTGCTGGATCAAGCCCAAGGCCCATCTAGTCCAGCATCCTGTTCCACACAGTGGCCCACCAGATGCCACTGGAAGCCTACAGGCAGGAGCTGAGGGCATGCCCTCTCTCCTGCAACTGGTACTCAGAGGCATCCTGCCTTTGAGGCTGGAGGTGGCCTATAGCCCTCCAACTAGTAGCCGTTGATAGACCTCTCCTCCATGAAGTTATTCAAACCCCTCTTAAAGCCTTCCAGGTTGTTGGCTGTCACCACATCTTGTAGCAAAGGGGACAATTCATGCTAGCTAGCCACCTAATGGCACAGTGGGAAAGCAACCTGCCTAGAGAGCAGGAGGCTGTTGGTTTGAATCCCCGCTGGTGTGTTTCCCAGAATATGGGAAACTCCTATTTCAGGCAGCTGCAATATAGGAAGGTACTGAAAGGCATCACCTCATACTGCGTGGGAGAAGGCAAAGGCAAACCCTTCCTGTATTCTACCAAGAAAACCACATGGCTCTGTGGTCACCTGGGAGTTATTCGCACATGGCTTCCAAATGTTGAGTGAAGCCACTTTGAATCACACTCGTGGCATTGAGTGAAGCAGCCCCTCCCCTCTGCTCTCAGGTTTTGTTTTGATGCAAGTTCACATGGCATGCGTCTGTGTTTTCCTTCTAGCCAATGTCGGGGGCGGGGGAGAGATTACGAAACAGCTACATCTGCATTTCTAAAGAGAGTATCCTTTTTATCATGCTAATGATTCTACATAAGTGCCTCTCCCTATTTACTCCGGCCTTTTCAGAAAAAGTAGCTTAAAACCAGCATTTTTAAAATCCAGAAATACACCGAGATAAGCTAGAATTTGCAAGACAAAACTCGACTTGTGTGTGGAGTGGGTCCAAGGATCTCGAAGGGACCTCAGGATAAGTTTGGCTGGAGTGTGAATGCACACTTTCTCTTCTGAAGGAGATTCGGGATAGAAGCCCTGTCTGTAAAGCCTCCAGGAGTCGACACCGATTCGACATCAAGTGAATCACATGACCAGCTCTCCTGACTCCTGGACTGGGACCTGCAGGGAGGTCAGACACCAGCCAAAAGAAAGCCTCCTTGCATAGCATGCCAGAGAAGGTGAGGTGAGACTCTTTGATCCCTATAAAAGCTTCCGAGTCGGACTTGCTTGCTCCTCCAAGCAGCTAGGAAAACGGCTCTCCTCCCCTCCTTTGTGAGCTCCATTCTGCCTTCGTGGGAACCAGGTCTAACTGGTATTCTGAGGTAGATCCCTAGGGCTTTCTAGTTGGGTTTTCTAGTTTGTATCATTGTCCCAGGCTCCCCTTTAAAAACATACATGCCTGTGCATGCACGCTCACAAACAGAGAGAGAGAGAGAAAATTGGAGAATTGAATCCTTCCATGCTCCACCTGTGTTGCTTTCTGCTCATCTGGAATACTGTTGCTGCATTTGCACAAAATAAATAAATAAAACCACTGGCCAACAACTTGGATAGAACTTTTCTGGTGCTGACTTTCCGTGTGCCGGCCACAATCCTTGTTGTCAGAGCCTGTCAACTGAGGACATGTTATTTAATAATACTGTGCGCATACGTATCAGCTTACTGCAAATTTCGCAGAAGGTGATGTGTGGACAGAGATCCAAAATGTTGAGGTAAGGGGGTCTTTAGTGGGGTGGGGGGATCATTTAAGAACAGCAAGAGCCGAATATGTTCAAAGTGATGTAATTGTATTACTTCTTTGTGAGCAATTAGCTAGCATGCTGCCTGCACACTTTCCCATCTGTCTCCACAGACAAACTGGCTAGAAGATTTCTTTTTAACAAGGAAGCCAAAAAACCAGGCAACAGCGTGGCTTAAGGAACCAGACGTGTAGTTTTGGCCCTGTTTTAAGTAAATGGTTATTTTGTGTCTCTGTTTTTATATGAGCCAAGGCCTCCACGTTTTGCTGCCTTGTGTGCTGAAAAAACTAGTCAAGCTTTATTAAAATATGACTCCTTTGCTCTCTGCAATCCCTCTGCAGGAAAGGCTTCATCTGCCATGAGTCAACTAAAACTTTGGTGGTGGGAACTTATTCCCCCCCTCCCTTCCCACTTACTGGAGTGGCTAACTGTACCTTACTTTGCCTTACAGGGCCCGTAATGAAAATGCTAGCCCCATTACACACAAAATAAAATAGGAAAAGTGACATTTCACAGTCTGGATCCGAAACAAATCGTTGCTTGTGGGGACCGACATAAACCATAAGCCCTTTGAGGCAGATAATGAAAACGTTGAGGCACTTTTCATCTTGGGCCAAAAGGCAAAGCACACTGGGAATTATTTTCCTCCTCCTGAAAGCGTTATGGACGAAAAGAAAATGAGAAAACAGTCTTTTTTGCACTTTGTTCTTACATGGTCGATGCTTGTCACATCTTTGTAGGGGCAGGAGATGATCCTGAAGGGGCTGCACTTTTGGAGAGAAGGGACCAGTCACACTGGAAAAGCGTTCCCGGAGGCTTCCTTGGGAGGTTGTGGTGAGACACTAAGCTAGTTCACATGGTCGTTAACGAGATAAAACAAGCTGGTCTTGTGGTAGCAAGCATGACTTGTCTCCTTAGCTAAGCAGGGTCTGCCCTGGTTACATATGAATGGGAGACTTGATGTGTGAGCCCTGGAAGATGTTCCCCTTAGGGGGATGCAGCCACTCTGGAAACAGCAGAAGGTTTCAAGTTCCCTCCCTGGCAGCATCTCCAAGATAGGGCTGAGAGAGATTCCTGCCTGCAACCTTGGAGAAGCCGCTGCCAGTCTGTGAAGACAATTCTGAGCTAGATAGACCAGTGGTCTGGCTCAGTATATGGCAGCTTCCTATGTTCCTATGTAGCCAGTCCTCCACCTGTAGAGTACTATCTTACTCCCTGCACACTTTGCTAAGCAGGGTCCACTCTTAGGCAGACTACATGTGTGAGCTCTGTGAGATATTCCCCTTAAGGGATGGAGCTGCTCTGGGAAGAGCAGAAGGTTCCCAGTTCCCTCCCTGGCAGCATCTCCAAGATAGGGCTAAGAGAGATTCCTGCCTGCAACCTTGGAGAAGCCGCTGCCAGTCTGGGTAGACAATACTGAGCTAGATGGACCTATGATCTGACTCAGTATATGGCAGCTTCATATGTTCCTATGTTCCTAAGCATCCTACCCAGCTCCGGGAGCTGTTCACAGTCCCGGTTTTTGGTCATGTGCTAGCAAAACCTAGGTAGAAGGAGGGGGAATTGTCTGTCTGTGAGGCATCCTATCCAGCATTTGTACCCAGCACTTGAATGAGGGAGGAGGAAAAGTCATCTGAACCAGCCCGTCTCACAGACCAACACAAACAAATTGGATACAGGAGGCTATAACCTCTTGGTCTTCAACTGGTAGATCACGCTCCAGCTTAAGGTGGGCTGCATTCACCACACCAGCATGCAATTTATTTATTTTTAGCAATGCTATTTTTAAAAGAAGGCAAAGGAGAATTCTAACTACCACTCCTCCTTACTATCTCACATGCTCATTCTGTCTCTCTTGCGGTCCCTTCTTAGATCTCTCCCTTCTTAGATCTCTTTGTCTCCTAAGAAATCATTTTCAAAATTCACCTCTTGCAGTCTTCTACAGGACAGTTCACATCAATAATTGAATTTTGGAAGTGGAAGGAACCTTGGCAATCTTCTAGTTCAGTCCTTTGCTCAGTGCAGGAAACTGCTATAACATCCCTGTCAGATGGCGGCCCAGCCGCTGTTTTCAAATCTCTAGAGGAGGGTTTACTACTGCAATAGGCAGGCTGTTCTACTACCACCACTACTACAGCTATTACGAATATTTATATACCGCTCTTCAACAAAATTCTCAAAGCAGTTTACAGAGAAAAATAAATAATACATCAAAAGATGGTCCCCTGTCCCCAAAGGGCTCACAATCTAAAAAGAAACATAAGAAAGACACCAGCAACAGCCACTGGAGGGATGCTGTGCTGGGGTTGGATAGGGCCAGTTGCTCTCCCCCATCTAAATTAAAGATGCATCTGTCCACCCAGGCTTTTAACTGATATTGTTTTGATTGTTTTCATGTTGTTTTTAGAATATTGTTTTAAAATTTTAAATGGTGTTTTAAATCTCTTGCTTTTAAATTTTTTGTTTTTGTTTTTAATTAATGTTTTACTTTTAATCTTGTTGTAAATTGCCCAGAGACGTAAGTTTTGGGTGGTATAAAAATACGTTAAATAATAAATAAATAAATAAATAAATAAATATAAGAGACTCACCACTTAAAAGGTGTCTCTCTGCTCAGTTCGCAGGGGTTCTACCGATGAACAACTCCAAGGGCAGAACTACCATTGGACAACTGTGTCTAGGGATGTGCACGGAGCCAGTTCCGGGGCCTCTTTATGGGCCTCCGAACCAGTTTGAACGACCGGCGGTTCCGCCGGTTCGAAGGCAGGGGGTGACTTTAAGGGCAGGGGAGGGTGCAATTAGCTCTCCCGCTGCTTTTCTTCTGCTGGCACTCCATTGCAAACCAGTCTGGCAAGGCAGCAGAGTACCTCCCTGCCACCCCATCAGACCAGAAGTAAGCGGAAGTACCCAGCATGCATGCTTACTTCTGGTCCGACAAGGGGACGGGGCAGGGAGATACGGAGCACTGGCAAAGGAAAAGAGGTGGGAGGGGTAAGCACCCTTCCCCGCCCTTAAAGTAATCCCCTCCACCTTTGAACTTCCCGTGCACATCCCTAACTGTGTCCAGTGAACACTGGCTGCCCAACGAGGCCAGGGCTGGGAGAACCACACACCACTTCCCTCCCCACCATGCCACCTGCAAAGAGCCAATGTGCAGCCTCATGACATTGCCGCCCAGTGACATGCACTGGGAAATGAAGTCATTAGCCTGCGTGCCAGTTCTTTGCCAATGGCGGTGATGGCGGGGGGAGGTGGGCAGGCAAAGCCTAGTAGCAGTGGGAGCTTGGGGGCGGGGGAATTAGCTGCGGGCTACACAGATGATCTTACCTTAAGGGTTTTTTCACTTCTACAGAATACTTCTGCTGAGCACCCCAAAATATCGAACACTCGAACACTCTTGTGTAATTGCGCTCATAATTCACAACAGAGCAGTGAGTGGGCTCTCACTGCATCCCAGCAGCTGCTTGGTATGGACGCTTCATTAGGATGTCAGCCCGTGTGTACATTTTTAGTGTGTATGACACAGTCAGATGCTTAAACTTGTAATGTATGAAACAGCCCCAAGGCCATATTTTTCACATACTCCAGTTTAATTTACTGCACCCGCCGGTGCCCCACACTCCAGTGAGAAGAGGAACGCAGCAAGGAGGGGAGCAGCAAATAGTATTCTTTTAAAAGGATTATATATTTTATTGCATCTGCACTGTCTGTTTATAAACCTTGCCAAAGTGCCTCTGTCTAGAGAGTAGTGCTGTTATTTTTAGATCTGCTTGCTGGACACAAATTTTGGGTGGTATAGAAATATTTTAAGTTAAATAAATAAATAAATAAACAAAACAAAACAATGGATAAGAGTCAGATCCCAGGTTTGCTATGACCCACTAGATGGCTTAAGAACCTAACAAGAGCCTTTCTAGATCAGCCCAAATGCCCACCTGGAACATATATGAGAACATAAAAAGGCCTCCTTAGGTGCTCCCTGACACCTACACCTTGTCCAGTGCTTCCAACAGTGGCCAGTCCCTGGCTTCCACAAAGCCCTCAAGCAGGGCATTAGGTCAGCATCCCTTCACCGTTGCTTGCTCCTGTCCTCTCCCCCCACATCTTCCCTTTCAACCCTCCCCCCCTCCACTTACTGCAATAGAATTACGGGGCATAAACATGATCAAGGATAGTAATAACGCACGAGAATACAACAGGAAAAATCATTTTTAAAAATCCCTTCAACATAGCTTAAAGCTAATAAGATGATGCAACCAACACAGGAGAAAGAGGTGAAAAGAAAGAAACACCAAGGATATACATCATGTTTCAAAGGATAAACAATTCATTAAAGTTCAACCAAATACTCAAATGTCCTCTTCTTCACCTTGCTGACAGAAAAAAACCCAGTTCACACGCTGACAGGGAACACATATCATTGATCCAAAGTTGCAATTCAGGAGTTAATTTGTCCTTCCAGTGATGTATGATAATCCTTTTGGCAACAATTCTTGATGTAATGTAGTCCACAATTCTTGATCTGATGCTAGATTCCATATGCTGGGGATGTACCTGTTGCTTGTCCTGTGGGTTACTGTCCACAGCACAGGGGTTTTCTGTGGGGCTTTACCCTACAGCAGTTCCTAAACTTGGAACCTGAGGGAGTGGTGCACAGGTTGAATCTCCAGCACCAATCTTTGGCCATATGTGGGAACTACAGGGAAACAAGCTAAACCCACAAGGAAGCTCTCTCAACAACATACACCAGAATAGGTCATGCATTACTTTCTGATCTCTATAAAAGTATCCAGCTCAGGCTTGTTGTCAGGGACAATGCAGAAGGTTCCTGTGACAGACAACCTTGGTCTCCTCACCTGCTAAGCCCTGTGTGGCCTGACAGCTTTTCCCAAGAATAAGGCCCAGCATGTTTTCACTGTGGAGACCCAAAAACAAAGGTACCCAGCATTCCTAGTCACTTCCGATTTAGCAGCAAAGAAGCTTCGCAATACTCTTTATTACAGTTCATCCCTTGCCAACCGCATTTCCCAATCATGGTTTTGAGTACCCACAACTGGGACATTGTGGCAGGTCTTGCCCAAGTATCTACGATTGGGCAAGCTTTTTATTTTATTTTACTTTTGTAATTTGGGGTTTTTTTTTCATGATTTTCGGAGGTCGGGGGCTGTATTCTCTCTTTAAAAATTTTCATTTATGTGCAGAATTTTATTTATTTATTTAAAATATTTCCATACTGCCCATAACGTGCATCTCTGGCCGGTTTACAATTAAAATCATTGAAAACATCAAATCAATTAACAATTAAAATCACTGAAAACATTTAAAACCCAATATTAAAAATATTAAAACTATAAATCTAATTAAAAGCCTGGGTGAATAAATGTGCCTTTTTAAAAGTTGCCAGGGATGAGTTTTGTTCGGGGAGGCAGTATCAAGGCAGTGTGCATTCAGAGTGGGGCCTTCCGGATTCAACCTGAGCAGGATCTAAAATTAACGGAGCGGACATAAAACAACTTGTGAGCATGTGCACACGCCTTAGAGGGAACACTGAGCAGGGGGTGATTTTCGAGGGTTCCCCTTCACTTCTCTCACTGATTCGTGGTGATTTGGAGGGATTTCCCCCCCTATTTTTTAACTGTATTTTGTGGTCAAAATACAGTTTGCCATTTATTTCAATGGCTTGCCAAACGCGAGGTTTTCCCAGAATGGAACCCTTGCGGTTGGCGAGGGATGGCAATACTGAACTATGAAAGAGAGAGAAAACCGAATTATTTCATTGGCTGCCTAGATGTAACTTCCGCAAATGCCTCTGTTTTTGTACAGTTTCTGCTTGATCGTTGTTTGTTTCTGCATGGATTCAGTGGGAATAAGAGGGAGGGGAAGAAGTTGAGACATACCGTTTATCATATTTAAGCAATCTTCCTCCGTTCACAAAATGACAACATAACCCACTGAATACCAGTCAAATTCTGGGTGAAGAGTAATGACATGTATTTTACCTGACAGGTTTTGGCTTGTTGAACTGATAAATCTGCTAGGAACGAGAAAGCATTTTTAAAGCAAATTCATCTCTCTTCCCTGAGCAGGAAAATGCAGTCTAAATTTGAAGTCGGGTCTCAGTGCTACATCTCTAGATTTCAGCTTGAATTCAGGCTGTTGGAGACTTTCATGAAGCAAAAGGTTTTGTTTTTGGTTCGAATGGTAGTTCATGTAGAAGCCTCTCCAAATCACACTATCATACTTGAAACTGGGGTTGGTTTGTTTAAAAATACTGAGAAAAGCCTTTCGAAGGGCTTAAAAAACTGTTTAGACAAAGAGGCCAAACATGGATTTCTCTTTTTCCCCTTTAAAATTTAAGATTCTGAAAAGCAATCAAGAAGCCAAGGCAAATTTAGAATCCTAGAATGTGAGGTTGGAGGAGGTCCTCTGTTCCAGCCTTCTGCTCAGTGAAGGAATCTGCTCTAGCATCAGTTGGGGTGGGTGGGGCTGAGGCGGGTTGAAAACAAGCCACAGCTGCAGTTCATTCTCACTCTTCTCGCCCCACCTGACTGCCTTGCTCTCTCACCTAGGCCCACTGTGGGGCACAAAGGCTGGTATCTGCCGGATTGGGAATCCCAACCTGGGAGTTGCAGGTTTTTGCGAGGCTTTACTGCAAACAAAACACTATCAAAAAAACCTGATGCAAAAAGGCAGAGGTGCACTAACCCCTGAACCTTGGTCTGGGGGGGGCCTCCAAATGGCCACCCCGCGCCCGCCAAAGCACCACTTTTTTTAAAAAATGCTTACCACGGCTGAGGGGTGGCTGCAGCGGGGAAGGGGAGCAGAGCCATCCTTCTCCCTCCCCTCCTCCCCCGCCGGTGGTGGCAACCAGGAGAGACACTGGACCCATCAGTTCAGGCCAGCGTCTTTAAGAAACTGCAAGGAGCGCCTGCGCAGAGGAGATCATTGCAAGCCCATGACGTCCTTCTAGCTAATGGGGGAGAAGGAGGGAGAGAGATTACTAAAGAGCTGTAACTGCATTTCAAAGACAGTATCCCTCTTATCAAGCCTCTCCCTAATTGCTCCGGTATTTTCAGACCAAGTAGCTTAAAACAGGATTTTAAAAACCCGGAAATAACTCAAGATAAGCTAGAATTTGCAAGACAAAGCCTGATTTGTGTGTGGAGTGGGTCCAAGGATCTCGAAGGGACTTTGGGGTATGTTTGGCTGGTGTGTGGATGCACATTCTCTCCCGAAGGAGATTCAGGGTAGAAGCCCTGTCTGTGTAAAGCCTTCTGGTGAATAGAAGCTCATGTGCCTTGGGTTAACCACACAGTGTGGCAAGATGAGAGAGAGTGAGGCAAGAAGAGTGAGAGTGAACCACAGCTGTGGCTCATCCCACTTCCTCAGCCCTGCCTGTAGCGGCCACCACTATATATCACCCCTGACAGATGTCTGTCCAGCCTCTGTTTTGAAAACCTCTAATGAAGGACAGCTCACAACGGTGCAAAGCAGACTTTCCCACTGTCAAATCGCTCTTACCGTCAGCACGTTGTTCCTCATGTTGAGCCTGACTCTTCCTCCTTGTAATTTCAACCCACTGATTCGTCTCCTGCCTTTAGGGGCAATAGAGAACAAAGCCACTCTTTCTTCTGTGTGACAGCCCTTCAGATATTTGATTTCAGATGTTATCTGCCTGTTCTCTCCTCACTTGCTTATGCTTGTCACCCAGGCTCCTGTGTCAGGGATTTTTTGGACAATGGGTCTTTCCAGATGGCGATTTATTTCATCATGAACACTCATGGGGATGGTGGGTCCTGATGCTGCTAAAGGGCTTATGAAACAACTCATAGCAGACATTGAAAAGCGGAGCGATTTTGTACGAATCTCTGTAAGATACTTCCTTGGTAGTTTTACAAACTACCCTAAACCAGCCCACTATTTAATGAGTTTAACTATTCTGTCCCAGAGAGAAGGGCCTTCTCCTTTGCATGCTTTAATGCACTTCCATCAGCTGTATTGGAGGGCAGGTATCTAAAAATCCCTGTCACTAACCAGATCAATCCTTGTGGCCAAGGTGTTGATACTGTGACGCACGTCCTTTTGTATTGTTCATTTTATAGGGATATTCATATCTCTCTTATCTCCTCGCTTTTATTAAATACCCTGTTAGAAAGGATGATGGATATGCATCCTTTTTACTAGCTGGTTGTTGTGTACCCATAATGCTGTGTGTGGCCAAATTCTGTGTGGCTACATGTAAGATTAGACACAGCCATAGCCTTGTGCTGGGGATGGGCACTGTCCCACCCCCAAGCACAGGCTCAAGGAGAGCCCCGATTGGTCGGGGCTAGAAAGGAGGCAGGGACTGCATGCTCTTCGTGAAGCTTCTCTGCTTCCCCTTCCTCTTCAGGCTCTGGCCGGCTTGGAGGAAGGAGCTTGCTCGTTGCTCTCCTCTTCTCTGCCATGTGGCCTTGCGAGCCGTTGCTGGCAGGATTGGCCAGGTAGCGGCCTCCAGCGGGACCAGGGACCTGGGGGTTCCCACTAGAGCCCAAGGAGGCCGCAGCAAAACAGCGGCTGGTCGGGCAGCTTCATCAGAGCGACCGGCTCTGCAGGATCAACCAGGTAGTGGCACGGAGAAGCCGCAGGCAGCGGCAGGCCCATGATGGCCTCGCCAGGTGCGGGCAGCTCTCCAGGCCGATTAGGCTGGCAAGTTCAGCTGGGTAGCAGCCCAGTAGATGCTCTCTGCAACAGTGGTGGGCCTTGCCAGACCAACCGGGTACTTGTGGCTCTCGGAGCCTGCTGGAATGGTAGGATCAGCCAGGAAGCGGGTCGGAGGCGCCGCGAGCCCCCCCGCCCCCGGCAAACAACAGGAGTGTCATCACGGAGAACATGTGGAGGAAGGCTGCAATTGGAGGGGCCATCGGGTCTCTTGGCGGTTTGTAGGGTGTGGGCTAACTGTGCAGGCATGGGGGGATTAACCGGTTGGGTCTGGGGGGTGGTTGGCGGTGGCCTTTAGGCCGGATTGCAACTGGGCACGGGAGATGGGGAGCGGGCCCATCTCATAAAGGGCTCGGGGGTTGCAAGGGAAGGGGGCGGATGCTGGGGCTGGGGGGTCACTACCCCAGGGGGTGGTTTCATCCCCCCGACACTCTCCCTACGGGGCCATGGGCCTTCCCCTGGGAGACCACTATGGCCAGCCACGAAAGAAAAGATCTCAAAGGGTGAAAACGTAGACATATTTGGCTTGCTCTTCAGGGATGCAGAGGTGAAGCAGAAGGAGGGTAAGGCAAGGAAGGAACAAGAGGTACCCAAGCGGAAGCCGGTGGAGCATACATGGAACAACTGGCTTTCGGGGTTTAGTATTTGCATGGGTGTTATACTGTGTGCACAGCCTGAGAGAGGGGCGGCCTTAGTTAAGTATATGGATATCATTCATAGGGCTGTCATGGATTTTGCTGAGCCAGCATGGTGTCTTATGATGAGAATTTTAGGATGCGGGCTGCCCTTGACCACAGCGTCCCTTGGGACACTCCACACCAGGAACTGTGGCTGGTCATTATGTCCCCTTCGCACCCAATCGAGGGAGAGCGGGCGGACAGCGGCCTCCTGCTTTCCAAGGGGTCTGCCCCCTGCACACAACACCTGTGCCAGCTAGCAGTGGGTTCAACCCCACATGGTTTGCTGGGAGTACAATGGTGGGGGGCACTGCTTGAGGACACAGTGTAAATTCCACTATGCCTGTGGTTTGTGCGGTGCTAAGCACTGCAGCTCCTCCTGTGGTAGGGTGTGGGGCTGGGCCTCAGGGTTCAGGGGTCGCCCAGCCACCCAGAAGAGAGGCAACCCCCCTGGGCCTGCGGCTGGAAAAGGGGCCCAGCCCAATTAAGTTGGAAGTCCTTAGGCAGCTTTTGGCAGATTACCTGGGCCACTGGGCCGCCTCATACTTGGTGGAGGGTTTTCGGGATGGTTTTTGGATCCCCTCGTCCTCTAGGCAAGGGCTGGGGGAGACCAAGAATTTTCATTCAGTAAGGGGCATGGATGAGGTAGTGCTGCGGAAGATTGGGAGGGAGGGGAAGGGAGGGTCTTAAGCCCTTTCATTAGCCCTCTGCTTCTGAACTTACAGGTCTCTCCTTTGGGTGTAGTTCCCAAGGAGACACCCGGTGAGTTTCGCCTGATCCATCACCTGCCCTACCCCAAAGGTTCGTTGGTCAACGACGGGATCCTTGACCACCTGTGCTCAGTCCGTTATACCTCATTCGATGAGGCAGTTAGGAAGGTCAGGGCCTGTGGCCCTGGGGCCCTGTTGGTGAAGTGTGCCATTGAGTCAGCCTTCCGCCTCCTGCCTGTCCACCCCCTGGATTTTTAGTTACTTGCTTTTGCTTTTGCGGGTAAGTATTATTTTGATAGGGTGCTCCCCATGGGTTGCTCCATATCATGCACCACCTTCAAGGCCTTTAGCAGATTCCTGGAATGGGCTTTGAGGCGGAGGACAGGTCTTGTGTCCATGGCGCATTAGCTAGACGACAACCTTTTCTGCAGGCGTGGGGCTTCTAGAGTTTGCCTACTGGATGGTTTCATTGGGCTGTGTGAGGAATTGGGGGTTCCCTTGGCTAAGGGGAATACAGAAGGGCCCACTATGAGCCTGTCTTTCCTGGGCATTGAGCTGGACACTGTTGTGAGGTTCATTCGCCTACCCAATGACAAACTGAGTGTATTTAGGGCTATGCTCGACTCACTCCAAGCCGCAAGGAAAGCCACCCTTAGGGATCTGCAGGTGGTGACTGGACACCTTAATTTCACCTGCAAGGTGGTAGCTCCCAGCTGGGCCTTCCTGAGACATCTTTGCGATGCAGTCGCTGGGGGTCAGCAGCCCCATCATAGGGTATGGATCACTGAAGGTATGCGGGCCAACCTCACAGTGTAGTCATTGTTCCTTCGGGATTTAAATGGGGTTTCATTCTGGCACACTGAGCGGCTCTTGGAGGCTAATCTTCAAGTACACTATGATGATGCCGGTGGGCTTGGCTTCAGAGTTTACTTCAGGGGGAGGTGATGCGCAGCACGTTGACCTGCCCAGTGGGTGGCAGGGGGGGTCACAAGGGACCTCACTTTCTTGGATTTATTTCCCATCGTCATGGCCATCTACCTATGGGCGGAGGAGTTCCGTAACTCCACCGTGCATTTTTGGTGTGACAATCAGGCAGTGGTCCAAGTGGTGAACTCTCAGACCTCCCACTCTCCCAGGGTGATGGAGCTTCTGTGTGCCTTCATGCTGAGGTGCCTGCAATACAACATCCTGTTCCTGGCGTGACGTGTGCTGGGCCTGCTAAACAACGTTGCCGATGCACTGTACCCGATGCACTACCGTTTCCAGGTAGCCAGGTTCAGGGAGCTAGCTCCAGAAGCCAACTTGGAGCCAGATGTGATGCCCGCAGCCCTATGGAGGCTTGAAGAATAGAAGCCCAACGAGCCATTGATGCGTCACTGGCACCTAGCACGAGGCCTAGCTACTGGGGTAAAGCATCCGCCTTCCAGGCATTCAGGCAGAGTGTGGGCTTGCCTGAGAGCTGGCCAATTCTGCCTGAGCAACTTATCCAGTACCTGGTACAGCTACACGCCTCAGGGAAAGCGGTTTCCACCTTAGCAGGTTATCTTGCTGCGCTGTCTTTTGAGGCGCAGGTGTCGGGGGTCCTGGACACCATGGGAGATACTAGGGCAGGCCTGCTCAACTTAGGCCCCCCCAGCTGTTTTTGGACTACAACTCCCATAATTCTCAGCCACAGCAGCCAATAGCCAGGGATTATGGGAATTGTAGGCCAAAATCTGCAGGAGGGCCGAAGTTGAGCAGGCCTGTACTAGGGTGAGGCGCATGCTAGAGGGGTGGTCTAGGGAGGGCCCAAAGCACCAGGACCAGAGGCGACCCATTACTATAGAATTAGTCATGGCCCTCCTGGGCGGGCTCCAGGCCCTCTGCGGAACCCCATGGGAAGTAACGTTTTATCGAGCAGCTATCACCACATCCTTTTTCGGGGCCTTTCGGCCAAGCGAGGTCCTCCCACGTAGTGGCCAGGCCCGGCGGGACCTCTGGCTGCAATTTGCAGATCTGGCTTTTCAAGGTGCGGGAGTGCAGCTGCTCATCCTGCACTGGTCCAAGACCGACCAGTTTGGCAGGGGTCAGCGTATCGAGCTATCTTCTGCCGGGAAGAATGCGCTATGCCCGTTGAGGACACTGTGCCAGTACGTAGCGCTGCAGCCCAGCATGAAAGGGTGCCTGTTTGTGCATGCGGATGGCTTGCCACTTATGCAGTACCAATTCTGGGCTGTTTTGTGAAGAGCGTTCATTGCCATGGGTGAATCAGTTCACCTATTGAGCCTTCGCTCCTTTCGCATTGGCGCAGCCACCACCGCTCGCAGGTTGGGCCTCAACGAGGGTGAGATTAGGTGTATTGGGCAATGGAAGTCTAGGGCCTTCCTGTGGTATGTCTGAGCTGGTTTGAGTTATTGGTGTTAAGCCCTGACATTATATTTTGTATTATCTTTACTGTGATTTGTACTGCCTTTCTTTTGTGTTGTTGGATCAATTACCGTAATCAAGTATCTATCTACCACTCATGGGGATGGGTGATTTTGCAGGATGTTCACAGGTTTCTCTACATCCTGTGAGTGATGTGCCAAGCAGTGTTCCCTCTAAAAGGGATTCCCAGATGTTGTTGACTACAACTCCCAGAATCACCAGCCAAAGGCCATTTCAACTGGGGATGCTGGGAGTTGTAGTTCACAACATCTGGGAATCCCTGTTAGAGGGAACACTGGTGCCATACTCCAATGAAACGCCCATTTCTTTCCAGGCCTCATCTACAATGACTTGAAAATGCTAGCAGAACCGTTTGTGTAATGAAGAAAGGTGTGGATGAACCACAGTACAACGTGTCTGGGTCTGAGTGGCAACTGAATAATCTCTGGCAACTTTTAAAAAGGCACTGAAGACACATTTATTCACCCAGGCTTTTAATTAGATTGATAGTATTAAATTTTTTAATACTGGGTTGTAAATGTTTTTAATGTTTTTAATGATTTTAATTGTTAATTGATTTGATATCTTAAATGATTTTAATTGTAAACCTCCCAGAGACGCAAGTTTTCGGTGATACAGAAATATTTTTTAAACAAACAAACTTATTGGAGGGTCGACTCCCAAGTGCATTCCCCACCCCTTCTGCACTTGAATGTACCTTTGTGGCTTTGTCTCTTTGCTTCTGCTTATTGCCCTTTACAGGTATTTTTTTCTTTTTTTTAAACCAAGGCCAGTATTATCACTATTATCTTCCATCCTCCATTTTAATTTTTTAAAAATAAAAGTTTAAACATTAATTCCCATTGATGTTTACTCATATCTCACCCTCACTGCTGTTATTGGGAATTCCTCCCAATCTGAAAACTCGTATAAATAAGCACAAACAAGCCAACTTGGTTCACAAAAATAAGGTGCAGCAAAAAGGTGCACAAAATAACAAACACAAAAAAGCCACCTTCCATGGTACTCTGGAAAAGCCTTCTGACTCACAAGATTGGATCCTTTTGCCCAGGAGATTTCTCGACTTTTGAATCTGCCAAATCTGAGTTGATGGCAGTACACAAACACCTTTTTCTTTAGAAAAGCTGTGTGATTTTCCTAAGCTTAAACCTTTTCAGTGACAACAGACAATATGAAAAAGTTGTCACTTTCTCTACCTTATTTTGCTTTCCCCAACCCTGGCATACTGACACATTCTATAATATGTTTGCAAAGCACCAAGGATCTAGCTTTCATGGGAGTGTTCCTTGGTATTTACATGTACTGCTGTTTTTAAAATTTAAGGGAAATGTATGCAGTTCCTTCCAAATAGACTGGAAATTCTCATGATTCCGTGTGCCAGGCAGATAAGACAGCCAGGCAACACTACAGATATTTTGTTCCATCTGTCCTGCTTTAACTTCTTGCTGTGGTATCCAGAAATCATTGGCTTCTTCATTCTGGGTGAGACTGCTCATTACATACGTGCCAGAGTATGAGACAAATTTGATCTACTCCTGCAGAAGTATCTTCTGGAAAGGCAGAAAGATCCAGGTTACAAGACAAGCTGGAGGCTCTACAAATAAATTTAATTACCCTGTCAAAGTATTATGCCTCCAGTCCTCCCCATCACACTATAGGTCTACCCCCTCTCTGCTTTTTTCCTAGGAATAGATATTAAATTCTGCTTTTCCTACAGCCATAAAAATACTTCCTTTAAAATTATTTCTTCCAGCCTTACTAAAAAGAAACCTTATAATACAATAAGGCTTCATCTTTTCTGTAATTGCACCTTGGCCTTCTTACACTGTTCCCTAGTTGTTCAGGTTTACAAGGATACTGCCTTGATTGAATTAAAGAGATAGCAGAGAGGCTTGGCTGTTGTGGTTATTAGGACCATAAAGAAGCTGCCTTATACCAAGCCTTATACCACTGGTCCATCTAGCTCAGTATTGTCTACACTGACTGGCAGAGGCTCTCCAAGGTCTCAGGCAGGAGTCTATTTCAGCCCTACCTAGAGATGCTGCCAGGGATTGAACCTGGGACCTTCTGCATGAAAGCAGATGTCCTGCTACTGACTTATGGCCCAGAGGGAGTGGCAAAGGGAGGCTGGCAGCGGCCCATCTTTGGCCGCCGCACCACCTGGCCCTGCCCCCGGTCTGACATCAGACACTGGGGGCCGACTAGCCACGCACCCCCAAATCTGACTTCAGATGCAGGGACGTGGTCTCCCTCCCAAATGGGGCCACGCGACCCCATTTGGGAGGGAGATCGGCCTGTGCTGCATTGGCAGTGAGGCCAGGAGCAGCTCTCCCTGCCTTTAAAAGGCAAGGAGATTACTCCGGCCATGCTGTCAATGCAGCACGGGCTGATTTCGGTCCCAAACAGGGTGGTGGGGCCCCATTTGGAAGTGAAATAACACCCCCCGCATCTGACATCAGACGTGGGGGGCATGTCTGGGGCCACGAGGCATGGTGGCCCAGGTTCTTTGAACCCGTTCGCCCAATGTTGGCTCCGCCCCTGCTAGGGCCCCATCCCCTAAGGGGAATATTTTATAGCCGGCAGCACTCACCTGAGGCCACCCACCCAAATGCAAACTAGGGCAAACCCTGCTTAGCAAAGGAGGAAATGCATGCTACAGCAAGACCTCCCCAATTCCTTGTACAAAATTGTTTAAAACATGCCCTTGAGGGTAATTACCTACCTTTACAGAAGAAAGATCTTAATTTAATCAGTTTTTAAAATCTTCATTTAGTGTGCAGCTTCTGTTGTGCACACGATTCTCCAATTCTCATACTCTCACCAGCCTCTGTCTGTCTTCTGTTTATGGATGTGTCCTTTGCTACATTTTCTTCAACTCTGCAAATACTGTATCTCCTGAAATAGAAGTTTGGACAGTGGCAGGAGGAAAAAAATGTTTCTAATTTATTTTTGCCTTAGATACCCAGGTTCATCCAGGAGAGGCTTGGAGATGGAAAATCCCAGTTCAAATCTCTCAGTTCATAGTTCCTAACCTCCCCTAGCTTCCTGCTGCTTCCACCTTCATAGGCACTGTATACTAGAGACTTTAAATACTAGAGACTTTAAAAAACATATGCAGTTATTCTTGGTGGGGGGTGTATGAATGAAGGTTAATGGTCAATGATCAAAAGGAGGGTTGTGGGCCTGGGCCTGGGATATTTTCAGCACCTAGCAACACCTCTGGGTAGGATATATAGATGAAATGACCAATATTCATAAATTGCCCTTTGATCTTGCTGCCTCAGAAGGCAAGGTGACACAGCGAGCACCCCCACATTGGCTTGGCTAGGTCTAGTTTAGCTCTTTCCTCCTAGAAGGGTCTTCTGCAGTGGCTATAACACCAGGAGGCCTTAGAGTCAGAGCTTCTACCCCAAATCTCTTTCAGAAGTGTGTGTGTGTGTGTGTGTGTGTGTGTGTGTGTGTGTGTGTGCGCGCGCACCAGCCAAACTTACCCCGAAGTCCCTTTAAGATCCTTGGACCCAGGGGCATAGCAAGGTTGTAGTGGGCCCAGAGACAAGATTTTAAAATAGGCCTCCTCCCTCACTGAAGCTCAGCTCATGAAGTAAAGAAATCTTAAATGAGGCTGAATAGTGGTAACAAAAAGCAGAGTAAAATTTATATAGAGATAGAGATAGAGATAGAGATAGAGATAGAGATAGAGATAGAGATAGATAGATAGATAGATAGATAGATAGATAGATAGATAGATAGATAGATATAACCTATGTGCCACAATAGAACATCATCCTAAACTATTTTTTAAAAGGTTTTGTAAATTGTGGATGATGCAAGTCATTTAATGGTACTAGAGCTAGACATGCTGTTCTGGTAGCTCCAGGTCTTAACACTCACATCAATTTCGGAGGATGAATACAACTGAAGGAACCCCGGGCGGGTGCGCAGCTGGGGGAGTCAGTCATGTGACTTGCCTCTGGGGGGGGCCCCAGACAACTGTCTCCCTTTGCCCTATTATACTTACGCCCCTGCTTGGACCCACTCCACACACAAATCGGGCTTTGTCTTGCAAATTCTAGCTTATCTCCACGTATTTCTGGGTTTTTTAAATGCTGGTTTTCAGTTACTTGTTCTGAAAGAGCGGGAGCAAATAGGGAAAGGCACTGATGTAGAATCATTAGCATGATAAGAGGGATACTCTCTTTAGAAATGCAGATGTAGCTCTTCAGTAATCTCCCCCCCCGCCGCCCCATTGGTTAGAAGGAAAACACAGAGGCATGCCATGTGAACTTTTAAAAACAAAACCTGAGAGCAGAGGGGAGGGGCAGCTTCCCTCAATGCCGCGAGTGTGATTCGAAGTGGCTTCGCTCTTACCCCGCAGCTTGAAGCCATGTGCGAATCACTCCCTGGTCATTAAAGTGACTTCATTATGTAACAGTATGAGAAACAGGACCTGATTTCTGCTTATTTTGCTCTTCCCCCTTCATGCCTCCCCCCACCCCCACCGCTTTGTAGCATGCATCTTAGATTGTAATGTATTATTATAAAACGTAAACTGTCTTGGGTGTTTTGGCAGAAAGTTGGTATATAAATGTAGCATATACATAAAATAGATAAAGCTGCCAGACAGCTGCTGTTGTCCGAATCCAGTTCTGTCTGGTGCTGCCTGGCAGCAAGCTTCCCATCGAGTGATTGTTTCCCCTGGGCTTGTCACAAGCCCTGAAGACGGCAGCATTGGCTTTAACATCATGTTCCCCAAGCGCCTCGCTTAGCTGTCCCACCAACATGGCTTTGTTTTGTATTGCATAACCTATTATTTTGTATTGCATTGCATAACCTTTTGCAAACTGCGTTGATAATTTTGTAGCTTGAAAGACAGGGTCTAAATCTATAGAATATTTAATAATATTTATTTTATAGATGCAGACCTTAAAATAAAGTGTGCTGTCAAGTCGGTGTCAACTCCTTACTAATTAATCTAAAAAATCCCCAAGGCAGCTTACAATAGATTATGATTGAAGTCATCAGTGACAGATAGGCAATTAGATCTTCTTTCTTGTTTTGTCATCCTGGGTAGACCAGCAGGTTGGGGAATGTGGGTAGCAGTCAAAAGTCTCTTCGGGCTCAGATCTCATTCTGCTCCCATGCTGTGACCATTCTCTTACCTTACCAGAGCCAGCTTTTGAGATAATTTTTATCCATTCCCTTCCCTAGGTTTTTAAAAACAGAGATGCTTCCAGAACCATTCTCAACACACAAACATAGGAAGCTGCTTTATACTGAGTCAGACAGGAGTGGGGTGGGACCGCCAGTGGCCCGTATGCAGCCGTGGCGGCCACCCCACTGACCTTGCCCCCTGTGTCTGACGCGGGGCTAGCCACGTTCCCCGTGTCTGACATCAGACGCAGGGGACATGGTCTGGCTCCCAAACAGAGCCTTGAGACTCCGTTCGGGAGTTGGTGTTTAAATCCTGAAGGGGCCGCGTGGCCCCTTCAGGAGCTACTTAGTCTGGCACTGCATTCGCAGCGTAGCCAAGAGCAGCTCTTCTCTGCCTTAGTTTAGCTCCCGAAGGGGCCATGTGGCCCCTGCTCGGGTGCTAAACTAGCACCCCCGGGTCTGATGTCAGACGCGGGGGGGGCGTGTCAGGGCCGCGAAGCGCGGCCCCTGATTGGGTGTGGCCTGGGTTCTTTGAACCCATTCGCCCTATGGTAGCTCCGCCCCTGGAGTCAGACCATTGGTCCATCTCGCTCAGTATTGTCTGCACAGACTGGCTGGCAGCAGCTTCTCCAAGGTGGCAGGCAGGAGTCTTTCTCAGCCCTATCTTGGAGATGCTGCCAGGGAGGGAACTTGGAACTTTCTACATTCAGATACTCTTCTCAGAGTAGCTGCATCCCCTAAGGGGAATCTCTTACAGTGCTCTCACATGTAGTCTCCTATTCAGATGCAAACCAGGGCAGACCCTGTTTAGCAAAGAGGACAATTCATGCTTGCTACCACAAGACCAGCTCTTCTCAGATAAAGCCCCAGACTACTGGGTACCTGATGCAGATAATCTAAGTAGCACCCCCATGGGGAGACATAACATTAAACTAAAAAGCAATTATATGTTGTTCTTTAAGGATAACCCCACATTTGTCATCGGAGGGGCTTCTCTGCCCTGCTTGAGTGGTCCTGAGAGGCAATGAGGTCATTCACACAATCGAAAACTGTGTTCTACCCAGGTTTGGGAGCTCTGTATACTCCCAATTTTTGATTGTGTGAAAGCAAGGTTAGAGGAAAACCTGGGTAGAAGTGATTGTGTGGAAGCAAGGTTAGAGGAAAACCTGGGTAGCTTTTTCTCTTACCTTGCTTCCACACAATCACTTCTACCCAGGTTTTCCTCTAACCTTGCTTCCACACAATCAAAAATTGGGAGTACACACAGCTCCCAACCCCAGTTTGAACAGAAACTGATTGTGTGAATGACTTCAATGTGTTGCAGTGGCTTAGGGCATTTCCATCTTTCAATGGCACATGGAGTTGTTTTCCACATTTGGAGAACTGCAGCCAACCCTAAAGCAGCAAATATACATACAAATACAGAATGCTTATGAGACATAATTGTCCCATTCATCTATTCCATTTTTAGGTGTACACTTCAATACTGTATTGACACTTGAATAATTAGAGTAAATAAAATAGATCAGGAGTTCCCACCTTTTAAAAACAAGTGTACCCTTTCTGTCACAAACCTTCAGCTCAACTAACCCATAGAGATTGTGTGTGTGTGTGTGTACACAAATTTAAATGTTGCAGTTATGAGACAGGCTGCTCCAATCACAGGCTTACATCCGGACTAAGTGACTCATGAGTGCTCCCATTGAAATTAATGAAACAAGTTTAGCTGTCCTATTAATTTCAGTAGGGAAGCCTGTCAGTTAGGCTGAGGGGTGGGCTACATGAACTTCAGCATGTAGGCAGCAAATCAGGCACAGAGGAGAAGGGTCTTCAAACCCATCCTGCAGTGGACACATTGCTGAGGACATGTTAGCTAAGGGCTTCAAGCTGGCACTCCTCAGAAAGGGAACCAATAGTGCCGTGTGAGGAGGCATAGGTTCTTCTGAGTACCCCTAGAAGCCCTTTAAGTACCCCCTGTTCAGCACCCTTGAAATAGGTAAAGCTGTCGGATGACTATTGTACTGATTTGCATGATGGGGGCAGAATCAAGTGGTTTGTGTGGACAAGAACACCTTAGTCAGTAGGATAAACAGATGCAATAGGGGACAGAGCTAGTGTATCTTTAATAACAGCATATCAGAGAAAATCACAGAAGATGGAATGTTTTGATCAGAAAGCACTTAATTGGCTGAAGTAGGGAAGATCATATTGATTTATGGATGAAAGCTTTTCCTGCCCAAGAGCACCCAGCTTCAGACATGTAAGGCATTTAATTCCCTAATATACAATCAACAGCACCTACAGCCTTTGCTTGTCTTCTGAGACAGCATATTAAGCAACCTGATAAGTTCCATATGCAAATGTTAAGTGTATGTGTAATGTTTGCATGCTGCAGTAGTAGTACAAGATTTCTCTGCAGATGGGAGTGCTTAGCTTCTGCAGGCACAGCAGGTTAAAAAAAACTCTGGTCAGCTGGGTGGGCAACAGATTGGTGGGCAGGCCACAAGTGCAGCCACCCCAGCCCCTGGTGGGTCATTTTGGGGGCCCGCAAACCCAGGCCAGCCCACTGCAGACAAGACATAATTCATTGAATTTAAGTGGCAAGACTATCCATGCCAAATGTGGTATGTGCAGGTCAGCAGGGAGTATCTTATTCATAATTCCTTCTAAAAAGAAAAGAAAAGAAAAGAAAAGGTTTCCAGCTTTCCCTGAGCATGCTCTGGTGTAAATAAAACAGTGCATCCGGCTAATTTAAGTGGCAGGACTATCCATGCCAAATGTGGTATTGATGTATTTGAATCCACAAAAGGTGATACTTGTGTATGTGTTTAGGTACATGTGTTTAACTTAACAGAAACTCAAGAGTCTTGTAATGATTAAGTGATGTCTTAGTGAGGAGACAGAAGTCTGTGATTCATGCTGATAAGGTATAGCCTGTTTAATTATTGTTGTGTGGCCAATGTTTGTGTAAACTGTATACTAAAAGGTATAAAAACTTATGGAAATTGTAATTCAGGGTCCCAGATTGGTGAGAATCAGTTGGTACCCTCTGTCTGCAGCAGAACAAAATAATAAAGCCTTGGAAATGTTTCTCCTGTGTCTGGTTACTCTTATAAAAAGAGTCCTGACAAGAACCCAGAAAGGTGCATTTAGGCACATCAGTATGTGCAGGTCAGTGGGGAATATCTTATTCATAAATTACAAACCAAAAACGTTTCCAGCCTTCCCTGAGCACGTTCTGTTGTAAAAGGTAGTGCAATTTGCAGCTTATCTTGGGGTGGTGGGAGAGGGGTGCGCAAAAGGCCTTTAGGTCTAGGCTCCAAAATTCCCTAGGAGCACCTCCGCCTACTTGGTATGTTGTGGGGGTGGGTTGATTTTTAATCAAAAGCTTGCTAGGTGCGCGGCTCTTGGAGGAAAAGAAATCATGCATGCACCTAGTCACACACCTTGTAGAATATCCACGTGCCTGCCTCTTCCAGAGGACCGGCACCCGCTTTGCCCCTGCAATGCTCCATCAATTTCTCCGGGACCTCGTTTCTTCCATTTGAACGATCTCGAGCCAATCAGAAGAGAAGGGCATTGAGAACCAATCGCCTGCGATTGGAAGAAGCTCCAGCCGTCCTTTGTGGTAAACAAAACGAGTGGGGGCTCGTGCTTGAGTGACAGTCCGAGAGCTCCCAACCAGGGAGGAGCAGCCGCAGCCATCGCGCCAATAGCGGAATGGGGCAGGGCGGGGGCGGAGAAGCGCGCGTCGGAGCAGACAGCGGTTGCGCGCACGTCCTATCCTCCTCTGGCGAAGAGCATCCTTTCGGCGGCTGAACGGAGGCGTGGCGTGGCGAGATGTGTAAGGCGTGGCCTATGCGTGGAGGCGTGGCTTTGCCGGAGGAGGCGGGGCCGGCTGGATCCGCAGCTGTCGTCGCAGTAGGAGCTGAGCTGCGGAGGGGGCAATAGTAGGTATTGGAGGGCTGCCCAGCAGCGTTAGGATGGTTGCAATCTGGTGGCCCCTCCCCCGCTTTCTGTAAGAGCGCGTTATTAGCGAAGGGTTCTAGTTGCCCTGAATGAGCCCGGTAGTCTCAGGGAGGTGCAAGCCCTTTAATTGTTTCATGGGCAGCGCGAGAGCCTTGCAAGAGGGCCGCTACCCCTGGAATGTTCTCTTGGCAGCAGCCTTTTCCCTTCATCTGATGGGCACTTAAAGAGTCACTGGCAGTAAAGGGCGAAGCGAGGCAGAAACATCGTCCTCCCGCTCCCCATGCACAGAGGTTTCAGTGCCTTAGAGAAAGGCAGAGATCGGGGGAGAAGCATCAAGGATGGACGCTCAGGGCTAGCCGGCGAAATAATGAAATGCACTTTTCTTTTTGGCCCCTCGCTTTTAAGGAGAGGTATGGAATCCAGACTATAGCTGCACGACAACGCTACTGTTCTCTCGAGGGTTTTTGTTTAAAAAAAAAAAAAAAAAGAGGCTGTTTGCTTCCACCCAATGAGCAAAGAAGAAAAAGTTGTGAATCATTTCTTCTCCGGGGAGGAGGAGCCGAGAAAGTCGGGATGAAATCTGCCAGATGTTCGTACGTACGACTGAAGAAGGCAATTCCTTGACGACTTAAAAACCACACCAAACACTGGATTATTTGGCTTGCAACCGACTTAAATAAAGGCGGCTTGCCTAGAGAGGAGCGCGAGGACTCTTCCAGCGAGAGTTCGTGTGTGTGTGTGTGTGTGTGTGTGTGTGTGTTCCTCTCCCCGCCGTCCGTTCCCTCCTCCGGCCGTGTGGATCCTCCCCCTTCTTGAGAAGTGGGGGAGGAGGAGGTGGATGCCTGGTTTCCCCCTAAGGAACCGACCGATTATTACCAGGAAAGCTCGTTCTGGGAAGCCTAGAGGATGCGCCTTGCGAAAGGCGAGAGCTGATGGCGAGCCTGGACAGAGAGACTGGCGAGAGGAGGGCGACTGGCGGCGGGAGGCTGCGGACAGCGCCGTGGTGGGACAAGAAGCTGATCGCCTCTGGTCCCTTCCAGCAGAAATGCTGCATCACGAACCCATCACCCATCTGGTTCTGCCCCTGAACCCGCCCGAAAACAGCACCCCTGGTGCCTACTAGAGGCAGCAGTGGAGGGAAGGCGGGAGCGAGGCGTGGACGAAGTTTTTTTGTGTGGTTTTTTTAAAGAGAGAGCCACCAGACCCCATTTCCCCCCTCTGGCGGCGGCGGCGGCGGCTGCCCCCATCTGCTTCCTTAGGACCCCAGGAGGCAGCTGTGTGCGCCTCGGCTGTAACCTTCGTGCCAGAACGGGAGAATTCTTCAAAACGGGTGTCTGAGAGCGCAAAGGGGCAGGAAGGAAGGGGAGGGGGAGGAGGAGAGGGAGGCGGCCGCTGCTGCTGCTGTGTGGGGTTTTTTGGTGAGTGGTTTGCTTTTTTTCTTTTTTTCTTTTTGCTGAGCATCTCACCCAACAACTACTCAACTTCTTGCCCAGCTGGAGTAGCAACCCGGCGCACGGCTGCGGAGAACTTCTTCTTCTTCTTCCCGGGAAGGGGCCCGCCGCACAGCCCTGCAGCCCATCCGCGCGCCGGGGCGCTCTGCCTGCGCCTCTTCCCGGTGACCTCTCCCCGGCTGTCTAGACCAGGCTGAGACACACGTGTCGGCTTCTTTTCTTAAGCGAGCCCATTTCGAACCCGAGGCGGGGCGAAGGAGCGGCCCCCACCCGCCCGGCAGCCAGGATCGATCTTCTCTCTTTTTTTTTTTACACCCCACCCGTCCCCGAATCTCCCCCTTGGATCTGCCGAGAGGGGCCGGCGGGAACACCTCGGACTCCGCTTCCGCTGGTCGCCCCCCGCGACCCGTCTCCCACCTCGCGGCTGGGGCTGCTGCTGCGACTGCCCTGCCAGCCTCCTCCCGGCTCCTCGGGCGGCCTTGCTCCGGCGTGGCAGGGCCGTGGTGTTGGGTGGCGCGGCGGCGTTGGGTGCCCCCCTCTTGCCGGGCCTTGCGGCGGCGCGTCCATGCTGCTGCTGCGGAAGCTGCCCGGCTGGCCGCCCTCGGCGTTGGGGCTGCGGCTGCCGCAGAAGTTCCTCTTCCTGCTCTTCCTCTCGGGCCTGCTCACGCTCTGCTTCGGGGCCCTCTTCTTGCTGCCCGACTCCTCCCGCTTCAAGCGCCTCTTCTTGCCCCGCCGGGGAGCCGGAGCCGGAGAGCCCGAAGTGCCCCGCAGCCCCTCGCCGGACCCCGAGCGCCGCCAGGCCGCCCCCAGCCTGCCTGACGCTGCCGCGCCGCCTCGCCGCCTCAGGGACCCCAAACTCCCCCCCGCCCCGCCGGCGGTGGTCGCAGGAGCAGCCGCCGCCGCCGCTGTTTCCCCCAAACGGGAGCGCCACAGCCCACCACGCCGCCACCAGGGGCCGCCCGGGGAGGAGAAGGCAGCTGGTGCGGGCACCGGGGCGGCGGCGGCGGCAGCTCCGCTCAGGCAGACCCGCGCCCCGTTCCGCTTCGACTACGATGCGTTCCGCCGCAGCCTTCGCCACCCGGTGCTGGGCAGGAGGAAAGGCGGCACCGAAGACCCCGAGAACCGCGCCCGGCGGCTGAAAATCCAAGAGGTGAGCTGAGCGTGGCGCCCCGCCGCCAGACCGGCTTCTCTCCCGCCGCCGCCGCCGCCGCTTGCTCCTCTGTCTCTCTCCATCACCTTGAACCTCCTCCCCGCTCTCCTTCGGTTTTGCCTGGTTTGCTGCTCCGCCGCCAGCAGGACGCTGATTTTCTCGGTGATGGTTGTTGGGCTGCTGCTGTTGCTGCTGTTGTGCAGGGCGGGTTGACCAAATACTAGGTCCCTACTCCGAGGAGGTAACATCTGTCCCTAGGCACACTAGGCAGGCAAGCGAAGGGCGGCGGGAGCCTGATCGGGGGCTTCCGAGATCCTCTGTAGCTCTGCTTGTGGATGAGTAGGAAGGGGCACTCTGCACATGTCCAGAGGTTTACTTTTGCATCGGGCATTGAGCCCTGGCAGATTGAGAACAGGTTTCCGCGGGGAACTCAAGCTAAGGTTTCAGCCCTGCTCTCCTTGCTCCTTAAATGCTGGGCTGTTCGTGGGAGCTCTCCACAACTTCCCTCTCCTGCCCCATCCTCATTATTTGAATATATCCAGATGTATTTAGTTTTTTTAAAAAATATTTATTTGAAATATTTATATCCCGCCTCTCCTGCACACTGCTGTTCAGGGCAGCATACAATAAAAGCATAAATAAAAGCGAGGGAATAATCCTAAAATGCAATAAAAGAGAGCGTAGATAAAAGCAGACCAGCAGCCAGAACTCAAACAAGATGATGATTAACCTGGAATAACGATTACTGCTGCTTCTGCCTAGTTCTGCTTTTGCAAAGGCTTACGTGGCTTTGTGTGCTACCTGTGTGGAAATGCTGGAATCAACAATGGGGTTTCAGGCCACTTTGCATGTTCTCATTTTAGCAGGTGCACCTTATGGACTTGTGCATTGTACCTGCTGGCATGCACCATGACTTTTGACGTGAATGCCTGTCTTATTTTTAAGCTACTGTGGAAGCCCATATTGGAGAGCCAGGGGTGATTGTAGCTCCCTGTGGTGTGTTTCTGTAGTACAGTATATATGAGGTTTTTTAAATGACACATCAACCGCTATGGATTTTTGTGGGTGTGCAACATAGGGTAGTAATGCATACCTGCTAAAATTGTGAAATGACTTGTAAATTTGTATTAAGCAATGGTGAACTCACTCCGTTCCTTGGATATATAACCTGCTTTTATGTTCTGGTTTGTTCCCTCATTCTTCCCGGGTTATGCCTTCCACCCCATGACCCTTTCAAGCGTCACTTCAAGTCCCTATTGCTTCCGTTTCTTCCTTACAGTCAGCATTTCTTGCCTACTTTATTCCTCTCTTATGTCCTATGTTCATTCCTCCCTCTTCATGTTTCCACTTCTTTCTCCTTTATGATGTACCTTCCATTTTGCTCTCAAGGGCTTTCCCCATTCATATCCTCTCTGTCTGCCTCTTTGTGCTTCCTAGGAAAACTATCCAGTACATGTTTACTCAGATGTCCCACTAATTTCAGTTGGGCTTGGACATAAGCTAGAAGATACAGTTAGTTAGTTGTTTGTTTATGATCTTAGATCAAACAACAATAGAAACAGAATATACTCAGTAAAGAGAAAAAACAAAAATGAAAACAAAATCTAAAATGTTATCAGATACATAAAATCAAGAACCTTTGACAGTAACCGATTGCTGTGCTCTAGCCTCTCTTAGTTTGATCAATGTATAACAGAATTTGGCAACCGCCAAGGATATTCTTGGGTATATATCTTCTAATAAACATGTAAGAATCGTCTTCACTGAGTGGCTTTTGAGACCTTTCAGGTACTGGGATAAAAATAAATCTCTTTATTAAGTGGGCAATATAACAGTGAATGCATCAATGTTTCGGGAGCAGATCCACAAGGGCATAGTCTCTCCTCATAGGGTTTTCTCTCAAATTTCCCTGATAATATCGCTGAGGGTAGAGCATTCAGGCGAACTCTTGTAAATGCCCAGCGAAGTTTTGGTGAATAGATTGTATAAAAATAGGAGGCTATGACCCAATCTTTCTTGGTGCTTAGGAGTTGTCCTTATTGGAACTCTGGTGGGCCAAAGCCTCTCCCAGCCATGACTGGTCCCCCTGTAGATGCTATTTCTAAACTTAAAAATAGCACAGAAGCAACCAGTTGCATGATAAATGTATTGCCTAGCTTGTCTTACTCCTAGCTTATGTCCTCCTCCACTTACTCCTAGGTAAGTGCATTAAATTGCAGCTTTGGACCCAGTGGTTGACATCCTAAGTTTACTTGAGAAAGTCCCATTGAAATTAACAGGTTAGGCATGCACAACATGTCCTCTTTTAATTTCAATGGGACTTCCTTGAGTAAACCTACGATGTCAACCAGTGGGACTTACTCTTGAGTGAATATGCTTAGGATTGCCCCGTTACTTGTTCATTTTCCTTTACCATATCATTTAATGTTCTGTCATTCTGCTTTTCCCGTTTCTCATTTTTCTTTGGCTTCTTCTGCCACCTCACCATTTTTACTACCCTAGGTTCCTGTGTACAAAGGAGTCCCCCTAGGCTCCTGTTCACTAATACAGTCATTTTGTTGAAACAGAGGTGTACCTAGGTAATTTTGGAGCCTGGACCTAAGGCCTCCCCCCACCGGCAAGATAAGCTGCAATACACTACCTCTTACACCAAAACATGCTCAGGGGGAGCTGGAAACCTTTCTTTCGGTATTTTTAGAAGAAATTATGAATAAGATACTACCCACTGACCTGTACATACCACATTTGGAATAATGAGTTCACTAGGGTGATAGTCTTAATCACTCCTAACTGTCCTCTCCGACCTGCTTCTAAATGAGCTCCATGGTATATGGAAGAACTAAGGGAGCTGAAGTGGCTAGGTCGAGACTAGAGCGCAAGTGGAGAAGGACCCGGCTCAAATCCAACAGAGCACAATTGAAGACCTATGCTCTGGCAATGCGTGCAGCAAAGAAGTGATTCTTTGCTGTGCATATTGTGTCTGCAGGTTCGTGTCCAGCAGAATTGTCGAGGGTGGCGAGGGAAGTTATACAGGCCCATTCCGCTCTGGCTTTGGAACCATCAGTTAGCCTCTGTGAAGCTTTTAATGATTTTGTGTGTGGACAATATTTATTTATTTATTTATTTATTTCGCTTTCTACACTTCCCTTCCAAAAATGGCTCAGGGCGGTTTACACAGAGAAATAATAAATAAGATGGACAATATCTCTTGTATTCGAGCCGACCTGGATTACATTGCTGGCGTATCCAGCAACTCTTCTTTTGTGGTTATATTGGGTCCGTTTCAGTTGTGACTTCTGAGGATGTGCAAAAGCTGCTTGGAACTGTGCACCCTACCACCTGTCCAATATGGCTTATATTATCAAGCAGGGAGATTGTTGGCGAGGGTCTGGCTGAGATCATAAATGCTTCTCTGAGGGAAGGTAGGATGCCTCCTTGTTTAAAGGAGGCAATTATTAGACCTCTTTTCAAGAAGCCTACACTTGATCCCTTAGAGTTGGGTAATTATAGGCCTGTCTCTAATCTCCCGTGGTTGGCCAAGGTGATTGAGAGGGTGGTGGCCTCTCAACTCAGGCAGTCTTGGATGAAACAGGTTATCTAGACCAGGGATTCTCAACGTTGGGTCCCCAAATGTTATTGGACTTCAACTCCCATAATCCCCAGCCTCAGTGTCCTTTGTTGGGGATTATGGGAATTGAAGTCCAACAACATCTGGGGACCCAACATTGAGAATCCCTGATCTAGACCCATTTCAGACTGGCCTTTGGGCAAGTTATGGGGTGCAGATTGCTTTGGTTGGCCTGATGGATGATCTCCAAAAGGGAATTGACAGAGGGAGTGTGACTCTGTTGGTCCTTTTGGATCTCTTGGCAGCTTTCAATACCATTGATCTTGGTATCCTTCTGGATCTCCTGCGGGGACTGGGTGTAGGGGGCACTTCTTTACAGTGGTTCCGCTAATACCTTTTGGGCAGATTTCAGAAAGTGTTACTTGGAAACTGCTGCTCTACATACAAAGAGAGAGCTTTTGTTTGGTGTCCCTCAGGGCTCCATTTTGTCTCCAATGCTTTTTAACATTTACATGAAACTGCTGGGAGAGATCATCAGGGGATTTGGGGCAGGGTGTTATCAGGTTGATGACACCCAAATATGCTTCTTCATGTCAGCTTCATCAGGCAATGGCATCACTTCCCTAAATGCCTCCTTGGAGGCAGTAATGGACTGGATGAGGGATCAAAAAACTGAGACTGAATCCAAACAAGACAGAAGTGCTCACTGTAGGAAGCCACAGTTTAGGAAATGGGATAGATATGCCTGTTCTGGGTAGGGCTATGCTCCCCCAGAAGGAACAGGTTCGCAGTTTGGGAGTACTTTTGGGGATCCAGCCCTCTCTCTGATACCGCAGGTGGTCAGGAGTGCTTTCTATCAGCTTCGACTAGCTCGCCACTGCACCCTTTTCTGGAAGTGGTGCACATGCTGGTAACGTCTAGGCTTGACTACTGCAATGCACTCTACGTGGGGCTGCCTTAACGGCTTGGGCCCACGGTATTTAAGAGAATGTCTTCCTGCTGCCTATGAAGGTCTTCAGGGGAGGTTCGTCTGAGGGTGCCATCGGCTGGTCTGGTGATGACTCAAAGGTGAGCCTTCTCTGTAGTTGCCCCTGGGCTGTGGAACACACTTCCTGCTGAGATCAGAGCTGCTCCATCCCTGTTGGCTTTTAGGAAACAGCTAGACACATTTCTTCAGCCAAGCTTTTTAGTTATTTGTTGTGTTTCTATGGGTATTTTAATTCGATCTTTATATGTGTTAACTGTTTAAAAAAAATGTTTTTTATGCTATAAACAGCCTAGAAACTATGGTACTTGGTAGTTAGTATACAAATCTGTTAAATAAATAAATTTGGCACGGACAGTCCTGCTGCTTAAATTAGATGAATCACGTCTTGTCTGCAGTGGGCTGGGCTGAGCCTGCCCCCCCCATGTCCCGCTGGGGGCCAGGGAGGCCGTGTGACCAGCCCGTGCCGGGCGAGGGAGTGCACAGTGCTGAGGGCACCTGTGGCCAGCCCATGGCCCACTTGCAGCCCGCCCTCCAATCTCCTGTCATGCACGGCTGGGTAGGGGGTGGGTGGGCGGTGAGGGCCGAGAGGGTTCTTTAGTGGTAGCTAGGAGACTGGCAGGCAGATGGGCCGTGCAGCCACCCCAGCCCCCAGCATGACGCTCTGCCCCCCACCCGGGGCGGAGGACTGGACTTCCGCCCAGAAGGCCAGTCCAAAGGGGGCTCTGCACTGAAACAAATGTATGTTTAGTTGTGGCACATGCATGAAGAAGGAAGTGTGGAGAGCAGCTTCTTAATTAAGATAAATGCATACCAATTACACTCTTTTCTGTATATTATATGTGTCATGTATTGCACATAAGTATAGAGCTGGGTATATGAACATGCACTCTTTTTTCATGAGTTCTGGGGGCCCTCAGAAGCTGGGGGAGGCCCGGGTTCTTTGAACCCATTTGCTCAATTTATAGCTACACCTCAATTATAGCTGCCACACATACATTTCGCGCGCGCGCGCGTGTGTGTGTGTGTATGTATGTGTGTGTGTGTGTATATATATATTCCCCCCCCCCCATGCTGAATTGGATTCTTCTTCTGGAGCTCTGCAATTTAAAGGCCCACACATCTCCAGCATTTCTCCTTTTTTTTCTTTTCCCCATGGATCATATGTGAACGAATCTTAATAAGCTGTTAACCAGACATAATAAGATGAAACTGAGCAAAGATAATCTCTAGATCGATGTTAAGGGGAAAACATTATGGAAACATACATGTTTCTTCACAGATGGTGGAAGTTTGGCCGATTTTGAGATATATGAAACCAGAACTGGATAAAATGATAGAAACTGACAGGGTGAAAGATACCAGGAGTTCAGCCCAAATCCATAATGAACCTTCTACCCAAGAAGCAGGATTGCATCAGCTGATGCAATGGCCCACCGTTGACTTTAGCCTGTTACGTGGCTTTTAATTTACTTTGTCTCTGTCCTGTCTGTGTGTGTCTCATTCTTTCTGACTGCTGTTACTACTTGCTCCTATTTGCTGCTTTTAAACATTTTCTCTCCCCTCGCCTTTCCCCCGCTTAAACAATAAAAATAATGTTGGTGATTCAGCTGGTTTAACCTGTTTTAGGAAGGGGTGTATGCCTAGTTATGGGTCCAGTTGGAGATCAGTGGATCCCACCCATAGGAGGCAGGGATGAACTGTCTGCATCACAGCCAGATGCCTGCACAACGTGTAGCTCCAGGAGACTTGAGTGAGTCAGTCTATGTGTTTCAGGGAAATGTGGTAAGGTTTCATAGGTACATGTCTGAACTGGAGGTGAACACTTTCTAGCCTTGAACTGATAGCTGGTGAGAAGCCATCTATAAAGGAAAACCCTTCCTCCAGTCTTCATCAAAGGGAAATACCATCTTGGCCAATGTCCACACCCACAAACATGCCATCTCTGGTTATGGCAATCCTTGTTTCTCAATTATATGGACAGGAGATACCCCAGGGAAATGAAACGGCTGCGTGTAACCTGACAGGGCCATACTCCGTTTTCTATGGCATGTTGGCACTCAGCATTTGAGGGAGGAGAGGGAGAATGCTTTGCGAAACAGACTAAATTTCACTATGCATGTTGACGTTGAGCAATCTCCCTTCAATGGGGGTTTTGCACATGTAACCAAAGATGGAATATGGCCCAACACCCACAGTGTGTGCATAAAGGACAGGCTGGCAGCTTTGCACATGATGAAGAGCGACGGGTGACCTAGTTAACCAAAGAACTATGGACTCAGTGTATCAATGACACCTTTTGGCCACAGTAACTAGTCAACTCTGAGCAAACCTCAGGTTAGCAATAGATACTAATAAAGTATCTAGATCTAAGGAAGCAAGAATTAATTCCCTCGGTCAGTTACTTCATCTTTCTTCTTGGGTTGAACAGAGAGGAAAATTTAAATGCAACAGAATAAACTTGAGGGTGACAAATTGTGGTGATAACCTACCTTATTATATCTTTTAATAATATTCTATTTGATCTGGAGATTTTGATCAGCTCTTGCAAGCAAACACTGCAAGAGTTATAAAATTCTTGCTCCTTTGCTAGGCAACCAGACAAAACACACCCAGGGTGCTCATTTTCTTTATGATCCCAGGCCTAGCCAAGATTAGCTTTGCCTGTACTGTTGATAGCAGCAGGGAACTGAAAGAGCCCCCCTGCGTCTGGGTTTCTTGCGCACTTGGGATGTTAGGGCTCCTGTTCATTTCTTGAGATGCTGCAGGCTTCCAAGCCTAAGAGCATGCTGGGACATGGCATCACTTTAAGTTGAGTGAACGGATGAGAGAAGTATTGCTAAGTTGGTAACACCTGACGTTTTGTGGTCTTGCTTATGCAAGAGCACAAAAGTACTGCAGCACTTTCAAAGGAGTTGGCATCCATGCCTCTGTCACTACTTGGTACCTAAAGCTGAAAAGGCCTTCTTTTCTGTCTGCTGAAATGTAGCTTTGATGCAGCATTAATGGTGAATTGATTTTTCCCCTCTCTAGTGGCTCATTTCATTCGTTTGCTTGTGGATTAATTTTTGTTTTGGTTTTGTTGTGCAAAGCTAGAGCTAGGATGCTTTTGTATGCACGTGAGCTTCTAGTTGGCTTTAGTGCTGTACTGGAAACTGTAAAGGCTTCCGGAGAGTGTGCATCTGGCCGTTCTTGAAGGAGGGCTGCTGAAAAAGCTAGCATTGGTTGGTTCCCTCTATAGAGGACTCTAAAATAGGAATCCTTTCTACTTTTATATAGAATTGTTGCACGGGAATAGAGCAGAAGTGAATGAAGTAATACAGCTGGTGGTTATAGGTGTAACGCAGTGGGCCAGTTCAAATATCACACAGGGGCAAGATTAAATTTTGACTTTGCTTTCTGTGTCTCAGTTTCGGGAACGTGTGCTCCCCTTTCCTTTGTCTGTGTGCAAATTGAAATAATTCTACTGAATTATTTCAGTTATTTTAAAATTTGAAATCAGTTATTTTAAAATTTGAAATCAGTTATTTTAAAATTTGAAATCAGTTATTTTAAAATTTGAAATGATTCGACTTCCAATTCTGGTTAGAAACAAACCATGCTCGGTTGTGATGTCTGAACCAATCAATTCTGACTTATGCTAACCATAGTACTTGAAATAAGCCATGTTCTGAACCAGTGTTCCCTATAACAGGGATTCCCAGATTTTGTAGACTACAACCCTCGTCATCCGCAGTGAAAGGCCATTGCAGGTGGGATTGCTGAAAGTTGTCGTCAACAACATCTAGGAATCCCTGATACAGGGAGCACTTATTTTGAACCCAAGATTAGAATAAGCCAGGATTGGTCAGTTTGGATGTTGTGACTCATCCTGGTTTGTTTCTAAGCACAATCTGAAATGGTTGTGACTCGTACTATATGGTATAAGCGGAGAGGGAGAAGTATGTGCTCCCACGACGGAGAGATGGTGCATGAAGCAACGGCTTAATCTTTGCTCCATCTGAACCAGCCCATTAAATGGCTGTTTGTCTAAAGAGTGATGAATCAAATCACTTTGCTTGTGTTTGGTTGCTTTCCCCCGCTGCTTCCCTGTCTGCATGTAGCCAGGTTTGGGGAAAACAGGTTTATCTGGATAGCTCACCTTGATCAAAAGCTGCAGTTCTGGCCGTTACTACATACCCATTCTAGAAGCATTGCAGCTGTGGTTTGTGTCTGTTGTGAACAATTCAGAAGATCTATTTACCATAAGTGTGGTTAAATCCAGTGAAGGAATGGGAGAAGACCGCAAGTAGTGTGGTACCTGAGCCGGACTAACTGTGATATCAATAAAATGACTCTCTGTGGATAGCAGATTTTTGTAGTATGTGTGCTACCTTTAAGCAGTGTTCACTCTAACAGGAATTCCCAGATGTTGTTGACTTCAACTCCCATAACCCCCAGGCAAAATTCTTTGTAGCTGGGGATTCTGGGAGTTGTAGTCTCTATAACTCATAAGAACAGCCCTGCTGGATCAGGCCCAAAGCCCATCTAATCCAGCATCCTGTTTCACACAGTGGCCCACCAGATGCTGCTGGAAGCCACAGGCAAGAGTTGAGGGCATGCCTGCTGTTACACATCCTGCCTTTGAGGCTGGAGGTGACCTGTAGCCCTCCAACTAGTAGCTGTTGATAGACCTCTCCTCCATGAAGTTATCCAAACCCCTCTTAAAGCTATCCAGGTTGTTGGCTGTTACCACATCTCGTGGCAGAGAATTTCACAAGTTGATTATGCGCTGTGTGAAAAAGTACTTCTGTTTATAGGTCCTAAATTTCCTGGCAATGAATTTCATGGGATGACCCCTGGTTCTAGTGTTATGTGAGAGGGAGAAGAATTTCTCTCTATCCACTTTCTGCACACCATGCATGATTTTATAGACCTTTATCATGTCTCGCCACAAATCCCAGAATCCCACATCTGGGAATCCCTGTTAGAGGGAACACTGCCTTTGAGATGTGCTCAAGTGTGAGCTGCAGGTTAATCTGTGTGATTGGAATATAGTTAACTTATTTTTATTTTTCAAATTTTATATCCTGCCTTTCTGGCCCTAAGCAGACTCTTGAGTGCCTTAAGATAAAAATCTAATAAAAGCAAGGTTGAACCGGGCAACTTCCCAGTATCAAATACCTAAACAGCAGCAAAATTTAGCATGAATAAAAACGAGCAAAACAGCTGTCTGTTTCAGAATCACTCTGAAAAACAAAAGCTTTTGTAATCTTTTTTTTTTTTTTTTTTTAAGAATCTGTTTTAAGTTGGCCTAGTGAGCCAACTTATTTCCAGAGTGGTCTGAAGCAGCACTGAAGAAGCCAATAATCTTCAAGCCAGTAGTCAACACCTCTGCTTCCAGAAGGCCAGGGTGGTTGAAGTTGACATCTTCTCATGATCATATGTTGGGGAGCGGAGCTGGAGAGGATATGCATATAGGAGAGAGCAAAATATTTGAATTCTTAATACAAACAGAATGTTCAGATGCTACCCATTTTCAAGTTCTACCTAAGGCACATGCATCATTAGAATTTAATCACAAAGTTGAATTTTTAAAGGTATCATAAACAATACACATTAACTTTTAAATGTTCTCTTTTCTCCCCCCCCCCGTCTTTCCACCTGCTGAGCCACAAACCTAGGAAGATAACTGCAAAACAGGAAAAGAAGCTAGTTATGAGAGATAAAGAGTTTGGCTTTCAACAGCTGTAGGGTCTGGAGGAAGGAAATGAACTCCTGGGCAAAGATAAAATGTGTTTTAAAAAATTAATGAAAAGCTTGCAGGAAAGAGGAGGAAGCAGAGGTCTGTATCAGTGCATAGGTTAAATAACACGTTTTGATTCTTCCTGTTACACAGTTTGGGGGAGTTGGTGTTGAGATGGCACTGAAGTTAGTGGGATGAATGCTCAAATGCTGGATAAGCTTTTTCTCAGTTTGCAGAAGTATAATGGAGTTTTCACCAGAAGTTCTTCTATAATTAATATGTGTATGACTCATTTCCAGCTAATTCCTGTAGTGGAGCAGAAGGGTCAGAGTATAGGGAGGATAGTCATTAATCCAGAACACTTTCAGATGAGAATAAAGAGTGCTTCACATGTTTTTTTCCTCTTCTTGGTAGGTGTTTGTGGTGTGTATTCTGAGCCAGGAATGTGTGCAAAGTTTATTTTCAGTTTTTCACCTGAGATGTTACTTTGGCTTGTATAAGTGCACTCATATTTCTGCTCCCACCAATTATATGATGAACCCTCTGTAGCTCTGTTGGTTTCTTTGCCCTGATAACATGGCTTTGCAGACATGAGAAGGTTTGGTTACAGAAATCACTCAGTCAGATGTACTTTGAAAATGAAACAAGAATAATATTTATTTAAAGATGTTCTCTGAGGTTTGTTTGTTTCACTGTTGATTAGTAGTGCTGAAATCTTGCTTGGGTACAAAGTTGATGATTTGAACTTCTCTCAGTACTTAGTTACTTGACACACAATTTATAAGGCTTTTCACCTTCGAACCCAGTTCCTTCCCAAAATTGTACCTCACAACCCTGTCTTTATTACAGACTGTCCTAATAACCCAGTTCTTTATTTTTTTAGACTATCTTATCCTTTGAGTCTCGGATCAACTCCTCTTTGAGACTGTTTCTACCCGGACCCAAATCTCCATTCTCTACTGAACTTCATTTCTGTCACTCTCTAACTGCCTCTTATGACTGACGGCTCCAAAGAGTTCTAAGCCAATCTGCATAAAAGTAGTTTTGCACCATTTCATCACAGTGTGCATCTAAGATGTTTAAGCGCATGCTTAAAACTGTAATGTGTGGATGCAATGAGCATTTAAACTTAAAAAAAAAAAGATCTCAGGGAACTCGCAGTTCCTGGTTAGCCTAAGCTGACAGGATCCTGAATAGATGCAGCTTTGCTAAAGATTTCCTATTAAATCTAGTGTGATTGAAAACTAAGTTTATTTTGAGGTTTAGAATTGTAAGTATTGAATTGCAAGAAGATATGGTGAGCAGCTGGGTCTCCAGAATCTCACCTTTTTATTATACCGATAAGTAATTGAGCAAGCTGCCATTCTGCTTTTGAGCTTATCATGGCAAGAATGTAAACTTTCTGTGTTAACTAATGTGGGAGTTTTTGGTGTGTGTATGCATGTGCAGTGGTGCTCTTACCCCTGGACTTTGGGGCCAAAGTCCAGAGCCTCCATATCTCCTGGGGCCTCTCAAATCCTCTTTAGACCTTCCTGGGTGGTGTGGTCGCTGCTGGCCTGCACTGCACTGAGTGGCCAAGTGTGATTATGACCTGTGCCGGGTGCTTTAGAGACAGGGCGAAATGGGGAAAGAAAAATATGGGATGGGAATTATGTTGTGTGTTGAAATGTGTCTGCTACTGCATATTTGCATAAATATACCAAATGTGATTAAAAATACCGTTTGTCATGGGGTGTGTGTAGGGAGATGATGCTTAACTTGCAGGGGGAGGGGGGCTCCAAAGGCCAGGCTCCAAAATTACCTAAGTGCACGTGTGTGTGGATTTTTTTCCAGTTTGAGATGTCTTAGAAGAGAGGAGGTACAATGTGTAGTTTGGAGTGCATCGACAAAAGTTGCAGAAGATTCATCTATATGTCCTGTTATGTTGCAGGGCTTACCTTTTCTACATTTGGCCTTAAAATTAAGATCTTGGATGTCTTCGAATTGACTCCCTTTGCTTCCTGACCATTCATGATGCCAGTTCTTCCTGGCCACCTCTTGATGCCAACTAAATTTGGGGAGATAGTTGGTCTATAAGCAGTGCCCTAAGACAGTGCTTGTTCAACTTACACGCTCTCTCTCTCCATATATATATATATATATATATATATATATATATATATATATATAAATTCTCTAAGGCGTAGCCGTGACTAATCCCGTGTGTGGCAGCTCTCGCAAGAGTTGGTGAGCAGAAGCACCTGATTGGGCAGTGGGGATTCCATATAGGAAGGATAGGGAGGAAGAACCTGTGAGAGCAGAAGCACCATGGTGATTGAGCAGTGGGGATTCCTTATGCAGATAGGGAGGAGGAGCCTGTGATGGTTAAGGTCAGTTGGAATGCAAGTATTACTGGTTGAAAGATGTTCTTGATTGTAGAGGAGAGGAATATGAATGAAGAAAATCTCTCTCTCTCTCTCTCTCTCTCTCTCTCTCTCTCTCTCTCTCTCTCTATATATATATATATATATATGAGAATATGAATATGAATGATCTTAGAGATATATGTATGTATGTATGTATGTAGTGGGCAGGGGTCTGCGAAGAGAGGGGTTGTGAGGAAGGAAAGATCCCCTTCAGGAGAATGAGGCTTGCCACTGTGTGAATTAGCAATAGCAATAGCAATAGCACTTACATTTATATACCGCTCTATAGCCGGAGCTCTCTAAGCGGTTTACAATGATTTAGCATATTGCCCCCAACATTCTGGGTACTCATTTTACCGACCTCGGAAGGATGGAAGGCTGAGTCAACCTTGAGCCCCTGGTCAGGATTGAACTTGTAACCTTCTGGTTACAGGGCGGCAGTTTTACCACTGCGCCACCAGGAATTAGATGAGGAAACAACATCTGTTAACTCAGGAAAGGAGGGAGAGAGAGAAGGGAGGGAAGAAAGACAGAGGGTAAGAGTGAGTGGAGGAAAGAGAGAGAAAAAGAAGGGAGGGGAGAGAGAAGGAAGGGCAAGGGATGGGCCCGGGCCTGTCAGCGGCCTCAGGGGAATGAGCGGCTGTGGTGGTTGCAGCGAGGAAGGGCCCGGTCAACTGCTGCTGCTCCTGTGGGGAGGAGCAGGTGTGGGGCTTGGATGAGAGTGGGGAGGTCTCTGGGGATAGGGGGCTGCAGCTTGGCTAATAGGCGCTAGCAGCACAGTGGCCGTGACCAAGAGGAGTGAGGGGGATGGAAGCAACGGGATGGAGGAGGAGGAGCAGGAGTGTACCTCAGGTGAGGGTGGGGAGATCTCTGAGGTGAGGGGGCTGTGGCAGGGGGTGAGGGGAGCAATCAAGTACTAGCCCGCAGATGCTCTGCGCAAGTCAAACTAGTTTTATTTATTTTATTATCAGATTTGCAGACCGCCTTTCATTTAAAAAAATCCCAAGGCAGTTTACAGCATCTTTAAAACAATACCAATATATTACACACTTAAAACAATACCAATATTAAATTTCAGTGTTTAAAGTAGTACACATGTATTAAAAACATATAGACAGTATATAACACTAGGCAACATTAGAGTCTCTCTAAATAAATTAAGCCCAGTTGAAGAAGCTGTTGCGACCGTTTCAGAAGTATCAGGGTCCTAGAAGAAGCCTTGACAAAGCTAGCAAGCCTAGCCTCTTATGGCTGCCAGTTTGTCTGCAGAGGGACCCTTGAACATCTGCCATGGAAATCCAGTATGTTATAGAGGATTTTGAGGCATATTCAAAAGTCTGCATCATGGGCCCTGTCCAATTCCTTTTAGGGATGTGCATAAAACCGGTTTGCCCGATTCGGTTCGAACCAGGACGGGGTGGTTCGGTTTTGGTTTTTCTCAAACCCCCCTCTGGTTCGGTTCGGGTTTGAACCAATTCAAACCTCCAAAAGTGGGTGGGGTGGTAGCTGGCACCCATGGGTACCTGCCACCCAAACCCCAAAGCAATCGGACACTCATACGATTTTTTATTTTTTTCTCATAGGGTATAATGGGACTTGAACCAGCCTATTATTCCCTATTGTGGAGCACCCGGGGGTGCCAACAACCACCCAAACCCCGAAGCATTTAGACACCCCTATGATTTTTTTAATGAATATTTGAATTATTTTTAATTATTTTTCTCATAGGGTATAATGGGACACGAACCAGCCCATATCCCCTATTGTGGAGCACCTAGGGGCACAAAAGTGGGGTGGGTGATAGGTACCCAGGGGTGCCTACCACCCACAAAACTGCAAGGCAATCGGACACTCCTCTGATTATTGGTGGATTTTACAATTATTTTTGAATTCCTCATAGGGAATAATGAGGATTGCAGCAAATGTATCGCTTCATGTCAGGGGGAAAGTGGTGTCCTAGAGTGGATTGTGGTGGGTGGTAGTTCCCAAGGGGAGCAAGGAAGCTATCAGAATTATTTGAAAGGAATTGGGCGAAGGGCTGATTTTTAATTGATATTTGAAATTTATGCGTCTTTATGGTTTTTCTTATATGCTTATATGCTACCAAAGAATCTACACTCAAAACACTTCAGAAACAACAAAACCCAGTGCCCCATGGGTTAGCAACCCATGGGGGTGGTTAGCACCCTCTGTGCACTACACCACCACTCACTCTGGGCCACCCAAGCACCCCACAAGTGGCTTTAAGGTTTTTCTCCATAGGGAAGAATGGCGGTTTCAGCAGCCCCATAACTGCACTTGGGGGGTGCTGGGGTGGCCCAGAGCGAGGGTGCCAACCACCCATGGGTTAGCAACCCATAGGGTAGTGGGTTTTATTGTTTCTGAAGTGTTCTGAGTGTAGATTCTTTGGTAGCATATGAGATTTTAATGACAAACCATGAATCCACTCTCATTGCTAACCTTAAAGACACATAAATTTCAAAAATCACTTAAAAATCAGCCCTTTGCCCAATTCCTTTCAAATAATTCTGATAGCTTCCTTGACTCCCTCGGACACAACCACCCACCCGATTCTGCTCTAGGCCACCCCTTTGCCCCCGACGTGAAGCTATACATTTGCTGACACCTCCATGCTTCTTTATGGAGAAAAACCTTAGATGCGTAAACTTAAAAAATCACTTAAATTCAGCCCTTCGCCCAATTCCTTTCAAATAATTCTGATAGTTTCCTTGCCCCCCTTGGGAACTACCACCCACCACAATCCACTCTAGGACACCTCTTTCCCCCCGACATGAAGCGATACATTTGCTGCAATCCTCATTATTCCCTATGAGGAATTCAAAAATAATTGTAAAATCTGTATGAGTGTCCGATTGCTTTGGGGTTTGGGTGGCAGGTACCCATGGGTGCCAGCTACCATCCCATCCTCTTTTGGAGGTTTGAATCAAACCACCCCCAGTTTGGTTCGAATTTGAACCTGCAGCTCAAACCTGATGGTTGGTTCAGTTCGAATTCAAACTGTCGAACCACCCTGGTTCGAATTCGAACCAGTTCGCACATCCCTAGTTCCTTTCGGCTCATCATGGATCTGCATTATCTATATTTATATCAAATTATCTTAGATGTACCTGTCACTAATCCCATATGTGGCAGCTTTCATGAGAGTTTGCGAGTGTGGGGAGGGGTAGAGGAAAGTGATGACGGTGGAGAACATAAGGCCAATGGACTGGCTGGTGAATGGGCAGAGAAAGCAGCAGTGGCAGGGTGGAGAAAGCAAAAGTGGTGGTGGGGAAAGAGAAAGGGATGGTAGTTGGCGGTGGGGAAGAGTGTCAAACGGTCGGAAAAAGCGGCCGGCCAGAGAGAAAAAACATTAAACGAGGGACCGAGAATGAAGGAAAACTAGAAGCACTCTGCACCCGGGCCAGCTAGTTCTATTTATTTATCATATTTTATCATCTTTTATCTTCCAAATCACACCGCTGTGAGGTGGGATGGGGGTAGTGGTGGGCACAGTGGCTCGGGGGGGGGGGGGGGCAGCAAGGGTTGTGGGTGGGAGGTGAGGGGATTGCCAGATTCTCCTTTACAAGCATGGCTGTCGAGTCTCGAGCCAGCTTGACAATCGGACTGGATCGGGACCAGGCTCATTTGAGCCCGAACTGAGCTACCCGGGCGGCAGCTCAAATCCAGTACGGATTCAAACCGGGATGGTTGGTTCCATGCACATCCCTTCCTGGAAGCAAACCCTGTTGGTGAAACTAATTTCACATTAGAACTAATCAGTAAGAACTAATCAGGCCCAATGCAGTGCACACCTGCACTGTCGCCCTTGCTACCCAGTTATACAGTTTTCATTTTATCATATTTTAATCAAATCTTAATTCTAATCTTAATTAGAGCTTCTCATTGATGTTAGTTTTATGCTCACAGTCTCTAACTACTTAGCCTCTATGCATTCACTTTATAATATTTTAATAACACTACATAGATTATAGTTTGACAACAGAAAGATTTTAGCTATAACTTTAGTCACTGTCTCTATAGGCATAGACTGTTTTTAATGCCACTGTTATGTTTTATCTTATGCTGGTCAAAGACCAAAATAAAGATATTTGTTAAGAGGTGATTCAGTATAGACAGCAGTATAATTCTGCAGAATTGTATGTAAGTTTCAATTCTGTATATATTGTGCAGAATTCAGCTTCCTGGGAATACTAGCTATCATCCTCTTCTCCCCGACCAATAAATCTTGAGCACTTATTATTACACAGCTATGCGTGAAAGTATGTGGGCAATGCAGATGAAATTTCAGAACCCAGAGAGGAGGAATTATAGCTCAGTGGTGTAGCGCAGGTGAGCACACTGGTGGTATCTCAGGTGGCAGCCGCTGGGGAAGTCTTTTACCTGAAACCCTAGAGAATCACGACTGGAGTGATAATATTGGATTACATGGACCGATGGGTTGGCTCGGTATAAAGGCAGCTTCTTATGACTGATAAGTAGCACTTTAATATGCAGGGCCTTTCCAGATATGTATCTAGCTGACCTTCAGAACAATTCGGAAGGAATTCTTTATTTCCCGAGAAGCAGCAATCTCTCCAGGGCCCCTCAGCTGAAGATTCGGAGGTGGTTATCCTGCCGTAGGAATTCCTGTTTACGTGAGAGAGGAATTGTCAGCTAAGCTGCCTTGGGTCGTTCGTAGGTCACTGTTTCCTCTGTGGAACTGTGGGCTCCTTCCACCAGAGATGATTCTGCTGCTGTGTGTATGATCAATTATTCCAGGATGAATGAACAGTGGGTCAAGGGCTTCTGTTCATGCCTGTCCTTAATGCCTCTCTCATCTCTCCCCGCTCCACTGCCGTGTGGTTAGGAATGAGGCCTAGACCTCAGGGGTGTCTGTAAATAAGCCCCTGTATTGTATAGTGTATTAATATTCCCAAACCTCCTCTTTTTGTAAATAGTCCTTGCATTATAAATGAATTATAAGTTATATTCCTGAAACTTCCTTATTGCGAATAGGATTTCTGTGCTTGCAAGTCCCTGTGCATGGAGAAGGTGCAGGGTCAAAAGCTCATTCTTGTTTTTCTGTAGTTTCACATTTGGTTTAGCAGTTTGACAGATTTTTTTGGTGGGGAAGAGATTTTTAAAAATGGAGGGAATTTTTGTTTGCCTGGGCTGAGAAACGGTTGGGGCAAAAATGCACATATAGAGAGAGAGAGTTTGAAGAAAGTAGAGTCAGTCTGCTGGAGAGACACAGAGCTGGAGGTTGCAGAAGAAAGTCAGAGTGAGTCCAGGAGAACGGAGAGTGAGTCCAGAGGCAGCCGCGGAGGGAGTCAAGCAGCGGCCCAAGTGCTGCCTCTGCTGCGGTCCCCCCAACCCCGCCTCCTGCATCTGCCATCAGACGCAGGGAGCGTTTGGGAGCAAAATCACACACCCCGTGTCTGATGTCAGGCACGGGGGGCATGTCTGGGGCACAAGGCGTGGCCCCTGATTGGTGGCGGCCCAGGTTCTTCGAACCCGTTTGCCCCTGTCCAGAGGAGTTAAGAGAGTGAGCAGCTAGAAGAAGCCTGAAAGAGGATCTGTCTACAGTGGAGTTGGTCAATCTGCAGGAAAGAAGTTTCAGGAGGAAAATAGCTGACATCACTAGAAGAAAAAGAAAAGCCAGGCTGGATTGAGCCCCAGACCAGTGCTGTAACCTGGACAAGAGACTGCCCAGCGAGCCAGAAGCTGTGAAGAAAGTCAGTCCAGAGGACTCTGTGTAGGGGCCAGTATAGAGCCAGGTAGTCAATGAATTTTCCCAGCTTTTTATTTTCCCTGACATGCTCTATAAGTAACTGTTTTGAGTTTGTATTCTTTCCTGCTAAAGTAATGTTTTAATTGAACCAATTTTTCTCAAAATACTTTCTTGTTCTATACAAATTAGAGGCTTGTTGACTTGTCTCCACCGCATGCCTATAAGCCTTTCCACACTATTGGAGTTTTTAGGTTTTGGTAATTTTTGAAAGGCTGTTGCAGTGGACTCACTCATACAAAAAGTCTGTGTGGTGGCAACGGCAAAAGGTTAGGAAGAATAGAGAGCGGTTCCTCCACAGTGTGTGTGTGTGTGATTTCAGCTGTGTAAACCCTCTGTTCTGGAATTGTCTTTCCAGCCCAAAAAGTGGTTGACTTGAAAAAGCTCTAAGAGGAGATTTGAGCCCAAACTCTTCAGGTCAATTCTTAAATATCTGTTATGTTTCATGCAGTACTGTTTTCTTGCACCATACTTCAGATTCAAATAAACAACTGAAGATTAAGGAAACTCTTTCTTTCTCTTGCTTCTGCAGTTACTGCAGCTACTGCATGCTCTTTCTCTAAATCTTCTGAACTATTCACTCTGCCCCTTCACTTCCTGTTCCTTCTCAAAACTCCACCTTCAGGTTGCTACTTCTAATGCAACATATTGTTACGTGTTGGATCCATCCACCTACTTACAAAATAGGTCCCGATGGAGAATAAAAGTTGGTGAACATTTTGCTCCACTCCTGAGAGGTATGAACATTCTTGGGCAGGGCTGCTCAACTTTGGCCCTCCTGCATATGTTGGCCTATAAGTCCCATAATTCCTGGCTATTGACTGCTGTGGCTGGGGATTATGGGAACTGTAGTCCAAAAACAGCTGGGGGGGGCAAAGTTGAGCAGCCCTGTTCTTGGGGAATGTTTCTCTAATGCAGAAAGTCAGTATCCATCTAGATCAGGGTGGGCAACCTTGACCCTCAAGCTCTTGCTGAACTACAACTCCCATCATCCCCAGCATTGTTCTCCCTAATTTTTTTCATCTGTGTGCGGAATGAGTTTTGTTCTGGGTGGCAGAATCAAGGCAGTGTGTGTGCACGTGCATTCAGAGTGAGGCCTCTCTGCTTCAACCTGAGCAGGATCTAAAATTAACTGAGCGGACGCACGTGCACACACCTTAGAGGGAACACCCAGGCACAATAAAGTGTGGCTAGGGATGTTGGGAGTTGTAGTTCAGCAGCAGCTACAGGGCCAGATTAGCCCATCCCTGATTTAAATAATTGCCTAGGATGAGCTGTGTGTTATCTCTGTCGGCTGTTTGCTGCAGGAATTCCTAAATTTGTTAGAGTTGAGAAAGCAGTACAACACTGGAAGTATATTCAGTGTCCTCTTTTCCCCTTTAGAAACCCAAATAACCCCAAACACACGCAGGATAATTCATCTCCTAAATTCGTTTCTGGAAACTGGCTGTCATGTAACTGATCAGTAGTGCATAGTTTCAGGGAAAATCTAATTTTTAACAAGTGCCAAATACTAGTGATTGATGTTCGAAAACTGCTGTCTATGTGTGACTGTAAAAATTACACAGTTGGATTCTATATTTATGTTCCCATTGAATTTTTCAGATCAAATTCGCTTGAGTTGCAATTCAACATGATTGGCTTTTCCCCCCCTCCCTGAGGCTGCCACCTCTGGAAAACGCAGCCAGGGATCTGGAAACGTCAAGCTGTTTTGTTCCTGCCTCTCGTGTCATTGCAAGCAGTAATAAAGTTCTTGCAGTTGGGACTGAGCTGACAGTTTTGCTGGTAACAGATGAGGCAGAAAGAGGTTTTCATCCAACACACTGTCTTGATGGCTTGGCAGGGCGGGTGAGGTGGGGCGGGGAGAGAGACCAATAGCAAGAACTGCCATGGGCCGTCCCCTTCATTGAGGCCCAGCCATAAAGACTGATGAGAGTCGGTGATCAGAAGCTGGCTGTAAGCATCACGTTTTTGCAGTGCTCTCTGGTCCACATCTTTCGTGCAGATGGCCTCAAGGCTTCCAGCTTCTTGTCTAGCTGTTTCATGAGTAGTTCTGGGGAAGTGGGGAAGCAAGCAGCTGCAGCCTAGCAACATAGCTGACTCTAGAGGGCAGCAAAGCAGGGCCTGCAGGAGGCCCACGGAAGAGGCCCGAGGCAGCTGAACGGACAGTTTCCAAAGGCACTGCATGGTCTTGTCTTTCCTCCTAGGCTTTGCTTGGGGATGATTATTATGAATGTAGATATTCCTCTTGCACTCATAATTTAGGGGCATTTTTGCACACTCTCACTCCATGGGCTGAATTTGGAATTCGAATCTCTCCATTTGTTATCATGATTAGATGCAGGGTGGTGGTCTGGATCAGGGATTCTCAACATGTGGGTCCCCAGGTGTAATTGGACTTCAACTCCCATAATTCCCATCCAAAGGCCACTGGGGCTGGGGACTATGGGAGTTGAAGTCCAATAACATCTGGGGACCCACATATTGAGAAACCCTGGTCTGGATCACTGCAGACTGCAGAGGCATGGCCTCACTTAGGTAACCTAAGGTGACCTCACTTAGGGAAAGGAGACAATGCCATTCCTGGACAGCTCTGCAGCACGGACATTTAGGAGGTGACAAAAAATCCCTCCAATGCTTTCAAGTAATCAAGGAGTTGGAGAGTGTCCCCCCCACGCCACACACACACTCTCTCTCTCTCTCTCTCTTTTAATTTGCCTGTAGGCTAGAATGTTACTGTGTGACCCTTTGACCCATGAGGCTATACTGAATAACTTAGATGGATAAAATTTAAGAGGACTGAACACTTTACTGGGTAATACAGGAGACTGGTGCCTCAAATACACATCTGCTCTTTCCAACATGGCCCTTTGGGTCTAATTGCACAGAAGCATTGGATGAGTTTGGTGAATTAAGCCCTCCTTACTTATACTTCTGTACAGGACAATGACAATAAAGATTTATCGTATCGTATTGTTATCTCCAAAGTAGTGACTTTGCAGGTAAGATGGCACTACCAGACTCGCAAGATTAGTACCGTACTGCAGCCTTCTACTTACAGAACTCTTATATAAGAATGAAACTGTTGGGGGCGGGGTGTTAGACAGAGAGCCCGGAGATGTTTCTCTCTGCCCATGGCAAGTAATCTTGCAGAGTGGGAATGGGGAAACACATAACATGGGCACAGAATAACCTTTTTAAAAACTAGAAGTTGGTGTGTAGTAGGGAAAATTTAACACAGATGTGTATTTTCAGTGGCAGCCCCCCCCCGCAAACCCCTATGTGGTGATTACCAATCTAGTTGGATTCAGTCAATTGAGACAAAAATAGCTATCCTGGGCCTCCCTCCTTTGACCTTATTTCACATGGGCTATGCCCAGGTGAAAAAGCCAACATCAAGCACTGCATCAAAGACATTGAGCACCAAACCCATCTCAGCAGGGTCCTGAACTTTCATATCAGTGATGGGCTCAGATTCTCTGCCTCTCCAGTGGCACACCTTACTCAACTGGAGATTCCAAAGCACAGGAGGGCGTTCACTCTAGCTTGCTGTCACGCCCTCCCCTCAGCAATGCTAGAAGGCCATTATAGAAGGACTCCATTTCCAGAGCGACTTTGCCCTTGTGACTCGGGCAGATTGAAACTACCAAGCATGCCTTTCCCCACTGCTTATTTTACAGAGACATTCACGCCTCCCTCATCCTTCCATTGCTATGCAAATATGCAGGACAGCTGGAGCCAATTCTGCATCTCCTTCCTACTTTCTGACTTTAAGCCTGCTATCACATATTGTGTTGCCAGGTTCTGTGCGGCAGCAACCAGCATGCATCAGCGGATGGTAGGCATTGGGTCCTATCAGCCTTAGTCTGACCACCAGTGACTCAGAACGGGCCCTACACTGCACTCATTCAATACTGTGCGTCCTAGACTTTTCTCTTATAGCTTTATAGCCTGGCCTTTATCTAGTTTTATTAGTGATGCTTCTATGCATTTTTGTCTTCTAATCTTTTTACCTCCCTTTTTAATGCCTTTTGTGCTTTTATGACTTTTATGCCTTTTTAGGCTCTTTCTGCCCTTATGCTGCTTGTGTATTGTTATGTACTTTAATTTCTATTATCCTTATGTACCTTTACCATATGAAATCACCCCTTATACTTTATGCTAGGCTATGACCGTAATAATCAAGATTGATTGATTGATTGTGGCAGCTCCCTATTCCTTGTAATATGTAGTTCTGCTCTAAGTGCAGTTCAGTTCTGTAGGACACCTGTGTGGCAAAATAGAATATTTTTTCCCCATGCTGAAAGCCTTCTGCTCAAAGATAGCATTGCAGATGATGTGCTTGCTGCCCAGGGATTACTGCCATGCAGGAAAAGCTTCATTGTTTGAAATGTGGCGGAAGGGTTTATTGTGCCAGAAGTTAATGGGATGGGAAGTTCCTGTACACCTCAGCTAGTCTTCTCCGTATCCCTGGCAGTTGTAGTACCCTGCCAATTACTCTCGGAGACTCTCCTTCCCTTCAAATATCCTGGCTACTTTGACAGTCTTGCTCATGCAAAAATTCATCACAATTCCAAGCAATCCATTGCTTTTTTCTTTCTTTCTTTCTTTCTTTTTTTGGTTACTCCCATTCTATTTAGCTTAGAACATCTTTGCTTTGTTTTTGTCATAGAGACTTAGATTATTTTACAATTAATAACGCAGACTTACAAGCAGTAAAGATGGAGCATTTCTGGTGTAAGCAGATACTTTGGAAGTCTTCCTGTCCTTCTGCCAGGATTCAGCAAGTCGGCTGCCTGCTTCCTTTTATATTTGAGTGCCTCCAGAGATTCAGATTCCAGTCTGAATGTCTTGAGCCAACACACTCTCCAGATGGCCAGTGCCTTGAAGCAGCATTCTGCTGGTCACTAGTTCCTCAAGATGAAGTGCTGGCTGAGAAGCTGAGTTAGGGTCAGCACAGTTGCTGAAAGCTCTGGGCAGGCAGGTCAAGCCAGATTGACCCTTCCTGGATTAGGAAATTTTAAAAAAACCTTTGACGATAGAGGGTTGTAAGTTTGAAACCAAGCTGCCTTCTCAAAAGCAAACAAAGAAAAAGTAACAGCAATCCCAACTATCTCTTCTTTACGGTCACTTCATACATCCTGCAGAGTCAAACCTGGGTTTGCCATTGACTGCTTTCACAATAATTAGCTGCAGCTGCTCATCAAGTATTTGCCATATTAATATTCTTTGTCATTAGATATACAGTAACAACAACTTAGGTGTTCACCTTAAGATGTAATATAATGTGTGAAGTCTTGGCTCTTCTGAGAGGAAGAGCCAAGAGGAGAGGAGAGCTGGTCTTGTGGTAGCAAGCATGACTTGTCCCCTTAGCTAAGCAGGATCTGCCCTGGTTGCATATGAATGGGAGACTAGAAGTGTGAACACTGTAAGATATTCCCCTCAGGGGATGGAGCCGCAGTTCTGGGAAGAGCATTTGGGTTCCGAGTTCCCTCCCTGGCAGCATCTCCAAGATAGGGCTGAGAGAGATTCCTGCCTGCAACCTTGGAGAAGCCGCTGCCAGTCTGTGAAGACAATAGCGAGCTAGATTGACCAATGGTCTGACTCAGTAGATGGCATGTTCCTATGAGACTTGTGTGCATGGTTACATTCTACCCAGTGAGATTCAAAAGATGATGTCTAGTGTTTGGCCAACACATCCCAGGGGAAATGATTATGACATTTTCCTTCATTCCTAAAGTCTGTGGGTTTGAAGGTCACTTGGTCTGCTAGTAGATACTTATCTTCCAGTTTATCTTGGCTGATTGGGAAGTCAAAGTTAGCTGGATATGCTGCTTGGAGCACCACAGGTGATAGCAACTTCCATTGGGCTCTGGAATTGGTTTCTGGTGAGACTCAGAATGTGGCATTTGTAATCTTTGTGACACAGAATCTATTCTCTTGCTTCCTGTTCCATTACTTTGTAGACCAGGCTGCTGGATCAGGGAAGAGAATTTTATTAGTTTTCTCCTTTTTCCATTTTTTTGCATGTTAAGCAACACCTTTTTAAAATAATTGAAGCTATGCTAGAGAACCATGCTGCCTGCTGTCACCATCATTTCACACAATCTTTTCAAGTGGTTATAGCGTAAAAGTCCAACATGCAATTACATTGTTCAAATGAAGCACACAGCAATGATGATTCTCTGGAGAGAATGGTAATTATTGATCCTGCAGTACACTTCCCTTCACCGGAAAAAATATATATCTGAAGTATAAGAGATGCTGCCTATGGATTGCACCCATGATGTGTTTCAAAATGGTTGAACCAACACTCAGAAATCTCCAGGCATGGAAATCTTTGATAGTGCTCCACTGTTTGCTTTTATAAGAAACTGATGATTCACCAGCAAACCCTTGATTTCAGCATGTGGAGAACTCTAGTGGCAATTCAAGATGGAGACAAATGCTGAACTTGAGGGTGTTAATACATTTGAAAGTCTAGTACACATTGTCGTGCTGTTTTCCACAGACTGCCTTGCTGACACCATTCTCTCCCTCCCCACCCAAAACCTGTGATAGATTTGTCTGCTTCAACAATCTCAGGTGTGCTCATGCCAACATGGTTTTAGAATGAACCTGTCTGGCACTGCAAGTTCTCTTTTGTGGGGTGGATGGAGAGATCGGTTGAACTTAAGGGCATATGTGTAATGGAGCTAAAATACATTTGTACTATTCATCTGCATGCTTGATTGCCTAACAGAGTTCTCTCTAATCTTTTTCATCTGTGTGTGGAATGAGTTTTGTTCTGAGTGGCAGTATCAGGGCAGTCTGCGCGCATGTGCATTCAGAGTGGGGCCTTCCTGATTCAGCCTGAGTTGGATTTAAAATTAACTGAGTGGACATCAAAAAACATGTGAGCGTGTGCGTGTGCATGCCTTAGAGGGAACATTATTGCCTAATTATATATGCATATTTGCCTTATTGAAGAAAGCATAGGAAGTACTTTTAACAGCTTCTTCAGTTTAATAGTGTTTCAGGGTTTGGGGGCAGTCAGCTTGCCAATTAAATATTTGTTCTGAGCTACCAAACTGGACATGGTGAGTACTTCCTAAATAAACAAGATTTGTAAACAACTTCTTATTAAAGACAACAGGCTAGTCATAGGACTCGGAGACCTAATGGTGATATGGATCTCTTCAGAGATTACAGTTGATGGCTGAACCTAAACACTGCCCATGTGTATGTGGGTTTGTGGGGCACGTGTTTGTCTGTTTATGGCCTTAGGGCCATACAACAGCTGAACTAGTTAAACTAACCTATTAAAATGAGCAGTGTTGCCCCAAACCTATGAAGAAAAGTAGAGTGGAGCACTTTAGTTAGCAATCTGCTGTATTCTGAGGTACACTGCCTCTCAGCATCTGGTATTCTGAGGTACACTGCCTCTGAACATGGGGTTTGATGTGGCTACCATGGCTAGTAGCCCATAGTAGACCTCTCCTCTAAGCCAGGGATTCTCAACGTTGGGTCCCCAGATGTTATTGGACTTCAACTCCCATTATCCCCAACCAAAGGCCACTGGGGCTGGGGATTATGGGAGTTGAAGTCCATTAATATCCCAACATTGAGAATCCCTGCTCTAAGCTATAAATTAAGGACACACTGGTTTGTTTTTTCAATACTCTTTTTATTATTCTGGAATAAGAAATAAAAAAGCAAATATTAAATCTGGCCATTCCTTCTATGAATGGTAACTTTCACTTATTAAATTGTATGTTGTCCTACATTTCCTTCTGTGTCTCAAAAAAAGCATTTATATTGAGGCTTTGGAAAGGTGCACATTTATTTAAACTTGATTGGTTGAGCAGTGACTTAAGACAGATTATTTATCAACTAAGATTTCCTTAATTGGTTGACAGAACAGATTTAAAATAATCCTCTGTGTGTGTATAAACACTCTTTTATTAGAGCAATGTAAGGATCTTAAAGCAATGAAGGATATGTCTGCATGGGGAACTCTGATTCATTCAGGAGGGTCTAGCTAAAGCAAACAACTACCCTGATGTATCCCATGTTAGTCTTTCTCCCTCTTGGCTAAGGCAGATAGCATTTCTGTTCCAATCTTGCTGGCTCTAAATATTTTGCATCCCTAGGGATTTTTTTTTAAAAGATGCATAATATTAACATGCATTGGGTATCTGTCCACAGAGCTTCCATAGCTGTTATGGTTTATTATTATTAACAAATATTTATATATTGCTTTTCAACAAAAGCTTCCAAAGCAGTTTACATAGAGAAATAATAAATAAGATGGATCTCTGTCCCCAAAGGGCTCACAATCTAAAAAGAAATATAAGACAGACACCAGCCACTGTCACTGGAGGTACTGTGCTGTGGGTGGATAGGGCCAGTTACTCTACCCCTGCTAAATAAAGAGAATCACCATGTTAAAAAGGCACCTCTTTGCTCAGTTAGCAAAATAATGGTTAAACATATTACAGTATAGCGGCAGAAGTCTCTCTCCATATAAAACTGAGAATATCTTCTGAAATCAATATCTAACAAAAGGCTGCCAGTGTAGGTCTTCTGATTCTGGGTCCTCTATCCCCAAATAAGATGGTCCTCTGTCCCCAAAGGGCTCACAATCTAAAAGGAAACATAAGGCAGATACCAGCAACAGCCACTGGAGGCATGCTTTGCTGGGATTGGATGGGGCCAGTTACTCTCCCCCTGCTAAATATAAGAGAATCACCACTTGAAAAGGCATCTGTTGGCTCAATTAGCAGGGTTCATGTTGTGGCCTGGGTTTTCCAGGAAGCTTGGAAGCATGTCATATATCATTGGGCAGGGCTGTCCTTGGGGTGCAGGCCCTGGGACAAATCAGCCAGTCCAGTTAATTTAAAAGAGTGGGGCCTGGGGCAGTCACCCTGCTTGCCCTGTCCTAAGGACAGCTCTGTCTCTCCAAGCATTATATGATCAGCAAAATTCCTGTCATTATGGCCGGTGGGCCAGACTGCCATAATGGAAATCATGGGCTCCCAACCCTGTCTTTTCCCCACTGTGTTGGAGGTCATCATTCCTGGCAATGAGTTAAGGTCTGCTACATGCTCCAGAAGACAGGAAGGTATTGAGTAATCAATCGGGTGCCTGGACCGGCCTCTTTGTCCAGCAGGAGTTAAGACCATCCCAATTTTTTTCTGTCTTGCTCCAGGACAGATGTGCTAAGAGGGTGCTCCTGCTCTCACACGCCCAGTCACTTGTGTTTTCTGATTCTTCCCTATAAATGTCCTTAGCCTGTTGTTTTTAAGGGATGTTTTTTCCCAGCTCAACTCCAAAATTGGAAGGAAAGTTAGTCTGAGGCCTAAAAGGACTTCAGGCAAAGGGGGGAAATATTTACTACTGAAAATTAACATGCATAGGAAGGGTTAAGCGTCCTCCCTTCCCACTAATTGTACACTGTACGTTCTCCTCCAGCCTGTCATGCTGATGTTGTGGTCCATGTGCATGGAGTGTTATAAAGTAAGAAGACTGTTGCAACTTAACTTGGCAAATGGGTTGAGTCCATGCATTGGTCAAAATAACATGGGGTTTGACCTTGTGTGTAGGGAGAACCTGAACAGTGCAGGGACTTGAGGTGGGGAATAAAGCCTCTTAGCACATGAGCCAGCTGAAGTGGTTGATACCATCTGGGGTCTGCACTCCTAGAGATGGAAAAGAGGTGATCACATTGCAGTGGCCAAATCTGCAGTGGTGTTTTTAAAGCTTTTAAAAGTTTTAAAAAGACAAAAACTACTATAAAATTTTATCAGTGTTGTCAGAGGAATGGAAATGACAATTGGCAGAAATGTCCTTCATAGATTACTCCATGGAGAGAGTACCAACAACTTGTTCATTGCTACCCTAACCCTGACCTTGACCTAATTCTTTGCTCTGTGCAAAAAATGACTGCAATTTTACCGTAGTTTGGGGATAGGGGTAGAGAAAGGGTAGATCACACACAGAAAGTTATAAGTGTGCTCTCACCTATTTTCCATCTCTAGCAGGGGTAGACGTTGCCAAAAATATCTTTGAGCATTTGTCTCCCGAGATGGATCCCCTGAGATGGTAATGATGGCCAAAATTTGAGAGTATCTGGGAGGTCTGTCTAGGTGTAGCTTCCTCTCAACTGTGACCCACATTGCTGTTCGCTGTGTGCCATAGAGATCTGTGGGAGCTGTTGAGAACCGAGCCTGCTTCTTTCTGCACAGTGTTCACCCTTTCAGCTTCAAAGTCCTACCCTGTCTTCCGTTTCTTGGTCACATGAGAGTTTGACAGAACATTGGGGGCTATATTTAGACGAGGGTGTTGCGCGTGATTGGATCCACCTGTACTAACGGCGACATGAAAGAAAAGCACATTCCCGGTCTTAATAGGCCAGTGTAGGACAATTCAAATGGCGCAGACTGTACAACTGAAGTAGGCACTAGGATCATATATCCCTGTTGATGGGGCAAAAATAAACAAAGGGAAGTGCTGGAAAAACATGCATGCATTTTTGTTTGAACGCTTATCTCTTAGCCACAGAGAAGTCACACATTTAGTTAAAGGGAGTTTGAATCATGAGTGTGCTTTTGTATATGTTTCCAAATAAGGCAAAGATAGGATATTGTCCTTGTATGTTTCTCTGTGGGAGTAAACCGTTAGGGTGGTAATCTTCATTCCCCGCCCCACCCCACCCCAAAGTGTGGGCTACTTGGGCAAAAAACGTTCATTGTGAGAGCTGTTTCCTACTACCCTGACCTCCACGCACTGCTCCACGTTTCCTGGCACTGAGGGAACCCGTTTAAGAGGAACAGAGCCCCATCAAGCTCTAGTGCAATCTTGGAGGGCATGCATAGAGCACTGGGGTTATTTCATTCATTCATTCATTTATTTAATTTATATGCTGCCTAATATAGAAATCTCTAGGTGGTGACTTCCAGGACAGTGCTAGAGTCAGCACGGCTCAGTTTCCACTAGCACACAGCACTGTGCAGTGGGAACGGTTGCCTTTGAAGTGGCAGGGGGCTGTGTGGAGTAATTCGGATTCAGCGGAAACTTCTCACAGACCTAATACACTGTTAGGGTCAAAGGGAGCTACCACTGGCTCCCAGGACATGCAGTGAAGAGCACCACCTTTAGGAGAGGAGAGCTGGTCTTGTGGTAGCAAGCATGACTTGTCCCCTTAGCTAAGCAGGATCTGCCCTGGTTGCATATGAATGGGAGACTAGAAGTGTGAGCCCTGTAAGATATTCCCTTCAGAGGATGGAGCCGCTCTGGGAAGAGCATCTAGGCTCCAAGTTCCCTCCCTGGCATCTCCAAGATAGGGCTGAGAGAGACTCCTGCCTGCAACCTTGGAGAAGCTGCTGCCAGTCTGTGAAGACAATACTGAGCTAGATAGACCAATGGTCTGACTCAGTATATGGCAGTTTCCTATGTTCCTATGTACCTTAGGAATGCATGGGAACTAGCCACGTACTACCTACCTTGTTCAACCAATAGGATTTATACCTACTTTTTTATCAGTCATGCCTCAGCTGCCTTGGTGGCTGTGGATAGTCAGCAAACTCCTTCTCCTTGGATTAGCTCCAGACTCCTTACTTGAAAACGGGCCTTGTGAGAGCAAAAAATATGGTCCCTCAGCAACTGGAGGATATAGAGTTGCCGCATGAGGTGGCTTGTCTGCCTGCATTCTACAGACCACTGAAGATCGGATCGGGTATTTCTTCTGCACCGTATCTGACATCTACAACTTTTTCTAAATTCCACTGGGCCTTCTTGAGAGCCTATTTTAATGCTTTCCCCTCAGCCTTGCTTACTGGGAGGTTTAAACCTCTACCCATGGAGGCTCAGCTTTGCCCTTGCAGGTCCGGTGAAATCGAAACTATTGCTCATATTTTATTGTATTGTTGTTTCTATCGTGATTTTAGGCACTGTCTGATTCTACCCTTATTGACTGGAGTCCCTGGACATTCTGATGATTTTTTAGTTAAATTTTTACTTGCAGATAATGATTCCTTTATTTTTATACCGTGGTGAAATACTGGTGTATAGCCATTAGGGTGCGTAGCTCCTTGACTGATTCAAAGGAGAGCTCGGACTGCTCATGAGACTGCTGTGATGATGACTTGATATCGCTCTTCTAGCTACTGTGATATTGTTTATTTGTCTATTTGGTGGCGCAGTGGTAAAACTGCTGCCCTGTAACCAGAAGGTTACAAGTTTGATCCTGACCAGGGGCTCAAGGTTGACTCAGCCTTCCATCCTTCCGAGGTCGGTAAAATGAGTACCCAGAATATTGGGGGCAATATGCTAAATCGTTGTAAACCGCTTAGAGAGCTTTGGCTATAGAGCGGTATATAAATGTAAGTGCTATTGCTATTGCTATTGCTATTTGTTTTTTGCTATTGTAACCTTTGTAACTTCTGTCTTTATTCTTGGTCAATGACCATAAATAAACAAACTAAACTCTTATCTTGATGCAGTTACATAGGAAACTGCCATATACTGAGTCAGACCATTGGTCTATCTAGCTCAGTATTGTCTTCACAGACTGGCAGCGGCTTCTCCAAGGTTGCAGGCAGGAATCTCTCTCCGCCCTATCTTGGAGATGCTGCCAGGGAGGGAACTTGGAACCTTCTGCTCTTCCCAGAGTGGCTCCATCCCCTGAGGGGAATCTCTTCCAGTGCTCACACTTCTGGTCTCCCATTCATATGCAACCAGGGCAGACCCTGCTTAGCTAAGTGGACAAGTCATGCTTGCTACCACAAGACCAGCTCGCCTCTCTGTTATCTCAGCTACCAGTCACAATAACACAGAGCTCTGAAACCACACAGGCAGGGAATACCAGGGTTTCTTGTTCACAGCCCCTTGCTTGTTTTTGGTCTGCTCTTGGGTGCTGCAGTGTTTCTATCGAAGAATGCTTCCATGGGTTTTCTTTCCACACTTTTTGTCCATGTTAAAAGGGGAGCTGAGAACGAAGAGCTTCTTTTTATCCACAGGCTTTGTGTACGTTGCTTGCTTTCATTTTATCTTTTGATTGAAGTAAGCTGAAGAGTTGCCATCAGCCCTTAAGTACACTGGAAAGTAACTGGGAGTAGGAAGTAACTAACCAACCCAGGTACTTGTGATTGGTCAGTGAAGCAAAGATTGGAATGATGAAACTGTGCAGTGAGTGGCTGATGGCTCCTGAGACTGGGGGTGCCGGAGAGAATACTAGTCCTGGAGGGGGCCAGCCTTCTCTCTCACACACACACACACACACACACACACACACACACACACTCTCTCTCTCTCTCTGTCCTGTGGGAGAGAGGATGAAGGCTGGCCAGAGGGTAGAGGCATTTTGCAAAGAGCACAGGCAGAATTGCACAGCAGGTTGACTGCAGCGCCAGTATGTGAGACAAGCCAAATTCACGTTTTAATAGGGCAGGCAGCAGTTTTTATATATATCAAAGCTCACCTTGACTACATCTCACAAAAGATGGAATCCCAACACAACATGCTCTCTCCAGTAAGAAGAGAGCTGCTTCCTTCCAGTCCCATTAAAAAACTGTGCTTGCCTCCAGGTGTTCTTGATGTTATTGGCTAAGGCTCCTGGAGGACCAGCCCACCTTTTGACAACAACAAAAAGCTGATTATTGGCTAAGAAGTTTTTAAATATTAAAATTGGGGAGGGGATTCTTATGCTAATGTCCATTGAAGGCACAGAGCCTGGAGCCCACCATAGCTGCACAAACTGCAGGTCTTGGAGTAGTAGAGTTGAGACACAGATAGGATGCCTGTGCTACTGAATTCAAAATGGTGCTTGCAACTTATACTTATGTAAATAAAATGGCAGCTGCAGCTGGAGATCTTCCAGAGAAGATCTTCCGGCGGGGCTGTATGCCCACTTTGCTCCCATACAGGAGGAGCCACTGCTCCTTTCATCTCTGATGGAAACACATGGTGGTTTTTTTTTTTTTTTTTTTTAGAGAGGATCTCTGTTTTTTTACACCTGGATCTTTTATTAAACTTCCTGTTGAAATTTCTGGTTTCAGTGATAGGGCCATTTTTGTTCTGAGAATTGAAAGCATGGTGCTAGCTTTTCTTGCAATTGGTGTCTTTAAAAACAAGGTGCTTCTTGTGTGTTAGCAGGCTTAGCTGGCCATCAAGAGAAGTGCTTCTGTATTCTTTGGAAATTAACATTTTGTTGATGTCATAAGGTCTCATGCTTCATCTTCATGGCGCACATGTAAGCAAGTCTAGCTAACATTTTGCACTTCTGGTGTCTGGACAGAAGGCTTAATTTGAACTGCCAGTATTTGATGTATATTTACAACTCCCCTTCTCCAAGGGAGGCAGTTACATAGATACTTAGTAGTGCAGTTTGAAAAGAGAGATTGATTCCTGTTTCCAGTGTGCTTGTGATCTTTGAAACCAACAAGCTAAACACAGCCCACTAGCCATGCATAGTGGCCTACCAAGCACTTGACAATCAATTTGGTTTTCATGGGCCCAAGCAGGTTGCAGAGTTGGGAAGGTTCCTGGTGGGTTTCCAACCATGGTTGACGGCAGGTGGTTGATCCCAAGTTGTGCAGGGCTTGTCAAAGGGCTGCTTAACACTTGCTGCTTTCCCTGCACCTGTATACGTGGGTTTGAGCAGGAAAATCCATTTAAACATTTGTCTGTTCTTGCTGGGGGGAAAACAGCAAGCATCCGATGCAATAGTAATGAGAAAGACCAAGTCTTAAGATGCTGTAAACTGTAGATAAACTTCTTTATTGACATTCATCGATGTGCCCAACGCATTTCAGCTATAAGCTAGTCTTCAGGGGCATTTCTAAAACTTTTATATAAATACATTTAGTACAATCTCAAAGGAAAACCACATGCATAGTTAAAACATTTACCAAAACTTTGCATAAAACATATAATAATGTACTTACATCCAATAATCTTACAAGAAATCTCTATTTGAAAAGAATTCCAGTCTCTACACCAAGCTTATGTAAAAGGAAATGAATATATATAGCATTTCATATATAGTTCATTCATATATGAATGAATATATATTCATTCATAAAAGTGTGTGTTTGTGTGTAAATAATGAGGTTATACATCAATTATCAGATAACACAGCATGTGTGCCAATGACCCTATGTCTAATATCTCCAAGGATGCTAGGGTGGTTTTTGGAAGAGGGCATATATTTAGGGAATAGTACAGTCGAAAAACAAAGTTTTTTCTGATGAATAATAATGCTAGGCAATGGTCTTTCTATGTTTTACCTAAAATCCACAAAGGTGTGGTTCTTCCGCCAGGTTGTCCAATAGTGTCTGGTAATAGCTTTTAGAGCCGCCTCAAAAATTTGTTGATTTTTTTGAAACCTTTTGTGGCCTCAGTTCCATCTTATATACACATGATTAACTCAATTTCATGAATAAGTTCAGTAATGTCAAGATCAATAGGAGCAATATTTTGGTTACCATGGATGGTAAGATCACCATCTACAAACATTCCGCAGACACAAGCTTTGCAAACCATTGAAATGTGCAGGACAGGAAAGAGAACAAACATCCTCCCACTCATTTCTTTTAAACTTGGCTGAGAAAACTCTGAACAAAAATTATTTTAATAATCCATCTTATTGGCAAATAAAAGGAGTGGCAATGGGCTATGCCATGGCCCGAAGGTAAAATGTGCTGTCGAGTTGGTGTCAACTCCTGGTGCCCACAGAGCCCTGTGGTTTTCTTTGGTAGAATACAGGAGGGGTTTACCATTGCCTCCTGCCGCGCAGTATGAGATGATGCCTTTCAGCATCTTCCTATATCACTACTGCCCAGTATAGGTGTTTCCCATAGTCTGGGAAACTCACCAGTGGGGATTCGAACCGGCAACCTCTTGCTCACTAGGCAAGTCATTTCCCTGCTGAACCATTAGGTGGCTATTGCCATGGCCCTAGAAGTTTTCAATTTATACATGGAGACATTAAAAAAGCTACACCTGTTCGGGCCCTCTGAATCTCTTCCATTGAGTCTCGCCTTTGAGTCATCTGCGTGCAGCCCAATAACTCATTGGAGCTCTTCAAAAACCTGCTTTCTGTCTAAAAGACAAAGCCAGTTTGGGAGGTCAGAGAACTCCTCCCTCATAGTAAAGTCGGAAGATTATCCCGTCTTCTAGCCAGGAGGTGCCACTATTTTTGAAATAAAGTCCATCCTCTGGGCACTCAAGAAAGAATTCCTGCAGCTTCTCCTTCATCGGCCAACACTGAATAGGCCAACAAGAGTAGAAATATTCTTCCAACTGCTTCCATTTCCATCTATGAACAATGAGAAGATTCTTTCATGATGCCTTCAGAAACAACATGAGGATGTGCTGAGAGGTTCTTCATGCCCCTGCATATACTTCTTAATGCCAGTTCCAAGCTCTTTGATGCAGTAGTATTTAGACCTGGCAAATATTCCAGGTCACTTTTAACTTCAGCTGTAACTGGTGTATATTATTTCAGAAAGACCAACTAGTGAAGGCCTTCTGTATCTTCTTACAGTTTCTTTAAGTTTACACTCCTTTCTCTTCATTTGTCCTCATCCTCAGTTCTTTAGCTAAGGATGGGAACGTTCTCTTAGGGGAAGTAAAAGCTAGAAGAAGAAGAAACTACCCCTATTCTCCTGCCAATCCTTTCTTGCCTCATCTCGTACTATGGTGCAGATTTATTGACTATTTTCTCCATTTGGAGGGGTGATGAAGTAGATTCATGTTTTTTATTGGGTCAGTTTAAGAGATGACAATATACAATGATATCCGTACAGTTAAAGGGAGATTAATTTCCTGGATTTATTAATTAGAAATGAGATGGGGCAATTAATGACCTTGGTTTATAAGAAACCAACTGATAGGAATACCCACTTAAGACTTGATAGTTCACACTCTTAAGTCTTTCAGAGAAAATTTACTTTATGGACAATTCTTATGCATAAGGCACAATTGTTCCGCAGACCAATCATTCCTCTGTGAGTCTAGTGTTGAGGGGTCAGCTTGTTGAGAAGTGATGCCCTAGAGAGGTGATAGTCAAACGTTTCAAGAAAACTGCATCTATTCCTCAAAAAGATCTTTTGCAAAAATGATGAAAGCTATCTACTAATTCTGTGAATTGCAACCTAACACTTAATCATGTTACCAACAACTTACAGAGGAGTATCAGAAAACACTGGTTTATCTTACAGGATATACCAGGACATTTTTTCACAACCAGCTTTTCGTTTGCATCTCCTCTGGAATGGAGGTGTGCGTTCACATATCAGGCAGATCTACCCCGAAGTCCCTGTGAGTTATCGGGGAGCACTTCATACACAATTCGGGTTTTTCACTGCACATTAGTGTAGCCTGATTTATTTCCAGGGTAAAAAAAAAAAATCAACTTTTTTGATGGCGGGGGGGGGCAACTTCAAATTCACAGTAAAGCCTCACAGAAAACCCGTGATAAAGCCTGCTGTCTGGGAAAGCTCCAGGTTGTTAAGAAAAGCCAGTTATCTCTTTTAAACAAACTCATAACACTAAGGATATACTGGTCAGAAGTGGATTCAGAGAAAGTAAGTTTGTTCATCGAAACATTCTGCCGGGGACTACTACACCACAGGGCCATCATCCATGTGGCCACTGTGTGTACTGCCGATACACTTGTAAAATGAACAGCTTTGGAGATCCACTGAGTAATTAACAGCATTTATTAAAACCCTTCTTGACTTGTACTGCACTGGATGTTGTGTCTATTATCCAATGTCCGTGCAATAAATTACATGTAGGGGAAACCTCCAGACCCCTCAAGAGGAAGATAGGCGAACATCTACATAATATTAAGCATAGGAAAACAGGTGCTCCCATGGTGAGCCATTTTGTGGAAAAGTCACCTAGCAACATGTATATTATTTTGGGCAGTAAAGTAAAGTGTGCTGTCAAGTCCGTGTCGACTCCTGGCGACCACAGTCTGGGAAACATACCAGCGGGGATTCGAACCGACAACCTCTGGCTTGCTAGTCAAGTCATTTTCCCGCTGCTACATTAGGTGGCTATAGAGAAGATTAATTCAAACAATCGTAAAGTCCTACTAAGAAAAGAGATGTGGTGGATCTTGGAACTAAAGACTAGTCTCTGATCCTACAGGGGACTGAATTAAGAGCGTGAATTTTTCAGCTCAACAGAGAATGTCGTCTTGATGATGCCACCCATGTGCCATTGCCATCCCAGTGTGGGTTGCAAGGCAGATTTCTAGATCCTTCTCATTGATACTTTGCTTGTATTTTCTCAAAAATAATAATATGCAGGAGGGACTCCTGGAGGGTGGAAGCTTGTGCCCGAGAACTGGGTTTGGAGACAACCTGTTCTCGTTCAAAGGAGAATCTTTATTTTCACAGTGCTGATTGGCTGGCTCTCGTTTCAGTATTGGAGCCACCCCCTCCCCCTTGGTGGTGACTTTGGCACATATATAAACATTAGGCGGGGAAAGATTGATTAAAACAAAGTACAAAGCAAACGTTGGAGCAGATAAGCTTCATGGAGCATAAGCTTCATGGAGCATGACAGGGTGGGGTATGTTTCACTTTCATTTCATTAACTGTAAATGTGTCAGTTAAGCAAAGTTGAGGGGAAGCAAATTTTCACACAAGCAGAAAATCCTGCTCCTCTCTGAAGGTGGCTCTGCCTCCACCCCTCAGGGAATTGCCTTTCAGGACAGCCTTGCAAGCCGAAGAAGCACGAGAGTTGTAAATTTTGCAGGAGTCTGGTGACTCAAAGTTGAATACTTCAGTCTGCGATTACCACTTGTAGTTCCGCTCTCAAAACTGGGTGCATTTTTGAAGTTCCGTGGGAGAGCTTGGGTCTTGCTGTCTGTACCACAGTGTTGTGGGAAGTTAAGTAAGTCACTGACATGGAGAGGAGAGCTGGTCTTGTGGTAGCAAACATGACTTGTCCCCTTAGCTAAGCAGGGTCCACCCTGGTTGCATATGGATGGGAGACTACAAGTGTGAGCACTGTAAGATATTCCATTTAAGGGATGGAGCCACTCTGGGAAGAGGATCTAGGTTCTAAGTTCCCTGGCAGCATCTCCAAGATAGAGCTGAGAGAGATTCCTGCCTGCAGCCTTGGAGAAGCCGCTGCCAGTCTGTGAAGATGATACTGAGCTAGATAGACCAATGGTCTGACTCAGTATATGGCAGCTTCCTATGTTCCTGTGACATGGGAACCCCTGTAACTCCATTGCTGTGGGCCAGACTAGAAGTTTGGCATCAGCTTGGTTCTGGGAATCCAAGGGGATAGGGCCTTAGCTCAATGGTAGCAGGGCACTTGCTTTGCATGCAGAATGTCCAATCCCCGGCTGCTTCTCCAGATAGGGCTGGGAAAGATTCCTGCCTGGAACCTTCGAGAGCTGCTGCCCATCAGTATTGACGATACGGAGCTAGGTGGACCAATGGTCTGCCTTGGTAAAGCATCTTTCTAGGTTCGTAAGTCTCCTAAGCACCTCTGAAAAGCAGTGTGGGAAGGAGGGTAGGGGAGAAGGAATGCTTAATTATTTCTCTGCCTGCTGCTTCTGCCCTGCATTTCCTTCCTCTGTAGCAAGCTTTTAGCTGAGGAAGGAGGGGGGGATGCAGTGGGGGAAGTGGTGGGCCGGGGAAAGGTTGAAGTGTGTCATCGAGCCGGTGTCGACTCATCGCAACCGCAGAGCCCTGTGGTTTTCTTTGGTAGACTACAGGAGGGGTTTACCATTGCTTCCTCCCATGCAGTGTGAGATAACGCCTTTCAGCATCTTCCTATATCTCTGCTGCCTGATAGAGGTGTTTCCCATAGTCTAGGAAACACACCAGCGGGGATTCGAACCGGCAACCTCTGGCTTGGTAGTTGAGCCATTTCCCCACTGCGCCGTTAGGTGGCTTAAGGGTTAAGGACCTCTACCCCATCTGATGTTTATCCTCACTTCTCCCTCCCCATACTGATTAGATGTTTTGTGGGGATTTGTGCTAAGTGCTTATCTTGCCCTTGGTCTGCGTAAGGATCTCTGTGTAACTTGGAAGTGTGCATGCTTCTATATTAGCCAGTTTACTCCAGTTACAGATATTGCCTGTGTCCATTTGTTTGTTGTTCTTCGGGACCAAGATGGCAAGAATGGTCTCTATTGTATTTCATACTGGCGTGCCAAGATTCTCGGTGAGAGAGGAGGAGTGCCTATCTGTCTCTACGAATTGAGAGTTTCAGAGATGTTCTCTTCTCCGCCCCCCTTCCTGAAAAGAACAGGCTGCTTTGTCAGAACCCTCAAGGCAGCCTCCAGGTATTTCTCAGGACTAAACATCTAGAGAGGTAGGCAAATTTCCTTGTAAGCTTATGCTGGAGCCATAAATCACAGCAGCTGAAACCTTGTTGAAGGTTATTTTGCGGGGTGTGGGGGGAACGACTGAAAGGAAGCTACAGAAGAGCCAATTCCCTCAATCTAGTGGTGAGATTTAGCAAGCTTTAAACCCACACACCACACACCAAGGGTGCAACTGTGTAGGTGAAGGCTTTCAGAAGATCTGATTGGATCTGTATGCAGCTTAACTGTCCAGCTGAAGTAGAAAGTTGTCAATACCCAACCACAAAGCAGGGGACTCTCCTGAAAAAGAGGTAGTTCTGTTGAGCTCTATACTGGGTAAAAGCCACAGGCAGCCAGACATGAGCTCCACAGAAAAACCGAGTGAGGAGTGTGAGGGAAGAGGCAACAAGGATGTGGTGGACCAGTAGCCATGAAGCAGGGGTGGACACACAGAACTAGCACCCGGTTGGGATAAGGCAGTCATAAAGGGGAATAAAACACATCACTGCAGGGGTTCTCAAACTTGGGTCCCCAGATGTTGTTGGACTACATCTCCCATCATCCCCAGACACAATGAGAGACCCTAATTTGAAACCCCCTGAATAATGAAAACCTTTGAATATATTTGATTCCTGTGTGGTGGGGTTATATAAAGTATACCTTGATGAAGAATCAGGGTCTACCATCTTGGTTGACTTATGCTACTTTAGCATGCTGTTAGTCATAGGTTGCCATTTACCTCTTCAGAAGGCAACATTAGGTATTTTATTCATTCATTCATTCATCAAATTTGTACCCTGCGCCAAACTTTCATTTCTGGGTGGTTAACAATAGCATCAAACCAGTTAAAAACATATACAAAAAACTTAAAAACAATTTAAAAATAAACCAGAGATTAAAACCCCTGAAATTTAGGAAGCTGAGAAGGCTTGGGTGAAAAGATGGGTTTTCAGGTGTTTTTTGAAAATTGCCAGAGATGGGGAGGATCGTATCTCAGCAAGGAGCACATTCCACAATCTCTGGTCAGCGACCGAGAAGGTATCTAACTGGAAGCCTGAAGGAACCTTAAGAAATTGTCCTGTAGTAACTGCATTAGTCTCTTTGACATAGATAAATTGTTTACATCTTGGTTGGAAGTACTGAGGAGGCTTACAACAAGAAGTTCTAGTTGTCGTAAAGATTATTTCCACTACAATTTTCTACGTCTTTTCACTTGATAAAGAACATAATTTGAAACAGAAGTCACCAGGTCTGCGACTGTAATGGACTTTATACTACATATGGACTTCGAAACAAGTGAATACAGGAGGACCTCGTTAATCAAGGGTCCAGCTCTCGCAGTTTTGCATATCCACAGTTGGGTAATTAGCACCTGACATTGGTATATGTGAGGGATGGGGAGAAGGGTTAAACAGCGGTCATTTCCGGGCTTTATTTTGTGTTTGGGAGCCATTTTATGGCTTATTTAGTTGAAAAATTGGGACAAAACCTGTAATTTTTGGCTCTGTGGATGCCCTGGGTTACTATGCAGCATGGTAGGGCATTTTGGAGGGTGATTGGTGGGGAGGGGGGCAAAACCAGCTGATTTTCTACCATTTTGAGCAGTCCAGGAACCTAACCCACTGATACCCATAGGCCTAATGTCCTGTCATTCACGGATTTGCTATCTGCAGCCCCACCCCCACCCCATCCTGCGGATCAGAGCCCCTGCAAATAACAAGGTTCTCCTGTACTTTGGATTGTTGTTTATATTTACAAAAATCTGTGGATTTTGTGTATTGTTTATGTGGACTTTATAGATAGATTTTGCAGACTTTATAACAAGTTGGTGTTTTCCATTATTTATATTTGCAATAACCACTCGATACATGGTTCATGTATAGCATTAGTTGTACCTGCTGTAGTGGTACATTAAATGTTTGAGTATAGTTAGGATTTGTTTGATTTCTATTTCCATGTCATAAGGTTCAGCCGTCTTGGTTGACGCACACCTTTAAGCATGCTGTCTGTCTTAATTGCTTGATGTTGCAATCTATTCTGGTTGTGCATATTGCTGCTTTAAAAGGAACGTGAGGCAATGTTACAAATTCTAGTCTGTGTTTTATTCTCTATGAAAGTGGACAACTCTGCAAGTAATTTATTTGGGGGGAGTTTACTAACCCTTCTACAAGGACTGAGGCTGCACAGATGGGAGTGGGCTTGATTTCTCAAGTCCGTCCATTATAGAATTGTGATGGCATGCTTAGAGTTTGGGGTTCATCCCCTAGATCTACTTAACTCTGCAACGTTGCTGCCACAGCCTTGGGATTATGGGGCTGTCATAGCTCCTGCCAGAGGGGGAGGAGGGAGTTCACTGGGGTGAATCCTTCACTGTAAGTGATTCACAGTAGGCTGCCACTATCCACTTTATTTTAACAAATAAAACCACTATCTCCATATAAGATTCCTGGGGCAGGGGGTAAAGTGGTAAAACCCTCCCTAGAAGGGGCTGAGCATTCCTAGGTCTCCAGAGACGTGTGTGACTAAGGCAGACCCAAAATGAGTAGCAGCACACTTCAACAAGGGCTTATTATCAGTTTAAAAGAAAAAACAAGAGTATGCAATAAGAATGTGTCTCTTCATAGAACAGATTGCAAAAGAGTGAAATTTCTCCTTAACCAGGCAACTCAGATAAAGGAAACACAATAGGCAACACAATAAAGGAAAATAACTTCCCTCACACGTCTAACTGAACTGGTCCTTATCTCATTACTCAGAGGCAGGGGCCTTCCTGCTGTCTCCAGCCTCCAGGCTGTGGCCTCCCATTTCCCCAGCAGCTTTTCAGCCAAACTGCTTCCTCAGGGCACTCTTGGGACAGAACAAACAAACGGGGGAAAGCTTTCCCTTCTGCTGGTGGCTGTGAGTGTAGTTCCCTGGATTGGTCCTTCTGTTTTGATTTCCCCAGGCTTTCTCTCTCATATGGAAAGGGTCACCCTCCCAGCTGCTGCTCTGAGTGAAGCCTAAAAGTAAAGTTGTGCCATCAATTCGATTTCAAGTCCTGGTGCCCACAGAGCCCCATGGTTTTCATTGGTAGAATACAGGAGAAGTTTACTATTGCCTCCTCCTGCACAGTATGAGGTGATGCCTCTCAGCATCTTCCTATATCGCTGCTGCCCGATAGAGGTGTTTCCTATAGTCTGGGAAACATACCAGTGGGGATTCGAACTGGCAACCTCTTGCTCACTAGGCAAGTTATTTCCCCGCTGCACCTAGTCCTCCCTCAAAGCCTTTCCATCACTACAAGGGCAAAGATATCAACTACGACTGGAAAGACTGTTTGAGAAGGGGCAAAGGCTGCTTCTTGTAGGGAACTGGATCGCTCAGGAGAGGTTTAGCGCTCCCCCACCCCCCGCCCATGATTTCCTTATACTTTCACGTCCGCTCAGGTGAATGGCTGCTGTGTACTCCTGTAGGTAAAAGTGAACTGCTGGATTCGGAGCTGCCCTTGCAGTGAAACTAAGGCCTCTCCATGGATGGCAGACCTTTTCTAAGAAGGGGCCTCATGAGCATACAGAAATGGGGTGTGTGTTCTTACATATACCAACCCTTTACAGTGTATGGAAGGGCAGTATAGAAAATCAATCAATCAATCAATCAGATAAATAAATAAGGGTCCCTGCCCACCTCTCTCCACTGCCCAAAATAATGCTAGTACTAAGTAGAGCTTAATTTGTGTTTGAATGTGAGAAGCTAAGCTTGAACTTTTGTGTTCTATCTGACCTCATTTGCATTTGCATATAGATCTCATCTGCGGGGAGTGGTTTATAGGCTCCTTGTGGCATCTTTAGCTTGAAGGCATGTCGAACAACTTTTGGAAAAGAAGTATTTTATTGAACGTTTGGGTTGTAAACTTAGCAGCCTGCCGAATTCTGCAGATGCAGGAAGAAATGCTGCTTGCTTATTTATCACCCTTTAGCTTCTCTAGCAGGCTGCATCCATCTCGGTGCCATAACTCACCACAGGCTGAAGTACCTTAGTTACAGTGGTGGCTGATGGTTCCTGGGACTGCGTAGGTGTGTGCGCGCGTGCTGGGCAGGTGATGGTTGGAGCCACAGGTCGTGAGAGGTGGAGCCAATTGTGGGCAGCTGTGGAGGTGGAGCCAGGACTAGGCAGGTGCCTTAGCTACAAATCTGCATTTTGCCAATTATTGCTAACGAGTGGGATATACACGCACATATACACACACTCATCAGCAGAGATACAGAGAAATATGGAAAACATCAGTTGCTTTAGAGCAGTGTTTCTCAACGATTTTGGAGTCATGGACCAGTACATTCTTCGTGTGCAGTTTCCCGGACCAGCAGTTAGTAAAGGGGTTGCCCTCCTCACCACCACCCCTACCCGCAGTGCTGTCATGTGAAAAGGGGGCATGGCCCAGGGTCCACAGAGCCAAGGCGAGCTCTCCAGAGCTCATTTCTAGGCAGGCAGCCCTCGCTGCTGGGTAACGTTCATTTTGCTTCCTCAAAATGAACATTATCCAGCAGCAACGGCTGCCTAGAAATGAGCTTGAGGTTGCTCCTGGTGGCGGCTCTCACCAGCCCAAAATTGGGAACTATAGGAAGACCATGCTTGCCAGTAGGGAACACTGAGGAGATCACTTCCCCATTGGCAAGCAGTGATCTCCCCATTGGCAAGCAGTGGTTTCCTTTTGTTTCCTATTGTCACGCCTAGTTTTTCTATTGTTCCCTATTGGCATGTGGTTTAGTATCACCCGGAAGCACAGGCTATGCATGTAAAAGCAAATAAATCTATATAAGTCACAGGTAAAATAGACCAGCTACAAAAGTGGAGAACAAACGCATTCTGAAGTTACAAGGGCAGCTCTGCCTGCCTGTTTCAAAAATGCACACAAACAATAGAAAAGTCACAGGTTTTTCAATGATGCTTGCTGCAGCTATGAACCATCTCCTGTAACTTAGAGGATGCCATGGGAAGCAAAGATGCATAGAGACACCCTCTCCCTACTCCATGCCTGCTGAACAGCTGGGTGCTACTCTCTGTCCACCTTGGGTACCCACCAGGCTTATCCTGGGCGTCTGTACTAACAAGCAACAAATATTTTTAATAGAAATCACTTCCTTAATCCTAACCCAATGAACCATAACCCCCAATGGCCATATTAATATTACAGATACTGGCCACAATCCAGAGAAAAACCTGGTTAACTCTCTGCATAGCAAATGGATTTTAAAATTTTTTCTTCCAACAGAATCCATTCCTCCTCTACATACACCACACCCATATAGAAAGCCACTTCTGCAATTATTTGAAAAGCAATTCAAACTCAAATAACTTTCTGGCTGTTTATGCATGTTTCTAATCTAATTAGTCACAGTTTCGATGTTTTGGGAATGGGCCATAATGCTATGCATACAGATCAGATCCGAGAGAAAGCAGAGGTTCCTCTGCAAACAAAGACCAATAAAGAAGTTAGCAAAAGATAAGGCTTCCCAAAAGCCAGCCAGCCAGCCTGCTCTCTAACCAAAGTGGTGATTGGATTATTCTGAGTAGTGTCTTATAGCTACTTCCCTCATACACAGAAGGAAATCGTAAGTAGATTTAATTTAAGATTTATTCTATTTTCTCCTTCCCTTTCCCGCCCCTTTCCTCTTGACTCCTTCCCCACACTCTCTACATGATCCCCCTTGGAACAAATGTCCAAAAAACAAACTACAAAAGATTACTGAATAGAATACAGCAAGTACTTAAATGAAAAAGACTCCCCCACCCTCTGGGCACTGTAATTGGCTGCCTGAGGAGTCAATCGGCAAGGCGCCTTCTGATTGGTGCTCAGGGTGTGCTAAGCTCTGTCCACCTTTTGAAAACAAAGGCAAGCCTTGTAATTGGCTCCTGCCTCATTAATACTCAAATTTGTACAACTCGGTGTGCGCCTTTTGGTGTTTACAAAATTCTGCTACCGTAACCCAGCCCACATAAACACTGGGGCCAGGATGCAGGCAGGGAAGAGGCACATACGGGGAGGCAGTCAGAGAAATGGTTACAGAAGATATACAGAGGAGGTCAAATGGCTAAAAAATATTTTCAGGTGAGCACCACCCATCCTGCCCTCAGGTAAGAACCACCACTACTTAGTACACCTTTCCATATCTCCAGCAGACAGACAAACCAGTATTCTGGTTTTATATCCTTCTTAGTCCTTGACTGTTCCTGGGGCTCAGTCCTCGTATCCATGAAAACTTATAGTTATGACAACTCTTATGCCACCTGTCTGGGCTTGCATCTTCAGATGTCCTTTAGATGTTTTCTCTCATCCTGTGGGCATTCACAGCCTCTTATCTTCTCCACCCCAAGACATTCAAAATAAGTTGTTTTCACTTTTCCTTAACTCGTCTTCAGCCTTGGAGGCTATAGTTGTTAAACAGTCACCACTTTTCCTTTCTGCTCCTTTGGTCACAAAGTCTTTATCAGACTTTCAAAATGGGGATTTGAGGAAAGAGGGTAAAGGGGCAAGATTACAATTATGCTAAACTGCTATATAGAATACTGATGCCAGGTGTCTTGAATAGAATACAGAAATACTTATAGCATGAATACAAGGTTACAGAATTAAAGCTTATTATTTCTTTCTATGGGGCTAATACATAGCTTAGCTGCTGGTATAGCAGATTCTACTATTCTCCTTTGACATGAATAGAAAAGAGCTGCACGAGTAAGATAGTTAACCTAGAAATTATGACAGGATGGGGTTAAATACAACAGAATGGCAGAATAACCAGGAAGACAGGGGTTCACATAACTTTCTGTTTTTCAAATCGTTTGAATAGTTCAGAGAAAGATTTCTCCATGGAATTCAGATCAGACAGAACTTCCTGTTTTTCATCTAGTGCTTTCTGCAGTTTCTTTTCTGCAAGCTGCTTTTGGCCCTCTGAATCTTTCATCATTTGATTTATGGTGTTTTCAAACCCTGCAACAATCTTTTGCATTTCTTGTCTTTCCGTATAGACATTGCCATGCCTATACTGAAATTGGCTTTTCCATTCATTGCCTTTTCCATTCAAAAACTTTGTTCTGTTTTTCTTGCACCTCAGAAGTACACTTTTTGACAACAGCACCCATCTCTTGCTTACCTTTTCTGCAGCTTCAACCATGTCTTTTTGGCTGTAGTTCAACACTTCTATAATAGCCTCAGTGGACAGAGTTGCCCAAGAGAGCAGTGAAGTATCATTACTGGTTGCGAGGTCTGGAAAAGTGTTGGCCATAAGAACACACCTGCCAGATCAGGCCCAAGGCCTAGCATCCTGTTTCACACATTGGCTTTCCAGATGCCTCTGGGAAGCCCACAGGCAAGAGATGAGGGCATGCCCCCTCTCCTGCTGTTGCTCCTCTGCATCTTAGGCCGGAGATGGCCTATCACCCTCAGACTAGTAGCCATTGATAGACCTGTCCTCCTTGAATTTATCTAAATTCTTTTTAAAGCCATCCAGGCTATTGACTGACACCACATCTTGTGGCAGAGAATTCCATAGGTTAATTTTACATTGTGTGAAAAAATACTTCCTTTTGTCAGTCCTAAATTTCTTGGCAATCAATTTCATGGGATGACCCCTAGTTCTAGTGTTATGAGAGAGGGAGAAAAATTTCTCTCTATCTCCTTTCTGAGATGTAGTGACCTGAACTGTACCCAGTACTCCAAATGTGGCTGCATCATAGTTTTGTACAAAGGCATTATTATAATAGCATTTTTATTCCAAGCAATTATAATAGACATTTCATTCCTTTTTCACAGCACACATTGAGTCAACGCTTTCAACGAGCTGGCCCCTGCCACTGGCCCACATTGTGCTGGGCGGCCAAGTGTGATTGTGACCTGTGCCTGGTGCTTTAGAGACGGGGGCTGTGGGGGAGTGGAGAAAGAAGTATGTGGGATGAGAATATGGTACGTTGCGTGCTGAAATGTTTCTGCTAATGCATATTTGCATAAATAGACCTGTTTTATATTCTTACATTCTTGAGAGTTCACTTGCTGTTTGTGCCCTCAAGAACCCATGTGTTTAAAAATGCGGGGTGTGTGTGTAGGGGGATGGTGCTTAACCTGCAGCAAGGGGGGGGCAGTTAGGCAATGTTTGTGGCTGAAGAATTGGTCGGTAGACACTCAATCCAGGCTGGTGCTGGCTTCTGCTCCATTTCCGGGAAAGAACCTTTTTGTGGAATCCTTAGACCCGATCCTGGTGGAAATTCGTGATAAGAAGAAAGCTCTTCACTCATCTCGCAAGGATACGAAAAGACCTGGCCAGTCTTCATCTTATTCCTTTCGCTACTCTAGACCACCTGACGGAACTTCACCCTACCAGAACAGAGACTTCCGTACCTCTGCTTTCAAGCCACTCGGCAGACAATAGAGACAGTGAAACAGAGCTGCCCCTCGCACCCAGAACAATAAACAGTTCAATTCTTCCAGGCAGTCCTCCAGAAAACAATGATTTGGCCCTGGTCGGGGGCAGACTCCCACTGTTCTCCCTGGCCTGGAACCGCATCACGCAGGACTAGTGGGTGCTACAGATTGTCTTGGAAGGCTACACTGTCAACTTTACCGCCCCTCCACCCCACTACATTGTCACCCCCAAATCTTAGAATCCCCACTAACAAATCAGGATGGCTTGAGCAGTGCATCACCTGCTTCAAATCCAGGCCATAGAACTGGTTCCCTCAACCTACACATGCTCAGGTGTCTATTCTCTGCTCTTCTTGGTTCCCAAGAAAGACGGCTCATGGAGGGCAGTCCTAAACTTGATGCACCTGAACAAGTCTGTCAACAAGTGCAAGTTCAGAATGGAATCACTCAAGACCATCAAAGCGGCTATCCGGTGCAACAATTACCTCTCTTCAGTAGACCTATCGGAAGCATATTTACACATACCCATCCATCCACCACACAGAAAGTTTCTCCACTTCTGCTATGACAGACAACAATACCAATATCACGCCCTTCCCTTTGGCCTGTCTTCTGCTCCGTGAGTTTTTGCAAAGACCGTGGTCTCGTTGGTCACCCACGTCCGCCTCTCTGGCATCCACCTATTCCCTTTTCTGGACGACATCCTGATCCAAGCTCCTTCTCTACATCAGGCCCAACAGGACCTGAGGGCAACCATTCAGTGCTTCAACCAAGATGGCTTCCTGGTCAACAAAGCAAAGAGTCACTTACAGTTATCCAAAGTCATTCAACATTTGGGCACTGTCCAAGACACCAACCAAGCCTTAGTCTTCCTCACTCCAGAGAGGAGGAAAAAACTGGATTCTCTGATCTGTCCTGTGCTCCACCACTCTTCTACAGACCTGATGCTACTGTCATAGGTCCTGGGGTGCACCCCCTGGGTGAGGTGACACTCCCGCCCCCTGCAATGTCTCATCCTTGCACTTCAGGATGTGATCCTGAACTGTATGCACATGAATGTGTTTCTTCCACAGAAGGTCAAACTCTCCTTAAGGAGGTGGCTCTCCCAGGCTACCACCAAGGGATTTCCCTTTTTGGAACCACAAAGAATAGTTATCATGATGGATGCCAGCCTGATGAGCTGGGGTGCCCACTGCTCCAACCAGTTTGCACAAGTTTGATGGTCCTATAGCTAAAGGTCCCACAACATCAATTGGTTAGCACTACGAGCAGCATGCCTGGGCCTCATATACTTTCTTCCTCTCATCGCAGGCCAGCATGTCCTCATCCGGACCGAGAATGTGACCACAAAGTCGCACATAAACCATCAGGGTGGCACCAGATCCAGATCACGCATGGAGGAAACAGACCTTCTCTTTCGATGGGCGGAGATCAATATAGCATCCATCTTGGCAGAGCATCTCCAAGGAGTAGCCAATGTCCAGGCAGACTGGCTCTGTCACAAAGCAGTAGACCTGGCAGAGTGGTCTCTCCACCAAGACATCTTCCTACACTTAACTTTGATCCTGGGGACGCCACAGGTGGACCTTTTTGCCTCTCCAAGTAACCATCGTCTCCCTCGCTTCTTCTCCCATTTCCAGGCCAGAGGACAGAAATGATAGATGCACTCACAGCCATCACCCCCAGGGTGATAAAGAAGATGCTTGTGGAAAAAACGGAGCTCATCCTGGTAGCTCCTCACTGGCCATGCCGGCCATGGTTCTCAGATCTGACGTCCCTAGGCACTTGTCCACCAATCTTCCTTCCTCTGCATCCGGACCTCCTATCCCAAGGGCCAGTACTCCATCCCGATCATGAGTGGTTCTGACTCTGCGCCACTTTTCCTGGTGGCCGTCACCTCGGCCTGCAGAGTCTCAGAGTTAGCAGCACTATCATCAAGGGAAGAACTCTGCACCTTCATATTGGATGCTTTTATCCTTAGGGTCGACCCTACCTTTCTACCCAAAGTCAATTCCACCTTTCATAGAACTCAGGATGTGGTTCTCCCATCCTTCTGCCCCTCCCCCACTCACTCACCCCAGGAAAAAGACATGGCACACCCTAGATGTCCTTAGGGCGCTATGTACTTATTTCCAACATACCCAACCTCTCCACAGGTCTGATTCACGGTTTGTCTCTTTTCACCCCTCCTCACAAGGATCCAAAGCCTTGAAATTGGTTCTGGCCTCCTGGCTCTGCAAGTGCATTGTCCTCACCTATGAAGCACCTAACCTTCCCGTACCTGGCAACATCATGGCACATTCTACCCGTAGCGTGGAAACCATGGCTGCATTCTCCACTCGGACGCCTCTCGCAGATATCATCAGAGCGACCACTTGGTTTTCCACTACACCTTTTATTAAACACTATAAAATCTCCTCCTTTCTGACATCTCAGGCTGCCTTCAGACGCACCGTCCTCCAACCGGTGGTCTGAGGACATCCGTTCCCTCCCAACAGTCTCAGCTTGGGCATGTCCCACTCTTTAGGATGGACTATGATCTCTGGGGTGGGAAAGGAACATTGGTTCTTACTAGGGATAATAGTCCATCTGGTCCATCCTTGGATGCACATAGTTTGCATTTAACACAAGGGATGGGAGTTTGCCACTTGGGGTGATCATGGCTCCCAGGGCATGCAGTTGTTAGGGAAGCCCTCCCTTGTCTCTGTTGAATCTATTTTGAGATTTTCCTTCCTATGTATTTAATAGCTCTATTGTGCTGCTAATCTCCGCTTCTCAGCCTATGTGCCTCTCTAGATCCTGTTGTTGCTGATATGCTCTCTTTACGATTAGCGTCAAGGAAATGGCGAGTGGTGCTCTCCGGCGCTGGAAGCTAGAAAAAATGAAAATGACTTCCTGTCTGTTCTGAGCATGCCTGAGATACAACCCACTCTTTAGGATGGACTACAATCCCTGGGAAAAAGAACCCCTCATGGTCAGAACCAATGTTCCTTTCTCCATCTCTGTTGCATCTGCTCAGTACAGACCAGTGGAACTGTTCTGTGTAGCAAAAGCATTGCTTCACACACACACCCCCCCCCAGGTAATGGGGTAGGAACCATCTACAGCCCATTGTGATCAGTTTGCATGTCACTTTGCAGATAAAGTGGCTTGCATCTGGTGATTTGGTTTTGGCACTTCCTGCAGACGTGCCTCGGGTACCATCTGGTCCTGTTGTGTTGGATTCTTTCCATTAGTGCAACCTGAGGATGTCGACAAGATCCTGGGCAGTGTGTGGGCAACATGGTGTAATTAGAAGTTATGATTAATATTCATGATGATATCTTTGATCTAGGTTCTTTTTAAATGGATTTTTAGAAATATATATTAAAATCCAATTTAAATAAAATCTAAATTAAAAATCATCTTTTAAAAAATCAGTTTTTATCAGCCCTGAGAGTGGGATTTAATTTTTCCCCTGAAATAATATTGAATTCATACTGAATGGTAAGAACTGATAGATTCTCTCCTCCTTCCATGATTTACTTTTACCAGGGTTGCAAACTCACCTCATGTACAGGTTTTAAATTCTGGTTACAGGGGCAATTTACTGTAGCTAGCACTGATGCACATGTAATGGCTGCTGCACCATGGCTTTAATCAGTTGTGGTGGGGGAAATTTCTGTGCTAGAGTTGAGGACGGGATAGGAAAGGAGTTTGCAAGGCTTTGCATATTCCCAGTCGTGTTTATGAGTTTAGGAGATCAGGAACAGAATGGCCCAGTTCAGCTGTAACAGACAGCCAAGACTGAATCCTGGCTTTGCATGATATTCCCCAGCCTCAGGCATGCTTGCTCCCCCATTCCCTCTTGTACATGAGAGGATGAAGAAGTCTGCTTCTGATCAAGCCAGGATTTCTTGTTATGTCTGCACCAGGCAATCCTGGCTAACTTTAATCAGTTTCAAAATAAACCAGGATCTCAAGTTGGGATAAATCATGGCTCTGCATTACATCTTAACTGGGTGAAAATCTGTACCTGGTTTATGAGAGTGAACTAAAGGAAAATTTCATCTTTTTGTTGTTTTTGTTTAATAACCCATCTATTCTCCATGGTGAGTGAATGTGTTAGGGAAAAGATGCTCTTGTTAATATAGAGAGGCATTACAAGAGTTTTATAACTGGGTTGGACTGAGACATAGAATTTGAGATAAACTTTGACAACTATCAAGTGAAGTATTGGATCATTTTAATAAAGTGAGCAAATTAATTGCAGTTTTGAGTAAAAAATGAATCCTACAGGAGGAGGAGGAGGAAGATAATTAATTAATTAAAAACTTTGTTAGCCTTCCCATTAAAAAAAATGTTCTCTGGGTGGCTCACAACACAGCATTAAAACATCAAATAAAAACACGTAACACACAAAACCACAACAGACCAAAAGGGGGGAAATATGAAGTAAAATTTTAAAGCTTTTTTAAAAAACGAGTTTTAAAAACCAGCATTTAAAAGGCTTGAGTGAACAAAAATGTATTTGCCAGGGGCACTTGGAGCAGGACCTCTGAAGAAGACCTTAACATCCAAGTTGGGTCATATGGGGCAAGGCACTCAAGAGCATCTTGAATTTTTTAGGAAGAATATCCCTTTATGGTCAATTTTTACAACTTGGAAGAATACATTTTAAAAAGCAGTATAATAAAACACTATAGATCTACTCTATAAATCTACTGCCTTTATAAAGCTGTTCTATGACTGTGACGGAAGAAAAGGCTGTATTCCGACAGCAGTGAAAACTCAAATTGTATTTTTGTAGCTCTTTTAGAATAATAACGTTGTTCAGTGAGCTGCCTACTCATCTCTTTTTAATGATTACTTTCTTCTTGATTATAATAATCTCTGAGGTCTTTAGTTCATTCCGTATGAAAGCCATATTCTGTCTCCCACTTCTATTTTTCTTTCATTCATTCATATTTCTTGCCAAGAAATCTTTCTAGCTGCTTTTTATTGTATGATAGAAGATACCTTAAGCTTGATATTGGAAATTGACCACTGTGTTCTTGTACTGCGGTATGTGCTGTCTGGCAGGAAACCACTCTATTAGGTTAGTTGCAGTGGCTTCCACAAGGACCCAATGCAGACGAATACCATTCATTCCTTAATCATGCTTTAAAGATGGGGAGCAGGATTGCATGCTCTCCTCACTTCCCTTTCAGCATTCACCATTGTGCACTATTATATCTGCAGTATATTAACCATTATATATGATTAACATTAAAGAGGTTGTGTGTGTTTTAGCTAGAGTTTGAAACACATATTTGAAAGTGGGATAGTCCAGACATCATGCAGACCTCAGTTAAAACTGGGGTCCACACCATGTCTCTGAGCCTCAGGAGCACTCCCTCCCTCCTCCCATTCCTGCACAAGCATCTACTTCTGCTCTTCAGTTAAAGTAAACAGAGATTGGTTATGACGTCCGATAATTTGAACAAATCAGTTTGCCTAATTCAGATAAAATAGCAAACCAAGAGTTGCCATTTAATTGGAGTGAGAAGGGAAATCGGAGCACTGAGCTTGGTTTATTCTGGCCTACTTATTTCAAATAAGCCAGGATCTGTACCTAAGGTTTAAAATAGGTTACAGATTCCCTCCAGCTTATTTGAAGTAAGCAGGCTTGAATTAACCAAGCTCATTGGGTTCAGATGTGCTCCGATTTCTCTTCTCGCTTTAATTTAGTGGCAAACCATGGTTTGCTATTTTATCTAAATCGGACAGACTGTGGTTTGTGCAAATTTTATAGTGAAGCCTGTTTTGCAATCCAGATTTGTCAATTGAATACTGAAATATTCCAATAAACAGGGCAAGTTAATTACAGTAATTATGTTAGAATAGCTTAATTATTATTATGCCATCTGCGTGTGTGGTGTTTGCACAGAATGAGAAAATGGTTTCCTGTCCCAAAGGGGCTCATAGTAGAAAATGAGACACAAGGGAGACAACCATGGAAGGGGAGGGAACAGGTGAAGAATATGTGATACTCTCAGGATTAGTTCCGGTATCATACTGGTTTTTGCCAGGCCAAGGGAACCTGCCAGGTCCCTCCACTCATCATCTTGGTCCCTGCTCATGGTCCCACTACTGACAGAGATCTGGTTGGTGGGAACTAGAGACAAGACCTTTTCAGTTGTGGCCCCTCGGCTCTGGAACACCCTCCCTGTAGAGCTTTGCCATGTTCTCTTCCTCAGTCAGTGTGTGTTGTTTTTTTTAACAGCCAACTAAAAACATTTCTTTTTAAAGAGGCTTTTAAATGTTTCACCTGTTGCTTATATCTGGTAGGTTCTTCTGTTTTTACAATTCTTAGTTTTAGTGTTTTAAAATAACTTTTAATTTGAAATTTTTAAAATCTGAAATTCTGATTGTGGTTTTAGCTTGAATTTTTAACTTGCTTAGCTTAATTTGGTTAATTTTATTAGTCTGATTTTACATTGTAACTATTTTATAAATGTTGTGAGCCATCCAAGCATTCGTGTACTGGAGGGGTGGGGTATAAATATTTCAAATAAATAAGGGAAGGGGCCTTGGTATTTCACCCCTCCCTCTGCTTAAGCCAAGTGGAAATGGTTGTAGTTTTGTGGGGAGACAGGAGCCAAATGCTGATTGGTCCTTGCCAGGCCAATGGAGGGGAGTGAGAGAGGAAATGTGAGCCTGAGGCTCATTTGTGGATCACAGACTGGTTTGGTGGTGCAGCTGAACTGGCCCATTGTGTTTCAGTGAATCCTGGAGTTTTTCAGGAGCTGATCTGGGCTTCCATGTTGGGGAGCAAGTGACCCTAAAAGACAACTTGTCCACTACTATATATGTTTCCCCACAAAATGTAGCCAGAGAAAAGTGTTGAGTTTGATGTTGGGCACACTCTTAGTTTGCGTGGAGTGTTAAAGGGACTCAAGAGGCCTGGTCAGTGCTCTTCATCAGCTGACTGTGTCCAAAAACATGCCCCCAAATTCTCTGCAACACACAGAGATACACACGAGTGTCAGTGTGGAAAGAGTGCCCTAAGAGTAGAAAGTTCTTGGGAAAAACCACTGCTCTTGTGGCCCAACAGGTACTGTGCAAATCGGGGCCACTTATAAACTCTTCGTGAAAGTTCCACCAATGGCACAGCAGAAGGTGGTCAGGCCAGCCTCTTTGTCTATGGTTGTGCTGTACAGAAATCAGTTTTTTCCCCTGCTTTGCACTAGAATAATTTGCAAGATCAGATAAAGGGGATTGAAGCAAAGGGAGGGGGCTCTGTTTGCTTCAGTAGCTCCAAAGAGGTCAAAACCCAAGCGTTTCAACTGCTAATAGAATTGTCTGTAGGCTTTAATTGAGAGAGGTGAAGAACCTTAAATACAGCTTTTCCTCCCTGTCTATTCCAGGCCTCCGCAGTTAGCCCCTTTGCCTTGCTGTTTTGCCCTTAAAATCCGTTGCTGTGGTGCTGCATTCTGCTCCCTCATTAGGAATCAACAACTTGCCAAGTCAACCAGTTCTGCTGTGATGTTTCCCAAATTGGGTACCGCTGGGATTAATGCTTAATATAGCTTCTGTGTTTAAGGCATTCTTGGGTTTTTAAAAAACACAAATCTGACATGATTCTATCCATTTGTGTTAGGCATTTAATCAGGAGTTGGCTAAATGGTGTTTTGAGAGATTCTCTCTCTCTCTCATTCCGATTTCCATGGCGGGGTTGGGGAATGGTGAGTCAGGAGGCCTCGTGAGTATCTTTTCTGCTTCTGCTACTGATGCTACATCTGACCTTGGGTAACTCGACTCATTTGCTAACCATTGCCTCATTTGCAAAATGGAAAGTGTAATTGGCCTTTGTTACAAATGTTGATGGGCTTAATTTAACAATAACTGTTAAAAAAAAAAACTCTTGTAAGAGAATTGCCAAGTGTAACTGCCCTAATTTCTTTTAAGGTTGATGTTTTGCTTCTCTCCCCACCCCAGTGTTCCCTCTAATTCTTTTCATCAGTGTGCGGAATGAGTTTTGTTCTGGGCGGCAATATCAAGGCAGTGTGCGCACGTGTGCATTTATGTACCTTTATAGATACCACACACACACACGAAAAATATGGAAGGAAAGAAGTGTACTTTACAATTCTATTTATCTGTCATCTCCTTTAAAAGCAATTGTATTTGCCATTGGTGGTTAAAAATGGCCTGTAAAATAATACTAAAGAAATAAAACTTATCTAAGTTTTGTTTGTTTAAATTTGAGTTCATCCTTGCTTTCTTACTCTTATCCTGTAAAATATTGATTGCCTGAGTGTTAGTTGCCCCTATGATTTGATAGTCACATAACAGACTTCCCATTTCCTTCCAAATATCCTGGAGATTGGAGTTAACACGTGCTTTAGATTATCCAAGCTAACTGCTTGCCAAAGGGCCTTAACTGTAGATTGATTAATTTGTACATTTTTGTTCCATCTTTTGGAGCTGATTCAAACCTTAAAGGCAGGTAATAACATCATAAATGTAAGGATAGATAGACATAGGAAGCTGCCATATACAGAGTCAGACCATTGGTCCATCTAGCTCAGTATTGACTACACAGAATGGCAGTGGCTTCAACTTGTAGCAGGCAGGAGTCTCTCTCAGTCCTATCCGAAGATGCCAGGAAGGGGAACTTAGAACTAATTAAACTGAGTTTTTAAAATGTTACAAACAAAACACAACAGGACTGTGTGTGCTGTTCAAAGCTGAGTGCCTGATTATTATGGTACTTTTGTTCAGGGGTTCACATTAAAGGCAACTGAACTTGTGTTCCAGTTTACTGTGAGAACTTCCCTGAACCAGTTTTCAGGTTTGGTTCAACTCCCTAGTTTTAATCTTGAGATCAAAATCGCCCTGAATATCTTCCTCCCTGCATCCTTTTTCTACACTGTATCAATAGATACATTACCTGTTGTGATCTTATATGTGCTCCCCCCTCAGGAGTGCTAACACACACACACACACACACACACGCGAACGAGTTGTGAAAATTTAAGTTGTGTATAGTTGTGAAGAATTTCTTTTCAGTGGTGGCACAAGTAGCTGGGAGTTTCGTTGAGAAAAAGGACTCCATGTCCCACAGCTCAAATGATGAGAGAGAGGCTAGGATGACCCTAAATAAATTGCCACACATTGCAGCAGGAAGGACTGGTGACACTATTGCCTCTAAGGCGTGCACATGTGCACATGCTCACAAGTTTTTGGATGTCCGCACAGTTCATTTTAAATCCCCTTTCAGGTTGAATCAGGAAGGCCCCATTCTGAATGCACATGTGCACACACTGCCTTGATACTGCAGCCCCAAACAAAACATTCCGTGCAGAGATGAAAAAAATTAGAGGGACCACTGGGACTGGTAATCTTTTTTTTTAATTATTATAACTTCAGTGTCCCACCTTTCCTCTGTGGAACTCAGAGTAGTGTTCAGAGTTATCAGTGTTCAGAGTTATCAGACTTCCCACCCAGGCACTGACCTGACATAGACCTGCTTAGCTTCAGCAAGGTTGCTGTATCATATGCCTTCAGACCATGGCCAAGTAATGGCCCACACCCTTGTTTTATGTAAAGCTCAAGGTATTCCCTGGCTTCCCCCAGGAGATTTTACAGACGGGGCTTTATGCTGTGGGGTATCCGAGGAGCGAATCCACAGCAGATTCGAGACAGTTTAATCTGGGCGATTAGGTGGAGCATTCACGTAGCCCTTGGTTGCTGCCCTACGCACATCAAAGACAACCACCAGAGCTTAGCAGAAACATTGAGGTTTTTTCCAAAAGCCTCTGAAACAAGAGGGTTTTTTCTTTTAAAAACCACACATACTTCGGGCTAAGCCAGAATTTGCAGCCTCCCTTCGGGGGAAAAAAAACCCTCTCTGTCCTATTCCCTGATAGCCCGCAGGGAGACACCAAAACCAACACCCACTCCAAAAGGGGTGTTGGTTTTTTTGCCTCTGCACTCTTCTAATTTCCAAATAGCTGCTTCCTGCAGGGTTGTCCAATCGGACAGTTACGAACCTGTTGCGACTTGGCTGCTAGCAGTCTGTTTTGGTTGGACTTGGGTTGATTGGACTGCCAACAACCAGTGGGACCCCTTAACTAATGGATGTGTGAAGAGAGACAAGAGCCAGGCTAGAAATATATTTTATGAACTTTACTTAAGGAAATAGATTTGGGGAGGTACAATAGTTATCTGGCCCTGGCAAGCAAAGCTAATTTGCCTAACTCTAATACAAGCAGGAAGGGAAAAGGAAAAGGGAGGAGGGGAAGGGGAAGCAGGTAAAGTTTGTTACAAAAGGTGCAGGGAAACCTTGAATGTTTAGCCGCTCAACAGCAGCAAAATGCTTCTGTTCAAGCAAATCACATTCAAAACATAAATAGTGGTGTGCATGGTTCGGTTCAGAGGCCATTGACAAGGCCTCTGGACCGGTCCAGAATTCCTGCGGTTCGGTTCTGAAGGGCGGGGGGGAGTTTCTCTTTAAGGGGGGTGGTAGTACTTACCCCCCCACGCCGCTCTTCCCCCTCCGGCGCTGGCACTTTTCAAAACATTCTTGGGGCGGCAGAGTTCCTCCCTGCCGCCCCTGCCCCCATCGTTGTCCTTGTTAGCTTGAAAGTAGGCAGAGCTGGTGGCGCGCATGTGCCCTTCGCGGCACGCGCACTCGTCTCCGCCGCTGGCGCGCGCATGCCACATATGTCACGCTGCGCATGCGCGCTCCTGTTATATAGAATACAGATTCCAGGTGTCTTGAATAGAATAGATTAATAACTTATATCATGAGTACAAGAGTAACAGCCCAGGTGGCAAAGTGTGAAAGGCTGCTGCCTAGAGAGCCAGAGGTTGTAAGTTCAAATCCCCACTGGGGCACTACCTAGGAGAGGAGAGCTGGTCTTGTGGTAGCAAGCATGACTTGTCCCCATAGCTAAGCAGGGTCTGCCCTGGTTGCATCAGAATGGGAGACTTGATGTGTGAGCACTACCCTCAGGGGATGAAGCCGCTCTGGGAAGAGCAGAAGGTTTCAAGTTCCCTCCCTGGCTTCTCCAAGATAGGGCTGAGAGAGATTCCTGCCTGCAACCTTGGAGAAGCCGCTGCCAGTCTGTGAAGACAATACTGAGCTAAATAGACCAATGGTCTGACAGTATATGGCAGTTTCCTATGTTCCTAAGGTTACAGGATTAAAGCTCATTATTTCTTTCTATGGGGCTAATACATAGCTTAGCTGCTGGTACAGCAGTTTCTGCTATTTTCTTATAGCCAAAAGGAGTAAGATGGTTAGCCTAGAAAATATGACAGGAGTAGGGGTGTTCAATACAACAGAATGGCGGGCTAGCCAGGAAATCTGGGGGTTGTTATCCGTTCCCCCCTTGTCCTCTGCAGTGGTATCATTGCTGTGGACATATTATTGCAATAATACAGCTCCAGTCTTCATGGCACTCTGCCACTTTTCCAGCCAAATCATTCTCACAATAAATCAGATTCTTTAAAATTTCTTCCATGTGGAAGTGGCAGCAGAGTGTCAATCGCTTGAGATGGGGACTCTCAACGCCAATACGTTTGGGAGTGTTCTTTCAATATATGGGTGTACAATAGTACCTTCTTGCTGGGTTCAATGGTTGCAAACTCTGGGTATGCTGAGCCAAAACATTCTGTCCAAGGTGATTATGGTTGTGCAGCTGCCACCATGTTACAAATCTCCAATAAAATATGACATTTAAACCATAGAGGCACAATGGTAGAGCGTACTATCTATATTCTGCAATTCTGACAGTCGGGGAGTCTCTTGGTACAGGTGTTGAAATTCAGGATTAGCATGGTCAGTCGTTTCGGGATAATCGCGGTCTGTCCTGCAGGGGCAGCGGTGTGCTGCTAGATCGGCTTAGATGGCGAATCTCTGGAGAGATGGCCAGGGAATCAAAGTGGCAGTTTTGCATCCTTGGGGAATCTTTCAGTAAGCAAGTAAACAAACAAATCAGTGAAGGGGGCCAGGTCCTTTTGTCATCTTCATAATCTGAGAATTTTGTTTCTGCACTGCAGTTGTGCCACATAAATCTCATATCTGGATTTCTGTTCTTTGTGTGACCTTTCGCTGTTGGGAAGCCTCTCTTGACAGGCCAAGAAATGTAATTGTGACTGCCTGCAGGAGTTACTGGCTACCTTTCCTCGTTGCTTTATTTGTCTACTCTTCCTGGTACAAATGGTGATCAGGTAGCAGGCAGTCTCATTTTCATTTGCTTTTTTAAAAAAACTCTCCCCACTTGTATCAACTGCCTAGGTAGTCCAGGAAGAACGTGTTGAGCTTAGCCAAAAGAGTTTCATGTAATGGATTCGCCCAGAGTCAGTGTGGTGTGGAAGTGACGTGGGGCCAACTTTTCTGCAAAACCTAAGCTGCTGTGCATACTCAAAACCTGCCCCATGCCCCATTATGGCTTTGCCTCTAGTTTGTTGAGCCAGGGATCAGGCAAGCAGTGGAGTGCTGAAGAGGCAAGCCATAGCCATGCCAGCTGGCTTTTCAGCTCTTCTCCAGGCACTTTTTACAACACCCTGTTGCCTGTGCATTTTGTGATCTCTGTATCATGGGGTAATGGATGGACGTGGATTCTAGGTGTCGCCTTCTTTTTACCTTCTGGCTGAAGTAAGCAACTGCGATTGTAGTGACTGGAAAGGCTGCCAGTTTGGACTTGGACCAGACACCAGCATTTTATGAGCCCTGAGTTCTAACTATGCGGCTGGCTGGCTGGCCGGCCTTGGGCAGCTCTTTAGCCAAAGCTGCTTCATGGGGCAACTGTGAGTGTATAAAATGGTGGTGATCCCACAAATGCTACTCTCTGCTTCTTTCTTCTGTTGATTATTTTATTGACTTCTGATAGAACAGGATCAAAAATACCAAGTAATAAGAGAAAAATATTTTGAGAATGCCCCTCTTCCTGCCATGTTGCAAAAATGATCACCCAGATGACCACCCAGATTCTAGCAACCATCAGAGCCTGTGTGTCCACTGTCCTGGTCATTCATCTTCAGCTATCCCTTCTTGCAGCATAAGCTCAATTTACATCAGGGGTGTATGTTTCTGAAAAGGGTAGGGGACACACATGAAAATCGGAACTGGAAAGAGCAAGGGAGAGGTCCTGGGTCCCGAGCAGGTATCCCAGCAGCCAAGTGGGTAGTTGCATTCTAAAAATGGAACTTCCTAGAAGCCAAATGTACCATTTCCACTACCCAGACTGGATTTGCATGGAATCCTTCTCTTTCCAAGCTTGTAACAGCAGACTTTGGCAAGAAGTGCAGCTTGCTGGAATCAAGCATGCCGAGAACCAGTCAGTGCCTACGAGCTTGGACTCTAGCCAGTTATTAATCTTGGCTGCTTCTTTTGGTTTTCAGTCTGCAGAATCTACCACTTGATCTAAGCCATAGGCTGATATGGATAGTTCTCCTCGCTGATATCCTAAACATAACTAGAAACAGACTGTCTGACACCTGAGGCTGAGGATGCATTATATTCATTAATGCATTCATTAACCCTAAAGAGAAAAATATCTATAGATAGATAGATATTTCTCTAAGGTCACTGTTGCTGATTCTATCAGTAGCAGCTCCAGCTCACTCTCGCGCTCTCTCTCTCTCTCTTGTGTTAGTTTGCGAGCGAGCTTCCGGCAGGGGGAGAGGAAAGTGGTGGTGGGCGAGGCGGGAAACAAAATGGCGGTGGGGTGGGTGGGAAGAGAACTAGAGGCGCAGATGTTCTGTGCCCGGCCCAGCTAGTTGTTAATACTTTGCTCTTGCAACATTCAGCTTGCCTAAGAGCTTTATTAAGTGAATTAAAATTATTCTTCCTCTCCCATGTCAAAGTCATGGTCAGTGGATGTGTGTCCTAAGTGTCTGAAGCACATCAGGGCTGCCCTTTATCTCCCCTTCTTTTTGACCTCACTTTGGCCCCTTTTTGGCTCCTTCCATGTTCCAGCCAGGGCTCATGAGGTGATTTAGGTTGCTACACAGAGCAGTGATCTTCACTATTTTTTCAAGTGGGGACCAATTTGGCAACAAAACAAAACAAAAACCCAACCCTTCAATGTGGGAGCCATTTCCCACTGTGTTTCCCCCAGCCTCAGAAGGGTGGGCTCCTTTAAGAGAAACAGAGGCACCTCGAGCCCCATTGCCATCTTGAATGGTATGCACGGAGCACTGGGAAGTGTAGTCCTTTCCTAGTGCTTCCCTGTAGAGCTCTATGGGGAAAGCACTGGACAAGGACTATCCTTATCAGTGTTCCTTGTGCACCTTCCAAGATGGCACTGGAGCTTGAGAGTTCATTTTCCTTTGAAGGAGCCCCATTGGGGCTGGGCAAAGTCCAGTGCAGCACAGCATGGTGGGAACAATCACCTTCATGCAGTGCTGGGATTGGGGGAGGTTGGGCAGAGTATTCGGCTTGGGCTGAAGCTTTGCACAGACCTTATGAAAGTCAGGTAGCCACACCTAGCTAGGATTGATGGGAACCACCACTGGGCTAAATGGGCCTCAGTGAAGACAGTGAGATAGAGGATAATGAATATACAGCAGTGTGTTAGAACCAGCGTTACATAGGAACATAGGAAGCTGCCATATACTGAGTCAGACCATAGGTCCATCTAGCTGAGTATTATCTTCACAGACTGGCAGCGGCTTCTCCAAGGTTGCAGCCAGAGTCTCTCTCAGCCCTTTCTTGGAGATGCTGCCAGGGAGGGAACTTGGAATCTTCTGCTCTTCCCAGAGCGGCTTCATCCCCTAAGGGGAATATCTTCCAGTGCTCACACATCAAGTCTCCCATTCATATGCAACCTGGGTGGACCCTGCTTAGCTAAGGGGACAAGACCAGCTCTCCTATAGATATAAGCAGGTGTGCTATCTGCTTATATCTGAATTATTGCATCTTGTCAAAGTTTTTGGTTCCTTGACAGAGTAAATCTGAATTACTTGGCCTGGGAACTCAGTCTGATGTTCACTTATACAAGCCATGGCTCTTCAGAGGGCCCCAAAATAAAATTAAGAATTCAAATCCTAAACTAGAGACTGAACAGGTTGGCATGGATGTGCTGCTGCCCAAGAAAACTTTAGATCTGAAATGCTGGCAAGTATTAGGATGTTTTCTATTGGAGGAAAAAGGTAAATAACTGAAATGAATGTTTTATTTAATTCTGCGTATAACTATCCCAATTGCCTGTTTTCATAAAGTAGTTTGTATGCTCTCCCACTTTCTGTGGGATGATAAATGATTGCATGCCTCTTTTTCAAGCTGGAGTTGTCAGGCAGAGGGAGGCTTCCGCTTTCCTAACCTTGCCACTGACTTATCTTACAGTTGTCTTAGTTTCACAAGCTCTTAGGTGGCAGCCCGCTGCTTCCTTTAAGCAAGTGAGATGGATTAGCTTGGAAACAACCTGTCTACACCCATTGCATAGCATTAGAGAGCTGGGAGCGATATGTACTTGCAAAAGAGCTGTTTGAGGCCAAGGGTGGTTCTTCCTTGCAATTCTGCAAGAGCTGTGTGGGGGAAACCACCAACAGATTGCAAGATGAGCCTTATATGCACCAGAGAAGTCACTCATTTAGTTTAACCCTAGCTTGAAGTTGGAGGTGGAGGAGGAGTTTATTGGAAAACCTGGAATGTAAAGGTACTGCATCCTAGAGCTGGTCTTGTGGTAGCAAGCATGACTTGTCCTCTTAGCTAAGCAGGGTCCACCCTGGTTGCATATGAAAGGGAGACTTGATGTGTGAGCACTGAAAGAGATTCCCCTTAGGGGACGGAGCCACTCTGGGAAGAGTGGAAGGTTCCAAGTTCCCTTCCTGGCTTCTCCAAGAGAGGGCTGAGAAAGATTCGTGCCTGCAACCTTGGAGAAGCCGCTGCCAGTCTGGGTAGACAATACTGAGTGAGACCAATGGTCTGACTCAGTATATGGCAGCTTCCTATGTTCCTATGTTCCTATTGCCTTTTGGGGAAATGCAATAAAATATGACTTGCACACTAATCACTTTTAGCAGTACTGGAGGCCCTCTTTATTTGTGGGGATTCAATTCCTGCCTATTTCCATGGACAATAAAACCACGAGTAAAGAGGCCTTAACCCTATGGGAATGGGGTGAGGGTGGGGTTTAGGTTCCTAAACACACTGAAGAGTGCTGTGAAAATCACAAGAAAAAGGGGGGATAAGCTCTCCAGCAACATTTGTTTCCTATTTTTGTTCTTTTTGAAGGGTTTTTTTTTGCAGGGGTGGGGGGAGAAAAGAGCTGCAAAATGGCTCAGCACTACAAAATGGCAGGAGGAAATGACATCAGAAGTCATTTCTGGCCACTCAAGAACTGTGGATAGGCGAAAATAACCCTATTTTTTTGCCCTGCAAATAAAGAAACAGGGTCCCTATGACCCAACCACAGATATGTGAAACCGCGGGTGCCAGGACCCTAGACAGTGAGAGCCACCTGTACTCAAGTTGTGCCATTTATCAACAGGCACCTTTGTGCTGGATGTGTACTTAGGTTTTGGCTCAGTCACTATTATAGGGGTTTTTTGGAGACACTTAGCACCCTATCTGAATCTGCCATGCATCAATATCCTTACCAAATGGGGGATTTACCGCTGGATTTAGGTTCTTCAGTAAGCAAGTGAGTTCAAAATCTGATTATGCAATTGAATAATTGCGTTAGAACCAGGCACAAGAGGGACCTAAATCCTCTTTAGATTTATGTCACATCAGTCTTGGCCACAGAAAATTCTCCTATAGGTGTGCCCTGTTATCTGCAGGGGCTCCTTTCCGACCGATTTGTGCGGGTAATGAAACCATGGATAATGGAGCATTAGGGCAATGGGAATGGTGGGGGGGGGTAAGTCCCTGAGGTGACAAAAGATGGGTCAAAAAGGACTAGAAATGACTAAAATAGGGGAGGGGAAAGTGCCATACTATGCTCTATGGATTCCCAGCTGTCCAGCAATCCCCCCAAATGCCAATTTTTGCCAATTTTTCTCCCCTCTTTTTAACATAGATGAGCCACAAAATGGCTCCTTTCTTCAAAATGGCAACTGGAAAAGACCTCTGAGGTAATTTCTGGCCACCCCGTAACCATGGATATGTGGCGGTGGCGACAACAACAACTTATATACCACTCTTCAGCAAAATTCTCAGTGTAGTTTACATAGAAAAATAAATACTACACACATAAGATGTATTTTTCAGTCTGTATTGGTCAGGTGTCAATTGTCCAACTGTGGATATGTGAAAACGTGATTGCTGGGGCTGCATGTGCCAAGGTCCACCCACCTGTGTATAGCTATTGGACCTCTGTGGCTCTTGTGAAGCTAAATTTCTCTGCTAATTCAGATGGCTGGTAATTCAGATGGTTTTTTGCTACCCCCTGCTTGAAAAAATGTGATGGTCCCTGCTGTAGGGTCTTTGATAATTTTAGGTCAGAAGCGATGAAGCAAATCAGCTTTACCATGAACTGGTCTTGTTCCTTGGCATTCGCTCCCTTGAAGGAATGTAGACATGTGATAAAAAAAATTGATGAACTGGGACCTGCCTGGGACTTTGATTCAAACCTTGTATACTGGAAAGTCTCTCTTGTCCCATGAAATATATTGACTACTGTAACTTAACAGAGGTAGCCTCAAACATTGTCATGGTGAACCTTGTGCGTTGAACCAACTGGTTCAAGTCTCTTCAGGTGGTACAAAGAGCTAACCCACTCATTCAAAATAATGGGTTTGTAGCTAGCTCTGTTGGGACTGAAGTATTTGGCATGGTAATATTCTCCATATAAACGAAAACTGCCTGCGCTTAAAAAGCTGGGGCAGCAGGATCTGCTGCTTTTTTCTGTGATTCTCAATACTGAATCCTCACACTTAATGTTGCCAACTGCGAACAAAGTTGTCAATTTCCCTTCTTCCTACTTGTTTCATTTATTAATAATATAAACAGTGCGTGAAGCAGTAAACACACATTGTTTGGGAATTTGCCCAAATATGAGACTACCGAAAGCCATCCCACTTCTTGCCCTTTGAACAACATTACAATCTGAAGCAAACAATACTTGAAGCAAACAATACTCTATCTTGTATCTAAATATAGATAAACAGCAAAACTGTATTTATACTTGTTTGGCAGATTTTCAGGTCCCACTTCAGCTCTGTTTTGCGTATGCTTATAGCTGGAAGTGGATGTCATTCTGTTCTTCCATGATTCTTTGCGCACATCTTGTGATATCCGGAATTAAATTTGGGGTCTAGATCAGCTTCTGAACTTGGCATTCATTTAAAACAAAGCTCCATCAAACTTCTAGTTTCAAAACAGCCAACCCCAGACCCTTTTACAGTTCTCAAGAGAGAAATGCATGGGTCAAGTTTGTTCTTCACTTCTTGGAGGCTTCCTCAGTTTGTTTAAAAATAAAAGCAGGGTATAAATGTAAAAATACATTTATATTCTCCTTTTCCTCCAAGGAGCCCAGAGCATAGTACATAGTTATGGTTATGTTTATCCTCAATAACCTTGTTAGGTAACTTAGGCTGAGAGAGGCCGGCTCAGTCACTCAGTGAGTTTCATGGCTGAACAGGGATTAGAACTCAGGACTCCCTGGTTCAGCTCTCTAACCACTATACCACGCTGGTTGGAGTTGGTCTGTATCCTTCAGATATGAAATGAGAATTTAATTTTACATTTTTGTTTACAGAAATTTTGATATTTAGATTCTTTGAAATCATTTTGGGGAAGGGTGTGTATGTCTCCACACTTGCACGTCAGCATGTGCAAAAACACAGCTGCTTTTATTTATTTATTTATTTATTTATTTATTTATTTATTTATTTACATTTATATCCCGCTCTTCCTCCAAGGAGCCCAGAGCGGTGTACTACATACTTGAGTTTCAGTCTGTAGTGAGTGAAAGAACTACAGTTCCCTGACTACCAGGAACTACACCCCAATCCCAGCCTTCCTGAGCATTTAGCAACAACTGCCTAGCCACACTGAATGGATTTTCTTACATTTCTAATAAAACAGCTATTTATTTATTTTTACATTTATAGACTACCCCATCCAAAGGCCCTAGGCAGTGCACAAAAAGTTTTAAAAGACCTAAAAACAAACACCATTTAAAACACACTGCTTGAAACAATTTTAAAACAATTCAAAACTATTTAAAACCAATTAAAATACTAAAAACAATTTGTAAACATTGGAAGGCCAGGCCAAACAAGTCTTTAGGACTCTCTTAAAGGCCAACAGCGAGCCTAAACTGCAGATATCTGCCAGGAGTGCATTCCATAGGCCAGGAGCAGGTATCGAGAAGGCCTGGCTCCAAGTTGCCAGCAGGTGTACCGGTGGTAACGGGATGGATCCCTCCAGGGCGCTTTCCAGATTGTTCTTCCTGTGTTGTGACGCCGTAGTCCTTACGCTGACAGCAGGGTGCCGTTCACCTTTCCGAGGCCTTGTTTTGGATTTAATCACTGCAATTTATTGCTATAACGTTGTATGTCCAGCGTGTAAAGGTTGCTGTATTTTCCAGTTGTTAGATAGATAGATAAATTTTTTATTCCAGTCATTGACCAGTCATGGACTCAACGAATTTTACAGACAATATAACAAAACTTAAGCTATTCTGCAAATAATCTCCTTATTGGTGTTTGCTATTAAAAAATTTAAATTAAAGTCACCAGGATGTCCAGGGAGGTTTTCCAATAGAGGGGAAATTAATCTTAAATGAATATCCTTATAGAAAACACAATATAGGATAACATGTGAAGTGGTTTCTATGGCCCCAGTGTCACATGGGCACAGGCGGGAGGAAAAAGGTATCCCTCCAAACCTGCTGTCAAGAAATGCCATAGGTAGTGCATTAAGACATGCTAAAATAAGAGCACGCCTGAATTTAGACAGAGATACCTCACTTAAATATTCTGCTGGTTTAAAGTTGATAGTTTGGTTCCATATATATATATATATATATATATATATATATATATATATATATATACACACACACACACACACACACACACACACACACACACACACACCACTCTTGAGGCCAGTCAATTCATCCTGAAGTTCTGTATCTAAAATACGTTGTTTAACCACCTTTGTGGCCTGATCTAGTCCTAGGTTGTTTTTGCGAGACTGCTCCGCCTTCTGGGCACTTTGCTATTTACATTTTGAATGTGATCTGCCTGAAACGAAGCATTTTGCTGCTGTTGAGGGGGTAATCTGGAAAGCACCCCAATGACCTCAACGTGTGATGGGGATCATACAGAAGAAGGTGCTCTCTAAGGTATTTGTGTTATTGTGTACCATTTTGGGACCACCGTGGTACTAGCTTGAAGATGCTTTGTCTCTGAGTTGTTGCTGATTATAGAACTTGGCAGGGGAATTAAATTTTCTGCAGGTTCGCTTCCCCATCTGTGCTTTCTCCAATAATTGGCAAAGTGGAGCTTCGTATTTTTGTGGAATTGTCAGGGCTTAATTGCCTCCAACTCAAGGCTTGTTTTGAATGTGAGGTTGCAACTCCGGAATATATGAAATTACTATCAGTATTGCATTGATTTCCCCAACAATGTTGCCCTCAAACTGTTGCTTGTGGGAGGAAATACAGGCGCTTGAATTTACTTTCAAGTGAGGCAAACGGCTGCTCAGAGGGAAAGAAAACATCCCCTCCGCCCACCTTGCAACATGGCTCTACACAAATTGGCAGCAGCCCCTCATGACTGCATTTCAAAAAATTGACCTGTGTCCTTGTGTAGTTTGCCTCACAGATTTTACGCTTGCAGGCAGGGACCCTTCATGTTTCCCCTCCCTTTCTGTCTCTGTTATGGAAATATTTCAGTAGATGATAATTTGATAGGTTTTCCAGCAATATTGAATACTAAGCTTCTCTCCAAGTGTCTTATTTCATTCTTCTTACTCTGAACACAGCTCTTGTTCTGTTTGTCCTTGTGCAGCACCTAGTATTAAGGTGCTTGATGGGAGTAAAATGATGTTAAGTAGTGTAAGCTAGCTTCCACTTATCAGGACGTGCTTTCCAGGAATGCTGGAGCAGTTAGTTTCTAGCATGAAAGGTGTTTGAGTTCAGTCCTGCCTGGGATCTCTACTCCCAAGCCTTGATAAATGGGAACTAGCTACAGTGACTGAGGCAAGCACTCTGGATATGCTCAGACAGCCTTTTTATTGATACTTCGCCAGTTGTAAAGCTGGGCACTGTCATTGAAAGCTACGCTGGGGCTCTACACTGGTAAGCCACATGCCGGGTTCAGCCCTGGGTTTGTGCTCCAGCTTTGTAGAAGTTCATTGCTGCAAGTAGTTCATGCAAACCTGAGGAAGGAGGCTCTGCATAATGCCTGTTTAGTGATGCAAAGGTCAGTGATTGCCGGTTTGAAGTCCTGCTAAATTAAAATATCTCCTTTTATTATTGTTATAAGGGTTGGACGCTAATGTGAGTGCTTGAGAACAGATACGTTAGCCAGTGTGTAGCTAAATTGTTCAAGTTCCTGTTGCGAGGGATCTATTGGATTTACAGTAATCTTTAATTATGAGAAACGTAATTACTTTAGAACGGATTGTCCGTGTTGCTGTCCATTTCGGAGTGTTGCTTAGTAACCTCTTCTGGTGCGCCGGGGTCTGTGCTGCTCATTGCAGGCTTTTAAATGAGGGGGAGAAGAAGTCCGTGGTGCTTTAGCGCCTGCCTGGCTGAGCAAAACCTTTTAGTCAAATGTCACAATTTTTATACTGGCTTGGATCCGAAGTGGCCTTTGAAAGCATGCCGGAAACTCACAGGCCCTTCAGATCTTGCACACATCCGCCGACACCTGTGTGCCTGCTGATGAGGCACCCCACATTTGTTCTTGTACATTATTATTATTATTATTTACTATTATTTGCATTTCATATCCCGCGCTTCCTCCAAGGAGCCCAGAGCGGTGTACTACATACTTGAGTTTCTCCTCACAACAACCCTGAGAGAAGTGACTGGCCCAGAGTCACCCAGCTAGTGTCATGGCTGAATGGGGATTTGAACTCAGGTCTCCTGGGTCCTAGTCCAGCACTCTAACCACTACACCACGCTGGCACTTATTCATTATCTCTTTCTCTGCTTGAACTTCATTTCCCCTCCCCATGTCAGGGTCCCTAGTCATGGGTAGATTAAACAGTAGGCTCCTAGAGCAGGAGTGACCAACTCTTGTGATGGGACCAGTGTTCCCTCTAACAGGGATTCCGAGATGTTCTTGACTATAACCCCCATAATCCCCAAGCAAAAGCCATTGCAGCTGGGGATTCTGGGAGTTGTAGTCCACAACATCTGGGGGTCCCTGTTAGAGGGAATACTGGAAGGCAGTGGTGAGCTGCTGTTTTCTCCGAAGACTAGTCTGGAGGGCAGAACAATCTGGGTGTTGCCTTAATCCAGTGTTGTTTACTGTAGGGCCTGGGGGGCAGTGACAGTCACAATCAACCTTAAGTGTGGCTGTCTGAGTAATTGTTTATTGGGCCTGTGAGGCTTTGGCCAAAGTGGAATACTCTACACACTCTCCCCGGCCCAGCACCATCTATATATTTAATTCTCTAAGGCATACCCATGGCTAATCCCATGTGTGGCAGCTCTCGTGAGAGTTCAGAGAGATGCCGGATAGGCTAGCCACGGGAAGGGTGGGAGAGGGGGAAATGATGGCAGCAGTGGCAGCCAAAGAAAACTGTGGCAGGTGGCTGGCCAGCGACAGAATGAGCGGGAGCCAGGAGGAAAAAATGGCGGTGGGCCGCACACGGGGCGGGTGGGCAAAACAGCGGCGATTGCGGCCGGGGAAGAAGGTGGCGATGGCGGCCAGCCAGCGGGCAGGGGAAGGAAGAAGCTGGGCAGGGGGGTGGGAGAGAAATCAACGGTGACAGGGGGAGCAGGGGTGGGGGAAGCGGCGGCGGGGCATGCAACTAGAGGCGCTGATGCTCTGCGCCCGGCCCAGCTAGTTTATTTATTTATCATTTAATAAATTTGTATACCACCCACTTCTGAATTCTCTAGGGGGCTTACAGTTTACCATGCAGAGGCTACCATTCTCACTATGCGGTGCTGTGCTGTGCCCAGCTCTGGAGGGTGGGGTTGCTCCATCAAGGGAGGCCTCTTGAGCTTGTGCCCCGTCTTGGAAGGCATGCATGGGAAGCATAGCCCCTCCCAGAACTTCAAAGAAAGGGCTCCATCTCTCTTAAAAGACCCTCCCAACACCAGGGTTCCCTCTAAGATGTGTGTACGAACACTAGTTGTTGTTTTTTAAATGTCCACTCAGTTAATTTTAGATCCCACTCAGGTTGAATCAGGAAGGCCCCACTCTGAATGCACATGTGCACACATTGCCTTGGTACTGCTACCCAGAACAAAACTCATTCTGCACACAGATGGAGGAAAGGGGGTGGAGTTAGAGTGAACACTGGCCAGCACTGGGGAAAAACCTAGTGCTCTGCAGAGGTCAGCACAGTAGGGAATGTCTCTTGCGTAGAAAGAAAGGTTTTGGGTGGTGTGTGTGTGTGTGTTCTTGCCAAAGTGGCCCCCTCTTAAAAAATAGTGATGATCACTACCTTACTCACTCAACTTCTTCAAGAAAACACTATATTCCGAAGTCTTACTGACCTATAAGTGAAAGCTGATGCATGCAATGAAATAGAGAGATGGAGATTTTCCTGGAGAGTACCACTTGAGGTTGCAGGTAGTGGTTGCATGTTTGAATGCCCCTTCATGGGGTGGAGTACCTTCTTGCACACAGACAACTAGCATGTTGAAGGGAAGAGTCCACCCTAGCTTTCCCTTGACATGCTATTTTCGATATGCTTTAAGGCTTGTGTGTCATAACAAATGCAGTATCCAGCCTATATTATTGTTTGTTTTATTATTTGTTTTATTATTTATTTATTTGATTTCTATACCGCCCTTCCAAAAATGGCTCAGGGCGGTTTACACAGAGAAATAATAAATAAGATGGATCCCTATCCCCAAAGGGTTCACAATCTAAAAAGAAACATAAGATAGACACCAGCAACAGTCACTGGAGGTACAGTGCTGGGGGTGGATAGGGCCAGTTACTCTCTCCCTGCTAAATATAGATAATTAATTAATTAATTAATTAATTAATTTTTGTTTTAATTATTAACTGATTTTAATGGTGTTTTAATGTAAACCACCCTGAGCCTTTTGGAAGGGCGGTATAAAAGTTTTCATCATCATCATCACCACCACCACCACCACGTTAAAAGGTGCCTCTTTGCCAAGTTAGCAGGGAAGTTAGCATACCCTGCTGTGGTACAGTCCAAGGAAAGCTTTTGGCTCTAAAGGAGAGCCAGAATGGTGTAGTGGTTAGAGTGCTGGACTAGGACCGGGGAGACCCGAGTTCAAATCCCCATTCAGCCATGATACTAGCTGGGTGACTCTGGGCCAGTCACTTCTCTCTCAGCCTAACCTACTTCACACACTGCTCTGGGCTCCTTGGAGGAAGAACGGTGTATAAAATGTAATCAATCAATCAATCAATTAATTAATTAAAATTGTGAATTTGTAAATGGGTGCTTTCTCTCTCTTCACTGGTAGCTTAGGCTGTTACAAGTAGGTCTAGCCCAAGGATTTCAGTGCTTTGACTCAAATGTGTATCGGATCAGACCTAGACAATATGCGTTAGATGCAGCACCACAATAAGACCTTTTTTTGATAAAGAATTTAGCACTGACCCGGTTTCTTTGTGTGTCCCCAAATGCCCCTCTGCTGCCCATTAGTGGCTTGCCTTCCTTGCACCAGGAGCAAAAGAATGTAATTGGTTTAAATGCTGGCCGTCTCTTAGCCATTCCAGTTGTATCTCCGCAAGTAACCAAGGCTTCCTTTTGAAATTAATGGCAATGCTACCAAGTTCTCACTTATAAACATCAGGTTTTATAGCATAGAGCGTTGCAGATGTTACAGGGAGGGCTGTAGCTCAGTGCTAGAGCAGCTAGACAGACCAATGGTCTGACCCCATATAAGACAGTTTCCGGTGTGCCTAATTCATAGCCTGGTCACAGATCATGAATGATTATTTCACTACACCAAAAGCAGGTGAAATTTCTGGGGAGTTCCACAAGTGGGATGTTACTTTCAAGAAGGCTGTAGTAGATGTTAAAACGACCCCCTGTATGCCAGGTGGTAATGGCACACTCAGTAGAGCCTCCTTGGGTCATTATAATGCCTAAAGCAGAAATTTAGATTTCAGCAATCAGAAAGCCAGTGATGTACTGCTATATATACTGACCAACCAATTCCATAAAAAGTAATCAAGGTTTTTAGTCTTCCGAAAGCACAGTGAATTTGGAAACGGGGCCTTCTGAAACCATTGTAAAGCACCAAGAAACCAGCGTTACAAGTTTAGTTGAAAATCTGTAGACTTCAAAATGTGTATGATAAATCCTTGGCTGACAGTTACTGGAGTCTCTACTGCAAAGATATTCTCGCTCCTCCCTCCTCAGGTTTTCCCCCTTAACCAATAAAGCAAAATAAAAGTAGAACTGCCAAGATTCAATCAGGGCCCTCTTGAGTTGTGGCTTTTAAAGAGTCACCATCTTAGCCCTAAGCTCTGTGATAAATCTGTAGAAAGTGGGTTCTTTGGAACAGCTTGAATAATTTTTGCCACGAATAAATGCTTACAGTCAATATTATAGGGATGATGACAAAGTGGTGGGGGGAGCAAAAAGATCTTAAAATATGTGAATTACACACAAACATAAGATAATAAGAACTATAAGTGAAATATTCTTTACACACAAGATAACACATTTGGCTGTCTGGTGTCTCTAGGCAACATGTTGAAAGTGATCCATTCTCCCTGTGATTCTCAGCACGGAAGGAGTACAAGAGCTTCAGGCTCTGTGACCAGTGCAGCCAGCCAGAAACTAGTTTAAAAAAACAAAACAGAATGATGGCTTTTCATAATACAATGAGAAATTCAGCCCCATTTTCCATTTAGTTGGGACAAAAGAGCAAATGTGAGCAAAAAATATTCCCGCTTGGTGTGTGTGTGTGTGTGTGTGTGATGTTGAGTACCTTTTTGGGGGGTTGCCTTATTGTGCATAAAACTTAATTTGTAGGAGGTGCCTTTTCAAACCAAAAGTTCACCATGAGGGTTAACCACTTCAGATTGTGGTTTCAGATGCTGATGAATCTTAACCACAGTTAATGTCTATGCTGACAAATTGTTTAACTGGCTTAGGAAAGAAGTGGGGGATTTGTTCCAGAGGGACTGAAGAGAAGCGATTTCTGGGGGTTTGTAATGATATGTTGCTGTTACAGGCACACAGCTTATGAAATTGTAGAATGTGTTAAAAATTTCAGTGTTATCAAGGGTGAATATGTTGCTGGTTATATTCTTATTCTGAAAGTGCCACCATGGCATTTATATAGAAGTTGAATAGGAGCAGCGTGAATATGCAGCCTTGTCTGACATCCTTACAGGTGGGGATGGTGCTTGACAAATTATCTGGGAGGCTGCATCTGACTTTCAGGGATGTGCCATTGTGGAGGGTACGGATAAGAGATAGCAGGTGCCGATCAACCGAAGAGGCTTCCAGCTTTCCCCACAACTTGGCTTGTGAGATGAAGGCAAATGTAGTACTAGGCACTACAATGGTGGGTCATCCTTCCCTGAATCTGTCCTGCTCCTCCTCTAGGAGGTTTTCTTGTTCCAGCCTGTCTCCTAAGTTTCCAATGTAGGTACTTGGCATAGAGCTTGCTTATAATGCTGAGCAGGCTGATGGGTCTATAGTTTGCTGGATCATCCCTCCTACCTTTTTTTGAAGATGGGAACAATAACTGCTAGCCCTCAGTCTTTAGGGATGTGACCATCTTTATCAATAAATGTAAACAGCGAGGCCAGAATGGGAGCCCACCATGCTGAGTTATTTTTTAATTAGCTCAGGGGGATTAGATCATCACCAGGAGTCTTCCCAGGTCTTAGTTGAGAGATTAGATCCATGACCTTTACCGGCATCACCAGTAGTCGGGCAGGCAGGTCCTCTATATCTTGCCGAGGGCATCTGCAGTCCCCTACTTCATCTCTGTAAAGTTCACTAAAGTGTCTTTCCCAGACCACTGGTGGAATACAGCTGTCCAACCGCATCAGGCCATTGCTGGGGTGATCCATGGGGATGCACCAGAATAGGGCTGAGTCATTGGTTCTGAGTGCTTGGGTGAGACATGACCAGGTGTCTTTCATGGCGTCTCTTTTCGTGTGTGTGAGTAGTAGTTGTTGCTTCTTTTGCTTAAGAAAGTGCTGCACTGTTGCTGATCCAGTTTTGATTTTATAGGTGTTGTAATTGGCAATGAATATTTGTTGGCTTCAATGCATTCTGGGTCAAACCATCATTTGCAGTGGTGCAGGTGTTGTTTGAGGTGAGCAGTGTTTTCATGAGTTAAATGGTTCTGTAGTTCCTACACTAGGTTGCTGTACGTAGCTCTCTAGGATTGAGTTGGAGGGTTCTGCTGAGAGCAGGGAGAGGTGGATACATTGGAAGTGTTCTGAGGTGAATTGTTCTGTCATTGCTTTGTCCATTTGGGGGGACCATTTGATGGAGCAGGATCTTCCCACTGGTAGAACTTGTTGTTGGTATAGTGCCTTGGCGTGGGGCTGTTGAACAAAGGGTTTTGGGCAAAGGAAGATTGGGAAGTGATCACTGTCAAACTAAAGGATGATGTCCAAGCAGTCTACAAATTGGAGCAGGTTTCCAAAGACAATTACCTAGTCAATGACACTCATCTGGGTCCCAGTCCAGAAGGTGAATTTGGCAGGGTGGTTGTTTTCGAGGGAGCCATTTAGGATGCAGAGATTAAGTCTGTTAGCATTTGGGTCAAGCAGAGTCCTGCATAGTTCAGCTTCCTGTCTTTTGCATGGCTAGGTGGGCAGCACTAATAGCGTGCATACAGAGCATTGTCGTCGGGGCCCAATCTGGCATTAAGATTGCTGCCTACCACTGTATACGCACTGGGGAAGGTAAAGAAAAGATCAGTTAAGTAGCTTTCCAGTTCAGACCACAGTTTCCTGACCTGGGATTTCTACCTCGGTGGTGGTAGGTAGTGGTGATTACTAGCAAGGTACAATGCCTAATGGCGCAGTGGGGAAATGGCTTGACTACCAAGCCACAGGTTGCTGGTTTGAATCCCCACTGGTATGTTTCCCAGACTATGGGAAACACCTAGATTGGGCAGAAGCGATATAGGAAGATGCTGAAAGGCATCCTCTCACACTGCGTGGGAGATGGCAATGGTAAACTCCTCCTGTATTCTACCAAAGACAACCACAGGGCTCTGTGGTCTCCAGGAGTCAACGCCAACTCGATGGCACACATTATCTTTACCTTTACAATGTCTGAAGTGGATTGTTACAGCCTTGGCAAGTTGTTTAAATGAGGAAAGTCTTACTGACCTAGCACACAGGATGGCAGAAACCAGCACTCCCAGTCCACCTTTAGATCTGCCCCATCCCATGCTGGCTTCTGATTCCGATCAGTGTGCACTGAAACGGTTGAATGTGAGGTCTTCGGATGTCCAGGTTTCCTGCACCATTATGAAGGATACGTCCCAGCAGCTTCCTATGACATATGAAACTGCCTTTTACTGAATGTGGTTACTGGTCCAGCTACCCCAGTACTTTCTGTTACCCTGGCATCATTTATCCAAAGTCTCAGGCAGAGATCTTACCCAGTTTGTTACCCAAGATGGTAGAAAGTGCTAGAAAGTGAACCCCAACTGCATCAGATACTACTTACTCTGTTTCTGTAGCCCTGTGCACCCAACCCATCACTCCTCAGGATACCCCTCTGGGAACCTCTCCACTGGCACCACATACAGCGTGGTGTAGTGGATAGAGTGCTGGACTAGGACCGGGGAGACCCAAGTTCTAATCCCCATTCAGCAATGAGACTAGCTGAGTGACTCTGGGCCAGTCCCTTCTCTCTCAACCGCTCTGGGCTTCTTGGAGGAAGAGCGAGATATAAAATGTAAAAAAATAAAATAATAGAACCATAACTGACATTCCAAAGACCAGCATAAAGTCTCTCTTCTGACCTGAAGTGTGGCAGGTTGGCACTCCAGCTGCAGGGACTTAATTCTTCATAGATTTCCTCTCCCTACAATGCCCTAGTAGTGCAGGAAATATGGACATCTTCACACTCAGTGGCTTCAGCGCATACTTATTGGGAGCAGAAGCCGGCATGGTGAGGGGCAGACCTAAAGGTAGACTTGGGAGTGCTAGTTTCTGCCACCTTGAACGCTACATCAGTAAGATTATCCCCACCATTGTCTAGTTTAGTATTGTCTATAAAACTGGTAGTGGCTTCTCCAAGGCTACAGGCAGGAGTCTCTCTGAGCCCTTTCCTGGAGATGGCAGGGAGGGAACTTGGAACCCTGCATGCAAGTATGCAGGTGCTCTTCCCAGAGTGGCCCCATTCCTAAGGGGAATGTCTTACAGTGCTCACACATATATTGTCCCACCTAAGTGGAAACCAGGGTGGACCCTGCTTAGCAAGGGGACATTTCATGCTTGCTACCTCAAGACCAGCTCTTCTCCCTGGCCATATGTGATGCTCTTTGAACACTGCAGAAGAGCTATACAAATGCTGCTGCTATAGGGACCTATGCTCTAGGGCAGGATTTCTTAACCTTGGGCCCCCAGATGATGTTGGACTACAACTCCCATCATCCCTAGACATGGCCTTTGTGGCTGAGGATGATGGGAGTTGTAGTCCAACAGCATCTGGGGGCCCAAGGTTAAGAAACCCTGCTCTTGGGTATGTGTCTGTTTGCACATCATAGTCTCTAAGATATTTTTTTCCCATTTCAACAACTGTAATAACTGCAGATTTAGCTCTTTTAAAGGGACAAGATATTTTTTGCCTGGCATTATTCAGGTTCAGTGCTGTCTATATAAGCAAGTATACAATTAGACCTGCCAACCTATTGAATATTTTTAGTTGATTAATTAGCTGGCTCACTCTAATCAGTTGCTTGACTGTTCATGTGTTTTGTCTATTTCCTCTGCCACAACTGGGATAGAATTCTCACTTGAAGACAAGCCCTGTAAACCACTTGAGTCCAGGGATGTGATTTGTGCACACGTACAATGCGAGCAGGCCCTGGGATATATTTATGAGAACTCTTGTGCAAAACTGCATGAGAATTCTCATGCATATTAAAGTTTGACGTAGAATATTATCCTCCTAAAGAAGAGAGACACTTGCAGCTGAAGGCACACTCAAAAAGAATAAGATAACTGATTGGATAGAAATAGCTCAATTCTGTTGGTATGCGCTCTAAAATCTACTTCCACAGAGAAACAATATCCATTGAATAAATGAATAGAATAATATTTGGCCAAGAACCCAAGCTATGGCAGCTTCTCATCTGAGGCCCAGAGCACAGGCATCGCCCTCAGGGCAAGACATTTCATTTGTAAACCCAATACTGACACTGCAAATGAAGTATAATGAAGAGGCGGGGGTCAGGGGTGAAATCCAGATGCTCTTCACTGAACTACAAAAGAGGCCCAACTCACAAGATGGAAGCATCAGCTTCCATCCTGATTCAATTTTGAGGCCAAGGTTGTGGGGAAAACTCAGGGATACCAACACAGAGATATCAACAACTTTGAGAACACCAGCGTCCAGGTGAGATGTAACCCCCAAGGCTCACTATCGCACCCAATAACTTCCAGCAAAGGAGTCCAACAATGGTGCATTTTGGCACCTTCTCTGTTCAACCTGTATATAAACACCGTGGTCAAAAAGATCTCATACCCAGGGTTACATCTGCCAAATATCGCTGGGGTAAAAACCCCAATTTTGCTGTATGCAGATGCTGCTGCAATTAGCTCTCAAACCCCAGGAAGGAGGGCTCTTAAGCTCCTGGCCAATTACTGCAAGGACAACCTGGTTATTAATTTTCAGAAACCTTAGGGGATGGTCTTTGTCTTTCATAGCACAGGGTTGTGGAACGCCCACGTGGACCTCGCTGCCCAACAGGCTCAAAGGAGCACATCAGCAATTCTGAGATTTTTCTGCTCCAAAGGAGGAGAAGTTATTCCCACAGTACTAAAGCTGTTCATTGCCAAACCACTAGCCCGACTTCTGTATGGTGCACAACTGGGCCTCTATTCCAACTACAAATCACTGGAGATTATACAGTCTAAGTTTTTATAAGAGCTGTAAGGGCCCCCAGATGTATTTCTGATGCTGCACTAAGGTTAGAAGTGGGCTTTCAGAGGGTGGAATCCAAAGCATGAATTTCAATTTTTAATTACTGTCTTAAGATCAAGCTTTCCCATCTGGGGCTGATTCCCCTTGTATTGGCTGACAGATTTCAGTCTTCCTGGACACAAGCACCGCTGGCAAAACTCATCATTTGGCTTCTCTTTTTAGAATATTTGTCACTATTAGTTTATAATCCAGCCAAAGAGATCCTCAAACAGAGGATCTTGGACATTGAGCATCAAAATGACCTAGGTGTCATTCCGCAGACCATAAGAGGGTGCCTTGGTGATCTCAGCCGGGAATCAACCAGTTATCTATTGTCATTCTCTTTGCCCAGCTATCAGAGAGTGTTCCTTAGAGCAAGATATGATGCCTTACCTTTGGCAGTTTTTAATGGGAAATTTCTGAAAATTCCCCTGGACAGTTGGATCTGCTCTTGTGGTTTGGGTGAGGTTGAATCCATCCAATGTGTGTTGCTATATTGTTCCTTTTATAACGTCAGTCAACGTAATCTTATTACTCCTTTATTATTACCTTTCCCCAGCCAAAATTATGAATTTTACGTCACACTACTTCTTGCAGATAGGAAAGCTTACACAAGGTTGCTAAATTTTGTGTGGCCGCTGTTAAGATCCGCCAACAATTAATTTCTACCTCTTAGATCTTACCATAAAATGTTTACTTTGTTGGTGTGTTGTATGATAGATTTTCTATCTGAATGTTTTATAATTTGTTGTGCTTATGTCTGATCTATGATCGTAATAAAGCCATTCATTCATCTTGAGGTTTCATCCATCCATCAATGATATGAGGCCACTACTGTTATTGCCACTAGCCTGGATGGCTTAAAAAGGGGGTTAGATAAATTCATGGAGGGCAGGTCTATCAGTGGCTACTAGTCTGAAGGCTATAGGCCACCTCCAGCCTCAGAGGCAAGATGTCTCTAAATACCAGTTGCAGGGGAGCAACAGCAGGAGAGAAGGTATGCCCTTGCCTGTTGTCTATGGGCTTCTCAGAGGCATCTGGTGGGCCAGATCCAGTAGGACTATTCTTATGGAGACATAATCCACACTACAATGGGCCAGTTTGAGTGTGTTGCTAGAATTATATCCTGGTTTCATGTGATGATGTCTCTGAACCTTAAACATGTGCGTTCTCACCCTTTCCCAGCTATGTGAGAGTTGGAGCATTCTATTTCCAATTCTGATTAGGGATAAATCAGGATCACTTGCCATGTTTCAACCGAGAGATCTTAGCTTACTTTAACTAGAGTTCTGAAATAAGCCGGTGGTGTGTTCTCTCTCCAAACATACAGGTGAAACTCGGAAAATTAAAATATCGTGCAAAAGTCCATTAATTTCAGTAATGCAAATTAAAAGGTGAAACTGATATATGAGACAGACGCATTACCTGCAAAGCGAGATAAGTCAAGCCTTAATTTGTTATAGTTGTGATGATCATGGCGTACAGCTCATGTAAACCCCAAATCCACAATCTCAGAAAATTAGAATATTACATGGAACCAAGAAGACAAGGATTGTAGAATAGAACAATATCGGACCTCTGAAAAGTATACAGTGTACTGTGCTTGATTGGCCAGCAAACTCGCCTGACCTGACCCCATAGAGAATCTATGGGGCATTGCCGAGAGAAGGATGAGAGACATGAGACCAAACAATGCAGAAGAGCTGAAGGCCGCTAATGAAGCATCCTGGTCTTCCATAATACCTCATCAGTGCCACAGGCTGATAGCATCCATGCCACGCCGCATTGAGGCAGTAAATGCTGCAAAAGGGGCCCAAACCAAGTACTGAATACATATGCATGCTTATACTTTTCAGAGGTCCGATATTGTTCTATTCTTCAATCCTTGTCTTCTTGGTTTCATGTAATATTCTAATTTTCTGAGATTGTGGATTTGGGGTTTTCATGAGCTGTACGCCATGATCATCACAATTATAACAAATTAAGGCTTGACTTATCTCACTTTGCATGTAATGCGTCTGTCTCATATATCAGTTTCACCTTTTAATTTGCATTACTGAAATTAATGGACTTTTGCACGATATTTTCGAGTTTTACCTGTAAGTAATGCTTCTGGCTTGTTCCCAACCAGATCTGGAAGTAGAATACTTCTTACTGTCACATAGGCAGGGGAGTAGGGAGAGTGTGCAATGAACGTGCACATTGACATGTGTAGCTTGGTGCTTCAAAGGGTGTGTTTTTGTTTTTGAAGGGAGGATGTTTTGCATTTTTGTAATCAATGCATTTTACATAAGGGTGGGAGGGTGGGGAGAATAGGTATTCGTCTTGTCCTGCATAGCAGTGTGCCCTTCCAATTTCCTCCACATCAATTAACTGTGGAGCAAATTTTGAGCTGTAGTTAAGGCTTTCATTGATCTCCAGATTAATTCAGTCTTGTAAACAGCCATGCTCCTAGTCATCTGGAACAAATAAGAATTGCCTTTAACATAGGAAGCTGCCTTTTACCAAGTCAAACCATTGGTCCATCTAGCTCAGTACTGTCTACACTGACAGGCAGTGGCTCTCCAAGGTTTTAGGCAGCAGTCTTTCCCAGGCCTGTTTGGAGATGCCAGGAATTGAACTTGAGACCTTCTGCATGCAAGCAGATGCTAAGCGGAATATCTTATAGCAGACAGTGCTCACATGTAGTCACCCATTCATATGCAAACCAAGGGCAGACCCTGCTTGGCAAAGAGGGCAATTCATGCCACCTAATGGCGCAGTGGGGAAATGACTTGCCTAGTGAGCAAGGAGTTGCTGGTTCAAATCCCTGCTGATACTTATATCGGGCAGCAGCGATATAGGAAGATGCTGAAAGGCATCATCTCGCACTGCAAGTGGTAAACTCCTCCTACCAAAGAAAACCACATGGCTCTGTAGTCACCAGGGCGCTTTCCAGATTAGACCCTGCAACGGGGTCACGTTGTATCTCAAAAGTGTGCTTCCACACTTCTTGTGTCCTGACACCGCAGTCCCTACGCTGACAACAGGGTGCCGTTCACATTCCCAATGCCTTGTTTTGAATTTAATTGCTGCGAAATGGAGCTAAGATGTCTTACATCCGGCATGGAAAAGTTGCTGTTTTGTCGGGTTGTTAGTTGCTGCGAGACTGCTCCCCCTGCTGTTTCCGATCCAAATGCCCAAACAGAGGCATTTTGCTGCTAATGAGCAACTAGTCTGGAAAGCGCCCGGGAGTCGACACCGACTCGAAGGGACAACTTTACCTTGCTTTACCGCAAGACCAGCTCTCCTCCCAATTTAGATTTAGTCTCTGCCTCTAAATGACCAGACTTGCTTCTTTTGTGTTCTCTTCGTCCATAAATGTGTAGCCACAAATGGACTATTAACAATCTGTTGGGAACGGGGAACTTTGATTCAGGCTTGACCTGAATCCACAAAAACTCTGCCACCCTGCTCTTTAGTTGTAATGAACACTAACATTGGAAAACATGGTATGTAGACTCAAGGAAAAAAGGAACATTGAAAACCTGAAGTCAGAGGAATGACACATGGTCTGGAGCCTAGTGCTGAGTACATCAGGCTGCCTGCAAGAGTTCATGAATTCTGATTCATCCCACGTGGAACCTCTGTAAAAGCTGAGTAGTGCTTTCTTTTTATTTATTTATCCCCAATTCCTTCCTTTTGGTGGGGGCAGTTAGAGTCTGAATGTTATCAAGTCTGTTCTGCTCATGTTTACCCTCAGCCATATGACCACCAGCTTGGTGAAAATTTACTTTGGAAGACTGATGGAGGGTTTTTTTCCGCTCAAAAAAGGGGGGGAAGCACTAAACCAAAAGTGTGTGTAGTACAGTATCTTTCCCCACCCACTTTTGCCCATGCTAATTAAGGTAGGTCCCTGCCAGGTGCTAGTCCTGCCTGGGTGTGGAAAATGGCCAGCTGGAGTGGGAGTCAGAACACACAATACAGGGAATGGAAACAACTTGAAGAATCTGATGAGGAGCCTGCTGCCACCACCACCACCACCACCACCTCCTCCTCCTCACTCTTCATGCGTGGATAAACAGGAAGACATTTTACTAATGGACACGTTCTCATGTTGTCTAATGGAAATGCTTCCATGTCATCTTGACCCCCTGTTCCAAGGTGCTCTGTGCTTGAATTAAAAGGCCACTGATTTGGTTTGATTGTCAGCTGGAACTGCCTAGGAACTTAGGAAGCTGGCTTATACAGAGTCAAACCATTGGCGGGTTGGTTGGTTTATCAATCATATTTCTGTACCACCTGATATGTACATCTCTAGGTATGTACATCATGTAGCTCAGTATTGTCATATGTACATCATGTAGCTCAGTATTGTCTATGCCAAAGGTGCTACACAGGCTGCTGAACTACTCCCAACCCTTTGGCACTCCATAGACTGCTGAGCTACAACTCCCATCATCTTCAGCTGAAATTTATTGTGGCTGGGGATGATGGGAGTTGTAGTTCAGCAACATCTAGGGCAGCACAGGTTGGGAACCCCTGATTTATTCTGACTGGTAGCAGCTTGTCAAGGTTTCAGGTAGGGGTTTCTCCCGAGCCCTTGTGTAACCCAGTAGGTGCAAGGTAGAGAAGGCGGCGGCTGCAGCAGCAAAATCTTTTTGTCGGTCGCAGTATATTACAAGTGGAGACCCATGGAGATTTGTGGGGAGGGGATCTGTGTGTGGTACCTTCTCTGTGTCCCTTTCCCCCTTGTTCTTGATATCTGCACCTTCTCTCTACATGTGCGGGGAGCAGGATCACACACCCTGACCTCTGTGCATCTACAGACCCCCCATCCTTCGCTTCTGTGGAAGATGAGCATTTGTTCTTCATGGGTACAGCTGCATGCTTGAGTGCTAATCCTGCCACAAACATCATGATTTGAGAGTGCAGCTCTATATGTATATAGCTATTCTTGCCTTCCACAAACATGCAGGGGAACAGGAACCGTAAGCGTGATTCCACACCGCATAATGAGTGGGCATTGGCTGGGAATGGGCTTTAGTCTACTCTCCCCCCATTTTTCCCATCTTTTCTCACTTCTCCCTTTTACTTTGTGTTTTTGAGGGCAGCCCAGGTCACCACTGGAGAATTGCAATCAATACAAAACCCGGCAGTGGTAATTATTTGGGGTTAATTGAGCTGTATCGAAAGAGTTCTAAGCAGGCCTCCTAAAGTGAGGAAGAGAATCCCACTGATTGATTGATTGAGCTATGATGTCTTCGCTGAAAGGCCAAGTACAGAGGCCTGATTGAACAGTCTACTTTGGGGTGCTTGCTGCTGAAAGTAGCACCTGTGTGGGCAGGGTTGTGCAGATGTTCACAGGCTGTTCTTGCATGGATCATTAGACTGTGTGGGAAATAACTATTCCAGTTCTGTGAGGGCACGACAGGTGCAGTGTTGAAGAAGTTGCTGTTGGTGGTATTCATTACTATTTTTTTATTATTTATTTGATTATTGAAATCCCTGTCATTGTGACAGAGCAGAAGTACCATATGTGCAGGAAGAGTTTTATGCACAGAGATAGGAACAGAAGAAGCTGCCATATACTGAGTCAGTTTCCCCATAGGAATGAATGGAAACCATTCATTCCCTCAAGGATGTGGAGACCCGATGTAGGAGAGGGGAAGCATTTCCCTTATTTTTCCACTATAAAAATTGGAAGTTTTGAAGAAGAATATAGTAGGGAAAACCCTCTCTCTTGTATGAAATATCTTCTGCTTCAGAACAAGAAGTGAAGTATTTCTGAACATCAGAAGTGTGCTTTAAAATAATAGTGTTACAATCAATTTGTGCCACTGTGAAGCTCTTAGATCCAAGCTTGGTGATGACAGCACTACTTCATTTCTCTTGATTACTAAACAAACAACACGTTGAGGATGCGATGTTGGGAAAAGTACTTTCAGGTGTTACAGAATACAGAAGACCTTCAGGTATTTGGTCCAAACTTGGGAGTCTGCCAGGCTCACTACTCCTGCAGTGTGATGGTAAGGCCCCTGTACAACACAGCTCCTCTTGCTTCTTGCTTGACGCAAAAGTTGAAGGAATCTGATGCAAAGGAAATAAACTGATGGATGTTTGGAAATATATATACACACACACACACACACACAGAGACCTGCACTTGCACAAACACACACACACACACACACACACACGAGGAACAAGCTAACATGTGAACAACAGGTTCTTTCCATTTGTGCCAACTTTGTTTTCTTAAGTCCATGAAATTTCAGAGTGAATGTTCAGAATTAGAATCAGTCTCTCTCCACACAGACTGTAATTGGAGAGAGAACATTTGAGTTATGTAGGTATTTTCAAGGATATACTACTTTCTGAAATGGTGCAAGAAATAAGTCAGCAGCTTTCTCTGCTACTGTAGTAGACATTTATACCCTACCCCTGCACATGTTTAGTCAAAAGCAGCTCCCATTCAGTTCAATAGACTCCATTCCAAATACGTGTGTGTAAAATTGTGCAGCCTTACTGCGTGTTATGATGCACAGTTGAAAAGTTAAGGGTGGTTAAAGCTTAACTGAATATACAAATTTGTTTCTACTCAATTGTAAATGGGAGTGTTTATTTTCTGTGCGGTTTCTCTAAAAATGTGAGTTTCTTCTGTTTCTGCTTGATAATGCTGAAATCTACTTGCTATTTCCAAGCCCATTTAACAAAACTTTCCTTTGCTTACTAAATTGTTGATAGTTTCTATTCTTAACTTTTTATTTTTCTAACTTGGAAAAAACTAAGAGATACTCGAGGACCATAGAGGGTGCAGCAGCCTGCAGCTGTTTCCATCTGTGGATATATTCTGAATGTATTGCTTGAATAAAACCATGACTTTTATACTCTTTAATTTCATAAATATATCAAACAAGTGCAATAATATGTGCTGCTGTTATGGTACATTTCATATCTCTAAATGAGTAAATTCAATTAGTCACTAAAATTAAATTAACTTGATGCAAAAATGCTTATATTTCACTCTTGCACTAAGTTTCTCCGTTTTTCCAGGGGGAGGGGGAAAGAGACCAATAAAACCACCTCACCCCCACCCCACTTCACATTTTCAGAAAATGTTACATTTCTATTCCATCAAGTGGGAAAAGGTAGACAGGCATTTAAAGTATATGGCTTGGAGCTAAACCTCTTCCCTAGGAATGCCAGCCATTCGAGAAGCAAGACTGCTCCTTTCTGCTTTGCCTTATTCTGTTTTAAGTTTCTTGGTCACACTAAAGTGTGATAGAATGTTGGAAGCATGTGACAGAATGTTGTGAATGTATATGGAAAGTGCTATCAGTGCACATGGTCCTTTGCAGCATAACAGAAGAGGAAGACAGATTCCCTTTGTAAAAAGCTTGTAGCCTCAATTTAGACATGGGTTGGAATAATAAGACTAAAAGAGGGCAAGGGAGGGCAAGATGAAGCTAACAGGAGATGAATATATGCAGCTGTGATTCCACATTCTTAGACGTTGGTGCTGAGCGGTAGCAGGTTAAGCCAGAATCTTCATGGAAATGGTGGGTTTTGAGCTTGGATCTGAAGAAAGGAGAAGTGGTACCCAGTAGCAGCTTGTCGTATTGAACCAGGGAGTGCCAAAAGAGGCCGTTTGGGTTGCTGCTCTCTCTCCTGCCCCATCCGAGAGCTGCACTGCCTGTAGGCTGGGCATTCATCAGGTAGAGCTATGTGTTTAACCACACAGCTCTGCTTTATGAATGCCGAACCTGCAGGCAGCATGTGGGGCGGAAGAGAGAGGACCAACTGAAGCTTCCTCCTTTGGAAGTGGTTAGGACAGGCCACGAATGACCACATGTTAAGGTCATCTGAGGAGCAATGTTCCCTCTAACAGGGATTCCCAGATGTTGTGTTCACTACAACTCCCAGCATCCCCGGGTACAATGGCCTTTGACTGGGGATTATGGGAGTTGTAGTCCACAACATCTGGGAATTCCTGTTAGAGGGAACACAACTGGGGAGGCCCATCTCCAGTTACCACCGTTAGGCGGACCTTCTCTGTAGCTGCTCCTGGGCTGTGGAATGCACTCCCGGCAGAAATCCGTAGCTTGCGTTTTATTGGCCTTCAGGAGAGCCCTTTAAAACCTGTTTGGCCTGGCCTTCCAGGGTTTTTAAACTATTTTAAATGTTTTAATTGTTAATGGTTTTAAACTGATTGTAAAAAGAGTTTTGTCTTGATTGTTTTTTAAATGACTGATTCGTGGGTTTTGTTTTTGTTGCTGTGCACTGCCCAGAACTGTTTGGATGGGGTGGTATATAAATGTCATAAATAAATATATGACGGTGGTGCCAGAGATGCTCTCTGGAAGGTGTTCCAGGCATAAGGGTAGCCCTGGAAGCTGGGTAGAATTATTTGCCAAAGGCGGCCTGTAGGCAGGGAGCATGCTAGGTTTGGAAAAGTGAAGGGCACTGTGGCAGGAATATATTGGGATGAGAAAGCAGAGCAATGTGGGGAGGAGAGTGAGTTTCTGCTGGATACAGAAGGGGATAGGAAGCCAGAGAAGGGTACAGAGGATTGGGACTCATGGCAACACCATTCTAATGTTCTTGGAGATATGTGGGGCCTTGATGACACAGCAGTGGTTTTCTTAGGGTGCCAGGTATGCCAAAAATAGACCGTTTTAATCAGGCCAGTGATTAGATCCTTTTAGGTTGCAGTTTTCAGCCACTCCTTCCATAGTGTCTCCTTGACTTTAGAAAAGTTGCACTAAAGAAGATAGCTTGACCTCGGAAAGTCAAAGAACTAGCTAGCCTTCCGATGACATTTTTTAAAAGAGGCCTTTAGGGGGAAGTTGGAAACTAACCAGAGTGTACTCTCTTAAGGATGAATTATTTGTCATTTTCACTTCCCTTTGCCAGCTGGATCCAGGCGTGCGAAGGGAAGGCAAAATGTTGTTTGTGCATGTGTCACTGACCCCCATGCATCAGAGTCCTTCCAGGAAGGCCAAAGGGGTGATTACTTGGAAGTCTATTCCCACCCACGTTCTTCGGAGTGGGAGAACTGCTTGTGCTTGGCAGAATAGTTAAGAACTCATGCAGTCCTGTTATCTTCCCAGGACCAGAAAACTTCTATTTACATCCCGTTCTTGCTTTCAGAAAGCTCCTACTAGCTCTGGCTAGTAAACAACTTCCGATAGTCTTCCATCCAAGCACTGATCACGTTCACGTACATATGCAGGAGAGAGACAGTAGGCTGGTTCACACTCTTTATGAATCAGGAGGAAGATCCATCCTACCCTAGTTCAGGATCTGTGGACATCCCCATTCTGTTTGTGTGAGAGTTGGTTTTTTTTAAAGTTGGAGGCACCAACAGTGATCATGTACTAAGCAGCAGCTGGATAGGAGGCCTCCTATCTTGCAACTGTACCCAGGTCTTTATCGAGGTAGGAGAAGGTAGCACACACAGCTCCCTAACTCGGGTAGGACAGGTCTCCTGCCCTATTCATAATAATGGGAATGAGCCTAGTAGTGTTTAAAAGAGGTGTTGCATTCATCTGTGTTCACATGGACGTCTTTTGTCCCGCTGTCATCTCTGGTTATGCAAGTTTCTGAAATAATACAAAATCTTGTTTTACCTCAAGCAAAACTGGCCTGAGCTTACACACTCTAAGCAACTATCCCAACCCCACCCCTTTTAAAAAAACCCAAACCTCCATAAACTCCAGTTTTTTGTCTCTAGCCTCCACATTAAAAATGGTTGCAACTTTGAAGGCTCGCAGAGCTTTCACTGACCCCAGAATACCTCCAGAAAAAAGGACATACCAAATTAATGTATGTTTGAGTCCTTCTAGTTGTGTGTGTCAGCTCTTTTGGTTTTGTGCCTTTATTGTATGAGAATTGTAAATATGGAAGAACCTTCTCCTCAAATTAGATGCATTGCTAGCTGCTGCATTGTTGTCTGTTTGTTTAACTACATTTATATTTCACTTTTCCTCCAAAGGAGCCCTTAGCAGTGTACATGGTTGTGCTTATTATTATTATCTATATTTTATATCCCGCTCTTCCTCCAAGGAGCCCAGAGTGGTGTACTACATACTTCAGTTTCTCCTCACAACAACCCTGTGAAGTAGGTTAGGCTGAGAGAGAAGTGACTGCCCCAGAGTCACCCAGCTAGTATCATGGCTGAACGGGGATTTGAACTCGGGTCTCCCCGGTCCTAGTCCAGCACTCTATCCACTACACTACGCAGACTATAAATATAAATATCTATCTCTCTATGTTAGGCATACCCATTGCTAATCCCATGTGCAGCAGCTCTTACAAGAGTTTGTGAGCAGCTAGCGACTGGGACGGGCGAGAGGGAAGAAAATGGCGGCGGCTGACTGGCGGGGAAATAAAACGATGGCGAACGGTGGTGGCCAGTGTGCAGGGGAGGGAAGGTAGAAAACGCCGGCAGCAACGGGCCGAGGAAACTCGGGGAAAGTGGTGGCAGAGGCTGGCTTGCGGGTGGGCAGGGAAGAAGACGGTAACGGTGGCGGTGAACTAGAGGCACATATGCTCTTCACCCAGCCCTGCTGCTAGTAGTAGTTGTTGTTATTATCTATTCGATTTCTATACTGCCTTTCCAAAAATGGCTCAGGGCGGTTTACATTACATCCTCCCAACAACCCTGTGAGGTAGGTTAGGCTGAGAGAGAAGTGACTGGCCCAGAGTCACTCAGTGAGTTTCACGGCTGAACAGGGATTTGAACTTTAACTTGGGTTCCCCCAGTCCTAGTTCAACACCCTAACCCAGAGGTAGGCAACCTCAGCTCTCCAGCTGTTGCTGAACTACAGTTTCCATCACCTCCAGCCGCAATTTATGTCTAACTAATGTCCAATTCATGATTCGACCACCATCTAACCATTAGTTGTTTTTCTCTTTTCTGTGCAGATGATGAAGTTTGCTTGGGATAACTACAAGCAATATGCATTGGGGAAAAATGAACTGAGACCGCTCACAAAGAACGGACACATCGGGAACATGTTTGGTGAGCTGAGCTTCAATTTGCATTCATGTTCTTTCAAAACAACAAAAGTTTCTTGACAGGAGAGAAGCCGGAACGGTCTCATCTGATCTCTCATTCCTAAACGGAGGAGGAGAGAAATTGGCACAAACCAGATGTATGTGCCTGGAGATTTGTAGACATCCTTTTCACTTATTTTATTTTAGAATGTAGATGCTGCTTTCCACCCCAAAAGGACCTTCAGAGCAGCATACAGCAATAATAAAAAAGACTAAACATAATTCATAAAAACAAACCGAATTAAGGGGAAATAATTAACTGCTTCTGAAGGCATGTCTAAATTAGATGGTTTTCACCATCTGACAGAAAGGGCCAGACAGACCTTCCAGGGGAAGGCACAAGGCAGTTCCACATTCTGGCAACTGCAACTCAGAAGGGTTCTGAACAGCATTTCAACTGATTGTGCTTCTGGTGATAGAGGAAACAGAAAATCAGCTGTTTTCTTCCTGTTTTCAGTAGTTCCGTGTATAAAGTGCCGATTAGCTGATGCTTATGGCACTCATAAAGCCAATATAGAGATCGCCTGGCCACAGTGAGCCATGCTCTGGTAACTTCCAGGCTGGACTATTGTAACGCGCTTTATGTGGGGCTGCCCCTGAAGACGGTTTGGAGGCTGCAACTAGTGCAGAATGCAGCAGCAAGACTTCTGATGGGCACTTCTAGCTGGATGCACATCGCGCCGGTCTTAAAGGAACTGCACTGGTTGCCAATTTGCCACCGAGCCCAATTCAAGGTTCTAACACTGACTTATAAAGCCCTGGACAACCTGGGCCCCAAATACCTGAAGGAACGCCTTCTCCCATATAGACTTGCCCGTCAGTTAAGATCTGCAGGAGAGGCCCTCTAGGTAGTGCCACCATTGTCCACAGTTAAAGGGGTAGGGGCATGTGAGAGGGCTTTCTCTGTGGTGGCCCCAAGGCTGTGGAATGCCCTCCCCTCTGAGGTGCGGCAAGCTCCGACATGGTGTACGTTCAGGAGAATGGTGAAGACGCACCTCTTCACCCTGGCCTTTGACTAGAGATGTAGTGATTCTTCCCCTCTCAGGCACTGTATTTTTTTTTTTACTGTATTTTTGATTTTATGATGCTGAATTTTAATTATGTTTTATTGTAACCCACTCTCAGACCTTTGGGTATAGGGTGGGCTAGAAATGTAAATAAATAAATAATCCCCCACCTACCTGCCAGTAGCTGTTTTAAAACGGAGCCCAATTGACTTTAAAAAGGCAAATATAGCTGATGCACATTTAAATAACTAAACATGTTAGGTGCCTGAGATTTTAAAAATGCTTTTTAACCCCACCCCACCCCTGCAAATATTTTTGGATCTGGAGGGTGCAATCTATGCTGGATTCAGAGCAGGTATGTGTGCCAGTAGAGGAGGGAAGGCAGAAGAAAGCTGCAGAAGAATAAAAAGGATGCACTCTTGAAGGAAGGGATTTCTGTCTCAGGCCTTGCAAGGTAACATGATCGTTTTTGTATCCTTGCAAGAGCCAGGCTTGTAAAATCCACTGACATGAGGAGTGTTTAAAAAACGCATTACGTAGTAGACTGCGGGATTACACCATGCAGAATAATTGTGAAATGGTCGTTTGATGGCCTTGCTGAACGGCTGAGTCCCTAATGAGCCAATCAACTGGGTGATCACTTTGCTACCATGTTGACAGCTGGTAGAGCAAGAATCTGGTGGAGCTGAAAGTTAATGTGGACTTGGTTCTAAAGGCAGAGAGTGAGGGGGAAAAGGTAGACCCAAGACCAAGACAGATGATGACTCATAAGCTTATTTTTATGCATTAAGCAAAGGACCTTTTATGTGAAATAGGGGTCTTATTGGGGGAAGCATCCTTAAAATAAGTCAGATTATCAAGGCACCTTTCCACACACATTAGCATTTGTTTCAGCCATGTGCCTTTATGATTACGATGGTGATGGTGGTTTTTATTTAGAATAACTTCTATATCACTTTTTACAAAAGAGTTCACAAAGCAGGTTGTCTGGCAGGAAAGAATAAGATGGTTCCTTGTCCTGAAGCAGTCTGCAATCTTAAAACAACCAGAACAAAAAAACCCAAAGGAGACACCAGTAAACTACCTTCTGGAAAATGGCAGAAGCTCCAGCCTGTTCACTGCTTAGATTGTCTGTATATTATACTTTGGGGTTGATTCTCTCATCTGAAAGGCTCATGAAAGCCACCTTGCTCTTGCTGAGAGGGACACCTTTCAGTGACAGGAAGGAACCTGGCAGTGGCCTATACTGCTGGCTCTCTGCATTGAGCATGCAAGTGGCAGAAGTGATCCTTGCCTTTCCCCTCATTACTAGCCTCTGGTGGTGCCCGTAGGAAATCACAATCCAGAAGTGACTTTCCTTTGGATTTGGCTGTCTTTTATCTGTCCCACTTGCCTTCTGCGACATGTTCCACGCCGCTGAGCTTCACCCAAACTCCTAAAGGAACAGGATGCTAAGAAGGAACAAGAATTGGAGAGGTTTTTCATGTGTGTCTCATGCTTGAGCTATTAGGAGGGGCTTCTACTGCATTTATGAGGGCTCTCGAGAAAGCATTCTAGAACAGAAAGGGTTTGCAGCCATTTGGGTGAGAAGATTCTCCAGAGTGCATTTAGTCCTTTTCAACACAGTTGTCACAATCCTCCCCCACACCCCCTGAAGTCAGCTTGTCTCTTTGCTGAATCATTCTTCTCTCAGCAATACTAATGCATTTAGAAATTAGGGGAATTCAGCTCCCCCTTTCCTTCTCAATACAATGGTGGTTTGTTTTGTTGTTTTTTAAAAATCCAAGCCACAGATGGGTAACGTAGGCAGCTCTGGTACTTTCCTTCCTGAAGGTGTCAAAATTGAGCAAAGGACTTATTTGCAGCTGCTTCTGCGTTGGAGGGAGGACTCCTCACTGCGGCTCTTCTCCATCCTGTTTGTGTGACTGTGAAATCTTCAGGTTGCTTAAGGATGCAATCCTCCCCCCCCCAACTTGTATGTGCGATGCTCACTTAGAGTCAAACTTTCCTTACTCAGGGATCACGTCTTCAAGCAGAGGGAAGCCAGCCTTTTTATCGAATGTGTGCCATCTTGATGATTCTCCCAAGAAAGGCAGTGGATGAAATCATGGCTCATTACAGGGTGTTTTGCTGAGGATTTGGCCCACTCATTAAGGATGCACTTACATCCTTCTGCTGTTATCACTGAAGCATCTCCGTTTGCTGGGTTGGCCCAGCAATAGGTGGCCTGGATGGATAGGCCACCCAGTTTGCTATCCAGATAGGCCACCCACACCCAGTTTGCTGGGGTGGCCCATTGGACAGGTGTAGCAGTTGCCTTGAATACATAGACTGTAGAAGGCGCTCAACAACCAGGTTCTGGGAAATGGTTCTTGGAGGTGGCGGAGGAAGGAAGTGGGAAGAGAAAGCATCAGTCCTTGGAAGAGCTCTACAGCTGAAATGTAAGGGATTCCAGGAAGAAAGAAGGATATCAAGATTCAGGTTAACAGTAGAAACTGGGACCACTGTAGGATTTCAGGGGGAGAGTTGGCCTGTCTGTAACTACCAACTCTGACCAAACTGCAGGAAGATTAGCCAGACTAGATCAGCACAGAAATGTCTTGAATGCAGTGAGGAACACAGGAAGGTGCCTTATACTGAGTCAGACTATTGGTCCATCTAGCTCAATGTTGTCTACACAGACTGGCAGCGGCTTCTCCAAGGTTTCAGGCAGGAGTCTCTCTCAGCCCTATCTTGGAGATGCTGCCAGGGAAGGAACTTGAAGAACTTCTGAAGAAGAACTTCTGCGAACAAGCGTGCAGAAGCTCTTCCCAGAGTGGCCCCATCTGCTAAGGGGAATATCTTGCAGTGCTCACATGTAGTCCCCCATTCAAATGCAAACCAGGGCAGACCCTGCTTAGCAAAGGAGACAACTAATACCACAAGACCAACAAGATCACAAGACAAACCCTTCTCCCATGGCAAGTCAGACTGTTAGACCATCCAGCTCAGTCTCTCCTGACCGGCAGCAGCTCTCCAAGGTTTCAGGCTGGAGTCTTTGCCAGCCCTACCTGGAGGTACCAGGGATTGAACCTGGAGTTTTCTGCATGCAAAACAGATGCTCTACCACTAAGCTAAGGATCCCTCCTGCAAAACCTACAGCACATGGTATTCCCAACCAGGCCTGACCCTGCTTAGCTCCCAAGGGTAGATGAGATCAAGCGTGTTCCATGTAATATGGCTCTGGCATATGTGTCACTCCTGACCTGCTTACAAACGTTTTCTCTTCAGACTTGCTCTGAGTAATGAGAGAATGCTGACATAGAGATAGATGGATATGAAATAGCTTTATTTGCCTTTATCACAGGCTTCTCTCCCTGTGCCTACCCTTATTCCCAGGACTTTGCTGCTAGGAGCTAGGTCTGACAAAGAGAAGGTGGTAGAGTTGACTTGGGGTGTGTGTGTGAGGCAAGATACACAAAGCTAACTTGTCTGTTGCTTCTTCTGCATATTTGTGTTCTGTCGTGTCATAGAAGACCTGGCTCGTAGCCGTTTTTCCTACTTGGCCCCACAACAACCCCCCACCCCCCACACACACACCTTAACACAGGGGTGTAGCAAGGTTGGAGTGGACCCAGAGACAAGATTTTAAAATGCCCCCCTCCCCACTGAAGCTCAGCTCATGAAGTAAAGAAATCTTAAAGGAGGCTGAATAGTGGTAACAAAAAGCATAGTCCTCCCCCCCCCCTCTCTCTCTCTCTCTCACACACACACACACACACACACACACACACTCTCTCTCTCTCTCTCTCTCTCTCTCTCTCTCTCTCTCTCTCTCTCTCTCTCTCTCTAACACACACCTATGTGCCACCATAGAACATCATCCTAAATTATTTTTTAAAAGGTTTTGTAAATTGTGGACAATGCAAGTCATTTAATGGGACTAGAGAAAGACCTGCTGTCTGGGTAGCTCCAGGTCTTAACACTTACATCAATTTCGGAGGATGAATACAACTGAAGGAAGCCCGGGTGTGTGTGTGCCTGGGGGAGTCAGTCATGTGACTTGCCTCTGCCCCCCCCAGGCAGTGGGCCTCCAGACAACTGTCTCCCCTTGCCCTATTCTAGTTACGCCCCTGCCTTAACACTTTTTGCCAAGCTAAGCCCAGCGTAATGCGTTTTGCTGCCCCTTCCCACCATCTTCTGCTGCTGCCGCAGTAGCCCAAGCGAATTAACACTGGGGAAGTGCACTGTGATCCTTTTTCCTCAAAGGTGCTGGAGAGAAGCACATTCATTATCTGGCTAGGCATTTCAAGCACACCTGTCACCACAATGACTGCCATTATACAACAGACTTATTATTCTGCCTGCTCCCTGTGTCTATCATATCTACTTATTATTCTGACAAAACGTTTTAAATCCCTTTTAGCCTGGCAGCATTTTACATAGTTATGGGGAAAGGAGCTGAATTCTGTTCTAAGGGTGAATCAACAAAATTTATCAGTTGAGGTCTGATATGTCACAATCTGTACTCTAGTGCAGTTCTTGGATACTAGAGATCTCTCCTCCCCCGCCTCCTCCTGGTATTTCTTTGAGTGCACTGTGTTGGCAGCCAAAAGAATTCATCTTGTGACTTGTTTCCCTGTCCAGTTTGCACTTGAGTTTGCTGATGGTAAATAAAAACAGACCCTGGCGGTGCTGTTAGGCCCAGGGCTCTGTTTGATAAGTCTGGGTGATTTATCTATTTATTTGGCTTTAGAGCCCACCCTTTCTTTGAAGGCTTAGGATGTGTAATAGATCTAAAGTGTGAAACACTCCCCCACCCCGGCCAAATTAAAAATGGGACTAGGCTCTGGTTTAACTCAAACTCCAAAAGCCAGTCTGAACTAGTAGGTCTAGTAGTCACATCAGTATGCTCTCAGGCTTGGACTTTGGTGAGTCTCCAGAGAGAGAGGGAAAGAAAGAGAAAGAGTGTTTGTGTTTGTTCTATAACTGGTGGCTTTTGAGAACATCTCTCTGTGCATCTTCTGTGTTCTGAACCTGGCACAAAGATTGCATTCTTAACAGAGAATCCAGGACTGGTTTCAGATATTGTGATGGAAAACAGGCATAGAACCTAACATCTGATCCAAAATTCAACATCTCAGATATCTGGGGACAGGGTAGTTGGGTTGTGTGTGTTTTTTTAAGTTTTTTGTACTTTTTGTCTGTAGCAGTGCTCTTCAAAGTGTCAGTGCCTGGCGAAATCTCCAAAGTTTGTGGGCAGGGCTAATGAGGTCAGGATAAATGATGCTGAATAAGAGATTATATATGTATTTGCTTAATTTCTGTAACTTTATTCAGGTCCCAGAATTCGTTCAGCATTTTTTGTGGTGCAGAATTTGGTGAACTGTTTGAAGTGGTGTTTTTTTTTAACATGGAATCTTTGCAGTTCTAGTTTTATAGTGTGTCGCTTTTCAGTCTAATAAGCATCTCTTTATGCTAGGTTATGTGTGGAAAACGTATTTCTGACTATTCCCTCCCCCCACCCCTTGCCCACATCAACAAACAGCACCTAAGCTGACTCTTGCAGGGCCTAGTTTAAAAGTGTCAGATAGGCTGCACAAATATTTGAAGTTACCTTATACTAGCTTTGTATAGCTAGCTTTATACTTTGACTACGAAAAATGTCCTAGCTGGCTTCCTTGTTTAATTAGTTTCTCTTCAGTAGGCAAATCTAACTTACCACTTTGTTTGTTTTGCAGAGAAGCTCATGCTTAGAGATGTGTAGTACTGTGTATTTTGACCACCAGTGTGAGAGCCAGCATGGTGCTGTGAATGCTGTATTAAACTGGGGAGACCAGTGTGAAAGTCCCTGCCCAGCCCTGGAACTCTTTGTTGAGCACCTTGGGGGCTGTTCCCTGTCTAACCTACTTCGCAGGATTGTTGTGAGGACGAAATAGGTTGCGGGGTGGGTGGCATGTATGCCGCTCTAAGCCCCCTGGAGAAATGATAGGGTAATGTGGAATGGATTAATCGGTAGTTAATTCTGTCTATCACATATCAGAAGTCTTGCCTCACTAACTTTTTGGAGTTATCTGAGAGTGTCAGCAGGAATGTGGATAAAGGTGAGCCGGTTGACAAAGTATACTTTAATGACATAGTATACTTCAGACTTCCCAAAATATTCCACAGAGTTCCCCACCAAAGGCTCTTGAGTAAACTTAGCAGTCATGGGATAAGGTGACGGGTTCATGTGTGGATCGGTAACTGGTTGAAGGACAGGAAACAGAAGGTGGGAATAAATGGACAATTTTCACGATAGAGGGAAGTAAGAAGTTGGATCCCCTAGGCATCTATACTGGGACCAGTGTTCTTGTCATAAATGATCTAGAAGTTGGGGTAACCAGCATAGTGGCCAAACTTGCAGATGGCACTAAACTGTTTAGGGTAGTGAAATCCACAACAAATCCACCACAAAGATCCAAAAGAATCTCTCCAAAATGGGTGAGTGGCCGACAAAATTCCAAATGTGGTTCAGTTTAAGCAAGTGTAAAGTAATGCATATTGGGGCAAAAAACCCCAACTTCACAGATACGCTGATGGGATGTGAGCTGTCGGTGACTGTCTTTGGGTCATGGTGGACAGCTCGTTGAAACTGTTAACTCAGTGCACGGCAGCTGTGAAAAAGGCAAATTCTGTGCTATGGATCATTGGGAACAGGATTGAAAATAAAATAGTATCATGCCTTTCTGCAGATCTATGGTGCAGCCACATTTGGAGTACTGCATGCAGTTCTGGTTTCCATATCATAAGGAGGACATTGTAGAGCTCAAAAAGGTGCAAAATAGGGCATCCCAGATGATCAGGGGCCGAGAGCCCCTTCTTTATGAGGGAAGGCTAAAGCATCTGGGGCTTTTTAGTTTGGAAAAGAGGCGATTACGGGGAGACATGATGAAGATATATACAATTATGCCTGGAGTGGAGAGAGTGCACTGAGAGAAATTTTTCTCCTTTTCTCACAACACTAGAACCAGGGGCCATCCTATGAAACTGAAGGTTGGGAAATTTAGGACTGAAAAAAGTACTTTTCCACTCAGCACATAATTAATCGTTGGAGTTCAATGCCATGGGAGGTGGTGATGGCCACTAGCTTGGATGGCTTTAAAAGGGCCTTAGAAGAATTCATGGAGGACAAGTCTGTCAATGGCTACTAATCTGGTAGCTCTAGGCCCAGGGGCGTAGCAAGATTGGAGTGGGCCCAGAGACAAGATTTTAAAATGCCCCCCCTCACTGAAGTAAAGTGTGTGTGTGTGTGTGTGTTTGTGTGTGTGTGTAACCTACGTGCCATAATAGAACATCATCCTAAATTATTTTTTAAAACGTTTTGTAAATTGTGGATTTACAATCCACAAATGATGTGTAAATGATGCAAGTCATTTAATGGTACTAGAGAAAGATGTGCTGTTCTGGCAGCTCCAGGTCTTAACACTCACATCCATTTGGGAGGATGAATACAACTGAAGGAAGCCCGGGTGGGTGCGTGGCTGTGGGATTCAGTCATGTGACTTGCCTCTGGGGGGTGCAAGGCCCCCAACAACTGTCTCACCTTGCCCTATTGTAGTTATGCCTTTGTCTAGGCCACCTCCATCTTCAGAGGCAAGATGCCTCTCAATATCAGTTGAAGAGGAGCAACAGCAGGAGAGAGGACATGCCCTCACCTCTTGCCTGTGTGCTTCCCAGAGGTATCTGGTGGGGAGCTGCTGTGTGTAACAGGATGCTGGACTAGATAAGCCTTGGGCCCACTGTTCCCTCTAAGGTGCATGTGTGTGTCTGCATGCACCAACTCCCAGGCCCCCACGCAGCAGTTTCTGACCGGTCCGCAGTCTCTGCTGCACCCACCGCTGCCGCCCAACACCCCCGCACCCTGTTTCCTCCCCTCCCCAGCCAGGAAGCCTTGCCATGCTTTCCCCCTCTCACTCCTTCCTCCCTAGTGCCGGCTGGACCTCCTTCTCCTCCAGTTCCGGCTGCAGGATGGAGCAGCCAGAGGAGGACGGGAGGCAGACATGGCAGCTTCCCCCCCCACTCCAGGGGGGGAAAAGGCTTAAACATTTTGTGCAGCGCAGTAGAGAGAGAGTGTGTGTGTGTGTGTGAGAGAGAGAGAGAGAGAGAGAGAGAGAGAGAGAGAGAGAGAGAGAGTGTTGTGCACACTGAATTAATGATGCCACCCAGGACAAAACTCTTTCCACTCACTGATCAGAAAACTTACAGGGAAGACTGCTTGGGCCTGATCTGGCAGAGATGTTCTTTATGTTCAGATGTCTTAGGCACCAAAGCCCTATAACCCCTGCTAACTGAGCAAAGAGACACCTTTTTAAAGTAGTGATTCTCTTAAATTTAGCAGAGGGGAGAGCAACTGGCCCTATCCCGCCTTGGGGTTTTCTTAATAAAAAGCGGGGTATAAATTTAACAATAAATAAAAAAATATCCAACCCCAGCACAGCATCCCTCCAGTGGCTGTTGCTGGTGTCAGTTTTTTTTAGATTGTGAGCCCTTTGGGGACAAGGGGCCGTCTTATTTATGTATTTTTCTATTTAACCTGCTTTGAGCATTTTGTTGAAGAATGATATATAAATATTTGTCGTCAACGTTGTTTATAGGGAGCAATTCGGGCAGGGGTCATCAAAGCTCCTAAGTCCTGCTACATCATTTTGATGGCTACAGGCTACCTCCAGGTTCAGAGGCAGGATGCCTCCGAATACCAGTTGCAGGAGAGCAATGGCAGGAGGTGGGGGGGGTGCACCTTCATCTCCTGGTTGTCTGGCTTCTCAAGGCATCTGGCGGGCCACGGTGGGAAACAGGATGCTGGACTAGAGTGGCCTAGGGGCCTGATCCCGCAAGGGTGGCTTTATGTTCTTATGAGATCCCTAGACGCCTGAGCTCCTGAATCAACTCCTATTTCTGTGAGTTTTCCTGATGTCTTTTCATGTTGGGTTTCTGGATTCAGCCCATAGTTAGCCAGTCAGTCGGTTATTTGCTCAACACAGAACTGGTGAGGGCTTCCAAATATAATTGGTTCAAATTGACTGGCCATTCTATAATCCATTCCAATTTTTATTATGGTCATAGACCAGAGTACTGGCTACTCTATAATAGCAGTGCTGGTCTTTGGCCAGTGTGGCAAGTGATGATGAGAGTTTATTGTTTTGGTTTGGTTTGGTTTGGTTTGGTTTGTTTATTTAACATATTTTTCTACTGCCCAAAACATGCGTCTCTGAGTTGATGAGTTGTCATCAACAACATCTGTGGACCCATGTTTGAGAACCCCTGGGATATGGCAAATCCTTCATTGAGGTGGGGTGGGGAGGGCATGTTAAAGACGTATGCAAAAAGAAAGAGAAAAGAAACCTTCCTGCATAGTTTTTAATGTTCTTTTCATGATTTCGTCTGATAGAAGAACTTATTTTGCATCAAGACAACACATTCTGTGACCTACTGTGTCTATGGCAGCCCATCAGGAACTTCATGAAGCCAGTACTGGCTATCGTTATGGGCTTTCAAAAACCAGGGAGCTTGTCAGCAAGGGTCCACAAACTTTGGCTGTTGTTTGTAGCCAACAGAAACTTGGTTGACAAGACCCTGGCTGCTCCTTCTCAAGGAATAGAGGAATTTTGTTCGTGCCTTAGCATCCAAGCTTGGAGCTGGGGAACCTAGGAGCATATGAAACTTCCTAATACTGAGTCAGACCTTTGGTCCATCTAGCTCAGTATTGTCTACACTGACTGGCAGGGGCTCTCTAAAGTTTCAGGCAGGAGTCTCTCCCAGTCGTGCATGGATATGCCTGGGACCGAGCCTGCAACCTTTTTCATGCAAGCAAATGCTCTTCTGCTGAGCTACGGGAATAACTTGCCCCAGGCAGTCCTCACATGTAGTCACCCATCCAAGTGTGAACCAAGGCAGCCCCTGCTTAGCCAAAGGAACAGTTCAAGCTTGCTACCACAAGGCCAGCTCGCCTGTGGGAGATCGTTCTTACAATCATGCTGAACTTGGGTCACCTTGGCAGCACAGCAGAAAAGATTAGAGCCCGAGCTCTCCCCTCGAGCATGAAGCTGGAGGGTGGCGGCGGTGATGGGGCTCGTCCACCTGAGTTGCTCTGGGCATCCAAGGCACTCCGAGTGCCTTCAAAGTGCAGCTCAATTGCTGGGACGATAACCTACCACTTCCCCAGTTTCAGCCTCAGGAGGAAGGCTAGGGCTTGTCACACTTGAGGACAGTGCGGCAACACCCGCTATGGCCAGGCCTCTACAAATCCACTTGCCAGCTCCTCCCCCTGTCCCCCAGCACCACTCAGCTCTCCTCCCCAGGGGTCTCATTCCCGCTGCCATTTCTGAGAAGGAATGAAGCAGCAGGAATCCTTTGTGAGCAATAGAAGGGGGCCCCTATTGTTTCCTCTCCACCTCCCAGTGCAAATGAGAGAAGACCCACTTCTCTCCTAAGCCCTCTGCCTCTGTGTCAGAAAAGGATCTTAGGGAAGAGAGGAGATTGGCAGCAGCCACAAATAAGGGCTGGCTAGTGAGCTGAGCCTGAATATGTGGATCCCTGCAGAACACAAGCCATGCCTGGCGAGCTGCACTGGCCTCAATGGATCAGAAGTTGCGGAGGCCTGCTCTAATGGGAAAGGCACTGGGTTCCTTTTCTGTTCGGTAAATTCCACTTTGCATCCCTTGGTGGCTTCCTCCTTTCTGATCCTCACCCTCAGCATCTCTGACATCACCCCTCGCAGGGATTGTTCGAAGACGAGTGAGAAAGTGAAATGTTGCGTGCACGCTCCACACCTTGACAAATGAAAGCCTCTTTTACTGCAGTTCCATTACACAAAGCTTGTCCAAGCGCAGTCCTGCCACGCCGTTGGAGAAGTAGACGCAAGGGTGACCTAGATAAGAGGCCGTATAGCTCATTAGCAGTCTCTTGAGCCAACTGGTCTCTGCCGCTGAACCGCCCATTTTCTATGCTGTCACATCTTGCTGTTGGTGATTCTTTTTTTTCTTTTTCTTTTTCTTTTTTTCTTTTTCTTTTTCTTTTCTTTTTCTTTCTTTCTTTCTTTTTTCTTTTTGCTAGTTGGTTAAAGATTATAGAAAAACCAGCTAGAGTTAACTGGAAGCAACAGGGGCTGATGGGCTTGTGTTTAAAGTGAGGAAAGGTAATTAGATGGCCCTATTAATAGGTGCCATTACAGGCGCAAGAAGGGCCTATCGGGGGTGCGAGTGGGTTTGTGCTCATTTCTTCAGCTTATACAACTACATGACCTCAGAGGGTCCTTTTCTGGGGTTGATGGAAAGTTGTCCTCCATTTGCATGCCAAATCCATCCTTGCTGTCTGTCATGTGCCACATTCTATAGAGTTGCTTTGCACATTTCACAGGAGAAAATGTATTTTATCTCTTCCTCTGCTCCCCCTCTGGCAGCTCTAGTGAAGCTGTTTTCATCATTTCTAGAATGCAACAACCTTCTGTCCTTTTTCTTTAAAACATGCAGCTGACTATTGGTTTGAACTGGCACATTTTAATCTTATTTACCCGTGTTTTTATTGCTCCGGCATCATTCATAGCAAATCTGTTTCCCTCAATCCATCCAAACACCAAAGGAGTTGGATATTTCTCAGCTGACTCCTATCGGAGGTGACTGTTATCCTTGATCATTTCTGCCCCCCTCCGCACCCCATCTGCCACAGACGAACAGGGCACATAATTAACCGCCCAAAAGTTACTGATGGTTATCGGCTCCACTTTCTGGGCCGGGGTTGAGGAAGTGAATTTTCTCCCCAGTTCCTTGAAACTGATCATTAGGGAGACCATAATCCTGTTACTTGCTTCTGCAGAGAGCTCTTGCCTTTTCAGAGCATCCATTCACATCTGGTTTGGGGGACGAAAGTTCACATGCTGAACTTAGATCTTCTGTGGTGTTCTATAATTCACTAGCCTGCAACAAGCTTGTAACAACTGCCTGAACCCAGTTCTGCCTGTGCGCTGCATAATGATAAATGTGACCATTTCTGCTCCCAGGACTTTCTCTTGTTTTTCCCTTCAGGTGCTGTGACTTATTTAAACTAGCCAAGAGAATGCCAGTCTCTGTGGTGTGGCCATATCATTCAGTTGGTCTTGCCACATGAGTTGGACCCATTATTGTGATCAGGGATGACTCCAGAGGTAACGCACACTCTCACCCCAAAGATTTCCTGCTCCCCTATCCACCAGACTGGAACTTTACAGCTAGTTGTCAGACAATACAGTCATAGTACACTATGCTACTGTGACCTTGAATTAATTATTATAAATGTTATTTAAAGAAGCCTGACTCTGTCCATAGAACAAGCGGTAGTAGCCAGTGCAGCCAGGTAGGTTGGAGATTCCTCCAGCCTCTCAGAAGTCAGGCCAACCCCTTTTGCTTCCTGCCTGGCCAGGAAATGGGCTAGGTGATACCATGTGTGCAGTGGGGTGCAAGCTCTGATATAACCTCTGATATAAATTGGGCTACACTCTTAACGCACAGTGAAAAACCCAAATTTTGTGTGAACTGCTTCCAGGGATTTCAGGGTAAATCTGGCCGATATGTGAACGTACCCCCTCCATTCGATGTGAGTTAAAGGGCTTTAAAAGCCCTGTGTGAAAAACTTCCTGGTGTTTCTACCCAGCTGGCCAATCCAGAGGTTTCATGTTGCCTGCCAATCACATGGGCTTATCCTGAAAATCCCTATCTTATTTCCCAGAGCAGTTCTTATATGCACAGTGTTTGAGTCATTTGTCCTGACAAAAATCCTGCAAGGTTGCACACTGGCCGACATCCAGAGCAACCTACTGGTAATGTGCTAGGAAGATGCATCTGTGCTGCAGAGGGTTTCCCCGCTATTGCTATGGCCGTGCACCCTGTAGTGGGGAGTGAATTTTTATTACTTCCTCTGGCTCTGGAAGTGCCCTGTGCCACTCAAAGAGATATCCCTGAGGGCTGTGCAACCTTCAGGAACATATTTTTGAGTAACACAGGGCATTTCTGGAGCCGGAGGAAAAAATCAAAATTTGTTCCCTCCTACTGCATTCCCCATGCTGCGCAGTTAGGAAAACTTTCCATAGCCCTGATGCATCGTAGGAACATTGGAAGCTATGCCTATGATGAATATTTACATACTGCTTTTCAACGAATGTTCTTAAGGCCCTTTACACAGAAAGATAAAGATTGTTTCCTGGTCCCAAAGGGCTCACAATCTAAAAACAAACATAAGATAAATAGCAACGACCATTGGAGGGATGCTGTGCCCGGGTTGGTTGGGGACACTTGCTCCCCCTGCTAAACAGAAGAGATTCACCACTTTAAAAGATGCCTCTTTGCTCAGTCCTTGGAACTGAGTTGCCTTAAACTGAATCAGACCACTGGTCCATCTAGCTCAGTATTGTCTGCACAGACTGTCAGCGGCTTCTCCAAGGTTGCAGGCAGGAATCTCTCTCAGCCCTATCTTGGAGAATCCAGGCAGGGAACTTGGAACTTTCTGCCTTTCCCCCCCAGAACGGCCCCCGCATCCCCTAAGGGGAATATCTTATAGTGCTCACCCATGTACTCTCCCACAGAGATGCAAACGAGGGCAGACCTTGCTTAACAAAGAAGAAAATTCATGCTTGCTTCCATAAGACCAGCTCTCTTACCTATGAAGGAGGGTTCTGACTGGCAGTAGCTCTCCAAGGTTTCAGGCTGAAATCTTTCCCAGCCCTACTTGGGCATTCTTCACACAATAGGCTTTACTGAGAGTTTACTGTGAATTCAAAGTTGTCCCAAAAAACCCAACACAAAAAGTGGATTTTTTTTTACCCTGGATAGTAATCAGCTTACCCACATAATGGCGCCGCAGGGAAATGGCTTGACCAGCAAGCCAGAGGTTGCCGGTTCGTATCCCCGCTGGTATGTTTCCCAGACTATGGGAAACAAATCTATCGGGTAGCAGCAATATAGGAAGATGCTGGAAGGCATCATCTCACACTGCGGGGGAGGAGGCAATGGCAAACCCCTCCTGTATTCTACCAAAAGATAACCACAGGGCTCTGTGGGCACCAGGAGCCGAAATCGAATTGACGGCACATTTTATCTTTACACTCTAACGTGCAGTGAAAAAACCGAATTGTGTGTGACGTGCTCCCTGATAGCACACAGGGACTTCGGGGTAAATCTGTCCAATATGTGAACGCACACCTCCCTTCCGGAGGAGATGTGAACTAAAGAGTTTTTTAAGCCCTGTGTGAAAAATGCCCTGGAGATGCTGTCAGTGATTGAACCTTGGAATTTTGGCATGCAAGGCAGACGCTCTTAAGTGATGAGCTATGGCTCCATCTCCCGGCTGTGCTACTGGTAGGTTGTCCCAGATGCCAGCCATTAATTACCCTATTTATAGATGAGCAACTGAGCCACCCACCCAAGGAAGGTGGCATTCTGCCTTCAAAATCACATGTTTTGATCCCATTTGAATACGTTTCTTACCTGTCCTTTTCATACCGGCAGGCACGGCAATTTCTTTTTCTGAGTGAGTCTTCCTTCCTCTTCCATCCAACAGTGAATGTGAGCAGCCCAGCAAAAACATGGGGCCATGAAGCCTCCTTCCTGATTTTAAAAAACTGCTTCTCTGTGCAAGACTTCTCTATGCCTCCAGCACTGCTCCCTTTTAAATTTTAAATTCTGCATATAAGTTTCCCTTGTCTACTCAGAAAAGACAGGTAGATTTAAATCATTTTAGGAGGCGATTCATAGCAGGGAATTAAAGGTAAGCGGGGAATGGCTTTCTTCTCATGTAATTTATATCTGTCTGCTGGAATAACCCTTGTTCCCTGATTTCTAATTCTCTGCTATATATCCTCCGCACCCACCCACCTTAATGGATTAGGAAGCATCAGACCTCCTCATAACCATATTTTGTTAGCTTTCAGTTTTGAGGGCTTAGCTTGTATTGTGCTAGTGGTTTGGCACCCAACTACTAAACCTTTCAGTTTCATTCTTCTTCCTTCCATCAAATAATCAAGGTTAAGTTTCACTGGGGAGACCCGAGTTCAAATCCCTGTTCAGCCATGAAGCTCACTGGGGGACTCTGGGCCAGTCACTTCTCTCTCAGCCTGACCTATCTCTCAGGGTTGTTGATAAAAAATAACCATGTACACTGCTCTGGGCTCCTTGGAGGAAAAGCAGGAAATAAATAAATACGACTCTTCTAGTTTTCTGCTAAGCTCTCTGTAACATCCGATTGAAAAACCTTCTCGTAATCTGTATATTTTCTACAGGTAATCATTTTAGTTCCTAATTATTTTCTGACTACCGATTTTTTAAAAACCCTATCCCTCCGGAAATTAGCTTTCATATCTGGTTGGTTGCTATTTCCAAGGCTAGTGTCAAGTATTGTAGAGTTAACAGTTGGCACTTCTAAGAGGCTTACAACTTTTTCAAAGCTGTCTTTGTAGTTAGGAAAAGTTCTCACTGTTAACCCCAAAGGCAAAAAAGTTTGACACAAGCATTTTCAGCTGTTTCTGGAGTTGCTGGCCAAAAATAATAACAGAAAAGAAAAACTCTGTGTTGGAACTTTTGCAATAATTTCCCAAAAGCTTTAATTCCTAGCATACACTATCCCTACTGGGAAGAAGGGTAAATTTAATTTAAGGTGAGAATAGATTTTGGAAATTGAGAGATTTGAAGGGAAATAGTGCTGTTATGGTTCAGTTCTGCTCCAGTGGCTAATCTAAGCAAGTATAAATAGGAAAATCAAACTACTGGTTTAAAACATTTATATGCTTCTAAAAACCTGTGTCTCTAGGCAATTTGCACAATTAAAATACAAGGTGCCAAAATTAAAACAGGCAAAGTAGTTATAAGCAGCACAAATATTTTAAAACCATTTTAGAGCTTTTTAATTAACCCAAAGCCTGGCTAAATGGGTGTGTCTTGAGATGCTTTCTGAAGGCTGCCAGGGATGCGGAAGCTCTAATTCCAGCCAGGAGTGTGTTCCAAAGTTTCAGGGTGGCTATAGAGAAGGCCCAACCCTGGGTTGCCACCAGATGGGTAGGTAAGATGCACGAAGGAAAAGGTAGTATCTTAAATACCCTGGATCTAAGCTGTTTAGGGCTTTATAGGTAATTACCGGCACTTCGTATTTTGCCCGGCAACATATCAGCATCCAAAGTAATTTTTTTTATAGAAGGGAGTAATATGATCTCTTTGGAGTGCCCTGGAGATCAGCTGGCTGCCACATTTTGAACCAGTTGCTGTTTTTGGACTGCGTACAAAGGCAGCCCAACACAGAGTGCATTACAGTCGTCACGCCTGGAGGTCTCCAGTGTTTGCACCTTCTAAGGTTGCTTTCCTCCAAAAATGGGGCAGCTTTTGTATATCAACCAGAGCTGATAAAAAGCACTCCTGGCCACTGCCTTAATGTGTGGCACCGTGGAGAGGTTTGGCCAAAGGCCAAAGGTGATGATGAGCATTGTAGTCCAACAACATCTGGGGATTCGGTTTTGAGAACCCCTATCCTAGAGGATTCCCAACTTTTGGCATCTCACGGAAGAAAGGTGAACCTCCTGGCTTCCAAGCTAACACTCCGACCAAATCCCCCTCTGAATACTTATTTGCTTGTCTGGAGCTGCAAGTTGCATCCTTTCCTCTCTTATCAGGACATGTATTCTGCTGCTTTGGGGGATACAGGTACGTGTTCGTTGTTGGAGGATGTGCCTCTTTCTTTTTGATGGTGTCGGCGCAAGGCGTACCCCCCCTTCCCCTTTCTGGCTTCAAGGGGAATTAGCAGCCTCTGCTCATTAGCAACTAGCTAAGGCGCTTGAAGTCCATGGATAATTGTTTTAGATGGGTTGCTGGTGCTCATTTGGACAGGCCTCGTGTGGAATTATGCAGTTCCTTGGGGAGGGGCATGACAAAGAAGCAAATCATGTTACCTTTAACCAGCTTGCAATTAATTTCAGGCAGCAAAGTAAAGCAACCTAGAGGGCTTCTGGCCAAGAAGAATAAGAATTTCTCTTCCATCGGTGTGTTGAAAATGGTACAAGTCCTTCTCATCACTTGTCCTCCAGTCTGGTTCGTGTTTGTATAATGTTAGCAAAATGCCCACTGTTCCCGGGTGGCCTTGGTGTGGCAGAAAGGACCTGGCATGGGGGAGGGGATGCCCATCTTGGTCCCTCTGCACACAAATCTGTCCTGTCCCCAAGAGTGCCCCTCTTTATTTTCTCCTGGACAGAGGAAACCTCTGCACTGCAATTTATATATTCTGGAATGCATGAGAAAATAAAGCAGGGTATGCTTGAAGGTGGGGCATTAAGGTGGAGCATTGGTCTAAGGTGGGTGTCATGGCAAATGTGCCACCATCTCCCCACCCCACCCACCCCACCCTGTATGTCTGTGTGTGTGTGTGTGTGTGTGTGTGTGTGTGTGTGTGTGTGTGGCTGCTTTGGGTTTCTCTGTTTTTATTTGTTTGTGAGAGGCTGACCAGATGTAAAGGAACTGGCTTCCTACATCTTTAGTGGGCTGCAGTTTCACAATCACGAGGATCCTAGTTTAAAATTTAATCGGGATCAATGAGCTCCGTGAAACTGGTTGTGAGAATGCAGAATTTCTGGTTAACCAGCATAGATAACTAAGAAGTTCTCTATCCTGGTTGAACGCTGTTTAACCAGAGCAGTTGACCAGGATTGCCCTGAAATTTTGTGTTCGAACAATCTGCTACATGATTCTGATTAACTTTTTAACCAGGATCCTTATGATTGTGAGGAAGCAGCCATAGTTGCACAGAGGGGCAAACTTTGACAGCTGCAAGTTTTATTACTCCTTTGTGGCAAACTGTAGCTGCAACAATTCCTTCTTTGTCCCCTGCTGTTCTTGGTGTATGCCCATCTAGAAAGAATCAGGAAGACTGATATATATGTTTGTTTTTTAAAAAGCAAAGAATCAGAAGTGAGTCTTTGGGGTTCATTCACATGTAACACCAATCCATGGTTTGGCATAGCATCAATGAACTTGTTTACCCCCTCCTCACCCCTTCTGCTGACATCCACTGTTTAATGTTTCCTCTGCTTTTGCTGAAATGGCAAACTGTGGATTGTTCCATCTCTCCAAACCAGGATTGCAAACCATGTAATGATAAGTTATGGTTTCTGTGAATGTGCAAGAATCTGAGCAAACGAGACGAGAGGAGGGAGCATGGAAGCATAAGGCTCATTCATGTTATGGCAAGCCACAATTTGGCATTGCACATGAATCAAAGCCTTGTGTGCGAGTTGGAGTGGCGCAAGGATTTGAAGAAGATGAAGATCTCCATCAGGGACAAATTGTCCTCAGAGACTCTGGCTATTGAAAACTGACCCGCATCCTGTATTGCATTGCCTCATCCTAGCTTCTATTTCTTGGCCATGCTTAAGCAGAGCTGCACAACTTTGGCCATCCTGCACGTGTTGGACAACAGTCATACGTGGCTGTTGGCCACTGTGGCTGGGGACAATGGAAGCTGTAGTCCAAAATCAGCCAGAGGGCCAAAGTTGTGCAGCCTTGTGCTAGAGTATGATGAGATTTGGGAAATGACTATCTATCAGAGAGAGAGGGTTTTTTTTGGGGGGGGGGTAGTTTGAACATAGGAAGCTGCCTCCTACTGAGTCAGACAATGTGTCCATCTAGCTCCTTCCCTCTCAGAATTGGGTGGAAGTAAGATTCTAAATGTGTGTTTCTACATTAGTTTAGACTTGCATGCTCACAAATGCTGCCAAAAGAAACATCACTTCCAAGTTGGTCCAAGTTGGACTAGTCCAACTGGGCTGTATGAGTTTTCAGGATGTGGTCCTGCACCGTTGAATGCCAGTCTACAATTACTAGTATATCTGACAGCAGTCATGCTGTGTGTAGGCTGCTTCTCACCGTACAATACAAGTGGAACTGTGATTAATTATCTCTGCCTGTGAATTCAGAGAGATGAGCTGCTGTTGACAAGGCATAACAGATTGGGACATCTTACAACCAGCTGTCTGGACGGATCTTGTTAATGATGCCTTCTAAAGATTTCTTCTTGCTGAAATGAGAAGTGGAGCATCTTCATCTGTCTCTTTTTGCAAAGCTTCAGGCCAGCATCTTCAAAAGTACTGCTGACTTGGGAATCCACAAAACAGGAGAAACCACTTGGAAGTGATGTGTAAAAACAAGGCCAGATTATCCCCAAAGAGCAGAGCTCCTCCAACAAGCCTGCCAGTTCTGGATCTAGGTTTTGAAGGAAGAAAAAGAGTGAGGTGATTGTTAGATTTAGTTGAGTTCTGAATGCTAAAAAATTAATCCTGTGTATCAGTTAATTAGAATGTGACTAAAGTATAGAACTGGAAAGGGAGAGCTGGTCTTATGGTAGGAAGCATGACTTGTCCCCTTAGCTAAGCAGGGTCTGCCCTGGTGGCATTTGAATGGGAAACTAGAAGTGTTAGCACTGTAAGATATTCCCTTCAGGATGGAGCTGCTCTGGGAAGAGCAGAAGAAGGTTCCAAGTTCCCTCCCTGGCATCTCCAACCTAGGGTTGAGAGAGACTCCTGCCTGCAACCCTGGAGAAGCCGCTGCCAGTCTGTGTAGACAATCCTGAGCTAGACAGACCAATGGTCTGACTCAGTATATGATAGCTTCCTATGTTCCTAACATGTGTGAATGCTTCATCTCTCCTTGTGGAAGAGAGTTCTACAGCTATGCGCAGCCACCAAGAATGCCTCTGTGTTTGTCTGTGACCCGAGGATTTACTGGAGTATTGGTATAGGGCAGGAGTATAATCATCCAGAGGGAAATCACCTTGAATGTTAGTTGTGATCATATGGATATAGACATATCTAGATAACTGGAATACTTTGGCTAGCTTCTGTTGTCTGGAGCTATTCTGTTCTATTCTTTTGTTAGCTTACATTGATCACATATTGTCTCTCTGGCGTTTTAGCCATTTTCAGGGGTAGCATGGAGCAAAAGGAGTGGGAATAGAGATAGGGGCAAGAGACAAGCACTGGGATCTATGGCAGGGCGGGACAGAAGGCTACCAAAAATGTATTTATCATCATTGTCAAAGACAAAAAATGCTGCATCTTAGCTACTGAGAGTCAGATGCCTCTGATTTCAGAGGGATAGCTCTGTGTGTTGGTGAAAACAAAAAAGAATTTTGTGACTAAAGAGATTAATAGGATTAGATACGTTGGTTGATCCATGCCTAGGAGCTAATGCAGACGTTACATTTACCTTACAGTTCTTGATCTTCTTGTGCGAATTTTTAAAATTGCCTGCAAGGCATATTGTGTGCAGGGGAAATGTTTAGTCTGTTGCTTTCCACCTCAGGAGTCCGTGTGATGCCCAGGTTCTTTGGTGGCATTCCGATTGTTTGCATTATGAATATGATCACATAGGGTGCTGTTTGGGTGGATATCTTTGGTCTGCCTTAGCAGTTTCTGCAGCTGCCAGAGTTGCTGATCTTGCAGAAACTGTCTAGTCAATTAAGTCTCTGTGGTTGTCACTTCGTGCTGGTATCCTTTGCTTGAGCCATGTGTGTAGCAATGGCGTTTTGGAAAAGAGCAAAGTACTTCTTTCTGAACTACAAGTCATGGCTCATGGGAGATCTTCCATACGAAGAGCTGGGCGGGTGGGACGGGGGACCATTACAACAATAACAAATATTTATACACCGCTTTTTAATAAAAGTGTCCAAAGCGGTTTACATAGATAAATAAATAAGTCAATGAACTAAATAAATAAGGTGGATCCTAAGGGGTCACCATCTAAAAAGAATAAAAAGAAAGACACCATAGGAAGCTGCCACGTACTGAGTCAGACCATAGGTCCATCTCATGCAGTATTGTCTACACAGATTGGCTGGCAGCAGCTTCTCCAAGGCTGCAGGCAGGAATCTCTCTCAGCCCTATCTTGGAGATGCTGCCAGGGAGGGAACTTGGAACCTAGATGCTCTTCCAGAGCGGCTCCATCCCCTAAAGGGAATATCTTACAGTGCTCTCACTTCTAGTCTCCCTTTCATATGCAAGCAGGGCGGGCCGTGCTTAGTTAAGGGGACAAGTCATGCTTGCTACTGCAAGACCAGTTCTCTTCACCAGCAACAGTCACTGGAGGGGTGCTGTGCTGGGATTGGATAGGGCCAGTTGCTCTCCCCCCGATAAATAAAGAGAACTACTAAAAAGGTCTCTCTTTGCCTAGTTGGCATTAGAATATCTTCCACAATGTTTTCAGCCAAAATTGTCACACAGCAATGTTTAATCATAAAGAATACAAGTGACCACCATCCACCTCAAGTGCCATGTCCACTCATCTGTTCATGGTAAGTGTAACATCTCCATTAGCTCTTAGTGACATCTTGATTTGACTCATATAATGCATTTTACATGAGGCTGTTTAGAAGACTGTTCAGAAATTTCAGCTGGGACAAAATACAGCTGCCAGGACAATATCTGGGACTATTCCCATATTTTTAAACTTGTACTTTTTACCAGTGTGTTTCTAAGTACAAGTCAAGGTGTTGGTTCTTACCTATAAAGCCTTAAAGGTAGCATAAAAATATTTAATTATGATTTCCAGACTGTCACAGAGCTCCAATTTCAAAGTGGCAAAGCAAGCCTGTTTCTCTTGGTCTGTGACTCCTACTGGATACTACTGGAGGAAAATGCAAGGTGTGAATGCTGATCATTGTGATTGTCTTCCCTGAAAGCATGTTGGTGTGTGTTTGATATCTGGGCACAGATAAATGAAGCTTTTTGAGTCAGAATTTTGTCTGCATTGCCTGGGGTGAGTCATTGCAGCACTTCACAGTTATAGTAAATCTGGCAGGAAAATATTGAACTCTGCCATGAGATGTTGGCTTTTTTCAATGACAAATTCAATACAGCAACTCCATTCCCTGAGCTGAATGAGTAGAAGAGATGTAGCTGTTTTCTTATGATTCAGAATATATGCTCTCTATCCAGAATATAGGCAGCAAAAAGCGGTCAAGAATATTGTCTTGAATATTGTAAAGAATGAATATACATGTGTATATTTGTATTTTCTAAGTGGTGATTCAGACACACAAATGAAGGCAGCACAGTTGGAAGCAGGGAAGGATGCTGGCTGCAGACGAGCGATCCTTCACAGGCTTTGGGCTCCTGAATTTCCCCCTCCCCTTTCCCCCTCTGCATGTGGGTGGGGATTGAAAGCTTCCAGTTGTGGTTTTGAACAAGCCACAGTTTCCTGTTACATCCAAAAATGGGAAACTGTGTTTATAAGTGCAAACCATAATTAGTTGAGAAACACAGCTTACAGACTAGGGTCAAACCATAGTTTGCTATCCTGGTTTGTGAACTAACTGTGCTTTATTCAGAATTTCAAGGGGAAGCTCTAAGTTTTTTCTTGTGCATGAAAAAGGGGAAGAGGGGAGCATATAAGCCCTGTGCTTGTACTGGCATATTCTTGTCGTGAAATCTGAATTTAGCCACTGTTTCCAGGGGCTATTGCGCGCGCGTGTGTGTGTGTGTGTGTGTGTGTGTGTGTGTGTGTGTGTGTTTTCATAGCTTAAGGACATGAGACTAGACTGCTAGAATGGTCTTAAGAGAGCCAGTGTGGTGTAGTGGTTAGAGTGCTGAACTAGGAGCGGGAAGACCCGAGTTCAAATCCCCATTCAGCCATGAGACTTGCTGGGTAACTCTGTGCCAGTCACTTCTCTCTCAGCCTAACCTACTTCACAGGGTTGTTCTGAGGAGAAACTTAAGTATTTCGTACACTGTTCTGGGCTCCTTGGAGGAAGAGCGGGATATAAATGTAAAAAATAAAATAAATAATAAATAATAAATGTCTGTCCAGCATTAGTGTTACAGGAACTATTAATGTTGTGTGTGTCAATGAGGGTCAAGATAAGTTAAGGAGAACAGCAATCAATCCCCATGAATAGAGTTTATACTAGACCAATTAAGCAAAATCATTGAGATAGTTTACAAAGATTTCATGTTCAGTGAGTCATTTGACCAAAATGACAGGCAGGAAACCTTTAGAAGTATGTATTGACTCTCATAATCCTTATATGAAGCATAGTGCTTACATTATTCCACAATAATTAACTTACTAATTTGACTGCACCCAATCAGAAAGCAGAGATGGGGCGCCTGTATGTTTAAAATCACATCCTGTTAGGTTTAAGGGTGACTGTATCTGCACATCCAATTTTATATTATGGTGGACTTTTCTTAAATCTGTTTAATGGTACAGAATTACAGTGAGTTTTCCAACATGCAATAAATGGGATTCATTTTTCTATTATCAAAACCAGAGGAGAGATATCATTTCTTCTTTGAACCACATTGGTCAAATTGTTAGCTGAACTTTTAATGTGTATATTTCCAATGTCGAGCAAGAACCATCTTTGCAGCCACTTTATTCCCTAAAAGTAATTATACACCTTAAGTGGCACAGCGGGGAAATGCTTGACTAACAAGCAGAAGGTTGCCGGTTCAAATCCCCGCTGGTACTATATCAGGCAGCAGCGATAAAGAAAGATGCTGAAAGGCATCATCTCATACTGCACGGGAGATGGCAATGGTAAACTCTTCCTGTATTCAACCAAGGAAAACTACAGGGCTCTGTAGACACCAGGAGTCGACACCAACTCGATGGCACACTTTAATCATACAGATAATTCAGGTCTCATGAAGTGCAGTCTTATGCAGGGTCAGTGAGGGCTTACACCTAGGTAAGTGCACATGGGATTCCAGCCTGATTATTAATTTATTATTTAATTCCTATACCGCCTGACTACAAAGGCTCTAGGCGGTTCACAAAATTAAACACAACAAAACCAAAATAAGACAAACTGTTAAAACAATTTTAAACATTCAAAGATTATTAAACGCCTGGTAAATATGTTAAACCACGGATTTCTATAGGGAGTGCATTCCATAGCTCAGGAGCTACTACAGAGACAACCCGTTCCCCAGACACTGCCAGATAAGCTGGCGGCATCGGAGACGTACCTCTCTCGATTACCTTAATGTGGATCGTGCAGAAGAAGGCACTCTCCCAGGTAACTCAGTCCTCATTGAGAGTGTCCAGTAAAACTAGCCCAAGATCCAAATTCTTTCTAATTTCCACTATTTTCCCGAATACAAAATTCCCTATCGGGTTTCTACAGCCGTAACATGTGTGACAGGAATAAAGAAAAACATTTTTGTTCTAACTTGCAGATCTTTATCTGCTCGTTATTCATCTGAAAACCTTCCTGCTCCACCTGTGGTTGAATTCCAACTGTTCTAGTGAGTGGTTCAATTACCAAAGCAAATGGAACAGGCGAGCACAGGCACCCCTATCTAGTACCCCTTTTCATAAAGACTAAATCTAAATGTGAATTGACTAAAATGTTGACTCTAGAGGCTAAGAAGAAAGCTTGAGGCCAGTTCAGCAACCTAGAATGTACATTAAAAGCTTCAAGGGTCTGAAATGGACACAACCATTCCTACATGTCAAAATCCCTTTGCAATATCAAATAACAAAACAAAGATGTAGTGGAAATATGAGCATTATTCATAATACTGACTGTACTTCTAATATTGTATACCAAGCATTTCATTTTTTATAAAGCCTGTTTGATTCAGGTGCATGCATTTAATAACCACTTTGGTTAACACAGGTGCCATAACCCAAATCAGGATTTATAATCTATATTCAAAATGATATGGGGCATTATGGGTCTATTCTGACTGCATCCTTATCTTCCTTCAATATTAGGGGTATTCTTACCAATCTCCGTGAAACAGAAATGGTTCCCAATTGAAATACCATAATTTAAAATCCATGTAGAGTAGAACCAGGCTCTCTACTAGAGGACTGGAAAGTAGCCAATGTAGCACCAATTTTCAAAAAGGGATCCAAGGGGGGATCTTGGAAATTTCAGGCTGGTTGGCTTAATGTCTGTGCTGGGCAAATTGATGGAATACATTCTCAAAGATAAAATTGTTAAGCATATAGAAGAATTTATGGGGTCTGAGGTGTCGGTAACTGACCAGGAGAGAGATCTTGGGGTCGTGGTGGACAGCAGCTGTGAAAAAGGCCAATTCCATGATTGGAATCATTAGGAAGGGGATTGAAAGTAAAAACGCTAATATAATAATTCCCAAATACAAATCTATGGCATAGCCACATTTGGAGTACTGTGTACAGTTCTGGTCACCACACCTCAAAAAGTATATTATAGAACTGGAGAAGGTACAGAAGAGGGCAACCAAGATGTTCAGGGGCCTAGAGCTCCTTCCTTACATGGCAAGGCTACAACACCTAGGTTTGATTTAGTTTAGAAAAAATACTACTGAGGGGAGACATGTAGATGTCTATCAAATTATGCATGGTATGGAGAGGGTGGATAGAGATAATATTTTCTCCCTCTCGTATAACAATATAACCAGGCGTCATCCCATAAAACCGATTGCCAAGAAATTTAGGACCAACAAAAGGAAGTGCTTTTTCATGCAACACATAATTAATCTATGGATTTCTCTGTCAGAAGATGTGGTGACAGCCACCAGCCTGAATGACTTTAAGAAGGGCTTAGATAAATTCATGGAGGACAAGTCTAACAACGGTTACTAGACTGAGGGCTGTAGACCACCTCCAGCTTCAGAGGCAAGATGCCTCTCAATACCAGTTGCAGGGGAGCAACAGCAGGAGAGTGCCATGCCCTCCGCTTTTGCCTATGGGCTTCGCAGAGGCATCTGGTAGGCCACTGTGTGAAACAGGATGCTGGATTAGATAGGCCTTGGGCCTAATCCAGCAGGGTTGTTCTTATGCAGGAAATTCTCAATGTATAAATATCTGATGGAATTCTGGTATATAGCCATCTGGGCCAGGAACTTCATTTTACCCAGTTTGTTAACTTTCATCAGTACATCTCGCTCACTGATGGGAAGAGTTAGCCTAAGATTATCCCCTTCTGAGATCTTGGATATCAGCAGATGATCAAGAAGCTCAGAAACATCCCTGCCCTTCTGTTTATAAGAGTCATAAAGTTTTGTATAACATCATATGCAAGATATTTCCTCACCCTATACAGTAAGTATCTAACAAATAATTACTTTTTTACATGCTATCAAAAGTTAGATCAGATGTTGTTCAGACTAGTGTTGTTTACAGTTATCTTCCAAGCACTGAAATTCTTTTAGTAGGTGTTCTCTCTATTCCTGCTTTCTCCTATTTTTATAGGATGCAGCTGAGATAAAGGATTCTCACAGACAAGCTTCAGGAGAATCCTAATAGACCAAGATGACTGTCTCATAATTATGGATAGACACATCCTGGATATTTTCTATTCCTCCCCCACTTTTATCTGATGTTCCTGCAGCAGCAATGAGTCCAGTCTCCAAATCCTAGCACCGTTGTTGGAATTACTTATCCTCTATTTCTATTTTCATTGAGGCATGGTCTGAATTGAGTTTTGAGTTTTGCTAAAACTCCTGGTGGGCATTCTTGGAGGACATCTGTGACTTCTACTTTGGCAGTGAAAAGGGCCTTGAAATGTACTGGAATTAATCAAAGGTACAGGATATGCTGCTGCATTAAAAGAAGAGTAAACAACTCTTACATTGTCCGTTTCAGCCCTCCCCCAGCAACTGGTGTTCAGAATCACACTGCCGAAGCTTCACACAGGCCCAATCCACAGTCAGTCAGGGAGCCACACTTAGGTTTGATGGGGGCTGTCACTGGCCCTCCGGGTCTTACAATGAAGAGCACTTCTTTAGTTCTTAATGTCAGGATAAGCCCTCCCATTGCTGTCTCCCCATTTCGGTCTTTGACACTGATTTCTGAAAATAAGTTCAGTTGGTTTTACACACAATCAAGATCCCCTATAACAGACTGGCATTACACTTTTATGCATACAGTAACATTAAGAACATAAGAACAGCCCTGCTGGATCGGGCCCAAGGCCCATCTAGTCCAGCATCCTGTTTCACACAGTGGCCCACCAGATGCCACTGGAAGCCTACAGGCAGGAGTTGAGGGCATGCCCTCCGGTGTTCTCTCTAAGGCGTGCACATGTGCACCTGCTCACAAGTTTTTGGCTGTCTGCTCAGTTAACTTTAGATCCCGCTCAGGTTGAAGCAGAGAGGCCGCACTCTGAATGCACATGCACACACACTGCCTTGATACTGCTGCCCAGAACAAAACTCATTCCTCACACAGATGAAAAAAATTAGACAGAACCCTGAAGCCCTCTGTCTTGCTGTTACTCCCCTGCAACTGATACTCAGAGGCATCCTGCCTTTGAGGCTGGAGGTGGCCTATAGCCCTCCAGCTAGTAGTCAATGATAGACCTCTCCTCCATGAAGTTATCCAAACCCCGCTTAAAGCCATCCAGATTGTTGGCTTCCATTTCGGAAGGAAGTCTTCTTCCCTTTCATGGCTTCCTTGACGGTACCTGTTAGCCATGCTGACATCCTCCTGCACTTAGTGGTACCTTTCCTCCTTTGGGGTATAACTGGGCTTCTAGTATTGTAGAAGTTATACATTATATTATTTTTATTTATTTATTTATTTATTTGATTTCTATACCACCCTTCCAAAAATGGCTCAGGGCAGTTTACACAGAGAAATAATAAATAAATAAGATGGATCCTTGTCCCCAAAGGGCTCTAAAAAGAAACATGATAGACACCAGCAACAGTCACTGGAGGTACTGTGCTGGGGGTGGATAGGGCCAGTTACTCTCCCCCTGCTAAATAAAGAGAATCACCACGGTAAAAGGGTCTTTGCCAAGTTAGCAGGGGGTATAATTATATTATATTATATTGTAGAAGTTATACATTATAGAACATCATTAAATAAAATGGGATGCATCAACACCATCAATATCTTAACTGTTGTGTTGCAAACTGACTGAAACAATAATGAAAAAATGTCACAAGGGGTGCTGAAAAGAAGAAATATTTTTGTACTTCCATGGATCCCACTAATTTTAGATATTCTTATTTTATTTTCTAAACATATTTTTATTTGCAAAATTTCAGATTCTCTGCAGTCTCACTTATAACCAGAGATATAACTAGTTTGACACAATATCTGTTTTTAATCTCAGGGTTCATTGGGTATAAAAATGAAGTCAACAGTAGTGTTATAATTGTTATTAAGTGTGTTAAAATCAACATCTTCCCTTATGGCTATGGCAAGTGGTTCTAAATCAAAAGTAATGAAAGTGGGGAGAGGGCATCCCACATACATGTGTTTTCATGGTGAATTAATTCATCCTTTTACTGAGTTTGTTGGCTGAAATCTAGCATTTGTTTAAGTGAGTTCAGTTATTTCAGTAGTAGGGCAACTTCTTCACAGTGGCTGTAGGATTCAGTTGTGATTCAAATGTATGTATTTATGCATTCATGCATGCATATATACCCTGCCTTTCTGCCCTAGATCTAAAAGGCAGCTAATAATAATGGATAAAAAATATTCCACTAAAATATTAAAATAGCAAGCAAAAAGTAAAAAGAAATACCCTTTAACTAAAATATTCACAAGAGACTGGATGGAAAAACAGAGCTGATATTTCCATTCCCAAAGCCAATTGGCTCACATACAAATGTGGGGTGTATGTAAGAACATTGTCTTGTGTGCAAGAGGGGAGGGGCGGCTTCTGCCAATCCACACTGCCCCAATGTCCCTCAGTCATTAGGGACATAGTTTCGAGGGGGGGAGCAGAGGGAAAGGAGGAATCTACTAAAATACTAAACCCATTACACAAGTATGACATTACATACTCATGTGATGTCAGTATGTGAGCCAATGAAATTAAAAAGACCTTAGCTTGATTCCTGAAGACCAGTAGCGAAATGATCCCACTGGCTTAATAGAGAAAAGCATTCCAAAGATGTGTCTCTACTAAAAGGGCCACGATTCCTATGGATGGCAATAGAACTTCAGGAAGGAGGGTACCCAGAACCAGGCTCCACATGCTGTCTGGAAGACTTTTATGGGAGAGCATGTTTTCTAATTATCTGTTGCCAGTTCTCTGCACATGGAATTCTGTGGGGTGGTTTACATAACAGGAGAGCTGGTTTTGTGGTAGCAAGTATGAGTTGTCCCCTTTACTAAGCAGGGTCCACCCTGGTTTGCATTTGAATGGGAGACTACATGTGGGTAGTCATGTGGGCACTGAAAGATATTCCCCTTAGGGCATGGGTAAAAGGCAGCTTCCTGTGTTCAAACTCGTGGTTTGGCCAAACCCACTCCTGCTCCCTCCTTCCCTTGAGCTCTCAGATTCCTCTTAAGCCCAAATTTTAGTTTGTTGTTACATCCAAACCAGCAAACACTGGTTGACACTTCACCCTTCAACCTAGGATTGCAAACCAGCTTCAAAGCATGGTTTGCAGCCCTAGTTTGGAGGCCAAGCACCAACAATGGTCTGCTGATCTGGATATAATGGCAAACTGCGGTTTGTGCTAAAAGATAATAAATAGGCTTCTTCACATGACCACCAACAAGGTAGGAGAAGCTTAGTGCACTCCTGATTTTTTGATGTAGTTTCAAACATTAAAGTAGGGAGAATGATCATGTATGAGGTGGCAACTGGATAGCGTGGCTTTTCCTAGGGATGTGCGAGGTCGAGCCAGTTTGCCATCAAACCAGACCTGACCCAGTTGGGCTTGACTTCAGGCCAAACTCCTGGGTTGGCTCAGAGCCAGTCCGGGTTTGAAATGTGGGTTGTTGTTTTTTTAATTAACCCCATTGAACCCCAGACCAGCTTGAATTCGAGCTGAGCTGGGGACTGTTCAGTGGTGCACAAAACTGAACCTGTCCAATTCGAGTCCGGTCTGGACTCTTACTGAACTGTGCAGACCGGTTTTGTGCACACCCCTAGCTTTTCCTCCTATCTCAATATAAAGCTTGGGATAGAATTTGGGTAGGGCATGCTCATCCTACCCAGCTGCCACCTTGCACACAATCTTTCTCCCCACCTCCTACCCAGGCCGAACACTTATCCTATCCTGCCAACAGTCATGTGAACAAGCCTGGTGTGTGAGATGAGGAGGGTGCACACAAGCACAAGGCTCACTAACGTCGCACCAAACTTGGTGTTAAATCTGCAGCAGTTCCATAAGTATGTGCTTGTGGGATAGGGAGGGAGGATTATAAACTAAATCAATATGCTCAGAATTGTTTTATTCACACCTATTCCCATTTATGGTGACACTGCATTGGCCAGATATAGCTGGTTCATTTCACACCCTCTCTAACAAAAGCAACATTCTTGTACTGTGTCTGTGTCTGTTTTGGTTTCTCAGACAATACTTCTATACAAAAGAAATGGAATTGAAATCAAATGTTGCTTTCTGTGACTGGGATTACAAATCTTTTCTGATGTCCAGAGTGTTGTTATGTATTGCTAATATTTGGTTGAAATTGTTCCCTAAAATGCTGCAATTGTAAGATGTAAGGAGACAATTATGGAGCTTCTGTCCCAAACAATTTCTTTCTTTCTATTTTCCTGTGTAGGGGAGCCTACACTTACATAAGGATTGCTCAGCTTTTGGAAGAAGTTGATCTAAAACTCCCTGAATAGCTCTGGCAGTGGGGGGTGGAGGGAGGGGAGAAACACGAACTACTTTCTGGCCTGTTTTCTTTTATACAATTCTGCATATCCATTTTTCCTTTCCTTTCCTTTCTGCTAAAGCTAGGCTTTGACCATAACCTCAACTTTCATTTTGAAGAAAAGCAAATTGCTTTCTTTGTAAAGGAAATAGCTTCGAAAAGGGACAGGCCGTGTGTTTTGAAGTCTGCCGTGCTCCAGGGGGACGCATCCATTCCCTGCTAGGCTTACCTGTCCCTCCACTCGGTCACTTAATTTAAATTGAGCTATTACCACCTTGCAAATGGGTCTGCACAAACTGCTATTGCCCATCTTTCCAGACATGCATACATTTATCACTTGTGGCACATCAGCAGTCCAGAAGGCAAGAACCAGCTCCCCTCTGTACTACAAAAACAGCCGGTGTTGTTGCCTTAAAGGCATTTCCTCAGGGGTGGAAGCTCTGGCTTCTCAGGGACCTCCTGTCTATGCTAGAATCCGTTCCTCCTCCTCCTTCCAGAGGAGGCTTCATTGGGGTCTCTGTCTGAACGGACAATTCCAGGGATTGACCTGGGGCCTTGGGAATACCAAAAATAGTGTCCCAACACAGAGCTACCCCCTCCAAAGCTGAACTAGCCTAGAACCTTGAGGTAAATAAAGCCAACATGTGTAGTGGTTAGAGTGCTGGACTAGGACCACAGGGCCCTGGGAAGATAGCTGGTCTTGTGGTAGCAAGCATGACTTGTCCCCTTAAGCTAAGCAGGATCTACCCTGGTTGCATACGAATGCGAGACTAGAAGTGTGAGCGCTGTAAGATATTCCCCTTAGAGGATGGAGCTGCTCTGGGAAGAGCATCTAGGCTCCAAGTTCCCTCCCTGGCATCTCCAAGATAGGGCTGAAAGAGATTCCTGCCTGCAATCTTGGAGAAGCCGTTGCCAGTCTGTGTAGACAATATTGAGCAAGATGGACCTATGGTCTGACTCAGTATATGGCAGCTTCCTATGTTCCTATGAGTTCAAATCCCCATTCAGCCATGAGACTTGCTGGGTGACTCTGGGCCAGTCACTTCTCTCTCAGCCTAACCTACTTCACAGGGTTGTTGTGAGGAGAAACTTAAGTATGTAGTACACCACTCTGGGCTCCTTGGAGGAAGAGCGGGATATAATTGTAGTAGTAATAATAATAATAATGACAAGGTAGCAGGGATGATACACTGGAACATCTGCCAAAAATACAAGCTACTTGTAGCCAAAGATTGCTGGGGCCATAAAATTGAAAAAGTAGTAGAAAATGAAGATGCAAAAATATTATGGGACTTCCAACTACAAACAGACAAAACATCTGCCACACAATACACCAGATATAACTGTAGTCAAGAAGAAAGAAAAACAAGTTAAAATAATCAACACAGCAATACCAAGTGATAGCAGAATAGAAGAAAAAGAAATAGAAAAAATCACCAAATACAAAGATCTACAAATTGAAATTGAAAGGCTGTGGCAGAAGAAGACCAAAATAATCCCAGTGGTAATTGGCGCCCTGGGTGCAGTTCGAAAAGACCTTGAAGAGCACCTCAACACCATAGGGGCCACAGAAATCACCATCAGCCAATTACAAAAAGCAGCTTTACTGGGAACAGCCTATATTCTGCGACAATATCTATAATAACAGCAAAAACATTGATAATAAAATTCTGGCATCCCAGGTCCTTGGGAAGGACTCGATGTCTGGATAAAACAAACCAGTCAATAACACCTGTCTGACTGTGTTAATAATAATAATAATAATAAATATAAATAAATCCAGTGAAGGCAGGTTAGTAAATCTCAAATTAAAATCAAAAATGTCAGCATTAAAGGTTGATATTTCCTGGCTCCTAGCCCTCTGCTGGATTGCTTGTAAACAACTGTGTTGAATATGCCTTGCTTGCTTCAAAAGCATTTTCCATGATGTAAATGCCATCAGTGTGTGTTAGGTCTTGAGGAATTCTGCACTGCTGACTCTATTAACAAAATAATCCTGAACTGTGTGATTAAAAAAATAATTAAGGTAGGTTTAATCGCACGAGGAGCAAGTCTGCCCTTCTGGAAGACCTCTCCTGTTCTGGCCTTGGCTAGGAAAGGCGGCCTTCTCACAGGTGATTGTGCAGAGGGATAGAAATGTTAGAGAAATAGCTATGTATACCCTGTAATTCTGCAGGACTATAAGAAAAAGCTCAGGATGTGGTATGAGGCACCGAATCCAGATTTTTGAGCATCTCAACTTTCTTTTTTCAAAAAAGAATCTTTATATAAATTGGTAAGCTGGCAATGCAATACATATATTTAAAAGGACTCTCAAGTATTTCTTTAAGACCTTCAAATTTATTGCGTAAAAACAGATAAAACCTTGTAAAAACGTTGTTAAAATCTTGTTAAAAGCATAATAAAAACAGACGTTTTGGCATCAAACGCCAGCCCCAGTGTTTGATCCACAGAAGAAGTAGGAACAACACTGAGGCTGGTGTTTGACGCTGAAATGTCTGTTTTTATTATGCTTTTAACAACATTTATAACGTTTTATCTGTTTTTACACAATAAATCTGAAGGTCTTAAAGAAATACTTGAAAGAATCTTTAGCCTTTATAGCTGCAAAGATATGCTTGACCATCTGTGGAGCAATGGAACATAGGAAAATAGGAAGCTGCCATATACTGAGTCAGACCGTTGGCCCATCTAGCTCAATATTGTATTCACAGACTGGCAGCGGCTTCTCCCAGGTTGCAGGCAGGAATCTCTCTCAGCGCTATCTTGGAGATGCTGCCAGGGAGGGAACTTGGAAACTTCTGCTCTTCCCAGAGTGGCTCTATCCCCTGAGCGGAATATCTTACAGTGCTCACACATCAAGTCTCCCCTTCATATGCAACCAGGGTGGACCCTGCTTAGCTAAGGGGACAAGTCATGCTTGCTCCCACAAGACCAGCTCTCCTCTCCATACCTTGTGGAAATCCAAGTATGGAGATTTCCGTGCTTATGGAAATCTCAGAAGCTAGATAAGTGGTTGAATAAGATTCCGATGGCTGGAGGCATGAATTCAGTGCCCTGTAAAGATTCTCTCCAGTAAATTATGGAAACTTTTAACACTGAAAAATAAATCAATGAGAGATCTTTTTTAAAATGCACACTTGTTTTTTATACAGATTGCAGAATACTGCTTTTTTCAGAATCTTTTCTTGATAGCCTGCCAAAGAATCTTTTCTAATTTTTCAGTTAGGAGTACACACAGACCTAGCCAAGGCGTATCCCTGTCCCCGAAGGGCTCACAATCTAAAAAGAAATTTAAGATAGACACCAGCAACGGTCACTGGAGGTACTGTGCTGGGGCTGGATAGGGCCAGTCGCTGTGTTAAACTAATAAAACTGAATGTCTGGCTTACAGAGCTGAGCTGTAGACCGCCATATACCAGGGAAGGCTGAGCCAGGAGTCCAGCCAATGGTCAAAACTTGGGGTGGGAGTCAGAACCAGTGAACAAGCTGAGAGCCAGAGTCCCTTGCCCAGGCAGAGTAGGAGCCTAGATTCTTATCACCTTTCTTGGTAGAGGAGCCCATGCCCTGCCTAGGTGGTCGTACCCGGTCCGGTACCTTCGAACCCTTTTCTGCCAAGAGGCGTGCTCCAAGCACTGTTCCCTCTAAGGCGTGCGCACACGGTTTTTTATGCCCACTCAGTCATATTCAGAGCCCGCTCCGGTTGAATCAGAAAGGCCCCACTCTGAATGCAGGTGCGCACACACTGCCTTGATACTGCTTCCCCAAACAAAACTCGTTCCACACACAGATGGAAAAAATTAGAGAGAACACTGGCTCCAAGCTACAGCCCTGTCGGCTTACCACACTGGGCAGCTGTGTACAGACATGTGGGTTCTCCTTGCTAGCCCTGGCAGCCCTTGAGAGCACCTGCTTGCCTTACTTGATGTTTACTTTAATAAAGCAGCGACTCAGATGAAAGCTGCTGAGCCTTCTGAATCCAAGCCAGGCTTCTTTGCTTGGCATCCTTGACCCCTCTCTTAGCAGCTTTGTGAAACCGCAAGAGGTAGAACTGAATGCCAGGGGATGACTGCTGGAATTCTGTGACTAAGCAAGTTATCAAGTTCACCAGCTCTCGTGGAAACAGCCTCCTAATTTTTATTCCAAACAAAATTTCAGTACTAATTTTTGTTGTGACAAATATGATTTGACATAAGCACAGTGGGAGTCGGGGCCTTTCATTTTTGATCTGGGCTTACATCATTCTCATCTAAATTCATCTCTCCCATCTTTCCCCAACCCTCCCCGCTCACCCGCCACTTTTCAGTTGTAAACTCTGTTATTAAAGTTAGCAAGAAAAGCTATTTGCAAACTCTGCTCTGTAGCATTTAAGCACCCTGTTCTATGCAAGATTAAGTATGATAGCTTTTTAATGACTTGTGCTGTTCACTCTGGAATACAGATAGAACAGATTCTATACTTTGCTAAAAGCAGCCTCTTCCCTCCCTTTCTTCCTGGTTGGGATTTTGTTCAGTGCAGAACTGCAGAAGGGGATGTTTGCTCCACAGACGCTTGCAGGGGCGGAGCCACTATTGCGCAAACAGGTTCAAAGAACCTGGGCCGCCGCACTCAAGGGCTGTGTCTCGCCCCCTGCACCTGACGTCAGACGCAGGGGGTGTGGTTTTGCTTACAAGTGGAGCTGTGTGCCCCATTTGCGAGCAAATTCCAGCTAGCGCCGTGTTCACAGTGTGGCCGGGAGATGCTCTCCCTGCTTTAAAAGGCAAGAGACGTGTTCCAGGCCTGGCTGGGAAGCCAGCACTGGCTAAGCTTCTCCAAAACGGAGAAGCTGTTTGTTGCCGCGCATAGGCAGCACAGCCTGGCCGGGAACGCGTCTCCCAGCCTTTTAAAGCAGGCAGGGTCTCTCCCGGATGTGCTGAGATGCGGCACTGGCCCAAATTTGCTCGCAGATGGGGGCGTGCCTGGGGGGGGCCCACTGGCAGTGGGCTGAACCGGGGCCGCTGCTGGCCTCCCTATGCCACTGGCCGTTTGGAACACAAGAAGAGCCTTTCTGGACCAGGCCCAAGGCCTATCTAATCCAGTATCCTGTGTCCCACAGTGGCCCACCAGATGCCTCTGGGAAGCCCACAGGCAAGAGCTGAGGGCACGCCCTCTCTCCTGCTGTTGCTCCCCTGCAACTGGTATTCAGAGGCATCTTGACTCTGAGCCCAGAGGTACTCTAGCTATCAAGATTGGTAACCAATGACAAACCTCTCCTCCATGAATTTGTCCGAGCTCCTTCAAAAGCCATCCAAACTGCTGGCCACCATCACCACATCCCAATTTCATAGATTAATTATGCACTGTGTGGAAAAAGTGCTTCCTTTAGTTTGGTCCTAAATGTCCTGTAATATTTCATGGGATGACCCCTGGTTCTAGTGTTGTAAAAGAGAGAGAGAAAATAATCTCTATCCACTCCACACCATACATAATTTTATAGGCCTCTGTTGTATCTTCCCTTAGTCACCTTTTTTCTAAACTAAGAAGTCCCAGATATTGTAGCCTTGCCTCATAAGGAAGGCTCCTCTTCTTAGTTGCCCTTTTCTGCACTTTTTCCAGTTGATACACAGTGTGACCAGAACTGTACACAGTACTCCTAATGTGGTCACGCCATAGATCTGTATAAAGACTATAATATTAGCAGTTTTCTTTTCAGTCCCCTTCCTAATGATGGAATTTGCCTTTTTCACAGCTGCAGCACACTGATTCGAGACTTTCAACGAGCTGCCCACCACAACCCCCAGATCCCTTTCCTGGTCAGTCACCAACAGCTCAGACCCCATCGTCGTATATGCTCATCGTACATGAGCCCCTGGTGGCGCAGTGGTAAAACTGCCGCCCTGTAACCAGAAGGTTGCAAGTTCGATCCTGACCAAGGGCTCAAGGTTGACTCAGCCTTCCATCCTTCTGAGGTCGGTAAAATGAGTACCCAGAATGTTGGGGGGCAATATGCTAAATCATTGTAAACCACTTAGAGAGCTTCCAGCTATAGAGCGGTATATAAATGTAAGTGCTATTGCTATTGCTATTGCTATGTGAAGGTGATGGTGGGGGTTGCCCCCATGTGCATCACTTTACACTTACTTACATTAAACCACATGTTTGCCATTCTGTTGCCCACTCACTCAGTTTGGAGAGGTCCTTTTGGAGCTCCTCACAATCTCTTTTGGTTTTTTACTGCCCTAAATAATGTGTTATCTGCCAAGTAATCAAGCTGATGCAAAGAGGTTGCAAGTGCTGGTGGGGAAAGAAGAGGTTCCTTCTGTCTTCTCAAAGTGCTGCTGTTCCCTTGAAAACCTTTGGACTCATCCTCAGTTACAGTGGCTTGTGCTTTGCAATCGTGTCCAATTCAGGTTAGTTCCTGTATTGATGTAGTGCCAACCTCTGCCACAGGAAATCAGGTAGGCCTCAAAGCACTGTGAGTTTCTCTCTTCCTTCCATGCCTCCTCTGTCATGTACAAATTAGGTTGTCTGTACCAATCAGTGCAAATGTGAATTGAAGGGTGGGATCTCGGTGCACCTGCCTCGGCCCTCTGCAAGTCTGCGATTACTTAGTGCTTTAGTGGCTTGATTGCCTGACAGACTTGTTTAAACTTGTTAGTGTCTTTGGCTGTGCAGGTTGACGTGTGCCTTCCAGAGTATTCCCCAAACGGACCCCTGAACACACATTGTACTTCCTAATGAGCCTTGGGTGATGTGTTCCTTGCCGCTGAACCATCACTGCAATTGGCCCAAATGGTTACCTTTCCTGGCCAGGCTCAGAACAGAGGCTCAGGTTTGTGGGAAAGAAATGAGAAGTGAAGGCAACTGATTAAGCTGGCCCAGTCCAGGGTTTCTTACCTGTAGGGTAGTGTTGTTTGAAGGAAGCCCTAGGCTTTGGGTTCTAGAGCCCGACCTGTCATTTGGGCGGCAGGAGGGCCCATGGAAGGAGCTTTTGCCGCCTCTGTTGCCATCCCAGATGACAGGGTGGCTTAAGTCGGTGGCGGGGAGGGGGGTGGATCGGCCGGAGAACTAGCGCACAGATGGTCTGGCCCAGCTAGTTCAGAACATTTCAGCAAAGGTCAGTGTTTCAGCAGGAAGAATTGTACTGAGAAGCAAGATCCAGGTTGGGTTTATGAGTAGGAGATTGTGACTAGATGCTCAAGAAGGGGAACATTTAGCCATCTTGGGATAAAAGCAGCTTTGGGGTCTGGTCATTCGTTCTATCCAGATAGGAAAAGTAGCCTTCATTCCCCTTTCCGCCAACACCCACAACAATGGTGTCTTTTTTTCAGGCACAGCCTGTATGTTTTCAGGTTTTCCGCTCAGCCGTGAGGACTAGAAACATGATCTCTTTCAAATATGAAAGCTAAGAAATCCAAACTCTGTACCAAGTAATAGATTCTCAGCAGCAAAACTACATTGACAGTGACCCGAAGGGAAACTGGAGCCAACCAGCCTAGAAAAAGTCAAGTGAGCTGTGGAAGTCGTCTGCTGGCCCTACGCGAGAACTTCTCTAAGCTCGGCTCCCACACCAAGCTTGTCTTACTTTGAAACATCAAAGAGCCCAGCTGGATCAGAGCAAAAGTCCTGTTTTCACCAATGGGCATCTAAATACCTTCAGGAAGTCTGCATGAAGGCCATAGCAATTGGTATTTAATGGCATGCTGCCTTTGAACATGGAGGTTCCATATAGCTGACGTGGCCAGTAACCATTAACAAAACCATTCTCCATGAAATTAGCCACCCCCCTAAATTAGTAACCATCTTCCTTATCTTGTGGCCATGAATTCCCTAGGTTTGTTTTTATTTATTTGCTGCTTTTCAACCAAAGCAAAGCAGTTTATGTAGGGGAAAAATACTACTACTACTTAACAAATATATTTCCATGTTTCCAAAGGGCCCACACTTCAGAAAGAAATGCAAATGAGGCAACAGCCAAGGGAGGTGTGCTGTCCTGGGTTGAATAGGGCCAACTCCTCTCCCCCTGCTAAATATAAAGAGAATCATAATTTTGAACAGTGTCTCTTTGCCCAGTTTAGCAGGGGCTAATTGTGTTCTGGGAAGATGTACTTCTATCTGTTCTGGATTTATTGCCCGTCAGCTTCACTGGATAAAATTTCACAATTGATGATGTAATTTATTATTAGTGGACTGCTAGTTTTCTTGAAGGTCTTGTGGTTAAAATTTCTCTTGAGACCTAGATTCCCTTTGATCCCGTTAAGCTGACTTGGAAACACTTCAGGCAGTTCAGGATTTGGTGTCGATAAGAGCGCTCCTTCCAGGACAAACAGCTGCAGGGGCAAAACATCCTCCGTGTTCCCAATCTGGTTTGCAAACCCCTTCCGTTAGAAAAGAGGGAGAGGGAAAGAGATGGGGACTCTGTTACAAAGCACTTCTTAAACGCCTCCCCTGGTTTAGCCCGGAAAGTGCTTTGCCTTTATGCCTTTGTTCTGCCTCCAGTCAGAGCTGTCCTTTCAGCACCTCTCTCTCACTCAGCTCTGAAACCACTGTGTGGAAATTCCTGCAAAGCCAAGGGAGCAGAGATGGGCGATAAGATTTCTGGGTGGGTAGGAAGCCCCAAACAGTGCTCCCTTGTTGCACTTGCTGGATGTGTCTATTCTTCTCTGTTCCTGAATGAATACTTGAATGTGGGACTCAGGACTGCATGGTACCGGTTCTCTGAAGTGAGGAGTGGGCAAAGATGATTTCAGCCGCTTCTGTATGAAACTGCTTCTACTCTGGGTAGTTTTCCTCACTCCCACAGCTGAGAAAAACAAACGGAGGCCTTGCTTCCACCACATTCTCTGCAGACTGAGCATATTAACTATTTCTCCCTTTTCCTGCAACTATGGTATAAGGTTAGCTTCCTTCAGCGCTGAGGTTTTCCCATAGGTGGTCAGAGGGCAGCCAGTCAAGCAATCATCTTTATTACGGTCCGAGGGCAGCATAAGATAGCGTGAGGCAGTCATTAGGAGTGGTACATACATTAGGACAGATTATGAAGCATTAGAACCATATTGCATTAAAATTATTACATTAATATTAAAGCTACTACCGCAGCTCAGTTTAAATCCAGTAAAATGCATTACAGAGGCAAAAGCATGCGTATTCAAAGTTGTATGCATCTGTCTTTGAGAGAATAAAATGTAAAATATTTAAACTACAGGAAGGGGTGACTAAAATATGTATACAGGTAGAGGGCAGTCTTTGATTTCCAGGGTCACAGCTTCTCCTGGGAGAAGAGAGGGCCAAGTGTTGACTTCACTGCAAGGGGATTGCATTCTCCTGCACAAACAGAAACCTTCAACAGGGTTTTTCTCGAGCTCTTCAGAATGCCTGTGTGGCATCTGTTTTTTCTCTCCCCCCGCCCCGCCCTCCATCCTCAGTTTAGTTAATAGCAGGGAGATGCGGCACACTGGAAAGGTAACAAGAAACTACAGAGAGCGTCTCCCTCGTCCTTCCCCAGGACAAGGAAAAAGCTGCCCCAATACAGTGAGGCTCTCCACAACAAAACTCCTCCTCTGTAGCTGGAGGAAATGACATCTGAGCTTGCCACAGAGGCAGCACTTTGCACTGTTGTCTCGCTTGCTTCCTTCCTGCAACGGAAAGCAAACAGTTTTTCCAAGACTGTCTTCCCTTTGCATCCTAGTGGCAGGAGAGACCCAGCTGCACCCAGCACTATGAGATAATAGGCAGTCACCACAACTCTGCTTGAGATACGTCTGTTGGGGGAGCCATAGTGGTGGCCAGACCAAGTATGGTGGCTATCCTGTGGCCCAGGGGACAAGAAGTTCTGGCCACATCAGTTTCCCCAGATCAGTATAACCCGAGCTCCCAGGCTGGATCAGATAGTTAGCAATCAGGTTGTACAGGGGATCACCCTTTTCCAATCCTGTTTTCTTTGGCTGCTGCACCTTCAGCACCATTTTTTTCCGCTCGGCTTCTCCCATTTTCTGGGTTAGTCACATGGATGATCCCACCCCAATCAGAAGTCACCTTATGTATGGGATGATATCACTGTGCTACGTGGCCAGATTGATGACATGACGAAAACAAGGAAAATACAGTGTAAATAAGTAAACATTTGTTTTTTGCAAGGCGTGCCAAAAATTGCCGGTCATTTTAACAGTGCCAAAATCATTCTCACACCAAAAAAACCCTGAGTAGTTTTCCTTATCCTTATCCCCGTTTTAAAAGCTGTGTGTGCCATGCGGTGCAGCATGCAGATTCTGTAAACCTCCAATAAATGATTGTTTTAACCTGCTTTACTCCATGCAGTAAAGTATCTGGAATGGCATTCTGGACTGACCAGCCGGTCCCAAATCACCTGCCTCCTTTACAGCTCCCTGGCTTTTCAAATTTTCCTGGCTGTTTTGCTGTACATACCTGACCTTTTTTTTTTGAGGGCAGCCTCATTTCATTAGGGATTTCACCCTGCCAGCGTGCCGAACAAGGTAAAGCATTGTTATAGCTCCCCACTTGCATGTGTATGAAATTGCTGTGATATTTCCAGCCATTCAGCTTTCTCCAGCTTGTCCAAATGGGGAAATAGTTCAAAGCATTTTTGTTCCAAGATGAGCGAGCAAGTTGAAGCGGGTGGCCTCGTGCCCGCAACTGTGTAAGTGTTGCTCTTTCCCAGCGTTGAGCTGTATAAAGAGAGCTGGTGGGCTTAGCTTTTAATGGACGAACTGTAGCTAAAATGTTGCACGGCGTTTCTAAAAACGTTGAAACGTTTTGAAGATCTTTGGGGCAAAAATAACAGTGGGTTCAGGGTAAGAAAGTGCAACATTGATGAATACCAGGCAGAAATACTCTGGTATGCTGATGAGGTTTTGGTAGCACAGGTCTGCTATTAAAAGTGGCTGCCCTGTATGGGGAGGAGAGCAGGTCTTGTGGTAGTGAGCATGAATTATCACCTTTACTAAGCAGGGCCTGCCCTGGTTTGCATTTGGATGGGTGACTGTGTGTGAGATATTCCCCTTGGGGATTGGGGCCGTAACTCAGTTGTAGAACATCTGCGTGCTGAAGGTCCCAAGTTCAGTCCCTGGCAGCATCTCCAGGTAGGGCTGGGAGAGACTCCTGCCTGCAGCCTTGGAGAAGCCACTGCCAGTCAGTGTAGACAGTACTGAGGTAGATGGGCCAGTGGTCTGGCTCACTGTTCCCTCTAAGGTGTGCACGCGTGCACGCACTCACAAGTTTTCTGTTGTCCACTCAGTTCATTTTAGATCCCGCTCAGGTTGAATCAGGAAGGCCCCACTCTGAATGCAGGTGCGTACACACTGCCTTGATACTGCCACCTAGAACAAAACTCATTCTGCACAGAGATGAAAGCAAATTAGAAGGACCACTGGCTCGGGTTAGGCTCTGTATAAGGCAGCTTCTTATGAGTTACCCCCTCAGTCTAGTTCCCCTTGCCCCATATCTTGACATCGTTAGGATACTCAGTTCCCTGTCTCTGTATCCTAGGTTGCTGCTGTGTGGCATACATTTATCATAACGATATGAGATAAACTGGATATTATGGCAGGAGAAGAGAGAACTTGATGATATGGCCCTGTGATGCAATTTTTTAAAAATAACCACTGCTCTTGCCATGTTTCAAATAGGCAGTCATAATAAGTGAGAGCTTGTTTTCACTGTCTCTCCACTCTGATTTAGTGGCAGCCTGAAACAGTGAACTTCTGGCTTCAGCTTTTTTTGTCTACACACACACACTCTCCAGTGCTGGCCAGATGAAAAGGTAGGCGGTCAAAAGTGGCCTCTTCTCTGGTATACCAGTGCAGTTAGTCTGGAATTGTTGTTAGTTTGCTCCTGTCCACTCCTGCCTCCTTGCTCTGTATGACAGACACTATTTGTTGGAGGAGAACCGGTCTATGGGAGGAGAGCTGGTCTTGTGGGAGCAAATATGAATTGCCCCCCTTGCTAAACAGGGCCCACACTGGTTTGCATTTTAATGGGAGAATACATGTGTGAGGACTGGAAGATATTCCCCTCAGGGAATGGGGCCACTCTGGGAAGAGCACTTGAATGCTGAAGATTCCAGGTTCTCTCCCTGGCAGTATCTCCAAGATAGGGCTGAGAGAGATTCCTGCCTGCAACCGTGGAGATGCCACTGCCAGTCTGTGAAGACAATACTGAGCTAGATAGACCAATGGCCTGACTCAGTATAAGTCAGCTTCTTGTGTTCCTATGGTGGTCATTCTGAATGTTTTGCCGATCAAATGTTCCTCAGATTTTGAAATGGTCATCCTGGTCCATTACTGCCCACTCTAGGATAAGGTATTAAAAGAATGGTCAGATTCTTGTCTCTTTAAAATGGTCACAGAATTCTGTTGTTGCAACTCTGCTGGAGATGATTTCCCAAAGGAGAATTTTATGGTGCCTTTTAGATTGTTCTGCCTGGTCCTGAAATGTGCCTTGAAACCACTGACCAGGGTCAGAACCACCATTGTGCGAATGGGTTCAAAGAACCGGGCCGCCAATGGAAAGGTCCGCTGAAGCCCACAGGGAGGGCATGGCTTGGGCTCTGGAAGAGCCCCGAGTGAACTCCCCATGCCCGGGCTCCGGAGAGCCCTGAGCGAGCTCTCCCCTGCCATTTTCTAGCAGCGTTTGCTGCCTGACATCCTATATTTCTCTTTCTCTTCCTCCAGCAAGGGAGAGAAGGGGAAATGGATTCTGTCAGGCAGCAAGTGCTGCCTGAAATGACAGGGGAGAACTCGCTCAGGTGCTCCGGAGCTCGAGGCCTTTGCATGTGCGTGTGACATCACCAGCACGGGATGTCACTAGAGGGGCTGCCAGGCGGGGCTGGACCCAAACCGCCATTGGGCTGGCTCCACACCTGCCGGTGACAGAATCTCGAGAACATCAGGATCTGCGACAGCACGTGTATTTATTGGACGGCTGCTTCAAGAAATAAATGTCCTGTTCCCTCGCCCATACAAAGGGACGTAATGCTACCGTATTCTCTCAGCTTTGACAAACAAGAACCCAACCAAAAGGAAGCCCTGTCTCAAGACTTTAATGGAAGCAATCAAAGGTGTAGCAGAAGAAAGGAAACCTGCCCAAAGTCCCCTCGTACCAAATGCAAACCTTCCAGCTCTCGGTTCCATCTTTGGACACCAAGCATTTGAGGAACAAGATGAAATAATAGCTTTGTCTGATTCCAAAGGCAACCCATCAGTGAAGCCCGTCCTGTGTTGTGTACAAGATGTGGCGGCGGCAGGGAAGGCAAAACTATTCACAGCGCTGAATGGAAGAGCAGAGCCAGTTGGTAATCCCTCTGCACATTTCATGTGTTTAAAGGCATTTGCTTGACACAGACGCCCTTTGCAGATTCACGCTATCTCTCCCCCACCCCGCTTTCATTTCAATTATGTATGCTGGAAAACTGACTTCTACTATTGTCTCTCAGTCCCTGTTTTGTTCGGAGGAAAGACTCTAACTCCTTTCTTTATTGTCCCTCTTGAGGGAGGGCTTTGTGGATTATATCATCCAATTAAATCAAATTAAATTAGTGTGTTACTTTTGCAATATCACAGTGATCGTCAGTGCCTCAGGCACTGCTCAGTAGGTTGGTGGGGGGTATGTGTTTTCTCCATGTTTGCCAGTGTACTTACCAGGCTTCCATGTTGCTTGGAGCTGGTACATTTCTCCCGCTAGTAGCAAAGAGCAGAAAAACCACATAATCATTAATATTGCAGACTCATTAGAGCTGATAAAAGGAAAGACAAGCACTGGCTGAGGCAGTGTTGTTTTTCATGGTCAGTGCGTTTTGTAAACATGCTACAGAAGCATCTGCTTTTTTGGAACAAGCTGGTAGATCAGAGTGGGGTGTGTGCAGAGGTTTTGTGCCATCTGTGTTTACTCTTTCTTCAGATGTGCCCTGATTCAGTATTCGTTCCTCAGATCTGTTGGACTGTATCCCTAGTAGCTGACACAAACCCAGGCTGCTCCAACAGAGTTCTCTCTGTCCATGCCAAGGACATAGGTAGTTGCTTTCTACCGAGTCAGACCCTTGGTCCAACTATCTCAATGTTGTCTACACTGATGGGCAGCAGCTCTGCAAGGTTTCAGACAGGGATTTTCCCCAGCCCCACCTAGAGGTGCCAAAAATTGAATCTCAGCTTCCACTGTTGATCTGTTGTTATTTGGGTGGCTAAGAACTCTGAGCTATAAGTGGGATAAATATTAGTGGACTATAAGGGAGAGGAGAGGAGAGTGGAGAGGACAGCTGGTCTTGTCCCCTTAGCTAAGCAGGATCTGCCCTGGTTACAAATGAATGGAAGACTAGAAGTGTGAGCACTGTAAGATATTCTCCTCAGGGGATGGAGCTGCTCTGGGAAGAGCAGAAGGTTCCAAGTTCCCTCCCTGGTGGCATCTCCAAGATAGGGCTGAAAGAGATTCCTGCCTGCAGCCTTGGAGAAGCCCCTGCCAGTCTGCGAAGACAATACTGAGCGAGATAGACCAATGGTCTGACTCAGTATATGGCAGCTTCCTGTGTTCTTATGTAGGGTGACGGGGTGGGGTGATGTGAGTAGACCATTTTTTCCAGAAGTTGCAGTCAGTGAGGCTATTCTCACGCGTGGGTAAAATCGGGCTAGAGAAGCCCAGCCCTATTTTAGCTGTGCGTAAGAACCAACGGGAGCTGCACAGCTCCTGGCCGCGACCCGGCAGCAAACCCTCCCAATCCGGCCACTCAGGGACGACTACACGATCGTCTGCTGGGAGAGTGGATCAAACCCGCTCTACCTGCAAACCTCCTTTAGGCTCTTCACACTGCTTGTGTGAAGAGCCTCAGTGTCTTAACGTTTAAAAATGAAGTTTTGCATTCTAAAAGATCCAAAGGCTCAGGCAGGAGGCAAAAGAAGTTAAAAACACATTTGTAATGACTGAACTTATTTTCTACTTCGGTTGGCAACTTTTCTGCTTGCCTCATGCTGACAAGTTCTTTTGCAGACAGAGTGTGCGTGACTTTCCACCAAGCAGCATCCCATTGCTTTCCAACTGGGACTATTGATACAGGCCCCTTGATAGCAGAGTTTGCACTTGACCAGCAAAGTGTGGGTGTTAAATCGACAGAAGATTCAGTGTCGGAAACTTCAGCTGGTCCACAGTGCAGTGGCTGGGCTGCTAACTGGCACAGGTCACCCGGAACATTATCTTGCTAGTTTTGCAAACCGCTTCGCTGGCCTCCTGTACATTTCTGGGCTAATTAAAAGTGCTGGTTTTATCCTGGTCCAGGGTTCCCTGTAACAGGGATTCCCAGATCTTGTTGACTACAACTCCCATAATCCTCAGCTGCAGTGGCTTTGACATTATGGGATTTGTCGTCAACAACATCGGTGTATCTCTGTTACAGGGAATACCACCCACAACCAACTTTATTAGTTGTCCTAAGGATGACGAGCATGACTTTTTTGAGATCATCTGGCGAGGCCCTTCTTGAAGTGTTTCTGCACAGTGCCGGGCCTTCTCTGTTGTCATGCCCCAGCTCTGGAGCGCCCTCCGCAGGTTACATTCCTGGCTCTTGCTCTTACGAGTTTTAAGAGTGAAGTGAAAATGTTGTTTGTCCAGTCCTTGTTTCAGTTCAGGAGGTTGTGGTGTCCCAATACGTGTGGTGTTCTTAATTTGTAAGCTGCCCTGGTAATAATGATGATGAAAAGCAGGATAAAAATGCACTGAATAAATAATAGTTTGACCCAGTGTTCCCTCTAACAGGGAATCAAAGATACTGTTGACTACAACTCCCAGCATTCCCAGCTGCAACGCCCTTTGCCCGGGGATTATGGGAGTCGTAGTCAACAACATCTGGGAATACTGCCTGTTAGAGGGGACACTGGTGTGATCTAGTAGTAACTAGCATCCTCATAAACCAGTGAGGGAGGCAAAATTTGAATTGGGATTTGAAAAGATCCTTCTTTGCAAGGAAAGGGCTGAACATTTCAGGACAGAAAATTGAGACGAGGCTATGGAGGAAGAGAGAGAGAACCAGGAAGACTGTTAGGACGTTCAGTAGTGTCAGAATTAAGAACAGGTTGTTCTGATGCAGCTTATTGATTGATAAGGCAGTATTTGTTTACGGTTTCATCGTCCAGCGATTATTCATGAGGTTGCTTGAGGGCGTAGTGGGCTGTTAAAGTCCTGGTGCTACCTCTTGTATGGCTCTGGAGTATAATTACTGGTTTGGCAGTTGAAACGGAGGGAGAATTAAGACACCAGACAGCTGAAGCCCACCAGAATGGGAATGCAGGTAAGCGCGCCCAGAAAAATGTTGCCCTTGTGGGGGAAATGTTACCCTCACTCTTTCTAGCATCCCAGGGTGTTGATGCTGGCCACAGGTAGTTGTGTAGACGGCAGCCAAGCAGAAGCAGGAATGGGACTGCAACCAGGTGGGGAGTTGAGGCAGATTGTGAAGGCAGAGTTGGCTACAGGTGGCCTTCATACGACATGCAGCGGCAAACACAGGTTTTACCTCTGTGTGTATATTCTGTGCAGAGCTACAGCCATAATCCTGGACACCAGGTGCACGTGTTTGTACAGTGTTTGCAGATGATAATTCACAACCAGCATTGGGTTAGGAGAAGCCTCCGACCATGATTCTAGAGCTATGCATGCTCCCGATTGGCCATTGTACTTTCTATAAGCAGAGGAGGAGGAGGGGGAAAGGATCATCTGTGAGCTGCGTATGGAGATAGGAGGGGGGTGGGGTGCTTTCCCTCCAACCTCACGCTGGAGCTGCGTACAGGTTCAGGGCTTAGCACTGCCGCCTGCCTCCGTACGTAGCTCACAGACTGCCATTTTCTTCTCCTCCTCCCCCCCAACATTGCTTGTAGAATTCTCACAATGGCCAATTGGGAGCACTTAGAACTCCAAAATGAGGGTCGGAGGCTTCTCTTATCCTAATCTTGGCCATGAGAACAGTCCAGTGCAGGTTTTGAGCTCAGTTGAGAGGTGGATGGGATTTAATTCCAATGCACCAGTGGGGAGGCGCACACACCTGGCATCTGCCTCCTCACGTCTGCCTCACGTCCAACTCGTACCTTCTGTCTTCCTCCTCCTCCTCCTCCTCCTCCTCCCTTTTCCCCTTTTTCTTTCACTCCTTTCCTCCCTTCCTCCTCTCCCCTCCTCCCCCTAATTTTATTTATTTATTTATTCATTCATTCATTCATTCATTCATTCCCATCGGGCCATCAGCCAATTTACAAAAAGCAACTTTACTGGGGAAAGTCTATATTCTGCAACGATATCTATAATAATAACAGCAACAACATTGACAATAAAATTCAGCCATCCCAGGTCCTTGGGAAGGACTCGATGTCTGGATAAAACAAACCAGTCAATAACACCTGTGTGACTGTGTAAATAAATAAAAATAATAATAATATTCTAATTGTTCTAATTGTTCTCTGGGTGGCTTACAATATAGCATTAAAACATGAGTTTAAAACACACGTTAAATCATAACGGACCACACAAAGGGGGTAGTTGCCCTCAACTCACTCATGCAGGCGAAGGCGCCTCTACCGCCTTCTGTCTTCGTCTTCCTCTTTCTCTTACGTAGGAACATAGGAAGCTGTGCATCAGACCATTGAGCCATCCAGTTCAGTATTATCTACACAGATTGGCAGTGGCTTCTCCAGGGTTGCAGGCAGGAGTCTCTATCTGCCAGGGAGGGAATTTGGAACCTTCCGAAAGCAAGCATGCAGATGCTTTTCCCAGAGCGGCCCCATATCTTACAGTGTTCCCATGTAGCCTCCCATCCAAGTGCAAACCAGGGTGGACCCTGCTTAGCAAAGAGGACAATTCATGCTTGCTACAAGAGCAACTTTCTTCTTCCTTCCCTCCTCTTCCTGCCTCCCTCCGTTCACTCCTGCTCTCTCTATCCTCTGCAGGGAGAGGAGCGTGGCAGCACAGGAGGAAAGAGAAATGCTTCCTTGGGCAGTGGGGGTGGGGGTGGGAGAGAGAAATACTGGCAGTGGCAGGAAGGAAGGAGCCAGCCAGCCGCAGCAAGTGGGAAGCAATGCTGTCCCTTCAGGGTGGGGGGAAGGAAATGCTGCTGGCCAGGGTTGATGCTCAGCTGCTCGGGGGCCAGGAAATGGAGCTCCACAGGCTGGATCTGGCCCATGGGCTGGCCTGGTCTAATATATTCTTGGGCACAAAAATCACGTTACTAGTACTCCTTAACAACATAACATGCAACGCAGTCACCAGGGTGACCAGATTCCCAATTTTTGTGTCTCCTTGCCACCCGCCAAGGTTTTGATGCCTCAGAGACTGCGAGCAGGCAGTTTGCAGCTGTGCAGTCCAATTGCACCCTCTGTTTTCTGAATGTGCGAGCAGTCAACAATTTGCTGACATGTTCAAAACTGTCAAAGGCTTTGATCTAGTAATATAATAAACCAGGAGCTCTTAAAACAAGGAGCCGGGGTGGGGGAACATTAGGACCGAATTGGAAGGCTTGAGGAGAAGCCGGGACTCTGCAGGTTACCCCCCACCACACACACACACACACACACACACACACACACACACACACACACACACACAATTTTTCATTTGTACCTAAGCCTCTGCCTGAACTTTCTTGTATTGCAGCCTTCAGAGCTGCTTATATGAGAGCACTATCACAGCTGATGGTTTTCATAGACTACCACTATTTATGAACGTATGTATTGTATTTGTACACTGGCCAAAACTTACATCTCGGGGTGGTTCACAGCAACATAAAACAAGAATTAAAACAGTTTAAACCACAATTCTGTTTAGAAGCTTGGGTGAATAAATGTGTCTTTTAAGACATTTTAAAATCTGTCAGAGATGGGGAGGCTTTTATTTCAGCAGGGAGCACCAGAACACATTCCAAAGTCTCGGGGTGGCAACAGCGAAGGCTCATCTCTGAGATGGGTTCCTGGCATCTGTACATGGACCTCTCTGGATTATCTCAAAGGGCAATGGGAGAAGTGAAGGAGACTTAAATACACTACTATTTAAAATCTCTTAAATACACCAGGCCTAGGCTGTTTAGGGCTTTATAGGTTATAACCAGCACCTTGTATTTTGCCAAGAAACATATTGCTAGCCAGTGGTGTTCTTTTAATATAGGAGTACTATGGTCTCTTCGAGACCAACCTGGCTGCTGCATTTTGCACCAATTGAAGTTTCCAGACTACAAACAAAGGCAGCCCAACATAGAGCACATTGCAGTAGTCAGGTCTGGAGGTTACCAGCAGAGGTGCACCTAGGTAATTTTGGAGCCAGGACCTAAAGGCCTTTGGAGGTCCCCCTATTCTGCTAATTAAGCATCATCACGCTCCGCCAGGTGACCACACCACCCAGGACAGACTAAAGAGGATTTGGCGGGGGGCAGGGGCTGTGGAGGCCCTGGACTTCAGCCTCAAAGTCCAGGGGTCACAGTGCCTCTGGTTACCAGCATATGTAGTACTGTTTTGAGGTTGTTAATATCAAGAAACGGATGCAACTGGTGTATCATACAAAGCTGATAGAACATACCTCTGGCCTGGCCACTGCCTCAACCTGATACACCAGAGAGAGCTTTGGATTCAGAAGCACTCCCAGAACTGTGTACCTGTTCCTTCTAGGGGAGTGTAACCCCATCCAGAACCAGCAGGTCAAAATTGTGTCCTGAGTTCCAGTCCCACACAATAAGCATTTCCATCTTATTTGGACTGAGTCTCCGTTTGCTATCCCTCATCCAGTCCATCACTGCTGGATGAGGGATAACAGCTCACTCCAGGCAGGTGTTTAGGGAGGTTATGCCTTTTCCCAATGTCTCTAACACAGAGAAAAAGATTTGGGAGTCATCAGCATACTGATAACACCTTGTACCAAATTTCCTGCTAATCTCTCCCAGCAGTTTTACTGTATATAGATGTTAAAGAGCATTTGGAGACCTTAAGGATTCATTGAGGGACCAAGTCTTGTGCATGTCAATTAAACTCTTGGAAAGCTGTTAGGAGGCATTTACTAGTCATACAGGGACTGTAGATGGGGTGATCTGGTAGACGTATATGTGGGATTTCAATATACCTCTTACAAAGCTACCTTAGCAATCATGGGATTAAGAACAGGTCCTGTTATGGACTGGTAGTTGGTTAAACAACAGGAAGTGGAGGGCATCCAGGTGTACCAATTGCACCAATTTTTCTGAATGTTGAAATCAAAAGCAGACTGTGAAGAGCCTCAAACTGGAGTCTTAACTTGCAAGGACTAAGATCTTGGAGTTGTGATGAAAAAGATCTTGGGAGTTGTAGTGAAAATATCGACTGATGTAGGGGCAGCGGAAAAGGCCAGTGGAAAAGGCCTAGCATTGGACCATGCTAGGTCCAATCAAGATTCAGGCTAAGGTGGAAAAGGGGTGGCATTTGCCTCTCTCTGGGGATATGCCTGTCTTCTGTCTCCCACAGGAGACCTGCTCTTATATTTTGAGAAATCTTGGTTTCTTTCTGTTCTTTGATAAGGCAGTTGTAATGGACTGATGGTACTGATGAATAAGCATGGTCTTTCAAATCCTAGATACAGTAATGGGTTGCTGAACACATTTTCTCAATGAGCGATGTAAAAACCAAAGTTATGTTACTGAAGCCAATTTGAAAATCAGTTGAGATTTCAAATATAGTGCATTAAGTTTTCCAAATTCTTCTTTAGACCCCACACTTTATGGGAAGCCTTCAGCTGAACTTCTTGGTCCTAAGCATCAACAGTATTGAAGCTAAGATACATGTAGCCAGTGTAACCACCTTCTATTTCCACTTTTATTTACTTGTATTCTTTAACATGTATTTTTATGCTGGTCGAGGACTGTAATAAAGGATGATGATGATGTAGCCAGTGTTGCCTGTAACAGGGATTCTGTAACGTTGTTGACTGCAACTCCTATCGTTCCCAGTGGCTTGGGGATTATGGGAGTTGTAGTTAACATCTGGGGATCCCCATTACAGGGAACACTTCATGTAACTGCTGTCGCACACATTCATCCTGTGTTACTCTTCCATCTCCTGTGAGTCTCTCCCCTCTGTAGGTTCTTGCCCCTTCTTTCCCCCCTCCCTCTGTGGTGCCCCCCTCACCCTCAAACTGGGAGTTGTAAGGTGCTTGGGACAGAGAGCTGTCATTTTTTTTAAAGCTGTGTAAAATGCCATGTACGTTGTTGGCCCTGTAGAAAACTCAAATGATAATGTCAACATGGAATTTGGTTGTTTAAGCATTGGTAGAATTTTTGCAGCCACCCCTTCATCCTCCGGGAGTGAAAGAAAGACCCATTCAAGCTGTTCTGTTTTTTTATATATACAGGAGGTCTCCGGGGAGCAACCGTGGTGGATGCCTTAGATACTCTGTATGTCATGGAGCTGAAGGAGGAATTCGAAGAAGCCAGAGATTGGGTGGAGAAGAGTTTTGACTTGAATGTGGTGAGTCAGGCTTTGAATATGTTTCTCTGTGCTGCAAAGACCGCCTGGAATGTTTGAACCCTGGTGCTTTGACCTTGAGTTTTCCTTCCCCACTGTGGAAGCAAGGAAAGGGAAAATATAGAGTTGTGTGGGGAGGCAAAGAACTAAAATATTAAAGAGAAAATGTATTTTCTTCTGCTGCTGCTGCTGCTACCACCACCACCACAGACCTTGATCACTGGATAAGGGTGTTGTGAAAATAAAGATCAATCAATGCCCACTTGTTTATAGTTTCCCCCCACTTAAGTGTTGCATTTTTCCATCTCCAACTTCTGTTCTTTATTTACTTGTCAGGGTTTAGTTTAGTACTTTCCTACGGTCCATGACCACAGCAGGGTGTTAGTACAGTAGTCCTGGGGGGAAAGAATGTATAACCTGTGGACATCTGAAACTTAGTGACTCACCATTTGTATTGCAGATTAAAAGTCCTGAGTACATTAGACATTCAACTTGTTCTCATGATTATGAAAAGGGTAGGAGAAGCCTCCTGTCCAAGTTCGTCAGCTGTGCGTGCTCCTGTTTTCTGCTTGTAGGTGAATTAAAAACAAGGTTGGAGGTGCCGGCAATGATCATGTGCTACCTGGCAGCTGTATAGGATCGCCCACCTACCTATCAGCTATACCCAGGTCGTCAATGTGCTACAAGGAAAAGCCCTCCGATCCAGCTGAAGCTTATCATCTGATCACTTCCAGCCCTTCCAACCTTGTTTTTCACACAGAGAAAACAAGAGTGTGTCCAGCCCCTGACCTATTCATAATCATGATAAAGAGCCTATTATATTGGGCTTCATAACAACTTTGTAAAAAATCAGAGTATCAGGTTGAACCTGAAATTAGTGTTATTACATCTGTTTTCTGGGTAGAATTCTACTCAATCTGATACTCAAAAGATTTGATTGTATTTTTGTTAATTGCTACAAGGATCTCCATAGCTAAACATTAGAAAAACAAGACTATGACTCTTAACACCTGGTATCAAAACGAATAGTGTACTGCTACTGAGGAAAAGTTGACTTGTATCATCTGATTATGATTTGGTCAGGCTAAACCCAGTGCTTTTTTTTTTGCTATATGGTTTTGGCTTCATCTTGTTCACAAATCAGGAAAACTATGGACACTCTCCCTCTCCTTGCTACATCAGGGTCTGGAAGGATTATTAAGTGGACATTGTTTGGTCTTGCAGAAATAGTGTCTCTTTTGTGTGTTTATGTGTGTGTCTCTCTCTCTTTCTCCCTCCCCCCCCCTCTCGACATTTCAAACTATTTCTTACAGAGGGTTTTTTTTTAAAAAACTGTGCTTCAGTCTGTAATGGCATAAATAACTAAATGTTGTCATGCTTTTTGTTCTTACTAAAATGTTGCAATTCTTGTTTTAAATTTAAAAAGCAACAACAAAAACCAACGACTTTGTAAAATAGGTCATTATAGAGCACCCGTGTCGTGGAGTGGTTAGAGTACTGCACTAGAACAAGGGAGATCCAGGTTCAAATCTCCACTCAGTCATGAAGCTCCCTGGGTAAACTTGACCCACCCACCCAGCTCCGGCCTAACCTACCTCACAGTGTTGTGAGGGTAAAATGGTGTGAAAACCCTGAACTTTTAGGAGGAAGGATGGGATATAAATGTCATATATACACTGTAAAGGTAAAGTGTGCTATTGAGTCTATTTCGATTCCTGGCACCCACAGAGCCCTGTGGCTGTCTTTGGTAGGATGCAGGAGGGGTTCACCATTGCCTCTTCCTGTGCATTATGAGATGATGCCTTTCAGCATCTTCCTATATCGCTGCTGCCCGATGTAGTAGCAGCAGGGATTCGAACCGGCAACCTTCTGCTTGTCAGTCAAGCATTTCTCCACTGCGCCACTTAAGGTGGCTATACATTGCCATTTTACAGATGGAAGAATTGAGACTAATATCATGGAACAGATTCATGGCAAAGAATGGACTTGATACATATTTGGCATTTGACAACCATAAACACATTTCTGAATCTTCCACTATAGAAATCATCCAGCTAATCACCTTTCGAAAATTAAGCTCAAACATAACTATCTGTAATCCATTGCAGCCTTCTGGGTAATGAAGCATAGGTAATAACAGAGGATAATTGCATGTAATAATATCTTCAGCTAAGACTGCTTGGTTTTTTCCAGGAGTGGAAAAAACCCGTTTTCTAGCATCAAAGTCCCTTTATCGCTTCGACCAATGAGGAGCTTGTTAGCCTCAGTGACTAAATGGAACCCGCATGTACAGATGGATCATTTGCTTCTCATCGGTCTGGAAGGCCTTATGTTTGGTATCAGATTGATAGGCCAGGAGACAATAGAGATGGGGAACATTGATTTGTGGATTTGCAAATTCTCTTCCTCATGCGCCAGCCGCCTCCACCAATCAATCTGCAAACACGAGAATGAACCTTGTGGAGAGCTAGATCAGAGGAATTAATATGGAAGAGGCTGCATCTCTGCATTGATATAGTCAGCAAATAGACATGCTTGAGTGGAACAGGGCAGCCAACATAGAGGTGAGGCTTTGGGGAAGTGTAAGGTGCAGGGTGTCTTCTTTTTTCCAGAGGCTGGTGATAGCTTTGTGCATGCAGCTGGGCTAAAGCTGTATCCAGACATCACTTTGAACACTTATACCAATGTATAGTGTTCACAGGTACAGATCCGTACAACAGCATCCACACATGATGCTGAATGCAGGCACACTTCCTATCTGTTCCTATCCCCCGTGCATTTGAGGAGGGCTGTACCCAGGTTCATTTTTAAAATGAAGGCAGGATGGAGCCATAAATCAGTGGAAGAGCAAGCCAGGACCCAGGTTCACTCCCTGGCATCTCCCAGTAGGGCTGGAAGAGTCTCCTGTCTGGAACCTTGGAGGGCTATTGCCAGCCAGTGTAGATATGACTGAGCTAGATGGAAAGAACAAGGACACGGGAGGCATCTCCCCAGCTTAATCTGTTCTTAGGGACCTAGGAAGCTCCCTTGGTCCATCTAGTTCGGTCTTGTCTACACTGACTGCTCTCCAAGGTTTCAGGCAGGAATTCTCTTTTCCAGCCCTACCTGGACATGCCAGAAATCAAACCTGGGATTCTCTACATGCAAAGCAGATGCTCTACCACTGAGTTAGAGCCTCATCCCCTATGGGCAGTTACAACAGACAGTGCACATGTCACCCATCCAAATGCAATAGATTGTGAGTCCTTTGGGGACAGGGATCCATCTTATTTATGTATTATTTATATATTATTTCTCTGTGTAAACCACCCTAAGCCATTTTTGGAAGGGCGGTATAGAAATTGAATGAATGAATGAATGAATGAATGAATGAAAAGAAAGAAATAAACCAGAGCACACTGCACTTAGCCAAGGGAACGATTCATGCTCGCAACCACAAAACCAGTTTCTCCTCATTTGTGGCGGCAGCAGCATCCTTGGCACCACTCGAAGGAAACATCCTTCTTTCCACAGCATGGCTCTTCACTCCTGGCTTTACCAATCCAGTCGTGGAAGGACAAAGTGGGAGGCCTCGAGTGGAGAAGACCTCCTCTGCTTGCTTGTCTTGCAGTGGTGGTGGCGGCAGCAACACAGGGGCTGAGAGGAGAAGTTCTCCTTGTTCTGTGAGTGTAGCCTCTGTGATGGGGAGTGACACACAGTGATCAGCATAATAATAAGAGTGGAAGGAGATTCCTTTGCTGATTGGCAGAGCTACCATTCTCCAGTGGCTCTGGTTTGGTTCACTTTTGAATGCCCATCACCCCCCACCCTCCTCTTCCTCCTCCTCCTCCTCCTTCCTCCTCCTCCTCCTCCTCTTCTTCTTCTTCATCTGCTTATATAGCGCTTGCATTATAAATATACGTAGGTAAAACACAATGAAGCCCCTGTCAGAGGCTGACAATCTGACTTAAAGCATGAGACAAAAGGGAAGGGAACAAGGAGGACAGCATATCTCTAGACCTAGATCCAAATCGCCTGCTGCTTTGGCCGCCAGTGACATGTACAGAAATGGCTAATATCGCTAAGCAGTTAAAACCTGGCAAAGCCCCTGGCTCTGATTTTATCTTATCCAAGGTTATTAACAATAACCTTGAGTGGTGGACCTGTTTTGGCTTCTATTATTATTATTTTACACAGTCAGACAGGTGTTATTGACTGGTTTGTTTTATCCAGACATCAAGTCCTTCCCAAGGACCTGGGATGCCAGAATTTTATTGTCAATTGTTACAGATATCATCGCAGAATATAGGCGGTTCCCAGTAAAGCTGCTTTTTGTAATTGACTGATGGTGATTTCTGTGGCCCCTATGGTGTTGAGGTGCTCTTCAAGGTCTTTTGGAACTGCACCCAGGGCACCAATGACCACTGGGATTATTTTGGTCTTTTTCTGCCACAGCCTTTCAATTTTAATTTGTAGATCTTTGTATTTTGTGAGTTTTTCTATTTCTTTTTCTTCTATTCTGCTATCCCCTGGTATTGCTATGTCGATTATTTTGACTTGTTTTTCTTTCTTCTCGACTACAGTTATATCTGGTGTATTGTGTGGCAGATGTTTGTCTGTTTGTATTATTATTATTATTATTATTATTATTATTATTATTATTAATTACATTTATAAACCTCTCCATCCAGTTGATCCCTCTGCCTCACCACCATATGACTGGGGCTTAGCGATAAACATCCCTATTTATAAGAGAGGCAAAAGGTTTGCTCACCAGCAAACTATCGCCCCATTAGCCTCCTGAGTGTTATAAGCAAGATGTACGTGATACACCTGCTCAGTAAATTTTGGGATTGGCTGGAGGACAAACAGATATTGGCTGAAGAGTAAGCTGGTTTTAGGGCCAATCGCCCTCCAATAGATCGGGCCTGATCTATATAGCATCTGGTCGAAAAGTGCTCATCTAAGCCCAGTACTGCCCTATACGCTGCCTTTGTCGACTTTAAATTTGCCTGTGATCTAGTTTCAAGAGACAAACTGTGGGACAAGCTTCTAAATAGGTCACTGGGCTGTTGACTATCTATACATTTATTTCTCCTAGGCGTACCCTTCGCTAATCCCATGTGTGGCAGTTCTCGCGAGAGCAGCTGCCTGGAGGATAGCAATGGGGATGGGGAGACAATAGTGGTGACAGCCAGCCAGTCAGCTGGAGGAGGAGGCGGCCATGGGCCGGCCTGGCCTGCGGGAACAGAAGGCAGACGCGGGTGGCCTGCCACCAGGAGGAAGAGGCGTCTGGGTCTCTGGAGAAAGGGAATGCCCTGCCTCTGGAAGCCTTGCACGTTCTACTTTACCTCTGTACAAGCTTGTGAAGCTGCAGGCTCAGATTTGGGCCCTTTCACTTGTGTTTGGGAACAGGAACGACTTGACAGAAAGTGGGACAGCAAGTGGCCAGTGCTGGGTTGTGACGTGGGTTCAAATCCACACTCAGCTGTGAAGCTCACTGGGTGACCCAGTCACTCCCCTAACTACTTCACAGGGGTGTTGTGAAGATAAAAGTCGGGGGAGCCTCATGCATTATTCTGAGCTTCTTGGAGCAAGAAGGGGATATAAATGCAAGCAAGTCAGTTCCTTCCTGTGTGCCATCTGAGGCGAGTAGTGTGACCTTTCCTTCAGGACAGTTTATGGTGCTTGTTTGCGGAGCGTTTGCTTTAAAACACACACAGAGAGACATTCTTCTTACACATTACACCTCTTACTCATTTACTTGGAAATGTCCCATTGATTTCAGCAGAACTCTTGTGAGTAATTGTGGTTAGGATGAATGATGTTATGGCGACGCATAATAATTTATTTTATTTCTCTTACATTTTTAATGCCACCTTTCTACCCAAAAGGCACTCAGAGCAATTAACTAAATAAATAATAAATAAATAAGAATGTGACCACTCTGTTTAAACCCCTACTCTGGGCAAAGAGGCACCTTTTTAGTGTGGTGATTCTTTTTATTTAGCAGGGGGAGAGTAACTGGCCCTATCCACCCCCAGCACAGTACCACCAGTGACTGTTGCTGATGTCTATCTTATGTTTCTTTTTAGCTTGTGAGCCCTTTGGGGACAGGGATCCATTTTGTTTATTTATTATTTATCCATGTAAACCGTTCTGGAAACCTTTGTTGAAAAGCAGTATATAAATGTTGTTGTTGTTGTTGTTGTTGTTGGAGGAGAGGTGTGGGAGTTTTCTTCAGATCAGAGCTGCAAATATTGAGCCTCCAGCTGTGGTTAGACTACAGCTCCCATCATCCCCAGCCACAGTGGGCAATAGTCAGGGATTACGGGAGTTGTAGGAGGATCAAAGTTGTGCAGCCCTACTTGACAATGCATAGAAGAACAGAGAACAAGAAGAGCCTTGTTCTTGTCAAGGCCTTGACATATTTTCTTTGGATCTAGGTGCCAGCCGCAAAATTTAGGAACCAGACCATGAACCTTTGACAAAATTACTGGGCTTGGTGACAAACGTTGTGGAAGGGAGAGTAAGTTGGCTTCTTTTTATCTCTTTTACAAGTAACATACTTGTAAAGGAGATAAACCACTTCAGGGCTTAGTGCCTGTTTACCTGCAGGACCGCCTCTCCTGGCCGGTCCTGTCCCACCCTGTGAGATCGTCTCAGGTTGCCCTTCTTTTGGTCCCTGGTCTCAGAGAGGTCCATAGTACTAGGGCCCGTGGAAGGGCTTTCTTTGTTGCTGCCCCCCCTGCTCTGGAACTCTCCCCCCTCCCAGATTCAGTCCTTATTGGAGACATTTCTTTTCCATCAGGCATTTGCCCTTTAATTTAAGGTATTTGGCTGTGTGTGTGTGTGTGTGTGTGTGTGTGTGTGTGTGTGTGTGTGTGTTTTGTCTCAGATGCTGTTCTTACTTTGTACACCACCCTGAGTCTGTGGATTCGGCAGTAAATTAAATCTTTTAATTAATTAATAAATACTTTGAACAGAATCAGGGCTGCCTGGAACAAATAAAGATTTTATTAAGTACATCTGAATATCATATTCTAGGCACCACAGTTAAATTTCTAAATGAACATGGCTGTGCTTATCTCCACAACAACCCTATGAGGTAGATTAGGCTGAAAAGTGACCAGCCCAGAATCACCCAGTGAGTTTCATGGCTGAACAGTCCTAGTCCAGCACTCTAACCACTACACCACACTGGCTGTTCCCCCCCATTAACATTTTAACATGTGACATGATGTAATCACATTGAGAGTTTTCCTGCCAGTCTAATTAGCAGCTGGTGAAGAGCAGGAGGGAACGGAACCTCTCCAGACACAGACATTTTTTAAATGTTTCTGGAGTAGAGGAGAGAAGGAAACGTGGGCAGCTGTTCTCCGTGGCAGCCATGCATTCTCCATCTCACTTCCTTTTGCCCTATGGAGTGCAGTTTTGTGAGTATTAAAGGCACCTTCTGGTACTCTAATCTGAAGCCAGGTATTTGCTCTTCTTTGCAGAATGGTGAAGCGTCCTTATTTGAAGTGAACATCCGCTACGTTGGAGGGCTGCTGGCTGCGTTCTACCTAACTGGCGATGAGGTTTGTTCCAACACATTTGCGCGCATGGAGTATATTTCTGCCTAAGAAAGCTCCCCTCTCCCACTGAGAACCCAATGTACCAAATCCTCCCAAATAGTCCCCTCTGCCTCAAGAAGCTCAAACACTGCCTTCTTTATGAATATGGAAATGCTGGTGATGGCTGTTAGTTAAGTCTTGCATAATTACTCTGCCTGACTCATTTGTATAAATATTTCCTCCTGTGGACAATTTCTTCTTGATAGCTCTTCAGTTTGGTACATTGGTCCCTGCTGAAATGCCGTTTGCCATGATCTTGGCCTTGCCTTCAGAACTTATTAATTTCCTGATAGTGGAGAGCAGAACTCTCATAGGTCCCTCCGGGTCACGTTAAACGCTGCAGTGGGGTAACTGTCATTTTTAGTGGCGGCTGTTTTCAGCTACATTGCTAAAAAGTGAAAGCCATCACTGAGTGGTTAATGCCTCATGACAAGGCCTTCAACCTCATCTTTTGCATTGCAAAGGATCTTCTACCATCCCAGGGGAGGAGGGCAGTGCCCTTAGGGTAGTGCAGCTGCCACAGCCCTATCCAGAGGAAGGAGACCTCGGGAGGATTTGCATGATAAGCTCCTCAGACCCCCTAGACACAAGAAGTGTGATCCATCTGGTCTTGTGGTAGCAAACATGACTTGTCCCCTTAGCTAAGCAGGGTCTGCCCTGGTTGCATATGAATGGGAGACCAGAAGTGTGAGCACTGGAAGAGATTCCTCTCAGGGGATGAAGCCACTCTGGGAAGAGCATCTAGGTTTCAAGTTCCCTCCCTGGCTTCTCCAAGATAGGGCTGAGAGAGACTCCTGCCTGCAACCTTGGAGAAGCCACTGCCAGTCTGTGAAGACAATACTGAGCTAGATAGACCAATGGTCTGACTCAGTATATAGCAGCTTCCTTTCTTCCTATGTTCCTATCTGGGTACCTCAAGCTTCCTACTGGGAGCCAGTTTTCTCTAGCGTGGTGGCCTTCGAGCTTTCTACTCTCAGATCACTTGTTCTACATCAGTTTGTCTGCAGAAGAAGCTCTGCACATTACCTTTTGAGGAAAGGTGATTAAGCAGGTGGTGGCATAGCAACTATTCCATGTTGCCATGTTGACGCTTTTTCAGCCTGGTTACAGAATGAAGGCAGCCTTAATAGCCCTGGTGTACATGATCTTCATCCTGAGCAGGGGTGCACAACTCAAATGCCCCGGTGGGCTGAAACCAGCTGTGACTTGGTATGCGGGGACCAAGGTTCATATCCAAGCAACTCTTGGGCAGAGGGAAGGAGGAAAGCCCTGGACAGCGGTTTCCTCCTTCCTATTGCTCAGGAGCCATCCAGATGTAGAGCAGTGGGGCGAGAGGTAGCAGCGGAGGGGAGAGAGTCGAGGGCCGGGATAGCCCAGAATACAGCCCTGTGGGCTGCCAAAATCATGGCCACAGGCCAGATGTTGTGCAGCCCTGATCTAGAGATTGGCAGATACCTCTCTCCTGGTCTTGCTGGACACTTCAGCAGCTTTTGAACTTTTTGAACTCTGCTGTTATTTTGGTCTCTTTAGAACATCCGGCAGCATCTTGTCTGTCTTGGAACAGTGCACAAGTTTATTCCATTGTATAGGATACAGAATGACAGGAACATAGGAAGCTGCCATATACTGAGTCAGACCATCGGTCTATCTAGCTCAGTATTTTTCTTCACAGACTGGCAGAGGTTTTAGGCAGGAATCTCTCTCAGCCCTATCTTGGAGAATCCAAGGAGGGAACTTGGAACCTTCTGCTCTTCCCAGAGCAGCTCCATTATCCCTTAAGGGGAATCTCTTTCAGTGCTCACACTTCTAGTCTCCCATTCGTATGCAACCAGGATTGCCAACTGTTCCTTATTACGCACGGATGTCCCTCATTTCAGGGATGAAATGCTGATCCATATAGACACAGCATTTGCCTCTCATTTGTCCCTCATTTATTCAATAGCATATAATTCAATTACATATACGTCAATGATACTCAGACTCTTAATTACCACTGCATACACCTCCCCAGCCAGCCCCCACAAACTTGTATTCCTCATTCTGGCAATGAGTTCTGTGTGCTGTCACTTGGGCAGGGAAGGGTAGATTTTTGTCCATCTTTCCTTCCCTTACAAGCCATTGTTACGAACACCCCAGTCTTTTACCTCCTTTCATTTCTTAAATGAGTGGGATATAAATGTTAAAAAAATTTTAAAGGCACAAGCCTGCTGTTACAGCTACTATGAAAGAAAAGATAACGCCAACCAAGGATGCTGTCAAATGGACTCTGTGGAAAGATCCACAGCGACCTTGCTGATTGTTGCCTATGTTAATAGAAAGCTAGATCAGAGGAATCCAGAGTCTCACGTTAGCTGCATTTGTGTATTAGAGCCATAGCTGAAGAAAGGATGAGCACAAATCTGTAACTTATATATTTCTGACATATGCTGATGTCAATTATTCCAAGTGTCTGGCATGCCCACCCTGAATGGGGGAAATAGCCCAGTTGTGACCCTGCCACTCTCCCCCTGCCCTTCCTAAATTCCCTCTTTGAAGTGTCAATAAAAGACTTTATGGCCACAGGGCCGGAAGGAAATCAATAGTTACGTAAGAACATAAGAAAAGCCCTGCTGGATCATGCAAAGGCCCACCTAGTCGAGCATCTTGCTTGACACAGTGGCCCACCAGATGCCTCTGAGAAACCCACAGGCAAGAGGTATGTGCATGCCCTCTCTCCAACTGCTACTCCCCTGCAACTGGTATTTGGAGGCATTTTGCCTCTGAGGCTGGAGGTGGCCTAAAGCTCTCAGACTAGTAGCCATTGATAGACTCCATGAATTTATCTAAACCCCTCTTAAAGCCATCCAGGCTGTTGGCTGTCACCACATTTTGTGGCTGAGAATTCCATAGGTTGAATAGAAGTTGTATGAAAAGGTACTTCCTTTTGTCAGCCCTAAATTTCTTGGCAATCAGTTTCATGGGATGGAATCTGGTTCTAGTGTTATGCGAGAGGGAGAGAAATTTCTATCAACTTTCTCCACACCATGCATGATTATATAGACCTGTATCATGTCTCCCCTCAGTCGTCTTTTTTTCTAAACTAAAAAGCCCCAAGTGTTGTAGCCTTGCTTTGTAAGGAAGGTGCTCTAGGCCCCTGATCATCTTGGTTGCCCTCTTCTGCACCTTTTCCAGTTCTACAATGTTAAGATATGGTGACCAGAAGTGCACACAGTATTCCAAATATGGCTGCACCATAGTTTTGTTATAATAAGTATAACCAGCTGGCCCGGCACAGAACATCTGCACGCTTTCTCCCTGTCTCTCAAACCTCCCCCCATCCCACCCACCCAGGTCATTGCGCCGCCTCCCCCCGCCCCAGCCACGCCATGACCTTTGGGATGGCAGCAGAGGTGACAAAATCTCCTCCCCCCCCCCGCTAATTCGGCCTCCTGCCTTAAGCCGCCCCATGGGGTGCTGGGGGGTCGCACTCGGCTTTTGGCAGGGTGACGGAAGGCCCCCTCACTCGATGCCCCCCCCGTTCGGCCATCCTCCCTTTGCTCTCCCCCCGCTCTCCCATTGTTTCCCTTCCCCACTCAGCCCCCCATCCCACCTCCCCCCACCTTAAGCTGCCGTCTGCGGCTTCTCGGTTCGGTGATGGCTGCTTTTTCTCAGCCCAGTGGCTGCCGCTTCTCCTTGACCCGCTCGGCAGCGGCTGCTTCTCCTCGGCCCACTGTCAGCTGCTTTTTCTCGGCCCACCGCCGGCTGCTTCTCCTCAGCCAGCCGGGCCACCTGTCCCCATCACTAACTCCCTTGGGAGCTGCCACACATGGGATTAGCGATGGGTATGTTTACGAGAATTATATATAGAGATATCAGCAGTTTTGTTTTCAAACCCCTTCCAAATGATTCAAAGGATGAAATTGGGCTTTTTCACAGCAGCCGCACATTAAGTTGACACTTTCAACAAGCTGTCTACCATGACCTCAAGATCCCTCTCCTGGTCAGTCACTGACAGCTCAGACCCCATCAGCGTTTATGTGAAGTTGGAGGTTTTGCCCCGTATGAATCACCTCTTAACATTGAACCGCATTTGCCATTTTGTTGCCCACTCCCCCAGTTCAGAGAGATCCTTTATTCCCTGACTACAGTCCAGTTGGTGAAATGAAATACTGTATTACGATCATTGATCAGTTATATATACAAACAGATGATACTGCGTTCAGATAAGAAGTAAATCATGCAGAATACACCAACATAGAAGCCTTATGTAACAACATCTAAAAAGAAGGACTAGAGGTTAGCTGTTGACAGATCTTAACGGCAGCTGCACAAAATTTGGCAACCTTGTAGGTGGTGGAAGGTTTCTTATTTGCCAGGAGCAGTATGGCGTAAAATTCAGCCATCCGGCCAGGAAAGCGTGATAGCAAGGGAGAAATAAGACTGCACCAGCTATCATTATAAAAAGGACAAAACAACTGCACACGGTGGACAGATTCGACCTCACCTGAGCCACAGGGGTATAACTGACTGGCCAGAGGGGTTTTCAAAAACCTTCCCAATAAAAACCGCTGACAGTAAGGCATCATATCTTGCTCTAAGGAAAGCCCTGTGATGGCTCAGTAAAGAGAGGGACAATAGATAGCTGGCAGGTTCCTGATTGAAGTCACCAAGGCGCCCTCTTATGGTCTCCGAGATGGAGCTTAAATCATTCTGATGTTCAGTGTCCAAGACCCTCTGTTTGAGGATCTCCTTGGCCTGTCTGTAATCTAATAATGACAACAGTCCAATGGTAAAGTTCATGGCTACAGTCCGGTAAGGATTGGTGAAGTCTTAGATTATAGCTCAGTGTCTAGCTGGTAAAGCCCAGCTATAGTCCAGTAGGGGAACTGGTGAAGTCCATGGCTATAGTCCAGTGACACATTGGCAAAGTCTCTGACTAAGTCAGGGTAACTCTGTGGGGAGGAGCAATCTGGTAGTTTGGGAGGAGGGAGCGAAGCCCCTTTGGTTTTTAACACCCATCTGTGCATCACCAAAACATGTTCCTGAGGGTCGTGTGACCCTCAGGGACATATTTGGTGATGCATAGGCTTCAAAGCATAGGACATATTGGCAGAATTGCCGGATCTCCCACTCAAGTGGCAGCTCAGCAGTAGTGTGGAATTAGGATTGCTGGACAAGTGCTGTGCTAGTCCAGATGTCCAGCATTGTTTCATAAAATTCGTTTGTAATGGTGAATGGATGCCAATGCCACGTTAGGCAAGTTCCACAATTTCAAAGTTACAATTAATGTTTTTCAGGTGATTATACCTGGAGTGTGTGAAAGGGTATAGAAATTTTATTTATTGAGTATTCGGGTAAAAAATGTCTTTCTACATAAAGTTTTGAGTAAGTTTCAGTATAACAGTTAAAGCACATGAATTGTCTTTATTAATTCCCACCCTCTAATCAAATATTTCAGTTCTATTACTTGGGGGAAAAAACTGAGATACAGTATTGGGAAATTAACATAGTGGAGGTGGTGTGGTTTACTGTATAAATAGTTCAGATAGCACACCAAAACAGATCCTAATCTAATTAGGCCATCGGGAAATTTTGTGTAGTAATTAGTTTTGGGGAAAATCAATGCAGATTTTATGCAAATTAGGGGAAATTTGCATGGGAAATTTTTTCCAATTCAAAATATTCTGGGAAACCCACATCTCTTGTGCCTGTAAGCTGTGGTCAAGTGAGTGAAGGTGAAGTTGAATCCAGACAAGGCAGAAGTGATGCTAATTGCTGTGGATCCTGGGATGTGCTCCATGGTGCTTTCTCAATGCACACAGAGTGCTTGCTCATGTTTGTTGGGCCCAGCTGCCACTTCATGCAGATGAGTGCATGCCCTACATGTGTGTCAGAATCCCTTTAAGACGTGCATGCGTGCATCCACACAAAACTGCTGCCCTCCATGCAGCTGTTTTTAGCAGCCGTGCAGTCTCCTCCTCCTCCTCCTCCTCTCCTCTCCCTCCACTTCACTTTGCTCCTCATTTCCCTCCATCTCCAGCTCACTCCCTTGGCAGCCGGAGGCAGAAGGGAAGGCAGTACGGCTCCCCTGCCATCCCTTCCCCACCCCACTCCCAGCAGATCTCCCCGCCCTGACTGGCAGCTGCCCCAGAATGTCCCATCTCAAAGAGGGAGGGCCAGTGGAGGCAGGAAGCGGAGGTAGCTCCTCTCTAGCTCCACCTCTCTCTCTGTGTACAGCCTTGGAATCTGAAAGGGCTGCGAGGGGAGGAGGCAGAGGGTGGGAGGGTGGGAGCAAAGCCAGACTGCAGGGAGGGGAAGTGCTACCAGATGGCACCAGTGGGAGGGGAAGGCTTGGTGTGGGGGTAGAAGGGGCTGCCCGCCACTGGGGCTTTGTTTAGGCCCACTAAGTATTTCCAGTCACTCCTTGCACACATCAGGGGGAAGAGCTCACAGCTCAGTGGGACAGGCCTCAAGAATAAGCGTTTCCCCCACCGCCGTGTTCACTCGTGGAGGCGATCCATCCCTAGCTTCGATTTCCCCAATCGCTCATATTGGGGAAATTGACTCTCTTGTGTAAGCAAGAGAACAAATCCTCCCGCTCTGGCCATAGCAAGACCCCTATTGGAAATGATGACAGGCACACGTGCTCCTTCATAATGGCGTCAAGGTGTATGGATGCCCTTTGCAATTTCCAGTAGGCTAACATGGTGACAGCGGGGAGAAAGCTGCCTGTCGCCATTTCCAATAAGCTAATGTAGCGGCGGACAGTGGTGGGGAGAAAGGCGGCAGATCCCATGGTGAAATTGGAACCCCTTGCTATATTCCTAAGTGGTTTTTACACATTACTCTGGGTAAGACAAGATAGGTTGATTTGGGGAAGAAAAAATCAAGGTCCAGTCTATATCATGGTTCAGTGTTTGCATGTCAATGCATCCTTTAGGATTTCTTATGAATAATATCTTTAAAGTACAGTGTGAAACTGGCTGGCTTGGATAGCTATGGCTGTATTTTTCAATGGTTGGGAGGAAATTCAGTTGGATTTTTGATCAAATTTAGATCTGTTTTAAGTTCATTCATCTCTAAATCAAAATAAATTACATGGACCTTCATTAACATGAATAATTTGTAAAACCTTTGGTTTGAACTTAAAAACCCAGCGTCTTAAAACCAAAATCACCCCCTTGCTTAAATATTAAATATTAAAAAGGTTTTATCTTTAGACATCTGTATAAAGTATATATATGCTACAGAATATATAAAGTATTAATTTTCAGAGGCTTTTGAAGCTTCCTTTAAAACAAAAATAGTTATAGAAGAGATAAAAACTAGTTTAATTTTCTCAACTGAAACAAGCAGTGAAATAAGACATTGCTTTTGCAGGGTCCTGACCACCAGTTAATATCCCTGGTAGCAGATGTCTGACTATTGAGCATTTTATTTGCTTGATTGTATAATAATTTTAATTTACCTTTTACTTCACTGCTTTTATATTGCTTTTATGTAGCTTGTATATATTATTTTAACCATTTTATACTTTTAGTTGCCATACTTTTAAGGATTCATTTACTCTATTAATCTTTGCACAGGTTTTTAGGCTTAGCCGGTAGCATTTTACTTTATTAATTCCATTCAGTTTTCAGAGTTGTATTTTACTATTATAATCATACTTAGCTTCTAGAGTTATATTTTATTTAGCATGAGTTTTATTATATTGTATCTGTACTTTATCCTGTGCTGGTCTTTGACCGTAATAAAGATGATTGATTGGTTTTTGCAGGGCTGTTCATCCTTTGAACTTATGACATTGTCTCAGAGGACAAGATGTTTGATGCATTTCATACTTTAAAGCCTCTGTCTAGTAGGAAAACTTAGCCCAGAATCAGTTTCTTGTCAGGAGGGGGTAGGGAGAGAATGAGAGTGTGTGTGTAACCATTCTGTCTTCAAAAGACCAGAGGAGAAATTTGTGTCATTGTTTTACAGTATTCCTCTTCCATATCTTTCTTTCAAATGCACACACTGAAAAAAGTTGAAGAATCACACATTTGGTACTTAATTATCTTATCAGTTCTGCTAATGAGTATGCATAGGGTGTTTTTAATATCTGTCGTGATGTTATGTGGTTTGTAATGAACTTTTCTGAACCCTTCTGGAGACCCTCATTCAAAAAGCAGGATACCAATATCTTAAATAAAGGAAGCACTTAAGAACAGCCTGGCTGGATCAGGCCCAAGGCCCATCTAGTCCAGCATCCTGTTTCACACAGTGGCCCACCAGATGCCACTGGAAGCCTACAGGCAGGAGTTGAGGGCATGCCCTCTCTCCTGCTGTTACTCCACTGCAACTGGTAATCAGAGGCATCTGTCTTTGAGGCTGGAGGTGGCCTATAGCCCTCCAACTAGTAGCCATTGATAGACCTCTCCTCCATGAAGTTATCCAAACCCCTCTTAAAGCCATCCAGGTTGTTGGCTGTCACCACATCTTGTGGCAGAGAATTACACAAGTTGATTATGCGTTGTGTCAAAAATTACTTCTGTTTGTTGGTCCTAAATTTCCTGGTAATCAATTTCATGGGATGACCCCTGGTTCTAGTGTTATGTGAGAGGGAGAAGAATTTCTCTCTATCCACTTTCTCCACCCCATGCATGATTTTATAGACCTCTATCATGTCTCCCTGCAGTCGTCTTTTTTCTAAACTAAAAAGTCCCAGGTGTTGTAGCCTTGCCTCATAAGGAAGGTGCTTCAGGTCCCTGGTCATCTTGGTTGCCCTCTTCTGCACCTTTTCCAGTTCTACAATGTCCTTTTTTAGATGTGGTGACCAGAATTGTACGCAGTACTCCAAGTGTGGCCGCACCATAGTTTTGTATAAGGGCATTATAATATTAGCAGTTTTATTTTCTATCCCCTTCCTAATGATCCCTAGCATGGAATTGGCCTTCTTCACAACTGCCGCACATTGAGTCGAGACTTCCAGTGAGCTGTCCACCACGATCATAAGATCCCTCTCCTGGTCAGTCATCAATCGCTCAGATCACATTAGTGTATACTTGAAGTTGGGGTTCTTTGTCCCAATGTGCATCACTTTACACTTGCCAACATTGAACCTCATTTGCCATTTTGTCACCACTCACCAATTTGGGGAGATCCTTTTGGAGCTCCTCACAATCCGTTTTGAATTTCACTACCCGAAAGAGTTTGGTATCATCTGCAAATTTGGCCACCTGGCTGCTTACCACAACTTCTAGATCATTTATGGATAAATTAAAACAATTAAAGTAATAAATAGTTGAAGGAAGAAATCAAATACTTTTGAGGAAGGATTTCACAGACAGAACTTAAATGCACACAAAGATATTCTCTGTAGCCTCTAAGGATACAGTTGCTCTTGGTTTTTGGTAGAGGATGCTGCACACACACGAAAGGCTTTGGGGTTTGGGACAGCAAGAGGGATGCCTCCCTTTGTCCCATCACTACCCCTTTGTTACGGAGGCAGGCTGGCTTTAGGTAGGGATGTACACGAACCTGTTCAGAGGCCCTTTTACAGGTTTGAGCACTGGCCAGTTCGAAAATTTTGACGGGGGTGGGATAGCCTTAAGGGCGGGGGAGGGTGCACTTACCCCTCCCTCCACTTTCCCCCCATCGGTGCGCACTGGGAAACCGATCCAGTGGGGCGACAGCATACCTCCATGCTGCTCCGTCCACTCTTCGGACCGGAAGTAGGTGGAAGTCGCTTGCGCCAACATATGCACGAACATGAGCTACTTCCGGTCCGAAGAGCAGACAAGGCAGCAGGGAGGTACACTGCTGCCCCACCAGACCAGTTTTCCAGTGAGCACCAGTGGGGGAAGAGTGGAGGGAGGGGTAAGTGCACTCTCCCCTGCCCTTAAAGTTATCCCTCCCCCGCAGTCGAACTGGTCCCCACCAGTTCCGTGCACATCCCTAGCTTAGGTACAGCTGGGAACTGACCTCCTAGGTCAACCTTCTCCCCCCCCCCCACTCTGAAGACTCTGGGCGGTGTACAAAAACATGCAAAGCAAGACAACATTAAAATTACATTCTAAATTAAAAACTAAAGTAACTAACAAAAAAGAAAGAAAACAAATAGGTAAAATATAGGGCAAAAGCCTGGCAAAAAACAAAAGTCTTCAATAGAGATTTAAAAATCGGTAAGGAAGGGGCTAAATGAATCTGAAGGGGAAGGGAGTTCCAGAGAAGTGGGCAGCAACCGAAAAGGCCCTTTCATGGGTCCTAGCGCCCCAAACCTCTTGGAAACCAGGGACCGACAAGAGGGCCATCTGAGATGATCTGACCGGATGGGATGTAACTGGATAGGAGAGGCGGGTCTGTAGGTAGACGGGTGCCAAGCCCCTTAAGGCTTTGAAGGTCAGAACCAGGACCTTAAATTGAACTCAGTAGCGAATACGCAACCAGTGCAATGACTGCAGGAGAGGTGTTACCCTGTCATATTTTCTGGCACCCATGGGTTCCGTCTTTGGGACCAGAAAGGTGGCATACATGATTTTATAAGCACACACATGTATATTGGTATGTATATCTCGGTGATGAATGGAGAGCTTTGGCCTCATTCCATGTGGTTCGGAATGTGAGGCATAGGTCCAGATGGACAGGGGGCACTTGAATGGCTGAAGAAAGGAGGCTGAACGGATGCTAGCTGACATGCAGGCCAAACCCTGCCAGGTCTTAGGGCTCAGTACAAGCAGCTCATTTGGCAAGATGCGACGGATTCACAGGCGGACTACATCTTTACACAACCGCCACATTCCAGCAAGCCCTGTGTTATCTGGGGAGATGGAAGCTGAAGAGGATTAGCCAAACGGGTCTCTGCATCTGGCGTGCCAAAACGTGGCATCTCCTCGTGCGGCACAGCTTGGCTGCCTCCTAAGTCCGCTGAACTGCTCCTTTAACCAGCTGAGCAAAGTCTAGGCAGTCCGAGTCAAAGGTTTCAGCTTCAAATCCCATCGCCTGACCCGCTGCCAACCGGGGAGAAGCTGGCTTATGACTTGCCTTCATAGTCTTATGCTAATGCCCTGGCAGGCCCGCCTCAACTCAGCTTAGGAAAGCGCACTTTTGGAGAAGAAAGTTCATCTATTGGGGCTAGAAGGGGGCAAGGTGTGCTGCATGACAGATCATCTGTGCATCTAAGGGACCAATAAGATTTAGGAAACAGAAGATGCAAGGGGCTTGAAAACGTGAAGTGCATCATCCAGCCCCATTCCCAATATCAACTATCAAAATACCAGCAGCTTTTCATTCACCACTTGTTCCTACTCAAGTCATAGGATCTGTAGCTTTAAAGCCGCAGTTATTTTCTCCCTCACCACCCCCTTTTAACTATTTACTGCTCTCGTTAATTCCTGAGGTTTTTTAAATTTGGCAAATTATGCTTCTCTCTGCCTCGCGCCGCCCCGCCCCCCCGCTCTGTTACTCCAGTCTAAACAGAGGCAAACGGTGCCCATTTCTCTGAGGACAAATTACTACCGTGGTAATCTGTGCTCAGGAGATTACTCATGATCAAGAGAAGCCTGTTAAGTGACTTAGGAGATTGAGCCCAAGCCTTTTACTTCTAGCCCCATAGTTTCTGCCCAAGCTGCCATCAATGACTGTAAGACAGCAGGAAGTTTTCCACACCCGGCTTTTTGCCCGCATCTCCTCCAGAATGGAGTGGGCACATTCACATACTGGGCAGATTTACCTCAAAGACCCTACAAGCTATCGGGGAGCACTTCACACACGTTTCGGATTTTTCACTGATCTTTAAAGATCCACCTGATTTACATCCAGGGTTTAAAAAATCCACTTTTTGCATTGGGGTTTTTGGATAGCGTTGAGTTCACAGTACAGCCTCGCAGAAAAGACAGCGGAAAAGCCTGCTGTGTGTGAAGAACTCCCAGGAGATCCGAAGAAGAAGAAAGGCCAGGCTGCTTCCAACATAGTCTCGGGCCTTCACGTGGCTAATAAAGCTTAGGGATAGGCCCATAGCTCAATGACAGAGTGCAGAGTGCATTAATTAATTCAAGAATTAATTGATTGATTGATAATTTAATTAAGAGAAAGAGCCCCACCTGAAGTCCTAGAGCCACTGCCAATCAGTATAGGCAATACCAAGCTAGCTGGAAGGATATTCTGACTAGGTATAAGGCAGCTTCATATGTTCATATGATTTGGTGCAGGAAGTTGGTGGTGGGGGTGGGTGGGAAGAAGGTTGACCTAGGAGGTCAGTTCCCAGCTGTACCTAAGCTAGGGATGTGCACGGAACCGGTGGGGACCAGTTCGACTGCGGGGGAGGGATAACTTTAAGGGCAGGGGAGGGTGCACTTACCCCTCCCTCCACTCTTCCCCCACTGCACTCACTGGAAAACTGGTCTGGTGGGGCAGCAGTGTACCTCCCTGCTGCCCTGTCTGCTCTTCGGACCGGAAGCAGCTCGTGTTCGTGCATATGTTGGCGCAAGCGACTTCCACCTACTTCCGGTCCGAAGAGTGGACGGAGCAGCATGGAGGTATGCTGTGGGGTACTTAGCTGAAGGTTTGTGACAGAAGGGGTACACCTGTTTAATGGGAACCCTGTCCTTGTGAATTAGAGCTGATTCAGGCTGTGTACAAAGATACCAGAACACAGACAGACATGGGTGTGAAGTGTCTTGCCACAGAGTCATCTCTGCTTCGTCCATCAATCAATCAACTTTATTACGGTCAAAGACCAGCATAGCTTCCTCATCTTCCTCATCGGGAGAGGAGAGCTGGCCTTGTGGTAGCAAGCATGACTGTCCCCTTAGCTAAGCAAGGTCCACCCTGGTTGCATATGAACAGGGGCATATCTAGGGTAGGGCAGGCAGGGCATGTGCCCCGGGTGCCACTTGAAGAGGGGCGCCATTTTGTAAAATTAAAAAAAAATTAAAATGGCTGCCAAAAACAAAATGATCACCACGCATGCTCAAATGGCCTCTGTAAGGCCCTAGGCCATGCCAGGCCTCACAGCGGCCATTTGAGCATGCACGGTGGCCACATTGCTTTCAGCAGCCATTTATTTTTTTAAAAAAATTTTAAATGGCCACCGCACATGCCCAAATGGTCCCTGTGAGTCCCTAGAGGCCAGCGGGGGGAGGGGGAACCTTTGCAGACACACCCCTCCCACGGCCTTTAGGAAGCCCCCCCGAAGGGGCTACAGGTAATTTTTTTTTAAAAAAAATTAATATAATACAAGTCACTGTACACATATTCCGATCTGTGACTTGTATGTGACCTTCAGACTTGTATTTTTCAGCTGATATTATGGTAAAGTTGTCTGAAAGATGGGTGTCAGATATTTAGACAGGGGGCGCAATTTCAGTGCTTGCCCGAGGTGCTATTTTCCCTAGATACACCTCTGCATATGAATGGGAGACTGGAAGTGTGAGCACTCTAAGATATTCCCCCCAGGGGATGGATCCGCTCTAGGAAGAGCAGCAGGTTCCAAGTTCCCTCCCTTCCCTTGCAGCATCTCTAGATGGGGCTGAGAGAGATTCTTGCCTGTAACCTTGGAGAAGCCGCTGCCAGTCTGTGTAGACAATACTGAGCTAGATGGACCAGTGGTCTGACTCAGTATATGGCAGCTTCCAATGTTCCCTCCTGTACTACAATGTGTGTTTCATTCTGAAGCTTCCCCCCGCCACTCTTCCTTGCATGTTCATCTGCTTGAGTATCCGGACCTTAAAAACAAAAAGGGATTCTCTCCTGCTGCCCCCCACCCCCGCCGGGCTTCTAATTGAAAACTGCTCTGAGGCGGTGAGAGACTTACATAGTCTTACATGGTGGCCAGGTAATCAGTGCTGTACACAGTCCTTCTCTGAGAAATGGAGAAGGAGCTTTGTGATTGACATAATGCACAAATCTAGTTTTTGCTCAAAGTGGAAAAGGGAGCTTGATCCAAGAGCTGTACTAAATTTGCTCACAGAGCAGGCTGACTGTTGCATTAAGTCACTGGAAACACCATTGGACAAGTGCAGATTGGACCCGTTTCATATTTTGAACATAGATGTTTATGTCTGGTGAATCAGGTTATGTCTGTTGGTCCTGAGCAGTTGACTATGAGCACAGGCTGCCCGTGTGCCCATAATAAAACTCACATGTAGCTGGTTGAAGTCATGCTGAGAAAGTGTGCTTATAGCCAAGCCACACACACCCAGTTCGCATTTGATCCAAGGAGACAAAGTAAAGTCTGAGTGCGTGGATGGAAAACCAAACGCAATTCTCTGCAAAGTACCTCTTTGTCACTGAACATATGGAGATTTATATTTAGAAATCCAACACAACTTATATTCCCAGACAGCTCTTTTTAAATATTAGCTTTCTCAGTCCACCCTTCCTCTTTCTCTTTAAACAGGTCTTCAAGAGTAAAGCTCTAGAACTTGGAGAGAAGCTTCTGCCGGCCTTTAACACACCAACGGGGATCCCGCGAGGAGTCATAAACCTGGGCAGGCAAGGCACATATCATTATTACTCTGTTTTCTTTTAACAAATGCAGCAATGAATTCAAGAACAAAAGGAGAGGATTAGACCAGCCAGTGGCAGCCCACTTCCTCAGGAACTTCTCCCTTTACATTTGGGTATGAGCACTTTTGTCCCCGTTAACTTAGGGCTGATTCAGGCCTCCCATTATACTGCCCAGACATGGTATAACCATGCAGTGGTATAATGGGAGCCTGGGCGCTTTCCAGATTAGACCCTGCAATGGGGTCAGGACGTAATTCTGACGTGTGCTCCCGAACTCCCTGTGTTGTGACACCGCAGTCCCTACGCTGACAGCAGGGTGCAGTTCATCTTTCCAATCCCTTGTTTCAGATTTAATCGCTGCGATATAGTGCTATGACGTCGTGTATCTGGCGTTAAAAAGTTCCTGTTTTTCCCGGTTGTTTGTTATCATGAGACTGCTCCCCCTGTTGGGCGCTTTGCTATTTACGTTTTGAATGCAATTCGCCTGAACGGAAACATTTTGCCGCTGGAAGATGCCCTGGTGGGGGACAGGTGGCAGTGAGCAGGGGGGTATCATGGAGGCCAGCAGGGGGTGGGAAGCAGCAGTGAGCACAGAGGCTCCCCCTGCCCCAGGAGACCTCTGTATAGAAGTGTGAGCACTGTGAGATATTCCCCTTGGGATGGAGCCGCTCTGGGAAGAGCAGAAGGTTCCACGTTCCCTCCCTGGCAGCATCTCCAAGATAGGGCTGAGAGAGATTCCTGCCTGCAACCTTGGAGAAGCCACTGCCAGTCTGTGAAGACAATACTGAGCCAAATAGACCAATGGTCTGACTCAGTATATGGTAGCTTCCTATGTTCAGTTATAAATCCCGCCCCTGCCGAGTTCACTTTTAAAATGAATGCAAGTACAGTCATTCACACAAAAACATGCACAAATATACAGACCTCTGTACAGCCCGACAACATAATATCTGAATAGGGCTCACATCTTTTGTTCATCCTGAATTGCCTGCCCATCATTTTTCACGAGGTGGCTCTGAGTTCTAGAATTAGGAAAGAGGGAGAAAACTGTCTCAAGCCACTAGAACTATATGCCATGCATAGTGTTATACGCCTCTGTCCTCCTGTCCCCAGAATGTCCTTCCTAAATAGCTCTTATTGGATCAGACCTCCTCTTCCCCCTGCCAGCTTCCTGCAAGCCCCACACACCAGCAGCCTTCCGGCCAGTTTGCCCGCCAGCTGAAATAAAGGCCGCAGATGTCCCCATGCCTACCCGAAACAGCTGATTGGGAGTTTCAGACTGAGATAGTGAGAGAAGTCATAGGGTTGGGAGGTATGAACTCGGAATAATTCTATTTCCTAGAGAAGGAATGGAAAACCTCCTGCCCCACGGTGTCTTTAAGGGGTGCGTGGGTTTCGGTAAGGATCCAACACAAACTCCGTTAGCAAAAGGAAGTACAGCTGGGGCACATCCTCTGGCAAAAGACCAACAGCTGCTTCGTGGACGTTCCCCCCCCCCACCCAATGAAGAGAACTGCATTACAATGACCAGCTGGTCTGTGTGGCTGCCAAAGGGCACTGGCTATTTTGGGACCACTGATGGAGTACTTCAAGTAAAGCTCCATTTTCGTTGTTCGTTATCTTGTCCCTTTTTAAAAGCTAGAAGTTATAAATATTTGTATAAGAGCTATGGGAAATACCACAAATTCAGGAAAGAGCTAATTTCTGGGGAGATATTTCTACAAGGAAGCCAGGGGCGTAGCAAGGTTGGAGTGGGCCCAGAGACAAGATTTTAGAATGCCCCCTTCCCCACTGAAGCTCAGCTCATGAAGTAAATAAATCTTAAATGAGGCTGAATAGTGGTAACAAAAAGCAGATATATATAGATATAGATATAGATAGATAGATAGATATAGATATAGATATATATAACCTATGTGCCACAATAGAACATCATCCTAAATTATTTTTTTAAAGGTTTTGTAAATTGTGGATGATGCAAGTCATTTAATGGTACTAGAGAAAGACATGCTGTTCTGGTAGCTCCAGGTCTTAACACTCACATCAGTTTCGGAGGATGAATACAACTGAAGGAAGCCCGGGCGGGTGCGCAGCTGGGGGAGTCAGTCATGTGACTTGGCTCTGGGGGGGCAAGGTAGTGGGCCCCCAGACAACTGTCTCCCCTTGCCCTATTATAGTTACGCCCCTGAAGACAGCAAGAATTAGTAACGATGGGGGATTTCAACTCCCCTGTTGGAAGACAAGCTCTAAGCATCGGATGATCTCCCAACACATTCCTGAGCACCTTGCTGACCACTTTCTCTTTCAGAAGGCGAAGAGAAGATCGCAGGGGCTGGCTGTCCTTTTCTTGATCCCATCCATCCAAACATAGGAAGCTGCTTTATACCAAGTCAAACCATTGGTCCGTCTAGCTCAGTCTTGACTACAATGACCAAGGTTTCAGGCAAGAGTATTTTCCAGTCTTAATTGTGGGTTGCCGAGGAGTGAACCTGGAACCTTCTGCATGCAGGTAGATGCTCTTCCACTGAGTTATGACCCCATCCCGGGGCGTAACTACAATAGGGCAAGGAGAGACAGTTGTCTGGTGCCCCACTGCCTTGGAGGGCCCCCCAGAGGCAAGTCACATGACTGACTCCCCCAGCTGCGCACCCGCCCGGGCTTCCTTCAGTTGTATTCATCCTCCAAAACTGATGTGAGTGTTAAGACCTGGAGCTACCAGAACAGCAGGTCTTTCTCTAGTACCATTAAATGACTTGCAATTTAGGATGATGTTCTATTGTGGCACATAGATGTTTATATAAATTTTACTATGCTTTTTGTTACCACTATTCAACCTCATTTAAGGGGGGGGACATTTTAAAATCTTGTCCCTTGCTACACCCCTGGCCCCATCTCCTAATATTATACATCATTCGCATGAGGTCACCCATCCAAATGCAGTCCAGGGTGGACCCTGCTTAGCAAAGTTGTTCACTATTTATGTTCACCACCACAAGACAAGACCAGTTTGTAGGGAAGAGTGCGTCAGTGAGGTTGAAGTAGCAGGAATTTGGGGGGAAAGGATTGTGTAATGCTATAACTCTTGATCTTATGGAAAGCTGTGAGGGAGTTAAACGTTTACTTTGGATTCAGGAAGGCTGATTTCAATAAGCTTAGAAGCGCATGAGGTAGGATTCTGTGGCTAGATGGACTAATCAGGAAAGGGGCCCCAGACGGATGGAAGTTAGTAAATGCACAATAAAAAGTGTGCCAGTGGGCAGAAAAATGGGTGGGGGGGAGCCCCCGTGGCTGCTCAGGAAACCTAGTGATGAGCTATAAATACATAAATAATCATGGAAGTTTCTGATCAATGCTTTTATAGAGTTAAAAGCTTACTTCTTATACCAGATTGGATTATTGTTTAAAGCAGCAGACAATCCTTTTCTGGGAGCCACTTTCAAGAGTTGGGCAGCGCCCCCATATTCCCCTCTCATTCCCATTTTTTGCCACCCTAAATTTGATGGATTGTTTACATGGATTGTCTCCTTCGTGACAATGATGGATTGTCTCCTCAACTGATGGAAGCCACTAATCTGGAAATTACCAGATTAAGTAACTTTTACCAGCAGGGAAATCCTTTTGACCTAGAAGCTATAGGGGAAATTTTAGGTCCTTTGCACTGTACATGATACATCTTTTACACGGCAGATCCCTTATATCCACCCCAGAAATAACAGCACAAGCTCACAGACAACTAACAAAATTTGAAGTACTGGTTTTGGAAGCCCTGGACACCCTCAAAGGTGTGATTTCAAAATTATATGATTTTATTATAAACCACACATTTAACCCACTGCCTGGCCTTAAAATGTCTTGGGGAAATGATTTCCAATAGGAAATCAAAGATCAGGAGTGGATGAACATATGGAAATGGAAGCCAGTTACTTCCTCTTCGGCCCAAATTAAGGAGAACTTTCTCAAAGTTTTCCATAGATGGTACCTGACCCCAATAAAAATAGCATACATCCAAAAAGACTGCTCTCCACTTTGCTGAAGTGGTTGTGGGATGAATGAAACCTATTTTCATCTTTGGTGGGCCAGTCCTAGGGTCTTATCCTTTTAGACAGAAGTATTCACGGAGATGTGCAGGATTACAAACCAGAAAATAGGATTATGCCCCCAGCTGGTGATAGTAAATGTATTTTCTGTGGTCAATACAGATGTGATATCCAAAAAATTAATTGTGTTTATAGTAACTGCTACCAGGTTAGCTATAGCCAAACAATGGAAAAATCAAACCTGGTCGATGGACATCTGGAACAGAAACCTATGGGATATTGCAATCTCAGAAAAGCTAACACATATTATTTGGTCCTGTGCAAACTAGACTACAAATAATTATTTTTATGTAGTTTGGTCAGATTTTATTCTTTACACTAATCTGGAAAATTATGGTTGTTTTCCTACCACAGACAATATTAGAGAGTATGGATGGATTGATGAATTGTGGTTTGTTGTTGTGCTTTGCTGTTTGTGTTTGGATCAATATTGTTTAGCATTGTAGATGTGTTTTAATAAAGAATTGATTTTAATTAATTAATAAATCAAGTGTATAATAAACTGAAAGAAGAACTGGTAATCAAGGATAAATAGCTCAGACTTGTAGGGATAGTGTCAGGAAGAGCTGTTTTGTGGTAGCAAGCATGACTTGCCCCCTTTGCTAAGCAGGGTCCAACCTGGTTGCATATGAAAGGGAGACTATAAGTGTGAGCACTGTAAGATATTCCCCTTAGGGGGTGGAACAGAAGGTTTCAAGTTCCTTCCTTGGCATCTCCAAGATAGGGCTGAGAGAGACTCCTGCCTGCAACCTTGGAGAAGCCACTGCCAGTCTGTGAAGACAGTACTGAGCTAGATAGACCAATGGTCTGACTCAGCATATGGCAGCTTCCTATGTTCCTATGAAACCAAAAGCTAAGTTGAAACTGGCAAGGGATGCTAAGAGCAGCTAAAGGGGATTTTTCAGGTTCAGAACTGTTAGGCCCACTGCTCAGTAAGGAAGGTGAGATGTGAGCAAGTGACAAAGAGAAGGTGGAAGCTACTGCTCAGCTACTATTTGTATGCAACCTGAGGGGCAGGATTGCATCTTCAAAAAAGGGGGAAAGGGAGGATCCAGAAAACTGCAAAATCAGTCAGTCTAATATCTTTCAGTACCATGAGCCCCTGGTGGCGCAATGGTAAAAACTGCCGCCCTGTAACCAGAAGGTTACAAGTTCGATCCTGACCAGGGGCTCAAGGTTGACTCAGCCTTCCATCCTTCCGAGGTCGGTAAAATGAGTACCCAGAATGTTGGGGGCAATATGCTAAAATCATTGCAAACTGCTTAGAGAGCTCCGGCTATAGAGCGGTATATAAATGTAAGTGCTATTGCTATTGCTATTGCTATTGCTATTGCTATTGCTACCAGGAAAGATACTGGAACAGTCATTTCCCTGTAAGCATCGTGATAACAATGCAGTGATTAATACCGACCAGCATGGATTTGTCAAGAACAAAGCCTGTTTAGTGAATCTTACCTCTTTTTTTCTTGTCTTACTAGCTTAGTTGATGATAGGGATGCTGTAGATGTAATTTATCTTGATTTCAGCAAAGCATTGGACAGAGTTCCTCATTATATTTTGGTTAGCAAACAGGTCAAGTGTGGGCTAGATGATTGCGATCATTAGGTAGATTAACAACAGCATGGATAATCTGTTGTTCAGATTATTGTTCTGTTGCACTTCAAAGAGTGCTCATCAGTGGCTCCCCGGCAGATTGGAGGGGGATTTCTACTGGGGTGCAGTAGGATTCTGCCCTGGGCTTGATACTCTTCAACGTTTTTATCAGTGATTTAGATGAAGAGGTGGAGGGAATCCTCATCAGACCTGAAGATAACACAAAATCGGGAGAGATAGCTAACACCTTCCTAAGACAGGAATAAAATTCAAAATGACCTTGACAGAACAGAAAACTGAGCTGAAACTAACAAAAGGGAAGTCAGCAGAGACTGACTGAAAGTTCTGCACTTAAGCAGTCATATAGGATGGGGACTATCTAGCTTGGGAGCAGAGTTCCCTCTAACAGGGATTCCCATTTGCTTTTCACTACAACTCACAGCATCCCCAGCTGCAGTGGCCTTTGGCTGGACATTATGGGAGTTGTAGTCAACAACATCTGGGAATTCCTGTTAGAGGGAACACTGCTTGTTCAAGTTCAAGGTTTATTACAGTATGACCAGCACAAACACTGCTTGGGAGTAGTACATGTGAAAAACAACTTGGGACCACAGGCTTAACAAGAGTCAGCCGTGTGGTACAGCTGGAAAAAGGACTAGTGTGATTTTTAGTCTGCATTGCTCCCAAGTTTGACTTTTAGTACAGTCATCCGTCGTCAACTGCTAGGGTTCCGTCCTAGCAAAACCTTGCCATTGGCAAATTCACAGTTGGCAAGGCATTAAAGTCTATTGAAAACAGGAGGTTAGGGGAACCATGACCGCAAAAAGACCTAAAAATAAAGGGGGAAATACCAAAAATAAATGTTAAAAAATCACCCACAAATCCTGTAATATCGTCAAGAGTCATCAAGAAGAATTAGCAGATCGAACCTCTGGAAATTTTTTTAACCTGTCCCCCAGATCACTCAAAGGCATTTTAAATTGGCAAGGGTCACCAAGGGTCACCAAGAGGAATGAGCAGACTGAACCTCTAGAACACGCCCCCCCCCCAAAAAAAATCACTGAAACCAGTTAGTTTCATCACTAAAAAAAACCTTGCCAACCACGGATACTTGGGTCGCAGTTGGCAAGAACTGTCACAATTTCCTTTTCACATATACTCAAAACCACGGTTGGTAAAACCATGGTTGGCAAGGGATCACTGTAATCTGTGAATGTTTCAAATTGTTTTAAACCGTTGTTTTGATGATTGCTTTATTTTGCCTTTATTGTATTTACTTTTGTGAGCTGCCTAGAGCCTTCGGAGTCAGGGAGGTATATAAATTAAATAAATAAATAAATAAATAAATAAATATATATATATATATATATATATATATATATATATATATATATATATATATAAAAATAGTCAACTTTATTCCACGTGGGTCAGTCCTGAACTCAAGCATTGGGTCTTGTTCTGGCAGCTCCACAAGAAGTATACAAACTTAAACAAGTTCAGAGGGGGGCAGCAAAGATGGTTCGGAGTCTGGAAAACAAGCCCTATGAGGAAGGGTTGAAGGATCTGGGTTGATTAGCCTGGAGTGATAGCATTCTTCAAACACTCGAAGGGCTGTCATACAGAAGAGGGCAAAGACCCATCCTTTGCTGCCTCTGAGGACAGAACTCAGTTTAATGGACTTAAATGACAGGAGAGTAGATTTTTGTTCAACTTTGGAGGAAACTTCTAAGAGCAGTTCGATACTGGAACCAATTACCTAGGGAGGTAATCTATTTAGCAGAGGGAGAGTAACTGGCCCTATCCACCCCCAGCACAGTACCTCCAGTGGCTGTTGCTGGAGTCTATCTTATGTTTCTTTTTAGATTGTGAGCTCTTTGGGGACAGGTAGCCATATTTATTTATTTATTTATTTATTTATTTGTTTATTTATTTATATGACTTGTATACTGCCCAAACTTTCATCTCTGGGTGGTTAACAATAACATAAAAACAATTAAAACAGATATAAAAGGTTAAAACAGTTTAACAATTTAAAAACAGTATAAAATTAAAATTACAAATTTAAAAAGCTGAAAAAGCTTGGGTGAAGAGATGTGTCTTCAGATGTTTTTTAAATATAGTCAGGGATGGGGAGGATCGCATCTCAGCAGGGAGCACATTCCACAATCTTGGGGCAGCAGCCGAGAAGGCCTGTCTCTGTGTAGCCATCAGACGAGTTGGTGGCAACTGGAGACGGACCTCCTCAAGTGACCTCTATGGGCGGTGGGGCTCATAGCGAAGAAGACGCTCTCTTAAATACCCAAGGCCTAAGCCATTTAGGGCTTTGTAAGTTATAACTAGCACTTTGTATTCTGCCCGGAAACCAATTGGCAGCCAGTGTAGCTCCCTCAGCAAGGGAATAATGTGGTCTCTCCGAGATTTTTTGTGTTTATTATTTATTAATGTATTTTTAAATCTATTTCATTATGTATTTATATGTGTGTGTGTATGTATATGTATATAACATATATACATATAAATATCTATATTGTATAAGTATAATAAATGTATTTATTATATTTTATTATGTATACATAATAAATATTTATGTATTTATTATTTCTCTATGTAAACCACTTTGGAAGCTTTTGTTGAAAAGCAAGTATATAAATATTTGTAGTAGCAGTTGTAGTGGGCTCTCTCTTGCTGGAAGTCTTCAAGCAGACGCTGGTCAGCCATTTGTTGAGGATGCTCAAGCTCTGGGTTTCCTGCACTAAGCAGGGGTTTGGACCATGTCTCCTCCAACTGGATGAATCTAGAAGGAAATCATACCTGAATTTCAGCTTTCGTTTGAAGCAAGTTTCTCTTGGTTATAGAAATATTTTTCAAAATGTTATTTAAGATTCGGAAAAAGAGAAAGGAAGTGAATCAAAAGAAATACTAATTCAAAGGAAACTGCTTTCATGTCTCTGTCTTGAAGGTGATTTGCATTGAAGCCGCTGAATCTCTGCAGCACCTGCAACAAAAACTGTTCCCAAGCTCCAAAGTTTTTGCGTCATAACTTTCTTCCAATTACAGAAATTGAGCTTTTGAGTGGCCATGGTGGGACTTTGCATCATCGGAGCCATAATTTTGGTGCTCTCTTCACTGTCAGGCTCTGGAGGGCCCCATAGCGGTGGAGCACATACTTCACGCACGTAAGATTCCAGGTTCAGTCCTTTGTCTCTCCAGCTGAAAGGCTCTCAGATGGCAGAAGTGGGAATTGCATCTGCTTGGATGCAATTGGAGAACCGTTACCAATTAAAGGCAACAATACTTTTAGGACCAATGGTCTGACTCAATAGATAGAGCTTCTGTATTTGTCACTCTTTGTGCATCCTGTCCCACTGAAAACACAGCACGTTTTTCTCTGCCATTCCTGGGGCCCATTCACACATTCAAAAGCTGCATAAGAGGAGCGTCCGGCCAGGATCCTAGGTCCGTGTGTGCTCCTGAGAACCGGTTGTGTGTCGGCAACCACTGAGGTAGAGGAATGGGCAAGTGATAATGTGCCAGCATTTTATCTTTTATCCAACCCCTGCTAACTGGACAAAGAGGCACCTTTTTGACATCGTGATTCCCTTTATTTAGCTGGGAGGGAGTAACTGGCCCTATCCACCCCCAGCACAGTACCTCCAGTGACTGTTGCTGGTGACTACTTTATATTTCTTTATAGATTGTGAGCCCTTCGGGGACAGGGATCCATCTTACTCATTAATTTATTGATTGATTTCTCTGTGTAAACTGCTTTAGAAACTTTTTTAATTGAAAAGCAGTATATAAATATTTGTTGTTGTTATCTTAGCTGGAGGAAAAGCCCATCCCACACTGTCCTATTCAGACCACATCTAGCACACAATCACTTTCCCAACTTGCTACCTCAATTTTTGCCAGTTCTCAGGAGCACACAGAGGTCTGGAATCCAGGATGGACATTCCTCCTACTCAGCTTTTGACTATGTGAATGGGCCCCTGGTACATTTTAGGAGAATGAACTAGACCTTGGCCCAGCGTGTGTGTGTGTGTGTGTGTGTGTGTGTGTGTGTGTGTGTTTATCCCATTATAGGTTACCCTTGTACCCAAATGCCATAGTTTTTCTGATCTTTTATGAATGCCCTTGAGAAGGCCAACCTCAAGTGCCCAGACATCCCTAGGTGTCTTGCTGATGACCCTAGCTAACATCAAATGAAACTGAAATATTGGGAGAGTGCTGAGTCTTGTCATAGCCTCTGAAACAACAATGTGCCTTGATTAGAGGATACGGAGATTGTGCGAGAGCTAGATGAGCATAAATAGGAACATCATCCCAAGGGGTGAGAGAAATCATTTAGCAGAGCAAGGTGATGGTGATCAAAGATGTGATTGGGAAGGAAGGGGGAAATTGGCATGAGCCAGCCAAGGAAATGCAAAAAGCCATCCAGACTTTGTTTTCCCCTTTCAGTTTTCTGCAGCTTAATCCCATAACTAGTACCTAGATTAGGGACAAATCAAGCAGGATTTATGACCCAATAGATTTCTTGGAACTTGACCCTATTAATCTTCCTTTCGCTGCAATGGCTCAGAGAATAGATTGCTAGGCAACCACCCTACTAAAAACTAAAAATGTCCATTCCAAATGTTGAGGCCCAAATTTGTGTGTTGTGTTTTTGTTTTTGTTTCTGAAGTGCCTACAGTAACTAGGTGTTGTGTATAAAACGAGACCTTACCCTCGGGTTTATGTTCTAGAAACTAGACACACAGGAGAAGGGCAGTGGAGGGAACAGGTAGAGATGGGAGATCAGTTTGAGAATGTCAGAATGAGAAAGTGAAGTTTTAGTTTAGATTTAACTCATAATCACATCTGATCTGCTTGTGTGTGAGAGGGAGAATAATCTGTAGCAAAACTAAGCTGCCAGCACAGGCTGAACTGCACAAATGACCCAAGTTGTCTCCTGGAGTGCCCGAGTTTTTGAGGACAACAGTGAAGAATGTGGAATCTGAGAGATGTGCCGCCAGGATCCCTTGGCATGTTGTAGAAGATGCTGGAGTGCAGTCCTCACAATCACACAGAAATGCACAGGATCACAGAGAGTTGTGTCCAGAGGCATTCTTACCCCGGGACCTTGGGGCCCTGGTCCATGATGTCATGGGCTTGCGGCAAACTATTGGACTGCGCAGTCGCGCCTCGCAGTTTTTGAGGGCCGCTCGGACGGATGGACAGGCCCAGCAGCTACTCTGCTCGCCACTGCCACTGCGCGGGGAGGCCTGCTCGGCTCACCCCCATCCCTGCACGTGGCGGCTAAAATTACAGAAAAGCCGTGGCTCGGCATGGCTGGGCCTCGCGGTGGTGGGGGTGGCCTCATGGCGGTAGCAGCCGTGGCGGTCTGGGCGCCAAAATCGGCTAGGTGCGCCACTGGTTGTATCCTAGCATCCTTTGAAACATTATAAGAGGTCCTGGATAGGGCATTTGAAGCAGCCAGAAAACAAATAGTCCATGAGTCAGCTGTGGGGGTTGGTATCATCTGAGGGGACACAAGAACATAGGAAGCTGCCATACCATAGATCCATCTAGCTCAGTATTGTCTTCACAGACTGGCAGCGGCTTCTCCAAGGCTGCAGGCAGGAGTCTCTCTCAGCCCTCTCTTGGAGATGCCAGGGAGGGAACTTGGAGCCTAGATGCTCTTCCCAGAGTGGCTTCATCCCCTAAGGGGAATATCTTCCAGTGCTCACACTTCTAGTCTCCCATTCGTATGCAATCATGGTGGACCCTGCTTTGCTAAGGGGACAAATCATGCTTGCTACCACAAGACCAGCTCTTCTGGACAAATACTCATTGTGGCATCTGGCAAGGTCTGCACCCCTAGAGATGGAAACGAGGCAATAGCATTGCAGTACTTTCAGCGTTCCGTCCGTTACCATGCTTTTGTTGTCCTGACCATCAGGCTTGCAGCAATCAAAATCGCAGTGGCGTTTTTAAAAGTTTTAAACACAAAAACAACTATAAAATGTTATCAATGTTGTCAGAGGACTAGAAATGAAAATTGGCAGGAACGTCTTCCAAAGGTTACTCCATAGGAAGAATACAGCAATTTTGTCGTCGTTACCTTAACCCTGACCCTAACCCTTTCCTTTGTGCAAAATTGACTGCAATTTTACCCTAAGTGTTTGGGGATAGGGGTAAAGAAGGGGTAATCACGCAGAGAAAGCTGTAAGTGCAGCAATGCTATCACCTATTTCCCATCTCTGGAGGGTTAGACATTGCCAAAGGTCACTGTGAACATCCATCCCCTGAGATGGTTCTGATGGCCAAAATTTGTGGGCCTGGTTCATGGAATAAAAAGAAAAACCTTGCAAGGAGAAGTCAAAACCATCTTTTGAGCATAAAAGCAGCCCTGTGGAATTGGACCAAGGAAACATCTAGTCCAGCATCTTTATCTCTACCAGCAGTCTCCCTCCTTTGCTGTTTAGTCTGTCCTTGACTTAGGGAGGAGAGCTGAACTTGTGGCAGCAAGCATGACTTGTCCCCTTTGCTAAGCAGGGCCTGCCATGGTTGCATATGAATGGGAGACTACATGTGTGAGATATTCCCCTTAAAGGATGGAGCCGCTCTGGGGAGAGCATCTTGGTTACAAGTTCCCTCCCTAGTATCTCCAATATAGGAGCTGCCTATGTTCCTATGACTGGTATTCAAAGGGTCACTACCTTTGAGCATGGAGGCTCCATATAACTATCTTAGTCCACAGCTGCTGATATGTGAAATTTTCTGCACTCATAAGGTAGATTGGTTTCACTGAAGCCATAATGTGCAGCAGCTGTGAAAAAGGCCAATTCCATGTTAGGCATCATTAGGAAGGGGATTGAAGATAAAAGGCCTAATATGATAATGCCCTTATACAAAACTATGGTGTGGCCACACTCAGAGTACTGTGTCCAATTCTGGTCACATCTAAAACAGGACATTGTAGAATTGGAAAAGATGCAGAAGAAGGCAACCAAGATGATCAGGGACCTAGAGCACCTTTCTTATGAGGCAAGACTACAACACCTGGGGCTATTTAGTTTAGAAAAAAGACGACTGCAGGGAGACATGATAGAGGTCTATAAAATCATGCATGGTGTGGAGAAAGTGGATAGGGAGAAATTCCTCCTCTTCTCACATAACACTAGAACTGGGGTCATCCCATGAAATTGATTGCAAGGAAATTTGGGACTAACAAATGGGAGTACTTTTTCACACAATGCCTAATCAACTTGTGGAATTCTTTGCCACAAGATGTGGTGACAGCCAACAACCTGGATGGCTTTAAGAGGGGTTTGGATAACTTCATGGAGGAGAGGTCTATCAACGGCTACTAGTCAGAGGGCTACGGGCCACCTCCAGCCTCAAAGGCAGGATGCCTCTGAATACCAGTTGCAGGGGAGTGACAGCAGGCGAGAGGGCATGCCCTCAACTCCTGCCTCTGGGCTTCCAGCAGCATCTAGTGGGCCACTGTGTGAAACAGGATGCTGGACTAGATGGGCCTTGGGCCTGATCCAGCCGGGCTGTTCTTATGTTCATATTTCTGCAACTGAAAATAATTCCCCACTTCCCCTCCCCAGCCATGTTTTTTTGAGCACTAGTTTTGAAACCTTTAACCAGCTCTCCTTGGAGTCTGGTGCCTCAGCCTTTTAGCGCCATCTGCTGCCTCCCCCCAGTGGGAACAAGGGCTCCCTTTTTGTTTAGAAAAAAGAGAGAGAGACATTTAACAGCAATCTGCCACCCGCAATCATGCTAATCAAGAGATCTCAAAATCAGGCCCGCATCTCTCCTGAAATGAAAACTGCTGAGCTCCAACCAAGCTGGCAGCTGTGGAGGCTATTTTCAGATCAAGCCCTAAAGATATAGGTCGCTGTGCAGAAGCTGAGATTATTTTAAAAGGCTGCAATCAAGGCTGCTGCGGTGAGGGATTGAAGCAGGCAAGGAAGACGGCAAAGCCAAAGAAAGTTTCTGCCACTGATGAGCCAGGCCTTTACGCTGTCAGGGCTCCCTGCAACCGTTCTTTAGAACTGGGGCTGTACGTGCCATTTCAACTAATCTGAGGAGTGGTGTTTGCTTGCCTTAAATTTTGGATTTGACATGCCGAATCTGCTTCCAAGGCAGCTTGGGGTCCCCAGAACTGCAGCTGCCCTGCCAAAGTTTACAGTCTGTATGAATGCAAGTAGGTGGTGTGCATCAAGCTGTACATTGTACTCCAAGCCACTCATGTACCCCAGCCCACTAGGACTGTGGTTTCCTTCCTCTTCCTGCTGCTTGACCGGGACTGCAACAACAGGGGATGTTCTAAGCATCTGGCAGGCAACAGTATTTAGTTAGTGGACTGCATTCAGGTTGCTGGGTCACAGGTAGAGATGTGAAGGCCTGAAGAAAAAGCTTGGGAAACCCCCATTTCTCTCCTGGGGGCAGAATGGGGGGGAAAACCTTCTCTTCCCCCCCCCCAACCCATTTTTCCAGGCCTCCACCTCTGTAGTCACAGGTTGTGCAGGCCAGCTGTAAACGTGTATGTTCATATGGAAAGCCCACATGGTGGTCAAATCAGTTATGATGCATGTACGGCTACTTATTTATTTATTTAACACATTTTTATACTGCCCCAAAACTTATGTCTCTGGGTGGTTTACAATAAAACAAAATAAATGACAGCAGAACAAGTTAAAACATTACAATTTAAGATTTTTAAACAATGTTAATACTATTAAAACAGTATTTAGTTAAAAGCCTGGGTGAACAGATGAATCTTTAAACGCTTTTTAAAAGTTGTCAGAGATGGAGTGGTTCTTATTTCAGCAGGGTACATTTTCCAAAGCTTCGGGGCAGCAGTGGAAAAGGCCCATCCACGAGTAGCCACCAAACGAGCCAGTGGCAACTGCAGATGGACCTCTCCTGATGATCTCAATGGGCGGTGGGGTTCATGACAAAGAAGACGTTCTCTCAAATACCCAGAAACCTTGATCTGTATAGGGTTTGGGCAGAACTCTTGTTAGTTCTATCTTCAAAGGTCCATTCAAACTGAGCCCTGAAAGTAGTGTTCCCAGTACCAGGGATCCGCAGATGTTGTTGACTACAACTCCCATAATCATCAAGCAAAAGCCATTGCAGCTGAGGATTTTGGGAGTTGTAGTCAACAACATCTGGGAATCCCTGTTAGAGGGAAGACTACCTGAGAGCACCTCTGATTGCATGCCCCTAGAGTGCTTTCCAGAATCTTTGGCAAGATGCAGGGGTCTTCCCAGCTTTCAGGCCTGTAGGGCCTCAGTGTTCCTGAGGGTATTCCTGAGGGTTCCTGACCCCAACACTTTCCTGAGACTATGCATAAAAGAGTAGCAGTGGACTAGCTGTTTTTTAGGGAAGCTTGTCTATTGTTACTGACATTAGGAACGTAGCCTTCTACCGAGTCAGACCCTTGGTCCATCTAGCTCAGCATTGTCTGCACTGACTGGCAGCAGCTCTCCGAGGTTTCAGACAGGCGACTCTCCCAGCCCTACCTGGAGATGCTGCCAGGGACTGAACCTGGGACCTTCTGCATTTTCAGAATGTTCTACCACTGAGTTGCAGCCCCATCCCCTGAGAGGAATACCTTACAGCAGACAGTGCTCACATGTGGTCACCCATCCAAATGCAAACCAAGGGCAGACCCCTTCCCCCTTCCCAGGTTACTTGGAGCATAGTTGGGAAGCCATTGGCCTGCTCAGGAGGCCCAGATAAATGCTCGGGCTGCCTCTGCTTTGCAAGGGGGCTAATTCTGAAAGTCTGCTTCATGTGCTTAGGAGTGAATGCTTTCTTTTCTGCCCTTGCAGTGGCATGAGCTGGAGCTGGGGATGGGCGTCTGCTGGAAGCAGCATCTTAGCAGAATTCGGAAGCCTCCACTTAGAATTCCTGCACCTGTCTGAGCTGTCTGGAAATCCAGTGTACACTGAAAAGGCAAGTGCTTACACATCTCTCTCTCTCTCTCTCTCTCCCCCCCCCCCCCATTCTGGAGGTAATTCAGGCTTGTTATATGCTCCCACCCAGAACGGATCATCAGGAGCCTCGCACTGCCACACTAACCCACCCCTTGCCTTTTGGGTGGTGACTCACAATCAAACATGCCCAGCTGTGCCCGCTCTAGGCAGTGATGGTTGGTCTCTGACCGCAGCCCAGTAGCGAGCCTTCTGTCCGTTTGTCAGCAAAATCAGGAGCTCCGGCTTGCACAGGGCTGGCCAACGTAATAAGGACGACACAGACATTGTGGCTGCGAAGCCCTTGAAAGTCCCCATGTCTTGGAACACAAAGCCGGCTCTTTCTTGCATGCTTATGATCAGGCTTAGGCTTTGTGTGAGCAGCTGTGTTAACAGTGGCCTGTTTCCCAAAAGGCCGAATAGTCCATGAGCCAGGCCCATAAATGTTGGACATCAGTGTTAATGGAACTGTTGGCGGGGACCCCGAGCTATGTTTTAGGCTTGGGGGTGGGGTATTCGCTAGCTTGGGATGTAGCGGGCCTACCTTCAGAATAAATTTGTTTGAAGCTTTGGTCACTGAAAGAAATGAACAGAGAGGTTAAAGTCCAGAATTAAAATGAGGTTTATTGAACAGAAAATAATGGGTAAGTGCAACCATATTTAACTAGCAAGACCAACAAACAAAAGACCATGTTACAGCTCACAAGGTGGCAGTTTGGCTTGAGTTTCTGAATTAGGTTCACTCAATTGGTACCATCTCAAGGGACTAGTGCTCATAGGGATTTCTGGCACTGTCTACCCCCTTAGAGATGAAAAATGGATAATAGCGTTGTAGCACTGACAGCTTTTTGTGTGGTACCACCCCTTCTTTATTCCTACCCCAAAGCAATTAGGGTAAAATTGCAGTCACTTTTGCACAGACCAAAGAGTTAGGGCCAGGATTAGAATAACCATAAACACATTTCTGTGTTCTCTCCATGGAGTAATTTTTGGAAGGCATTCCTGCCAGTTTCCGTTTCCATTCCTTTGACAACATCGATAAAAATGTATAGTCGTTTTTGTGTTTTATTTTTGAACTTTTAAAAGTTTTTTGAAACACCATTATGCATTTGACCACTTCAGGCCCAATGGTCAGGACAATAAAAGCCCAAGAACACACTGAAAGCAGAAAGTATTGCAATGCTATTGACTATTTTCCACCTCTAGGAGTGTAGACCTTGTCAAAAAATCACAATGATCTTTTGTCCCCCACAAATGGCACTGACCACCCCAGCTGGCTCATCAGTAGGAGGCTCAAGGACCGCTCTCCCCAAACCCTTCAGCCATGCTGTAGAGGTAGCTGTTAATGGAGGTGATGGGTTAATGCTGAGAGCCATTTATGGTCCTAACTGCACATTATATATTATTGCTATGGAATTATTTCTTGTTTACACAGTCAGACAGGTGTTATTGACTGGTTTGTTTTATCCAGACATCGAGTCCTTCCCAAGGACCTGGGATGGCTGAATTTTATCATCAGTACCGTTGGTTATTATAGATATCATCGCAAAATATAGGCTATTCCCAGTAAAGCTGCTTTTTGTAATTGGCTGATGGTGATTTCTGTGGCCCCTATGGTGTTGAGGTGCTCTTCAAGGTCTTTTGGAACTGCACCCAGGGCGCCAATTACCACTGGGATTATTTTGGTCTTCTGCCACAGCCTTTCAAGTTCAATTTGTAGATCTTTGTATTTGGTGATTTTTTCTATTTCTTTTTCTTCTATTTTGCTATCCCCTGGTATTGCTAGGTCGATTATTTTCACTTGTTTTTCTTTCTTCTCAACTACAGTTATATCTGGTGTATTGTGTGGCAGATGTTTGTCTGTTTGTAGTCGGAAGTCCCATAATATTTTTACATCTTCATTTTCTACTACTTTTTCAATTTTATGCTCCCATCAATTTTTGGCTACAGGTAGCTTGTATTTTTTGCAGATGTTCCAGTGTATCATCCCTGCTACCTTGTCATGCCTTTGTTTGTAGTCAGTCTGTGCGATCTTTTTACAACAGCTGATTAGGTGGTCCACTGTTTCATCTGCTTCTTTACAAAGGCGGCACTTGCTGTTTGTTGTGGATTTTTTGACTTTTGCTCTTATTGCATTTGTTCTTAGTGCCTGTTCTTGCGCAGCCAGTATTAAACCCTCTGTTTCTTTCTTCAAGTTGCCATTCTTAAGCCATTGCCAGGTCTTGGTGATGTCTGATTTTCCACATATTGTGCAAATATTGACTATTATTATTGTTGTTGTTGTTGTTGTTTCGATTTCTATACCGCCCTTCCAAAAATAGCTCAGGGCAGTTTACAAAGAGAAATAACCATTAAATAAGATGGCTCCCTGTCCCCAAAGGGCTCACATTCTAAAACGAAACATAAGATAGACACCAGCAACATTCACTGGAAGTACTGTGCTGGGGGTGGATAGGGCCAGTTACTCTCCCCCTGCTAAATAAAGAGAATCACCACGGTAAAAGGTGCCTCTTTGCCCAGTTAGCAGTCTTCTTTCAAGGATTATTGGAGTTTCTTAAGAACCACATTTCACTCATAATCGTTACTGTTGGATTTTACCTTGAGATTTTATTCCAGTGATCCTGTAACTGTGTGTGCAGGAGAGGAACTCTAGTGTATAGGTGGATTTCGTTATCCGTAGATTCCATATCTACAGATTCGCGTATCCGCGGTCAGGAAAAAGGCACCTGACTTCGGCAAACATGCAGTGGGGGACAACCGTGCCGACCTCACGTATCCATGGGTTGGAGGTGGGCAGAAATGACTGTGGAGGTCATTTCCTGCCGCCATTTTCTTTGATGGAGCCACAAAATGGCTCACGTCTTTGTAAAAAAAAAAATAGGAAAACAAACAATTTTTGGCTAGTTTGGGAACACAGCACAACTAATGGGGAGCCACAGAGCACAGTGAGAAGCTTCCCCCTGTGAAATTTGGCCAGTTTTCAGCCAACTGGCAACCTTACCCCTGTGATCCTATAGATCCCATGATTTGGTATTCGCAGTTTCCATATCCACGGCTGCAGCCCGGAACAGAACCCCCGCAAATATCGAGGTTCTCCTGTTGGCTCCATATGTAAAGCTCCATACACATACACATACACACTGGCATGGTCACTCAAATAACCCACCCCAAGGAAGAGAAATTGTTCCTGGTAGAATTGGAACCAGTCCCTCAAGGCCAACAAATGGATCGGCCCAGAATGCCGTTTGTGGCACAAAATGCTCTGCTTGTTCTCTCTGCTGCTTTAATGAAGTAGCCCCAGGGCAGCTGTTCCCAGGCTAGATCTGCTGCTCAGAAAGCAGCCAGCCGCCTGCTAGGTGCTTGGGGCATGGCAGAAGCTCATAGGAAGGCAACTGGAAAAGGGAGGATAAGATGTGAGAGGCTTGCAAGGGGAAGTCTGGTGCAAACAATAGTAGAGCAAGGGGGAGACACAAAAGTAACAGCAAATGAATGAGAAGTTGGAAACCAGGGAGACCACATGGGGAAGATAAGGAATGAATAGAACTGAATAGTCGGCTGCATGAAAATGAAGTGCACTATGGAATAGAATGAACCGGAAAGAGTATGGGAGGAGAGGAAGATAAAAGAAAGGAAACTGGGTTGGGAGGGAAAGGCAAAACCTGAAATCAGAGGAGAAATACACCAGGGGGAAAGGGAAGCTTGGGAGAAGGGCCACACTTCAATCTACGATTCACTCCATATGCCTTCTTCTTAAGGTACAGATAGGTGAATAGGGACAGGCCTGTGTTTCTTGCCCAGGGGTGGGTGAGAAGGCTCCTTAATACTTTTCCAAGAGGCCAATTAAATCTCCATTCTGTTACCAAGGCCTAGCCAATCAATACGTTTGAGAACCTGCTTGTTAATGGACTCACCCACCCAGAACATGCAGATTAAAGCCGAAGCTGTGTGAGAAAACAAAGCACAGGAGGAGGCTGTTGCAAATGGCCATCCGGAGGGAAATGAGCTTTCAAACAGCAAATCAACTCTTTAGCTCTTAGCCAGAGACTTATGGGGTTTTTAATTGGAGCCTTGTCCATCTGCATTTGTGCTCAGACGTGTCATTTACAGGCAACATTCTTCAGTTGAGCCTGTATATCACAATCATTTATGCAGAACAGGTTGTTTATAACTGAAGCCAGTTTTTCAGTTGACAGTGAGGCAGGTCTCACGATCTGTGAGACCCGCTTTTGCCTCTTTTGCGGTGAGAGTGGGCTAAGCCCGTTCTCCCCGCACACGATTCTGGCGGGAGCCCTGGGCAGCCAGATCGGCCGCCCACACGATTGACTGCTTCAGCCACCTAGGGGTTGGAGATCCCAGGTGACCCCTAGTTAGTCAAAGGTTTGTGGTGAAAGGGATCTTGGAGGGAATGCATGGGTAGTTGCTAGGCCACAGATTACAGTTGCTTGTTGACAGACTAAGTGCTTCCCTTATTGGGGGAACATAGGACAGTAATTCTGTGCTTCCTGCTGAAATAAGAGCCTCCTCATCTCTGACAACTTATTCCAATTTGCCCATGTCCTCCTGGACCCGGGGCCATGCAGAGCAACAAAGAACGTGGGGTTTTTTTGCAACTTCTGCTATGTACAGCCAGTTCACACAATCTTAAATTGGGTAGGGCAAGCTAGGAAGCTGTGCATGCTCTTACTTTCCAATCATATGCTAGCAAAAATCTAGGCAGGAGGAGCGGGTGAGTGATTAGCTGGGCGCTGGGTAGGACAGCTTTTTGTCCATTCTCGATAAAGTGCTGGGTTCAAGTGCAGGATAGGACGGCGCTGTCCTACCCAACTCCTAGCTCGCAGATGATAACTCTTCCCTCCTCCTACCTTGGATTTTATTAAAACATGATCGAAAATTAGGAGTCCTCACAGCTCCGAAGCAGGGTAGAACACTTGTTCTGCTCTATTTACGATTGTGTGAACTGGCTGGTAGCAGAAGTGCTAATTCCTTATCTCAAGAGTTCTCAAACTTGGTTCTCCAGATGTTGTTGTTGATGACTCCCATCATCTCCAGCCACAATGGGCTTGAGAACCCCAAACTTATTTAATATTCCTATAAGAAGGCTTCTATCTGTAGAAAAATAGAGCCAGAAAGCAAAGTGGCAGTAGCACTTATTAAAACTCGTGTTGGTTGGCAATTCTGAAGTTCCTAAACTTTTGTGGGGTTTATTTTCTTAAATTTTATAAATGGCTAGAAAAGGACCTCCTTTTCTCTCTCTCCATAGGTGATGAATATCCGGAAAGTCCTGAACAGGATTGAGAAGCCGCAAGGACTTTATCCGAACTTTTTAAGTCCGGTAACTGGGAACTGGGTGCAGCGTAAGTATTTAAGGCTCTGTCTGCTGAGCTGAAGAAATGCTTACTGGTCTGTGTCAGACTTTCCAATGCCTCTCACGGGTGTGAGAGCACCATGCCAAGAAAGTGTTACCCGCCAGATTAAAATCCTCACTGATGCTAATCAAGGAGCTCATTACATGGAGTGATTCAATCAAAGTCATTCTACTGAGCAGATGCAAAAGTCATCTCAGTCCTGTTCCCTGCCAAGTGTCTGTTAACAGCCTGACCAAAAAGACCACCTAGACCAAGCAGCAATTTCAAGAATAACAGAATCAGGCATATTTATTTTATTGATTTGATTTGATTTCTATACCGCCCTTCCAGAAATGGCTCAGGGCGGTTTACATAGAGAAATAATAAATAAATAAGATGGATCCCTGTCCCCAAAGGGCTCACAATCTAAAAAGAAACATAAAATAGACACCAGCAACAGTCACTGGAGGTCCTGTGCTGGGGATGGATAGGGCCAGTTACTCTCCCCCTGCTAAATAAAGAGAATCACCATGTTAGTGCCTCTTTGCCAAGTTAGCAGGCACATATATTGCCATTATTTCAATGACTATGGCCATAAGCAAGTTTTCAAGTTAATACTATATATGCCCATGCCCATTGGCTAGAGAAAATCTATAAGGCCATGTTCTTACAAAACCCTTAAATATTATATATAGTGTCTGAAACATGCAAAATGCATCAGTAACAGAATCCGCATTTTTTGACATTATTTCTGATTTTGTTACAGATGTATTTTGCACATTTCAGACACTATCTATAATAATGTATTTGATGGTTTTGTAAAAAATATGACCTTATAGTAGGTGTTCTCTTGCCAGTGGGCAAGAAAGATGACAAAAATGGGGCATGATATTGTTTGAGAAAATCATGCATGTTACAGAGAAAGTGAACAGAGAGAAGCTTTTCTCTCTCCTATAATGCAAGAACTTGGAGTCAGTAGTTGAAATTGGTTGGAAGTGGACTCGCACACAATGTACAATTAACCCAGGATGTGCTGGTGGCTGCTTACATTCATGAAGGAGGGGGGGGACCTCTGGACTATAGGAAGAAAGAAATGATAAATATGCACTGCATTTTTGTTTTGTATAAGGGCATTATAATATTAGCCGCTTTATTTTCTACTAGGCATTTAGCCCGTTAAATTAACGGGTGCTAGGAGGGGGCGGGGGGAGCGGGAGGGGGGGCTCCGCGGGGGTCCCTGGAGGTCGGCCCAGCCCGGTCCCCGCCCGGCGGCGCCCCCGCCTCTCCCCGGCACACTCACAACTCACTGAATCTGTTGCTCCCCCGGAGCCCGCCCGACTGGGACAGAGGCGGCGGCTGCTGTTGCTGCTGCTGAGACGACACTGGCTGCTGTTGGAGCGCAGCGGCGCCCGGCTCTCCGACGCGGCCCACCCGCTCTCATCCCGTCCCAGGCCCCCGCCAGCACCCCCGGCCACCGCCTCCTCCTCCGCTTCTCCCTCTCATGCTGCCTGCGCTGCGCCACGCCCGGCTAAACCCGACTGCCCTGCCTCCTTCGCCGCCATGCTCCAGCCAGGCCCTCACAGATTCATTCCCTCAGTCTCCGCTGCCGCCATCTTAACCACAGAGCTCAGGGGCTCTGTTGCGGCCTACGCGCTCGCCACGCATGCGCAGAACACCCAGCCTCTAGAGACACGGATGCAGATACCCAGACACGGACGCAGGTACCCTAGCCTTTTATTATATAGGATCCCCTTCCTAATGATCCCTAGCACGGAACTGGCCTTTTTCACAGCTGCCGCACATTCAGTCGACACTTTCAACGCGCTGTCCACCACGACCCCAAGATCCCTCTCCTGGTCAGACACCGACAGCTCAGATCCCATCAGCGTATACTTGAAGTTGGGGTTTTTCATCCCAATGTGCATCACTTTACACTTGCCAACATTGGACCGCATTTGCCATTTTGTCTCCCACTCACTCTGTTTGAGATCCTTTTGGAGCTCCTCACAATCCATTTTGGATTTCACTACCCAAAAGAGTTTGGTGTCATCTGCAAATTTGGCCACCTCGCTCCCTACCCCTACTTCTAGATCAGTTATGAATAAATTAAAACACACCAGTCCCAGGACAGATCCCTGGGGGACCCCACTTCTTACTTCCCTCCATTGTGAAAACTCTCCATTTATACCTATCCTCTGTTTCCTGTCTTTCAACCATTTAGCAATCCACACATGTACTTCTCCCCTTATCCCATGACTGCTAAGTTTCCTCAGGAGTCTTTAGGAACATAGGAACATAGGAAGCTGCCATATACTGAGTCAGACCATTGGTCCATCTAGCTCAGTATTGTCTTCACAGACTGGCAGTGGCTTCTCCAAGGCTGCAGGCAGGAATCTCTCTCAGCCCTTTCTTGGAGAAGCCAGGGAGGGGACTTGAAACCTTCTGCTCTTCCCAGAGCAGCTTCATCCCCTGAGGGGAATATCTTGCAGTGCTCTCACATCAAGTCTCCCATTCATATGCAACCAGGGCAGACCCTGCTTAGCTAAGGGGACAAGTCATGCTTGCTACCACAAGACCAGCTCTCCTCTCCTTTGATGAGGAACTTTGTCACCTGAGGCCAGCGAAATGCAGGGTGGATAGTCTCCCTCCAGGGTGGGGTCCCTCTGTTTTGGATAAGCCTCCAGACATGCAAGAAACAGAAGCCAGCTAATCTGAAAACCCCACCGCGTCTTAATCTGCATTTCACTTGGAAAGCATTGCATGTTAACAGGTGTATGGATCCAGATGATATGTCTTTTATTTATTGACTTAGCTACATTGTTAGTGTCCCTCTCCTCCAGTGCAATAGTCCTTGGGGTGGCTCACCAAGATGATGCAACTAATAAAACATTATAAAATTCAGTTAAAAACAAGACCCAATTAAAACTAGAACTACACATTAAAAATCTACTAGAAACAGGCAAAGAATAAAAACTGAAATGCCTATCTAAAAAGATGGGTCTTCAAGTGTGTGTGTTGTTGTTGTTTTAAGAAAACCCTGAGGGAGGGGGCATGGCGAAGCTCGTCCAAGATGGCATTCCAAACCTGAGGGGCCATGACCAAAAGGCTCTGCCTCTGGTTCGGTCAGTGGGGTGGGGCCATCAGCAGGGCCCAGTAAGTTGAATGGAGGGCCCTGGCAGGGCCCAGAAGCAAGCTGGTAACCAGTGAAGCTGCTGCAGGGTGAGTGCAGATATTGATATCTAGGTCTAAATAGCAGTGGAAATAAAATTGGGTTAAAATGATATGCACATCATCCTTGGCTACCCTGAAGAATCTATACTCAGTTTTGTTTTGTTTTTTAAACACCCCCCTTGTGTGCTTCAAAGTTATAAATCTGTCTGGCATTTTCTCAGGCAGATTTCTCTCAGGCAGAAACCTTCCTACTGCCAGAGCAGTATGGTCTGAAGAGGTAGCCTTGGAAAAGCTCTGCAGCTCTATATTCCAGGCACACCTCCACGCCTGGCCTTGTGGCTCTCTCTTTCATTCGCCTCCCCCTGTCGTCAATCTGCTAAGCCTATAGAAGTCTCCACAGGACTGTCATAGGTCACTCCAGGCAGAGAATCACAACTGCAACATTTAGATGGCCTCACCAGCTGCCAGAAGGTTCTGAACTTGCAATTCTGTCAAAGCACTTGCTTTTTTGCTGTGATGCTTACATCTGAGGCATATTCCCCATCTCTTGTAGTTCTGTGTTTCCCCCTCTGTGAGGAAAAGACACACAGCTGGTGGAGCTATATAACAATAAACAGGGCTGTGTATGGTACCATTCTGCGGGAATGCAGAATGTGGCACTGGGTCAGAAGTCAGCTTCCAGAGAATCTCTTTTATTTTAGCTGCATTCACACAATCATAGCAATCCTGGTTAAGAGTTAACCAGGATCGCCGAGCCCTGTGAAGCTGATTGAGAACCCAGATTTCTGGGCAATCCTGGTCAAACTGCTGTGGTTAAACTGTTATCTATCCTGGTTAAACCTGGTTTAACCACAGTAGTTTGACCAGGATTGCCTGGAAATTCTAGGTTCTCACAATCAGCTCCACAAGGCTCATTGATCCTAGTTAACTCTTTAACCAGGATTGACATGATTGTTTGTATGCAGCCATGTTTTGTTCAAAAAGCAAATTTCTAGCCCTCAGGGTTACAAAACTTTGCTTGGAAGTGTGTGGGCAATATCCTATTAAATCTCAGAAGCCAGTGAAGGTATAGAATAAAACCTTTTTAGTAGTCATGAGGTAGAGCTTCATTGCCATATGCATGTGTGTTTAATGTATGAGTGATCAACAGATTAACAGAATTAACAGGAGCAGGGGCGGCCCTTTCATGAGGCAAGAGGAGGTGGTTACCTCAGATGGCAAATTATTGGGGCATCAGCAGGACGGCAGGTTGCCCACCACCACTGGAGCAGCTCTTCAGGACCGATCTGATCCTTCCAAGCTTTGCAAGGAGTGCCTCTCATACTCCTTGCAAAGCTTGCAGGAAGCATGAGGCCCTCCTCCCTGCACCACTTTCAGAACTTGCAAGGGTCGGTTTTAAAAACGTGCTGGACTCCATCAGGGTGATGGGGTAAGGTAGCATTTGGCACTCTGTCTCGGGCAGATCTTGGGCACCCCTGTGTGCAGGCCAGCCACCCTTCAGTACACGTCTCCCAATGCAGCTTACAGTCAAAGCAACCGAGTAATGTTAAGTATAAGACTGGTACAGATATCAGAAGCAGTAAACCCATAAAATCCAGCAAATGCCATAAAACACAACTGACCTCCTATAAAGCATGTTGGAATGCCTGGACAAATAGCAAAGTCTTTACCTAGAACCAAAAAGAAACCAGAACAGGTGCCTCCCGAGCTTCTCCAGGGAGAGCATTTCAGATACAAGGACTGTTTTAATGTTTCTGTGTGAACCACCTCGTGATTGTTTTAAAGAAAGGCGGTATACAAATTTAACAATCAAACAAACAAACAAACAAACAAAATTCTCTCTGGTCACTACCTGCCTAACTCTGGGTTCTGGCAGGGTGGGGTGGGGTGGAGGGCCTATGGCAAATGAGGTGTTCAGGCAAGCTTGTAGTAGGTGGTGGTCCTTGGACATATTTGGCAGAAGACTCTGTAGAGAAGGGGAGGCCACTGTGATTCGAACCACCTCCGAAGCCTCAAACCACTGATTCGAACCACCTCCGAAGCCTCAAACCACTGATTCGAACCACCTCCGAAGCCTCGAACCACTGATTCGAACCACCTCCGAAGCCTCAGGAACCTCTGGGGAGCTGGAAGTACCAATGGCTTAAGCCTCTCAAGCCAGCAGTCCCCAAAGTCCCAAGTAGAGCTGCAGTTTTCAAGCTGAGCTGGCCCATCCCTTCCCTGCCTGCTGCTACAGGGCTCCTGAAGAACCATCCTGAGAAGACAAGCAGCCTGTTAGAGTTCAGCCTGAACAGATTTAGCTTCTTTAAAAGCATTTTTGTTGTTTGTCTTATTTAATGTGCTTTTACTGATTTGATTTCATTCACAATATTTATGTAAGCATATCTGTTTAATATGCTTTTAACTGATATAGGTTGTTTTAATATTTTTATGTAAACTATTGTGAAGTTTGTCTGAAAAACAGCATATGTAACTGCCTAATCCAGGGATTCTCAAATTTGTGTCCCCGGATCTTGTTGGACTGCAACTCCCATCATCCTCAGCCACAATGGCCAAAGGTCATTGCGGCTGGGGATGATGGGAGTTGAAGTCCAACAACTTCCAGGGACTCAAGTTTGAGAACCCCTGGCCTAATATAAGCAAACAGTTTATTGACTAAATTAATCTATTAAAAACTTTATGATGGACTAAAATGTTGCCCATAATTGATTGGGCAACAGATTTTTTAAAAATATGTGTTTTTATCAGAAGTACTTACAAAAACCAAAGAAGTACTTTCATACACCATCTTAGAAGAGCCAGTTTCCCTTTCTATGCACAGAGGAGGGAATTCCTCTTTTGAGTAGTGCCTGGCATACATAATCTAAGCATGCTGTATTTTTCAAAATGATTGTTTTCATTCCTAGGCAAACTTGTGCAGAAAATTATCAATGGATTCAATATAAGATTTCTTAAATTGGTTGGTAACCCTAGTCACAAGGCAGTGCTTTATTCTTTTCACCTCTGCAGACCATGTTTCCATCGGAGGCCTTGGGGACAGTTTTTATGAATACCTGATCAAATCTTGGTTGATGTCAGGCAAGACTGATACGGAAGCTAAAAACATGTATGACAATGCACTAGAGGTAAGAAGGGATGCGCAATTTCTTCTCCAGTTCTGTTTCTTGAAGAGAATATTTATACTAAGCTGACAGCTGGTGCAGAATTTTAAACCTTATGTGGTTTGGGTTCTAATCTCTCCTCATCCTGAAGTCACTGAGTGGCCTTAGGCTAGTCACTTTTTCAGCCTCAAGGTGGATATAACCTTTTTGTAGAGTTAGGGGCCTGTTTGAAAGTCCCTTTTCTGTCTCTTTCTGTCCCAAGGTGAGTTCTGAAAAAAACAGGTCTGCACATTTTTAGTGTGGTTACGTTTGAACTGGAGAAATGATCACACTTGAGACCCAGTGTGGTGTAGTGCCTAGAGTGTTGGACTTTGAGGAGGATGTGAATTCACATCTCCACTCAGCTATGAATCTCGCTGTCTCTCTGCCTATTGACAGTATTGTATCAATCAGTCAATCAATCATCTTTATTATTGTCAAAGACCAGCATAAGATAGAGCAGTAGAGCACGATTCAAAATAATAAAATGATAATAAAAACAAATTATGGAAACATAAAACTATATTACTTTAATAGTATAAAGCCATATTATAATCCTATAAAGCTACTATCCTTAGAAAAGAGGGTACTGTAGCTATGAGATTATTGAACAGCTATATTTTAAAAATTGTGAACATATAAAAAATGAAATCTATAGGATGCAAAAGTGGTGACTAAAATGGGGCATATAAAATAAGGCATCTTAAATAGGAACACTAAAAAAGATAAAATAGTCAGTGATTTAGAACTATTCAGAGGGAAGTGAATGCAAAGGAATGCCCTGGCAGTCATGACTCAACGATCCTACTCGCTACCACACAGAACGTGGCAGTGTTATTCTTGAAGTACGGGTCTTCATCCAAAAGCAGCAACTGGCTATAGACATGGTTGGGACAGCCAGGGTACTTGAAAAGTAGCAGAAATATAAGCTTGGCCTGAATGTCTCTGTAAAAGGGGCAAAAGAGGATTACATGTTCTGTGGTCTCTACCTCCCCAGTGTCACAGGGACAAAGTCTCTCTGCAATTGGGATCTTTCTGCATTTGCCTTCCAGTACAGCGGAGGGAAGGGCATGACAAGGGTGTAAGCCCCTCTGTGGCTTGGGATTTCTAGCTGTGACAGGTACGTGGCAGGGGAGGCAGAGTATCTGATCCTTTCAGAGGACAGGAAGGATGGAACCCTGCCTAGGTCAGCCTGGCGCTCAGTGTCCATTATCCTCTGTTTGATTTGGGGCACGCTTTTCCAAATTTTTTGGTACTTATGTGAATCCCTGTATTTAAATAAAGTAGATGCTGCTGTTCAGGCAGAAATGTGTGTGCTTTCCTTCAATACACGTTCTCTTCTTCCCCAATACTGTTAAACCTAGGCCATAGAAAAAAACTTGGTGAAGAAGTCGGCCGGAGGACTCACCTACATTGCAGAGTGGCGAGGGGGCATCTTGGACCACAAGATGGGCCATTTGGCCTGTTTCTCGGGCGGCATGATTGCGCTTGGAGCAGAGCACGCGGTGGAGGAGCAGAAGCAGCACTACATGGATCTTGCTGCAGAAATCACACACACCTGCCACGAGTCCTACGACCGCTCAGGTAGGAGTCAGGCATTTTGTGAAGAAGACCAGTGTAGAGCCAAGGAGGAGAGCTGGTCTTGTGGTAGCAAGCATGGCATGGCCCCCTTTGCTAAGCAGGGTCCACCCTGAATTGCATCTCTGGTGGGAGACGACATGTGTTCCTATACGCTTTCCTTTGGGAGTGTGAAGGAAATGCATTTTTAAGCATCACATAAAAATATGCTTGGGCCAGGGCTCTCCGGGTGCTGAAAACAGGCATCTTGTCGTTTGCACATTCTATATTTTCTGCTCCCAGAACTAGTGTGCACACAGCAGTCATATTTGCCATGTTAAGTGCATTGCTGCCTTTTGCCACACTCCTTTCCCAGGTGATCTGCTAAAGTGTCTGACTCCACACTGCCAGGTGGGAAAGGCAGTCTGCGCTCTGGATGGACGGCCCCCCCTGTGGGGCTAGCAGGGCACACGCTTGCTGAGGTTAACTGCTTGAAATATTCAGTCACTTCCAGAGTGCTTAACCCTCCGTGTCTAAAGAGAGAGAGAGGTGCCCTCCAGGTCTGTTCCCCCGAGATGAGAGAAAAGCAACTGAGCATACAGAAGGAGGGCCTGGAACGCTAGTGTGCAAGTTAAATTGACAAGCAGCAGGCCCTGTCGAGACTGGGGGTGCCTTTTTGCTCCACTGAAGTGAAAAGGTGAGGAGGGACCATACTGAATACCGTATTGACGCAAATAGAAGATCACCCTGAGTTTAAGACGATCCCCCCCCTTAAAAAAATATTGATTAAATATAGATTATACTGTTTTATTTATTGTTTTATTTATTTATTATTTTATTTATTTATTCGATTTCTATACCGCCCTTCCAAAAATGGCTCAGGGTGGTTTACACAGAGAAATAATAAACAAATAAGATGGATCCCTGTCCCCAAAGGGCTCATAATCTAAAAGAAACATAGACACCAGCAACAGTCACTGGAGGTACTGTGCTGGGAGTGGATAGGGCCAGTTACTCTCCCCCTGCTAAATAAAGAGAATCACCACGTTAAAAGGTGCCTCTTTAGTAAGTTAGCAGGGGGTAGTGGTTTAGTGTTTACCCAAAAGAAAGAGGACCCTTTAAGATGAACCCCCACCCCGCACACAAATTCTAACATCAAAAAACTTGGGGGAAACCTAGTCTTGGATTCAGCTCAGAGGTAGAGCACATGCTTTACATGCAGAAGCTTTCAGGTTCCATCCTGACTTCTCCCAGTAGGGCTAGGAAATACCTGGATGACTCCCTAGAGAACTATTGGCTGACAGTGTAGACAAAACTAAACGTATCAATGGTCTTAATAGGAGCTGTGGCTCGATGTGGTAGAGCAGTCTGTGTGCTTTGCATCCAAAAGGTCCCAAGTTTGAACACAGGAAGCTGCTATATACCGAGTCAGACCCTTGGTCCATCTAGCTCAGTATTGTCTTCACAGACTGACAGCGGCTTCTCCAAGGTTGCAGGCAGGAATCTCTCTCAGCCCTATCTTGGAGATGCTGCCAGGGAGGGAACTTGAAATCTTCTGCTCTTCCCAGAGTGGCTCCATCCTCTGAGGGGAATATCTTACAGTGCTCACACATCAAGTCTCTCATTCATATGCAACCAGGGTGGACCCTGCTTAGCTAAGGGGACATGTCATGCTTGCTACCACAAGACCAGCTCTCCTCCTCTGGTTCCTGGCATCTCCAGGGAGGGCTGAGAAAAATGGTTCTCTGCTATCCTGGGGAGCCCTGTCAGTACAGATAATACTAGGTATATGCACAAACTGTGGTTCGAACACTTTTTGGGCAGGGGGACCTGGACCTTTTAAGAAAAAGGAGATCAGGTCCTTACCTGCTCTCCGTTGGCCCATGCATCTTCCTGCTGGGGTGGCACGGATCCCAATAACCCCCGCAGGGTGCCAGCATGCACATGGTGTCCGCACATGCGCATGCACCAGTTGTGCAGTCAAGCACCCATGCAGGGCTGGGTACAGGTCTGAAAAATTATTTCTGACTACTAGTTGCCAGCATATCTTTATTTGTTGGGGTTTTTTTTAAAGGAACCATCCCATTCAAATCTTAAGAAATACTAATGCTTCCTAGATGTGTCGTGCACTGACGTAACTTCTCTGAATGTCTAATGTGCTCCTTTGCTAGATTCGAAGCTGGGCCCAGAAGCTTTTCGCTTTGATTCCGGCTCCGAAGCCATGGCCACCCGCTTCAGTGATCGCTATTACATTCTGCGCCCTGAAGTCGTCGAGAGTTACCTGTACATGTGGAGGCTGACTCATGACCCCAAATACAGGCAGTGGGGCTGGGAGGTTGTACAGGTATGATCATCAAACAGCCACTATGAACCACCGTTTGCTTGGCTTAGAAACAGGCAATGTGGAATTGTGATACCACCGCTTGCTGTCTCCTCTTGGGTGAGGGGGGCAATGCTCCCCTTGAGGATTAGGTGCCGGTAGGGCACAGTGGGTTGGTTCACATGATCATTATTAGGGTAGGAGACCAGTGTTCCCTCTAACAGGGATCCCCAGATGTTGTTGACTCCAACTCCCAGAATCCCCAAGCAAAAGCCATTGCAGCTGGGGATTCTGGGAGTTGTAGTCAACAACAGCTGGGAATCCCGGTTAGAGGGAACACTATAGGAGACCCATCCTACCCAGGTTCAGGAGCTGTGTGTGCTGTGCTCCCATTTTCTGATCATCTGCGAGTAAAAGGCAAGGTAGGAGGGGAAAGGTGATAATCTGCTAAGCAGCAGCATTGCCGGAGGACTTTTCCCCACCTCATTAAAGAGATGGGTACAGCGGCTGTGTGTGATGGAGCTGCTGCTTAGCACATGGTCACTTCCTCACCCCCCTGCCTTGCTTTTTGCTCGCAGATGATTGGAAAACAGAAGCACGCACCACTCCTGAACATGTGTAGGATGTGTCTCCTACCCTAATAATGATCACATGAACCAGCCTAATATCTTAACAAATATCTTAACAAAGGACAAGTGTCTGATTTAGAGATATGATTCCATAATTTGAATTCTTTATTGGCTTTCAGGAGAGCCCTCAAAACCTCTCTGTTTGGCCTGGCCTTCCAGGGTTTTTAAATGGTGGAAAAACTGTTTTAATGTTGTAACCTGGTTTTTCAGGGTTTTTAAACTGTTCTGATTGTTTTAATTGTTGTTGTTTTATGGTGTTTTATAATCTCTGTTTTAACTATTAATTGATTTTAATGGTTTTGTTTTAATTGTAAACTGCCCTGAGCCATTTTGGAAGGGCGGTATAAAAATTGAATAAATAATAATAATTATGAGGGGTCTGTGAACCTTTTCCCCATGCAGACACTTCAGTGCTGCTGAGGCATTCCTTTTCCTCAATCTGCTGGAGGCACTGTGCTGTCATATGGCACCTAATAGCGTTAAACCCCCCATTAGAATCCTGCAGCACCCATCCCTGCAGCAAAAGCGGATGGCATCCCATGGCTTCAGAAACCTAGGGACTAGCACCTTGTAGAATGTAAGCTTTATTAACTGCTATAATGTAAGAATGCATAGGACTGTTTTCTTAGACTCTTGGGTCTTCAGGAATCAAAGGTCTTCAGCCAGAATGCAGCCTCTGTAAAACCTGAAGCCAAGCTGTAAACTTAGAAGAGTACATTGATTATGATGCTCATTTGCTGCTCTGCTGTTACTGGAAAAGATTTGTCTGTCTTCTCTCCCCACTCCCCCACCCCAACCAGGCACTTGAGCAATATTGCCGAGTAGAAGCTGGTTTCTCTGGGATCCGTGATGTTTATTCCACCACCCCAAGTCATGACAACATGCAACAAAGTTTTTTCCTGGCAGAGACATTAAAGTAAGTCCCCAACACTGCAAACATCTCTGGGCAGAAAGAAGCTTGGGATGCAGGAAGGGGTTCTTGTGAAAGGATGAGGAGAAATCGGGAGCCAGCTGGGGAGATTAGCAGGCCCTTAGCCCCCTGGTGGCATGGTGTGTATGTGCCACACCAAAAAATTCTCTTTCTTCCCCAGCCTCACTGACTGTTTTCACTGAACATTTTATAACTTGCCTCCCCTGACTTCTGCAATCCACCCCCAAAAAATTTTGAGGCTGGTTACAGACCTGGAGGTTGGTACCATCTGTAGGGATGAATGTTCCTTGTGATTTTTGACAATGTCTGTACTCCAGAGATGGAAAACAGATGATAGCATAGCAATACTTTCAGCTTTCAGTGTATTATCATACTTTCATTGTCTTGAACATCGGGCCTGCACCAGTCAAATTTGCAATGGTGCATTTTATATTGATTGATTGATTGTTTGATTACATTTTTATACCACCCCATCCAAAGGCTCTGGGCGGTGCACAACAAAAGTTTTAAAAGGACAAAAACTACTATAAAACATTTTATGTCAAAGGAATGGAAATGATAATTGGCAAGAATGTTGGCAGGAATGTTCTCCAAAGATTACTCCATGGAAAGAATACAACAGTTTTTTAATTGTTTCCTTAACCCTGACCCTAACGTTTTGCTCTGTGCAAAAATGACTGCCGTTTTACCCTAAACTCCAAGATAGGGCTGAGAGAGACTCCTGCCTGCAGCCTTGGAGAAGCCGCTGCCAATCTGTGTAGACAGTACTGAGCTAGATGGACCTATGGCCTGACTCAGTATATGGCAGCTTCCTATGTTTGAGGGTAGGGATAAAGAGGGGATGGTAACACACAAAAAGCTGGAAGTGCAACAACGTGATCACCTATTTCCCATCTCTGGAGGGGTGAACATTACCAAAAACCACTATCGGCATCCATCCCCTGAGATGGTACTGCTGGCCAGAATTTATGGGCTTGGTTTCAGCCTCAGGAGAAATCCCGCAGTGCCAAATGCACAAGTTTAGGGGGTGGGCTTGGCTTTTTCCGTTCCTTGGATCTGTTAGAGAGGCTTAGAGTGTGCTTTGGAGTAAATCAACACGATTCCACGTATTGCTGAATGCCTCTTTTGTGGACTGCTTTCCTTACAAGCTTTGTTGAATGGAACTACTTAGGGACTTAACATCTAAAGCAGTGCCAGGTGCTTTGTTTGCAAGGGGCTGAGGGGCTGGTTCACTTTTGCTTACAGACAGTATACAAAAAGAGATCACAGCATCTTCGCAGCACTGTGAACCTCTTTTTGACTCTAGCAAACCAGCAAATCTAATGTTGCCATATGCTCTTCCCTAGTGGCTTGCCTGCCTGTTGCTTCTGCTGCTGCAGCTTACTCATTCTTCTGTTGGGAAAGGAAGTACCCTGCAGCCAGTTGGCTGAGACAGAAGGAGGCTGCTGCACCACTTCTAGCTCAGGCACTTGGCTGCAGGCACTTTCCTTGCCCACTTAGAAACATAGGACTTTAGAGTCAGAAGGGTTCATGGCTTCGGGTCCTACCCCCTGCGTAGTGAAGGGAACCCCTACTGCAGGGGTTCCCAACTTGTGGTCCTCCAAATGTTGCTGAACTACAACTCCCATCCTCCTCAGCCACAATAAATTGTACCTGGAGATGATAGGAACATAGGAAGCTGCCATATGATGAGTCAGGCCTTTGGTCCATCTAGCTCAGTATTGTCTACCCAGACTGGCAGCAGCTTCTCCAAGGTTGCAGTCAGGACTCTCTCTCAGCCCTAGCTTGGAGATTCTGCCAGGGAGGGAACTTTGAACCTCTGATGCTCTTCCCAGAGTGGCTCCATCCCCTAAAGGGAATATCTTACAGTGCTCAAACGTGTAGTCTCCCATTGATATGCAGACCCTGCTTAGCTAAGGGGACAAGGTATGCTTGCTGCCACAAGACCAGCTCTCCTCTCCAAGTGGTTGTTCAGCTCCATGATGGGAGTTGTTGTTCAGCAACATCTGGAGGACCACAGGTGAAGGGAACCCCTGCGCTGCAGCATTCATGACAAATGCCCATTCAGCCTCTCTCTGATGACCTCAAGCAACTCATTGCTCACTACTGCACGAGGCAGGCCGCCGAACAGCTCGTACAGTTAGGAAATCCTTCCTAACATCTAGCCTAAATCTGTGCCCTTCCCATTTCAACCTATTGATTCTAGCCCTACCCTCAGGAGCAGGAGAGGACGAATCCACTCTTCTTCCATGTGATAGTCCTTCAGATAGCTGAAGATGGATATCGTAGGTCTCCCCTTAAGCTTATCTTCTCCAGGCTAAACCTGCCCAGCTCCCAGTGGCACCCTTTGGACCGGACCTCTGGGCAGAAGTCCGGTCCCCCGCAGGCCTGGGGAGCCCCCAGATGCTGAGCCCGTGCTTGCAGTTACTGCCGTGCCATGCTGGATGGCCAAGCGTGCCTTGCGCGAGCGATGTCCAGACAGGCAGTGAGGGCTGGCGCCGTGCCACACTGCCTGCTGGCCTGCCCGATCCGGCCAGGCTCGGAGTTCACCGCGGCGGTGGGGCCAGGCCGGACAAGAAGGGCTGCCGAACGAGCATACAGCCGAGCCAGCTCTTCAGCTGCGCCTGTGCACTGTGTGCACACTCGCACATGTGACACTGTCACTGCGAGGCAGCAGCAACAATCAGCAGGCAGGAGCCAGCAGGCTCGGCTGCCTACGAGGGAAAGGGGTGGTGGCAGCGGCGGTGGCAGTGGTGGTGGCAGTGGTGGTGGCGGCATATGGGGAGAGCGGAGAAGAAATGCGGTGGCAGCAGCCAACAGGAGCAGAAAAGCTGCAGTTGCTGCGCAGGGATAAGCCTCGGAAGAAGTCCACATTTCTCCCCCGCCCCCACCTTCCCCTGCTTCCCCTGCCTTCTGGAGAGTTTCTTCCCTGTGTTTCTCCCCCCACCTCCGCCTTTGCTGGAGTGGAGGCGAGGGAGGAAGAGGGGAGAGTGGCAGCTTGGCAGGACTCTCTTCGGGCACAGTGTGGTGTGTGCTGGCCAGTGGGAAGTTTCTGATTCAGAATCTCTTCTTTAAAATACAAACGATATACATAGAGAGAGAGTGGAATTATTTTAGTTGCAGTTCCTTAGTTGAGTTTTATTGATTGCTTTTAACTTCAAATTGTATATCTGTTTTAAATGTGTTAAATTTTTGCTTTGTTGTAATCCGCCTAGGGACTTTAGAGTGGGCAGTATATACGTGTGTGCAATAAATATGGAGAGGTGAGGGTGCTTACGTTGCAAACGGGGGCCCCGTTAGCCCATTAGGTCCAGGGTCCAAGCCACCAGCCTATCTTGTGGTGGGTGGTGGCAGCCAACAGGGCTCCCGGTCCAGGCTCCAAAATTACCTCGGTGCACCTCTACCAGCTCCTTCAACTATTCCCAGTAGGACTTGGTCTCCAGACCCTTTGCCATCTTAGTTGCACCCATTCCTCATCTGCCCCCTTGCCTCCCTGGTCTTGTGGTTGCAAGCATGAATTGTCCCCTTTGCTAAGCAGGGTCCACCCTGGTTTGCACTTGAATGGGAGACTACATGTGAGCACTGTGAGATGTTCCCCTCAGGGGATGGAGCCTCTCTGGGAAGAGCATCTGCAGGATTGCATGCAGAAGGTTCCAAGTTCCCTCCCTGGCAGCATCTCCAAGATAGGCCTGAGAGAGACTCCTGCCTGCAACCTTGGAGAAGCTGCTGCCAGTCTGGGTAGACAATACTGAGCGAGATGGACCAAGGGTCTGACTCATGATAAGGCAGCCTCCTATGTTCCCCATGGTTGCTGTTGCTGCTTCCTCCTACTGCTGCTGCTGGGAAAGAGAGCACCCCATAGCCAAGTGCCTGAGGTGGAAGTGGCACAACCGTTTCTTGTCTCAGCAACTGGCCACCAGGCACCTCCTTCCCAAACAGAAGACAAGCAGATGGCAGCGACTCTCTTCCAATCAGGTTGTCCACATGCTCTCCAAGTTCTGCTCTGTCTCCTTCCATTTTTATCTGAATCATTGACGCCCTCGCACCTTTAAGGGATGGCATTTGCCAAACTGGATACTGCCCAGCTCCTGTCGGCGATCCCCCAGGCATCATTTCAAAAGCTGCTCTGCAACCTTTTTGATCTTAAGCGCCAGCCGTCTGGTTCCATCTTGGTTCAAGTGCAGCCCGTCCCTTTTGTACAGGCTCGTCTTGCCCCAAAATATATCCCAGCGCCTAACAAATCTAAACCCTCCTCCCGGCGCCACTGTCTCATCCACGCATTGAAACCCCTCAGCTCTGCCTGTCTCACTGTACCTGCGCATGGAAGAGGTAGCATTTCTGAGAATGCTACCTTGGGGGTCCCGGACTTCAATCTGCTCCCTAGCAGCCTGAATTTTGCTTCCAGGACCTCCTGACTGCATTTCCCCACATTGTTGGTGCCAACGTGCACCACGACAGCTGACTCCTCCCCTGCACTGCCTATCTAGTTGCTGCATGACATCCGCAACCTTGGCACCAGGCAGGCGGTCTACACCAGGCGGTCTACACACAGATCATAGACAACAACAACAACAACAAATATTTATATACCGCTTTTCAACAGATGTTTCCAAAGCATTTAACACAGAGAAACAAACAAATAAATAAGATGGATCCCTGTCCCCAAAGGGCTCACAATCTTTTAAAAACCCATCTCTCTCTACCCCAATGATCAAATCGTCCACTACTAGGAGGCCCCACCCACCCAGAGGCCCTAACCACATCCTCCCCCTGTGCAAGATGATATGAGCTCATCATCCACAGAAGGGGTCTCTTCTAAGGGAGCGTTGCCCTATTTCTCAGAATGATGTCCTCCTTCCCCGAGACCTTCATTCTCCCTGACATCAGAGGAGCCATCAGCCTGGGAGTGGGATGCCTCTATCACATCCCTGAAGGTCTCATCCACAATACCTCTCTGACCTTCTCCAGATCCATCACCTTGGTTTCAGTGGAACGAACTTGCTCCCTGAGAGCCAGGAGCTCCTTGCACCGAGCACACAACCATGACTTCTGCTCATCGAGCAAATAGTCATACATGCAGCATTCTGTGCAATATACAGGGAAGCACCCCTTCCCCTGCTGGCTCTCTCTCTCTCCGTAGCTGCTTTTGTTGGCTGCTTAGAGTATTTGGAGATTGTTTATTTGAAAGTTAGGTCTTAGCTGTAGTCAGCTATTCAATCGTTTAAACTTTCTTTCCCGAGAATATGAAAGCAGGAGTAGTACTTACCTTGTATTCCCACTGATTTCCTTGTGATCAGGGGGCCTCCTTTCGAGCTCCCTACACACTTGCCTGCTAAACTCCAGTGACTCTGTTTGCTAATCCCTGTTCGCTAATTTCCGTGACTGTTGCCTCTTATAGAGAGAGAAGGCTTCAAACTGAACAGGAATGTGGCCCCTTTCACCAGTTGTGACTCACCTCACAGCCCTAGCTGCCTCTCACCATGCAAGAGAGAACAAAGACTGAAAGCCAAACAGCCCATAACATCAGCCCTGGCAAAAGCAAGCTCTGGCAGAAAAACAAACACCGACACATACATTGGGACTTCCCTGCTAAAGAGAAACCAGCCCCTCAAAACCTCCCCTTCCTCCTGATCGTGGTGTTGATAGAAAAGCTAGCTTACTTTCTCAAGTCAGCTCCTCCTCCTCCACAGGAGGCTTCAAACTCATATATGTGTATATACACATATATACTAACAAATCTAATGTCCTCAGAGGAATGGGGGTTCCTCTTGTCCTAGTCCTATATGACGAAATCAAGAAGTACACTTAAGCACTTTCCAACGGAGGGTGGTGCTTCTTATGTAATATTAATGGACTTCATCAAAACTATTTATCAGTTATGTGTATACATGCACTGACACTTACTCACACATATATACATTTTTTTATACACACACACACACACACACACTATACAGTATATGCTGTCTGTGTGTGTGTGTGTGTGTGTGTGTGTGTGTGTGTGTGTGTGTGTGTGTGTGTATTCTCTCTTTCTCATGTTATGTTATGGTTATGGTTATGAGATAGTTATGAGTCACTGGCTGGCTTACATTCAGATTATGTTACCCATAAGCAATCTTATTGAAATTAATAGGACAATTTTTTGTCCTATTAATTTCAGTGGAAGTACTTATGAGTAATTTAATCTGGATGTAAGCCAGTGACTGGAACAGCCTGTCTCAGAACAGTAACATTTAAATCTGTGTGTTCGTGCAGGGGTACCAGAACTCAAGGTTTTTATCAGAAGGGGTGCATTTGTTTTTAAAAGTTGGGAACCCCCTGCTCGAATAGGTGATAACTGAGCCATCAGTTAGGACTGAACAAACCGTCATCTGGGCATCCCTTTGTTTCTTTTCTCCCTCTGCTCTAGGTATCTCTATCTTCTGTTCTGTGAAGATGATGTGCTTTCCCTCGAGGACTGGGTGTTCAACACCGAAGCCCACCCACTGCCCGTGAACCGCACAGACTTTATCACGAAGACCAGTGTGCAATAGGAGCATCTGCAGCAGGGTGTGGTGGGTTATTGGCTTCCCCCCCTTTCCAATGAAGGAATGCGTGATGTTCCTGGAAAGGTATTTTGGGGGCATTCGTCCAATTCCGGACAGTATTATATTGGGGAGTATAAAAACTGTGAAACAAAGCACCTTTGATTTTTTTTCCTCTATGAGGAACATTATTAGCCTGGAAATGAAATGTTGATTATGGGCCATTACTCACAAAATCATGGACATACCTTTCTCTACGGAGAATTTCTATGGAATCCACTGACTTCGTTTTCACATGTCCAAAGGATCAGGAGTTTGCCATTTAAAAAGATATTGCTTTTTGCCACTCTTCTCGCCCTCCGCCCCCACCAGTCTCTCTCCTTTGATTTTTATCATGTTTATGATTTATGCTTTTCAAAAAAATACATCTTATAAGTTCAATGCCATAACTGGACCAAAAAGTGTCTGTAAAATCCCAAGCCCCAAATACCTTTTATATCTCTCTTCCCCCCTCCCCCCCCACTCTTAAAATGTTTACTGTCTATCGCATCATGTGTCACTTCACTTTCTAATGTTTGAAGTTTTTTTCTGGGATTTTTGTTTCTCGTTTTTGTTTTAAATTTTCATTTGAAGATAAATATTACAAGGCACTTGTAATGATTTCATTTCTGTAATACTCAGAGATGTGAAATAGAATAAAAATTCTTGTCTGAGAAGAAGCATGGCTTGATTCCTCCGAGCTGTATTGGCACTGAAAATCCAAAGGAAAGCAAGAAATGAGGTGGAGGTGGAGCAAGAATGGCAACTTTTGCTACAGGAGCCGATGGGAGGAGTGTCTACCTTTGTGGCTCTGGTGGCATGAGGTGAAGTGCAGAAAACCTTCACAAAGCTTGCACTTGAACAAGTTAAATCTGGCAAGTAGTTGCTGCCAATATTATCAGGGATAATATTAAGAACAGTCCTGCTGGATCAGGCCCAAGGCCCTCCAGTCCAGCATCCTGTTATACACAGTGGCCTACCAGATGCCTTTGAGAAGACCACAGGCAAGAGGTGAGGGGATCCCTGGAGATAGTGCATCACATCTTGAACAGCTACTCCTAGAACGGGTGGGGAACCTTGGCCCTCCAGCTGTTGTTGAACTACAACTCCCATCATCCCCAGCCAGATGATGGGAGTTGTAGTTCAACAACAGCTGGAGGGCCAAGGTTCCCCACCCCTGTCCTAGAACATGAGCCTGGTGGGGTGGACAGTACCATCTGGGAGGAAGAAGGCTCACTGTGGTTTCTGACAAGATCTACACCCCTAGAGATGGAAAATAGGGGATAGCCTTGCAACCCTTTCCACATGGCATTATGCTTTTAGCAATAGCAATAGCACTTACATTTATATACCGCTCTATAGCCGGAGCTCTCTAAGCGGTTTACAATGATTTAGCATATTGCCCCCAACATTCTGGGTACTCATTTTACCGACCTCAGAAGGATGGAAGGCTGAGTCAACCTTGAGCCCCTGGTCAGGATCGAACTTGTAACCTTCTGGTTACAGGGCGGCAGTTTTACCACTGTGCCACCAGGGGCTCTTTTATTGTCCTGACCATCAAGCCTGCCACATTTGCAGTGCCGTTTCAAAATCTTTTAAGCACTTTAAAAACACAACCGCTGTACAAAAGGGACGGGCTCTATTCAAACCAAGATGGAACCAGACTGCTGGTGCTTTAAAAAGTCACAGAGCAGCTTTTAAAATGATGCCTGCCAACTGGAGCTGAGCAGCATTCAGTTTGTCAAACGCCAGCTCTTAAGGTGTGAGGGTGTAAATAATTCAGATAAAACAGAAGGGGACAGAGTAGAACTAGATAAGGGGCAGACAGAAGCCTGAGCTAGCTGGTCAAAGAGATCAAATGGCCAAAAGAGAGAGAGAGCACACAACAGGTAAGAGATTCTGCATATAGGTGTTTATATGCTAATGCTGTGAACCGCCCTGAGCCATTTTGGAAGGGCGGTATATAAATCTAATAAATAAATAAATAATAAATGCCAGAAGCTTCTGAGCTAAGATGGGCGAGCTGGAGTATATGGTTGCTAATGAAAACATAGGTATAGTGGGAATAATGGAAACATGGCGGAACTGTGAGAACCAATGGGACATGGTTATTCCTGGATATAAACTCTATAGAAAGGACCGGGAGGGGCGAAATGGAGGTGGAGCAGCACTGTATATTAAAGAAGGAATAGAATCTAACAATCTGGAAAACCAGGATCCTCCATAGAAACTCTGTGGGTGACAAGCGAGTTTGAGAAACATTTAGCTAAAAGCATCAAGGGGAATAACAAAAACTTCTTTAAATACATCAGAAGCAGGAAACCTGACAGGGAGGCAGTTGATCCATTAGGTGATGGAGTGAAAGGAGGATATGGATGTTGCAGAGAAGCTAAACGAGTTATTTGCATCTGTCTTAATGGCAGAAGATACTGAGCATATACCTGTGCCTGAACCGGGCTTCTCGGGGACAGAAGCTAAAGAACTGAGTCAGATGAGAGATGATGAGAGGCAACATTCTAAATTGTCTGGAAAAATTAAAAATTAACAAATTGCCAGGGCCAGATGGCATCCATCCAAGAGTCCTTCAAGAACTCAAATGTGAAATTGCCAACCTCCTTGCAAAAATATATAACTTATGCCTAAAATCAGGCTCTATACCAGAGGACTGGAAAGCAGCCAATATAACACCAATATTCAAAAAGGGATCCAGGCAGGATCCAGGAAATTACAGGCCAGTTAGCTTAACATCTGATGCAGGCAAATTGATAGAAAGCATTCTCAAGGATAAAATTGTTAAGCATATAGAATAGCAGGCCCTGCTGAAGGAGAACCAGCATGGCTTCTGCAAAGGGAAATCTTGCCTCACCAACCTTTTGGATTTCTTTGAGAGTGTCAACAGGTGTGTGGATGAAGGTGATCCAGTTGACATAGTATACCTGGACTTTCAAAAAGCTTTCAACAAGTTCCTTACCAAAGACTCCTATGAAAACTTAGTAGTCAGGGGATGAGGAGACAGTTTCATGTGTGGATTGATAACTGGTTGAAGGACAGGAGACAGAGTGTAGGAATAAATGGACAATTCTCTAAATGGAGGGAAGTAAGAAGTGGAGACTGGTGCTTTTTAATTTATTCATAAATAATCTAGAAGTTGGGGTGAGCAGTGAGGTGGCTAAATTTGCAGATGACACCAAACTATTTAGGGTAGTGAAATACAAAAGAGATTGTGAGGAGCTCCAAAATGATCTCTCCAGACTTGGGGAATGGGCAACAAAATGGCTTCAATGTTAGCAAATGTGGTTCAATGTTAGCAAATGTGGTTCAGTGTTAGCAAATGTAAAGTAATGGGGCAACAAACAAAAAAATCAACTTCACATATACACAGATGGGGTCTGAGCTGTCAGTGACTGACCAGGAGAGGGATCTTGGGGTGTGGTGGACATCTAATTGAAAGTGTTGAATCAATGTGTGGTAGGTGTGGGAAAGGCCCATTCTATGCTTGGAATAATTAGGAAAGGTTTTGAAAATAAAACAGCTAATATTATAATGCCCTTATACAAAACTATGGTGTAGCCACATTTGGAGTACTGCATACAGGTCAACATATCTTAAGAAGGACATTGCAGGTATATAGGACATAAGAAGCTGCCATTTACTGAGTCAGACCATTGGTCTATCTAGCTCAGTATTGTCTTCACAGACTGGCAGCGGCTTCTCCAAGGTTGCAGGCAGGAATCTCTCTCAGCCCTATCTTGGAGATTCTGCCAGAGAGGGAACTTGGAACCTTCTGCTCCATCCCCTGAGGGGAATATCTTACAGTGCTCACACTTTGAGTCTCCCATTCATATGCAACCAGGGTGGACCCTGCTTAGCTAAGGGGACCATTCATGCTTGCTACCACAAGACCAGCTCTCCTCTCCTTGTAGAACTGGAAAAGGTGCACAAGAGGGCAACCAAGATGATCTGGGACCTTTTAGTTTAGAAAAATGACGATTAAGGCGAGAGATGCTAGAGGTCTATAAAATAATGCATGCTGTGGAGAAAGTTGATAGAAATTTTTATCCCTCTCACATAACACTAGAACCAGGAGTCATTCCATGAAACTGATTGCCAAGAAATTTAGGACCCACAAAAGGACCTACTTTTTCACACCACACATAATAAACCTATGGTATTAGCTGCCATAAGATAGCAGCCTGAATGGCTTTAAGGGGTTTAGATATTCACGGAGGACAGGTCTATCAGTGGCTACTAGTCTGAGGGCTATAGGCCACCTCCAGCCTCAGAGGCAAGATGCCTCTAAATACCAGTCGCAGGGGAGCAAGAGCAGGAGAAAGGGCAACATGCCTTCATCTCTTGTCTGTGGGACTTCTCGGAGGCATCTGGTGGGCCCCTGTGCAAAGCAGGATTCTGTAATAGTCGGGCGTTGGGCCTGACCCAACAAGGCTGTTCTTGTACAACAATATCAATGTTGTCAGAGGAATGAACATGAAAATAGGCGGGAATGTCCTTCAAAGATTATTCCATGGGGAGGATACAACCACCTGTTCATTGTTACCCTGACCCTTTGCTCTGTGCAAAAATGACTGCAATTTTATCCTAATTGTTTGGGGTAGGGATAAAGCAGGGGTGCTAACACAGAGAAGGTTGTAAGTGCAATGATGCTATCACCTATTTCCCATCTCTTGAGGGCTAGACATCACATAACAGACACACAGATATAGGGACCAGACCCTGCAATAAACTCAGATGGCAACTCCTGTCCTGTCTATGTATTTAGTCAGGCAATACTATTGCAGAACCTGATAATGTTACTCATTCCATCGGGGCTCATTCACCCTTTTGCGAAACCAACAAATCCCTCTAGAAGTGGTTCTCAAATCAAGAAACCCTTGGAGCCTAGCAAGTCAGTGGAAACAGACCACAGATCTCCAGTGGGAGGGCTTCTGGAAGAAAAGGAATTTTTTTTAAAAAAATAGAACCTTGCTTGAGACATACAAAACATGAGAAGGAGAGATCAGATTGCTCCCAGAATCACTGCCAGTGATTCTTTAACTGGCAACACTGGGTATGGAACCTTGGACCAAGGAAGCACACGCTCCACTACTGAACTGTGACCTTTCTGTGAGAGTTGTTACGGTAGTTCAAAGCAAACACATGCCAACTTTGCAGGTCATCATAGATCCTTGATCAGGCAGAATGGAAAGGTAGACAGATCTTGGCCACATTCTGAACGGCATTATATGAATGTTGTGAATAATTAATTAATTCATTATTTTACATTTTATATCCCGCTCTTCCTCCAAGGAGCCCAGAGCAGTGTACTACATACTTAGGTTTCTCCTCACAACAATCCTGTGAAGTAGGTTGGGCTGAGAGAGAAGTGACTGGCCCAAAGTCACCCAGCAAGTATCATAGCTGAATGGGGATTTGAACTCGGGTCTCCCTGCTTCTAGTCCAGTAATCTGACCACTACACCACACTGCCTCTCTTGGTTTTCTAAGGAAACCAAGCCTGAGGGAAACTCTGTATGACCAGGAAGCCGGGACGGGCTGAGGCTGCTTATGTTGACTCTCTGATAAAGGAAGACTCTTCTCTACAGCCAGCCTACATGTACAGAGGAAAAGGAGTGCCAGTTAACACAAGAGGCTGGTTCTCACAATCCTAATTGGGTTAGGAGAGTATGGCGTGCTCCCAATTGGTGGTTGTCTAAACTCAAACAACACAGTAGGAGGAAGAGAGAATGATTGTGTGAGAGGTGGGAGAACAAATGCACCCTACCCAGATAATCTCCCCAGCATTTTTACCCCACTCCCACACGAACAATCTCCCCTCCTATCCTTTTTAGTTCAAATGATCACCAATCAAGAACACACCCAGCTCTCCTACCCAGATTAGGATCGTGTGAATGAGCCCAAGGCAGATCTAAGTAGAGATGGAAGTAATAGCATACATGGGGTAGCAGTTCTGTACCAGGAACCATATGTGAGGTAGCAGTTCCATACCAGTTCTAATACCAGAAGTTCCTCACTTTGGATCCCCAGATATTGTTGGGCTAAAATTCCCAAAGCCATTGTGACTGGAGATGCAGGGAGTTGTAGTCCAGTCATATCCGGGGACCCAATGTTGGGGCTCCCTGCTTCATGTTAAGATTAGATCCTGCCTAGTTTTTTGTGTTTTGTTGTCCACCTTCAGATTGACCTCTTATAAATTTTCTCCCTTGCCACTAGCAAGATTTTCACTGCCACACCGAATCATTCCTAAACGGTGAGCTTCTTGCATTTGTTTCTCTTCTTGTCAAGTGCTCGTTCGTTTCTCCATGGGCCCAAAGAAAAGGGGAAAAAGAAGGCACTTCAAGCAAGCTGTACAAGACAAAGGTTTAATTTTGAATGCACACCTCTGGAAGCCCTGGAGGGAAATAAGACTGTCAGATGGGGGCTTTAATTTCATCTTGGGGATAAGGAGGCTGACAAATAATCTCCTAGAAGGATAGTTGTTAGTGAGAAGCCTTGGGGATGAGTCATCCCATTGAGAGGTTTTGATAGCAGGGAAATAAGCTTAGCCCAAAGTAATTTTACAGTGGATTAAAATATGTTGCTTCTGGAATCAAAAGCTTTCTTTTGTCACAAATTGAAAAGTGTTATTCCAGGTCTGTGGGTTTTTCTTAATTTATAATTCTGATTGATTTTTCAAGTGCAGTGCAACAACAGAAGCCGTAGAAAGCAAAGAGAGTAGCCCATCCGGCCCTATTCCACCCCAACCCAAGTGGCATGCCATCCCCCAAATGCAAAGGGGAAAAGGAGAGAGGCAGAAGAAAAGTGAGGGTGCAAGTGCATTATTATGCCGCCTTCTTTTGATCTGGGCTGCAACAGATCATATCTGACAGGTGATTGTACTTTCATTGCCAGGCAGAGAAGAGATGGCACTCACAGCCATTAGGAAGCAGAAAGGCCTTAAAGCACTCGGTTGCCCCACTTCCTGCCACCCCATACAGATCAAAACCCCAACATTTCATGTTATGAGCCCCCAAAGCAACAGAGAAATGGCACTAAATCTTGTCGATCAGTCTGGAAAGTTCATAGGCGGTGCAGGACTGTGTGAAATGCAACGAGGGACTGGAAGACAGTGATTGATAGAGGAAGATTGAAAGAACTGAATATGTATTGCTGGCCAAATGGCCTGCTAAGGAGGGGTGTGACGTTCATGCAGAAAGACCCAAAGAGTGTCAACATGAGAGGTAGGGAGGGATTGTTTAAGGGATGATATAGAAGAAGTGTAATTACTAGGAGTAATGGGAGGAAGTTAATCACAGGCTGGTTGAAAACAAATCTTTCCGCTCAGTGTCAGAGACAGTTCAGTTGGGTGTTGCGTGCCACACTGAAGAGTCCCCATGTAATTGCTTAATGCAGAGGGCAAGTGAAGCCTGGTGCATCAAGAATGGGGACTGTTCAGCACACAATCCGTGCAGTGTTCAGCACACGGCTTCCTTGTACCTCATGCAAGGTGCCCCACATTCATTAACTCGTTTGCAAAGCTGCTGAAAGAGGGTCTACTAGGCACTAGACCGGTAAGTGTTGGGCACATTCTGAGCAAGGTGGCTCAAACACAGAGGAGTGTCAACATTTTTACTGGCCTCGGTGCCTTTTACAACAGACTGATAAGCATAAAATTAGCAGATCAAGCTTTCACAGTTTTTGGTGCTATTCCACACTGAGTGATGGTCTGCTCTGACCAGTAGGAGGCAGGCTATACCAAGGGTTCTTCTAGATGCCCTTCAGGATCATCCCTCAAGCCATTGGACAAATGGGCAGGTTCTCAGACAGTCCCAATCAGGGTAGGAGGAGTGCTCAGCCAGGGTAGGAGAGCCAGGCATGCTCCTGATTGTGAACTGGGAAAGCAAGGTAGGAAGAGGGGACAGTGATCTCCCTCCTGGGTAGGACAGTTTTTGGTTAAATACTGGGGAGAAACTCCCACCTTCCATACGATCACTCTCCCCTTCTCCGACCTTGCTTTTTGAGCTTATACGACTCGATCAAGAGTGTGCCTAGTTCTCCTATCCTAGCTCAGCGCTACCTGATGAGGATCATGTGAACCAGTCTTAATTTCTTCCAAAGCATCCCTCAAAGACTGAAAAGATGACTTGGAATCCAAGGGTCATAGCTTAAGAACACAAGATCCTGTGTTGGATCAGACTGAAGACCAAACATCTTTTCCCCCATAGTAGCCAGACAGACTTCTCTGGGAAACCCACAAGCAGAACGTGAAGATAATAGTGCTCTTCCATTGTTCCAGCAACGGGTCTTCAGAGGCATGCTGTCCCTGAACCTAGAGGTAACACATAACTGTCATGATTCATAGCCTTTGATAGACTTGTTTCCCACGGATTTGTCCAGACCCTTTCTTAAGCCATCTAGACTACTGGCCATCCCCACATCTTGTAGCAATGAATTCCATAAGTTAATTTCACAGTAGCCTTGTTCACACAACCCAAATCAGGGTCAGAGGAGTGCCCAGCGAGGATAGGAGAGCCAGGCACACTCCCGATCTGCGGCCGTCTGAACTGTGAGATCAAATTAGGATATGGGGAGAGTGACTGGGTGGGAGGTGGGAACTGTGTGGGACAGCTTTTTGTCCACTCTCGTTAAAATGCTGGGGACAAAATGTGGGTTGGTGGTGCCTGTCCTAGCCAGCTCCCACCTCCCACACAATCACTCTCCTCCTTTTATCTCACAGTTCACACCGCCGCTGATCAGGAGCTTGCCTGGCTCTCCCACCCTTGCTGGGCACACCTCCAACTCTCTTTTGGGTTGTGTGAACAAGCCTATTAAGGGAAGGGAAGTCTGTCCTTATCCGACTGCCAGAATTACAAATGAGGGAGGGGAATTTATTTTAATGCTTTCCTATTTATCTCTGGTGCCATTGCATGCTGGGTAGAATTGTATGGAAGCAGTTCTCTCTCCCTCCCTCCCTCCCCCCCCCCCTCTGGTTGATTAAATTTGCCCCCAATGCCAGTCATTCAGAGGGCTTGGAATGAAGCTGTGTTTGAGAAAATGAGTAAGTTACTAGTCCCCATTGAAGAATGTGTGAGGGGTGGGAATATGAAAGTAGTTGACCAGGGAAAGCTCAGCTAAACCACATCTCATGCAGAGCTTCCTCAAGTTGCTAGGCAAAGGAGATTTGTGCCCATTTAGTTGGTAGAAGTTGATTCATGCTCTGCCCAGATTTGGAACTACTGTACATCCATTCCCATTGCTTCTGTTCTTGGTCTCTGAACCCTCTTTCCTTCTTGAGTTTAGGACTGACATCAGTTTTCCCAACAATGTGTTTTTTGGCTTTAAAAGCTGCATCACATCATGCAGAAAAGGACTCAACAGCTGGCTTTCCTCACTGGAGAAAATATAACCTTGGGGAAGTGATAAAATTCTGAATAAGTTCATTTGATTAAAAACTCCACTTTCCACTTCCACACAGTGGAATCAAGACTGTTGCCTGCCTGAGACTGAGAGGCAGAATTTAAGGGAAACCCAAGTAGACTGCAAATTGCTCCAAGAGGTTCTCTAACTAAGCAAACGAGCAACAAAATGGCAACTGAGGTTCAATATAAGTATAAAGCGGTGCACACTGAAGTAAAAGACACTAGTTTCACACATACTCAAATGGGTCCTGTAGTGGCAGGATTATTACAATTTATAAGGAATTGAGTTGAAATTTTTTATTATTTATTTATTTGCATTTTATATCCCGCTCTTCCTCCAAGGAGCCCAGAGCGGTGTACTACATACTTAAGTTTCTCCTCACAACAACCCTGTGAAGTAGGTTAGGCTGAGAGAGAAGTGAGTCACTCAGTGAGTATCATGGCTGAAGTGAGGCCCAGAGTCCCTCAGCAAGTATCATGGCTGAACGGGGATTTGAACTCGGGTCTCCCTGGTCCTAGTCCAGCATGCTAACCACTACACTACACTGGCTCATACATAAAATGGGCTGACCCAAATAAAATCGGCAGTATCATAATGCCTATATTAACCGCCCTGAGCCATTTTGGAAGGGCGGTATACAAATAAAATAAAATAAAATAAATGTGTGTGTGTGTGTGTGTGTGTAGATAGATAGATAGATAGATAGATAGTAAGTATTTGGATTACTATGTTTATAGTTACCCTTTCTCACTGAGCAAAGATACATCTTTTAAAGTGGTGATTATCTTATCTTTAGCAGGGGGAGAGCAACAAACCCATAGCCAAGAGGTGGCTAGGAGGTGACACATGCACCCCGCCCCTAGCTGCAGTTGTCCCCGCCCCCCCAGACAAGTTCTCTGTGACTCCTGATTTCTCTTCTTTCAGTCAGGAGGAGTGCAACTGGTCCTATCCAACCCCAGCAGAGCGTCCCTTCAGTGGCTGTTGCTGGTGTCTACCTTATGTTTCTTTTTAGACTGTGTGAGCCCTTTATGGGGTCAGGCAACCATCATATTTATGTACTAGCTTTAAGTACCCAGCGTTACTCGGGCTTATGGTGCGAGTTTCTCTTTGTTATTGCATCCATTGTGGATATACCCGTTGTATAGCCATCTGTCTATGCTAGGTGGTTGTTGGGGTTCACAGGTACCCTATGTTACTTGTAGGGTCCTAGGAAGCAACTGTGAAAGGTTTGGTCCCAATAGCTCAAAGGGTGTGGGGAATTTATAGAGGAAAGACAGACAGACAGACATTCAATTTTATATATATACAAGAAGATTTTCCTGTGTAAATTGCTTCAAGAACTTTGGTTGAAGACCAGTATATAAATATTTGTAGTAGGAGTAGATCTCAAAAAGGATATTGCAGAATCAAAAAGGATATACTGTACTATAGGGGGAAACAGGGTGCTGAACTAGACGTGCTCTTTCTCTGTAGCTGCCCTGAGCCTATGCATATTTACTCCCAAGGAGCATAAGCTTTGGCTACAACATTTTGCAGTTTACTAGGGATTGTCTTATGGGCTTCACTGAAATTTATTTAGCCTTGGAAAGGATATTTAGCTGCCGTGACGTGTCTGTACCTACAAAGATTAGAATCGTTGGGACAATGTTTTTCCCCATGACACGCTATGGATGCAAAAGCTGGACTTTGAAGAAGCAAGATAGAAAAAGTATTGTTTGTCGCTTTTGGACTTTGGTGCTGGAGAAGACTTTTGAGGATACCATGGACAGCCAGGAAAACAAACAAATGGATCATGGAACAGATCAATCCAGAATTTTCACCGAGGCACAAATGACCAGGCTCAAACGATCATATTTTGGACACATCATGTGAAGACCCAGCTCCCTTGAGGAATCCGTAATGCTGGGGAAAGCGAAGAAGCGGATGACCAGCAGCAGCAAAGCGATCACGAATGCACCACTGATAGACATTAAAGGCCAAGTGGAAGACAGATCATCCTGGAGAGAATCTAGCTAGGTGGGCGCTAAGAGTCGACACCGACTTGAAGGCACTTAAGCAAGCAAGCAAGCAAGCAAGCAAGCGTACATAAGATTCCCTTGTGACAAAACGACAAAGAGGAAAAGCTGTGCTTTGGCAGCTGGATCCTGTAAACATTTACCCCGAGGAAAGTCTTGCTGAGCGAGACAGCTTCCAAGTCAGCATGCATTGGATCATCGCAGCCAGAAGGCATTCTGATGCTGCTACTTTCACCAGTTAAAAATCCCCTAGGCAAAGTTTTCCTATGAATTGACATGAGTCCTGCGATGTTGAAACTGTCTTTTAATCAAAGCTTTGACCTGAATTCTCTGAGGCCTAATAAAGAGCCTTTGGCTCCAGATACCAGGCCTTTCTCACGCCTTCTTCACACTCTCGTCTTGTGTTGCTTTGTTATCTTGAAACCAGCAACAGTCATAAACTGTGTAGGCCTCTAGTTTAATCTTCAAAGTGTCCTTGATGTATTCTGGCTTAGAATGGTTCTATGCAGTGTCAAGCAATAACAATGTCACTATTGTTTGGATGTGGATGCTTGGTATTGTGATGGATCACCAGACCATCTTCCTGGCCTTTGATTCGCCAGAGGTGTGGATTTTGTATCCTGGGAGAGAAGCTATTACAGGGCTGCTCTCCTTTTGGGGAATCTGTTCCTGAGAGTTGCACTTCATTTATCTCTATAGTGGCAAATAAAGGCTGATTCCGACTCCCTTGGTGTGTGAGTAATTGAGCATCTCACGCGCCAGGTAAATGTTCCCGGTTCAAGGATAAGACTACCAATACGATTTAGCATGGAGAAGCTGATTATCCAACGGCGGCAGCAACGTTATTATTTATTCTTGTTGTTTCAAAATTCAGTTGGTGTTTGTGTGCCGAAAACTACTACACACTAGACACTTCCGGGAGGGGAGAAACTGTAAGATCCCCTCTAAGGAGTGGGTCTGCCCTTGTGGTTCTGGGGAAGTGGAGTCAACAGCCCATGTTATCTTGAATGGTCAGTTTTATCAAACTTTGCAGGAGATATACAAGTTCTTTTTTAACAGCATACCCCAGTTGTTCTGAGCAGTTCTATCTGGAATTACTTTTAACAGACCATTGGGATGTAGTGTTTTATAACCTGGCAAAGTATTGTTTTCTGGTTAACAAGACTAGGATAAGAAATGTTGAGAAGCGAGATATGGGGTTGGATTGAATTAAATTTTAGATTATTATAATGCACGGAGCCCTCTGTTGTATGTAATGGATGAACCCGGTGTTGTGGTTCTGTTTTATGCTTTAATAGTTTATTACTCTATTTGACCACCTTCCCTTTTATGTAAAGCTTTTGTATTTTGTGTCTTGCTGGTCGAAGGACCCTAACAATAAAGATTGGATTGGATTTGACTAGACACGACGTCAACCGTGCCTGTCCTGTAAACCGCCCCGAGCCTTTCTGGAAGGGCGGTATAAAAATTGAATAAATAAATAAGCAATCGAAAGCGTCCTCCAAAGCTGCGGGGGATAATGGAGTGGGGGGGGGGCATCGGAGTGTGCGAAGAAGGATTGTTTCTGCGACTTTGTTTTGCACAACGGGACCCCCCTGGATTGCAGGCTGAAATCCCAGCTGGGGAAGCAGCAGCAGCAGCACTTGCTCGTGCAGGACTGGAGGCGGCGGCGGCGGGAAGAGCGATGGAAACCAGAAGAAGACCCCGCAGCTCTGCAGCAGCAGCGCCTGTGGCGGGAGGCTGACTCGGACGTCGGTCCCGCTCTAGGGGAGGCGACTGGCTCCCCCCGCAGCCCCGGGGTGGCGAAGACAGGCGGGTCAAGCCCGGCTGCTGCTGCTGCTGCCTTTGCTGGAGTAGCGGGCGCGGAAGGAAAGCGGGAGCGCGGGCCGCGGCCTCTCGGGCGCCCCCTCAGCCGGGCCAGGCGGGGGCGAGCGGGGACGAGGAGGCGGCGGCGAAAGGGCGATGGCCGCCGGGGGCGAGGACGAAGGGAGCCCCGGCGGCGGCAGCAGCAGGCCGACCGCGGCCAAGGCCTCCCCACCGCCGCCGCCGCCGCCGCGAGAGGCCGAGCAGGAGGCCGGAGCCTCTCGACGCCCCCCGCCGCCTCGCTTGCCCCGGCTGGGCCTGGCCTTGGCCGTGTTGGCGGCCCTGCTGGCCGTGAAGTACTACCGGGACTCGGAGGCGGCCCGGCGGCAGGTACCGACCCCTGAGGCGGGAGGCAGGGAGGGGGGCCCCGGGAGGAGGAGGCGCCTGCTGCTCCCGGAGGATCCGCCGGGGTTGTGGTGGGGCAGCGAAGGGGTCTGGCTGGCTGAGGGAGGGGTGGGGAGTGGGCCTGGTGGTGGGGCCAGAAAGTCGCTGGGGCGGGCCAGAAGCGGAGGGGCTCCGGCGGTGTAAACTTCGGCGTTGCTCCAGGCGTTGATGATATGCCAGCCAGCCAGAGGTGCTGGTGGTGGCCGAGGAAAGAAGCAGCAGCCGGGATCAAAAGTTGTGCAGACTCTCGGTTCAGACTGTATATTCCTTGCGCATGCACTCTGTGTAGAGATCTGTACGCACATGCAGCAGTTCTCCACGTGTTCTGTCCAGTGCAGGTAACGGTGTAACACTTCCTAGCTGCATCCTGCCTTTGAGGGGGGGGGGCTGTGCCCCAAGAGCACCCAGGTTAACTTTTAAAATGAATGCATATACAGACGTTCGCACCAAACACCTGTATGCATATGCGATGTAATGTCTGAATAGGATTTGTGTAATTTTGTTTTGTAAGCTGCATTGAGGGCTTGGGGGGGGGGGCGGTACTTTAAATAGATAAAATATAGTTGCCTATCCTCCAAAATGCTAGATTCAGGACAGACAAAAGGAAGTACTTTTGCACACCACTGGGTGGAATTAACTGCCCCCAAATATAGCCATGGTCAATAGCCTAGACAGCTTTAAATGGGGATGACATGAAGTGACGGAGGAGGAGGAGGAAGAGAGTTCTCATAGAATAGATGAGAGATAGAATTATCTCATATAATAGATGAGATAAGCCATGATGGCTAAATAGAACCTCCATATCAGAGGAAATGAGTACCAGGTGCAGCAATACCCAGAGAGGGCATTGACGGGCATGCCTTCCTTGGAGGGAGAATGCTGAACTAGGGTGATGCTTTGCTTTGATCAAGCAGGATTCTTCTTGCTTTCTTAATAAACTGTGGTTATTGGGGTAAGGGCCACCTAATGGTGCAGCAGGGAAGTAACTTGCCTAGGGAGCAAGAGGTTGCTGGTTCGAATCCCTGCTGGTATGTTTCCCAGACTATGGGAAACACCTATGGGAAACACCAGCAGCGATACAGGAAGATGCTGAAAGGCATCATCTCACACTGCGTGGGAGGAGGCAATGGTAAACCCCTCCTGTATCCTACCAAAGACAACCACAGGGCTCTGTGTTCGCCAGGAGTAAACTCAGCACACTTTACCTTTACGACTGGGTAGAATATGCTAATCAGTGTTGAGAGAGACTGACTGGGAAGAAACTGGGCTACTGCAGGGGTTCTCAAATCTGGGTCCCCAGATGATGTTGGGCTACAACTCTCACCATCCGCTGCCACAGTGGCTGAAGACCGTTGTGATGGGAGTTGTAATCCAAAATCATCTGGGGACCCAAGTTTGAGAACCCTGGGCTGCTGGTTTGGACCTTACCAGTAGTGTGGTGATTGGACATCAAGAGAACTGCTGAATTCAGGGAGAGCTTGTGGTCTTGTTACAGCTGGGGAGAATCTGAGGGTCAAGGACACATACATAGGAAGCTGCCTTACACTGTGTCAAACCATGGCTTCATCTAGCTCAGTGCTGTCTATTCTGACAGACCCCTGAGGGTTATAGTTCTGGGAGGGAGGGCTAGGATTAGATAATTCTCAGTACATCAGAGAGTCATCCCCAGGATTTGTTACAGGAAACCTTGACAGTGACACTGGTTTAAAAATGAGAATGTTAATAATATACATAGACTAGATAGCATGGGTTCTTGTGCGCTAGGAAGCAGAGCCATGAAAATGAGAAACATCCTCATTTTTAAAGAACTGAGATTTTCAGCTTGCAGCAAAACATGCCATATTTTTGGACAGTCAGTAATGCAGACTGAGAGGAGCGAATGGTTTTCTCACTTCTCACTGGGTCGCCCTCTCTTTCCCTACCCCCTGCAAGTGCTTATGCTGTTCAGTGCCTCCCTTCTATTGCCCTTATCAGGAGCAGGATTGATGTAGCATGGGAGATCTGTAGCCTAGCATCTACCCTAAATAGTTTGGTCAGTGCCCACGGGCAACGCAGTTGCAGGCAATTTCGGGTTGACTAGGAACACATGGGGAGAACTCGGTGTTGCACATGTAATAAGGGTCATACTTTATGAAACTCAAATTGCATTCAAGAACATAATATAAGAACAGCCCTGTGGGATCAGGCCAAAGGCCTATATAGTCCAGCATCCTGTTTCACACAGTGCCCCACCAGATGCCTCTGAGAGCCCCTTTGAAAGCCATCCTAGTTAGTGGTTATCACCACATCGCATGGCAGAGTATTATGTAGATTAATTACATACTGTGTGAAAAAGTACTTCCTTTTGTCAGTCCTAAATTTCCCAGCCTTGAGTTTGCTGGGATGATTCCCGGTTCTAGTGTTGTGAGGGAGAGAGAAAAATTTCTCTCTGTCCACTCTCTAATTAATGAATAATTGTATAAGCCTCAATCATGCCCCCCAGTCACCTCTTTTCCAAACTAAAAAAACCCAGATGCTGTTCTCTTAAGGAAGGTGTCTCAGGTTGCCCTCTTCTGCACCTTTTCCAGTTCTACAATGTCCTTCTCAGATACAGTGACCAGAACTGTACAGAGTACTCCAAATGTGGCCACACCATAGATTTGTATAATGGCATGATAATATTAGCATTTTTATTTTCAGTCCCCTTTCTGATGACCCCTAGCATGGAATTTGCCTTTTTCACAGCTGCTGTGAGTGAGTTGACACTTTCAACAAGCTGTCCACCATGACCCCAAGATCTCTCTCCTGGTCAAGGAGAGACTTTGGTATGAGGGTCCAGGTCTTGGCCGTTCTGTGGGCACTCACAGATTTCTGCAGTAATTCTCTGAATGCTCTTTATATGCACCTGTGGAAAACCCGATATTTGCTGAAGTTTAACATCACTGCTCAGTCAAGACAGATATTTGGTTGTGTGGATTTGTATCTGTGGTCAAGAAGGTCCTGGCCTACAGATACTTTCAGAAATAGCATAGAATTTTTGTCATCTCTGAGGACCTTTCAATGTGGTTTTTTAAAAAAATCCAGATTGTGGTTCTTCTTGGGTGGCGGGGGAAGTCACAGTCTCCCAGAAATACTGAAGTAGTCCTCACAGTAACCCATGGCTTGACAGATTCCAGGTTCCAAGGAGCCTTGGTGACTAGATTTTTTTTTTAATGTTTTTTTATTCAGTTTTTCCACAATACAAAAAGGGAAACACAAATAGAACAAACAAACAAACAGAAAAAGGGGGAAAGAGCACATAAGGACTTCCATCTCATCATTGAAACAAGTATCAATGACCATACCCAGGACTTGCCTGTAGTTTCATCGTTCTCCACCCAGTAAATCATATAGAAATCAGCTCTGAGACGTTTTGTAAGCATTTGTTGTTACCCCTTGAAGGCCTGATAAAAATCCCTTTTATAATGTGTTTTTAAATAAACAAAGAAATTTGTTTGTGCCTAGAAATTTAATCATAGTGCTGAGACTAGGATATTCAGAGGTAAAATTATGTAATAAAATAGAAACAGGTCCCGGCAGCTCTGTTTCTATCCTAAGTAGGTTACTTGTAAAGGGGATACAGAGAAGCCCACTCACCCTGCTCCACTCATACAGTGACAAGTGTCCATTGTCTGGCTCTTAAATTTTTGGACTGGCTCCGAGATCAAAGACAATTTAATATGGCCTGCAGTGACCTTCATCAAATGCCAGTGATGTGTCTTCCTGGTATAAAGTCCACCCCCTTACATGCGCCCACACGCGTGCACACACGCGGTATCTGGCTGCTCTTTGACTTCCAGCTCTTCAGAATCCAGACTTTGTGTCTATTGCTAGCTTGTTTCTGCTTTTTATGTATCTGGTGCAGTCCTGGATCTGCCCTACAAGCCTCTCGAGCACTTTTCTGACTCTAATTGACAGGAGCAGTGCTTTCTAGGAAGCATTAGCATCCTTTTAGGCTGGCAGGCAATGGGAAATAAATGGGTTTGGGAGCTGTGGGAACATTAATGGTGTTGCAGGCAGCACTGGACCATCATGGCTTGACTTGTGTAGGGAAGAAGCCTGATTCTCTTCCATTTGGTCTTTGCAGAGGGAGGGGAGTGTTGCCTTGTCTCAATCCAATGTGTGGAAGATTGCAAAGCAGCAGAAAGAAATCCGCCTTGTGTGAGCTTTCCTCAGCCGCTCTTGGTTCTCGGGTCCCAGATTATTGGGTTGCAGCCTCCATCTCTTCTGTACTCATGGGAATGCCCAGGGTCTCCCCTGCCTCTCTAAAATTCTTAAAACCACCAAAATGAAGCACATCTTTAACCACCACAGAAGTTTTGCACTTAGCTTGGAAGAGTGCAGACTGTAGACACCATCCATTGGAAGTTTCTCATTTGCGTGACCCATAGAAATGAATGGAAGTTGGTGCAAAGACATTATTGCACCCAAGACACATGCTAGGATGTACAGTCATCTCTCGCCAACCGCGAGAGTTCCATTCCAGGGAAACCTCATGGTCAATGAATTCACAGTTGGCAAGCAACTGAAACACATTGGAAACAGGGTTGGAGGGAATTGCAGTCACGAAAAGACCAAAAAATAAAGAAAAGAGACCAAAAAATCACCAAGAACCACCCAGAATCCCTTTAAATCAGCAATAGTTAGCAAGAGGAGTGAGGAGGAGACCCCAGAAATCACCCCCGAATCCCCGAAATTCTCCCCCAAACTCCTGAAAATCTCACACACACACACACACACCCCAATCCCCAAATTACCAAGAAATCTCACCAAACCACGGATTCTTGGGTCACAGTTGGTGAAACCTGTCACAATTTCCCAGTTATGGAAACTCAAAACTGCGACTGGGAAAACTGCGGTTGGCAAGGGATGATTGTGTTCATCAACTGGGCTTGTGCCATAGAAATTCCTAGATAGATTTTGCTGGTTCTGTTAAATTCTGTGGTTGGCTACATTCGGGTTTCTGGTAACTTAGGAAGGAATGATTTCTGCAAACTGCCCCCCACCCCGGTCTTCATTTCTTTCTTTCTTCACCACCTTTGCCTTCAAGCTCCATTACCTCTTGTTCCTCTGTCCTTCTTTGCAGTGCTTAAGCTTGCTTAAAACATTGGAAACCCCATCCCCGTTTCATAAAAATAATAAATGGTGTAGCTAGATCAAATGGCATACAAATTATCTTCCGTTTGCACAAATCATTACATGGAATTTCAGTTTCTTGGGTTCAGTAATTGGACTCGTTTTGCTACTTCCTTTTTGCATAGCCAGCCTCTTCTCTTAAGAGGGATCTCATACTTGCGTTAGCAAATGTTAATCTGCTATTGAACAGGTTAATAAAAATGAAGGAGGGCTGGCCCAAAGACCTTTTGGTGCCTGAAGCAGAAAATCCAGAAACAGTAGTATCTGTGCGTGGAGGATGCTAATTATCGTGGGGGAAGAATGCATGCTCTTGCACAGCCTCTGTTCCCTTCAGTGGGGCTTGTGCAGGAGAGTTTCCTGGTGAATTGTGTCCAGTGGGTTAGATCTGACTGTTGCCCTAAAGGGTGCCACCTCACCTTGCCTCATGATGGAACTGATGTTCTCTAAATACCCACCCTTTCTCTTAAAATGAGGGTATTGAAGATGAAGCATGGAAACCTGGGGGTCCTGACATGCTGGCTGCCTTCTCACAATTACTTCAGTTTGCAAGTGCTTCAGCTGCTCTTCTGTTTTCCCTTCTGTGGATTCAGCTTGCTGTGTCCAGTTATTGCCACCATGCAGCCACAGAGGCTGGAGATGATGAGAGCTATTTGAGGACCCCCGTTCTGGGCTGCTGCACTTTCTGTATTCACAAGTGAGAGTACGGCTTTAATATGGATTTGGAAGTGCTCCATGACACATTTTAGAAAGTTGATTTGCAACTGTAACCTTCTTCATGCACTTGATTAGTCACATAAGTCACACAAATAATGCTCCATGGTTCACTAACAAGACTGAGGCAAATGCAAATGTCTGCAGGCTCAACTACGTGCAGGCTCAAGTGCCTTGTGAGCAATTCCAATACAGATCCTGGGATTTGGGCATGATTTGCAGGATGAGGTTTGTCAGTTCAAGTACAATGACAGCCCTTCCAGGCTGTATATATACACCAAGCATCTGGTCCTCATAGAGGTTCCATTTAGATATCCTGGCTAATCCTATTTGAAAGGCTGATCAACACGAAGGCCTGTCTTCCATGGAGCCAAAATGCATATGACCGAGTCATGTATAGTTTTTGTCAGTGTTTTTTAAAATTGGTACCTTGCTGCATGATTTTAAAATTATCCAAGCAGTCTGCACAGATTAAGATTAAAAGTACTAAATCAATTACATTAAAACACAGTCACAAAAAATGCCATCCTTACAACATCCAAAAACAATAATAAAATGGGGGGAAATAGGCTTGTAGGAATGAAAATAGAAATTCCACTGAAATTCACCTTTCCCCAGCTGCCTTTCCCCCTGTGTTGGTCTTCCAAGGCAGTGTCCAGCTTCTATGACTGAATTTCTCCCATGGAGCTGCTCATAGCTTTGAGGGGATGAGTTCAATCAGGGGAAAGGGTTAAATTCCTTTTTAGACAGTGCTGCTATTCTAATCAGAATTGAGACCCCCTGCAGCTGCTTTAAAGTTAAAATAATATTTTTTAAAAAATCTGTCCCAGATCTCCTACATGTCTGGTTTGGCCCTCAGTTCACTTCATACATCTGATGAAGTCGATTCTTGCCTGCAAAGGTGCATGTCAAAGAAAGAGAGAGTTTCTCAAGTGCTGCAGCAGATTTTGTGATTTTTGTTGTGATCTTCTGATCATTTGTGCTGATGGGAGTGTGCCTGTGCAGTGGATCCATCAGGAAATTTACAAGCAGGTCATTGTCACTGAGGCTGGATTATTTCACTAACACTCATTTAAAAATTTCTCTTGTTTAGGAGACGGCTCTAAAATCTCTGGGGAATGAAGGTCTTTTTCTGTTCTCCTCCCTGGATACTAACAACGACTTGTATATAAGTCCTGAGGAGTTCAAGCCAATTGCAGAAAAACTCACTGGTGGGTATTGAAGCATCATGAATACACAAATATCCATTATATTTTTTTTCAAAGGGCAGAATCTTTTTCATTTTTTAAAAACATGGCTATCAGAATACAGCTTGTCTAATTCTGGTGTAGTTACTCCCATGTGTGTTGGTTTCATCCCTTCCCTGGGGTTAGTTGTCCTGTCCTCAGGAAACACAGATGATGCTGCTTCAGCAGAGGCGGGTGGCAAGAAATCAGGGGAATCAAAAATTGCTTAGCAGTGGTACTGTCGCACCTGTAAGCTGCCGAGAGCAGTGGCAACCAAGCCGGCATCTTGCGCGGTGGAGGCCCCGCTTACATACTCACCTGGCCTCCGTGCATATGTGGTGGCCATCTGCATGGTCAGCATGGTGCTGCTCACCACGGAAATGGCCGCCATGCTTGCATGGAAACCAGGTGAGTGCATAGGCAGGGCCTCCACCGTGCGAGATGCCAGCTGGGTTGCTGCTGCTTTCGGCAGCTTACAGGTGTGGCGGTACCGCCGCTAATCAGTTTTTGAAGGTAACACTCGCCGCATCCCCTCCACTGGCCGCCACTGTGCTCCAGCTAACTGTTTAAGACCTGGGAAACTAAAGTTGTTTCAAACTCCGAAGGAGTCTCTTTTTGCCTTTATTCCTCGGGCATGCTAGAAATGGCAGTGGATCTTACAGTGCTGACTAAATGAGATTGAAATCCAACTGGCAATGAGGGAAGTGCGAACTTTATTCGAACATGGCACTTCTAGCAGTGTAAGAGTGCTTGTAAACAGGCATCTGTAAATCCACTTGCCAGTGACAAGTGCCCCTGCCCTCTGGCGAGCAGGACACCCAGCACCACACAGATCTCCTCCCCAGAGGTCTCATTGCCACCACCATTTCTGAGAAGGTCAGAAACAGCAGGAATCCTTCCTGAGCGGGATCCCACTGGTTCTTACTATCTCCACATCCCACTGCAAATGACAGAAGACCCACTTCTCTGCTAAGCCCTCTGCCCAAGTGCCAGAAAAGGATCTGAGGGAAGAGAGGGGTTTGGTGGCGACCACAGATTTTGGCTGGCTAGTGAGCTAAACCTAAACCTGCTAAACCTAATTTATCCCACAGTGGGAATAACCACTGTATTCTGCAGGTTTAACGTGCCTCTAAATGTCATGTGCAGGTTGATGGCAAACTAAAATATTTATTGCTTCACTTTTCAACTGTATCATTGGCAAGGCAGCATAGGACTCATCATGTAAATCAGTGTTTTAATTTATGAAACATAAGGTTAAAAATATGGAAGGACAGCATTTTTTTAATGCATGACTTGTGAAAAGTGAGAGGTGACTGAACAGTCATCTGTTCAAAGCTTGGATATCATGTGGTCTAGATCCCACTGTGTCATAAAATCCCTACTCCTCTTGCATACTTACCCACTTCTGGTGAGAGAGGAAATTCCACAAATGGGGGACGTTCCTGGGAAGATAGAGTTCCTGTTGGATGACAGCTTTGCCTCCACCAGCTCTTACATGTGTTCTTATATGGAACCCCTATAAATACTTCCAAGTTTGACCTTGGTTCCAGGAGGCAGTCATATGTGAGAAGTTCTTTCCTCAAATATCCTGTAAAGGGTATCAAAGGCCAGGCCATCAAATTATAGGATAATTCCAAGCTGTGTTCAAGGGCAGACTCTGAGAGATTGCATTCAGTAGTCAAGTCAAGAATTTCTAGGATATGCCTACAGTGGTTTGTTATTGTTGAATTGTTTTAACTTTTTATGTGTGTTTTAATTGTTTTATTTTAACTGCCCGGAGATGAAAGTTTGGGCGTTATAGAAGATAGAGAGAGAGAGAGATAATAAAGGGCCACAATTGGCATACCAAATGAAGGTAAAAAGAGGGGGAAAGCATATCTACCAACCAGCGTTCCCTCTAACAGGGATTCCCAGAGGTTGTTGACTACAACTCCCAGTATCCCCAGCTTATAATGGTTTTTGCTTGGGGATTCTGGGATCTGTAGTCAACAACCTCTGGGAATCCCTGTTAGAGGGAATACTTCTGCCAACATGTCCCTGTTTTTCCATTCACTTGAATTGGAACATAGGGATATGTTGGCAGGTGTGGGAAAGCTGGTCTTGCAGTAACAAGCATGAATTGTCTCCTTTGCTAAGCAGGGTTTGTATTTGGATGGGTTAGGCCTGTGCGCCCTGTCTGCTGTAAGATATTCCCCTTTGGGATGGGGCTGTCACTCAGTGGGAGAGCATTTGAATGCTTGCATGAAGAAGGTTCCAGGTTCAGTCCCCAGGTAGGGCTGGGAGAGACCCTGCCTAAAACCCTGGAGAACTGCTGCCAGTCAGAGTAGGCAATACTGAGCTAGACTCTGATTCTGTAGAAGGCAGCTTCCGTGGTTCCACTGGTGGCCACACCAGCGACTCCTGGGAATCTAGGAGCAAAGCCAGATTCAGGAATAGTCCTAATATGTGAACAATCTCCTTCAAGGTAGGAGAGGAGAGCTGGTCTTGTGGTAGCAAGCATGACTGGTCCTCTTAGCTAAGCAGGGTGTGCCCTGCTTGCATATAAAAGGGAGACTAGAAGTGTGAGCACTGTAAGATATTCCCCTCAGGGGATGGAGCTGCTCTGGGAAGAGCAGAAGGTTCCAAGTTCCCTCTTTGGCAGCATCTCCAAGATAGGGCTGAGAGAGATTCCTGCCTGCAACCTTGGAGAAGCTGCTGCCAGTCTGGGTAGACAGTACTGAGCGAGATGGACCAATGGTCTGACTCAGTGTATGGCAGCTTCCTATGTTCCTAAGGTGAGTATGACTCCATTCAGAAGAGGTAGAGCTGGCCACTCTCATTGCTTCAGTTACTGACTTCACACCCGTAGGATTTTCAGGGACTCCCAAACAAAAATGAAGGCTTGATGGCCAGATGAAAGCACAGCCTTGCAGTGGTCAGCCCAGGGGTAGGCAACCTGGGTGCTCCAGCTGTTGCCAAACTACAACTCTCATCATCCCCAGCATAACTGATTGTGGCTGGGGGTGGCAGGAATTGTAGTTGAGCAACATCTGGAGAGCCCAGGTTGCTTGAGCTGGCCCAAGCTTTTCATGAGCAGCTGTTTGGCAGCCCTCAAGCAACTAATGCTGCCGTATCAAGCGGCGTGTTGCCAGGTGGCCTCAAAATACGCTGAAGGTTTTTACAGGAGTGGTTTTAGAGCTGTGCATCTTGAAGTCCCCTTTGGACATATGTGTGACCTTCTTGCAAAAAATATTTTTTTTAAAAAAAAAAAAAGCTTCATGTAAATCCATCATAAGCACATAAAAGCTGACTTTTTTTTTTTTTTTTTTTTTGGTCAGCTGCTTGCAACTGCTCTTGCTTTAATTCTCTTTGCTCAAGCCCTAGGCTGATTTAGACAACGAGAGGCTGCTAAGCTTTCTGTGTTTTTCAAAAGGCTTATGCACCAGACACCTCTCTCACAAAGGGCAATTTTTCTAAATCTGCCTTTCCTATTGTTGGACTTGTGGAACTGCGTGCATTGGCTTTGTCTGGGGCTTAAAGGGGATTCAGAACAGCTGAATATAAGAGATATTGCTCTGTAGCAATGTGACCAGAGCGACTGGGGAAGCTCAAGCAGGCTGCTCTGATCTCAGAAGCCTCTTGCATGTGGAAATTGGGAGTGCTTCCACCCACTGGATACTTGAGGCCTTGGCAACTGTCAGCTGGGCATTGGATCTGGTTGAACTCACAGTGGGTATGTATGTGAAGATTCAGCTTGCACTCAGAACATAGAGGCTGCCATATATTGAGTCAGACCATTAGTCCATCTAGCTCAATATTGTCTACATTGACTATCAGGGACTCTCCAAGGTTTCTGGCAAGAATCTTTCCCAGCCCTACCTGGAAATGCTGCCAAGGATTGAACCTGGGACCTTCTACGTGCAAGCAGAGGCTCTACCACTGAGCTATGGGACCATCCCCTGAAGGGAATATCTTACAGCTGACAGTGTCCACATGAAATCACCCATTCAAATGCAAACCAAGCCAGATCCTGCTTAGTCAAGGTGACGATTCATGCACACTAGTTCCCCACCGTAGTCCTCTGCCCAGGCTGTACAACTGGATTCCTGTGGTAAGCATTCCTACACACACACACACTCACACTCCTAATCCCATGCTAGCTACAGTGCCAGACAAATCGCAGAGGCAGTTGCTGTACTGGCATGCCCCCAAACAGCGATGGCCAGCTTTTACAACATGGGCCACCAGGGTTGCTCCAGCCAAGCTGCTTAGGGCTGAAGTCCCTCTGGTGATGATGTCATGCACCCTTCCTCCAGCCAAGTGGCTTGGCAGCCCAGAGTCTGGCCTCCCCAGCTGAAGAACCTGGAAGGCATCCATCCCTTTTCAGAAGGGCGCCTGCTAAGTCTGAAGTGGCTCCTCTTGCTTCCGCTCTGGACCGCATCATGGAATGTGGCACATAGTGGAATGTGACATGTCACAAATATTTTCCATTGGTGCCTCCCACTGTTCCCTCTACGGCATGTGCATGTGCGCACACTCGCACATTTTCTGATGCCTGCTCAGTTCATTTTAGGTCCTGCTCAGGTTGGCTCAGAAAGGCCCCACTCTGAATGCAGGTGCGCACACACTGCCTCGATACAGCCGCCCAGAACAAAACTCATTCCGCACACAGATGAAAAAAGTTAGAGAGAACACTGCACCACCTTCATGTGCAATCACACAATCAAACTGAGAACCTACAAAAAAGAACATTGATGAAAGAAGAATGTGAGCTACTCATTATTGGCAATCCGTTGCTGCCCTCTGGTGCACAGAGGCAGAACCGCTCCGCTTTATGTCGTTGGCTAGCCAAATGATCGTGGTAAGAATTTGCATTGAGCATGTTCAGATTGGGTTTGTGGTAAAGAGCTGGAAAGTCAGCTTCTTCACATGTGCACAGTTCTGTGCACACGTATGCTACATCGTGCTGCTCAGCCCACTTCTGGCTGTTTAGTTATGGCAGGGCTTGAGAAATCCCAGGCGCCAGGGAGCCATGGAACCTAGAAATTTAACTATGGCGCCTAGACTAGAAAGTTCAGAGGCAGAGTTATTTAATATAAACTTTATTTGTCCCAGGCAGCCTTGTTTCTGGGACAAAAGTTACCTGTAAAGGGGATAAAGAAGAGCCAGTAATTTTGTCAAATGTCCAAAGTCTGGCCCCTAAATTTTGGGACTGGCACATAGATCAGAGGAAAAATGGTTAAGGCCTGAGTTATGGCATGGTAAAAGTGGGTTCCATTTGTGTTGCAGGCATGAAGGAGCAGTATCACAACCACCACAAGCTCAGATCACCCCAGGCTGTGTCCTCGCCATGCCAGTGTCTTGTGAACTAGTTGTACAGCAGTTTCTCAGTGTTTGACTCCTTTGGGGCAGAACAGAAAGGACAGAATAAGTATTAAAAGGGCAGGAATGTCTTGGGTGAACTATAGCTTCTTCCAGCACATTTACATAGGAACATAGGAAGCTGCCGTATACTGAGTCAGACCATTGGTCCATCTCACTCAGTATTGTCTATACAGACTGGCAGTGGCTTCTCCAAGGTTGCAGGCAGGAGTCTCTCTCAGCCCTATCTTGGAGATGCCAGGGAAGGAACTTGGAACCTTCTGCTCTTCCCAGAGCGGCTCCATCCCCTAAGGGGAATATCTTACAGTGCTCACACTTCTAGTCTCCCTTTTATATGCAACCAGGACAGATCCTGCTTAGCTTAAGGGGACAAGTCATGCTTGATACCACAAGACCAGCTCTCTTCCCATGTGTGAGGGGCGTTCACCAGAATCGCCCTGGGGTTTGTAGCACATGTAGAGTTGCGTTTCTGATTAGCACGCCTCACAAGATTGCTTGGGCATGTCCGTTCATGACATCAGGGAGGCATGTTCTTGCCGCAGCCCTGACATAGGGGCCATTGTTCATCTGAACCAGCCCAAAATAGATAATGTGTCACAGGGTACTTTAATGTTTCGCTGGTGGTCTCTCTGTGAAGGGTACTGATTTTGGATTGAGGGAGTGAACCATCTTTTAGTGGGCCGGGCCTCTGACAACCTGACAAGCTTCTGTTGCTGTTGCTCTGCTTAGGCATTGCTCCCATCTCTGGTGTTGAGGAAGAAGAGCTGCTGGATCCCAATGGGGAGACTCTCTCGATAGTTGCAAAATTCCAGCCCCTGCTAATGGAAACAATGACAAAGAGCAAAGATGGTTTTCTTGGAGTGAGTATTGCATTTAATTAGGGCTGCAAGCTTTAATCAGTAGATTAATCAACTAAAGCTTTAGTTAATTGATCGGGGGGGCATTTTAATTAGTGGGGCTGTGAATTAAGAGCAGACTTGTCTGTGTTCTGATTCAATTATATTGTCATAAGGAAGAATGAAAAAGAGAATGTTAGATTGCCCTTCGCTCTATCAATGGCTTAGTCAGACATCGCACCAAAGCAGCTCAGTTAAAAGTGAGCTTCAGCTTATAAGCCTCATTGATTACCAGTTTGCTTCTGGGCTAGACTCAAAGTGCTGGTCTTGCCCTTTAAAGCCCTACACAGTTTGGGGCCGGGAGATCTGTCGGACCACATTCAGCCATACAAATCTGCCAGGGCTCTCCGTTCAGCATCTCAGGTCCTGCTCAGGTCCTTGCCTCTAATGGAGATCCCTTTAGCGGGGACTAGAGACAGGGCCTTCTCGGTTGTGGCCCCTTGGCTTTGGAATGCCCATTCGGAAGAACTTTGCTGTGTTCCCTTCCTCAGGGTGTTTTTTTAAAAAAAAAAAACTAAAGACCTATATTTCTAGAGAAGCTTTTAAATATTTTATCTATTACTCATGTCTGTTGGGTTTTAATTTTAATTTTCTAATTTGTAAGTTTTAAATTTAGTTTTAATTGAGTCTTGTTTTTATTTATTATTTATTTGATTTCTATACCACCCAAAAATGGCTCAGGGCCATTTACACAGAGAAACAACAAATAAATACTTAATGTATTATTAAGTAAATTAATATAATTAATATAGTTTTTATATTCTGTCTGTTTTATTAATTATGTGAGCCACCCCAAGCAGTAATGCGCCGGAGGGGTGGGTCATGATTATTTTAAATAGAGCTTGACTGCAATTTGGCATGCTGTCTGAACTGACAGATGGAGGTTTGCAAACAGCTGGCAAACTGGAATTGGAACTCATGGCTTGAAGTGGGCATGCCACAGGGCTGGCTCTTTAGCCCTGGACGGGCCATCTCCATTGCTGCCCCAAGGCTTTGGAACACAATTCCTGCTGAAATAAGAGCCTCATCTCTTACAACTTTTAAAAAGGCAGTCAGGACACTTTTGTTCACCCAGGCTTTTAATCAGATACTGTTTTAACAGTTTGGTGGTTTTTAATAGTTTTAACGTCTTAAATTTTAAATTGTTGTAATGTTTTAACCTTTTTATTTGTTGTTTTTATTGTATTGTTGTAAACTGCCCAGAGACTTGCATTTTGGGCAGTATACAAAATAAATAAATAAATAAATAAATTTAGTGAGGCCAGTGAGGTGGTCTTCTCTAGTGGCGGAATATTGGGGGTGGTAGGACAACCTCCACTACCCCCTCTTGCTGCTGCTGCTGCTACCCACCGCCATCAGAGCAGCTCTTTGCAGAATGATGTTGGTTGGTGCCCCTGCTTGGCAAAGAGCCGTTCCAAGTCCTCCTCCCCCTATGAGTTGCTGTTGGTTGTGAAAAGGAGAGGGGGAGAGGAAGGGTGAAGAGATGATCTAGCTCAGGGCTGCACAGCTGCAGCCTTCCTGCAGATGTGGGACTGCAACTCCCACAATGCCTGACTACTGGCCACTGGCTGGAGATGATGGGAGTTGTCCAGAAACAGCTGGAGGAGCAAAAGCAGCTGCACAGCCCTGCTCTAGCTAGAGCAGGGATTCCCAACGTGTGGGTCCCCAGATGTAATTGGACTTCAACTCCCATAATTCCCAACCAAAGGCCACTGGGGGTGGGGATTATGGGAGTTGAAGTCCAAGAACATCTGGGGACCCACACATTGAGAATCCCTGAGCTAGAGCCTCTCCTCTCCTCCATGATTCCTCTTCCATGCCCTCCCTCCCTCCCCCTCCCTCCTTTCCATAGACACAAATCCGGTTTTCGATCATGTGTACCTTGTCCACGGTTGTGCTTCCTTCAGTATTTCAAAAAGCACCTATATTGAAATTTTAGCAGTATGCAAATATGTTTAAATTTAATCAGCTAAGGTTGATAGCCCTATATTGTATGCAGCTGAATAGTAATGCCACATATTCCCAGCGAGGATTTCTTCCGTGACCTTGGGGGAAGCAGGTGAGCCTTACAGACCTTGAACATGTCCTTGCAGATCGGGATGCTGGACACAGGACCCACTCCATGGGCTAACCTGTTGATCTAGTGTAAGAATGTATATACTACCTCTCTACCATTGTTGGTATCCAGGGTGTTCTTTAACAAAATGTTAAAGAACATCATTTTAAAAAGGTGCTTCTTTGCTCATTTAGCAGGGATGTTGTTTGTAACTGATTCCACATTCTTGCCCTTGCAGATTTCTCACATTGCCCTTACTGGGCTTCGCAACTGGACAGCCCCAGCTTCCCGCATGAGTGTGATGTTTGCCCAGCAATTCAAGGCTTTCCTTCCCCCAAAGCATAAAGTAGAACTTGGTGATCCTTGGTGGGTAATTCCCAGTGAGCTAAACATCTTTACTGGATACCTTCCCAATAACCGCTTCTATCCTCCAGCTCCCAAAGGCAAAGAGGTAAGAATTCTGTTTATGATGATGATTACCGTATTTACCTGAATCCAAAACTAGGGTTTTCCCAAGTTCTTTGATGTTAGATATTGGGGGGGTCATCTTACATCCAGAGTGCTTGTTCCTTTTGGGTAAAAACAGGTATAACATGTACAGGCAGTCCCTGGACCGGGTCTCATGATCAGTGAGACCCGGTTTGGGGCAGTGAGCAGGAAGAACGGGCTAAGCCCCCTCTCCCCGCTCACGAGTGGTCAGGGAGCCCTGGGCAGCTGGATCGGCCGCCCACATGATGTCCGGCTCCGTGACGGAGCCGGTGGGGGGAGCGGGGGCCACGTGGCCCCCGCAAGCCCCAGTATGCCCTGCACAAGTGCGCAGGGCATACTGGGGAGACCCCCGGCTGGGGGTCTACTCATGAGTAGGCGCGGCGCGAAGGCACGCCGCGGCTACTCACAATCCTAAAAAGCAGGTTTGCTGGAGCGCTCGCTCCGCAAACCTGCTTTTTAGCATACCTGCTCAAGAACCACCAGGCTCAGCTGCGAGCCGGGTGGTTCTTACGGTCAACAAAAATCGGGCTAGCCTCTGCTAGCCCAATTTTTGTTGATCGTGAGAATCGCCCCTCTGAGTTACAAACATTTGTACATACAAACAAAGCTCCAGAACATATTACATTAAGGAAGCCCCCAACTTCCAAACACCAACCCAACCTGCACATGCAGATGTCCCTCTTGGAAACTATATGCGCTCTGAGTTATGAACATCCCACTAACAAATGAACCTTGGGAACACTCCATCTATTTTTAAGGGGGTCTGAAATTCAGAGTTGTCCTAATTTGGGTAAATACGGTATTAAGAAGCTATATATCACAGTTCAATTATTCAAAACACTCCATACACATTATTTTGGTAATGTTTACAACAGCCCTGTAAGGTAATTCTCAGTTTGAGACAATGGTTGAGACCCGGTTTTGGAGAAGGGGTTTGTCTTGGTGGCCCTAATCCTATTAATTAGCAGCTCTGCTTAGTGTTTCCAGTCACTGGAGTCCAGCTGTGAAGGCTGCTTCCTGCTTTCCCAAATGTTGGTCCATGCACAGCAGGTTTTCTGGCATGAGAGCAGAGAAGAGTGATTGGATGGAGGGGCAGGGAAGGATAGTTGGCTTGCCTATGATATTTCAGGTGCAGTACTTTCTAAATCAAAGTCTGAAAGAAATATTGCTAATCAATATAGCATGAGAGAAAAGCATTGTGGAAATGTACAGATCAATTTCCAGTCCTCGACTGTTGAGTTCTGGAGTTATTTGATACAGTGTGTTAAAGCCCAAGAACACTCCTATTGTCATAACAAATATTCAGGATGATTGAGGCTATCGATTTATAGAAAGAGGCTAAAAAACCAGGGAAGACCAGCAGCCTAGGTAGGTTCCAGGATGCTAGTTATTGAACCTGGCCTTAGAGGAGGGTGGATGTTGGTCCTTTGGTTCACTCCCTGGCACGTCACACCCCCTCCCCTCTGCTTCTCCTCCGTAGATCATCATTCACAAGCTCCTGAATATGTTCCATCCTCGGCCATTTGTGAAAACTCGCTTTGCTCCTCAAGGAGCCGTGGCCTGTGTCCAAGCTGTTGCTGAGTTCTACTATAAGATAGCCTTCAGGTAAAATCCTTTATTGGTGGGAAGAGGAGGGTGAGATTTGAGAGCTGCTAGCTGTTGGGATTTGTTGTAAACTAATGATTTTCTTGAGGGTGGGGGTGAGCAAGCAGCACTTCTGACACATGGTATGGAGAAAGTGGATAAAAATAACTCTCTGCCTCTCTCATGACACAGTAGTCCAATGCTGAAGCTAATTCATCCTCCGTTGAGAGAATGGCCAGTCTATTCAGCCTTTCTTGAGACATAGTTTTTCGTAGATAGTTTTTGATTAATTTTAATTTTGAAAAACTTTGCTCCCCAGAAGCTACTGTGACAGAGATTGTTCACAAAATCCTGTATGCTGTTGGTATATTAGGGGAGGAACTGAGACCTAGTGTTGTAAGAAACCGTAGGGCTTGAAGTGCTGTACTTGTTCCTTCAGGGATGACTTCTCGTAGCACCTGAAGTTCTGGGATGAGGTCTCTTCCATCAATATAATGAGATTCTCCATCCAACAATGCACTCTCCAAATCCATGCACTCTTTGTTCAACTGCTCTGCTGTCATTTCTTGGAGTTTCTTCAAATCATACAGGAAACCGAAGTTGTCATCTGTTTGAATTGCATCATCAGTGACATGGGAACCTAATCTACAATGGCCAGAAAGTAGCTGGTTTTGAATTCTTACTGTGGTGAAATCTCTGGCTCCTCTCAGTGTTAGGTGCATGTTGTTTTCTCTTTCGATTTTTCCTGGCATTTTCCTCTGAATTTAGACTCAATATCCATTTCTGATACTACTTCAGTTGCTGTGTTCTTGGCTGAGGGAAATTCACTGTTCTTGTATTCCTGTGTTCCAGAAAGTCAGTGAGACCTTTGATCTGTGTGTGAGCCACATCAAGCTTCTTGGGACTGAAGTAACTTGCTCACCATGTTTACAGCAAAAAGAATGTTGTACTACACAACCATTGCCAACAAAAATGCAATTTTTTTCAAGTTCATAGTTGGCCAAAGACTCGAGTCCTCACATTCTTCTACTACTTCCATAGGAAGGCATTCCTGATACCACTTGTCTGGTAATGGATTGCTTTTACACTCTCTGCTCAGCATTCCGACCTAGTTTCTGATAATGGCTTCAGAGTTAGAGATGGAGTATGTGCTTGCAATATTTGCCATCTATTTGTTGAAGCTACAAATAGACAGTAAATTTGCTGTACAATCCCCAAAAATATAATGGCTTGAGAATTACACTTTATCACATCTCACAGTACTAGATCTAAGTTGTGACAGCCACATGGATTGAAAAAGGCTTGGCAGTTGGTCTGAAGGGTGCGTGCCTGTACACCTCGATGCTGGCCCTTCATATTTGCCCCCTTGTCATATCCCTGTCCCCTACAATCACTAATATGGAGGCCAACTCCATCTAGTGCAGATATGAGAGATTCTGATAATCCTTCTCCACTTTTGTCTTGAACTGGAAGAAAATCAATAACATTCTCGATTACCTCCACTTCTTCAGATGTAATGTCAGCATAACAAGGCACTCTGGTCATCTGCTCTTGATGACTCAGATCAGGCATGCAGTCAAGAATAACTGCAAAGTATTTTGCAGACTTTACCTTTTCAAGAATTGCTTCCTTCAACTTCCATGCCATTAACAAAATTAGCTCATTTTGAATATGAGGTCTAATAGTCATGGATTTCTTCATTTGTGATGTGTCAGACATGCTCTTGCATTGTAGGATCATACTTAGCCAACATCTTAATGTCAGAAATGTTCCATTGTCAGGATGATAAAGCTTTGCAAGTTTACAGTAGCCCACACTGCTGGGCCACTGTGTGAAACAGGATGCTGGACTAGATGGGCCTTGGGCCTGATCCAGCAGGGCTGTTCTTATGTTCTTATGTTTTCCATGAAATGCACAGTTTTGCTCAACTAGATACTGCTGCTCAACTGCTATAATACGTGTCAACACTGCTTGTTTATTTCTTGCTACAGGAGAGTCATCTGTGGTCTTCACTACAGACAATCTTCTCTTCATTTAAATCCATTTTTTGAGTTTAATGCATGCTCTTGGGATACTTCATGAGATCTCAACCTCTCATTGAGAATGCTTCCAATCATTACAGTCTTCTTTTACTAATCCATGTGCCTTGATGGAGCCATACAATTTACAGCAGAAGCAATAAACTGCATTGGCTTTCTTAGAGTATAACTGCCACTCTCTTTCAACTCTTTCTCCATTGGGCACGCTCCATCTGTAAAAGTATTCTGAAAACCATCAATTGGTTTGGACAATCAATTGTCCGAATTATTTGGGGAAACACACCGACGACCAGATATTTTGGCAGGCCCTCTTTGCACTAAAAGGTCTACTGTCTTATTGTCAGGAGAGGAGAGCTGGTCTTGTGGTAGCAAGTATGACTTGTCCCCATAGCTAAGCAGGGTCTGCCCTGGTTGCATATGAATGGGAGACTTGGTGTGTGAGGACTGCAAGATATTCCCCTCGGGATGAAGCCGCTCTGGGAAGAGCAGAAGGTTCCAAGTTCCCTCCCTGGCTTCTCCAAGATAGGGCTGAGAGAGACTCCTGTCTGCAACCTTGGGAAAGCCGCTGCCAGTATGTGAAGACAATACTGAGCTAGATAGACCAATGGTCTGACTCAGTATATGGCAGTTTCCTATGTTCCTATGTCTAGTAAATCTGGCCAATTGGCTGGATCATGTAGATCTTCAGGAGAAATAAGGTCAGCAGAGCTGTCCACTCCAGCAGGCTGTGCTGGACTATTGTCATCCTGAGGTTTGGCAGAAGGATCTACAGTGCCACTACAATCTCTGGAGTCCATTAATTCAATGTTTTCCTCAGCTACCAAAGCATGTTTGTAAATCAGAAGTTTTCCCAAAGAACCCTTCGTTGCATTTTCAAGTTATCCTATCTTCTTTTTTGTTAGTTTTTCTGCTCCCAAGTCATATTTTCTCCATCTGTTTCTATCTCTGCTAGTGCTAGCCATGGTATGCTATGAAGAAAGAGAAAAGGATCTCACCATAAAAAATGTTCACTCTGATTACAGAATCATACTGCAGTGACCAGCCTCCCCACCCTCAGGGATGTCAAACTGTGGCCCATCTGCAGATGTTGGCCTACAACTCCCATCATCCCTGGCTATTGGCCACTGTGGCTGGGGATTGTGGGAGTTGTAGTCCAAAAACAGCTGGAGGGCCACAGTTTGACATCCCTGCAAGAATTAACAGGAAGTGAACCCTTGTCTTGACTGGCAGGCTGGTGAACTCCAGGGCTCAACCAATCAGTCCACCAGGTGGATGGGACCTGAATACTGCAGGGGGAGTAGTTCTGGGAACAAGAAAGGAAGTCTTGGCTGAGAGTGTGGACTAGCCTGAAGTAGCAATAGCAATAGCACTTACATTTATATACCGCTCTATAGCTGGAAGCTCTCTAAGCGGTTTACAATGATTTAGCATATTGCCCCCCAACATTCTGGGTACTCATTTTACCGACCTCGGAAGAATGGAAGGCTGAGTCAACCTTGAGCCCCTGGTCAGGATTGAACTTGCAACCTTCTGGTTACAGGGCGGCAGTTTTACCACTGCGCCACCAGGGGCTCATTCCAGTTTTACCACTGCGCCACCAGGGGCTGAGAGATTCCGGTGATACCAAGAAACCTATTTTTCCAAGAACACCCAGACAGCAGCACCATCTAACACAGAGTTAGGGCCCACCGAGCAGGCTTTATTCCACGAGATTCTTCAAACTGCAAAAGAAGCCAGTGCAGCCCTGCCTGGTCCCAGCCATTCCAACCTTTTACTGAATGATACCCTTACTGAATGTCTATCCTGCTCTTCCTCCAAGGAACCCAGAGCAGTGCACATGGACGGTTTTCCTCACAACACCCCTGCTAGGCAGGTTACTATGCAGTGGGTTGCTTCATCCAGATTGCCCCTCAAAGCATCGATAAAATCCTATTCTAAAGTGAAGTTAAAGGTGTGTCCTTTAGGACATAGGAGTAAATAAATGCCTTAAAGGGGGCTCTGCCTAGAATCCACAGAACCCCCTTAGAACATAAGAACAGCCCTGCTGGATCAGGCCCAAGGAAGCCCATCTAGTCCAGCAGCCTGTTTTGCACAGTGGCCCACCAGATGCCGCTGGGAAACCCACAAGCAAGAGCTGAGGGCATGCCCTCTCTCCTGCTGTTGCTCCCCTGGAATTGGTATTTAGAAGCATCTTGCCTCTGAGGCTGGAGGTGGCCTGTAGCCCTCCAACTAGTAGCCATTGATACACCTCTCCTCCATGAAGTTATCCAAACCCCTCTTCAAGCCTTCCAGGTTGTTGGCTATCACCGCATCTCGTGGCAGAGAATTCACTCACAAGTGGATAAACAGCACAGTTGGTTTCCCTGTTGTTGTTCGGACTGTTCTCTCTCTGGACTGACAAGTTTTGGACTGGGTTCCCCCCCACCCTTTCTCGCTGTGGCAAGTTGCAACCCAGTCCCATGAACACCCGAGAGGCACGCGCTGCTGGCTGGCTGGCTGGCTTGCTGCAGGTATGCTTGCCCGGCTGCCAGCACCGCCCCTGCGGGGCCTCTGCCCTCCTTTCTTCCCTGGGGCGCAGCCAGCGGCAGCATCTCAGCCGCCAAGACTAGGATCCATGGCTGCCGCCTCCCTCAGCCTCTCTTGCCTGGCTGCTTGTGCTTGGGGCTCCACACGGTACCTCTGCTCGGCTCCCTCTTGCTGCTGCTGCTGCCCTTCTCTTCCTCGCTCACTCTTGTGTGTCGTGCATGCCATGTGGCCTGATGCTAATGTTGCTGTGGCATGTGTGCCAGTGTGCGCGCGCACACATCACAGTGTTGCCAACCAGGAGAGGAGAGGCAAGAGGAAGCAGGACAGGCTGCTCAGCCAGTGTGCCGAGTGTGGGGGCTGTGAGAGCGCGAAGCTAGGGATGATCACCTGGGTGGCCCTGTCCTAAGGACAGCCCTGTTGGGCCCTCCTAGTCGAAACAACTAGGACATCTGCACCTGACTTTAGTTTTGAATTGGGAGGAGGGGAGAGAGAGCAAAATGCTCTAAGTGAGGCTTGAAACTGAATGTTGCAGAAGAAGGATAACGTCTTGTATGGGAAGAGAGTGAAAATATCTGGGGCAGATAGGCCAACTTCTGAACCTGAAATCTTTTAACAACAACAAATATTTATATACCGCTTTTCAACAAAAGTTTCCAAAGGGGTTTACACAGAGAAGTAACAAATAAATAAGATGGATCCCTGTCCCTGAAGGGCTCACAATCTAAAAAGAAACATAAGATATTATTTAATATTTATTTAATACATTTATATTCCGCCCAAAACGCAAGTTCTCCAAAACGTAAGATAGACACCAGCAACAGTCACTGGAGGTGACTGGAGTACACTGGAGTACAGCTAGCTACTCCAGTCGGAGAGAAAGAAGGCCGTTTGCTTTTCTTACTGGCACTGCTCCTTTTGTAACCTTTTTTTTAAAAATTTAAAGAACTATACCTTGGCCTTATGCCAGTGCTTGGTTTTACAGTTTGTCAACCGACAATAAAAAGAGACACGCTACTGATCTGAACCATTCTTGTATTAGTTTAGCTTAATACCGCAAGCATACATTTTGTTTGGAGAGGAAGGCTTAAGCTGAGATAAGGTATACTTTATTGACCTCTTAAATAAATGCTTTGATATGTGACTGTCCAAACGAGGGTTTATTGCTCCACTGCAGCTTTCTCCCCTCCTCTTCTCTAGATATTGTCATGATTCCAGTAGCGCTCTGAACTGTGCAACAAGTAACACAGGAAGCTCTGTATGAACATGTCCTTGGAGTCTTAGTAGCATGACCAACATAGTACTGTTTGGAGGCAAAGAGCTCTCGTTGTGTAACAGAGTAGTTGGATTCTTCAGCTTGCACCCTGCTTTCCCTCCTCCTTAAGATGCCTTGATTAACTGCTGTCTTTTGCTTCAGGATCCATGCAGAATTCCAGCTGAATGAGCCTCCAGATTTCCCATTCTGGTTTTCCCCCGCCCAGTTCACTGGCTACATTGTCGTCTCCAAAGACTCCTCCCACGTTCGAGAATTCAAGCTCTTTGTCCCTAACAACAGGTAAGGGGGAAGCATCGCTCTTGTTTAGTGTCTACAGACTGGAAACCAACGTTCCATATGGGACTTGCAAAGTTAATGTATTGTACTGATTTGTTTAATGTATGTTAAGCCCAGGATCTTAAAACATTTTGGGGTTTTTTTTTTATTTGCATAATAAGATCAGGCTTGTTGTACTGTTTGGTTGGTTTAAAGCTTTTTGTGTTGGTGCATAGGCAGTTCTCTGTTGTGCTAATTTCTCTCATCAGGTCTCTGAACGTAGACATGGAATGGCTATATGGAGCCTTAGAGAGCAGCAACATGGAGGTGGATATAGGATACCTACCCCAGGTCTGTAGCATAAATTTAATTTAGGCTTCCTTCTGCCTCAGGGCAGGGATGCCATCGTATAAGAATGTTTACAGATTCCTTCCGAAGCTTTTGACAGCCTGCTTTCTGGGACCTGGATTCTTGTGCAGCATAAAGGCCCCTTAATTACTTCCCCCTTCAAATTACTCGTTAATAATGGGCTGTAGATGCCACTGATCACTCACTGATCCACCAATGTATAGATATGCTAAGATTAGCATTCTATATTTTGTGTTCTCATATATCTGCCTTGCTCCAAGATCTGTCTCCAAAGGTCTTGTCTCACTGCATCCAGCACCAGCTTTCTGGAGGAATGCATAATCTCTCTTGGAGCTGTCCAATGTACTTCCATAGACACATCTGTCTCTCTTGCTTTGTAGATGGAGCTGGAGTCTTTGGGACCATCCATCCCTACTGTGCTTCATGATGAAAATGGGAATGTGATTGACAGCAGAGACCCTGAAGGGGAGCCCATTCAGTTCATATTTGAAGAGATTGCCTGGCAGCAAGAAATCAGCCGGGAAGAGGCAGTCAGCAAACTGGAAGTTGCCATGTATCCATTTAAGAAAGTAGGGAAAGATCCTAGCCAGCATTCCCTTGAGCATGCTCTTGGTGATTAAATTATTCTACCCGTGCCCCAGGAAGGAAGGACTGAAGCAATGAGCCTTCCCAACTTGATTTGGGGGGTTGTGAAAGTGATTGTGTTTTGCAGTTGGCTATCTGCTTATGAAATAGCTCAGCATTTTATCCATAGTTTGGGTGTTTCTTAAATAAATGCACAATCCATCTATTTGATAGGTGGGTGTAAAGATTGGCTGAGGTCACGCAGAAAGTCTGTGACTGAGCTCTGATCTCCTAGGTGCAGCCAGAGTTTTCAGTAGTGTATCATCCATCCTTCTCCTTATCAGGAGTTTTGAAAGAGGCAAGTGATGCTCTTAAGAGTATCTTGCTGCTGCAAGCAGAGCAAGGCACGCAACAGTCTTGGGATGGCACTTTCCTTATCAGCAGGAAACACACAAGCCATGTGTGGCTTGCATCTTGAGACAAAGAGTGGATTTATAGCCTGAGTTGCTGAGAGCTATTAACAATCTTATAGCAGCTGGAACTGTTCCTTATATCTAATTCATCAGCTGGGGGAAGGGAAGAGAAAAAGCACTAACAGTAACCTGTGGAAAAAATGTGCCATTTGAAGAAATTGTTTTTGGGCAGCAAACTCCTTAAGAAGGCTGAATTACCTTAAAGGACTCTGGCTGCCTTCTATGATTTTCAAGGGCTTTAACTCAAGTTTTTTTTAAAGTGCTGTAATTGACCTATAAAGTCTAACAGATTGGGCCTTACATCACCTTCTCTCTCTCTCTCTGGACCCCTAAGATTTCTAAAATCGCTGACGCTCCAGCGATTCTTTAATTTTCTCATATTGCAGCCCGCTGTTCCAAATTCTTTGTAGACCACTACAAATTACATTATGACTGCTGTGCCTGAGGTCTTTGGAAAGACCTGAAAGTTCTCTGTGGACCACAGCAGTCTATGATCACTGTTTTAAAATGGATTGGATTACACCATCCATATGCCAAGTCCATATAACAGGAGATGTGTGGAGAGACATTTATGCTTATAACGCTATTGAGACGTTATGCTCTGAGAGAATTGTGTAATATGTTTCCAAGATCTTTTCCTTTGAGTTCTCTGTTATGGGAAGTAAGAGAGGCATAGACAGATGGCAGACCAGTATGAATCTTCTCTAGGGAAGAAGTCGAAATAGCAGGTCTGGCTTTTCTAAGCAGGGTTATGTTCTAACTTACATGAGGGAAATGTGTATTTTCCAATATTGATACATTCATAGGAAGCCGCAGCCAATCAGAACCTCTCTGCTACATGTACACATATTGCAAATATGTGTTAAACAGAATGCCACCTGATTTTAAAAAATGTTAATGTATCATATTATTTTAGTAGATTAATTACATCTTCCTAAATTTGCTAATGAGAGAATAGATTTCTGTCATGATCTGTTGTGCTTTCATGTACGTGGGCAATGCGCCTGCCTAGTTGTTCTCATCAGGAAGATTTTGAAGCTCATAAGAACAGCCCTGCTGGATCAGGCCCAAGGCCCATCTAGTCCAGCATCTTGTTTCGCACAGTGGCCCACCAGATGCTGCTGGAAGCCACAGGCAAGAGTTGAGGGCATGACCCCTGCTAACTTGGCAAAGAGACACCTTTTAATGTGGTGATTCTCTTTATTTAGCAGGGGGAGAGCAACTGGCCCTATCCACCCCCAGCACAGTACCTCCAGTGACTGTTGCTGGTGTCTATCATGTGTTTCTTTTTAGATTGTGAGTCCTTTGGGGACAGAGATCCATCTTATTTATGTATTCTTTCTCTGTGTAAACCGCCCTGAGCCATATTTGGAAGGGCGGTATAGAAATCGAATAAATAAATAAATAAAAATATATTTATATATAAATATATTATAATGCCCTCTTTCCTGCTGTTACTCCCCCACAACTGGTACTCAGAGGCATCCTGCCTTTGAGGCTGGAGGTGGTCTGTAGCCCTCCGACTAGTAGCCAATGATAGACCTCTCCTCCATGAAGTTATCCAAAATAAGAACATAAGATCCTTATATAGTGTCACAAGCTCCTCCTTCATGCGCTGAGCATGTCCATTGAGAAAGACGGTTAGAGTGTCGTCCTCTTTTGTTCCTTTTCTACTGCCACCATGATAGCTTGCTGGGAGCACTGTTCCTCGAATCAGTGTATTGGATGCAAAAGATTCTTGTTAATAGAGATACTGTAACTCTGCTTACCAGAGCATGTTACATTGTTAATGGATGTTTACAATTCTTTTAAGAATGTACAGACTGTGGTTCCAAGCTTCCTGCTGTTGATCAATGCAGTTTGGGGGTTTTATATGTTAGTAATCAACCAACTAATTGTCTAAGCATTGTGGCCTTTGTTTTAAAATAACACTTGTTTTAATGTGTAGCATACATTATATGAAGCATCTTCACCCCATAACTACCTTTGTTCTTTTGTGGAGTTTTCTACCTCTTCTGTTGTGTTCTTTCTGCTTCTAGGTGTCCTACCTTCCCTTTACCCAAGCTTTTGAGAGAGCGAAATCTGAGAGCAAACTAGTGCATTCCATACTGTTGTGGGGCGCACTGGATGATCAGTCATGTTGAGGTAAGTGGTTACCATGCTGTTTTTTCACAAGGGGTGTTTCTAAGGGGCTGGTTAGAGTACCCATGGTGCCTTTCTGCCTCCTGAGAGGGAGATGATGCTTCAGGGGATTAATGGAGAAATTAACAGCAGTTGCCTTCCACTTAACTAATATGCTGTACACTTGCAGTCATTTAATTTAACTGATTAACCTTGGAGGGAGGATTGCAAAACCTCCATAAAGTTTCAGCATTGGTTTTTGTTGGTAAAGGATCTTACATGAGGACAGTGAATAAAACGCTAATCTAAACATGTCCTGTTAAAGTGCAAGTGAGTTTATCTAGACCTTAGTAACATTGTGCTATCAGCTGGCAAAATGTTTGGCAAAATAAATAATTCTGGGAAAGTATGGCAGCTTCCAAGAGGGCAGGGAATAGCACTGTGGCAACCACCACCTGCAGATGGCGCCGTTTTTTAGTTTAAAAAAAATACCACCACCCTGCCACCACTGGTAAGCCACTTCTCCAAACACGTTTTTTCACTTCTGTGGATTTCCACTTTTGTGGTTTTACTTTTAAAGCATAAATGTTGTGCCTCAGCAGGGCAAATTTTGCTGAAAGTTCTGAGGACAAAATTATTCAGCCCAGCACTAGTTGAAGCCATACTAGGTTAACACTTTTCTTTTTGGCTCGGTGGTAGTTCGTACTTAAAGTAGTGCCCATCAGTGAATGCCTCTTCCTTGGATTTGTTGCATAGCTGAGCTTTGGATTTGAATAAATAATAATTGGGTTTTGTTTTAGTTAGTTTTTTATATTGTTTTGTTGTTCTTCTGAGCCACTCTGAGCAGTATTGCATTGGGGGTGAGGAATACAAATATTTTAAATAAATAAATGTGAACTCAATGACAAGGGTTGTCTCAGTAGGTTTTTCAGCTGGCATTTGGTTTCCCACAAGTTGGAAGGGCAGAATGGGTAACAGTACTCTATCACTGTTTGAACTGCAAGCTTAATAAATCTAGACCTGCAGTGTATTAGATGCGAGTTCACCTTGAGCTTCCCTGCATTCTTTATTTGGACAGGTTCGGGGCGGACTCTCCGGGAAACAGTCCTGGAAAGTTCGCCCATCCTTGCTTTCCTGAACGAGAGCTTCATCAGCACCTGGTCACTGGTGAAGGAACTAGAAGATTTACAGGTAAGCATTTAGCTCCTATGATGTAAAACTGATGTAAAATGTTAGCCATTCCGTGTTTGGGGTATATTCCTTTAGGATGCCATGTATAGTTGCATCCCTCCACTATAAATGACAATCCTTGATACATTTTAATATTTATACATTAAATTGTGAAAATGTATTGCTGAACATTTATAGTTTTTTTAAGAAACAATGAGTGAATTGGATTTGATTTGACCTCAAAGTAAGATTAGATCGTACAGCCACCTATTGGTGCAGCGGGGAAGTAACTTGCCTAGGGAGCAAAAAGTTACCGGTTCGAACCCCCGCTGGTATGTTTCCCAGACTATGGGAAACACCTTTATCAGGCAGCAGCAATATAAGAAGGTGCTGAAAGGCATCATCTCATACTGCGTGGGAGATGGCAATGGTCAACCCCTCCTGTATTCTACCAAAGACAACCACAGGGCTCTGTGGTCGCCAGGAGTCAACACCGACTCGATGGCACAACTTTACCTTTTACCTTTAAGATTAGAGAAATGCTTTTAACAAGTGTAAGATGGTTAAAAACAACGCACGTGTTTTCCACAGGCCAAGAGAGAGGATGAGATCAACAGCAAACTTGCAGACCTACACCTTGAGAAATATAATTTTCCTGTGGAGATAATGATCTGCCTTCCCAACGGCACTGTGGTATGTCCTGACTCCATTTTACCTTGTCAATTCATGCTCCTCATCATTTGTCCAGGTTTGTGTGGTTCTGCTTTTAGCTGGCGATGCCTCTTAAGATGGCATTTATCTTACTCTCATACACTTCTGTAGGAGCCAAGCACTTGATGTGTATTTCTGAAAGACAATCTTCTGTGGAGCAATGCAAAAGTACTTGCATTAAGCAAAGCAGCTGCTGAGTGGAGCCAAAACAGCAGTTTGTAGAGACTGAGATTGCTTTCTCTAAAGCTCAGACGGCAAGTTCTGCAAAAAGTCTTTAGGTTCACAAGTTATGCTGCTTAATATTCTCAAGAGTATTTCCGCCGATATCAAAAAGATTGACCAAATGTAATTTGGGGTGAAAAAAAGCAAGGGGTAGGACTGAAGGATTAGATTTGATAAACATTTTCAGCTGGTTCATGTTACTAATTTATATTATTAGGAGGTTTATTAATAATAGATTTACTAATAAGGTTTACTAAGGAGGCTTACTGAGGGGACTCAGTCCCTTGCTAACTGAGCAAAGCGGCACCTTTTTAAAGTAGTGACTCTTTATTTAGCAGGAGGAGAGCAACTGGCCCTCTCCATCCCCAGCACAGCATCCCTCAAGTGGCTGTTGCTGGTGTCTGTCTTATGTTTCTTTTTTAGATTATGAGCCCATTGGGGACAGGGAGCCTCTCTCTCTCTCTCTCTCTCTCTCTCTCTCTCTCTGTGTGTGTGTGTGTAAACCACTTTGGGAACTTTTGTTGAAAAGTGGTATATAAAAATTGGCCATATTACTTAGGGATGGAATGCATGTATTTGCACCCTCCTCCATCCATTGTGGAAAGAGAATAGCTTTCCTTCTATAAGCAGCCACTATAGGCAAATGGCACAGGAAGACTGACTTGCCTTTCTTTGCCCTGTGGCTCCCAGAGACAGAGGCAAGAAGCGGGAGCCCTGTCTCAGCAGGAGGAAGAGAAGGAGCAGCCTCTAGCTTTGTTTAGAACTGCAGGACATCATTCCATCTGTTATCGGATATCTTTGTCTTTTAATGGAGAGCAGCTACTGTAGCGTTTTCTCCTCTTCACAGGGCAAGGTGAAGTAAGCCAGCCTTCAAATTCTATTCTCCTGTAGTGGCCTCCAGGAGAAATAAGTAATAATAAATAATTTTATTTGTTAGCTGCCCCATAACAACCATTCTCTGGACAGCTCACATATCAAAAACAATAAAACATGCAATTAAAAGCACATTAAAACAAAAGAAAGCTGAGATTTTTTTTTTTTAAATTAAACTTTATTTTTAAAGGCCAGGGTGAACAGAAATGTCTTCACTTGGCATCTAAAAGAATAAAGTGATGGTGCCAGATGAGCCTCACTTGGGCAGCTATTCCACAAATGCACAAATGGGGTGCCACCATGGAAAAGTCCCTCTCCCTGGTAGCCACCACTCACCTCACTTCATCTGGCAGGGGTCCAAGGTTTGGGCAAGGAAAGCTTTTAGGGCTTTAAAGGTTAAAACCAGAACTTTGAACTGGGCCTGGAAACTGACTGGAAACCAGTGCAGCTGATGAAGCACTGGCATGATATCATCACATGACTCAGTCCCAGTTAATAATCTGGAGCAAGGAGTCTGCACTGAAATGCCTGTTTTCCTAAAGATGTGCTTTGTTTCCAAGGTCCACCACATCAATGCTAACTACTTCCTAGATATTACTTCTATGAAGCCTGAAGAAATTGAGAGCAGTATCTTTAGCTTCTCTGCCAGCTTTGAAGATCCTTCAACGGCAACCTACCTCCAGTTCCTGAAGGAAGGGCTTCAAAAAGCCAAGCCATTCCTGCAAGCCTAAATGGACAGGCTAACCCGCAGCGTCCTGTTGATCACCAAAGATGCAAGAATTCTCGCTTCTGTCCACTCCTAGTGCTCGGGCACGACACAGTATTGAATAGCAAAGCACTGTACTTGAATGAAAGGGCTCTCCAGAGCTGACACATGTAAGTGTCCCTTGAAACCGTGAAACAGCAACATGCGTCATTGCAATTAAATGGGTTATGTGGGTTCTTTTTGAAGGAGCTGAAGTTACAGTTCTCTTTCTAGTGTATTCTGGGATTCCAGTGAATTGGATCTTTGGGCTGCCAGCCCTATAGAGTGGGGATGGTGCAGGACAGAAAACTGAGATGGGATTGTGGGAGTTGGGTCTCCATGCATTTGGGCTGCCTGCCATTGGTTTGGGTTTGGGCTCTGCTGTGTTGATTCACAACTCAGATACCATCTTTTCACATAGGTTCTAATCCCTTTCAAGGCTCTAAATTGCATATATGTAGTCCAGGCTTCCTGTTTTAGGACATGTGTGTTGCAAATACCCATTTGGCTTAAGTTGTCCTCAGTGGGTCATAGAAACATGGGAAGCTGCCTTTATACTAGGGGTGTACACAGAACTGGTTTGGAACGACCGGCGATTCCATTGGTTCGAAGGGTTTCATTGGTTTGAAGTGCTTGTGGGGGGTGCATTTACCCCTCCCTCTGCTTTCCCCCGCTGGTGCTCCATTTGCAGAGGGTCTGTCGGGGTGGCAGCGTACCTCCCTGCCTCCCCGTTGCCTCATTGGACTCTACGTCACTGGAAGTACCTGAAGCACCTTGGAACTTCCCCCGCCCGGTTCTGTGCACATCCCTACCTTATACCGAATCAGACCATGGGTCCATCTAGCTTAGAGTTGTCCACACAACTAGCAGCAACCCTCTCTGGAGATGCCAGGAATTGAACCAGGGACCTTCTCTTTGCAAAGCAGCTGCAAGGCACTGAGTTACAGTCCCATCCTGAAGGTCAGAGGTTCCTTCAGGATCGGAGCTTCCATTGATGATTCTGGTTCAGAAGGCAAGACTGTTTTTGTGTTACACTCTCAGTGGTGTCAACAGAGCTGCTTAAATTGCATAGATGCAAGGCACAAATTGGGAATCTTTTATACAAGCATTCAACATTTTTATACCAAGCCACCGAAGGTGCAGTAGATGTCGTCTTTATGGCCATTGAAATTCAAGCTGCCTAGTCTTACTCATAAACATGTTTATAGTTTATGGGCTGCTGACAGAATGTTTCTGTTTATAGGTATCATTAAGGTTGGTGGAATCATCAAGATCAGAGGCCTGAACTTAAGGCTCTGGCAGGGTGATGGCGTATAGTGCAGAGACCTGGCAGCTCCAAGAAAGGATGTTGTCAGTAAAATATACACATAGAAATGCATCTGTAGAGTACAGGCCAAAGAAGTGATAAGAAACAGCCAGGAAGGGATGGAACACACAAGAAAATGGGTTTGTCAAGAGCAGCTAAGGAGGAAAAAGGAAAACTAGATTTGCTGTTAAATATCTTATTATCTCAGACTTTTTAAAAAACCACATCTAAACTAGCAGTTGTACAGGGGCCTGATCTAGATCAGGACCAAAACGTGGAGGTAGGAAGTGTTTAACCTTCTGTGCCACTTTCCCTTCGAAAATTCCTCCCCCTACTTACAGCAAGCTGCAGTGGGCCTCTGAATGTGCTATTGAAGCAAATGGTACCTTTTGAGGACCCATAAGTAGCTTTGGAGGTAAGAATTTTCACAGGGAATATGGTACAAAGGTAAAGGGACCCCTGCAACTAAATCCCTTTCTTAATGGGCTCCCAGCACAACTGTTAGTTTAAAATGAAAATAAGCTGCAAACTATATAATGACACGTTTTGATTTCACATCTAATTTGGCCTTAATTCAGCTATTCCCACTCCTTCATGAGTTCTGTTTCTTAAGGGTATTGGTTCACTATGTAACAGTAATATGTGCACATTGGAAAGATGTATGTCAGGGCGCTGAAATTGACTACAGCTCCCTACCATGTATGCATGCATAAGTACACACACATTTGTCACCACATAATGTGCAAATCAGTCCTCAGTTTCTAGAGAAGGAAATATTTTCCTTTTAAATAAGCAAAGAAAGTAATTAATCAATATATTTAATCACTGATATCCTGTGCTAATGCCCTTCACTTCCTGAATCTGGTAAAAAGAAAGTGCTCCAATTTTTAGGGCCTGGTCACACTGTTGGGCCACTTGTAACGTGCAATTTCAAATGTTAGAGTAAGTGAAAAAATACTCTTTGCATGCAAGCTCTTCCATAAGCTGAATACAGACTTGCAAATTACATCCGTCTAAGATGGTGGTCTTCAAACTGATTTAGGAAACCCAGAGATGTTTATCTGGGATTCTTCACTTCAAGGATCAGTAATATTAGTCCCATATGAACAGTGCCCCAATATGAACAGAGTGTTCAACCTAGAGCACTTCCCAGAATCTTCTGCAGTGAGCAGAGGTTCAGTGGCAGATATGTAGGGTTACTTAGCAGATGAGTCAATGTGGAAAGGATTCCCTAAATCTAGTGTGTTTGAGAAGCAGTGTTCTAAAAAAGCCTAAACAAGAGATGATCTAGAGACAATCAAAAAGTCTGAGAGAGTGCAAGCAACATGATACCCCTGTCAACTCTGGAGATGAGAGCAGAGACTTGCAGTTTAAAGACCAATTAAACTGTGTATTTTATCAAGGGCCCCAAAATTGCATGATGAAATTGCCACAGTTCTCTTTCTGTTGTGAAATATCGGACTAGTGTGCTGTATTTTCTCATGGTTTTTCAGTTGCAATTCTGGAACACTTTGATGTTTTCCTCTGGCAGGAAAACCACATGCAAAATTTCCAAAGCATTATGAAGTATCAAGGAGAACATATATAGTCCAAAAATCCTTGAAGAGGATTTGGAAAGCTAGGGGGACCTCAGGTGGAGAGGTATTGCTCTTTTCCTTTGTCTGCTGTTTATTTTTCAAGAAAAATGAACTGTCTCCATGCATGCTTATATTTCTGGCAGAAATATAATGTAATGTTCTTTCAAGCTGGTAGGTCAGAGAGGCATCAGTGGTAAACAATCAAAAGCAGCTGTTCGGCACAGCAAGATAAAGGTGCCTAACAATATTTTGTGTCCTTGGAAGGACAGTCTGTTTCGCAGTTCCTTCAAGGAACCAAGTTTATAAAGGAATGGCTTTTAAACCCTGCTCATTTTGATTGCTTAGGCCCATGATATTTCCCAGCATTAATTTTATAAATAACCTCTATGTGGGATTTGTACTTCTTCAGTGACCGATGCTTAAAAATCATAGAATTCAGTCCAACCATTTTTGATGGTCCTTGCAAGTAGTATTCATGTCCCAAAACAGTGTTATTCTTTTATCACCTTATGCAACTTTTCTTAGCCATTGGAGTGTGAGCCAAAGCTGTCAGCATTTCTGGTTTGAAAATAGCACTTTTCAGCTTGGTCTGGGATTTAAAAAACAATTAAGGGTAGCCTAGCTCTGAATTATATTTAGTTGTTCAGCTGATCATTTCTATAAACTCTAGTTCACTGAATTAATCTAGATCCAACTGCGAGGGTTTTTACAAAAGCTAATGTTTACATTTTTTTAAAAATCCCTATGTTAAAATTTCAAGTAATTATCAGTTTTGTAATGGAACTTAGATGTGCAGCTGTGTCTGAGCAATGTAATATATTTCTGGATTTGCCAGATCTGTTTCTTGAGGCATGCAAAATGGAATTGAGTAGAAGATATGATTCCAGTTTAGAGGGGTATCCAGGAGCTACAGCACATAATTTCCCTAATCATAAGTACCTAAGAGCAGAGCTGCTGGTTTGGGCCAAGACTTATCTAGTCCAGCATCCTGTTTCCCACATTGGCCAATCAGATCAGATAGGCCAGAAGATGGCCCTGCTATTGCTCTCCTGCAACTGATGTGTAGAGACAATATTTTGAATACAGAATGCTGTATTCTGACACTGCTCCTCATGGATATACAAACTGGCTGGAGAAGAGATAATTTCTGATCATAGTATTCAGAAGCCCTTGCTGTTATTAAATACATGTTGCTCTTTAATTTAGCAAAATGTTCAGCAGTCTTGGCCTGTAGAATCAAACCGGTTAGTGACCCATGGCTTTCTCTGACATCAGAGCAGGTAAGCCAACTGCAGCCAAGCATGACCCTTGTGTAGCTGACTCACCAGGCTATTTATACCGTCCTGGTAGAAAAACACTGTCATGGAAGAGGCGTGGTGTATTAGGCAGAACTCGTAGTCAGAATGGACAAGAGTTGATCAGTTATATGCAAGCTACCAATCGAATGCAAATATTTGTGGGTTTTAACAATTATAGAATCTATTGAAAACAGGCACGGCAACCAGGCAGAAGAGAAGCAAAGGAGGTGGGTTGTGCAATGAACTAGCAGAGGATTATTAAATGCAGGATATATACCTCCAGGCGTAGTCTCTAAGTGATTCTGCAATAGTACAGAAGCCACCCCCACCACCCCAATTTTTGCTGTAGGAATGATGGTGCCACCATTCAGGGGTCAGGCCGGATTTCACAGGCACCTCTTGAATGGTACCTATAACATTGCTGCAAGGCACAACACTTGTCCTTTCCCCATTCTTCACCTGTGTTTTGCTATTTTAAATTCCCGAGCTGTGGTGTCACCACTGGACAGATGGTGGCCCCCGTTTCATGTAACAGCAAACGGCGGGTCCAACAGACTCACAGGTTGCCTCCCCCATCCCACGCGAGTGCGGGGTGGATGATCACAATCCCAGTCTGGAAGCCAACAACGGAGGCGGGACTGCCTGTGCGGGCTTCCTCTTGACACTGGAAGGATAGCCCGCACTAGCCAATAGAATTGCAGCCCACGGGAGGAGTTTCCCACCCCCCTAACTCTGGTTAAGGGAGGATTCTCAAGCCGGACGACGCGGCATTATCAACAGACCCTTGGTCTGGTGAGGGAGCACCAGTGTTGCATAACATTACCTTAATAGTGTCCAGAGATCATACCAAACAACTGTGGTGTTGGTTGGAGATTATATACTGAAGGTGTGTATACTCTGAATTATCTGGCAATTTTGTATCCCTAACATTTCCAAGGTCCCTATCATTTCCAAAATAAATAAATAGGAACATAAGAAGCTACCGTATACCAAGTCAGACCCTTGGTCCATCTAGCTCAGGATTGTCTACACAGACTGGCAGCAGCTTCTCCAAAGCTGCAGATGCTGCCAGGGAAGGAACTGGGGAACTTGTGAATGCAGATCATCATCTACCCAGAGCAGCCCCATCCCCTCAGGGGAATATCTTACAGCAGGGCTGTGCAAGTCAAATACCCTGGGGGACCAGAACCAACCATGACTTGGTAGGCAGGGGCCGAGGTAAATTTTCAGCACATTAATGAGTACATTAAAATTAATTATTAAAAATATTAATGAAAGCAGTTATTAGTTACTCACTAAAAATATTAATGAAAGCAAGTATTAGTTACCCACAACATGAGGAGGGAAGAGGAGGCTCCTAGCAACCTTTCCTCTTCCTTGTCCCCCATGTACTTTCAGCGCCTTCAAAGGTCAGTTTTGAAAGGGGGCTGACCCCCACCACGTCCCTGGGGCAAGGCAGCATTTTGCACCTTACCTCAAGCACCACAATACTTTGGGCCTGCCCTAGGACCGGCAGAAAAGTCCCAGTGGGCTGGATTCGGCCCCCGGGCCTTGTGTTGTGCAGGCCTGTCTTACAGTGTTCACACATGTAGTCTCCCATTCAAATGCAAACCAGGGCAGACCCTACTTAGCAAAGGGGACAATTCATGCTTGCTACCACAAGACCAGCTCTCCCCCTCCCCTTGCTTAAAAACAACAACTTTTTAAAATTACTTTCTTTCTCCTGTCCAGCATTCATGTCCTAAACCAGCTGACCTAAGCCAGCATTGGGAGTAGGCAGGGACACTATTATAAGCCTGTGGCTAGTGCAAGAAAGAACTCACAAAGCAATCCCAGGTCTCCCTGGGAAATTGAAAAGCCTTTAGAACACAACACGAGCAGATACTTTTGTGTAACTATTTCATCTGTTCGGGTTTAGACAAATGGACTTTAAACTAAAGTGGTGTCTTATGACTTTTTTAAAAATGTGCCAAGCTTTTCATATTTATATTCTCTCTATATTTCAAGAATTTTATAGCTATTTTGATAACTCCAAAGAGAGGGGAAATGAAAGAGGTGTTTTTCTCCTTGTTCATCTGTTCTTTGTGATGGTCTGACCTTAAATCAAGAAGGGGTCAGGCCTGATTTTTGACAGTTGCTGTTAGGAGAAAAAGAGCTGCAGTCATTTCATTCTCTTCCTTTTTTAACTCTTTATTTTTTAAAGGTTTTTTATTTTATTTTATTGCTAAGAGCTTACTTTCTAGGGACAGCTAATTTCAAGACTGTACATTCTCAATTACACTGGGAATGTTTTAGAATCAATCCGTGTTACTAATTGTAAATTACAGTAAAAGCTTTGCGGGGCAGTTCATATAGTGGTATTGAAGAGATTTCAAAGATTACTAAAAAGGCAGAATATATGTGATGTCAGTAATGTGGAGAGCTACTTATTTTTTTAAAAAACTGGCTGGCTTGTATTTATTACCTTAACCTGTGGAAGTACCCTTGATGCTCCCTGATATGTTCTGGTCACTTTGAACATTGGTGCATTGATTATGATTGTTCAGTACAGTGTAAAGAGAGAGAGATATAGATACACAACACACTTCTAATTTTTTTAAGGCTTCACATGGTTAGCCAAGTGCATAAAGCAAGTGCACACTTCATTAATGCACGTTTTCCTGTAGTGAAACACTGTCCAGTTCCACAAGCAGTGACTCGATGTTTTTAGCAGAACTTCATAGGTATATTCTTGTATGGAATGTCTTCAATATTGCCTCCTGTAACTGCTTCGCTTACTGTTTATCCATAATAAAAACATAAAACTCAAATTTTTGTGTTTCCTTTATATTTTGATACGATGGCAATTTTCATTACCATTTGAAAAGGAAATGGCAAACCTGAAGTTTTGGCCTGCAGTGAAGGATGTATTTAAATCAGACCTTTTAAATAAATCCCATAAGGTGGGTATATGTTGTCATATACATGTCTAGCCAGCATGGCTGCCACCTCTGATCAGGAGATGGTGTTTTAGTTGAGAGGCAGGAAGTCATTCTGGAGATTAAAACTTCTCTCACTCTGGTCTTTCATATTCCAACCATCTGGTCATTTACTATTACTATGACGACAATGAATATTTATATACTGCTTTTCAACAAAAGTACTCAAAGTGGTTTACACAGAAAAATAAATAATATGGCTCCCTGTCCAGAGCAACCACCACTGGAGGGATGCTGTGCTTGGGTTGTATTATTATTATTTCTTGTTTACACAGTCAGACAGGTGTTATTGACAGGTTTGTTTTATCCAGACATCGAGTCCTTCCCAAGGACCTGGGATGGCTGAATTTTATTGTCAGTTGTTATAGATATCGTCGCAGAATATAGGCGGTTCCCAGTAAAACTGCTTTTTGTAATTGGCTGATGGTGATTTCTGTGGCCCCTATGGTGTTGAGGTGCTCTTCAAGGTCTTTTGGAACTGCACCCAGGGCACCAATGACCACTGGGATTATTTTGGTCTTCTTCTGCCACAGCCTTTCAATTTCAATTTGTAGATCTTTGTATTTGGTGATTTTTTGTGTCCGTTAAGTGTTCTGTGTTTCAACACTGCAGTCTCTGAATTGTCAGCAAGGTGCCATTTACATTTCTGATGCCTTCTTTAGAGTTTTATCTTTGTGATACAGTACTACAATGTTGTAATTTTTAAAAAGAAAAAAAAAGCTGTATTTTCTCATTGTAGGAGGTTTGCGCAAGTTAGGAAAAACTGCTCCCCCTACTGGTGGCTTTGCACAACACCCTTTCTTTATGGTTTCAAGACAATTCTGCCAAGCCAAAGTAAACTACCACTGAATAGCATGTAATCTGGAAAGTTACTGGAAAAATACAGCTTTTTTTTTTTTACAATGTTGTAGTACTGTAACGCAAAGATAAAACCCGAAAGAAGGTTTGGAAATGTGAACAGCACTTTGCTGTCAGTGCAGGGACTGCGATGTCGAAACACAGGTAGTACCGGAAGCACATTTAATGGACACATAGTGACACTGTTGTAGCGTATAATCTGGAAAGCACCCTGGAGAAGAGAAGGCTGAGGGGGTGGAGGCCAGGACATGATAGCACTCTACCTGAAGGGCTAAGAAAAGACCTGTTCTCTACTGCCCCAGAGAGCAATCTAATGGGTCTCAAGTTAGGAGTGTGTAGATTTCATCTAAACGTACAGATTAACGGAAGTTTCAGAAGAGGTGGTGGGCTTTTCATTGCTTCAGCCATCTGTTGCGTGTCATGGTCAGCGGTGCTCTTACCCCTGGACTTCGCCACTGGCCTGCACTGGGCTAGGCGGCCAAGTGTGATTGTGACCTGTTGCTCGGTGCTTTAGAGAGAGAGAGGAGGGAGTGGAGAAAGAAATATGTGAGATAAGAATAGAAGAATGCTTAATTTGCAGTGGGGGAAGGGACCTCCTGCAAGGCAGCGGGGGGTGGCTCCAAAGGCCTTTATGTCCAGGCTCCAAAATTACCTAGGTTCACCACCTAGGTCGTGGTTTGTGTTGACGAGAGAACCAAGGTTAAATCCCCACTCAGCCATGAAACTCACTGGGTGACTCTGGGCCAGTCACTTCTCTCTCAGCCTAGCCTACCTTACAGGTTTGTTGTGAGGATAAACAGAACCATGTACACTGCTCTGGGCTCCTCAAGGAAGAGTGGGACATAAATAGAAAACATAAATTACTTTAGTGCTCTAGCTGAGGATCTCCTGCATCAAGGAGGGTTTGGATTAAATCATCTAAAATCCAACTTTATGCAGTAGTTGACCTCTATCCCTGATTCAGCAGTCTACCACTATCATGTATAACATTTAGATTTATATTTTACATATGTCATGGATATATCTGTATGTATATACTTTGTTCTCCCTCTGGAAAATTCCTGTGGATGCTCCTGGCCCAGTGTTTACCATTCTGTTTCTCGTTTTATTAGTTGAGATAATAGAGATATGCATGTTAGATCTGCTACAATACTTCTCTACAGACCTTTTTTAAAACAATTAAAACATAGAAAGCAGGAATTGCAACACAGCTTCAGCCTTCTATATCCCACTGTTTAAAATCCACACTTATATCCAGGACCAAGAATCTTATTAAACACCTGAGTAATCTCGTTTTATTTATAAGAAGGGAGTATGTGCTACATAGTATAGGTGTGTTTGCCTTTCCCTTCCCCCCACCCTCTTGTTTTTGTTGTTTTAATTTATGTAAACTGCCTCGAGCCTATGGAAGTCAGGCGGTCAATTAAATTTTCTGGCTATATAAATAAATATATCGACATAATGTGTCTGCGCGGACTGTGTGTACCGCTTCGGACCTAGTCTACCCAAACGCATGCCACCACAGCATTAAATCTATCCTCTCTGGCGGGGACGCCTGAGGCCGTCCTCTATGCCTAAGAAGCAGCCTCGTCTCAAGCGGCCGGGAGAAAAAAGGCTTCTCTCCGGTCCGCTTCTTCTGCGGGGCGAGCCGGCGGCGGGCGGTTTGCCCGAGAAGGAATCTCTTCCCGCCCGCTGGGCAGCAGCAGCTGCGGAAGGCTAGGCAGCCGCCCCCTCCAGCGGCACGCATGCGCACAGCCGGGCGGGTGGGGAGACCCCGCCGAGGCGGCGCAGCTGTTTCCGAGCGGAAGGGCCGAGGACGGAGCGGGGCTTCTGGGAAGCGGCGGCTTTGGGTCGTCGTCGCCTTTCTTTGTTTTTTTCCGGGTCGGGGCGACGCAGTGAGCTCCGGCGGGTTGGCTGAGAACCGCCTCCAGCTCGTCGGAAGGGTAAGGGGGGGGGCAAAGGAGAGGGAGGCGCGCGCCTGCCCGCGGAGAGTCAGAGAGGCGTGTCACGCGAACGTGTGGACGGGGGCGGGGCGGCTGTCCTTGCGGGCAGGGCTTCAATCAGCTTCTGCTCTAGGGTTGCTCCGCTTTTCTGGTAGCGGGTGGAGAGTGCTGCAAGGCCCAGCAGCAGCCCTGGGAACTGTGTGAAGCCAGAGACGACATGAAGTGTCCCTGAGCTGGAGAGGAAAGTCTGTTTCGGTTGCCACAGCGAGTCACTCGGGAGAGCTCGTTTCAAATATGTGCACCCCTCCACAGTATGTTAGTGCTCGGGGCAGCTTCTCCGTCTCGGGGGCTGATGCTGGGAGCATCAGTTCGCCCAGACAGGTTCCAGAAGAGGAGGAGTTGTCTTGCTGCCTTGGCCGGAGTCTGCATTCCGCAGAAGTCAGCCCGGTAGAGTTCAAGGGGACTGACTGACTCCCAAGCCAGGGAGTCTTCGGGTTGTCGTGCGAGTCTGTTGCAGCAATACATCACAAAGCAAATCAAGAACATACGTTTATAGCACAGTCTTATAGTGGGACTTGCTCTTTAATAAATGCGTTTAGGGTTGCAGCCTTTATGCTGTTGTCCCTTTAGTTGAGGTGCCCTGCTGTTCTTCTTGCATGCAGTGAATTGGTACATGAGAGGAAAGAGGTAACTGGCACGCAGTGCTCCCTCCCACAGAGATTTTCAGATGTTGTGCACTACAACTCCCAGCATCCCCAGCTGCAGTGGCCTTTGGTTGGGGATTATGGGAGTTGTAGTCAACAATATCTGGGAATCCCTGCTAGAGAGAACAGGGCTGGCACGGGGAAAGGGATTTGAAGGACCAGCACTGGGGGATTTGGTCTGTGTACAGTGAGTGGGTTGCTTTTCTCTTTGATTCCTTTTATAGAACTCTTTCTCCACCCCACTTGCCACTTTTCAGTTGGCCTGTTTGTAGCAAGGTGGAGAAGGCTGGCTCATTTGGGTCTGGCGTTTTAGAACACTTTTTAAAGAATACTGAACCAGGATGATTATGCATCTTAAATCTCCCATAGGGAGCAGAGTGTGGATGCTAGTTCCTGTATGTGTGTTTACTTGGAAGGAAGTCCCCACAGAATTCAGTTGGATTTCCTTCCAAGCTAGTGCGCACTGCAGCCTCGATGATATTGTCTTTCTCCTTCCCCGAGATGGAAACACCAGCAAGTGAGCACATACCCTTTAGAAGCAACCAATAACTAGATCACTATTTGCCAAACTGGGGCGCAGGGTTTTTCCCTTGGATTGAAATTAAGAGGAAGGAATGCAACAGGAGCAGTGTAATTAAAGAGTAGACCCCAGCACCTTTTGAGTAAAACTTCTTCAGGAGACTACAACATGTAAAAGGAATAAGATGAACTTCAAATGGAAAGAAACTAACAAGTTAAACAGTATAGCAAAGATATGCTGTAGAAGCTATTTATTATAATTGGTGGTTTAGTTAGTTTCTTTGTTTGAATTTGTTAGTTTTGTTTGTAGTAAGCTATTTTTCCTCTTGGTTCAGTTAGTTTAAATATCTTTGTTATACTGTTTTAAGTTGTTAGTTTCTTTCCATTTTTTGAAGTTTATCTTTCTCTTTTTTAATAAGGTCATAATTGTGGCTTTTTATCTACCTTTTAATAGTTCTTTTTATAATGATTTCTTCATTGTTATGTTTTACATGTTGTAGTCCCCTGAAAAGCCACCTAATGGCGCAGTGGGGAAATGACTTGACTAGCAAGCCAGAGGTCGCCGGTTTGAATCCCTGCTGGTGTGTTTCCCAGACTATGAGAAACTTCTCTATCAGGCAGCAGCGATACAGGAAGATGCTGAAAGGCATCATCTCATACTGCGGGGGAGATGGCAATGGTCAACCCCTCCTGTATTCTACCAAAGAAAACCACAGGGCTCTGTGGGTGCCAGGAGTTGAAATTGACTTGATGGCACACTTTACTTGTAGTAGTAGAATCCGTGTTGCACTGGGCCTTGCAGCTCCAAGGAGTTTAGAGTAGTGGATCCATCCAATATGGTGGCTTCACAGCTCAACGCTTGTAATATGACCCACCCTAGGCTTTATTGGGGAATCACTGTGCTAGATGACCAGATGCAAAGGAGGCTGTATTTTCACTGGTCTGTTCATTTGTAAAGCTTATATCTTAGCTTTTTAAATAAACAAACAAACAGAAATACGACATAAAACAAATACTAGCATTTAAATGGTTGTGCAAAGGGGGAGATTCTGACAGGTGCTGTTTTGTCATGCAGGGACTAGGAAAGCTGTGCCTGCAAAAAATCCAAGAGATGTTTTGGGAGGGTAGGTTGCTCAGAAGTATAGAAAATACAGCTGGTATTTCTGAGCAACCGGTCCTCCCCAGTCTTCAGGAGTTCTGCTTCCCTTTCTCTCCCCACAGCAGAAAATGAAACCCAAGAAGAGTCTGGACTCATCTGATATCCTAAACCAGGAGTGGGTAGTCTTGACTCTCCAGCTGTTGTTGAACTACAACTCCCATCATTCCCAGCCACAATTTATTATCTTATTGGCTTAAGATTGCTAATGCCATCTTAGGCGGCGTTAACAGAAGCATGGTGTCCAGATCAAGAGAAATAGTAATTCTACTCCTTTCTGCATTGGTCAGTCCTGTCTTGAAATACAGTGTCCAGTTCTGGGCCTCACACTTTAGATGAATTGGAATGGGTTCTGATAAGGGCAACAAAGATGGTGAGGCCTCTGGAACCCAAGTCCTGTGAGATACGGTTGTGGAAGCTGGGTATGTTTAGTCTGCAGAAGAGAAGACTAAATGGAGAGATGTCTTTGAATGTTTGAAGGACGGTCCTATAGAAGGAGAAGTGGGCTTGTTCTCTGCATCTCCTGAGGGCAGGACTGGGAATGGAGCTGCTCTGGGAAGAGCAGAAGGTTCCAAGTTCCCTCCCTGGCAGCATCTCCAAGATAGGGCTGAGAGAGATTCCTGCCTGCAACCTTGGAGAAGCCGCGGCCAGTCTGTGATGACAATACTAAGCTAGATAGACCAATGGTCTGACTCGGTATATGGCAGCTTCCTATGTTGGTCCTCTGTATGGAGGCAACTATTTAGCAGAATCAGTGAATGATTTTCCTTGTTTTCCTACTATGCTAAAGTTTTTTCCTAAAGCAAAGCGGAGTGTGTGTGTATGCTGGTGGGGGTTACTAACAAGACTTCATTTGGCAGGGAGATTCATGACCTGGATGCCACCACCATTTCCTCAGGTGATGTTGCTTCATGAAACAGAGCCTTCTCTGAAGACCAGAGCATGGGAGGAGTTGGTGCATTCAGATAGCACAGTGGAGTTGGGATGGAAGCAGGGAATGGTGCTCTTCTCCCGCAATTACCAGCCCACGGCTTTGTTCATCCTTGCAATGTATTAGTTGCATATCTGCTCGCCATGCACTTTGTCAGTGCCTCTTTAAACAGAGTTACCTGTTGCCTGTTTAAACTAGAATAGATGTTCATTTACCCAAAACATAGCTCTTTTGTCATAAAGTTATTGTCTATGGGCTTCTTGAAAAATATATCTGATTGTAGTGGAAGCTATATATGCATGCTGCTTTTCCTGCTTCGGCGCTTGTGGGACAGGGGCTTGATTGAGTGATTAAACTTATTACAGTCCAGGACCAGAAATCAAAAACAAAAAATTAAAAATACAGGGCGGGGGGCTTGGAGCACAAAGTTCTAGGAATAATTCCCCTCCCGCTCACACACTCCCCCCCGCCATACCCATGCACTCTGTGTGCATCTGTGTAAGCTGAATGAAATATAAGTGCCTTTTGATTTCTTTTCAGCTGAGAAAGCATCTGAGTTATCCTTCGCAAATAGGTTTTAATCTCTGATCTGCAGTTGCTGCTGCTGACCTTGTTGAATCCCTCTCTGGCTTCCCTTCTCCGTCCTTCAGCTGCAGGCTCCCACACAGATCAGTGCTTACACTCAATGTAAACAGCATGTGAGCTGGGATAGATAAGGCCAACTCTGCTTGTGCCTGTGGCAGAGTGACTTGTCGGAGTCCCTCACTGCATAGTTATCCTTGGCTGGCTGGGCCACAATGCCCTTGGTTGTCTCTATTGGTCTGTTGACCTTGGCTTCATACAGAGCAATAGAGGATTGGCTCTCTGGAACCTGTTGCTGCTGAAAATTATAATAAGCGTAATGAAGGAAAAGCTCTGCAGGAAGCCGTGGGCTAACGTAGTAGCAGATCTTATTAAAATCTAGCTGACCACTAATATTGTTTTTTGTGGTGGTGCAAAATGCTGTCGCGATTGTCTGCTTTCATGTGGGTGGTATAGGTGGATGGGCTGAGAGCAAGTGGTTTGCTGGCTGTTCTGAGTTTTGGACCCAGTGGTTTCTCTCAGCGCCGTGTCTTGATGCCTGAGACTGGGGAGCTGTGTAGAATCTAGACAACTTCCCATGTTTTGACAATTTCAGGTAAAAGTTGTGACAGAGGCCAGTGTGAGGGCTGAATGTCCCTTGCCTGTGTTGAGTCTGCTGCTTCTTTTATTGGACTCCTTATCTTGCTTTGTAGCCCCAAGAAGCTCTCAAAGCAGATTACAAAAGGTTCTTTCTGAATGTGTTACTGTTTTCTTACTGCCAATATTGAAAATCTGCTGTGGTCAGCTATCCTGCTCCGTTCTTCTGAGAAACCAGGGAGATGAAATTGGCTTTGGAGTATTGGCTGACATCCTCACTAATGATGTGGAGCTGCATTGAGCGAAGCATCTCTGCAATATTTAGTAACCCAGAGTTGTGCTGCCCAAGGGGGAGGTCCATTTTCATGGATCTCCCCCTTCCCCCAGAAGTGCTCCTTGCAACCTGGAAGTAGGTCTGTAAGGGAGCACTTCCAGTGGGGAGTGAGATTAGCAGAAATTGTGCACCGCACATGCAGTACAGCTTTGCACCACCTCCACATCATTGGTGAGGATGTTAGCCATTATGTTCCAGACAAATCTCCAAAGCAAAATCGTTGTTTTGTGTCCCAGCCTTACCAAAGATGCATTGGATGTCTGGCATTCAACAAATCTTTGGTAAGGCTGCAAGTTGGTCATGTGTTATGAATATCCTACTTTGTTCTTTCGGCTGATTTTAGGAACTGCATAACTTTTCTTGAAAATAAGTAGTGGAAAAGGAGAAATTGTGGAACAGAGTATATTTCTGAGTTGTTTTTTTTTTAAAAAAACACCAAACTTTTAAAGTATTGCATTTCTCATAAGACAGCCTTGGCTTCTACTGTTGTTGTTTTGAAATCTTAATTCTTTTCCTGTTAGTAAATATTTTCAACTTTTTTTTTAAACAGGTCAAGGCTGAAATAGCTTCAGAGTTCTAGACTGCCGATCTGTCCTGCACATACCAGTGGTGAATGTGATGTTGGTCAGCTCCACCTTCAGCAACAGGAACAGCTGAGTTTTTTCCTGCTTGTCCTGTAAGTTTCTTGTTGAGTGAAGAGAGTGTCGTGAAGAATTTTATTTCTGTCCTAGCACAGAAATATCCGAGGGGGGCAGGTCCTGTAATCCTCATGCCTCAGTTTCACTGAGGCAAAGAGTGAATTAATGGAAGAAGGGCCCTGCTTCCCTTCATCCATCCCTCTGGTCTAAAGAAAACCATTATCAGCATCTGTATCTTACAGACTCAGACATTAAAGATGCATCAGCTTTGCCCTGTTGCTCCTCCTTTGGCAGATTCTTAAGTTGCATATATGCTTATAACTGAGAGATGGGAGCCCGAAAGAGAATCTTCAGAAATGTGTGTGTGAGAGTGGAAGGGATGGTGGGTGGGGGGGAGAGTTTCATTTATGGGGCTTGAGCTGCTTGACTCATGTTGTTCATTTAAGTTTACCTTGTATGCTTTCAAATACCATCAAAGTGCATCATAAGGAGAGAGAGCATTATGATATCACTTATTTATAATCTGGTTAAACATTTATAAATTAAAAGCAGTTAGGCATTTGGGGGAGGAAAGGTGACACATGGTTCCTGTATGCTTTGAACATTATGTGGGGAAAGATTGTAACTGAAGCAGTTGTTGGACAGTGAAGCAAATCACCCGGGGAATCTGAAATCAGTTGCATTAAAGGTCAAGACAGGCTGTATGTAAGGTAAAGTGTGCCGTCACGTTGGTGTCGACTCCTGGCAACCACAGACCCCTGTGGTTGTCTTTGGTAGAATACAGGAGGGGTTTACCATTGCCATCTCCTGCACAGTATGAGATGATGCCTTTCAGCATCTTCCTCTATCGCTGCTGCCTGATATAGGTGTTTCCCATAGTCTGGGAAACACACCAGCGCGGATTTGAACGGCAACTTCTGGCTTGCTAGTCAAGTCATTACCCCATATGTAGGGTTCTAATTGTTTTCATCTGTATGCAGAATTAGTTTTGTTCTGGGTGACAGTATCAAGGCAGTCTGTGCGCATGCACATTTAGAGTGGAGCTTTTCTGAATCAACCTGAGTGGGATATAAAATTAACTGGACGGCAAAAACCGTGTGAGCATGTGCACACGTGCACATGCCTTAGGAGGAACACTGGCTATATGCCAGGAAAAGAGTGCCTTCTGCTGCAATATTCGTATTAGACTACATTATTGCTGGCATTTCTCTGAGTCCTGAAATCTGTGAGTTAGCTAAATTGTAGAATATGAGCTGCTTGTGATATAACTAGGATTGTTTGTAGCACTCCTAGATCCTTAACTTTAACACCCTTTAACTTTTAATTAATCAAATGTAAAAGCTGTCCTTCCTGGAGTTCATAATGAGCAAATAATTTTCTCCAGGGGTGGAATACTATGAAGCTACTGTATGATTTGCGGAGCTCCCGTTTTGGCCTTTGATTTACTTGCACCTCCTGTTTGGTCTGAGATGGAAGCAGATGCGGTAAGTAGAGGGCTATTAATGTAATTTGTCCAGAATACTTGAGTTCTGTAAAAACTGATGTTTCTGAAAACCCATTTTGAGAATATGCCTCTTGTCATGATTTCTGAGAATTTTAATCTCCCAAATTTCTTGGGTACTTTTGGAACTGTAACTATGTAAAAACATTCTTGCACTCAGTGTGGGTAACCAGTATGAGGACGTTGCAGCCTGCCAGCATAATCCTGCCCAGGGCTGCCCTTTGCTGAGGCGGGGTGAGGTGGTCACCTCAAGTGTGGACTTGGGGTCTGCCCTTCCTCACCCTGATGGGAGTACTGCTCACGTCCCCCTCTTCACCTGCTGGGGTCTTGCTTGGTGCCAGGGTTGGAGGGTGCTGCCTCTGCAGCCAACACCCACAGATGGGGGGAGGGATCATATTGTGCTCTGTCTCAGGCAGGAAAATGTCTTGGACCACCCCTGATCCCTTAAGTAGGGCTAGCCCTTGCTTCAAGTGGGTATTGGGTGGGCTGGGGAGAGAGTATGCCCCATTGTTGAGGCGAGTGGACTGATGCTCCCTGTTCTGCACCCATTTCATTGCTTCAGCACCGCATAACAAAACAGCATTTGTTGGTCCAGTGGCCTCAGCACTAGGACACATTCTTCTTCCCCACCCCCAGTTCTGAGCAGTGCAGTTGGCCCTCTGTGGCATCATCCTGTTGCTCAGAGGTTCTAAAACCTGGGTCCTCAAATGTTGTTGGGAGTACAACTCGCATCATCCCTGGCCACAGTGGCCTTTGAACATGATGGGACTTGTAGTCCCACAACATCCAGGGGCCCAAGTTTGAGAACCCTTGACAACCAAATCTGGTTATGTGTTCCTTTGCTGTCGTCATATTCACTACATGGCCCCTGGCTGACCAACCTTGTATTTGGCCTGCCTTTTGCTTTGCCACATATGCAAGCCATTCAAATATCAGCTCTGCCCATGCCTTCCGATTCCAGGCCTGCCAGGAGTAGGAGGTTTTGGGGTGCTGAACAGCTGTGGGGAGGATCTTTCGTCGATTAAACTGCCTTTCCTAAACCAGGAATGCATGCAGAGGAGCTGCTAACTTTCACAGAATGGAGGAAGCATTATGTTCTAGATTCATTTTGAGCTCTGTCAACCAACCAACCAATCCTTTGTGTTGATTAGAAGTAGATATTTGGACTTCCCTCTCTCGCATTATCTGGTTCACTTCTTGAGCAGTTCATATTATAACAAAAAGCAAAGTATAAATTACTCTTCTTAAAATAAAAATGATTACCAGGGGGAGAGAGGCATCCTTCAATCTTGAAATTGTCTTTGTTCTGATTTATTATTCAGTGTTTTTTGGATTTAAGATCTACACATTCAAATATAAATCTTGAAACATCATATTAAACTTTTGCTACATTGAGTCTAATGTGGTTTTATATTTGTAAACAGGTATTTTGCTGCTTTGCCAAATAAACGTTCTAATACTGTGAGAGACAAACTGACAGGTGGCAGAGGTTCCAGGGTCTGTTGAGATGTACTTATAGTACCAACTGTTCCCTGGTTTGTGAACTTTCTGTTCACAAAAGTTCTCTCCGCTTCGAACAAAGCACGTTCAGCCAGGAAAACTTTAAATATAAAAATGATGGTGTTTCTTGGTAATAAGCATTTAGTGACTCTCCTGCATCGTGTCAGGCCTGAGAGCTTTCAACATTTGTTTCATCTGTAATTTCATGCTATTGTATTCTTCAATCCCCAAAGCACTTAGAATTGATTTGCTCTGATCTGCATATTGGAACAGGCTTTTGCACACAGCTCTGCAATTACTCGAGTGCAATCCAGTGCAGTGTGTGTGTCAGCTACTTGCAGCAACTAGCCTGTGCATTTGACAGTGATGTTGGGAGAAGGTACAGTCTTGGAGTTCATCTCCAATAAGCTACTAGTACGCAGAAGGGTTTCAGGCAATCATCCGTGAGCCAGGCCCACAAATTTTCACCACTGGTACCATCATAGGGAACTAATCCTTATAGTAATCTTTGGCAATATTTATGCCCCTAGAAATGGAAAATAGGCAATAGCATTGTTGCACATAAAGCTTTCTTTGTGTGGTCACCCCTTCCTTATCCCTACCCTCCTCCAAACAGGATGAAATTGCAGTCATTTCTGCATAGAGGATAACAGTGAACAAATGGCTGTACTCTCTCCCTGGAGTAATATTTGGAGGACATTCCTGCCCATTTTTATTTCCATTCAGTGATCAAATTTTTTAGCTGTGTTTTTAAAACATTTAAAAAGCTTTTAAAACACCATTGCAAATTTGGCTGCTGCAGGCCCGCTGATCAGACAATGAAAGCATGATTGCACACTGAAAGTCTTGCAGTGCTGTGACCTCTTTTCCATCTCTAAGGGTGTAGACCTTGTCCAAAATCACAGTGAGCATTTGTCCCCGCAGATGGCACCAATCACCCCAGCTGACTCATGGATTACAACTCTCAGGCAAAGGCCTCCGACACTGAATTCACAAAGTGCCCCTGATACAGGACTGCACAACTTTGACTTTCCAGATGTTTTTGCACTGCAACACTCATCACTCCCAGCTACAGTGGTCAATAGGGACGATGGGAGTTGTAGTCCAACTTCTTCAGGAGGGTCAAAGTTGTGCAGAACTACCTTCATTGCATCCCACCTGAGAGCTGATGGGGCTTATGAGAGGCTTGTGATCTCCATCTGATATTACTTTGCAATGTGAGGAAAGAGTGGAGAGGCTTCTACTGTGCATAATAGTTCTCTGTGAATGGCTCCTGCCTAGTCATATGCCTGAAATTAAGAGGGAAATAATCTTGCCAAACTGCTTCTTCTCTACTAGATGAGTGATGTTATATGCTTTTGATCCCCAGACTATCCCAATTTGGCAGAACAAACCTTATGGCTCGACACGCAGCTTTGTCCGAAGAATTGGAACGAATCTTCCCTTAAAACCATGTCCTAGAGCATGTTTTCAGGTAAAAGACCATTCTTCCACAGGACTAAGCGACGTCTGAAAAATTAACTGTAAATGGGCAGTGCTGCTCATTGGTCTATGTTTGGTTAAAACACTGACTGCTTTTTATTGCTGAAGGACAAATAATTCTTTGTACAAAAGCAGCACAATAGATCACAGGGTTACTTCTGTTCTTATTCACCTTCAGACCCACTTTTGTGAATGTTTTACTCTATAAAACATTTACATCATGATTTTAAAAGCTAGCTAAGGAGGAAGGGTTTGACGCCCAGGAACCATGGCTCTTAGTAATTTAACCATGGCATTTAGTCTAAGAGTTATTTCATAAATTCTTTGTCCTAGGCAGCCCTGTTTCTGCTTTTAAAGGAGATGAACAGCCCTGAGCCCTGTTTCTAAAGGAACAAATTTAGGAGTGTTCACCAATCACCTTGGGGTGGTTCCATTAATAGAGATAAAGAGAAACCCAATTACTTTCCCCCTCCACAATGTCCATCACTAAGTCCAGCAATTTTGTCAAGATTGCCTGGCTCCTAAAATTTGGGTCTGGCTCTTAGATTAAAAAAAATAGCATCAAGGCATTATTATTATTATTATTATTATTATTACATTTATATCCCGCTCTTCCTCCAAGGAGCCCAGAGCGGTGTACTACATACTTGAGTTTCTCTTTCACAACAACCCTGTGAAGTAGGTTAGGCTGAGAGAGAAGAGACTGGCCCAGAGTCACCCAGCAAGTCTCATGGCTGAATGGGGATTTGAACTCGGCTCTCATCTGTCCTAGTCCAGCACTCTAACCACTACACCACGCTGGCTCTGAGGTGGTTATGTAGGGAGTGCAGCACACATGCTAAATAGAAGCATACCATTTTTTTGGGCTGCCCTTTAAAATCAGCTAGTATGTTGTTTGTTGTGACCTGATGTAAAATGAAAGTGCTAGCACTATGAAACTTGCAGCCAGATTCTCTGCATGTGTATGCAGAAGTAAATCCCAGTGATGTATCTAAAGAAACTGAACCCTGGTGTACACACCACTGAATCAGTAAAGACAAGTTAGCTAACCTGAGTCCCATTTATTTCCATGGGACTTAGGATTCACTTGGTTTTTAAAAAATTAAACCTGTTGACTTCAAAGGGACATATTCTTCATTAAGATGCAGCCTTGGGCAATCGGGTACAGTTCCGGTGACAAATTTGAATGGGTTGAGGATCTCTAAAAACCCTGAGAATCCCATCACTAACTTCAAAGAGGAGAGGAGAGCTGGTCTTGTGCTAGCAAGCAGGACTTGTCCCCATAGCTAAGCAGGGTCTGCCCTGGTTGCATATGAATGGGAGACTTGATGTGTGAGCACTGTAAAATATTCCCTTCAGGGGATGGAGCCGCTCTGGGAAGAGCATCTAGGTTCCAAGCTCCCTCCCTGGCAGCATCTCCAAGATAGGGCTGAGAGAGATTCCTGCCTGCAAACTTGGAGAAGCTGCTGCCAGTCTGTGAAGGCAATACTGAGATAGATAGACCAATGGTCTGACTCAGTATATGGCAGCTTCCTATGTTCCTAAAGCTTCTTGCTTAAAAGCTGTGTAGAAAAATTTAAGGTTTGTTTCTTTTTGTTGATAGAATTGTTTTTGTTTGTTCATCCTAAGACCTTAGGGCAGTTAACATGATTAAAACAATCCAATAAAAACAGGACAAATGCAGCTGAAATGTTAAGAATAGCACAGACAGCTCATTGGTCAAAAGCCTGAATAAAAAGTTGGAGGGTGGAGGAGAATACCGGGCTAGATGCCCAACCAGCCAGACAAGACTCATGTTCTGTAAAAATGATGCAAAACCAGACAAACCCCCAAACCATCCTCATGGTTTTGAAAACCAATAATAAGATTTTAAGGGGCTAACTTGTAACTTTGAAGATTTTGAGTCAGTTATGCTGGAACTACTTTAGTACCCAGATAACTTGAAGAACTTAATGCTGTTTGTCAAGAATCGCCCTGTGCTGCTACCACTTATCATGGCCTGGTCTCAACCAACCCCACGACTTTTTAAGTTTAACTGCTGCCACCAAGTACTTTTGGCTTTCTATGGCTAAGTCTACCACAATAGCCTTGCAAACCTCTGTTACGTTTAAAAAAAAAAACCTTTGGTCAGGGCATTAGGCATGAGGTGGAGAAAACAGAAGCTACACTTTTTTCTTTACAGATAAACAAGTATTTTTTCTTTGCAATTAGTTCACTTTAAATCAATAGTTGCTTCAAAAGTTTAGTAAAAAAAACCAACAACCAAAAGAGCATAAACAAAATGTGGTCAAAACACATCCAACTGACCTGACTCTCACTGCGCCCTAACTTGGAGTCCTTTGCAGTCACCTCGGTTTTTCCAACAACCCGCCTTGTCCTTGATCAGCCTCAGGTTCTGCTCTCCTTCACAGTTCTGGGGATTCAACAGCTTCTTGCATGTCAGTGATTTTAGTTCTCCAGAGAGTTTCCACTCTGCCAGTGATTTTAGCCCCAGTTCTGATCCTCTCTGACTGTGCCGGCAATTCTTCAGTTCTGTACTTCTTCTTGAACTCCTCCTCCAGCTTTCTTCTGGGCTCTTACTTACACACACTCCAAACTGTGCCTCTTTCTTCCTCTGAATTTGAACTCTTCCAGCTCTCCAACACGTAACTTTAATTTGAACTCTATCTTTTTCAACTCTGTACTTTTTACTTCTCCAAACTGTACTACAACTCTGCTGAAAGCAGCCTCCTATATATACACAAACTTCCCTCCTATATTTTTCAAAATACCCGATCAGCATAACTCAGATTCAATTTTTCAAACCCTGACCAATAAAATCAAACTTCCATTTCCCTCCAAAATCAAACCAGTACATTTCATCACCCTCAAAAATGAAACTGTTGAGCAGAAGCCATGAACCTTTGATCCCTGTACAGCTTACTTGATACAATGAATAACAATGCAATTTACAATGCAAAGTTTTATTTACAAAAAAGGTTTAGGCCTCTTTCCTCCACACTGTAAATGGCCTAACTTTCTCAGACTTGGAGTGTAGCTATGTCTGTCTTGTAGGCAGCCCATGGTCCAAGCTTTATCTGAGTCATCTCCTTTTTAAAGGTGATAAGCAGTGCTATGGAGCGCCCCTCTGTTGATTGAGGGTAAAGCACGGCCCCAGCTTCTGAGATGGTTTAAGGTGATGTCCCTACTGCACTAAACATAGGAAGTTGCCATATACTGAGTCAGACCATTGGTCTATCTAGCTCACTATTGTCTTCACAGACTGGCAGCAGCTTGGTTGCGGGCAGAAGTCTCTCTCAGCCCTGTCTTGGAGATGCCAGGGAGGGAACTTGGAACCTTCTCCTCTTCCCAGAGCAGCTCCATCCCCTAAGGGGAGTCTTGCAGTGCTCACACTTCTAGTCTCCCATTCAAATGCAACCAGGGCAGACCCTGCTTAGCTAAGGGGACAAGTCATGCTTGCAACCACAAGACCAGCTCTCCTCTCTTCAATCTCTTCCCTTTCCCTCCTTCTTCCACCAGCTCTCCAATCTCTTCCCTTTCCCTCCTTCTTCCACCCACCCTCTTACCTGGTCGTGCTGTGTGGGCTGATACTATCCTTCTCCTCGGCTCTCCTGCCTCTGGGTTCTGAAAACTCAAGAGACGGGAGCAGAATAGAGAAAGTGCTTCCTCTTCTGTTTTATTCCCGTGGCTTTTCAAAGCCCAGAGATGGGAAAGCTGAGAATGCCGATAGTGGTGATGGCTCATGTACCACTGCTGGGTTGGTTTCAGAGAAGTAGCAGGCCAGCAGAGGCAACAGCAGCAATTGACTGTCTCTACCAGTATATCACCTGAGATGGCTACCTCACCTGGCCTCATTTATGATACTGAAGCATAGCTCTCTATCGTGTGTGTGTATTCTACACTGCTAACCAAAGTTTATCTCTGAAACCATATTAACAGCCTAATTGTAATACAGACCTTTAATAATACACAGTGGAGTGCTTGTACAATTTCAGAAGCTCTGCACTACCTCAAGTCTTGCTACGGCTCCAGGATTCTTCTGTTGCATAAAAACATGGGTTCTGCAAAGGACTTCAGCAGCAGCTAAGAAGCTTGTAGGAAAGCAGAGAATTACTCCGTGCTGTAATAACTTGTTGCCTTGCCTTTCTCTAATCATTTGCATCACTATAGGCTTCTGTAGCCATAGGTTACAGCGCAACGCCTTTCCCAACTGTTATCCAACACACGGGTCTTGGGAGGACTCGATATAAAATACGTAATCATGCATGTAGTAACTGTAGTATCCTGTCTGGTATGTATAAGTGTGAATAATCATCTTTGCTCAATCTGAAGTGTGTACAGTATAGAGTTACATTTAGCTGTAGTTTGACTTCAACATTCTGCGAATGGACACTTTGATTTCCATATAACATGTTAAAATGCTTGTCAGCAAGTCCTGTCTAGGTTATTTATAGACACTTGCTGAGGTCCATTCATGGTTTTGAGTGCAACCATACATGTTGAGCAAGTGATCTACACGCCTCTGAAATTAACAGGAAGCTGATTCATAAGGTGGAGACCAATCACAGATCTGCTGCTGTACAGAATCACAAAGCAAATGCTCACTTCATTTATGTTCTTTCTTTCAGGCTCTACCAAATGTATCTGATCTCTATCTGAATGACACGCCACCTGTCCCAACTCTGGCAGACGTTGCATGGATAGCTTCTGATGATGAAGAAACCTATGCTAGAGTCAGGTACAGGAAAACCTCCATATTCGTGAGGGTTCCGTTCCACTCTACAACCACGGATACGGAATCCATGAATATCAAAGGACTGGGGGATTGCCGGGGGGGGGGGTGTAGGTTCCCAGTCACAGCGGGGATGGCAGGGGCGGGGACTCCATGTGCCTTTTTAAAATCGCTGCTGTGCAGCGGGTGTGTGTGTGTGTGTGTGTGTGTGTGTGTGTGTAAGCAGCAGCAGGGATTCCTTCTCCCTCCCCGCCTGCCTGCCTCCCAAATGACCATGTGGGCCGATTTGCAGCCCATTTGGGGCCTTTCTGTGTGTGCACAGAGGCTGAAACGGGCTGTAGACCTGCCCGCATGGTCATTTGGGAGGCAGGAGTCCCTGTTGCTGCCCCCGCTGCCCTCCCCACTGCAAAGCGGCAGATTTAAAAGGTAGGAGTTACCACCATCCCTGCTGCTGTGACCGCCTCCTTCTCCTTGCCCCCGTTCAGCTCATGCCCTTTTGCTTGTAAAAGGGGAGTCCTTACTGGATTCCCCTTTACAAGTATTATTTATGTATTATTTATTTAATTGATTGATTTTTATACCGCCCTTTCGAAATGGCTCAGGGCGGTGTACAATTACAAACAGAAATCTAATGAAATCATTAAAAAGTATGGCTGTGACCAACCTGCAGATACATGAGTTCCACTGGGGCGTGGTTGTTCTCCCCCCCGCCCCAGTGTATACTGAGGTCGGGTACCTATTCCCTCAACCATGGATACACAAATCCGTGAGTGTTGAACCTGCGGATAACGAGGTTTGCCTCTACATCCATACATCCTTTTCCTTGCCACATCTGACTTGCCTTTTTTTAAATTCTCAGTGAGCCATAGCAGCTGATATAGCATGTACTCACTTGCTAAAATGAGGCAACATTGACTTCATAGACAAGTAATCCCCCCCCCCCAAAAAAAAAACTTGTTCTTTCCCAGGTTAGGAAAGATGAGGTGCTATTAGCTATTGGCAGGGGTTCTTCTCTTTGATATAGTCAAGATAAAATTGCTTAAAAGTCAGTGTGTAATAAGATTGTTCCTTTTATTTTGGGTTACTGTGATAGGTGCTCCAGAGGAATAATATGGTCAGAAACACAGAAATCGTGTCCACTGTGCAGAGATAACACAAATGCTGGAAATGAATAGATATCTGCTCTTATACAAAGAGGGATCTCTGTGGGCAGGAAGGAATCCTATATGGAAATGGAGCTACTGAGAGGGAATGTATAGATACAGAGGAATGGTTCACAGGATGGGTATTCTAAGGGGAAGAAGAGGCAATTTCAAGCATTCATGTGTGTGTGATGATTTGGTTGTGAGTTGTCTCCATTGCAAAATATGGTTTAAGGTGATAGAAAAGCCCTGCATGTGGTGGCTTGCTCAAAGGTGACTGCCCCCGTCTTTTAAATGCCATTTGTCTTAAAAGAATGAGCAGCATAGTGTTCATAAACTTGCAGTGGTCACATCAGAGATCATGTGGTCTAAGAAAAGGAGCCTCATCCTTACTGTTTCAGCCATGTGCGGATGAATGGTGTAGAGAGGGAGAGAACTGAGCAGTCAGAAATGGGATCCCATGACAGTGAAAGAGGCAGCCCACCTAGCAAGCAGGCAGGAGTGTTAGGAACATAGGAAACGGCTTTCGGCAGACCGTTGGTCCATGCCGCTCAGTATTGCCTGCACAGGCTGGCAGAGGCTCTACAAGGTTGAAGGTAGGAGTCTCTCCCAGCACTGGAGATGCCTGGGAGTAAACCTGGGTCCTTGTGTATGGACGCAGCTACTCTGCTGTGGCCCTGTCCCCTACAGCAGAGGTAGGCAACCATGGCTTTCCAGCTGTTGTTGAACTACAACTCCCATCATCCCCAGTCACAAACTGTGGCTGGGATAGGCAGCCCTGGCTCTCCAGCTGTAGCTCAGCAAGAGCTGGAAAGCCAAGGTTGCCTACCCATGCCCTACTGGGAATATCTCACAGCCGACGGTTTTCACATGTAGTCTCCCATTCAAATGCAAACCAAGGTGGACTCTGCTTAGCAGAGGGGATAAACCATGCTCGCTACCACAAGGCTGTCTTGCTGCAGCAAGACCAAGCAGTTGGCTGCTTAAAGACTGTCTACCTGCTGGGGTCAGTTTTCATTGGAATGTTTGGATGTTTAACTTCTAGGACAGACGCTCGTCCACTAAAGCACAAATGGAAGCCCAGCCCACTCTTTGTTATACAGCGGAATGCCTCTGTCCCAAATTTAAGAAAGCAAGAAGAAAAGTTGTTGGCTTTGAAGAAACCAGGTTTACCTGCCTTGAGTCGAACAACCGAACTCCAGGAGGAGCTCAGTCATCTACGGAGCCAAATAGCTAAAATTGTAGCTTCAGATCCAGGTAAGAACCCAGCATCCAAACACTGTCAAACAACATTCTAAAATCAGATTTGAGAAGTTAATACTAATATATAATATATAGAAGCAATTTGAAAATTAGGTATCTGTTTTTGCAAGCAACCTTTATGGAGAAGAGGTTGGAAGAAAACTCATTTCATCCTGCACAGAAGGTCTGATGCACCCTTCTCATCTTGCTGCCTGCTCACTAGGACTTAGAGGTCAAACACAGTCACTTTTAGAGGTTTACACAGTCCTTCAAATCTAAGTTTAATGTGGACTTCTGACATTAGCATGATTGTGTGAACCCACACCAAGACAGGAATCTCAGATTTATCTTGGGCCTTAAACCACCTTGTCACAAGTTCACACGATCGCACTAATGTTGGTCATTCACATTAAACTTGAATTTGAATGATTGTGTGAATTATGCCAGAATTCGGCTTGAGCACTTGCTAGCATGTTACCATGTTTGGAGTTGAGTTCTCAAGGTTTAGTCTATAGAATGCTTTTTCTCCTAGTGGAGATACTAGCTGGCAACAAAATGATGAGTTCAAGAACATAAGAGTGAGTAAAATGCACTGCCACTTTCTGGCCTTTTTCTTTCCATGGATCTTCTTTGTATTTACTTGACAGTTTTCTGTCATGGCTCTTGTTTTTCATCTCGTGAGGGAGTTCCAGACAACCCCATTCATTTTCTTTGCACTGATATCAAGAGGTGAACAAATGAAGTAGAATTGCTGCCAAATATGATGAAATAGTAAGGAAATGGTAGCACACATTTTCATACTTTAGGATGTGCACACACATCCGGCATGGCCCTGTACACTAGTTTTCTATTAATGTCTCATTCTGTTCTCTACCATATAATATCTATGGTAGTTATAGTTATACAGTTTGTATGGCTGTGTTGTAGATGTAATCTATATGTACTTGGATTGCATCTTAAAACAGCTTACATCTTAAGTATCCTCTCCCTCTCATTGCTTTGTTTGGAGTAGAATATTGTGACTCATACTGAACATTTTTGGTTGTCAAAGTAGCACAGGTTATTTGGTCAACTCGCTTGCCTTGGCATGTTCATTAGTGTCAAAAAGAGCCGTTTTATTTCTCCACTTGCTTTTCCAAACAGACCACAGTTCCCAAAGTTTGCGTGTAACACAGAACTGTCACACAGCTCTGTTGCTTTCCACTTTTAGAACAAAGTGAAAGCAAAACTTTTCATTCTTTTGCATGTGAGAGAAGAGGGGAGATGGGGATAACGCAGCTCCCTCAGGCTCATTTACAAGACTCTAAACTATGGTTTAGTGTTTGTCTGACCCAGGCCGTAGTCTGTACAGTTACGTATATAAATATCCTCCTCCTGTATGAGCCCCTATTAAGATATTCCGAGAGATCCAGAGTCTCTATGCAAAAAGGCATAGTGAAAGGGATACACAGCAGGACTTTCTCGGATGTGGCCTCAGCACTCTGTCGCTTAAAAAGACCCACTGTTTCCTGCTTCGTTAATCCGCTTCCTGCAGATTTCCCCCAAAATATTCAAAACTTTCTATAAGTAACTTTAAAAATAAAAATAAAAAGCTCAGTTCAGTGGATGTTCAACACACTTCTAGCCCCCTCTAAATCCTATAATGTTTGGTTCTTTACTGTGACTGAGTTGGTTTTATGATCTTGTTTTGTTCTGTTGTGATTTTAATGTTATAACCCCTGCATATTGCCTAGAATGAGCAGGGCATAAGTGAGAGAAACATGCTGGAATAAATGATTGAGTGTTTGCCACAGATTCTAATCCTGTGCCCAGGATCCTATGACTCACACATCCCAGGCTTTATTTATTTACCTGCTATATCCTGCCCTCACAGAGCTACGAGTCGAAGGGAAATCGCAGCTGGGCCTGCCCCTGCTGGGTCAATGTTTGTATAAGAGCTTACCCAAGTGCTCTTTCAGCTATCTTGGTTCTGTAGCCATTTTCATGATTCTGCTTGTGCAAAGTTCTCAGAGGTTTATATAGAAAAATGAATAATGAAACAAGATGGTTCCCTGTCCCCAAAGGGCTCACAGTCTTGAAAAAGAAAAAGCCACAAGGTAGACACCAGCAACAGCCACTGGATGCTGTGCTGGGATTGAATAGGGCCAACTGCTCTCCCCCTGCCAAATATAAAGATCATACCAGATTACTGTGGCGGTGATCAGAGATTATGCGCTGAAGGTGCATATACTCTAAATTATCTCGCAGATTTCTATCCTCCTAGGTTAAAAGGCAGATGGTCCTGGTTCCACAGATTGTCGTGTAGAATCGCCTTCTGTTCTAGGTAGTGGCTCTCAGAACACCACATAAGGATGAGGCTTTGTAGAGGCCATTGTCTCAAGTTAGGCCTGGTTCTAACTGGAAAAGAGAAGAAAGGAGCTTGGTTAATGGCAGGAGTGGCTGCTGCCTCCTTCTGACCGGTTTTCTCCCCCCAACCCATCTGTTTATATGGAATAGGTAACTTGCTCCTTCGGAGGACCCCAGTACATTTTTGGAGGTGCTGAGACTGGAACCATGTAGTTATGAAGAACTAGATTTATTCTTTTAACATTATTTATTATATAAGAAAAAACACTGAATTGTATCACTTATATACACCACCTTTCTTCCAAGGTGTTCTACAGTTATATAAATACTTAAAGAGCAACAACAAAATAAAGATTTGCCAGAATTGTCTTGTCTCAGGCCATTGGTGGTCTTTTTTTTTTTAGGAGCGCTGGCTATGCCCAAAAAAGTATCTAAAGGAAGTAATTTGAATTGTTCGCATACCAAATACCCATTGTTTCTAATTCAGACTACTTGTTTTAATTACAGATTATAGAACTCTCCCATAAAGGAGCAACGTTCTGTATTTTAGAATTCCACTGCATTATTCAATCTTCTTATGAAACAGTCATCCACGTGCCTTGCCTTTCTAACTTTTACAACACAATATTAGTAATCAATGCAATGCTTGTTAATGAGTGTGAGATATGGTATACAAATATAGCATGTATGAATTAATACTGTATACCATATCCCAGTATACTATATACGCTCATTAACAAAAATTGTGTCACTGATGATGGACACCTTTTTTCATTTACAATTCATAGCAACTCTGGCTGTAGTTAAGAGACGAATAATCATGAAGTAAACTCCTCTACCACACGGTAGCATTGCCATTTAGGAGATGTTAGACTAGTGGTTGTAGTGGGTATGAGGTGGAAGGACTTCTTGTATGAGGGTCAGGAACTGAGTGATGTATCTTTGGTTAAGACTTGGCGTGGGGTGTTCTGCAGACTAAAAGTTTAAGTTTGGCACTAGGCTTACATCTGTGTCTATTGTTCTCTCTTTCAGCTTCTTCATTAACGCCGGATTTATTATCTCCAGGAAGTTCAAATGTCTCTTCTCCCTTACCTTGTTTCGGATCCTCATTCCAATCTACAACTTCCTTTGTCATTAGTGATATCACAGAGGAGGAGGCAGAATTAGAAAGCCCAGAGCTTCCTTCAGTTTCCTTGCTTTGTTCTGCGACTTCTGAATGTTGTAAAGCAGACCCCAAGGATTCAGACGACGAAGATTCAGTATCCCTGTCGAAGGCTAGCAGTTTTGCAGATATGATGGGCATTCTTAAAGACATTCATAGGATGAAGCAGAACAAAGACTTGTAAGTTTATTTTTAGCCTACTTTCCAGTAGGCTTATGAGATCACCCGGCATTCCATGTGTGTCCGCCCCCGCCCCCCATCAACTTCACAATGCCTGGACCAATATGAACCAAATCGGGTACAGTTGTAGGGACATTTTGATGGCGTACTTTGTGATGATGTCATCTACCCCAGTTGAAGATGGTGGACCCATAAACTTTTGAGGTTCAAGTGGAGTAACTTGTGAACTGCCTAAACAATTTGAACCAAATTTAGTACAGCTGTAGGAACACCTCAAGGGCATAGTTTATAATAATGTCATACATGGTTATTCAAGATGGTGGGCACATGAACTTTTGAGGTGCAAGTGGGAACCAATTTGGACCAAATTTGGTGCAGTTATAGGGACACATAGGGACACCTCAAACATAGTTTTGATGTCATCTACCCCAATTCAAGATGGCAGACGCATGAAAGTTTGAGGTGCAAGTGGGCTGACTTGTGAACTGCCTAACCAGTTTGGGCCAAATCTATTCCAGTTGCAGGGATACTGAATGGAAAGTAGGCAGGTTAGTTCTTACTAGGACAACTTGTTCTTCTTTCCATCCCTAAACGTTTTTTCTGATTAGAAGCTTGCAGCATGCTTTGTGTGAAGATAAATCTACTGGCCTTTAATACTAGGATCAATATGTAAAGTACTTCAGCTGCACAATCATGCAGAACCCTGCAAGATGGGTTTTTAAGATCCTTTCTCTTGATCACCGTTACAGTTTTGGTCCCTTAGAACAGCTTTGCAGATATGTGCACAAGTTATTAACCAGCAATTAGGAACATGGGAAGTTGCCATATACTGAGTCAGACCATTGGTCCATCTAGCTCTGTATTGTCTACATAGACTGGCAGCAACATCTCCAAAGTGGCAGGCAGGAGTCTCTCTCAGCGCTATCTTGGAGATGCCAGCGAGGGAACTTGGAACCTAAATGCTCTTCCCAGAGCAGCTCCAGAGTGGCTTCGGTTTGGTCAAGCAAGCAAAGCAATTTCCCACAAAAGGCAGGAAGGGCAAAAAGCAAAAGGCAGAGAGACGGACAAGAGGGAGAAAGCAGAGATTACATCCCCCGTCCCACCAAACAAGCTAGAAGAAGATAAGACTTACCAGCAACCAGGGAATCCTCTAGAGCAGGGAGCTTCCTCCAGCCCCTCCTCCCCGCCTGCAACCCCCTCCCCCAGTCTCACTGGCTGCCACAGCTGCCACCCAAGCCGCTCCAGCCAATCTGATTCCCAGATTGTGAATATTTACTACTTCTTTGCTTGCTTGCCATATGCAAGGAAGTGAGCTCGCTGACTCTCCTGGCCGTTGTGATGGGAAGCCAGGCAAAAAGGTGATTTATAAATACAGAAATAAATCTGGGGCCCTAAGGGGAAAATTTTTTTATATCCCTTCTAATACTCTTGTATTCTCTTAGGAATCGAACATTACTGAAAGAGGAAGATCCTGCAGTTCTTATAGCAGAAGTTTTAAGAAGAAAATTTGCCCTGAAGGAGGAAGATATAAACACGAAGAAGAATTGACATTATGCTAACTTATAACTCTGTAAACAAAGTATTGTGCTCCTAAGGTTTTTCTCCACAGTGGCTGCCTTCCTTGAACATCAAACCTGTCTTTAGGAACTAGGTTTCCTCTGTGTGTATGTGTGTGGTGTGGAATTAACTCCTATGTGAGAGGAACTGTGGATTTGCTCTGTTGACCACACAGCTTAGAGACAACTTTTTTAAAAAAGGTAAATAGTTTTCCAGGACATTTTGAGCGGAGGCTTGGTAAGGATTCTTCTACAGTGAAAGTGACCAGGTACTGACTTATTGGTGAGTTGAATTTTAAAATTGATCTATTCACAATTTTGCTATACAACAGCTAGCTATATCAGTTTATGTACTATAAAGGAGTATAGCTACCTTCATTCTGGAGCCTGTGGTAAACTATTGAGATACAAGCTTCCAAGTTCCTAATTATAGGTGGAGATTCCTTGTTTTTTAAAAAACACAAAAACTTAGTTTGTTGACCTTGTTTACTTCCCTGAAGGCTTTCCCTTTAACTAGCATCTAAGGGGTGAGTGAGAAACTCACATTAGGCTCATTGGGAGCCTTCCCAAGACAAGAAAATCATTGCTGCAATACCAACACCACCCTCAATACAGTTCAGCCAAAACAGACTCTTCACTTTGTTGCTCTTTTCCCTTGGCCAAGCAGCTTGAATGAGTAATAATAGATAGAACACCTTGAAGTCCCCCTGGAAAGGGGCTCTAGCAAATCACAAACCTTATGAAGTTGGCTGAGAGTCTGCTAATGTTCAACGCAAGGGAGGGATGGGGCTGTCTATGATTGCCCTGTATTGGCACTCTTCTTCTTCTTCCTAGTCCGGAAATGATTGGGAGCTATGCAGCAGCTGCTTAAAAGCTCCCCATGTAGCATTTGTAACCAGGTGTGAAGAGGAAACCCGCTGCAGCCTTTGACCACGTGATTATTTCTATGGACGGTGGCCATATTTCAGAGGAATGGAAAATTTGGCCTTTGGCGAACCCAGAGTTAGGCAACTTTGGCTCGCTAGCAGTTGCTGAACTACAACTCCCATCAGCCCCAGCCACTAGGGCTGATGAGAGTTATAGTGCAGCAACCGCCAGCAAGCAATGGTTGCCTATCCTAGGCTAGAGGCCGTCTTCCCATGCCCTGCAAGCACCACACTCGAGAATGGATGTGGCTTCTCCTGGCTCTCTGAATCCATCCTTCTACGCTCCTTGTTGGAGAGAAAACTCCAGCTCTTCCTGGCAGCTGTCTGTGCATCACTATGGCAGCCTACTCTGAAATTTAGCCTGCTTTTAACCAGGTATTTAAAGCAGCTACTGCAGCTGAGGGACACTTCTCACAAAAACTTGCTGGTTGTAGATCTTTATGCTGTGAGAAATGCCTTTCCTTTTTTCACTTATGTAATAATATTTTAGAAAGCAACTAATTACATGTCTTTCAAAGGCATCTTGTTGAGAATCCTGCATTTCTTTTCTGAAACTGTGATAAACCTTCAGTTTCTTCAGAACTCAAAGGCTTTAAGAATTGCACACAGTGAGAGAGAAGATAAAATAGTAGTTTTCCATTGGTTATCCTTGCAGATCCTAGGCAGAGCAGTGGCCATTTAATTATTTTTCAGTGTATATAGTTAGCTGTGCATAGTGGCATGTTGCTTGATAGTGACTTTTGCATTTGCTGCTGCTTATCCAAGGACATCTTGTTGCTGTAGAGAACTGATCTCATGCTAGTATCTGTTTCCTGTGCAGCACTGAAGTGGTTTCTATTTCATGCATTTTTCTTCCTTTTCATGCTGCTAATGTCTTAGCCTAGTGATTTAGAGACTGAAATAGTTATTTTGTCATTTTTATAACTTGCGGATCCTAACATGGGGTGTTAGTATCCTCTCAAGAAACTTGGAGCTGGTTACCTAAAATGCCCAAGGCTGCTTAGCAAAAGCTGGGATTTGAATTTAGCCCCCCTTCCCCTGGCAGCTTTTAGAAGTAATGATATTCATAACTCCTTTAAAGTCCCAGCACACATCAGGATTAATACCAGTGCAGTGATTCAGCTGAATCTGGAGAACCTAGCATCCTTCCTAAAGGCTTGGGGTTAAAAGACTGTTAGTCAACTTTCAGAGTGAAACTTTACTTATGGTACCATCCCTAGAAAACCAATCAGTCCATAAGAGAAGACAAATCACACTTTCTAGTTCTTGCTAATATCAGCTGTCCTAGTGGTTGGAGTGCATTTAATCTGTTAGGGCCCTTAGCTCTTCAGCTGTCTAACTACAACTCCCACCATCCCCAGCCACAAGTTATTGTAGCTCACAACAGCTGAAGAGCCAAGGTTGCCTACCCCAGTGTTAAGACTCCTTCCTGTGCTGTAGAAAGCTAGAACCTTACTTGTGTGGGAGACTGTTGCCTTGTTTGTTCATGCCTTTGCTGCTTACACAAACCAGCACCTGCCTTCTGTGATAGACAGCAATTCAGGGGACCAAACAGTGCCAATCAATAAGGAGTGTCTAATGTTCTTTCTAGTGCTCTTTAAAAAGGTAGTCACTAAGTGTTCTAGTTCTGGAAAACAGGAAGGCCTAGTGTGAAGGCTCAGAGAAGTGTAAGAGCAATTAATGCAGTACCTGTCACAGCAGTGATGGGCTTTATGCAACAAGGATGGCTGGCATAACCATGAAACATTTTGTCTTAAAAGTGTGTGCAGTGCAGAACAGCTCAGAATATTGTACATTATGCCAGCCAGTATCTTTGTGAGAGGAGGAAATTCTACAGGTATTTTCACTTGTTTATTGAGAAAAATACTCTTGCTTGTGTTGCTAAGAACTTTAATCTTGTAAAATCATTACAATATTCCTTACTAAATCTTCCCTTTCACAACCACAAGTCAAGGAAACAAACATGCAGAACAGTTTGATCATGCTCTGTGAAATTGTAGGAGGACAGAGAAACACAGTATATCTTTAGGCCTCAAATCCTAGTCTGATATGCAGCAGTTTTCTCACTAGGAATTGAGGGTGTTTGTATTACTCATTGGAATGGTGTTTAATAACTCTATTGCCTTCTGAATCTTCAGTGAATAACAAATCATAACTCAACTGACTAAGGCCTGCTCCTCCAAAGAAGATTGCCTCTGTAGATAAGTGGGGCCCTTTGGGGGCAGAGTTGCAACCCTTGTTGGGTGCAGCAACAACCAAAACTGCTGGGTTGGCTTTGTTCTGAAGCAGTTTATTTTGCAAAGGGAGTTTGCCTTGGTTGTGAGAAATGACACTGTGTCCCTCAGAGTCCTGCGTAAACAAGGGGCTGGTGAGCTCTCCCTGGCTGTTCCCTTTATTGTAATCGGAATCACAGGGTCTAGCTACAGTTTGATGAAAACCCTTCAAAGACTTCACTTCCATTATGTTCCCCTCCAACTGAGGATTTATGTTCTCCGCTTCAGTGGAATCCACGAAGCAGTGCTCACTGGAAGAGGACGGGTGTCTGCATCTCCTCCAAGCTGTAACAGATTCACATGGACGGGCCTCCTGGTTTCTGCTGCAGTGAGACCACCCAGTGCTCTTTCTCTCTCTCCTCCAACCACCATTTCTCTCTCTCAAAGGTGAACTGAAAAGAGCCGTATGATCACAACACCCCTCTTCTTCTAGCGGCCGAGTAACACTTGAGAAAGGATCTTCTCCCTCAATAGTATTCTCTCTTTGCATAGCTGTATCCTTGCTTCTGCTGTTACTCTGGGCGTGAGCAGAGGCACGAGGGGGAAAGTGTAAGCCTTGTGATTTCTGTTCTGCTTGTTGGTGGTGCTCCTGGACAAGCTGAGGCAGTGAGGCTGCCATTCTGTTTCTCTCCCCTGGAGACAATTCACGGCACTGCTGGTGGGTGGCACCGCCTGGCGCAACAGCCAGCAGCCTTTTGTTGGCCTTGGTTTTCCTCTCATCTGCAAGAACAAGTTGAATTTGAATTGAGTCAGAGTAGTCAAATAGATTTAACTTAAGGCTATGCCTGGTCTGGCAACTACAATTGAAAGGCTACACTGAACCTTCCCACCTCTGAGACCAAATGTAAATAATCAGTAATACAATATAGTACAGTAATTCCCATAATGTACACCATGAACAAGTTTATCTTCAAGAACTGACTCCCAGGACATGTTACCTGTCCCTAGGGGTGTGCACAAAACTGGATTTCCCCAGTTTGGTTTTTCCCCTGTGAGCCAGAGCTGCCCCCTGCACAAAGGTAAAAAAAATGGGCTCCACATGTGTAGAAGGCTTGGGCGGGGAGGGGAGTTAGAGGATCACACACCCTCCCCCCGCTCCTGCTGCCCCTTTACCAGTAAGGCTTCGAGCCAGCCCAAACTGGTTTGGTCTGAGGTTGAGCCTCCAAACCGAACCAGTTCAATTCCGAGCCAGTTTGCACATCCCTACCTGTTCCAGCTTTGCATGAATCACTGCTCTAGCCTTTCCATTTTGCAGACCCCCAGTTAGGACAAAGTTCTGTCACATCTCTGCACAGGGTGACTATTGAAATACTCCTCATACAGCACTAAAGGCAAAGTGTGCCATCTAGTCGATTTTGACGCCTAGCATCCACAGAGACCCAGGAGGGGTTGACCACTGCCTCCTCCTGCACAGTCTGAGATGATGCCTTTCAGCAACTTCCTATATTGCTGCTGCCCAATATAGTACTAGTGGGGATTTGAACCAGCAACCTTCTGCTTGTTAGTCAAGTATTTCCCAGCTGTTGTATATCTATATAAGTCACTGCTCTGGCCAATCTCGCAATTAATACATTTCACTGAATACACACACACACACACTTCACAATATATAGTGATATACATTGAGTACTATATATTTGTGCTCAAAGTTCAAAGGTTCAAAAGTTTGAAGGGTCAAAAGCTGGAAGAGCCAATAGTTCAAAAATGAACTTTCCTAAAGGGCTCACACTCTAAAAAGATACATAAATTGGGTACCAGGAACACACACCCCACCCCACCCCGAAGGATTTTGTTCTAGGGCTGAATAGGGCCAGTTGCTCCCCCCTTTCAATCAAGAGAATCATCACCACTTTTAAAGAGGTGTCTCTTTGCTCCATTAGCAGGAGGCTGGTGTGTGCTCCAGGTTCGATGGGAGGGTGGGTGGGTGGATGGGTCGAAGGGTGGATCACTTCATTCCAGTGCCATTCATCCAATTACCCTTTTGCATGAATGCACAAAATGGTATCTTGCCTCTCCCCCGCACCATGCTGCCTCCCTCAGCGCTCCTTAGTACTCGTGCTTGCTCCCCCTCCCCCAAGGAAGGTCCACCTGCACTCCCTTTCTGCGCCTCCATGTTACTCCTCTTCTGTGCCATGTGCAAAACCGAGGAAGTGAGTGCCTTGATTGCTGGGGGGGGGGGAGGTTTGACTCCCAGCCAGGGACCGGCACTCAACCCTTTGCGGACCAGTAGCGGTCCAGGGACTGGTGGTTGAGAAACTGTGGTATGGAATAATAAATCCTCTTTCACAAAGCTTTGCAGCTGTATATAAGTTGTCAAAACCCACCATCTCCCTAGCAGTAGTCCTCTTTGGTGATAACTGAATGACTGCACCTAGCTTCTAGCTTTCCTCTTACTGAGCAGAATATTAATTTGCATACGCTTTGCTTATAATGTTGTTTGCATTCTTATCAGGAAAGTCTCCAAACCACACATGATACAAGAACAATTACAAGTAACATACTCAGAACATAAGCAGGGACAAATGCCTGGGACAAAATGTGTAACTCTGCCTCTGAATATCCTAGTCTAGGCACCACAGCCCTCTGGCACCTGGGATTTGTCAAGCCCTAGTATAGACCTTGCAGGATTCAAAGGTGGGAAGAGCATCAGAGAAACTCCTCCTCTTTTGCCTGTTTAATCCCCATTAGACACAATTTGCCTCTGTTAGCAAGAAACAGAGGAACACCTTTTGCAGAATCCCACATATTTGCATGGATCATCCTATGGTTGCACACTATATATACACCAGTGGGTATCAAACTTTCTACTGTTATACTGCCAGGTTGTTATTGGGTCGTCATGATGGGTCGTTATTGAGCCAGCGTGGTGTAGTAGTTAGAGTGCTGGACTAGGACTAGGGAGACCCGAGTTCAAATCCCCATTCAGCCATGAGACTTGCTGGGTGACTCTGGGCCAGTCACTTCTCTCTCAGCCTAACCTACTTGTTGTGAGGAGAAACTCAAGTATGTAGTACACCTCTCTGGGCTTCTTGGAGGAAGAGTGGGATATAAATGTATAATCATCATCATCATCTAGGATGCAGCATCAGTTAACACACTATGTTGTCCTCAATGACGAATAACGTGCTGCTGCAGATGCACAATACAGAATAAAACTGGCAGTGGTAAGCAAGATGTCTTTTAGGGAAGCTTGTCACTATGATGGGCCTTCTCATCAAATAACCCCTGATAAGCTTCCGTGGAATCCACTGGCTTCCTTTGTGCACAGTGTTCGTATTTAGAAACAAGCATGCCAGTCATCTAGCTATGTGCATGCAGAAGCAGCTCTCAGTGCTTATAGTCCCAGCTGGATGAGAAACTGCACACAAACTAATCTTGTACATTGATCTGAATACGGCTGTATACATGGACTACATATAACCAGCTAATAGAACTGATAATCAGCTAATTGGGAAGAGGAGGCAGGTGGCTGGATTCCACTAATGCAGCACACCAGCCGAGACACTGATGTATACATGAGCAGTGTCGATTCAAATATCACCTCTGCCATGAACTTGGTAGGTAGCCTTAGGCCAGCCACGCCGTCTCAGCCTTAAATGTGCCACTACTACCCCTCACTTTCCTTTCAGGACTGCTGTAACAAGGATTCTCAACGTGTGGGTCCTCAGATGTAATTGGACTTCAGTTCCCATAATTCCCAACCAAAGGCCACTGGGGCTGGGGATTATGGGGGTTGAGGTCCAATAACATCTGGGGACCCACACGTTGAGAATCCCTGTGCTGTAAGGATTACATGATAATGTGAGGTGCACTGAACACTTGAAAATGCTATACAAATCCCAAATATTACATGATAATTCCCATATACAAATCTATAGTGCAGCCCTGTTTGGAGTACTGCATACAGGTTTGGTCACCATATTTCAAAAAAGGACATTAAAGAACTGGTGTAGAAGAAGGCAACCAAGAGGATTAGGGGACTAGAGCACCTTCCTTACAAAGCAAGGCTACAACAACTGGGGCTTTTTAGTTTTGGGAAAAGACATGAGAGAGGACTGTATAGTCCTCCACCATTATGAATGGTGTGGAGCAAGTAGATAGAAAGACACCCCCCACACACACACAATTCTCTCACACTAAAACCAGAGGTCATCCTATGAAACTGACTACTAGGAAATTTAGCACCGACACAAGGGAGTACTTTTTCACACAGTGCAAAGTTAATCTGGAATTCTCTGCCACAAGATGTGGCAAAGGCCACCAGCTTGGATGGCTTTAAAAGGGGCTTAGACCAACTCACGGAGGACAGGTCTATCAGTGGTTACCAGTCTTGGTAGCTATAGGATACCACCAACCTCAGAGGCAGGATGCCTCTGAATACCAGTTGCAGGGAGTAACAGCAGGAGAGAGGACATGCCTTCCTCTCTTGCCTGTGAGCTTCCTCAGTGCATTGCTGGGCCACTGCTGGGAAACAGGATGCTGGACCAGATAGGCCTTGAGTCTGATCCAGATAGGCTGCTGTTATGGAACTTGTAGCAGTTAGTGGGAACTTGGGAAATGCAGGTTCAAACCACCACTCAGTCATAAAACCCACGGGGTGACCTTGAGCCAGTCACACCCACTTGGCCTAACCTACCTTAAAGGGTGTTTGTGAGGGTAAAATTGGGGCAAGAGATATGTACACTTCCCAGAGTCCCTTGAAAGAATGGTAGGATAACCCACCTGTCTGGAACACAATATCCTTACTAGCACTATTGCTGAACATCTGACTGGGGACTGAAGTCCACAGTCTAACACATGCATGTTCAAACAGGCCCATCATAGGGAGCTGGCTTATACTAAGTCCGACCATTAATCCATCTAGATCTACACAGACTAGCAGTGGCTTCTACCAGGTTTCAGGCAGGAGTTACTCTCTGCCCTATCTGGAGATGCCAGAGAGGGAACGTGGAACCCTCTGCATGCAAGCATGCAAATGCTCTTCCCAGAGCAGCCCCATCCCCTAAGGGGAATATCTTACTGTGCTCACAAATGTAGACTCCCATTCAAATGCAAACCAGGGCAGACCCTGTTTAACAAAGGGAGCAATTCATGCTTGCCACCACAAGACCACCTCTCCTTCCTTAAGAAGAGCACCCTCTCTCTCCTCCAAACTGAACCGATTTAAGTCCTGGTGTACCTTCACATATTCACTTGTACCAGAACTCCTCTCCCTGGCATCTACGTGAGTAAAATCACACTATATGATTTCTAACAACAAAAAAATATTTCCTTGGAATACAGTTGACTTGGGGAGGATTAAGGTAAAGTGTGCTGTCAAGTCAATTTTGACTCCTGGCACCCACAGAGCCATGTGGTTTTCTTTGATAAAATACAGGAGGAGTTTACCATTGCCTCCTCCTGCACAGTATGAGATGATGCCTTTCAGCATCTTCCTATATCGCTACTGCCCAATATAACATCAGCGGGGATTGAAACCGGCAACCTTCTGCTTGTTAGTCAAGCATTTCTCCACTGCACCACTTAAGGTAGAGGACCAAAACCCAAGCAGACTTACAACATGTAGAAAGCATGGTTTCCATGGAAACCCATGCCTTCTACATATCTCTGACAAGTGTGGCATTTACTAATTACAAATAGGACCAGAGATTTTTATTTATTTTATTCATTTGTTTATCAAATTTGTACACCACCCCAAACTTTCGTCTCTGGGCGGTTAACAATAATTGACTTTCAAAACAGTGTACTCATTCTGAGCAATTTGGCTCCAAGTCTAATAAGCCTTCAAGAGGGAACTTGTTCTAAAAAGACTGGAAGTCTCCCAAGCCTCGTGGCTGTCTTCAGAACCCCAGTTCCAATTACCTCAATGTCATCACCTCCCTCAATGTGCCCTCTGATGGAAAATCACACCTACCTCCTTGATGAGCACTGAAGAAAGTAGAAATGGTGGTTTGCTTAGTGCAGGGAAGAGGAGCTTTTGTGGAAGCAGAATAAGGAGAGAGTCGATTCAGTACCCTTAATGGTAGCTTTGCTATTCGGGTCTGAGTGGGAAGAGAGAAATGCATGGAAACAGAGAAATAGATTAGAATTCATTCATCAGCATGCAGAAGTTTCAGCCTGCCCCACAACACAATTAAGGCCAAGTTGTTTTACTTAAAACTGACTTATTCCTATGGTCCCAAGAGGTCCTAAATCCATGAGAAGAGCAAGATTCATATGCCAACTCTAGCCCAATCCAGACATTATGCTGAGTGTACAGATGTCTGTCCATGTGTTTGTGTGAATGACTACATCTGTGTTCATTTTCAAAGTGAACCTGGACACAGGCCCTTCAAATGTATGGTACAGGTAGGAAGTGTACTTATCTGCGTTCAACATAACATGTGCATGAATGCACCTGTGTACACATCTGTACCTGTATATAGTGCACACTCGTCGTACGAATACTGAACATAACGTGTGAATGGGCCATCTGACTTTAGCTGTTTTGGGAGATTGTTTTTCACAAAACTGAGCCACTACAATCTTCTGGGTTGCTTTCAGTAGTCACTGGGAGGTCGATGCCAATTCCAATAGATTCCAGGCCAGATAGGCTACCTTGGCTCCAGCAGTTGAGCTACAAACATTCCCAGCCACAGTTTATGCATGACAAGAGGCATGATGGGCCACCCCTTATCCTTTTCTTCTCATACTCACAGAGCATTGTTTGACCAGCTTCTCTATACAGAACAAGTTTCTCTTTCTCTCTCTCTCTGCCTCCTTGCTGTGTCACTACATACGTCAAACGATTAATAATTGTTGACCAATTAGATACCCTCAAGACCAACCTGCCTGCCACATTTTGGACTAACTGAAGTTTCTGAACTACATACAAAGGCAGCCCCATATAGAGCACATTGTAGTAGTCCAACCTGGAGGTTACCAGCTGGTACACCACTGTTTTCAGGTCATTCTCAAGGAACAGACATGAGTTGTCAAATCAATCACAGCTGGTAAAAAGCACTCCTGGCCACAACCTGAGGCACCAGGGTACGGAGAGCATTCCCAGGCTACAAATCTCTTCTTTCTGGGGGAGTGTAACCTCTTCCTGAACAGGAAGTATTATTCCTGTATACAATTCCTGTATACAGAGTATACATGCACGGAGCATAATGTGTGAATAGGGCTTAGATGTAGCTTCAGGGATCAATAAGAGCCCTTGGAAGAGGAGTAATCTGCAATAGGTTGGGCATCGAAAATGGTTTTTTGTAACAATGAGGTGTTCCCGCTCATGTGTTTCTGTTCTGTTCAATGACCTCCCTTTAAGCATTTGTATCCTGCCTTTTTACCCATAAGGGTCTTTAAGTTGGCTTGCAACAAATTACGAAAACCACCAACCAAAACAAAATTATTTTCCAACTGAGCTACTGAAGACCAAATATGACGATTGGATCTCATTTGGTTTTCTCCTTTATGCCCAACAGCATCTTCTCTGGAATAGCTACCAGTAAACCATAGCAGTTGATGACTACTCAACTGACATAGCAGTTGATGACTACTCCAGAGTCAGCTGGCTCCCTGTGGAAAATGGCTTCAGTCTTTGCATGGTCTACTTTATTATTGTTGTTGTTATAATATCTGTACACATTTGTGTGAATGACTATACCTGTGTTCATTTTAAAAGCGAACCTGGATACTGGCCCTTCAAATGCATGGTACAGAGAGGAAGCGTATTTCTGTACCTGCATTCAGCATAACATGTGAATGACTGCACCTGTGTACAGATCTGTGCCTGTGTACATTCATACGAGTGTTGAACATAACATGTGAATGGTCCAATAGAAACACATAGATGTGTGCAGGCATCCGAATGTGGGTACCACAATGTCCAAATACAGGTGGTCCTCAATATTTGCAGGGGTTCCATTCTGCGGCTGTATCGCAGATACGGAAACCGTGAATATTGGATCATTGATCCCTTATGGGATTGTGGGGGTTAAGTTCCGAAGTGGCCAAAAATGCCCCCCAAATGGCCGAAAATTGGTCGATTTTAGCAAGGGGGGAGCTTCTAACCTTGCTCTACTGCTCCCCCCAAATCGTGATGTGCCCCCCAAATGGTTGAAAACCATGGGTCTTTTCGGGTTCTGGGGTGTTGTTTTTTGGATGGGAACCATTTTGTGGCTCCAATCCCTAAAATGGCGACTGGAAATGATCTCCGTGGTCATTTCCAGCCACCCCCGACCCACGAGGTCAGCATGTTTCCCCCCTTTTTCCCCACTTATGCCAAGGTCGGGTGTCATTTTCCTGACTGTGGATACATGAAAGTGCAGATAATGAATCCGTAAGTAAAGAGGTTTGCCTATAGGGCTTAAATAAAGGCTGAATGAAGGTCCATTCTGCCTTATTTAGATGTATGATCAATAAGAGCCCATAAAAAAGGAGTAATCCAAAACACACTGGGCAAGTAATGGGGGGGGTGTTTTTGTAGCACTTTGAGGTGCTTATATGAAATCCTTCAGATAGAAATAAATAAATGTCATTCCATCCCACTCTAGTGTGGCATTCAGGGGCAAAGATAGTCCAGTGTGGTCCAAGGTGTCTTGCCACTTACTTCACAACTTCCCAGTCATGCACAGTCTGGGATCTCTCCATCTTGGGAGCACAGAAGAAGCAGCATTTTGGACCCATTCCAATGGACACCACACACCATACAGATCTCCCTGTGCACTCAAGGCTCAAAGAAGGTTCCACAGAGGAGTGAAATGGAGCCTCCTGCTCTGATTCATTCACGAGTAGTCCAAAGAGGACATTATTAGGACAAGGAGCTTTGCATTTTAAGCTTGACACAAATGCACAACATCCTTGGAACAATGTCAAGGGTGGAAAAATCACAGGTGCCAGGTTTACTGAACATCTAGATATTTTGAGTTGGCATCTAAGGATCTGACATATATTATCAGGCCTGTGCAGATTTAGCACCTAAAAATGTGGAACTGGAACATATTTTTCTAGCCCAATTAATCCATTACCTGTACTTTTTGTTTTTTGAGTCCTGAAGTATCCAGCCAAATGCCACAGGCCTCATGATGCTGCTCAGCAGGTTTTCTGCCCCTCCATTTCATCTCCAATTTGTCTTCTGAAGGATTTTCTGCAGCTAAAGGAGAGGAGAGGGTGCATACTAAACTTCTAGATCTTGTGGTTACAAATAATGGGAAAAACTGAGATCATTGTGCAGTTTAGTGGCATGGTAACAGCAGTTCAAATTAAAGTCCAACGTTTATTTTTTCAGTTACTGTGCTTCAACTTTTCAGTAGGTAGCATGGGTTTCATTCATCCCCTCCTTTGGGATTCATCAGCGATTTGCCAGCAACCTCCACACCTATCCCAAGGGTTTGATACAACCTCTGTGAGCAATAGCTTTGATCTAAACAAGGTTATATTTTAAAAGCGCAAGAGCCACCAGGACATTTTGCTACACGTCAGGGGTTCTCAAACTTGGGTTCTACAAATACCGTCATCTCCAGCCAAAACGGCCTAGTCAGGTATGATGTGAGTTGTAGTCCAACATCTGCAGGAGGACCAAAGTGGTGCAACCCTGGCTGAAGAATATCTCCCCTGCCCTGTTCCCTCTAACAGGGATTCCCAGATGATGTTGACAACTCCCATAATCCCCAAGCAAAAGCCATTGCAGCTGGGGATTCTGGGAGCTGTAGTCAACAACATCTGGGAATCCCTGTTAGATGGAACACTGCTCCCCTGCTAGGGGTAGAGGAGGAGATTTCAGCAACGGTAGCTTTTCTCACTCCTGGACAGGACACTAGATAGGCTGAAACTCCCTAGCCAACTATTAGAAGGTGCAAGGACCCCATCCTTTGCAGCTAGTCCCTTTATTGCAGAATGCTTCGAACAAGCAAACATGTTTTTAAAAAACAAAACAAAAACAGATTAAGGCTGCAGTCCTAAACACAATTACAGGGCAATGCATTCTGTTATTTATTTGATTTATATACCTTAACCCTAACCCAAAATGGCTCAGGGCAGTTTACAACAGGGTTAGCATCCAAGCTGCTACACAAGACATGCCCTTCAAGCCCTAGGAGCCCACCCTAGATGCAGAACTGGCAACCCTATGACTCAAGTTTGGTTCCCCTCATTTATGCTTCCTTTTTTTTTTTCAAAATAAGGGGGAAAGAACCCTCTTGGAGTGCAGCAGTGAGCAAGAATTGCCCCTTTTGCCAAGCAGGGTTTGCCTTGGTTTACATTGGGATGGGTGATTAGTGCTGTCCTCTGTAGGATATCCCCCTTAGGGGGATGGGGCCATAACTCAGTGGTAGAGCTTCTGCTTTGCATGCAGAAGGCCCCAGGTTAAGCCACCTAATGGCACAGTGGGCAAATGACTTGAATAGCAAGATGAGGTTGCCAATTCGAATCCCCGCTGGTATGTTTCCCAGACTATGGGAAACTCCTATATCAGGCAGCAGCGATCTAGGGCTGCTGCTAGTCAGTACAGACCCAGGGTGAGCAAGGGCGTACTTTCCAGCTTCTTCACGTGCAGCTAGACAGCTCACTCCACACGTGTCCTTGAAGGAGGGAGGGGGCGGCGGCGGCGGCGGCTGCACACCTCACAGCGGACGACCCTTCCCCCAGCTGCACCCTTTCAGCTGCTGCAGACTCGCGCCCTCCCTTTCTCCGGTGGGAAGGCGAGAAAGAGGCGCCCACTGCTATTTGCGGTTTATTGTCATTCATTCATTCATTCATTCAATTAATTAATTAATAAGCTTTAATTTTCGCGAGCTGTCCTGAGGCTTCGCCCCGCCAGCAAACGGAGGAAGGTGCATTGGATCTGCGAGACGGGCAAAAAAAGACTCACGCGGAGCTACTGCTCTTCCCGGTGCTGCGCAGGGCCGGGGCGGCAGAGGAAGCCCCGCGAAACCGCTGCAAACTTGCCGCCGCGCAGCGTGACTCCTCCGCCCCGCAGCAGCGGCTGAGTCGGACCCCCAGGTTTCTCCTTTCCCAATTCCCGCTTCCTAGGCCCCGCCCCTTCAGGATTCGCACCGTCCAATAGGAGGAGAGGCTGCTGGGTGGCCACACGCGCCGCCCCCTCGCCCGTCTCCTCCGCTCCTGCTGGGCGGGCTGCCCTTGGCTGAGTTTACTTTTGCACAGCGCGGCGGGTGCTCGCTCGCTCGCTCGTTTGAGTAAGGGGAAGAATAGGGGCCAGGCCAGGGTGGTGGTCCAGAGTGCAGAAAGAGGGCCCGCCTCCCCAGAAGAAGCTCTCGTCCAGGGCTGCACACAACTCCAGCCTCCAGCCTGGTTTGGACTACAACTCCCATCACCCTCAGCCACAGTGGCCAGTAGGTAGGGGTTATGGGAGTTGTAGTCCAGCAGCTGCAGGAGGGTAGAGGATGCGATCTATGGTCCCCAGATGTTATTGGACTTCAACTCCCATAATCCCCAACCAAAGGCCACCGCGGATTATGAGAGGGGGTTATTGTTGTATTAGTTATTTTTACATCTTATATCCCTCTCTTCCTCCAAGGAGCATACTACATACTTGAGTCAGACCGTTGGCCCATCTAGCTCAGTACACCAATCTACACAGATTGGCACTCAGTGGCTTCTCCAAGGTGACAGGCAGAAGTCTTTCCTAGCCCTGTTTGGAGATGCTGCCAGGGAGGGAACTTGGAACCTTCTGCACACAGGTGCTCTTCCCAGAGAGGTCCCATCCCCTATGGGGAATATCTTAACAGTGCCCCCATGTAGCTTCCCATTCAAATGCAAACCAGGGCAGGCCCTGCTTAGCAAAGGGGACCATTCATACCCGCCGCCACAAGACCAGCTCTCCTTGGGTGAAGCAGCCCATCATTTGCAGCATGTTGTCGACACAAAGTCCATCAGGGATCACATCTATTTGGCCAGGCTCACATCTGACAAGCAATTTATTCTTGCAAATTAAAATCCAACCAGAGTGTAATTGGCGCACTCAACCCCAGAAACTGTGTGGCAGCTCCACAGCCCAAAGTGAGAGGATAAGAATAAAACTGTGTGGCTATTTCCTCCTAGTCTGTTTGTGACTAGAGCTAGAATTAGGCCTGTTGCCAAAGAAGGGGGTGTGTGTGTCAAAAAGTGGCAAGGTTGGGGACAGACAGCTTGTGGCCGGGAGCACTTAAACTTCTTTGTCAAAAATTTAAAGGGGCAGAGAAATAAAAAATAAGGGGGCATGGGGGCTCTCCCTAATGCCCCCCCCCGCACCAGCTACAGACCTGGCTAGAATAGGGCCAAAATCTGTATTACTGTTACTACTAAGAATCTTTATGTACAGACTTGTACAAGGGTTGAACATGTGACTAGAGCCCCATTCACACGTTAAGCTCAACACTCATAAAAGTGTGTCGTGTACTCAGGTACAGGTACAGTTATTTGGTACAGGTACAGTTATCAGGTACAGGTACAGTTATTTACAATTACGTTGATCACAGGTACAGCAGTACACTTTCTATCTGTGCACACAGCACAGCGGCAGGGGGCTGTTCAAGGTTAATGTTTTAGAATTTTTAAATGTTGTTACCGTGTTTTAATTCTTGCAGCCCACTCGGAGACCATGGGGTATAAGGCAAATATAAATGCAAAGAAGCCGAATAAATGAATGTTGCATCCAGCACTCATACAATCTACGTACTGTGTACACAGATAGAGCTCTGTACCCCGATGATTCATTCCCATGAATACCAGCTCATCGGATTTCGGAAGTGGAAGGGACCTCCGAGGTCTCCTGGTCCCTGCTCAGAGCAGGAAACTGCTGCAGCATCTTTGACAGACTGTCCCCTTCGCTATGCAGAACTGCATTTGAATCAGCGGCGTAGGGAGGCTGGCGACGGCCCGTCTGCAGCTGCCACCGCGGCCCCCTGGCCCCGCCCCCTGCATCTGATGTCAGACTCAGGGGCCCGGCTAGCCACGCCTCCACGTCTGATGTCAGACGCGGGGGACGTGGTCTCCCTCCCAAACGGGGCCACACAGCCCTGTTTGGAAGGGAGATCGGCCCACTCTGCATTGGGCAGCGTGGGCCGGAGCGACTCTCCACACCTTAAAAGCAGAGAGCCCCATTCTGGACGTGCTGCCTATGCAGCGTGGGCAGAGCTCTCTCCTGAACGCGGCTGCGCAGCCCTTTTTGGGAGCGAGATCAATCGGCCCCTCTGCATTGGCAGTGAGACCAGGAGCAGCTCTCCCTGCCTTTGAGGCAAGGAAAGTCACTCTGGCTGCGCTGCCAATGAAGCGCAGGCCGATTTCAGCTCCAAACGGGGGCTGTGTGGCCCCGTTCGGGACTGAAATAACACCCCCGCGTCTGACGTCAGACCCGGGGGCACGTGTGGGGCTGTGCTCACGGCCCCCGATTGGTGGCGGCCCGGGTTCTTTGAACCCACTCGCTCCATGGTGGCTCCATTATACTAAGTCAGACCCTTGGTCCATCTCGCTCAGTACGGTTCACACTGACTGAGAGTGGCTCTCCAAAGTCTCAGGCAGGAGTCTCTCTCAGCCCTAGCGGAAGATGCTGGGGAGTGAACCTGGGACCTTCTGCGTGCAAGCAGCCAGATGCTTTTCCACTGACCTATGGCCCCATCCCCGGGGGCGGGGGGATATCTTACAACACTCACATGTAGTCATGCATTCAAATGCAAACCTGTTTAGCAAAGAGGACAATTCCTGCTTGCTACAAGACAGCTTCTGCTTTTCCCCCCAGGGCAATGTTTTGCAGAGGCAAGCTGGACCTTTGCAGATCAACCAGGATGCAGAGCAAAGTTGGTGACTTTGTTCTTCATTTTGGGTTTTTTTGGCAGCCCGCAGGTCCTTATCATGCAATCAACAGGAAGGAACATTCAGTACTATACACACAATGACGCATATCTATTTTGAAAAGCACCAGACGGTGCAAAGGATCAAAAAAAGACGGGGCTGACCTACAGGGTAGAACTCCTGAACAAACTTCGTGTCTTCAGACACCCTCAAACCCAGCACAGCTGACACAGGACCACCCACACCACAAACCCCAGCCTCGCATCCAAAGCCGGGATAGTGGAACTGCACATGTCATGGCCTGCAAGATAGGAAGCTGCCTTACACCGAGTCAGATTCAGACTCTTGGTCCATCTAGCTCAGTATTGTCTACACCAGAGATTCTCAACGTTGGGTCCCCAGATGTTACTGGACTTTCAACTCCCATAATCCCCAACCAAAGGCCACTGGGGCTGGGGATTATGGGAGTTGAAGTCCAAGAACATCTAGGGACCCAACGGTGAGAATCCCTGGTCTACAATGACTGGCAATGGCTCTCCAAGCTTCGAGGCAGGAGTTTCTACCAGCGCTACCTGGGATTGAACCTGGGACCTTTTGCATGCAGATGTTCTTCCACTGAGCTATGGATGTATCCAAACTTTCTCACAGTGCTCACCTGGAGTCACACAGCCAAATGCAAGCCAAGGTGGACCCACTAAGCAAAGAGGCCAGTTCATGCTCATTCCCACAAGAGCAACTCTTCTCCCAATGCAAGCATGCACGGCCTCTTTCTTGCTTTTCAGGTTTTATCAGGTCTGTAAATGGCTACAGGCCACTTCTGGTCTCAGAGGCAAGATGCCTCTGAATACCAGTTGTAGGGGAGCAGCAAGAGCAGGAGAGAGGCCGTGCCCTCACCTCTTGGCTGTAGGCTTCCCAGCAGCATCCGGTGGGCCACTGTGGGAAACAGGATGCTGGACTAGATGGGCTTTGGGCCTAATCCAGCAGGGCTGTTCTTAGGTTCCATGTTCTTATGTCAGTTTCTCTGCCCTGTCAATATTGTGACAGAGCACACATTTTTATTTATGTTTATATTTATATCCTGCTCTTCGTGCAAGGATCCCAGAACTGAGTAGATCAGAGTTTCTTAATCTTGGGCCCCCAGATGTTGTTGGACTACAACTCCCAGAATCCCCAGACATGGCCTTTGTGGCTGGGGATTCTGGGAGTTGTAGTTCAACAACATCTGGGGGCCCAAGGTTAAGAAACCCTGGAGTAGATGGTTATGCTTATTCTCACAACCACTCTATGAGGTAGGTTAGGTTGAGAGAGAAGTGCCTGGTCCAGAGTCACCCAGTGAGTTTCAGTTCTGAACAGGGATTTGAACCCAGGTCTCCCCCGCTCCCATTCCCACTCTAACCACTATACCATGCTGGCTCTCATGAAATGAAAGAGCCAGAGGTGAGATGGATTAATACTTGACCATTGCTGGAATCTCAGAAATCTCTCCAGCTCTCTGTTTGGATGCCACCTCAGTAATCTCCCCTGAAATATGTTAAAAACACACACACAGCCTACTAATCTTACATTTTGATTGTGAATCACATTTGCGATGGAATGCAAACATCCCAGTTGCTCCAGCAACATGAAGTGCAACATACCTACACTCCTTGCTTGCTTCCATCAATCAATCGGAGGTTCCCAGCCTTGGATCACCAGATGTTGTTTGACTACAACTCTGAAGTCTAACAATAGCTGGGGACCCAAGGTTAGAAGGCCTTGCTGATCACTGAGGTGGGGGTCCAGAATGCTCATTTCTCACTCCGTCAGACGTGTGTGCATGTGCACACACCCACACACAAGTATACATAGGAGGCTGTCTTATATTGAATGAAACCATTGGTCCATCTAGCTCAGTATTGTCTACACTGACCAGAGGTGCACCTAGGTAACTTTGGAGCCTGGACCTAAAGGTCTTTTGCCTGCCCCCCAACCCTCTTGAGAAGCTGCAATGCATTTTTTTTTTTTTTTTTACACCAGACTAGGCTCAGGGAAAGCTGGCAACTCTTTTTTATTTTATGTTTAGAAGAGAATCTGAATAAGATACTTCCCACTGATTTGCAGAGAGATACCACATTTTGCATGGATAATCCTGCTGTTTAAATTAGCAGGCCACTCAGCATTTGGAGGCCCTCCAGGGCAGCATTTGGAGGGCCCCCAGGCCTATTGGGGACTGGACCTCCGCCCAGAAGTCTGGTCCAAAGAGCACCACTGACACTGACTGGCAGCAGCCTTCCAAAGTTTCAGGCAGGAGTGTCTCCCAGCCTTATCTGGAGATGCCAGGGATTGAACCTGGGACCTTCTGTAAGCAAACATGCAAATGCTCCCACCACTGAGCTTCAGCCCCAACCCCTAAGGGAAATGTCTTACAGTGCCCACACATAGTCTCCCATCCAAATGCAAACCAAAGCAACCCCTGCTTAGCAAAGGGCACAATTCATGCTCACAAGCACAAGAGCAGCTCTTCTCCTGTGCACATAAAAGAATGTCAGGGGAGCACTCAGTTACAAGAAGCAGCCAGTAAAGCTCATATAAACAGCTTAAGAGTCCTTTGCTCATTTTTTTTAAAGGACAACCATTTTGCAATATCATCGTTCATTTTGAAAGGAGAAACCATCACCCCAGAACCTAGTTGTGTTTTTTGTTTTTTTGTGGTTTTTTTTTTTAAAGCCTGAATAACACAGCCAATCTCCTGGCAAACACATATACATGTATATTATATATTTTAATATTGGATTGTTTTTAAATTTTTAGCTAAATATTTTTAATTCATTTTTATTATGTGTTTTAACTTTTGTAAACTGCCTTGGGGTTGTTTTTAGTGAAAGGCAGTATAGAAATCTAACAATAAAATAAAATAAAATAAAATAAAATAAAATAAAATAAAATAAAATAAATATACAATAATATACCATCTGCATGATAAACTCCATAAGCACACACTGCTGGGACACAGAATACACACAGTCCTGGATATGAGAAATCCTCAGGCTACCACAAGCAGATGCATGTCTACCAAAACAATTATTTCCGAGAAGAGGAAGTAGGAATAGGCTCCCATCCAAGGCCAGGGCTGACCTCATCCCCAGACAACCCCAAGCACATGCAATCAACATTAGTTTAGACATCACTAAGTCCAGGTTTCCGTGGGGAGGGCTACAGCTTGGTGGGAGGGCAGGGGCGGCCCTTCTATGAGGCAAGGCGGTTGCTTCAAGCAGCAGATCATTCGGGAACAGAGGAAGCTGCCATATACTGAGTCAGACCATTGGTCTATTTGGCTCAATATTGTCTTCACAGACTGGCAGCGGCTTCTCCAAGGTTGCAGGCAGGCATCTCTCTCAGCCCTACCTTGGAGATGCTGCCAGGGAGGGAACTTGAAACCTTCTGCTCTTCTCAGAGCGGCTTCATCCCGAGGGGAATATCTTCCAGTGCTAGCACACTTCTAGTCTCCCATTTATATGCAACCAGGGCAGACCCTACTTAGCTAAGGGGACAAGTCATGCTTGCAACCACAAGACCAGCTCTCCTCTTTACTGGGAGAGCCAGTCAAGTGGCAAGATGCACCCCCCTTCCCCTTTTTTAAAGCAGGGGGCAGGAGGGTGTGCATGGGGATTGGGGGCAGCAACATTTGATGCCTTGCCTCGGGTATGCAGAGGTCCTGAGCCACGACAGATCTGGTTTGCGTGTAGAAGTTCCCAGGTTTAGATCCTGGCAGCTGCAGACAAGCCATCTCAAAGAGCAGGGCTAGAAAGCCTCCTCTGTGCCCTGCATTTGAGAAGGCAGATACCCAGGTTAAATTTAAAATGAACACACACAGAGTCATTCATTCACACAAAAACAGGTCAAGTGCACAGATATGTGTAAGCACATACAATGTAATGTCTGAACAGGGCTTGTGAGAGAAGGATTTGCAGTGATGGAGAGCTGGTCCTCATGCCCAGACAACAATGCAAAGCTTTTGGGGCAGAGACTGCTAGTGGAGGAGAGCTGGTCTTGTAGTAGCAAGCATGACTTGTCCCCTTTGCTAAGCAGGGTCCACCCGGGTTGCATATGAAAGGGTGACTAGAAATGTGAGCACTGTAAGATATTCCCCTCAGGGGATGGAGCTGCTCTGGAAAGAGCATCTAGGTTCCAAGTTCCCTCCCTGGCAGCATCTCCAAGATAGCGCTGAGAGAGATTCCTGCCTGCAACCTTGGAGAAGCCACTGCCAGTCTGTGAAGACAATACTGAGCTAGATAGACCAATGGTCTGACTCAGTAGACGGCAGCTTCCTATGATCTTCACTGTTTTTCAAGTGGAGGCCAACTCTGGCAAAAAGAAACAAACCATGCCTTCAACATGAGAGCCATTTCCACTGTGCTGACTTCTGCTGTACGCTGTACAGAACGTTTCTCAGTGCTGGGAAGGACCTTTCAGAGAGATGGAGCCCCCTTTTAAGAGCTCCAGGAAGAACACACTGGGTAGGGGCACACTTTTTGTTTGCTTTCCAAGGATGGTGCCGGGGCTCCAGAGGACTCCATTTCCCTTGAAGGGCCCCAACCCCGGCACTGGGCAAAACACAGCCGTGCCCAGTGAGAATGGCCATCTCTTCATGGCACCCGGGGGACTGTGCAGAGTATTCCGCTTTGGCCAGAGCTTCACACAGGCCTTACAATGAGCAACACTGGACTACTGTTCAGCTCTTTGTATCTTTAGATTCTGCATTTTAAAATCCCAACATTATGCTGCCAGGACCCTATAATCGGCAACACTTTGAACAAGCTATGCAAATGAGAAACGTTTGCATAAAGAAAGGCATTGAAAATGAATTCTAACCGATGCATGAGCCACCTTAAGTGGCGCAGCAGAGAAGTGCTTGACTAACAAGCCAGAGGTTGCCGGTTCGAATCCCCGCTGGTATGTTTCCCAGACTATGGGAAACTCCTATTCCAGGCAGCAGCGATTATAGGAAGATGCTGAAAGGCATCATCTCATACTGCGCGAGAGGAGGCAATGGTCAACCCCTCCTGTATTCTACCAAAGAAAACCACAGGGCTCTGTGGGCACCAGGAGTCGAAATCGACTTGACAGCACACTTTACCTTTACAAAACCCACCCGTTTTCTTCTCACAGGCCACATGCCACACAGTGGCACAAGGCTTTGGAAGGAGCTCTTGAACAGAAGTGGCCAACCTGAGGTTCTGTTGGACAGAGGATTCCTCCTATTTAGCAGGAGGAAAGCGACTGGCCCCATCCAATCCCAGCACAGCATCCCTCCAGTGGCAGCTGCTGGTGTCTACCTTATGTAGACCATCTTCTCAATGTATTATTTATTGTTCTATGTAAACTGCTTTGAGAGTTTTGTTGAAGAGCAGTATATAAATATTTGTCTTCCTCGTCGTCGTCGTCTCCAGTACTGATTGCTGCAAACTCCATGCTACTCACGGTTTGCTTATCTTCACAGGCAAGAACAATACAAACAGTTGGGTGCAGGGCTTTACCAAGTCATAACACGAGTAGTCCCCATCCCACCACTTTCCCATCGGTAACATGAGAATTGCCTGCTTTTAAAGGACAGTGTCAGGACTAAAAATCATCAGATGAAAAAGTGTCCAATATAATAGCTAAATTCACACAGTCCGTCTGTGTCCACAGGAATCCACCACCCACTGCGGTCATCTACTGAGGTCCCATTCTGCACCCCCTTCCCTTTGCAAGTCCAGCTGGCTGCGATTCTCGTGGCATGGGCCTAAGGAAAAGAGCCAGGGGCTCTCGGACCATGGTGGTTATCGGCCCATGGCCAGAGACTCTGCTGAAAGCTGAGTGAAGGACACTGCCACTTCAGACAGACATGTTTCATCTCCTTCAACTGCCTTACTCACCGCTGATCTTTAAAAAATTTTTTTTAACATTTATATCCCGCTCTTCCTCCGCAGAGCTCAGGTGATTTTTATCCTCACAACTACCCTGTGAGGTAGGTTAGGCTGAGAGATACATGGCCGGCCCAGAGTCACCCAGTGAGTTTCATGGGGATTCAACCTAGAGGTGAGGCTTCCAGCCATGAGAATTGTTTGTTGGCCTGCCCTCCCTTCTGAAGAGCTAAAAGCTAACCCACTGGAGCTGTGTGCTGCCTTAGGTCCTCCATTACCTGACCTTTTTGCTGGAGGTGAACACAGCCTTTTGTGGCAGCTTCTCTCTTTCTTAAAGAGACGGTTGCAATGGTTACATCCCTGCCAGGGTTCAGTTGGGGCTGGTGTCCTATCGCTCCACCCAAGTTATATCATCAGGGTTGTGAGGATAAACAAGACAGAAAACTAGAACACATTTGGCTTGTGAAAAGTGTTTATAGAAACAAAGGACAGCATCATCAGGCCCATAAATGTATAAAAACACAGACAAGAACAAGAGTGTTAGTACATGAACCTTTCAGGACAATTATATAGGAGCATCCGCCTAAAAAATTCTCTTTATGCTTCTTTCTCAACTGCACCATATTCAGTACATGTTAGATCCAAGCTGCACATACAGAAATGTGGTAGGGACCTCCCACTTTGCAATTCAGACAGGAGTGTGCATGCTGAAGTGTTTCCCAGAGTAAAAGGCTACACTAAAAACATTCTGGTCCAAACATACCAGGGAGCCATGAGTGTTTTTCTCTTTTTACAGGGGAAATTAGGGACCATTCCAAAAATGTAGCTCCCTCACCAGTATCCCAAGAAGCTGCAACACATTCTTTTTCTAAACATGCGAAGAATGAGAGCCAAACTAGGGCCATTTCCAAATGGCAATGAAGGGCAGGATATTCAAAGCTTTCATGCTAGTTCAAAGCATGGTCTTACGCCCCACATATGTTGCTGCAAGCTTACGCACTACTTCCTAGCTTGATCTTACCCTCTGTACACATGCTGATCAGAGGCCTCATAATTCTCACAATTCCACCTGCTGGTCAGCTCGTGCATTACAAGAGGAATTCACCCTTTTTCATGATCACTTTTATGACAACCGGGGAAGAGGGGGAGTTCTCATGGAATGCAAGAGCTGGCCAGCAGGTGGAGCTTTAAAAATTGCTCAAGGTCTCTGCTTATCATGTGTGCAGAGGCTAAGATGACTCTAGGAAGTAATACAGAAGCCCACAGCAACATGTGTATGGGGAATAAGATCACACTCAGAACTTGCAGAAAAGCATTGACTATCGTACACTAATATTGCCATATGGGCGCCTTCCAGATTGGACACTACAACAGTGTCACTATGTGCCTTAAGTGTGTTTCAGAATGACCTGTGTTTTGACATCGCAGACCCATCGCTGTCAGCAAGCTGCCGCTCACATTTCCGATGCCTTCTTTGGGGTTTTAATGCTGTGTTGCAGTCCTATAACATCGCATGGGCGGCACACAAAAAAACTGTATATCCCCACTGTAGAGTTTTGCGCAAACTAGAAGAGACTGCTCCCTGCTGTTGGCTTTGCACAACAAACAGCTTCAATTCTTTATTCACGTTTTCAATACGATCTGCCCAAGCCAAATATTTTACCGCTGTTGTAGCGGGTAATCAGGAAAGCACCATAGAAATGGCCAAGTTTAAACCCAAGCTTTAGATTTACAGAGTTGAAGATCACTCAATTCCCAATATTCCCCTGAACATTATATGAAAGTACACAACCCTGAAGAACTCTAGACCAATTCATACAGCCACGTTGATGGCTGTACAACAAATTGCCATATTTTGAAACACAATGGTTTCCAATGTGAATGAGGAATATGGTTCACCATATCCTACCACCCACATTTTCAAGGGTTTCTCAGGATCCGAAAATCTGTCACGTGTTGGAGATGTTCTGGAGCACTTCTTGACTGAGTTATGTTAAGTGCAACCCAGCGCAGAAGAATCAGGGGTCACAACTACCAGACTTAAGTGTCTAAACAGCACAGAAACAAAGTACTTCTTCACACGATGCAAAATTGACATGGAATTCATTGGCACAAGATGAGACAATGTCCACAAGTGACTTTGTGGAGTAAACAGAAATAGACACACTCAGGGGGAACTGTTCTGTGAATGACACCTCTACATCTGGAGTCAGTATAGCTCTGATTAGCAAATGCTAAGGACAATCAACAGGGGAGGGTTATCTCCATCATATCCTGTTGCAGAAGGACCATAGCTCAATGGAAGAGCATCTGCTTGGCATGCAGAAGGTCCAGGTTCAATCCCTGGCAGCATCTCCAGGCAGAACTGGGGAATACCTGTCTGAAAGCTTGGAGAATTGCTGCCGGTCAGTGTAGACAACACTTAGCTTGATGCACCAGGGGTCCAACCCAGTATAAGGCAGCTTTCTTCTATGCTGGAGAGTTTCCCAGGGGATTTGGCCAGGACAGAGTGCTACACAAAATGGACTTTTGGCCCGAGAGCAGCACTTGATTATATTTTTAGGGACAGCCACTTAGGACCATCCACCCCCCTGCCGTTCATTCCTTTCCACGTAACAGTTGTCTAAATAGCTCTTCACCACCAAACGGCACTAAAAAAAAAAAAATAGCATGACTTGTCAACAGCTTCACCCCACTTGCACTGCTAATAGAGCCATCCCTGCCTTAAAGCACATCCGCACAGCAGCTTCTTGGATTGCTGGTTCATCACGGCTGCACACACCTGTGAGAATCTCTAGAAAGATCAGGAATGTTTTCATTCCCTGCCTTGAACACCAGGAGGCAGCTGGGAAGGCATCACAGCCTGGCCTGGCCGGCAAGAGTCCCTGTTAGCCATGCAGATGAACCAGAGGACCAGTGGGCTATCCCGGATCCCGTGCCTGCAACTGCATAGGTCAGGTATGCTGAAACAGCATTGTGGCCAGCTCCTGCATAGAGCAAGACCAACCCCTGCCCAAGAGCCAAGAATATGGGAAGGGGTCACCCACCCGGTCAAATCCCTGATCCAACTTTCCTGAAGTTTTACCACCACTAAGACCACCAATAGGAAGGGTGGGTTACAAATGTGAGGAAGATGTACAAGCAGTGCACTGTTGCTGGGGGGAGCAAACCGCCCCCTGGAAGCAAAGTTCTATTGCATCCAGACAGCAGGCTCTCTCCTCCTGCAAGAGTGCTCTGTTTGCATGACTTCCTTTAGCAATAGCAATAGCACTTACATTTATATACCGCTCTATAGCTGGAAGCTAAGCGGTTTACAATGATTTAGCATATTGCCCCCCAACATTCTGGGTACTCATTTACCAACCTCGGAAGGATGGAAGGCTGAGTCAACCTTGAGCCCTTGGTCAGGATCGAACTTGCAACCTTCTGGTTACAGGGCAGCAGTTTTACCACTGCGCCACCAGGGGCTCTTTACCATGCAACTCCTGATCCAGATCCCCTCAAGTGTAGCAAGCACCATGGAAGTAAACAAGAAACACACTGTTGCTCGAGGAGGGGCAGCTCTCCTGCTGGGAGGTGGCCCGCAGCCATCCTAGACAGAATGCCCAAGACCTTAAAAGTCCAACCATGTGGACGGCGCTCATGCCCAAGAGCGAGCATCACAAGGAAACTGGCAGGTCGATTCTCTCCGCCGCCTTTTTCACTCCTTTTTCCAGGCCAGCTGACGTTTCACTTTGACGGTCATGTAGAGGGCTGTGAGGCTGCAGCACACCAGAACGAGAAGGCACAGAGCGGAAAAGAGGGGCGCCAGGTCCCCATGCAGCTGGGTGTAGATGGGCCGCCTCGTTTCGTAATCCAGAAGCACTGCCTCCACCTGGGTGAGGGTGCAAAGTATGAGGAACATATGAAAGATCTGGTGTCCCTGGCCAACAAAGTGGCACTTCCCAGGGAACAATTTTTCCGGATATGGGTAGGAGAAAAAGAAGGCCCCGATCAGGAAAAAGAGCACGTGGCACTTGTGATATAAGACGGCCAGGTCTGTGGGCCCCGAGGAAGAGGAAGCATAAATGCGGTGAAGCACTGGGCTGATGTCCAAGGCGTACGCCATGGCGGAGGGCATTTCCTGGCAGAGTCTGCCCAGCAGGGACGAGAGGTGGGGACATCTGTACTTGGCATAGCAGGAGCCAGCACAGGAAAGCCACGCCAGCAAGGCCGCTCCAGGGATGTAGAAACCCGCGACCTTGGCATGCCACTCTGGCTCTATGGCGTAATAGAAATGCACTAAGGCACTGCTGTACTGGTAGGTGGCCACCCCCACGTAGTCCAAGAAGAAGAAGGCACAGTGCCAGAACTCAGACTTGGCCTGCAAGAGGTGCGCCAAGGTGCTGAACGTCGTGTAGATGATTGACGAGGCGGAGATGATGAAGAGGGGCTGTGTGTGCAGGTCGCTGCGGAAGTCAACCATCTGCGAGAGCCACCAGAACCTGACCACCAGGACCAAGGCAGCCACCAGGTGCGTCCAGACATTGACGGCCTCGTTGTGTTGCTGGAAGAGCGACAGGAAGTAGTACTTCCAGGTCTGGTTGAGGGGGCGGTAGCCGGCGTGAATGTACGGCTTCCGGAAGAGCCGGGGGACAGCTGACACCTCCACAGTATAGGAAGGAGAGGGGAGGACGTTCTCCAGGAGCCGAGGGACTTTCAACAGGTGTTGAGTATTGATGAAAAGGTGGCTGAGCTTCTCTGCCACAATCGTTGCCATGACCAGAAGGCCAGGTTCTGCAGAACACAACCCCCTTCAAAAGAGAGAAGAGGAAGTCAGTTGCTTTCTAAAAACATTTGCATTGTAGGACACCACACAGAATGTTAACAGTTGAAGCAGAAGCCAAAAGGGGGCCAAGGGGAAGGGAGCACCTTTCCTGGAGGCAAAGCAGCAGCACACAGCAAGGGTTCCTGAGCTTGGTGGGGATGATGGGAGTCATAGTCAACAACATCTGGGGACCTAAGGTCAGGAACCCCTGGCATAGAGGGCTGTAATTAAACAAATGGGATAAGCTTTATATCCTGAGGGGCAATTCAAAGGGTAACACAATCAGGCATGTTATCACTTTTTCCAATGTCTGCAGCCATAAGCAAATTTTAAAGTCACACACGAGAACATCTTCTATAAGGCCATATTTTTTACAAAACCCTGAAGTGTTAAAAATGTACAAAATATGTAGTTAACATAATCAGAAGTTATGTCCAAAATTCTGATTCTGTTACTGATGTGTATTTTGCAGATTTCAGGAGACGATAATATATTTAAGGGTTTTGTAAGAATGTGGCCTTATAATAGAAGAAGTGCTCTTGCCAGCAGGTACATACAATATCAACTTGAAAATTGAAAAGTCATTGAAGAAGTGATCACACGCCTGATTCCGTTACCCTTGGAATTGCCCTAAGTGAAGGCAACAGAGGCATCTGCTCTGGGTGCAAAAAGTGCAACCCTGGTATTTCTTACGAACAGCTATTTTCATAACATTAAAGCGTGCAATGTTTCCATGTGAAATAATTAGCCATCTTGGCAAGCGGAGAGATTAGCAAGCCAGATAGCAGCCTGCTCAGACACTTAGTGAGGGCAGCAGGCCAAGATGCGGGGCACCGAGTAGCTTCCGAATGGCTCTGCGCTTGCAGCTTCAGAAAGGCAGACAGGCTCACTGAATAGCACTGGCAAGAAAGGAGACCGCTGGAGATGTGCCACCTCTGGCCAGGTGCTGCTGATTGGACAGCAACCACCAGCTGCCTTCTGCACATCAGCATCTGAGCTGACTCACTGCAACACGGAAGGAGCAGCCTATTCAAGAAGCAGTTCCTCTGTATGGGAGGGGAACTGCTTTGACCATACATGCAGCAGCTCATCCTAACAAGCCAGAAGAGACAGCTCAGATTGCTCCTCTCTCCCCTGCCCGAGAGCCATGCCGCCTGCAGGCTGGCCATTCATCAGGTAGAGCTGCACAGTTAACCACACAGCTCTACCTGGCAAATGGCCGCCCTGCAGGTGAGAGAGGAACTAAGTTTTTATGCTGCTGCATTCCAAAATGAGCTTTGGGCTACTATGCATCCTATTCTTCACCATAGTTGTAATCACAAAGAGTTCTGAAGCAAGAATTATACCCTTTTTTCCAGAGGGTGCATGCATGTGTGTGGTAGCAGCTAGTCCTAATGTGTGGTGGGTGGGGGGGAGACACACCAAAGGAGGCCCATCTGCCTCTGCTTTCTGGCAGCAGCTCAGGTTGTTCCTTATTGAGGCTGCTCATGCAGCTCTTTGTCCCAGTGATGAGTAAGGAAGGACAGAGTTTTTATTTTTCCAAAAAGTAAGTTTATGCAAGTTTGCTGCTCAGGCATCTTGCCCAAACCTCAGGTGGGGGTGGGGAAAGAGCTCATAGCATCCTAATTTGTTTGGTTAAAACCAACACTCTCCAGTTTTCAGAAGAGAAGATTTCTCTTTCCAGCCCTACAGCCAGCATAGGACGAGGAGTTTATCCTTGACCCCTTCCAAATTCATACTGGCTTAAAAGAAATACTGTATTTACCCAAACACACGACTCCTCTGAATTTAAGACAATCCCCTTTTTTAAAAAATAGGTTAAATATGGGCTATATCTACATTTGCCCAAAAGGAAGAGGACTCTGCATTTAAGGTGACCCCCTGATTTCTAGCATGAAAGAACTGGGGGAAAACCTAGTATTACATTCAGGCAAATATAGTGTTCCACAGAAGAATCGGGGCTACAATCCACATGCGTGTAACTTCTGCAAGCTGCCATTCCACAGAAGAGAGTGACTGACTGTGATCAAGCAGCACCATCCAGCAGCAGCATCTCTGACACAAGCCACATGAAGCCGGCACAGAAGACACTCCCAGGGGAGCAATGCCTTTGGAGCCTAAGGAAGAAAAGAGCAATCTACTTGATCAAGGAGCGGGCGCAGCTTTGCTACAGAGAAAAGTGCCTGGAAACCAAGTCCTCTAAGGATTGGTTGAAGGAGCTGGGTATGTTTCGCCTGGAACGAACATGAAGGGCAGGGATGAGAGCCATCTTTCAAGGGTCTAGAGGACGATCACACTGGAAACTCGTTCTCGGTTCCCCCATGAAGGTAGGACTAGAACCAAAGGGTTGACAGTGTAAGGAACCAAATTTAGGCTACACATTAGGAAGAATTTCCTAATGGTGAGTCTTGTTCAATAGTAGAACAGTCTGCCTCGTGGAGTGGTGAGCTGCATGAGATTTTCACTGGAGGTTTTCAAACAGAGACTGACAGGGACACTATAGTATTTCCTGCACTGAGCTTGAAGACCTCCAAGGCCCCTCCCAAGTCAAGAAAACATTCTATGATTGGAAGACTAACCCAGGAGAGCTGGTCTTGTGGTGAAAAGGTAACGTGTGCCGTCGAGTCGGTGTCGACTCCTGGCGACCACGGAGACCTGTGGTTGTCTTTGGTAGAATACGGAAGGGGGGAGGGTGTTTGACATTGCCTCCTCCCGCGCAGTGTGAGATGATGCCTTTCAGCATCTTCCTATATTGCTGCTGCCCAATATAAATGTTTCTCATAATCTGGGAAACGTACCAGCAGGGATTCGAACTGGCAACCTAGTCTGGCTTAGTAGTCAAGTCATTTCCCTGCTGCATGAATTGTCCCCTTTGCTAAGCAGGGTCGCCCTGGTTGCATTTGAATGGGAAACTACATGTGAGTACTGCAAGAAATTCCCCATAGGTGATGGGAAAGAGCAGAAGGTTCCAAGTTCCCTCCCTGGCAGCATCTCCAAGATAGGGCTGAGAGAGACTCCTGCCTGCAACCTTGGAGAAGCTGCTATCAGTCTGTCCAGGCCTGCTCAGGTTAGGCCCCCCAGCTGTTTCTGAACTACAGCTTTCATAATCCCCAGCCACAGGGGCCAATAGCCAGGGATTATGGGAGTCGTAGGCCAACATCTGCAGGAGGGCCAAAGTTGAGCAGCCCTGAATGGACCAATGGTGTGACTCAGTAGAAGGCAGCCTCCTATGTTCCATTCAGAGCATCTCAGTGCAGGAAAAAAAAATATGGGTAAAGAGGGACATGGGAAAGGTTGAGAAAGTTACAAAGAACATGGAGAGATTTTTCTCCGTAATATTTTGTGATTAGGATCACAAAATGAAACTGACTACAAAGCAGTTTAGGACTGACAAAACAAAGTATTTTTTCAGACAACACAATCAATGTATATGAAGTTAATTCCCACAGGACATAGATATGGCCACTATTAGGTAGGCTATTAAAAGCAGAGAACAGAACCTCCATGTTCAGAGACAGTATATCTTTGGAGTAACAGATGCAAGGAAACAAAAGAGTTGTCTGTTACCATCATGGACTGTTTATAATAATCCAAAAGTAAGTGGCCAGTTGCTACAGGAAACAGAATACAGGACTAGATTCACCTGGATCTGATCTAGAAAGGCAAACCTGATAGCAGATTTGGAGCCTGCCTAATCCATATGGTGCAGGGCAGATAACCTCAATAGTCAACATAAAGCTGCACAAGAAAAAAATGTTCTTTTGAAAGCTTTTGGTGGGAGAAGGAAGCTCTAAAACATTTTGGAAATGAAATAAGCCAGAGTATATTATTCTGGCCTCGATTTCCAGTTCCATAAAATTACAAACCATTCAGCCTCATTCTTCCTGGAAACTCTTCCCTTAGCTTCATATTTTTGAAACTGCCTTTTTATTTGCTGCCAGATATTACTAATTCAGATTTGGGCAAGAGTTTCTAGTTATAAGCAGCCCTCACAGAGCTGAAACAACTTCATAACAGGTTTGCATTGCTTATAGGAAAAATGCCAAAGTCTCCTCTATTCTGCTTCAAACCCTGTACATCAAGGGTTCTCAAACTTGGGTCCCAGATGTTGTGGGACTACAACTCCCATCATCCCCAGCCACACAGGAACACGCAGTGGCTGGGGATGATAGGAGTTGTAGTACAACATATGTAGTCCTCGATATACATGGTCACTCAACAGCTAGCATTCATAACACCTTTCAGTAGTGGCTTTTCCACGCTGAATAACTATCTATAATTTAATACATTGGTGGCAAAAGGGTTTGTTTTTTTTAAAAGGAAAGCATATCGTAATTGACCATGCATATAACATGCAACACTACCAAGAATCCACAAGGTTTTATCAGAAATGGTCATAAATCAGCACAAACATAATTTATTACCTTGATGCTGTAACAGGTTGAAATCTTTAATTGGTTTAATCAACTGCTATATCAACCTAGTCGGCTCAGGACTATGGATGCAGCCAGTTGCTCCAGGTGCAAGGAGGTGCCATTTTTTAATGCTCCCTAACGTTAAACACAAAAACAAAGCCTCCCTGCAAACTAAAACCTAGCACATGAGGGAAGAGGATTCTAGCTCAGCTCTCTGCCTGCTGTAGCAATTTGCCTAAATTTCTACATGCAGAGAGGTTTTTAACACTGCACAGCATGCTCTCCCTATACATTTATTATTTATTTATTTACACAGTCAGACAGGTGTTATTGACTGGTTTGTTTTATACAGACATCAAGTCCTTCCCAAGGACCTGGGATGGCTGAATTTTATTATCAATGTTGTTGCTGTTGTTTTTATTTATTATTATTATTATTATTATTATTATTATTATTATTATTATGCTGTATGTACAGGCTAGGCTTAACGGTGCTGCTGGTTTAATCAGTGGAGGCCAATTTGAAACACTGGAGGTGGGGATGGGACCAAGAATAATCTTGTTTACTTTACCCTAAGACCCCAAACCTTGGGGGCAGTTTGGGGAACCCGTGTTCCTGTAATACAGAATAAAAAATATCCAATCAATGAAAAATGACTAAGGAAGTTATCTTTTATTTATTTGATTTATATTCCGCGCTTCCAAAAATGGCTCAGGGCAGTTTACATCAAAACAAAAACAAAACAATTAAAAGCAAAACTAAATTAAACAATTAAAATCATTTAAACATTAAAACCATTTAAAACCAACATTAAAAATTCAAATCCATAAATCTAATTAATAGCGTGGGTGAATCAATGTGTCTTCAGTGCCTTTTTTAAAATTGCCAGAGATAGGGAGGCTCTTATTTCTTTTCCCTCTTTTTATTTCATCTGTATCCTATTCCTCCTTTCAGGGAGATCATAGGAACAAAGAAAACTGCCATATACTGAGTTGGACCATTGGTCTATCTAGCTCAGTATTGTCTTCACAGACTGGCAGCGGCTTCTCCAAGGTTGCAGGCAGGAACCTCTCTCAGCCCTATCTTGGAGATGCTGCCAGGGAGGGAACTTGAAGAAATCTTCTGCTCTTCCCAGAGCAGCTCCATGCTCTAAGGGGAATATCTTGCAGTGTTCACACTTCTAGTCTCCCATTCATATGCAACCAGGGCTGACCCTGCTTCGCTAAGGGGACAAGTCATGCTCACTACCACCAGACCAGCTCTCCTCAAGTCAGCTTACATGGGCTCCTCATCTTATTCTCAGAACAACCCTGGGAGAGAGGCTTGGCTGAGAGCTGACAAGATCCCCAATAAGCACCATGGCTGCTCCGGTCTCCTTAGTCAGTGCCAGTCAAATACTCTATTCACTACACTAGGGGAGGGCAGGAGGTAGATAAGGCCATAGCTTGGGGATGGGGCTGTAGCTGAGTGGCAGAGTATCTGCTTTGCATGCAAAAGGTGCCAGTTTCAATCCCTGGCATTTCCAGGGAGGGCTCAGAAGACTCTTGCCTGAAGCCATGGAGAAGTCACTGCCAGTCAGTACAGACCAGCGGGTAGGCCAGCTTGGTTCTCCAGATGATGAGCGGCAACTCCCCAATACACTGTGGCTGGTGAACTTTGCCAACCCCCGATGCAGACAATACTGAGCTAGATGGACCAATGCTCTGACTTGGTACAAGTCTGCTTCCTATGTTTCTAAACTGCGATCTGCTGGTGGACCGCCCACCAATTTCTGGTGGGCAACTGACCTGGTTGCTGAGATGCTTGCAAAGAATGCTATATGACAGAATGCTATACTAAGACAGCAAGGGTGGTTCTTAAGCAAGTCTGTACACTCGGGAGAACTGAACAGATATTAGGAACATAGGAAGCTGCCATATACCGAGTCAGACCATTGGTCTATCTAGCTCAGTACACAGACTGGCAGTGGCTTCTCCAAGGTTGGCGGGCAGAACTCTCTCTCAGCTCTATCTTGGAGATGTCAGAGGGGGAACTTGGAACCTAGATGCTCTTCCCAGATCGGCTCCATCCCATGAGGGGAATATCTTACAGTGCTCACACTTCTAGTCTCCCATTCAAATGCAACCAGGACAGACTCTGCTTAGCTAAGGTGACAGTTCGTGCTTGCTACCGCAAGACCTGAACCCTCCGGTTAATATTAATTATGCTAAAAGATCCCAAGGATGCACCCTTGCTTAAAAAATTTAAACCACTTCCATAGCAACAGATATTCTGGTAGGAACAAGATGACAAGAAACCACACCAGCCCTGCACTTCTCCATACTGGCTCTTCTAACAGTGACAGAAACTTTTGTTTATCAAGTTCTCTCACACGAACACTGTCAGTATCTCAAAAGTACCCTCAAGCTAAGGGTTTGGCAATATGCAGGTTTGCACACACACAATCGTTTGTTAGAAGGGTTGTTGATTAATTGACTTAAAGTCATTCCATCCTTTGGCAATAGTAGGAATAGCCCTTCTCCAAACCAGGTGCACGAATTTAGGACAACATCCCACCATTACATAATGCAATGAAAGTGGGGCTTGAAGGTTCTTTAACTGCAACCTGTAAGCAGCCTTCTAAAGAAGACACCTGAACTCTGTTGTTTTCTTCATTTAATACAATAAAGCCACAAGAGATCAATGTTTTAGAATTAAAGATAATTTAAATAGAGGATCTTCAAGCTGCCTCAACTCTCCACTGCTATTTTGCAAGCCCCAACTTGTTTCTGGAGTAAACACATTTGAGTCTATAATTTCCCCCATGCTTTCTAGAGTTGTGAGAGACCACGAAGCAGCAAACACAGGTTGACACACGCCAGCCTACTATCTCTAGAGTCACACAAGATCCACAGACACCGGCACTATTAAGATTAGAAGAGGAGTCCTCCAAATATTGGGCAACACCAGCTTGCACCCAAACAAAAGGCAGGTTTGAGCCAAAAGCCTCTTTCCTCCCGCTCATCCGCATTTTCCTCCAAAATTTTCTCATCTTCTCCTTGATCAGCCGACAGTTTCAAAAACACCAGAAAGCCGCCTAAAATTTCTAGGATGTTTAAAGTTTTGCGCTGGTAAAACAACGCAGCCCGATCCTCCTATGCATCTTGCGTCAGCAGTAAACGGCGTTCAAGGCGACTCACTCGCAAGTTAAGGGTGCACAGACGGACTGCAAAGAAAAACGCAGTTCTCCTATGTTCGCTTATTCGGGAGTCGGGGCGGGGGTGCTCAGTGATGAGTAAATATGCATCAGCCCCGCTGCAGAACATCCAGGAAGCCGCAAAGGATTCCCCCCCCCCCCCGCCGCCGGAATCTCTTTGCCACACTTGGGCGTTAAAGGGTAGAGCTTTCGGGAGGGAAGGAGTGTCCCTGAAATACCTACAACACCCGGGTCCCCCAGAAGCCTCTCTTGCCTGCCCTCCAGGTTTTCTGCTCTTTTACTGCAGAATCCCCAGATATTGGCGGCGGGGGGGGGGAGAGGAAACCCCATTTTCGCCCCCCTTTTTCTTTCACTGACCTGCTGCTGCTGCTGCTCCTCGAGGATGCTGCTGCGAGAACTCCAGCGGCGCCGCCGAAAGCAGACAAAAGCAAGGAGGGAAGAAGAGACAAGAGAGCCAGCCCAGGAGGGCAGCCAAGGCCGCCCCTCTGCGGCAACCACCGCCCTCCAGGGGGACCCGCCTCGCCTGTTTTCCTTTCCCCCCACGCAGCTGCAGGCAGAGAGACCAGAGAAGCAGCCGCAACGCCCCCTAGAGGCTGCAGGCAGGGCCCGATTAGTGGAGCAGGGAGGAGAGACCCCTGATGCGGAAGACGACGACGACGACGCCGGCAGAGAAAAGAGAAGGGTCCGCGTCGCGATCCCACGCCTGCGCCGGGCGCCCAGATGCGCTAGGCCTCGCGCGAGCTTGCACAGCTGTGTGTCGCGTGCCTGCACGCGCAGCTTTTCTCTCCCCACATTTCACGAGAAGCGGCACGTGCCAAAATTCTCTATTCGAGTTCTTAAAGGCACAGGCCCAGTCAGGGTGCCTTGTTCTTTAGATCAGGGATGCTCAACGTTGGGTCTCCAGATGTTATTGGACTTCCAACTCCCATAGTCCCCAGCCAAAGGCCACTGGGCGTGGGGATTATGGGAGCAGAAATCCAGTAACATCTTGGGGAGAGTAATGTGTGAGCTCGCCTTTACTGAAAAAGCGGCCATGGGCGTCAGAACGCACGTTCCACTTTAAACTGACGCCGATTCTCTTCCACTTGTTACTTGACTGGGGGCACTATTCCAAGGAATGTTCCAGGCGTGAATCATTAAGGCAAAGCAGTGCTCCAAGCAGCATTTGGCAGTTCAGACTTGCAGAGGGCCCGCTAATTTAAGTGGAAGGACTGCCATGCAAAATGTGGTCAGTCAGTGAGAAACATCTTGTTCAGGATTGATTCTAAAAATAAGAAAGTAAGTTTCCATCTTTCCTGAGCATGTTCTGGCGTGAACAGTAGTGCATTCAGCTAATGTAAGTGGCAGGACTGACCATTGTTCAGTTGCTGTTTGTGCCCTCATGTTAAGAATACTGTGTGTGTCACAGGGGGTGATGTTCATGGTGGGGTGTGTGCAAAAGGCCTTTAGGTCCAGACTCCAAAATGTAGCCTGGCACGGGTGTTTTTAATCAATATGGACTTCAGAGCTCATTTTTTGTTCTGGCAGGAATCCTACACAGGAACATAGGAAGCTGCCTCATACCAAATCAGAACATTGGTCCATCTAGTTCAGTATTGCCCAGGGACTAAGAGCACCTCCCTGGGAGTAGTGTCCACTAAACAAGCAGGGACAACTGTCCCTGGGCCCAGAGGGTCAGGGGGCCTGCAAACAGTTTGACCCTCCATCACCCTGCCCTGCCTTGCCCCGCCACTTATCTTGGCCTCTGGGGGTGGGGGGTGAGCTGTGCGGGGCAAGCCAACCCCCATAGCAGCAACAGCGGGCCTTTCTGGCCAGCCTGCCTCTCTGGCGGAACTGCGCAGCTCCACTATGGATGTCGCATGCCCGTGGCGTCACAGGCATGCAATGTCCATATTGGAATTGCACGGTGCACAGGCGGGCTGGAGAGGCAGGCAGGCCACAGAGGCCTGTCCCACTCGGCTCACCCCCCTACATTCCAGAGATGCCAAGATCAGAAGCAGTGGTGGGGCAGCAGCACTGAGGATGTAGGAGTGGCGGTGGGGAGATGCTGGTTGCCCTGCCCCTTGCATCGGATGTCAGACACAGGGGGCGTGACTTAAGGTGCTGGGGCACATGCACGATGGGGGGCCCCTCCATAGATTTTGTCCCCTGGCCCCCAGGAGTTTTGCTACACCCCTGAGCAGCTCTCCAAGGTTTCAGGCTTAATTCTATCCCAGGCCTACCTGGAGAGGCCAGAGCCTGGGACCTTCTGCATGCAAAGAAGCTGCTCTACCACTGGACTCATCCTCTAAGGGGCAAATCTTACAAGGCCCACCCTGTAGTCACCTATCCACCTGCAAATCAGGTCAGACCCTGCTTAGGAAAGGGGAGACTCCATGCTCACTGCCACAAGACCAGTTCTCCTCCTCCCCCCAAAGGAGACAGCATTCCCCACCCTGGCTTGACAGAAGCAGCAGCCATGTGCAAGGGGCACTTTGGTAACACAGAGATCCAGGCCACATGGGAGGAGCCCAGTTGCAGCTTCTTCCCCCATCAGGATTGCTTCTCCAGACAGGACCAACTCTCCCACAAGCAAGAATGGCAGCATGCTGGGGTGTGGTGTTTTACACACTTGTATCAGAGAATAGTGGCACTGCATGGAACACTAAGAAAAGCCACTTAGTTCTACAACTGCTCAGCATCCATTTTTAAGATGTAGAATTTATCCTTCAACTCAGAAATCCTTTTATTCATAATTGTACACCATCCCAAACTTCCATCTCTGGGCAATTTACAGCAATATAAAACACATTAAAATCACAAGTCTCATTAAAAAGCTTCGGTGAATAAATGTGTATTTAGAGACTTGCTAAAAGTTGTCGGAGATGGGGAGACTTATTTCAGCACGGAGCACATTTCATTCTTGGGGTGGCAACAGAAGGCATTTCATCCTATGTGGGGACAAGCTGGTGGCAACTGCAGACAAATCCCTCTTGATCATCTCAATTGGTGGGGATCATGGCAAAGACGATGTTCTCTTAAATACCCAGGGCTTAAGCTGTTTAGGGCTTCATAGGTTATAACCAGTACCTGGTATTTTGCCAAGAAACATAAAATAGCCAGTGTGGTTCTTTTAACATAGGAGTAAATAACATAGGAGTAACTCTCCCAAATAACCCAGAGAACAACCTGGCTGCCCCATTCTGTACCAGCTGCAGTTTCCGGACTACAAAGGCAGCCATACATAAGAGTACATTGTAGTAGTCAAGTCTGGAGGTCACCACTGTTCTGAGGTTGTTTATCTCAGGAAACGGACACAGCTGGCATATCAGCCAAACCTGGAAGTACCTCGTTGTTTGCAGAGTTCCAACCCCACACAATAAGCACCTCCATCTTATTTGGATTCAGTCTCCATTTGTTATCCCTCATCCAGCCCATCACTGCTCCAAGACAGGCATTTAGGAAAGTTGTGCCATAACTTGATGTTGACATGGAGATTTGCATGTCATCAGCATACTGATAATACCCTGAACCAAATTTCCTGATAGCTCCCAACAGTTCAAAGAGCATTGGAGTCAGTATGGAGCCCTGGGGGACACCATATAGATGTTCACAATTTGAAGAACACCACAGTCTCCAAGCAACACCATCTGTAATCTGCCCCATAGGTAGGCCTGGAACCATTGCAAAGCAGTGCCTCCCATTCCCCTCAGGATACTATGGTCAATAGTATCAAAGCTGCCACAAGGACCAACTCCCTCTCAATTCCCCTTTGGAGATCATCCATCAGGCCAACCAAGGCAGTTTCCACCCCCATAGCCAGTTCAAAGACCAGTTTGAAATGGGTCCGGATAATTACTCAACCACTTGCCCCACCCAAGGAGCTTAAAGAGCCTGATTTTTTTAAGATCTAGAGATCCTGAATTTTGATCCAAACCAGTTTCATGTACTGAGTGCAAAAATTCTAAAAATGCCAGCCACCCCACTTCTGCCATACCTTCAGGGAGGCAGAGGATAACTGGGCAGCCACTCTACAAGCCTAAACTGATTAATCAAAGAGTACATGGCAGTGAGGAGCATTATGTATACACACACTCTTGACATCAAATGCTGCGATACCACAGATCTTATACGATCAAAGCACATGTAATCCTTCACTGTTTTAAAACACATTATGCCTTAGGGGTAATTTAAACCTTTCCCACCCACCCCCACTTATGCAATTTTTTTCAGCAGCCCCCAATATGCTGGCACATAATTATCTACTTGGGAACTTTAGAATATTTCTCAGCTTTTAAGGAAATAAGGAGTGCCACTAGCCAACCACTACAAGTTCTCAGCAATTGAATCTTGACAACTCATGCCAAGGTTAAACATTGCTTGAACAGGATTGGACCTCAGCATGCATTGGACTGTGGAAGGAACTAATGACCACAAATTTCACACATTGGAAAATAGCAGCTTGTAACACATGGATATTTGAGAATGGCTTGCAAGTGCATAAAAAAATTAAAAAGAACCCAAACTGATTAGCGAACTTACCATTGTCTTCCAAGTTAAAACTGACAAACCAAAGCATTAAATAATGTAAGAGTTTTTCTTGGTCCCTAAAGCAGCCTTTCTGGTGCTAAGGCACACCTAGACCAAGACTGCAGTTGACTTGCTCCTTTAGAAGATGGGGTGCCTCAGCTCCAAAACTGGGGGTTTAAGCCCATCACATTTGGCACTAACTTGCTCCTTTATGAATCAGAAAAGAACCCCTTCCAAGAGTATAAAGGAGGGATTCAGCTTTACCAGTGCACAAAGGAGCAAGTCAGATGCAAATGCGTTAGCTGACTCACTGTTTTACACAATGGTTTTGAGTACTCTCTTCTTTATCCATGTAAAGGAGTCAGCCCTCAAAGCAGCAGTTAAATTCCCCATGTCTGCAGCTGAATAACCCCATAATCAGTAAACCCCTTTATTTTGGTCACTGACCAGTATTAACACAATATAAAAGGTAAAGTGTGCCACCGAGTTGGTGTCAACTCCTGGTGGACCACAGAGCCCTGTGGTTGTCTTTGGTAGAATACAGGAGGGATTTACAAGACATTGGCAAAGTGGCCACCTCCTTCCCTGTGCATTTGGGAAAGGGTCAGTAAAACAGTGGCCAATGTCCTGCAGCACACCAGATAAGAAATGCTGCTCTTAACAAAGACAGGAAAGCTTTTGATATTAGTAAACTTACACAAGGCTAAGATATATGCTGTACCAAGGCTATTAATCATTTACTAAGGGTTTGACATCTGCATAGTAATCTCTACCTTTCCTCCAAACCCACAGCATTTGCTACACATTTTTACCTGGCCTGTTTTCTGTAAGTGAAACTCTGGCTAGGGGATTGGACTGCCCAACCTACCCCACCAGCAAGCACATGCAGACAACTTTGGGTTTTGGTGCCAAATAACTTTGAGCTTTAAGCAGTAGTTTAGCAAGAGATGCTTCCAAGTGGCAGAGTGTAGCCAGCCTACAAGAAACAGGTTTATTCCAAATTAGGCAATCAACTGAGCCATGTTTTTTTTCTAGCAAGTCCTAGAACTGTTAACTTGAACCTCATGAAACTATAATTCAATGTCTTGCCTATAGGCTCTATGTAAATCTATTCCACAGACTTTTTCTGCTAACCAACTCCTCTCCATCCACCAAAATGTCACAAGAAGCTCCCATCAGTGCTACCACATTTGCTATCTAGAGACAGCAAAGAAAAGGAACCAATTTATTTAAGTATTTATTGATGGCTGCCTAGATCTACCAAGTTACAGAGATGAGTAGTTTTATATGTTGATGTAATGAGCAAGTATATCAAGCATACACATCTGGACAGACATGCACAGGAAGTAGCTTCACATTTATACTATCAAAAAAATACAGCATTAAGAACCCAGCACCAATCAAGTTACTTTAATAAGAAACATTCTGTGGGAAAATGTCTTTTATATCAAGGTAATCTGGCTACAAAGATAGGCAGATTTCCATATTGGAATAAGGAAAAACCAGATGACTAAATTTCTCTTCAAGAGATTTTGATTGGAGAAGCTGTTCCCCATGCAGGTTTATATGCTGAAAGTGTAAAGACAAACTCAATACTTCCAAGTATAGCATATACCTTTCGGGACGTGTAGTTCCTAATTTCTGCCACATAGGGGCACCATTAAGCTTGTGACAAACATTGAGAATAACAGCTGAAAAGCACAAGTAGCTGCTATCCACTGGCTGCTCAACTTCAACCCACCAGCTGTTTTGGGACTACAGTTCCCACAATCCCCAGCCACAGTGGCCAATAGCCAGGGATTATGAGAGCTGTAGGCCAACATCTGCAGGAGGGCCAGAAGTTGAACAGTCCTGAATCACTCCCCATATCCACCCAACAATTAAAACAGGTATTCTGATACATATCCAACTAAGGATGAAACCCTAGCCTACTTACTAGCTTATTTAAAAGTAACATGTTTAGGATGAGGCTGCACCTTATAACCTTTAGATTTTATGAGTCATTACATAGTCAGGAAACTAAATAATGCTATAAACATTCTGAAAAATGCTGGAGTTCCCTTTTTATGCTTCATTTATAGGAAGCTCATATTACTTCTATAGGAAGTCAAACTGCAATATTGCTTTTAACTAGAAAGTCAGGTCAACAGTGAAGACTAAATGACCCAGAGCAGCTAAGCGTGTTCTTCATCCAAACTTGTTATTTGCTGCTGTAATTAACACTAGGGCAGAATTTCCAACAATGATATCTCATCAAGCTTACAGTTTAGTGCATATCCCTAAAATGAGACTTCAAGTGAACAAGCAAATGCTTTGAAAAACTGATCATAGTCACATGTTAACAAGGCGTTATTTGTTGGAAGTACAAGCATATCTAAGGAGGGAGGTGGTTACAAATTGTTTGAACACAAACAGCTGACAACTGCTGAGGTGCAAGACAAAGGTCTTATTGTTAAATTAGGACAATAGGCACAAATATAGCGAAAAGGGCCACTGTGGATATCACTAGCCACTAACTATAGAAATATTGTTTGCAGGCATGTTTGTTCTAATATTGCATCAAAGTGTTCTAGCCATAGCTATGGTTGGAGTTGCATATTTAGTATGTGTCATGCTAGTCTCAGAAACAGTCACCTGTGATAACAGCACTGCAGCTTTATTAAGTCACTTGGTTACAGTAATATCTTAAAACCGACAGATTCTGATGTTTAATAGATTCAGCATGAACATTGCACTATATATTCAGTTCACAAATATGTCAGAGCTGAATACAGCACTAGCCATCAATCCAGTAACAAAATGCGCTGGAATAGAAGAAATGCAACAAGATAGCTACACTGGAAAGACAACATTTTAGAAAAAGAGTGAACATGAAAGGGCTCCCCTCTAGTTCCCCAAAGCAAGTGTACAGTTGGATTTAACTATACAGCTCTACATCAGTTTTCTAGAAACTTAACAAAAAACACTGGCCAATACAGTCTTTGGATATTTAGACAAAGGGGAGAAAGTCAGTTTTTCATGAAGTCAGTCGCTTTCAGTCTCACCAGGTTCTTTGCCTCCTTCTTTGTTCTTTCGTACTTCTTCAATATGCTTGTCCTGATGAAGCAGAGACCAGACAGTACTCAACAAGACTCAAATTCTTAAGGAGAACGTTAGTCCTACCAATGCTGGATTAAGCTGCATGTATTACATTTTCAAGAAGGGATTGATAAACATAAGTATGTAGATTCTGAAGAACACATCTTAAGCGTTTCAGACTCTAACACCTGCACCACATATTGAGATGCACAATTTCCACCCCAGCTGGCTGTGTGCTCAAAGAAGCCACCCCATAAAAGCTTTTAATCCCGTTTTAAGAGATGTCTTCCAATCAGTACAATTCTCATTTGCAAGCTATCCTATGTGTTTTAGAAGGCTGCTGTTTTAATGGAAACCAGTTTTGCAGTGAATTGGTTAAGCCAAGTACTAATGGGCTATTTGCTTGCATTCTGTAGTTTCAGTAAATGGTGTAATTGTGCAGCTATTTGTGGCTTATATTATATTGCAACTGTTTAGCAAGTCCAATGCCTTTGTAGGATTTAAATCATAAAGAACTCTCCTGCACCTAAAGTTAATACCTAACCTAGATTATCAAGGTCTATATAAGTTAGAGGGCCAGTTATTCAACTGAACTGATAAATTCATATTTTGTTCTTTATTTGAAAGCTTGGACTCCAGACTTACTTTCTCTCTCAAGCGCTCCAGTTTAGCAGCAATTTGTGCTTCTCTGTTCTCTTTGATAGCTTCCATTTTGTGGGTCAACTTCTCCTCTGCCATTTTGCTGAAGTTGTTATTTTCTTCAATTGCCTTCTGCAGCACCTCTTTTTCATGCTCTCGTTTCTCAGCCAGTTGCTTCAACACCTCAGCTTCATGGGACTAGAATACAGATCCATTCCATGTTTAGTTGAGTGGTCTGTATGCAATTACAGTTGTTGGCACTGTTAAGTATTATTCAAGTCATTGATGGGTCTCTCAGTCAACTAGCAGCAAGGCTAGCTCCATTCAAGGCATACACTGGCCTGGCCTATAGGCAAGTCCTTCTCTCCACCACCCCCTTACTTCCTACTCCCTGGGAACTATCCCCTTCAAGTCCTTCCTCATTTCCAGAGTATATGAAGATCATTTAGGGCTCTTGTTCCATTTTGTGTGTGAATATACCTAACAGAACTGAGCAGTTCAAAGTGGAATTACTGCAATTCTATTTGAAATACTGACCACCTTCTACAGTTTTGTCCCTTGACATTCAATAAATAGGAAGTGCTGGAATAACCACAGTTGGAAATATTTTGCATGTGCAACAATATTGCCTGAGGGTGTTGTCAACCACATAGACAAACTGCATAGACCTACAAATATACCCATAATTACTTAGAAATCATGATAATAAGTATCTACCTTACGCCTTTCTTCTGCAGCTTCTAATTTCCTCTGAATTTCTTCCAGAGAGAGATCTTTCTTCTTTGGAGGGGAGAGCGGAAACTCTGTAACAGCTTCTTTTGAAGGAGGGCTAAGTATTAATTCAAATGCCTGCCCGGAAGCACGTTTTTCTAGTTCTTTAACCTGTATGTCTAATAGAGACATTGCATAGGAACAGTAAGTATTCCAAGTCACATGTTGACAAAGCCAATTCTCGTTAGAGACATTATACCAAAATAAACTCTATAGCAGCACTACAGACTTACAGGTTAGTCATAGCTCTCCCCACGCATAGTATCCTGGAAGTCCCTTGCAAGGGACCTTAACAGTGAACTATTCCAAACATCACAAAAGCTACAGTACCAAGAAAGAAACTATGAAAATAAATCAGTTAAGATTTGTTTAAGTTTAGCACAGATATTTGCTGAAGTAAGACTCAATTTCTGCATAGCTATCTTAAATGCTGTGCACTTTCAGGAAAATTTCAGTTAAACTAGACAGAAACACTTACATGTAAAGACAAATCTAAGGATAAAATTAGACATCACTTTAACACATAATTTGGCTCTGTGCATTTTGTCCTCATGGAGCACAGGTCTATGAGTGGTTACTAGTCTGATGGCTGTAGGCCACCTCCAGCCTCAGAGGCAAGATGCCTCTCGATACCAGTTCCAGGGCGGCAGCAGTAGGAGAGAGGGCATGCCTTCAGCTCTTGCATGTGGGCTTCCCAGAAGCATCTGGTAGGCCACTGTGTGAAGCAGGATGCTGGACTAGATGGGCCTTGGGCCTGATCCAGCAGGGCTTTTCTTATGGGTTCTTTCTGTGCTAAATATCAGCAGTACCATGTTGGAGCACTGCCAATCTTCATTAGAATGACAGCAGAGGTGTAGGGTTAGAAATTTTCCATTTCTAGAAGTTCAGTACTTCATAAAATGCATTGGTAACAATTAATTGATACCAATGCAATATCAGGCAAGCTTGACAATTTCAAAGTTGTACTTACTGGCTTTCAAAAAAACCATCTCTAGGAAATGTGTGAGTACTTATGTTTTATTGATTTGTGAACAGAAAGTAAATTTTTAACATATAACATGTCAAATCATATCACAATCTATTTAGGGCATCTAGAAATTGCATGGAAAAATTCCCTGAAAATGTTTTCAACCCCTTTCCAGAAATTTTTCAAAGTTTCTGGAAAATCCACTTCACTGAATGGCAGTGGAGCAAAGGGTTAAATCCCCCCAATATCCCCATATACAAGGACAAACATGTTTACCATGCCTAATTTGGCCTCAAGTAATTCTTCCCAGGGCAACTATAGATTTGATCTTCATAGGATCCACCTCTGACAAAAAAGCGTTATAATTTGTCCAAAAACACTGAGAACATAGGTGGTATACATTATTCATTTGGCCTATTTCTTTCAGAAGGTACAACCCCAAAGTACTGACATCAATAAATCCCACTAAAATAAGCTTAGAATTGTTCATCCATCAACAATGCCTGTATCTGACAGTGTTGTCAAAGCACTACTAGTAGAATAGTGCCCTTTATGACCTGGTAATACTTACCAGAAGAAGCCATGGTGAAGGTAGACCTCAAAATAATATGCTCCAGGAACTCCAGTAAGTGGGTACTGAGAAAATGGAAACATCAGATAAATTGAAGTAACCATATACAAAAAAGCAATACATTAAAGTTACTTGGGACTGAGCATTTTCCTTTGACACTAAGAATATCAAGGAAAATCACAGCTCATTCAAAATGCTGGGCTTTTAAAGTCTCATGTAGTTGATGTTTCATTCAAACCCTTTGTCTTTCAGGTTTAGAAGATGTAGTGCCTCACATCTCTTCAAAAAAGACAACCAATAATGTAATCAAACCAGAATATTCTTGATTAAGCAAGGGCCTGTTTTCTACCTCAGGCCTAACCCAGTGTTAATGGGAAGATTCCCTGCTACATGCCTTTATAAGTAAAGCCATATTACTAAGAGATACTACTACAAAGGCAATGTGTTCCCATTTACCGAGTGACAGAGGCAAGCAATTCCATTTGTTACTCAGCATAAAATGCATAATCAGCCTTATGTCAGACTAAAAATATAAAAAATAGGAGATGGACATTTGATTACATTAGTTTAATATGATATGGTTTTAATTGAACACACATTTGCCCATGTCATACAATAAATCTGTGCGTGCATTAACAGCCTCTTTGTTTGGAACCAATACAGCAGCATCTCTAAATACCTACAGTTATCCAGAACAAAGCAGGCATCTCTGAAAATACAAGTAATTTGTAATAAAATCAGACTAGTTTCCCCTCACTTACTTAAATGAATGCATACAGAGGGCTGGAAAAAGTCTCAGGAGGGCAGGTTGCTTGGGCACCTAGAAGTTTCATGTTTGCACCTGGGGATTTTAGTTTTTTTCTGCTCAGTTGCAGCAGGCAGCACCTAAAATTAAGATGCTGGTACCCAACAACTTTAAACTAATTTCCAGCCATAAATGCTTCGCTACTAGAGCACATTTGTGTATCTGCCCTTCCCACGTTGATGATTAAAAGCGATCAGAGCCTATGAACAATCTACCAAATTCGCAGAAGCCCTCCCTAAATTAGGATCCTCAGGAGGACAACGCATTCCCTTTGAGCTGTCAGCCTAAGATAGGCAAACGCTATTGTTCTTATTACCTTTGTTGAAGGCGCAAGGCACAAAGGGAGGTTCGTTAAGGTGGCGACAGAGAATCGCTTTCTCTACCACAAGAGCAAAGCGAGGCGGCGTCAAAACCAACAAATAAGCTATGCCTAGTGTTATCCCTGCCTCAACTACACGCGACTTCTTTAGATAAAGGAACATTTACAAAAATATGGGGAGGGGAGAGGAGTAAATGCGTGCATTTTCGCTATCGGTACAGACAGACAAAGCAGCTGGCTGGAGAAAAACGCACACACAATAGGAGGGAAAAAACAACGCCCCAAATAGGCTTTCGAAGAGAAGCAGCGCCCCCCCGCCCCACTTTACATACTACGGGGGTGGGGGGGAGACAGGCCAATCCCCAGCCAATAAGGAGGAATATTAACTCAAAGGGAGGAGTGGAGACGAGCTCGAAAGCCGCCCGCCGCCGAAGCCCCGCCCACCCACGCGCCGGCCGTTCTAGAACCGCACCGAATTCAAACGGCCTGAGAGCGCGCGCGCGCGCGCTGAGCAGCACCCTTAGCGGGGGAGCGCGCGGGGCAGGAGGGCTGGGCTAACGGTAACATCCGGGCACCTGCGAAGCGCGCCCCCTCCCCCTCTTCTTCGCTAGGCGCCCGCCGGGAGAGGCTGCGCGCCCCCCACCTTTCCCCCTCCCCGTCCCGCCAAAACAGTCTCGCGGCAGGGCGACACGAACACCTCAGCAGCCGCGCCAACGCCACGCTGTCCGCCATCCCCGCCCAGTTCCGAAGGCGCCACACGTGGGGTTATTTGTTTGGTTTCTTTGGCCGCTCTCCCGCCGCCCTCCGCATTAGAGGAGCTTTGAAGCCCCCTGCGGAGCACGTAGGGCGGCCCCTCCCTTTCATCTCGTCCGCGGCACCGCCCCTTCCCCTTGAACAATGGCCGAGGGGCTGCTCCTCTGGCCGGGAGTTGCGGGGGGGGGGGGATGAGGAGAGGCGGGAGGATGCTGCTGTTATTCCTCGGCACCGACCACGGGCGACGAGGCACTGTCTGCCTGCCCGCCGAGAAATGGGACGGGGGGGGGGCGCTTAACGGGGAACAATAGCAGTGCCCGGGCTCGGCGTCTCCTCACTCTCGTCGGCAGGGCTTCCCCGAGCCACAGCCGCCTGGTCCCCCTCCTTCATGCCCGCCCAGGTGACCAGAGACCGAAGCGGATAAGCCGAAAGCAAGACAAAGCGAACCGCCGCCCCACAACTGCGAGCGGGCTACCCCACCACCGTAAAGAAAGAAAGCGCCCCCCGCCCCACAAACAAGACCCAGCAACCCGCTCCTCACACACAGACGAACCGACCATTCGCTTTGCCACCCGCGGCCCCGCCTCGGCTTGAAGGGGGCTTTTCTTTCCCTCTGCCCGCGACCCACCTGCTCCTCCTACCGCAGCCGCGACACCAAGACTGGGCGACCAACTGCCCTGCCCGCTCTACAAAAGCGCCAAACAGAGGCACGTGACCCGCGACGGCCACGCCCCTGCTGGCCGAGAAAGGCGGCACGTGCCGGGCGCGGGGGGTGGTCTTCGCGTGCACACTCTCCTGGCTCTGGTGTCGGCATGATGGGAAATGTAGTTCGGAACGGGGCACAAGGAAGAAAAGGACCTGGGTGGGGTGGATGGCGGGGGCGGGGTAGGTGCACAGGTGAAGTACAGCAAAGCAGGGTAGGCTGCCCGTCTTAAACTCTGTGCAGCCTTGAGTGTCGCAGCTCATTATCAGTACCTTTGCCAGGAGGAGCGTAGACTAGTCGTCGTGAAAGTCCCTTTGTTCTTCCTATTCTCTCTGCTTCCGTCTTGGTTGGTTGTCGCTTCCAAAGCTCGCCTCTGGAACATCCTTCCAGGATAGAACAAGCCGCAGTGATGGCTAGGAGTTTCGATGGCCGTATTAGGCAATTTGATCATGGAGGGCAAATCTATCAAAACCTACTAGCCATTATTGTACGCCGCTTTGGGAGGCAGGTACAGATAAAATAACGGAAATGAATTGCTTAATGGAGCCTCCATGGTCAGAGGCAGTGGCTCTGAAGATCCTATCTTCTGATTGTCTCCCAGCAATCAGCGACAGAACCGTTGCCCTGCTTGCTTGGGTGCTTCAAAGAAGCAGCCGGTGGGACGTTGTAGCAAACAGCAAGCCAGACTGAATAGATCTTTAATTGATCCAACAGGGCTCCTTTGTTCTTATGGCTTCTGCAGTGCCTCCTTCATTTGCATTCCATTCTATCCTAAGCATCTTTACTCAGAAGTAAGTCAGTCCCACTGAGTTCAATGGGTCTTGGGTCTTATGGACATAGAGATGGGTTGGTGCCCCAAAACTGCACTAATTTTGCCTTGCACTGTCTGTGTGCATGTGTGAGTGGTGTTCCTGGGGAGTCACTCCCTCCTTGTTTTTCAGCAGGTGCACAGCACATTCAGATGCCCACAAAATTAAGGCGTGAGGCTTCTTCATCACAACTGGGAAGCCTTCTTTGTATTGGCTGTTCTTCTTTTTGTACCTTCCCTTCCTTGATAGAAATTCAAAAATCATGGCTAATTCAAAGGAGTATTGTTGGGTTCATTTACTAATGTTTGCAAAATGCTAGCAGATGCTTTGGTGGAAGATGCTGTTAAAAAGTCTAATTATGAACTGAAAACCATGCACACGGGTTACCATAATTTGTGCTGTTGCTTTAATGAGAATGAATATTATTATTATTTCTTGTTTACACAGTCAGATAGGTGTTATTGATTGGTTTGTTTTATCCAGACATCGAGTCCTTCCCAAGGACCTTGGATGGCTGAATTTTATCATCAGTACTGTAGGTTATTATAGATATCATCGCAAAATATAGGCTGTTCCCAGTAAAGCTGCTTTTTGTAATTGGCTGATGGTGATTTCTGTGGCCCCTATGGTGTTGAGGTGCTCTTCAAGGTCTTTTGGAACTGCACCCAGGGTGCCAATTACCACTGGGATTATTTGGGTCTTTTTCTGCCACAGCCTTTCAATTTCAATTTGTAGATCTTTGTATTTGGTGATTTTTTTCTATTTCTTTTTCTTCTATTCTGCTATCCCCTGGTATTGCTATGTCGATTATTTTGACTTGTTTTTCTTTCTTCTCGACTACAGTTATATCTGGTGTATTGTGTGGCAGATGTTTGTCTGTTTGCAGTTGGAAGTCCCATAATAATTTTACATCTTCATTTTCTTCAACTTCTTCAATTTTATGGTCCCACCAATTCTTGGCTACAGGTAGCTTGTATTTTTTGCAGATGTTCCAGTGTATCATCCTGCTACCTTGTCATGCCTTTGTTTGTAGTCAGTCTGTGCGATCTTCTTACAACAGCTGATCAGGTGGTCCACTGTTTCATCTGCTTCTTTACAAAGGCGGCACTTGCTGTTTGTTGCGGATTTTTTGACTTTTGCTCTTATTGCATTTGTTCTTAGTGCCTGTTCTTGTGCAGCCAGTATTAAACCCTCTGTTTCTTTCTTCAAGTTGCCATTCTTAAGCCATTGCCAGGTCTTGGTGATGTCTGCTTTTCCACTTATATTGTGCAAATATTGACCATGCAGGGGCTTATTTCTCCATTTTTCTGCTCGGTTCTTGACTTGTTCTTTCTTGTAGGCCTGCTTTGTTTCATTGGTGTTGAATAGTTTCTCGTTCTTGACCATTTGAAGTGCATCTTCTTCACTGTCCTTGATATATTCTTCAAGGCCTCTTTTCTCCTCCTCTGCTGTTTGATGGACTTGCAGCATTCCTCTTCCACCTGAGCTGCGAGGGAGGTAGAGCCTATCTATATCACTGCGGGGGTGCAGAGCATGATTGATGGTCTTTTCCTGGTCTTACGATCTAGCGTCTCTAGCTCTGCCTGGGTCCAGTCTATTATTCCTGCAGTGTATCTGATAACAGGTATAGCCCAGGTGTTTATGGCTTGTATGGTGTTCCCGCCATTGAGTTTGGACTTGAGGATTTTTCTAACTCTCCTGATGTATTCACTTCCAATTTTTCTTTTCACTTCAGTGTGTGTGATGTTATCAGCCTGGAGAATGCCCAAGTATTTGTAACATTCTTTCTCTTCCAGGTTCTTGATCTTGCTTCCATTGGGCAGTTCTATTCCTTCTGTTTTTGTTATTTTTCCTCTTTTCATTATTAATGCAGCACACTTGTCTAGTCCAAACTCCATTGCTATATCGTTACTGAATATACAGACAGTGTTTAGCAGTGATTCGATTTCTGACTGGGACTTTCCATACAACTTCAGATCGTCCATGTACAGCAGATGGTTGATTTGACTTGATGTTTTAGATGTTTGGTATCTGAGGCCTGTTTTGTTTAGTATTTGTGAAAGTGGGGTCATGGCGATTACAAACAATAGAGGGGATAGTGAGTCCCCTTGGAAAATGCCTCTTCTAATGCTAACCTGTCCAAGTGCCTCGCCATTTATTTTTAACTGTGTACTGCACATGCTCATTGCTTTTAAAATAAATATCTGAATGTTTTTGCTGACACCAGTTGTTTCTAAACATTTTAGTATCCATGTGTGAGGCAATGAATCGAAGGCTTTCTTGTAGTCAATCCATGCAACACTTAGATTTGTTTTTCTTCTCTTGCAGTTTTCTAAAATCATTTTGTCAATCAGCAGCTGGTCTTTTGTGCCTCTGGTGTTCGGGCAATTTCCTTTCTGTTCAACTGGAAGCTGTTTGTTAGTTATTAAGTGTTGCATCGCTTCATCTGCTATTATAATAATGCTATTATAATAATAGCAGAATAATCTGCTATTATTCCAGTTAATAATTTGAACATGGTTGGCAGGCAGGTGATCGGTCTATAATTACTTGGAACTGCACCTTTTGCTGGGTCTTTCATGATGAGATGAGTTTTCCCAGTTGTTAGCCATTGTTCAATATCACCGCCTTTCATAATGTGATTGAACTGTTTTGATAGTTGTTTATGAAGGCTTGTTAGGTGTTTAAGCCAAAAGCCATGCAGTTCATCGTCGCCTGGCGCAGTCCAATTTTTAATTTTCTTTGCTCTTTCACTTATTAATTCTGGTGTTATTATTAGATCTTGCATTTGTTGGTTACATTTTTTGACCTCCTTCATCCAGCCTGCTTTTTTATTATAATCTATTGGATTGTCCCATAATTTCCACCAGAATTGCACTGTTTCTTCTTTATTTAGTGTTTCTAGGTTTCTTGCAGTTTCTTCTTCTATGCTTTGGTAGAAACGTCTCTGATTCGACTGGCATTGGAGATTCTGCCTGTGTTGTGTAATTCTGGCTTCATATCTGCTAATCTTCTTTGACACTGCTGTTATTTGCTGCTTTATTATTTCCAGGACTTCTCTAATTTTCCTTGAATCTAGGTGGTATTTTTGGATCAGATACTGTTTGGTGTTTTCATTCTTCAGCTTCTTGTCTTTCATATCTTTCAATTTACTAGCATCTGATCTGAGCCTGGAGATTTTATTTTCTAATCTAATCTTCCATTTAGGTGATGTACTGCTTTCTTTTTTGACAGGTCCACTGATCTTATATCCGAGCTCTTGTGTTGTTATTGTTGCTGCACTGTACATTAGTTGGTTTGTTTCTTGCAAATTATTGGTTGTTATTTCTGCAAGTGCAGCATTGACATCTTTTAATGCCTGAGCAAGTTGTTTTTTGGCAACTGTTTTTAGAGCTGAAAGTCGAACCCTAGTGGTTGTTTGGTTCATGTGCTCAGTTATTTTTTGCTTTAGTTCTTGTTGCTTTTCTGTTAGATGGCATTCGGGTTTTTGAGGTGAAGGCAAAGGGGAGGTTGCCTGGTTTTGATTTTGAAACTGTTCAGCAATAGTGGCATCCTCTATTTCCAACACCTCCTCCTCCTGCGCCTGAGCAACTTCTTCAACTGGTGATAATTCTTCTTCCATATCTTGAGCCTGTGTTGCTCTTTGCAGTTCTTCCAGCTCAACTCCTGTGAATACTTTATTTCTTATTATGAATCTTCTCTGGTCTGCTAGCCTTTGTTCTGTTATTTCTGTGTCTGGATGCTTCTCTTTCCAAATTTGGTACATTCTTTTTAAATAACCTCTTCTAGTTGGACTAGACTTGTAATAGCAGATCATTATTTCCTTGTTGGCATTTTTTGTATATATTTTTTCGGTTAAGCGACGTTTCTTCCAGTAACTTTGCTGTCTCTAGCCCTGGTTGCTCAACTGAAGACCCTGAGTCCTGTTGCCCACTTGCCACCAGATGTCCAGGGACTATAGCATCTGGCGCGGTCCTTGTTGACCTGGGCGACGACCGATCCGGTATAGATTTATTAAAGTTACGTCTCACCATATTGTTGATGGGAGAGGCACTCTTTGTCTGGCTCCTCTGGTGAGACCTGTCCAGTATGGTTGGACCTCTGGCATAGCTCTCACCTCCATCAGAGCACGCAAGCCCCACAACCACGCCAAGGTAGTGCCTCACTGGGGGTGGTTGTTGTTATTATTATTATTAACTACATTTTTATACCGCCTTTCTGCCTTGACAAAGGCACCCAAAGCGGTTTACAATATTAAAAGAAACAAATTACAGAAGATTAATAAAACATTGTCTCAAGTTTTTGGTCTTTTTAGCAGCTGAGGACAAGAGCTCCCTGGCCTGGGATAGCAATAGCAATAGCACTTACATTTATATACCGCTTTATAGCCGGAGCTCTCTAAGTGGTTTACAATGATTTAGCATATTGCCCCCAACATTCTGGGTACTCATTTTACCGACCTCGGAAGGATGGAAGGCTGAGTCAACCTTGAGCCCTTGGTCAGGATCGAACTTGTAACCTTCTTGTTACAGGGCGGCAGTTTTACCACTGCGCCACCAGGGGCTCCCTCCTTTCCCTCCCTCCTGGTTACAGGGCGGCAGTTTTACCACTGCACCACCAGGGATGCCTCCTTTCTTGCCTTCCTCTCAGGGCACACTGTGAAATATACACAGACATCAAAGAATAACATTAAATAACTGTCCCACAAACATCTACAAAACATCTGAACAGATAACTGTTAATCTGCTAACTCTTGGATATCAGAAAAAGGCATAATTCAGCTAACATTAAGGACTTTAAAGTCCTTAATGCATAAGAACAGCCCTGCTGGATCATCTAATCTAGCATCCTATTGCACACAGTGGCCCACTGAGTGGAGAAGCTCTGAGTGGAACTCTGACCCCCAGATGCCCGCACATTCTCCCAGCAGCCACTTGGGCTTCCCAGGCTGCCCTGTGTCACTCCCTACCTGCCCCTCCCCCAACTCCCGCGAATTGCTGTGTCGCCCAGCTGCCCCCAAGGCAGGCTGGATGGACAGAAAAAAGGACCATGACCACCATTGCACTACCCAGGATTTCCGATGTTGGAGATCCAAAATTACCGATGCGCACAGTCCTACTTATTTACATTGAACCACATTTGCCATTTTGTTGCCCACTCACCTAGTTTGCAGAGATCCTTTTGGAGCTCCTCACAATTTGTTTTGGATTTCACTATCCTAAATAGTTTGGTGTCATCTGCAAATTTGGCCACCTTGCTACTTATCCCAACTTCTAGATCATTTATGGATAATTTAAAACACTCTGGTCCCAGTATACAGGTAGCTCCCTGGGGGAACCCACTTCCTCTTCCATCCATTGTAAAAGGTAAAGGTAGTGTGCCATCGAGTAAGTGTCAACTCCTGACAACCATAGAGCCCTGTGGTTGTCTTTGGTAGAATACAGGAGGGGTTGACCATTGCCATCTCCTGCACAGTATGAGATGATGCCTTTCAGCATCTTCCTCTATCGCTGCTGCCTGATATAGGTCTGAGAAACATACCAGCGGGGATTCAAACCGGCAACCTCTGGCTTGCTAATCAAGTCATTTCCCCGCTGTGCCATTAAAACTCTCAATTTATTCCGACTTTCTGTTTCCTGTCCTTCAACCAGTTATCAATCCACACATGAACTTGCCCCCTTATCCCATGCCTGCTAAGTTTTCTCAAGAGCCTTTGGTGAGGAACTTATCAAAAGCCTTTTGGAAGCCCAAGTATGCTCCTTCAGCTAGATCCGTTCTTCTATGAGTTGAACAATTTTGTCCTTAACTATGCTTTCCATCAGTTTTCCTGGCACAGTAGTTAAGCTAACTGGCCTGTAATTTCCTGGATCCCTTTTTGAAAATCAGTGTTACATTGGCTACTGTGCCTGGCTGTAGGGTCAAGTTACATAGTTTTGCTGGAAGATCAGTAATTTCACATGTGAGTTCTTCAGGAGCCCTCAGGTGGATGCTGTCTGGCCCTGATGATTTTTTAATTTTTAAAGACAGTTTAGTTAGAACATCATCTCTTTTCACCTCTATTTAACTCAGTTTTAATTGGAGAGTTTAACCATTTGGCTAGGCTTGCAAGTTTCAGGGAGGTTGCACTGAACCAAGATTTAACCATGGTTCTGCTTCATATCTGAACTGGCCCTGTATGTAGGAAGTAAGTCCTCCAGCATACATAGGATTCTATGTATGCTGTATGTATAGGATTCGCGTGTGCACGCAAAAGCTGAAAATGGGCCCAAGCTGTGTCGTTTGGAAGGAAGGACAGCCTGTATGAGGAACTCTTTCGCTCGCCATCCAGTGCTTGACCTCACCTGACATGGTTTGGGAGGTGGGCAGAGCTCTTGCTGCCGTCTCCACTGAGCCACCACTGTGCAGCAGTTTTAAAAGGGTTTTTCTTTTTTAAAATTAACACCCCCACTGATTTGCCACCGTAGGCAATTGCTTCTATTGCCTATGCAGTAATCTGCCCTCGTCTGAACTGACCCCCCCTACAAATCTCTCTATATAAAACACTAAGGTGGTCCGTGGCAAACGGTGTGTGGCAAGCTCCGCCCACACAGTGCTTTACCAGTCAGAGGTGACAGAGCAGGTGCACTGTGGTGATTGGGCAGTGGGAATTCCATATGCAGATAAGGAAGAGGAGCCTGTGATGGTTAAGGTCAGTTGGAATGCAGCAGTTATAGTTAAAGTCAGTTGGAATGCAGCAGTTATTGCTGGGAAGATTGGAGAGGAGAGAAGAATCTACATTTAGAGAGTGAGAGAGCATGCATGAGTGGCAGTGGGGCGAGTGAGTGGGCACTGGGTAACGGAGCGGGGGGAGTGGGTGAGTGAATGGTGGAGAAGGGGAGAATGAGTGGGGAGGGGCAAGGGAGTGGGCAAGCAGCAGGGAGGGAGCAAGGGAGCGGTGGGTAGGGACGAGGGGGTGAGCGGCTGATTGTGGATGGCTGACACTGAGCAATAAAGCAGGGGCTATGGTGGGGGGGGGGGCAAAGAAAGCAACAATGTCCTAGCACACAGATGCTCTGTGCGGGTTCAGCAAATATATAATAAGGCTGTTCACACAGTGGAAAGGGCGGGGGAGGAGGAAGCCTACGCAAAACCTACCTCCCCCCCCCCAGACAATCCTGCAGCGTTGGTGGGAGCGCAGACCATGCTCCTACATGACCCGCACTGCCTCATGCAGCGCAGATCTCTGGAGGCTGGGACAATGTGTCCTGACCTCCATGTATCCTACAATGCCCTGCACGTCGAGCATGGTGCATTGGGGATACCCCTGGGAGACAGGCGCTCTAGGCCCCATCTCTGTGTGTGCTTGGGCTGCAAGCAGCCTGGATTAGGCTGTTCTCACTTGGGGCGGGGGATAAAGAGAGATGGAGAAAAGGCAGAATCGCCAAGAGATGATCAGTTCATTCACAGTTTATTCTAGGAGCCAACTCCTCCTAAGCCTTCTTAAAATTCCGCAGCCCAGACAGGACTAAATTGGCTTCAAGACAAGCATTTGGTTTATGTGGAGGGTTAATCTAGCCCAACCCACCTACTGGATAAAGGGAATATTTGACCTGCACACTCTAAACTTAAGGAACCACTCGGCACCTGACTGCTGTTCACCCCTCGCTATTTCATTAAGCATGAGATATATGGGAGAAGAGAAAGCTGTAGACCTCAGCGGTTTCTCCCCCAGCTAATGGATCGCTTTTATGATATTTTCATTTAAATTACAGCAGAAATCAATATATGTGTCATTTGTCAGGGACAAATGACCACCGAGGAGCTGCGCTGGTGTGTTATAAATTCAAGCCCTTAATTTCAGTGGTTTTGCGCTTATATTATCCATAGACGTGAGCTTGATCTAGAGAATCCTGATATACTGTATATTCTTTTCTATACAATGCAAAGCATTTTGCACACACATTCCTGTATTAGAGAAGGTTAATATTGTGACAAGAAACAACGGAACCTTCAAAACACATATTACTTGAAAGCTCTTCGTTTTTCCCCTTTCCAATTGGATGTCTGTTTCCATGGAAACAGCACCCGGCAGCCAAACTCTTAGAATTTTCAGACTGAATCATTGTTAACAGCCATCCCTCCCTCCCCACCCCCAGCAGCTGTTTACAACCCAATGAACTTTGTAGTATTTCTGATGCAATTCAGCTACTTGACCCCCGACGAGGACATGGTGTTGGGAATAATTGTTATGATCTTCAAAGAAACCTCGAGGCTCCTATGCAGGGTTTGCATGTTAACGTCTGTAGTTGAAATGGCCATCGTGCTTCGCACAGTGGTTCGTCGTTATTATCGACATTCCACCGGCATCTGTAATATCTGAATGCTGCCTATAAATGGTTATTGATGTTATTTTCAGAGGTGCTCTAGCCCCCGGGCCTTGAGCTCCAGCACACCTGCGCAGAATGGAGTGCCTTGCAGTTTGCAAGGACAGGCAGGCCCAGCAGCTGGTCCAGCCACTTCCACCACGGGGTGGGGGGAGGCCTGCTTGGCTCACCGCCTACCCCACACATTGGCGGCTAAGGTAGAGTCACTAAAGATAACCCTGGTTCGACGGGGTGGGTGCAGGGTGGCAGCAGGAGGCCCCCCCAAATAGACCCTGCAGCACCCTATAGGCCAATGGCCAAGGGGTAGAGCAGGCATCTTCAAGCATCATGACACCTTCTGGGTGCAACCCTCAAAGTAAGACCAGAGCCACTGTATCTCCGTGTCCCCAAGTTCCAACCTGGAGGAACAGTTCCAACAGGCCCAAAAGAATGTCATGGTCAATGATATTGAAAGTCACTGAGAGAGCTAGGCGAATCAACACTCTCCCTGTCTATCTCCCGACATAGGTCGCCCACTAGGGCAGCCAAGGCAGTTTCTGTCCCATATTCAAGCCAGAAGCCAGAATGGAAAGGATCCAAGTAATCAGTTTCATCCAAGACTGCCTGGAGCTAAGATGCCATTATGTACTCCAATACCTTGCCTAAGAATAGAAGGTTAGAAACTGGCCGGAAGTTGTTTAAGATAGTCAGTTTCAAAGAGGGTTTTTTTCAGGAGTGGTCTAATTACTGCCTCTACCCCCTGATTCAGGGAGGCATTTACCACCCTTGCCACCCATGGACCCAGCCCCTCTCTGACTGCCTTCAGTACCCATGAAGGGCAACGATTGAGCACACATGTAGGTTTCAGACTTCCAAGCAGCCGGTCCATCAGGTAACACAATCTGAAAGGTATCCAATCAAATAGGACAAGATGGTACATCAGCAACATTCAGTTCTGGTTCGGCAAAAATCTTAACATCCAAGTGGGCCTGGATATGAGCAATTTTATTCACAAAATGTAACGCAAATTGGACAGAGAAGACTGACAAAGGTTCAATTTGATGGTCTTTAGGGCCCTCACTGAGTAGCCCCTGAACGACTCGAGAAAGCTCCACTGGACAACACTGAGTGGATGCAATGGTGGCAGAGAAATAAGATTTCTTTGCCGCCATCACTGTCACAGAATAGACTCTAAGATGGGCTCTCTAGCCTGTGTCTGAACATGTTCATTCTGAGTTTTCTGCCAACAGCACTCAAGCCATCTACTGGTCTGCTTCATCACCCACAACTCTCCTGGTTGCCAAGTGGCAACCAAGAGGCCACTTGGGCTCAGCGAGTCACAAGAGGGCGCCTAGATGCAATTGTATCAAACACTCGACTCATGTCATCATACCAGAGAGAGACCAGGGCATCGACGAGATCCTCTGCTCTCTCAGCAGGAAAATCCCACAGAGCCATCAGAAATCCATTAGGATCCATAAGCCTTCAGGGGCAGACCATCCTAACTGGTCCCCCACCCTTGCAGAGGTGTGCTGAGTCTACCCTCAGTCCAATCTTCACCAGATAGTGATGAACTAGACAATGGTATCAAAACCTTCCGAACAATCCATAAAGCACCACTGTCCACCAATGACACAAAGACCAAATCAAGTGTATGATTTGCCACAGGTGTGGGACCAGATATCAGTTCAGGCAGGTCTATGGTCATCACGGAGGATGTGAAGTCCCGAGCTTCACAATAAGATCTAAATACATACTATAAACAATAGAGCAGCAGAATAAAACAGCAGATAACAAGCAATGAATCCGTAATTTAAAAAACCAAATAAAACAACATTAATTATATAAGACAAGTGATACATAATAGAATGCAATTCAAGGCCCACTAGCTCATATGCTAGTAAAAATACAAGGCAGGGGCAATGATTAGGGGTGTTCTCATGACCATAAAAGTACGGTAGGAGAGAGCAAGCCCAGCTTGTTTTAGTCGTCTAGGTGCATGGAACTCCCTCTCACCTGCCCTGTTCGGACCTAAGTAACCTGGTTTTATTACTCAGTTCCAAACTGATGTAGGAGGAAAACAGCTCCTCTCTTGAGTTCGGTCATCCGCATGCATGATTGGCAATAAGTGCAGCTCTGGCTGTCGGTGGCAATCTTTTTCAAAGGGTCCTATGGCTTGTAAGGCCAGGCAGAATGGAGCTGCTGCAGTACTGAGGGCTGCCTCTCCACTGCTCACATGATGCATTCTGGGATACTGGAGGACGTACCCCTCCCCCCCCCCCGAGCACATGGCAGCCTGATCTTGTGAGGGTAAGTAAACGCAACTGGGGCAGCCCACCCACACATGGTTGTGTGAAAGAGCCTATTGTCTGCTGGCTTTCCACTGGATAACAGAGCTTTTTCTCCTCCCTCATTCAGCAGCTGGGTACCACTGCTGGATAGGACTGAGTCCTCCCACCCAGTGGGAAACTAGCAGACAATCACTGCCCATGCCCCCTACCTTGTAAATCTGAGTGCCATAACAGAAAAGAACCTCACTTTAGTAGTTACTCATCTGACCTCCAAAGGCAATGGGTAGGATACTCCAAGGGCCCTGGGTAGGATGTAAGGGAGTAGCACCTGGAGAAGAGCTTCTAAGTATCTTCATGGGGAGGCAGATTTAGGTAGGAGCAGATGGTTAGACTCCATTGGGTTTTTTAATGACCTGAAGTATAATGTACTCTGACTTTGTAGGAGGAACATATGTGGATGCAAGGAGAATAGGGTTGCCGACCCTCCCGAAATTGGCATCAATCTCCAGGTGATTCTTGAAAGCAATCCCAGAGATCTGAATTGCTTAATATGGTGAAAAATGCTTGGAAAAAAATATTGGAGAAAAATATCTCCAGGAATCACTTCAGTCAAAGTTGTCAGTCCTAAAGGAGAAACACAGTGTATGTACAAGGGGCACAGGTCCCCTTAAGGACCACCTGGCCTCCCCACTCCTTGTTGTTCTAGACTATTGGGGGAAAAAATTAAAATCCCACAAATCAGTTCCTTCATTAAAAAAAAAAAAGAGAGAGAGAGAGAGAGAACGAACACAAAAGAACACTAAAATGTTACATCGTCTGGATTCTCCATAAAGAGAGAGTGAAAAAAAAGTTAGCAATTCCAGAGGAAAGGGTAAGTGTCAAAGCAATCCAGAAGTAGCCCTGCTACAGCCCTGAGTTAGGAGCCCTGCCAGGAAACTGCATATTACCAACACCTGCATAGAGCCTGGATTCTATTGTTAGTGCTCAACAGACCACACACACTGGAACCCCTTTGCATTTGTATTTTCCTCTCCTACCTAAGGAAATGGGCTAAAAGTATCCTCCTGCACGCCTGTGACTCCAGTTGGATCAGAGTGCCAGCTAGGTCAGGCTGGGTGATTAATTCATGTGAGGTCCTCCTGCCTTGTTTCGTCTTCCTCATTTCAACGTCTGGAGAAGAGGGAGCACACTCATCATTTTGAGTTCCTTTTTCTCAAATGTTTGGGAAAACCTTGCATTTCAAAGGTATATCAAGATGCACCCAGTAACATCTATGGACTTCAGGTGAATACCTGAGTATTCAGAGCTTTTGAAAACTAACTGTGACATGGTGATGGTGATGATTGACGACAGAGAAGAAACAAACACACAGATTGATCCCCAATGCTGTGACCAAGAGCAAGCAAAATAATGTTGCAACACACACAGAAACACAAAAACGTGTGTAATTCTGGCACAGAAGGACTTTCATTTTAAACCAAAGTAAAAATAACACTCATCACAAACCAAATTACTCTGGGAGTGAGAACAGGGTGCATGAGAAGAGAGAGAGAGAGAGAAAATGAGAATGTGCAAAAATGAGAATCCAGCAGCATATTGGAAATCGTTGCTGTCTCAACATACAACCCGAATTCTTAACATTCTTATTAACAGCAGTCAAGATGGTAAACTTTGACCTGGACTGCACATGTCAGAATGCAGGTGAGAGTGCATGAGATGCAATGCTTTTCCATGGGGGTGGGGTAGATTCCTACATGTAGAAAACTAGCATGTCAGTAGTAGTATAGCATTACATACCTTATATCTAATTTCCCCATCAAGGTGGGACTTCCATTTGCATACCAGAGGTCCTGCCCCCTAGAGCACATGGGCTTATGTCACCAGAAGTGATGTGCATGCTAACATCACAGGAAATGGTCGGAGGTGGGCCTATATCAGCAGAAATGGTCAGAAGCAGGCTTACGGTCTTACCTTGGATGTTCTGCCCCTACCCCAGAACATGTCCAGGCATGCCCTGAAGGTGGATATGTGACCTGTCTATGAACACGCCCCGCTAACCTGGACCAATAGGAGCAAATTTCAGAAAGGCTTAATGGCCCCTCTGCGAACATGCTCTATGACAGAGTGCTTAGAGGAGGTCTGCAGGGGCCATGGAGGATCCTATGCTCCCACTGCATCCTGTGGGCCTATCCTTACCACTACAGATAGCTGTTTTTACCGCTGGTCAGGTTCTGGATCCAGAAACAGCCTTCCCAGTGAACCAGTATGATGACTGTGGGAGCTGTAGCACTAATCCTACTTCCGCTATGGAAACTGAAGCCGGAGAGCCTCCAGCTACTGACTCAAGAAACAGAAGCATGAGTTCAGGCCCGTGCCTTTGAGAACATACACTTTGAGGATGTCAGCGTATCTTGCATCTCATGTGTTTGTACTGATGGTGACCCATAAAATAATTTTGTTTTTTAAAAAACGTGTTCATACCTGTGTTAAGCAACACCATGTCAGAGCATAAGAGATCCTAAAGGAAATATATTACACCCCAGTAAGAGTGGGGAGCTTCTGAGGTGTAAATCCACTATTTCACGACGCCAGGCAGCACAGTAAAGAACATAGGAAAAGACAAGTTGAGGCATGGCTTTCAGAGCAGGATGCTTTCACTCTGCACAAGCCTGCAAGGATTCATTTTAAAAGAAACAAGACTTGTTTCAGGGGCTTATGTAGAATGGCAGGCAGATCTAGAGGACATGCAACAGTCTTCTAAATACAACAGAGGCTACAAGTACGTTTTGACCATGGTGGATATTCTGTTTAAATGCTCTTGAGGTGTGCCTCTAAAAGACAAAACAGGCAGGGAAGTGGCAATGGCTTTTAAAGCTATTTTCAGAGAAGGCTGGAAGTCCAGCAAGCTCCAGACCAACAGAGGGAGGGAGTTTTTAAAGAAGCCAGTAGGTGACCTGTTAAAGGAGCAAGGGACTCACCATTTTGTCACAAACAATGATGTCAAAGCAGGGGTGGCGGAACATTTTAATTTAACTTTAAAAACAAGAATGTGGAGGTATTTTACAGCTCAAAACACCTCCAGGTATATCAATGTTTTGCCTGAACAAAAGAGAGCTATCACAGCTGTGAAACCACAGCTTTCACAGAACCGTTCAAACCAGGCCTGTGGATGTCAACCCTACCAATGATCTGACTGTTTGGAAAACAGTTTACAGTAGCATGATCCATAAAAAAGCCAAGCCTCCTGTGCTAAGAAAATGAGAACACGTAAGGATTTCAAAGATTCAAGTTTTTGAGAAAGGTTTTGAACAGAACTACACCACAGAATTGTTTATAGTGGACCAAGTCGTCAGAAGAACTGATAGGCCTGTCTGTTAAAAGATTACATGGGTGAGGCAGTTCTTTGCAGCTTCTATCCTGAAGAGTTACAGTGGAAGAGGACAAGGTGTACAGAGTTGGAAAAATGTGACAAAGTTAAACAACATTTAGTGAAGTGGCTGGGATGGCCTGACAAGTTCAACAGCTGGGTACCTACTTCAGTCCTTAACGAACAGGTATAGAATGGCTGACAGAGCATTTTATGTTACTCTCCCCAGTAATGCTAACAAGAAGGCTTTCCCACAGAACACTAGTTCAGTCTTCAATATCCAGTTAGCAAAGGCCCTGGATCTTCCTGGGGAGTAGGAAGTGGGCTTGGTTGAAATATACTCAAACAGCTGGAACACTATTACAAAAGACACCCCCTTTGAATATGTCAAGGGGCTGAAGAAGCAGACCTTCAACTTTAAAAAGGGGTATTACTCCAGCATGACAGATTTGTTGGATGATATTAATGAAATTAACAGCACCGTAGAGGGAGCAACCTTGCTTTATGACCCTGTGAGTACATGTATTCAGTTTCTGAGTCGTGACAGCACCGTCACCTTTTCTGCTGAAGCTGAACTAGTGCACATAGTAGGACTCCATACTAACACACACACCAAACTGTTCCCTTTCACTGCAGACATAACTGGTGGGTTCAACACTCTGTTTGTTTATACGGACATTGTAGAGCATCAGATAGTGGGAGACCATTATGTCCTCCTTTTGTGAAACATTCCAGTTCACGGGCAGAACGGTGAGCATGACAAGTGTTTATGACAAGCCCCACTATATTCCTATGATCAAGCGCCACATTGACATAATCACTTTGGAGATAAAGACAGACCAGAACAAAAATGTGCCATTCTGTTTTGGCAAGGTGATTGTGAAGCTACACTTTCACCCCCAGAAGGTATACGGCTTTTTTTTTTTTTTAAATGCCAATTCTGAAAAGTTATGGCAACTCTATCCTTTACAAGAATTATTACAATGCCCAGGCAGGAAGTGCCCTTGCCTTTTACACAGGAGCACCGTTCATGTATGCTGCATGAATTGGGGGTATATTCAGGAGCCTTTTCCAGAAAGCAGTCACGCTTTTGAGATGGGGATTACAGATCCTTAAGCCACATGTTAAAACACCAGCTCGGGGCATCGCTAAAGACATGGTGGGCCACATTTCTCATGCTGTTATGAATAAGATGGGCCAGGCCTCATTGACACAAGGAGGATCGGGTCTGATGTATATCAAAAGGGGGGGGAGGCATCACATGTGCAGCTAACAGGACCTCCATGTCCTCTTCAAAGAAAGGTTGTGAGCCAGCAGAAGCCTCAGAAGCACAAGAGAAGGTCTAAGAGGAAAAGGAAGCACTCTGCAGGCAATATATTTTAAGCCATTATGGCTTTTATACACTGCAGCTCTGAAGAGTGCACTAAATCTGAACTGGATCTGCTCCAAATTGCCCCTGTGCAGATCAGTATTGAGAGAAACTTGTATGTTGAAGTGCCTCCCCAGACTACTCTGACAGACACTGCCCCCCTGCATTTCCACATTGCCGGGACTGTGGATTTTTACCTGGACTTGATTAACACCCTTTTATATGTATGCTGTAAAATGGTCAACAAAGATGGAAACAACCTTGCACAGGATGCCACAGTGGGCCTGGTGAATTACCCTATTGCAGCCATGTTTATTCAAGTGGATGTAACCCTGGGAGACTGGTTTGTCAGCCAGAACAGCAGCACCTATCCCTACAGGGCATTAATTGAAGTGATGAGGAATTACAGTGAGAACACTCTATCCACCCAGTTCTCAGCAGGCTTGTTTTATAAGGATACTGCATGTCATCATGAAGTAACAGCCCTGGATGGCGTTAACCTTGGCCTTGTTAGCAGAGCTGCCTTTACAGCCAAAAGGTAGACCTGCTGGGGCAACTTCACATAGTCCTGTTTCCCCCCAAGAAAAACCACTTTTAATATGGTGTAGATGTGAAAATTAAGCGATTGTGCAACAAGGGTGCATTCAAGTTGCAGATCTTGTCAGCCTCCCTCTTTATCAAGAAATGTTCCCTAAAACCTGCTGTGAAGTTGTGCTCACAGCTAATGTGAAATATCCAGCGGACTGTGCAGGTATGAAAGTGTTTAGCATCTTGGCTGATAGCTGTGTCATAGCAATCAGGAAAATTTATATTTAAGGCAATTACCAAAACCTGTCATAATCTTCCTCTAAAAAACCCTTTAATTTCAAGTATTATGACATTAACTTTACATGCCTCTTTATGGTAAGTCCCATGAAGCCTTACCAGCCTGACTTTTAATCTCATAATTTTGTCCATGAGTATATGGGACTGGCACAGGCAAACATTTGGAAGAGAGTGCTCTGATAATTAATAGGGAAGAATAAGGGGATGACTACACGCTGCTTGCATTTGATCTGACTCCAGACCAAGAATGTGGGGGTCACTATTCCCTGATTCTCAGGTTCCCTAAAACAGGGAACCTGATTGCTGAAACACGTTTTGCCAAGCTCCTCCAAGTAACAATCAATATGATTGTGTGCACTGTATTTGATAATCTCATTGAGATAAATCTTTGGAGGAATTTCCTTTTTGACTATATGTGACATGGATAGTGTACAGATAACACATGTGCTGTCTGCAAGCCCTGCACCTGAAGTACTCTGGAGTTTATCCTAGTGACTGGGTGCCTAGAAAGAGACTGCTACAAAGACTGGTTGGTCTTGTGGTTAACACCCACTCTCTTCCTCCCAGAAGAGGCCATCTACTTGACAGGACAGTAGGGGATATTTTTTTATTCTTATGGATACCCCCCAAATCACCCCATTTCCCAGAACTATGGTGCATTTTTAGAGGGGGAAAATGCTAACAAGATGGTTTTTCAACCCCTCTAGCTACAAGCTTCTGATTCTGTGACTTGTGGTTACCATTGTGGTTCCCCCCCCCCATAATAGAGGGGCAAGGGGTTAACATTTAAGCAGATTCAAAAATTGTATTGTAATTTAGAAAGAAATGATTAAATGGTTGAACAGTTTGTGAAAAAAGAAGTGCATGACCAAACATGTTGTTTTCATGTTGTTTTCAAAACATCTAAGCGTGTGGATTTTCAAAACCCAATAAAGCACCCAAGAGGGCTCTAAAATAATGTATATGTGTGTGTGTGCTTTCCCCTGTTACCCTCAAAGCAGCAATTGGCACCCTGAAATTTGATGCAATCAGCTTTATTTTACATCTGAAAAACATAACATTAAATTTTTACCCAGCTAGTTTTCCTCTGTTTTTAAGAAACCCAGTGAGAAGTGCTAGGTGTCAGAGCCACACCACTAGGATTTTGTAGATATTCTAAAGCATCGCTGGAGGTACGATTTCCTGCTACAGAAGTTGGAACATTCAGCCATGTCCTCATAAAAACATCCCATCTTCTAGGGAAGTGGTTGGGTGGTGACCACTACCTGGCTCTATACTGGTCCCTACTCAGAGTCCTCTTGTACTTTCTTACTTCTCAGTTTCGGGCTTGCTGAGCAGATTCTTCTGATTACGGCATAGGTCTAGGACTCAGTCCAGCCTGGTTCTTCCTTTTCTTCCAGTGATTTCAGCTGGAAGGCTTCTCTTCTTACTGGCTGCTCACTTTCTGCAAGGATTCACGGGATTCACTCTAGCAGACTTCCAGACTCTCTTCCTTCTGCAACCTCCAGCTCTGACTTGTTCCAGCAGATTCTCTTTGACTTCTCAGACCTCCAGCAGCAACAACAAAAATCCCTCCATTTTTTTAAAACCTCTTTCCCCTCCAAAAATCAATTGTCAAAATGCTAAACCAACAGTGAAACAAGAATGAACCTTTGACCCTGCCAGCCTTCTGCATGCACAGGGATTTTCAACCACAGAATCTATTTACAATAATGAATTTTGGGGAATATAATATAATACAATTCATTTATCAGGGCTTATTTACAAGAAGAATTTTGGGATTATTAATAACACAGGGGCTTCTTTACAGAAACCCAAGAGGTCTAGGCCTCGTTCCTTCACAAATATTTAAATCTTTCTGCATGTCAAAATTTTTTCAATTGTTCTGTTCATGCCATTCCGGGAACTCTGCCTTTCCAGTGGGCGTCATAGATTTAATACCATTGTATTTTACATTGGGCACCCCCCTCATATAATTCCAATTTTCTTTTGTGTTAAAGAAATTGGGAAAATACCCTTTGGCCTCTTGCCAAAATTTAGGCAATTTTGCTAGTGCCTTTGGTAAATGACAGAGGGAATCTATACATTTTATATCTAACCCTTGACAGTGATACACAACAATTTTGCTCCTTGGGTAATCAATTCAGCCTCAAACTTTGCTTTTATCAGCTGTTTCCAAACCAGAATTCCATCATAGCTTCAGGCATTGTGACCAATAAAGGAACACTTCTTAAAATGTATGTTGCTAACTAGTAGATGAAATCTGCCATGCATGACTGCCCACGAAATTCCCAACTTTTTCCAGCTGGGGGGCATGATTTCTTGCTATAGTTTTGAAGTATTGTGACTGTTTGTGACTGTTCATTTGGAATGCTTTTGCAAAAATGTAATTTGGAATGTATGTCCCAGTCCCAGCCTCCTGTGCACATTCAAAGTCATAAAAGACATATTTTACAGAAATTTCAGGTTTCTGCATTTTTCCCATGTAGCACTCATCCTCAAAAGATCCTCAGAATCATTCCAACAGACTCTGAAATGTTTTCCCTAGCATTCACGTTTCTCTTCATGGTTTAACTCTATGTAATGCCCACATTTCTTACACAGTCATCTATGTTTTTCTCTTCATGGTTTAACTCTACGTAATGCCCACATTTCTTACACAGTTACAATCTACTTTTTGCTCTGCTGCAAGGTTTTTGTGTCTGTCTAAGCAGCCACAGGATTTACTTTGTACCTTGTAGGTGGAGCACCTGAGTATTTGCCCCACTTTCTGCTTGCACTCTTTGCTCAAGAAGCGGCTTCTGTTTGGGGTTTTTTAACACAACCCAAGCCTTTTAATCCCAGTGAACTATAGGTATATTGATTTGAAAATGCCTTTTAATAGAGGGTATATCAGAGAGAGAAACCTTTTTCTGATCTGACCAGCCAAGATCATTGTGTATGTTCCTAGCACCGATTGTTATTTCTGAAGTAGGGGGATTCTCAGACATGATGGCCACAAGATCCCATGCATATAAGCAGAGATTGGTGTTAGGAATCTAGTGGCTGTTGCTGGTATCTGTCTTGTGTTTCTTTTTAGATTGTGAGCCCTTTGGGGACAGCGGGCCATCTTATTTATGTATTATTTCCCTATGGAAACCACTTTGAGAACTTTTGGTTGAAGAGCAGTATATAAATATTTGTGGTAGTAGTTGGGACATTGACACCATAGGGGTGTTGCTTCTTTTTTACTACGATGGCACTCTGTGGTATGGTTTTTAGAAGCCTTGAGACGCCCCCTGCTGGAGGCAGGAGCGTAGGTAGGGGAGAGGGGGCCTGTGTTAATCCCTCTCTCTGGTGGCCCCCCAGAGTGTGGGAGATAATGAGGAAAATAGGGAGGGGTGGATCTGGAGGGCCTCAGGAGCTGGGGGCCTGTGTTCTTTGAACCCTTTCGCTCAATTATAGCCACGCCCCTGACTGGAGGGGAAGCAATGATGACTAGTAATCTTAAAGTAGCATCCCCAAAGATTTCTGCATAACTCTGGAGAAAATTACTCTGTTTAGAATCTCCCAGCACTCAAAGCATTGCTGTGCTTTCTAACAGTACACAGAGGGCGGGAGTCTCCAAGGAGATTACGGGCAGGTGACTCTGGATGTAGTCAGCAATCCAAATGCAAACCAAGAAAGACCCTGCTTAGGAAACAGGGCAATTAATGCCTGCTACCACGAGCAGCTCTGCTTCCCTTGGTAATACACCCCAGGTCTACAGCCTCACCCTGCATTTATTCAACATTGTGTTATTTGTAACTCTAACCCTTTGGCCCACCCAAAGAATTAAATCCTGCATACACACACACACACACATATTAGAGCCAAACTACAGAACTACTACAAGTACAGCTGTTCCCTCAGAATCCAGGTAGAGGATTACTTGTGTGAGTGCTTGCTTCCTAATATCAAAAGTGTACTTTCTACAGAAAACTAGAGCGTTATGGAGGAGAGCTGGTGGCCTGGTGACAGGCCTCAGCCAGTGGCTCCTCCCACTAATCTGCATGCTCGTGTGCACGCACACCGTCCATGCCCCCCGCAGGTGACACAGGGGCGTGGCCAAACAGCACCTGGAAGAGCTGCGTGGCCCCTCTAATGGGGCCTGGTATACTGACAGGGACAGCTTTACTCACTGGAAGACCATTGTATTGCAAGGCGTGGAAAATTCTAGTGCCTGTCTCAGAAGTTCATCCGTGGGTCAATTTCAACAAGCTCGGCTTCTTATCAGAGGCTGCAGCTCCTTATCGTTGCTGCCATTGAAAACTTCAAGCAACAAATCGCATCTCACTAAGCACCTGCTCTTTGCTCATTATAGACAAGTAAGCCAAGAAAACTGTATTATGTAACGTGCTTTATTTAAAGTCATGTATAAAGAGACAGCCTTCTTAGAATGCTAGCTGGATCTCACCGTGGACCAGTGTGGACCACAATCTCACCCCGGCTGGAGCACATCCCCTACCGCAAGAGGACCCTGGTAGTTATGGCTTAGAGGGATGTAAGAAGCCTTATCTCTCTTTGTCTTTCTTTGATTAAGACACCATCTATTTCATCTTCTGCCTATGTGTGTTTCAATGCCTTGGCCCCAAGAAGGGACTGTGCCCCTGGCACAACAGCTGGCCACATCCCCTGTGTCAGCACAGCAAGATGATGCCGACACAGGAGGCATGACCAGCACCCAGAAGCGGGGCCATGTGGCCCCTCTCCTGCTCCTTTCCAGAACGAAGGACCGACTGGGTGCCTAACCCTAAGCCTGCTGGGAAAGAAAGGACAAGGGAGCACTATGGCAGCTCCCTAAACTCCAGCAGCCCAGGGACCTTTGTCCTCCCTTGTCCAGTGGTGGCCATGCGACCGGTGCTCAGCATAGCCAGGGCTATAGAGAGAACTGGAAGACACCACGGACCTTAATGGTCTGTGTCTTCTTCTCTGTAACCTCCATGCCACATTCAATCTGCATAAAAGCTGGCCTTCTTTCCACGTCCAGTGTATTAGCTTTTGTGCTTTTGGTGAGGCAGGGCTGGAGCAATAATGCAATTCATTTTCCAGCTTGTAGGGCAGCTGTTCTGGGGAATATTGGTCCCTTAAGAAGTAGGTTTATGTAATCACAGATCCTTCTCAAATGCAGAGAACCTAGAGGACTCCCTCCCATCTTTGCCACAGAAGAGGGACTTATGTAAACTGGAATCTTTACTAGGCTGCTCTCTGCAAAATGTGCATGACATTAAAGGTGCGGAGCTGGTCCTCCTGTTGTCTGGCGGCCACCTGTCATTTACCCTTCGCTTGCCAGTATCATTTCCTCCAGAGAGTCCCATGAAGTTTCTAGGCCAGGCACAGAAAACAACTGTTCTAGGTCCCAAAATAACTGATCTGCTCCTTGTGCATCAGGCGGCTGCTGTCTAGTAACCAAACAGCTGCTATGAGGTGCATTCTCCACCCCCACCCTGCTGTTATCATAGCTGACATGAAAGGCACTAATTAGATTTCAGAAGTGTCATCAACAGCTCCCTCACCTTGGATCTAGAGCAGAGACAAATGTGATTTTTTGACAGCCCAAGGCATAGCATTGCAATGCGGAAGAACGATCAAATATTCAATATGCAGAGAAAAAAGCCTTCCGATAAGGCAGTTGCTTTGGCTCTTTGAAACTGAAATAGAATGGGCTAAAGAGGTTGGGGGAGGCACTAATGAGTCCCTAGCCTCTAATTAGTCATTGGGATTCAAAAAGTAAGATCAGGCTGGCATAACAGGCTCAGCAAAAGTCTTTGTACTATTAATACTTTCCTGCGATAAGGTGGCTAAACATATATTCAGTTGATCAGCCTACCTGACTGCAAGAGGAAGAGTTCTTAACATGGGCATTGCTCTTAAACGGTATGCCGTGTCAGCAAGTTCATTTGCAATATTGATTTATGGTAGCGGGAAATAGCTACCAGTATAGCTTCTTTGATTCAAATGAGCACCTCTGTCTGGTTAGCAAAGCACTCATTTGGGAGATCAATCCTACACTTGCTGTCTGTAAGCGAGTGACTGCATGATGGAAACACCATTACATGAAATCAAGCAGAACCAGCAGTAGTACAACAGTGGTGTAGTGATTCGAGTGCTGGACTAGGACCAGGGGGACCCGAATTCAAATCCCCATCCGGCCATGAAGATCATTGGGTGACTCTGGGCCAGTCACTTCTCTCTCAGTTGAACCTACCTCACAGGGTTGTTGTGAGGATAAACATAACCATGTGCATCACTCTGGGCTCCTTGAGGAAAAGCAGGATATACATGTAAAAATGAATATAAACAAACAAATAAAAACAACCTCCTAAGGGCTGAAAGCTGAGGCAACCAAAATAGTCTTCACTCAGCTCCTGAAGGAAATAAGGGAGGGCTATGAATAAACAACCCTAGGAAGGGTGTTCCAGAATCTGGCTGCAGCCACCAAGAAGGCCTTGTTCTGCATACAAGCCAACCAAGCCTCTTTAATCATTTGTGGCCTTGTTCAGTGGGCAGAAACATTTGGGAGAAGACAGTCCCTCAGATATCTAGGGCGTCAGTTTTAATGGAAAGTGGCCATCTCCACTAGATACTGCATCCAACCAAATACATCAAACAGTCTGAGATAGGAATATGGGAAATTGCCTTCTAGCAAATCAGACCATTTGTCCATCTAGCTGAGTGTTGTCTACATCAGGGATTCTCAATGTTGGGTCCTTAGATGTTATTGGACTTCAACTCCCATAATCCCTAGCCCCAGTGGCCTTTGGTTGGGGATTATGGGAGTTGGAGTCCAAAAACATCTGGGGACCCAACGTTGAGAATCTCTGGTCTACATGGACTGGCAGTGGTTCTCCAAGGTTACAAGCAAGAGTTTCTCCCAGCCCTACCTGGAGATGCCAAGGAGCGAGTTTGGGACCTTCTACAAGCAAGCAGATGCTCTCTATCATAGAGCTACAGCCCCAATACCTTACAGCAAACAGCATTCACGTATAGTCACCCATCCAAACACAATCCAGAGTGGACTCTGCTTGGCAAAGAAGCTAATTAATGCTTACTTATCACAAGACCAGCTCTCCTTCCCTTGCAGTCATTTCTGAGCCTGCTGTATACATTCTTGTGGCTGTTCAGCTCCTGTTTGTATAAAGACACAAGACACACATTTGCAGTTCCAAGGAAGTTTAAGAGTGACAAAATCTGTATGTAAAGCTTTTCTCTGCTTAAAAGCTTCCTCAAGCATGTGACCTGTCAGGCTTGTCGCCTGCCCAATAACTCCATTTCTGCGCCACATTTTCTATCGTTATCTTCTTTTATCTCAGTCTTACAAGATAAAGGTATGCAAGGATGTTTCTGGACTGTGCCCATAAAGAAGGCTTTTAGCAGCACAGCTGAAGGAATCCTCTAATGCATGCATTATAATAATCAGAGCTGGAGAACACTAATGTTTGCTATCAGTACTTTGGTCTTCTGTTTCCTATTGCGTGACACAGATAAGTAATGCTGAAATTGTGCTAATGGCCAGTCTTTTTGCATTCACAAGGCATGGTGTTCAAAGCACAAGCGTTTGCTATAGTACTGTTTGCTATGAAATGGTAAATATTTGAGAGAGAGAGAGAGAGAGAGAGAGAGATTGAGAGAGAGAGAGAGAGAGAATATTTCAATGCAGGGAACTGGCCAAGAAGATAATAAAATTCTGAATGGACCAGTAAAAAAGAATGGGCTGGTTCTAGTTAACACATCTGCCTTGATGAGGATACGCATGGATCAGACCCATTTTGGAGACAGACTTCACCGCATTGCAATGAGTTTTGTTTTGTTTACATGAGAATAGGGATGTGCAGGAACCTGTTAGGAGGCCCTTTTAAGGGCCTCCGAACCAGTTAAAACAACTGGCTGTTCAGCCAGTTCAAGGGGGGGGGCATACCTTTAAGGGTGGGGGAGGGTGCCCTTACCCCTATCGCTGCATTCCCCTCCCCCCTGGTGCTCCATTTAAAATGTGTCCATAGGGGCGGCAGCGTACCTCCCTGCCGCCCCGTGTCCTCTTCGGCCGGAAGTAACCAGCACGTGTGTGCACATTGCGCTTGTTCATGTGCCCGGTGTGCGTGCAAGTGAGCGAGCACAATGTGTGTGTGTGTGTGTGTGTGTGTGTGTGTGTGTGTGTGTATGCGCCCAGTGTGCGCATGCGCACCAAGTATTTCTGGCCGAAAGGACAGAGGGTGGCAGGGAGGTACACTGCCGCCCCAACAGACACTTTTAAAATGGAGCACTGGCAGGGGGTAAGGGTACTCTCCCCCGCCCTTAAAGGTATGCCCCCTCACCTTCGAGCCACCCCCCCCCAGTTCCGTGCACATCCGTACATGAGGAACAACTCAGACACTATTTTTGCTTTGGGTTGCATGTCTCCAAGGCCTAGTGCTCTCTAGAATCTAGTACTCTCTTCTACAAAGGAAACAGAGGCTCAAACTACATGTAGTGTTGGGAATTCTCTCTGGTAGGAGAAACCCTTATTCATTATAGCAGAGTGCACAGAGGCACAACACAGCGGAATTTGATTAGGCATGTGTGTATGCTGAGAGTAAAATAACTTGGAGCCAGTTCATAGTTTCAAATCAACAGGAGGAGTATTTATTATAGAACTCCATTCTAGATAGTAAAGTGAAGAGACAGGATCTCTAATCTAGCTAGCTAGCTGGATGCAGATGGGTTCTGCATCTCTGCACACATGGCGCAGGGAGAGAGGAGCTTACATGTTGCAAGGGAGAAAGAAGGGAAGGAAGTAGGAAGTGGCTGGAAGGAAGGAAGTCCCTAAGAATAGCAATCTACATATCAAGGGATAGTGCCAGAGTAGTAGAGAAGGGATGACCAATGTCTTGACCCTCTAGCCCTCTGACTCACTAGTCTCTCCTCCTATATCATTGAGACAAGAGACAGCATATAGTCCTTCACTTCCAACATGTAGTACATGAGGCTGCTGGGGCTGTTGATTCTATCTGGAGGGCTGAATGATCACTGTGATTTTTGACAAGGTCTACACACCTAGAGATGGAAAACACCATTGCAATCCTTCTAGCTTCCAGTGTGTTATGATGCTTTTATCGCCCTGACCATCAGGCCTGCAGCAGCCAAATTTGCAATGGTGTTTTTAAAAGCTGTTGAAAGTTTTAAAAGTACAAAAACAACAATAAAACTTTACCAGTGTTCTCAGAGGAATGGAACATTGGCAGGAATATCCTCCATGGAGAGAATACAACAATTTGTTAATTGTTTAGCCTAATGCTAAACTTCACCTTTCCTGTGTGCAAAAATGACTGCAATTTTATTTGACCCTAATTGATTGGGGGTAAGGATAAAGAAGGGGTGATAACACAGAGAAAGCAGTATGTGCAACAATGCTGTCATCTATATTTCCATCTCTAGTGGGAATATTATATTTCCTATATCTAGTAAATGTTGCCAAAAATCATTATGAATATTCGACCCCTGAGATGTTACCCATGGCCAAAATTTGGGGGCCTGGCTCATGGGCTAACATAATGTGTGACACCACTAAAAACTTCAGTCACACATTTCACTCCCCATGAAACATCTAATAGTGCATACTTGTGTTATGAATTCTTGGCACTCCATGTGACCCTATCCCTGCACACAAATCACTGGTGGCTGCTGGGAAGCGGGGCAGAGAAATGTGTGGGTCAGCACTGTGATGTCATAACACAGGTAAGTTATGGAGCTAAAAATTTTGGCAACAGATGTGTTTAGAGCCATGTGCTGTCTGGGCCAGACAGTACATAAAAATAGCCACAACTATATTGGCTGCTGCCAGCATTGTTAATTAGATATCAGAAGGCAAGAGCAGCTCCATCTGTTTCTGCAGAGTTACAGAAAATTGACATGGTTAGAACTGAGAAACTGCCTGAAATGAAGAATGTATAAATGGGAGTTATTAATTATTGGAATTAATGTTGTAAAAACAAAAAGCGTGCAACAGCAAATTTGGATTATTCTTTAAATATGCCTTCAACTACTTTATATTTAAAAGCTGAAACCATTAACTTCCCAGTGCTCAGGCTGGTTCAGATGATACCTCTGTGGCCCACACCATTATAAGAGGGATGCACAAGTGTCCTGATCTGTAGAGAGGAGAGCTGGTCTTGTGGTAGCAAGCATGACTTGTCCCCTTAGCTACGCAGGGTCTGCCCTGGTTGCATTTGAATGGGAGACAACATGCATGAGCACTGTAAAATATTCCCCTCACAGAGGCGTAACTAGGGAAAACGGCGCCCAGGGCAAGCATTGAAATGGCGCCCCCCGCACCCCCAACATACTACATTATACTTAGGTTTTTCCTCACAAGCGCCCACCGCCGCCAAGCCAGGCCACTGACTGGCCGCCAGGCACCAGCAAAGCAATGGGGGGGGGGCGAGGGTGGCGCGGAAGGGACCGCTCGTGGGGGAGGGGGCGCCGACGTGCTCCCTTGACTGCTGCAGCGCTGCTGCACTGAGCAGGAAACATTTGTATTAACAAAAAATTAAAAAAAATTAAAAAAAATTTTTTTTCATGGCGGCGCCCCCCCATGTGACCAAAAAAGATGGCGCCCGGGGCACGTGCCCCCCCTGCCCCCCCTATAGTTACGCCTCTGTCCTCTCAGGATGGAGCCACTCTGGAAAGAGCAGAAGATTCCATCTTCCCTCCCTGGCAGCATCTCCAAAATAGGGCTGAGAGAGATTCCTGCCTGCAACCTTGGAGAAGCCGCTGCCAGTCTGGGTAGACAATACTGAGCTAGATGGACCTATAGTCTGACTCAGGATATGGCAGCTTCCTATGATCCTGTGTCCTGATGTTCCAATGCTCTCCTAGTGAGTCCCTTTAGACCAGGGATCCTCAACGTTGGGCCCCCAGATATTCTTGGACTTCAACTCCCATAATCCCCAGGCCCAGTGGCCTTTGGCTGGGGATTATGGGAGTTGAAGTCCAAGAACATCTGGGGGCCCAACGTTGAGGATCCCTGCTTTAGACAATATAGGGGTGACAGTTCATCTGAATGGCAAGCAGGGGGCAACCTGAAGTCTAACATGGCGCATTTGGGACAAACCCTTGCCATCAGATCTGTCTGTGGATCACAGCCTGCCCCTGCCATCTTGCTGCCTCCTCCCCTTGCAGCTGCCGTCTGTCTCCATGGCAACAGGGGCAAAGGCCTCATCCGCTGGGGTCTGGAGCTAGGCCTCATCCTCTTGACACAACATTTTCTTTGCTGAGCGGTTCTTTGCTAACAGATGGCTAGGAGGAGCATGTCACATTAGGAGGTGCCCTATTTAATTTCCATTACAAGGAAAATAAATAAATAAAGCCAAGTCACTTTCCTCCTCTTCTCTCAGCCGATGTTTCAGCAGTTCTGAGCCAACGGAAGATGTGAGGGGCTGGAAATTAAATGCTGGCCTCTTCATCCTCGTTACCCAATTTTACTCAAAAGGACAAAAACAAAGTAAAGATAACAGAGCTGTTTGCCATGTTTGCTGAACAGAAACATGTTTGTCTGTTTGTTTGTTTGTTTGTTTTTAAAGGGGGCTATGAGGCAAAGCTGTAGTGTGTGAGAAGGGAGAGGTTCTCCCTGTCGCTCGTTTCTTGGTTAGGTAATTTTCACCGGACACCAGTATCAAAGTTTAAAACAAAGGTTTATTTCATGCTAGTGAAAGCTTCTGGGTGCATCTGCACCCCGCACCCGCCTCTGCCAGTTCATCCATCTTATATACTTTGCAATCAACAAATTTCGCACCTGCGCATTGTATGCAAGCCAAAGCGGCGTTACTTTTAACCCCAAAGGTTCCGATTTGCTTCCAAGTGCGATATTTCACACTTTCCACTTCTCAAGACATCTGGCTTGTGGCCTTGGCCTGGTTCCCCTCCCCGTCTGAGAGATACTTTCAAGCAGTGTCAAATATCCTCAAGACGTGGTGAGGAGGGACCTACCAGCCACCGCAAGCACCATTGATAAGGCGTTTGTGCAAACCAACTGTGCTTTTAGAGAGCTATTTGCAAATAATATTCCAACAAGTGCGATCAAGAAAATCCATAATACATGAAAGGGAGATGTCCCCCGGAGGAGACTAGCCACGAAATAAGCAGGGAGATATAATGAATAAGATGTGATGAAGCTATTTGGGTTGCTCCAACCCTCAAACTAGAAGCAGCAAAGAGACCTGAGTCATTACACTCACTGGGTGACCTCGGGCCAGTCACTTTTTCTCAGCCGAACTTACCCCATCATCTAAGAGCATCCTTAGCTCAGTGGTAGAGAATCTGCTTTGCATGCAGAAGCCCACAGTTTTAACCCCTGCCAGCATCAACAGGCAGGACTGGGAAAGATCCTGGGGCGGAGCCACCATTGAGCAAATGGGTTCAAAGAACCCGGGCTGCCACCCTTCAGGGGCCACACTTTGTGCCTCAGCCACGTCCCCTGCGTCTGACATCAGATGCAGGGGGCGGAGCTTCGCTTTGCATCCCCGTTTGCAAGCAAAGCTACGCCCCCGCGTCCGATGTCAGGTGTAGGGCTTAGCATCTGATGTCAGGTGCAAGGGCAGGGCTTAGCATCTGATGTCAGGTGCAGCCAGAGTTGCCTTGTCTCCCAAAATTCTGGGTTTCACCCAGATTTTAAGCATCTCACCCAGCTTGCTTAGCCCAGCCAGATTCTCCTTGATTTCAGCATTCATTTAAAAAAAGAAAAGAAAAGAAAAGCTCTAGCCATTGTAGAAGCGGAGTGATGGAGCAAAACGTGCAGTCACTATTCGGCTCAGAAATTATTTTCCAGCCAATTTACATAATATGCAAATTAGGCACCCGGGTTCGGAAAGCCAGAATAGGGCAACCCTAGATGCAAGGGGCGGGGTTTAGCATCAGATGCAGGGGTGCAGCTCATGGGTGTGGCGGCAGGCTGGACCCGGGCTGATGCTGGCCTTCCTCTGCCCCTGGAAAGATCCATTCAGAACCCCAGAGAGCTGCTGCCAGACAGTGTAGATGACACTGAGCTAGGTGGACCAAGGGTCTGACTCAGTAGAAGGCAGCTTCCTATGCAGCATTGCGGAGAGGGCAAAATGGGGTACATCCATTTGCACCAGCCTGAGCTCCTTGAAGAAAGGGCAGGCTAGACATGCAAATAGCCAGCCAGCCATCTAGCCAATAAATAAATAAATAACCACGTGATGGCACTGCACAGCACGCCCCCCTCCCCTTTGTGGGAAACAGCGATAGACTGGAAGGGCATAACACACACACACACACACACACACACACACACACACACACACACACACCTAAGCACACAGGAGGCTTGAGTGTATTAAGACATTCATGCTGATGCTGTCAGATTCCACTTGGAATCCAGGTTATGCTTGACTGCTGCTGAAGCCTTTTAAGTCAACATGGGTTGGAGGCTGATGCTGCTCTGTAAAGATAAGACAGGGCTCAAAAAATGTATTCCTTTCTCAGCCAACTGATATCTTAAGCAGAGCCGTGAGGGGAATGCCGATAGAGGCTGCTTCCTGCCCCCTCCCCACTTCCACGCAGCCGCTACTTGGAATATTAAAAAAATGGATCAGGAATCGTGTACATCTGCTGTTCGGGAGACTAGTTATTAAAAATCACACACGTCGCTTAATCTGTAAGGTTGCCAGCTTGGAGTGAAACTATTCCTGTATTTTTAGCTCCCTCGACACGTTTTCCAGTATTTTTCCAGGCTATTCACAACCTAGAGACTGCTTTCACTAATAACCTGGAGATTGATGCAGAAGACTCCAAGTCAGTCCTGGAGAGTTGGCAGCCCTTTTAACTTGAGACCTGTGAAGAAAGAAATAGTTAATGGCCCTATCCTGCAATTAGCATGAACTTGTACTAGGGGTCCCCACCACCACCCAAAGTCAGGAGGACTAGGAACTTACCCTCTCTCCACCCAACAGTCTGAGATACCTTCAGTTTTCTCAATAACACGTGTAAGGCATGGGGGTGGAAGATAATCTTGAACTAGGACTTCCAATATCCAGTTTCTGGTATCTATCTATCATTTTATTTTTGTACAGTTTATATCCTACTTTTCCTCCAAGGAGCCAAGAGGTTATGTTTATCCTCACATGATCACAACAAGCCTGTGAGGTAGGTTAGGATAAGTGATTGTCCCAGAGTCACCCAGTGAGTTTTGTGGCCGAATGGGGATGGTCTCTCCAGTCCAAGTCCAACACTCTAACTACTACACCACACTAGTTCCTCATAGAACCAGGCTCTGTATGGGCTAAGGCTGTCCCTAGGCTGCAGGACTGGCCTGAACACTGTCAACTGATCCCAGAGCCTAGTTAGGTGATCCACAAGCAATTGGGACACACCAGGCCTACAAACCCTTGCATCCAAATCAGTTTCTCAGTCTGAGTGACGTTGCTAGCTAGGGATGTGCCTGAATCGTTTCAGCACCTCAATAGAGAGGCGCCAAAACGATTCGGGCTGCCGCATCCGAATCAGAGCGGTAGGTTTAAAAGGAGGTATACAGGTCCTCCGCTGCCCCCTGCCATCCCCATGAACCGTTCTATCAGTTCTAAAAAGCCTTGTGCCCTGCTGCTGCTTTCGTTCCCAGCAGCGTGTGGGTGGCCGTTGGTATGCCCATAGTGTTTGCCCATGCGCAGATGCCATTTGTATGGTCAGCAACACCATGCTGACCATGCAAATGGCGCCCGCACATGCACAGACTTTTTAGAACGGATAAAACAGACAGTGCCACAGAGGTGCAGGTAGGGAAGTGCATGCCTCCTTTTAAAGCTACCGCTCTCCGTACACAAAACGCTTTGTGCACATCCCTACTTGTTGCCTGGTCTGGCTCTAGCCCTGGGCCTGGCCCTCAGCTTGGCTTTGACCATGTTGTGTGCCTCTTGCTCCTTGTTTGCCTATGCAAGAACTGGACCCCACCTGTTTCAAAACTTGGCCAAGGCCTGACTGACTCGCTGCTCCAGAATATATATTGGATCGTCACAAAAAATGATATTTAAGATAACGTCTTCTTTGCTATGAGCCCCACCACTCACTGAGATCATTTAGAGAGGTCTATCGGCAAAGACAACCACAGGGCTCTGTGCTCACCAGGAGTCGACACTGACTCAATGGCACACTTTTCCTTCATCAGTTAGATTTCTAATTGTGTACTTACTGTTCAGGTGCTGTTTTGTTTGGCCATTGACCGTAAATAAAAATAAATAAATAACTTTCCCTTCCTCGGCAGTTGCTATCAGTTCGTCTGGTGGCTACTCAGGAATGGGCCTTCTCTGTTGCTGCCTCAAGATTTTGGATTGCACTCCCTGCCAAAACAAGAGCTTCCCTGTTGCATCCTATCCAGTTATCTCTTGCAGTTTGTTTGTTTGGACGTTTGTCCCAAGGGGTATCCTATAGAGCAGGGATTCTCAATGTTGGGTCCCCAGATGTTATTGGACTTCAACTCCCAGAATCCCCAACCAAAGGCCACTGGGGTCGGGGATTATGGGAGTTGAAGTCCGATAACATCTGGGGACCCAACGTTGAGACTCCCTGCTATAGAGAGTGTGTGGGAGAAGTCAGAAAGGAAAAATGGGGGGAAGGAGAAGGGGAAAATGGAGTTGTTGCTAAATAAACCTTTAGTTCATCATTATCAATCTTTATTACAGTCATAGACCAGCATAAAGTAAGAGGGGTGATTACAGATTACCTTTTAAAACCAAAGTGACAGTAGATATTAGAAGCCTAATTATACTTTACAAGTATAAATCAGGAATAAAAGTAACATTTCTATGACCGAACAAAAATGACAATGGGTAAAGGCATAACAGAGAGGGTTAAAAAGTTACATGAGTATAAAATCATAAAGGCATCATTTAAAAAGCATAAAAGAGAGTAGCAAGAACGCTATAAACTGAAATATGCTAAGGGCAACTGCAAGTTAAAGTGAGAGCAGATAAAAGTGGTTACATATAAAATGATACATATTAATACTGAAAGGTCTTAAAATACTAAAGATAGTAGGAACAGAATCACATCTGAGAAATAGTAAAAGTCATAAAAATGCATTAAAAGCATTAAAAAAGCATAAAAAGGGGGGAGGAGGATAAAGTTGTAATAAGGTTCTTGAGTAATAAACCTAGAAAACAGCTGGATTGAGGGTTATGAGGAGCAGTAAAAAAAAAAACACCTTTTAGTTAAATCCCCGTAAGATTCCCTTGTATGCTTGAGGGAAGGAGAAGCTATAAAACACTCCCGACCTCTGACAGCTTTTAAAAAAGACTCCTAACTTAGTCGATTTATTCACCCAAACTTTTACCTAGAATTGTGGTAAAATGTGGTTTTAAACTGTTTTTAATGTTTTAATTGCTATTTGTTTTATGTTTGTTGTAAGCCTCCCAGAGATGTGAGTATGACTGACGGTCAGACAGATAGATGGATAGATAGATCAGAAGAGTAGCAAAGTAACTAACAGCAGGGGGCTGAAACATTGTGAGTTGCTGTATGAGAAAGAGTTTGTTTCTGAAGTATATAGAGATTGCTTTGAGCAAAACTGTAGCTAAAAATTGAATTGAAATGGTTACTACTAGGCTTTGAAGTGCTCATGTATAGGTGATTTTTCTGGTATGGGGTTGTGAGTAAGGAGAGAGCATAAAACCTACATCATTTCCAGTAGGTCATATTTGCATTACTAATCCACTAACTTCATCAGGACTGTCTCATCATCTGCTTTTCCTGCAGCAAAGAAATCTCTGAGGCCCCGAAGAGAAGTGATGTGATCAAAACTGGCTAAGACTGAAAATAGCTCTTCTTCGTGTCACTATTTGATGCTGTCCCCCACCCCCAGTATACACCAGCTGAATTTGCATGCAAGCTTACTGTTATTTTTGAGGATACAGTAGGATGCAGATTAAAATGATTCAGGAAAATTGGAGAAAAGGGAGGGGGGGAATCCTCAGACGAATTATTGGATCCCAGTTTCTAAAATGACAGGTGGCAGGGTTAATGGAGCAGAAAGATTATACAACAGCAGACTGGGAGACTTCCTAATTAATTGTCCAGCTCTGAAGCAGGAAGTTAATCCATAATTAAAGATCTTACCCAGATTATCCCATATAAGCAAATACAGCATGAGAACATCAGTGTTGTTAGTATTATTTATATGGCATCATCAATACACATTGCACCATATAGAACCACTTAAGCAAAAAAATAAATAAATCTGCATTTCAACAGTGGGGAAGACAACAAAGGGAGAGGCAAAGAGATAGCAAGGCTGCTTTCACACAAGCTCTTTTCTGAAATTGCCAACATTTGTTCACTTTGTAGAAAACAGAGCTTCCAGAGAACGTTGTTTCCAAAGAGAGCCAGTGTGGTGTAGTGGTTAGAGTGCTGGACTAGGAACGGAGAGACCCGAGTTCAAATCCCCATTCAGCCATGATACTAGCTGGGTGACTCTGGGCCAGTCACTTCTCTCTCAGCCTAACCTACTTCACAGGGTTGTTGTGACGAGAAACTCAAGTATGTAGTACACCGCTCTGGGCTCCTTGGAGGAAGAGAGGGATATAAATGTAAATAAATAAAGTATTTACTTCTGGTGTTTTCTGTGTTCTTCGCCTGTGTTTTTGCAGACCTCATTTGCGACCAGTTTTTGTAATAAAATGCAGCCGTAGCTCTGTCTACCTGTCTAGTGTGAATAAACAAAGAGTGATTAAGTCTTTTCAGTGCTCCTGTGCCTTAAAATCAACCCTTCCTCTTTGCAGGTCCAGCCCATTATATTGCTTCACTTAATCCTGGCTGGGGTAATTGATTCCTTGAATAGCAAACTTTCTGTGAATTGCCCCGTGTAAGTTTATGTTCCATATGTGGGGGGATCTTTAATTACTGATTTAACCATCAACACGAACCATTAATTTCAATGGAAGTACTTATGAGTAATTAAGTCTGAATGTCAGCTAGAACTTTTCTTTTCATTAGTGAGAGAACATTATAAAATAAACAACTATTTATTTGTTTGTTTGTTTGTTTATTTAGCACATTTATATACTGCCCAGTACCAAAGTGTCTAGGTGGTTTACAACAAAACAAAAAACTAACACATTTAAAACAATCAATAAAATTCAACTAAAACTTCAACTAAAAAGCTTGGCTGAAGATGTGTCTTCAGATGTTTCCTAAAAGCCATCAGGGATGGAGCAGCTCAATCTCAACAGGAAATGTATTCCACTGCCCTGCGGCAACTACGGAGCAGGCTCTCCTCCAAGTCACCATCAGATGAGCCGTTGGCACCCTCAGACAAACCTCCCCAATCTAGAAGGTGTTCTCTTACAGACCTTGAGCCAAGCTGTTAAGGGCTTTATAGGTCATAACCAGCACTTTGTATTTTGCCCAGAAACCTATTGGCAGCCAATGTAGTTCTTTCAAAATGGTAGTGATATGATTTCTTCAGGACAACCCGGAGACCAACCTAGTAGCAGCATTCTATACTGATTAGGGATGTGCGTTTCGTTTCGGATACAAAATGTTTTGTGTACAAAACAGGCCATTTCAGCTGTTTTGTAGCCAAAACAAAACACCCAATGCTCAAAACAGAAAATTTTGTAGCCAAAACAAAACGTCCCTGTTTCGGAAACAAAACGTTCTGTTGTTTCGGCTGTTTTGGAACTACATTTTGCAATCGTGAAAAGCCTTTCTCCTTCGGTCTCAATTTTGAGTTTTGACATCTGTTTGAATTTCTGGCCCTTCCAGCCTGCAGATTAGCCAGCAAAAGCATGCGCTGATCTGCTTGCAATTGCCTCCTTATTCCCTTTAAGCAAATTTAAGGGTAAATTTTACCCTCATTGGCTAGTGGGGCAGTGTGCATTTACCCTCGTGGGGCAGTGTGCATTTCATTGTTGTTGTTTCATACTGTTGTGTGTAGATCAATTGCATTTCAGGCAGAGGGGATGTGGATGTGCATGACCTTTGGAAATCTGCCTGATTTTTTCCAAAGCTCTGCTATTGTTGATGTGTGATGTTGATGTTATTTGGGGTGGATTTGGGGCAGAAAGGGGGCTTTGGGGGCAGGAGTGGTTCAGGTGGTAGTGCCCCGATGGGTGCCTGCTGCCATCCAGATTGCAAAGGAATTGGGGAAAGGGCTTATTTTTTAAAGAATTTTTGAAAAGGGGGCAGAAAGGGGGCCTGAGGGGCAAAACAGTGAGTTGGGTGGCAGTGCCCCAACGGGTGCCTGCCACAACCCAGATTCCAAAGGAATAGGGCAAAGGGCTGATTTCTTAGGAATTGTTGAAATTTATGCTTCTTTAAGGTCCCCCCCCAGGGAATAATGGAGGTTTCAGCAGACCCATAACTCCACCTGGAGGGCACAGGGGTGGTCGGGAGCGAGTGGTGGTGTAGTGCACATAGGGTGCCAACCACCCCCATGGGTTGCTGGGTTCTGTTGTTTCTGAAGTGTTCTGAGTGTAGATTCTCTGGTAGCATATGAGATTTTCAACAACAAACCATGAATCCACTCTCATATGCTACCAGACAATCTGAATCTACACTCAAAACATCTCAGAAACAACAGAACCCAGTACCCCATGGGTTGGCACCCTATGTGCTCTACCCCACCACTCACTCTGGGACACCCTGGTGCCCCCCAAGTGAAGTTATGGGGCAGGAATTATGGAGGTCCATCATTCTCTATGGGGAAGAACTTTACAGACGCGCAAACTCCATTACATCTTTAAAAATCAGCCTTCTGCCCAATTCCTTTGAAATAATTCTGGCAGCTTCCTTGCCACCACTGGGCACTACCACCCACCCTACTCTGCTCTGGGCCACACCTTTCCCCCCAACATGAAGCTATACTTTTGCTGAAACCTCCATTCTTCCCTATGGGAAGAATCCTATACTTCAAAAATTCACCAAAAACCAGCCCTTTGCCCAATTCCTCTGAAACTTGGGTGGTAGTTTCCACCCATCAGGCACTACCACCACCCACTAGTTTTTCCCTGGGGCCATTTTTAAAAATCCAAAACGTTTTAGATTCGGATTTTGCAATTTCGAACAAAGAACAAAATTGGGGTGTTTCGGATTGGCTGATTTCGAACAAAGAACAAAATGGGGTTGTTTCGGATTCGGGCCAAAAACAAAACAGAAAAAAAACCAAAACGCACAACCCTAATACCGATTGCAGTTTCCAGACCATGTACAAAGGCAGCCCCACATAGACTGCATTGCAGTAGTCAAGCCTGGAGGTGACCAGCATGCACATCATTGTCACCCTCTTTGAGGAAAGGGCATAGTTGGCGTATTAGCTGAAGCTGATAAAGCACTCCTGGCTACTGCCTCCACCTAAGATATCCAAGAGAGAGGTGGATCCAGAAGTAAACCCAATTGCAAACCTGTTCCTTATGGAAGAGTGTAACCCTATCTAGAACTGATAGATCTATCTCATCTCCTGAATTGCGGCTCCCTACAATGAGCACCTCCGTCTTGTTTGGATTCAGCTTCCATTTGTTATCCCCCATCCAGCCCATTACTGCCTCAAGGCAGGCAATTAGGGAAGTTATGTCATTCCCGGATGCAGCTGACATGGAGAAATAGATTTGGATTTCATCAGCGTGCTGATAGCAGCCTGCACCAAATGCCTTGATGATCTCTCCCAATGATTTCATGTAGAGGTGTAAAAGTATTGGAGACAAATAGAGCCCTGGATAAGTGTGGGTATGAGGGAAAACAGCCGGCATTCATAAAGTCGGGGATTGCTCCATTGACCCCTGGCTTCCATGTAGAAAGGCATACATCTGCCCGCATAACATTAATGGATTACCCAGTTGCTATACATGGAAAATCCGTTGCTATACATGGAAAATCTGGAGTTGGAGAGCATGGCCATATCTGAGGCAGGATGGCACCTCTCCTAGCAGCTGTCCCAGCCTCCCCAGGGAAGACTGTGCCTTTCACTTTGTCAGTCATGATCTTATCAGAAACAATGCATTGGGGGGGGAGGGGGAAGTGCTCAAGTGTATTGGGCAGCTGTTCCCTGCATACACATTACCATGAAAACCCTTTGCCCCCTGGGTGTTATCACCAACAAGATTCTCCTTGCAACATTCAAGCCTCTTTGAGGTGGCTGTGCAATAAAGAGCCAAGCAGTGTCGTGGGAGGCAAAGCAGCCATGTGTCGAAAGTCGCCTTCGGAGGTGGCCAATGCCGTCTCCCTCTGCTGCCGCAGACGCAGCCCCTCCCCGTGTGACGGTTGCATAACCCTGTTGCGCAATCCGAGGCGTGCCTCTCCCTTACATCGTGCGGCGGTGCGGAGGATGGATTGGGCGAGACAAGCGAATGCTCCACGTAGCTGTCAGAACAAATTCCCCAGCAATGCTAATTCAGGGCGGAAATAGGATTTGATTTCCACACCAGTCGCCGTCTTCTTGCGCTGTTAAGAAAGAAACGACAAGGCCCTTCGAGGGGCAGTCCATTCATTAGCTCTCCTGGCAGAATGGCTCCATCTTAGGATGCGGAGGGTATCCATAATGCCAAGGATGTAGCTATGATCAAAAAAAGGGAAACATAAGAACATAGGAAGCTGCGTTATTATACAGAGTCAGACCCTTGGTCCATCTAGTTCAGTAATCTCTACCCAGACTGGCGGTGGCACTCCAAAATTTCAGGCAGGAGTCTCTCCCAGCCCTTTCTGGAGATGCCAGGGAGGGGACATAGAACCAGTGTTCCCTCTAACAGGGGTTCCCAGATGTTGTTGACTACAACTCCCAGAATCCCCAGCTGCAATGGCTTTTGCTCGGGGGTTCTAGGAATTGTAGTCAACAACATCTGGGAATCCCTGTTGGGGGAACACTGCTTGGAACCTTCTGCTAAGCAGCTAAGCCCACTCTCCCTGCTCACGATCAGGGAGGGAGCCCTAGGTGGCCAGATTGGCCACCCACATGATTGCCCACTCTGTGACGGAGCTGGCGGGGGCTGTGGGGAGCGGGGGCCGATCGGTCCCCGGAAGCTCCAGCATGCCCTGTGCAAGCACGCAGGGCATGCTGGCAAGACCCCCGGAGCTGGTAGGCGGCTTTTTGCCTCCCCTCCGGGGATCTCCTCGTGAGTAGCTGCGGTGCAGAGCCATGGTGCAGCTACTCACGATAAAAAAACCTGGTTTTAGGGGAGGGGTATTTAGGCGGGTTAACCGCCTGGGAGCCACCGGGCTTGCTTGCGAGCCCAGTTACCTCCCACGATCAGTCAAAATCGGGCTAGGCTCCCCTAGCCCGATTTTGCCTGATCATGGGAAGAGCCCCGTAGTCTCCCATCCAAATGCAAACAAGGGTTGATACTGCTTAGCAAAGGGGACACGCCATGCTTGTTACCGCAAGACCAGCTCTCCTCTTACAATTTACAAATTTATCCAGGTCCCCGGGGGAGGGAGGGAGGGAGGGGGGGCCCACTGGCTGAGTGACAGCTTCGCTCTCCTCCCCGCACTTCCCCAACTGACTGACACTCTGTTGGCTGCTGACCGGAGGACTCGTCTTGGCTTCAGAAAAGACAAGCTGTCTCTGGGAGGCGTACATGTAGGTCAGGGCCGCCCAACTTCAGCCCTCCAGCTGTTTTTCCGACTACAGCTCTCATCATCCCCAGCCACAGTTGCCAATTGTTAGGGATGATGGGAGTTGTAGTTCATCAACAACTGGAGCGCCAAACAACGCATTTCTGATCTTACAGTGTGCTTTGGGAGCCTGAGCAGAGCTCAGAAGTACTAGTCACCTTATGCAACAGCATGTACACGGAAGGATTGGGGGAGTTGTACGAGGGCTCACTTCTAATGTGCACACTTCGTTGCTGCAGACGTCGGCCACTCTTCCAAAAAGGAGTTCCAGGCATGGGGGAAGCAAATATAATTGATTACTTAAGACAGCAGGAGACTGAGGGAAGCAGATCTTGGCTCAGAGCATGGGCAGCCCTTTCTTGAAGCAAGGTGGATGGCAGGATACTGGGGCACCAGCAGAACGGTCAATAAGGACTAATTATTGTCCCTGGACTTATCCCCTCACTTCTTAGGTAGCATGGGCTATGATCCATCCAAGGGTCTCATCAAACAGTGCTTGACGGACATAGAGCGTCTGTGATGAAACGAGGGTGACTCTATGCTTTCCTGGGATCTACCCTCAGTAGGGAGATTGCTCTGATCCCAATCTAGGAGCATGCCGCTCCTTCAAGGTAGGCTGCCACCAGTTGAAGACTGATCTAAACCACTGACCAGGCTTAGACACGGCTTCAGCAACCTAGAACTGTCCGGCTGGCGACTTACAGGCACTGTATAGCCAGAGTCCACACAACCCAGCTCTAGACAAGATTTTATTCTGAAAACAACTCAACAGTAGCGAATGACCTTACGAGGCACATGGGGAAGAGTTTTGCAAGTAATCCTCCAGAACCCATTAAATCAGACTGAAGCCACTTCTAAGTATATGAGCTGGGTCTCACGATCTGTGAGACCCAGTTTTGTCAAAACTGCAGGGAGAGCGGGCTAAGCCCGGGCTAAGAGGTGGGCTACAGGAGCGGGTTAGCTGCTCCGGAACCACTGGGCTCGGCTGCGAGCCCGGTGGTTCTAATGATCACAAAAATCGGGCTAGGAAAATCCTAGCCTGATTTTTGTAATCGTAAGAATAGCCCCTATGAACTTTATTAAGAAACAAGGGTTGCACACAGAATAAGGAATTGGGGGGAAATAGGGTGAAACGGGGAGTAAAGAAAGGAATACAGGAATTCAAAAGAAAATACAAAAAGGATTTACTAACTGACTAGCACTGAGCTTTATCTTAGTCTATCAGTAGGCAGGTCCTTGGCTGAGAGAGCGTTAATCTCTACAGGTTCTCCTGTGGAGAACACCCATTTACAGATGGGAAAGGGTGAACACTGGCGAAGCCTTTGTCCTCTAGCTTTAAAGCCATGAGGGAGGGGGGTGAGCCAGGCTCAGGCGACTGTGGGTCTCACACCTGTCTGTAGTTCAAAGAGTATTTTAATGTCCTCCCCTCTGGGTGGTGAGATGCAAAGTGGCCCTTTCTCTTGTGTCTGATAAGATTAGAAAATTGGTGAACTCTCACTTCAAGATGATGGAGGTCTTATTGTCTAATGGATATAGGCAGGGCTCTGAATTTCCTCACCAGTGAGAGACTCAGATACTCAGACTCTCCTGTGGCTTACTTAACTCAGCTGGAAGTTCCAAAGCACAGGAGGGCCTCAACGCTGGCATGGTGCCATGTTCTCCCCTCAGCAGTGCTTGAGGGACGTTACAGGAAGATCCAGTTTCTGGAACGACATTGCACCTGCAACTCTGAGCAAGTAGAAACAACTGAGGACATCCAGAAGAGCTGGTCCTGTGGTAGCAAGCCTTAGCTAAGCAGGGTCAGCCCTGGTTGCATATGAATGGGAGACTAGAAGTGTGAGCACTGTAAGATATTCCCCTCAGGGGATGGACCCGCTTTGGGAAGAGCAGAAGGTTCCAAGTTCCCTCCCTGGCAGCATCTCCAAGACAGGGCTGAGAAATATTCCTGCCTGCAACCTTGGAGAAGCTGCTGCCAGTCTGTGAAGACAATACTGAGCTAGATAGACCAATGGTCTGATTCAGTATATAGCGGCTTCCTATGTTCCTTTGGTGACTGTTTTACAGGGATATCTCAATATCTATTGAGGTCTATCAATGGCTACTAGTCAGAGGCTACAGGCCACCTCCAGCCTCAGAGGCAGGATGCCTCTGAATACCAGTTGCAGGAGAGTGACAGCCATAGGCGAAATGGGGGGGGGGCACCAGTGCCATGGTGCTCCCCACCCCCTCCCCAATTCGCAGATTTTTAATTTTTTTAAAAAAATTACCTGTAGCCCCTTTGGGGGGCTTCCTAAGGGCCGTGGGGGGAGGGGGTCTGCAAAGGTTCCCCTCCCCCCACCGGCCAGCGGCCATTTTTAAAAAATAAAAAAAGGCTGCTGATAACAAAAATGGCCACTGCACATGCTCAAATGGCATCTGCAAGACCCAAGTCTAGATTTTTCCTTGATCTAGGGAGTCAGAAGAATGCAAAGTTGTTGTCAAGGGACCCAAGCATTTAAAAAACAGATATAGATGGCACAAAAGTAAGTGGACAAAACATCCCTTAAAAAGACAATGTTAGTTTAATACATTGTAAGCTGGCAAAACTGAAGGGTGGGGTGGGGGGAGAGGCAAGGAATAAAATTGAAATATTCATTCGCATGCTGTTTAATTCTCTATACAGAGCTCTATCTTTATCTGAATATTTGTCAAGCTATCTGATTATAAGGTTTGCGGGATTTCAAACTTGGAAAGTGCCTGCCTTTAACTTGTGTGGTGCTTTTAAAAAACAAAAAACCCCAAATATCACACTGTTTTGCTGTTCTGTGGCTGTCTGCAACTTCCACCTTCTTCCTGATCAAGCTGCTAGATCCAAGCCTATTATAAGCTGCTGGATAATTTCAAATTGTTTGGGGGCCCTAGGATTTCCCATTGCAACCATCTCCCTTTAAGGCAAAAGCTGTTTAGACAGAAAAAACCCATCCCTGAATTTCCTGGAGGCAGCAACCTGTAGTGAGGTGTGCTGAGCTGGCAGAGCATTGGCTCAAGAGAGCTTTCACGACTTAGCTCTGTGCAGCCATGCCCAGCACATGGATGTGCTGCGTTTCCTTGGGAAGGCAACTGGCACATATGTGCCACATGTATGGTTGTATGTGTGTGTGTATGCATGTGTGTGTTGCTTACAACCTGTTTCTCCTGAAAGTGTCTGAACTTGTATTTTTGAACGGATATTCTGGTAAAGTTATCTGAAAGATGGGTGTCAGATGTTAGGACAGGGGCGCAATTTCAGTGCTTGCCCGAGGCGCGATTTCCCCTAGATACTCCTCTGGTGACAGCAGGAGAGAGGGCATGCCCTCAGGTCCTGCCTGTAGGCTTCCAGAGGCATCTGGTGGGCCAGTGTGTGAAACAGGATGCTGGACTAGATGGGCATTCTTGGGCCGGGCTGTTCTTATAGGAGGGCTGGGTCCCCCATCTTTTAAGCACCTAAAAGTGTTGGGCGAGAGCATAGAGGGATTTAAGGGAAAGCAGTTTGCACTGGCTGCGGAAGAGGAGGAAAGTCAGAGGAAGGAGGGATTTGTAGCTTCCGGTCCACTGTTCTTAGCAGAGGCCTTTCCCAAACTGCCCGCAGAGGGGAGGGGGAGAGGAAGTCATAATCAGCCTGCAGGGCTTCGCTCACACAGCAGCTTCCAGTCTCCCCTCTCTGCTGGGTCAGCTATGTCAATGGAAATATGACATTAAATGTGCAAGGAGAGTTCATGACAGCTGTCTTCTAGCATCCAGAAATGAGAGAGAGAATTGGCAAGCAGTCAAACTGGAGGCGTGGATGATAGATCCCAAACAATGCACTTCTCCATGGGTGTTGCAACTCTTTCTTGGTAGTGCTCCTGCTGGTCAATTATGGATCCATACGAAAGATGCACGTGTTTACCTTACTCCAAAAGTAGAAGACCACTTCTGCAGTAGTAGCACTGGCAGTTCCACGGGACTGTATGGAAGTGAAGTAATGAAATAATTATACTGCTGTTTGAAGCTGCATTATACTGAGTCAGACCACAGGTCCATCTAGCTCAGTGTTGTCTTCACAGACTGGCAGCGGCTTCTCCATGGTTGCAGGCAGAAATCTCTCAGCCCTGCCTTGGAGATGCTGCCAGGGAGGGAACTTGGAACCTTCTGCATGCAAACAAGCAGATGCTCTTCCAAGAAGTGAAGTTAGGTGTAAATAGATGCATCATCTGTTAGGTGTAAACAGTCCAGTGTGGTGTAGTGGTTAGAGTGTTGGACTGGGAACAGGGAGACCAGAGTTCAAATCCTCATTCAGCCATGAAACCCACAGGGTGACTCTGAGCCAGTCATGTCTCTCTCAGCCTAACCTACCTCACAGGGTTGATGTGAGGGTAAACATAACCATGTACAGTGCTCTGGGCTCCTTGGAGGAAGAGTGAGATATAAATGTAAAATAAAATAATAATTATTATATAAACTTTTATGTAGAACTATAATTGACCTTTCCAGAGCGGCCCCATCCCTTAAGGGGAATATTTTACAATGCTTACATGTAGTCTTCCATTCAGATGCAAACCAGGGCAGACCCTGCTTAGTAAGGGGACAATTCATGCTTACTACTACCACAACACCAGCTCTCCTTCCAATGCAGATGTGAATGCACCCTGTGTGAAGACATCTACAGTCCTATTCAGACATTATGCTGTAGGCATGTACAGATGTCTGTAACCCATACATGTGTGAATGACTGTTCACTTTAAAAGGAATCTGGGTCCAAGCCCCTCTGATGCAGATCCAGGGCTGGCCCTAAGGTTTTTGGTGCCCCTGGCAAAGTTTGATTTTGGCACCACCACCCCAGCCAAGAAGTGAGGAGCCCGGTTTTTAACTTCAGCCACAAGGGAATGCCTAGCCATGTGGACAACCAGCAACTGACTAGCCCATGCTGGTTTGAGGATATAGTGGGAGAGAGCTCCCGGCCGATTATGGGGGCAAAATCCTAACACTTCAGAGATGAAAAGATGCTGTTGTTGATCTGGAAAACCAGCCTGAGACCATTTCTTTTTGGAAACAATGAATGCGGAGGCAGGCAATTGTATTGCATTGTTTTTATTCCTTGTTGTTTTGGTCATGGACTGTAATAATAAATTTGATTTGATTTGAGGGAGGGCAGCTGATGAGACTAGCTGCTTAGTTGGTGGCTGAGGTGCCAATGAACAACGAAAAGTAGATGCCACCATAGAGTAGACCCTGTTCCTCATTGGGGCGCGAGCTCTTGGAGAGACGCCAGCGGTCTGCTCCGACGAGTACTTCCTCATTAAACGAACTCTGACTCACAAGAGCTTCTGCTGCAACATGTGCATCAGTCTTGTGGGTGGCATGTGATTCTTTGCTGTTTCTTGCACCTTGTGCATGCACAAGCACTTTCTCTGCAAGGGACAAAAGCTGCACAAGGGGTTAAATGCCATTTGCATCCCTTGCCTGTACAAGGATTGCCAATAGCTGGGTAGGAGCAGCAGAATCGTCTTTGTTTGAGAGTATCAATTCATGGGATGGCTGCAGTCACTTGCGTGGATTCATCCTCTAGGAGGGGGAACCAGGAAAGAGCGCAGGGGCCATCTGCTTTGAAAGCTGTCAAGCGTCCAAAGCAGGAGATCTGCTTCGGTTTCAAGCAGGCTGTGCAGAGCGTCTGGATGTGGCTGCAGGAAGGGTGTCCATTCGGCAAAGAACTGGATGGGCTGGGGATGATGGGAGCGGGGCTGCGGAGAGCGGGTTTGGGTACTGGTGGGGAAACAATTCTTTTTAGACCCCTACTGCAAGGCCCTCTCCCACTGTCGCTGCAAGCTCCCCCAGCCCCCCAAGGCCAAACCGTCGAGCTTTAAAATAATTCTAGCCACCATGTGCGTGGCTGGGGGTTGAGCCTGCAGTTTGAATCGAGTGTGGACACTCTATTCAAACTGCGCAGGTGTGCTGGAGTGCTTGACTCACCCTCTGGCCACGCACATGGCTGCTAGAATTTTTTTAAAGATCACGGTTTGGCCTTGTGGTGGCAGGAGGCAAGACAAAAACATATGCAACATAGTCAGGCCCCAGGCCCCCTTCTGGACCGCCAGGCCCCGGTAGTTTGTACCAGCTTCTCCCTCCACCCCCCGGCCCTGGATGGGAGCTGTAGTGCAACAACTGAAGGTTACCTATCCCTGCCCTAGCCTCACCTAGCTTTCTGCTGCTTCCATCTTCATAGCAATGGGCCCTCCAGAGGCGTATCTAGGGCAAATAGCGCCTAGGGCAAGCACTGAAATTGCGCCCCTGTCCAAACGTCTAACTTTGCCATAATATCAGCTCAAAAATACTAGTCAAGCTCATTGATCTTTTAATATTTCAAAAACTATTTAGCAGTGGATGTAGCCAGACCAAAAAATGCTTGAAAACTACAAATTTCAGTATGCTGGGGCTCATGAAATACTCAAATACTATGTGGAAGTGTACTTGGAAAACTGAACAGAAGCGCCTGTCTAATTCTCTACTATGCATTGTAGCATCACTATTAGATAAGTTTTTAAAATAAATTGAGAATTTGACTTTCCACAGATACTAGGGCCTTGCAGAGGCCATTTGAGCATGCGTGGTAGCCATTTTGTTTTTGATGGCCATTTTGAACTTTTTTTCATTTTAAAAAATGGCGCCGCCTTCAAGCGGCGCCCGGGGCACGTGCCCTGCCTGCCCTACCCTAGATACGCCCCTGGGGCCCTCTATTTATTTTTCATCTCTATGCAGAATGAGTTTTGTTCTGAGTGGCAGTATCAAGGCAGAGTGTGCACATGCGCATTCAGAGTGGGGCTTTCCTGATTCAACCTGAGCGGGATCTAAAATTAACTGAGCGGACATGAAAAAACTTGTTTGCGTGTGCACACATCTTAGAGGGAGCACTGCTTCAGAGTTGCGGTATTATAAGATCAGAGACTTTTTTTAAAAACACAGTTATTCTTGGGAGGGGGAAAGGTAGGAGTTTAATGATCAAAATCAAATTATCAAACACCTGGGCTGTGGACCAGATCTTTAAAGTATTTAGCAACAACCCTGGCTAAAGTCATTGCAGCAAGACCCCCCAAAAGACCAGGATTAGTCCCACTGTTGGAGGAAAGAGGCTCTCTTTCACGCTCAAACAGCCCCCTGCTGCAAAAAGAATGGTTTATGTTATAGGGACATAGGAAGCTGTCATATATTGAGTCAGACCATTGGTCTATCTAGCTCAGCGTTGTTTACACAGACTGGCAGCAGCTTTTCCAAGGTTACAGGCAGGAGTCTCTCCCAGCCCTCTCTTGGAGATGCTGCCAGGGAAGGAACCTGGAACCTAGATGCTCTTCCCAGAGCAGCTCTATCCCCTCAGGAGAATATCTTACAGTCATCTACACCCCAGGCGAATCACCCCAGGCGACCCCAAGACTATAAACACGTTGCAAATCACAAACCTCCTGTTAGTAGAGATCGAATTAGTAGTTGGAAGCAGAACGAATAGAGCCTAACTTCTAAGTCTTTTAACACAGTGCCTTTTACTTAAGGTTCCCTCCTACATGCTGTGGATTTAGTTTGTATCGGATTGTCAGCGCATGGGTTACCAAGGGATGTTGTTGAGTCTTTTGGCAAAAAATACCGCACCATTGAGGTCCCCTAGGATCCTCTCTCATGTACTGTGAATTTGGTTTTTATTGGATCGCAAATGCAGCCATTATTAGGGACACACACACACACACCTACCTCATAATCCTTCAAAAAATCAATGCAGGCATCCAACATACAACATATGATACAAGTTAAGATTGTACAACCAAGAGCAGCATCTTACATATTTCCCAGCTACATATTTTGCAGGGGGAGGGGTGTGCATGGCTGGCAATTCTAGCAAGACTGCAGAAGCCGTGCAGTGTGACTAGACCAGACTTGCAATGCACCATCCCACGAGTAGCTCACCAACCACGGAATGTGGATGGCCACGTGCTCTGCTTTAGCGACAGCAGTGAGAACAGCAGCTTCCACTGGGTCTCCGGTCACTGGTAGACAGCACGGATTTAATGGGTCACAAATTGTGCAGGCCAGGACGCAACTGATGGATCTGGACGTGGCGATTCCCATTCCAACCCCTCCAGCAGCAAGGTTCCGGGTTGCTTAGGTGGCCACACCTTCTCATCTGGACAGGTTCTTCTCCAGATCCAAATAAGTGATCATGGACTCGTTGTAAATACTTGGGAGCCGCAATAGTAATAGTCACACCTGAAGTGCTTTGTTCCTGCTTTGTGCGTCCCGGGACTTAGTTCTAGCCTTGGGAGACTAATTATGGAGCTGAGCTAATTGACTCCAAGGCCGCACTTTTGCTCAGGGTTAATGGCAAGGGTTCTCAAATGCCGCTGGACTACAACTCCCATCACCCCCTGACACAGTGGCAGGGGATTATGGATGTTGTAGTCCAGCATCTGGGGACCCAACTTTGAGAACCCCTGAATTAAATGAAGCCCTCAGCCCTACCCGAAATCTCCCAGGTTCAGTGAGGCAGCTCATGAGGCTTCATTCCGCAGATGTTCTCAGTACAAAGACATTTCTTCTGTAGTCTGCAATAACTAACACTCTTTTCCCCTGCCCTGAGGGCTTGCTGGAGAGGAATGCCCTTCTCCTTACAGATACATAACTACAGCTAATGCCACAAATGCAGGATGATGATGTGAAAAGGCAAAAAGTCAGGCCACATTTGAGCCCTGTTAACACTAGATTTGAAATCTTCTAGTTGCAATTTCATCCCACTCAGTATTTGTTCTTGCTGTGTACCAAAACCCTATTTGGTTTTATTTGATCCAAATACAAAGCATAGGAACATAGGAAGCTGCTATATACTGAGTCAGCCCCTTGGTCCATCTAGCTTAGTCTTGTCTTCACAGACTGGCAGCGGCTTCTCCAAGGTTGCAGGCTGGAGTTTCTCTCAGCCCTATCTTGGAGATGCTGCCAGGGAGGGAACTTGGAACCTGGATGCTCTTCCCAGAGCGGCTCCACCCCGAGCGGAATATCTTACAGTGCTCACACTTCTAGTCTCCCATTCATATGCAACCAGGGCAGACCCTGCTTAGCAAAGGAGACAAGTCATGCTTGCTACTACAAGACCAGCTCTCCTCCAGTAGCAGTCTTTGCCCCAAAAGCTTTACATTGCTGTTTGGGCATGGGGGCAGAGAGAAGATGGTTGTGAAACCATCTAGAAAATAAGTGCTATGTATGGAGAAGGGTTGTGCAGGTAGGAAGAAATCTGGCTCCAGAAGAGAAACACATTTCTGCACAGCTCTGAAACGTTTGCTACTCTAGTCTGGCATAATATTCACTCTAGTTTCCATGGTGAGCTCTAGAGTAGCCAGGTCTTTTATCCTCTAGGTGTCATCTCAGGTGAGGAAAAATCAGATGCTTGGATTAGGTTTTTCATATACAGGAAGCTGCAATCTCACCACTGAAAGAACAAGCTGCTAGTTTCCCTGGAACATCTGTCAAAGGGAAACATGCAACCTCACACCTTCGGCAAATGACCATCCTTGCATTCAGCTCCCTTTTCTTTCCAGCAAAGCTGTGCCCAAAGACTACAATCCTCATTTCTTTTAAGCAGTCAGGGAAGCAGACAGATTTCCAGCAATGTTTACAACTTCGAGCTCTCCTCTCTGTAAGTCCTGGAGAAACGAGGAATACTTTCAGGGAACCTTCATGACGGCATCTCAGCAGCAGATCTACCAGGAAGCTCTTTGTAGGTGTTCTATCTCGGCAGCTGTTATATAAAAGAGGGTGCTCCCTGCCCCGCCAACCTGGGGTACAAAGAATGCCCAGAAAAATTGAAAGTCTTTCATATCTAGAGATTGGATTTCTGTGGGGGCCCATTGGGAACAATGCATTCGCCAATACCTTCCAGAAGACCATCCCACTGGTCAAAAGATTCTTTCAGCTCTAGAGAAAGGAGAGAGAGGGGATATCATTGGAAGGTTATCATCACACGAGGAAGGCTGTTCTCGTGATGGTTATCAGGCTAGGAGAAGCCTCCTAGCCCAGTTTGGGAGTTGTGTGCTCCCGATATTTTGATCGCGTATTAGCAAGGCCGGAGGTGGAGATCTTGCTCATCTGTCAAGCCCAAGCTAAGTAGGTGTTTCCCTTCTACCTCATTCTGAAACTGGGGACGGAATCTGGGGAGGGCGTGATTGTCCTACCCAGCTGGGGCTCGACAGATGAGGAAGCTCCAACCTTGCTTTAATCGAACCCACAATCAAATATCGGGAATGCACACAGTTCTTGGACTAGGGTGGGAGGCTTCTCCTACCCCAATAATAACTGCGAGAAGAGCCCTAAGATAACACTGCTGGCAAGATTTAGATACAAGCATTAAGGGGAACTAGCTGAACCCGCACAGGGCATCTGTGTGGTAGTTTACTTACTTTTAGGGGTTTTGTTGGGAGAATTTAATTGGTTGGTTGTTTCTTCTACACTCCCCCCCCTCCTTCTCCAGTCTCTCTTCCTGCCCTCCATCCCTCCGCCTCCTGCCCCAGTCTCGCTTCTTGCCCTCCCTCCCCGTTCCCCTCCCGACCCGGCCTCCTTCAATGGGTGCCGGGACTTTCCTCCGCTGCCCCTTCACCCCACTGCCCCTTCCCCTCCCGACCTGGCCTCCACCACCAACCGCCTGCCCGTTTCCCCCAAGCAGGCCACTGCCAGCCGCACACTTCCCAGCCGCCTTGCCGCCAGCTTCCCCAAATGGCCCACCGCTCTCGTGAGTGGTGCCGACTGCCGGTGCCCAGCCAATCTGGTGCCTCCGCGGCTCAGCCAATCAGCCGAGTGCCGCGGATTACACTCCACACATCAGGCACGTCTACCAGGAGTAAATATAGAGAGAGTGCTTGGGGGCCCATCAGGATGCTCCCCCAACGGCAGCCAGCTTGCGAAGCAAGGGTTGTAAAACTACAGAACTGGTATTCCTGCATGGATCTGAATCCTCCCCAAGGGACTGAACTTTTGCACTGAGATGCCGAGGCAGGGCAAGACCTGTCGCCCGTCTGTCTCTACAGCTAACCCTTTCCTAACTGATCTGACTTCACCCAGAAGTATCAAGCCCTTATTGGCTCGAATCTGCTTGTAAATATCCGTTTGCTGTCGGATTTGAGACTCTAGATACGAGACATGCGCTTGAAGCCAGTTCCAGCGATGACGACAGCAATGAATGCGCCACTGAGAGACCTTAAAGGCCAAGTTGAAGACAGATCATCCTGCAGAGAATCGATCTATGTGGTTGCTAAGAGTCAACACCGACTTGATGGCACTTAATCAATCAATCAATCTCATACAAGCAGCCACGACTACCCTAAATCGTGATCTATGCAATTTTATCAGCCAACCATGTATATTAGCCTGGTTCCCTCTATCAGATCTATATTTATTCATTAGTTCTTAAAGCAGGGGTTCTCAAACTTGGGTTCCCTACATTGTTGGACTACAGATTCCATCATTCCCAGCTGCAGAGGGGCATTGTGGCTGGGAAAGATGGGAATTGTAGTCCAACTATAGCTGGGGACCTAGATTTGAGAACCCCTGCACTGAAGCGACAAGAACCCATATATACAACTTAAAATATGGGATGGGGCCGTAGCTCAGAGGTAGAGTATCTGCTTTGCATGCCGTTGGTCCCAGGTTCAATCCCTGGCAACATCTCCAGGTAGGGCTGGGAAAAACTCTTGCCTGGAACCTTGGAGAGCTGCTGCCAGTCAATGTAGGCAGAACTGAACTAGGTGGACCAATGGTCCAACTCAGTATCAGGAAGCTCCCTATGCTCCTAATAGTTTGTAGCCACCTAATGGCGCAACGGGGAAATGACTCGCTTAGCGAGCAAGAGGTTGCCGGTTCAAATCCCCGCTGGTATGTTTCTCAGAATATGGGAGACACCTATATCGGGCAGCAGCGATATAGGAAGGTACTGAAAGGCATCATGTCATACTGCTCAGGAGATGGCAATGGTAAACCCTTCCTGTATTCTACCGAAGAAAACACCAGGGCTCTGTGGGCACCAGGAGTTAAAATCGACTCAACGGCACACTTTACCTTAATAATAACACCACCCATCATCCCCCAGCCATTGTGGCTGGGAAGGGTGGGAATTGTAGTCCAACAACATCCCTCTATCCCTGGGTTAGAGTAATTTGGATCCTAAGCATGTTTACTCAGGTTCACTCAGCCCTGATGAGTACAGTTGGACTTACTCCATAGTAAGAGTATTTTGTAGACTTGAGAGTGCAATTGTGAAAACAAAATGGGCAGAAGTGGTGACAGTTACTCTAGATTACTTACTCCAGGTGGGCACTAGGAGTCAACACTGACTCAACGGCACAACTTCACTTTTAATTTTACCCCAAGTCTTGGGAAGCCAAAAATCAAAATCAATAATGCAATTGATAAAATAACCTGAGAACACAACGTCAGCTTAACCAAACAGACCAAAATTGCACCCTCCTTGCCCTTGCCACTAACTTTGGCTTTCTAGTTTGACTTACGGAGATGTTTCTGCAGGAAGGCGAGAGCAGCCTGGTTGGTAAGGTTGAGGCCTTCGTGGGGATCGATGGTTCCTCTTGTTCTGTAGACCTTGTTCAGGAGATTCCCCGCCAGGAAGGTGAAGTCGGTCTGGCTCTGGTGGACAGTACCCCTGAGAAGAGGACACAAGTGTGCTTAATATCCCCATAATCACTGGGTAAGATCAGATGGGCCATCCTTCTCCCGGCTTCAGCACGGGAGATTTCATGTGCGGCACTTTTAAGAAATGTCTGTCTAACCTCTTCTTGAATAGAGGATTTTAAGAAAAGAGAAACCAAGTGTGTTCTTTAAAATGTTCATTGATAATATGATGAGATCTCAGGAAACGTTTGTTTTGTCTACACCACTACGATGAAAATTTATATACTGCTTTTCAACAAGTTTCTCAAAGCGCTTTGCACAGAAAAGGAATAAGAAGATGGTTCCCCATCTCCAAAGGACTCACAATCTAAATTTTAAAAAATGTAAACACAAGCAACAGCCACTGCAGGAATGCTGTGCTGGGACTGGATAGGTACAATCGCTCTGCTCCTAAATAATCACTTTTAAACGTAGCTTTTTGGAGACTAAGTCACTGTAGAGGCCTGGAACGCTTTCTAACTCACATGATAAATTCTACACCGGGCTGTTTTCAACCACATACAAAATGTGCAGTTCCCAAAAAGTGGAGTTCTAAAAGAATATTTGTGCAGTTCACAAATTCAGGTCACACCAATTTGCATTATGTTATATGATGTAAAAGGGACCGATGACAGTGAGAAGTGTGAGTAATCCAGATGTCATGAGCACTGAAATAAAATCACCCCATCTTCATTGTGGAGGAGACATGGTCTTGCGGTAGCAAACATGAATTGTCCCCTTTGCTAAGCAGGGTCTGCCCTGATTTGCATTTAGATGGGCAACTACATGTGAGCGCTGCCTTTTGTAAGATATTAGCTTTAGGGAGATGGGGCTTTAGCTCAGTGTAAAGCATCTGCTTGCATGCAGACGGTCCCAGGTTTACTCTCTGGCATCTGCAAGTAGGGCTAGGAAAGACTCCTGCCTGAAATCTTGGGGAGCTGCTGCCAGTCAGTGTAGACAATACTGAGCTAGATGGACCAGTAGTCTGACGTGGTATAGGGCAGCTTCCTAAGTTCATATTTTATTCAGCTAGTCCTAGACCTTCTTACCTACAGCCTCTGTCTCCCTTACTCTATTCATGTCTACTTTAGATGTTAAGCTTGAAGAGAAGGACCATGTCAAATTATTTATTCTATGAACAACACTTGACTCCTGTGTGCGTACATTTATTTAGCTTTGATCACTCTGTCTGAATGAGTCCAGACTTACAGGATGGTTATAATCTTGCTCTCATTGCTTGTAGAGCAGATCCATTTCATTTTGGCCACACTTTCTGCAGTCTGGAACGACTCCGTGTTGACAAAAAGGACGGGCTTTGTCACCTTGGGGTAGAGTTTGTTCTCCACAGGAAACATCCAGGCGTCGAGGGCGACAGCACATCTGCAGAAGAGATCAGTGCAACACTGTGAAACCAAGCAGGTAACCCACGCCTTGGATTCCCACCTGGCTGCAGGTCACTAGAAAGATGTCCCTAGCCTCCATTCTGGAGTCTTTAGGGCAACGTCTGCTATTTAAAAGCATCACAGTAGCTTCTGGAGCATACTCACTTAAATTGGGTCTCTTTAACAAGGGCTAAAATGGCAGTTGCTCCTCCGAAAGAGTGACCCATGGCTGCAACTTTTGTCAAGTCCACATTGTCCTGGAACAGAGTGGGAAGAAAATGTTGAAGTCTGAGAACTGCCTTCTTTGTCCTTCAGCACCACACCCACTGCCACACAATAGGCCCATTCACACATTACATTCAACACACGTACGGCCACGGTACAGTGTACTCATGTATAGATCTATACACTTGTACAGCATAACGTCTAAATCAAACTAGCGAAAGAGGCTCATCAACAACAACTTTATTTGTTGGCTGTCCGGTAACAATTGATCTCCGGGCGGCTCACCATGTAAAAACGCCAGAACCATAGAATAAAATATACCAATAAAAAGACACCCCTCTCTCTAGTAGCCACCCACTTGGCTACTGATTTGGTGTAGGCACTCAGAGGGGGGCCTCCACGGAGGATCTTAAGGTCCAGCAGGGACATATGGGGTGAGGCACTACTTCAGGTGACTGGATCCCAAGCCATTTAGGGCTTTAAAAACTAGGACTCTAAACTGGGCTTGGACACAAACTGGGAGCCAGTCTGGGTTTCCCTTCTAAGGAAAGGAGAGATCCTGCGTTCAAAATGGCAGCAAGGTCTCCAGCTTCAGAAGCTCCCTTCTCCCTTCCATGAAGGAAGGTGCACACAAGGTCCAAGCCCCGCTTTGATCTCTCCCAGGATGAATAGGGGTGGATTTTGCTTTTACCACCCACAGGTAAAAAGGCTTTTGCCTCCCTTTTACTTGGGGGGGGGGGAGAGACTGCTGTTGCATGGCAGCAGCAATAACTGGGGGGGGGGGAGTTTCCCACTTTGCCCTGTAAAGAATGCTGCTGCCAGCAGCGGGGAAGGATGAGGGACGAGGAGGGGAGAGTTTCCCCCTTTACCTTTTGAAAACGACGCTGGCACCGCGCAGCAGGATGGGGGGGCAGCGGCGAGGGGAGCTGGAAGGAGCTCACCCCCCCCCACATCCCGCCGTGCGGCGTTTTCAACGGGGAAAGAGAAAACTCTTCCCTCCTCTCCCCACCCTCCCCCTGCGGCTGCCGCCACACCCCACCCCGCCACCGGCAGCACCTTTCTTTACAGGGCAAAAGGTGAAACTTTCCCCTCACCCCCTCCCTGCAGGTATTGCTGCCGCGGTGTGGCAGTTTTGTTTTTTAAGGTAAGGGGGGGGCTTTCTCCTCACCCCCGCAACCCTTGTTGCAGCCAACGCTGCCCCGCCCAGAGATGGGCAGCAAAACTTGCCGCTTCTCAAATTTTGCCCCCGGAGGGAAAGGCATCCTCCGCCTCCCCGTTAATCTGCCACGGAGGATGAGGGCATCTGAACAAGGCCTTGGAAAAGTTAACTGGATGGAAGGACAAGTGACCATAATCCGGAATGTGGATGAAACGCTTCCCGAGCGCTCAAAGCAGACATGATCTCAGCAATCCTTCAAGACCATCCCAGCTCACAGCTATCCCACAGGAAGTGGCAGAAACTCTCCCCTGTGGTCCAAGCGAAGCCCCTGAATATGGAGGCTCTGTATAACCACTATAACCCACCTTAAGTGGTGCAGTGGAGAAATGCTTGACTGGCAAGCAGAAGGTTGCCGGTTCGAATCCCCGCTGGTATGTTCCCCAGACTATGGGAAACTCCTATATCGGGCAGCAGCGATACAGGAAGATGCTGAAAGGCATCATCTCATACTGCGTGGGAGATGGCACTGGTAAACCCCTCCTGTAGTCTACCAAAAGAAAACCACAGGGCTCTGTGGGCGCCAGGAGTCGAAATCGACTTGATGGCACACTTCACCTATATAGCCACGAGGGCTCACAATTGTTGAGAGACCTTCCCTCTTATCCTTGACTTTGTCAAATTCCGGTTTAAAGCCATCATCTTGCGGCAGCAAATTCTCACAATCCTATGTTAATACAGGATAATGTAGACACAGACATGATTAAAAAAAACACAACCCATAGGATCCCACCTTTTCAATGTTCTTTAGAAATTCTCCCTTCCTGTGCCTCAGCAATTTCTGGTCAAATCCCATGAAGAGGCAAAAGGTATTTGCATGGGTCTTGGGGGGCTCTCTTCAAGTGCCCCCCCCCCAACTATGTCTTCTATGGAAGAGAGAGTCCAGTACCTCACCCCACCCCACCCCACAACAGAATATATACAATGCAATGCTTTTGCAGAAATGATAATGAAAAAGAGCAAAATATAGGTGAGGAGAAAAGCAGAACAGTACACAGAAAGGTTTTTTCCTTTTTCTTTCTAAAGCGGAAAAACCCACCAGGTGTAAGAACTGAATACTAGAGGATCCTTTGTTTTTCTGTCGGTTCTTTTGCAAAACAAGAGGCACATTTGCCAAAAGAAAAGCAGGTTTAGGCTCCCTCTGGCGGTCACAGGACAACATCACAGGGAGGTCTCATTGGGAGGAAGATGACAGACAAGTACCCCATAGGGCAGGGCTGCTCACCCTGCCCTCTTGCACAGAGGCGTATCTAGGGAAAATAGCGCCTAGGGCAAGCACTGAAATTGCGCCCTCTGGCCAAACATCTGACACCCATCTTTCAGATAACTTTACCTTAATGTCAGCTGAAAAATACAAGTCAAGCTTGTTAATCTTTTAATATTTCAAAACTATTTAGCAGTGGACGTAGCCAGACCAGAAAATGCTGGAAAACTACAAATTTCAGTATGCCGGGGCTCATGAAATACCCAAATACTCTGTGGAGGTGTACTTCGAAAACTAAACAGAAGTCCCTGACTAATTCTCTACTATGCATTGTAGCATCACTATTATATAAGTTTTAAAAATAAATGGAGAATTTGACTTTCCCCAGATACTAGGGCCTTGCAGAGGCCATTTGAGCATGTGTGGTGGCCATTTTGTTTTCAGTAGCCATTAAAAATTTTTTTTTTTTCATTTTAAAAAATGGCACCCCTCTTCAAGTGGCGCCCGGGACATGTGCCCTGCCTGCCGTACCCTAGATACGCCCCTGCGCTTGCAGATGTTGGCCTTCAGCTCCCATCATTTCTGGGTATTGGCCACTGTGGCTGGGGATTATGCGAGCTGTAGTCCAAAAAACAGCTAGGGGGCCAAAGTTGAGCAGGCCTGCCATTCGGCAAGGGTGTGGATCATAATAAAAGCAACACATGTTGGGGCTGGAGAATGCAGTGTGCGAGTGTGTGTGTGAGAGTGTGTAAGTCAGCTGCAGGCCCTCCAGTGTTGCAAAGCTGAAAATGGAGACGCTTCTAACACTTCTGTTCTCACAGCTGAGGATCAATGCCGAAGCCCACCACCCCTCCATTGCCCATTGTTGAAAGCTCTTCTCAGCCCGCTCTGTGCTGAATTTATTTACACTGCAGTAGGCCTGTTCAGAACTAGCTTCAGGAGTACCTTAACAAATTGCCACCTGCTCAGAGATGCAACTTCTAAATACTAGCTAGAAAGGGCTTCAAGTTGGAGAAATGGCAATGCTACTGCCCATAACATAAAAGGTAACGTGCGCCGTCGAGTCGGTGTCGACTCCTGGCGCGCACCGAGCCCTGTAGTTGTCTTTGGCAGAATACAGGAAGGGTTGACCATTGCCTCCTCCCACGCAGTATGAGATGATGCCTTCCAGCATCTTCCTCTATCACTGCTGCCCAATATGGGTGTTTCCCAGAGTCTACTGACTAGGGCTACTGCCCATAGGTGCGTGCTAAAGATATTTTTAGGCAATTGTCAAGAATTCCTCCCAAAGGTGTCATGATGCCATGTTCCCTGGTTGCTTGGGGGGCCCTGTGGATGCTGGGGAAGGGCGTGGCATTCCTCCTGTGGGGCTTTCATTCCCTTCAAGGGGCAATAGGGATGAGAAGGGCCCAGGCTGGTCAGATCCCAGTGGGGTTGAGAGAGCAAGGCAGAGAGAGCTGTAGGGAACAGCTCCGGGGAGCTCCAGCTAGGTTGGGTGGGGCAGGAAACAGGAAGTGAGGTCAAGAAGGGGTGGGGCTGGGAGTGGGCTTGAAGCCCTGTCAGCTCTGCACTGGGGCATTTAAAGCCAAGGCAGCCAATGATGAGGGGCTGCTTCTGAAGATGGCAGCTGGGAGTTCCCCAGGAGAGGGAACTGGCTGAGGGCAGCAAGCCAGGAGGAGGACTCAGGTGACAAGCTCACCTTCTCCCCTGCCTGTTCCTGAGGCTGACCAGTTTTTGTTTTTGTTTTGGTGCTGACCCAGTCACTCTGGGGTCCAAGAAGGGCTAGCCCACCTTGGCTCCTGGGAGTCTGACAAAAGGAGAAATAGGGACACAGCAGTAGCATTGCCACCATTGTCTTTTCTTTGTTTAGGATTTTCTTTTTCTTTTTTAAAGGAAGAATGCCTGAACAGAGAAAGGGTGACCAGAGGCAAAGGTGGAACTGGTTCCTATACCTCAAATAGTTGCATAGCGGAGGGAGTTTTGGCAGGTGCTGCTTTCCTCACCCTCTCTAAGCCACTGTTCAAAGTAGAGGCGTGTCACTGTCCTCCTTGGCCATCTGCATGCAGGAAGAGGGACATGTATAGTTACAAGATTACAAGTACATCTCGAGTTCCACTTGAAGGTGGAACCTTGGGACTGAAAATGTTGAAAGCCACTGGTCTAAACAGGTAAAGAGTTCAACATGCCTCTGGAGCAGGCCTGCTCAACTTAGGCCCCCCAGCTGTTTTTGGACTACAAATCCCATAATCCCCATCCACAGTGACCAATAGCCAGGGATTATGGGAGTTGCAGGCCAACATCTGCAGGAGGGCCAAAACTGAGCAGCCCTGCTCTGGAATGTGTGTGTGTTTGTGTTTCAAACTCCTTTTCTGCCACGGATGTAGGTAAGATAGCCTCAGCCTCCATCTGTAAGATCTCTATGATGGTGACCGACCTCACACAGTTGTGATAATGAACTTCAGGAGTGACGCAGAAATGATCAGTGTTTCATTGAAACATCTTTGCTGAAACAGTCGCCCTCTTCGAAGCCATTAAGCATCCAATTGCCTTGCCTTGCATCAAAGCAGTCAGACTGAATGACCTCCGTGCCTACCTTTAGTGCAGTCAGATCAAAGTTTGTGTGCAAGATGTTGGTGATGGGCTTGCCGCTGTTGATGCTTCGGATAAGCTTGAGCCCCCGAATGCACTCGTTGGCTCTTTGATGCAGCTGCAGTGAGAGGAAAATCAAGGATTGATTTTAACCGGCTGCCATTTTAACACTATTCATGTAAAGATGGGGAAGAACTTGGTGAAGGAAGTAGCACCACCCTGGGAAAAGATCCTGGGAAAGATTCCTGTCTGAAACCCTGAAGAACCACTGCCTGTCGGTCCAGATGGTATCAAACTAGATGGACCAGTGGTCTGACTCACTACATGGTAGCTTCCTATGTATCCATGAGATTTGCCAAAACCTAAGGATTTTGTAGATGGTGACATAGCTCAGTGGCAGAGCATTTGCTTTACATGCAGAAGGTCCCAGGTCCAGTCGCTGGTAACATCTCCAGGTAGGGCTGGGAAAGCCTTAAACCTTGGAGAAGCTGCTGCCAGTCAGTGTTGACAATACAGACCTAGATGCACCCATGATCTGATTCAGTATAAGGCAGCTTCCTATTTTCTTAAGTGTTGCAAAATCCATTGGGGTGGCTTTAGGGGAGGAAGGGTTAGGGTTAAGCTTGCAGAGGACATGAATGGTGTTTTGACCTTAACTTTAGTCTTTTTAGCTCACTAGTTGGAGTGTACCTGTGGGTTCCGGAAGCGAAACTCCTTCTGATCTTTTGGCACACCTCGATAAGAAAGCCATTCCTCCTGCACCGGAGTTGTGGAGAAGTCTGGTGAATCAGGCTCCAGCTTGCAAAAATAAGTGGCAGAGGCAGAGCGGTCTCTGAAAGAACAAGGATCCATTGAGTGTCTACTCCTTGCACGGCCAGGAAGCCATGCAGTGGAGGAGGAGGAGGAACCACTTCGGCTCCTCAGAATTCCACTTGGATGGCAAAAGGGTGCTCTGAAATCCCAGAACAATAATTAAGATCAGGGTATTTTTAAATGCCGGAAGAATGCCTTATGCCTGGCATTCAGTCTCAGAACTCAGAAGCGGCCTTTTCATGAGGCAAGGGGAGACATCTGCCTCAGGTGGCAGATTGCTGGGTAGCAAGACATCTTCCGCCATCAGAACAGCTTGCTGGGACAGATCAGAGCCTTGCAAACTTTGCAAGGAGCACCTCTTCTTGCAGTCCTCGCAGAGCTCGCTAGAAGTGTGAGGAGAGAAGAGGAGGAGGCAGGCAAACTTTCCTCCACTTCACCCCGTGCCACTTGCAGGGTTCAGTTTTGAACCTGGGGCAAGGCAGCATCTTATGTGCCACCTCAAGTGCTGCAATACCTTGGGCCACCCCTGTCAGAATTCCTATTCCAATCCTCCTGTCTCCATGAAATCTTTGGCTCAACCTTGCAAGTCCTTGTTCCTCGTTCAAAAAAACCCTAAAGCAGGTGTTCCCAACCTGTTGCTGAACTACAACTCCCACCATCCCTAGCTACAATTTATTGTGGCTGGGGATGCTGGGAGTTGTAGTTCAGCAACATCTGGAGGGCCACAGGTGAGGAACCAGCGGAGCCAGCATGGTGTAGTGGCTAGAGTGCTGGACTAGGACCGGGGAGACCCGAGTTCAAATCCCCATTCAGCCATGAAACTAGCTGGGTGACTCTGGGCCAGTCACTTCTCTCTCAGCCTAAACTACTTCACAGGGTTGTTGTGAGGAGAAACCTAAGTATGTAGTACCCCGTTCTGGGCTCCTTGGAGGAAGAGCGGGATATAAAATGTAAAAAATAAAAATAAAAAATTACAAAAAATAAAAACCACTGCCCTAAAATACACACAGTTGCATTTGCTGCCATTCATCCCTTTTTACCCTTGCCTCTCTAGATCCCTCCTCTCTTTCTTGTCTTTCCATTGCTAAAGTTTAGTTTGTAAGCGCCTTGGGGGCATGCACCTGTCTTTTGATCCTTACATGCTTTGTAAAGTATCAAGTACGTTTTCCACACTGTACGATATGTAACCCCCACTGAATAATCTGCTGACTTAATAGAGAAACCAAGCTCTGAATTTTGCTGCAAGACAGGTGAGGAGCAAGAAAGGCTGTTTTGTGGGGGAAGACACTGGAGAGAAAGTAAAAGCAACACCGGAAGAAAAAGCAATTAAAAAGGGCAAAGCCTTGCCCGCTCTGAGCCAGCCAATCAGATTTGCAGCACTGACTGGAAGAGAAGGAAGGGAGAAGCAGGCCTATATGCCCAGGGAATTATTTCAGTCAGGGGGCATTAGTTGCCACCTCCCTCCTCCAGGACCATTTTCAGAGAGCAGCAGTGGAGGTACCTGTGAAGAGCATGGGCGCGAGCATTTAGCTTCAATGAGCGCTCTGCTGCTTCTACCTTCACAGGTACTCTATTATAATATTAAAGGTAAAGTGTGCCCTCGAGTCGATTTTGACTCTTGGCACCCACAGAGTCCTGTGGTTTTCTTTTGGTAGAATACAGGAGGGGTTTACCATTGCCTCCTCCCGCGCAGTCTGAGATGATGCCTTGCAGCATCTTCCTATATCGCTGCTGCCCGATATAGGAGTTTCCCATACTCTGGGGAACATATCAGCGGGGATTCGAACCAGCAACCTCTGGCTCGCTAGTCAAGTCAGCTGCGTCAATAATATTAGAGACTTCTAAAAACACAATTATTCTTGAGAGGTGTATGATTAAGTTAAATTATCAAGGGGCCTGTTGGCCCAGGTCTTTTATGTATGAATCAGCATGCCTGATTTCAGTCTAGGAGTTACCAGTAGCGCCCTAATGTCTGCCCTGGGATATCTCAGGGACAACTGGCACAATCTGGACTACAATCTGGACCAGCAAATGGAAGTATTTTTTCACACAACGCATAATCAACTTGTGGAATTCTCTGCCACAAGATGTGGTGACAGCCAACGGCCTGGATGGCTTTAAGAGGGGTTTGGATAACTTCATGGAGGAGAGGTCTATCAATGGCTACTAGTCGGAGGGCCGCCTCCAGCCTCAAAGGCAGGATGCCTCTGAGTACCAGTTGCAGGGGAGTAACAGCAGGAGGGAGGGCATGCCCTCAACTTCTGCCTGTAGGCTTCCAGTGGCATCTGGTGGGCCTGTGTGTGAAACAGGATGCTGGACTAGATGGGCCTTGGGCCTGATCCAGCAGGCCTTTTCTTATGTTCTTATGCAAGTGATTCCAAGTGGCGTCACCAGCTAGGCTGCTTATTCCAGGCTTTATTGTGGGAAGTGAACATGGTATCAGACTTCCTCTTTTCACCACCCTGCAACTGCAGAAATAGCGAAGAGGAAGTTGTGGTTGTGTCTGCTGAAAAGCTCAAGTTTGTTTTTCATGTAACTGCACATCTGGAGACAACTGAAGGAGGAGAGCTGGTCTTGTGGTGACAAGCATGAATTGTCCCCTTTGCTAAGCAAGGCCCGTCTTGGTTTGTTTGTTTATTATATTTCTATACCGCCTGATATAGGCGTCTCTAGGCAGTATACAGAGTTAAAACAAATGTAAAACAGAATAAACAGTTAAAATTCACAAGACAGATTTAAAAAAATCTCACAAGATAAAAACACATTCAATAGTCTAAAATTAATTTCCATTAAAAGCCTGAGAAAACAGGGGCATCTTGAGGGACTTCCTAAACAAAACAAAGAAGGAGATGCTCTTATTTCAACAGGGAGCATATTCCAAAGCCCTGGGGCAGCCACAGAGAAGGCCCAGTCCCGAGTTGCCACCAAACGGGTTGGTGGAAACCATAACCAGACCTCTCCAGTTGATCTTAATAGGCGACAGGGTTCGTGACAAAGAAGGCGCTCTCTCGAGTACCCTGGACCCAAGCCGCTGAGGGTTTTATGGGTAATAACCAGCATTTGGATGGGAGACAACATGTGAGCACTTGGGGCTGAGGCTGAATCTCAGTATAAGAGTATTTGCTTCATGCAGAAGGCCTAGGAGAGGAGAGCTGGTCTTGTGGTAGCAAGCATGACTTGTCCCCTTAGCTAAGCAGGGTCTGCCCTGGTTGCATCTGAATGGGAGACTTGATGTGTGAGCACTGCAAGATATTCCCCTCAAGGGATGAAGCCGCTCTGGGAAGAGCAGAAAGTCCCAAGTTCCCTCCCTGGCAGCATCTCCAAGATAGGGCTGAGAGAGATTCCTGCCTGCAACCTTGGAGAAGCCGCTGCCAGTCTGTGAAGACAATACTGAGCTAGATGGACCAAGGGTCTGACTCAGTATATGGCAGCTTCCTATGTTCCTATGTCCCAGTTCAATCTCTGGCATCTCCAGATAGGACTGGGTGAGACTCCCGCATGAAATCTTGGAAAGCCACTGCCAGTCAGTGCAGACAATACTGAGCTTGATGGACCAATGGTCTTTGGTATGCAGCAGCTTCCTACATTCCTATATACATATCCCAGGGAGTCTTTTTATATACACCCCTAGCCTAAGGGGATTCAGTCTCTTACCTGTGTTCAAGTGCCATCACCAGAAACCCACGTGAAGCCATTTCCACACAGATGGCAGAGTAGACCGTTCTAAAAAAAAATGAAGGGCAAAGATCACAGTAAAACTAATGGAATACTCCTATGATTCCGTAGGATGTTTCCTTGAATGCAAGAAAATTTCTCAGAATCTACTAGGTCAGGGGTTCTCAACCTTGGTTCTCCAGACTGAGAACTGGCCCCTGCTAACAGAGCAAAGAGACACCTTTTAAAGTGGCGATTCTCTTAAATTTAGCAGGGGGAGAGCAACTGGCCCTATCCAACCCCAGTTGGATAGCATCCCTCCAATGGCTGTTGCTGGTGTCTACCTTATGTTTCTTTGTATACTGTGAGCCCTTTGGGGACAGGGGGCCATCCTCTTGTTGTATTATTTATTTTTCTATGCAAACCGCTTTGAGAACGTTGGTTGAAGAGCAGCATATAAATATTTGTTGTAGTAGTAGATATTGATGGACTACAAATCCTATCATCCCTAGCCACAATGGCCTTCTGTCCCCAGGGCTGTTGAACAACAAATGACCTTCAGCCACTGTGGCTGAGGATGATGGGGAATTGTAGTCCAACATCATCTGGACACCCAAGTTTGGTCTAGATCAGAACTGCACAACTTTGGCTCTCCTGCAGATGTTGGAGTACAACTCCTACAATCCCCAACTACTGGCCTCTGTGGGTAGAGATGACGGGAGTTGTAGTCCAAAGACAGCTGGAGGGCCGACACTGTGCAGCCCTGGTCTACATCAATCTGCTCTTATCTAGGTCAATCCCTAGTACTAATCCACTCAATAGCCCTGTCAAAGTGTTTGGATTTTCCGACCCCCAGTCTTGGGTAACAGAATGGGCAAGACCCTTTTCTGTTTGAGGTACTGGAGAGCTGTTACAATCAGAATAGAAGGTGCTGTGACCGAAGAGCCGGCCAAATATATGACAGCTTCAAATGAGAAAGCTGGGGATTACCAACAGAGAACCGAGAGGAGAGCTGGTCTTGTGGTAGCAAGCATGACTTGTCCCCTAAGCTAAGCAGGGTTTGTCCTGGTTGCATCTGAATGGGAGACTTGATGTGTGAGCACTGGAAGATATTCCTCCCAGGGGATGAAGCCGCTCTGGGAAGAGCAGGAGGTTCCAAGTTCCCTCCCTGGCATCTCCAAGATAGGGCTGAGAGAGATTCCTGCCTGCAACCTTGGAGAAGCTGCTGCCAGTCTGTGTAGACCAGGGGTTCTCAATGTTGGGTCCCCAGATGTTATTGGACTTCAACTCCCATAATCCCCAACCAAAGACCACTGGGGCTGGGGATTATGGGAGTTGAAGTCCAATAACATCTGGGGACCCAACATTGAAAATCCCTGGTGTAGACAATACTGAGCTAGATAGACCAATGGTCTGACTCAGTATATGGCAGCTTCCGATGTTCCTAACCCCACTGAGAAGAAAATCAGAATTCCCAGGTTTCTTGAGGGACCTTGTTAATTGAAAACCTGCTTATATCAGAAGGAGGGATACTTTCATTTTCGGGGGTGGGTGGGTTTAAGAACAGTTACCCACAGCACTAAAAAGCAACCACCCAACACTGGGATGTTTACCAATTACCATCACTGACAGCTCACCTTTCTACAACAGAAAAGTACTAAGTGATGGTCCAGCATCTAGTCTAATCCAAGATGTGCTGGAGCCGGCGTGGGACTAATCCACTCTAGCCGATCTTCATCCCCTGGCACTTTCTAATGAGCTCACAAGGATTTGTGGGGGAGGGATGGGCGGCAGAGGGGATGTCTAACAGGATTTGGAATCTCCTGCCTCAAAGGCATCCATCAGAGCGGCCTTGAAACCAACCTACAGCAACCCTTCACCTGCTGGCGGCTTAGCGCCCTGCAATAAGCTCCGGGGCGGTGCTCATGCACAGCGATTCTGCCCACGAATGCCTGCTCCAGACAAGGAGCGAGGCAGGCCTTTTCAAAAGGGCACTTCAGAAATGCACCATGGCACCGTGAGTGTCGTTCACGTGCATAGTGTGCACTGCTGCCTGCGCCTTTTCCTTGACTGTGCACACGTACTTTGCTGCCTAGAGTCACATTTCATGACTCTAATCATCCATGAGCCAGGGCCACAGATTCTGGCCATGGGTACCATCTCAGGGGACAAATGCTCATAGGGTCCACCCACGAGAGATGGAAAACAGGCGACAGCCTGGTTGCATGTACGGCTTTCTGTGCATCGCCCCCTCTTCTTTATCCCTACCCCCAAACGATTAGGGTCGAATCCCTGATAACTGAGCAAAGAGGCATCTTTTAAAGTGGTGATTCTCTTATATTTAGCAGGGGGAGAGCAACTGACCATATCCGTCCCTCCAGTGGCCGTTGCTCATGAAGCTATTCATCACACACGCGAGCAAAACCGGGCTAAGGAAGCCTAGCCCAGTTTCGCCTGCACGTGTGTACCGCTGGGATTGGGCCCAATCCTGGCGGCACCTCAGCAGCAAACCCGCCTCTGGAGCCACCCTCTACAACGAGGTTAGGACTCGAGCGAATGCCCTCCTAAGCCCGTTTCTGTCATCATCTGCCAGCCGTGGCTGCTTGGCTCCCAAGCAGGACCCCAGCCAGCTACGGGGAGGGGAGGGGGATCTCCATAATGCATTGCACAGTGCATTATGGATGCTCAGGAGGGGGGGGGAACATCCCGGCACCCTGACCCCAACAAGCTACCAGCAGCAGCCAGTAATAATTCTGGGCAGGCACTCCACCGGCGGGAGCCCTCGATCGTCTGTGGGGAGGGAAGTTTTTTAAGCTAACCCTCTTGCCCTTTCTCACTGCTTGTGAGGAAGGGCTCAGTGTCTACCTTATGTTTCTTTTTAGATTATGAGCCCTTTGGAAACAGACCCTCTTATTTATGTATTTATTTTTCTATGTAAACCACTTTGTGAACTTCGGTTGAAGAGAGGGATATATTCATAACAGTAGTAGTAACACTGCAGTCGTTTTTGCACGGAGGTGAGGGTTAGAGTCAGGGTTAGGGTAATAATGAAGAAATTGTTGTACAGTCTCCATGGAGTAATTCTTGGAGGACATTCCTGCCAAACTGAGATCGAATCAATAAATAATAATAATCTTAACTTCTATTCTTCTGAAAACACTGCAAAAGTTCCACAGTAGTGTGTGTATTTTTTATTTAAAAGCGTTTAAAACACCAGTGCAAATTTGGTCACTGCAGGTCCAATAGAACAATACAAGCATGATAATATACTGAAAGCAATCACCTGTTTTGGAGACCTTGCAAAAAATAACAATGAGCAAAAAATAACAATGAGCAATGAGCCTTTTCTTCTAGGCTAAAAGACGCCTAGAAGCTTCTTTTAGGCTTCTAAAAGAAGCCTCCATGGAGTGGGAATAAATCCTCAGAACTGGGCATTTGGACAGCCCCATTGCAGAAGAGTGCGATATTCATTGGTGAAGACTCTGTAGCAGCCATGTAGTATATAGGAAGCGTCTTTGGTGGGGGAGGAGAAATGGGTACACCTGATCAAGATCTGGGTCCTAGAGGAGCCTGGATGAGGCCCTTCACATTTCTCATTGTTATCAGTCACTTTTTACATCATCCAACATTATGCAATCTTTGCAGGATTTGAACTGAACAACTGTTGTTTTGCAACATCACATTATGTGCGTCTTTGGCAACATCACATTTCTTTCGCAACATCACATTATTTGTGTCTGGTTGCACATTTCAAAGACCCTGGGGTGATGTCCATTTTAGGAGTACAAGACCAGAAGACTGTTCTCACAATTATTATTAGGGTAGGAGAAGCCACCTACTCTAGTGGTTTTTCCTCCTGCCTCCTTCTGAAGATGGGGACGGAATCTGGATAGGGCACCCAAGAACATAAAACAGTCCTGCTGGATTAGGACCAAAGCCCATCTAATCCAGCATCCTGTTTCCCACAGTGGCCCACCAGATGCCCACCCACACCTGCCCTACCCTCCTGGGGCTTGACAGATGATCAAGCTCCTCACCTCCAATCTTTTTATCCCAGGGAGGCAGTGGATGTCCTGAATCGGGGGCTGGAGGCTGTGATGGGTTGGATGTGGCCTAATAAACTGAGACTGAATCCGGACAAGATGGAGGTAATGATGGTCAGCAGGAGAGACAATTGGGATGAGGAGATCTTACGGGTTCTGGATGGGGTTGCACTCCCCTTGAAAGAGCAAGTACGCAGCTTGGGGATATTACTGGACCTGGCTCTGCTTTTGGAAGCTCAGGTGGAGGCGGTGGCCAGGGGTGCCTTTGCATGGTTTCGGCTAGTGCGCCAGCTGCGTCCCTTTCTCGAGAAGGCAGATCTGGCCAGTTACCCATGCCTTAGTCACGTCACGGCTGGATTACTGTAATGTGCTCTACGTGGGGCTGCCCTTGAAGAATATCCAGAAACTGCAGCTAGTGCAAAATGTGGCAGCTAGGGTTTTTGAAAGAGTTGCACTGGCTACCTGTTTGTTTCTGGGTTCAATTCAAGGTGCTGGTTTTGACCTTTAAAGCCCTTAATGGTTTGGGCCTGGGAGGGACTGCCTGCTCTCAAGGGTTGCTGCCCGCTTGACGAGGTCATCTGAGGGGGCTCTGCTCCGGGTGCCGACAATGAGGAAGGCTCGGCTGTCGTGCATGCGGGACAGGGCCTTCTCTGTTGCTGCCCCCAGACTCTAGAATGCTCTCCCAGTGGCTATTCGCTCCTCGGTCTCCATCACAGTTTTTAGAAAGCATGTTAAATCTTGGCTTTTTACCCAGGCTTTTATATGATTGTCTCTACTGCTGCTTCTTTGCATTTTGTGCAGTTTTTATGCTTGTATTTTAAATCTTTTTAGTCAGATTTGTTTTATATTTTAGCTTAATATTTCAATTGTGTCATTTTTATAGTCTTATTCTTAATTTTTGTGTAAACCGCCTTGGGATTGTTTTAATGAAAGGCGGTATACAGATTTAACAATAAATAAATAAATAAAAATAAATTATTGCCCTATTATTAGGATAGGAGGCTTCTCGAGTCCTCAGAGACGAGAAACATTTTGAATGCTTCTTGAAAGACATGCCAAGGAAATACTCATCAGGACACGGAGATCAGACCATGATAATGGGTACTTTCCATGCAAACCCAAGTTCTACACTAAGAAACAGCCATTTCTATAACTTGAACAACTTATTTCTGTTTTTCAGCATTGGCTGCGAACTCCAGGCACTTTCCAGATTACAGGCTACAACTGCCGAAAAATGCTTTGGCCTGGCCGGATCGAATTGGCAATATAATGAAAGGGTATTATGCGAAGCCACCAGCAGCAGTCTTTTCTAGATTGTGCAAAACTCCCCACATCGGGAAAATACAGCTATTTGTTTACAACGTTGTAGGACTGTAATGCAGCAATAAAATCCGAAAGAAGGCATCGGAAATGTGAATGGCACCTTGCTGACAGCACAGGGACGGCAATGTCGATACACAATACAGAAGCACACTTAACAGACCCATAGTGACACTGTTGTAGTGTCCAATCTAGAAAGCACCCAGCAGGCCTTCTCAAATGTCCTTCGCACAGAAAAGGGAAAGCTTCATTATATGCAGCCACATCTGAAATTTCTACAAAATCAGAGACATTTGGGAACCAGGGCAGAACTCTTACCGAAAAGCTCCTAGTCCATGGGAGAATATGATCAGGGGGTACTTGCTGGAACTTGTTTTGAAAGGTGCATCCCAGTTCACGGGGATTCTACATGACCCTGCAGACATAAAATGGCATGTGAGTAAGATGAGAACAGCTGCTGGAGGGTTAATGCTTTAGCACTCAATTATTATGGGATAGCTACAGTATCCAAGTAATTGCCTGCTCTCTTCTTTGTTCCTGGGGGCTTCTTAAAGTTCAGGATCATAGACATGGAGTTTTGCATTCCCTGTGCAGTTCATACTGCAGGCAATGGAATTTGGGGCACAGTTTTGTCACTGTAAGCTCCGAGTCCTTAGGGTAGCTGTTCTCAAACCTGGGTCCCCAGTTGCTGCTGGTCTTCAACTCCCATAATCCCCCCACCCACAACGGCCACTGTGGCTGGAGATCATGGGAGCTGAAGTCCAACAACATCTGGGGACCCATGTTTGAGAACCTCTGCCTTCTTAGGGTTCTAGATAAAGGCAGAAACAGCGGTGGGGACAGGGAATCCGTGTCCTTGAAAACCCCTGCAGCCACCTTACCAAACGACACGCTGAGCAAGGGGGCACACCATTTCCTGTTCATGTTCATGTAGTCAGCTAGTCCATAATAGTATTCGTAGCGGGGGATCCAGAAGGGCTTCTCTGGGTTATTCTGTGGAATGCAGGGATAGAACAATCTGAAGAAGAGACCCTGAGGAAGAGAAAAGTAGAATGCATCATAAACGGAAGTTCATGGCATGTATAATCCATGCTCTGACCATCTTCAAAGAAAGCTATGCTGCTTGCACCTGACAGTAAAAGAGAAATAATGGCTAAAGTAAGGAGGAGAAGCGGTCTTGTGTATGTATTATTCCATACAGAAAGTGTCGGTTATGGCACTGGCACACAGGAACACAGGAAGCTGCCGTATACTGAGTCAGACTATTGGTCTATCTAGCTCAGTATTGTCTACCCAGACTGGGAGCAAGTCTCCAAGGTTGCAGGCAGGAATCTCTCTCAGCCCTATCTTGGAGAAGCCAGGGAGGGAACTTGGAACCTTCTGCTCTTCCCAGAGCAGCTCCATCCCCTGAGGGGAATATCTTCCAGTGCTCACACATCAAGTCTCCCATTCATATGCAACCAGGGTGGACCCTCCTTAGCTAAGGGGACAAGTCATGCTTGCTACCACAAGACCAGCTCTCCTCACTACTCCTACTCCTACTACTCCTTTAGTAGTAATTATGTTTATTGGTTATTACCATTTAAAGCCCTACATACAGGGTTCTCAAACTTGGTCTGCAGCAACTTGGTCTCCAAGATTGGGCTGAGAGAGATTCCTGCCTGCAATTTTGGAGAAGCCGCTGCCAGTCTGTGAAGACAATATTGTGCAAGATGGACCTATGGTCTGACTCAGTATATGGCAGCTTCCTATGTCCCTATGTTCGTAAAGAGACAGGAGTGGGCAAAGCGTCTTTTTTTCTAGCCAACTAACAATTCTGTCTGGATTGCAGAATGATTAATCATTTGCAATCTCTGCCCCCACCAGCCAGAACCTCAGCTGGTCTTCTGAGTGATGCAAGTTCAGCAGGACAGATTGTTTCAGATGCACATTCATGAAACCACATCCTCTTTACCCTGGAGTAAGTAATCTAGAGTAACTGCCACACTGCTACCCATTTTATTTTCACAATTGCACTCTCAAGTCTACAAAATACTCTTACTATGGAGTAACTCCAACTGTACTCATCAGGGCTGAGTGAACCTGAGTAAACATGCTTAGGATCGAAATTACTCTAACCCAGGGGTAGAGGGATGCTGTTGGACTACAATTCCCATCCTTCCTCACCACAATGGCTGGGGGATGCTGGGTGTTGTTATTATTAAGAATATTTATATACCGCTTTCCACCAAAAAAAGTCCTCAAAGCGGTTTATATAGAAAAAAGGAACAAGATGTTCCCTTGTTCCCAAAGGACTCACAATGGAAAAAATAAACACAAGGCCAGCAACAACCACTGGAGGTACGGTGTGCTGAGGTTGGATAGGGACAGTGACTCTCTCCCCACTAAATATAGGAGTCCCCACTTTAAGGTGCCTCTTTTGCCCAGTTAGCAGGGGCAAAGTTGGGGACCCAAGTGTGAAAACCGCACCTCAAACACTTTTTATCCATAGAACATTCTCTAATTTACCAAAGCACATCACATTCATGATTTTAGGAATTCTTAAGACAACTCTGCACAGTGCCATATTTACCTGAATAGAAGGCGACTTAAAAGACAGGCTAAATACAGGTTAGCCCAAAGAAAGAGGAATCTGAATCTAAAATGACACGCCTGCCCCTAATATTTAACAGGCAAGAAGTGGGGGAAACTCTCATCTTAGATTTGGATAAATACGGCAAGTTATTCCCAAACTGTGGGGGTGGGGGTGCACTTGAATATGAGAGGTGCTATTTTATCCAGGCCACCTGTTGGGCCATTCAGACGTCATGCAGAACCATAGCTAAATCTTAGTTCCATGCAATGTTTCCGAACCTTCCCAGCTTTGATCATCGGCATATTGGAAGAATTCTACCTTCTACTGCAGTTAGAAACAAACCAAGATTGGTCGTGACATCTGAACCGACTGATCTCGGTTTATTTTAATCAACTTCCTTGAAATAAACTGGAATCTGAATCCAAGGTTTGAAGTGACTGTCATGAAAGTCACTTTCATGACTTTATGGTTGATTTACTTGAAGCAATTTGGATAGAATAAACCAAAATCGGTAGGTTCAGACATCACAAGTAGTACTGGTTTGTTTCCCAACCACATTTCGATGCAGAATTGGGTTGAGAGCCCTTTTTGTTGAGAAGCAGTATATAAACATGCTTAATAACTAATGCTTAATAACTAAAAACATTCTTTAAACCCATCTGTGGGCAAGGGAGCAATCAAGGAGTGCTTGTTTCTGAGGCTTGGAGATGCTGTGCAGAACAGTGTTGCCTCTAGCAGGGATTCCCAGATGATGTTTACTATAATTCCCAGCATCCCCAGGTGCAATGGCCTTTGGCTGGGGATTCTGGGAGTTGTAGTCAGAAACACCCCAGGATTCTGGGAGTTGTTGTCAGAAACATCTGGGAATTCCTGATAGAGGAAACACTGGTACAGAACCAAGACTTAATTGTGGCTCCACAGGATATCTAAATTGGCCCGCTGAGTGCATGGCAGAGGTTAAATCTGTAGTGGGGATCTAGTTTATTCTCTTAGCTATGGCATCACTTGTTGGACTACATTGTTGGACTCTTAGCTATGATATTCTATTGAGAAACTAATGAGGAAAGGGGAAACACTTGTACATTGTCACAAGTCGCTCCTTAAATGCATCACAAGTCACTCCTCAAATGCTGTGAGATCAGCAGGATGGGTGTGAGTGCTGTCTGGGCATCAGCAAGAACACTTCATGCTGACTGTCTATCCCCAAACCTGCTGACTTGCTCATTAGCTAAGTTGTCAGCAAAATGACAATCCTGAGCTCACATGCTGTGAATCCAGTGGGGCCTCCTTCTGAGCAAGCGTGCACAGGTCCCAGCTGAAATCCTGCACACCCAATGGGTTCTCAGAAGTGGGTCCCCAGATGTGGCTGGACTAGAACTCCCATCACCCAGTCCCTAGGCCAGGGCTGCTCCACTTTGGCCCTCCTGCAGTTGCTGGCCTACAACACCCATAATCCCTGGCTGTTGGCCACAGTGGACGGGGATTATGGGAGTTGTAGTCCAAAAACAGCTGGGAGGGGGGCTAAGTTGAGCAGGCCTGCACCTGGGCCCACAGCCCCCCTTTTGGGAATTAAACTCAGTTATACAACCCCAAGAATAATTACATATGGGTTTTTTTTAAAGTCTCTAATATTATAATTCAAGAAATACGCCGCAGACTAGCACTTGGTAGGGTTGCAATGAAAGCATTGCAAAGGATATTTAGATGCTGTGACGTGTCTATACCTACAAAGATTAGAATCGTTCGGACAGTGGTTTTTCCCGTGACACTCTATGGATTCAAAAGCTGGACTTTGAAGAAGCAAGATAGAAAAAGCATTGACGCTTTTGAACTTTGGTGCTGGAGAAGACTTTTGAGGATACCATGGACAGCCAGGAAAACCAAGAAATGGATCATAGAACAAATCAAATCAATCCAGAATTTCCACTCGAGGCACAAATGACCAGGCTCAAACTACCATACTTCGGGCACATTATGCGAAAACCCAGCTCCCTTGAGAAGTCCATCATGCTGGGGAAAGTTGAAGGAAAGAGAAGAAGAGGACGACCAGCAGCAAGGTGGATGGACTCAATTACAACAGCAATGAAGGCACCACTGAGAGACCTGAAAGGCCGAGTTGAAGGCAGATCATCCTGGAGAGATTCTATTTATGTGGTCGCTAAGTGTCGACACCGACTTGATGGCACTTAATCAATCAATCAATATTATAACACAGCAGTTATGAGGCTGGAGGTAGCAGAGAGCGAGGGGAGGTCAGGAGCTCTGTCCCCGCTCTTGGCAGGTGCTTCCACTGCTGCGCTTCCTTTCTGGAAGAGGTCATGGAGGAGGGAGGTGACGGATGAGACGTGGGGCCCTGAGCAATTCATCAGGGGCACCATATACCCCACCAGGTATGGGCCATTCCCTAATGACGCCCCTGCCAGACACAATGGGAGTTGTAGTCCAAGAGCACCTGGGGACCCACGTTTGAGCACCCCCTGGTACAGAAAGAACTACCAGTACAGAAGGATTGTACAAAAACCCCAGTACAGGAGAAACTACCGAGAAGTAAATATGCAAAGAACCAGTGGTTAGACCTGAGGTTCAACTATGTGATCTGCAGAAGTGTTGCAAGGTTGGAGTGGGCCCTGGGCCAAAAGGTAAATAAAGGTGGGCCCTTGCCCCCCACCCCCACCCCCACCCCAGGCTTCTTCAGAGAGGTGCAAGGGGGGAAAAGCAAAGAGCAAGCTGTCACCCAGCTGCCAGCGCTCCCCACAGGGATCCAGGGACATTTGTCCCCTCCTGCTTGCAGCTAAGACCATTCAAAGCATCATAGTAGGTGGGTGACCAGCCAGAGTCAGTCTGTCCATCTGTCTCTCTCTCGGCCCTTTTAAAATTAAGTTCAACATCCGTACGACGAGTGTACAATATACACAGGTACAGTCATTCACATGTCATGCTGAACACAGGTACAGAAGTACACTTCCTATCTGTACCATGCATTTGAAGGGCCTGTGTCCAGGCAGATTTTTAAAATGAACACAGGTACAGTCATTCACACAAACATGTGTATGAGTGCACAGACATCTCTCGCACAACGTAATGTCTGAATTGGGCTCTCTCTCTCTCTCTCTCTCTCTCTCTCTCTCTCTCTCTCTCTCTCTCTCATTTACATCACAGGATTTTTGCAAGGGCAAGTGAAAAGATGAAGTACGTGAGCCCTGGGCTTTTTGGAGGAAGGATAAAAAGGGAACAAAGTTCAATACTTCTTTGCATTTAAAATCCCGTATTGGAAAGCTGCAGGGCGTGTATGTGGTTTGAAGCAGGGAAGCAGGAGGCGGGGAAAGGATCAAGCACTCCTGTCCTCCCCACCCGAGAAAGCAGAACAGTGTCAACTGCCCCCACCAGTGTTCCCTCTAAGGCGTACGCACATGCGCGCACTCACACGTTTTTTGATGTCCGCTCAGTTCATTTTAGATCTCGCTCAGGTTGAATCAGGAAGGCCCCATTCTGAATGTGTGTGTGCACACACTGCCTTGATACTGCTGCCCAGAACCAAACTCATTCAGCACACAGATGAGAAAAATTAGAGAGAACACTGGCCCTCACAAAAAGCAGTTTTTCCTCACTGAAAGGGGCTGCTGCATCACCCTGATCTGTTGCTCAGGCTAGCCCTACAGTTCCTTTTTAACAGTGCATTTGCATACATCAGGGGTTCTCAGATTTGGGTCCCCAGATGTGGTTGGACTACAGGTCCCATCATTCCCACCCGCAATGGCCATTATGGCTGGGAATGATGGGAGCTGTAGTCCAGCCACATTTGGGGACCCAAAACTGAGAAGCCCTGTACATATTGCTTCTATTCAGTGGGAATAATAAGTTATAATTATTCTTTTGCCATTTATTTTTGCACACCAGCATATTCAAAGTGCTCCAGTTACATTGTCTCAGCTGTATTCCCAACAACCCTGCAAGCTAGGCTGGGACTATTATCCCATACAGAGAGTGTCGGTTATGGAACAGACAATACAGATCAGGAATTTCCTGGTTCCCATCTCAGCCTCTAAAAGGTAAAGTTGCGCCATCGAGTCGGTGTTGATTCCTGGTGACCACAGAGCCCCTGTGGTTGCCTTTGGTAGAATACAGGAGGGGTTTACCATTGCCATCTCCTGCACAGTCTGAGATGATGCCTTTCAGCATCTTCCTATATTGCTGCTGCCCGATATAGGAGTTTCTCATATTCTGGGAAACACACCAGCGGGGATTCAAACCAACAGCCTCCTGCTCTCTAGGCAGGTTGCTTCCCCGCTATTTATTTAATTTATATACCACCCCCAAACTTACGTCTCTGGGTGGCTTACAATAAAACAGTAAAAATCAAAACACCAAAACATTAACACAATTTAAGCTTTAACGCAGTGTCAAAAGCTTTAAAGTCTAACCATGTAAGCCATGAGCTCTCAAACCAGGTGGACAAGAAAAGGGGAGCAAAGGTCGGTATCATTTTTGAACCCCACCAGCATTTTGCATTCTGCTTTCCCACTTGTTTGTTCATCTTCTTCTTCCTCCTCCAACTTCTACAAAACTTGCATTATGGCAGCAGAACTTCCGCCCACCCTTCCGATACGAGTCGTGGCTACCGCCGTACCTTTTGGGACTGGCCCACCATCACATCCGTGCAGCCCACGGCGTAGGACCCCTTCCCTTGGGGCAGATCCAAGGACTGGGTGACCCCCATGCTCGCTTCTTCGGCTTCAGCGGGGAGCCTAAACTGGACGGGAAACGCCGCTGCGAAGAAGAGCCTGGATGATGACCTGGAAAGACCGAAGTCTCGGCGATACTTCCGCCCGCATCGGTTTGCGCAAGCCGGGGGCTCGGGCTCCCACGGGCCAATGGCTGTGATCTTCGCTTCTGGGTTGTGGGAGGAGCTTGGAGAAGGGAAAAAAGCAAAAGTTTCCCCAAACTTCTGAACAATCTTGTCAGCTGTAACCAAGCAACGCCTGTCTGCATTGGATTTTGCCGTGGAGGGGCGCTTCTTTCAAAAGAGAGTTTTGGTTCTTTCCTTGCGTTAATTCTTTCCTTCCTCCTGTGCTGACTAATGAGCGGCATATCCTTGTTTTTCTGACACTCAGCTTACAGCTTCTCTGAGGCAGCAGGCAAGCAGAAGAGGCATAAGTATCGCTTTGCATTCTGTGTTCAACAGTGGCCGGACAGATTCATGTATCAGGGGTTCTAAAACGTGGGTTCGAATCGCAGATGATGTTGGACTACAACTCCCATCATCACGGAGGACTCGACCATTGTGGCTGTGGATGGTGGGAGTTGTAGTCCAACATCTCCTGGGAACCCACGTTTGAGAACCCCGATTTAGGTATATAAAATATGTGTTTACCCTGCCTTTTAGTTCAGTCTTTTAATGCTGCTTACACAATCATTATTATTTAATTTAAAAAATAAATTAAAATGACAATATGACCTAATTAAGGATTGCATTGGACATAGACTGGATGTCCCTGATTGTATATGGAATTTTACTGTATTTGTGTGTGCTTAACGGCCCAGAACCAGTCACCTCAAGAGGCGCAGCAGGGAAATGCTTGACTAACAAGCAGACTCCTGGACGCCAGGAGTCAAAATCCACTTGATGGCACACTTTATCTTTAACCGCCCAGAGACGCAAGTTTTGGGTGGTATAAAAATATTTTAAATAAAATAAATAAATAATCATGCAACTGGTCAGAGATGGAAATTACGATGATGATGTTATTATATAAAAAGTAAAGCAGCCTACAGCAAAACCATCAATCCAACTAGTTTTCATCACTCATGACAATTATACAGATTATAAATTCACAGTTAAGACCTCTTATGTATATATTACATCCAACCAGAACTATATGGTAATACATTCTAACATGAAACCCAGTACAGAGAGGGAAAACTATGTATTTATCATATTTATATAGCGCCTGATATATCTATCATTAATATTATATACACACATTTTGTACACACCTATATATTGGAGATACATTTAATATCTAGTTTATATCTAATAAAACAACCATTGTCTAATGTTTTATCATTTGAATATGAAATAAAGAGAAAAGCAGTTTAGAAAATTTAAAATAACCATAACCCAGCAAAAAACAGCTATAAACACACACAAAAACCGGTAAAGGAGGTCAATTATGTTTATTACATTTTTATCCTCACAACACTCCTGAAAAGTAGGTTAGACTGAATGAACATAGGAAACTGCCTTCTACCGAGTCAGACCATTGCTTCATCTAGCTTAGTATTGTCAACCCTGACTGGCAGCAGCTTTCCAAGGTTGCAGAGAGGAGTCTTTCCCAGCCCCACATGGAAATACCAGGGAGGGAACTTGGAACCTTCTGGAGGTTCCAACTGGAGCCAGTTCTCCACCCCTATGGAAGTTCTACAGAGTTATGAATTCAGATCGCAGGATTCAAAGTACACAGTGCTAACTGTTATATAATAGAACCATTGCGCAATAGAAAACTGGTTGGCCTAAGGTTACCTAGTGAGTTTCATGGCAGAGTGTGGGTTTGAATCTGGGTTTCCTAAGACCTAGTCTGGTTGCCGAACCCCGACTATAACAATTTTGCAATGCCTCTGTCCCAAATGCCTCTGGAATTCAGAAGCTCAGCTGATTCAGAAGCTTAAAGGTTCTATTCACCTTTCATGACCAGTGATCCCTGTAGTCCCCATGTGTTGTTGACTACAACTCCCAGCATCCTCCACTGCAATGGCCTTTAACTGGGGATTATGGGAGTTGTAGTCAACATCATCTGGGATTCCCTGTTACAGGGAACACTGCTTATGACTAACAGTCATTGATAGACTGTTTCCCGTAAAACAGTTTAATCATAGGCATAGCGTCAATTGGACAAGGGGGTGTGACTGTTCCTGGGCCCGGACTGGTCAGGGGGTCCACAAGGGATGTTGCCCTGTTGCCCTCCGTGCTGCTGCTGTCCTCTGCTGTCTGGTCACTCATACTGCCCATAATCTTCACCGTCGGGGGGGAGCAGGCCACTCCCTGTGGCGGCAGTGGGCGGCCTTCTCCCCCACACTCCCGGCCAGGGTGTGGCTTCTCTCGGGCCTTCGGGCCTGCATACTCCGAGTATGGATAGCGTCATGCCAGGGGGACCCTGGAGGAACTTTGTCCCTTGGCCGCTAGGCAGCCTGCTACACACCTGAGTTTAATTAGCAAATTAAAAATAACTAAGCATGTTATTAAGATTTCCAGCAATAGCTCCGATACATTTACTGAATGAAATGATAATCAGCAAGGAGCAGGGCCTTCACTGCTGTAGCCCCAAGAAAAATAGAAGGCTCTCCAGGAAAACATTCCTAGCACATCCCTTCAAGCATTCTGGGAAGGCATTTGATTAGTAAAGGAATGTTGTATGTCCACATGACGTGATCTGCTATGTGCAGCATACTGGCCTGGTTCACACAATTGTTTGAATCTAATGTGGGTTTCTAACTTGTAATGTGTAAACCCACACCAGGGGAAAATCTCAGATTCACCTTGGACCATAAACCACTTTGGCTTGTGTTCGCACAATCATGCCCATTAAACCTAGATTCAAATGACTGTGTGAACTACGCAACTGTGATTTTAGTTTAGGACTGTTAGCTGATGTTTCTATTTCTTATCTAAGTTCTATAGAAGACCTGAGGGAACAACACCCCCTGTAGCTGGCATATAGGCATATGTAACCCCAACAAGTCAGAGTCTCTGTCTCTGTCTCTGTCTCTGTCTCTCTCTCTCTCTCTCTCTCTCTCTCTCTCTCTCATTTAATGACAGTATAATTCCACCAGTGGGTGCAAAATTCTATCTATCTATCTATCTATCTATCTATCTATCTATCTATCTATCTATCTCAAGCTACATATATGTATATATGCAAATACACAAATTCATTTACACACAAGTAGAGATAAATTCCAAATGCAAGTTTACAAAAGGACAAATCACAAAAACACACGAATACAATATTGTAGCTATTATACAATAGCTTTGCTTGTCAGCATGTGTCTTGTTAAGAAGAACAGAACTCCCAGTCTCTCGCTTTAGCAATGTCCCAAAAGTACTCTTGTACTGCTCATACCTCTCCTCTATGAGGTCTCGAGGATATGAGAGACGAGGCAGGCAGACATGGAAGCTCGGCTTGTCTAGGGTCTTGAACTGGTGCACAAACTTGCTTGAAGACCAGCCTGTGTAGAGGCATTCCCTCGCCAACCAAGAGGGTTCCATTCCAGCAAAACCTCACTGTTGGCAAATTCGTGGTTGGTGAGGCATTAAAATCTGTGGAAAAAGGGGTTAGGGGAACCACCGTTTTGAAAAGACTAAAAAATAAAGGAAAAAATGCTCAAAATTTGCCCCCAATCCCCCAAACCCCTTTAAAACTGCCAAGAGTCAGCAAGAGGAGTGCACAGATTGAACTTCTGGACATTTTTTTAACCCCCTTAAATCACTAAAAGGCTTTTTTGAACCCCCCCCACCAATCGGTAAGAATTACTATAAATGATTTGCGGGGTCAGCAAGAGGAATGAGTGGATTGATTCTCTGAATGCCCCCCCAACTCCCCCACCCCCAATCACAAAGAAATCTCATCAAACCACGATACCCAGGTCACAGTTGGCGAGACCAGTCACAATTTCCCAGTCGCGGATACTCAAAACCGCAATTGGGAAAACCACAATTGGCTAGAGATGGATGTATTTCTTAGACTCAAAAAACACCCTCTTACATCAAATTATTTCCCCCTTTCACTTTACCTGCAACAATAGAAGCAAGTTCATAAAGCAAAGGGTTTCAAAGCCTCCTTTTCCCTCTCTAAGATCAGGAGCAACTCAGCTTTTTGCGGATGCAGCAAACTCTAAAGACCTTCTGAGCAGCTCCACTACTAATTAAGAAAGGGGAGGGCAGGGTGCGTGAGTGGGGTAAAGTGGTGGGGAGAAGAAGAATTTGGTGTCCCTCCACAGGTATCCAAAGAACTTGAGCTGCTAAATATTGGAGTGCATCCTCCAGCTATGCTTATCTGGCTTGTAGGAGAGGAACTTTCACGTGCCAGTAACTTTTAATGTATTTTTATAATACTTAAAATTATAGCATTTACGAGATAAATATGTACTGCATACTGGAAAATTGACAGATTTTTCATTTATCAGCATTTTCTCAATGGCAGGGAATGTGCAAGTTGGACTTTCCATAAACGTGACAAATGATTTCCATAATGATGTATGTAATTGTATGGTTTGTCTCCAGACTGTGTGACATCTTTCCCAGCCTACTGAGCATGGGTTGGGCTACTCAGCTGTCAAAACCCCACAATCTCCCTACCTTCTTGATTCATCATCCAGCAGAGGGTGCCACTTAACCACATAGCAGCAGTCCAAGTCTACTAGGTCTTCACTTCTTGTGGCAAATGAAGCATTGTGGAGTGAACTGAACAGAATGAATGCTGAAGAAAATTGGTCTTCTGGGTGTGTGTGTGTGTGTGTGTGTGTGTGTGTGTGTGTGTGTGTGGTAGAGATAGCAGATATGATAGCTGCACCCTTGATGGGACAACAGACCCCCAAACATTTGATTCTCATTTTGATGAAGGGCCACGCTGTTGCTGTAATTTTAAAGAAACACACAGGAGGAAAAAGTACCACACAACGCTCACAAATAGGAAGGAAGGCAGCAGGAATGGTGAATAGTGTTCCCCCTGTGGGCACATGTGTGCGTGCTCACATTTTTTGATGTCCGCTGAGTTAATTTTAGATCCTACTCAGATTGAATCTGGAAGGTCCCACTCTGAATGCACATGCGCACACACTGCCTTGATATTGCCGCCCAGAACAAAACTCATTCCGCACAGAGATGAAAAAGGTTAGAGAGAACACTGATGGTGAAATAGGTGTTTTATTAAAGGGTGGATCCCGACATGTTTCGAGTAAATACTCTTCTTCAGGGGAATACAACATATAAAATATACCGATGTGGATGGTTAGAAATAGTTATAAAAGGAATTATATGAAACTAAACACAATGTTAAAAAACAGATAAAAGCAAGCCATAATCATAATCTTTTTAAAAAGAAAGTAAGGTAAACCTCAAGAACAAAGACACCTAATGGCGCAGTAGGGAAATGACTTGACTAGCAAGCCAGAGGTTGCTGGTTCGAATCCCCGCTGGTATGTTTCCCAGACTATGGGAAACACCTACATTAGGCAGCAGCGATATAGGAAGATGCTGGAAGGCATCATCTCACACTGAGCAGGAGGAGGCAATGGTAAACCCCTCCTGTATTCCCCTCCAAAGACAACCACAGGGCTCTGTGGGCGCCAGGAGTCGACACCAACTCGACCGCACACTTTCCCTTTACTTTACAAAAACAAGAGAGGTACTGATAAATAACTTCTCACAAACTGACTAGCAGATTAAAACACTATGGCAAAGATATATAAACTAAACCAAGGGTTATGATCAATAACTTTTTATAAACAAACAAATTCAAGCAAAGGTATTAAACTAAACCACAGTTTAGTAAATAGCTTCTTAGAAACTGGCAAGTTTGAACAGTGTAACAAAGATACTCAAATTAGCGAAAGCATGATGAATGCAACACATGGGGTAACTAGCTCACATGCAAATGGCAGAAAAATAAAACCTTGACTCAAATGGATAAGTATAGGAAAATTAAGACTACAAAAGACTAGAAGATGAAAAGTGACTCATGGTGGTTTACAAAGCAGAATACAAGAGAACCTTGTTACTTGTGGATCCGGCATCCATGGTTTCACATATCGGCGATCAGGTAATTGGCACCCAACCTCAATATGCATTGAAAAAAGTGGGGGGAGGGTTAAATCCGTGTATCTACGTATCAGGGGTGGCCGGAAATGACCTCCAAGGTAATTTCAAGCAGCCATTTTGAATGCAGGAGCCATTTTGTGACTTGTTTTAAAAGAAAAAAAAGGTTTAAACTGCACGATTTCCCACCATAAGTGACGGAATGGAGACTCGGGGGGTGCATTGCTGGACCGCTGGGAACCTACAGGGCATGGTAGGCCACGTTTCCCTGCATTTCTAGGGCCATTTTCACTGGTTTTGGGTTAAAAAAAAAAAACTGCAACCTTGGGGGAACATAACTCCCCCTTTCCCCATTGCCTCCATGCCTTGGTATCCTGGGTTTCGTTATCCGTGCTAGAACCAGGGAATCAAACCTACATGGATACCAAAGTCCACCTGTACTCAGCTTGTAAGCAGCTTAGCTATTCAGCAAAAAAGAAGTCCTCATATAATATCAGTTAAGCAGATCACCTAATGGCGCAGCAGGGAAATAACTTGCCTAGCGAGCAAGAGGTTGCCAGTTCAAATCCCTGCTGGTATGTTCCCCAGACTATAGGAAACACCTATATCGGGCAGCAGCGATATAGGAAGATGCTGAAAGGCATCGGGGCTATTCTCACGATTGCAGAAAATTGGGCTAGCCTCCGCTAGCCCGCTTCTCTGCGATCGTGAGAACCACCGGGCTCGGCTGCAAGCCCAGTGGTTCTAGAGCGGGTAACCCGCTCAAGAACCCCTGCCCTAAAACCAGGTTTGCAGAGCAAGTGCTCTGCAAACCAGGTTTTGAAGATCGTGAGTAGCCGCGGTGCAGCTCCACGCCGTGCCTACTCACGAGGAGACCCCTGGAGGGGAGGCGAAAAGCTGCCTCCTGGCTCCGGGGGTCTCGGCAGCATGCCCTGCACACTTGCACAGGGAATGTTGGAGCTTGTGGGGGCCAACCCTCCGGGGGGTCTCTCAGCCCCCACTGGCTCCGTCACGGAGGCGGCAATCATTTGGGTGGCCAATCCGGCCGCCCAGGCCTTCAGCCATGCTCGTGTGCAGGGAGAGAGGGCTTAGTCCGCTCTCCCCGCTCAGCGCCCCAAACCGGGTCTCACTGATCGTGAGACCCGGCTCATCATCTCATACTGCATGGGAGAAGGCAATGGTCAACCCCTCCTGTATTCTACCCAAGAAAATCACAGGGCTCTGTGGGCACCAGGCGTCGACATCGACTTGACGGCACACTTTACTTTATCATGGCTAAATACAATAAAGTTATGACTAGCAGATGCCAACCATGATCTTTCCCCTAAGATGGATAAATATCAAGCCACAAATGGTTTTTGAAACAAATGCACTTTTATTTGCCGGACAAGCGGTTGCTCAACAGCAGAATCATGGGTTTCCAGCCCAAACAAAACAAATGACACCATTCCTATTTTCCTGTTCAAACACACTCTCATAACTCACTAGAATAATTTATTGGCTTACCAACCATAACTTGGCAAAGGCACTCTGTCATTCAGCTAGTCTTACCTGCTACCCTTCACTGCCTTCTAATCACCATGCTGTCCAGGCGCTGGACAAAAGCCAGATGTCAGGGAGCCTGGAAGATGTTCTTCACACAGACAGTGTGTGTGTCAAATAAGTTGGATGAAAAGTCTGTGCCTGAAGCACCTATGGCTGAGATCAGATGTAGCATGAAACCGGAATTAAACGGGGCAGAGGTTGGGACTCCAGTATGTCAGAACGTGTGAACCCGTGGTTTCGCGGCAAAAGCGACCTCCGGTTTGCCTTGCCAAACTCCAAATTGAACCTTCGGATTGCACGAATGTTCACCACCGAGACCTCCAGTTTGTCCACTGAAGCATTATGTTTGACTCTGGATGCTGCCGTAACCGTGGTTTCGTGCCAATTTTCAAACCACAGTAATCGAGATAGCAGCACAGACCCACCCAGGGACATGGCAGCTCTATGCCAGCAGTATTTCTTGCTGGACACCTCTCAGAGAACCAGCCCGTTCCCTCCTGTCACCTATGCAGCTATGGGATTGCCGGGCAACAGGGATGCCGCCACATCCCATTGCAGGCTTGGCATCTGCTCAAGCAGCACACACACACACACACATGCATTCCCTCTTCCCACTCTGTCTCTTGCTGCCCTCCACTGGGCAAGCAGAGGGAAAGGGGACGGGGTGACAGGACAGGCACTCAGTGCTTTGCTCCCAGAGAAGAAAGAGACAGTGATGACAGAGGAGAGGAGAGCTGGTCTTGTGGTAGCAAGCATGGCTTGTCTCCTTAGCTAAGCAGGGTCCACCCTGGTTGCATCTGAATGGGAGACTAGAAGTCTGAGTACTGTAAGATATTTGCCTTCGGGGATGGAGCCGCTCTGGGAAGAGCAGAAGGTTTCAAGTTCCCTCCTGGGCAGCATCTCCAAGATAGGGCGGCGAGAGATTCCTGCCTGCAGCCTTGGAGAAGCCGCTGCCAGTCTGTGAAGACAATACTGAGCTAGATGGACCAGTGGTCTGACTCAGTATATGGCAGCTGCCTATGTTCCTATGTGTATATGTGTGAAATTTGAGTTTTTTGCCCCAGTATGCATTACTTTACACTTGCTTAAATTGAACCACATTTGCCATTTTGTCACCACGCCACTCCCTCAGTTTGGAGAGATCCTTTTGGAGCTCCTCGCAATCTGTTTTGGATTTCACTGTCCTAAAGAGTTTAGTGTCATCTGCAAACTTGGCCACTTTGCTGGTTACCCCAACTTCTAGATCATTTATGAACACGTTAAAGAGCACTGGTCCCAGTACCGATCCCTGGGGGACCCCACTTCTTACTTCCCTCCAGTGTCAAAACTCCCCATTTATTCCTGCTCTGTCCTTCAACCAGTTACCGATCCGCACATGAACCTTTCACATAATGATGAAGAAACAAAGCAAGCTATATTCTTTCAGTTCACTGGATTTCTATCAGTTTGGGATTTCCATGAAACTTGCTTAAGAAGTCAAAAAACTTTGCACTAGATATCATAATTCATCTGTCTCATTAAATCTCCCAGAATTTGTCTTTTTAGGGGTTCTTGGCAGCAACACTGTTACATGCTCAAAACAACTAGTCCAACTAGCAAAGAGTGAAGGAAGAGTGCATGGCCATTTTGTGGTACAGAAGGCAGGGGCAGGTTAAGCTTTTTGCCGCCTGTAGGCAAAAAAGATTTGCCGCCCCAGCTCAAGGGCTTGCAGTCAGGCAGGGAGGGGGCAAGTTAAATCTTTCAAAAACTTTTTTCAACCGCCGCTGCTCAGCAGGGATGGTAGCGGAGACGGGGTACGGCGCTCTAGCAACAATCGTGGAGGTGAAGGCAGACCGAGGAGGAGGCGGCGGTGGCAAGAGCTCCTTCCCTGGGCCTGCCTGCCACCCAAATGACAGGTTGGGCCATTTTCGGTCCGTTTCAGGGCTCTCTGTGCACGACCCCGACCCCCTGAAAATTTGCTGCCTCTCAGAATTTGCCGCTGTAGCAAGTGACTACCTTGCCTATGCATTAATACGCCCCTGACAGAAGGAATGCTTGCAAACCAAAAGCCCGTTTTACTGGTTGTGTGTGTGTATGTTTGTGTGTGTATAAAATGATCTTATTGTCTTTATAGCATGTGTAAATTTGATCAATTTGTGAGTTTATTGAGAAGAGATCTTTTGCATATTTTATGTTATTTTAATTATCTGTTTTTGAAAAACAAATTATTAAAAAAACCTTAGACAACTGTCTCTGCATACCGCCAGCATATACACAGCAATGTGTGTCTAGCTCTTTGGAGGTTTCTCAGAGCCCAGTAAGTATAAGGAAGGGAGGTCTAAATGCTTTCTTTCTTTTTCAATAGTTTAGACTTTTATTTAGAGCCATCAGATCTGTGGAAATCAGAATGCAAAACCACAAAATGGAAACTCTATATTTTGGTTCTGGAAGCCTTTAACTTACTGAAGACGCCAATTTCATCCCTATCATCTTCATGTCTTCTTTCTGTGGTCCAAGATAAAATTAAGGGAGTTGGCGATCAAAGTATGAACAATTTTGCTGCAGCCAAACCCACAAGGAACATGGGACACAATCACAGCAATAGGTTTTCTCAAACTTGTCCAGATCTGCAGATTTCAGTGGTGTTGAAAAAAAGTTAACAACCCCACAAATTCTTTTTGGGCATCTGGGAACTATTTTATTCTTTGGCTCAATCTGGATGATTTAGGGGATTGTTTGTTTTTTTATCCCCCTGCAAGAAACAGTGAGTTTAGCTCATCCCTAGCTGAGGTGTAAAACAGAGTTGTTTTATAGCTGCTTCCCTCGTAAACACAAAGTAGTCTTAACTAAGACTTTATTCAGAAACAATTCTGCATTTCTCCTCCTCCTCTCCCTCCCTTTTCTTTCTGACTCCATCCCCCACGCTCTCTACAGGATCCCCAACGGGACAAACTTCTAAAATCACAAAACATAAAAGACCATTAGCTAGAATACAGCAATAAGGGTCATCTTGTGAAGAACTGGGAAAATTGGGGGATGGGACAGGGATAAGCCACCCTGTCAAGATAATTACATTTCCTATTTAATGAAAATCACAGCAACGGCCTGCATCTTGTGGTACAGTTTTACATGAAGGGGAAAGCTGGTTTTTCTTGCTAATTAATATGTTCCATTGTGCAAATGAGCTCAAGAAGCAGAACAGAAAGCTGGGCAAAGTTCAGCTCTGTTGTTTCGTCCAACAGAGCAAATCCTATTTAGTAGGTACAGTATCTATTTCCCACAAAGGGCATATTCAGACAACTGTAATTTCAAGGACTGAGCAGTTTACTCTCAGTCCCTGGGAGCTGAGCAAAGATGCACCTTTTAAAACCCGGGCAGAGCCACCATTGTGCAAACGGGTTCGAAGAATCAGGGCCGCCGCACTTCAGGGGCCACACCTTGCGCTCCAGCCACACCTCTACATCTGATGTCAGACACAGGGGTGTTATTTTGCTCACAAACGGGGCCATGGGGCCCCATTTATGAGCAACATCTGGCCAGCGACACATTCACAACATGGCTGGAGCGGCTCTCTCTGCCTTTTAAAGACAGGGAGGGTCGCTCCCGGACATGTTGCGAATATGGTGCTGGCCAGATTTTGCTTGTAAATGGGGCTGTGCAGCCCCATTTGCGAGCTAGGCTACACACCCTGCATTTGAGATGCAGATGGCTGAACTACGCATCCTGTGTCTGACATCAGACGCTTACATCTGATGCCGTGGGTGGGGCTAGGGAGCCACAGTGGCAGGCTGAAGCTGGGCCACCTCTGGTGTCCCACCGCCCCATTTTAAAGTGTGATTTTCTTATATTTAGCTGGGGGAGAGCAACGGGCCCAGTTCACTCCCAACGCAGCATCCCTCCCAGTGGCTCTTGCTGATGTCTACCTTGTGCTTCGTTTTAGAGTGATAGCCCAGTGGGGATGGGAAGCCATCTTTATTTATTTCTTTTTCTATGTAAACTGCTTTGAGAACTTTTGTTGATACAAATATAAATATTTGTAGTAGTAATACTCTCACAGCTTTCGCATGCCATTTCCCCAATCTACCCTCCCCCCCTAAAGTCAACCCTGCTAATTGGCAGAAGGAACACAGGTGTTTTGAAATATTCATTAACATGTCAGGAGAGCTAATCATGGATCTTCCATGTTTTGGCCCTTAAGACAAGGGTTTTCTCAAACGTGGGGCCCCCAGATATGGTTAGACTACAACTCCCACAACCCTTATGCTGGCCTTGGGCCGAAATAAACCAATACATACAACTCCCACGACCCCTTTGGCTACTATGGGTGGGGATTATGGGAGTTGTAGTTCAACAATATCTGGGAACCCAAGTTTGAAAACCCCTGCCTTAAGCCAAAGAGAGCTGATCTTGAGGCAGTGAGCTTTATTTTTAATTATTTGTTTCATTGATATGAATTGTCCCTCTAGCTAAGCAGGGTCTACCTTGGTTTCCATTTGGATAGGTAACTACACATGAGCACTGTAGGATATCACCATTAGAGGATGAGACCATGCTCCTCTGGGCATCTGCTTTGCGTGCATAAAGTCCCAGGTCCACTAAAGTTTGAGAAAACCTATTGCTGTGATTGTGTCCCTGGCAACATCTCCAAGAGGCTTTACAGACAGGGCTTCTACCCTGTATCTCCTTCGGGAGAGAGTGTGTGCATTCACACACCAGCCAAACTTACCCTGAAGTTCCTTTGAGATCCTTGCACCCACTCCACACACAAATCAGGTTTTGTGATGTGAATTCTAGCTTATCTCAATGTATTTCCGAAATGCTGGTTTTAAGTGACTTATTTAATTTATTTATTTATTTATTTATTTATTTATTTATTTATTTATTTGTTTATTTAAAATATTTCTATACCACCCAAAACTTGCATCTCTGGGTGGGTTACAATTAAAACAATTCTTTAAAATTTCTGAAAATGCTGGAGCAAATAGGGAGAGGCACTGACGTAGAATCATTAGCATTATAAAAGGGATGTTCTCTTTAGAAATGCAGATATTGCTCTTTCAGAAGCTCTCCCCCGCCCCCATTGGCTAGAAGGAAAACACGAAGCATGCCACGTGGACTTGTTTCAAAACAAAACCCGAGAGCAGAGGGGAGGGGCTGCTTCCCTCAATGCCACGGGTGTAGTCCAAAGTGGCTTCGCTCGACATTTACTCTGAAGCATGAAGCCATGTGTGAACAACTCCCAGGGCGATTTTCACACAGGGCTTTTAGCTCACATCTCCTCCAGAATAAAGGGTATGCATTCACATATTGGCCAGATTCATCCCAAAGTCCCTGCGAGCAATTGTGGAGCACTTCACACATCACTCGGGCTTTCCGTTGCACGTTAAGAGTGTAGCCTGATTCATTTCCAGGGTAGAAATATCTACTTTGTGTGTCATTTTGCTGGGGAGCAGGATTCACACTCACAGTAAAGTCTTGCAAGAAACTCGTGGTAAAGCCTCCTGTGTGGAAAACACCCTGGTAGGGCTGGGAAAGAAAGACCCCTGCCTGAAATCTTGGAGAGCTGCTGACAGTCAATGTGGACAATACTGAGCTAGATGGACCAGTGGCCTGACTTGGTAGAAGTCAAGGCAGCTTCCGATGTTCTTAAGCTATTGTGGTAATCAGTGGACTTTGCTCCCCCGCCCCCCCCCCCGCCTGCGGTTACTTGGTTAAGAAACTTAGAAACTCTTAAAAGTGGATGTCATCTTCCTCTGATCATGTCTGTCATCTTTCCTTGAACAGCCAAAGCATGAGAATGAACCACTGTAGAAGAGCATTTACATAAAGGGTAGACTGAAATTAATGTTTACTAATGAGAGCTGCTGGGCTCTCTGGGGATCCGTTTATGAAAAATAAATCACAGTGTCCTTGCTTTGGAAAACAGGCTATTAATTATAGCCCGTTGCCCCTTTGGGATATTCGCATTTGGAAGCTGAGAATAACGGCCACAGCGGTGAGCACTGCAGGCGTCTATGGAAACCCTCCCAGCTTTGAACTGTTTCATCTGCAGGGCCTAAAGTAGTGGCAGAGTTGGCCCTACCCCGAGGCAAGGTGGCTTTGGGGAGCCTTTAAGAGTGGCAAAAGAAAGAGAGAGAGACAGATTTGATGCAATGCAAGCCCCATTGAAATGAACAGGAGATGACCTTTGGGACTTCCCAACAAAGACACTCCATGCTAGTATATGTGTGTATAGCTCTATTCAGGCATTTTGTTGCATGAGTGTACAGTACGTTTTTTGTGGGAATGACTCTACCTGTATACATTTTAAAAGTGAACCCGGGCACAGGCCTCTCAAATGCATGGTACATATAGGAAGGGTACTGCTCTACCTAGGGTTCAACATAATGTATGAATAACTATACCTGTGTGCCGATCCGTACCTGTGTGCACTGTACTCTCATTATACAAGTGTAGAACATGATGTGTGAATAGGATATGTGTCTGTGGGGAGGAGGGATGTGCACACAACCACCTTTGCCAGTTCGGCTCGAATCTGAACCAGATCCAAGCCAGTCTGGCCTGGTCCGGCTTTGGGCCTGGTCGAACCGGAGCTGGTTTGAGTTCGAACCGTGGCGGTTCGACTGGCTTGGAGCTCTACTGGTAAAGGGGAATCCGGTGAGGAATCCGATGAGGACCCCTCGTTTATGAGGCCAGTCCAGTTCATCTCCAAACCCATTAAGCCTGGCCTAAACTGAGCCAGCTTGCGTATACCTAGTGTGTGCATCTGTGTGTGCAGTACCAGCAACTCAGACACCATGGTGGCACCAGAAAAAAACATGAGGTATGGACACAGAAGGGGCAAATTGCATTTATGGGTGGATGAGTGGCATCCCACATTAGGTTTCTGAAGCAGAAACAGCTTCCCCCCCCCCAGGTCATTTCCGGCCACCATTTTGCTGCTTGAAGCCAGCTTGTGGCTCCTTCCTAAAAAAATAATTATTTGTGATTTTTCATGAAAATTGGCACAATTGAGGGTTGGGGGTGGCATTGATAGACAGAGAGAGACTTGGAAAGCATGGTACTTGACTTCCTTTCTCGTATTTCTGCTGGTTTTTGCCCTCCATGCACCTAACCCCCAATTCCCGTTCACTCAAGGTCTTGTTATAGAAGGCGGTTGTAGGAGGGAACGGAACAAGGGCCACTTGTATTTATATACCACTTTTCAACAATTTTTTTTAAAAAAAAGTTCACAAAGCAATTTACAAAGAAAAACAAGTCAGATGGCTCCCTGTCCCAAAAATATTAGTTCATAATCTAAAGAGAAACACAAGGTGGCAACAGCCACTGGAAGAATGGGGCTGAAAAGAGAAAGCCCTCTCTTGCTCTAAATCTAACAATGCCACCACTTTAAAAGGTGCCTCTTTGCTCAGTCAGCAGTGATGACCTTTCACTCAGGGGTGGGATGGGATGGGAGTGAGAATTTTGTTATTACCTGCAACAGGGTTCAGGATTCCTGACTCAGTTTCCTGTCTCAGGAATAACAATTAAGAAAAACCCAGCAAGTTGGGGAGACATCATGGGTGGGGTTGCTGTCACCCTCCCCTGCAAGAATCTGTGCCTTTATGATAGACATCAACATGCTTGTCCCTGCAACCCCCTGCTGAAAAAAAGCTTCATCTGCTGAATCCCTGACTCTTGTAGAACGATTAAACGCGTAGGAGTTTGCAAAGACAGACAATGGGAGCAGCAGAGGAGCAGACAGGAGAGTCACAGCTGTCTCATCTCCTGGGAAATATAAAGATACAGTCCTGTGGATCTTTATGTTGCATCCCGGCAACCCTAAAGTAAAGCACTTTGCAGATTAAAAGAGCAATAACGGTGACAATGACAAATAGGACTCCACATTTTCCTGTGATGTAATTGCATTACCTAGTTATTTGTATGCGGGGTCGGGGGGGGGGGAATCTTGTTTGTCCTCCTTTCTGAGGTGTTAAAGGAAGGTCAAAACTGGAAGATATTGAAAAGAAGCCAAAGTGATAAAATCCTAGAAGGCAAGGAGCACAGAGTCTGGGAAAGGCCCATTCTGCACTTTCAGGCTCAAGAATTTGGGAGAAATCATAAGCACTGAAGTCCAAATAATCCAGACAACTACTTGGTGTATCCCTAGGGTTTGCATTTGCCCCCCATCCAGAGGCTTGTGATTAGAAAAAGAAACAAGTAAGAACCAATCTATCTACCTTCCTTTCACTATCTCTACAACTGGACTAAATTTGGTCCAAATCACTGAGGTTAGACCATTTCAGTCTTAAACATGCACACGTTGTCCATCTTGAATTGGGTTGGATTACATAATCACAAACAATGAGCCAGGTCTCACGATCGGTGAGCTCGCTCTCCACGCACACGAGCAGAGAGGAAGCTCTGGATGGCCGGTTCGGCTGCCCACACAATTGCTGGCTCCATGACAGAGCTGGCGGGGGCTGGGGAGCTCGGGGGCCACACGGCCTCCGGAAGCTCCAGTATGCCCTGTGCGAGCATGCAGGGCATACTGGGGAGACCCCTGGAGCTGGGAGGCAGCTTTTCACCTCCCCTCCGGGGGTCTACTCGTGAGTAGCCATGGGGTGGAGCCGTGGCGCAGCTACTCACGATCAGGCAACCCAAGTTTGCGGAGCACTTGTTCCGCAAACCCGGGCTAAGGGGAGGGCTACTGAAGTGGGCTAGCCGCTCGTAAACCACTGGGCTTGCCTGCGAGCCCGCTGGTTTACACAATCAGGCAAAATTGGGCTAGGCTGCCCTAGCCCGATTTTGCCTGATTGTGAGAATAGCCCAAATGTGTTTGAAGTGTACCTGTGTGTCCCTACAACTGTATCAAATTTGGTCCAAATTTTCACTTGCACTTCAAATGTCCATGTGTCCGCCATCTTGAATCAGGATGGATGACATCATTACAAACTACGTCATTGAGCCATCCCTATGTGTCCCTACACTTGTAGCAAATTTGGTTCAAATCGGTTAGGCGGTTCACAAGTTAGCCCAATTGTGCATCAGACGTTCATGTGTCCTCCATTTTGAGTTGGAGTGGATGACATCATCACGAACCATGCCATTGAGGTGTCCCTGTGTGTCACTCACTAGAACTATACCAAATTTGGTTCAAATCAGTTAGATCATCCATGCTGGCTCTTTTGCACCTCAAATGTTCACGTGTCCGCCATCTTGGATTGGGGTGGATGACATCATTACAAATCACTGAGGTGTCCCTACGTGTCACTCACTACAAATGTACCAAAAATGATTCAAATTCTTTAAACACTCCACAATTTAGCCCTTGCACCTCAAACATTTACACATCACCCATCTTGAATCAGGGTGGATGATTTCATCACAAATTGTGCCGTTGAGGTATCCCTACAGCTGTAGCAAATTTGGTTCAAATTGGTTAGGTGGTTCACAAATTAGACCACTTGCGCCTCAAACATTCATACACCCTCCATCTTGAATCGGGGTGGATGACATCATCACAAACCACACCATTGAGGTATCCCTATGTGTCCCACTCCCTACATCTGTAGCAAATTTGGATCAAATCAGTCAGGTGGTTCACAAGTTAGCCCCATTGTGCCTCAAACATTTACATGTCCATCATTTTTAATTGGGGTGGATGGCATAATCACAAACTTCACCACTGAGGTGTCCTTACAATGATTTGTTTCATATTGGTCCAGACATTGTGAAGTTGATACCCCGCACCACACACACACACACTCACATACGGAATGCCTGGTGATCTCATAAGCCTTCTGGAAAGTAGACTAAAAGAAAAAGCACCCCCTGTAAGAGGGATTCCCAGATGTTGTTGGCGACAACTCTCATAAACCCCAGCCAAAGACCATTGCTGTTGGGGATGCTGAGAGTTGTTGTCAACAACATCTGGGAATCCCTGTTATAGGGAAAACCACTCCCACTGTGTTACATAATTTTCACTTTTCATTTCCTCCTTGGATATAAACCATCAGAATGCAAAAGACATTCGCCTCCCATCCAAACTGAAGGGAACATGAATTCTTTTAAACTACTACATTGTGAATAGCGGAAAATAACCAGACTCCCACTTCTCAGTTTTTAGCTTTTTATTAATGACCTTTAATTCGAAACTTTTTCAAAAAAATGTTATTTTAAAGGTGGTTTTAGCCTGGTCTTTTAACTTGTTTAACTCTATTAATCTTTTATTTTACATTGAATCTATTTTATTAATGATGTGAGCCACCCCGAGCAGTAGTGTACTGGAGGGGTGGGGTATAAATATTTTAAATCATGCAATCAATCAATCGAACTTTTTATTTCAACTCATCTGTGTGTTTCCCTGGATTGTGGGATCATGGTTACCAGGACTGAACAGATTGCCATAAGGCCAAGAGCTGAGCTGAGTAGATCACACCATGCGGCTGAGGAGGAAGATATAGTTCTACAACACCTGGGGGTTTGAGATAGAACCGCTGGCCTAGGGATAGGAAATGCTCTGGTTGTAGTTCTGACTCACCAGACAGGGCAGTGTGGTCCAAAGATCTGAGGGTGCCGGTTCTAGCCCTGACAGCTCCTGACCTCACATGGCTGCCTCATCCACTTGGTAAGATGCTCTGCATGTTCAGTCATGGTGCACTGCAGAACAGCTGCAGGAAACTATTATAATGGATTAGACGAGGTTATGAAGACGGATGGGGTGGAGAGCCAGTCTCACGACAGAAAGCACAGATTGTCCCCGTTGCTAACCGGGATTTGGTTTGCGTTTGGATGGGCAACTACATGTGAGCACTGTCTGCTGTAAAACACTGATATCCCTCTTGGGGCGGGACCGTAGCATAGCTAGAGCATCTGCTTTGCATGCAGAAGGTCCCAGGTTCAATCCCTGGCAGCATCTCTAGGTAGGGCTGGGGAAAGCTCTTGCCTGAAACCTTGGAGAACCAAGTCAGTGCAGACAAGACTGAGCAAGGTAGACCAATGATTTGACTTGGAATAAGGCAGCTTCTTGAACTGGGAACATAGGAAGTTCTCCCAAGTCAGACCTTTGGTCCATCTAGGTCAGTATTGACTACACAGACTGGCAGCAGCTCTCCAGGGTTGCAGGTAGGAGTCTCTCTCAGCCCTACCTGGAGATGCTGCCAGGGAGGGAACTTGGAACCTTCTGCATGCAAGCAAGCATGTGTTCTTCCCAGGGCAGCTCCATTCCCCAAGGGGAATATTTCACAGTGCTCACACATGTAGTCTCCCATTCAAATGCAAGCTGGGGCAGGTCCTGCTAAGCAAAGGGGACAATTCATGCTTGCTACCTAATGGCGCAGTGGGGAAATGTTTGACTAGCAAGCCAGAGGTTGCTGGTTCGAATCCCCGCTGGTATGTTTCCCAGATGATGGGAAACACCTATATCAGGCAGCAGCGATATAGGAAGGTGCTGAAAGACATCATCTCATATTGCGTGGGAGACAGCAATGGTAAACCCCTCCTGTATTCTACCAAAGACAACCACAGGGCTCTGTGGTTGCCAGAGCGCTTTCCAGATTAGACCCTGCAACGGGGTCATGTCGGATATCGGAAGTGTGCTTCCATACTTCCGGCGTTGTGACACCACACTCTCCAGCAGGGTGCCTTTCACATTTACCTTTGATTGATTGATTAAGTGCCGTCAAGTCATTGTCAATCCTTAGCAACCACATAAATAGATTCTCTCTAGGATGATCTGTCTTCAACTTGACCTTTCAGGTCTCTCAGTGGTGCATTCATTGGTGTCGTAATCGAGTCCATCCACCTTGCTGCTGGTCGTCCTCTTCTTCTCGTTCCTACAACTTTTCCCAGCATTGTGGACTTCTCAAGGGAGCTGGATCTTTGCATAATGTGTCCGAAGTATGATAGTTTGAGTCTGGTCATTTGTGCCTTGAGTGAAAATCCTGGGTTGATTTGTTCTTTGATCCATTTGTTTGTTTTCCTGGCTATCCATGGTATCCTCTGAAGTCTTCTCCAGCACCAAAGTTCAAAAGCATCAATGCTTTTTCTATATTGCTTCTTCTTCACTTTACCATATTCCAAATGCTAGCTGGCCATCTCTGTGTTAGGCAGATCACTGCTGAATAGGCCAGACAGCCACTGGATGCAGGGCCGGTTCCAGGGTATTTTGCACCCTAGGCAAGGCTAAGTACTTGCACCCCCCCAAAAAAAATTTCAACTGTGATTTTCAAAAATAGATGTTTTGTAGAAAAAATGAAAAGCACAAAACTTGAAACTGCTAAATTTATTTTAAATTGCAAGAATAGATAATGCATCAATTTTTGATTATCTTTCTCAAATACAAAAGAAAATATTTTGGCACACAAATCATTTTGAACTCAGTAGAGTGCATACCTCCTCCAAGGGCAACACAACCCTGAACACCACAACAAAATCTCACTTTGTATGCCTTTTCCTTTGCAAATTTTGTCACGAATTCAATCAGATCAAGTGCTGATGCCTGTTCATGTTCCATTGATATAGTTGCCAAGCCAACTCGTCTCTTTTGTGACATTATTGAGCGTCTGTAAGTTTTTATAAGTTTGAGCTTTGAGAAACGACGTTCTCCACTTGCCACTGATACTGGAAGTGTGAGAAGGATTCTTAGAGCAACGGAATCATTAGGTACATTATCCAGGAGTTTTTGTTGTTGTATGAAGAGAAGTACTCCTTGTGGCAGCATAGACTTTGGAAGTCTTCGAGTTTTTGCTATAAGTTCACAACACAGATCTTCAGCATCAATATCTTTGTTTCCATTATACAGCAATGATTTTTCCAAATTCTGCAGGCCTTAAGTACATCTTCAGTAGATTTGTTCTTTATAATGTATATATCATACAGGAAGCCAAATAGGGAATTATATTGTTGTAGCTATTGGAATCTCTTTTCAACAGATTGTATGGCTATGTCGAAGACATTATAGTAGAAACTTACTTTGAATTTCTGCTTTGGGTCTTGTGGTGCCTTTTCTTGGGCCTCGTACTCAAACTGCCGTTTCTTTCTCCTTTTTCTAACTTGTTCTGTCTCAAAGTATGGTAGTATAGTTCCTTTGCAATCTCAGTAGCATCTGTCAAAACTTGTTGGAAACCCTCATCACATCTGCAGCCCACAAGGTAATTCTTAGTCACTTGCAATTGGCTTCTGGCTGAATTTAAATCAGCTCCCTTATTTTGTAGTAGCTTGCTTATAAGTGTTGAAAACAATGAAATGGTTTTTTTGATCATATTTCTCATATTTCTACTCATTATTCTGGTTTCTCACACATTGACACTCTACACCAGGCCTGCTCAACTTCGGCCCTCCTGCAGATGTTGGCCTACAACTCCCATAATCCTTGGCTATTGGCTACTGTGGCTGGGGATTATGGGAGGTGTAGTCCAAAAATATCTGGGGGGCCTAAGTTGAGCAGGCCTGCTCTACACTCTGCACCCTTCTGAGGTCTGCGTCCTAGGCAGTTGCCTAGTTGGCCTAATGGTAGCACCAGCCCTGACTGGATGTTCAAGGGTGTGGCATTGCTAGTTACACCGAAGCTTGAGGTGAAAGCCATTAAGAGCCTGCAGGATGACAAGTAGCCATCTCCACCTGATGAGAGGGGCTGATGCAAGAGTGTGAGCTAGATGAATCATCTGCCCTGCCCTAAAACCAGGCACCTACAGGGCAGTGTTGCAGCATCCTGGGGAGCTCCCAGAGAGCAACTTGCTCCCACAAGTGCCACCAGCGCTAAAAAGAGATCTTCGATACCGCCAGGCTCAGAATTCTCCCCCTCCATGCTGGGGAGCTATTTAAAGGGACAGTCCTCTGGCCTGGAATCTAGCACTTCTCCTCTGGTCCACCAGGTTCCTCCTGGCCAGAAGTGGTGGCCCATACAGGTAGGGCAGGGTGGGAGAGCCAAAGGACCCACAAGTGTGGCTCATTCCCACGTTCCTCTCCCCACTCTGGCCACATCACTCTGCCTTGTTTCACCTGCCCCGATTTTAAACCTAGGTCCATGCGCTGGCTGGTTATTCACCTGGTTGGAGAACCAGGTGGTGTAGTTGTAAATTCAGAGGCTCAGGCAGTCTCCATGACAACCCTCACTCCAACAGCCATGCCATAGCCACACCTATCCCAATGGCCACACATCCAACTTCGATTGATGCAATAATTGCGGTGGGGTGGGAGGTGGGGGTCTGTTACAAGAAATCAAGGATCATTTCCTAACCCTACAGAGCTTGAACCTCATGTGGTTATTGACCCAGATGAACAGTCTGGATTGTCAGCCGCAAAGCGTGGAGGTTACTCCTTGTAATAGAAGACAGGAAGAATAGTAGTAAAATCAATTGTAGTCCGATATTCAGTTATGTAACTAACTGTTGGACTAGTAACTAACTGTTGGAGTAGATCTATTTCTCCATACCAACTTCATCAGGAAATGGCATGACCCCCGCTCCCCAGTACCTGCCTGGAGGCAATGGGCTGGATGAGGGATAACAAACAGAAGTTGAATCCAAACAAGACGGAGGTACTGTCTGTAGGAGGTCGGGATCTGAGAGATGGCTTAGGTCTGCCTGTTCTGGATGGAGTTACACTCCCCCTAAAAGATCAGGTCCTTAGTCTAGGAGTGCTCCTGGATCCCAAACGCTCCCTGGTTTCTCAGGCTGAGGCACTGGCTAGGAGTGCTTTTTATCAGCTTCGGCTGATACGCCAGATACGTCCATTTCTGGAGACAAATGACCTTAAAACAGTGGTACATATGCTGGTAACCTCTAGGCTTGACTACAGTAATACACTCTACATGGGACTGCCTTTGTACATAGTTCAGAAACTACAATTGGTACAGAATGCAGCAGCCAGATTGGTCTCTGGGTTTACCTGAAGGGACCATACAGTGTAACACCCATTCTAAAAGAACTGCACAGGCTGCCAATATGTTTCCGAATGAAATACAAAGTGTTGGTTATTACCTATAGAGTCCTCAACAGCTTAGGTCCAGGGTATTTAAGAGAGTCCTTTCTCTGCCGTGAACCCTGTCACCTATTAAGATCATCTTGAGTGGTCCAGTTACAGTTGCTGCTGACTTGTTTAGTGGTAACTTGGGACCGGGCCTTCTCTGCGGCTGTCTTGGCCTTTGAAATGCGCTCCCTGCTTAAATAAGAGCATCTCCTGCTCTGTTTTTAGGAGGACCTGGCCTGAAGACATACCTGTTTCCCCAGACTTTCAATTGAAACTGAAATTTTAATGTGTTTTTGTTTATTGAGATTTTTAACTGTTTTGTGAATTTTAACTGTTTTATGTTGTTTTTATATTATGTCTTAACTTGTACACTGCCTGGAGACTTCTATATCAGGCGGTATACAAATTCAATCAATCAATCAATCAATCAATCAATGGTAAAAGCAGCGTATGATTGCCATGTAGTAAGCAAAGAGCTCTGCATCCCTTCTGAGATGCTGGAAGGAGGAAAAGTGCCAGCACGGCATCTCTGCCCATCCCTGTAGCATGGCAGGCAAATAACCAGCCCTCATACCTGGTGCTAATGCCGTGGTGGGCATAACGAGGCGGAGCGAGGTGGCCAGGGCAGGGAGAGGAGCATAGGGAATGAGCCACACTTGCTGCTCATTTACCACCACCCCCTGCCTCGCTCATATGGGGCACTCCTGCTCCTGGCCTATTGCCAGTGCTGTTGTGAAGTCTTGGGGGGTGACAGCCAACAACCTGGATGGCTTTAAGAAGGGTTTAGATAACTTCATGGAGGAGAGGTCTATCAATAGCTACTAGTCGGAGGGCTATAGGCCACCTCCAGCCTCAAAGGCAGGATGCCTCTAAGTACCAGTTGCAGAGGAGTAACAGCAGGAGAGAGGGCATGCCCCCAGCTCCTGCCTGTAGGCTTCCAGCGGCATCTGGTGGGCCACTGTGTGAAACAGGATGCTGGACTAGATGGGCCTTGGGCCCAATCCAGCAGGGCTGTTCTTAAGTTCTTATGAGCGTAGCTTATTTATTAGGGTCCCAGGCTCAGTGAGTGTTGTTCCTGGGGTTTCTCCTTCCAGGACCTCTCAGCTGGCAGGCTCAGTCTATAGTCTGGTGTAGAGTTCTGGGGCTGGGGCTGGAATTGCCTCCTCCAGCCGGTCTGACTGCTCCCCCTCCTCAGGGTCAGACTTCCAGTTCAGGGCTGGGGTGGTGACAATCTTTTCCTTCTCCCGCTCCCCAGCCAGGGGTGTCTGAGTAGTTACAGAAAAGAAGCAGAAGATTCAGGTTAGGTGTGTGAGAGAAACAGGCCATGCTTTGGAGAGGCTGGAATGAAGAGGCTGAATGGAGAACCGAAGTGCCTTCAGGTGCAGTGCTTTCTCTCTGGAAACCAATATAACCTGTTCTGTTGACTTGCAGGAGAACTCTGCTGTTCCAGATCCATCTCATACTCAACTTGTATATTAACACTATGAGCCATGGGCAGCAGTCACCACCAGGGGTCACAAGCCCAAAGCCAGGATTGGGAGAGTCAGGAATCATACGCCCAGAGCCTCTGGATGGGGCGGTTTATAAATGTAAACAACAACAACAACAACAACAACGATGATGATGATGTAGAAAAATCAACAACAAACAGCAAGTGCCGCCTTTGTAAAGAAGCAGATGAAACAGTGGACCACCTAATCAGCTGTTGTAAAAAGATCGCACAGACTGACTACAAACAAAGGCATGACAAGGTAGCAGGGATGATACACTGGAACCTCTGCAAAAAATACAAGCTACCTGTAGCCAAAAATTGGTGGGACCATAAAATTGAAAAAGTTGTAGAAAATGAAGATGCAAAAATATTATGAGACTTCCAACTACAAACAGACAAATATCTGCCACACAATACACCAGATATAACTGTAGTCGAGTAAGAAAAACAAGTCAAAATACATAGCAATACCAGGCGGAAGCAGAATAGAAGAAAAAGAAATAGAAGAAATCACAAAATACAAAGATCTCTGAATGGAAAGAAATAGAAGAAATCACAAAATACAAAGATCTACAAATTGAAATTGAAAGGCTGTGGCAGAAGAAGACCAAAATAATCCCAGTAGTAATTGGCGCCCTGGGTGCAGTTCCAAAAGACCTTGAAGAGCACCTCAGCACCATAGGGGCCACAGAAATCACCATCAGCCAATTACAAAAAGCAACATTACTTGGAACAGCCTATATTCTGTGACGATATCTATAATAATAACAGCAACAACACTGATAATAAAATTCAGCCACCCCAGGTCCTTGGGAAGGACTTGATGTCTGGATAAAACAAACCAGTCAATAACACCTGTCTGACTGTGTAAACAATAATAATAATTTTAAAAAAACAGGTACACAGAGAAGGTCAGCCATGTAGTCATCAGGAGCCAAATGGTCAGACTCGAACCCGAAGGCCAATGAGTGCTTCCCTCAGATGGGACTGGCTTTAGAAGCCTAGGAGCCCGCTTGCAATATAGGAGGCTGCCACAAGGGGCAGCCAAGCGCAGAGCTGGTGAATAGGCCAGGCATGAATGACAACGTACTGCATACAGGGCAAATATTATAAAGACCCTCTACGTCTTCAGTGATCTCTCCTCCAAAGGAAGCCAAAATCTGAGTCGCACTGAACTTCTCACCATTCAGAGAAATGATTTCCCCATGGTGAACATAGTGTACTCAATACTTTGAGAACTATTATTCTATTTTGGACTGCGATCCGTGCTCACTCCATGTTGGTATGCATCAGCCATTCAGTCTCTGTGGGCCTGAAGAGTTTCAAGTACCTGCAGTCTTAGAAATTCAGGAGGTAGCTCCTAAAGTGTTGACTCTTTTTGATCTGGTGCCAGTTTGAGCCCATTTTCATGCTGCGGGGCAAAGGGCAACCATCCAATCTGATTTGATTGCAGCTAGTTTCTGTCCTGCTGGGTGTTTTGTTTCTGTGCCAAGAATGCCATGGAAGGGCGTGGAGAGCATGCAAATACAAATAGCGTTGCAACCTGGGGGGAGGGAGGGGCTGCCAGTTCAGACATGCCAACCACAAACTCATCTGAGTATGAGGATTACAGAAACTGTACCTGATTGGTTCTCGTAGTGGCTATACACTGTAGGCTTTGCTGCCTAAGCTTTGGGGGTGTCATCGGAAGGACTCTGCCAACTGGAACCAGATGCCTTCAGCCAGGGTGTGACCCAGGACACCCAGCTTGGATCCCAGAGCGTGGACTAGGGCTCTAGATGTCGCTGAACTACAACTCCCATCAGCTCCAGTGACAATTTATTGTGGTTGGGGATGATGGGAGTTGTAGTTCAGCAACATTGGGAGGCCACCAGGTTCGGAACCACTGATCAAGGGAAACACGATGCAACCACTTTGCTGAAGCTAAGCAGGTCTTGGTGCAGTCAGTGCCTGGATGGGACATTGCCTGAATGGGAGACCCCTCACCTTTGAGGATGGGCCATAGTTCAGTGGCAGAGCATCTGCCTTGCGTGCACTGCAGAAAGTCCTTGTTTCAATCTCTGGAATCTCCGGGTAGAGCTGGGAAACTCCTGCCTGGAACCTTGGGAAAGCTGCTGCCAGTCAGTGTAAGCAATACTGAGCTAGATGGACCAAGGGTCTGACTCAGTGGCAGGCAGCTGCCTATGTTCCAGCTCCACCTCTTAGAGCTTCCCAAGCTAGCCCAGTAGCCCAGGGTCTCTTGAGCACAGCTGTGCTAGTACTACAATGGCAGGGTGTCTGCCCATCTGGCAAGCACACCTGGCAGGTGTATCAAGGTGACACTGCAACACTACACCACTTATTAGACTACCCTTGAAAGTGGGAGAAATGGCAGATCACAGCAACATGCTGGTATCTGCAATGCATCCTGATGTTTCTCCCTCCTGTTTATCTCAGCAGATTAGACCCGAGGAAGGGCCCCCTTGTGGTCTCGGTGCTTTGCTGCCTCCCCATCCTGAGGTTGTCTCACTTGCCAGATCTTTAATGATAGCCTTTGCAGTGGTGAAAAATAGAGGACTCTGGAAGCATAGCTGAGGTCTAAATGGAGCATGAGTCATAAATGTGGGGTTTAGAGAGGCGAACAGAAACTCAGCCACTGATCAGAACTTGGAGTAAACTTTCAAGAAAGGGTAATCTGTCCCAAAATGCAACGGCAGATACAGCCACTCACACAGTTTTCATTGCACATCTGCACCATAGAGTCAAATAGTTAAGGTGTTCTCAGCCTCAGTTCTCAACTGATGGGGCTTGTAGGGGCTAAGGATCTTTAACGGAACTTTCAGAACTTCCACCAAACTACATTGCCCAAGATCCTTTGCAGTAGGTTGTAACAATAAAAATGGCAGCAGACCACTCTATGGCCACCTTCATACATAACATCGAACTGGAGGGGAGTGAGCCAGAGGTTCCATTTTGTGATTGTCTGAATACGTGAAACTGCGGTTTTGTCACAAAAGCGACCCAAGGTTTTTGAGCCCAAACCATAATCTGAACCTTTGGTTTGTAGTGAGTTTCACTGCTCCAAGCTGAGGTTTGAAGGTGGCATCATGCTATTTGAATTCTACCACCGTGGTAACCTGGATTTTGTGCTGTGGCTGCTGCCAAAACCATAGAGAGGGCAGCTCAGACCACCCCAGAAATGTGCCAGCTCTATGCCTGTCACACTTCTCGCTGGCCACCTGTTGGAAAAATATTTTAATAAAATATTTTGTCTGCTGCAAGTATCTTCATGTCATTCCATTCTAGGCTTTTAATTAGATACTGTTTTAATTGTGTTTTAATAGTTTTAACTTTTTAAATTTTAATTGTTGAAATGTTTTAATCTTTTTATTAGTGGTCTTTATTGTCTTGTAAACCGCCCAGAGAACTTGCGTTTTGGGCGGTATAAAAATATGTTAAATAAACAAATAATGTATTTATGTCATTCCAATAATGGGCCACCATACTGTCTTCTTGGCAAACTCATGGCATTTGGTTAAGCGCTGATGTCCTCAGTTCAAGGATTTCCTTCTTCATCATTTGGGAGATGACAATGCAATTTTCTTTTGTTATCAGCCCATCTGATTCACTAAGTTGGCCATGTTCACAAAGGTATTTCTTACGTAGCTCTGAAGTGTCACAGATATGTTCAGGTCACCCAGTCTTGATGTACTGTAAGATTTCTTGAAGTTCTGGATCATTCTGAGTAGCTGTTCTGATCTGAAGAAGCCACTTATCTGATGTTTCTGTGAAGATGTGTACTGCATCGATGTAAGCTTGTATTTCCTCCTCTAGGAATCTTCCTGCTGTATGGGTCTTCATGATAAGGAAATGCAATTACCAGCTTTTTCCCTGGAAGAAATTCAGCTCTTGGGTTGAACCTCATCATTCTTCTCAAAAGACACATACAACACAGTGGTGCTTATTCCAAATCTTTCATTTTATTAGGATCACCAAGACTTTGTGGTCAGTGAGCAGTGTGAAGGATGGTAGACCACACAAATATCCATAGAGATTTCACATGTCCAAATGCTGACAAGGCATTCTTCCTCTATTTGTGCATCACATTTTTTCTGCTTCTGTAAGTTACAGAGGCATAAAAATGTTATACACAAATAGAAAAAGAATGTATGAATTCTAGAGCAAAATGAGACTGGCATCCACTCTGATCCATGCAATTAGAGTAGTATGCCACCTAGACCAGGATTCTCAATGTTGGGTCCCCAGATGTTATTGGACTTCAGCTCCCATAATCTCCAACCAAAACCCACTGGGGCTGGGGATTATGGGAGCTGAAGTCCGAAAACATCTGGGGACCCAACGCTGAGAACCCCTGACCCTGACCATAGCTACTTGCATCAGCTCTAACCATTGTAGGCTTTTTAGCATCCTAAAATTGTAAGATTGGGACATTGGAGATCATATCCTTTATCGTTGTAAAGACTGCGTCTTGGTCTGGCCTCCAGATACAGGATATATTGGATCTCAGTAGCAGGTTTAGTGATCTCTGGAGATATCTTGAAAGTATCGATGAAGACAATTCACTGTTCCCAGAAAGTGTCTCAATGTTTGTTGGTATGTTTAAGTTTCTAATGGCTTTTACTTTCTTGCGGCATGCCTTTATGCCCTGTGCCGTTATCATTTGTCCTAAGAACTCTATAAGGTCTTTCACACAATCCTGGATGGTGGGGCAGGGAGGGCTGGGGGTGGGGAGGCAGGATCGCTCTTACCTTCCCCCCAGACATTCTCTCCACTTTCTTGGGCCATGTGGCTCACACACCCACACAAGCGGCACTGCCTGGAGCCATGCAGCAATCCGGAGGCCAGGGAAACTAATTCCAGCCTCCAGAAGAGCACAGTGCATTGAGAAATTTCCCCGCTGTAGGGCACTGTAGGGGTCAAGCAGACACATGATGGGGATCTGAGGTAGAAGGGCGCCCTTGTGCCATTCTACTTCAGTAACGGCCTGGCGCAATATCCCAGGCTACTGGCGGGGCAGTGCTGGGATCAGGCTCGATCATAGCACTTCTCACAAGCAGCCCCACCCAGGTATGGCTGTGTAAGCCCAGATAGGTCTGCTCATGTGAACAGCCTCTATGTCATTTTGGCTGGAAATGTATTTTTCTTCATTCAATTTGACTCCTGGATCAAATTTAGGACAAGGGTAAGAGTTTTGTCATGCTCTTCTGGTCATATACCATGTACTAAAATGTCATCCATGATAACAATAACCCCTTTTACACTCCTGAGGAATTATTTCATCTTCCTCTGGAAGATCTCAGAAGCATTGGTGATCCTAAATGGCAAGCGCTGAAAACAGAATTGCTGAAAACAGATATATTTATTTGTTTGTTTGTTTGTTTGTTTATGATTTGATTTAATTTGATTTATATACCACCCTTTCCAAAAAGGGCTTAGGGCAGTTTGCCAGAAACCACTTGAATTTGCATTTGCCAGAAGCCACTTGAAACATTCAGATTGTTTGTTTGTTTGTAGCATTTAATATACCGCCCACTCCAAAGACTCTGGGCAGTGTACAATGGCACGTAAATAAGGTGACATGAAAAATTACAATCAAAATTACATTAAAAATAGCAAACTAAAATAGATAATGGAAAGGAAATAAAGTAAACTACAGGGCAAATGCCTGACAGAAAAGAAAAGTCTTCAGTAAGGATTTAAAGTCTGGTAAAGAGGGGGCTAGACGAATCTGAAGGGGAAGAGAATTCCAAAGAAGTGGGGCAGCAACCGGAAAATCCCTTTCGCCGGTCCTAGAACTCCGAACCTCTCGAAAATCAGGGACTGACAAAAGAGCCATCTGAAATGATCTAACAGGACGGGATGTAAATGGATGGGAGAGGCAATTCTGTAGGTAAATCGGTACCAAGCCCCGCAAGGCTTTGAAGGTAAGAACCAGGACTTTGAATTGAATTTGGAAGCAAATGGGTAACCAGTGCAGTGACTGCAGAAGAGGTGTTACCCTATCATACCCTATCAAGGTTGACTCAGCCTGCCATCCTTCCGAGGTCAGTAAAATGAGTACCCAGAATTTGGGGGCAATATGCTAAATCATTGTAAACCGCTTAGAGAGCTCTGGCTATAAAGCGGTATATAAATGTAAGTGCTATTGCTATATTGCTATTGCTATATCTTTTGGCTCCCATACAGTAAGTAGGCAAGCGGCTGCATTCTGGAAATACTTTAGCTCCAGTCACTTTTGGAAGTAGATCTTTGAGCATTGGTAGTGCATATTGTTCTCTAACTGCTGCTCCATTGAGTTTTTTTAAGGTGTACACAGCTATGGGTTTTCCCATTTTTCTTTGGGACTGGGACCAGCTTAGCACACGATGGTGTAGGCTCTGCAGTTTTCCTAATTGAGCCATGTTCCTTCATCCTGTTCAGCTCCATTTCTACTTTGTGGAGTAAAGGAATGGGGATCCTATGGGGAGTGTATGGACACTATATGGCTTAGAATCCCATCTTAAAACAATGTCCACAGCAACCTTATTGACCTCATTACTCTAATTGCTGAGGTCAGAGTGCATGCTGGTCACATTTTGCTCTAGAACGCTCACAGAAGTAGAAAAACTCTATGCACAAATAGAAAAAGAAGGCTTAGCCAATGTTGGAGTGTTCGAAACCTTCTACAGATATTTGTGTGCCAGGCAGACACGCAGACAGTATGATGGCCCACTATTAGAAATGACATAAAGACCAAGATCTTATGAAGATTGCAAGGAACAGATCAACAGATCTAAAACTGCCAAATGTTTTAGCTGTGCTATATTTTCCAATTATTATTTATGCAAGTAAAAAGAAGTGTGTGTGTGTGTGTACATATTTTAACATCTTTAAAATATTTTAACCAATAGGTGGCAACCAATAGGAGTTAGTTGGAGTTGGGGGCTGGCCAGAGGGAGAGTTCCTGTGGTTCATTCTGTTTGTCTCTTGGGAACAATAAAGAAGTCTAATGATTGCTCTCCTCTGAGCTGAGTTACCCCTGAGGGCTTTACACAGAGGGCTTCTGCCCCTAATCTCCTTCAGAAGAGAGTGTGTGCATTCACACACCAGCCAAATTTACCTTGAAACCCCTTCAAGATTTTTTGACCCACTCCACACACAAACCAGGCTTTGTGATGCGAATTCTAGCTTATCTCGATGTATGTCCTGGGTTTTTTAAATGCCGGCTTTAAGCTACTTTTTCTGAAAACAGCCAGAGCAAATGGGACAGGCACTGATGTAGAATCATTAGCATGATAAGAGGTATGCTCTCTTCAGAAATGCAGATCTATATCTGCAGGATATAGCCACACCATTGGCTAGAAGGAAAACACGGAGCATACCATGTGGACTGTGATGGTTAAGGTCAGTTGGAATGCAACTGTTACTGACTGGAAGATTCTCTTGATTGTAGAGGAGACAGAAGTACTGCTGATCGGTGGTTCCTCTGCCTGGGTGAATGACATTCAGCCTGTTCTAGATGGAGTTGCACTCCTCCTGAAGGACCAGGTTCACAGTTTGGGGGTTGCTCATTGATACACTAGCCTCAATGTGGCTTGGAGCGCCTTTTAGCAGCTTTGGCTGATTTGCCAACTGTGACCTTACCTGGACAGAGAGAGCTTGGCCATAGTCACTCATGCTCTGGTAAACTCTCGCTTAGATTACTGCATTGCATTGTATGTGGGGCTGCCTTTGAAAACGATCCGGAAACTGCAGCTGGCACAAAATAGGACTGCAAGATTATTAACTGGGACTGGATGTTTTGATCATATTATGCCAGTGCTTCGTCAGCCGCACAGGCTCCCAGTCCATCTAGACCCAATCCAAGAGCTGGCTTTAACCTTTAATCTCAGGCCCTAAATGGCTTGGGACTGGATTATCGGAGAGAGCGGCTCTAAGGTCCCAACCCTTCTTCTTAGATCTTCTTTGGAGGCCCTCCTGTGGGTGCCCCTGCCAAATGAGATGAGGCAGATGGCTACTAGGGAGAAGGGCTTTTCGGTGGTTGCACCCCATTTATGGAATAGGCTTCCCATTGAGGTTCTCTTGGCTTCATCACTTTGTTCTTTTAGATGCCAGGTGAGGACCTTTTTGTTCACCCAGGCCTTTTACATTCTGATTTTCAAATTTGATCTGAACTAATTTTAATGAATTTTAAAATGAGTTTTTAAGCTGCTTTCTATTGTATTTTGTATTTTCTTTTCATCTTTTTTTGCCTGTTATGATTTAATGTGTTATGTGTTTTTTATTGTATGTTTTAATCCTATGTTGTGAGCCACCCAGAGAACAATCTGTTAAGTGGAGGCTAACAAATAATGTTGTTGTTTATTAATTAATAAATAATAATAATAATAATAATAATAATAATAATAATAATAATAATAATAATAGATTATCCACCTATTCAGAGATTTAACTGCTGGATACCAGGGGGAGGAAGCTGTTCCATGAAGAATGGCAACTCACACTAACAACATTTTAACAAGGCAACCACAAAAGGCAAACATAAGGGACAAAATAGAGATTTTGCACTAATGCAGTGTGAGCACACCAGAAAGATGAATCCATGCTGCAGACAGTTTTCCCAGCTGTTCAGTGTTGAGTGTGCAGTGGAGCGGGGGAGGGAATTTCAACAATCAGCTCTGCATCCGAAATAACCCGGAAGGACCCTGCGCAACCCCAAAAATGTCCCTGAAGGCCGTGTAGCCTTCAGGGACAAATTTTGACACAAGGCACTTCCAGAGGCAGAGCAGTTCATCAAAATTCACTCTCCACCACTGCGTGTGTGGGCATAGTGGCCATAGGAACATTCTCAGCAGTGCAAGCACATCTTCCACAATGTGTTAGGATGTCAGCCAGTGGGCTAGTCCACATGACCTGAAACAGGGTCAAAGGAGTGCCCAGCCAAGGATAGGAGAACCGTGCACACTCCTGATTGGTGGTTGTGTGAACTCCGAGATCAAGGTAGGAGGAGGGGAAAGAATGATCATGTGTGAGCCAGGAGCTGGGTAGGACAGCTTTTCTTTCATCTTCAGTAAAATCCTACAGACAGAATGTGGATTGGCCGCACCTGTCCTACCCAGCTCCCACCTTCCACACAGTCATTCTCCCCTCCTCTTACTTTGATCTTAGCATTCACATTGCTGCTGACCAGGAGTTTGCCTGGCTCTCCTACCCTGGCTGTGTGCTCCTCCTATGCCAGCTTGTGTGAACCAGTCTAGCGTTTACTAGGGGTTGTGTCCCCAGCACACTGGAACAGTTGGAGCAAGAAGTGATGCTCTTTGGCCTCTGGTCACCCTTAAGGCAGCCATGGATGGGGAAATATTGGGGAATTACTGTGAGCAATGTAACGCCCAGGCAAAGAGGACAAAGTTTCTTTGGGGCTTCTGCTATTATTATTTGTTTCCCAAGGTAGAGCTCTTCCCCCGACATCCCTGTCTTTTGGCTCCAAGTATTTATGTGGCTGGCACACACCAAAGTAATGGTGCTGTCTCCATAGATCATCCCCACAGCCATAAAAGGTGGCAGATGAAATGAGTTTAGTGCACAGGAGAGGGAGCGAAATGATTGAAAATGTTGCAGATTGGTCCAAGGCCTCGTCGCACTTTGGCAGGGAACGGCTCCGCTGTCTCATCAGCTGATCCCAAGGCAGCTCTGTCTCCTCTCTGCTCTTGATTAAATCGGTCTCTCCTGCTTTTTACATATTGATTGAGCTACCAGGAAGCGGGGCTGGAGGGTCTGATGTTGCCTGAGAAATCGCTAAAGATCACAAGGACGCCACAAGTTGTGTCCTGCACATGGAAGAACTTCAAGGCTACAAACGGCTGCATTTATATTTACACACACACACACAAGTCTCAGCATGCACACCACACATGACTCCAAGAGATGGTAAGGAGTAGTGGGTGCTCCCCACAAAATATTTCCTGTTCCCTCATTCAGCAGACTGGAACTTTACAGCAAAATGTCAATCATCGTACATTACGGTTGGAGGTCCCATAGTTTGAATAAGTTGTTTTAGAAGGCCTCTGTTGTCTAAAGGAGTCTCACTCACTCACTCTTCTACTTCAGAATAAGCACAGAAGTCGGTGCCGCAAGGGAAATAGGAGACTCCTCCAGCCTCCCAGGAGCCAGGCTAACCCCTTAACTTCCGACTTGGCCGGCAACTGGACTGGGTGAGACCATGCTGTGTGCGGGGGTGGGGGTGGGGTGCAGGATTATCCCCCTTCAGGTTTCAGCTGACCTGGTACTGACGGGAGCTGTAGTTTAGCAACACCCCAGTCTTTCTTGCCACACCATCTTGGACAGGAAGCCAAAACTAGCCTGGAAAGCAGGCTTGAGGGTCTTGCCTAATCCAAAAAAAAGGGGGTATTTTTAAAGAGGAATCTGACCCATTTTCTGAACAAGTCTGAAAATGTCAAGCAAGCTTTATTAATAAGGTAAATAAACTAACAACACTTACAGTACCTTACGCTATAAGGCCATTCACGTGACACAGGCTGCTTGGGCAATCAATCAATCAATCAGTTTCTTTATTACAGTTACCAACCAGCCCAATATACAAACAGAAGCCCAACAAAATGCTTGGGTAAAATCCCTTGTACCCAAGCAGCCTGTGTGGTCTGGGAGACTGGGAGGTCTGCAGCTCTGGGTAGCCCAGATCCACTACGTGAGCAAAAAGTAAAGTAAAGCAGGACAGAAAAGGAGTCTAAAGTGTGTCCTACCACACTTTTCGGTCGTGTGCACTGCTGGGGCTCTGAAAATGGCCACCAGGAGTGGTGGCCATAGAGCCCTGATTGCAGTACAGCCAGGGAGAAGAGCCTTGCTACAATGCTGCCTCTCTGCTGTCTGTGCACTGTGGGATGTGGGCGGAATTCCTCCTCCCCATCTCATGTTGGGTGACCGCTGCCGTGCTGGTAGTATATGCCTTCAAGCAGTGGCACTCCAAACAGGAGGAGATCATGTGGGGGAATATAGGTCGGATCCTGCCTTCCCCCCAGCTCCAACGGTCATGTGAATGACCTTCATAAACATTTAATGTATGGCAAAATCCTCACTCCCCTAAGGATATTCTTTGTTTGCCACCCCTTTGCGCCTCAAAACTAGTTGTTCCAGAGTCACTCCTGATGCACACAAATACCCCAGAGTTCTTTTCGTTCCAGGTCTATAGAACAGGCCTGCTCAACTTCGGCCTTCCTGCAGATGTTGGCCTACAACTCCCATAATCCCTGGCTGTTGGCTACTGTGACTGGGGATTATGGGAGTTGTAGTCCAAAAATAGCTGGGGGGGCCCTAAGTTGAGCAGGCCTGCTATAGAAGCTGAACCATGGCTCTGGTGCACATGTATGTATGTATGTATTCGATTTCTATACCGCCCTTCCGAAAATGGCTTAGCGTGGTTTACACAGAGAAATATTAAATAAATAAGATGGATCCCTGTCCCTGAAGGGCTCACAATCTAAAAAGAAACATAAGATAGACACCAGCAACAGTCACTGGAGGTACTGTGCTGGGGGTGGATGGGGCCAGTTACTCTCCCCCTGCTAAATAAAGAGACTCGCCACGTTAAAAGATGCCTCTTTGCCATGTTAGCAGGGGTAAATGCATAAATGCTTGTCCATGGATGGAAATACGGTACCAATGCCCAGCTTCTCATCCTCCAATATCACTGCCTGTCTAATAGGCAGTTGTCATAGACTCCAACTGTTCCTCTATTCCAGGGAAAGTCCCTGTTTTCTGGAATCTGTCCCTGGTAAATCACTATCCCAACGTTTGCCTCCTGGGAATGTCTTGTCAGTTTCCTTCCTTCTTTCATGTGAGTTGCCAGAGCGTCAGACTTCAGGATTCAGCTCCCTCCCCAGAGCTTCCAGAAATTCAGGCTCCAAGTGGGTGGGTGGGTGGATGCAACGTGTCTCTAGTGCACCTGCATGTCAAGGGATGCGCCACACTAAGGCACAACGCAGAGCAGAGAATGGGTGGAATCCAGCCTTCAGCAATGTGAAATAGCAGTTGCGGCGGGGCTTAGGGAGCTGTCCTTGGTATGCGAATTGCTTGTCACCAGTGCATCCCAATTTCCATCTGCAAAAGGTTGGAGGGTATGGACTCGGGTCATCTGCTGTGGTCATCTGGAATCATGTGGTTAGAGTGCTGGACAAGGACCGGGAAGACCCCAGTTCGAATCCCCATTCAACCATGAAACTCACTGGGTAACTCTGGGCCAGTCGTGTATATCTCAGCCTAATCTCCCTCATAGGGTTGTTGTGAGGATAAAACTAAGCATGTACCACTGCTCTGAGCTCCTCGGAGGAAAAGCGGGTTATACATGTAAATAAATAAATAATAAAATGTGCTCTATATGCAATTCATGGCCTGCTTTTATTTGCGGCATGCTTATCATCAGTATAGTATGCCACACCACTCAGGTTGCTCGACCAGGCCCCCCTACACTTTAAGGCAGTTTACACAACCAAAAACTGGACAGTACAAGCATCCTATCCAGCTTTGGGAGCTGTGTGTATTCCCAGTTTTCGATTGCGTGTGAGCAAATAACTAGGTTGGGAGAGGGGGAAGTGATCATGTGTGAGAGAGGAGATGCACTGGATGGTGATATCCTACCTGGTGAGAGTTGCAGTGGTGGCAGGATTATTCCCAGCCAGAAAGTAAAGGGTCAATCTCAACTCTAGAGGCCAAGGGATGTGGGATATGTAAATGGATTCTCTGCATACCTGCTTTTGTGTCAGCTAGGCACAGGCAGAAAAAGACATTGAGGCGAGTCTCACCATCAGTGAGACTCGCCGGGAAGAGGTTTGCGGGGAGATCAGGCTTAGCCCGCTCACCCCGCAGACGAGCAGGAAAGCAGTCCTGGGAGGCTGGATCGGCTGCCCACATGACTTCCGGCTCCTTCACGGAGCTGGTGGGGGCTGCGGGGATAGGTGGCCGCACGGCCCCCAGACGTTCCAGGATGCCCCACGCGAGCGCATGGGGCATCCTGGAGAGACCCCCAGGGCCGGGAGGCTTGTTTCAACCTCCTGGTGGGGGTCTCCTCATGTGTTGCTGCAGCGTGGACCCGCGCTGCGGCAACACATGATCGAAAAGATGTCTAAGGCAGGGATTCTCAAACTTGGGTCCTCAGGTGTGATTGGACTTCAACTCCCATAATCCCCAGCCTCAGTGGCCTTTGGTTGGGGATTATGGGAGTTGAAGTCCAATAACACCTGAGGACCCAAGTTTGAGAATCACTGGTCTAAGGGGAGGGGGAATTAGGAGGGTTTGCTGTCGGGAGCTGCTCAGCTCCCTTGGCAGCAGATGAGCAGCAAGAAGCGAGCTCGGCTTCCTCAGCCCCCTTTCTGCTGATCGTGAGAATCTCCTCAAAGATTCGCACGCACACACACACTTCTCTCTTCATCAAACAGACATGTAACTCAGCTAAGCCTTTTCTTATTTTTAAGTCAAGTTTCTTATAGTTACTAACTTGGGTTCCGAGTGTTTTCTTTAGAACCCAAACCTGCTAGCACTACCCACCCAGCTCTCATGCCCAACATTTTAACAAGGCAGGAGGAAAAGCTATCCTCCCCAGCTCCTCTCTCACAACCGATCACTCCTCCTACCTAGGTATTTGCTCACACATGATTGAAAATTGAGAGTGTGCGTAGCTCCAGGACCTCGTCCTACCCGGTTTTCGATTGTGTATCACCTTAAGTGGCGCAGCGGGGAAATGCTTGACTAACAAGCTGAAGGTTGCCGGTTCGAATCCCGGCAATATGGTACTATATTGGGAAGCAGCGATATAGGGAGATGCTGAAAGGCATCATTTCATATTGCACGGGAGGAGGCAATGGGAAACCCCTCCTGTATTCTACCAAAGAAAACCACAGGACTCTGTGGTTGCCAGGAGTCGACACCGACTCGACAGCACACTTTACCTTCAACCCCTACACATTGTATGCCACACCTCCCAGGTTGCTTGGCCACACCTCTTACACATTCACATCCATGCCCCTATTTCCTTGGCAAAGCGTTGGAGGGTAAGAGTCCCCCTGCTTCAGAAGCTAGTGCAAGAACAGGCGGTTGCAGAGAAAATTAAAATAAAAGCCTTAAAAAAACTGAAGTATGCATGAGATCTTTGAGAGTGAACCTTGGTGCGAAAACAGGAGCATTTCAAGTAAATACTCAAGCATTTCATACTCAAGCATTTCAAGTCAAGACTTAAGTATTTTCCTTTGTGATGTGGGAGGGGATGATGCTGGCCCAGGGACCATGCCAGATGGGCCTACAGCCTTCAGGCCCAGCCTTGCTGTTACCACTGTACCACATATTTAGCTCAAACAGACGAGAGGCCCTGACTAAATACACACACCAGTGCCTGGGAGCAGCCATTTCTATTTTAAGAAGGGTGGCATTTTTCCAAACTCAGCACTTCTCTGCAGGCCAGCTGACACATGATACTTGCCATGGGGACGCCATCAAAAACAGCCTCCTGTGGACAAAGCTCAAGCTGTAAGTTTTCAAGAGCTTATTACACATTTTCCTGCTATCGCACTGAGAATCTTTCTACTGAGCTGCTGGCAAACACCACAAATCCAAATTTTGAGGTGGGTTTTATGAATCCACAAGCCCATTTCATTGCAGACTGCTTTCATTTCAGACTGCACCCTAGTCCATCCAAGCAAGGGCACAGCAAGGTTGGCATGGTTCCTGGGACAAAAGTGAAGACGGGCCTCTGTCCTGTGCCAACTCTACCTTCTTTTCCTTCCCCCATCTCTGCTGCAGAAGTGTAAAGGTAAAGTGTGCTGTCGAGTCGGTGTTGACACAGTGCTTGTCTTTTGGAAGAATACAGGAGGGGTTTACCATTGCCATCTCAGCATGAGATGATGCCTTTTATGATCTTCCTATATCGCTGCTGCCCGATAGAGGTGTTTCCCATAGCCTAGGAAACATACCAGCGGGGACTGGAACCTACAACCTCTGGCTTGCTAAGTCTAGTCATTAACAAAACATTTTCAGTATGCCCTTTCTCTCACTCCTATGCAAATAATATAACCCACTCCCCATTCACGCAGACCCTTTAGCCCGATTCAGACATTATGCTGTATGAGTTTACAGATGTCTATACACTCGTGTACACTCGTACGTGTGTTTGTGTGAATGACTGTACCTATATTCATTTTAAAAGTGAACCTGGATACAGGCCCTTCAAATGTATGCTACAGATAGGAAGTGTACATGTGAATGACTGTACAGATACGTACTGGTGTATACTGGAAATATAAGGGTTGAACATAACATGTGAATAGGACTTTCCTCGCACATGCTTGCACATGTGCATTCCCTGGCTTAGATATCTTTAAAAAACATACATACCTGCTACAAAAATATACACCTCCTGGAGAGGGCTTGTCTCCTTTGAAGCTGAGATGAGTCCTCCAATCAGGAGCCAGGAGCATGCCCATGAGCTGGGGAGATGGGAGGGTGAGTGAACATGGGTCCCCCTCCCTCAGAGGCCCAGGGATGTTTGCTCCCCACCTTACTCAATTATATCTACACCCATCCGAGTCTCATCTGAAATATAAGGGCTGCCCTTCCATGAGGCAACTTGAGGAAATTGACTCAGACAGCAGATGATTGGGGTACCAGTGAGATGGCAAAATGTCCTTCAGCAATCTGCTTTTAAAAAAGGAAGAGAAGGAGAGGAAGGAGTACTTGCAATTATCCCTGGTGCACTGCAACGATGTCATAACTATGCACCAGAGCTTCAAGACCCAAAGACCTGCAGGTCACAAAGGGACCCATCCCACTTTGTGCAATTTACTAGATGGGGCAGGAACATCTGAAGTCTCATTGGCAGCAGCAGCACAATGTACCCAGCAGTTGGATCATGAACAGTGCCTCTGACCTTGGTTTCAACTCACACATAATCAGCAAATGGGAGCATGCACAACTCCCAGATTAGGGTGGAAGACTTCTCTTACCCAGTTTATGATCATGTGAATGGCCCTAATGCATTTTAAGGGGGAAGAAGGTTGAGAGAAATGGATGGGAGAGAAAAGCAACCCTGAGCACCAAGAGAAAAAGGAGGAGAAAAAGATTAACTAACAAGTTGTTCTAGTAAGAACTAAACTGCCTACTTTCCTTTCGCTATCCCTACAACTGGACTAAATTTGGTCCAAATCGGTTAGTCAGTTCACAAGTTAGCCCACTTGTGCCTCAAACATTCATGTGTAATTCGTCTTGAATTGGGGTGGATGACATAATCACAAACTATGTGTTTGAGGTGTCCCTATGTGTCCCTCCAGCTATACCAAATTTGGTCCAAATCAGTTCCCACTTGCACCTCAGATGTTTGCATATCCACCATCTTAAATCAGGGTGGATGACATCATTACAAACTATGCCCTTGAGCTGTCCCTATGTGTCCCTACACCTATATCAAATTTGGTTCAAATCAGTTAGGCAATCCACAAGTTAGCCCAATTGCACCTCAAATGCCCACGTGTCCACCATTTTGAATCAGGATGGATGACTTCATCACAAACTGCCATTGAGGTTTCCCTGTATGTGTCATTCACTACAACTGTACCAAATTTGGTTCAAATTGGTTAGGCAGTCCACAAGTTAACCCACTTGTATCTCAAACCTTTACACATCCACCATCTTGAAGTGGGGTGGATGACACCATCACAAACCATTCCATTGAGGCATCCCTATGTGTCCTTACAGCTATGCATCCCTACAAATTTGATTCCAATCAGTTCAAATCGGTTCACAAGTTAGCCCACTCACACATAAAAGGTTTATGAGTCCACCATCTTGAATTGGGGTTGGTGACATCATCACAAGCTAGGCTGTTGAGGTGTTCCTACGGTATGTGTCCCTACAACTGTACCCCATTAGGTTCATATTGGTCCAGGCATTATGAAGTTGATGCAGGGGACAGGGAAACACACGGACAATGCCGGGTGATGTCATAAGCCTACTGGGAAGTAGGCTAAAAATGGTAGGCCATCCCCCCATTCAGCCAGCCAATCAGATTTCTAGTAATGGCTGGAAGAGCAGAGAAGGAGAAGCATGCCTATAATAGGGATGTTCATGAATCGAGGTTCTTGCACAAGTTTGGCGCCGCCGAAGTGTGTGCGTGTGTGTGTGCACCAACAGCGAGTGGGATCTTTAAAAAGGAGGAGAGCAGGTCCTTACCTGCTCTCCACTGCCCCATGAAGCTTCCTCCAAGAAGCCACGAGTGGAGCTGGTGCACACATAGAGTCCTCCATTAGTCGGACAGACTTCGCAGCTGAGTCACTGTGATCATGTAGCAAGGAATCACTGCTTCCTAAACTTGAGATCATCCAGTTCTGACATTACATTTGCCCACATGAAGGCATGCCCAAAGATGGTTGGAATGGTTGTGCAAAGTATTGTGTGAATCGTCCCTTACTGGTGATGTGCACCTTCTCTTGCATATTTCCAGAGCATGCTTTGAAAGCTTGTGATGCAGTCAAGCTAAGCAGGTCTGGTTCTGGTCATCACCTATATGGGAGAACCTTTGTTCCCCATCTTGCAATTCACAAAAGAAAAACAAAATATAAGCAACTAGTGATTTTCGGCCCGTTAAACAACGGTCGCTAGTGCAGTTGTGAGCTCCGGGCCCCCGCCACCATTCCCTCTCCCGGTGCTGTCGCCCGCCTCCATGCCGCGGCCGGTCTCCCTGGCCGGGCAAGGGCCCCAAAGTTTCCCCCCGCCTGGCTTCGGCGGTGCCGCCAGGACATGTTCTTTTGTGGAAAGGGGGCTCTTTGAAGCACCTCAAACAGCAGAGATGCTGGCGTCTGGTATGCCCTGGTGTTCTTCACCACACTCTGGGGACCACTCACTTGTACAAGATATTGAAGCTCTTCTCACAATCGGTGAGAAGAGCTTCTTCCAGGTCTGCAGGGAGAGCGGTTAGCCTGCTCTCCCTGCAGACGATCAAAAGGCAGCCCTGGGTGGCTGGATCAGCCGCCCACATGACTGCCAGCTCCGTCATGGAGCCAGCGGAGGCTGCAGGGATCGGGGCGCACGCAGGACCCGGAAATTCCAGGATGCCCCGCGCATGCGCACGGGGCATCCTGGAGAGACCCTTGAGCCGGGGAGTCTACTCGTGTCGCCATGGTGCGGAGGCGTGCCAAGGCGGCACACGATCAGGAGTCCTGGGTGAAGGGGAGGGCTTCTTTGGTGGGCTAGCCACCAGGCTTGCCCGCGAGTTTTCACAATGGGGAAAGACCGGGCTGGGCTTCTTTAGCCTGGTTTCCCCCCATTGTGAGAATAGCCTCATTTATTTTAAAGGTCTGTATCAGCCGTTATGGCTCCCTTTCAAACATATTGAGCCTTAAGCTCAAAAAAGACACATTAATAGACAAGAATTGATGTGGGTTTCAACTGGGCTTTGAACTGGATTAGTTTCATTGAGTTCTTCCACCCTTCGCTGGATTCTTATTTGATTTTGGAAAGAGTGATAGATAGTTGAATCTAAACTGATTTTCAAATTTACCTTCTTTCTTTTGTGTTTGAGGCTTTGGTTTTTAGACTATGCTACAGCCTTGTTTATTTGATATGATGTGACAGATAAGATATAGATAGAAAGATCTGAACAGCCTGCTTAGATATCTTAAACTTTTATAACTGGGCATTTAGGATAACACCAGTGTTAATTTGAAAAAATGCAATGCTGAAATCTGATAACAGTATTTGGGATAACCGCCCTGAGCCATTTTGGAAGGGCGGTATATAAATCAAAATAAATAAATAAATAAATAAATAAATAAATAAATAAATAAATAATCTGGAGCTTAGGGAATGCAAGTTTCATTCAGTCATATATACAATATGCATGGGGCAGGCGTCCTAACCAGCAATTCCACCACAGATTCTGTTTTCACTCTCCTTCCCCCACTCCCCCCATATTGGTCAGATGGGCTATCTGCCTTTTAAAATTTATTCTTAAAAGGGCTGGTTGTATAGAAGTTCAGTATTTGCCTTTTAAAAAATTAAAATTCAACCAATTTCTAAAACAGCTCTGGAGAAGCAGGATGTTACAAGTGCTAGCCCATCGGAGTTGTGGGCAGCGAGCTGCAACTGCAAACCAGCAGAGCTGGTTTTCCTGGAGTTCGATCCTGCAGAGGATTTGGTACGTGTGACAATAACAGGGTGTGTGTGCTTTCAGAGCACAGTTAGCTCTCTTTTGATTTATACCCTGTATCTCTCACCCCAAAGCCATGAATGGTACAGATTCTGCTCAGACACCATGTATTGCGATCCTGTCACAATGCCACTTTAAAACACTCCCTTTAAAAATTCTTATTTTTGACAATTTTATCAAGCACATTTTACTTCTACAAATAAATAGCTTGAAAGCCGAGAGCTGGGGCCAGGGAGATCCAAGTTCAAATCTGCATTCAGCTTGGAAGCTCATCAGTTATTCATGGGCCAGTCAACGGGACTGTTTTGAGGATAAAATGGGAGAAGTTCATGCATGGTTCTCTGAGGATGTGATAAATAAGCAGGAGAACAACAATACTGTTTATGGGGATGAATGTGATAAATAAGCAGGAGAACAACAATTATCTGAGCATGTGATAAATAAGAAGGTAACAACAAGACTGTTCATGGGGCTGCCATAAGAAAAACAATGAGCCCGGTCTCACGATCGGTGAGACCCGATTTGGGCAGCACAGCGGGGAGAGCGGGCTAAGTCGCACTGTGGCTACTCACAACTTTGAAAACCGGGTTTGCAGAGTGCTCGCTCCGCAAACCCGGTTTAAGGGGGGGTACTTAGGCGGGTTAACCGCCTGGGAGCCACTGGGATCGCCTGCAAACCCGGTGGCTCCCACGATCAGGCAAAACCGGGCTAGGCTCCCCTAGCAGGATTTTGCCTGATCGTGGGAATAGCCCCATTGTGCCAAACTACATGTTATGCTGAAAGTATAGAGGCTGTTCTCACAATTGGCTAAAATCGGGCTAGGGGAGCCTCAAAGCGGGTAACCCGCTTGCGAAGCCCTTGCCTTAGCCCAGGTTAGCGGAGCACTCCGCTAACCGGGATTTCCGGATCGTGTGTTGCCACAGTGCGGCTTTGTGCTGCAGCGACTCATGAGGAGAACCTCAACCGGGAGGCTAAAAAGCAGCCTCCCGACTCGGGGATCTCTCCAGCATGCTCTGTACGCTCGCACAGAGCATGCTGGAACTTCTGGGGGCCGCGCGGCCCCCGAACTCCCAAGCCCCTGCCGGCTCCGTGATGGGCTTCCCCTCAAGTCATCTGCTGGGATCGCGGGCTAGGCCCACTCTCCCTGCAAACGCGCCTGGGCGAGTCTCCCCGATCGTGAGACTTGCCTCAGAGTCTAGCCCTCTGCCTTTTAGTAGCCACGGGGGGGGGGGGGGGGGCTAATCAGGACTGAGACCATAGCATGAGCAGGGGGCTTGACCTCTTTGCCCCTGGGATGGTCCTGGTTGCCTCTGGCACCAAACACGATTTGCCCCAGGAGGGAAGTTGGCCTCCTTTACTGAGTCAGGCTGCCATACTACCAAATGTCCCTCTGTTTAGAGACCAACGACAGTATTTCCCCCCCTAAATTGTCACTGGCTTTAGCCTTATTCTATGTCCCTTAAAAGCAACCATTGAATCTTCATGCCTGGTTGTGATAACGGCATGGTGCCAATTGGCCAGGATGTGCCATCCAACTTCCCCACAAATCAGGTCAATTGTGTTGCCATGGTGAAAGGCTGTGATCTCATAAAGAATGGTATTATCAGATTATAAGTAGAACGAAGAGATTAGAGTAAGAGAGGGGGTGCAAATGGGGGGCGGGCAGGGTGACAGGTCATTTGGGTCAGATCCCCTGTGTCACTATGCTTGGTAGCAGCAAAATGGCAACACACACACACACACACACACACACACACACACACACACACACACCATGACCTATAATCTTCCCTCTCTCCAAAAAAATTCATTAGTTAAAGGCTTGTTAGCAAAGGGCACAAGGAAGAGGCATCCATGTGATTCAGATTACGAGGGTAGTAAAAAGTGAGGAGGTGACCTCTAGGCTTTTGTTTAGGTTAATAACACTTGCTTTGATAAGCCTTGATGGCTTCTGATAGCTGGTTAGCTACCAGCAAATGCCACCTACTTGAATGGGAGCTGGAGGGAAATGCGTTTGGCAGGTTTGAAGGCAGCCAGCAGACGGGACAGGATTTTTGCATCTTGCCAGAAAGAGTGAAATTTGGAAAGGTCTGGCTGTTCCAAGGATGTGCGATTTACTTTTGGGAGAACTGATGTGGCTTTAAAAACTAGCACTACCTGTTCCTCCCATCCTTGACTTGCATGATTTTTGACAATATAGATATTATTTAGAACAATAATCATTATTAAGACAACGAGCGGGGTCGCACGATCGGTGAGTCCCAGTTTGGGGCGGTGAGCGGGCAGGGAGCCCTGGGCGGCCAGATCGGCCGCCCACACAATTGCCGGCTCCATGACGGAGCCAGCGGGGGCTGGGGGAGCAGGGGCCAATCGGCCCCCGCAAGCTCCTGCATGCTCTGCGCGATCGCACAGGGCATGTTGGTGAGACCCCCGGAGCTGGCTTTTCGCCTCCCCTCTGGGGGTCTCCTCGTGAGTAGGCACAGCGCGAAGCCATGTCGCTGCTACTCATGGGGGCGCTTCTCACGATCAGCAAAAATCGGGCTAGCAGAGGCTAGCCCGATTTTTGTTGACCGTAAGAACCACCAGGCTCGCAGCCGAGCCCGGTGGTTCCTGAGTGGGTAACCCGCTCGAGAACCCCTGCTAAAAAGCAGGTTTGTGGAGCGAGCACTCCTGCAAACCTGCTTTTTGCTATCGTGAGTAGCAGCGGTGCGCCTTCGTGCCACACCTACTCGCGAATAGACCCCCAGCTGGGAGGCGAAAAGCCACCTCCTGGCTCTGGGGGTCTCGCCAGTATGCCCTACGCACTCGCACAGGGCATACTGGGGCTTGCAGGGGCCGTGTGGCCCCCGCTCCCCCCACCCCCCACCGGCTCCGTCACGGAGCTGGCCATCGTGTGGGTGGCCAATCTGCCCGCCTAAGCTCCCTGCCTGCTCTTCCTGCTCACCGGTAAAAACCGGGTCTCACTGATCGTGAGACCCAGTCCATGATCTAGAAAACCAGGTTTGTGGAGCGCTCACTCCACAAACCTGGTTTTAGGCCAGGGGTTCTTGAACAGGTTGCCCGCTCTAGAACTACCCGGCTCGCAGCTGAGCCCGGTGGTTCTTACGATCTGCAAAAATCAGGCTAGGCTCTCCTAGCCCGATTTTTGCAGATCGTGAGAATAGCCCCCACAACTCCTCACAATGAAGCTGACCTTGTAAAATGTCAGTCCTAGAAGCTATTCCCACGATGACTAGAAAGCAGGCTAAGAGAGCCTAACCTGCTTTCCTGTGATTGTTGGCACCACCAGGCTCGCGGGTGTGCCTGGTGGTTCGAACGTGGCATGCAGCGACACACGAGTAGACCCCCAACCGGGAGGCTACAAGCAGCCTCCTGGTCTCGGGGGTCCTCGCAGAATGCCCCGCATGCTCACATGGGACATCCTGGGACTTCCAGGGGCCATGCGTCCCCCAATCCCCACAGCCTCCACCAGCTTCGTGACGGAGCTGGTAGTTGTGTGGGCAGCCGATCCGGCTGCCTGGGGATCGAGGTTCAATCGTCTGTGTGTAGGGCAGGTTAAGCCCACTCTCCCCGCAAACCACCGCGAGGTGCTTCACACCGATCGTGTGAAGTGCCTCTCGTTCCCCACTGCTTGGGGAAATGGGGACATGCTAAACAGTATTTTATTTTGGAATTCTGGAGCATTGACAAAGGTTACTGGCAGACTTAGGAGAAGAGAGTATTATCATTTATAAAGTACCATGTGCATAGCACTTTATGAAGCTATTCCCATGATCGGTAGAAAGCCGGCTAAGGGAGCCTAGCCTACTTTCTACCGATCGTGGGAACCACCAGGCTAGCAGGCAAGCCCGGTGGTTCCCAGGTGGCTAGCCCGCCTAATTCCCCTTCCCCTTAAATCAGGGTTTCTCAACGTGTGGGTCCCCAGATGTTATTGGACTTCAACTCCCATAATCCCCAGCCCCAGTAGCCTTTGGTTGGGAATTATGGGAGTTGAAGTTCAATTACATCTGGGGACCCACACGTTGAGAATCCCTGCCTTAAATGAAGTTAATGGAGCGAGCGTTCTGTTAACCTAATTTTATTGCTCGTGTGCACCACAGTGCGTGGCAACACGAGCAGACCCTCAACCAGGAGGCTGCAAGCACACTCCCGGGTTTGGGGGTCCCCCCAGAATGCCCTGAAAACTTGCGCGGGGCATCCTGGCACTTCTGGAGGCTGGGCAGCCCCCGATCCCCACAGGCTCCGTGATTAAGCTGGTAGTTGTGTGGGTAGCCGATCTGGCCACCCAGGGCTTCAGGCATGATCGTCTGCAGGGAGAGTGGGCTATCATCTCATCAAGGCACTTCATAGTGATTGTGTGAAGCACCTCCATATATAGCAAAGTCTTTCTGTGGAGCAGCTCACAAATAAAGAATGCCGTGGTTTAATCTTTAATTGGAAGCCCTATGTCTTTAATGATGCTGGGGACTCGGAAAGTTATTAGCAAGTAACCATTACCAAGTACAGCCTTGTTTCTGGACCAACCTGGACAATTCTCACCAAGTTGCTCCCCTACATGTGGCGAGGAATGAGAGTCTCCTTTCCCTTCCGCTTGTCGGTTTGGAAGCAGAGAGTGGAGAGGCAGGGAAATGGAATAAACCCTGGTTTGCTTGATGCAGTCAGCATGCTTAACCATGGTTAATGCAAACCATGGTTTTACACCCTGGTTTGTGGCCAGTTCAAGGTTAAGCCGCATGTCTGGATATGGCCCAAGATAGCTTTGCGGTTGGCCAAAAAATCCCTTTAGAATGGCAAATAGAGCTATCTGAACAGGAATCTCCATAGCAAACAGTGACATTATTAAAATACATATTCCTATCTCTTTCCGTGATGCAGCCACAGGGGAGTTAAATCATTGTAGTAAACACTGCTTTGGATCTCTCTTAATATTTTACAGACATCAAACGCAACCAGCACTTCTGAAAGCCTGTTAATTAAAACCCTGACTTGACTTGATGGAATATGCATCTCTTGTTTCAAAGCTAGTGTTGATGTTAGTGGCTTATTTGTAAAGACAGCTTATACAGAACTGGGTTGTTAAGAGGACCAGGATGGATCCTGTGAAGGGCTGGCACCACGTGATATAGAAATAAGGGATGTCAGAAACATGGCAAGCCTCCCTGATTCTGTGGTTAAACAATTAATTTCCACTAAGTGACACCAAATTGCCTGGCTTCTTTGGGGTCAAAGAGGTGCTTGCACCAGCCACAGTGGGAAGTCACAGCCTGGATGTGACTGAGGACTGTATATTGCGGTTGCCTAGCAACTAAAGAGAAAGAGCAGTGTGGTGTAGTAGGAACATAGGAAGCTGCTATATACTGAGTCAGACCATTGGTCCATCTAGCTCCGTACTGTCTACACAGTCTGGCAGTGGCTTCTTCAAGGCTGCAGGCAGGAATCTCTCTCAGCCCTATCTTGGAGAAGCCAGGGAGGGAACCGGGAACCTTCTGCTCTTCCCAGAGCGGCTCCATCCCCTAAGGGGAATATCTGACAGTGCTCACACTTCTGGTCTCCCATTCATATGCAACCAGGGCAGACCCTGCTTAGTTAAGGGGACAAGTCATGCTTGTGACCACAAGTCCAGCTCTCCTCTCCAGTTCAGGTGCTGGACTAGGACCGGGGAGACCCAAGTTCAAATCCCCATTCAGCCATGAAACTCCCTGGGTGATGCTGGACCAGTCACTTACTTCTCACCTTAACCTACCTCACAGGGTTGTTGTGAGGACGAACATGACCATGTTGGCTCTTCTGGGCTCCTTGGAGGAAGGGCAAACTATAAATGTAAAACCCCAAATCCCCAAATAATCTTAAAAAAACCCCAAACCATTTATCTTTCCTTTCACGTAAGTTCTAGGCACACACTTATTCCTCATATACACTCTTCAGAAAGGTTCTATGATGCTTCCTAGCATGATCTTACCCTCTGTACACCTGTTGAACGACCTTGTGTAATTTTCTCAGCGCCATCTGCTGGCCCGCTCTTTCATTTCAAGAAGAACTCACTCATTCCCACCCAGGGACCACAACAGTAGTAATGAGATTGAATGGATTCTTCTCAGAATGCAAGAGGAGGCAAGCAGATGGCCACGTGAACATCTCACAGGGTTCCTGTTCAACATGTGTATAGAGGGTTAACTTGTGCTAGGACAGGAGGTAGGCAACCTTGGCTCTCCAGCTGTTGTTGAACTACAACTGTGGCTGGGGATTATGGGAGCTTTAGTTCAACAACAGTGTGTGTATGGGGAGTAAGAATGCACTTGTAAGTTGCGTGAAACTTTGAACATCCCAAAGTTTATTGCAATTTTGAAAGACTCTGAGACAGTAGAGGTGTACACAAAACCGGCTGGCCTGGTTCGGTTCAAGTCTGAACTGGACCCAAATTAGGACCTGGCCAGTTCGGTTCTGTACCCCCTTGAGCTCCCCACTCCTGGTTCAGTTTGGGGGGTTTGCAATCCTTTTTCAATTTTTTTTTTTTTTAATTGTACTCACCTCCTCCAGGGAGCTTCTCCGAGGCTGCGGGGGGAGGTCTCCAGAGGTTCCCCCTCCCCCCTGCTGGCCTCCATTATACTCCAAATAGCCCGGTCTGGGCGGTCTTCAGCACATTCAGGGCCTCACCCACATCGTGGTGGCCATTTTGGAGGTTGCCACACATGCCCAATGGGCCTCTGCATGGCCAACGGGTAGAGACCATTGTGCATGTGCAGCAGCCTCCAAAATGGCCACTGTGATGGGGGTGAGGCCTGGAATGGGCCGAAGAAATTTGCCCAGACCGGGCGATTTGGAGCATAATGGAGACTGGCGGGGGGGGGGGGTACTCTGTAGACAAACCACACACCCCCGCCGCCTCAGAGAAGTCCCACAGAGGGGGTGAGTTTGTTTATTTATACACACACACACACACACACACACACATATATACATACATATATATCTTCAAAGAATTGTGAAACCCTCTGAACACCCAGTGGGTTAGTTGGTCCAATAACGAACCAAACCAGTGTGTTTTGGCTCGATATTGGACTATTGAACCGCACAGGCTCGATGCCGAACCTGTTCAACACCAAACCAGTCCACACATCCCTATGAGACAGCACCAGGGCCTTGGTCTGTGCCTCCCCTAGCAATGGTCTCTTTAGATAGGACCTCCTTCCATTACAAGCACAGTCTTCGCTCTGAAGCCACAGTCTTCAGATGCAGCAGCTTCGATGCAAATAGGGCTGTCGCTCAGTGACAGAGCACATGTTTTGTATGTGGAAGGTCCCACGTTCAATCCCTAGCATTTCCAGGTAGGGCTGGGAAAGGCTCCATCTGGAACCCTAGAGAGCCACGGCCAGTCCATATAGGCAATACTGAGCTAGATGGCCCAATGGCCAGATTCTGTATAAGGAGCTCCCTATGGACTCTAGCCAGGAGAGAAGACTATTTTCTTTGCCATCTTAAAAGCTGAAATAATTGCAGCTAGTTCAACCCAAGTAATTCTGCACAACTGGAGACCCACCAGCCATGAATGGCGGCCCACTATGGGCTCATTAATCCCTCGCGTTCTTGCTGCATGCGGAGACTGCAAAACTGGCAGTGAAATTAAGCACCTGGCAGGCTACAAGGCAAGGCTACTGTGCTCCATTTTGCATGGTGGTCACATAGTGTGCAGCCCTCAACAAAACAATTTAGCATTGCAGGAGTGCATCCATCCAGGAGAGGCTCACGTTCCTTGGATGCCTGAGGCGGGGTGTCTTGCCCCCACCTACCTCACCTGCAGTTGCTGCCCTTCCCTCCACCACCACCACCAGTGGCCAGTATGGTGCAGTGGATAGAGTGCTGAGGAGACTAGAGTTCAAATCTTGTTCGGCCACGAAACTCGGGGACATCTTATGGACCTCCTGGTATTCTGCCTTCTTATTGTATTGTTATTTCTCCACTGAAGTTTTCCAAGCAATGTAACTGAAAAAGCAAGAGAAACTTGTGCAAGAGCTAAGCATGCAGATCAAAAGCACTCCTTGGAATTGCTCAGCTCATCCGCAGGTTAAGATGAACAACCTTTCAGAGGTTCTTCTGTTGCCAGGCAGTGACAGACAGCTGAGCATTTACCGATCGAGCAGAAGAAAAGAACTCTTTCAGGCATTTTGGCACCTGGACCTGAAGGGCTTTGGAATCCTCCCTGCTGCCGCTGCCACTGTGAGCCCTCCCCCCCGCCGCCAGGCCCCCCCTAATTTATTTTAAAAGAATACCTTCTTCCTGGGGGGCCGCGCCACTCGCCATTTTTGCCCCACTGCTGCCCACACTCGCCACTGCCCCAAAACTCCTTGCCATTTTTCCTGCTGCCATGTGCGCGGCCTGGGGATGAGCTGAGCAGGCCTCGGCCTCCCATGGCGGCAGCGGGTACCTGCGCAGCAGGAATATGGGCGTTGCAAGCCTGTGACGACTCTCATACTCCCACTGTGCAGGCGCGCTCACTGTCCAGACAGATAGGCCCACCAGCAGGGGTGTAGCTAGGGGAGAGGGGGCCCGTGTTCACCCCTCTTTCTGGTGGCCCCCCAGACTGAGGGAGATAATGAAGAAAATAGGGAGGGATGTAGCTGGAGGGCCCTCTGGAGCTGGGGGCCCATGTTCTTTGAACCCTTTCGTTCAATTATAGCTACGCCCCTGCCCACCACAGGCCCCAAGGTCCAGGGGTAAGAGAGACTCTGCTTTCAGCGATTGTATCTTTGGTTTGTTCAAGTGGAGGTGCATTCACAGGCACAAATTGCCCTTGAGGAGTTCCAGGGCTATCATTTCTCATGTCAATAAATATTGCGATACCACTTTTCAACTGTTCTCTCTCAGGCAGTGGACACAGAAAAACAAATAAATAAGATGGTTCCCTGTCCTAAAAGGGCTCACAGTCAAAAAAGAAATATAAGGTAGACACCAGCAACAACCACTGAAGGGATACTGTGCTGGGGCTGGATCGTTGCTCTCCCCCTACTAAATAGAAGAGAACAATCACTTCTAATAAAAATATTTAATTATTTTTTATAAAAATCTATCTATCTATATAAATATATAGACTATATAAAAATCAGAAGGTGATGGAAAATTTAGAGTAAAACTATGTCTGTCTAGTACAGAAAGCAAGACAGCAAACTAAGTGGCCCTTAATGGCCAAGAGCTAAAAGCTCTTCTGATTTTTATATAGTCTTTTATAGTTACTCAATCCAGAATTTTCACTCGAGGCACAAATGACCAGGCTCAAACTATCATACTTCACACACATTATGCGAAGAGCCAGCTCCCCTGAGAAGTCCATAATGCTGGGGAAAGTCGAAGGAAAGAGAAGAAGAGGACGACCAGCAGCAAGGTGGATGGACTCGATGACAACAGCAATGAATGCACCACTGAGAGACCTTAAAAGCCAAGTTGAAGACTGATCGTCCTGGAGAGAATCAATGTGAACAGTAATTAACAGTAGTGAACAGTAGTTAATAATGCTAAATGGTAGTTATTAATAGTAAAAAGTGGGTACAAATATTTCAAAAGGTCATAAGGCAAAAAAGAGAGCAAATAATACATGATAGCTTTTTTATCTTGTCTGTAGGGCAGTTTTGAAGTCAAAGGGCTGAAGCAACTCTCCTGGATCCCACCCAGGTGTCCTGATATCCTCCTCCTCCACCACATAGGAACATAGGAAGCTGCCATATACTGAGTCAGACCATTGGTCTATCTAGCTCAGTATTGTCTACCCAGACTGGCAGCAGCTTCTCCAAGGTTGCAGGCAGGAATCTCTCTCACCCTATCGCAATCTTTAAGGAGAAAAAAGTCCCTTTCCATTTATGGGAAACAAGGTGGCGCTTATACCATCAAGTACTACCACTTAATGCGGCTAAGCCATGGCTCCCAGAGGACCAGCAAGAGTGCCCTAAAATCACTTGCAAACAGAAAGCTAGTAAGCTAGGTAAAACATTCAGGGAAACCCACTCACATTTCTTAAAAGAGTGTGTGGTAGCCAAAAGAGTGTGGCAGGGAGAAAGCAAGCTGTTAGAGTGGCCTGATTCGGAAAAACAGACTTGGGAAGAACTAACCTCGGGTTTGAGCGATAGAACCTCCTTTCGAGGTCCCAGAACGAAACCTTCAAGGAAATGGGACGGAATGGGTGCCCTCATACTAGGGAATTGAAATGTTTCCCTTCTCGTAATCAGGTTAGTAAACCTGTATGTCATTTATGCAATGCTCCTGCATAGGAATAGGGAGGGAAGATGCGACCAAGAGGTTCACGCAGATGAGACAGTAAATCTCTTCTGGGAAAGTTTGTATGGTTATGTGCAAAGAGACAAGTGTATCTCTTCTAAACAGCAATGGGACAAATTGTGGAAATGGATGTTGGATGTAACCCCCCCCCCATTACCTGATGTGCCTTGAAATCCCCCACCCCCGAGTTACAGTACTACCTGCATATAGTTCATAACCTTGTGGGTTTCCAAATCCTTGTGTGTAAATCTTTGTAGATATATCATGTACAAACAACCACTTTGTATATAATTGTGCTTTGGCAACGTACTGTATGCTTGGGTAGTTTGTTGGTTCAATTAAAAAAAAAAAATCTTGTCCTAAAAAAAATAAATTTAAAAAAAAATCTTGTCCTATCTTGGAGATGCTGCCAGGGAGGAAACTTGAAACCTTCTGCTTTTCCTAGAGCAGCTCCATCCCCTGAGGGGAATATCTTCCAGTGCTCACACATCAAGTTTCTCTTTCATATGCAACCAGGGTGGGCCCTGCTTAGCTAAGGGGACAAGTCATGCTTGCTACCATCAGACCAGCTCTCCTCTCCTTCACCACGAGGAAGCAGCATTTATTGAACTACTTTCTTCCCCAGGGATTTAAAAAAAACAACCCCCAAACCTTAACATTCCTCCTTCACAGGCGTTTGCAAAACCGAAGAACGGCTGTTGCATCGCACACCGCGGGGCGGGGGGGAACAATCGTGCGCACGTGGACCGGCAAGGAACCTGGCGGACAGCCGCACACCCCACGTTCCATCCCGAGCGGCAGCCAATCAGAAGTGTGCTCTAGGAAGGTCTCTTCCGCCCCGCCCCCTTCTTGGTCCTCCGGTTAGGAAAGGGTTAGTGAGCAACCACGCCTTTTGGAGAGGCGGAGAACGAATCGGAGGCGAGAGGGCAGGTCCGGGGAGGAATGCTGTGAAGGTGGAATGGGAAGGCTGGTCTGGAGTGTATAGTACTAAATGCCGCGAGGAGACCCAGAAAGATGGTTGGATAGACAGAGAGGGGGTTAAGATCAAGCGGAGATCTAGGTTGGAGGGAGTCTGGCATCATTGTGCTTGAACTGATAGCAGCAGGGAAGGAAGCCGGTAAGTGGAGAGAAGCACGGGATGAATAATGGAATAGGAAGGAGGGACGGAGTGGGAAATAGGTGTGCAGAGACGAGACCGAGAAGAGGTGGCCGGCACGCTTCCCAGCCCAGGGCTGCCCCTCAGGGCTGAGGCTTGTGCAGTAACTCTGGGGGCGGATGGGGTCCCTACTACGCCTCGAGAGGTCGCGTTCCCCAGGGCGGCAGCAGCAGCAGCAGCAGCAGCAGCAGCAGCAGCAGCGGGGCCAGTTCTTCTGACATCCAACCCAAGGCGGAAAGTGACAGACTGGTAAAGCAACGCGCAGCAGGGACAGAAATAACTTCCATCAGAGAGAAAGGGAGGCGGGCGAGCGGTGGGGGAGCCCTCGAGGAGATCAAGGGGAAGAGGAGGAGATTAATCTATCAAAACGCAGCTTAGTCTTAAAGGACCTCCAAAAGGCTTCTGTAATGAGGCTGAGAATGTAAGCTTGTTGTAACTCACGGGCAGCTGAAAGAAAGGAGGGGAAAGAAGCAGGTCTGTGCCATAGACTCTATGGTAACTGGGAGAGAGGGGCACAGGGACTTTTTTTGCCCCAGAGAAGGGTTTTCCTCGGCACTTGGGCACCTGGAGAACGGAGCCACCAGCAGGGGCATGGGGCGCACCGGGCTGCTCCTGTGGGGTCTTCCTGGCAATCCTTTTCTGCAGGTTTTTCAGTAGCAGAAGGCCTGTGCCTTTGATCTTGGAGGGGTCCCGAGGGGCAAGTTAAAACCTAGGGGGAGTGGGGTAGAGGCAGGCACCCCAGCGGTAGAGTCAAGTACCTGGAGAGCCCAGATTTACAGAGGTGTGTGGCAGGGGCTGGGTCACCCGCGCTTTCTCTCTCTCTCTAAAAAAAAAGGGCAGCCCAAGCACAAACTGGGCAGGAGTGTTGATAATGACATAGACTTTTTTTTTTAATCTGAAAGGGGGAAACAATAGGACAGCCTCTTTGAGGATTTTTAAAAAAAACACGCACCAGGAAGTAGCAAGGGAAAGAAGAAAAAGAAATCACAGCTCAGGGTAGTAGCAGGCTGAAATAAGCATTGCATTGTCGAAAAACAGGCGCTGTATACTTTACCAGTGTCAAACCGCATCAAGATAATGAAGGCTGCATATCGCAGGCAGTAGTGATGCTGCTGCTGGAGTTGAAGGAAACATTGCAATTAAAACACTAGCCAAAGCCGGAGCAGAAAGCCGAACTGCAAAAGCAGGAGTGGTAATTAAACTGGGGTGTGTGCGCATCAGAAGATGGAAAAAGAATCTGAAAGGTTAATTCAGTCTTCCAAAGCCTCAGAAAAGATGCCATCTGCAGAATGATTGACATGTTTCTCCAGTTATGAGATCTGGCTCGCGCTTATCTCTAGTGGGTTTAATTCGGTCTTCTGAGCCTGCCTGAATGATTTCCCTTTCTGGATCTATTTTCTGATGGAGGACTCCTTTTTTCCAATAAGGAGTTGGGGTTCTGTATGAACGTATGCAGGTCAAGAAAAAATTCATTTTCATGACTTTCTTTGCCACCTGGCTTCTGCTCTTCTTCTTTGGAGGAGATCAAATAAGACGCCTTGCCTTCCTCTCCAGCAAGAAAGCTGGTGTGCTGAAGAGCTGGCCACGCTGGGCAGATGGGTTCCTCCTGAGGAGCTTTGCAGATCCCGAGGAGCTCCAGTGCAATGATGGCGATCACCACGAGCAGTCCCCCAAAGCCCGGAGAGAGTTGAGAAGAAGCATCTACAAGAATAGCCGATGCCGTATGGAAACATGCTTCGATGTTTCTAGGTGCAGGAAACATGGATTCAAAGTCTTTGTCTACCCCTTGGAAAGAGGGGATGCTGTGTCGGAAAGTTACCTCAAAATCATCACCTCCATTGAAGAGTCGCGGTATTACACCTCCAACCCTGAAGAAGCCTGCCTTTTTGTCCTGAACATTGACACGCTGGACAGGGACCATCTTTCTATACAGTATGTCCACAATATTAATGAAAAAATCCAAGGTTTCCCTCTATGGAATGATGGCCAAAACCATCTCATATTTAACCTTTATTCTGGCACTTGGCCAAACTACACCGAAGATCTGGGTTTTGACATTGGTCAGGCTATCCTAGCCAAGGCGAGCTTTTATGTGGAGAACTTCCGGCCCGGCTTTGATATCTCCATCCCTTTGTTTTCAAAGGACCATCCCCAGAAGGGTGGGGAGAGAGGGTGGCTGTATAAGAACTCTCTCCCTCCTAAGAAAAAGTACCTCTTGGTTTTTAAAGGGAAAAGGTACCTGACTGGCATTGGTTCCGACACTAGGAATGCTCTCCATCATATCCACAATGGCAAGGATATCATTTCCCTGACCACATGCAAACATGGCAAAGACTGGGAGAAGCACAAGGACAAGAGATGCAACAAGGATAACCTAGACTACGAAAAGTAAGTGGGTAATGCTTTCTTTCTATCCGGCGGCCTCCAGCTGTGTTGGACTACAGCTCCTATCATCCCTGACTGTTGGCTACTGTGGCAGAGGATGATGGAGCCTGTGGTCCAACAACGGGTCTGAAATTGTGCAGCTCTGTAGTATGTGTTGGGTGTTGTTAAGGCAGGCCTACTCAACTTAGGGGCCCCCAGCTGTTTTTGGACTACAACTCCCATAACCCCCAGCTACAGGAGCCAACAGTCAGGGATTATGAGAGTTGTAGGCCAACATCTGCAGGAGGATTGAAGTTGAGCAGCCCTTTAAGGACAGCGGAGTGGGACACACACAGATGTGACCCATGAGTACGAGCCCTGGGACATTCTGCACACAAGTGTCACTGAAATGAGCGTGAGGTCTGCAAAAACATGATCCCGTTTCACTGAGGCTTGTGCAAGAGAATTTCCCAACTGATTGTGTCCCATGTTAATTAGTGTGTGTGTGTGTGGTGTACAGTTTTTTGCCCTCCTCAGGCACCAAAATGCCTTGGGTAAACCCTGTAATTTTAATCTAAAATGCTTAGGCAGAGAAGTTCATGCAATGCAGGAAACAGAGAGATCAGCAAATAAAAATGCAAGTCCTATAGAATTTCCATGATCAAAAGCTAGGATATCATGAAAGTCTCATTTTCTAGATGTATAGTGTGGTCTCTCTGTGGTAACATGTCAGCAGAACTCTGTGTAAATATAATTGGGTTGTGTACCCAAACTTCTAGGACTTCATTTGAACTGGTGCTTGCTGGAGTTAATTCCTGCAACCTTTTTTACTCCCAGAGCTCAGCTCTGGAAAATGTGAAGTAATAACAAAGAGAACACCTCTAAACATATGTAAAGTGTTTTGCTCTCATTATTGAGTATCCACGTGTAGATCTTGTATTTCTAAGATTAGAGAGATAAATTTGAGCCTTTGTATTGCTTAATTTTAGCACTGCAAGCAACTATTATCTGCAATCTTTTGCATGTTCTACTAAGGACGTAATCAATTGTACGATCTTTTGCCCTACCTTGGCCTGAAGGGCAGTGGAGAATGGAGTTAACTATGCAAATATTAGCCAAGTGATGCAACATACATTTCTTTCACAGAAGAATCCTGTGTGATTCAAACGCTTGCTTAGTGCATTTCCAGTACTAACTGGCTCTAATAAAAGTATTGTGCTACTAGCTCAGCAGCACCATCTATTTAACACTGGAGGCAGCAGCTGGGCAAATCTGCATATATTAGTTCTATGCAAATTAGCACAATGTATCCATAATATGACTGAATTTTATTCTGGAATTATTGATCTGTTTAAGACAGGCTTTCAAAAACCTTTTATCAAGGGCTGAAATACTAATGCAGAGCTGCGTTATATTGAGGAAGACCATAGGTTCTTGTTCACTATCTGCAGAAGCAATCCAGGGTTCCTGGCAGAGATCTTTCCCAGCTCTTTTTTCATCTGTGCACGGAATGAGATTTGTTCTGGGCAACAGTGTCATGGCAGTGTGTGCACACATGCATTCAGAGTGGGGCCTTCCTGATTCAACTTGAGCGGGATCTAAAGTTAACTGAGCGGACATGAAAAAAGCTTGTATGCGCAAACACATGTGCATGCCTTAGAGCAGAGATTCTCAACGTTGGGTCCCCAGATGTTATTGGACTTCAACTCCCATAATCCTTAGCCCCAGTGACCTTTGGCTGGGGATTATGGGAGTTGAAGTCCAATAACATCTGGGGACCCAACGTTGAGAATCCCTGCCTTAGAGGGAGCACTGATGCCATGGTCTGAACCTGGGACCTTTTGCATTCATAGTTCTACCACTGGGCTATATCCCATCCCAAGCTCATATATTGTTGCCACCCTTATTTTCAAACTTATTGTCCAAGCAATGAGGAAGGAGAACTGGTCTTGCAATAGCAAGCACGAATTGTCTCTTTTGCTAAGCAGAGTCTGCCCTGGTTCATATTTGAATGGAAAACTACATGTGAGCACTGTAAGATATTCCCCCTAGGGGGTGGGGCCGCTCTGGGAAGAGCACCTGCACATTTGCATGCAGAAGGTTCCAAGTTCCCTCCCTGGCATCTCCAAGATAGGGCTGAGAGAGACTTCTGCAGCTTCTTAGGTTCCTATGACTAGACTCGTGTGTTGAACATAAAGAAATTTAAACTCTTGCATTCAGTTTCTCAGAACAGAGGACAACTTCAGTATTTGTGGGGGTTCTTCTATTCTCCAGTTACCACAGATAAGGAAACTGCAACTACTGAGTCATTAGGATAATGACATGGTGGGGGTTAGGTTCCTGGAGGCCCAAAAATCGTGTGTGTGTGTGTGTGGGTGGGGGGCAAAATAAAGTGCCCTACCATTCTCCATGGGCCTCCTGCAATCCAGCAATGCCCCTCAAATTCCAAAATTAGAGCCAGCATGGTGTAGTGGTTAGAGTGCCGGACTAGGACCGGGGAGACCCGAGTTCAAATCCCCATTCAGCCATGAGACTTGCTGGGTGACTCTGGGCCAGTCACTTCTCTCTCAGCCTAGCCTACTTCACAGGGTTGTTGTGAGAGAGAAACTTAAGTATGTAGTACACTGCTCTGGGCTCCTTGGAGGAAGAGTGGAATATAAATGTAATAATAATGATGATAAAATCTGTTTTTCCCCCATGAAAAATTGCGGGGTTTGGCTTTTTTTTTAAACAAACCTCCTTCAAACAAACAAACAAACAAACAAACAAACAAACAAACAAAAAACCCTCTGATTCTTAAAATGGCGACCAGAAATGAGCTCCAAGATAATTTCCGGCCACCCTCCAACTTACAGGTATGCAAATTTAACACACACACCCCTCCGCAGGGCAAGAAACAAATGCCATGGTCTAGATAATCCAGTCCCGGCTTGATCCTATGCATGTTCAGTTTACTCAGTTCATTTTCAGTGGAATTAATTCCAATTATATTCCAGACTGCTTCCCTACTGATTTCAATGAGCACACAGACAAGGAAGTTATGAGGGACTTCAACTTTACGGAGTGCAACCTTAATAATGCTGAACGCTTAGTAGAGAGCAAGTCCATTGAACTCAGTGGCAGTTACTTCTGAGTAAATATTCATAGGATTGAGATATCCATTTGGCTGGATTGTATCCAAAGTGCATTCTTGTTCCAGATCAATTGGCTCACTAATATTTATGATGAGTTACAAGATTATTTGCTTCATGTCTAATAATTAAAGAGGTCTGTAAAATTATAACTACTTAAAAATGTGTCTTATAGATAACATCTGCTCATGAGTCACCTTTCATCTTAGCAGCTGTTGACATGATTTAAAAACATATCTGTTTCCTTTTTTTGGTAAAGTATTGTAAATTCTCAAGTAGCGCCGCACACTAAAATAAAATGCAATGATAACAGTACAAAACTATCTGTAAATAGATACTATATTGTAAATCCCATAAAACATGTCCAAGTACAATACTGTATTTACATGAACCAATGACTATTCTGAATTTAAGACAACCCCCTTAAAAAAAAAAGGTGTTTAAAAAGGTTATATCTATATTTACCCAAAAGGGAGAGGACTCTCAGTTTAAGACAACTTCTCAATTTCTAGCTACAAAGAATTTGGGGGAAAACTAGTCTTGGATTCAGATAAATACAGTATTTCAGTCGTGAAATAGACAGAACATAGCTCTCTGCAAATGTTCTCGAAGTGTCTATAGTCAGTGCCTGGCCGGGCCATCCAGATTGTGCCTGCTAACCCCCAAACTTCCGTGTGTTGATTAGAGCTGTGCCAAAGCTGAGCCATTTGCTGGATTTTCAAAAATTATACATTTTAATTTACAAACAAATATACTTCTGTATGTCTGGGGAGTTTCCCAAATATCCAGCAATCATTATCTTATTTTTGGGTGGCCCTATTCTGCTTCCCAAAAATAAGATACTGATTTCTGGACATTTGGGAAACTCCCTAGACATACAGAAGTATATTTGTTTGCCCCATTCCACTTCCTAGAGCCCCCTAATGGCGCAGTGGGAAATAACTTGCCTAGCAAGCATGAGGTTGCCGGTTCGAATCCCTGCTGGTATGTTTCCCAGACTATGGGTAACACTTATAGCGAGCAGCGGCGATATAGGAAGAGGCTGAAAGGCATCATCTCATACTGTGTGGGAGGAGGCAATGGTAAACCCCTCCTGTATTCTACCTAAGAAAACCACAGGGCTCTGTGGTCGCCAGGAGTCGACACTGACTCAATGGCACACTTTACCTTTATTCCACTTCCAGACTGATGGGCAGGAGATAAGTGAGCTGGCATGGACGATCACTGGCCAGCACATGCGATAAAGTCAGTGATGTGCAGAGCGCGCAAATGCCTTGACATCACAGGAGGATGTTCTGACGTGCTCATGGGCCATCTCTTAATCTCATGATCTAAATTGCCCCTCTACTTGCACTCCAAAATATAAGATTTGGGTCCTATTATCAGCCAGACCCGTCCCTGTGGTCAGGGTGCTGAGACTGTGACTCACATTCTTTTACACTGTTTATTTTATGGAGATATTCGTATTTCTCTTATCTCCCCCCTCTTATCAAACATCCCTCGGAACAAATGATGGGTATACATTCTTTTTACCAGCGGATCGTTGTGCAACTATAGCATTGTGTATGGCTAAATTTTGTGCGGCCGCATGCAAGATCAGGTCTGAGCTGGTTTGAGTTATTGGTATTATGAAGGCCTTGACACCATGAAGCTCTTCTCACGATCGGTGAGAAGAGCTTCTTCCGGGTCTGTGGGGAGAGCGGGTAGTAAGGAGCAGCTTAGCTCACTCTCACTTTCACTCTCCGCCACGGAGCCAACTGCGGCTGCAAGGATGTGATGTGAAACAATGTTTGTGATGTGATGTTTGTGATGTGAAACAATGTAGAACTGTCATGTGAAGCCTACAACATAAGCTTCCTGTCCAAAAGATCTGAACACACACCTAGAACCTTCAGAACCTTCAGAACCTTCAGAACCTAGAACCTTCAGAACCTTCAGAACCTTAGAGAGACCCCTAAGCCTGGGAGGCTGCTTCTGTGTCGACACACGAGCAATCAAATGAGGTTAATGGAGCACTTGCTCCGTTAACTTCATTTAAGGGGAGGGGAAATTAGGCGGGCTAGCCGCCTTGGGAGCACTGGGCTTGCCTGTGAGCCCGGTGGTTCCCATAATCCCTGGAAAGTGGGCTAAGCTCCCGTAGCCCGCTTTCCAGTGATTATGGGAATAGCCTCTATGAAGCTATTCCGACGATCAGTGGAAAGCGGGCTGAGGGTCCTTAGTCTGCTCCCTACCAATCATCAGATCCACCAGGCTCGCAGCCGAGCCCGGTTCTGTCAAAGCGGGCCGCCCAGCGAGCGCTCCGCAAACCCATTTTTTAAAATTGGCTACTCACAAGTAGACCCCCCAGCCGGGAGGCTTAAAAGCAGCCTCCCAGCTCAGGAGTCTGGAGCTTCCGGGGGCTGAGCAGCCCCTGATCCTCCCAGCCCCCGCCGGCTCCATCACGGACCCGGCAGTCGTGAGGGTGGCTGATCCAGCCGCCCAGGGCTCCCGCTCTCCCTGCTTACCTTCACAAAGCGGGTCTCACTGATCGTGAGACCCGACTCTATGTCTTTTTGGCACTACTTGTATTATCTTGACTGTGTTCTGTATTGTATTTGTGTTGTTGGGTCAATGACCGTAATAAAGCATGCTACTACTACCCACAAGATTTGGGAGCGTTTGTAGAGGGGTGCTTCGGACTTTGCATGTCTAAAATCAATGTTTGTGATGTGAAACAATGTAGAACTGTCATGTGAAGCCTGCAACATAAGCTCCCTTTCCAAAAGATCTGAACACACACCTAGAACCTTTAGAACATTTAGGCATCTGGATAAAAATTAGTTCAGAACACAGTGATATATATATCTTTTTTTAAAATTGAGATTTGTAGCCTGTCTCTCCATCCTGAAGGCTAGGAATATATTAAGTGTATTTACACACAGAATAAAATTTCAGCACAGGATATATGTTGTTTAGGATTTTAAAACTGGGATAAATTGGCTGTTTTCTTTTTGTTGCCCATGGTAAGTGTTGCATTCCGCAGATTTATGTTGCTATAGAACCCAGTCTCTAGTTTCAGGGAACAGAACAGATGGACAATAATTTCCATAATCGTCCCTCTCTCTTCCACCCCCATCCCCAATACTACTCAATTTTCTTGATGAAAGTGAAGTGTCTAGAAATTCAGGGATTTCCAAGCAGAAAGGCAGGATAATCTAACAAAATCTGCTCCCATTTCTCTTGGATGAGATTTGTTTTTCACTAGAATCCCAGTCATGATGAATCATGCTTTTGTTGCGCTAGAACAATAGTAAATGTTTAATTGGACTCAGCCTTGGGGAAAGTCAGCTTTTGGGGCCAGTTCACACATGCTAATTTTGATTACTCACAACATGGTGGCTCAATCAAATGTATGAACTAACTGCATTGACTGTGTTTGAGATGATGCTCAGGGACATGAAAGTTCTGTCTGTGGTGTTTGATCTGTGGTAGCTCATTCATACATGCAAATCATCATTTGATGTTTCAGTTGTCAAGCGTAAAAGGGTGCATTTAATTAATTAACTAATATCTTTGTATACCACCCACAACGTATGTCTCTGGGCGGAACTAGTGTTTGAAATCTGGATGTATGTTTAACCCTCCTAAGTCCATCAGTTTTAGGGGAATTCTTTAAAAAATATTATTTAAAGATTGCTTTATATAAGATGCTGTTCTTCAATGGAAGCCCCACGGGGTGTGGGGGGGTCAGTGGCAGCCCCCATCTACCCTGCCCCCCCCGACTAATTGTTTATTGGGCCTGTGTGTAGCTTCAGCCAAAGCTGAATATTCTGCACAGTCCCTCTGGCACCATGTAGAGATGACCATTCCTACCGTGAGTACTGTACTTTCTCCAGCTCTAGTGGGGAAGGGAGCTTTAAGGGAGAAGCGCAGCACCATCTTGGGAGGTGTGCACAAAGTGCTGGGAAAGGTAACCCTTCTCAGTGCTTTCCTCCTGGAAAAGAGAGGACTTTCATCCTCTTAAGAGAGCACTCAGTTTTTTCTTAAAGGGCCCTCCCAGCACTGAGAAAATAACTGTATTGTGCAGTGGTCAGCACAGTGGGAAATGGCTCTCACATTGGAACATAGGAAGCTGCCATATACTGAGTCAGACCATAGATCCATCTCGCTCAGTATTGTCTACCCAGACTGGCAGCGGCTTCTCCAAGGTTGCAGGCAGGAGTCCTTTTCAGCCCTATCTTGGAGATGCTGCCAGGGAGGGAACTTGGAACCTTCTGCTCTTCCCAGAGCGGCTCTACCTGCTGAGGGGAATATCTTACAGTGCTCACATGTGGTCTCCCATTCAAATGCAACCAGGGTGGACCCTGCTTAGCTAAGGGGACGTGCTTGCTACCACAAGACCAGCTTTCCTGGGTTGTGGACTTTCATCCTTCATTGTATTTACTTAGTTAAATTATTTGTATCCCATCTTTTGGGCAGAAGGTTTACACAATGATTTACAAATCAAAAACTGATTTCCACCAAAGTGATTAAAAGCCTACACAATTTAATAAAATGGTCACAAAAACCCACTATCTGCATAAACCACCGAAGAGTCAATATAGATAGAGGAAAATCAATTATAAACGGCTAAGTGCCAGGGGGAAAGAACAACAACTATTTATATACCACTTCTCAACAAATGTTTCCAAAGCAGTTTACACAGAGAAATAATAAATAAATAAGATGGATCCCTGTCCCCAAAGGGCTCACAATCTAAAGAGAAACATAAGACAGACACCAGCCACAGTCACTGGAGGGGTACCGTGCTGGGGGTGGATAGGGCCAGTTGAAAAGTAAACAAAAACTCAACCAAGAATACAGTATATGGCAGGGACTTTCAAACCTGGGTCCCCAGGTGATGTTGGACTACAACTCCCATCATCCCCAGCCACAGCGGGACATTGTGGAAGTTGTAGTCCAACATCATCTGGGAACCCAAGTCTGAAAACTTCTGGCATATGGCTTTTTCCCTTGCTGCTTCCTGGAAGAAGGACCCTCCTTGGTATCTGTTTCTAGAAGTACTTGTCTTCATTATGGCAGAGACTGGTTTGCAAAACGAGATGTTGAAACATGCTGTTGTATTTGGAAATCAGTTCAAATTAATTCTGTTTTCCCCACTTGTTTTGGGAGGTTTGTAAACTAAGATCTATCGAAAGCCAAGTGTAGTTTTTCTTTTTGAATCCTGGAAGTTATTCACACATGGCTTTATGCCTTGGGGTATCCAAGGAGCGAATGTACTTCGCAGCTGATGTGAGGCAGTTTAATTTAGGGGATTAGATGGATAGTTCACATAGCCGTGGACTCCTCCCCGCACTGCCTGCAATCTTCCTCCTTTTTCTGTTCCCACTGCTTGCTGCAGTTTCCCCCTCCAACCAATCACATACCAGAGAAGGAGGCAGGAGACCTTTTCCTTCTCCTTTTTTGCGGGGGGGCGGGCTCAGTTTGACAGTCGGTGTATGCTTGGAACAGCATACAGCAGCGGCAATGCCCGCTGGGTTTTGCTGCTGGGGGAACTGAGGCTGCATTGCAAAGGGTATGTGAAAAGGTCTGGACTCCAGGTCAGCAGGGGCACAGACACCCCCCTCCCCGTAAGCATTTGAGGAATCCCCCCTGTATGTTACTGAACTCCCCCCCCCAATATAACCAGCACATCTTCAATCCACAAACAATCTCTCCCCCCTCCCCACAAAGTGTATTTCAGTTTCAGTGAGGAGTTGCTCCTCCAGCAATCCCCTGCGGGCCAGCACATCCGTGCAAAGGTTTTCCAGCTGACCCGTCGGTTTCTCAGGGTCATGGACCCGGCTCAGTCCATCACTTTCCCAAGGCCAGGCAGGTGGGGGCGAGCGTGAGGAGAAAGCCCATGGCAGGTGCAGAGAAGGTGGCAGGAGGCGGCGAGCTGAAGGGCAGCTGAGCAGCTCCTGGTCCCTTACCCGCCCGAAACCCTGCAAGTCAGCTGGAGGGGGCCAAGCGATGTTTCCCTCGGCAGCTGCGTGTGGGGGAGGCGGTGGTGTGGGAGTGCTCCAAGGACTGAGGGATGAGAGAACTTGGCTCTGGGCGAATGGCCTGAAGGTACTTCCAAGCGCCTCCCCCCACTCCCATCAGGTGCGCCCATTCCATGGAGGAAGCCTGGCCGGGAGCATGACCCCACTGGAGTTGGCAGGAGTATTTGCTGCACAGGGGCAGGGGGTCTGTGTTTGTCACTTTTTCTTCCATTTGCTCCACATACCCCTTTCCCGTTTGCAGTGGCCCATGAGCACCAGCCAGTTGCTCCGAAGGACAGCCAGAGAACCGTCCACCTGCAAAGCCAGACTAGCTGGATTTCTAGGGGACTGAGGCTGAAGTCCTGGACACACTGAGGAAACATGGACAGGGTTGTGCTCAGGGGCATATCTAGGGAAAATAGCGCCTAGGGCAAGCACTGAAATTGTGCCCCCCCCCCAACATCACATGCAAAGGGGGCGTGGCCTCGAGCTCTGGAGCTTGCGACATCACATGCAGAGGGGGCGTGGCCTCGAGCTCCAAAGAGCCTGAGCAAGCTCTTCGGTGTCATTTCAGGCAGCGCTTGCTGACTGAAAGCATCTATTCTTCCTTTCTCTCCCTCTCTGGACGGAGAGAAAGGGGAATAGATGCTTTCAGGCAGCAAATGCTGCCTGAAATAAATGGCAAGTGCTTTCTGGAGCGGGGGTGCCTCTCCGGACCGCAGTTGGGACAGAGGTGGGCCATGGCAGGCACTTTGCGCCCCCCTGCAATGATGCCCAGGGCACATGCCCTTCCTGCCCCACCCTCATTATGCCCTTGAATGTGCTGCACATGTAGCAGGGTGAAGGTGTACCAGAAGACTTAGCTGACAGGGGGTGGGTCTCAAAGGGGCAGGAGCCCACTTCAGGTCAGATGGCGGTGGGTTTGAAAAACTCCAAATTACTGGCAATGGCTGCTCCACACATCAATGGAGAAGTGCTGTGGCATTCCAGAAAACTCGTTTTTTGGGTTTTTTTTAAGCTGTCACAAATAGAGGATTTTTTTTAACCCTGGACATAATTAGGGCCAAGCTAGAATGAGCAGTAATTCTTAACAGTAATTTTGGGGAAAGCAGAGGTGGGTGTGTACTGGTCCCTGATAGCTCGCAGAGACTTTGGGTTAAAACTTGCTGTTATGTGGACCCAAAGCCTCCATTCCGGAGGGGATGTGAGCTAAACGCCATGTGTGTGAACGCCCCTGGGAATTTCTGAGCAAGAATAAAGTGGAATAAATATAACCTATCCACTGATTTTATTTTGGTTTCTGCTACGATCCTGAAAACATGACACAAATTTTCTTAACAACATAGAACCACAGTATGCATATTAGCCAAACACGTTATAGATTTCTGATGTGGACTTTGGCATTTTAAAAAAGATTATCCTTTTAATATAGATTTCTGATGTGGAATTTGGCATTTTAAAAAAGATTATCCTTTTAACGTTGAATGCAGTACTTAACTATGCAGATAAAACAGAATAACAAAACATGTTATACATTCAAAGGCTCAAAATCCAAAGTGTTAAACTATTTAGAGGAAAATACAAATTAGATCACTTAAAAGAGAAAGGAGGGGGGAGAATGGAGGAGAGATAAAAAGATAGCTAAGCCTGATATGTGGGAAGGTTCTGAGGATATTAGACAGCTGATATGTCATTAAGACACAGGGGGTTGTAACTTTAGTTATGGAGAAGGCAAGTGGCATTCAGAATTCACAACAATTGCGAAGAGATCTGAGCGCGGCCTACATTATTTATGATAAATGAGGTTGTTTCTATGCCATACACTCTGTCTATCTCTATTTATCAGGCATAGTCCCTGAGAGTAATTCACAAATGGCTTCATGCTGCGGGGTAAATGTTGAGCAAAGCCACTTCGAATTACACTTGCAGCATTGAGGGAAGCAGCCCCTCCCCTCTGCTCTCGGGTTTTCTTTTGGTGCAGGTTCACATCACAAGGCTCCATGTTTTCCTTCTAGCCAATGGAGGGGGGGAGGGAGAGAGACATTTCTAAAGAGCTATATCTGCATTCCTAAAAGAGTGTATCCCTCTTATCATGTTAACGATTCAATGTCAGTGCCTCTCCTTAATTGCTCTGATGTTTTCAGAAAATCTCGCTTAAAACAAGCATTTTTAAAACCCGGAAATACATCAGAAGACAAAGCCCGGTTTATGTGTGGAGTGCTTCCAAGAGTCTCGAATGGACTTCAGGGTGTGTTTGGCTGGTGTGTGAGCGCACACACTCTCTTCCAGAGGAGATTTGGGGTAACAGCCCTGTCTATAAAGCCTCCTGGGCAGTTTCACCCATAGTAGCAAGTAAGTAGGAGGACATGTCATCAGTTTGCAACATGCACATACTCCTGGTACTTCTGCCTCTTGCATGTTGTACAAACCTGGAAATGTCAGGTCTACAGTGTTGGGTTCCCTCCACCGTCCGAAATTCTACACCCAGCTTCAAATCTAGGTTACAAATAGGAACAGAGGAAGCTGCCATATACTGAGTCAGACCATTGGTCTATCTGGCTCAGTATTGTCTTCACAGACTGGCAGCGGCTTCTCCCAGGTTGCAGGCAGGAATCTCTCTCAGCCCTCTCTTGGAGATGCTGCCAGGGAGGGAACTTGGAACCTTCTGCTCTTCCCAGAGCGGCTCCATCCCCTGAGGGGAATCTCTCACAGTGCTCACACATCAAGTCTCCCATTCATATGCAACCAGGGTGGACCCTGCTTAGCTAAGGGGACAAGTCATGCTTGCTACCACAAGACCAGCTCTTCTCCGCTGGTCTTCAGGACCAGCTCTCCTCCGCAGCATGCGATGATGCCTTTCAGCACCTTCCTTTATCACTTCTGCCTGACCGGCTCTCCTCCGCTGGTCTATCATACTTCAGGAGTACAATACAAGAGGGAGAGAGAAAATAATCGGCAGTGCTATATTCCGGCACAGTTCATGTGTCCCCCAAGAATTGGTGTTTTGGGCGGCCACCTAGGCCTGCCAAAAGGATGGGTCGGTCCTGCCTTTTAGTCTTCAAAATATCACAAGGCTCCTTATTATGTTTTTTATAAGAGACGAATAGAACCGCCTCTCTGGAATTATCACACACAAGGGCTCCCCAGAGGACTGTTCGGTAGCTTTTCTGTGTAGTTTCTTTGGGAGGAACCAGGCAAGTACAGCTGAATTTGGTTTTTGGGAAGCCTCTTCAGCCCTGCCTTCTGACAAGCATCCCAACCCTACCCCCTGCCAGTGCAATTGCCCTCTCATGCTTTCAGCCGGGCTGCCACTTTTCCTGCATAGAAAGGCTGCAATCAGTTAATTGCAAAGCAAGCTTTACTTCCTCGGTCTCCTGTGAACTGTGAAACCAGCCAAATGAGATAATGCATCTGTCAGGACAGTGGGGAGAGACCGATTCATCTTGCGCTGGGCGTGTGTGTGTCAGATATCCCATTTGCTGGATGTTCCTGGTGTCTGAAGCTGCCGTGTGCAACGTCACAACTGAGCAGCAGGCTGAGACAAGGTTAAAGGGTCCGTAGCTTCTTAGCAACTAAAGGTAAGGGCATTTGTGGCAGCCCTGTATGGCTGGAAGGAACCAGCCAGCCTGAGAATATGGTTTTGTGTGCAGACAAGAGGGCTGTGACCAGGGCCAGGGCATACAGAGAACTGAATGGGGAAAATATACTTTCCAACATCTGCCAACTGAAGGTCGATACAATCGTTGTATATGTCTTGGATTGCCGGCTGGCCGGGGAAAACGTCTGACCTGTGCCTTTAACAGCAGGTAGAAGAAAGCAAAGTGAAAACAAAGAAGAAAGATACCAGAAAGTCCTAGGATGGGTGTACCTTAAAAGTGAATAATAAAATCTTAAACTGAATATTATCCACTTGATCCTCACCTGCAAGGAGCAGCCTCCAGCCAAGGTAGGAGAGCTGGGCACGTTCCTGATCTGTGGTCATGTGACCTTGGAAAGCAAGGTGGGAAGAGGGTTTCCCCATTCCCCTTAGGGGTTGGAGCCACTCTGGGAAGAGCAGAAGGTTCCAAGTTCCCTCCCTGGCAGCATCTCCAAGATAGGGCTGAGAGAGATTCCTGCCTGCAACCTTGGAGAAGCCGCTGCCAGTCTGTGTAGACCAGGCTTCCCCAACCTGTGGCCCTCCAGATGTTGCTGAACTGCAACTCCCATCATCCCAGCCACAATAGGTTGTAGCTTGGGGTGATGGGAATTGTAATTCAGCAACATCTGGAGGGCCGCAGGTTGAGGAAGCCTGGTATAGACATAAGAACATAAGAACAGCCCTGCTGGATCGGGCCCAAGGAAGCCCATCTAGTCCAGCATCCTATTTCACACAGTGGCCCACCAGATGCCGCTGGAAGCCTACAGCAGGAGTTGAGGGCATGCCCTCTCTCCTGCTGTTACCCCCCTGCAACTGGTACTCAGTACTGAGCTAGATAGACCAATGGTCTGACTCAGTATATGGCAGCTTCCTATGTTCCTAAAATGATCGTGTGGGAGGTGGGAGATGGGTCAGATGGGTACACCCTACCCACTTTCCATCCCCAGCATTTTACCAATGGTGACTGACCCCCACCCCAGCTCTCACCTCCCGCCTCATCACTCTCCCCTCCTCCTATCCTGCTTTCTGAGTTTATACAACTGTGGATCAGGATCATGCCCAGGTCTCCTACCCTCCTTCCCAGATGAGGATCTTGAGAACCAGCCTTAGAAAGGGAAATGATGCAAGAATCAATGAAGAGAAAGCAGAAAAGGAGCTAGGAACATAGGAAGCTGCCACATATTGAGTGAGGACATTGGTCCATCTGGCTCTGTGTTGTCTACACAGACTGGCAGCGGCTTCTCCAAGGTTGCAGGCAGGAACCTCTCTCAGCCCTATCTTGGAACCTTCTGCATTCAACCATGCAGAGGTTCTTCCCAGAGCAGCCCCATGTCCTAACGGGAATATCTTACCGTGCTCACGTGTGGTCTCCCATCCAAATGCAACCAGGATGGACCCTGCTTAGCAAAGGGGACAATTCATGCTTGCTACCACAAGACCAGCAGCTAGATGAAAAGATTTGTTGGCTGAAAAAAATAAGTTGCGCAAATTAAAAATGGCCGTTCACAGGATGATAAAGTGGGTGGGAGATGAGTCCTAGCTAGTTCCAGGAATAGGGAGCTTGATTGTCTGTTGGGTTGGGCGAGAATATCCTCAGTTGGGTAGGGCGAGTGTGCCCTGCCCAGATTCTGTCCCCAGGTTCTGAATGAAGTAGGCGGAAAAATCATCCTACTCAGCTGGGGCTTGATAGACGATCAAGCTCCCTGCCTCCAACCTTGCTTTTTACAAGCACACAAATGCGAAACAGGAGTTTGCCAAGCTTCCAGAACTGGGTAAGACTTGTCTCCTAGCTAGTTTAAAGGTAAAGTGTGCCGTCGAGTCGGTGTTGACTCCTGGTGACCACAGAGCCCTGTGGTTGTCTTTGGTAGAATACCGGGACTTTTATGCACTGCAGGATTTACCATGAGTTTATGGGGAGGCTTTACTGCAAACTCGACATTGTCCCAAAAACCCCACTGCAAATAGTGGATTTTTTTACCCTGGATATAAATCGGGCTACATGCTAACACACAGTGAAAAACCTGAATTGTGTGTGAACTGCACCCCATAACCCGCAGGGACTTTGGGGTAAATCTAGCCAATATGTGAACGCACCCCTTCTATTCTGGAGGAGATGCAGGTTAAAGGGCTTCAAAAACCCCATGTGAAAAGCTTCCAGGAGGGGTTGACCATTGCCATCTCCTGCGCAGTATGAGATGATGCCTTTCAGCATCTTCTATATCGCAGCTGCCCAATATAGGAGTTTCCCATAGTTTACGGTTGTGTAAACTGCCCTAAAGACTTCTCAAACAGCACCTTTATGGGTCCATATGTGAAGTGAACAGTGAGATTGAAGAGGAAGCTGCCTCATACCAGATCAGACCATTGGTCCCTCTAGCTTAGTATGGTCTATATTGACTGACAGCAGCTCTCCAAGGTTTCAGGCTGGAGCCTTTCCCAGCCCTACCTGGAGATGCTGCCAGGGAGTGAACCACCTGCATGCAAAGAAGATGCTCTTCCATGGAGCTATGTCCCCCTCCCCCCACAGCCCTTGTAGAAGCAGTTCCTGCTGCCCTAATCCACCTGTGTGCAAATGTTGTGCTTGCATACATGAGTCGGTCAGGGATGGGACTTACCACCAGGATCCTGTTCCTGCCAAAGTGTGTTCAGTCAATACAGATGTTGAGGCTATTCTCACGATCGGCCAAAAGCGATGGAGCCTAGCCCGCTTGGGGGCTATTGTGTGCTGCAAAAAGGAGCTGCGCGGCTCACGGCAGCAAACCTCGCTAAACCTCATCAGCAAACCTCGCTCCGTTAACCTCATCTTTTTGCTGATGTGTTGCCGCAGCACATGGCAACACACGAGTAGCCTCCCAGGCTTGGACATCCTGGAACTTCTGGGGGCAGTGCAGCCCCTGATCCCCGCTGCCCCTGCCGGCTCCATGACAGAGGCGGCAGTCGTGTGGTTAGCCAAGCCGGCAGTCGTTTGGGTGGCCAATCTGGCCGCCTAGGGCTGCCTTTTGATTGTCTGCGGGGAGAGTGGCCTAAGCCTGTTCTCCCCGCAAACCCCCTTACGGCTCTTCACACTGATCGTGTGAAGAGCCTCGTTGTCTGAAAAGAGCTAGATATAAAAGCAGAGAATGACACCAATCCAATTTGGATTAAAAGAATGTACTACAGAATGAACCTGGAAAAGAACGAGTGACTCTTAGAAAGGTGAAGAAGATAAAGGTGACAGATCTTAGCAACAGAAAAATATTCGATGAAATAAAATGTGAGAATTTAAAAGCACACCCACAAGCCTTGCAGAAGAGAAGGAATTAGAAATTCCAGCAACAGACAATAAAACCGGAGGAGGAGGAGGAGGAGGAGGAGGAGGAGGAGGAGGAGGAGGAGGAGGAAGAAGAAGAAGAAGAAGAAGAAGAAGAAGAAGAAAACGGTTTTCATTAAATGGAGTCTGAGAACATGAGTGGAGGATAACGGGAAGGAAACAGAAGACAAGCAGAATGATTAGAAATTGACAAGGGAGAGAAATCAGGGACTGTAAAATATGTGAACGTTATTAGTAAGCACAGAATGTTACAGAGTTGCACTGGAACACACGTATGGGTGTGTGTGTAGCCACAGTGCTGTTACCTGCACTAAATATGTTCATTTAATGCAAGGAACCCACAACTGAACATCTGAGAGGGACTCAGGAAAGAATACCAGACAGAGAAGGAAGACATGATGGACAATATCAAATGCAGAAGAAGAACAGTAAGGCGATTGATGTAGTTATTTATAAAGTTAAAAAAAATTAGTAGTGATGGTAAAGCAATCTCAGTAGAGTGAAAATAACAGAAACTCAATAGAAAAGCGTCAAGAAAAGAGGTAGAAAGACACTGAGATTAAAAAGTTGCTCCCCACAGCTTCAAAACAAAGAAGAGACTCCACATGATAAAGGCTTTTAGTTAAATATTGTTTTAATGGTTTTAATGCTGTTTTAAAATATTATTTTAAAAATTTTAAATTGTTGTAACGTTTTAACTTTTGGGGTTTTTTTGTTTTTGTTTTAACTCATGTTTTCCTTTTTCTGTTTTTACTTTGTTGTCAAGCGCCCAGAGACGCAAGTTTGGGGCAGTATAAAAATATGTTAAATAAATAAACAGACCACTACTACTACAGCCACCTTAAGTGGCGCAGCAGGAAATGACTTGACTAGCAAGCCAGAGGCTGCCAGTTCGAATCCCCGCTGGTATGTTTCCCAGACTATGGGAAATAAATAAATAATAGATAAGGTGGTTCCCTCTCCCCAAAGGGCTCACTCTCTAAAAGGAAAACCCAAGGTAGACACCAGCAGCAGCCATTGGAGGGAAGCTGTGCTGAGGTTGGATAGGGACCATTGCTTTCCCCCTGCTAAATAAAGAGAATCACAACTTTGTGTGAACAGCCCACCGTAGTAGTAGTAGGACTACATTGTAATAGGAAAGTGTGCCGTCGAGTCGGTGTCAACTCTTGGCGACCACAGAGCCCTGTGATTGTCTTTGGTTTACCAGGAGGGGTTGACCATTGCCATCTCCCCCGTGCAGTATGAGATGATGCCTTTCAGCATCTTCCTATAATCACTGCTGCCTGGAATAGGTGTTTCCCATAGTCTGGGAAACATACCAGCAGAGATGCGAACCGGCAACCTCTGGCTTGAGAATCAAGCTTGCCTTCTGTTTCCTTCCTGTTATCCTCTGCTCATGTTCTCAGACTCCATTTAATGAAAACCGTTCTCTTGTTTTTCTTCTTATTCCCCCGGTTTTATTGTCTGTTGCCGGGATTTCTAATTCCTTCTCTTCTGCAAGGCTTGTGGGTGTGCTTTTGAATTCTCACATTTTATTTCATCGCATATTTTTCTGTTGCTAAGATCTGTCACGTTTATCTTCTTCACCTTGCTAAGAGTCACTCGTTCTTTTCCACGGACATGGTTCACTCTGTTTACCAGCATTGCCGGGAGCAGCATGGAGAATCATTTGCGCTGTTTCTGGCAGTGCCGATCGTGTGGGTGTGCAGCTTGTGTGCCGCCCAGGCTGTGAGCAGTCGCCTGGGGGAAGGTAGGTTGAACCCTGCCTCCCTCTCCACCTGCCCGACCATGCGCAGTTTTGTGAACTTTTCAAAGTTGTGATTTGCTCTCTTTGTGAATTGCTCACTCAGCAGATTCAGACAGCACACGGAACCTCTAATCGAGTTGAGCTCTGTGCAACGTCTCTGAGAGTCAAGAATCTGCGCTTCCCCCTCCCGTCCTCACTCCAGCATCTGCTTTTTAGCTAGGTTAGAATAAGCTGAGATTGGTTGTGTCGTCCAAAGCCTCAGTTGATTCAAACCTACTTGCTTCAAATCACCTGAGATGGGTACCCAAGGTTTGAAGGTTCCCTCTCCCCAAAGGGCTCAGTCTCTAAAAAGAAACCCAAGGTAGACACCAGCTACAGCTCCTAGAAGGATGCTGTGTTGGGGTTGGATGAGTTATTTGTTGGAGATAATAAATCTTGGGTTATTTGAAGCAAGTAGGTTAGAATAGGAACATAGGAAGCTGCCATATACTGAAGGGGGTCTCACGATCAGTGAGACCTGATTTTGCTGGGTTTGCGGGGAGAGCGGGCAGACCTGCCTGGACGGCTGGATCGGCCTCCCACATGACTGCCGGCTCCGTGACGGAACCAGCAGGGGCTGGGGAGTTTGGGGACCGCGCGGCCCCCAGAAGCTCCAGTATGCCCTGCACGAGTGTGCAGGGCATACTGGAGAGACCCCTGAGCCTGGGGCGGGAAGGAATCGGGCGGCGAGGCTTCCCTCTTCACTGTCAGAGAGGAGGAAGGACAGCAGCGGGGCCCTTCTTGGCCGTCTGCAGCCCGGTGAGGCTCTGTGTGGGGGGAGGGAGGAGGAATGGAAGGGAGGGAGGGCAAGAGAGCACAGGCCTGGAGGGAGGGGGGGAGAGAGGAGAGACCGGGGCAGGAGGGAGAGGGAGTAGAAAACAGCTGGCCCCAAAGCGCACAGGTGCTCTGTGCGGGTCGGCTAGTAGTAAATAAATAAGATGGATCCCTGTCCCCAAAGGGCTCACAATCGAAAAGAAACATGACACCAGCAACAGTCACTGAAGGCACTGTGCTGGGGGTGGATAGGGCCAGTTACTCTCCCCCTGCTAAATAAAGAGAATCACCCCGTTAAAAGGTGCCTCTTTGCCAATTTCTTCTTAAATTAGAAATTATATTAAACTGAGTTTTTGTGCTGATCTGTTTTAATTAATCCTTTATTGATGTCCATGTGTTTTATCTTTATTGCTGTAAGTTGTTTTGGGACAATTATATTTTTAAAGACAGGGTATATACAATAAATGCATACAATAAAATAAAGAATAATATAAACTGCTCTCCCTCACCCTGCCCAGACCCATTGCTAGGCCTCCTAGAGAGACAGGCCCTGGGGATTGCCCTAATCTTCCCTGCCCTCTGGCAGGCTCTGCATATCCTCCAGTGTGCCAACATCTCCCTGTAACTATTTTGGGCTCCTATGTACTTCCAGGAATTAAAGACAAGTCTAAAGTGACCGATGGCGGAGGCATTGGAGAAGCACAATGGCGTTTGCTGCCTCCTGCGTTATTAAACAGATCCTGGCCCCTGCAGCATTAAGGGATCCTTTTGCTCAGTAATTGTTAGTCTTGAGAATTAAACATCAGTTGGACACTCAGTTTTAACTGGGTGCCCACCTTGCCAGATTTCACCTCCTCTCTTGATGCTCACCTTCTCCTTGCCCTCGTGTGCCTTTTTTCCTCATTCATCATTGGGAATATTACCCATTAAATAGGAAAAACGAAAACCTTAGTTATTGGAGAAAGGAATTTGTGTAAGAGGAGGGAGGGGTGTGTGTGTGTGTGTATGAGAGAGAGAGAGGTGTTGATGTTGGAACGGCAACTTTATCTGCATAGTGTTTAATATGAGGCCTGCAAGCTTTAATTGGCCACTAAATTAATCACCTAAAGCTTTTAGCTGATTAATAGCAGAGGAGGCCTAGTTTTTATTAATAGGTGGAAGGGCATGAATTAAAGCACACACTTACACAAGTAGAGCTTAAATACTCAGAATACTTAAATACTTAGAATACAGACAATCGTTTCTAAGAGAACTGAAGGTGGTTTGAGAGAGGATTTTCTTCCCATGCTAAATTTTTCCTTTGCCTCAGAGTTGCCCCTACTCAGATACGTTTTGCGGGTTTCTGAAACATACCAAATCTGCAAAACTAGCTTCCTGGAGGCAAAAGTGGGATGAGTGTATGCAAAAAATGATCACATGTCCTCAGCCTTAGCTTCTTAGGAATCTGACCCTCTAACACAATGTTCCTCATACTAGTCTTTTCTCCGTGGCCACTGAAAGAGAATCTGCAGTCTGGAAAACATGCCTCATAGTTACACAACATTTTAATGTAAACTGCCCAGAGCCACCTTTGGAAAGGCGGTATCTAAAATAAATAGAAGAGAGAAAAATAAATATGCCACCTTCATTGGTGGTCCTCTAGAAGGCAGACCATCCTGGTTTCTCGATCCAGGTAAATACATATCTATTGATCTGTATAAAAAGGCAAGGTCTCACATTATGGAAATGAATGAAGGCCAGACCCTCTCCAATGAAGAACCCCACCTCGCCGCCCAGGGTTTGGAAGGGGGAATTTCTTCCCCTCTGGTCAAAAGTTCTCCTGCTCCTACTTGCTCCTGTTGGACCACATTTTTTGGTCCTAGAACTTTTCTTAAGTGTCTCCTCCTTATTTTTTGTCCCCGGTCTTGATTAATATATTTCCTCTCTGGGCCTTAGTTGTGATGAAACACACAGATCAATATCAGAGTGCAAAAATATCTGCCGTGCTGTGGGAATACTGAGGAAACAGATGAACTCATTAATAAAAACATCTGCATTCCCATTCATCGTGCAGTACATTAGGAGCAAGCAGGCCTAACGGGGCATTTTTCATCTTTGGATTTCTTTGCATGAAAGGCCTATGTGGAGGTGAAGACTCATCACTGCAAAGAGGAGATGAGCAATATAGTCTTGCTAAAGCCAAGAAGCTCAGCGGTGCTGTGTCATAAACACAGGCGCTGTTTGTAACACGCCACATATGTCATCCAACAACTGCCAAATCAACAGCATAAAAATGAGCCATCTCCCTTTTGTCACTTGGGAGGATGTTTGAGTACTAGGTGGCTCTAATTCTTGCTTTGTAACTGTCCATTTATCACAAGCCTCATCTTCTGTGTTTGTGTGTGCATGAGCTGGTGTGTTTTGCTAAGCCCTCCCCCCCACGGATATTTCTGAATGAGCGTATTCAGTGGAGCCAAATCAAATGCGGGGTGGGGATACTCATGACGAATACGACAAATATTTATATACTGCTTTTCAACAAAAGTTCCCAAAGCGGTTTACATAGATATGAATATCTATCAATATAAATAACCTTGCCTAACATTTATTGCATCTTGATATGGTTTTGATATTTTTGATGTGGTTTTCTTTTGGATTTCTGCCACTGCTACTACTTAGCACTATTTTATTTTTTCATCCCCCCCCCCGCCACCCCCCAGCACTTGCCATATTTAAAATGTGCAACCTAGCAGGAAATGTGTGGTTCCAAAAAAAAAATTAAGACAAGTTGTTCTAAAATAACGTTTGTGCACTTCAAACATTGAAGTGATGCAAAAGTTGCCTTATGTCTAGGGACTGGTAAAAATGAGAAAATTAAGCGAGTAGTCCAGGCTTCTCTAGTACCCAGCCCCTAATCAGCACCCCCATTTCCCCTCCCCCTGCCAAAGACGCAGAGTGCTGCTACTACGCCCCATAAAGTCAATGCATATGACACCCTTCTGCAATAGTGCTATCAAATTCCCACTTCCAAGGATTTTCTCCTGCTTCTAAATGTCATGGAATGTGATTCTAGACAACAAAGTATGTGTGCAGAAACAAGGATAATGGACAGTTGTGTGTTGTAGCAGCACATGCTACACACATGGGTTATAATAACATGCCACTGTGCAGTTCTGAATTGTCTTTTAAAAGAAATAAACAAACAAACCCTGTTGCTATCTGCTTTATCTGATTGGCTGTGGTGACCCATGTGATTTTGTCTATGGGTTTTCATAATATCTTCTCTTGCAGCCTTTCCAAGATGTTTAAAGGCTGCCCTTTTTATGCAAGCTTTAGGTCAGTGAGAATGCCGCCGAACTGTCTGCCCTTTCGCTTAGTTTTGACCAGCGGCTGTTTCTGCCTAGTTTAATTATATTGTTTTGTTTTATTGATATTGTGTTGTTTTTCACCTTTGGGATCCCAGGATTAAGGATAGTATTAAAATGTAATCAATACGTATCACTAACTGACAGCCCAACTAAATTGCTCCTGAGTAGCCCTGTTGAAATTAAGACATCCTTCAGACTATTTCCTGAGTAGTACCGTTGAGTGATTTATTCTGGTTGTCTGCCACTATGTCAGATACATCATTTTGATGTTGCTGTGATGGCCCACGGAAGGGGTTCTCTGCGGGAGTCAGCCTACAACTTCCTCCAGCCATCGTGCCTGCGGATGACGGTAACTGTAGTCCAGCAATCTCTAGGGACCCAAATTTGAGACACTTGGCCCATGGGATTTCATTGATCAGGCTGAATGGCAGTGAGGCCAAATGCATCCAAGGAAACTGCCCTCAGGAGAGACAAGATAATATGGTCAAGGGAAACGATTAGCTAAGAGAGTCCTGAGAGGGAGTCTTCTGGAATTACTGGGCAAGGGGAGAGATTTTTCTGAATAATCCCTGGTGAGTCTCCTTGCTATTAATTGCACCTTGCCTGGGGATGCAGTCGCGGGTATTATTTCTGCTGCAGCTGCTCCCTTGGAAAAGAGAAACCAACCAGATTTGCCTACCTTCTGTCTGGCCACCTGCAGAAACCAGAAGAGTTGTTAAGAGCTGCCATATGGCTTTTAATGAAAACATCCCTTCCAATAGATTTGCTTCAGGATGTGTGCCGTGCGCTCTGCAGTGGAGGAAGCCTGCCTCAAATCCAAAGCCACTAATCTACAGGCAAGGGGAAAGCAAGTGCTGTTTCAAGGGGGCTGACGACGTGTGCCAGCCCAGAATGAGATATTTTTGACATGAGGGTTTCTTGTTTTCCTGTCTGTCCTAATATATCCAAGCTTCCAGAGTTTGGGGGGGGGGGGCAGAAGGGGGATGGAATGCCTTATGCTACTATTCTCTATGAAGTCATCTGTTCTCCCTCTGTATATTAGTGTACTATATATATATGTATGGACAAAGCCACCTTACAGCGGGGAAATGCTTGACTAACAAGCAGAAGTTTGCCAGTTAGAATTCCCGCTGGTACTAGATCGGGCAGCAGCAATATAGGAAGATGCTGAAAGGCATCATCTCACACTGCGCGGGAGGAGGCAATGGCAAACCTCTCTTGTATTCTACCAAAGACAACCACAGGACTCTGTGGACGCCAGGAGCTGAAATCGACTTGACAGCACACTTTACCTTTACTTTATGTATGGATAAAGTAAATGCTGTATATCTGGGTAACGCCTGCATCATATATTAATATGGAGTTAAAATAATACTCTTCACACACATTAAGTTGGTTCACACAAGCGTTAAAATCTGGGTAGGAGTTGGGGGCTATCCATATGTGCATGACTCATGCATTTCCCTCCAGCCCAGGTTGCTCTTGGCAGTGCTACCCAACGTTTGTAAAGTAAAGTTGTGCTGTTGAGCTGGTGTCGACTCCTGGCGACCACAGAGCCCTGTGGTTTTCTTTTTTGGTAGAATACAGGAGGGGTTTACCATTGCCGTCTCCCGCGCATTATGAGATGATGCCCTTCAGCATCTTCCTATATCGCTGCAGCCCAATATAGGCATTTCCCATAGTCTGGGAAACATATCAGTGGGGATTTCAGTGCTATCTCAGTACTCATAGGAACATAGGAAGCTGCCGTATACTGAGTCAGATCATTGGTCTATCTAGCTCAGTATTGTCTTCACAGACTGGCAGCGGCTTCTCCAAGGTTGCAGGCAGGAATCTCTCTCAGCCCTATCTTGGAGATGCTGCCAGGGAGGGAACTTGGAACCTTCTGCTATTCCCAGAGCAGCTCCATCCCCTGAAAGGAATATCTTACTGTGCTCACATGTGGTCTCCCATTCAAATGCAACCAGGGAGGACCCTGCTTAGCTAGGGGGACAAGTCATGCTTGCCGCCACAAGACCAGCTCTCCTCTCTTGAAACACCCTTATAAAGTAGGCCAATATTACAAAGATTTTAAAAGTCAGCTTTGTCAAGGAAGGTAATTGGCTGTCATCCATTGCTGTGCTGATGCAATGAACAAAGATGCCCCCCATGCAAGACGGCCACATAGCTAAGCGGGTGCTCAATCTCTCGTGCAACAAGGATATAGCAGATAGCGTTGCATCTTTCCCTGCAACATGTATGGACTGAGGAAGAGGTTTCATAGCAGAGATGCGACACAGGTTGTAAAAGTGCCCCTTGTTGCACTGGTGCGACGTTAGTCTGGAACATAAGCGCCTGACTTAGCGGAACTAGGTAGCCTAACCTTCTTACACTAGACTAGTGCAAACATGTTTGCACTAGTGCAGCGTTAGTCTGGGTGTCAGCCAATGAGGCTGTTCTCATGTGCAGGCAAAACAGGGCTAACCCACTGAGCCAGCCATCTGCTTAAATAGGGTTTTGCTGATCGTCTGTTTGCAGCCAGGGCTGGGAGACTTCAGGGCTCCCGGCCAGCAATGGGAGGCTGCCAATAATGCACCATGCACTCGTGTGTTGCATTATGGGAATTCCGGGGGCCTCCTGGGCTGGCCCACAAACCTCTCGGCTGCCGGTAGCAGCCGGTGAATGTCGGGGTGAGCGATCCACTCGCCAGCAAGAAGATCAGGATTGTCTTCAGGGGAGGTAAGCATTTTAAGGCTTCCTCCGTGATCGTGAGAAAGGGCTCTATAGCTTTCATTCTCAACCTGTTTTGTATTATGGGGCACATTGAAACTGGCTCGTCCATCATTCCCTCTCCCCAGGGAACCTTAGTTCTGTGTAGGATGCTTGGGATCCCCAGTGCAAATTCTCAGCATCCTCACCAAACAACTGTTCCCAGGATTCTTTGGGGGAAATCAGGACCTGTCTAAAACGGATAAGATATGTCTTCTTTCAAAGCATGCAATTAAGCCAAGACAGTTGATTCCGCTCATTCAGAGACTTATCAAGACGTCATCATTATCTTGACGTGATTTAGAGCCGATTCCGACTGCAAATACTCCAGCTGTCCTTCTTGGTAAATCATGTCCCTGTTTGGCCTTTTGCGAAAGATACTTGATTAAGATGTTTCTGTGCCTAATTGCCTCCCATACAGCTAGTAAAATCCGCTGCCTATGTTTGAATTGCAGCTAATCTATACAACTATTCTGTTGCAACGATTCTATTTTTGGTATAAAGCCAAAAAGCCATTGTGAGTGTATGCTTACTTTAAATATTTAAACGAGGAAACTATCATGGTCAGTTTACTGACACACAATGCTCCAGAAGAAGCCAGTACAGGACTGGTTATTGCAGAACAATACAGCATCCAGCAAGTAAATATGGGGTTTCCATGATGTCTGATGAGAGCCAGCGTGTAGTGGTTAGTGTGTTGGAGTAGAACTGGGGAGATCTGAGTTCAAATCTGTATTCAGCCATAAAACTCACTGGGCCAGTCAATTATCTCTCTGCCTAATCGACATCATCAAGTTGTTGTGAGGATAAACATAACCATGTACACACTCTAGGGTCCTTGGAGGAAGAGTGGGATATAAATGTAAAAAAACCCAGACAAAATAGATGAATGTTGGATGCTAAGGCAATAAACCTTGGTGTGAAAATGAAAGTGTAACAAATACGTTTCTCTGTCTTCTTCAGCAACATGATGCAGAATGTTCACTGCTTTGATTTAAACATATCAATAAATGGAGCTTTCTGGCTGCTTGAGTCTCAGGCAATTTCAGTCGTCAGCACTGGGGAGGTGTTACAGATGAGTAGATCCAACAGCCTCAATTTAATTGTAAAGTGTGCTTCCCTTGTAGTCTAGTCAAGAGTGTGGCTAGGTATTTAAAAGATCCAGGCTCTTTTTTGCTGATTAAACTCAATCAACACCCTCTGCCCCGCGCCCCCAAGGATAATCAAGTATGTTTTTCAAATTCTCTAGGAACATAGGAAGCTGTCATATACTGACATATACTGAGTCAGACCCTTGGTCTATCTAGCTCAGCATTGCCTGCACAGACAGGCAGCAGCTTCTCCAAGGTTGCAGGCAAGAATCTCTCTCAGCCCGATCTTGGAGATGCTGCCAGGGAGGCAACTTGGAACCTTCTGCTCTTCCCAGAGCAGCTCCATCCATATCTTCCAGTGTTCACACTTCTAGTCTCCCATTCATATGCAACCAGGGCTGACCCTGCTTAGCTCAGGGGACAAGCCATGCTTGCGACCACCAGACCAGCTCTCCTCTCCTCTAATGTTATAATATAGCGCCAATGAAGGTGGTAGCTGCAGAGATCCAGGTGAGGCTAGGAGCTCTCTCCCATGCTCTGTGCAGGTACCTCAATTGCTACTCTTCCTTTCTGGAAGAGATCATGGAGGAGGGAGGTGGTGGCCAGGGCCAACCCCAGGGCTAGTTTGCCTTTGTCCACTAGGCAAACTAGGCAGCCACCTAGGGCGCCATGTGGGGAGGGGCACCGACGCCCTGGCTCACATCACCCCGCCCCCTTCACCTGTGTGGGTGGGCACCTCCCATCGGGCACTCAGACGCTCTTGTTCTCCTCATGTCGCCGTCTCCACTTGCTGCTTCTGCCACTGCTGGCTGTTTCTGATGACATTCGGGGCTCTGAGCAATTCACTGGGGGCCTGTGCTGATGCATTAGGGGGGAAAGGATTCCCGACTTTTCTGTGCAGCTCTTTTGAGTTTCACTTATCTGCTTTTTGCTGCTGCTTGACCCCTCCTATTGCCCTGATCCAGAATTACTTTTACTGCATGTTGGGGGCCGCAGCTGAGAAAATAGTGACTTGTTAAATATCACCTAGGATCTGTAACTGAGACTAGAACTGTATACAATTATTATTTATTGTATACAATTATTATTTATTGTCATTGTTATTGCAGATCAATATTGCAGAACAATTATTATTGTTATTGCAGAACAATATTGTTATTGCAGAACAATACAGCATCCAGCAAGTAAATATGGGGTTTCCATGATGTCTGATGAGAGCCAGCATGGTGTAGTGGTTAGAGTGCTGGACTACGACTGGGGAGACCCGAGTTCAAATCCCCCTTCAGCCATGAGACTAGCTGGGTGACTCTGGGCCAGTCACTTCTCTCTCAGCCTAACCTACTTCACAAGGTTGTTGTGAAATAGAAACCTAAGTATGTAGTACACCACTCTGGGCTCCTTGGAGGAAAAGTGGGATATAAATGTAATTTTAAAAAAAAATCGTGTGAAGAGCCTTGAGGGGGTTTGCGAGCAGACAGTTTGCTCTGGGCGGCCGCAGTGGCCTCCCACACGACTCACGGCTCTGTCACGGAGCCAGCCGGGGCTGGGAGGATCGGGGCCCGCCCACCCCCCAGAAGCTCCAGCATGCCCTGTGCAAATGCACAGGGCATGCTGGAGAGACCCCTGAGCCGGGAGGCTGCTTTTCAGCCTCCCGGCCGGGGGTCTCCTCATGAGTTGCTGCGGCGTGGAGTCGCGCCGCGGCAACTCACAATCCGTTAACCTGGGTTAGCGGAGTACTCGCTCCACTAACCTGGGCTAAGGGGCGGGCTACCTAAGCGAGCTAGCCGCTTGTAAACCCCGGTGGTTTACACAAGCAGCAAAAACCGGACTAGGCTCTCCTGGCCCGATTTTTGCTGCTCGTGGGAGTAGCCTCGGTATCTTTTTTAATGCTGAAAAAAAATAACTAAAAAACTCTAAATGCTGCCCTCCCCCTCCCATGCCTCCTTCCTTACCCAATGGTGAATGGCAGCAATCTGATGTGCCTAGTGGTCAGCAAGTGTGAAAAGCCATGCCGCCCTCCTCCTCCTCCTGAACTAATTAGAAAAGGAGGAAGACAGTGCAGAAGAGGGAGTGGAGCAGAGGAGAGTGGTTGGCCAGAGAGTCTTCTTGCCATGCTAATCTCCTCCACTTCCTCTTCTACCTTGTTCCCTTCTTCAAATCCAGTGGAAAAGGTGGAGCAGCTCTTTGCATTGGCTGTCTGGGTGCATCAGCCATGTGCAGCTGGGTAAGGGGATGGAGGCTGGGAATTATACAGGTGAAACTCGGAAAATTAGAATATCGTGCAAAAGTCCATTAATTTCAGTAATGCATATTAAAAGGTGAAACTGATATATGAGACAGACGCATTACATGCAAAGCGAGATAAGTCAAGCCTTAATTTGTTATAATTGTGATGATCATGGTGTACAGCTCATGAAAACCCCAAATCCACAATCCCAGAAAATTAGAATATTACATGGAACCAAGAAGACAAGGATTGAAGAATAGAACAATATCGGACCTCTGAAAAGTATACAGTGTACTGTGCTTGATTGGCCAGCAAACTCGCCTGACCTGACCCCATAGAGAATCTATGGGGCATTGCCGAGAGAAGGATGAGAGACATGAGACCAAACAATGCAGAATTGCTGAAGGCCGCTAATGAAGCATCCTGGTCTTCCATAATACCTCATCAGTGCCACAGGCTGATAGCATCCATGCCACGCCGCATTGAGGCAGTAATTGCTGCAAAAGGGGCCCAAACCAAGTACTGAATACATATGCATGCTTATACTTTTCAGAGGTCCGATATTGTTCTATTCTTCAATCCTTGTCTTCTTGGTTCCATGTAATATTCTAATTTTCTGGGATTGTGGATTTGGGGTTTTCATGAGCTGTACGCCATGATCATCACAATTATAACAAATTAAGGCTTGACTTATCTCGCTTTGCATGTAATGCGTCTGTCTCATATATCAGTTTCACCTTTTAATTTGCATTACTGAAATTAATGGACTTTTGCACGATATTCTAATTTTCCGAGTTTCACCTGTAGTTTAGTACAGGTGCTGATAATTCTCTCTTGGAGGCACAGAGAAAAGGAAAGTCTACTAGAGGCAACCAGCTCATTTTGCCTCGTGATGAGGTTGACCCGGATGAAAAAGCTTCCTGCAAGTAGATAAAAACTAGCACAACAGGAGGAAGGTTTTAGAAAAGTTTTTAACTGATTCAGAAATGTGATTCCACTCTGCCTTCCGAAAACGCAAAAGTGAGTTCTGCCACCTCAGGCCTCTAAGGCCTCCTTCTGTTGCATATGTAGATCCAGCCTTGTTCGTGAGGGTCTGAATTAAAGATCCCGGGGGTCAATGTGGGTCTTAAACTGAGGGATGTTCTAGAACAAAGGCTCCCATCTTGGGTCCCCAGATGTTGTTGGATTACAACTCCCAAGAACCTTTGGCTAGTGTGGCTGAGGATGATGGGATTTGTAGTCAAACAGCATCTGGGAACCCAAGGTTAGGAACCATTTCTCTAGGGCTCCATACATCTGCTGACCCATAAGGTGCATTATCTTTCCTTGCCATCATTTTTCACTCAGAATGCTAACATTCAGACATCTGAACTCATTTTACAATTTGCCATTTCCAAATAGATGACATGCTGACTTTCCTAAATGAGACGTGCAGAAGCTTTCCAAATTTCTGACCCATGGAAACCAGACTAGATGAGCTTTCTTAAGCATTTTAAAGTCATGCCAGGTTAATCATGTTTTAACTGGCTTTTGCAGCTTAAAGGAAAGGATCTTTCACTGCTGTGGAGTATCCAGATAGCTCTGTTTCTGTGTGGCAATTTATTTCCTAAATTTGAAAAAGAGGCTCCTGCTATGACACTACCCCGAAGCGTGTGTGGATGTGGGGACTGTTCATTGTCCATATCCACCCCTTCTTCTTTTCCAGTCCTCAAACCTGGGTCCCCAAATTCACAGAGTTCACTCAAAAGATGCTAGACCGTTTTTATAACTTGGCGTTATCCTTCACTGTCACTCAGGCAGCCAAAATGAAACCTAACCCATCTGAAGCTTTCATTCCTGCAAACGTAGTTGTGAAATGGTACGAGAAATTCCAGAGACCGCTTGCTCAGAATCCTTCCTTCTGGAAAACATAATTTCGAGTCAAATTATTTGAAGTGCGTTCTAGTGACAGTCACATCTTAAAATATGAACCTGCTAACGGAAATCTAGGTGGAACAATGGGAAGTCCGAGGAAATGAAAAATGAGTTGTTGGACTTCAACTCCTATAATCTCCAACCACTGGAACATAGGACGTTGCATTCTACCAAGTCAGACCCTTGGTCCATCTAGCTCAGTACTGTCTACACAGACTGGCAGTGACTTTCCGGGGTTTCAGGCAGGCCTACCTGGAGATGCTGCCAGGGAGGGAACCTAGGACCTTCTTGCTCTTTTACTGAGCTAGTATGATCCCATTCCCTAAGGAGAATATCCTATCCAAATGCAAACTAAGGCAGACCCTGCTTACCAAAACAGGACACTTCATGTTCACTGCCACAAGAAGACCAGACAAGAAGATTCCTCCCCTATAATATGGCCAGTTGTGGAAATGATCGTATATTAGCCTTGTTGTTAGGTAGTGTGGCCTCAACTCAGCCTGAACTTTCCTGCCCACGATGTGGATACTGCTCTCCGGGGTTTCATCTTCCCCAGCCCTACCAGGGAGTTATTCACACATGGCTTCATGCTGCGGGGTAAATGTTCAGCGAATCTACTTCGAATCACACTCGCGGCATTGAGGGAAGCAGCCCCTCCCCTCCCCTCTGCTCTTGGTTTTTGTTTTGATGCAAGTTCACATGTTTTCCTCCGTGTTTTCCTCCTAGCCAATGGGAGGGGGGGTAGAGTACTAAAGAGCTACATCTGCATTTCTAAAGAGAGTATCCTTATCATGCTAATGATTCTACATCAGTGCATCTCCCTATTTGCATTATCAGAAAAAGTAGCTTAAAACCAGCATTTTAAAAACTTGGAAATACCTCGAGATAAGCTAGAATTCGCAAGACAGAGCCCAATTTGTGTGTTGAGTGGGTCCAAGGATCTCGAAGGGACTTCGGGGTAAGTTTGGCTGGTGTGTGAACGCACACACTCTCCCCCGAAGGAGATTCGGGGTAGAAGCCCTGTCTGTAAAGCCTCCTAGAGATGCTGAGGACTGAATCTGGAACCTTCTGCATGCAAAGCAGATGCTCTACCATTGAGCGATGGCCCCATCCCCTAAAGCCAGACTAGATGAGTAGTCCAACATCTAGGAACTCAAGTTGGAAACCACTGCTTTATATTTTTTAGTTCTTAAACAATTCAGTGGGCTGGTTCACACGATCATGTTAATGACCGTTTAACAAGAATCTAGGGATTCCCATGGTGCACAGTCTCCTGTTGCGTATCATGTAAACTGGGGGGGGGGGGGATCAGCTTGGCAGGAATTTTCAAGACTCCTTAACTACTTGGATCTGTTCACACTGGGTGTCTATGCTATGAGCTTTTGTTCCTGTTCAACTGTTGCAGCTTTCCCCCAAAGAATCGTGGGAATTGTAGTTTGATGACAATGCTGTGAATTCTGTGTTAGAGGTATAGAGACAAGGAAGAGACTAGAGTGATACCCAACCTGTACTTCTGGTACTGCATTGAAAAGCACTGTTGCCCAGTAGAAGCACTCATCTATCCTTGTCTTTCTGTGGTGGAAGTCAAGACATAAAACACTGCTTTTATTTAGAAAGCGACATGACCAGCATTGGCAATTAGAATGGCAACCATTTCAATTTAATGCTAGAAGCAACAATAAGGACTGCAGTGGAACTGTATCCCCTTGATTAAGGGGGTTCCTAGTTGTCTCCCCCCTCTCATGAGATACAACTCTCTGGGGAAAGGAAATGAGTGGTCCACCATAGGAAGTATAGGAAGCTGCCTTATACTGAGTTGGTCCATCTAGCTCAGTACGCAAACCAGCAGCGACTTCTCCAAGGTTGCAGGCAGGAGCCTCTCTCAGCCCTATCTTGGTAATGCCAGGGAATAAACTTGGAGCCTTCTGCAAGTCATCAAATAAATAACCTTCTGCAAGTTATCAAATAAATAAATAAATAAAATAAAATAAAATGCAAGCATGCAGCTGCTCTTCCCAGAACAGCCCACCCCCTAAGGGGAACATTTTACAGTGCTCACAAATGTAGTGCACACTTGTAGTCTCCTATTCAAATGCAAACCAGGGCAGACCCTGCTTCGCAAAGGGGACAATTCGTGCTTGCTTCCACAAAACACCAGATAGAGTCTGACATGAACCAGCATCCAAAAGACAAGATTCTTGTCCTTTCCTGCTTAGGGATGATCTTTGTGGTGTTGTGTCCAAACCCACCGCCGCTGGGTTTGTTTTTTCCAGTGTGCATCTGGTTCTTTTTCCAGTCTCTCCCCCCGCCCCCCGCCAGCATTGACAGAGATCCATCCATCACACACAACAAAAAAATTTGCCGGGTCAGGGCATCCCACCTGAGTGAGCAAAATGCCCCATTCCCACTTTGCTTCTGTGACAAAATAATAAATAATGCCATTTCCTCAACATTAAGTGTTCTCCCCTTCAGCACTCTGCAATGTCTGTGTGTTTGTGTGTTTGCATGGCCATTAGCATTTAATTCAGAGAAAAACAGCAGTGATGCCCCTGGGGAATGGAAGCTTTTATAAGGACAGCTGAGCAGATTGGATGAGCTGATGCAAGGGTGCAGAAATAGCACATGGTGGACTTCTTATGGGACTGTACCACTTAGAACTGCAAATTGGAGTGGGGAGCAGTTGCATGTTTGAATAGCCTTCCAGATTTGAAAAAATATATATAGCCTGCACATGGGAAGCTAGCAAACCTGTACTTTCATGGGGCACCCCTGGGCTTCAATCCTGCCAGTTCCTTCAGTACACTAGAGGCTAAACTACCACACTGCACAAGGCTGACTGCACTTGCTTATATGTTGGACTTGATGTATGGCACACTTGCCCCAAACGTTGGCTACCAGTATCCTAAACATACCCATGCATCATGTCAGAAACTTTCCAGAGTCTAGGAACATAGGGAGTTGTTTTTATACTGAATCAGATCACTGGCCCATCTAGCTCAATATTGTCTACACTGACTGGCAGCAGCTTCTCCAAGGTTGCAGGCAGGAGTCTCTCCCAGCCCTACCTGGAGATGCTGCCAGGAATGGAACCTTCTGCATGCAAGCTGATGATCTACCATTGAAGTATGGCCACATCCCCTAAGTGGAATATCTTATAGCAGACAGCGCTCACATGTAGTCACCCATCTAAATGCAAACCAGGGCAGACCTTGCTTAGCAAAGGGGACAATTCAAGTTCACTATGGCAAGACCAGCTCCCCTTTCTATTTTCCAGCAGAACATTCCAGCAGCCATCCAGGTGTTTGAGATACCATCATCTAGACACGCTCCAGGTGTTATTTCTGACAACTGAAGCCCCAAGACACTAGAAACAGTGCCCTACAAGCTTAAAGGGCCAGACATCTGTCAGTATACAGACACTAGGGCATGGCCTAGTGAGAGCTGCTATAAACCAAAGATTGAACTCAGATGCCCTGCTCAGCCTTGGCTTTTCTGTTAGTGTCTGGGATCTCCCAGGTCAAGCCAAGTATTTTCAGAGCATTAGGGCATCCGTGTGTTTTAACATATACAGATGATGCATACTTATCTTTCCCACCAACATACCCCTTTCTGATTATAACAGGGGGTTCGCAAACTTGGATGCTCAGATGTTTTTGGACTACGACTCCCATCATCCCAGAGCATAGTCTCAGAGCACACAATACAGCCACTTTGCTGAAGCGAGGCAGGTCTTAGGAACATAGGAAGCTGCCATATGCTGAGTTGGACCATTGGTCTATCTAGCTCAGTATTGTCTACACAGACTGGCAGCAGCTTCTCCAAGGTTGCAGGCAGGAGTCTCTCTCAGCCCTCTCTTGGAGATGCTGCCAGGGAGGGAACCTGGAACCTTCTGCTCTTCCCAGAGCAGCTCCATCCCCTGAGGGGAATATCTTGCAGTGATCACATATCTAGTCTCCCATTCATTTGCAACCAGGGCAGAGCCTGCTTAGCTAAGGGGACAAGTCATGCTTGCGACCACAAGACCAGCTCTCCTCTCTTGATGGTCAGTGCTTGGATGGGAGACCCATGTCTGCCACATTGGGGATGGATGGGACCAAAGATAAATAATACGTACTGGGATCTCTTAAATCAAGCAAATAAGAAACAGTAAGATCCCCCACCAAAGATATTCTCAATGTAAGAGAAAAGAAAGATAACATATTACAGTAGCTTGGTTCTCCTAGTGAATGTTCTAGAAGTAACAGAAGTGTCTGTGCACATTATTGGACTTTCGAGCATTCAGACCAGTGTTGTCACTCTGCTAAGATTGTTTCCCATTTAACAAATATTAACATTGTTTTGTTTATAACAGACTATGCAGCTCTTCTCACATGCAGCCTAACCCAAGCTAGGGACACCCCCGGGATCAGGCCCATTCCCAGTAAACAACCACCTAATGGCATAGCGGGGAAGCAACCTGCTTAGAGAGCAGGAGGCTGTTGGTTTGAATCGACGCTGGCATGTTTCCTAGAATACAGGAAACTCCTATATCGGGCAGCAGCA